>NC_060139.1:668857645-673857645 GCF_021461385.2 Schistocerca piceifrons
GCTATCGATCTTCAAGTGTATTTGCGTACTTACATCTCATTAAGACCTTCTCGCAGTAACACTGCTTCCTCACGTCTCTTTGTAAGATATCGCCCTGTTGAAGTACTGCCCATGTGGGCAGAGAGGCATGTTAGCGTGAAGCTGAGGGCTATACAGGCTGTAGCGCAACCACTAGCAGCTTCCCCCCATGCTGGTCAGGGCTCCGGATATGAATCAGATTAAGTGTCCGACAATGGCCATTTCTCCCATATCCATTCCCTTCAAATGGTTCAAATGGCTCTGAGCACTATGGGACTCAACTGCTGAGGTCATTAGTCCCCTAGAACTTAGAACTAGTTAAACCTAACTAACCTAAGGACATCACACACATCCATGCCCGAGGCAGGATTCGAACCTGCGACCGTAGCGGTCTCGCGGTTCCAGACTGCTGCGCGGCCACTTCGGCTGGCAACCATTCCCTTAGTCCATCCCCAATTCCCAAGACACCCAACACAAGATGTGATGCGATCCATGCCAAGGGGTGCGTGGCACATGAGAAGATATGTCACTCGCGGACACTCAGTGATACCGGGCGACCTGCCTGAGAAATTAGACTTGTGCTGCGTGGTATCAACCGAATAAACCTCATTTCTCGTGGGACCGCAATAAAAATCAAGGAGACCTCAAACATGCAAGCATCGAGGATGGAACCAATAAAAGCTGTTTCCGCAGTTGGATCAAGCATAGACTGGTTCAGGATGTAGAAATAGTCACTGAAACGTTCGTCCAGGCGAAGGTAAAATTCTCGTCTGATGCTTAGAAGAGGAAACTTCTCAAGGAAGAAAAAGAAATGAAAGGTGAAGCATGGCTACATAAACAAAAATTGAGGGAACTAGAAGATATTCAACTTAAGAATTCCAAAGAACGAGTGTTCAGAACGAAGAGGGTAATCTGATCCCTTCTACGTCTAAGTCAGTGAACAACAGAACAGAGGAAGAGTCTAATACTCCCACTCCTCAGGATAAACGGATCCACAAAAGGCTGAGGCAAGAAATAGGAAAGTAAAACTATAGTACTGCAGTCTCGAGGGGTCCAGTATGGTGGTTATCCGACAGGGAGATCCTCTGGACAACATAACTTCACGGCACGTAGAATTTGTTCAGACGTCTCTTTTTGAGAAGACAGGTGAGTATGCAAGTCCAGGTCCCAAATTCAGGATGGTCTATCTCGACAAGAGTGCTGTTATCTTTGTCTGCAAGGAGATGGGAACAGTGGATTGCCTTACGAAGATGGTGCCCACGATGTCTGCCTCGGACGAGGTGAAGCTGCTGGTCAAGACAGCGATTGAGCCATTCAGGGCCCCAAATATATCGATTTGGATACCGAAACTTCTTAAGGGTACTTCTCCTAAGACTGTTCGACTAGTTAACCAGTAAGTTGTATCGGACAGTGAAACCCATTCCGTGCTAGTTGATGAAAAATTCCTGATGGCGATTCGAGAACAGGAGCTGAAATTGAACTTAGAGATCTTGCAGATTATTGTCAGGATAATCAAAGACATTGGAAGTGACCGTGACGGCGAGTTTGAGGCTGGAAATGTTGCAGATAAACATGTAACGTTGTAATGAGACCACTGCCACTCTGAGTCGTCTACTGGGAAGACAAAAGCTTGGCATGCCCTTTCTCCAGGAACCCTATATTAATGGGCCGTTTCGTCCTCAGAGGAACTGGAGATAAGTTGGTCAATGCTAGAAATCCGAAGAACTCCAGGTCATGCAATTATGTTAAGAATGTAATTCATTCAAGCTGATGGCGGACTTCTATTTCAGAAACTTAGTGACAGTTAAGAGGAAACAGCGTCAAGAACGAAGCACGAGGGAAATTGTATCGACCTCAGCTTGCTTTCCTTCCAAGGGCAGTACTCCTTCTTCCCAGGAAGTGAGAACACTGGTAGACGGCTGCTCAGTGCAGAACGAACAACTGTTTGTTGATGACAAAGCCCAAAACTTTGTGTGAGAGAAGCAGCCACACCAACGGAGTAGAGATTAATTTGCAAATCTTGAATAGCGGTAGAGAACCTGCCTTCTGGAGTAGAAGGAGGCAAGAAGTAATTGACATAACTTTTTGGTCCATTGTAACAGTGGAATGTGGGTTTGGAGCTATCCTTATCTGACCACATACGTGTTAAGTTTGACGTTGAAGTGGGTGTTACACATACTGTTGCCCGTAAGGGTTGTAGGAAAGCGGACTCGGACTCATGTATGGAAATATCTAAACGCATGCTTATATGAAGTAGTATCTTTGATAATAACCTGAGTAGATTTTGAGGAAATGGTAGACACAATGACATTTGCCATTACGACCACACTTTTAGAAAAAAGCCTGATGACCATAAAGTGCAGAAACAAAAATATACTCGGGAGTACAGCGATCTAGGTTTTAAAGGGAAATAGGCAAGAAGACTCTTCAACCATGAAAAAATGAAGGGACAATGGGCAAAATACTGGGAGGCCCTCGTCAACTACAACCTTGCGATTAAGCAAGCAAACCTAACATGCTGGAAGATATTGTGTGAGGTACGGGAATACACAGCTACTTGCGCATGACTTCATAAAGTCCTCACTAGAATACCAACTACACTCCTGGAAATGGAAAAAAGAACACATTGACACCGGTGTGTCAGACCCACCATACCTGCTCCGGACACTGCGAGAGGGCTGTACAAGCAATGATCACACGCACGGCACAGCGGACACACCAGGAACCGCGGTGTTGGCCGTCGAATGGCGCTAGCTGCGCAGCATTTGTGCACCGCCGCCGTCAGTGTCAGCCAGTTTGCCGTGGCATACGGAGCTCCATCGCAGTCTTTAACACTGGTAGCATGCCGCGACAGCGTGGACGTGAACCGTACGTGCAGTTGACGGACTTTGAGCGAGGGTGTATAGTGGGCATGCCGGAGGCCGGGTGGACGTACCGCCGAATTGCTCAACACGTGGGGCGTGAGGTCTCCACAGTACATCGATGTTGTCGCCAGTGGTCGGCGGAAGGTGCACGTGCCCGTCGACCTGGGACCGGACCGCAGCGACGCACGGATGCACGCCAAGACCGTAGGATCCTACGCAGTGCCGTAGGGGACCGCACCGCCACTTCCCAGCAAATTAGGGACACTGTTCCTCCTGGGGTATCGGCGAGGACCATTCGCAACCGTCTCCACGAAGCTGGGCTACGGTCCCGCACGCCGTCAGGCCGACTTCCGCTCACGCCCCAACATCGTGCAGCCCGCCTCCAGTGGTGTTGCGACAGGCGTGAATGGAGGGACGAATGGAGACGTATCGTCTTCAGCGATGAGAGTCGCTTCTGCCTTGGTGCCAATGATGGTCGTATGCGTATTTGGCGCCGTGCAGGTGAGCGCCACAATCAGGACTGCATACGACCGAGGCACACAGGGCCAACACCCGGCATCATGGTGTGGGGAGCGATCTCCTACACTGGCCGTACACCACTGGTGATCGTCGAGGGGACACTGAATAGTGCACGGTACATCCAAACCGTCATCGAACCCATCGTTCTACCATTCCTAGACCGGCAAGGGAACTTGCTGTTCCAACAGGACAATGCACGTCCGCATGTATCCCGTGCCACCCAACGTGCTCTAGAAGGTGTAAGTCAACTACCCTGGCCAGCAAGATCTCCGGATCTGTCCCCCATTGAGCATATTTGGGACTGGATGAAGCGTCGTCTCACGCGGTCTGCACGTCCAGCACGAACGCTGGTCCAACTGAGGCGCCAGGTGGAAATGGCATGGCAAGCCGTTCCACAGGACTACATCCAGCATCTCTACGATCGTCTCCATGGGAGAACAGCAGCCTGCATTGCTGCGAAAGGTGGATATACACTGTACTAGTGCCGACATTGTGCATGCTCTGTTGCCTGTGTCTATGTGCCTGTGGTTCTGTCAGTGTGATCATGTGATGTATCTGACCCCAGGAATGTGTCAATAAAGTTTCCCCTTCCTGGGACAATGAATTCACGGAGTTCTTATTTCAATTTCCAGGAGTGTAATTCAGGAGGTACGCTGAGGAAGAAGGATGGCGAGCATATAAGGACGGAAAGTGAGACGCTGGACGTGCCCCTCAAGACTTACTTCCGTCAGTGCTCTGTGGCATATAACACAGGCCAGAAGTAGTCTCTGAGAGGTAATGATTTACAGGTTATCAAAGGGAAAACTGGTAATTTGCCAGGGAATGTGTTGACTTGAAAACACCCAGTGAGAGGCGGAATAATTCAACCATTCAGGTCACCTGGCCCAGATGGAATATTTCCAGCTCTACTGCAACAAACAGTAGACGTGTTAATTTAATTCCTATGTAGAATGTTTAGGTACAAACTGTCAGTAGAATCGTTTCTAATGTCCTGAGGACAGTGAGAGTCGTTTTCATTCCTCACCCAGGGAGAAGCGATCACACTGAGGCTACGGACATGAGGCTGTTCTGTCCTCCTTTCTTCTAAAGACATTACAAAAACTTATTAATGTGAACACCAAGGAGAGGAGATTAAATGAGATTCCTGTACATGTGAACCAGCATGCATATCAACCAGACAAATCTTTATCGGATGTCAGATTGGTTGTTCCCGGTGGAATCTGAATTATATCAGTTTTATTTTTGTCGTTCTCCTTAAATACAAAGGTATCGCTATGTCCATTTATACATTTCATCGTCAGATTTTATAAAGCAAACGTTAGTGTGCACACTGCTTGACATTAAGGGTTAAACACAGTGAGTATTATTTCAGTTTTAACTGCTGCAAAAGCAACTGGTAATTATTGTAGATATTAAAGGCGATCCAAATTACAGTGAATAGTAACTGCGGACAATCGTTTCAGAAAAACTATCAACGTAAACGATTCTCTTTACAAATTATCATCAGGCTGAGTCGTGTCATTTATTTATTGATGGACCGTCAACCAAAGATATAGCCTGCCATGTTGTGGATGCGTGGATGCGCAGTCTACTACATCTTCGGGAAGTGTGTACAATTCTCTAGCCACCTGGCAACGTACGTATTTCTGAATTTAGATGTTTTAAAAATAATTGCAGTGTGTCTGAACAGCTAAAATTATGACAGGGTCTTTCTTTCGGTGTACAACAAGAACAAAAAATTTCAGAACATGTTTCGATACGTCGGGTTGGACCATTCCCTTGTAAGCTACAACAAATGAATGAATTAATGGTTGATCCTACGTAGGGAAGACGATGCTATTTGTTACATGGTTGTTAAACTCAAAGTTTAAATAAACCAGTAGTAGCAACAAAATGCCCTTCCAGTGGTTGGTAGCATCTGATAGTACAGTTCTCCTGCAGATCAATGAAGGACAGACTGTCAGTATGACAGAGAATGCGAAAGGAAATGGTTTTTGCCCATCTGTAATTTTCTTCTTCTCTTAGTAGTTTTCAGTAGCAATGAAGCCTTCCTGTATATCATTACCAGTGCTATATATCAAGGGGGAGACTTAACTACAGGTAAGCGTTAAAATGTTTAGAATTTCCCTACCATTGACAGTTGTTGCTTATCTGTTACTGAATATGAAGCGTTAAAGTATGAGGAAATTTGTTACAATTCCATGGGGGCTAGTCTTTATGAAGTAACAAACTGCCTGTATTATGCACAGTTTCTTGTTATGTATTTTCCTTGTGAAGGCAACACTATAAATTACAAAAATAAGACAGACTGAGGCACAGTGTCAAAGGAAACACGTAGCGAAATAGCAAAAGAAGTAATTACTGGTTGTTTACTGTGGACGGCCGGTAGTAAATGCGGAAAAAGTTTCATGATGCTACAGTGAAGACAGTTATCTCTCAGTGCAAGCGAGAAAATGAGCAGAAAAACAAACAGTCCTAAGAAAAATGTATGATGAGAGGGGTCGTCGGATGAGGGAATTCGTTGGTTCAGTATTTGTGTGCTGCACCCTGTTCCAAATCGGTGCACGCAACGAAATGATTTCATTGTAATGCATGGGGAGAATGGGCTCATGATTACTGCAAAAATTTTGTGAGGTCCAAGGGACCATCGTAAATTGCGGTGTTCAGTGGAACAATTGTCTTTGAATGAAGATGTCATTTCATTTCGTCAAACTGCGTATTTTTTTTGAGTTACCTTTTTTAGTATCCTGTAGCATTTCTTTCTATTTAAGATCCATGTGTCATCGAGCTATGTTACTTGGCAGCGATACATCATGCAAAAGTTCCTTTTGTCCTTAATTTTACACACCAGTATCTTTCGTGTGGCCTGTGCAAGCAACCTTTTCCTGTAAACTCGCGGATTCCTGGCGCATTCCCAGGTCATTTTTGTCCATATAATGGATATACTAAATTCCTCGAAAGATTCGAAATGACTTCTCCGTTTTCTCCGTTACTGAGCTCCATCAGTGAGTATAAACAATACTAAGGTATTGGACACACGCACGGTTTCGTTCTGTCACTTCGTGCGGTGCCTCCAGGTGTCTGTCAGACGAGCGCTGGAAACCGTCATTCGTCCCCTAAGTAGGCAGGCGCCATGCTGACGGCAGATTCATCACGGCGCCAGCCACACAAAAGCCAGCTAATGCTGCGCACGCCGTTGTTGCTAGGCTGCGTGTACGCCTCCTGCGTACGTCGTTTCTCTCGCCTCGCACAACTTGGCAGCACTGCTAGTTGCGGCATTACGGCCGCAATTTATCACTTTATGTCTGGCACACCTGCCATCTGCCGCTGGAAGGGGCTTCTGCGCCTATGGCTGCTGTGTTCTAACAGGACAGCAGAAGTGACCATACAGTCGAGTGAAGGTAGACATATCTAAATATTCATCATCAGCTCCAAATAGTGGCGCTGTCAACTTCAGACACCTGAGTCGACATGATGGTGCCGGCCGGTGTGGCCGTGCGGTTCTAAGCGCTTCAGTCTGGAACCGCGTGACCGCTACGGTCGCAGGTTCGAATCCTGCCTCGGGCATGGATGTATTTGATGTCCTTAGGTTAGTTAGGTTTAAGTAGTTCTAAGTTCTAGGGGACTGATGACCACAGATAGTTCCATAGTGCTCAGAGCCATTTGAACCATTTGTTAAAAGAGAGGTGGCCAAGAACTAGGCTCACAAGCTGTGCCCTGGGGCCTCATTCTGTATCTTTCGGCCGCTCTGCAAATCGGATCGGTATGCGAGCGCACTGGGCGGCCTAGCTTTCGAAGGAGAGAGAGCCCCCACGTTATTTTGTACACATTTAAGATGGTATGCCGCACTGTTCTAATGAACAGAGGCGCTGTTGTCAGTTCCCCAAGAGCCAACCAATGAAAAGCAAGTGACCGTATATCTGGGCATGCGCACTGCAGCGCTCGCAGCGCCACAATCGCGAAGTGGCTAGCAACCGGCATAGCCACGCTATTTTTCGCAGTTCCAAAAAGTGTATTTAGAGTACATAGTATCGCTTAAATTTCACTGACCACGTGTATCCGTACATGTATAATAACGATAGGGTATTGGACTACGTTCTGTAAATTGTCATAAATGCCATATTATGTCATTTTATTCTCATTCACGTCGGCATTTTGTTTTGGATTTTATGTTTCCGAGGATGAGTTAGGAAACGTGTGTAATACCACATTCTACAAATACTACTATAAAAAGATTCGAAAAATCTTTTAAGAGAGCTTCAAAGAATAAGAAGTTGGATAGAATGTGATTCTAGCTCGCTTCTAGAGAAGTAGCATACTTCCCCATACGTTTCTCCAACTATTTGGGTCTTAAAAACAAAATTTGGAAAATTCATTTTAAAGAGTGTGTGGCGAATGCAACTACTGAAGTTCGTCATGGGTTATAACATGTATGCGATGAATCAAAATGTTTCATATATGGTTGTATAGTCTAAAAATATGATGAAAGGGGTTCTTTGATCTCTGTCTACTGTTGTAAGATATTCTACTGCAGATAAATATTGCAAGTTAGTTTTATTCGCAGTAATTTACGTTGTGCTCTCAGATTCCTGTCGAATCAGACATTCAGTATTCGCTACGTGTACGGCGGAAAATGGTGGATTATTTGTGACAAGAAAATATATAAATGTCACTGTCAATTCTTTCATGCAGAGTAATTTCATCTGCCGCAATTTCATCTTTCATTTTTTAAACATACGGAAAGTCATGAACTCGAAGATACTCGTTACAGAAAAGCACGCTGTTATATGTAAATAACAAAGATTATTGCAGAAAAATACTTAACTTTCACGAAAAACAAAGTCTCAGAATGTGTTACAAACTCGAAGAGGAAAAAAGTTTTCATACCCAGCAAGATGCAAACGTATAATCTCCAACATTGTGGGTCCTTGCCTTAATCGCTGCGCCACAACAATTCTACGCAGCAAGCGCTTTATTCCTGCTTATTCTAACGGAGAGGGACGCAGGTAGACTTCGTTACCAAATGATGCAGTCATAACTGCATGTAATTGTGGAAGGTTTCCGTTATCAAGCCTCACAAAATTCCTGTCCATTGTTAGTTAAAAACAGTAAACGTATTTCGATAATTAATAACTAAACAGTTTACGGGAAAAAGTACGCGAAGTCACTAGTAATTTCAGCTAACACGCATATAACATACGTAAGTGGAGCCGACGTCTGAAAATTTAATGTTTTTTACACTCTTAATTACATAAAAATAACAGGCTTTTGTGAGAATATTGATCAAAAATATTTTTTGATGTTATGATCACTCACAGTAACAACAATACAAACCATATTTCACAAAAAGGGAAGCAGTTTATTAAGAAGCCACTTTCCACTTGGATGCGTCTTAGTGATTCTTCAGTAAAAGATAATCACTAAATCCGAAACTAAAACCACTCAATAATTCTAAAATAACAAAATCTTGCTGTAAACAAATTATACCGAAACGAACGAGTATCTATACTGAAACCCGACCGACTTTCGGTACAGTTATCGGAAAATCGGGGGGCGTCTTATCGGTAACAGGTCTCAGAAGCTTACAGAAACGCATTTTCGGATAAAAAACCGAAAATGACGTCACTACCGAGGCTACCATACCCCACCGAAGGATAAAGAACATGGCCCCTGACAAGCGTCCCACACTACGCCACCGCCACTCCAAGCTTTCTGAGCAAGAGGAGGGGCGAAGAGGGATAAACTCGCTGCATTTAGAAGACTTGGTTTAACATTTCGCATTTCTTGGCAACATATATCACCAACGAAACCAATTTTCAGTATAACTTAGTTACTTTTGTGGCACTGAAGATATAATTTCTATCTGGTACTATTCATCAGCATACCGACAGACAGAGATAATTTCAAAGATTTTCGCACTCACTTTGCCACATAATTCTGTCTCATTTAGATTCATCATGAAAAAAAGCCTTTCAAACACGTATCGAATATTTTATCGCATTTACAAACTGGTTATAGAGACGTGGAAACTCTTCCTGACGCAAACAACTTAGACACCCTGGACAGTTTTTTGTCTTTGAAATGGGAGTTACATTGCAGATCAGTCGGTTCCAAGTGTACACGTCCTGGGGCGATTTCAATTGAAACGGCAAGTGATTTCGTTAACAGTTCGAAAACAAATGTAAGACTGGCAGTGTCATCAAAGCATTTACAAAATTTATTTGTAATTCTTTCAAGGTGAAAATCTATTCCTTAGATCTCCCTTTCTTTAACGCCATTGAGCGTATGGAACTGTACTGAGATTTTTGCTCTTTCATTGTCAAATAAGTCACTCAATTGTTTCTGCACGGTATTATAATATAGTTTAATCGGGAATTTGTGGTACACGCCGATTATGCAACTGCATTATAAACACTGAGAATTCTCATCCTTCTTTTCTGTCAATCACATTCATTCTTTAAGCCTTGCGACGATAGATCGTTAGACTGCTTCATTTTGTGCAGACAGCCACTGGACCCGTGAACGTTCCTCATATCACAAACAAATAGCGAAAGATAAACAACGCTGACGCTATGATTCTGCTAAAAGACAGTTATGCTGACCGAAAAAATGCTACACCACAGTACTAAATAGAACGTCGCACTGTACAGGGTACTTCCTTTAAGGACTGAGAAAAGCTGAGACAGACCGAGCCTAGGCCTGCACACGGCAAACACTTCGTGCCTTGAAGGCCACAGCTGGCCCTGTGTTAAAAGATACTGAAATAAATGGCAACTGGCATCCCGGTTAGCCGTACGGTCTAACGCACGGCTTTCCGGATAGGGAAGGGGCACTTGGTCCCTGGCATGAATCCGCCCGGTGGACTTGTGTCGAGATCCGGTGAGCCGGCCAGTCTGTGGGTGGTTTTTAGGCGGTTTTCCAGCTGCCTCGGCGAATGCGGGCTGGTTCCCCTTATTCCGCCTCTGCTACACTACGTCGGCGATTGCTGCTCAACTCCACGTACGCGTACACCACCATTACTCTACCATGCAAACATAGTGGCTACACCCGTCTGGTGTGAGACGTTCCCCGGGGTGGGGCCCACTGCTGGGAGCCGAACCGCACAATAACGCTGAAAGAGTGGTTCGGTGTGGGGCGGAGGACGGGTGAAGTGGACTGCGGTAGTCATTATGGGGTTATGGACCACTGCGGCTGCGGCGGGGACGAAGCCTCTCCGTCGTTTCTAGGCCTCCGGTTAAAATACAATACAAATGGCAACTGTGGCCTAATTCTGATTTAATATATTAGAAAGCTACTTACAAAAACATGGGTTGTTTTACATACCTGTATCTCTCTCTCTCTCTCTCCCCATCTGGACATGCCTCGGAAGGCTCATCGGTACCGACCGACCGCCATGCCATTCTCAGCCTATAACCATAACTGGATGTGGATATGGAGGGTCCTGTGGTCAGCACACCGCTCTCCCAGCCGTTGTCAGCTTTGGTGACTGCAGTCCCTACTCCTCAATCAAATAGCTCCTCAGTTGGCCTCACAAAGGCTTCCCAACAGTTCTTGGCAGGCTCAGACAGTCACTCACCGAAGTGCTGGCCAGGCCTG
Source organism: Schistocerca piceifrons (assembly GCF_021461385.2). NCBI lineage: Eukaryota > Metazoa > Arthropoda > Insecta > Orthoptera > Acrididae > Schistocerca > Schistocerca piceifrons. Next base: position 668,868,643 of record NC_060139.1, read on the forward strand.
ACAGCGCTCAAATTCAGTGATCTGATGTGAACCAAAGTTACTATTGCGGCAAGGCCATTAGCTACATACCACATGTACAGATAGATAATTATTCATCAGGAAATGCAGTCAGTTTGACCATCACATATACTGAAAGACACTTATGTTCAGAAAAAACGACCCTGAACGACTAGAGATAGGACATTCATACTCACAGGACATGTACATTAGTACGTTCTGCAGAAATGATTAGCTTTTGAAAGATTTCGGCCCCGGGGTTCAATGTCAACATGAATATCACGGCGCAACGCCACCTAATGGTAAGATGTGACTGTGGCTTTCGTTGTCTCTATAAACTGGAGGTAATGGATCAGTGTGACTTGAAGAGATATGCAGGATGCCTCACAGATGAATGTATGAACTGTGAGTTTGAAAGATGGTGCATTATTGGCATCAAATAATGCGATGCATCCATCAGGTAAATTGCTGCTCATGTGTGACGAAGTGTTCCGGCAGTGCAATAAGTGTGTGCAGAATGGTTCACGGGAGGCTGTAGAACACGACGAGATATGTCAGGTGGAAGCACCCTCCCCCCCCCCCCCCTCCAGCCACCAACAAAATCGACCACTCATCTGAATGGCATTGCAGGACAAATCTGGATCCTCCTCCGCTCTGGCGCAATAGTGGAACAGCGTAAGACATTGTTCGCTGTCATGGGTGATAGTCCATCGTGGTTTATTGCGACCTCGGTTATGTGCACGTCGTCCACTTCTCCACTTGCCTTTGACGAATGTGCAGAGAAATGTTAACGGAAATGGTCTATGGAACGACGTCACTGGAGACAGGAGTGGAGTCAGATAGTGTTTTGGACGAATCCAAGTTTTGTTTGTTTGAAGACGTTGGCCGCATTTTGGTTCTTCACAGACTGGGGGAGTAGCATCACAGTGACTGCATTCGCACAAGACATATAGCGCGCCATCTAAGGCCTTTTGGTGTGGGGGGGAAGGGGGGGGGTAAACCACAAATCTTAGTTGGCGCATGTCCATGGCACTGTGACCAGTGTGACTTAAGTGAATGGCATCCTGCAACCCATACCCATACCCTTTCTGCCCAACACACCAGTTTTCAGCAAGACAATGTAAGACCACATGTTGCTGCAAAAATACGTGCCTTATTGGTGTCAGAGGATGCGGGCCTTTTGCTCTGACCCACCAGATCACCAGACTCGTCACCAATCGAAAATGTGTGGGATGTGGTGAAACAGCAGGTGCAGCTCTGACCCAATGCCAACCAACACAGATGATCTTTGGAACCGGGTGAATGTAGCATGGATGACTATACCACAAGACCTTATAGGCGTCGATGCCATTACGCATGCAACAAGTTATCAGGGCCCATGGTCGACCTGGTTCCTACTAGACAAAGGAGACATGCTGAACTGAGGTGACTGAAATGCTAATAACTTTTGCAGAACATGCTAATGTACATGTCCTGTGAATATGAACGTCCTGTCTCTAACCGTTCAGCCGGGCGGAGTGGACGAGCGGTTGTAGGCCCTTCAGTCTGGAACCGCGCGACCGCTACGGTCGCAGGTTCGCATCCTGCCTCGGGCATGGATGTGTGTGATGCCCTTAGGTTAGTTAGGTTTAAGTAGTTCTAAGTTCTAGGGGACTGAAGACCTCAGCTGTTAAGTCTCATAGTGCTCAGAGCCATTTGAACCATTTTTTTTTCCTAACCGTTCAAGGTGTTTTGTTATTTCCTGAACACGAGTGTAGTTAAAACAGAGAAGCATTTTGATTAGTGAAAAGATTGGGGTACTGCTAAGAAACTCCTACACTTTTTTTCACTGATGAACTCGGCACTCTAGCGATGACAGACAATTCAGTGGCGCCCGGCCAGTGCGTCATCCCCTGACGACACCGTCCGTCTGAAAACTTTCGAGAAGTCTTTTCTTTTTTTCCGCAGCAACTATGGTTGTACCTTGAGCTAACTATTGTGAACAACAGATGCGCATTAGATCAAGCACTGTTAAGTAGTTCTTTGTGCTGCCGTAGTGTGTCAACACTGTTGTGACAGGAATTGCAGTGGAGCAACATCTCTAAAGCACGTGTTCTAGATTTTCCCCAGATTGTTTTGTAGAAAAGAAAAGTGAGTGCAAAGTTTCTGTCGCACACCTTGACTCGCAACATCAACTAGACGTGGGTGCCTGCCGTGACTTGGTTGAAGTGCAAAGTTAGAAAAGCTCGTTTCTGAAAAAAAAAAAAAATCATCACCGGTGATGAGAGTTGGTGTTATCAGTACGGATCTACAACAGAACGACAAAGTACAAAAATTCACATGAATGGTCAACTGTTTGACGACGTAATTGTCACTCAGCCCAGTGTGATACGCAAGTTGAAAACGGCTCAAAGAAGGATATTTCCGAAACTTTCGTATGATTGAAAGTTCTTTGCTTTATAAAGAATTGGAAGGACATTAAAACTACCATCTGAACTTTTCTAATTTTTTTTAATTAATCCACTCTGAATACTTATTGGATAGACGAGATACCTCGTCATCCGTATGTGGTACAGGGTGTGTGGGGTCACTTCGTTGCTCTACCGACCGTTGCCATCTTCCAGACCTTGGAGCCACTCCTTGTTCCAGTAGGTCCTCACATGGCACCGTGAATCAGTGTACCCTATTCCAGTCCCTCAGCACGTAAAAGTCCCTGGCTGTACGGGAATAGAATCCGGGTCTTTAACGTAGCAGTCAGACACGCAGACGGCTCAGATACATAACACATTTTTAAAATACGCTAATCGCAGTGCCTGTGGTTTTACGAAGTACTCTACAATGTCCTTTAGATACACATTCACGTGTGAACCAACATGCACTGCTGCGATCGACAGCCCTGTGAAATACAATAAATGCATTCGCAATTGCGAAAATGATCAGACTGCAGCTGCACACAGTACAGTTGACAATGAAAATTTGTGCAGGGCCACGACTCGAGCCCGGATATCCCGCTTTAAGCGAGCGGTCGCCCAACCACCTCGGCTATCCGAGCACACCTCCAGAACCGACACAAACTTCCGATGTCCACGTCCGGGTTCGAGTCCCAGTTGGGACACACGTTTTCACCTGTCCCCGTTGATATATATCAACGCCCGTCAGCAGCTGAAGTTATTAATATAATTTTAATTTCATCTCTCTTGTGAGGAGTCTGACGAAGTCAGTCCGCAGAGCCTCATGTGAGATGCAGATTCCGAAATCACTTCACCATATCCTATGTAGTGTCCTGCCAACGGCAGGAAAGAACTAACAGACAATTTGAACACACTTCATTACAATTAAAGAAAAGACTTCTTCTTGCCATACACGAATTTTTAAATGCAGAACAAACAGAAAAAAAAAACACAACTCTATGGTGGCAAAACAGATAAGGAAATAAGGCAATGAAAGAAAATACTAACCAAAACTGCTCTACACAACACAACGTGCTACTACAAGACTACGGAGAGTGACTACAATTCTAGGGCCGGCGTAAGTACCGGCTGGAGCTGTTGTTCCTAGCGGTTGGTAAACACTGCCGGTCTGACATTTTTTTCTTCATGGTATTTCTATTCCCCGTCGGAGCAGGCTTGCAGCAGCATATGCGCTGCTCTTCAGCCGAAAGACATAGAACATACAACAGAAGGCATTCAAAAATAACATAAAGGAGAAAACAAGATGTACATATACATAAAAAAAGGGGGAACATTATAGAAGACAACAGAAGAAAAGGGGCGACTGTAAAATGGAGATGAAAACCGTAAAAAAGTAGCGCACACACAAAACCACACACGGGGACAATTAAAAGAACAAGGCGCAGTATGACTGGAGCATAAAAGTATCGATGGATGGCATAGCACATAACAATCACTGCTGGAACACTAAGTAGAAGGCCAGCATACAATTAAAATCACACCTCTTGACACACAGGTGAACAGCACCAAACACAACACTGACGAGGCATACCGATGATGATCAAAATGGAGGATCTGCCAGGTGCAAGTAGATGAGGGAGAATGGATGAAGGGAGGGAAGGGAAGAGAGGGGGGAAATGGGCGGGGGGCGTGCCGAAGAGGGCCAGGGAGGGAGGGATGTGGGAAGGAGAGAGGCAAGGAGGGGGTACAGGGTCTCAGGGGGGGGGGAGGAGGAGGAAAATCCGCCCTGGGAGAAGGAGGGGAGAGGAAAAACAGGGCCTTGGGAAGGGGGGAAACAAGGACAGGTTATAGTTGGAAGGAAGGGTATATGTCACAGCGAAGTGCATCATCTGGGAGGGGGAGGCGCTAGAAATTGCCCTGCTGAAGGAGATGGAGGGTGTAGAGGTGGAGAGAGTGAGGGATACAGCGATAGAGGTGCAGCAACAGGTGGGGGGTGAAGAAAAAGGAGGAAACCAGGAGGTGGGGGGATCAAGCCTGCGGACAGTGTGAAGGATGTGGGGATGTTGAAGGAAAAGGAGGAGGTGGGGGAAGGGGATGAGTTCATACAGGAGCCATGCGGGGGAAGGAAAGCAGATACGGAAGGCAAGGCAGAGCACATGGTGTTCGAGGATTTGGAGGGCCTTGTTAAAGCAGGTGGGTGCAGAGACCCAGGCAATGCTGGCATAACAGGACAGATGACGGATTTGTAGGTGTGGGGGATGGTGGAAGGATGCTATCCACATGTCCAGCCAGACAGGAGTTTCAGGAGGCAGAGGCGGGAATGGGCTTTCTGCTGGATGGTCTGGAGGTGACGGGTCCAAGTGAGGTGACGGTCGAGGGTGAGGCCAAGGTATCTCAGGGTAGGAGTGAGCTGGATGGCGCGACCATGAAGGGTGAGGTAGAAATCATGGAGATGGAAGGAACGAGTGGGGTGGCCTATGATGATTGCCTGAGTTTTGGAGGGGATGAGACAGAGGAACCAATAATTACACCAAGTGGTGAAATGGTCAGGGTGGGTTTGGAGGGTGCGTTAGGATTGTTGATGGGTAGGATAGAGAGCCAGGAAGACAGTGTCATCAGCATACTGGGGAAGGTGGACAGGTGAGGGTGGCTTTGGCATATCTCTGGTATACAAGAGATAAAGGAGAGGGGAGAGAACAGAGCCCTGGGGGACGCCAGCAGTAGGATAAAAGATACAGGAGTTGGTGTTGTAGAGGGTGACATAGGATGGATGGCACGAGAGGAAGGAAGCGACCAGATGGACAAAATTGATAGGCAGGGCGTAGGTTTGGAGTTTAAAGAGGAAACTGGGATGCCATACACGGTTATAGGCATTTTGGAGATCGAGAGAAACAAAAATGGCGGAGCGACGGGAGCTAAGCTGGAGGGAGAGAAGGTGAATGAGGTTAAGGTGGTCTTCAGCGGAGAAGGAGGGTCGGAAACCACACTGGGTAAGGGGGAGGAGGTGGTGTTGATTAAGGTGCTGATGGATATGGTGGGAGAGGATGGATTCGAAGACCTTACTGAAGGTGGAGGTGAGGCAGATGGGACGATAGGAAGAGGCGACAGAAGGGGGTTTGTTGGGTTTGAGTAATAAGAGGACACGAGAAGTCTCCCACAGGCCAAGGTAGAAGCCGGTAGAGAGGATGACGTTATAGAGATGGGTGAGGACAGTGAGGAAGGAAAAGGGGCTTTCTCTAAGATGGCGGTAAGTGACACAGCTGTGACCAGGGTCCGTGTTGCGTTTGGACTAGAAGATACGTTTAATGTCTTGTGCTGATGTTGGGGAGGGGGGGGGGGCAACTGCTCAAAGTACTGGAGACTGGGAGCAAGTGGAGTGACCGAGGTATCGGCACGTTCCATGACGATGGAGAAAAGAGAATAATCAAAGTGGGGATCATCTGGGATGGAGAAAACCTTGGAAAGGTGGGAAGCGAGCCGGTCTAACAGTTTGGACGTGCTTATAAAGCCAGGTCTGCGGAGTGCTGCCTCAGTCATATGAGTCCCGATTGGTGGAACACTGTCACATTTTGTCTAGAAAAGTAGTTCCATGTTTGTTTGGAAAGTCTGTTTTGTTTCTGTCCGCTGGCGATGTTTCTCTCTGCGCTCCTGAAAAGGGTCAGCAACCCATCTTGCGAGTCGGTTCTGCGGGATCTCTAACAATAAGGAACCGCTACGACATCCTATATAAACAACATCTTCCCGTTTGTACAACGTCAAGATCGTGCCATCCAGTGGATTACAGATCTTGTTATGACTTTGCTGTTGCCATGTTGGCTGAGGCTGAGGGAATCTGAAACCTGACCTTTTCTCATATGGGGCAACATTTCGTGTGGACTGTTTTTGATGACTGTTTCTCGTGACACCAGAGGACTCATTGAACTTTCTACTGGTTTTAGTACATGTATTCCAAATGTCATCCGCTTCTATCGTTTTTAGGACACTGGACCGTATAACAAATAAGTAAGTATGCATGTAAACAAAAATTTGAATACGTCACAAGCAGTTCAAGATAATAAGTATTTGTCATATTTTATGCCTTATGAATGTCAACAATCAGTGAAAGACTTCTGAGACACACTGTATTATGTGATGATAAGAGAAAGTATTTTTTTATGTTACTTGGCCTGAATATGTCTGTGTTTTGTTCGAATATTGTATATCTACCGTTAATACATTATTTCTGAAAAGGATAGCAAATTTGATATAAAAATCTTGTACAAATTTGGGAGCGATTTCCAATCGATGTGGGGGACGGACTTAAATGTTTTTCATTGAGTGTTCCTTTTCGTAAAAATAATATAAACACCAGTAGGATCACCAAACTGCATATGGGATAACTAGCTGTCTGTGAACGTTAAAACAGTGCAATTAAACTTAGATGAAGGTTAGCTTGCCTCACATCTTCTTCGTTTTGGTGATTACATCTGGCAATTCCTAAATGGTGTGAGTGTGGAAGTTGGCGGTAGTAAGGGCTGGAAATTCTGATCCCGACTCCCCCCCCCCCTCCCCCCGCCCTATACTTAGTTGTAATATGGAGACGTCCTCCTGTATGTCACATCGGCAGCAATTGTGTAATCTCTTAGGTGTCTTGCACCAAGTCTGCTTTCTTCAGTTTCCTGGAAACAAGTGCCACTTCACTTTACTCTTCAAAACTAGTCTCTTTCTACTAGTGTAGAAATCTCTTGGTCAATTACAGCAGACCTTGCGACTGCTGATCAATAATAATTTCTTAAATAAGTTAAACAAACTTCTACTCTCACAGATTTTGTCATGGCTAACCAGTGATAGTCTAGCACAAGGAGTATGGCACAAAATCTCTCACATTCCATGAGAGGTTTCTAACCCGAGCAAACCAACTCATAAAGAGACATTGGGAATGCACCTTCTACAGAAATAATTATTGTACACGAATCAGAATGCCCATTATTAGGATTCTCAATGAACATTCTTTCATATTGTGATGGTAGAGAAATGGCTGGCATCACACTTTACTATTCTGGTGGCTACACCTGGCTTTACCTATTACCTTTCCAAAAGTATTCCTTGAGATGTATCACATTATACAGTTTTATGGCAGATAAGCCAATCCAAGTCCCCTGCTGTGTTGAGATGGGTCATGATCGATTCTGCACTTCCTACCTGCTGAAGGGATCAGCTTTTAGCTCCAAATATGTTTATGATCCCTCCTAGTACTTATGTGTAAACTGCTATGTTGTGTGACCAGCCAGAAAGAGCTCTTCAAGTCAGCAGAAAATAAAAGGATCTCTTGTCTGTAATAAAAGGAGAAGAAAAGAAGGAGTAATAAACTGTGTAATCATTGGTAGTATAGAATAATGTCTGCATGTATGATGCGGTATTAAAGAATCGAATACATTGACAATTCAGATATGCATATTAGATTATGAAATATGTTACGTGACAGTTTGAAGCTAAACTGCCACATGAGACCAACTGAGTTCTGATGTGCTGTTTGTGTACACGCGTGAACAGCAATTTTTGGATCGGAGATGGATCAATTTTATGTTAGGATTCTCTATAACAACTCGACCACTGGGAACAGCACAGATGTCTTACAAGTGATGATGTTAGTACTGTTTTACATAAATTCAGATGGAACCAAACTTGGTCCTTAGTCAGACATGATTTACTTCATGTATCGTATGGCCCATTAACTTTCATGATTCCTTTCATTATTAGTCACAAGTCAAGAGTTTGAATCTCTGTATATAGAAATCAAGCGTCCATGTTGCGTCTATTTAGTCCAGAAATCCCTACTGACTAATTATGACCAGTACATTATTATCGCCGGCCACAGTGGCCGTGCGGTTCTAGGCGTTACAATCTGGAGTCGAGCGACCGCTACGGTCGCAGGTTCGCATCCTGCCTCGGGCATGGATGTGTGTGATGTCCTTATGTTGGTTAGGTTTAATTAGTTCTAAGTTCTAGGCGACTGATGACCTCACAAGTAAAGTCGCATAGTGCTCAGAGCCATACATGATTATCGTTTGCTCATTTGGAACCAAGTCATTAGCGATTTTTGTGTACGTTCCATGTAAATAAAGTTTCAGGAGTGCACTCCATCTGCTAAATAAATGTTCATTTTGCTGCTGCTTTGTTGATTAAACTTCACCACAGTGTGTATACCTGCAGACCTTCACTCCTCCTGTAATCTAACAACGTGTACCCTCTCAGAAAAAGTTAATTGAAATGTTTGGTAACGATTAATACGTGATCAGTTGCTCCAGAGTTCGAGAGTTAATTTTCGTTACGCAGTTCTTTCATTAGGACAGAAACTAGGGCTAACAGTAAGTTAATATTCATAGAAATTCAGACGATTTGGCACTCAGGGCCGAGTGATGATTTAAGGCACGGTAGTTGTGTAAGAGACAGCTCTCAGCTACCCAATGGAGAAAGGCAGGGGACCACATTTAGTGTGTTTCATAGCCATGTTGCCCTTTATTGGCTTTGAGTGCTTATTACGCGTTGAGTTGGAGGAGTCAGAGACTTGCTTCTTGACACATCCTACAGTTGCGTCGTTTATAAGCAGGAGCAACATACAGTACCAACTTATATGTTAATCATAATTTTGTAATAACAGATCGAAGAAAGTTGAAATCAATATACCGTACTGAAACAAATATTGTCTTTTAAATAAGGAATCTGTCTCCATGAAAGTTAAAAATCTGGTGAAAATAAAATTATTTATTAATTTATAAATTTGCTCTTCCTCCACTGGGAAGAAAACAATGATTCTTTGGTTGGACTGTAAAATCTGTTTAATCCTCCCCTTCGTTACTTATGTATTCTGCAAGTGATAATGACCTATTCACTTACTAGCCTAAAGCAGAATACTTACATAGTCATCCCAGCGAGGATGGTCGTTGTGTACAATGTAGTTCCACACGTGAACTCCATAACCCAGTAGACAATTTTTCTCATGTGAAGTGCTGAAAGTGAAATAAATCTTCATCAAAGGTAACTGACATTGATGTAGATTTGGAAGAAAATTTTTAGTTAGTAAATTTCGTCGAAGAAAAATCTGTTACTGTCGTATTTAGAAGAATTTCCAGAAGCGCTTGTCCTCATTTCATCCTTTGCCTTTGCCAATTTCTCTGCCTCCCTGTCTTCCCCCTTCACCTCGCTTCACCACTCCCCTTTTCACCCCCTTAGATTGTTCCACAACAGACCAAAGAAGAATGAACACTTTCGACGTCACGATTTACAGCAATGCATCAATTACGATATTATATTGGTTTCTATTATTTGTGTGATTTATTGCTATAGTATAGTGGAAAAAATTTGTTTTCCCTCAAACTGCAGTAGTACGTGTATGAACATTCCGTGCAGGATTTTTCTTTTCCGAAAATTAAATAGGGAATAATTGTCACTGTAAATACTAGCATGTGTTCCTTCAGGAAAGTCCCAAACAACAAATGAAGTACATCTTCCGGGTTAAAGAACGTCAGTGATTCAGTGCGAATTTTAGTGCTTGTAATTAACTAAATAATGTTAGTAACAACTCCAAAAATTTGCTGATGTTGCTTAAGTGAAACAGGAGGTGGACAACATGTGACAAAAGACGCACTGAATGGACAATGACACACGTTATTAGTGTTGTACGTATCGTTCATCTTTTTGTATTCATATTAATACAATCAGGCGTCCTATTGGCCAGTAATGTCTCTTACACAGGTAACACCATTTAGTTGGATTATGTAGCAGCTTACTAGTAACATATCGTTCGAAAGATGTGTGATGTGTATACACTTTACGTTCCAGAGATTACAAAAGCGTTTACAGTTCTACTGTCTGATAGTAAACGTAGTTCTGAAACCTGAAACTGCTCTAAGAGTAGTTCACCCCCCCCCCCCACTTTCCCTCCCCCCCCCCCCCCCCCAGTCCAACTTGGTGGAAACATTTCTTGATGATTCTTCCCAATGTACATCACAGTATGCAACAGAGAAACTAAAGTAAGGTGAGCTTCACAGGACCAGATAGCCATGGTTTCAATAATATCAAATGGAGTTTCGAAAGATGATGTTTAAAGCTCCTTTTATGTGTTTTGTCGTGACCGCTTGTTTTTATTACAGACAGCCGTATTTATTTGATAATGAAGGCTTGTTATTAAGCATATGACAATAATAAAGTTGTACGTCCTTTTTATGGAAGACCTTACGACGTGCGTAATAGGACTGAGCAGCGAATAAATGGTTGGTGGACGCAAACGAACCATCATTGCACTTGTGGGCTAGAGCCAGCCTCCGATACGAATTCGTGGTTTTCGTGTCACTTCACTACTGGTGACGTACACAGTAATGCCGCATTGCAGTTGGTTACACCTAAATATAAAATATTTCATTTTAAAATACGCTGTCCTGTGTGTCTGTTTCTATCGTTCACTTTTGTTGTTCATACCGTGGAAGACTATTAAAATTGTGGTAGATCCCATCCTTGCCAGTAAATATGAAAATGCAAACTATCGTCCACCGAAACAGGGGCAGATAATAAATTCTGGTTCGTTTGGAGGCATTCTACGCTCGCACACTACGACCTCAAGACATTTGTCTTCAACTCATGTGGAAAATAACTACACATACATTGAAATGGAAGAGAAAATCACACAATTACAAAAATTTGATTAGAACTTCAGGTAATAACGGAAAAATACGGAAGCGCCGACTAATCAATATTCTACAAAATAATTAACTGTAGTACCCCGATGCAGACCCTGTGGTGTTGCGTTGATAATAGGTCTTCGTTTTTTCGGCTTGGATGTTAATTACGCCCGTTGTAGGTTTGTGGCGTTCAGCACGAGAAAGGAAACTATTGAGAGAAACTGTGGAGGGGGCGGCAGGAGAAAATAATCCTCTTACAACAATTTAGCATCAGATCTCTCCACCAACAGACGTGCAATGTTGGCAAAGATATTATATATAAATCCAGATGCTTCAATAATTTTCTCTGCAATAACAGCGCTCTTCTATCTATTACAAATAAAATACCCACTGTCAAATTTCTCCTGCTCAAATAACCTTGAACAAATTTCTGTAGATAAAACTGATTAGGTAAAGTCCTAAAATTGATCTAATACTGTACTGTGTTCACATAAAAAATCGCGAATTGAAGTTCAAGATTGCTCTGTATTATACATTTGACAATATAACAAGACGTGTAACTACCAAGGGTATAAAAAAGACTGACTAAATATTTGTGAGTAGACAAAATCAAACTTCCGTAAACAATTCCTTTTCATTCTTTTTGGTAAATACTGTGGACACCTCGGGCGCATCTCGGGGCAGCGACGGCCTTCGGCACGCAGACATCGGTGACCGGATACACGCTGCGCTGCTCGCTCCGGCGAAACTCCGCGCGTTACCCGCGTTATTCAGCGACTTGGAACAGAAGTATATCATCCGCTTCTGTGGTAACGTATTCAAAAACAACTTTGACAATACACACAACATACAAGCAGTACAGTTCTTCAAACAATCCATTAAACAAAAAAAAAAAAAAAAAAAAAAAAAAAAACTGAACCAAACATTCAGCCGGCTAAATTAAGATGGTATTTTTAAAATTTTGGGGCACCACAATACGAAGGGTTGTTGATGAAACTACATAGATGTAAATATTATCCAGAGAGTCCGAAACATGTCACGTATTTAAAAATGTGCAACTGATACTGAAAAATAAATGATAGTCGTTTTTAATATTAGTGCTGCTGATGTTCTATCGCGAGGAATGTGTCGCTATAGAATTAGCTTTTAACTAACGTACGGGTAAAACATATCTGCCTATTATATACTACAACAGTTACGTGTAAAGAATCGCTTCTGAAGTTGCCGAAGACTTCAAAAGGAGTAATCTCGTTAGCAACATAACGTTTTCGGATGAGAAGCTACAAAGCGTTATTTTACATATTCCAGTTATCGCAGACATAAAAACTACTGTGGCATTCGGTACGTCCAACACTATCATCAAACTGAGCAATCGTCCATGTTTAGGAGAGATGGCTATAGGTACATGTTGTGCTTACTATCAGTGGCAATTAAGATGAGAATAAACACATTTAGTTTAGATTCCCGGTCTGATCTTCCTCCGTACCATGGAAAATATGAACAAATACAGGCAGAGAGAAGATGCTTTGCCAAACTTGATAAAGTAAAACAACAAAATTATATAAGAGGTGGATTGAATAATGGCTTTAAACACCCCATGTTTATTTTCAAGCTTATAGCTGTATACACAATCTCTTCCCCACGGCTGTATATCGCACATCCTGTACTGTCCTTAGCTATCCATCCCCCAGTCTTCTGATAATGTTGACAGCTGCAAAATCAGTTCATCTTTCAACAACAGTCAGGCGAAGGTGATAGAATACTACGTCGCAGAAAAAGTAGCCTACTGCGTTGTGCGAAAAACTACAAATAAAAAAATACTCCACTGTGCCAACACATTATGATCAGCTGCTTAATAGATTGATGGCCATGTTAAGACCGCAGCACATTTGCGTTTCTGCATGGTATGAATTCGACAAGTACTTTAAAACGAACACAAACAGCCTCGACTGCAAAACACATTTATTTTGTGGAAAACGCCTTCGGTCAGTTTTTGACCACTTTCAGACCTCATACGTTGATGAAATGGTCTTAAAAATTACTAATGCGACAAGTCCTCGGTGAATTTCCACAGGTATGTGGCACCCCATGACTACGTCCAGATCGCGTAATTCCCATAAATTACGGGCCTGTATTTTAAGGACGCAAAGTTGTCACCCCATAACGTAAAAATATGTTCCATCTGGTTCAGATCGGGTGAATGTGGTGGCCACGGCATTAACGTCAGCCACTGTCATGATCCTCAGACGCCTGTAGCACGATCCTGGCGTTGTGAAACGGATAGTTACCCTGGTGGAAGGTACCAGGGCTGGCGGTGGGGACAAGCACGATGGGTGGTTTGCATTAATGTTCATGTAGACCACAGCTGTCATGGCGCCTTCCATTACCACCCTAGGTCTCATGGACACCTACGTGAACGTCTCCTATAGCCTGGTGGTCCTTAAACCACTTTCCATAGAGGCTCATGAAAGTAGCCCACGAACAGCCGATCATCTTCACCGTTTCCGAGATTTTGGTTCCTAGCCGGCAAGCCATAAGGTTATGCCCTTAGTCAAAGTTGTGTATGCCAGGGGATTTCCCCGAGGCTCGTATCGTTACTATACTCATTCCCCATTCGTCTCTGTTCCGACGTCACTTGCCCCCAACTTCAGCTAGCGCCATTTAATCTCACTATGGACAGTGGTCATAACGTTTTAGCTAGCCAGTGTATACACGAATGTACCAACTACTCTCGACATCAGACTAAAAAATCTGTGCCATAGACATAATGAGCTACAAACAATTAAGGAATCATATACGAATGTCCTACCTAACGTCCTAGTAGAACTTGTAAACTATGTACATCGTGGCACAATACTGTTATTTGCCATGAGGGGCATTTCAGCCACGGAACACCCACGATCGTCCGCTACAGCTTTAATTTTATTTAATTTTATTCAGCGTGTTTTAATGGTATAGGTACAAATATTGCGACAGTTGTTACTTTAGTATTTACTCACTTCGTTGCGTTAGTTGTCTTTTCTCTGCGTCCAACAGTCTTCCCGCAAACACGTCACATAATTACTAAACGATGATTTCTGCACAGTCGTAACTGCGCTGTGAAGTGTACTACCCCTGTCTGTATTGATTGTCAGTGCAGCGTCCATGCACCAACACTTCAGTATGTGATCTGTTACGTAGGGGAAAATAAACATTAACGGCTTGTTTGTACCACGTGTACTTGGAGGTAGTAGCCGAACTTAAAAATATTGCTCATACAATTATTAGTCTACAAATGAAGTAAATAGTAATGTAACGTTGTTCAACACACTGAGCTGAGTCGTCAACTTATGGGGTATCCGCCCCCGGTAGCTGAGTGGTCAGCGTGACGGAATGCTAATCCAAAGGGTCCCGGGTTCGATTCCCGGCTGGGTCGGAGATTTTCTCCGCTCAGGGACTGGCTGTTGTGTTGTCCCAATCATCATCATTTCATCCCCATCGACACGCAAGTCGCCGAAGTGGCGTCAAATCGAAAGACTTGCACCAGGCGTACGGTCTACCCGACGGGAGGCCCTCGTCACACGACATTTCCATTTCCAACTTATGGGGTGCATCAAGAAAATAATGGCGTTGCACCATTAAGTGTCTCGTATTCAATGACAAAATCTGCTACAATTGTAAAAATGGTTTATTTCTGAAAAGAAAGAACAACTCAGTTTCAGCACCAGTGTACCATCTTCAGGTGGATCTGAAAAATTTCAAATCAATGACAGCACCTAACCACATTATTAACATAAGAAAAGTTAAACCGAACGAACAGAAATTCATTAGAAATACTCGTGTGTGCTAAAAAAAAAAAAGGGAAACAGGACGGCCCAATGAGAGAACAGCATTGGGTGTCTGGTGGCGGGTGTTTCTTCAAATTGACAACAATTCAACTTACCATAACTTTGATTTTTTTTAAGCTTAAGCTGATTAGAGGAGATGCACAAAAATGAAATCATTTTTCTGCTTGGGTGATCACTCTGTTTTTAGCTGATTAATTTACTGTCAGGATGTTTTTGACTCCATGTTCGCTTGCATTAATGAGTTATATCTTGTGACTATTTTAGAGTGTGAAGTTTTCTCTCTTCTATTTGTATTATCGATCTGTATCCAACCATTTGAACAGTTGTGCTCCTGAGCAGAGGTGAACACTGAACTGCCTTTCGATTTGTTACGATGCGAGTCTTTTATAATTGTTAAATTCAACACTGTCCAAGAATTCAAATTAACGTCTCTCCTGTTATGCTTATTGATTTCAAGTTTTCAAGACAGGTAGATCAAGTTGGTACAACTTGTGTAAATGATTAAAGATTGAAGATTGAATGCCTGTGAAGCTGGCTAAATTAAAAATTGAAATAAAAGTTTATGATTTTTTTGATTGAAGTTATCTACAGTCTGGTAACTTTCGCTCATCCAAGTCCTCGCCAGCAGTTTCAGCTTGATTATTATTCGTCGGTCACCTCGTAAAAGAATGTTTGCACGTTGCAACACTGCAGGCGTCCCAGCTGCATAAGGCCGGCCAGAGTGTGTCAGGTGAGACACATTTCCTTCCTCTTGTTCTGCTGGGGTCGCATGTTTTAGTGAGCAATTTACTTTCATTTAATGACCAGCCGACGTCCGTAGACATTGGGATAACGCCTATGAATATTTATGATGGTCTGGATTACCTTCAGAAGTACAGTAACTGCTCTTTGCTCAGTCGAGGATGCAATTTTTGGGAGTGGTTATGGCTCTGCCGTCGAGGCAGGAATGTTTAATGATGTCGCATATAAGGTTTTTGAACAAAAACTGCATTGCTGACTGAACGCCTCTCTCATACACTCTGTCTTCCCCTACCGGCCCAATACGGCAATTAATAATGATTCCATCTGCGGAACTAGAAGCGTTGTCTCTGGGCCAGCAACACCAAATAAATATTGGCTGGTGGTGGAAACTACACGATGATATTATTAATCCATCCGTTGGAGTGATACTGTAGTAAATTCCACTGAGATTCGGCTAACGGACGGTACTGTACGATGAGGTGAAGTATGGTATGTTAATAAAACCCACTACCATTTTTGTAACAGGAAAAGCGAATTATAAAAATGTTACTGACAACGTAAGAGAAGCCGTAGGATGATAGGAACGAATGAAACTTTTGTAAGCGCAAAACAAGAAATGAAGCGATTAGCAATATGGATTAAACGTGCATATTCAGTCTAGATGCCTTCCTTTGAAGCATCACGATAGAGGCATAAACAGATATCTCTCTATGGCACGGGAGAGTAGCGTTAAGTCATCTGTGACGTACAGATTATTAAATTAGAGTCACGGTATCTCGTTCTTTCCACTTCAAAGGACGGCATACATATTGCATAGCCAGAACGCTACGACCACCGGACTAAAGGCTCGTCTTCCGTAAGTTTAACGTTTGCTGTGCACCCAGCCACGAATTAGGAAGAAAATGAAGGTAAGCTTTTTACGCTCTGTCGGCAGCAAAATCATTAGAACAGGAATTCCACAAGCGATTGGTGCGTGGGTGCAAGTAGACGGCGCCGGATATCCTCCCGCAGATCACAAAACTCACGCAGAGTAGCAAAATGTGTCTGTCATTCCTGTGGTTTCGCTTGCTAAATTCACAGGCAGCGCTGATACACGGAGCACGCTGTGGACCAGGATAGAACCTGGATATCGTTATAGCTCCTTCGTAAGGAAAGTGCCGTATCTGGTGGGCCGATCATAAAACGAAAAAATGTACAGTCACGTGGAGCCCAATACAGCTTTTAGTAATTTCATTCCATGTCAAATCCACTAATTTCGTAAAATTTTTTTGCTCGACCATCACGGAACTTGGTGAAGGTTTTTGTGAATATTTTCGCATGTCCCCGATGAACACTGGTAAAGTTTAACGTTTGTCGAAGCAATATTGGCAGAGATATAGTCACTTGCCTGCGTCTATGCCCGACTTCACGGAGACCGAGAGTGTATTTCTGGCGATTATATAAATGGTTGGTTAATTTTGAATACATTGTGGGAGCGAACAGTGATCAATGTGTTACAAATATTTACTATCAAAAACAGTCTTGATCACAATTTATTTATTACGGCGACCGGTTTCGACCACTACTGTGGTCATCTTCAGACCTATAAGTCGTATAAAAAGCTATACTTAGAGGGCTACATACATTAAAGAAAGTACATAAAGTTATAAAGCTATAAAACGATGAATTACCAATGAGTAAGACCCTCCTTTGGTTGTAAATCACCACTGGCGAAACCAGTGCACGTCTTACTATATATAATGGAGGCTCCGCCCACTTCTGACGGAATGATGTCATAACTAACCAATGGGTTATGGGTCGAATAACAATGTAAAATTTCTTAGTTAAAAGAACATTGTCAAGAAAAGAAAATAAACACGCACTAAACTTAGCTTGTTTAACAGATATTGTCAATTAATAAGTGTTGAAAATATTTAAACATGTAGAATAAATGAACTTCGTTTTGGCACTACATAGGTTGCCCTCTCAAGGCGTGTTAGTGAACCATTTGCAACCACTGGTTGCCATGGTGAAGTTGGACACCATTCCAAAGATGTGGCAGCAGTCTTCTTTCCAATGAAGTTTTGGTTAAGTCGATAGGCAGACTAGTTGTTGCCATGGTGAGGAAAAACGCCAGTCCAAAGATGTGGCAGTAGGCTTCTTTCTAAAGAAGTTGTTGCGAAAGTGGAATGGCAAAGACTGTTACGTCAGACGATGTACTGTTGAGCAGCAACATGTCTTTATTGAAACGAATTTCAATGAGTAGGCTGCAATAATCGTTAACTGACATGTATAGTACACGCTACACGATTCGATTTACTGGTGTAATAAGAGACTTCCATTTACATAGATTACATAATAATTCTAACAGTTCAATACTAAAATATATCGAGAAGGCACAGTAGTTGTGAATATTTATGAAATATCATCTATGAAGTTCATTTGTAGATTCCATTTTTTTTTTTTTTTGCATTTGATAATTTTAAGTGGAATTGCTATGTCTTATGTTGCATGCCAGTCTTATAAACAAATGAAAATGGAAGAAATTTAAAATTATAATACTACGAGTCGTACTGTGAAAAATAAAGGGTTGTGAATTAGCAATATGCTGTCTTAAAGGATATAAGCAAACATTCTAAACACAAAATAATGTTTGGCGAAATGAAATTACAAAGTAAAGATAAAATATTTCCTAATGGCCTTAATAATTTTGAGGTGACGGCGTTGTCACAGTGGCTGCACCGGTTCCCGTGAGATCACCGAAGTTAGGCGCTGTCGGGCGTGGTCGGCACTTGGATGGGTGACCATCCAGGCCGCGATACGCTGTTGCCATTTTTCGGCGTTCAGTCAGCCTCGTGATGGCATTTGAGGAGCTACTCGACCGAATAGTAGCGGCTTCGGTCAAGAATACCATCATAACGACTGGGGGTGCGGTGTACTGACCCCACGCCCCTCCTACCCGTATCCTCCACTGAGGATGACAGGGCGGTCGGATGGTCCCGGTAGGCCACTCGTGGCCTGAAGAAAGAGTGAGTGTTAAATAATTTTAAAAACGAAGGACAGAAGAGTGAACATTCTAAAGCAGATCGTCGAAAAGCTCAAAAAAAATGTTTGTCTTTGAATTCAAGTTGTTCAATTAAAACAGGTAACGTTTTACTTTAGTGAAGTGAATGCATTTCAATTTCTTCTAATATATTTAGCAGTAGTCCTTTTGGTACAGTATGTAATATTCTCAAGTTGTTAGAAATGCAACCCTCAGAATGATTGTATCCATCAGGATGTTGACCAAATATTGATTTGGTACGTGCAGTACCAGTAGTATGTTCCTTAAAACGTGTTCGGAAGTTTAGTGCGTCTTTATTTTCCTTTCTTGACAATGTTCTTTTAACTGAGAAATTTTACATTGTTATTCGACCTATAACCCATTGGTTAGTAATGACATCATTCCGTCAGAAGTGGGCGGAGCCTTCATTATATACAGTAAGACGTGCACTGGTTTCTCCAGTAGTGATTTACCACCAGAAGGAGGTTATTACTCATTGGTAATTCATCGTTTTATAGCTTTATACCTTTATGTATTTTCTTTAATGTATAGTAGCCCTCTAATTACAGCTTTGTATACGACTTATAGGTCTGAACATGACCACAGTAGTGGTCGAAACCGGTCACCGTAATAAATAAATTGTGATCAAGATCGTTTTTGATAGTAAATAAATGGTTGGTGTCTGTTCCTTCGGTCAATGGATCCACGACATTCAGTGCGGGTGCAGAGTTAGCTCCGTCCTCCTGCAGGAACCTCTAAGTATGGAGCACAAGTGCAGGGGCTGCGGATAGGCGGCGCTTTGTGGAAATGTGGGTCAGCCGAGAGATGTGCCGAGATCGTCCGCGCAAACACTGTACGGGTGGCGCAGTAGTTAAAGCAACTGTCTAGTAAATACAGTAATGTTTTAGCAGCCGAGCAGTGTGGTCGTGCTATCTGTTTCCGCCTGCAGTGCGGGTCCACTTGCCTTATGTACTTCCTTCGGCTGACACTAAGGTGACGCCGTAGCGTGAAAAGATCAAGGCGAATCAATCCCGAAAAGCAACACTGAGATCCCTTTTAGAAACGATTTTGCTAGATCAAAAGCACTCAAAAATGGTTCAAATGGCTCTGAGCACTGTGGGACTTAACAGCTGAGGTCGTCAGTCCCCTAGAACTTAGAACTACTTAAACCTAACTACCCTAAGGACATCACACATACCTATGCCCGAGGCAGGATTCGAACCTGCGACCGTAGCGGTCGCGCGGTTCCAGACTGAAGCACCTAGAACCGCTCGGCCTTTCTGGCCGGCAAAAGCACTCAATATCGAGCGGTTTTTAAAGGATGCGGCCAAGGTACCAGCTGCTGACATCGTCAGCATCCACTGTATTACTATTGTAAGTAGCACAGTCTATGTGAAACTTACAAACGACACAACGTGCGACAGGTTTCGACGAGACGTGGAGCAAGGACCAAGTTTCTGTCACGCAGACGGCAATGTTGGCAACGTGGAGTTTCTCATTCCGGTTTGGGACTGCTGACTATACGCATATTTGAACTACCGTTCGAATTCCCGGCGGCAAACGTCGTGGCTGACAGAGAGGTTCCATTGCAGGCTGCGAAGCCGCTCGGTCCCTCCATACCAACCACGACGATCTTATGGAACATGAGCAGCCTTCCGTGCCGACATCGTGGGACGAGGATGTCGAGACTCAGCAGGACATCGATCGGAGGCCGGCTGAAGTATGAACAATACAAGGAGGTCCGCGGTCGGCGGGATGCATGGTCACTCGATACGTCCGCTTCTCTCCACCATCACCATGGATAAGCCTGCCCAACCACCGCACCGCCAGGCTTACCACCTGACCAGGATGAATATCAACATGATTAGCTCTTCCACCAAGATCCAACTTCTAAGACAGTACGAGCCACGGGAGTCGACTTTGCAGTCCTGCGAGAGATGCGAACGACCGCACTTTCAAACTTTCTCGGCTATTCAATGTATGTGACGCCTGGTGGTCCCACAGACAAAATCGTGGCGATTTTTGTGCGTGACAGTATCGACGCCACCAACATCACACATATACCCCCTCCGCACGAGGACTATCGGTAACAGAACTTGACATCCGATTCGTTAACGTTTATGCACCGTCGGGCACTACCAAACGTCTTGACTGGGCCAGGTTCTACTCTGCAGATATTGTCCCCTTTTTTTCTAGGACGATATGAACGAAGTGTCTTCGCTGCTGATTTTAATTGCATCCTTCATCCCAAGTACCAAATCCCGCACTCCATGCCTTGTCCGGAATTAGGTATGGTGATTCACAATCTTTATTTGTACGACACGTGGTAAAAGATACACGGCGACAGTTCTGGACATTCGCATACCAGTCGTTCGTCGAGCAGACTGGATCGCATGTATGTGTCACAACGTCTTACACAGGAAGTGTTGGCCGCCGAACGATGGCCTTCGGCCGATGGCCTGATCATAGTGGCTACATTCAGACGATGCATCTTTACACTCAACAAGGCTGGCGTGGTGATGACCTTTGGAAGGTAAATGTAACACACCTCCAGGACCCAGACTGTAGTCGCCGGAACTTGAGCCAACTATGAAAGACGTCACTCCTGATATCAGTCGACTTTGGTGTGGTGGTTTCTCTGCGCCAAACGGGAAGGCCGCAAGATACTTATGCATTTCGGTAAGGACACTCCTGAGTGGCACCAGCAGACCTTCGGTTTTAATTATGTGGCGCTCAGGGACCTCGACGCTCTACCCCCCTCACCGGACAGACAACGAGAACGATACCGAATCAGAGCTCACATATTGTCGTCGACGAATAGCAGCATAGAATGGGCCATAGTCCGCTGGCGACGACTCGACCGAACAGTAGGATAGGTCGCCACCATGCACCACATTGTGGCAGAAAAGCGCCGACACAGCCGACAGTTCATTACACGCCTTACGACGCAAGAAGGTCGCTCCCGTACGTCCCAAGCAACCATAGTGGAAGCCATGGAGGATCATTTTCGTCATCTTTACCAGGAAAGAGCTGTAGACGAAAAGCATTACAAAAAGTGACACGCTCTATTGGCAATGCAACGGTGACGGTATTACTGGTGAAAGTCTCGTCTGAGGAGGTGGACAATGCCTTGGACAAAGGTGCGGTCAACAAGTCTCCTGGGCCCCAGTCGAGTTTTACCAGACGTTCAGTGGCATCACGATGCCCAGCTGAATTACAGTGTTCCGAGAACTGATGTCCCCAGACTTCTCATACCAGTACACAAGCCAGTAGAAGGGCAATCGGTCAGTGATTATCGGCCGCTTACAATGTTCAACGCCGATTACAAGATCTTTGCCAGGCTTTCAGCACGCCTCATTAAGAAGACTTTGTCAATGATTTTAGCCCCAAAACAGGCGTCGCAGGAGGGTGGGGGACGAGACACCAACACATAAATGGCCACTGGTGACTGCAGGGAAGTAATAGCGATCCCCTCAGTATCCAGCTACAGACGGCGATCGTTTCTATCGATTTCAATCAGGCCTTCGACAGAGTGCACCACAACTTCCTACTACAGGTGATGAACAGATAGGAGTTCATCCCAGGCTCAACGACACCCTACGCCGCCTTCTGGCAGCAGCCAGTTCTTATGTCCAGGTCAACAGACGGACGATGGATCCAAAAGCCATCAAGAGGTCTCTACGACAGGTTACCCCCCTTTCTACGTACCTTTACCCAATCGTGCTCGAGCCGCTCCTCGGGGGTCTCTACCACAAGTTATCCGGCATCACCTTACGAGACGTCACCTTCCGCTCTAGGGCGTACGACGACGACCTGCTACTGCTGGTTAGTTCCGCCAATGAAGTCCACAGCGAACTGAACTAGAACGAGCTACATGGATAGGTTGCCAGGTAGAGGGCGTGGTCTTGGGACGTGCGCTGTCAGCCCCCTCCTGCCATTTACTGAACTCAGTCACTTGGGGGTCACGTTTAGGAAGCATGTGCACAGAACGGCCGCAGCAAATTATCGACTTTAACTACAGGTAGTACACGTGATGGTGCGGTAAAACTTGCTCCAGGACCTGAGCCAGCTGCAACATGTGGAATACCTGAACATCGACATGGCATCAAAACTCAATCACTTTACACACGTCCTCCCCATATCAGACTTCAGGCAGCCTTTGGTTACTTCTTATTAGCAGGATACATATTTAAAGTACACTTTGACACTCTCCTCCTCCCCCTATGCAATGGAGGATTTGATGTATTGCTCATTTAGAGATTTGTTGCCTTACATTTTATAACAGACCCTTGATTTTACGGCTTTTCATGTAGATTATAAAACATCTTCCATATTACAAACAGCAATTATTGTTTTCAGAAATTACAATTGAAGTAATAACTAACTAAAAATACATTAGAAATTGAAAGAAAAAACACAAAAAGTATTCAGATTTTGAGAAGATATGATGACAGGAAAGACTTGGATGGTAACAGAGCGCGCGCACGCGAGAGAGAGATAGAGAGAGAGAGAGAGAGAGAGAGAGAGAGAGAGAGAGAGAGAAATGTTACTCTATCTGAGCCAGCCTGATCCGAAAGCCTCGGAACTATTTCGAGTCTTGCAGTCCCTGTTCGCTACTGTTTAATTTACGGATTAATATTTCTAAACACTATTTGCAACACTATAGCTATTACACTACTGCCCATTAAAATTGCTACACCACGAGGATGACGTGCTACAGATGCGAAATGTAACCGACAGGAAGAAGACGCTGTGATATGCAAATGATTAGCTTTTCACACCTACAACGTGCTGACACGAGGAAAGTTTCCAAACGATTTCTCATACACAAACAGCAGTTGACCGGCGTTGCCTGGTGAAACGTTGTTGTGGTGCGTCGTGTAAGGAGGAGAAATGGGTTCCATCACGTTTGCAACTTTGATAAAGGTCAGATCGTATCCTATGGCGATTGCGGTTTATCGTATCGCGACATTGCTGCTAGCGTTGGTCGAGATCCAATGACTGTTAGCAGAATATGGAATCGGTGCGTTGAGGAGGGTAATATGGACGCCGTGCTGAATCCCAACGGCCTCGTAACACTAGCAGTCGAGATTACAGGCATCTTATCCGCGTGGCTGTAACGGATCGTGCAGTCACGCCTCGATACCTGAGTCAACAGATATTGACGTTTGCAAGACAACAACCATGTGCACGAACAGTTCTACGACGTTTGCAGCAGCATGGACTATCAGCTCGGAGACTATGGCTGCGGTTACCCTCGACGCTGCATCACAGACAGGAGCACCTGTGATGGTGTACTTAACGACGCACCTGGGTGCACAAATAGCAAAACGTGGTTTTTTCGGATGGATCCAGGTTCTATTCACAGCATCATGATGGTCGCATCCGTGTTTGGCAACATCGCGGTGAACGCACATTGGAGGCAGATACATTTCAGATGTGTTACGACCCGTGGCTCAACCCGTCATTCGATCCCTGCGAAAACCTACATTTCAGCAGGATAATGCACAACAGCATATTGCAGGTCCTGTACGGGCCTTTCTGGATGTTCGACTGCTGCCGTGGCCAGCCCATTCTCCAGATCTCTCACCAATTGTAAACGTCTGGTCAATGGTGGCCGAGCAACTGGCTCATCACAATACGCCAGTCACTACTCTTGATGAACTGTGGTCTCGTGTTGAAGCTGCAGGGGCAGCTGTACCTGTACACGCCATGCAAGCTCTGTTTGACTGAATGGCCAGGCGTATCAAGGCCGTTATTACGGCCAGAGGTGGTTGTTGTATGTACTGATTTCTCATGATCTATGCACCCAAATTGCTTGAAAATGTAATCACATGTCAGTTCTAGTATAATATATTTGTCCAATGGACACCCGTTTATCATCTGTATTTCTTCTTGGTGTAGAAGTTTTAATGGCCAGTAGTGCATATACATTGTGGAAAGCGCAATGGTGTGTTAATATAAAGTACGTTATTTCTGGGCGTTATTAATTACCCTTTAGTTCCTATATTACGTGTCTTGAATTTTACCCGTTATGTTACTTATATATAAGTGTTCAGTTACAAATGTTACATCCTAATACTGGTGTAATGACCGCGGGATGGATCTACCTGTTGTTTATACTTAACCTAGGACAAGTTTACAGGGCTGATTGCATTGCACCGTTTATTCTGATACAGTATAATTATTTTAGATGTCGTGTAAGGTTGTCTGTGGTATGTGCTGGTGAAAGTGTTTTCTTTTCCAGTGAGTGTGTGTTTCGGTATTGCTACACAAATGGGTGCAGAAATTGGAAGCGCTGTCTTACGTGCTTCGTATGTTGCAGTGTTCTATTCTACGGCCGTGTCTATCTGTATTCGTCGTGTAATGTCCTTGAGACATCATCAGCAATTTTATTTACTATTTCCCACTCGTCTTTGTCTCTTATTACCTGTATCTTGTCGTTGTATTGCATTGGTTCAAAAATGGTTCAAATGGCTCTGAGCACTATGGGACTTAACATCTATGGTCATCAGTCCCCTAGAACTTAGAACTACTTAAACCTAACTAACCTAAGGACATCACACACATCCATGCCCAAGGCAGGATTCGAACCTGCGACCGTAGCAGTCACGCGGCTCCGGACTGACCGCCTAGAACCGCTAGACCACCGTGGCCGGCGTGTTGCATTGGTGTCTGGTGTGCTGCTCTGTACCGGTGAGAGGGAAAAAGAATGTGTTCTGGGGATCCATGTTCCCCACATGTACAGGTAGCACTCTGGCTTCGGCCTATGCAGTATAAGTGCACAGGGTAAGGACCCTGACCTGTCATAAAGTGAACTATACCCCGGCTAGGATTGATATGGCTCAGTCTCAGACGTTCCCTGATGTCCGGGTGGAACTGGTACACCCTACGGCGCCTGTCGCTTAGTTCCCATTGCCTTTTCCAGGTATCCACCCGTCATTTAGCGAGTTGGCGATTCTCGGTAATACCATGTCCTGTAATTTCGATTGCCATCTCATGTCTTCGCCTCTTCAGCCAGTATATTGCAGCCCTGAAACCGAATGTTTATCTCGATAGGGAAGGTTCCAAGCACCACGCAGAGTGATTCTACTGACGTGGTGTTGAAAGCTCCTGACTGCATTGTTAGGGCACTTCCCTGCTCTCGCCGCACGATGTTCCTATTCGTCAACAGAAGTACTCAGTGGCCCCATGCACTGGCTGCAGAACGGACCACAGATTCAAAGAGCTCACAGTGGTAAGTTCTCAGTGTGCGTGCCCTGAAGTGTGTTATGCCAACTTATGCATGATTTAGCCAGCCCTTTCAGTCGTTGTTCGGATGTGTTCGTCAAATGACGATCATTCGTCGAGTTGCACACCAAGATATCGTGTTTTGCGTTGTCCGCACAATGGAGGGCTCGGCATGTTTGATGTCGAGAACGGGAAATTGCTCTTTATATGAGCAATATGAGGAAGCGACGGACCAGTCGACACGCCTCCCTCACAATTCGTCTATTGGAGGTCCTGATGCAGGTCTCTCACGTTCCACCTGTGTCCGTGGAGCACGTCGCGACACAGCTCTCCCATGTATCGACATTCATTCTGGAATACAGCTACGTAGTCTCGGATCTCCCCACAACGCGCCCGCCAAAGCTGAAAAAAATTTACATCACCTTTCCGCGGGCAGTTCTGCGTAACGTGGTAGAAACCAAGCAGCTATAAGCAATAAGCAAGGCTATTTTACTTTGTACTTGGAATCACATTTTTATTGTAACATTTTCTTTTATAGCTTATTCATTTGTACACATTTACTAATAATAATCATGTAATGAAAAAAATAAATTAAAAAACGTTGTAGACCCGTGGAACCTGTTCTTTGGGAGAATTTTTGGGAACGATAAGGGGCAGTGCCTGAAGAGGGATAGGTTTTTTTTTATTTTTTATTCTTTTTTTTTTACTGTAAACGTGGTGGTGCCAAGTATGGGTAGCTCTGATTCTTGTACTCCTTTTTTTATAGAAGAAACTTAGTTGGAAGGAAAGATAGGTGCACGACAAAAGAAAAGTAAGCACTATAACCCTGGCTCGAATAACAGTCCGGCACACGTTTTCAATCGTCGCCGCTGATGCCGCATAAAATCCTGATGCAGCTGATATAAATAATGCCTTCCCTTTCCTTTCCTTTATCTCTCTTTCTCCCCCTTTCTCCGCCAGTTTACATTATTTCTGGCGACTTCGAACTGTTATGTCTCGAAAAAATGTTGAAGGGAATGAGATTTGGCTGTCTTGTACAACTGTAAGCGTTTTCTTAAGAAAACAATGAAAAGAATTTTATAAACGATATTCAGCAATATACGTTTAGATAAAATCGCCCGAAAAAAAATCAGCTGCTGGAACAATTTCAAAGTTTGGCTTCTTATGTCTCAGGGACTAAGAGTATTACGAGCATGAAAGTTGACATGTAGTAATGTCTTCTTAAGAGAACGCATATATCTGTACAAGATGGCTAATTTTATTACTTTTAGCGAAATATTACCCTAGACATAACGGCTCAAAGTTTATAGAAACTGACGCTTGTTCTGGGGATTGTCGCGGTGGAGTCAAATAAGCGACTATATCTCGGCCAGTACTGCACCGACCTAACTTCACCAATGTTCATCTGAGAAATGTGCAAATGTTCACATAAAATTTCGTCGAAATCCGTGAAGGTCGAGCAGAGAGGCCTTGGTGAGTTGATATGGAATGACCCTATGATAACACAACTTCGGTCAGAGCCCACAGGGTACCTAATTGTTGTTTGATTCTCTGCAATTTAGGCGAATCCTAGTATTGTCCCTTGGCCACAACCGGTTTCTTCACATCCTTTTTATACTTGAGATAGTCCACAATAAGGTCTGTGCCAAATTTGGAAGAACGTGTTATAAGCGCAAAGTGGTTAAAAAATAAAAAAGTAAAAAGAAAAGGTTCAAATGGCTCTGAGCACTATGGAATTTAACATCTGAGGTCATGGGACCCCTAGAACAAAGAATTACTTATACCTAACTAACCTAGGGACATCACACACACCCATGCCCGAGGCAGGATTCGAACCTACGACCGTAGCGGTCGCGCAGTTCCGCACTGAAGCGCCTAGAACCACTCGGCCACACCGGCCGGCTAAGCGTAGTGTGCTCTCAATTATTTATGTTATCTTTTGATATTGGTACGCTATTTCTTCTACCTGCTCCAAGTTGTCTTTTTCAGCTTAAGTAGACACCGATGGAATCATACAACTAAGAAAAAGTGATTGATGGTGCACGGTGTTCATACTGAGTATTTTCGTGTCAACGGCGTCGACATTGTGTAATGTAAAGCACAACTTGTATTAGTGCAAGACAAAAAACTGCAATTGCTCATAGCAAGCAAAGACTGTGCGTGAGCTGCATAGCAATCCCAGACACGGTCTCTTAATGGAAACAGATCTTAATCTTGTATCTGTGAAATCCCTGCGTGCCAAAAGTTATCCGGTCCCAGAAAGATAATTGCGAGCCGGAGGCACCTTTAAGATATAAGTTAACGATTGTAATGCGCGCGATTTAATGGATAACGTGAATTTCTAGTTCCTGAGTATTGATCCTAAAGTGGATGTTTGCCCAAAGGTGTCTGACAGAAACAGTCTTTCAGAAAACACAATTATTTATTCGAGAATACACAACAAAATCCCCCGTGAACCATGGACCTTGCCGTTGGTGAGTAGGCTTGCGTACCTGAACGATACAGATAGTCGTATCGTAGGTGCAACCACAACGGAGAGGTATCTGTTGAGAGGCCAGACAAACGTGTGGTTCCTGAAGAGGGGCAGCAGCCTATTGAGTAGATGCAGGGGCAACAGTCTCGATGATTGACTGACTGATCTGGCCTTGTCACACTAACCAAAAGGGCCTTTCTGTGTTGGTACTGCGGCTGAAAGCAAGGGAAAACTACATCCGTAATTTATCCCGAGGGCGTGCAGCTTTCCTGTATGGTTAAATGATGATGGCGTCCTCTTGGGTAAATTATTCCGGAGGTAAAATAGTCCCCCATTAGGATCTCCGGGTAGGGACTACTCAGGAGGACATCGTTATCAGGAGAAAGAAAACTGGCGTTCTACGGATCGGAGCGCGGAATGCCAGATCCCTTAATCCGGCAGGTAGGATAGAAAATTTAAAAAGGGAAATGGATAGGTTAAAGTTAAATATAGTGGAAATTAGTGACGTTCGGTGACAGGAGGAACAAGATTTTTGGTCAGTTGAATACAGGGTTATAAATGAAAAATCAAATAGGGGTAATGGAGGCGTAGGTATAATAATGAATAAAAAAATAGGAGTGCGGGTAAGCTACTACAAACAGCATAGTGAACGCATTTTTGTGGCCAAGATAGACACGAAGCCCATGCCTACCACAGTAGTTCAAGATCATATGCCAACTAGCTCTGCAGATGACGAAGAGATTGATCAAACGTATGATGAGATAAAACAAATTATTCAGATAGTGATGGGAGATGAAAATTTAATAGCCATGGGTGACTGGAATTCGATAGTAGTAAAAGGAAGAGAAGGAAACGTAGCAGGTGAATATGGAATGGGGGTAATAAATAAAAGAGGAAGGCGGCTGGTAGAATTTTGCACAGATCATAACTTAAGCATAGCTAACACTTGGTTCAATAATCATAAGACAAGGTTGTGCACATGGAAGAGGCCTGGAGATACTCGAAGATTTCAGATAGATTATATAATGGTAATCAGAGATTTACGAAGCAGGTTTTAAATTGTAAGACATTTTCAGGGGAAGATGTGGACTCTGACCACAATGTGTTGGTTATGAAATGTAGATTAATACTGAAGAAACTGCGAAAAGTTGGGAATTTAAGGAGATGGGATCTGGATAAACTGACAGAACCAGAGGTTGTAGAGAGTTTCAGGAAGAACATTAGGGAACGATTGACAGGAATGGGGGAAAGAAATACAGTAAAAGAAGAATGGGTAGCTTTGATAATGAGATAGTGAAGGCAGCAGAGGATCAAGTAGGTAAAAAGATGAGGGCTAATAGAAATCCTTGGGTAACAGAAGATATATTGAATTTAATTGATGAAAGGAGAAAATATAAAAACGCAGTAAATGAAGCAGGCAAAAAGGAATACAAACGTCTCAAAAATGAGACCGACAGGAAGTGCAAATTGGCTAAGCAGTGATGGCTAGAGGATAAATGTAAGGATGTAGAGGTATATCTCACTTGGGGTAAGATAGATACTGCCTACAGGAAAATTAAAGAGACCTTTTGAGAAAAGAGAACCACTTGTATGAATACCAAGTGTTCAGATGGAAACCCAGTTCTAAGCAAAGAAGAGAAAGCAGAAAGGTGGAAGGAGTATATAGAGAGTCTATACAAGGGTGAGGTCATTGAGGACAATATTATGGAAATGGAAGAGGATGTAGATGAAGATGAAATGGGAGGTACGATACTGCGTGAAGTGTTTGACAGAGCACTGAAAGACCAGAGTCGAAAGAAGGCCCCGGGAGTAGACAACATTCCATTAGAATTATTGATAGCCTTGGGAGAGCCAGCCCTGACAAAACTCTACCATCTGGTGAGCAAGACGTATGAGACAGGCGAAATACCCTCAGACATCAAGAAGAATATAATAATTCCAATCCCAAAGAAAGCAGGTGTTGACAGATGTGAAAATTACCGAACTATCTGTTTAAAAAGCCCCGGTTGCAAAATAGTAACACGAATTCTTTACAGACGAATAGAATAAACTTGTGGAAGCTGTCCTTGGGGAAGATCAGTTTGGATTCCGTAGAAATGTTGTAACAAGTGAGGCAATACTGACCCTACGACTTATCTTTGAAAATAGATTGAGGAAAGGCAAACCTACGTTTCTAGCATTTGTAGACTTAGAGAAAGTTTTTGACAATGTTGACTGGAATTCTCTCTTCCAAACTCTGAAGGTGGCAGAGGTCAAATACAGGGAGCGAAAGGCTATTTACAATTTGTGCAGAAACTAGTTGGCAGTTATAAGAGTCGAGGGGCATGAAAGGAAAGCAGTGGTTGGGAAGAGAGTGAGAAAGGATTGTAGCCTATCCCCGATGTTAGTCAATCTGTATATTGAGCAAGCAGTATATTAAGCAAAAGAAAAATTCGGAGTAGGAATTAAAATCCACGGAGAAGAAATGAAAGCTTTGAGGTTCGCCTGTCAGAGACAGCAAAGGACCTGGAAGAGCAGCGGAACGGAATGGACAGTGTCTTTAAAGGAGGATATAAGATGAACATCAACAAATGAAAAACTAGGAGACTGGAATGTAGTCGAATTAAATCGGGTGTTGCTGAGAGTATTAGATTAGGAAATGAGACGCTTAAAGTAGTAAATGTGTTTCCTATTTTGGAAGCAAAATAACTCTTGATGGTAGAATTAAAGAGGATATAAAATGTAGACTGGCAATGGCAAGGAAAGCATTTCTGAAGAAGAGAATTTTGTTAACATCGAGTGTAGATTTAAGTGTCAGGAAGTCGTTTCTGATAGCATTTGTATGGAGTGTGGCCATGTATAGAAATGAAACGTGGTCGATAAATAGTTTGGACAAGAAGAGAATTGAAGCTTTCGACATGTGGTGCTACAGAAGTATGCTGAAGGTTAGATGTGTAGATTACATAACTAATGAGGAGGTATTGAACAGAATTAGGGAGAAGAGAAATTTGTGGCACACCTTGACTAGAAGGAGGGATCGGTTGGTAGGACATGTTCTGAGGCATCAAGGTATCAGCAATTTCGTATTGGAGGGCAGTGTGGAGAGTAAAAATCGTAGAGTGAAACCAAGAGATGAATACACTAAGCAGATTCAGAAGGTTGTAGGTTGCAGTAGGTACTGGGAGATGAAGAAGCTTGCACAGGATAGGGTAGGATGGAGAGCTACATCAAACCAGTCTCTGGACTGAAGACCACAACCGAGCGAGGTGGCGCAGTGGTTAGCACACTGGACTCGCATTCGGGAGGACGGCGGTTCAATCCCGTCTCCGGCCATCCTGATTTAGGTTTTCCGTGATTTCCCTAATTCGCTTCAGGAAAATGCCGGGATGCTTCCTTTGAAAGGGCACGGCCGATTTCCTTCCCCGTCCTTCCCTCCCCCGAGCTTGCGCTCCGTCTCTAATGACGTCATTGTCGCCGGGACGTTATACACTCATCTCCTCTCTCCTCCCCCCTGAAGACCACAACAGCAGCAACATAGTAAAAATGAACAGATTCTTCATGACTGATGAATGAATTATGAACTCAACACGTGTATCTTTAACTATTGGGTTTTGAGTGATTTTGGAGAGTTACTTTCTTCAACGAGATGACTGAGCCCTTCAAAAAATTTCGTTAACCCCAAACGAACACTTTGACACTATTAATCAAGAAGCTCATGCATCCAATACAGCCACAGCGAATCTGAGACAGGTTATTGCACAGAACTGTTAAGGCTTTCGTAGCCACTTGTTAACAAACTGCCTGTTGATTTTTGCCTCGGGTTCTCCGGCCGACGTTTGTTTAATGGTTTTTCTGTGATATCACCAGCACGAGTGGCTCTCACAGCTTGACCTTCTTCATTGCTGGTCGACTCTACTACAAGCAATGGAGGGTGAAGCTTTGACAGTGCCAGCCACTTGAATCGGTGAAACTTCAGAAAAATTATCAAACAAATGTCGGCTGGAGAACCAGAGGCAGAAGCCAACAGGCAGTTTATCGCGCAGAAAACCGCAGTTGCGGACCAAGAATGTACCCTCACGTCGGGGCTGAAACTTATGCTGACCTTAATCATTGTTAGACAGCTGTGCTGGACGCCGCTGGTGTGTGGAGGGATTGCTATCAAAGACGTCAGTGCAGTGCTGCGGCTGCAACTCCGAAACCTGGTCGGCCATTAAGACGCACTCGCCCGACCGCGGCTTCGGCGAACCGAACGCGCGCTGCCAACTCCGTCCTCCGCGAACTCTCACCATCACCTCTTACTTTTCCTAGAGTCTACCCTCATACAGCAGTATTTTTCCACAAGCCGAACATGTCCAGCAATAGCGGAAAGTGCTTACACTGTGGCCCAATAGCATCGATTCCTTCCAGCCCAGCACACAGAATCGTACCAAGACAATCCGTGAGGGTACCAACCCAATCATATCGCAAATCGCCTCCCCGCCACTATAAAAAGTCGTTTCAGTTTCCTCTGCGCGACGTCACTGAGTAATTTACCAATGGGAGGTTTCCGCTCCCAGCACTATATTTGCATGGGAAGTCTCGCCCACAGTTCTGCTAGGCAAGCCCAGGCTGCAAACCACACAGTAGGCGTTGGGCCCCAGGCTGTGGGCTGGCGACCCGACTTCTGCGAATACAATCACCTGTAGTTGCAATTGACACTCACGCCAGAGAGCCGTTCTCTTTCCGTAGCAATCTGTCCATACGAACCATTGGAATTGTAGTCAGTCGTGCGTTATAGAATTACGTGATAGAGCAGCAATAAAACCACGGAACAGTGTATATTGGGAACCATATGGAGGCGGTGCCAGCAAAATTTTTACACTGTAAGTGCCAACGGCCAGACACGACCACACGTACCCTCGAGTCTTGGCGTCCTCATAGTTCTCTGTCACTTCTCTTGGGAGCCATGGTACTCATATTTAATTAGTCGTGAAGGTCACATTTCTCTCCCTGAGTTAGAGAAGCGGCCACTGAGGACGCTGCATGTCACTGAACGCCTCTGTTCTCAGCCTGTGTCTGTTAACAATTTGTGTCAAGTTCATTAGTCCACAGACAACTTGACTGGTGCCAAGAAAAACCCTCGGTTGCTAGTAAATCCGAGATTGTGTGTTTCTCCAGTATGCTCCACAAGTGACCACAAATCCAAAATGCAGTTATGATAATGCCAAACATTTCTCTACCTCTACCTCTGAATTTACTGCGAGGTATAAGATTCCTCTTTTCGCTCATGTTACAATAAATGGATGAGACATTAGTTCTCATGTTGTCTCAGTTTTGAAGGAAACCTTTTGATATGTACGTGAAGTTATGTACACTGCTGGCGTCATGATGCAGGAGCCTTTCCTCACTAACAAACTTCGAAGCACAGGAACCCTGTTCCAGTCCACTCTAGGCGAGTCCAAAGAAAGAAAATACGAGAAGTGAGCCCAAGCCGCACGTGTGGTAGTGGACGGGGATTAAACACAGACCGTACTTGAGGCAATGCAGTACCAGTTACGAAGGCATGACTTTACATGTCTACCGAGCGAGGTGGCGCAGTGGTTAGACACTGGACTCGCATTCGGGAGGACGACGGTTCAATCCCGCGTCCGGCCATCCTGATATAGGTTTTCCGTGATTTCCCTAAATCGGTCCAGGCAAATGCCGGGATGGTTCCTTTCAAAGGGCACGGCCGACTTCCTTCCCTGTCCTTCCCTAATCCGATGAGACCGATGACCTCGCTGTCTGGTCTCCTTCCCCAACACAACCAACCAACCTTTACATGTCTCGCTGCTTTAATTTGCAAAGAAAGACTACAGCTGGAATAGGAGACTTAAGGAGAACTTCATTTGTACCGATGTAATACCCTTCCTTAGTATGTACATCAAAGTTAACGTCCCATTTTCCAGTCCCCCTTGAAGATAACGCAAGTGTCAAACACAACGCTATTTGTGTGTCTGTAGGACATCCGCACAATTCAGTTTGAAGGTGATAAACACTGCCTCATAATAAAGGTGAAGCATACATAAGGGGAGGACGAGAACCAATGAAACTCCAAGGGTTAAGAGAATCTGCGACATTATTTTAGTGACTAGAAAATCGAATCAAATTTAAAAAATTCTTGGCTGCAAGCACCCACTTATTGTATGATGAGCCTACCTCTCTGGCCTGGATGGATGCACTGATTCGATTGGGAAGGGCATAATAAAGACGTTGTACACTCTCCAGCGATAAGATGACCCACAACTGTTCTAACTGGTGTGTGTTTGAATTCTTATGGGACTTAACTGCTAAGGTCATCAGTCCCTTAGCTTACACGCTACTTGACCTAAATTATCCTAAGGACGAACACACACACCCACGCCCGAAGGAGGACTCGAACCTCCGCCGGGACCAGCCGCACAGTCCATGACTGCAGCGCCTAAGACCGCTCGGCTAATCCCGCGCGGCTGTTGCAACTAGTCATTGATATAGTGGATACTGGCACAGCGATGGAGTTGACATTTGAGCTGGTCCATGGAGTTGCAGTTCCTTGCGTCCTTTTACCTGCACCTACCTGTGAACTCTTTGCAGCAGATCGACTGTAGGAAAGCCGAGCAGAAACCTACTGTACTGCAACTCGCACCAGGCAGCGTAAAACGTAACTATTCTAAGAATCGGGAAAGGCCATAATTTTGAATGAAAGGTGGAAATACTGTCAAAACTTCGGTATATTCTGAAGCTGAGAATTGCACGTTCACTGCCAAGCCCGTGCTAATTCTAACACAGTCATGCACAAACCCCTTCATTTATGTTAGCAAGTGTGTGGCAACGTATTTCCCGAAATCTGAACAGCTACTATGCACAGATTGTTGGTAAATGAAAATGCCTGCCATGCTTTTAAGTTTATCGCTGTCTAATGCACTTCAGTTTTTAGTCAGCGATCTGCTCAATATGCCACGCGGCATTGCTGTCTTCTCTCACACACAAAATTACTTAAAAATCCGTACTTTCTAAAAAAAAAAACCACACATCCGTACTTTCTAAAAAAAACACACACACCGGAATAAATATGCCTTTGCTTTAAAACAATTTTGAGCATGTAGCACAACTAAAACCGACAAATTATAACTTCCTTCGGAGCTCATACTACACACGACCGTACCATTGAAAGGCTGGGCTCCGACCCTTAGACTGCTATAAGCGTTCTATATCTCCAAGAGGAAAGACGCGCGAAGAATACTCCGTTCTGATTGGTCAGTTTTCTTTAAGCCCAATAGAAAAACATTATTTTTCCGCGTTAGTCCGTGCTTTTCATGGCAAACCAATCAACAAATAACACACTTTCGAACTGTACTTTTTCCGAAATAAATATTTAACATAGTGATATTTTGTTTATACTCGACGTTATTAAATGATTTCATTTGCACTCGAATTAGCTTTCCTTTTAGCATAAATTTACTCAACATATTATGATACAAAATTCCCCGTCGTCTACATTCACACTGTCTCAAAAATTTCTCACGCTAGTTGGTACAGCGCTTATTAGTAGAACAATCATCTACAAATTTACTTTAGACCACATTCACGCATCTTTCTCACTGCTAATAGCATATACAAAACTGTAAAAATAAATAAACAAAAAAGCCTTCAAGAAATAAATATATCAATTCACGAAAACATTCTCTTGATGTGTTCCTTGAATGTCTCTGTGCACTACTATCCTCTAGCAGATGAAATTAGAACTAAGTACTTGACTGAACCTGCTTCGGACCATCTGTCACTGTGCACGTGAGAGTCATTCTCCCGATACACAGGCTCTAGACAGGAGAGATATAAGGCACCACGCTTAGTGTGCTCTACTGGGGACAGATCCGGGGATACTGTTCGCCACGGGAGTACCTCAACAGCACCCAAGCAATTTATAGACACACCTGCCGTTCCTGAACGATCACTGCCCTGTTGAAAACTGGCTCCTCAATATTGTTTCATCAGAAATAACACATGACACAAGATGTCCCTGAAATATTGTTGTGCCGTCAGATTCCTTATGACTACCAGCTGTGACCTAAAAGCTAATGAGCCTTTCCAAAGCACTGGAAGAATGGGACCTCTTCCTGGGTTGCCGCCATGCTGACGATGTTCAACTGGGGCGGTGCAGCAGTGTGAGTAATCGTTGAACACAATGCGACGCCATTTGTCCGCAGTCCTTGTTTCTCGTTCACTGTACCAATGGTGCGAGATTACAGAGAATATTACACGGAGTCCAGTACTTGTTCTCAGACGGCAGACGCAGATGTGAGGGAGCTGCGACATGCTTGGTACGTCATACGGTGATCCTGCCGTTGTAATAGTCGGACGTGGCCGACTCAAATCTTGACGACAAGTGTGCTTGCGCTCATGTTCCCATGCAGTGCAACAGGAGGCCGCTGTCACATCCATATTCCCTAGAATCTACACTGATAAGTCAAAACATTATGACCACTGCCCACCGCAGAATAGGTAGCCGACTGGTGACGTTGCGGGCACGTGACGCGGTAGTAAAAGCATGTACGCGGAGCAGACACGGACGGGAAATCACCTTAGCGAGGATACGGGCTGCAATGAGGAGGAGGAGGAGATTAGTGTTTAACGTCCCGTCGACAACGAAGTCATTAGAGACGGAGCGCAAGCTCGGGTGAGGGAAGGATGGGGAAGGAAATCGGCCGTGCCCTTTCAAAGGAACCATCCCGGCATTTGCCTGAAGCGATTTAGGGAAATCACGGAAAACCTAAATCAGGATGGCCGGAGACGGGATTGAACCGTCGTCCTCCCGAATGCGAGTCCAGTGTGCTAACCACTGCGCCACCTCGCTCGGTGGGCTGCAAATGAAGAAATCCATTGAGATGAATGATATTGTCAGAGGGTATATTATTATTACGCAGAGCCTGTGAACGAGTTTCTCCAAAGCGGCAAAGCCGGTTGAATGTTCACGTGTCAGTGTCGTGAGCATCTACAGAAAGAGGTAGAAGGACAGGTGCTAAATCGTTGGACCTCCACAACTCTTCACAGAAGGTGGATTTCGGAGGCTTGCCTGCTCTATAAAGTACGTTAGATGGTGATATGTGACATCTCGGCCGAAAGAGGACAGTGCTGGTGCACGTAAAACTGTTCCGGAGCACACCGTTCATCGTACATTGTTGAACATGAATCTCCTTAGCAGACCACCCATACGTGTTCACATGTTGATTCAACGACATCGTCAGTTACGACTACAGTTGGGATGGGACCATTAGGATTCGACCGTCAATCAATGGAAACGTGTCGGCCATTCGGGTGAAACACATTTTAGCTACACGAGGTCGATGGTCGTCTCCACAGACACCATCACTGAGGTGAACGGCGGC
Organism: Schistocerca piceifrons; assembly: GCF_021461385.2. Classification (NCBI taxonomy): domain Eukaryota; kingdom Metazoa; phylum Arthropoda; class Insecta; order Orthoptera; family Acrididae; genus Schistocerca; species Schistocerca piceifrons. The sequence continues at coordinate 668,906,342 of NC_060139.1, forward strand.
TCGAAACGTGTATAACGCCACGGACGTAGGCTGGTGGGAGCGGTATGATGCTATGAGAAATATTCTCCTAGGCTTGCATGCGTTGTGGTAGTAAGCGAAGACCCGCTGTCGGCTGCGAACCATCGGCATCCTTTCACGCTTGATCTGTTCCCAGACGGTGATGTCATCTTTGAGCTGTATAATTATCCATGTCGGAGCCACAATCATCCTGCAGTCGTTTGAGGAGCGTTACAGTGAACTCACGTTGATGTCTCGGTGACCAAATTGGTCTGATGTAATGAACCCCTCGCTATCGGGCGCCTTCATCACATACGCAAATCAGCAGCTAGATACTTACACGAACGACATAACCTGAGTGTAGACATTCAGTGCCTCATATCTCCAAAAACCAACCAAAAAAATGTCGGATCCCTGATACGCAGAATCAGTGGTGTATTTCGTTCCAAACACAGATAAACAAGCTTTTAAGGAGGAAGTCGTACTGTTTTGGCTAATCAAGATAAATATTGCAGGATTCCACCAAAGGTCCAGACGGAGACCCATAATGAGGCCCATTGAAAACTCTGTCAGGCATTAGTAACGCTGTGTCATGTGAGCAAGCGCCATGCTTGCGCCATTAACAGTTACCACACAAAATGTGACGCTGTTCACACCCCTTATACACAATGATACAGCTGTCCCTGACAATGGGTTTTATGTAGCCCGCAGTACCTTCAAATAGGATGCCCAAGATTTTCATATTCCCTCGTTCGCTATGTGCAAGCTCTTATCCCTACAGAAAAAATGAACAGCATCTGTTTATAGGAAATTTAATGTAGTTAAATTTGGTTTTTTGGTACTTTTTCACTGGAGGCACCATTTTCTAGTTGTTGTTGCTGCTGTGGTCTTCAGTGCAAAGACTGGTTTGATGCAGCTCTCCGTGCTACTCTATCCTGTGCAAGCTTCTTCATCTCCCAGTACTTACTGCAACCTACATGCTTCTGAATCTGTTTAATGTATTCCTCTTTTGTCTCCCTCTACGGTTTTTACCCCCCACGCTTCCCTCCAATACTAAATTGGTGATCCCTTGATGCCTCAGAACATGTCCTACCAACCGCTCCCTTCTTCTAATCAAGTTGTGTCACAAATTCCTCTTCTCCCCAATTCTATTCAGTACCTCCTCATTAGTTACTTAATCGACCCGTCTGATCTTCAGAATTCTTCTGCAGTTAAATCTATACTTGATGTTAGCAAATTTCTCTTCTTCAGAAACTATTTCCTTGGCATCGCCAGTCTACATTTTATATCCTCTCTACTTCGACAATAATCAGTTATTTTCTGCCAAAATAACAAAACTTATCTACTACTTTAAGTGTCTCATTTCCTAATCTAATTGCCTCAGCATCACCTGATTTATTCAAGAAAAACGCATTTGTAGCTCACATGTTTTACGTTTTTATTGAATATTTCTAAACTATGCTCTCTAAAACGTATCCGAGTGAAAAATTTAACTACATTATATTTCCTACAAAAATGTCCTGTTCATTTTTTTCTGTAGGACTAATAGTTTGCGCATAACAAACGTGAGAGCGATAAAATCTCGCGTGTGGTATTTGAAGGCGTTGCGCATTGCCTAAAGCCCAGCGGTAGAGGCAGCTGAATCACTGTGTGTAGCTTACCAGACCTGGAAACAACACTAATCACGAACCACAATAATGCAGTGTGGTGGCCGTTCTACCGTACAGAAAGAACTGCAGTTCTAACATACGTGGTTACATGGTAAATACGTGTATGAAGTTACACTGACATTCGACCATGTCTTCTGGGTGCTTCAATTTGTTTGGTTTGCAGTGCACTACCTCTCCTGGAGCTCTAATTTAGAAAGTGAAATCTAGACATGGAACAGCAGTGAAGCCTTTTTTCAGAGGCCAACGTGTTCAGGGAATCGACGGGCTGCAGTAATAACACAGAGGGGTCCAGCTGCCAGTCTGCGGCCGGAGAATTTAATCGCATGGGGAGAGGGGTGGAAGCTGATGAGGGGGGCAGGGGGTGAGGGGCCAGAGAGGGGAGTGAGGCAGCGCGCCGCGGACGAGCGGAGCATCCAGGGCCGCGGTCGCGCCGCTGGATGTGGATGTGGATGCGGACGCGGCTCCGCCCCCGCACTCGGCAGACGGCAGCTCATTTTCGCGCGCCGCCCATTAATCACGGCGAAGTAATTAGTTGGGATGGCGCGGGCGCCGCCGGATATGAACGCGAGACCCGCCGCCCGCCCCTCCCCACGCCGCCCTGCAGCGACCTAATGACCTACGGACACGCCGCCCCCCCCCCCTCTTCCCTACGATCCCTCCCTCCTGTCACGGCGCCTTTCCAGACAGCCGCTTCGGAACCGACCGCGACGTCACTAATTTGTGCGCCACTGCGAGTGGGATCATAATGGAATGCGGTAAAGCACTTGTCTTCCGTTGCCGACCTATCTCGTGAGGGGAGAGGCGAGCCGCTATATATCAAGTCAGTAATATAGCGAGAGAAGTGCCATAGTGGTTAAGCTGGTGAAGGCCATTTTAAGAGCTGGGTTCACACCCTGACAGCAAATTTTCATCACAATTAGAGGGTCAACGTGATGTAATAGTTGTTTACATCCAGTAAAGACTTTGCGGTCTTTCTGACGTATACATGGTCGTCATATCTTTTGTAATGAACAGGATTCATCGACCTATTTAACCGTGGTAAGACAGTCTATCAAGCCAAAAGGCGAAAATCAACGATGACGATTACGATGATGATGAAATCTAACTTTCTCACCTTCTGAAGACAGTAGTTGCATCCAGTTGAGGGTTTCGTTTTGGAACTACTTCCGCAGCTACTGTTTATTTTTGCTAATCTTATACAGGGTGAATAATAGAAACGACAAACTACAGGGACGGGTCGACTGGAAATGAAGGAAAGAAAATCCTACCAGCATGTGTCCGGAAATGCATCGTTGCCATGGTAGATGGTGCTGACATATGGAAGTTCCTCTGGACACGTGTCGTGTGTTCCATGTGTGTTGCAGGCTGTGTGGTTTACGCAGCGTACTGTAAGTAGCAAAATGCTCTGGTATTAATGCTAAGAACAAGTCGAGATGCTGCATCTATAGAGCAAAGCAGATGGAAACGGTCGAGAGGCAGCACGGCTATACCAAAACAATTACCCTCACAGATACCAACCACATCACACAAGTTTTCAAGTCCTTGTAGGTTGTTTGTGTGACCATTGGATCCTTTTAGACAGACTCCCAAAGCCGGCCACGGTGGCCGAGCGGTTCTAGGCGCTTCAGTCCGGAACCGCGCGACTGACCGCGCGACTGCTAATGTCGCAGGTTCGAATCCTGCCTCGCGCATGGACGTGTGTGATGTCCATAGGTTAGTTAGGTTTAAGTAGTCCTAAGTTCTAGGGGACTGATGACCTCAGATGTAAAGTCCCATAGTGCTCAGAGCCATTTGAACCATTTTTGAACAGTGAGAGTACTTGTTTCGGTACAGCTATGATGCTTCTCAACTGTTTCCATCTGCTTGGTAGTATACAAACACCATCTCCTCTTCTTCACGACATGAATACCGGACCATTCTGCTCGTTGGAATGCGCTGCTCCCATCACATAGCCTGCAACACAAGAAATACACTGCATATGGTCAGAGGAGCATTCAATTCGTCAGCACCATGTAACGTGGCAACGATGCACTTCCGGACACCATAAGACATTTCTTCCTCCATTTCCAGTCAGAAATTTGTCCCTGCGGTTTGTCAGTTTTATTAATGTTCACCCCGTATAAAAGATCATGTCTGACTGTCTGACTCATTATAGCGTAGCCCAAACCGCTAATAGGCGTCGTTTAAGAAGGAATTTCTAAAAATTGCACCCCTAAAGTGGTGACGTACAGGATAAAAAGTTTTTGAAAATACGTCGTTCTTAACGCAGTTTTGAAGCCAGACCTACGAAAATTGGAGAGAAATAAAGAAATACTTGCTTCAGCATTTTTGGAAGCTAAACCCCTATGGGACTGAAATACTGGGTGACAGTTTTTATAAATATATCAATATTAAAGAACTATTACAATATTTATAATGCTGCATCTACTAAACTTGTGTTTAGTTCCGGGTTACAATTTTAAAAAAATACGTGTCTCAGTGTTTTTGGAAATACGATCCGTAAAGGAGTGAAATAGGGGTGAAATGTTTTAAGAAACTACACTCCTGGAAATTGAAATAAGAACACCGTGAATTCATTGTCTCAGGAAGGGGAAACTTTATTGACACATTCCTGGGGTCAGATACATCACATGATCACACTGACAGACCCACAGGCACATAGACACAGGCAACAGAGCATGCACAATGTCGGCACTCGTACAGTGTATATCCACCTTTCGCAGCAATGCAGGCTGCTATTCTCCCATGGAGACGTTCGTAGAGATGCTGGATGTAGTCCTGTGGAACGGCTTGCCATGCCATTTCCACCTGGCGCCTCAGTTGGACCAGAGTTCGTGCTGGACGTGCAGACCGCGTGAGACGACGCTTCATCCAGTCCCAAACATGCTCAATGGGGGACAGATCCGGAGATCTTGCTGGCCAGGGTAGTTGACTTACACCTTCTAGAGCACGTTGGGTGGCACGGGATACATGCGGACGTGCATTGTCCTGTTGGAACAGCAAGTTCCCTTGCCGGTCTAGGAATGGTAGAACGATGGGTTCGATGACGGTTTGGATGTACCGTGCACTATTCAGTGTCCCCTCGACGATCACCAGTGGTGTACGGCCAGTGTAGGAGATCGCTCCCCACACCATGATGCCGGGTGTTGGCCCTGTGTGCCTCGGTCGTATGCAGTCCTGATTGTGGCGCTCACCTGCACGGCGCCAAACACGCATACGCCCATCATTGGCACCAAGGCAGAAGCGACTCTCATCGCTGAAGACGACACGTCTCTATTCGTCCCTCCATTCACGCCTGTCGCGACACCACTGGAGGCGGGCTGCACGATGTTGGGGCGTGAGCGGAAGACGGCCTAACGGTGTGCGGGACCGTAGCCCAGCTTCATGGAGACGGTTGCGAATGGTCCTCGCCGATACCCCAGGAGCAACAGTGTCCCTAATTTGCTGGGAAGTGGCGGTGCGGTCCCCTACGGCACTGCGTAGGATCCTACGGTCTTGGCGTGCATCCGTGCGTCGCTGCGGTCCGGTCCCAGGTCGACGGGCACGTGCACCTTCCGCCGACCACTGGCGACAACATCGATGTACTGTGGAGACCTCACGCCCCACGTGTTGAGCAATTCGGCGGTACGTCCACCCGGCCTCCCGCATGCCCACTATACGCCCTCGCTCAAAGTCCGTCAACTGCACATACGGTTCACGTCCACGCTGTCGCGGCATGCTACCAGTGTTAAAGACTGCGATGGAGCTCCGTATGCCACGGCAAGCTGGCTGACACTGACGGCGGCAGTGCACAAATGCTGCGCAGCTAGCGCCATTCGACGGCCAACACCGCGGTTCCTGGTGTGTCCGCTGTGCCGTGCGTGTGATCATTGCTTGTACAGCCCTCTCGCAGTGTTCGGAGCAAGTATGGTGGGTCTGACACACCGGTGTCAATGTGTTCTTTTTTCCATTTCCAGGAGTGTATTTCGTTATGAAAGCATTATTAAAACTAAAACTATGAAAATCTGAATCTGACTTCTTGGTTTAAAAAAGTCTGTGTTTCACTGTTTTTAGAAATTTAACCCCTATGGAGTGTAAGTAGATTAAAACTGAAGAAACTGCAAAAAGGTGGGAATTTAAGGAGATGGGACCTGGATAAACTGAAAGAACCAGAGATTGTACAGAGTTTCAGGGAGAGCATAAGGGAACAATTGACAGGAATGGGGGAAAGAAATACAGTAGAAGAAGAATGGGTAGCTTTGAGGGATGAAGTAGTGAAGGCAGCAGAGGATCAAGTAGGTAAAAAGGCGAGGGCTAATAGAAATCCTTGGGTAACAGAAGAAATATTGAATTTAATTGATGAAAGGAGAAAATATAAAAATGCAGTAAATGAAGCAGGCAAAAAGAAATACAAACGTCTCAAAAATGAGATCTACAGGAAGTGCAAAATGGCTAAGCAGGGATGGCTAGAAGACAAATGTAAGGATGTAGAGGCTTGTCTCACTAGGGGTAAGATAGATACTGCCTACAGGAAAATTAAAGAGACCTTTGGAGAGAAGAGAACCACTTGTATGAATATCAAGAGCTCAGATGGAAACCCAGTTCTAAGCAAAGAAGGGAAGGCAGAAAGGTGGAAGGAGTATATAGAGGGTTTATACAAGGGCGATGTACTTGAGGACAATATTATGGAAATGGAAGAGGATGTAGATGAAGACGAAATGGGAGATAAGATACTGCGTGAAGAGTTTGACAGAGCACTGAAAGACCTGAGTCGAAACAAGTCCCCGGGTGTAGACAACATTCCATTAGAACTACTGACGGCCTTGGGAGAGCCAGTCATGACAAAACTCTACCATCTGGTGAGCAAGATGTATGAGACAGGTGAAACACCCTCAGACTTCAAGAAGAATATAATAATTCCAATCCCAAAGAAAGCAGGTGTTGACAGATGTGAAAATTACCGAACTATCAGTTTAATAAGTCACAGCTGCAAAATACTAACGCGAATTCTTTACAGACGAATGGAAAAACTGGTAGAAACGGACCTCGGGGAAGATCAGTTTGGATTCCGTAGAAATGTTGGAACACATGAGGCTATACTAACCTTACGACTTATCTTAGAAGAAAGATTAAGAAAAGGCAAACCTACGTTTCTAGCATTTGTAGACTTAGAGAAAGCTTTTGACAATGTTAACTGGAATACTCTCTTTCAAATTCTGAAGGTGGCAGGTATAAAATACAGGGAGCGAAAGGCTATTTACAATTTGTATGGAAATCAGATGGCAATTATAAGAGTCGAGGGGCATGAAAGGGAAGCAGTGGTTGGGAAAGGAGTGAGACAGGGTTGTAGCCTCTCCCCGATGTTATTCAATCTGTATATTGAGCAAGCAGTAAAGGAAACAAAAGAAAAATTTGGAGTAGGTATTAAAATCCATGGAGAAGAAATAAAAACTTTGAGGTTCGCCGATGACATTGTAATTCTGTCAGAGACCGCAAAGGACTTGGAAGAGCATTGAACGGTATGGACAGTGTCTTGAAAGGAGGATATAAGATGAACATCAACAAAAGCAAAACGAGGATAATGGAATGTAGTCAAATTAAATCGGGTGATGCTGAGGGAATTAGATTAGGAAATGAGACAATTAAAGTAGTAAAGGAGTTTTGCTATTTGGGGAGTAAAATAACTGATGATGGTCGAAGTAGAGAGGATATAAAATGTAGACTGGCAATGGCAAGGAAATCGTGTCTGAAGAAGAGAAATTTGTTAACATCGAACATAGATTTAAGTGTCAGGAAGTCGTTTCTGAAAGTATTTGTATGGAGTGTAGCCATGTATGGAAGTGAAACATGGACGATAACTAGTTTGGACAAGAAGAGAATAGAAGCTTTCGAAATGTGGTGCTACAGAAGAATGCTGAAGATAAGGTGTGTAGATCACGTAACTAATGAGGAGGTATTGAATAGGATTGGGGAGAAGAGAAGTTTGTGGCACAGTTTGACTAGAAGAAGGGATCGGTTGGTAGGACATGTTTTGAGGCATCAAGGTCTCACAAATTTAGCATTGGAGGGCAGCATGGAGGGTAAAAATCGTAGAGGGAGACCAAGAGATGAATACACTAAGCAGATTCAGAAGGATGTAGATTGCAGTAGGTACTGGGAGACGAAGAAGCTTGCACAGGATAGAGTAGCATGGAGAGCTGCATCAAACCAGTCTCAGGACTGAAGACCACAACAACAAACATGGAGTGTAACTGGGGATGAAAATTTTTATGGAAACATTTCATTACGCAAGCATTTTTGAAGCTAAATCTGTGAAAATTTGTATTTTGCTTATCGGTTAAAAATAAAATAAATAGGGATTTCATTGTTTTTGGAAATCCAGTCGCTAAGGGGTGAAATATTTTATGAAAATATATCATTGCGAAAGCGCATTTAAAGCTAAGTCTTTGAATATTGGTGTTTGTCTTCTCGTCTAGAAATGCAAAAAGTCCACGTTTCACTGTTTTTGGAAATTCAGTATCTAACGACGTAAAACGTGGCTACACAGTTTCACTGACTCGTCATCAGCCAGCCCAAAATTTTAAGGAAATAAACTTGAAATTTGGGGAGCGCATGTATCCTATAAAGTAGGCGTAATCTAAGAAGGGATTGTTCGAAAGTCCAGTTCTAAGGGAGCGAAATAGGTGATTAAATATTTTTTGAAAATATTTCGCTATTGACGTTATTTAGAAGCTAGAGCTACGGAAATTTGTATTTGGTTTCTCAGTCAGATGTAAAAGAATATATTGTTCCAACATTCTTTGAAATTCACCCACTAAGGGGTTAAAATATTGTGTGAAAGGTTTTTGAAAATAAATCCTTATTAAAGAACTGCTAAAGCATTTTTAAAGCTACATCTATGAAAACTGGTACATGACTTTTAGGTTAGAAATAATAAAAACATAGGTTTCAGTTTTTTCGGAAGTTCAGCCTCTTAAAGGAGTGAAACTAGGAATGAAAATTTATGAAATTATTTCCTCATGAAATCATTTTCAAAGCCAGAGCTAAGAAAACACTAGATTTATCTGTTAAAAATGAAAAAAATAAGTACATATGTTTGAATCTTTTTGGAAATTCAACCCCTAAGGGGGTGAAATTGTGGATGAAAATTTTTAGGAGAATATTACGTTACATTTCAAAATTTTTTACGTTAAATCAATGGAAACTGATATTTCACTTCTAGGTTAGATATAAAGATATAAGTGTTAGAGGGTGATAGTTGCTACGAAAATATCACCATAAAAACGCAAAAGCCGTTATTGACGAAAACGTTGGACTCAGGCTAACAGAATCGCCTTTTTGTTCAGAAGTACATTCGTGATACACCATGCTGCTGTGGCATTACTTAGTGTGAAAAGTTTAGAAGCTGTTGCAATTTTTGAACAACAAAAATTCGATGACAGAAAACAAAGAAAATCTGTGCACACCATACAGTCCACGCGAGAGAAGCAGCGGATGCTAAGCTAGTTTATCTATTAATATTTCACCCACCTTCGTTGCCGAAGTCGCTGACTTACGCTGTTGGGTGGCGCTCGGCTCCAAGGTAGGCCGGTTCGAGTACTGTTAGTGCAGAATTTGCACTGCATAGGGAGGGGGAGTGGTGGCATAAGACTCCTGATACGTGATCATTCTACACCTCTTATCTCTCTACAGTGTCCAATGAATTGAGAGCATGTGACACTGTTGATGGTGATTTGTTTGTCGAATGGGGACGTTAAGATCGGCAGTCACCTTGGCACTACTGGGGTGGAAGTAGCCCATGTCCTGGCCCCGAGTTTGACCCTCTTTTTTCCCTCCATCCATAACAACACAATCCCAACACTACACTGTAGAAGCAGTCATCACAGTCATCAACACGACACAGATACACACCCGACACTTCATAAAAAGTCAGATTAAGGTAACAGCAAGCCGCCTCCAGTAGAACTTTCCCATGAGAGGCGACGCAGGATTCCTGTATTTGCTCTCATACACTATTCGTCTCAGTATAGGACCGCCTTGCCTAGATTAATATTCCATCGTTTTGCCATTTGTGTCGGGTTTGCAGCCCAATTTTCAAGCGCTCATTCTTGGATACAGCAGAGCCGTCGAACTGAAATCTCCTGCTCCTATTTCAACTCGAAAGCTTGGCTGTACACAAGAATAGAATGAGCTCTCGAGAATTTGACTGCATCCCCAAAAATACTGGCGAAAAAACTAAAGTAATGAAATAGAGACAATGTTTAACTGTGAAACATCTACTTCGACAGCAAATGCTTTATCAGCTACAGACCGCTAAATAGAGGCTTCCTTCGATAACGATTTATGTCAATGAACTTCAGATTCAAAAATGGCTCCAAGCACTATGGGACTTAACAGCTGAGGTCATCAGTCCCGTGGACTTAGAACAACTTAAACCTAACTAACTTAAGGACATCACACACATCCATGCCCGAGGCAGGATTCGAACCTGCGACCGTAGCAGCTGCGCGGTTTCGGACTGAAGCGCCTAGAACCGCTCGGCCACAGTGGCCGGCTCAACGAACTTCCTCAGAAGGATATGATGACTGGATGTTCGATCAAATGATGACAGTATACATGGCCTTCACAAAACTGTTGATGAATAAGATGATTCGATTTTTTAAGCGTAAATCAGTTCCATATTAAGAGATTAGTATGTATACCAAGTTATGCTGCCTGATAATAATTAAAGCCACACTGGACCAGCCGTCCGTTGTGGCCGAGCGGTTCTAGGAGCTTCAGTCTGGAAAACCGCGCGACCGCTACGGTCGCAGGGTCGAATCCTGCCTCGGGCATGGATGTGTGTGATGTCCTTAGGTTAGTTTGGTTTAAGTAGCTCTAAGTTGTGGGGGACTGATGACCTCAAATGTTAAGTCCCATAGTGCTCAGAGCCATTCGAACCATTTGAACACTGGACCTCCATTAGTAGCTGCACTTTAATTATAACCACCCAATACTATGGAAAAGTTTGGGTGTAAGTACCTCTACAAGTAATACCACACTTGTTCTCCAGACTGAAACAAAGACACATATGAGATGTCGCTTGTGCAACAGCACTCTTTTGTAATGCCTTTCTGAGTCAAACGTCATTTCCTCGACCAGCTGATCAAATGACTAAATAGCTTCCTGTCTTACAAGTACCTTCATTCTGAACACACAGTTCTTCCTAATATGTATACTTCACGCAGTGATCGCGGTCACTCCATACTAAATACGCCAACTGGAGCTACTAGCCACTGCTGCAGCCAACTGCAAGACGCGTGGCCAGGAGCTGCTGCTTGACAGACAACTCCCTGAACCAGTGACTCTAGGAAGTGAGCTGGCCGACATGATCTGGCGCCGGACTCAAGGACTTGTCCGCCGGTGTTGCCCACGGTGCCGGCGCTGGCTGTTGCTGTTTCCTTGTTGTGCCGCTGCCTGCCTTCCGCTGCATCGCACCGCCACATTTGATGTCGACGGGTCGCTGCGTTTGTCAGCTCGGCAATGCCCGTCCCCTCTGCCGAGACTGGAGCGCCTGAACTGCACTCGTTCTAAATGCTGGATGACGCAGGAATTCAAGCATGCTGTGGAATAGCTTATGCATGGCACAAACTGAGCTAAGGACAGTTTTGGTCATAACATTTTCTGGCCTTATTTTCTTCTTGTATTTCAGTACTTGAAATCTTTGCTGATGACCAAGTTCTTATAGCTAGAAACACACTTCGAAAAGCCCTTTATAAATCAAATATCGGAACTTCAATATAAGTTCATAGGCGTCCAGGACCAGAGTCATTCTGAATGAAATAATTTTTGGTACTAGGCACTCTAAAACACAACGCAATAACTTGGCGACGTTTCGACCGCTGCTCCCCTCTTCACAGTAGTTAACTGCTTGATATTGGTGAACATCTTTCCAATTTACTGCCTATTTCGGTTATGTAGTGGCTTCCGAAGGTCACACTTCTGGGATGTCACTGAACAATTTGAAGAGAGGTTGCTATCGAGGGGCATGGCATTACGATGGACTACAGCGGTGGCTGGTTGGATGGCAGCTATAGCAGGTAAGCTGAGCCGGCCGTTGTGACCGAGCGGTTCTAGGCGCTTCAGTGGGGAACTGCTCTGCTGCTACGGTCGCAGGTTCAAATTCTGCCTCGGGCATGGATGTGTGTAATGTCCTTAGCTTAGTTAGGTTTAAGAAGTTCTAAGTCTAGGGGACTGATGACCTCAGATGTTAAGTCCCATAGTGCTTAGAGCCATTTGAACATTTCTAGCATGTGACTGGTCGGAAAAAGCGTATCTGCAGGCTCTTTCTTGTGCTGCTGTAGTAAGTGACTGATGAGCAACCCTCGTTGGTGATTGGTAGGCAATAGCAAATCGGCTTCTTGTATCCAGGGGCTATTGTTTTCCTGCAGCGAAACATTAAGGCAGCAGCGAAGTTCTCTCGTGGCCACGGTATGTACTATTAAACCAGATGAAATGGTGCTGCTGCCTGTCAAACACACGCCCTCCGCCGAGCTGGAATCGCTGGCAGCCATGCCGTAGGTAACTTGTAGCCATCTTCCTTGTTCATGATATTATGGAGTTTGATTACGTGAGAAGCCACTGTTACATTCTGCTGTTGCATCCACAGCTGCCGAGCAAGCAAGCGAAGTTCTTTAAGGCCGATAGGCAAGATTCTGCGTCGCGGACGAGTTAAACACATATTCCAGAATTGTCGCAAGATATGCTGCGGCCCATTAAAAGTCCTGTGAATGCTCTCCATACCGCAGGCGCCTACGTACTTCGGTGAGAATGCGGCGAAGTCTATGTTTGTGATCCCGGGAGATCTATTAGCACTTGTTTGTGGGAACATCAACGGTACGTACGGCTGGGACAGGGCAACAAGTCAGCTGAAGCTGAACATAACCAGGAATGCAGCCGTTCTATCAATTTTCAAGTATCTTGCTCACCTGCTCGGAAGCTACGGGTGCATCAGGGGAAAGTAGGAGAAGTTACTGAAGTAGCCAAACGTCCCAACATGGGTATGGAGTACGGCTACAAGTTAACTACGGCCAGGCTGCCAGCGATTCCAGTCCGAAGGACCGCGTGTGTTAGCGAGCCAGCAGCACCACCTGAAGCGGGTTTAGCAGCATATACAACGGCCCGAGAGCACTGCCATGTGACGTCAACGCTTTGATGCAAGAAAACACTATCGCCTGGATACAAGCCGCTGATTTGGTGCTGCATTCCAATCGCCAATGACAGTTGCCTTACAATCAACTACTAGAGCGTCCTAGGCGCCTACTGATAACATACTAGAGTCGCCTTCGAGTGAGACATCAGAACAACACAGGTAATTGCCTACCGCACAGACATGCACTTCCGTAGCAACCTCTGTTAGAATTGTCCAGGGACATCCCAGTTACGTGACTTCGGTAGCCAACAGATAACCGAAATAGGCAGTATATAGGGGAAGGCATTCACCACTGTCCAGCAGCTAATCACCTAGAAGTGGACCACAACAAGTCAGTCTAAACGTCGGCAGTTTAGTTGCTACATCGATTTGCAATGACGCTACCTAATATGCAAAATTATTTTATTCAAAATCAGATCTTTAACAATCTCGAAACAAAGCTCGGAAGTAATTGAAGATTAAAATCGCATCCGAAGTTAAACTCTAACAAACGAGCAGACAACAGAGTGAATGAAATCAACTTCTTGAAAAAGACCATATGCTTGACAAACTAAAAATATGTACAGCAAACAGCTAAAAGATTCAGTTACATTAATGGGACGATATACGGAAAACGAAATAAAAAGTTTAGGGAAGAAACTGTGTTAAAGTTCTACAAAACATTGACGCTACCATCTATATTTTATGGCAGTGAGACCTGGACAATAGCATGTGGAAATGCACAAATTGCGGAAATGATGTTTTTCAGAAGAGTAACTGTATACAGACTACCCGATATTAGAATACAACAATCAGACAAGAACTAGGACTTAAAGGCCTAAATGAACAGATCAAGGGATGTAAAAATAATTGGAGAGATCATGTCATAAAAAAGGAATAAAAATTAGAATAGCCGAAATAGTGATGATCATTGACCAATAGAGAAAAGATCAACAGGTACACCAGGAATAAGGTGGACACATCAGATGAAAAAGTAGCAAAGACACTACTGGTGCTGAACGAGAGGGTGTAACAGGCACATGCCTAACATATGAAGAAAGATCTGAATATTTATCAAGTATTAATCCGGGTGGTGTCATCCAACAAGCGTGGCATTTTGGGAAGCCGACTTCTCACCATCTTCAGGCATTCCTGGAGCGTGACTGATCTCTGATGGATACCAACTTTATATGCTCTTCACTCTCCCACATAAATTCAGATTTAAAAGTCAATAAATAAACTAATCATGTGGGTCCCTTGCATGATGCTGGGGGTTCGGCGTAAGAAACCCTTGCTCTTCCCCCACCCAATCTCCTAGACTCTACCCAGGAGTTCACACACCTGCTGTCATCACTCCAACCACTGCACACCCTCACACTTTTTCTCTGGCCTTCCCACGGGTATTGACTGACATTTTCATCCTTTAGTTAGCAACGAGTCATGGTGAATATAAAACGTCTTTGAAGAAACAGTACCACGTAAGTGACTTCTCCGATTTTCCGGATATCGGTCGGTTGGTCTATTTTACTCAGACGATCTGCTATGATCGTAGGAACGACGAATTTTCAGTTCATTTGCATGTAAATGAAGCTGAGAGAATACTGCGTCAGTCAAGCAAGATAAAAAATAAACATGCTAAAATACTGGTTGCTACAGGAGAATGAAATACCGCGTAATGGGTTGTTGGAGCCTCTGTGAGGTTGGTCATGGGCGACGCTGTTCTTCTTAGGGAGGATGTAATGCCAAAAGACTGTATCTAAAGGCAGGAAGACTTGCAGACGTACGACGATTGGTGTAGTGGCTGGCAGCTGTCGATCACTCTCAGAAAGAAATCTGCACTTTCATTTGCTGCTCCCAAGTGAGCGACGATTCCTTTCTCGGCGAAAAAATCGTCTTTCACACGCTGTCCACTTGCATCATGTGAAGGATACCCTAAGGCTAGCTACTGTCTGACACAGTAATTGTGGCTGCGCGTCTTTTTATTGTTTTATTTTCATTTTTTTTAATGAAGCGTAAAATCTACACAGAGTAAGCTACGGGGTATTATTCCTTCAACGACCATACCTCGAGCTAGGGCTTGCGCAAAATTTCGATCAGAAGTCCCTTCTCGTTTTGACCACTGGGCGAATCCATTATTTTGTCCTGAAGAGGTTGCCACCTGAGTCTCGTGTCAACTGCTGATCTGTACGCTTTGTCTGTTAGGGGTGGCCATGCCTTCCCACTTGTCAACTGTTTGCAGCATCCCGACCCGAGTCCTTGGAGCGTTTTGTCGGTATCTTTATTCTACGGAACATGGCATCACAGTGTCGAAGCATCATCGGTGCACGGAAGGTGCTCTATACTCAGAATTGGTAATCATGTGCAGTGTCACAAGGAGATACTGTATTCCAGCGAAGATGAAGAAGAAGTAGAAGAAAATTTAACATTTAGGTAATTTTGGTGAACTTGTTGTCAGAAAACTGATACCCAATTTCCAGGTGGGACAAACTGCACCGGTCTCAAGTTCTATTCATCTGAGAAAATGAGTAATTTAAAGGAGGCATCTCATCTTGATCCTTACTACATATGTTAGGGTAAGATACGTCAGGCTTTTATTCTTTTTATTTCTATTTGTATGTTCTTATTGTCCACCTCCGTAGCGTAGCGGTAGCGTTACCGCCTACCAGGCAGGGGGCCCGGGTTCGATTCCCGGCAGGGGAATGGGTGTTGTGTATCCTTCATCATCATTTCCATCATCATTGACTCGCAAGTCGCCGATGTGACGTCACCTATAAAGGACTTACAATACGGCGGCCGAACTCTCCCGAATGGAGTCTCCCGGCCAACAATGCCATACGACCATTTCCATTTCATGTTCATATTATTCATATTCTATAACATTTACAAGATGCACAAGATCATCATACAATGGGAAGGTGGTAGTTGAATTTATAGATATACGGGGTAATCGTACTGACCTTTTTTTCCCCTTGCAACTTAGGTCCTCTATTATTTGCTGGTTGTATTCCAATCTCTGCTTTCTGCTACAGTTTTTACTCTCTATAGCTCCCTCTAGTACCATGGAAGTTACCTAGAGATGTCTTAACAGACATCCTACCACCCTTTCGCTCTCCTCGTCAGTGTTTTCCAAATATTCGTTTCCTCGCCAATTCTGCGGAGAACCTCCTCATTCCTTATCACTTTGAATAACGCTAGAAATTTCCGTAGAGAGGGTAGGTCCGACATATCTGCAGATGAAACAGGTATTAGTAGGTGTCATTCAGACTCAACAACAGACCATATGGTTCAAAGGGAGTAATACAGGCGGCTCTTTCAAAAGGACAACGGCTCATTCTAGGACTCACAGGTAAACACGTGGATATACTGTCGTGGAGAATTCAGGAAATTTGTTCAATTACTGGTCGTAGTGACATAACCTGTTAATATGATACTTTGCAGACTCGCTAGCTGTCAAACTATGCCTTCCCTATAGTTTGGCGGTCGTTCACAAGGGAGCCTTCGTGCGCACTCTACAATATTCTTTCTCAAACGAATACCTAAAGTGCGGCGGCTTACTGGTCTGAAACGAGTAACGAAACGATATACCGTACACAAGCTTGTTTATGTTCGATACGGCGTCATGCTGCACGAGCAGCACGCAAGGACATGCTGTTCCTGAATTTACAATTGTTATGGCCATCGAACGGATCGTCTGGTCTGCACAACTTCAGTGCGGCATTCCGTTAGGTTGGCAGCCTGTCGCGGGTGTAGGCAGGTGTCATTAGTCGCCGCTGCGGTGCGGTAAATACACGACTGGGCACGGGCTGCGGATTGGGCGCGATGTCCGCAATCGATAGGTGGCACGCGAGCGCTCGCACGCACGCAGCTTAGCTTGGCCAAGGTCGGCGCCGATTCGCCTCGCCGCGCCTCAGGAGTCGAACGGGCGCAATCGATGTGTGCTCGCGCCGGACCTGGGTCGACCGCGGCTTTCGCGCCCCGCTGCACGCGACAGGCAGGCGCCCGGCGCACCGGCGGCACCCAGACACGCCGTCGACGTGGCGCTCCAAACTGAGGACTGATTCTACGCTTTGTTTACCATGGAAAATCGCCAAACAGCCGTACGTTTTGAGATGTTTTCTTAGTTGTTCTTAAGTCTTCGAAGGAAGCACTCGAATAACGAATTCACGGTATGCTCATACTGATGACTCCAGTATGCTAGTGTCGACACATCTTATTACTGTCTGTACATGAAGTGCAAATAGGGCCTGAAGATGGCATATTCAGATGTCGAAACTCTTTCCCAAAACAAAATAAAATAACTTCTCAAAAAGTTTGGCTTTTTGGCGATTTATCTTGGTTAATATTTGACCAGCCGCTGCCCGGCGTCCACAATAGAGATTCAAGGTTTTCCCATAGCAACAAACTGCTCTTGAATTATTATACACACTCACCGGTCAAAATATCGGCTGTTTATTTATAACAGCACTTTGATCGTAAAATGAAATGAGCGTATGGCATTGTTGGCCGGGAGGTCCCATTAGGGGGAGTTCGGCCGCCGAGTGCCACACCGGGCGACTTAGATGCCGGTGATGAGTATGAAATGATGATGAGAACAACACAACACCCAGTCCACTAGCGGAGAAAATCCCCAACCCGGCCGGGAATCGAACCCAGGCCTGCTGCATAGGAGGCAAGCACGTAACTACCCAACTAGGCAGGCGGACACTTTGGTCATATTGGAGAGCTATAGACGGCGAAGAACTGCCACCAAGAGGTCATATGACTTTCCTCCACTTACGTAAATTATGGCACTTGAGCTGCTCTGACTCGCTCCTGGGTTCAACTATAGCTTTCCTACGATGCAGTTCTTTATTAGATAAGGACTTTTAAAACTGTGCTTCGATTGGCTGGAGATAGCGGGAGGGGAAGAGAGGGAGAGAGGGCTTTAAATATTCTGTTAACGTAACTGGACTATTTCCACGGTCTTGAATTTTTCAGTATTGCATTTTTACTGGCTGGATTAAGCAGCGAGTAGGGGACATGGGGCGTGGTTTTCAACTGACAAGGATGATGCGTACTGATAGCAGTGATGATGTCGCTAGTATGCGTGATGAAGTCACTAGTTGAACGACGTAGGTGTACCGGAATGCGCAGCTAAACAAAATGTTCCAGGATCGCCTATCATTATTTCTACGAATGTTTAACATACCACGTTTTTAAATAGTATTAAAAAGTGTAAAATAATTTCTGCTAGCTCCTTACAGATTCCTAACTCCATACACATAATCCTAAAAAGCTCCAACTGTGAATTTGTAACAGCTATGAAAATATTTGTAAGTTTTAAAAGGGAAACGTGGGGCACGTTCAGTACAAAACCGATGCATGAATAATTCACCTTACTAATTGATACATGAATAGTTCACCCCCTTATTATTATAGTATTTATAGCGTGGCAATATAAAAAATCGAAAATTAGTTACAAACTACATACTTTATTCAACATGTAAACGTCACTACAGGTATTCAGATATAGGTTATCACGTGTTTGATACGCCTGTCATCATTGGATATGATGTGGCGCAGATGAATAGCAAAATTCTGCATGATCCACTGAAGTGTCGCACCATCGACGCTGTCGATGACCTCCTTAATGGCTGTTTTCAGCTCAGCAATGGTTTTGGTGTTATTACTGTGCAACGCATCTTTAATAGAGTCTCACAAAAAGCAGTCGCATTTGTTAAGATCCGGAGAATATGTCGGGCAATCGAGAGCGATGCCAGTGGCCTCTGGGTACACCAGATGCAGAATGCGGTCCCCAATGTGATCCTGCAGAACATCAAACATTCTCTTGCTTCGATGGTGTCGAGCTCCGTCTTGCATGAACCGTATCTTGTCGAAATCAGGGTCACTTTGGATAATGGGGATGAAATCATCTTCCAAAACCTTACGTACTATTTGGTAGTCATAGTGCCATCAAGGGATATCGCACCGATTACTCCGTGAGTGGACGTCTCACACCACAAAGTCACCCGTCGAGGGTTAAGAAACTTCTCGATCGCGAAATGCGGATTCTCAGCCCCCCAAATCAACAAATTTTGCTTGTTGATGGACCCATCTAAATGAAATTGGGATTCGTCTCTAAACAAATCCACATTAATTGCCATCATGCTCCGCGGCCAACTATGCAGTTTGAACGTCCTAACGCAAACCGTTATGACAGTTTTATTTAATATAGTTCAATAATTGTCACCCTGTACTAATTGACGCATACATAGTTCACCTGCTTACTGTTCAAAAAATTTTAAGTGTCACTTTCTTGAAACCACGTCATTTTCCCCCAATGCGACGCGGAAGTTTTATATCTGGCTCAAAGGTGCCTGCAACCTTGATCTGTAATGATGCAGAAACGTGGCGCCCTGCGACGTCGCCTTCGGGGTCGGCGACGCAGCGAACAGCAAGGTGTAGGCACATGCGATGAAAGGGCCAGAGCTCAGAAGTTCACGTGAGGTTTAAGGCGGTTAATAATACCGCATCGGGACCCAGTACCACTACAGTTCTACCTAACGCCACCGTGTACGAGTCACACGATGCGAAGGTCGTCTCCGCCCTCCTCCTTTAAGCACAGATCAGGTCTTCTTTTGACGCCTCTGCAGTGGTGGTGAGAACTGCGGCGTGCAGCATTGAAATGAAAATTTTCTTATGGATGGCCGACGAGAACATTTCGGACACACCACCGCTCAGAATCGAAACTAAATGGTCTCGGGAGGTAGCATAAAGGGCGTCAATGGATCATCCTTGCAGCATTCATTTACACACATTTCGGGGTCGAAAACGACAGATTGTAGTGCCATGAGCAACAGAACGACGTTGTTAACAACCTTTGCCTCTGCACGAATCATCCCTTCTCTAAGGACATCCTGGGGATACTACCCCACTGAATGCTATCTGGTCCCTTTCGGGTGCACTGCGGCCGCAATTTTTGCTTTGGTATGTAGGGTGAATGGTCAGGTAGCGTTCCACATCATTTGCCGAAATTTTAATCTGATGCTAAGCAAAGGATTTCTCTGCTTTTTCAGCCCTCCCGTTTCGCGCCCTCCTGTGGCTTGTTCATCTGCGATCGGGTAGAGTGTTGGGGGTGGTGTGGGAGTGGGTCGACATCGAAACATGTGTGAAGCACGTGCGTAAATAAAACGGAAAAAGGCCCCTCTAAACCCATCGCTTTGACGAGACCCTCGCTGCCACCTGTGCAGCATTGTTCGGAGTAGCATTGTGGTCTAAGGGTTGATTTCATAGTATTATTTAGGACCCGTAACCCAAGTAGAAGGCAGTCTACATTTGGTTAATGATTTCAACGATAAACCTTTTCCAAGGTGATCGAAAGACAATGAGTTAGATAAATATCGAATAGGTTTCACACTATCGAGCTCCTGTATTTGAAAAAAACAAACACCGTCCGAACAGGCCTTGGAGGCCCAACGGTACCGACCGGCCGCCATGTACTGAACACATGTTATATTATGTTAACCGGGGACCTAGAAACGAAGGAGAGGCTCCGTCCCCGCCGCAGCCGCAGTGGTCCGCAACCCCACGACGACTACCGCAGTCCACTTCACCCCGCCGCCGCCCCACACCGAACCCAGGGTTATTGTGCGGTTCGGCCCCCGGTGCCCCCCAAGGGAACGTTTCACACCAGACGAGTGTAACCCCTATGTTTGCGTGGTAATGGTGGTGTACGCGTAAGTGGAGAACTTGTTTGCGCAGCAATCGCCGACATACTGCAACTGAGGCGGAATAAGGGGAACCAATCCGCATTTGCCGAGGCAGATGGAAAACCGCCTAAAAACCATCCACAGACTGGCCGGCTCACCGGACTGCGACACAAATCCGCCGGGCGGATTCGTGCCGGGGACCAGGCGCTCCTTCCCGACCGGAAAGCCGTGCGTTAAACCGCGCAGCCAACCGTGCAGGCTACTGAACACATACGTAATTATTGAAAGACATATAAATCAGTGTAAAAAGTATGAAATTATTTCTCCTAGCTCTGCACACGATACAGGTAGTCCTGAAAAACTTATAAGACGTGAGGAGCATACAGTAGATAACAATAAGGAGGTGAATAATTCATACATCTATTATGTACTGCATATACCCCACATATTTCATTTTAAGTCTTACAAGCATTTTAGTAGCCACTGTCCATCGTTTTCATAGCTATCAAACACCCACAGTAACAAATTTTTAGGACTATGTGTATGGGGCTAGGAGAAATTATTTTACGTTCTTTCTGTTCGATTTATAAAGTGATACATTGGACACTCTTTTAATATCCAAATATTTATTGTATGAGTTTTAGACTAGCGTGTGTAAAATTTTTCAGTCGATTTCAACAGAGATGAGTGGTTAATTTCAGTTTATTTCGTTTGTCTTCACCTGACTGAAACAATAAATTGCTTCCTCTATGTATATCTCGAGAGAACACCGTGAAGGCAAAAATTAGACAGATTGGAACTCACAGAGAAGCTTACCGGCAATCGTTCCTCCCACGAACCACTGCCGACTGGAAGACGAAAGGGGGATTGTAGTAATGGCACACGAAGTACCCTCCGCCACACAACAGACGAAAGAGTGAGTTAATATTGCATTGTATTCAAGATCTGAACTACATTCAAAGTTTTAAATGTCCAGCACATCGTAAAAAAAAAACAGCGATAAACAGTACACCAACGAAGAAAGTGAGTTAATAGTGCTCTGCTAGCCATTTCTGAGTTACGTGTAAAATTTCAAGTATCTAGACCATCGGGAAATCAGTTTGACATCAGATGCAATATACCGGACAGACAGACAAAAAGCAACCCAATAAAGAAAAATGTAGTAAAAACTCCAAGACTTTCCTACAGTATAGCAAGAAACGAATAGGAAGCAACTTTTTTAGACTGCAATCGGCGTGCGACTTCGTGGACAGAGCCACACTCTTTGAAATACTAAGATTATTAGGACTCAACGAGAAATTCAGTGCGTTGGTGTTGGCCAGCCTGTACAGTGCCTCTGTCCTGAAAAAAAAAAAAAAAAAAAGATCAGGAAATGGACACGATGACTTAAGGATGGGGCATCGTAACACACAACTTTAATGGCAGATGGCATCCAAGAGGCTTCTATGCAAATTCAGGCACTGCATTAAATAGCAGAGAAAACAGATCTACTGACCATCAACGGGAAAGAATGAATTCGTTACCAATACAAAAGACGTTCCTAGAACGATGAGTGTCAGCGCTACTAAACATATCAAGAGAGTCAAAATTGAAACGTACCTTGGAGAACGAATCTCAAATGACTCACTGAAACGGTAGCTATAGAACAAAGGGAAATCAAAGTAGGTAGATAGGACATACTATGCTTGCAGAAAGAGGTACGCTTCGAATGATCTTTCGAAGAATATTGAAGTATGACACGAAACATAGTAGTCAGGCCTTCAGTCCTCTATATGACAATGTACCCACACATACCGAAGAAGACCCCAATAACAATCCTTGAATTACAAGAAAGGAATTGCCAGAGAAAGACAGTGGGTGGGGGTGTGGGGGAGGGGGGGGGGGGGCAAGGATTCTACCAGATAGACACGATGATACAAACCTAATCGTGAACTCCATCAAAAACAAGGAAACCTTACCGATTCCGTCAGAACAAAACGACTTCTATGGCCAACTGCGTAGAGTGAACTTTCCACAGGCTGTCCTATAAGATCTTGAAAGTACTGTCCTATAAGATCTTGAAAGTAATCAACAAGGGTAAAGTCAAAGGACGACTAAGAGCACTCACATATAGAAAAGCCTTCCAGAAAATCAAATAAGGCAAGACTTAACAATTAACAGAGGTGACTACCATTTAGCTATGGAAACCAGACCCTTCCTAACATCCCTTACAGAAGTTAAACAAATGAGACCAGGAAATGGTCCGAGAAACGAAAGAAAACGATGGAACACGGTGCTAACAGGAAATCTCAAGATACGAACAAGAGAAGGGCAACTAAACTTCGCCAAGAACGCTAGAAGCGTCAGACGACGGCATCACACCAAAACCGCAGCTACTATGGTCCACAAGTAGCTCAAACGAGTTTAAAAAATAACTATTATTTGTCCACGTGTTTTACAAGCAGTAACAGTTCTCTTCCTTTTTGAATGCTACTGTAAGCAAAGTGAAAAAAGCGGAGAAAACAACAAAATTTTAAAGACGAGTTTATCACACAACTCTTTTTCTACCTTTCAACATCTTCAGATTTTAACAGCTTCAGCTCCACTTGTTATTCCCTGTCGTGAGACAGAAACCTTCACTCTTTCCCCTGACTGGATGTAGTTTCTTTTCAGTTTTTCCACATTACGGAAAGGGCCAATGAGGGTAAGCAATGCGCCTTCATTCGGTAGACGAACTTCTATGTAGTTTTTAAAAGCTGCTGACGGTGGACGCAGATTGATGGTTCCAATACATCGCTGAGGCGCAGTCCGCGGAGAGGAAGTTCGGAGCATCAGTGCAGCAGGCGAATTTAATCCATTACGGATGTTACTCTCAGCGTACACCCTGCTGGACAAAGGGACAGAGACTCCTTCTGACTTCTAACAGAGTCAAGGCTTCACCCCGCGTCCTCCCTTTCATCATTGCCCTCCTGCGTCAATCTTCAGAGTGCATTCTTACTCGTAGCTTCCCCAGGAGGTCACCATACAGAACGCTGATGAACCTATGAAAATGCAGTTTACTATTTACTGTTTCATTTATCGACATTAAAGATACACTGGAGTAATAGATTTTCATCCAGGGTCTACTGTATAACACACAGCAATTAATTACTTCAGTGATCAATGCACATCTTCAGTTGTTTTGGGCTAAGCGAATATACTTTATAGGCTTTTTCATTGATCCAAGTTGTGTAGTATTGTATAGCGATCCCACATCACATTTAATTGTAAGAAGATATGTCATGCTCGTAAATCAGAGTGAAAGAGTCCTTCACCAAATTATTTAAGAAAATCCATCGTCAGTGTATCCTCAGGCTGAATGAGAGCTATCAAATTGTCCTCCCAGTTTCGCGACTGCTCCATATTAATCTCACAAGACACAATAATCAAAAGCTTTAATGCTGCAGCATTTCTAATGCCAGTTCTTCACCCGAACTGCTGAAGGTTCTCGCTTTTCGCTTGTTCACATTACAGCTCACAGTGGTTACACGCATCTAATATCTAACGTTACCTGCGCTAGCCTATTAAACATTTTTTGCGAAAGGAACGATTAGTTCCGCGTTTATATTTGTATCACGATAGACTTCAGATCTAAGAAACCCTGTTTATTATCTTTTTTATCAGACTATTACTACACTCGTACAAATGTAGAATATCAGTCTCTGCTGACTAGCTTAGTATCATACAGTGCTCACTGCGAACGTGACTGTAGTACACGTTGAATCGGGATTTTTTCGAAAGCACTTAACCCTTGCGCGACGCCCTTGACGTGCCTATTGCATTCGCTGGCGTCTGTGGTTTTTAGAAAACGGAAGTTGACAGAATGGTTAACGTGTCACCAGCGCAGTCCGCTGCACTTTTTTGGAAATTTGTCTGGGTAAAGAGTATCATTTGATAAAACTATAATATTTTTATTTCAGTAAAAGCAGTCTTGATCGCATGTAAGTTATTTCATTCGGTGACTCGTTTCGATCGCTTGTAGGACCCTCATCAGGGCATTTTACTCGTTGGTCATAGCAGGAGACGGTGACGTGGAGTAGGCCGCTTTGTAGAGGCGTGAAGAACCCGGGGTTGAACGGTGGACGAAGGCAGTTTCACACCTGGTGGGGGGCTCCTCCGTCGAGCCAACACCGTGGACTTAACAGCCACAATACGTTACGTCCATGTGGAGAAGATGGCGGTCATCCGTGGTGTGATCCCGTTAGGTGGTCTGGCACCCGTTGCTTTTACACACGAATAACTATGCGAATACAAATGTTTCATCAAAACAAACCATTTCTCATAGGCAGAACGCTTCGCGCAATCCGAACTCATTATTTTGATGGCTCTTTCGAGGGTACGTTTGACGTAACAGTATATATATATATATATATATGATGCTCCTGCGACCGCTGTGCTTCACATACTTTAAAGCTGGTGTTTCATTTGACTGTACACATCATCGATTTGTGAAAACTTTTGATAGTACCAGTCAGAGCTACGCTCACTAGAAAACGTGATAATTTTCAGAGTACCAAGAGATGAGTCAAGACAAATATGGAAAAATGCAAATAAATACTCCTTCTACTACAGTTATCACGTCAAGCGACCGCCCTGCAGTTGCTGCTGTGATGTGTCTCGAGCGATAACAGTAATCATCTTCAGCTACCACATAAGCGTTGCTGAAAGCCCAGTAATCCCGGAGAATGCTGCTTCCGATGCGAATACGTCGAGGATAGTTGCCAAACTTACATAGAATGATGAGCCAAAATATTATGAATATCTTTTTGATAGCGTGTTGGTCAATATTTTGAACCCTATACAGCATTGACTCATAGTGGCATTGACTGATGCGTCCTTGGTAGGTTTCCGTAGGAATGTGGCACAAAAGTTCCACGTACAGGTCACGAAATACGAGTGGTTTGTGAGCGCGAGACTTCGCCCGATAGCGTCCCAGATGTGTTCCATCATCAGGTTCAGAATCGCGATTTTGGTGGCAAAGAGTTAAGCATCAGTTCGCTGTAATTCACATCAACATTGAACGATTTTGGCCTTGTGACAAGGACATTTTTCCTACTGGAAAATGCCAGCACTTCGGGGAAGATGTGAAGCATGGAGGGACGCACATGGTATGTAACAATTGCCACGATTCCGGAGCTGTTATTTTTCCTTTCATTACTGCCAAAGGACACTTGAAAGTCCGGATAAGGGTCCTCCATGGCACAATACCTCCACCACCTACCTGTGTCTGAAGCAGGCGCATTTTTCCATAATCCGTTCTCATGGATGACCGCGTATCCGACACGGTCATCGACATGGCGTAACAAGTAACGTGACTCGTCCGACGTAGTGACACGATCCACTGGTCTACGGTCCAGTATCGCTGATGCTGTGCCCAAAGTACTTCTGATTGACGATGCTGCTTAACATGTGAGCAAAGAGGGGTCTGGTACTGGAGCCTCATGGACAACAAAGTGCACTGACCGGAGCGATCTGAAACACTTAGCCATATCAGCATTGTTCTCTGTCGATAGACCTGTCACAGATCGCTGTCTGCTCTACTTCACAGAGCGAAAAAGTCTCCGGCCTCCAGGTTCCGTGACGAGGTGTGAACGTCAAAAGCATTGTCGCTTGCTGTTGATTTATAGTCCTTCAAAAACTAGCACGTGAAAGGCCGACCAGCTTCGCCACTTCCGAGATACTGTGTCTCAGGTGTCTGGCCTCCACAATCTGCCCTTTGTCTAAGTCGATTAGATCATGGATTTCTCCGTTTGTGGTTCATGTATTCGCTGGAATGATTGCCCATTCGTCTGGTCCCTGCTTCGCTTAAACTCATTCATTCTCGTGTTACGTGCCCGCAAGACCACGAGTTCACATGAAATCTCGCGATAGGAAGTGGTCACATTGTTTTGTCTCACCAGTGTGTTAAAAACCACGTAAACGCTCTGTATAACATTTAGTATCTATCGTTTTAGAAATAAATATTGTAACAGCTGCTATACACCGATACCTTCTCAGATGTTTTAATACTTCAAAGCTATTTAGAGATGCGTGTGATGATTCCTGTTAACAGTCACATTTTAGTGACTGTTTAATGTGTTAAGTATGAAGACTTTTTTCCCGAGTGCTGAAAACATTGCATGTTTATACACCTTTATATCTAGTCATAGATGTGGATTTTCTCACGAAGAAAGTGATAATCCTTATGCATAGTATTATATTCAAATTCACTTACACTTCACGTTCTGTAGAATCCCGTTCACGTAAACTATCGTCACGGAAATACTATATTATAGCAAACACATAGAAGAAGTGATACTGGTGGACATGGGCTGTGAAAGTGGCTCTTGTGTCGTCCTTCGACAGCATACAGTGTTAACCAAAATAAAAAGGAAAGAATGAGGTTAGCTTCATTTTTTATATTGACTGACTGTTCAGTCGGTTCTTGGTAGAATACTTCATACATTATGTGTGAGAACACATACAACACAACTGTAATATTCTACAACATTCATTATTTATTTCTCAAACCGGTTATCGGATGTTATGCCATCATCAGGTGCAAAGATAAGTATCTTATCTTTGACGGCGTAGCAGCTGAAAACCCAGTTGTGTAATAAATAATAAACATTGTAGAATATTACACCAGCATTGTGTTAGTTTTTATTCGTAATGTACTTCCCTTTCTTGTTTATTTTAGCTACGTACAAATGAGTAGGATTGATCCATTACTGCCTTTTGCATACGTTACTCATTCGTTTTTTCCATCTCCTCTAAAGAATTTTATGTCTATATTTCTTTCGTGTCAAAGTGCGGGCGTTAATGGCGCTCAATTATGTCACCAGTCCCATAAGAATATTAGTAGAAACCATTGTGGTTAAAAGGAAGAAAATACGATAGACGAAATAAAAAGTAATCTTAGATAAAATGGCACTCACTGTCCCGTAATCTCACCCACGGCCACGCACATAACCACGCTAGCTCACATCATGTAAGAGAGCGTTAAAATGATCGTATGTTCTAAATCGTCAATTAAAACTCAGGTTAGGCAAGGGGATCACTAAAATAGATTCAGAGGAATATGTGGCTGGGCAATGACTGACAAAAATCCCAGTTCCATCAGCCACCCCGATAACACATTAAAATTTTTACCCTGCAATTTTACGGTACAAGTCAGACATTCTACAAAACTTAAAAAGACATACCACATTCATGTCAGTGTCATTTAAAATAGAGGGCAAATCAGTTGTCAAATGAACTGCAGCTCTCTTGTCTGAATACAAAATATAGCCTACTAAAATGTGGCGCATTGTGATCTGCATTCCGCAACCACTACACGTTGGATGGTCCTCGCACCGGAACAAGAAACATGCGTTACAGCACCGTGGCGCATGAGTAGACGAGTAAGGCGTACCTGATCTCGCCTTTGTGGCGTGCAAGAGGTACGCCAGGACCGCGTTGTGGACTTCGTAAGCGCAGCTTCTTGTCTGCCACTTCGAGAGACTCCTCTTCCCATCGTCTCACGACTATGTACCTCAACAGTGAGCGAGATAATAGCATGTAGGGGGATGGCACACTGAACGAAGTGAGGATCGGGACACGCCTCCTTGGCTGCTATATCCGTCGTTTCGTTCCCATCAGTACCCAGAACGATAAAACTATGATTGTCCTTAAGGGTCCATCAGTTAAGTCAGCCTATAAAATAAGGGATTTTTACATTTTTCTTTTTTTTGGAGAAACTAATGCAGATATCAACGTAAATATCTTCGCACATCATTTATTGATTTCTGGACAACATTTTCTAATTTTTTTAAGAACATCAGTCATCATTAAGCCCCCCCCCCCCCCCATCGGAGCAACTAAAATGTGTCCATGACAGAAGACCTGCAGTCTGCAAATCTTACCTTAAGTCAAAAAATAAACAATTTTCTTAATCAATATAGGAGATTGCGCAAACTTTAGTAACACATTTTTTTGAATTTTGGAAGAAGAATAAAAGAGTAGACGCCTGAAACAAAGTTGTTGTTTTGTCGTATTTTTTTGATCACGCTTTTGCAATAACTAATGAATAAATCAATATAAAAATTAGCCTACTACTCCTTGCGGACTTTCCCGAACAGTATTTCAACCAAATTTCAGAAAGATATCTTTATTTACGTGTCCGCAATCCAAACCATCGTCTTGAAATACACTGTATCTCAATGTGCAATAATGCTTACGTTGATTTCTTCATTCGGTAAAAAGAACTTTTAAGTCGCTTATTTTATGGGCTGAGTGAAGAGGTTAAACTGTTAACACTCAAGATCATTTTCCGTGATGTATTTCTATTCCAGAATAACAGTCAAGCGTCTTTTTTGTGTGTATATATAATTGGTTGTCTAGGGGATATCATCAATTACTTTATTCAGAGAAAAAAATTGCCGAAAACTGCCACCAAATAAGGTGATTATGGCGAGCGTAAGGAGGGGCTGAAGAAGTGGAAGAAGGCCCTATAAAACAAAAACAAAAAAGAATGGAAAGAAAGTAGCTCAGCCGGTGAATCATTTGCCTGTGAATGTCTCGGTCCAGCACACGATTTTAATCTGCCAGGACGTTTCAAATATTCCACTGTAGAGTGAGTATCCTGTCCGGACACAGGAAAACAAATTACTATCACGCTGATTTATATAAAGCAAGTTAGATGCGATAAGCGAATGAAAATCTGGTGTACATTGATTTCTTTTTATAAAAAATGAAAGACGAAAATAACTGTGTTTTGAAACGTTATGCTTTGAAGCTCTGTTAATAATCTTCTTCCTCGAATGGGTATAAAACCTTTGCTTGGTTTTGATGAGTTTTTTTCCGGTTTTAATCCTTTCTCACAGTGCTTTCAGCTGAGTGCTACGCGCGGGATGGTGAGTGTAAAACGACCGTACGGAGTGAACTGTGCAATACAGCTGTTGCGATCGGTACGCGGTGCGGACGCTAATTTTCGCCAGCTGGTCACTCTATTGAAAGTAAACCAGAGACCACAGTTTCCTGTTGGTCGCAGTTATTGGCAAACTTATATGGACGCAATATGGCGTTCCGTATACTCAGTGTCAGTGGACTCTGCGGAACAAGAGAGAGAGAGAGAGAGAGAGAGAGAGAGAGAGAGAGAGAGAGAAGGTGGGATGGGTTAGGAAGAGAGAGAGTGGAAGGCTTATCTGTGTTACGAACAGGCCGGATGGGCGGCGTATTTTCCGGAGGAAACCGGCTGCTGGCCGATACAGAGAGAGGACCTCTGGAGAGTTGTCGCTGTTGTTATTTCCTCCGGCGCAGGGAGTGCCAACTCTCACGTGTGCACCGGGTATCACACAAGTTTGCCCGATAGCAGGCCCTTTGTCACACAAGGCACACAGACCCGCTACCGCCGGTACGAGCACGGGCTCGCCCTTTCGTCCAGGCACTACTGCCCACGCGGAAGGAAGCCACCCCTGCCACGCATCTGACTAACAAGCATGACTATAAATTAATTTTTCAAATTTGATGATCTCACTCACAGAGAGAGAAACAAAACTGTCGTGCCTCTTTTACTTTTTCCTGCTTTTCTGCTCTTTCGATTATTGGTAAAAAAAAAAGGAAAGGCGAATATCTTCCTCTTTATTTAAAAGACTCTGATTGAAAAGTGGGGTACAAGCTGCCTCTTTTCTGATCACCTAAGTACCTTTAAAATTTTTTCCCAAAAACTTTGGCATGCGATCGTATTCGCTCTCTTTTTATCATGCATCTCATCTCGGACTCCCGCAAACTCCCCTAATTGCAACTCGCTCACTCCCCGCTAGCCTATCGCTGTAAGTCGCTCATATCCGTCCATTCCCACCCTCTGAATCGTTCAGCCCAACTCACTGTCAGCACCTCTTTGTGTCTCTCTAACTGTCACTGCCTCTTGCATCACAGCCACACTCTCTTTTGTCCACAGCTCGTGGCCTCGTGGTCGCGTTGTCACTTCCCAAGCAGGGGGTCCTGGGTTCGATTCCCGAGGGGTCAGGAATTTTCACTTGCCTGGAGATGACTGGGTGTTTGTGTTGTCCTCATCACTTCATCATCATTCATGAAAGTGACGAGTTTGGACTGAGAAAAGGCTGGGAATTTGTATGGGGCTGATAACTGCGGAGTTGAGAGCCGCAAAATCCAAAGATCATCATCACACTCTCTTTCATTCTGTCCTACTACTACTGTCTCCTTTCAATTTCTCTCTCTTTCTCTCTTTTACTATTACTGTCTCATTCATTCCTTCCCAATGCAGCTGCCTCTTCTCACTATTACTGTATCTCTCTTCCTCCTTGTCGTTGTCATAGACTCTGTGTCTCATTATCACTGGCTCTCAGTCACTTCCACTTTCTTCTTCTCTTTATTCCTCTCGCACTGACATTGTCCCGTCACTCTTTTCCTACCACTTGTCTGTCACAGTCTTCTACGATTCACTGCCACTGTGCCCCTCTGTTTCTCTTACACTGTCAACGTCTCCTTCACTCTTTCTGTACTGCATCCATAGCTTCATTTGTGATGATAGGTGCCAGTACACCGTACTTCTAACGAAAATCAAGAATTAAAATAAAGTTTTAAGAGGTCTAAATTTCAATAAAATATCTCCCGGAAGATCGCATTGCCGGGACCTCATGTTTTACAAATCAAACACTGCCCGCAAACAATGTCCAATATCTACAACTACTTATTACTTCTCCATTCCTTTCCCATTGCCACTGTCACCTCTCTCAGCATAAGAAAGCGCTACTATGATCGCACACCAAAATTTTGCGGAAACTTTTTAAAGGTTCTTAGGAAGGTAGAATGAGGCATCTGGTACCTCACTTTCCAACTAGAGCCTTTTAAACAGATGTGCATTCGCCTTTTTTATGCTGCGATAAGAGTTTCTCCGCTGGCTCCCACCTGTTCTCTGCAAAAACAGAGCATGTCACTTACATGAAAAGAACTTCATGGGTCAGTAAAATTCTGATTGTTTACTAACGTGAAATCGACATAACGCTGAACTAATTTTACTTCTCAGACTGGATTTTGCGTGTACAATAATTTAGTATATGCTTTAGTACTACAACAAGAGATTCCCAGAAAGCTGCTGATGGTAACGGAGAAGCTTTATCAATTTATTTCCATTTCTTCAAGCTACATCACTTTAGAAACTAGGTTTGCATCTCACACAGGATTTTAAGTGCGCATTTTACATGTACAAGTAGGGCAACTTTGAAACTCTGTATCTAACAAACGGATGAAGACACCAAGAAAATTTTGAAGTTTGCTCGAGATCGAGATCTTACGAACATATCCTAAAATTTCAATGATTTGCTGTGCATAGCCATCTTGGAATCCGCGGCTCGGTTTTTCCCGATAGGATTGGACTTCTAGGTAAATGTCTAGAGAATATACCACTAAAATTTGAGCAATTTGCAGCGATTAGTTACTAACATATCCGCTGCTGATGGTGAAGAAGCGGTGGAAAACGCTTTTCGGGTTTTCTCAGCAACCACCCACACCCTAAATAGTGCCTCCATAAGCCTCTTAAGGTGCACCGCAGACCACATCTAATGCGAAAACAACCAACCGATTTGCTCAAACTGCCTAAACTGGAAGAAGTGTGTAATAGTCAACCTGTGACCCTGTACTGTAGGATAGTTACAGTAAGACGATCCTTCTGTCGGGTGTACAAATGGTTCTTGGCCGAATGGTTATCAAAAATATTTGCCCCTACCTCTCTATTACTAACAAAACCTGAGGTATGAGCCGTGGAAAAATTCAGTTTTAAGACGCGGTGTTTTGGAACATATTAGTAGCGCATGCTGTCGCATGCCTACTAGTAGCCACACCTACTAAAATAACTGCTTCAAGCTTTCGATTTAGCCCAATTCCATATTTAGGAGCGTTACGCAATAGACTTTGTTTCCTATACAGAGTAGACCCGTACTTAAGTGACAAAACTGCTTAGACCAGCCGGTCAGGCTCCAAATGAAACGGGTGTGTTCAGCGACTGTAGAGAAAATCCACTGCAGTCAGTCGCTGATAATCTTTTTATTGCACATCTAGATTTCAACCATTCTGTGGCTGTCACCCGTGCGGGAAGATGATCTGACTCGCATCTTAACGCATTGCTGGTAACAAAGAAATGGTTGAAACCTAGATCTGCAGTAAAAAGATTATTAGCGACTGGCTGCTGTACGTTTTCTCAGTTTCGTAGGTTGTTCAGGAATGTTTGGATATCAGCGACCCGTGGCCTACGATGACTAGCTGTAGAGTAATCGCGTTGCGTCCGATTTCTTACCCTTATTTATCTTTGTACCTGTATCTGTATTGCATTAAAAATAACTCTTGAACAATGGAAACGTCGACGACATGCAATGTTTCTGATTTGGAAACAAACTTGTACCGTTTACTCTGTTGGCCGTCAAGCTCGCAGTCAGTACTACTCGGAATTGCGTCACGTTTCTCTTTCCGGCAATTTTATGTTTGTGTTAACAGTAATACAAAGAAGTATGGGAACGATCACTGCTGAAGAGTTGGCTGATACCCCGTATGCGGTTTCACTGAAAGCAACGGAAGGACGGCACAAAGGCACTGTGCCGAACTGCAACGACTGCAATCATTTCACAGTGGTTTGCATTTAGGTGTTTTATATTAATCTGTGGTTTGTATTCTGTGTTTTAGTGATTGTATATTACACACTTTTTCACTGTTATGGAGATATTTTCACATAAATAAAGGTAACGGAGATAAGAAGCGGAAGAAATAATAGTTACATTACTCTGTAAAAAGACATCCCTGAACGAACTCAGAAATTTTATCAGTTAAGTCGGAGGAGCATATTCACACAGAGCAATGTCTGTGTTCTTGTGTCTCGCAAACATACTAGTCATGTAGTATAATCAGTAGGTGGGCTAATGAGCCTATTGTCGTATGGACAAACAACAGAAGTATTAAAGGAAATAATATTATAATAGCATTTTCAATGGCATTTAGTATGCATAGTGAACTGAGATGTTCTAAAATTATGAAAAGAGATACAGCTATATTAACTTCATTAGTCGCTGACACATACGTGATGCGTATATCCGTTATCATTTCAACAGATTTTCTGTCTTCCCAAGTGGGGAACATTGAAGACTGCCTGTTAAACTCTCTTTTGCCCTTGTGGATGGATGAGGCGAAATTTGTAGTTAATGTATTCACTTGCAATTGTAAACACTAGTTTCTCAGTTGATAAATTGAAAATAATTCTTGTAAAACTTTTTCCATTCTTAATAGAGTTTCATATGTTTGTGAGCGTTCCTTAAAAACCGAATAGAGATATTAATTATATGTTTTGAACTGCTTTCCTTCTTTTTTTGTATAGCTGCTAAGAACGTGATTTTACAGGGCCTGTAACTGTTTCGTCAGAATTAAAAATGTATTTACATTTCCCACAGGCTTGTTTCGGCTTTTAACATAAAGTTAAGTGGTACTTGCAAGTAGATGTGCTTCGATAACTTTTCTGTACTCACCACTTTTCTTAAGTTTGCCATGTTATGTATCAACCAATATGATAACAGATATTCATTTGTGGACAATCACATCGGTAGGCAATTTCTAGATTGCAGGTGTAACCCTTTGTCTATCGTATGCGTAATGAACGAGTTGACATGTGTTCTTATCTACGTTTATGTCTTACAGTTCACCACCACGAGTACTGTCACTTACCATGACCTATCTTTTACGTAGTCCATTTGTCATCTGCTGATTGACAAAGCTTTAGACTATCAATGTAGATTTTGCCTTTCGACCCAGTTGTCCACTGACGCACATGAGCTAAGTGTCCGTTGATGCATATGCACATCACACTCATGTATGTGGAAGTATCATTCGCAAATAGCTGAAAACCAGAAACAAGCCTACAGTGAATGCCAATGAATTTCTAATTTTTGTCGAAAGTTTACCGTACTGACGCAATTAAAAGCACATTGGCACTGGGGTCTAGGTAGAATGTGTAAATGTCCCATGGGGTGCCACACAGAATGGCTAGACAGTGGAATGACGTTCTAGATAGCACAAATAGATGTCGGCACTGAATTCTAGTTAGAAGATGAGGAGGTTAATTGAGAAGTTTGGGTACAATAGTAGACGTTAATATGGAAATGTGTGTAGAACAAGTACTTACCGGCACTAAGTGTCGACATGGAGTTTCGGTTAGAGTAGGCAGACGTCGTTACAGACAACTGAGTAGAAAAGACGGAAGATGATACTGAGTTCAGTGAAGTATGGACAGGTTTCAACAGAAAAGTCCGAGTAGGATGGGCATATGTTGGTACGGAGATAAGGGTCCAGAATAGGGAGGCCGTTGTAAATACTTTGAGTTATACCGTCTGACAAAAAAAGTGAAGCACCCAATAGAGGAGAAACCGAAGTGGAATTTTACGAGTTAAGGTGATATGTGATGTTATTGCACCGATTACGAAACTGGGTGAAATTTTCAAATAACTTGGCAGTACGCGCCCACTTGTCAGAATGAAGTTGAACACCTTCTGGTCTGGATGCATACACAGATACGCTTCGGAAGGGTATCACAAACCTGGCCCACAACTGTTACAATTCATCCTTCATACTGTGGATATTGGCACTAAGACAGAATAGAAATCAGAGCTGGTCAAGCAAGTGTTCTGTATGGGACCGATCTGGCGGCTTTGTTGGTGACAAGAGCATCTCAACATCACCAGAGAGTTCATAAAAACACGTACCATGTGTGAGGGCGAGCATTGTCATGATCAAAAATTGATCTCTCAATTACTACAAGCCATGATCTGATGTCATACCAAATGGCTCTCCTCACGAAGTTGTCATAAGGAACATCGCGAGCCTCTCCCAATGCAACAGACGAATGGAACCTTTCCCAAGTCGTCATTGTGACGGTAATCTGAGGAAGAGCAGAACCACCATTCATTGCTGAAGACAACGCAACGTGGAACTGATGACCTAGCAGTTTGGTCTCTTCCCCCCTTTTTAAACCAACCAACCAACAACGCGATGCCATTCAGCAGCAATGCATGCTTCCCAGTCACGGCTCCACTACTATCTCAGCAGATTGTGTTGTGGTGTTACCGGTAGCCTAAGTATGGGACGGTGATTCTCTAATCGTGCTGTTGGTAGCCTATGACCAATAGTGCGGGATGATACACAATTTTGCAGGGAGTCCATTATTTGATCTTGGATGGCAGACACAGGTTTGAAGAGGTTACAATGTGTATGGTGCACAATACGCTGATCCTCCCTTGTGGTGGTCAGATATGTTCGAGCAGAATCTTGACGAAGAGTATGCTTGTCCTAACGTTCCCATCAAGTCCAACATCGAGAAACTGTCACACACAAAAATACGACGCAAATCTGAATATTGCCCTTTCCTACCAGCAAGATAAATGATGACCGTTTCAGATTATGATATCACAAACTTCCTGGCAAGTTAAAACTGTATGCCGGACCGAGACTCGAACTCGGGACCGGTAGAGCACTTGCCCGCGAAAGGCAAAGGTCCCTAGTTCGAGTCTCGGTCCGGCACACAGTTTTAATCTGCCAAGAAGTTCCATATCAGCGCACATCCCGCTGCACAGTGAAAATCTCATTATGATATCACAGTCTCACACGGATATGTTGCAGCTTCATGTCCTTCGCCCTTCACAGTGATCACTCAACATGTGATGCTTAGCCTGATACCAACATCAAACACGAATGACAGTAATGCAGTCTGGTGGCCGTTCTATCTGTCACAGACAACTGTAACTATAATCAATTACGTACCCACCGACAACATGCATATTAAGAAAATTATGTTTAATCCGACCATGTGTTCTCACATATTCAGGAAGTGTAGAACATGTTGTGTAGTGAGCATAGAGGAGGGGGTATATCCACAGGTAACGCATTCAGTTACACTGAGGTTTCTTGCCAGAGGCGTGTAAGAGTACACAAAACAAAGTCCTACAGCTTGCTTGAGAAAGTGAGCGCCGGGTATCGTGCCGACAGAGCCAGCCCTCGGCGAATTGCGGAATTACAGGCCGGGTCGCGCGGCGCAATAAATCTCGTGCCTTCCCTTCCGTGCGGCGTGGCGGGGTGTCCGCGTGCAGGCAGGTACGCTAAGGCGAGTTGAGGTGAGGTAACGGGGTCAGGTCGCTGCGGGCCGGGGGTTGAGGCTGGGCCTCGGCAGCGTAATGGCGGCGCAGCGGCGCCGCGCGCACGCGACCGAGACTCTGCTGCTCACAGCACGCCACGGCACAAGGGTAGTAGAGGGCGGTGGAGGGCCGGGTGAGGGGGAGGGAGTGCTTGCTGCGCTGGAGTGTCGTCAACAGCTGATCCCACCGCTGTTACTGGCGTGAGCACGTTAGCGCATCCACACAGCATTCCGTCCCGACAGCTACGAGGGGGACTGAGAAGTACAATACATTTTTACCGAATAACAGGTAATTCTCTATGTGGTAAATTAATCCTGCTCCCATGTAAAGGCTACTACTCAAAAGGAGTTTGTGTCCAGACGTACACTACTGGCCATTAAAATTGCTGCACCAAGATGAAATGCAGATTATAAACGGGTATTCATTGGACAAATATATTATACTAGAACATTACACGCAATTTGGATGCATAGATCCTGAGAAATCAGTACCCAGAACAACGTAATAACGGCCTTGATACCCTGGGCATTCAGTCAAACAGAGCTTGGATGGCGTGTACAGGTACAGCTGCCCATGAAGCTTCAACACGATACCACAGTTCATCAAGAGTAGTGACTGGCGTCTTCTGACGAGCCAGTTGCTCGGCCACCATTGAGCAGACGTTTTCAGTTGGTGATAGATCTGGAGAATGTGCTGGCCAGGGCATCAGTCGAAGATTTTCTGTATCCAGAAAGGCCCGCACGGGACCTGCAACATGCGGTCGTGCATTACCCTGCTGAAATGTAGGAATTCGCAGGGATCGAATGAAGGTTCAAATGGCTCTGAGTACTATGGGACTTAACATCTATGGTCATCAGTCCCCTAGAACTTAGAACTACTTAAACCTAACTGACCTAAGGACAGCACAAAACACGCAGTCATCAGATCGAAGGAAGGGTACAGCCACGGGTCGTAACACATCTCAAATGTAATGTGCACTGTTCAAAGTGCCGACAATGCGAGCAAGAGGTGAACGAGACGTGTAGACAATGGCACCCCATACCACCACGCAGGGTGATACGCCAGTATGGCGATGACGAATACATGCTTCCAGTGTGCGTTCACAGCGATGTCGCCAAACACGGATGCGACCATCATGATGCTGTAAACAGAACCTGGATTCAGCCGAAAAAATTACGTTTTGCCATTCGTGCACCCAGGTTCGTCGTTGAGTACACCATCGCAGGCGCTCCTGTCTGTGATGCAGCGACAAGGGTACGCGCAGCCATGGTCTCCGAGCTGATAGTCCATGCTGCTGCAAACGTCGTCGAACTGTTCGTGCAGATGGTTGTTGTCTTGCAAACGTCCCCATCTGTTGACTCAGGGATTGAGACGTGGCTGCACGATCCGTTACAGCCATGCGGATAAGATGCCTGTCATCTCGACTGCTAGTGATACGAGGCCGTTGGAATCCACCGATTCCATATTTTGCTAACAGTCATTGAATCTCGACCAACGTGAGCAGCAATTTCGCGATCCGATAAAACTTTTTCAAAGTCGGAAACGTGATGGTACGCATTTCGCGCCTCCATACACGAGGCATCACAACAACGTTTCACCAGGAAACGCCGGTCAACTGCTGTTTGTGTATCAGAAATAGGTTGGAAACTTTTCTCATGTCAGCACGTTGCAGGTGTCTCCACTGGCCCCAACCTTGTGTGAATGCTCTGAAAAGCTAATCATTTGCATATCACAGCATCTTCTTCCTGTCGGTTAAATTTCACGTCTGTAGGACGTCATCTTTGTGTTGTAGCATTTTTAATGGCCAGTAGTGTATATGCACGACTTACGAACTGGGACTGAATACATCAGAGCCAAAACAGACTTGGTGATCTACGTTTTTCATAGTTCATCTACAAAGGCAGGTATACCTACATATGCGTTTCTCCAGTTATTTTCCATACTGTTGCAAAGATCAATCATTTACGAGGGCCTGCTGAAAAGTAACGCCTCCGATTTTTTATGTGAAGACTCTTTAAGCTTTTTAAATAGAAAATAACGTCACTACTATTCTGTAACTTCACCCTTCATATCTACATATTTATTTCTCAACATGGTCGTCCTGCCGACGAACACATTTTTCCAAACAACACTCAGATGTTTTGATACCGTTACCGAAGAAGGAGGGAGAGATTAAAGTTTAACGTCTCGTCGATATCGAGATCATTCGAGACGGAGCACAAGCTCGGATAGGGGAGGGTGGAGAAGGAGAATGGCCGTGCCGTTTCGAAGGAGCTATTCCGGCATTTGCCTTAAGCGATCAAAGGAAATCACGGAAATCTAAATCAGGGTGGCCGGATTCTGGTTTGAACGTTAGTCCTCCCGAATGAGAGTCCAGTGTGCTAACCACTCCAATACTCTTCATGGTCCGACACTGGATAATGTTTGACACTGTTGACAGTGCCAAAACCTCGCCTCTTCTTGTACCACTCAATCTCTATCAAACTGAAGTCCTCGAAGGTTTTCTCAAAGTTTTGGAAACAGACGAAAATGGGATGGGTCCAAGTCGGGACTGTATGGAGAGTGATCGATAACAGTGAACCCAAGGCGTCGGATTGTTGCCGATGTCGCAGCTCTTACGTGTGCTCTGCGCATTGTCGTGCTAAAGGACAGGGTAGTGTGTTCCACGTGGGGACGAAATATTCGAATTCGTATCTTCATTACAGCACGCCGTTTCACACCCACCGACGTGGTTATGCTACATACCGCCGTGTTACACGCTACAGTTCGGAGCCGTCTAGCAGCAGAGGGCTGCAGATGTGTAGCCATGACAAAGGAATATAAAGAATGATAAAATCTTTATTTTATTTCAAAATATTTAAGAGTTCTCACGTTAAAAATTCGCAGGCATTACCTTTCAGCACGCCCTCATTGATGCTAGTGTCAGTGTTCTCGAGAAACAGCTGAAATCGCGCAAGCTGAACTAAGCCCCAGGTCCCGATAGAATCCGTATCAGATTCTATATGGTATTTGCGACTGAGCGACCCCTTAAACTTTCTGGTACCAATGTAGTCAATATGACGCCACACCCACATTTGAAATATAATATACTGCCATATTTTAAAACTATTACTATCCAAATATGTGACTTTCTCAGAGTCAACTGATTCCAGTGACGTTTTGCTGAACGTTTACAACACATTCCAGTTTAATCATGATTTTTGCACTGAATACCACTAAGGTCAGTATTGTACTACACACAACCCGTTCACCATTGAAAATAATATTTCCCATTTATTTCTGTACCTATTGCAGAATTATTTTTTCTCTCTGTCTGAGCACTACGGGACTTAACTTCTGAGGTCATCAGTCCCCTAGAACTTAGAACTACTTAAACCTAACTAACCTAAGGACATCACACACATCCATGCCCGAGGCAGGATTCGAACCTGCGACCGTAGCACTCGCGCGGTTCCGGACTGAAGCGCCTAGAACCGCTTGGCCACCGCGGCCGGCTGTGTCAGTTCATTAAAATAAATGATGTACCTCCAGTACCTCCCGTGTAGATTGATTGGGTTCTTTACGACCCCAGACGTGCTCAGTGAAACAGGAAAATGCTAGAAGTAGGGGTTTACCATAATACACTGTAAACTTCTTGGACAAGAAACTGTTTCCAAAAAAATGGTTCAAATGGCTTTGAGCACTATGGGACTCAACTGCTGAGGTCATTAGTCCCTTAGAACTTAGAACTAGTTAAAACTAACTAACCTAAGGACATCACACACATCCATGCCCGAGGCAGGATTCGAACCTGCGACCGAAGCGGTCTCGCGGTTCCAGACTGCAGCGCCAGAACCGCGCGGCCACTTCGGCCGGCAACTGTTTCCAGTAGGTGGAAGAAAGAGCAGGTTATATTCATCTACATGAAGCTTAGCACAGATAATTCACTATGCTGTAAGATCATTGATACCCACCCGATGAACAGTGGGCAAGCACAATATATGATGCGTGTAAACCACATGAAAATATTACAGTTGATGATCGACTGGTAATAAATCTACCATATTTTTTATAAGAAACAGTTGGACATTGTGTAAATGCAGTACATATAGCTTATGAACGCATGAGCATATTACAGTTGATGAAAAACTGGTAATTTTAAAACATATTCAATGACCTCCTTCATGTCAACCAGCGTACATTCGAAAAATGTCAGTCACGCAAAACTCAACTTGCGCTTCTCTCGAATGATATCCTGAAAGCTATGGATCAAGGCAATCAGGTACACGCAGAATTTATAGCCAACTGAAAATTTTACTAAGAACCGCACCAATTTTCATTAAGAAAACTACGACCATATCGGGTTTCTTGGTAGTGAGGACAAAACATGTTATTTGTGGTGAAGATTCCTCAACAGATATAATAGGAACTTCAGGGATGCTCCTTTGAAGTTCGTACGAACCCCTGCTGTTCATACTGTGTATTAATAACACGGCAAACAGTGTTAATAATTACCTCAGACTTTTTGAGCCGATGCAGTTGTATACCACACAGTACTATCTGAAAAAAAGAGCTTCACAATTGACCAGCAAAATCCTTATAAGATATCGAAGTGGTGCAAAGCCTGACAGCTCGCTTCAGATGTTCATTAAGCACGAGGACAACATATGTGAGACACAGCTGCAATGAGGTAAGTGATACAATCTGTGAGGATATGAAGTACGATGATCACATGGACTCAAATGTTAATAAAACAGATGGTCGATTTCGGTTCATTGGTGTGGTGTCAGAGAAATGCAGCCACTCATCAAAGGAGGTTAGTTAAAAACACACTTGCGACACATCCCAGAATATTACTCAAGTGTGTGGGACTAACAAGGGATACTGAAAGTATAGAAAGAGGAATAGCACTTATAGTGACGCTTCATGTAGACAGATTTGACCTGCCCTTTCTTCCAGCTACAGTTTCTTGTCCGAGAGGTCTATAGTACGCAAATATTGAATAATGAACTTGCAGAAGTTTTAAAGTACAAGCTAACTATCCCACGAATGTCTACTTACCGAGTTCATAGAACCAGCTTCAAACAACGAGTCTAGGAATATACCACAACCTCGTATATATTGCTCCTGCAGGAACCGCGGGGACAACATTTCTCTTGTTAGAGCGGGCGTACAAGCGCAAAAGAAAATATTTTTACGTGTTAAGTACTCATTCAGGTGCCGACAGTTCGTAAGCTTGAGCGTTATAACTGTGTTGTGCAAACTTTCAAACGGATGCGAGTCACTTATCTTAAGTGACAGGTGACGCACATTTCATATAAAAACGAAAAGCGGAGAACGGTATAGTGACAAAACGTTTTATGTAAAAGAGAAGACTGGGATCTGATTGTAAAATGTAAACCACGACATAATAGGCAGGAATATTTTATTAATTGAGACTGGGGTATTCACACATACTGAGCTGTGGGCAACCAATGGGAATGCTGAATCACCATCAAAGACCGTTTGCTACCGGATAAACGATTTCAAACGTGGTCCTAAAATCATTGTAGGTGTGACAAGCTCCAGACGTTTAATTGGGGTTCGTCCTACGTATAGAAAGGGAAGTAAGTTTGTGCCTCGGTGTGTGTGTGTGTGTGTGTGTGTGTGTGTGTGTGTGTTTGTGTGTGTGTGTGTGTGTGTGTGTGTGTGTGTGTGTGTG
Organism: Schistocerca piceifrons; assembly: GCF_021461385.2. NCBI lineage: Eukaryota > Metazoa > Arthropoda > Insecta > Orthoptera > Acrididae > Schistocerca > Schistocerca piceifrons. The sequence goes on from NC_060139.1 coordinate 668,948,689, forward strand.
TGTTTATGTATGTATGTGTGTTCTTGCAAAGTTATGAAACTCCTGGAGAAATTTCAACTAAACGTGGCACACACAAAACTAAATAAATTTCGGTGGCGGTGACACAGCTTTTAGCGTTTTTCTTGGTGGTGTTGGAAGTGAGAAAATTATGCAATGATAAACAAACAAATGAGGTACACAAATGACTTACTGTCTGGAAGAAATATTAGTTTAAACATATTAGTAGTGAGAGCTGGGAAGGAAAGTGCAACATGTAAAACAAGAATTAATAAGGGAACATTCCTCACACACAAAGAAAGAAAATATGTTATGTGGACATTTGTCCGGAAACGCTTACTTTCCATGTTAGAGCTCATTTTATTACTTCTCTTCAAATCACATTAATCGTGGAATGGAAACACACAGCAACAGAACGTGCCAGTGTGACTTCAAACACTTTGTTACAGGAAATGTTTAAAATGTCCTCCGTTAGCAAGGATACATGCATCCACCCTCCGTCGCATCGAATCCCTGATGCGCTGATGCAGCCCTGGAGAATGGCGTATTGTATCACAGCCGTCCACAATACGAGCACGAAGAGTCTCTACAATTGGTACCGAGGTTGCGTAGACAAGAGCTTTCAAATGCCCCCATAAATGAAAGTCAAGAGGGTTGAGGTCAGGAGAGCGTGGAGGCCATGGAATTGGTCCGCCTCTACCACTCCATCGGTCACCGAATCTGTTGTTGAGAAGCGTACGAACACTTCGACTGAAATGTGCAGGAGCTCCATCGTGCATGAACCACATGTTGTGTCGTACTTGTAAAGGCACATGTTCTAGCACCACAGGTAGAGTATTAAGTATTAAATCATGATAACGTTCTCCATTGAGCGTAGGTGGAAGAACATGGGGCCCAATCAAGGCATCACCAACAATGTCTGCCCAAACGTTCACAGAAAATCTGTGTTGATGACGTGATTGCACAATTGCGTGCGTATTCTCGTCAGCCCACACATGTTGATTGTGAAAATTTACAATTTGATCACGTTGGAATGAAGCCTCATCCGTAAAGAGAACATTTGCACTGAAATGAGGATTGACACATTATTGGATGAACCATTCGCAGAAGTGTACCCGTGGAGGCCAATCAGATGCTGATAGTGCCTGCACACGGTGTACATGGTACGAAAACAACTGGTTCTCCCGTAGCACTCTCCATACAGTGACGTGGTCAACGTTACCTTGTACAGCAGCAACTTCTCTGACGCTGACATTAGGGTTATCGTCAACTGCACGAAGAATTGCCTCGTCCATTGCAGGTGTCCTCGTCGTTCTAGGTCGTCCCCATTCGCGAGTCATAGGCTGGAATGTTCCGTGCTCCATAAGACGCCGATCAATTGCTTCGAACGTCTTCCTGTCGGGACACCTTCGTTCTGGAAATCTGTCTCGATACAAACGTACCGCGCCACGGCTATTGCCCCGTGCTAATCCATACATCAAATGGGCATCTGCCAACTCCCTATTCGTAAACATTGCACTGACTGAAAAACCACGTTCGCGATGAACACTAACCTGTTGATGCTATGTACTGATGTGCTTGACGCTAGTACTGTAGAGCAATGAGTCGCATGTCAACACAAGCACCGAAGTCAACATTACCTTCCTTCAATTGGGTCAACTGGCGGTGAATCGAGCAAGTACAGTACATACTGACAAAACTAAAATTAGCTCTAACATGGAAATTAAGCGTTTCCGGACACATAACATCTTTTCTTTATTTGTGTGTGAGGAATGTTTCCTGAAAGTTTGGCCGTACCTTTTTGTAACACCCTGTATATATATGGTTCAACAGGTGAAAAGAGATATAGTATGCGGCTCGACGGGGAGGAAAAGGTGTTGGAAAATTCCAGAATCCGTGGACAAATCTCAACCAAACGTGCTATATATATGATCTGTTTGGGCAGGATGGTGATGAAATGTAGGAACAACCACAATCCAAGCTTGGAACACAAACGACATACGAACTGAAAAAAGGTAAATATAGGAGTAAGATGCTCATTGGTTCCTTAGGGAGCAGGGAGTGACGCAAAAACCTTCGCTATTTCTGTTTTGGTTCGGTATTTCTTTTTTGGTTTGTTAGTGTGATTGATAACAGAAGCGAAATGTCTAAAGTTCTAGTTCAGTGGAATGTAACGAAAATAGCTCTGTAGAGCCCTATGACCATTTGAGGGAGAGCAGAATATTGCAGCACCTTCTTCTTTTTGTTCTGAGAAAAAATAAACACACAATGTCGGGTAATCACCTATGTTGGTATTAAGATATAACCCCTTCTCATTAAGATTCGTAACACTGATGACATGGAAGGAATCTTATAAGAAACATAATTTACATACTGAATGAAGTTGTGTATGTGAAGTAGATGGGTGGACGATAAGTGGTGCTCAAAACCAAGACGCTCAATGGAAGACATTCTATTGTCGTGTTTAGAAAACTTATAACCTAATGTGAGGGAGTTGGTGTCCTCATATATGGTTCCATGTATGGGAAAAAATTATGTAAATAGTTACACAGATGCCGGCCGAAGTGGCCAAGCGGTTCTAGGCGCTACAGTCTGGAACCGCGCGACCGCTACGGTCGCAGGTTCGAATCCAGCCTCGGGCATGGAAGTGTGTGATGTCTTTAGGTTAGTTAGGTCTAAGCAGTTCTAAGTTATTGAGCCATTTGTTACACAGATGCGAAAACAATTGACGACGATTTATTGGATGGAACATACATAGGTTTATCTTCATAGGATATCTGAAAACAGATTTATTGTCGTAGTCTCCTCTTTGATGGCGCCCTTGTGAGCTGAAAACTGATAACGAAATAAATTTTACTATAGAAACTCACATTATTGTGATTTTCATCTACAACTGTATTTTTAGCTTCACTCGCATTGAATTATTAAAATCCAGGACATGATGATCTCGATATCTAACGCTTCATAAGACAAGAAGAGGAAGAGATTAATGTAGACCCGATATAAATTTTTCACTGTAGAGTAATTACAGGCAATGTATAAAACAGGACATCCAGAGCAGATGTCCCCTGCAGATGCATGCGTAACGTTGAGTTTATCAGAGATATTAATTCGACCACGGTCTAATAGACCGGAATATTTTAATACGTGTGATATTTACGGCCTTGGAAGTGTACGTCTCACATGGAGGAGGACCGCAATCCGTTACAAAGGAGTATACACGATTCATGTTGCTATGGTGTAATCATACCATAAGTTCAATACAGCACTGCGTCATTTGAAAGGGTCATTTTTAAACATAAAAGATCATACGACAGTCTAAAGGCATTTCATCCGGAGAAATCGTTTGAAGGGCCTGATGTGATTTCTGAAGGTCTCTCCTTGCATCTGCAGTGGATATTGCAGCTTTGAGATACCCGGCACACAGTAGGTGACGTCAGTGCGAATACATACTGAAGTGTCTATGACAAAGACTGGCGTACTGGCATATAACAGGGTAAAGCAGAATTCTGTGGTGTGCATCACATGAGTAACAGAATTCTGCGGTTATCAGCACAGCCAGCCGAGCGGTAGAGGCAGTTGTAATACAGCCAGCGCTGCTTCTCCTCTGACATTTGCTTCCATGTCGCATCCTATGCAGTCAGTTTTAAAACGTAAAGAGATTAAAGAGAAGACAGAATAAAGCAAATTTCCAATATCTGTTCCCTAACGTGATCTCGAGACGGTACAAGACATCGATTACCGAGGTACAGTTTCAGAATTTTTTTACCACAACCATGGCGAAATTCGTCTGATCTTGCAGATGTAAGCTTGTCATCGATTATTTTGCATGTCCCTTATAACCATCGCAGCTTGAACAGTTTATATGTGTGGAGGAGTTGGAGGATTTAACGCAAACCTCTTTCTAAATACTGTTTTGAGCACAGCCATCTGTGTAGTGGACGTAAATGTACACGTACATTCTCACTATATTTGCAGCTTACCTACACTGGGGCGGGGGGGGGGGGGGGGGGAGGGGCAAGACAGTGCACAACAAGTCCTTACCTCTTGTTAATTGTCTCCCATTGTCAACAGTATCAATTGACAACAGCAGCATGCTGATAATGGCTCGGAGGAACTCCATGGAAAATGTAACAGTGCTGCTCGCTGGAATTTTTGGGGCAACTGGAAGGGCTGTATCGCTTCACCCAAGATGCGACTGTCTCTTCACTGTTACTCGTCTTGAAGTTAATGTTTACTCTTGTGTCTGTGCTGTCTTTTGGATAGGGCTCACTTCCAGTAAATATAATTCTTTTCTTCTTTCCTATCCCGAGATATTAGACTCAACTTACAGTATCATCATCCATTGGATACATCTCCTCTTGCCTCTCCCTGTGTCCACCTCTTCCTCCCTCTGTCTGTCCATTCTGTCTTTCTCTTCCTCCCCACTCTCTCTGTTTCTTGATCTCCTCCTTTCCCCACTCTTTGTTCATTTTCTCCACTACCCTTTTTTGAACATAGCTTCCTCCCCTGCTTCATACTGCCCATATCCCTATAAATCAGGCCAATACTACTCCAACCACTTGCCTGTGATGCAGGGTAGGCTACAAACTGGGGACTGAAAACCATATATTTGCCTACGATGTACAGGCTGCCATAGAAAAGTAGTTGATAAAATAGGCTAATGTCATTCCAGCACAACACACCTGTCATGTAAGGCAGCTTACATACTGCATGGAGCAATCCGGAAAACCATTGCTTGCTCCTGATATGTAGACTGCCCTGTAAAGTAGGCTTATTGGTAGAAAGACACCTTCCTGCACAACATTCCTGTCATGCAGAGTAGCCTATATGCCATGGTTGGAAAAAAACACGTTTTAAGCCATATTTTCACTGGTTTTTGAACTAGGAGGTTATAAAACCCACAGCACTGATAATTATGAGGCTTACTATCTCTGCACCTAATTTGCGTGCAATCGATAAAGGTATATGGGAGAAGATCATGGACATCTGTCCATCCATCTATCAACTTTGTTTACATATAAATTCAGTTTGCATTTGTGGTTTCGTTTGCAATAACAATAAACAAGAATCAAGATCAGAGAGAGGGAATGAGGAGTTGGGCAGAGAGGGAGGGGTGACAATATGGTCATAGTGAGGGGGAATGAGAAGATGGGTAGAAGGAGGGAGAGGAGGAGATTATGTGATAGAGGGGTAGGAGGTAGTGGACAGTGAGAGCAGGAATGAGGTGATAGACAGAGAGAGGAAGGGAAAAGAGTAGGTTGCCAAAGAGAGGGAGCAAAAGGAGATTACAACATCCAATTCCTATATTATATTTAGTAACTGCAAAGTGTTTTCGGGTTTGCTACTGTGTGTATGTTAATTTAGTTACTCGTTTCATTTGAAATCATTTGAATGTGTTAATGCTATTTCTTTCTGTAATCCACTATTTTCTGAATTATGCTTTCGCCACCTAGTTCTTTTATAATTTCCCTACTCTTTCTCCTTTCTGTGGGTTTGTTAACAGTTAGTGGTCTTTGAAGTCTCATTCCTACTGCTTCAGTCCTTCTTCATTAACTGTCACTTAGAATCCTGGTCTTTGAACCACATGTTAGAGTGTTAATGTAAAATGATGTTAATTCCACTATCACTCAATTCAAATCCTCGACTTCACGTTGCTGCAACGTACTTGCCTTAGAACTGAAGTACACGATAGTATGGATACTGATATTTGAGAATAGCTTAGTGAGTAAGAGATCCTGGGTTCGAATCCCGGGCCCAGCACACGCTCGCTCTCGTCACCATTGATTCCGCGGGAAGTCCCGATGCAACTAACATAAGTAGTCCCTTTCCTTTCCTTCTCTTTTCCCATTTTCCCTTTCAATTTACTTGTCACGAAGAAATACTTCACGATATACAAAAGAAAATCGAACAGAATAGGGACAGGGAGAAGACTGTGATTGCCGTAGAACTTAGAATTGACACTCATGACCGTTTCACACGCGTGTATCTAAAATGTATTATATGTTCAATCAAGCCCAAATACAAATAAAATTTATGAGGAGCACAATCCACAATAAAATATCATTTATGAGAAGTCTAGTATTTGCAGTAAACAACTGATGGCTGACATTTATCAAACGTACAGTTATACACTGACCTCCGCATGCATATAAGAAAGAACTAAGGCTGTGCACACATTTATTCCAAAACAAATGACCTAGAAAACACCAAATACAAATTTTACAGTAAAAGTTGCACAACGAAACGCTTTGAAAGTATCACCAGAAGTTTCAACCAATATCTTTATACAATGTCTGCCACATGCATTTCACTATTATTCTGTAGCTCCCAGTGACTGCACAAACACAAGAAACGTGGCTGAAGTGCGGAGATGCAACAAGCCCAACACGTTGCAATGATATTCAGAAAAACGTAGATCTCGAACAAGAGAGCAAGTACTAATCAAGACAGCTGAAATTACGATGTCATACCATTCGCGGGGTGAACAATACTAAAGTTGAATTTGGAGAAATTGCTTGTCTGAAATTGAAATAGGTACTACTTCGAGCGATTTCATTGAATTGCACTTAACCATCTCACACATCGATCAGAAAACAGATTAAACCGAGTCATATCCAAAATGTGCAAAGTGATTTCACAGTGAAAAATACAAATTTCGTGAACCAGTTGGAACACAAAACCGCAGCAAGCAGAGTAGCTCGTTAGCTAGCCGCCTACATTTACATCCAGGTAATTTTTTGCTGGAAATTGTCGAAAACACAGTATCTAAGCTCCAGCTGCGTACTGCTGACCCCACTCGCAGCCATCTGCGCGCGCCTTGTCCAAAAACTAAGAGAATAGCAGGATATTCGCCAAATGGATCTACCTGTGTGTACACAAGCCAGAAGTGATCGTGACATGAGCAGCAAGAACTAAGATGCTTACCCGCAAAATTAGCTTGAGATACACCATCGTTTGTTTAAATCAGAGATCTTCCAACTTTCCAAAGATAAACTCTTATTTCGCAGTTCTACTAGTGAGAGAGATATGGATGAGAAAGAGGGAGACTCTGATACACATTCAATGGTTTGCAAGAAGATGGATTGTTTCTGTGTCTGTAATCTGCAACAACGTGGCTGACGTAAATATCCTATACCTCTACTGTGATAAAAGGTTGCAGAACTATGAGGAAAAGCTCTGTGACGTAACAACCACCTTTCAGTTTTGTCTAAGACGGTTAAAGCGATTGCAGGAGGAGTTTCTTTGCACAGGCTACTGCTGATTTCCTTTCCGATTTTAATGTAATCCGACTGTTATCTGACTCTAATGACTTCGTCATCGATGGGGCGTTAAACCCAATCTTTCTTTCCCTTCTTCCTTCTTTCCTAACTCAACCGATCATGATCAGAAAGGAACTGGAGCAGAGAAATAAGCTCAAAGATTAACGTCTCGTCGATATCGAGGTCATCAGGGAAAACCATAGTGATTGATTTACAATAATTTCCTTGGTTTTGCAGCAGATGAAAAGGATGTTGGTATATAATTTTGCGTCTGCGTCCTTTTATTACAAACCGGAGCGACTTGTAACTGTTCACGATAAATATGAACTAATTAACGTGCATATTACGTATGTACTCCTAGCAATACTATCGTCATGGCTTGTGCATTAATTACATTAGGCAGAACCACTTTCTAACAACGCTGACCTTCCTAATTCTGTGTTGTTCAATTAGTTAATGGCTTCACAAAATGTGGCAGTGCAAGCAAACCTTTCTGTGAAAATAAATAGAATTTAAAATTTCCTCTTTCTCTAGTCGTCTCTCTCTTCGGAATTAGATTGCTCGGGAGAAGGCCTTTCATATGATAGGAGATTTTACTGTGGATGGTAATATTCTGGATTTCTCTTAAAGATATTTGGTGATGTACAAAGTTGTTGGTTTGCCGGATACTTCTTATTAGGATAAAAGTTAACTCTTGCTTGTCGGCTTTCAGATATTCCCTTTTGAACAGAAAGTCGAAGAAGCTCTATTCTTCGATCGTCTTCTTGCCTTATTATTAAACACAGATGAATCCTCACCTTATGTTTTATATACTCTTAAGGCAAAAAAAAAGGAACGACACACAATCCACATAACGAAAGAATTGTCCAAATGGGACAGAAATTGGTAAATGTAATACACATATACAGACAAACCTATGACTAACATTTCAGTAAAAGGGAATGATGGATTCAAGAGAAAGAGGTTCACAAACTGAGCAAGTCAGTAACGCGTCGGTCCACCTCTGGCCCTCACGCAAGTAATTGTTCGGCTTGGGATTGATTGATGAAGTCAGATATCCTCCTGGAGACATCGTTCTAAATTCTGTCCAAATGGCGCTTTAGATCATCAGAATCCCGAGAAGTTTCGTGGGTCCTGCTTATAATGCCTACGACGACAGCATCATCTTGATTCATCAGATCCGGCTGTGACTTAACAGAATTATAAGTCAGGACTGTATATCAGCGTTTATAGTCAACTTTACACTGAGATGAGACTGTTATTATTTTTTGTATCATGTGATAACAGTAATAGTGCACAGCGACAATAACAAATACAGATTATCATTCCTGTGGACGGAGACTGTTTGCAGATTGAGTATTTTAAATTGTTCAAATAATAGCAAAGTGATCTAATATTCTCTGTGTGTTGTAGTATCCGCTCGATCTCCCCTAGAAGAAAATATAAGCTTTCTACAACACTCTGAAATATCGACGAGGATGTCCGGAATGCTTTTGTGTTCGTCACTACACAGTGAAACACAGAATTGGCTTTATGTGCGCTAAACTCGGAAAACAAGAGCAATGTTGGCACATAATGAGGACTCGAGACTCGCTATATTATGCAGAGCTTGAGCCCTCTATTTGCGCTTACTTGTCATGCTTATTAAGGGCGAGACCATCGATTTTATGCTAGTACGTCATATGGGCTGCAGATACGTCCTATGAATCCAAAGGCTGGTAAAGGAATGTAACAGAGTTATCGAGAAAACCTATATTCTAGGATTGAAAATACAGCGTGGACAGTTTCTTTGTCGACCACACACGGTGGGTCGCTCACGTCTCAATGGAAGAAGAGACATTTAAATAGGCACAAGGGACCCACCAAAGGACGCTATCTTCGCTACGACTCACTGCACACAAATGTAGCCCTCTGCGTGTCTTTTTAAGACGCCACCCACCGAGCTCTGCCCAGGTGTGAGAAGATTCGCTGTGAGCATAGAAGATCTAACTAATATTGTAACAGCTAAAAATTTATTGTATCTGGTCACAGCAATCAAGGGACTAAATAGATTGCTCAAAACAAAAAAGAACGACAGTGTATCAACGTCCGGTATGTTAACTCTATATTGATATATTCGGTACCTTTGGTCTTATTGCATAGCCTGAAATTTTCGCTTTCAGTGTATGCAACAACTGAAGTCTGCCGCTATCTGTCGACTGTGTTATGGATTACAGTATCAGGTGCCCCGTAGAAGGAAGTGAGTGTCCGTATCCAAGTGTTCTCTAATGAGGTACTCAGATGGAGTTGCCATTTATGGACGTTGTATTCGACCAAGCACAGGGCAATGGGACATCTGAATGCAATGCAAGTGTCAAGTGCGGCCTGTTTGATCAAAGAAGGATAAACTTTCCATCAAGTTACTGCGGATTCCAGTGTCTCTCCATGTGTTATCTGTAGGTTGTGGGCATGCTACAGGGAGACAGGTCAGTACACAATACCAGTTGGATAAGATCGCTGACGCGCTGGTCAAGCACGCCGACGCATTACAACTCTATGTGAAGAGCGATACTAGCCATCTCTGTTGTGGTGTCACCGCCAGACACCACACTTGCTAGGTGGTAGCCTTTAAATCGGCCGCGGTCCGGTAGCATACGCCGGACCCGCGTGTCGCCACTATCAGTGATTGCAGACCGAGCGCCGCCACACGGAAGGTCTAGAGAGTCTTTCTAGCACTCGCCCCAGTTGTACAGCCGACTTTGCTAGCGATGGTTCACTAACAAATTACGCTCTCATTTGCCGAGACGATAGTTAGCATAGCCTTCAGCTACGTCATTTGCTACGACCTAGCAAGGCGCCATTATCATTTGCTATTTATCTTGTGATGCATGTACCGTCAGACCGATGTTCACCAATTACGGATTCAAGTTAAGTATTCCAGAAGCTACGTACCTTTTTTACTAGACTCAACTCCTTTAACTGTTCCAGACCTCACACCAGCCTGCGTGAGCTTAAACGCGTGCCTTTCGGCTATCTCATAGTGGCTTGGCTGTCTTGCCAAGTCACAACATCTGTGTTGCGGCGCCATACGGCTACTGTCAGAGTACAATAAGACGATCTCAGAAGGGCCACTGGAATCGCTGTGTCCGATAAGACTGTAATGAACAGGTTACGAGAAAGGATCTTATGACGCAAATGTTCTGTTCGAGTACGCCCACTGACACGACAACATCTCGTAAGCCCGCCATTCCCATATCAACGGGCAACTTCGTCGCTGACGAAACGTGGAATTCACAGACGAATCTAGATTTCCTCTGGCCATAGGTGATGGTCGTGTTCGTATGTGGGCACGTTGTGTTGAGCGGTATCTGTCAAGTGTTGTGCAGGGAGGCGACAGATTCAGCCAATGTTCTATTACGGTGTGGCGAGGCACCACTGTTAATAGTGATACGGATCTTGTCGTTGTCTGTATTTGCCTTACCGCCTGGCTTTACATCGAACATCTTCTGCTGGATCGTGTGGGGGCTGCCGTACACGGCGGCGACCATGAATTCCTTCTCATACACGATCATGCCATGTGGGTAGCGTGACCAGGCATACCTTGCAAAGCCTGGAAATTGAAGTGATGGAATGGCCTACGGTGAGTCTAGGCGTAAAAGCCATCGAGCATGTGGGACATGCTTGACAGACGTGTTAACGAACGTCCTGTTACACCACAAACTATCCAAGGACACCCACTGAAGAACGTCAATGGATACCACAAATAGATTTATACGGTAGGCGTACATGTTACTGAAGTTCTCAGAATACAACGAAGAACAAGCAGGATGGCAGGTCGAATGATTGTTTCCGCCTTGTTTTCAACACCTGCTGGACATTTCAGTACTTGTTGGGTAAATGAGCGGGAATGTAATAACGTTTTGTCGTTTAGTTAATCAGTGAAACATAAAGCAATAATTTGATAGTATATCCAGTCCTCTGTTATTGATCAATGCTGTATGGCAGACGCCCAAAGTCATATTTCCCCAGTTCTTATCAACAATACACAACACAATTATCTAATGGAACAGAGACGTTGCTGAAGCTAATGCGCGGTACAGAAAGATATGTATTTTTTTATTGAAATTTGTTGATGTTTTATTCATTTATTAAATGAGTACGTCATAGTTAGGCCTGCCACCTGTTACCAAGCACGGACATAACAGCAAAGTGCGGTTAGCTACATCGATAGCGTTTGCTCTCAAAAAAGTAATAACGGACTATAAAAAGGGCTCAGTATTTATAGTTGGAAAAATATTGTCTTTCAAAAATACTTTCTCACTTAAGTAAATATTAAGCTACTAACAGCACATAAACCGCAGCTACACTGTCTGACAATGAAAAGGGCATTCTGAGGGTGAGGAGTCCGGAATGAAACGTCACGCTTGAGAGTATATATGTGATGTCCATTCGGTGATTTCAAAATGGAGTCAAATATACAAAGACTTTGGCAGGATGAGCCAACTTGTCACTATGACTTTGATCTCCCTCTGGCTTGAATGCAGGCACTGATTCGGTAGGACAGGTGTCGTAAAGCCGTTGTATCCCCCAGAGGCCAACTGTTCCATGATAGCCTCGGTACTGTCACAGCGGTGGAATTTACATTCGTTCTGGTTCCACATCAGTTTTGTTGGGGAGAGGACCTTACTGACCACGGAAGTCCCTCAACATCACGCAGACAGTTAATAGACACAAATGTCGCTTGCGGACGAGCAATGTCCTCATTTCATCCCCATCGACACGCAAGCCGCCGAAGTGGCGTCAGATCAAAAGACTTGCACCCGGCTAACCACGACAATGTCGCATAATAGGTCACACGTGAAGTCACAAAATGTCCACAATACACCGTTGTGCTATCACAGTTCCATCAGTCACTACCAGATGTGACCAGAAGCCATACTCAATGGTTCCCCACAGATAGGAGTAACACAGCTGTATGCCTCCAAACAATTGGAAGAATCCGCAGGTCGCCGACATATTTGCGACGATGGTCATCTCGGGTATTGCAGAACCGCCATTCGTCACTGAATACAATGCGACGCTATTCATGAGCGGTACATGCTTCCTCGCCACGGCTCGACTACGAACGTTGCTTTTGGCTTGTGCTTTGACAGCATCTTATGCGTCTTATGCATGGGACGGTGATTCCATATTCCACCTACTGCTAATCTCCGATCAGTGGGCCGGCCGCGGTGGTCTCGCGGTTAAGGCGCTCAGTCCGGAACCGCGCCACTGCTACGGTCGCAGGTTCGAATCCTGCCTCGGGCATGGATGTGTGTGATGTCCTTAGGTTAGTAAGGTTTAAGTAGTTCTAAGTTCTAGGGGACTGATGACCTCAGATGTTAAGTCCCATAGTGCTCAGAGCCATTTGAACCATTTGAACCGATCAGTGGGAATGGAATGACACTGAATGTTGCAGCGAGTCTATTAGCCGTTCTTTCTTGACATGCGCTGCTTTGAAGGAGTTACAATGTGCTTAGTGCGCAGTACAGCGCTTCTCCTTTGTGTTGATCAGATGTGGTCCGCAGAAACCTTGACAACGAGTATGCATGCTGGTACGTTCCTATTCAGCGCAACAGCGGGCCGCTGTCACATCCGATTGCCACTCAAATTTAGATATTGCACGATTCGATCAGCCGGCCAAATGGAGACCTACAATGAGGCCCCTTTCAAACGCTGTCATGTTCTGATAATGCACTTTCATATGAGAACGCAGGATTTTCGTGTCCTTCTCACGGTTTTGGTCAGAGAGTCTATTCACAAAAATAAGGAGGGAGCACCTCTCCTCCAAGTAACAACTTTCTTACTAACTTATTTAATTACATTCAGATGGCATAAGCGTAAATATCACTATTATGTGTAGTGACTGTTTATTGTTAATGCAGTATACGGGGTAGCTATAATTTAATTACCGCTACGTCAGTGGGTGTAAGCGGAAAACTATTTACCGTATGGATACCCAGCTTTAGAGGAATGATGTTCAGCCTGTGCGCTGCAGAATTTACGTTGTTAGAAGTGTTTGTGTCATGACTTGCCGTTAGGCGCCGGTACTGGTGGGGCTACGCAAGTTTGAATCGCAAGCACCTGTATGCATTAGAGTTGTAGACAGTCAACATGGGTCTGAACAAGTGAGCAGGATTTTTCTCATAAAACTCTGTTATCAAAACAGAAGCAATAGTGGTGCTGCTCTTCGCGAGTACGGACACACTAAAAGAATACGGAGAGGTCCTGTTTCCACACTGGTGTTGAAGAATATGATTCAATAGTTCGAATTAACTGGCGATTTGGGAACTGCTCTTCGGACAGACCAACGGCCAGTTGCGTCGCAAATCGTTGAAGAGGTTACTGTTGCCATGGCCCTAGCGGTCTAAGGTGCTGCAGTCATGGACTGTGCGGCTTGTCCCGGCGGAGGTTCGAGTCCTCCCTCGGGCATGGGTGTGTGTGTTTGTCCTTAGGATAATTTAGGTCAAGTAGTGTGTAAGCTTAGGGACTGATGACCTTAGCAGTTAAGTCCCGTAAGATTTCACACACATTTGAACATTTTGTTGCCGTGGCCGAGAATACTTGACGGAATGTGCTATCTTCAGGCAGTACACGAGCTGTATTACGACAACTGAGCATTCCATGGTCCACCGTTCGAAATGCGATGTGAATAACTGTGAAATGGTATCTCTGGTGGAGTTCCTGGTTGTCATGGATGTAAATGGTCTTCACAATAAGCAATGTCTGTAACCTGCGAGGTAATCATGGTACACGGATAACAGATGTTAACTTCTCATATGGAAATTAAAATATATTTCTTTCAATGGCTTATTCGCTCTTTTGCCCCTTCCGTATGCCCTTAAAAATGTTTTCACAAAGCTACACTGTCCTACGATCACTCGCTTTTCACAGGGGCCCTCTCAAGTAACGAAAGTTTAATTACAACCACTTTATACCACTTAAATGTTTAAGATGTTACTGTATACTTCGACGACTGGGCGGATAAGTAATAGCGGAACTCGCCATTCGGACACACTGTATTACTGATAGGTAGAGACACTTTCAAAACGTTGAGAACTAAATAAACTTCTAGCAACTGCAATCTGAAATTAATTCAATCTATTCAATCCAGGAAGCCAGAGTGGCAATGAGACACTATTGCAGTGGAGAAAATCAGAGAAAAACGTTGTATGCGATCATAGAAGTCTCATACACAGCAAAAAAGGAGAAAGAGGAGTACATTTCGTATCCCACCGACGAAGTCTTTAGAGACTCGGAAGAAACTGGGATCTAGAAAGGCAGGGGGGGGGGGGGGTAATGGGCAATGATCTTTTCAAAGGAGACATCCAGGAAGTTTAATTAGCCGGTTTAGCGGAACCACAAGGAACTTAAATGTACAAGGCCAGAGTGCGTTTGAACCGCCGCCATCCGGAATACTATTTCATTGTCGCACCACTGAGAAACATCAGTCGGTGACACGAAAGACATGACGCCTTTTGTCTATCAGTCACTATGAATCTACAAATAAGCTTTATACACAAGTTCTAACAGAAGATAATTCATGTATTTATTTTTTCACTTAATATACGGTATAGTATAATTAACAGTCAAAACTAATATAGGTGAAGGCATACGATAGTATAGGCAAAAACATTCCTGTACAACATGCATCTGCAACGAGCCGTTTATGGTTACAAGCTGCCACCTGCTTCAGGGTGAAATTTTATCCTTGTTGGTACAAACATATTTTAAGTGTAAACTTTCGACTAAGTCCCCAACCAGCTGTATTCGAATGGTGGTTAAAAGCTTGTTTGACTCGTTGTATAGTGATACAAACATACTGAAAAATCGCAAATGACGTACACGGTTAAAAGCTGATTGACATGTCACATAAACCTATTCAAGACGTGTGGTGGAACGCACAGTATGAGTATTCTTTAGACACCACCATTTTCATATCATAAAAGAGTAAACAACTATTCCTTCCGTGTTCCATCTGCGAAAGGAATGGGATATAACCTGAAACTATATTACAGAGACGTCCCTAGCCTGTCCGTCGCTGGGTTTTGAGCAGTGCTTTGGAATCTCTAATGGTGTTGAACTTACATTGTATAGCTAATCCAGCCCTAGTAATCAAACACTTAGTGACGTCTGAATTTTGTTTTAGGATTTACACAAAAGCACATTTGAAAGAACCTTCATTTATTATGAGAGTTACAAAAATGGTTCAAATGGCTCTGAGCACTATGGGACTTAACTTCTGAGGTCATCAGTGCCCTAGAACTTCGAACTACTTAAACCTAACTAATATAAGGACAGCACATACATTCATGCCCGAGACAGGATTCGAACCTGCGACCGTAGCGGTCGTGCGGTTCCAGACTGTAGTGCCTAGAACCGCTCGGCCACCTCGGCCGGCTGAGAATTACAACACTAAGACTTTGCCATGCCAGGGAAAGCTTTGTCCCCTGCTATGCCTGTGACTTATCGAATGCCACTACTTCTCCTAAAACGAAAGTGGCTTTAGGCGAATAGCCTGGAGAGGGATAGCCTATGCTACAACGTAAACACATACGAAAAACCGCAAAGTGTATCCCTCCAAATAAGATGCATCGCTTTGTTCACAGGTTAATAGAACACAAAAGTGAGCGTCCCTATAGTCACATTTACATATAATTTGAAGAGTATTCGGTTTCTAGTGATAACATCAGGCAAGCCAATAATGTGTACACTGTGACAGAACTTAGATAACAGAACATATATCCGAAATCCGGTCATGTAGGGTACCACTTGCTGACTGTGTCATCCCATTGCCTGTAACATACATCGCATTATCGTTGGTTCTCCAGTTCGAACATGGGTCTAGAGCAACAACTGCCAGGAATTCGGCACGCGATCAGTACTCTTGCACGCTACGCATGCATAGCTGTGTCGCCTGCTTGCACACATGCCCCACTGTCATGCCACTCTGTCTGGGCTTGAGTAGGTGGAAGAGGGGAAAACCGCAAATGCACCACATTTAGATGGCAATGTAGTTCGCACTGCATACCCTTGGTTTTATATTTAATACTATCTTAGCGCCCTTTGCATCGCCCACCTGGACTGTAAGGTCGGCACAGATTTTTGTTTCGTTTTTATTTGATCTAATTTTTCTATTTTCTCAAATTGCGAGATCTTCTAAGCCTTTCACGCTAATCAAGACAACACAGCATGATCTGTTCCGAACGTAATTCTGACCAAAAGGCGATTATGGTAGCTGGAGTCCAAAGGTTTTGTTAATTGTGTATTTTGAGTTCTTATGGAGATATTTCCTTAAAAGCTTTCATCCTCTAACAAATATTTCTTTACATCTAACCAAGAAGGGAAATACAAGTTTTCATATATTTAACTTTAATTTTTTTTAAATGTAAGTAAATATTTTCTCAAAAATTTTCATCCCCCGCTGCACTCGTTTAGGGGTTGAATTTCCAGAAAGACTGAAACATCTAATTTTTAATTTCTAACCGAGAAATCAAATACCAGTTGTCACAGATGTAACGTTAAAATTTTTCCAGTATTTCTTTAGTAATTAATTATTTTCTACTTACTGGTTGAATTCCCAAAAATGCTGACATACATATTTTCTGACTGAGAAACCAAATACCAGTTTTCGTAATTCTAGCTTCAAGATTCCCTTAATAGCGAAATACATTCAAACCACCTTTCATTTCCTATTTACTCACTTAAGAGTGAAATTTCGGACGACCGCTTCCAACATATAAGAACATATCAGCATCGATCGCTGATATTTTCTTATATATTAGATTATCCCCATTTCTGACTATCCTGCAGTGTTGAAAGTACAAAGATCGCTTCTTAAACGATCCCTATATATAAGTTTCACACCCTCTCCAAACTTCAAGTTTGTATCCTTAGCGGTTTGGGGTGTGCGATGATTAGTCAGCGACTCAGTCTGACCCCATCTTACCCCTTACAGTTGGGAGTTTTCGGTACTCTATGTGTTCTTGTTCTCTCCCCAGCATTAAAGTGTGATGTTAGCTCCACCACATTTCGCCGCCTGTCCTGTTTTACCAGTCCGTTCAGCCTACGACTTCAGACATCTGTAGTGAGGGCAGACCGGCAATACCCACGATGTCAGGAAGTGGTTTCACCTTGATTCCGCCGCTTGTTGAAAACACTCACCACAGCACTCCTCGAAATCCCGGCAACTCATGCCGTTTCCGAAATGCTCGTGCTGACCTCTGCCCTCGGTCAAACTCAGCTAGATCACGCGCCTTCCCAATTCTACACAAGGACAGCATGCTCACTGATACTACATGCACCGTGCGTGTGTCTGACTAGCAGTCATTCTTCGCCAAGTGACACTGCTGTCACCTGGACGGGTTTATATCGATGGTAAGTCAGTGGTTATAATTTTCTGACTGATCCGTCATATCATTTCTATCCAAAACTGTTACAACTGACATACGCTACTGTCATATCATTTCTATCCAAAACTGTTACAACTGACATACGCTACTGTAAAAAATTTGCTATTCGTACAAAAAGTGCATCACATATTACTCACTTTGAAATTTAATGTGGAGCTCTTCTTGATGTACAGAACGTGAATCCCATGTGTTGGTCTTTGTACGAGGCTTGGACCTTTGTCAGTGCCAACTATTTATTTACAGCTCGTACAAAATAGATACGTGTTTCAAAGTTTTACTAACCTTAAAAGTAGTTTCCAGCATTGTGTATAACCCTTTGCCAGCAATGTGGAAGTCGGAGGACACTCTTAGCAGTGCCAGTTGTGTTGAGAGTTCAAGCGCCGTGGTCTATTGCCCGACGAATTTGTAGCAGTTCGGAAGCGAATGGCGTGAAGTGTTTCCTTCAGTTTAAAAACCGAGTTGAACTCACGAATGCTTAAGTCAGGGGAGTGCAGTAGGAGGTATAGCACTTAGCAGTAACACCTCGCACTGTACGTGCTTGAGTATTGTCCTGCAAAATGATGGTCAGGTCACGCAGAAAGTGTCATCACTTCTGTCTCTAAGCTGGTCGTGGGTTGTGTTCCAAAAATGAACAGCGTAGAGACAGAAGTGATGACACTTTCTGCAGGACCTGACTATCATTTTGCAGAACAGTGTTCAAGCACGTACAGTGCAAGCTGTTACTGATTTGTTTGACTGATGGGGCTGCTAAGTGCTATACCACCTACTGCACTCCCCTGACTTAAGTCCTCGTGAGTTCAACCCGATTTCTAAACTGAAGGAAACACTTCACGGCATTCGCTTCAGAACTGCTACAAATTCGTCGGGAAATAGACCACGGCGCTTGAACTGTCAACACAACTGGCACTGCTAAGAGTATCTTATGGCTTCCACATCGCTGGCAAAGGATTATACACAATGCTGGAAACTATTTTTAAGGTCAGTAAAACTTTGAAACAAGTATCTATTTTGGACTAGCTGTAAATAAATAGTTGCTACTATTAAAGTTCCAACCCTTGTAATTTTTTGCGCTTTCATCGTCAACTAAATCTTAAAATTCTTTCTGTCTGGTATTGTAATGTCGCTCCATAACAAACATGCGGTACCCGCCAATTAAGCGAATGTATATGTCTTACGCGATATTGAGAATTCTTATTCTTCTCTTCTGTCACTCACATTCATTAGAAAAAGCTAGTGACGATAGATCGCTAGATTCCCTCTTTTTGTGTAATTAGTCACTGAAGCTATGAATCTCCTTTGTGCAACAAGCAGATCGCGAAGTATAAACAGTACTGGCACGTTAATTATGTCGAACTGAAAAATGTCATGCCGATCGAAAAGCGCCGCATCGCAGTGCTAAATGAAATGTCGCTACGTGCCGAGAACTTCTGAATAGGACCGAGCAAAGTCTAGGCAGATCGACTCTCAGTCCACATGCGTGCAGCACATTGTGCTCATGTGCAGTCTGGTGCGCTGTGGCTAACCCTCCTACAGAGAATTCACAATAGGTCTTTCCAGCATGCCTCGTGTGAATGTCCCCAGTTGAGGAGCATGATGTCAGCAACGGTCTACGGAGGCGCTGTCAGAACTTAAACACCATAGCGTAGAGAATATCATACATTTTAAATCGAATTTAAGTCTGGGGTGCGAGTTAACCTCTCTGGACTTGTGTTATTACCATGATCGTAGTATTCGCTCACCGACCACGTCAATGTGCTATGACTTCATCATCTCACAAGCCGAACACATTTCCATATATACTACACAATGAAAACGGTTCACGTACAACTGCCAAATACAAACCCTTACCGACTGCAGTCGTCAGAGTACACCAAGTAAATACATTCAGTGGTGCATGGTTTAGTAAACATGATTCCACACCACTCGAGATCACTATTCATGAATTTTTGCGATCTTAATGACATTTGTTTCACATAACATTGTGGTGTCACCGCCAGACACCACACTTGCTAGGTGGTAGCCTTTAAATCGGCCGCGGTCCGGTAGTATACGTCGGACCCGCGTTTCGCCACTATCAGTGATTACAGACCGAGCGCCGCCACACGGCAGGTCTAGAGAGACGTCCTAGCACTTGCCCCAGTTGTACAGCCGACTTTGCTAGCGATGGTTCACTGACAAATTACGCTCGCACTTGCCGAGACGATAGTTAGCGTAGCCTTCAGCTACGTCATTTGCTACGATCTAGCAAGGCGCCATTATCATTTGCTATTTATCTTGTGATGCATGTACCGTCAGACCGATGTTCACCAATTATGGATTAAAGTTAAGTATTCCAGAAGCTACGTACTTTTTTTACTAGACTCAAATCCTTTAACTGTTCCAGACCTCACGCCAGCCTGCGTGAGCTTAAACGCGTGTCTTTCGACTACCTCCTAGTGGCTTGGCTGTCTTGCCAAGTGACAATAAATATTTGAAATGATAATAATATGAACCCCCCCATGAACCATGGACCTTGCCGTTGGTGGGGAGGCTTGCGTGCCTCAGCGATACAGATAGCCGTACCGTAGGTGCAACTACAATGGAGGGGTATCTGTTGAGAGGCCAGACAAACGTGTGGTTTGCTGAAGAGGGGCAGCAGCCTTTTCAGTAGTTGCAAGGGCAACAGTCTGGATGATTGACTGATCTGGCCTTGTAACGATAACCAAAACGGCCTTGCTGTGCTGGTACTGCGAACGGCTGAAAGCAAGGGGAAACTACAGCCGTAATTTTTCCCGAGGGCATGCAGCTTTACTGTATGATTAAATGATGATGGCGTCCTCTTGGGTAAAATATTCCGGAGGTAAAATAGTCCCCCATTCGGATATCCGGGCGGGGACTACTCAGGAGGATGTCGTTATCAGGAGAAAGAAAACTGGCGTTCTACGGATCGGAGCGTGAAATGTCAGATACCTTAATCGGGCAGGTAGGTTAGAAAATTTAAAAAGGGAAATGGATAGGTTGAAGTTAGATATAGTGGGAATTAGTGAAGTTCGGTGGCAGGAGGAACAAGACTTCTGGTCAGGTGACTACAGGGTTATAAACACAAAATCAAGTAGGGGTAATGCAGGAGTAGGTTTAATAATGAATAGGAAAATAGGAATGCGGGTAAGCTACTACAAACAGCATAGTGAACGCATTATTGTGGCCAAGATAGATACGAAGCCCACACCTACTACAGTAGTACAAGTTTATATGCCAACTAGCTCTGCAGATGACGAAGAAATTGAAGAAATGCATGATGAAATAAAAGAAATTATTCAGATAGTGAAGGGAGACGAAAATTTAATAGTTAAGGGTGACTGGAACTCGAGTGTAGGAAAAGGGAGAGAAGGAAACATAGTCGGTGAATATGGATTGGGGCTAAGAAATGAAAAAGGAAGCCGCCTGGTAGAATTTTGCGCTGAGCACAACATAATCATAGCTAACACTTGGTTTAAGAATCATGAAAGAAGGCTGTATACATGGAAGAAACCTGGAGATACTAAAAGGTATCAGATAGATTATATAATGGTAAGCCAGAGATTTAGGAACCAGGTTTTAAATTGTAAGACATTTCCAGGGGCAGATGTGGACTCTGACCACAATCTATTGGTTATGACCTGTAGATTAAAACTGAAGAAACTGCAAAAAGGTGGGAATTTAAGGAGATGGGACCTGGATAAACTGAAAGAACCAGAGGTTGTACAGAGTTTCAGGGAGAGTATAAGGGAGCAATTTACAGGAATGGGGGAAATAAATACAGTAGAAGAAGAATGGGTAGCTTTGAGGGATGAAGTAGTGAAGGCAGCAGAGGATCAAGTAGGTAAAAAGACGAGGGCTAGTAGAAATCCTTGGGTAACACAAGAAATATTGAATTTAATTGATGAAAGGAGAAAATATAAAAATTCAGTAAATGAAGCAGGCAAAAAGGAATACAAACGTCTCAAAAATGAGATCGACGGGAAGTGCAAAATGGCTAAGCAGGGATGGCTAGAGGACAATTGTAAGGATGTAGAGGCTTATCTCACTAGGGGTAAGATAGATACTGCCTACAGGAAAATTAAAGAGACCTTTGGAGATAAGAGAACGACTTGTATGAATATCAAGAGCTCAGATGGAAACCCAGTTCTAAGCAAAGAAGGGAAAGCAGAAAGGTGGAAGGAGCATATAGAGGGTCTATACAAGGGCGATGTGCTTGAGGACAATATTATGGAAATGGAAGAGGATGTAGATGAAGATGAAATGGGAGTTACGATACTGCGTGAAGAATTTGACAGAGCACTGAAAGACCTGAGTCGAAACAAGGCCCCCGGAGTAGACAACATTCCATTGGAACTACCGACGGCCTTGGGAGAGCCAGTCCTGACAAAACTCTACCATATGGTGAGCAAGATGTATGAAACAGGCGAAATAGCCTCAGACTTCAAGAAGAATATAATAATTCCAATCCCAAAGAAAGCAGGTGTTGACAGATGTGAAAATTACCGAACTATCAGTTTAATAAGTCACAGCTGCAAAATACTACCACGAATTCTTTACAGACGAATGGAAAAACTAGTAGAAGCCAACCTCAGGGAAGATCAGTTTTGATTCCGTAAAACACTGGAACACGTGAGGCAATACTGACCTTACGACTTATCTTAGAAGAAAGATTAAGGAAAGGCAAACCTACGTTTCTAGCATTTGTAGACTTAGAGAAAGCTTTTGACAATGTTGACTGGAATACTCTCTTTCAAATTCTAAAGGTGGCAGGGGTAAAATACAGGGAGCGAAAGGCTATTTACAATTTGTACAGAAACCAGATGGCAGTTATAAGAGTCGAGGGACATGAAAGGGAAGCAGTGGTTGGGAAGGGAGTAAGACAGGGTTGTAGCCTCTCCCCGATGTTATTCAATCTGTATATTCAGCAAGCAGTAAAGGAAACAAAAGAAAAATTCGGAGTAGGTATTAAAATCAATGGAGAAGAAATAAAAACTTTGAGGTTCGCCGATGACATTGTAATTCTGTCAGAGACAGCAAAGGACTTGGAAGAGCAGTTGAATGGAATGGACAGTGTCTTGAAAGGAGGATATAAGATGAACATCAACAAAAGCAAAACGAGGATAATGGAATGTATTCGAATTAAGTCAGGTGATGCTGAGGGAATTAGATTAGGAAATGAGACACTTAAAGTAGTATAGGAGTTTTGCTAATTGGGGAGCAAAACAACTGATGATGGTCGAAGTAGAGAGGATATAAAATGTATACTGGCAATGGCAAGGAAAGCTTTTCTGAAGAAGAAAAAATTTGTTAACATCGAGTATAGATTTAAGTGTCAGGAAGTCATTTATGAAAGTATTTGTATGGAGTGTAGCCAAGTATGGAAGTGAAACATGGACGATAACTAGTTTGGACAAGAAGAGAGTAGAAGCATTCGAAATGTGGTGCTACAGAAGAATGCTGAAGATTAGATGGGTAGATCACATAACTAATGAGGAAGTATTGAACAGGATTGGGGAGAAGATAAGTTTGTGACACAACTTGACCAGAAGACGGGATCGGTTGGTAGGACATGTTCTGAGGCATTAAGGGATCACCAATTTAGTATTGGAGGGCAGCGTGGAGGGTAAAAATCGTAGAGGGAGACCAAGAGATGAATACACTAAGCAGATTCAGAAGGATGTAGATTGCAGTAGGTACTGGGAGATGAAGAAGCTTGCACAGGATAGAGTAGCATGGAGAGCTGCATCAAACCAGTCTCAGGACTGAAGACCACAACAACAACAACAATAATATGAAGTTAAAATTTCGTTTATGGTGTTTGAAGTGGTTCATATAAATCATCACTTTGTTGACTAGCTCTTTGGTTCTTCTCCATTATCATCAACCTAACAGCTGTTCATTTTGTTGCAATGAAACTTCGCTTCTCTAACTTTTAGTACATGTGTTCAGGAAAGTGGCTAGTCGTAGCTGTAAAAATAGTCTTGACGGATTGCTTTACGCTTGTGGTGAGTTTGTGACTAAGAAAAGCCAGGCAAGTTTTACGAATTTCGTAATGAACGCACATTTTTAATACTTTGAAAATAGACTTGGTGATCCTCAGGATAATAGTATGGTATGCACACGATAAAAGGCATTGAAAGTAAACTATCGTTGCTAAATACTTACGTTTCTTAAAAGAATGTGGCATTTGGGAAAGAAATCAAGTGATAGCTGGGCAAGAAATCAACAATGGTCCTGAATAATTTTTTTTTTTAATTGTGATAAGAGCCTACGGGACTAAACAGCTAAAGTCATCGGACCCTAAGCTTACACATTACTTAATCAACTTAAACTTACGGTAAGGACAACACACACACACACACACACACACACACACACACACACGCACACACACAGACACACACACACACACATGCTCGAGGAAGGACTCGAACCTCCGACGCGAGGAGCCGCGCGAACCGTGGCAAGGTGCCCTAGACCACGCGGGTTTGCCACACGGCCGGTCCTGAATAAACTGACCTTGCAAGGAAGTACGAGGGCGTGCTGTGAAGTAATACCTCCGAATTTTTAATGTGAAAATGCTTTTAAATAAAACAAATGGTATTAACATTGCACACTTTTATTCTTCATGTCCAGATATTTATTTATCAACATAATCACCCTGGAGAGGAATACATTTCTCTCAACGTGAGACCGGTTCGTTGGCACCGTCAGTGTAGAGCGTTCGATTTTGTTGACGGAGCCACAACCTCATCTCTGCTTGCATCGCTTCATTACTATAAAAGTGAAGTTCTCAAAGATGTTCTTTAATTTCCGAAAACAGATGAAAAGCGGATGGATGCAGATGTCACAGCGCTCGTCTCAGCTCTGGCTTTGTCATGCTGAAGAAGGGAGTGCTCCATGTGTAGATGAGCTCCTAGAATTAGAATCTCGATTTTAGCACGCTGTTTCTCATGCGCAGACGTATAATCTAAAAATTGGAGCCCACTAGCAACAGAGGGCTGCAAATGCATACACATGAAGAATAAAAATGTAGAATGTTAGTAACATTTGTTTCATTTATAATGCTTTAAGAATTTTCACATAAAAAATTCGGAGGTCTTGCTTTTCAGAACGCCCTCGTAGTTCACGTAGCCAAAGTGAATTTCCGAGCACTGAAGATTTTCTTGCCCGATAATCACAACGTAAACAGAAACAAATACCACGACAAATGTTATTTCTTTTAATAGGATGTAACGAAGGTGATTGATTAAAATTATTAGAAATTTATATTTTAGAAGGAGTCTAATTTACAAAGAGGCGTTTTTCGGTTCCTGGAGAAAGACGAGTCTGTCTTAAGCTATCAACGTAGAATGTACATGAGTACTCCAAACGTCTGTATTTTAACTGGCGCAAATGAGTAATTAGTCACATTTCATATTTGATACGCCATGGTAATTCGCTTCAGAATCAAATGATAATTTTTTTACGGACCAGAACAACAGCGGATACAACATTTAGAGGATATTCGTAGTACATATGTCGTATGTATG
Organism: Schistocerca piceifrons; assembly: GCF_021461385.2. Classification (NCBI taxonomy): domain Eukaryota; kingdom Metazoa; phylum Arthropoda; class Insecta; order Orthoptera; family Acrididae; genus Schistocerca; species Schistocerca piceifrons. Next base: position 668,973,910 of record NC_060139.1, read on the forward strand.
CACCATTCTTCCGGAGAATTTAGTCAAGTCGTAAGACTACTTTGCCAAATCCCCAGCGCGGATAAGTGGGGCTGAACCTGCGGCTGGTACAACGGACTTTCAGTATTGAAGCCTTGACGCCAAATTACCTTCAACCAGAGAACGAGAAAGGGAGCACTGACCTTTAAGAAGGTACGGGCTTGAGTCATATCACCGAGAGGAGATGAAGTGGCGCGAGAATGGAGCTTCTCCAGGAGGCATTCCAGCACAGCAGGAATGTGCCAGAGTAACAGACGTAGGAACCATACGGAAGCCGAGATACACTCACCTCTGACCTTTGAGACTTCACTGAAATACGACAGATCGTCATCCTTTTGTGTAAATGAAAATTTCAGATATGTGTGCAATTTGACGAACGAGTTCCATCTGCGGAAAATCTGTTCCAAGCGGGCTGGTGGGAAACGGGTTCCTGCAACCGTGATAATTCCAATAACGCTGCGTGCCCCTGTCACACGTACCGAGCGATCGCATATATGACGAGTAACGCAGTCTGCTTGTATTCCGTCCTGCAGGTATTCGCTCTAGCAGTAAGCGCTCGGCACTTCACATCATCGTAGTGACTTATTTACAGTGAATGTTATACTAGCCAGACACAGTTTCACAACGTACTGTTTTTACAAGTTTCAAATATTTATTTATTCATTTATTTTTATTTAACGAACGGCAGTATTAACTGCAGGGCAACTAACATACATAAACTGCATGATTTCACAAAATAAATGAGACTAAAGCACTAATTCTACAAAGTAGCATCACAGTGAGAGGACTAAGTCTTTCCCTATCGGTGGAGACTTTCTGCATAGATGCCATGTGTTGAGACTAGGCAAAACTAATTTCGTCTGTTCACAACTGTGGATTCTTTGATCGCTCTAGAATAAGGTTCATCTTACTAGAACACATGAAATATTAGTACACTTTAACATATAAATGAAATTTACATAACTTTGACAAAGAGCTATACCACAGGATTGCTTGATAACTTACAACAGTTTGTTATCCACAATTAAAGTATCACTTGACACTCAGATTAACAAACTGTTCTTTTGCAGTACACTGTTCCAAATTTAAATGAACAAGTCCACCAGAAACTTTAATTGTCCCTCTCCTACTTCTGTAGCTGAGGCCTCGAACTGAAGAGGACTCTTGCTAGCTCGTCACTATATTGACCTCAGCGTGAGGGCCCTGCTATGCCGAGAGCGGTGGCGTTGACCTCCGGAGCACTCCCATAAGTCGTTGCGTATTGCAACGAGGCCTCGCTAATGTCTGTGGCATCGATTCCCGTTGGCAACTTTGGTGTGGGAATGCTATCTCTGTACCTTACAACACCACGGGCTATAAGTCGTATTAAATATCTTTCAAGCACATCGCGGTAATTCCATGGTGGCTAGTCTTGTACCTGGTCTTATGAGAATCTGATAATGGGCAAAAGTGTTCCATGTTTCTGACCATTTACTGTTCATGTTCAAATCCACTGCTTGCAGCATGCTGCCGATGTGAAACGTTCAAATGGCTCTGAGCACTATGGGACTCAACTGCTGAGGTCATTAGTCCCCTAGAACGTAGAACTAGTTAAACCTAACTAACCTAAGGACATCACAAACATCCATGCCCGAGGCAGGATTCGAACCTGCGACCGTAGCGGTCTTGCGGTTCCAGACTGCAGCGCCTTTAACCGCACGGCCACTTCGGCCGGCGATGTGAAACGTGATTGCCTGGATTTTAATGGGCTCATTCTACGTGACGGCATATGAGACTAGATTGGGAACTTTAATTAATTTTTGATATTCGTTGAGAAGGACATTTTGTTTTCAAAAATCTGGTGGCGCCATGTGGCTTAGAGGCGGTAACTGGAGGAGAGGAAGAGATCTGATGTGACCTGTTATTTCCCTCATTGCTGCAATTATTTCAACATCGATTTTGCGCAGTTTTAACAGTTCCAGAGAGCAAGAAGCTTATAATATTCCTACGAATGAAATATGTTTAAAAACTTTCAGGGATGTAAATGACTTAATGTTTGCATTGCGAGAATGAATGACATGTGACCGATGAAATTACATGATATGAACCTTAAAAGATGTTTATCTAACTGATCACTGTTGATGGAAAGACTAGTTTCACACCCAAATACTTAGGTTTCCGTTCGTTAGTTATACACTCCTGGAAATGGAAAAAAGAACACATTGACACCGGTGTGTCAGACCCACCATACTTGTTCCAGACACTGCGAGAGGGCTGTACAAGCAATGATCACACGCACGGCACAGCGGACACACCAGGAACCGCGGTGTTGGCCGTCGAATGGCGCTAGCTGCGCAGCATTTGTGCACCGCCGCCGTCAGTGTCAGCCAGTTTGCCGTGGCATACGGAGCTCCATCGCAGTCTTTAACACTGGTAGCATGCCGCGACAGCGTGGACGTGAACCGTATGTGCAGTTGACGGACTTTGAGCGAGGGCGTATAGTGGGCATGCGGGAGGCCGGGTGGACGTACCGCCGAATTGCTCAACACGTGGGGCGTGAGGTCTCCACAGTACATCGATGTTGTCGCCAGTGGTCGGCGGAAGGTGCACGTGCCCGTCGACCTGGGACCGGACCGCAGCGACGCACGGATGCACGCCAAGACCGTAGGATCCTACGCAGTGCCGTAGGGGACCGCACCGCCACTTCCCAGCAAATTAGGGACACTGTTGCTCCTAGGGTATCGGCGAGGACCATTCGCAACCGTCTCCATGAAGCTGGGCTACGGTCCCGCACACCGTTAGGCCGTCTTCCGCTCACGCCCCAACATCGTGCAGCCCGCCTCCAGTGGTGTCGCGACAGGCGTGAATGGAGGGACGAATGGAGACGTGTCGTCTTCAGCGATGAGAGTCGCTTCTGCCTTGGTGCCAATGATGGTCGTATGCGTGTTTGGCGCCGTGCAGGTGAGCGCCACAATCAGGACTGCATACGACCGAGGCACACAGGGCCAACACCCGGCATCATGGTGTGGGGAGCGATCTCCTACACTGGCCGTACACCACTGGTGATCGTCGAGGAGACACTGAATAGTGCACGGTACATCCAAACCGTCATCGAACCCATCGTTCTACCATTCCTAGACCGGCAAGGGAACTTGCTGTTCCAACAGGACAATGCACGTCCGCATGTATCCCGTGCCACCCAACGTGCTCTAGAAGGTGTAAGGCAACTACCCTGGCCAGCAAGATCTCCGGATCTGTCCCCCATTGAGCATGTTTGGGACTGGATGAAGCGTCGTCTCACGTGGTCTGCACGTCCAGCACGAACGCTGGTCCAACTGAGGCGCCAGGTGGAAATGGCGTGGCAAGCCGTTCCACAGGACTACATCCAGCATCTCTACGATCGTCTCCATGGGAGAATAGCAGCCTGCATTGCTGCGAAAGGTGGATATACACTGTACTAGTGCCGACATTGTGCATGCTCTGTTGCCTGTGTCTATGTGCCTGTGGTTCTGTCAGTGTGATCATGTGATGTATCTGACCCCAGGAATGTGTCAATAAAGTTTCCCCTTCCTGGGACAATGAATTCACGGTGTTCTTATTTCAATTTCCAGGAGTGTATAAAACCGTGGTTTTAAGGAAAGGAAGGAAAAGGGATGAGGTGGATGGCACACTAGGTTAGGTGGAAAGAGTAGAGACAAGAAATTTCGTCATTACTGCCAATTGGAAACCGAGAGGCAGAATCACAGTCTGAGAGGTACGACTGTGGGTTATGTTAGTAAGAAGTGAGGGGAGTGTTGTAGTTTCGCAAACGGAGACAGACTGACAGTTTTTAGTTGGTATAACTATTTATTTTATAAATAAGAATGTCTGGGAGCCAAGACTGCGTATTATAATGGGCGGTTTAGTAAAAATATTATAAAGCGTGATATTGGCTATCAAACATTTACTAAATATCGGATCGCTCCCAGCAGCAAGTGCATTTATTTTAGTTTCTAATAAACGTCGATGGGGAACAATGGATTACACGCAAGTTGAATGAAGAGAATAACTGATAATTTGGCAACGATTTAAACGAATTTTTCCTTTTGTTTACTTCAGTCGACAAGAGCGAAAAACAGACAAACTGTACAGAGTGAGTCGACAAGGGCTTTAAAACTTTGGAATAATATACAATTTTATTGAGATAACTTACAAAATCAGTAGATGAGTCATTTTGTAGCAAACAACCTCAGGTTTCACATAAAAGTGTCAAGTGTCATTTTGATTCGATGTGACTACTATCGGTGTTGCGGCAAGTATCTCACTATCGTTGCAGCAAATCGGGCGCAACCTGTGCTACGGCAGCGTAGATTAGATTTTTCAGGTCTGCTAGATTTTTTTGGTAGAGAAGGAACGTAAACACGGTCTTTAATGAAATCCCAGAGAAAGAAATCCAGTGGTGTCAAATCTGGAGAGCGTTGAGGCCATACTACTGGCCCTTTACGGCCAATCGACTGTTCTGGGAAGCGATTAATGAGGCAAACCTCTAAATTGCGTGAGGAAATGAGGTGGTGTACCGTCTTGCTGCGAGAACAGTGTTTTATATAAACCCAAACATGTTTCAGTACTTATACGCCATCATCCGTGGCTATTCCTTTTTCAGTTCCGTAAAACGTGAAGACGTTTAAATAATAACAGTTCTAACGAAATTATAACTGAAACAGTTTTTGTTTGTTGTTGCGATTACCTTAATGTTTCCTGCATCGTTGACTTATGCAGCACCCTATGTACATTACTGTATACTGGTAGTTTGTTATCTACAATCAACTAATGTTATTGTAAGATTGGTTGAAACGTAATTTTTTTGTGTGAAATTATTTTGCAGTTACTTGCAGTTAGTTAGGTTAGGTTTGTGTTAACGTCCCGTCGACAACGAGGTCATTAGAGACGGAGCGCAAGCTCGGGTTAGGGAAGGATTGGGAAGGATATCGGCCGTGCCCTTTCAAAGGAACCATCCCGGCATTTGCGTGAAACGGTTTAGGGAAATCACGGAAAACCTAAATCAGGATGGCTGGAGACGGGATTGAACCGTCGTCCTCCCGAATGCAGTTAGTTCTGAAATATCTGTTCTCAGATGCATTGTCATCATTTTGTAAGAAATGCACACACAAACAAAATGCATGTATTTGCAGAACTTCACCCGAAATTAACATTTTTCCACTTTACAAGGTCTTGTTCGTAGCGTGCTTCTTAGCTCGTAACGCCTGGTGTTCTACTTCCTTCCACTGTAGAAATTTGTATGAACTGCACAATGAAAGTGCCTGAAGAAGAGGCAAGATAAGAAACTTGAAGGGATAATTAACGTGTAATTGTAATGGAATAGATGCTGTACAGGAAAACGAGGCAACAGTATGAAATAATTGGAGTTTTGTAGAGTTGTTACGTTAGAGACGAAAGCGCACGCACAGTCCATGCAATATTTCTTACTGAGGTGCAGCAGGAAGCAAGAGGTACTGTAATTAACGATCGTAGCAGAAACGTACCAAGTGTGTTGTAAAAATTAATTGTTTAAATCTGTAGAAACTGTAGCTTCTCTTAGAAGAAGATTTTCACAAACCTAATTGTCGAGATTTTCGATATTCTGCGGTGGTCCTCAACAAGGTGCTGAATAGTTCCAATCGTGGTCGCGCAAGAAGTTTCACACTTTTAGCAGATCGACAGCAAGGAGGGGAGAAAGGAGGTGGTGTAAAAAGGTCGAATAAAGGTCCAGATGGCGAAACTATCCACCCATGCGCTGCGACGAATTCCAAAGTTTCCACCCGTTTTTCACGGCATAAAAATTTCTTATTCCTTAGAAGATAAACAGCCCCACGGATAGGTTGGCGGTTCTGGTGTTAATATTCTCGACAAATAGGATAAGTGCTAGTGACATGTTTCGTCCTTTCTCTTGTCCTAATTTGTTACGAATAATACTAACACTGCACTACACCCTAAATGCTCTCATCACTTTCACTGACAGTATACTTATATACATATGAAACGATGGATACATAACCAGCTGAAAGGGCATCCAGCTGAAAATCGACAATTAAGCGGAACTAACGGTAACTAACAAGCAAGCGACGAGTCAGTCTTCTACCTTTTCCTGTAAATTTTTTATTTATGTAGCATGAGTGAATTAACTTAGCACGAATCAAATCAATTGAAGCTTGGCGGATTTTAGAAAATTGAGTAAGAGTCACGGGTTTTGAACTAGTCACTGTACCAACGTACAAAAGAAAATCAAGCATCTAAATCATCAATTAGGCGTTAAAATACTTACAGTCTTAAAAATTGTGATCGTTTCAAACGAGGCGGAAACTACTCCAACAATTCACCGTACTTAACAACTTACCGTACATTCATAAGTGATATACACTATGTGATCAAAAGTATCCGGACACCCCCAAAAACAAACAATTTTCACATTAGGTGCATTGTGCTGCCACCTACTGCCAGGTACTCCATATCACCGACCTCAGTAGTCATTAGACATCGCGAGAGAGCAGAATGGGGCGGAACTCACGTACTTCGAATTTTGTCGGGTGATTGGGTGTCACTTGTGTCATACGTCTGTAAGCGAGATTTCCACAATCCTAAACATCCCTAGGTCCACTATTTACGATGACATAGTGAAGTATAGCACAAAAGCGTACAGGCCGACCTCGTCTGTTGACTGACAGAAACCGCAGACACTTGAAGGGGGTCGTAATGTGTAATAGGCAGACATGTATCCAGACCATCAGACAGGAATTCCAAACTGCATCAGGATCCACTGCAAGTACTACGACAGTTGAGCGGGAGGTGAGGAAACTTGGATTTAATGGTCCAGCGGCTGCTCATAAGCCACACATCACACCCGTAAATGCTAAACGACGCCTCGCTTGGTGTGAGGAGGGTAAACATTGAACAGTGGAAAACCATTGTGTGGAGTGACGAATCACGGTACACAACGTGGCGATCCGATGGCAGGGTGTGGGTATGGCGAATGCCCGGTGAAAGTCATCTGCCAGAGTGTGTAGTGCCAACAGTAAAATTCGGAGGCGGTGGTGTAATGATGTAGTAGTGTTTTTCATGGAGGGCGCTTGCACCCCTTGTTGTTTTGCGTGGCACTATCACAGCAAAGGCCTACATTTATGATTTAAGCACCTTCTTGCTTCCCACTGTTGAAGTGCAATTCAGTGATGGCGTTTGTGTCTTTCAACACGATCGAGCACTTGTTCATAATGCACGGCCTGTGGCGAAGTGGTTACACGACAATAACATCCCTGTAATGGGTTGGCCTGCACAGAGTCCTGATCTGAATCTTACAGAACACTTTTCGGATGTTTTGGAGCGCCTATAAAATAACTTTTATCTTAATAATATGAATATTTACATTTGTGTTTGGAGAGAGAGAGAGATTGATTTTTGATTGACATTTTTACTTTAAGTCGTAACTGGTACTTGAATTTTGGTTGCTGCGTCCTTGAATGATCAGCTTCTGCACCAGTTGGTGACGTATTATAATTTGGAGGAAGTTACTGCTCTTTAATGTTTAAAATACGACTCTGTTGGTTACTTGGCCGTATTGCGGATAGCTTTGAGCCCAAGGTTTGGTAGCTTTTCATACCTAAGGGACCACTGTTGTAAAGTAAATAAGATCAGACAGCAATCTCCTTCTCGTGAGAAAAGGAGATTGCTTGGCACACAAACTACCTTCAAACTACACGTCCTGCTGCATCAAAATTGGTCAGTGGAGGTCAGCATCATACTGTTATACAAGAACATAATCCAATTATTGCAATTAAGAAATTATGAGAGGTTGTTACGTATTGAATGGAAAATATTGAGAATGCATTTCCTTTCCTGTATTTTAGTGAACTTTGTACACTTACAATTCTGTTGTTTGATAGCCCACGATATTTCTATTCTTCACTTGCAGAAAATTTGTATACATAAATGTTTGGCAACTATTTACATACGTTACTCGGTTTGAACCATGGACCTTGCCGTTGGTGGGGAGGCTTGCGTGCCTCAGCGATACAGATAGCCGTACCGTAGGTGCAACCACAACGGAGGGGTATCTGTTGAGAGGCCAGACAAACGTGTGGTTCCTGAAGAGGGGCAGCAGCCTTTTCAGTAGTTGCAAGGGCAACAGTCTGGATGATTGACTGATCTGGCCTTGTAACAATAACCAAAACGGCCTTGCTGTGCTGGTACTGCGAACGGCTGAAAGCAAGGGGAAACTACAGCCGTAATTTTTCCCGAGGGCATGCAGCTTTACTGTATGATTACATGATGATGGCGTCCTCTTGGGTAAAATATTCCGGAGGTAAAATAGTCCCCCATTCGGATCTCCGGGCGGGGACTACTCAAGAGGATGTCGTTATCAGGAGAAAGAAAACTGGCGTTCTACGGATCGGAGCGTGGAATGTCAGATCCCTTAATCGGGCAGGTAGGTTAGAAAATTTAAAAAGGGAAATGGATAGGTTGAAGTTAGATATAGTGGGAATTGGTGAAGTTCGGTGGCAGGAGGAACAAGACTTCTGGTCAGGTGACTACAGGGTTATAAACACAAAATCAAATAGGGGTAATGCAGGAGTAGGTTTAATAATGAATAGGAAAATAGGAATGCGGGTAAGCTACTACAAACAGCATAGTGAACGCATTATTGTGGCCAAGATAGATACGAAGCCCACACCTACTACAGTAGTACAAGTTTATATGCCAACTAGCTCTGCAGATGACGAAGAAATTGAAGAAATGTATGATGAAATAAAAGAAATTATTCAGATTGTGAAGGGAGACGAAAATTTAATAGTCATGGGTGACTGGAATTCGAGTGTAGGAAGAGGGAGAGAAGGAAACATAGTAGGTGAATATGGATTGGGGGACAGAAATGAAAGAGGAAGCCGCCTGGTAGAATTTTGCACAGAGCACAACATAATCATAACTAACACTTGGTTTAAGAATCATGAAAGAAGGTTGTATACATGGAAGAACCCTGGAGATACTAAAAGGTATCAGATAGATTATATAATGGTAAGCCAGAGATTTAGGAACCAGGTTTTAAATTGTAAGACATTTCCAGGGGCAGATGTGGACTCTGACCACAATCTATTGGTTATGACCTGTAGATTAAAACTGAAGAAACTGCAAAAAGGTGGGAATTTAAGGAGATGGGACCTGGATAAACTAAAAGAACCAGAGGTTGTACAGAGATTCAGGGAGAGCATAAGGGAGCAATTGACAGGAATGGGGGAAATAAATACAGTAGAAGAAGAATGGGTAGCTTTGAGGGATGAAGTAGTGAAGGCAGCAGAGGATCAAATAGGTAAAAAGACGAGGGCTAGTAGAAATACTTGGGTAACAGAAGAAATATTGAATTTAATTGATGAAAGGAGAAAATATAAAAATGCAGTAAGTGAAACAGGCAAAAAGGAATACAAACGTCTCAAAAAAGAGATCGACAGGAAGTGCAAAATGGCTAAGCAGGGATGGCTAGAGGACAAATGTAAGGATGCAGAGGCCTATCTCACTAGGGGTAAGATAGATACCGCCTACAGGAAAATTAAAGAGACCTTTGGAGATAAGAGAACGACTTGTATGAATATCAAGAGCTTAGATGGAAACCCAGTTCTAAGCAAAGAAGGGAAAGCAGAAAGGTGGAAGGAGTATATAGAGGGTCTATACAAGGGCAATGTACTTGAGGACAATATTATGGAAATGGAAGAGGATGTAGATGAAGATGAAATGGGAGATTTGATACTGCGTGAAGAGTTTGACAGAGCACTGAAAGACCTGAGTCGAAACAAGGCCCCCGGAGTAGACAATATTCCATTGGAACTACTGACGGCCGTGGGAGAGCCAGTCCTGACAAAACTCTACCATCTGGCGAGCAAGATGTATGAAACAGGCGAAATACCCTCAGACTTCAAGAAGAATATAATAATTCCAATCCCAAAGAAAGCAGGTGTTGACAGATGTGAAAATTACCGAACTATCAGCTTAATAAGTCACAGCTGCAAAATACTAACACGAATTCTTTACAGACGAATGGAAAAACTAGTAGAAGCCAACCTCGGGGAAGATCAGTTTGGATTCCGTAGAAACACTGGAACACGTGAGGCAATACTGACCTTACGACTTATCTTAGAAGAAAGATTAAGGAAAGGCAAACCTACGTTTCTAGCATTTGTAGACTTAGAGAAAGCTTTTGACAATGTTGACTGGAATACTCTCTTTCAAATTCTAAAGGTGGCAGGGGTAAAATACAGGGAGCGAAAGGCTATTTACAATTTGTACAGAAACCAGATGGCAGTTATAAGAATCGAGGGACATGAAAGGGAAGCAGTGGTTGGGAAGGGAGTAAGACAGGGTTGTAGCCTCTCCCCGATGTTGTTCAATCTGTATATTGAGCAAGCAGTAAAGGAAACAAAAGAAAAATTCGGAGTAGGTATTAAAATTCATGGAGAAGAAATAAAAACTTTGAGGTTCGCCGATGACATTGTAATTCTGTCAGAGACAGCAGAGGACTTGGAAGAGCAGTTGAATGGAATGGACAGTGTCTTGAAAGGAGGATATAAGATGAACATCAACAAAAGCAAAACAAGGATAATGGAATGTAGTCTCATTAAGTCGGGTGATGCTGAGGGAATTAGATTAGGAAATGAGGCACTTAAAGTAGTAAAGGAGTTTTGCTATTTGGGGAGCAAAATAACTGATGATGGTCGAAGTAGAGAGGATATAAAATGTAGGCTGGCAATGGCAAGGAAAGCGTTTCTGAAGAAGAGAAATTTGTTAACATCCAGTATTGATTTAAGTGTCAGGAAGTCATTTCTGAAAGTATTCGTATGGAGTGTAGCCATGTATGGAAGTGAAACATGGACGATAAATAGTTTGGACAAGAAGAGAATAGAAGCTTTCGAAATGTGGTGCTACAGAAGAATGCTGAAGATTAGATGGGTAGATCACATAACTAATGAGGAAGTATTGAATAGGATTGGGGAGAAGAGAAGTTTGTGGCACAACTTGACCAGAAGAAGGGATCGGTTGGTAGGACATGTTCTGAGGCATCAAGGGATCACCAATTTAGTATTGGAGGGCAGCGTGGAGGGTAAAAATCGTAGAGGGAGACCAAGAGATGAATACACTAAGCAGATTCAGAAGGATGTAGGTTGCAGTAGGTACTGGGAGATGAAAAAGCTTGCACAGGATAGAGTAGCATGGAGAGCTGCATCAAACCAGTCTCAGGACTGAAGACCACAACAACAACAACTCGGTTTTATGACTGAAATAGCAATTTTCATTAAATGTAACAATACATTGTGAGCGACGGCCTAGCAACACGTCCTCTTTCCACAAGATGCAGATTAACAGTTTCCTTTTTTTAATAAATCAATTGTCTTTTGTTTAGGTACAAATTAGTTAAGAAAAGGGCAATGAGGCTCTCATAACACGCCAACTTTCTGCCAGGCCTCACCGACCGACATCGATACGTCTGCTCAGTGGAGCACTCCATGAAGATTGGGCTGGCATTCCGCAAGAAAACTTCCAGCACCTGACTGAACGTACGCCTGCGACAGCGGAAGCTGTCATCAAGGCTAAGGGTGGGCCAACACCATACTGAATTCCAGCATTACCAATGGAGGGCACCACCACCTTGCAAGTCATTTTCAACCAGGTTTCCGTTTGCTTTTGATCACATAGTGTATCCGTCAAGTCGAACTTGCTATAAAAGCATAACGAATCCCTCGCAATGTAATTAAAAGTGAATATTCAGTGTCACTTACTTTTTAATACATTGAGGGATAAAAAATCGCAACACCAAGAATGAGTTGTGCGACATGAACGAAAATTGGTAGGCTCCGAAAAGTGACAACTACTCAGATTTCGCGCTAGTCGCAAAATAGTGCTGTTAGTAGTGCCACTATCTGGATGAAAATCGGGTTTGCTTTAAATACAAGCTGTAATGGTGGTGCGCAATTGTTACCTTTGAGATTGGCCGTGGTGAGTTGACGTTAGTCAAGAATGCCTTTAAAGCGACAAAGACACCTCACTGAGTTTGAACGATGTCGTGTAATAGGGCTGCGAGAAGCTGGATATTGCTTATATGATAGTGCAAAAAGACTTGACAGAAATCTAGCCCCTGTATATGATTGCTGGCAGCGATGGGCACTGGAGTGTACGCTCGCAAGAAGACCTGTGCCAGGATGACCACTTGGCATTACCGAGAGGGAAGTCCTTCGCGTTCGACGTGTAGCTCTGGCGCATCGCACTGCAGCTGCAGCAGCAATTTGAGCAGTTGGCACCACAGTGAATCAAAGAACTGTTGCAAATCGCTTACTTCATTAACAGCTCCGAGCCATACCCCCTTAAGCGTGCATTGCACTGACCTCAAACCACTGTCATTTGCGACGTCAGTGGTGTCCAAAGAGAGCTTATTGGAAGGCAGGCTGGATTCCATTTGCGTTTTCTAATGAAAGCTGGTTCTTCCTGTCTGCCAATGATGGCCGTGTGTTGGTTATGAGGCCGACTGAGGACCTGCAACCAATTTGTGTGCGTGATAGATTCAAATGTTTCAAAAATGGTTCAAATGGTTCTGACCACTATGGGACTTAACACCTGAGGTCATCAGTCCCCTAGAACTTAGAACTACTTAAACCTAACTAACCTAAGGACATCACACACATCCATGCCCGAGGCATGATTCGAACCTGCGACCGTAGCGGTCGCACGGTTCCAGACTGAAGCGCCTAGAACCGCTCGGCGTGCGTGATAGACACATTGGGCCTACACCAGAAGTTATGATGTGGGCTGCAATTTCGTATGACAGTAAGAGCACTCTTGCTGTTATCCCAAACACCATGACTCCAAATTTGTACGTCAGTCTGGTGATTTGCCCTATTGTGCTGCCGTTCATGAACAGCTTTCCACTGGGTGTTTTGCAACAGCATAACGCCCGCCTACATACCGCTGTTGTAACTCAAAATGTTGAACATTGTCAATATGTTGCGTTGGCCTGCTTGATCACCAGATCTGTCTCCAATATGAGACATCATCGGACGACATATGGGACGACACCCACAAACAGCACTAACCGAGCAAGTGCCACAGTCATATAACTCCATGCCACAAACTGACATCCGGTACCTGTGCAACACAATGCAAGCACATCTGCATGCTTGCATTCAATATTTTGCCGGTTACAGCGGTTATTGATGTACCAGTATTTGACATTCTCAATGACTTAGCTCGAGTTTACATTAACTTGTGATCTTGTAACGTTAATCATGTTAACACGTTACCTAGACGAATATATTCCCAAACTTTCACTACTCTACATTATTTACTTCTTATTTATTTATTTATATATTTATTTACTGTTCCGTGGGACCAAATTAAGGAGAAGTCTCCATGGTCATGGAACGAATCAATACATGAAATTATAACACGATAGTAGAAACAGATAAAATGAAATATAAGAAACATATTTAGGCGACAAGTCGTAAGTTTAAATAAAGAAAATCAACAACGTAACAATGGAATTTGCTTAATTTTCCAGCTCTTCCAGGAGCTCCTCGACAGAATAGAAGGAGTGAGCCACGAGGAAACTCTTCAGTTTAGACTTAGAAGTGTTTGGGCTACTGCTAAGATTTTTGAGTTCTTGTGGTAGCTTATTGAAAATGTATGCAGCAGAATACTGCACTCGCTTCTGCACAACAGTCAAGGAAGTGCATTCCACATGCAGATTTGATTTCTGCCTAGTATTAATTGAGTGAAAGCTGCTAACTCTTGGGAATAAGCTAATATTGCTAACAACAAACGGTATTAAAGAAAATATGTACTGTGAGGGCAATGTCAGAATTACCAGACTATTGAATAGAGGTCGACAAGAGGTTCTCGAACTTACACCACATATAGCTCGAACAGCCCGTTTTTGAGCCAAAAATACCCTTTTTAAATCAGAAGAATTACTCCAAAAAATAATACCATATGACATAAGCGTATGAAAATATACGAAGTAGACTACTTTTCGTGTTGAACTGTCACTTATTTCAGATACTGTTCTGATGGTAAATAAAGCAGGATTTAGTTTCTGAACAAGATCCTGAACATGGGCTTTCCACAACAGCGTACTGTCTATCCGAACGCCTAGGAACTTGAAGTGTTCCGTCTCGCTTATAATATGCCCATTCTGTCTGATTATTTGATACTGTTTCAATATTATACACAAGATCCTTCACTATCAAGCTGGTGTCATCAGCAAACAGAAATATTTTTGAATCACCTGTAATACTAGAAGGCATCTCACTTATATAAATAAGAAACAGCAGTGGCGCCAGCACCGACCCTTGTGGAATGCCCCACTTAACAGTGCCCCATTTGGACTGAACATCACTACCACTCTCAATATTACGGAGAATTACCTTCTGAGCTCTGTTCTTAAAGTAAGAGGCGAACCAATTGTAAGCTACTCCCCTTACTCCATAATGGTCCAACTTCTGCAGTAATATTTTGTGGTCAACATAATCAAAAGCTTTCGTTAGATCGCAATTTTTTTCCTCTGCATAGTTATTTGGTTTAGGTGCAATGACCACGACGAGACGTCTTTTTAAAAATCGTGTGGGTCTGTAAGGAAAATGACAACACAAAAGACATGACAGAATTTCAGAAATATCGACATCTACATGGATTAAAATGAAAGAGTATCATCACCAGCCACGGACTGGGTCATTAGTACTTAATATTTTCTTATCGTATAATTCAAACGATATCTTATTACTCCATCGAAATGTTAGGTAATGATAGCAATAAAAAAAGGTTATGTGTGCAATTTAATACCGCATACATATCACATAAAATCAAAGTTCATATTAGAAATGAGGGACATACAAAGACATTCAAGAGTGCGCCAATTGCTATAACCGCATCTGCTGACGTTAAAGTTAAAAATATACGTCCTGTTTGTAAAGATACACACACCGGGGATTATTTAAGATCATAATCGGAGCTATGTCAACAGTACACTACAGGTTCATCAAAATGGTTTACAATGAATCGTATGTGTTACGCCGCAGTCCTCATGAACTTCTTTGGAATTATGAACTTCTATGGAATTGTGTGACATGTGCGTGATGGATATCGATACCCCGCTTAGTGGCTGCGTTTTTCTATTGCTAAGGACCTTTTTCTTTTACATGACGTTTCTGACAATTGTGTAAACGATCATGTCGTTTATAATTTTGTTTATGGGCCCTTGGAACTGTATAGAAGAGCACGTATTATTGTACCAGCACCGGAATCTAAAAGATGTTAATAAAGAAGATGGGAAGTTTGGACTTTTGTTTTATTTGCATTGTGATTCCAACAGACATTATGTCAGAATTAATTGATGCCTTCCGCCATTTTCTATGTTTCCACCATGGCCGTACTCGATTAGAAATCGACCATTTAAACCCTGCAAAACTCGTCCTTTGGGTCTGGTAGAAACTGGATGGGTATCTGTTTTAATAATAATGATCGTTTATGGAAAGACACTCAGAATATTAAATTAACTTACACGTCGCGCTTAAATACTGCAGTAGTTAACGCTTTTTGCTTACATCCACCCCTGAGTTCAATGAATGACACTAATGGGCGCTAACGTTAGAAAAACAGAATAGTTGGCTTGAAGAGGGTCAGTGAGTTGTATTTTGTATTAAACAGAGGACCATTAGTGACTCAAATATCTGAATTGTTTCATTCGTAGAGTAAATATGCTCATATACATGTCTCCACTATACTCACCAAAGTGCAGATTAGTAGAAAAAATATCGTGTAAAATTCCATGCATGTCAAATACTGACGACGAGTGAACGGTATTGAAAAACCATTCATATTCGCCCATCCTTTCTAACGGCTGATTTAAACGATAGTGGCCGTGATGGCAGGGAACTATGCGAGAATCTGGTTCTGATCTCTCTGTATTCCAGGCAAATTTTGTATTGCTGATGTTTGTAAGCGTATTGAGTACAGATATTGATACACCGATGAAATTATAGTGTTCATGATCAATTTTATTTAGATGGGAGTTTAGTCGTATCGTAATTACTAGGGTGAAAATATGAAACTCTGACCGAGAAAAATCAGTGCAAACAAAAATATCTATGGTTTGTATTTTCACCTCTCTCAATATAAAGTAAATCATCTTCAACAGATTGTGTTAATATGTTATGTACGCTGTCAGAGCAATAAAACACATATAATGATTGTTCATTTTCTTCTATTTCACACATTCACTTCGCATTTTTGGTAGTTGTGCCCGCACCTACTATGGTTACGCGAAACGTTTTGTTAGGGGCGCCATAACATGTCGTTTGGAATATAACATCCTGTCAGCATAAAGATTTTTAATGCGATGTATCTGGATAAAGCTCAGGTGATCAAATATCCTAATTGTAAAATAATGAAATAAATTGTCTATTTGAAATAACTGTCTACATAGGGAAATGACTCCCATTAAGTCATTTGATAGATCTTCTTTAGTTGAGACATTGTTTTCTTGCAGAACGTGTTACAATTTTTTCAGTAAATCCCAATAACAGGTGCAGAATTTCGAACTACGAAGACATTTCATAGTGTATTCCAGCAGTTAGATCTTTTTGCAATAGTTCCTCGTTAACTTACGTTGAAGAACATCGAAGCATTTTTTGGGGTCTGTAAACCCGTGCATTAGATTACGTGGGTTTCCTTATAAGTTATGTCTGTGAAGTCATCGTGAAACTGTATCATGATCAGTGCTGAGTGTTACGCGCCAGTTGACGAATGTGTGATACATTTATAACAATATGTTTCTGGGCTTCGTTATACCGCTGTCAAGTGCTGTAAAACAAGGAAAGATTTCAATACAGCGCAAATATTTGTATCGTGCTACACTACGCCTATAACGTATCTTGAAGCTTCTATGCCGTTAGATACCGACGAAAGAAAAAATCCAGCAGCAAACATGCATCGTTATACATAAAACTCCTCCTTGAAAATTTTACATTAGCGTGAATTAAAGCCAGCTGCCTTCACCTACCAAAGATAGTGCTCTCCCCTGACATATGTATCACACCCCCAACGATTCTACTGTCTATCGTGAAATCTTTGAACTTTGTATGCGAAGCCCTATCAAATTCTATAAACTGATACTACACCTATGTTGCAGTGTGTGCATTCATATAGAATTACTAACATAAAATATTAAACCAGACGTCGCAAATTAGAAAAACTTGGTGTCTGCTCCTCAAGGAGGACATCGCCAAACCAGGCCCAGAAATGCCACAATGACGCTTCTGTTTTCTCATTTAACACACTGATTCAAAGAGCGTCATAATAAAGAGAATGGCTCACAGGAGGTGGTGAATTATCTCAAGAGTGAGTAGCTTTTGTTGTATAACATCAAAGACAGCCTGAGTGTAACTTTGAGGATAAAGCGTGGTTGCTGTCAAATTTAGAGGAAACAGATTTTTTGCGCTTTAGGAGAGGACTGCGTCAAAGCGTTAAATGTGAAGACAGGAGTGTCCGAGGGACATTTGTGGGCACAGTTACAGTGCTGCATGAGATCACCTATCTCCAAATGTCTGAACACGAGACACTCACCTATCGATGCTGTTGTGACAGTGCTCTCCTTCCACATGTACGTCCATCAGGGTGTGTATTCGATCCTGACCGAAGCCGTAGCATAATACTATTGTCATGTGGTCATGTCAACTCATACGGGTATTCCTTTGCAACCTGCTGAACAGCTTTTACGTGAAGGGGACCAGAGAGCATTTCTCTCAGCGATGTCCTCCTTGAGATGCAGCCACCAACTTATTCTTATTAGCGGCGTTAAGTTTAATATTTCTGTTAGTCGTTCTGTAAAGATACTCACATTGCAAAAACTATAGTTTTAGTTTTTAGAATTTGCTAGGACATGTTATTTAATGTTAAAAGATTGAACGATAGACAGTACCATCGTTGGGGATTGATACATGCGACATAGAGTAGAACTATGTTCGGCTGGTGAAGGCCCTGTGAGAGCAAGATGCGCCAACATGCGATGTTTAAGGAAGAGTTTTATGCTTGCTGCTCGCATTTTACTTTCGGCAGTGCCTAATGGCATAGAAGTTTTAAGATGTTACGCTACACGACGATATAAATATTTACATACAGTAATTGTCAGCGTGTGTAGTACTGCGATACATTGATTTTTCTCCTTGTTTTGTAGCACTCGATGATGGAGTCCCGAAACATGTCGTGGAGATATATCACATGCTTGGTGACTCGTGCATAATATTCCCACTACTGTTTCGTGTACATATTATACAAGGCACTTGCTTAACTTGTGTGTATACTGTGTCTACTCTTAAAATCACTTATGATATTCAGTCATTATTTAATTGTGTAACTAGAGTTGGACGCGGTGTAACCTGACACGCTACACTGTAACACTGTAACACTGTTTTTGTGGTTTCCATTGTCATTTGAAATAAATGACACAGTTAAATAAGTCTGTAATGTGCTCAAGCACGAAGCCGTAGCGTAATACTGTTGTGACACGGTCATCTCAGCTCCTACACTTACGTATATATTCCTCTATAACCTATCAAACAGATTTTACATAGTGGGGACCAGAGATCAGCAATGTCGCTGTTTCGCTCACAACACCGTTTGCTCACAACACTAAACGGGGTAATATGTGAGCAGTGTTCTGTGGTAACGTTAGAGTTTCGTATAGGATATTAGTAAGGGGCTCCAGTACGATAGTACAATAGTGTGCAACACAAAAGAAACTTTCACATGACGAGGGTCTGCCAAGTAACATAGCTCGATGAGACTTCCACAATACGTAGAAAGAACTGCTGCAGCGTAGTACAGAAGGTAGCTCAAAGACATGAGCAGTGAGACAAAAATAATTTTATTCAAAGACAATAATTACGCAGAAGTCATCGCGATTTATGATGGTCCCCTGGACACTGAAAAGGTCGGGATACAGTACTAATGATGTTGCAGGATCGCCACGGACTGCAGTGCGTGTTCTGCAACGCGTTCCCATGCTGGCCACGAGGTTGGTAAGGAGTTCTTGTGGTAGGGCGTCCTATTCCTCCACCAGCGCAGTTGACAGCTGATAGATGCTCGTTACTGTATATGGACATGCCGCACTAGGTCTCTCCAACGTGTCCCACATGAGCACGATGTAATTTTAGTTGGTGGAAGGCCAGTCCAATCCATCTGCCGAATACTCGTGAAGCGGCCACGGATTATCGTCCGTAAAGATGCACTAGATGCACTCATGCACTCAGGACCGAACGCCATACCCCCTCTCCCTCCCCCCCCCCCCCCCCCCCCCCCGGAAAGACGTACACGTAGCAGCAGTGCACAGTAACAAAAGCTTCGATTGATGAGGGTATCGTGTTTAAACTTTGTGAGGTAAGTGCTCTCATGCGACATTGTACCTCCTCACACTATTAAAACCTAGACCACCAAAGCGATCATCTTCGACAACGCTGGACGCAACCTGCAGTGGTAAGCGGTTTGTACCCGTAATGCATCCAGTTATATGGTCGACCATGAGCTTTTTGGTGCTTTAGCAATTCTTTTTATGAATGGTGTACGTTTCATCAAGCTCTGTTAGTTGAAGGTGACACATCGTACGGAACTTGCTTTGGTTCTTAAGTTTCGCACACCAGCGCGTTTAACATTCGGAATACAGAACAGTTATTCACCTAGGCAGTGATCATTATTTTGCTTCGGCTATGGATTACATGAGCAAGGGAAAGTTTTAATTTATTCTGAATGATGTAATCTCTTTACCGAAGTGTTAGACAGGATATTCGATGTGTCTGAGAGTGCTTGATTCCTCCTCCTGTTCCAATTTCCTCCTACGCAGGTCAAGAATATACCACTTTCATCTGATTAATTCTTTTCTTTCTGTTTTGACATTGTCCATTTCACACTTTATACCTACGTCAACATCTAGGTCCGTAATCGGAAAGCAGCCTTCTTGCATCTGGAGGGATGTTCGCTATGTGTTACTCTCAAGTTCTTCCTTTCCTTCTCCAGCCGCTGATGGTGCACTGGACGAACGATTGCTGATAAACCCTGGAGAGAGATAGAATCCTCCTAATTTTGAAAAATATGTGTAGGAGGAAATCAACATATGGGTTGACACTCTTTAAGGAACCATTTGCACTCGAGCACAGACGATATATGATTTAGTGAACTTAGATTATATGTATCGATTTTTTAAGACAAGAGAAAGCAAAACAAGGGAACTAACACCCCGCTCTCTTGTCGCAGCCAGTAGGCATCAACTCACTCTTATGTCATTCGTTGTCCTAGAAGGACTTAATATTTTGTTTGGCTCCACAGTTAGCCATTTGAAGCGCAGAATTTATAAGTCGCTCTCATTTGTGAATTGTTGTTGTTGTTGTGGTCTTCAGTCCTGAGACTGGTTTGATGCAGCTCTCCATGCTACTCTATCCTGTGCAAGCTTTTTCATCTCCCAGTACCTACTGCAACCTACATCCTTCTGAATCTGCTTAGTGTATTCACCTCTTGGTCTCCCTCTACGATTTTTACCCTCCACGCTGCCCTCCAATACTAAATTGGTGATCCCTTGATGCCTCAGAACATGTCCTACCAACCGATCCCTTCTTCTGGTCAAGTTGTGCCACAAACTTCTCTTCTCCCAATCCTATTCAATACTTCCTCATTAGTTATGTGGTCTACCCATCTAATCTTCAGCATTCTTCTGTAGCACCACATTTCGAAAGCTTCTATTCCCTTCTTGTCCAAACTAGTTATCGTCCATGTTTCACTTCCATACTTGGCTACACTCCATACAAATACTTTCAGAAATGACTTTCTGACACTTAAATCAACACTGGATGTTAACAAATTTCTCTTCTTCAGAAACGCTTTCCTTCCCATTGCCAGCCTACATTTTATATCCTCTCTACTTCGACCATCATCAGTTATTTTGCTCCCCAAATAGCAAAACTCCTTTACTACTTTAAGTGCCTCATTTCCTAATCTAATTCCCTCAGCATCACCCGACTTAATTAGGCTACATTCCATTATCCTTGTTTTGCTTTTGTTGATGTTCATCTTATATCTTCCTTTCAAGACACTGTCCATTCCATTCAACTGCTCTTCCAAGTCCTTTGCTGTCTCGGACAGAATTACAATGTCATCGGCTAACCTCAAAGTTTTTATTTCTTCTCCATGAATTTTAATACCTACTCCGAATTTTTCTTTTGTTTCCTTTACTGCTTGCTCAATATACAGATTGAACAACATCGGGGAGAGGCTACAACCCTGTCTTACTCCCTTCCCAACCACTGCTTCCCTTTCATGTCCCTCGACTCTTATAACTGCCATCTGGTTTCTGTACAAATTGTAAATAGCCTTTCGCTCCCTGTATTTTACCCCTGCCACCTTTAGAATTTGAAAGAGAGTATTCCAGTCAACATTGTCAAAAGCTTTCTCTAAGTCTACAAATGCTAGAAACGTAGGTTTGTCTTTCCTTAATCTTTCTTCTAAGATAAGTCGTAAGGTCAGTATTGCCTCACGTGTTCCAGTGTTTCTACGGAATCCAAACTGATCTTCCACGAGGTTGGCTTCTACTAGTTTTTCCATTCGTCTGTAAAGAATTCGTGTTAGTATTTTGCAGCTGTGACTTATTAAGCTGATAGTTCGGTAATTTTCACATCTGTCAACACCTGCTTTCTTTGGGATTGGAATTATTATATTCTTCTTGAAGTCTGAGGGTATTTCGCCTGTCGCATACATCTTCCTCACCAGATGGTAGAGTTTTGTCAGGACTGGCTCTCCCACGGCCGTCAGTAGTTCCAATGGAATATTGTCTACTCCGGGGGCTTTGTGAATTATCTGCAATTATTTACCTATAATTTTACGTGTCATTCATATAGAAATGTATATGTTGTAATGAATATATATTTTATTTAATCGTATGCTTTTCTCTGTTTTAGTAGTTTTAGTCACCCCATTGTCATGATTGAAGCTGAGGTCAAATATCAGACTTTGTCTACAAAAAATATATAATGAGCCCTGGCTACGTTCCGTACATCTTCGGACGTGCGAAGCTCGATAAATTCACGGCGTGGATTTTAATATTTCAATTACTTATCGAAACAAACAATAATAATGGTTATTACAAATTACAATTATTATTACAATTTATTATTATTATTATTTTATTTTTATTTGTTTAACTGGCGTCTGTGTGCCAGGACTCATTATTGTATATGTACTACAACTAATTGTTCTTTTTCATGTACATCCTGATCGGCAACAACCTATGTGACGAGAATATTGAAGAAAACGAATAAAATCTGGAGACAATTTGGACTGGGAATGCAATTTTCGCATCAAGACGACATGTACGGTAAGACGCAGCACTCGCGCATCCACAATTGATTCCAAGCACATTTTCATTCAAAATTATTTTTCTCAGTATTAAATTCAATATTCATTTTCCATTCAGTAATTTTTTTCCAAATACCGCGAAATCTCTTTATTCAGACGATCACATTCCGATCCAACAATACACAAGTTACATTGCACAATATGGCCGACAGTGTACAAGATTCAAGCAACATGGCCAGTCACCATTAACACGTATGCTACTTTCGATCTTTAAAGTCATCTCTCAATCATTCTCAGTCATTTAAACACACACATAGGCAGTACACTTTCACAATACGCGTTTAAATAATTTTTTTTCTTGCACACAATTTATTCACGATATGGTAAAAACTCGACACCAGTACACAATGGAACAACAATCAAGTAACGCAAACATGGATACACAGACACATTCAGACACAGAAATTAATACAGACACGCAAACACATCAAAATAACCCGCTACACACACACACAAACGCCGAAAGGAGCAATTCAGAACCAAACCTGAGAGACCACGTCACGTCTTATGACGCGGCGGGGGCACGCTCATTTTGCAATCAAAATTTTGCCGCTATACTGAATTCAATTTTGGAAGGCATATCCAATATTAAGCAAGATAATGACGAAAAATTCACACAGTTAATGACAGACAATGCAGCTTTCAGAAATCAGATAAAATCAGACTTCGCCACACTGACTCATAAGGTAGATGAAATTAACACACGTCTTTCCAAACAGGTCGACGATCTCAGGAAAAAATTTGAAAATTTAGAGTTACGACAAAGCTACAATGCCAATCACATCCATGAATTGACAAAAACCTGTGAAACTATTAATTCCAAATTAGAATCAAACACGCACGCATGTGACGAAATTAATTTAAAGGTGAATACAATAGAAACAAACGTAGCTGACATTCACAAACAGATTCACAGAACAATACAGAGAGAGGCTGAACCCCATTTCTCTCGCATTAATTCACAATTTAATGAATGGACAGCATACAAAGACCAAATTTTTGAAGAATGTATAAAAAACAAATTTCCATATATTGTGCACGATTCTGTAGTGGAATACATGAACAATAGGCAAGTAATTGATGACGATATGCAAACAAAGACAACTAAATGCCAAGCACAACAGAATAGTACACCCACTACACATTTTAACACACACAGAAGAATATCTCGATTCGGAAATGAACACATGTACACACACGAATTTCAACACTCAAATACACAATACACTGACACGCATAGCAACAGATACCCATCACCTGAAATACAATACAGTTATAATTTTGATGAAGAACCATGTACACACAGGGAAGAATTCAATGATTACACGGAAAGAGACAGATGAACTCGTAACAAAGAAGAAGAAAGTCTATTCAAGCACCGTAAATTCCAACCTTTTATACCAGGCAAAAACACTGTACACCCTGTCATCTTCTTAAAAGCTTTTAGGAATGCATTCCCACGTTCGTGGAGTGACCACAAACGCATTGCACACGTTGTGGATTACATTCAAGGGGACGCTGCTGTCTGGGCTTACCATGGAAGCGACAGATGTGTATCATACGAGCAGTTTGAAAGCGCATTCTTGAATAAGTTTTGGTCACCCGCCGTGCAGGAACGTATTCGCAAACAAGTCACTGAACCCGAACACCTCAATCCTAAAAACGGCAATCTGCGCCTATATTTCGAGAAGTATCTAAACATGATACACTTCCTTAATGAACCAGTGAAACCAAAAGATGTGATCCGATCACATTAAAGAGAAATTACTGTACTTACCGGACGACGATCCTGAATAGTTTTTGGAAAAGTTAGATGCTGTTGATTTACTGTACGAAGAACAAGAACCAACACACAACTCACGCAGTAGGAATCAACATGTCTACATTACCAAAAAGCAGCAAAATTCACAATTTACAGTAAACATGCAAAACAATCACCAAAACTCACAGCTGCACACAAACAACAACTGTAATTATACACAGGGAGATAACCCGTACAAAAAACGAAGAAACGACCATTTTAATCCAAGAAGGAATAACGGAAACAACAACGGACACAAAGTCAAACAGAAATACTGACAAAGAAACAACAACACAGATTACACAAGAAATGGAACACCTACACCGCACTTTAACCAGAACAACAACCAGTATTATGTGAGACAGTGGCAAACACAGCAACCGCCACCACAAAATCATATTCAGATGCCAGAAGGGAATTTTCCACAAACAAGCAACATAAACCAACAAATGACATCAGCCAACCGAAAACAGACAGGCGACTGGGAAAGACAATATCCTAATGTAAATCTTATTGAGGTAGCTAATGAAACCACAACTACACTTGCCAGTGACCAGACAAACCAGGTAAACTAGAACCAGTCATTACTGAGCCCCAGGTCGTGACTGAGGAACATTTGGGGGGCAACTTCAATTTAGAAACTGTGTTTGAATACACATTTGCCAGTGATACTGTGAAACAAGAAAAATTAACATTTACACAACAAGAGTTGCCTACACTATTCTTAAGATATAATGAAAGCGGAAACTTAGCTGATGATCTGATAAATGACAACACACAATGTCACAATGTAAAGAAAAGATTTGTACTGTCTTCCACCTCAGGCATTGTAGGAGGTATACCTACTAACATAATTATTGATACAGGAGCAGCTCTCAGTGTGATTTCTCACAATTTTTATACAATGATGAAGGAAACTTCTAAGATACCAGAGTTCCCAGTTCAAAACTGTTTAATATTAACTGCATTAGGTAATAAGTCGAGTAGGGTTAATAAGCATGTATTTGTGACTGTTAATATGGGAAATGGAATCGTACAATGGCCTTTCCCAGTTGTTCAAAACCTTGCTGCCAATTGTATATTGGGCATTGATTTTCTTTGCGAGAAGGATGGCACAATAGACTTCTCCAAAGACATTTGTTATTTTAAGTATGATGGCAGACATAGTTTTGATTTTGGACATTCGACTAGTATACCATAACAAGCACTGTTCTGGCTACAAGATACAGTTTATACATGAGATTGACGTAGATTCCACACAACAACCTGTATCACACAGTGAGGTAGTGAATGATGTACTAGCACAAATTAACTCTAAGTTATCAGAATGTGATGCTTTTAATAAAGTGGAGCGATCCCAGCTTAAACATATTTTACTTAAGAATAAGGATGTTTTCATTAGTATGCCAGATAGGATCAACACATATATGTATACGATTGAACTCAAGCCTCACCAAATCTATTACCATAAGTCATACAATGTACCTCTAGCTCTGCGACCTGCGGTTTGGGAAGAACTAAAGAAAATGATTTTATGGAATATTATAGAACCATCAACATCTCCATATTGTAGCCTTTTGCATGTAGTGAAAAGACACAATGGAAGTATCAGGTTAGTATTAGATACAAGAGCTAACAACCAAATTATCTTACCTGTGAGGACACAACCAGAGAATCTTGATGAACAAGCTGACATTAGAAATAAGAACTATGGTGCTAATCTTAAAATAAGGCAAAACTTCACACTTGGCATGCAAGTTTTACTTAAGACCCACTACAAATCGTCATCACCTCTAAAACGTAACGTTAAGTGGCGTCCATTATATGAAGGTCCTTACACAGTCATTGATATACCACACCCTGGAGCATATCTTCTACAAAAAACCCAAGAATAAGAGAATTTTAGGTTTGTACCCTCAGAAAGATTAAAAACTTTTAGCCCTTAGCAGAGTATACTGATACAACAACAAGGTAAGTCACATCTAGTACTTCAAACTGGAAGAAGAAGAAGATATAAGCTATAATCTTAAGTATCTACATTTTACAGCACCAGTAAAAACAGCAGCAGCAAGGAGATAAGACACAGGAAGAACTAACAATTTTCATGCAAAGCACAGCTACTGATTGTATTTATTAATACCCTGCAGACAAGCTGACAGACTAAATGACCGGACACAACTTCTACCATGAGCCTGATTTATTAACTGTCATGATAGACACTTGATTTGCTATTCACACTCACACCACAATCCACATAAACACCACATGCACAAAAAACACTCTACAGGAAATGACAAATGAGATTAATTGAGCAAGGCTATATACTTTATTTTATTTGTGAATGATACTTTGTGCATGTGCTAATTTGGAATTGATTGTGGATGTGACGTGTCGTGTCTCATTGTAATCAAGACTTTTCAGGAAAGATTATCTCCAAGATGTTTTCTAACCTACTAGGAAAGTTTATGATGCAGGAAACATTTAATGAGGAAGTACACTTATTGTGTAGTACTGATGTAAAGGAAAATATACTTAAAAGGAAAACATTATAATAAACCTATAACCTATAATATAATTTTTTTATGTCTGACCCATATGTATTTGTAAATATCTAGTTTAATGCAATTGAAAAATATAAAATATGTACATGTATTATCAAACAATGTAATGTGAATCTATAGGTTCATGTTTCAGAGAATTTTTTTTTATATCTATGTAAAAATGTAACAGAAAACTGTACTCAATGTTAAGTGATATTTGTTATGTTTAGTGCTCTCTCTTGTGAACGAACATTTTGTTTTGCAACGAAGAATGTATGAAGAAGTTTTATGCAAATTTTTAAAAAACGGTTCACTGCGCACATGATGGGACACTATAGGCGACGTGAGTCGCAAAACCATCGCACACTTTTCGACGAAACGACAGCACAATATCCAAGAGACGACATACGCCTTTCGGAAGACGAAGTATGGAGGTTATTGAGTAGATGTAACACGGACTGGTCAGTATGGAACCACTGACACCATGTATTCCTACCAAGACGAAACCACATTTTAACTACGTCTTCCAAAGCACGCTTCATTGCGGGATTGTCGATCTCCAACTTATTTCTTCAAGAACTTTCGTCTCAACGTAAACTAAACGTGTGACACGTGATATTTATTTTAAAGTGCAAAGACTTTAGCACAGTATAAACAATTTCTAACAAGTGACATTCTACAGTGTATACGTTCACATAGCTCTGAATATGCACAAAAACATTAATTAATTTTATTTATTGAATGAACATGTGTAATAACATTTTGAAGGGAAAAAACAATTTTTTTACAAACCGTGAAATAGATGTTACAGTTTATGTACATGTAATCTCAAATGAATCATTGCTGCAAGCATCAATAGCTACATGCTAGCGCACGGGACTCTTGTTACCTAGTTCGCGGGTTCAATTCCGCATTGAATCGGATATTTTTTTTTCACTTTCATTTAACTTGTATGTAAATATTATTTATGTACTTGTATAGATTTATGATATTTTATGTATGTTGAATCTGTGAAACATGATACGTAATAACTTCTGATTCATGACATGACAAATAAAGAAAATACGTCAACGAATTGCTCAGCTGCAGGTGGTACACCTTTGCCTTCGCAATTTGGGGGGCAGTTTAAGGAACCATTTGCACTCGAGCACAGACGATATTTGATTTAGTGAACTTACATTATATGTATCGATTTTTTAAGACAAGAGAAAGCAAAACAAGGAAATTAACACCGCTCTCTTGTCGCAGCCAGTAGGCATCAACTCACTCTTATGTCATTCGTTGTCCTAGAAGGACTTAATATTTTGTTTGGCTCCACAGTTAGCCATTTGATACTTACTTGTAGAAAAGAGGCGCAGAATTAATAAGTCTCTCTCATTTGTGAATTATCTGCAATTATTTATCTATAATTTTACGTACCCCCCCATGAACCATGGACCTTGCCGTTGGTGGGGAGGCTTGTGTGCCTCAGCGATACAGATAGCCGTACCGTAGGTGCAACCACAACGGAGGGGTATCTGTTGAGAGGCCAGACAAACGTGTGGTTCCTGAAGAGGGGCAGCAGCCTTTTCAGTAGTTGCAAGGGCAACAGTCTGGATGATTGACTGATCTGGCCTTGTAACAATAACCAAAACGGCCTTGCTGTGCTGGTACTGCGAACGGCTGAAAGCAAGGGGAAACTACAGCCGTAATTTTTCCCGAGGGCATGCAGCTTTACTGTATGATTAAATGATGATGGCGTCGTCTTGGGTAAAATATTCCAGAGGTAAAATTGTCCCCCATTCGGATCTCCGGGCGGGGACTACTCAAGAGGATGTTATCAGGAGAAAGAAAACTGGCGTTCTACGGATCGGAGCGTGAAATGTCAGATACCTTAATCGGGCAGGTAGGTTAGAAAATTTAAAAAGGGAAATGGATAGGTTGAAGTTAGATATAGTGGGAATTAGTGAAGTTCGGTGGCAGGAGGAACAAGACTTCTGGTCAGGTGACTACAGGGTTATAAACACAAAATCAAGTAGGGGTAATGCAGGAGTAGGTTTAATAATGAATAGGAAAATAGGAACGCGGGTAAGCTACTACAAACAGCATAGTGAACGCATTATTGTGGCCAAGATAGATACGAAGCCCACACCTACTACAGTAGTACAAGTTTATTGCCAACTAGCTCTGCAGATGACGAAGAAATTGAAGAAATGTATGATGAAATAAAAGAAATTATTCAGGCAGTGAAGGGAGACGAAAATTTAATAGTCATGGGTGACTGGAATTCGAGTGTAGGAAAAGGGAGAGAAGGAAACATAGTGGGTGAATATGGATTGGGGGACAGAAATGAAAGAGGAAGCCGCCTGGTAGAATTTTGCACAGAGCACAACATAATCATAACTAACACTTGGTTTAAGAATCATGAAAGAAGGTTGTATACATGGAAGAACCCTGGAGATACTAAAAGGTATCAGATAGATTATATAATGGTAAGACTGAGATTTAGGAACCAGGTTTTAAATTGTAAGACATTTCCAGGGGCAGATGTGGACTCTGACCACAATCTACTGGTTATGACCTGTAGATTAAAACTGAAGAAACTGCAAAAAGGTGGGAATTTAAGGAGATGGGACCTGGATAAACTAAAAGAACCAGAGGTTGTACAGAGATTCAGGGAGAGCATAAGGGAGCAATTGACAGGAATGGGGGAAATAAATACAGTAGAAGAAGAATGGGTAGCTTTGAGGGATGAAGTAGTGAAGGCAGCAGAGGATCAAGTAGTTAAAAAGACGAGGGCTAGTAGAAATACTTGGGTAACAGAAGAAATATTGAATTTAATTGATGAAAGGAGAAAATAGAAAAATGCAGTAAGTGAAACAGGCAAAAAGGAATACAAACGTCTCAAAAATGAGATCGACAGGAAGTGCAAAATGGCTAAGCAGGCATGGCTAGAGGACAAATGTAAGGATGTAGAGGCCTATCTCACTAGGGGTAAGATAGATACCGCCTACAGGAAAATTAAAGAGACCTTTGGAGATAAGAGAACGACTTGTATGAATATCAAGAGCTCAGATGGAAACCCAGTTCTAAGCAAAGAAGGGAAAGCAGAAAGGTGGAAGGAGTATATAGAGATTCTATACAAGTACTTGAGGACAAGTACTTGAGGACAATATTATGGAAATGGAAGAGGATGTAGATGAAGATGAAATGGGAGAAACGATACTGCGTGAAGAGTTTGACAGAGCACTGAAAGACCTGAGTCGAAACAAGGCCCCCGGAGTAGACAATATTCCATTGGAACTACTGACGGCCGTGGGAGAGCCAGTCCTGACAAAACTCTACCATCTGGTGAGCAAGATGTATGAAACAGGCGAAATACCCTCAGACTTCAAGAAGAATATAATAATTCCAATCCCAAAGAAAGCAGGTGTTGACAGATGTGAAAATTACCGAACTATCAGCTTAATAAGTCACAGCTGCAAAATACTAACACGAATTCTTTACAGACGAATGGAAAAACTAGTAGAAGCAAACCTCGGGGAAGATCAGTTTGGATTCCGTAGAAACACTGGAACACGTGAGGCAATACTGACCTTACGACTTACCTTAGAAGAAAGATTAAGGAAAGGCAAACCTACGTTTCTAGCATTTGTAGACTTAGAGAAAGCTTTTGACAATGTTGACTGGAATACTCTCTTTCAAATTCTAAAGGCGGCAGGGGTAAAATACAGGGAGCGAAAGGCTATTTACAATTTGTACAGAAACCAGATGGCAGTTATAAGAGTCGAGGGACATGAAAGGGAAGCAGTGGTTGGGAAGGGAGTAAGACAGGGTTGTAGCCTCTCCCCGATGTTGTTCAATCTGTGTATTGAGCAAGCAGTAAAGGAAACAAAAGAAAAATTCGGAGTAGGTATTAAAATTCATGGAGAAGAAATAAAAACTTTGAGGTTCGCCGATGACATTGTAATTCTGTCAGAGACAGCAAAGGACTTGGAAGAGCAGTTGAATGGAATGGACAGTGTCTTGAAAGGAGGATATAAGATGAACATCAACAAAAGCAAAACGAGGGTAATGGAATGTAGTCTAATTAAGTCGGGTGATGCTGAGGGAATTAGATTAGGAAATGAGGCACTTAAAGTAGTAAAGGAGTTTTGCTATTTGGGGAGCAAAATAACTGATGATGGTCGAAGTAGAGAGGATATAAAATGTAGGCTGGCAATGGCAAGGAAAGCGTTTCTGAAGAAGAGAAATTTGTTAACATCCAGTGTTGATTTAAGTGTCAGGAAGTCATTTCTGAAAGTATTTGTATGGAGTGTAGCCAAGTATGGAAGTGAAACATGGACGATAACTAGTTTGGACAAGAAGAGAATAGAAGCTTTCGAAATGTGGTGCTACAGAAGAATGCTGAAGATTAGATGGGTAGACCACATAACTAATGAGGAAGTATTGAATAGGATTGGGGAGAAGAGAAGTTTGTGGCACAACTTGACCAGAAGAAGGGATCGGTTGGTAGGACATGTTCTGAGGCATCAAGGGATCACCAATTTAGTATTGGAGGGCAGCGTGGAGGGTAAAAATCGTAGGCGGAGACCAAGAGATGAATACACTAAGCAGATTCAGAAGGATGTAGGTTGCAGTAGGTACTGGGAGATGAAAAAGCTTGCACAGGATAGAGTAGCATGGAGAGCTGCATCAAACCAGTCTCAGGACTGAAGACCACAACAACAACAATTTTACGTAAGTGTGATTCATATAGAAACGTATATGTTGTAATGAATATATGTTTTAATTAATCGTATGCTTTTCTCTGTTTTAGTAGTTTTAGTCACCCCATTGTCATGATTGAAGCTGAGGTGAGATATCAGACTTTGTCTACAAAAATATATAATGAGCCCTGGCTACGTTCCGTACATCTTCGGACGTGCGAAGCTCGATAAATTCACGGCGTAGTTTTTAATCTCTCAGTTACTTATCCAAACAAACAATAATTATTATTATTGCAAATTACAATTATTATTACAATTTATTAATATTATTATTTTATTTTATTTGTTAAAACTCCTAGGAACGCACACTGTTTGAATTTTACCACCATCGTGGTGCCCTTCACCTCTCTTGTAGCGTTTGTCGCAGAAGATGGTTGAGCATCTCCGTGACGTTCTCGCCCTGCTGAACTAACTAGTCACGAAACGTTCCGATCTCTCATGGTTCTTCTCTACTTCATCCATCAATGCTTCCCGGTAAGGGTACCAATAAGAAGATCAATAGTCAAGTACAGGTCGAACGAACGTTATGTAAACCAATTCCTTCGTGGGAAGATTCTTCCAGTGACTCACAGTCTGACAACATCCTCTCCGAGAATTAGGTTTACGCAGTAACTCTACTTCATATCGATCCGTGTGCACGTGCCCAGATGTATAATGGATGTGGCAGCTTACAGTGATTGTTGGGCAATCTTGCAATCATACAATAACGCGTCTTCCTCCCTATTTAGGAGGAATACGCGCCAGTTGTTTATCTTGACGGTTACCTGCAAATATCTGCACCATACGTCGATGCTCTACAGGTCCTCCACAATTGCGCTACAATCTTATGTCGTTGGAACTCATCTGTATACGACAGCATCAACGGTAATCAGCCTCATAGAGCTCCAGATGTCACCCAGTAGTTCGTTTATATACAGGGCGTTACAAAAAGATAGCGACACACTTCGAGGGGTTGTAGAGGGTGTCTTGAGGAACAAACTGAGGACACGAACATGTGTCCAGAAACGTCATCCAAAGACGCTACAAAGCGTCGAAGTTATAGGAGCCAGTACCTGCCACTAGGCAAGTCTGTCGGTAGCAAACCTGATCTACTATGCTGACGGAGTATAGGTGAAACGACTCGCAATGTTGTTTGTTGTCCATTGATCATGACTGATCGCCGTTATCGCCAGTGGAGGATATGGACCTAGCTGCTACACAGAAATGCCTTGTTTCCTGTGAATGTGATGGTCTGTTGCCTCTATGGATGACAGTTTCGGACTTGGGTTTCCATCCACACTTTATTTTACTCCTTGAACCTTCTGAAATCTTCAGTGTTTTTCGGTATACAGGAGAAAATAAACTGCTGTTGGCAACCAATCTCTGAAACTACACTCCTGGAAATGGAAAAAAGAACACATTGACACCGGTGTGTCAGACCCACCATACTTGCTCCGGACACTGCGAGAGGGCTGTACAAGCAATGATCACACGCACGGCACAGCAGACACACCAGGAACCGCGATGTTGGCCGTCGAATGGCGCTAGCTGAGAAGCATTTGTGCACCGCCGCCGTCAGTGTCAGCCATTTTGCCGTGGCATACGGAGCTCCATCGCAGTCTTTAACACTGGTAGCATGCCGCGACAGCGTGGACGTGAACCGTATGTGCAGTTGACGGACTTTGAGCGAGGGCGTATAGTGGGCATGCGGGAGGCCGGGTGGACGTACCGCCGAATTGCTCAATACGTGGGGCGTGAGGTCTCCACAGTACATCGATGTTGTCGCCAGTGGTCGGCGGAAGGTGCACGTGCCCGTCGACCTTGGACCGGACCGCAGCGACGCACGGATGCACGCCAAGACCGTAGGATCCTACGCAGTGCCGTAGGGGACCGCACCGCCACTTCCCAGCAAATTAGGGATACTGTTGCTCCTGGGGTATGGGCGAGGACCATTCGCAACCGTCTCCATGAAGCTGGGCTACGGTCCCGCACACCGTTAGGCCGTCTTCCGCTCACGCCCCAACATCGTGCAGCCCGCCTCCAGTGGTGTCGCGACAGGCGTGATTGGAGGGACGAATGGAGACGTGTCGTCTTCAGCGATGAGAGTCGCTTCTGCCTTGGTGCCAATGATGGTCGTATGCGTGTCTGGCGCCGTGCAGGTGAGCGCCACAATGAGGACTGCATACGACCGAGGCACACAGGGCCAACACCCGGCATCATGGTGTGGGGAGCATCTCCTACACTGGGCGTACACCACTGGTGATCGCCGAGGGGACACTGAATAGTGCACGGTACATCCAAACCGTCATCGAACCCATCGTTTTACCATTCCTAGACCGGCAAGGGAACTTGCTGTTCCAACAGGACAATGCACGTCCGCATGTATCCCGTGCCACCCAACGTGCTCTAGAAGGTGTAAGTCAACTACCCTGGCCAGCAAGATCTCCGGATCTGTCCCCCATTGAGCATGTTTGGAACTGGATGAAGCGTCGTCTCACGCGGTCTGCACGTCCAGCACGAACGCTGGTCCAACTGAGGCGCCAGGTGGAAATGGCATGACAAGCTGTTCCACAGGACTACATCCAGCATCTCTACGATCGTCTCCATGGGAGAATAGCAGCCTGCATTGCTGCGAAAGGTGAATATACACTGTACTAGTGCCGACATTGTGCATGCTCTGTTGCCTGTGTCTATGTGCCTGTGGTTCTGTCAGTGTGATCATGTGATGTATCTGACCCCAGGAATGTGTCAATAAAGTTTCCCCTTCCTGGGACAATGAATTCACGGTGTTCTTATTTCAATTTCCAGGAGTGTATTATCCACCAAAGAATTCGTAGGAGACAGTTTCTGTCTATCCAGCCGGTAGTACGTGGTTCTTAATGGACTGAAAATGACAGACGTGAGAGTAATTTGCGGAAAACCCCAACGGAATATTATCCTTTTTGTTCTCTCGGTCCACAAATGTGGATCTGCGCTCATTATTTTTTTCTCCGCAAATAGGCTGAGTTTTCTGCTTCTCTTACAAATTCTGCATCTCTTACAAATCCTCGACAAAATCGGGTTCGAAGTTTTCCGACCATGTTAATTACGCTAAAGTAGGGCAATTGTTCTTGACAAGCAAAATGGCTCTTTGCAGAATGCTCGCCTAACACATGAAAAGCCTGGGTTCGATTCCCGGCGTTATGAAATTTTTAAACGAAGGTACACGCCCTACAAAGATTTCCATTAAGTTGAAAATACATTACGGAAAAATTAAATTGTATTTTTTTAATGTAAATAATCTTGAGTAACAATCCATTGGAAGATCAATAATTAGAATTTATGTTTGCGATAAAACTGGATTTTTGTGTGCGATATGTAATTAGAAATAAGATGTAAATTTTTCACAAAAATGGCAATTACAGATGTTCAGTAGCACGTATTTGTTGGATTTTTGAGTTACGAACAATATAATCCAAAAATCAGCGATCGAAATAATGGTTTTTCAGGGATTCGGGTGCTATTGATCATAGAGCGGTCAATTGTTTCGGATAGCAAATGGTCTAGCTGCCATTTCTATTCCTATCGGTAGAACGGTAATTTCGTCGTTATGCTATAGTATGGGGCCAATACTGTAACATTATACACTGCGTCCAGCCCAGGAAAATTGAACAAATCTGTTGGTACTTTTGCCTTAGTTGTGGTCCAGGACGGACCTTAGGCGGATTATAAGAGCACCATTTATTCAAGAGCGGTTCCTGGGACGACCCCGAAAAAGCACGATTTTTTGGTACAAAGAGTACCAATTGTGGTTTTGGTCACTTCTATAATATGTTGTGTGTGTGTGTGGTTTGAGGTTTTCGGGCGCTAAACAGCGTGGTCATCAGCGCCCAAATCTCGTCGTGGCAGATCGTCTACAGGGTGTTACAAAAAGGTACGGCCAAACTTTCAGGAATCATTCCTCACACACAAATAAAGAAAAGATGTTATGTGGACATATGTCCGGAAACGCTTAATTTCCATGTTAGAGCTCATTTTAGTTTCGTCCACCTACGCTCAATGGAGCACGTGATCATGATTTCATACGGGATACTCTACCTGTGCTGCTAGAACATGTGCCTTTACAAGTACGACACAACATGTGGTTCATGCACGATGGAGTTCCCGCACATTTCAGTCGAAGTGTTCGTACGCTTCTCAACAACAGATTCGGTGACCGATGGACTGGTAGAGGCGGACCAGTTCCATGGCCTCCACGCTCTCCTGACATCAACCCTCTTGAGTTTCATTTATGGGGGCATTTGAAAGCTCTTGTCTACGCAACCCCGGTACCAAATGTAGAGACTCTTCGTGCTCGTATTGTGGACGGCTGTGATACAAAACGCCATTCTTCAGGGTTGCATCAGCGCATCAGGGATTCCATGCGACGGAGGGTGGATGCATGTATCCTCGCTAACGGAAGACATTTTGAACATCTCCTGTAACAAAGTGTTTGAAGCCACGCTGGTACGTTCTGTTGCTGTGTGTTTCCATTCCATGATTAATGTGATTTGAAGAGAAGTAATAAAATGAACTCTGAAAGTAAGCGTTTTCGGACACATGTGCACATAACATATTTTCTTTTTTTGTGTGTGAGGAATGTTTCCTGAAAGTTTGGCCGTACCTTTTTGTAACACCCTGTATATTCTTAACATATGTTCTTAAGTTGACATTCTCAGGGAAATTCGAACCTTTTTTCTGTATCATTGCCCGCTACCGAGATCCAGAGGTTCAAAGTTACGATACTTAAGCAGAAAACAGTAAATCCACTTTTCAGTTTTTTTTTCAGACTGGGCAGCAACTATTTTAATAACTAACCACAGCAAGTAGCTCATATTTTACCCGCATATTACTGAGGACAATTGAAGCAGCAGCACCAGAGAAATGGGAATGTGACAGTGTGGAAATGGTTACGAGAACAACTCGTTTATCCATACCGTCTTCAGACAGTCCAAGGTTTTACTGAATCAGAGTTTCAATCCAAAAAATTGGTTACTGGTGACAGCGTTCAGGACCAACATTTTCTGTCTACCAAACGCTGATGAAACAAAGTTTGCAAGGAATGGAGTGCAGAATTATCGCAACACTATATTGTGGGCGGTGAGAATCATTTTATAATTTTGGTCACAAGACATCAACAACAATTCAGCATTAATAAATTGGCTGGCATAAGCGGAGACAGATTCATTGGATCTTTCATTTTCCTTGGAACACTGACTGGATCATCATACAGTGACCTTTTAATGAGACATTTAATTGTTTTGCTAGAAGACGTTCCTCTACACTTACGTCGAACGCATGTTTCATGCACAGTGGGGCACCACCTGATTTTGCTGTGTAAGCAAGAACTACTTTAAATGAGAGTTTGCCAGTTAAGTGAATAGATCACCCCTGGTGGATCTTCTGACCTCAGTCCATTGGATTTTTATTTCTGGGGTTTAAAGGACAGTGTGGTCAAGACCTATGGCTAATGTTGACATTTTTTTGCCAGCGTGTTCAAGTATTTCAGTGGAGCGGCAGACACCTAAAACACGCGAGCGAATAAGACAGCCCATGAGGCGGCATTTAGAGGGTTGTGTGCCAGTCATGGTAGACATTTTGAGGATTTAGTGTAGCCATCAGAAGACAATATTTGAAAAGAAGAAATACCTATAAAACAATGCTAGAAATATGAAAAAAAAGAAACGAAGCAAGCATGTAGCAGCAAAAAAGTGTCTGCAACTAAGAAAATAAAATAACTGACCGCATGTTTATCTACAATTTCTTGCTTCTTTTTAAGTCTTTTATCCGTTCCTCAGAGGTTATTATTAGTGAGTACCCTATATAGGTGAACAGACACATTATTCGATCACGCAAATGGCGATTAATCACTGGGAATTCCGTCCGCAGCGATCTACGGAGAAACAGCGACATAGTTAGTTCTAGGAAGAGCAAATGTGTGGCTGAGATTCACTGGAAGTTTTCTAAGGGAATGTATCTGCGATAGAAGTGGTTTTCAAAATACTTGTTCGACCCGTTATTCTGTACTGCTCGCGAAACTGCCACACTTACCGGGGAAGATTAGTTAACAATGTCCGTAAAAGAGCAGCATTTAGCATCACACTTCCGCTTAATAAGCACGAGGGCGTTAAGGAGATTCTTACCAAAATAATGGGGCAGGAGCAACAAGACAGTCGTCCCGCGTCGTCGACAGGCTTACCGTTAAAATTTCAGGAAGAGTCAGACCACATAATATTTTGTCCACACACCTCGCAAAATAGCAACAATGGAAAAATTAGTGAAATTATTCGTACGGAGCCTTATACGGAGATATTCTTCGACCCGTTATTCTGTACTGCTCGCGAAACTGCCACACTTACCGGGGAAGATTAGTTAACAATGTCCGTAAAAGAGCAGCATTTAGCATCACACTTCCGCTTAATAAGCACGAGGGCGTAGAACAGGGAAAGGTGGAGCTGATAGTCATATCGTAGATGCTCCCGCCACACACCGTGGCGTTACTCGTACAGGGTTGGCGCAAATGTGAAAATCCATTTATTTATTCAGGTAGTGTTACTACCACACAGAAAGCAAGAAATGTTACCAACAGCAGTATTTTCAAAAAAACTGTCAAACGTTGGAATTGGCTTGGTTTCAAAATTTAAATCTGTGAAAAACGTACGTCTATATTGGTTTCTATAAATCAGCTGTGACAGATACAGTCACCAACCTGAAGACTTCCCAGAAGCTGGTGACGATATAGTTGTTTGTTTCCACGACATCCAATTCTTTGTAGGTAAGAGCACTCTAGAGATACTTTTGTTCTTTCGAAAAGTAGCCGATGAAACTAATATTTCGTTTTACTTTTCAAGTCAAGTTCCGTTACGTTTTACTTAATAATCTCCGAAACATCATTAATAGAAAACGAAATTGATATAAACTTCTCACTGCAGGCATCAGCACAAGGGACAATTCAAATAATTCGGCAAACAACAGACTTTCATTCATGCACACAATCATACAGCGTGCTCTGTTAGTCCTATCGAGGAGGTGACGCTTTAGGGGAAGTGGAGCAGGTCAAGACAAGCATGTAATAGAGACTTGATCTGTGTATTGTATTAACCACCAGCCGCATCTACAAAAAGACAGAAACGAAACAAGCACGTAGCAACAAAAAAGTGTCTGCAACTAAGAAAATAAAATAACTGACCGCATGTTTCCCTACAATTTTTTGCTTCTTTTTAATTTTTTTATCCGTTCTTCAGAGGTTTCCCACGGAAGATAGCGAGCGGTGTAGGTGAAGGTTAGTTTGTGTACCACTATCGCTTGCTGCTTTCCTATTCCAGTTACGAGTTTCTCCAGATCATTCCTCATAGGCAACTTCAAGTAAAATTGCTCGACTATGGAATACCGTCTCAGTTGTGTAACTGGTCTCGTGGGTGATTTCTGGCGTTCCCCAAGGAAGTGTTACAGTCCCTCTGCTGTTCCTAATTTATGTAAACGATTTAGGAGACCTTCTGAAGAGCCCTCTCACAATTTTTGCAGATGATGAGAAAAGTAGCAGTTGTATGTGAATAACAAAAAGTGTGACGTCATCCACATGAGTACGAAAGGAAATCCGTTACATTTCGATTACACGGTAAATTACACAAATTTAAAGGCTTTCAGTTCAACTAAATGAGCGGGAATAACGATTACGAACAACTTAAGCTGGAACGTTCACGTAAATAATGTTGTGGAGAGGGCCAATCAGAGACTGCGGTTTTTGATACAACACGCAGAGGATACAATAGGGGTACTAAATAGACTGCCTACATTACTCCTTTCCGTCCTCTGCTAGAGTATTGCTGTACTGTATAGCATCCTTACCAGATACGATTGACGGAGGATTTCGAAAAAGTTCAAAGAAGGGCAGCTCGTTTTGTATTAACGGGAGAGAGTGTCACGGATATGAAGAGTGGGTTAAGGCGGCAGTCATTAAGACAAAGGCATTTTTTGCTGCGGCAAGATCTTCTTCTGTAATTTCGATCATGAATTTCCTCTTCCGAAAGTGAAAATATTTTTTTTTGGTGCCCATCTACATAGGGAGAAATGATTATTACAATAAAATACGAGGACGCAGAGCTCGCACGGAAATATTTAAGCTTCCCGCTCGGTTTTCTAGAGTGGAATGGTAGAGAAAAAGCTTGAAGGTGGTTCGATGAATCCTCAGCGAGACACTTAAATGTGAACTGCAGACAAGTCATGTTGATGTGGATGTAGACGTGCATGAGACTAATAGTTATTCATTCAATATTAGTCGTAAGTAGATTGGTACGATACTTCAAAGACACACGTGCTGTCATTATTATACGCTAGGTATATTTTTTTTAATGTTAATAGTTTTTGCTCTCTTTGTTAGATCATTGAACTATGATCGATAGCAGTCAATCTCTTGATGTACTAACTGTAATCTCGATGGCGATGTGATGTGGTTACTTTTATATTTAACATTTGTGTACGTTTGATGTCAAACAGTTGTGAACATTTCCACGTATGTCGCTGTAGTGGGGTAGCTGCCAAGTGTTCCGTTTACCCATCGCACGTTATTAATTTAGTAGAAAGGCACATGTAACATCTATGTAAGGCTAAGGAAATGGCAATGGAGGCCACGCGTGGCACTGCTAGAGGTTTTTACCAGGCAGAGAACACCAGAATCATCCAACTTGTGGTGTTTTTTACAGTAACGTAGCTGTCACAACGTCTTTAACGCCACTAATCACGGTTCTAGACGCTCTAAGACTTGCTCTTACATTTGACGTGGAATAACACTCTCTGTAGGCTTCCGAAAAAATCTAGGTATGAGCACACTACTAGTTGCCGTAGCATATGGTACATTTGATAGTACCACATGCAGAGTACATGAGGGGTAGTTTACGTATCCGCACCGTCTGCAACATGTCCGGATTCACTTTCTTGAGAATTTTTACGAACTTTTACCTATGGTCTCTTACACGAACTACCAATTCGTTGTTTACATCTTCAGTCTTCTTTACAGATGTAGCAACTTTTGAAACAGATGCAATAGCAAGCTTTCATAACCATTTGTTGTGGTACAACTGGGTCGAACACCAGCAGCGGTTTGAGATTAATTTGAGGGTTTGAATTACAGGTGTCTGGCTGGTAAGCCCATATGTCCTTCCAGCAGGCGTTAAAACTGCTGTCTACTAGAACGTAATTCATAACGCTTCCAAACAAACTGCAGGATGTACTGTACATGGAAGAGCTTTAGCACATTTCTTACACGTTGTTCGAGATGTACTTTTTGACAGGTGCCGTAACAATGATGCCATAACATCCATTATTTCTCTGAAACTATTTCAGTGGCTGCATTTTTAGTGGTGTAGCCAGCCACCCGAGGTCGAGAAGTTGTCAGCTCATGGAGATTGATGGAATACACTGATAACTCAGTACATTATGACCACAGACCTACTATCGATGTAAACCCGTTCAGGCGACAGTAGCGTCACCTGGTGAGGAATGACTGCTAGTCGGACACCCGCATGGTGCGCGTAATATCAGCGAGCGTGCTGTCCATGTATAGAATGAGGAAGGCGCGCGATCTGTCTGATTTTGATCGAGGGCAGATTGTGATGGCCTGGATGTTCGGCACGTGCATTTCGGGAACTGCACGGCT
Organism: Schistocerca piceifrons; assembly: GCF_021461385.2. Classification (NCBI taxonomy): domain Eukaryota; kingdom Metazoa; phylum Arthropoda; class Insecta; order Orthoptera; family Acrididae; genus Schistocerca; species Schistocerca piceifrons. The sequence continues at coordinate 669,015,106 of NC_060139.1, forward strand.
TGTGTTGTGGCGAGTGTCTTCCACACTTGGTGAAAACAAGGTCAAACCACGTGGGGTAGGGCGGCCATCCCACATTCCAGATGTTGGACGTCGTAGGCTGGACAGAATGGTAAAACAGGAAAGGCGGCGAAATGTGGCGGAACTAAAATCACAATTTAATTTTCAGCAGAGTACAAGTGTGTTTGAGCACACAGTGAACCGAACACTTAACGATGGGCACTTCGCCATCGGCACTGGACGTTGGCGCCATGGCAGAGCGTTGCATGGTCTGATGAATCCCGATACCTTCCTCACATGCCGATGGGGGGGCATGAATCCGTCGTCTTCTAGGCGAACAGCTCCTTGACACCTGCACTGCGAAGCGGAGATAATCTGGCGGTGGCTCCATTATGCTCGAGGGAACTTTCTCGTCGGCATCTATGGGTGCAGTGAAGCTTGTGCAAGGCACCATGATGATCATAGAGTATCTTACAATGGTTGCAGACCACGTACACCCCTTCATGACGATCATCGTTGCCCACGACAGTGATATTTTTCTGCAAGCTAGTGCGCAATGTCACAAGGCTAGGAGTCCGATAAAATGGTTCGAGAAACACAGTGGCGAGTTCCAATTGATGTGGTAACCCCCTAGCAAGCCAGATATGAACTGGATGGGAGGGCATGAATCCGTCGTCTTCTAGGCGAACACATCTGGGATGTGATTGTACATGGTGTCAGAGCTCATTGCCCCTCCCCAAATTTACTAGGATTAGGTGACTTGTGCGTGCAGATGTGGTACCAACTCCGGCCTGCGACCTGCCAAGACCTCATTGCTTTCATGATACGATACGTCGCCGCTGTTATCGGCAGCAAAGTTAGACGTACCGGCTGTTAGGTAGGTGATGGTTATGTTCTGGTCTATCATTGTATTTCGCTAAGTTGCTTCTTTTACTTCTTTATCTTTACACCAGTAAATGGTACGTCCTGTGTTTGAATGATTCATATAGTTTCACAGATGAACCAAAATACAGCAAACGTATCGTACAACATGACTAAGTTAATCATGTTTTACTCCGATGGGTCTGTTATATAAGAATGAATGTAGATTCAGCATGCAGACACTGGTCTAACAAAATCTGTAACGCTATGGGATTAACCTCTGCGACTAACTGCCATGTTTATGTCTTGCCATGGGGTAAGTTAGGAGCTTGGGCAATGAACGCGTAAGAGACACTGCAAGCCGGGGTGACTGGCCGGCACATTACTCTACATCTGTCGATCGTAAGACTCAGAAAGTCTTAAACAAAAGTTTGTGACTATTTTGCCACTATATCCATCTTCATTGCAGAATTGTGTAAAACTTCTCCGAGAATTAGGAAATGGCGTAATTTACCGCAAACTGCTCAATAACCAAACAAATCTAAGTTACGTAGCGACTACTACAGCTACAGTGATCCTTCCTCACAATCGCCAAACTAATGATAAAATGGGCTAAATCTGGGATCTAGTATAATCACAAAGAATCATTTCTAGATATGCGTAAGAATTCTGCGATGAACAAAAATTCTGTTCTCCAGATTCCAGAGAGGACGAGCGGCTCCCTCTGCTCCCCTCGCGGAATTTTAAGTTCAAGTAACAGCCAGCTTTTTGCCGCAAAATCTTTTACACTCGCTATCACAGCAACCGCGAATCCTCGTTGAGTGTTCTCTCTTTATGCGCTGTCTGTGCTGATGTCACGCCATCTTCTCACAGATATAATATTGGAGCTTATTTCTCACTTTTGACCTTGATATCATGACATTCATTTGCGCAAAGACATTAATCTTCGTCATGGTACAGAGAAAGACCTGAGTCGAAACAAGGCCCCGGGAGTAGACAACATTCCATTAGAACTACTGACGGCCTTGGGAGAGCCAGTCCTGACAAAACTCTACCATCTGGTGAGCAAGATGTATGAGACAGGCGAAATACCCTCAGACTTCAAGTAGAATATAATAATTCCAATCCCAAAGAAAGCAGGTGTTGACAGATGTGAAAATTCCCGAACTATCAATTTAATAAGTCACGGCTGCAATATACTAACACGAATACTTTACAGACGAATGGAAAAACTGGTAGAAGCTGACCTAGGGGAAGATCAGTTTGGATTCCGTAGAAATATTGGAACACGTGAGGCAATACTGACCCTACGACTTATCTTAGAAGCTCGTAGATTAAGGAAAGGCAAACCTACGTTTCTAGCATTTGTAGACTTAGAGAAAGCTTTTGACAATGTTGTCTGGAATACTCTCTTTCATATTCTGAAGGTGGCAGGGGTAAAATATAGGGAGCGAAAGGTTATTTACAATTTCTATAGAAACCAAATGGCAGTTATAAGTGTTGAGGGGCATGAAAGGGAAGCAGTGGTTGGGAAGGGAGTGAGACAGGGTTGTAGCCTCTCCCCAATGTTATTCAATCTGTATATTGAGCAAACAGTGAAGGAAACAAAAGAAAATTTCGGATTAGGTATTAAAATCCACGGAGAAGAAATAAAAACTTTGAGGTTCGCCGATGACATTGTAATTCTGTCAGAGACAAAGAAAATGGCTCTGAGCACTTAACATCTGTGCTCATCAGTCCCCTAGAACTTAGATCTACTTAAACCTAACTAACCTAATGACATCACATACATCCATGCCCGAGGCAGGATTCGAACCTGCGACCGTAGCAGTCGCGCGTTTCCGGACTGAGCGCCTAGAACCGCTAGACCACCGCGGCCGGCTGTCAGAGACAGTAAAGGACTTGGAAGAACAGTTGAATGGAATGGATAGTGTCTTGCAAGGAGGATATAAGATGAACATCAACAAAAGCAAAACGAGGATAATGGAATGTAGTCGAATCAAGTCGGCTGAGGCTTAGGGTATTAGATTAGGAAATGAGACACTTAAAGAAGTAAAGGAGTTTTGCTATTTGGGGAAGAAAATAACTGATGATGGTCGAAGTAGAGAGGATATAAAATGTAGACTGGCAATGGGAAGGAAAGCGTTTCTGAAGAAGAGAAATTGTTAACATCGAGTATAGATTTAAGTGTCAGGAAGTCGTTTCTGAAAGTATTTGTATGGAGTGTAGCCATGTATGGAAGTGAAACATGGACGATAAATAGTTTAGACAAGAAGGGAATAGAAGCTTTCGAAATGTGGTGCTACAGAAGAATGCTGAAGATTAGATGGGTAGATCACATAACTAATGAGGAGGTGTTAAATAGGATTGGGGAGAAGAGAAGTGTGTGGCACAACTTGACTAGAAGAAGGGATCGGTTGGTAGGACATGTTCTGAGGCATCAAGGAATCACCAATTTAGTATTGGAGGGCAGCGTGGAGGGTAAAAATCGTAGGGGGAGACCAAGAGATGAATACACCAACCAGATTCAGAAGGATGTAGATTGCAGTAGGTACTGGGAGATGAAGAAGCTTGCACAGGATAGAGTTGCATGGAGAGCTGCATCAAACCAATCTCAGGACTGTAGACCACAACAACAAGATGGTGCAGATAATAATTTTTTGACATACATTAGAATTCAGCATGGATGTTAAGAAACAGCCATGTTTGAGGACAATGTGTTAGTACGTATGTAAAAATTTGACTTGTGGGCTGTGTTGTCTCGTGGCGCAAGGGCCATAGCGTTCAGCCACGTTGCACATTTCCCCCCACCGCCACGCCACGATACCTGTGCGCTTGGTGCGTGAAGGAGGGGGCAAGGGGAACTACCACGCATCGTATTTAAATGGCAATGCAGTCGCATTGCTTACGACTTGGTTTTATAACTCACATTTCTCAACATTATAGCGCACAAACAAAACTATTTTTCAGTGCTATTTAATTATATTTTGCAAACTGAAGACAATTTTTATCTGCTACAGGCTGTCGACATACGGACAGACACACGGAGTTTCACAGATTTTCTCACTCAGTTTGCTACGTAAATGTGACTTATTTAGCTTTAAAATCGAAAAAGTCTTTCACACACATATGCCGACCGAAGTGTAGTAGCACATTTGCAACCTCATTATGGAGATACGGGAACTCTATCTGAAGAGAACAGTGTAGACGTCCTGGACAGTTTTTGAGCAAAAGGATTCTTCATTAAAATGTGAATCACCTTGCAGATCAATCAGTTACACCTGCACCCATTCACAAGGGCATTTCCAACTGAAACGGCAAAAACGGTCTCAAAAACAGCTGTAAAATAGTTGTAAGACTGACAGTGTCCCCAAAACGTTTAGGAAACAATCCTTGTAATTCTTTCAAGGCCACAATGAATCCCTCAAACCCTAACGACAGTGAGCTTAAGGAATTTGCCTATGTTTGTCAGAAAGTGTCCTTTCTCTAACACTGTTGCCTATCCAAATGCATCCTCGTAATATCACAAAGTGGTTGTTTCTCACCTTGCAATGTCTTACTGTGGACAGTATGCAGTCACGTCCACATAAAATGCGAGGTCTGCAATCCATTAAGGATGATCTATTTTTCTTTTCGCACTCCTTTTTCCTTCATAAATTCAACAATAGCTAGCTTTAAATCGAAAAATCGTTCCAGCCATGCCCCATGACTTCACCAACGTACTTCCCACTAATATATAGTACCCGTACTCTTGGTTCAGTTTCAGCGAAAACTGTCGCAACCGACAGTGGAGCAATGTGTGCGACTTCCGAAATTTTTCAGTCCCCATCAGCAATTTCTTCACACTCTGAATGGTTGCAAATTTAGCCAAAGTGCTGTTGGGTGTACAGAAGAATTAATTCCGTTTATCACTCGTTGCAATCTTTCACTCTTTCGATGTCAACTGCATCTTTACATTCTTTCTGTATGATTGTGTGATGTCATTTCGTAGTACGAGTAAATTGGCAATACCCATCGCTCATGCGATTGGATAAAATACATCAGCATTCAGCCTTAAAGGCTTGTGACGATAAATAGCTGTGCTGCCTATTTTAGTGCAAACATCAAGTGGACCTGTGGATGTACTTCATACCACGAACAAACAGCGAATGGTAAACAGCGCTAACACCACGATTCTGCGGAAAACGCCACACCGCAGTACTGAATGAAATATCGCGCTGTACTGAGACCTCTGGGGAAGGAATGGGCAAAGCCAAGACAGGCTGAACCTTGGACCACACACTAGGCCCGTGTGCAGTTTGGCACGCGTTATCGGACCATGTATTACAGGGCGGGTACAATAAAACTGGCTCGGAAAATGTTTTATGTACGTCAAGATAGGCAACCCAGCTCACATTATCCACTCAAGGACACAATTTACAAGGCTTTGCCAAACCTGAAGTACGAGGGTTATTCCAAAAGTAAGGTCCGATTGATTGCCAAATTGAAACCACAGTGAACATCAGAAATGTTTTACTTGTAACAATTAGCTACACCTTTCAGCTACTTCTCTACGTAGTCGCCGTTCTGACTTAGACTTTTGTCATAGCGTTGTACCAACTTTTCAATAGCCTCATCATAGAAGGCAGCCGCCAGTGCTTTCCGCCAATTCTCCACGCTGGCCTACACCTCGTTGTCTGTGTCAAAATGTTGTCTTCAAAGACAGCGGTTCATGTGACCAGAGATGAAACTCAGGGGGAGACAATTGCGGACTGTATTGTGGGTAATCTCACATTTCCATTTGAAAACGATGCAGGAGCATCTTCATTGCCCCTGCAGAATGCGGCTGAGAATTGTCGTGAAGACGAAACAGCACGACAGTTATGTAATGTTGGCTGCATAGCTTCAGGCGAAATTTCTCACCAGGCCCTCGTACTTGGCGGCAGACACTATTTTCTAGACATCTTTACGCACTCACTGCGAGCTCAGAAATGAGAAGAGCGACGTGATGCTAACTGGGGTTATACTAGAGACACTACCCAACACATCTGTGCAAAGCTTTATCGGATTTTCATAGTCGTTTCCATTTCGCGACCGATCGGACCTTACTTTTGGTATAACCCTCGTACATGAACAGTTTTCTGTGCTAGTCTTATTTTAATCACGCTGTAGTTGCCGAACTGTGACTCTATTTAACTGTAACTGTCCACATTAATCATCGTTTCATCAGATGTACACAAATTTCTCGAGAAGAACATGTTCAGAAACAGACTTTAGTTGTGCTGTATAATTTCAAACCTCAAGGCCGATCCTGTCATTGACAGGCTGATTATAATACAGGTTCTGCTCGATTTTTACACATGCTACGGGCATACAAACCGTTGTCGTCTAAAGCAAAGTCACGAGATAGAGTTAAAAATTCAGAGACTAGGTACTTCATCAAACAAACATTTAGGTACGTGTTATTTGTAAAATCAAGTGTCCTGAACAATTCAGACATCTCGTGGAATAAGTGAAACTCATTTATACGGACATACCACAGCTGAAGATAAGAATTACAGATTAACTATGCAGGTTCTCAGTCACTATAAAATAATATTAAGATATTCAACGGCATCCATTTCCCATTCTAAAATGAAATACGTTTTTACATGTTTGGTATCTGAATTGCAGCGTTGCTTACCACATATATTTCTACTCAGTGTCGTAGAGACACGTACTCTAAATGCGATGTATATTTTTCAAGATGACAAAAAATGTCGAGATTACAGGAAGATTCTGTGCTGGTATGAGTACTATACGTCGCCTATTTCGACAACTCAGACACTGTGTACAAGGTGGAAGATTTTGTATTTCGGGAATAGTATTGCAAATCTTTGCCAGTTTCCTGCAGGATACACACAGTAAACGGGCTTTTAAAATTTTGGTACGTTAGTCAGAATTTTCAATATCAAAATCCTAAGATAGGATGGTATTGTATGGAGGTCATCAAATCAAGTATTGCAGTGTTGCGCTGATTTGCGTGACATGGTGTTGCAGTCAGTTATACAACACTTACAGCTACACACAAGCGCAGGGAGTGCAAAATAAAAGTCACCCGAAAAATATAATGGGCGATCACAAAGTTTCCGTTTGAAGGCGTTGTTGCAGCATGTATTCCATGTAGCACGATTCCAGTGATGTTGCAGGAGCACCCTCATGTAGACAAAGGGTTACTGTGGCATTCGTGTCTTTCCGATGTGCACACGGTAAATACGTAAAGCTGAACTATGGCGATCTTATCACCAAATGCACCCAAACAAGACCAACATGCTGTTCCTTTTTCTTGCCAGCTGAAAGACAAACAACGGTAGACATCCGTGGGAGAGTGACGAATGTGTTAGGGATGCATGTCTGTCGATAACCACCGTCGTGGAATGATGTGCCAAGTTACGAGAAGGATGTTGCTGCTTCATGAAAACGCATGTCCCCATATCGTAAATGTCGTAGCGCATAAGTTACACCAACTCAAGCGGGACACACACGAGCACCCACCCTATAGCCCTGATCTCTCCCTATCCGATTATCACGCCTTCGATCCCTTAAAAAATGCCTTGAAGGGTCGACGATTCCTGTTGGGCGAAGGTGTGTAGTAGTCAGTTATGGACTTCTGCACACAGCGCGACACTGTGTTTTATCAAAAGCCCTGTGCACCGGTGGAGTGATTGCCTCAGTGCTCACGCTGGTGTTACCCGATTGGGCTATCGATTCTGGATGGAAACTTTTTGATAGTCTCTTATACTTCATCCGCCTGATGACAGACAAACCAGCTTCAATCATCTGCACCCTGTCGCAGCTCATATACGTTGGGTTGCCTATCTCTAGGCGAATGTAATGTTTTCCGATTTACTTGTGTTTTCTCCAGCCTGTAGGTAATCATTAATCAAGTACAGACCGACAGAAACATGGTTGACGATTTAGGATAAGAAAACGCAGTCATGTATATGTTCAATATATTCCAAGACGATCAGTACTAGAGAATTTTCACTGAAAGAGTATGACTTATCATACTGTTTCATTTAAAATTTTCTGGAACTGACCTTATAAAATAACGATAGCAACTGTAATGTCAACAACTGTGTGGATTTCTCGGCTACCCATCATCACAGATTTCTCAGTCTGCAACAACCTGTGGTGGTGGAGCGCTGTCTTACTGAGGGACACAGAATGTTGTGTGATGAGCCACAATTAGCTGGAACTGTGTTTTATAGGAATCAATTGAAAATAGACGAGCAGGCAACTTTATAAATAGAGACAAGAGCTGCTATCTGAATAAGATGTTGAACCCTGTTTAATCTGACATCAGAAAAGAACAGTAGTTGACTCGGCGTGCAGAATGTATTACAATCCTTTACTTTTGGCAGCTTTCATAACGGGAGTGCTGTACCTTCACTTGCGCTAGGGGACAATAGCGACTATTTATGTCGCACTTGCTGTTGGCCTTCTGTAGTGTAACCAAGGGCCGCTGTTGGCCGTATGAATCAGTTCCGTCGAGATTAGCGAGAGCATCCTCACCTGAAGTCGGACAGAACGTTGACCGTGGACACATCGTGTCTAGATGATTGTATGATAAGTCTGTAGAACCCAGAAGAATTTCATCAAAATTCCATTACTTTCCTCCAAGTTTTGAGCTTTAGCAAGTTTCTGCTCTCTGATAGCTGACATGTAACGCAACAACATCGAAGTGGTATCATAAAATTCCTATTGTACATAAAAATAAGAAAATAAGATTGTTTTAAGGGACAGTTATTTGCACACACTACATATCCTCTCAACAAAACAATGACATACAACAGTAATTTCTCTTCTTGCTGAACATTGTTCTCTAAAGACAGATAGAAAAATGAAGTAGGAAGTCAGCAAGGCTGTTTCGATGTGATTACTACTTTTATTGACCTTCCACTACTACTTATGTGTACTATGAAACTTCTATTGTTTCTTACTGGGTGACGTTCTGCATTACAAAGCTATGGAAGTAGTGCAGAAATCGTTAGCCAATACTATTTTTATCTTAGAATATTATGTATAAAGTATCAGTGGATTGCAACAGAGTTGTTAGCGTTTATATATTCAAAAACTTTGTATAAATTTTCTATGGATTTAAAATGCGTTGCTACTAGGTTACAAAGCAACACAAATGTGTCCATGATTTCTATTTTTTCTCCCAGTAGGATGATTCCTTTGTGGGCAGAGTACAATGGTGCACTTTGTAGAGGAGTGTTTTACATTATTCTACTACGCTACCGCTTAGTGTCACAGTATCATATCAAATCAGCTTAACGACTAGTGTGAATGCTATTCCCGGGGTTTATTAGACAGCTTACACTATGCTACGTATAGAACGATGCAGCTGGACAGACAGGAATTTAAATTCCACGTTCAAAGCATATACGAAGTTTTCAGGATAGATCAAAACTGTGACTTAGGACTTACAAGTCTTTGAGTTGACATGAACCCCAGTGAACTTAGAGTTTAATGTTGCTAAATTAACCCGTAGCATGATTACTGGACTTCTTTGAGAGATGTTAAAGTTGATGATACAGTTTTTGTGCGTATCGTCAATCATTTGTGCCGTCAACCAGAGAATAAAAGTCTGCGCGAGCTGTGATTCACAGCACTCAATGCAGTGAACTAACCATTGGATGACTTCTTCGGTTCACTTTGTACTGCAATAATGCCAACTATATCTGATTTTCCATGTACTTATGGGTTCATAATATGACTTTTCATTTCACTGGATCATGAAACAGACCTTTTAACAGTTAAAAACAACGATACGTTTTCTTCGTTGGTGTTTTGGTTGCGCAGCGTAAATTATTTGAAAAGTAAACTTTGGAATTTTATTTACACGTTATGATCTGGTTTGGCAATTTCACTACATTAACATATACGAATATATGTGTTGTACCATTAACATGTAATACTTTGTGAACACGCTTTTTTTAACCAACTCATAATTCTATCCTGAGAATCTATTAAACAGATCAGTAAGAAGATAATGTGATGAAAATGATGAAGAAGTGTCTCTGAAAGCGGCTGTGACGATAAATTCGAATAAAATTTGACTCTTAACGGAATTTTAATTTCAAACTACTCCAGATACCGGATACAGTTTAGTTTATTTTGAGTAACTGAGCATCTTCGCCTCATTACAGTTACTCTAAGTCTGTAAGTGGTTCTGTTGACTTCTGAGCTCTCTAAACATTATTTTTCCCGTTACAAAGCATGTACCTATACATCGACTAACCGACTCCTTCACCAACATTTAAGTAATGAAGACATACTTTTGCTTTAAAGCACCGAGATCTCGACAGTTCAGAAACAACTGGTAACCGAAGTAATAATTGACAGATATCAGGATTCTAGAAAATATCCTACTCTGACAATTTCCTTCAGTTCCGAGCTGATATGAACAACAATACACTTTGGTGACTGCGAGAAGGCCAACTATTTGTCATATAACGTATGTAAAGGAACACCAAATTCTGTAAATAAGTTTCAAAATATCACAATCTTAGTCAAATAACTTTTACGTCTACAGTAATTGCTAAAATATTCACGTCACTAGGGAATATACTTTAAAAAAAGCGAAAAAATTCTTTCAGATTTCAATACGCTTAATGCAGAGAGAAAACGACGTACCATTTACTCTTAGAATGTGTGTTAAACATGATAGAACACGGAAGAGGACGAGAACAGCAGATATCCCTTGCGCCTGACATCAGAAGTAATACGACGAGCGCATCTCGCCATCGGGCACTTGCCACGCGTTGCAGGGTGTTGCCACGTCGTAACAATGGTGAAGCAAAGAGAACAGAGGTTGTCATTATTGTCAGGAGCACAGAAGGATTGTTCTTGCTTCTGCACCAGTCGTTACCTGGAGTTTAAGGAGATGGGTCATGGTCTAATGATTTGTGTTGGCCATGAGAGAGTCGCGCCAGTTAATTGCCATTCTAACGTGCGTGAAAAATTTTCAGGAGAAGAGAGAGCTACGAAGGAACATAATTAATAAAATTCTGAATTTAATTCTTTACAGATCATGATGTTACCAAGGGAGAGGAGAAAAATTATGACTTGAAAGGTTTTATTAGATAGAAACGGTAAGCTGCTGACTTTTTTTTCAGTAATTAAATCGAAATGATATAACGAAATTTTTTGCTCGGTATAGGATCATCAATTATAAGCACTTCTTAAATGAACTGAATTTCAACCTATCCACAAGTAGAATAAAGTACTGATGGTTCATTCAGTTTGTAGAGGCATTTATTTCGAATTAGAGGAAAACATTAAATTTCTACTCAGTTTCAATAGACCTTGTAATAACGCGAGGGAACGTAAAGTTTTTTCCAGGTAAGTAACTTTCTATTGTTCACTTTCATGCTTGAAAATTATATACTTCAATAATTCGTTAAACCAATTCGACATTTTTGTCAGTGTTTGTTGGGACAAAATAACGTTTGCATGTTGCAGATAATAACTATGAAGCTGCTTCTCTTGAACCACTGTAAGTGGCCTAGAGGTTGGCAACATTTAACATTTATCGAACATGAAATTATACTTACCAGTACTTTGAAGAAAGTAACAAGGGAGAACCACGAACGAATTGTGAATTAATATCAAGATAAAATTTTTTATGTGAGGAAGTATTAACGATGAATCTGTATGAGAATGCACTGAGAAAGCAAAAATGTTTGTGCTATAGAGTACTCATGCCGTACCATAGTAAGGATCTGCTAACAAGTAGTAATGACACTGACGAAAACTTCATACTGTACTTACCATTTATTAAGAAATAAGGTATAAAAGAAGCTTGGTGCCTTGATGTGCGTTTTACACAGGAGACAGAAACAGCAGTGCCCATGCGTGCTCCACTATGCTGTTCTACATAAAGCTTGCATACAAAAAGGGCAAATTACTAGCCCGTGCCTCCACCAACGTAATCAATCATCCGCTGTCACTGCTCTATTGTCCATTGTCGACTAAATTCGGTTTGGCCTTCAAATCTACGCTTTCTGAAATTGGAAAGCAACCATCTTAATTTTAAGCTACGGGACGATGCCCTACTGTTTCAGCGAAGTTAATGCAAACTGCGCTCTGCTTAATGATAATCCAATAATTGGCAGGATATTTTTAGAAAAGAAATTTACCATTGCTGAATGTTAAAACCTGGGGCTCAGTGTGGAATTGCGGTAAAGAATAGGGTCAGTATTGACAAAATAGTCTAACCAGACAGGGACCATTCAGGAGGAAGCGATAAATTAATGTATAGGACGTTAAGTAGAGAACCATTATACTAAATCTAAATGTGAGCAGAGTAAATGCAGTAAAGTTATTCTGTCACGATTTCAATCCATCAGGAAGATTCTTTATTGGAGAGTCGTCATATGAGAGATCGAAACACTCTGGGAGTATCCACAATAAAGCGATAGATAAAGTAGCGACTCTCTCTTTTAAATAAATTAAAATCAGATAAAGGTACGAGATGGTTCGAACGACCGAATGAGGAGCCAAAGTGAACTCGGCTCGTTGTAGAAGGAATCGTGGTTCAGATCCCCAGCACGTTATTTGGATTTCGGTTTCCTGCAGTTTCTCTAAGTTACTTAAGGTGAATACAATTATGATTCCTGAAATTAGCTGAAAAGTTATTTCCGTCCACATTGCTGTCTGTCCACATTATTTGTTCGGCTCCAAAATCTTCATGTTGACGAGATGCTAAATTCTAGTGTTCCTGTCATATGAGGGTAGCATTCGAATGCTACGCCATTATACAGGCTGCAGATAGTGACGAGTATTTTGCTATCAGTGGCGAAAATGTTGTCGTTAAAAAATAAAATTACGTATTATATCGGTCTAACAATTGATATTTATACTTTACTAACCTCTAAACTCTTGTATTCGCTGCTAAACGTCATAACGTGGTGAAAATGAAGCTACTGCATTCGGGAAGAACGCTTTACGGGTCCTGCCTTTATTTCTCTCTTTTCTAGGCTCTAACGCAGTATGTATAAAGCTTCAAAGCATAAAACTACAAGTAGTAATATCAAACCACAACTACATATAAATAATTAATGGTAAACTGGTGATGCTATAACATAAGAAATGATGTTTTCGTAAGTTATCATTCTCATCTTCTATCCACAGTTATGCTTCCATCTTGAGGCATTATAATGTTTGTTCTGTCGACTACTCTTTCCCCATTAGGTCTCACATAGTGTTTTACAAATGATGTGGTCAACGTGACTTATTTGTCGAAAAATGTTGTAAGCACAATTTTATACCTATTTCATCTTTGTTGAATCATTTGGGATGTTATCCAAGACACAACGTCTTGAGTACTTAGAAATTTTATTTTTGTTTCCTAATCTTCGTTCTTGTCAGCTTTGTGAGTAGACTGTGTCTCAGTATCACACGTATAACTTGTAGAATAGATACATGTAATTTAATTTGTACTTTTATGGTTTGCTTTTAAGATTTTTTTATTATTCGGAATATGCTTTGTCATCAAATGTAAATAAAAACGGGCCTGCCAATATGGCTATGCCTCAAAACAAAGCGAGGAAACTGTGAAATTTCAAAGGTGATCGAACAGGAAACGGCAGTCTTAGCTGCAGTGTTGCCATTGGTTTTACAGCCAATGCTTCACTACTCAGTCGTTGAAAAGTTAATGTTTTAAATAAAAAGCCGGTGTATGGCTCGAATGTAAATGTAATACAATATAATTTAATATAATGTAATATAATATGTAATATAAACATTTATATCAGATGACCAGAATTACGGCATGGTGTCTAATTTCCTAGATCGGAAAAATTTCGTTTGTAATCTGAATGACACATTCTTGTCTTGAAAAGCATTAAATAAACACACAGCTTTTCTCAGTGCGTATGTAACAATATTTGTGGTTTAGCGTCTTCCTCAAAACAAAGTTCTCATAAATAAAGGGCTTAACAGGTATAAGTGCAGATAATTTCATATGTGGTAACTTAATATGTACAAAACTCAATGTGTTGGTTGTTTTTTCCCTTCATCGAACAGTCTTCCCACAAACAAGTCACAAAATTTACGACCCAACGCTTTTTGCAAGTCCGTAATGCCCCACTAAGTGGATTACGCCTATCAGTAAAGACTTACCATTTTATATCCACGTGTCCACACCTCAGCACCTAACCCACTGTCCAGGGGAAAATTGGCGTTAATGGCAGCTCTTGCCGCATGTACTTGGTGGCACCACCCTACCTAAATGCATACGACTTGCAAAGCTGTAATTATTAGTCTGCAATTGACATGAATTATGGTGTAATGTTGTTTGGTACATAGGCGCAGTTACCAAAACAAATATACGCACGTATATCCATTACACCACATATATTATTTATCTGTTATAGCAATGTATGGAACACAGATAGTTTCGAGGAAGTTTACCATTTGTATCTTTCACAGCGGTACCATATGGCACCTCATGAACGGATACACATAACAGCAACGAAATGAATCTTTTTTTAACTGACAACAACAAGAGAAAACATCCAGGAGCACTGCCGATACGTGTAGTGAGTTTACTGCTTGATTAATATAGCTGTTGATATTGGGGTTACCACTTCGCTTTTCTTGGCATCATAAACCGATATAGATACATTTTGGCAGTTACAGATTGAAGCAGAAGAGGGTTTTTACGAGCTAGAGCTTAACGTTCCCTCCAGATCGAATTAACTAAGAGAACGAAGGGGATCTTAAAGACTAACCACAGCCTTTTAAAGGAAACATCGAGGCAGTCTCCTGAAGTGCTTCGGGGAAACCGCAGACAACGCAGTCAGTAACGGCAATATGGTGTTCTGAGCCCCGCTCCACTCTAAGACGAGTACAGTGTGTTAATATCGGCAGTTTTTGACATCGCAATCGTAACAGAGACAGAATCAGTAGTGTGTTTTTTAGGGGACATGCTGAATCTTCCACATGCAGCTCAGAATTGCAATACCTCCGAAAATACACTCCTGGAAATCGAAATAAGAACACCGTGAATTCATTGTCCCAGGAAGGGGAAACTTTATTGACACATTCCTGGGGTCAGATACATCACATGATCACACTGACAGAACCACAGGCACATAGACACAGGCAACAGAGCATGCACAATGTCGGCACTAGTACAGTGTATATCCACCTTTCGCAGCAATGCAGGCTGCTATTCTCCCATGGAGACGATCGTAGAGATGCTGGGTGTAGTCCTGTGGAACGGCTTGCCATGCCACTTCCACCTGGCGCCTCAGTTGGACCAGCGTTCGTGCTGGACGTGCAGACCGCGTGAGACGACGCTTCATCTAGTCCCAAACATGCTCAATGGGGGACAGATCCGGAGATCTTGCTGGCCAGGGTAGTTGACTTACACCTTCTAGGACACGTAGGGTGGCACGGGATACATGCGGACGTGCATTGTCCTGTTGGAACAGCAAATGATTGAACGATGGGTTCGATGACGGTTTGGATGTACCGTGCACTATTCAGTGTCCCCTCGACGATCACCAGTGGTGTACGGCCAGTGTAGGAGATCGCTCCCCACACCATGATGCCGGGTGTTGGCCCTGTGTGCCTCGGTCGTATGCAGTCCTGATTGTGGCGCTCACCTGCACGGCGCCAAACACGCATACGACCATCATTGGCACCAAGGCAGAAGCGACTCTCATCGCTGAAGACGACACGACTCCATTCGTTCCTCCATTCACGCCTGTCGCGACACCACTGGAGGCGGGCTGCACGATGTTGGGGCGTGAGCGGAAGACGGCCTAACGGTGTGCGGGACCGCAGCCCAGCTTCATGGAGACGGTTGCGAATGGTCCTCGCCGATACCCCAGGAGCAACAGTGTCCCTAATTTGCTGGGAAGTGGCGGTACGGTCCCCTACGGCACTGCGTATGATCCTACGGTCTTGGTGTGCATCCGTGCGTCGCTGCGGTCCGGTCCCAGGTCGACGGGCACGTGCACCTTCCGCCGACCACTGGCGACAACATCGATGTACTGTGGAGACCTCACGCCCCACGTGTTGAGCAATTCGGCGGTATGTCCACCCGGCCTCCCGCATGCCCACTATACGCCCTCGCTCAAAGTCCGTCAACTGCACATACGGTTCACGTCCACGCTGTCGCGGCATGCTACCAGTGTTAAAGACTGCGATGGAGCTCCGTATGCCACGGCAAACTGGCTGACACTGACGGCGGCGGTGCACAAATGCTGCGCAGCTAGCGCCATTCGACGGCCAACACCGCGGTTCCTGGTGTGTCCGCTGTGCCGTGCGTGTGATCAATGCTTGTACAGCCCTCTCGCAGTGTCCGGTGCAAGTATGGTGGGTCTGACACACCGGTGTCAATGTGTTCTTTTTTCCATTTCCAGGAGTGTATATAGTCACAACTGCGTCTGACCTTCGAAAAAATATTCACATCTAATGCTTTAAGACAGTTACATATCTTAGGTAAAATTCTTTGGTATCTCTTAGAGAATGAAATGGAAGTTAATTTTAGAGTGCCTTTTAAATCCACGCTTATCGACAGACATTATTCACCAGAACGACAGATACCACACTGTCCTACTGTTAAGTGTCCCATCTTTAACAGTGAACTACAGTGACGGACGTGGCGGTGGTGGAGGCGCGTCCAGTGTACTGTAAGCGGTGTGTGAGAACGCGTGGCGTGCCTTACCTCGCTCAGCGCTGGTGTCGAGGCTGGCTGCCCTTGCTGTCACGTGACATGTTGATCGCTCCGGCACTCTGAAACACACAAAAGTTCTCGTCACCCTCTATGAAGTAGCCATAGATTGTAAAACACAGGATGTCAGGGAAAACACTATCAATTTAAACCAATTACATTCACAGAATACTACAGTCATACACATTAGTGCTCCGTAAGCCATCATACACTGTGCGTGAAGCGAAGTGTGGATTACTAAAGTCACAAATTCACTCTCCCTAAAAAAAAAAAAAAAAAAAAAAAAAAAAAAAAAAAAAAAAAAAAAAAAAAAAAAAAAAAACTCTGTTCCATTTTTCCGTTGGTTATAACGCGTCGTAAGAAATATTGTCGTTATATCACTGAATAAAACCTAATTTTTCTTATTTTACCCTTATTACGTTAGTAAAAGTGCAGAAAACTGATCTTCACCTCTTCACCTTAAATCATCTTGAAATCAGATGAAAAAGCTCATATCGCATTAAAACACTGTTATAGTGCGGCTTGTGTTCTTTCGGACATCTCCGAAAGAACCAACATCACACAGTCAAAATTCTGCTCCAGTATATATACATGATGAAAGAGATACACTGCCTTCAAAAGTTTTTGCCGGTCCAGAATTCGAACCCTTTACAAAAGTGGTCACCTGAATAATTGGGCTATCCGAGCGCGCTTCCCAACCAACCCCTGACGATATGTTATGATGTCTTCAGTGTGGATCCACGCTATGTCTTGACCTCTTGCAGCGATCATGCGAAATGCTGCGAGCAAGAGGAAAAAAGACACGTGGTGAATGGGGGAGGGGGGGGGGGGTGGGTTCGCTACGGAAGTTCGGAAGTTGTGTGCGACGAGTTGGGAATTTGTGTCGAAGGGGAAGTTTTCTCGGGTACCCATGACGGTTAAGGCCTTCATGTACCTGATGTCGGTATTTCTCATACATCTGTATGGGGATAGTTCATAAGCTGTCAAGTAATGGACGATGCTCAAAGTAGGAGTAGATGCAACGCCACAGTGTTTTGTACTTGTTACGCGATTGCCAGAGATCCTGGATGTAATTTAAATCCTTGTTTCGTTTAGTCAAATTTTTATAATTGTGCGCGGTATTAGAAAACACTATGTATAGTAATGAAGTGTTGCAACTTTCAAATCTTACAGCTAGATTTCGCTCCGTGTAATCTATGGGACACCACCGGACGATCACAGACTTTGTGTGTATGTTTCATAAATAATTAATGGGAGGGAAACAAATTTCTAGTCCACATATTTTAATACTTTGTGAATAGGAGCGTAGTAAGGAAAACGTGGGAAAATGTCGCGTCAACATTTCTAAAATTTCCGCAGGTTTGAAGTGCTAATTTTCACGGAATAATTGTGCGAAACCTTTAAAATTTGGTAAGACTTCCGAACTCTTTGTTTTGTACACATTTTTTTCTGTATGCCCTGATGAATCACTTGCGTCAAATAGTTTTCAGAATTAAAATTCGTCTTCAGAACAGCTAAGCCGTCAGCAATAAGGTTGTTTACATTTCTTACAAAACACATCGAGGACGGAGGTAAATTTTGATGATGCACTACTTGCAAGGTACAGTAAACACAAGAAGCATCGGGGAAGTGCAACAGATGCTGGCACAGAACCTACTATCGTCCGTTACCTTGACAGAGCAGAATATGGAAACTAGAAACGGGCGTGCAGTCGCTGTCACCCACCAGAATTTGGGTAAGCAGGAGATCTATACACGATATGTGTCCCACGAATTGTGGCAGAGTGTATAAACGGAAAGTACTGACACGTGTGAACAAAGTACATCGTTTCCGCAAACCACCAACGGATTTGTTTAGTGATATCAGTTCCATCCGCAATATAGCAAAAGCAAACACCACAGTTACATTTCGACGAGCATCCAAAGACGGATGTCATCAATACTTCCATAGACTGCAAAATAAATCTTTGTTGAGTTTACAAACAGTACAGCAACAATATTTTCGGCAATGGAGAAAGTGAATAGACCAATTGTTTCTCTGCACCTTTTTTTTTTTCACCGGAAGCTTTAGTTGCACCTGATGATGTATATTTCTATTACATCCTGCTGAAAGGTAGAAGGTGAAAATGTATGGTAACTTTCTGTCGCTAGGAGATTTCTTCAACATCAGCTTTGGTGTCGCATGTTTACCGCTTCACAGCAGTATGAATTGATAAAACATCCTGGATCTTAACTGATTCGCTCCGTTACTTATTTACGAACTTTCTCTCAGCAGAGCCCTCGCCTGCCATTCTCCAAGTGACTGACCGTCGAGCTGTGGGGAAACAGCCGTCCCCCACGTGATGATGCTCGCGGCCGCCATCACACTGAGGAAATCGCGTTGCCAGCCCCTGCATCGTTATACTTCTATGCAGTACAGCCCCTTCCTGTGTTTGAGCACCCCGGAACGAAGCTCCATGACCTGTTCAATAGTTCTGTGTCACATGTTTCTCTATAAATAAAACCATGGCGTGTTTTAAAACCGCGATCATTGTTAGTACAATTAAAAATGCCAGCTCGGTCATTCACAGTAGATGGTAATTCTGTTAAGCTATCCATTTCATGTATTTCCGGGGCAGATTGATATCGTAATTATGTTTTCACGCAGATGAACTGTGATAAAGCTCTCACTAATCGACATTTTCGTGCTTATATTTACTACAGAGATATTGGTATCGACATTGTGTGGCATCCCCGCACTCCAACCGCGTGCTGATGTTGTCGACGCCGTAGAGGTGCTACTGCCACAGCTCTCGCAGTGGAGTTGACACACGATGCGCGATGACGTAGGTCCCCGTTGGTGAACGGGAGACAGAAATGCGATCTCGTACGATGGAAGCTTCTTCTGATTTAAGATTGAATGATTCATTGCCCGGATATGCAGTAGTTGTTAAATCTTATCTCATCCGCATCGTACACACCACCAACTGCGAGGAAACATTGTAATTATCAGTCTTCTCGTACGTTGTTGGCTCGTTGCTATGGAGTTGTTGAGTCTGCATGAAGCGAGATCCACAGATACTCTTTGATCACGTCTGAGTGAACCTACACCGTAATGTTAAATAAATGTTAAAAATTTCTCTTTTCAATTAATGAAGTAGATATTTTGATATTCAGATTAAATTGTCCCTGCTGAACAGTCGTTGGTTAACTATCATTGATTAAATCACTTAATAATGTAGTCCACACTTGATATTTCACTTGGAACGAACAGTTTATTGTTCCTTGGTCACTAAATACTTTATAACTTCCGCACCACACGCACACGCAGTTGGTTGGCAAAGTGAGTTCTATTAAAATTAAGTTTCTTGACAATTACGACAACTTGACTCTTCAGCGTAATTGTATTATTTTCGTGAAGTCGTGCAATTGTGTCCTACTTGAGACTAATTGAGTGTAGTCCTTTGATATACTATCCACTCTTCTTTTAGTTCCAACTATTTGAAAGTCAAGTCCAATATTCACTAGTTTCATCAGTGAAGTTCAGTTAACCCGTTATGCAAGGTTAAACGCGTCTATCAGTTCCTGTGTCTGCTCAGAAAATCAGTTTCCGATGTTCGTGAATCACGTCACGCAAGAAACACTTCTGAACGCAAAACAATCTCGTCGCGTTCCGTACTCTCAATAACTAAGACAAGAATTGTTGTTGAACATCTTTACAGGACGAGAGCCAGCAAGCTACTTCTTCTGTGAAAGAGTATTGTAGGCGCATTGAATTTCTTCGTTGCGCTTACAACTCTCTTCCACGTAAAAGTTATCTCTGACTAACATCACCTTGGACTTAGCTTTCAAGATATTAATTGCAATTATCACTTGGATATTTGTCCATTAATTAAATCTGAGGTTTCTTCCTCCTCTTTTCGTGACAAAAACTCTCAGTGATGTATAATGTTATTGTTATCAAAACTTCTTGCTGTTAGCTTATCGGCAAAGATGTCGTATTTGCCAAGATAACTCTTCCCTACTTCATATTATGATATTCTGTCTTAACTGACTTTAAGGGGGTCGTTGGGGTGTTGTACTTGCTTTTTCAAATAAACCTGTAGTTATTTCAGCTGCTAATAGAATAGTTATAAAACAGAGTTCAATGACTTTCCACTCTTCAAAACCTGACTACTGATTTAAAATTTATTTGTTTTGAACATGAAAACGATTGAAAATCCCCTCATAATTTAGTCCCAATTGAGAGTGCCTGTACCAATTGTCAATTCGCGTGCTATTTGGCTGAAAATGCCCAGAACGTAAACATATCACAACGTGAGCAACTCACTATACCTTTGTCAGTTGAGAATGAAAAGGATAAAAAAAATTCAACATTGCTGTGTTTACAGGAATGTCATCTATACCATACTGCCGCACTAGTTATCATCACTATGGAATTGTTTTCTCTTGGGCTGCACTTCGTCTGCTTGCTTGCAAACCTAACAATGTAGTATGTTCTTTGAACTATCCTTCTATGGAATGTATGCACGCCAGACGTCTATTTAGCCTATCACGGTTGTATTTCTCTAACCCTGTGATCATTTCTATGTGCAGTCGCTCCTCCGGAGCTTCTGCGATCCAGTAGTGAAAACTAGTATCGGCGCAAACACAAAAATGTGTTCCGTTTTTCGTCGTATTTGAATCACGTTCTCGTGCATTCTGTATTGAGTTTCATTTCTCCTCCACGATTCTGAACTTTTATTACGCAGCATGCTACACCGTGTGAGCACTGACGAGAAACGAGCGCGAGACTCGCTGAAAGTTTCAGCTGCAGCAGCGCACACGTCACTGGACAAATTTAATCCCGGCCGCATCGGCGCCACGCCCACGGCGCGCTGCGAGACGCGATAAGAAGCCAGATATATGACACACAGACACGGCGGACGCAACCTTGGAGAGGAAATGAACTTTACTATCCATCGCATAGAGCTGCACTTTGTGCACCGGAGCATCTGCACATTTCTAACTTCATCCCAGTTAAGCCTGAACTTGTGCTACAGCTGTAATAACTCCGACGTCGAAGAGACGTTACGCTGCGCCTCCCTTCTCTTCGTGACGTATCTCATTCCTAGAAGACGCATCTGTTTGTGGCTGAAGACACCGAACTTTGGACCTAACCATCTGTCGCTCACATGAATTTGGAGACAAGTATAAAACCAGCATCCACCCTGAATATCTCAAGAGTTATCTGAGTGGAGGCTTCAAATATCTGTCCTGTTGTCATGAGACAGGTTTGTTGTTTCCCTTAAATCACTTCACGAGCGTACTGTACGGTCGCTTCTTTCAGGAAGACGCTGCGAGATTCATCTCAAATCTTTTCCTCTACGTCTCAAATTACCTCGGAGTACCAAGCGTTCTTTTCACTTCTACCTACAGTTCAACCTGTCTGAACTGTATAATATGTACATTCCAAATATGAGTGTTAGTGATTATCCCGTAGGCCGTTATTAAAAGAAAATTAATTTTCAACTGACAAATACACTCCTGGAAATGGAAAAAAGAACACATTGACACCGGTGTGGCAGACCCACCATACTTTCTCAGGACACTGCGAGAGGGCTGTACAAGCAATGATCACACGCACGGCACAGCGGACACACCAGGAACCGCGGTGTTGGCCGTCGAATGGCGCTAGCTGCGCAGCATTTGTGCACCGCCGCCGTCAGTGTCAGCCAGTTTGCCGTGGCATACGGAGCTCCATCGCAGTCTTTAACACTGGTAGCATGCCGCGACAGCGTGGACGTGAACCGTATGTGCAGTTGACGGACTTTGAGCGAGGGCGTATAGTGGGCATGCGGGAGGCCGGGTGGACGTACCGCCGAATTGCTCAACACGTGGGGCGTGAGGTCTCCACAGTACATCCATGTTGTCGCCAGTGGTCGGCGGAAGGTGCACGTGCCCGTCGACCTGGGACCGGACCGCAGCGACTCACGGATGCACGCCAAGACCATAGCATCCTACGCAGTGCCGTAGGGGACCGCACTGCCACTTCCCAGCAAATTAGGGACACTGTTGCTCCTGGGGTATCAGCGAGGACCATTCGCAACCGTCTCCATGAAGCTGGGCTACGGTCCCGCACACCGTTAGGCCGTCTTCCGCTCACGCCCCAACATCGTGCAGCCCGCCTCCAGTGGTGTCGCGACAGGCGTGAATGGAGGGACGAGTGGAGACGTGTCGTCTTCAGCGATGAGAGTCGCTTCTGCCTTTGTGCCAATGATGGTCGTATGCGTGTTTGGCGCCGTGCAGGTGAGCGCCACAATCAGGACTGCATACGACCGAGGCACACAGGGCCAACACCCGGCATCATGGTGTGGGGAGCGATCTCCTACACTGGCCGTACACCACTGGTGATCGTCGAGGGGACACTGAATAGTGCACGGTACATCCAAACCGTCATCGAACCCATCGTTCTACCATTCCTAGACCGGCAAGGGAACTTGCTGTTCCAACAGGACAGTGCACGTCCGCATGTATCCTGTGCCACCCAACGTGCTCTAGAAGGTGTAAGTCAACTACCCTGGCCAGCAAGATCTCCGGATCTGTCCCCCATTGAGCATGTTTGGGACTAGATGAAGCGTCGTCTCACGCGGTCTGCACGTCCAGCACGAACGCTGGTCCAACTGAGGCGCCAGGTGGAAATGGCATGGCAAGCCGTTCCACAGGACTACATCCAGCATCTCTACGATCGTCTCCATGGGAGAATAGCAGCCTGCATTGCTGCGAAAGGTGGATATACACTGTACTAGTGCCGACATTGTGCATGCTCTGTTGCCTGTGTCTATGTGCCTGTGGTTCTGTCAGTGTGATCATGTGATGTATCTGACCCCAGGAATGTGTCAATAAAGTTTCCCCTTCCTGGGACAATGAATTCACGGTGTTCTTATTTCAATTTCCAGGAGTGTACATTGTGAACAAACAGATATAGGTGTCGAGTAGTCTCAGTTATGGTATCTCGAGTTTCACCAGATTTATTAGTTACACAACTTTCTTCTGATAGGGTGACGGGTCTTCGTTGATTTCCTCGCGACACTCAACAATGTGCGATTCTGAAATTCTAACAATTTTGATTACTAAACCCATATCACAAGGAGAACTACAACTGAATAATTGTTTGTGTGAGAGGGGAGGTGTTGCCTTTCATTCGGGAAAACATACACAATCACTGTATTATTTACTTGTGTATTTAATTATTTCTACTTGTTTCAGACAGAGACCATTCGACCAAATACCATCTTAAATTACAAGCTGAGCGTAATTAAATTTCCAAAGATATATTGTGCGCAATTATGTGACATAATCAGGCTTAAACAAAACATTCATCCGACTTCACCAGTAGAATATAAGGAACACTAAGAATACAGTGATGTAATATAACGAGCCTAATATGTGCATTGGTCTGAAATTATTTTTGCAATATGATTCAGAATTTGTACTATAAAACCTATGTATGACACACAAAAGAAGCTGTATGTTTGTTTTGATGGGCAAACCATATAACAAATATTTATCTGCTTTCCCAGAGTGAGTGTTCACATTTATGTAACTGGACCATGTATGTTAACTACCTCGGTATAGTGCTTTAGCTGACACTAATGCAGCAGCAACACGGAAAATAAACCGAGTCCTCCTAGAACCTCTTAGCGAATTCGTACTTTTCTGCAGTAAATGTAGACGATGGCTGACAATTACTTCGTGCGTTACCCTATAATTTTCTGCGGTGCCCAAAATTCCGTTTCTTTCATCAGTCACAACGATGACCTGATTTACTGTTTTCCCATTTTTCCCGTTGCTGATATGTGGGCCAGAACGTACGTCACCTATCTCCTGCGAAATATCTCTCAATCTCTCGGGTCTCTTTTTAGAAACTTTCTGACACATGTCACCTCTACGACGTCGATGCTTTATGCTTCGTCTGCTTCAGCATACGTACACGGAGTAGATTCCGTGCGTTATGGCAAAGATGTAGTTACGAAATGTAGTTGCAGTGGAACCACATTTACCTGGACTAGGTTGGACCATAGATCATACAGATTACCGAAAATTTCGATAATTTTTTAATTCAGAGAAAGTTAAAGCTATAATCACCTATTTAAATTTATTTTCACGTAGACGTACAAATTCTACACCAAATCGACATAAATTTTAACGGCATTTTGGAAAAACGTACTCAGTTTCACAGACTGATATAATCAAGAAGTCTCTTTCGAGACAGATTGGTGGGTCGTTCATGTGCATCACGTAGTCGCAGGAGTTTCACTAGTATCAGTTCGGCCGAAATGGTTTCCACCAGTTACGATGTTGGCTCCCTGGGTGTCACAGTGTCTTCATAGCGAGCGTCAACTTCGGCAATATGAACAAACGGCGATAATCATCAGGAATCATGATTTAGAAACAAAATTCTTTAGGTTATTCTACAGATTTGGCACATCCAGCCCTCTCTAGTTCCGATCCCAGTTCATCCGCAGTTTTTGCAGTAACTGTATAGTATCTGCTACTCCGGAAGTAATAGAGGTCAGACTCGACAACGGTAGTCATTAAATTTATATTCCGCCATCCGCCATATGTAGATTTTGGGACTTAGTCAACAAGAAACACTGAGTTGTGCAGCACTGCATTGCCCCGATTGTTGAGAGTGTTACATAAAGTCAAAGAGAAAACGAGGCGTAGCTCCGTGGCAAAAATTTAGATGCACTGTGTACAATCGATAAAGTAGAATTTTTGGGAAAAATGTACTGAATTTGGTGTTGGTGTCACACACTACATATCGCTTCCTTAAGGACTGAAAGACAAGATTTGACAAATTACAGCGCCTACAGAGGCGTTTAAGGAATAATTCTTCCCGCATTCTATACTTCAACGGAAGACGAGCGAGAAGTCCCGTTAACCTCTAGTATCGATTTGATATGATTTATTTTAGCACAAGTACTTACTTACGTATTAAATATCCAATATGTCGGTATGCCACCATCGTACTGTATACACAGTTCCATAAGCCTCCGTGTTCTTCTAGATATATTTTTGAACAACTTCGATGTTACAGCGCGAGATGCATCCTCAACAGCACTGCACAGTTGTTCGTTTGTAGCATAGCGACGTGCAGATACAGGCGCCTTAATATAACGAGTTGTTAGGCGTGTGAGGTCAGGACTTCTTGGTAACCATTTCAAGGGAGATGGCGTTGGTAATAAACCACAACCTATCAACCGTCCTGGAAAGCATTCATTTAGGAACTCGTGTACTGCAAAAGCTAGTGAGGAGGCGCTCCCTCTTGCTGCAACTATATGCGTTCTCTGAGGTCCCTTTCCTCCACGCTAGTAAAACGCATAAATGTGCCAGTCGCAGTCACTTAAAAACAGTACAAACCAAGTAGACGTTCTGATGGCATCTCTGCCAATATCACTACGTGAGGTGTGTTCCTTTCTAGCTCGACTGTGTAAGGAGGATTCTCTTTGGCTGAAGCGACAATACTTCTAGCACATAAACTGAGATAAATCGCATGTTCATCTGAAAACATAATCTTGGCATGGTTCACTGTATTGGGAAACTGAGTTAACAAAGCACGGCACGCTAAAACGCACTCGTTCCGATCTGTACTCGATAATTCGTTTACGAACGTTTGTCTAACAGGTCTGAACTTAAAGATATTTTTTCATGTATCTCGCATCGTTTCCCTCGGTATATCGATTTCAGAAGCACGATAACGTGCAGACTTCATAGAAAATTGTTCAGTTCATGCAAAGACTCCGGCACATGTTTCTTCTCGCGTCTTCTTCCTACCACTGCGCGTCCTGTTTTTAACACTGCCAAAAGCAAAAGCACGTCTTTCACAATTTATAAGCGTTGGCTATCGCGGTGGAGCCTTATTAAATCTTTCTTCGAATAATCCCATAATCTCATTGTCTGTCCTGTGTGTTGTCGTTCGTGTAGCCCCATATACTTGTCACTAAGGGCTCCTCAGTAGTGTAACTATGACGGCTTACATCTTTCATGGCTACAAATTAAAACTAGATTGCGACTGCGAAAATACGTAAACAAGAATTCCAAAAATTGATAAGAAATAACATAGCTACAAACCTGTGTAACAATATTTGATTTCTAAACACGGGTTAAAGTGGAACGGGGAGTTCTCGCCCATCCTGTAGTCCAGTGTATACAGGGTGTTACAAAAAGGTACGGCCAAACTTTCAGGAAACATTCCTCACACACAAATAAAGAAAAGATGTTATGTGGACATGTGTCCGGAAACGCTTAATTTCCATGTTAGAGCTCATTTTAGTTTCGTCAGTATGTACTCTACTTCCTCGATTCACCGCCAGTTGACCCAATTGAAGGAAGGTAATGTTGACTTCGGTGCTTCTGTTGACATGCGACTCATTGCTCTACAGTACTAGCTTCAAGCACATCAGTACGTAGCATCAACAGGTTAGTGTTCATCACGAACGACGTTTTGCAGTCAGTGCAATGTTTACAAATGCGGAGTTGGCAGATGCCCTTTGATGTATGGATTAGCACGGGGCAGTAGCCGTGGAGCGGTACGTTTGTATCGAGACAGATTTCCAGAACGAAGGTGTCCCGACAGGAAGAATTGATCGGCGTCTTAGGGAGCACGGAACATTCCAGCCTACGACTCGCGACTGGGGAAGACCTAGAACGACGAGGACACCTGCAATGGACGAGGCAATTCCTCGTGCAGTTGACGATAACGCTAATGTCAGCGTCAGAGAAGTTGCTGCTGTACAAGGTAACGTTGACCACGTCACTGTGTGGAGAGTGCTACGGGAGAACCAGTTGTTTTCGTACCATGTACACCGTGTGCAGGCACTATCAGCAGCTGATTGGCCTCCACGGGTACACTTCTGCGAATGGTTCATCCAACAATGTGTCAATCCTCATTTCAGTGCAAATGTTCTCTTTACGGATGAGGCTTCATTCCAACGTGATCAAATTGTAAATTTTCACAATCAACATGTGTGGGCTGACGAGAATCCGCACGCAATTGTGCAATTACGTCATCAACACAGATTTTCTGTGAATGTTTGGGCAGGCATTGTTGGTGATGTCTTGACTGGGCCACATGTTCTTCCACCTACGCTCAATGGAGCACGTTATCATGATTTCATACGGGATACTCTACCTGTGCTGTTAGAACATGTGCCTTTACAAGTACGACACAACATGTGGTTCATGCACGATGGAGCTCCTGCACATTTCAGTCGAAGTGTTCGTACGCTTCTCAACAACAGATTCGGTGACCGATGGATTGGTAGAGGCGGACCAATTCCATGGCCTCCACGCTCTCCTGACCCCAACCCTCTTGACTTTCATTTATGGGGGCATTTGAAAGCTCTTGTCTACGCAACCCCGGTACCAAATGTCGAGACTCTTCGTTCTCTTATTGTGGACAGCTGTGATACAAAACGCCATTCTCCAGGGCTGCATCAACACTTCAGGGATTCCATGCGACGGAGGGTTGATGCATGTATCCTCGCTAACGGAAGACATTTTGAACATTTCGTGAACAAAGTGTTTGAAGTCACGCTGGTACGTTCTGTTGCTGTGTGTTTCCATTCCATGGTTAATGTGATTTGAAGTGAAGTTATAAAATAAGCTCTAACATGGAAAGTAAGCGTTTCCGGACACATGTCCACATAACATATTTTCTTTCTTTGTGTGTGAGGAATGTTTCCTTAAAGTTTGGCCGTACCTTTTTGTAACACCCTGTATACTGCGTGAACTCCGGAAATAGTTTATATTGGAGGGAGATTACAATTCTATAGTTTTATGCAAATAATTATATTTTCGAAATAATGATGTGCTACCTTTTGCTCAGGAGATCACTAATGAATTAACATTGGACATCGATCCACTGTAGACAAGGACACCTTATTTGTTGACCGGATCTTGCAATCGGGCTCATAGATTCTAAGTTCATCAAGCCTGGCATTTTATAATGTCTTTTAACGTCACACAAAAATAAAGGTCGAGTGCACTTGGAAAATTACTTAGGTAATAGAAGTAGGAGATCCTTAACGTCGCCTGACAACTAAGTCGGAGAGATGTGAGGAGAAACGTATATAGTAACAGTGACACGTAAATGTATAATTCTTCTTTTTAAGGTTCAAAATGTGATTTCAAAGGAAAACTTATAATATATCTCTGTGAAAAGCACTTTCATGTCTGTCAAACACTTTATTCTCTGAAAGGCGGCACACGAAATCCTTATTTAGAGTACACGAACAGGCGAAGGAAAGGCTGCCGCCATCTCTCGACCAGTCGGTGGAAGCCCCTAGTGTGCTGCTCCGGCGGTAGGCGGCAGCAGCGCTGCAGGCAACTTCGATTGGCCTCCAAAACGAAATGTAATAGTAAGCAGTTAATTTTTCGAACGATACATAGTAAAAAACCGTAAGAAGAGTATAAATAGATTTATTCTAACACCAGGATAACAGAGGTTCCATAAATAGAACAACGCTTGGCAGATTAATGGACGACGTACTGACTGCTTTGCTTGACTATTATTAGCATTCTCTCGTATCACTGAATTAAATTTCGGCTTTCTCTTAAAACTTCACGGGACAGCACTTCATAAATAAATAAAATACGGTGGATGTATTTCTAAGCTAATTTCCTCACTGAGAAACTCTTGTTACTCTTTGCCATTTAATTTTCACTTCCATTTTTGACCGAAGATATTTGACATGTAATTTCTTTTTTTAATGCGTTTCGGTAACATTATGAGACTGTTGTCAGTTGGCACGTAAACATTAATCAGAAATTTCTTACGAGGTATGAATTCGAGTTTGTAACCAATGATTAATTAACGGGAAATGGATAGGTTTTATATTTATCTCTACAGATTTTACAAGCCACATAAATACCTATGACTTCATCACTGATTAATGTTCTTATCAGTGTTTAAAATATACCCTGGCCTTACTAAAGTATAAAATATAAGAATAATTTAAATACGGCATTTCCACAGGTCGTACGTTCAAGCCTGATATGTTTGAAGGTGTTCTCATTGAAAAACGTTGTGGTAAGTATGAGTTATATGACCTGAACATGCCTCACAATTGAGGACCGAGAAGGCTCTTGATCAAGTCCTACATCTACATGGATATTATGCAAATCACATAAATGTGCCTGGCAGAGGGTTCATCGAACCACCTTCGCAATTATCTACTATTCCTATCTCCTATAGCGCGCGGAAAGAAGGAACACCTATATCTTTCCGTACGAGCTCTGATTTCCCTTTTTTTATCATAGTGATCGTTTCTCCCTATGTAGGTCGGTGTCGACGAAATATTTTCGCATTCGGAGGACAGAGTTGGTGATTAAAATTTCGTGAGAGTATTTCATCGCCACGAAAAACGCCTTTCTTTTAATGATGTCCAGCCCAAATCCCGTATAATTTCAGTCACCCTCTCTCCCCTATAATACAAAACGTGCTGCCTTCTTTGAACTTTTCCGGTGTACTCCGTCAGTCCTATCTGGTAAGGATCTCACACCGCGCAGCAGTATTCTAAAAGAGGACGAACAAGTGTAGTATAGCCAGGCTTCTTAGTAGATTAGTTACATTATCTAAGTTTCCTGCCAATAAAACGCAGTCTTGGGTTCACCTTCTCCACGACATTTTTTATGTGTTCCTTTCAATCTAAGTTGTTCGTAATTTTAATTCCTAGGTATGTAGTTGAATTTACGGCCTTTACATTTGACTCATTTACAATGTAACCGAAGTTTAACGGATTCCTTATAGCACTCATATGGATACGTCACACTTTTTGTTATTTAGCGTCAATTATCAATTTTCGCACCAAACAGATATCTTTTCTAAATCGTTTTGCAATTTGTTTCGAACTTCTGATGACTTTACTAGACGATAAACGACAGCGTCATCTGCAAACAACATAAAACGGTCGTTCAGACTGTCTCTCAAATCGTTTATACAGATAAGGAACAGCAAAGGGACTATAACAGTACCTTGGGGAACGCCAGTAGCCGACCGGGGTGGCCGAGCGGATCTAGGCGCTACAGTCTGGAACCGCGCGACCGCCACGTCGCAGGTTCGAATCCTGCCTCGGGCATGGATGTGTTTGATGTCCTTAGGTTAGTTAGGTTTAAGTAGTTCTAAGTTCTAGGGGACTGATGACCACAGCAGTTAAGTCCCATTGTGCTCAAAGCCATTTGAACCATTTGAACGCCACAAAGCACTCCTGTTTTACTCTATGACTTTCCGTCAGTTAGTACGAACTGTGACCCCTCTGGCAGGAAATCATTCAGTTACATAAATGAGACGATATTCCATAAGCACGCAATTTCACTACAAGCCGCTTGTGTGGTACAGTGTCAAAAGCCTTCCGGAAATCCAGACATACGGAATCAATCTAAAATCCCTTCTCAATAGCACTCAACATTCATGGGCGCAAAGAGATAGTTGTGTTTCACATGAACGATGTTTTCTAAATCCATGTTCACTGTGTGTCAATAGACCGTTTTCTTCGAGGTAATTCATAATGTTCAAACACAATATGTGTTCCAAAATCCTGCTGCATATTGACACTAATGATATTGGCCGGTAACTTAGTGGATGCCTCGCATTACATTTGTTGAATATTGGTGTGACTTGTGCAACTTTCCAGTCTTTGGGTACGGATCTTTCGTCTGGTGAACGGTTGTATATGATTGTTAAGTATGGCACTGTTGCATCAGTATACTCTGAAACGAACCTAATTGGTATACAATCTGGACCAGTAGACTTTCTTTTATTAAGTGCTTTAATTGCTTCATTACTCCGATGATATTTACGTCACTCATGGTGGCAGCTCTTCTTGATTCGAATTCTGGAATATTAACTGCGTCCTCTTTTGTGAAAGAGTTTCGGAAATCTGTGTTTAGTTACTCTGCTTTGGCAGTACTGTCTTCGATATTATCTCCATTGCTGCCACGCATAGAAGGCATTGATTGTGTCTTGTCCCTAGCATACTTCACACACGACCAGAATCTCTTTGGATTTTCTGCCAGGTTTCGAGACAAAGTTTCATCGTGGAAACTATTACAAGCACCTCCCACAGAAGTCCGCACTAAATTTCGAGCTTCTGTAAGAGACCGCCAAACTTGTGGATTTTGCATCTGTTTAAATTCGGCTTGTTTGTTTCGTTGTTTCTGCAACAGTTTTCTGACCCGTTTTGTGTACCAAGGAGGGTCAGCTCCGTCGTTGTTAATTTATTTGGTATAAGTCTCTAAATTGCTGCAGACACTATTTTTTTTGAATTCAAACCACATCTTGTATACACTTATATTGTTAATTTGGAAGGAGTGGAGAGTGTCTCTCAGGAAGGTGTCAAGTGAACTTTTATCTGCTTTCTTCAATAGGTATATTTTCAGTTTATTTTTGGAGTATTTGGGGGTTACAATATTCAGTCTCGCGACGACAACCCTCTGTTCACTAATCCCTGTATCCGTTTTGATGCTCGTTATTAGCTCAGGATTACTTGTTGATTATAAAATATTCGATAATGGCACGTTTTCAGCTGAAACCAATATAGGAAATGGTTTTCTTCATTAGAATTAATATTTTAGATATGCTGTTTTAAGTGATTAGAGATAGTCGAACATAGCTGTGATTATGTGTCAAAGTTTTCAAAATTCTCCTCCATGTGAAATGAGGATAGCCCGTAATACTGACATCTCTCTGCGATTTCAAACAGAGAATGAAATTTATTTTCGTTTTTAATAAAATTGATTCATCTTACGTCTAACAGCATATTTAGTGCTACTTTCCTAATGATTTGCCTGTGAAAGCTGCGAATGTCACATAATTATTTTACTCAATTTGTTCCCCTTAATATCGACTGACAGAAGTATCGGAAGTACTTTCTATTAAGTTAAAAATTAGATTTGCTAAAATGTAGATTTTGAATTGATGTTTCTGTTGGCGTGTAACTTTGGAGCCATCACAGTTTAGTACTTAATCATACGTCAGCCTGACAAATTCTGTACTTGTGGTAATAAATTTAGATTCAGCTACTATTGCCCCAAAACTAACCACAAATTTTGAGCAGACGCAATATCACTAACTTAAAACATTTTTCATATTTTTATTCCCTCGTGTTCTACAAGACAATAATTTGGGGCTATTCATTGGTTAAGGAATGAGTATTTATTATAGAACAGGAAGTAACTAAAGTCGTATATGGGATTCACACATGCACATTCTACAGGGATCTGTTCAAGCAGTTGGGAATTTGAAGTGTGATCTCACAGCGAAATTGCCACGCATCAGATTCGTTGTCAAGAACTCATTTGAACTTTAGTGTAATACAAATATACACAAACACAACACCACAATAAATACTGGTAATCACCAACACCTAGTGAATCTACATTCAGCACTAAAGGAATGGAATTCACAGGCATAAAATCTGCAGATAATCTATCTACGGAAATTAATTGTCTGCTAAAGGCTTTAGTGTTTCAAACGCATATTAAAACAGGTTATCTGTGACAACAACTTGAATACAGTGCACATATTCTTGAAGAGTTAAGAACCTAGAAGTTATCATCATGTGGCCATTTGTTAATGTATACCATAGCCATCGTTTGATTTTGAGGGCCTAATGGGCAGCCATGCATGTAGACTAAATTATGGAAGTTAAAGTCCCCATGTTACGCAAACAACTGTTTTGTAATTTCTAAACATGTATCAGCACCCACAACAAATTGAAGGGATTCGTCAATACCAACTTACAAGCTTCTCTTGTCAGTCAGCTATACGGGACAGACAAGTAGAAATTTTAAACCAATATGTTAGGAACACCTCACACCCCTTAACAGTAATAGCTCACGTAGTATATTTGCTAACCAGAATACTATCTTCAGATGTAGTCTACGATATTAGAGGTATCATTCGCCTAGGCACTTCGTGCATTATCCAGTTAGAGCCCATACACTGGTCAGTGTTTACTACTGGCAGGCTTTGTGGCGTTTCTCAGTCATGTAAACATACCGCTGCCGCAGCGGCACACCGCGAGCAGTCCAGTATCAACAGCAGCTTCATT
Source organism: Schistocerca piceifrons (assembly GCF_021461385.2). Classification (NCBI taxonomy): domain Eukaryota; kingdom Metazoa; phylum Arthropoda; class Insecta; order Orthoptera; family Acrididae; genus Schistocerca; species Schistocerca piceifrons. Next base: position 669,048,750 of record NC_060139.1, read on the forward strand.
CAGTTTGCGTTCAGCACCGCAATAACATGCCACGTAGAGACATACAACACTATGATAGTCAGGATAGTAAATTTACTTTCATCAGTTCATAAACAGCAAGATATTGCCGATCGGTTACATGTCACTCAAAATGGTATGTCTGAGGCGTGGAGAAAGTACATGGAGACAGGAAATGTGAACGATAGATCTGGCAGTGGTAGTCGTTGTATGACAGCACCAATGGAGGATCGTTTCCTTCAACTGTCAGCACGCAAGTGCCCAACATTAACTCAAATGGTTGGAATGGCTCTGAGCACTATGGGACTTAACATCTGAGGTCATCAGTCCCCTAGACTTAGAACTACTTCAACATAACTAACCTAAGGACATCACACACATCCATGCCCAAGGCAGGATTCGAACCTGCGACATTAGGAGCCGGTTGGCCACAGCGGCCGGCCCAACATTAACTGCCAGAAATATTAGAAACGACTTCTTCCGGCAACAGGGATTCGTATCTTATACCAAACAGCACGTAGAAGATTGCATCAGTGTGGTCTTCGTTCCAGAAGGCCAATGAGAATCTTTGCACTGAACCAACGGAACCGACGGAATCGAACGACCCGGGATCTTGCACTTCAAAGCTGGACCAATGTAGAATGGAGTAATGTCATGTTTGCTGATGAGACCAGGAACGGTTTGCGACCGGACACTAGACGTGTTATGGTTGGAGAAGCGCTAGACGACAACAGCAACGCCGATACCTTTAGGAAGTCCATCCGTTTGCAAATAGAAGTATAGTGTTCTGGCTGGCAATAATGATGGGACGGCGGACCCGTTTAATTCTCATTTACTGCAGTTTGACAGTTTCTGACCAACAGGTCCTACAAGCGATTGTAAGGCACTAAAGACGTGAAATCAGTGACAACTTAATCCTAGTCGACGACAAATGCAAGACCGCGCCGCAGTCTTGCAGTGTCTCGGTATCTTCAAAGATGCAACATCAACAGAATGCATTGGCCAACACAGTCTCCAGACATGAATGCAACTGTGCAAACATGGGACCTCTTGAGGGTGGCCATTGCGGAGCGTCCAAATCCATTTGATAATCTTCAGTCTTCAGGACGTCACTAAAGCTGCCATTGATGCGTGGGACCTTATACCTCAACATAAACTTGATGGTCTCATCCACGACATCCCTCTTAGAGTGGGAGAACTCACCATGTACGGGGAGTACATACTCCGTACCAACGACTGATAATTAACATCATAAGATAAACATTATCACTGCTTTTGTTTTCAAGCTGTACACGTAGGAGAGCGCCTGCTTTCTTTTGTAACGATTTTTTGTAACTAAACAAAATCGTTTGTGTTTTCAGAAGGAATTACGTTTATTTTGGCAATATAGTATAGTATAGTACAAACCTCAAGTAATTGTAGTCAGCTCGTGATATCTCAATCTTTTGTTGAGCTGTGCCTGTAAGAAGGGCAATAAACACGCACAGGTAGACATGAGGGTCATCACTGGTCGTTGAAGAAGAAATCTTTATTTCTGTTGCAAATCGCTTTAATCACTGTGTGACCATCATCAGTGCTGTACTTAAAATGAGAATAAAATAGTCAGACTATAAGATACTAAATCTGCCCAACTATGCAAATAAGGACATACAGAAGATCGTTTGCGTCAAAATACCTAGTATTAAAGCCTTGTGGACTTATAAATACAAGCAGTAAAACTGCAATATCTGTACGTATCGATGAAGAGTACCTGTCAGACCGAAGGTACAAATGCTACTGGGCTAACGGCTTACAGGGTCCTACGCAAGTGCGCTGATTACTAAAGCTGGACGCAACAGCGCCCTCTTTAATTTTGTCAATAGAAGTAGAAGACATAATGAAATACAGTACCGAAGCCATGCTCACAATAAGACCCTTAAACGTAAAAATCTGTAGGATGTTTAATAAAATCATGGAACTGACAGCGTTCACGCCCTCTGGCGTGTGTTTCAGGAATCATGTCCGAATGTATGTGGTTTTTTGTCCCCCTGGCGGACCATATGAGTTCGTGGTTCTGGAGTACCAGTCTGCCCCACAGGTTTGGACCTTCTGCAAGTAAACAGGATTACCGTGGTATTGTCAGCGCTGGGACAGATGTGGTTGCCTATGATCCACTGTTGCGTTGCTCTAGCTGTCATTGCAGTCGATCAATCGCCGCAATGATCCGTCTGCTGCTAGTTAACAGAGTGGTGTCGTCCGCAGACTGGGCCAGGATGACTTGAGGTACCACAGGCAAATCATTAACGTAAACAAGGAAAAGTGTTGGTAACAAGACTGATCCTTATGGAAGGTCTTCCTGAAGTTGTTCGCAACTCCACTGCTGTCCGTTGAGTTTAACCATAATCTGCCGCTTCTATAAAAAGCTGCTGATTAATTGTATGCAGTCGCCCGTTAGATGTTGCAGTTCATGAAGTTTTTGAAGCAGCTTATCCCTCCAGACTGTGTCATAAGCGTTCTCACGTCCAGAAGAACGGCAGCCGTATAGTTGTTAAAGTTCTATGCGATGAGTTCTGAGACTCGTAAGAGCTGGAGTCCCTCCGACAGTGAAGGTTGAAAAGCAAACTAACCCGTTCTCGTAGCATCGTGGTCCATGATGATAGGACGTAAGTGAATCAAGATGAGTGGCTCTAAAACGTTTGATAGTGTCGGTAAGGGTCTAATTGGCCAAAAACTTTCGGGATGGCTGGGGTCTTTCCCTGGTATGGGGAGCGAAACGACACGGGCGGCAAAGCGTTTGCAGTTCAGTCTGTCCAAGGGGCGAACTGAAATCCCAAGAATTTTATGATCTTTCAGACTTCTGAAGACGTTGTAAGGTATGGATCGATAAGTTGGTCTGCTTCCCTAATTTCTTGAGCTCTCTGACTAACCCGTCCAGCATCCACATCGTTCCCTAAGACGTCTAGAGTGTTTTGAGCCTCAAATGATGAAGCAAAAATTTCCGCTTTTCCCTGTGGGTCATAGAGAAGGACTGTAGGACTTTGAAGATCTCTTGAAGGTGGTTTAAGATTTCGGAGATTGCTTACCAAGCTCCAATGATAGTGTGTCTGATACTCAAGGGCAGCCGTCTTATCTTCCCATAGTTCTACTCTGTATTCCACTGCCCGTCTGCGCAGTTCTCGTGAGAGTCTCTTCATCTCTCTCTCGTCAGCCGGATTTAGAAGCAGTTGCCAGCGTCTCCTCGCTCTGTTCTTGAGGGTTTACAACTCTTGCTCCATGGTGAATAAGGGTATGATGTATGTCGTTCCACTGTGACAGAGGCCCTTTGGGAAGAGCGTCGTATTTTGCGTGGGAGAGTAGACATGCCATCATCTATCTGTTTGGTTGTGGAGACATCTTCAGTAGGGTTAACATTATTATTAATCCACCGCTCAAACTGATCCCAGCGGATCTGACTTGATGATGGGGTAGTGAGATGAAAGCGAGCCTCTGATATAACGCTAATCACGGGATGATGGTAAGACGTCAGATCGTTTAAGTTTGTAACCGGAGATCTAGCTTCAAGTTCTTTAACATCACTATGTACAAAACACCTGGATTTTGTGCGGGATGCGATGGAATTTGGATCGGGTCCCCTCCCCCCCCCCCCCCCCCCCCCCCCGTGGGTTGTTGCGCCTCAGGTTCCATGCCAGGTTCCATGCCAGGTTCCATGCGTAGTGCTTGTCGTTAAAATCATCACACAATACCCCTTTCGATAATGGTCGAAAAGTACTTGAAAATAATCCTCTTTAAACGTCCGCTACGGGCTGAAGTATGCCGCAACGGATATGATGATCCCGTAGGAAGTCGATATGATGGTCACTGTGGCTTCCAAAGTAGACAGCGGTGGGAGAGTAGCTTGTGAATGAGTGATGGATTACTTGAGAAAGATTGCTGTGCCTCCCACACGACCGATCGCGCGGTCTTTCCTTTATCCTGTCATGGTATTCAGGTTAAACGACTGAGTAGGGTGGATCTGCCTATCGGTGACGAAAACGATATCAATATGGTGCCAACTCGAGTTTCCTGTGCGTAAGGCCATTTTCATTGAATATACAGAGTGAGTTGTCCGTGGTCCTTCCAGGTCCATGGGCCATTGCTGGAGACAAAGACAGACATGGTTCCCTCAAAAAGGACGATTAATTTCGTAACTATGTTAGGTGCAGCCTGAAATTTGCGCATGGTATCTTTGATGATGGTAAAGATGTTCCCGTTTTTCAGTGGCGTAATGAAACCTTTGAGGCTACTAAATATGCCCTGAAGTACTGAGAAGTCGAATGGTGGTTGTCGGTTACTCGAAGTGATTGGCCTGACCTTTGATTGGCCTGACCATCCTCTCGGTGATCCAGTAGCGAGGTGACAGAAACCAGAATGGTTTCTTCTAACTGACTGCACGCTACGACAAATGTCTCAGTGCCAGTGGCAACTACGTCGGGAAGTAGTGAAAGACGTATAATTCAGATACAATTGTGTTTTTGTCTTTGGCATGAAAAACCATGACGAAATTTATTTTGGGAACGTCTCCTGTAGGGCCCAAAACGTGCTATTACACACGTGTCACCAGACGAACCGTTTGCGAAGTAATACTGAATTTGACTGACTTTAATATGTCTGACTTTAATATGAAATTCTATCTCACTTGTTACTAACGTAAGAGGCGATACTGAAAAACAATGCCTCCGAATTTTGTATCTGAAAACTCGTAAAGCTTTTTAAATAAAACAAATGTTATTAACATTCTACATTTTTTTTGTCCCGTCTACATTTTTATTTCTCAACGTAGTCATCCTGGCAACGAAAAGACGAGTTTGCGGTTTAACCTTCTTGACGGAGCCTCCAGCACCATTCGTCGCTATCAAAGTGAAGTTCTCGAAAGTTTCCTTTAAATTTTGCATCGAGATGAAAAGCGAACGGATCCAACTCGGGACTGTATGGAGGATGATCGATGAAGTGCACCCAAGGCTTCGGAATGCTGCAGATGTCGCAGCGCTTGTGTGTGGTCTGGCATTGTAGTACTTAAGGCGAGAGTGCTCCCTGTGTGGACGAACTCTTCGAATTCGAAACTCGATTACACCATGCTGTTTCTCACGCACTGACAATGTTAAGTTACATACCGACATGTTACATACTGCAAATAAGTAGATACGAAGCATAAAATGTAGAATGTTAATAACGTTTGCTTTACCGGAAAAGTCTAACGAATTTCCACATATAAAATTCGGAGGCATTGCTTTTCAGTGCTCCCTCGTATTTGAAGTGCAAACTTTTCGATTAATTCCGCATAATTGGGTTCAAATTTTACCCATGATCCATAGTCTGGCGATGTGGTTCATCCATAGAAGTATAGTGACATATTTTTCTGCCATCGTAAGACAACGTCTAACTTGCTAATGTCGTCCAGGATGGAGAGATCGAGCATGGTTCGTATCCTGAGCTGCAAGATCACTTGCGGCAATCGCCTCGATGTTTCTATCTGAGATCTGCTCAAAAGTGAAGTTCAAAATGGTTCAAATGGCTCTGAGCACCATGGGGCTTAACTTCTGAGGTTATCAGTCACCTAGAACTTAGAACTACTTAAACCTAACTAAACTAAGGACATCACTCGCACCCGTGCCCGAGGCAGGATTCGAACCTGTGACCGTAGCGGTCGCGCGGTTCCAAACTGTAGCGCCTAGAACTGCTCGACCACTCAACCGGTCAAAGTGAAGTGCAGGGTATTCCTTCTGATACGGTTGGGGAACTGGAGCCACGAATTGCGCAGGCTTGTCAGCATTTACGTCATCATAAGGGATACTTTAAGGAATTTCTAAAGCACCGCAGAAACGAGATCTGCATTGTATTCAAATACTAGAACGACAGAGGAAACTCCTTCTGTAACAGTTACGAGTGTACAGTAAACTGTAACACGTAACGTGACGAAACGGTATATCATTGCTTTTTAAAGTAGGCTATGGAAGAAATGTGATATCAGTTAGATTGAGACTTCTCATTTCAAAAAGATTTATGCTATCTAGGACGATATTTTATACTGAAGTCGGTGACGAGTCGACGCGGACCCATACATTCGCTATTATATCGCTTACGGCTCGTTTGCTAGTCCAAGTATACTGAAACGTATGATTTACCTCCTAGAGCGACATGGCGAAATTGCGAAGAGCGACAGAATGAGATGGCGACGCTTCGCCTCTTTCGTGAAATTTCAGGACTAATGTGAAGAAATAAACGTCACAATCAGGCAAAGAGCCACCATTTCTTCAACGTCCAATCACTTTAATGTAATCACTACCTACGTTCGACGTCAACGTACACTAACCACTCACAGACGGCAGGTGGCAGCAATAGCAGTGGAAGGTATAAAAAGTGCGTCGGGGGGCATGCGGAAAACAGTGCAATCGCTCTGGTTTTGTGGGAACGGAGAGATTTATCTTCTGTCCCATAGGGCATGACCATTGGCTTTTGGCCAGGGATGGTATCATTTCCGAAACGTCTAAGTTTTTTTAACTGTTTGCATGCCGCCATGGCCGGCCGCAGTGGCCGTACGGTTCTAGGCGCTACAGTCTGGAACCGAGCGACCGCTACGGTCGCAAGTTCGAAACCTGCCTCGGGCATGGATGTGTGTGATGTCCTTAGGTTAGTTAGGTTTAATTAGTTCTAAGTTCTAGGCGACTGATGACTTCAGAAGTTAAGTCGCATAGTGCTCAGAGCCATTTCAACCATTTGAACCATGCCGCCATGGTTAAAGTACACTGTGCATGAAGAAACGGTGCTACCCGAAACCTGCGCGGAGCCAACCGTGGTGCACCACGGACCGTGGATGACTAGGGTGAACGATGGCTGCGGAGACGTGTACGGGCGAGCAGACTTTCGAGTATTTACCAGTTGACCGACAAGATGAAACAAGGGACTAACAACAGTGTCACCAGAACCACCGTTCAGTGACTGATAATACACGATTTATTCTACTTAATTCATTGGTTTGAATACTCTCCGTCTTCAGGCCACAAGTGGCCCATCGGGACCATCCGACCGCCGTGTCATCCTCAGTTGAGGATGCGGATAGGAGGGGCGTGTGGTCAGCACACCGCTCTCCCATTGGTTTACAGTCGTCGAGGAACGCAAATCGACGTCCACTGAGGGGACGAATCACATTTTATGTCCCATAGAACAGATGGCCGTTGAGGTATAAGGAGTGAAGCGCCTGAAAGCAAAAACTCTGTAACAATCGTCAGAAGGGGCCAGTCCGTAGGAGGGATCATTATGACCCGGAGAACGTTTTCTTAGCATCCCCTGAGTGATCTCGTCATTCTAGAAGACACAATGAATCAACAGAGGTACGCATCTATCCTTGGAGACTATGTCCAGCCCCACAAGCAGTTTGTTTTCCCTTGGCACGATGACATCAACCAGCAGCACAGTGATATGTGTCACACGTCTGAAAGCGTAGGCGGTGGTTTGAAGGGCATCACGATGAGTTTACCGCACTTCCCTGATGGCCAAACTCCCCGGATTTAAAACCCAATGGATATTCTGTGGGCCAACCTAGATAAGGCTCTTTGTGCTACGGATCCTCAACCGAGAAACCTAGTGGAAATGGTGACGGCACGGCAATCGGCATGGTTCAATATATCCGTCCGTACCTTCCAGAACCTCACTGACTGCCTTCCTGCATGTCAAGTAGCGGTCTGCGTTGCAAAATATTGTTATTCAGGTTTTTGAGAGGTAGTCAGATTAATGTGATTGGACATTTTATTATGGTACGGAGTATTTTCAACCATGTTAGCTTTCGCTAATAATTGTAATACATCTTGCGTAAATGTACGTAGGAATTATGTACTTTAACGTACTTTCCACTTGTTGCTTTTGAGTGACAGAAAAGTAACCTCGTAAACATTGGTCTGCACGAACAATGCTGCAGAACTTTTTGATTCCTTTCAGTAGTAGCTGTATGTTGTTTGAGATTTCGCACGTACCCAAAGTCATTCCATTTCTCTTAACAAAGCGAAACTATTTTCGTCCGGCCACTTCTGTGGATTCTTTGATTTTTCTGGGAGAATGCTCATCAAACTAGAACACATGAAACATTTATTCGTTTTATTACACACATGAATAAAAGATTTACTTAAGCTTAACACAACTGTTTGTCACAGGAGTACTGGATAATTTACAACTGTCACGGACTAGCAAAGCATCACTTGATTTACTATTTAACAAACTTTTCTCTGGAGGTACAACGTTCAACACTTAAAAAAGGTATGTCAACCTGAAAATTTAACTACTCGTCGGTCCTATGATTCTGACTGCTCAGTCTGAAGTTTCGAATTGGAGTGAGCTCTGTCTGTTCAAAACTATACTGACCTCAGCGTGAAGGCGCTGCTATGCTGAGAGGAGGCACAGTCTCCTGCAGATTTCCCACGCATCGTTGCGGATTGCAGCGAGCCCTCGCTAATGTCTGTGGCATCGATTCAAGTCCCCGGGATCTCTGGACTATACCACACCGCTGTTACACAGTTATTCTTGACATGGCTGAATAAAATAAAGATGCCACCACGGCCAGTGCCAGAGGGACTTGGAAACATGGCAGACCGGTGCCAGATAGGCGCGGTTACATCTAGAACGACCTGCTGATCCGACAAGAGCTGCCGACCGCGGTGGTCTCGCGGTTAAGGCGCTCAGTCCGGAACCGCGCAACTGCTACGGTCGCAGGTTCGAATCCTGCCTCGGGCATGGATGTGTGTGATGTCCTTAGGTTAGTTAGGTTTAAGTAGTTCTAATTCTAGGGGACTGATGACCACAGACGTTAAGTCCCATAGTGCTCAGAGCCATTTGAACCATCGACAAGAGCTGTCCTCATGGCGGCAGGGAATTTACCACATATCCCAGCCGATCAGGGAGACACACGTCGTAATGTTGTCGACACAGCAGAAAGACAGAACCACTGTTGCCTAGATGACCCCACTGCTGAATGACCGAGTCATGGCTCTTTGGTGGCTTACGTGACAGGATCTGATGGCTTCGCAAAACAGGGACCAGCCAAGCCTCTGTAAATACTACTGTAGAGAGAGTCGTGCAGTCGGTCAGCTGCCAGAGTCAAGGGGACGACTACGCCTGTCTTCGGCCGGGGTCAACAGGCTGCCAGCGTCAAACTTCGCCTCCACTACCCGCAGGTCCGACATGCACGCTGAGTCTGATGCACCTGACTTAGGGGCCTCCACCCAGCGGCTCAACAACGGCCTACTTAGAGTCGCCACCAAGCTGCTAATGTGGTTGGCTACAGTTCGAGCCAAGTGCCATGCAGCTGCTCAGCCGCTTTTGCCCATACAAGCAAATTCTGTTACTCTCCATCGGACTATCTCGTCCGCAGCTCGTGGTCTAGTGGCGAGCCTTTTGCCTCTCGATAACGTGGTCCCAGGTTCGATTTCTAATCCCTGTGCCAACTATCGTAGGCTGCCATCCACTTCTTGAATCAATGCCCTTGGCGCCACGCTGATCTCATCGCCTAGCTGGCCATCACTCGCAGCCAAGCGATCCTGCGCGCTGCCTGTGTGACAACAGGCCACTTGCCTGTTCCAGCACCTCCTCGCAGTCGAGTACAGCCTACACCTAATGGGCGTTGCCTCCTCCGAGCACCGTCACCACTAGTTTGCTGAGGAATGAAATGTATATACGTCGTCATGCTGAAAAGTGCTGCCTATGAAGTTTTTATTCTCGTCTGAATGGCAGCTGAGGTATTACATGTCATGAACATTACTCGATCAACTTTCCTGCTTCGCTGACGCAAGTTGCACCTCTCTGCCGCTAGAGGGCTCCGAATTGTAACGTGTAACATGGCGGGGTGTAACGTAACTATGTCGGTGCTCGGCCGAAACGTTGCTTTCACCAGTAATAGTTTTTTTGAAATATGTTACAGTGTCACACCCACAAACTTTTGTGCCAATAAAGACACGCTCACTTAATTAAGGTTAATAACCTTACAAGGCTTTTCAATACTTTTACGTCTTTATCTGCATTGGATCTGCACGTGGATGCCCAATTGCTTGATTAACTTCTGGCTTCCAGGTCTTGAATTTTGCGTTTCTCTTCTTCTAGGGTTTTTATTTTTTATTAACGACTTGGTTAATTTATTACATTTTGTAGACGGTCGCGCTACTGACGTTATCTTAATTATGCTTCTTGAACTAGATTTTAATCGTATTTATTACTTTTGACCACGCTTCACCGAGCGAGGTGGCGCGGTGGTAAGCACACTGGACTCTTATTCGGGAGGACGACTGTTCAAACCCGCGTCCGGCCATCCTGATTTCGGTCTCTCGTGATTTCCCTAAATCGCTTCAGGCAAATACTGGGATGGTTCCTTTGAAAGCGTACAGCCGACTTCCTTCTCCATCCTTGCCTAACCCGATGGGAGCGATAGTCTCGTTGTTTGGTCCCCTCCCCCAAATCAACCAACGAACCAACCAACCAATTGTGTTTCATTTTTCCAATAGTGTGCCATCCCCTCCACTGTTCAACTCAGTGCTTTGCCGGTTACTATTTATTGACTACTTCCCCTCTTCAAAGGGTTGGATTCAGTGACTACGAACGTTGAGGGCGTCTCTTCATACTAATCAATGTGCCACTACTGTAAATACTTTTCATTTAGGTTTATTTTTATTTTTAGTGGCTGTTGTTTTTTTTTACTTATATTCATTAGAGGAATGCTTTTCTTCCTACGTAGTATCAGCCTTTGATGCGGCTTTAACGCAGGGAAACTGGTCATGTGAATAAATCTTCAATTAACAAAAATTCAATTTAACACGAACTTCAGTGGCTGTGGCTGTCTATGTTATGAAGTCGTATGTATTTGTGTTTGTCAGTATTGGTGTCAATGTCACGGAAATTTTTTAGAATGAATTATGTCGCTATGATTATAAGACCATCTCTTTCTAATTTTGGGACATATTAAGTCACATATTTTAAATGTATATTTTTTGTTTCTTTTACATGTGAGGTACAGTGGTACATATACTTTGATCTGAAGATGTACGATATGGTGTTTAAGAAGACAGATAGTGATCTAAATATTCGGGTTCGAGGTGTATTGTTCCTTTTTAGCGCGAAAACTTGGCAAACCAGGGGACAGTTTTCACAACCTTATCCGTTGGGGTTTTGTGAAATAGTTATTTACTGTCACTGGTGGGCAGTACAGTTACTTGTTTTCTAAAATATCCGGGACTTGATAAGCGATAGAGGAAGACAAAGGAAGAAAGGAAGATCTTGGTTTATCGTCTTATCGAAGCAGAAGAGGAGATCTCACAAAGCGTAGGTCACCATACTAGCTGAGGATGAGAGTCATGCTACGGACGAACACATGTTTTTTCGTTGACAGAGGATAAAGGAAAAGGCAACCAACCTGTATATAAACAGAACATGCTACAAAGAAGCGTCAGTAAAGCTCATAAGAGTGCTTTTTGTTAGTGTTAAAATTAGGAGTGACTATTTTAAAACGAAAGGAAATATTTTTATTGATAAGGTAGCAGTGAAAGAACTTTTTAACTCCAGGAAATAACCGCAAATTTTCATTTTCTGTTTTTTGTTTTTAATACGATAGTATCGATATATTTTGGATAAGCTGGTGGTGGTCTTCCGAACTGAATTCCTTGGAACGCCTCGAGCGTACATTGCTTCTGGATGGGCCGTCGGGAGACGCCGCGCAAGCGCAAGAGAGAAGGGCTTGGGTGATGCATTTGGAGCAGTCTGCTAGCAGCCATGAACACATTAGGAATGTCCAGCGTACTCACGAGTGTTACTCTGCAAGGGCGATCAGTTTTTCCTGTTTGGAGGCGGCCACACAGGAATTCATCGTTTCCTCTGTGGAATTTACCTTGCTGATTTGGAGCATTTCCATCGGTAAGGCCGCTTCTAATTCCACTCTGAAAGCACTTCACTGACTTGTATTTGCTGCGAGGCCATTTAGTCGATTATCATGCAACGGGAGTTATCGGTGAGCTCCCTTCAGTCACATTACTTTTTTTTCTATTGAGTGATAAGTCTTCAGACTGGTTTGATGCGATACGCCACGAATTCCTCTCCTGTGCCAACCTCTTCATCCCACAGTGGCACTTGCAACCTAAGTTCTCAATTATTTGCTGGACATATTCCAATCTATGTCTCCCTCTACGGTTGTTGCCCTCTATAGCTCCCTCTAGTACCATGGAAGTCATTAACTGATGGCTTAACAGATATCCTATCATCCACTCCCTTATCCTTGTCAATGTTTTCCACATATTCCTTTCCTCTCCGATTCTGCGCAGAGCCCTCACATTCCTTACCTAATTTTCAACATTCGTCCGTAACACCACATTTCAAATGCTTCGATTCTCTTCTGTTCCGGTTTTTCCTGTGTCCATGTTTCATTACCATACAGTGCTGTGCCCGGAAATTTCTTCCTCAATTGAAGGGCTATGTTTGATACTAGTAAACTTCTTTTGGCCAGGAATGGCCTTTCCGTCAGTGCTAGTCTGCTTTTGATGTCCTCCTTGGTCCGTCCATTATTGGTGTTTTCGCTGTCTATGTGGCAGAATTCCTCAAATTCATCTACTTCGTGACCATCAATCTTGATGTTCCTCGCTGTTCCCATTTCTGCTACTTATTACTTTCGTCTTTCTCCGATTTACTCTCAATCCATATTCTGTACTCATTGGACTGTTCATTCCATTCAGCAGATCATGTAATTCTTCTTCACTTTCACTCAGGATAGCAGCGTCATTAGCGAATCGTATCATTGATATCCTTTCACCTTGAATTTTAATGCCACTCCGGAACCTTTCCATCATTGTTTCTTCGATGTACAGATTGAACAATAGGGGCGAAAGACTACACCCCAGTCTTATACCCTTTTTAATCCGAGCACTACGTTCTTGGTCTTTCACTCTTATTATTCTCTCGTAGTTCTTGTACATTTTGTATACTATCCGTCCGTCGCTATATTTTACCCCTGTTTTTCTCAGGATTTCGAAAATCTTGCACCATTTTACATTGTCTAACGCTTTTTTCAGGTCGACAAATCCTTTGAATGTATCTTGATTTTTCTTTAGTCTCGCTCACGTTATCAACCGCTATGTCAGAATTGCCTCTCTGATGCCTTTACCTTTCCTGAAGCCAAACTGACCGTCATCTAACACTTCTTAATTGAGGAGAAAGGGAATGAAACTACTTCGGTGAGATTCAAAGTTGAGTTTGCTCGCGGGAGTTGGGCCGCCTCAACATTTAAGTGTTTCGTTGTTTAAATTTCCGAAAGGAAGTGCCAGTGGTAACTTCTAAGTACCTTGGCTGTTTTTAGTAACAGTAACTACGCATTGTCTGAGTGGTACCTTAAATTAGGCTGTTTTGGTGTTTAATCCTCTGACCTGTTACTCTGCTTATTTGGTAAGTTCACCAGCATTCTTAAGGAGTAAAAGGAAAAGGGGATAGAAATCGAATCTTACTTTAAATTATATGTATTTATTTAAGACGCTAATGTGTGTAAGCTCGCGCTGTTGTTTTTCTGTTTTAGACCTCTAATACTTAACTGCATTCTGAGCATGTAAAATAAATGCAAACAGCCTCTGTTTTCCGTTACCGAATGTAGTTACCGGCTTGTGAAAACATTTTCAGGCCAAGCCCTTGGCATTCTTCCTCGGTAAATTCCAGGTTGTGATTTATACTTTCTTTTCATGACTGGTGTTTTAAAATGATTTTTTATAAGTGGTCAGAGATGTTTTTGGCGCACATTTAAATAACTATTAGTATTGTTACTTACTGGCGCTTCTGAAACTATTTTGCTTCATTGGTGTCTTTAATATTTTTTACAATAATTTTAGTAGGTGCTCAAGCCTGCGTTCAGGCTTTTAAATAATTCCGTCATACCGTCCTTTGCAATTTTTTTTTGGGAGGCTTTACAGTGCAGCAACTGTGTTACTTTCATAAAGGAGCTGAAGGTAGTTGTAAATCTATGGTAATGGCATAAAATTGTTTGATTTTTCAGATGAGTCTGGAATCAGTAGTTTATCACTTCCGGATCCATACATCTTAAGCATTCCTGTTTTCATGTCTACTAATTTGTTGTATTCTAATAAGCTATGCGCTTATTTCTGTATGAGGAGGATGAGTGGTGCTGCATGATTTGCCATTGCGTTATGTTAGACTCAAAAAGCATGTGCGGGTATGTGACGTAAGCAGGTGGATTCCACGATAGATGACGTGTCGATCTGCAGGAGTGATATGACAGCAGAATGACAGAAAGCGGCCACGTGACTCTTTTGCGTGCTTACGAGGGATGAGTCGGACCGCGTCATTCGACGAGTGACTCACCATCAGCTACACTTTCTTGGAGAGGTACTGCCTTCCATCGCCTCAGAAGAGGGGTAGGAAAAATCTGGCCATCGACAATCATGAAAGTTGTCCAAATTTGAAGAAATGGCGGCTCTCTACCTGATTGTGACATTTTACGTTCTTCTCATTAGTCCTCAAATTTCACGAAGGAGGTGAAGCGTCACCATCTCATTCTGCCACTCTTCGCAGTTTCACCATGTCGCTCTGGGAGATAAATCATGCGAGTAGGTCAATCGCAAGCACTCCTGAAGTTGAACCATTTAATCCTTAAAGCCTATTAGCTTCACAGCTACACTTCGAAAGAATATAAGTGCATCGCATTGAATGATGATGATGTTAAACTTAGATAAATTCAGGGTTATTCAGAGGCTTGGAGGCAGTACTTTCAAATCCATCATTGACAGTTGGGCAGAATGAGGGAAAATGATGGTATTATACGGTAAACCCTCTACCACACACTTAGCTGACTTGTGCAGGCATAGAAATATTGCTTCAGTGGGAGAACTAGTGGCTATTTTCGAAACCATTGTGACATTGATACGAATAAAGAAAAAAAATTAAGAATGTTTTAACTATCCACTGCTCCGTGAAGCATTAGGGAGGACTTTTTAATGTTTCATGAAGATGATTCTGTACACCATGCATTTTTTTTAACTGATAAGCCTGATACGTCTCCCTGCTTTGTTTTCATTGGCGTACGTCTAGTATTACCCTGTTTAAGAAAAAGGTTTCGGATCATTTGACCAAATTTACAATGTTGTACAGTGTGTGCGTGTGGAACACTGTGAAAGAGAAGGTGGACGTAGGTGAGATGGAGCCAGAGTGAGTGCCATATTAATAAAGATTTTTTCCTCCTTTGATGTTTTACATGTTTAACGACTTTATTTTAGACTGGACTGCTACTAACCATGAAGTCGAGCATCCTTATAACACACAGATACGCACACACACTGACACACACACACACACACACACACACACACACACACACACACACACACACACACTACCAAAACATCCTCTAACCGGAAATCCTTTATCAAGCTGTGAATAGGACCCGGATTTTGTATAGCATCAAATTAAAAAATGTGTGTAAATATGCAAACAAAATTGGTGAAATAGATAAATAAATATGTAATGGAGCAATTACATGTAAAATCCAAGATTTTATTTTTTTGCTGGAAAACATAAATTCTTAGGTAGACTAGTCAAATATCTATGTTAAACCTGAATCAGTTGATACGGCTACAAAGTACTGAATTAAAAGTGTCTCCTATTTAAGCATTTAAATCCGTCTGGAACGGGCTGCATAATTAATTATAACACACTTTTGTATACTGTTATGTTGCCATGCCCAGTCTTCTGCTTCACAAAATGTTTTTTATAAATTGAGAAAGATCACTCAGTTCGCAAGAAGACATCGGTGCGTATTCATACAGAGTGATCATGCTAGGAATAATATTCTCAGGGTGTTCTAAAATTTCACCATTAAATAATCAAGACCAAATAACAAGACCTGGGAGTCCAGGGTTCTCATTTAGCACAGACTGCAGTTTACTGGAAACTACACCACGCACTTCACCCGGAACAACATCGACCTTCCAAACTCCAACTTCCATTGTTCCCACAGCCTCTTGTAGTGGCATACTTGAAGTCTCTAGTTTCTTGTTACAGTCTGAAAGCCAGCTGAAGTAACGTGCCATGTACGAAACTGAACTGAACAATTTATAGCTAATGAGTGAAGACTAGGATTCACTCACAGACACTGCGGGATCAGAAGGACAGTTCTCCATCACTGACTTCATAGCTTCAAAGTGTTTACTGTAGAAAATCACAGTTTCACTCCACGTTGCCCACCTAGTTATCACTGGCTCCAGAGGCAGAGTTACATCAGGTAGCTGCTATTTGTAGCGTTGTAAACGATAAGAACGTTTCAAGAGAACCTACTTCGTCGCTGATATCAATGTACGTATTTGCTTCTGGGAATTAATGTTTGACTGTTTGCAATGCACGAGCCCTACATGTAACATGCACTAAATTTGAATAAGAAATCATTATGCGATTTTCCCGCTGTCAACAAGTATGAGTTGCATCTGTGTACATCGATATGATCCACTCTTCTTTTATGCCATCTGGGCATAATACCTTTAAAAAAAAAAGAAGAAGAAGAAGAATCACCGTCCGAACAGGCCTTGAAGGCTCAAGGTACCGACCGGCCGCTGTGTCATCCTCAGCCCTTAGGCGCCACAGGATGCTGATACACGGAGGGGCTTGTAGTCAGCATACCGCTCTCCCAACCGTCCTCAGTTTTCGTGACAGGTTCGTCTACTTCTCACTTATCTAACTGCTCGATTTTCTTCACAAAGGATAAGTACGCCCCACTTGCGAGCAGCACTAGGCAGACGCAGACGGTGACCCATCCAAAGGCCAAGCAACTCCAGCAGCGCGTAACTTCCGTGATCTGACGGGAACCAGTATTACCAATGCGGAAAGTCCGCTGGCAATAGCATTGGCCGGCCAAACCAATTCTATAACTATTCAGCTGTGCCCCGAATGGCCATAGTAGCTTAGGTCCATCATTAGCGAATCTAGCAAATGTTGAACTATTTGTTGCCCCAAAAGGTTTACAATAAATTAAATAAGATTTAGATGCAGCCTCAGAGACCAACTTGCCTGAGCCGTGGCGCGGCTGGCGCCAGTGTTCTCGCACTTAGAATGACATCGCTGGCATCGATTATAGGG
This sequence comes from Schistocerca piceifrons, assembly GCF_021461385.2. NCBI lineage: Eukaryota > Metazoa > Arthropoda > Insecta > Orthoptera > Acrididae > Schistocerca > Schistocerca piceifrons. The sequence goes on from NC_060139.1 coordinate 669,065,853, forward strand.
TCACCATCTTCGCCTTCCGCGATTCAGGCCGGTGGTCGGATGGTTAACAGAGAGGGAACAGAGACAGCGGAGTGGAAATTCGCAGGGTCGGAAGTGGCTTGTTGACGTTTACCGTGAGGCCTGTGGTACGATGCCTGTACGCAATGGGCAGGGTCACGAAAGATCCCGGCAGTGACTTGATGGGACCTCGGGTTTGGCATCGGGGTGGTGCACCGTTGTGTTTTGGGGCTTTTCTGCTGCGAGGGCATGTACAGGTTCTTATTACTGGCCATTGTAATTGAGATGTGTGTATGGCGTGACGGAGGAAATGTGTGATGCTCGCCGCTGTTGCATTTGAAAACGCTTCGTCTGCCATGTGTCTGTGCAGGAGATTATGTGAAGTAAATAGCTGGTTCCACGGCGACGTCTTGCTCTCACGCGTTATTGAATATATTTCTTAATTATTGAATGGTGAAGATATCCCACGTGTAAAGCAAATGAAGCCATTTGCGCCATACTAAGGTACTGTTTTATTCTGCTTAAGTCTGTGTCAGTTATATGTGCATTTATATGCCCTTCTTTAGTTGCAGAAGTTATAAAAGTGTGTAGACAGAGAGCTATGTGGATAGGGATGTAAAGTTGAAAACCCTTCCAATAAGTGAATACACTCGAACTCTGTATTACTAAAGGTTCCTTTCGAATACCAGGACCTACCTTGGGTAATAGCGTTATTCGGAGGTTGTCATGGTACTGTAAGTAATTATTATACACTAAATTGTTTATTCTGATTACACTACATTGGAGATGTAAGGTCGGTTATGTAAATTGGTATTGTCTCCTCTGTGTGGCAGCCTAGCATTGTCAGTGGCTTCAATCATTATTCCTGTCATATTTCGAGTTTTCTATTCGCAGGTTTTCTTAAGCTGACACTGTTGAGTTGTAAGACAGGCAAGTCAAATTGAGCATTCTATAAGACGATATTCTATTACGTTGTACCTTAGTTTGTTATAAGTTAGAAGTATTTTACGTGTTATTAATATTCTGCTGTTTGCTTTGTCTAAAGAGGAGCTAGTTCTGTGAAGTAGTCGTTTATATTTTGTTATTGTGTTACGCGTTGTGCCTTTTCATGTTAATTGTTTTTAAGAAGCTACAAATGACTGTGTATGTTCAGGGGGGTCGCGTCCTGACGGGGTTGATAGTGGCCCTTTTTACTACGGCACATCCGGCTACCCTCCTTCAGTACATTTGTCTCGCTTATATTGTTACTACGTTTGTCGAGTGGAATTAGGGCTTACTGTAATCACCTTATATGTTGAAGTTAAGTTTCTCCCTTGCCAGGGCTCGAACCTTCGTGAACATAGTCGCATTCTCATCTGTAAAGACTGATAGTGTTATTCATTTGTTCTCGTCACATGTATGATTATTTATCTTGTTATATTTAATGTCAGTAAAATGTGTTAGTGAGGTCCGAATTGGGACGTTGTATTCTCCTCTTGTGGAAACAAATTTAAGTGATTTTAGTCCTTTTTTTAAGTAGCTTTTAGATGCGTGCGTTTTGCCTCCATGTTTGGTGTCTTTATGGCTTCCGCGTTAATTAAAATTACAGTAAAATTTGGCAACGGAGGGTTTCTTGAATTTATTAGTTACTAAGTGGATCCTAAGTTAAGTGCAGGAACCCTACCAGCCCAAGATTAGACTAGCGATGAAACGGCCTAAAGCATTCGTCGTCTCATCAGCAGAAATCCATGTAAGTCATTTTCCAATATCAGCCCTGATTTTTTTCTAATATATCAATGTAGCAAGAATTCAGGTAATTATTCCTGAGAATGGAATCGTCGGGAATGTTACTGTTGCAGTGTTTCTGTAAGAAATATTTCAATTCAGATACCTGCAGTTCGTTCCACGGCATCCTCCCTGCAACCAATTCAAAACACGGTTCTCTGTAAAATTCACTATTACATGATGTAGCTTATCCCTGCAAATGTGTAAGTAGAATCTGTTTGTTTGGAGAAGTCCGTTGTTTATTCCTAATATGTAGATTGATTTGTAAATGTTGTTCAGTTTGAGATTTCGTCGTACATTCTATACTTTTTATCACAAGTTTGGCAAGGACTATTTTACCATCGGTAAAGCACTGTCAACAGATATCCGTATTTTCAGCTTTGAAGACAACGAAGATCCAACCGGTTAGGCTGACAGTTGTACATGGCTAAGCGTTTGAGAACAAAAAGAGAATGCGTTGAAATAGAGTTGCTGTTGTCCGCATCGAATTTGTGCAATTTAGCTTTGAGCGTAACGGGAATGACAATAGTACGAGAAACACACTAACAAAACTTTTTTCCTTTCTTTATATACGCAATGAAAATGTAAGGGACTTGAAAGCGTGTAATTCTACAATAGTATTAAAATACGGAAAATTATGCAGTGTAGAGTGAAATATGTATTGTACCTCAATATATGTAAAAATATCTAATTTAAAACATTGAAACAAGGGTCCGTTCAATATATTTCTCCAACATTTTGGTTTCTCTTGTAACTAGATATGAAGGAACAGAATATGTAATTACATAAAAATCTAACCTCTAGTTATGTGCTATAATACACAATTGTTTGTACCGCGAGAAACAACATCGCTGCATGCGGTGATAATTTCAATACGCCTGTAACATCCTCTAGTAAACAAACGTTCACTTAATAGTTCGGAATAAATTCGGCTTAATGGATTGAGTTACAATTGCCTCGTTTCAGGCAAAGTGTCGCTATCTACCGAGGTTCCCGTGAAAGTCGATACCGCGGTAGTTTCTGCCTTACGTGGTAGATGGCAGGCCTCCGACTCGGGGCGGCAAAGATTAAATCGATGTCGGGAATTGAAAATAGAAAGGAATGGCAGACGACGGAAATTAGCATCTATATCACTTCTAGAGAGGACCGGGATCGCACAGTTCATTGTCCAATCGTCGCAGACGTCGCAAAGGGAAGAGAGCGCAAAGGCAGCGCGGGAACAAGTCAGGAAGTCAAGTGTGACTGCGCTCGTGTAATCGACCTAGTTACGATGTCCTCGCGAATATTGCCATTGAAGAAACTTTAGCTGATCCACTTACCTAGGATTCTACTTCCGCAGGAACAAAAAGCGCCTCGTTTCTTCTCTCTGAACTCATAGTACATATACATACTAATTTTCAGACTAAACGGCCTACACTTTAACGGTTTCTTATTCTGTTTTTATGTTATTCCTTGGTTTGTGTTATTCCTTGGATGAATAATATTGTAAATATAAAAATTCTGTTTTTTCTGCCACAGATTGTTCATTCACCTCTCGCAATGTGTTGGGTATGCGAAAAATTCGAAGTTAGTGATTCTAATTCTACCTTAAACAAATTCTGTCAGTGTGTGTCGCCTCCTAGGTGTGAGGAAGTCGATAGGTTACTGCCCCTAACAGGACATTACTTAGCTTCAAGCTCATTTATGCTGAGATGTCTCGGTGAACTTTTAAGTTCGTGCTAGTGGCTGTAGATGTTAGACCCCAGATTCTGGGTGAAATCCACGTCGCTTGAAGCCCACTATTACACTTACTGGAGTACGTCCGCTAACGACTGAGATAGCTCGACAGGTTGGAGCAAGTAATTGGATTCGACGAAGCTGATGGTGTAAGTGGCGTACTGAATTTTTTAATCTGAATAATGTTGTTTTACTTATCCCTTTATAAACTAAACTACATTCCCTTGCTTCAATTGTAATTTTCCATATGCATTTTGTGTCTTTTATACCAGAAGTACCTACACTGAATTTTCCTGTAATAGTCTAGAGTTACGTGTTCACATATTTTACTATAGATTTAAAACAGCTCATGCCCAATCCTCTAAATATATAAAATATTGCTTACAGCAACGTTTTGTCTGTCCTGCGATTTTCTGCGTTTCCTTTCATATCGTCACAGATTAAAAGACGCATTTTAGCTACACTTACGATATTTCGAATTCGGCAGATATTCGTGTCGATATTTCTGGTACTCATTTTTTTCCTCACTTTTTTGCATGTGGTATATCATGTGAAACACATAATTGATGATTGGGAAACCAGTTAAGGTCGACAACACAAGAATCGTGATTTTTTTCCCTTGAAGAACTAGTTCTTTTTATTTTTATACTTTACGTCTGTAGTATCGTTTGTTGGTAAAAACGTGTTACAGAAACCTGTTCTCTTTACCTTTTGTTCGTTCTCTCTCTCTCTCTCTCTCTCTCTCTCTCTCTCTCTCTCTCTCTCTCTCCCTCCCTCTCCCTCTCCCTCTCTGTGTGTCTGTGTGTGTGTGGGGGGGGGGGGGGGTGAGGGGAAGGAGGGAGGGAGGGAGGGAGGGAGAGCAATAGGACAGGCAGTAGGAATATACTGTTTTATTTGCAGGATGTTAGCTTTATTTTAGACAATGGAATAGTGGTTCTATGTGGATGTGGGGATGGACGGGAGGATGGTTTGCGCCATGTTGGATGTGAGTAGAATTATTGTCAGAAAGTAAGTGGCTGGGTTGGGGGTTAAGTGTTTAGACGACTGGATTTTTGGCAGATGTTATTTGGAGAGAATCCGGCAAGAGTAACTGGAAGAGAGATTATGCGGTAGAAGTGCTTGTACAGACACTTAAACATTCAGTTATTGATCGCAATGATGTTATCCTGCAAGGACTTTCTCAGGGAAGCTCATGACGCAGGAACTGGTTATGGATCCTCTGTCGGTTATATCTGTGAGGTTCGACTTTTGCTCTCGTTTCTCAGCATCATTTGCATAGCTATCCTGGCTACGTGCAGACAAGCAAAGAAAGTCCCATACCCTCTGTCTGCTCTACTGCTTTGTCAATGTACACCGTACCCTATATATCTCCTTGACATTAACCCTCTTGTCTGAACAACATGGCAGAAAAACGCGTTCCCATCAGAAAAAAATCCTTTCTGTCCCACTTCATCGTTCAGCGATTTTCTCAGTAGCAGGAGCCGGGCTCTGGAATAACCTCACGCATTACACGAGTATCAGAGAAGCGAATAATATATCCAGCTTCAGAAGACACTTAACGTCGTACCTGCTGAAGCAAAAATACTGAGTACCATTATCTCCGTACGGAGTCGTTACACCTGTACATCCTTTTTTTTTTCAACCAGATCTTCCTCATTTCGCAGAATTCTTAGCTCGCACAGTCTCCTTAAATTTCCTTTCCCTAGAACACACTATACCAGAAAACATCTATTTTGTACACCTATACATTCTTTTTCTATCTGCCACTGTTATTTTTGCTATCATTGTCATTACTATTATATTATTATTTTTAATATTGCTGTTGTTTTTATTATCATTACTAGTGGCAGCAGCAGCATTAGTAAAAGTACTGCAAGTATTAACTTTATTAGCTTATAGTCAGTATCACTTACTCACATTGTCTCTATAAAGACTCTAATAATTTTCTACTACCCAGCCAGGAATCGAACCCGTGCCCTGAGAATTGACATTCTGTCGCGCTCACCACTCAGCTACCGGTAGCGGACAAATAAATGTCGTGTGACTAGGGCCTCCTGTCAGGTAGACCCTTCGCCGGGTGCAAGTATTTCGATATGATGCCACTTCGCCAACTTGCGCGTCGATGGGGATGAAATGATGATTAAGACAACACAACACCCAGAGTCTGAGCGGAGAAAATATCCGACCCTGCCAGGAATCGAACCCAGGCCCTTAGGATTGACGTTCTGTCACGCTGACCACTCAACTACCGGAGGCGGACAATTATGACGTAAAAAATATGTACTGTATGTGTGAAAAGCTGGACAATGTTAGAGTTGGCCAGGCGTTCGATCATTTGAAAAAGCTTTCCTTTTTTCCCATTATTTTGTACGTCTGAAATTTCTTGTTAAGTTAAAATGAGTGTTTTTTGTTTTGTTTATAATACATATTTCTATGTTTTCTTACTCAGAGACTGTTCCCTTATGTCTTCTACAAATACGGAGTGATTTTATGTAATAGGCAAAAGTTCGAAATTATTATGTACTAATATTGCAACCAGAATAAAATGTGTATCATTTATAAACGAATATGTGTGTAGTTGCAGAAGGAAGTGGGCGTATCAAAAGTAGACTAAACAATAAAATAAACATATTACACTACCATACTGCACATAGTATCTGTTGTGTACATAGTTCCACGTAGTCAGTGCGTACACAACTTTCCCACTAGAGCGCGCCCCGCTAAGCACAACAGCGCAGGCGCAGCACTCGTCCGTCTCCGCACTATGAGATGGCGCTGTCTTGGACCAAATTCTGCTTCCGCCGATCCGCGTATTAATATGTAACGCAGCCAATGAGATTGCTGCTAACGTAGAACCTTTTCTCCTCGCGGATCACACTCGCGCAGTGATACCTGAACGCTCGAGGTATTATAACGAGTGTGCAGACCTCCGATTAGTCAGTCTGCATTTGTCTGCACCAGTCTGTACCAGTCTGTATTTGTCTGCACCAGTCTATAGTCAAGTTTCAGTCTGTGCCTAATAAGATTACCATAATCCTGTACTGCCATGAAGATAAATGTATAGACACTTTTGTCAAGTATCAGAGACACGTGAGAATAAGATTAACGTACCAAGACCAAAAGAACTTCAGATTGTCAATTATGGTCACCGTCAATCTGCTACTCTAAGCTTGCAAGTGGCATTTCTATCGTCTGATCTAACGGTAGAAGATAAACACGCCACCATAAGACCACGAGACATATTGGTGACACTCGCCTACTTCATTAGAGCGACAAGTCAAATAATCTGATGGTGTGTGTACCGAAGGACTTACAGTGCGCACATCAGTATCATTGTTTAATTAAATATTCGTCCACTCAAGAGAAGAAAACGAGATCTCTTTCCAAATGTGCTCATGTTGTTGTTGTTGTGGTCTTCAGTCCTGAGACTGGTTTGATGCAGCTCTCCATGCTACTCTATCCTGTGCAAGCTTTTTCATCTCCCAGTACCTACTGCAACCTACATCCTTCTGAATCTGCTTAGTGTATTCATCTCTTGGTCTCCCTCTACGATTTTTACCCTCCACGCTGCCCTCCAATACTAAATTGGTGATCCCTTGATGCCTCAGAACATGTCCTACCAACCGATCCCTTCTTCTGGTCAAGTTGTGCCACAAACTTCTCTTCTCCCCAATCCTATTCAATACTTCCTCATTAGTTATGTGATCTACCCATCTAATCTTCAGCATTCTTCTGTAGCACCACATTTCGAAAGCTTCTATTCTCTTCTTGTCCAAACTATTTATCGTCCATGTTTCACTTCCATACATGGCTACGCTCCATACGAATACTTTCAGAAATGACTTCCTGACACTTAAATCTATACTTGATGTTAACAAATTTCTCTTCTTCAGAAACGCTTTCCTTGCCATTGCCAGCCTACATTTTATATCCTCTCTACTTCAACCATCATCAGTTATTTTGTTCCCCAAATAGCAAAACTCCTTTACTACTTTAAGTGCCTCATTTCCTAATCTAATTCCCTCAGCATCACCCGATTTGATTAGACTACATTCCATTATCCTTGTTTTGCTTTTGTTGATGTTCATCTTATATCCTCCTTTCACGACACTGTCCATTCCATTCAACTGCTCTTCCAAGTCCTTTGCTGTCTCTGACAGAATTACAATGTCATCGGCGAACCTCAAAGTTTCTATTTCTTCTCCATGAATTTTAATACCTACTCCGAATTTTTCTTTTGTTTCCTTTACTGCTTGCTTAATATACAGATTGAACAACATCGGGGAGAGGCTACAACCCTGTCTTACTCCCTTCCCAACCACTGCTTCCCTTTCATGTCCCTCGACTCTTATAACTGCCATCTGGTTTCTGTACAAATTGTAAATAGCCTTTCGCTCCCTGTATTTTACCCCTGCCACCTTTAGAATTTGAAAGAGAGTATTCCAGTCAACATTGTCAAAAGCTTTCTCTAAGTCTACAAATGCTAGAAACGTAGGTTTGCCTTTCCTTAATCTTTCTTCTAAGATAAGTCGTAAGGTCAGTATTGGCTCACGTGTTCCAGTGTTTCTACGGAATCCAAACTGATCTTCCCCGAGGTTGGCTTCTACTAGTTTTTCCATTCGTCTGTAAAGAATTCGTGTTAGTATTTTGCAGCTGTGACTTATTAAGCTGATAGTTCGGCAATTTTCACATCTGTCAACACCTGCTTTCTTTGGGATTGGAATTATTATATTCTTCTTGAAGTCTGAGGGTATTTCGCCTGTTTCATACATCTTGCTCACCAGATGGTAGAGTTTTGTCAGGACTGGCTCTCCCACGGCCGTCAGTAGTTCCAATGGAATATTGTCTACTCCGGGGGCCTTGTTTCGACTCAGGTCTTTCATTGCTCTGTCAAACTCTTCACGCAGTATCATATCTCCCATTTCATCTTCATCTACATCCTCTTCCATTTCCATAATATTGTCCTCAAGTACATCGCCCTTGTATAGACCCTCTATATACTCCTTCCACCTTTCTGCTTTCCCTTCTTTGCTTAGAACTGGGTTTCCATCTGAGCTCTTGATATTCATACAAGTCGTTCTCTTATCTCCAAAGGTCTCTTTAATTTTCCTGTAGGCGGTATCTATCTTACCCCTAGTGAGATAGGCCTCTACATCCTTACATTTGTCTTCTAGCCATCCCTGTTTAGCCATTTTGCACTTCCTGTCGATCTCATTTTTGAGACGTTTGTATTCCGTTTTGCCTGTTTCACTTACTGCATTTTTATATTTTCTCCTTTCATCAATTAAATTCAATATTTCTTCTGTTACCCAAGGATTTCTACTAGCCCTAGTCTTTTTACCTACTTGATCCTCTGCTGCCTTCACTACTTCATCCCTCAAAGCTACCCATTCTTCTTCTACTGTATTTATTTCCCCCATTCCTGTCAATTGCTCCCTTATGCTCTCCCTGAATCTCTGTACAACCTCTGGTTCTTTTAGTTTATCCAGGTCCCATCTCCTTAAATTCCCACCTTTTTGCAGTTTCTTCAGTTTTAATCTACAGGTCATAACCAGTAGATTGTGGTCAGAGTCCACATCTGCCCCTGGAAATGTCTTACAATTTAAAACCTGGTTCCTAAATCTCTGTCTTACCATTATATAATCTATCTGATACCTTTTAGTATCTCCAGGGTTCTTCCATGTATACAACCTTCTTTCATGATTCTTAAACCAAGTGTTAGTTATGATTATGTTGTGCTCTGTGCAAAATTCGACCAGGCGGCTTCCTCTTTCATTTCTGTCCCCCAATCCATATTCACCTACTATGTTTCCTTCTCTCCCTTTTCCTACTGACGAATTCCAGTCACCCATGACTATTAAATTTTCGTCTCCCTTCACTACCTGAATAATTTCTTTTATTTCATCATACATTTCTTCAATTTCTTCGTCATCTGCAGAGCTAGTTGGCATATAAACTTGTACTACTGTAGTAGGCGTGGGCTTCGTATCTATCTTGGCCACAATAATGCGTTCACTATGCTGTTTGTAGTAGCTTACCCGCATTCCTATTTTCCTATTCATTATTAAACCTACTCCTGCATTACCCCTATTTGATTTTGTGCTCATAGTATTTTAAATTAGTAAATGTGTCTCAGGACCCTCACCGAAAAGAAATACAGGAGGACACAGCGAGTCCACCAAACATGCAGGGTAACAGGTACAGATATTGTGATCACAGGTACCTTATTATGCACCCACTTTTGAGTTAGTTACTTTTTACCTATGTCAATCTTCCCGCAAACAAATCACACATTTTACAACCTGGTGTTTCGGTAACTATGCCTCGAAGAGGACTACGCCTGTCAGTATTGACTGTCCATATTTCGTGCACGTGTCCACAATTCAATACTCGACCTGCCGTCCAGAGGAGAATAGACAAAATGGTTCAAATGGCTCTGAGCTCTATGGGACTTAACACCTGAGGTCATCAGTCCCCTAGAACTTAGAACTACTTAAACCTAACTAACCTATTTGGGAGGACGACGGTTCAATCCCGCGTCCGGCCATCCTGATTTAGGTTTTCCGTGATTTCCCTAAATCGCTCCAGGCAAATGCCGGGATGGTTCCTTTCAAAGGGCACGGCCGACTTCCTTCCCCGTCCTTCCCTAATCCTATGAGACCGATGACCTCGCAGTTTGGTCTCTTCCCCCAAAAACATCCCAACATCCCCCTAACTAACCTAAGGACATCACACACATCCATGCCCGAGGCATTAAAATTGGTGAAAATAACAGTATCGAATTTATTTTCATACATATTACGTCAAAGAAACGGAAAGATAAGCGACAGTCAGTAGAAAAAGCAATGAATAAATTTTAATGTGTTTTAGATATAAAAATGAACAAAACATCATTGGATACAGTTGACTCGGAAAGACAAAATCATATTTTGAAAAAAGAAATAGCCTTGAAAACAAGAGGTATGATTTTCCAATCTCCATGTGGGGTTATATTTAGCGCAGTGGAGAGTACAAGAAAAGCCGATGCAAGAAACTCTAACAATGGGTTTAAAAATAAAGGGGAAATGATATTTTCACTGTTGCAGAGGTTTCGTATAACAGCATTCAACAAAACCTTTAGCATTCTATTTTCATAAATGTTACATTCAAGAAACAAACAAACGATTTTGATGTTGGTGTCATATTGACACCGGTAGTACTCAAAGCAAAAACCATAAATAAATTTTAATGTGTTGTAAATATAACAGTGTGCGAAACATCATTGTATAGAATTGACTCAGAGGGATGAATTCACATAGTTTTCAAAACAAGAGAGATATTTATTTCTGTATTCAAACTGACCCCACCGGTACTCGGAGATTTAAGGATGTCGAGAGTCAATAAAGAAAATACCAAATGAAATATGGATGTAAAGACAACAATAGAAATGAGAAATGTAAGTAATGATATATTAAACACGCAAAATGATAAATCACTTAGATCTGACTACGCTTCTACTCCAAGTATGTGAGACACATTTGAACCACAGGTACGAAGACCACTGAGGTGAAGAAGAAAAATGTGAGATGAACGAAACCGCTAGTAGTAAATAGAAGTCGTAACAGCCTAGGAGAATTAGAAGAAATAGGAGTGAAATAGGAAGAGAGAACCTGCTGAGGTACTGAATAATTTCCTGGAACGTGTAGTACGCCGATTAAATTGAAGAAAAATTGTGGCTGGCGTTAGGGAATGTTATTTGTTTTGAAAAACGGAAAGATTCTTTTCAGTATTACAGACTTACAACAATCAGTTTGGTACTGGATAAAATATAAGGAATAATTCACATCGAATCCCGTTTCTGTCAGCTAATACATTTCGAATATTTTCTAAATCAGTCACTTGATGAGGCAGGAATTAATTAGGAAAAGACGACCACTTACATTGAAATGTTGTACAGGTTTCACTGTCCTCATTAGTTTGCCCTTATCACAAAACGGTGAACAAGGATCAAATAATAAAACGGAATGACACAGTAATTCATTTGTTGCCGTCTATGACGACAGGCTTATTGATCGCCGAGTTCGGTTCTGTATCGATCACTGAACACACACGGAAGGTCATTTCATAATGCCGTAAACTGGCAGCTATTCACCGCATAACCTATTGATGCTATCTGGTAATGTTTGTTGCTGAAATGAATTCCCGTCTGTCAGACTGACAAAAACAAATACTCTCCGAGTTCCATATGTGCACACTCCTCCTAACTTGGAGGACTTGTCAATAATCGCACGCAAATTAATCACATTTACAGTGCCACAATTATGTAAATAGTAATTTGTATTTAACACTACAATTCATTCCACGTAAAACAGTCTTTAAAAAGAATGCGTTTTTATTCCTCGGTGTCTCGAAATGTAGTTTGATAAAGTGACAAATAGAGTTAAGGTTTACGTCCAGTCAATGTTAGGAAGAATATAGATGGGACATTAAGTCAGTGCACAATTGAGAAGCGAATCTGTTGTAGACTTCTTGAAGGAACATTAGCAACGCGTCTCTAGTGATTATAGAAAATTTTTCAAGGTTCAAATGTGTACTCGGCGAGTAAACATCCATTGTGCTCCATTTCATTATATCTAACTTCTGAACTTCCGCTCTCATTCACTATAGGAATCAGCGGCTTGTACTCTATTATCAGTACCTCTACTTTACATTTGTTTTTCATTTTTATTTATTTTCTTTCTCACAAGAACTGAGCCGATGAGTCGGTTAGAGGAAGCTGTGCGAATTATTTTTAAGGATCATTTTTATCAGGGCTGAAATTATTTTCTCTGTATAGAAGAACATGCCCTCATAGTTCAGTATCACGCTCATCACACTTATCCAACACAGTCGTGAGGGTGTATGAGGAGCGTTGGTTAGTACAATGGAAAATGCAGTCTCTTTTGCATAGTCTCACTTTGCTACACTTTTTTCATACACACACTTTACTACAGCAGAAAAGTGTCCGGATCTATAAAACTGAAATTCGAAGGTCGTCTTCAAAGTGGAATGGTTTTCTATGCACAGTCCTATCCGAGGTAGTACACTATTTCCCTTCCCGCAACCTTCGAATGGACTTAGCCAGTCATAGCGGGAGATAACCGCAGCACTTTTCACTTTAACAACTACTGGCAGAAGTGAAACAAAGAATAAATTCGAGGAGGATCGACTGAGGATTTAGCCTAAGACCTTGGGCCGTAGTGGCACTTACCCACAGAGCTAAATACAGTGAGGGACAAATGACAGTGGCACGGACGACTGTATACGACTGAGCGTCAGTGTATAATATGCATATAACAACACCCGGTGATACCCAAACTACGAGTACGCCCGCCACGTGATCCACATCGGTTCAGAGCACATATACACGATCTTCAAGCCTGACAGAGTTGTTAGCACAGGTCAATCTGGTCGCGGCCGTAGCTGGCCACGCAGGTGACCTGACCTGTCAGTGTGCGATTACTTTGTGTGGGGAGCCGTCAAGTCTAAAGCATATCGCAACAACCCTCACAGTCTTCAACAACGCAGGAGAACATTTCGGCTGAGATAGCAGCACTTCCAGCAGTCCAGCTTCGATCCGCCTTCAGCAGCTTGCTGACCAGGCTCCAAAAATGCCAAGAGATGAATAGTAGTCTCTTTCAACATCTGCAATAGCCAGGTTAGCACTGTATTTCCTTTCCTTTGCTCTCTTTCTTTGTGCCCTGGAACGCTGTTCTCCGGGTCACTATTATTTACTTCACTTAGTATAAAATGCGTAATGACGAAGAACTCGATGCTATTTCACAGACACGACTTTATGTGCACTGATAATGAGTGATCTATAAAGTTTTCCGATCAGTAACAAAACGAGTAGCCCCACTGCCAGAGGTTGATTCACTGTGCAATAATCCGCACGACGACATAAATGTCAAAGGTAAATGAGTGTAGCGCAGTTACAAGAGAACCGGAGTGCTGAGCGTCGATCGCTTCATGGCAGTATCTAGGCCCCGGATTTAGCGCAAGTGCTGACTCTTCTGCTGCGGATCCCATTTGGAGCAATGCTGGAGAACTTCGGAAACGCCACCTGCAGAGAGCGTCTCTTCAGTTCAATCTATTGCCATAATTTTTTGGATATCTTGTCTGAAAACTCTAACACAGGTCGTACATACGTATATATTTATAATGCATGTTAACAATAATTACGAGGGTGAGTCAAATGAGAACCTTATATGTTTTTAAAATATTATTTATCGTGCAGAAGTGGTACAAAGCTGTATCACTTCAATATGGCGTGAGACTCGGAAGCACGTGGCTCGAATTCAAGTGGTGGAAGACATTTTCACGCCCACTACTTCGCGGGCAACTGGAGGATTGGTGGTTAAGTAACGTTTCTGATCACTAAATTTTGCAGAAAACTCTTGGACTGAATTCCAGAAATTCTTATGAAAGAAGTAAATATGAGAATGTTCAAGCTAACCCTTCCGTCGGATGGGGACGTTAAGCCTGGCTGTCCCGTTGGTGCTATTTGAGAGGAGTAGCCCATGTGGCAGCACAGTATTTCACCCTCCCACTTCTCTCATCACAATAGAACACAAATTAAAGATTGCACTAGACACACTTCTATTACAATCACATACACTTAACAGATACACCTAAGACAAAACTCCAATCGCATGGAAATAAACAAGTGAGAGGTTAAAAGGAGAATCGTTTGAGTTACGCGACTGAACATCTCCTCGAGATCTCCCAGCAAAGAAATGCAATACTGTTTCTTCTATCAGAGATTTGTATAGCGCCTACCCCTGGATTGCACTTCACGTACAAGGAGCTCACTCGATAGAAGAAAAACGACAAATGAATTCTGAAATGAACGCCCATTCTCTCGTTTACGCCTCGCTGTAGAAAACTGAAAGGCTGGAAATGAAGCATTATTATTGGCAGGATTCGGATCTCAATTCCTCACATAACGCAAAGATTTCGTTTTGCCGTAGCTGACTTATTAAATGAATACTAGGGCGGTTCAATTTAACAAGACGTGGGTGATTCCCATCTGAAAACTTTCCAAACGGCTAAGTATTTAAATTAAAATTTGTTTCTATTCAGTATCGACTCCTTCACCATCAGGGAGCATGTTTCTTAAAAATAATTTTTACCGAAGTCAAAAGAGATGCAAAATATTTCTTTGTCTTGACCCGTTTCAGCGTGACAGTTATTTTCATTAGCCCATAGAATTAGTCTACGTCTCAGGTTTCATCATACTGTGGAGACTGCCGTCATCCGTAGCAGGTTCCTGTCAGACAACCCATTCCGTGAGCTGACTGTCCTAAATTCTATTGGACAGTAACGACAGCGAGACGTTAAATCGTAATATTTTTGCCTTCTTTTCTGCAGCTCTCCCTAACTCTTTTTCCTTGAAAGGTACACATGCTGTGTTATGGGGCGATCGGTATGGTTGGAAATGAACATACTTCCTACGCCGCGATCGACATGTGGACACTTTTCTTGTTCCAAGATGACTGGTTTCAACAGTATTATGCTGTCGTCATCTGATCTAAGGGGAACACAAAGATAATAATGAGGGTAAAATGGAGGAAGACTATAATTGTTTTCACGGATAATGTAAAATATACAGAGTTCCATGTACCTTATGGAACTTGCTATAAAATTGCCGTGTTACATCACATTAGCTCAAAGCATAAAAGACACTTCCTAAAAATTCATATCTTGATAAAAATCCAGTTGATAAAATGCACACTCAACTGATAAATTGCATAAAGTTGATAAAATTCACACAGGCGATAAAATCCTCATACCATGCAGACTTGATGGCGGCGAACATGACTCTCAAAGGCTTGCCGCACACGACTACGCTAGCTGCGGAGTGTTAATAGAGAGACGGCGGACCCGCTACTAAGCTACCGTCTCGGATGGCGCGTGTAGTGCGAGTTAAACGGTCACATGTTCTGGTTACAAGCAATGAATAGCGTTGAGCCATGAGTAAAGGTGGATTTTTCAAACTGTCCAACATAAGTTAGGAATGCCACCTGACCACACATATAATATTACCGTGACCTTATTCTCCATATAAAATCTGTAGTAATCACACACTGTGTGATAATTGACAATGAGAAAGCAAACAAATTCCGTCTCATTCCTTAGCCATATTATTAATTATTGACCTCAGACTCCGTCCAGCTACTTGATTTTCGTCATTGCTACTTGCTTAAATGCCCCATTAACAGTAGATCCCGAAGCACAGCTCGGATTATATGCAGCGAGCTATATGGTGTATTCATATACGAACTATTACAATGCATTCATACCTCTAATTTTATTTTAGTCGTCTAAATTACGTTTTGCAGGACATATAATTTCGGTTGATTCTGTACTAGGCGCCTTGCACCTAGCAGGCTTGCATCTGCCTCTGTATTAGATGACTTGTGAAGTAAGTTCAGCGCCGTGTGATTTTTGCATACGTTCCGCCCCCCCCCCCCCTTCCGCGCCGTTTTCCATGGATGATACTTCACAAGACCCCTTCAGACCTGGCCGATTTAGTATCCGCGCTCGAACCAGTGCGGTATTCTTTTTAAACCACATTGCTTTGTTACTTAAAGACATCGGTTATATTTTTTAATATTTTTGGTTATTGCTGTTTGCTTACTGCCAATAAGTGCACAGTACGTAATTGCTAGAGATCTCTTATGGAGCATAAGCCCACAGTAATTTTATAACAGTGGTCAGGTGACTTTTCTAATTGTTATATCGGGCACTTTGAAAAATTCACCCTTGTTTCTGGTGCATCGCTATCCATTGCTTGTAACAGAACATGTGATCATCTAACTTCTACTAAACACGCCATCCAGCGGCGAGATGGTTGTATCTTTGTAGCGCGTCTGCCGCCTCTGTGTTAACACTCCGTAGTCGTGTGCCGCAAGCCTTGGAGAGTCATGTTCGCCGCCAAAAAGTGTAGATGGTACGAGGATTGTATCAACTGTGTGAATTTTACAGTTGTATGCATTTAACAACTGGATTTCCATCAAGCTATGAATAGGTGAGGAGTGCCTTTCACACTTTGACTTCATGTAATGTAACATGGCAATTTTATAGCCAGTTCCATAAGGTACATGGAGTTCTGTATATTTTGTACAATCAGTAAAATTAATTGTAGTCCCCTCCACCATCCCCTCATTATTATCTTTGTTTTTCCCGTAGGTCAGATGATGGCAGCGTAAGACTGTCGAAACCGGTTATTTTCGAACAATAAAAGTGTCTCCATTGCGATCGTGGCAGAAGAAGTCTTCATTCCTTTGCTTTAGGGTGAATATCGTTTGTCGAGGAAGCAAAGAAATTTTTTAAGCTTAACGATTATGGATGTTCAAGAACTCGTCACTTTTTATTAAATATAAATACTGCAACCAGTCACTTTCATGATGTAGTCATTTATTCCATGACAGGGTTTTCGAATCTTTTCAGACTCAAGATGGTGCACAGGATGGTACATCTCTGTTTCAAAGCATTGTGCTGGTTGCCGGCTGTGTGACAAGAATATCGAACATATTCTAATGCATCGCCGTGAACATTGTTTATATGCCGATTAAGGTCAAAATTTTTATTTATTTATTTATGTTTATTTTGTACTTACTGCGATTGTGCGCTTGGTTTTGTTGTTAATATCCATCTGTCAGTTTCCAGTGTGATGGTCAGTTGGTTACACATCACGACATCACTCACTTTTGTTGAATATGCACGTATACAAACCATAGTAAAGAATCTTTCGCAGCATCCAGCATGTACTGTACAAATACCCCCCCCCCCCCTCCCAACCAATGCGCCCCCACTGTATCGCTCTCGTTACATCCTAACCATATTGATATCAACATAAATATCCTGCCACAAGATAAATGCTGTAGTGTATGTCTAAATGTCCAAGCGTCTACGGTTAACGTAAATCAGGACTTTTATACATATTACCGTCAGGTGAAACAAATAAAATCTGGCGAAGAGCTCTCGGGCTTCTAGCCGGGTGGCGGTGTCTTCAAACCGCGACGTTTCGACGAGTATGTCACTCGTCGAAACGTCGCAGTTTGAAGACACCGCGACCCGGCTGGAAGCCCGAGAACTCTTCGCCAGCTGTATACGCCGGGAAAGCATACATTCACAAACAAAATCTGCCTTTACTAATATTCCAGATCATGTTAATGTAAGAACAAAAATTAGTCAACTGTTCATTTGAAAATATGAAGTTCATGGTCATACAGATAACTGCAGTTTATTGCAAACACAATAACTTGATTTTATTCCTGGGCATTCACGTTAATGCCAGTTTTGATTAAAATATTTTCCCGAAAACTGACTGTGTAATATGTCAATATAAGGATAAAAATACGGTACCAGATCGTTTTAAGTTGTTCTTGTAGTAATTTATTTATTTATTTTATTTTTGGCCATCCATGTTAACGCCAGCTTTGATTCATGTATATGTCCATACATCAACTTTAGTACATGCAAAAAAAAAAAACAAAAAAACCACCATCTCTCAGTAAAGTACACCTGTGTTATATCGTCGTATAAAGATCTTTGTAACAAGCAACAGTTGTACAGCACATGCTGAATGCTGGCAAAGTTTCCTTACTTCGGTTTGTATACAAACATATTTACAAATGTGATATATTACCAACTGTCCATCACAATGGAAGCAGACAGGTGGATATTAACAACAAAGCCGCCCATACTATCGCAGTAAGCACAAAACTTAAAGAAAAGGTTTCAAATCGGTATATAAACAATACTCACTGCGATGCACTACAGTATGTTCGGTTTTCTTGTCACAGAGCCAGCACCCAGCATTACGCTTTGAAACAGCTATGTAACATCCTGTGCACCAACTAAAAAAATGTTCAAATGTATGTGACATCTTATGGGACTTAACTACTAAGGTCATCAGTCCCTAAGGTTACACATTACTTAACCTAAATTATCCTAAGGACAAACACACACACACCCATGCCCGAGGGAGGACTCGAACCTCTTGCCGGGACCAGCCGCACAGTCCATGACTGCAGCGCCCCTAGACCGCTCGGCTAATCCCACGCTGCGCACCATCTAAAGATGAACCTGATAAGGTTCTAAAATCGGTTCATGGAATAAGTAACTACTTCAAAAAATGACTGGTTGCAGTTTTCTGTGATTATAAAGAAATTTTTCAAACTATGCCGTGAGATTAACTTCGCAGAACTAAGAAACAGGGTACTTTGAATGTTGAAGAATGAGGTAGCGCATACTAAAACACATTCTGGAATATAGTGACACAATCACGAGGACTACCACTTCCTACTTCACAATATTTCACGGTTATTGCAACTTGACAGGTTCTATAATGCCTGACAAAAAAGTGCAGCACACAGAAGACAAAGTCTGATGTCATTGTCAGTCCCCATATATACACACCATCGGCGGATATGTAAATTATTAGAATTGCAATTCACTGTGAAAAGTGGAACGGCAATCAGTGTATTAGAGTTGAACGTTTTCAGTATTGTTTCCAGGCATGCTACAGTATATATGCGGCGTGAATAGCTTCAGATGTTGAGTAAATGGAAATGCCGTGTGGCTAGGGCCTCCCTTCGGCTAGACCAGGGCCGGCCAAACGCTGCACAGTGTGCAGACGTGCGGAAGTGTTGCACGTGTGCGTCAGCGAGCGACAGCGGCATCTGTTATTAGACATGTGTCCTAAATGAATCACAAAGACGCGTGTAGTGTACTCAACAGTGAAGAACGGCAAGCAAAATTAAATGTCCTTCAGGAAATGGATGAGACACATCAACTCGATTTTACTGTACGTGAAAGTAACTGATACTTCTTGAACTCTTAGTTTCTTGTGTTACATGTATGTCTGTTTTACTGTACGCTGTACAATGTACTGTTTTCAATTTTCCAGAATGACAACCACACTAAATCTTCACTGCGAGCAAGTTTTAAAATCGCATTAAGAATTGCACAATCTGGGAAACCTTTTTCCGAAGGGGAGTTTGTGAGAGGGAGTCTGATTGATGCTGCAGAACTTGTGTGTCCCACGAACGTTAGCAGGTTTCAAGAAATCAGTCTATCCAAACAAACAGTGACAAGACGTATCAGTGCCATGGCCGGCGATGTGCACAGGCAGCTAATGAATATGGCTAAATACTTTGTTGCTTACTCTATTGCGCTCGATGAAGCAACAGATCTTACAGATAAAGCCCAGGTTGTGATATACATACGAGGAGTCGATTACACACTTTGTGTAACAGAGGAGTGACATCTGTGCGTAGAAACATGCACTACATGAACGCTGACGGCTGCGGCGTGCACGCTGTGACCCGGAAGTTGCACATGTGCAGGAGCACCGCACGCGTGCAGAATTTCTGGCCGGCCCTGGGCTAGACCGTTCACCTGGTGCAAGTCTTTCGAGTTGGTGCCACTTCGGTTACTTGTGTGTCGATGGGGATGAAATGATGATGATAAGGACGACACAACACCCAGTCCGTGAGCGGAGAAAATGTCCGACCCAGCCGGGAATCAAACATGGGCCGTTAGGCATGACATGCCGTCGCGCTGACCACTCAGTTTCTAGGGGCGGACAGATGTTGAATGATCACTGCGAAGAACACAGAGGTGCTGCGAACTCGTCTGAGACAACGTTGTCAGAACCTGACAGAGTTTCATTGTGAGTCTCCAATTGGCCTGCTGGTCGAACCGTGCATTATCCAGTTTTGTGGGACATTCTGAAGTGACAGTGGTTCGATACCGGACTGAATGGGAACGTGAGGGGAAGCACACCGGTCGTCAAAGTTATTGTCGACCTCATCTGACTTCCACAAGATGCACATGGTAACCCCTTCGCATATGGTCGTACTATCCGAGAACATGAAATGCTCCCTATAACATTCTTTGTCATGTCCTACAGCCAGAGTAGGCAGTTACCAACCCATGGACAGGCTGCTGTTAACACCACAATGCGACCGGCTTCGGCTGCACTGATGCCCTGAACGGGAAGAGTGGACTGAAAAATGGCATCATACTGAGTTCAGTGACGCATCGCGGTTCTGCACTACCACACGACCAACGTCGGCGAATATGCTTGTGTTC
Source organism: Schistocerca piceifrons (assembly GCF_021461385.2). Classification (NCBI taxonomy): domain Eukaryota; kingdom Metazoa; phylum Arthropoda; class Insecta; order Orthoptera; family Acrididae; genus Schistocerca; species Schistocerca piceifrons. Next base: position 669,086,451 of record NC_060139.1, read on the forward strand.
AGCGACGAATCGCGGTTCTGCACTACCACAGACGACCAACGTCGGCGAGTATGGTGGTGATCTGGGAAAAGGTTCTATTTATTCAAAGTTTTGGAGGGACATATTGGTTTTCCTCCTGGCGTCATGGTGTGGGGAGCCATCGGATATGACTTCAGGTGGCAGCGATTGAGGGAACTATGACAGAACAAGCGTAAGTCACGGACACCCTGCCCCCTCAAGTGTTACCCTTTCTGCGAATGTATTGTGGTGCCATTTTCCAACAGGATAGAGATGGTCCACAGTTGCCAAGTGTGTCAATGAACTGTCTGGGGGATGTTTAAATACTCCCTTGGCCAGCAAGATTCCCAGTTCTATCTCCGATAGAATATGTGTGTTACCAACTCGGTTGTTAACTCTGACCCAGTGGTAGTATCCGTGATATCAAGGAACAGTTACAACTGTGGAGCAGTGTTCAAAATGGTTCAAATGGCTCTGAGCACTATGGGACTTAACTGCTGTGGTCATCAGTCCCATAGGACTTAGAACTACTGAAACCTAACTAACCTAAGGACATCGCACACATCCATGCCCGAGGCAGGATTCGAACCCGCGACCGCAGCGGTAGCGCGGTTCCAGACTGTAGCGCCTAGAACCACTCGGCTACTACGGCAGGCTGGAGCAGTGTGCCTCGGTAGAGAGTACCACAGCTTTGTGACACCCATCCAAACAGAAACAGGAGGTGCAACGTCATACTCGATATTGAAATAATATATCATCTCAATCCATGAAGTTCCATTTTGTTTCATCCTCCTCTTCTCAGAGTTTCACTTTTCTTGTCAAACAGTGTATTTCTACTGTCCAGTGTTCTGTTGAAGGTCTCTATAGTAAAATATTGACTAGGAGTACCTCCAGCACTTGTTGTGTAAATGATCAGGTTTACTCTTTGCCCATAACAAAAGCCAACACACACACACACACACACACACACACACACACACACACACACACACACACACACTGAATAAATGGGCCGTAAGAGCCTACCAGTAACAATTCACAGTCCATGACAATAAAACACATGTTGTGCACCGAATACGGTTATAAGCTAATATCACAAATAGTATTTCGACTAAATCCATTAGAAGATACTGTTTGGAGACCTGAATAAAGCTGCAGTACTCTGCACATACAAAAGATTCATACTCAGTCAATAAAAATCGAAATACACAAATAGATGTCAACCTTTAAACCCCCGGGTAAAACAGCTACAAATGTCAGATTACTTCACAAATGAGTTAAGTATTAGGTATTTAGCGATAAGAATGCAAGCGACAAGAAAATTCTCAAAATTCTTAAATTATGTTTATGTCGCTAAGTGGTCTCATTACTAATCGCTGGATGAGTCTAGTCTAGTACAATGATATAATTTTCATGCACAATTAGTGTCGTATTTGAACACTGTCGGCAAAATACATTGTTAATAGTGTTTGCACTAAAGTAAGAATAAATTAAAACGGCTTGTCTTCATGAACAGCAAAAAAGCGGTAAATGATAAAGCTTTTACCTTTCATCATATTGTGGAGGATGGCAACGAGAAAACGTTTTTGTGAAGGTTTGAAATTATTTTTAAAGTTTGTTAGAAGTCACTAAATACTCTCGTTCTCAGACACTGGATGAATACGTTGTGGGTATCTTGCGCGCCATGAGTTGTACTGCGACAAGACACATGCACAGTTTATACACTCTTGGAAATGGAAAAAAGAACACTTTGACACCGGTGTGTCAGACCCACCATACTTGCTCCGGACACTGCGAGAGGGCTGTACAAGCAATGATCACACGCACGGCACAGCAGACACACCAGGAACCGCGGTGTTGGCCGTCGAATGGCGCTAGCTGCGCAGCATTTGTGCACCGCCGCCGTCAGTGTCAGCCAGTTTGCCGTGGCATACGGAGCTCCATCGCAGTCTTTAACACTGGTAGCATGCCGCGACAGCGTGGACGTGAACCGTATGTGCAGTTGACGGACTTTGGGCGAGGGCGTATAGTGGGCATGCGGGAGGCCGGGTGGACGTACCGCCGAATTGCTCAACACGTGGGGCGTGAGGTCTCCACAGTACATCGATGTTGTCGCCAGTGGTCGGCGGAAGGTGCACGTGCCCGTCGACCTGGGACCGGACCGCAGCGACGCACGGATGCACGCCAAGACCGTAGGATCCTACGCAGTGCCGTAGGGGACCGCACCGCCACTTCCCAGCAAATTAGGGACACTGTTGCTCCTGGAGTATCGGCGAGGACCATTCGCAACCGTCTCCATGAAGCTGGGCTACGGTCCCGCACACCGTTAGGCCGTCTTCCGCTCACGCCCCAACATCGTGCAGCCCGCCTCCAGTGGTGTCGCGACAGGCGTGAATGGAGGGACGAATGGAGACGTGTCATCTTCAGCGATGAGAGTCGCTTCTGCCTTGGTGCCAATGATGGTCGTATGCGTGTTTGGCGCCGTGCAGGTGAGCGCCACAATCAGGACTGCATACGACCGAGGCACACAGGGCCAACACCCGGCATCATGGTGTGGGGAGCGATCTCCTACACTGGCCGTACACCACTGCTGATCGTCGAGGGGACACTGAATAGTGCACGGTACATCCAAACCGTCATCGAACCCAACGTTCTACCATTCCTAGACCGGCAAGGGAACTTGCTGTTCCAACAGGACAATGCACGTCCGCATGTATCCCGTGCCACCCAACGTGCTCTAGAAGGTGTAAGTCAACTACCCTGGCCAGCAAGATCTCCGGATCTGTCCCCCATTGAGCATGTTTGGGACTGGATGAAGTGTCGTCTCACGCGGTCTGCACGTCCAGCACGAACGCTGGTCCAACTGAGGCGCCACGTGGAAATGGCATGGCAAGCCGTTCCACATGACTACATCCAGCATCTCTATGATCGTCTCCATGGGAGAATAGCAGCCTGCATTGCTGCGAAAGGTGGATATACACTGTACTAGTGCCGACATTGTGCATGCTCTGTTGCCTGTGTCTATGTGCCCGTGGTTCTGTCAGTGTGATCATGTGATGTATCTGACCCCAGGAATGTGTCAATAAAGTTTCCCCTTCCTGGGACAATGAATTCACGGTGTTCTTATTTCAATTTCCAGGAGTGTAATTAGGATACTTGTCTTACTGCGTTAATCCTTTGACGTAAGAGTACACCTTTTAATGGGTAGAATACAACAGAATTTTAAGTATTGAAATTCTATAAACAATTATATAAAATATAGGAACAAAATTTTTTTCTTGCTCCTAGAACCATCAACCACGAACCGTGAAAGGGATTAACCGTTTAGTGGTAGAGATTACATTAAAAAAGATACTAGAGTAACGAGAGCGACTAGGATACCCCCAATGCATTTAGCTAATATATTTATTTAAAGTGCTCTACAAATATCGAAAAGTGGCAACAGTGGGATTAAAGTTAATGATGAACAAAACCATTAGATTTTGCTTAAGACGTAGTAGTCGCAGTAGTCGCAGATTCTGGAAAAGGAACCAATTACATATTAAAAAACTTTGTCTGAATGTTTGGAGAACCACAAACTGAAAACAAATGCAAAAGAGACTAAAATAATAGTGATCGACATACAGAACAGACTATTAAAGGCGAATATTACGACAGGAAACATGATACTAGCTCAAGTAAATGAATTTTGCTACTTGGGAAGTACTATAACAGATGAAAAGTCAAGTTTAATGGACTCTGAAACAAGAATGGCTATGGTCAAAGAAGTCATTGGAAATAAAAGTAATTTCATTTGCAAACAGTAAAGAAATTCTTCATGGTGTTTATTCGAAGCATTTTAAGCTATGGACGTTAAGGGAAGATACTGAGGAAATAGTAAAATACGAAATTGGAAGAAATAGAAATGTTCTTACAGAGAAGAGCCACAAAAGCATCCTGAACTTAAAGGAAATTCAATGAGCAAAAAATAAAGGAAATTAAGGAGAAACCTTCATCGCACTATAACGAAAAGAAAAAGGATATCAATTGGTCACCTAGTTCGACATACTTTCATCAAAAATGCCTTAGAAGGAAAAATTCAAAAGGCAGGCCCAGAGCACCCGTGTTACAAACTACAGTAACAACAGCCTAATAGCAAAGTTAGCGAGAGATGTCAGCAAGGAGATTCCACGTGTAGTTCGGGCAGCTTTTGGAGTAACCACTTCTGCACTAACAGAATTGAAACATCACAGTGCAATAAGGAAGCATATATGCTGTGCTATCCGAGCCAACAACTCAGTAAAATCGTGCTACACACCGAAGTACTGAAGAGAGGTAAATTCCTCATTAATGCTGAAAGCAAGCAACATTTTCAGCTTAATAGCACTTTTATATTCGCGTAAATAATGTTGTCGCGCGGAACGGAACCACTTATCAGATGAGAAACTTTAAGCTGGACAATATGCAATGCGACCTCGAGATTATGCACACAACAACCATTCAGTATCGATGAGTTTGCCACCACAGGATCATAATACAGCTACAAAAGGGGATACTTAACTCCCTTACCGGACCTCTTCTCCTAGTACTACCTTTCAGTACAATGAGTCTTGATCAGCGATTTCTTCGTCTGGACTGTGTAACTGGGTACGCAGAGTGCGCGCTGAGCGCCAACAGGTTGCCACGTCAACTTGTTGAACTACGATAGTCACATACGTGTTGGACGAGAGCTACAGGTGTGCGGTCGCCAGCGGCATACTGCCTCTTGTTTTTGTTTAGACTGGCTTTATCCCTTGTACGTGGTAGCACACGGTACTCAGATATGTAAACTCTCTTATACACAGAGTACGTAGGACTAGTTGGCCATATAGGGAAGAAAGAAATGTTAGGATTTAACATCCCGCCGAAGACGAGATCGTAGAGATGTGGTACGAGTTTTGACTATGGAATGATGGGGAAGGAAATCGATCGTGTCATGTTCACAGGAACCACCCCGGAATTGCCCTGGAACTGTTTAGGAAAACAACGACAAATACAAACCTTGATGGGCGGGCGACAAATGGAAGTGCCGTTCTATCGAATTCAAGTCCAGTGCCTCAATACCGCGCCAACGCGCTCGGACCCTCGGTGCTATATTCCCACAAGATACATCCCGATCCGATATCTCCGGAATTCTTCTTGAGATATCCAGACGACCCTAGTTTACGCTCCACCATAAATACCCCTGTCAACAAATGAATGATGCCTTCCCTGTTAAGCGGAAGTGGAATAAAACAGAGCAAAGACGAAATAACAGAAATAGCGAGGGTGAACGGAAGAATCGGATTCGTTGCTGATCCCGGCGGAGGTTCGAGTCCTCGTTCGGGCATGGGTGTGTGTGTTTGTCCTTAGGATAATTTAGGTTAAGTAGTGTGTAAGCTCAGGGACTGATGACCTTAGCAGTTAAGTCCCATAAGATTTCACACACATTTTTTGCAGAACGTGAGTCTGAAAGTAACTTTCTCATGATGTTTCACTGCCAAGTCACATACCTCGCTGAACGCTGGACTATCAGTATAGTCCATCATGGGATTTAGGGATCCAGGAGTGTAGAACGAGAGAGCCCACTCTTAAAGAAAATTTCATAACTATATTTAACACAAAAAACATACATGGAGCACATACTAGTAGGCTGAGCACATTTAATCATTCAGTGAAGCAAATGTAAATTATTATCAGACTGTCTACCATTCAATCGCGATCCAAATTTATTCAGAATCCAGGCTAGTTAAGCAAACAATTTAACATCAAAATTATTTTAAGGTGCTTTAACATATAATTGGATCAAAAGTCGCTGCTGACAAAATAATTTACTAGCGCCGATAAAAGGACAGTTGGGCATCAAAAACTTTTAAAAACACCAAAGACAAAATTGTGGTTGTTGTGGTCTTCAGTCCAGAGACTGGTTTGATGCACCACTCCATGCTACCCTATCCTGTGACACCCTCTTCATCTCCGAATAACAATCGCAACCTATATCCTTCCCAAGTTGCTTAGTGTATCCATCTCTTGGTCTCCCTGTACGACTTTTACTCTTCACGTTGCCCTCCAATAACGAACTGGTGATCCCTTGATGCGGCGTCGTACCAACCAATCCCTTCTTTTACTCAGGTTATGACACAAATTCCTCTTTTCCCCAATTCTTTCAGTACCTCCTCATTAGTTACGTGATCTACGCATCTAATCGTCAGCATTCTTCTGTAGCACCACATTTCGAAAGGCTATATTCTCTTTTTCTCTAAACTATTTATCGTCTATGTTTCACTTCCATACATGGCGACACTCCATACAAATATTTTCAGAATCGACTTCCTGACTCTTAAATTTATACTCGATGTTAACAAATTTCTCTTCTTCAGAAACGCTTTTCTTGCCATTGCCAGTCTACAGTTTATATCCTCTCTACTTCGACCATCATCAGTTATTTTGCTCCTCAAATAGCAGAACTCATCTACTACTTTAAGTATCTCACTTTCTATTCTAATTCCCTCGGAAACAACTGATTTAATTCGACTACATTCCGTTATCCACGTTTAGCTTTTGTTGATGTTCATCCTACGTATATCCTCCTTCCAAGACACTGTCCATTCCGTCCAGCTGCTCTTCCAGGTCCTTTGCTGTCGCTCACAGAATTACAATGTCGACCGCAAACCTCAAAGTTTATATTTTTTTCTCTTTGTATTTTAATTCCTGCTACAAATTTTCCTTTTCTTTCCTTTACTGTTTGCTCACTATAGAGACTGAATAACATCGGGGCAGGCTACAACGCTGTCTCACTACCTTCCCAACCACTGCTTCCTTTTTGTGGCCCTCAATTCTTGTAACTGCCATTTGGTTTGTGTACAAATTGTAAACAGACTTTTCGCTCCTTGTATTTTACCCCTACCACCTTCAGAATTTAAAAGACAGTATTCCAGTCAAAAACTTTCTGTAAGTCTACAAATGCTATAAACGTAGGTTTGCCTTTCTTTAATCTTTCTTCTAAGGTAAGTCGTGAGGTCAGTATTGCCTCACGTGTTCCAATATTTCTACGGAATCCAAACTGATCTTCCCCGAGGTCGACTTCTACCAGTTTTTCCATTCATCTCTAAAGAATTCGCGATAGTATCTTGCAACCGTGATGTATTAAACAGATAGTTCGGTAATTATCACAACTTTCAACACTTCCTTCCGTTGGGATTGGAGTTATTATACTCTTCTTGAAGTGTGAAGATATTTCGCCTGTCTCATACATCTTGCTCAGCAGATGGAAGAGTTTTGTCACGGCTGCCTCTCTCAAGGCTATCAGTGGTTCTAATGGAATGTTGTCTACTCCCAGGGCCTTGTTTCGACTTAGGTCTTTCAGTGCTCTGTCAAACTCTTCAAGCAGTATCACATCTCCCATTTCATCTTCATCTACGTCCTCGCCCAGTTTCGCAATATTGCCCTCAAATACATGGCCTTTGTGTAGACCCTCTGTATAGTCCTTCCACCTTTCTGTTTTCACCTCTTTGCTTAGGACTAGTTTTCCATTTGAGACCTTCATGTTCATACAGGTGGTTTTTTTTCTCCAAAAGTCTCTTTGATTTTCCTGTAGGCAGTATCTACCTTACGCCTTGTGATATATGCTTCTACATCCTTACATTTGTTCTCTAGCCATCCCTCCTTAGCCATTTTGCACTTCTTGTCCATCTCATTTTTGATACGTTTGTATTCCTTTTCCCCTGCTTCAATTACTGCATTTTTATACTTCCTTCACTCATCAGTTACATTCAACATCTTTTCTACTAGCCTTCGTCTTCTTACCTACTTGATCCTCTGCTGCGTTCACTATTTTATCTCTCAATGCTATCCATTCTTCTTCTACTGTATTTGTCGCCCCTATTCTTGTCAATCTTTTAGTCATTCTCTCTTTGAAACTCTCTGCACTCTCTGGTTCTTTCAGTTTACCCAAGACCCTTTTGCAGTTTCTTCAGTTTTAATCTACAGTTCACAACCAATAGATTGTGGTCAGAGGCCACATCTGCCCTGGAAATGCCTTACAACTTGAAATTTGGTTCCTAAATCTCTGTCTTATCGTTATATAATCTATTATATAATCTATCTGCAACCTTCCTGTGTCCCCAGGCCTCTTCCACGTCTACAACTTTCTTGATTCTTGAACCAAGTTGTTGGCATGATTAAGTTATGCTTTATGCAAAATTCTACCAGACTGCGTCCTCTTTCGTTCCATACCTTGAGTCAGTATTCACCTACTAATTTTCCTTCTCTTCCCTTTGGTACTATCGAATTCCAGTCCCCCATGACTATTGAATTTTCGTCTCCTTAACTATCTGAATTTCTTTTATCGCATCATACAGTTCTTCAATCTCTTCATCATCTTCGGAGCTAGTTGACATATAAACTTGATCTATTGCGGTAGGTGTAGGCTTCGTGTCTATCTGCTCGTAGTAGCTTTATTCATTGTTAAGCCTACTCGTGCATTACCATTACTTGATTTTGTATTTGTAAATCAATATCCACCTGAGAATAAATCTTGTTCCTTCTGCTACCGAACTTCACTAATTCCCACTGTATCTAACTTTAACCTATGCATTTCCCTTTTTAAATTTCCTAACCCACCTGCCCGATTAAGAGATCTGACATTCCACGTTCCGATCCGTAGAACGCCAGTTTTCTCCTTATAACAACATTCTCTTTAGTTGTCTCCGCACGGAGATGCGAATGGGTGACTACTTTATTTCCGGGATATTTTACCCGAGAGCATGCCATCGTCATTTAACCATACAGTAAAGCTGCATGCCCTCGGGAGAAACTTCGGCTGTAGTTTCTCCTTGCTTTCAGCCATTCGCAGTATCAGCATAGCAGGGCAGTTTTGGTTGATGTTAGAAGACCAGATCAGTCAATCATCCAGACTGTTGCCCCAGCGACTTCTGAAGAGACTTCTACCTCTCTTTAGGAGCCACTCTTTTCCCTGGCCTCTCAACAGATACCTCTCCATTGCGGTTGCACCTACGGTACAGCTATCTGTATCGCTGAGGCAAGCAATCCTCCGCAACAAGGGCAATGTTTATATTAAACAATGTAATATCAAAATCTATTTAGAGGCAACGATAATTAAAACAAACACTGTACCGTTTCATGGTTTTAAACTTGGTACAAACAGATTTTCAGTGACGCAGGTTAAATTACAACCCACATTCAATATTAACGAAGTATGCCAAGGCCTCGAACAGAAATTTTGCCCAGCTGGCAGTTGTATTCGACACTGGTCGCGACTAACCACTCCACTAGTTTTACACAGATAAAATAAAAACAGTTTGTTTTAGAGCTGTAAAACAGAGAAAAACAATATTACCATACATGCAGTAGCATTTTCAAAAAATTACATTTCATTTAAGATAAAGAAACAATTTTGCATCTTTAGTGTCCCTTATCCATTTAAATAAATTGAGCAATGAGTGAACGGTTGCTGCACGGCCACTATGACGAATAGCGCACTTGTAAGCGAGTGCCAAAGGCAGCTTGCCGAAACATACCGTTCGGGTGGTACAGTAGTTATGGGAGCATTCGTACTAAAGTTACCGCTGGCATTCCCCTAGAAGACTGAATACAAGAAACACGTAAAAAATAGAACGGCCGAACTCGCTCGAGAGCCAACACGTTCACTCGCCATTGGCCCAACTCAGTTATTATGAGATACAGCAGACTTTCGTTCACCATTAACTTCAGCTATCTGATGGTGATAACTTCACACAACCTCGCAGTAGGTAAAACTCGATGAAATTCTTTCATGGTGGAACTTAAACCCGGCTCAATCCATCCTGAGTATTCCCCTACAGCAATGGACATGACGTGAAAGAAGCGACGACTTTACATGTGACTACCCACTACGTAGCGACCACCAACCAGGAAAACCTGCCACCTTTGAAAATCAAGTCTGTCCACTGTCCTGGGCCACCTTCACATATTCCTGGCCGTTAGCAGACTGGTTTCCGCTGTACTGCCCGAGCCTCCATCTCTCCCCCGCGCTCTCTCGGCGTAGCAAAAAACCCCAGTCAAACAACCGCTGCCAGCATACCCAAAACATATTGATACAAACATATCACATACATAGAAAGAACTGCTACACTTGAATACACAATGTAACTGAAAGAAATGCGTAAGGAAATATACAGGAATGACATTTCTATTCAAAGACAATAATTACGCTGATGTCAGCCTAATATATGACGGTCCATTGACAATGTAAAAGGCGGGACATGGATGTTAACAGCACGTATTATCACCAAGGACACCAATGCTTGCTCTGAAAGGCGCTCCCATGCGGCTCAGACTGCTGATGTGGACTTTTTGTGGTAGGGCGCTCCATTCCCCCACCAGGGCTCTTGAAAACCTCTGGATGGTCGCTGCTGCTAGTGAACGTGCTGTAATACGTGTCCCCAACGCATCCCATACGTGCTCGACTTGATTTAAGTCGGGGGAATGGAAAGCCCAGTCCATATGCAGAATACGCTCTTGTGCCAAGAGCTCTAGCAACTGCGTTATTCGATGCTGCCACGCATGGTCCGTCCATAAAAAATGAGAGCTGGAAGCACCTCTGAAAGGACGCGCATGGGGAGAAGTACAGTTCCACAATAACCCTGACCCTTGAGTGTACCGTTGGTTGACATGGGGCAGCAACCAAACAGAGAGGTCATCGGTCCCATCGGATTAGGGAAGGAATGCGGTCGTGCCCTTTCAAATCTTCCTAGCATCTGCCTGAAGTTATTTAGGGGAATCGCGGTAAACCTCAAACAGAATGGCCGGAGGCGGGTCTTAAGCGTCCTCCTCCCGAATGCGAGTCCGGCGTGCTAACCACTGCACCACCTAACTCGGTGAGTACACCGTGTTTTAATATTTGGAGATCAGTACGCCCATGAAACATTATGTCTTCCCATGCCATAACATCAAGCCTACCGAAAAGATCACATTTGACAATGTCCCAGTGTGCGTACGTGTTCAACCTCCCGCCGTATGAGGGTATGTCACTACACATGCTGAATCTGATGTCTGCTGAGAAGAGCATGTAACCCCCGTCCTCGCTGGTCCACTCCCTATCCCCTTGGCACCATCGGAGCAGGCCTCTGTGGCCGAGCGGTTCTAGGCGCTACAGTCCGGAACCGCGCTGTTACTACGGTCTCAGATACGAATCCTGCCTCGGGCATGGATGTGTGTGTTGTTCTTAGGTTAGTTAGGTTTAAGTAGTTCCAAGTCTATGAGACTGATGACCAAGTCCCATAGTGCTTGGAGCCATTTGAACCATTTGGCCCATCGCAAACCGTGCCGCCGATGTACGGACGTCAACAGAACACAAAGTACTGGTTTTTGGGCATATAGACCACTAACATGTAGTCACCCTACAACTGCGAGGTGTGGGTACGTGTGTCTTGGAGTGCTGTAAATGTGGTTGCCGTTCCATCCGTTGTTTCACGTGGTTGCCTTCTTCCCTGTTGCACAATGTAGCGGCCATCTACTGCTGTAGTAGACCGTGGTCGACCACCCCCTCTCCTTCAGCCAGCAGTGCCCCGTGGTTCGGAGCGTTCCCCATACACGAGAAACAATGCACTGAACAATACCAAATTCCTGGGCTCCACTAGTGTCACTTACTCCTTCTTCCAGTTTCACGATGATTGTTCCCCGTGTAACTTTATCTACTCGGCCTTACGTTCTGCATATAAAGGAAATCTATTACAAGATACACCGTATTGTTGCGTACTGTTTTGATATTTGAGACTTACCAAACATATACAATCACTCTCTTGACGCACCAAGAGAAGGAAAAGTTCCACAGGCCACATTAACAGACAATAAAGTAAATGGAAGTAATCGGTTGAATTGTACACCCGTATAACGCACATCGATTTAAAGCAGGACTCTGGAAAACAAATTCTGTTCCAACATTGTGCATTCTCTCGACGGAAACGATACACTGACAATCTGCATGGATTCAGAAAACATCTGCTTGCGAACCACAACTGGCTTTTTATTTCCACCATGCAAGGAGTGCTATCGATAGGGAATCTCAATTTGGTTCCGTATTTCTAGATTTCCAAAAGGCGTTTGACACCAGTCCTTGAATGTGGCTTCTAATCGTATTGTATACTTATGCAGTATCGTCTCACAAGAGGACTTCGATTTGTAATTTCCTGTCACAGTTCGTGTACCTGGCGCGAAATCGAAGTTATATCTCGGGTCCCGAAAAGAAGCGTTACAGGCTCTGAGCTGTTCTTGATCCACATAAAACATTTAACAGACTATCTGAGCAGACCTACTTGTTCGCAAATGATGTTTTCGACGTCTAGTACAGCCATGCAATGATCAAAACAAATTACAGAATTATTTACACAAGATGTCTTCATCGTGTAAAATTAGCAATCGACACCGGACAATAAAACGCGTCAGGTCCTTCACATCCAATCCGTCTTCAGGCCGCAAGTTGCCCATCGGTACCATCCGACCGCCGTGTCATCCTCAGCTAAGGATGCGGATAGGAGGTGTATGTGGTCAGCACACCACTTTCCCGGTTGCTATGGTGGTTTTCTTTGTCCGGAGCCGCTACTGTTCGGTCGAGTAGCTCCTCAATAGGCATCTCGAGGCTGAGTGCACCCCGAAAAATGGCACCACTGCATGGCGGCCCGGATGGTCACCCATCCAAGTGCCGGCCGCGCCCGACAGCGCTTAACTTCGGTGACCTGATGGAACCCGGTGTATCCACAGTGGGAAGGCTGTTGCCTCCTTCACATAACTACAACAAAAATTCCTTTGACTTCGGTTACACAACAAACAAGAAAAATTTAAATGTTGTCAATTGAGCTAAATATCTAGGGATTAGAATTACGAAAACACTTAAATTGGAACCATGACATAGAAATTGTCGTTGAATAGGTGAGACCATAGTTCATTTCCAGAACACTTAGAAGGTACAACAAATTTGACAAAGAGACTGCCTTCATTATACTTGTCATCCTTTTTCTGGTATACAGCTGGGCGTTGTGAGATCCTTACCGGATGGGATTGCCGGAATACATTGAAAAAGTTCAAAGAAGGACACCTAGTTTTCTATTAGCCCGAAAAACAAGCGCGTTTCTCGTTGCGGTGAAATGTTCTCGAGAAATTTCAATGCCTATCTTTTTCTTCTGGTTTCAAAACATCTCGTTGATTCCTCCTATGTAGGAAGAAATTACCATCGTGATAAAGTAAAATAAATCAGAGCTCGCACAGAAAGACTAAGGTGTTCACTTTTCTGTGTGGTTTTCGAGAGTGGTATGGTAGAGAAATTGTTTGAAGTGATTCTATCTACCCTCACGCAAACACCTAAGTGGGGATTGGAGAGCAATCACGTAGAAGTAAATGAAAATAAAATCATCCTGGAAGAAAATGACGGAGGAGTACGGAGTTCCTAGTTACTCGAGGTAATTAAGTGGCAAATATCGACATAGAATCGTTTCCGGTAAATTGAAACGAGCTAGCTTTTTAATTTTCCTCATGCAGTTATTACTGTTACAATATTTGAAGTGGTAATTTAAGTTTAAAAAGACCCCACTGCTCAACAGTGTAAGAAGTGTAGGAAGTTTGTTACAACAGTATTGCAACAGAAAACCCAACTGGAGAACTGTACACCGCGTTCCAAATCATCTGGCGCCATTGCTTGCAGACGTTACTTTGTAGTGGAGTGGAACTCCTGCTGCACCACGTCTTTTTATACTGTACTCTTCAGAGCGTGGTGTATCTGTAAAGGAAACAGCGTACAATACGCCAGTGCATCCAGTTGTGGAGCACTGTCATGTCATAACAGCATCAAGTCCAAATACGAAAGTAGGGTCGTCAAGGAAGAACGGTTTTTACGAAAACGAACGTGCAGCCAGAATATAACTGCCTGCACGGAGTGTGCAACTGTTTACACAAACATCGAATATTCCAGACTATATGCGTAAGAATGTCCGAGAAACGTCCAGAAATGGTAATTACTAAATAACAAACAATTGATGGTTGTTGGGTTTCGAAGGGCGACCCGCAATAAGCCGTCCACCGACCCTACACTGAAGACAGTTGTACTGCATTCACTGAGAGTCCACGCCGAAGACATGCCTGGAGACGCCTCAGACAGCGGGTGCATACCTACCTAATTAACGCCCGCCGTTCGCACTGTGGGGCCAAATCCCAAAAATCTGGCCAAAAGTCGAAAAATAAAATCCAAGTTCCGGTAATTTCTAGTCGTAGGTTACGTTGGGTAATGGTCCGAAGGTCGAATTCCGGTCGCCAGTGCCCTCTAGCATCTACACCTGCTACTGTATGACAGTTACGGGAACCCTTCAGCAACCTAGACGGGTCGCACAGTGAGCAAATATTTTAACGCTATTGAACAGGATGCCAAACCTCTAAAAATCAACCGATTTCATTTCTTAAGCACGGAATCAACGGCCACAAGCAAGTAGAAAATTATTGTGTAACATAAAATTAATAATAATAATCCATGTGATAACAATAAATGAATCATTTATGCTTAAATGAATGGAAAATTCCAACGGAAAATTTTAAACACGAAGAAAAAAGTTTATAAGTTCTGCAGAGCTAAACGATCTAGTCTATCGCACGTTGTAGATGGAACTATTATTGAATGAAAAACATTAAAACTTACTGCGTCTAGCAGCAACTGCGTTATTGGTACGATTTCTTGTGACGTAAAACATAGTTTGCTCAATTTCTTACGCAAAAGAAGCGAAATGTTGCCCTTTCTCTTGAATTTATCTGCTGTCTTCGTTGCATTTCGAGTTCTCTGATTCCTAATTCACTTTTATGAATATTCTCTTTCCTTTTCAAATAATATTTTGGAATGAATAATAGTGACAAGGTTAAATATGGAATTATCCACCTACATTGATATTATATTTTCCAATTTCAGAATCAGTCGCTGATGAAGGTGAAGCGTGTGGCCTGACAAAAGGGGAAATTTTTACGACATTGAAATGTCATTTGAATGAGAAAGTGACTGAGGTGTATGCAGTGATCGAAAATTTCATTTCTGCTAAATTTCAATGCCCCTTCGCTGTTCCAGATAATGTAAAACCTGTCCTCCGGAAGTTGTTGCATGACTTGCATAAATAGTGGCGGCAAGTATCGAGAAATGAAGGTAAATTTCTGCAAAAAATATTCTGAATGGTTGAGCGTGTTTCGTTCTTTCGAAGAAACTGAACAACCTTTGGAAATATCCCATATTTTTGATCGGCCTTCTTCAGAATTTTCAGGGACTAGTGACCGGAAGAAACGAAGGACTGAAAAATTATGGGCAAGAAATAGTACGGAAGAATTAACGTACACCCCTCAAATGAGCCTCCGATCATCTGGGAAATCATATGCTGCAAAAATTGTCCATGATGTGGGATTGTGGAGCCCATCTAAGGTCAAGAAGTGTAAGGAGCCCATAGTTACAATTCGAGAAACGACTTTATCTGTCGATGCTACTCTGTCGCTCATAGTAGAACTAAAATTGTCTAAATCGCAATATCAGGTGCTTCGTAATAGACGCAAAGAGAACAGCTGTGATTTATTACCACTGTATGAATTGTCATATCAAGCTAAGCTCAAATGCTATCCGCCTAAGTCATAGATTTCTTTTACTGAATGTAGTGCTGAGGTAAAATTGCAGTCTTTGTTGAATCACACAGCTGACAGGATATTATTAACTCAAATGGATGTTGTCAAAATTTTGTCTGCTGAAAATGTTCGCAACTTGAATCTGATTTGTAAGTGGGGCTGCGATGGCACTTCTGTTCAAAGTACGTACTCTGGCCAAAGTATGTACAAGCAAAAGTTCAGCACTAGTGATGGAAACAAGTCAAATGCTAATAGTTTTTTGTCTCAATCGTTCCACTGCAACTTGTATCAAACGACCAAGAAACAACCGCAAGGATAGTTGTATGGAAAAGCCCGAGGCCCTCATCTCCTGGTTTTTGCAGACCAATTAGAATCCAATTTTTGCACGAGAGTCCTGAAGCTACTCGTGAGGAAATAGAACACATTGAACAGCAAGGGAAAAATTTTGTCCCTTTCGAAAAGATAGTAGATGGAAAAGAATTAAAGAGTTTCTTTCCAACTTGCTTTCACTCTGATAGACGTAATGCTATCACGCTTAATATGTCTTCTCAACGATGCTATTTATGCAATGCAGCTTCAAAAGAATTCAACAATACTGACGCAGTTTTAGACAGGGAAGTCTCTGAAGATCGTCATCAGATCAGATTGTCAACTTTGCATGCGTGGATACAGTTTTTCGAACAGTGTTTGCATGTAGCATCTAAGCTTGGAATTAAAAACTGGCAAGCGCGCAGCGATAAAGAAAAGAAACAAGTAACGATCCGAAAAACCAATTTACAGAAGGGTTTCCGTATGCAATTACGTCTGATAGTAGATCGACCAAGCCCTGATTCTGATAGTTCGAATAATGGGAATACCGCTCGAAGATTTTTCGAAAACTCAAGCATTTCTGCTATTACAATAGGGGTAGATGAGGTCTTGATGAAGAGTTCCCTTGTGACATTGCAAACAATCTCGAGTGTTCATGAAATCGATTTCATAAGATTCCAAGATTATGCCTTGCAAACAGCTCGCTACTTTGTGCAGTTATATCCATGGTTCTACACCCCAACTTCGATACATAAGATGCAGAGGTGATGAACTGATCTGTATTGCCGATAGGGTAGATGTCTGAAGACGCACAAGAGTCTACTAATAAATACATCAAAAGGATTCGTGAAGATTTCGCAAGAAAGTGTTCTCGAGCCAAATCAATGGGAGACATTTTTTACGCTTATTATTAATATCCGATCTATTTATTTCAAGTTTGCACGAATTGCCTCGGAAAAACTCGAAGTCGTTGTTCCCAGAGATTCATTGTCAGTTGCGTCACGTATACCAGCAAGTACATGATCTCCAGCGACTCAAAAGTTGAATCAACTTATTGTAAATCAACGTATTCTTCGGATGACGATCTACGAACTTTGAATCAACCGACTGCATGTTTTATTGTATTATACAACATATGGATATATTTTTTATTTTCTCTGTAAAAGTGATTAATGTTAAATCCGCCTGCTACGGTCGCAGGTTCGAATCCTGCCTAGGGCATGGATGTGCGTGATGTCCTTAGTTTAAGTAGTTCTAAGTTCTAGGGGACTGATGACCACAGATGTTAAGTCCCATAGTGCTCAGAGCCATTTTTTAAATCCGCCATTTTCTTTTTATTTCAAATTTTGACCTCGAATTCATAATCAGCGACCGCGAAAACCCCCAAATAGCTGAATTTATAACGTTTTCGACTTGGAAGTTTTTTGGTATTGGACCCAGCAAGTAGTGGTGGTCTGGGGTGGCATTTCTTTTCGTAGCAGGACCGCTTTGGTTGTCATCCGTGGCATCCTTACAGCACTGCGGTACGTCGACGATATTCTACGCCCCTATTTGTTGCCCTTCATGGCAAGCCATCGTGGGCTTACATTTCAACAAGATAACGCCCGCCCACAAACGGAGAAAGTTTCTGCTGCTTGTCCTCGTGCTTGCAAAATCCTACCTTGGCCAGCAAGATCGCCGGATGTCTTCCCAACTGAGGACGTTTGGAGCGTTGTGGGCAGGTCCCTCCAAACATTTTGGGATTTTGATGATATATCGCGCCTATTGAAAGAATTTGACCCGCCATCCATCAGGAGGACGTCTAACAACTCTGTCAATCAATGACTCCTTTCATAAGGGCCAGGGATTACCAACACCTGACTTGCTCAGTTTGTGAAGCTCTTTCTCTTGAGTAAATCACCCAGTTTTTCTGAAATTGCAATCACTTGTTTGTTTGTACACGTACATCACATCCACATTCGGCTAATTCCTTCGTGGTGCGTCGTTACTTTGTCTTAGAGTGTAATATTGAATAACAACAATCTAAAAAATACTAACCTACTTCTTTATGTGGCACAGTTAATTGATAGCCAAGGAGACTTAAAATGTGAAATTTTTCCCCAGTTCAAGCCAAGTTAGAGCGCTTATGGAAGAAGTGCATCTGCTTTTAAATCTAATACGCCTACAAATTTTAATTGAGTTGTTTTCGAACTTTGTAGTCTCCCCTACTAATGCAAGGTCTGTGAAACCTGGATTTTAAACAAGTTTTTCAAAAGAAAACTACGAACAGGTCAGAGAGCTATGGGAAAGTCACTCCTATAGCTCACCAAGGAAAATCGAAGTGAAGACATAAAAGCATCAAGTGGAATTCTAGATGTTACGGAAGGGGTAAAGTCTCTACAGTGGCAGTGAGTAGGACGTACTGTACCTCACGAAGAAATGAGGGAAAGCGTACAAGGTGCAGTACTGGAGCTGGGTTTCAGAGAATGGCGAGTACCACTAGGCAGACCACGTGACCGCTGGGATAAAGATCTGAAGGGAGTCGCAGGCTTCAGTTGCAGTGGATAGCAAGGGATAGGGAGGCATGAAAAGAGCGACTCAACTTGTATTTTTTAGCTTAAGATTAAAGAGGCTACAATTTGGAAAGGTTTAATTACCTGAATAAACAAATATGTCGAATGACTGCGTGGGACTGCATTTTCGTAATATGGCAGACAGAGAAAAATATATACGTAAATAAAAACGTAACAAAAGATCGATACACTCGGAAAAGCTCGTATTTAGAAATTTTCAGGTAAACGGAACTAATTAAAATGTTGAGGTAATATATAATTTGCCATAAAGTCAACTGACTTTTGGCTTACGCGAAGATGCAGTTCTTAGGGACCGCAAAAATTTGTGACTGGTAGATATAAGAGAATAATGAGATACATCAACAGTACTTTAAGCTAATCTGTTGTATGGTATTGGGTGCTTCTTTAGTTTACACAGTATATTGAAAATGGGAGAGGTCTCAGAGATGGCAGGTCTCCCACACCAACAAGCAAGAGCCAACGCTATGTCACATCCAGTGATACTGTCTAAATGTAGGAAACTAAACCTAAGAGAAATGGAAATTACGGACTGTAACAGCTAGACTAGAAGTTACGTGACGACTAACCGTGCGAGTGATTCTCTTCCGATTAAACGACCCTCAAATGTTTCCAGCAGCACCGTTTGCCACTGCTAAGGAATCGACCAGTATCTGTGAAAACCTCAGGAAATTTTAAGAGTCGCAAAGTTTCAAAAGTTGTTGCGGTGGAAACTAGGATATGATAGGGAAATTTCACTCTGTGTAGTGTAAAGGATATCCGTTACGTTTCAAACGACACGGAAACGTACGAGGGCAACGTTGTCGTGCCGAGTGAATGATTGGTCAATGCCGACACATTGGATTGTGCAACCTAGAACAAATTCCGTTTCCTGATAATTTATCTTTTGTTACAAATGAAGGACATACTAAAAAGATGCTCGTTAATATCTGATGCGCACTCGTAATACGATGAGCACTATTTTTACTCAGCAGCCCCACCAACTCTGTATGGACTAAGAAGAATCACAAATTACTTTAAAAGTTAAATACTTAGTGTTGCGATCTTTTATTCGCAGCAGGGACTGTGGTTGCCAATTATATGCACTGAACAATAAAAAAGTTTGTTACACCTTCGCGTGGATACAGTTTCTCGAACAGTGTTTGCATGTAGCATCTAAGCTTGGAATTAAAAACTGGCAAGTGCGCAGCGATAAAGAAACAAGTAACGATCCGAAAAACCAATTTACAGAAGGGTTTCCGTATGGAATTAGGTCTGATAGTAGATCGACCAAGCCCTGATTCTGATAGTTCGAATAATGGGAATACCGCTCGAAGATTTTTCGAAAACTCGAGCATTTCTGCTATTATAATAGAGGTAGATGGGGACTTGATGAAGAGTTCCCATGTGACATTGCAAACAATCTCGAGTGTTCATGAAATCGATTTCATAAGATTCCAAGATTATGCCTTACAAACAGCTCGCTACTTTGTGCAGTTATATCCATGGTTCTACATGCCAACTTCGATACATACGATGCAGAAGTGATGAACTGATCTGTATTGCCGATAGAGTAGATGTCTGAAGACGCACAAGAGTCTACTAATAATAGTGATTTGGTAAAAATGTAACAAGTAAATAATAATAATAGTAATGAAACATTTCTATTGTTTTTCATCACACTTTCGCTACATAATGAGTTTTTTTTATTATTTTCCTATAAGCCTACCGCAAAGATCTGCATTGCACATCTTATCCTCTTTCTGAACTCAACATATCACTCATCTGGAGTGATGCTAAGTACAGGTTGAAAATAAAGTCTTTTCCTCGGTAGGCGCGCGGGATTATCCGAGCGGTCTAAGGCGCGGCAGTCATGGACTGCGGATGGTCCCGGCAAGAGGTTCGAGTCCTCCCTCGGGCATGGGTGTGTGTGTTTGTCCTTAGGATAATTTAGGTTAAGTAGTGTGTAAGCTTAGGGACTGATGACCTTAGCAGTTGAGTCCCATAAGATTTCACACACAGTTGAACATTTCTTTTCCTGGTTATGAAAATTTATTATAAGGAAATATTCCCAACCGGGAAACTCTGTCCCATTACTACCCATGTGTAAACATCCTGTCAATAATGGGTCAGAACTAGAACAGCCTTCGGGAATTAAACAAATAATTAAAACAAACACTTCAGAATTTTGCCATTCGTAGACATACACCGTACACAGCGTTCCTCCATTTATAGCAAATTGAATTTAATGAATAAAATGAAGCCCTGGATGGGATCTGGCCACAAACGCAATTTCGTCACATGAAGACTCTCCATTGAAACAGGGTGATGCCAGGCAGAAAAAAAAATGCGATTTATTAAAGAGGGACCACAGGTGCAACACCTGGTTAGTACTAAATGTCATGCACTAGTGGCGACTGCAAAATGCTAGAGATGCTGTTTGGTTAAAAACCGGCGTCAGACATTGTGGTATTAGCCTATACGTGGTGTAGTCACATTAATGTGACCGCCTGTCAAAATCCTGAATAACCATCTTTTGGAGTGCGGATGAACAGGAGCTAATGGATGGTGTCAACAGGGATGACGAGCCAGGCCGACTCCAGTGTCATGGTCAGCCGGGCCAGGTTACTCGGTGAAGAAACTATGATGTCAACAGCCCGGCCGACATGGTCCCACAGATTCGCCATTTGGTTTTAATGGCTCTGAGCACTATGCGACTTAACTTCCGAGGTCATCACTCGCCTAGAACTTAGAACTAATTAAACCTAACTAACCTAAAGACAGCACACACATCTATGCCCGAGGCAGGATTCGAACCAGCAACCGTAGCAGTCGCTCGGTTCCAGACTGTAGCGCCTGGAACCGCACGGCCACTCCGGCCGGCTGGGTTTTAACCCGGGGACTTTGGTGGCCGGGGGAGTTAAGTAAACTCATCCTCGTGCTCTTTGAACCATACCCATACATTGTGAGCTGTGAGACTGGTTGCATTATCTTGCTGGTACATGCTATTGTGGCGAGGAAAAACAAACCGCATATGGGGGTGGACATGAGCTGCAAAGACACATCCATAGTTTTGTTGATCCATTGGGCCTTCCAGATGATATCACACAGGAAATTCACGCAAACAATCCCCCAGACCATAACGCTCTCTCCTTCAATCTGTACCCTTCCGACGATTGTTGTAGAGCTGTACACGCCAACGACCATCTTTCCGATGCAGCATAAAACGTGAATCATCTGAAAAGGCCACCTGCAGCCGTTCAGAGAACGTCCAGTCTAGGTATTGGCGTGCAAATTCTACCCTTCACCGCCGATGAAAGGCAGTCAGCATTAACCAGGCTCTTGCTGCACAAACCCATACACAGCAACGTTCGCTGAATAGACGTTAAGGAGACGCCGTTGGTATCTCCTTGTTTCATCTGCTCTTCCAATGTAAACGTAGATGATGGAGCTAAAAAAGTCAAAGAATATTACCTGACTTGTTCTTTGTTTCTTTCAACAAGTCAGGTAATATTCTTTGACCTGACTTGCCTGCATGGCTACCAATTTTAAGAAACATCCAACCTCCAGCTCTACGAAGATCAGATGCTCTCCTGAAGACATGGAGAAACATTCAGAAGAATCCCCAGCTACCCAGCAGAACATCAGCGTCTGAAGTCAAGAAAACCACCTTGGCGAACTGCACGAAATCTTGAAGCCTCCCACTTTAACATCAACGAAGTATGAAGAAGTCAGTGGGAAACATCGTCAGTGTTCAACGGTCATCTGGTTGAAAAGCCTTCCATGTGAGTTCCAGGTTTCACACTCTCCAGACGCCAGTGGAGAACCATAAACCGCCTCCGAACAGGACAAGGGAACTGCGGATATCTAAAGGGGGGCTGGGCAACATCTCCAGATTGTGACTGTGGAGCTGCGATGTAAACAATTAATCACATTGTTGGTGAATGGCCAAAACGATCCTTTACAGCTACATTTATACTCCGCAAGCCACCCAACGGTATGTGGCGGAGGGCACTTTACGTGCCACTGTCAGTACTTCCCTTTCCTGTTCCAGTCGCGTGTAGTTCGCGGGAAGAACGACTGCCGGAAAGCCTCCATGTGCGCTCGAATCTCTCTAATTTTACATTCGTGATCTCCTCGGGAGGTATAAGTAGGGGGAAGCAATATATTCGATACCTCATCCAGAAACGCACCCTCTCGAAACCTGGACAGCAAGCTACACCGCGATGCAGAGCGCCTCTCTTGCAGAGTCTGCCACTTGAGTTTACTTTGGAGGATCAATAAATGACATCCATCATGCATCACCTCAAGGGCTCAACTGGATCAACAGATAGAAATCTAAGAATTTGTGTAATGTATAGATAATTTAGTATAATACTTTGAACATTTGATTCTGTACATGTATTTTGCTTGTCATTTCTTACATTGCACACTTTTAAAATTATGTATTTGATCCAAGCTCTGTATCATCATACGATAAATAAAATAAATAACCTGACTGGCCATCCCGTATTGTCGGATAGTGTTTTTAAAGATCGCTGTCTTCAAAGTTGGAACATTTCCTAGAAAAATCGAGAATTGAAAAAGTTGATCAAAGCACTTATAATAATCAGTAAAGTCAACCACTCTCTCCACATGTCTAATTCTTCAGTGCCTCCACCTCGTAGTCTTCAACCAATTTCATCCTATAAAGTATTTATATCACCAGAAATTTCTTCGTATTCAGGCTTAACAGTACCTGCAGTTCGTGACGTCAGTAACAGCAGAATTTGTAAAACATCAATAAAGGTACAAGTCGTCAACAGAAATGCTTTTCATTATTTTCGAGAAACAAAAACAAGAGAATGCTGATGAGCTTAATATAGTGGTAACAGTACAACAAATGCGAAAGTGCTGAACACTTGGATAATTTTCGTCACAAAAATGAGCAGTTTCACGTGCTAGTAAACAGAGCAGCTCAGAATTCGGAGCTCCTGCTAAATTCGCGTGACTCGTAAACCACAGGGAGCACGAGAGACGGCTTCATGGTCGTGATAGCCGGAACACGTGAATACAGGTTTATACGAACCTCACACTGACGCGGAAGACCACAACAAATCAAAGTGATTACGCAGTAAAACAGTATCTAAAGTTGCACGGTGATTCTAGTAAACGTGGTCTGAAGGTTAGAGCATCACGAAGGAAACATTCAGCGAAGGCACTGCGTTTAGAGGTAAATTTCTAAATAAATACCGATGGAACGTTTTTACACAATTGATTAGAAGTGTTCAGTGTTGTTTGTCTTTCAAATTGAAATATACAGTTAAATCTTGATTATTATAAAATGAAGGGCTAAGAATATATGTACTCAACACGATCCTTCAACGGTAACAGCACAAGATAAAATTTAATTACAAGACCTTTCCCAGATTTTCCAAAATAAGGCAGTTGAGTAAGGTAATAAAACCGAAATTATTTGTCACAACAACAAAAGTGTTAAAAATAATGTAGTCGCTTTTTGCAGTACATGCTGGCAAGCTCTGCGTGACATGGTTATAGAGGTCTGTAGGCAGACGATTACATTCCTGATAAAAAGCAGTGTGGGCAGACCCAGGCGACGAGTGAAGGCCTTCAGTTGTTCTCCGACTGCTCCCAGACAAACACAGAAAACAGATCTAAATAACATTAATTTATCCATTTTACAGGTTTCTGAGCGTCGTGCTTTGGATTATATTAATTTAAGAACTACAGCAGTCAGACACATTTTTATATAATTTCATTTATACCAGTATGCGTTTCGGGCTTTCGCGCATCCTCAGTTGGTGTACTACATGTTTAAATATTCAGTTAGCGCACCGTTAACAGTCCGTAAGGCTATGCTAATTGAGAATGTAGATATGTATTACACCAGCTGTCGATAAGTGAATGTTCGAAAGGGGTGTTGATGTAATAAAAATACGTAAAAACTGTCTGGCTGCTGTATTTCTTAAATTTATAAACTCCAAATAACTTCC
Source organism: Schistocerca piceifrons (assembly GCF_021461385.2). Classification (NCBI taxonomy): domain Eukaryota; kingdom Metazoa; phylum Arthropoda; class Insecta; order Orthoptera; family Acrididae; genus Schistocerca; species Schistocerca piceifrons. Next base: position 669,110,932 of record NC_060139.1, read on the forward strand.
TGCCCAGTCGTTGCATAGAATATCTTCACTAAAACATCTCTATCTTAATATCTCAACCGAAGTAACTCGATGCGAACTGGCGCTGTCGCCCGTAAAAAAGATGTTTTGATAAACAGTAAGATTGATAAATTGTACATTTTTCAGTGCCCTTCCTCTGGCACTGAAAGCTTTCCACGAGAACTGACAAAGATGTGATGCTCCTGTCTCCGAGTGAATGTGATACTGCGACACATCAACCATTATGTTACTACGTTTTTGCCTGCTACCATTCTCTCCCAGAACAGTGTGCGATGAAAACAGTCTCCAAACCGATGTACAATTTCTCTACAATGACAATACTCCGTCTTTCTTTCATGGTCCAGTCTCCATTATGCTGACTGCACAATAAACTAGCCCATTTCTGCATTCCTTGTTCAGGACACCAACATTGGCGTGCAAAACTTACAGACGGAAACTCGGATCATTCACAGCAAGAACTGCTACACCATAGTACAGAAGGTAACTGAAAGAAATACAAAATGGGAGTAACAGAAATTACATTTTTATCCGAAGAAAATAGATTTGAGTCACCGCTATTTTTATGTTCTCCTGGACATCACAAAAAGTGCAAGAAGGTTCTTAATAGAGAGTGTGATCTTCGCAGACGGCAATGCAGGCTCAGCAACGTGCTGCCATGCTGCCCACATGGTTGGTAAGGAGTTTTGTTGTAGGGCGTTACATTCCAGTGGCAGCGCGGTTTGGATAGTCGTTTGACATGCGGATGTGTTCCCGCACCTCTCCCGAACGCATTATACACGTGCTCGATGGGATTCAAGTCGGGGGAACTGGAGGCCAATCCATTCGCCGGATAACCTCTAGGTCCAAGAACTTCTCCAGCTGCGCTGCTCCTGAGGTCGACCATTGTTATCTATAACAGTGCGCCCGTGAAAAGGTGCATGTGGTTAAATAACGTTGACACACGCAACATTATGCCTCCCCACACAATAACAGTTGGACCACCGAAACGCTCATGTTCAACAGAGTCCCTGGGTGCATTAAGTGTTCCCACCTCTCGTTTCCATGTGAGTACGCCCAGTATCACTGCTCAGACAATATCTCGTCTCATCCGAGAGGAGCACGCGGCCGCACTCCTTGGTCAAGTCCCTAAGCTCCTCGCATCCCCGTAAACGGTGCAGCCAATGTACGTCTGCCAACGGAACATAAAGGACTGATGGGCATACAGACCTTCCCCCTACCCTCCCACGTGCATTCGCCGTGCCACCGTGTAGCATGAGACTGCATGCCTTGCAGTCCTGTTAAATGTGGTTGCAATACAACCCGCTGTTTCAAGTGGAACTCCTCTTGCGAGCCGGCCGGGGTGGTCGACCGGTTCTAGGCTCTACAGTCTGGAACCGCCCGACCGCTACGGTCGCTGGTTCGAATCCTGCTTCGGACATCGATGTGCGTGATGTCCTTTGGTTAGTTAGGTTTCAGTAGTTCTAAGTTCTAGGGGACTGATGACCACAGATGTTAAGTCCCACAGTGCTCAGAGCCATTTGAACCCTCTTGCGAACTGCTCAATAAAACGGTCATCTGCCTCTGTAGCTGCCTGTGGTCGACCACCTCCTCTCCTTCGGGCAGCAGTGCCTGTGCTTCGTAGCGGTCACCACGCGTGTGACGCAACCCTGTCAAGTATACCAAATCCCTGGGCTACTCTCGTCACACTTTGTCCTTCTTCCAGTTTTCGTCATCCAAATGTAGTGCTGTTTAAGGCTTTCCTGACCGACTAGATATGAATATGGTTCTAGGACGAGACGTCGGATGTCATTTTGAAATTCAGTCACGCCGATGACATATTGTAGGAATTTCACAATGACATCCGACGTCTCGCTCGAGAACCATTTCTGTATCGAAATGTTGTCTCCGCACCATTTTGTAGTGAAGAACACCACTTCAGCGCACCGTAACTGCTCGACGATTGAAAATTCACTGTGTTTCCCCACTCATTCGGCTGCCTCGTGATGCGCCATACGACGACTACTTTTCTCTGCACCACGGGAAGACCTCTGACAACGAGCTGCCGCACTTTCATTCACTTCCAAAGTTTACTTAATATTTTACGCAACTTCACCTTTGTCGCACTTTTGCAGAGCAGTGTACATCGGATGCCTAGCATAAATTTCAACAGCTCTGAGAGCGTGTTTCACCATTTACGGGGAAATTACATCCCTGTGACAGTTGCAAGTTCTCCAGTCAACTGTCTTGTATACGTCGTTTGATTTAGTCATGCGGCTAGCATTGGACATCAGTTTTGATGTGGAACGGCTCATCCTCATCGAAAATGCTCAGGGCTGAGGCGGACACTTTCTGGTTAGAACCATAGCTTTGAAATGACACTTCGTGGTACGTCCAATGCGGACACTGTGTTACATTTCTTACTTGTTTCAAAGCGTCCGATAGTTCTACGCAGCAAAGCTGTTTTCAGATTACTTCTTTGTTGTGATATGTTGAAAACCTCTACGAGGGACTATACCCTGTTCATTACGGAAGTGCAAACACAGTCGAAAGAGTGTAGCTATAAATGCACTGAAATCTGCTGGGAAGTTTCAGATCAGCAGAGACTTTCACAGCGGAATGGAAATTCGTCCTTTAACTACGTATTCTTTAGAATATCATGGAATCACGTGACTTCTGGAAACATAGTCCTCCTTTTCCTTGCATACAGATTAATGCTACTCTGTGATGAGACCTTATGATGGTAGCTCACAACTTCTGATTTCCTGTAGGCTATTAAAAAGTTCTATTGTAAGCGGAGGACAGCTATGAATAGAATTTGTCCATATTTCATGCCGGTAATCTGGAAAAACCATATGTGATGTGCACTTGTAGTATAGTATTACTTATTCTCTCACATCGGACCAAGGTCTCACACAAACAGTATATAAGGTGAAGCGAAATTCGCGCACTTGGGCTTCGCAGCACGACTCCTCACATGCAAGCGATAAAAAAATGTCTGTGACAAAATTTCGCCCGGCGAGTACATCCGGCAGAAAAACTACGTTAAAGAGTGGCAATCTGGCAACACTGTAAACAAACGTGTGGCAACTACCTGTGTCAGCATATATTAGCTTTGCAGTACAGTTGGTGCAGTGGACACAGTTTTGGGCTTTCATGTAGGAGATCGATGGTTCCATCATGGGTTGAGGCATATGTTTTATATTGGTAAATGTAGTCCAGGTGGTACACTATCTAGCATCTTAATCGTCAACAGCGATTGCGGTGGGTCCTCTAAAGGACATTTGCACTTTCAAACTACAATCGTAGAAATGGAATATTGGTCCAGCTTTGAAAGAAGCCCTTTCCACGTTGTGGCTGTGAATTTATTCACATCACTTCATCTACTAGATGCGAAACATTTTTTCTTTGTACCCTCCTCCAACGGTCCCATATACTAAGTACCAACTATGATTCTTGCCTCGTTCAGGTCCATTACATTTCGTTAGGGCCTTACATCTCCAGTAGGACTAGCATCGTGCTTTGCAGATACTGTCCGAACTCGGTTACTATTTGTATGTGTTATCACCATGGTCCCACTAATTATGCTTTTCAACATTGAGTCTGGTAACTGCATGCTGTTTAGCACATATCACAATGCATTATTGTTATTATTATCATTGTTATTATTATTATTCTATCGATGGGATTGTGGAAACATCATGTCTATTACTGTATGGGAAACAGTGTAATTCGAAACAGAACATTTCACAATTAGTGGTGTTGGGATGACTCATGCAGAACAGTATCTGTCAGAGGGGTACTGCGCGTTAGGTGGAACAGAGCACAGTGCCGACGGCATGTTTATACTGTATGTGCTGTCCACCACTTAGGGACAAGTTGCGAGCGGAGTAATGGTCCCATGACAGACACCAATGTACATGCATTCAACTATTGAAATTCCTCATTGTAAACCTCTAAATCAGTGTGGCAGACGTATGGTACACGCAAACGATGAATATGTGGATATGCTTCTGGTCCTTGGTGCATCTGATAATCTGGCTGGTATAGCCACTCTTGAATATGCAGCTAGATATCCTCGTCGACGCCATCCACATAAAAATGTGTTTTGTTGTCTGTAGCTGCACCTTGAGAGTCATGTTCTCTCATTCCACCATCGCGTGACTGAGATTGTCCGCGGACTCACCGTACTTCAGCTACTGAGGAAGCTATTCTGGAGGTCATGCTTCAAGAACCTCAGCGAAGTACACGTAGCGTAGTAAGGCAGCTGCGTGTCTCCCAGCGCACAGTCGTTAACGTGCTGCACGAGTATAGGCTGCACCCCTGTCATTAAGCTCTCACGCAACACCTGCATCCTGCAGATCGCCACTATCGGATACAATTCTGTGAATGGTTCCAACAACGACAGGATGCCAACGATGACTTCATGGACACCGTAATATGGCCGGATGAAGCAGCATTCACTCGTGAGGGTGTCTTCAATATGCACAATGCCGACCATTGTTGTTAGGTTAACCCACACGTCACCTGCGGTTGTGGATATCAAGTTCACTATGGTATCAACGTCTGGGCCGGAATATTGTGGGCCCCTACATGCTGCCTGACCGACTGACTGCACGAAGATATCATGCATGATGCATTCCTCTCAAACTATCCGCCTAATATGTAGGAAGATGTTCCACTGCTGTTCAGCAGAGAATATGGTTCCAGCATGATGGTGCACTCCATATCCTGGAATTAATGTGCAACAGAACATTTCCAGGGAAATGGCTCGGATATGGAGGTCCAGTTGTATGGGCACCGCCGGCCGGGGTGGCCGAGCGGTTCTAGGCGCTACAGTCTGGAACCGCGCAACCGCTACGGTCGCAGGTTCGAATTCTGCCTCGGCCATGGGTGTGTGTGATGTCCTTAGGTTGGTTAGGTTTAGGTAGTTCTAAGTTCTAGGGGACTGATGACCTCAGAAGTTAAGTCCCGTAGTGCTCACAGCCATTTGAACCATTTTTTTGTATGGCCACCGCTTTCACCTGGCGTAAATCCCCTTGATTTCTTCCTGTGGGGACATCTGAAGGAGCACGTGTACTCTGCTCCGCCGACAAACGTGGAAGAGTTGGTAGCCCGTGTTCATGCTGCTCTTATTACTGTGGACTCAGATTTACTGCGAAGGGTCCAGAGCTGTATGATCCAGCAGGTTGCGTAATGTTTGGACGTGCAGGGAGATCGCTTTGTGCATCTGTTGTTCTGAGGACAATGTATTCTGTTGTGTAGGTCATGCGGTCATTAATATGGGCATTATTATTGTCACTGGTTGCTAATGTGCGACACATGAGCTCTCATATCACATGTACAATAAACGAGAAGTACTATCATTTTTAGCATCCCGAAATTAGTTTTTTGTATTTATTCTGTCCTATGACAGGTCATTTGTTTCAAATGTCTATTTCTTACTTGTCTAACAACGTATTTGTTATGTTCAGTGACTACGCAGAGTGGCCCTGCGGTCTGAAGCGCCATGTCAAGGATTGCGCGACACCATCCAGCAAAGGTTCGAGTCTCCCTCGGGCATGGGTGTGTATGTTGTTCTTGGCAAAAGTTAGTTTAAGGTAGTTTAAGTAGTGTGTAATTCTAGGGACGGATGACCACAGCAGCTTGTTTCCTTAGTAATTCACATACATTTGAACATTTTATGTTCAGCGTTACGAAATATTGTAAATTTAGGATACATGTCACCTAAGAAATGAGGTCTATTACAGTATGAAATTTCAGAATGAAATTAGCAGATAAAAAAATGCGCCCCAACCCAGGATCGAACCCTCGACCTCCTGCATGCTCACCGAAAACTCTATCCTCTACTCCAACTATACGGGACAACTAAAATGTGCTGACAAAGATAGTTACCGTGAATGTGGTTGCAGTGTTGCCAGGTTGCCACTCTTTAACGTCCTTTTACTGCCGGATTTACTGCCAGGCGAAATTTTGTGACAGACATTTTTTTATCGCTGGCATGCGAGAAATCGCACTGCCAAGCCCGAGTGCGCGAATTTCGCTTCACCCTGTATATTACATTATAGTAGGTAGCAATTCAATAAATAATTTCCCCATATCAGGATCAAAGTCACATGCAGTTTCAACTACAACCTTTACTACCTTCTTAAGAATTCACATCTAATGACGAGTCATGTTATGGCCCGAAATTTATAACTGTAGACTATACATAAATCAACATAAAATTACAGTTTTGAACATGACTGCCTTTCAACAACCGGATATAAATTTCAACGGAGAAATACCACAGCTAGCCAGCTATAAATAATTTTTTGACACATTGACCTAAGTTTTGACACATTTAAAGATATATTCATCAGATTGAAATTTTAAGTACTGTAAGGTTACATTGCGAGGAGGCAATAATCCAAGTTTTCAGCAGGCATTCTCCAGTCAAAAATTAAAAATTAATAATGTTCCAGACTTTCATTCGTATACCTTGCAATGAACGACTTCGGTCTAATCGGCCCAGTGGCTTACACTGCTGCGTGCTGTTGTGTAATTGCAAAGCACATCACTGGAGGGTCTGCCGTTGCTGGAAGTGCAGAGGTATCATCCATTCCCTGCTGTCACATACACTCCTGGAAATGGAAAAAAGAACACATTGACACCTGTGTGTCAGACCCACCATACTTGCTCCGGACACTGCGAGAGGGCTGTACAAGCAATGATCACACGCACGGCACAGCGGACACACCAGGAACCGCGGTGTTGGCCGTCGAATGGCGCTAGCTGCGCAGCATTTGTGCACCGCCACCGTCAGTGTCAGCCAGTTTGCCGTGGCATACGGAGCTCCATCGCAGTCTTTAACACTGGTAGCATGCCGCGACAGCGTGGACGTGAACCGTATGTGCAGTTGAGGGACTTTGAGCGAGGGCGTATAGTGGGCATGCGGGAGGCCGGGTGGACGTACCGCCGAATTGCTCAACACGTGGGGCGTGAGGTCTCCACAGTACATCGATGTTGTCGCCAGTGGTCGGCGGAAGGTGCACGTGCCCGTCGACCTGGGACCGGACCGCAGCGACGCACGGATGCACGCCAAGACCGTAGGATCCTACGCAGTGCCGTAGGGGACCGCACCGCCACTTCCCAGCAAATTAGGGACACTGTTGCTCCTGGGGTATCGGCGAGGACCATTCGCAACCGTCTCCATGAAGCTGGGCTACGGTCCCGCACACCGTTAGGCCGTCTTCCGCTCACGCGCCAACATCGTGCAGCCCGCCTCCAGTGGTGTCGCGACAGGCGTGAATGGAGGGACGAATGGAGACGTGTCGTCTTCAGCGATGAGAGTCGCTTCTGCCTTGGTGCCAATGATGGTCGTATGCGTGTTTTGCGCCGTGCAGATGAGCGCCACAACCAGGACTGCATACGACCGAGGCACACAGGGCCAACACCCGGCATCATGGTGTGGGGAGCGATCTCCTACACTGGCCGTACACCACTGGTGATCGTCGAGGGGACACTAATAGTGCACGGTACATCCAAACCGTCATCGAACCCATCGTTCTACCATTCCTAGACCGGCAAGGGAACTTGCTGTTCCAACAGGACAATGCACGTCCGCATGTATCCCGTGCCACCCAACGTGCTCTAGAAGGTGTAAGTCAACTACCCTGGCCAGCAAGATCTCCGGATCTGTCCCCCATTGAGCATGTTTGGGACTGGATGAAGCGTCGTCTCACGTGGTCTGCACGTCCAGCACGAACGCTGGTCCAACTGAGGCACCAGGTGGAAATGGCATGGCAAGCCGTTCCATAGGACTACATCCAGTATCTCTACGATCGTCTCCATGGGAGAATAGCAGCCTGCATTGCTGCGAAAGGTGGATATACACTGTACTAGTGCCGACATTGTGCATGCTCTGTTGCCTGTGTCTATGTGCCTGTGGTTCTGTCAGTGTGATCATGTGATGTATCTGACCCCAGGAATGTGTCAATAAAGTTTCCCCTTCCTGGGACAATGAATTCATGGTGTTCTTATTTCAATTTCCAGGAGTGTATAAAGAGCTGGCCCCTGTAGAGATGCAACCCGTTGAACAAATTTGCAAAGTGGGCTGGTGTCATTGCACCTTCCCAGGCAACAGCACCAGAGACTTCAACGAACTGCTTGCGTAGTGACTTTTTCTACGTCACAAATGTTTTCCATTTTGGGTTTTCCTGTAGTCATCTTTCGACAAACTGTATTTGCTTATTATCAACCCACTAAATAAGCTAATGCTGTGAACAGTCTACGTATGTTTCCATAAGTGGCAGCTCTAAGCTCGACATGTGCAGCTTCTCCTGTGACAGCTCAACGCCTTGGAGAGCTGAAACCAATCACATAACGGAATAGCAAGGTGAGAAACTGTGTTTCTATGTCACACCTTACTATGTTACATAAAGCTAACCGTTTCACTTTCTTTAATTTCCTTTCAATATCCGATCGTTTGTCGAACTCGGTAACATCATTGCAGCTTCTTAGCAGATCAAATTTCTGTACTAGCGCCATGCCTTTTGCTGGTAACACTATTAGTCAATGAGCTATTCAACCACTCCATATGGCCGATGCAACATAGGTTCATCAATTCGAACCGTGAAGAAAACCGCAATACATTGAGTGGCGCCATACCACCCCTACGCCGAAGGAAAAAAGTCAAAGCCACACCCTCAGCCGGTAAAGTCCTCTGGTACCCTGAAGAGGTTCGATGTCGTCCCTCATGGCGCAACGGTCAACTCTGAAGTGTATGGTGCCACCCTCAGTTAACTGAAGAACTGACTTCAGAATGTTCGTTGCCACAGAAATGTACACGAACTTCTCCTTCTGCATGACAACGCAAGCCCACAATAAAGTCTGCGCATCCGAGAGGAACTTGCGAAACTTCTTTAGCCTGTTATTCTTCATCCACTCAAAAGGCTGGATCTGGAACTTCCCGACCTCCATCTGTTTGACACCATGAAGGATGCACTCTGCGGGAAGCAGTGCGTGAATGATGGGGACGTTATTGCTGCAGCAAGACATGGCTCTGACTCCAAGCAGTAGAGTGGAATCATACGAACATACACGCTCTCCAGTACAGTTGGTGTAATTCTGTGGCATTGAAGATGTTGAAAAATAGGATTTTGTAGCCAAAAGAGTGGGGAATAATATGGTGTGCTGGAATTCCGAATGAAACTAACATGCTTTCAGAATAAGATGTGTTCCATTGCTTATTGAACACCCCCGGTAGAAATATTTTTGCGCAGAATCGCTGAGGAGTTAGAATTATTCTGCACTATCGAGACTCTCATTTATTTCTGTAAGCAGCTTGGCAGAACTTGCAATTTAGCGTGTGACGTGGTCTGGGAGTATGAAGTTAGGTATTGAGTCTGGATTATAACTCAATTTGCCAGTGCGTTACTTGTTGTTGCTGTTTTGTTGTTGTTGATGTTGTTGCGGTACGCACTCCGAAGACTGATTTGATGCAGCTCTCCATGCTGCTCTATTCTGTACGAGCCTCTTTATCTCCGAATAACTACTGCAATCTACATTCTTCTGAATCTGCTTACTGTATTCACCTCCTGGTCTCTCTCTACCATTTAAACCCCGACAATTCCCTCCAATACTCAATTAGTGATCCCTTGGTGTCTCAGAATGTGTCCTATCAATCGATCCCTTCTTTTGGTCAAGTTGTGCCACAAATTTCTCGTCTCCCCAACTCTATTTAGTACCTGCTGATTAGCTACGTGATAGCTCCATCTAGTCTTCAACATTCTTCTGTATCATCACATGTCGAAAGCTTCTATTCTCCTTTTGTCTACAGTGTTTATCGTCCATGTTCCACTTTCGTACATGGTTACACTGCAGATGAGTAGCTTCAGAAAAGACTTCTTAACACTTAAATTTGTATTCGATGTTAACAAATTTCTCGTCGTCAAAAGGACTTGCTTGCTACTAATCGACACTTTTGTTACAACATTGTGTGTCGGTTTGACTCTGATTAGGTGCGAGTTAGTATAAGAGTTAACTTCACTTAACTTTTAACTGTGAACAGCGTCTATGTTTCCCAGCAGTTTTTTTTAAATTACTGTAATCTATTTTGTATAGTGGGTTCGCTAACGACTATATTTGGGGCTCGAGAAATTTTCAAATCGCTTAATCGCGTAGTTGCTTTTAGCAGCCTGCGAACTAACGTGTGAATTTTCAAGGACAGCAAACTTTTATTACTTAAAATTTAAACATTAGAGTTGAGGCTCATTATTTTACGTAAATCGTACATGTATGTAGCCTAGTGACCAATTGTCTGACTGATAATTACATCAGGGAAGAATGTATTTAATTATTTTATTTCAAAACCGCTCTGTATGGCGGTTGAACCGAAATATCATACCTAGTGAAGACACATGAGACCTGTGTTCGTTTCATATTTAAGGCCTTTTATGCTGCAAACGGTATTACCAACTCTGTGAAAGCAAGCATCAGTAGCGTCAACTTCACTTTGCATTCAGGTAGTATAAATTACTTTTTAAAAAAGATTGTGGTCAAATTTTAGTGGATACGCATTAGGTGCTTACTAAAATTTGGACTATAACCACGACTCCCTTTAAATAAACGAGCTGCATGTAAGATATGACAGTTCTAGTTCTCAGATTTGATCATATGTGTCTCTCAATTCTGTACATATATGAATTTTCCGAACCTTCAGCTCCGATTTACCTGTGTTTGTCCTCTACTCCGGCATTTGTTTTCTGCGCGGTAGTGATCTCGGTTCAGTCAGAGAAGTGCGTCTCCGTCATGACGGAGTTTGTGGAATGTATCCACCAAGTTTCGGATATCCATGCATCAGGCGTCCTCGCATTGAGACATGCATTCGCTGTCCCATCCACCAAACTAGCAGACATCTAAAGGGTTGTTTCTAATATCAACCTCACTGATAAAGGCACTGAGCCGTGAACGGCTCGTGTTCATGCCATTTATTGTTTGTCATCTTCTATTAGGGGTGTAAGGTATGTGATGCGTCTCAAACAGCCTCTCCATACAAATACCAACCTCACCTTCACGAGTTGCAGCCAAGGATTGCTGCATGGTACACCCTGTTACCACTAACGAGGATATGGCGACCGAGTATCTCCCGGAATAAGGAGACACCCTCTACCAAGCGAAACGGCCTCCTAGGAGGGCGGATGAGCAGGTAGAGGCAGGGCACTCTCTTGTCCTTGGGATGGGAAACTGTCCCTAAAGGCGGAAGAGCCACATGATGGCCAACGGCATAGAATGAAGAAGGCAAGGAGAAACCACTTCATTAAAGATCTAATTAGATTTCTCAAGTATCAGCAGCCATAATATGAATATGAAACAAGCTCTAGTAAAAATACAATCCGGAGTAATAGCCCCTCATTCGGATCTCCGGGAGGGGACTACCAGAGATCTCGTTTCAACAGTTCATAGGAAGAAAGGAAATAAAAAGAGCTATAGTAGAATTGGAACGTGGAACGTCCGCACCTTACTGCAGATGGGGAAGCTCGAAAACCTTAAGCAAGAAATGAAGAAAATGAAGTTGGATATACTAGGAGTGTCTGAAATGAGATGGCCTAACTGCGGAGATTTCTGGAGTGATGAGTACAGGATAATTCACACAGGAACGATAGAAGATAGACCTGGAGCAGGTGGGGTTGGAGTAGTTATGAGTCGAAAATTGGGGCAGAGAGTGAAGGGATATATACAATATGGAGGAAGGATAATACTTGTCAGTCTGGATACCAAACCTACAGAGATGGTTTTGATACAGGTCTATATGCCTACCACAAACCAGGAGGATGAGGAAGTTGAAGCTGTATATGAAGAGTTAAATGGAGCCTTGAGAGGAATCAAAGGAGAAACAAATTTAATAATCATGGGAGACTGGAACGCAATAGTAGGAGATAAAGAGGTACAGCCAGCTGTTGGACGCTACGGCCTTGGTAAAAGGAATGATAGAGGAGACCGACTTATAGAATTTTGTAACAGGAATCAACTGATAATATCGAACACGTGGTTTCAACATCACCCCCGTAGAAGATACACCTGGAAGTCACCAGGGGATAGAGAACGATACCAAATTGATTACATTCTAGTCAAACATAGATTTAGAAATCAACTACAAGACTCTAGAGCATACGCAAGCCCAGATATTATGAGTGATCACAACATGGTTGTTGCGGAATGCCGACTCAAGTTCAAATGCATAAGGAAGAAAATAGGAAATGGAAAACTGGATATAGGGAAGCTTGGAAACCGTGAGACGCAGAAGGAGTTCCAAGAAAGGGCTAAGAATCTAATTCAACAGCATCCTATAGAGAATGTAGAACAACACTGGGAAAATATGAGAGATGGCCTAATAAAAGCAGCTGAAGAGATAATTGGAAAACAAAAACCTGAAAAGAGAAAGGAGTGGATAACTGATGAAATAATACTTATGTTTGAGGAAAGAAGGAAGCTCAAAAATAATGAAACGGAAGAAGGGAAAACGGCATACCGAGTGCTTAGGAACAAAATCAACAGGAAGTTGAAGCATGGAAAAGAAAGATTCCTTGAAGACAGATGCAAAGAAGTTGAAGACCTTCTGAAGAAAGGGAACCTTGAATTAGCATACAAAACAGTGAAACGCTTCTTCTCAGGAGGACAAAGGATTAGATGTAATGCCCTAATAAGAGAGGATAATAAGATGGTGTATAATCATGAAGATATAGCACTTACGTGGAAGGAATACCTAGAGAAATTATATGGAGGCAACGTAGAAGATGACATGACTGAAAGTGAGGACGAAGTAGATAAAGATGAACTAGGAGACAGCATACTAAGGTCTGAATTTGATCAGGCACTACAGGCACTTAAGCACGGAAAAGCACCAGGAATTGACTCATTGCCTGCAGAAATCATCAAAGCAGCTGGAACAGAAATAAAAGATAAATTGTATAAATTAATCTGCCAAATATATGATACAGGAGAGCTGCCTGAGGACTTCAAGAAGTGTATTATTGTCCCATTATCAAAGAAAATGCCAGCAAAATCATGTGCACAATACAGAACCCTCAGCCTAACATCACATGCATCAAAAATTTTGACGACCATCCTCCTCAGAAGAATTGAAGGGAACGTGGAATGCATGCTCACAAAAGACCAGTTTGGCTTTAGAAGAGGGAGAGGTACGCGAGAAGCCATTATGGCCCTAAGGCTCATAATAGAAAAAAGAATGGAAAAAGGAAAGGACACCTACATAGCATTTATTGACCTCGAAAAAGCCTTTGATAAGGTTGAATGGAAAAAACTATTCCAGATATTGAGGGAAACTGGAGCTAAGTACAAGGACAGGAGAACGATATGGAACACACACAAAGAAGAGGTGGCAATAGTGAGATGTGGGGAACATCAACAACAAGCAAAAATTAAACAGGGTGTGAGACAGGGATTTGCACTCTCCCCTGTCCTCTTTAATATGTACATACAGAAAGCAATGGACGAGGTCAGAGAAAAGTTAGGACAAGGTAATGGAATCAGGATCCAGGGAAAAATAGTTGATATGCTGCGTTTTGCGGATGACATTGCTGTCCTAGCGGAAAATGAGGAAGAATTACAAGTAGTGTTGGAGGAAGTGGAAAACACTCTTACCACACGGTACAACATGAAAATTAATAAGTCAAAAACAAAAATCTTAGTTGCAAGCAAACAAAATAATCAAGCAATTACGAATATAAGGCTGAATGGAGAGAAGCTGAAAGAAATACAAGACTTTGTCTACTTGGGAAGCAGAATAACATCAGATGGTCGTAGTAGGAAAGATGTAATAAGTAGAATAAATCAGGCAAAGATTGCATTCTATAAAAGGAAAGGACTCCTCACGTCAAATATGATAAGTCTGTCGTTAAGGAAGCGGTTAATAAAGACCTTTGTTGGGAGTGTGCTTCTCTACGGCAGCGAAACCTGGACACTTGGAGAGGACGAAAGAAGAAGGATTGAAGGATTCGAAATGTGGTGTCTGCGAAGGTTGTTAAAAATTCCATGGACGGCCAGGATGACAAATGAAGAAGTCCTGCAGAGAGCGGAGGAAGTCCCAGTTCTTTGGAAGACGGTCAAGAAGAGGAGAGATATATGGATGGGACACATTCTGAGACATGAAAGTCTTCTCCACACTATAACGGAAGGCCTTGTGGAGGGCAAAAGGGCAAGAGGCAGACCTGGAAGAAAGTACATAAGCCAGATAATGCAGGACCTAGGATGCGGAAGTTTCACGGAATTGAAGAGGCTGGCCGACAATCGCACTGAATGGAGAGCTGCTGCAAATCAATCTTAGGATTGGCAACTTAAGAAGAAGATCTTCTATTACGGTACTGCCACCTCTTTTCTTATTCCATTTACTAACGTTGCTAACTTCCTGCCTTACTTGCCTGTGAGTGGCAGCAGCAGCGGGTATCAATAAGGTCACGGTCGTACCATCTCTGGAGCGACCGATAGTATTTCCGGGGCGTCGTGTGCCTGGCAGTCAGTGGAAGACGGACCAGTAGTGCAGTCGGGTTGCAGCAGCAGTGAAGCCGGGGACGGAACGCCGGTGAGGCGCCGAAAGCCAGTGCTTGCGAACCGCTGACGACACACATGAACTGTCCGACGGAGGGAGATTGGAGCGGGACGACCGTTGGTTGGTCGTCCGGTTGGTCGTCTCATAGGCCGACGTATATTTGGTCCTTTCACCGTTTCCAGGCGTGGGCAGTCGGTCGGTTGGCGTGAAGCAGCAAGGTAGTCCCCGTCGCTCCTAGTCGGGCCGGAGGTGCTGGCGGCGTGCACGCGCGGTTGGAGTGTGAGGTCTGCCCACCGATCTTGGACATGAGAGTTGAGTCCTCACTTAACCTACTACCGAGCCTCAGCTGTTTACATTTCTTCGCTTGATCCTGGTGTCGATATTGGGACATTTCCGCGAGCAACAACATGTGTGTTTTCAAGTCGGCTAAGATTCCAGCCGTCTTCGTGTGGAGTTTCACTTAATTTATTCTTTGTTATTGAAGTTGACCAGCGGTATCTTCTGCCTTGTGGCCATTGACGTTACCGGCCCTGGTCGTTCATGTAATTTTTAGCAGTGTATTTTCCTCATCATGTTGTATCTGTCCAGCGTGGCGTGTAGTTTGACAGCTGAGGTGTTGTTGATCGTTGTGGGCGCCAATATTCTGTGTGTCGTTGTATTGAAATCTTGTGGTCGTTTTTCTGGTTGTGTGGAGCGCAATTGTTCTTGTTCATTGGTTGGTCGGCTGTCTCTCAGTTGGGTTGCCTTCATATTAAGACGTCGTTGCACAGGCTGCCTGTCTCACCTAAAGGTGCGTTAGTGTTACAATCTCAGGCCGCCCCTTGGAAAATTGTGAGCGCCGTTCCTTGTGTGTTACGTAGTAATTACCCTATTTGGGGTTTAGTTATTTGGTTGATGTATGGCCATCAGCCGAGTATCAGTATCGCTTATATTAATGTTCTTGTCTTGCCCTTAAGGCATGAGATTGTTATTCTTTCATATGGGGCCTTCAGCCGAAATTTACATGAGATGTTTTAAGATAAGGCCTTCTGCCTTTTAAATTAAAATTCTTTTTCTAGGTTTCTAGGCCTTAAGCCGTTATACATATTTTATTGATATGTGACCTTCAGCCGAGTCTTAATATCTCTGAAATTAATGTTCTTGTCTTGCCCTTAAGGCATGAATTGTTATTCCTTATAGGGGGCTTCAACTGAATTTCATATGAAATGTTTTAAGATACGGTACGGCTTCTGCCTTTTAAAATTGGAACTCTTCTTTCTAGGACTTAAGCCGTTAAATTATTTGTTGATGTACGGCCTCCAGCCGAGTTTTAATGTCTCTTAAATTAATGTTCTTGTCTTGCCCTTAAAGCATAAGATTTTTATGCTTTTGTTTTAAGATAAGGCTTTTTGCCTTTTGATTGAAACTCTTCTTATTGCTTAATATGCGGCCTCCAGCCAAGTTCCATTATAATTAAATTTCTAAGGCCTTCAGATTGTTTAGATTGAAGATTTAGAAAATATTCTTGGGTATATTTCAATTTCTTGCTTAGGCCTTGAGTTTTGGATTTTGAGTGTGGCCTTCAGCCGATCTAAAGTTAATCAAAGGAGATCGATTAAAGTTTTGAGTGTTTTGCATCCTTGTTGTAATATTGTGTATTGATGAATAAAGTTTCTATGTTGAGTGAAACTGACAGCAACATATTTTGGCCTCTTTCCACAACCTAATCCGCTCTGTCCTGCTAGCCTAGGCATTTCATGCACAGCATCACTTTCTGTAAGCTAAACAGATAAACATCTTCAACACAGAATTTTCTGTGGCAGTGTGACTTATGAACGGTAGATCACTTGTATTGCCATCGAAATAACTTTATCATCATGCCTCTTTATCATGGTATGTTCCCGAAGAATCCCATCATTAGATTTGTGGTATGGAATGTAAGATACAAGACTGTGACTTTTTAATATTTCAGTCCTAATTTTTCCAATCGAAAGATAAAAATATTTTAAATTTTAAAATTTAAAATTTTCATTTGTAAACAGGAAAACAATTGCAGGTTTATATTTTTTTTTCTACTCGGTTTAATAGCTAGTACATTTATATTGCAATTTTTCAGATGGTCTCTATCGATTTCAGAGAGAGTGTTCTGCCTCCCCGCTTGGTGGCGTGAGAAGTTTTGGGAGGCCTTCAAGAGCAAAAGAAGAAGCCACCTCGTGGGAGCTGGCCTCTGGTTTTCGTGTGTGATGTTGCGGGAATGGCGTCGGCAGTCAGTCTTTGACTGTCGGCTCACTTTCTAAGAATAACTACCGATATAGCCAACGATATAGGAGTCATGTCGGTGAAGTCGTAAGGACTTGTTGCAGCGTGCTCTTCGCATTAAAGCAGAATCATGCCTTGGCTCGAAGTGTGCATCACAGCATGGGAGTAAACACTATATTCCAACCGGCTGGGTGCGGCCTAGTTAAGTGCTGTTCTGTGCAGTCTGAACCACGAGGTCGTCGCACAGCGTAAGGAGGTGCTGATACTCTGTTTCAAATTTCCTCTTCGCGATGGGTGGAAAGCTACGTGGGAACCTAAAGCAACGAGTTCCTACATAATCGGATTTGATGGTGAGCATCAGATTTTGTAATCTGACGGGAAGGAACGGGTGATCCCTGTTTACTACGAACTTTCAGTGGCGCCAACAGCGCCGGTCGGTTAAATAGCGAGAACCGAATTCCGTCATTTGCGTCCATTGGTTAAGGAGGTGTTGTCTTTGATCTTGTAAATGGCCTTAAAGCAAAAGGACCGTAATGTCCAGCAATGAAATTTCAAATCTGTTAACGTTTTAAGCGAAATTTTACTCTGAGTCCATCTTTAATAATACCGTTGTCCCTTTTGGTCTTTATTTAAGTACTTTTATTATTTTAATAAACACTGTCAAGCTAGCCCCCCATTTTTAAAAAAAAATTTGGATCAGTTGGTAAAATAAGGTGAAAATCATAAAGTTCGTTTGAGCGTCTACCCCATTTAAGTAAAATTTGTACATGTGCAAGAAAGTAAATCGTATCTTGTTTCTGTTGTACACTAATTGCTGTTTTAATTTTTTTCCGATGTTTAAATTTTGTTCCCGAGTGTAGGCCGCTGTCGGCGTCATGTTTATGGGGCTTGTGATACCCGGTTGTGATTAATGTGGTTACTGAGATTATTTGTCGTAAGTCTTTACCTATAACGAAAGTGAAGTTTGTAGAAGTTATAGCTTCCGGGGATCAATTAGCTTCTAAACTCGAAGGTAAATTTTCTTTCTTACGCTCTTTGTATTATTTACCTGTTTTTTATATATGCTTGTGATATTTAAGGGGGTAGGACGTCAAACGGGCCGTCTTGGAGCAGGAGAGACACCACAGGACACTTTAATTTCCCCTGTCTATACTTTTACGAATAAACTCATAAAACTTCGTCAGCATGACCAGGAAGGATTAAGGATTCACAATCGTAGCAGTGGAAGTTCAAAAAAATAACAAAGTAATTTTTTTTACATGTGAAAGTTCATCATTTTTTCACTTCTATTGGTTGCGTTTGTTGCTATAGGTATACATTTCTTCATAAGTAAGAGAGAGTCTTCTATGAGTTTTGTACAGCATACAAACCATACTTGCAGGTGTATGAAACTCTAGAACTTATTTAATTTAAGAAAAAATGAATGTGCTGTTACATTTTAAACTACATGTTTAGAAAAAATTCAAATTTTATACTTAATTATCTCAATTTTTACCACAGTTTTTAATATATTTGGAAAATTATAAAGTTTCATACACCTGTACGTATGGTTTGTATGCTGTGCAAAATTCATCGAAGAATCTCCCTTACTTACGAAGAAAAGTGTACCTATAGCAACAAATGCAGACAATGGTAAGTGAAAAAAAGGTGAAATACAAATGTAAAAAAAAATTATTTTCTTATATTTTTGAACTTCCAAAACTATAAGTGTAAATCCTGGATCCTTTCTGGTCATTCTGACACAGTTTTACCAATTTATTTTTAAAAGTATAGACAGTGGAAATTAAAAATTCCTGTGGTGTGTCTCCTGCTCCAAGTCGTCCCGTTTGACGTCCTACCCCCCTTAAACACTTGCTACCTGACATTTAAATTCTAAAGTTTGTGATAGTGGAGTCAAACTGTTCAACTAGAACAGTACAACAGGTTGATGAGTACTTCTGCTTTTACTAAAAGCTTTTAAAGGTCTAAGAAACTAAATGAAAGTGATTTGTTTCTTGTTTCGATATTTAGCACCGTAATAAGTTTCAGGAATTTATTTATGTTCGAATGCAGCACTTATTTTAACAGAAAAAAACAATCTCTTCCGAGGAAGTCTAGATTTAGATTTACCAACCAAGAGCCTAAGGAAACGAAACTGTCTAAGGGAGGGAAAAGGGCCTAAAATAATATATCGCTTGTGTGGATAAATGTCCTCGAGAGGAATCTTCCTTATTGCGTTACATTGTTCTAACGCAAGAACACAGCCGCCCACCAGATAATCAACACCGAGCAGGAGTAAAGTCCAACTTACAACCCCAGAGGGAAAAGTGCAAAACCAAGGCGTGAATAGTTGGAAGCTGAAAGCGACGGTCGACGAACACCGGGGAAAGTGCTACCAGAACTGTGCTCGCTTCTGTATAGCGGTGGTGACCAAATATGCACGATGGCTGGCCCTTTAACGGTACGACTCAAAAAACATTTTTTCGCTAACAGTCTCCATGATATATCATCCATCGGCAGCTGAAAGTAAGCGTCCTATAGGTTTGTTGTGTAAAGCACCCTTTTTAAATTCAGAAAAAGTTATTTCGTTAACATGTGAAACGTTAAGGGCTCCATTGCTGTGGAGTAAAATAGTTTTATAACAGCTACCAGTCACAATTCCTCCGATACTTTAAAACGTTTTATTCCTATTTGACGTCGATAAGACAATGGAAGCTTCAAGTAAAAAGTAGCAGTGAATAATATAGCTGCTGAAATGATTATAGAGTATCTTTTCGCTTACTACTACGTTATACTTAAGTTCGCAATTGACATAGGTAATTCAACAGTGAATAAGGAAAACAATTTCAGCAGTAGATGGAGTTAGTAAAATTAACACGTATGACGTCAGACATAACAGTCGTACGATGGATGGTTATCAAAAACCATACGTTTAGTTTCAATTATATAAATAACCAATAACTGTTAACAAAACGCATGAAATTTAAGCCAGAAAGCCGTAGTTGATGCTCTCCACACTGCTGGAATTCGAAAGTACGAAAGGTGAGGTTATAAACAGCTCATCATATAAATTTAAACTTAAGTGTTTAAAAACGATAAAACATGGAAAAAGCAAAGTTATAAGAAGGTTAATAAATATAAAAGTTTGAAGGAAATAGATGGGAGAAGTAGGACATCTAGTGCGATTGAGGAGTATCGCTTATATTTTAGGATACGACAATACATGGAAAAAGCAAAGTTATAAGAAGACTTATAAATATAAAACTTTGAATGAAATGGATGGGAGAAGTAAGATATCTAGTGCGACTGAGGAGTACCGCTTATATTTTAGTATAGGATTAATACATGTTATAATATCATGACCATCAGTCACTGCAATTTCTGTACAAAACACTACAGGGATACCACAATCGCATTTAAACGGAAATTACATATAGCTAAGCTGCAACTAGCGCCGAATATTAAGTGAAAGGTACAATTTTAAAATTTTTTGATTAAATTACAAGTTTTCACAGTATGAACCGAGACAGTAAATGAATACCTTAACATGATAGTACAAATGTGTAAAGTTGAGGAATTATTTGACAGCCGGCCGAAGTGGCCGTGCGGTTAAAGGCGATGCAGTCTGGAACCGCAAGACCGCTACGGTCGCAGGTTCGAATCCTGCCTCGGGCATGGATGTCTGTGATGTCCTTAGGTTAGTTAGGATTAACTAGTTCTAAGTTCTAGGGGACTAATGACCTCAGCAGTTGAGTCACATAGTGCTCAGAGCCAAATATTTGACAGGAAAAGGACTTACGAACGGCAAGAACCAAAAACATGTATATTAAAATGTGTTGTTGGTGCCTAGCTAGGGTAACTCTTCAACTCGTATTGCAATAACGAGCCATCCGCTCAATATAATTGTTCTGCACCCCCGGGCTGTGTTATACTTTTCAGTCCTTTTTTTTTCAAGACTATGACTGAGGCATGAGTCCAACTGCGCTTAGTGAGTAAGTCTACATTGACATGGGTCGTTTTAAATTTGTTTGCAATCTTGGAACGGGCCAGAGTACGTGAGGAAATTGATACATATTTCTTTCTCTCTCTGTCTCTCTTGTTTAACTATGGATGGTTTTTCTATGATTCTTGCCAAAAGAATTGAATTGAACAACGCAAACACCATTCTCTTTCTTTTATAATCATTGGCCTCACCAACTTGGATAATAGTACTTAGTTCACGCACGCAGGCATCGTGGGTAACGTTTAATTTCACTAGGATGAGCATAGGAGCATTTATGCGACAAGGCGTGGGAGGGGTCTTGGCTGCTAATTTGTTATCCATCTTATTAACTGGAAGGTCAACATAAGTAAGTAATCTATTCTTCTGAATCTCAGTAGTGAACTTCATATATGAATGCAAGGTTTGCAAAGTGTCAGTAAACTCGTGGATTTTATCTTGGTTTATGACGAAGCTGCGGAACTCCCAAAACAATATCTGTATTCCTTCTGAAATACTATGACATTGATTCACACTATAGACTTCCAGGAAAACACAAAGACATGTAAATACTTTCTCCTACGTCTGTTCGTCGCCCTCACAAAATTATCACTTTTTTTTCATGTCACAACTCATAGCACCATTTGTAACATTGAAACTTTAGCATCTGCTCCTTGTGTGGTCGATAAAGTTTTCCTAACTGCAATATAGTTGTTTTTCTATAATGACAAAAAAAACATAAGCGGGGATCAGACAAAGAGAGGGCCATTAAAATTGCTACACCACGAAGATAACGTGCTACAGACTCGAAATTTAACCGACAGGAAGAATATGCTGTGATATGCAAATGATTAGCTTTTCAGAGCATTCACACATGGTTGGCGCCGGTGGCGACATCTACAACGTGCTGACATGAGGAAAGCTTCCAACCGATTTCCCATACATAAACAGCAGTTGACAGGCGTTGCCTGGTGAAACGTTGTTGTGATGCCTCGTGTAAGGAGGAGAAATGCGTACCATCACGTTTCCGCCTATCGCGATTGCGGTTTATCGTATTGCGACATTGCTGCTCGCGTTGGTCGAGATCCAATGACTGTTAGCAGAATGGAATCGGTGGGTTCAGGAGGGTAATACGGAACGCCGTGCTGGATCCCAACGGCGTCGTATCACTAGCAGTCGAGATGACAGGCATCTTATCGGCATGGCTGTAACGGATCGTGCAGCCACGTCTCGATCCCTGAGTAACAGATGGGGACGTTTGCAAGACAACAGCCATCTGCACCAACAGTTCGACGACGTTTGCAGCAGCATGGACTATCAGCTCGGAGACCATGGCTGCGGGTACCCTTGACGCTGCAATAGACAGGAGCGCCTGCGATGGTGCACTCAACGACGAACCTGGGTGCACGAATGGCAAAACGTCATTTTTTCGGATGAATCCAGGCTCTGTTTACAGCATCATGATGGTCGCATCCGTGTTTGGCGACATCGCGGTGAATGCACATTGGAAGCGTGAATTCGTCATCGCCATACTGGGGTATCACCCCGCGTGATGGTATTGGGTGTCATTGGTTACACGTCTCGGTCACCTCTTTTTCGCATTGACGGCACTTTGAACAGTGGGCGTTACATTACAGATTGTTACGACCCGTGGCTCTACCCTTCATTCGATCCCTGCGATACCCTACATTTCAGCAGGATAATGCAACGCCGCATGTTGCAGGTCCTGTACGGGCCTTTCTGGATACAGAAAATGTTCGACTGCTGCCCTGGCCAGCACATTCTCCAGATCTCTCACCAACTGAAAACGTCTGGTCAATGGTGGCCGAGCAACTGGCTCGTCACAATACGCCAGTCACTACTCTTGATGAACTGTGGTATCGTCTTGAAGATGCATGGGCAGCTGTACTTGTACACGCCACCAAAGCTCTGTTTGACTCAATGCCCAGGCGTATCAAGGCCGTTATTACGGCCAGAAGTGGTTGTTCTGGGTACTGATTTCTCTGGATCTATGCACCCAATTTGCGTGAAAATGTAATCATATGTCAGTTCTAGTATAATATATCTGTCCAATGTATACCCGTTTATCATCTGCATTTATTCATGGTGTAGCAATTTTAATGGCCAGTAGTGTAAGTTGGAAATCATCCCAGTATTAACATCAAGTCATCTGAGGGGGCTATGGAAACTTAAATATTGATAGCTGGGAGGGAATTTGAGCTCACTCATCAAGAAAGTTTGTCCAGTGTGGTAGCTCATTCGAGGAAGGATTTGGTGTAGCCCACCAGTCTGTGACCAGGATTGCCTTTGCTGTGTGTGATTTCCTGTTTTAACAGCGTGACTTTTGTGTTTTGACGGATCAGGTATTCGCCTAAACGAGTATGGCAAATCACTTGAAATCATTCCCAGACTGGCCCTTGTATTAGATCAGTGCGAGCTAACTTGGCGCCAGAATTCCATCCTGATCAGGACGACGTCCCTGTTTCGCAAGTTGTCGCTCGGGCCTCATGTTTCGCAAGCTGTCGCTCGGGCCTCACCAATAATCAGTGATTGATTCGATGCTTACTACCCGTCAGTCGGGAAGACTACGTCACGAAACATAGTAGTTGGCCTCCTCCATCAACTTGCCAAGATTCGTCCCTTTCGGAATAGATTCTTCTCGAACGCTGAGATCTCGACTGACCGAATAGTGCCACATCATGGGGATGAGATTGTAAAATTATTCGTAATGGGCGTCAAGTAGTTAAGAACGGAACATTCTAGTTTTAAAGTGACGAGATTGCTGATGGTGAAAAGAAATTCTTTGGCTTATTTCTGAAAAAAATTAGATAATCCATTTGAAGTCACCTTGAGTTGTGAAATTTTGCATCTTTGTGTTCAAAATGACGTTTAAAAGTGTCTTACGTTAGAAGAGACTAGAATCGCAAATTTTAAGTAGTTGGTATGTTTCAGTGATACTAAACCGTCGACTGCCCTCCACTTGTCATGGCAACGAGTGCATTTGGTACACGTACTGAATGGAGGTTCGCTGGTTGTCGTCCAGCATGTTGCTGTTATCGATGCGAGAGTGACGTGCGGTGATCCCTTCCAAATCCCCGCCACGGCGTCCACTCCCACGCACAGCTGGCGAGTTTAACCTCGGTCAACATGGTTCGCTTTTATTTTACGCGACGGAAAAAGCGCATCAAAATAACGGGCTGGGAACAAAGGAAGGCCTTGATTCGCTGCTAACTCTACCGCCCACGTCCGGAATAATGAAACGCACACTGATAGATTACAATGGTCAACTAAAAGAGGGCCGGCCGGGGTGGCCGAGCGGTTCTAGGCGCTACAGTCTGGAACCGCGCGACCGCTACGGTCGCAGGTTCCAATCCTACCTCGGGCATGGATGTGTGTGATGTCCTTAGGTTAGTTAGGTTTAAGTAGTTCTAAGTTCTAGGGCCACCCCCATGAACCATGGACCCTGCCGTTGGTGGGGAGGCTTGCGTGCCTCAGCGATACAGATAGCCGTACCGTAGGTGCAACCACAACGGAGTGGTATCTGTTGAGAGGCCAGACAAACGTGTGGTTCCTGAAGAGGGGCAGCAGCCTTTTCAGTAGTTGCAAGGGCAACAGTCTGGATGATTGACTGATCTGGCCTTGTAACAATAACCAAAACGGCCTTGCTGTGCTGGTACTGCGAACGGCTGAAAGCAAGGGGAAACTACAGCCGTAATTTTTCCCGAGGGCATGCAGCTTTACTGTATGATTACATGATGATGGCGTCCTCTTGGGTAAAATATTCCGGAGGTAAAATAGTCCCCCATTCGGATCTCCGGGCGGGGACTACTCAAGAGGATGTCGTTATCAGGAGAAAGAAAACTGGCGTTCTACGGATCGGAGCGTGGAATGTCAGATCCCTTAATCGGGCAGGTAGGTTAGAAAATTTAAAAAGGGAAATGGATAGGTTGAAGTTAGATATAGTGGTAATTAGTGAAGTTCGGTGGCAGGAGGAACAAGACTTCTGGTCAGGTGACTACAGGGTTATAAACACAAAATCAAATAGGGGTAATGCAGGAGTAGGTTTAATAATGAATAGGAAAATAGGAATGCGGGTAAGCTACTACAAACAGCATAGTGAACGCATTATTGTGGCCAAGATAGATACGAAGCCCACGCCTACTACAGTAGTACAAGTTTATATGCCAACTAGCTCTGCAGATGACGAAGAAATTGAAGAAATGTATGATGAAATAAAAGAAATTATTCAGATTGTGAAGGGAGACGAAAATTTAATAGTCATGGGTGACTGGAATTCGAGTGTAGGAAAAGGGAGAGAAGGAAACATAGTAGGTGAATATGGATTGGGGCTAAGAAATGAAAGAGGAAGCCGCCTGGAAAAATTTTGCACAGAGCACAACATAATCATAACTAACGCTTGGTTTAAGAATCATGAAAGAAGGTTGTATACATGGAAGAACCCTGGAGATACTAAAAGGTATCAGATAGATTATATAATGGTAAGACTGAGATTTAGGAACCAGGTTTTAAATTGTAAGACATTTCCAGGGGCAGATGAGGACTCTGACCACAATCTATTGGTTATGACCTGTAGATTAAAACTGAAGAAACTGCAAAAAGTTGGGAATTTAAGGAGATGGGACCTGGATAAACTAAAAGAACCAGAGGTTGTACAGAGATTCAGGGAGAGCATAAGGGAGCAATTGACAGGAATGGGGGAAATAAATACAGTAGAAGAAGAATGGGTAGCTTTGAGGGATGAAGTAGTGAAGGCAGCAGAGGATCAAGTAGGTAAAAAGACGAGGGCTAGTAGAAATCCTTGGGTAACAGAAGAAATATTGAATTTAATTGATGAAAGGAGAAAATATAAAAATGCAGTAAATGATGCAGGCAAAAAGGAATACAAACGTCTCAAAAATGAGATCGACAGGAAGTGCAAAATGGCTAAGCAGGGATGGCTAGAGGACAAATGTAAGGATGTAGAGGCTTATCTCACTAGGGGTAAGATAGATACTGCCTACAGGAAAATTAAAGAGACCTTTGGAGATAAGAGAACGACTTGTATGAACATCAAGAGCTCAGATGGAAACCCAGTTCTAAGCGAAGAAGGGAAAGCAGAAAGGTGGAAGGAGTATATATATAGGGTCTATACAAGGGCGATGTACTTGAGGACAATATTATGGAAATAGAAGAGGATGTAGATGAAGATGAAATGGGAGATACGATACTGCGTGAAGAGTTTGACAGAGCACTGAAAGACCTGAGCCGAAACAAGGCCCCCGGAGTAGACAATATTCCATTGGAACTACTGACGGCCTTGGGAGAGCCAGTCCTGACAAAACTCTACCATATGGTGAGCAAGATGTATGAAACAGGCGAAATACCCTCAGACTTCAAGAAGAATATAATAATTCCAATCCCAAATAAAGCAGGTGTTGACAGATGTGAAAATTACCGAACTATCAGTTTAATAAGTCACAGCTGCAAAATACTAACACGAATTCTTTACAGACGAATGGAAAAACTAGTAGAAGCCAACCTCGGGGATGATCAGTTTGGATTCCGCAGAAACACTGGAACACGTGAGGCAATACTGACCTTACGACTTATCTTAGAAGAAAGATTAAGGAAAGGCAAACCTACGTTTCTAGCATTTGAAAACTTAGCTTTTGACAATGTTGACTGGAATACTCTATTTCAAATTCTAAAGGTGGCAGGGGTAAAATACAGGGAGCGAAAGGCTATTTACAATTTGTACAGAAACCAGATGGCAGTTATAAGAGGCGAGGGACATGAAAGGGAAGCAGTGGTTGGGAGAGGAGTAAGACAGTGTTGTAGCCTCTCCCCGATGTTGTTCAATCTGTATATTGAGCAAGCAGTAAAGGAAACAAAAGAAAAATTCGGTGTAGGTATTAAAATTCATAGAGAAGAAATAAAAACTTTGAGGTTCGCCGATGACATTGTAATTCTGTCAGAGACAGCAAAGGACTTGGTAGAGCAGTTGAATGGAATGGACAGTGTCTTGAAAGGAGGATATAAGATGAACATCAACAAAAGCAAAACAAGGATAATGGAATGTAGTCTAATTAAGTCGGGTGATGCTGAGGGAATTAGATTAGGAAATGAGGCACTTAAAGTAGTAAAGGAGTTTTGCTATTTGGGGAGCAAAATAACTGATGATGGTCGAAGTGGAGAGGATATAAAATGTAGGCTGGCAATGGCAAGGAAAGCGTTACTGAAGAAGAGAAATTTGTTAACATCCAGTATTGATTTAAGTGTCTGAAAGCATTCGTATGGAGTGTAGCCATATATGGAAGTGAAACATGGACGATAAATAGTTTGGACAAGAAGGGAATAGAAGCTTTCGAAATGTGGTGCTACAGAAGAATGCTGAAGATTAGATGGGTAGATCACATAACTAATGAGGAAGTATTGAATAGGATTGGGGAGAAGAGAAGTTTGTGGCACAACTTGACCAGAAGAAGGGATCGGTTGGTAGGACATGTTCTGAGGCATCAAGGGATCACCAATTTAGTATTGGAGGGCAGCGTCGAGGGTAAAAATCGTAGAGGGAGACCAAGAGATGAATACACTAAGCAGATTCAGAAGGATGTAGGTTGCAGTAGGTACTGGGAGATGAAAAAGCTTGCACAGGATAGAGTAGCATGGTGAGCTGCATCAAACCAGTCTCAGGACTGAAGACCACAACAACAACAACAAGTTCTAGGGGACTGATGACCTCAGAAGTTAAGTCCCATAGTGCTCAGAGCCATTTTAACCACTTGAACTAAAAGAGGTTGCACTGAGCAGAGTATCTCAATTCTAACACACAGTACCATAACAGGGTAGACATAACACTTCATTGTCAAATCACCCCGTTTGACATACAGATTCAGATTCCACAATGGCCTTAGACTCTCGTCCAGGAGAAATATGTCTCGAATCTGTGGCTAAGTTCAACATCGATCCCTTAGAAGGAAAACATTCGTTGTTCCGTCACATCCTTGACCAATCCAGGCCTGTGATCCGATTCTAATGATCCTATCGTCGATGGAATGTTGAACTTCAATATTCTTGCATTGAAAGGGTAGATCTCGCGTGTCCAGAGTTCAACTTTCATTATAAAATTCGCAAGTGATGGTGTTTTGGAAATCAAGCTAAACATTTTGCGTTAAACGAAACCAACTAATTTCTGGTTCTAAAATATCGAAATAATATAGACCTGCACCTTCAACCATATTTCAATAAAAATCACATTTATCTTCTTCTTATATGTTTAATACTGAAACACGAGAAACTGTATTGCTGGTTTAGCTACCTTGTCGCTGGTTAAGGTAGGGCACTTCAGCGTTTAAAAGCGAGATACTGAGACGTGTGCCATATGGACAACTTACGTAATTACGGAATGATAATGGAAATACGATCGACCCATTCCGTCCGCTTATGTTCACTGAAACGCCGCTATTTTTATGCAGAGTGTTAGCGTTTCATTTACTGTAGATATATAAAATACAAGATAACAACCGATAACAAGTTTATTGCAGGGTCGGTTTAAGGCCCAAGTGACAAAAGAGATCTCTTGGGGCGCCAAGCTGGGAGAGCAAAATCATAATTAGTACCGCAAACTGACACGGGTGAAAATATACGACAGGAAAAGCAAAAACGTTCCGGTAAGCATGGGTCCGCAAAGGAGGCGTTTGCGAATGCGCGGCTACAAGCCGCTACAGACTTCAGTATCAAATAATTTCCCAGTTACTATAAATTAAACCTCCATTTAACTGGGTACAAGTTTCATCTATGTCCTTTAGTCCTGTTTAAACAATTAATACGGTAGTACCTGGTGGCTACAATTAAACTTTCCCTATTTAACACGGAAACTGACTACCGTACGAGTACCAAACTTAGTAGCAACGATGTCCAGAGTATGGGGCGCATGATTCCCATGCGTCGGAGCGCCACCGTCCAGTTTCAACTATGGCCAACAGGTGCCGTGATCAGTCATCGTGATTCGTAGTCTCACGCACCTGACCAGTGGCAGTGCTGTTGTTGACGTATCAATATGAGCTTGAAGAAAAGGAGTAGAGAACTACTGGTGAAGCTCTGTTATCAAAACAACAGTAAAGCTGCAGCTGCAGTCCGAGAACATCGCCAGTTATAAGGATTACGGAAGGGTCCTCTTTGTCCTCCTGTTGTGCGGAGGATGAAGAAGTTCGAAACAACAGAAGTGGGGGCCGCTCAGGAAAGGGGCTGACGACCGGTTGCATCACAGGTAGTTGATGAAATCGCTGTTGCTACGGCAGACAACGCTGCGCGCAATTCCCGATCTCCCCAGGCAGTGCGCGTGCTGTGTCACGACAGTTGAACATCCCGTGGTCCTCTGTACGGAAACTGCTTCAACCATTCTCAAATGGTATCCGTACAAGATCCATAGCGTACAGAAGCTTGCACCACAGGAGTCACAACAACGTGTTGACTTCGCTCTCCAATTTCTAGGAAGCATTGAAGTTGACGAGGGCTGGCCGTGGACCACTCTATGGACAGACGATGCTCATTTTTCTCTGACGGATGATGTGAAAACACTGAACTAGTGTGTGTGTAATCTTCACCTCCAGTCAATGTGCATGAAGTTCCTCCATATGGTGAATGTGTCATCGTATGGTGTGGCTTCACAGCTGCGGCCATCACTGGCCGTCAAGGACCAAAGACGTACAATGTTATTGGCCAGCGTTACTGCGATATGCTTCGCCAGCATGTCTAACGCCCCCCCCCCCTCCACCCCTCCTGCAGGATACAGACGCATTGAACTCAATGGTTTTCATGCGAGATGGGGCCCTACCGCACATCGCACGTGAAGTTCACCTGCTTCTCCAAAACTCATTTGGAAATGATCGAATTATCGGCCGAGCGTTTCCAAATGCTTGTCCGGCACGATCACCTGTCTCACTCTCTGTGATTTCTGGTTGCGGGGCTACCTGAAGGACAGAATTTACCAGGGGAACATCATGCATGTGCTGATCTGAAGGGCAGTATACCAGGAGTGGTAGACAGCATACCTACAACATGCTTCGTTCAATAGTGCTATCAGACTCTAGTGGACACTGACGGGGACTATATTGGGCCCCTTTTGTAGCAGTAATCTTACCGGTATGTAGTGGTATGATGTACCGTGGCAGCACATTAAAAGTGTTTCCATTGAATTGATTCTGCATTATTTCTCTTCCCCATGTCCTTGACATTAATGTTACTAAGTTTTGTACTCGTACAGTAATTAGGTTCAATGTTATAACGTTTTAAATAGGAAAAGTTTAATTATAACCACACGGTACTTCAGCAAGTTAAGTGCTACAATTTGCAGGTGAATTTTTTCACATGTAACATACAACTTACGAGTTAAACAGTAGCTTATTTTAAACGCGTCAATATAATATTGCATGATACGACGACTACACGGCAAGTAAGGTCCGAATTGTCGCGAATCCCGCCATGTATGGGTACCCGCTGAGAGGTTCCTCTTGATTTCATGCAACCTCCTTCATTTCCTTCTTCATGACAATTCTCGGTCGCACACTGCAGGGCCAACGAGGATGCCCCTACAGCGTTTTCGATGGCAAGTGTTTGATCAGCTACCATACAGCCCGGATTTGCCTCCCTCTGATGTGCTCTGCTCACTCAAACCGGTAGCTATGAAGGCATCATTTTGGTGCAGACAACGAACTGCAGATCGGTATAGAGAAGTGACGGAAAGCACAGGCGGCTACCTTTTATGAGTTCGGTATCGGAAAGTTGGTACAACGCTACGACAACTGTCTAAGACGGAGCGGGGACTTCGTATAGAAGTAGCTGGAAAGCGTAGCGAACTGACGTAAATAAAACATTTTTGATTTTCAGTGCGGTTTCCCGTGTATTCCTTTTTTTCTTTCATTTTTCGTATTTCAGTCCCAGTTTTTCCAATCGAAAGAGAATAATTTTGTAAATTTTAAAATTACAAATTTTCATTTTTAAACGGAAAAACAACCGAAATTTTATATTTTCATTCTTTCCAGTCCATTTAATAGCTAGCACATTTTTATTGAAGGTATACAATACAATAGGTAGACTTCTTCTCCTTCACGAAAAGATTTTAAAGATCTCTGGAATTACATTATAGGAAATTTAATTGTATTTGTTGGTTTAATATTCAGCACTGAAATAGTTTAATGAATTTATTTATGTTAGTACGTAGCACTTATTTTAAAAGAAAAGCCATCTATTTTCACAATGATTAGGTTTAGATTTATTATTGAAGGTCCTATCAAGAGCCAAAGGAAAGGCAACTAATGTCTAAGGCAGTAAGAGTACCTAACTTGATATGTCGCTTGTGTGGAAAAATGTCCTCTAACAGTATCTACTTTACTGGGTTACACAGTCCTGACGCAAGAACAAAAGATGCCATCGGCTCATCGAGAGCGAGCAGGAGTAATGCTCAACGTGAGGAAAAGTCCAAAAACAAGGCGTGAATCGTTAGTACCGAAAATTGCAAAAACTAACTCTAGGGAACTTGCTCCCAGAACACCACTCGGTTCGGCGTAGATGTGTAACCACGATGGCGGCCCGTTTAAAGGTACGAAAAAAAAAATAATCGCAAGCAGTCTCTCCGATTTATTACCCTGTGGCAGCTGTAAGCAAGCGACTGATAGGTTTCTTGTGAGGAGCACTCTTTTTAAATTCATAAAAATGTTATTTCGTTGGTAAGTGACATGATTAAGGCTGCGTTGTTGTATGGAAAAAATAAGTTTCATAATATTTGTCAACCACTATTCATCCAATTCATCCATTACTTTCAAAACATTTTATTGCTTCTTGCCATCGACATTCTGTACGTTTCCTTCGTCAGCAGGTCACTGCATTGCATGAGGTCCTCCACAGACAAGATAACTTTTAATTGCGGTATTTCGAAATAAAAAAGAAAATTGTAACAGAAAAGAGGAGATATTTATGGCCCATGTACATACTATAAAAGTTTCATATTGCGCATGTATTCCCACTTTGTATAGTCAGCAAAAACTATTAGTCCTCCTCGACCTATTTGCCTTTCCCCTAACGTCGCATCGAGGTGCTCTCACGCGGGAACAGTAAAATGTACTGTTGCGGCATAGTGTCGAAAGCACATTTCTTTACGAGCGTTCGGTGACATATCGCCCAAGAGCTCAACAAGTTTGTATGTACGACTTAGAGGAATATCACGTACCTCTTTACCTTTGCAAATAGGAGGGGTGGGAGGGTCTGATCGACCCATCATACGGGATATTTGTCGATTCATTGATGCCGAAAGTGTGATAAATACGTAATCGGTAGAGAGTTTCTCCAAGATGTGATCCTCACCATTTTATGAACGGCCCTGAGTCGCATGGCGCATGCACGCAAATGCTTGCTGTACAGCAGGAAGAAGTATTTCTGGTAGTCAATACGTGGACGCCACGGTTATCAGAGTTAAAATCAATGGCTTGCCAGAAAAGAATGGAACGTGGATCCTCCCACAAGTAAACCCATTTATCAACGGGACAGAAATTCTCGAGAAACAGGGAGTTTGATTTCAAATGATGGAAAATCCTAAAGCGTATGTGAATGAAGAAACCGTGGCGCATGTTCGCTAGGAGCGCACGTAAATCCATTAGATAAACTAGCAATGAACTAGCAGTCCCCCGTTTGGCGGTGCACGACATTTTGTTCAGAAGTCTCCAGTTGCTTGCTTACAGACTCCAGATTTTGCATCATATTAAGCCTGAGGATCACCACAAACGATATGATTTTCCTATTGAAATGTTGCGTCGTATGGCCAATGTTTTATGGAGTCTACAGTGACAAGGCGCACCTTCTCTTTATGTTGGCAGAATGTGTAGTGACACAGATGCCCCCTATATCATATTCCAGAAGGATAGTGCCCCACCTCACTATTGTGGAGGATATTATCGCATTTCTCCATAAGACATTTTCTGAGCAATGGATCAGAAGAGGGGCGCATTGACTCTCCCCCTCGGTCTCTCTGACTTCACTGGATTTTAGTGGATGAGAACTTATTAAGGACATAGTTCAAAGGAAAAAATTTGGAGATCTGGTATGTTTGAGACAACGGATATATGCCTCAGAAGAGGCCTTAACACCATGCCATGCTTATGAACATGTGGCGCTGAGTACCGTTTCGATATCTGTCGTGTTATAAACTGAGCCCACATTAAAATGTACCAAGATTCCAAAAAATCTTTGATCACCTGTGTGCAATGTTAGACACAGAAAGTTCGTTAATAGGTTCTGAAACATACGGTGAGTTCCACAAGAACATTTACGCATTATCTAAACGAAAAATACACTATTATAAATACATGTTTACATGAAACTACATGTTATTACTAATTGTACAATTACCTAATAGTTAATCCAGTCACCGCCATTATCGATCATAGATTGGCACCTTTTTGGCATGCTTGTCATGAGATTTTCTGCATATTCTCTCGGTAACGATCTCCGCATCGTCCTGATTTTATATGACAGCTGCTTCAAAGTTTTCTTTTAAGCTTCATATTAATACACGACCAAACATTTCGATCGTATTTGCATCTGGAGACACTGCAGGCCAATCCATCATGGACACCCCATTGCCTTGTTTCCACGCTCTACAAAGACGGCTGCGATGTTTCGGATCATTATTCTCTTGACGTACCCGGTTTGCCTCGTTCGAACCAAATAGCTTCTTTACGGACCTCAGAAGGCATTTTTGATAAATATTGTACATTTTTTCAGCGTTAAAACTGGCTATAAATAAGTGCAAATAGCCAAAACTGCAATCGACAAACGAAACACTCAACTCTCACACTGTTTATCTATACACTGTTCAAAAGCGCAGTGAGCACAGATTCGAGATCACTACCAGGGATGTCGTTGCGAACGTTACATTCAACATTTTCTTGTGGAACTGACTGCAAACAAATGTTTTTGTACACCTCTAGCCTGGACACACTGTGTTACGTCATATACGGGTATAACATTTGAGTCATTACGAGCGCAGTTCATAAAAGATAAATTGCTATTATATACTGCTGGCAGAGAGATGTCAGCAGTATTTTGGATGCTGACGTAGGGACTGATGTCTCTTATAAACAGCGGAACTAAATTGCAGACAGAACACACTGATTTTCTCGCATGTCCATGACTTCTTCGCATCCTGTGTCAGTGCGTGACTGAGTAGCTTTTTTGAATTCATGCGGGGCGCACGGTTTATTGACTTCCGTTTCCCCTTCAGTGCAGCCTCACAGAGAATAATCACAAGTGGCAAGGTCAGCCAATCGAACAGGTCATGGCGTATGCAAGTGACGTAGGCAGTAACCACTCTGACACGTTCGACGCTGCAGTGTTACACTGGAAAGAATTTTGTTATAAAGATATACAGTTTTATTATTCAGGATACAGAGTGTCACGCAGATCTGCGTTTTGATTATACAGTATATAGATTAAGATATAAATGTGCTACAATAATTTTTTTTTGTGTCACTAGAGTCACTTACAAAGCACCAGCCAACTCGACACATGACAGCGACAAATACACTCCTGGAAATGGAAGAAAGAACACATTGACACCGGTGTGTCAGACCCACCATACTTGCTCCGGACACTGCGAGAGGGCTGTACAAGCAATGATCACACGCACGGCACAGCGGACACACCAGGAACCGCGGTGTTGGCCGTCGAATGGCACTAGCTGCGCAGCATTTGTGCACCGCCGCCGTCAGTGTCAGCCAGTTTGCCGTGGCATACGGAGCTCCATCGCAGTCTTTAACACTGGTAGCATGCCGCGACAGCGTGGACGTGAACCGTATGTGCAGTTGACGGACTTTGAGCGAGGGCGTATGGTGGGCATGCGGGAGGCCGGGTGGACGTACCTCCGAATTGCTCAACACGTGGGGCGTGAGGTCTCCACAGTACATCGATGTTGTCGCCAGTGGTCGGCGGAAGGTGCTCCTGGGGTATCGGCGAGGACCATTCGCAACCGTCTCCATGAAGCTGGGCTACGGTCCCGCACACCGTTAGGCCGTCTTCCGCTCACGCGCCAACATCGTGCAGCCCGCCTCCAGTGGTGTCGCGACAGGCGTGAATGGAGGGACGAATGGAGACGTGTCGTCTTCAGCGATGAGAGTCGCTTCTGCCTTGGTGCCAATGATGGTCGTATGCGTGTTTGGCGCCGTGCAGGTGAGCGCCACAATCAGGACTGCATACGACCGAGGCACACAGGGCCAACACCCGGCATCATGGTGTGGGGAGCGATCTCCTACACTGGCCGTACACCACTGCTGATCGTCGAGGGGACACTGAATAGTGCACGGTACATCCAAACCGTCTTCGAACCCATCGTTCTACCATTCCTAGACCGGCAAGGGAACTTGCTGTTCCAACAGGACAATGCACGTCCGCATGTATCCCGTGCCACCCAACGTGCTCTAGAAGGTGTAAGTCAACTACCCTGGCCAGCAAGATCTCCGGATCTGTCCCCCATTGAGCATGTTTGGGACTGGATGAAGCGTCGTCTCACGCGGTCTGCACGTCCAGCACGAACGCTGGTCCAACTGAGGCGCCAGGTGGAAATGGCATGGCAAGCCGTTCCACAGGACTACATCCAGCATCTCTACGATCGTCTCCATGGGAGAATAGCAGCCTGCATTGCTGCGAAAGGTGGATATACACTGTACTAGTGCCGATATTGTGCATGCTCTATTGCCTGTGTCTATGTGCCTGTGGTTCTGTCAGTGTGATCATGTGATGTATCTGACCCCAGGAATGTGTCAATAAAGTTTCCCCTTCCTGGGACAATGAATTCACGGTGTTCTTATTTCAATTTCCAGGAGTGTATATTGAGATCTTGCAAGTTATTTGTCCATGTTTATCTGATGCTTGCACGTTATTACAGCATTTTATTGAATGAGGAGCAATGAGACTGAGACATCTGTTTTGACAGCCGTTCGCAGCTCGCCGTCTAGTGACCATCGTTGCTGCCTGTAGATCACGGGGACCCGCGTTCGATTCTCAGCCAGCTCGGGTCGGAGACTAAGTGTTTGCGTTGTATTTATCATTTCGTCATCATTCGTGAAAGTGGCGAGACTCGACTGTGTAACGATCGGGAATTTGTACGGGTGCTGATAACCGCGCAGTTGAGCACCCAACATGATAAGTGTCACCACCATCATCACCTCCGACAGTCATAAAATGTTTAGGCAGTTGGATGACAGCTCTGCCGTATGAATCGTTAAAATACAGAAACTGTCGTGCAAGGCTGCAAAGAAACAAGAGTCTTACAGACAGCATAATGCAGATATTAGTAGCTGATACATTATTGATCTGTCAGAAATGAGTTTCAAAGGATGTGAAAACAATTAGGCCAGATATTTCTATTTCACCATCCTGCGTTAATAATGCAACTGGACGTAGATAAGTTACCGTCTAAATAAGTGCAGTGTGGGAGATTTGAAATGATTACGCGTTGTACTGCGAAACTAAGGCTAAAGGAGCTGAAGTCTCTCTTTCACGCATTATACCTACTGTCGGAATTTGAGATGTATCCTAAAAATAAGGCTTTTAACAGTTCAACGGTCTTCTTCACGGTCAGAGCAGATAAAACCAGAGACAGAAAAACCAATTGTGAAGATAGCAATGATGTACGACACCTGATGTTATATCTTGACGCATAGTGTTTCACAGGAAACAACAGTAAATTTATTTAACTTTTAGTCATGTTCAATCTCTTTTTCCACTCAAACAATGGCATGTATTACGTCATACGTGAAACAAAACAAAGCAGGATAATCGAAAAATACCGACTCAAAATAAAATTAAACGTAAAATAGTATAACTATATACCTTAACATGATCCCTCTGTTAGATTCACAAGCCGATATTATATGTATATAAATACCTTTCGTACTTCCCGTCGCATTTTAGTGACTTATAAATGTAACAAGAAAAGGAAGCATGCCTAAATCCAAAAGAACTATAAAAGTGGATCTATCTGTGTATGTATGTTACACATATCGACCTAAACTACTGGATCGATTTCAAGCAAACTTGGTTCACATACGACTTCCTGTCTGGAAACATTCACCCCCCTCTCAAAAAAGGTGATGGTGGGGCTCAAAAAGTGCCTTAGCTCACGATGCGCAATGGCCAGACTATATTCATCCAGTATGTGAACATGAGAGCACTTAATGCCTTCCAAAAATCTATTCAGATAATTTTATACTCTTACGAGACCTTTTCTCGCTGACGCACCCTACTAAATGATGAAAGAAAAAAAGTTAATTGCTTATTATATTCGCTGCTCATGCAGTAAACACGCGCACAAGCCATGATGTTTTAATATATTAATTCAACACTATTAAATCTATTCCAAACAAATTCTACAGACATTATTCACACATACAACTGAATGTACACGTGATTGTGTGACACACAGTTCAGGAGATGTCATAAACACTGATATACGTGCTAAATTGCCACATCATGCGTTATGTTTTAATTTATCACTTCTTCACTAGTAATTCTATTGCAACACATTTCGCAGACAGTATCCACATATACTACTGAATGTACCTGCAAAATTATATCGTTGTACGACACATGGTTTAGGAGACTGACGTGCCCACTCTCTCTGTCCATCTCACCTTCCCTTTTTCTGTCCACCTCCTCTCCCTCTCACTGTTCATTTCGTCATCGTCCCTTTCTCTCTCTCTGTCATGTCCCCCTCCCCTTCTCTCTGTTCATTTTCTCCGCTTTCTGTCCATTTCCCTCCCCCCCTCACAGTCCACCTCCTCCTCGCCCTATATGTGCCATCTCCTCTCTCCCCTCTGTGTCTGTCCATCTCCCCCTTCCCCACTTATCTTAACACATTATCACCCCAATCAGAGCAGGAGGTTGTTAGCTCTCATCCATCTTTCCAGATAGTGAGTAATATGTGTACCAAGTTTGTTTAAAATTGATTCAGAGGTCTAGAAGGAGATTTTCACCATTTGTTATTGCCCGTGTATGCACATGTCTCACATATTTCACATACATTCGTACACATATATCATCCGTACCTCTAGTGAATTTCACCATGAGGTTTCGTTTTCACGCAGCTCAATCTTTATGACACCATATCTCCTGAACTGTGAGTTGTGAAATATTGGAATTATCAGCTACACCCAGTCGTATATGTGATATCAGTCCCCATAATGAGTTACGAATTGAGTTAGTAGCAAAGAAGTAATAAATTAGAGCCCCATGCATGATGCGCCATCTTGTAGCGCATCTCAGTGTTTGATTTCTCGTCTCCTAACTCTATTTGTTGCAAATAGAGTTAGTGGTAAAGAAGTAATAAATTAAAACGTCATGCCTCATGCGGCAGTTTTGCTGCAGGAACATTGAAAATGTAGTAAACGATAAACCTTTTTCTTTTCGTCATTTGGTAGTGGTGTAGTGAAAAAGTTCAGAAAGGTTTGAAATCATGTGCAAAGTTGGTTCCAAGCCTCTAAATGCTCTCATTTTCAAATATTGGAAGAATCTAGTCTGGCTATTTGCGTGTCGTGATCTACGCTTTATTCTATGCACCCCTCATTTCCCCTTTGAGAGGTACGAGTTTCTTATCCCCACTGTTCTTCTTTCCAGGCAGTAAATGATATGTGCACCAAGTTCGGAAGAAATCAGCACTGTGGATTAAGAGGAGATGTAGAATATACATGCATACATTTATACATACACTCCCTTTTATACTATGGAAAGATATAATTTTGTCATATATTTTAGTACATCGTTAATTTCTGCTTGCGACGTACGTACATGACCGAGTGTAAATATTTCTGATATTCATTTACTTAAGTTATTGGATTATTTCCCTCTACCTATACCAAATATCCACTCACACCAACCCCGATCACAGTTACATTATTGATGGTTACCTGACTCATCATTTTTCAACTTTTACACAGCTAAATTCCATCTCTTTTTCTGAGTTACTGTAATCTGAATAAAAATATCGTAATAACAATCCCACGATTTTCTGCGAAAGGACTTTATTTTCTGGTAAGAGTTTGTGCTCATGAATGCAGATACTCTGAACAGCAACAGATAACACAACGTACTTCAACATCTCTTTAGAATCGCTTTCGAGATGTAACCACCCTTTTTAAATTGTTAGACTTTTATTCAGCCGATGTCGTAATTTTGAAATGAGAGTTCGTAGGAATGTCGCGTAATAAATATTTCGCCTGAGCGCCGTTGCGACAGAGGCAAAGGTCAATTGTGGAAAACAAGACGCTGAATATTATAAGTAACGTTATTAAGGAATACAACCGACTGGCTTCACACACAAAATAAGAGGCCACGTAGATTGCGAGTGAGTGGTTCAAAATAAGAATTAATACTGTAAAGGAAATGGGACGATAAGTATCGTTTCGTCGGTACACACTCAGTTGTATGCGAACGTACGACCGGGACACAGGAACGTACGTTTTAAGTACGCCTTATATCGCTCCTGTCTAGAGCCGGTGTATCAGGAGAATGACTCACGCGTGCACGGTGACAGATGGTCTGAAGTGGGTTCAGCCGAGTACGTAGTCATAATTTTCATCCACCAGAGCCCAGTAGTGCACAGAGACATTCAAGAAACAGGTCAGGAGACTGTTTTTGTGAATTGTTCTGTTATTTCTTGAAGGTTTTTTTGTTTATTTATGTTTGTACGGTTTTGTGTATGTTTTTAGTAGTGTGAGTGATGCGTGAATGTGGTTTACAGTAAAGATGTAGGTCATTATTCTACTGATGAACGCTGTACGAACTAGTGTGAGAAAGTTTTAAGTCAGTGTGAATGCAGACGACGGGGAATTTTGTATCATAATATGTTAAGTAAGTTTATGGTGAAAGGAAAGCTAATTCGAGTGCAAATGAAAGTAGTTAATAATGTAAAGTATAAACAAAATATCAGTATGTTAAATATATATATATCGGGAAAAAGTACAATTCGAAACTGTGTAATTTGTTGCAAAGCACAGACCAACGCGGGAGAGTAATGTTTTTCCGTTGGACTTGACGAAAACTGACCAATCAGAACGGAGTACTCTTCGCGCGTCTTTCCTCTTGGAGATATAGAATGCTCACAGCAGTCTAAGGAGTCGTAGCCCAGCCTTTCAATGGTATGGTCGTGTGTGGAATGAGCACCAAAGTGTTTTAAAGTGAAGGTACATTTATTCCAGTGTGCGCATTAGAAAGTGCGGAATTTTTAAGTAATTTTGTGTATGAGAAGAGACAGTAATTCTGCGTGGCATATTGAGCAGATCGTTGACAAAACGTGAGTGCATTAGACACCGATAAACTTAATTCTATGGCGAACATTTTCATTTAAGAACAATCCGCGCTTAGTAGCTATTCAGGTTTCGGGAAATACTTTACCATAGACTTGCTAACGTAAATGAAAGGGTTTGTGCATGACTGTAATAAGATTAGCACGGGCTTGGCAGTGAATATGTACATTATCAAGGTTCAGAATATACCGAAGTTTTGCCTGTATCTCCACTTTTCATTCAGAATTAAGACAGTTTCCCGATTATTGGAATAGTTATGTTGAATGCAGCCTGGTTTGAGTTGCAGTACGGTAGATTACTGCTCAGCATTCCTACCGCCGACCTGCTGCAACGAGTTCACTGGTAGCTGCAGGTAATGGACGAAAGGAACCGCGCCGCTGCACTCGCTGCATCGGTGCCGGGAAAACAGCTGAAAAACAGTGGTACATTTCATCAGTGGTTGGGAGAAATATTGTAAAAGACCGTGTAGTGAAATATTATTAAAAAAATTTAGTAAATCAGTACAAGCGGAATTTTGGACAAAATCCGTGTCGAATCGCCTGAGAGGGTTACAAGAAAGGAGAACATGTTGAACAGTCAGAATAACAACGAGGGCGCATCGAAGCAGCAGACGGTGTCATAGTGGTATCAACGAGCAGCAGTACGGCAGGGCAGCGCTGCCAACTTACACGACGACCTGGGACCCTGAAACTGGTGCGGCAGACGAAGGAGGTCGGACTCGAAGTTTCAGCATGCCGAGGCTGCAGCATTCAACGAAAGATAAGTTTGTTACATATGTGTGTGTGTGTGTGTGTGTGTGTGTGTGTGTGTGTGTGTGTGTGTGTGTGCTGAAAGGCTGAGTAACACGGAAAGTGATAAAGATTTTGTAAATACGATAAAACAGGAAGAACTCTCACTCAGTGTCAGTGCCTCACAAATTAGCACGCCTGAATAGAGAGAAGAAGTAGGTGTTAAAGTAAAAGAGGATGTTTTTTCCTACATTTCTGTGTTATTTACGAACAGTGGAGTAGAATCTGCTGCAGGATGTCAGTTAATGTAACTAGTGGGGATAAGGTAAATGCCGGAAGTGGCATTAGGCATGAAATAAGCAAAAACCAATTGTGTGATGACAGTATTGGTACCGTTACTGAATCAAATGGGTCAACTTTGGATACCAAATTTGATATAGTACCGGTGGAACAAGGTAAACAAGAAACAGTAATGCAGAAAATAGAACCTGGAAGTATGCAAGCAATGTTTGCAGCATTAATGGGTTCTACAAAAGATGCAGACAACTAACATACTAATTTGGCTGAAACAATTCGTCAGAAAATTAGTAAATTAATAAAAAGAATTCGAAAAGCAGACTGCTGTTTTAAAAGAAATGTGGAAAAACGATTTGAAGTAGTTAGAAAGTAAATTGGATGGCAAAATTTCTCAGGTTGAGAATGACTGCCAACAATTCATTAAAACTGTAAGAAGTGAATTAACAAATGCCTTGAAAAAGTTGATACTGGAAACAAACAAAGGGTAGATTTGAAAAAAGAAAGTGTGCAGAAAGTAAAAGTCAAAATAGGGCCGATAGAGTCAATATGTGTAAATGATCACAAATTGTTGGACAGTAAAATCTGTTCTGAATATGCAAAATGTATAATTGATTTAAAAAGTGTGTCTGACCGAGTTGGTGTGTCTAAAGACAATATTATTCAGCTTACTAACCAGGCAGAAGAGATTGGAATAAGTTGGATGAGCATAGCAGTGGATTATGCCAAGTTGAAACTAACAGTAGTGAGTGTAATTTTGTGGCAGAACCATCTAAAATATATATGTCGCTAACAGGTAGTTTTTGCGTTTTGATCCAACAGAAAATGAACATCCAAAAGAATTTTGGAATGACTTTGAAGGCATTCTACCTAGTTTGTGATCAGGTGGACAGAAAATAGGATTTATTGTGTCTGAAACCTTAGGAGAGGCTAGAACTTGGGCGTGGGAGGGGGGGGGGGGGGGGTGGGGGTCGGTTATCGCTATTGAAAAGGTAAGGAGGCGTTTTTTGAAGAATGCTGGGGCAAGCAAAAAGAAATGAAGTTGCTAAATAGCTTTTGGGCTGGGGAAAAGTTTAATCCCTGAGAGGAAAGCGTATGGAAGTTCCGGTTAAAGTGGATGAAAAATTTGTCATATTTAAACAATAAAGTCGAGCAGAACAAATTTTTATTGGCCTGGGAACTGCCCATGAACTGGAGAAACAAAATTATTGCAGCTCCGAGAGATGACGTTTATAAATTCATTAGTTATTTGGAGAGGGTTGAGAAGTTGTTGCATGAGGAGAAGCATGCAAATCGTAATGTCAGACGACGAAATAATGCGGAACTGTTGGAGAACGTTAACTTTAACAGAACTGGTGTGTACCGTGGAAATAGCAGGAGCAGAGGTGCCGGGAGGTGGTGCTATCCAGCAAATATTAGGCTAATTAATGGGTAGCAGGAGCAGAATTATCGATCGTATTCTCCGGTGCGAGAGGATGATGTTGCGCCAAGGCGACAGCAAATGAGGGTTAACGTAAGAAATGGTACAGAATCATAGAACCCTTTAAACTAAATGCCGTCTGTGAAAGAACTGGCGTTTACAAGACGGGAAGTAATAATTTCAAGCGGCTGGGAAAATCCTTTGTATGTGTTAGCACTAAACAGTTAGGGATTATAAGTGAGGAACAGAAGAAGGTAGTAATAACAGATGAAACGAGCTACATAAAATTCTGTACATTTAATAGAGGGTTTGTGGATTTTAGGACAGATGTAAACAAAATAGGCACTGTACTGCAGACGAAATGGGTGATATATTACCATAAAATGTGACAGAATTTGATTTCCAGAAAGTCTTTAGCTACCAAGTTGAAGTCGAATCATGTCCTGGGGAAGGAGAAAGTACAGAAGCTGCATTATTACGAGAGATTAGTGATGTCAATGCAGAAGAAATACTAGCGCCTATAAATGACGACATTTGAGAGGCTATAAGGGAGAGGCAGGAAAATGGCGACCAAAACGGGGGCAGTCAATTAACTGTGGAAAAAGGGAAGAGAGAGAAGGAAGGGAGAATGGCGAAACGCAGGAAAAAATTTGAGCTGTCATTACTGGACAGAATAGTTAGTATGTGGGAGAAAAGTGATGAGGGGAATTCTACAAAAATCTGTGTAATTTCTGGAAACAGGGAAGGTTTCGATTGAAGGGAGGTTGTGAACGATTTGTTGAAGGAGGTTTTCACACTAGCAATGAAAAGAAAGGTGTTGAGTCAGCCAGTAATTAGTCTACAAGTGTATAACGAAAGAGTGCAGTGTTTAGCAGGTAGTCGCAGTGATTTATGAGCAGTGAGTAAAATTTGTTTAGAATCGTTGCCAAATAGAAATGAATTTGTAATAATACCAGTAATGGGTGTGCAGATAATTGTAGCTACAGGAAAAGTTTAAAAAAACTGTTAAACACGAAGGTTTGTCGCCATTAACAATAAACGGTGTGCAAGTGCTCCATAACTTTCTTATAATCCCTGATCTATGCATAAAATGATTCAACAACAAAGGAAACGAAAATGTCCTGTGAACCTTGTCAAAGAGGGCGGAGGAGCGGATAGAGGTCCAGGGCACTCTCTTGTCCTAGGGGTGGGAAATTGCCCCTAAAGGCGGAAGAATCAGCAATGATCAACGACATGAGGATGCAGAAGGCAATGGAAACCACTGCATTAAAGACACGTAACGTGTATCCACAGGACATGTGGCCTGTAATTGAAGAAGTGTCATGATGATCTCTCCATTGGCAAAAGATTCCGAAATAGTCCCCCATTCGGATCTCCGGGAGGGGACTGCCAATGGGGAGGTTACCATGAGAAAAAGATTGAATAATCAACGAAAGGATAACGTTCTACGAGTCGGGGCGTGGAATGTAAGAAGCTTGAACGTGGTAGGGAAACTAGAAAATCTGAAAAGGGAAATGCAAAGAATCAATCTAGATATAGTTGGGGCCAGTGAAGTGAAGTGGAAGGAAGACAAGGATTTCTGGTCAGATGAGTATCGGGTAATATCAACAGCAGCAGGAAATGGTATAACAGGTGTAGGATTCGTTATGAGTAGGAAGGTAGGGCAGAGGGTGTGTTACTGTGAACAGTTCAGTGACCGGGTTGTTTTAATCAGAATCGACAGCAGTCCAACACCGACAACGATAGTTCAGGTATACATGCCGACGTCGCAAGCTGAAGATGAACAGATAGAGAAAGTGTATGAGGATATTGAAAGGGTAATGCAGTATGTAAAGGGGGACGAAAATCTAATAGTCATGGGCGAGTGGAATGCAGTTGTAGGGGAAGGTGTAGAAGAAAAGGTGACAGGAGAATATGGGTTTGGGACAAGGAATGAGAGGAGAAAGACTAATTGAGTTATGTAACAAGTTTCAGCTAGTAATAGCGAATACCCTGTTCAAGAATCACAAGAGGAAGAGGTATACTTGGTAAAGGCCGGGAGATACGGGAAGATTTCAATTAGTTTACATCATGGTCAGATAGAGATTCCGAAATCAGATACTGGATTGCAAGGCGTACCCAGGAGCAGATATAGACTCAGATCACAATATAGTAGTGATGAAGAGTAAGCTGAAGTTCAAGACATTAGTCAGGAAGAATCAATACGCAAAGAAGTGGGATACGGAAGTACTAAGGAATGACGAGATACGTTTGAAGTTCTCTAACGCTATAGATACAGCAATAAGGAATAGCGCAGTAGGCAGTACAGTTGAAGAGGAATGGACATCTCTAAAAAGGGCCATCACAGAAGTTGGGAAGGAAAACATAGGTAGAAAGATGGTAGCTGCGAAGAAACCATGGGTAGCAGAAGAAATACTTCTGTTGATTGACGAAAGGAGGAAGTACAAACATGTTC
This sequence comes from Schistocerca piceifrons, assembly GCF_021461385.2. Taxonomy (NCBI): domain Eukaryota; kingdom Metazoa; phylum Arthropoda; class Insecta; order Orthoptera; family Acrididae; genus Schistocerca; species Schistocerca piceifrons. The sequence continues at coordinate 669,155,919 of NC_060139.1, forward strand.
CGGGAACATCAGGACTACAGAAATACAAGTCGCCGAGGAATGAAATAAATAGGAAGTGCAGGGAAGCTAAGACGAAATGGTTGCTGGAAAAATGTGAAGACATCGAAAAAGATATGATTGTCGGAAGGGCAGAATCAGCATACAGGAAAGTCAAAACAACCTTTGGTGACATTAAAACGGTGGTAACATTAAGAGTGCAACGGGAACTCCACTGTTAAATGCAGAGGAGAGAGCAGATAGGTGGAAAGAATACATTGAAACCCTCTATGAGGGTGAAGATTTGTCTGATGTGATAGAAGAAGAAACAGGATTCGATTTAGAAGAGATAGGGGATCCAGTATTAGAATCGGAATTTAAAAGAGCTTTGGAGGACTTACGGTCAAATTAGGCAGAAGGGATAGATAACATTCCATCAGAATTTCTAAAATAATTGGGGGAAGTGGCAACAAAACGACTGTTCACGTTGGTGTGTAGAATATACCATCTGACTTTCGGAAAAGCATCATCCATACAATTCCGAAGACGGCAAGGGCTGACAATTGCGAGAATTATCGCACAATCAGCTTAACAGCTCATGCATCGAAGCTGCTTCCAAGAATAATATACAGAAGAATGGAAAATAAAATTGAGAATGCGCTAGGTGACGATCAGTTTGGCTTTAGGAAAAGTAAAGGGACGAGAGAGGCAATTATGACGTTACGGCTACTAATGGAAGCAAGGCTAAAGAAAAATCAAGACACTCTCATAGGACTAGTCGACCTGGAAAAAGCGTTCGACAATATAAAATGGTGCAAGCTGTTCGAGATTCTGAAAAAAGTAGGGGTAAGCTATATGGGAGAGACGGGTCATATGCAATATGTACAACAACCAAGAGGGAATAATAAGAGTGGACGATCTAGAACGAAGTGCTCGTATTACTCTTCAATCTGTACATCGAGGAAGCAATGATGGAAATAAAAGAAAAGTTCAGGAGTGGAATTAAAATACAAGGTGAAAGGATATCAATGATACGATTCGCTGATGACATTGCTATCCTGAGTGAAAGTGAAGAAGAATTAAATGATCTGCTGAACGGAATGAACAGTCTAATGAGTACACAGTATGGTTTGAGAGTAAATCGGAGAAAGACGAAGGTAATGAGAAGTAGTAGAAATGAGAACAGCGAGAAACTTAACATCAGGATTGATGGTCACGAAGTCAGTGAAGTTAAGGAATTCTGCTACCTACGCAGTAAAATAACCAATGACGGACGGAGCAAGGAGGACATCAAAAGCACACTCACTATGGCAAAAAAGGCATTTCTGGCCAAGAGAAATCTACTAATATGAAATACCGGCCTTAATTTGAGGAAGAAATTTCCGAGGATGTACGTCTGGAGTACAGGATTGTATGGTAGTGAAACATGGACTGTGGGAAAACCGGAACAGAAGAGAATCGAAGCTTTTGAGATGTGGTGCAATAGACGAATTTTGAAAATTAGGTGGACTGATAAGGTAAGGAATGAGGAGGTTCTACGCAGAATCGGAGAGGAAAGGAATATGTGGAAAACACTGATAAGGAGAAGGGACAGGATGATAGGACATCTGCTAAGACATGAGAGAATGACTTCCATGGTACTAGAGGGAGCTGTAGAGGGCAAAAACTGTAGAGGAAGACAGAGATTGGAATACGACAATCAAATAATTGAGGACGTAGGTTGCAAGTGCTACTCTGAGATGCAGAGGTTAGCACAGGAAAGGAATTCGTGGCGGGCCGCATCAAACCAGTCAGTAGACTGATGATCAAAAAAAAAAGGCGTACTTAGGAGCAGATATAAACTCAGGTACAGCAGCAGATACAGACTCACATAACAATTTAGTAATGATGAAGAGTTGGCTAAAGTTTAAGAGACCGTCTCTAGAAAGAGCGTTAACTGAAACTGGAAGGAAAACAGTAGGTAAAAAGAAGACAACTGCGAAGAAACCGCGGATAACGGATGAAATACTTTATCTGACCGATGAAAGATGGAAGTACAAAAATGTTCAGGGAAATTCAGGAATGCAGAAATAGAAGTCGCTGAGGAATGAAATAAATAGGAAGTGCAGGAAAGCTAAGACGAAATGACTGCATGAAAAATGTGAAGAAATCTAAAAACAAATGACTTTCGGAAGGACTGATTCTGCATATAGATAAAATCAAAACAACCTTCGGTGAAATTAAAAGCAAAGCTGGCAATATTAAGAGTACAAAGGATATACCACTGTTAAATGCAGAGGAGAGAGCGGATACGCGGAAAGGGTATACTGAAGGGCTCTATGTGTTGGGACATTTATCTTACGTGAGAGAAGAAGTAACAGAAGTCGATTTAGGAGAGCTAGGGGATCCTATATTTGAATTACAATTTAAAGCAGCTTTGGAAGATTTAAGATCAAATAAGGCAGAAGGAACAGATACCATTGCATCAGAAGTTCTGAAATCATTGGAGGAAGTTGCGGCAAAACAATTATTCGCATTGGTGTGTAGAATGTATGATGTAGCATCCGACTTTCGGAAAAATATCGCCACATAATTCCAAAGACTGCAAGAGCTGACAAGTGTGAGAATATTCGCACCATCAACTTAACAGCTCATGCATCCAAATCTCTGACAAGAATAATATACAGAAGAACGAGAAAGAAAACTGAGGCGTGTTGAATGACTCTCAGTTTGGATTTAGGAAAGGTGAAGGCACTAGAGAGGCTTTTCTAACGTTACAGTTGATAATGGAAGCAAGACTATAGAAAAATCAAGACACGTTCGTAGGATATGTCGACCTGGAAAAAGTGTTCGATAATGTCAAATGGTACAAGATGTTCGAAATTCTGAGGAAAGTAGGAGTAAGTTATAGGGAAGACGGGTAATATTCAACATGTACAAGAGCCAAGCTGGAACAGTAAGAGTTGCAGACCAAGAACGAAGTGCTTCGATTAAGAAGGGTGTAAGACAGAGTTGTAGTCTTTCGCCCCTCCCGTTCAATCTGTACATCGAAGAAGCAATGGTGTATGGAATTAAAATTCAAGGTGAAAGAATATCAATGATACGATTCGCTGAAAACAGTGAAACTGAAGAAGAACTGCAGGAACTGCTGAATCGAATGAACACACTAATGTAAAGAGAGTACAGTTTGAGAGTGAAGCGAGTAAAAAAGAGGAAAGTAATGAGAAGTAGTAGAAATGAGAGCAGCAAAAAGTTAAGATCACGATAGATGATCACGAAGTAGATAAAGTTCCGGAATTCTGCTACCTAGGCAGCAAAATAACCAATGTCGGACAGAGCAAGGAGGATATAAAAAGCAGACTATTACTGGCTAAAAGGGCATTCCTGGTCAAAATAAGTATGCTAGTATCAAACATGAGCCTCAATTTCAGGAAAACATTCCTGAAAATGTAGCTCTGAAGCAAAGTATTGTCTGGTAGTAGAATATGGACTGTGATAACTATAACAGAAGGGAATCGAAGCATTGGAGATGTGGTCCGACAGAAGAATGTTGAAAATTAGGTGGACTCATTAGAATGAGGAGGTACTGCGCACGATCGGAGAGGAAAGGAACTTATGGAAAAGACTGATACGAAGAAGGGATGGATGATAGGACATCTGAAATATAACATGGAATAACTTCCATCAAATAATTGCGAAGTAGCTTTCAAGTGCTATTCTGAGATGAAATGAAAAGGAGAGGAAAAGAAAAGGAGCTGGTGGCGTATGTGAGGGGAGTGAAGAGTGTCAGACAGATGTTGAGTTATCACTGTGAAGGGCAGGGAGATGCGGCGTACTCCTGTGAGTGTTGTCAGCATCCTACAGATTTTGAAAGGGATCTCAGTATGGGTCTCTTTGTGGCCGGCTGGTGAATTATTCAGACCTGTGAGGCATTCGAATGTGACAGTGCCCCGTTGTTGTACTGAGTGGAACGTCAAGGCGGACACGCTCGTCGTCAAGGTTTCGATCTATCACGTCTGACCTCCAGAAGGGAGTAACGTCATTCAGTGCAGCAAGCACATCGCAAACCCTTCACATCCCCGGCTGCCATCCGAGAACAAGTAATGCGCCCGTGCAACCTTCTTTGTGATCCCGCAGCATTAATCACAGAGCAGTAGCAGCCGGTCTGGGCTGCCGATAACACCGCAACACAAACAGCTACATTTGGAGAGGTGCCGTGAGTGGGAAACATGCCCTGGTGATGAAGGGCGTCACACTGAGATCGGTGGCGAATCATGGTTCTGCACTACCCCGGATGCCCACCGTTGGTGAATGTGGTGGTAACTTGGGGAGAGATCCTAATCTTCCAGTGTTTTGGAGAGGCGCAGCGGTGTCGCAACTGACCTCAGGTTGTGGGGAGCAATCGATTTTCACCTTAAGTAAAGGACGATAATGGTTGAAGAAACTCTGGCAGCACAACGGTACGCCAATCACATCCTCAATCCTCATGAATTACTTCTCATGTAACAACATTTTGGTGCTATTTTTCAGCAGGATAATGTCTTCCGTTACACGGCACGTGTCTCTACGAACTGTCTGAGTAGTGTTCAGGTACTCCCGTGGCCAGAAGACCCCCTAATCTGTCCTCTATAGAATATGTGTGAGACCAGGTCGGACATCAACTTCCTGACAGTTTCGGTATCCACGATACGAAGGACTAGTTATAACAGTTTCTGCAGTTCCATCTCTCCTCGAATTGTCATTAATGTCTAGGCGCTTCAGTCCGGAACCAAGCGACTGCTACGGTCGCAGGTTCGAATCCTGCCTCGGGCATGGATATGTGTGATGTCCTTATGTTAGTTAGGTTCAAGTAGTTGTAAGTCTAGGGGACTGATGACCTCAGATGTTAAGTCCCATGGTGCTTGAGCCATTTGAACCATTTTGTCATTAATGTTGTGGAGAGTCCACATCTACAGAGAAGTTTCGGAAATCTACGGTAGCCAGCCGAAATTATGGATACGTATAATAGCACAGACCTTTAGATGACATGCATGTATAGGGACTTGGAGATGATGCAAATGATGCACCTAAACTGATAGTCACATAAAATAATTCATAAAATTATGGGACAGTACTTATTTTCTTCAAGTTACAACAGTTGTGGGAGGGATTACCTCACGAGAGGATACAACGGCTTTGTGAAATCTTTCTCAACGTCATCAATGCATGCTCCAGGCCAGAGAAAGCGCACTTACTGATATGTTTGCTCATGCCACCAAGTTCTTTATAAATTTGACTCGATTTTGAAATCACTGAAACAACGTAGAATATCCTCTCAAACGATGAAGCCTAATTTCGTTTCCTCCACCCCTTCTGGTTGCTTCACTTTTTTTGTCAGTAAGTATACACTATCAGGTACACTGAAAAGCCAAAACATTACAACCACCTGCTTAATAGCTTATTTGTCCGACTTTGGAGAGAAATACATCACTGATTCTGCGTAACACGATATTTGTGGAGGTCTGTGGCATCAGATGTCTACGCTCAGTTCATGTAATTCGCGTAAATAACGGACGGCTGATTTGCGTACGCGGTGATGGCACCCGATAGCGACACAAGTGGGTCCCATAGAATATACATCAGTCGAATTTGGTCGACGAGACATCAAAATGAATTCACTATAATCACTGTATCATGGTTATGACTCGGAGGAACGTACAATTACGCTGCTGAAAGACAACATCGCCGTCGGGGAAGACATCAAACATGAAGGGATGCAGGAAGTTCGAGTGTCCTAGTTTAGTACTACAGGTCCCATGCAAGCGCATAAGAATATTCCCATAGGATCTGCCAACACCAGCTTGCGTCCGTGGGTCGCTGCGCGTATCGAACCGCCTTTCACCTCGCTGACGGCGTTTGTGGAGACAGCCAACGACTTAGTATAGCAAAAACGTGATTCACCCGAAGAGCCGAAACGTTTCTGTTGATCGACGGATGAACCCCGTTGGCCCTATGCCCACTGGAATCTTAATTGACAAGGTCGTTGGGTTAACATGTGAACACATAGGGATGGTCTGCTGTGGAGCTCAATGGTCAACTGTGTGCTCCGAAACACTTGTGCGTGCACCAGCATTGCGCTTTTTCGGCAGAGGTGCCACAGATCATCATCTATCCTTCTTTACATACCAGACAAGCCTCCGAACCCCATGTTTTGTGGCGAGTTGTGGACGTCCAACCATTTAGTGCCCAATGATAGTATCACTGTCCGTCTACCTCTTTCCACAGATGCTGACGACAGTAGCACGTGAACATTCGATCAGCTTCGCTCTTTTCGAGATACTCGTTCACGGGCTCTGCGTAATAATAATCTGCCTTTGTCAAAGTCTCTTATCTCATTGTCAAAGCTGCTTATCTCTTGGATTTCCCCATTTTCTGCCTGTATCTTCCTACGGTAATCCCTAACCGTCTCTGCTGCGCTGACACAGTTTTCATAGCGCGTCACGTGACCGCAACGCCACCAGACGGTATCCAACCTAGCGGTGGGCAGTGGTCATAATGTTTTGGTTTATCATTGTATGTAACAACGAAGGAATACACACTTTATTTTATACATGAATGGTGTCATAGACTTTTTTTACGTAAACAACGTACGTATATTAGCACTGGACTGAAAATCCCGTCTGGGCATAAGGAATTATCTTTCTCGTTGTATGGTTCTTTTTAAGGCCAAGGTGTTTCCTCCTGCATCCTTCCATAACGTGAGGCTATCCTCCCTTAAATATGACTTTTTCGTTGGCTGTACATTAAAATATAATATTCTGACATTTCTGACGTAAAATAAATACCAGAAACGCTTCGTAAATAAAATGGTATTACTGCTTCATTTAACGCTACTGGTTGCGCCACGTGTAGATAACCTTATTCTACAGTACAGGTATGTTTGTATTTAAATGAAGCAGTCTCCGTGTTAGAAAAGCATTGCCGTGGGAGGAAAAAGTACGGAGGCAAATGTAAAGTCGTTTCTGTTTGACGTACTTTACGAATCGCGGCACGTAAGAACTCTCACTTTCTTTGCCACTCTTACACGCAAATTGCTCGTTCGCGTGACTGCTGGGCTCAGTATAAACACACAACCTCATGGGTGAACGACCCACAACCCGCCAGATGTTAAACAGCTTTGTTCTGTTCTCGATGTAGATGTTGGACCGCTGGCAGCTGTGTGGACATTTCTTTCTATAGGATCTAGGGTGTACACAACACCAAGACTGTCCACTGAAAGTGACATTCAAAATTATTGGAGTGCATAACCATTGTCTATGAACGTTACGGCAAATTTCTCTTTCTGTTTAAACAATTTTCCGTTTACAAGGCTGTGACTGAAGAGTACCTAACTATTGCATTCAAAGACGACATCACGTTAACAAAAATCTTTGGAGAACAGACATTATTTGCGGAACACAAATTACCTTGACAGCTCTACCTTAACAGACTCCCGTAACTTCAGAAAAATTGCGCCGACAAACGGAATTGAATGTTTATTTTCCTCGGCGGCTATTATAGTACAAAGAAGCCGATTCCTATTTTATGATCCATCGTCATATATTCTGGAAACACGATTTTGAAAGACATTAATTTCATTGCATCTGAGAAGTGCAGTAGCCATGTCGTAATAAACTCTTCCGCACTAGAGAAAGTGGGAACTGTATAGCGTACTGATCCTGTGTATTCCTTCAACACTATTTTCACAGTTAGTGACAAGTAGTGCACTCACCTATCAATACGACAATTGTTCTGGAACTGGGCCAAAACAGTGAAATGTCATTGTGGTGTATTGTAGCGACTAGATTAGTTCAACATACACATACATACACACACACACACACACACACACACACACACACACACACACACACTCGCTGCACGCACGCACACAAATTATTACTGAATTAATCTTGAACGTGGTAACTACTTAATTTTGGTAACAATTATTGTCCACACGGAAGACATACAGTGAATGCTGCCACTGACACTTCAGACTTCGCCAGTACACAGTACAGAATCATTGTTTCACATCAGAGTTCAAATTCAAATGGCTCTGAGCACTATGCGACTTAACTTCTGAGGTCATCAGTCGCCTAGAACTTAGAACTAATTGAACCTAACTAACCTGAGGACATCACACACATCCATGCCCGAGGCAGGATTCGGACCTGCGACCATAGCGCACATCAGAGTACATGATCCATAACAACGTATAACTTTCACCCGGTTCTGCGCTCATACGAATCTGTCGTCGTTAACAATGATTAGAAGTGGTCGCTAAGTACATAGAGACTGAGGTGAGCGCTCGGACATAAATAACTTTTCGGCTGCGGCGGCAAAAGAGAACACTTGGGGGCGCGTCTACGCCGACGTCTCTGATTCGTTTTTTGTCTGGCAGCGACTGTTTTTACTTGTGGCGCTGTCATGAGGCGCCAGTTTTTGTATGCGATCTCTTTGTGCGGACGACACTACAGTCACAACTACAGAATCTCATGTTGTGTAAGAGACGTCACTACAAAACTAGCGTCAGAGAAAATACACAGTGATTACATTATGTAGCAAATGTGTTTTGTCTTTGGTGCTAGTTTTGCATAGTGAGATATAGTGTACTGTCTTATCAATACGACAAATATTCTTAAATTGGCCTAAAACAGTGAAATGTCACTGTATATCATACACCTAGGATAAGGACTAGGAGAGCACGAAAAAGCACATGTCGATAAAGAGCGTGCTAAACATGGGAACTGGTGCCACAGATGGCAGGCTAGTAAAAATCCACTTATTCGTAATGTGTGCGTTTAACACTCGGTATTCGAGTTGTGGGAAAGCGCTATGGTAAGGCGAACAGATCTGGATGACATTATGTTTTTAGTCATTACTGACAGATTAGAGACCATCCGCAGACAGCGCGAGTCGTCCGGGAGCTGAATGTGACCAGAAATGAAGAAGTACGGGGATTACGGTTTGACATTGCATTGACGAAGGGGTCGTTCAATACGCGCATCATTAGCTTTATTACACACACTGGGCGAGGTAGCGCAGTGGTGCCGCACTGGATTTGAATGCTGGAGAAAGCTGCTGCAAATCCCCGTTAAGCCCTCTAGATTTAGGTTTTACGCGATTTCTCTACACCCTGCAAGGTAAATGCTGGAATGGTTTGCTTTGAAAGCGACGCAGTCGTTTTCCCTTACCCTCTCTAAAGGTTTGCTCCGCCTCTTCGTTTCCTGAGTTACACAGTACTAGAAATGTTTCTAGGAGCGAGGAAACAGTCAACGCCAGTGATTTGCTGGTCGACTACGTGCTATAACTGATTGTCAGCATAGTTATCTGGCTTTGAAGGGTCGCAAACGTGTTCTAATATGTACCCGGGTGCGCCATTACGATGTCGGCGCCTGCAATATTCTGCCAGGCTGCATAGGGGCTGTACAACTACGTAACGTCGCAAGATGAAGATTAGTCATCTAACGACCGTAACAGGACATATATTTGTACCTGGTACGGAAACAGCACTTCCTATGTACTACTTACATCAAACTTCATTCGTGTATTTGAATATGGGAGTAAATGAAATAGTCTCCCGGGGAAGCAGGGTATCTTGCACGACAAGGAGTATAACTGGTGTCAAGGTTCTAGACAGTCGTACTAGTTACAACAACCTACAGAAAAAATTTATACAATAGGTTCTATTGCAGAAGTTTTATTCGCAAATTATCGCCACAGGCAGGACATACAACACGATTTATCATTGTACCATTGATGATAAGGTCCCCTCAAACCCTATCCAGAGCGATAATAAAGACAACGTAACGCGATAATTTTATTAGCAAAACCAAACACCACATTGTTAAAAATAGCAGTTCGGTGATTTCTGTTTTGTGGGCACTAGGCTATTGTCTAAGTCTTTTTGAATCTCCTAATGCAGGAGACATCCAAATAAGCTATAATGAACTTTCAGCATTGCAGCACGTCAGCAATCGTAAGTATCGAAATAATTATGAAAAATCCGCCTCGATTGCACAAACTACCTGGTGTTTACCTAGGTTTCAGCGTGGGTAACCACGCCTTCTCCAGAACAAACATAAATCAGCTTGCCTAAATAGGCATAGTCAAAGACTAAAATCAACACCAACAGCGGAAAGACCCCATAAAATTTTTTTACAAATACAAGGTACATATGTACCAAGTCAATAATATTACTTATCTTAAACCTGTGTGTGCTGCCTAGCCCCAGCCAACGTACGATGGTCACAGGCTCTCCAACGAACTCCAGAGCATGTGGAATCTCAGAAGAACACTATATCGTGTTAGAGGCAGATTCTGAGGCGTGAGTGCTTTCTTCGATTCACCACGAAAGGGACATAAACTAGAAGGCAGATTTACTCAAACGGACGAGTACTGCAGCAGAAGAGAGTATTCTACGGCCACTAATGTTCTTACCCAGCTAAAATACAAAATTGCGTATGAGGGCTCGTAAATGCTCGTTATTCGCCTTCTAATGATCATCAGAGTTAAGTTCAGGAAATGTAGCGATGTGCCCCAATTTCGTATGAAACGAAGAGATATTGACGCCACGAGAGCTCTATTTCTCCATATTTTGCATTTATAGGATACGGAAGACCATAAGTCTGTGGTTCAATTGGAAGAAATCATAACTATACGAACAAATATATTTGGCAGTACTCCAAGGGAAATGATGATCTGAATGTAACTACAGCTACTTTTATACAGAGTTTATTGGTGTTTTGGAAGATTGGTGCAACTGCAAATATAAATTTCTTCTGGAGGTAGTGAACACTCTTGGTATTAAAATTAGCCGTCGGAAGAAGGATCCTGACAGATGCATGCAATTCCCGAAGCGCTGCCGTAGATAAATCGCGTTCATCAGTAACACGATACAATAATAATGCCTCAGATGTTATGAAAATGAATTGTATAGGCCGGCCGGTGTGGCCGAGCGGTTCTAGGCGCTTCAGTCCGGAACCGCGCGACTGCTACGGTCGCAGGTTCGAATCCTGCCTCGGGGATGGATGTGTGTGCTGTCCTTAGGTTAGTTAGGTTTAAGTAGTTCTAAGTTCTAGGCGACTGATGACCTCAGAAGTTAAGTCGCATAGTGCTCGGAGCCATTTGAATCATTTTTGAATAGTATAGTTTCCGTAACAACTTTCTTGCTGGGAGTTTCTGCGAGATTCAACAGAGCGCAAATTCTTGGCGAAGATATTTTTTTACACAGGGGAAACTATTTTACATATGTTAAAGTATTTTATTTTTTTTATATTATCATGCATTTTCTCAGTCCAAATCTGTTAGTGGTTCTGGCTTTCTCTATAGGCAGAATCAAAAATATTTTTCTAAATGTTTCTTGTAACGTCAGTTTTTATTTTCTTTCGACAATTGGGAGCTATTCTCTTTGGAATTTACTCCATCATATTGTAGCCTAAATATGTCTTCTTCTTCTTCTTAGTATGAACCTCTATCTTCTACGTTTATATAAACTGTTTCTCCTTTATTTTATTCCACATTTCTATCATCATTTATCGATGTCTCTGTCTCCTTTCTTCTGTCCAAGTGGATCCAGTCTTCTTGAATTTTCCGTGGAAATCTTTGAATCTTGAAATTTATTTCTGAGTGGTAGTCATTCCCACTATCTTTTGGAGCAATTAGGAGTTCATGCCCTTTACAGTGTCCTTGCATCTTGTGTAATTTATTTTTAATTTACAGAAATTACACAATAGTCTTTTGTATTTGTGTTTGGATGCACAATTCGAATGTGAAAAAAAAACTAGTCTTCTTTTCCTAATCACGTCTAATGTTTTTTAGATTTGTGTATCAAGTTCACTATTGTGATGATCAAATTTTCTCGAGCTTTCAGCCCCATCCAGTGGCTTAAAATGCACGGGATTTCGGCCGAGTTCTCTTCGGACATTTTCAAGTGGTGACTGTTGAATGATTGCTGCAGCCGTCCTTGTATAGCCGCGCTGTCTTCAGTGTCGTCACTGCTGCTTGCTCCAGCGCCAAATGTGGTAATGTTTGCATTGAGCGCTTGCCGCGCCCTCTTGAACTTTCCAATGGCCGTATTCCAAGTTGTGCTTAGCTGGGTATTGTCAGAAATTTTTAACTCGATCGCTTTTTTTTTTTACAGCATTGTCCCAAAAACTAGTAGTCTGCGTAATAACAGATGTATCGGCAAATGCAACTCGGTGTCCGTTTCCTAAAGCTTGTTCCGCCACCGCTGATTTCTCAGGATACCTTAGGCAAAAACATCTCTCACGTTCTACAGGGCGCTGTTTAATAGTAGAACTGTCCACTCCCAAGCTGTATTTTATATACTCCTGGCGTTCTAATACCTTCGACAGCTAATGAGGCCTGTGAAAGACGATGTTGGACTCAGAACGCCAGGATTATGTACAATGCAGTGTGGATTTGGACAGTTATATATCGGACAGACTGTGTGTACTATTGAACAGCGCCGTGTGGAACACGAGAGATGTTTTCGTCTAGGGTATCCTGAGAAATCAGCGGTGGCAGAACACGCTCTAGAAAACGGACACCGTATCGCATTCGCCGAGACATCTGTTCAAATGGCTCTGAGCACTATGGGACTTAATATCTTAGGTCATCAGTGCCCCAGAGCATAGAGCTACTTAAACCTAACTAACCTAAGGACCTCACACACATCCATGCCCGAGGCAGGATTCGAACCTGCGACCGTAGCAGTCCCGCGGTTTCGGACTGCAGCGCCTAGAACCGCACGGCCACCGCGGCCGGCGAGACATCTGTTATTACGCGGACTACTTGGACAGTGTTACACAAGAAGCGATCGAATTAAAAATTTCTGACAACACCTTCAGTAAAGACGGCAGCCTGCAGCCAAGCACAGCTTGGAACCTGGCCATCGGAAAGTCGAAGCGGGCGCGTCAAGCGCGTAATGAAAATATTACCATATATGGCGCTGGAGCGAGCACCAGTGACGTCACTAAAGACAGTGCGGCCATATAAGGACGGCAGCAGTAATCATTCGACAGTCACCACTTGAAAATGGCCGAGGAAAACTCAGCCGAAACCTCGTGGATTTTGAACCACTGCACACGGCTGGGAGCCCGAGAAAATTTTATCAGTATATATCGCGGAGAAACTATGCATTCGTGTATCACTATTATGACGTCTGCTGTATTGTGTTTGTCCTTAACTGATCAAAAAGTTCCCTTAGTTCTTTTCTTTCGGTTAATTCCAGTGATTCCCTCATCGCCTTTCTGTATAAAGATTCTGCAGCAAAAGTGCTTCAGGTCGAGCTACTCTTGAGTGATATCTGAGAGTAGCATTGAGGGAAACTGTAATCGTACTAAATGCACTTGAAATAATCACTGACTTGCAATGCTGTACCTAGGAGCGATGACAATGACCAGCATAGTTTTGTGTCAATCAGTATCGTGTGTCCGTCGCTCAGCCTTAAAGACCAAGTAGACAGATATGAGTACCAAGCAACGGATCCGGGGGGGGGAGGGGTGGGGGCAAATGCACAGAGTCACCCCCCCCCCCCCTCCGTGGTGTCCTAGCCGTGATCTGGCAGCTGTTAGCAGCGCGTGCCGCGTGCCGGGACGCGGCAGTCTCTCGTCTGCGACTGACACGGTGACTGCCACGTAAGCGCCGTGGGAAGGACGGCGGCGACGCCCTGGCGGCGTCCAGCGTCGAGCGAAGGTGGAAGCGGCGGGGGCGTGGCGGGGACGCCTTGGCGTCGCGGCGCATTATCGAATTTTGGGGGCGCCGTCGCTCCCCAGGGGCGCACGCCGCCCTGCCCGACTCCCACACTCTTACACAAGTCACCGCCCACTGCCCACTACGGTACTATTAAACTCCAAACTGTCGGCGGCTCTGTGGGTCTATGTAACGTACGCTCAGCTTTACACGCCAGCATCTTGTCCTTGGATACTACGGTCAATGTTATCAGCACTGTCAGGTTACTCACTAACGATTACGTCGTTTATACGTAATTACGCTTCATCGGTTCTGTAACTTTGAAATACCTAGTTAAGTGACGCACTGCTTGACACAGTCACGTATATTAAATATCTAGGTTTTTCGATGCAAAGCGACACGAAGCTTAACGATCACGTAATATCAATTGTGGGGAAGGTGAATGGTCGATCTCGGCTTATTGAGAAAACTCTAGGAATGTGTAGCTCATCTATAAATAACACAGCTTACAGGTGACTTATGCGAGCCCTCCTTGAGTAATGCTCGAGTGCTTGGTATCACCACCGTCTCGAATTAAAGGAAGGCTGCGAAGGCATTCAAAGGCTTGCTGCTGTATTCATTGTCGTTAGGTTCGATCAGTCAACGAGTATTACGGAAATACTCCACAAACTCAAATGCTGATTTGACAACTGTCGTGTTACTACTTTGAGCTGCTGATAAAGTTCTTTATTTACACAAACAGTATCAGTCGACTGACCATTATCAGGTTTATGTAAGTATTTACAGCATCATGTGTGGTGAAATATGAAATCATTAATGTAACTGTTACCATAAGGTAACATAAATTACGATTTTACACACTCACACACACACACACACACACACACACACACACACACACACACACACACACACACACACGTCTATAAAAACTGACTCTACGGGGTCTATGTGCTATGAGTGTTAATACCGATTGCTGTTAAACATAAATGAGTACACTAGCTGGTCCAGGTTTTATAGACTGACGATGTCATCTGTATAACAGCGACTAATTCATAGTTTTATCATCTGACGTTAATAATTTTATATTTCACCTAACATGGCGCCGTAATTATTTTTATGAAACTCATGATGGTCAGCCACCGAAACTGGAAGTGTAAGTGAACAATTTTATCTGCAGCTCAAGGTGATAACATGATATTTTTCAAATACTTACGAGCTGTGGGGCATTACCTCCTGAAAATATATTCAAATCGGGAATCTTTGGAACGAAGATGGCGTTCTTTTCGCTGAACACTATCGAGATCGAGGAAATTTAGAGAACCGGCGAGAGACTACAGAAAAACCTACTGCCACCGACATACATCTCGTGTGAGGCCCGTGAAGAGAAGATAAGAAAAATCAGGGCTCATACGGAGGTATATAAGAAGTCACTTCCCCATCGCTCCATTTGCGAGTAAAATAGAAGAGGGAACGACCAGCAGTGATACAAGGTACCCTCCGCCATGTATCATGCGACGGCCAGTGGAGTATGTATCTAAATGTAGATGAAAAATCCGAACGCTGTCACCAGTTGTCAGTGGTCGTAGTCATCTAGTGTAGTGAGTGGTAGTTAGTTTTAAATTTGGGGAAATGGAACTTAATAACGGCGTGTGGCTCAATGGCTGAGAGCAAGTATTTAGATTGGACCCCACATTGCCGACTTGCACGTCCTTAGCCTTTCCCAGTTATCCAAAGGGGAATAAAAAGAATCTACAGTTTAATGTGCAATCCGAACAACACTTGTAGCGACTTCCCACGTCTTTGAGAGGTGAAGATTAGATTAAAGGTAGACTGGAAATTCTTGTAAGTAGGATAAGAAATCCGATGGAAGCCGGCTATGACATTGATGGTAAACTTCCAGAGCCTGTCACTTCGACTAAATACATAGCTACGATGCTGAAATGCTATATCAAATAGCATAAATACGTTAACTTGATTGCGAAGGTGGATGGAGGACTTCTTTTATCAGAAAGAACACTGGAAATTACAGCGCATCTATTAAAGAAGCCTCGTGCAAGAGCCTAATGTGACCTATTCTCAAGTATCGATCGCTTGTTTGGGATCTTCACATCGTCCGAGCGAAGTTGTTGTAGCACACATATCGAATTTAAGTGATAATTACTGAAACACCCAATTTTTCCTTTATTGTGCTCTAATTTTTTAATTTACAAACATCAGCTAATTTAGACCCGTATGGCTAATTATTAAACGAGCCATGTTGTTACAAGTTATGTGTGTTTGCTTATTACTTTATGATGATCACAGACAGCGAAATTAATTGATCGTGGTATCCTAATAAATAAAACCTAATCAAGGAAACAGTGATTCGATACAACAATTTAGTATTTTCATTGCATAGGTCCTGTTGAAAGGAAAGTATGAAATTCAGGGTTTAAAATTCCATCTACAGCCATGTTATTGTAGATGAGGCAGAATCTCGGAGTAGGGAATTAAATCGTCCGTGTCTTGTTTAAAGGAAACTTTCCGGCACTTGCCTTAAGTCATGTAAGGAATCCACGGGAAAAATGAACCTGGATGGTCATATGGAAAATGTGAGCCCACGTCTTACCACCAAGTTACCTCGTTCGCTTTTCCCCGTAGAGAGCATGAGACTAAGATACGAAATATTATCAAAAGTAGAGAAATCTACAAACCAACACCATCGAAGACAGAATATTGCCTCAAGTGGACAAGGGTGTTCAAGTAACACGCTGTACCATCATATAACGCAATTTGTTTGTGAGCGCCCATCTGCTATATTTCATCTTATTGGAGGAACAGAGTGAATGAACTTAATGATGAAATTCAGTGTTGACTGTCCTCGCTGGAGTTCGGCAGGTTCAGCATTTAAGTGTTCATTGTTTAAATTTTCCAAGAGGGAGTGCTAATGGTAGCTCGTGTGTGCCTTGTGTGTTTCAGGGAACTGTAACTAAGCACTGTATGGGTGGCACCTTATACTGAGCTGTTTTCGGGCTTAATCCTTTTTCCTGGCACTCGGTCTATTTAATAAATTAAATTGTAAATGGAAAGCGAGGCAGAATTGACACCTTGTTTTGATTATATTTCTTTATTTAAGTTGCTGTTTTATGCATGCTAACTTTATTACCTTACTATTTTAGAGCTCTAAAACCAATTGTATTTATATCCATGTAAATTGGTCGGGTTGATTGTAAATACCGGCTTCTGAACAAATTTCACTCGGTAAAACGTGAGTTGCGATTTAAACTACTTAGCATTACTGGTGTTACAAAATAATTTCTAGTAAGTGGTCTGAGTATCCTTTTGAAGCGCATTTAAATAATTCTGGGTCTTGTAACTGGCGCCTCTTAAGTTATTTGCATCACTTGTGTTATTAAAATAAATTTGATTGGTGGTCTAATCCGTTTTGGGGACAGTTAAACAATTACTTGAGATTGTTACTTAATGGCGCCTCTGAAATTATTTTGCATCACTGGAGTTTTCAAAAGAATTTTGATAAGACGCGTAATCCATGTTGGATGCATTCAAATGTTGTTTAGTGATGTAACTTACTGACACCTCTGAACTATCATGCATGACTTGTGTTTGTAAAATAATTTTGCTGAGTGGTCTAATCTGCTTTGGTCTGCTTTAAATGTTTTGTATTGTCCTTTCTTGGCACAGTTTAACTGTCTTGCATTAGCTCCTATTTAAGATAACGTTACCAAGTGGTCTGATATGCTTTTGCCCGGTAGTTTACTATTCCCCAATCACCACATCCCTATACCGTTTTAGAGTCATCATTTTCCTCTGCTCCACCGGTGACTCATCATTTTGTCTGAATTTAACACTCTCTGCCTGACAACATCCCATCAACTGTATACAACGTACAGTATATAGTTTTAATTATCACCTAGAAAAAATAAATTTGCATAATTTTATGCTTGTTTTAGGTACATGCCTAAGCCATTGAAACACTTTTGAAGCCGGCCGGTGTGGCCGAGCTGTTCTCGTCGCTTCAGTCTGGAACAGCGCGACCGCTACCGTCGCAGGTTCGAATCCTGCCTCGGGCATGGATGTGTGTGATGTCCTTAGTGTAGTTAGGTTTAAGTAGTTCTAAGTTCTAGGGGACTGATGACCTGAGTCCGATAGTGCTCAGAGCCATTTGAACAAACACTTTTGAAGTCTCCTCGCCACAGGACTGTAGCACGCCAGTGGAAGATCAAAATAGTGGCAAAAACAAGTAAAGCCTAATATTGCGCGATAGTTCGGTTTCTGCATATGACGGGGACCATTGCTACAACAGTCCACGCCGAGTTGAATGAATCATCAATGATCCAATGACTAGGCGCCACAGACGCTCCCAGCGTGGTCAAGCCTCAATGACGCTGGACGGTCTGCCTGTGGAGGATCAGGAATAAGGTATTTGACTGTGACAATGAGGTCATTCGCTATCAGGCGAGGAGGCTCACAAAAAAGGCAGGTCGCGGCATATACGTCACAGTTTAAAGCACGACACGCGGCAGGTCTTAAGACTGCTAGCAGCTGCCTCCAGCGGGGAGCGAGTAACTATTTCAGACGAGTTTAATAATTCTTAACTGCACGTTAAAATGCATGCATGCTCTCGATAGCACCGGACAAAGTTGAGACCTTTAGTGGGTACATTTTCATTGACATACTGATTTCCCGTGGGGGCTGCACGAAGCCGAGCGTTCGTGAAGTATGGCGGACTAGGCAACTAGTGTGATGTCACAGTTTCGTTGTGGGGCCCGTATTTCTCTTGAGAAGGTGCTTAAAATACGATTGCAACTCACTCGTAGAGATCCAAGTGAGGTAATGGTCACTATGTGTGCCAGCCGCTGTGACCGAGCAGTTATGGGCGCTTCAGCGCGGAACCGCGATGCTGCTACGGTCGCAGGTTCGAATCCTGCCCCTGGCATGGATGTGTGTGATGTCCGGAGGTTAGTTGGGATTAAACAGTTCGAAGTCTAGGGGAATGATGACTTCAGATGTTAGGTCCCATAGTGCTTAGAGCCATTTGAAACTTTTTTTGACTATGTGTGTATATTTCTGTGAGGATCATTCTGGCGTTGACGATAGTAGCGTGATAGGTAGCGTGCTGCACTTCTTATACAATTTTCGCAAGATCGATAGTGATTCGGAACAAGTTTCTTCCTTGGTCTTTGTTTCCTTCCTGTTCTCTTCGCTTGATGCTACTGTCTACTGAAGTTTATTTTATTCGTAATACAGTTATGTAAGAGCGTTAAAGCCTATATTATAATACATTATATAAAACATTTCCACATCTAATTTCATTTACTAGCTCCATTTTAGCCTTGATCAGTTCGAGGTCAGTCACAAAGACAGTGTTAAGAAACTGTATTTCATGCCTGAAATAGCTCTTATTCTGAAGAATCTCAGAAACCATTTAATAATTTCCGGCCCATTATTCTTCTCAAACAAGTTGCTTAAGACAATTTGCCACTTTCACCTGTTTCCATTGGGCATGTTGTAAGGCTATATGATTTTGACAAGGAGAAAAACTGGTTGTTGCTTGGAATCGACGAGGAAATGTTATAAAACCAGGGCATTACGATAAGTGGAAAGTTGGTCTTCCTTAAGCGGTTTTAAACTAATAGTGTTGCAACAGCAGTTAAGTATGCAGTAAAACAACAGATACTGTAAGGTTCTGCTGCGTCGACTGCATATTTTGCATACATTTTCCGATGGTTTAAATTAATGACCTGAAGGAATGTATAAAACTGTTGAAGGCAAGCACGGTGATGCTCTAGAGGTGCCCACGACTGTTATTACGCTCTCTCAAAATCTGAAAAGCGGTACCAAGAAAAAAAAGTAGTAGTTCTGACAACAAACACAGCAATTAACACCGAGAATTTGCTTCTGAATGAAACAGGCGTTTCATTGTGCAGGCTTTCACAAGTTCCCGTAGAAATAATCCACTTCCAGATCCCCTCAGTTTTAAGACATTTCTGCGATGTACTACTGTGTCACAGTACTTGGGTCCCAGTCTCCATGAAATGCAGTTTTCACGTTTATTTCCGGAACATAAAAGTCCGGGTTTGCTTTTTAAGAAGGAAAAGACCATAAAACCCTATCCGTTGTTACGTAAAAGTTGTAAACGCGTTTTCCATCACTAAATAACTAAACTGTTTTCCGAAAAAGTACGGAGAAACACTAGTAACTTCGCCGACCACTCCTATAATACACTTATAGCTTTACCTTATTCCTAGCGTGTAACGTCACCAGAGCTTCAGACAGTAACAGCGTGTTTTCGATCACGTGACCAAATAGTGAAATTTAGTGATTTTTAAGCTTTAATTTAATAAAGGTAACAGATATTTTGTGCGAATATTGACCGGAAATGATGTTTGAAGGTTTGAATAATTCAGGTAACAAAAATCCGAGCTATATTTTTGATATAGGGAAATAGGCTATTGTGAGAGGAGTTCCTGTTGTTCGCAGTCCGGCGTATTACAGTCGAGGTAGTAGTGTAAAAAGCAAATATCAGTTTCAAGATCTGCACGACATAATCATGAAAAAGCGTTCCGCGCGGGGTTTCCTGACTGCACACTCCAGTTCCGAAAGCGTGCCGAAACGAGGCAGCAGCGGAAATGTTGCAACCGTGTAAGGCCAGCCTAGTGTTGACTGTGGCCCTACGATCTCGATAAGTAGGAAAGTAGTCAGTATAAACATGTGAATTAACAGCCGAGAAAGGCGAAGACCCGCCGTCAACGAGCAGCGCAGTTCCGAGCGAGTGTTCTTGGGACTGCCATAGTCTGCCACTAACAAATTGTGCTCGTAGGGGCACATTCGTACAAGAGCATACCACTCAATTGAAGACTTCGACTTTAAATAGTAAGCGACACTCTCCAACAAAAACACTATCATACTCAGATCCAGTTCGTGCACGAAACGGACACCTGCTACAATGAAACACAGGCCGGAACACATCCCCGACAGATTTATGAAAACATACAGAACGTTATGGAACTGGAAGAGCCGATGACGCTTACTACAGCGAAGACATCTAGTAAGATATAAGCATCCAGAAGGAGTGTATATTACTTGTCCTGTACTGATTTCGTATATACAGGGTGATCAAAAAGTCAGTATAAATTTGAAAACTTAACACACCACGGAATGATGTAGATAGAGAGGTAAAAATTGACACACATGCTTGGAATGACATGGGATTTTATTAGAACAAAAAAGAAAGTTCGCAAAATTTCCGACAGATGGCGCTGGACAGCAAAACTACTACCGTGACGGGTGAGAGGTACGCCGATATGTTACATAATCGCATCATCCCAGCCTGGCTGATAAACACTTGCTGGAAAGTACGATGTTTATGCAGGATGGCGCTCCACCCCATATTGCTAGACGCGTGAAAGATCTCTTGCGCGCATCGTTTGGTGATGATCGTGTGTTCAACTGCCACTTTCGTCATGCTTGGCCTCCCAGGTCCGCAGACCTCTGTCCGTGCGATTATTGGATTTGGGGTTACCTGAAGTCGCAATGTATCGTGATCGACCGACATCTCTAGGGATCCTGAAAGACAATTTCCGACGCCAATGCCTCACCATAACTCCGGACATGCTTTACAGTGCTGTTTACAACATTATTGCTCGACTACAGCTATTGTTGACGAATGATAGTGGACATATCGAGCATTTCCTGTAAAGAACATCATCTTTGCTTTGCCTTACTTTGTTATGCTAATTATTGCTATTCTGACCAGATGAAGCGCCATCTGTCGGACATTTTTTGAACGTTTGTATTTTTCGGTTCTAATAAAACCCCATGTCATTCCAAGCATGTGTGTCAATTTGTACCTCTCTATCTACATTATTCCGTGATTTATTCAGTTTTCAGATTTATACTGACTTTTTGGTCATCCGGTAGAATCCATCTCAGAGTGAACAATCAGCCTACAGGTGTGGAAAAACTGGGGAAGTTTCTGCCAGAAGAAATGACTCATTCTTCTTATAAACGTTGTACAAGTACTTTGCGATGACGCATGGTCTCATAGAACGGGATTATAGGCGAGTAGGGCAAGACTGTCGAATATATACCCAGAATCCATAATGGAGATAAAGGTAGGACAACTTTATACCGTGGGAAGTGTCAGTGTATTGAATGAGGCTGTAAACAGTGGCGTAAGAGTTGCAGATAGATGTATTGTGCCTCCAAGAACCGTATACGAAGGCACAATATGTCCTTAGTATGCACCCGTGGTCTAGGGGTAGCGTCTTCTGTCCCGGGTTCGATCCCCGCCACTGCCTAAATTTTGATAAATAATCAGCATTGGCGGCCGAAGACTTCCAGCATAAGAAGTCAGCCTCATTCTGCCAACGGCTTTGTCAAAGAGGACGGAGGAGCGGATAGAGGTTCAGGGCACTCTCTTGTCCTAGGGGTGGGAAATTGCCCCTAGAGGTGGAAGAATTAACAATGATCAACGACATGAGGATGCAGAAGGCAATGGAAACCACTGCATTAAAGACACGTAACGTGTATCCACAGGACATGTGGCTTGTAATTGAAAAAGTGTCATGATGATCTCTCCATTGGCAAAAGATTCCGGAATAGTCCCCCATTCGGATCTCCGGGAGGGACTGCCAAGGGGGAGGTTACCATGAGAAAAAGATTGAATAATCAACGAAAGGATAACGTTCTACGAGTCGGGGCGTGGAAAGTCAGAAGCTTGAACGTGGTAGGGAAACTAGAAAATCTGAAAAGGGAAATGCAAAGGCTCAATCTAGATATAGTAGGGGTCAGTGAAGTGAAGTGGAAGTAAGACAAAGATTTCTGGTCAGATGGGTATCGGGTAGTATCAACAGTAGCAGAAAATGGTATAACAGGTGTAGGATTCGTTATGAATAGGAAGGTAGGGCAGAGGGTGTGTTACTGTGAACAGTTCAGTGACCGGGTTGTTCTAATCAGAATCGACAGCAGACCAACACCGACAACGATAGTTCAGGTAATCATGCCGACGTCGCAAGCTGAAGATGAACAGATAGAGAAAGTGTATGAGGATATTGAAAGGGTAATGCAGTATGTAAAGGGAGACGAAAATCTAATAGTCATGGGAGACTGGAATGCAGTTGTAGGGGAAGAACTAGAAGAAAAGGTTACAGGAGAATATGGGCTTGGGACAAGGAATGAAAGAGGAGAAAGACTAATTGAGTTCTGTAACAAGTTTCAGCTAGTAATAGCGAATACCCTGTTCAAGAACCACAAGAGGAGGAGGTATACTTGGAAAAGGCCGGGAGATACGAGATGATTTCAATTAGATTACATCATGGTCAGACAGAGATTCCGAAATCAGATACTGGATTGTAAGGCATACCCAGAAGCAGATATAGACGCAGATCACAATATAGTAGTGATGAAGAGTAGGCTGAAGTTCAAGACATTAGTCAGGAAGAATCAATACGCAAAGAAGTGGCATACGGAAGTACTAAGGAATGACGAGATACGTTTGAAGTTCTCTAACGCTATAGATACAGCAATAAGGAATAGCGCAGTAGGCAGTACAGTTGAAGAGGAATGGACATCTCTAAAAAGGGCCATCACAGAAGTTGGGAAGGAAAACATGGGTACAAAGAAGATAGCTGCGAAGAAACCATGGGTAACAGAAGAAATACTTCAGTTGATTGACGAAAGGAGGAAGTACAAACACGTTCCGGGAAAATCAGGAATACAGAAATACAAGTCGCAGAGGAATGAAATAAATAGGAAGTGCAGGGAAGCTAAGACGAAATGGCTGCAGGAAAAATGTGAAGACATCGAAAAAGATATGCTTGTCGGAAGGACAGACTCAGCATACAGGAAAGTCAAAACAACCTTTGGTGACATTAAAAGCAACGGTGGTAACATTACGAGTGCAACGGAAATTCCACTGTTAAATGCAGAGGAGAGAGCAGATAGGTTGAAAGAATACATTGAAAGCCTCTATGAGGCTGAAGATTTGTCTGATGTGATAGAAGAAGAAACAGAAGTCGATTTAGAAGAGATAGAGGATCCAGTATTAGAATCCGAATTTAAAAGAGCTTAATAAGCTAATAAGGCAGAAGGGATAGATAACATTCCATCAGAATTTCTAAAATCATTGGGGGAAGTGGCAACAATACGACTATTCACGTTAGTGTGTAGAATATATGGGTCTGGCGATATACCATCTAACTTTCGGAAAAGCATCATCCACACAATTCCGAAGACGGCAAGAGCTGACTAGTGCGAGAATTATCGCACAATCAGCTTAACAGCTCATGCATCGAAGCTGCTTACAAGAATAATGGAAAAGAAAATTGAGAATGCGCTAGGTGACGATCAGTTTGGCTTTAGGAAAAGTAAAGGGACGAGAGAGGCTATTCTGACGTTACGGCTAATAATGGAAGCAAGGCTAAAGAAAAATCAAGACACTTTCATAGGATTTGTCGACCTGGAAAAAGCGTTCGACAATATAAAATGGTGCAAGCTGTTTGAGATTCTGAAAAAAGTAGGGGTAAGCGATAGGGAGAGACGGGTCATATGCAATATGTATAACAACCAAGAGGGAATAATAAGAGTGGACGATCAAGAACGAAGTGCTCGTATTAAGAAGGATGTAAGACAAGGATGTAGCCTTTCGTCCCTGCTCTTCAATCTGTACATCGAGGAAGCAATGATGGAAATAAAAGAAAGGTTCAGGAGTGGAATTAAAATACAAGGTGAAAGGATATCAATGATACGATTCGCTGATGACATTGCTATCCTGAGTGAAAGTGAAGAAGAATTAAATGATCTGCTGTACGGAATGAACAGTCTAACGAGTACACAGTATGGTTTGAGAGTAAATCGGAGAAAGACGAAGGTAATGAGAAGTAGTAGAAATGAGAACAGCGAGAAACTTAACATCGGGATTGATGGTCACGAAGTCAATGAAGTTAAAGAATTATGCTACCTAGGCAGTAAAATAACCAATGACGGACGGAGCAAGGAGGACATCAAAAGCAGACTCGCTATGGAAAAAAAGGCATTTCTGGCCAAGAGAAGTCTATTAATATCAAATACCGGCCTTAATTTGAGGAAGAAATTTCTGAGGATGTACGTTTGGAGTACAGCATTGTATGGTAGTGAAACATGGACTGTGGGAAAACCGGAACAGAAGAGAATCGAAGCATTTGAGATGCGGTGCTATAGACGAATGTTGAAAATTAGGTGGACTGATAAGGTAAGGAATGAGGAGGGTCTACGCAGAATCGGAGAGGAAAGGAATATGTGGAAAACGCTGATAAGGAGAAGGGACAGGATGATAGGACATCTGCTAAGACATGAGGGAATGACTTCCATGGTACTAGAGGGAGTTGTAGAGGGCAAAACCTGTAGAGGAAGACAGAGATTGGAATACGTCAAGCAAATAATTGAGGACGTAGGTTGCAAGTGCTACTCTGAGATGTAGAGGTTAGCACAGGAAAAGAATTCCTGGCGGGCCGCATCAAACCAGTTAGTAGACTGATGCAAAAAAAAAAAAAAAAAAAAGATGCCAATAAGTGACCAGACAGTCACAAAAGGACGACGCCCTATGGCAGCAATAATACTATTTAACAAGGCCATAACAGATACAAAAACATCACAGTACTGTTCAGAGCACGTTATCTGCGTGGAAATGTTAACCGGAAGGGAGAGTTTCATCCTGTTTTCCATATATTTCCACTTTTGTGATTTCGACGAGTATCTGCTAAGACTGAAGGATATTAGCAACCTAGGTTGAACTAAGCCTCTTGTGTACTCCGTTGATGCAACTTCGAAGTCAATGTTGTGACATAGCCGCCTGGCTCACGATCGTGGAAGACAACTAGAAGAAGCCATTATGCAACTCAACCTACAGGTATTAAGTGCACCTCACAATCCACCAGCCTACGAAGGGAGGTCGGAGCAACGCCAGATACTGACATCGCTGTAGCAAATACAGCAGCGGCATGTTTTGTGAAAGGTTGGAAGATTGAGAGTGGAATAACATCCAGTGACTACAATATCGAAACTATACTATCACTGGAAGAGAAATCCAAGACGCCAAAGAGAACGTATGCGTAAGGTCCAAATACAACAACAAGGACACTAACTGGGGAGAACTAAGAAGGGTGTTTCAGTGTCCTGAAGTTCATCGCTGGGTGGCAGTAGATGTTAAAGCACAAGAGCTGACAGTGACGATGCATAGAGCAAGGGGACATCGATATCTGACAGCAAAGATCATTCTAAAGGAGTATCCTGCATCTTGAACTGTAGAAGTTAAGATGTGAAATAAGAAGAGTCAGGAAACTATATCAGAGCAGCATGACCCAAGAAGAAAGCGTTCGAAGATTGCATAGATACATGTATGTTAGAAAAAACATTTAAGGAAGAGTTATGGATCACAAAAATGGAACGGTGTAAGCAATTCGTGGAGGCTAACTTAGAAACCGACCCCTGCGGTGTACTATATAAAACAGTCTGCGAGAAAATACAATCATCAGCCGTCTCATCCACGCTCAAAAGGAATGCTGGGCCGGTAACAGAAAGTCGGTAACAGTCAGCTGTCCTGCTAATGGAAACACTACTTCCTGACATGGAAGTTCTTGGCAAGATATTTAAAAAACTGTTATGCAAAAGATTACAAGATCATAGACCACTACATTTGATGAGCCGTCACCAGTACGGGTTTAGAAGAGGCAAGTCTACTGAAGACGCAATGAATATGGCCATTTCACTAGCGACAGATACTCATTGTACGTACGCTCTAGCGATGATGAGTGGTATTTCTGGTGCTTTCGGTAACCTATGGTGACCGTCCTATTTTTATAGCCTTAGAGATTTGGAGTGTCCAGAAGCGCTGTTCAACTGCCTGAAACTCGAAAGAGAAATAACACGGCAACCGGTTGCAAACAGTTTTTTTTATTTTTATTTTATTTTTTTTTTTTTTTTTTTGTACATTGATCTAGGTTTCGTCACCTCTAAGGATGTATTCATCAGACTGAAATTCTAAAAATCCTAAAGTTACATTGCGAGAAGACAATAGTCAACGCTTAAACCAGACATGCTCAAGTCAAAATTAAAAATTTAAAGCATACCAATCTTTCATAGCCGGCCACTGTGGTCGAGCGGTTCTAGGTGCTTCAGTCCGGAACCACGCGGCTGCTACGGTCGCAGGTTCCAATCCTGCCTCGGGCATGAATGTGTGTGATGTCCTTAGTTAGTTTTACATAGTTCTACGTCTAGGGGACTGATGACCTCATATGTTAAGTCCCATAGTGCTTGCAGGTCATAGGTTCAAATGGCTCTAAGTACAATGGGACTTAACATTTGAGGTCATCAGTCCTCCAACTAGGCTAAGGACATCACACACATCCATACTCGAGGCAGGATTCGAAGCTGCGACCGTAGCAGCAGCGCAGTTCCGGACTGAAGCGCCTAGAACCGCTCGGCCACAACTACCGGCGTGCTTACAGCCATTTGAACCACTCTTTGATACGTATCCCTTACAACGAAGTACATCAGACTGATGGTCAGTATACTAAACAATTTTTTTCAACCGGTTGGCTGCGTTATTTCTCTGTTGTGACTTATGTACGGTTGCTGAAAGGCAGCCATGTTCAAAGCTGTTGCTGCCTGAGAGATTGTTTCCACGGGTGGCATGTTCGTTTAACATACACAGGAAGGAAAGTAACGAAGACAATAACGAAAGGCTGTCCGCAGTGTGTGGTCCAGAGTTTTTGGATGCAAAACAGGGTGTACCAGTAATCTATTTTAGCATCAGTCGTAGGATATGGTGCGAGCGTTTATGCTCATAGTTTTCAGTTAGTGAAGCCACTTCAACGAGAAGTGATACTAAGATTCACGGGCACGTACTGCACTACCCTGAACGAAGCTTTGCTAGTAATTCTAGGAATATGCCACTGGACTTGGAAATTAGCAAAAGGGGACGCTTTTACTGGTTAAAGAAAGGCAATCAAACGGAAGTACGAAGGGTGCTTGGAACTGATGCCAATTCGAAAAAGGCAATAAGAGATCATGTATTACAACTGTGGCAGAATGAATGGGACACTTCAGGCACAGGCAGGAGAACATACGCACTTCTCCCAAACAGCAGGGAAAGATTAAAAGTGAGATTTCTTAATCCGTAGAATGAATTCGCACATTACCTCACTGGCCATGGCCCGTATACTACGTACCTATACAAAATCACGAGACAGATGAATGATAGTTTCACCTGCGGCAGTATAGGCACACCAGAATACGCACTGTGCGACTGCGCGCCCTATAAAGACACGGCGGGTAACGGACGTCAGGTATTAAGGATGTTTAATCACAAGGCAGCACTAAGAAGTGAATCGACGTGACACATCTTGGACAATACTGCAGCCGCATTATCCTGGAAAGCCAAGGAAGACTTCAGAAGGCATTCAACCATAAATCATCATGCTGTCATCTAGGCTAGACAGGGCCGGCCGGAGTGGCCGAGCGGTTCTAGGCGCTACAGTCTGGAACCGCGCGACCGCCACGTCGCAGGTTCGAATCCTGCCTCGGGCATGGATGTTTGTGATGTCCTTAGGTTAGTTAGGTTTAAGTAGTTCAAAGTTCTAGGGGACTTATGACCTCAGCAGTTGAGTCCCATAGTGCTCAGAGCCATTTGAACCAACCAACCAGGCTAGACAACACTCAGAAGATGTAAAGAAGATAATTGATGTAGGCGACCACCGAATGAAAGTGTCCCAGGAATCTACACTGCGTTGGTGCAAGTGATTATGGAACTGAGTGGCAGGATGTGTACGTCTAAATAGAGGTAACGTTTGCGGTGGTCGTGCCAAGAAAATGCTATCCAGTAACGATCTGTACGAATCGGAGGCTGATGTGGATACATATGACTCTCACAAAGCTCCTGCATGCGTTGCTGAACGGAAATGTTCATGAAAAGATGTTACTAATTGGGTAAATGTGCTTATTTCGCTAAACAATTAAACAATGTTAATTCGTGTAACTTACCATAGCACTTTTAAGACTTTTAAGTGACAGTGCGTTAGTAGGCCTGTTAAGCTCCATCCTTTTATTGAAATGCTGTAGTGAGCTGCTTGCTTTGTTTGCTTACAAAGCAACATCTGGAACTGTATCTGTACCCCTAAAACGTATAGGAACAAAAGTCAATTATGTGTTTACCCTTTTACCCAGATTATTACTGCGTTTATATGTCCTGTAAGGCCTGTGTTGCACGTATTTGACGTATTTATGAGGATGTTGACGAGTACATGCTACAAACTATCGACAGATGTATTTTATTTTTGTGCACGAAGTTATTCTGTGATATGTGGAGGATCTTGACCTAATAGCTCTGAATCTTTATAGGTTCAGAGGAATTTGGCAGTAATGCATCCTTCGGATGATACACCAGATCCCGACAGTCTGCAAACAGATACAACTGATCCAAATGATCGGCTGAGCAAGTAGAGACATCGGAAGAGGGTAAAATGTGGAGATATCCAGGAACAAATGAAGAGGCCGGCCGGTGTGGCCGTGCGGTTCTAGGCGCTTCAGTCTGGAACCGCGTGACCGCTACGGTCGCAGGTTCGAATCCTGCCTCGGGCATGGATGTGTGTGATGTCCTTAGGTTAGTTAGGTTTAATTAGTTCTAAGTTAAGTCGCATAGTGCTCAGAGCCATTTGAACCATTTGAACAAATGAAGAAAAAGAGAAATGAATGAAAGGCATATACAACATGGTCAAGAAGCCTGTTGTTATATGTAAATGTTCAAAAGAGCTTCGAGCGTATAAGCAACACATATTCAAGAATTCCCGACAGCTGAATTGCTATGATACGCAAAATGCATACCTACAAGGATTTCACGGGCAAAAAGTATTATCCGTAAAACAAACTTCCGAATTTATATTTTGCGTAGGTTCCGCAGTAATGTTTCGTTAAGTCACCCAGCAAGTAAACAAAGGTAAGTCAATTGTAGCTTATGTTAAGTGCATTCGATTTGAAAGTACGCAATGTTTAATCTACATTGAGGAATTTGTAAGAATAGAATATTGCGTTGAGTGTCCCATTTGAAAATATTTTTTACGGTAGGTATACGCGAGAACAGTGACGGATCTAGATAAAAAAATGGCATTGGCTGTAGATGCAATATTTTTTCCATGAGACTTTATTGAAACTCTACTGCAAGATTTCTCCAAACAACCAAAAAGGCGGTTACATTGTTTACAGCCGAGGTACTCAAATATCCTGAAGAGCTTATGGGACTGTCAACACGAAGCGTCCCTAGAAGCTGTCCGAGGGTTTGCTTTTACTCCACGGCAGTGTCTCAACTCATTCTGCACATGATACACGCATGCTGTTACTTTGGGCTATCATACTTTGCCCCACATATACACCGCAAAAAAAGGGGGTGAACCGAAGGGTGAATATGTAGAGATGAAATAATACGAAGTTTCATGGTTACAGCGTAAGAGTTTCGAGTTGACAGTTAAACTTTTGTGACTATTTATCATCTATAAGCAACGCTCCACCATAATGCTGCCAGCACCCTAACACAAAGGTACGGCGAAGAGGTTCCCCCGTGTGTGCTGAAAGTAGCCTACCATTTGAAATTCACCTACAAACGTGTGCAGCCTGCACTGACGAGTACTTGGCTGGGTGCCAATGAATGCGCAGGTAAACAAGTTGACAAATGGCGTGCCAGGCGGAGCAGGCAAACTGTTGGTCTGTTGCCTGGTAGCCTGAGGCTGGAGCAAAAACTGGCGCCAGCGGTGCACACGCGTGCATGCGTGCTCGCTTACCAGGGCATTCAAAAACCGTGCGCAGCCGCACGACTACGTTTGGTAATGCGCGGGTAGCCTCGAACCACGCTATCTGCACTCTCCTAGTGCTCACACAGCCACTTAACTCTAAAGGCAAGACGTTTATCGCTTTGTGAATCGGTAATGAGCTTAGGGTTGTCTTGTTGCGTCGTCTGAAGAGAGCTTAATGGAAAATAGTCTTGTGTTGTTGCGCTAAGAATTTTCTCACGAGACTGCGACGTATAGAACGTTAAAACTTGTGACTGTATAGCTAGCTGCTCATTGTTGTACATCTTTACATGTCTCTGCGTGATCTGTCGTTTCTTCTTGGAAATTCTGTGTAAGCGTTTTGGAAGATATTCCATAATCTAAGAAACTCAGTAACGGATGTGATGCAGAGCAAATGCTGCAGATAAATAATCTTTATTAATTCTCAATTCTAGCTGTTACTGGCAGCATGATTTGTTTGCGAATGTTTTCCTGTTAAGAAATATCCCACCAGATATCTGCGATCTGGTGCGCTTATGCCTGTCATCAACGTACTTTACCTGGCGGTGAAAATATTACGAACAATTAGATGGAGTGGCAATGGGTTCCCCGCTCTCCCCTGTAGCTGCTGACATCTTCATGGAAGCCTTTGAGCAAACGTCCCTAGCTTCTGCTCCGTTACGT
This sequence comes from Schistocerca piceifrons, assembly GCF_021461385.2. NCBI lineage: Eukaryota > Metazoa > Arthropoda > Insecta > Orthoptera > Acrididae > Schistocerca > Schistocerca piceifrons. The sequence goes on from NC_060139.1 coordinate 669,187,070, forward strand.
CTCAGTTGTTGGCTACGATATGTGGACGACACATTCGTAATCTGGGCTCACATTGAAGCGGAATTGGGAAACTTCCTCCAACACTTAAATAGCCTGCACAAAAATATAAAGTTCACACATGAGACTGAACACAGTGGTACCTTGTCATTTCTGGATGTGGAAGTATACAGAGCTGCCGAAGGTAAACTGGGACACAAAGTGTACCGGAAACCAACGCACACTAATCGGTACCTGCACGCGGAGAGCCACCACCACTTAGTTCAAAAGTATTCTGTTCACGTTAACTGCTCGAGCCTACCGGATAAGCGATGAAAATAACATCAAAGAAGAATTAAAGGAGCTACAACACACGTTTCGTGCCAACGGCTATGATGACAACATCATAAGAAAGGTAGCTAAAACCAAATGGAGCAGAACACGAGAAGAAGGCAAAGAGAAGCTTCCACTGATACCCTTACCATATGTAAATGGTGTCAGCGAACGGTTAGGCAACGTCCTCCACCGATGAGGTTTCAAACCGATTTTTCGAAGCAGCCACAGGATCCACGAAATGATAGGTTCCACCAAGGATGTAGTCAACAATCTTAACACTGCAGGTGTTTACGAACTACGGTGCGAATGCGGAGCTGCCTACATAGCAGAAACAGGGAGACCTGTCAGCTTACGAGTAGCAGAACACGAACGCTATGTACGATTACAGCAACATAATAAATCGGCGATAGCGGAACACCACCGTGACTGTGGACAACCTATCAGCTTCCAGGAAGCCCGAGTACTGGCGAAAGAATCGTAGATGCGAGAACGCAAAATACGGGAGGCGATCGAAATTATTAAGCAGCCTGGCACCATCAACAGAGAAGATGGCTACAAACTCCCGGCGTCCTGGCTGCCGGCCATCCCAGTTCAACGGGCCGCGATCGGTCGCAGGACAGAAGCTACACGGGTCACGGACGTATCTGCACAAAGAGTTGTAGAGCAACTGTCAGCCCACTTCCGCGCACACCAGTAGGAACACTTGCCGACCACAAGCCGAACGCTGATTGTCGGACACCTACCAATCGTTGACGACATGGACATTCACGAATAGCCTCTTTCGTTCCATCTTCCCTCACGTCATGACTAGCCAATCATATAAGAGGGTCAATTAAAGTCTTACAACAGTGACGCTAAACATCGATAGTCTGTAATAAATAGAAGCACCTCTCCCATGCAAAACCAGTCTTGCCCCGAGGAAGGCCGTTGCAGTTCTGCCGAAACGTCGGTTTTAGTTTATTATTGTTGTTAGTTTTTAGCAATGACGCGGCGTAATACCCAGAAGAATTTTAATCACCATGCAAAATCCATCTGGGGAAAAAAAAACCTGGAATGAAATCTCAACTAGAAACTCTACTATATCAATGTACGTCTCCTATATTTAAACTAGATTACAATGAGGTCCTATATACAACACTGTTGGATTTCATTTCGTTATACAGTGATGAGTTTAAAGGAAGTTCTACTTATCTTCAGGCGTTAGATGCATACATATTAAAAAATATACGAAGCAAAAGTAAGGCATTACTAACTATGCAGTACACGGAAAAACTTTCGCAGAAGACAGGCTGCTGAATCAAAAGGATTAAATACGGAAAAGCAAACAATTAGTAATTTATGCGAAAATGAAATTTACAATAGAAATGAGAAAAATGCTTAGCTAAAGTTTTCAATATTACCTGTTATCCTTCCAACAGTTAATACTTTCAGATACGTAATGAAACAAGGACACATGTTCGGGAAAGGAGGAGAAGTCGACTTACGTAAAAACAAGCGAAACCCAACTTAAAAATCTAAGGGATATAAAGTACGTACACAGTACTACTGATAAGAGTCGCAGAGCATGTGGCGAATGGAGATATATTTCATGGATAATACTCTCTTCTTCTCTTGTATTACGAAAAAATCTCCAATTTTTCGATCTTTTGGAGGATGCTAGGTTTCTCTATATTTTCAAAGTATGTCCCATGTCTTTAACGTGTGATGCTACAGTAGAATTACTGTACTACTACACTCTATAACTGGCGGTCTGTTATTTAATTACTAAACTGCTCTTTTCTTCACCTGCTTATTTTGCTTTCTGCATACCAACTGGTACTAAAACTCACCATCTATGTGTATTGATCTTCTTCATTGTTGCAATATGAAAGTAGCGGTTGCTCGTATCTCCTGCAGTACTGGCACAGTTGCTGCTGCTACATAATAACACGAATAATAGTTATTGTACATCGTCTCTTAAATCAGTATTTATAGTTACACTATAGAACCTTAATCATATCACCAGTTGTATTATTCACTTTATACAATATTCTTTATTACATTTCCTGTAATATAGACCAAATGCGAGTAAGATTAGCGCTCTGACGGTTACGTAAAACCTTAATGATGTATATAGATGGTCCATTCACTGCGGGAATCGCAGTCTCGACGATTTTTCCACGCTATCGATATCTATAGTCGTAAGATATTGGTCCCGGAAATTCCAAGACTTCCGACAATGTTTTAATTTTAAATTTTAAGTTTAATTTCTTCTGTAATTTCATTTGCTATTGCAATTCCTAAGAATGTGGCCTTAGCAGCTGGACAAACAGACAGTTGAATAACGAAAAATATTTTTTTTTCGTCGTATATAATTGGAAATAAACAATTTTCTGAATTTTTTTGCTTTAGTTGTAGCACGAACCTTGCTTATTGCCCAGTTTGATGATTCTACGTCAACAGGAGGTACTGTACAGGTTTTGATGAGGGAGTTTGTGAGTATCAAAATATGAAAAAAAAAGCCGGGCCCTGGTGGCCGAGCCGTTCTAGGCGCTTCAGTCTGGAACCGCGCGACCGCTACGGTCGCAGATTCGAATCCTGCCTCGGGCATGAATGTGTGTGATGTCCTTAGGTTAGTTAGGTTTAAGTAGTTCTAAGTTCTAGAGGACTGATGACCTGAGATGTTATGTCCCATAGTGCTCAGAGCTATTTGAAGCATTTTTTTAATGACAGAAATAGGCATGTTTTTCGATTTCACTGACTTACAAGATTAAATTTTCCACACCGCCAAGGGACTATAGACCTTACTATGTTACACAAATTTTAACTCACTACGTTTACCCGTTCCTCATAAGAAGTGTTCTTAATAGACGGACAGAGAGACAGACTTACAACAAATTAAACAAAGTTCGTGTAATATAATTACATATCAACAATTTACGAATTTTTTCCCTTATTTGTAACACGAAACGTCGCTTCTTGGCATATTTCATGATACTAGGTCAACGGAAAGTACTCTATAGATTTTGATGAGCATGTCTCCCAGTGTAAATATATGTGACAGAAATGGCCGTATCTTGTGATACAGTTAACTTACACTCCTGGAAATGGAAAAAAGAACACATTGACACCGGTGTGTCAGACCCACCATACTTGCTCCGGACACTGCGACAGTGCTGTACAAGCAATGATCACACGCACGGCACAGCGGACACACCAGGAACCGCGGTGTTGGCCGTCGAATGGCGCTAGCTGCGCAGCATTTGTGCACCGCCGCCGTCAGTGTCAGCCAGTTTGCCGTGGCATACGGAGCTCCATCACAGTCTTTAACACTGGTAGCATGCCACGACAGCGTGGACGTGAACCGTATGCGCAGTTGACGGACTTTGAGCGAGGGCGTATAGTGGGGATGCGGGAGGCCGGGTGGACGTACCGCCGAATTGCTCAACACGTGGGGCGTGAGGTCTCCACAGTACATCGATGTTGTCGCCAGTGGTCGGCGGAAGGTGCACGTGCCCGTCGACCTGGGACCGGACCGCAGCGACGCACGGATGCACGCCAAGACCGTAGGATCCTACGCAGTGCCGTAGGGGACCGCACCGCCACTTCCCAGCAAATTAGGGACACTGTTGCTCCTGGGGTATCGGCGGGGACCATTCGCCACCGTCTCCATGAAGCTGGGCTACGGTCCCGCACACGTTAGGCCGTCTTCCGCTCACGCCCCAACATCGTGCAGCCGGCCTCCAGTGGTGTCGCGACAGGCGTGAATGGAGGGACGAATGGAGACGTGTCGTCTTCAGCGATGAGAGTCGCTTCTGCCTTGGTGCCAATGATGGCCGTATGCGTGTTTGGCGCCGTGCAGGTGAGCGCCACAATCAGGACTGCATATGACCGAGGCACACAGGGCCAACACCCGGCATCATGGTGTGGGGAGCGATCTCCTACACTGGCCGTACACCACTGGTGATCGTCGAGGGGACACTGAATAGTGCACGGTACATCCAAACCGTCATCGAACCCATCGTTCTACCATTCCTAGACCGGCAAGGGAACTTGCTGTTCCAACAGGACAATGCACGTCCGCATGTATCCCGTGCCACCCAACGTGCTCTAGAAGGTGTAAGTCAACTACCCTGGCCAGCAAGATCTCCGGATCTGTCCCCCATTGAGCATGTTTGGGACTGGATGAAGCGTCGTCTCACGCGGTCTGCACGTCCAGCACGAACGCTGGTCCAACTGAGGCGCCAGGTGGAAATGGCATGGCAAGCCGTTCCACAGGACTACATCCAGCATCTCTACGATCGTCTCCATGGGAGAATAGCAGCCTGCATTGCTGCGAAAGGTGGATATACACTGTACTAGTGCCGACATTGTGCATGCTCTGTTGCCTGTGTCTATGTGCCTGTGGTTCTGTCAGTGTGATCATGTGATTTATCTGACCCCAGGAATGTGTCAATAAAGTTTCCCCTTCCTGGGACAATGAATTCACGGTGTTCTTATTTCAATTTCCAGGAGTGTAGAAGCTTCCATTTTTTACACCACCAAGGGACCCTGAACATTAGTATGTAACATAAATTTCAACCAGATACGTCTACGCGTTTCTCATAAAAATATTTTTTAAAAATCGGACAGACAGACAGACAGAAAGACGTACGGAAAACAAAGTGATCTTAAATGGATTCCGTTTTTACCGACTGAGGTGTGGAACTCCGAACACTCTGTCGCACTTTATCAATAAAATTATGCTAATAATGAGGTGGCAGGGCCAGTAAGACTACTGGCGTGGTTGTTCGGAAGGAATGCAAACAAAAAGATAAGAAGCAGAAACACAATAAGAATGTGACATAGAACGGGAGGTTATGAGAAAAGTCTACTGAATTTCTCCGTGTGCACAATTTTGATTTCCAAGAGGAAACATTTTAAATATATACAGTCGCGCTTTGTTGAAAGTTCGACAATCAATGGAGGTCTACGGGGGCCCTATTAGTCAAACCATTTTCCTCTCCAGAACCGCATTTCACAGCTATGCTTCACGATCAAAATTTACTGAGTAGTCGCTTTCTAGGTTCTTATCGCATACTTATCTAGAGGGTTGTAAACTACCTACTGCGAATCAATATAATTCCATTTCTTTGGAACATTACAATTCTCATTCGTGTATTCTTTAAAAATTATGATGAAAATACACGAATCTTTTTCAAATTTCTGTTGCCGTAGTCGGGGGCCATACCGACTCTCTATCTCTCTGATAGAAAACACGTTGACAAAGCCTGTTGGTAGCATTTTTACGCTTATTTGTAAAAATAATTTCGATGACGAAATTCCTTAAATGTGAACTAACTCTAGGGAAGGAAAAGGACGACGTACTACGAAGGAATTATCTGTATTGGAGGGAATATTTTAGATGTGGTGTACATGTACAGACAAATAAATTATTAGAGTTTCGTCAGTACTGGAAAATTTATTCAAGAGAAAGAGCTTCAGAATTTCAGGAGGTGGTGGTAAGATCTTATGGGACCAAACTACTTAGGTCATCAGTCCCTAAGCCTAAACACTACTTAATCTAACTTAAACTAACTTACGCTATTGACAACACGCACACCCATGCCAGAGGGAGGACTCGAACGTTCGACGGGGGGAGCCGCATAGACCGTAACAAGGCGACCCAGACCGAGCGGCTACCCCGCGTGGCTTTTAGGTAGTCAGTAACGCGTCGGTCGATTTTTGGCTCTTGTGCAAGCAGTTATTCGGCTTGGTATTATTGATAGAGTTGTTCGATGTCCTTTTGAGGGATATCGTGGCGCATTCTGTCTCATTAGTGAGTTAGATCGTCAACATCCCGAAATGGTTCGCGCGCCCTACCCGTAATGCTCCTAACGTTTTCAGTTGGGGAGATCCGGCGACCTTGCTGGTCCAGGTATGGTTTGGCGAGCACGAAGACAAGCATTCGCAACTCTCAGCGTGTGCGGGCCGGCATTATTTTGCTGAAATGTAAGCCCAAGATGGCTTGTCATGAAAGGCAACAAAAGAAGCGTAGAATATCGTCGACGCACGCTGTGGAAATGGTAGCCCAGACCGTCACTCCTGGTTTCGAGCCATATGGCGGGCGACAGCAAGACTGCTATCCCATCGCTCTCCGGGCGTCTCCGGATATGTCCTTGGCCTGGAATTGTCTTCACTGATGAGCCTGCTTGGAAATGAGCCCTAATGACCAGTCCATGTCCATTAATCCACCTATTGACGGTACAAGACATTGAGAATACTTGCTAATCACCTCGGCTTGACCACATGATCTAAGCGCACAAAACTTATTTTTCGGGGAAAATTTGAAGAGTGCTATTGTGAAGTCCAATCGAGTTAAACGAGGGTTCGTATTAGACCAGACATATTTCACCGAGTGGACTAGGGAATGACACGTGCTTCTGACAATTTTGAAAGCACGAAGTCAAGTCACTTCACTATAGTACTTGTTCGCTTCAGCTGCTATATTTCTGCCGTGGTTTTATGGATTGTACGGCACTTTGTTACGTACGTTCACGTTACATCAACTTCCCTGAGAAAATATTTTAGTTCAGTCGAGAATTCAAGACGGAAATCAATTTATTCATAGACAAGAGACATTAGAAGGCGATACAGCTTACGTACGGAGAGAATTTTGAGTTTTACAACCAATCTTCTCCAAAGATTTATGTGTTTAGTCTTATAGAACAACTACGTTATAATGTCACTCCTTGGCAAAGAAAGAAGAAAGACCCATAAAAGGCCAGTGATCCGCAATATGCTGTAAATTCGTCGCCCACACAAAATCCAGTTCGCGGCCGATGTATCAGTTTGTACACAGAAGCAAGGATTTATTGGAGAGAAACAAATTAATAAGTGAAAATACGTTGATTATTTTCATTCAATAACCTCATGTTGAATTTTGTTATGGGATAACTAATGTAAGAAAGAATGTTGTCGTCGAACAGATGTGGACCATTGTATTATGTGGAGCTCACCCACGATCATCTTGTAGTAAACTGTTGAAAGAGTTAGTTTCTTTAATAACAGCATCATTGTACAGAATTTCTTTTATGAAATTTGTTGGAAAAGAAAAAAGCGCATCCACTTCAGAAGGAATAGTGGTATTTGTAACGACACTACTACGAGGGTGAGTCAAATGGAAACCTTAAAAATTTTTTAAATATTATTGATTGCCAAGAAGTGGTACAAAGCTGTATCACTTTCCAACATAATCTCCCCCACGCTCTATGCAAGTCCTCCAGCGCTTACAAAGTACATAAATTCCTTTAGAAAAAAATTCTTTTGGTAGTCCGCGCAACCACTCATGCACCGCCTGGCGTACCTCTTCATCAGAACGGAGTTTCTTTCCTCCCATTGCGTCTTTGACTGTTCCAAACATATGGAAATCAATTGGGGAAAGATCTGGTGTCTATAGTGGATGTGGAAAACACTCAAAATGCAGGTCTGTGATTGTTGCAACTATTGTACTGGCAGTGTGGGGCCTTGCATTGTCATGTTCCAAAAGGACACCTGCTGACAGCAATCCTCGTCGCTTTGATTTGATTGCAAACTGCAGATGATTTTTTATTACATCTGTGGATGATGCACTGGTGACAGTGGTCCCTCTAGGCATGTAATGCTCCAACATGACGCCTTTTTTGTCCCAAAAGAGAGTCAGCATAACCTTCCCTGCTGATGTTTCTGTTCGAAATTTCTTTGGTTTTGGTGATGAGGAATGGCGCCATTCCTTGCTCGCTCTCTTCGTTTCCAGTTGGTGGAAGTGAACCCAGGTTTCGTCCCCAGTAACGATTCTTGCAAGGAAGCCATTACCTTCTCGTTCAAAGCACAGAAGAAGTTCTTCACAAGCATCAACACGTCGTTCTCTCATTTCATGAGTCAGCTGCAGTGGCATCCATCTTTCAGACACCTTGTGAAACTGGAGCACATCATACACAATGTGGTGTGCTGACCCACGACTAATCTGTAAACATGCTGCAATGTCATTCGGTGTCACTCGCCGGTTTTCTCTCAATATGGTTTCAACTGCTGCAATGTTCTGTGGAGTCACAGCTCATTGTGTCTGACCTGGACGAGGAGCATCTTCCACTGAAGTCACACCATTTGCAAACTTCTTACTCCATTCGTAGACCTGCTGCTGTGACAAACATGCGTCAGCGTACTGAATCTTCATTCGTCGATGAATTTCAATAGCTTTCACATCTTCACTACGCAAAAACCGATTAACAGAACGCTGTTCTTCCCTGGTGCAAGTCGCATGTGGGGCGGCCATCTTTATGCTGATACTGCGATGGTATGTGTGCATCTGCACTATGCTGCCACCTACAGGCCATTCTGTACACTGTTTGTAGCACGCTTACCAACTTACAGGACAGCGGCACGAAAATTCTGTTTGTTATTACAAATTTAAGGTTTTCATTTGACTCACCCTCGTGTAAGGAAAGATCACCATCATCACTTTGCATTTAAACTTATCTTCATATCAGAAAGGAGTAAGTGATGCTAATACAAAAGTACTAGCTGACTAACCGAATGCTGTCAGATGGCGAAACTAAATTAAAAAGATAGATAAAAATATTTCTTGTAGCGACTTTCTCCTATTCCATAGCAGACATTTATTTAAAAACTTGTAGCTTACTTGGCACAGCAGTATTTCATACTTATTGCAATCACACTGGTTCTTTTTTTTTGTTATGTTAATTCATGGTCAGCATTAAGTCACAATTAAATACAAATTAAAATGTTGCATATAGACTGACTGGCTGACTATCACTAAGATACATAGGGCAAGCTACCCTCGGAAAAAGTAAATAATTAAATAATTTTAGTAAAAAGTTAGTTAGGCTGAGTAAAAATCTAGAGGTGTGGTAGATAGTGTCAGAGGAAAATTATTATTCAAGAAAGAAATACTCATACTGCAATACAATAGCACCGTATAAGAAGGATTATCATAGTTTGACATCCTATCGACTTTGAGGACATGAACATCGGAGTATTAACTCAGAATGAACAAATGTTGTAGAAGAAAATCACCCACGGCCTTTACAAAATGGAGCACCTTGTAAATTTGCAATATGACATAAAATAAAGGAAAATCAAAATTTGTTAAGGCATAAATGGAACTCGCATCGAGTTGACCTAGAGGTCAGTGACACTGAAACATTAAGCCCCACTAAAGAACCCCAAAATGAAAAGCAAATAACGACGTTTTGTTGTGACACACTACTGTAGCTTTACAAGAAATTACAAGGAACGGGTACGTAAACAGCGTTGAGAAATAGCGACAGACTTCAAGTAGAATACTCAACGAGGACAGCGCTTCGTCCTTTTATTTGTCATGCGTTTTTCGCTCACTAATCTGCATAATCTTAAATAAATGAGAGAGCAAAGAACAGCAGTTAGTGACCTATGAAACTTGCATGAGAGAAACCTCAATTATCCGTTTGATACGGAGTGAAAGAAAGGATAGGATTGCGTAATAACTTGTCTATTGCGTCGATCAAAGCTGTTAAGCAACTTGCGGAATAAACTTAAACACAGAAACCGCCGCAGTCAGCAACAGAAAACTGCTTGTGCTGCCACAAGATCACTGGCGAGAGTTTATCTGCTGATGCCTTGGGAAAACCGTCCTGTCTTACGTGTTAATGGGGCACATTACAGACTGATGAACCATATCAACTGGAAACAGCAATCAGTTACGCCATGAAAGTGGTGGAAGAGAAATCACAAACACGTCAAAGCAGTAAACCAGAGAACACCCGTGTACTGCACCATTTTCTTTCTCTTTCTCTTTCTTTCTCTCTCTCTCTCTCTCTCTCTCTCTCTCTCTCTCTCTGTCTCTCTCTCTCACTCTGCGTGCGAGTTTGTGTGTGCGTGTGTTGTGTTCCATTGCGGCCATACGAAAAATAGCTGATAGGTTTAATTACTAGTTTCTTCCGCCAAGCCACCAGTGACACATCATACATCATCCCTCTCCCTGCCTTATCTTCTCTCCCCCCCCCCCCCCCCCCGCGCATCATACTCCTCTCCACGCTCTTCCTACGCACAATAGAGCACATGATCTATTACGAGCGTTATTCTGAAGGCATCTGCTGCTTCTTCGCCGTACACTACGACGGCTGCAGTGCTTGATAAACTGGGAATATAACTAACCAAGAATACGACATCCGTTAATTCTAATGGTGTCATAACAATTGTCATTTTTAGAGTAACGAGTAATGTGTTTGAGATGAAAAGAGCTTCGCAGTTTTGGTGCTCGGTATCACGGTCAATTCTTAACATGCTGTTGCGCAGAGTAGTCGGAAGGATTCACTTCGACAGGGAAACTGCCAATGGATTTTCCAAGGTAGGCAAACATCCATAGACTATATGAGCCTTGAACTGATTCATATGAACTTGTAGCATACTTAAACATACTTAAAAAATTACTGGCTGAGATGTTCAAATAACATCTTCAGTACTACGGGAATTAATACCGCAGCTGAAAGATAAATCTCTATTGCTTACGAAGTTACACAGCCAGTATTCAAAAGAGTGATCTGTATGAGGAGTAGGTAAGGGTGTTTACTAGATTACGGGTTAGTGCGGGAGTTTTTTTCTATTGCACTGGAAGTTATCGTTAATAGGCAAGTAGACCGATTGTGAGTGACATAGATGATCAGGAAAATAATAAATGGAGGTCGCGATATTAAAAATGCTAGAATGCTAACAACTGACAGCGACATAACTCTTCATGCAATTCCTAGCAATAGACTCAGAATATAAGTAAATTCAACGTTATACTATCTATTTGGCAAAAAGTCCGAATATTGTTTGAATATGCCATCTTCGAGCAATCTCTGCGCATACGCACAATAATAAAATATTTGTGGCTATCCAAGGAATACGATACATGGATGGAACTGATGCGTAAACTTAATAACGAGGATGGCAAGTGCCAAACTGAGACTCACTGGAAAAATAGCAATGAAGTGTAATTCATTCATCAAGCGATCTTTTGTAATACCCAAGCCCCACACAATTTTAATCACTTTAGTCAGTCTAAGACTCTCAGCAGACTTAAATCAAGGGATAAAAAGAGAATATAAAAAGAAGAACGGCACGATTCGTTATATGTTCATCTCCTCCAAGCGGTACCGTTAGGGAATCACTCAACTTCCTTTAAGGCATCTGGTGCTACAAAAAATACGCTTCACCTCACCGAAAGGCGCACGAGTGAAATTTTGTGAGCTCATGTTCTTTGATCGTTCTCTATAGACGTTTTATTTCATAATATTGACATCCCAATTTAAGTGAAGGACTTCAAGTACACGAACCGCAACGGCAATCGTTGCAGCCGCTCTTCATCCACTGATGGAACAGAAAAGATTAACCGATTTTGGGACACTTCACAGAGAACGTATCAGGTGGAAACAGATGTAAGAAGAAACTGTATGAAGCTATCTGAAAGGAAACACACATGAGAGGAGGAAAGTACAGTAACTATTGAATGCTATAAGTTTTATCGTCGTCAAACAGTTATCATAGTATGAGATATCAACAATAGCTAACTTTATTTTCTCAGTTAGTTAGGAACATCATCTAAAAGAATTGCGACATCTGCAAAAAATATTACCTGACTTTTGGACAATGTTCCTTCGGTAAGTTCAAGAGCATAAATCTACTAGGACGTAGACATTCCACGAAAAGCGTGTAGAAACAGCTATCCTCAGCATTGCCACGATTGCTGAAACCCACCAACATTAAATATCCTCTCTCTACATGGGTAACTGCATTAATCTTTTAATATATCACAATTGGTTTCTATGATAGTCATCAATTTTAATAAGTCTGCTACATGCATTTTATCTAATGTGCTTTTATCAGATTATGTTTTTGCGTAAATGAGGACTACATATAAGCAAGCCCACAGTAGCGACATCTAGGGAGGGTGTAGGTAAACAGGTTCCTGGATGCTACTGTACCTCAGTAGCTAGTTGGCAATAATCACTATGTGGACGATGTGGCCTATTCTACACCATATTTTAAATCTATGTGACGATGCTATGCTGATTATATTTATATGATTCGACGATGCCATTATAGCCGTATCACTTTAGGACATGGTGTAAAATAGGTACGGTATATCATATTTTATCTGTACATTTCCCTGGTGTATGACAGTGTATTGTGATACATACTGCTGTTTTATGTTAAAAGACACACTGCTCACTAGATGTATATATTTATATATTTTAGATCTGAAGATGGTCATTACAGACTGAACGGTCATCGTCTAAAGAATTCATTTGTGATCAGAGACTGGAATAATAAAACACTTTTCAGTATTGGATCACTGTTTGTACACGCGATTATGTCGCAGTTGGTAAAACTTTATATGAATGTTTGGGCGTAATAACTGGTAGGTATATGAAGTGGAATCGTCACATACGCTCAGGCGAAAGTAAGGCAGGTGGAAGAGTTCGAATCAAGAACAGGTGAAAGATGAGTAACTTGGAAGTAGACACCCTCGGTGTTGCGATGCAGCTTAAATCACTTAATAAAGACAAGTCTTCCGGTCCAGATCGTTTACCCATTTTGGTTTCTTTCAGCGTAAGCCGACACAATAGCTCCATACTTAACAGCCATATACAACCACTCTCTCGACGAAAGATCCGTACATAAAGGTTGGAAAGTTGCATAGCTTACACCAATAGGCAAGGAAGGAAATCCATATCTAACGTCGATTTGCCCTAGGAATTGGGAACATACACTGTGTTCGAACATTACGAATTCAAGAAAATGGTCTATTAACACATAGCAAGGCTTAAGAAAATATCGTTCTTGTCAATCACATCTGCCTCTTTATTCTCAGTAAGCAATGAGTGTTATCGACAAGGGATCTCAAATTCGGTCCATACTTCTAGAGTTCCAGAAGATTTTGGTGCCGTTCCTCACTAAAGACTCTAATCAAACTATGTGCCTATGGAGTATCGTTTCAGATGTCTGACTGGATTTCTGATTTCCTGTCACAAATGTCACAGTGCGTATTATTCGACGGAAGATGTCAAGTAAAACAGAAATGAAATCTGGCGTTCTGAAGGAAGTGCCATAGCCACTCTGCTGTTCCTATTCTATATAAAGGGTCTAGGTGACGATCGGACAAGCCCTGTTAGATTTTTTGCAGATGATGATGTCACTTACCGTCTAGTGTAGTCATTACAAGATCAAAAATAATTTAAAAATCACGTAGACAATATATCTGTAGAGTTTGTCAATACTGTGGGAGCCTGCCCACTCGTCTTTTGTAGGGTGCCCAGGAAGCTGTTTTCTTGGATAGCTAGACAACATACAAGCAAATCATATTAATGGAGTTTATTACAGTAATTGAATTGACAATACTTAACTTACGTTTCTGCAATGACGTGTCTCAAGCAACTGGCGACATGCAAATAATGTCCTTCGCTATATACTATTTCCATACAAGGCACAAGTCTCAGTATTACAGTTAGGATGACGGCTCTTCTAGTGCGACTCTTCTAGTCCTTTCGTCTAGTGTGGCCGCGGCTAGGCGGTGTGTCACTATTATTCTCTTAGTGTAGAGGCCGCTCTTGTCTTGGTGACGTCCTTGTCAGCGTGGTATTGGCTGACGTCATTTCACAGCCCTCTCTACTATATTGTTCTTGATCTTCGTGCCTGCGCTTGTCATTGCGCCGGAACAAATTCAACTAAATACCAAGGAATTACGATTACTAACGACTTAAATTAGCGCGATCACATAGATAATATCGTGGGGAAGGCAAACCAAAGACTGCGTTTTATTCACAGAATACATACACTGAAGCGTCAAAGAAACTGCTATGGGCATACATATTCAAATACAGAGATATGTAAAACAGGCAGAATAGGGCGTCTACATAAGACAACAAGTGTCTGGCGCAGTTGTTAGATCGCTTACTGCTGCAACAATGGCAGGATATCAATATTCAACTGTGTTTGAACCAGGTGCTACAGTCGACGCACTAGCGATGTCACACATCATCTCCAAAGTAGCGATGAAGTGGGGATTTTTCCGTACGACCATTTCACGTGAGTACCGGTAATGTCTGGAATCTGGTAAAACATCAAATCTCTGACATCGCAGCGGCCCGAAAAACATCCTGCCAGATCGGGATGGACGACGACTGAAGAGAATGGTTCAACGTGGCAGAAGTGCAACCTTTCCGCAGGTTGCTGCAGATTTTAATGCTAGGCAATCAACAAGTGTCAGCGCGCGTACTAATTAACGAAACATCATCGATATGGGCCTTCGGAGCTGAAGGCCTACTCGTGTACCCTCTATGACCGCACGACACAAAGCCTAACGCTTCGCGTGCGCCCGTCAACACCGACGTTGGACTGTTGATGACTGGGAACATGTTGCCTGGTCAGACGACTCTCGTTCCAAATTGTATCGAGCGGATGGCCTTGTATGAGTATGGAGACAACCTCATGAATCCATGGACGCTGCATGTCAGCAGAGGACTGTTCAAGCTGGTGGAGGTTCTGCATTTGTGTTGGGTTTGTGCAGTTGGAGTGTGGAGTGATACGGGACCATCGACCCGGCTAGATATGACTCTGACAGGAGATACGTGCGCCGGCATCCATTCATGTCCATTGTGCATTCCGACGAACTTGGGTAATGCCAGGAAGACAATGCGACACCCCACTCGTCCATAATTCCTACAGAGTGACTCCAGGAACACTCTTCGGAGTTATACATTTCCGCTGGCCACCAAACTCCCCAGACATGAACATCATTGAGTATATGTGGGATGCCTTGCAAAGTGCTGTACGGAAGAGATCTCCCGCCCCTCGTACTCTTACGGAAATGGACACCCCTTCAGGATCCATGATATCAGTTCCCTCCAGCACTACTACAGATATTAGTCGAGTCCATGCCACGTCGTGTTGCGGCAATTCTGCGCGTTCGCGGAGGCCCAACACGATATTAGGCAGGTGTGCCAACTTCTTTGTCTCTTCAGTGTAGACGAAGCAGCAGGTCTACTAAAGAGACTGCCTACTCTAAGCCTGTCTACGCTGCGTTAAAGCATTTCTGTCTGGTATAGGATACTTACTAGATAAAGTTGACGGAGAATATCGAAAAAGTCGGGCAGCTTGTTTCGTATTATGGCGAAATAGATGAGAGACTTTATGGACATGTTTAGCGAGATGTGAGATCTTTTCACTAAATGTCAATTACGATATTTCTCTTCTGAATGCGAAAATATTTCATTAACGCCAACCTACATAGGGATAAATAATCATCATAATAAACTGAGAGAAATCAGCTCTCTCACGAAAAGATTTACGTGTCAGTTTTTCACAAGCGCCGTTCGAGACTGGAACACCAGGCAAATAGTCTGCAGGTGGTTTGATAAACTCTCTGCCAGACACTTACTTCTGAATTTCAGTGTAGTCACGTAGATGCAGACGTAGATGTAAATGTGGATGTTAACATTCACTGGCAGAATAGTGGGAAAATACAGTGAGTCTAGCAAGGAGACTACTTAAGTATCACTTGTTCAGCTTATGTTAGTATATGTGTGTGCGGGACCTATACCAGATAGGTCTAACAAAAGACACTCAACATGTACAGAGGAAGGAGGCACCAATCGTAACCGGCTGCTTTCACACACGAAAGAGCGCCACGGAAATAATAAGGAACTTAAATTAGTAAACTCCTGAAGATAGACTCCAATAATCCCGGAAATTCTACTTTCGGCATTTCAATGGTCAGTGTTAAATAAAGAATCTGGAATATTCTTTCGCCTCCTACGTATTGTTACCGCAGGAATCTTGAAGGCTATATTAGAATGATTACCGTACGCATTCATGCAGCCATTCATATCACGCTTAATACAGGATTCGAACGGGAAGAAACCTTATCTTGTGGTAACATGCTAAACAGCGTCAGCCATGCACTTTATTATGGCTTGTAGAGTATATATGTAGCTACTAGACGACTTCTCTTAGTGAGGAATGCCCTTCTTTGCCTACAGTAGGCTGTATACCAACCTTGCTTCGTCCATCATGCCTTACTTTGCTTTTAAGATATTCTAGGTAAGCAGTACTTGCACACGGGTACAATAGGTAACGTCTTTGTTTCCAACATTTTTTTCGGTCACTTTAGCTCGGTGGATATTGCAGTAGCTTTGCGTGGTGTAACACACACAGCACTGTATGATATACAGGACATAAAATCCCGTCTGAGGCCTCCGATCATTTTTATGTCAATAATTTGCAACCAATGCTGTACAATCGCAATAAAGTCAATTGAAAACCTCATGACTTTATTGCGATTGTACAGCATTTGTTGCCAATTATTAACACAGCATCGCTCTAGATTACGTTTGCTTGAGGTGCCTCGAGAAGTCAGCAGAAGGCCAACTTCTACCCTCCAGTAACCGGTCCGAACTGTATTCTGCTATGAGGCGCGCAAGCGTATAAGCGTTGTCTGTAATGTCAGGCCAGGCAATCGGTACGTCGCTCCTCTACCCCCTCCCGCCCCGATTATTCCACGGCTACGTAACGAGGACAGATTAATACACACATCAAAAAAGGTTTTGCATCACATCGGTTCCGGTTGGAATGGAGATCAACATAAACATCATTTCCGCACTTTTTATTGCTCATGAAAACCAAACATTGCATGTTGTACCATGATACAGCGAGACTTTCAGAGGCCCTGGTCCACATTACGGTACACACCGGTACCTATAATACCCAGTAGCACGTCCTCTTGCATTGATGCATGTCTGTATTCGTCGTGGCATACTATCCACAAGTTCATCAAGGCACTGTTGGTATAGATTGTCTCAGTCCTCATTCCACGATTCGGTGTAGATGCCTCAGAGTGGTTGGTGGGTCACGTCGTCAACAAACAGCCCTTTTCAGTCTTTTCCAGGCACGTTCGATAGGGCTGATGTCTGAGAACATGCTGACCACTCTAGGAGAGCGATGTCGTTATCCTGAACGAAGTCATTCACAAGATGAGCACGATGGGGGCGCGAATTATCGTCCATGAAGACGAATGCCTCGTCAATATGCTGCCGATATGGTTGCACTATCGGTCGGAGGATAGCATTCACGTACCGTACAGCCGTTACGGCACCTTCCATTACCACCAGCGGCGTACGTTGGCCCCACATAATGCCAACCCAACAGCAGGGAACCTCCACCTTGCTGCACTCACTGGAAAGTGTGTTTAAGGCTATCAGTCTGACCGCGTTGCCTCTAAACACGTCTCCGACGATTGTCTGTTTGAAGGTATGTGCGACACTCATCGGTGAAGAGAACGTGATGACAATCCTGAGCGGTTCATTCTGCATGTTGTTGGGCCCATCTGTACCGCGCTGCATGGTGTCGTGGTTGCAAACATGAACATCGCCTTGGACGTCGGGATTGAAGTTGCGCATCATGCAGCCTATTGCGCACGGTTTGAGTTGTAACAAGACGTCCTGTGGCTGCACGAAAAGCATCATTCAACATGGTGACGTTGCTCTCAGGGCTCCTCCGAGCCATAATCCGTAGGTAGCGGTCATCCATTGCAGTAGTAGACTTTGGGCCGCCTGAGCGAGGCATGTCATCGACGGTTCCTGTCTCTCTGTATCTCCTCCATGTCCGAACAACATCACTTTGTTTCACTCCGAGACGCCTGTACACTTCTCTTGTTGAGAGCCCTTCCTGGCACAAAATAACAATGCGGACGCAACCTAACCATGATATTGACCGTCTAGGCATGGTTGAACTATAGACAACACGAGCCGTGTACCTCCTTCCTGTGAAATGACTGGAACTGATCGAATGTCGGACCCCCTCCGTCTAATAGGCGCTGCTCATGGATGGTTGTTTACATCTTTGGGCGGGTTTAGTGACATCTCTGAACAGTCGAAGAGACTGTGTCTGTGATACATTATCCACAGTCAAAGTCTGTCTTTAGGAGTTCTTGGACTGGGGTGATGCAAAACTTTTTTTGATTTTTTTAGTTTCGCTTGATAATTCTACCAGTAATATTCGGAGTAAAGGGCTATAGTAATTAAATATGCACACCAGTGCTCTTCAGTCCGACAACCCAGAGAATCTGTATTGTAGCATAGGTTTCAGGAAACAAAGAGTAAAGAGAGCAACTTGAAGCATGGAGGAATAGCTTGATTTAAACTGATCAGCGACTCAGACATTTCACTGTTTTTAAAATAGTCTGTCTTCTAAAACAAACTGTGTTCAATAACGCGACCTAGTACTTCTGAGATGACCTCATTATGACTAGATTTTTGATAACGTATCTCACGAAATAAAGTAACTGTTTGACTTTTGGGACGTCACATAATTTAGTCTCTCTCTTGCGTCACTCTAATTACAAAGTGCAAGGCTCGTTGTTTCCAAATTTTACGCCATAAAAGATGACGTAAATCTGGAAAAGCTGCTTCGACTTTTTCCAGCGAAGCTCAGTGAACTCACTGTATGTAATGCACTTGATAATTCATTAAGAAGATCCCATAACAGCTTGTGAGATCATTCAATTTGCAAAGTTTCATTACCTGTTGCAAGTGTGTCATGAATCCATACTACAAGTACTGTAGAAAGGGTATTTTTGTAGTTAAGATTTGGCACCTCTGTCTACAATAATATCAAATATTTACGTACACAGTATCTTAACGTTCTCATGCGATATCACCACGAAATTCACTCAGTATTCTGCCAATTAATCTAAGTCTCCCCCCTGACTTACGTACGTCTGAGCCTATGATATCATTATTTTTCATAACCCATAAATTGTTACATCTAAGTATTTATATAAGGTGACTAATTCTTATTTTCGATCATGGACATTGCACGATGATGATGATATTATATCGACGTAGCATCAACTACTTGTCTCTGCAACAGCGCTTCTGTATGTGATATTGTGCTCTACATTACGCCGGCCAAGTGGCCGAGCGGTTCTAGGCGCTACAGTCTGGAGCCGCGCGACCGCTACGGTCGCAGGTTCGAATCCTACCTCGGGCATGGATGTGTGTGATCTCCTTAGGTTAGTTAGGTTTAAGTAGTTCTAAGTCCTAGGGGACTGATGACCTCAGCAGTTAAGTCCCATAGTGCTCAGAGCCATTTTCTACATTACGTCTTAATTTTGACACTTAGTTGCCTCCAACAGATCTATTTTCTTTTCTGGCTTCTCTTTTTCCTCCCAATATGTATTCAAGTACCTCTTATGTCTAAATTAACTCCCCCCAGGGGCTCAGCATTCATTTGCTGAGTACGGGCTTGGCGACCCCGGGGTCCTGAGCTGGGGACTGGTCAGCGCCGCCAGTCTCCTGTCACCGTAAACCCCGGACATGCTTCAGCGACCACCGCATGGCGCAGCGGTGGAATGTTGTATGCTGCGGGGAATGGTAATCTTGGCTTGACCGCCTGGATTGCGAGGAAGGTAAACCTCTATAAAAACCCCTCAATCTTATGGTGTGCTGCGCGCCTATAAGATGCATGGCTGTTGGGGTGGAACAGTCGCAAGCGGGCAACCTCTGGGGCACCTGCCGCACCCCAGTTGTATAAGGCTTACTCAGGCACGCGGGGCTCTGTCTGAGCGGACCTTTAGTTCCCTAGCTGCTCGTGGGACCACAATGGACCCTTCGACCTCTACGTTTCCCCCTACCTGTGGATTGGGTGGGCCACTGGTAGGAAAACACACCCAATCGAAAAAGCGACTTCGTGCTGCGAGTCCTCCAGCGCCTGGTGTTACTAGAGATTTATCAGACTGTCGTAACAGAGCACATGCTGATATCCAGAATGTGTTTTTGATTGTCAAACGGAAGGAAGGTAGCTTTGAGAGAGTTTCTCCCTTTTACATCCACAAGGGTCTTGAGGGAATTGCAGGAACACTGAAATCTGTGAAGCGTCTGCGCAATGGGACTCTGTTAGTTGAAACTTCTAGTTCCCGTCAAGTCACTTCTCTTAGGAAAGCAACCTGTCTCGGAGAGTACGCTATCGAGATCGAGCTCCACTCCACTTTGAACTATAGTAAGGGTGTTGTGACATGTAGGGACTTGGTGGATATCCCCAAGGACGAGTTGAAATCTGAGTGGGCTGACGAAGGTATTGTCGACGTGCAGCATATTATGAAACGAGTCGATGGGGACCTAGTCAAATCCGACTCGTTTATTCTCACGTTCAATCGCCCGAGACTCCCAGAGCATGTTAAAGCGGGTTTCTTACGTTTGCCAGTACGGCCATATTTCCCCAACCCAATGCGCTGTTTTAAATGTCAGCGCTTTGGGCATACTACGTTGGGGTGCAATGGGATAGCCACTTGTGGTAAATGTGGTCAGCCTGCCCATGAAGGAGCCGATTGTTCATCGCCTGTGAAGTGCGTGAATTGCTCTGGGAGTCACCCTGTCTGGAGCCGGGTCTGCCCCATCTATCTCGAGGAACGGAAGATACAGGAGATCAAAACATCTAAGCGCATCCCCTATGGTGAGGCCAAGAAGCTCTTTAAGGCCATGCAGCCTCCTGTGTTTACAACATCTTTCGCTTCCACTCTGCAGAAACCGGTACAGTTGGCCACTGTTGCTACACAAACGGAGGTTGCTAGTGTCAGCACTAATACCTGCATTTGCCAGTGCACTTGTGCTGCTGCGGTTGTTTTGCAACCTGCAGCTCTCCCCACAACATCGGACAAGGCCGTGGTTGCTGACATTGGGGTACTTCCTGCACCTCCCCATATGGCACCTTCTGCCCAGGCGAGTAAAGCTCCAACTGTTGACAAGGTTCCGCATTCTAAGCCCCCCAAGACGAAGACGCCAAAGGTGAAGGTTTTGCCACCTGAGGAGACTAGTCACGGTCAGTCCGATGATGATGCCATCGTACTATCTGACATCTCCCTTGGGTCGCCATCGGAGCTGATGGACATTGATGTCGACCGGGGGCGATCTTCTCGCCCCAGGAATAAATCTCCGGCCAGTACGGGCTCTCCTCCAAAGCACAGGGGCAGGGTGAAAATTCAGCCACCCTGATCACTGGCTCCCATATTACAGTGGAACCTGAATGGGTTCAGGACGCATGTGGCCGAATTACAACTCCTTGTACGAGAGCGCCCCTTGTGCTTATGTCTCCAAGAGACACATTTCCGGGCCACTGATGCTCCTTCTTTACGGGGCTATACCGTGTATCGAAAAGATGATCTGATGGGGGAAAGGGCAAAGGGTGGTGTTGCGGTTTTTGTCCATGACATGCACCACTCATCTGAGCTCCCTCTCGTTACGGACTTGCAAGCAGTTGCAGTTGACCTTCTTGTGGGGCAGAGGCTCACAATCTGTTCCGTTTACTTACCGCCTCAGGACGCCATAGACTCTGAGGCTCTCACAGACCTTATTACCCAACTCCCCCGCCCATTTCTCCTTCTGGGGGACTTCAATGCTCATAATGTCTTATGGGGCTCTACGACTACTTGCCCCAGGGGTCGCATTCTGGAAAGCCTCATGGTATCCGAAGAACTGTGCATCCTCAACTCTGGTGCTCCCACTCATTTCTGTACTGCTTCTGGGTCGTCGTCAGCTATTGACCTTTCCTTTTGCTCTCCAGCACTCGCGGATTCTGCTCTGTGGGAGGTTGCCGCTGACCTCCATTCTAGTGACCACTTCCCCCTTTGGATTCGCCTCCTGGATGAGACTGTAGCATTACCAGTGCCACCCAGGTGGAACCTCTGCAGAGCTGACTGGACACTTTTCAGCGATTTAGCTGTTTTGGAACACCGTGCCAGCGTCCACGAATGGGTCGACCATGTTACAGCCGTGATCTCCCATGCTGCTGAATTGTCGATCCCACGGTCCTCAAGTCATCCCAAGAGGCGCCTTGTCCCTTGGTGGACCACTGAGTGCCGCTCAGCCATCCGAGCCCGCCGTGCAGCTCTGCGCCGCTTCAAGTGCCGTCCCTCAGCTGACAATCTTGCGGCCTTTCGGGTGGCAAGGGCCAAGGCGCGGCGAGTGATTAAAGAGAGCAAACGACGGTCATGGCAATCGTTCTTGAACTCCATCTCCCGCTCCACTAGTTCTACAAAAGTGTGGGAAGCCATCAGGAGGATCTCCGGGAAACGCAGCCAACTACCTGTCACGGCATTGCTGCATCAGGGTAGTCTACTCACGGCGCCGAGAGACATTGCCCAGACACTGGCCACGTATTTTGCCGAATCTACTGCCACTATGAACTGTGATCCAGATTTCTGCCGCTACCGCACGGCTATCGAGAGGGATCACTTGGACTTCCGGTCTCCAAATTCTGAACCCTACAACTGCCCCTTCACAATGTGGGAACTGGATTCGGCGCTGTCTGTGGCTCATGATACTGCGCCAGGTGCTGATCAAATCCTGTACAGCATGCTGCAGCACTTGTTGCTGCCATCCAAGGAAGTACTCCTGAATTGTTTTAATATGATATGGTCATCCGGCACGTTCCCTGACTCGTGGAGGGAGGCGATTTTGGTTCCCCTCCTCAAACCGGGAAAGGACCGAATGCATCCCAGTAGTTATCGGAGTATTGCTTTGACGAGCTGTGTCGGGAAGACATTGGAACGCATGGTCAACCGTCGCCTGGTTTGGCTGCTCGAGACCAGGCAGCTCCTTAGCCACTCTCAGTGTGGCTTTCGGAGATGTCGTTCAACTATAGACAACTTGACCCTGCTTGAGGCGGTCATCCAGCAGGCCTTCTTACGTAACCAGCATTGTCTAGGTGTATTCTTTGACATTAATAAGGCGTATGACACTACTTGGCGCCGCCTTATCCTCAATCAACTCCATCAGTGGGGCTTTCGTGGCCATCTCCCCATCTTCATTCGGTCCTTTCTTTCCCGCCGCCTCTTTCGATATCGGGTTGGTAATGTGCTATCTGATTTGTACGTGCAGGAGAATGGTGTTCCTCAGGGAAGCGTTTTAAGTGTCACCCTCTTTGCCGTCGCCATTAACAGTATCACGTCCACAATCCGGAGTCCTGCCCAGTGCTCCTTGTTTGTGGACGATTTTGCTGTTTTCTGTTCTTCCTCCAGTCTTGTCACTGCTAGTCGGCAGCTGCAGCTTACGATAAAGCGATTAGAGGCATGGACTGCGAAGACGGGTTTTACCTTTTCTGCAGACAAATGTGTGTGTGTTCATTTTAATCGTTCTCGACGTGCTTTTACCTCCCCTGAATTGCGTCTGAGGGGCACCATTCTTCCTTTTAGAGACACTGTGAGGTTCCTGGGCCTCACTTTTGATTCCAAGTTGTCGTGGTTGCCGCACCTTAAAGACCTCAAGGTGCGGGCCCTGAAGGCGCTGAATATTTTGAAGTGTTTGAGCCATCGGTCCTGGGGAGCAGATCGGGCGCGTCTGCTGCAGTTTTATAGGGCTTTCGTCCGGTCGCGTCTTGACTATGGATGCACTGTGTATGGGTCAGCGAGGCCTTCGTATCTGAAGATTCTTGACGCAGTACACCATGAGGGTATCAGGCTGGCCACTGGTGCCTTCCGTACCAGTCCCATCCCCAGCCTGTGTGCTGAGGCAGGGGAACCGCCGCTCGCCATCCGGCGGAAACTCCTCATGGCGCGACGGGTGTGTCAATTCTTTGCCTGTCCTACCTCCCCTGCGTACCCTACTGTTGCCCGACCCCCTATGGAACGTCTCTTTTCCAGTCGTCCAAGGGCAACGAGACCATTTGGGATTCGTGCCAAGCATTTGCTTGAGTCCCTTGGCGTGGAGCGTGTGGCACCCCAACTCCAGGGTTTTACCCGCCTGCCTTCCTGGTTGCTCCAGAGGCCCAGCGTCCTTTTAGACTTGTCAGAGTACCGGAGGAGCTGCACTCCTGCGTTTGTTTTTACCTCCTTATTTTACGATATTTTAAACCAGCATCCTGACCATGTACCAGTATTTACGGATGGCTCTAAACAGGGGGACTCTGTAGGTTGTGCTGTGGTTTTCCCTGATCGAGTCATCAAATTACGGCTTCCTGCAGCGTTTACCATCTTTGATGCCGAATTGTTTGCGATCTTGCGGGCATTGGAGCAGATGAGATGTGTTCCCAGTCTTAAGTTTCTCATCTGTTCTGACTCTCTGAGTGCCCTTCAGACCATGCAACACTTGTACCCAGTGGATACGGTCGTCCAGAACATCCATGATGCCCTACTCCACCTGCAACGGCAGGGGAAGGAGGTTTCTTTCTGCTGGGTGCCGGGGCACGTGGGTATTAGGGGAAACGAACTGGCGGATGTGGCTGCCAAAGATGCATGTTCCCTCCCTCACGTTGTTGAATGTGCCGTCCCCCTCCATGCTGTTACCTCCCTTTTGCGTTCTCGTGTTATGCGTCAATGGGAAGAGGAGTGGCTGGCAGTCGGTGAAAATAAGCTGCGTCTGGTCAAGGCCACCACGCGGCCATGGCGTACATCGTACCAGTCATGCAGGCGGGATGAGGTTCTCCTCACCCGCCTCCGCATCGGGCACAGTCCCTTAACGCACGGTTTTTTACTCCGGCGGGAGGACCCCCCAATCTGTAGTGTTTGTGGCGACCTGATAACTGTGCGCCACATTTTACTTGACTGTCCTTTATTCTCTGACCAGAGGGCGGTGGTTTCCTTGCCACCGGATTTGCCCTCTATTTTGCAAGACGACGCAACGACTGTGGTTAAGGTCTTACGGTTTTGTGTCCTGTCCAATTTGTTGCCTCGGATTTTAGGGAGAGGATTTTAATGTGCTGCTGGGTGACTGGTTCACCCAGGTTTTAGGTAAGAGGTCCGCCAGTCACGATTACCTACTTGTTTCCCTTCAATTTCTGTTCTCTTTTCCTTGTGTTTCCTTTCCTTTTTAGTGCGTTTCTTCTCCTCTTGTTTTGCCTCTGTATGTGAGGATTTGTAACTGCGTCAGGTCTGTGTCTTTTAGCCGTTCTCCTTGTTCGCTGTCCGTCTTCGTCTCTTCTCCGCATGTGTTCCTGTTTCTATGCGTTTGGGCGCTGATGACCACGCTGTTTAGCGCCCGAAAACCTCAACCCACACACACACACACTCTAAATTAACTATCGGAAATTTCGTTCTTTTTTTTTGGGCAGCTACTGTGAGGTCTCTTCGATCATTAATTTCTTTCAAAACATCTTCATTACTATTTTTATGTTCATCTGGTGCTGCTTAGACTTCTGCTGCAAAGCTACATTTCCTTCGCCTATAAGCACTTTCTGAGTGTCTTCAAGAGCTTTCATAGTCGTATAGAAATGAATTCCAGATGAGTGATTCAATAGTTTTTTTCACATTAAAGCAGTTGTTCACTAGTATTTGTTATTGTCTACAATTAAGATGACTGATTAACAAGATTCATCACCTTTTTTATATTTGAATCGTTTTAATGTCGATGTCAGGTCCATGTCATTCTTTACTTGCTTATTATTACAACTTTGGTTTATGTCAGTTATTTTTAAGGTCAGACTATTTCCCGACTGCTGAAAATTTAGTAAGCATATTCTGCATATCTCTTTCACTGTCGGCCGTTAGTAAAATTAACTGTTTAGTTAGTATGAAGAACGTTTTCCACTGTTAATATTTTACTATGTTAATTATATCTTTTTCTTCGGAATTATCTTTCAGCAAGCATGGTCTGAAGAAATTCAGGTTTGGAAGATAGCATTATTGTAATCTCAGTATCGTCTTTGCTTTTGTATTTCTAGAATGTTTATTTTATGCCAAATTTAGCAGCAGATAATCATCAAATTAAATGAAATAGTGAAATCAAGTGGCAGAATGCATCGTCGATGCTACAGAGTGTAATATCAGCAGGGCACAGTAATCGGTGTTAGCAAAAAGCGTTCGCCGGACGTGACATTTCGCCTCCTTTGCTGGTTATGCTACTAGCATTGCGATACGCCATTAGAACTAGTTGACTGAAGAGAGTCATAAAAATTAAAGATTAGCTATTCAACCAAGTTTTGTGATCACAAAACGCCATGATCCCATGCTGTCAACGCGGTCTTAATGCATCATGCAGATTCATGCCACAGTGTTGGTTCGATGTGGAAGCAATATAACGAGCGTGGGCCTGTCTGCGTCGATGGCTGGGTATCACCTGGTGCACGCCACTCCATCATTTTCCATTGCTCAGAAACCACAAAAACCTCATACTCCAATCGCGAATGCCGTCGCCCGTTTGCTGAGCTGCAGAATGTCATGTTTATGGAGGGGTGCGGCTTCAACCCTTCGTGCTACATAAGCCATATAGGCGTTCGATGATGCTGCTGTGACTTCAGTACAGCAGGCAGGGTTCATGCACGTCATAGCAGACTGATGCCGAAGAATACGCATATGAGGCGCCAACGGACACAACATGTGACGACGGCCCCTGTACACTGATGACAATGTGCAAAATAGTCGCTATGTAGAGAAAACTTTTCAATCGGAGGTACTGCAACTCCTACAGGAAATTCAACATGACTTATTTCAGTAGAACAATGTTAAGCCGCAAATTGTGACAAATTAGCAATCTTTCATACAACGACGGATACCACTGCTTCCTTTTCCCTTGTTCTCCAGTATATGTGTCGAAAACTGTTGTGTGCAAATTGTCCGATAGAGTTTTACAGCAAACAATGAATTAGTTACTTGGACTTAAACACAAGCCACTTGGTGAGATGTGACCAGGAGCTTATTCCCGACCTCTAATAGCTTCTGATACTGGAGTTGGATAACACTTGAGCCATTACGAAACGAACTTGAGACAAAACAAACTGCTCGTCTTTGGGTCTTCTATCAATCCCATCTAGTATCGCGTCTAGGCGGTATAGCAATCGATACGAAACTTTAGAACGTGAGTGTAGCAAGGAAGCTCCTTTCGCCTGCTCTACACTTTTTGATGAATCTCAGTCCAATATCTGCCTTTCCTGAGATTAATTTTGTGTGTCGTCACAGTTTTAAATTGCTCTGTACGCATACTCCCTCATAATTAATAGATGTGATTGCCACCAGTATTTGTTCGGTAATCAAACAGTAACGGATCTTTATGCGTGTTTATGCGGGACGTATTACATTTGTTTATGTTTAGAATGATGTGCTATATCTGCACCAACTGTCGGATCTCTGCAAGTCTTCGTAGGTTCTGCTATAATACTTTATAGTATATACAACACCATCATCGTCGAACAGCCTCGAGACATTTGTATTAGCAATTCATGTACGCTCCAAAAAGAAGAAGAAAGAAGAAGAGAGAGAGAGTTGTTGGGTGTCCTTCTGGAGTATATCGTGCCAAATTCTGTCGAATTGGAACGCTAGATCGTCAAAATCCCGAGCTGGCTGGAGGGCCCTGCACATAATGTTTTAAAAGTTCTCAATTGGGGAGAGATCCAGCGACCTTGCTGGCCAAGGCAGGATTTGGCAAGCACAAAGACAAGCAGTAAAACTCTCGTCATGTGCGGGCGCGCTGGTATCCCGCCGCTGTTCTTATCCAGACATGTTTTCGGCCTAGAATCTCATTGACTGGAGTATAATTTTCGGCGATGAGTCTCTCTTTGAGCCCTGATGACGTGCGAAGACGTGTTTGGGGACGCCCCGGACAGTGGTGGGGTACCAACATGACTGTCGCTCGCTATACGCTCCGACAGGCGCGACTGATGCTCTACCATTCGTCACCCGTGGCATCCTTACAGCACTGCGGTACGTCCAAGATATTCTGCACCCTGTTGTGTTGGCCTTCATTGCTTGCAATTCTGTGCTTACATTTCAGCAAGGTAACGCCCTCCCAAACACGACGAGAGTTGCTATCGCTTGTCATCGTCTTTGTCAAATCCACCAAATTTTACCTTGGCCAACAAGGTCGCTTGATCTCTCCCTGATAGAAAACGTTTGAAGCATTATGTGGATAGGGCCACCCCAGGGTTTTGACTATTTAATGAGTCAATTAGACAGAATTTCGCATGATATCCCTCAGGAGGACACCAAACAACTCTGTCAATCAGTGCCAGGCCGAATAACTGTCTGCATAAGGGTCAGAGGTGGATCCAAACATTATTGACTTGCTGAATTTGATACTCTCTTTTTCTTGAATAAATCATCCAATTGTTCTGAAATTGTAGTCGTTTGTTTTTTTGTACTCGTACGTCACATCTACAGATTTCCGTGCATTCGGTTTAAAGATTCATGATTCGTCATTTTTTAGAGCGTATATTGTAAATGAATATAAATAATAGCACATGTCACTGTATGTACTATTATTTGTAGTGTATTTTTTACTAGGCTTTCTGATGGTGAGCTTTGCCCCAATCAGGTCAGAACAATAAAAGATTTACTGCCGTCTCGATCTCCTTCATATCAATGCCTGTTAGCACTTTTAGCATTTTTTTTATATTAATCCAACATTGCCTGCCTGCATACAGAGGAGCGGTTCGAGAAATACCAGTCTGGCAGCTTGCGTTTGTGTTCTAACAAGTTTGGTCGCAGAAATGCTAAAACGAAACAGGCCTGTTTTTCTCCCATTGTCTCCATTCGAAGTCTTGTAGTGGGACTTATAGGGCGTGTGCTTGCCGTGTGCGAATGCAAGAACAGCTGAAGACGTTGACCGAGGTCAACCATCTGCAGGCTGTAGCGGGCATGGGGTAGCGCGGGTGAGGAGTGGGGCTGCTACTGGCACGTCGCGTGAGCCACCACAAGTGTCGCTTGATTCGCCTTTGGGCTTTGCTGACAACGAACCTTTACGAGTGCCCAACGGAAGATAACCGCCCTCATTCAGAACGAATGACAGGTTGTAACCTTTTCGCCTCGCTCGAGGCGACGAGTAATGCTAGGAATGGCCGTTTGGCTGGACCCACTTACCCTATGAGTGGACAAGTGACACCTTCTCTTCCATGGTCCGAGTAGGCACGCGGGGGAAGGGGGGTGGATGCTACTTGTCATTGCGAGCTAGTTATTAGGAAATTTGGGAAATAGAGTCCAGGCTCGGATCGAAGTCCATTCTGAATAGTATGTCAGCCGGTGGGCCTCATCCAAGATGTGGCTATCGAGGGTGCAGGGTGCATTCATCCGCAAGCTGCGGCCCATGTCGGCACCAATGATTCTTGTCATCTGGGTTCTGACGCCATCCTCAGTTTGTTTGGGCCGTTTGCTGAAGTGGTGTAGACTGCTGGCCTTGCTGGCAGTGTGCAAGCAGAGAATAGAATTTGCGGTATCGTCCCAGAACTAGTCGATCCGCTTTTGATCAGAGCAGAGGGGAAGGTATCCGATTCGTTCCTCTGATAATACGCAGCAAATTCAGATCGCGTACCAAGCAATGGCACTTCAAAGATCAAGAATTTAAAAACATGTTACCGAAGCTTTTGTAAGAAAATCCATAACTTCACCGCTCTTCATGAAAGCTGTCGCGTTCACATTATAACCAGAACCGAGAGCTAGATGAAACCCGAATCAGAAAGCTCCGAAGTATTTAACGAGGCATGAAACGTATATCGAAGAGACACGTTAAACGAAGTGTTCATCGCAGTCCACAAAATTATTGAGTCTATCGAAGTAGAAATTCAGATTGGCTGCCAAGTTATCTAGACACGAGTAACCGTCCTAGGTTAACTGAAGTTTATCATCAGATTTTTTCGCCGGCCTCTGGATTACACCTTGGCAGTTGTACAATCATTCATAAGTCGGTAATTTCCAAGAATGCTTACCTTTCGATACCGCAGTGTGCAAACGATATATATAGAACGTGCGATTTTAAATCAATCACTCGACTGTGGTGGCGGCCTTTATGATAAATTATTTGATAGACGCTAGGAAAACCCAAAAGATTTATGACGGTAGTGAGTGGTATGTATGGTATAGCAGACGTTTCTTCGGCCGATTGCCTCATGTGGAAGAATCTACTTCCATGCTTATGCAATGTAGAAAAGTATTTGAATTTTTGTAGGAAATATGCCACTCAACCCATATTTTTGCATGACATTGGCAGAGTCTACCCAGGCTACGGTAAAAAGGGAATGCCTCCCGTAGTACACACATCAAACGGACTTTCTCATGATGACGACGTCGACGTGTGAGGTTAGTCGTCTCCTTCGTAATTACAACAATTTTAGTAACGCTCTTTTGTTGGTGCTGTAGTGACCACTATAAACATGCTCAAAACGCCTGCCACCACAGTGGCATGATCGATTTAGAATCGCACGTTCCATACATATCGTTGGCACCCTGCGGCTTCAATAGGCAAACATTCTTGGAAATTACCCTTAAGTCTATGCTCTGTTGCGCGGAAGTACACCGGATTATGAAATATTTGATGGAAGCGACTTTAATCTACGGAGTCCATGCCTATGGCTTCATGACAGATCTTGTGAAGTATACATTAACGCTTTCTTCGAAAACTGTCTTAACAACTAATTAGTCAACCCACACGCAATGGATAAATTTTAGGACCTGTTACCAGAAACAGGGCTCATTTTACAGACAGTGCCAGTATAGAGACAGAGATTGATGGTGGTTACTAAATTTAATAAATGTTTCAAGAGGGATAGGACTGCGTTCGTCCTGGACAGAACCAATAAGCGGTTTTTAGCACCCTACTTAGACAATAAATCGATATCACTCAGTTCCAATGTGACGGGCGTGTACGTATACGGGCAAAGATTAAACTGATTGTAAGTCGCTCTCTGAAGCGCTATGTGTGGAGTAAGTGGATTAAGGAGGGGAAAGATCCACCGTTGTTTAATAATAAAATTCGGAAAACGAGGAAAAAATCGAAAGTGTTGCACTCACGTTTCAAAAAAGAATGCATAAATTCCGACAGGCAAAACTTACTACAAATTCGTTAGTATACAAAGAAATATATGTGCGACAAATGCACCAAGTTCCACTGTCACATGTCAGCGGAAGATCTTGCCGAGACCTCGAGAAAATTCAGCCAGTACTTAAAATCGCTAAGCGGATCGAAGGCTTCTATTTAGTCGCTAGTTAACCAGTATCATGCGGCAGAAAAAGACAGCAAAAGGAAAGCTGTTGCACCGTAATAAAACGTTACTTCTCCCTACACCTGATGCTTCTACTCGTTCTTCCCCCATTTTGGTCTACGCGCATTTCGTAAACAATCTCTCGTCACTCTTTCTTATGTAATGCTCCAGTAGACAATGTATGTTCTGACCATCAATGAATTGCCATTGGTCTGTGACAGTCTCAGTAAGCTCCAACAACCCCCACCCCCACAGCCCCCCCTCCCCACCCCTCCGCCAACTACCGTTACATTTTTTTCTAATATCAGTTTGTTATTAATTTGTCCGTCTGCTTACTATGAATGCTTTTAACAATACAGCTATGCCCTATGGCGATATGTGTTAGTAGTAAGTTTTTGATACGACAGCCCGCCCTCATTTGAGCATCGATACCGAGAATGTAATTATGTGACACACTTCCATGTGTCGTAGCAGGCGGAGAGGTGATACTCCGACGTGGCGCGTCCCAGGTGGCGGATAGGGGGGTCCTCACCGGCTTGCCGGCGGACTTGAGCGAAATAAAATAGCTCTCGCGGACCAAACACACAACATTAAGAAATCCATTAGTGTCTGTTCTGGTATCCAGCGACTAGTGGTCTGCGTCTGTTTACCTAGTTGGTGCGGCAGTGAAATATGGCTTGATCTCAACAATCAAGTCTGCAATTACCGTGATCTTTTTGAAGGTCACCACAACCAACTTCAACTTGAAGTAATCATGATGGAACAAATGGAAAGAAATCCGCTACCCCAGGCCCCAGTCAACGGACTGGACTTTCCTGGTCATCGGATTCTGGGGGACCAGGAACATCATGAGGAGAAGAGTCGGAGCTTCTCAAAACCTCTTCGCAAGCACTACCTTGGCACTCTCAATGCAAACACTCTGTTCAAACTTGGAAAACTAAAACAACTGACAGACATGCTAGATAAATTTCACATCAAAATTCTTGCCATCCAAGAGACGCGCTTCGTAGATGAAAACCATTTCGACACAGAACATTACAGGATTTACAAAGGTAAACCTGCTGTCAGAAGAGGAACACCATTATTGTTTGGTACAGGGTTTGCAGTACACAAATCAGTCATGGATAACATCATAGACTTCATTTCAATATCAGAACGTATCTCGACACTGTCCTTCAAATCAGGTAATAAAGCATACACAATTATCAACGCACATGCACCTACAAATGACCATAACAGAAAGAAGCCACAAGAAATTGAAGACTTCTGGGAAGACATGGAGGAAGTAACTAACAACGTGCCAGAAAGACATGTGAAAATTGTAATGGGTGATTTCAATGCTCAGCTTGGTAAGGAGAGAAAATTCAGAGAAATAACAGGCCCATACTCAGCACATATTCGCACGAACAGAAATGGGGAACACCTCATAAAATATTGTCAAAACTTTAACCTCAAAATCATGTCAACACAATTTCAAAAACCAAGACGAAAACTTACAACATGGAAAGCACCCAACACAGTGTGGGGAGAATTTCAGATTGATCATGTGGCCATATCCAAGAAAAATTCGCAGGAAATTCTAAATGTCAGAACACGTAAAGGAGTCTTCGAGTCTGATCATTATTTGCTACAAGTTAAGATTAGGCCAATCCCAAGACTGAAACAGACAGCGCAAAACAAAATAGTCAAACCTGATCCGGAATACTTGAAGATAAACAGGGATAAAATCGTTGAAGAAATTAATAGGCACTCAATAGACACATGGACAGATCTGGCGAAGGCAATTCAGAAGACTATGTGCTGGGGACAACCACCTAGAAAACGTAAACATAGGTGGTGGAACGCAAAGTGTGATGAAGCCATTGAGAGAAGAAAGCAAGCATGGGACAAGTTCAGTAGCTACAGAAATTCAGAAACATGGAAAGAATTTCACGAAGTTCAGAAACTAGCATCGAAGGAAATCAGAAGGGAAAAACGAGCATATGACAATAACAGACTAAAAGAAATTGAGGAAGATTTCAAAAGAAATAACACAAGAAATTTTTACAGAACTTTCAAAGAAAATATTAAGGGCTATCAACCCCCTAGCCTCTGCTTCCGAAGAACAGATGTATCCCTGGAAACAAACACAAAAGAAAACTGTAAAATTCTCAAACATTACTTTGATAAACTTCTTAATTGCAAAAAACCTACAGGAAAATTAACATTCCAAAAGACCACATCTAATGCCGATTCTGATCCACCCACAATAGAAGAGATAGAGGAAATCATAAAACAAATGAAAAATAACAGAGCTGCCGGAGAAGATGGTATTATCGCCGAGATCTGGAAACTCCAAGATGAAAACATCACCAAAAAAATCCATAAGATTATCTCCGAAATTTGGATCACAGAGAAAGTGCCAGAGGAATGGAAATGTGCATTGATCCATCCGTTACATAAAAAGGGTGATAAGTCAGATCCAAACAATTACAGAGGCATTTCGCTAGTACCAGTTACATACAAAATTTTCTCTAAGGTGCTATTAAACAGACTAGAACCACAAGCAGATCTGCAAATTGGGGAATACCAGGCAGGCTTCAGAAAAGGGAGATCATGCATCGAACAGATCTGGAACTTGAGAACACTTTTGAAAGTCAGACAGGCAAGAAACACTGTAGTTACCTTTGTGGACTTTAAAAAAGCATATGATTCCATAGACAGACAGACACTCTTTGACGTGCTGGAAGAATATGGTATCGACAGAAAAACCAGGGCACTTATACAACAGACGCTTACAGACACTACCTCCAAGATTAAGTTCATGGGAGAAATTTCGGAACCCGTCCACATACACACAGGTGTCCGACAAGGAGACGGGCTCTCACCAATCCTGTTCAACATGGTGTTAGACAAAATTATCAAGCAGTGGGAGGAACAAGTTAAAGGAATACAGCTGGGAAGAACACGTGAAACCAAAACAATTATAAAATGTCTGGCATTTGCAGATGATATAGCCATACTCAGCAATAATACACAGGAGGCAAAGGAAGCACTGGAATGCTTGCATGAAATAGCTACCAAAACAGGTCTGCAGGTATCTTACGAGAAGACACAATATATGGAACGACAGACCAACAATGTACACACCATGCATACGGTATATGGATCCGTAGAAAGAGTCGAAAAATTTAAGTATTTAGGGGAGTACATACAAATGGGAGGATCAAACAAGGCGGCTAACATGGAACGAACGAAGAAACTCCAGAAGGCATACAAACTCACATGGTCACATTGTAATAAGAAAAGCATATCGAGGCAGGCCACACTTAGGCACTACAAAACAGTTGTATTACCAGAAGCATTGTACACGTCAGAAACAACCACAATTGGAGCATCAGGCACCATAGACACAGAAAAAATAGAACGCAAAATTCTCAGAAAAATATTTGGACCAATTCACAGAGATGGCGTATGGATGAAGCGACCTACCAAAGAGCTGTACCAGCACACTGACAGACTAACAGACGCGATCAGAAAACGCAGATTAACTTTCTATGGGCACATACAGAGAATGGACAACAACCGACTTACAAAGAAAATTTTTGATGTAGTAAACAGTTCAAGCAAGAAAACAAATTGGTATCATGAAATAGACGAAGACTTAAGGCAGATAGGGATCAACAGGCAAATGATAGGAGACAGGAAATACTTCAGAAACAAAGTTAGGAGTGCAAAATTTATTGTAAAGGAGAGAAAGAAGAAAGGAACATTATGGACAGAGCAAAGGAAACAGGAGCACAGCCAAAGGATGAAGAGATTTTGGGAAGAGAAGAGGAAGAAAGGAAAGAAGTGAAAATTGTGTCATCATGTGATTTTCGAGTTCAAACACTGTCCATAAGGGCAACAATGAAATGAATGAATGAATGAATATTTTGAGAATGTTTTTAAATGCATTTAATCTTAATGCCATGTATATAAGGGCATGGTACTTTAGATTGGGGGGATCCTCTGATGACGTGCTACGCTCTAAATGCGTCACCACATAATTTTTATCAAGAAGCGATCAGTTTATTTTAGTGACCTAATAATAAAAATGTCGTGTGACTGGGGCCTCTCGTCGGGTAGACCGTTCGCCGGGTGCAAGTCTTCCGATTTGACGCCATACTCCCTAAATCTTCCCGCTTCGTGGGCACGTCGAATGAGAGTTCAAGAGGCCTGCATACCGGGGGCGGACAGTGACCTGATAAACCAATAACATTAAACGCGCTAAGAATTTATGGAATAGTGCTCAGATACGTGTGTGGCTCGAAGTCTTTTTCAGTAATAGCACCTAGTACGTTGTCGTGGAGGGAGAGTGTTAGAGACAAGGGCATCCTCAGAAGGGATCTCTCTTTTTCCCTGTATACATAAACGGCCTGACGGAAATGGTGAGCAGCAATCTATGACTGTTCGCAGATGACGCTTTAGTTTATAGGAAAGTCTCTTCGTTGAGTGAATTTCGGAGGATACAGGATGGCTAGACAGAATTTCTCTCTGGTCTTCCGAGTGGCATTCCTGATCCAAAAAGTTTGCTAGTATCAAATATAGGTCTTAATTTGAGGGAGAAGTCTCTGAGAATATACGTTTGGAGCACAGCAGTGAATGGCAGTGAATCATGGACTGTTAGAAAACCGGAAAAGAAGACATTCAAGGCGTTTGATATGTGGTTCTGTAGAACGATGTCGGCACTTAGATGAACGGATAAGGAACGAGGAGATTCTCCCCAGAATCGGCGAGGAAAGGAACACAGGGAAATCACTGACAAGATGGGGCAGGGTGACTAGACACGTGCTAAGACATCACGGAATAACTCCCATGGTACTTGAGTGAGCCCTATAGGGTAAAAGCTATTGGGGAAGACAGAGACTGGAATATATGCAAGAAATAATTGAGGACGTAGCGGGCAAGTGCTACTCTTACGTGAAAATGGTTTCACAGAAGAGAAATTCGTGGCCGGTCATGCCCAACCAGTCGGAAGACTAACCCCTCTTCCCATGGAAAATAAGAACACACTCCCTGAGGCACGCCCGAAAATACTTTGTCTAAAGAGTTCTTTGCATCAAGACCAGCACTGGTGTTCTGATTTTTTCTTAGCTGTACTCACAGACATGCAAAACGTTTTAAAAGACTTAAAACTAAACTCCGCCCGAATAGGCCATGAAGGCTCAATGGTACCGACCGGCCGCCGTGTCTTCCTCATTCACTGGCGTCAATGGATGCACATGGTCAACACACCGCTCTCTTGGCCATATGCCAGCTTACGAGACAAGAGCCGCTGCTTCTCGGTCAAGTAGCTCGTCAGTTTGCCTAACAAGAGCTGACCGCATCCCGCTTGCCAACTGCGCTCGGCAGAGCGGGTGGTCACCCATCCAAGTGCTAGCCCAGCCCGAAAGCGCTTATCTTCGGTGATCTGACGGGAGCCGGTGTTACCACTGCGGCAAGGTCGTTGGCTTTAAAAGACATAATCATGATAAAGCGGATACCAAAAATCCTTTATTCACAGACATATGACAATCATACATGCACATTTTCTGATACCATTAAGTTTTGAGACATGTTAGAGAACACAATCTTTCCCAATACAACACTTGATAATGGCCAAATACAACAGATGGCTCTGTGAACAAATAATGTTACCAGTCGAATGTAGAAAAGATACCTATTAAAGATGTGCTCTTTTTTGCCAGAAGCTTTTCAAACCAATCAGTTCTCTCCCTCATTGTCCGTGCAACTGTTTTTTTGTTTGTTTGTTTTTTTTTTGTTTTTTTACTTAGGTGAAGGTGGAAAATTGTATCGAATGAGATCTGGGAGCCAAGGAATACGCGGCATCATACTGGACGTCAGTATCCACTCCATTCTGGGCATCAAGGACGAAGAAATCGTGTACAGCCCTGTAGCTGCAATCATTTATCGTTGGAGTATGCTACAAAGTAACTTTTTTCATTGATTTATCTGGCTTCCACGAATACAGATTCTCGCTTCTTAGACAAATCCAAATTGGTGATTACTATGCCTTAAGTTGCACCAGGAGAAGGAAAGCGCCGAGAGCAAAACACGTACATGTGATGTAGGCACACAGTGGTTAATATTTCGAAGAATGTACGTGTGTGTGTGTGTGTGTGTGTGTGTGTGTGTGTGTGTGTGTGTTCAAATGGTTCAAATGGCTCTGAGCACTATGCGACTTAACTTCTGAGGTCGTCAGTTGCCTAGAACTTAGAACTAATTAAAACTAACTAACCTAAGGACATCAGACACACCCTTGCCCGAGGCAGGATTCGAACCTGCGACCGTAGCGGTCAGTCAGCTCCAGACTGTAGCAACTAGTACCGCACGGCCACTCCGGCCGGGTGTGTGTGTGTGTGTGTGTGTGTGTGTGTGTGAGAGAGAGAGAGAGAGAGAGAGAGGGGGGGAGGGAAGAAGGAGGGAGGCAGAGAGAGAGAGAGTGTATTGAGGGGCGCAGAAATTAGTTACGCACTCCTTTCCCTAGCGTCCGCTTACAACACGTACGCTAATTAACGCTGCCGTTATGACAAACAGTGGGGTATGCGTTGTCACTTGAGGGGTGGGTTGGCGCTAATGGCACGGCCATCAGAGACGCGCCTCGTCAGCCACTGGAAGGCAGGAGGCGCGCGACGGGACGCCAAGGACGGCCGTGGCAGCTCCCGGCGTCCCGGGCGCGCCCAGGATCGATCCCGGGCCGGGACCAGGACGCCGCCTCTCCCAGCGAGTCGGGGGCGGCCAGGAGGGGGTGCGAGGGGGGAGGGGGGGACGCCCGCGGGAGCGGCGGGACGCCCAAGGGCGGGGCGAGGCGTCCCGGCACAGCTGACAGCCGTCTCTCGCCGCCGCACCGCTGATGGCGCTTTAAAGACCACTCTGTTACAGCCTCTGCGGTTCCCGTTAATTGTGCTAATTTGCTGGTAGGAACGACATGTCATCTACATTGCCTAGCAAAAAAGAAAAAGAAAGTGAACCAGCAGGCGTGGTCGTATTTCAACATGATCACATATACTTACACACCAACGACGGGTATGTAAATGATTTAGAACTGCAGTTCTCTGGGACAGGTACGATGGCCGCCACAGTACATTAGTGTTAGCCATTTTTAGTAGCCGGCTGAAGTGGCCGCGAGGTTCTGGCGCTGCAGTCTGGAACCGCGAGACCCCTACGGTCGCAGGTTCGAATCCTGCCTCGGGCATGGATGTGTGTGATGTCCTTAGGTTAGTTAGGTTTAACTAGTTCTAAGTTCTAGGGGACTAATGACCTCAGCAGTTGAGTCCCATAGTGGTCAGAGCCATTTGAACCATTTGAACCATTTTTAGTATTGTTAGCAGGCCTGGTACTGTGTATAACAGACGTCAGCAGCGTCAGCGTCAGTAGCGACTATTGTGAAGGATACGAAGGTGGCGCATACTCTCATGAGACAGAGTTATCAGCACCTGATACAATTTGAAAGGGGCTTCATCGTGGTTCTTTACTTGACCACGTTTTCGAATCGATTAAAATTCAGATTTGTGGGACATTCCGATGCGACAGTGGCCTGACATTGGACTGTATGGAAACACTCGTCGGCAACGTCACAATCGACCACGTCCGATGCGCATAAAGCAGGATCGCAGTGTTGTGCCCGTGCTCATATACGCCTGTCGTATGAGAACAAGTAGTGGACACCCTGCATCATTCTTTCTCATCATTCACCACTGGAGGTTACAAACAGCCACACCAGTAATTATGGTCCCCTGCGTAGGCTGCCATAATACAACGGCTGCGTTTGGAGTGGTGCCAAGACCAGGAAGCATGGGCTGTTAATGAATAGTGCCATATTGTGACTAGTGATGAATCGGAGTTCGGCACTACCCTGGATAACAGTCGTGGTTTGTTGGCAACTTGGGCAGAGATGCACAGTGGTGTTACTCCTGGCATCATGCCACGACGGGCTGACT
Organism: Schistocerca piceifrons; assembly: GCF_021461385.2. Lineage (NCBI taxonomy): Eukaryota > Metazoa > Arthropoda > Insecta > Orthoptera > Acrididae > Schistocerca > Schistocerca piceifrons. Next base: position 669,226,273 of record NC_060139.1, read on the forward strand.
TCCGGTCACGGCTCCTTGTGATTCTAGTGACCGAGGGAACTCTGTCGCCACAACGGTACCTCATGAATATCCTGCGTCCTCATGTGTTCCCTCTCATGAGATAGCATCCTGATGTCATTTTTCAAAGGACAATGCTCGTCGTTGGCATGTGCTTCTGTAAACCCTGTGCATGGCGATGAAGTACCCCCATTGCCACATGTAAATATTTGTCATGTATTATTGTTTTCATGACATGTTCTACATCCTGGAAGACCTCCTCACTGCGGATCAATTGGAATGAAAGTAAATCTAATCTAATCTAATCTCTAGATATGTCCCCGACAGAACTTGTGTGGGACCAGTTTCGACATCAGTTCCATCACAGTGCCAGTATCTAGACCACTAAGGACAACTACAAAGGCCTTACAACACCCTATAGAACGGAATCAGCTCATTCATCAGGTCAGTGAGGGTGTAATGACTTACGGATAAGATTGCGCATACTGGAACGTTCTTTGTAGATTTCAGTCTATTTTTTAATACCTGAAATAACATCACACACCCTCTTAATCACGGAAGTTTCATTTCGTTTCCTCCTCTCGTGCTGGATCCTCCCCAATTTCATGTTACTAAGCACACCCGACAGTAAAATAGTCACCATTACGCTAAAACCATGTAGAATCACTTGTAGTTTGCCGGACGGTGTGGCCGAGGGGTTCTAGGGGCTTCAGTATGAAACCGCGCGACCGCTAGCATCGCAGGTTCGAATCCTGCCTCGGGCATGGATGTGGATGATGTCCTTAGGTTAGTTGGGTTTAAGAAGTTCTAAGTTCGAGGGGACTGATGACCTCTGATGTTAAGTCCCATAGTGCTCAGAGCCATTAGAACTTCCTCCCTCAACTGGGGGAGGAAGAGCGTCCACAAACCTCTTCATGGATGCCACGTTGAAGCGAATCATGCAAATACAGAAACGTATTAAATTACATTTATTATCTATGTTGTGATGAAGTAATCTTGCTATACGAGAGCTTCGTCGCTAAAAGATAGATGTGCATAGCGAAACCAGCAAACGTTATATGTAAATGTTATTGACTTTTTGAAAGAAAAGTAGGGAAGCAAGGTCTTCGTCTTCTGGTGTTCGCTTCACTTCTTCTAGCGTTTCTTTACGGTTCCTCTAAGACCCCCTGTTAGGCGACACTCTCGGACCACCCACGCATCTTAGTTAAGCACGTTACAAAAGTACCTGTCAGGAGCTTCGACACTTATTCATCCTCGTGGCTGCTCTAACGTCTGAGGGCTGAAGGTGAGGCAACCCCCTTCGACATCCACCCAATCCCACCTTCCGTGATCACGCCATAGGAGGCTCGAAAAAGGAGGGATGAAAATGCATATGACCCCTTTGCAGTTTCGAATCACGCTCTGCTCTCGTAGAATGGTTCCAGCGCTCTCTAGTTGTTCAACCCTCTATATCGGAGCATAAATTGCAGTCTCATTACGTTCCAAAAAGGTCAGATCGCGTTCAGTGCTGTTGCAGCATTATTGTGTCTTCAGAGTAGGGTTGAAACCCTCAGTGTCGATCGTTGTCAAGAATGCCGTTCTTTTGCTCATCGCACTGCAAGCTTTCGCTTTCGACCGGGAAGGGTTTGGGAATAAATGCCCCAAGCGAAGGGTAGTCTCACTGACACTCTTTGTGTCACACCCGCGAGGCCTTTTCGTGCTGATTCTGAGCGCCGATGTGTCTGAAACGCTTTCATCAGCCACCCATAAGAAAACTGGGTGGTTTTAAATGTGGGTGCCGCGGTTCTGATCCCCATCGCAAAGGCGTCCAAAGAAGGGATCGATTCTGGTTAGCAGGTGGTATGACAGCCTTCCCATTGTGTGACACGTGCTTGGTGGTGTTGGGTAGAATTTTGGGAAAATTTGGTGCCAATGTGACATCATTAACTCATCTGACAGTTCTCATGAACCTCTGAGCTATGACCTTCTCTTGTACCTGTGTCGATACCTCGCCGTTTGAAGCATCACTGAGCCCGAGGGTGACGGTGCAGGGTGCCATGCGTTTGCACCATTACAGGGGATGGTTACAGGAATTTTTTAGTCGAATTTCAAATTTATGTGTCGGAATGGGAGACAGTTATGAGGTTTCGAAAAAGTGTAATTTTGTTTCAGAGAGTATTTATGAGCACTATCCCGTTGTGTCCAGCTATCATGTTCTACCACAAGTTTCCCTATATAAAAAAACGAAAGCTACATTTTTTTTCACGGTCCGATCGGTCGTAAGAAAGTGAATATCCAGTGAAAGGTTGGGTAGATGCGTTGCGCAGTGCTTCTGGTACATACATCAAACGCGTCACGTCGCACTTTTCAGATCTGAGAGCACGCTGTGACGTAAACATACCAAGAACAGGAGACTCTCCAGGCAAGTGTGAAGTGTGTGCTGTCATTAGAGTTCTTCATGCTGAGGCGTTCCTCCTGATAACATGCAGCCCACAGAACGTGACTGTCTTTTGTGACAGTAAAGAGCGGGAATGGTGGAGAAACTCTGAACAGGGCGCACGGACATTCATGATGTAGGTGGTCTGGGAAGGAAGCGAATGACAACCAATAATCTTGTCAGTGAGTGGATCAGGCGATTCGAGGAAACCATCTATGAAGGGCAATTAAGAACAAGCGAAGGGGACTGTTGTTATCAGACATTGTCCTTCTTCATGAAAATGCTCAGCACAACGAAGTTGTCCTTGCAGCGTTTTAGATAGGAAGTGTTTGGTCACTCTCCATAATTAGGACTTGGTTCGTTCTGATTTTCATTTCTTCGATTATACGAAACGCATGGCACAGGTAGAGAGCTGCTGCCAAGTGTAGAGAACAGGCGGAAATAAGGCAGCTGCGTTCTAAGAAGAGGATGTTCGGGAAGTTAGTACCATGCTACGACATATATTTAAATCGGAGTGGCATTTATATAGAGAAACTGGAAGTTATAGTAAATATTGCAAATAAGATATTTCTGATTATCATTGACATTTTCTTTTCGCGACTGATGAGACCTTGAAATAAAAAAAATGAAAAAAAAAACCTTCGTATTTTAAGACTATGGACACGTGCTATACACAAGGTGGTGGTACATATAAAATAATCGCTGAAGAATAAAAATTTCAGGAGTTCTTAGTAATTATACACACATCAAAAAAAGGTTTGCATCACCCCGTTTCCCAGAATTCCTGAAGATAGACGTTGACTGTAGACATTGTATGACAGACACAGTCCCTTTGAATGTTCAGTGATGTCACTAAACCCCCCAAAGATACACTCCTGGAAATTGAAATAAGAACACCGTGAATTCATTGTCCCAGGAAGGGGAAACTTTATTGACACATTCCTGGCGTCAGATACATCACATGATCACACTGACAGAACCACAGGCACATAGACACAGGCAACAGAGCATGCACAATGTCGGCACTAGTACAGTGTATATCCACCTTTCGCAGCAATGCAGGCTGCTATTCTCCCATGGAGACGATCGTAGAGATGCTGGATGTAGTCCTGTGGAACGGCTTGCCATGCCATTTCCACCTGGCGCCTCAGTTGGACCAGCGTTCGTGCTGGACGTGCAGACCGCGTGAGACGACGCTTCATCCAGTCGCAAACATGCTCAATGGGGGACAGGTCCGGAGATCTTGCTGGCCAGGGTAGTTGACTTACACCTTCTAGAGCACGTTGGGTGGCACGGGATACATGCGGACGTGCATTGTCCTGTTGGAACACCAAGTTCCCTTGCCGGTCTAGGAATGGTAGAACGATGGGTTCGATGACGGTTTGGATGTACCGTGCACTATTCAGTGTCCCCTCGACGATCACCAGTGGTGTACGGCCAGTGTAGGAGATCGCTCCCCACACCATGATGCCGGGTGTTGGCCCTGTGTGCCTCTGTCGTATGCAGTCCTGATTGTGGCGCTCACCTGCACGGCGCCAAACACGCATACGACCATCATTGGCACCAAGGCAGAAGCGACTCTCATCGCTGAAGACGACACGTCTCCATTCGTCCCTCCATTCACGCCTGTCGCGACACCACTGGAGGCGGGCTGCACGATGTTGGGGCGTGAGCGGAAGACGGCCTAACGGTGTGCGGGACCGTAGCCCAGCTTCATGGAGACGGTTGCCAATGGTCCTCGCCGATACCCCAGGAGCAACAGTGTCCCTAATTTGCTGGGAAGTGGCGGTGCGGTCCCCTACGGCACTGCGTAGTATCCTACGGTCTTGGCGTGCATCCGTGCGTCGCTGCGGTCCGGTCCCAGGTCGACGGGCACGTGCACCTTCCGCCGACCACTGGCGACAACATCGATGTACTGTGGAGACCTCACGCCCCACGTGTTGAGCAATTCGGCGGTACGTCCACCCGGCCTCCCGCATGCCCACTATACGCCCTCGCTCAAAGTCCGTCAACTGCACATACGGTTCACGTCCACGCTGTCGCGGCATGCTACCAGTGTTAAAGACTGCGATGGAGCTCCGTATGCCACGGCAAACTGGCTGACACTGACGGCGGCGGTGCACAAATGCTGCGCAGCTAGCGCCATTCGACGGCCAACACCGCGGTTCCTGGTGTGTCCGCTGTGCCGTGCGTGTGATCATTGCTTGTACAGCCCTCTCGCAGTGTCCGGAGCAAGTATGGTGGGTCTGACACACCGGTGCATTGCTGCGAAAGGTGGATATACACTGTACTAGTGCCGACATTGTGCATGCTCTGTTGCCTGCGTCTATGTGCCTGTGGTTCTGTCAGTGTGATCATGTGATGTATCTGACCCCAGGAATGTGTCAATAAAGTTTCCCCTTCCTGGGACAATGAATTCACGGTGTTCTTATTTCAATTTCCAGGAGTGTAGTTCAGATATGGAGGAGATACAGAGAGACAGGAACTGTAGATGACATGCCTCGCTCAGGAAGCCCAAAGGCTACTATTGCAGTGGATGACCGCTACCTACGAATTATAGCTCGGGGGAACCCTCACAGCAACGCCACCAATTTGAATAATGCATTTCGTGCAGCCACAGGACGTCATGTTAGGACTCAAACTGTGCGCAATAGGCTGCGTGATGGGCAACTTCACTCGCGACGTCCATGGCGAGGTCCATCTTTGCAACCACGACACCATGCAACGTGGTACACATGGGCCCAACAACATGCCGAGTGGACTGCTCAGCACTGGTATCACGTTCTCTTCACCGATGAGTGCCGCATATGCCTTCAACCAGACACTCGTCGGAGACGTGTTCGGAGGCGACCGGGCTGTGCGCCTTAAACACACTGTCCAGAGAGTGTAGCATGGTGGAGGTTCCCTGCTGTTTTTGGGTGGCATTACGTGGGGCCGACGTACGTCGCTGGTAGTCATGGAAGGCGCCGTAACGGCTGTACGATATGTGAATGTCATACTCCTATCGATAGTGCAACCATATCGGCAGCATATTGACGAGGCATTCGCCCCAAACGTGCAGGTCTTTTGAATTACTTCCTTCAGGATAACGACATCGCTCGATTAGAGTGACCAGCATGTTCTCCAGACATCAACCCTTTGGAACATTCGTGGGATAGCTTGAAAACGGCTGTTTATGGATGACGTGACCCACCAACCACTCTGAGGGATCTACGCCGAATATCCGTTTAGGAGTGGGACAATCTGGACCAACAGAGCCTTGACGAACTTGTGGATAGTATGCCACCACGAATGCAGGCATGCATCAATGCAAGAGGGCGTGCTACTGAGTATTAGAGGTACCGGTGTGTACAGCAGTCTGGACCACCACCTCTGAAATTCTCGTTGTATGGTGGTGCAAGATGCAATGTGTGGTTTTTATGAGCAGTAGAAAGGGCGGAAATGATGTTTATGTTGATGTCTATCCCAGCTTTCTGTACTGGTTCCAGAACTCTCGGAACCGAGGTGATGCAATTTTTTTAATATGTGTACACAAAAAGTCTTTTTTAAGTTACTTTGAATTCGATCTGAAGGCCCGCAGCATGTTGCAGCCTCTGGATCACGAGGTCCCGGATTCAATTCCCGGAGTCATTTCATCGTCATTCGGCGGGAAAAGTGGTGTGACTGGGCTGAGAAAAGAATGGGTTTCGTACGGGCACTGATAACCACGCAGTTGAGTGCCCCACAAACCAAATATCATCATCATAAATCTATAAAAATAATTTATGGATATGGATAGTCGATGCCCGTGTTGAACTTAATAAATAGACCCTCGTGTAGATCCTGGTGCCTAACGCCTCTGTGGGAGTGCTGCTAATCACATTCATGTCAGTAGTTCCAGCCATCTGCTACTAAAGTCCCAGCAACGTAAATTCAAACGCTGTTCGAAATTAAACCCAACAAACGATATGGATTCCCCTTTCCGCTCAGTCTCTGGACACATTTAATCGCACTCATCAAATCCTAACAATCACCCTCCTACAGCTAACACATCTTAGTTCCGTCATCTTACAAGCAAATTATTCCAATAATGTCTGCCAGCTATTCCACATTAATTCACAAAATACACTCAGGTTGTTAAGACTCAGCTGCGAGTCATCACTAAGAGCGGGCATGTTCTTGACTGGTATTGTTCATAATGATTCAGACTGGCTTAACGCTGCGCCGATAAACAGTTGCATAAAATTTCTTCTACTCCATTAGGCCCTCTGGTACAGCAAATCATGTAGAATATTTGAATTAAAAACAGTCTTTGTTGACTGTTTCTCATTAAAACCTATCATATTTCTTCTTTAAATGACCGGATGTGCGTTTTAAATATGCATCTAGAATGACATAATTTGTCAAAGTTTACGTAATAATTAAAGCAGTTTTTGCGATACAGTAACTAACATCATGCGTGGTATCTAGTCCCGCGGGTAGCTCTCGCCTGCTGTAGACACTGTTGTTGCTACCATAACACACACGCATAATTCTGTTACTGTATTCAAAGTTCGTAATTAGTGTCATACGGGGTGAGAATAGGGATCCTTAGGAAAACGCTATTTCTGAATAACAACGATACACTTGAGGCGTTTAACTACTCTAAAGGAAAGACGGAAAGCATATCGATTTCTTTTTTGAAGTTCCTTTCATTACTAAATGACATATTTGCGCGTTTCCATATGCAGTTAAAAGTTTCACACATCAGCAGGTGTCAACCTATTGATTGTCTAAATTATCTCACCTCGTCGTTTCTGAGGCTTCGCGACTTATTTGGAGTATCCCCGATCGTGCCGTTTGTGTCGCACTAGGACGAAATCATCCTATTCTACAAAGTTGTTGTCACTTTCCAGTGGTTCTTCGTCCATCAGTTCCATGTTCACGCCGAATTCCAGCGGTGTTGTCCTCTCCTGGTCCACATCAGGTTCGCCGTGAAGGACGCTACCACGCGGACGGTACGAGTTTTCTTCGTCCGTGAAGGTTTCAATTTTTGCTCGGCACCGACGGCTTCCGTGAACGCTCTCGTTTACCGGTAGAAGCGGCTGCTGGTGTCAGTTGGGCGTGTCGTTCTGTCGTCGCTGCGGCGCCAGGCGGTTACACAGCTCCGCCCGAGTGAAACGTTGAACTCTCATAAACCATGTCTATAGCCTGTGTCGTCTCCCTCCCTGTCCATCTGCCGGTGCCGAAGTCGTCACAAGCGGAGTGGCCGATAGCGGCTGCGGCGGGACAGACCCCGCTACCGGCGGTCCACCCACTTCTGCGCGCGCTGCACGGTTTGATCGCATTGACTGCGTGCTATCGACGCTGACAACACTGTACTCCCCGCCGCCCTTTATACTGGCGGGGCCCCCTCTCGTGACATCTAGTTGGTCAATTCCGCATTACACAGGTATTTCTGATACTATTGATCAGATAGTGTAGTATAAACGTAACTGGTTCTCTAATTTTGTTACTTTAAATAGTATCTCGTAGGTATTAAAATCCATGGAGAAGAAATAAAAACTTTGAGGTTCGCCGATGACATTGTAATTCTTTCAGAGACAGCAAAGGACTTGGAAGAGCAGTTGAACGGAATGGATAGTGTCTTGAAAGGAGAATATAAGATGAACATCAACAAAAGCAAAACGAGGATAATGGAATGTAGTCGAATTAAGTCGGGTGATACTGAGGGAATTAGGTTAGGAAATGAGACACTTAAAGTAGTAATGGAATGTAGTCGAATTAAGTCGGGTGATACTGAGGGAATTAGATTAGGAAATGTGACTCTTAAAGTAGTAAAGGAGTTTTGTTATTTGGGGAGCAAAGTAACTGATGATGGTCGAAGTAGAGAGGATATAAAATGTAGACTGGCAATTGCAAGGAAAGCGTTTCTGAAGAAGAGAAATTTGTTAACATGGAGTGTAGATTTCAGTGTCAGGAAGTCGTTTCTGAAAGTATTTGTACGGAGTGTAGCCATGTACGGAAGTGAAACGTGGACGATAAATAGTTTAGACAAGAAGATAATAGAAGCTTTCGAAATGTGGTACTATAGAAGAATGCTGAAGATTAGATGGGTAGATCACATAACTAATGAGGAGATATTGAATAGAATTGGGGAGAAGAGGAGCTTGTGGCACAACTTGACTAGAAGAAGGGATCGGTTGGTAGGACAACTTCTGAGACATCGAGGGATCATCAATTTAGCACTGGAGGGCAGCGTGGAGGGTAAAAATCGTAGAGGGAGACCAAGAGACGAATACACTAAGCAGATTCAGAAGGATGTCGGTTGCAGTAGGTACTGTGAGATGAAGAAGCTTGCACAGGATAGAGTAGCATAGAGAGCTGCATCAACCCAGTCTCAGGACTGAATACCACAACAACAACAAAAACAACAATTAGTATCTGAAAAAGCATTCACAACTTTCCGAGGAAAACTTCGCGATGTTCAGCTGAAATGTTTTAGGAAAATAGAAGAAAATTAAAATTAAGACGACGGGACGGAAATCTGAATTTCGCTTACGCCAAATCCCAATACAGTGCCCTTGACATTCACTCTCCAGTTTACAGGATTGTTGGATATTTGGGGAATTTGAAGCAGACGCTTTGCTGAGAGTGTCCAATACCGTCTGTAAAAACCTGTTTCATGTACGTTGAGGGTAATGGAATTATTCAGAAATATTGCAAGTTATATTTTTCACAAAAGACGTCTAAGCAATGGCAGGTTATTTAAGTCCATGACAGCATGACCGTACAGAAAATATATCGATATTGTGACACCGCTTTTTCAGTAGTTCATCTTAACACTTGTATTCCCAACTGCGAAAACGAGCTAGTACTCTTCTCATATAACGTCGTGAAGTCAATGGATCAAGGCTGCATTTCTTGACACATTGATGTAATTACAGTAGGGAAAAACATAAGCATATCACAGGGAACAATACTAGCTGATAACTCGATTTACATTTATGAAATAAAGAGTGACTTGCGTAGACTACATGACGTCGATATCACAATCAGTGTGTCTCACCTGTTTGGAAAGTTCAGTTGCTCTCGCAGACATGAGTAGTAAATGTTGTGTTCCACTGTTGGTTGGAAGAGACGCTGGTGTACATTTGCACTCTGGTAAAAAAAATGATGGTTTCTCTTCCCAAAGGTTGGCAGCATTTTCTTTGAAGTTGCATGTTGCATTTCAAGTATAACTGTTTATGACAGAATGTGTGGAACATAATAAATTAATAACAACACGTTGCCCAAATTATTGTTGCGAAACCAATTTTTGAAAGAAAAATACTCAGGTCGATTATCATGGAGAGTTTCCTAATACGTCGAATGGAATGCAATTTCCATTCAGTTTTACTCCACTGTCTCACCCTAGTTTCTATATTTGGTCACGTTATCAGAGGAAGAACATAAACCAGAAAAGAACACTCTCCATTTTTTCATATTTGAATGTAATTAAAGGTGTACATTCATTGATAATAGGAGAAAATATAGTGTGGTTATATACCTAACATTTCTCTTAACATACAATTATGAAGAAAGGGCTTCGAATACCGAGCCATAGTGCAAACTCATTTCCCTAAAGAAGAGATTATGTGAATTTTAACCTCGCTGACTTGAATGGGTAACAAATTCAGTTAGAATATTACTGGTAAGGATAGTGAGACATTTACTCAGATACTTGGCGTCGCTTTAGTGTGAAATTCTGAAAGTAGATTATATTACTCAATCTGCTATCAAAACTACCTCGAACAACAAATCAGCAAATACCATAAAAATATGGCAAGAGTGGCTTTAGATTACTGTTCGAGAGGCAACACATTATTTAAGTATAGTGGAGTTAAGTGTTTAATTAAAATTTAAACTTTCTGCAGGAATGCAGATTTTCGCTATCAACAAATAAATACAGAAAATGAAAGATAGTTTCATAAGGAGGAAGGTACTCACTCCACAGTGATCATTAACAGCCAGAGACGGGCTATAAATACAGAATAATGAGATTAATAGAAGCCAGGTAACAAACTAAAATTGCGTGCGATGCGACACCGGCATTCTTTGGTGTAGCTCCACGAACTGGTAGATCCGTACACGCCTTCCGTCTTGACTCGTAGCCTTTTAGTTAATACGCCGAAACTGAATGCAAGTCCATAGTCTGAGCACCGCATGGCACACAGCTTTAACTGTCTGCCTTTCAGACAGCCGCCAGCCACTGATACTAATTTATTTTAAGAAACAGAGCTATTAATGGTGGGAACCACAGTGTGTCGTACAATACGTTCGCCACTTTGTTACTGAGAATGGGATGTTTACTTATATTGGCAGTTTCGTGCCACTGTAACCAATATTTTGGAGATCAATAGATAGTGAATATTCGCTGATGTTCGCGGAAGATTTCATCTAAAACCGAAACTTATTGATTTGGCATCATATAGAGTACACGTGCGGCAATGAGTTTCTAAAAGACTCGGCACATCGATCATTGTGTGTTTGTGGTTCAAGGGCGCTCAACGGCAAGGAGCAGATCGATCGCTTGCTTGTAATTTAAGAAGGAGCCTTTGAGTCTCGATACCGGCAACCGTTCACTTTTCCTAAGTGGAATGGAGGAAATAACAGTAATTATTTGTATTACAGGAGAGGAATATAATCATGATTCAACAGAGCAAAGGGATCATTTGTCAAACATCAGGCATAGTTGTCCTTACTGTTATCATCATTCACGTTCCCCGACGCTTTGTACAACGTCAAGGTTTGAAGGCTTGCTTTAGTATTGACGCTGACGCTGTTCCCTGTATTTACTGTTTCTCATGTTTAAAAGGCAACTGACAATGCTACTGAACTGCGATTCACATTAACGAGATCGTGATGTAAAATGCTGACATTTGCTGTGCTCTCTCTTCATTTAATTCCCTGTCCCTTGTTAATGACAAGTTTGACAGCTTCCCTGATGCCTCTCTACGGATACGTTAAACGTCGAAAAAAATGGTGTTAATGTGGAGAGGGGAAAAGCACGACTTTACGAATGCATTTTTCTACGCGCATAATTCTGTGTCTGCTCCAATATTAGCCATTTAGTGATTCTCTTCAGGTAGAATAAATTGTATGTGTTTGGGTTAGAATGACAATAAAGAAGATTCCACACCAAATTAGTCACTTAGCTTACTTCGAGAACCAGTTACAAAAGTTTAAACTGTAAAAAGCGTAACTAGAGCAGAAAACATGATCTGTCATCAAACATATGTAATTGAGTCAAAAGATTCATTTCTGTTTATACATTTACTTTAACTGTCAAGATTTTATAATTTGGGCTCACTCTCTTGGACCAAACCAGACATTGTTCTTTGTGTACTTATTAATAAAACACAAAATTTGAACAACAATTTATATAATAATTAAATGATGATATTGATAATAATATTAGTAATCCTTTTATCACAGCCACTGCTACGGAACTCAGAACATTCGTATCAGATAACAGTGCCGACATATTAAAAAGATGGAGGTGGAGAAATCAGTAGATGAGAAGACGATCGTTGGTAATGGTGACGGAAGAAAAAGACACAATACATATGCTGAAAACAAAACTGACAGACACCTTAAGGATAACATGGAAGCCGGCCGCTGTGGCCGAGTGGTTCTAGTCGCTTCAGTCCGGAACCGCGCTGCTGCTACGATTGCAGGTTCGAATCCTGCCTCGGGAATGGATGTGTGTGATGTCCTTAGGTTAGTTAGGTTTAAGTAGTTCTAAGTTCTAGGGGACTGCTGACCTAAGATGTTAAGTCCCATAGTGCTCAGAGCCATTTGAGCTACATCATAACAACAGACGGCACTGCCGGAAAAAAAATGTTACACTTTCAAGGATTGTGTTCAGTGGCTGCAGCGGATAATATATGCATATTCAGGGGTTGTAAGCTAGTGATTCATTTTCCACGGTCATCAGCGATCAGACGGCGCTAGGGAGGGCTGTCTGCGCTGCCCCTATTTTGACTCATCAGGTAGTAACTGCGCTAAGAGATCAACAGTGTTTTCATAATTTATTCTAGGGTACAGCCATACCTCACCGACCAATATGTACCTGATGAACAGCTGCAGACACCTGAAAGAAGAAACCTGGGGAAGCTGGATTGACGTACCGACGAATTGCTGCACTTGTTAGGCACAATGTATGAGTGTCGCTACTGTTTTGAACAGTGGACGGTAGAACATTCCCAGACCTGTAGACCAGGTTGTGTACGTCCGCGTACTTCAGGCACACGTCAAGACAGACGCATGTTGCATATGCTGCGTCATCAAGGCTCATTGGGAACCGTCTGCTTACAGCAGGATGATGATCACGTGTGCCTCTGTCCAGGCTATCACTGAAATCACGACATCGCCAATCATGGCAACTCTGGTGTCGTGAAAGAGTTGACTGGAGAATGGAATAGCGCTCTGATGTCTTCAGTGATAAGAGTAGGTTCTGACTGTAAGCGAGTGATGGACGCACACGTGTATGACGTAGACCTGATGAGTTGCCTAATCCAGACTTCATTCGTCCACTAGACACAGACTGTTATGTCCGTGGTACCGCAAGTTCTCCGACAGGAAGATGATAAATTTTTTCATCTGAACAATGTAAGTCCACAAGCAGCTGCTGTGACTGTACTTACTCATCGTGGTGAACAACAACTGCCCTGGCCAACGCATTCAGATTTCTCGTCAGCTCAAAACGTAGGTCACATGATGAAGCGGGAACTTACTCATTCTCTAGAGCCTGCAATTATCATTGTCCAATTGTAACAAAGGAATAAGATGTTTGGAACAATCTATCTTAATATGCCATTTGGCATCTTCATCATTGTTTAACAAACGTAGAGATGGTCCGTAATAGGCTGTAATGCGATGTTTATTTAATCGTGCCATTAGCTAATTTCGACTAAACGTTATCGTCAAGTTCATTTATAACATCAGTATTTCATGTCATTTTCAAATCACTCATAATTACAAGCAAAACGAAGCCACAGTCGGTCATTTTACGAATGGATTCACACTACAGTGAACCTTTTAAGTCGTAAACGTGCTACAGTGGCTTGAGGAGCATTGTAGTGAAGAGAACAAATTCGCCCGATATGAATCCCGTGAAACCCATCTGGGTCGCTGACGGGCATCATCAGCGGGTAAGCAAATCAGCGGCTAGTTATTTATGCGAATTACATTACCTGTGCGTAGACATCTAATGCCACGTACCTTCACAAATCCACCAACAAATTGTCAGATCCCTTATCAGCAAAATAAGTGATGTTTTTTGTTCCAAAGCCGGGCAAACAAGCTATTGATCAGACGGTCATAATGCTTTGGCTCATCTGTGTACGGCTCAGCACCACAGAAGGACCCTGCAGCATTCAAAGCTATATATAACTCAGTTGTTAAACACAGATAATAGAAAATAAACTTACTAGCGTGCTACATTTTTTGTGGATGTATAAGCACTCCGTCTTTAGGCCACATGTGGCCCATCGGGACCAACCGACCGCTGAGTCATCCTCAGCTGAGGATGCGGACAGGACGGGTGTGTGGTCAGCACACCGCTCTCCCGGTCGTTGTGATGGTTTTCTTTGACCGGAGCCGCTACTTTTCGGTCGAGTAGCTCCTCAATTGCCATCACGAGGCAGAGTGCACCCGGAAAAATGGCAACAGTGCATGTTGGCCCGGAAGGTCATCCATCCAAGTGCCGGCCACGCCCGACAACGCTTAACTTCGGTAATCTGACGGGCACCGGTGTATCCACTGCGGCAAGGCCGTTGCCATTTGTGAATGTATACCCGCATTTAATTGCCACCTCGTCTACCGGTACTACACTCTCCAACAGGAATTTTACAAGATTTAAAATGAAACCAATGCTTCAAAGTGAACATATTTATACACAAAAATCTTGAGGGATATGAGATTATAAAACAGTAACCAATACATTACATCCAGCCAAAAGTATCGGAACCCAATTTTTTGTTTGTTACAAAGAATTCAAAAAAAATGGTTAAAATGGCTCTGAGCACTATAGGACTCAACATCTTAGGTCATAAGTCCCCTAGAACTTAGAACTACTTCAACCTAACTAACCTAAGGACATCACACACACCCATGCCCGAGGCAGGATTCGAACCTGCGACTGTAGCAGTCCCGCGGTTCCGGACTGCAGCGCCAGAACCGCTAGACCACCGCGGCCGGCTACAAAGAATTCAGCTACGTCACATTGCAGGAGGTGAGAACCTGGATGGACATATGGGCATGATGTAGGGTTCTCCAGAGACTGCTGTTGCAACTCAAGGTACAAGATGATTAATACAGTCTATCGCAGAGTAACATTCGGCACCTTTATGATCGTTTGTGTGTGAGAATACATGCGTGCACTGCTAAAAGAGGGGATACACTATGCAGTGATGCGACTTTCTGGGCACCCTTTATTGTGACATGTGTGTTTCATTTAGTTAGAATTTCTTAGATTATACAATGATGACCTGTGATGGACGTTCAATAAGTAATGAAACACATTTTTTTAATGAAAGCATGTTGGATTATTTCAGGATTCCAATACACCATATTACACCCCACTCTTTTGGCTATAAAACCATCTTTTTCAACACAATTCCTGTTCAATATGACGTCCTTACGCCACCTAACTGTGAGGACCTGTATGTCTGCGTACTACCGTTCTACTGGTCGACGTCGGAGCCAGTGTCTTGGTGCATCAATAACCTCAGGACATCCACTTACTTACTGCAGACCTGATTCCTCATTCGGCCAAACAGATATATATCGTAAGCAACGAGGTGCGGGATATAAAGTGGATGAGGAAGACCAGTCCAACTAGGTTTTGTGAGCTCTTCTAAGGTGCACAAACTGGTGTGAGATCTTGCGTTGTCATGGAGAAGATATTTTGCACTTTTTTGGCGACAAACACATAGAAATTGTCTCTTCAGTCTCCTTAAGGTAGCACAATACACTTCAAACTTGATCGCTACACCATCAGGGAGGACTTCAAACAGAATAACCTCTTCAGAGTGACAGAACGCCGTTGCCATGACTTTAGCGACTGAAGGTGCGGCTTTGAAAGTTTTCTTTAGAGGAGACGTGATGGGGCACCAATCCACGGATTGCTGTTTTCAGTTCGAAGTGCTGAACCCATGTTCCATCGCCTGTCACGATGCTCAACAAAGAAGTTTTCACTATCAGAGTTTTAACATGGAAGTATTTCTGCACAGATGCTCCTTCGTTGCTCTTTACGGTCTTTTGTTGGGTGGCAAGGAACTCAGCAGGCACACATCTTTGAGAATTCCAACTAGACGCGCGGAGTGGCCGCGCGGTTTGAGGCGCCATGTCACGGATTGCACGGCTCCTGCCGCCGGAGGCTCCAGTCCTCCCTCGGGCATGGGTGTGTGTGTGTTGTTCTTAGCATAAGTTAGTGTAAGTTAGTTTAAGTAGTGTGCAAGTCTACGGACCGAAGGCCTCAACAGCTTGGTCCCTTAGAAATTCCAACTAGTGGACGAGTCTGTCAGCACTATCAACAGAGACGTTCAGTCGTGCAGCAAGGTGCTTGATTGTGATCAGTGGATCACCTAGAATGAGAGTGTCCGCACGTTCAAACACTGCAGAAGTCACAGCTGTGTGCGGCCGGCCGACACGCATAATGTCGGACAGGTTTTTGCGACCTTGTTACGTGGATGACAGGCTCCTCGCCCAACGAGTCACCACGCTTTTGTTCACTGCTAGGTCTCTGCAATGCTCTAGTTTTCCACCAAAAGAAACTCAGTGACAGCTCTCTGTATGGCATGCCCCTCCTTTACAGACCCCAGATTGAAAGTTATATGTTGCGCCGCCATCTGTCGCAACTTCACGAAATTATGTGGATCGAAGTGGGAATATTCAACGATGTCCCACAGCTAAATCTGCATTTTTTCATCGGAAACTGTCGGAAAAAAGTATATTGCATAACTTAACGAAATATCCCTCGTACCTGTCACCACACTTGTCAGTAAAATGTCTTAGTTATTAAGCCTGTGGTATTTTTTCTATTGGTGAAGTGAACAACTTTTCCGTCATTTTATGCATTTCAGATCCTTTTTTATCACGTCACACATTTTTCCGATGAATAATTCTGTTCGTTGATTTGGGACTACATCGTAATTGGCCCTTTAATTTTAATGGTGGCTAAAATACTACGGTCCGTTTTGAGGAGAGGGGATGGTTCATTATGCAAGTTGTGTGTGTGTGTGTGTGTGTGTGTGTGTGTGTGTGTGTGTGTGTGTGCAAATGTGCACTGTGAATGGTTAAAAAAATATGTAATTTTTTTAAATTTACCACCAAGGAGGAACAGGAGTAAAGGATACGAAGCTCAGCTGGCTCGTTCCCCATTTTTTATATGTAAAAATTGTTTTAAAATTCAACACCATCCTGCAATTTTTTAAGTTTCTGCCATCCTTATGACATCATTGCCCTGTACGTACGGTAAAGTGTGCCTCTGTATGTAAGCAATCCGATAGACAGAGATGAAAGTAACCCATACCCAGCATAGCCCTACTAAAACCATATGCCTTATTTAATACTTGAAGATGTCGACAACGCATCTAGCCTCTCCACAACGAAGCACACCTCATATCGAATGGATCAACAATGACAATTATTATTATTATCATCCTTTGCAAGTATTAGAAATAGATGGAACTGTTGATACTGACGTTGTCCTCTAACTTTTAGCTACAAATTAGTTATTATTGTGGGTATCAGTAGATATAAAGTGGATATCCACAATGACAGGATTTTATCTGTAAAGTAATTATTACATTGGCTGTCCATGGTGGATATAGCCATGGATATCCGATCCCGCATAGACCTCTGTAATATACTTTCGCTCAGTATACGTTATTATCTTAAAGCTAGTGAAACTATCTTTCGATTACCAAAAACGAAAATTAGCCATAAAATGTACAAATCTTTTCTTAAAAGAATATACATAAAGATGTGAATCTTCAGGTTTTGGCGGCCCAAAGACTGTTCCATTAAGTTTCGGGTGTGGAGCCGCAAGAATTCTCCTTCTTCTAATATTTCGGCTGTGTAACGTTCAGCCATCTTCAGAGTGAGCCGCAAGACTGCCGCTCCAGTGCTCGCTTCGTCCCTTTATACTCGTGCACCGCGCAACTGCGCATGCGGCCACAGATGCAAATGCGCCAAAGACGTTGGTCGGCGGCAGAGACGTGCACAATGCGCGAGTTACATCCATGACTCCGCATTCGATCTGTGTTGGCATGTCGATATATCATTGTGAGCTGCATTGTGATGACGTCTTTGTGAGTTTATTACACCAAGTGCCGGATTCCATGATTTATCGAGGTTGAAACCACTATCTTTATTAATCAAATTCGACGTCAAGCGAATTTCAATTGCCTCCTTCACTATCAAGGCCCAAAAAGATGATGTAGTTGCCAGAATTTCGACGTTGTCATACAACTTACTGCGACCAGCGTCAGTACAATGCTCTGCTACTGCCGACTTGTTAGGTTGTGAAAGTCGTGTGTACCTCCGGTGTTCTGTAGATCTTTCTTGGACAGTACGAGTTGTTCGTCCAATGTAAGAAAGGCCACATTCACATGGAATTTTGTAAACTCCAGATTTTCGGAGCAGCAAATCATCTTTAACGGAGCCCACGAGTGCAGGCGTCTTGGATGGAGGACGAAAAATCACTTTAACTTTGCTGAGAATCCGTCCCATTTTTGATGAGAGGCTATCCACATATGGCAGGAAGGTCATCGATTTAAAGGTTTCTTCGTCTTCTTCTGGTTTCTTTGTGACCTCTTTCGGTTTCATTTTCAGTGCCAGTGTACTAAAGACATTCGTCATTTATATTCTGATAACGACTGTTTTCCTCAAGTAACTTTTGGTCGTTGTTTTTGCATTTTCATATAATTTTGTTCAGTAAGGATGTAGTAAGAAAGCGATGTATTCGGTCAACATGTATGAACTATGATTAACAATCAAAGCAATTTATTCAAATACGCAGCAACCTTTACATTATCACAAAATTTCTGTATACCAAAGAAAGATCACCAAGCCGTATGTCTTCAGAGATTATTTTATTTAGACGACCAGTTTCAATGCTTTACCTAGAGGATAGCGTACATGGAAACACATAAGCAGTTTCCTGCATTTTCTACCGTTCCGCGCAGTATGTGTAAGTTTTTCGCACTTTACAAATTTACGTCCTGTGCTACATTTCAATGCTATTTGGAATATATTCTTAATTCCTCAGGTACAGAGTTTTACCGTGAATAAGATTTTTAGGACTATTTACTGCATATAATGTGTTGGTAGTTAAGCCATACTTTGTCAGGCGTGACCATCTTGCACTTTGAAACAGAAGAAGGTTTTTTTAATATGGAACCTGATCTACTAGCAAATTAACCGAGTTTTTTCAGTGTCTTAACAATTTTACCTCCTTTGAAAATGGAAATTTTGTATTAATTTTCAATACATCCTATTTCAAAACGTATTTAACTAATAACTTGTTTTTGATAATACTTCTGCCACGTCTGGTTTCACTTGCTGATTATTGTTTCGTAGTTGAATAACAGTAGAAACACTATTAAATATAGTATTGGCAACATTTTCTTAGTTACAACGCTTTTAAATGACAATCGAGTATCTGTTTCAAGGTATATGATCATGTTGCACCTCAGAATATGTTTTCACATATATTAAACTTCTGTTAAAAGTCTGACTACAAGCTGAAGTCTTAAAAGTGTACCGAAATACGACAATGTGCACTACTGATTGCACTGATTCACTACGAACCATACAAATACTTGGTTTTGTCAGTTTTTTAAAATTTAGCTAATAGTTTTCTAAAGGGTACCGGTACAATAAAATGGAAAATATCAGCACCAAAATGATTTCTTGACACATAAGGTGGCATCGTACATTCTGTGGAAGAAATGTCCATGACATACTTTCTATAAATATGCACGTGTGGTATAATAAATTTACTCGTACAAACTCAGAACACTAAATCATTATTGATCGGGAAAAGTGTTCCACAACTACAGCCATACAGACATTTGAACGAGAATATTGATGTAAATAAAATGCGACATGTTGTCCTAAGCAGAGAGACAGTAGAAGCATAACTCATGTGAAGTTTGTCTCCAGTAAGCGACGTTATTGATGTATCGCTTTAGATATAACCTCATAACTTTCCGAAAAGTGAACACTAGGTGTTATCCAAAATGAATGCAGTCACATCACTCACAGTTTGACCTAATTACGAAACTCATACTTAACTCAGAATTCACAAAAAAAATCCAAATTTTGCTCCTTACTAGAAGAAAATTTATAGTAGCTTTTCATTACTAAGGAAAAGCGCCACAAATGGAACCTGTGAGATAATACGAACACAATTGATGGTGAGGTAGGAACGAGTGAATTAAATAGTTTAATTTTCTTAACGATACACAAAGCTCTTTCGTGTCATCTCTTAGCGTGAATGTCTGGAGCCAATTTAAAGCTTGAATAATAGGAATTATCGAAGAAAACCGCAGAACGTCACAACACATATTTAGAGATGTGAACAAGCTGCGGCAGAGGAAGAAAAATTTAAAATGGAGTGCGATACTACTATAATTACCTGTGGGGAGTCTACTCAAAATCTTCAGGAAATGGTTTAGAAGGAAATATTCTTCAGGTCACTACCGTAGCGCTCTTGATGACAAGATTATAAGTCTCGGGAAAGCAAACTCATTTACATATTCTATTACTACATGAAATACGTACCACGTTTTTGATATGATAGAACGACATTCAACCCAATGTTTAATATTGATTTCAAGTGGATAGGTGCACTGTAGATACGCAGGTGCAGTAACTGCTTGTACAGTATCGTGTACTATAGTTACAAAGAGAGTTAGATATCAAGTAAGCTTAATGGAGTAAATAACTGAGTTCTCTTTTTAGCCCATAAGCAGCCCACAGCTCACGGGGAAACCTGAATATGAGGTATTTTTATGATACTGAACTATGCTGAGAGGAAATTCCCAGCCTTCCAGATTAGCCTTCTGAGGAATTTCTCCCGACATTCTTTGTGCTAACTTCCGGAAAGGTTGTACTTGCTTCAGAGCTGCTCTTAGCGTTATTTCAGGTCGTTGTCGCTTTTTACTGCAATAACAGTGGGTATTGGGCACTTTGAAATGTACGACTGTCAATTGTCAGGAAGAAAGTACCCGACCTGTTTTATATGGCTTCGATAATGTCTTTTTCACAGAGAATTTTAGTGTTTCTTACGAGTATAACTCGATTTCCCTCTTACTCTAGCTGCTGCTTAATTTGTGTGCATCTATTAAATCTGAACACACACAGGAAAGTGACACTTAATTTTACTTAAGTAAATGTTTGTAGAAGGCAACTCATATCTAGAATTGCTATGGTAGCACAGTGGCATCAAGTGCTACAGCTTTTTAGTAAAGTAACACATCACACTGCTGACTGCTGAAGAAATTTATGCAAACAGTTATTTTTATCTGAATTCATCTTTACAACTGACTACCCTCTTCAGATATCTCTTCTAATATTTTTGAGAGGATTTCTTGTTAGTCATAGAACTTATGAATAAATGAAATATGTGTGTAGCAGAGAGACTGCATCTAAGATGTTCACTGTCTTTTTTATTTGATGCCACTTCGGTGACTTGCGAGTTGATGACGATGAAATGATGATGAAGGCAACACACAGAGCCAGCGGAGAAATTCCCCGGCCCGGCCAGGAATCAAATCTGCGCTGAACACAAGACCACGAGCTACCGACAATGAGTAGCATGGTGTCTCAGATATTTATGTAACCCGGGAAAGAAGTAGGAGCAAAGATGCAATCACTATGAACGATTGCCATGATTTCGTCACCAGCTGCAGTCATGTCATCTGTATGGGAAAGTCACGATTTGTGAGAGGCATTTTCGCCATTAACGATCTACATTTGACCATTGATATTGTCACATATAATACAGAATCAAGTACCAGTTACGAGATCACGGCCGTCATAAGAACTGCCATTCACAGTGAATGCACGTTCATTGAGCTCACACGCAAGTGAATATGATGATGTTTGGTTTGGTTTGGTTTGTGGGGCTCTCAACTGCGCTGTTATCAGCGCCCGTACAAATTCCCAACTTTTGCTCAGTCCAATCTCGCCACTTTCATGACTGATGATGAAATGATGAGGACAACACAAACACCCAGTCATCTCGAGGCAGGTGACAATCCCTGACCCCGCCGGGAATCGAACCCGGGACCCCGTGCTCGGGAAGCGAGAATGCGACCGCGAGACCTTGAGCTGCGGACACACGGAAATGGGCTACGCGTAGAAATGAAGTATCAGCCCAGCGGAGCGCTCCTGTTAACACAGACATAGAATATTCTAGCAAAATCCAATATTTGGCAAATAAAGTAACCCCAGAACCTTCTAGAAATCACAATGTCAAATGATAAAGAACTGCAGGATCGGGAATCGACCCAGTGATCGTCACGTTGCCCGCCACCGACTTTACACACTACATCACGGCGGACGACGAACAGAAAACGGTAATTGTGCTTTACGTTAACTGTATGCGTTAACTCTTTTTGGGAAACAGTGTACGAAGGTGTTGGTAATGTGACCGCAAGAGTGAACATTAGAATCATCCTTTCTTTGGTTATCGATCTCTGTTCTTGAACGATCAGACGATGAGTATTTTGTCACATATAATATTTTCTTTACTCCATAGTCGCACTTTTGCTTACTGATTACCAGTTTCGCTGCATATATTCATTATAATATTTTTTTCCAGGATGCCTAACATACGGTACAAAGTGCTACCTTCAAATACACGCAGCACCGTACCTCTGGTGGAAAGTCATCAAGCTCGCTTACCAAAGTAGGTGTGCTCAAATGTCGCTGTCACGCCTGGAATGGACGTAAACTGTGTCCATAAATGTACCCTCCAGGTACTGAATTTTTAATTTGTTTGTAACGGTCTACGGGTTGTAGGTAGCCATACGGTACGAAACACACGCTCGCCAGCCGGCCTATCTGGAATGCTGACAATTCGCTTGGTCAGTACACGTGCGTCCGGCCGAGTGCAACGCAGCAAGTACGCCACTAGCGCGTCCTCGAGCGCGTGTATGTCTCTTTTCTTAACTCACCATGGAGCCTTTCGATACGATCATAATTAGGATGTCAGACACAGTGATGATAGGTGCTCGTAACGTGCGTGTTTTATAATCAGCCTTTGTTAATAACACTGTTTAAACTTACTTCTCGTGTTCGCTTATTGCCGTACCTCAAGGACTCACTGCTTACAAATCCTGACTAAACATTTCGTGTAATCATCATCTGGGGCAACAACACAAACTACCCTCTTATATGTTAATAGAAGTTATGTTGTAGAAGATATCTGTAGAAAAACATCACATAAAATTTGGGGATAAGTAAGAAAACATAACGAAAGAAACTGTAGCAAGACATTAAAGGCAAAATAATACGTATACTATATATGTTTTCATCCATGAATTACACTTATGTTCAGAAAAAAAGTAAAAAAAAACACCTTGAACGACTTCATATATTACGTTCACATTCATAGAACATGTATGTTAGTATGTTCTGCGGAAATAATTGGCATCTGAAAGATGTCGGCCAACGGGTTCAGGGACAACACCGATATTGCGGCTCAACACCACCTACCGGTAAAATGTGCCTGGGGCTCTTGTTGTCACTACAAAACGAAAGTAATGGATCAGTCTGACTTGAGCCGACGTGCAGTATGCCTCACAGACGTATGCGCGAACCGTACCGTCAAATCTGTCAGTTTATTGCCATCAGAGAATATGGTGCACCCACTCGGGAAACTGCCGCTTGTGTGGATAGAAGTATTTCGGCAGTGCAACGGATGCGTGTAGAACGGTTGACGGGAGGCCGTAGAACATGATGAGATGGGCATGTCACCCCACTCGTTCCACCCCCAGAGAAGATCGACACCTCATCCGAATGGCACTGTCGAACAGAACTGCGTCCTCCTAGGCTTTGACGTGACAGCGGAACACTGTAACACATCGCACACTATCAGGGCTGACAGTTCTTCGCCGTTTACTATGGCACGGGTTACGTGCACGTCGTCCACTTTTCCGCCTACCTTTGGCGTATGTACAGAAACATGCTAGACGGCAAGGGTGTAAGGAGCGACATCACTGTGGACGCGAATAGCCTCCGATAGGGTTTTCGTACCTATCCAGGTTTTGTTTGGTTGAAAATGGGTCACCGCAGACAGGGTTAGCGGCATCAGAGTGGCTGAATTCGCACAAGACATACAGTGCCAATTGAAGATCTTATGGTATCGGGTACAGCCACAAAACACGGTTGGTGCGTGTCCAGGGCACTGTGAGAACTGTGACCTCCGTTAATGAGATCCTGCGACCCGTAACCATACCCTTTCAGCACAACACCCCGGGCGCCACTTTTCAGCATGAAAATGCACGACCACATATTGCTGCACGAACATGTGCTTCCTTGGTGTCACAGGTCGTCAGCCTTTGGCCTGGCCCGCCTGATCACCAGAGTTATCGGCATTAAAAATGTGTGGGTATGGTGAAACGCCGGATGTAGCACTGTGACCCAATGCCAAACAGATTAACTTTGGAACCAGGTAAATCCAGAATGGATGGCTATATCACAGGACGTCATTCGCGCCTCATACGCATCGATGCCGCCGCGCATGGGTCAAGTTATTAGGACCCTGTGCCTGCTAGGGAACAGGTTGAACCGAGATGACTGAAATGTTAATCAATTCTACAAAACATACAAAGTTACGTGTCCTGTGAATATTGCCGTTCTATCTCTAGTCGTTGAAGGTGTTCCACTTTATTTCTGAACACCAGTGCATATACAGTGCATCCTAGCGTAAAACATCGATCAAGTTTGCATTCTCTCTAGGAGTAGCAGTACTTACTTGTACTGAGTACCAAACTTCTCTATATTGGAAACATATCCAGCATTCAGAGGGAATATTGCTCCACAAATGTCAATAGACGATCATTGATAGTATTTCCAGTTTCCTGTTTATCTCAGTAGTGTCAATGTATACGATGGAGCTCTCAGCGGTGCCGCGTAGCACTTGCTCTAGATCAGGGTTGGCCATGGCATGCGGTACTGCACACAAGCCCGATGTGTGGAATTCGTGTGGGCCGAGGCTCACCTTGTCTCGGCTTTGCACGGTCCTTCTCGAAAGTATGCGGTAAGGCGCGACATTTCATTTAATGTTGCGGTGCGGTAATATTCAGTCGTTACGACATTCTTCAGATCGGCAGAATTGTTGTTATGTCAAAAGCGCTACCCCTCGCTATTTCTTTCTTGTGTCTCAGTGACGCTTGCACACTAAAAAGGCAACCTAACAATGTATCGTCCAATGCCTTTAAAAATGAGTGGGAGTGACAGAAGAGAAGAATGAGATCTATTTATACACTCGAATAATTGATCGGTAAAACAGGTTTGCTAAGGTACGACATTACAACACCATGCAGATAGCAATTAAATATGTAGTTGACGATGAAAGAGCAAATTTTAATAAATTTGCAAGCATGGAGCACTATTGAAACTGGTGTCAAGAAGCGCAAATTTTCTGAAGTTGTACCCATTATTACACATCAGTTGCAACGGTTTTCGATGGAACTGAACGAACGGCATCGAAACTTTATACACTGAAGGGCCAAGAAATAGGCAAGCATATTCAAATACAGAGATGTGTAAACAGGCAGAATTCGGCAACCCCTATATGAGACAATAAGTGTCTGGCATAGTTGTTGGATCGGCTACTGCTGCTACAATGGCAAGTTATATAGATTTAAGTGAGTTAGAACGTGGTGTCATAGTCGGCGCACGAGTGATGGGACACAGCATCTTCGAGATAGTGATGAAGAGGGGTTTCCCGTACGACCATTCATGACTGTACCGTGAATATCAGGAAACCGGTAATACAGCAAATCTCCGACATCGCTGCGGCCGGAAAAAGATCATCCAAGAACGGGACCAACGACGACTGAAAAGAATCGTTCAAATCGGCAGAAGTGCAACTCTTTCCCAAACTGCTGCAGATTTCAATGCTGGGCCATCAACAAGTGTCAGCGTGCGAACCATTCAACGAAACATCATCGATAAGGGCTTTCGGAGCCAAAGGCCCACTCGTGTAGACTGCACGACACAAAGTTTTACATCTCGCTTGGGTCCATCAACACCGGCATTAGATTGTCGATAACTGGAAACATGTTACCTGGTCAGACGAGTCTCGTTTCAAATTGCATAGAGGGGATGGACGGTTACGAGTATGGAGACAGCCTCATGAATCCATGAAACCTGCATGTCAGCAGGGGACTGTTGAAGCTGGTGGAGGCTCTGTAATTAGGCATATCCGGTTAGAGTGATTTGGTACCTCTCCTGATACGTCAATATATGACTCTGACAGCTGATACATACGTAAGCTTCCTGTCTGATCAGCTGCATCCATTCATGTCAGTCGTGCATTCCAACGAACTTGGGTAATTCCATCAGGACAATGCGACACTCCACACGTCCAGAATTGCTACAGAGTGGCTTCATGAAGACTCTTCTGAATTTAAACACTTCCGCTGGCCACCAAACCCCCCAGACATGAACATTATTGAGAACATCTGGGACGCCTTGCACCGTGCTGTTCAGAAGAGATCTGCATCCCCTCGTAGTTTTATAGATTTATGGGCAGCCCTGCATGGTTCATGGCGTTAATACCCTCCAGCACTACTTCAGAGAATAGT
The DNA here is from genome assembly GCF_021461385.2 of Schistocerca piceifrons. Classification (NCBI taxonomy): domain Eukaryota; kingdom Metazoa; phylum Arthropoda; class Insecta; order Orthoptera; family Acrididae; genus Schistocerca; species Schistocerca piceifrons. Next base: position 669,252,517 of record NC_060139.1, read on the forward strand.
CGAGTCCATACCACGTGTTGTCGCGGTACTTCTACGTCCTCACGGGGGCCCTAAACAGTATTAGCCAGACGTACCAGTTTCTTTGGCTCTTCAGTGTATATTATTGCAAAGAACATAGGTTAATCAAAGGACAAGCCTCGAATGTGTTTTAAATTTACACCCTCTGTTGTCAAATTTATGAAGGAAAAAGGAAATTAGGAACTAAAACCAGAACATTCAGAATGGGTTGCAGACTTCGCATTTTAAGTGCACTTGGCTCCACACTGTCCACAGTAAGACACTGGAAGGTGAGAAACAACTTACTGGCGCGAAAAAAATTTGCTTCAGTGCTGCCGATTTTGATTCGATGCTACCTGCGGGTAGTAGCTGTACGTAGTCTGAAAAAACAGTTGTCTACCTATCGATGCCTTTGTTGCTGCGTAGTGCTGCGTGGTGTGTTTACATCACTACAAAAATCATCCATGTTAGATCTAGGGCAGGAGTGCATCGTACATAGGAACAGACAACTAACAGGACAGAAGCGACAAGCCAGCAGGAAAGTTATGCCGAGGTGGCGCTCTCGTAAGAAGCGGTGTCAGCCACAGAAGACACCTGATACAGTCACAAAATTACATAAAAATAGCATTACAGAAACACTAACATAACAAAAATTATAAAACAGCAGATGAACCTAAGCACATGGTGAACAACACTATGAAGTACATTAACGTAGAGGAACGTCAGACTGTGTCTTTGACAAAAATAACATCTCGAAACAGAGCGTAAAACCCGACACAGTTTCCACATCAATTTAAGAAAAGACCAAAGCTGTAATTGAAGTGGAATTTATATGTCTGCATGGCCGAAATTTAATGGAGTAGCCATTGCCTGGTTCAAATGTTCAAATGTGTGTGAAATCTTATGGGAGTTAACTGCTAAGGTCATCAGTCCCTAAGCTTACACACTACTTAACCTAAATTATTCTAAGGACAAATACACACACCCATGCCCGAGGGAGGACTCGAACCTCCGGCAGGACCAGACGCATAGTCCACGACTGCAGCGCCCTACTCCGCTCGGCTAATCCCGCGCGGCCATTGCGTGGTGAAAACATGAAGATCCACATATTATTACATATTTTAATACTCCATTATATTAATTCCAGGCAGTGGCAAGGAAGTCCATCGACTTCACGCTTTGAAACACACAATAAAAGGGAGTTTCGAAAAGCGAATGAACGCGCATAGCGACTAACATTGTCTGCATTAAGTGATTTCCCTCTTGCAGTGTGCTGTCAGTGAGGTAGGAACAAATATTTTGTCATTAGAAAGATAATATGGTCGGACGGAGCAAGGACGGGGGAGAAAATCAGCCTTACCTTTTGAAGGCAACATCGTGCTTTTCGCCACGAACCGAGGTCCACCACATTGCAAGTAGAGTCTGCTGAGTGACTGGTAACGTCGCTGTGTGACAAGAAGGCTAAGAATTTAAAGAATGTTAGCGTAATCTTCTATGATACATAAGCATAAGAAGGAAAAGAAGCAGAAGACATAGAAAGAGGCGAACTGGCGACAAAGTCTTTCCACATTTCCCCATTATTGTGCAAGATTATTGCGCCTACATGAATCTTAAAAAAGTTCCTACTACATTGACGTGAGATTTGTGGAGAAAAACATCAAACTGGAATTTCAACTAGTAGTTCCATTGTAAGGATAATATAATGATACCTGAAACAGTTAAGAAATGAAATGCTGTTACTGTGCGTATCTATTAGTACGCTAGAGCGGAACAAAAACAAAAATCAGTTCACACTTCCTACTTTTATAACATATCCAAGAGATACCTTCCGCTACAACTCCACATGTCACTGTACGAAGTTATTAAGACAAAGAAGCGAAACTGCAGTAAGTGATGATTATTCTACCAGTTGGTTTCACAGTTTCATCATTCACTTTTTGCATTCTTCATTTAATTCTTTCTAAGGGTATTAAATGCACTATCGATCCTGTCTTGCAATTATGTGTGACTGGACCCAGTAAGCAATGTTAAATTCGATGAAGCTTAATACACTGAACAGCCAAAGTTACTGGTACACCTGCCTAATACCGTGTAGGGCCCAAGTGAGCAAGGATAAGTGCCGCGAAACGACATGACATGGACTCGAATACTGTCTGAAGTAGCGGCGGAAGGAATTGATGCCACGAATCCTGCAGGGCTGTCCATAAATCCGTAAGAGTACGAGAGGGTAGAGATCTCATCTGAGCAGCACGTTGCAGGGCATCCTAGGTATGCTCAATAATGTTCATGTTTTCTGAGTTTGGTGCCCAGCGGAAGTGTTTAAATTCAGAAGAGTGTTCCTAGAGTCACTCTGTAGCAACTCTGGACATTTGGGGTGTCGCATTGCCCTGTTGGAATTGACGAAGTCCGTCGGAATGCATGATTGACATGGATGGATGCAGATGATCATACAGGATGCTTACGTACCTGTCACCTGACAGAGTGGTATCGCGACGTATCAGGTGTCCCACGTCACTTCAACTGCACACGCCCCACTCCATTACAGAGGCTCCACCAGCTTCAACAGTCCCCTGATGACATGCAGGGTCCATGGATTCAAGAGGTTTTCTCCATACCCACACACGTCTGTCCGCTCGATACAATTTGAAACGAGACTCGTCCGACCAGGCAACGTATTTCCAGCCATCAACAGACCAATGTCGGTGCTGACGGGCCGCGGAAAGGCGTAAATCTTAGGGTCGTGCAGTTATCAAGGGCATACGATTGGGCCTTCGGCTTCGAAAGCTTATAAAGATGATGTTTCATTGAATGGTTCGTACTCTTACACTCGTTGAACGCCCAGCATTGAAACTTCTGTCATGTTGAACGATTCGCTTCAGTCGTCGTTGGTCCCGTTCTTCAGGATCTTTTACCGATCGCAGCGATGTCGGTGATTTGATGTTTTACCAGATTCCTGATATTCATGGTATACTCTTGAAATGGTCGTACGGGAAAATCCCCACTTCATACTACCTCAGAGATGCTGTGTCCCATCGTTCGTGCGCCGACTATAGCACCACGCTCAAACTCAAATCCTGACAACCTGCCATTGTAGCAGCAGTAACCGATCTAACAAATCCACCAGACACATGTTGTCTTAAATAGGCGTTGCTGACTGCAGCACCGTATTCTGCCTGTTTACATATCGCTATATTTGAATGCTCGTGCCTATACAAGTTTCTTTGGCGCTTCAGTATCTGTACAGATTGTTGAAGTTCCATTTCATTGCTGTTATGAAGAGTAGGGTAAGTTCACGCATATACAACAATGACAGTGCCTCTGAGGTCGCCCAATGACATTGTTTTCCAGCAGTGATTATTAAGCTAGCAGAGCTGGGCCGCACAATGTGGCGTGACGGGGGGAGGAAGTGCGCATCTGTGGCGGGGATCAGCGGCCATATTGCGAAGCATTAAGTGTCGCCAGCCGAGCGTGAAACGCGCGGGTAAGCTCTCTGCCTGTCGGCCTCGTCCCATCGCAAACTTGGCCGTTGTGTCGGCGCGACTCCTGCTTGGTCTCTGCTGCTCCTCTCAGTCGGGGCTCATATTGCTCCACGTGAGTCCTATGTCATGACATCAGAGTAGACCAAGTCCGTGATCGTAGCAAGATTTAACTGAGGAATATATCGTGATTACTAATTACTGGACGGTTAATATGCTAGCTAGCTACTCAAGGCTTACACAATGGAAAGGATCTAGAAAGTTTTGGTAGATAATTCCGTAATTGTAAACTGGAGGTATTTTTCCGACTGTGAGAAAATTATTAATCGCGTTACTCATGGTTCAATATTAGGTCCATTGTTTTTTTGAAAGATATTAATGACCCTCAATTTAACACATATCAGACAGAGTGAGTTCTTTTAAAAATGGCACCATATCTATAATCAATCCCATTAAACATTTAACAAAAATAGTAACAGTAAATTGTGTATTTAAAAGAATTATTGATTGATTTTATACAGCTGGTCCCTTTCATTGTCTGAATAAAGAATCAGAAACTCAATTCTGAACTGCTCTCTGGTATTCAGCTAGGTGACGACACTCAGCCAAATCTAGATGAATACCTGACAACATTCCATGGTCATGAAACAGTAGGGAAACCTAAGATCGGATATTAAAGTCTGCCCACTAAATATTACAGTACCAATGATAACTTTTAAACAAGGACAAAAATTAGTAAGATAGAGTCTTAAAATTGTCCAGTGTGTATATTGACGACCGTTTAAACAGAAATAATTATGACCCCTTAACAACCTTACCCCGACACTCAAGCACTTAGTGTCGCCCAACCCTCAGAAATAGACATTGCAGCTGAAATTACATTCTGGAGCAGCTCATCTTTGAGATACAAACTTTTCATTGCGCAGAAGCCTACCCTAAAAAATACTACGAGAATACAGTGCCCATTCGAAATTGTCTTTTAGACAAGCAGTTAAAGTGTCACTTATTTTAAAAACAGTATCGCTACACATATTTTCCTTCACAAAATTCGCTGAAAACAATCCAGACTTGCGAATGAACAATCCATTAGGTTTCCTAAGAAATAATGTACCCCATTAAAACCAAAATGGAAACAGTTATCCGCATTAAAATTGATTCAAGCTCAGAAAACGGTGCATAATGCTGCTAAAAGAATTTATAATAAATTATCGAAAAACTTTGCATTCCTGGCAGAGGGAAAAGGTACATTCGAAATTGATGTACAAAATCTGATTCTGGGCGCCACCTCTCGTTTTGCAGAAGAATTCCTACCTGCAATAACTTAATGTTGTTCTGTGTAGAAGTATTTGCCACTTACTTCTCTTATTAAGCCACATATTCCTTTCTCGGATACGAACACAATGTTACTCGTCAGCTTGGACCATATTTCAATGAAAATTAAGTTAATAACCTATAAATTGACTCTTCTACTTCGTAACGATGTATCATACAAATGTGCCAGTGCACTCACAAAATCAAAACATTCCTAAGCTAGTGTCATTTTGGTATACAGTTGGTCTGTCCGCCATGCAGCCACCACCATGCTACTAAGTGTTACTTGGTTGTGTACCACTCTATATTATTTCACGATCATGCTGATAGTGTTTCCATAACCGCAGCCCAAAGCTGCCCTATTTTTTTTCATTCACTTGGTTGAGGCAGACTGAGGAGTCGCGAAGTGGCACACAGCCGTCGAGTGCCGGACGGTCCAGCGCCAGCGAACGTTCTGCCGGTGTGGGAACGTTACAGTCCTAAATTCTACCATTTTCTGGGCATTTTATATTCATCATCTAACATAGTTTACCCACTTTTCAATCACATATTTAAGGTGACAGTGTGATGGAACTTCTATTTGCTTATATTCCGTCAGCAGAGATTAAAACATAAATCGCCATCTAGGTGAGATACTGCCACGGATACTAGTGATTTATGTAAGAAATTAAATGTTAGTCAGAGATCGGAAAATATGTAACAAAAGGTAGGAGGCTAGCGGGCTATGAAAGGAAACACTGCTGCAGTAAGTAAACAACTATGGAACAATAAAACTGAAAGCCATGTTGAACGCAGACGGCTACACTTTTGACCGCCCTAGTTGCCTCCTACGGTTGTTGCCAGTCTCACAGTAACGTCGAGCAATAAAGGCTGCAGTAATTACAAACTGAATGAGCCGCCTAAGTAGGTCCTAGCGAACTGCACTTCAGGCTTCACTAATCAGGCAGAGGCTTCCTTACTTCATATTTTCTAATATGTCTCGATGTCCCCAATGAATTTCTTCTCCGTAGGACGCGACTCCTAACACACAGTTAAAAGAAGTAAATTCTGGAATGGCTTTCGGTGATGGTACAATAAAGCCTCAGTATGTCGGATGCCACCTCACATGCTGTTTCAGACCAAAATGAGGACACGGCATCTTCACAATGAGCCCTGTATAACAGTTGGTCTGAAATCGTTAATCAAAATAACGGCTACAGAAGCTGATTATGACCCTTAGAGCACCTTAATAATCACAAAATAATGCTATTTATATATTTCTTTGATTCTTTTGTTCAAATCGTCGCATTATTCAGAATAAAACTTTCGGTTGTTTCTTGAGTGAAATGTAGCACTCATGACGTAGAGATATTAAAACTCTGGATGGCAGTCCTAATCTGGCTGAAAACGCTTCCCGAGGTAAAGTTAAACTTTGACTAACTTTTTTCTCGGGTTCGATTCCCGTCGGGGTCAGGGATTTTCTCTGCCTCGTGATGACTGGGTGTTGTGTGCTGTCCTTAGGTTAGTTAGGTTTAAGCAGTTCTAAGTTCTACGGGACTGATGACCATGGATGTTAAGTCCCATAGTGCTCAGAGCCATTTGACTAACTTTTGACTAAACGAAATAACCACTCATAGTGCGCTCATGTTGCCTGTTTGGCTGCTTTTCTTATATTTCATATTGGGCTCGGTTATGTCCCGCCAGACATTCGTGACAGTACATTACTCTTTTTGTAAGCCTTGCAGGTCAAATTTTTGATAACTGAAGTCGTATTTATGCAGACGTTAGTGTGGGTACAGTCTTATGCATTGTTACATCGGTTTGTTCCCCATTTAAAAATTAATTGTTAATACTAGAACTGTTGCATCTTGGCGCCAAATCTGATAAGATACTTCCTACTCTTTGTCGTTGGGTAAGGTCAACTCATGTAATTTTCATCGTCTTCCCACTCTGCCGGTCGATTTGTCAGGGCCATATGTAACTTGTAGAATGCACTGCGTCTTCAGGCCACGAGTGGCCTACCGGGACCATCCGACCGCCGTGTCATCCTCGGTGAAGGATGCGGATAGGAGGGGCGTGGGGTCAACACACCGCTCTCCCGGTCGTAAGATGGTATTCTTGACCGAAGCCGCTACTATTCGGTCGAGCAGCTCCTCAATTGGCATCACGAGGCTGAGTGCACCCAGAAAAATGGCAACAGCGCATGGCGGCCTGGATGGTCACCCATCCAACTGCCGACCACGCCCGACAGCGCTTAACTTCGGTGATCGCACGGGAACCGGTGTAGCCACTGCGGCAAGGCCGTCGCCAACTTGTAGAATGAATAACCTATATTTCCTATGGCCGCGCAAAGCTACACCGCCGTGTATATCCGATACGATACAAGTAAGTAATCATGGTGCACTATGCGGCATAAACGCCACAGTCCGTGGAGGAAGGCTTTTCTTCCTTATTTCAAGAGGTGGAGTGAGCTATCTGAGATGCGGTCCTTCATAAACCATTGGTTCCTTTCTGCTAAGTTTCAGGTGAGCTGATGGTTTAGCGGAAGAGCTCACAGTTGGGTATTAATGGCAGGGGATTACCAGTTCAGTCTTAGAACTACAACGAACTTCCCGAAAACCTATATCCGACCAAAATGAATCATTTTTCGATTTCTTCTCTTGAGGACAAGGAGGGCCGTTGCAAAATTTCTGATTCATGTCGCATTAATATGGAAATATGGGAAAGGAAATCGCAAAAATAATTGAGAGAGGATTTCTAGTTCCAGCTTTCACCTGACAACTGCGGAAAACGCCGAGTGTGTGCATGTTTCAAAGTCTTCATCTTTTTTTTATTAATTAGATCCACAACTGGGTGTTCAGATGTGGGAGATTACTGAAGATGAGGACATCATATGAATCAGCAGCCTCAGTAGGATTGCTTATCTGAACAGGGCTTAATCGGCCATGGCAGTAATAGACGTAGAATGTGTCACTGTGGCTGGAATATTGCAAGCCTTTGAGTCTGTCATACGTTACATGTGATAGTTTTGCTGGTTCCCAATGTTGATTTTACTGTGTTTAGCCTAAATACATATCGTTGTTGTATTATTCTAGTACAGTGGGCCATTGCTTTTATCGTAATTTTTAGGGTTCAGTACCTCAATCGACAAACACGGAACTCTTATAGAACTACTTTCTTGTCATTCATTCTGTCCGTCCGACTGTTAAGATCCCTGTTTCTCAGAAACTGGTAGAGTTACACGGTTGAAATTTATGTCAAGTATTAAGTTCTGCAATCCCTTGGCGGTGTCAGTAATTTAAGTTTATAAATCAAGGCAGTCAAAAAGCACATATATGTCACGTATTTTGATACTCGCAAACTGATTCATCAAAATTTGTAGATGAACTCAACTGTTGGACCTGGTGATTTAGCGGGAAAGCACGCGTCTGAAAAGCGAGAGGTCGCGAAGTCGAATCTCTGTAGGAGCATGGATTTTTCCATCGATGTGTGGAGTCGCCTGAAACGACACGTGGTTCGTATTTCACTTAAGCTATAGGTCCCCTTATCCTGGTTGGATAACTGGGGTACGTCAGAGACCGCAAGTCGCCCAATTGGCGTTCGATTGACTTGCACCAGGACAGTGAGTCACATTAAATTACTATAATTACCTAAATGCGTTATTAAATGTGATTGGCATGGCTGGGCAACGGATCCAGCTTCTTCAGTGCATATTCACAAATACGTACGACTTCTTGTGGGAATCTCAGAGAACCAACATGAGGAAGGATAGGTGGCGCTCCTTCGGAGTATGGATCGACCATGAGGCATGCCGATGTAGTCTACATCTACATCTACATCTACATTCATACTCCGCAAACCACCTGCCGGTGTGTGGCGGAGGGTACCCCAGTTATCCGCGCAGTTGCGATAGCTCTATATCCCAGATAGCTCAGTGGTTGCGAAGCGGACGTGCACGGGGCACTGTGCGGCGCTCCGAAAGCCGGCCGTTGTTTACTCGCGGGGGTAGTGGTATTGCACTGTGAGCGACGATGGCGCTTTCTTACAGAAAGGCCACGATTAAAGTAACGTTCGATGCCCAGTACGCACGACACAAGGCCTATGAAGTAGAGCGTCTCCTGCTTGAAGTAATGCACGTCGATCCACAGGAACTTAACGATATACATCTTTCGATCGTCTCCACCACAGTTTATCTGAAACTTGTCCATGAAGCAGCGACCGAACGACTTCTTCGACGTTCCACCGATGGATATCGTCTCCACCACTCGGACGGCAACGTGGGTGTACTGACTGTCGACCAAGCAGGACTCGGCGTTCAAAACATACGAGTCTTCGAGCTGCCGTTTGAAGTTCCGACCACGCTTGTCGTGAACGTGCTCCGGTCTTACGGGGAAGTACTAAGTCACGTGGAAGATAAGTGTCATACGTTGGAGACGTATCCTGTACTGAATGGAGTGCGTCAGGTGCGAATCGAACTGCGTAAGACATCCCATCGTACGTGACCGTTGGTGGCTGTCGAGCGATCGTCATTTATCACGGTCAACCGCGGACTAGTTCAGGGTGCGGGCAGGAAGGGCATGTACGCTCTGAATGCCTGCAGCGACGCCTAGTCCAGGTACCACGTGCAGACACGACGCCCACATCGCAACAGACAACGCTGCTTATTACATACGTTGAGGCAGCGAGGAACATGACGGACGCGGACGTTGTTCCGTTCCAGCTGCCGACCCCCGCGGACCCGGTTTCCGCGCCCACGACGACGAAGCCTCCATTGGAACCGTCACCGTGCTCGACAGCAGCGACCACGTCTGAACCCCAGCCGTGTGAGGAAGGAGAGCATCAGCAAATCGATTCCAGCTCGAACACTGAGATGCGGGAGGTGCCTACTGTTTGTCGTGATCCACAGGACGCAGGCACGCGTTCCCGCAAGCAGAAGTCGCCCAAGCGACGAAAGGAGGCTGTCTGCAGGAAATGATTCGCGAGATGGTGACACGCTGCAAGAGGATGAGGAAATTCAATCTGCGGCCAGGGCTGTGGACGTCACACCAACGGCTCCTGGTTCGCTGCTGGCAACGTCCGCCCAAGGACAAGGCCAAGTTGACGATGCTCAGCTCACCGACGAGCCCCCTGGCGATATTGCGGCTAAGACATCGGATGAATGTCATACGTCGCCTAACGTACCACACATCTAGTTTGGTGAATGGGCATTCCGAGATGGAGATGGAAAGGACGATACCAGACTCGATAGACAATCAGATGCCTGCGGCCGGCGGATCGTCGGACGGACATCTTGTCTCAGCCGATCAATAATATATACGGTGCGGGTGACAGGGACGGTCGGACTGACGACGTGGTAAATATTGGCCTAAACGACTGCAGGACACGTCATAGTACTATCAGATGACCCAGGTGTATTGGATGGGTACAGTCAGTGTTAACGGCATTAGTTCCAAGATCAAAACTCAGATGTTAAACGACAGGATTCGGGCGGCGGAAAGTGATATCCTGTTTCTTCAAGAGGTACGGCCTGATCTGCGCCTGAATGTTTCCGGATACGCGTCTTACGTCGACCCAACTACCTGCGGTGGTGATGGTACGGCCATACTACTACGCGATGGCATCGAGCCAACGGATATTCAGTTTTTGCCATCAGCGAGAGGCATTGCGCTCACCATCGACGCAGTCCGCCTTGTGAATCTGTATGCCACATCTGGTACTGCGAAGCGTCGAGAGCGAACCCTCTATTACTCCACTGAGGTAGCTCCATTGTTTCAAGGCGCTACAGCGTGGGCTGGGACTTTAATAGCGTCTTACGCCCCGAGGATCAGATCCCTCACATATCCCATGTCCAGCCCTTCATGCTATGGTCAGAGATCTCGCTTTGCATGATACATGGACGCTAATCCACGGTGACCGATACGGATATACACACTTCATCAGACGCTCGGTCAGCAGGTTGGACGGGATTTATGTCTCTCGAGGTCTTCGGGCAGCAACTGTCGGTCTGAGCTGTGGCCCACTGCATTCATCGACCATCAGGCCATCATCTTCGTCGTGGCTCTGCCACGACAACAGACGAGCCGTAGTAGAGGACCTTGGACTCTTAACGTTAACATTCCCCGGGAAGAGGCTTGCCGTGTAGCCGTCACTGATACCTGGCACAAATGTGAGCGACGGCGTTATACCTATCATTCCACAACGTGATGGTGGACATACTACGCCGAACCAGATCTTCGCCGCACGCTCATGGCGTATGGAAGAGACAGGACGCTTTGGCTCCTATCCACCTCTGAGTTTTACTACACGGTCTTTCGGGTTCCCGCAACAATCTTCGCCAGAGCGCCAAATGGCCGTCCACCGGCCACATGCACGGCTTCTGCAGATCACGGCTGAACGGATTGGACGGAACGCGGATTCGATCGAGACTGCAAGACTCCATCCCAGAGGAACGTGCCTCTCTTTATCACATCGTCAGAGAACGGAGACACCGCAAGAGACGACTCATCCCTGCCGCCGTTGGATAATCAGCTGAGCAGCAAGTCGTATACTCCTAGCTCACTCGTTTGTTACATAGTTTAATTCTTAATTTCTTTGCGTGTTTTTGGTACTTGCATTGTTTAATTCATAAATTTCGGGCATATTATAGTATTTGAGAGTTGTAGCATCGCGTTTTAGTACCTGAATAGTGTAAATTCGCGTAGTCGTTTGTCTGCTGTTTTTGTTTTGAACGGCCAGTGTCGGTTGGTCACAGTCAGTGTGCTCCCTGCCGCCGTTGGATAAGCAGTTGAGCAGCAAGTTGTATACTCCTAGCTCACTCGTTTGTTACATAGTTTAATTCTTAATTTCTTTGCGTGTTTTTGGTACTTGCATTGTTTAATTCATAAATTTCGGGCGTATTATAGTATTTGAGAGTTGTAGCATCGCTTTTTAGTACCTGAATAGTGTAATTTCGCTTAGTCTCCTTCCGCCGCCGAGCAGTGTCAGCAGTGCGCAAGTAGCAGCATTACTGCATTTACTAGGCAATCTTGTATTTTAATAACCGTTTAAATTTTGTCGATTTGTTTGCGCTCTCTGTAGATTAGTTCAGACGTTCTTTGCAAAACAGTTTTTAGCATGGATAGGGACTGCAACTGCTGTGTTCGGATGCAGGCTGAGTTGGCATCCCTTCGCTCCCAGCTTCAGGCAGTGTTGGCTTCGGTCACACAGCTTGAGGCTGTTGCCAATGGGCATCACTGTGGGGGTCCGGATGGGGGTTTGCCGGGGACGGCCAGCTCGTCCCACGCATCCCCTGGTCGGACTACGACTGTGGTTGCCCGGGATACTGCCCGCATTGAGGCTGATCCCTCACCTGTGGTAGAGTGGGAGGTCGTTTCAAGGTGTGGCAGGGGGCGAAAGACATTCCGGAGGGCTGAACGGAAAGCCTCTCCAGTTTGTCTGACGAACCGGTTTCAGGCTCTGTCTCAGGCTGATACTGATCTTCGGCCTGACATGGCTGCTTGTCCTGTTCCAGAGGTTGCCCCTCAGTCTGCAAGATCCGGGCAGTTGCAGAGGGTGGGCTTACTGGTAGTTGGGAGCTCCAACGTCAGGCGCGTAATGGGGCCCCTTAGGGAAATGGCAGCAAGAGAGGGGAAGAAAACCAATGTTCACTCCGTGTGCATACCGGGGGGAGTCATTCCAGATGTGGAAAGGGTCCTTCCGGATGCCATGAAGGGTACAGGGTGCACCCAACTGCAGGTGGTCGCTCATGTCGGCACCAATGATGTGTGTCGCTATGGATCGGAGGAAATCCCCTCTGGCTTCCGGCGGCTATCTGATTTGGTGAAGACTGCCAGTCTCGCTAGCGGGATGAAAGCAGAGCTCACCATCTGCAGCATCGTCGACAGGACTGACTGCGGACCTTTGGTACAGAGCCGAGTGGAGGGTCTGAATCAGAGGCTGAGACGGTCCTGCGACCGTGTGGGCTGCAGATTCCTCGACTTGCGCCGTAGGGTGGTGGGGTTTCGGGTTCCGCTGGATAGGTCAGGAGTCCACTACACGCAACATGCGGCTACACGGGTAGCAGGGGTTGTGTGGCATGGGCTGGGCTGTTTTTTAGGTTAGATGGCCTTGGGCAAGTACAGAAAGGGCAACAGCCGCAACGGGTGCGGGGCAAAGTCAGGACATGCGGGGACCAAGCAGCAATCGGTATTGTAATTGTCAACTGTCGAACCTGCGTTGGTAAAGTACCGGAACTTCAAGCGCTGATAGAAAGCACCGAAGCTGAAATCGTTATAGGTACAGAAAGCTGGCTTAAGCCAGAGATAAATTCTGCCGAAATTTTTACAAAGGTACAGACGGTGTTTAGAAAGGATAGATTGCATGCAACCGGTGGTGGAGTGTTCGTCGCTGTTAGTAGTAGTTTATCCTGTTGTGAAGTAGAAGTGGATAGTTCCTGTGAATTATTATGGGTGGAGGTTACACTAAACAACCGAACTAGGTTAATAATTGGCTCCTTTTACCGACCTCCCGACTCAGCAGCATTAGTGGCAGAACAACTGAGAGAAAATTTGGAATACATTTCACATAAGTTTTCTCAGCATGTTATAGTCTTAGGTGGAGATTTCAATTTACCAGATATAGACTGGGACACTCAGATGTTTAGGACGGGTGGTAGGGACAGAGCATCGAGTGACATTATACTGAGTGCACTATCCGAAAATTACCTCGAGCAATTAAACAGAGAACCGACTCGTGGAGATAACATCTTGGACCTACTGATAACAAACAGACCCGAACTTTTCGACTCTGTATGTACAGAACAAGGAATCAGTGATCATAAGGCCGTTGCAGCATCCCTGAATATGGAAGTTAATAGGAATATAAAAAAAGGGAGGAAGGTTTATCTGTTTAGCAAGAGTAATAGAAGGCAGATTTCAGACTACCTAACAGATCAAAACGAAAATTTCTGTTCCGACACTGACAATATTGAGTGTTTATGGAAAAAGTTCAAGGCAATCGTAAAATGCGTTTTAGACAGGTACGTGCCGAGTAAAACTGTGAGGGACGGGAAAAACCCACCGTGGTACAACAACAAAGTTAGGAAACTACTGCGAAAGCAAAGAGAGCTCCACTCCAAGTTTAAACGCAGCCAAAACCTCTCAGACAAACAGACGCTAAACGATGTCAAAGTTAGCGTAAGGAGGGCTATGCGTGAAGCGTTCATTGAATTCGAAAGTGAAATTCTATGTACCGACTTGACAGAAAATCCTAGGAAGTTCTGGTCTTACGTTAAATCAGTAAGTGGCTCGAAACAGCATATCCAGACACTACGGGATGATGATGGCATTGAAACAGAGGATGACACGCGTAAAGCTGAAATACTAAACACCTTTTTCCAAAGCTATTTCAGAGAGGAAGACCGCACTGCAGTTCCTTCTCTAAATCCTCGCACAAACAAAAAAATGGCTGACATCGAAATAAGTGTCCAAGGAATAGAAAAGCAACTGGAATCACTCAATAGAGGAAAGTCCACTGGACCTGACGGGATACCAATTCGATTCTACACAGAGTACGCGAAAGAACTTGCCCCCCTTCTAACAGCCGTGTACCGCAAGTCTCTAGAGGAACGGAGAGTTCCAAATGATTGGAAAAGAGCACAGATAGTCCCAGTCTTCAAGAAGGGTCGTCGAGCAGATGCGCAAAACTATAGACCTATATCTCTTACGTCGATCTCTTGTAGAATTTTAGAACACGTTTTTTGCTCGCGTATCATGTCATTTCTGGAAACCCAGAATCTACTATGCAGGAATCAACATGGATTCCGGAAACAGCGATCGTGTGAGACCCAACTCGCCTTATTTGTTCATGAGACCCAGAAAATATTAGATACAGGCTCCCAGGTAGATGCTACTTTTCTTGACTTCCGGAAGGCGTTCGATACAGTTCCGCACTGTCGCCTGATAAACAAAGTAAGAGCCTACGGAATATCAGACCAGCTGTGTGGCTGGATTGAAGAGTTTTTAGCAAACAGAACACAGCATGTTGTTATCAATGGAGAGACGTCTACAGACGTTAAAGTAACCTCTGGCGTGCCACAGGGGAGTGTTATGGGACCATTGCTTTTCACAATATATATAAATGACTTAGTAGATAGTGTCGGAAGTTCCATGCGGCTTTTCGCGGATGATGCTGTAGTATACAGAGAAGTTGCAGCATTAGAAAATTGTAGCGAAATGCAGGAAGATCTGCAGCGGATAGGCACTTGGTGCAGGGAGTGGCAACTGACCCTTAACATAGACAAATGTAATGTATTGCGAATACATAGAAAGAAGGATCCTTTATTGTATGATTATATGATAGCGGAACAAACACTGGTAGCAGTTACTTCTGTAAAATATCTGGGAGTATGCGTGCGGAACGATTTGAAGTGGAATGATCATATAAAATTAATTGTCGGTAAGGCGGGTACCAGGTTGAGATTCATTGGGAGAGTGCTTAGAAAATGTAGTCCATCAACAAAGGACGTGGCTTACAAAACACTCGTTCGACCTATACTTGAGTATTGCTCATCAGTGTGGGATCCGTACCAGATCGGTCTGACGGAGGAGATAGAGAAGATCCAAAGAAGAGCGGCGCGTTTCGTCACAGGGTTATTTGGTAACCGTGATAGCGTTACGGAGATGTTTAATAAACTCAAGTGGCAGACTCTGCAAGAGAGGCGCTCTGCATCGCGGTGTAGCTTGCTCGCCAGGTTTCGAGAGGGTGCGTTTCTGGATGAGGTATCGAATATATTGCTTCCCCCTACTTATACCTCCCGAGGAGATCACGAATGTAAAATTAGAGAGATTAGAGCGCGCACGGAGGCTTTCAGACAGTCGTTCTTCCCGCGAACCATACGCGACTGGAACAGGAAAGGGAGGTAATGACAGTGGCACGTAAAGTGCCCTCCGCCACACACCGTTGGGTGGCTTGCGGAGTATCAATGTAGATGTAGATGTAGATCACATCAGTTATTTCCGCGGACGGGTAACGGGCAGAGACGCACAACGCATCTCCTGTGCCCTCACAGATTATTACCGATCTGTCTATCTAGCAGATCAACGGCGTGACAATGACATTGAGGACGTCCTGCACGACATACCACCTTCAGGTAGGGCGCAAGGCGTCGCCACATTCTTGGAGGCCATCACGTGGGAAGAAAGACGCATGGCCCTCTCTCAGGGCGCGAGAAACAAATGACCTGGACCTGATCGTCTTCCGCTTGAATTTCATAGCACCTTTTCTGACACGGTGGGGGACGTTTGGCGGCAGAAGTGTTGCGAACTCCTGGATCCGGGTTTCCGCGTCGCCCCCCCCCTCCCCGAATTTTTGGGGAGCATGATCATCCCTGTGCCAAAACCAAACGGAGGGGGTCAGACCGCAAGACTTGACGTTATTGAATTCGGATTACAAGCTGTTCTCCCGCATTCTTCGTTCTCGCCTCCTCGCTATTGTCAAAGACGTAATTCACAGCGACCAAACATGTTTGGGAGGTGACAGTAATATATACATGGCTTTAAGCTCTTTTAGAGATGTGGTGGCACTCATGTCGGCATACCGCTTAGAAGGCGGCCTTGTGGCAGTTGGTCGGCATACCGCTTAGAAGGCGCCCTTGTGGCAGTTGACCTAGACCATGCGTTTGACCAAGTTGAGCATTTCTTGCAGCCTCTCTTAGAGAAGATGAGACTGTCCCCAATATCGGCAGGTGTGGTTCTCCGTCTCATCCACGGAGCCCCGTCAACAATTCTGGTCATTGGCTACCGCTCGCTACCGTTAACTATTGAGCGCTCAGTGCGACAACGATGTTCCCAGTCAGCCTTTCTCTTCGACGTCTCACTCGAGCCTGCACTTCATGGTCTACGACAGCATTTGGAGGGCATTCGCCTCTGCGATGTGAATTTTAAATGTTGTACCTATGCGGACGATGTAGTAATCTTGGCGAGGTCGGCAGAAGCTATATGTATGGCGATAGCGTGGCTCCAGCAGTACGGGGAGATGGCTGAGAGCCGTATCAACCTGCGAAAGTCGCACTACGTGAATGTGGGCAGAGGACTGCATATGAGTACGCCAGTGCCCATTAACGAAGTTTCGGCGATGCAGAGTTTGGGAGTAACCCTCCAATCCCTCCGTCCGCCGATTCCTGTTGGACGTATCACGCCAGCACTGTGTCACATTCGCACCTATCTGGTCGACATGAGATATCTGTCGGATGTCTTTCTGACCACACGGGCTCCTCGAACCAAGGACTTCTACCGCTGCTTTCAACGGACCCTGCCATCTAATGTGGTTGAACGCCCATATCCGGCAGTTGGCTGGAGGCGGTTGTGGAGTTCCATATTCTTGCCTTTCCTCCCCACTACGATCAGGGCGCTGTGGTATGTGATAAAGACTGAAAAATTCCCCACCCGACGACGTTTACACATGATACATATTGCCGAGGATCCTCTCTGCCCCAGATGCGCCGCTGTCGACACCGACAAGCACCGTTTCATTTGTGGTACGGCTACCGACTGCTGGCTACTTACACAGCGCATGTTGGCATTTTTGCTGCGACGAACGCCTCAGTCCGTAGAGCCCACTAAACTGATCCATCCCGACGTCACTCACTTCCCAGCTACTCGACATAACGCCACAGTGTGGGTTAAGGGTACAGCGTTGTCATACTTTTTTAATGACAGCGTTGCAGGGTTGTTAGATTTCTGGCATTATTTAACGAGTAACTACACGATTATACGGCACAAAGCGTCGTATGGTACGCTCTTTGCGAATTACTTGTGGTCCTTGTTTACGCACCATCCAGGCCATTGGGGTGTACCTGGTGTGAGAAGAGACTGATATATCACACATGATGAGAGACATCAACGGTAATTAAAGGGTGTTTCACCCTCGCTGAACGAGAAGACGACCAGGACATCCCACCGTCTGGCAGCTGTGGACACCCCCTAGGAAAAGAAAAGAAAAATAAAAGAATTACAAATAAAAACATAAGAACAAAAGGAACAACAAATAAAATATAATAATGTATTGTACCCCTTCCTATATCCTTTTCTTTTTTTTAATAAAATTTTGAGAGGCATATTTAATTTTTGTTCGTGGGTGGAGCCTGAAGTGGTGGCGCACGACCGTCTTGGTTAGCTTTAGGGTGAAAGTGCCGGTGGCACTAGCTTTGTTTTTGTTTTTAGGTTAGATAGGTTTTTGGGGGTAGTATGGGTGATAGGGGCCAATGCCTGAAGTGAAAAGGGTCTAAACACTACATTAATATGACAATTTAAAAAGAGATAGAAAAATAAAAATGATAAAAATAAAAACAAAAAAACAAAAAATATCGATCGGCCATATTTTTTCACTCGTCTTCCCTGATTACCGTAATGTCCCGATACAGCTGAAAGCAGTGAGTCCCTCCCTTTCCTTTCCTTTCTTGCCTCTCCACCTTCAATTAACATATATGGGGGCCATTCGGCAAGTAAGGTCCGATGAAACTTTGCACAAATGTGTTGGTCGGTGTCTCTAGTATGCCCGTCCATCACGTCTCATCGCTCTATTCAGTTTTTAACGCACGGTGAGCACGTAAAGATGCCTAGAAAATAGTGTCTCTTGCCAAGTGCGGATCTGCTGAGAGATTTCGCTTAATATCATGCAGCCAATATAACATAACTGTCATGTGTATCTTTCGTCGTGGCAATTCTCGCCCACACTCTGCAGGGACAGTGAAGATGCTCCTGCAGCCTTATCGATGGGAAGTGTTTATTTGCCCTCAGTACAGCCCGAAATTGGCTCCCACTGAGTTTTGTTTCCTCTCACATGAACCTCTGGCTATCAAGACAACATTTTGGCACAAACAGCGAGTGGTAGACCAGCGTAGAGATTTGGCCTAAAGCACGAAGGCATTGGAAAGTTGGTACAAAGCTACGAAAAATGTCTAAGTCTGAGCAGCGAATATGTAGAGAAGTAGATGAAAGGTCTAGGTAACTGTTTCAAATAATTTTGGAATTTCACAGTGGTTTCCATTTCACGACGGATCGAACCTTACTCTCCAAGAAGCCCTCGTAAGTTTGTATCGAACCCTCCAAGCGCAAGTCTTGCTCCACTTGCCCAGTTTTTCACATATAGAATAAGTATGTGTTAGTCTAAGTCTGTGTGCGTGCTTGTGTAAGTGTTTATCTGAGAGAGAGAGAGAGAATCTATTAAGTTGACCATGTGCTGGAGGACGCAGCTCCCGCCTACCTACACATTACTGTGTGCTACAAACTTTGGGCAGGGACAACGCTCTCGGTGACACCATTACCGGAGGACCATCAGAGCCAACAGCCCACAGTGGCGGTGGACCCCGGACTTTCCTTGTAGGGCCACGAAGCGCTCTCCGCGGCGAAACTCCTGCCTACCCCTTAGCGGCCCTGCTGTAGGGAAGCCCGCTCCACTACTCACCCCTGCCACGTCCAGCGCCTCTTCTCTTTTCTCCTCCTCTGCCGCTCAGAAGGAATCGCCCTGCCTCCGCCAGAAGTGGCCGGCACTCGCAACCCCTGCTAGATTCATTTTCTTACATCGAACTCTCTTCCTTAACAACTTTTACTTCTTATGAAGAAATCTCATTCTCTGTGTCCATCACACTTACTGACTGAGGTCTGCATTCTCCTTGCAAGGCCACAACTTACCGCACTTGTAGTTGTTGGCCACAAATGTGAAAACAACGGAAGTACAACGCATTACCATTCCTAACACTCTGCAGGAAAGTCGTTCGCTTTGAAACCAGATTCCAGTCGTCTCTTAATGGATAAATACAGATCCTGTATAAAACTTCCTGGCAGATTAAAACTGTGTGCCGGACCGAGACTCGAACTCGGGACCTTTGCCTTTCGCAGGGCGTGAGTCGTGCTTGGGTAGCTCAGTTGGTAGAGCACTTGCCCGCGAAAGGCAAAGGTCCCGAGTTCGAGTCTCGGTCCGGCACACAGTTTTAATCTGCCAGGAAGTTTCATATCAGCGCCCACTCCACTGCAGAGTGAAAATCTCATTCTAGATCCTGTATAGTTTTCAAAAGTAATCTACACCATTCTTCCTGGAAAATAATGGCAAGTGCAGATAGCCGTGGTGCAGTTGGATAGCGGCCACCCACACTCCTCTCCAAAGTAGAACAAAAAGGACCAATAATACTGAGATTTGGCGACTGTGGAGGCTAGGGGAGACGCGGAAATCCATCCTCGTGCTGAAAAAAACAACCGTGGACGCTGCGTGCTGTGTTAACAGGGGACCTTTCATATTGGATACACCGTTACCGCTGGGGATCAACCACTGTATGGACCCGATCGTCCAAAATGATCACGTAATTCTTGGCAGAAATGCGACCTTGCAGAGTGACCATGGGGTCGATGGAGTACCACGATATGGCTGCCGAAATCAACATCTAACTCCCGCCACGTTTCGGTCTTGGGAGGTAATCTTGGCCAAAAATTGGAAACTGTGTGAAACAAGACACCCGAAAAAATTACTTTTTCCATTTCTCCACTGTAGAGTTTCTAATGGTTTCGGCAACAGGTTTTCCTGTTATGGCATTTGAATCACTGATAAGCGCATATGAAATTTCAGCTCGCCCTTAAATTCCCCGTTTATGGAGCTTCCATCGTTTTTGTTTGTATTTTTTATTTCACTTTTTTATGCCGGCAGGGTTCGCTACTCCGTTATTCACCGCAGTACTAACTTTTGCAGCTGCCAGCCTGTTATTTTTCATCACATTCCTCTTTAATTATCGTCTGCAACCATCAGTCAACACATACTTCCGTCCGCTTTAGGACATCGTTTTTGCAGGTTCCCTCCATATGGTATATATGTCCGATACGACAACTCTTGAAACCCAAACACTCTGCAACCATCAGTCAACACATACTTCCGTCCGCTTTAGGACATCGTTTTTGCAGGTTCCCTCCATATGGTATATATGTCCGATACGACAACTCTTGAAACCCAAACACTCCTGCTATTTGTGTTATGGAAGCACCCATCACACAAGCAACAAAAATCTATCCACGTTCAAATCACTTAGCTCCGAAATAATGCACTCACAACTAGACAGACACCTGTTACGTATTGAGGACATTACACATCTCCCGTTCGTGATGAAATACAACAGCGCAAGCTGCAGGTGCATACTCATTTATATTTAAGCGAGCTTTTCTAGTAGTGTTTCCATATTTTTTCCAACCCTTGTACATTTCTTTCGCAGCGACTCACGATCTGATGCAAATTTTTCTACTGAGATGGCTTATGTCTACGCTGAGTTCCATGTTTGTTTTGTTGCCGAGGGTGACAGACAAGTACAGTACTCGAACTGTCTACAGGTGTACTGCCCGTCCTTAGTGTCCAACGGGCACAATATTTTGCCAATCAGACATGTTGCCATCGTCAGGTGCGCTGACGAACTGAGAGCTCCTGAGGGCGGGCGGCCGTATTAAGTCCCCTCCCCCTGCGACGCGCTCTCACCGTGGTCCGCGCCCGCGGCCGTGCGTCGGCGGTCGTTGAGACGCTGGCATCGGCGTCTGTGGTGGCGCCGGTGTAGTTGCCTCGTCCGCCTTGGCCGCCCGTTCGTTTTCTTTGCTGAGCGTCTTTTTAATTAGATTCAATGATGGTTCCCGTGCCTTACTGAGGTTATAGCCGCAATCTCGGTTGATGAGTCCGTCCCTGGTGCGAATTTCGATAGCCTCTCTAACGACGCTGTCCCAGTATTTAGATGTCTGTGTCAAGACTCTGGTATGCTGTTAGTCCATTTCGTGATTTTCGGACAAACAATACTTTTTGACCGCCGACTTTTTGGGGTACCGAAGTCGAGTGTGCCTCTGATGTTGTCGGCAACGATCTTCGAAAGTGCGCATTATCTGTCCAATGTAAGTCTTCCTACACTGACATGAAATATGGTTTATGCTGGCCTTCAGCAAACCGAGATCGCCTTTGACACTTCCCAATAATGCTCGTGTTTTATTGGGTAGGCAAAAGATAGTTCCTACTAGGTGTTTCCTCAATATTCGTCCTATTTTCCGCGATAGTGCACCAGTATACGGTACTAAATCGACATCCTAACTGGAAACCCTTACAGGGTGTCGATTTAATTATCATTTCACTCTAAAGAAGCTGCACGGTCATCAATGGTATCAGTTCTTTCGGGAACAGATACTACCTTCATATACAGTTGGCCACCTGGCCATTGACCTTCTTGTGCGAACACTCACGCTATGCTCCAACTTTTCCGGGACTTGGTAGATTAATCTGCCACGAGTAATGAGTGTGGGGGGCAAACATCTGTTAGGCGCACCACGAATGTAGTGGTGTGGATATGCTGGGAATTTGTTTCATGGGGAGCGCGCAAGGGATAAGTCCCTACAGGCGCACTATCGTCTGTGCCCTCGGTGGCTCAGGTGGATAGAGCGTTTGCCATATAAGCAGGAGAGCCTGGGTTCGAGTCCCGGTCGTGGCACACATTTTTAGCATGTCTCCAATGCTGTATATCAACGCCTGTTTGCAGCTAGGGTGTCGATTTAATTATCATTTCATGTTCTTGTTGTTGTTGTGGTCTTCAGTCCAAAGACTGGTTTGATGCAGCTCTCCATGAAACTCTGTCCTGTGCAAGCATTTTCATCTCCAAATAACTACTGCAACCTACATTCTTCTGAATCTGTTTACTGTATCCATCTCTTAGTCTCCCTCTACGACTTTTACCGTCCTCGCTTCCCTCCAGTGCCTAACTGGTGATCCCTTGATGCCTCAACCGAACCCTTCTTCGAGTCACGTTGTACCACAAATTTCTCTTCTCTCCAATTCTATTCAGTACCTCCTCATTAGTTAAGTGATCTACCCATCTAATCTTCAGCATTCTCCTGTAGCACCTCATTTCAAATGCTTCTATTCTATTCTTGTCTAAACTTTTATAGTCCATATTTCACTTCCACACATGGCTACACTTCAAATAAATACTTTCAGGAAGGACTTCCAGACTCTAAAATCTATACTCAATGTTAAAAATTATCTCTTCTTCAGAAACGCTTTTCTTGCCATTGTCTTACTGCGTCTCATGTCGCCCCTACTCCGACCATCATCAGTTACTTTGCTTTCCAAAGAGCAAAGTCATGATTTTCTATGTAGAAGGGTTTTTCATTAATAACTAGTAACCGAATTGGTTAGTCTTCAAGATAGATTTTTACTATGTCGACACATTTTGAAGATAATCGACCAGGCAATTTTAGCTTTTACAGTGAGTTGTAGTAGTTCACTCATATTAAATTTCTGAGTATGAACAAAATTAGTTTAATGTGTGGTAAATTGTGCTCCTTACGTGAACGTACCAGTTTTCAGTTTAGGTACAGTTTTGTTCTTGGAATTTCTGTATTTGAGTGCAGACTGTTTGATAAATTACCTATTCATGTGACTCAAATGGTTAGTCGTCAAGACAGATTTTTACTATTTTTAACATACTTTGGAGATAAGTATGGTGTTTTGATCTAATTACCGTATGTTCAGCAATTCCAGTATCCTACTTCTTCACTCAGTGTACTTTTACTACACTTGAACAGAATAATGAATCCTGCATATGTCATCTACATCGTCAGCAAGTTATGTAGAGCTGGAAAAGCTTATGGACAGGATATGTAATAACTTGGATGAGTCACACAATTATAAGATCTCGTCTTATTCTATCACTAACTTTGTTGGATCATTTTTGTGTTAGGTGTCGTTTTTGTTTTAGCCTGTACCATAATTTGTACAATATTCAAATTTATTCAGTGTTACATTCTCAGTCTTTACATAGTGACCCGATCAACCGAGACCTTCATTTATGTTTTTGATTATGTTTTTCCTGTGTGTTAGGATGACATGGTTGTATTTAAAAAAAATTTAAAATTCTTTGTTACATGACGACAGTGGAGATAAGATGTAGCTTCCTTTATGTTCTTTGTCAAACTTTTAATTTAGTAACTTACATAGCGATATATCTTCATAGATATATCTTCAGCATAACGAGATTTTTGGGCTGTTAAGCCAGTCATTTTGTACTTGTTGTTATCATCTGATGTAAATAGACGATTATTGCACTTGTAAATGTTAAGAATGAGTTTTTTATTACAGGTTTCATGTGGATTGACACATTCAATGCTTTGTGTTTTAATATTCATGAGAAATGAAATGTTTGAAGTGATTTTCGTAAGTACAATATTATGTGATTGCTAGCCGCCAATTTTAGTTGTCTTAATGTTGTTCTATAAATTGGAAAGTTGTGTTGTTGGTACCAGATCATGCCTTACGGTTGAAACCAGTAGCATTAATAAAATCCAGTTAATTCAGTTCAGTGTCACGAGTTTAAGAAAAAAAATTAAAATATTTGCAGTACATTACGTTCTTTTCATAATTCTCATTCTGTTTTCACTGTATGAACTTCTAACGACTAAAGCAAGATGATTATATGCTCCACTTTAAATATTTTGGATGCATTCACTCAACAGAGATTTCCTTCTATATATTTCCATTAAAATAGTGATATTATAACATTCTCTCTTAAAATATTGCCAGTAAGTAAATAAATTGTAGACATTTTAGTCTACAATAGTAGTTGAACAAGTACGCTTATTTCGTTCATCTAATTTCTTTCCTTCGGTAAGCTAAATGACACGACATGTAAAACTGATCCTCTCCCTTTTAGTATGTAACGCACAAGAATCAATGATCTCTATAAACACTAAGTACTTCCTGATTTTTCAAAGTCTTATTTAGGCCTTGTTTATATCCACATACAAACTTATCCAACGTGGATCGTCGTCGCTATTCCATGCACAATAGGCAATAAGTATTTCTCATTTGTAAGCGTGTTCGTAAAAGGATTCGCAAAAGTCTTCTTTAGCTGTTGCAGCAGTAGCAATCTCGTGGCAGCCGATTAATTTCGACAAGTAACCCAAGTGTACAACCTATTTTCGGGATGATTCAGTGCTGCTTACCACGCCAACTTTCCGTGTAAGTCTGGGTCCGAGTTATAACTCACGCCTGGCTGGTATCTTTCTGCTCGGCACAATTCACCTCTCGGGAAATTCCTGTTACGTTGCCAACACCGTCAGAATAGGGCATCACGTGCCATCATGCACTCAGCAACGCGCTGTGCGGTGGCCCCATGGTACACGGCGGTGCCCGTCTTTCATCAGCGACCGCAATATTTAAGAATGTTTTTTTTTTTCTTTCCTGAGCCTTATCTTCTAAAATGAGATAGACAATCTTAAAATTTCATAAGAAGCGTTTTCAATTTGAATAGCCAGTACAGTTGAAAGTAGTAGTTAATACTAAATCAATACAACAGTTGGGGCGTTTTAAATACGAGGGATCATGATTATGATAGTGGTATACCAACTGTAATGACCCTTCTAAAACCAAGCGGTGGTTGGTAGAGCACTTGCCCGCGAAAGGCAAAGGTCCCGAGTTCGAGTCTCGGTCTGGCACACAGTTTTAATCTGCCAGGAAGTTTCACTTACACTATCCTTTGCTCAACCTATCTTTGGCACAGAAACGGGTAAAATATGATGCTATAAAAATTTTCGACAAGTTACTAGATGAAACAAGTTGTCTGACAGACAACAGTAATAGCTTCAAAAATAAATTGAAATCATATCTCCTTCACAACTCCTTCTATACCATAGATGAAGTCTTGAATATTAATAAATAAATCTATAAATGTAGTATATGGATTTGTGCCATTTAAAGGAATGGGGTAAATACTAGAAATATTAATCTTGAACTTTGTATTTTAATATATATATATATATATATATATATATATATATATATATATATATATATATATGTGTGTGTGTGTGTGTGTGTGTGTGTGTGTGTGTGTGTGTGTGTGTGTGTATATATATATATACAATAAAAAATTTTGGTTCATATGTGCATTTCTAGTGCACTTGACACATTCCACATCATAAAGGCTACCGTGCCATGGGACTGATCAATGGAACATGCAACCAACTAACTAACTAACCAACTACAGACGATAGCAGTTCCTGCAATGATAGATACTGCACGAAGTGTCAAAACAAAGCACGTTTGCAGAAAATCTTCTGAAATGAGTGTTACACTTGGATTCACACTGTAATGGAATAATCTACAAGCACTAAGAGTCGCCGACATCCGTGCAAGTGTCGTCCATATCTCACTCACGCATTCCGTATTAGGGTCTTCTTTTTTCCTTTCTAAAGCAGCCTATGTTCTTCCTCAGGTTCAAGCTATCTCAATGCAAAATTTCATCACAGTCGTTTTAGCAATCTAGCCGTGAGAATGAACTAAGTTTCTTAAATCTCTTGAAAATAGAAATTTATGGTAGTTGCCAATAGCTTCTGTGTCAAACTGTTTTTAACTTGTAACTGGCCTTTAATAATACTGATTTCCCTTGCTGATTATTGGTGTGTAGTACAGTGGTAATGTAACACATAGACTATGTCAGTATTAGGTATTAATGAAGCTGAAAGTAATCCTAGGCGCCTCACTTCAATTTTTGTGGAAGTTATTTTAGAAGGTAGTTATTTCGCAAAGGCCTATCTTCGCTAGGAAATTTTAATTATTGTGCAATATCCAATAATTAGTGCAAATTAACCGAAGATGATTCTGAATCTGTAATCTGTCTGCTGTTCTAATCTGTAATACATTTTCAGTGACTTTATAGAATTCTTACCTAATTAACTTCTACTTTACGCCACTATTCATTAGTAGCATGTATCACATACTCTAAGTTAGAGGCAAAGATATGAAAAACATTCCACAGCCTAGATCGCATAAAATATTATTTTAAATTTAATACAACGTGTTGCGACACACTTCAGGTATAAAAAAATCTTTTTGTCTGAAACCTGTTCACTTTACGCGGAATCTCACATCAAGTTGTCAAGTACAGACTCAACGTAAAGTGAACACGATTTACAACAACAAGATTTTTACGACTACAAGATGATAGCGAAGTCTGTCGAAACCGGTAGTCTTAAATAAAGAAATATTTTATGTCATCTAGACTGTTGAATATTGTAACCTCCCCGCAAACTTTTAAAATTAAAAGAATTGAATAGAAATGCAAATAGTGCCATATGTTAGCTTCCCACAGTAATAAAACTCAATGATAATAAAAATGTGCAAAAATGTTAAGTCCCCACAAAATTAACGTTAAGATGAACCTGATAAACTTTATAAGGGCAGCTGCGCTGACCTTCGGCCCTGTGCAATAATTAAACCTGAACACAAAAACCAAAATTCTTACCTCAGTAAACTGCATCTATATCTGCTCTTATCTTATGACACAGCTTCGTGCAATGCTGGCCCATGTTTAATTTTGATTCTTGGAGGGAATGCATAGGAAATATTATTTAACTTGAAATGAATCTTTTTCTTCAAAAAGGTTACTTTGTAGAAAAATTATTATTGGGGCAATTCTTGAACAAATTAATTACAATTAAAATATGTTATTAGCTGAGCGCAATGCTGCTTCATTACCTTTGATAACAATATACCTCGTCCAGAACCGTGACCAGAGACCCATGTCGACGCCCGCTCAGTACAACCTTCCATTCGCTACTGCTACTGCCGACTCCTCACACACAACTCCGACTGAGTCCAACTCACAACTACAACTGAACACTCGCGCGGTCAAGTGCAGACTAGCAACGATAAATAACTCTCTGGTCAGAGATTCTGTCATGCCTCGCCATCGCTGTTAATGAATACACTGAATACATACGTGTTTCATAACCCTCCACTGGGGGGGGGGGGGGGGGGCAGAAATTTGGCAGCGATGGTGAGTCATTTGGACTTGCCATGAGCAACAAATTTTTTCTTAACTGATTACTTTTACAAACAGATGTTAAACATGAAGTAAATATGGTGCACATGCACCGAGTACAAAACATATTAGGCAATAACAAAATGTGAGTACAAAACATATTAACAAATGACATAAGTGCACATGCACTGAAAAATTTTTCAAAGTCTTCACAACAAATAAACATAATGAATACAAATCACATTGACAAATGACATAAGTGCACATGTACTGTAGTTCAGATCATATCAGCAAATGAAAAAAAAAAATGTACATACAATGAGTAGAAATCATGTTAGAAAAATGACAAAAGTGCACACGAACTATAATTCAGAATATATCAGCAAATCAAAAAAAATGTATTGGTCATGAATACAAATCATATTAGCAAAAAAATGATTTTCACTATATTACAAGAATTAGGATAGGAAAGGGAAGGATTGCATCATGGTTGTAGCACTTTAGGTTGCACACAGCTGCACTGAAAGTCCATATCTTTCTACTGTAGCACAACACCAAGTGAAACAATCTGAAGTTCTTTTCCCAGAAGTATTTATCAGCGTAGCCAAGACACTGAAATGTCGTAGTAATATTCCATGTTATCATTTTAGCAGTACATTAGGTACACCAAACAGTGGGACCATAATAACATCTCCATCGCCCAAGGTGGTGGACAGCATGTCGTGTCAACACCACGTTCTTGCAAGGTACACCAACGTAGAATTAGTGCAAAAACCAAATATAGTGCTCCATGATCAAGAAGATATACAGGATAAACGGATATTGCAGTAATTCAGGGTAGTTAGGCCAGAAGGTGAAGGACATTAAGTCACATACTAGTCTTCACTGAGAATTACATTAGTAGTTTGCGGCATTCATTGCCCAGTTATTGGACATTTCTGTACCATGTATGTAGTATTACAGAATAATGTTCATAAATTGGCGTTTTACACAGAACATTGGCACTCATTGCCTAATTATAGATCATGAGAAGTCATAATATTCATATGGTGTTTTACAGAGAGCATTGGTACTCATTTCCTAATTATAAATCATCAGAAGTCATTATATTCATGTGGTGCTTTACAGAGAACACTGGCACTCATTTCATAATTACAAATCATCAGAAGTCATTATATTCATGTGGTGCTATACAGAGAACATTAGTGCTCATTTTCTAATTACGAATCATCAGAAGTCATTATATCCATGTGGTGCTTTACAGAGAACATTGGTACACATTTCCTAATTACAAATGATCAGAAGTCATTATATTCATGTAGTACTTTACAGAGAACACTGGTACACATTTCCTAATTACAAATCATCAGAAGTCATTACGTCCATGTGGTGTTCTACAGAGAACACTGGTACACATTTCCTAATTGCAAATCATCAGAATTCATTACGTTCATGCGGTGCTTTACAGAGAACACTGGTACTCATTTCCTAATTACAAATCATCAGAAGTCATTATATTCATGTGGTGTTTAACAGAGAACATTGGTACTCATTTCCTAATTACAAATCCTCAGAAGTCATTACATAATAATATTCATATAATGATTTACAGAGAACATAGGCACTCATTTCCTAATTACAAAGTATTATTATATTTTTTTTATTTTTCTTTTTTTCCTAGCAATGCATTGCGTTGAGATCGATAACTAATTGCTGGGGGATAATAATATTTGCATTTGACTTATTGCTGCAAATGAAGATGTGTAACGTCATTCATCATGAGTCAGCTGTAGCAAGGTTAAGAAACAAGTAGAGTATATGTGATCACATTCATAAATGACATAGACTTAATGAACAACTGCTTATAGCACATTAATTTCATAAATAATTTTTCCTGCCAAAAATATACAAAAAAATGGATTATTAATCTGAAGGAAGAAACGCATTTTATGCTGAAAAGTAGTGACCTCGAATTAACAGGCAGTGAAATGTGTATAAAAATGTGTTCCATAGCTGTCCCTTCCAAAACCTTCAGTCATCCTACTATACAATATAACACATATTGTGAAAACGAACTGCAACAAATACTTAAATAACTACATAGCATAAATACATAACTTCAACATTATCTTCATCTGTAAAGAGAAAACTTCATTATCCATCACTTCAATATCTATATTATCATAACTCCATTATATCATCACCTGTAAAGAAAAACTTCATTATTCATAGTAGCATATTTTTCATCATTATTCATCAGCATTCATTATCATCTGCAAAAAATCACTTCCTCACTCATTATACAACTATTCCTTATTTCTATCATATTTCATCACTAAAACTAAGATGTGTAGTTCTGTCTGACAGCATGCATCAATCGCCTCGTATTCTGAAAAAAAATTAGTTAAGACTGCTATTCTACGATGTGTATAGTATATTCTTGTTAATGCTTGTTAATTCTGATCCATTTACTCTTCATCACGAAGTATTGCATTCTCTTTCGTTCATTCCGAAGGTGAAATTCCCATTTCTGTTTAATTTATTTCCTTTACGCATCATTTCTTTCTGAAATTGATGAACAAAGATTAATGTCTTGCATTTACATCATTACTCACTAAATAATGATTGGTTTATGGTAACATAATTAAGCATACAGCATAACATGACAGAAAACGTAATAAGTCAAAAAAAATAGACAGTGTTCAAATGCAAAAATGTACACAGAATATCACAATGCAGCAGCAAAAAATGTAAAACAGTCACGATGTTGAGATATCATAAGGCAAAATGTCAAAGTCAACTGGTGTTTGCTATATCTTAACTATTTCACAGTGCATACAAACAAAATATGAAAACAATCGTACAAGAAATGTGACCTTCTTTGAGTTCAGCTTGTATGTTGTGTAGTTAATAGAGGCGAGAATTAAAGAATTTAATGGAGAGAGAATTTAATAAAATTAATATGTCACTAGATAAAATTGCATAATTATTCATAGGATACGTAAGTTTATCTGAAAGAATGTGCACAGTCTGATATGTAACGACAAGAAGAGCGACGTGCTAACCTTACGTTGTCGGCACTTACCAAGAAAAAATACGACAGTCATCAGTAAGTAATCACATAAATATAATTGCATAAATGGTCTTAAAATGTGTAAATTCATCTGGAAAAATATGCACGGTCTGATGTGTAACGACAAGAAAAGCGACCTGCTAACCTTACCTTGCCGGGCACTTGCCAAGAAAAAATACGATAATCATCAGTAAGTAGTCGTGTGAATATAATTGCATAAGTGATCATAAAATTAGCAAATGGCATTATAGCATGTTAAATCATAAAGTATCTTTATTCAATAAAAGGTTTGATGTTTGAGCAGTGGTGGTTTCCTTTCGATTTTCTGGTTCTCAAAGTTTCGACGTGTACAACTTTGTGGTGAGAAATGCTGCGAATCCGATATGGTCCTGCGTATAGAAGTTCAAATTTACTGCACCTACCTTTTCCTTTGTTAGATAAATGGTGTGTTCGTACTAATATCTTCTGTCCAATGTGAAAGTCACGGCGTATACAAACCCGTTTTTGCTGTCTTCTCCGGCGCTCTGCGGTACGTTTGATGTTGTTCAGCGCAATGTCAATTATTTCATGGTGTCGTAGTCGACGAGATGTAGGAAATGTTACTAAGTCTTTAATTTTGTTAGGTGGTTCAACATTTTCCAGTATAACAGACGGAGATAGCATAGTAGATTCATTTGGTATGGAATTAATTACATCCCGGAATGAGAGTATGTGTGTGTCCCAATCAATATGTCTTTTATGGCAGTATATTCTACACAGTTTACCAATTTCTTTCATTAATCGTTCACAAGGGTTCGAAGAAGCATGGTACCTGGATATATATATCGGAGAAATGTTTCTAGCTCGTAACGTACGTGTCCATATAGCAGATCGAAATTGTGATCCATTGTTGGAAATTACTTTCATCACATGCCCTACATTAAATAAAAAATGTTTCACAAATGCTTTCGAAACAGTTTTAGCAGTAGCTTTGCGTAACGGAGTGAAGGTAACAAATTTTGAAGTGAGTTCAACAGCGACAAAGATGTAGCAAAAACCTCTATTAGTTCTGGGAATCGGACCAAAAATGTCTACAGCGGCCATGTGTCTTGATTTAACAGGTACAATGGGATATATTGGAGGAATATGTGAAGTCGTGTCTGACTTAGCTTTCTGGCAGATTTTACATGACGCTAAAACTCGTCGTATACGTTTCTCCATGTTGGCAAAATAACAGTTCTGTCTCAGTATAAGAAAACATTTTCTAGCTCCGTAACGTGCGTAACTTAAATGAGTATACCAGATTAGTTTGTTAACCAGCTCGTCAGGAATGCATAATAACCAATTGTTGCTGTCAGGATGAGAGCGGCGAAATAGAATGTCATTGCGTACAGTGTAATGGTTTCTAATCGTAACATTATTCCTATCTTGCGAGATATGTTTAATCTCTTTCCACACGTTGTCTTTACTTTGCTCTTGTACTATGTCCTGTAATGACGACAAAATAAAATTTTCAAATGCAGCTTGTTGAATGTACATCACGCTGAAATTTGCTTTACAGAAGTTGGTTGCGATGTCTTGCTGATTGTTGCTGAGAGAACGAGATAGTGCGTCTGCTGTAACATTTTTTGTGCCGGGAATGTGAACTATTGTAAAATTAAATTCTTGTAAATAAAGCTTCCATCTACTTAACCTGTCGTGAGTAAATTTAGCTGAAAGTAAAAATTGTATCGCTCTGTGGTCTGTGTAGACGGTGGTATGTCTGCCATAAATAAAGTGCCTAAATCTCGTAAAAGCCCATACAACACATAATGTTTCCAGTTCGGTAACGGAATAATTTCGTTCAGCAGTTGACAGAATGCGACTTGCAAATGCGATGTTTTTAATTACTGTAGAGCCATCTTCTTCTATTTCCTGAAAAATATGTACGCCTAAAGCGGTGTTAGAACTGTCGGTGGCAATGGAAAAGTTTCTAGTAAGATCTGGGTGCGATAAAAGTGGACCATTCAACAAAGCATGTTTCAGGTTCATAAATTCAGAATGTGCTTGCTTATCCCAGGAGTGTTCTTACGTGTCAATTGGCATAATCTAGGTGTGTCTAAAGCAGAGTGATGAATAAGTTTACGAAAAAAGTTAATTAACCCCAAAAAACTGCGTAGTTGTTTCTTCGTCGTAGGAACAGTAATGTCACGTAGAGCTTGAAGTTTTTCCGGGTCAGGCGCAATGCCTTCTGCTGAAATTACGTGTCCAAGAAATTTTATAGAAGTTTTACCAAAATGCGATTTACTGAGATTAACTGTGAGTCCTTGAGCATGAAAGGTTTGCAACAGTTGTTCTAGAATCAGATTGTGTTCAGTCCAGTTAGCTTCTGCAATAAGAATGTCATCTACGTACGTCGTGATTCTGTCTTTAAGTTCTGTCGGAAGTATTGTATTCAAACCGCGAATAAAAGCTGCAGAAGAAATAGTTAAACCGAATGGTAATTTGCAAAATTGATAACACTCGCCAAAACAGAGAAATGCTGTGTACTTTCTGCAGTTCGGATGGAGCTGAATTTGCCGAAATCCCGATTTCAGATCTAATGTAGAATAAATAGCAGTACCATGAAATTTCTGTAAAAGTTCTTCTAGTGTCTGTGGTCGATCTGTTTCATTAATAATTATGACATTGATGTGACGTGAATCAAGCACGAGGCGAAGTGAGCCATCCTTTTTCTTAACAATATGGAGCGGGTTTATGTACGGACTAACTGCCGGTTCAATAATTCCTTGGTCAAGCATATCCCGCAATTCTTTCTTAACGTGTTCTCTATGGATATATGGAATAGGATAATGCTTTGCTTTAAATGTGTCGTGCTGTTTGACTTGAAATTCATACATAAAACCGGACATAGTACCAGGAATGTTGTCGAAAACTGGAGCTTGCTGTAAAAGAATTTTGTGTAATTGCGTCCGTTCGTCGTCTGTATTTGCACTGCTCTGTTTAACTTTATCAGAAATCATCTGCATTATGTCGTAGTCAGCTTCGTCTGGAGTATTATAGTTATGTACGTACGTATTCGTGAACAATGTGGAATTACAGTCTATGCCACGTGATACGGAAATGACCTCTGTACAATTAATTGTTTGTTCTTCCGCAGATAAAGAGTGCTGAAATTCTAAAGCCAATTGTACATTTTCATCCTTTAGCATTAAATAGGAATTTTGAAAATCAATAACTGCGTCGTGTTGTACCAGAAAATTAGTCCTTAAAATAATGTCTGTTGTCAATAAAGGAACAATCCAAAAATTTGAGTGAAAAGTATGACCTGCAATACAAAATGATAAATGTGTCTGTAATTTAACGTCTACTCCTTTACTCGATACTGCTCCTTTCACTTTCGTTTTGCCTAATGGTAATGTGGGATAGGTATTCTCTTTGTTACACTCGTTGAAAGTTTCTTCATTTATAACTGACATAGGTGATCCAGAATCGATTACTGCTGAAAATTTCGATGAACCAATTTTAATTTCGATGACAGGATGTGAAATAGTTTTTTGAACAGCTGGCCTTTCCTGTAAAAGAGTGTCTCGGATGTCGTCGAAAGTAATAACATTTTCGTGAACAACATTCTGCGTGTCAAAGGTAGTGCTTGTGTTATTGGAAGATGCGACCTGTACTGTATCTAGTCAAATCCTATCTGACGTGTTATTATTTTCAGGAGGATTCTGTGGCATTTCGACTATTTGAACTGTTCTGTTATTTCTTCCAGACGTATTACGTTCTGGATGATACCTACTGTCGGGTTCATTCATGAGAATATGTTCTTGTGGATAATTTTGCTGTTGGTAAGACCGACTGTTATTAGATGTACGCTGAAAATTGTGCTCATTATTTTTATGTCTGTCGTAATAGTCATTTTTATACGATGCATTGCGATAGGAATTGAAGTACTGTGTTTTCTGCACGTAGTTATTTCCTTGCAGGCGTGCGTTACTATTTGTTGTAGATGGGACTATACGTGCACGCGGTGAAACATTAAAGCTTGGTTGACCTTGTGTACTGCATTGTTGGTTAGGTATGCTAACCGGCTGACTTTCATGCTGTTGCGGTGAAAAACCTGTATTGTTACCAAAATGTGTTTGCTGTCGCTGATAATTTTGACGATACTGGTAGTTAAAATTTTGCCTGTCATTAAAGTTCTGTTGGTTGTCGTTCCTGAAGCGTCTATTACCTTTACTATTGAAATTGCGTGGCTGATCGTAATTACTGTAAGTTTGTTGGCCTTGGTTATTATATGAAAAATTTTTGTTTACAAAGGAATAATCCGATTGCTGCACTTCCAACAGCTGTAACAGATCTCTGAATGCTGAAATGTTTTCCTTCTGCTGACCCGTTAAAAGTGACACTCTTAATGATCGTGGCAACTTAGAAATGCATAATTGAATGAGTGCAGATTCACTATATGGTTCACTTAGGTACTGGTTTTGTTGGACCATGTGTTCAAAAAATTGCGTAACACTGGGAAAATTTGAGTTCTCATAATTTGGTAAACTAATTAGTTGATCTTTAATTCCACGCTGTCGTCTTCGACCAATACGCTGATAGAAAAGCATTCTGAAACTCTTCTACCGAATAGCATTGTCTCGCGATCGGTGTCATACGAGTTGCCAGTTTGCCTTCCAAAAAACTGCAAATAAATTCAAGTTTGTGTGTTATGGGCCAAGTCGGTGGAAAAGCAAAGCTAAATTGTTGTATCCAATCCAGTGGATGAATCTGTGTTCTGTCATTTTTAAAGACTTTAAATTTTCTCACTGACAGAAAATGTTTGTAATCAAAATTATCGTCTCTGTATGATGGAACAGGTTCAGGATTGTAAGAGAATCTATTTGTCTGTGTCTGTTCGGAATCTAAGCCACGTACTATCTGTAGATTACCCAAATTATACGCACTGCGTGAGTCTGACAAATGTTCGCAAAGTAGCGTCTGCTGTGATGTTATTAACTGAAATACTTTTCATCTCTGTTACTTCTTGCTGTAAACTTGACAACTTTCTACGTAATGTGTTATTAGACGAATCGATCTCATTGATTGTCTGCTGTAAATTTTGGAATTCAGGTGTTTGGTTAAACAAAATCGGTGCAGTATCGTCTGATTTGCTGTCATTATTATTTTCTATAACGTCAATACGACTGGCCCATTCATCACATTTTTCAGTCAGTATTTTTACCTGATCATCATTTTTAGTGTCAGAAGCCTTAATTTGTTTTTGTATTTTACTTGTGGTTTCGCTCAATTTTTTAACGTCTGCTTTGATGACATCAGAATCCTGTGTTAGTTCTAATTGTTCGAGTTTGTCTGTTACGGTCTGAAAGTCTGCTGTGTGTGTGTCTGTTTTCGATTTAAGATCGGAAATTTAATCACGAAATTCTGTGTTCAACTGTTTGATAGTATTAATTTCGTCGGACACTGTAGCAATATTGTTGTCTGCGTATGTTTTTGCCTTCGCAAACATTTTACGTTTGTCTTCTTGTCTCTGTGCGGTGATTGTTTCCATGACTTGTCGTTTTACTTTATTTTGATCCTGTATAAATTTGCGGAAACGCGTATCACTGTTTTGTAGGTGAAGATTAAAACGTTCGTCAATTTGAGTGTTGTGTTGGTCGAATTTCGCGTCTATCTTTGCATCCATTGTGCGCGAAAGTTCTGCTGTCATAAGTTTAAACTCGTCGCGTAATTGTGTAGCTTTTTCAGAGCATTGTTTACCGACTGTACTAATTTCGTCTCTGAGTGATTCTGTTGCAGCTGTTTGCATCTCCCTTAGTTCTTGAGCAACAGACCTAATTTCTTCACTACTTTTCCTAGCGCACGTCTCAATTTCCTCGCGTAACTGTTCTTTAGTATCATGACACTGCGCGGCAATGGCTTTAATCTGTTCACTAAGCTGTCTGGAATTGTTGTCTAATTTTTCATTAAGTTGTTTGAAATTTTCATTATTGTTGTCTAGTTTTTCATTCTGTTGTTTGAAATTTTCCTGAAATTGTTTGTTATCTTCACTAATTTGTAGCAATAATGCCATAAGATGATCCGAGCCAAAATTAGCATTTCTATTCTCTGTGTTGTTTGATGGTGTACCTGCAATTGTCAAGTTTTGTGTATCCATTTGGATATTCTGTGATTCTTGACAAGGTTTGCTAATCGGATGTGCACTGTTAGTCACCATCTCGGAATTAAATAAATCCGACGCATTCTGATTATACTGTTCGGTTTCATTAGAAAAATTTGTCTGTTCGTCACGTGAATTTTGCAAACCGGTTGTGTCAAGCTGGGCAGCGTTCATTGCAACAGAACGCCCCACGTCATCAATTGTCGTCAGATTAACAGAGGACACAATTGAATTCGTCTGTTCATCACTAGAATCAAAATTAACATTAGTGGTCGGTACACACTGACTGTCTGCAAATGGAGGATTGTCATCATTATACTGCATGTCGCAAGTACTATCGGTCAAGTTGTTTAAGTCGGTTATTTCACTCACTATACCTCGCGATGTACTATTAATAGTTTTTCGCGGCATTTTTACACAAATCACAGTTATTCACAAATGAAATAACCACAATGCAAAAAGCAACAAACACAAATACAACAGAGAGCAACGAATTGCCGATGACCTGCGGAAGAAAGTGACAAAATTAGTAAAAGCGTTGCGCCAAATGCTAATTATATTTAGTAAATAAGAGCAGATATCTGACTACTTCTCAAAAGATTCTCAAAGAAATACGATCCTGTTCCGGATGTCGCCAAGTGTAACCTCCCCGCAAAATTTTAAAACGAAAAGAATTGAATAGAAATGCAAATAGAGCCATATGTTAGCTTCCCACAGTAATAAAACTCAATGATAATAAAAATGTGCAAAAATGTTAAGTCCCCACAAAATTAACGTTAAGATGAACCTGATAAACTTTATAAGGGCAGCTGCGCTGACCTTCGGCCCTGTGCAATAATTAAACCTGAACACAAAAACCAAAATTCTTACCTCAGTAAACTGCATCTATATCTGCTCTTATCTTATGGCACAGCTTCGTGCAATGCTGGCCCATGTTTAATTTTGATTCTTGGAGGGAATGCATAGGAAATATTATTTAACTTGAAATGAATCTTTTTCTTCAAAAAGGTTACTTTGTAGAAAAATTATTATTGGGGCAATTCTTGAACAAATTAATTACAATTAAAATATGTTATTAGCTGAGCGCAATGCTGCTTCATTACCTTTGATAACAATATACCTCGTCCAGAACCGTGACCAGAGACCCATGTCGACGCCCGCTCAGTACAACCGTCCATTCGCTACTGCTACTGCCGACTCCTCACAGACAACTCCGACTGAGTCCAACTCACAACTACAACTGAACACTCGCGCGGTCAAGTGCAGACTAGCAACGATAAATAACTCTCTGGTCAGAGATTCTGTCATGCCTCGCCATCGCTGTTAATGAATACACTGAATACATACGTGTTTCATAACCCTCCACTGGGGGGAGGGGGGGGGGCAAAAATTTGGCAGCGATGGTGAGTCATTTGGACTTGCCATTAGCAACAATTTTTTTTTCAACTGATTAATTTTACAAACAGATGTTAAACGTGAAGTAAATATGGTGCACATGCACCGAGTACAAAACATATTAGGCAATAACAAAATGTGAGTACAAAACATATTAACAATGACATAAGTGCACATGCACTGAAAAATTTTTCAAAGTCTTCACAACAAATAGACATAATGAGTACAAATCACATTGACAAATGACATAAGTGCACATGTACTGTAGTTCAGAACATATCAGCAAATGAAAAAAAAGTACATACAATGAGTAGAAATCATGTTAGAAAAATGACAAAAGTGCACACGCACTATAATTCAGAATATATCAGCAAATCAAAAAAAAAAATGTATTGGTCATGAATACAAATCATATTAGCAAAAAAATGATTTTCACTATATTACAAGAATTAGCACTTTAGGTTGCACGCAGCTGCACTGAAAGTCCGTATCTTTCTACTGTAGCACAACACCAAGTGAAACAATCTGAAGTTCTTTTCCCAGAAGTATTTATCAGCGTAGCCAAGACACTGAAATGTCGTAGTAATATTCCATGTTATCATTTTAGCAGTACATAATGTACACCAAACAGTGGGACCATAATAACATCTCCATCGCTCAAGGTGGTGGACAGCATGTCGTGTCAACACCACGTTCTTGCAAGGTACACCAACGTAGAATTAGTGATAACATGGTATAAACTGTAGAAACTCCTCTAGCTTGTGAAGAAACTAACGGATGTCGACCGAAATAAGAAGGAAATATGATATATACCGTCATAGTCAAAGAAAATCGGTAAAAACTGAGTGGACGGAAGAGAAACTGAGGAGATAAGCTGCCGAAATGGCAAGGAAAGCGGTAGCTGGAAAACGTTAACCAGCCGAACGAACAGGATGATCGGATACATGATAAGACATCGAGGAATTGCTAGAAGAACCATTGTAAAGGTAAGAAAGAGAGAAAGAGATTGCACTACGCACAACAAATAACTGAGGATGTCGAGCGAAGTGCTGCTCTGAGATAAGACAGGCGCAGGAAAAGAAACATGAGTGATCATTCAGAAAGTAAAAAATCTGTGACGTTTGAACTCACTCACATGATGACGTTGAGCCCTTTGAATTCAAAGAGACGTGATGACACGTGCATTCATACTTCCACTTCGGCTGAGGAGTCCTCACTGGATGGTTCTGGTGCAGTCCCTTTCCGCCCGTAAGAGAGAAGCAGATGCGAGCGCTACTGAGGCTTTACGCTCGCTCCATCTCCAGTCTTCATCACTGTCGCTGGAACACTTTTCTACGGGTCCATTGAGATTGGTTCCATGTGAGCCATTCGTTTTGCTGCTTGTTATACAATCTAAGGCAAAACCACGCACCACGATGAAATTATGCCAATGGGAGGCAAATCAGTAGATGTGATGTAAATGTACAGACAAACAAATGATTACAAGTTCAGAAATATTGGACGATTTATTCATGAGAAAGAGCTTCACAAACTGAGCAGCTCCATAACGCGTTGGTCCACCTCTGGCCCTTATGCGAGCAGCTATTTGGCTTGGCATTGGTTGACAGAGTTGTTGGATGTCAAGCTAAGGGACATCGTGGCAAATTCTGTCCAACTGAAGCATTAGATCGTCAAAACACCGAGATGGTTGGAGCGGCCTGCCAATAATGCCCCAAATGTTTTCAGTTTGGGAGAGATACGGCAAACTGGCTGGCTAAGGTAGGGTTTGGCAAGACAAGTAGTGGAGACTCTCGCCGTGTGCGGGCAAGCATTGTCTTGCTGAAGTACGAGTATAATGCCTAGGATGGCTTGCCACGAAATCAAAAAAACGGGGCGTAGAACATCGTCGATGTATCACTATGCTCTAAGAGTGCCGCAGATCACAATTAAATGTGTCCTGGTATGAAAAGAAGTGGCGCACCAGACCATTACTCCTGGTTGTCGGGCCTTGTGGTGGCGACAATCAGATTGGTATCCAACTCCTGTCTGGGACGTGTCCAGACGCGTCATCGGCATCCAGTCTATTGACTGGAGTAGAATTGTCTTCAGTGATGATTTGAGTGTATTTTCCAGCAAGGTAAGTTCGAAAAATGTGATGCTAGTCTTGCGATAGGACGTTCTTGAATAATCCTAATATTTCGACCCTGTAAATTCATTCACTTGTTCGGCAGACCAGTTGCTCACAATCGCTACGCCTGCGACCAGCAGCGACTTAGGTACATCGTACATGGACAGCATGCCGTCTAATTTATTTTGTATCCACGTAAAGAAAGTAAAGCTGTGAGGACGGGTCGTGGGTCGTGCTGGGGTGGCTCAGATGCCGGCACGGGAGCTCAGCGTGTTCGGTCAGAGGGTTGCGTGCTCTCTGTAATAAAAAAAAAAAAAACTGAGTCAAGGAATCAACTATCAACTTGAACGGATGTCTTGTGACGTCCGCCCAGACCAAAGGCAACGAACTATATCGACAAAAAAAAAAAAAGGTTGATAGAGCACTTGCCCGCGAAAGGCGAAGGTCCCGAGTTCGAGTCTCGGTCTGGCACACAGTTTTAATCTATCATAAAGTTTCATAACAGCGCACACTCCGCTGGAGAGTGAAAATCTCATTCTGAAACACATTACATTTTATTTTTTTCTGTAGGATACACTGTACTGTTGTTGTTGTGGTCTTCAGTCCTGAGACTGGTTTGATGCAGCTATCCATGCTATTCTATCCTGTGCAAGCTTCTTCATCTCCCAGAACCTACTGCAGCCTGCATCCTTCTGAATCTGCTTAGTGTATTCATCTCTTGCTCTCCCTCTACGATTTTTACCCTTCACGCTGCCCTCTAATACTAAATTGGTCATTCGGGAGGACGACGGTTCAATCCCGCGTCCGGCCATCCTGATTTAGGTTTTCCGTGATTTCCCTAAATCGCTCCAGGCAAATGCCGGGATGGTTCCTTTCAAAGGGCACGGCCGACTTCCTTCCCCGTCCTTCCCTAATCCGATGAGACCGATGACCTCGCTGTCTGGTCTCCTTCCCCGAAACAACCAACCAACCAACTAAATTGGTGATCCCTCGATGTCTCAGAACATGTCCTACCAACCGATCCCTTCTTCTAGTAAAGTTGTGCCACAAACTCCTCTTCTCCCCAATGCTATTCAATACCTTCTCATTAGTTATGTGATCTACCCATCTAATCTTCAGCACTCTTCTGTAGCACCACATTTCGCAGGCTCCTATTCTCTTTTTGTCTAAACTATTTATCGTCCACGATTCACTTCCATACATGGCTGCACTCCATACAAACACTTTCAGAAACGACTTCCTGACATTTAAACCTATACTCGATGTTAACAAATTTTTCATCGTCAGAAACGCTTTCCTTGCCATTGCTAGTCTACATTTTATATCATCTCTACTTCGACTATCATCAGTTATTTTGCTCCTCAAATAGCAAAACTCCTTTACTACTTTAAGTGTCTCATTTCCTAACCTAATTCCCTCAGCATCACCCGACTTAAATCGACTACATTCCATTATCCTCGTTTTGCTTTTGTTGATGTTCATCTTATACCCTCCTTTCAAGACACTGTCTATTCCGTTCAGCTGCTCTTCCAAGTCCTGCTC
This sequence comes from Schistocerca piceifrons, assembly GCF_021461385.2. Classification (NCBI taxonomy): domain Eukaryota; kingdom Metazoa; phylum Arthropoda; class Insecta; order Orthoptera; family Acrididae; genus Schistocerca; species Schistocerca piceifrons. The sequence goes on from NC_060139.1 coordinate 669,294,325, forward strand.
TGTCTCTGACAGAATTGCAATGTCATCGGCGAACCTCAAAGTTTTTATTTCTTCTCCATGGATTTTAATACCTACTCCGAACTTTTCTTTTGTTTCCTATATTGCTTGCTCAATATACAGATTGAGTAACATTGGGGATAGGCTACAACCCTGTCTCACTCCCTTCCCAACCACTGCTTCCCTTTCATGTCCCTGGACCCTTATAACTGCCATCTGGTTTCTGTACAAATTGTAAATAGCCTTTCGCTCCCTGTATTTTACCCCTGCCACCTTTAGAATTTGAAAGAGAGTATTCCAGTCAACATTGTGAAAATTTTCTCTAAGTCTACAAATGCTAGAAACGTAGGTTTGCCTTTCCGTAATCTTTCTTCTAAGATAAGTCGTAGGGTCAGTATTGCCTCACGTGTTGCAACATTTCTACGGAATCCAACCCCTGATCTTCCCCGAGGTCGGCACACTGTAATAGAGTTAAGTTAAATTCTATAGAGGGTTCATGATTGGTACGAGTCGGCCGGTGAGGCCGAGCGGTTCTAGGCGCTTCAGTCTGGAACCGCTCGACCGCTACGGTCGCAGCTTCGAATCCTGCCTCGGGTATGGATGTGTGTGATGTCCTTAGGTTAGTTCGGTTTAAGTAGTTCTACGTTCTAGGGGACTGATGACCTCAGATGTTAAGTGAAATAGTGCTCAGAGCCATTTGAACAAGTTGACCATGAACCTAACTAAATGTAACGCATAAACAGGCAAAGATGTCAATTGATATAAGGTTACAGTATCATCGACAAATGACTGTAAACGAGAAAATACGATATATCAGAGAGCTAATATGGCGGTTTACCGGTAATCATTCTTCCCAAGCACCATTCGTGAACAGTATGTAAATTGAAGGAGCAGGGAAGGGGGAGGGGGGGGTGCAGACAAAATGGAAAGGAAGAGGAAGCAGTTCATAGTTCATGATGTCAGCTGCCTCGAGACTTTTTGCAAGTCAGCGGCGAAAAGTGAAAATGCGTACCAGACTGGGATTCGAAGCCAGCATCTCCTGCTTACTAAGCAGTTGTGTTTAGCACTGAGCCACCCGGACACAGTATTTATGGCAACCGCGCCGACCATCTCTGTAAACACTCGATGGACCGACATTCCCACTCAGCGCCCCCTATCGACAGTCCCCGTCCATGTCATCTTTGCTCGCTGCTTTGAGATTCCTCCAGGAGGTCGGACGTAATTGTGCATGCCTTCATAGCCCACCGATGCGAATCAGTTACATGAATGCGTGGCGTCTGTTCTTTCGGACACGAATCCACCACCTTCTGTGCAAATTCACAGTCACGTCCGACCTCCTTCGGGAATCTCGAGGTAGCGAGCAATGAGGATACGGAGGGGGACTGCGGACAGGTGGCGTTTGGTTGGTGTAGGGGTCGGCGAAATTGCGATGAACGCTGTGTACAGGTGGCGCAGTGATTGAAGCGATTCTATAGTAACACGAGACACCAGTTTCGAATCCTGGTCTGGCACCCTTTCCCACTTGTCGCTGCCGACTCCGCATAAAGTCTCGATGCAGCTGACATCAATGATTCCTTTCCTTTCCTCTCCTTTCTCCGCCCACCCTTCCACCTACAATTTACAAAATATGTATCACAGACGCGGATTCCACGTAGTGTCTCTTCTTTCTGACTTGTCCGAAAAGACAGACCACGCAGCCATATTTGCGAATAGAACTTTTATGGCGATAGGGAGGAAGGGGGGGGGGGGGGTCAGGGGGAGACAGTGGCACCAATGGGAGTTGCTGGACTCGTCATGGAACGTAAGCAAGGCAGAAAGTCAGTTACTGCGAAGAGTGATAGAACTGTTCTCACCAGCATCGGCAGCAGATGAATTGAAACTCCAGTAGTGAGGAATATATGCCGATACAAGAAGACGATTAAGTGATAGAGGAAGTATGTGAGGATGTTAAACGGGTAACTCAGTACCGAAACGGAGATCAGTATCTAATAGTCACTGGGGATTGCAGGGTGGTAGAAGGTGCAGGAGGCGAACGAAGTGTTAGGGGAGAATGTCGGCTAATTAGTAGGAATGAGAGAGGAATAGACTAATTGAGTTCTGCAATAAATTTCAACTACTAATAGGAGATACCACAAGAGAAGGGAGTATACTTGGAAACAGACATTGGAATGTTCCGAATAAATTACATTACGGTCACACAAAGGTTTCTAAACCAGACATTGGATTGTAAGGTGTACAAAGGAAAAGATAAAAATTCAGATGAGAATTTAGTAATGATTAAGAGTGGGCCGAAGTTTAATAAAATCGGCGGGAAGAATCAGTGTGCAAAGGCGTGGGATGCTGATGCACTGAGAAATGGTGAAATGTCGTTGAAATTCTCTAAGGCTGTGTATACGGTAATAACCAACACCGCAGGGGGCAGTTCAGTCGAAGAATAATGGACATCTCTAAAGAAGGCGAGCAAAGTGTGGGTAACAGACAAAATACTACAGCTAATCAGCGAGGGAAGTAACTATAAGAACAAGATATATTCAGCAGTACAACAAGATGTATTCAGCAATACAGAAATGTAAGTTACTTAGTAATGAAATTAACTGAAAGTGTAGTGAAACTAAGGCGAAGCGGCTGTAGGAAAGATGTGAAGAAATCGAAGAAGAAATGGTCTCCGGAGAGGATGGTTCAGCATACAGAAAAGTCAAAACAGACTTCGGTGAAACCGAAAGCAAGCATCGTAATATTAAGAGTGGAATGGGAAGCACTGTTAAAAGCAGAGGAGAGAGCGGATGAGTGGGTAACATACACTGAAGGTCTCCACGAGGGGAGGACTTATCTGATGACGTGGCAAATGAAGATCAAAAATGGAAGAAGAGGTAACATTCCTTCGGAATTTTTAAAATGAGGAGGGAAGCGGCAACCAAACAACTATTCGTGTTGGTGTTTAGAATATATGAGACTGGTGACATCCATCGGACTTTACCGAAAAAGATTAGCTTAATAACTCATGCAACCAAATTGTTAAAAAGACTAATATACAGAAAAATGGAGAAGAAAATTGAAGATCTGTATGATCATTTTGGCATTAGAAACGGAAAGAGTACTACGGAAGCAGTTCTGACATTGCGCTTGATAATGGAAGTAAGAATGAACAATCAAGATACGTTCATAGAATTTGTCTACGTGGAAAAAGCGTTTGACAATGTAAAATGGTGCAAGATGTTCGAAATTCTGAGAAAAATAGGAGAAATCTAAAGGGAAAAACGGATATTATACAGAATATGAAATAACCTAGGCGGAACAATACGAATGGAATCCCAAGAATGAAGTGATCGGATTAAAAACGGTGTAAGACAGGGATGCTATTTTTCGCCCGTTTCTATTGGATCTATGCGTGGAAGGCACAATGACAGAACTGAAACAAAACAAAAGTGCAAGAGTGGAATTACAATTCATGGTTCAAGGATATCAGTGGGAAGATTCGCTTATGGCATCGCTAGCCTTAGTGTGGGTGAGGAAGAAAAGCAAGATCTGTTGAATGGAATTAACAGGCTAATAAGCAAACGCTATGGATTGAGAGTAAACCTAAAGAAGATGAAATTAATGGGGGCTAGCAGAAATGAAATTAGTGATAAATTTAGATTTCGTGATCGAGAAGCAGAGGAAATTAAGGAAAACAGCATTGTGTGGTAATGAATTATAGACTGCGGGATAAATGGGCAGATGACAACGGAATGATGTTGAAAATTAGATGGATTGTAATATAGAAATAAGGCCGGTCTCTGCAGAATCAATGAAGAAAGGAACATAGGAAAACCACTGACAAGAGGAAGGTACCGAATGAGAGGACATGTCTTACGACATCAGCGAATAACTTCCATGGTATTAGAGGGAGCTGTAGGGGGTAGAAACTACAGGGGAAGACAGAGATTGGAACATGTCCATCATGTACCTGATTACGTAAGGTATAAATGTTATTCTGAGATGAAGAGTTTGGCACAAGAGAGGAACTTGTGGTGCGTTGCATCGAATCAGTCAGAAAACTAAAAAAGAATGGGATGGACATTCATAAATAGAAAATGAACTGCTCGCTCCGCCGCACATAGTAAGGTGGCTTGCGAAACGTAGACATATTTGTAGATTAAGATAGCCTTCCGTTCTGACCATAGATTAGTGCCATTTTCCCCATGTTTTAAGGCAAATACCGGAAGCGGAAGTCACTAACCGTGCTTTCCTGTGACCGAAAAGGCAGCGCGCTTTCTAAAAACGTCTGGACTCTACAATGGATATAAACTCCGACAGACCATTCTACCTGTAGCAGAAGTGAATGATAAGCATACAAAAAAATTTGAGGATATGTAGGTTTCAAATTCCCATTCGTAGAAGCCATTTTAGGTATTACATGGATTCCCAGAATCATCTAAAGCCGATGTCGGTATGATTTTACAAAAAAGGTGACTATTTATGTATCCAGTTCCTCATCCTTGTCAAATAAGTTCTTATGCTCCGTCTATAGTTGCAACGTCGTCGATAAGACGTTGATCATGATACATCGTGAGTTACTTAAAACACATGCAGGTGCCTTCTATTGAAGAAAACGATACTACAATTACATGCCTACCTTCCTTCCGCACCGGCCGTGAGTGCAGTAGGTGATGTCCTCAACATGAGGCGATAACAGAGTACGGAGAAAGCGGTAGAACATTCGCAGTGTAACTCATTCAGCAGCGAAGCGGTTTGTCGAAGCCATAAATAAAGAGTGGTAAGTGAAAAAGCTATGCATTTCTAACTTGCCGAGAGCAAAGGTTATTTGGCAGTCGCCAAAAAAAGATAACTAGGTAGGGGGAGCCGCGTATAAACAACAACACAAACGAGGAAAGTGGCAGAAAGGTGGTAAGTTCCCCGCGAAAGTAAATTTAGTGGAAATGTTGATTCACGTTTATTTTGAGAATTGCCTCGTTAAGTGCTGAGTCAACAAAATATTTACCCGGGGGAGAAGCGCGGAAAGGGAAGTGAGAAAGTTTCTGGCTCTGCGGAGTACACGTTGGTGGTTAATTCGCACTGAGTACGGTGAAATTAGAGATCAGGAATTCTTTGATTTTCCAACATCGCAATTAACGGTTGCTGACAGCTTAATTTCGCAAGCTCACATATTAATTCTATCAAAATAAAACTGAGATATTTCTTCAGCAGTATTTCTTCTGCAGTATTTCTTCTGCAGTATCTTCGTTGCGTGCGTTTAAACAGTTACCCTAAATACGCTTAGATAGATGTCTGTGAGCAATAGTAGATATTGTCAAGAAACATCATTTTCAGTTTTAAGGAGGTAATGATTTACAATTTCTAGAAGTTTTGTATATCCATGGTTTGTACACAGGTGGATTGTCACATTATTAAACAACTAGTTCCGATCGGCAACATCTTACCAGAGGATGGTCCATTTATGACCGAAAGTGGTTACTCGATAAAGTGACAATATAGCTACATGCAAACCATGATTTTCAAGGTAAGGAGGTTTAGAGTCCCTTCTAGAGCGAGGTAATTAGAAATGGATTACCAGCTCCGTTCAAAACTGGGAAAGAAAAGTACCTGCTGCCTTGGCAGAGGAATGATTTAGGTTCTTTACGGAAATCACACAAACCTTAGTGAACTGTGCCCAGACCGTTTTAGTACAATTTTCGTCCTAAACATTAATCAACTATCGTAATCAAAATAGCGTGTATAAACCACAGGGAGTGTCGGGTAATACGCAGCGCTTGCAATAACCCAGAGCGAACAATAAGAAAGAAAGAACTGCTCGGATTTAAAGAGGCGTAGGGAAGGGATGCAGCTCCACCTCTATCTCGTTCCGTTCCACACGCATATAGAAGGTCATACGCAGCAAATAAAGAAATTTTCATGAGTAGAGTGGGATGAGAGGATATCAATGACGAGATTCGTTTATGACACTGATGCCCATACGGAAAGTGAAATTATATGCCTGTTGAATGAAATGAATGGTCAAATGAGTACAGAATATGAATTAAGAGTAAACGAGAAAAGACAAAAGTAATTAGGAGTAGCAGGAATGAGATTAGCCATCAATTTAAAATCAAAATTAGTTAGACGGTTTGAAGGAATTCTGTTACCTTGGAAGCAAAATATTGTATGACAGACGCAGAAAGGAGGATACAATAGGCAGACTGGCACGTGTACTCGTCCACTGGTACCAAACAAGGGCCTTTATTGGAGGAGGAACTTTCTCAGAATGTGTGTCTGTATCACGTCAATGTGCGGATAGCTAAAATTAAAAAACAGAATAGAAGTAAACGGATCGTATAAGGTGTCATGTAGCAGAATAATTATGAAAAATCAGTGGACCGATGAGCAATCAGCAAGTTTTTGGTGAGGAAAGGGAGACACTGACTAGAAGTGATACATGTATTAAAACTTCAGGGAGTATCTCCCATGGTACTGGAGGGATTAGGAGACAGCAAAGAATGCAGGGGAAGGCAGAGCTTGGAATGAATATATCCAACAAGCACGAGGATGTCGGGTGTATGTGGTACTGTGAGATAAATAGGTTTGCACGTCAGAAGAAGTCGTGTGGCTGACCGCAGCAAGCCACTCACAAGTAAACCTAGCGAAGAAATACACTTCGATTTTGATCGTCTTTGAATGTGTTTTAGTGAAGAGAAAAATAAGAGACTCGAATTTTTATACGTCCCCTTAGGGCCGTTAAGGAGGTGAAACAGTCCCTTGACAAAAAAAAAAAAAAATGAGTTTAATAGTTCTGAACGAATACTATTGAAACGGTATCAGATATAAGAAAAATCTTCAAATAAAATTTCTATCGTTTTTAATGTACGTTACAACGGTGCACCCAGATTGGTCGAAAAAGCCATTTTCTTTTCGAGATCCCTTCCCCCTCAAATGGTTCAAATGGCTCTGAGCACTATGGGACTTAACGTCTATGGTCATCAGTCCCCTAGAACTTAGAATTACTTAAACCTAACTAACCTAAGGACATCACACAACACCCAGTCATCACGAGGCAGAGAAAATCCCTGACCCCGCCGGGAATCGAACCCGGGAACCCGGGCGCGGGAAGCGAGAACGCTACCGCACGACCACGAGCTGCGGACCCCTCCTCCTCACTATATTGTTTTTCATTTAGACATAAGACTAATATCGAACGTATAACATCTTTAATACCAAATTCAATCATTCATATATACTGAAGTGGTGCTCCAAAGAAGTATTTGTTAGAAATGAGCTAAAAATCATCTCTAAATAGCTTTACGAGCGCCCGACATCCGTCCGCTTCAATGCAAATTGTCATGCTGGTTGTGTAATATAAATAATATAAATATGTATTCTACATATATTGTTCTGTTCATGTTTATTTCCTTCTAATTTTGTGAAATATCAAATATTTTTGGTTGTATTTCTTTTTAAACTGGTGTATTTTTCTTTTTTTTCCAAGATGTAACCTTTTCTGATTTTAGGATGTTATGTTTCAGACTGTTTGTAAATTATTGTAAAGTTATTGTAAAACTGTGTAATAATAAGGAACCCAAAAATTTTTCAGGTCAAAAAATACTGGATCCACTTTCATTTTGCCCATTAAGCACAAACACAAACGTGCGTCTTTGGTATGCCACTTCTTCATAGGTGACTGAATTTGGTATTATGATGATACATGTTTTGCTATTAGTCAAATGTCGAAATGAAGAACAAAATAATGAGGGAAGTGGATTTCGAAAAAAATGACGTTTTGGAGAAATCTTGGTTCCCTGTTGTAACGTAGATTAAAAACCATATAACTTCTATTAGCGTTTCAACGGTGTTTATTGAGAAATATTAAATCAAATTTTTTTTCAAGGGGTGTTTCACCCTCCTTAACGGCCATTTGTGTGCTTATAAAAATATGTATCTCTTATTTTTCTATACACTGCAACATATTCAAAACCGTTCAAAATCGAAGTTTATCCCTTGGGTAGGCTTATTTGTCAATAGAGTGGTAGTACCCACAGCCTTGCCCTCCCCCTTCCCACACTTCCGCAAACAAAAAAATCACTGTGTCATTCGTTAACAATAACAGGAAACAAGATGAGAGACGTACCGTCGACGACGAAATCATAAGAGACGGAGCTCAAATTATATTTGAGGAGTATTCGACATGATCTCCTCCCAAGGATTAGGTGTGACAGTCATCTATTCCGGTCTCTGTCATCCATCAATTTAGGAGTATTCGACATCATCTCCTCCCAAGGATTAGGTGTGACAGTCATCTATTCCGGTCTCTGTCATCCATCAATTTCTCTCTCACGAGGTCTACCTATTTCTCTCTCCCCAGTTGGCCGATAGTTCACAATCCCTTGTGGCAATTTATTTAAAAATCATTCTTTCAACATGATTTTTCCATTTCATTCTATTCTCTTCTATCATGTTATTAACCGGAAAAAGTTTTAATTCTCATCTTATCGTTTAATTTCTTATCTTATCCGCTTTATTACAGCCTCTTACATATCTCATGAATTTAACCTCTGATGTCTGTATCCGTTATGCAAATGATTCAAAACCATATACAAGAGTAGCTACAGCCATAACTTTAACAAATTTCATTTGTATTTCCCTTCTTGTTAATCTTCCCAAAGTTCTCCCAGTTGTTCCTCAGATAACTTAATGTTTATTAACTTTCTTCTCAATGTTTCTGTCGAAGTTAAAAATAATATTACACCTTAGATAATTGAAATGGGATACTTTTTCTAAAATTTTCTCGTTTATTAGCTTCGATCTGACAGTTTTCCTTTACCTCACTTGCAGATATGGTTAAGTTGTAATATGTCTGTTTTGGCTCAATCTGTATACTACTCTTCGTAATTTTTCTTATTTCCTGTATAATTACATAGTCAGTAGCATGTGAGAGTACAGAATGGTACGTTAGATCCCATTTTAAGTCCTAACTGTATTTCATCTTTTCGCTTTATGTCGTCAATATACAAATAAAATAAAATGGGATATACTCTACACCCATGTCGAACACCTCGATTTATTAAAATTTCATTTGACGTTTTCGATCCTGAAGTTCTAAGTATATTTATATTTACATATAGACTCTTTACGGTATTAATAGTAGTTTAGAAAAACGTTTCACTTCCAGTATTTTACCTCATCAAAGGCTTTCTCATAATCAATAAAATGTAAATGCTTTTCTAATCCAAATTCCCGACGATTTTCAACAATTTGTCTTATTATAAATATATTACCATTATGTGAACGTCTCTTTCTGAAGCCTGATTGGGGAGAATTGGGAAGGAAATCAATGTTGCCCTTTTCAAAGGGCTAATCCAGGAACTTGCCTTAATCGATTTCGGAAATTGTCGGAAAACTTTAATGTGGATGGCCAGACGGGGATAGGAAGGCAGGCCGTCCGCAATGCTAGTAAAGTGTCTTAACACCCGCATCACCTCGACCGACATGGAACTAATATGCTGTGTCGGTATCATTTGAGGTAGGTGTTTGTTATATTTCGACTAACACTCTTAGAAGATACGATGAATCAATGTTTTCGTTTGGTAGTTTATAAATTAAACACATTTTTATTACTATAATATTAATGTAAATGGTACTATTGCAGCAATAAAAATGAGCCTCATATACTCCAAAAGTGGTCTTGCGATGTGCGTTGGACGATATTTCTTATAGCACCATCCTTTTCCTCCATTGCCTGTCCCATTCACAGATGGAGAGGGTGAATGGCTGTAAATTTTCGGGTGGGCTCTAATATCTCTGGTACATGATGCGCAAATGTCCACAGTAACGAACTTATTATTTCCGACGTTGTGGCACGTAAAGTACTTGGTTTTGCAATCAGGGGACCTACCCATATAGATGTGAAGAAAGAGAATTAAAAGGTGTGTGGCAAATAAAAGTAACATAATTTTATCTCATCTCTCAGTTCGTCCCAAACCGTACTTAGTAACAAAACAGCTAATCGTCAAAAAATTAGTTGACGGTCAATTAGTCTGTCATTAGCCATGCCATCGAGCTAGGTGACATGGCAGTTAAGATGTTCGTCTCGCATTTGAGAGGGCTGAGATTAAAATCCTCTTTACTAATTATCCCTGATACTACATACCGTCAGCTCCACGAACCGCCTCAGTAACTGGCCCAGAAAATCACCCTGTAAAAAGGACGGAGAAACTGAATAGGAGCACTTTTAGACACCGGCAAGCAGCAGGAAGTGGCGACCAATGCTAGTGAAGGACAACAGCGACGCCGTGGCGCAGTAACATACATATATGTGCAGAGAACGAGGTCTGGGTTGGCCACATCGACCTGCTGTTTAGTACAGGTTTCCCCAGGTTCCCCGACATTTTCCACAGAAACCATGCTTCTCCTGTTAGCGATACTTCTCTCCCACCGTTTTATAAGTCACTGGGTTATGCTTTACTTCTACCACACACTCCTGCTGTCGCGTACAGTTATCCCCTTGCGTGGGATTGCATCGTCCATACACAGCTGTAGAGGTAGCCAGGGGGGGGGGGGGGGGGCAGGAGGGTGGATTATCTTCTGCACATCACTGGTAGGCTTCTTCCTCAAAAACAGAGCGAGGCTCTGTAGTATTGTAGTACTGAACGTATACTTTGCAGTATCGGAGTTAAATTTATAGAGCCACTATTTCATCTTAGATCGTCCACAATTCCACATCGGGCAATTTTCGTGAAGACTGCTCCATCCACATATTTTTCTTTACTTAATCGTTCTCCAAATGAATTTGTTTTGCGACTTGAATCACCTTACAAAAGACTGGCATCTCGACTCCGATTCTCATTACGGATCGCAGTTTTAACTCCTCGTGCATCAGATGTTAAGAATTATGTTGGAAATAAAAGGAAAGTTGTTTCCAGTCTTAGACACCATGGAAGTCACCGCAAGGTCTACCTCTGTCAGCTATGTACTTATGTTTCTTTTTCTCATCCACAAACTAATGGTAATTTATTCAATAGGCATGAAATGAAAATCAATAGACTACTTAAAAACTATAAAACGCATTACTGTTTGGATGTGCACAGTAGCATTTATATGTCATCATTCACCATACGACATATATTTACCATAATAGAAATTTCAAGAGGGGACAGTATAGTACCTGAAAACGAACGATGTTTTGAGTGAAAATAACAGTCATGGTTGCAGAATTGATTTTATTCCATTTATTCATGACGTACGCTTCACCTAATGCAAGACTTCTTCGTATTGACAGTATACTGCTGGTAAAAGGGTAGTGGGTGCCACGATTAGGGCCTGATCCTCTCTTGTATCCATTGGTCTATGCTATTCAGACTTGAAAGGTTGTCGGTGTTACGCTTTTAACGTAAGACGCGAGGACATACTTGGTTCGATTTACCTTACAATATTCGGCGACTGCAGCCTATTTTCGCTGATGCCTTAATCGTGACATCCAAAACCCACTTACCAACACGACACTGGTCGGTATGAAGATGCCTTTTTTTTAGGTGAAACGGGTGCCATGAATAAATAAACCAATAAAATTAGTTCTGCAAACAAGACATGTGTTCACCACTTACTGAAAATTGGCTGTTGTACCGACACGCGGTGAAGTGGAAACCCTTTCACGGTGTTTACGGTTGGTACTTCAGTCTAGTGACTGCTTTTAGATTCACATGAATGAATGCTCACTAGAGATCGCCATAAACAGTTCCTGTCATTTTCTATTGAATCTGTTGCTGTTAAACATGAGGTTGTGTTTTGTGCAGCATTTTTAAATATTTCTCATTTTAAGGAGTTAAATGCTGTTTAATAAATTAAAACTATTTGGTGTATGTCGTTACTTCTTCAGGTGCAGAATTTTGTGAGCAAAATGCTATATAATTATATAAAACGTGGACACTTAAGCCAACATTTCGTCGGTAGAAATACACGGTACATTTGATAATTTCATATGGGCCAAGTTTCTTTTACTGCTTGACAATGTTACCTGCCTTGAACTGGAAATATGCGTCAGGTTTGACTTCGAAATGTACACTGATAGAAAAAAAATTGCAGCACCAAAAACAATTATTGTAGACTAATAAAATTTCGCGAATACATTTGTCTAGGTAACATATCTAAGTGATTAACACTGGAAGATTACAGGTAAGTGTAAGCTCGAGATAAGTCTTTACAGGTGTGAAATTCTGGTACATTAGTAACCGGTGTAACTGCCACCTTATTGAATGCAAGCATGCAAACATGAGTACATTGCGTTGTATAGGTGCCGGATGTCAGTTTGTGGGATGGAGTTCCGCGCTTGTTACTATTGGTCGGTCAATGCAGGGACGGTTAATTCTGTTTGTGGATGGAGCTGGAATTGTCGTCCGATGATGTCCCGTATGTGCTCGATTGGAGACAGGTCTGGTGATCAAGCAGATCAAGGCAACATGTTGACACTCTCTAGAGCATGTTGAGTTACATCGTCGGTATGTGGACGATCGTTGTCCTGTTGAAAAACTCCCCCTGGAATGCTGTTCGTGAATGGCAGCACAACGGGTCGAATTACAAGAGTTACGTACAAATTTTGAGTGAGGATGAGTGGAATGACCTCGAGAGAGCTCCTTCTGTCATATGAATTCCCACTTGAGACCATAGGCGTAGATCCAGTGTGTCTCTTACGCAGACGGGTTTGTTTCGGAGGCCCTCAACTGGCCTCCTTCTAACCAACGCAGGGCCATCACTGGCAACGAGGCAGAACCAGCTCACATCAGAAACCACAACAGACCTCCACCCTGCTCTCCAATTAGTTCTCGCTTCAAATACTTGCAGCTGCAAATGGCGGTGATTTAGGGTTAGTGGAATGAAGGCTGCAGGGCGTCTGGCTTGGAGCTGCCCCTGAACTAACAGTTCATTGTGTCACTTTGGTGCCAACTACTGCTTAGATTGCTGCTGCAGACGCAGTACGATACGCCAGAGCCGTATTCCGAACACGATGGTCTTCCCTCTCGGCAGCACCACTTGGTCATCCGCAGCCTGGTCTTCTAACTGCTGTACATTTCTGTGACCACCGCTGCCAACGATTATGAACAGTGGCTACATCCCTGCCAAGTCTTTCTGCAATATCGCAGAAGTAACATCCAGCTTCTCGCAACTCTATTAAATGACCTCGTTCAAAGTCAATGATATTGGTGTCATTGTCGTCTTAAAGACATTCTTGACTAACTTCAACTCAAAACGTCTAATCTCAAAGGTAACTAATGCTCACGACCTTTGTGGTGTGTATTTTAAGCATATCTGATTTGCATCCTTATAATGCCACTACTGGCGACTGGTGAGAAATTTGAATAAGCGTCATAATTCAGATCTAAAAACATGCCTTCCAACTTTCGTTTATGTCGCTCAATTCCTCCTTGTCGTTGCAATTTTCTTTTTCCGTCAATGTATTTAATTTGCAACAGGTTCTTGATACTACTTCTGTTTAATTTGATTTCAGTTATTGACTATTGATGAATAATAATGTGACAAACAGATGATAAAATGCAGCGCTGACAATATTTGTAGGTTGCAATGCTGTTAAATTTCAACAGAATACTTGTTCCCAGGTGACCATGTTGTACCTTAGAACCTTTTTTTCACATTTGGAAAAGCCTTAATTTTCCCAAATTATTTCTGTAATTTCTGAAAAATACTGCATCAGTTAAAAAGCGAACGCCACCACTTAAATCAGAATATGGAAATATCAAACATTTATTACAGGGCTGGCTAGAGGCTTAAGCCTGAAAAGTCTGCCAGGGTACACCACCCTCACCTACTTCTAACTTATTTTTTATTCGTGTGAACACCTTTTTTGGTTTTCCTTACGCTCGTTTGAACAAAAAGTTGAAGGAATTTGTATTTAGTGAAAGTTGGATCTCACTAATCTAAGCTACACATGTATGACAAACGTTGAAAGCCCTTTCCCTAATCGGATCAATATGGGAATTAAATTCACGTGTCTAAAAACTAAACAAGAATATCATAACACGTTAACATTCAACGTAATCAGACAAATGATGACCTGCAATGTACCACAGTGGATATAGAGCAACGCTTCGAATAACGGTGCCAGAGATATGAGAGCAATATTTTTCCTTTAGCTGCAATATTGTGAAAACGCGCGAGGCATTTGTGTCACAGGCAATCGCTCACAGGCATAAATTACGTTTTACGCCGACACTGACGAATTAATAGCCATCTAAACCGACACTGAACCTGTACTGTCGATGATAACGTAGGCAGGTTCATATATGCAGATGGGAGCGCGAACGGGATGGTAACCACTGAGAAGATCTCATAAAAATGATGCCTAATTTCCGAAAGCCACTATGTATGTTAGTGCATGGTGGTTATTCCGATCATCAGTCGCTCGCTGGAAACTCGATAACAATAAGAACCATTTCTAATGAGGAAAGTATGTCTCTCACTTAACCTTCTTCATTAGCTCTGATGAATGTTATTTCTATCTTCTGGCAGAAATATCTGTTGAAAGATTGCCATAAAAACCACCCATAAATTTCAGTCATCCGAGGATTCGGCATCGTATGTCTACTGGCCTCATTATTTCGTTTATAGCCTCACTGTCGTTTCCACTTCATGACGTCTCAGTTAACGTTCATTGAGAGAAAAATCAGTTTTATGGGCTCGTACAGTCACTTCGTTAATAAGGAACCCCTTCATTGTTGCAAACGTTGAATAACGTTCAGGAATTCAGGCAAACAAATATATATCTGAATAAAGATTTGGGGATAGATTTCTCAGAATGAGATAAAAAATATTTTCTTTTTTAGAATATATAATCATTAGAATTTCCAACAAAATCATAAGATGCCCAAAATAGCACTCCTTGCTTCTGTACCCATGAATCCGTTGGCTCATGGGAAGTTGAATCTATTCAGACACGCCAGAACCATATTGAAGGTTTCTCCAAGTTTACATGACACTTCGATAAAGAGTCTCCAAGTACAAAATATTTGCTGCATAATTTGAATCTCTTCAGTGCTCCTAAAGATCGATATCGGAAAGGTTTGAGGTACTGCACTGGCACCAGTCTTACCGAGACCATGCTAACTGTATGCGTATTCAAATGGCTCTGAGCACTATGGGACTTAACTTCTGAGGTCATCAGTCGCCTAGAACTTAGAACTACTTAAACCTAACTAACCTAAGGACATCACACACATCCATGCCCGAGGCAGGATTCGAACCTGCGACCGTAGCGGTCGCTCGGCTCCAGACTGTAGCGCCTAGAACCGCACGGTCACTCCAGCCGGCTATGGGTATTCGTAGAGGAAGAATACAAATAGTGTTGTTTGAGGCTAAGAATTTATAGACCACGCACATTCTGGCATTCGGTACAAACAAAACTAAAGATATATCTAGGTTGCCTTAAACCGAATGTCATCAAAAGTATTCCATTTAAACGGTATCTCTGATTTCAACACACCACTTTCATTAGTTATTTTCATTTAAATTCATTCCTAATGCAATGGGTCGTTAGAGCATATTTACTAACTTTGCATTCTATAATTACTATCGTTAGTATTGTCTTATTAGAGCGAAGCGTAACGGAAAATACACCATTATGTAGAAGAGGCAATGTATGAATATATATCTCTACAGACACAAGAGGACAGGTTTTGAGAAAGCAATAACTAAATAAAAGAGGGGTGAGTTTTCCAGAACCGAAAAGTACCTAGAACCTTTTTTACGGGATATAAAAAGGAATAAAGGCAGCTTTTTTAAGGAAATCACTATTATTTGATTTACTTTTGCTTGTAATGTGTGACCATAACAAAAAGATGTCATATGAATGCTGCCATACGACATAGCTATGAAATGACCGTAAGCGCTATCAACATAACAACTTATCCAACAGCAGAAAAAAGCACTTTCATTACACTGAATAATGAAATACAGATTATTTACACTTTTGTACCTAAGATCGCAACAAGTATTATAGATATCACGCATCAAATAAAATTACAACAATGATTAATTAAAATAAATTTATGGTCTTTATTATCAATGTAATTAAGGAAATATATTCATGATCTTCGGGAAATATGTAAATTACATAAGTTATGTAAGATACGTCATGAAGTGTCATTTGAATCGACATTACAGGCAAACATTCTAAATTTGAATATCCGCGTTCATCTAAGTTGTATAGATGTACTTAACTGGTGAAAGTGGCTATTACAAACCAGTCAGAGTAACTGAGTGACCACAGGAGCTAAACAGTGTCTCAAGCAAGGGGGAAAGTAAGTTACCGGGAGTGTTCTTCCGTTGAATCAGTGGTTCAGGAGATTTACCTTGCGGAACTTTGGGAAATTTCAGGGATTTTGCAACCAAATATATAGATGATGATTTTGCAAGGTGCACACGTTAGTTTGGTATAGGGTGATTCCGTGATGATGTTACAAGCATTCAGGGATAATGGAAATGCGTAAATATATCAGTTTGAGATAAGAGACCCTAGCCCGAACACCAGCTAGTGAAAACTTACAAGCGAAATTCGTCCTAATACTTCTGATGGTGAACCTATTCTACTGCACACTCTTTGCTGTCCAAATTTTGGGAGGATGTAGTATGGACCAAAATGAGATAAAATGTCCAGAAAACATGGGCTCTAAAGTGCATACCTTAAGAGCTATGATTACTCTTACATGATTGCCCCTGAAACACAAATCGTCTACTCAACGAGAACTGATAGTTCTTAAGGCGTACATTTTAGAGCCCATGTTTACTAGATTTTTTCTTCTTTTGGTCCATATTACCTACTGCCAAAATATGGAAAGGAAAGATGTTGGAGATCCACTGTCAGAGGTATCAGAACGATTGCCGCTGATAGTTTTCAACTGCCGTTTCGTTTCCGGACCAGTCTGAAACTGAGACATTTTACTCCTCTCCATCATCCCCTGAAAATTGGAAAATCATCACGTAATCACCCTGCAGATCTTCGAGGAGATTGAGGACTCTAGCATTTGTCTTTGCGGATTTAGAGAAAGCTATAAACTTGTGATACATTTGATAACACGTTATTGTTGTTGTGGTCTGAAGGCTGGGTTGATGTAGCTCTCTGTAGTATTCCATCCTGTGCATGTCTCTTCATCTCCGAATAACTACTGCAACCTGCATCCATTTGAGTCTCCATACTGTGTTGCTGTATTCATGCCTTGGTCTCCCTCTACAGTTTTAAACCCCCTCCACCCACTCACACACACTTCCTTCCAGTATAAGCTGATGATCTCTTGATGTCTCAGAAGGTACCCTGTCTAACCGATACCCTCTGTTTGTCAAGTTGTGCAATAAATTACTTTTCTCCCAAATTCTATTGCATGTACCTCCTCATTAGTTACGCACTCTACCCATCTAAGCTGTTTATCATTCATGTTTCACTTCCATACGTGGCTACAGGCCTAGTAGATTAGATTAGATTAGATTAGACTAGTACTTGTTCCATACATCATGAATACAACACTTCGTAATGATGTGGAACGTGTCAGGTTAATAAAATGTGTCTATATAAGATATTACATTACACAAAATATTACATGACATTTAATATTTTTATTTTTTTTTTTGTGGGGTTGGGGAAATTACCCACTTATTATATCCAAAAATTCATCTAATGAGTAGAAGGAGTTGGCATTAAGAAATTCTTTTAATTTCCTTTTAAATGCTATGTGGCTATCTGTCAGACTTTTGTTGATATTAGGTAAGTGACCAAAAGACTTTCGTGGCAGCATAATTTACCCCCTTCTGAGCCAAAGTTAGATTTAACCTTGAATAGTGAAGATCATTCTTTCTACTAGTGTTGTAGCCATGTATACTGCTATTACTTTTGAATTCGTTCGGATTGTTAATAACAAATTTCACAAGTGAATATATATATATTGTGAGGCTACAGTGAAGATTTCTAGCTCTTTAAAAAAGTGTCTGCAGGATGATTTTGGATGAGCTGCAGCAATTATTCTGATTACACGCTTTTGTGCAATGAACACTCTTTTACTCAATGATGAGTTACCCTAGAACATGATGCCATAGGAAACAAGAGAATGAAAATAGACATGGTACGCTAATTTGTTAAGATGTATATCGCCAAAATTTGCAATGACCCTAATAGCATAAGTAGCTCAACTCAAACGTTTCAGCAGATCCTCAGTGCGTTTTTTCCAGTTCAACCCCTCATCAATGCATACACCTAGAAATTTTGAATATTCTACCTTAGCTACCGATTTCTGATCGAAGTCTATATTTATCAGTGGTGTCATTCCATTTACTGTGTGGAACTGCATATACTGTGTTTTGTCAAAGTTTAATGAGAGCCCATTTACAGAGAACAACTTAATGATTTTCTGAAAAACATCGTTTACAAATTCACCAGTTAATTCTTGTCTGTTGGGTGTGATAGCTATATTTGTATCATCGGCTAAAAGTACCAGCTTTGCATCTTCATGAATATAGAATGGCAAGTCATTAATATATATTAAGAACAGCAGAGGACCCAAGACCGAACCTTGTGGCACTCCATTCTTGATTGTTCCCCAGTTTGAGAAATCACCAGTTTTTTGCATATTGTGTGAACTACTTATTTCAAGTTTCTGCACTCTTCCAGTTAGGTATGATTTAAACCATTGGAGCACTGTCCCATTCATACCACAGTACTTGAGGTTATCTAGAAGTATTCCATGATTTACACAATCAGAAGCCTTTGATAGATAACAAAAAATCCCAGTGGGTGACTTCTGGTTACTCAGAGCATTTAATATTTCATTAGTTAAAGTATATATAGCATTTTCCGTTGAAAAACCCTTTTGGAAACCAAACTGACATTTTGTTAAAACTTTATTTTTACAAAGGTGCGAAGATAATCTACAATACATTACTTTTTCAAAAATTTTGGATAAGGCAGTCAGAAGAGAGATTGGGCGGTAGTTCTTGACATCAGACATATCCCCTTTTTTATGCAGTGGTTTAACAATGGAATACTTCAGTCTATCTGGGAACATACCCTGCTTCAGAGAGCTATTACATATGTGGCTAAGAATCCCACTTATTTCTTGGGAATAAGCTTTTATTATCCTGCTGGAAATGCCATCAATTCCATGTGATCTTTCATTCTTGAGAAAGTTTATTATCTTCCCAATTTCAGCAGGAGAGGTGGGTGGAATTTCAATTGTATCAAATGGTGTGGGTAGGGCCTCTTCCATTAACTGCCTTGCTTCTTCTAATGAACATTTAGATCCTATTTTCTCTACAACATTTAGAAAATGATGATTCAAAATGTTTTCGACTTCTAGTTTGTTGTTTATCAAGTTTCCATTCGCTTTGATCGTGATGCCATCATCCTATACTCTTGATTGTCCTGTCTCCCATGTAATAATGTTCCAAATTGTTTTGATTTTGTTATCAGAGGTATTAATCTCAGACATGATGCACATGCTTCTGGACTTTTTAGTAACCTTTCTTAATGTGGCACAGTAATTTTTATAATATTTGGCTGTTTCTGGGTCATTACTCTTTCCTGTTGTTAGCTACAGTTCCCTTTTGTGGTTACAAGATATTTTTATTCCTTTAGTAAGCCAAGGTTTTTTGCATGGTTTCTTGTAATTCGATTTAACTACTTTCTTGGGGAAATAGTTTTCAAATTCTCTTACAAGTGTATCATGAAATAAGTTAAATTTTAAATTAGCATCAGGTTCCTTGTACACCTCATCCCAGAAGATTTTCTCTGAAATTTCTAATTGTTGAGTCATTAATTGAACGCACAACTTTGGAGGGTGGTTTTGAATTACTGAATGGAGCTATGTCATATACTGTAACTAGCTGAGCATCATGATCAAAAAGCCCATTCTCAACAGGACAAGAATTTATGTTTTTAAACCTGTCTTGGTCTATAAAAGTGTTATCTATCAATGTGCTGCTGTCCTTTACTGCTAGTAATATGATAACTCTGAGTTATTTCCCAATGTAGTGCATTATGGACCATTATCCGCTAAAGTGCGATGTTGAACTGAATTAACGAAGTAATATCTTCCAAGATAATTTTTCTTCCTGTTTTACTAGAGCTAAGAATGAACTCAAACTGCGATTATGGTTCCGTATCAGCTGTTGAATATCTCAGAATAAATGGAAATTTGTGTTGGACAGGAATTCAGAACCGGATTTCCCAATTGACGCGAGCGGTAGCCTTAACCACTTCGGCTATCCGAGCACGCGTCTAGGAGAGGCACAAATTTTCATTTGTTCTGAAATAATTCACAGCTGATGCGGAACCATAATCGCAATTTGCGAGTTCATTCTTAATTGAATACGATTGTTGGTCGCCAACGCAATGTCTCACACAGCACTACAGTAGTTTATTAGCGCTAGGTGTGGATAGGTGAAGGCATTAATCTTACCTACGAGATTTCTCATTTCTGTTAAATATTTTCATACAAACGGTTACGCAGTTAAAAGTTCAATCTATATGAGCCGTTGAAAACTATTTCAGATATTATCCCAGAATGTTTAAATACGTACGTAATTTTATACAAGGTGAACGAATCCTGACTGCAAATGGAGAAATAAATGTCCTAAGAACGTTTGTCGGTTTTATTAATGTTCACCTTATATAACTGCATCCTGTTATTTCATGTGTACATTGCTGGCTATAAAATTGCAACACATGGAGGTGGCAAGTGAATAGTCATCATATTAACATGAAGCGTACATATTTGGATTTCCAAATGATCTACATGTAGCGCAATTTCACAAAATAGGTAGTAGTAACGCCATCTAAATTTGTTCTCTATAGGGTGGTCAGAAGAAGTCTAAAAAACTTGTAAGGATGTTGCAGGATAGATTGCGCTGAGAAATAATGTTAAGAAAAACATTCGATATTCTGTGCCGTGTCCGAGTTAATTAATACTGAAGTAGTGTCAGTTGTTCTCATGGCGTGGATGATAGTGCACAAGACTGCTCAGCCTTTGACTCGGGTTCGATCCTCACTACCGTCCCATGTCAAATTTTTGTATCGCTCTCTCGTTCAGGTTTATTAAATCAGGGGAAGGACACGTTTGGCTACACCGTCTTTAACGGGTCACTTGAATTTGAGTGTGCAAGGACTAACTGGATAACTTCAGTGCTAGTTAACTCGGAAACGACGCAAGTTGTCGAATTTTTTCTGAACAATTATTTCTCAGCACAACCTGCCCTGCAACAACATTACAAGCTCTTCAGACTGCTTCTTACCACCATGTACAGGTAAAGATTACGCCACGGGTTTGTCATTTAGAAACGGCAGTTGAATTTTGGTTGTCTGAGTGAAGACCGTGTTACGCATCGCGTAAGAAGCAGAAACTTCTACAAGTACATGTCGGAACAGGACTGAGGCAGGATCATCGCCTATCGAGACCGTGGTTTATCGTCGATCGATATCATTGTGTGTGTCGGGCGGGATCCCAGGTCTGTCATGCGATTGTGGAATCTGAGGGCCATACTCAATGCCATACAAGATTTCAGTGGCCTCTTACGACTAGCGCCCGAGAAAACATACGTCTTGATCGCTCAACAGTGCAGGATCCTGCAGTCATGTCACGTAGCTCGAGTCAAGAGATGGACTTGTTTGCTGAAATGTATCCATACCGACAGTTTGATGGAGTCTGGAGCAGTACTAACACTGTCACCACAGCGCCGTTGCAGCTTCCTTTGAAGAGGAAGCAGGGAGATTCCGTAAACACTGGTACGGCAAACGAAACCACTGTCACTTGAGAGACACTGTGTAGTCTTTTCATATGAGTCGGAGTTCTCCTACAGCCAGTAAGTCAGGGCTCTGTGGAGAACTAAAGCTGGGTCACTACATTCGTCATTGTCTTCTGTATCCAGCACCTGGCGGTCATGGTCTGGGGTGTCACTGCGTACACAGTATGATTACTTATGGTTGGCACAGTCGGTAATTTGGACTTGCTAAAACCAGTGGCTGTGCCCTATTTCCGTGGTCTCCAGGACGTTATCTTTCAACAAGATAGCGCAAGACCACGTATTGCCCGTGCTGCTCTGACCTACCCCGTTGCAGAGGATGTTCGAATGTTGTCTCTGTCAGCACATCCTCCAACTCCATAAGCCTATGAAAACGTCTGGTCACTGGCTGCCGAGAAACTGGCACGATAACTTGTGCCATCCACTACCATTGATCAGCTTTCGCGCAGAGCTGAAGTAGCTTGAAATGTTTTCCGACCTCAGTTCGATTCACCGCCCACTCATTTTAAAGCCGTTTTTGCTGCCAATGGTGTGAGTTCTGTGTGCTAAATGTCGCATCTTGTTGGTCCTAAAATTACGTACAAATTTAAATATCTATTCTTTTGTCTCTGCTATATACACTCAATAAGCAAAATTTCGTTATTTTCTATCCTTCTCCGTGTTACAGTTTCAATGGTCAGCAGTATATTCAATGCTTTTTTTCTTTTTTCCGTGGTATTGTATAGATATTTGGTCTTGTAACAATGCGAACGTATTAACAATGCGAACGTATTAAGTTGTCACATTCTCTCCTGGTGGTGCAATAATTATGGAAATTTAAACGACGGAGTAGGAAACAATATCCTGCAGTATTCGGTTTCTGCTACCGACAGAGAGAAGCTCGCAGGTTGCAGTGTACATCCGGCCAGCTTTGCAAGTTCGCCATAGTTTCGCCAGCCCACGCTGTCCGTATTTGCTAGAGCCAATGCGCAGACCGGCTGCTTTCGAAGAACTGCCACTCAGCCCGTTTTCTCGCTAGCACGGCGGAAGCGAGTTAAACAGTTTTACTGTTCCTGACCAATAATGTTTTGACCAGTAACGTTTAGGGATGGCCACTCGTGAACTTTCGACTTATGACAATTATATGCTAGACACTACTAAACGAAAAGTAATGGCAACATAGGAAAACTGATTTATTGTAGTAATTGATAATTATGTTCTTGATTTTGTGTTTTGGATAGGCTTTATGAGATGGTGTGCTTGCGAACAACCGCCAATATCAGCACCACTGTGCATCAAAGATTTAATTTCTATTGAAATATGTATACAGACGGCTACAACCAGATTGGGCACGCGGATATTACATGTTACAAGTTGTTGGGTGCTTATATGTACAGGAGATCGCTTCTTGAGACAGGGTGTGTTTGGTTTTTCTCACACACTGGACGCTGGCCTTTTTCTGTTGTCACTCAGTGTTTACAAATTGAGAGTAATGGATAAAGAATAGCGCTTAACTCTTCGGCAGACATGCAGTGATAATGGATACACCCATACCGCCGCAAGAAGGAACCTCCAGTACCAGAACTTCGGTACTAACATGAATGTGTAACTTATGAAGAGGAGACTGGAAATGGAAACAAAAGTAATGGGAATAAGTAATTAGTTCACAAGTGACCGGTCGCAGTAGTCTAGCTCTATAATTCATTTAGTATGCAATCATGAGCTTCCACAGTATCCATAATGGATACCACCGCACAACGCTCGTGTGCATAATCCTCAGAAAACAAAGCAAAAAAGGTGTCACATTGTTACATATGTACTTGATGTCCCAAAAAAGAAGAAATAAAAAACACCGACAAGCTTTTGGGACAGTTTCCTTACACGAAAACAAGAAAAGAAGGTCTAATTAACAGTAACCAAATAAAATGCCTTCCTTAAGAGCTACGAGTACTTGTTCATCTTCGATACTATGAATTACGTCTCTTCTATTGCAAAGACTTTGCTTTCAATATTATGGGAGGAGGTAGTATGGACCAAACCAAGAAAAAACGTCCAGTAAACATAGGGTCTAAAATGATAACTTTAAGAGCTATGAGCATCTGTTCGTCTTCGCTAGTGTGAAACACTTCTCTTCTACTCAACAAGCGCTCATACCTCGTAAGGTAAACATTTTAGAGCCATTGTTTACTTGACTTTTTTTCTTGTTTTGTTGTAAGCAAACTGTTCCAAAGGCTTACCGGTGTTTTTTGTTATACCGTGTACACACAAACGGACGCACGTACAGGGTGAAGAAAAATTCGCGCACTCTGACTTTGCAGCTCGGTTCCCCACATATTGGCAATAAAAAATTGTCTGACACAAAATTTCGTCCTTTGCGTATTTCGGGCAATAAATGGATGTTAACGATTGGCAATCTGGCAACACTGTAATTACATGTAACGTAACTATCTCTGTCAGCATCTGCAATACTGCTGTTTAGTTGGTGCAGTGGATAATGTTTTGGGTTAGAACACAGGAGGTTGAGGGCTCGATTCACAATCGAAGCTTTTCTGTATTTATTCGCTAAAGGTATTCTGCGTGGTACAGTATCCGACGTCTACATCGTCATACAGCTACTACAGTGGGTCTTCTGTAAAACATTTGCAGTTACGAACACACAAATAGAAGTACAATCGTCTTCATTGGTCAGCTTTTACGAAATCCTTTTACACGCCGTGGACGCGAGTTTTTTCGCACCACTGCATCTACTAAATTCCAGACCTATTTTATGTGTACCCTGCTCAATAGTGCCATCTAAATTATTTACGAAGCAGTGCTGCTGATGACGTAAGGACCTAACGAAATGTAATTACCTGAACGCGGCAAGAATAATAGTTGGTATTAATCGATGGGACCATTGGTGGCGGGTACACACAGGAATCGTTACCGTACATATCATTTCCGTGTTGCCAGATTGCCGATCTTTAACGTCCATTTACTGCCCGAAATATGTGCAGTACGAAACGTTTTAAGAGACGTTTTGTCAGTGTGCGAGGAATTGCGCTGCGAAGTTAGAGTGCGCGAATTTTGTTCATCACCATATGTATACATACATACACACACACACACACACACACACACACACACACACACACGCCTATATATATATATATACACTCCTGGAAATGGAAAAAAGAACACATTGACACCGGTGTGTCAGACCCACCATACTTGCTCCGGACACTGCGAGAGGGCTGTACAAGCAATGATCACACGCACGGCACAGCGGACACACCAGGAACCGCGGTGTTGGCCGTCGAATGGCGCTAGCTGCGCAGCATTTGTGCACCGCCGCCGTCAGTGTCAGCCAATTTGCCGTGGCATACGGAGCTCCATCGCAGTCTTTAACACTGGTAGCATGCCGCGACAGCGTGGACGTGAACCGTATGTGCAGTTGACGGACTTTGAGCGAGGGCGTATAGTGGGCATGCGGGAGGCCGGGTGGACGTACCGCCGAATTGCTTAACACGTGGGGCGTGAGGTCTCCACAGTACATCGATGTTGTCGCCAGTGGTCGGCGGAAGGTGCACGTGCCCGTCGACCTGGGACCGGACCGCAGCGACGCACGGATGCACGCCAAGACCGTAGGATCCTACGCAGTGCCGTAGGGGACCGCATCGCCACTTCCCAGCAAATTAGGGACACTGTTGCTCCTGAGGTATCGGCGAGGACCATTCGCAACCGTCTCCATGAAGCTGGGCTACGGTCCCGCACACCGTTAGGCCGTCTTCCGCTCACGCCCCAACATCGTGCAGCCCGCCTCCAGTGGTGTCGCGACAGGCGTGAATGGAGGGACGAATGGAGACGTGTCGTCTTCAGCGATGAGAGTCGCTTCTGCCTTGGTGCCAATGATGGTCGTATGCGTGTTTGGCGCCGTGCAGGTGAGCGCCACAATCAGGACTGCATACGACCGAGGCACACAGGGCCAACACCCGGCATCATGGTGTGGGGAGCGATCTCCTACACTGGCCGTACACCACTGGTGATCGTCGAGGGGACACTGAATAGTGCACGGTACATCCAAACCGTCATCGAACCCATCGTTCTACCATTCCTAGACCGGCAAGGGAACTTGCTATTCCAACAGGACAATGCACGTCCGCATGTATCCCGTGCCACCCAACGTGCTCTAGAAGGTGTAAGTCAACTACCCTGGCCAGCAAGATCTCCGGATCTGTGCCCCATTGAGCATGTTTGGGACTGGATGAAGCGTCGTCTCACGCGGTCTGCACGTCCAGCACGAACGCTGGTCCAACTGAGGCGCCAGGTGGAAATGGCATGGCAAGCCGTTCCACAGGACTACATCCAGCATCTCTACGATCGTCTCCATGGGAGAATAGCAGCCTGCATTGCTGCGAAAGGTGGATATACACTGTACTACTGCCGACATTGTGCATGCTCTGTTGCCTGTGTCTATGTGCCTGTGGTTCTGTCAGTGTGATCATGTGATGTATCTGACCCCAGGAATGTGTCAATAAAGTTTCCCCTTCCTGGGACAATGAATTCACGGTGTTCTTATTTCAATTTCCAGGAGTGTATATATATATATATATATATATATACATGGTGTTTCATTAAATGTCTTTGCCTCTTTTGCCTCTGTAAGTTACGAAGTAATAGGCTACGGAAATATTTATTGCGGTAGGTCACCATAAGAAATGTTACACTGTCTAGGAAGCTATGAACATAGTTTATTGTGTTATTATGCAAAGAATTACAGCAAAAAGATAGTATTTTTAAATGGATAATAGTTGCTTCTATCGTGCACTGGAATCAGTAACACCAGCTGTGTATACATCAATTGAAATTACATTCCTATCACTTTTAGTTTGGGAGCTACAACCCAGATACCACACGCTATACATAATACATGGCTGTGAGGTGGGTGATAGATGTTCTGGTGGTGGGAAGTTGATTTAAATGAGATGTTCAAATGTGTGTCCATGTTCCTGAATGCACAATGCAATGCGCCTTCTAAAGTATCTGCAGATGAGATGTAACATCGCCGGTGTCACGGAGCAACATGCGTCCTCGATGCGCCGTTTTAGTTCATCTGCGGATGTGGGCTCAGTGACATAAACACGTTCCTTTAGATATCCTCACAAAAAGAAATCTAATGGTGTTAAATCGACCGATCTTGCGGGCCATGAATGAGTACCATGGCGCCCCAACCACCTTCCTGCAAACCTGTTGTTTGGTTCTTCCACAACAGCACGCTCAGAATGGGCTGGGTGACCATCGTCCTGCATCCACATATGGAATCTCGTGTGTAGACACACATGTTCAAGGAGACCACCCAAACTGTCGACTATAAACGCGCGATATAACTCAACTGTCAGTGTAACTGGGAAGTAGGGTGGACCGATGATTGTATCCCCAAGGATTCCACACCATACATTAATAGACCACCTCCGGTCAACAGGTCGTACCCACCGACCCACCGAGGATTGTCTGCGTCCCAGTAGTGCACGTTATGGCGATTCAATGCACCATAATTTGTGACCGTCGACCCGTCAGAGAACGTAACAGCTTGTAAAGACTCCAGCGTGAAATTACGCATGGCCCATTCACAGAATGTAGCTCTCGCACGGAAATCGTTCCCATGCGGTTCCTGGGTCAGTGACAGGTGGTTCGGGTGAAACGTGTGGCCGTGTATTATATGCCATACAGATGTGAGACTGACACCAGCGACTGCAGCAACGGCTCTGAAGCCGACATGAGGATCGTGGTGTACTGCTGCTAAAACAAGCACCTCTGTCTCCTCACTTCTTGCAGTTCTTCGTCTAATACTGCAGCCCATTACCTGTTCCCCGGAGTCGTTGTTCGGCACGTAAGAACTAATAGCTGCCGGAGCTTTTCGCCTAGGATATCTCACGGCGTACGCCATGGCTGCTTCAGTGGCAGCGTGTCGACACTCGCCGAGCATCAGCAACTTGTCAACGTACTCGTTGTTCGTGTATGCCATCGTCACCCGATGTCAGCAACTGTGGTGTATTGAGAACCGTTTGTTAGTGTGGCTCGAACTGTCGGGTATACGGCCGTGTGTGGCGGCAGTCGGCAGTCTAAGCGCATCGAGGAGGATTCTCACTCCGTGACACCGGCGACAAAACAACTCGGCCGCACCAAATTTAGAAGGAGAATTGCATTATGCGCAGCGTGTGTGGTATCTGCCCCTGAAACTCTGAAGGATTGTAACTCCCAAACTAAAAGTGATAGGAATGTAATTTCAGCTGATGTATACACAGCTAGTGTTTGTGATTCCAGTGCATGATAGAAAAAATTATTGTTCCATTGAAAAAATAGTATCTTTTTGCTGTAAGTCTTTGCATAATAACACAATAAACTATGTTGATAGCTCCCCAGACAGTGTAACGTTTCTTATGGTAACCTACCGCAATAAATATTTCCGTCGCCTGTTACTTTGTAACTTACAGAGGCAAACACATTTAGTGAAAAACCCCGGTATGTGCAGGGTGATTATAACTAAAATTAATCTTTCAAACCGCTGTAGAAATAACACCAGAGAAGGGGGAAACGTAGGGAAGAAGAAAAATAAATAGTCAAAAAATTTAGAAATAGATGGCGCTGTAAGCATCATAATTTAATAGTAGTCGACTACAAATGCCTAAGGTGTACATTTTACGTTAAACAAACTGTACTACTCCGCGTACATGGGTGTACAGATGTGGCACTGTTAGTTACGTAAGCTCATCCACCACGCCATGGTCATATCACATCGGATGGGAAAAATCTGTTTTTAATTATCCTGATGTCACAAACTGCATAAAAAGCACGAGTCACATCGGTTTTTAATTGACCTGAGGCCACAAACCGCATAGAAAGCACGAGTCACATCGGTTTTTAAGTGCCCTGAGGCAAAAAACCGCTTAAAAAGCATGAATCAAAATCAAATCGGATTATTAATTTCCGTGTGACTGGCGCAAAAAAATATCAATATGCTGTCCACCGTTTTCTGCAACAAGTTGAAATCGAGAAACAGCATATTCCACAACTGATCGAAGTATTTTCGGGGTCACGTTCACAATGTGTGGCACAATGCGTGCCTTCAATGCAGCTAAGTTTGCAATCCGAACACTGAACACATCTTTCAGATAGCCCCACAGCCGAAATTCACACAGATCAGATGATCAGGACGGCCAGGCTGTATGGAAATAGCGGCTGAAAATTCTAGCACTTCCGAAATGGAGCTTCGGCAACTCTTTAACTCGATTTGCAATGTTCAGAGGTGCACCATCTTGCATAAAAATGATCCCATCCACATACCCACGCTGTTGGAGGGCTGGAATGATGGAATGACGTGGTTGAGTAAAAGACACTTATAGCGCTTACCAGTGACGGTACAGGTTACAGGTCCGGAAGCACCTGTTTCTTCGAAAAAATATAACCCTATGATAAATGATGCCGTAAACCCGTACCATACAGTGACCTTTTCCGGATGAAGTGGTACTGGTTAATTTGCGTATGGGTTTTCCGTTGCCCATAATCGGTAAATTCCGTGTATTGACATATCCTGTCAGATGGAAGTGGACTTCGTCTTTTCACAAAATCTTCCACGGCCAATCATTGTCCACTTACATGCGAGCAAGAAATACTAAAGCAAAGGTCTCTCTTGCTGGCAGGTCAACAGGAAGCAGCTCGTACACATGGATAACTTAGAACGAATTGCAAAGAAGGATGTTTCGTAGGATTTTACGCACTGTGCTCACGGGTATGTTCAATGTTCGGGCAATTCTCCGTGCACTACACGTTTGCACACCACCACTCGTCTCTTCCTACACTGCTGTGGCCACTGCTTCCACCGACCTTGAATCAATTCATTCCCTCCCTGTACCAGGTTGCACACCAAAAGAACCCGTCTTTTCGAATTTCCGAATCATTTTCTCTAGATACACGGCAGTCATCGGACCAACGCCTTTTTTCCAAACCCTTCAGTGTCCGAAACTTCCGCAGGGCGATGTGTGCACAGTCATCATTCTTGTAATACAGCTTTACAAGCAGAGCGCGATCCTGCATTGAGACAGTCATGGCGAACGTCGCAGACGCGAAAGGAGGAAAAGCCGTGTACCCGGCCCCGGCGTGTTTATACCACCTTCAATGGGTCGTGCGCATGACAGGTGCTTTCATTTACGTATTTTGTCACATACAGCGCCATCTATTGATCAATTTTCATACTATTTTTTTTTCTTTTGTCATATGTTCTCCCCCTTCTCCGATAATATTCCGTTGCAATTTGACGTCATTCTGACCAGTGGTGTTATTTCTACAGCGGTTTGAAAGTTGATCTTTATGATCACTATGTATATATGGCAGCTGGTACCATTATCCTCCTATGCCTCCCGCTCCCCCCTCCCCTTCCCACGTCTCCTCCTCCATACGGTACGCCGGCCGGAGTGGCCGAGCGGTTCTAGGCGCTTCAGTCTGGAACCGCGCGACCGCTACGGTCGCAGGTTCGAATCCTGCCTCGGGCATGGATGTGTGTGATGTCCTTAGGTTAGTTAGGTTTAAGTAGTTCTAAGTTCTAGGGGACTGATGACCTCAGAAGTTAAGTCCCATAGTGCTCAGAGCCATTTGAACCATACGGTACGAGGGAAGAACGATTGTCGATAAACCTCCATACGAGCTCTAATTTCTCCAATTTTCTCGTCGTGGTTGTTTCGCGAGCCGTATGTGGGATGAAGTAAAATGTTGTCCGACTCTTCCTGCAACGGACAGTCTTGAAAATTCGAAAGTAAGCTACAATGTGATGTACAACATAACTTCTGCCACTTTGGGTTAGTAAGATGTGTACGGATGGTTAGCTACTTTACGGCAGTTACTATTTCTAGTGATTTCTTGCTAACAGAGTAATCGAAATGAGAACAATTAGAATATATTATGACAGAAGACGCACACTGTAGCATTATTATAAAAAGTTTTAGGTTTCCTGCATAGTTCCACACAGGAGCGCTGAACTGTCTACACCAATTGCTTCGATTACTCTCAGATATATTAACTAAAACATTTAAGTCTCAGCTAAGTAAACAGAAAAAGTAAAGCAGTTTCACATTACTTATTTAAATATCGCTGCATCTACTTCGTCCAGAAGTACTTTCGCGTTCGTCTTCATTGAGCCCTTTTCATAAACATATGATGCTGAAAAGCTCGTATTCTTCACTTGAGTAAAGACTTATCTCACATACTGAGGCTGAACGTCAGTGTTGGCACAATTATTTGTCACCAACTGGATATATGTTTTATGTGCCATCATAACTGTATGCCAGAAAAAATTGATATTTCAAATTATTTTCTTTAGTGCTTCCTTTGTCACGCAGCACTCACTTTTACGAGTTCTGGAAGTCAGTTCATGTCTTATCTCCAGTTAAGCGTATATTCGGACATCCGTCCGTCACCTTTAGAGCTAAGACATTACTATTTGAGAGATAAAGAAGAAGCCTAAGTGTCGAAGCTAGTGAGTATTTTTGTAATTCTGACTACTGAAAGTGAGAAGTCATTGCTCAAATTGATTTTCAAATTACACCATAATACTCTTGTTTTCACGTTAGATATCTTTGTGGAGCCGCATTATAGACATAATCATACTTCGTGCCACTTTTGGTCGACGTGAGGTATTGCTACGACAATTTGTGTACAAAAACTAAAGAACCCTTCGAAGGAAATGATACTGTGTCAGCTGCAAATAATTTCTGACAAGAGGTGTTCTTTTCAAACCTTACGTTAAAACTGATGAACATGTGATGCACGTTTTATTCAAACATGTTACCTCAGAAGCAGAAAAATACGATGAGGGCTATAATGACCTTGTGGAGGCGCTTTCGTCTTTCGCCTTCCACCTTTGCCACACAGGAGTAACATCCCATGTTTAAGGTAGTGAAGACAGCACCCACAGTCAAGTTGGAGGAGTGGCCATACGTGGGAACGCTTTTCAAACTTTCGCACTGTAATAGAAGTTTAATATATTTTCTTATTCCATTTTGAAATGATAGGATTCATTTTCTGTGTGGTGCAGCCTTCTTCTGAAGCCACACAAATTACTCTGGACAAGGTAAATTTTTCGAGATATGAGAATTTGTTCCCAGCTACAATACTGTCACATACTTAGAAACAAAAGGTGTTGTAATATGGAAAATATTGTCGGTACTCTATTTAGTAGCCTATACGTCACATTATTACTGCACTACACACCAATAATCAGTAAGTGAAATTAAATTAAAATGTAGCATTATCAAAAACTAGTTAGTTTGTGGTAAGATCTTACGGGACCAAACTGCTCATGTCATCGGTCCCTAAGCTTACACACTACTTAATTTAACTTAAACTGATTTACGCTAAGGACAACACACACACACACACACACACACACACACACACACACACACACACACACACACACACATGCCCAAGGGAGGACTCGAACCTCCGACGGGGGAAGCCTCGCGAACCGTGACAAGGCAGCCCAGACCGCGCGGCTACCCGCACGGCCCTAGTTACAAGCTGTATGCATTTGAAATACAAGCAAATTTAAAGAAACACAAATTCCCATTCTCAAGACAAGGGAAATTGTAGAATATATTCAAGAAACTCAGTTAATTTGCGGGTAGCACGTGTTGCACGGTAGAACACTGTTTCAAGGTAGAAGTGCCTGACTAACGTAGTATGGTATAACTGTCCACAAGTTATGTAACTATTTTCAAAAATATCCTAACTTTACTCACCACAAAATTCTGTAGCTGAAGAATTAAAACAATCATCCACATAGCCTTAATTTAGCCTGAGGTAACATAAGCCATGGGACACCTCCGAATATCCTGTCGCTCCTCCTTTTGCCTGGTGTAGCGCAGCAGTTGGACGTGTCATGAACTTAACAAGTAGTTGGAAGTCCCCTGCAGAAATATTGGGCCATGCTTCCTCTATATCCGTCCATAATTGTGAAAGTGTTGCCGGTGCAGCACGTTGAGCAGGAACTAATCTCTCGTTTGTGTCCCATAAATGTCCGGTGGGATTCATCTCGGGCGATGTGGGTGGCCAAACCATTCGCTCGAAATGACTATAATCTTGGACAAGCCAGTCGCAAACAGTTGTGGCCCGGTGACATGACATCGTTGTTTTCTCAAACAAGTCCAAATAGCCGAACATGACCGGTTCAGTTGTACCAGAGGACAGAGTCCATTCTGTGGTGTCAACATTAGACACCACTCTAGAGTTTGCGATAGTCGATAGCGGTCCAGCACTTGCAACCTCTCTGGACTCGCTGACGCTTGCAGCGCCGCCGTATGAACGGACAGAGACTTGCAAATCGCACGTCCGAGTCAGCTACAGGTCGTGAGCGAAGTACGATTAGAATAGCCTTCAGCTCGCTAGGTTAGCAGCCACTAGTTCGCGCATGTATTACGCACTTAATACCAGAATTATGTTATCTTCCTTGTTGTATAATCCAGTTAATGTTTGTTAATGAGTCATTTGTATTCAAGAAAGATAGTTGTTGAAACTTCCAGGCAGATTAAAACTGTGCGCCGGGCCGAGACCCGAACTCGGGACCTTTGCCCTTCGCGGGCTAGTGCTCTAACAACTGAGCTATTCAAGCACAACTCACGCCCCGTCCTCACAGCTTTACTTCTGCCAGTCATTCGTCTCCTACCTTCCAAGCTTTACAGAAGCTCTCCTGCGAACCTTGCAGAACTAGCACTCCTGAAAGAAAGGATATTGCGGAGACATGGCTTAGCCACAGCCCGGGGGATGTTTCCAGAATGAGATTTTCACTCTGCAGCGGAGTGTGCGCTGATATGAAACTTCCTGGCAAATTAAAATTGTGTGCCGGGCCGAGACTCGAACTCTGGACCTTTGCCTTTCGCGGGTAGAAGTAAAGCTGTGAGGACGGGGCGTGAGTCGTGCTTGGGTAGCTCAGTTGGTAGAGCACTTGCCCGCGAAAGGCAAAGGTCCCGAGTTCGAGTCTCGGCCCGGCACATAGTTTTAATCTGCCACGAAGTTTCATATCAGCGCACACTCCGCTGCAGAGTGAAAATCTCATTCTGGAAGATAGTTGTTATTAGTTATGTTCCTGGAGTGCAATAGTTATGTTCCTGGAGTGCAATAGCAGGACAAAGTTAAGTAAACGTTATTTACTAAATTATTCCAGTATTAATTATTATAGAATGTTCCAGATTCCTACAAGCACCCCACTCGTGCTACCCTCTATCATCCCACTGCAAATCCCAGGGCTACTGATCGTAAAGCGTCCTGCATTTGTGTGAGGTCATGACATGCTGCCATCGACCTTCACATCACATTCCACGTAAACATTGTCTTCACCGTGGTGGAGCGACCACCAGCTTGCACAGTGCCATATTGAAGTCCTTATCACGAGGTCTTTCCAACCGATATCGGGATTTATCTCACCAGGTCAAACCGACTTGGTCATGAGTTCCGGAGAGGCGCTGCAGGCGACGTCGGTCTTTGAGCAAAGGCACTCGCGACGGTCGTCTGCTGCCATAGCCCATTAGCGCCACATTTCGCCGCACTGTCTTAATTGATATGTTCATCGTTCGTGCACATTCATTTCTACGGTTATTTCACGCAGTGTTACTTGTCTGCTAGTACTGACAACTCTACGCAAACGCCGCTGCTCTTGGTCGTTAAGCAAAGACCAGTGAGCACTGTGTTGTCCGTGGTGAGAGGTAACCCGTGAAATTTGGTGTTCTGGGCACGCGCTTGACACTGTGGATTTAGTAGTATTGAAATTCCTCACGATTTCCAAAACGGAATGTCCCATGCATCTACCTCCAACAACCATTCCTCGTTCAAAGCCCGTTAATTGCCGTTGTGCGGTCATAAACACATCGGAAACCTTTTCACACGAATCACCTGATACAAATGACATCTCCGCCAGTATACTGCCGTTTTACATGTTTTGTATGCGATACTACCTAAACTAAAACTAAACTCCTGAGCAGGCCATGAAGGCCCAACGGTACCGACCGGCCGCGGTGTCATCCTCAGACCACAGGCGTCACTGGATGCTAATATGGAGGGGCATGTGGTCAGCACACCGCTCTCCCGGCCGTATGTCAGTTTCCGAGACCGGAGCCGCTACTTCTCCATCAAGCAGCTCCTCAGTTTGCCTTACAAGGGCTGAGTGCACCCCGCTTGCAAACAGCGCTCTGCAGACCGAATGGTCACCCATCCAAGAGCTAGCCCAGCCCGGCAGTGCTGTAACATCGGTGATCTGACGGGAACCGGTGTTACCACTGCTGCAGGGCCGTTGACATGCGATACTACCACCATCTGCACATGTGCATATCACTATCAAAAATGGCTCTGAGCACTATGGGACTTAACATCTGAGATCGTCACTCCCCTAGAACTTAGAACTACTTAAACCTAACTAACCTAAGAACATCACACACATACATGCTCGAGGCAGGATTCGAACCTGCGACCGTAGCGGTCGCGCGGTTCCAGACTGAAGCGCATAGAACCGCTCGGCCACACTGGCCGGCTGCATATCACTATCCAGTGACTTTTTGTCACCTGCTGTATTATACAGAATTTAAATATGTAGAGCTGGTAATATTTACAAACGCTGCACGAAACATAGTATAGTGTATCAACAACAACAAAAACGGAAGAAGATGACAAAAACTGCCAGTGGCAGTCTTTTATGCATGTTCCTTCATGTCATTCTAAAATGATTCCCTGGCTTCAAACATCGACCAGGAAACCTAATGTGTTGCTTAGTTATCGTCCTGGTACAGCATTCTCCCCTACTCTGAAACGGTTTGATACAGCATTTGCCAACAATGTCGTCTATCATCAGCTGCTTCACAAATTACATACCGTATTACGGACGAAGCGTTGTGATCTTTGTAGCAACACATGTCAGAATTCTTGAAGTACGTTGTAAAGGACGAAGTGTGCTACGGCCAGTGTGGCGCCGCGGACTTGGCACCGTAAATTTATACGCAGCCCAAAGCGAACGAAGGAATGACTCCCTCGCGACCTTCCTCTGAACGGAAGTGAACGGCACGCGCTCACATTTCTCCGTCGCCCATAAAAACGCGATCGAAAGCTGGCGCACGTGTGTGAGGCAGACCGCCCCCGCGGGGGCAGTGGAGGCGGCAGCGCGCCGGCCGCCGTTGGCTGTGCAGCAGTCGGGACGCCCCCCACAGGCCTGCCCCCCACGTCCAGGACCGACAACTCGGCCAGCAAACTGGAACACGCACACCGTGCTGCCGAGTCTCCCCTCTGAGAGGAGCACAGCGCCAACTTCCGTACGACATACAGGGTGAGCATAAAGTCTTCCCTGATCACAAAAATTTGCGGTCTTTCTAAGGAACTACAAGTACGCGGTTTGTAACAAATGGTGACTTAACTGATAAACTTCTTATGTATACATTTCAACGTGACCTTTGACAACATATGATTTCTTTTCTCTCAGGTAGCATACTTTACGGGAGCTAATGTCACAATAGCGTGTATGCAGTTTAAACTGCAATATTTGTTGTTACATGAAACACGGTCAGCTATTACAGCTCAAAGGCACAAGTGCCTACGGTCAAGATCAGTCAGATAGGAAGAGCGTCAAAGCAGAGAATGTTGTGAAAAGTTTAAAGAGGCTCGCATTGTAGGTGATAACGCGAGAAGAGGTATTCCTGGAGTGGCCGAAGACACTGTTGGTGCCCCGAATACAGCATTTCAACGTAGTCCGCGGAAATCGACTCGCCGTATTTCCAGAGAAATACCAGAGCTATTCGGAAAGTAAGGTTCAAATGGCTCTGAGCACTATGGGACTCAACATCTGAGGTCATCAGTCCCCTAGAACTTAGAACTACTTAAACCTAACTAACCTAAGGACATCATACACATCCATGCCCGAGGCAGGATTCGAACCTGCGACCGTAGCAGTCACGCGGTTCCGGACTGAAGTGCCTAGAACCGCACGGCCACCACGGCCGGCTCGGAAAGTAAGGTCCGGTCGATCACGAAATGCTGACCACAGTGAGAATAAAAAATGTCTTATTTGCAATAGTTAGTTACATCTTCTAGCTACTTCTCTACGTAGTCGCCACTCCGTCTGAGACATTTGTCATAGCATTGTACCAACATTCGAACACCTTCATCATAGAAGGCACCCACCTGTGCTTTCTGCCAATTTGGTACACTGATCTGCAATGTTTCTGCACCAAAATGTTGTCGTTATAGCCAGCCTTTCACGTGAGCAAACATGAAAGTCAAATGGAGACAATTCCGGACTGTATGGCGGGTAATCCAAACACTTCCCACCAAGATGCTGCAGACGTGTCCTCATTGCCCCTGCAATGTGCGGCCGAGAATTATCATGAATAAGGGACTGCAAGTCAGTTACAGTCTGTGGGCTGCATGAAATCAGGCCAAATATCTCCCGGGCACTAATATCTGGCGGGTGTCACTATTTTCTAGGAATCTTTAAGTGCTCACTGCGAGTCCATAACTGAAAAGAGGGACGTGACGTGATCGACTGGCATATTAGAGCCACTGCCCAACACATCTACTCAAAGCTCCATTGGATTTTCACTGTGGTTTCCACTTCGCAATCTATCGGACCTTACTTTGACAACAGCCCTCGCTTGCATACCTGACAGCACCATAGTGAAGTTTCTGACACTCCACTCCTTTTCGCGTTTGTCAGACATCAGAAAAAGCACCCTGTGAGTGCGTTAGCGTCAGTAGAATAACTTTTGGGATTAGGAGTGGACTTTTATTCTATGACAGATCACAACGGTGTCTAGCTGTACTCAATTTGTTTTATTTTTGTTTTGTCGTTAAAGAAGCACACGGGTTTACACAGATTGTGACATGACAATTTCAGGACAGTTGTCAAGATAACGCATTACGTCCTGTTCAACAGAAATAACACTGAACCACAACTATATTAAATTTAAACAGAAGGTTCTCTACAAGATTTTTCTTACTTCTAGACAGCGAAGTTGGCCAATTTTATGAAAAATCATCCGATTCCGATTCTAAGTTCAGTACTATTTAGGATTACAATCAAGTCTATGGAGGATGGTCAGTTTTTGTGACAAGATGAGCAAACAATTACTCAAGGTTACTCGAGGTCACAATTGTACGCAAGCTAGTGACCCAACAATTTTATGCCTCTGAAAGCGGCATTCACCTTTAGCTGCGACGTGCTGTCAGTTTTATGGCTGCTCTCGCCCTCTGAAAATCCTATAAAAAGCTAATCAAAATCTTTACTGATTTTATCAGCTGAATTGTCCTACGTTTCTCCTTAGGCGAGAAAACATGCACTCATCCCTAGTCTGTAAAATATGGCGATATACACATGCATAGATGTAGCAGCGTGTATACTTCAATGCTCTCTCCTCACAAGAACAATTAACTATGTGACTGTTTTGTTTGTGCGCTATCGGAGCTCGTCGACTCTTCAGCTAATTTCTAGCTGAATGTCAACCAAAGTGAACACAGTGTTCGCACAAAAATTCCTCTTTTGGCGTCATACAGAGCGTGATGCGCCCTGTTCTGCACTTGACGCTGGTTCAGTGGAGAGTCCCCAAAGTTCTCGGTATTGTGTCTTTAGTAGCAAACTATCCCCCACCTTCCTTTTCATGCTTCACGTCACAGCTTTTTCAGACCAATGTGAGAGTTCCTTTCATCTTGTGGAAACTACTCCTTCAAATCGCAAAGGGCCAACCTTTAAACCGCATCGAAACATGGCCCCTTTTTCTCCTTCAGAGTTTCTTTCAGCCAATTGGACATTTTGTGCCCGCTCCTGACGCCTAAAAGTAACACGCGCATATCACGAGCGCACCACGGGCCTTTCACGTGATCAACTGCATCGCTGGTCTGTTTGAACCCCTCTGGAAATTCCCCAAAGCAATTTTCGAAAGAATTTCTTTGTCACAAGCACCGCTGGGCCACTACCTTCTCCCCTCGATGTATCGCCCGGCGCCTTCGTTATCCCTCTCGATGTGTGTCACCAACTCCTGTTAGAAGCGTTCCATTGTACACAGGTCAGGATGGCGCAACTCGCGTGTGCCCCCAAACTAAAACGTTTCTTCCAGTAGCTTTTTCCACATTTTGCTTATTGACTAATGCTTCACGATTCCAGCACACTCTAACGTTTCCAGTCATAAGACGATGTGGGAAAATACGTCAATCATCTCTGTTCAGTGAACTCCGCAAAGTTCCACCAACATTTTTGTGCCAATCGTGGTCGTTGCCACCAATCTTCAATAGGACTCTTTGACATCACATCGTGTCTTCTTGAGTTGCTCAGTCAACTCCCTGTCTTTCACTGGAAGTACGAAAGCAACCGTGAAAAACGCCAACAAAAAAAAGAAAAACAGAATATCACCTGGACGCCAGGCGCTAGTGTATCAGGTGTCTCTTGGCTTCAGACCCCAGATTCAAAGAACTATTGAAAGCAATACTATCTGCAGGGGTCGGCCAATCGAAGACCACACCGCAGATATTAATATAACATCTGAAGCTGGAACCAGCAAGTCGCGCTCGCCGTCGCTTCATGGCTAATATAATGCCCAAGAGCTATAGCAGGTCGGCCACCCTGAGGAGCCGGCACATGCTATTGTCCACTCCCCGTCGTATTCGCAGAAAAGTCAGCCCAACCCGACCTCAAGTTTTCTGCCATACTCAACGCACATGGCCCTCATCGAGGCCGGCCGCTGTCGCCGAGCAGTTCTACGCGCTTCAGTCAGGAACCGCGCTGCTGCTACGGTCGCAGGTTCGAATCCTGCCTCGGGCATGGATGTGTGTGATGTGCTTAGGTTAGTTACGTTTAAGTAGTTCTAAGTCCAGGGGACTGATGACCTCAGATGTTAAGTCCCTATCTGTGGTAATCGATCATCCAAGAGCCCAACAGTACAGAGGGCGGTAGCTGCACCATCTGTTTACTGTTTGCTGTCTACTCACTGCCTGAGAGCTTGGAGGTTAAGTATTTGCGGCATAGGCGTCATAGGGACCTGTAATTGTTCAAAAGTGGCTCTGAGCACTATGAGACTCAACTGCTGAGGTCATAAGTCCCCTAGGACTTAGAACTACTTAAACCTAACTAACCTAAGCACATCACACAAATCCATGCCCGAGGCAGGATTCGAACCTGCGACCGTAGCAGTCGCGCGGTTCCTGACTGTAGCGCCTAGAACCACTTGTCCACTCCGGCCGGCCTTGTTCTCTGACGCCATCACCAGCGTATACTCTCGTGTTGGCATTACAGTACCCACGATTTTGGATGTGGATTTTTCAGAGTTCTCATTTCCGATCGACATTCTGTCGCACAGTCGGGTTATCATTATCTCTGTTGATTTTTGATCTACTCATAGTAGATCACCACATTCAGTGCTTCAGAATAAGTGCCCCATTAAAAATCCTGTCAACTTCGTATTCTAAACACCATTATTTTGTGCCCTTGTTCTATTAAAACATTGTTCAGTTAATTGCATGTTTATGTGTTTATTAGATAAAATAAATCTCTTCTTGATGCTGTATTTGTTTGTCATTTAGTAGTCAGATGATAAATTTCCTGCCCATTTTTATAACTACTTTTACTACTCGGTCATTTTATTAATTCTATAAGCGTTCATTTCCCCATTGTGCATAAGGAAGGTGGTAGTCAAAATGGGGAGGGGGGTTGAGTATATGAGCAGCCGTCATGCTAATTCAGTTGAATCCATCACTCTTCTCCACCCCAGCACCTGGCAAGATGATGATACTACCATTTCGCAGCAGCATCACGTTGCTTGCTAGCTGAAGGTAGGCAAAGTGAAGTCGAACGTCATCGGTGGTCCCGGCGGAACACTGCGACCTGTAACTGTCAGCCAAGCGTGAAAGACGATAACGGTGAAAGTGTCGTGCAGTTTGCGTTGCTGGGCCGTCACAGTTCTACGTCGGCTCGATACTTCTGAGATACCGCCAGAAATCCTAACTCGTTCGAATTCAACTGGAGCCACCACTTGTTATAACACCGTGTCCTGCGAGACATGGTACTACAGTCACAATGACCTTATCATATTACAGTAAAATGGAAGGACGCATGATCTACAGGCTGTTTCTAAAAGTCTTCAAACCTTTTGAGCACTTTTAGAGGCGGATAAGTAGATATCATGCTTCGAGAGTCACGGCGGCTTTCTACAATTTTCTTGCTTTTATGGTAGGTAAAGTATTCAACTCTCCCGTGTCAACTGTGCCAAAAGGTGTATCAAATCTCTGTCATTCTGCTAATGGTTACATCTGGAACCAGCTAAATGACATTGTTCTAATGACCAGCGAAAAGCGATACAGGAAGCGTACAGCAATCAAATGTCACGCTTCACAACCTGCGTCTGTTCTTCGCTACTGTAACATCAATTATCATTGGTTTTTTTTTTTCAAAAGTCATTACGTACTCGGACCCCGGAAGAACCCTTCAAAGTATGCTATAGGATTTTAAATATCTTTATACTTCATCAGATGCAGATAGCCAGTAACCTCTACTGTCCTTTATAGAACGCCTACTCTTATGAGGACGTGTATTTGAATTCAGAATACTTCAGTACTACCTCTAAAAAGAATTCAGTCTTTTTCCATTCTCTATCTATAGAGACCACTGGCATACGACACCGCTCTCCGTTTCTGAAACCTTACTCTGATTTTCAGCCCGTTACTGTTAAGAGTATATTCTTTTTATTAAATGCACATATTACTTCGCCGTTATTTTTATTACTTCTTAGTTCCGATTAAAAGGCTCTGGGTTCAGAATTGAATCCCAGTTACTACTTATATTTCGAATAAAAGTCATCAGCAACGGCGGTAGGAGCCTTCAAGTACGGGCTGTCACCCTCATTCTACCAACGACCTTGACAAAGAGGACGTAGAAGCGGATAGTGGTTCATGGCATTCTCGTGTCCTTGGAAGGAGGAGGGGGAGAGTTGAAGGTGGTGGTCTGTCGCTAAAATGCCGAAGAATCATCAAGGATCAACAGCATGAGGATGCAGAAATGAATAAAAACCACAGAATTAAGGACATACAGTATGTAGCCACAGGACATGTGGCCTGCAATTTAATAAGCCGAGCTAGGTGGCGTAATGATTAGCTCACTGAACTCGCATTCAGGAGGACGACGGTACAAATCCGCGCTCAGCTATACATATTTAGGTTTTCCGTAAGTTTCCTCAATCGCTTAAGACAAATACTGCGCTGATTCCTTTGAAAAAGGTACGGCCGATTTCCTGGCCTATCGTTTCCTATTCCAAGCTTTTGCTTTGACTGAATTGGACGTTAAATTCTAAACTTCCTTTGATTGTAACTTGATAAGTATCTTGATGATATCTCCGTTGGCAAAAATTATTAGTCATTCATTCGGAACACTTGGAGGGCGGGGTATACTGAAGGGGTGACCTTGACACAGAGAATGACAAATCATCAAAACGGTGTGACATATCATGTCCTTACTGTACTGAAATATATTTAAAATTATAAGTGCGCAAGTGGCCGAGCAGCGATATCTTTGTTGGGAGCGGCTACCGGGTAACATCCGATTCACAAAACTTCTGCAAACGTGAAGTCATTTTGAAGTGTTCGACGCGGGTCTCTGACAAGACTTCATACACGGGCATTGGAGATTAATAAAAACAAGTCATCCTCGGAATGACTTATTACGATCATTGTTATAATGAGTGTCACATAATGATTTATTGGCGATTATTCCCTTCATATAAGAGTGATTGTTCAGGAGTGAGTTGTTACCATCATTAAAATTAAGAGTGAAACACACTTGTATTATAATTTGCAGTATGCAGTTTCAAGGTAACAGAGTATTGAAAATTGACCGCAGACATTATCATTAAATGCCATTTAATAACGCATCAACGACATAATTCTTCAAGAAAGATGATAACCAAGACAGAAGACAAGTATCACGCAGCTATGTGCTAGCGTATATGGCTAACGTCGGGTTTCCTGCGGTCTAAAAATGTAGGATTGCATACTTCCAAAAGCAAATTTTATTTCATTTATTCATTTTTCATGTTACCGGCGTTAACACATTCTCGGACTTTCTTGTGAATGTAATACAAGTACGTTCTGCAATATTCGATATTATTTACATTTTGTCTGATTTGAGAACGGAGGATGAAATAAATATTTAGCGAACTCCAAGTGCGTGGTTAGGCAGGAACGTAAGAGGACAGCTTAAATTTCTCCGAGTGAATCTAGGAGCAATAAAATTCATAGTCTTCCTTGTAACGAAGTCGATAGCCGATCATGCGGTCGTCGATATTGCGCGTGACATCAAAATGACGTAACGTTTGCCGGAATTGTTGTGAAACGAGTATTACCTGCGACAGCCCTCGAAAGAAGCTATATCATTTGCGAATGTAGAATTCCATGCTCCTAACTGCATCCACTCGCGGGCTCTTTACGCCTAACATAATGAAATCAAAAATGGGTTGAGAACCCGCAACGTCAGATTTGCCTCTCTGGCGCCTTTACCTTTCCCACAGACAAACTGATCGTCATCCAACAAATCCTCAATTTTCTTTTTCATTCCTATGAATATTATTCTTGTCAGCAATTTTGATGGACATGCTGTTAAGCTTATTGTACGATAGTTCTTGCACTTGTCGGCTCTTGCAATCTTCGGAATTGTGTGAATGATGTTTTTCCGAAAGTCTGATGGTACATTGTCAGACTCATACATTGTACATACGAATGTATAGTCGTGTTGTTGCCGCTTCCCCCAACGACTTTAGAAATTCTGATGGAATGTTATCAATACCTTCTGCCTCAATCGATCTCAATTCTTCCAAACCCCTTTTAAGTTCTGAGTTTGATACTGGATCCCCTATCTTTTCTGTATCTACTCTTGTTTCTTCTTTATCACGTCATCAGACAAGCCCTTCCCCTCATACAGGCCTTCATTTCCTGTTTATTTCTTCATATTTTGCATGCATCCATTTCACCTTATCATCTCTGTACTTCTTATTTATTTCATTCCTAAGTTACTTGTATTTCTGTATCCCTGTAAATTTTTGTACTTCCTTCTTTCATCGAACAACTGAATTATTTCTTCTGTTATCCCTAGTTTCTTCACAGTTACCTGCTTTTTACCTACGTTTTTCTTTCAGTTTCTGCGGTTGCCCCTTTTAGATTTGTCCATTCCTCTTCAAATGAACTGTCTACTAAGCTATTCCTTGCCGCAGTATCTATAGCCTCAGATAATTTCAAGCTCATCTCTTCATTACTTATTTCTTCCGTATCCCACTTCTTTGCTTATTTATTCTTCCTCACTAATGTCTTAAACTTACTACCAAATACTGATTTGAGACTATATCTGCTCCCGGACACGCTTTAAAATACAGTACCTGATTTCGAAATGTCTGCCTCACCATAATGTAATCTAACATAAGCCTTCCCGTACCTCCCGTCCTTTTCCCAGTATACCTCCCCCTCTTGTCGTCTAGAACAGAGTATTTGCTATTGCTACTTGAAATTTAGTGTAGAATTTAGTTAGTCCTTCTTTTCTCCCATTCGTAGTGCCAAGCACGTATTCTGCGGGAACCCTTTATTCTACTTCTTTCCAACCACCTGTAAGGATTGGATTTTAATCTCCCATTTCGGAATGAATTACCCCTTCAATATCCTCATATACTTTCTCTCTCTCTCTCTTCATCTTCGGCTGGCGACGTCGGCGTGTTTACTTGAACTATCGTTGTTGGTGTGTGTTTGCCGTCGATTCTAATGAGAACAACCCTATCACTGAACTGTTCACAATAGCTCACTCTCCGCATTACTTTCCAATTCCCAGCGAGTCCTACTCCCCTTATACTATTTTCTGCTGCTGTTGATAGCACCCTTGCCCATCTGACAATAAATCATTGTTTTCTTTCCATTTCACTTCACTGACCAGAACCGAGCCTTAGCATTTCTCTTTTAAGATTTTCTAGCTTCCCTACCACGTTCAAACTTCTGATTTTTTCATTGGTTGTTCAATATTTTTCTCATGGTTACCTGCCCGCCTCTCTTCCCCCGGCAGCCACATCCCAGAGATCCGAATAGGGGACTAGTCCGGAATTTTGGCCAATGGAGAGATCATCACATTTTCAGCTACAGGCCATACGCCCTGAAGTTACACGTTATGTGCCTTTAATGCAGTGGTTTCCATTGCTTTATGCATCTTCATGCCGTTGACTAGTCTTGATTCTTCCGCCTTTAGG
The DNA here is from genome assembly GCF_021461385.2 of Schistocerca piceifrons. Taxonomy (NCBI): domain Eukaryota; kingdom Metazoa; phylum Arthropoda; class Insecta; order Orthoptera; family Acrididae; genus Schistocerca; species Schistocerca piceifrons. The sequence goes on from NC_060139.1 coordinate 669,339,321, forward strand.
GGCAGTTTCCCACACCAAGGACAAGAGAGTGCCCTGACCTTTTCTCCTCTCCGCCTCCCTCTTTGGCAAGGCCGTTAGCAGAATGAGAGTGACTTATTATGCCAGAAGTCGTCGTCCGCCACTGCTTTTTATTCAAATTTAACGGTAGCGCGATTCGAACCCGGGACCGACGGCTTTTTTATTACAAATCAAAGACGTTACTCTCATTGTTTTCGTGGTCCGGTCTGGGCGGAAGTCATGTGACATCATTTGAAATTCATCTCTGAAAATTTCACTGAGTTTAAATATATATAAAACACGATGAGCTACCATGCCGGCCTCCTAGACACGGGAACCAACACGCTGGCTAGCACAGGTGAAAGAAACTCTGGCTAAAGAACGTCCTCTGTTTCAAACAAAGGCCTTTATTTGAGGAATGAATTCCTGATAATATACGTCTCGAGGACAGCATTAGTGTGGAACTGAATAAGAGACAGTGGAAAGACCAAGAAAAGGAGATTCGAAGCATTTCAAATGTGGCGTTAAAGCATAGAATATAGAAATGACAAGATTGTCCGAAGTCTCAGCGATAAATGCAGTATTTGAAAAACAATGACAGAAGAAGGGACATAATTATTGGACATGTCTTAAGGAATCCGGTAATAACAAAGACAACGACTGAAACATATTCAAACATAACTGAGGTCTTTTCTGATATGTGCTACACTGACTGGAAGAGGTTGGCAAAGAAAAGGAATAATGATTCCATGCCGCATCAACACTGATGATCAGGAAACTTGATCGTACTTGTAGAAAAGGAAATTAGTCAACTTGTTTAAGTAGCTTACTATTTAGCTTGCACTCCAATTCTTCCCCGCGCTAGTAAGACACAAGTAATCTTTGTTTCAGATTTCTTAGATTAATGTCTTTCTGTTACCGTTTACTTGTTTATTTACATTTTATTTAAAACTAGGGTTTTATTTATTTTTACACTATATTCTACTCATGTAACTTTATCGATTCTACTTACATGAATTCACGATGTTTTTCACTTTCAACCGCAGCAGCTGAATCACCAGCGTAATTCAGAATACACCTTTTTCCACCATACATTAAATTTCTTATTTCGAAAGATTCTCTAATTTTTCGAGTATCCTTCTCCATATACGGATTAAAAGTAGTTGGTGATTACACATTCGTTTGCCGGATCCTTCTAGGGAGGTGACGCAGTGCTTGTACGTGTCTCTTGTATAAGTCGAAACTCGAGGCCTCTAACGAAAACGTATCCCAGTGCAAAATTTAACTTAATTAAATTTCCTAAAAAACCGTCCTATTTATTTTAGTGTATACTTATAGTTCTCGCGTAGCTAGCGAGAGAATATTGAAACCTCGCACGTGGTTTTTGAAGCACGTGTATAGCATTGCAGGTTCCAAAAAACGACATCGGTAGCTGAATAACTCTGTGTACCTTATCAAGACTGGTAACAACACCAAACAAGGACAAAGCTAATACATCCTGGTGGCCATTCCACCTGTCAGAGAGAACTAAAACGTCAGTCGTTTACGTACCTGTCGATGGCGTATATGTGTAAGAAATTTCATTGACATTCACCGGACAATGTATTTTATATCCGATCAATTTTTTTTTTTTTTTTTTTTTTTTTTGTGTAAGAAAATCCGGCCGATGTGGCCGAGCGGTTCTAGGTGCCTCAGTCCGGAACCACGTGGGTGCTACGGTCGCTGGCTCGAATCCTGCCTCGGGCATGGATGTGTGTGCTGTCCTTAGGTTAGTTAGGCGACTGATGTCATCAGATGTTAAGTCCAATAGTGCTGAGAACGTTTTTTGTTTAAGAAAAAGGAAGTCGTTGAAGCATTTACGCGCTGACAGAGAGGGCGGTAATTAGAGTGCTGCGCCAGCGGGCGAGAGCTGGAAGCCTTCCAGGCGGGCGGCGGCTCCAGAGGGCGCGTGTCCGCGCACGCCGGCTGCCGGCAGTAGGCAGTAGGCAGCGAGCCGGCAGTCCACAGCCGGCGCTGCGCTGAGGCCGGGCAGCCGGCGCGCCCGACGGCCATCGATCCCACCAGACACGGACCGTGCCGTACCAAGGCGGCCTTTCATGCTCGCTGCATCCCTTCTGCACAGGCCACATGCATCTCGCAGCCCTCGTACACGGTTTCTCGATGTGCCGTGGCTATGCCTGAGCACAGTGTGTAAGGCTCCTCCTCGTCTCGTCATAATTAAGTTCATTTAGCGGTCACGGTTTTTAATCATGGCTATCGCAATTTCTTTACGAAGAGGCCAAGAAGTTACATACAGGCATAACAGAGCATTTTTGCATTGAAACTGATAGATAATCCACGGTCCGCTCACATTAATGTGGCCACAGCCGATGTTCGACGTCAACACTTTCACCAGATGGCAGCACTAAAAGTGGAGGGTAAATAAAGCAAAGCGGGGACAGGGAGCTGCATTGGGAAAACTGAGCGATTCATCTGGAGTCCAAAAGGGCATGATCGTTGGCTTTTGGGTTAAGTGTGGGAGCATTTCCGAAAAGGCTAGTGAACCGTCAATTTACTTTCAAAATCTTTTCTCAAAGAATTTACTTTATTTACTAGCAATTCATCAAGAATATTAACACTAGCTAAGCTTGGAAGTAGTGGCCAGGGAGTAACTGATGAAAATGAAATTACCTTTAACAAATGGGAATTTTATTCATAAAAGCCTTTCCAAAAACAGATTTAAAATTTATAAGCAGAAAAGCACCCTCGCAATATCAAGTTACAATTTTATTTAGAGGCAGAAAGAACAATATTGACAGTATGAGCCTTCGGTCTGAGAAGCTTGCCGCTCCCTTTCAATACGGCAGTAGTCAAATGGTTCAAATGGCTCTGAGCACTATGCGACTTAACTTATGAGGTCATCAGTCGCCTAGAACTTAGAACTAATTAAACCTAACTAACCTAAGGACATCACACAAATCCATGCGCGAGGCAGGATTCGAACCTGCGACCGTAGCGGTCGCTCGGCTCCAGACTGTAGCGCCTAGAACCGCACGGCCACTCCGGCCGGCCACCGCAGTTAGTCACGACCGCCCACAACAACCTCTGAAAGACTACACTGGTGCAAATCTGCAACACACCAGATTACTTTAAACTAAAAATTTAACAACTCACACAAACACATTAACTATGCACCCCGTAAGAGGGATGGAACTGGTGCAAACATTCACACAAAGAAATTATTTGCCACCGAAAGTGTAATTTGTTTTTAAAAGGACTCTTACGGTGGAAGGGTGGTAACTTTATAAAAATGACTATTTAAATAAAACCCATGAAATTCAGACTTACATAAAATGTACAACATGCTCTACATTACACATATACCGCCTCGCAAGATGATAGGCAAGATAAACACATATTTCAGGAATTGGGCCTTTACACCTTTTTTCTATAAATTCGTTAACACCGAACCCGACAACCATGACAGAGGCAGCTATTAACGTGTGGCAGATTGACAGGGTAATTACTGAACGACCCGAACTGCAGATTGCTCTAACCCTCCCGAAACCCACAAGGGAAAACGGACCACCCAATTCACAAATAACCACCTTCCCGCGGGTGTGCAAACGGAGAAGAATGGTGGTACGACCCCAAAACAAAGCGGGTGGTGACCTCACCAAGAAAACAAGTAGAATTTAACAAGTAAATGAAACATCTCCAATCACTTAACTCCTAATAAACATTTCTGGCGAAGACCCGGCGCAGCACCCTCAACGCTCTCCCGAACCGTCCGCTGCCAGCCGCTTCAACGGTTGCAGGAAGGCGCGCCGATCTCCCGTCTCACGGCGTCGCAGCTCGCCTCGGCCAGCCCGATGTCGTGGTTTCACTCCTGTTGCTGTCGTGTCAACCGCGAAGCCTTTACCCTTTTCTATACGGCGTGGCCCACTGGACTCACGTGGGGACCTCACATTCGCCGACGCTCAAGGCGTACAAGTCATCTCGTGTCTTAGTGCGCGACCGACCAACCGACCGATCCAACCGCCAATGACCGTTGCCCGAGCAACTAGAGCAGACTGGCGCCGTAACTCGCAGATTTAGATGCAGAAACTCAGCCCCGACCGGGCGACCACTAGCTGAGTTTGGTTACTGGTGGAGTGGCAATACTCATTTTCTGGCTTAAAGTTTGATCCAAACGACAGATATACACGCACTCCGACGGCAGACAGACACTAACTGCCACACAAATGCGAACGAGAGACAGACCAGCAACTGGTGACGCGAGACTGACCTAGCCTCACTCCGACTGACCAACTTCCGAGCTGATAGCGCCTCGCCGGCCGGTGTGGCCGTGCGGTTAAAGGCGCTTCAGTCTGGAACCACGTGACCGCTACGGTCGCAGGTTCGAATCCTGCCTCGGGTATGGATGTGTGTGATGTCCTTAGGTTAGTTATGTTTAATTAGTTCTAAGTTCTAGGCGACTGATGACTTCAGACGTTAAGTCGCATAGTGCTCAGAGCCATTTGAACCATTTTTTGATAGCGCCTCTTAAATGCACGTGAACAGGCAACCTTTCCGCTTTCCCACCAGAGGGAGACACCAAAGCTGCGATTGCCACAGCGGCGCCACCGCCAGAAAAGGAGGGCGACTGCTTCATACAACGCGCTGCGGCGCGCTCTTCAAACAGCAATTTTTTTTACCACGGCTCAGCTATGTATCTGAACGGCCATATCGTGTATGGCAAAGTAGCGCTACGCCAAACTGGCACCGAGGCAACTTTGGGGTTGAAAGACCGCTGCGGAGATATATACAGACGATAGAGGAGAAACTGTTGAGCAACTGGCAGTCTATTCAACGATCGTTCAGCAAGCGTCACCGCGTATAGGTCGAGGCCCACGAGAAAAACAGACCGCGGCGCGTACGTCACGAAGGTAGTCCTGAACTCGCTCGCTCGCTCAGCTCAGCAGACAAAATGCGTTTCTAAACCTGCTAACTCGCAGCTGGGCGTGTAACTAATAACGAGAATTGCATCTTCCACTGGAATCTCCTATTATGAAGTCTTACTGATTAACGGTACTACAGCAAAATTTAATTTAAGATCAATACTCGATATAAATGTTATAACGGCTTGTTTATAGCATTTAGTCTCTTCTGCTTAACAGTACTCATTACATGCTGGAAGTGGTGCCTTATGCAACTGATAATCATTTTAGCATGATTTGATTTTATTGTACGCCAGTACAGCCGTAACAATTTTATGTAGGCCCATAGACTTCCCATCATTATAGAACTAATAACGGTAAGATTCCATAACAGCTGATTCCAGTAGAAGATACAGCTTTAGTTTCTACGGACACTCCTAGTTACGAATTAACAGTTGTAGAAACGTAGTTTGTCTGCTGATTTGACCGAGCGAGTGAACGCAGGACTACCTTCGTGAGGTACGCGCCGCGGCCTGTTTTTCTCGCAGGCCTCGGTGTAGGTCTCCGTAGCAGGCGCATGGTTCATGAGCGACGAAGGCTGGTATTTGCACACCAATGTCCCAACCGGATGTCCACTGAATGGTGACAGGTGGCCTTTTTAGATGAAGCACTTTTAATGTTACCTCAAGCAGATGGTTGTTGGCATTTATGTATGGCTAGGAAAATCTCAAAGCAAACACCCTGTAACAATCGCCGAAGGACGCGGCATTATGGCATCGGGAATGTTTTCGTGGCATTCACTGAGTGGTATCGTCATTGTGGAACGTACATTGACTCAACACAAGTTTGCATCTGTTCTTGAGGACGATGTCCACCCCTATATCCGTTTGTTTTTCCTTGGCACGATAGCATGTATCAGCAGGAGAATGAAACGTGTAACACAGCTCGCAGCCTGCGTAAGTGGCTCGCTGAGCATCACAGTTTATTTCCTGTACTCCCCTGGTGTTCAAATTCCCCGGATTTCGACCAAATTGAGAATCTGTGCGACCATCTGGATCCTCAACCGAGAAACCTACGCTGCTGGACAGGGCACTTGAGACGGCATGGTTCCGTATCCCTACTGATACCTGCAAGAACCTCAATGACTTCTTGCATGTCACGCGCTACAAAAGGTGATTTTATTGAGGTCTTTGACAGGTGATCACATTAATGTGATTGGACAGTGTATAATGTCTTTGCTTGTATTTTATGCTTAAGAAGAAGTACAGGAAATTAATAACTGTTATTTTAGTTATCACCCACACTTGCGATTGACTTACAATACTGGATTCATTCCTGTTTTTGTGCTACATAACATTTCCCATGACATTTACTGAATAGTGAAAAAAAAATTGAACACTACTCTAAAATCAAAAGTAGGAGACAGATAATGATTCAAATGGCTCTAAGCACTATGGGACCTAACAACTGAGGTCATCAGTCCCCTAGAACTTAGAACTACTTAAACCTAACTAACCTAAGGACATCACACACATCCATGCCCGAGGCAGGATTCGAACCGTAGCAGCAGGGTGGTTCCGGACTGAAGCGCATAGAACCGCTCGGCCACAGCGGCCGGCACAGATAAAGTAACATAACATGTTGCCACAGGTCTGCCACTCACGCACACTAGGCTGGACGTCACATGGCGTGAGATCAGCGTGAGCACAGCGCCTTCAACATGAGGAGGCACTTGCAGGAACGGGAAAAGGTGGTGTGTTTCAATCAGTTACTGTGCACTGCGGTCATGTTCTTCGTTACAACTTCGCCCGGAGAAAACATCTGAATTTCTTCACACGGAGAAAAATTTTCGAGAAACTGGAAGAAGAATGAAGTGTGAGGAGTGCACCCCAGGAATTTAGTATTGTTCACAACGTTGATTCACGTCTTTGTGAAGCATTCCGAACCACTAGCGCTACTGCCCGACGTAGCAAGAACAGACCTACGTCAAAAGCGGGAGCAATTGCAATCACATATGACAGGGCTGAAAGGCACGCAATCTCTCGCCCCACATTGGCGCAGTACTCCATGGAGGTGGTGACTTTACCCGACGATCAGTGAGACGTATTCCGTTGACACCCGCATATCGTCCGCATCGTATGCGATGCTGCCAAACGCATACCGACTGGACCAACGAACAGTGGGATCGCGCTCTGTTGAAAGCAGAATCAGTCTGAGTAGTGATTCTGGACGTACTCTCATATGGCGAGAGGTGGGAGCACGTAGTGCATCCCGGAACAACTGTCGGTCTTGATCGTTTTCGTGATCCAGATGTTGTGTTGGGTGAGGGGTAATGTTGCATGGGTTATATGGATGACGCTCCATTGAACAGCGAGGGTGGAGGAGCTTTTGGAAAGAGAGGGTATTCGACGAATGCACTGGCCTGCCCATTCCCCGACTTCTAAATTCAGTCGAGTACTTGTGGGATGCGTTGGAAGACGTATTTTAGAACGTCCGCAAGCACCAATGAACGTCCAGCAGTGGTCAACTGTGCTGGTGAAGGAATGGGACGCTCTACCAAAAGACCTCCATACCAAAATAGTAGTCAGCCTGAGAGAAGCCGGCAGTCGTGGCCGAGCGGTTTTGGCGCTTCAGTCCGGAACAGCGCTGCTGCTACGGTCACAGGTTCGAAAATGGCTCTGAGCACTATGGGACTCAACTGCTGAGGTCATTAGTCCCCTAGGACTTAGAACTAGTTAAACCTAACTAACCTAAGGACATCACAAACATCCATGCCCGAGGCAGGATTCGAACCTGCGACCGTAGCGGTCACGCGGTTCCAGACTGAAGCGCCTTTAACCGCGCGGCCACACCGGCCGGCAAGGAGTTACATTACTTGGCAGTGACACATCATGCGAAAGTTACTGTCATCTTTAAGTTTTGGACACCTGCATACTCGTGTTTCAACTATCCTGAATGTAAAATATCGTATGAATACGAAAGGAATATGCAGATTGCGTTGTACAGATATTGAAGTATCTATGAAACGAGTAACAGAACACTAAGAATATAATGCGGAAGAGACCCGACTGAAAATGAATACAGGACTTAGAAATGAGATTTCTTAGAGTGGTGAAGAGATGCAAATGAGTAGATCAAATACGAACAGAATATATTCGAAAGGAATTGAAAATTTAGTGAAAGACTGTATGAAAGGAAAAACGAAATAGAGTGAACATCTACAAAGAGTGGATCCAGAAGGCCTACCACGTCAGATACAGAACTTTACATAAAAAGGAAGAAAAGATCCTTATTTACTCCATTTGCAGACTAATCACTATAGCTGCTGTGAGTAGTACGTTTTTAGGTTGCTTTCTGCCTCCAAGTATATGCGACAAGAGCAAGCCATTATTGATTTCTTTTTGCCCTAGGCAGCACGTCAGCTGGACACAAAACGGTAAATCTATACTGACAGGCGCAATCCACTTGGTAATGCAGCTACGACCGTGCAGAAACAAATCAGATAGTAAATTATGTAACGTATTTGCGGGAACACTGTTAGACGCAGAGAAAAAACATGTAACACGCTGAAGAGATACGTATTAAGATATTACTCGTCACTACATCTGCGCTTATATCCCTAATACGTCGTATATAAACTTCAACATAGCTGCTTCGGTATATGATACGTAAAGTGTGTTATTTATATGTAAATTATGTAACGTGTTTGCGCGAACACTGTTAGACGCAGAGAAAAAACACGTAACACGCTGAAGAGATACATGTTAAGATACCACTCGTCACTATATCTGCACTTATATCCCTAATACGTCGCATATAAACTTTAACACAGCTGCTTCGGTATATGATATATAAAGTGTATTAGAATGCAGTTTTCAAATGACCGATTCTTCCGTTTCCTCATCGCCTTGTAAGGCAACACTGTGGCTAGAGCTCACTAATCAAAAGTTGCCATTAGTCGCCACGCTACCAGATCCTCTAACTAGCCATTACTACAGTCTAACGACTACCCCCTCCATTTGTTCTACCGGGCTCTGATTACTTATCCGCTCCCACGGTAGTACCGGAAATAACCAAAGCGTGCTACTCAAACCTCCAAGTTAGACGCTTGTTGGCCGGATCCACTGACCAGCTGTGTTAGACAGATGTACCTCCTTTCCTATTCGACATAGCGGTTTCAACAACACGGCGCTGTTATGAATCTTTTCGGAATAGTTCCCTGATCTAGCAGGGCACCGCACTAACACACAATCCTAAAATATGAAGACACCCTCGCCAAACCATAAATGTCTACCTCATGGACTGCTTTGTCATGTGATCTCTTCCCGACAAAGAGTGAATGGTATGACATCGTACGATGTGTAGCACGGCTGTTCAAGTCAGATTGGAAAAATTGTTACGGCATATAGCCAGACACATGTGTAAACTGTCCACCCGTGGACTACTCAATGATGTTATTGTCTTCTTTCACCACAACTTTCATTCAGTTATAGGATGTATTATAATACTGCGTGATTCCAGCAAAGTTTTTGATAGTGTTGATTTCGATGTATTACTTAAGAGAAATGAGACGGTTGGATTTCTTACAGGGTACAATGATGTGGTTTGACATCTGCCTTAAAATAGATCTGTGGGTACGAGAAGTCATCGCGGAAACTAGCACTCTTTAGAGAGTTCAGGCCTTGCTCCACTGCTTTTCTCGCCGTGTATCAATGACATTTCATCTCTGCAACATTCTTGTAGCTACCACTTACATGCTGACGGCATCCAGTTGCACCCGACCTCCAGCCTAAGAACATTTCTGCTGCCATATCAGGTATGAATGTCGACCTTCTTTCAGTATGACTATGGGTATAACCTGGGTCTTAACCGTAACAATATGTTTCAGAGATCATTCACATATTATACCGAAAGTTGACCAATAAACCCCTCCGTGAATCAATTTCTCCTACACTCTTGATGGAATCTAACCAGAAACCACTACAAGATCTCGGATTTTTCTTGGATAAGCATTTACACTCGGAAGAATAAACTGCCACAGCATGCAGGAAATCTCTCCCTTGCCTACATACAATTAAAAAAATTAAGAAGTATTTATATTCAAAAGAAAACAATAGTGCAATACTTCATCCTGTCGAATCTGTACGACTGTGATGTTGCTCAAAATAGTACAAATAATAATAATTCCAGGCGACTCGAGTTAGCCATGAATGCTTGCGTAGCCTATGTTAGTAGCATCGGTTCTTTGATCACATGAGTCCTCCCTATACTCAATACACGGGTGTCCTCAGTACCTCTACTTCTACTCATGTATCAAATACCTGTAACTTCAACGTAAGATTTGATGTGTCTGGTAATCTGATGCGCCTGGTGCCTTGGCTGAACTTACCTTTAACATGAAATCTTTCTCCTTCTAACTTCGTCATTTCAACTGACCGACTGTGGAACAAAGTATTCACCAACCAACGCCTTCCCTAAAACCTCTCTACATTCAACAGCTTCACGGCATATCTCAGCTGTCTTTCATCCGTCCAACAGTGACCTAGCATTTCTGCAACATTGTCAACACTATCCCAGCTTCACTCATCCCTCTCTATTTGTGTTTTATTTTCGTCCGTACCACTCGCTAATCTTTACTAATTTTCATACTCTTCTTCGGGCCAGTCTTCTTTTTCTCCAAACTGATTCATTCTGTGCTGTAGTCTTAGATTACTCTTAGAAGTGAACATTAACGTATCTAGAAAGTAACTTAACACAAAGTGGACTAGACTGATATTTATGAAATACCATACCTTTATCACTGTAGCTATTATCATTCTCTTATTATTATTATCATGGTATTGACCAACTAGGGTCACGTAACATCCTCACTTCTTGTATAATTATTGTTTCGTGTTTCTCAAGTACTCCATCTTTTTTCCGTGTCTTCTTTTCCTTTCTTCTGTCGATGTTGATTCTGACTGCTTATTTATTCTGCCTTGAAAGCTTACTAAATTGAGAATTCTATTCTTAAGAAACGTTTCGAATTCCTTGCTGTTTCTTCATAGTTATTTATTTACTTCTGTAATTCATGCTAAAGTCGACTTCTTTTTCCATAAGTACGGATGTGCTTGTTTCGTCAGCCAGTTCACATTCTTTCGGTACTGGTACACTTCGCTTTGCCATCATGTCTGATTTCTTGCTGTATATTTTAGTAGAAATCGTTTTCCAACCGTCTATAGTTTGTATTCCGCAGCAATTTTTTTTAATAATCCGCCTTTGAAGTATCTCTAATCCGTCCAGGTTGTAGTACATCGTTAAGCAATCACACGCACATAAACACTCTGGTCTCACTACTAGGGAAGTTTTCTATTCCTAGAGATAGACTTGTTGCAGATATGTTTTGTTAAGCAATAATCGCTTCCCCCTTATTTAAGTCCTACACCTACTGCAAATTTTTCTATTCCCTTTTGCTCTCTGGTTTCTCCAAAATATTTAAATTCACTAACACACACTATTTGATTTCTTTTTGTTTCTATGGATTTTGTTAATTTTTTATAATTGTCATTAATTCTGTTTTATCAGTTGGAATTCTGAGATCAGGGATACTGGATATTCTTACTTGAATAACTGCTTCTGTCACATATTTTGAAAGCATAGTAAAATCGTCTGCAAGAGTCACGTAGCTTACTTTTAATTCCATTCGATATTATTTTCAGAATTACAATTATATTACTAATTATTATTATCAGTTTTTCCTACCGATTTAACATACGTTTTGTAATGGCTACCTCATTCATCATTATTAAAATTATTTATTATTATTATTATTATTACTATTATTATTATGTACTGCTAGCGTACGACAAATATTTTAACGTTAACTTTTAAGGAAATGTGGTTAGTGGTAAACGAGTGCTTGAACGCCCTAGTCTTCTCAGGCGAAGTAAATATATATTCAGACATAACCAAATAAATATTTATAGGTTAAGTTGGTTCTTGCCTGTAAGCGTTTTTCCCTTCCCGTCCTTCTTTATCGTTAACGACTGAGTACACTAAATAGGGCATGGACTGCTAGCACTGCTCTCATCTGCTTTAGTACAGGTACTCACATGCGGAATGACGTCACTGGTGCCTCTGGCGTGGTTTGCTTAAGTCAGCGACTGTGCTATAATTGGCTGAGTGGGCACCGGGCCAGCGGGACTCCTCATCCCCCTCCGCCTCCCCCTCCAATTCTTGATTTACCCTTTCAGTTGCCGGGGCGGCCTCCCCCCGTGCGATAAAAAGAGGCGGCCACGGACGCCTCTCGCATTTCCATTAACGTTATCACGTTTATACTGGGCAGGAAGCGACACCTCTCAAATGTTTCATCAACGCGCAGCTGAAACTGTGTTAAGAGGAAGACTCGTTTCAGAGCGAGCAACTTGGTGAGGTACAGTGTGGACTCAATGTCGCTAACGAAACTCCAGTATACATACAATTGCTTTCGACTGTAGGTAGCTAGTGAAATAGATTACTATGGGTGGTGCTATATGAACGAATACATCAGAACACCTATTACCTGTTTATGGTGCAAGTAATTACGTCATTTTATGTTTCTGAAACTCCTAGCTTTTCGTTCTGTCTCTAAAGAACCGTGATTTATAACAAAAATAGCGGATTCTAGAAAAAGACTAATTTTTGCGGATCTGGTATCAGAAAAAAATTACCATGCTAAAGTGTGGGCTATAAGTCGGTTGTCGCTAGCAAATCCTTACACATTCTTTTGTCTACCGTAGTACTAGTCATTTGTGAACGTGACTAGTGTGCAGTACTCGTAACTTAGCTGACACTAGCAGTTTGAGATTGTGTTGTTTGTTGTCATCTGAGAAACAATCAATAGAAAATTAACTTCAAAACAGTGTGTATTTGTTTTGCAAACATGGTGTAAACATGAATTACAGTGATGTTTCTGGATTGTTTGTGGAGCATTTTCCAAACATCCAACCTCCATCTTGACAAGGGATTCACAAATTTAATTTTAGATTTAAAGAGGCTGGATCGATTGCGTAGCTTCGTCGTTCGGGTAGGCCAAAGTCTATTACTACAGAAGAGATCTTAATGTTATTGCGAAATGTATTGTGCAATCATTAACTAAATCTCAAAAAAAAGTCAAAGGAATATGGATTAACAAAAACAGGCCTACGGAGGACTCCTAAAAAGCTGAAATTGAGACCATATAGGCCTACTTTATTTAAGGCCTAAATGAAAATGATCCGGAGAGACGTATCCAGTTCTGCGTGTTGTATACAACCCGAGACACATCTCAAGTTTTACAAAAGCGTTCTTTGGAGCGACAAAGTGACTTTTAAGGTGAGTGAAGAGACACACAAGAGTCTGTTAGAAATCAGTGAATCCCAATATCGCGATGGAGACATATAAATTCTCCTGTCACGAGTGTATGTGAAATAATTTTCAGGAGTCGGCTAATCTAGCTTTAATGTTTTAACAGTACCGTCAGAGATCCACTTGTATGAATAACAAGAGCTCAAACAGATAACCAGTTCTAAGCAAAGAAGGGAAAGCAGAAAGGTGGAAGGAGTATATAGAGGGTCTATACAAGGGCGATGTACTGGTGGACAATACTACGGAAATGGAAGAGGATGTAGATGAAGACGAAATGGGAGATAAGATACTGCGTGAAGAGTTTGACAGAGCACTGAAAGACCTAAATCAAAACAAGACCCCGGGAATAGAGAACATTCCATTAAAACTACCGATAGCCTTGGGTGAGCCAGCCCTGAAAAAACACTACCATCTGTTGAGCAAGAAGTATGAGACAGGTGAAATTCCCTCACATTTCAAGAAGAATATAATAATTCCAATCCCAAAGAAAGCAGGTGTTGATAAATGTGAAAATTACTAAACTATCAGTTTAACAAGTCACGGCTGCAAAATACTAACACGAATTCTTTACAGACGAATGGGAAAATTGGTAGATGTCGATCTTGGGGAACATCAGTTTGGATTCCGTGTAAATATTGGAACGTGTGAGGCAATACTGACACTACGACCTATCTTATAAAATAGATTAAGGAAAGGCAAACCTACGTTTATAGCATTTGTAGACTTTGAGAAAGCTTTTGACAATGTTGACTGGAATACGCTCTTTCAAATTCTGAAGGTGGCAGGGGTCAAATACAGGGAGAGAGAGGCTATTTAAAATTTTTACAGAAACCAGATGGCAGTTATAAGAGTCGAGAGGCATGAAACGGAATCAGTGGTTGGGAAGGGAGTGAGACACGATTGTGTCCTATCCCCGATGTTATTCAATCTTTATATTGAGCAAGCAGAAAAGGAAACGAAAGAAAAGTTTTGAGTAGGCATCAAAATCCGTGTAGAAGAAATAAAAACTTTGAGGTTTGCCGAAGACATTGTAATGCTGTCAGAGACAGGGAAGGACCTGAAAGAGCAGCTGAATGGACAGTGTCTTGAAAGGAGGTTATAAGATGAACATCAACAAAAGGAAAACAAGGATAATGGAATGTAGTCGAATTAAATCAGGTGAAGCTGAGGGAATTAGATTAGGAAATGAGACAGAGTAGTAGATGAGTTTTGCTATTTGGGGAGCAAAGTAACTGACAATGGGCAAAGTAGAGAGGATATAAAATGTAGACTGGCAATGGCAAAGAAAGCGTTTCTGAAAAAGAGAAATTTCTTAACATTGAGTGTAGATTTAAGTGTCAAGAAGTCTTCTCTGAAAGTATTTGTATGGAGTATAGACATGTATGGAAGTGAAAGATGGACGATAAATAGTTTAGACAAGCAGAGAATAGAAGCTTTCGAAAAGTGATGCTACAGGAGAATGTTGAACAATAGATGGGTAGATCATGTAACTAATGAGGACGTTCAAATGTTCAGTCGTGTGTGAATTCCTAAAGGACCGAACTGCTGAGGTCATCGGTCCCTAGACTTACACGCTGCTTAACGTAACGTATGCTAAGAACAACACGCATACCCATGCCCGAATGAGGACTCGAACCTTCGGCGGGAGCGGCCGCATAGTCTGTGACATGGCGCCTCAAACCGCGCGGCCACTCCCCGCGGCTTTATGAGGAGGTACTTAATAATAGGATTTGCGAGAAGAGGAATTTGTGGCACAACTTGGCTAGAAGAAGGGATCGGTTGGTAGGACATGTTCTGAGGCATCAAAGGATCACCAGTTTAGTATTGGAGAGCAGCGTGGAGGGTAAAAATTGTAGAGGAAGACCAAGATATGAATACACTAAGCAGATTCAGGAGTATGTAGGTTGCAGTAATTACTTGGAAATGAAGAAGCTTGCACAGGATAGAGTAGCATGGGTAGCTGCATCATACCAGTCTCCGGACTGCAGATCCCAACAACAACAACCGTCAGTTCTGCAATTTACCTAGATATACACCAAGAAATTGTATTAGAACTGGAAAATAATTAATTTTTTGAACAACTACAGACGGCTAAGTAAAAGCTAATATGGCAATAAGACAGAGGACTCGCGCCGTATCGAATTCCCGTGAGGGACTTATCGAATGAAAACTTCGATGAATTGATTAGGAGACGGGATATCATTGAATAGCCTCCACGATAAGCAAGTATTATATTAATGTATTTTTCAGTATGGGATGTACTAAAAAGTGATGTTTATTCCTTGAAGATTAGTAATGTTGAGCTTTTGAAGCAACGCATGCAATCATAATTATAAAACCTACAGGTTCGGAAGATTTGCCACATACTTTTTAAATTAGTATTGAAAATATGCAATGTTTGCCTAGAGCAGCATGTAACCCGTCGTTTGTACGTTCATTGAACTCTACAAGTACTTCTGTGTTGATAATAAATTTATATTTTCATTTGCTTAGTATCATTGCACTAATGCATTTTTGGCAACTGACTTACGGCCCACCCTGTAATGAGAGTATTGTAGATTAATAATAATACTGTTTCAATATCCCGAAGAGAGTTGTTTCCAAACAAACGAACAAGAAATGTAATGCCATAAATGAAGGTTGTTGTTCCTCCTCCTTTTTAATCTCAATATTACAGTGTTTAACAGCTACCATTAAGATTGTGTTTGGCGTCTCCTCTCTGTCGCATTTCGCTTTGTAATTGTGTCCAGCACGGCGAATTTATAGAATCAGCGCTTGCCAAACTCACTTTCTCACTCTCTGGGCCGTCCTCCGAGGTGCCGTCTCTATCTATGGCTAGCCAGACCACAGTAAACAACACATGAAAATAAATCTCAAGAGCTCAGTGGCGTGCAACGTTTAAGGATGTTTCCTTGGTAGGATAACCTGGATCTCTTCTCCCGAAAGCTCTCTAAATAAATTCAAAACATAAAGAACTGAAGCAACTCAGAACAAACCCATTTGCTGCATAGAGCGTAATTAACAGAACCCTGGAACAGTACACTCTCTTTAGTAAGAAGAGCGGATGGAGTGTAAAAGATTTAAGAGAAATACTCCCGGCGATCAGTCATTTCCAAACAGTAAGTAAATGTGTTGCAGAGCTACCCAAATGTGAAGCAGCCTGAATTCCTATATAGTTTTATACAAGCAGGCGATTCGAATTCTCCAAATCTTCGTGCGACACGTCTTAATGCACGAAGGATATCTTTCTGGCCATCAATGAATACCTATTTATATTTCTTCTCACTTAATGTCGTTTGTCCTTTGAATGTCAAAAAGATTCGTATCAAATGTATGCTTCTTTAATGGTGATACACCAATTTTTGAAAGCGGTAGGACGCAAGATGGAATGAATGAGTGACTTTTCCTAACTCATATGTGGTATCCACTGCTTCGTCTTGTGAAAAATTGCTCTTTTACTCCTATCGTTATCACTGAACAAAAAACAAAATTACAACATAGCGAAGACTTTAATTTTTCAGAACATATTTACATCAGTAGTTTAAGTAATAGAGTAACTACAGAAGCATTGTATACAATATCAGGAAAAAAATATTTACTGAATTACTTCCTGTACTTCCATTGGTGCATAACATGGGAATCTTTCGCCACAGATCACACAAGACGTTCCTTTCTGTTCCGTCAATAACGCAGAATTTATGGTATTTGCGCTACTGGTAGTTCAGGGTATATTTTGCATCACATTTCTTCTCAAGATCCTACTTTTACGTGTCTGGTAAGTCCCTTCTCTCCCAAATGCTTCCTACGAGATTTGTTGATATCGCAGATTTGCATACTGAATATTTCATGATGCCGCAATGGGACTGTCTCACGTAGATTCCACTTCCCTTATACGGACCATACCACTGCATTTGTACATTCAGTCGACAGAGAACTTTCTTTGAATTGTCAGAGAATTCATCAACGATCCGTTATGTTCTTCGCTGCAAATAAGTTTTCAATTCAGCCTCACTGACAAACAATAACTGAACAAAGTCAGAACATGTGTATTGAGACACATGCGTAAAGCGTTCTTCGAATTAGAAACTGGAATTATATCTGTTGATCTGACAGAAAATCTAAGAAGTTCGGTATTTTTTTAAAACAGTAAAAGGATGAAAGCTATCGGACGACTCTATTACTGCAATGACGTCACAACGGAAGATGTCTAAGACAACGCCGAAATACTGAACACTATTTTTCAAAACAGCTTTACTGAGGAATACCATATTGCGAGCGCTTCTTTAAATCTTCACACGAAGATTAAAGTGACAGGCTAATGAAATGAGTGACCAAGGGGTATAAATATAGCCGACATGGCACGACAGAGCAAAGGTGACTGCACGATTCCACGTAGAGTCTGTGACAGAGCTTGCTCCTCATCTATCAGTACTGTGCCGTAGGTCGTTGTAGGAGTGAAACATTCCCAGTAATTAGAAAAAGATGCGCCTGTTAGCTGACGTCAATACGTTGCTGATTTTTGGAGCATGTTTTATGCTCGTTTATTATGACATTCATGGGGACGAATTATTTCCTCTGCACTAATCAACAAGGATTTCGCCAACAATGATCGTGTGAGACCCATTCCTCTCTGTTCGTTCACGAGATGCCGAAAGCAGGCAATTGCCGACGCCCAGTCTGATGCCGTGTTTCTTGACTACTACAAGGCATTCTATACAGTTCCGCCCTACGACGTAATTAAAAAACGCGCACTTACAGAAAATTAGAACAATTTCCTGATTGAACTGAATGGTTTCTAACGAACAGATCAGTCATTCTGAACGGAGAAAAATGATCTACCGTAACACTAACTTCATGTACGCAGAAAAGAGTGTTATAAGACTGTTACTTTTCACAATAAAGGTAAATGGCCTGATGGATAACGTCTAAGGTGCCACGAGGCTTTTTTACGGGTAATACTTTTCTTTGAAAGATCTCAACGCTAGAAAAACGCAGTGAAATGAAGGAAGAGCTTGGTACAGGTATTGACAGTTGACCGTCAACAAAAGCAAATGTGACGTACTGTTCATAAACAGGCAGAAAGAAATGGAAGTAGTAACGCCGATAAAATGTCTAGGCGTGTACGTACGGGGCGTTTTGATGTGGAACGGTCACATAAAACTAATCACAGTTAAGGCAAATGTCGTCTGCGATTCACTTGAAGAATCTTCAGGAAGTGTAGTCCACCCACGAAGGAAGTCGCTTAGAAACCCCTATTTCAACAAATGCAACTCGTCTGCCTACAGTCCCTGGGGCACGTGCCACGCATGGTTGATAGAGGAAATAGGGAAGATGTAAAGAATATCAGCGCCATTCGTAAAGGGCCTTTTAGTATGTGCGAAAGTGTGACGGTTATGCTCACCCAACTCCAACAGCAGACGCTGAAAGTGAGGCGCTCTGCATAGCGGTTCGGTCACTGTTAAAATTCCGAGGTCTTTCACTCCCGGAAGTCATCCAATATGTTGATTGGTTCTACGTATATCTCACGAAAACAACATGAACATAATTTTAGAGAGATCTGAGCTCATGTGGAGGCTTACCAACAACCATTCTTCCCGCGAACTATTCGCGACTGGAATAGGAAAGGGGCTGACAAAAGAACGCAAAGTACTCTGCACCACACACCGAGCGGTGGATTGCGGGTGTGAATGTACATGTAGATGCTTTGTTTCGTTTTCGTACTGGACGCATCGTCATTGATGTTATCTTACTACTATCTTTCAAACAAGGTAAAAATTGAGAGAACCATGACTGGCATACTTTATAGACAGTTGTAAATGTGTAGATTTGCGTCGGTTAGGCTTCATACATAGGATGTTAGTGCTCTGATATGTATATATTAGTTGGGACAAGGCGACTAGTTTAAGGGCACTACGGAAAGTACTTAAAGATGCTTCGGATGTGCATATACACTCCTGGAAATTGAAATAAGAACACCGTGAATTCATTGTCCCAGGAAGGGGAAACTTTATTGACACATTCCTGGGGTCAGATACATCACATGATCACACTGACAGAACCACAGGCACATAGACACAGGCAACAGAGCATGCACAATGTCGGCACTAGTACAGTGTATATCCACCTTTCGCAGCAATGCAGGCTGCTATTCTCCCATGGAGACGATCGTAGAGATGCTGGATGTAATCCTGTGGAACGGCTTGCCATGCCATTTCCACTTGGCGCCTCAGTTGGACCAGCGTTCGTGCTGGACGTGCAGACCGCGTGAGACGACGCTTCATCCAGTCCCAAACATGCTCAATGGGGGACAGACCCGGAGATCTTGCTGGCCAGGGTAGTTGACTTACACCTTCTAGAGCACGTTGGGTGGCACGGGATACATGCGGACGTGCATTGTCCTGTTGGAACAGCAAGTTCCCTTGCCGGTCTAGGAATGGTAGAACGATGGGTTCGATGACGGTTTGGATGTACCGTGCACTATTCAGTGTCCCCTCGACGATCACCAGTGGTGTACGGCCAGTGTAGGAGATCGCTCCCCACACCATGATGCCGGGTGTTGGCCCTGTGTGCCTCGGTCGTATGCAGTCCTGATTGTGGCGCTCACCTGCACGGCGCCAAACACGCATACGACCATCATTGGCACCAAGGCAGAAACGACTCTCATCGCTGAAGACGACACGTCTCCATTCGTCCCTCCATTCACGCCTGTCGCGACACCACTGGAGGCGGGCTGCACGATGTTGGGGCGTGAGCGGAAGACGGCCTAACGATGTGCGGGACCGTAGCCCAGCTTCATGGAGACGGTTGCGAATGGTCCTCGCCGATACCCCAGGAGCAACAGTGTCCCTAATTTGCTGGGAAGTGGCGGTGCGGTCCCCTACGGCACTGCGTAGGATCCTACGGTCTTGGCGTGCATCCGTGCGTTGCTGCGGTCCGGTCCCAGGTCGACGGGCACGTGCACCTTCCGCCGACCACTGGCGACAACATCGATGTACTGTGGAGACCTCACGCCCCACGTGTTGAGCAATTCGGCGGTACGTCCACCCGGCCTCCCGCATGCCCACTATACGCCCTCGCTCAAAGTCCGTCAACTGCACATACGGTTCACGTCCACGCTGTCGCGGCATGCTACCAGTGTTAAAGACTGCGATGGAGCTCCGTATGCCACGGCAAACTGGCTGACACTGACGGCGGCGGTGCACAAATGCTGCGCAGCTAGCGCCATTCGACGGCCAACACCGCGGTTCCTGGTGTGTCCGCTGTGCCGTGCGTGTGATCATTGCTTGTACAGCCCTCTCGCAGTGTCCGGAGCAAGTATGTTGGGTCTGACACACCGGTGTCAATGTGTTCTTTTTTCCATTTCCAGGAGTGTATTATGTGGTAGGCTGCGTCCACGGATAGGGGACACGTTCAAATTCCTTAGCAAGTAAGGCAACTCTCATTAAATACTCAAGTGCAGCTGCTGGAGTATCCATTTAAAATGAAAGAATGAAGACAAAACCACGAGTAGAGGATATGGTGTCCCTCACCCATTACCCATCGAAGATAGTAGGAAAGGGAAGAAAAGAAGAAAAGAAAAGGAGAGGAAAGGAAGGGAAAGGAAAGGAAGCAAGAGCAGAGCTCAACGTCGCGTCTCTGACGAGATGGTTGCAGAATGAGCACAAGCTCGACTCTGGAAGGAAACTGATAAATTCGAAGAGATAACCAGTCTTGGTTGCAAAACAGCCTTTATTTTTTTATATTTTGCCAATAATACGTTTCGCCTTGTTTTCGGCGGCTTCAGATTGGCCTATAAAGAAAAACAACTTTTCTAAAAAATGTCATGACCCGGCTTGGACTACCAAGGAAAATATTAAAACCAACCTACTGGCACAACGGGTGTTAAAAACATAACCTGCGGTCCATTCAAATGTCTTAGCCGGAAAACACCGTTGTTAATATTTTAAGAACGTTGCATGATATCCCTTTAAAATTAAAATAAATGAGGTATAACAGCCGAAAGTATTTAGAAGCCAGCTACTGATCTTTCTCATCAAAGGCACCAACACAAACAACAGAAAACATTTTTGGAACACCTTACTGATATAAAATAGTGTTGAGAACCCGAGAACTCACGTTTGCAGTACATAAAACACTTCAGTAAGTACTTGCCCTTGTAGAGTTTTACGAGACTTCGCTCAGTGCCCTGTTAAAATAAAATAGATCAAAAGACAGCTAAAAAAGCATTTAAAGCGCGTAATCTGCTTACATACTGAAAAACAAGGAGCAGTAGATTACCTTGTAGCGTACATCGCGACTCCAAAACAGAAGAAAAACGGGTATATTAGCAAGTCAGTAGCATTGTTTACATTTTTCTTGCGCAGAACATCGTGCACTACCTTCATCTCCTCCAAAATGGGGCTTGTTCAGGTTTGTTTTTTTTATTCATACTCTAATTTACACCTAGAATGAAATATCAGCTGCCTGCGTAGCTGCGCCATTACATCAGTGATGCAAGTGAAGCAGCAAGAGGATGAAATTGTAAGTGATCAACTGTCATATAAAAACCTTTCACACTACTTTCGTAACACATAACTGAAGCAAATCTACCTACATCCGATACAGGCTGTAATATACACTGCTGGCCACCGTAAATGCAACACCCTGAAGGAAGCATCCGAATCAAGTGAAATTTACACCATGGGTTTGCAGCGATGAGATATGCAACTGATTAGAATTTCAGCGCAGACGCACATCACGCGCGCCTGTGGCGCCACCTCATAGCGCCATTTAAGGCTTGGCGATTTCGACGAGTGTACGTTCGGCACGTGTGTTTACCTTGTGGTTGTTTCACAAGACGATCAGTTATGCCTCGTAGACAACAGCGAACATCGTTTGATCAAGTATCCGAGTTCGACAGAGGAAGGATAGTGGATTACCGAGATTGTGGATTATCATACAGAGAAATCGCTAGTCGTGATGGACGAAACCAAACAACTGTAACGCGGAAATGTGACCGCTGGATGCAGGAGGGTACGACGGACCGACGTGGTCGATCGCATTCACCTCAGTGCACCACTGCACGTGCTGATAGGCAAATTGTGCGCATGGCAGTGACGGATCGCTCAGTGACATCCCGAACCATAGCACAGCACATTGCGTCTGTAACGCATCATCCAGTGTCTGCGCGTACCATTCGACGCCGTTTACAGCAGAGTGGTCTGTCCGCAAGACGTCCATTGCTTCGTCTACCATTGACGCAGAACCACAGACGTCTCCGTCGCCAGTGGTGTGATGACAGACGGATGTGGACGGCAGAATGGAATGACGTTGTCTTTACTGACGAGGCACGCTTCTGTCTGCAGCACCACGATGGTCGGATTCGAGTGTGGAGACACCGTGGAGAGAGGATGCTGGACAGCTGCATTATGCACCGCCACACTGGTCTTGCACCGGGTATTATGGTATGGGGCGGTATTGGATATTACTCTCGCACGCCTCTAGTACGCATTGCCGGTACTTTAAATAGCCGGCGCTACATATCCGAGGTGCTGGAGCCAGTTGTCCTTCCTTACCTTCAGGGCTCGGCCACAGCCATATTTCAACAGGATAATGCGCGACCACACGTGGCACGCATTGTCCAAAGGTTCTTCGTCAATAACCAGATTGAAGTGCTTCCCTGGCCGGCTCGCTCTCCGGATCTTTCGCCGATAGAAAACATGTGGTCCATGGTTGATCAACGAGTGACCCAGATTAGATCCCCAGCTGCCACACCAGATGATCTTTGGCAACGTGTGGAAGCTGCTTGGGCTGCTGTACCCCAGGAACACATCCAACATCTCTTTGACTCAATGCCGAGACGTGTGGCAGCGGTGATCTCCAACAATGGCGGCTACTCTGGCTACTGATTCTGGCAGGAACCACACGTCACAGACGTCTGTAAACGTAATCATTTGATACTTGGTCAACATGTTATCTACAAAATAAATTTTGTTGTGCTACCTCTTGTCTTTCTTGGTGTTGCATTTACGGTGGCCAGCAGTGTACATAGTCAGCCACAAAGAAGAAAACCAGCATAAAACATCACTGATTTCGATTCCTAGATATACACTGCCCCCCTCCTGCCTCCTAAATGCCACACTAGCAGTTACATTAAAAAATTAAAACACAATGGACAATGTGTTCTAGACTATTCTAGTTTCAGACTGTTTATTGTAATGTAACATTTCTCTATGTACGTATGTATGTATTAACGCTTGGAAATGAACAGAACATGTTCGAAACGCGTTGCATTATGTTATATTAAGCATAAAATAAAATAAAAAGTGACTGGTAAGAGAAACTTGAAATAAATAATTATCCCACACAGTCAGCCATTATGGCTGAAAATAAATACTAAAAGTGTTTTGTAGAGTTATAGAACAATGTTGATTTGCAATTAGCACTGTGGCACTCAATGTGAGAGTTCACAGTGTTGTTTTAGGCGTCTAGTATAAGTCAGATATTAACTGCACTCTTCCAGTAGCTGACAATAATTCAGACTGCCTCTTTGTTTGTATGTTTGTCTGCTTAGCATAGTATTGAGTCCACAGTCATATTTTAAGCATCAGTTTTGACGTATGTGTGTTGTGTGTGTGTGTGTGTGTGTGTGTGTGTGTGTGTGTGTGTGTGTGTGTGTGCGTGCGGCAATAACGCTGCGACACTCGATATAAAACGTTGCATTTTTCTGTTGCTGGCGTATCTGCAGACATTTTAGATGTGTAAATAACGCTGTGAGACGTGGTACTCATAATGTGTTTCATAGAACAGTTTTGAAGAGGAATGTTGGATGAGGATGGAAACTGTCAGGATGCACCACATTAAAACTCATCCAATTTTCTCAAGTGATTTATTATTTCCAGCTTCAGTGCCCATGTTCCCCTCGGTCTGTGTCACCGGGTCCCGCAATGCTGAGAACACCACTTCACTGTGTGCAAAACGGCTTGGTGCAGAATGACTGCCTCAGCAACCTGTGCAGCGCTCTGCTGTGTGTCGGCCTTGTACGGCCTCGGAGTAGTGACGACATCAGGTTGCGCCGGCAGTCGACTTCGCGCCGCCTGTTGGGAGCTGCAAGGCGGCTCTCAGCGTGCTTCCTCGTGGCTGCGGCTAAGATCACAGCGACAACAACCACTTGTGATCCAGCGTCCGAATCTGCAGCCCTCGCCTCGGGATGCCTCCAGCGTGTTTTGGGAGCCAACAAGACTGCCCACAGTTGCGAGCCTTGGCGTGGCCCACTGCTGGCTGGCTGCGGACCCTGCATTGGCCTCAGAGGGTCGAACCAGCGACCTGCCGTGGACTGAAAAGCTGGCGCCTCTTCTGCTGCTGTGTGTAGCCAGTGGTGTGATATGCCCCCCTGTCCAGGAGAGCTGTCACACTTGAATATTTATACACAGCTGTGCGCCTCTGTTTTGCAAGCGCACCACTCCGAGTCATGTACTCATAACACCTGGGTTGGGCAGTGGACCCCTCCTGCCTATAACTGGCGGCATGCTCACCGCTGCGTTTAATCTTTTCAGTGGGTCTGTGGCCCTGTGGCCTCCATTCTACTTCGCAACCACTGGTAGCGTTACTTACTGTCAACAGGTCAGCACCTGGTTGTAACTTGTGCGCTCAGAAACATTGCACCGAAGCTAACCTTTTCCCATCTTAAACGGTGGTGCCGCTACAGTTTATTTGTAGAACTATTAAAATACGGAGTCCATTGTGCCGTACACCAAGTGTGGTACAGACATTGAGCTATGGAAATTCACAAGTGCTGCTTGAAAGTTAGATATCTAGTACCAAGTTACGCAGGTGTTGTTGATATCTTTACGTATTTGTGATAAATAATCGAATACTTTTGAATATGGGAACAATTGAAGCAATGTTCAGCTGAAGCTTATGTATTTTTGACATGGAAATACTGCAGTATTGTCAATATATTTAGGTATTTTTTAACTTGGTGGAAATTTCATATCGTTTCAATACTTAACGAACATGATCTCATAGTGGCTACTCTAACACTGCATTCTCATTGGCTGTTTCATTTTAATGGCCGGTAAATTACAGGGATGTGATTGTCTGTTTTGGTTTAATGACCAACACCATTTGAAGAAACTTGTGGTTTCTTGGATTGTGAATGAAGTCATTGGTAAGGTGGCGTGGCTTGTCACGCAATGATGAGCTCAGAAATGAAAGGGGCGTAACTTGTGACATTATGCGTTGGCCCCTGACATGTATACAACCCAAAGGTCGAAGATCAGTTCTGATCACGAATGCCTGTTGACCTACTCACTGTTATCCTGAGTCCATCACGCCATCTCTAGGTTTTCAGACACTGCGTACAGATAACTGTGCGATCCGTAGGTATGATGTTCATGTTGGTTATGATGGTCACGCGGACGATTCGAGGTTCCTGCAAGCCAGACAAATGGCGAGGAGCTGAACGTGCATTGCCTCTGGGCATACTGTTTTGCAATTTTCACCTGAAGAGGTCGGGTAACGTTACATACACCTAACAGCCACGATATAGTTACACAATTCTTCTTCTGTAGGAAAGGAGTTTTTCTGTGCACATTTAAAATTAGCTCGCAGAAGGAGCAAAATTTTAATCAACATGTACAAAAGACATGAAAATACTAGATTACTAATTTGTGAGGTGTTAATGTTGTAGCACTTTCTGTTGTAGTCGGTGTAACAAATTGGGCAAAACTTTTCTAACATTAAGCGACATGTACTATTTTCTTTAGAAGAGGAAGGTCGCCGTGATAAATATTGTTGTCTGTTTCTCATAAGGAAATTCAATTAATTTTGAGATTACAATGCAGTTCTGAGAGTTAATTCGAAGACAAATGGGAGACTCAGATTTAACATCTTTTGGGACACCAGATTCAATGGAGCTCTAGCTGAAATTAGGAAGAAAATGGGCCGTGTGTTGTTCGAAAGAAAGGAGAAATTTGAAATACATCTTTCTGGTGTGAGAATTCAGTAACTGAGGCACACGGTTAACGTGACGCCGTATCATTTGGATACAGCAAAGCGCCGTGAATAAACAAGTATAAATCTTAGCGACTGTTTGTGGAGCTGGAAGGTTTTAAAAAGTAGAACATCACGCCGGACCAGATCTCGAAAGCGAAACCTTACCTTTCACAGGGAGCGTCCTACTAACTGATAGTTAAAACGGTCCACACATTGGACGGTGTAAGATAATTCAGTTTTATCTACAACCTGAACATTGTGTACCCATTCACGCTCCCTTTTACATCCCTATCTTCATTTTTTAATCTCTCAATATCTCTACAGAGTTCGGAAGGAAAGAGAAGAAACATGACAAGTTGAAGCTCGAGCCCGTTCATGAGTAATGTCCGACTGACCCAATGAGTAACTCCTTACCTCTTAATAGAAGAGATACGGGTTCTAGATGCGGCCTTGCACATCGATTTCATTCATTTTCTGATTGCCGAGTGTTATTTTTGCTTTCATAGTTGAACGTACAATCGTGAAGTATGTAAGAGCTTAACGTCCACGGATATCGAAGGTATTAGAAACACATCACTGCTATAGGCAGGATATTGTCTATCGTAATATCTCAGGAAAGATCCCGTAGTTCGTCCACAAGCATCTAGAGAACTCAAGGAAAATTCTAGATCCGAGAGACTGTCGCGGATCGGCTCCCTTCGTCCTTCGGATAGAAATCTAGTGCACAGGGCAATGTCAGGCCATTTATTGAGGGCAGCCACAGGAGGCACCGTAAGAGCTATCGCTAATACAATCTCAAATACAACTGCAATCAAAAAATTTTTTTTGTCAAAACCTTACGCAAAGTATGCCATGTGGATGAAAAGGGGAAAATAAACTGGATTTTTCTCTACATCTCCATCCGCAGTGCTGGTCATATAATTACAGCCCGAACGATACCAAATTTAAAAAAAAATGTATTTATTGTGTGTATACACTACAGAAGGTAGAAAATATGATTAAACTTGTAGAGGATTTGAGGGTGTACAGGTTTTGCAATTTACCACACCCAGCTGCCCCATTTGGTATAATTAATGGCTCTAACCTCGCAGGTCGACTACTCGAGTTGAGATATGATGATGCATACGGGCAAATTAGTTCATCGTGCATCAAATCCACCGCACAGTTCAACAGTCATAGTATTGGGCGAATAGTGGCGTGCTGGTCTCTGGTCGGACTATGAGTAGGCGTTTTAAATGTATAGGTGAAATATAGATACCGTCATAGAAAATTAAAAAGGTCCTTGGATAAAAGAGAAGCAGCTATATGAATACCAACAGCTCAGATGGAAAACTAGTACCAAGAAAAGAAGGGAAAGCTAAAGGTAGAAGGAGTATGTAGAAAGCTATCAAATGAACTTGAAGGGAATATTACTGAAAAGAAAGAGACGTAGATGAAGGTGAGGTGGGGGATATGATGCTGTGAAAAGAATCTGACACAGTTCTGAAAGGCCTATGTCGAAACAAGGCCCCTGGAGTAGACGACATTCCGCCAGAACTTCTGATACCCGTGGGAGAGCCAATCATGACAAAACTCTGCCACATTATGCGCAAGACGTACGAGATAGAAGACGAATGTAATTTCAATTCCAAAGAAAACAAGTGCTGACAGATGTGAATATTACCGAACTATCAGTTTAATAAGACATGGTTGTAACATATTAACACGAATGGAGAAACTGGTAGAAGCCAACCTTGGGGAACATAAGTTTGGATTCCGGCGAAATGCAGGAACATGCGAGGCGATACTGACCATAAAGACTTCTTTTACAAGATAGCGTGTATAGCGTTTGTAGAATTAGAGAAATCTCTGGACAGTGTTGACTGGAATACTGTTTTTGAAATTCTGAAAGTAGTAGGTCTAAAATACAGAGAGCGCAAGGCTGTTCACAACTTGTGCAGATACCAGATGGCAGCTGTGAGAGTCGAGGGGCATGAAAGGGAAGCAGTGGGTGAGAAGGTATTATTCCATCTGTACTCAGAGCAAGCAGTAAAAGAAACCAAAGAACAATTTGGAGAACGAATTAAAGCTGGAGGAGAAGAAATTTAAAAAATCGATGTTTACTGATGACATAGTAACTTTGTCAGAAAAACAAAGGACTCCGAAGGGCACTTGAACGGGATGGACAATGTCTTGAAAGGATATAAGATGATCAACAAAAGCAAAACAAAGAAATTAAATGTTGTCGAATTAAAGCAGGTGATGCTGGGGGAATTAGGCTGGGAAATGAAACATTGAAAGCAGCTATTGCTATTTGAGAAGTAAAATAACTGATGATGGCCAAAGTAAAGAGAATATAAAATGTAGACTGGCTATGAGAAGAAAAGCCTTTCTGAAGAAGAGAAATTTCTTAACGTCGAAAATAGACTTAAGTGTTCAGAAGTCTTTTATGGAGGTGTTTGTCTGGATTGTAGCCTGGTACGGAAGTAAAACATGAACGATAAGCAATTTAGACAGAAAGAGGAAAGATGGATTTGAAATGCGATGCTGCAGCAGAAGGCTGAAGATTGGATGAATAGATCGCCTAACTACGTCTACATCTAGATACATATTCCGTCCGGTGCTTGACGTGGGTTACCCTGTACCAGTATACTGGTCACTTCCTTTCCTGCTCCACTCGAGTGATAAACGACTGTCTATATACCTCTGTATCAACCCTAATTTCTCGTATCTTATGTTCTTGGTCGTTAGGAGAAATATATGTTGGCAGCATTAGAATCGTTCTGCAGTCAGATTCAAGTGCCAGGTCCTTAAATTTTTTTCAGTAGTGTTCCACGAGAAGAGTGTGGCATTCCCTCTAGGGACTCCTATTTTAATCCCCGAAGCATCTCCGTAAAAATTGCGTGTTGTTCGAACCTACCGGTAACAAATACAGTAGCCAGTCTCTAAATTGCTTCTATGTCTTCTGATACGGCGTGGTATGGGAAAACTTAACCAAAACGGAAGGTAAGCTGAGCTCAAAGGCTGCAGGGAGTGAAAGCTTAGACCCAAATGAGGTTACAGTTTCAAACACAATTTAATTTTATTAAACATTAAAAAACACTTGTTCACTGATATATATAAAACACAATACAATTTTTTAAACTCCAGGTCTGAAGGGCCGCTGAACATTCACAACTGTAATGTCAGAGTGACAACCATAAGATTCAACATAGGGAGATAATCACGGTCTGAAGGACCAATACAATCAGTTACTGAAAGGAATGACTTTAATCATTCGACCAGAAGGGCCACTCAAATATAACCACAAATGCTGTTTTGATAATGCTACAAGAATGCAAAACCAACAGTTAATTTACTTCGTCCAAAGGAGCAGTAAAGACCAAAAGACAAATTCATATACCAAAGGTTTTTTAATGAAACAAGCGAACAAGATAAAATTAATAACCAAAAAGGGGTAGTGACGCCGCCACTCGGCCTGAAGGGCATGAATATCGGTAGTAATAAATATTTGAGAGTGGCTGAAGTTAGTGAGTTAGCACTTAAAACCATCCCATGCTCCTCACCACTAGGAAAAATTTACAATCAGCTGTGCCAGGACCGCCTGCCTTAGCAATATGGCACATACCAGCAGAACAACTAGAAACTTCACTAACGTGGCGAACCGTCCACATAGGGCATGGCAGCAACTCTCTATAACACATAAAATAAAAATTACTAATCACTGAAACACATGATTCAAAATATAACGCCTATCTAGGCAGGAACTGTTAAGGACGCCCACTGGCCTTCGTAAATCTTCGACTTACTAAATGTGACTGCCAGTACTAAATAATAATACCACTCAGCAAATTGTAAAATACAAGATCGTTATTGCACTTGGGTCAGAATAAAATTTCAACCTCAGATAATATTTTAGGTTCAGTTATTAAGGCACAGACACTCTTTTCTAGTGATAGTTACATTTGACAATATAACAGCAGATCATTGAATCGGGATTTCGTGCACGCCTGAGCCTACTAAAATTGCGAAACACCACGGCACACGACCTTAGAGCAAAACACATCCGACGACACGGGCAGAAATTGAGTGAGACACATCAAGTCAAGAAATTCTCACCGTTAGTCCAGAAGACAGATAAGCATTCGGCGACAGGTTGCAACCAGCACCAACTCGAGTAATGTCAATCGCCCGAGTTCCGCCATAGCAACGCGGACACGCCACGTCAACAGTTGCCACACCCAGCTTCCTCATCACACAGCCCGTCCAGAACGACTGCCGCCGTCCCGAGTACACACGCTCGTAGCAATCACGTGCGTTCACAGGAAGTTATACCACCTTTCACGCAACATTGCGCTGCCACACAACCGGAAACTAAACTCCCAGTCTCACTCCTGCAGCAGCACTCGATACTCTCGTCGTCAGCAGGTCTCTACCTAGAATGCAGCGCCCGCCGAAATGTAGAAGCAAACGGACCAATCGCGGCAGAGCAAAGCCAAGGCTCCGGAAGACGACACACCACACCTAGGCAAAGATGAAAATGATACGGTTCATCTTCCTTTAATACGACCTAGTGTGGATCCCAAAACTCGAGCAGCACTCAAGAATAGGTCGCACTAACGTCCTATATGCGATCTCAATTGCAGATGAAGCCCACTTTCCTACAATTCCACCAACAAATCGAAGTCTACCATTCGTCTTCACTACCACATACCCCATATTCTCGGTCCACTTCATTTAGCTTTGCAACGCTACGCCCACATATCTGAAGGTTTGAAGGACTTAATTGTGAAGCAAGACACTACTAATGCTGTATCCGAAGATTTTTCTACATGCAGAGCTTGCTGCCATTCACCATGTCAACTAGAAATTTTATCTAAGTCACCTTGTATCGTCCCTCCTACAGCCACTAACTTCGACATCTTCCCGTACACCATAGCATCATCACTGCAGATTGCTGCCCACCCTGTCCGCCAGATCAGTTATATACATAGAAAATAATAGCTGTCCTATCCCACTTCCCTGGGGCGCTGTCGAGGAAGGAGTGTACAGAATTGGGGAGAAAGGAAATGTGCGGCTCAACCTAACTAAAAGAAGAGATCGGCTGATAGGTCACATTTTGAAACATCAAGGGAGCACCATTTTAGTGCTGGAGGGAAGCGTGAGGGGTGAAAATGATAGAGAAGACTAAGAGATGAATACAGTAAAGAGATTCAAAAGTATGTAAGTCGCAGTAGTTATTGGTAGGTGAAGAGCCTTGCGTAGGAGAGAGTGGCATGGACAACTGCATCAAACCTGTTTTTGGTAGTGATAGGACAATCGACTGTTTTAACAATCGATTGGTGAATCGATTATTTTTTCGTTCAGTCGGTTTTTTCAGTCGAATGAAACAACCGATTGAAACTAGTCTCAGCTGCAATGTCAGCTACATCAATGTTTTCACTCACTCACCGTGTTTGAGTGGTTTCATCCAGTGTGAGACAACCGGCTGATACCCGTCTCCGTCGGTTTCTGCCGATAACCGGTGTAACTGCCAGATTGTTGAATGAAAGCATGCAAACGTGAGTGCATTGCGTTGTACAGGTGACGAATGTCAGTTTGTAGGATGGATTCCATGCCTGTGGCCGTTGA
Organism: Schistocerca piceifrons; assembly: GCF_021461385.2. NCBI lineage: Eukaryota > Metazoa > Arthropoda > Insecta > Orthoptera > Acrididae > Schistocerca > Schistocerca piceifrons. The sequence goes on from NC_060139.1 coordinate 669,371,165, forward strand.
TCGGTCAATACAGGGACGGTTATTTCTGTTTGTGGATAGAGCTGGAATTGTCGTCCGATGATGACCCGTATGTGCTCGATTGGAGACAGGTCTGGTGATCAAGCAGATCAAGGCCACATGTCGACACTCTACAACAGTGGTATGTGTAAGCCGGCTGATATGCTAAAGACTTAAAACTTCCTACTTAATTCAGAACTGGATGATAATGGAATATTAACTCGTTTTCCTTTGTCGTGTGTGGTGGAGAGGAAGTACGTGGTGGAAGAACTGGATGACACTGCAATATTAATTCCCTTTCGAGTCCGGTGAGTGGCGGAGGGTACTTTGTTTTTCGGTAGATCTGTCGGTTCGATACGAATTTTTCCACTGATTTTAAACTAGCTTGGCTCAAAATCGGACTAGAATCCAATATTAATTCGATTTCTTTTCTGATGTGTGACGAAGGTTTTTTTTTTTTTTTTTTTTTTTTTTTTTTTTTTTTTTTTTTGCGATCCTCTCACGACATTGGTTGACTCCTTTAAAGAGAAACCGAAATAAACTTGAAGTTTACCACATGTACTGCTGTTATCTCATCAAAATGTTTGAAATCAACTGAGAAATTTCACACACACAAGACTAAAAAGCAGATAATAACTATTTTAATAGAAAATACGGTTTTATAACGGACTGGTAAATGTTAAATAATCTCTTCTAGCCACGTACGGACTCTTAACGCCATACAAACAGTCCGGAACATTTGTGCTTGTGAATTTTTAGTAACTATAACACCTCCTGTAAAACTGAAGACGTGGGGTTTACTTTTGTAGCTGGTGATGTAGTTTCCTGTGCAAAATATTTACTCTCCACACCAGTAGATGGCTGAATATTCAAATGATGTTGCATTTGTGTTCATCATCACATATGGCCTGTAAAACGGTAATCAGACTGTCGCTCAGACGATACAAGGTTCCTTTATTCTTCGTATACCCTTAAGGAAACCTTGCGCTCACCTTTCCACCCCCTGCGGGGGCTGCAATACATCCCTATTTTACTGCCTTGGTCTTAGTTTTGAGGGCGTACAGAGGCGTGCTCGAGGGAGTTTTATAAAACCGTCCTGGGTAAACTTGAACCTTTTCTCGTACCTGTGGAAATTGGATTGACTCGAAATAGATTTTAGTATATCTTAGTTAAAATTCATTAAGAAGGACCTAACTATAGACAGTTTCTTCGTTTTAGTCTATTAAAAACGCAGCAGCAAGCACACTTAGCCGCTCTCCTACGCGCATACAGTATGTTCCAAGACTGTCTTCATAACATTAATCACCTAAATTTTAGAAATGGGAATAGGTAGAAAGGTCCGGTTTGCAGCATAATGTTCACACACACTTAAGCTCTTTTTTTTTCTTTCTAATCTTCCCATGTTACTGACTGACCACCCTCCAGCAGTTTACACAGTGTGTGGAATGATTTGTACAGACCAGATCTGACAGCCAGGTGCTGAGTGCTTGCACGAACTGTGAGCTTGCATCAGAGCAGCAATAGCACACTTGAATGAGGATATCCGAGACCGAACATGGAACTGGAATATCGCTTAGATAATCTACGTGGAACGCATTTAAGGTGACCATCCGTAGCTCGTCCCCCCTTTTTTCGTGACGGTCATAATTTTTCTAGCTCTGTCCCGAATTTTTTTAAAATTAATTCGGGACACCTCTTTGTTCCGGATTTAACACCAATGAAATGATTTATCCCCAACTGTCCGTTCGTTTCACCTGTATCGGTATACTAATGCCGAAAGGATGTTTTCCCAAGAACGAAATGTATGAAGCAGTAGCAAATCTAGTTTGTTGTAGAAACTACGAAAGCAGTGTTAGTGACTAGAGTGAATTATTATGAAACCTCAGTTGAATGTTTTCATAAATCTGTTCAAGAACACAGACATGCTGAAGAAAATTTACAGCACTGACGAATACTATATGCGTGCCCACACTCCATCTTAGAAGGTACTAATACAACATAAATTAATGTACTTTTCGTAACAAATTAAAGTGATAGTTTGCACTTATTACGTTCAACTCATTCTTGTAATAATAAATTTTTTTAATGAGTCCCGAATTTGGCTCCAGAAAATAAGGTCACCTTAACACACTGTACTCTGTTAAGTGGCTCCTAAGACCTTAGGTGTATATGAACGTTACGCCGCAAACCGCGCTTTTCTACCTATCCCCATTTCTGAAATATATGTGATCTAAGTTCTAAAGACTCTTCTGGAATACCGTGTATTTTGCATACCTCTTTATTGAGACAATGAGAAACCGCCGACAATGGGCGATCGCACATACGGCGACGCCTCTCCGCCGCCAGACAACCGAATGTCTTAAATGTCATTTGCCTTCTTCTCACTGAGCTGTATAAAACTGATGTAATTTACGTTCTTTTTCCGTCTCTATAATGCGCTAACACAAATACTTGTTACTCTCATGTGTAATTGGCAGGAGGCGCGGGCCCGCTGGCATTGTTAGCACTGAACCACAACAGAGGAAACATTCCCCCTATCATATTTTCGCTTCCTGCAGAACATCGTGGCCATCAGCCAACTTACCGTGTGTAGACTGTTTGTGCCGAAAAATAATCCGATTTCACCCAAATGTCGGGGGTCTTGGGGTCGGAAATTTAAATGATGACAGGTCTAACCAAGTGATACGCATTAATGGCACCTGGAACAATTTAATCCACAACAGTATACGAGTCAGTTTTAAATGATTACTCCATTAAGTTCACAATTAAATGAACACATATAGGGCTTTTGTTAACTTTGGCATACTCCTGAGATGCGTCCTCACTGAGGACCACCCACTGTCATTACAATATAGCACTGCTTTAGTTCAGCAAATTAAAGTATTGCAGGCTGGTTTCACTCAGAAGAATGAATGGACATCTCGGTCTGCTAAAACACTAAAGAGCGTTTTCAGTTAAAAGAATCAGTACATGGTTCAACCGATGGAAAAACTACTGATTGCTTTCACTTGAAAAGAAAAAAATGAATAATTCGGTCAATATGAAAAGCTACAACGATGTCGAATCTTCTCATTCGATTTCTCCCACTGACTGTTTTCATTCGGAAAAAAAAATGAAAAATAGTCGAACCAACAGATAAAACTGCAACCGACTGACACAACTGTTTTCATTCGGCTGCTCCCACATACTAGTTTCATTCAAAAAAATGACTGAGTGCTCCGACCAACTGAATGATTGTTTTCATTCGGTTGCTCCCACAGACTACTTTCAACCAAAAACAATAAATGAATAATTCAACTGATACGTATAACTGCAACCGAATGCGTTGATTGTTTTCCAACAACCATTTTCATTCTAATGTTGCAATTGCTAGTCTTTGGGTTGAAGACAACGGCAACAACAACAGCAACAAGGAGATATGGACGACATACTGGCAGGACAGTGGTCGAGCACCCTCTATATCGATGTTGATCTCGATGACACAGGGAACAAGCGGTTTTGCGTTATCTTACTGAAAGATAAGGTCACGGAGACTTCGAAGACAAGAAATAGGCACCGACATTAACATGTCAGAAACGTAGCGGCTGCTATCCAAATTATCAGCTGTGCGAACTATAGCTGATCATTATTTACTGTATACCTAATGACACGCTGTACCGTCACGCCCGGTGCTGGGTCCGTGCGACGACGACGAATGCGACCAGCAACTTTCGTCCTCCTCGGAGCCTTCACACGAAGCGAGGCCACTTCTACGTTGGACATAGAGCATTTTAAACATAAGGTCAATATCGTTTAGAGTTTCTAAATTACTTTATCCATGAAAATGTCTTGTTCTTGAAAATTTTAATGAACTGAATCTCAGAAGGAGAATAAAACTTAATGGGCGTCTTATTAAGTAATCTGTGTAGAGGGTTTAAGATGGCAGAAAAAGGTAAAACATGAGAAACAAAACTGAACAAAGTCACGGTTATCGGACTTTATTTAGAATCCTACTTTAAATCTAAACCTATTTTCAGCGATAGATTTGAGTATAGTTCACGGATTACTTTTTTTTTTTTTTACTCATCAGTCTTCTGACATGTTTGATGCGGCCCGCCACGAATTCCTCCGCTTTGCCAACCTTTTCGTCTTAGACTAGCACCTGCAACCCGCATCTTACATTATTTGCTGGATGTTTTCCAATATCTATCATCCTCTTCAAATTTTACCCTCTACAGCTCCCGCCAGTACCAGGGAAATTATTCTTTGTTGTCTTAACCGATGTCCCACGATCCTGTCCCTTCTTCTTGTCAGTGTTTTCCATATATTCCATTCATCGGCGATTCTCTGGAGAACCTCTTGATTCCTTACCTTATCAGACCACCAAATTTTCAAAATTCTTCTTTAGCTCCACATCTCAGTTGCTTCGATTTTCTTCTTTTGTTGTTTTCTTACTGCCCCTGTCTCGCTGTCACACAATTCTAAGCTCCAAATGTAAATTCTCATAAATTTCTTCCTCCAATTAAGACCTATATTTAATATTAGTAGATTCCTACTGGGCAAGAATGCCCTTTTTTCCAGTTCTAGTCTGCTGACTTTATCCTTCTGACAATCATTTCATTGTTAGAGAACAGAACAGTCGTATAATTCTGGAGAAGTTGAATAAGATAGGCTGTTTGATGTTTTCGAACAGTCTCCTTTAACACTTGTCCAAGGAGTATCTGTCATGTTGGAGAGGGAAAACAGGAGCGCTTTCTTCAAGACTTCAGAGCGATGGAAGAATGGTATCAGATACGCCGGAATTCCACATGAGAGACTAGTGTTGGTCACTTCAACAATACGTTCTGCAGACACCTAATTGGAGAAAAGTTTTATTAGGTGATTTAACACGAAGAGAGAAAAAAAATACGAAGCAATTGACACACAATTCCTATCTATTAAATACGTGTTGTCATTTTTATACTTTAACAAAATCTTCACTCATGCTAACAAATTAAACTACTTTTCACTCCAATTACATATTCTTTGGAAATTTTCTAATTTGTAACGAAATTACATTGTGACAAAACCGTACGTCACAGGAAAGAAGTGGGATGTCACATAGATTGCTCGTGGTCGTGCGGTAGCGTTCTCGCTTCTAATGCCCGGGTTCCCGGGTTCGATTCCCGGCGGGGTCAGAGATTTTTCTCTGTCTCGTGATGACTGGATGTTGTGTGATGTCCTTAGGTTAGTTAGGTTTAAGTAGTTCTAAGTTCTAGGGGACTGATGACCATAGATGTAAAGTCCCATAGTGCTCAGAGCCATTTGAACAATTTTTTTTGTCACATAGATTCTATACCCAGAGATAAACCAATTACGTAACTAAATGTAGTCACACAGTATTCTTTCACTTGACTGTGTCAACGAGGAAGGTCACATAGATAAAACAAGTGATACGTTATCGTTCGTGTTACCCCTCTACAGTCTGCAGCTACATTCATTTACCTGCATGGAAAAGGTTTCATAGGCCTGTGATATGGAGGAAAGTCACAAAGATGCAACGAGTGATACGCTGCGGTTCGTGTTACTTCTCTGCATTCTGCAGGTACATTATTTTACCTGCAGGCAAAAGACTACATCTAAAAATGACTATGCGACACGAAACGCTCAAAACTGTAAAAGAAACGCTCCTATGTAATTTACACGTTTCATATTCTACGAATTTCTGAACCGTATGCACCGACTGTCGCAGTTCTTCCAACAAGTCGGCTAAATTGCAGGTATCCGATTACTTTGCGGCCTTGAACCTGTAGTGGAGCCAACGGGCAAGTTCAAAGATCGGAACGTGCAAATGGTGCGCGAAACTGCTACTTTCAAGTCTAGGGGGGTGCTAGCGATACTCTGGTGAACAGATAACAAACAGCATGATGCATTATGGGTTCGCGTGTCTGGCGGCGATTCGCGTGGTCCTGTTCCCAGCCGTTTGATTATTTTCGGTGCATAGGAAACGCTTATACAATCGATACAGCGGACGCTACCCGCTTACCCAACGAAACGAATCAATTCTTCAAATGAAACGAGCTCCATACATGCTGACCTAATAAGTCACCTCTCATTCTTCAACATCGCATCAGTCATCACAAGCGATCGGCCAACAGAGTTACTTTCCATCTTGATAAGAATTACGTTAGTTTGCCACGTCATTTTCGAGAATCAAAGTTTATCCTGAATGTACTAAGCTCGTACGTATCTGCAGAATATTTAAACGATTTCACCACATCTAATTATGTTCAGCATATTAATTTTTCATTAGATAGTATTTCTTCAGTTAATATCAAGAAAACGTTGATCGTTTCGTAGCAGTGTACGGCCCACACGTGCAAAAAAAAAAAATGGCTCTGAGCACTATGGGACTCAACTGCTGAGGTCATTAGTCCCCTAGAACTTAGAACTAGTTAAACCTAACTAACCTAAGGACATCACAAACATCCATGCCCGAGGCAGGATTCGAACCTGCGACCGTAGCGGTCTTGCGGTTCCAGACTGCAGCGCCTTTAACCGCACGGCCACTTCGGCCGGCCCCACACGTGCAGTGAAACAATATTTCATCAGACTGCAAGTGATATCATAAACAACAAGATTTCATAGTTTTATCCAATTGGCAGCCATCTATAGCCATAGTAATAACCGAAATAAACTCACTGAATATCTGAAACTGTGCAGTATTTCTTTTAACACCATCACAATATGCGAAATATATGATTAGAATATAAGAGCCTAACACACAAACAAAGAAGACCGGAAAGGGTTTGGAAATTTATGTGCGCCCAAAACTTCCTACATAAGGGACTGGTGTAGTGTTGGCTGAAGAGCCAACACCGTGTTACTAGAGGAGGCCGAAATGCACCCGTTTTAGCTCACGCAGGTTGGCGTGAAGAGGGAAGAACTATACTGACGTGACGTCTGGAACATGACAAGGAATTAGAATTCAGAAAGCGGACGTCATTAGTTGATACTTATCTTTAATCCATTAATGATGAACGTCGCTCTTGACGGTACATGATTCACAATATTATCTGTTCAGAATAGTAACTGAATATGGCGCCTTGCTAGGTCGTAGCAAATGACCTAGCTGAAGGCTATACTAAAGTGTCGTCTCTGCAAATGAGAGCGTATATAGTCAGTGAACCATAGCTAGCAAAGTCGGCTGTACAACTGGGGCGAGTGCTAGGGAGTCTCTCTAGACTAGACCTGCCGTGTAGCGGCGCTCGGTCTGCAATCACTGATAATGGCGACACGCAGGTCCGGCGTATATTAACGGACCGCGGCCGATTTAAAGGCTACCACCTAGCAAGTGTGGTGTCTGGCGGTGACACCACAATTGGAAATTTGTGTGCGCGCAAAACTTCCTAGATTCACTCTCTCTCTCTGTCTCTCTCTCTCTCTCTCTCTCTCTCTCTCTCTCTAGTTCTCATATATTTATTATTTATATGCAGGAAGTCTCCCCTAGCAGTCATCAGGCGAATATGCTCCTGTGTTTCCGCAGATACTTGCAATTTAGTTTTTGCGCTGTGTAGCTGGAGCCAGCCGAAACAGATACTGCTAATCACGTCTTCCATGAGAAGCCTAGTGTCGACGGAAAGAGTAAGTTTGGTTCCAGTTACAAACCAAGTGATTATTAAAGTGGGATTTTTCGTGCCTATTCGATACAGACGTCCCAGAATAGCCTAGTCGGATATTCGTTTTACCACTTTATTATAAGGGTCCGTCTTGATCTCACAAACTTTTACACTTCACAATTACCGGTTTCGGCTACTGCCGTCTTCAGATCTGTTACAAACAGAAACAGTGTGTAGCCAACTGACGCTAAATCTATAAAACTGCTGGTGGTACATAAGAGAGATAAAAAGTGTTTACATGATCAACAACCATGTATATCAGCCATACATACCATAAACTATTCTGATGTAGTATCAATGTCAAACTAAACATGTAGATACATAGTAAGTGCTGGTGATGATCAGAATGCGTCTGGTATTTATACAAGGATACTGAGGCCATCAGAGGACACTATAGCTAGGGTACGTGATTAACCAGTATAGCAAAGACAATGGTTACAATGCGGTATGCGTAGTCATTACTTAAAATTACTTTGCAGGGCAAAACGAGAGTCTGACATTAAAACATGTACTAACATACTATAGTGAAACTGGATCCATACTTAAAATCCACATCAAAAGTGCAAAGTGTAACCGTAATTGTGAGGTAATGAAAGATGCGGTGCGTATTAATTAAAAGCAAAAATTCGATGGCCGATAATACATCCGGAGTGTGGTCTCGATGGTGGCCGTTGTGGATTCTCTGTGTGATGTCCGTGTTTTCCTGTGGCGGAACTTGCGGAGGAAGGCCCAGTCTCCTCGTCGCCGGCGGCCGGGCACACGATCGCACGCCAATCCACTGGGGCGCTCGACGCTCCTCAAAAAATGGCTCTGAGCACTATGGGACTTAAGTTCTGAGGTCGTCAGTCCCCTAGAACTTAGAACTACTTAAACCTAACTAACCTAAGGACATCACACACATCCATGCCCGAGGCAGGATTCGAACCTACGACCGCAGCGGTTGCGCGGTTCCAGACTGTAGCGCCTAGAACTGCCCGGCCACCACGGCCGGCGACGCTCCTCAAACTAGCAGATTTCTGAATACATCAAAGTAAGCCTTTACGTTAAACTCATTGTATTCTTTCAGCAGTAATTCCGGTTGCCGTTTTCCGGCACATAAATCTCCATTTCCTCGAGTAGGTTCAGTAACTGTCCCTTTGGCGCCCCATGCAACACTTTTATATTATGCTCCTACCGAATGTCTTAATCTGTCTAACTGTGTACCGAAAGCGCTTTTATTTTGCTTAAACGTATGCTCCTTAAAACGAGTCTTGAAATACCTTCCTGTCAGACCAATATGACACTTCTCACAGTCTTGGCAGCTGATTTTATAGACACCACATTCCAAATATTTGTTGCTGTTGTTGCCAACTTTGTGGTGTAGCCTACAACCAGCTGTACTTTTCGTTTGAAATACAATTTTTTATTTTATTTTTTCTGAAAGCCTGCGCAATTCTGTCGAAAATGCATCATTGTACGACATAGCAACAAACTTTTTGCCCTCTGGTTCGACTGTCACCTTCTTGTCACATATTTTTTATTTTAGTTTATTATAAAGTTTCATTACCTCACGATCCTTATATCCTTTTCCCTTGGCTACTTGTCTAATCACCCTTAATTCTTCCACCTCGTCATTTATGGGTGAGACTGCGAGAAAATTGTCTATTAGAGACGTTATGTAGACGACATCATACTACAGTACAAAGGTGACGAAAGTGAAATACACGAGGTAGCAGAAAGATATACAAAAAAATTAAATTCACAGTAGAACTGGAAGAAGAAGGAAGTATAATTTTTTTGGATCTCATGTTAACTAAGATGGAAGACATAAGATTAGCATATTTAGGAAGATTAAAGTCACTGGCTAGATTATAAATGCGAAATCCTGTCACCCTAAGAAGCATAAATTGGCATACTTCAGAGCTATGATCAACAGCATGCTAAAACTGCCATTTCTCTAGAATATCTTCAGTTATCAATTTTCACTATATTCTCCACATTGTACCATTAACACACGATTGTCATTTACCTCAGTCAGTCTAAACGGATCCTTAATAGGGTAGCTTTGCTGCCTGTCTAACTTTCTGTCCGTCTGTCCGTCTGTCCGACAGCTAAGGACACTTTTCGCCAGCAACACGAATGCAGTCGAAAGATACGGCCATTTATGTCATATATTTAGACACTTGCAAACTCACTCATCAAAACTTCCAGCGTACGTTGACCTGTAAAGAGCGATCGAAAAGTTTACATTCAAAGAACATACTAACCCCTTGCCAAAATTTTCGAGTCATCAGTTTTCTGACTGGTCTGATGCGACCTCATACGAATGACTCTCCAGTGCCAAACTCTTCATTTCTGGGTAGCACTTACAGCCAACGTCATCAGTTATTTGCTGTATGTATTCCAATCTCTGTCTTCCTCTACAGTTCGACCACTAATGACGTGAAATATTGAAGGTCAAATTGTTGTTCCCTTTATAAGACGGTCTATAGACAGCCTGCACCACCAACTCCCTCTTGATGTAAGAGAGAGATCAAAAAGCTCCCGTTTGAGTGAGTTACAGCTGCTTAGATACAACCCTCACGACTACGATGCGGATATACGTATATACTTCGATTAATAGGCACGTTTTTTTGTCCCTTCCACTGGGGTGACGAAAGTCATGAGATAGTCAAACGCATCGCGTACAGAGGGTATCAAAGGACGGTGCATTGGTGGACTGCCATTTGTGCTCAGGCGATTCATGTGAAAACGGGTCCGATGGGAACTAACACTCTTTCAACCTCGAATGGTGGTTGGAGCAACACGCATGAGACAGTCCGTTTCGGAAATCGTTCGACCGTTCAATATTCCGAGATCCATAGTCCCAAGAGTGTGCCAATAATACCACATTCCAAGCATTACCTCTCATTATGGACAACGTAGTGGCCGACGGCCTTCAATTAACGACCGTGAGCAGCGGCGTTTGCCTAAAGTTGTCAGTGCTGACAGACAAGCAACACTGAGTGCAATAATAGCAGAAATCGATGTGTAACGCTGGAGAAACGCATCCACTAGGATATTGCTGTGAAATTTAGCGTTAATGGGCTATGGCAGCAAACGACAGTCGCGTATGCCTTTACTAACAGCACGACATCGCCTGCAGCGCCTCTCCTGGGCTAGTGACCTATCAAGTGGCCCTAGACGACTGGAAGACTCTGACCTGGTCAGATGAGTCCCGATTTCTGTTGGTAAGAGCTGATGGCAGGGTTCGAGTGTAGCGCAGAGTCCACGAAGCCATGGACCAAGTTTTCAACAAGACACTCTGCTCCAACTAAACCGACTGGACATGTTTATGTTCCGCTTCTTGGAGACCATTTCCAGCCACTTTTTGGGTGACAATGCGCCATGTCACCGGGCGATAGATTTTCCATTAGTTTGAAGAATATTCTGGACAGTTAGAGCGAATGATTTGGCCACCCATATTGCCCAACATGCATCCCACCGAAAACTTATGGGACATAATCGAGAGGTCAGTTCGTGCACAACATCCTGTAGCGGCAACACTTTCCTAGTTATAGACGGCTATAGAGGCAACATGGCTGATATATTTCTGCAAGTGACTTCCAGATGGTCGTTGAGTCTATGTCTCACGTCGATTGCTGCACTACGACGGGAAAAAGGTGGTGCGACACGATTTTAGGAGGTATCCTATAACCTTCCTCACTTCAGCGTAAACGAAGGCGTAACGGTCCGCCTGTAGGCGAGCAACCCATCCGACGGCCGCGCAGTACTTGTCACCTAGCACACAGGCATTACAGTAGAAAAAAAATTTGCTCGGTTACGGCCGCTGAGCTGGGTAATTAAACAAAACGTAAGTACATTACTTGACGGTTGTTTAAAAGGGCCTTTTATTCTAAGAAGACAGCCTCGAAGGGAATACCAACTAGAGAAAGCTACAGTTGTGTAATGTAGGACTACTTCGACAGCGAATGTTTTCAAAAGGCTTTGTTGCCCGTAGTAGCAACAACGTCGCGAGGAAAAGACTGTGATTTATCGAGTGCGTCATTTGTACCACCTAAACTTCGCCGTGTAAAGCGACTGCCACCATTCCAGTGTGAGAATACGTCTGATGGTTCCATAAGTGACAAAACTATTTGGCTTTATGCCCGATACTACCACTCGAACATTATGCATTATAAAAGTGCCCACGGTGCCAAAGTGAGTGATGAAATTGTGCAATAGTGTAACAAAGTAGAAGATTTTTATGGACTTTTTGTCAGAGATGAAATACTAGAAAACATCAGTGAACAAACAAATATTTGCGCTACACAAACAATGACTTTCAAATATTTGAATCATTAGGGTGCGAACAAACGAGTACAATATAAAGCGGTTGGTTCGAATGATTTTGTGCATGGGGTTGGTAAAGCTTCCATACATTCAACTGACGGAAAAAAATCGCAGCGCCAAAAAATAATTAATGTGGAGTAATGACGTTTCGGAAACAAATTTGTCCATCTGAGATATTTAAGTGATTAACATTGCAAGATCACAGTTTCATGTAAGTGCGAGTTAAGTTATTGCAACATTAATAACAGGTTTAATCGCCAGAATGTTGAATGTAACCATGCAAACGATCATGCATTGTGTAGTACAGGCGCCGGATGTCGTTTTGGGGAATGGAGTTACATGCCTGGACATCACTTGGTCGGACAATACAGGGACAGTTAATGATTGTTCTGGATGATACTGGAGTTGACATCCGATGACGTCTCAACTGTGCTCGATCGATCACAGATCTGGTGACCGAGCAGGCGAACGCAACATGTCGACTCCTTGCAGGGTATGTTGGTTTACAACAGCGGTATGTGGACGAGGATAATCCATTTGGAAAACACCCCCTGCAGTGCTGTTCTTGAATGGCAGCTCAACAGGTCGCTACACCAGGCTGAGGTACAATTTTACAGTCAGGGCACTTGGGACAACCAGGACAGGGCTCCTGCAGTCACACGAAATCGCACCCCAGACCATAACTCCAGGTGTAGGTCCAGTGTGTCATGTACACAGAACAGTGACCTCTCTGGCAGGAAATCACGAATCCAGTCACATAACTGATACGTATTCCGTAAGCAGGTAATCTGATTACTAGCCGCGTGTGAGGCCTGGCGTGAAAAGCCTTCTGGAAACATTGAAAAACGGAGTCAATTTGAAACCCCTTGTCGATAGCACTCTGCACTTCATGTGAGTAAATAACTAGTTGTGTCTCACAAGAATGCCGTTTTCTGAATCCGTGTTGACTGTATGTCAACAGACCGTTCACCTCGAGGTGATTCAAACACAATATACGTTCGAAAATCCTGCTGTATGTCGATGTTAATAATATTGATCTGTAGTCCTATAGCCTTTCTTGAATACTGATGTGACCCTTACAACTTCCCAGTCTTTGGGTACGGATCTTTCGTTGAGATATCGGTTGTATAAGATTGTTAAGTATGGAGCTATTAAATCAGCATACTCTGAAAGGAGCCCAACTGGTATGCGATCTGGACCGGAAGACTCACTTTTATTTATTTAAACTGCTTCACTACTCCGAGGATATTTTTAGTTACTTATAATGGCAGCTATTCTTGATCTGAATTCTGGAATGTTTATTTCGTCTTCTTTGGCGAAGGAATTTCTGAAAGCCGCGTTTAGTAACTCTATTTTAGCAGCACTGTCATGTTGGCATTTCCGTTGCTATAGCACAGAGAAGGCATTGACTATGTCTTTCCGCTAACATACGACCGGAATCTCTCTGGACTTTCTGCCAGGATTCTAGACAAAGTTTCCTTATGGAAACTATTATCAACATCTCGCAATTTAAGTTCCGGCTAAAACTCGAGCTTCTGTAAAAGATCGCCATTACAGGGGATTTAGAGTTCGTTTAAATCTGACATGCTTTTTCCGTTGTTTCTGCAACAGTGTTCTGACCTGTTCAGCAAACTGAGGGATTAGATCTGTCGTTTGTTAATTTATTTGGTAAAAATTTCTCAATTGCTGTCGATACTACTTCTTTGAATTCGAACCACGTCTGATCTACACTTACAATGTTAAATTCAAAGAAGTGGAGACCGACTCTCAGGAAAATGTCAAGCCAATTTTTATCTGCTTTTTTATAGATATATTTTTCACTTATTTTTGGAGGATTTGGCAGTTACTATATTCAGTCTCGCTACGACAACCCTGTGTTCCTAATCCCTGTGTCCACGGTCGTTATTAGTTCAGTAATATCTGTAAGATGTCAAGTGTCCTTTCATAACCGTTTATTATTCGAGTGTACTCATTCACTAACTGCTCGATATAGTTTTCAGAGAAAACGTTTAGTACAATTTCAAATGATGTTTTATGAGTACCTCCGGATTTAAGGAAGTATTTCCGCTAACATATCGAAAATAAATTAGAGTAACCACTAACTATAATTGTATGACTGTGTACGCGTTTGAAATTATACTCAATTTTTTAACCTCTCAGCAATTGTATCATCTGAGTTGGGAGGCCTATAAAAGGACCCAATTATTATTTTATTCCGGTTGCCACGTATGACCTCTACCCGTACTAACTCACATATACTATCTACTTCAATTTCGCTACAAGATAAACTACTTGTAACAGCAACAAAAACGCCTCCGCCAGCTGTATTCAGCCTATCCTTTCTGAACGCCGTTAAGTCCTTAGCAAAAATTTCGGTTGAACTTATCTCTGGCTTTAGTCAAATTTCAGTGTTTATAATCATTTGAGCATCAGTGCTTTCTATTAGCGATTGGAACTACCACAAATTACAACTGTTCGACCTGCACCGTTTGAGACGGAAACCATTTCTGTGTTTCCCCGAGGGCCTCTAACCTGAAAGACGGCACAGTCCACACCACACAGTTCGCGCTACCTGCATAGTCGCCTCCTGCGTGTAACGGATCCTGACCAACTCAGCGGAACCCGAAACATCACCATCTAATTTTTATGTTAATTTTTATATTGAATAGTGATGTTATCAATGGACTGTATCATTCGATAAACTGTTAGTAATATAAAAACACACATAAAAAAATGTTTTGCATCACCCCGGTTCCCAGAACTCCTGAAGATAGACGTTGACTGTGGACATTGTATCACAGGCACAGTCCCTTTGACTGTTCAGAGATGTCACTAAACCCTCCCAAGGTTGTAAACAACCATGCATGAGCAGCGCCTATTAGATGGAGTGAGTCATACAGCCGATCAGTTGCAATCATTCCACCAGGAAGGAGGCACACGGCTCGTGTTGTCTGTAGTTTAACCAAGATTAGACGGTCAGTACCACTGTTCAATCGCGACCGCATTGTTACAGGGCTATTACAAATGATTGAAGCGATTTCATAAATTCACTGTAGCTCCATTCATTGAGATATGGTCACGACACGCTACAGATAGGTAGAAAAACCTGAAGCCGCACTTCAGGTTTCTGCCGCCAGAGCGCTCGAGAGCGCAGTGAGACAAAATGGCGACAGGAGCCGAGAAAGCGTATGTCGTGCTTGAAATGCACTCACATCAGTCAGTCATAACAGTGCAACGACACTTCAGGACGAAGTTCAACAAAGATCCACCAACTGCTAACTCCATTCGGCGATGGTATGCGCAGTTTAAAGCTTCTGGATGCCTCTGTAAGGGGAAATCAACGGGTCGGCCTACAGTGAGCGAAGAAACGGTTGAACGCGTGCGGGCAAGTTTCACGCGTAGCCCGCGGAAGTCGACGAATAAAGCAAGCAGGGAGCTAAATGTACCACAGCCGACGTTTTGGAAAATCTTACGGAAAAGGCTAAAGCAGAAGCCTTACCGTTTACAATTGCTACAAGCCCTGACACCCGATGACAAAGTCAAACGCTTTGAATTTTCGGCGCGGTTACAACAGCTCATGGAAAAGGATGCGTTCAGTGTGAAACTTGTTTTCAGTGATGAAGCAAAATTTTTTCTTAATGGTGAAGTGAACAGACACAATGTGCGAATCTGGGCGGTAGAGAATCCTCACGCATTCGTGCAGAAAATTCGCAATTCACCAAAAGTTAACGTGTTTTGTGCAATCTCACGGTTTAAAGTTTACGGCCCCGTTTTCTTCTGTGAAAAAAACGTTACAGGACACGTGTATCTGGGCATGCTGGAAAATTGGCTCACGCCACAACTGGAGACCGACAGCGCCGACTTCAGCTTTCAACAGGATGGTGCTCCACCGCACTTCCATCATGATGTTCGGCATTTCTTAAACAGGGGATAGGAAAACCGATGGATCGGTCGTGGTAGAGATCATGATCAGCAATTCATGTCATGGCCTCCACGCTCTCCCGAGTTAACCCCAAGCGATTTCTTTCTGTGGGGTTATGTGAAAGATTCAGTGTTTAAACATCCTCTACCAAGAAACGTGCCAGAACTGCGAGCTCGCATCAACGATGCTTTCGAACTCATTGATGGGGACATGCTGCGCCGAGTGTGGGAGGAATTTGATTATCGGCTTGATGTCTGCCGAATCACTGAAGGGGCACATATCGAACATTTGTGAATGCCTATAAAAGCTTTTAGAGTTTTTGTATGCGTGTGCAAAGCATTGTGAAAATATCTCATATAATAAAGTTATTGTAGAGCTGTGAAATCGCCTCAATCATTTGTAATAACCCTGTACTTTTTGCCAGGAAGGGCTCTCAATAAGGGAAGGGTCTAGGCGTCTCGGAGTGAACCAAAGCGATGTTGTTCGGACATAAAAGCGGTACAGAGAGACAGGAACTGTCGATGACATGCCTCGCTCAGGCCGCCCAAGGGCTACTACTGCAGTGGAAGACCGCTACCTACGGATTATGGCTCGGAGGAACCCTGACAGCAACACCACCATGTTGAATAATGCTTTTCGTGCAGCCACAGGACGTCGTGTTACGACTCAAACTGTGCGCAAAAGGCTGCACGATGCGCAACTTCACTCCCGGCGAGGTCCACCTTTGCAACCGCGACACCATGCAGCGCGGTACTGATGGGCCCAACAACATGCCTAACAGACTCCTCAGGCATCACGTTCTCTTTACCGATGAGTGTCGCATTCAACCAGACAGTCGTCGGAGACGTGGTTGGAAGCAAACCGGTCAGGATGAACGCCTTAGACACACTGTACAGCGAGTGCATCAAGGCGGAGTTTCCCTGCTGTTTTGGGGTGGCATTATGTGGGGCCGACGTACACCGCTGGTGCTCATGGACGGCGCCGTAACAGCTGTACGATACGCGAAAGCCATCCTCCGACCGATAGTGCAACCATATCGACAGCATATTGGCAAGGCATCCGTCTTCATGGGCGACAATTTGCAGCCCCATCGTGCACATCTTGTGAATGACTTCCCTCAGGATAACGACATCGCTCGGCTAAGTGGCCAGCATCGCTCCAGACATGCCTGGGATGGATTGAAAAGGGCTGTTTATGGACGACGTGATCCACCAACCACTCTGAGGGATCTACGCCGAATCGCCGTTGAGGAGTGGGATAGTCTGTACGAGCAGTGCCTTGATGAACTTGTGGACAGTGTGCCACGAGGAATACAGGCATGCATCAGTGCAAGAGGACGTGCTAGTGAGTATTAGAGGTACCGGCGTGTACAGCAATCTGGACCACCACCTCTGAAGTTCTCGCTGTGTGGTGTTACAACATGCAATGTGTGGTTTTCATGAGCAGTAAAAGGGACGGAAATAATGTTTTTGTTGATCTCTATTCCAATTTTATGTACAAATTCTGGAACTCTCGGAACCGAGGCGATGCAAAACTTTTTTTGATGTGTGTGTATATTTTCGTTTCGTTCGCAAAGTACTTTTAGTAACGTATTTTTACCACAGCTGTATCTGCTATCACGTATCTATACCATCCGTTGGGCATCGCAAATTTGTCAACGGAATTGCAAGTTTGTGTTAGATGTCGATAGTGATTGCACAGGATCTGGTGGACCCAATGGTGCATACCCGCTGAGCCACGGCTCCAGCGACTTCTTACCACAAGCGCCCTCTGCCGCCAGGATATAGTATGGCCAGCGGCAGCCGCTGCGCCCCACTGGAACATGGAGCCTCTCCCTACGACATCATTGCAGTGAGCCTCTTCCTTATTGCTGCATTTTTTGTTATCAGTCTTTGTATGCCTTTGTTTATCATGTTAACTCGTTCGCTAATCATTTCTGCCGCAGTCCAGCGTTCCTTCGACGACGTTGCCGTACTATTCGTAGCTCACCTCTCCTTACCATTCGTTCTGAAGTCGTACACAACACCGTACACTGGTGCTACGCCCATGTCCCACCTTCTTTCCTTTCAGAGCGTGCGAACTAGCGAAAAGTACGCCAGGAATTGAATAACTTGCCATGTGGTTAGGGCGGCACAATTAACAGTGAGCAGTGGCCGAGGGACTGGTTTTGTGAAGGGAGGCGAGACAGTACGCCGATGCCGGCGTGGTGCCTCCTTTTCTCATCTGCAGCTGCGCCCGGGGGCCCGGTATTAATTCCTGTCGCACGCACCTGCCGGCACACGTAATTAATTACACGGCCGCTGCCAATTTGCGGAGCCGCAGCCAGCTGCGGGCAGACGGCGGCAGCGCATCGGTAATCCTCGCTGTGCGCTGGCGGACGCCCCGCCTGCCTTCCTATCAGGCTGCTAGTGCGGAGTGGCGGACGGGACAGTCTGTTGGTCAGAGTACTGCAGCCATTAGGCCTCTCTGCTGCTATTAAAACTGCAGCCCTAGGAAGAAGAGCAAATAAAAAAAATTCTACTTATCATGCGCATACTATGCACTAACAAGGGGAGGCAGCCAATTGTGAAATTCAGATTCGATTCATACTGCGCATAATAAAAGCTCATGGCCAGAGGTGTAATGTGGCAAAGCACCAAGATGCACTTCTCAGCCGTTGTCGAGAAAATCGACAGTTAAAAGAAACCGTTGCTGTGAAATACTCGCTAGGCTAAATAACTTTCTACAGCGTCGTGGCGCATCGGTAAGCGCTCGGGCTCGTAATCCGAAGGTCGCCGGATCGAATCTCGCGCCATGCAGTTTTTTTTTATTATTTGTTTTTTTTGTAATTCAAATGTATATATACACACACACATATATATACACTCGCACATAATTAACAATTAGTGACCACCAATTGTCTTCTCCGATTTTTGCCCATATGATACGATACGCGTGGTATGCATCAAACCTGACGAACGATAGAACAATTTTTCAGAATGTCAGTCAGGTGTGTTTCCCAACAGATAATTTAAAAAACAATTGTTCTTGTAAAAACACATCGTTTATCAGATGTGCTCGATGTCGTGCTGTTTTCTGCTTTCCATGTTTCTATGATAACTATCACTCTGGTTCGTGCGATACTCCAGCTACTTCTGGTCACTAATTGTTAATTATGTACGAGTGTATACCGAACTTATCAATAAATTGTATCCACTTGAATATTATTTGTGATATTGTATTTTATTTCAAGTTTTATTTTTTCACGACAAACGACTTTCAACAACTTATTATATGCATAATTGTTGCAACTGATTGCCGGGAATTTTATATATATATATATATATATATATATATATATATATATATATATATATATATATATGTATGTATAATTCCCGGCAATCAGTTGCAACATATATATATATATATATATATATATATATATATATATATATATATATATGTGTGTGTGTGTGTGTGTGTATATACATTTGTATTACAAAAAACCAAATAAAAAAAAAAGTTGCATGGCGCGAGATTCGATCCGGCGCCCTTCGGATTACGAACCCGAGCGCTCACCGCTGCGCCACGACGCTGTAGAAAACTATTAATCGTAGAGAGTATCTCACCACAACGGTTTCTTTTAACTGTCGATTTTCTCGACAACGGCTGAGAACTGCATCTTGGTGCTTTGCCACATTACACTTCTGGCCATGAGCTTTTATTATGCGCAGTATGAATCGAATCTGAATTTCACAATTGGCGGCCTCCCCTTGTAAGAAGAACAAATGATTGAGTTTAATGTCTGCCATAAGTGGCGAAGCTCTCAAAAGGGTCCGAGGAAATGATATGAAACTTCACGGGGTGGCAGTGACTGCAATGTTATTTAAGTGATTACAATATCGAGTCAGAGTAACAGAGAGTTGGCAGTATAAGCCCACTTATCATTATAACATTCTACCATTCTCCACCCCTGTGGCCTGAATGCTTGCACTGATTCGGCTGGGTTGGGTGTCGTAAGGGCGTCCTATCCCTGGACAATCGAGCTGGATCTGACTCCACGCGCGAGCTAGTCCCACACATGTCCTGTCTAGGATAATCTGGGATCTGTCTGGCCACATGTGTACCTCAACATCAAGTAGATAGTTCATGGAGAGAAGTAGTATGTTTGGAAGAGCGTTGTTCTGGTGAGAAACGGCATAATGACACCGTCTCATGAGAGGTAACATTTGAAATCGCAGAATTTGTATGACATACTGCTGTATCATCAGCGTTCCCTCAGTGACTACCAGCTTTAAAATGAAGTAATACCCGATGGTTCGCCGTACCCTGGCGCCAGAAGCAACACCGATGTATCTCTCGAAAACTCTGGACGAGTGGGACCACTGTCCAAGTCGCTGCCACGCTCGTCGCCGACGGTAATCCGGCCAGTGTAGCCGGCGATGCATCGCTGAACACAATCCGAAAACTTCGGTCACCAGTCCACGCTTCCTGGTGACGGCACCACTCCAGCGGCAGACGTTTCTGTTGTGGTGTTAAGAGCAACCTACACATGAAGCGGTATGTTTCTAATTCGGTTGCTGCTAGTCTCTGACCAAAGCTGTGGAAAGGAAGAGAATGTTGCAGGAAGCCCATTACTTGACCTCGGATGGCAGGCGCAGATGTTGTTGTTAAACAGTAAGCCAACCCTCCATCATTGTGATCACACGTGGTTGACCAGAACCTTGACGATGAGTATGCCTGCCCTCATTTTCGCATGCATCGGACCACTGTTACAACCGTTGCTCCACGAGTCTGGACAAAGCATGATTCGACTAAACGGCCGAATGGGGATCCACAACGACGCCTCTTTCAGATTCTGCCAGGAGCTCATAGCATTTTCTTACACGAGTACAAGGGCATCGCCCTCTCCTTCTCTGCGATCACTCGACGTCCTTTCACGTCCCTTATATACACTACCAGCCTTGTTAACAACACTAATGCACCGTACTAGGTGTTATACTTGTCGCAGAGAAATGCAACTCTAATAAATACCTCCCGTTGGTGTGTAAATGTACCAAATTACATTGGCATCAGATCACATCTTCTGGGTGCTTGACGCTTTTTTCTTTTTTTAAAAAAAGAAGTCAAGTTGTGTCGTAGATGATCTGGACATATCCAGGCTGCCAAATATAGTACCCAGAACTGCATCCTCTGACTCTAACCCGGTAGTGCGCCACTCTAACTGACCTTGGACGGCAGATGCTGGTACGTTACGTCATAAATAAATATGTATGTTTTACATGTCCTCCTCTCCATATGCTGCTGTCCTGCTTGTCACAGTCATGACGATTAAATTAGTAGGCGTAAAGCTGCAAAACTATATTAAATGAAACGAGCGCATGAGGTCTATATATGGGAAGGCGAATGGTGGACTTGCTTTTGTTGGCAGAATTTAGCTCATTGATAATGCATTATTGAGTACTGCTTGAGTGTTTTGGATCCTCACCAGGTCGGATTAAAGAAAGACATCGAAGCAATCGAAAGCCTTGCAGCTATGTTTGGTACCGGTATATTAAATCAAACACTGGTATTACATAGAAGTTTTATGAACTCAAATAGGAATCCCTGGAGGGAATACTTCCTTTTCGTGAAACACTGTGGACAAAATTTAGAGAACTGATATTTGAGAATGACTGCAGAACGATTCTACTGCCGCCAAGGTGCATTTTGGGTAACGACCGCGAAGACAAAATAAGATAATCATAGCTTATATCGAGGCATAAAGACAATCCTGCTTCCGTCGCTGCATTTGTTAGTGGAACAGGAAAGGAAATGACTATAGTCTGATTAAAAATACTTGATAGTTGATGTTGTATACGATTTCGTACACAGTGGTAACAAGAGATGGGCTACAGAATAATGCATCAACAGCTGTCATTGAAAAGCTGGACAGGAACAGAAGTGATCAGTGAGACAGTGAACACGGCTGACAGAAGATTTAGTTAATTTGTATTTCTCCAAGCGTGTGAAGACTCATTACAAACAACGCTCAAGAATTATGAGTCCAGCCGTCATAATATCAACTAGGAATAGGCTCATTGAACTAAGGCAGCAACGATGGTGTGATTGCGAAGTGGCTCCGAGCACAAGTAGGCTGCCTGCCTGCCGCTACCCGTCATATTTCGTGGTGGCTAGGGCACTCAAGGCACGAAGCCGATGGAGGCGCAGCTCAGCAGGCGCGCACCATTGGGTCCACCAGATCCCACGCGACCACTAGCGGCGTCACATGGAAACTTGCAGTTCTGTTGCTATGTCATCATGGCGTGGTATCGATAAGCGGTGCCACAGTTGAAGTCTGTAACCGCCCGCAACAAAGTCACCACATAGACTATCAGCATAGGCTCCTCGGTTATAGGCGACGTGCAGACACAATGGATCACTTCACAAATGCTGCTAATGTGTAACGCGAATGACTGGACTGTAGACGACGCGTTTTGCAGTTCTGAATTTAAACTCATATCCTTATTTAACCGCAACCTTGTGATGTGCAATATATTCGAGGAAACAGTTCTCACAAATCTCCTGCGGAAGTAAGACTACGACCGCCTCGTTCACGGCGATTAAAGCTAACCCCTTTGAGAAAACTCAAGATAGAACAATTTCAGTTTCAGGGCTAAAACGAAACAGAAATTTCTCGCTATCATTGGTTACCTGAAACTACCCTCACACTTGTTACACGTGCTGATGCGTTACCACCCAATGACCAGTCCTAGTTGCAAGTTGTCTGCATATTATAGGCGACGCTGGCAGATTCCAAACGAAAAAAGTATAACAGAAAAAAATAAGACGAAAAAAAAGTCAGCACGATTATGAAAATGAGGTGACAAAGTATTAGCAATAAACACATTTAAACCAATAATAATGAAAGTAATTTGATTAGATTTAATACTAAAGAAAAATCGCTCCATTTTACGAGATTAGAGCCTACAGCCTTTTCCACGTCGGACTGTTACACTAACCACAGTACTATGCCACTACAATGCGAAAGAATGTGTTGTTTATCCCTGGTTATCCAGTCACAACGATGAATTTCAGACTTCAAAAATTCTGATTCACGCATTGTCGTGCGAAGCTTATCTGATGTAAGACGATCTCTGTGATTAAAATGACTGTATATGTGACACTGAATCGCGTTTTATGCGGAAGGATCCAGTAGTGTTTCGTTAGTGATGTGTATGAGACGTGTGTATTTTTAACATCCTTGTGTGTGCGTTGTTTTTGGCGCGTTTGTCATGTGTGATGAAATATTATAAAAAGAGGGGGGGGGGGGCGGCACACAAAACGTTCTGGATCTACACACATCAAGAAAGAAAGCCAGGCAGCAGACAGGTAATGGAAGTGAAATAAGCAATTGTTGTGCTAGTTTGGCAGCGATGAACGGTTCAGACGTGACGATTGGCCATCAGATTGGAGGAAACCAACTCCAACGCGTGAAGTCTAATTGTCAGATAATTTTATTCGACTTTGATAGTGGTACATTCCACCCTCCGCCTAGCTCCGCACGTTGGTTGGTGGAGTAAGTATGTAGATGTAGATGTAGGTCAGGACTGCACAGACAATATCGTTGTAGACACCTCTAAGCTGGGGCACAACCGCCAACCTCATGTAAGAAATGTAAGAGCTGCTGTTCAAATCACAGCATACTAAAAAGTATAAAGATAACAAGCTGAACATTACTCAAGTCTTTTGAGACAAGTACATAGAAATAAAACATATAAGTAAAATAAAAAAAATATTATTTTTCGTTAGGACACATCATCCCAGAATGAAATGGAAATTTGAGTGATTTTAAGTGCGAATTTTACGAAATCTAACTTCCAACAGTTTCAGACTAGCGAAAGTTTAAAGCTTACTGAATTTATCGGTGCTATGTAACTTCCAGGTTTGTACTTTAGGGATGGAATCCGCTCACTGGAAAGATGTTAGACAAATTTATTTGAGGCAAAAGAGCGCTACATGTAAAGGCAAGAGCGTTTCTTTCTTACAGTATAATGTTTCTCATAACAGGTCTGTCGTGCACCTTGAATTGTTCTCTGAGAGCCAGCGAAATTATGTCAGGTAGCGCTACCATGAGGTATAATGCTTGTGGCAAGAAAAAATTCAGCGAAAACTACGAAATACGTTCCGAGAAGCACATCTCAGTGCTCTTCATAGCATACTTCCAGTAGGCAATTCTTATCTGATGGATTTATGTGTCGACTCATCAAGCTGACGATTGACTGGTTACTTCACACCTATTCTATACAATACTTTGGCTGAGTGAAAAGTACCTCAAGATGTAACAAGAGTAGAAGCAGATGTAACAAGAGTAGCAGCAGGTGTAATAAAAAAATGTAATAGAAGAACTAAACTTAACCCTCATCCTTCAAGCAGCAGCAAGATCCTAAACACTTCCTGCCGTGCAACTGCCTTTAAGAGCAGCGTGCTGTGGATTATTTCGGTCAGGTAAATATCCGATGTCAATAGTTAAACTGTAGCTGTACTTTTTAAAGGTACCCTTCAGTAGCGCTTCAAACAAGGTTGATTAAATATGGAAGCTAGTAAGTGTTCAATCTTAAAAATGAAGGCTGGTGGCATGAAAAACATGACTGTTTACAGATTACTTGCGCAGTAGCTTTCACAGAATCTTTGTGTAGGAATAACCAAAGTTATTGGTTTACAAATGTCTGATAGTGAGCCACAATTAGTTCCAAAATAAACAACCACAATGTGTGTAAATGACGATCAATGATTCAATTTTTAATAAAATGTGTGAGGTTTACAGGTTTTCGTCAACGAATGAGAGAATGACATCATATCGTACAATAAGAGAAGGCTGTGCAAATGTATGCAATGGGGAGAGTGGTGGTGTGACGGGAAATGTATATTTTAATAACGGAAATTTTCACTAACCGAATTTTGTCTATACATTTTCCGTAATAACTTTGAATATAGGTGCATTTATTAAAACCAAAGTGAAATAGCCGTTTGCACGAAATGTTAGCCGCTGCCTATGTCTTTGGACAAAATTTAATTGAGTGAAACTTTAAAAGAAAGTTAGGTTGTAATCGTTGCCAGCAGCCAAAACGAGTAGAGGCAAAATACACGCTATGAATGAAAAAGTCAGAACGCAAACATTTTTGTAGTGCGTCTGGAAAATATTTCAATCTAGATGGAAATATTTGACTATGTAATAACGGTGAACTCCGATTTCATTAGCAACATCAAATAAAGGTTAGTGGGCTTTCTGTTGTGTGCTGGATTGCTGATATAAATTGGTCAATTGAATATGGTGCCTGCGAACATTAGAGAAAATACTAAATCTACCGTTTTAATTAAAACTTGCACCCATCCTATAACAAACACGAAATTAATAAATTCGGAGGATATTGATGTATGAATGCAATTAAATTATCAAGAGAAAATTATTACAGAAGCTATGTGAGCAGTTTTATCACTGTTTTGTTACAGGCATCAATACTGATAAGACACAACACACAAATGTTACCAGTGATGGTAAATGTTGAAATTTGGAGGGTATTCTGGGTAGGGAAGGAGATACGGGAGGCAGTCTGCTCTGATCTGGAGATGTTGAAGCTCTGACCATTCTTTGCGTTCTGCAGTCGCCATCACTTAATATCTAAGGATTAAGTTTGGCACCAGACAAACTCTGCCAATTGTGCACATTACATTATACATCAAAAAATTTGCTTGCCCTAAGACCGCACATCACAGAAAGTAATGTGAGAGTAGTCTTGTAAAAGTAGAACACAAAGTAAAAAATATTTGTGAAGTTTGAAAAGAAAACGATGACTGTATACGACAATTCTTTAAGAACAAAGAGAGAAGACAGGTGTAAAACTGAACTTCAATATACACTGTCAACCAGTTAAGAAATTAAACGAGATATCTTAAATCATTTTCGAAACGTGAGAGATCATAGAGTAGAAACAGAAACAAAGATAGATGCAAACTGATTAGTCTCGATGACTTTACGAGTATTTATTTAGGAAGGAAAAGGTCCACTGTATTAAATTCAGCAGAACGTCCAGTTTCATAAGAAATGAAAGTTAAACAGATATGGTTAAAATAGACAAGTTTTTAATAAAGATAAATGCACAAGTAGAGGAGTAGTTAACAGGCAAAAAGAAACTAAGAGAAAATAAAATCTCAATAATCCCGAGAAACTGCTGATGGAAGGATAAGAGTTTCAAGTAGAGGATAATCTGGATTTGACAAGAATATTCTGGAATGTGCGAAAGTTATCCTCAGTACCTTCAAGAAAATATGAGTAGACACGATGGAAATGTGGGAGGATGAATAATTGGGAAGAATAAGAAACGAGGAAAGCAAAGTAAAAATTGTATGACAAACGTGTCGTCCACTATTTGAACCAGCAGTGTGGAAGTAAAGGAGCTGAACAAAGTGCCGTAGCTTTAGACGCCTCCACAAATACATTAGCTTATAACAGAATAGGGGAGAACCCATTGCTGCACCATCTATCTGTCGTAGTATTTTGTATGCCATTTGAGGTATGTGGATTGTTGTTGTTGTTGTGGTCTTCAGTCCTGAGACTGGTTTGATGCAGCTCTCCATGCTACTCTATCCTGTGCAAGGTTCTTCATCTCCCAGTACCTACTGCAACCTACATCCTTCTGAATCTGCTTAGTGTATTCATCTCTTGGCCTCCCTCTACGATTTTTACCCTCCACGCTGCCCTCCAATACTAAATTGGTGATCCCTCAGCATTTCGAAAGCTTCTATTCTCTTCTTGTCCAAACTATTTATCGTCCATGTTTCACTTCCATACACTCCATACAAATACTTTCAGAAAAGACTTCCTGACACTTAAATCTATACTCGATGTTAACAAATTTCTCTTCTTCAGAAACGCTTGCCTTACCATTGCCAGTCTACATTTTATATCCTCTCTACTTCGACCATCATCAGTTATTTTGCTCCCCAAATAGCAAAACTCCTTTACTACTTTAAGTGTCTCATTTCCTAATCTAATTCCCTCA
Source organism: Schistocerca piceifrons (assembly GCF_021461385.2). Taxonomy (NCBI): domain Eukaryota; kingdom Metazoa; phylum Arthropoda; class Insecta; order Orthoptera; family Acrididae; genus Schistocerca; species Schistocerca piceifrons. Next base: position 669,398,056 of record NC_060139.1, read on the forward strand.
GCATCACCCGACTTAATTCTACCACATTCCATTATCCTCGTTTTGCTTTTGTTGATGTTCATCTTATATACTCCTCTCAAGACACTGTCAATTCCATTCATTATGTGGATGACGAACATAAATCAAACATGTCACAAATGCCTGGCGAGATATGCCCTGATACGTTTGTAAGATGAGCATGATCTCGAGGGATAAAATCGTTTCGCTTTATATGTTTTATAAAGGGCGTCGAGGCCTTTACATAAGAAACCGTTTTGCCAAGTAGAAGTCTCAATTTGTAGGCTAAGTACTTTGCCAACGTGTATGCAGTGTCATGTCCTTCTAGCACTCCACAAATTCTAAATGGAACTGAAATTCTGAGAATGAGTCCCTTAGCTATATCAGCGAAATCTTGAGTCTCTGATTAAGATGTGCATCTTTCGCAGTTCATTCTAGATGAGATCATTTAATAAATCTTTCATCTTGTCTTCGCACTGCGCAGTGTCCAAGACGACAGTTATATTTCCGTTATCTGCTTGTAATATTATAATTTCGTTGTTCTTTTTTTAATTATACTACAGGTGACCTTTCCTCTAAGGTTGTGCATAAGTGGTTTGGCACGTAGTAAAATTCAACCAGTTTTCTCAGATTCAATTGCAGTAGAGAGCCGGATTGCTGGCTCAACAGATTCGATGGTTTCTTTTGCAGGGATCCACTTAAGCAACGGCACTTCGTTGAGCTGATTTACACTCTCACTGTTTATGAGAGTGTAAATGTGCAAAATGTGGCCCTATAGCGAGACAGAGCTGCACAGGTTCCACGAATATTTGAACAAAAGGCACGTTAAGACCCAATCCACACACGAAGTAGAAGAATGTTGCAATTCCATTCCTAGGCGTGGAACTATATAGGTCAATGGACCTCACACTGGTGCAGTATATCGGAATTCAACGCATGTGGACACGCTCAGTTTCACCAACTTCCCACACAGAAGAATTCGGTCATCCATTCTCTGACTTCTCGCGTGCAGCGCCAGAGAGACGCTCACAATATAACAAACGGTGCTTAAAAGCCGGCTTCCAACACCAAATCGATCCGCACAGTCATGGAAAAGAGTAAATGAAGGCAACATGGGTAGAACATTGACAAACTGCAGACACCAGCGCGTTTACCGTATGTGAAGAACGGTCCTGACGTCCAACCGGTCTTCTACACCACCAAGGACAAGGTAAATGCTCTGCACGGTGAAGGCTTGTAGAAGGTAGACTGTGAGTGTGGTGAAGTCTGCATCGGCGGACACAGACCAATAGATGAGAGCGGCTATTGGAATATAAAACACAACAACATGAGAAATTCGGGAAACATAGGGGAGGAGACATCACAGACATAAGAAGTAACAATCGGTTCAAAAATGGCTCTGAGCACTATGGGACTTAACATCTGAGGTCATCAGTCCCCTAGAACTTAGTACTACTTAAACCTAACTAACCTAAGGGCATCACACACATCCATGCCCGAGGCAGGATTCGAACCTGCGGACGTAGCGGTCGCGCGGTTCCAGACTGAAGCGCCTAGAAGCGCTCGGCCACTCCGGCCGGTGGTAATCGTTAAGATTTAACTATAAAATGGGATGGGTATTAATTTTTCTTGTCTTCCGGGGGACCACGAATCCCTTGCACCAGATACTCAGAAATTACCCTGAACACCACCCGAAATTTTGACGGTGGAATTAGCGCTCATTCTGTATATTTATCATTTTCACATCCGTAGCGGCGGTCGAAAGTTACAAGTGTACGGGAGACGCCTGTACCTTAAGCCGGAATGTACCTTGTGCCAATCTTATATCTCTGATCTTTACTCTCTAATTTTAGTCTCTTCCACACGAAAGGCTGCCTACTATGATAGGAGTATAGTCAGCTGTTATTAGAGGAGTAAGGGGTAATTACTTCAGTTTTTTTCACTTACAAGTATGGGTTTCTGGTTTTATTTCAATGTTATTCCAGATGCATTTGCGCACATAAAACGAAATAATTACGATAGACATTTTTCTTAGTAACCATGCTTTTACTTCTCCCGCCATTTGATTATCTTAGGTTACATTGACCTTTTATTGAAATGGGAGGAAAATCGTATCTGGAGCTAGTTGGTGGCATTGCATTATGAACATGGCCAGAAGTACTTTGTAACACACATTAACAATGTGAGAACAGAGATTAACAAGATAGAAATGTTAAATAGGCTTAAAAAATTAAAATTACTTTTTATTTAAATATTTGTTTACAATTAATTTTGGGACAAATTATTTTACAACAAAATAATTATTTTTGTGTGTGTTCATTTAGATATTCAGTTTATTGTTTTGTGTTTATGTTCAACAAATTCTGTTCATAATATATGATTTTCCGCTTATTTTAAGTGGTACGTGACCATATTGTACTTTGAGCCAAATACAATATTTTAAGATTTTATCTGTGTGATACTGTCTTTTAACAATTAGATTATATTTTTTGATTCATTTCATGGGAAATAAGACAAGTAATATGGTTAGATATGTACATGAAAAACCTAATCATTTCTTCTGCTATTACGCTCCAAAGGAAACACGCCCAAGGTACAAGCCCTTCCCTTACTCTGCCATTATGAGACCTCTGAAACAGAATGTTTATCTGATAATACCCCTTTCATTCACGTGTTCCTCCGACTGTACAAGGGTTTAGTAAGGACTCCCCATGTAGCTCACAATGTAAAGTCTTAGGGAATCAAATCAAGAGTCAAGGATGTGGTCAGCCTCACCTATGTACCTTTCCCAAAATTCTGTGTCCACGTGGTCTTTGACAGAAACTACGAATCTTCTGAACAGAGGACATCATACTAGGTCAGATTATCATATTAGGATATACTTGACTCCATATTTGAATCCTTAAAACTTTTCCTTTGAACTGCGTGGGGAGTTTTTACGAAACCCCCGTAACAGTTGGAGGAAGACATGGATGCGAGGGATTATAAGTGCCAAAGAAGTGAGTCTCCGTACATATGAAGCCTCTTACCCAAAGTACCAGAATTTTCTATGAAGAAAAGACTTGTGAGACAAATTTAGTGATTGTGTTGCTGAGCTGTTGTCTTCGTCAGCTACGTAATAAGTATCAGTATTAACACGAGAGTCAGTTCTGTTTCCTTGTAACGTAGAAATGGATCATCTCCAAATAAGTGTCCGGTGCGCAACTTTATGTCAATCATTGTTTAACGAAGCGGCCTCATACCCGCAGGTTATCAAGCGTCGTATCCTCACACCAAATTCGTGAGTCTCTTCATGATCGCAGTTCAAGTAAGTCTGAATTGCACTTAGTGCGTTCCCGCAGCGTTTGCCTTCGGAGCCATAGATGTCTGTGGATACCATTATCTATGTATAGAATGTCGCACCTTGGAACAGAAATGCCAAACGGTCACTTTTTCTGATGACTCCCTCTGTAGTTGTATAAAAGAGTTTTTGTGGTATACTCACATTTCTTTAGCGTTTTCCGAATGATTTAATCTGTACTCAAATATCTCTTTAGACTTCTAAACAACTCATCAAAGCGTCTGCTGTAAGCTATGTGTATTAATAAATCCACAGTTGCCAAAGGTTTTCAATTGTAGGGAACTGCTTGCCCCTTTCATACAACTACCCAGATTGCATGTCACAGAACTACGACGTATCGAACTAAATGCATCACCAAATATACCAGTAACTGAGAGCATACATACAATTTAAGCGTCTGGTTAACTCATCAGGTGATGTCGTCTCTACATAGCAACCGAATAGCCTCTTCGGTCTGTGGGTACACATATGTGGACTTCGACGCTTCACATCGTAAAATTCATAAATGATTTTTACCAGCTCAATACCTGTATGACGGTTACGTAGTTTCAGTTTTTACCAGTAGATCGCACCTGTAACTTCTGACAGTGGCACTTACGATATTTTGAATATGTGACTGAGAAGAATGGCGAAGAGTGCCTCAGGATATCGTTATGAAGGGCGTATTCATGCACAAGAACAGCATACAAGAAGTGTGTACTTGTGATAACTGATTTTTAAAATTCCACGAACAAAAATCTTAATATGTTGCTAGTAGTGGCTACGCTCGCGTAGTAGTTTTGTTATAATAAGTGATGGTAGTAAGTAAGCTACTCTGTGTGCAACAACATCAGCTGTCCTCACATGATTACCCGTTTTGGTAAGCCTAGATCCTGGTGTGCACCGTACTCTAACCCCTTCCAAGCTGACCCAATACACGATATGTTGGTAGGCGCAGAGTCACTGCTGAGCAGTGCGTGCAAGGGGCATGGGCAGGAGTGTGCATTTATACATCGTGCTATTGAAGTAGCCATACATTATACAACGTGTATATTATGCAGCAAATAGTCTGGAAATATGTATTAAATAAAATGAAGGTACTATAAGAGTTGTATTTACTACTTTGAAACGTATCACGTAGCACACATCAACCAGTAAAAGCAATTTCACGAGTATGGTAAATATCAAAAGGCACTAACTGGGGAGCAGCGGCAGACACACTACGAACCACTACACTCGCCTTAGTGTATTCTGCAGCCGAGTACTGTGCACCAGCGTGGTTAACCAGCAACCATGTAAACAAGGTGGACACCCAGCTCAACGCTACTATGAGAAACATAACTGGATGCAGAAAGACTACCCCACTATATTGGCTTCCAACACTTAGTCATATAGCTCCACCCTCCCTAAGAAGACAGGAAGCTCTGATGAAGGAATACACAAAAATAATGAATAACCCCCTACTTCTTATCCATGAAGATGTTCCAACTTTGGAAAGAAGACGACTCCGCTCCAGAAATCCCCCTTTAAGACTGGCTCAACAACTGTCAGCTGCCAACTTCAGCATGGATACTAAATGACACGAGAGTTGGAGTGATAGTGCCTCCCCTGACAAACGTGAACTTATCTGTCCATCAGAGAAACCTAAGGCCTTTGATCATCCACGACAGCTATGGAAAAGCCTAAACAGAATCCGAACAGGACATGGACTATGTGCACACAATCTACACAAGTGTGGAAAGCTTCCCAGCCCTAGCTGTGAGTGTGGGGCACCTAATCAAACAATACAGCACATCGCCCAGGACTGTGAATTAAGAGCCTACGAGGGTAGTCGGGCTAACTCCTTCAACGCCACACCGCCCTGCCTCGAATGGATCGCCAATTTGGACTTCAGAATTTGAAGACTTGTGTAATGCAAAATATCTGCTGTGATGTTACTTTTTATTTTGTTTATGTATATTTTATCTGAATATGTATCCTTCACTTATGTATTTTATAGTGTATTTTATCATATAATTTCATAATGTAATAAGTGTAAATCATGTGTGTAGCGCCATACGCCAAATAAATAAAAATCAAAAGGCAAAGAGCAAATACCTTATTCAAAGAGTATTTTCGATAATTTGCGTAGTATTCTTAAAATCAGTTAGTATCTTGTACTGCACACGTTTTAAAGTAGCTATTTTCTTGAAACTTCCTGACAGATTAAAACTGTGTGCCCGACCGAGACACGAACTCGGGACCTTTGCTTTTCGCGGGCAAGTGCTCTACCATTGAGCTACCGAAGCACGACTCAGGCCCGGTACCCACACCTTTACTTCTGCCAGTATCTCGTCTCCTACCTTCCAAATTTTACAGAAGCTCTCCTGCGAAACTTGCAGAACTAGCACTCCTGAAAGAAAGGATATGGCGGAGACATGGCTTAGCCACAGCCTGGGGGATGTTTCCAGAATGAGAAGGAATGGAAGGTAGGAGACGAGATACTGGCAGAAGTAAAGGTGTGGGTACCGGGCGTGAGTCGTGCTTCGGTAGCTCAGTGGTAGAGCACTTGCCCACGAAAGGCAAAGGTCCCGAGTTCGAGTCTCGGTCGGGCACACAGTTTTAATCTGCCAGGAAGTTTCATATCAGCGCACACTCCGCTGCAGAGTGAAAATCTCATTCTGGAAACATCCCCCAGGCTGTGGCTAAGCCGTGTCTCCGCCACATCCTTTCTTTCAGGAGTGCTAGTTCTGCAAGTTTCGCAGGAGAGCTTCTGTAAAGTTTGGAAGGTAAGAGACGAGATACTGGCAGAAGTAAAGCTGTGGGTACCGGGCGTGAGTCGTGCTTCGGTAGCTCAGTGGTACAGTACTTGCCCGCGAAAGGCAAAGGTCCCGAGTTCGAGTCTCATTCGGGCACACAGTTTTAATCTGCCAGGAAGTTTCATATCAGCGCACACTCCGCTGCAGAGTGAAAATCTCATTCTAGCTATTTTCTTCTTCGAGCTTCAAGCTGTCTCCGTACTAAAACACATCGAAAGCGGTTCAGTGGATTAGTCGTGATAACGTAACAGAGTTACTTTCGCATTTATAATACAAGTATGGAGAGTGTCAATTACGATATTTTTTCCCTGTCATCGTGTTTTGACGAAATAAAATCTGTACGACTCCCCAAGCTATGCTCATGTTACCTTTAAAAACCCCATAAAAGAGATTAGCTTGCTCAGACTAACAGACGGATACGATAGTTTCAGATAAATAGATTGCGATGTCTTTTTCTTTCGTGATCATGTTTTGGCGAGATAAAGCTCATATGCTGTCCCAAACTATACTCAAATTACCTGCGAAATCCCCGTGAAAATTGGTTTTGTAGGTTTGGAGAAGCGCGTTCAAACAATTATCAGTATAGATACAATGTTTTTGTCTTCTGTTGGCTGAGACATGAAGCACGCATATGTGTATCTTAAATGTTTTAGAAGACATGAAAAATAAAAATTAACGCAATCTATTTTAGAGCGTAACTATGTGTAACAAGAATAAAACAAATCATACCAACATTTTGCTTTTCTTATTTCGACTGAAGAGACTGTGTGGACCAAGCGAGGTGGTGGAGTGCTGAGGCAGAGGTTTCGCGTTAGGAAGGACGGTGGTTCACATCCCCGTTACGCTATTCAGATTTGTATTTTGCGTGGTTTTCAGAAATCGCACAGTCCTGCGGTGGAATCGTTACCTTTAAGCGAAGCGACAGATTTCCTTCCCCGGACGGATCTCGTGTTCCATCACCAACTACATTTTTTTTCGTCAACGGGGCGTTGCACCCCAGTCTCCCAACCTTTTACAGCCACGTGTGTGAGAGATTGTCGACAGGTGTTGCTGCGACAGGCAGCTCGACAGGATGATGAAATGCGACGGAGGACATTTGTCAGATAGGAAGCAATAATTCCTATCCACAGTTTCAACATCGACGTGGTACAGTCAAGAACCGCAAACCACTGTGACGTGCGCAGTTGATAGATATTTGACGTTATTCACTCGGAATAGAACCGTCAACATGCCAGAACAAAGGGCTGCTCTTGCTGCTTCCAGCAAACGAATTTTATCGTCGAATACTGTGGAAAGGTTTCACGAACATGGTTGTAAGTGAGGCGACCCATCGTCTGTGAGTTCACCAAAGAAATAAGCGTTAGAGGGCCACAGACGCTGGAGGGACGTCATTTCCGAGGAAGGCTCCGGCTTAGTTTACGAAGCGAAAACATTTGTAATTTGTAATTTAGTTTCGGAACTGACAAAAGTCGTCCAAATTAGAGATGGAGATGCTTTAAGAGAGGCAATGTCTGTGAGTGGAGTCCCTTATCTTTAGGTTGCCCATGCAATTACATGTCTTCCCACTCGCATGTGTTATTGTGCACGTCTATAAAGAGAACAATATTAACGGTCATGCCGATACGAGCGCAACTAATCTACAAGAGAATGAGGATCGTCTACACAAGACTCGTCTTGTAGACGAGCACTTTCAACCACGATAGCTGCAAAGCATATAGTATCCAGGTCGTTCTTCCGACTTTAATACCAACAAGCACGTTCTTGTAGCACGTTGCTGTTTTCAGTCTACTTTCCATGCTGATATCGTAATAGGAGCAGGACTACAACAAAAACGACGTTCATTTTATATAGAATCCTAGTTTTATTGTTATTATTATTATTACTATTATTATTATTATTATTATTATTATTATTATTATTATTGTTATTATTATTTGAGCCGTCAGTCAGAAGACTATTTAAATGTGGCATGCCCCTGAATAATTCATATCCTGCGTTAACCATTCCATCTCAGAGTAGAATTTGCACCATATATCTCAGTTATACATAACATCTAAACAAACTTCCAATCTGTTAAAGAAACACGAGACTATTTATTTCCGAAGAAGTGGAAGCGCAAGTAACGAAAGATCTATATTAGCTGACGAATTATAACGATGAGTTTAAGCCAGCAGAGTCTTACCCGCGCATATTCTCTTAATGTAACCATAATGCGAATAAGGCGCTGAATATATCCTGGCCCATATGAAAACTTGAACTGAATTTAATTGATAAAAGGAGGAAATACAAAAATGCAGCAAATGTCGGAAGAAAATACAAACGTTTAAAAAATCAGTTTCACAGGAAGTGAAAAATGGCTAAGCAGGAATGCCTAGAGGACAAACACATGGATTTAGGAGCATATTTTACTAGGGGAAAGATAGGTACCGCATACAGGAAGGTAAAGAAGCTTCCGGGGATAAGAGAAGCAGCTCTATGAATATCAGGAACTCAGACGGAAAACCAGCCTAAGCAAAGAATGGAAAACTGAAAGGTGGAAGGAGTACATGAATGATCTATACAAAGGAGATGAAGGCAGTATTACAGGGCGCAGAAGTGGACGTAGATTGCGAGAAGACTTTGACGGAGCACCGAAAGATCTAAATCGAAACAAGGCCCCAAAAGTACTGTAGCCTTGGAAGAGTCAGCCAAGATAAAATTATGCCACCTTGTGTGCAAGATGTTGAGATAGGCGAAATACTCCCGTAATACGTAATAATCCCAATTCCAAAGAAATCAGGTGCCGACAGGTGTGAACTATCAGTCTGATAAATCAACACGAGTTATTTACAGAAGAGTAGAGAAACTGGTAGAAGTCGCTCTTGGGAAATATCAGTTTGGATTCCGGAGAAATGTAGGAGCGCATCATTATTGACACTAGGACTTACCTTAGAAGATAGGTCAAGGAAATGCAAACCTACGTTTATTGCATTTGTAGACGTTGAGGAAGTTGTCGAAAATGTTGACAAGAAGATAGAACGGGTAAAATACCGGGGGAATTGGCTCTTTATAACTTGTACAGCAAAGAGACGGCAGTCATAAGAGTTGAGAGGCATGAAAGCAAAGCAGTGGTTGAGAAGGGAGTGAGACAGGATTATAGCATACCCACGATGTCATTTCATCTGTACTTTGAACAAGCTATAAAGGAAACCAAAGAAAAATGTGGAGTAGGACTTGAAGTTGGGGGAGATGAAATAAAAACATTCAGGTTCACCGATAACATCGTAACTGTGTCAGAAAAAAGGGCTTTCAACAATAGCTGTATGGAATGGGCGTGTCCTCATTCTATCAACGAACTTGTCAAAGAGAGCACAGGAGCGAAAACAGGTTCAGGGCACTCTCTCGCCTTTGGGGTGGAAAACAGCCCCTAAAGGCGGAAGATTCAATAATGATCAAAGGCATGATGATGCAGGAGGCAGTGCAAACAACTGCGTTAAAGACCCGTAATGTATATCCGCAGGACATGGGGCCTGTTATTGAAAAGTGTCAAGATGATTTCTCCATTGGCAAAAGTTTTCAGACAAGTCCCTCATTCGGATCTCCGGAAGACTGCGAAACGGGAGGTGACCATGTAAGAAAGAACGAATAGCCCACCAAAGGATATAGTTTTAGGAGTCGGGGCGTGAAATGTCAGACGTTTGAACGTTGTAGGGAAACTAGAAAATCTGTAAAGGGAAATGCTAAAGCACAGTCTAGATATAGTGGGCGCCAGTGAAGTGAAACTGAAAGAAGACAAGAATTTCATGTCATATGAATGCAGGTTAATATCAATAGCGGCAGAAAATGGTATAACTGGAGCAGGATTCGTTATGAAGAGGAAGTTAGGGCAGAGAATGAGTTACTGTGAACAGTTCAGTGATAGGGTGATTCTCATCAGAATCGACAGGAAACCAACACCGACAACGATAGTTCAGATATACATGCTGAAGTCACAAACCGAAGATGAAGAGACAGAGATTACATATGAGGCTATTGAGCTGATACTTCAGTACGCAAGAGAGATGAAAATCTAATAGTCGTTGGGGACTTTAATGCGGTTGTAGGTGAAAAAATAGATGAAAGAGATACGGGAGAATATGGGCTTCGTACTAGGAATGAGACAGAAGGAAAACTGCAATAAATTTCAGCTAGTAATAGTGAATACTCTTTTTAAGAATCACAAGAGGAGAAGGTATACTTGGAAAAGACCTGGTAATTCGGGGAGATTTCAGTTATATTACATTATGGTCAGACGGAGATTCCGAAATCAGGTACTGGATTGTAAGGCGAACCCAGGAGCAGATATACACTCAGATCACAATTCAGTAGTGATGAAGAGTAGGCTGAAGTTTAAGAGAGTATTCAGGAAGAATCAGTGCCCGATGAAGTGGGGTAAGGATGAACTTAGGAATGAAGATGTACGCTTGAAGTTCTCTGAGGCTGTAGTTACTGCAATAAGGAATAGCTCAGTGGCCAGTTCAGATGAAGTACAATGGACATCTGTAAAAAGGGCAGTCACAGAAACTAGAAAGAAAACCGTCGGTACAATAAAGGTGACAGCGAAGAAACCATGGATAACAGAAGAAGTACTTCAGATGATCAGTGAAAGAAAAAAGCAGAGAAATGTTAAAGGAACTTTAGGAATACAGAAAAGCAAGCCATTTAGAAATGAAATAAATAGGAACTGTAGGAAAATGGCTGCATGAAAAATGCGAAGAAATCGAAAACGAAATCATTGTCAGAAGGACTGACTCAGCATACAGGAAAGTCAAAACAGCCTTCGCTCAAACTAAAACAAACTGCGATTGATAGTGCAATCATAATACCGCTGTTAAATGCAGGAGAGAGACAGGATGGATGGAAAAGATACATTCAAAGCCTCTATGAGGTAGAGGACGTGTGATGATGTGTAGGACGAGGAGCACGAGTCAGTACAGAAAACTGCAAGAGGCCACAAGTAGGAGGATTATCGCACAATCAGCTTAACAGCTCATGCATCCAAGTTTCTGACAAGAATAATATAAAGAAGACGGGAAAAGAAAATAAAGGATGTGTTACATGACGATCAGTTTGGCTTTATGAAAGGTAAAGGCACCGGAGAGGCAATTATGACGTTTGTGGTTGATAATGAAAGCAAGAATAAAGAAAAATCAAGACGCCTTCATAGGAAATGTCAACCTGGAAAAAGGATTCACCAGTGTAAAACGGTGCAAGATGTTCGGAATTCTGAAAAAAGTAAGAGTAAGCTGTAGGAAAAGACGGGTAATACACAATACGTACAAGAACCAAGAGGGATTAATAAGAGTGGAAGACCAAGTACCAAGTACTCGAATTAAAAGAGTTATAAGATAGGGATGTAGTCTTTAAGCGCTACTGCTCAACCCGTGCATTGAAAAAATAATGACGAAAATAAAAGGAAGGTTCAAGAGTGGAATTAATATTCAAGGTGAAAGCATATCAACGATAATATTCGGTGATGACATCGCTATCCAGTGAAAGTGAAGGAAACTTACAGGATCTGCTTCAATGAACGGTCTAAGGTGTACAAAATATGGATTGAGAGTAAATCGAAGGAAGACGAAATAAATGAGCAGCAGGAGAAATGAAAATAGTGAGAAACTAAACATGATGACTACTGATGACGAGGTAGATGAAGTTAAGGAATTATCCTACCTAGGCAGCAAAATAACCCATGGCGGAGGAGCAAGGTGGACATAATAAGCAGACGAGCACTGGCAGAAAGGACATTGCTGAACAAGAGGAGTCTACTAGTATCAAAGATGACCTTAATTTGAGAAAGAAATTTTAGAGAACGTACTTTTGGAGCACAGCATTGTAAGGGAATGAAATATGGCCTGTGGGAAAACCCGAAAAGAAGAGGCTCCAAGCATTTGAGATGTGGTGCTACGGACGAATTTTGCAAATTAGGTGGACTGATAAGGTAAGGATGGAGAAGATTCTGCGCAGAATCGGAGAGGAAAGGAATATATGGAAAAACTCACAGGAAGAAGGAACAGGATGGTAGAAATTGAGTTAGTACATCCGGTAATAACTTCCATGGTACCAGACGGAGCTGCAGAGGGGAAAATTTTTAGAGGAAGACAGCGACTAGAATACATTCAGCAAATAACTAAAGGCCTAGGTTGCAAGAGCTACTCTGAGATGAAGAGGTTGGCACTGGAGTGGAATACGTAGCGGACTAGTCAGAAGACTGACGTAAAAAAAAAAAAAAAGTCAAGGTAATTAGATTAGGAAACGAGACACTAAAAGCAATAGATGAGTTGTGCTATTTTGGCACGGAAATAAATAATTTTGGTCGAAGTAGGAAAGATATAAAATGTAGAATGGCAATGCTAAGAAAATCATTTCTCAATAAGTGATATTTGTTAATATCCAACACAGATTTAAACCTGAAGAAATCCTTTCTGAAGGTATTTGGCTAGAGTGTAGCCATGTATGGAAGTGAAAAACTGATGATAAACAGTTTAGAATAAAAGACACTAAAAGCTTTAGAAATGTGGTGCTAAAGAAGAATGTCGAATTTTAGATGGATTACATCACGTAGCTAATGAGGAGGTACTGAATAGAATAAGGGGAACAAGAAATTCGTAGCACAACTTGACCAATAGAAGGGATCGGTTGGTGGGGCGTATTCTGAGACATCAAGAGATCATCAGTTTAGTACTGGAGGGAAATGTGGTTGGTAAAAATCGTAGAGGGATAGCAAGAGATGAATACAATAATTAGATGCAGGATGTAGACTGCAGCAGTTATCTGGAGATGAAGAGGTTCACACAGGTTAGAGCAGTATGGAGAACTGCATCAAATCAGTCTTCGGACTGAAGACCACAACAACAGGAACAACGTGAAAACTCCTGGCAGAAATATTTGGCGTGGCCTTAAAGAGGTCTTGAAAATTCAAACAACACCGTCTCAAGAAGTGAAAATCGGAAATAATTTTACTCCAATCGGAAAGTGTGCATTTTGGGAGACACGAGCCTCAGAGCTTAAGACATTATCTTTGACACTTTCCTTCTCTACACCTGAGTGTATCTTTCGCGGGAGAGGTCGGCGGATCGGTGGAAGGGGGCAAAGGGGAGGGGGCGGTACAAGCAAATCGGGCTAGTTCGGATCAGCATATATCTTGCTGACAATCCACCTCATAATACAGTGTGACACATTAATGTGATGAATGAATAAAGTAAGAAGCCATACAGCCAATAATGCACTATCAGTGATATAGCCAACTAACTAAACTCAAACTCCGTTCATGCCAGAGCTCCTCTTGGGGGACGAGACAGAGGAGTTAAAAGACGTCATAAATTTAGTGCCATAGTTTTATCACTCCAGTGCATTCAGAACTAGAGTCGTGTCATCGTCTGCCTTTAATTTATCGGAAACTCTGAGCCGACTTCGTTCTGAAGTCTCAAAGTACATTATGGATCTAAAAATGTCATGCCATCTGGAAGTAAAAATAGGGTGTGCCTCTGTCGAGTTCATAGGTTTCCCGATCTAGAAGATGTCATAACGCCGCAGAAAATTGGATTTACTAAAAGGAAATGAAAAGGTTATTAATACCACCACTTTTCTGGTGAATGTTGTGAAATCCGAACGTTTAGAATAAAATAATAAAAAAGTCCTACGGACCTTCCAGACGTCATCAATTTTAAGTACCACGTACATATATCACTGTCCTTACTAACTCCAAATAACAACGTCCAGTCACTTTCGATTTTTTTTTTTGTTTCCATAAATTTGTATTCGAACTGTTTCACGCTCATATATAAAGCATGCGGAAGCCACATAATTGATTTTGTAGACTGATACTGATAGTAGCTGTGTCACGAAAATATAAGAATTATTTTTTATGTATGAGTATAGCCATGAATGATGCTAAAATGTCAAGTTGAGAAAAAGAGGTAATTTGCCATATAGCTATCACTCATGATAATACATTGAAGTAGTTGCTATCTTATTATTACGCAGACGATCCCAGCATCCCTGTACACAAATATTACAAGATGTCAACGTAAGCTAACCAATCTTCGGTCTCTTTCATGATCTGTTCCTGCTGGGCTGTCCAAGAAACTGATTATTCTTCATGAATTCAACTGTAGAAATCGACTTGTCGCGCAACGGATTGAATAAAGAGAAAGATTTGGCCCTCTTAAATGAGTCGTGGGAAGTCCACCTTCTTAGGTGAGTAGTCAGCACGACTGACTGCCATATATGGATCCGCGTTCCGTTCCCAGTACTGGCATGGAGTTTTCCTTGGTGAGAGGACTGATACGGGGTGCGCTGAGCCAACTGAGGAGCTACTCGACAGATTAGGAGGGTTCCCAAGTTCAAGACACCCGACAACGACTGAGAGAGCGGTGTGCTAATCACATGTGCCTCCATACTGCATATAACACCATCTAATGAGTGAGTCGTGGGTGTTCTTTTTTACACCGTCATTAAGCATTATTCATTGTGGGGGTCGGCCATCTAGTGAATTGAAACTCTTGTCCTAAAATAACCCGAATTTCATTCGCTCTTTGCGGGAATACATATGAAGAAAGGGATAATCAAAAATTAATAAGAATGGCAAGAACACAGAATAAACAAAAGCGATGACAACATTGAACATAGGCATGCTTTAACTGAATATCTGATCAGCTTGGCAAGTTTTAATAGAGAGGATGCAAATAACCTTCACCCCAACAGGTTGTTGCCCATCATTACCGCGGATGGACGTGCTGTGATTGCTCTGGTCAAACCAGGAAACAAGGTGTAGATTCCACAAGCGTGTGCCTAAATCTTCTTGATCACGTGCTAGACTAGATTCAACCATGCTGTCCAACGATATTCAGTACAAAAGTAATCAAAATCATCTAATCATGATCGTTCCGTTATAACCCACACTGAAAGCTGCTCTCACCAGAATCGACAAGGAGACAATATCTGCTTCCGCTGTGGCCAGCTCGCAGCGGTAACTCATCAGTGATGGTATGATGAGCTGATTCTAGAGAGAGCAGCTGTAACTCTCGCCATGTTTCCCTGCCAAGTCCGCCTTCTCCCACGTCACTACCCACAGTCTCCGTGCCTCACGCCAGTGTGTCCTCTTCTGCGTCCCTATCTAGAGTCTGTTTTCATTTCTCTACCCATGCTCCTGAAAAACTGTACAATTCCTCTTTGCACAAAATCCGCACAAATTATCTTCCACCGATGGAAATGGGTCGGCCAGTGATTAACCAATGATTTATGCTGCGCTCCAACACACAGCAGATACTGAAATAAGTGGTTGTAGTTTTATCACAACCAGCATTAAGAAGTATTTTTCCTTATGTCTTGATGGTGACTAGATTCGGACACCTATGTCCATTTTCAAATCATCCGTATCGTAAGTGTGACAATACAGGCGAAAGCCTATATGCAAAACTTGCCCGTGCAGTGACGATCAAACTCAACAACTGTAAATAAACCACGTAGAACAGACATCGGAGCAGCCACCAATGTCTGTCCTATGTGGACTATTTACTGTTTTTGAGCCGGTCACAGTGCAGTTTGATCGTCACTGCACGGGCAAGATTTGTATATGGGCTCTCGCCTATATTGTCACACTTACAATACGAGAATAGGACATAGTTATCCGAAACTAGTCACACCAAGAAATAAAAAAAGGGGGTTTCTTATTGCAGCTTATGACGTAGCTACAACCATTTACGTAAGTTGTAAGACAAGTTGCGGACCTATTTTTCACCCGCAGTGTGCTGCAATTTCGTAACCTGGTGTATACCGGGTGGTTATAATTTAACTTTCTCTATTTAACACGTTATAACACGGAAAGTAATTACCGTGCGACAACCAATCTTGGTAGCATTAATGTCAAAGACATGGGACGAGAAATAATGCAAGATGGATTCAACTGAAACACTTTTAATATGCTGCTATGGTGTATCATACCATTAAAATTAATAAAATATTCCGGGCTATTATGCCATGATCTAATGGATTTCACTTAACAACCCGACGTTTCGTCCCCATCTGCGGAGGGTGTTTTTAAGGGGGATCGTCCGACTCACACCATGACTCGCTACTGACTACAGCAAAATGCCGCGTCCGCATGCTTACGCGCAGTGGCGTGACGTCACATGTTTTGAATACGCGAGTGCAGCTGGCCGTTGCCGACTGCCGTCGTCCGCTGTTACCATCATCCCATGGTGGAAGACTGGTACACATCTTCTTCAGCACCGGAATCGAAATTCCATTCAATTTCACGCCCTCCTCCTTCCTATTAAAATTCCTTTCATAGTATCTTTTTGTAGCTGTCATTACTTGAGACCTGTCAAAATGACTGCAATGGTCTCCTGGCTGTAAAGCGTGTTCCGCAACAGGTGATCTGTCAATCTCCCCTCTTCTGCAATTGCCCTTGTGCACTTTGAGTCGGCCGCAGAGATTGTGAAACACATCAGGAGTTTTAATAGGAAGGAGGAGAGCGTAAAATTGAATGAAATTTTGATTCCGGCGCTGATGAAGATGTGTACCAGTCTTCCACTATGGGAATAAAGTCACAGCGGACGACGGCAGTCAACAACGGACAGTTGGGCTCGTGTACTCGAAACATGTGACGTCACGCCACTGCGCGGAAGGCTGCGTATGCCCGCGGAAGCGGAATTTTGCTGAAGTCAGTAGCGAGCCAGGGTGTATCGGACGTTCAACAAAGTAACGATACCCCTTGAATATATCCTCCGCAGATGGGGGTGAAACGTTGGGTTTTAAAGTGAAATCCCTCAAATCACGGCATAACAGCACGAAATATTTTATTAACTGTGACAGTTCCGGCCTTGAAAGTTTACATTTTATACATCATACCATTACATACTGGTACCATCACTGCTACAAGTGGGGCTCAGTATGGCTCACATCATTGTTCAGAAAAGTATGAAAGCGCAGGATTGCGTTCTGCACAGCAGAACTAAGCAAGTCCGTAGGTATGCTGGCCCCCTCTCTCGGTATGCTGCCTTTCAGATCAGCACATGTGTGAATGTTTCCCTGGTAAACCGTGTCCTTCAGGTAGCCCCACAACCGGAAATCTCAAGGAGTGACATCAGGTGATCGTGCCGGCCAAGCATTTGGAAGCGATCGGCTGATAAATCGATCGTTTCCAAATGCGTTTAGGAGAAGCAGGTGAACTTCACGAGCAATGCGATTTGAGGCCCCACCTTCATGAAAACTGTTGAGCTCAATGCGTCTCACTCCTGTAGGGCGTGTATGACGTGCTGACGAAGCAAATCGCAGTAACGCTGGCCAGCCACACTACACGTCGTTGTTCCTTGAACGCCAAATTGTTCAAAGAAGGATGGGCCAAGGATGAGAATAGCCGTGAAGCCACATCGTACGGTGATACACTCACCATACAGAGGAACTTCATGCATAGTGACTGGAGGTGAAGATCCCCACACTCGGAAATTCTGTGTGTTCACCTCACCCATCAGAGAAACATGAGCTTTGTCTGTGCATAGGATGTTCCAGGGCCAGCCCTCGTCAACTTCAACCCTTGCAAAAGCGGAGACCGAAGTCAACATGTCGTTCTTCGTCCTGTGGTGCAAGCTGCTGTACGGTATGGATCTTGTACGGATACCATTTGAGAATGGTTCGAAGCACCTTCGTACAGTGTACCACAGGATGTTCAACTGTCGTGACACAGCACGCGCACTGTCTGACGATCGGGAATTGCGCTCAGCGTTGTCTGTCATAGCAACACCGATTTCATCAACTACCTGTGGTGCAACCGGCCATCGGCCTCTTCCCCAGTTCTCCAGTTTATTCGAACTTCTTCATCATGCTCCGCACAGCAGGTGGTGAAAGAGGACCCTTCCGTAACCCTTTCAGCTGGCGATATTCTCGAAGTGCAGCTGCAGCATTACTGTTGTTTAACAGAGCTTCCTCAGTAATGCCTGCTCCTTTTGTCCAAGCTCATCTTAACACGTCAACAAATGCACTGCGACTGGTGAGGTGTGTGAGCGTATCGCAGAATCGATGCTGACCCCACGAAAAGTGTTGAGAGAAAGACCAACAGCCTCCTGAAGAAAAGTGGTTTGTCGCAGGACACAATCAAGAGGCTTAACACCTATAGTGCCGTTCCCCCTAGGTTATATGGCCTTGCAAAGGTTCATAAGGAAGGGGTTCCTTTCCGTCCTATAGTGAGTAACATCGGCGCGCATCTTGCTTCTCTGTTGAGTCCACAAGTAGGACGGTGTGAACTTCATATCAGAAACTCAGCTGATTTTTTACGTCGTTTGGAGGGACTGAGGCTGAATGACTCTGATATTTTAGTGAGTTTCGATGTGGTCTCTCTCTTCACTCGTGTTCCTCTGTCTGATTCGTTGTGCTTAATTGAAGCCAGGTTTGGTGCTGATTTAACTAATCTCTTTAGGCATGTGTTGACGTCCACTTACTTTTTATTTAATGACCAGTATTACGAGCAGACAGATGGAGTTGCGATGGGTAGTCCGTTGTCTCCTGTGATCGCAAATTTATTTATGGAAGACTTCGAGGAACGTGCATTGGAGTCGGCGCCTTTGAAACCCGCCTGTTTCTTCAGGTACGTTGACGATACCTTCGTTGTTTGGCCTCACGGTAGGGAGACTTTGAATGTCTTTCTAGAACATCTGAACTCGATCCACCCGAACGTTCGTCTTACGATGGAGGTGGAAGAGGATGGTTGCCTTCCGTTTCTCGACGTGTTGGTTAGGAGGAAGGATGATGGATCATTGGGACATGCAGTCTATAGGAAACGTACTCACACCGACTTGTACTTACAAGCTAATAGTTGTCACCATTCCGCTCAGCGTGAAGGGGTACTTCGTACCTTCGTACACAGGGCACATGTCGTTTCTGACGCTGAGACTTTGCCAGCTGAGCTGTCCCATCTTGAAGTTACATTTCGTCAAAATGGTTATAGTGATAGACAGATTGAACCTGCGTTGCGCTACCGACCAACTGTACATCGGGTGATTGATGATAATTCTGAGTCAACACCTAAGTCTACTGCCTTTTTGCCTTACGTAGGAAACACGTCAAATAAGATCGGTCATATTTTACGGAAATACGATGTGAAATGTGTTTTCCGACCTCCATCTAAAATTAGAGCACTTTTGAGTTCCGTTAAGGATGATCTTGGACTGCGTAAGGCGGGTGTATATCGTATTCCTTGTAGCTGCGGTATGGCATATATTGGTCAAACTATCAGGACCGTGGAGGACAGATGTACTGAGCATAAACGGCACACACGATTACAGCAGCCAAATAGATCTGCTATTGCCGAACATTGCTTGGATACTGGTCACCCCATGTTATATAATAACACCGAGATATTGGCATGCACGTCCAGCTATTGGGACAGTGTCATTAGGGAGGCAGTTGAGATTAAATTAGCGAGCAACCTCGTTAACAGGGATAGAGGTTTCTGTTTAAACTCTGTTTGGAATCCGGCTCTCTCCCTTGTCAAAAAACAGAGGAACAGAGTCAATGCTGCCTCACCTGCGAATTCATAGTCTCACTATCGATAGCTCTGACTTTGATCATCTTTGGTGGCACTAGTGTTCAGTGTGTGTGTGTGTGTGTGTGTTACCTTTCCTGCTTCTGTCGGAGAACCGAGGTATTAAATTTGCATTTACGCCTCCTGTCCGTTGCAGTTTGCCTTGAAAATGGCGGGGTGTTCTCCCGCCGAAATATCGGCGGTCGCTGAAAGTGTTACCTGGCTGAATTCCCGGAAGTTATTTGAAAGATACAACCACTCGGTTTGTTTTGTAGTAGCGCAATGATGTGCCTTCCCACACATGACATTTTGGGAGCCGATTTCCAAACTACGACATAGCTGATATTTTTTAAGCTAACCTACGAGCTGCCTTCCTGTGTTACGAGAGAGAGAAATTTGCAATCCCTGTGCAGTGGCAATTGGATCTCGCCAGAGGCCCAGCCCCCCCCCCCTCCCCGGTGGGAGAAGAAAAGATTTATAGCACTGATGAATAGTTTCCCACTTGAAAGCGATGAGATGGCATCTCTTGACCAGCCCGGCTTCCCTCAGTTTTCTCGGAAGACCAGTTCATGTCCTTTTAGCAGAGATTTTGACTCATAAAATTACTTATTTTTCCTCGGCCTGGATGCGTGTCGTTGTCCCTCAGAGTGAGGTTTTTCGAAGCAGACCGCATATGCACTCCGCTGGGGCTACAGTTCTGACGTATTTTCGGGCAGGTGCCTTATCTGACAAAACCGCATGTACGGTGAAACTTAAGGTGTCCGTTCACAGCCTGAGCGGTCGGGGCAGTGCCCACTGCTTGCGGAATTTCCGCTGTCTGCGACCGGCATTCCCTCCTGCCCGGCGTAGCTCACCCATGACTCCAAGGACTCGTGGAACTCATTACATAGAGGACATGTAGCTAGACAGACAGAATGAAAAAGGAAGTGAGATGCGTGTTAGCGATTTGATCTTTGCAGTCACTGAAATACTCCATGATATGAAGACATATAGCTGTCAATCGGTACGATCATTATAACAATTTAAATAAATTAATATAATAGTAATGATATATGAAATGTGTCAGCCCTAACCTGACGGATGCGTTTCAATATACGAGTTTCAATATACGAGTTATGTCTGCATCCCTCAGCTGATCACGAACGGGGAAAGGTTCGGAAATCAGTTACTGGAAATAAATAACTATTTCAGATGTGACTGGAAGCAGCTGCCTGAATTTATATTCAGTTAATAATCGTCACACATTCTACAATATATATATAGCAGGTAAGCTTCATCCATTCTGCATTACCATAAACTGTACTAAAACCATACAAATCTACTTCTACATCACTGTTCTGCAGTTCACATCCAAGTGCTTGACAGATGGCTCCACACTATTTGTCGACCATTTCACTCTAGAAGAACCCGCAGGAAAAATTTACACATAAGCATACAGTGCGAGCTCTGATTTCTCTTATTTTATTACGATGTAAATTTCTCCATTTGTAGGTGGGACTCAATTTATCATTTTCGCATTCGAAGGAGAAAGATGGTGTTTGAAATTTTATGAAACGATACAGCCGCAATACAAAATTACCTTGTCACCTCAGTTCGCGTACATATCCGTGACACTATCTCCCCTATTTCACGATAACGGAAACGAGCTGCCCTTCTTTGAACTTCTTCGATAGCCACCCTCAGATATATCTGGAAACAACGCCAGACCGCGTAAAAAACACTCCAGTAGAAGACGAATAAGCGTAGTGTAGGTAGCATCTTTAGCATACTTTTGCCAATAAAATGCAGCTTTCTTTCGTCTTCCCCACAACGTTTTCTATGTGACGGTTCCAGTTTAAATTATCCATAATTGTAACCCTGAGGTTCTGAAACGTTTAGTGCTCATGTGGAGAAAATCTATTTATTGTTTACAGTCAACTGTCACTTTTCTCCGCCATACAGGTATCTCTTATTAATCATTTTGTAATTCATACTGATTTTCTGATGGCTTTACTAGACGATAAACGACAGTATCATCTGCAAACATTGTCCCGAAAATCATTTCTACAGTTTAGAAACAGTAGAGGCCCTGTGATGGTTCCTTGGGGAACGCCGGATCTCACTTCTGTTTCACCCGATGACTGCAGTTATTACGAACCATCTCCTTAGTGACAGAAAATAGCGAATGCAGACGCACAACTGAGACGATACTCTAGGTATGCAGTCTGATAAAAAGCCACTTTTGAGGATTTGTATCAAAAGCCTTCTGGAAATCTAGAAATATGCAATCAACTTTTCGTAAATAAATAATAGCCAAAATAGTGATAATTATGTCGAATTGTATTAAGATTTACCAAAATACTTTCATAACACGCCATGAAAACAAAACATTGAATAGAACAAGTTGAATACCAAACTAACTAGTATCTAGAAATATGGCGTCAACTTGAGATTCCTGTCGATAACATTCATTATTTTGTGTAAATAAAGCCCCAGTTGTGCTCCACAAGAACAATATTATCTGAATCCGTGCAGACTGTGTGTCAATTGATCGCTCTCTTCGACATTTATGTTCGTCCATTATGAAGTAACTCGAAGAAAACTTGCAGAGCCATTTTATAGAACTAATGGTAATACCACTGTAGGCAGCTGGTTCACATCTCTTGCATCAGTTGATGAATTATTGAATCGAGGACTAACATACGTAGGTACTGTACGAGAAAACAAATGGGAGATTCCTTGCGAGTTTTTGCCTAATGTTTGAAGACCCGCTGAATCATCATTATTTTGATCTGTACGAGATAAGACCTCTGTATCATTCGTTCCGAAGATGTATAAAACTGTAGTTTTACTATCTTCTAAGCACCATGAAATGTCTGTAAATCAACAATCGAAGGAAGCTGAAATTATAGAGTTTTACTGTAACATGAAAGTAGCAGTTGGTGACTTAGATTTTAAATGCTCAAATTACTCTAGTTCACGTAGAACAAGAAGATGGTCTAACATAATCTTCGCTGCTGTACTCAACATTTCTCTTGCTAACGGATATGTTATTAGTGTCGGTTCAAAACCAGTTTAAAAAATCAGCCTGGAGAATACATAAAGTCCATTCCAATGAGTATAGTAAAGCCAAATGTGTTCAGCAGACTAGAAAATAAACCAAATTTGGACGAAAATATAAGGGAAATAATGTTCAAATTGATTGGCAATGAAAAACTTCATCAACGCCCAATGCATATGAGCTAGGTCCCAGTGCTTCTAAAAAGCCAAGGTGTTATATTTTCCCAAGGACGAAAGATAGAGTTCTCTAACATGTAACAGTTGCAATAAAATGTACTTGTAACCGTCACTCAAAGACAATCAATTATTGTTTCTCCTTTGAAGCCAAACAAAACGAATTATTTTGTAGACTCATATTAAGATGCTTTCATTTTTTCATATTATTATTAATTTTTGTTTTGTAATTTTAATTATATTCAATGCTCCTATTCTGTTAAAAAACATTTAATTTTTGCGTCGATTTGTATGTCATTTAATCTGAGCTATAAAAATTAAAAACCGAAAGATATATCTTTGTAAATGACTTGAAATTTCTGTTAAGACTGATTACTAAAAGCACAATAAACGTTTAAGTAATAAATATGTTGTCTTATATTGTGTAAATATGCAAGTAACTTCCAATAATTATTTATAAACATGCCTAAATTGTGTACATCTAGAGCTACACATGGCTGTATGTTACAAAAAACAACCCGTGTACTTAACGATTAAACATTTGATGTAGTACGGAAACACTGAATATCTTGTGTCAGTCACTCTTCAGCGAGTTACAGAATATTCGCAGAGATGTGATGGCGAGCCGCACCGTGAGGTGCAGTACGCTGCATTAATCTCCCGGCAGCCGGCGCTGTTCCTCCGAAATCGACAGAGTACATCGACCGTGGCTCTGCGCACACGCCGCTCCGTGTCCCGCGCGACGTAATGACCTTAATAATACATGCGGTTACCCGGCGACCCAAGAGCACGCGATGAAGTGCTTAAGTTTTCTTGTACTTGCCAGATATCGGGGGGTTAGCGGAGACTGCGCCCTGGATAAGCGAGTGCGGTACTTGGCCTAGCTCCTAGGCCCCATGTAATGAGTTGAGCCCAACTATCCTGCTTACAGGCGTGTACTCTGGACTCGCATCGTAGCATCACCACACATTTCCAGTGTAGCTCATGTAAGTGTAGCACACTCTCATGTTGTAAAGCAAAGTTATCCACGTTTTCAGCTTACGTCTCAGGCAGCCATTATCGAAAATTCGTATTTTAACGACGGGAGCCACAGAACCAGCAATTTCGATTGCCTAATAACTGACTTGCTGAAGTGACAATGCACTTTTAATGTAAACAGATAAGTGCTCTTAATTTTGAAAAACAGAGTAACTTTTACTCGACGTTTGCAATATCATTTACTGTTATTCGTTAACAAATACGTTCTGAGTAGTTACGTTACGAAATATTTAGTTGTGCACTACGAAAATGATTAATTTCTTGGTAACTTTACTGTTTTCGTGTTTACTTTGTGCTGTTTCTTGGTAGCATATTTAGATTGACACGTTAGTGGCATTAGCCATAAGTAAGATTTTTAGTTCAATCACTTACTTGTATCACTTATTCTAGGACACAGAACTTCATTCTTAATGGAGAGAAATCTTCAGTTGTAAAAGTAACTTCGGGTGAACTCAAAGGGAGCGTTATGGGGCCGTTACTATTCATTCTATATACATAAATGACTTAGTTGATAGCGGCAAGCTCCATAAGGCTGTTACAGGATTATGCTATTGAATATAGAGGCGTTGCAGAGCTAGAAACTTGTAGCAAAATTCAGAAAGAGCTGCAGCAGATCAGTGTTAGGTGGAGGTGTTGGCAGTTAACCCAAACATAAACAAATTTAACGAGCTGCACATAAACGTTAGAAAGACCCGTTGTTATATGATTACGCTATTACTGAACAAGCACTGGAAGTACTCACATCCATCAAATATGTGGTAATATGCGTAGAGCGAGTTACAGTGCAACATGGCATGAAACTAATCTTCGGAAAGGCAGATACCAGACTGAGATTCATTGGGCGTCCACCGTGGAAGACAGTGGTTTACAAAACATTTGTTCGACTGATACTTGAGCATTGCTCGTCAGTGTTGGACGCTTACCAGAAATGATTAACAGGGGTAACAGAGAAGACGGAAAAAGAGCAGCGCGATTAGTCATAGGCCGGTTTAGTAAGCGCTAAAGTGTAAAAAATATGACCATTTAACTGATACGGCGGACATCACGCTGTGATTTACAACTAAAGTTCCTTGAGGTAACTTTCCCAGAAGAGCAAAGCAATATATTGCCGCCTCCAACACGCACATTGTCCAATAACATGAACGTGACCACCTGTCACGAGCCTAAATAACCATATGTTGCAGAGTGGACCGCTGCGAGACGTGCAGGAACTGAGTCAATGAGGTTCTGGAAGCCGCCATCCGGGATGTACAGTAAAACTGGCTAAAGTGCCATGGCCAGAGATTTCTCGATTGAGGATTCATGGCACGAATAGCACGATCAAAGTGGTCCCATCAATTTCCGACTGGGTTTAAATCCGGGGAGTTTGGTGCCAAGAGTTTCCGGTAAACTCATCCTGCTGCTTTCCAAACCAAGCGCGTGCACTGTGAGTTATGTGGCACAATTCATCGTGTGGCTAGTATGTGTCACTGTGCAGCAGTACGGTGCGGCGTCACCGGTTGTATAATTAGCAGGTGCGGCTGGTCGACTAAGCTGATAGTGACGA
Source organism: Schistocerca piceifrons (assembly GCF_021461385.2). Classification (NCBI taxonomy): domain Eukaryota; kingdom Metazoa; phylum Arthropoda; class Insecta; order Orthoptera; family Acrididae; genus Schistocerca; species Schistocerca piceifrons. Next base: position 669,423,507 of record NC_060139.1, read on the forward strand.
CTGCTGTATGTACGAGGGAAAAGGTCCCCAAGGATAGATACTTATTTGTATTGATCCATTGTGCCTTCCAGAGCAGCGACGTCACACAGAGAATGCCACAGAAACATTCCCTAGATCATAAAACTCCCTCCTCTGGCCTGATACGTTGCTTTTAGACGTTTAATGCCGTACACACTAACGGAGATCAGTTCGATGGATCACTATACGTGATTCGTCTGAAAAGGACATCTGGCGCCACTCAGTGGACGTCCAGTTGGCGTGCAGATTCCAGCCTTAGATGTCGACGGACAGCAGTCAGCATGAACCAGGAGCCTGCTGCGGAGACCCACACACAGCAACGTTCGCTGAATGGTCGTTGAGGAGACACTGTCGATAGCCCCTAGGTTCATCTGGGCGGTCAGTTGTTCAACAGTTGGACTTCTGTTCACCTGTACATATCTGCGCAGCTGTCGTGCACTCCTGTCATCAATGGCCTGCTGTGCACTACAGTTGGGTTGGCGCCAGCCTTTTTGTGCGTTAGAACTCGATTGGACTTTTTTCCACGTACACACGACACGCTTTGTATACCCGCCACTGTTCTTACTGTTATCTGCTTCCTGTAAGTAGTTAATGCACATTGTTGCCGAGGGAAGGCGGTGGTCGTATTAATGTGACTGGATAGCTTACGTCGTGAAAATACCATGAAAGTGTGTGCTCCTTCCTTCGGCGCTCGCCATACGACAACCCGCAGTACTGTGCGGTGTCACCGGTTGCATAATCAGCAGGTGCAGCTGGTCGACTAGGCTGATAGCGACGACTGCTGTAAGATGGCACCATTGCACGCAAAACTACATTTCCATGCCTTCCATAGACGCGATTTAATCGCCAGAAGACACCGCGTTACATGAAGAGCCAATCAGAAAGCACCATCTCATCACGCCGGCGGCAGGCAACCACACGGATCGAGTGTTCTCATCCGCGTGGTAGTAGAAGCAGCGCCGCCATGCCTCTAAATGACTCAGCCCACAGCGAGCACGGCGAGATCACAAGAAGCCAGTGGACTACCTCCTCCGGCGGTCATCAATGAGTGGTACCGCTGCCAGTCCAGTGAACCTGCAGAAAGCCATCCCGGAATACAGCTTGGTAGATATGGACTTGTAAGAGGGGCCATCTAACTTGGTTTGTATGATGAAGTTGCGCACTTTGTTATTTGAAGGTACCTATTCCAGGGAGAGAGAGATCTGTGAAGTTCCAGCATGCTGATAGAGGACAGCACGCGTATCAACGTTTATTAAATATTTTCCTTCAATTTTCGTCTTTTTTATAATTATAGTCATTTCTTTATGGTGACTAATTTCGGACTATAACGTCCATTTTCAAACCACAGTAATCATGAAGTTTCGATAGACGTAGGTGCACCTAAATGTAATCATACTACAAGCTGAAAGTTCGTATCTAAATTTAAAAAAAAAAAAAAGAAAAGAAAAGAAAAGAAAAGAAAAAAGAGGGAAGTTGGATATTGATTTTGCCGTTGCGAGCGTACAAGAACTCTGTCTGAGATATTACTACCGCGAGCTGCAGCGAAAGAACAGTTCTTGACAGTAGTTCGAAGCGGGCTGGGGTGGAGAAATGCGTCAGAAGAGGTCACAGCCTGCTCTGACAGTCCTAGTGGCGCCAGAGGAGGTTTTTGTATTAATCCAGGATTTTTTGTACTTTCACTTTTTTCTGTGCATTGTTGTTGCTTTCCTGCGCACTGAAGGGATTTTATTAGATTTGTGTGTGCTTACATTAAAACTGACATTCACAGTTTTGTTGTGACCAGATATGTGATTATTGATTAAAGACATTGTGGAATAATTAAAACTTTTGCTAATCAAACTGTTCCAGGAAAAGAAAGGTTGGTTGGTGGGTTGGTTGGTTGGTTTGGAGAGTAAAAGGACCAAACGGCAGGGTCATCAATCGAAAAGGAAGTTTGAGTAAAATTGGTCTGTGTGTGAATTTTTTGAATATGGTAAATTAAAACTATTTATTGAGTCCTTTAATTTCTTACATCATTTAAGGCTTGTTGACTTTAATCCTCCTGATCATTTAATTTCTATAAAAAAGAAAAAGCGGAGTAGTTGCGATCATGCAAGCACTCTGCATGTGTCGCTGTATTTCTGTTGGATTATTGTAGTATGTTGCTGAGTGCAGAACATGCATGCAGTTGCAGCGGCATGTCAAGTTAAGTTGTCTGTTGCGTCCAGAGCATTACAGTACAATTGTTAGGAGATGTTAGAGAATATTTTAAAAATCGCAGTCAGATACAAGAGAACTGATTTTTCATGATTTATAGGAAGAGTAATTCCCTATCAGAAAACTGACATGTCCGATAGTAGGTATCTCCACTAAGTGTTTGAATACTGACATGTCTGAATAAGGTTTTTCATAATTCAAGTTGTGTGCCTACAGATCAGATTTTATGATAACTATAATGAAGTTTCGCTAGATAGCCTAGCAATTTTTGGATTAAAGGTATAGATAACGATAATATTGGCAGAGATAGTGCTGTACACATTTTCGTATGTCTGTTGCCATAATAATAACTTTTGATAGTAAAACTTTCACGAGTCTGATGATAATTACAATTCTTGCTAATAAAACTTCCAATGCAGTTTCCAACAATTTACATGTCTGTTGGTGGCGGGAACCGTATGATTACACTTACGTCTAACGCCATGGTTTAAAAAAGGACGTGATGGTCCGAAAGTATTCACCAAAAAGAAATGGCTATTATCACAACAGTGGTGGATATCGAAGGAAAATAGAGTTAGTTACACCAGAGTTCTACCCTCCCTGGAGTGCTCTAATGAATACAGCAAGCCAGATAAGCACATCCCAACGGTGGCGAAATCACGTCACAAAAGGATAACTGAAGAGATTCGAGTTGAGGTGGGGGTTTACCCAACAGTGTATATTTTCCTATTGATCCTTCTGTTGACCACTATTACTAATTTTAAATCATGAAATATTCACCTTCACGTGATTATAATCCGCTGCACTAGTTCCATAGTGTTGCACCTCGGTTCTACTTGGTTAAGCGAACTGCTCTTGCGACCAGCTCAGCGAAACGACATCATAAGAGGGAATCACCTAATCAACAAGCTGGAATTCTATAAGAAGCGTGCGTGATTTCTGAAAGGAGTTGCTACACAATATAGCATCAGTAGGGCACCTGAAGGCACCCACATGATGGGAAAGCTGGAACAAATGATGTCGTGGTTGTCCCCCGACTGTTCCTGGCACCTTTGCCTGTTACAATTGAGAGGCCAGGATTGCTGCCATTTTAGAAACACTACCTCAGCAGGCTTGCATGTATACAGTCTAATTGAGACGTGTACTGTAGTCACCAACTGCGTGGGCGCGCACACTCGGTGTTCATCGCCGTGCGCAGGCACACGCCAATGCCGCCATCCACGCTGGGGACCGCAGTTTGACCTCGCATGGCCCAGTGTGCTTCAAGCCGAGCAGCATGAATAGCCCAGCTATAGCCGCCTTTGCTGTCCACCGCTGGCAGCTCCCACCATCCCGCTTCAGCAGGTCTACTACTGCACTGACTGCACGATTCGGCTGCTTGCCGCCATCGACTGATGGAACATACCATTTGCTGTCTGTACCAACGGCAGGCCACTACTGACACCGACACGCTCCACTAACAGAGGCCAGCACACATCACGGACGGCCTTTGGCTGCATTTCCAGTACCGTCTTATCTGCTGTACTTGTTACGAAATAAATAGATTTTTCAACCAGTACTGTTTCCATGACGGATCTACGCCTGACATCTGACACCACATCACTGCCGCAACGCGCTGGGTGCTGAATGACCCACTGTAATGGTCTTTCACTTTGGCTACTACAAGTTTTGACTCCACTAAGGGAATAAGAACCGCCGATAGAAACACGTAGCAATAGGGAGTGAGAAAAGTAGTAGAAACATTTACAGATCTCACCTATACATAATTCAGCTAAAAATCAAACCCAAAATTCAAACGCCCTGGCAGATTAAAACTTTGTGCCGTGCCTAGACTGGAACTCTGGATCTTTGTCTTTCGCGGGCATGTACTCTACCGAACCGGGTAGCTCAGTTGGTAGAGCACTTGCCCACGAATGGCAGGGGTCCCGAGTTCTAGTCTCGGTCCGACACAAAGTTTTAATCTACCAGGAAGTTTCATATCCGCGCACACTCCGCTGTAGAGTGAAAAATTTATACCAGAAACCTAAAATTACTGCTGAGATTATCTTCGTTTCTAAAATGAACAAATCAGATCAAAATAATAACATGAATGATGAACGAAAACCAAACATTAATGTTATTTACCTTTATAGCTGAATAAGTGAAGTAAATTTTTGATTAAAAAAGAAAAGAAAATATCACTACGAAAGAGGAGCAACTCTCTTACCTATGGAAGAAGTGTCCTAAATTAGGGCTACCATTTACTTTTTTAAGATATAAATTAAATTATGTTGAATATCTTCAACATTTCACGGCCCTGTCAGCAACTGTATAAATATTAATTTTAATTTAAATAATTAGAATTCAGGTTTCAGTCGCGATAACCCAGCCTTCTTCAGAATAGCAGTAACTACCGTTTGTCCATAGTGGACATCGTCAAGTTAAAACTACAAATCCATAAATTATCGTCAGACTATAAAAGTCCAGTTCCAGATAAGTTTTATAGTCTGACGATAATTTATGGATTTGTATTTTTAGCTTGACGATGTCCTCTATGGACAAACGGAAGGTTGGGTTTTCCCAGCTGAAACCTAGGTAAATTCTAGGTAAACAGTGTAACTGAGGCTGTTGATTATTAAAATTAAAATTAAATTATGTTGCAAATAAATTTTTAAAAAGTTGCAGGAAGGATCACTTTGAAAAGTCATGCTTTAAATCGTTGGGATGAAATGTATCACACTATCATTATTTTCCTTCTTTTGCGTTTAAAAATATTGTCACGTTGACACAACTTTGAGGTGTGGTCTAAATATAGCCTGGTACTAAAACTATTGACATATAATTGAGAAAACTGAGTGCAAGGAAAGAAAAACAATTTATTTGAAGATTACAAAATTAGAAGCATTTTGTACAGCAGTTGAGAAATACTGTAACATATCTATATATATATAAAGCAGCGTAGGCCATCAAAAATGGACACACAACGTAAAACATTCTAATCAATCGACAAAAGTTACAAATATGTCTTTATCGGGCACTGTATATTCGTTGTGCGGCCAGATATTACACATGAGCACATAACCCACAGCTCTCCTTCCACGTCATCACAAAAGTTTCCTTCACAAAAAAATGCATTCTCCATCTTCTGTAACACATTTGATTTTCTTTCTTTTTCGTTCATTTCCGTTTCGATTTTTTATTTCATTTTTATGAGCTTTCACCGTTTTGGACGAGATTTCACCCTCTTTTTCTAACTTTTTCTAACTTTTCTTTGGGAGGGCTGGTAGAAATATTTCCTTCAGTGGGTTTAGCACAATTTTTGTAACATTGTTTTTTAAGAAGTGCCAGTTATCAAGGCAGATCCTACGGCTTTCCGTCCTCCGTTGCTTTTCCTTTTGTGACAGTGGAACCATTGATTGCAATGTCTGCTCTTTCTAATAATCACGTAATTATTTCTTACACTATCAATGAGACTAATATTATGCAGATGTGTGAAATGAAAATCCAGGATCAGCAAAAATGGGGAATTCACTGAACCATGTACAGAAGATGGCCTGCACCCAATCTGACGGTTATGCAAAACCAAGTGTAGCTTGAAGGAGCCGCTCTCATTAGTTGGTTGTTGATGTTCTTAAGCGGGACTGTTGCCAAAGGAGGGTATAATGTCCAGAAGCACACACTTTACCTAGCTCAGAAGGAATAAGTGTAGCAAGTTGCTCCTTTCCCTTCCGTTCAATAAGGAATTTTACTTTTTACAATTGTTAATTCCGTCTCATCAGTCTCGTAGCATCTGTCAACCGGAAAATTGTGCTTCAGATAAACATCCTGCAGCAGATTAAAGAAGATTTCAATAGTTTCTTTCCTACATCCTGCAGCACATAAAAAGAAGTTGCACAGAGCTTACGTAATGACATAATCTCCTTATAACATTGCGAGAATAGATCCACCATACCTCTTCCTGCCTCTGCATTCTTAAAGGGATGTTGTAAACCATTCCTATCTGGTAAGCCATTCGACATAGGTCACCAAGTGTTAAGCCATAAAATGTCTTGTCTCTGTGAAGTAGATATATCACTAACTTCTTTTCCTATTCCGCGCGTAATACGGGTTTTCTTCCAATTTCCTGTGAAATTAATTTTGAATGAGAAACTTCAGCTGTGCAGAATGCTTGTGAAGTTGATCGTGATACATTAAATATTTATCAGCGTTTATTGTACTCAGTGCTTCCTCCTTCCCCTGTGGGCTATATTTTGGCTTCCTTCTTGGAATTCTAGAACTAAAAAAAAAAAAAAGAACTGCTCAGTCACACAGAAAAAGTGGCCCGAACTTAGACAGTTACTACTATGGCATTCTTAGGTTAGTTACAAAACAATGAAAAATAGTAACCATTAAAACTAAAGATTTCTAAAAGCTAAGGTTATTGTTATCACGACATGCTAGGGAGAAGACTACTCGTAAGCACAAGAATTGTACGAAAAAATAATGAACGCATACCTGCAAAAGTCTTAAGATGGGCGAATTTTATGTTGAGTACAATCGAATGTGACAATGAACTGATGTGGCGGTTTTACAGGCCAAGGGACGTGGCCTGAGGTGTTGTTTTATATTGCTTCCGCTAAGCTACAGCACCTCCCAATATGAAATATTGAGCTACAAAAAGCTTAAATTCGAGTAAGGATACATGTCATTACTCTAAAATCGTACATTATTTTATTTCTTAGGATTTGAGACGCATCCTTTGCACGTATGGGATGCATCCCAGTCATCAAAGCTTTGCCTAAGTTACCAAATTTGAATTCCGGAATCGTTTCTTCGGTAGGTCTTCGGCCGAAGTTTTCCACATTTCTTGCCCGAAATAGCAGTCCTATCACCCTTGATGAGTTATTCAGTCAGTTTCCTTTCTGCTTGGTACTGTATCGACGTGATGAGTCAGATTAACAAGTTATTAGTCTTAATTTGTATCTAAATATGACTGCATGCTAGCCAATTACAAACGAGTTAACACAATTGTATCGGAAGTAAATATTAAATTCAGTTTCTCTTCGCGGCACACCCATAGCTGAAAAAATTATTTATTTCTAAAAAGGAAAACACAACCTGGTTTCAGGACCTGTGTCCCACCTTCCGTTGCATCTGCAAGATTATAATTTAATAATAGCACCTATTCACATTGTTAACACAAGGAAAGCTAGACAGAACCAACAGGAGTTCTTCGAAAAAACCCTGTAGGTACATTAAAATGTGAATCCATAAATTACGCAAAACTGAGATTAAAACAGGTTAAACATATTTTAACCAGTTTAAGTCTACGTTATGCATCACTTAAGGACTTACATTTTATTGTACGTTAGAGGTTTTTTCTAAGAATGCCTGTTAGTTTTGCTTAGCGTTTCATGTGGTAATGATGTGACTAGATGCTATTGTTGATTTATAATGTTGCAGATGCACCTGAAGATGGGACACAGGTCACGAAACCTGGCTGTGTTTTCCTTTTTAGAAATAAAAAAATTTTACAACTGTAGCGGATTTTATCATTGATAAATATCTAATGATGCTGTGCTGAATGTTATAGCCTTCAGTCCAAAGACTGTTTCTATACAGTTCCCCATGCTAGTCTAGACTGTGCAAACCTCTCCATCTCTGTGTACTACCTCAACTTATATTCATTTGAATGTGCATACTGCTATAATTTTTATGTCCTTCACTTTCATCCAGTATCAGATTGACAATTCGTTTTTGCCTCAAGATGTGTGCAGTCAACTGGTCCCTTATTTTAGCCAAGTTGGCAGATTCCTTTTTTTCAGAAATTCTTTTCCTCCTTTTGCCGCTGAATAAGGTAGAAAATATTAAATAAAGATATTAATATGGATAACAGGAGTAACCAAGATGAACATATTTCAGATTGCTTTCAGCTTTCATATGTGTCAGACATTTCTTAATATTCAGCTAGCAATAAATAATTCTGTTATTACCATTAACCGACTAATTACCATATTCTTCAAACGTTGAAACAATAGAGAGAAGCCGGCTGGTGTGGCCGAACGGTTCTAGGCGCTTCCGTCTGGAACCGCGTGACCGCTACGGTCGCAGGTTCGAATCCTGCCTCGGGCATGGATGTGTGTGATGTCCTTAGGTTAGTTAGGTTTAAGTAGTTCTAAGTTCTAGGGGACTGATGACCTCAGAAATTAAGTCCCATAGGGCATAGAGCCATTTGAACCAGAGACAGAAAGTAACTATACAGCTGCGTCACGTACGGTCCATACGGAGTACTAGAGTCACTAACTCGTTTAAGAATACAGGAAGAACTCATCGGGTACAAAAACACCAAACATTACGTACAATAGAGTGCACAGCACACATACTTCTGTAATAAAAATTTCGAAACAGTTTGACCTTTACGCATGGGTAGCACCTGTCTAACAAACTCCTAAACAGTTTTCACTTTTATTCAGTATATTTTAAAGTTGTGTGCATTATAAGTAAAACTTTGTGTTTGCAGACGATGCAAATATCGCAGTCTCAGTAGACTTTGAATATTATAGTGTTTTATTTAGCACGATCTTATTGGCGATTGTTTGTCGTTGCATTAATCTGAATTTTGAACTCACTTGCCCAGGCGGTTGTAGCATGATCTGTATCGTACAATAGAGTGCACAGCACACATACTTCTGTAATAAAAATTTCGAAACAGTTTGACCTTTACGCATGGGTAGCACCTGTCTAACAAACTCCTAAACAGTTTTCACTTTTATTCAGTATATTTTAAAGTTATGTGCATTATAAGTAAAACTTTGTGTTTGCAGACGATGCAAATATCGCAGTCTCAGTAGACTTTGAATATTATAGTGTTTTATTTAGCACGATCTTATTCGCGATTGTTTGTCGTTGCATTAATCTGAATTTTGAACTCACTTGCCCAGGCGGTTGTAGCATGATCTGTATCGTAACTTCGCTGCGAACCGCGGTACGGCTTAGCGTATTCCACGTGTACAAAATCATTACCAAAAGTAGGAAAGAGATATGTGAGGCCGACGTCTTACGATCATCTGAAGCTCGGATTCCCGACTTTTAGATTTGCCGTCTGATGCTTCATCCTTGGTAAATCTAGGACATGGATAAGAGTCAGAACTTAAAAAACTAGCTTCAAAATTTTTAGAGGACGTTCCAAGCCTTAGACGAAGCACATTAGCGAATTACTGTGTTCTGTTTTTTTCATTAGTATTGACTACGGTGCGGCAACTCATCTTTGGGTTAAAAAGTTAACGTTGAACAAAAACTAGCAGCAACTGCTTTTTAAAGAGATAATAGGCCATTATCGAGCGCACATTCCCAAAAAATTATCGTATACATTGCATTTGTTAAGCTGTATTGTAATTGGGTGCTACTACCGATAGTGGTAGGAAGTGCTCCTTATGCATCGTTGGTGCTCTGGAACGTTCGGAATAGGACACCGTTTCCGAAAAGAGCCTTTGTCTTGCTGTTTCGTTCAAATCTGACTAAGGACTATTGTTCATGTGCCCTTATGTGAGGCGAGAGGGATCGTTGTATCTTGTGAAATGATCGTATGCAGCTGAGTTGAATCGAACAAAAATGTTAAATCTGGTGATTTCGATAAAATTTTGTTATGCACTTTTCGTTTCAAGTGGTAGGGCAGCAGTGAGTGATTAACCACGTTAATATCGGCGGGTGCGCCTAGTCACACACGAAATTAGTCAAATCAGTGTCGTCAGTCTTAGTCAGCAGCATCCATTTCGGATTACACTATTATTTAAACAATTATAACGGCAGCCGTGGGCAATTATACATCTAACCAGAGCAGGTCGCTTAAACTGTGCAAGATATTTGAAGTTTCTGGGGAATGCACTGCTTGCTGAAGCTCCCCCAGTACACAGATCGGTGGGCCAGGCCACATCTCACAAACAACTTCAGGCAGAGAGTAACAGGAAAGGGGTGCACAGTCCCTTGGCCTCTGCACCCCGCTGACCTCACCCCTTGCGACTCTTTCGTCTTGGGCTATGTAAAGTATCTTGCGTTCTCGTGATCACTAGCAACAGTATCCGAGCTCATTGAGGGCATCTTTGTAGCGTTTGATACAGTCAGAGGGGAGTGCAGAATCTTACAGGGCTTACATTATTTCAGTGTACCTTAATGTCAATAAACTTTTCCCAAACTAGAAAAATTTTGGTGTTCCATTTAGCCTATAGAATGCATAGAAATTGCGTGGAGCTGTAGTCACATCATTTCATATTTCCGGCTATGAGCTGCTTACTGCAAAATTCTCTGAATATCATTCTCTGTGATCTCCCAAATTTTTAAACGTCATTCCATAATACCCACATGTGGATCCTTAGTGTTCATTACTCAATAATTTTCTTCAAGCTATTAGTATACTGATGGGAAAAAATAGCGACACAAAAAATAATTAATGTAGAGTAATTAAATTTCGGGAATACATTCATCTAGGTAACATATTTAAGTGACTAACATTGCAGTATCACAGATTAATGTATGCGTGAGATAAGTCGTTTCAAACCTGAAATGCTGGTACATTAACAACTGATGTAACTGTCAGACTGTTGAATGCAACCATGCGTCGTGTTGTACAGTTGTCGGATGTCGGATTGTGGGGTGGAATTCCATGCTTGTTGCATTTGGTAAGTCAATAAAGGGACGCTTAATGCTGTTTGTGGATGACGCCCGAGTTGTCGTCCGACGATGTCCCGCGTGTGCTTGATTGCACACAGATCTGGTGATCGAGCAGGTCAAGGCAACACGTCAACACTTCGTAGACCTCGTAGGGTCACAGCAGCGGTACGTGGGCAAGCGTGATCCATTTGTAAAACACCTCCTATAATGTGTTCACGAATGACAGCACAACGTGTCGAATCACCAGACTGATGAAAAATTTGCAGTCAGTGTGCGTTGGATAACCAGGAGAGTGCTCCTGCTATAGTACGAAATCGTAACTCCAGGTGTAGGTCCATTCAGTCTCGCATACAGACAGGTTGGTTGCAGACCTAACCAACGCATGACATTCACTGGTACCAAGGCAAAGCAGCTTTCATCAGAAAACACAACGACCTGTTGTAACTGCAACCAGGACGGTCGCGGGGTAGCACTGCCGGAAGGCGCGGCGGGACCCGCGGAGAGGCCCGCGAACAACAACACTACGGAAACGGGCGGACACGACCAACGTAGGACAGAACCAATACTACAAGACCGAACAACAGAGCCGCAAGGAAACAATCTCATACACGAACCAGGAAGAAAGCAGTCCAGCGCAAGCGAGGTGTAAACGACGTAAGCGAGATTAGACTGGATGAGCGAGTGGCCGGCGCTCAAGTACGCTCTCGGGGGAGCCGCTATTGGCTGCTGGGACCACGTGTTCCACTGTGGCGCCCCTACACTAAAAGCGGGCCAGGAGGCGCGCGCCGCCACAGCTTACGGTGCTGCGACATTTCATAAATAAAATACAATTAACTGTTTATCTTTTTTGAGAAGTCCATAACCATCGTTGTAATTACGTTAAGTATTTATAACTGTTGACGTTTAAACATTTCCGCACTGCTATGTAGTAGTGAATTTTTTGTTTTTGCGTCTTCGGTGCGATATCGTTCACTTCATATGATCCAAGATCTGTGTGTGTGTGTGTGTGTGTGTGTGTGTGTGTGTAACACATCTTCTAAGTGACAACGAGTACCTACAGTCCCCTGGGAGTGACTCGTTAAGGAGTTATTGTGTTTCATTTGATTTCTTTCCTCAATTATTTGTATCTGTACTACACTGAAAATATCTGCACAACAGGGAAAATTTCGACAGTATGTGTTTTGCGTCTTGTGCTTTCAACATAACAGGAAGCTGGTATACTTTGCACTCCATGTTGGAAGCCACATCAATTCGGGCAACAATGAACGGGTAGACGCGGTCCCATTTCATGATCAGCTCGGTCGCTAGACATGAAAATAACGGACCTTTTGAATGAGGTTTTCACTCTGCAGCGGAGTGTGCGCTGGTACGAAACTTCCTGGCAGATTAAAACTGTGTGCCTGACCGAGACTTGAACTCGGGACCTTTGCCTTTCCCGGGTAAGTGCTCTACCATCTGAGCTACCCAAGCACGACTCACACCCCGTCCTCATAGCTTCACTTCTGCCAGTATCTCATCTCCTACCTTCCAAACTTCCGCTGCAGCGTGAAAAACTCATTCTGGAAACGTCCCCCAGGCTGTGGCTAAGCCATGTCTCCGCAATAACCTTTCTTACAGGAGTGCTAGTTCTGAATGGTTCGCAGGAGAGCTTCTGTGAAGTTTGGAAGTTAGGAGACGAGATATTGTCAGAGGTGAAGCTGTGAGGACGGGGCGTGAGTCGTGCTTGGCTAGCTCAGATTGTAGAACACGTACCCACGAAAGGCAAAGGTCCCGAGTTCGAGTCTCGGACCGGCACACAGTTTTAATCTGTCTGGAAGTTTCAACCAACTTCTTCTTCTGGAGTCATGCACGGACCTGGCTGCTAAGACTCTCACAGCGGCATAAAATCTGATGAACCGTGGCAGTCGCTACCAGTTGGATAATGCGTCTCCGAGATTCGATCCGCTGACGACAACCGAGTTCCATAGTTCCACCGGCGAGTACGCTGCCGGTATGTGATGTGGTCTGTCTGGCACAATGATCTTGGCATAGTCGCGGAATAGTCACAGCGCTCTGCATATTACCTAACGGAGGACGCCTTCGTCTGGCTTCGATGGCTCCTCTGATGTTGGCCAGCAGGTACATCTTATCAACGTATGCTCTACTGAATCTACCTGTAGGAAAATTCACCGGGAAAGTTATGAAATTCAGACTTCTGTGTTTGTTTGATACTGTACAGTACTCTGAGAAAACTGATTGAACATAGTGACCCTGGCGCATGTGTAACATCGCGAGAATTGTTCAAATGGCTCTAAGCACTATGGGACGTAACATCAGAGGTCATCGTCCCCTAGACTTAGAACTACGTAAACCTAACTAACCTGAGGACATCACACACATCCATGCCCGAGGCAGGATTCGAATCTGCGACCGCCGCAGCCGCGTGGTTCCAGACTGAAGCGCCTAGAACCGTCCGGCCACAGGGCCAGCGTTATATTTGCACCTGTGCAATCTATTCAATAATTTGGAAGTGCCAGTCGTGGTGAGAACAGTGTTCTGTATAGTTGTGAATGAGTCATGCAGGGAAAAGTGAATATGAACGTGGACAAACTGTTGGTGCTCCTATGGTATATGCTACCGTAATTAAGGGAGCCGAAGTGTTTGGTCTTTCAAGAGGCACGGTATCAAAGATATATACTGCTTGAAGAGAAAGGGAAAAACATTATTCTCTCAGGAGGAATGTGTGTGTAGCGTAATCATGACAGACGGTCATTGAAGACGACCACTGCAGAAATGAATGTCGCACTCGCGAACCCTGTCAGCACCAAAACAAAACAAAGGGATCGCCCTAAGCATGTATTTGTAGGACGACCTGATGTAAATGCCCGTAAGAAGAAACTGTGGTGCCGAGGTCATGAAACCTGGACCATCCCAGGAGTGAAACATGGTAGTGGTTTGGTGATTGGGGCAACCATATCGTGGTGTGCTATGGGGCCCGTGGTTACTCAGAAAGATCGCATTACTGCGCTCAGGTTAGTATTTTGACCGATCAGGTCCAGGTCATGATACATTGTTTGTTCTTCAGTAGTGATACTGAAAGGAGTCTACTGCGGTACACTTACATGTGTCGTCCGAATATTGCAACAATACTAATGTAAACTAAAATGAAACTATTATATTTTAAACGATATTTGTCTCTGATGGGCCCTATAAAGCGGATCGCTAACTTTGCACGACCGCAGATTCAAAGATACTGCTTCTGGTCTGAGATTGTAGTGTGGGAGTAAAAGACCGCTTGGCGAACAGCGTGGAGTGTGTATCTGTCAATGAGCGAAAGAGGATGCAGAAGGCAGTTTTTGTGGTATGCTCTGTAAGGCCACCAAGTGTTAAATTATAATGTAGGAATTTTCTCATACCAATATTTTGTGTAACACCGCACGTAAAATAGGTAGTTAAAATGACGAGTGATTTTACAATGAATGTAAATTTAATTTTTACAAGAAAGGATTATAGGATTGTTAACACAAACAACCTTTACGAATACATGTATTATTGGAAGTACAAATGTGGAAGGAGAAGTCTTCTCGCAGTTAAGGTAAAGATGTTAATTTTTTATTACTTTCCTTTTTCCAGCGCGTTAGTATTAATGAGTTGGCTGATAATCGGTAACAGTGAGCTCTGTGTTGAGTTACTCCAGAATGTACGTAAACAGATTATTGTAATGTTTCTGTGAATTGTTAACACAGGTATATGTAATTTTATGGTTTGTCTTTATGCTTTTTAGTGATGTTAGATAATATTTGCTGTACAAATCTCATTGTCCGTGGCTACGCCAGGAATGATATGTTTTCATTTCATAAAAAGGATTTAATTTTTCTGAGTAATTTAATAACAATTGTCAGATGTTTTGAAAAGCCTAACTTCACTACTGAAAAGGTGAGTGTTAGTAATTCACACAAATCACTACCGCTCCCTCTCCAGGTAATATGTTTTCCAAAGACATTGAATTTTTCGTAAATGTTTTCATCTATCAGCTAAAAAAATTTTATGTGTATTTCAAAGTATTGCCGCCAGCATTGCACACCGCTGAGACTGTAGCTAGTATAGTTTATTCTTCTTCATGAGAGAGCAGAATATAACGCGATCCACCGTTGCTGCTTTAGAGGTAAGACAGTTTTATTTATTTATTATGTGCACAGGGACCAGAGTTATCGCCTCGGACATGGATGTGTGTGATGTCAAAATGGTCCAAATGGCTCTGAGCACTATGGGACTTAACATCTATGGTCATCAGTCCCCTAGAACTTAGAACTACTGAAACCTAACTAACCTAAAGACAGCACACAACACCCAGTCATCACGAGGCAGAGAAAATCCCTGACCCCGCCGGGAATCGAACACGGGAACCCGGGCGTGGGAAGCGAGAACGCTAAGTTATAGGGGACTGATGATCTAAGATGTTAAGTCCCATAGTGCTTAGAGCCATTTGAACCATTTGAATCAGAGTTATCAGTTTTGAACAGAGCCAGAGGCTTCAGTACCTAAGGGACTCAATATTTTCTGGAGTGACTGTATTTCTTTACTGGTATTGGGAGTTGCGTTGCCCAGTCAGTTAGTATAAAGTTTTGCTAACAATACCACAGAGTAAGCACACCACTTGCACTTGCGCTAGATGATAACTCCAGTTGTGTATGCAATCCCAGTTCGGGCATCCATTCAAGTATTTCAATAAATATAAAGAACGTTACAATACAGTGTTCGAAGACGACAGGGCCCCTACCCACAACAGCTCTCATCATCCAGGCATGGTTTTATTGCCTGGCCAACACAGCCACCAGTCTAGATACTGTGAGTATTCGTGGTTTACTTTGGAGAGAGAGGAGCGAGATTGCTTCGCTGTCCTCCTCCATTATCATTACTTGAACTTACCACTATTTCCTAGAAGGAATTATATGGCACTTCCCTCAGAACCATAAAGGACCTGTATTTACCCATTCCAAATGACGAGAATGTAAGGCTACGACCGTGAGATCGCCGAAGTTAAGCGCTGTCGGGCGTGGTGGGCACTTGGATGGGTGGCTATCCAGGCCGCCATGCGCTGTTGCCATTTTTCGTGGTGCACTCAGCCTCGTGATGCCAATTGAGGAGCTACTCGACCGATCAGTAGCGGCTTCGGTCAGGAATACCATCATAACGACCGGGAGAATGGTGTGCTGACCCCACGCCCCTCCTATCCGCATCCTCCTCTGAGGATGACACGGTGGTCGGATGGTCCCGATGGAGTGGTGGAAATTACAGGAATGTGTTTTGAGTACCTAGACGGTATTAGGCGTGGTGACGTTTTGTAATAGGGTGGTTTCATATTTTTGTCCCACATAAGCATTATGGAAAGACCAGTTCATCTTCTCCCTTACGCCCGGTATTGTAGACTTTCCCCGGTGTCCACACTATTGAGGAGAACGGACACATTGGTGCTGCGAAGAAATGCGATACTGTGGCTCGGTCTCGAGAACGCGCCGCTGTTTAGTGGTACGTCGCGTCGGTACTGCTGTCTACTCCAGAGGAGCTTCCTGTCGCGCGGTGTGCCGGCGGCGGTCCAGCCGGTCTCCGCTACCTGCTGCCTGTGGTCCCACTACGCGCGGCGCCCCCTGCCGGCAGTGGGCCGGTCCGCGCGGCGCTTCGCAGTCGACTGCGCCGCCGGGAATCGATATGGCAGAGCGGCGCCGCCCGCGCCTCGCCGAGGGCCCAGCGGCCCAGCGGCCCTCCGCCCCGGCAAAGCGGGCCGCCGCGACCACGGCCACCGCGCGACCACGACCACACCACCGCAACCTGCCACCAGCTGACGGCTTGCTTCAGCCCACTGTTCCAACAGCCCCGCTGTCTCCTGGCGTCGCTCACGCACGGGTATTATGCGGTGAATACACTGGCTGCCATTGAAATTGTAGCGCCAGAAGGGACAGCATAGAACGAAATATGCATATACAGTACAGTAGGAAAAATATGATAGTGCATTTGTGGGTGATTTATGGGTGTACACGGTTGGAAATTCAGTATGCAGACCTGTCACCTCTGGCAGCAACGACGACTCTAACACTGCTGGACGTCAGGTCAAACTGAGCTTCGGTGGCAGACTCTACATTGCTTCGGTTCTATGCAAGACTTAAAAATCGTAATGACTGGAAAGTTGCAGAATATTAGTCTCACGGTAACCCGTCATCAGCTGTTTTCTGTGGTTGAGAGATCTGGGAAACGTGTTGGCCGGCATCACCCTCTACATCGCGTAGACTTTTTTAATCAGTCTTCTGACTGGAATGAGATTTTCACTCTACAGCGGAGTGGGCATTGATATGAAACTTCCTGGCAGATTAAAACTGTGTGTCAGACCGAGACTCGAACTCGGGACCTTTGCCTTTCGCGGGCAAGTGCTCTACCAGTTCGAGTCTCGGTCCGGTACACAGTTTTAATCTGCCAGGAAGTTTCATATAAGCGCACACTCCGCTGCAGAGTGAAAATCTCATTCTAGAAACAACCCCCAGGCTGTGGCTAAGCCTGTCTCTGCAATATCCTTTCTTCCAGGAGTGCTAGTTCTGCAAGGTTCGCAGGAGAGCTTGTGTGAAGTTTGGAAGGTAGGAGAAGAGGTACTGGCGGAATTAAAGCTGTGAGGACGGGGCGTGAGTCGTGCTTGGGTAGCTCAGTTAGTAGAGCACTTGCCCGGCACACAGTTTTAATCTGCCAGGAAGTTTCAGTCTTGTGAATGGTTTGATGTGGCCCGTCTGTGGCAAATTTTTCATCTTTCTAATCTACGTCCTCAATTATCTCTGTCTTCTCAACAGTTTTCAGCCTCTGCAGCTCCATATATCACCACGAAAGTTATTCGCGGATTTCTTAACTGATATCCTGCCATCCTGTCGCTTCTTCCTGTCAGTGTTTTACATATATTCCTTTCATCGCCGATTCTCCAGTGGGCCTCCTGAGTCCCTCACCTATCAGTCAACCTAATTTTCAACATTCTTCTCTAGCACCACTTCTCAAATGGTTCGATTCTTTTCCTTTCTGATTTTCCCACAGTCCACATTTCACTACCATACAATGCCTGTGTTCCAAACGTACGTTCTCAGGGTTTTCTTCCTCAAATTAAGACCTATTTTTGATACTAATAGACTTCTTTTGCCCAGGAATGCAATTTTTTTCGGTACTAGTCCGATTTGTTATGTCCTCCTTGTTCCGCCCGTCGTAGTTTATTTTGCTACCTGGGTAGAAGGAGTCCTTAACTTCATCTACTTCCTGATCACCAATCTTGATGTTGAGTCTCTCGCTGTTCTCATTTCTGCTACTTCTCGTTATTTGCATTTTTCGTCGATTTACTCTGAATGAGACTGTTCTCTCCAGACAGCAGATCTTGTAAATCATCTTCACTTTCGCTAAGGATAGCAATGTCATCAGCGAATCTTAACATCGACACCACTTCATCATAAATTTTAAACTCACTCTTCAAGTTGTCATTTGTTTCCGTCATTGCTTCCTCGATGTTTAGACTGAACAGCAGCGTGAAGGGAGGAGGGGGAGGGGGCGGGGGAACACTATATACTTCTCTTACAAATTTTTTTTAATCCGAGCTCTTCGTTCTTGACTTACCACTCTTTTTGTTCCCTCTTGCTTCTTGTACATATCGCATATTAACAGTCTTCTCCTTTAGCTTACCCCATTTTTCTGAAGATTACGAACAATTCGCACCATTTTACATTGTGAAATACTTTCTCCAGGTCGACAAATTCTATGAATGTATGGTGATTTTTCTTCAGTCTAGCTTCCTTTATCAACCGCAATGTCATAATTGCCTCTCTGGCGCCTTTATCTCTCCTATAGTCAAACTGATCGTCCACCAAAACATCTTCAATTTTTTTCCATTCTTCCGTATATTATTCTTGCCAGCAATTTGGATTCATGAACCGTTGCGCTGATTGTGCGATAATTCCGGTACTTGTCGGCTCCTGCAGTCTTTGGAATCTTGTGGACGATGTTTCTCCGAAACTCTGACGGTATATCACCAGTCTTATACATTCTTTACACCAACCTGAATAGTCATATTGTTGCCATTTTTACCAATTATTTTAGAAATTCTGATGGAATGTTCTCCATCCTTTCTGCCTAATTCGCTCTTAAAAGTCCAAAGCTCTTCTAAATTCTGATTCTAATACTGGATCCCTTATCTCTTCTACATCGACTCCTACTTCTTCTTCTATCACATCATCAGACGAGTCCTCCCCCTCACAGAGGTCCTCAGTGTCCTCTTTCCACCTATCTGATCTCTCCTCTACATTTAACAGTGAAATTGCTGTTATACTCTTAATGTTATTGCACTTGCTTTTAATTTCACCGATGGTTCTTTCCGACAATATTTTATTTTTTGATCTCTTCAGATTTTTCATGCAGCCATTTCGCCTCATCTTCTCTGTACCTTTTGTTTGTTTGATTCATAGGTGATTTGTATTTCTATATTCCTGAATTTCTCTGAACATTTATGTACTTCCTTCTTCCGTCAATCACTGAATTATTTACTATGTTAAACACGGTTTCTTCGCTGTTACATTACTTGGCTTGTACCTACGTTTTTCTCTCTAGCTTCTGTTATTGAAAGAACGCTACAATACAGTCTGCTGATGCTGATGTCCACACTTCTTCAACCCAGATGCCTACTGAACTATATAAGTCCTAGACCAGTGTTTATCAGTCGCGGTGGCTGTCAAGTGGCGGCATGTATATCTTTCGGTAAACCATGACCAGTTGTTTTGAGTGGATGAGAGTTCTGCGAAACGTGCGGGCCAGCGTAATACTGAATCAGGCTCCAATATGCGATTTTGCGTTATTTTCTTGAAAGGAGATCTCGAAGATGAGGCACAGCGACTGGCCTCCACACGACAGAAATGTAACGCCTGCTGTAGAACTTGCCAACTACTGCAAACACAGCAGAAACTTTATTATGACAATGACTTGCGTCCTTCACGGGTTGTTCCAGCAGCATCTGCATCGCCCCAGCATGATCCCATCTTCTTCATGTGAATATAGTATTGACGAAGGTGAAGTTAACCACATATATTTTCAGAAGGTGCTGCCCCACACGTTGTAACTATTTGAATGACGATTACCGCCAAGACCTGCTGATAAAATTTCTTTATTTAACAACTAGTTCTGGTCCACTGGCCATTGTCACAGTCCTAATACTACACTGAAGAGCCAAAGAAACTGGTACACCTGCCAAATATCGTGTAGGGTCCCCGCCAGCACGCAGAAGTGCCGCAACACGACGAGGCATGGATTCGACTAAAGCCTGAGGTAGTGCTGGACGGACCTGACACTACGAATCATACAGGAATGTCCATAAATCCATAAGAGTACGAGGTAGTGGAGATCTCTTCTGAACAGCACGTTGCAAGGCATCCCAGATACGCTCAATAACGTTCATATAAGGGTAGTCTGGTGGGCAGTGGAAGAGTTTAAACTCAGAATAATGTTGCTGGAGTCATTCTGTAGCAATCTGAACGTGTGGCATGTCACATTGTCCTGCTGGTGTTGACCACGTCCATCGGAAAGCACAATGGTCATGATTGGATGCAGATGTCCAGACAAGATGCTTACGTACGTGTCAGCTGTCAGAGTCGCATCTAGACGTATCGGGGGTCTTCTATCACTCCAAATGCACACGCGCCACACCGTTACAGAGCCTCCACCACCTTTATCAGTCACCTGCTGACATGCGGGGTCCATGGATTATGAGGTTGTCTCCATACCCTACACATCCATCCGCTCGATAAAATTTGAAACGAGACTCGTCCGACCAGGCAACATGTGTCCAATCGTCAACAATCTAATATCAGTGTTGACGGCCCCAGGCGAGGAGGAAAGCTTTGTGTCGTGCAATCATCAAGGCTACACTAGTGGGCCTTCGGATCCCAAAGCCCATATCGATTATGTTCCGCTGAATGGTTCGCACGCTGACACTTGTTGATGGCCCAGCACTGAAATCTACAGCAATTTGCAGAAGGGTTGCACTTCTGTCACGTTGAGCGATTCTCTTCAGTCGTCGTTGGCCCCGTTCTTGCAGGATCTTTTTCCGGCCGCAGCGACGTCGGTGATTTGATGTTTTGCCGGATTCCTGATATTCACAGTACACTCGTGAAACGGTCGTACAGGAAAATCTTCACTTCGATACATGGAGGTGTTGTATTCCATCATTCGTGCGCCGATTAACACCACGTTCAAACTCTCTTAAATATTGATAACCTGGCACTGTAGCAGCAGTAAACGGTCTAACAACTTTGCCAAATACTTGTTGTCTTATACAGGCGTTGCCGACCGCAGCGCTTGTTTAAATGTCTCTGTATTTGAATATGCATGCCTATAAGAGCTTCTTTGGCGCTCTAGCGTATTTATAACAACGGTTTATCGATATATAACCATTGGCGTCAGATAATAAAATTATGAATTCTTCACTTTTGTCACAGAGTAATATAAATTACATCATCAGTCATAAACTGTACCAGACATCGACGCATCAGCAGTCAGCATTAACGCTAGGAACGGGGCGATTCTAAATACATACATGTGAATGCATATGTCTCGCGTGTTGCCCAGCGCCTCAGACATCCCCAGAAAAATACATAATATATGAGCTAGAGGCTACAACGACCATGTTGGACGTCACTGTTGAGAATATTACGTGATATCTCTAATGGATTTCTGATACTGACAGATGATGCCCATTGTCCTGAGACCAGAGATTAGGCAGTTTTAACTAGCTTTGTAAGTAAACACCGACCGGCTTTTCTAAGCAGCTCCCTAGTGACTCGGAAGTTCTTGGGTG
This sequence comes from Schistocerca piceifrons, assembly GCF_021461385.2. Classification (NCBI taxonomy): domain Eukaryota; kingdom Metazoa; phylum Arthropoda; class Insecta; order Orthoptera; family Acrididae; genus Schistocerca; species Schistocerca piceifrons. The sequence continues at coordinate 669,445,186 of NC_060139.1, forward strand.
CTAGTTAATGCCACGTAGAGGGGGGCTAGACAACGCAAACGGCTGTTCCATAGCTTACCTCTGTTGGCTTATGAGACATTTCCGATGTAGGAGGCATCTTCCCATGAATTCTCCTAATTGTAAAATATTTTTCATTGCGTTTGTCACTGACTCAACACACTGAAGTAAATTTGTATTTCACATCTTCTGCTGCTGAGAACGCTTCTTAGGCTCAAATGGATTAGATGGCCCTGGCGACTTAGATGGATGCGCGCTGTTCTGTCTGCCAAGCTATACATTTGGCACTTATACTAGGACCACATGGTAAATAACGTGACACAAGCTTTAAACAGATTCCGTGGGCTGGAGCCACCGTGATAATGGCGGCCATCCCTGAGAGCGGGGACCTTCCCTCCCCATCACTGTTGTGGTATATCGAAAGGTTGTAACAATGGAAAATTGTACGGAAATGCAGGAGGATCTGCAACGAATTGATTCATGGTGCAGGGAATGGCAATTGAATCTCAGTGTAGACACGTGTAATGTGCTGGGAATACATAGAAAGAAAGTTCCTTTATCACTTAGCTACAATATAGCAGGTCAGAACTGGAAGCAGTTAATTCCATAAATTATCTGGGAGTAGGTATTAGCAGTGATTTAAAATGGAATGATCATATAAAGTTGATCGTCGGTAAAGCGGATGCCAGACTGAGATTCATTGGAAGAGTCCTAAGGAAATGCAATCCGAAAACAAAGGAAGTATGTACAGTACACTTGTTCGCCCACTGCTTGAATATTGCTCACCGTTGTGGGATCCGTACCAGGTAGGGTTGATAGAAGAGATAGAGAAGATCCAACGAAGAGTAGCGCGCTTCGTTACAGGATTATTTAGTAATCGCGAAAGCGTTACGGAGATGATAGATAAACTCCAGTGGAAGACCCTGCAGGAGGGACGCTCAGTAGCTCGGTACGGGCTCTTGTTGAAGTTTCGAGAACATACCTGCACCGAGGAGCCAAGCAGTATATTGCTTCCTCCTACGTATATCTCGCGAAGAGACCATGATGATAAAATCAGAGAGATTAGAGCCCACACAGAGGCATACCGACAATCTTTCTTTCCACGACCAATACGAGACTGGAATAGAAGGGAGAACCGATAGAGGTACTCAAAGTACCTTCTGCCACACACCGTCAGGTGGCTTACGGAGTATGGATGTAGATGTAGATCACATGGGAGCCCATCTGTCAGCGCAGTGCTTCATCCATGACTCAACCAACTTGAATCCGCCTGATCTGAAACTGATTACAGTGCAAAGGTCAGCCTGACTAAGCAGTCGGCACAAGAGGTAATGTGGAAGCGACCTCGACGATGGTTTGCCAAAGGTGATAGTTATGACAACAACAAGCGTAATTCAAATATATTGTCGAACTCGCAACAAGAAGTACATCGTTGAGAACTTCGCAGAGAACTCAAGGTGAAATATGCCTAACTGGGCTAAAACCTGATTGGCCCAGAGTAACGTTGATTCCACAGTGTCCTCGTCTAGCCAACTACGTTCTCCGGGGTACTATGGGCTGCGTTTGCTCTCTCTCTCTCTCTCTCTCTCTGCGGTTACCGACGCCGGATGACACTGATGGTTCAAATGGCTCTGAGCACTATGGGACTCAACAGCTGAGTTCATCAGTCCCCTAGAAATTAGAACTACTTAAACCTAACTAACCTAAGGACATCACACACAGCCATGCTCGAGGCAGGATTCGAACCTGCGACCGTAGCGGTCGCGCGGTTCCAGACTGAAGCGCCTAGAACCGCTCGGCCACTCCGGCCAGCGATGACACTGATGCGTGATACAGTGTGGCAGCGTCGAGACGGCACCAACATCTACGTGGCTCTATATGAGACTGACCACAGGCGCCAGACGCTGATATAATGGCGAACTGCACTCCGCCCAATATAACATCTGCTCCCTTTTAAATAGTAGTTATTTCTAGCGCGAGCCTTCAGCGAACGCGTACACTTGGTCGCGGTCGTCTACTGTTTCCCGCCAGTGGTTGCCATTGAGCTGCCGCACGGATAGCAAGGCTTCTAGTTTATATTATGACGACTTCAAAAATATCGTAATTCACGCTATCACAATATAATAAAATCATACCGTCTTTCTCTGGGTTATAACGGAATTTCTCACCGATGTATCACGCCTATATTAGCACAGGAGAGGAATTCGTCGCATCAAACCAGTCAGGATACTGGTGACCAAGAAAGAATATATATTGGCGGTACATTGACTACAGCGTTTTTCGATGGTAAGTTACAGAAGCGGCAAATACACTGAAGCGCCAAAGAAACTGGTATAGCCTTGCGTATTCAAATACAATGATATGTAAACAGGAAAGATACGGCACTGCGGTCGGCAACGCCTGTGTATGACAACAAGTGTCTGCCGCAGTTGTTAGATCGGTTATTTCTGTTACAATGCCAGGTTATCAAGATTTAAGTGAGTTTGAACGTGATGTTACAGTCGCCACATGAGCGATGGGACACAGCATCTCCGAGGTAGCGATGAAGTGGGGATTTTCTGGTACGGCCATTTCACGAGTGTATCATGAATATCAGGAATCCGGTAAAACATCAAATCTCCGACATGGCTGCGGTCGGAAAAAGATCCTGCAAGAACGGGACCAACGACGACTGAAGACAATCGTTCAACGTGACAGAAGTGCAACCATACTGCAAATTGCTGCAAATTTCAACGCTGAGCCGTCAACAAGTGTCAGCGTGTGAACCATTCGACGAAACATCATCGACATGGGCTTTTGGAGCCGAAGGCCCAGTCTTGTACCCTTGATGACTGCACGAGACAAAGTTTTACGCCGCTCCTGGGCCCATCAACACCGATATTGGGCTGTTCAAAATGGTTCAAATGGCTTTGAGCACTATGGGACTTAACTTCTGTGGTCATCAGTCCCCTAGAACTTAAACCTAACTAACCTAAGGACATCACACACATCCATGCTCGAGGCAGGATTCGAACCTGCGACCGTAGCGGCCGCGCGGTTCCAGACTGTAGTGCCTGGAACTGCTCGGCGACTTCGGCCAGCTATTGGACTGTTTACTGGACACATGTTGCCTGGTCGGTCGAGTCTCGTTACAAATTGTATAGAGGGATGGACGTGTACGGGTATGGGGACAACCTTATGAATCCATGGACCCTCCATGTCAGCAGGTGACTGTTCAAGATGGTGGAGGCTCTGTGATAGTGTGGGGCGTGTGCAATTGGGAAATAAATGAAATGCACAGACGCAATTACAACGTTCCGCTTGATAATTGAAGCAAAATTAATACAACCCCTAATTTGAGGAAGAAATTCCTGATGACGTACGTTTGGAGCACAGTATTGTATGGTTTTGAAACATGAACGGTGGGAAAACCGGAGCGGAAGAAAATCGAAGCATTTGGGATGTGGCGCTAGAGAAGAATGTCCGAAATTTTGTGACTGAAAAAGAATGAGGCGGTTTCCCGCAGAAACGGCGAAGAAAGGAGTACACGGCAAACACTGACAAGAAGACGCGACAGGATCATGGGACATGTGTTAAGCTGTCAGGGAACAACCTCCATGATACTAAAGGGAGCCGTACAGCATAAAAATTTTAAGGAAAGCCAGAGGTTGGAAAACATCCACCAAATAACTGAGGACGTAGGTATCAAGTGTCACTCTGAGTTCAAGAGGTTGGCGCAGGAGAGGAATTCGTGGCGGACCGCATCAAACCAGTCAGAAAATTGATGATTAAAAAGATAAATTTTAATGTAATAATGTGTTAATGGAAGAAAGTAATCATTCCAGAGGAATGGAAAATGGCCCTGATACACCCTCTTCACAAAAAAAGGTCCTAAATCTGATCCCAACAACTATAGAGGGATTTCCCTGGTGGATGTTAGATTAGATTAGATTAGATTAGATTAGATTAGATTAATACTAGTTCCATGGATCATGAATACGATATTTCGTAATGATGTGGAACGAGTCGAATTTTCCAATACATGACATAATTAGGTTAATTTAACAACATAATTAAGTTAATATAACAACTTTAATTTTTTGTGTTTTTTTGTTTTTCTTTATTTTTTATTTATTTTTTATTTTATTTTTTTTATTTTTTTAATATTTTTGGGTTTTTTTCTTAATTTATATCTAAAAATTTCTCTATGGAGTCATTCAGAAATTACTTTTGAATTGGGTTTGGTTGTTAATAACAAATTTCATAAGAGAGTATATATACTGAGAAGCTACTGTGAATATCCCTAGATCCTTAAATAAATGTCTGCAGGATGATCTTGGGTGGACTCCAGCTATTATTCTGATTACACGCTTTTGTGCAATAAATACTTTATTCCTCAGTGATGAATTACCCCAAAATATGATGCCATATGAAAGCAATGAGTGAAAATAGGCGTAGTAAGCTAATTTACTAAGATGTTTATCACCAAAATTTGCAATGACCCTTATTGCATAAGTAGCTGAACTCAAACGTTTCAGCAGATCATCAATGTGTTTCTTCCAATTTAATCTCTCATCAATGGACATACCTAAAAATTTGGAATATTCTACCTTAGCTATATGCTTCTGATTAAGGTCTATATTTATTAATGGCGTCATACCATTCACTGTACAGAACTGTATGTACTGTGTCTTATCAAAATTCAGTGAGAGTCCGTTTACAAGGAACCACTTAGTAATTTTCTGAAAGACAGTATTGACAATTTCCTCAGTTAATTCTTGTTTCTCAGGTGTGATTACTATACTTGTATCATCAGCGAAGAGAACTAACTTTGCCTCTTCATGAATATAGAATGGCAAGTCATTAATATATAATAAGAACAACAAAGGACCCAAGACTGACATTAGTGGAACCCCATTCTTGATAGTTCCCCAGTTTGAGGAATGTGCTGATCTTTGCATGTTACGAGAACTACTTATTTCAACTTTCTGCACTCTTCCAGTTAGGTACGAATTAAACCATTTGTGCACTGTCCCACTCATGCCACAATACTTGAGCTTGTCTAGCAGAATTTCATGATTTACACAATCAAAAGCCTTTGAGAGATGACAAAAAATCCCAATGGGTGGTGTTCGGTTATTCAGATCATTCAAAATTTGACTGGTGAAAGCATATATGGCATTTTCTGTTGAAAAACCTTTCTGGAAACCAAACTGACATTTTGTTAGTACTTCATTTTTACAGATATCTGAAGCTACTCTTGAATACATTACTTTCTCAAAAATTTTGGATAAAGCTGTTAGAAGGGAGATTGGACGGTAATTGTTGACATCAGATCTATCCCCCTTTTTATGCAAAGGTATAACAATAGCATATTTCAGTCTATCAGGGAAAATGCCCTGTTCCAGAGAGCTATTACACAGGTGGCTGAGAACCTTACTTATCTGTTGAGAACAAGCTTTTAGTATTTTGCTGGAAATGCCATCAATTCCATGTGAGTTTTTGCTTTTAAGCAAGTTTATTATTTTCCTAATTTCAGAGGGAGAAGTGGGACATGATATTGTCCAGAGCTTTACTAGAAAGGGCAGACTCTCAGTTGGATTGCCAAATTGGGGAGTATCAAGCAGGGTTTAGGAAAGGAAGATCCTGCCCTGAACAGATCTTAAACCTCAGAAATATTTTAGCATATCAGAAGCAGAGGGCGAAACCGTATATAGTGACTTTTGTAGTCGTCCAAAAATCTTATGATTCCATAGACAGAGAGTCGTTGTTCAATAGTTTGGAGGAGTTTAGCTTGGACGGGAAAACGTTAAGCATCATCAAGGGCCGGCCGCGGTGGTCTCGCGGTTCTAGGCGCGCAGTCCGGAACCGTGCGACTGCTACGGTCGCAGGTTCGAATCCTGCCTCGGGCATGGATGTGTGTGATGTCCTTAGGTTAGTTAGGTTTAAGTCGTTCTAAGTTCTAGGGGACTGATGACCACAGCAGTTGAATCCCATAGTGCTCAGAGCCATTTGAACCATTTGAACCATCATCAATGAGACGCTCACGAATACGTCCTCTAAAGTCAGATTTATAGATGAACTATCGAAACCTTTTGAGATCAGAACCAGGGGTCCGACAAGGGGATGGTATCTCACAAATGCTGTTTAACTGTGCACTCGAAAAAGGTGTGAGGGAATGGAATGCAAGAACGAGAGGGGGAATAATACTTGGAACAAAGAAGAAAGGAATTTGCTGACGACATGGCGCTGCTCGGGGAAACGTGGGAGGAAGCTAAAGAACAAATCGCCGAGTTACAACAGCAGGCAGGGAATATTCGTTTTTTCGTAAGAAAAAACGAGTATTATGACATATATATACTAGATACTCCTAAGAGAATTAAAGTAGGAGCTCAAAAAATAGAGGTGGTGAGGAGTTTCAAGTACCTAGGGGAATGGATTGAATGGAACAACCTGTAAGGGAAAACAACGGAAGCAAGAAGGACCAAACTGGAACTAGCTTTCCAGAAAACCAAAAACACATGCAATAAAAAAGCCCCCTCTTGGAACTCCAAAATAAGTCATTTCAACACAGAAGCACTCTACGCAGCAGAGGCAATAGTCATGGGGAGGAAAGGGAAAGTGGAAAAATTGGAAATCAAGGAGAGGAAAATTTTGAGGAAGATCATGGATCCCAAATTAAAATAACAAACAAGTTTTCTATAGAAACGAAGCAAAGTGGGAGAGACTCTCGGAAACCATGAGGAAAAGGAGGATTATTTCTCATACTCCGAATGAATCTCGACGAACTAACTAAACAAATCTTTGACTTCTTTTACAAAAAAATAAAAGACTAATGGGCTTAAGAAAGTGGAAAAGGATTTGAGAGAACTCCAGATTACCGAAGTCATGTTAAAGAATGGTACAGCCAATACCGTCACCAGAAACAAAACTAAGAGGTTCCCAGTTAAGATCAACACCAGGCAACCGATTCAGCTATCAGAGGAGGAAAGAAAGATCAGATAGAATGAAGAACTAATGGGAGAAAAAGACAGCACAAGCATCTAAGAAATGATTGATCTGACGTACCCCAAAGATGGGTGTTTCGAAGTGGAAAAAAATGAGTTAATTATTGGCCTAATGTATTCCGAATGCTGTTCGTCTTTCATATTTGTTAGTTTCTTTTACTATCATGTCCATGTACTTACAGATATGTGTAAGTCACAGCAGTTATTGCTGATGGGTCACTTCGCAACGGGAGATTCTACTTGCGCTACACGAAACAAGATCGTTTTAAACAGAACATTGTCTTGCGAAACATAGGTAAAATGTGCTTTCTCTTTTGCTATTATATCTTTAACTTTATATGCGTTCGTCACATCTCTTGTAGCGCATTAGAGAATGAAACCGTTACTGATCCTCGTCACAAACACATCATTTCTAAAACTTGCAGTGTTGTACATTCGCCCTCTAGCATAACACGTCCTATTTAAGCATTCGAAGATGGGAACTTTAGGAAGTAATGTGTAGGGCTTGGAGTAATGCAAAACTGAAACGATCAGGTAAGTCAAGGCGCCCGAGTACATGAATGCTTTTATCTTAAAGTCTGACATGCGCTGAAGCAAAATCTTTCGCAGTACCACCTGAAAATGGTCCAAAGACCGAAACTGAAGTTTTGAAATAAATAATTTATACAGTTAACAGCGAATATGATGTCCTTTAAGAGATTATGCGTGACTCTGAAGCCCGACTACGAGAAGTTAAGCACCTTGCTGTGTCGATCTTCAGCGAGCAGCGGTGTTGGTGTTAAAACTGCATGCCCCGACGCAGTGGGCACTGTCAAAAGAGAATCGATGGCGCTGTTATGACTAGAGATACCTAAACGTGTTTTGCGGAGCAGCTGCGAAAGCAATTATGTCGCGAGAGCTACTGAGGCCGAAATGGCTTGTGGCGTACGAGAAATTGTGCCCGGGGCAACATTCATAAATCACACGATCTCCCAGCGACTCACAGCGCGGGGCTGTATGCCAACCGGTGCAGCCTGTGCGCCGTATCAGAAGAAATTCGTCACAGACTACTACTAGGTAACTGGGCTGAGGCTGAACGTCTATCTCCCCATCTGGAAAATAACATTTATTTTCTTGGAATATTCTGATTTATGACATAATAATTGAATATAAGAGACCATGTTCGCAATACTGAAGACTGTACTCGTATTTCTCCGTGGTGGAACTGAGTCGGTGTCCTCTACAGTGGAAACAAAGACCGTTTAGCACAGCAAGTGGAGAGAGAACAGTGGCTGTTTTTATGTTTGCAATGGAACAGTAGCAGGAGCGAGCTCCCCAGAACCCGAGCAACGTCATTTAAGGCGGTGTAAGAGAGACGAGAGAGGCAATTCTGACGTTACGGCTAATAATGGAAGCAAGGCTAAAGAAAAATCAAGACACTTTCATAGGTTTTGTCGACCTGGAAAAAGCGTTCGACAATATAAAATGGTGCAAGCTGTTCGAGATTCTGAAAAAAGTAGAGGTAAGCTATAGGGAGAGACGGGTCATATACAATATGTACAACAACCAAAAGGAATAATAAGAGTGGACGATCAAGAACGAAGTGCTCGTATTAAGAAGGGTGTAAGACAAGGCTGTAGCCTTTCGCCCCTACTCTTCAATCTGTACATCGAGGAAGCAATGATGGAAATAAAAGAAAGGTTCAGGAGTGGAATTAAAATACAAGGTGAAAGGATATCAATGATACGATTCGCTGATGACATTGCTATCCTGAGTGAAAGTGAAGAAGAATTAAATGATCTGCTGAACGGAATGAACAGTCAATGAGTACACAGTATGGTTTGAGAGTAAATCGGAGAAAGACGAAGGTAATGAGAAGTAGTAGAAATGAGAACAGCGAGAAACTTAACATCAGGATTGATGGTCACGAAGTCAATGAAGTTAAGGAATTCTGCTACCTAGGCAGTAAAATAACCAATGACGGACGGAGCAAGGAGGACATCAAAAGCAGACTCGCTATGGCAAAAAAGGCATTTCTGGCCAAGAGAAGTCTACTAATATCAAATACCGGCCTTAATTTGAGGATGAAATTTCTGAGGATGTACGTCTGGAGTACAGCATTGTATGGTAGTGAAACATGGACTGTGGGAAAACCGGAACAGAAGAGAATCGAAGCATTTGAGATGCGGTGCTATAGACGAATGTTGAAAATTAGGTGGACTGATAAGGTAAGGAATGAGGAGGTTCTACGCAGAATCGGAGAGGAAAGGAATATCTGGAAAACACTGATAATGAGAAGGGACAGGATGATAGGACATCTGTTAAGACAAGAGGGAATGACTTCCATGCTACTAGAGGGAGCTGTAGAGGGCAAAAACTGTAGAGGAAGACAGAGATTGGAATACGTCAAACAAATAATTGAGGACGTAGGTTGCAAGTGCTACTCTGACACGAAGAGGTTAGCACAGGAATGGAATTCGTGGCGGGCCGCATCAAACCAGTCAGTAGACTGATGACAAAAAAAAAAAAAAAAAAAAGAATGATGTTTCCAGAATGAATTCATCATTCTGTACTGGAGCGCACGCTGATATTATACTTCGGGTGGCAGATCAAAACTGTGCGCCGGAACGAGACTAGAATTCGGGAATTTTACCTTTCGCAGGCAATGGCTCTACCGACTGAGCTGCTCGGACATAACTCACGCCCCGTCCTCAAAACTTTGCTTTCGCCAGCACCACAACTTCTACGTTCCAAACTTCACAGAAATTCTCCTGCAGGACTGGTACACCTCCATGGACTCTCTCTGGGGTCGAGGTTATGACCAAAAATGTATTAATTACACTACTGGCCATTAAAATTGCTACACCAAGAAGAAATTCAGATGATAAACGGGTATTCATTGGACAAATACATTATACTGGAACTGACATGTGATTACATTTTCACGCAATTTGGGTGTATAGATCCTGAGAAATCAGTATCCAGAACAACCAACTGTGGCCGTAATGACGCCCTTGATACACATGGCCTTGAGTCAAACAGAGCTTGGATGGCGTATACAGGTACACCTGACCACGCAGCTTCGACACGATACCATAGTTCATAAAGCGTAGTGACTGCCGTATTGTGACGAGCCAGCTGCTCGCCCATCATTGACCAGACGTTTTCAGTTGGTGAGAGATCTGGAGAATGTGCTGACCAGGGCAGCAGTCGAACATTTTCTGTATCCAGAAAGGCCCGTACAGGACCTGCAACATGCGGTCGTGCATTATCCTGCTGACATGTAGGGTTTCGCAGCGATCGAATGAGGGGTAGAGCCATGGGTCGTGACACATCTGAAATGTAACGTCCACTGTTCAAAGTGCCGTCAGTGCGAACAAGAGGTGACCGAGACGTGTAAACAATGGCACCCCATACCATCACGCCGGGTGATACGCCAGTATGGCGATGACGAATACACGCTTCCAATATGCGTTCACCGCGATGTCGCCAAAGACGGATGCGACCATCATGATGCTGCAAACAGAACCTGGATTCATCCGAAAAAATGACGTTTTGCCATTCGTGCACCCTGATTCGTCGTTGAGTACACCATCGCAGGCGCTCCTGTTTGTGACACAGCGTCAAGCCATGGTCTCCGAGCTGATAGTCCATGCTGCTGCAAACGTCGTCGAACTGTTCGTGCAGGTGGTTGTTGTCTTGCAAACTCCCCAACTGTTGACTCAGGGATCGAGACGTGGCTGCACGATCCGTTACAGCCATGCGGATAAGACTTCTAGTGATACGAGGCCGTTGGGATCCAGCACGACGTTCCGTATTACCCTCCTGAATCCACCGATTCCATATTCTGCTAACAGTCATTGAATCTCGGCCAACGCGAGCAGCAATGTCGCGATACGATAAACCGCAATGCGATAGGCTGCAATCCGACCTTTGTCAAATTCGGAAACGTGGTGGTACGCATTTCTCCTCCTTACACGAGGCATCACAACAACGTTTTACTAGGTAACGCCGGTTTGTGTATGAAAAATCGGTTGGAAACTTTCCTCATGTCAAGCAAGTTGTAGGTGTCGCCACCGGCGCCAACCTTGTGTGAATGCTGTGAAAAGCTAATCATTTGCATATCACAGGATCTTCTTCCTGTCGGTTAAATTTCGCATCTGTAGCACGTCATCTTCGCGGTGTAGCAATTTTGATGGCCAGTAGTGTAATGAAAAGGAACAACGGTGCAGGAAATATGTAGTGCTGTTCTCACATGTTGAACTCGGAAGTTACCGCAAGTACGTGAAATAAATAACGCAATGATTAAGAAAGAAACCACAGATATACAGATTGGTGATAGGCGGGGTGGGGGGGGGGGGTAAGGGGAGGGAGTCCCCTGATTGGCTGGTTGGCTGGTTCATACCACGTTTCTTGGAAGACGGGGAGAGAGGTGATTTCCAGCACGTGGCTTGCTGATCTGGATGAAGAAGGATGTAACTCACAGAGCGTAAAGCATAGGCTCTGACTTAGCCATGTTTCGCAGTCAAGTTTCCCTGTTTGTCACCTACATAAAATATCGTAAAATACTAACCTGTGGCGAGAAACTCGTGTTTGTTCATGGTCAAAAATACCTTGATATCTAAAATCAATAACCAGGAAGAGTTCTGTTACAGGCTTATACGACAGTTAACATACATCATTTTAGAATTTAATGTATATCTGTACAACTCCTGAAACAGCTTACTAAGAGATATTCCAGGCGACGCAATTCTTGTAACTGAAGCCAGTTGTTTTTCGAGCCTGTGGATTTAAATACGTAAATACCTTACGAGAACGGTCAGATAGTGCTGTGGCTGTGTACTGCACATTAATTACAACGGTCGCGGTATCATAAGTAGGCGACCCTTGCGTTTGTTAAGTTTCTGGAATCGTTTGGCCATTTACAACTTCCTTTAGAGTACATTTGAAAGAAGTATTCTCAGTTTTAATCCGCACACGGCAGGGCACTCGTTTCCTGGTGTATTAGGTGCTCTGGGCCGAGGAGTCCGTGCCGGGCGGTAGAGAATAGTCTGCTTGAGCGGGACTGTCTAATAAACCGCACGACGGGCGGCCGCTCGAGTTCAATTTGTCGATGGAGAAGCGAGACGCAAGTTGGGCGTCGCTAATAACATAACGCTAGACGAGGCGGTAATTTGCCGGGCCGCCGGAAGTTACCCCTGTGTCGGCAGGGAGCGGGACGGACACCCATCTTGACTGCCGTCCAAGTCTGCCGCTGCGTGCGCCAGGCAGCTAATGGAGAGGGAGGGGGCTCTTAATTAGTATATCTCTCTCCTATCCGAGCACTTGCCTTCAGTAGCCATGTGCACGATGCCTGAAACAGTTCATAAATAAAAAGAAATAAACAATGCGAATGTTAATGGTGAGCCTTGGGGTGCTCATCCGGCTTCACACAATTTTCCTGCACAGTGTTTTAACGACTCACCTGGTTGTCTTCTTCGGGTGCTGCAAACTGTTTTACTTTATATGTACCTTGGCGCCAAATCTTAACAATACCGTGCAGTATTGCTGGTGTCGCTCTGCAATTTGTACCAGAGTTCGACTGCAGGCGCCCACTATACTCTTTGATTTTTATTTATTTTTAAGAGCCTGCACTGTTATTGAGTGAAACGCACTTCCTACTCAGCGTCCTCCAGGTCTAACGGGTAAGATGGCCAGTGACATCTACAGGAAAATTAAACAGACCTTTGGAGAAAAGAGAACCACTTGTATGAATATCAAGAGCTCAGATGGAAACCCAGTTCTACGCAAAGAAGGGAAAGCAGAAAGGTGGTAGGAGTATGTAGAGGGTCTATACAGGGGCGATGTTCTTGAGAACAATATTATGGAAATGCAAGAGGATGTAGATGAAGATGAAATGGGAGATATGATACTGCGTGAAGAGTTTGACAGAGCACTGAAGGACCTAAGTCGAAACAAGGACTCCGGAGTAGAGAACATTCCATTAAAATTACTGACAGCCTTGGGAGAGCCAGTCCTGACAAAACTCTACCATCTGGTGAGCAAGATGTATGAGACAGGCGAAATTCCCTCAGACTTAAAGAAGAATATAATAATTCCAATCATAAAGAAAAAAATGGTTCTGAGCACTATGGGACTTAACATCTTAGGTCATCAGTCCGCTAGAACTTAGAACTACTTAAACCTAACTAACCTAAGGACATCACACACATCCATGCCCGAGGTAGGATTCGAACCTGCGACCGTAGCGGTCGCGCGGTTCCAGACTGTAGCGCATAGAACCGCATCCCAAAGAAACCAGGTGTTGACAGATGTGGAAATTACCTATCAGTTTAATAAGTCACAGCTGCAAAATTCCAACCGCGAATTCTATACAGACGAATGGAAAAACTGGTAGAAGCCGACCTCGGGGAAGATCAGTCTGGATTCCGTAGAAATGTTGGAATACGTGAGGCAATACTAACCCTTCGACTTACCTTAGAAGAAAGATTAAGGAAGGGCAAACCTACGTTTCTAGCATTTGTAGACTTAGAGAAAGCTTTTGACAAAGTTGACTGGAATACTCTCTTGAAAATTCTGAAGGTGGCAGGGGTAAACTACAGGGAGCGAAAGGCTATTTACAATTTGTACAGAAACCAAATGGCAGTTGTAAGAGTCGAGTGACATGAAAGAGAAGCAGTGGTTGGGAAGGGAGTGAGACAGGGTTGTAGCCTCTCCCAGATGTTGTTCAATCTGCATATTGAGCAAGCAGTGAAGGAAACAAAAAAAAATTCGGAGTAGGCATTAAAATCCATGGAGAAGAAATAACAACTTTGAGGTTCGCCGATGACATTGTAATTCTGTCAGAGACAGCAAAGGACTTGGAAGAGCAGTTGAACGGAATGGACAGTGTCTTGAAAGGAGGGTATAAGATGAACATCAACAAAAGCAAAACGAGGATAATGGAATGTAGTCGAATTAAGTCGGGTGATGCTGTGGGAATTAGATTAGGAAATGAGACACTTAAAGTAGTAAAGGACTTTTGCTATTTGGGGAGCAAAATAACTGATGATGGTCGAAGTAGAGAGCATATAAAATGTAGACTGGCAATGGCAAGGAAAGCGTCTCTGAAGAAGAGAAATTTGTTAACATCGAGTATTGATGTAAGTGTCAGGAAGTCATTTCTGAAAGTATTTGTATGGAGTGTAGCCATGTATGGAAGTGAGACGTGTACGATAAATAGTTTGGACAAGAAGAGAATAGAAGCTTTTGAAATGTGGTGCTACAGAAGAATGCTGAAGATTAGATGGGTAGATCACATAACTAATGACGAGGTATTGAATAGGATTGGGGAGAAGAGGAGTTTGTGACACAACTTGACAAGAAGAAGGGATCGGTTGGTAGGACATGTTCTGAGGCATCAAGGGATCACCAATTTAGTATTGGAGGGCAGCGTGGAGAGTAAAAATCGTAGAGGGAGACCAAGAGATGAATGCACTAAGCAGATTCAGAAGGATGTAGGCTGCAGTACATATTGGGAGATGAAGAAGCTTGCAGAGGATAGAGTAACATGGAGAGCTGCATCAAACCATTCTCAGGACTGAAGACCACAACAACAAACATTATTTATATACTATATCCGTTAAAATATATATATTATTGTACATCTCAATGTCTAAAATAATAAATAAATCTGTCAAGAACATATTTCACAGATTTTTCTAACACTGTTTCTCCTTTATATGTTACGTACATATTTATATATTAAATATATTAAGAATATATAATCTATGTCCACCTCAATATTCATTAGAGTTAACGTTTAAAAATCTGAAGTAAACTGATTAAGAACTTTCCGAGATCTTTGGTAACACAATTTTCCAGCTTATATATATATGCGCACTTCCCAATAAAACGCTGTGTCGAAATTACAAGTCAATTGACTGGCTGCTTTGCGAGGTTTGTGGGCACCGATTTACGTTGGCTGAATTTTTGTGTATAAATATTTGGCATTCGACATTGATCCAGCCATGTACCTGTCAAGTAGCAGAAATTCACATTGAAAAGATATGGATAAAATGCTAGCCTAAGCATATTCATGTAACTTTCACATTTATTTTATGCACACTAGAAATAAAGACGAACCACGCAAATTGCACAGGACATCGATAATAGCCAAACTGTATAGATCTGAGGGAAATGTTTTGCTTGGATCTGAGAAAAGAGAAAATAAGAAAAGTATTCTCGGCCTTGAATAACTAAATTCTGAATCTATAATTTTAGTCTATAAATACATTAAATATCCGTAAACATATTAAATTTTAATGCCAGATCAAACTGCATATTAATTGGAGAATTTATTTTTTCCAATTTTTTCTTTGTAGACTTAGTAAAAAGTGATACACGCCCACAAATTTGAAATAACGCGACTCGTGACTGTAGATTTTGTTAAACGCAAATTACAACCCATCACCAAATTTAATTATTAACTAAACACAGTCAGATGTTCGGTATTAGAATTTTTCACCAGTGGTTGTTTCAACCTGAAATGGCGATACGAAAAACTTTTCCTTACTGGGACTCGAAACCAACACCGATCACCGTTGTATTCTAGTCACGAATAGACGTTAAATATCGGTTGCTCTCACCATTAACGAGATATGCGCACGTTTGATCTAGAAACAACGTTCCGTAAAGTAGTGGGCTGGAGTTAAACCTGGCACATAACGTCGTTTTTTATTGTGCGCGAAGAGATGTTGAACATCGAATTCTTTTTCATCAGCAGCTATAAACAAATGTTTGAGCCTGAAATGGAATGATGAGAATTTCTGAGTCTTACCGGAAATCGAAACTGGTACCAGTTGTTATTGTCCACCACTGCACACTAGGGTTTGAAACGACATGATGAAAACTTTTGAGCTGGACCCATACGCCTTTTTTGGAGACATTGAGGAGTTCGAAATTTTTGGAAACAACAAGCTGGTGGAAGAATATCATCTCAAAGCTGTCACATCTCAGTCAACACCAATATTTTCAAGAACCCAAGTTAAAATAATAAGTGCCTGGTTATTACGTGATGATTGGTTCGTAAGATAAAATATCTAGTGTAAGAAAGCTTACTGGTGACAGAGTTTCCACATAACACGACTTCAGCCTAATGAGACGCTGCTCCAGTCAGTAGTGTGTGGATATTATTTTCAATGTGAAATCAGAACCACGGTACAATCCTACTTTCATCACTTGGCGTCACCAAAGGTGAATTGGGTCTGTTCGTTCCTGTTCGAAATTGTCGCTCGAAGCGATAAACGAACCCAGACCTCTCGTGTAACAAGTTAGCGTCCGATCACCACATGATTGAACTTCACAACTGGCTAGGTCATAATTTGGTCGTAATGAAGGATGTGCTACACTGAATTAGAATTTTAACTCCTTGACTCCCTGGAGGTGTGTTACAATCGCTTGAATACGTTTCTTTTCTTATTTTATGCATCGCCATTCACCAGATGCCTCGGCTATGCAGTGCGTCCTTTTGAATTAATTTTGATATCACTGAAATAAAATCACATAACGGTCTTCTGCATGAACTAGCAAGATTGTAGCATGCGGAGTTTCTGCAGGAGGTATTTGCTTCCACTTGAACTGTCATGGTACTATTTCTGGTCGTGGTCTACTGGTAAAGGTCGCACAATATAAACGACAAACCGATGTATGGACCAAACTCTTTCCTCTAAATCTTACAAAGCACCTACTCTGTCTGCTTAAAATATCAAGCTGATGGAATCGGAGAAATAATTTAATTCATTTTCCAACCCGCAAGGAACAACAAAGAGTTACAGAACCATTTTCATGAAAGAGCTCGGAGCATTCAAAGTAATTTGTGCTCTAGAGTTTCCAGGTCTACAGCGCATATTGCTGCACTCGCACTGGCAAAAGCATAAAATTATACTCTATACTATTTAATACTGCAGTTTTGTTTTCAGAGCGAAATATGTTGGACACATCGAGGGAACAACGTGCAATAACAACAGTGTTGACCATTACCCATGCAGCAACATTAGATGTGAGGATTACTGAAGTACATAAATTACCACTGCATAGCAAGGCATCCCAGATATGTTCAATAACGTTCGTGTCTGGGGAGTCTGGTGCCCAGCGGAAGTGTTTAAGCTCAGAACAGTGTTCATGGAGCCACTCTGTAGCAATTCTGGACGTGTGGGATGACACATTGTCCTGCTGGAATTTCCACGTCCGACGGAATGCTCAATCGACATGAATGGATGTAAGTGATCAGACAGGATGCTTACGTACGAGTCACCTATCAGAGTCGTATCTAGACATATCAGGCGTCCCGTATCACTCCAACCGCACATTCCTCCACCAGCTTGAACAGCCCCCTGCTGACATGGAGGGTCCATAGATTCATGAGGTTGTCTCCATACCCCATCACATCCTTCCACTCGATAAAATTTGAAACGAGATTCGTCCGACCAGGCAACACGTTTCCAGTGAACAACAGTCCAATATCGGTGTTGATGGGCCCAAGAGAGGTGTACAGCTTTGTGTCATGCAATCATCAAGTGTACACGAGTGAGCCTTCGGCTCCGAAAGCCCATATAGATGATTTTTCGTCGGATGGTTCGTAAGCTGAGACTTGCTCATGGCCAAGCATTGAAATCTGCAGAAGGATTCAGCTTCTGTCATGCTGAACGATTCTCTTTAGTCGTCGTTGGTCCCTTTTCCGGCCGCAGCGATGTCGGAGATGTTTTACCGGATTCCTGATATTCACGGTACACTCGTGAAATGGTCGTACGCGAAAGTTCCCACCTCATCGCTACCTCGGAGATGCAGTGTCCCATCGCTCGTGCGCCGACTATAACACCACATTCAGACTCACTTAAATCTTGGTAACCTGCAATTGTAGCAACCGTAACCGATCTAACAACTGCGCCAATCTCTTATCGCATACAGGCATTGCTGATCACAGCGTCGAATTTTGTCTGTGTGTATATCTCTGTACTTGAATACGAGCGCCTATACCAGTTTCTTTGGCGCTTTAGAGTAGGAATACGGAATCCGCCTGTTGCTCTCCATCCATAGTTCGCAGGTTACCGTCTGAGAAAAAGGTAAGCTGAGTTTCGCATGAGCGGTGCCTTCTAAAACCATACTAATTCTTGGACAGAAACTCTTTCCTCTCAAGATAATTTATTATATTCGAAATGCAAATATGTTCAAGGATTCTGCAGCAAATCGATGTTACCTATATTTGTTACCTATATTGGTCTGTAATTTCGTGGCTCTGTCATTTTACCCTTCTTATACGGTGTACACGTATATTACTTTACTCATGGCTGTAATTTTCAGGAGTCATCCCTGCTTTTTTGAGTTGCTAGGGACTTCGCGACAGGCGAGAGATTCGCGATAAATGCAAGTTAAGTAAGGGATCAGGGCTGTAGTGTACTCTTTGTAAAACCGAATTGGGATTCGATAAGCACCTGGTGACTTATTCGCTGTCAGCTCTTTCAGTTGTTTCTGTACGCCAGGGGTGCTTGTTACTAAGTCCTTCACACTGGGATCTGTGGGACGTCCAGATGACGGTATTCTCCTGCATAAATGACTTCTTAAATGCGAGATTTAAAACTTCCGCTTTACATTTTCTGTCTGCTACTGCCACACCAGAGTGTTCGACGAATGACTGGCTAGGAGCCTTAGATCCACTTAGCCATTTTACGTAGGACCAAAATTTCCTCCGGTTCTCGGCAACATTTTTCCTAAGGTATGAAGGTCGTAGTCGTAAGAATCGCACATCGATCGTTTCACAGGCACACGAATTTCTGTTAACTTTAGGCTGTCGACATTTGCGCGTTCTCTTACAAACCAATATAGGTAACATCGGTTTCTCTTTTGAACTGAGATTGCAACAGCCTTTACTATCTCAGTATTTTTTCATTTTTATTGTTAAATGAAGATGGCTTTTTATCGTCCTTAATACATTTAACTCAGCACATATTTCTCCAGAGTGTGAGTCACAAACCGTTTAAATTTTGTCCATAATTCCTCCACGTCCATCGTACTGGAACGAATTGATGTCAGTCCAACTTCTAAGTCAGATGCTAACAGCTGTGTGACTGCTCTTTTTACTAGAAATACTCAGCTAACCTTCGTAACTGATTTACTAACATTAGCAACCAAAGTCGTTTCGATGTCATCCCTGTCTATATAGTGACGCCGTTGATTAGGTCAGGCCTGTTTGTAGCTACAAGGTCTACAATATTCAAATATATGTGGGCTGTCAAGCTAGCTACTCAAGAAATTTTCCGAGAAACGTGTTTAGGGCGTCTGTCTATCCCCTGAATCGAATCTACAAACGTCCCAGTCTCCAGTCGGTAAGTTAAGGTCGTCTCCAATGAATGACCTGAGTATTTCCGCGCTACTAACCGTTGACTTTCTTCGAATGACTCTAAAACCGTCACAGCGAAATGCTGTTGGTGTCGGGGGAGAGGGAGAGAAAGGGAGGGGGGTTGGTTTTACGGGAAATCAACGTCGAGGTAATCGCGCGGCCTTTAAGAACATCCAACACTTAACATGATTTTACCTACACCTGTTACGCTGTTAGACTGTTGCAATGTTTGTGTCAGCTGCATTAAACACATGTCCTCCCAAGGCGTCTAAAATGTCTTTTTGATGTACTTGCCGTGAATCCCTAAATATGTCAAAGCTTTCCATAACGGGCTTCAGCTAGCTAGTAGTCCGGAGAACGATTTCAGCGCGAAAAATTTTCTGGGGGACAGTAAATTCGGAAAATTTGTTACAAATGCTTCCACAATTTACTGATAAAATTATGATAGTCTAAGTGTCCTCACTCTGAACGCTGTCTGATTTCGCTACCTGCGAGTCGTGTGGCTAGTGTTCATCAGAGCACCTCGGCCTACCATCCTGTGCGCTCCACAGCTACTCTGCTACCTGAGTAGCTGCTTCCTTTGTGTAGTGTACGCCTAACCAGTCAAGGTTAGTCCTGCAATTCCCTATACGATAATGCA
Source organism: Schistocerca piceifrons (assembly GCF_021461385.2). Taxonomy (NCBI): domain Eukaryota; kingdom Metazoa; phylum Arthropoda; class Insecta; order Orthoptera; family Acrididae; genus Schistocerca; species Schistocerca piceifrons. Next base: position 669,465,164 of record NC_060139.1, read on the forward strand.
GATCCAGATATCTGCAGCCAAGGCCGTCACAGAGTCGACGAGTCCATTCGGCTCCAGCCAAAAGGACCCCAGTCGACTCTGGGAACAATGTTACAAATTGCGAGCTCTGCTGGCACCCCGCGCACGAGGCCAGCTACCTTCACCAGGTCCGCCAACCGCCTGTGTGAACTAATGATAGCTTCAGAGACCAAGCGACAGGCGTCGTTGGTGCCAACGTGAGCCACAACTTACAGACGATTGTAGCCTACACGTTCGATAGCCGCAGGCAAGACCTCATCCATATTTCGTATGATGCCCCCCAGCAGACATACCTCGGGGCCACAAGCTTTCTTTCTGGCCTTAAACGCTATCTCCTTAAGGAGCTCCATAATGCACCTAATGCTGGAGCTCCAAATAACTAGTAAAATCTCCCCCCTTTCTCTGCCCGTACCCTGCTGTATGTGCGTCCACCTGACCGCATGGTGAAAGGCCGAGGCCAGACGGCCAGCCTCCACATTTGCTCTACGCCTCGAGCGATGCGAAAGCGGTATCACCCGCCACTCATCCTCCGGCTGAGGTCGCATCCATTACACATCAGCATCAGAGCCCATGGGCGAAACAAAAGACACCAGGGGTGTCTCATGCGACGCGCCAGATTCTTCACCACCGCTGATTCCCGAGGAAGCAGCCTGAAAACAACTGACTGTAGCTGAAAGCGTATTCAGCTGTTTCGCGAACTGCGATCAGCTCACCCTGCGTCCGCACACAGCGTGGACACATTCTGCCTCACCCCAGTGTTACTAACGTAAGAACTGACTATAAAATCACAGGCAGAAACATAGATATGCAACTTACTAACCTCTTGATATGTCACCAGTGGAGGGTCACACTTTATGAACTGTGTAGCTGGCCGTTCAGCGGAAATGAAAACTGGGCTACAGACTACCTGACGACACTTTACAGTTACAAAAACGACAGACAACACCTCTTGAATACAAAAACACCCACAAAATTTAATATACCCTAAGACAACCCTGAAGAAGCTAAATATGTAACTTGCCACTCTCCACGTGTGTGACAGACGGCAGCTGGACCTGACTGTGCGGTTTTCAAATAAATCAAATACCATTCATACCATACTTCCTGCAAAAAGTGAAGTAAAAATAATGGAGCCCTGCTCCCCAAAGTAGACGACAAAGGCTCAATAATATTGTTATCTGGTGACTGTGGTACCCAAGGAAGGTGTGAAAATTGATGCAAGTGTTGACAAAACCAATCCTGGACGATGCCAGCTGTGTTAATAGGGTGACTGTCGTCTTGAAACAAAGCACCACCATTGGGGAACAGACAATGTAACGTGAAATGCACCTTATCAGCCGAAATGGTCACTCTGACCTTGGCAGTAATGCGACCTAACACGGTAACAAAGGCGCCCATGGAATTCCACTATATGGCTGTCCAAATCATCGACGAACCCTCGACATCTTTTACTCTTGGAAACGTAAATTCTGCCAGAAGCAGGAAACAGTGTGAAACAAGACTCATCCGACCAAATGACTTTTTTTCCATTGCTTCATTGTCCAGGTTTTTAAGGCTTTGGCACCACGTTTTTCTGTTATGCTCATTTGTATCACTGATCTGTGTTTTGGAATTTGAATTCACGTTGCAACTTCCAGTTTATCGTGTTGTTTTGCTGATGACGGGGTCCGCGAATATGACTAATACGTGTTACTGGAACTAAGGAAAACGTGGATGGGAGGACCCACCAATACAACTTTCTTTGCAATTCTTTTTCTATTCAACAAAATATAAACCGTGCTTTACAGACGATCGAAGCATTTAACCATACAATTTTCTTTAACGAAATAAACAAATTTGCTACATTTTTTTGACCTTAAACCTTACCTTGAATAAGCTTTTAATCTTTGCAAAAAAAAATCTGAAGTGCTGTATTGCAAAATAGCAAACAATATAACAATAATTACCAGACGGTCGGACCTGCAGCCCGCCCGTTATCGGGTGAAATTGCGATGTTTACTAACTTTCTGTAACACATGAAACTATACAGAGTGGTCCAATGACAGTGACCGGGCCAAATATCTCACGAAATAAGCATGAAACGAAAAACCTACACAGAAAGAAACTAGTCTAGCTTGAAGGGCGAGACCAGATGGCGCTATGGTTGGCACGCTAGATAGTGCTGCCATAGGTCAAACAGATACCAACTGCGTTTTTTTAAAATAGGAACCCCCATTTTTATTACATATTCGTGTAGTACGTAAAGAAATATGAATGTTTTAGTTGGACCACTTTTCTCGCTTTGTGATGGAGGCCACATGTGAAACGTCAACCACGACCTGCAACAAATGATGCCCAAGTAGGTGTTTTTCGCGGCTAATCCGCACATCAGTAGCAGACAAATTCCGCGAGAAACGGAAATCTCAAAAACGTCGCTGTTGAGAATGCTACATCAACATCGATTGCACCCGTACCATATTTCTATGCACCAGGAATCGCATGGCGACGACTTTGAACGTCTTGTACAGTTCTGCCACTGGGCACAAGAGAAATTACGTGACAACGACAGATTTTTTCCACGCGTTCTATTTAGCGACGAAGCGTCATTCACCAACAGCGGTAACGTAAACCGACATAATATGCACTACTGGGCAACGGAAAATCCACGATGGCTGCGACAAGTGGAACATCAGAGACCTTGGCGGGTTAATGTATGATGCGGCATTATGGGAGGAAGAATAATTGGCCCCCATTTTGTCGATGGCTGTCTAAATGGTGCAATGTATGTTGATTTCCTACGTAAAGTTCTACTGATGTTACTACAAGACGTTTCACTGCATGACAGGATGGCGATGTACTTCCAACATGATGGATGTCCGGCACATAGCTCGCGTGCGGTTGAAGCGGTATTGAGTAGCATATTTAATGACAGGTGGATTCGTCGTCGAAGCACCATACCAAGGCCCGCACGTTCACAGGACCTGACGTCCCAGGATTTCTTTCTGTGGGGAAAGTTGAAGGATATTTTGCTATCGTGATACACCGACAACACCTGACAACATGCGTCAGTGCATTGTCAATGCATGTGCGAACATTACGAAAGAGGAACTACTCGCTGTTGAGAGGAATGTCGTTACACGTATTGCCAAATGCAGTGAGGTTGACGGACATCATTTTGAGCATTTATTGCATTAATGTGGTATTTACAGGTAATCACGCTGTAACAGCATGCGTTCTCAGAAATGATAGGTTCACAAAGATACATGTATCACATTGGAACAACCGAAATAAAATGTTCAAACATACCTACGTTCTGTATTTTAATTTAAAAACCTACCTGTTACCAACTGTTCGTCTAAAATTGTGAGCCATATGTTTAGTACGTAATAAAAAATGGGGTTCCTATTTTTAAAAAAATCGCAGTTGATATCCGTTTGACCTATGGCAGCACCATATAGTGGGCCAACCATAGTGCCATCTGGTTTCCCCCTTCAAGCTAGACAAGTTTCGTTTCTTGTAGTTTCTCGTTTGATGCTTATTTCATGAGATATTTGGCCTGGTCACGATCATTGGACCATCCTGAATAAGCACCGTTGATGACAAGAGTGATTAAATTACTGAAAACAGATGACTTAACTTTTAATTTGAAAGCTGTATATCGAAAGGTTCAGGGTTCAGACGCACACCTGTATTTAAAAGTTAAACAGATTAGCAAACAGTATGACAATGATAAGGCTTACTTCTAAGCAACTAACCTCTTAATTTCAATCAACAACCAAGGTGCAACTGGATCCCAATCATTCCCTTCTGACAATTTTATTTTGACTAAATCCCAAGTGACAGTTGGCTGTTAATATTTTCAAATATAACTGATTGTCAGTTATTAAGAGCGCTCTGAAGGAACGTCTTAAAACATTACTTGTGAACACTTGTTACTAGAGAACTTACTCGGCGGAACCACAAGATCCAGCTAAAATACACCAATAATGACCCGGTCTTTCAAACACAGAAACGAACGGCTTAGTACAACAAGTTATTCAGATTATAACTAACGATTGAGAAATGTAGTTACAATCCAAGAATTGAACCGGTTAACGGCTAAACCTAACCACAAGGTCCTTCTTTTGTTTAACGGCAGCATGTGCCTTAGTACAATTTTTCCGGCTGTATTTATGACTAAGAGCAGATTAATTAGAACATTAATGATCGGGTACAAACTAAAAAGGAAAGGCAATATAATAGCGGGACAAACTTTCAAACGACAACTAGTGTCTTAGTACAGTACTACTGCCTATATTTACGTCCAAACAGCCGACCGAGTAAAACTGTAAGGTTCAGGTACAAACCAGAAAATAAGGAGGGCAGGTAGACAATGAAACAAATTACCACGAGGATTACCGAGTGTTACTCCCCTTTATCAGCAAGAAGTTCCATGGATCTACGGTGCGCCGCAGCGGTTACTGAGTGGTGTCGATGAAAGACAGGTAGAAGAGGGCAGCCAGGCCATGAGCGGTCCCCCGACACGAATGTTGCCAACCAGCCGACGGGATGTCGGCCTGCTGCTTGTAGTCGACGCTGACGCCGATGAAGTACTCCATTATCTTCGCTCCGCGCAGGTCCTCCTTGCGCAGCTCGTGACTTCGGCTGCTCGGACCTCGTGACCGCCGGCCGGAGTAGCCGAGCGGTTCTAGGCGCTACAGTCTGGAACCGCACAACCACTACGGTCGCAGGTTCGAATCCTGCCTCAGGCATGGAGGTGTGTAATATCCTTAGGTTAGTTAGGTTTAAGTAGTTCTAAGTTCTAGGGGACTGATGACCTCAGAAGTTAAGTCCCATAGTGCTCAGAGCCATTTGAACCATTTTTGAAACTCGTGACCAACTCTCGTGGCGACACACAGCCAAACCCCAAACTTAGTGCCTGCCTCTCGGGCCAGCAAACCCCGTATATATATCAGCAAGCAAAGACCTTCTAAGGACACAACCCACAGATACCAACTCTTCCTCATGGATATGGGAAATGACGCCGTAAGGGGTATAGTCGGCACTACACCTGAGCCAGTGGCGGCAGACAGAACAGTCTACTAACACAATGGAGCCATGGCTCAATAACCTTCACTAGAAGTGAATTTTGAGCTACTGTCATAGTCCTCTTCCAAAGCCATGTGCCGTCATCATTCAACAGGTATCCATTTGTCCGCGTTGTGACTTAGCTGGTGATGTTTCTCCGCTTTCACCGTATGTGATGTAAACCTGTGATATGATGCCTCTTGAAACACCAAACCTTTCGGATACCTTGGTTACGGAAGCATTCACCCTACGAGAACGAACAATTTACTCACAGTCGGATTCGCATAGTTCCGACATCATAATGCACTCACAGCTACACGACCAGTGGTCCGACCAAAACTCACACTTGCAACGTATTGTGGCCATTCCACAAGTGCCATTCGTGGTCAGATACAACAGTGCAATCGGCAGGCTTGACTTATCACCTGCATTTATGTTAGAGCATGCATTTTTCGCTGTTATTCCATATTTCTGCCCAACTCCCGTACGTGCCGAGCCCTGTAACGCGTGGCTAACTGCACGCCAGTGAAACTGTTCATTTTTTTATTCGATATGTACACCAACAGCTATGTGGTGGTCACAGTACATTGTCTGGTTTAAGATGCAAGGTGCATTAGACTCGTTCTGAACTCTTCCTATTCCATTCACAGATCGTTACCGAGATGAAAAATTATCGGTACCCCTCTGTTAGACCTGAGCTTTTACTCCATAGTACTTATTCAACAGATATGTGAGAGTAAGTTACATGTATTGGAACATAAACCATCGATGCACGACGCCTTTCTTGTTGGGTATACTATTCGGTTTTATTAAACGCTTTGTAACCTGGAATTTCCTAGCAGATTAAATTGGTGTGCTGGACCGAGACTCGAGTTCAGGATTTTTGCATTTCGCTGGAAGGTGCTCATCTCCTGGGCTAAACAAGCGCAACTCATGACCCTTCCTCATAGTTTTACTTCGGCCAGTAACTCATATCCTATCTTCCAAACTTCTACGAAACTTACAGAACTAGCACTCCCGGAATAAATGATGTTGCGGAGACATGGCTTAGACACAGCCTGGGATATGTTTCCAGAACGATCATTTGCCCGTGAAAGGCAGAAGTTCCTTGTTTGAGGCTCGGTCCGGCACACAGGTTTAATCTGCCAGGAAATGTCGTTACACCTCCCACTCCGCAGAAGATTGAAAATTTTATTCCAGAAACATCCCCCAGGCTGTGGCTATGTCTCAGCAATATCCTTTCTTTCAGGAGTGCTAGTCCCGCATGTTTCGCTGGAGAGTTTGGAAGGTAGTAGATGAGGTACTGACTGCAGTTAGGCTCTGGGGGCGGGTCATAAGTCATGCTGGGATAGCTCATGAGGTGGGGACTTGCCCGCGAAAGGCAAAGGTCCCGAGTTCGGATCTCAATCCAGCTCACAGTTTTAATCTGCCAGGAAGTTTAATTTCAGCGTACACTCCGCTACCAAGTGAAAAATTTCATTATGTTATCTTCTCGGGCTAATTAAGTAAACCCGGATCGTAGTGCATAGCTCCTCTTTGCACTGTCTCTAGCTCATAAGTTAATCCAACTTATTACGCAAAGCGCCGAAAAATAATCAACAGTTGGTCACACTAAAGTTTTGCAAGCGATTCCACCTTAGTGACGGTTTACATTTGTTTATGATTCTCCCGACAAATCTAAGCCTAGCATTTGCCTTCCCAGATTCAAGCGATCATCCCACATTCAATCCTGGCGGAAAGACAAGCCAAAATGTCAGTTAGTAAGGGTCGACAGTGTCGCCGAAAAAAAACAGGGTCTTTTTATATATCAACATGCGTTCCATTATGTTTACGTACGTTGTGAACTAGTTACTATTATTTTCAGCCAGCACTGGTCACGTTCAAGTGACGATGAAAACTGCCGATACAGAACTACGTATGTTTGCAAACAATTTTCTGCCCCTAGCGAAGTCGAAGGCGATGGATGTCAAACATCCTTTTCATTTGATATTAGAAAATAAACGCATCAAGTAGCTTCAGTTCTTACGGAATATATTAGCTTACCGATTTCAAAGCTCAGAAATGCAAAAAATAAAGACAACGCGAAAGATACTCGTGGACATTTGGATGGACATGGACATTAGTATGTACAACTGCAACCTTAAAAATGGGAGATGTATCTGTAGTACGCTCACAAACAGAGATTCTTTAATATTAAAGGCACACCTTGTGAATGGCGTGAATTCCAGCATGAACGTGCCCCGTGCTGCGCACGCAAATAGCACTGCAAACGGAATGCGTGTAGCACGCAGATACAAACAGAACGTAAACACCACGCAGGCCGGGTGCCAACATTCCACTTCCATTTAGTATCTCCTGATAACTGCTTTAGGTTATTCACTGAAATTCTTACTCAGTATCTACATCTACATCCATACTCCGCAAGCCACCTGACAGTGTGTGGCGGAGGGTACTTTGAGTACCTCTATCGGTTCGCCCTTCTATTCCAGTCTCGTGTTGTTCGTGGAAAGGAAGATTGTCGGTATGTCTCTGCGTGGGCTCTAATCTCTCTGAGTTTATCCCCATGGTCTCTTCGCAAGATATACGTAGGAGGGAGCAATATACTGCTTGACTCCTCGGTGAAGGCATGTTCTCTAAACTTGAACAAAAGCCCGTACCGAGCTACTGAGCGTCTCTCCTGCAAAGTCTTCCATTGGAGTTTATCTGTCATCTCCGTAACGGTTTCGCGATTAATAATTGATCCTGTAACGAAGCGCGCTGCTCTCCGTTGGAAGTCTCTATCTTTTCTATCAACCCTATCTGGTACGGATCCCACACAGCTGAGCAATATTCAAGCAGTGGGAGAACATGTGTTCTGTAACCTACTTCCTTTGTTTTCGGATTGCATTTCCTTAGGATTCTTCCAATGAATCTCAGTCTGGCATCTGCTTTACCGACGATCAACTTTATATGATCATTCCATTTAAATCACTCCTAATGCCTGCTCCCAGATAATTTATGGAATTAACTGGTTCCAGTTGCTGACCTGCTGTATTGTAGCTAAATGATAAACGATCTTTCTTTCTATGTACTCGCAGCACATTACACTTGCCTACATTGAGATTCAATTGCTATTCCCTGCACCATGCGTCAATTCGTTGCAGATCCTCCTGCATTTCGGTACAATTTTCCATTGTTACAACCTCCTCATATACTACAGCATCTTCCGCAAAAAAAATCAGTGAACTTCCGATGTTATCCACAAGGTCATTTATGTATATTGCGAATAGCAACGGTCCTACGACACTCCCTTGCGGCACACCTGCAATCACTCTTACTTCGGAAGATTTCTCTCCATTGAGAATGACATGCTGCGTTCTGTTATCCAGGAACTCTTCAATCACACAATTGGTCTGATAGTCCATATGCTCTTACTTTGTTCAGTAAACGACTGTGGGGAACCGTATCGAACGCCTTGCGGAAGTCAAGAAACACAGCATCTACCTGGGAACCCGTGTCTATGACCCTCTGAGTCTCATGAACGAATAGCATGAGCTGGATTTCACACGATCGTCTTTTCCGAAACCCATGCTGTTTGCTACAGAGTAAATTTCTAGTCTCTAGAAAAGTTATTATACTCGAACATAATACGTGTTGCAAAATTCTACAACCGATTGACGTTAGAGATATAGGTCTATAGTTCTGCACATCTGTTCGACGTCCCTTCTTGAAAACTGGGATGACTTGTGCCCTTTTCCAATCCTTTGGAACGCTACGCTCCTCTAGAGACTTACGGTACACCGCTGCAAGAAGAGGGGCAAGTTCCTTCGCGTACTCTGTGTAAAATCGAACTGGGATCCCATCAGGTCCAGCAGCCTTTTCCCTTTTGAGCGATTTGAATTGTTTTTCTATCCCTCTGTTGTCTATTTCGATATCTACAATTTTGTCATCTGTGCGACAATCTAGAGAGGGAACTACAGTGCAGTATTCCTCTGTAATAGTCACCGGAAAATATAGAACCAATCAATCACTCCTAAATGATAGGGAAAGAGAAAAAGAGGCGAGGCGGAGGGGGGGGTGGGGGGGGGGAATAAGTTGTAGGTAAAAAGAAATACGGCAGTATAAGTGGGTGCAGATGAGAAGTTGAAGACACAGAGCAAAATCTGAATAAGTGTCAATAGCTCATACGATATGCTAGATACATTGCACTGACAGGATTTCTCTCGCGACGAAAACAGGAAATGAGGTAGAAGAAATTGAGATAGAAATTGAGGTAGAGCTCACAAACAAATTCAAAAATTAAGTCCCGATTTACGAAAGAGTCCCAGTACGAAGTGGAAGGAGTAAGTTTAGGTGCATGGGGTTGTTATTCGAGAACATTATGCATAAACCAGTGAAATGAAATGACCATAAATAGGGACATTGTTATTAGGATGAGCCTGTCACTTATTTCGGGTTCATATTAATTTTGTTAGACCAAATATAGTTAATGCCATTATATATGTAATAGGACCAGTCGTAAGAAGATAATTTTCCGGAGTAAAACGCTCTACTTCTTCATAGACGAATTCAATTGGTCTCTAGTTCTCATTAAAAATGGGAGGAGCTATACACGACCCAAAATATTGTGACCACCTGCTTTGCAGCGTGTCGGTCCACCTTTGGAACTCACTAAGCAACGATTTTGTGCGTCACGGATTCGACAAGTCCTCAGTATGTTGCAGGAGAAATGTGGCAACAATTTCTGAACTCAGGTCAAGCAATTCGCTTAAATTACTGGTCGGTGTTTCGTGGACACATAGCTCGGACTTCCTAAGGTCCGAGATGTGTTTTGTAAGGTTCAGATACCGTGAATTTGGTGGCCAATATAGAACGTAACTCTCATGCTTCTTAAACCACTATATTACGAGCGTGGCATTGCGGCTCGGACAGTTATCCTGCTGGAAGATACCGCTGCCGCCAGGAAAAACATGAAGCGCAGAGAGATGCAGGCGGTCCGCTCTAACGTTCATGTACTCCACAACTGTCATGGTGCATTCGATTAATGTCCGCCACAGCATGATAACCCCCATCGGCCTGCGTCCGTTGCACAGTGCATATTTCGAGTAGTCGTTATCCTTAATGACGGTGTATACGGAGACTACCATCGGCATGGTGCACCAAAAAATGTGACATATTCGTCCAGACGATACGTTTCCATTGATCCACGGTAAAATCTGGTTGGGCCCACGCCCACTGCAGTCATAATTGACGGTTTCGTTGGGTCAACACGTAGCAGTCACCTGCTGCGCTGAACGGAATATTTCGAAACACTTGTGCCTGCACCAGCTTTGTACTCCATCGTCAGATCTGCTCTACACTGCGGGAAAACCTCCAACGTCGACGTTTTGCGTTAAGGAGCAGTAGTCCAACACCTTGTCACCTACTCATGGTTCGACTGTTCTTAAACCGAGATCCGTAGGACTTCACCAAGATAGCAAGAGTACTTGCACCATTTCCGAGATGCTCATTCCCAGACATCATTCCGTAACACTCTGTTCTTTGTCAAAGTCGTTTATATCCGTGGATATCTCCATTTGCGACCAGTATCGTTGATAGAATGACTTCTCATTCGTCTCTGCGCCACTTGTACACATTCTTTACCGCGTCGCATGTCCGGGATGCCACTAGACGGCATTCAGTCTCGCAGTGAGCATCGGCCATAATGTTTTGTCTCCTCAGTGTGTGTATAGGGTACAGATTTTACTGACTTTCAGGGGCAATGTAGAATGATAAATATATCAGCTTGAGGTAAAGGACACTGATCCCGAAAGTTATTAGCAAGAAGCTTTGTGGTAGCTGTAACAGTGAAATACAGTGCTGGTGCTGTTGTTCCTGAGATAGGATTGATAGAAGAGATAGAGAAGATCCAACGGAGAGCAGCGCGCTTCGTTACAGGATCATTTAGTAATCGCGAAAGCGTTACGGAGATGATAGATAAACCAGTGGAAGACTCTGCAGGAGAGACGCTCAGTAGCTCGGTACGGGCTTTTGTTCAAGTTTCGAGAACATGCCTTCACCGAGGAGTCAAGCAGTATATTGCTCCCTCCTACGTATATCTCGCGAAGAGACCATGAGGATAAAATCAGAGAGATTAGAACCCACACAGAGGCATACCGACAATCCTTCTTTCCATGAACAATACGAGCCTGGAATAGAAGGTAGAACCGATAGAGGTACTCAATGTACCCTCCGCCACACACCGTCACGTGGCTTGCGGAGTATGGATGTAGATGTAGATGTAGATGTAGATTTTCAGAAGTGGTTGTATGGACCAAAACAAGAACAACTTGTCTTCAACAGATGGGCTCTACATGCGTATCTGAAAAGCTAAGAGCACTTCTTCATCTTTGTGACATACATCTCTTCTACCAAACAAATGGTCATAGCTCTTAATGTAATCATCGTTTAGTAGACAATTTTTTCTTGTTTCGTTCCATACTCCCACTCTAACAGTTGCCTATCCTGCAGTCTTAGTGACAACAGTACCGGTATCTGTATTCCGCTGGCAGAAGTGTCCGAACGATTTTCGCTAATAACTTTCGTCTCGGTCGCTTCCTCGGGAAGGTCCCTTACCTCGAATTGATACATTTACTCTTCTCCATCATCCCTGAAAGCTTGTGACATCGTCACGGAATGACAAATGAGAAATTTAAGAAGGCAGTTGAAGTGTGTGAAAAATTCATTTGTGTTGATATGTGAGAAGCTATCGTACTTCGATGATAAATATTACCTCCAATCTGAAACACATTCCTGAGAAGTAATGAGCTACTCTGCAGTTCATCGCATCGGTTTCTGCTTTCTAATATTTATCGATATCCTGTATCATTCTATTCGCATAACAATAACAATCTCTACGATTCGGAGTGTACCCTAATTTATCTATCATTACGTGATACGTACAATGGAGGCATAAAAACTGTCGCAGTCTTCATGAAACGTCGCTTCTGTAAATTTAACCAACACGATTTCACGAGAGCGCCACTTTTCCTTCATATTTAGGTGTCTGTAGATATCTCTCACAAAAAAAAAATGGTTCAAATGGCTCTGAGCACTATGGGACTTAACAGCTGTGGTCATCAGTCCTCTAGAACTTAGAACTACTTATACCTAACTAACCTAAGGACATCACACACATCCACGCCCGAGGCAGGATTCGAACCTGCGACCGTAGCAGTCGCGCAGTTCCGGACTGAGCGCCTAGAACCGCTAGACCACCGCGGCCGGCCTATCTCTCACACTTTCGTATAGGTTTTAGTGATGTACGGCGATCCTAGCCTCACGTCTCTGAATTCGTTCGATGCCAGCTCCAGTACCAACTTCACAGTTACAAGCCGCTGTAACAGTACAGTAAAACTGAAAAAGTAAATACGAGGCTGCTTTTTTGTTTTTTAGTGCCTCTACGTCACATAGTACCACCCTTCAATATTGAACAGCATGAATGCAAATAAAAGAAAAAGCGCGGGGAATCTCTTAGCCATGACACAAGACACGACAACTACTTATTACCCGGCAACCGAATGCACCCCCAACCCCCCCGATAGCCAGGCGCGTCCTTCCTGTTACAATCTGCGCACACCACTGATTCATTCCAACCAATATTTTTGCACGCTCCTTCACCTTCTCCTTCTGCAGTGTCTCATGACAATTAATGACGTTGTCACCAAGCTTTAGTGGCGGCCCACGGATTCGTCTTCGCGACAGCTTTGCGTGCCAGCCCTCGGAGGTGACGATGGGTACTTCCCTTAACTGAAATATACGTAGTCGCGTAACCAAGTTGGTTCGGTATGGCCAGGTTTACCGTTCGCTTTGTCGAATAATAGGGTCCACACAAACGTCCCAAAGAGTCACTCCAACCATACCTAGATTGTTGTAACATGTCACGATAGACTCCTAAGGGCACCGAAGTCGTACGTGGACCTGATTCTTCAGCAGTGGTTGAAGCCAGTTTGTTACTTCATCAAAATTTCACTCCAGCATCAATAAGTATGGTGGAACGTATGTTTATTGCAAGTGTTGAGTACGCTCCCCGTAACCCCGGCCATATGTTGCGTGTCACTTCTACAGTTCAATAGTCGACGAAGAGGACGGCAGTTATCTGTGAATGAAATACCCCTGTAAACATTCGAAGATGCGTGTTGGTATACATCTACGTTAACATCTACGTACACACTGCGCAACCCAATGTCCATTGCATGGAGAAGAGTATGTCGTACCAATAATAAACGATTGTCTTTCACGTATTGAGCTTCGGAGAAATGATTTAATGATTCTATACCGATGAAGCAAGGAGGACAAAAAAGTACAGTAGCACAGGCAAAGAGGGCGTCACTGGCATAGGGAATTAATTCTACTGGTACCAAACATTGGCCTTCATTTGAGGAAGAAATTTCTGAGAATGTTCGTTTGGAGCACAGCGTCGTATGGAAGTGAATCATGGACAGTAGGAAAACCGGAACAGAAGATAATCGAAGCAATTGAGCTGTAGCGCTACACAAGAGTGTTGCAAATTAGGTGGACTGGCAAGCTAAGGAATGAGGAGTTTCTCCGCAGAATCGGCAAAGGAAGGAGCATATGGAAAACACTGATAAGAAGAAGAGACAGGATAATAGGAAAAAAAAGTCTAAATGCTCCCAAGAGCATTTTACCGGAACTTACGGCGCATTTCTTCCAAAGATGCCCTTTTAACTTCGCCAAGCGCTTCCGTCACATTTTAAAGTTTGCAAAACCGTCCTCTTGCAATTCTAGTGTTGCTTCTCTGAATGGGTTCGATGTCTATTGTCACGCCTACTTGATGAGGAATCGAAACGAACGACTTGCACCTTAGAATTCGCCGCACCTGCGTCTTATCAGCGATTTTCCTTACACATGCACTCCACTTTTCCAGGGCCAACAAGTCTACGTGACCGTTCTGTTTAAAGCTGCTTCTTGGTATTGCCCCTAATTATTATTTCGCTGTGACGTGCTGACGACGGTCACCGCTGATCTTGTGGTCGGACTCTAACGGCGTCTGTCTCCTTATCATAGGCGTAATCCTTCATTTATCCATATTTAGAGAGAGATGCCATTCATAAAACCAAACGCAAATTTTTTTATGCATCTTTCTGTATTTCCTTACGACCTTTCAATGACGATACATTCCTACAGACAAATCGACCGCTCATAATCTTACAGTGTTGCTTAATCCTATCTGATAAATTGTTCGCATGTATTAACTAGTCTTTTTACGTTTCTTTCGGGTGCACTCGATGATAATTTCTCTTCTGTAGTACCTCCGCCATCCTGTTTTCCGTATCTGGCTCTACAACCGAAATATATTGTCAGGAAACACACGAAAAAATTGTTTGTATATCTAAGTGTGGAGAGATGTGATGAATGTAGGGATAATTATTTTTGTAAATTTAATAAAAATGATTTTGAATTGTATAGCTTCTAACTGCTATTTGCAAACTCTTTGGTTGACAGAAGTATGTTAGCTTAGCACAGGCAGCGCCTAGTACTCGTATATTCACTACTGTAGCGTGAGACTGATATGCTTTTGGACTTCACAATCCTTGGAGTAAAACAGGATCTACTGGTCTGATCTGTGATGCACTGGCTAGAGACTGAATGTCAACAGGCTAAGGACGCTTGCGGCTCCTCTGACTTCCACACTCTTCGGAGCGATGTGAAACGCTGACTTTTACTTTGAGATTTGTTTCGATGCACGGTATTTAGTTTACTTTGGTTGACAGTCAGCCCGCTTGTTTGTTTCAAACAGAATCACATAGGTAATAACAATGAATGGGTTTCACGTGCTGAAATGTCGTGTATCGAAGAACTGCAGACAAAAAAATTGAGTTTCAAATGAAATACAAATTTAATTCAATAAGAATATCACTTTAAGCCATGTAGGTCTGCATTGTATTCCGTTAGAGCCAACAATGTTTGGGGATACGTATATCTTCCTTTTTTTTCTTACAAGTAACTGAGTCTTTAATAAAGCGATCACAACGTTTAGTACTTCGACAGAATACCAGCGAGGCTTATCGCATTAATTAAAGACTATTTCCCGTGGTACACTAGTCAAGTAGTATTTTATTCTATCTAATACTGCGGCTCCAACACGTGGCAAATTTCATCTAAATCTGTCAGTTCAAAGGCAGTGGCTGAGCAGTTACTGCAGACATGTTTGTACCTTACACAGAAAGGCAAAACCACCGAAGCTCTCGCGTAGCATCTCCGAAAATGACATACAGAAATTCTGTCTTGTGAGGACGGAACAAAAGTGGACTTTAATGGGTTTTAGTCCATCTACCAACAAATTTTCTTGGGAAGCGTACAGTGTATAACTTGAGCATGCAAGGAAACCAAGATAAAACTTGAAAAAGAGAGAAACAAAAAGTTGGCTGTTTGCCGGTGTCATTGTAGCTCTGTAAGAGACGAAAATGAAGTTGTAATAGGATATGAGTGTAACGGATAGTGCCTTGAAAATCAATAAAAGTAAAACGTTATGGAACGCGGTCGAATTACTAAGGCGATACTGAGGAGGGAATTACTTCCGAAAATTAGACAGTAAGAGTAGTGGGTGAGTTTTCCTATTTGAGCAGTGAAATAACTGGCCGAATTGGAGAAGACATACAATGATCAGCCAGAATATTACGACCACCGATCTACTATCAATATAAACCCGTTCAGGTGATAGCAGCGTTACCTGGCGAGGAATGACTGCTAGTCAGACACACACACACGGCGCACGTAGCATCAGTGAGCTTACTGTCCGTGTGTAGAATGGGGAAGGTGTACGATCTGCCTGAGTTTGATCGAGGGCAGGTTTCGATGGACCAGATGCTCGGTACGAGCATTTCGGAAACTGCACGACTTGTCGGATGTTCGAGGAGTGCTGTGGTGAGCGTCTTCAGCACGTGGCGAAACCAAGGTGGAGCCACGCCTAGACGTCGTGAGGTTGGGCGACCACCCCTCACTACAGATGTCGGACGTCATAATATGGACGTGCTGATAAACCAGAACAGGTGAAAGATTGTGGCGGAATTAACATCAGAGTACAAGTGTGTCTGAACGCACAGTGCACCGAAGACTCCTAACGAAGGGCATTCACAGCCGACGTCCCATGCATGTGCCAATGTTAACACAATGACATCGGCAGTTCCGACTGAAATGGGCACGTGACCATCAACACTGGACGATGGTGCAGTGGCAGAACGGTATATGGTGATGAATCCCGATAACTTCTTCATCATGCCGATGGGAGGCCACGATTCCCTCGTTTTCCACCTGTACTGTGGGAGCGAGACAAGCCAACGGCGACTCCATTATTCTCTGGGGAATATTCACGTGAGTCCAGTGAAGCTCGTGCAAGGTGCCACGACGGCCAAGGAATTGCAGACCACGTACAATTTTTCAAGATGATCATGTTTCGCGATGGCAGTGGCATTCAGCAATATAATGTGCCATGTTACAAGGCCAGAAGTGTAAGGGAATGATTCGAGGCAAACAGTGTCACCACTGTGTCCCTCGAACCACTCCATTCCAGTTGATGTTCTGGCCCCCTAACTCACCAAATATAAACCTGCCCCCTCCCCAGAATTTGCGGGAGGACTTGTGTACGTAGATGTGGCGCCATCTCGCTCCAAAAAAATTGTTCAAATGACTCTGAGCACTATGGGACTTAACATCTGAGTTCATCAGTCCCCTAGAACTACTTAAACCTAACTAACCTAATGACATCACACAGATCCATGACCGAGGAAGGATTCGAACCTGGGACGGTAGCGGTCGCGCGGTTCCAGACTGAAGCGCCTAGAACCGCTCGGCCACAACGGCCGGCCATCTCGCTCCACCGACCTGCCAAGGCCTCATTGCCTCCATCTTTATTGCACGTGGACAATAAACAGACCAGAAGAGAACCGAAACTTTTTAAACGTGGTACCATAGAAGAATCCTACAATTATTTGGGTGGATTGGAAAACTAAGGAGAAGGTGCTTAGTCGGAGTGGTGAAAAACATATATTTATAGCACAACTTGACTAAAAGAAGGACTCGGTCAACAGTACACACAAAGAGGCACCAAGGAAGTCACTTTGATTATGGCTGGAAGTGTGGATGGTAATAACTGTAGAGCGAGACCAAGGCTTCACTACAGTAAACAGTTCCAAACATACACTCCTGGAAATGGAAAAAAGAACACATTGACAGCGGTGTGTCAGACCCACCATACTTGCTCCGGACACTGCGAGAGGGCTGTACAAGCAATGATCACACGCACGGCACAGCGGACACACCAGGAACCGCGGTGTTGGCCGTCGAATGGCGCTAGCTGCGCAGCATTTGTGCACCGCCGCCGTCAGTGTCAGCCAGTTTGCCGTGGCATACGGAGCTCCATCGCAGTCTTTAACACTAGTAGCATGCCGCGACAGCGTGGACGTGAACCGTATGTGCAGTTGACGGACTTTGAGCGAGGGCGTATAGTGGGCACGCGGGAGGCCGGGTGGACGTACCGCCGAATTGCTCAACACGTGGGGCGTGAGGTCTCCACAGTACATCGATGTTGTCGCCAGTGGTCGGCGGAAGGTGCACGTGCCCGTCGACCTGGGACCGGACCGCAGCGACGCACGGATGCACGCCAAGCCCGTAGGATCCTACGCAGTGCCGTAGGGGACCGCACCGCCACTTCCCAGCAAATTAGGGACACTGTTGCTCCTGGGGTATCGGCGAGGACCATTCGCAACCGTCTCCATGAAGCTGGGCTGCGGTCCCGCACACCGTTAGGCCGTCTTCCGCTCACGCCCCAACATCGTGCAGCCCGCCTCCAGTGGTGTCGCGACAGGCGTGAATGGATGGACGAATGGAGACGTGTCGTCTTCAGCGATGAGAGTCGCTTCTGCCTTGGTGCCAATGATGGTCGTATGCGTGTTTGGCGCCGTGCAGGTGAGCGCCACAATCAGGACTGCATACGACCGAGGCACACAGGGCCAACACCCGGCATCATGGTGTGGGGAGCGATCTCCTACACTGTCCGTACACCACTGGTGATCGTCGAGGGGACACTGAATAGTGCACGGTACATCCAAACCGTCATCGAACCCATCGTTCTACCATTCCTAGACCGGCAAGGGAACTTGCTGTTCCAACAGGACTATGCACGTCCGCATGTATCCCGTGCCACCCAACGTGCTCTACAAGGTGTAAGTCAACTACCCTGGCCAGCAAGATCTCCGGATCTGTCCCCCATTGAGCATGTTTGGGACTGGATGAAGCGTCGTCTCACGCGGTCTGCACGTCCAGCACGAACGCTGGTCCAACTGAGGCGCCAGGTGGAAATGGCATGGCAAGGCGTTCCACAGGACTACATCCAGCATCTCTACGATCGTCTCCATGGGAGAATAGCAGCCTGCATTGCTACGAAAGGTGGATATACACTGTACTAGTGCCGACATTGTGCATGCTCTGTTGCCTGTGTCTATGTGCCTGTGGTTCTGTCAGTGTGATCATGTGATGTATCTGACCCCAGGAATGTATCAATAAAGTTTCCCCTTCCTGGGACAATGAATTCACGGTGTTCTTATTTCAATTCCATGAGTGTATGTACGGTGGCAGAGTTCTTAAGAGCTTCAGATGCTTCCATAAGATAGATTAGAGTGGACAGTCACTATCTTCAGCTACAAAAATGCAGCATCCGACTCTTATCTTTCGTTTAAGACATCGGAAACAAAGTTTGTCAGCTTACTGGTACAACACATGTGGAGCGCGACTGGCATACTAGACGTTGACTGCCACTCATTGGTCCTATGTCTATCTTCTCTTACCACATTCATTCATTTCCATATGAAACTGGCAACTATGACATATTTAAGCTGTCTGTTAAATAATCTGAAAGTAATTCTCATCCAACTCTCTTCTCATAGCGATATACGCCAGTGATGGCAGTCTTTTATTGTCCGTCTGAAACTTCGACTGCTTTTTTTGTCTGCCGCGCAGATTGTTTTGGTAACTTCAACAACTGGCATGAAACAAAAAAAGGTTACGTTCTGCTCCTTTTTGTATTATAAAAGATATATACTATTGCAATAATAATAATGGAAGATGACAACCTATACTCTCTCCTCTCCGCCGATGATCAGGTGATAATTGAAAAAGATAGTGACGACTCTAGCCATGGTCTAAGGAAGCTGTTTATAGAATGTGGCCAGTTGTTTACAGGAGCACGTCCTGCACTGTGTGATACTAGTAAGTTCTTATTCATACGCTATTTTCCTTTGTTATTAGGTACATCGCCCTCGTCGTACTGCATCACAAAGACGTCCCTTAGATAGAATAGAAATAAAAGAAAAATCTGTACATTTTGAAACGTAAGGTAACTATCTGAAGTACCGCGTGATCAAAAATTCGGTATAAATTTGAAAACTGAATAAATCACGGAATAATGTAGATAGAGAGGTACAAACTCACACACATGCTTGGAATAACATGGGGTTTTATTAGAACCAAAAAAATACAAAAGTTCAAAAATTGTCCGACTGATGGCACTTCATCTGATCAGAATAGCAATATTAGCATAACAAAGTAAGACAAAGCAAAGATGATGTTCTTTACAGGAAATGCTCAGTATGTCCACCATCATTCCTCAGCAAAAGCTGTAGTCGAGGAATAATGTTGTGAACCGCACTGTATAGCATGTCCAGAGTTATGTTGAGGCATTGGCGTCGGATGTTTTCTTTTAGCATACCTAGAGATGTCGGTTGATCACGATATACTTGCGACTTCAGGTTACCCCAAAGCCAATAATCGCAAGGACTGAGGTCTGGGGACCTGGGAGGCCAAGCATGATGAAAGTGGCCGCTGAGCAAACGATCATCACCAAACGACGCGCGCAAGCAATATGGCGTGGGGCGCCATCCTGCATAAGCATCGTACGTTCCAGCAGGTGTTTATCAGCCAGGCTGGGGATGATGCGATTCTGTAACATATCGGCGTACCTCTCACCCGTCACGGTAGCAATTACAAAACCAGAATCACGCATTTCCTCGAAGAAAAAAGGCCCGATAACGGTAGATGTGGTAAATCCAACCGATACCGTGATTTTCTCGTCGTGCAATGGAGTTTCCACGACAGTTCTAGGATTTTCGGTAGCCCAAATTCTGCAGTTGTGGGCGTTGACAGACCCTCGGAGCGTGATATAAGCTTCGTCGGTCCACAACACGTTACTCAACCAATCGCCATCTCCGCCATCTTTTGAAACGCCGACGCCGCAAATGACCTCCGCTTCACTAAATCGGCAGGTAACAGTTCATGATGCCGATGGATTCCCCGGATAACATCGGAGCGTACGCCTAAGTGCACGAGCGCTGACTTCCCCGTGCATAGGCGAACCCGCTACAGTCTCCATTTCTTCCTGAACTGTCTCAGCAGCATTAGGCCTTGTGCTCGGTCGGCCACTACGGGGTCCATCGTCTAAACAACCCGTGGCTTCGAACTTCGAAATCATTCTCGCCACAGCTGCATTTGTCAACTGACCTTTACCCGTTCTAATCCCCTTCCTATGGCGATAGGATCGCAACGCTGAACTAGCACATTCCCCATTCTGATAATACAGCTTCACTAAAAGCGCCTTTTCAGGTAACGTCAACATTCTGCGACTGCTGGCGCATCTGATTATCTCTCTCATTACAGCTCCTTTTATACACGGTTGTCATGAGCAGTCACAGACGTTTTGCTGTCCAGCGCCATCTGTCGGACATTTTGTGAACTTTTTTTTTTGTTCTAATAAAAACCCATGTCATTCCAAGCATGTGCATCAATTTTTACCTCTCTATCTACATTATTCCATGGTTTATTAAGTTTTCAAATTTATACTGACTTTTTGATCACCCGGTAAATGAAATGGACGATTAAAGTCATGGAAACTTCACATCTAATACAGAAATGATAATGAAATGGAATATATCATCCAGAATTATTCAAAAAATGATTTCCTTTGGTAGTAAACTGTCTATGATTTTAAATGTCCATTTTAATTAAATGCCTCAGGATTTGCCGTCTTTCCTTTTGTATTACGCAACCACTTCTTCACAGTTAAGCAGGATGACGGCAGTGTAACAGTACTGTTGGGCAATGTACGAATAAAGACAACCACTTGTTTAGAGTTCCCTCTATGTTAATAGCCCAAATTTACATTTGGGGATGTGTCATGGTTTAACAGAAACAGTAGTAAATAAAGTGCCGTACCGATTAAACTGTCTCCCAATTTCATTGCATAATATAACCAATTTAATTCAAAAACGGTTCAAATTGCTCTGAGCACTATGGGACTTAACATCTATGCTCATCAGTCCCCTAGAAGTTAGAACTACTTAAACCTAACTAACCTAAGGACATCACACAACACCCAGTCATCACGAGGCAGAGAAAATCCCTGACCCCACCGGGAAGCGAACCCGGGAACCCGGGCGCGGGAAGCGAGAACGCTGCCGCACGACCACGAGCTGCGGACGATTTAATTAGTATGATCACCAATTTGATACAACATGTTATTAAAGTAAAATCACTTTTAAAAAAATTAACAAAAACAAGCTGTAGTTTAAAATTTATTACACAAACATATTTCATTTATAGTAGTTGCCAATGAACTTTACTACCTTTAACAGGGATCACCGTAGCGAAGGTATGGACTGCAAATGGGGAAATCCACTGATATAGCCGACTCTGACAAAGGGTAGATTATTATTACGCTGAGCATGTGAACGAGTTTCGGAGCACACTGTTCATCGTACATCGTTGAACATGGAGCTCCGCAGAAGGCCACCCCTACGTGTTCACATGTTGACCCAACGACATCGTCAGTTACGACTGCGGTGGGCACGGGACCATCGGGATTCGACCGTCGATCAGTGGAGACGAGTCGGCTCTTCGGGTGAATCCAATTCTTGCTACATCTGTCGATGGTCGTCTCCACAGACGCCGCCTCGAAACGTGCAGCGTGCAACGGATGCAGACTTGTGGGAGCAGTATTAAGCTATTGGAAGCATTCTCCTGCACTTGCGTGCGACCTGTGGTAGTAATCGAAGTTATGCTGACAGCTGCGAACCGCTTGCAGCTCTTCAAGCCTGATGTCTTCCCCGACGGCGATGTCAACTTCAGCAGTATAGCCGTCCGTGATTTGGAGCCAGAACCGTGCTACAGTGGTTTGAGAAGCGTAACAGTGAACCCACTTGAAGTCTCGGTGACCAAATTCGCCTGATGTAAATCCTATGGAACTCATCTGGGTCGTTGTCGGGCCCCATCACCGTGTACGCAAATCAGCGGCCCGTTATTTACGCGAATTACGTGAGCTGTGCGTAGATATCTAGCGGCAAATACCTCCACAAACTCACCAAAAATTGTGGGATCCCTGATCCACATAATCCGTAGTGTATTTCGTTCCGAAGACGGATAAGCAGGCTGTTAACCAGTTAAGTTTTGACTTATCAGTGTGTGTGTTTGTATATGTGTGTGTGTGTGTGTGTGTGTGTGTGTGTGTGTGTGTGTGTAGGTACCTTCAGCGGCATATGTGGACACTGCTTGCAGAATGTGTTGCGAATAGAGTTAGTAGCACGGAAGTAATAATGATCCGGTAGTTTTTCACCCATCTCGTTATTTATGACGACATATCATGTGCGCTAAAGTAGGGGGTTCCAGCCCCGACAGCGATTGTTGTCTTACAGTAAAAGGTATGTGTATCAAGTTTGGTTGAAATAAGTTTAGTGGTTTAGGAGGAGACGTGGAACAACACAAACACTTACACAGGCAGACACACGCACACATACAACGACAAGACACACACACACACACACACACACACACACACACAAAGGAGCGAGCGCACACATACAACGACAACACACACACACACACACACACACACACACACACGAGCGAGCGCGCGCGCGAGCAGGAAACGATTAAAGTGAGGCCACCCACCACGACCAAAGTAGACATCTTTTGTGGTATAGAGACTAACCTTTCTAGTCACTGAGGAGGAAACCCCAGATACGTCTCCTGATAACCATCTCGGAATTTCTGGGATGGCAATATCAAGAGCACATTACACTCAGCATCCGGTAGCCAAATCATACGCTGCTTCACTAAACAAGCAAGTCGTCGATGTGACCTCAAATCGAATGACGAGCAACAAGCTATTTCTATATGAGATGAAATTCTGTGGATAATGACTGAGTATTTAAATCTGCTATTTATTCATGTTGTAACGTCACAAAACTATTGATACTAACAGGTCCGATTCCATATGGAACGGATATGTGTTAATGATGATATGAATTGCACCCTACCTTACTGAGGATTGCCATGCAGTGGTTGAAATGTAAATCTGTAAATCTGTAATAAGCAGATTATTGGCGACTGATTCTAAACTTTAAATCGATACTAACGTTCGTACTGCTAGTGCTATTACAAATAATGTCAAATTTAGCTATGTTTTGTAATACACTCTAAGACAAAAAGCGACGCATCACAGAATAATAATCCGAATAGGATGTACAGCTACAGACAAACAAATCATTACAATTTTAGAGAAACTGGATGATTTACTCAAGAGAAAGAGCTTCACAAACAGAGCAAGTGAAAAGTGCGCTGGTCTACTTCTGGCCCTTATACAAGCAGTCATTCGGCTTGGCATTGCTCAATAGAGTTGTTAGATGTCTTCCTGAGAGATATCGTTCCAAATTCTATGCAATTGGCGCTATAGATCTTAAGAATCACGAGCTGGTTGGAGGGTCCTGTCCATGATGCTCCAAACGTTCTCAACTGGTGAAATATCGGCAACCTTGCTGACCAAAGTAGGGTTTCGTAACCACGAAGGCAAGCAGTAGAAACTTTCACCCTGTGCGGGCGGGCATTATCTTGCTGAAATCTAAGCCCCGGATGGGTTGGCATAAATGGCAACAAAACAGGGCGTAGAATACGTCGACGTACAACTGTTCTGTAAGGGTACCCGGATTACAACCAAAGAGGTACCCGGATTACAACCAAAGAAGTCCTGCTATAAAAAGAATGGAGGGCGACAGTTATATCGGTACCCCACCACCGTCCAGGCTGTCCGCGGCGTCTCCAGACGCGTCTTTGCTGGTCATCGGGGATCAACTCGAAGCCAGCCTCATATTCATATATCGTAAAGTTGATACACATTGAGTTTTTGGAGCAGTATTATTGTAACACGTTTAATTTTTTCTTTCACAAGGACTTGTTTAAGTATCTGTTTTTTATTCTTATTGCAAGTCGGGCGAGCGACCGCAGCGCCCGATTGAGGTTCGGCTGCTGGATATCGCAGGCTGGCCGCTGCTGCGCATGGAGTGCGGGCTCAAGACGTTGAGAGCACGCGCTTTTCGACGCTTATTTGGTTTTTTAACAATAATGATTGTCAATTTTTTCTTGTTGCATTGAAAGAAGTTATCAAAAAATATGTAGAGACATGTTAATTACCCGTTTGAAAGGTGTGTAACATGTATGAAGAAAATACGTTTACGTATATATTAGCAAAAATCTAGACTGCGTTTTACAATAGCGGTGAAAAGAAGTAGCAATTAAAGTTTTTTGCGACTTAGCTAAATGTTCTAAAAACAGTCACTGAGCCTCCTATTTGAGAAAAAATTTAAAGGGAATAACGAACAACTTTGACGTCTTCACAAAGTTGTTCTTAAATAAACGGGTATAGCGACAAGGCAAGTCCGTCCTCATGGAGTACCACCACCATACCACACAGTAAGACAAGATGCATCGAGGTTTTCAGAATGCGAGGCCTTCATCCAGGCTGGTGCGAGAAAGGAACAGAACAACAGCGCACTAATTAAAGTGTCAAACTTCACCAAATTCAATGTGTGCGCAGGACTGCTTCCATATTTACGTTTTCCGCATTCACTAATAAACTAACTGTGCCGCAGAAGCTGTAGCGTAGAACTGCAAATGCACCTCTTCGTTTTGCGGATTGGGTATTCAGTATAAAAATTTACTGAATAGTCACAATAACACCTTTAAAATGCATTAAATTTATATATAATCATCGTCCTTGTTCTTCTACACTTCAGGCACTGAGCAGTCACAATAACACCTTTAAAAAGGCATTAAATTTATAACTAATCATCGTCCTTGTTCTTCTACACTTTAGGCACTTAGCAGTTGTCTGTTCACACCATTTCTTAGATCTTCCTTGGATTTTTACCAGTTTATATCTTGCGACTTCTTTAAGTGCATCCACTCCACTTTGTAATTTTTCAGGATTTTGTTTCGTAATAAACTAAGTTAACCTCATTCCTAATTTCGTAATTTCTTATTGTGCCTAACGTAGTACACTTTTCATTGCTTTGAGAAATCTCATTCCTTGCTGCTGTTCCATTCATTTATACCCTCCTGCTGTTTGAGTACGATGCGTTCAAGGAACGGTCATAGCTTTTTAAAATTTCGTTTGTGTCTCTTTCGTATTTTGTTTTTCCTAACATGTATTTATTTGTCTCACAAAACTGGTGTATTTTTCTAGTGGCTCTTCTACACCCTTACCGTATTTATATGTAATGTCACACCATAGTTAATCAAAATATGTAACATTTTCTGATATTTTATTGTCAGCACCATTATTTTATTCTTATGAGCTATTTTCCTGTAATGGAAACATAAAACGAGTATTCTAAATAATGAGAATTTGAGATATATGAAACGAACAAATGCAAGAAACTGTTTGGAATTCACGATTTACTGCCACGGTGAAAAAGTTATTTCTTATATCAAAAGGTCCGCCCCTCGTGGTCTCGCGGTAGCGTTCTCGCTTCCCGAGCACGGGGTCCCGGGTTCGATTCCCGGCGGGGTCAGGAATTTTTCCTGCCTCGAGATGACTGGGTGTTATTGTGTCGTCTTCATCATTATCATTCATCCCCATTACGGTCGGAGGAAGGCAATGGCAAACCACCTCCACTAGGACCTTGCCTTCTAAGGCGGCGCGGTTCTCCCGAGTCGCTCCCCTACGCTCTGTAAAAGAAGTATGGGACTCAACATCATCATATATCAAAAGAATACTTATAGTTTTATATTCCGACATCCATAAACGAAACACGATTTTCGAGGTAAGCATGTGGTAATTCTCTATCATTGATGTCTTATTCTGTTTTCTATTGTCCCGTGTCTTGTATAGTACATCACTGAAAACAGAAATTTGTATTTTGCATCATATATGTTTAGATTTTATTTCGAAATATAAAGTGCATTTTTAATATGTGTAGTCTCGTACAGTTTCATATACACTCTATTGTTCACATCAGCAATCTCTTTAGATTTAAAACTCAATTTCTTCTGCTAATTTCCAAAGAAAGTATCTAATTGTCAAGCTCCCATTTTCTTGAACCTAAGAGGTCTCTTCCAGTTCCTTATTTTTTTGCAATGAAAATACTATGATTTCACAAACATGCACTCTTTATGTTGACTGAATCACATGTGACAGACCTTTTACGGCGTATGCTTGCAGGTATTTCCGTATAAACACATGGCATTATCACTGACATTTCATATTCGCGAAGGAGAAGTTCGTAATAGTGCAACACTAGTATTTGTATAGACTGACATACGTAAAGGATGACCTCAGAAACAATGCCTTTATAATCTGCTGTAACACTGCTGTAGAAATACATCCACAAGAATAAAATTAGTGAGTCAAATTCAGTAAAACAGCTAGAACACCAGTGTGGTCACGTCCAAAGTATTCACTAAACCTATGAAGATATAAAATGAGAGATAAAGGACAATTTCTATGTTATAAACAGTCTGGTGCCTTGCTCTGTGTTCCTTTCAGAAAAGACGAAGAGCAGGTCAGATGTGGACTTTTAAGATATAATGTGTTTAACGTGTCACAAAGTACAGGTCTGCAGTCTTTACTTTCCAGTGTCATGTTCCTTCCATTCACTTCCCAATATGAATTCAGAAACGATGTTCAAACTTTGTAGGCGGAAAGGTAAACTGACGTAAACTGTCAGGGTTCGAGGTTAAGAAACATTGTGTTACCCGAAAATCACAACGTACTTCTTCATCGAACTGCATATTCTTTTCTAGTAACAAAAATAAAATACATTTCGTAGCCCACTCATTCCTCTCGAAACCTTGTTTGCAGGTCTGCTTCTGAAAAAACTTCTTTCCCCTTTCTTTCTGTGTAAACAAAATAATTCAGACTTTGCTCCGGATTGTCACTGATGCAGTATTTCTGCTCGCATTGACAGGGACGCATTGACTGACGAATGAATGCTCTCCTAATGCCGCGATCAATAACAGAGAGGTACGAACAAAAATTGCCTTCGTAGTTGCCAGATTGTATAGGGAGACAGAGGGAGATAATCGATGTTTAACTGTGAAAGAAAAGTATTCACACGCCCCACTGAAAAGAGAACTCATCGATACCTCTTTGTATATTGTGGACGCGGCCTTCATTAATTTTAGAGCCTCATTGTCGATTTTGCAGTCGATATGTGCGTTGTAAAGACGCCCACTAATACAGGGGCGAGAGAGGGCTGGATAGAAAGACTGGGGTGAAGTTAAGAATGAGAAATGAAACGCGCTCTAGGCTTCGCGACGTTAATACACCATTGGTGTACTAGAACAATGCTGGGAAATAATGGCTGAATAGAGGAACCAATATGTGAGAGACGAATATAAGTGAACTGAAAGAATGAAGGAGTCTGCCGTGTCAGTAATTTTTCCACGTTGACCGATGGCAATGTGGAAATGAAAATCGCGAATCAGAGAGGACGAAAATTCAACGGTTCTTTTGAAACTTTTAACAGTATTATCTGCGATATTTCCACGATGTTATCGCTTGCTGACACCTTGTGCGCCAGAGTTGGTCAGATGTGAATAGTAAAATACTATACATCTACAGTCAAATTAGGGGAGTTAATAAAGGGATTCAGACACAGTACTTTGAGACAGCGCGCCTTGCTAAAGGTCAACGGGCTAGTCAGTCTAGAAAAAGGTGAGAAAAATTTAACATCGAAGGTGTCTGACAGAGAGAAGGTAAGTTTCACGTGGCTTTGTGATACGAGGTGTGATTACAATTTACCGGAACTATTGCTGCAAAACATTTTATTTCGAAAACATACGAATTTAGTTATTGTCGCCCTCAATATACTCCCCTCCTCTATTCCGGCAATGCTCCATTCGAATTTTCCGTTGAGGGAAACAGTGTAGCAAGTCTTCCTCTGTCAGCTTCTTGATGACTCCTGCTGCTTTTCTTTCATTACTTCAATGGACTTAAATCTTGTTCCTTTTATTGCAGATCTGACCTTGAGGAATAGATAATAATCACATGGTGCTAAAAACTAAACTAAACTCCGCTCGAACAGGCCATGAAGGCCCAACGTACCGACCGGCCGCCATGTCATCCTCAGACCACAGGGGTCACTGGATGCGGATATGGAAAGGCATGTGGTCAGCACACCGCTCTCCCGGTCGTGTGTCAGTTTACGAGACGGGAGCCGCTTCTCAATCAAGTAGCTCATCAGTTTGCCTCACAAGGGTTGAGTGCAACCCGTTTGTCAACACCGCTCGGCAGATCGGATCGTCACCCATCCAAGTGGTAGCCCAGCGCAACAGCGCTTAGCTTCGGTAATGTGGCGGCAGCCGATGTTACCACTGTGGCAAGGCCGTGGTGCTAGGTCAGGCGAATAAGGCGGCTGCTCTAACACTAGGATGATATTGTATTGTATTGTATGTTAACTGAGGACCTAGAAACGACGGAGAGGCTCCGCCCCCGCCGCAGCTGCAGTGGTCCACAACCTCAGGACGACTACCGCAGTCCACTTCACCCCTCCGCCACCCCACACCGAACCCAGGGTTATTGTGCGGTTCGGCCCCCGGTGGACCCCCCAGGGAACGTCTCACACCAGACGAGTGTAACCCCTATGTTTGCGTGATAGAGTAGTGGTGGTGTACGCGTACGTGGAGAACTTGTTTGCGCAGCAATCGCCTACATAGTGTAACTGAGGTGGAATAAGGGGAACCAGCCCGCATTCGCCGAGGCAGATGGAAAACCGCCTAAACCGGACCTCAACACAAATCCGCCGGGCGGATTCGTGCTGGGGACCAGGCGCTCCTTTCCGCCCGGAAAGCCGTGCATTAGACCACACGGCCAACCGGGCGGGCCAGCATGATATACATTGCTAGAAAATGTTAACAGACAAGCGGTAAAAGCAGGTACATTCTCCTAATGCAGAAATCATTACTTGTTCTTCCATTATTCCGTCTTTTTTTTTTTTTTTTTTTTCCTTACGGAGTTGAGCAAGAACCTGTAACTCCAGGTTTATACAGATGGTTGGCGGACCTCGGCTGTTCAATATAAAGACGCAAATCAAACCACCATTAGCTGCCTAAATTTCCAGTAGTTATTTTATTTGCGCAACCAGTTTTGGCGCCACATTAGACCATCTACAAGCCCCCCGCCAGACGTGGTGAAAGAATCCCACTTCGGCTCCAGTCATAATAGGCGCCAGCACTCAGTGACTGGTATCCTCAGATTTTTCAAGGTATTAGTGTTGATTAATAGTATGATCTTCAGGAACCCAGTGATGATACCTAATTCCATGAATGTCGAAATAAACGAATGTCATCACCTTGAATCTTGATTTTCTCATTCGAACTTTTTCCGCTCTCAGTGAAGTTGATTCCTAAAAGTGCATCATGGATTGGCGGTCAGTTTCTGGATCATTAGTGAAAAACCAAGATTCTTCACATTTTATCACTCTTTCCATGAAATTGGGATCGTTTTCAGTGGTGTTCGAAGTGTCAATACAAACATTGTCACCAGCTTCGTTTTTGTTTGTTCGTGAGACTTTTCGGCAACAGTTTCATAAACACTTTTCTCATGTTAAATTCGTTACGTAAAATTTGTCTTGCGCATTCTTCGTCAATTCGTACAGTTTCAGCAATTGGTCTAGTACTCAGCCGACTGTCACATCGAATCAGGTTACCTACTTTTTCGATATTTCCATCCGTTTTTTATGTTGGAGAGCGTCCTGGGCGTCTTCTCGCCAATCTTGGAAACGCTTCAACCACTCAAAAACTAGCATACGTAATAAAAATCTCTTCGTCTTACACTTATTTTTGCAAAGAATACCTTTCAGTAGCAGTTTTTCCGAGTTTTCTGTGAAGCGTCTCGACCGCTCGATGCCCTATTATTTCACTTATAATTTTTTCCGCTAAAACAAAATAACAAAAACGAAGGCCGCGGCCATTTATTTTGTCTTCTGACACCAGAGACGCCGAGTTCGACCGAGAAGGCATTATGTTCTGTCGCAAATGTCTCATAGAACACACCTATCTGTACAGACGTACTACACAGATCTTCTACTTTTAACTGACTAAGCGAAAACAGACTCCCAAAATAACTTTGCTACTAACTCCGAAAAGGCCTTTTACATTCTGGAAAATGCTCTCTCATATAACAGTTTCACGCGTAAACAGTTAAAAAAATTGTTATCAGTGTGGTTTGTACGCGATATCTTTGCTGCGATGATACCGTCCTCCACTACCACACCCACGCGAGATCTTCAAAACAATCACTAACAGATACGCGTTTCCTGTTCTCCGTAATTGTGGTGTTACTTGTTATTGCAGTTTACGCATCTTCTACTGGACAACAGCACGAGGTAATCGGAGTTTTGGCTGATACTCTGTCGACGCACAACGTTTGGTATCGATCTGAGTGTCTGACATCTGGAGGTTTGGGTGCTATTAGGCAGTTGTATAAGCCACAGCGCCATCCGAACACAGTGTTTACGGCAAACGAGAGGGGTGTCTCGGCATACCTAACGCCCGATCCACATTCCCATCTACCAACACCTGTCCGTGGTCCCTGTCTGTGTCCTCCATGCTCGCTACTTTGAGATTCCCATAGGAGGTCGGACGTAATTGTGTATCCGTACTGAAGATGGTGGGTTCATTGCACTTCGAGGCAAATTAATTATATGAGTGCTTGGTGTCTATTCTTTTGGACATGTCTGAAAGAACTAACTCCATGCATCCTTATGTGTCCGCAAGAACAGAAACCACGCACTCCTTCAACTGAGACGGCTTCACGCCTCACAGTTATTGGTTGTTTATTTTTGGTGCATGCGATACTTGCTCTGTGACAGCATTAGTTCCGTTATTTTATTGCCACACCTCTAACACGTGTGAGGTCCTCAGTTTGACCAATCACAGTTGATTGCATGTTGTTTACGAATATGGACACGATTTGCAGTATTTTCGTTGAACGCTTATGCTCATTTGCGAAATCAAAATCTAGCATTGGCTTGTAAAATTAAACTCACTGTAAAAAATATTTGATACATCGTAAAAGAGCGCTCATTTTACTTTGGAGCGCTGTAGATGATGCAGAACTGTTCCTTGGCCGTTTTTCCACCTTTCACAGTAGATTTCAGTCATGTCAATGAAGCCAGCTCTATATTTTCCATGTTATTGCACGTTACAGTTATTTTTATTGGACTGTATCATCGTGACATTTTATTTAACCAGCTTTCTTTCAGTATGCCATAAATAAGGTTGAGTGAAGTTTTGATATAGTTTTCTCGTGACCATTACGACGTTAATTACATGTATACTTAGGTTTCCCGTGGGTCAGTTCGTTTAGTTTCTAGAAAAATTCCAGTTCTGACCAGTATTACTAGTCACAGCTTGGATGTTTCTGACGAATAACTTTTGCCTTCATTCGGAAAACGCATCAGTGAGTCGCAGATCACAGTCCAAATGCGGCTGGAAAGGTGAAATAAGTGGAAATTATAGCTTGAGTATGTGCGGCTGGTCCCGGCGGAGGTTCGAGTCATCCCTCGAACAAGGGTGTGTGTGTTTGTCCTTAGGATAATTTAGGTTAAGTAGTGTGTAAGCTTAGGGACTGATAACCTTAGCAGTTAAGTCCTATAAGATTTCACACACTTCTTTTTTTTTAATAGCTTGAGTAACCTGGCTGTAGACCATTAGCTTCCAACATGTAGAAAATTACTGAAGGGAAAGAGAGAGAAGAAAGGACTCCACATTATTCGCAGTTTCCAGAAAGAGTTTAAGCAGCTTTGGCAATTACACCCGAAAACAATAGTGCAAAATGATGTTCAAAAATAGTATTCTTAGCGGTAAAAGCGTTTCAGAGCATCAGAAAAGGCTACGTAACTGCTCCGCACAGTTATTAAGTCTTAATTACTCTGATAATTGTTAAAGACAAGTGGAGGGACTAATTGCAGTGAAATTTTCAGCTTAAAGTCAGGGAAGCCACCAAAAGTGACTCGGTCAGCAAAATGTCATGCCTTCTGACATCGAAGGACGTTTGGCATAGGGCGCTTCCCCTGTTATCTCTGCAGTGAGGCCTAGGATAGTGTCTTGTGAGAGGCTGCTAACGTTTTGCTGAAACCCAGTGCATCGTTAGAGTTGTGTCTATACTCGACAGTCCGTGCTTCCGTCGACAGTGTGCAACGTGCAGGTATTACTTAGATTTGTTCGCGTTACATTAAAACGGTAGTACAGAAGACTGTATACTTCTGTTTCTTTATTTTATCAGAGCGAGCTTTGTAGAATGTAAGAATGTAACATCTCATAGCAATATAATGTATTCAGAAATGTAACAGCAAAAAATAAGTTTTTGTTTGTACTGGGTCCTCAGAAGTAAGATACTGTTCGACTGTAACATGATCTTGGTGTCTCAACAACGTTGGAACCCACCATACACTTAAAAAAAACGTAACAACGTCACACCAGTTTTCGTAGTGAGTTGCTTTGTGGCTGCATTACTTTTTCTAGTATTTATGCATTAAACTCAAGTAGCTTTTAAATTAAAACTGTAGATAGATAGCGTCTGCGGACGTATTTACATTACAACTGCCTCACAATGGTACCTCAACAGATGTTTGCCTAGAGTTGGCTTTTATTTGTGTGTTTAAAAGTTTCGGATATTTACATAAATTAGAGACAAAAAACTATTGCACAAGATATGTCAGAGTCCAGCCATGTATTAAGACTCTAAGGTAGAAATCCAGGTACATATTCGGACCGGAACACATGACGTTATGGAATAATTGTCACACATAACACGAATAAAGGAGGAAATACTACACATAGTAAAGAACAGAGCTCTTAATACCAACCACTGCACACAATGCAGAAACGATATCAGATTTTTCAAGTCTTGTTGGTTCTTCCTGCGTTTCCTTTTCATTGTATGCTGAAGTATATTGCCCATATGCGTCATTCTTCATTAATTTCAAACAGTATGATGATGTGTTTTACTTTTGATCAATTTGTTTGTATATTTCCCGATTCTCCAGTAGATTATTCATTTTTCTTGGTTCTAATATCTCCGTTTGACGTTTCTTTACCACGAAGCAACAACGAGAAATAACCTTGCAAACAAAAAACTAAAATAATTACAAAAACCATTACGTAGCCTGTTAGTTTGTTTTAAACTACATGAAACTAACTTACATCGTAGTATTTGTATAATTTCTAGTGCTTCGTTTTCAGGTAGCATGAATACTCTTCAACAACGGTTCCAGATTTGCAGTTGATGAAAATGTAAACACAGTTTCCCAGTAGCCCAAAAAATTGGTTTACGTTTCTCGTTTTTCAGTGAGAATTATGGTCTAAAATCAGGCTGTAAACGGTTGTCGATTTTTCTTCTTATTTCTATTTCCCGATTTGCACAATTTACAGTGTTCTGATAGTTATTTATATGTTCATTGAATCATATTTGTGACAACGCTTTGTTATGTAGAATGTGCATCAGTCAGTTCACATACAAAATACATTTCTTTTCTGCGAAAATATTTTTACATGTTTGCCATTCAAAGCATTGGTTGTTACGTCAACCTTAGCCTCAGATAATATTTAATACCGGTAATCCAACTACACACAGATTTTATCTACTGAGATATTTATGTTTGTCTGTCAGTAACTTTAATTGATATGGACAACGGTCAGATGTGGCGACACATTTTGCTTCTTTCTGCATAAGAGTACGGTTGACTTGTGGTGAGATTGTGCTATATTTGTTCTTAGTGATACGTATGAGAATGCGGTTTCTATAATTGCAAATAATACTTAACAATAAAATTCTGAAGGGAGTGTTTCTTAAACAGCCACCTGGTTCTTGATAGGTGGAGTCTTATTTCAAATCGCTGACTGAATTTACCTGTCAGTTTATATATCATCATGGGCGAAAAGTGACTGGAGCATCACCACGGAGCAATTCATATCGTATTTTTCTCTAATAATGCTGTGGTTAAGCATTAGACTAGCAATCGGCAGGACAGTGGTTCGATTCCCCACCCGACCATCCAGATGTAAGAATTTCTTTGTTTCCCTAAACAGCGTAAGACAAATTCCGGGATAGTCCTCTGAAAATGACCTTAGTCTTCCTCTCGTAAACTCAGTTTCAGGGGTCTACTACCTTGCTGAAGGGTTAATCTAGCCAGATACATCCAATGGTAGAATACCTTGAAAGGCTTTCATCCATATTAGTTCCTATTCTGACATAATTTTAATCTTCTAGGTCAGTCATTTACAGTGGGAACCCTAGATATTTAAGTTTTATTACTGCATCTAACCCTACTCTTGACACAAGTCAGCACTGCCTCTGTTATTTCTATCAAAGTCTCAACGGTCCCAGCACTGCGAGAGAGCCAGAAAAGAGTTAGCAACTTTGGCAGAGAAACAAGGATGACTTATTTAGTCGAGCGCTGACCGTAAAGGGCAATAGTTCCCGTTCTATTCTCAATACGTCACACAGACACTCTGTCAAGTAACACAAAAGCGATTAGTCATCTTATTTCCCACCTTTTTGGTGTAATGATTACCAATTCTAACGAAATCCAGTTGTACAAACTGTATAAACTTCTGACTCCGGGTTTGGATGTTGTCTTGATACAAGAACGACATAGGAGATCCAGTATTCGAGTCAGAGTTTAATAGATCTTTGGAAGACTTCTGAATAAGGAAGATAGATGTGATAGATAACGTTACTTTGTAATTTCTAAAGTCAGTGGGGGCAAGCGACAAGCAAACGAATATTCTAGTCGCTGTCTAGAATCTATGGAACAAGAGACATACAACTAGAGTTTTGGCAGAATATCATCCACACAATCCTGAAGAAGGCAAGGGGAGATAAGTGCGACAACTATTGAATAATAATGCTTAACAGTGCATACATGCACGTTGCTGACAGAAATGACATACAAAAGAATGGAAAGGATCTGTTAGAAGATCAATTTCGCTGCAGAAGTAAAATCAACAGAGAGACAACTCTAACATGCCGCTTGATAATGGAACAAAAACTTAGAAAAGTCAAGAAAATTCATAAGATTTGTCGACCTAGAAAAAGCGTCCGAGAACGTAAAATGGTGCAAGATGTTCAAAAATATTAGAAAAACAGGAGTAAGCTATAGAAAATGCGGATAGTACACAATTTGCATAAGAGCCAAGAGGGAACAAGAAGAACTGAAGACCAAGCGTGAAGTGTTTTGATCAAAAAGGGTGCGAGACAGGGATGATATATCTCGTCCCTGCTGTTCAACCTATACATCGAAAAAGCAATAAAAGCACGGTTCAACAGTGGGATTACAGTTCAAGGTGAAAGAGTATTAGTGATAACATTCGATGTTGACACTGCTGTCCTCAGTGACAATGAAAATGAATTACAGGATCTACTGAATAGAATGAACAGTATAATGAAACATGAACCTTGACGTCGATGAGGTGGCATACGTGCCTCAGCAATATAGATAGCCGTACTGTAGGTGTAACAGCAACAGAGTGGTATCTGTTGAGAGGCCAGACAAATACTTTATTACTGAAGAGGGACAGCAGTCTTCTCAGCAGTTGCAGGGGCAGCAGTCTGGATGATTGACTGATCTGGCCTTGTAACATCAACCAAAACTACCATGCTGCGTTGGTACTGCGACCGGCTGAAATCAAGGCGAAACCACAGCTGTACTTTTTCCAGAGAGCATGCAGCTCTACTATATGGTAGTGATGTTGGCGTCCTCTTCGGTAAAATATTCCATAGATCATTAGTCCCCCATTCGGATCTCTGGGCGAAGACTACTCAGGACAAAGCGTCATCAGGAGAAATAAAACTGGCGGTCTATGTATCGGATTGTGGAATGTTAGATTGCTTAATCGGGCAGGTAGGTTGGAAAATTTAAAAAGGAAAATGGATAGATCGAAGTCCGATATGATGGTAATTAGTGAAATTCGATGAAAAGAGGATCACAACTTCTGGTTTGGTGAATACAGCATCATCAATACAAAATCGAATAGAAGTAATGCAGGAGTAGGTTTAATAATGAATAAGAAGTCACGAATACTTGTAAGCTACTAGGAACAGCATAGTGAACGCAATTTCGTAGCCAAGGCAGACACTAAGCCCACACCTACCACAGCAGTACAAGTTTATATGCCAACTAGCTCCGCAGATGGTGAAGAGACCCAACAAAAATATGATGAGACAACAGCAATTATTCAGATAGTTAAGGGAAAAGAATATGTAATTGTGATGGAGGACTG
The DNA here is from genome assembly GCF_021461385.2 of Schistocerca piceifrons. Classification (NCBI taxonomy): domain Eukaryota; kingdom Metazoa; phylum Arthropoda; class Insecta; order Orthoptera; family Acrididae; genus Schistocerca; species Schistocerca piceifrons. The sequence continues at coordinate 669,501,812 of NC_060139.1, forward strand.
GAATTCGATAGAAGGAAAAAGAAGAGAAGGAAAAACAGTAAGTGAATATGGACTGGGGGGAAGTAATGAGAGAGGAAGCCACCTTGTAGAATTTTGCGCAGAACATAACTTAATCATCGTTAACACTTGGTTTAAGAATCATGAAAGAAGGTTTGATACGTAGAAAAGACAGAGACACGGGAAGGTTTCAGATGGATTATATAATGCATTATGTAATGGTAAGACAGGGATTTCGAACTCAGATTTTAAACTGCAAAACATTTTCCTGAGCAGATGTGGACTCTGACCACAATTTATGGTTATGAACTGTAGATTAAAACAGAAGAAATTGCAAAAAAGTAGAAATTAAGGAAGTCGTACCTGGATACACTGAAATAAACAGAGGTTGATGAGAGAGTCAGAGGGAGCATTAGGAAACATAAGACCAGAACAGGTGACAGGAACATAGTAGAAGATGAATGGGTACATTTAAGAGATGGAGTAGTGAATGCAGCAGAGGATCAAACAGGTAAAAACACAAGGGCAACTAGACATACTTGGAGAGCACAGGAGATGTTAACTCATGAAAGGAGAAAATATAAAACTGCAGCAAATGAATCAGGCGAAAAGAAATACAAAAGCCTAAAAAATGAGACTGATAGGAAGTGCAAAATGGCTAAGCAGGAGTGGCTAGAGAACAAATGTAAGGATTTAGAAGCATATTTTAGTTGGGGAAATATAGATACAAAGAACATGAAAATTAAAGAGGCCTTTGTGGAAAAGAGAAGCAACTGAATGAATACCAAGAGTTCAGATGGAAAGCCAGTCCTAAGCAAAGAAGGGAAAGCTGAAAGGTGGAAGGAGTACATAGATGGTCTTTATATGGGAGATGAACTTGAAAGCAGTATTATAGTAATAGGACTTAGGTGAAGATAAGATGGATAATATGATAATGCGACAAGAATTTGACAGAGCTCCTTCGACCATAGATATTGGTAGACTGGTCATGACGTACACTCCTGGAAATTGAAATAAGAACACCGTGAATTCATTGTCCCAGGAAGGGGAAACTTTATTGACACATTCCTGCGGTCAGATACATCACATGATCACACTGACAGAACCACAGGCACATAGACACAGGCAACAGAGCATGCACAATGTCGGCACTAGTACAGTGTATATCCACCTTTCAGAGCAATGCAGGCTGCTATTCTCCCATGGAGACGATCGTAGAGATGCTGGATGTAGTCCTGTGGAACGGCTTGCCATGCCATTTCCACCTGGCGCCTCAGTTGGACCAGCGTTCGTGCTGGACGTGCAGACCGCGTGAGACGACGCTTCATCCAGTCCCAAACATGCTCAATGGGGGACAGATCCGGAGATCTTGCTGGCCAGGGTAGTTGACTTACACCTTCTAGAGCACGTTGGGTGGCACGGGATACATGCGGACGTGCATTGTCCTGTTGGAACAGCAAGTTCCCTTGCCGGTCTAGGAATGGTAGAACGATGGGTTCGATGACGGTTTGGATGTACCGTGCACTATTCAGTGTCCCCTCGACGATCACCAGTGGTGTACGGACAGTGTAGGAGATCGCTCCCCACACCATGATGCCGGGTGTTGGCCCTGTGTGCCTCGGTCGTATGCAGTCCTGATTGTGGCGCTCACCTGCACGGCGCCAAACACGCATACGACCATCATTGGCACCAAGGCAGAAGCGACTCTCATCGCTGAAGACGACATGTCTCCATTCGTCCCTCCATTCACGCCTGTCGCGACACCACTGGAGGCGGGCTGCACGATGTTGGGGCGTGAGCGGAAGACAGCCTAACGGTGTGCGGGACCGTAGCCCAGCTTCATGGAGACGGTTGCGAATGGTCCTCGCCGATACCCCAGGAGCAACAGTGTCCCTAATTTGATGGGAAGTGGCGGTGCGGTCCCCTACGGCACTGCGTAGGATCCTACGGTCTTGGCGTGCATCCGTGCGTCGCTGCGGTCCGGTCCCAGGTCGACGGGCACGTGCACCTTCCGCCGACCACTGGCGACAACATCGATGTACTGTGGAGACCTCACGCCCCACGTGTTGAGCAATTCGGCGGTACGTCCACCCGGCCTCCCGCATGCCCACTATACGCCCTCGCTCAAAGTCCGTCAACTTCACATACGGTTCACGTCCACGCTGTCGCGGCATGCTACCAGTGTTAAAGACTGCGATGGAGCTCCGTATGCCACGGCAAACTGGCTGACACTGACGGCGGCGGTGCACAAATGCTGCGCAGCTAGCGCCATTCGACGGCCAACACCGCGGTTCCTGGTGTGTCCGCTGTGCCGTGCGTGTGATCATTGCTTGTACAGCCCTCTCGCAGTGTCCGGAGCAAGTATGGTGGGTCTGACACACCGGTGTCAATGTGTTCTTTTTTCCATTTCCAGGAGTGTATATTTCGTGGCACCAACATCTCTACTGCTATACCACATGACTATTGGCAAAACAATGGTGGTATGCTTATGGTTGTACCGAGCGTTTTGTGAAGGGAAGTAACATTAAATTTCACGTGTAAGTATTATTAATATAATTTAGCGGCATTTCTTGAATACTGATAAACTATTGTGTGTATCATAGCATTACCCAGAACGCCACAGTTACGTAAATTGGCGGTTTGAAGTGCTGTGTGTGTTTCCAGGCGCACAGTGCAATCGTATATATTTCTTGAAATGGTAAGCTACAAAGCTGCTTATTCTCTTTCGTATAGGTTTCCAAAGGATGAAGGGCGCAGGCAGATGTGGATACAGGCAGTGAAACGAAAAGATTTCAAGCCTACTGCACACACACGCATCTGTTCGAAGCACTTTGAAGAATATATATATATATATATATATATATATATATATATATATATATATATATATATATATAAACAACGATGATGTGACTTACCAAACGAAAGCGCTGGCATGTCGATAGACACACAAACAAACACAAACATACACACAAAATTCAAGCTTTCGCAACCAACGGTTGCTTCGTCACGAAAGAGGGAAAGAGAGGAAAAGACGAAAGGATGTGGGTTTTAAGGGAGAGGGTAAGGAGTCAAAATTCAAGCTTTCGCAACCAACAGTTGCTTCGTCACGAAAGAGGGAAAGAGACGAAAAGACGAAAGGATGTGGGTTTTAAGGGAGAGGGTAAGGAGTCATTCCAATCCCGGGAGCGGAAAGACTTACCTTGGGGGGGGGGGGGGGGGGAGGGAAGGACAGGTATACACTCGCGCGCGCGCACACACACACACACACACACACACACACACACATATCCATCAGCACATACACAGACAAGTGTGTGTGTGTGTGTGTGTGTGTGTGTGTGTAAGAGAGAGAGAGAGAGAGAGAGAGAGATATTTATTACCAATAACCCTTCCTACTCCAAATGGCAATGTGCATTGCTACTACATAGGAAGAAAGGATGATTTTTACTATCCTGGATTAAATCTGACTTTGGTACAAAAAGGGGTGAATTATGCTGGTACTATTTTAAAGAACACTTTGCAAAAACAAGTTAGGGGTTTGATTTCTCATTAGGGTTTAGTTTTATTTTGTACTTCCCAGTTACAAAACATACGAATATCAGAAACAAATGCTGAATACCATTTGCAAAAAGGTAGTTGTATGACCTATGTTAGTTTCCAGATAATAAGCTGTAATGTATGGGATAAATAATATGCTACTACAAAAATCTTTGGTCATTTACCAAAAAGCATTAAAAGCCTGACAGATAGCCAACCAGCATTTAAAATCAAACTGAAAGAATCTATGAATGACAGCTCCTACTCAGTAGACGATTTTTTAGGTTTAAATAAGTGGTTGGAAGAATTTTCATGTAACGATAGGTCTACTTTTCCTTAAACTGACATATCATTGCGAAGTATCGTATTCATGATCTGCGGAACAAGTATTCATGTAAGTAGGTACTGATTTTGTAGATATCTTATTTGATACATCTACGAAACAAACTGTTTAAACCAAAAAAGAGCTTTCAAATGAAACTGCTTTACGTTTTGTGGGTGAACGACACAATTGAGTTCGTTACATTCGATGTGAACACGTGTGTTTACGTTACAGGTTTCGTTGTTTATGCCGATTTATGAAGTCTATAACACTTTCTACAACCAAGGCACTAAAACACACACACGCAATATTTACATTTTATGCAGTGCATAACGCGTATTGTTAGTAGAGAATGCATCTCATAATTGGTAACACTGAAATATTCGCGGCGAATATATTGCCGAACATCGAAAGTGTTTCAGCAGTTCACAAAGTTCATTGTGAAGTAATGGCTGTAAAACTAAATTTGTACAGTGGTTACGCAATAATTTATCACTTCTAGCTGTGTTTACATAAGCTACATTTAATGTGGTGAAGTTAGCAGGAAATCCACTGAGAAATACTGGAAGTGAAATCAGGAATCGGAATGCTGCCTTGAACTCCCGCCGACGTTCTGCCAACAGTCACGTGATTCTATGTTGCAGCCACGCCAGATGTATAGCCGCTGCACTGCTTGCCCAGTCTATTAGTATCTATGGTCGAAGCAGAGCTCTGAAAGACCTAAGTGGAAACAAGGCCGCAACAGTAGACGATATTCCGTTGGAATTACCGATAGCCTAGGGAGAGCCAGCCATCTGGGGTGCAACCTGTGTGAGATAGGTGAAATACCCTCATACTTCAAGAAGAATGTAATAATTCCAATTCGAAAGAAAGCAGTTACCGAACTGTCAGTTGAATAAGTAATGAATGCAATATACTTACATGGATTCTTTATAGACGAATCGAAAAACTGCTGGAAACCGACCTCAGGGAAGATCACTTTGGATCACAGAGAAACGTGGGAACACGCGATGCAGTACTGATCCTACGGCTTCTCTTAGAAGATAGATTAAGGAAAGGCAAATCTACATTTATTGTTTTGCATTTGTAGATTTAGAGAAAGCTTTTGACAATGATGAGTGGAATACTGTCCTAAAAGCTATAAAGGCAGAAGGGGTTAAAGGCGGGCAGTGAAAGCTTATTTACAAATTGTACAGAAACCACGCGGCAGTTATAAGAGGCGAGGGGCGAAAACGGAAGTGGTGGCTGAGAAGGTACTGAGACAAGGTCTTAATGTACCCCAACGTTATTCAGTCTGTGCACTGAGCGAGCAGTAAAGGAAACCAAAGAAAAATTTGACGATGATATTATAATGAAGTCAGAGACAGTAAAGAATTTGGGAGAGCAGTTTAAAAGAATGGACAGTCCCTTGAAAGGGGGATATAAGATGAACATAAACAAAAGCAAAACTATAGTCATGGAATGTAGCTAAATTAAATCAGGTTTTGCTGAGGGAATTAGATTAGGAAACGAGACGCTTAAAGTAGTAGATGAGTTGTGCTATTTGGATGGCAAGATAACTGATGATGGCGGAATGAGAGACGGTATAAACTGTATACTGGCAATGGCGCGAAAAGCGTTTCTGAAAAAGAGCAATTTGTTAGCATCGAGTGCGGACTTAATTGTCAGGAAGTCTTTCCGGAAGGTAAGCCATGCATGGATGTGAAACAATAATCAGTTTAGACAAGGAGCGAATAGAAACTATTTAAATGTAGGGAAACGTGGGGGGTGGGGGGGGGGGGGGGTGGGGAGGGGTAAAAATTGCAGAGGAAGACCAAGAGATGAATGCATTAATGAGATTGAGAATGATTATAGAGTAGTATGTGGAGCACAAGTACAGAATATGGCTCGAGAGTAAACGAAGAAAGACGAAAGCAATAAGAAGCAGCTTAAATGACATTAGCTACAAAATTAACATAGAAATTAGTGATCATGAAGTAGATGAATAAATTCTGCTACTCTGTAAACAAAATCTCACTTGACGAACAAAGGAAGGAGGACGTAAAAAGCAGACTAGAACTAGCAAAGAGGGCACTGCTGGAAAGAAGAATACTAGTATCAAAGATAAACCTTAACTTGAGGAATAAACTTCTGAGAATGTACTTTCTGGACATAGCTTTGTATGGAAGTTAATCATGAACGGGAAAACTGGAATGGAAAAGAAAAAGGGCTCTGAGCACTATGGGACTTAACTTCTGAGGTCATCAGCCCCTAGAACTTAGAACTACTTAAACCTAACTAACCTAAGGACATCACACACATCCATGCCCGAGGCAGGATTCGACCCTGCGACCGTAGCGGTCGCGCGGTTCCGGACTGTAGCGACTAGAACCGCTCGGCCACTCTGGCCGGTCGAATGGAAAAGATTGGATCGTTTTACATGCGAAGAGTGCTTAAATTTAGGTGACTGATGACGGATGAGTAGATCCTCCGAAGAAGACAGAAACACAAGAGTAAGGGACGGCGTGATAGAACAAGTGTTAAACTACCAAGGAATTACTTTTGCGGTACCAGAGGGAGCTAAGAGGATAAATCCAGCAAATATTTCAGAACGTAAGGTGCAAGTGTGTTCTGAGTCGAAGAGTTTGGCACAAAAGAGGAATTAGCGGCGGGCCTCATCAAACCAGTCAGAAGAATCATTCATTCATTCATTCATCATCATTTAAGACTGATTATGCCTTTCAGCGTTCAGTCTGGAGCATAGTCCCCCTTATAAAATTCCTCCATGATCCCCTATTCAGTACTAACATTAGTGCCTCTTCTGATGTTAAGCCTATTACTTCAAAATCATTCTTAACCATATCCAGGTACCTTCTCCTTGGTCTACCCCGACTCCTCCTACCCTCTACTGCTGAACCCATGAGTCTCTTGGGTAACCTTGCTTCTCCCATGCGTGCAACATGACCCCATTATTAGCTGTGCTACACCTCGCTTGCAGTTCTTTCACTATGTTGCCATCCTGTGAGAATATGCATCCTAAGTACTTGAAACCGTCCACCTGTTCTTTGTTCCTCCTATTTGGCACTCAATTCGTTTATATCTCTTTCCCACTAACATTACTTTTGTTTTGGAGATGCTAATCTTCATACCATAGTACTTACATTTCTGATCTAGCTCTGAAATATTACTTTGCAAACTTTCAATTGAATCTTCCATCACAACTAAGTCATCCGCGTATGCTAGACTGCTTATTTTGTGTTCACATATCTTAATCTCACCCAGCCAGTCTATTGTTTTCAACATATGATTCATAAATAATAATAAATAATATGAACAACAGTGGAGACAAGTTGCAGCCTTATCTTACCCCTGAAATTACTCTGAACCATGAACTCAATTTACCGTCAACTCAAACTTCTGCCTGCCTATCTATGTAAAGACCTTTAATTGCTTGCAAAAGTTTGCCTCCTATTCCATATTCTTGTAGAACAGACAATAACTTCCTCCTAGGAACCCGGTCATATGCCTTTTCTAGATCTATAATGCATAGATGCAATTCCCTGTTCCACTCGTAAAACTTCTCCATTATTTGCCGTAAGCTAAAGATCTGGTCCCGACAACCTCTAAGAGGCCTAAACCCACACTGATTTTCATCCAATTTGTCCTTAACTAATACTCGCACTTTCCTTTCAACAATACCTGAGAAGATTTTACCCATAACGCTGATTAAAGAGATACCTCTGTAGTTGTTACAATCTTTTCTGTTTCCATGTTTAAAGATTGGTGTGATTACTGCTTTCGTCCAGTCTGATGATCCGTCCCGACTCCCACGCCATTTCAATTATCCTGTGTAGCCATTTAAGACCTGACATTCCACTGTATTTGATGAGTTCCGACTTAATTTCATCCACCCCAGCCGCTTTATTACACTGCAATCTATTGACCATTTTCTCCACTTCCTCAAAAGTGATCCTATTTCCATCATCATTCCTTTCCCATTGTACATCGAAATCTGAAACATTACTGATCGTGTTTTCACCTACATTGGGCAACTCTGCAAAATATTCCTTTCATCTGCCCAAGGCATCAACAGGATTCACCAGCAGTTTTCCTGACCTGTCCAAAATACTTGTCATTTCCTTCTTACCTCCCTTTCGAAGACTGCTAATTGCACTCCAGAATGGTTTTCCAGCAGCTTGACCCAAAGTTTCAAACCTGTTTCCAAAGTCTTCCCAAGAATTCTTCTTGGATGCTGAAATTATCTGTTTGGCTTTGTTTCTTTCTTCAACATAACTTTCTCTGTCTCCCTGAGTTCTAGTATGTAGCCATTTTTGATACGCCTTCTTTTTCCTTTTACAGGCTGCCTTGACTGTGTCCTTCTACCAAGAGGTTTGCTTCATCCTACCTTTACACACTACTGTTCCAAGACATTCTTTAGCCACTTCTAGTACTGTGTCCCTGTACCTTGTCCATTACTTTTCCAATGACTGTAATTGACTACATTTAACTAACTGGTACCTTTCTGAGACCACTGTTATGTACTTGTGCCTGATTTCCTTATCCTGAAGTTTCTCCGCTCTTATACTCCTACGTATGGTCCTGACCTCCTGCACTTTCGGCCTCACAATACCAATTTCACTGCAGATTTAATAGTGATCAGTGGCATCAAAGAATCGCCTGAATACACGTGTGTCCCTCACAGCCTTCTTGAATTCCTGATCTGTTATTATACAGTCAATGACAGATCTGGTTCCCCTGCCTTCCCAAGTATACCGGTGAATATTCTATGTTTAAAAAGGGAGTTTGTGATTACTAAGCCCATTTTGGCGCAGAAATCCAAGAGTTGTTTCCCGTTCCCGTTGCCCTCCATATCCTCTCCAAATTTACCCATAAACTTTCATACTCTTTTGTTCGATTTCCAATCCTGGCATTAAAATCACCCATGAGCAGAACACTGTCTTGTTCTTTAACAACTACATCACTGAGTGCGTCATAAAAACTATCCATCTTATCTTGATCTGTCCCTTCACAATGCGAATATACTAACACAATCCTAATTTTCTTGCTAGACGCTGTCAAATCTATCCACATCAGTCGTTCGTTTACATACCTTATTGCGACTAATCTGGGTTCCATTTCTTTCCTGATGTAAATCCCTACTCCCCATTGTGCTATTCCTGCTTTGGCTCCTGACAGGTAGACCTTGTATTCTTCCACTTCCTCTTCTTTCTCACCCTTTACCCGAATGTCACTAATAGCTAAAACGTCCAACCTCGTCTTACTTGCAGCCTCTGCCAGCTCTACCTTCTTCCTAGAGTAGCCCCCATTGATATTAATAGCTCCCCATCTCGTTACCATTCGTTTGCCGAGTCGTATCTTAGGAGCCCATGGTTTGTCAATTAGAGGTGGGACTCCGTCACCTCCAAAGGTCCGAGGCATTTTGCTCTAATTGTTGCCAGCATCATATTTAGCCGGGCGACGTGGCCGAGTGGTTCTAGACGCAACAGTCTGGAACCGCGCAACCGCAATGATCGCAGGTTCTTTTGTGGCGGTGTTCGTAGCGACAAACACTTGGCTGTGGAAATGGCTTACGAAGTCACCGCCACACTTTTAATAGCGGGCCGACGGTCCGCTGGAACAGTGAACAGAAAGATGAAAGCCCAAACACTCATGTTAAATAAAAGTCGGTACTTATCTTTTATTAATGAAGATACAGTAACACAGTAGTGAACTCGGTGTCTACAGAAATCTGTCTAGTTCGAGTCGGAGCGGCTAGGTCAGCGTCGGCTGACGACAAACAACAACTCTGCTGCGATGAACTCACAACTGACTACCAAGTACACAATTCGGAGGCGAGTATACAACTGAGCGGCGAATACAGAACTGTCCTAGCGCTCGCGACTCCAGCGCTTAAGAAGCCAGAAGCCAGCGGTGGCGCGCGCAGACTTGCGGCGATTTGCTGTCTCGCTGGCGCTGCTTATACGGACGGCGTCCGGACTTTGATGCTGCCAACCTTTTGGCAGCGGGCTCGGTTGGCATTACTGGCTAGGACATAACAGGTTCGAATCCTGCCTCGGGCATGGATGTGTGTGATGCCCTTAGGTTAGTTTGATTTAATTAGTTCTAAGTTCTAGAGGACTGATGACCACAGAAGTTAAGTCCCATAGTGCTCAGAGCCATTTGAACCGTCATATTTAAAGTACCAGCGAAGCAGGTTGCTAGCCTTACTTGCCCCGAGTCCCATTGAGTTTTACCCCTAACGGTTGAGGGACTAACCGGTGGATTTGGTAGTCTTTGCCGTCTGAGCACAAAGGTGACTACGACTCAGAATATGTCCGATATGCCCAGCCTTATCAAAGTAACTGGTATCCCGACTGTCAGGACCACTTACTTGGCCACTCATACGTTGCCCGTGGTTCATGAACTAGGACATGACAACAGGAACCCACACCATGGCCCGGTCATAAGACCGATCAGTCAAAAACCCTCATAAAACACACGATAAATATCAGGCTTCCGTAAACCACACAGTACAGCAACTACATCAGACACAGTGACTGATGATCTCAAAGAAGCAATGGACAGGCACAAAGCAAGGATCTGGCAACGCTTCATTTCAGTATGGAATTTCATACCACTGATTTCGATATATTACTTTTGAAAATAAAAATAAAATATGAGTTGCTGTATTCCTCACGTGGTTCAACAACTACATGAGAAGCATACACTAAGAATCGATTATGAACTGGATAAATCATAGTGGAAAAATATTTTATGGAGTGTACCATAAGATTTAGTTCACGATCGGTTGCTTTTCGTTATTTAAGAAAGTAACACATCTGTTTTACATTGTTGTAACTATCGCTTACATACACCATCAGTCAGCCTTAAGAAAATGAGTCACACTATACCATGAATGAGTGACGACCTTTGTTCGATATCATTATTAGCACAAAATCTGACATATAAACTATACCCTGTTGATCCTTATATTACAGCCACAGAGATCTCGAAGAGCAGTTCTTCCCTTACTTCTTGATGGTGATACGTTACCATACCAAAAAGCACAGCAATATATCGGCATAATCGTGGATGACCATCTAAACTTGAGAGAATAGACTTTCAGAGGCAGGAAGAAAATCTCTTGTCTTTATGTGGTTCAAAAAGTATGAGAAATACCATCGATACTCGCATAAGATATGTATTTGACTTTTCGTTGTTTTCCTACATCAGCTTTCATTAAGATCACTCACAGTAAATGCTACCGAGTGGCCATTGTGAACTTCAAACGTCTTATTTCTCCACAGATTTTAGCTCACATTAGCATCTCTTCCCATACACGCCTCATTTCTTACTTCTCATTTAACTTACCGCTAACACATTTTATCTTGGTATCACCAACAAGTTTCAACGATTTGGATGACCTAGTCTAAGAGCTGTAACGTACTGCATTATTTCCATTAACTGTGCATCACGATCAGATAGCCCACTAACAATTGGCACTGTCTATAAATGTGTTATCAATCAAGATCCTGCTATCCTGCTGCACAAGAGCTGTTAGTACCAGATTTCGGAACGTTATTCTCAATCTGAAGGTAGCTCCTAAACTGTTCATAAGACTGAGTCCACACCCATCCTACCCTCTCACAAAAGAAACATGCATCGAATCACCTAATGTTATACGTAGACAACCCAGCACCATACCAAAGTGGAAGCTGCGCTACTTTTGCCATATAAGAAAAAAAATAAAAAATAAAAAAGAAGTGAAGATCAACAAGAATTCCAGATTTATCAGGTAAGTACCTACCGAAAAGACTTCCTAACATTTATATTGATATCCGAAGTTTAAAAAAAAGTCTCCTTTTCAGAAATGGTAGGTACCTTGAACTCAAAGCGCTTTGTGTCAGCTGGTGAACGTGGTAACGACAGTGAAGCAGTATGTAACCGGTGTAAGTGATTCACGTTCCGCAAAAAGCAGACCCAGTGGAGCGGAACTCCTTTGCCGACTGTTTTTCTTTCAGGAGACTGCCGCCAGTGAAGATTGTGCCTTGTCATAACGCAGATGTCTCGGCTCCAACGTGTTCATCCCGTTTTCATTTTCGTCCGTTCCCTCCTCCCCTGTCCGATATCTGAATTGCATCAGCAGCCACCTGTCGCCTTTACGGGTTCAGAAGCTCCGAAGGACACGGCGAGAACATCAACGTCAGGCGAAATGTGGCAGACCAGGTCCCGCTGCGGAAATTGAGAGAGTAACCGTAAACGAAGGCTACTGGAGCAAAATGACAAGGACATTCCTGACCAATACGAAGCTGGTGCGTCCAGAGGGAAATTTCCGCTTTTTGAGGAGGATAACAAGTGGAAAGAAAAGTAGTCAACTTACATGGTGCTGATGAAATTAGATAAGGAAATGAGGCACTAAAAGAAGGAAATGCGTTTTGCTATTTGGGTAACAAACTAACTGACGATGACCGAAGGGCACAAAATGTAGACTGGCATTAGCTATAGCCACCATTTCTTAAAAAGAGATTTTTTTAACTTCGGGCGTCAATATAAATGTTAGGAAGTCTTTTCTGTATGTATTTTTATAGAGAATGGTCTTGCCCGGAAGCGAAACGTGAACGATAGACAACTCAGACAAGAAGAAGACAGCTTTTGAAACGTGGTGTTACTAAACAACGCCGAAGATTAGATGAGTAAATCGAATAACTAAAGAGAATGTAATGAATCGAATTATAGGAAAAGAGAAAGTTATTGCACAGCTTGACTAAAAGAAGGAATCGGTTGTCAGGACGCGTCCTGAGGCTTGAAGAAACAGTCGATTTAGTAATGGAAGGATGTGAGAGGGGAAACAACCAATTTCTTTAAGTTCAGTAATCAGGTTCAAATGGACGCAGGTTGCAGTAGTTCTACAGAGATGAGGATTTTTTAGAATAAACCAACTCGTAAAAGTGCACTAAACCATTCTCCAGACTGATGACCAAAACAATGGCAACGTGGCGGATAACGGAACAAACTAAGAAAAAGCAATATTGTCTTAGTTATGTATGAATGAATCAGTTATTGATCATCGGCGTTTTGCCTGTTAATGTTTACATACCGGCCTCGTTGATACCTTATGATGTGGCATACAGTGAAGAGGTGAGAAACCAACGAATACGTACGCAGCGGCTAACTTATTCACCATAAGCTGTGAATGAACCAATTTATTCTTATTCTGGTAACTTCACTGTAAATCAATCAGTTCCGCCACAAACAGGTACACAGGATGTTCGCAGATTAACGTTACAAACTTGTAGGACTTGTAGTGGGTGGGGGGAGTGAGTATATAATGTTTTGAATAGGAAACCATGTCTAGAAACGTATAGTTTCCATTCTACGACGCTTCCACTTTAGATGTGTAACGCGTCCACGTCTGATTCGCGAAACAGGAAAGTCTCAGCGTTGCTTTTTCTGATGTGAAACAGGGTAGATGGGATCACGTATACCTTGTCAGATGCTCAACTGATGTCACTTAACGTCCCCCATGCACAGAGCTGTTCTGTGTGTACAGTGTATGCCAGGCTCTTCTTTGTTTAGGAATAAAGTAAAGACAAAGAGTTAATACAAACAAGTCTGCTTAAGTAATTAATAATCGTTTCGTTATGTTTCCTTTGTTACCTAATAACTGTACTGCGCCACATCTAATTCAACTTCTCAAGCAGCAGTGGCTGAATTAAACATCTGAACTGAAACCATAGTTTCGGACATGGGTTCCTATTCAAAATATTACGTATTCATTTCCCTCTACAAGTCCTAGAAGTGTATAGCGGAATGTATAATGATGACCTGTATAATGATGTCCTAGGTTCTATCGTGATGAACTCTTCATTAGAATCGTCTGGTATTAGGTTGGCCATAAATATCGCAGTGTAGTTTGGTGTGTTTTCTCCAGAGATTTTGTAGTGAGCCAAAAGCTTACGACGTGACTGGAATAAGCTCCTTGTAATTCTGAATTTGGCAGGGGTAAAATCCAGCAAGAGGAAGCTGATCTATCATTTGTACAGAAACCAGACTGCACATAAAAACGTCGTACATGAAAGGGAAGCAGTAATTGAAGAGGGAGTGAGCAGCGTACGCCTAACGTCATCCAATTTGTACACTGAGTAAGCAGTAAGTCAAACAATGTGGACGAACCACGAGGACAAGCTAGGAGTTGGTGCACGAAATGATGTGATTCTTAGTGACTCGCTTTCCACTACATACTTGCATTTCAGGGTACGTGGCTGACTGACATTCTGCAAGTGTGACTTCGAGTAACGCCATGGAAGCTGCGAGGGATGACGAAAGGAACGTTTCAGCTCCCTCTGTAACCCGTAGTACACACTGCGAGGGTTCGTTTATATTTTAAGTTACTGCGTTATGATCTACAGCTCGGAGCAGTCTGCGAACCCCCTAACTTGCCAATCTTTAATGTCCATTTACTGCCGGAAGTATGCGGAGAACGAAATTTTGTGACAGACATTTTTGTATTGCTAGTACGTGAGGAATCGCGCTGCGAAGTCCAATTGCGCGAATTTTAATAGCAGGGATGTAGTTAATAACACAGAACAGATTGCTTGTTTATCCCACGAAACATGGCAATACATTGTTTGGTAATATACTGTTCAAATTCATCATTGCTCACAATTAATGAAAATGTTTCTTTCAGATCTTATTGTGGTATTGAGAAATGTTTACACTACTGGGGTCTGAAACCCTCTAGGGCTCCACTACCTTATAACAAGTTTTATACACCGGATGTAAAGAAGGGTTCACACGATTGAGCTACTGTATGTGGATACAGGGAGGATGGAACCTGCACCCCAATAGGGGAAGAAAGAAAGGAAAAGGCAGAACTACGCATGCAAGGACCGAAGAAGGATAAAAGACAAACCCCGACGACTGGTACCCTCATCAAACAAAAACTCATACAGCCCATACTATTTCATTAAACAAAAACCACAAGGTATAATTAATGCCTTTCCCCATATCTACTCTCCCATAAAGAAGATAGAAATCCTCGCCCAGTATATGAGAAAGAGTAAAAGAATTCCTTCTAAATCACAAAATTTTACAAACTTCAAAATGATACAAAATTTTACCTTTTCTGGTGACCTGTTAATAGGTTTAGTTTAATATTCCATATTATCTGGCCATTTAGGACAAGACTTCTGTAGATCACAGACCAGAGAAAGGTTAAAATTTTATCCACTCAGAGTTCTTACAATCGCTGTGGCATCCCACGTAACCAGGATCCATTCTGTATATATATATCTTTAGTACTCTTCAAGCAAGGATGACAGATTCAAATATTTCCGACACAACAGGCATCTTCTTCTCCAAATTTTGCTGTCTCCATGTACACTTGAACCTGTACCTGATCAATGCCTTTGGGACTCACCTACCCTTTTAAACCAGACTCTAAAGTCAATTCGATTTGTTCACTCTCCAACACAACACAACACAACACAACAAAACATTTGAAGGTTGCTTCGAAATACCAACATTAACACCTTTAATACTTAAAGCACACGCCGGCCGGGGTGGCCGAGCGGTTCTAGGCGCTACAGTCTGGTTCGAATCCTGCTTCAGGCATGGGTGTGTGTGATGTCCTTAGGTTAGTTAGGGTTAAGTAGTTCTAAGTTCTAGGGGACTGATGACCTCAGAAGTTAAGTCCCATAGTGCTCAGAGCCTTTTTTTTAAGCACACGCCTCCTGTCACCCATTTTTCAGAGCCTCATCTCAAAACCCACTGCTGCTTCAAAGCCCTAAAGTCACAATGACCCCTCATGTTAAGTATGAAATCTGCATATAAATTTTTGACATTGTTCACTCTTTTTTGTGACTCCTAACTAAAACCAAACCGCTCATCCACTACTGTATGGGGGTAACTTTCTCCCATCTCTTTTTTCCTTCTCTCAACCTCTGTCATCAGCAAATCACTCACATTGTTGCTCCATGACTCCTTTGTACCAACAGCCTCCTGTGCCCATTCAACCGACTTCAGAAAGGATTCTCCTTCTATTTGTTCTCCTGCTAGTTTCAATGGAAAAACCATTGTAACCGAATGCGACAAGAAGAAACACGAGTTGATTTGGAAGAGACAGGGGCTCCAGTATTAGAATTAGAATTTAAGAGAGCTTTGGAGCATTTGAGATCAAATAAGGCAGTAGGGATAGATAACATTCCATCAGAATGTCTAAAATCATTGGGGGGAAGCGGGAACAAAACGGCTATTCACGTTGGTGTGTAGAATGTATGAATCTGGCGACATACCATCTGCCTTTCGGAAAAAAACTCATCCACACAGTTCTGAAGACTGCAAGAGCTGACAAGTGCGAAAATTATCACAAAATCAGCTTAACAGTTCTTGCATCAAAATTACTTACAAGAGTAGTATACACAAGATAGGAAAAGAAAATTGAGGATGTTTTAGATGACGATCTGTTTGACTTCGGAAAGGTAAAGGTACGAGAGAGGAAATTCTGACGTTGAGGTTGATAATGGAAGCAAGACTAAAGAAAAATCAAGACACGTTCAGAGGATTTGTCGGCCTGGAAAAAGCGTTAGACAATGTAAAAAGGTGCAAGATGTTCGAAATTCTGAGAAAAATAGGGGTAAGCTATGGGGAGAGACAGGTAATAAATATGTAGGGTAATAAATATGTACAAGAGCCAAGTGGGAATAATAAGAGTGAGCGGCCAAGAATGAAATGCTCGTATTAAAAAGGGTGTAGTCTTTCGCTCTTACTGTTCAATCCGTACATCGAAGAAGCAATGATGGAAATAAAAGAGAGGTTCAGGAGTGGAACTAAAATTTAAGGTGAAAGGATATCAATGATAAGACATTATAACCGCGAGCGAAAGTAAAAAAGAATTACATGATACGCTGAATAAAATAAACAATCTAATGAGTACATAATGTGGATGGAGAGTAAATCGAAGGAAGACGAAAGTATTGAGAAGCAGCAGAAATGAGAACAGCGAGAAACTTAAGCATCAGGATTGATGGTCACGAAGTAGGTGAGGTTAAGGAATTCTGCTACCCAGGCAGCAAAATGACCAATAACGGACGGACATCAAAAGCAGACTAGCAGAAGTCTACTAGCGTCAAACGTAAACTGATGACTTAGGAAGAACCATCGTATTATTTCCAAACTAAAACCAATTTATATCTATCTCACGTGTTAAGTAGCTATACTGAACTACATGCAACATGATTTAATTGTGGAATGGATGATCATATATTCACTGTAATGGCCTGGATTTTTATTTACTACATTTATAGTACGATACTCGCAATAACAGAACGTTTGAATGACACAGTGACCTGACTATAAGCACCTGTCGTAACAAAAGTTGTGGAAACCAAATCACTGTGCAAGAACTTCACTTTACTCTTTATATCCACGCTATTTTAACACGAATCTCACAACATGAAAAAAATCAGAAAACTGTGACAGGACAACTGAGATACAGCAGCAGTAAAGCATTTGTCAGCAGACGGTCCTGAGTACATAGCAATGAAACTACATCTACACCTACATCTACATGGAAACACTACAAATCATATTTAAGTGTCTGGCAGAGGGTTCATCGAACCACCTTCACAATTCTCTATTATTCCAATATCTTTCCGTACGAGCTCTGATTTCCCTATTTTATCGTGGTAATCGTTACTCCCTACGTAGGTCGGTGTCAGTAAAATATTGTCGCATTCGGAGGAGAAAGTTGGTGATTTTTGTGAGGAGATTCCATCGCAACGATACACGCCTTTGTCTTAATGATGTCCAACCCAAATCCTGTATCATTTCAGTGACACTCTCTCCCATATTTCGCGATAATACAAAACGTGATGCCCTTCTTTGAACTTTTTGGATGTACTCCGTCAGTCCTATCTGGTAAGGATTCCACAATGCGCAACAGTATTCTAAAGGAGGACAGACAAGCGTAGTGTAGGCAATCTCCTTAGTAGATCTGTTTCATTTTCTAAGTGTCCTGCCAATGAAACGCATTCTTTGGTTAGCCTTCGCCACAACATTTCCTATGTGTTCCTTTCAGCTACTGTGTTCCTTGAAAGCGTGGCTGGTGCAGAAGACTCTTTGCCGCCTTCGACTACTTTGTGTATCAAGACTTCATGCACGTCTTCAACTCTCCTGAAACAGCGCGGAGACCAGGCGGAATACCTCATGCAAATAATAAAATACACAAAACAGGGCTTGTCCCCTATTAAATTTTCTTACATAATAATTAAAACTTTATATTCTCAACGATTATTCTGGATAACAAAAAATACATAAATAATTCTACTAATAAAGCTTATTAATTTTTATTCAAAATTAGTACGAGATTCCACTTCCACTCAAGGCAATTATTTATATCCAAGCTTTGCCTACAAAATGTCTGGAAAATCTCGTACCCACACAGCACTTCCATTTCTGTCTACTCCCAATGATTTTTACACTCCACTCGACGAAGCAGTTTTAAATCAAAAATTCTTACACTAAATAAATAAAATAAATGTCGTGTGACTAGGGCCTCCCGTCGGGTAGACGGTTCGCCGGGTGCAAGTCTTTCGATTTGACGCCACTTACGCGACTTGCGCGTCGATGGGGATGAAATGATGATGATTAGGACAACGTAACACCCAGTCGCTGAGTGGAGAAAATCTCCGACCCAGCCGGGAATCGAACCCGGGCCCTTAGGATTGACATTCTGTTGCGCTGATCACTTTTTTTTCTTCATTTTGTTCGATATAGTTCTTTGCGTTTGGTCTGGGCGGACGTCACAAGACATCCGTTCAAATTGACCGTTGATTCCTTGACTCAGTTTTTTTCATTACAGAGAGCACGCAGCCCTGTGACCGAACACGCTGAGCTACCGTGCCGGCAAACCACTCAGCTACCGGGGGCGGACGTTCTTACATTAGCGGTCTTTCATAAACTTCTATATTTGCTTGTCCTTTCAACACATTTTCGTTTCGCATTTCCTCAGAGCCTTCATCCTCCTTATGCACTGCCGAGTCACCTTAATGTGACCACTTGTCAAAAGCCTGAGCAGCCACCTTTTGAGGTGCGGACCGCTACGAGAAATTCAGGAAGAGTGTCAGTGAGGTTCTGGAAGATATCAGCAAGGATGTGGAGCCATACGCTACGTATCTCGGTTGAGGGTCCAGGGCGCGAACAGCCCAATTGAGGTGGTCCCACGAATTCTCGACCGTCATGAGTTTGGTGGACAGGCGAGTACGGTAAACTCATCCTGTTGCTCTTCGAACCACTCACGTACACTGCGGGGCGTGTGATAAATTGCGTCGTGCTGCTGGTAGATACCATCGTGCCGAATAAAGGTTTCTGTGGTAAGGTCTTATGGAACCAAACTGCTGAGGTCATCGGTCCCTACCGAGGAAAAACAAACTGCATTTGGGGGTGGACATGGTCACCATAAATAGATGCACACTTGCATTGATCCAGTGCGGCTTCCAGAAGGACGAGATCACCCAGGGAATGCAACGAAAAAATTCCCCAGACCATAACGCGCCCTCTTCCAGCCTGCAACCTTCCAACAATTGATGGAGGCCGTTTGCTTTCAGACAATTCACGTCGGTGGAGCATGAAACGTGATTCATCTGGAAATGCCATCTGTTGCCATTCACTGGATGTCCATTGGCGGTACTAGCGTGCAAATTCCAGGCGTCGTAGTCGATGAACAGCAATCAGCACGGGCGTAAGGACCAAGCCTCTGCTGTGGAGGCCCATACGCTGCAGTGTTCGCTAAGCAGTTGTTGAGTAGACACTGTTGGCAGCCCGTTGGTCCAAGCTCAGCAGCTGCACGTCTTTTCACCCTGTCATTCACCTTTATTATTTACAGCCCGATTTTTGATACTGCCATTTTGCCACGCATGGTATACTTTAACCATTGCGGGAGAGAACAGTTTACAAAATTTCGTAAATGCTTCCATCCTTGTCCCGAGGCGGCCGAAGTGGCCGTGCGGTTAAAGGCGCTGCAGTGTGGAACCGCAAGACCGCTACGGTCGCAGGTTCGAATCCTGCCTCGGGCATGGATGTTTGTGATGTCCTTAGGTTAGTTAGGTTTAACTAGTTCTAAGTTCTAGGGGACTAATGACCTCAGCAGTTGAGTCCCATAGTGCTCAGAGCCATTTGAACCATTTGAACCTTGTCCCGAAAGCCAACGATCAAGCTGTTTTGGACGTCAGTTAAATCTCTCCGTTTCCGCATAACGACAACGACTACACTGTCTTGCACGTACCCCTGATACACTTTATATACCACATATTATTTCTCCTGCCACTTATCGTCTGTCAGTGGTTACTGTACACTGTAAGAGATAGAGCTGGTGGCCACATTAATGTGACTGGACCGTTCGTGAAGGGAAATGTTAAGAACGATTGACTCATCATCGGCCAGCCCAAACCGCTAAGAATAAAAACTTGAAATTTGGAGAAGGTGTCGTTCTTACACTATAGACATCGTTTAAGAAGGGATTTTTATAAATATTTTAGAAAATAGTGGATGAAATTATTCTTGAAAGTAATTTACTGTTATAGAAATATTGAAAATAGTACTATGAAAATGATTACTCGGCTTCACGCTCAGAAATAAAAAAAGCGTGTTTCAGAATTCTTGGAAAATCAACCCCTAAAGGTGTAGAATAGGGGATCGAAAGTTTTATTAAAATATTTCATCATAAAGAATTTTTAAAACTACATCTTCGAGAATTTGTATTTCCCTTCTCGGATCAAAAAGAAGGTACGTATTTTTGAAATTCAGCCCCTAAGGGGATGAAACAGGGGATAAAATTTTTATCGAAATGTTTCGTTATATTAAAACATTTTTAAAGCTGAGTTTGGAGAACGTGTTGACCTTATACTGTAGGCATCGCTAAAGGATTTTCCAAAATTCTACACTTGCTGTTGTTGTTGTTGTGGTCTTAAGTCCTGAGACTGGTTTGATGCAGCTCTCCATGCTACTATATCCTGCGCAAGCTTCTTCACCTCCGAGTAACTACTGCAAGCTACATCCTTCTGAATCTGCTTAGTGTATTCATCTCTTGGTTTCCCTCTTCAATTTTTACCCTCCGCGCTTCCCTCCATCACTAAATTGGTGATCCCTTGATGCTGCAGAACGTGTCCTACTAACCGACACCTTCTTCTAGTCAAGTTGTGCCACAAATTCCTCTTCTCTC
Source organism: Schistocerca piceifrons (assembly GCF_021461385.2). NCBI lineage: Eukaryota > Metazoa > Arthropoda > Insecta > Orthoptera > Acrididae > Schistocerca > Schistocerca piceifrons. The sequence continues at coordinate 669,522,868 of NC_060139.1, forward strand.
CGGTTCTATTCAGTACCTCCTCATTAGTTACGTGATCTTCCCATTTAATCTTCACCATTCTTCTGTAGCACCACACTTCGAAACCTTCTGTTCTCTTCTTGTCTAAACTATTTATCGTCCCTGTTTCACATCCATACATGGCTACACTCCATACAAATACTCTTAGAAAAGACTTCCAGATACTTAAATCTATACTCGATGTTAGCAAATTTCTCTTCTTCAGAAAAGCTTTTCTTGCCATTCCTAGTCCACATTTTATACCCTCTCTACTACGATAATCATCAGTTATTTTGCTCCCCAAATGCCAGAACTCATCTACTACTTTAAGTGGCTCATTTTCTAATCTAATTATCATCTAAATCTAATTATCATCACCTGATTTAATTAGACTACACTCCATTATCTTCGTTTTGCTTTTGTTGACGTTCATCTTATATCCGCCTTTCGAGACACTGTCCATTCCGTTCAATTGCTCTCCCAGGTCCTTTGCTGTCTCTGACAGAATTTCATCGGTAAACCTCAAAGTTTTTATTTCTTCTCCGTGGACTTTAATTCCTGTTCCAAATTTTTCTTTTGTTTCTCTCACTGCTTGCTCAATGAACATGTTGAATAACATTGTAGATAGGTTACAACCCTGTCTCACTCCCTTCCCAACCACTGCTTCCCTTTCATGCCCTTCGATTCTTATAACTGCCATCTGGTTCTTGTACAAACTGTAAATAGCCTTTCGCTCCCTATATTTGACCCCTGACACCTTCAGAATTTGAAAGGGAGTATTCCAGTCAACCTTGTCAAAAGCTTTCTCTAAATCTAGAAATGCTAGAAACGTAAGTTTGCTTTCCTTAACCTATCTTCTAAGGTAAATCGTAGGGTCAGCACTGCCTCACGTGTTCCAACATTCCTATGGAATTCGAACTGATCTTCCCCAAGGTCGGCTTCTACCAGTTTTTCCAATCGTCTGTAAAGAATTCGTGTAAGTATTGTGCAGCCGTGACTTATTAAACTGATAGTTCGGTCATTTTCACACCTGTCAACACCAGCTTTCTTTGGGATTTGAATTATTATATTCTTCTTGAAGTCTGAGGGCATTTCGCCATTCTCATGCATCTTGCTCACCAGATGGTAGAGTTTTGTCATAGCTGGCTCTCCCATGGCTATCAGTAACTCTAATGGAATGTTGTCTACTCCCGGGGCCTTGTTTCGACTTAGGTCTTTCAATGCTCTGTCAAATTCTTCACGCAGTATTACATCTCCCATTTCATTTTCACTTACGTCCTCTTCCATTTCCATAATATTGCCCTCAAGTACATCGCCCTTGTATAGATCCTCTATATACTCGTTCCACCTTTCTGCTTTCCCTTCTTTGCTTAGAACTGGTATTCCATCTGAGCTCTTGATATTCATACGAGTGGTTCTCTTTTCTCCAAAGGTCTCTTTAATTTTCTTGTAGGCAGTATCTATCTTACCTCTAGTGATACGTGCCTCTACATCCTTACATTTGTCCTCTAGCCATCCTTGCTTAGCCATTTTGCATTTCCTGTCGATCTCGTTTTTGAAACGTTTCTATTCCTTTGTCCCCGCCTTATTTACTGCATTTTTATATTTTCTCCTTTCATCAACGAAATTCAATTTCTCTTCCGTTACCCAAGGATTTCTACTAGCCCTCGGCTTTTTGTCTACTTGATCCTCTGCTGCCTTCACTATCTCATATCTCAAAACTACCCATTCTTCTTCTACCGTATTTCTTTCCCCTGTTCCTGTCAATCGTTCTCTAATGCTCTCTTGATACTCTCTACAACTTCTGGTTCTTTCAGTTTATCCAGGTTCCACCTTGTTAAGTTCCCACCTCTTTGCAGTTTCTTCAGTTTTACTCTACAGTTCATAACCAATAGATTGCGGTCCGAGTCCACATCTGCCCCTGGAAATGTCTTACAATTTAAAACCTGGTTCCTAAATCTCTGTCGTACCATTATACAATCTATCTGAAACCTTCCAGTGCCTCCAGGCCTCTTCCATGTATACAACCTTCTTTCATGATTCTTAAATCAAGTGTTAGCTATGATCAAGTTATGCTCTGTGCAAAATTCTATCATGCGGCTTCCTCTTTCATTCCTTATCCCCATTCCATATTCACCTACTACTTTTCCTTCCCTTCCTTTTCCTATTAGCGAATTCCAGTCCCCCATGACTATTATATTTTCATCTTCCTTCACTATCTGAATAATTTATTTTATCTCATCATACATTTCTTCAATCTCATCATCTGCGGAGCTAGTTGGCATATAAACTTGTACTAACTGTGGTAGGTGTGGGCTTCGTGTCTACCTTGGCTACAATAATGCGTTCACTATGCTGTTCGTAATAGCTGACCCGTGCTCCTATGTTTTATTCATTAAGTAACCTACTCCTGCATTACCCCTATTTGGCTTTGTATTTATAACCCTGTATTCATCTGACCAGAAGTCTCGTTCCTCCTGCCACCGAACTTCACTAATTCCCACAATATCTAACTTAAACCTATTCATTTCCCTTTTTAAATTTTCTAACCTACCTGCCCGATTAAGGGATCTGAAATTCCACGCTCCGATCCGTAGAATGCCAGCTTTCCGATAGGGATTCTACCCTTATGGTGGGTGAATTAGGCGATGCAAGGTTTTTTGAACATATTTCTTTATTAAGGAAAGTTTGAAGCCAGAACTACGAAAAAAACTGTATATGTTTTGTCGCTCGGAAACGAAAAAAAAAAACGTGTTTCAGCATTTTTAGAAATTCAACCCCCAGGGGAGTGAAATAGGGGATGAAAGTTTTTATGAAAATGCTTCGTTGTGTTTAAACATTTTTAAAGCTAAATGTATGAAAATTGGTGTATGATGTCTCGGTTGGATATTAATTAGTGTTTTAGGGGATGAAAGTGTCTGTGGAAATATCACCAAAAGAACTAGGAAAATAGGATTAACAAACACCTCCGGCTCCAAATAATTGCTTTTCGTTTTTTGGTGAGAAGTACATTCGGAAAAGACCATGTTTCTATGGCCTTAATTAGCGTTAATTGTCTGGAAGGTATTGCAATACGTGTGCTAAATAAAAAAAAGCTACTTGAAAGCCACCACGACCAATGGGCTTTGTCAGAATTGCATAGAAAGAGAAACGGATATTTAATGTATTAATGTTCAGTGAGCCCAACATACATTTATAAAATTATTTTTGTTGTAATTACTACGCAAACGCGAGCGAAGCAGTGAGCACTAGACTGCTTTTCAATACACCAATACACTCTGACAACTCGTTTTGTCAAATGTTATTTCTTTATTCTCTTACGGGTTTCAGAGGCTACACGTTTCAGTTCCATACGAGAGTGAGTTCATACACAGACATAGTTTTCGAACCGATCGGCAATCTTGTATAGCAGAAGGCCACTTCGTTGAATAAAAGCTTCATTTACCTCCATCATTCTGCTGCTGATTTGTTATTTGCTTCGGTCAGTTCATGTGGATTTACGTCATAAATCCTTCACTCCCTCTATTCTGTCCTTTGAAATCTGTCATTAATTTTGCTACTATTCGTCATCACGTAAGTTTCTATTTTGGTTTAACCTTAACCGAAAATCGTTGTTAAGAAAATTCTTTCCTCGTTTGACATCTCTTCTAAGTCTCCCGACTTTCAGTCGCACAAGTAAAGCCGTTTCAGAACGCTAAAATTTATATAAGCTCGCCTTGTATTTTCATCACCGTTCCGAAATTTTCTTTCGAGTTAGTTAGTCATTGCCTCTTTGACGTATGATGTAATAGACAGTGCCCTCTTAATGACACGCAAGACCGTACCGAGGTCGAGATAGGCCTCCGCCATGGGTGCAGGCACAGAAAGTGTGCAAAACCTGACAAAAAAAGAAGATATACGAGAGTCGTTCGATAAATCAGTAAATTTTCCATAAAAGAACGCAACATTTTTGTTATTCCTTCATGGTTGGTAAGCCCTATTTTTCCAAATATGGTATAAAGACTTTCACCATTGTTGACAGCCCTCAGAATCGATCAGTGTGTCGACTGCGATTGAAAACGGAGAAAACAGAGTTACTTGCTGTTGTCAAACATTTTCATTAGAAGGGCTGGACTGCCGTACAGGTCGAAACAGGATTGGACGAAGTTCACTCGGACTCTGAACCATCACTGAAGAACATTTAATTTTGGGTTAAAGAATTTAAATGTGTTCGGTCAAGCACCGATTACGAACAGCACTCCGGCCGTCCAGTTGGGGTCACCAGAAAGGAAACCACTGAAAACATCCATGATATGGTAATGCAAGACCAACGAATAAAAATTCGCGAGAATGCCGAAAGTTTAGTCATCTAAAATGAGCGAATGCATAACATGCTGCGCGGACAATTGGCTATGAAGAAGCTGTGTGCGAGGAGCGTGCCGCAAATCCTCACAGTTTACCAAAAGCGCACCCAGCACGTCATTTTAAAACAATGTCCGGCAATGTTTAATCGCAGTTCGCAATGCCTTTTGGGCCAGTTTGTGACTATTGATGAAACCTAGGTCCATCATCACACTCCAGAGTCGAAAAGACAATGAGAACAATGGACAAAGGCTGGTAAAAGTTCACCGAAGAAGGCAAAGATTGTTTTGTCAGCTGGTAAGGTGACGGCCGCTGTATTTTGGTATTCCCAAGGAATAATCCTCAGAGATAACTTGGAAAAACGTAGAACCATAACTGTACCCTTTTATAGTTCATTGTTGGATCGTGGCTTAAAAAAGGCCGAGGCTGGCACGCAAAAACGTGTTCTTTCACCAAAATAATTCACCATTCCACACATCAGCGATTACAATGACAAAAGTGTATGAATTTGACATTGAACTGGTTGCTGATCCATCCTATTCACCCGACTTACCCCAAGTAACTTCTTTCTGTTCCTTACCTTGAAAGTTTGGCTTGCTGGGAAGAAATTTTCGTCTAGTGAGGAAGCGATAGTTGCAGTCAACGAGTATTTTTCAAAGTTCACAGAAACTCTTTTTTCGATGGGATAGAAACGCTAGAGCATCGGTGGACCAAATATATACCCCTCAAAGGAGACTATGTCGAGCTAATACGGTGAGTTGCTTATGGAACAAACATTTTTTTCCTTGCTGTTTTTAGCAGACTTGTCAAACCACCCTCGTAAGAATTAATATGGAGGGGCACGTGAGTCCTCCCACTGCTCGTGTTTCCACTTTATTTCCTGCGAGGGGAAACCTTTCGCTGGGTCAACGCCCGTAAGCGCTGTCACAGAGTCATTTCTTCCAAGTAGCATTATACAGAAACTATCTACTGCTAAACAGAAGACTGTCGACTGTCGCTAACATGTTTTATGTGCGAAAAGTGCGCTTGGTTCGCACTGCTGCCGTCTATACAGTCCACTCATTTTTCACAGTGGAGTTCTTGCGACTATTTCGCTGCAGTGTTGTGGGATCTCAAATGTCAGCTAGCGTGTGCTGCGACGAATATTCTATTTACCCGAACACTTCCGATTTCAGCTGATTTCTGTTGATCGAGAGAGACTGCCTGAGCTAGAATGTTTCAAAGTGTTTGATAGAACAATAAGTGAAAAGAAAAAGAGATCTTGCATATTTCACTGAAGTGATTTCTTGCCAGAAAACACCCTAGATAAAAGCTCTGTATCTTGCAAAATGTGCAGTTGGTTTTTGTGCCAAAGGTAGCAGAAACATTGATACAACGCTCCTAGTTAACTAAACAGCTTCTTTTAAGTTCCATGTAAAACAAGTGATGAAGGTTATTGACTCATCTTCCCATTTGGATATTTTGACGATTTTTCGAAGAATGGGTTAAGAGATGCTTATCCAAACATGGAAATAGTCCTGAGACCATTTATGACAATGACAGTATCTTCTGAACGTAAGTTCAGAAAATCAAAGATGATGACAGAAAACTACGTTATGTCGAATACTGCACTGTCAAATTTAGCTAACTTCTCGGTAGAAGATAACATAGTCACCAAACGTGATTCCAATGACTCAGTCAACTCGTTTTCTTCACAAAAGCGTCGAAATGCACGGTACGACTTTAATTAAAACACAATTCCCGGAAACGGATATTTTCTTAACTCTAAAATACAGTCCTTTTACATTTATTTACAATTATTTATGAACTATTTATAATTTGTGAGGAATAAATAAAATATTTTCTACAGTAAAAACAATGTATCGTACCTGCCATAAACAATAATATACAGATTTCTTTTATCTCCATTATTTTTACGAAGTTTAAATAAATTGTAATTTGTTTACTAAAAATACATTTAATTTGTTGTGTGCCATTTTTCATCTATAAAACAGATTTTAACAGTATTTCTACACAATGTTTCACTGTTAACAAACCTGTACTGATGTAACAAAAGTCATCGGATAGCGATATGCACATGAACTGATCGCTGTAGTATCGTGTACACAAGACATAAGAGAACAGTACATTGGCGAAGCTGTCGTTTGTACCCCGTTGATTCATGTGAAAAGGAGTCCGACGTTATTATGGCCACACGGCGAGAATTAACAAATTCCTAGCGTGGAATGGTAGTTGGAGCTAGATGCATGGGACATTTCACTTCGAAAATCGTTAGAGAATTCAATATTCCGAGATCCACAGTATCAAGAGTGTGCCAAGAATACTAAAGTCCAGGCATTACCTCTCACCACAGACGACGCAGTCGCAGACGGTCTTCACTTAACGACCCAGAGCAACTGCGTTTAAGTAGAATTGTCGATGATAACAGACAAGCAACGTTGTGTGGAAAGACCGCAGAAATCAATGTGGCGGGGTCAGGGATTTTCTCTGCCTCGTGATGACTAGGTGTTGTGTGATGTCCTTAGGTTAGTTAGGTTTAAGTAGTTCTAAGTTCTAGGGGACTGATGGCCATAGAGGTTAAGTCCCATAGTGCTCAGAGCCAAATGAATGTGCGACTAACGTATACGTTAGGGCAGCGTGGCAAAATTTGGCATTGGTGGGCTATGACAGCAGAAAACCTACGCAAGTGCGTTTGCTAACAGTACGACATCATCTGCAGCGGCTCTTCTGGGCTCGTGACAATATCGGTTGAATCCTAGACTATCGTAAACCCTTGGCCTCGTCAGGTGAGTCCCGATTTCAGTTGGTAAGGACTGATGGTAAAGTTCGCGTGTGTCGTAGACTACATGAAGCTATGGACCAAACTTGTCAACGAGGCACTGTGCTAGCTGGTGGTGATCCCGTAATGGTGTGAGTTGTGTTTAGATGAAATAGAATAGGTGTTCTGCTCCAATTGAACGGATCATTGACTGTAAACGAATATGTTCGGCTACCTGGAGACAATCTGCAGCCTCTCATGGGCCTCGTGTTCCTCAACTACGGAATTTTTATTGATGATAATGTGCCATGTCACCGGGCGACAACTGTTCGGACAGGTTTGAACAACATTCTGAAAAATTCGAGCGAAAGGTTTGGCCACCCAGATGGCCAAACATTAATCCTACTGAACATTTGTGGGTCATAATCGAGAAGTCAGTTAGTGCAGAAAGCGTTGGCAAGGGACGTCCAGCGACTTGAGTCCATGCCATGTCGAGTTCCTGCCCTATGTCGAGCAGAATGTAGTCAGACATGATATTAGCAGGAATTTGTTGACTTTTGTCACCTCAGTGTACGAACAAAAGTACAAAATTTACTAAACCACTTTTCGAAAAATGTAGTTCCACGGGGAGGCGGGTGCGCAGCTTTGACGGGTCTACCAGGGGCGCAGGATTAACTCGGAACTGCTCTGATAACAAATGCATGTTTTTTTCTTTATTTCTAATTTTTATTTCCCAAGTATGATTTCTGTAGATTCTGTAAAATTGTTTATGTAATCTGTGAGGCTCACCCGCATGCTAACACACAGGAAAAGAAACACCCATGTCCTTCTACCTATTCAAGAGTCAGCTGAACTGGTCGCCACGTTTGTATAGAGCTGAGACTAGCGGACATTAGCACAACAAAAGAACCGGTGACCGCAACTGAATTGCATTGCGGTTGCTGTGTTCTCTGCAAGGCCCGAGTCCGTAGCCAAATAAAACAATTCGAAACGTGATGCGCTAATGAATGGGGACGTTCTAGAAGTATCACATTTGTTCTCATTTCAAGCAGCAGTGTACTTTAGTCTTTACTGACCTGTATGCAATGCAACAAAGATCATTATTCGTTTTTATACTCCATAAGTGGAGCTTTAAAATGGTTTAAAGAATAGGAAAACGAAGTCAAAACTGTAATCGAAGTGAAATCTGTTCTTCATAGGGCTTTTCACTAGAAAAGTTCATTAAGAATAAAAAGTGCCATTAATGGGTGTAGTGTAAACCCCACTGCAAGACTAATGGAAGTCGAAATTTGCAGGCATGATGAAAAACGAACACTGAAATTGGTTATCGATCACAATGTCGATAACTGGCTATTATTCTCCCTGGCGATGCAACATACAATCTACGTTGTTGGGTAACGATACAGAAAGTAACATTCACTAAAAAACTCTGTTACCAGGAAAACAAGCTGATTCCCTCAAGTCACTTTCTTAATGTACCTATAGTATTACGGTTCAGCATAACTATTCGCCCCAGTATGCTCATAAATGATACAACAAGCAAACAAAATTTACTTTGCGGAAGTCACAGCATAACATAGGCTGGCGCTGACATTTCTTGAAATGAAGAGTCTAACAATATATAAAACTGATGAGCATCAGCAATATTGAAATATAAAGTGGGGGTTACAGGAGCCAAGAAAGCGTTTATTTATGACTGATGATGCTAGAAATATTATTGGACGCCAGCATCACCCTCACTCAATTATTAAAATGTTGTATCTGCTCACCCTGAGAAAAATAACCACGTTATCGTGCAGAGCAACGAAATGGCCCTTATTGAAAACAAGACAAGCGGAAAATAAAAAAGCGTGGCGCGCAAAACTCAATAAATAGAAAAATAATAAACCATGGGTCTTGCCGTACGCACCTGACGTATCAGCGTATCACGGCGAGAACAAACACGAGCTGACAGGAGCTGAGCGCTGACTGCAGTTTGTACGAGTTTGGTACTTTTTTAGTACGGCCCATTTCAAGGAACCATATGATAATACGGGTAGGCATGATACAACAGACTTTACGAGTTTTATCCAATCCTTGATCTGACTGATATACTTGTATTATAACATCGTTTATTTTTCTTTCTTAAATTTCAGGCATTTACCATCGCCGTTTCCTTCACTCAGGCGCTCGTATTTTGACTTCCGTTCGTTTTGAGAACGTTTTAATACAACTTGACTGTGAGTGATGGGGGCGTCCAATAATCTTTATGTTTAGCTGCATATGATTGGAGTGTGGGTATTCTGCTTATTATGTACTCGATTCTCTTGAGGGTTATTGTCCGTTTCGTATACACTGAAGCGCCAAAGAAAGTAATATAGGCACGCGTATTGAAATACAGAGGCATATAAACGGGCAGAATACGGCGCTGCGTTCGGTAACACCAATATAAGACCACAAGCGTTTGCGCCATTGTTAGATCTGTTACTGTTGCTACAATGGCTGTTTACCAAGATTCAAGTGAATTTGAACGTGGTGTTATAGTCGGTGCACGAGTCATGGGACACAGCATCTCCGAAGTAGCGATGATGTTGGGATTCTCTCATACGACCATTTCACGTGTCTACCGTGTATATCAGGAATCCCGTAAAACATCAAATCTCCGACATCGCTGCGGCCAGAGAAAGATGCTGCAAGAACGAGACCAACGACGACGAACAGAACCGTTCAACGTGACAGAAGTGCACGCCTGCAGCACAGTGCTGGAGAGTTCAGTGCTAGGCCATTAAGAAGTGTCAGCGTGCGAACCATTCAACGAAACATCACCGATATGGGCTTTCTAAGTCGAAGGCCTACTCGTGTACCCTTGATTACTGCACGACACAGAGCTTTACGCCTCGCATGAACACGTCAACACCGACAATGGACTATTGATAACTGGAAATATGTTGAAGGTTGGGTGAGTCTCGTTTCAAATTGTATCGAGCCGACGAACGTGTGCGAGAATGGAGATAACCTCATGAATTCGTGGACACTGCATGTTAGTATGGGACTGTTCAAGGTGGTGGAGGTCCTGTAATGGTGTGGGACATGTGCAGTTAGAGTGATATGGGACGCTTGATATGTCTAGATACGACTTTGGTAGGTGACCCGCATGTAAGCATCCTGTCTCATCACCTGCATCCATTCATGACCATTGTGCATTCCGACGAACTTGGGGAATTCCAGCATGACAATGCGACACCCTTCCCCCCCCTCCCCCCCACCCGTCCATAACTGTTACAAAGTGGCTCCAGGAACATTCTTCTAGGTTTAAGTACGTCCGCTGGCCACCAAACTCACCAAACATCAGCACTACTTCAGATATTAATCGAGTCCATGCCACGTCTTGTTACGTCATTTCTGCTCGCGAGGGCCCTGCAAGATATTGGGCGGGTGTACCAGGTTTTTTGGCTCTTCAGTGTATTTATTATCTAAACATCACTGAAGTTACATGTTGATTTCACTGGAGCTTTATCAATAAAATTTAGTTTTTCCTCCAATTTCCGTTTTCTTTTTTCTTTTTTTCTTTTTTTTCTATTCAGCTGAATCTGATGATGTAACTTTAGGTAGTAATAGTCAACAGTTGCTGCGGTTTTGTTAACAAGAATGCATTCTTATAGTTGTGGATGCCCGCAGTATAAAAGTGTTGCTTTTGTGTTGTGGTCGAAAGATGGACCAGCGCGCTATTGAGCACATACGAATAGTCATCACGTCTTGATTCATCAATGTACTTCACTCGAGCAAACCTATCTTTTTATTTTCACCATGTTTAGGGAGGACACAGGAGAATTTTAAAATTGAACGTACGCCACACATAATTGCAAGGCGCCATTAGAGTGTTACATACTTTATTGTTTCAAACTTATTGTTTAATAAATGCGGTCAAGATTGACGCGTTGAATGTTGTTGTAATCAACGTTTGCTATTCTCCCAGCACACATAATTCACATTTGTATCTTGCTGTGAAAGTCTCAGTAAGACGGTCCAATTCGTCCGCTAACTGGGCAACATCGAGGACAAAGTACATTTACACTCAGACGCGCAAACCGTTTGGCTTTAGAGAAACTATGCGCCAAGGCCTTGCGAGGACTGCCAGCCTAACTCTTAACAGGAGCGGAGAACGGAAGGCAGGGGTGAGTTGGGGCGCAGGAAGGGCGGGGAGATGCTGTCGTCTTTACGGCTCCATCACCGGCGTCGAGCAGACAAACGCAATTAACCAGCGGAATGAAAACATGCTTACGTGCCGACGCGAATAAGCGCTAAATGAAGGGATTGTGGAGAAGGCACGGCGGAAAGACAGCGCAGTGATCGATAGAGGGGACTGGAGGCAGAACACGCAGTCACAAGCTTGATGGCGAGGAAAACTGTCGCCAGTTAGGGGGTCACGAAACACGCCCTTTTCAATGCGTCAAACGGCGCTTAAAGACTAAGAGGAACATCCCACACCGTTTGACATCACAAAAAATATATCACTTTCATCATCTTTAACTACACTACTGGTCATTAAAATTGCTACACCAAGAAGAAATGCAGATGATAAACGGGTATTCATTGGACAACAATATTATACTAGAACTGACATGTGATTACATTTTCACGCAATTTGGGTGCATATATTCTGAGAAATCAGTACCCAGTACTCAGAACAACCACCCGTAATAACAGCCTTGATACTCCTGGGCATTGAGTCAAACAGAGCTTGGTTGGAATGTATAGGTGCAGCTGCCCATGCAGCTTCAACACGATACCACAGTTCATCAAGACTAGTGACTGGTGTATTGTGACGAGCCAGTTGCACGGCCCCCATTGACCAGACGTTTTTAGTTGGTGAGAGATCTGGAGAACGTGCGGGCCAGGGCAGCAGTCGAACATTTTCTATATCCAGAAAGGCCCGTACAAGACCTGCAACATGCTGTCGTGCATTATCATGCTGAAATGTAGGGTTTCGCAGGGATCGAATGAAAGGTAGAGCCACGGGTCGTAACACATCTGAAATGTAACGTCCACTGTTCAAAGTGTCGTCAATGCGAACAAGACGTGATCGAGACGTGTAACCAATGGCACCCCATACCATCACGCCGGGCGATACGCCAGTATGGCGATGACGAATACATGCTTACATTGTGCATTCACCGCGATGTCGCCAAACATGGATGCGATCATCATGATGCTGTAAACAGAACCTGGATTCATCCGAAAAAAGGACGTTTTGCCATTCGTGCACCCAGGTTCGTCGTTGAGTACGCCATCGCAGGCGCTCCTGTCTGTGATGCAGCGTCAAGGGTAACCGCAGCCTTGGTCTCCGAGCTGATAGTCCATGCTGCTGCAAACGTCGTCGAACTGTTCGTGCAGATGGTTGTTGTCTTCCAAATGCCCCCATCTGTTGACTCAGGGATCGAGACGTGGCTGCACGATCCGTTACAGCCATGCGGATAAGACTGCTAATGATACGAGGTCGTTGGGATCCAGCACGACGTTCAGTATTACCCTCCTGAACCCACCGATTCCATATTCTGCTAACAGTCATTGGATCTCGACCAACGCGAGCAGCAATGTCGCGATACGATAAACCGCAATCGCGGTTGGCTGCAATCCGACCTTTATCAAAGTCGGAAACGTGGTGGTACGCATTTCTCCTCCTTACACGAGGCATCACAACAACGTTTCACCAGGCAACGCCGGTCAACTGCTGTTTGTGTATGAGAAATCGGTTGGAAATTTTCCTCATGTCAGCAAGTTGTAGGTGTCGCCACCGGCACCAACCTTGTGTGAATGCTGTGAAAAGCTAATCATTTGCATACCACGGCATCTTCTTCCAGTCGGTTAAATTTCGCGTCTGTAGCACGTCACCTTCCTGGTGTAGCAATTTTAATGGCCAGTAGTGTAATTATATAATAATACATTGAAGTAAAAAAATCGCAGCAACAAGGAGGTATTGTGTGACGTAAGCGAAATTTGGAAGGCGTGTTTCTCCATCTTCAAATGTCACAAAACTCGCGTAAGACTGGCGCTAGTAGCACCACTGTAAGGATACAGAACACATTTGCTTTAAATACGTGCTGCAATGGTCTTGAGAGTTAGTTACCTTAGAGACTGGACGCGGTGAGCTGATGTTAGTCAGGAATGCCTCTAAGGCGACAAAGACGCCATTATCAACATCACACATAGTTTAAACGAGGTCGTGTAATAGTATTACGAGAAACTGGATGTTTCTTCTACGATACTGCAGAAAGACTTGGGAGGAATATTGCCCCTGTACATGATTCCTGGCAGTGGTGGTCACGGGAATGTACAGTCGCAAGAAGATCGGGCTCGAAACACCCATGCGCCACTACCGAGAGGAAATACCATCGTGTTTGGCGTAGGGTTCTGGTGCATCGTTTTGCATTTGCAGCAGCAGTTGACACCGCACTCACACAACGAATTGTTAGAAACCGTTACTTCAAGGACAGCTCCGAGCCAGGAGCCCTGTAACGTGCATTCCACTGACACGAAATCACCACCATTTGCAACTTCAGTGGTGTAAAGTGAGAGCTCATTTGAAGACGCGGTGGACTTTGGTTGTCTTTTCTGATAGAATCAGGTTCTGCCTAGGAGCCAGTGATGGCCTTGCGCTGGATGGAAGGAGGTCATTTGAGGGCCTGCAACTAACCTGTCTGCGTGCTAGACACACTGAAGCTACATTTGAAATTATACTCTGGGTGCGATCTCTTATGACAGCAGGAGCGCCCTCGTACTTATCCCACAGACCCTGACTGCAAACCTGTACGTCAGTCTGGTGATTCGGCACGTTGAGCTGCCTTTCTTGATCAGCATTCCAGGGAGTGTTTTCCAACAGGATAAAGCTCGCTCACATTCCACTGTTGTAACCCAACATGCTCTACAGAGTGTTGTCATGATGCCTTGGCCTGCTAGATCACCAGATCTGTCAACATTCGAGCACGTGTGAGATATCATCGGAAGATAATTCCAGCGATATCCACAAACAGCGTTAACCGTCCCTGTATTTGATACCATTAGACTTCTCTTGGCCAAGATTACTCTCTTTGCGTGTGCTAGTCTGCTGTTTTGCTAGTCTGCTTTTTTTCCTCCACCTAACTTCGTTCGTCGTGGGTAATTTTGCTTGTAAGAATTCCTCAATTTCGTCTATTTCGTGAACCCCAATTTCGATGTTAAGTTTCTGACTTCACCCATATCTGTTACGTCTTATTACTTTCGCCTTTCTTCGGTTCACACTCAACCTATATTCTGTGCTCATCAGACTGTTTATTCCATCCAACAGACCCTGTAATTCGCCTTCACAATCTTTGAGGATAGCAATGTCGTCGGCGAATTATCACTGGTATCCTTTAAAAATCAATTTTAATTCAACTCGTGAACCTTTCTTTTATTTCCGTCATTGCTTCTTCGATGTGTAGGTTGAATAGTAGAACTCAAAGAATGCATCTCTGCCTTTTACGCTTTCTGATCCGAGCGCTACGTTCCTGGTCTTGCAAATTTTAACCCGAGTTCATCGCTCCTGGTCTCACAAACTTATTATTCCCTCTTGATCATTGTACGTATTTCGTGTTATGCGTATTTCCCTACATTTTCCTCCCACGTTTCTCAGAATTTCGAATGTCATGTACCTTTCTACGTTCGTCAACGAATGCCATGAGCGTATCTTGACTTATCTTCAACCTTTCTTCCATTACCAAGCTCAACGTCTTATTTGATCTCAAGTCTTCCAGAGCTGTTTCAGATTCTAACTCTAATACTGGATCCCTTTGTCAACACTGTCGACTCCAATTTCTTTTTCTACTACGTCATCAAACAATTCCTCCCTCCTCATAGACGCTTTCAGTGAATTCTTTCCACCTATCTCCTTCCTCTTCTGTGTTTAACAGTAGAACTACCACTGCGCTCTTAATGTATTTACCCTTACTTGTAATTTAAACGAAGACTGTTTTGACTTTTCGATATCTTCACATCTTTCCTGCAGCCGTTGCACCTTGGCTGTCCTACATTTTCCATTTATTTTATTCCTCAGGGATTTATAATTCTATATTCCTGTGCTTCCTTCTTTCGTGGACCAACTGAAATATTTCGTCTGTTATTCATGGTTTATTTGCAGTTACCTTCCATGTACCTATGTTTATTAGTCAAACATCTGTGACTGTCCCTTTTAGAGATGTACACTCCTTTTTAACTCTGCTGCCTTATCACAGAATCCACATCCTTAGCGGATTTCACATGCATCTCCTCAATCCTCAGTGCTTCAGTATTCCACTTCTTTGTGCATTGCTTCTTTCATCTACATCTACATGGATACTCTGCCAATCACATTTAAGTGCCTGGCAGAGGGTTCATCGAACCACCTTCACAATTCTCTATTATTCCAATCTCGTATAGCGTGCGGAAAGAACGGACACCAATACATTTCCGTACGAGTTCTGATTCCCATTATTTTATCGTGGTAATCGTTTCTCCCTATGCAGGTCAGCGTCAACAAAATATTTTCATTCGGAGGAGAAAGTTGGTGACTGGAATTTTGTGAGAAGATTCCGTCGCAACGAAAAACGCCTTTCTTTTAATGATGCCCAGCCCAAATCCTGTATCATTTCTGTGACACTCTCTCCCATATTTTGCGATAATACAAAACGCGCTGCCCTTCTTTGAACTTTTTCAATGTACTCCGTCAGTACCGCGCAGCAGTATTCTAAAAAAGGACGGACAAGCATAGTGTAGGCAGTCTCCTTAGTAGGTCTGTTACATTTTCTAAGCGTCCTGCGAATAAAACGCAGTCTTTGGTTAGTCTTCCCCACAACACTTTCTTCTAATTTAAGTTGTTCGTAATTGTAATACCTAGGTATTTAGTTGAATTTATGGCTTTTACATTAGACTGATCTATCGTGTAACCAAAGTTTAACGAGTTTCTTTTAGCACTCACGTGGATGACCACACACACTTCGTTGTTTAGGATCAAATGCCACTTTTCACACCATTCAGATATTTTTTTCTAAATCGTTATGCAGTTTGTTTTGATCTTCTGATGACTTTATTAGTCGATAAACGACATCGTCATCTGCAAACAACGGAAGACGGCTGCTCAGATTGTCTCCCAAATCATTTATATAGATAAGGAACAGCAAAGGGCCTAAAACACTACCTTGGGGAACGCCAGAAATCACTTCTGTTTTACTCGATGACTTTCCGTCAATTACTACGAACTGTGACCTCTCTGACAGGAGAGATTTTCTAGCTTTCCTGCTACATCCAAACTTATGGCATTCCATGCTCCGACACGCAGAATTTTATCCCGGCGTTGGGTGTCCCACCTTTTTCTTTTGGTCGCCTCTCCCTTTGAAGTCCGCTCCCGGAAATCTGAATGGGGGAGTAACCCGCACTCTTTTGCCAATAGAGAGAGATCATCACGACACTTCTTTTCATTTAGAGGCCAAATGCCTGTGGATACAAATTATGCGTCTTTAATGCAGTGGTTTCCATTGAGTTCTGCGTCCCCATGCCGTTGCTCAGTGCTAATTCTTTCAGTTTCCCCACCCAAGGCGAATAAATTGCCCTGAATCTCTGGCCGCTCCTCCGCCCTCTTTCACAACGCTGTTGGGAGATCGATTGTGATACAACAGAGGGTTTCTAAGAGATAATGTATATGAGTTTGTGCAAGTGCGCTGTGGTGTATGTCTTTCAATTATTCACTTTAAGCAAGTCTTAACCATTGTATCAATATAATTTGTAGCTATGTATTTAAATGATCAGCAGTTAGCCAACATTTTCGCTAAGAAGTTCTAAGAGTTACTTGAACATCCTAGGTAGTAGCGAGATATCAGAAATACGTTCAATGAAATTTGAAAGTAACAAAATGACTAACTCTCTGAATTTTAGTTCCAAGCTTAGGCTCCTGCAGGTAAATGGCAATCTGGGCTGCAGTGAACCTGTACAAGGAAATATCAATTGAAGGCACGGAAGTGTAATTCTGAGTAGAGCCGGTGAGCTGTGTTAATATAAATGAACTGACAGAACCTGAAGTCCATATCGTTGTGGACACGAGTAATATGTTTCCTTTTGAAGAGAATAACGTACATTATGCAACCAAACATTTAAAAGAAAAATCATTTGTGACGATCATAATATAATGCAACAATTATCAAATGCAGAATTATTTTCATCGATCTGGATTACCAAAACTGAGTACAGAGTATAACGTATTAAAAGATGTCAGTGCTCAAACAGAGTTTCACAACATTGTTGTCAAAACGATATTTATTTTTCGCACAACGGAATGTACACCGGTGCGCAGAACTTAAGGACGAGAGTACCTTGCGCATTATGTGCCACTGTCAACGAACACAGTTCGATGAAATTTCGACCATATATCGAAAGAACTGCTGCGGCAGAGTACAGAAGCTAACTGAAAGAAATACGCAATGAGACGAACATGTAAGCATAGAATTGTATCGTTGACAATCGATAGTCGCATCTGTGCCCAGCGAACACAACGGTGGTGAGTCGTGGCATAGCTTTCGTGGAAAGCGGGCGCTGTGTTGTGTTGATGCCGTGGCTGTAGCACGAATCTTACAAGTTATGGCGAAGTAACTGAAAATGTCTGCCACACAAGTTTTGCATTTAATTTAATTGTTCACGGCGCAGCATCAAAGTTTATCCAAAAGGCAATGTTTCTCGGTTTCGTGTGTCGTGTCGGGAGATCAACAATCAACAGCGTCGCGACGGTTACGGAAAAATAATATGGACTGGTATGATCCTAGTTGAAAGTTCTAAGTGAAAGAAACATTTATTGTTTTTACTGTTTGAATATCACGAGTGCAGGTACTTTCTCTTTGGTATATCGTACCCGAAATTTTATGGAGCATCCGCGTCGCGGTTCGGTGACGCGCACGCACGTGTTATGAGCTATTGCATTGTTTAGTACTATTAGAAGAACTGTGACAATCATCGAATAATAACACATCTGTTGAACAGTGATTATTTTGTGTTCTATTCACCGAGTTCTTGCACCAGATGCCATCATGTAGAAAGATAGCTTATACGTCAAAACTGACACGTACTTGGAGTAAAATACTGATCACGTCTATTGTGGAATAACGTTAATTGTGAATAGTATAGCCCCACCCTGTGCTAGTGTTTAACAGACTACAGTGAGAGATCTGAGTTTCTCCTGGCGTACACAACTTTCAAATAAACGTTGAAGAATTAACTATCATTTTGTAAATGAACTACTTCGCTGTTTCTTTTATAATACGGAAAAGTTTTGACAAACTTCGTTTTAATTAAACAGGGAAGACACAAGACTCGTATTCTGTAAAACACCATGACTGCAAAATACAAGAACATAAACGACTGCCGGCCGCGGTGGCCGAGCGGTTCTAGGCGCTTCAGTCTGGAACCGCGCGTCTGCTACGATCGCAGGTTCGAATCCTGCCTCGGGCATGGATGTGTGTGATGTCCTTAGGTTAGTTAGGTTTAAGTAGTTCTAAGTTCTAGGGGACTGATGACCTCAGATGTTAAGTCCCATAGTGCTCAGAGCCATTTGAACCATTTTGAACCATAAAAGACTGCCAGAAAAAACTATAATAAAGGTTTACTTCTGTAGAAATAGGTTTACAATTCAAAACAGAAGTACCTATGTCTGGAAAATGCGACATCAATCTCGTTGAGCGTCATGCTTGTGATTAGTATTCAGCAGCAATCGTACTACCTCATTTTTAGATACCTTTTTTCCGTTTAAATGTTACTGAATGAAGTTGAAAGTTTTAAAATCTATGCTATGAATAACAACTCAGTCTGATATTCAAAGATTCTTTCATTTTGCCGCACAGTGAAACTAATTTGACCAGACCAGTAGCAGGTTTAAGAATACCTTCAACGCACACCTGTTAACCAAAAAGAGGCCAGATGAGGCAGAATTCAGCTTTTACTGAGCGTCTGAAGGCGACAGGGCACCAACTAACTACGCTGAATGAACTCAACATTTTGCATTATGCGCAAAAAGACAAGACACTTGATCTTCTATAGGAATTAGAAATTCTCAAGCATGTGTATGCGGGTAATGATCAACCGTTTAACGATCTGCTGATTAGAAGAAATCAGAACTGCTTTGACACCATGTTCTCAGTTTTTAAAATATTAAAGTTGTAGATTTTTTGGCTTTAGCTATTCTATATTTAAATTGTTTGTTTCTGTATAATATTGTGTGGTATTTTTAGATGACACGTTTCCTACTACCTTTTATGCTGAATCTCTCTTTGCTTATGTTAACCATTTAATCATGGGCACTTGTTTTTGTGCCCCTTGGGTACCTCTTTTTTCTGATGATGCCAATTGTTATATAGCTGCTTTTTATCCTATAGTTGTACTTAAGTCATACTTCTAATTTTCTAAAACTTTACGCTTTTTTTTTACATTTTAAGAGCCAAACAGGTTTATATCGCTGTAACTTCTCCTTTTTGTGGTCCCCATCGATTGCTAGCACGTGCTGCTTTGCCCATGGACTATTGGTGCATTGCACAAATTTGTTTCTTTTACATATAATTTTTAATGTGTGCCCTGTATCACTAATTCTTCCGTTACTGTTCTTGACCCATAGTGCTTCTGCAGCTAAATTTTGAAATTTTTATTCTAGGTCTTATTTGTGTTATGAAAATTGTTTATGAGGGCCATCTGTATGTGTTTGCGCTACATAACTGTATGCCTTATGCCTTTTGCGAGCGTGGTGTGTGTGTGTGTGTGTGTGTGTGTGTGTGTGTGTGTGTGTATGTGTGTGTGTGTGTGTGTCTTTACCCAAGAGTGACCATCTTCAAATGTTCAAATGTGGTCCGCAGCCTGTGGTCGTGCGGTAGCGCTCTCGCTTCCCGCTCGCGGGTTCCCGGGTTCGCTTCCCGGCGGGGTCAGGGATTTTCTCTGCCTCGTGATGACTGGTTGTTGTGTGACGTCCTTAGGTTAGTTAGGTTTAAGTAGTTCTAAGTTCTGAGGACTGATGACCACAGATGTTAAGTCCCATAGTGCTCAGAGCCATTTGAACCATTTTTTTGTTCAAATGTGTGTGAAATCTTATGTGACTTAACTGCTAAGGGGTCATCAGTCCCTAAGCTTACACACTACTTAACCTAAATTATCCTAAGGACAAACACACACACCCATGCCCGAGGGAGGACTCGAACCTCCGCCGAGACCAGCCGCACAGTCCATGACTGCAGCGCCCTTAGACCGCTCGTCTAATCCCGCGCGGCTGACCATCTTCGATGGTCTGTTCTTGTTGTGTAAAAGTACAACGTAAATTACCACTTTATTTATTTAATAACGCAATAAGAGGCAACCTCTGTACAAGGAATATGTAATAAGATTGGGCAGAGTTTCTGGAGTTAGTTGCGCGGGTTGAAAGAAGGGTGGGGGGCGGGGGGGGTGACGGACGCTGGGTAGAGACGGTACGTGGATGTGGTTGTCAATTGTCTACGGCGGATGGTGGCGTGTAACGGCCCGCTGAAGTTTATATTTGTGCCATGTCTGTGGGTGGACTGTAGCGACGTGTTGAAGTTGATGGACAGAAGCTCGTGATGCGTTAATTCTGCGGAAGATAGATTTGACATAGTCCTTAACCCTCCCGCGCAGGTACTTTCATTCCAAGAAAGCGCGTAAATCTCGTACCTGGCCCATCGCGGTGCACCCACCTGTTCTGATGTGACTGTAGCGTTGATACGTTCGAGGTGCAGGCAGTAACCCACGCCACGCAGTCATACAGGACTTGGTGCTGGGCAGTAGACTCGTATAACTGAGGCTTCGTCTTCAGAGCCGGATTTTCACCAAGGAAGAATGGCGGTAGTGCATTAAGCAGCTTCTATGTTGATTGTTTACGTTCTTGGGCATGCTGCGTGAACGACAACGACTTGTCGAGGACGACACCCAGATATCTCGTGGCTGGTGACAATCGGATCTCACGTCAAAGGACTTGCACCGCATCCGGAGGATCAGATGCTGCTTCTTAGTATAGGGCGCCGCTGCTGCCTTGATGGGTGATATTGTTTTTGATGCCCACATCTCCATCACGTCGATCTCGCGCTGCGCGTCATGAAAGCATCGGCATACAGACTGTCGGCTTATAGACTGAGTCTGATCGGAGTTTGGTCGGAAGGTCATCGATATAAAGCTTGAAGTGTAGCGGCGCAATGACCGAACCCTGCGGGAAACCCTGCTGTGGTGATATGAGTGCAGAACGTTTCCTATCCACAGACACGGGAAACATACGGTCATTTAGGAAATTGTCTATGAGATGGCTATAGCTATATGGAATTTACGTCTGCTGGTGAAATTTGACGACCTATTATTGGGCCACATCTCATCATTGGCCCTTACAAAGTCAAAGAAGAGGCCACAGGAGATTGTCGAAAATTCGAAAATTGGTGCGGTGTTCATTATGTTCAGTTAGACGTATAAGCTGAAGCTGACTTAACATGACGCTCTGTCTAATTCTCAGCTGTATAAACGCTCGGCGTCCTCTGCTGTGATGGCCGATTTTCATTACCCTGTGCTTGGTGCAGCAAGTGTGAGCAATTCTGTAAATATGGTTGTATCGCTGTACCACTCCATCTGCCATCATGGCTGTACCGGCGATGTTGTTTCGATTTTTGATTTACCACTATGTCATTTATTCTCTCTTTTTTGCGGCTGGTCCCGGCGGAGGTTCGAGTCGTCCCTCGGGCATGGGTGTGTGTGATGTCCTTTGGATAATTTAGGTTAAGTAGTGTGTAAGCTTAGGGACTGATGACCTTAGCAGTTAAGTCCCATAAGATTTCACACACATCCCTCAATCAGCCCCATCTGGAGGTATGCTTATTCCATAGCATTATAGTTTTATGAATGGCTTTCAATCCATGGTTCATAAAAATTTCGTTAGATATTTTATTACAACTGTGTATGAGAGGACTATATCTTATCCATTATTTTCGCTTTATTTGTTTTTGTAGATAATCTGATGATGCCCTGTAAAGACGAAAGCAACATTTTTCGTAACCACGACTATCTATTCAAGTAAAGTTTGGATAAATGTCTTCGACAAATGAATGCTAAACAAATTTTTGATTGTAGGCTTTTACATGAGTTACAGAAACATGCGTGTTTAGAAGTAGGACATGCTAGGTAGAGGCAGGTGAACCATTTCCGAATCTATGGCAGCGACGACACTGCAGTTTGGAGCCACTGAATGCAGCACAATTTGTGCCATGGGATTGAAATTGATCTGTTCACGCCAGGCATTGCATTCGAATGAGCGGTGGAATCCCAGCAATGGAGCGAGGCTTTTCGAGGAATCCATCACGAAGCGCAGCGGCACAGTAACATACACAAGATCTTGGACTGTTGAATACGAATGAGATGTCGAATTCTATGTTTAATTTACGTAAGCAGGGCGCATGATTCCACACTAAAATCGCACGGAAATGACGTACAATTTTTATCGTAAAACAGTTAATAATGCCTGACGCTATTGTAACAAGTATTCTTTTTGGAGATAGTCTCAGAGCATGGAAAAGCAAACGCAGTTAAAGTGAGCTTCTACAAAAGGGAAGCGGCAAGTAAAGAAACTTTTTCTACTGCAGCTTCCGCTAACAACGAGAAGAAGCAGTTGCCAGAAATCAACATGGGAAAGGGAGCTTTTACCACAGTAAGTGACGCAGTCAAAACGTCGCACTGGCAAACAAAATTGTTTTAACTCTTTACTTATCAAAATCCGAAAATTTATTGTGTATGCTTAACTTTTACAGTATCCTCCCTCACTGATTATGCTTCACAAATAAAGGATCTGATGGGAAACCACTCTTAATATACGGCACCATTTACACAGGAAAAGTCCGTCTCTATAGTTCAGTGGTAAGCGCAGCTGACTTCCGTGTGGGAGACCGGGGTTCCATTCTCGGTACTGCCAGTGATTTTTCCGTGGTGGAGGACGGGTATAGGATGCACTTAGATTCATGAGGGCAGCTCAGAAGCCTCTCGACCGATTAGCAAATCGCCGGCCGGAGTGGCCGTGCGGTTCTAGGCGCTGCAGTCTGGAGCCGAGCGACCGCTATGGTCGCACGTTCGAATCCTGCCTCGGGCATGGATGTGTGTGACGTCCTTAGGTGAGTTAGGTTTAATTAGTTCTAAGTTCTAGGCGACTGATGACCTCAGAAGTTAAGTGGCATAGTGCTCAGAGCCATTTGATTAGCAGATCAAGAGACTCGACACGACCGGGAGAGAATGTTGAGCTGACCACGTGCACCTCAATACCGCATACAATGACGTCATTGCCAGAGGCTGTGACGGGAGTCAGCCCATTTGCCCGTCTACAGCCAGAACGCGGAGTTTTACCTTTTCACCCTAAGATAGGAAAAACAGCTTGGGTAATAGGGGAAATGTTTCATCAGATCGACGAAAGAAGGAAGCACAGAAATATTCAGGGATTTCCAGAATACAGAAATAAGAATCATTTAAGGAATGAAATAAACAGGAAGTGCAGTGGAGCCCCGAACAAAATGGTTGCTGGAGGAAATGTAAAGAAATCGAAAAAGAAATGGTCGTCGGAAGGACTGATTCAGAATACAGATAAAATCAAAACAGCCTTCGGTGAAAGTAAAAGCAAGGGAATCAACATTATGGGTGCAGTGGGAATTCCACTGCTCGAAGGCGAGCGAGAAACAGTGGATCATATAAGTAACTCGTAATTTCTATCGTTAGTACAAAGATAACTGGGAGGAAAAACAGACTCAAAGTACTATATCGTAATACCCCACAGCAATCAGACGTGCTACGGACTCTGATGAGCTACCACATTCAGTTTCCACAACATTTTCTCTACTTGCAGATGCGGACAGCGACCAAAATCGATGGACAGGTGAAGAAAGCGACTTTGACGCGTTCTCAACTTCTCATCAGTTTAACAAGAATGAACTGAATGATCTTGTGCGTGATCTGGATCTTTCCAGACTTGCAGGTGAAGTGTTAGATTCTAGATTTGCAAGAAAAGTGTTTACTGAGTGATACTGTCATAGTACCGAAAGCGGGAAGAGATTTCTCTTTCATACGTTGGTTTGTTGCAATAATATCTCAGGTCTTCACAAACAGTTTGGGATTCCATTGTATAACCTAGGTGACTGGCGTTTATTTGTAGACACTTCAAAACTGAGTCTGAAGTGTTCTATTACAGAAAAGTCTGTGCACCTGTTCCAGTGCTTCGTTCTGTGTATTTAAAAGAGGAACACAATGACATGTAGACTGTGATTAACCTACTAAAATACCAGGAAATACGTATACATCTAAAACGGTTAATTTGCTGCTAGGTCAACAGAGAGGATGTACAACGTATCTCTGAGCTCTTTGCATGTGGAACAACCGAACACGAAATAGGCCCTGGAAAGCTTGTGTGTCCTCTTATGGAATACTGCTGCGTGCTACAGAACCCTTACCAGATAGTGTTTTCCGAATACAAAGAGAAAGTTCAAAGAAGGACAGCACGTTTTGTACTATCGAGGGGAGAGAATGTCAATCACGTGATACAGGAGTTGGGGTGGATCTCATTAAAACAAAGGCGTTTCTCGGTGCGCGGGATTTTCTCACGAAAGTTCAATCACCAACTTTGTCCTCGAATGTGAAAATATTATGTTGACGCCGACCTACGTAGGGAGAAATGACTATCGTAATAAAATAATGGAAATTAGAGCTCGCACGGAAAGATATAGGTGCCCGTTTCTTCCGCGCGCTGTTCGAGAGAATTATTGTGAAGGTGGTTCGTTGAACCTTCTGCCAGGCACTTAAATGTGTTTTGCAGAGTATCCATGTAGATGTAGAAGGAGCAGCCCATATGTGAGACACTGCAACCCGGTACGCCAAATATTGTCAATGATTCAGTTGTCAGCCGAGAAAAAATTATTTTCCCACTACTCCATATCAAACTGGGTTTGATTAAAGAATTAGGTAGAGACGGTGAATGCTTCCAACATACGGTCAGTGCTCCTCCTGCTCTGTCTATTAAGAACACCAAATCAAGAGTGTTTAATGGACCCCAGATTGAGGCACTTATACGTGATAAAGAATTTATCACAAAGATGAACATCAAGGAAAGGGCCACAGGAGGTCATTCGTGGCAGTAATGGAAAACTTCGTGGGTAATAAAAAATCTGCTAACTATGAAAGTGTCATAGCTGACATGGGGTGTGTCAAATTCCATTTCCCATACACTTATCTCGATAAATTCCCTGACAAATTCAATGACGTCAGTGACGAGAAAGGCGAACGGTACCATCACGATCTCAAGACTACGGAAGAGCGAAATCGAGGGAGGTGGGACAAACATGTGATGGGAGACTATTGCTGGAGTACTAAACAAGATCTCTCGGAAATATAATTACGTAGGCTTCCGCGGGCAGAGTCAGTCGACATAAAAGTTTCCTCGGTATGGTATCGCATCATAATGTATAAAACTTCTGCTGCTGGAGACAAACCAACGTTTCGGCTACAGTTGCAGCGGCCGTCTTCTGGGTCTAGAAGAAGACCGCTGCAGCCGTAGCCGAAACGCTGGTTTTTCCTCCAGCAGCAGAAGTTTTATACATTATGACGCGGTACGATACCCAGAAAATTTTTATGTCGAAATCTCTCGGAAACAGTTTACAAATGGAAGAAATTGTAACGAAAATTTCTGCCTCAATAAAATGCGCTAGTTATAAGTCACATTTATCTCGGGGTAGTTGTCTTGATCATATGTGTTCTAGTTTGTTAGGAATAGATTTAGTTTCTGTTTCTATATAATTTGTATTTCATTTTATTTAATTTGCATTAACCAGCTAAGTTAACCAAGGTTTGCGCTCCCTGTAATGTGGGTTTGGAGCATAGACTCTTATGACAGAGAATCATGGACGGCGCGAAAACCGAAAAAGAAGAGAATCAAAGGGCTCAAGATGTGGTGCTATACAAGAATGTTGAAAAATAGTAGATAGATAAGATAAGGACGTTGTCCACATAACGGGTGAAGAAAGGAACGTATGGAAAACACTACTGAATTTTAAGCGGCTCACACAAGAGTGATAAATAGCGTGAGATATTGGCTGCAACGGTCAGTCAATTCGATCCCGTACACACGAGCGTTTTCCCAAACAACTGTGATCAGTCTTTCGAATACTACCGTGTCGTTGAGTTCGGCTACTGAAAATAAACAGCGCTTGCCAGCAGTGGCAGTTGACCTTCGAATGCTAATTCTTGGAAACGATAAAAATAATAGTAATAAGCGGAAATGAGCGTTATGGAAGTTGTCTTGGAACGCGTTTGTTTGAGACCGTAGGGTATATTACAAAATAAATTACATGTTTCATTTTGTTTACAGAGTGTTTCATTTATTATGCTTTTAGTTCAACTACGCAGATTTACGCCATGGTTCTGGAATCTCGATGTGTCTATAGAAATGTTTTCGACAGCAACACAGCTAGTTCCCATAACTCTTTAGTAAGTTGTGTGGGAGAGAGAGATCATACGATGTGACAAGTGGCAATGGCTGTAGAATAGGAATATAGTCCTAAACATTTAAATTAAAATGTCCACTTAATATTACCACATTATCTTTAGAAATTAGTAGGTAGAAATATGTAGAAGTTTCATAAGTAAGTTAAAATCGCCAGATGGAGAAGAGTATATTGTGACTTCCCATAGTTTTCTACTTCTGCAGTAGAAGCTTCAAAATCTTAAACCATAATCTAAATGTAAGAAAATTTTTAAATTCGCATCCCTTCTCAATATTAGTGGCAAATTCGTTGTCACTTTGCATGGCGGCTCGTGCTACCTGGTCAACTGCAAATTCTAGTCTAAGGCCCTTTCTTCAGCTGGGCATAGCGAAGTGAAACAAATCCATGCAACCACACTTAAATATACAAACAATTCGCAGCCAGGCAGTCATATTGCCACATACCCCCGTCCCGCTGCATGCGATTCATCAGATTTTTTGGAAATTCCGAGAGTTGAGCGACTGATCGCTACGATCTACGAATTTCGCAAATGGCGTGCAATCTACCGATAGACAACACAACCTGTCGACGGACTGCTGCTATCCGTCGCCAATGTCTGGCGCTTTTTAACATCTTGAGTCCCAGTGGTCTCTGCCACAAACAATCATTTTATTCATTTTGTTTTGAATTATCAGTGCCTTTAGCATGAAAACACCTACGCTACTTAATCCCAGAATCAGGGCCTTAGCATCATGTGTGGTATCATGCTAAAGGCACTGATTGCATTCAGCGATTACACTGCCGTCTTGTTGTTGTGATTTGCTTGTCTTCACTAGTTTATGTTTTACGAGATCCTTCTTGGTTTTACACAAACGCAACTGAGGTTTTCAAAAAATGGCTCTAAGCACTATGGGACTTAACTTCTAACAAGGGAACCTCCCCATCGCAACCCCCTCAGATTTAGTTATAAGTTGGCACAGTGGATAGGCCTTGAAAAACTGAAAACAGATCAATCGAGAAAACAGGAAGAAGTTGCGTGGAACTATGAAAAAAATAAGCAAAATATACAAACTGAGTAGTCCATGCGCACGACAGGCTACATCAGGGACAGTGCGAGCTCATGAGCGCCGTGGCCCCGTGGTTAGCGTGAGCAGCTGTGGAACAAGAGGTCCTTGGTTCAAGTCTTCCCTCGAGTGAAAAGTTTAATTTTTTATTTTCAGACAATTATTATCTGTCCGTCCGTCCGATGCGAGGTAACTGCGCCGTAGTATGGGGACGCTACACCTAAACAAACATCGAAACACACAGTCCACGGAAGAGAGAGTATTCCTGCTAGCGAGGCTCTCTGGCTGGCAGCTGACTGTTCGCTACTTTATGACGAGAGTCAGTTAAATACGTGAGATGTATTCCGTGGGCAATACGAATCCAGCAAAAATAGCTCGCGACTTCATTGGAGAGGCACGTCCTTTCGTCTACTAATCTCACGGTTTTGCGGTGCGGTCACAAAACACAGACACTAAACTTTTACAGTGAACAGAGACGTCAATGAACGAACGGACAGATCATAACTTTGCGAAAATAAAGAAAGTAAACTTTTCACTCGAGGGAAGACTTGAACCAAGGACCTCTCGTTCCGCAGCTGCTCACACTAACCACTTTTTCTTTTTCTTTTTTTTTTTAAAAAAAAACTCATTCTGTTCGCTTTTGTTCGTTACATCTGTTCGGGGCGGACGTCGTAAGACATCCGTTTCAATCCGTTGTTGTTCGGTTTACTCAGTTTGTTTATTACAGAGAGCAGCTAACCCTCTGACCGAACACGCTGAGCTACCGTGCCGGTGGACCACGGCGCTCCTGTGCTCACACTCTCCTTGATGTTACCTATCTTGCGCATGGACTACTCAGTTTGTATATTTTGCTTATTTTTTTCATAGTTCCACACAACTTCTTCCTGTTTTCTCGATTGATTTGTGTTCAGTTTTTCAAGGCCTATCCACTGTGCAACATGATGTATACTTTCCTGTGGAAATAATTCATTGTAAAGCAAAATAAATAAAGCAAAAGATGTTCATGTAAAAGTTATGAATTTATTTATGTATTTAGCGTAAAAAAGATACCCCTGTAAGTTAAAGAAATTCATTTCAAATGAGAAGAAGAAAGACTACAAGTAGTAGTGGCCCATACCATCTAATAAATAAACAGATACGTAAGAAATGAAACATTTAGCAACTGTTAGAACTCTAAAAGAAAATCCCACTCACTGCTCTTAATAGTACAAGGCCTGGAAATAGGGTGAACTTTTTTAACACTTATAACAGTGAAGAAAGTATATTGTATGAATAAACGACCACTGCTTGTGTGTATTTCGGTTTTTAGGTTATATTTCCCACACCTAAGAGAAATCTGTCTGTATTTTGGTTACTAAGTTCGTTTGCCGATAAGTATCATAAATAAAACCTAAAAAATAGAAAAATCAAATACATAAAGTTGACAGACTTTTATTCATAACATACATACCTTTCACTCTCTCTTTGTGCCACATGAAACTATTTTGGATTCGTTAAAAACTGAAACGAGTGGTTCATTTCTTGCATCCCTACTGCTGTACTGCTCGTTCATTGTGTCACAAAAAGATCTTCAGTCTTTAAATTTCTCCAAAAAATTTATCCTTAAAGTTTCATCCGCCTTACTCTTTCATGTATATAAGAACAGCATTTAATCCCGAATGCAGTAACAAAAGAGGAACTTTCGTCGAGCTGTTGGCACGACAGCATTTCATACGGCACAGTTAGTTGGGTGGTCCTACCCAACCAATATCCAGACAAAAGAACAGTTGGTCGGTCGGTTGGTAAAAACGCCTACAAACATCCAATTTGTCGGTGCAGGGTTCTTCAGCTGTATGATTGGTTACTAAGGTAGACAAAGGCGCCCTCTGCGGGAGCAACCTGACAGCACAGGTACGACAGTCTAAGCTGGACATGTGTTCATGTTGTTGGCCGGGAGGAAGCAGTCAGCCCGCAGCTTTCCACATCACAGACACGTCTGCTTGTCGCGGTGGGAGTTATGTGGGGTAGGTACATGTGTCATTGACATATTCTTAAGCTATTTGGTACGTGGGGAAAAAAATATTTGTGCTCCACTACAATAGTATATCGTGTAAAGATATTTTAAGAGTTTAATTGTGATTTGCACTATGAAACACGTTGGAATAATTTCTCCAGCAGGAACAAAGACGAGGTATATTGCGACGGCCAAACGTTTGGGATTAATTAAGCAAGATAAGGCTCCCGTCGTCACTGATATGACAGCAACATGGTGACAGTAACATCTCATTTCTCTCCATGTGGCTGGTTCTACGGAACGTCCGTGTACCAGTCGTTCAAAATATTCGTATATTTTGTGGTAAACGAACATTTGATGTGTGATTGCGTGGAACATTTCTCCATAAATAATTATTAATGGCAGTACAGTGGTGGTTTGATGGTATTAGTATTTGGATTTCTGAGGGTTACTTTCGATGCAAAGTAATTCTGAGATGCCGAAAGCACTTCAGCCAATCTGTTTCGAAATACGTGTGGGGGCCAAAGACCGTTTGTAGTCGAAGTGCTGACACGTGTAAACCAACGGGAAAAGTCCATTCCATAAGAGTTTCTAAAATGTGCAGTATAAAGAACTGGTGTGGTACAGACTTGCGTGCTCAACCTGTTTGTGAACTATCTCGCAGTGCATCAACACACACATTGCACGACTAGAATGTTATCGTCTGACAGTGTATAATTACTCTGCTTATATGTTCTCATTTTGCTTAATTTGCAGATACTCCGATCAAACAAGTTGTTCACACTACTTTGGTTACGCATAATGGCACTGAATTGCTGCACAAGTCATTTATGACTTCAGAATATTCAAAGTAATATCCACGTTTTGATGCAAATTTGTCTCGTAACAGATTTAACCTTCCCAATAGGTTCGGGGAATTTCACTAGTATTTCTTTCAATGTCATACAGTAGTTGGTTCCGTAGATATATAAGGAGCATTAACATAGGCAATTTCGTTTCCCCAGGCGAAGTACTCACCAGGTGTGACGTCAGCGCACACTTCTCGGCCTACTTCAAATCTCCTGCCGGCCGGTACGTGACAAACACCTCCAGACGTCGCATCGCAGCTTTATCAAGTGGTAATGGATGAGGTGGAAAAGATCTTTGCCATTTATGAAGA
The DNA here is from genome assembly GCF_021461385.2 of Schistocerca piceifrons. Taxonomy (NCBI): domain Eukaryota; kingdom Metazoa; phylum Arthropoda; class Insecta; order Orthoptera; family Acrididae; genus Schistocerca; species Schistocerca piceifrons. The sequence goes on from NC_060139.1 coordinate 669,553,676, forward strand.
GAAATTAAATTTCTGATGTTTTCGTTTATACGGTACGGCAAGAGACCTCCTTGCGTGTTCAGAGAAATTAACTTTTGGTGAACCACAATTAAACACATTGTGAAAAGATGCGTTTCGAGAAGCAAATACCCATTTTCCGCTTACGTAGAAGATAGCTTCAACATTAATCCAACGTTTCGACATTAAAATGTCGTACTAAAGTTTCTCAGGCTTGCATATCCTGTTGCACTACTGGCTGCCTCATAGGCCCCCCACCCATCTCCCTCCCCCCCCCCCCCCACCCCCCACAACCTTCACCATGCGGAGTGTAGGTGGTTAGTCCTTTCATATTGTGATAATTTAAATCGCTTCGTATTCCTAAGTTTGTAGCAATAGCGAAAGACTTTATATTATGAATGCGACGGTGCTTTAGGTTTCACCATTTGGCAAAACTTCACGAGGGACCGTGAACGCGGTGCACTTGTTTGCGATGTAGACAACACTTCGGTCCAATTGGAGATGGCCAATAGTATACTATACGGCAGACTTCGAAAAGCTGTTGAGTCATTCTGCTGACATGCGAATTATTTCTGCGGGCTTTCCTTCATATTCTTTTACTGACGTTAACACTTGCACCTATGTTGAAACATCTTATTTGGGGTGACGATAGAAGTTACTCGTTGTGAAGTCCTTCCATTTTCTGCTTACAGGCGTCAATGTATAAAAAATTCTTAGCTCTTAATCTGTTAAAACAGCGGTGCAATACTCGTATATCGTCTCAATGGCGGAATGTGTCGTGATATACGACGGAGTAAGCAAAAATCATAATTTTTAAAAGCTTTATATTTTCAAATTGTTAACCCTATACCCTTCAAAATACTGCGCATTACAACTAATACATTCGTCCCACTGATGCTTCCATTGTTAAATTTTTGTAGTCACCTTTATAAAGGGCTGACAGCTGCTCTATCCTTTTTCTCAACTTCTGAAATGTTAAATCTGTGCCCTTTCATGCCCCTCTTCATGCGTGGAAATGAATGTCGCACGGAGCGAGGTCAGCCGAGTAAAGTGCGTGGAGCAGTGGAATGTTTTCTGGTGGAAGTATCTTGTGTTTTCCTAGATCTTCAGTGTCAAAATTCGCTGAACTGAGCTCGAAGGCAAACAAAGAGTTGATAAATTGACTGAGTAAAAGTTCTCGAATTTTCAATATTTTCGTCGATTCGGACAGTTTCTCGTTCAGGACGAGATTTGGCATCAATCGGCATGTCCCCATTATTAAATCGAGCAAACCACTCGCACACCTGTTTTCCTTAGTGTCGTTTTGGTAAGCTCTTTTCAACATTACAAAAATTTCAGCGCCATTTGTGCAGAGGAGAAAAAATTTCACCGCTACCTGTTGTTCACTTAAACTTGCCATCATAAACTAAACAAGAACAGCGCTAGCAAAAACTGTAGATGAACAGAACAAGACAGATGGGCAACACAGGCGGCACTGAGCTACGTAATACACGCCTAGCGGCAGAAATGCGTACCACACAAGCCTTTAACACAGCAATGTTAAGGTTTTGTTTTGGGTACCCCTCGTAACTTAGCCCGGGGTCTGTCAGGTTGCAGTGTCAAGTTTAAGTGAAGCTAAACGTGTTTTTCGGCAGGTATTTCTCTCGTGATCTAACGAAAACTTAGTTTCATCATTGGCTACCAAAATCAGTTGTCGCCATTCTGACTAAAACGACAGCATGAGCGACAGGCAGAGATTAGAGACGAGATGGGCCTCTGCTAATACTTCATAAAGCATTATTCATCTAGGGCTCATACCACAGTGATTGGGGATATCAAACAGAAACAGCGCTCAAAATAGGCACACTGCAATGGTCCTTATTTTTCGAATATAGTCACTTCGCGCGCAGCAGATTCCCTTTAGGTTTAAGAATTTTAAGACCTCATTTGTTGAAGCTGAACCCGTGCTGCAGAAGTCACTACTTCTATTACTGGTCATACGTGTGCTTGACTCATATCACAGCATGAAATTTTAACTCTGCAGCGGACTGATGAAATCACTTCAGTGAAGAGTTTAGACATGTTGAAGACATTAAGCATAGATGGTTTCCTTAAACAATTTTTTTGTGCTTCAAACACTTCCTGTTTTAGTGCCAAAGAAGCTACGAAAAATCTTAGTGACCAATGATACAGCGGAAAGTGAAGTTAATGTAAGATTTCACAGGACCATTAAAAACGATAGCAATCAAGCACACGTATAACCAGTGACAAATACTTAGTGACATTTTAAGTAGGCTGTTTAGGTTTTTATCTTGGTAGCGCCACTTAGCGCTCTGTATGAAATCACTGACTGTTCAGGGTGCAGTCTGTGGCTGGTTTGCGTTGTTGGAATATTCGCTATTGTAGTGTTGGACAGTTGGATGTGAACAGCGCGTAGCGTTGCGCAGTTGGTGAGCCGCCAGCAGTGGTGGATGTTTGGAGAGAGATGGCAGAGTTTCCAGAGCGGACGATCTGGACGTGTCCGTCAGAAAAAGGAAATCTGTAAGGCTGGATGTCATGAAATATATATTGACTTTTGAACACTAAGGTAAATACATCAATTGTTCTCCATCAAACTCTTCCATTTGCTAACTATGCCTGTTAGTAGTTCGTGCCCTCAGTAGTTAGAATCTTTTATTTAGCTGGCAGTATTGGCGCTTGCTGTATTGCACTGGTTAGAGTAACGAAGATTTTTGTGAGGTAAGTGATTCGTGAAAGGTATCGGTTATTGGTAGTCAGAGCCATTCTTCTGTAGGGATTCTTGAAAGTCAGATTGCGTTGCGCTAAAAATATTGTCAGTTTAGCGTTGATCAAAATAAGTAAAAAGAGAAATGTCTGTGGTGTCGCCGCCAGACACCACACTTGCTAGGTAGTAGCCTTTTAATCGGCTGCGGTCCGTTAGTATGCGTCGGACCCGCGTGTCGCCACTGTCAGTGATTGCAGACCGAGCGCACCCACACGCTAGATCTAGTCCAGAGACTCCCTACCACTCACCCCAGTTGTACAGCCGACTTTGCTAGCGATGGTTCACTGTCTACATACGCTCTCATTTGCAAAGACGACAATTTAGCATAGCCTTCAGCTAGGTCATTTGCTACGATCTAGCAAGGCGCCATATTCAGTTACTATGATTACCATCTTCAAGAATGTATTCTGAACAGAATATTGTGACTCGTGTACCGTCAAGAGCGACGTTCATCATTAATGGATTAAAGTTAAGAATGAAACTAATTACGTCCGCTTTCTAAATTCTAATTCCTTGTCATGTTCCAGACCTCACGTCAGTGCAGTTCTTCCATCACGCCAGCCTGCGTGAGCTAAAACGTATGCGTTTCGGCCTCCACTCGTAACACGGTGTTGGCTCTTCTGCTAACACAAAAGTCTGAGTACGTTCAGTTTTGCTCAGATGTTTGAAAATCAAATAACGTAGGATTTCCAGCACTGCCATTTATAAATTTTTTTCTAAGCGGCTGAATAACACATTCTAGCTACTGAAGGTACCAACTACTGATAGGTATAGTTAGCAAATGAAAGATTTTGATAGAGCAAACTATGCATTTACCTTAATGTTCAAAAGTCGTCATACATATATCAGTTCATGACACCCAGTCTTACAAATTTCCTTTTTCTGACGGACACACGCCCAGATCGTCCGCTCTCAAAACTCTGCGATCTCTCCCCCCACATCCACCACTGCTGGCGGCTCATCTCCAACTGCGCAACGCTACGCGCTGTTCACATCCAACTGCCCAACACTAAAATAGCGAATATTACAAGAATTTAAACCAGCCACATACTGCACACAGCACAGTGATATTCATACAGAGCGCTACGTGGCGTTACCAACATAAAAACCTAAACAGGCTACTTACAACATGACGCAACCATTCGGCCGCTGCGGCTAGGGATCTGTCTTCAGTGCCAACAAAATAGCACTTCAAATTCTTAAAACAAAAGGGAAGTCTAAGGGTGTGTGCTAACAGGAAACACGAAATACGAAAAAATGACATCCTAATGTACACTTGAAATGTATTATTACGAAGACAGGAAATGTGGCCGGATGGAGCCTTGCTGTAAAACCTTATTTATCCAGAGACAACAGCTTCCAAAATTCTGGCATGCAGCAGTGCCGTGCGCTGCAATGACGTCTGTGTACACCTTGCGTCGTGTCGCAGGCTGCCGCAGCTAGCACCCGAGCCGAGTGGATTCCTGTGAGACATTTTCTGTGCGGCAGCGCAAAATTCGAAAACATGGGTTTGTCCAACGAAAAGTCTGGTCATAGACTACAGAAAATCAGATGCTGTGATACGTGACAGCAAATATAAAAATAAGACGTTATAAGGAATCTTGGTTCAAAATATGAAATTGACGAACGCACTGTGAAGATTAAGAATCAGTGGTGTATTTCTTCGTGAGCACTCATGTGTGACGAATAAGAAAAAGCTCAGTGCCTAATGTGGAAAGGAAATGGTTCACCTACGAATCTTTAAAATTCATTCTCAATGTGACGGAACCACGTGCAGGAATGGACAGCTAGGTTTAAATAATTATACGTATTTTATAACTAACTGCTGTAGTATACCGATCCATGGCTATAAAACAATCAATAAGTATAATTGTAAATCAGGAAATTTTGTTCATAAACTGTTCTTAAAATTATTGTAATCAATAGATTACAATAACATCCATCAAATGCATTCGAATAATTATATAACCAATAGATGCAATCTCTCTCTCTATTCGTTTAGTCGGTTCCGCCTCTTCGTGACCCCATGAACGAAGCCATGGCGTTTTCTTGGGATAGTTCAGTGGTGGTTTCCCGTTGCCTTCCACTGTCCAACTCCTATCTGCTCACCGACTGTTTCCCGCTGGGGTTGGTTACCCAACCTTCCGCTGAGTTGAATAGATGCAATAGTAACCTCAAATTTATTTTACTGTACTAGACAACAGAAAAGTTTGTAGGAAAAAAGTAACACAGTTAATTTATATATTGTTTATTTACATAAATTAATATACGTTACAGTACGTAATTTATATGTATCGTGGTAACAGTATTCTATTGGTGCATGTCCTGCGTTTCAGCCTTTACGGTGTTATGAAATATTCGGTGAACTCTTCTCGTACTAGTTGCGCATCAGTGGACGGTATAAGAGATATCTTTGCTAAGTTGCGTAAACCTGTATAATCACCAGTACGTTCCGTCCAGTTTCAAAGAACTGCACCATTATCTGCGTCTTCTCTGTCTAGACTCACTGGAGATGAATGGAATTAGTATGGAAGTTGTACTACCTATTACTACTTCGGTAATCGCTACTTCACGTAGCATAGGCTTCCTAAAATCACTGAAAAAGAGGGCATTATTAAAAATGCATTTTCCACAACGTCTTGCTAGAGAAAGTCGGTAATCATTCTCTCCTGCGACTTCGCTAATATCTCAGCCTATGGCTTCATATTTTTGGGCATTGAAAATGCTCCTCCTAAACACGTTGGCTCAAATGTTCTCTGCGAGGAAGAGATTATTTGGAAGGATTGTTTAATTCTTTTAATGCTTTGAGAACCGCAGCTTGAAAAGTCCATCAGATACGTGGTTCTGACGTCCAACGTGTACACAGTGAAAACCGTAATTTGCGTCTACAGTTTCCGTAAGTATAATGCTACATGATTTTTTTCACCTCCAGTCTTGGCAGGACATAAAATTTGTCCTTTCACCATCTATCGTTCCTGTAAAGTGATGGAACTTCTGCTTTGTCCGTGGGCAGTTCTCAAATATTCTCCTCTTCCACTATTTTCTTTTCCGCTAATCATTTCCACGGTTAACTGCGTGTGCAGTGACCAAGTAAGCCGCCACTGCAGTCACTTCCTCACTTAGTCTCCTGCAAGACCGACTCACAATCAGTGCTGCACGTTCTGTAGGTCTAATCTGCCCCATGCTACATAGGCTGCAAGATGTTGCCTCCCGAGGCATACTACTACACGGCGTGCATCACATTTTCATAGCATGCCATGAGTTGCCCCAGCGTAAACAAGGATTAAGAACAACCCTGACGTGCCTGAACTGATTCAGGAAAACCACGGAAAGCCTAGATGAGAATGGCCAGACAGAACACTCCATCTTCCCGTCTTTCTTAACTATCAGAAATGCCTCATTCCGTTAGTCCTATACTGTTTCAATCATACAGCTTGCATCAGGTAACTTTAAAGTAATTGCTGCGCTCAGACACACACACACACACACACACACACACACACACACACACACACACACACACACACACACACACACAAAAAAAAGAAATACTAATACTTACGAAGCTCCCTTTTTAAACAGATATAATATTTCATTCCCTTGAGTAACTTATTGCCGTTGTATTCCCTGATAGCAAATGCTCTGAGATTGGATTCATGGTGTACCATCACTTTCTTTGCGACATAATTTGCTTTGTTTCCTTTCTAGTCTTCAACACGTCACGTAGACTTCTGCACGCTTTTTGGATGTTCCACTGCAAGGTCAGGCCACACAGCAGCCGACGCGTTAATGGTCACTCTTCTGAGGTTCCATTTATAATGGTTAATCATTCCCAGTGTAGCAACGCTAGGCTTGTCTTCGTATGGGCTGTAAACTTAGTGACCTTAGTCACCATCTGATGCAATAATTTCACTGGTCCGTCACATAATTCGAAAACACTAAACTCTGTAAAATTGCATATTTAAAAATATAAATGCTTGCCAAATGTTTGGCACGCACTTCTCGTCTTTAAGAAAAATATAGCTTCCTTAAATAAATCAATGAAATTATAATTCTTAACAGTATCTATTGTGCCATCTATCCTCTGAGCAGGTGGGATGACGCACCATGGATAGGAGAGACAAGTGTAGTTTAAAGGTTTAAAGCTGTCTTAGAAAACTTACACTAAAATTTCAAGCCAAAGAAGACGGAGACAGAAAACCAATCACCGCAGTTATCAATATCAATGAAATTCTCACAGCCGTATAACTAAAGTTTTATTTTGACAGCTATCAGTATCGGCATTCTACTATGCAACATTCAGGCCCCATATGCATCTTTCCTAATAAAAGAAAATGTCAGTTCCATACTTCTCTGGATGTCGTGCATTAAACCGTTTCACTAGTGCTTCAGCCCTATTATGCGGCTGTTTGAGAATTTCATTGATCTTGACAATTACGTAACCCTCTTATGTGCTCTGTCCGTGATGGATAAACAGACTACAAATGCAAGTGCTAAAATCGTATAAACTGAGTGCAACTGTTCATTGATATGTATCTAAACAAAGAAATTCCAAGATAGGCTGTTTGTTACTTTCTGTGTAACTGTACTTTTTGCTGTTTTTTATCCTTGCCATCTCTTCCACAAAAGCCACACGTGTCGTAATTGTGATGGAAGTCACACTTCCTTTAGTGAAATTTATTATAAGCCTTGGAGTTTATTCCAGGTGTTCTGATAAGCCTGCTCGCTGCCTCTGTCAGCTGCATATCTGAAATCATTGTTCACTAACTACAGGTATTCGGCATGAAGTATTTAATTAGCAAGCGCAACATATGTAATATAGACAAACTGTACTACACTATAAGCGCGAAATTGTCGCACAATAAATCGATACTAAATTTCGGTTAGTGCCTTCTCTCCTGCCTCCATGGGTCAACTGGCGCAAGGCGGTAGTGAAGAGGCAACTTAACTTACCGGTGTAAGAATCTGGCTAGCATTAAACACTAAACACGCCATTAACTGTAAATTATCACTTCCGTCATTCGTTTTTTCGTTAATTCTTTTGTGTCCATTGTATAACAATAATGACGTTGGTGAAACTTCACCTTCCTCAGCCAGTCGGTATTCCATCCTAAAACATGCGTATACGCTCCAAATTTTTAGTTCGTAGCACGCCTGTACTTCAAAACTATTAACTCGCTACTAAACACTTGCCGCCACATACTGGCAAGAGTAAAGACGAAAAGTGCGTCTTCTCTCCTACCTGCGTCCACTATCTCAATCTTAAGTCTTTTTGCAGTCCATAAATACCACAGCATTGGGTTTGGAAATTCCGGAAGTGTTGGTAACAAAGATCAGCAATACCCAGTAAAGTCATCAAAATGGCGGCCACAACCAGATTAGGTGAACTTTTCGTTCCGTGGGATGGTTCTGAGATCCTCGTGGAAGCGTACGTCACTTTTTACATTGTGCGAGGGGAAAAATGGAATAGTATTACGTACATAAACTACGTGTGTTCAGAAATTAATCAGTGGAGGACGAGTAATTGGCCAAAAGTATTTCAGGTTCCAGAATGAAAACTTAAACTGATAAATTTGGAGTTGGTGGAAAGATAGTGAAAACGTGTTCATGAATAGTGAACCCCGTTTCGAACTAGAACCATTAAGTCTTAATATAGGTTGTCCTTATTCCTAGTGTTGATTTTGTGAACGGAGCTAATCTTTGGAAAATGGGATGAAACAATTAAGGAATGTAAATAGTGTGTTTAGGAATTCACACAAAATGCTTATTGCACACTCCTGAACTCGAAGTAATAAAATTTTGTAATTAAGTCTGATAATATTTGCATTGCAAATATGGATTTGTTTAGGCATTTCAGTAGCTACTAACCTTCCCCATTTGAATTCATGAAGTTTGAATCTCATGAGTTCAACATTGACAACGTTCTCGTCCGTGCTTCCTCATTGTTTACATACGCTGAGAGGAAACCTCTTATGTATTGTGAGCAGCATGCACTGGGTCTTTCAATGTTTAATGACAGTTGGTCACGAACCATTTATTGTCAATGAATATATCATTATCAACCCTTCTTAAAAGTATGCTGGACTTGGTATTTATTGCAGTACCTGTATCTGCAAACAGTTTTGCGTATGTATTTATCACTAACGTAAGATAGATAACGCAATGATACTAGGATCGGAAACTACCTGGCAGATTAAAACCGTATGCCGGACCGAGATTCGAGCTCGGGCCCTTTGCCTTTAGCGGGTAAGTGCTCTACCATCTGAGCTACCAAAATACGACTCACGCCCCGTCCTCACAGCTTTACTTCTGCCAGTATCTAGTCTGCTCTCCTGCGAACCTTCCGTGAAGTTTGGAAGGTAGGAGACTAGATACTGGCAGAAGTAAAGCTGTGAGGACGGGGCATGAGTCGTGCTTGGGTGGCTCAGATGGTAGAGCACTTGTCCGCGAAAGACAAGTCCCGAGTTCGAGTCTCGGTCCGGCGCATAGTTTTAATCTGTCAGGAGATTTCACATCAGCGCACACTCCGCTGCAGAGTGGAAATCTCATTCTGGATACTAGGATTTGGTTATTCATCCAGGCATCAACTTAAAATGAAGGATTTGTCACAGTAATACTCGTAAAATGAAGACTAATAGCTAAAAATACAGACAGAATAGATTAGTATTGTAGGGAAGCAGCCTACTCAGGCCGTATAAAATTCACATCAGTCTTTCCATTATGTGCCAGCCTAGTCAGCTGTAACTAGCTCTGACTTCATAAATGTTGCGCAATAGTTTAAAAATCAAGTAAATAACCTGAAACGTTTCTAGCATGTCAGAAGTAATACTAAATCAATATTTGTTGAATGTCAGTTCAATAACTTCAACCGTTTTCTAAATTTGGACGTTTTTCTGTAAAAATCATTGGCGCAACCGAAAAGAGCTAGAAACTTAAAAATTTGTATTTAGATTCCTTTTTCATAATTTAGTAGAAACAGTATTATGGATCTCACAAATTAAATTTTTTGTTGAAATTCATGATTTTCTGGTTTTTGTTTTAAAAATTAAGGAAGCAAGATTAAGTAGGCTAATAAATAAGGCTATGATGTTTAAATTTAAGTATAAGGGAGATCCGCTATAATCATAAAGATGTGAGAAGTTTCAACTGAATAACTATATAGCGATAGCGTATCTCAAAAGAGCAAATTCAGAGCTCGTCTACTGCGTGTAGTGTAATGAAATTAATTCTCTCGCCCAAAATATTTGACTTAGCCACGTCTGTTTTATTATGATTACTTACTTGTGTGCTGATTGCACAATTAAATTGAAAGCTTCATCGGCCATCAGCAAAGGAAGCGATGATTTATTCAATACATTAAAGTGGTGCATTACTAGCCCAGAGGCTAGTCGGGAGAGCGGAATTGATCAGGCGTTCCCTTAGCCGTCCGCACCGCGGCTTTATATATAAGAACGCTGCGCGAGGGAAAAGGCCCCAGTTCTCTCCAGACGCTGAATAGCACACCACCTGTGCCGGAAGTCGCGTCGCGTCGGTATCATTGCTATAAACAGTCTCGGATGCCGTAATAAGTTACTCGGGATACGCGTAACCATTAAATCGTCTTAGAGTGAAATGTTAATTTTGGGATGACGTTAATGATCTATCTTTAGTTTGCGTATGTCGTATTTTCACGTGCCACCGCGGGACATTCTACCATTATTTAGCGTGGCGTTTGATGAACATTTATCATCAAATTATGGCGAGCATTCACTTAAACATTTAATTTGAACAGTTACAGTTGCATCAGCGCATTAGACTCTGAACTGCTCTGTTAGTTGGATTGTGTGGATTCTTTTTGGTCTGTGACTTTCAGAATATAGTGAACATTTTAGACAGAATCGTTTTTGATTATGAATCCCAGACAATCTCCTAATTCCTCAGAGCTATAAGCTGTAGCTATAAGTGTATTTCTCAGATGAAGTGGGCACTAGGAATTCTAATTACAGGCTTCACGTTTTGCTAATCACTTTCTGGTTGCCAATATTGTAGTTAGAGCGCCAGTGTTGAGAACGGCAAACAGCATTAAATAAATAAAAGGAACATTATACAACATTTAACAATAATTCCACCCGCCGCTCCACAGTATCCTTTCATGAGGACAAAACCTGTAACCGGCAGTGACTGCGATCAGCCAACCATCCTGGGATTTGCCTGAAATAATTAAGGAAAACCACGGAAAGCTATATCAGCATGGCTGGACAGGGCAAGCTCCAACCTCTCGAGTAAGAGATCAGTACCTTATCTGCAGCGTCTCTGCGTTAGATTGCTTCTTATTTCTTATGCTTAGTCTACTCCACTTAACTTACTATGAACCATAGCTTTTGCTCAGTCTTCTAAGTAACTCTCATCTCCACGCATATCCTGTAATACGATAGGTTTATAACAGAAGATATGTTAAACGATGAGAAGCAGCTATGTCGACGTTTTGCGATACTGCATTCTGCTCTGGAAAATGGCTACAAAATAAAGATGGTGTGAAATAAATGAATATCAATTTACCGCCAAAAAGCGAAAATTTCATTCGGAAAGTTTATTTGAAGATTCACACATGTATTTTACACGATCATGCCCGAGATTCACTGACGACGTAATTAACTTCTGGTGTTTCTTGCAAAGCTTTCTTCAGAAATCTCTGCATATTTTCTCTTGTTCAGATATAGTTTTCATCTCATTCATATGAACACCAGCAGATTTTACTATATTCTATCTCAGTACTAGAGGGGGCACTGGGCTTGGTAGTACCGAAAAACACTGGAACACAGTTGATCACTTGCCGTAATTGATGTTACCTCCTTGCCATTCACACAGTGATGTCGCGTTTATTGTCGTTTCCATCTGTGTTCTTAAATTTGACAGCTTTGGGCGCTTTCACACAAATTATCTGACGAGACTGATAAGTCAGATGTAAATTCGTCCGAATCCAGAACTTCGAATTTGTCTTACACACAAATCTCGTAATACTACGCTTTAGTAGACTTTCTTGGCAGATGGTAACTGTTATACAGCAAAAATTGGCGTTTCATATTTACATCACTAAATTTAACACCAATGCCTAAAACATAGCTTTCCACTTTTGAGTGTTACTACTGAAGGGAACTTCCCATATATTAAAGATTTTCGAAACATTCCACGATGGCTGTTTTTCTTAGATTGCAATGCGTCAAACCTGTTTTTGTATCTACAGTAACCTACATCGTAAAATCTGCCCATACGGGAAACAGAGAATATAGTTCTGCTCTTTTGGGTTTTATGGCAGCAAGTGCGCTTAAATAAAAATTTGCGAATCGATTTGCTATTACATACATGCCCGACACCTTTGCTATGCCATTTACGTGTAGTGCTTCTCACTTCTTTAGTATTTCATGGTAGTGCCACAAGCATAGTTTGTAAAACAGTCATCCTTGCCAGTAGCTTGGTACCATTTCCGTGAACTGTTACTGTCTATACTGTGCGCCTCCCACTCGGTAAACCCTGTGATCCGTAAAAATTGCATTTTTTGGTGTAAGTCACTAGTCTTTCTTCCACGATTGATATTTCTTGAGAACACACACTAGTGAAACGGGTTTATAGTTCTATTCTCCGCGTTGCTTAAGAGCACAACTCATGTGTTTCAGGTACTCCGGTAAAACCCCTGAAGTAAAGGATCTATTTATTATGTTAATGCACTTCGTATGCTTGTCGATGCATTCAGTCAAAATAGGCAGCTACTGCATTTATGCCTGCTGACTGTCTTCCTGAATGTGGGAACCATCGTTAAGATAATTTGTGGTTGTTAGATGTCTTAAGAAGTTGTTTGAATAACTTCCTCCCCAATACCGCGGAATTCCGTGAAATTTGCCAATACATGCGGAGTTTCTAATACCCTATTCTAGATTTGTACGTTGTTACTCTAGACACCCTTTACCAGTTTCATGTTTCTGAAATCCCGTACTGTCTCGCATTTTCTGCATTTTACATGTCTGATTTTTGCGCCGAGCAGTAAACTTCTGTTCATCTTTTATACCTGTGATAATCAAGGAACTGTGCTTCTGTAAAGAATGGAGAAATTTGTCTGGGAGGATTTGCTAATACCCGAAATTATTGATAGACATTCATCCGCTGTTGAATTGGCTGCTTTTAGACAATTTCCTCAAATTGTGTGAGGAATTCAGATAATTTAGTACACACTTCGTTGTTTCATCTTTCGGGCGTGCACTCGGGACAGCGACAATTCTTCTTGCGATATTTCGGCTGGAAACCTCCCAGCCATCTTCAAGGAGAGTCGGAGACTGAGTTCATAGCTTTTTCTTTTTCTTTTTCTTTATTGAATTTCAATTCCCCCCGAAGGGGGCGGGCTGGCAGCAGCTTACTACGCCGCTCTTCAGCCTACAGAATTTGTTTTTAAAAAGATGAAGAATAAAAAAATAACAAAGTTGGCGATAAAATCGGTGACTTAAAGGTAAAATGGCAGAAAATTCTGGAACTGAAAACATAAAACACAGGGTTGATGATGCTAAGAAAATACACAAGAAGCAGAAAAATAAGACAGTTAAAAAACACGGCGACAGTCTGGTTTCTGTTCGCAAGATATAAAATGCACACCCAGCGACAGCATGATTTCTGTTCGCAACACTGTGGAAGGACGCACAACACTGAACACTCACACTGCACTAAAAAGTTGGCACAAATATGACATACCACAGCCGAGAGCAAGTGGGGGGGGGGGGGGGGAGAGCTGGACAGCTGATGGAGAAGTAAAAAGGGGGGGAAGGAGAGGAAAAGTGAAGGGTGGGAGGGGGGAAGGAAGCCAATGGAGAGTGAGGACCCAGAAGAGGGGTGGGGGGTGCTGAGCAGACGTGCCAGGGAGTGGGAAGGCAGAGGAGGGGAATGCAAGGACTCCGGGGGTGGGCGGGGAGAAAACAGGATGGAAGGGGGAGGAAGAGGGAGCCCAGGGAAAGGACGGAGGAAAGGAGAGGGGTGAGGATCAGAGTTGATAGGAGGGATAAATGGAGGGGGAGAGGGCATCATCCGGGAGGGGGAGTTGACGGAAGCCACCTTGGGAAAGATGATGTAGGGTGTAGAGATGAGTTCATAGCGTTTGCGCGTGCCTATTTATATGGAGAGTCACGTGATACAAAGCTGCTGAGGATTGAAAGCGCATGCATCAAAGATATCAGTCGCCACTACTGTGCTATAGTGCGTGAGACGAGTGATCGGTACTGACAGTTCCGGCGGGCAGACGGCGCTGTTGCCGAACGTGGCTCACAGCACGCGGCGCCCTGTCTGCTACACGCATTCTCTAGCAGCAGAAATAAAAGCGAGACAAAATACAAGTCGTATTGGTACGCGTGAATTTATTTAAAGTTGATGCTTGAAATATATTAACTCGGAAACTGATAAGAGCTATTTAGTACAAGTATCTAAGATGATGAAACATAATAAAGTTATTTGTTAAACTTCACAACTGAAATGAAAACTATTTTCGCAAGTTCTTGAACATTAGCAGTTTTGGTTTCCATTGTTAAGTATTAGCATTATTAATTTGTTCTACTAAAAGCTACAGAATAATTGGTCAGTGTATTAAGAGTTACAATCTGAAGAAAGTACAATATGATCATCTGGTTGTAGATCGATAGCAAACTCCCTCCTTACATTCCTGAATACGTTGTGAGTGGTGTTTTTCCATTGCAGTAACTACATCACTGTCAGAATCTGACTTGACATTGTCTTCCTCAGCACTACTCGAACTATCACTGCTCTCTGCCAGATGTATAATTAAATTTTCGATGCATTCTTCCACAACCCCTTCGGTTTTGGCAGCCTCTCTGATGGCACGTGCAGTGCTGTTTACAATTTTAGCCCACGCCTCCCTTGTCACTTTATTGATAGCTGCTGGAAGGAGTTTCCACTTCAGAGATCGTGAATTTTTTATTGTTTGCAGCAATGTAATTTATCTGCGCCCACACTCCTTCAATTGCATTGAAGTGGCAGTGGTTTGGAGGAAGCCGAACGATTTCATGCCTGTGCCTTTTAGCAATCTCGTCAATTACATATGTTGGAAATTGAGGTTTCTTTTGTGCCACAATTTCGAGCAGTTCCACCTTCCTTAAATCTTCTCTGAAATCTACTTTTCGCCGTTTCAACCACTGAATATCGTCTTTTTTTGTTGCCAAGGTTGGTGCCTTATCGTGAACAACGGAATAAGGCGCATTGTCCATAACAATCACTGATGGACTTGTCAGACTCGTCATAAGCGATGTCTCGAACCATTCTTGAAATACTACACTGTTCATTTCTTCATGGTAATCTCCCGTCTTTTTTGACCGAAACATTTTCAAGCAGTTTGGCACAAAACCTTTCGATGTTCCTGCATGTAAGACAATAATACGCCCTCCGTTGCCAACAGGCACTGCCATTGTCCCGTCGGGCGTTCCATCATTCCAGCCTCTACGTAAAGAATGGCTGGCATTGACCCAAGTTTCATCTAACCACACTATACTTTCAAATTCCACACCCATGATCCTGCGCAGAAATCTGCACCGCCATGCAACTACATCTGTCCTTTCCATTAATATTTTGCGTCTGTTAAACAGTGAATAGCTGAAGCCTATGTCTTTCAACACTGTACGCAATGAAAATTTGCTCCCTTTAAAAAGATAGTCTTTCTGAAGCGACACCTGTAATTTAGAGTGGGATGTTCCCTTCTCTTATAGTTGTATATATGACGACGAATAGCGTCTTTCTGAAAATCGTCCAAGGCTGTCACCTGCTTATTTCTCGGTCGCTTCTTTCCTGGTGTGTGCAGCTTTGTTGTGCCACTCTGGTCACAATGTACACTATACTGTTCTTTCCCTATCTTTACAACAGTGATCTTACTTATTTTCAATGCTGCTAAAGTTTTCACAACCTGAACAGGAATTAAGGGCCCACCTTCGTCCTTTTCTTTCTCAAAGTAATCCCTCACAGAGCACACGAATTTACGGGCCTGGGTGTGTAGCACACTTTTCTTCCTCAGTTTCACTTCTTGTGTTGGGCTGGTACTACCCGCCGCACTAGACATTGTTTACGACGACACATAAACAAACACTAAAAACAACAAAAACGAAATAAACTGCGAATTCAACTTCAAACGACGAACGACCGCACCGCCTGCACGTGAGACACTGGTAAGTTTCATAAGCGCGCGCGACCTGGTTTCAGAGCGGCAACGTGGCCCTTGCTACCCGCTCAGTCAGGCCGTCATTGGCTTACTGCCTGCGGTCGCTAGGCAACGGAAAGACGCTACCGAGCTGTCAATACCAAAGACTCGTCTCCCAGACTATAGTCATAGATAAGATCTATATAGCAAAGATAAACATATAAGCGCAGAGTGCAAACAAAATAGTGCTGCTGCGAATCCACCGTACTTGTAAATAAATAATTAATCTTTAAAATTTGCAAAATCTGTCGGAAGTGAAGATGGAGAAATTCTTGTTCTAATAAGCAGTGAGAAATTACCTTTTTAAATGAACTGGCTCAGTTTGAGTTAATTTCATGTATAAATTATGAATAAATACATTTCAGCTGACAGTATCTAGAGTATTACCATAAGCCTTTAGGCATTCATTAATGCTCTGGAAACCTGTCAATGTCTCGGGTATCATCACTCCCACCTTTTCTGAGATCTTCCGCTTGCACGCAATCGGGCGCAGTCTGTCATAACACAGACAAAAAAAACGAGAACACCAATGGTGAGCAAAACATATCGTACGGGAAGCCTAGAACGCTCGAACCAGCAACCCCTCTAAATGAAACTTCAAATACAGTTATAGGGTGCTCAGACACCCTATTTCTTCACTGTTCTCGAAATTTTCCAAACAAGCAAGCTCTTCTACCTCCTTCAATACTCCAATATTTCGACGAAATAAGCTAGTCCTTAATTTCTGTGCATTCGACGTTTTGTGGAGCTCTTTATCTTGACTTCTTCCAAAACAGGGTGCCGGATCCTAAATTAAAAAGGTACCGTCCTGACGCCAGAAAGCACAGGGATCTTGGTGTGACGGTCGCTTCCCATATATCTGTAAGAACCTCAGCCAACGTCTTGCCTTCCATTTAGGTGTACGCCGTGTCTACTATGTCCTCATCTCACAATAGTAGCAATACCCACTGCAGTCAAGAGATTTCGTGTCAGTTAGTAGCAGCATGCTCAACTGTGTTCACATGGCTCCCAGCAGTTTTAACCCATGTCTATGGCGGCCACAAAACTAGCGTTTGTGTGTAGGTACTATCTCATGCAGGACTCGACTAATCGTATAATTACTGTCCTTAGCCAGACTGTTTCCCGGCTCTGATCCTCGGTCAAAACGATTGCACAACTGCCCTATGTCCTGTCACTTGGATGAGGCTAGCTGCTTAAAGTATTGTGACCTGGTACCAGGTTCCTAATTTGTCCTGTACCATCTGGCCTACAGCCTTTTCATGGCTACCTGGTAGCAAGAGTCCTAGTCTGTTTGGGTACTGACGTACCCTTAGTTCCCTTACCCCCTGCGGGTCTGGAGGGTCAGAATAGGCCAGACGTATTCCCACCTCTCGTAAGAGGCAACTAAAAGGAATCTCACACGTTTCGGCCTTAATGTGATGGTCCCCTGTAGGGTTTGACTTCCATTCTTCCAAATTTTTCTGAAGAGTAAGCAAAGTGGGGAAGGGTTCCTTACATAGTGCATCGTGTCCATCCTGCATTGAGATCTTCCACACACTTTCTCGTCATGGCATTGCAGTCCCGCTCCTTCTCCATGTCTTCGGCGAAGACACCTTCCTGGGATTTCTCCATCCGCTATGCAGTGTCGTTTTCTGCACCGACGATGAGAATGGACTTCTTTGCACCTTACATCCAGCACAGTAGCCAGTCCATTGTGGTTGGATCGCCCTGTAGCCTGTGGTCCCCTGACCACACAGGGATCGCTCTGCTGATGGCTGCGCCATTAACTCGCCATATAGGCCAAGGAGTAGATGCCTGTCACCCTGGGGAGTCGAGACTTTCAGCAATGACCATTCTGCCAGGTAGCCTCTGCTGCAGGTGGGTGACGCCTGTGGGAAGGGCCCCTGGTAGGAGTGGGTGGCATCAGGGTGTATAATGTGCAATGAAGCGTACCATGTCATAACTTGCTGGTGATCAAACACAAGCAGTCTCTAAGCGTTCCAAGTCTCACTACAATGCAAGAAAGTTCGACCCTAAATCCCTCCCTCCCTCCCTCCCTCCCTCCCTCCCTCCCTCCCTCCCTCCCTCCCTCCCTCCCTCCCTCCCTCCCTCCCTCCCTCCCTCCCTCCCTCCCTCCCTCCAGCCACATCATGGGAGGAACAGCAGGCCAAGGATGGCAGTGAACGTTACTTGCCCCAGTACCTCATATGTATGAGAGCTGATGGGGACTCCTTTGTTTCACTGAAGCCTCAGTTTTCTGTAGAGCATTTAGAGGACAAGTTTGGGGAGGCGGTTGGCTTGTCCAAAATGCGCTCTGGGTCAGTTTTGATAAAAACAGCGCCCTCTGCCCAGTCGCAGGCATTAGTCACTTGTAATACGTTGTTTCTGTTAAGATCACACCCCATAAGAGCTTAAGTATGGTCTAGGGTATTCCACAGGGACCTTTTCACTCTGACGAGCTGTGCGCCAATTCAGAGCGGCGACGTGTTCATTTCGTCCAACGCGTCCATCAGGGTACTAAGGATAATCAGATTGCCACCGGTGCCTTCGTCTTCGCCTTAGAGGGTGCCTGAGAAGGTCAAGGTGATGGTCTACCGCTGTGATGTCAAACCATGTGTCCCTCCCTGGTGCGGTGCTTTCAGTGCTGGAAGTTCGGCCATATGTCTTTCCGTTGTACTTCCAGCCTCACAAGTCGAGATGGCGGACATCCATCCCTCTCCTATCTGTGGCAACTGCGGAGAGCGTCATTCACCTTGCTCGCCAGACTGCAGGATTTTACAGAAAGGGGGGAAAATTCAGGAATATAAGATCCTGGACCAACTGACCTACACTGAGGCTAAGAGGAAATTAGAGTGCCTACATCTTGTGGCTATGACCACCACATACACCACTGCTATGACAACAGTTGTTGCTCCATCAGTTCCTCGATTTCCTGTCAGCTGTCAGAACTGAAAGAAAACACTTGCCATCTTGATGCTGGGGTACTTCCCTCCCTGTTTGTACCTCACAATTTCCTTCGGAAGCAGCAACCCCTCCACCCCCCAACCATTAAGAGTGCCAGTCCTCACTTACGAGCCAGAGAAGCGTGAGCCTTCTTTGGCTCCTCTCGCCAGGAAGGGGTCCCTTTGGTCACTCCTAGGTTTCTGCTAGTGGGAAAGATGACACCTGTCAGTGGCTGAAGCGCCCAAAAGCAGCTGCTCGTAGGGGTTCACGCTCATCCTCAGTCCTGGACTGATTCAGTGAAGTCCTCTCAGCCAGGGAAACCCAAGACACAGGGCGAGAAATCGAGAGAGCCCCAAGAACAAGGAAACTGCGGTGGCAACCACACCGATACCTACAAGCTCTGTTTCTGAAAATGAGGTTGATATTGTGGTGTCTGAGGATCTAAATCTCGCTGGACGCTCAGACAAAATGGATATAGACCGCTCAGGCAACAAGTCGGTGGCACCAGGTGATCCTGAGGCGTAAACTGCCTCACTGAATGTTCCATGCCTTCCCAGTCTCACGATGACATCCTGCAGTGGAATTGCGGCGGTTTTTTCCACCATCTGGCTGAGCTATGGCAACGATTAAGCTTTACACCTGCTTTCTGCATTATCCTCCAGGAAACCTGGTTCTCGGCAATGTGGACCCCTGTCCTCTGTGGCTATAAGGGATATTACAGGTACTTTAGTGACTATAGAAGAGTATCAAGTGGAGTTTGCGTTTGTCCTAAACTCAGTCGGTAGTGAAACTGTGCTCTCTAAAAACCCTGTTGAAGTTGTGGCTGTTAAGATATGGATGATGCAGGAAATAAGTCTGCAATGTTTCTTCCTCCAGAAGGTGCACTACCTCTGAATGTATAGGCTGCACCGATTGATCAACTCCCTAAACCTTTCCTACTGTTGGGAGATACTAACGCCCATAACCTTTTGTGAGTTGGTACTATTCTTACTGGCCGATACAGAGATGTCGAAACTTCGTCTCTGTTCGACTTCTGGCTCTTACGTACTTGGGCTGCCACACATATTTCAGTGTGGCTTTAGATACTCAGCCATTGATTTATCAATTTGCAACCTTGGTCTTACCCCATCTATCCACCAGAGCACATTAGCTGTGTGGTAGTAACCACTTCCCCATCTTCCTGTCACTGCCCCAGCATCAGGCCCACGGATGCCTGCCCAGATGGGCTTTAAACAAGGCGGACTGGGAAACATTCACCTCTGCTGCCACTGTTCAATTTGCTTCACACGGCAACATCGATTTGGTGGTTGAGCAGGTGACTACTACAATGATTTCTGCTGCAGAAAACGAGATCCCTTGCACTTCAGGGTGCCCATGACGAAAGGCTGAACAATTACGGAGCGTCGGCGAGCTCTACAGCGACATAAGTGGCACCATTCTCTGGAGCATCTCATAGCCTTTCAAGGGCTCCATGGCCACGATCGCAAATTTATCAAACGACGGAAGCAGGAGTATTTCGAGAGACATATCTCAACCATTGGGTGCTATACGTCACTTTCTCAAGTCTGGGCAAAGTTCAAACTTGTTTTTTGGGTACCAGACCCAAACAGGTGTTCTCACTGTTAACATAAATGGTGTTACCTATCGACACAAACGCGATTGCCAAGCACTTGGCTGCACACTAAGCTCTAGCATCTGCATCGGAGAATTACCTCCCCCCCCCCCCCAGCCTTTCACTCCCTCAAACGATGGCTGGAAGGGAAAGTCCTCACGTTCACTACTCGCCACAGTGAATCCTATAACGCCCGATTAACCGAGTGGGAACCGAGCGAGGTAGTGCAGTGGTTACACACTGGACTCGCATTTGGGAGGACAACGGTTCAGTCCCGCGTCCGGCCATCCTGATTTAGGTTTTCCGTGATTTCCCTAAATCGCTCCAGGCAAATTCCGGGATGGTTCCTTTGAAAGGGCACGGCCGACTTCCTTCCCCATCCTTCCCTAATCCGATGAGACTGACGACTTCGCTGTCTGGTCTCCTTCCCCAAAACAACCAACCAACCGAGTGGAAGCTCCTCAGTGCCCTTGCACATTACCCTGACACAGCCCCTGGGCCAGATTGGATCCACTGTCGTATGATTAAACATCTCATCTGACTACAAGCGACGTGTCCTCGCCACCTTCAACCAGGTCTGGAGCAATAGCCTGTTTCTACTGCAGTGGCGGGAGGGCACCATCATTCTGGTGCTCAAACCTGGTAAAAACTAACTTGATGTGGATACCTATCGGCCCATCAGCGTCACCGTTCTTTTTAAGCTGCTGGAACGTATGGTGTCGGTGGTTGGGTTGGGTCAGGTCCAGTCCTAGTCACGGGGCCTACTGGCCCCATGTCAGGGCAGCTTCCGCTAGCGTCGCTCTGCCACTGATAATGTTGTGGCCCTCGCGTCTATCTGAAGAGCGTTTTCCAGACGCCAGCACCTGGTTGCCATCCCTTTTGATTTATGTAAAGCATAAGACACGGTCTGGTAACATCATACCCTAGCCACATTGTGCGAGTGGAATCGCTGCAGCCCACTCTCGATTTTTATCTGCAACTTCCTGTCGCTCCGTACTTTGTGTTTCAAAGTTAGTGCCTCCCATACTTCAATCCATATCCAGGAGAACAGTCCCACAGGGCTCTGTATTGATTGTCTCTACTTTTAGTGGCCATTAACGGTCTAGCAGCAGCTGTCGGGCCAACCATCTCACCTTCTCTGTATGCGGGCGACTTCTGCGTTTCCTTCTGCTGCTCGAGTACGGCTGTAGCTGAGTCCCATAGAGGGAGCTGTCCACAAGGCGGTCATGGGCTCTAGCCCATGGCTTCCAATTTTCAGCTGTGAAGAGGTGTCATGCATTTCTGTCGGCGTCCTACCGTTCATCCGGAACCAGCACTTTACCTTCATGACGATCAAATCACTGTAGTGGTGACATAACGATTCTCAGGTCTGGTTTTCGATGCTCGTTTGACTTGGCTTCCTCATGTTCGGCAGCTTAAACGGAAGTGTTGGCAGCACCTCCCACTGCCTGACCAACACCAACTGGGGCGCAAATCGCTCCAAGCTGCTGCAGCTCTACGGGGCCCTTGTTCAATCTCGCCTTGAATATGGAGTGTGATTTATTGTTCGGAGGCGCCCTCAGTGTTGCATTTGCTCGACCCATTGCACTGCTGCCTAGTTCGACTAGCGACAGGAGCTTTTTGGACGAGTCCAGTGACCAGCATACTGCTGGAGGCTAAAGTCCCTCCATTAAAGATCAGACGTGCACGACTCCTCGCCAGTTAAGTTACACACATTCGTAGCTCTCCTGGACATCATAATTACCATCTTCATTTCTCAAAGACGGTGGTTCACCTCCCGCATAGGTGGCATAGGTCAGGACTTAAGATTATGGTGCACATCTTCTTTGTCTGGATCTTCCTTTCTACCACCTCTCCTCGAGGTCCATTCTCGCACATCTCCATGGTGCAGCCCTAGGCCTAAGCTTCTCTTGGACCTTTTGCATTGCCCCAAGGACTCCGATAACCCCACAGCTTTCTGCTGTCACTTCCTCTCGATTCTGTAAATGTTCTGGGGCTCTGAAGTAGTTCACACCGACGGCTGGATGACTGATGGTAATGTTCGCTTCGCATACGTTCACGGCGGCCATATTGAACAGCATTCCTTACTCAATGGCTGCACTGTATCCACAGCAGTGCTGCTGGTCATATCTCGCGCACTTGAGTACATCTGTTCATGCTCTTGCGAGTCGTTTCTCCTCTGTACTGACTCCCTGAGCAGCATACAAGCTATCGACCAGTGCTACTCTAGACATCCTTCGGTAGCGACCATCCAGGAGTCCATCAATGCACTAGAACAGTCTAGTCGTTCTGTGGTGTTTGAACCCCAGGACACGTCGGCATGCTATGTAATGAACCTGACAGGCTGGCCAAACACGATTTTGGTAAGTGTTCCTGGAGATAGGCCTCCCTGAACCTGACCTGTGATCTTTCTTACGCCGCAAGGTTTTACGGCTTTGGGAGGCAGAGTGGCATAACAGTACACACAATAAACTGCATGTCATTAAGGAGACTGCGAATATGTGGAAGTCTTCCTGCGGGCTTTTCACAGGGAATGAGTTGGCCTTTGTCGACTCTGCGTTGGCTGTGCGTGGCTCACACATAGTTACCTTCTCCATCGTGAGGACCCACCTCAGTGTCGCTGTGGCTCCCAAATGACGGTCGTCCACCTCTTGCTGGACTGCCCACTTTCAGCCGCTCTGTGGGGGAGTTTTAACTTTCCCAGCACCCTACTTTGATTTGGGCGACTATGCCTAAACAGCAGCTTTAGTTCTAAGTTTTATTCGTGAGGGTAGGTTTTATCGTTTGATCTGAAGTTTAGCGCATGTCTTTTGTCCTTTTGTGTCCTCGGCCCTAGCGTTTATAGGGTGGAGGTTTTAATGTGTTGCAAAGTGGCGGACTTCTTTTTATTCTCGTGCTCGGCAGCCACTGTAAACTGCTTTCTTGTTTTACACTCCTTTTTCTTGAGCCTGTTGTTTTTTATTCTACTTAGTGTGTGTTGCCTTTCGTTCGTTCTTTTTGGTTTTTCGTTCTTTCCGGAATTGTGCTGTACGTCTTAAGTTTTATTCTACCTCTCGTGGACTTGTTTTATAGGAACAAGGGACCGATGACCACACATTTTGGTCCATCCCCCCCTTCCTCCCTCTTAAACCAACCAACCTTAGTTTGTTTGCTATAAGTTCTCTGCACCCTGGCCTACAGGTGGATGGAGCTCTTCCCCTCTTGCATCAGGTAACAAATCAAATTTATTAAATACTGTAAGGTCAAATGCAAAAGAAGTTAAAGATCTGTTCCCCTTTAGCCCACTGCTTGTTATCTTTACCAAGTTCTCATGATCTTTTTCCTCTCCAACCGATCTACATAGCTCAAATTTCATTTATTCGAATTCAGCCTGGAAGGCATAAGTCTTCACCTGTTTTTTCGGTGTTCCGTTTTACAGAGCCTGTAGTTTAATGGGAGAGCCTCGCCGAGTTTCCCATACTGTTCCCCGCTACAGTGAAGTGAAACTCCATCCAAGAATCTCCGTATACCGACCCTCGCCTGACTAGTTTACGCCAGCATCCACACTTCCCACGCATTGCGACATAGATTACATGCTTAAAGTAGAATTAAATAAATTAACTCACTTCAAACGAATGATAGAAGCCGTAAAAACTGGGCTTACAGGTTATCGCTTCAGCTGCATGATTACACGTGAAGTTATTTCCACTTACACAGCCACCTCAGCACACTCGACTGCAGCACGTTTATTTACCATGAAAACCAACTTTTAGAGTAACTTCAATGTTCGCAAACTGTATATAAACAAACTAAAAGTGCAAAAGTTTCTAGATCAAACTTCAGATTTATGCAAGTTTCCCGAAATAGAAACTAGTAACGAATGGCCACGCTTTACTTAAATTACCAAAAAAAATCAGACGGGATTCTGTTTACTGCGACAAAATGTAAACAAAAATGCGACTAGAACCCCACTTGATGTATTATTCCAGAAAACGTGAAAAGATAGTAAAGTGAAATATCTAACAGTCTCAAAAACCCACTAGTACAGTTTTTCATGAGTAATCTGCACTTACTACACCCTAAATAACTTAACCTTACGGGAGTGAAAGAACATGCACAGGGCTGCCAACCCTAAATCTTCAGTTGCCTGCGTCCCAACGCTGTCTTCAGCTTTAATTTCCTACACTGACCAGAAGCTGCCTTTTTAAACACATTACGGTTTTTTCTTTCGGTATGTGTCGTGTGACTGATACTGATCTGTTCGATAGTCCAGTAAGTTTCTATAGTTTTTGCTGTGTAAAGTGTTAAAATGTTGCAGAAGTAATTAATAAAATCTCAACCTGTGTTAATGTTCACGTACTTCAGTTTTGGGTTCGGAGTCTCTTTAGTATTTCTGGAAAGTGTTCACATAACCAGTGAGTCACAAGCACTGATGCCCTCAGGGGTCCACAATTCCTTTGTGGATACGTGCGTAGCGAGCATGGGACCCCAAGCTAGTGTGGCCCTGTTTCCTTTCCGGGTTGCATACCTTCCCTATCCACATCGTTCCCCATCTCCCTCAGCCTCCGCCTCTTCCCTTCCCTTTCTCCCCTCTGGGAGTTCATTTAGTGCCTACATCCGGAGATGGACGCTTGAAACTATAAAACAGTCGCTCTTCTTAGCTTTCTCTGCTGGCAAGTCTGTCTTCCTTTCCACTTCTCTTTTCCTTACCCCTTCTCTTTACCCCCTTCTCCGCTGCAGCGTTTGAGACCTTTCTTCTTTCCTTTCCCTTTCTTTGTTCCTCCCTTTCTCTTTTTTCCTCCCTCTGTGTGTCTGAAGGCCGACCCACGCATTCCCACGCGTAGCTGGTGACAGGGTAACGTGTAATTCCGCGCCCTGGGTAGACAGGTAGGACCCTGATAACGGCCAGGCCCAGGTTGGGGTGATTACCCGAGCTGGTACCTTCTGAAAGTGTCGATTCGTCCCTCCGTCCGTTTCTCAGGTGGTGTGACCTGAGGTGTAAACAATCACCTAAGGCGGGAGTGCCCTCGGAGAGAGCCCCCACAAGGAAGGTGCGCGCCATCGGAGACGCCGGTAATCATGGAGGATACTTCCGCAATGGTTTCATCATCATTTACTATGTCTGCTCACAAGCATAAGTTACACGAGTCTCAGCCACGGACAATTCAGTGCCACAGTTCCTTGTTTCTCGGTCGGACGAAGCTCAAGACTTCTTCAGTCAACCCTTTCACTATTCAGAAATAAGTCGACGCAATTGCAGGTCCTGTAAAATCTTGTTCCCAGTTACGAAATGGCGCCGTGTTATTAGAAACAGTCAGTGCCCTCAAGGCACAAATTGCTGCGTGCTTCACTGCTACACACCTTCCGTGTCGGGATGGAAGCGCACAGCACTTTAAATTCATCACGTGGGGTGGCTTATAAACGCTCCCTCGACGGATTGTCCGACGAGGAAATTCAAAACTACCTGTCTGACCAGGGCGTAACGGCTGTTCATAGTCATGAAAAGGGTTGACAAGGAGTTAGTTCCAACCACTACTTTCTTCTTGACATTTGAGTTCAATTCCCATCGAACATAAAAGCGGGCTATGAGATAATTTCTGTTCGCCCTTAATTCCCAAACCCTACGCGTTGCTATCAGTGTCAGCGGTTCAATCAAACTAGCCAGTCATGTTCCAATCCGGCCAAATGCGATAAGTGTTGCAAGGATGCCCATGAGGGTGCTTGTCCATCTCCATTCCCTCGATGCATCAACTGTATGGGTGACCACGCTGCTTCCTCTAGAGATTGCCCCATTTTCAAAGGCGAACGACTCATTTAGGAAATCAAAGTGAAGGAAAAGGTGTCTACATTTGCTGCTCGAAAGTTATTCGCCAGTCGAAAGCCCACTGTGCCTCACGCAGGTAAATACAGCACTGTCCTTACCTCTTCTCGGCCTACAAAGGAGACAACCACGCAGATTTGTGATCTCACCTTTAGTGCCACGGTCGTCAGATCGGCCAGCGCAAAGATCGCCCGTTCAACCTCACCACTATCACCTGCTCACTCTATGGATCATCGTTCATTGGATTATGCTAAATCACGAGCCCCAAAATCAGACACCCAGACTTTCAAAAAAGAGCCTACTCGTGAAGGTCTTTTTTTATATACCCCGACTTCACAACTATAGATTCCTCCCTCATCTCAACGTCCTGTTTCCAAGAAGGCTAATAAGAAACCCAGTTCCTCTCCTTCTGCGCCACGGCGTGTCTCATCTACAGCGCAACCTGGCGGTAACCGCCCTCGGTCGTCTTCTGTCGCCGAGACGCACTGTTGTCGGCCAATCAACCGGCCGATCGCTGGTGGGAGGAGCTGCTCCCGGACAACCTATGGATCAGGATCTTCTGCCTTCGGCTGAATGCCGTTCCACGCTGTCGGCCGCCGGCTCTGAGCAGTCGCTGAAGGCAACCTTAGCCACATCCTTCATTTTCTGTCCACCCTATGTCCATTATCCATTGGAATATCCGTGTCATTCGAGCCAATCTGGATGACTTGTCGATCCTACTCGCCAGTCATCTTCTGTCTTCAGGAAACAAACCTGCGTCCCCACGATCGCTTTGTTTTCCCTCATTTTCAGTCTCTCCTATTTGATCTTCCTTCTGTTGATGGCACTCCAGTACATGGAAGACTATTGATTCTTCTCCATGATGCTGTCCATTATCACCCAATCCTGTCCGTCTTTCCCTTTCTGGATACACCTTTTTGTACTGTATACATTACATCGTCCACACCAATAGCAAGAGCTGATTTCCTTCATCTTCTTGGTCAGCTTCCTCCCGCTTTGGGGATCTCCGTGTACTTTTCCGCGTGGCTCACTGTTGGTAGACGTCTTCCAAAAAGCGGATCTAGTTTGCCTCAACACTGTGGACCCCACATTTTTGTCTGCCTCCACGACAAATTTCTCTCATTTGGACCTATCAGTCGGTACTGTTGCGCTAGTTGGGCGCTTTGAATGGTTCGCTCTTGCTAATACACACTCAAGTGACCACTTTCTGTGTGTCCTGAGATCGCAGCCACAACTGCCATACAGGCGCCCGAGACGCTGGAAGTTTGCCCAAGCCGATTGGACCCTTTTTTCGTATCTAGTGATATTCGATGACTGTCACTTTACTAGCGTCGACGATGAGGTCACTCATGTTACAGAAGTTATTCTTAGAGCTGTGGAACGTTCAATACCTCGCACCTCCCATTTGCCTCGGCGCCCTCCAGTTCCTTCGTGGAACGAGGCCTGCCGTGACGCCCTGAGCGGCGACGTGCTCTTTGCGTTTTCCGCCACCATCCTACTTTGGCCAACTGTATCCGCTATAAGCAGCTCCGTGCGCGATGCCTTCGCGTCATCCGCGATAGCAAGAAAGCAAACTGGGACTTGTTTACTAGCTCATTTAACACCTTCACTCCCTCCTCGGCAGTTTGGAGTCGGATTCGACGGTTATCTGGCGCGCCTAGTTTCTCCCAGTCTGGGCTCACGGTCGCGCATGGACCCCGCCGCAATTTCTAGCTCATTGGATCAAACTTTGCTGAGATTTCTAACTCTTCAAATTACCTGCCTGATTTTCTTCCGGAGAAACGTGCAGCGGAAGTGCGACCTCTTACTTTCTCCTCTCAAAATCGCGAAAGCTATGATACTGTTTTCTCCATGCGGGAACCCCAACACGCACTCTTCTTCTCGCTCTTCCGCCCCATGACCGTATGGTATCCACATCCAAATGTTGCTGCATTTATCATACAATAGTCTGCGCTACCTCCTTCGCCTTCATAATCGAATTTGGACCGACAGTACTTTTCCCAGATGATGGCGGGAAACTATCGTCGTTCCTGTTCCGAAACCTGGGAAGGAGAAACATCCCCTCTCTAGCTATCGCCTCATTTCTCTCACGAGTAGTGTAAGGTTTTGGAGCGTATTGTGATTTGCCGTTTAGCCTGGTGGCTGGAGTCCCGAAGTCGTAACACCTGCCCAAAGCGGTTTCCGAAAGCATCGTTCTGCCGTTGACCATCTTGTTGCTCTCTCTCTCTCTCTCTCTCTCTCTCTCTCTCTCTCTCTCTCTCTCTCTCTCTCTCTCTCTCTCTCTCTCTCCCTCTCCCTCTCTCCACTTATATCATGACCAATTTCCTCAGGAAGCGCAACAGTAGCAATATTTTTTGAGCTGGAGAGAGCATACGATACCTGTTAAAGGACAGGCATCATCTGCACACTGTTCTCTTGGGGCTTTCGAGGTCGGCTGCTCCGATTTCTTCGTGAATTTATGGCAGGGCGCACATTTAAAGTGCGGGTGAACACTACTCTCACCTGTACCTTCTCCCAAGAAAACGGGGTACCCCAGGGCTCTGTGCTAAGTGTTGTACTGTTTGCCATTGCCATAAATCCAGTTATGGATTGTCTCCTTCCTGATGTCTTGGGCTCCCTCTTTGTGGACGATTTTGCGATCTACTAAAACTCTCAAAGGACCACCCTTCTTGAACGACGTTTTCAAGGATGTCTCGATCGCCTCCACTCTTGGAGCATCGAAACCGGCTTCTGCTTTTCTCCCAGTAAGACAGTTTGTGTTAAATATTGGCGTCGAGCGGAGTTTCTTCCGCCTTCCTTACATCTAGGCTCTGTCAACCTTCCGTTCGCGGACGTGGCTAAATTCTTGGGTCTTACATTTGACAGAAAACTGTGCTGGTCCTCCCACGTTTCCTATCTTTCGGCTCGCAATCTGCGATCCCTCAACCTCCGTATCCTGAATGGTACCTCCTGGGAAGCGGACCGAGTGGTCCTTCTCCGCTTCTATCAACCTTAGTGCGCTCGAAATTGGACTATGGAAGCATAGTTTACTCCTCTGCTCGGCTGTCTACTTTTCAGCGTCTTGGAAAGCCTTTATGCTGAGACTGCTGAACCTCTGCTGTCCAATAGGCGAGCTGTCCTCCTGAGTCGTTATGCTAGCCATCTGTCTTCCATGCCTGATAATCCAGCCCATGACATTTTTTTCGACGCCTCCTTTGATTTAGGGTATGCAGGGCCCCCTTCTCCCCACTACCACCGGGAGTCCGCTTCCGTCAACTGCTACATTATCTTTCCTTCCGCTTTCCTAAGACTTCCTTGACAACTTGGTGTACAGCACCGCCTTGGCTCTGGCCCCGGAGCTGCCTGCTCCACGACCGTTGTCAGTTTCCCAAGGGTGGTACCCCCTTCTCTTGTTTAAAGTTGGGCATTTGCTGCTCTATGCGCCCAAATGAAGGATGCCACATTTATTTACACTGAAAGCTCAAAAACATCGTTTGGTGTTGGGAGAGCCTATATTGTTGGCGACACCCCAAATCGATTTCAGCTTCCCGGCCAGTGTTCGGTTTTTATTGCAGAGGTTTGCGCTGTTCTCCAGGCTGTCCAATACACCCGTCGCCATCAGCGGATACAGTGTTTTATCTGCTCAGACTCGCTCAGCTCTCTCCTCAGTCTCCAAGCTCTCTACCCTGTCCACCCTCTGGTCCACTGGATTCAGGACTGGCTCCACTTGAAGGAAGGGGGGGGGGGGGGGGGGGGGGAGGGGCGTCTTTGCGGCGTTCCTCTGGATCCCAGGACATGTTGGTATCTGTGGAAATGAGGCGGCCAATATAGCAGCCAAGGCTGCAGTCTCCTTCAGCTTGCTATTCGCGATTCCCTTCGCCGATCTACGGAGTGTTTTATGTCGTCGTGTTACACATGGCACGCACACTGGTCGACATTTCTCAAAAATAAATTGTGGGATGTGAAAGCTCTTCCCTGTGCTTGAACCTCTTCCTCCGGAACGCGTCGTCGGGAGGAGGTAATTTTAACTAGACTCCGGATAGAGAACTGTCTTTTTAGCCATCGACATCTTTTAAGTGGTGATCCTCCCCGACTCTGTCCCCATTGCTCTCAGCTGTGGACGGTGAGACACCTTTTACTTGAGTGCCCCTATTTTACTCCGTTAAGCGCACGTTTACAGCTGTCGCCTGATATATCTTCCATTTTAGCAGATGACACGCTCTCAGCCGATCGCGTTCTCTAGTTCATTAGTGCCAGTGAGATGGCGTCAGTCATTTGAAGCTCTTTTTGGGGACAAACAACCCCCCCCTTCTATAGTGGTTTTATAAGCTTTCCGTCTGTTTTCGGTACCACAATTTCTTGGGTTTTGCTCCCATTGCTGCTGGTTTCCAGTTTCGTTTTTTTAGCTTTTCCTAAGTCACAAACCGGGCGCTAATGACCGTAGCAGTTTTGCGCCCTAAAACGATAACAAACAAAAAAAGCTTCAAGAGCACTAATAAAATGAGTGAGGCAGGGTTCTCAGCGTAGGAGCGAATCAAAGCACACTGTGTTAGGTTGTTCAAACTCCTACTTTTTATATTGCCCACAGAGCGTCGAAAAGTATCTTCTTGTTGTAACGTTGCTGACAGCCAGGCGAACTTCGAAAACTGTCTGATGTAGACTCCTTGTGGACTAGTCCAATTTTTCCCAGGTCACGGCGTCGACTCATGCCCAGGGAAAGGGCGGCAGGCTGGATGCAATCTCGATATGCAGATCAAACTGCTGTGTTGATATCACGTTAAATTCTTGGCGAGTAAACCCCACCTAAGATCGGTAAGGACAAACAGCTTCCTTCTACCCCCCCCAGGGGATCCACAACTCTTTTGTGGATACGTGCATAGCGAGCACGGGGCCCGGAGCTAATGTGGCCTTCCTTCCTTTCCGGGCTGCATACCTTCCCTTTCCGCATCCTTCCCCATCCCCTGTCTTCGCCCCCCCCCCCCCTCACCTCTGGCTCTTTCCTTCACTTTCTCCCCCTGTGGGAGTATGGTTTGCGCCTACGTCCGGAGACGGACGCTTGTAAATGTACCGCATTCTTCGTCTTCCTTGCTTGTATGTCTTCTTCCTTCCTTTGTCCTTCTCTTTTCCTTACCTCTTCTCTTTACCCTTTTCTCTGCTGCGGCGTTTGAGACCCCCTCTTCTTTCCTTTCCCTTTCTCTTTCTTCCTCCCTGTGCATGTCTGAAGGCCGACCCACGCACTTCCATGCGTAGCCGGTGACGGGGTAACGCGTAATTCCCCGCCCCGGGTAGACAGGTAGGACACGTACGTACCCCCTGGTAACGGCCAGGCCCAGGGAGGGGTGATTACCCGAGCTGATACCTTCCGAAAGTGCCGATTGGTCCCTCTGTCCATTTGTCGGGAGGTGTGACCTGAGGTGTGAACAATCACCTAAGGCGGGAGTGCCCTCAGAGAGGGCCCCCACAAGGGAGGAGCGCGCCATCGGAGACGCCAGTAATCATGGGGGATTCTTCCGCAATGGTTTCCTCACCTTCCACTTTGTCTGCTCACAAACGTAAGTTCACTGAGTCTCAGCCACAATCAGTTCTTCCATCGTTGCCACAGTTCCTTGTTGTTTCTCGGTCTGACGAAGGTCACGACTTCTCGACGGTCAACCCTTTCATTCCCCCCAGGGGGTCCACAACTCTTTCGTGGATACGTGCGTGGCGAGCACGGGGCCCCGAGCCATTGCAGCCTTCTCTCTCTCCCGGGCTGCATTTCCTTTCCCTTCCCCTCCTTTCCCCTCCATACCCCTTTCCCCTCGCCCTCTCCTCTCCCTCTATTGGTGTCCTTGCTTATGTTGGCCCCCGCTATCCTCCTGGTTCTGTTGGTTTTACACTCCGGCTTTGTTGCGTAATCATCTCCTCCTTTTGGCATTCCTTGGTCCCCCTCTGGGGTTTGACCTCCATTCCAAAATTTCTCTTCCGTAGTGTGAGCCATTTGGGGAAGAGCACCTTACCTAGTGTCTCCGACGTGTGCCCTTCTAGTACATTCCACCTTTTCTTTTACGTCGTTGTCTGATGCTAGGGTGCATAGCCAGCACGGTAGCCAGCCCGTGTGGTGGGGTCGCTATGTACCCTTTTGGTTGAGCCCCCTGAACACACAGGGATCACACTTCTGATACCTGAGCTGTGACCTCCTCATGCATGCCTCGTCATCCTGGAGCATCGGAACTCCCGGCAATGGCCGCCGTGCCAGACGGCCCTTGCTGTGGCTGGGTGGCGCCCGTGAGGAGAGCCCCTGATCGGAGTGGGTGGTATCAGGGCGGACGCTATGCAGATGAAACGCATACGGGTCCAAAACTCTGGCCGCTCTTCTGCGGCCGTCTCTCTGCGTGGTACTGATTCCTCAAGTGCTGCTTCTCTTGCCCCTAAAGCCTTCCCTTCCATGGCTACCCCCTGGGAGGAGGGTCAGGCCCGTCGTCTAGGGGCAAAACCTTTCCCCCGTTATCTAGTTTGCACCAGGACTGATGGAGATACTTTCACCAGTGTCAAACCTTTATTCTTTGTGGAACACATTGAAGACAAGTTCGGCGAAGTGGACTCCCTGAGCAAGATGCGGTCGGGTTCGTTACTAATAAAAACTGCTTCGGCTGCCCAATCTGCGGCCCTTCGTGCCTGTACCCATCTTGGCACAATACCCGTGTCCATTACCCCTCACCAGTCTCTAAATATGGTACAAGGTGTGATTTTTCACAGAGACCTCATCCTTCAAACTGATGAGGAACTTCGGGACAATCTCGGACGGCGGGGTGTTCACTTTGTTCGGCGTGTTCAGAAGGGTCCTAAAGATAATCGTATTGATACTGGTGCCTTTATCCTGGCCTTTGAAGGGGATACCCTTCCTGAGAAAGTTAAGATTATGGCCTATCGCTGTGATGTGAAGCCGTACATCCCTCCTCCTATGAGGTGTTTTAAGTGCTTGCGTTTTGGCCACATGTCTTCTCGCCGTTCCCAGGACCCTCTCTGTGGTGACTGTGGACGTCCACTCCATGCGGGGAGTCCCTGTGTTCCCCCTCCTGTATGTGTAAATTGTCATGGTAGTCATTCTCCACGTTCAGCAGATTGCCCAGTCTATAAGAAAGAAAAAAAGATACAGGAGTATAAGTCCCTTGATCGTTTAAGCTACACAGAGGCCCATAAGAAATATGCACGATTGCACCCTGTGTCCATGACATCTAGTTACGCCTTGGTTACATCTTCATCCCTTCCTCCCCCTTCCTTAGCCCCATCCCGGACCCCTCTCCTTCCCCCCTCCCCTGCGGCTCCCACACCTTCTCCTCTGGGCGCTGCTCCCCCTCCCCAGCCGGAGAAGTGTCCCACTCCTTCGGCGTCTGCCGGTCAAGGGCGCGTCTCCCGGGATGCCCCTTCCCGGCACCTTCCAGGTCAAAGGTCTGCTGCAGCGCGGCGACCGCGAGAGCCGCGGTCTATCGGCCCCCAGGTCGCCCGGTCTCTTTCTGTTCCTGATCTTGCTGCAGCTGGCTCCATTATGCCACACAGCCCTCCTCGATCTCAGCCTGAAAAGAAGAAGAAACATAAGTCCCGGGACAAAGAGCCTCTGGTGTCACCGGAGGTCCCTTCCCCGACTTCACAACCGGATTCTGACCTGTCGTTTATGGATGTCGCCCCCTCCTTGTCGGTGACTGGTGGGGACCCGGCGGTATGACTGGATTAAGCGTGTTCAGCCCTCATCTAAACCATCGTTCTGTGGTTCTCCAATGGAATTGTAATGGATACTATCGTCACCTTCCGGAATTGAAATCCCTTCTTTCATCCTACTCAGCAGCTTGTGTGGTTCTCCAGGAATCTCATTTTACTGATGCTCACTCACCGACCCTCCGTGGGTTCCGTGTTTTCTGTCGAAATCGGGTCGGACCCTTGCGGGCTTCTGGTGGCGTTTGTACGTTGGTCCGTACAGACATTGCTAGCACATGGATTCCTCTCCAAACTACATTGGAAGCGGTTGCTGTTAGGGTCCACTTAGACTCTGCAGTCACAGTATGCAATCTTTATCTCCCTCCTGACAGGACTCTTACACCTGCTGCCTTAACCACCCTTCTTCAGCAACTTCCTCCTCCCTTCCTCCTCCCTTCCTCCTCCTTGGGGATTTTAATGCTCATCATCCTTTGTGGGGCAGTGCCTTTCCATCTAGACGAGGTCTTCTTATAGACCAATTTATTGCAGACCACGACCTGTGCCTTCTTAATGATGGCTCCCCTACTCATTTCAGTGCTGGTCATGGTACCTTTTCTGCCATTGATCTTTCTCTTGCTTCTCCCTCTCTCCTCCCTTCATTACACTGGTCGCCACATGACGACCTTTGTGATAGTGACCATTTCCCGTTGATTATCACGCTCCCTTCCCGCTTCCCGATGGAGAGGTTACCTCATTGGTCTTTCCACCGCGCCGATTGGCCTCTATATACTGCACAGGTCGAGGTTTCTCCCTCTTTGTCGGGTTGTATTGATGACGTCCTACGTGACGTGTCTGACGCGATTGTTCGCGCTGCTAACCTTGCTGTTCCGCGCTCATCTGGACAATTTCGTCGTCGGCAAGTCCCGTGGTGGAGTACGGCCATTGCCATTGCCATCCGTGATCGCCGTCGAGCTTTGCAACACTTTAAGAGGCACCCATCTGTAGCCAGCCTTTCTACCTTTAAGCGCCTTCGCGCTAAAGCCCGTTATTTAATCAAACAGAGCAAGCGGATATGTTGGGAACGATTCGTTTCTTCCCTTGGTTCCACTGTCCCTCTGTCACGGGTATGGGCTACACTTCGCTCTCTCCAAGGTTGCCATCGGCAGTCCACCCTCCCAGGCCTTCACCTCCCAGATGGCATTTGTACGGACCCATTAGTTCTCGCAGAACATCTTGCGACCCATTTTGCAGTGGCATCAGCGTCGGCCTCCTATCCAGCTGCTTTCCTTCATCAAAAACAGCAGGCTGAAGCTGTCACCTTACGTTTCACCACTTGTGAGTCAGAATCTTACAACGAACCTTTCACTGAATGGGAATTTCTTTCTGCTCTACCTTCTTCTCACGATACGGCCCCTGGCCCAGATTCCATTCATAACCAGCTGCTTCAACATCTCAGTGCTCCACAACGGCACCATCTTCTTCGGGTGTTTAACTGTATCTGGCTCCAGGGTGACTTCCCTTCTCAGTGGAGGGATAGCATTGTGGTTCCTGTCCTTAAGCCTGGTCAGAACCCCCTATCTGTTGACAGCTATCGGCCAATTAGTTTGACCAATGTTGGTTGTAAGTTACTTGAACGGATGGTAGCCCGTCGGCTCACTTGGGTCCTCGAATCTCGGGATCTATTGTCCCCTTACCAGTGTGGCTTTCGAGAGGGACGATCTCCAATCGATCATTTACTTTGCTTGGAATCCGCAGTTCGGCAGGCTTTTTCCCAGCGGCGCCATTTGGTTGCAGTGTTTTTTGACCTTCGCAAGGCCTATGACACGGCCTGGCGCCATCACATCTTACTAACCCTTCATCAGTGGGGTCTTCGGGGCCCACTCCCGATTTTTATCCGCCAGTTCCTGATCCATCGGTCATTCAGAGTTCGAGTTGGTACTGCTTTTAGTTCTCCACGGACCCAGCAGACGGGCATCCCACAGGGTTCTGTCTTGAGTGTCCTTCTTTTCCTCATTGCTATCGATGGACTTGTGGCCTCTGTCGGTCCCTTGGTTGCCCCTGCCCTGTATGTGGATGATTTCTGCATTTGGGTTAGTTCCTCCTCGATGCCATCTGCAGAACGGCAGCTCCAGGTGGCTATACGGCGTGCCTCTGCATGGACCCTTTCACACGGGTTTCAATTCTCTCCTTTAAAATCGCGGGTGGTCCACTTCTGTCGCCGTACTACGGTCCACCCTGATCCAGAGCTCTATCTTGCTGCACAAAGATTGCCTGTGGTTCCACAGTTTCGTTTCCTAGGTCTTCTTTTCGACAACAAGCTCACTTGGCTGCCCCATATCAGACTCCTGAAGGTAGGATGTTTCCGTAAACTCAATGTCCTTTGCTTCCTTGCCCACTCCTCCTGGGGTGCGGACCGTTCCCTCCTCCTCCGTCTTTATCGTGCTCTAGTTCTGTCACGTTTGGACTATGGTTGTCAAGTTTATGGTTCAGCTGCTCCTTCCACGCTGCACGTGCTGGATCCGGTCCACCATCGTGGTATCCGTTTGGCCACCGGTGCCTTCCCTACTAGCCCTGTTGATAGTCTCCTGGTTGAAGCTGGGATCCCCCCCCCCCTTTCTGTTCGGCGGTCCCAGCTTCTGGTGTCTTATCCCCTTACTATCCGTTCTTCTCCCGCTCATCCTTCCTATTCTATCCTATTCCCAGACCATGGACGTCGCCCGCCTGACTCCCACCCTCGGGCGGGTTTACCGGTTGGACTGCGCCTTGCGTCTCTTAACCGTGATTTTCGGCTTCCTTCTTTGTCCTGTCTTCCTCGCTCCCTCCCCTCCACCCCTCCTTGGTTAGTTCCTCGGCCTCGAATTCGGATGGATCTCCGCCGCGGTCCGAAAGATTCCATCCCCCCCGGTGGTGTTCCGTTCCTTTTTCCGCCAAATTTTATGGGAGTTTCGGGATGCTGTTGTTTTTTACACTGATGGCTCTAAATCTGCTGATCATGTTGGGTATGCCTTCACGTCCTTTGTTGGAACGGAAAATCATCTGCTGCCACCCTCATGTGGGGTGTTTACTGCGGAATTGATGGCAATTTCCCGGGCCCTTACCTTTATTAAACAATCCCAACAAAACCGCGTTTTGTTATGTACGGACTCGATGAGTGGCCTTCTTGCTATTGACCGGTGTTTTTCGCGCCATCCCTTGGTCTCTGCCATCCATGACCATCTCGCTGATCTTCACCGTGCTGCTTGTTCCATTGACTTCTTATGGGTCCCGGGCCATGTGGGTATCCCGGGTAATGAGCTCGCTGATCGTTTGGCTGGGGGAGCAGTTACTTACCCCCCGTTTTCCGTAACCCCTCCTGCAGCGGATTTACGGCTTCACATCAAATCCCACTTTGCACAGTCATGGGCCAATTCTTGGGAGGCTACTCCACTGTCTAATAAACTTCGTGCCATTAAGGTGAATACAGGCCCATGGCGTTCTTCCTTTAGCCTCTCCCGCAAGGACTCGACCACACTGTGTCGTCTCCGCATTGGCCATACCAGGCTGACCCATGGTTTCCTTTTGCGTGATGAGCCACCCCCGCTATGTGGTTGTGGAGCCTTCCAGTCAGTGGCCCACATTTTGGTTGAATGCCCCCTTCTTTTGGCTCTGCGTGCTAAGTACAGACTCCCCCACACTTTACCTTTGATGTTGGCTGACGATTCCCGGATGGTCTCTCTGGTTCTAGGTTTCCTCCGGGAGAGTGGTTTTTATTCTCAGTTTTAAAGTTTTTAATCTCCCTCTGGTGTTGGGGCAGGGCGGTGAGTGTTTGGGTGTCTCCCACTGTAGGCAGTGTTCAGAGATTCCCGATTCACCTCCCTGACCGGAATCCTCTTTTCTTTCCCTTTTACTCTGTTTTTACCCCTTCTTTTTAAGGCTTGGTTAGTTTTTCTATTCCCATACGTACTTTCTGCATTATAGCAGTTGTACCTTTTAAGTCACAGGTGGTCTTGCCTATGCTGTTTCAGCATAGTGTTGGGTTCGTTCTCTTGCCAACTTCCCTCATTTGTTTTTACTAATGACAACGTGACTGCCCTTTTACGTTTCCCCTTTATCCGTTTTATTTTTCTGACTATACTGAGATGTCCCGTTAGCAGAATGGAGTCTATTTGAAACAAGGGACTGATGACCTTGCTGTTTGGTCCCTTTAACCTCAAACAACCAACCAACCAACCGTTTTATTGTTCTGACTTTTCTGAGATGTCCCGTTAGCGCAATGGAGTCTATTTGAAACAAGGGACTGATGACCTTCCTGTTTGGTCCCTTTAACCTCAAACAACCAACCAACCAACCAACCCTTTCATTATTCAGAAAGGTGTCGACGCAATTGCAGGTCCTGTGAAGTCTTGTTCCAGATTACGGAATGGCACCCTGTTGTTAGAAACAGTCAGTGCCCTCCAGGCACAAAAATTGCTGCGTACCTCACTACTACACACCTTCCCTGTCAGGGTGGAACCGCACCGTACTTTAAATTCCTCGCGTGGAGTCGTTTATACACGCTCCCTCGATGGCTTGTCTGACGAAGAAATTCAGCACTACCTGTCTGACCAGGGCGTAACGGCTGTTCGTAGGGTTATGAAGAGGGTTGACACAAACATCATTCCAACCTGCACTGTCTTCTTGACATTTGACAGAGTTCAACTCCCATCAAAGATCAAGGCAGGCTATGAGATAATTTCCGTTCGCCCTTACGTCCCAAACCCTACGCGTTGCTATCGGTGTCAGCAGTTCAATCACACCAGCCAGTCCTGTTCCAATCCGGCCAAATGTGTTACGTGTGGCAGGGATGCCCATGAGGGTGCTTGTCCACCTCCATCCCCTCGCTGCATCAACTGTATGGGTGACCACGCTGCTTCCTCTCGAGATTGTCCCGTTTTCAAGGACGAAAAGCTCCTCCAGGAGATCAGAGTAAAGGAAAAGGTGTCGACCTTTGCTGCTCGAAAATTATTCGCCAGTCGACAGCCCACCGTGCCTCAGAAAGGAAAATACAGCACTGTCCTTGCTTCTCCACGGCCAACAAAGGAGGCGGCCACGCAGACTTGTGACTTCACTTTTAGTGCCACGGTCGTCAGATCGGCCAGTGCAAAGATCGCCCGTTCAACCTCCCCGCTTTCGCCTGCCCACTCTATGGCTCACCCTTCGTCGGGTTCTGCTAAATCTCGAGCCCACAAGTCAGACACGAAGTCTTCGAAAACAGAGCATACTCGTGAAGAGTTTTTACGTACCGCAACTTCACAACCATCGGTTCCTCCTTCATCTAAACATCATACTTCCAAGAAGGCTACAAAGAAACCCAGTTCCTCTCCTTCTCCGCCAAGGCGTGTCCCATCTACAGCACCACCTGGCGGAAATCGCCCTCGGCCGTCCTCTGTGTCGCCGAGGCACATTGCTGGCGGCCGGTCAACCGGCCGATCGCTGGTGGCAGGAGCTGCTCCTGACCAACCTATGGATCAGGATCTTCTGCCTTCGGCTGAATGCCATTCCATGCTGTCGGTCGCAAGCTCTGAGCAGTCGTTGAGTTGACAGCGACCTTGGTCACGTTTCTCCATTTTCTGTTCACCCTATGTCCATTATCCACTGGAATATCCGCGGCATTCGAGCCAATCGGGATGAATTGTCGATCCTCCTACGATCCTACTCGCCGGTCATTTTCTGTCTTCAGGAAACGAAGCTGCGTCCCCATGACCGCTTTGTTCTCCCTCATTTTCAGTCTGTCCGATATGACCTCCCCTCTGTTGAAGGCACCCCAGCACATGGAGGACTCACGATTCTTCTCCATGAAACTCTCCATTATCACCCAATCCCCTTAAACAGTTCCTTCCAAGCTGTCGCCGTCCGTCTTTCTCTTTCTGGATACACGTTCTCTCTTTGTACTGTATACATTCCATCGTCCACACCGCCCACCACCCACTTTGGGGATCTCCACATCCTTGTCCACGTGGCTCCCTATTGCTAGACGTCTTCCACCAAGCGGATCTAGTTTGCCTCAACACTGGGGCCCCCACATTTTTGTCTGCCTCCACGACACATTTATCTCATTTGGACCTTGCGGTCGGTACTGTTCCGCTAGCCCGGCGCTTCGAATGGTTCGCCCTTGATGATACACACTCGAGTGACCACTTTCCATGTGTCCTTAGACTGCAGCCTCAACTGCCATATATGCGCCCGCGACGCTGGAAGTTTGCCCAAGCCGATTGGACACTTTTTTCGTCTCTAGCGACATTCGATGACCGTCGCTTTCCCAGCGTCGACGATGAGGTCACACATTTTACCGACGTTATTCTCACAGCTGCGGAACGTTCAATACCACGCACCTCCGAATTGCCCCGGCGCCCCCCCAGTTCCTTGGTGGAACGAGGCATGCCATGACGCAATACGTGAGCGGCGACGTGCTCTTCGCATTTTCCGTCACCATCCAACTTTGGCCAACTGTATCCGATATAAGCAGCTCCGTGCGCGATGCCGTCGCGTCATCCGCGATAGCAAGAAGGCAAGCTGGCAATTCTTTATTACCTCACTTAACACCTTCACTCCCTCCTCGGAAGTTTGGAGCCGGCTTCGACGGTTCTCAGGCGCGCCTAGTTTCTCCCCGGTCTCTGGGCTCACTGTCGCGCATGATACCTTAGTGGACCCCGTCGCAATTTCTAACTCATTGGGTCAGCACTTTGCTGAGATTTCGAGCTCTTCCAATTACCCGCCAGCATTTCTCCCGAAGAAACATGCAGCGGAAGTGCGACATCTTGCTTTCTCCTCTCAAAATCGCGAAAGCTACAATACTGTTTTCTCCATGCGGGAACTCCAACATGCCCTCTCTTCTTCTCGCTCCTCCGCCCCAGGACCGGATGGAATCCATGTCCAAATGTTGCTGCATGTATCCACCCATAGTCTGCGTTTCCTCCTTCGCCTTTATAATCGAATTTGGACCGACAGTACTTTTCCCAGACAATGGCGGGAAGCTATCGTCGTTCCCGTTCCGAAACCTGGAAAGGACAAACATCTCCCCTCTAGCTATCGCCCCATTTCTCTCACGAGTAGTGTCCGTAAGGTTTTAGAGCGTATGGTGAATTACCGTTTAGCTTGGTGGCTGGAATCCCGCAGTCTTTTAACACCAGCCCAATGCGGATTCCGACAACATCGTTCTGCCGTTGAGCATCTTGTTGCTCTCTCCACTTATATCATGAACAATTTTCTCCGGAAACGCCAAACGGTAGCAATATTTTTTGATCTGGAAAGAGCATACGATACCTGTTGGAGGACAGGCATCCTCCGCACACTGTTCTCTTGGGGCTTTCGAGGCCGGCTGCCCCTTTTTCTTCGCGAATTTATGGCAGAGCGCACATTTAGGGTGCGGGTGAACACTACTCTCCCCGTACTTTCTCCCAAGAAAACGGGGTACCCCAGGGCTCCGTGCTAAGTGTTGTACTTTTTGTCATCGCCATAAATCCAATTATGGATTGTCTCCTTCCTGATGTCTCGGGCTCCCTCTTTGTGGACGATTTTGCGATCTACTACAGCTCTCAACGGACAAGCCTTATTGAACGACGTCTTAAAGGATGTCTCGATCGCCTCCACTCGTGGAGCATCGAAACCGGCTTCCGTTTCTCACCCAGTAAGACCGTTTGCATTAATTTTTGGCGACGTAAGGATTTTCTTTCGCTCTCCTTACATCTATGTGCTGTCAACCTTCCGTTTTCCGACGTCGCTAAATTCTTGGGTCTTATGTTTGACAGAAAACTGTGCTGGTCCTCCCACGTTTCCTATCTTTCGGCTCGCTGTCTGCGTTCCCTTAACACCCTCCGTGTCCTGAATGGTACCTCCTGGGGAGTGGACCGAGTGGTCCTTCTCCGCCTCTATCGCGCCTTAGTGCGCTCGAAATTGGATTATGGAAGCATAGTCTACTCCTCTGCTCGGCCGTCTATTCTTCGGCGTCTCGACTCTATCCACCACCGTGGATTACGTTTAGTGTCAGCCCTGTGGAAAGCCTTTATGCTGAGACTGCTGAACCTCCGCTGTCCAATCGGCGGGCAGTCCTTCTGAGTCGTTATGCTAGCCATCTGTCTTCCATGCCTGCTAATCCAGCCCATGACCTTTTTTTTCGACGCCTCCTTTGATGTAGGGTATGCAGGCCGCTCCTCCTCCCTACTACCCCCGGGAGTCCGCTTCCGTCAACTGCTCCATTCTCTTTCCTTCCGCTTTCCTAAAACCTTCTTGACAACTTGGGGTACAGCACCGCCTTGGCTCCGTCCCCGGATCTGCTTGCTCCGTGACTTATGTCAATTTCCCAAGCATGGTACCCCTACACTTGTTTACCGTCGGGCATTTGCTGCTCTATGTGCACAAATGACTGACGCCACATTTATTTACACCGACGGCTCGAAAACATCGTTAGGTGTAGGGAGTGCCTATATTGTTGGCGACACCTCAAATCACTTTCGGCTACCCGACCAGTGTTCGGTTTATACTGCGGAGCTTTACGCTGTTCTCCAGGCTGTCCACTATGTCCGCCGCCATCAGCGGATACAGTACGTAATCTGCTCAGATTCTCTCAGCTCTCTCCTCAGTCTCCAAGCTCCTTACCCTGTGCACCCTCTGGTCCACCGGATTCAGGACTGTCTGCGCTTGCTCCACCTGGGGGTGTCTCAGTGGCGTTCCTCTGGCTCCCGGGACACGCT
The DNA here is from genome assembly GCF_021461385.2 of Schistocerca piceifrons. Lineage (NCBI taxonomy): Eukaryota > Metazoa > Arthropoda > Insecta > Orthoptera > Acrididae > Schistocerca > Schistocerca piceifrons. Next base: position 669,596,345 of record NC_060139.1, read on the forward strand.
GGTATCTGTGGGAATGAGGCGGCGGATATAGCGGCCAAGGCTGCAGTCTCTTTTTTTCGGCCAGCTATTCAGTCACTTCCCTTCACCGATCTACGGAGCGGTTTATGTCGCCAAGTTGCTCATTTATGGCATGCGCATTGGTCAACACTTCCCCATAATAAATTGCGGGAAGTGAAAGCCCTTCCTTGCGCTTGGACCTCTTCCTCCCGAACGCGTCGTCGGGAGGAGGTAATTTTAGCTAGACTCCGGATAGGGCACTGTCTTTAGCCATCGACATCTTATAAGCGGCGATCCTCCCCCACTCTGTCCCCACTGCTCTCAGCTGTGGACGGTCAGACACCTTTTAATTGAATGCCCCTATTTTAATCAGTTACGCTCTCGTCTACAGCTATCGCCTGATCTATCGTCGATTTTAGCAGATGACACGCTCTCAGCCGACCGCGTTCTCCAGTTTATTAGTGACAGTGAAATGACTTCAGTTATTTGAAGCTTTTTTTTTTGGGGCAACCAACCCCTTTCTGTAGTGGATTTTTAAGCATTCCTTCTGCTTTTAGTTTCTTACATTTTATGACCTTGTTCCCATTGCTGCTGGTTTTAAATTCCGGTTTTTTCCTGTTTCCTAAGTCACGGGCTGGGCGCTAATGACCATAGAAGTTTTGCGCCCTAAAACCACAAACAAAAAAAAAAGCTTCCTTCTAGATACAGCCCATCTCTCATCTCCCCCTGTGGGTCCGGGGGTTAGGTTAGCCGCGAGGTATTCCTGCCTGTTGTAAGAGGCGACTAGAGGAGTCTCTCACGTTTCGGCCATTACGTGATGGTCCCCTGTAGGGTTTGACCTCGATTTTTCGCAATTTCTCCGAAGAACGAGCCACTTGGGGAAGGGTGCCTTACATGGTACATCGTGTCCATTGTGCATTGAGATGTTAGGCCCACGTTCTAGTCGTCGCATTAGTCACGCCCATTCTCACTCTTGGGCAAGTACATCTTCCTGGGAGCGTTTCCCACCATGCACTATGCAGTGTCACTTTGTGCCTACAGTAACCATGGACCTCCTTGCACCTCATATCCACCACAGTAGCCAGTCTGTTGTGATGGGGTTGCCATGTACCCCGTTGGTTGTGGTACCCTGACAACACATGGATTGCTCGGCTGATGCCTGCACCAGTGACTCCCCATGTATGCCGAGGAGTAGACGCTCGTCATCCTGGGGCATCGAGATTCCTGGCGATGGCTGTCCTGCCAGGTGGCCTTTGATGCGGATGGGTGGCGCCCGTGGGGAGGTCCCCTGGTCGGAGTAGGTGGCATCAAGGCGGATGACACACCATGAAGCATAGTATGCCATCTCTCTCTGGTGGTCCGCTGCCAGCAGTCTCTAAGTGGGCGAAGTCTAACTTTAAACCTAAGAAATATTACCCCAAGTATTACCTTTCTTGTCCACACCATGGGGGGAACGCCAGGCTAAGGATGGCAGTGAAACTTATTTGCTCTGGTACCTCGTATGTAAGAGAGTTGATGGCGAATCTTTCATGTCCATGAAGCCTCAGTTTTTTCTGGAGCGTTTGGGGGAAAAGTTTGGGGACGTGGAGGGCTTGTCCAAAATGAGTTCTGGATCAGTTTAGATAAAAACAGCATCCTCTGCCTAGTCATTGACATTACTCACTTGTGTTAAGTTGGTAGGTTACAATCACGCCTCTCAAGAGATCAAATGTGTTCCAGGGTGTTACATTCCAGAGGGACCTTCTTTTGCAGTCAGATGAGGAGCTGTGTGCCAATTTAGAGCAGTGGGGTGTTCATATCGTCTGGCGCGCCCATCAGGTTCTGAGGAATAACCAGGTTGCCACCAGTGCCTTCATATTGGCCTTCAAAGGTGATACACAGCCCAAGAAGGTCAAGTCATATATCCCTCTCAAGATGCAGAGCTTTAAGTCCAGGAAGTTTGGCCATGTCTTCCTACTTGTACTTCCAGCCCCAACTGTCCAGAATGTGGATTCCATCGCATCCCAATACTGCATGTGCCCTACCTCCCATCTGTGTCAACTGTGGAGAGCATCATTCACCTTGCTCGCCAGACTGCAGGATTTTACAGAGAGGAAAATCCAGGATCATAAGACCTTCAACCAACTGATCTACACTGAGGCTAAGAGGAAATTTGAGGGCCTACATCTTGTATCCATGCCTCATATGCCGCAACTACAAGAACTGTTGTTGCCCCATCAGTTCCTCGAATTCCTGTCGCCTCTCAGAACCAAAGGACTACATGTGCCCGTTTGATGGTGGGAAGCTGCTTTCCTCTCTGCTGCTCCCACACCACCTACTGCAGGAGCAACAAGCCCCCCCCCCCCCCACACACACACACACACACACACACACACACACACACACACACACACACACACACACACACACACACACACACACACACACACACACACACACACACACACACACACACACACACACACACACACCATGGCGGATTTCAATACCTACTTCTGAGATGGAGAAACGAAAGATATCTTTGGCTCCTCTCGCTAGGAATGGGTCCCTTGGGTTACTCCCTTCCCAGGTTTCTGCTAGTGGGAAAGATGACCTGCCAGTGGCTGAAGAGCCCAAAAGCAGCTGGTTATAGGGCTTCACATTCATCCTCAGTCGTGGAGACTGATTCCCAGGCAGGGGAAGCCAAGATACAACGCGAGAAATCGAAAAAGACCCCTCCAAGAACAAGGAGCTTCCGGTGGCACCCACACCAACGCTCAGTACAAACTCTGCATCTGAGGATGGTGTGGATATTCTGGCGTCCACTGAGGACCTGGATCTCGCCAAACCCTTAGACAACGGTTATAGACTGCTCAGGCAATAAGTCGGTGGCAGCAGGTGGCAATGAGGAGTAAACTGCCTCACTGAATGTTCCACACCTTCCCAATCTCACGATGTCGTTCTCCAGTGGAATTGCTGTGGTTTTTTTTTCGCCGCCTGGCTGAGCTACAGAAAATGTTAAGCTTTACACCTGCTTTCTGCGTTGCCCTCCATGAAACCTGTTTCCCGGCAATGCAGACCCCCTGACCTATGTGGCTATGTGATATTACTGAAACCGTAGCGATTATATTCGTGTTACCTGTCTGTAATGAAACTGTGCCCCTTCAAACCCCCCTTGAAGCTGTTGCTGTCACAATACGGACGACGCAGGAAATAACTGTCTGCAGAGTGTATCTTTCTTGAGATGGTGCAGTACCTCTGAATGTATGAGCTGCACTTACCAACTCTTTAAACTTCCCTACTTCAGGGAGAATTTAACGCCAGTAACCCCTTGTGGGGTGACACCGTGCTTACTGGGCGAGACAGAGATGTCGAAACTTTACTCTTAGTTCGACCTCTGTCTCTTAAATACTGGGGCCGCTACACATTTGTGTGGCTCATGGTAGTTACTAGGCTATTGATTCATCAATCTGCAGCTCAGGACTTCTCCCATCTATCCACTGGAGAGCACATCACGACATGTGTGGTAGTGGCCACTTCCCCAGCGTCAGGCCCATGGACGCCTGTCCAGATGGGCTTTCAACAAGGGAGACTGGGAAACTTTCACCTCTGATGTCACTGTTCGCACTCTCCCACATGGTAATATCGATGTCATGGTTGAGCAGGTGACTACCACAATCGTTTATGCCGCAGAAAACGCGATCCCTCGCTCTTTAGGGTGCCCCCAGCGAAAGACAGTCCATTGGTGGTCGCCGGAAGTCGCTGAGGAAATTACAGAGCGCCGGCTAGCTCTAAAGTGACATATGCGACACCTTTCCCTAAAGCATCTGATAACCTTCAAGCGGCTCCGTGCTCGTGTACACCAGCTTATAAAATGACAGAAACAGGAGTGTTGGGAGAGGTACGTGTCGACCATTGGGCGCCATATGTCACCTTCCCAAGTCTGGTCGAAGATCAGACGTCTTTTCGGGTACCAGACCTAAACAGGTCGCCTTGGCGTTACCATCAACGGCGTGCAATGTACAGACGCAAACGAGATTGCCGAGCGCTTTGCTGAGCCATATGCGCGAGCATCTGTCAGAATTACCTCCCAGCCTTCTGCATCCTCAAACAGTGGATGGAAAGTCCCCTCACTCTCTACACGCCACAGTGAACTCTGTAATACACCATTTACGGAGTGGAAGCTCCTCTGCGCAGATGGCATTGCCCTGACACAGTTCCTGGGCCAGATAGAATCCAGTCAGATGCTCAAATGTCTCGTCTGACTATAAGCGCCATCTCACCTTCAACCGGATTTAAGGTGATGGCGTCTTTCCATGCCAATGGCGGGAGAGGAACATTCTTCAGGTGCCCAAACCCGGTAAAAAACCCGCTCGATGTGGATGGTTATACGCTCATCATCCTCACCGTTGTTTGTAAGCTGCTGGAATGTATGGTGTTTTGGCGGTTGGGTTGGGTCCAGAAGACATGTAGCCAACTGGCTCCGCCACGGGCGCTCTACCGCTGATAATAATACTGTCCCTCGAGTCTGCTATCCGAACAGCCTTTTCCAGACGCAAACACGTGGTAGCCGTATTTTTGGTTTACGAAAAGCATATGACAGGACCTGGAGACATCATACCCTTGCCACATTATATGGGTAGGGTCTCAAAGGATCGGTCCCGATTTTTATCCACGATTTCCTGCTGCTCCATACTTTCCGTGTCCAAACTGGTGCCTCCCATAGTTTCTCCCCCCCCCCCCCCTCATACCGAGGAGAATGGGGTCCAGCAGGGCTCCATGTTGAATGTATCTCTATTTTTAGTGGTCATTAACGGTTTAGCAGCAGCTGTCGGGCCATCCCTTTCACCCTCTCTGTATGCAGACGACTTTAGCATTTCGTACTGCTCCACCAGTATTAGTGTTACTGAGCAGCGTCTACAGGGTGCCATCCACAAGGCGCAGTCATGGCCATCCACAAGGCGCAGTCATGGCCATCCACAAGGCGCAGTCATGGCCTCTCCTCCACAGCTTCCAGTTTTCAGCAGCGAAGTCTTGTCATGTACTTCTGTCGGAGTCGTACTATGAATCCGGAACCAGAACTTTATCTCATTGACGATCCACTCACTGTAGTCGAGACATATCGATTCTTAGGTCTGGTTTTCGACACCCGATTGACTTGGCTTCCTCACCTTCCTCACCTTCATCAGCTTAAGCGGAACTGCTGGCGGCACGTAAATGCCCTCCACTGCCTGAGCTACACCAACTGGGGTGCAGATCGTTCTTCTGCAGCTCTACAAAGCCCTTGGTCAATCCCGCCTTGATCATGGGAGTCTGGTTTATGGTTCGGCGGCGCACTCAGCGTTGCTTGTACTCGACCCATTGCAGTATTTAGGCTTTCGTCTAGCGACGGGAGCTTTTAGAACTAGAACAGTCCCTCCAGTGCAGATCCGACTGCTCGCCAGTTACGTTGCATACATTTCTAGTTCTGCCGAGCATCCGAATTAGTCTCCCTTCTCCACCCACGGCAGTTCATCTCTCGCATCGGTGGCCCAGGTCAGAGCTAACCATTGCAGTTTGCACGTGATACCTTCTATCTGAAATGGAATCCTTCCCTTTATCACCTCCCATACAGGTCCGTCTGCATACGCCTCCATGGTGTACACTTAGCCTGCATATTCGTCAGGACCTTTTGCATGACCATAAGGACTTAGTTACTCCTGCCACTCTCCGCTGTCACTTCCTCTCGATTCTTGACGTGTTCCCGGGCTCTGAAGTGATTTACACCGACGGCTCAATGGCTAATGGTCATGTTGGCTTCGCCTGCGTCCACAGAGGTAATTTTGAACAGCATTCCTTGTCCAATGGCTGCAGTGCATTCACTGCAGAGCTGGTGGCCACCTCTCGTGCACTTCAGTAATCCTTTCATGCCCTGGGGAATCCTTTCTTCTGTGTAATGACTCCTTGAGCAGCCCTAAAGCTATCGACCAGTGCTACCCTCGCCTTCCTTTGGTAGCGTCCATCCAGGAGTCAATCTACGCCATGGATCGGTCACGTCATTCAGTGGTGGTCGTGTGGACCCCAAAACATGCCGGAATCCCAGACAATGAGCTTGCCGACAGGGTAGCCACACAGGCTACGCAGAAACTGTTTCTGGAGATGGGCATCTCTGAACCTGACCTGCGTTCTGACTTAGGCCGTAGGGTTTCTCAGCTGTGGGAGACGGAATGGCATAATACTACACACAACAAATTGCATCTCGTTCAGGAGACTACGAATGTGTGGAAGTCTTCCATGCGGGCCTCTCACGGGGAATCAGTTGTCCTCTGCCTGCTCTGCATTGGCCACCCTTGGGCGACTCACGGTTACCTCCTGCGCCGTGAACACCTGCCTGAGTGTTGGTGTGGCGCCCAGTTGACAGTGGCCCATATTCCGGTGCACTGTCCCACTTTGTCTGCCCAGCGACAAAGGCTTCACTTACCAGACTATTTGCTCCTAATTTTATCTGACACCACCTCATCGTCCCCCCAGGGGATCCACAACTCTTTTGTGGATACGTGCGTAGCGAGCACGGGGCCCCGAGCTAATGTGGCCTTCCTTCCTTTCCGGGCTGCATACCTTCCCTTTCCGCATCCTTCCCCATCCCCTGTCTTCACCCCCCCCCCCGTCACCTCTGGCTCTTTCATTCACTTTCTCCCCCTCTGGGAGTATGGTTTGCGCCTACGTCCGGAGACGGACGCTTGTAAATGTACCGCATTCTTCTTCTTCCTTGCTTGTATGTCTTCTTCCTTCCTTTGTCCTTCTCCTTTCCTTCCCTCTTCTCTTTACCCTTTTCTCCGCTGCGGCGTTTGAGACCCCCTCTTCTTTCCTTTCCCTTTCTCTTTCTTCCTCCCTGTGCATGTCTGAAGGCCGACCCACGCACTTCCATGCGTAGCCGGTGACGGGGTAACGCGTAATTCCCCGCCCCGGGTAGACAGGTAGGACACGTACGTACCCCCTGGTAACGGCCAGGCCCAGGGAGGGGTGATTACCCGAGCTGATACCTTCCGAAAGTGCCGATTGGTCCCTCCGTCCGTTTGTCGGGAGGTGTGACCTGAGGTGTGAACAATCACCTAAGGCGGGTGCGCCCTCGGTGAGGGCCCCCACAAGGGAGGAGCGCGCCATCGGAGACGCCGGTAATCATGGGGGATTCTTCCGCAATGGTTTCCTCACCTTCCACTATGTCTGCTCACAAACGTAAGTTCACTGAGTCTCAGCCACAGACGGTTCTTCCATCGTTGCCACAGTTCCTTGTTGTTTCTCGGTCTGACGAAGGTCACGACTTTTCCACGGTCAACCCTTTCATTATTCAGAAAGGTGTCGACGCAATTGCGGGTCCTGTAAAGTCTTGTTCCAGATTACGGAATGGTACCCTGTTGTTAGAAACACACAGTGCCCTCCAGGCTAAAAAATTGCTGCGTACTTCTCTGCTCCACACCTTCCCTGTCCGGGTGGAACCGCACCGTACCTTAAATTCCTCGCGGGGAGTCGTTCATACACGCTCCCTCGATGGATTGTCTGACGAAGAAATTCAGCACTACCTGTCTGACCAGGGCATCACCGCTGTTCGTCGGGTTATGAGACGGGTTGACTCGAACATCATTCCAACCCGCACTGTCTTCTTGACATTTGACAAAGTTCAACTCCCATCAAAAATCAAAGCAGGCTATGAGATAATTTCCGTTCGCCCTTATGTCCCAAACCCTACGCGTTGCTATCGATGTCAGCGGTTCAATCACACCAGCCAGTCCTGTTCCAATCCGGCCAAATGTGATACGTGTGGCAAGGATGCCCATGAGGGTGCTTGTCCACCTCCATCCCCACACTGCATCAACTGTATGGGTGACCACGCTGCTTCCTCTCGAGATTGCCCCGTTTTTAAGGATGAAAAGCTCATCCAGGAAATAAGAGTGAAGGAAAAGGTGTCGACCTTTGCTGCTCGAAAGTTACTCGCCAGTCGACAGCCCACCGTGCCTCAGAAAGGAAAATACAGCACTGTCCTTGCTTCTCCTTGGCCAACAAAGGTGGCGGCCACGCAGACTTGCGACCTCACATTTAGTACCACGGTCGTCAGATCGGCCAGCGCAAAGATCGCCCGTTCAACCTCACCACTTTCGCCTGCCCACTCCATGGCTCACCCTTCGTCGGGTTCTGCTAAATCTCGAGCCCAAAAGTCAGACGCCAAGTCTTCGAAAAAAGAGCATTCTCGTGAAGAGTTTTTACGTACTGCAACTTCACAACCATCGGTTCCTCCTTCATCTAAACATCATACCTCCAAGAAGGCTACGAAGAAACACAGTTCCTCTCCTTCTCCGCCAAGGCGTGTCCCCACTACAGCACCACCTGGCGGAAATCGCCCTCGGCCATCTTCCGTGTCGCCGAGGCGCACTGCTGGTGGCCGGTCAACTGGCCGATCGTTGGTGGCAGGAGCTGCTCCTGACCAACCTATGGATCAGGATCTTCTGCCTTCGACTGAATGCCATTCCATGCTGTCGGTCGCAAGCTCTGAGCAGTCGTTGAGTTGACAGCACCCTTGGTCACGTTTCTCCATTTTCTGTTCACCCTATGTCCATTATCCACTGGAATATCCGCGGCATTCGCGCCAATCGGGATGAATTGTCGATCCTCTTACGATCCTACTCGCCGGTCGTCTTCTGTCTTCAGGAAACAAAGCTGCGTCCCCATGACCGCTTTGTTCTCCCTCATTCTCAGTCTGTCCGATATGACCTCCCCTCTGTTGAAGGCACTCCAGCCCATGGAGGACTCATGATTCTGCTCCATGATACTCTCCATTATCACCCAATCCCCTTAAACAGTTCCTTCCAAGCTGTCGCCGTCCGTCTTTCTCTTTCTGGATACACGTTCTCTCTTTGTACTGTATACATTCCATCGTCCACACCGCCCACCACCCACTTTGGGGATCTCCACATCCTTGTCCACGTGGCTCCCTATTGCTAGACGTCTTCCACCAAGCGGATCTAGTTTGCCTCAACACTGGGGCCCCCACATTTTTGTCTGCCTCCACGACACATTTATCTCATTTGGACCTTGCGGTCGGTACTGTTCCGCTAGCCCGGCGCTTCGAATGGTTCGCCCTTGATGATACACACTCGAGTGACCACTTTCCATGTGTCCTTAGACTGCAGCCTCAACTGCCATATATGCGCCCGCGACGCTGGAAGTTTGCCCAAGCCGATTGGACACTTTTTTCGTCTCTAGCGACATTCGATGACCGTCGCTTTCCCAGCGTCGACGATGAGGTCACACATTTTACCGACGTTATTCTCACAGCTGCGGAACGTTCAATACCACGCACCTCCGAATTGCCCCGGCGCCCCCCAGTTCCTTGGTGGAACGAGGCATGCCATGACGCAATACGTGAGCGGCGACGTGCTCTTCGCATTTTCCGTCACCATCCAACTTTGGCCAACTGTATCCGATATAAGCAGCTCCGTGCGCGATGCCGTCGCGTCATCCGCGATAGCAAGAAGGCAAGCTGGCAATTCTTTATTAGCTCATTTAACACCTTCACTCCCTCCTCGGAAGTTTGGAGTCGGCTTCGACGGTTCTCAGGCGCGCCTAGTTTCTCCCCGGTCTCTGGGCTCACTGTCGCGCATGATACCTTAGTGGACCCCGTCGCAATTTCTAACTCATTGGGTCAGCACTTTGCTGAGATTTCGAGCTCTTCAAATTACCCGCCAGCGTTTCTCCCGAAGAAACGTGCAGCGGAAGTGCGACATCTTGCTTTCTCCTCTCAAAATCGCGAAAGCTACAATACTGTTTTCTCCATGCGCGAACTCCAAAATGCACTCTCTTCTTCTCGCTCCTCCGCCCCAGGACCGGATGGTATCCATGTCCAAATGTTGCTGCATTTATCAACCCATAGCCTGCGCTACCTCCTTCGCCTTTATAATCGAATTTGGACCGACAGTACCTTTCCCAGGCGATGGCGGGAAGCTATTGTCGTTCCCGTTCCGAAACCTGGAAAGGACAAACATCTCCCCTCTAGCTATCGCCCCATTTCTCTCACGAGTAGTGTCTGTAAGGTTTTGGAGCGTATGGTGAATTACCGTTTAGCTTGGTGGCTGGAATCCCGCAGTCTTTTAACACCAGCCCAATGCGGATTCCTACAACATCGTTCTGCCGTTGACCATCTTGTTGCTCTCTCCACTTATATCATGAACAATTTCCTCCGGAAACGCCAAACGGTAGCAATATTTTTTGATCTGGAGAGAGCATACGACACCTGTTGGAGGACAGGCATCCTCCGCACACTGTTCTCTTGGGGCTTTCGAGGCCGGCTCCCCCTTTTTCTTCGCGAATTTATGGCAGAGCGCACATTTAGGGTGCGGGTGAACACTATCCCGTATTTTCTCCCAAGAAAACGGGGTACCCCAGGGCTCCGTGCTGAGTGTTGTACTGTTTGCCATTGCCATTAATCCAATTATGGATTGTCTCCTTCCTGATGTCTCGGGCTCCCTCTTTGTGGACGATTTTGCGATCTACTACAGCTCTCAACGGACCAGCCTTCTTGAAAGACGTCTTCAAGGATGTCTCGATCGCCTCCACTCGTGGAGCATCGAAACCGGCTTCCGTTTCTCACCCAGTAAGACCGTTTGTGTTAATTTTTGGCGACGTAAGGAGTTTCTTCCGCCCTCCTTACATCTAGGTCCTGTCAACCTTCCGTTCTCCGACGTCGCTAAATTCTTGGGTCTTATGTTTGACAGAAAACTGTGCTGGTCCTCCCACGTTTCCTATCTTTCGGCTCGCTGTCTGCGTTCCCTTAACACCCTCCGTGTCCTGAATGGCACCTCTTGGGGAGCGGACCGAGTGGTCCTTCTCCTCCTCTATCGCGCCTTAGTGCGCTCGAAATTGGATTATGGAAGCATAGTCTACTCCTCTGCTTGGCCGTCTATTCTTCGGCGTCTCGACTCCATCCACCACCGTGGATTACGTTTAGTGTCTGGAGCTTTTTACACCAGCCCTGTGGAAAGCCTTTATGCTGAGACTGCTGAACCTCCGCTATCCAATCGGCGGGCAGTCATTCTGAGTCGTTATGCTAGCCATTTGTCTTCCATGCCTGCTAATCCAGCCCATGACCTTTTTTTCGACGCCTCCCTTGATGTCGGGTATGCAGGCCGCTCCTCCTCCCTACTACCCCCGGGAGTCCGCTTCCGTCAACTGCTCCATTCTCTTTCCTTCTGCGTTCCTAAAACCTTCTTGACAACTTGGGGTACTGCACCGCCTTGGCTCCGTCCCCGGATCGACTTGCTCGGGGGCCTGTGTCAATTTCCCAAGGATGGTACCCCTACACTTGTTTACCGTCGGGCATTTGCTGCTCTATGTGCACAAATGACGGAAGCCACATTTATTTACACCGATGGCTCGAAAACATCGTTAGGTGTAGGGAGTGCCTATATTGTTGGCGACACCCCAAATCACTTTCGGCTTCCCGACCAGTGTTCGGTTTATACTGCGGAGCTTTACGCTATTCTGCAGGCTGTCCACTACATCCGCCGCCATCAGCGGATACAGTACGTAATCTGCTCAGATTCTCTCAGCTCTCTCCTGAGTCTCCAAGCTCTTTACCCTGTGCACCCTCTGGTCCACCGGATTCAGGACTGTCTGCGCTTGCTCCACCTGGGGGGCGTCTCAGTGGCGTTCCTCTGGCTCCCAGGACACGCTGGTATCTGTGGAAATGAGGCGGCCGATATAGCGGCCAAGGCTGCAGTCTCTCTTCCTCGGCCAGCTATTCAGTTTCTTCCGTTTACCGATCTACGGAGCGGTTTATGTCGCCAAGTTGCTCATTTATGGCATGCGCATTGGTCAACACTTCCCCATAATAAATTGCGGGAAGTGAAAGCCCTTCCTTGCGCATGGACCTCTTCCTCCCGATCGCGTCGTCGGGAGGAGGTAATTTTAGCTAGACTCCGGATAGGGCACTGTCTTTTTAGTCATCGACATCTTTTAAGCGGTGATCCTCCCCCACTCTGTCCCCACTGCTCTCAGCCGTGGACGGTCAGACACCTTTTAATTGAATGCCCCTATTTTAATCCGTTACGCTCCCGTCTACGGCTATCGCCTGATCTATCGTCGATTTTAGCAGATGACACGCGCTCAGCTGACCGCGTTCTACAGTTTATTAGTGACAGTGAAATGACGTCAGTCATTTGAAGCCTTTTTTTTGGGAACAACCAACCCCTTTCTATAGTGGATTTTTAAGCATTCCTTCTGCCTTTAGTTTCTCAAATTTTATGACTTTGTTCCCATTACTGCTGATTTTAAATTTCGTTTCTTTCCTGTTTTCTACGTCACGGGCTGGGCGCTAATGACCATAGAAGTTTTGCGCCCTAAAACCACAAAAAAAAAAAAAAAAACCACCTCATCGTTTGATTTAGTTTCATGTTTTATTCGTGATGTGTTTTATCATTTGATCTAAGTTTTAGCGCATGTCCTTTGTCCCTCTGTTCTCCATCTAGGACTTCTAGGGTGGAGGTTTTAATGTGTTGCAGAATGGCTGCTTTCTCCTTTTTATTCCCATGGTCAGCCAGCCATGGTCGTCTGCTTTGTTTTAATCTCTTCATTTCGTTTTTTGCGTTTCTGTAGTTTTCTTGTCCCCTTTTGTCCATTTGTTTGTTGCCCTTAATCGTTCTTGTAATTTTTTCCTTTCATTCCGTTTGGAGTTGTCAGACGAGTTTTACTCTCACACTCGTGTCATTGTTTTATTCGGAACAAAGGACTGATGACCTTGCAGTTTGGTACGTTTTCCCCCTTTTAATCCAACCAACCGTATCTCACCAGCTGTATTTGCAAGGTTAGGTAACGTATGATTCCTGCCCAGCTGGTATGGTGGCTAGTCTTGCAGTTTACTAACCACTGCACAGTGTGGATTTCTAGTGTGCTGTTCTGGAGCTGACAATCTCGTCACTTCATCCACCAACGTCATGAATGCTTTCCTGCGGATAACCCAGATCCGGCTGCGTTCTTAGATTTGAAGGAGACCTATGACACATGCTGTAGAACTTTTATCTTCCAGAATCTCTGCATGTGGGGCTTCTGTGCCTTTGTCCGTATCCTTAAGAACTCTTTAAAGAAAAGTTTTCAAGGTGCATGTTTTTTCTGCCTTGGACGCCTTTATCGAGGAAAACGACGTGCCTCAGGGTTCAGTCCTAACCGTCGTCCTCTTCGCTATCGCCTTCAACCCTATTAATGGCCTGTCTTCCACTGGGCATCTCCAGCTCCCTTTTTGTTGATTATTTTTCCACATACTGCAGCTCTCCACGGACCTGTCGCATTGACCGGCGTCTTCAGCGATGTTTCGATCGTTTTTTGTCATGGAACATAGCAAATGGCTTTAGTTTTTCCACCGACAAAACAGTTCGTATGAATTTCTGGCGGCGCAATTGCTCCCTTCCACCCTCTTTATATCTTGGACCTGTTGCCTTCCATTCGTTCAAATTACGATATCCTGGGGCTCACGTTCGACGGCAAGCCCTGTTGGTCGTCCTACATGTCCCATATGTCCTACATGTCTTACCTGGCAGCCCACTGTATGAAGTCCCTCGATGGTATTTTCTGGGGTGCAGATCGCATCACCCTCCTCCAGTTTGTACTGGTCCCTTATCCATTCGAAACTATGTATGCTTTTTTACGCATCTGCACGTCCTTCCCTCTTACGCCATCTCAATACTATCCACCACCGTGGCATCCATTTCTCCACTGGCGCCTTCTACACAAGCCCAGTTGAGTCTGTATGCCGAAGTTTCTGAACTAACACAGTCCTACACTTAAGCAGGTATGCGTGCCGTTTGTTTGCCATGTGTGGCCACCCATCTTTTGCATCCTCCTTAGAGGACTCGGAGATCCAACATGGGGTGCGTCCCACTCCCCCGTCACCATCTGGAGTATTCGGCTCTTGATCTGCTACCGGCAACTTCACCACCTTGGCTTCGTGCAGAGGCTCGTGTTCACCTTGGCCTTCATTCTCTTCCTACTCCAGCCTCGCTCCACCGCCTTCAATTTCATTACTTTCGCATGGAATTTCGCTATAGTATGTTTGTCTACACTGATGACTCTGACCATTATGTCTGGTGTGCCTCCAACATTGGTGCAGACTTTTTTCGGTATGGGCTTCTGGAACACGGCTGAGACAGCAGAGCTCTTTGCCCTGTCAGGCAATGTATTACATCCAGCGACACAGTCTTTTCAATTGCGTCTTCTGCTTACTCCCTCAGCGCCCTTTTTAAAGCATGTGTATGCTGTACACTGTCCGTCCCTTTGTGCAACGAGTCCAGGAGAGCTGTCACGTGCTCACGCTTGGAGCCACTGTGATGTTTGTGGGTTCCTGGTGACATTGGTCTGACAGGAAACGCAGACGCTGACGCTTCTGTCAAGGCTTCAGTCCTCGTACCTTAGCCCACTAGTTCCTATATTCCCTCCAATGATCTGTGTTGCCGTGTGTCAGGTGGCGTTCCTTTCGCATCGCCATGGTCCTCCATTCATGGGAATGAGGGCCCCCCAGCGGCTTGGGGGACCTCCTCTCAGCCCTCCCGCCGGGAGGAGGTCACTTCAACTTGGTTTCGTATTGGGCACTGCCTTTTTAGCCATTGCCATTTAAGTGGTGCTTCCCCCACCACTTTTGCACATTCTGGCCAACTTCTGACTGTCCGCCATTTCCTGACGGAATTTTTTTAACCGCTTACGTTCCCTTTTGTTTACCGTCTGCGTTATCAGCCGTTTAGGAGACGATTCGCGGGCTGTCGACCATGTTTTACTATTCATCTGTCGTAGCAATATGGTGAAAGACATTTAAATTTTAGATCTGGACCTCCGTTTCTCTATGGCGTATTTTACAGATAATTCTCCACGTCCCTGTTTCAGCTGTTTCCTCTTTCGTCTATTGGGATCATCTCTTTATCTTCGGGTTTTGACATGGGCGCGTATGACCCTAGTTATTTTTGCGCCCTAAAACAAAAACCGGACTAAGCCAGATCCTCTCCTTCACTAGTGGCAGGCACGCCTTTCGTTAGTGAATCCCGCAGAGGCGGTGTGGATAAAATGTCTCAACCTGGCAAACTTTGGAATAAGGCCATTGTTCTGACACTACAGTAAAAAAAAGGAACTTAGCAATCTAGCTCGTTTATTGCGTAGCCTGTACAACCTTTGGATTCGTAATGCTACACCCATCCCCAAAGAGGTATCTGATGTGATTTTTAAAGTTTTTCTGGCGTACTGAATGTTCTTTGCACATGCATTCCCTCACCAATTTTGGTGTCAAGCCTACGCCGGGAACTTGCAGCCTCCATAGGGCGAACACTCACCTGAAGATGGCTGGACGATTGCCAGCCAAAATATTGTGTTAAGAAGTTAACGTGTTGTTGTTGTTGTTGTTGTTGTTGTTGTGATTGTGGTGGTCTTCAGTCCTGAGACTGGTGTGATGCAGCTCTCCATGCTACTCTATCCTGTGCAAGCTTCATCATCTCCCAGTACATCCTTCTGAATCTGCTTAGTGTATTCATCTCTTGGTCTCCCTCTACGATTTTTACCCTCCGCGCTGCCCTCCAATGCTAAATTTGTGATTCCTTGACACCTCAAAACATATCCTACCAACCGATCCCTTCTTCTGGTCAAGTTGTGCCAGAAACTTCTCTTCTCCCCAATCCTATTCAATACTTCCTCATTAGTTATGTGATCTACCCATCTAATCTTCAGCATTCTCCTGTAGCACCACATTTCGGAAGCTTCTATTCTCTTCTTGTCCAAACTTGTTATCGTCCATGTTTCACTTCCATACATGGCTACACTCCATACAAATTCTTCCAGAAACGACTTCCTGACACTTAAATCTTTACTCAATGTTAACAAATTTCTCTCCTTCAGAAACGATTTCCTTGCCATTGCCAGTCTACAGTTTATATCCTCTCTACTTCGACCATCATCAGTTATTGTACTCCCTAAATAGCAAAACTCCTTTACTACTTTAAGTGTCTCATTTCCTAATCTAATTCCCTCAGCATCACCCGATTTGACTACATTCCATTATCCTCGTTTTGCTTTTGTTGTTCATCTTATATCCTCCTTTCAAGACACTGTCCATTTCGTTCAACAGCTCTTCCAAGTCCTTTGCTGTCTCTGACAGAATGACAATGTCATCGGCGAACCTCAAAGTTTTTACTTCATGAATTTTAATACCTACTCCGAATTTTTCTTTTGTTTGCTTTACTGCTTGCTCTCCGGCAGAAATCCCGAAACCTCATCAAACACAGCTACGACATTCCTCAGCTACAATACACGATTGTTCCTATGTCTACCTTCTTGTAGCTGACACCTTCTGTGTAGTTTAGAGAACCTCGAACTTACAAAGAAACCGCCTATTGACCCCAATACAGCCTTTACTGCTACCCATGTAGCCGCTTTCTGTGTGTAGTTGACCCCTGGTCTACTGAGCAGTACCTGGACACCCTTAATCCTAAGGCGCAAGTCGGGGAATGTACAAACGCAAAATAGACTGAACCTCTGATTCATTCCTTCCACATGCTCTGTACCAGTCGGTTCTGTAACCGATGCTACAGATGGTGAGCTCCTTTCGTCTCGGGAACAAGACAGGAAGTCCTCACCATTTCACCTAGATGCCCGAAACTTAAGCGATGTCTTCAGATCCAGAGAGAAAACCTCCATTAGTACCGAAGAGAACCACCACCTGCAGATGCCTGCTCCCTATGGTCTTGATGTCATCTGGAACCAGCACGCAGTGCACACAAGATTCTTCCCGTCTTTAGTAGCCACATACCTACATAGCTCCATTACCCACCTAACGTTGGAGCAACCAACGACTGGTAATTCCATGCATTGTGAACGCAAAGACCTCGAAGCCGATAGGCTTGGAAGAGGCTGAGCAACTGCATCCAGCTCAGGGACTTAATCAGCCACAAATAGCACTCTAAATTTGTTTTTGCTCGTAAAATGAGTTGGGAGGACCTCCTATTGGCCCACAGAAAGTCTTTCACAGCCTGCCAGACATTCGAAAGACCTCCTGCTCGCCAAGAGTGAAGGGTGCTTCTCGGTGTAAGTACTACATGCGGCGACCAAAGTAGTGAAGCGATCGACAAACACTTTGGACATTTTGGATGTATCTCAGATCCCCCGTCTGGTCACCTACAGCTTCAAACTGGGGTTGAAGACCTTTCCTTTGAGATCCTTCTAGTGGGGGCGGATGCACAAACTTTTCACGCTTCACCTTGGCCATTAGACCGTCAATGTAGAGAGGTGTGGACGCGCGTTATCGTGGAGCTGACTCACTCTCCGTGAGCAGCCCATGATTTCAGTACGCTACTGTCTCGTGGTAAACAGTACTGGTAATGGTTCTTCAACGCTCGAAGAACTGAGTCTTGGTTCCTCAGACGTTGAAAAGATGGCCGCTAATTTCCTGCTGAGAGCTGAGCTTCGAATTTTTTAGAGTGAGGTGGTAATTGATGTTTCCATAACATGCTATCCCATTTCTCTACAAAATTAACCGAAAGCGGAATACGCAAATTTTAACTAGTTCGGTTATTGAGTTTCGTATCTTTTCGTTTGTACTTCTCCTCTGTTACCCAATGTGAAGTCGTCTATGTATGAAAGCCAAAATTGCAAAGCAATACGTCTCAGAACAGTTTCAGGTATTCGCTTTAAGACGACCAGTGCAGGTCTTCGTTGGTCGGACAGCAGAATATGGTACCAATTCTACCAAAAATTGGCATTATTGCAAGTGAGTAGACATATCTACCACTCACGGGACTGAAAGAATTGCACCACATTTATGAATCGTAGTTGCAGAATATCTAGCCTCAAAATGCATCGCATGGCCCTTATTACTTAAGAGGCATCCACGACCTTTATCTTTGTCTGTACTCTATTCCCAGGTGTCCGACATAAAGCCGTTGCGGGAACCACAATACTGTTTGTAGATTTACGATTTCTTCAAACTATTTATCAGAGCTATGGGGTAGAATCAGCCCAGCTTTTTCGGGTATGGTGCCCTAGTCGTATGCAAGTGAAAGTAATCTTGTATCATCAGAACCATGGTAAGATGTGGGCATGTGTTTCAAATTAGTAGCGATTATTGAGGCCCGATGCTGCTCTCAAGAAGGTTCATTCCGAACATCCAGGCAAATTTTTCTCTGTATCCGTTGGCCACCACCACTTCAACGAATAAACATGACACGCACTTGAAAGTGGTAGGGTGACACTATTTTAACCATTAATCACAACGGTGGCAGTACACTTACAGAAAACATCAGCAGCAAGTTTTGATCCATTTCTATGTATAAAAACAAGGCTGCTTGATGTTTAAATTTTCATATGCAAAAATGTCGTCAGCTGCATGAAGGCTGTAAGACATGTTGAATAAAAGTTGCGAATACTCCTCCATAACGTTTACATCGCGAAAATTCAAGCATCCATCCTTTCGAATTACCAAAAATATTCCTTCATGTATATGATAAAGGATGTAGCGCCACACGCCTTTTTAGAGTAAAACACAGTATTCGTAACTTACACAAAGTTGATCAGTACTTTGTCTGTTACGTGTAGTAATTAACTGTAAGACTCCTTTTTAACAGATGCCCGCCACAAGAACTCTGTATTACTTCAATCAAATATTCAAGTTAACTTTCTGAAAGGTCGGAAACTGTTTGACAGTTTCGTGTCTTCCGAAATTTAACGAAGTAATTGTTCCTTCCGATCTTGACTTCAGCGATATCGATCACTGACTCGATTCAAACTTCTAGAACATGGAAAAAAAATCTTAGACTTTATCCTCAACATTAATCTTGATGAATTCAGATAGAAATTCACAATACTTTCAAAAATAATCACATTCCAAGAATTTTAAAGGATAAGTAATTAAATTTCCACGTTCGGCGATGTGTTTTAATACAACGTATGTTATACAGTGACGGTCAGTCGTATGATGTCAAAACACGAGATAATTTAAATCATTTTCCATTAACAATATAGATTGTCCATTATTACATTACATTTGTTTCTATGCAAGTGAGACATAGAGTAAATATTTCTGGAGTGAGCATTGCGTTCTGAGCATGATGTCAACATTAAACCAGGATTGTCACGTGATTTCGGGACTTCGCTGTGCCTGTGTGCTTTCTGCAGCGTTTGAACTTTATAATACCAAGAGTTTTTGTTGTTTCACCGTTTGTTGATAGTGTAATAGCGATGGTGAATTAAGTGTAATAGCGATGGTGAATTACGTTGTTGCTACGGATGCAAAGAAAAATATGTGAAAGGAGGGATAGTAACTTTCCATGGGTACATTCCATATAGCTCTAATTATAGTTTTCATTTTAGTAAGAGACACTGTATACGTCTAAAAATTTCGAGACGCATTATAATTGACTTGTTTCTTTCGACCTATTTTTCTACGATTTTATGAAGATATAATGTTACGGCTCGTACAAAAGCTTACAAACAATAGCTTCCTCTCGTAAATTTGCTAGTGGAACAGGAAAGGGAAAGGTTAGTTGTATCAGTAAATACTATCCTCCATGCATTTCAGTGACTTGTCAATTACGTATATAAATTACTCCGTCTACTATTTATTTAAACTGGGAGCAAGTGCTTAAAATGCGTTAAACTAATACCTCAAAGTGCCACCAGTAAGAAAAATTGTGCTTTAGGTAGCAAAAACGAGAAAATAAATACGCAGAAATACAAGGAAAAAGGACGAATTAGCAGGGATATAATCGCTAATGTGTGGGAAATTCGGTGTTTTTTCGGACACGTGCGAAAGTACTAACGTACTGTCGTTTTGCAGGACTATCACTGCAAAAATGTACTTCAGGCTCTGTAATACTATAAAGTGCGGTATCATACCAAAAACTACCAAAAATCGAGTGCATCTGAACTATGACACCTATCGCAAAGAAGCTGAATGTAATTAACACTTGCCCTTAAAAGTTACGTAGCTGGTTTATTCCCAGTATCAAATGGATACTGTTAAAATGTCTGCGCAACATATATAAATAATCCACGACGCGTACGAAAAGAATAAGTCTGTACTAGGGATGTAGTGACATTCTAAATATACAGGGCGCTATACGAACAAACACACGACGTCCCGAGGTCACGTGACAAGGCCGGCAATGTATGTTGACAACACAAAAGTGAGTGCTCACTCCAGAGATATTTACTCTATGAAGTGAGAGGGCGATAACAGACGCAGACGTTCTTCTGCGCGACGGCCTTCGCTTGACAGTAAATAGCGGTCGGATTTGTCGTTGGCAGTGGCGTCGAACACGCTGCGATGTCATGTTAAGACGCTTTCCTTTGACATGAGACAGAAACGAAAAGCATTTAAGTACACAATTCAATCTGCGCAATTAAAAAACGAATAATAATGGTCGTGCAGGTTTGATCAGTACTGTTGCCTGCAACTGAGTGGAAGGATTGGTGAAACTGCTTTTGATTTGGTTACGAATATGGCTACGAAGTCTTCCGCGACGCATTTCTTGAATAAAATTCTCTCGGTGTACATGCCGCGTCAGTTAAAGATAAAACTCCAAGCTTTCGACCACTACCTCCATGGTCGACGTCAGGGCTAAAACTGTCGTAAACTAGCGAGGCTCCCTCTTCTATGTGCAAAGGACGGCTTCTGATTGGCTGGAATACGTCATAGCTACAGTGACATGGCGCGTAGTGAAGTGTTGCCCTCTACTTCCATAGGCGTAGCTTTTGATTTTACACTAAAAGTACATGTGCAACTCCTTAAATATATTTACTGCCATAATTAGCATTGGAAAATTTAGTAAATTTTTAGGGAAGGAATGTAAAGCATATACGAAAACGTCGTATATGAAGTTAAACATTTATTTTACAGTTGTGACTTAAACGTGCTGGAGTGATCGTAACACTAAGAAGCAGTGATTTTCTCGTAATTTTACACGCAAACGCAACATGTTTACAGTTACCTGATTGTCTAACTATTTATGTAGCAAATCGCACTTAAACTTGCATAAAAGGTACTCTCTCATCACATAATTCTACAGCAAATCACGTGTAGTGCATAATACCGCCAAATAGTTGGGAGGGTAGGTCGTGATGCAGAGTGGAGTGTGTTTTGTGGCATTTCTCTAGAGATAAGTTTCGCACGAGGAGAGCAGTTTTCAATTTTCTTGATCAATTCCTTTACCTGAATATAAACATAGATGTCGCAGCTTCCTTGTGGAGTGCATTTGGGGTGAAACGCTTTAATACACGGCGAAGCCAATCCATCTTGAAAAATCTCGTCGTAAAATTGTGGATTTGTCCTCCCCACCAGTCATTACCAAGAAAAGTTGTCAGTTGAAACTTCTGGGCTGAGAGGCCGTGGTCGATGTATAAAATTTCCACTTAACGTTCCGTCTCCATCTATGGAAGACATCTTCTGAGGTCGTCCGGCTACTACCACTGAGGATCTTTTTCCTTTGTTATTTTATACCTTCACATAAAACAGGTAGGCTGGCAGCAGCATTCTACGTCGCACTTCAGCCTTAGAGGAGACAATGATAAAAGATAGAAAGAATACTCAGAAATGACAGAATGGTGGGTAAAAAACAGTAGACATGAAATACAAAACATGGAGCCTTTCACACTCGATGAGAAATCACAATAAAAGCTGTTGACCCGACGCACAAATAGCGATGATTGCGATGAGACAGGGGACGATGGAGTGTGGTGGTGATGACTGAACACAAAACACGACGGCGCACACACACACACACACACACACACACACACACACACACACACACGACACACTGATGGCGATGATCTCCAGCGCACGAATGTCCACGTAACGTGTGCGAGTCCGGGGACCTGCCAAGATGGGAAGACTGGTGAGGGAGAGGGGAGAGCAAAGATGCCAATGGCAGTGGACAGGGGAGGAGTAGAGGGATGGGGTAGAGGAAGCTTGGGGGAGGAGTGGGGAGAAAGGAAGGAGGAAGGGAAGGGGGAGAGAAGGGAGAGAGGGTGCCCAAAGGAAACAAACACAGGAAGGGGGAGGGAGGCTCAAAGTTGGTAGGATGGGTAGATGGAGGGGAAGAGGGCATCATCAGGGAGGGAGAGCTGGCGGAAGCCACCTTGGGAGAGGGTGTGGAGAGTGGAGAGATGGAGAGCAGGTGGGGATGTGGAAGTATAGGTGCGGCAGCGGACGGGGGGCGGGAGAGGATGGGGGAGACAAGTGGGTGAGGAGGATCGAGTTTGTGGGAGGTGTAGAGGATCCGTATCTGTTCGAGAAAAAGTAGGTGGGGGAAGGGAATTAGGTCGTACAGGATCTGTGTGGGGGAGGGGACTGAGGCTCCAGGTACTCCCGTATTTATAGAGGGCACCACCATCCGTCACGTGATGCTGACGTTATGCCTATCTTTGGAAGGCCTCATCATTGTCTATTAAGGGGACACAGTCGCGAGGGAACTCCCGTAAGGAATCAATGCTAAAATGAGCAAACGTCAGGTACACTTCCTGAAGTAACTAATGAAGATAAAGACCTGAAACTTTCACAGTGTACAGCTGAAACATCATTCTCAAATCACATAAAAATGGTTAATGTATTTTATATATTTCATGAGTAATTATTTTTTTGTTCTATAAGACAAAAAATTAAAACTTTTCTAAACACCTTGGAGCTTGTAAAACTGTTCTTTTTATCACTACTGGTCTATTTTTTTGTCTAATCATCGTTGTATTAACAAGAGATACTGTAAGTCTGAGATCTGTAGCAGTCATAGTTTTTGAGGAAAATGTACCAGAAGGTAATAAAATGTAGTTTTGAGAAAAATGGTATTAAAGTTTTACATGCAAGAAAGTAATGTACAATCACTCACTCTTAAAACATTTCAGGGCTACACTGTGGCTCAGCTTCTTGGTATTTTTTTATTTGATCTTCTGGCTATCCTGGCCCCCTTGGTAGCATTTCCTGCAGAAATATCAGCATAACGGATATGGTACATGTCAATATTATTTTCTGCCCTCTGTTCAAAATTCGCGGTTTCGCGGTTTATTTTTACATATTTATTTCCACGAAACTTAGGCTTATATCCAAACGTCCGTATTCTACCCATTGTGTTACAACGTTTCACAAAATCATTACATTTGTATCACCAAAACCTAAACAACTAGGATGAAGAAACTGACAAACGATAGTCAACAATGCAGACAGGCTGGCCAACATTAGAATAAAATTCTCTTGCAACCCAAATAGAGTATTTATATCCGTGGAACATGAATGTACTATAGTCAATGCTGACTACTGCGCAAGACACAGCAAAAATGGACGTCGCGCTAGTTACCATGCTTCACGAACATATTAATAACTCCGAATCTAATAATCATATTTGTATGAAACAAACGGCATTTTGTAGAAAAATAATTGGAGCATAGATTAAGATTTTAAAAAATTCGATTTTTGAGCCTGTTCGCGACTGTCCCCCCTTGAGAGTAATAGATTGTAATTGTGCCGGCGCAACATAGACATCCATGTTTTGTCTAACTTTAAAACTTCCTCTTTCCTATTAAAATTTTTGCGGTGTTAGTGAATCCCTCTTACTTCTCTATACATGTGCGCATTGTAATTAGTCGTTCGTGCTAGAGCGCTTGTCTCATTAAGTTTAATTTCGTGGTTCCCATCTCGAAAAACATGTTAAACTACGGCCGATTTTTTGATGTGTCCCGATCAACAGTGTCTTTTATGTTCGGCTAAGCGGGTGTTTACACTTTTCGTTCTTCCAGTATATACTTGTCCACAGCTGCATGGAATTTTGTATACCCCAGGTGTTGCTAGGTGTCGGGCGTCTTCTGCAGTTCTTAAATATTCCTTAATCTCCTTGGTGGGTCTGAAGATCGTTTCGATCCCAGAATTGCCCATAACTTTCCCAATACGGTCCGTGACTTTATTAATGAACGGTAGGAAAACTTTTCCAGTAAGCGACCGTTGTTGCTCTGGGCTTCTGGCTTCTTTTCTGCTTTGATGGAGGGCTCGATCAATTTCCTTGTTGGTATATCTGTTTTCATGAAGACTGACCGTAAGTGATTTAGTTCATCTTGTAAGTATGCCGGTTCGCAGATTTTGTTGGCTCTGTCCACCAAGGATTTCATGACCTCTCTTTTTTTTTCTAGGATGGTGGTTTGATTCCTTGTTCTTTCTATATACCTTGTGGCCCAGTGTCCCATCCACCCGTTTAATTACCGACACAACCAGGAAATTTAGTTGACCGTTGCTCTTTCTCCATCGTAAACTGTATTTTCGGGTTAATACTGTTCAGATGCACCAAGAAGACATCCAGCGCTTCTTCACCATGAGTCCACACTACAAATGTGTCATCAACATAGCGGTACCATTTAGCTGGCAGTCTGCAGCGCTCGCTGTTTTTCGAGATGGGAACCACGAAATTAAATTTAATGAGACAAGCGTTCTAGCACGAACAACTAATTATCATGCGGGCATGTATAGAGAAGTAAGAGATTCACAAACACAAGAAGAATTATAATAGAAAAGAGGAAGTTTTAAAGTTAAGCAAAACATGGATGTCGAAGTTGAGCCAGCAGAATGACAATCGATTACTCTTAATAGAGAATGATGCCTTCCAAAGATAGGCGTAACGTCGGCATCACGTGACGTATGGTGGTGCGCTCTATGAGTACCTGGAGCCTCAGTGGCAGTAGCCCGACCGCCTTAGATGATGTCCCGCAGATGGAGACGAATCGTTCGGAGGAAATTTTATACATCACCCACGGCCTCTCAGCCCGGAAATTTCAACGGAGGACAACACCGGCCGTGAGAGCCTACATTGTATGACAAGGAGAGTTTGTTCTCAAAGTAGTGCTTCGTTACGTTAAATAAAAATATTTAATAAAATTGTCGGGGTTGTTACGCTGTGGTCGAATGGATTTCACAATGAAACCCAACTACTCGTCCCCACTGGTGAGTCATCCTTACGGGGATCGTAGTAGCGAACCAGTGTGAATTGAACGCTTGAAGCAGCTTCGATCCAATTTCCGCCATTCATTGAAAATGTCTTGCACAGATCAGAACGAAACGTTAGGTTTCAATGTTGAAATTGCTTCTACTACAGCCTAACAGCCCAGAAAACTTTATTCATTGTGAGTTTCCCAGTTCTGAAATTTTAGATTTTAAAACTTCATCACATCAATCAAACATTTTCTAAAGGGCTCTTTTCAGTTTCCCGGATTTTGAAGTAATGTTATTCCTATGTTTGACATTCCACTGTTCTTTGAATTCTAGGTCCAAAAGAACCAATTCTCTTTCGTTGACATACGTAAACTGTCAGCAGTAACACTGCACTGTATACGTGTGGTTACTGCGTTCGTATCTTCTTCCACTGGAACTGCTTTTGCTCCTCCATTATCCAGGGTTCCGTTAAAAGTCGATTGGTACTGTCGACCTTGGAATAAGATGAGAAATAAAATGTTTCTGGCGTATTTAGATTGACGTCGATGAATGAGAATTCTCGACTTACTTGCTTCATCAGACGGTTTAATTATAATCCTTTCTTGGAAATTTATTTGCCGTCTTACACTTTCCCTTCGTGTATTACATGAAAATTTTAATAATTGCAATATATTGATCATTATTTAGGTTTATTTGCAGTGAAGTAACGCAAAACAATACAAAAATAAAAGTTTCTGCAGAAGAAATTGATCCCACGGATTCCAAATTAGCACTACGCTAAATTTCCTCTCCTCCAACTTCTGTTTGGAAAATACACTAAGATAAATTGCTCGTATCTCGCCCGACCTCAGGCCGCAATTTTTTCTGAGCTCATTTTGGACATCTTGGACCTCTCTTTTGTAGTTACTTACTGGCCATGCATTTCATGTACCGTAAATTTCGTTGTTCACGCTGCTGCTAGCATAATTTTGGTTGCAGCCTGAAACAGCTCCCATGTATCAGAAATTCGACTACTCACCGTATCTAATGAACTCCACCTAGTTCCTATTCCTCAACGTATTGATCTCATGCCTGTCGAAACTCCTCGGCACTTAACAGGTGCTATAGCACTGAGTACAAAGTCAGATGCAATCGGTGTCATTTCGAGCCAAGTGTCATGGCCCTTCAAAGTATTACTGATAGTAAACGTGTAACAAATGCCACATGAGCGTCAAGAAAAATAAAATAATCCTCTGTGTGTTCCCTCTCATTATAGACAGCTGCCCATCCATAGCTACTTAAACCTCATCACGGAATGCCTTAATTCAAAATTGCAAGTTACTGCATGACTAAGCGCTGCACTAGGCTTGAAGATACTGGTGACGGGAAGCTCTGAACCTGAGGGCCTACACATTCTTAAATACATCATCATCATCATCATCATCATCATCATAGACCGATTATGCCATTCAGCGTTCAGTCTGGAGCATAGTCCCCCTTATAAAATTCCTCCATGATCCCCTATTCAGTGCTAACATTGGTGCCTCTTCTGATGTTAAGCCTATTACTTCAAAATCATTCTTAACCGAATCCAGGTACCTTCTCCTTGGTCTGCCCCGACTCCTCCTACCCTATACTGCTGAACCCATGAGTCTCTTAGGTAACCTTGCTTCTCCCGTGCGTGTAACATGACCCCACCATCTAAGCCTGTTCGCCCTGACTGCTACATCTATAGAGTTCATTCCCAGTTTTTCTTTGATTTCCTCATTGTGGACACCCTCCTGCCATTGTTCGCATCTACTGGTACCTGCAATAATCCTAGCTACTTTCATACCCGTTACCTCAACCTTATTGATAAGGTACCCTGACTCCACCCAGCTTTCGCTCCCTACAACAAAGTTGGTCGAAAGATCGAACGGTGCACAGATAACTTAGTCTTGGTACTGACTTCCTTCTTGCAGAAGAGAGTAGATCGTAGCTGAGCGCTCACTGCATTAGTTTTGCTACACCTCGCTTCCAGTTCTTTCACTATGTTGCCATCCTGTGAGAATATGCATCCTAAGTACTTGAAACTGTCCACCTGTTCTAACTTTGTTCCTCCTATTTGGCACTCAATCCGTTTATATTTCTTTCCCACTGACATTACTTTCGGTTTGGAGATGCTAATCTTCACACCATAGTCCTTACATTTCTTATTTAGCTCTGAAATATTACTCTGCAAACTTTCAATCGAATCTGCCATCACAACTAAGTCATCCGCATATGCAAGACTGCTTATTTTGTGTTCACACATCTTAATCTCACCCAGCCAGTCTATTGCTTTCAACATATGATCCATATATAATATGAACAACAGTGGAGACAGGTTGCAGCCTTGTCTTACCCCTGAAACTGCTCTGAACCATGAACTCAATTTACAGTCAACTCTAACTGCTGCATGACTATCCATGTAAAGACCTTTAATTGCTTGCAAAAGTTTGCCTCCTATTCCATAATCTCGTAGAACAGACAATAACTTCCTCCTAGGAACGCGGTCATATGCCTTTTCTAGATCTATAAAGCATAGATACAATTCCCTGTTCCATTGGCAACACTTCTCCATTATTTGCCGTAAGATAAAGATCTGGTCCTGACAACCTCTAAGAGGCCTAAACCCACACTGATTTTCATCCAGTTGGTCCTCAACTAATACTCGCACTTTCCTTTCAACAATACCTGAGAAGACTTTACCCACAACGCTGATTACACAGATATCTCTGTAGTTGTTACAATCTTTTCTGTTTCCATGTTTAAAGATTGGTGTGATTACTGCTTTTGTCCAGTCTGATGGAACCTGTCACGACTCCCAGGCCATTTCAATTATCCTGTGTAGCCATTTACGACCTGACATTCCACTGTATTTGATGAGTTGGGACTTAATTTCATCCACCCCAGCTGCTTTATTGCACTGCAATCTATTGACCATTTTCACCACTTCCTCAAATGTGATCCTATTTCCATCCTCATTCCTATCCCATTCTTAAATACTAAAATGCTCGAAAAATGATCACTTTCTCTAAACACAGTAGTTGTGCTCTAATCGGACGCATAAGTTTGAAATTTAGCTCAAGTGCCTACAACCTTCATCTGTAGAGGTGCAAAAGCTTGGCAACCCGCGACGTCAATCACGGGCTAGGCGACGCTGCAAACAAAGGTCTCGACACATGAAGGAAAACGGCCACAGCTCGGAAGTTCATGTGAGTTATAAGATGGGTTAGTCACACTGGCACAAAATTCTACCAGAATTTTGCCGAATGCCACCGTGGATAAGTCAAAAGGAGTAAAACGTCGGTAGTAGGGGGAGGGTGGGTGACGACTTTCAAATTCATGACAAGGATGACAGGAGAGGATCAAAGACACCCTGAAGCTGTCATCCTCCTTCACTTTGCAGTAACCTGTAGTATACAAAGCTAAGAAATATTCCGGTCTCACAAGCAGTCTAGGGTGCCTTCAATGAGCGGTAGATTCGGACATTTTTCTTCAGTTTGTTGCCCTCGCTCGTAGATCCAGAAACGCAATGTGACGTTTTTAATCAGAAGACCACAGGAGAGGATAAACAACGTTTGAAAGGTGAAACATGACGCAGCATCGTCCAACATCCTGTAGCTGAACCAGTGACGCACTGTAAGTGTGCTGGTTAACTGCTGGATGATCCCTGGTGTTCAGTGCTTCACCATTGGCCGCGGTGTGGCTTCTCTCCACTTGGGGTTTGAAACCATCCGAAAATTGGTGCAGCAAGGCTAAAACTTGGTGACGTTGTTCCTTGGTCAAACCAGATCCTATAGGCAGTTCAGTAAGAGATTGATGCTCCGCATTGTCGGTAGTGCTAGTGGAGTACAATCATTAGTCGATGCGCTGAGGAGTGCATCCTGGACTGATTGGAATCCTATGCACATACCTTTAGGGGTGAGTTGTGACTCTTCCTGACAGTAAGCCAAAGTTCTCCTTGACTAAGACTTGATTGTGATCATCGCTGGTATGTTTCTTTTGTCTTCAGTCGAGGAAAACACTATTTTTATTCATTCTTCGTTACCAGTTGGGAATTCCGTTTGCAAAAGGGTGAACGGTTTTACAGACCATCATGCACAAATTTTAACACGAGCCTTCTGTATGCGCCCACGCGCCCACGCCCCCAATTTTACTTCACATAATTTGCTATCAACTGTATAGTTTAGTTTTAAAAGTGGTTTAACAACTGAAAATGCTACATTCTCCTTTCCTTTGAGGTACTGGATGGATTACACAAAAGATTTCGAACGCTAGGAATATTTCTCTATTTCACTAAGGTGTTTGTGTTGATTGCAAGATACTGCTCCAGAAGTTGGACCGAGCGAGGTGGCGCAGTGGTTAGCACATTGGACTTGCATTCGGGAGGACGACGGTTCAATCCCGCGCCTGGCCATCCTGATTTAGGTTTTCCGTGATTTCCCTAAATCGCTCCAGGCAAATGCCAGGATGGTTCCTTTGAAAGGGCACGGCAGACTTCCTTCCCTAATCCGATGAGACCGATGACCTCACTGTTTGGTCTCTTCCTCCAAACAACCCCAACCCAGAAGTTGGACAATTGCGGAATACGGGGAGTATCTCACAATTGGTTCACATCTTACTTTAACAACAAACAGCAAATGGTCATTATTGAGTCTTGACAATAGCTGGATGTGGGGTCTAAGTGTGGCACACCCAAATGGTATCAATGCTTGGGCGACTCCAGTTCCTTATTAAACGAAAGATATGCCCTCTAGCATTATACGTAATTCTAAAATATTTGTCTGCCGATGACACTAGCTTCGTAGTAAAGAGTGTTGAGTGCAACATATGCTTTATTTCAAATAGTGCAGTTCATGACATAAGTTCATGGCTTGTAGAAAAAATTTAACGCTAGAGCACACTGTTTTTACAGTTTATAAAAGACAATTCAACAAATCCTGTAGTTCTAATTTTACAGAATGGGCATATGAAATGAGTGAAATCCACACCTCTGCAGCTGCTTACAGGCGTTGATGAATATCAACAGGGACAGTTGAAAATGTGTGCCCCGACCAGGACTCGAACCCGGGCTCTCCTGTTTACATGGCACACTATCCGACTGAGCCATCGCGGATACAGAAGATAGTGTTACTGCAGGGACTTAGTTCTGGCACGCTCCTCGTGAGACCCACATTTCCAACTTCTGGACAGGGGCACTACAAATGTAGTGTGTGGACAATAAGTTGGAAATAAGGGTCTCACGAGGAGCGTGCCAGAGAAAAGGCCCTGCAGCCGTACTATCCTGTGTCCTCGATGGCTCAGTGGATGGTGTCTGCGATGTAAGCAGGAGGTCCCGGCTTAGAGTCCTGGTCGGGGCACACTCTTTCAACTGTCCCGGTTGATATTCATCAACGCCTGTAAGGAGCGACAAAGGTCTGGATTTCACTGTAACGTCATTCTTAGAGCTACAAGATTACCAGTGGTGTCCGTTCTGACACCATATTCACACGAATGGGCATATAGTTGGTGAAGTTAAAATTCAAATTTCTAGGTGTTCAGATAGTAAACAGTTGTAAACGTTCATTTACTAGTTCAAAGATTTAATGCTGCCATTTTTGCTGTTATAACGGTATCTAAAGTCAGTTACACTGAAAGTAGTCTACTTTCCTTAGTTTTATTCTCTTAAGATTTATGGTATTGGATTTTGGGGTAACACTTCACATTCTGAAAGTATTATTTGGCTCAGAAACGTGTGGTTTGGACAATAAGTGGTAAAAAGTTCGCGAACATCTTGTCGACTCGTGTTCATTAGTCTGGGTATTCTGACACTGGCCTCTCAATGTGTGTTCTTTACTGTCGTTTATAAGAAACAATATCAGCTGATTCCCAAAAATTAGCAGCTTTCGCTCAGTTAACATTA
The DNA here is from genome assembly GCF_021461385.2 of Schistocerca piceifrons. NCBI lineage: Eukaryota > Metazoa > Arthropoda > Insecta > Orthoptera > Acrididae > Schistocerca > Schistocerca piceifrons. The sequence goes on from NC_060139.1 coordinate 669,627,184, forward strand.
GGCATAAATCCAATTTGCATTTGGATTGCACTTCCTTGATTCCTGTGCAGAAAGGTGTGCAGTATAGTGCTGCACCCATTTTCAATAAGTTACCACGAGAATTCAAAAATGTTAGCAGTAATCCAGTCTCTTTCAAATCGAAACTGAAGATTCCTCATGGGTCACTCCTATTCTGTCGAGGAGTTTCTCGAAAGATTGAGCTGATTTGTTACATTGTTGATTGCATTTACATAAACTTACGGCTTGTCTTTTTTCGGTTCATAAACATTTTGTTTTGTTATTACTTTCAGGTTGTAATTTAGTGTACTGACACGTTCCATGACCATAGATATTTTTTTCTCAATGTGGTCTTACGGAACTAGACGTGCACAACAACAAACAGCTTCACATTACGGCAAAGGGAAACGGCTACGGCATGTTGGGAAGCCACATTGTCTACGATGCAGCGACACTCCTGCCACATGCTGGCTATAAAGGCGCGCAGTTGACTCGTGCGAATGGGACTTGATTGATCGTTGACATCGTCCGACGTACGTCGAGGAATACTCGTCTTTTTCTCCAGTTGCGTACAACATACTCAGGGCGTCCACAGTGAAAACGCCGGAGTACATTAAGCTTTGTCCTCCAAATTTCATTCTGCAGAGAGGAGTACCTGTATTGGTAGGATGCTGGCCGCAGCATGTCGAAATTCGCAGTGTCTACTCTTCAAAGTAAGTTCAACTGGTGGTAACGATCTATACTCCTCAGTGTTCCCTATTAACTCCTGGCGGATGGTGCTCGAAATTTCTGGCCGCGATAAACCAGTTAGCCTTCTATCTTATTATTTGGCGTATGAAAAATCACACTGTCGTCACTCACACCTGTTAACAAGCTGAGAGGTAGTCACGAATATAAATGTGATTCATAAAGTGCAGAATAAATTTCTTATTTCCATCTGCGATCGCAAAATGGTTGTCCTTAGACCATCGGTTTCGGTTGTCTAACAGACAAAAACCAAAAGCTGAATTGGAATCAAACTTAGATTATTCAACACATGCTACCAGTTTAGACTCCAAAACGCGTCATCTTCAGGCCCCAAGCGTTATGTGCCATTCACAACCGAAATGACAGACAAGTCTTCAAATAGAAACTGGTATTAAGCTTGTACGCCACCAATTACAATGAACGAAGTCGTATATACAGCGTGTCAAAAGCAGCTGGATTACTTATCTTCGTAGCAGCAACAAGCAAGAATGGTCCTTGTTGTGGCCTCCTTCGTCAGAATAGCCTGATACGTTTCTTCTAGTCTGTCAGGAATTTTGTCGGCTTCTGTCATGCACGAATTCACAATGTGGATAATACACATTTTAGGATCTTCATTTCACGAATAAAATATACCCCCTCCGGGATAGGGTGAACCCAGAACCAATCTCTCACAACCAGTTGTACCACAGTATAACCATTATTAACCTGCAATTTAGTAGTAACATAAATAAATATCAAAGTCACAGTTTAAATATTTATAGTTAACAGAAGTTAATACACGGTTCAGTCCATCGGTCCGAATGATGCTTAAACTTGGTACTACTTGAATGGCACACAAGACGCAGTTCAGAATTAGAAGTGCAAGTGCTGTTGGCTGGAACCGCTTCAGTATTCAACACAGAAGTATGACACTCGTAAAGCTCGACCTTCGCACTCTTCAGACACCGCGATTGACAGCAGACTTTCCAAATCTTTGAACACGCGGTGACTGTTAATAACTTATGACAATATGGAAAACTACATTATTCCTCGGTGTCGTTAAACCCTTTTTCAAAATGGTCTACCGCTAAGTGGACTTCATGCTGATCGTCACGAAATGATTCTTTCACCTAGGTCTGGAATTATTTAGCGCTATCAAGTTCCTCTTAGTTCTCGAGCAACTGCTAGGTAGCGCTGTCACAGTAAAACTACACATTTGCCAAGTCATCCAACTTGCTGCACTTAACGTCTCGTTAGATTTTTCAGCCATTTCGTTGGCTCCTGAATATACGAACAAAGGGAATGACTTATTGTTTTCTGTCTAATAACCTTGTAGGCGACGGCTTTTATGTTGCGTGATAGGGGCCACAGTGTTGTGGGGTAGTCGACGAAGCTTAACTCTTAGCACTGAAAGCACGTTTATTATGGACACAACCGTGCACAAACTGCCAGCTGGAGAGTGGGTGGTGTTCTTATAAACATGAAGTATTTGAGAATGTGCACGAGTCTCGGTACTATACATTGGCCTCTGGAGATGTCATTTCTTGTCTATAATATTAGCTTATTCCTAAGAATAAGCAGCTTTCACTCATTTAATACTCACCAGGAATCAGACATGCATTTGGGTCGTACTTCCTTAACTCTTGTGCAGAAAAGTGTGGAGTATACTGTTGCATCCATTTGCAATAAGCTACCACTCGAATTCAAAAATTTTAGCTGTAATCCACGCGGTTTCAAATCGAAACTTAGTTTCCTCGTGGTCACTCCTATTCTGCCGAAGAGTTCCTCGAAAAATTGTTGTATTTTTGTATTGTTGATTGAGTTTACTAAACTTATGGACTAACTTCTTTCGGGTTCGTGAACGTTTATTTTCATCTGTTTTTACTTTCATGTTGCAATTTCATGTACTGATACGTTCCATGATACTGATTTTCTGTTTCATCCAACCTAACTTGACAAGTAAATAAAATAAAAATAATTGCAAACATGAATTTGGAGAACTCTTTAGGAGCCACGAATTCTAACAAAGTGGGGTCTGGAAGCCCGCCAGCCGTGACACTAATCACTGCTCCATATTACATGCACTACAGGTCGTGGCAGTGTGTCGCACGTGACATGAAAGTGGATCCTCTCCAAAACTAAAAGTTCTTCGTCTTGGACTGAGCGAGGTGGCGCGTAGTATCACACTGGACCCGCAATCGGGAGCACGACAGTTAAAACGCTCGTCCGGCCATTTAGACTTTCCGTGATATCCCTAAATCGATTCAGGCATGGTTCCTTTGCAAGAGCATGGTCGACTTCATTCTCCAGCCCTAATGCGATGGCACCCTAAATCAACTAATCTACCTACCTTTGGCTTGGGCGGTGGTCAGACTGTTCTGACATTTTTCAATCAAGCCCACGATCTTCGCAAAATTTTCCATATAGGAGTAACAGTGTAAAAGTAAGACATACATTGCGTGTCTGACAGCAGTTCTGGTATCCTGGCCCGACGAGTTCGAAAGTCGGCCAGAAAGTATGCATGTAGACGACAGCCGCTGGCCCCCCCAGGGGATCCACAACTCTTTTGTGGATACGTGCGTAGCGAGCATGGGGCCCCGAGCTAATGTGGCCTTCCTTCCTTTCCGGGCTGCATACCTTCCCTTTCCGCATCCTTCCCCATCCCCTGCCTTCACCCCCCCCCCCTCACCTCTGGCTCTTTCCTTCACTTTCTCCCCCTCTGGGAGTATGGTTTGCGCCTACGTCCGGAGATGGACGCTTGTAAATGTACCGCATTCTTCTTCTTCCTTGCTTGCTTGTATGTCTTCTTCCTTCCTTTGTCCTTCTCCTTTCCTTACCTCTTCCCTTTACCCTTTTCTACGCTGCGGCGTTTGAGACCCCCTCTTCTTTCCTTTCCCTTTCTCTTTCTTCCTCCCTGTGCGTGTCTGAAGGCCGACCCACGCACTTCCATGCGTAGCCGGTGACGGGGTAACGCGTAATTCCCCGCCCCGGGTAGACAGGTAGGACACGTACGTACCCCCTGGTAAAGGCCAGGCCCAGGGAGGGGTGATAACCCGAGCTGATACCTTCCAAAAGTGCCGATTGGTCCCTCCGTCCGTTTGTCGGGAGGTGTGACCTGAGGTGTGAACAATCACCTAAGGCGGGTGTGCCCTCGGTGAGGGCCCCCACAAGGGAGGAGCGCGCCATCGGAGACGCCGGTAATCATGGGGGATTCTTCCGCAATGGTTTCCTCACCTTCCACTATGTCTGCTCACAAACGTAAGTTCACTGAGTCTCAGCCACAGACGGTTCTTCCATCGTTGCCACAGTTCCTTGTTGTTTCTCGGTCTGACGAAGGTCACGACTTTTCCACGGTCAACCCTTTCATTATTCAGAAAGGTGTCGACGCAATTACGGGTCCTGTAAAGTCTTGTTCCAGATTACGGAATGGTACCCTGTTGTTGGAAACACACAATGCCCTCCAGGCTCAAAAATTGCTGCGTACTTCTCTGCTCCACACCTTCCCTGTCCGGGTGGAACCGCACCGTACCTTAAATTCCTCACGTGGAGTCGTTTATACACACTCCCTCGATGGATTGTCTGACGAAGAAATTCAGCACTACCTGTCTGACCAGGGCGTCACCGCTGTTCGTCGGGTTATGAAAAGGGTTGACTCGAACATCATTCCAACCCGCACTGTCTTCTTGACATTTGACAAAGTTCAACTCCCATCAAAAATCAAAGCAGGCTATGAGATAATTTCCGTTCGCCCTTATGTCCCAAACCCTACGCGTTGCTATCGATGTCAGCGGTTCAATCACACCAGCCAGTCCTGTTCCAATCCGGCCAAATGTGATACGTGTGGCAAGGATGCCCATGAGGGTGCTTGTCCACCTCCATCCCCACACTGCATCAACTGTATGGGTGACCACGCTGCTTCCTCTCGAGATTGCCCCGTTTTTAAGGATGAAAAGCTCATCCAGGAAATAAGAGTGAAGGAAAAGGTGTCGACCTTTGCTGCTCGAAAGTTACTCGCCAGTCGACAGCCCACCGTGCCTCAGAAAGGAAAATACAGTACTGTCGTTGCTTCTCCTCGGCCAACAAAGGAGGCGGCCACGCAGACTTGCGACCTCACATTTAGTACCACGGTCGTCAGATCGGCCAGCGCGAAGATCGCCCGTTCAACCTCACCACTTTCGCCTGCCCACTCTATGGCTCACCCTTCGTCGGGTTCTGCTAAATCTCGAGCCCAAAAGTCAGACGCCAAGTCTTCGAAAAAAGAGCATTCTCGTGAAGAGTTTTTACGTACTGCAACTTCACAACCATCGGTTCCTCCTTCATCTAAACATCATACCTCCAAGAAGGCTACGAAGAAACACAGTTCCTCTCCTTCTCCGCCAAGGCGTGTCCCAACTACAGCACCACCTGGCGGAAATCGCCCTCGGCCATCTTCTGTGTCGCCGAGGCGCACTGCTGGTGGCCGGTCAACTAGCCGATCGTTGGTGGCAGGAGCTGCTCCTGACCAACCTATGGGTCAGGATCTTCTGCCTTCGACTGAATGCCATTCCATGCTGTCGGTCGCAAGCTCTGAGCAGTCGTTGAGTTGACAGCGACCTTGGTCACGTTTCTCCATTTTCTGTTCACCCTATGTCCATTATCCACTGGAATATCCGCGGCATTCGCGCCAATCGGGATGAATTGTCGATCCTCTTACGATCCTACTCGCAGGTCATCTTCTGTCTTCAGGAAACAAATCTGCGTCCCCATGACCGCTTTGTTCTCCCTCATTTTCAGTCCGTCAGATATGACCTCCCCTCTGTTGAAGGCGCTCCAGCCCATGGAGGACTCATGATTCTGCTCCATGATACTCTCCATTATCACCCAATCCCCTTAAACAGTTCCTTCCAAGCTGTCGCCGTCCGTCTTTCCCTTTCTGGATACACGTTCTCTCTATGTACGGTATACATTCCATCGTCTACACCACTGGCAGGAGCTGCTCTCCTTCATCTTCTTGATCAGCTTCCACCCCCCTATTTGCTGGTTGGGGACTTCAATGCCCACCACCCGCTTTGGGGATCTCCACATCCTTGTCCACGTGGCTCACTATTGCTAGAAGTCTTCCACCAAGCGGATCTAGTCTGCCTCAACACTGGGGTCCCCACGTTTTTGTCTGCCTCCACGGCAAGTTTATCTCATTTGGACCTTGCGGTCGGTACTGTTCCGCTAGCCCGGCGCTTCGAATGGTTCGCCCTTGATGATACACACTCGAGTGACCACTTTCCATGTGTCCTTCGACTGCAGCCTCAACTGCCATATCTGCGCTCGCGACGCTGCAAGTTTGCCCAAGCCGATTGGACACTTTTTTCGTCTCTAGCGACATTCGATAACCGTCGCTTTCCCAGCGTCGACGATGAGGTCACACATTTTACCGACGTTATTCTCACAGCTGCGGAACGTTCAATACCACGCACCTCCGAATTGCCCCGGCGCCCCCCAGTTCCTTGGTGGAACGAGGCATGCCGTGACGCAATACGTGAGCGGCGACGTGCTCTTCGCATTTTCCGTCACCATCCAACTTTGGCCAACTGTATCCGATATAAGCAGCTCCGTGCGCGATGCCGTCGCGTCATCCGCGATAGCAAGAAGGCAAGCTGGCAATTCTTTATTAGCTCATTTAACACCTTCACTCCCTCCTCGGAAGTTTGGAGCCGGCTTCGACGGTTCTCAGGCGCGCCTAGTTTCTCCCCGGTCTCTGGGCTCACTGTCGCGCATGATACCTTAGTGGACCCCGTCGCAATTTCTAACTCATTGGGTCAGCACTTTGCTGAGATTTCGAGCTCTTCAAATTACCCGCCAGCGTTTCTCCCGAAGAAACGTGCAGCGGAAGTGCGACATCTTGCTTTCTCCTCTCAAAATCGCGAAAGCTACAATACTGTTTTCTCCATGCGCGAACTCCAACATGCACTCTCTTCTCGCTCCTCCGCCCCAGGACCGGATGGTATCCATGTCCAAATGTTGCTGCATTTATCAACCCATAGCCTGCGCTACCTCCTTTGCCTTTATAATCGAATTTGGACCGACAGTACCTTTCCCAGGCGATGGCGGGAAGCTATTGTCGTTCCCGTTCCGAAACCTGGAAAGGACAAACATCTCTCCTCTAGCTATCGCCCCATTTCTCTCACGAGTAGTGTCTGTAAGGTTTTGGAGCGTATGGTGAATTACCGTTTAGCTTGGTGGCTGGAATCCCGCAGTCTTTTAACACCAGCCCAATGCGGATTCCGACAACATCGTTCCGCCGTTGACCATCTTGTTGCTCTCTCCACTTATATCATGAACAATTTCCTCCGGAAACGCCAAACGGTAGCAATATTTTTTGATCTGGAGAGAGCATACGATACCTGTTGGAGGACAGGCATCCTCCGCACACTGTTCTCTTGGGGCTTTCGAGGCCGGCTGCCCCTTTTTCTTCGCGAATTTATGGCAGAGCGCACATTTAGGGTGCGGGTGAACACTACTCTATCCCGTATTTTCTCCCAAGAAAACGGGGTACCCCAGGGCTCCGTGCTGAGTGTTGTACTGTTTGCCATTGCCATTAATCCAATTATGGATTGTCTCCTTCCTGATGTCTCGGGCTCCCTCTTTGTGGACGATTTTGCGATCTACTACAGCTCTCAACGGACCAGCCTTCTTGAAAGACGTCTTCAAGGATGTCTCGATCGCCTCCACTCGTGGAGCATCGAAACCGGCTTCCGTTTCTCACCCAGTAAGACCGTTTGTGTTAATTTTTGGCGACGTAAGGAGTTTCTTCCGCCCTCCTTACATCTAGGTCCTGTCAACCTTCCGTTCTCCGACGTCGCTAAATTCTTGGGTCTTATGTTTGACAGAAAACTGTGCTGGTCCTCCCACGTTTCCTATCTTTCGGCTCGCTGTCTGCGTTCCCTTAACACCCTCCGTGTCCTGAATGGCACCTCTTGGGGAGCGGACCGAGTGGTCCTTCTCCTCCTCTATCGCGCCTTAGTGCGCTCGAAATTGGATTATGGAAGCATAGTCTACTCCTCTGCTTGGCCGTCTATTCTTCGGCGTCTCGACTCCATCCACCACCGTGGATTACGTTTAGTGTCTGGAGCTTTTTACACCAGCCCTGTGGAAAGCCTTTATGCTGAGACTGCTGAACCTCCGCTATCCGATCGGCGGGCAGTCCTTCTGAGTCGTTATGCTAGCCATTTGTCTTCCATGCCTGCTAATCCAGCCCATGACCTTTCTTTCGACGCCTCCCTTGATGTCGGGTATGCAGGCCGCTCCTCCTCCCTACTACCCCCGGGAGTCCGCTTCCGTCAACTGCTCCATTCTCTTTCCTTCCGCTTTCCTAAAACCTTCTTGACAACTTGGGGTACAGCACCGCCTTGGCTCCGTCCCCGGATCGACTTGCTCAGAGACCTATGTCAATTTCCCAAGGATGGTACCCCTACACTTGTTTACCGTCGGGCATTTGCTGCTCTATGTGCACAAATGACGGAAGCCACATTTATTTACACCGATGGCTCGAAAACATCGTTAGGTGTAGGGAGTGCCTATATTGTTGGCGACACCCCAAATCACTTTCGGCTTCCCGACCAGTGTTCGGTTTATACTGCGGAGCTTTACGCTATTCTCCAGGCTGTCCACTACATCCGCCGCCATCAGCGGATACAGTACGTAATCTGCTCAGATTCTCTCAGCTCTCTCCTCAGTCTCCAAGCTCTTTACCCTGTGCACCCTCTGGTCCACCGGATTCAGGACTGTCTGTGCTTGCTCCACCTGGGGGGCGTCTCAGTGGCGTTCCTCTGGCTCCCAGGACACGCTGGTATCTGTGGAAATGAGGCGGCCGATATAGCGGCCAAGGCTGCAGTCTCTCTTCCTCGGCCAGCTATTCAGTCTCTTCCGTTTACCGATCTACGGAGCGGTTTATGTCGCCAAGTTGCTCATTTATGGCATGCGCATTGGTCAACACTTCCCCATAATAAATTGCGGGAAGTGAAAGCCCTTCCTTGCGCATGGACCTCTTCCTCCCGATCGCGTCGTCGGGAGGAGGTAATTTTAGCTAGACTCCGGATAGGGCACTGTCTTTTTAGTCATCGACATCTTTTAAGCGGTGATCCTCCCCCACTCTGTCCCCACTGCTCTCAGCCGTGGACGGTCAGACACCTTTTAATTGAATGCCCCTATTTTAATCCGTTACGCTCCCGTCTACAGCTATCGCCTGATCTATCGTCGATTTTAGCAGATGACACGCGCTCAGCTGACCGCGTTCTACAGTTTATTAGTGACAGTGAAATGACGTCAGTCATTTGAAGCCTTTTTTTTGGGGGACAACCAACCCCTTTCTATAGTGGATTTTTAAGCATTTCTTCTGCCTTTAGTTTCTCAAATTTTATGACTTTGTTCCCATTGTTGCTGATTTTAAATTTCTTTTTCTTCCTGTTTTCTACGTCACGGGCTGGGCGCTAATGACCATAGAAGTTTTGCGCCCTAAAACCACAAACAACCAACAACCAAGACAGCCGCTGGGCAACGCTCGTAATATTTGCGAGCGCTGAGCGCTGGCCTCTCATCGGGCGCCAGCCAATAGGCGCCTGCGGATACGCTGAAGCTCTTAACGCACGCGTCCGGACCTCAGTCGTGTTCTGAATGCGCTCTTGTATGTTCATTATATACGCAGCTTTGGTTCTTAATATTGCTAGTTAAGGTTCCTGATTTAGATTCCTCTCCGGATTTGTCGTTCTGTCTTGTTCGTCCGTCTCTGTTCTGTTCCGCGGTTTTCGGCGACTCACCGTCAACGCCCTCGGCCAGCCCCCCTGCGAGTCCGGGGTAAGAATAGGCCTGAGGTATTCCTGCCTGTCGTACGAGGCGACTAAAAGGAGTTTCAACCGTTTCGGCCTTCCATGTGATGGTCTCCCTTGGGGTTTGACCATTTTTCAAAATTCTACTGAAGTATGAGCCTTTTGGGGAAGGACACCTTCGTGGTGTACCACTGGTCCTAAGTGCACTAAGACCTTGGCACTCAGCATTGCACCAGCGTTGTAACCATACCCACTATTCCTCAAATTGGGCCTAAACGCCTGATGGGTTGTCCAAGTTACGCCCATCGTGCATCTCCATCTGCCCCAGCGATCATGATGGACTTTCCATGGCACCAGAAATCCAGCACGGTAGCCAGCCCGTTGTGGTGGGGTCGTCATGTACCCTCTAGGTTGTAGCCCCCTAACACAGGGATCATACTGCCGATACCCGAGCTGCACCCTCCCCACGTCGGCCAAGGAGTAGATGCCCGTCTCCTTGGGGCATCAGGACTCCTGGCAATGGTCATCCTGCCAGGTGGCCCTTGCTGCGGCTGGGTGGCGCCCGTGGGGAGAGCCCCTGGTCGGAGTGGGTGGTATCGGGGCGGACGTTTCGCAGATGAAATGTCAACACGTATCAGGTCGCTCTGCGGCCGAGTCTTTCAAAAGAAAAGGTACCGTTTCTAGTCCTGGTTCTCCTGCCCTTTCCCCCTTGGCCACTCCATGGGAGGAGGGACAGGCCCGCCGGCTTGGGGCGAAGTACTTCCCCCGCTATTTGGTCTGTTCTCGAACCGATGGGGGGACATTCGCCACCTCCAAGCCCATGTTCTTTGTTCAGCACATTGAGGACATCTTCGGGGAAATCGAGGCTCTCAGCAAGATGCGTTCAGGGTCCGTTCTTATCAAGACCACCTCCGCCACACAGTCGGCGGTGCTCCAGGCGTGCGACCGCCTAGGGGACATCCCAGTATCCATTGTCCCACATCTGGCACTAAATAGGACGCAGGGGGTTCTTTTTCATCGTGACCTCCTGCTACAATCTGATGAGGAGCTCAGGGCCAACCTGGAGCGCCGAGGCGTGCATTTCGTCCGGCGAGTCCAGCGCGGCCCCAAAGACGGCAGCATCGACACCGGGGCCTTTATCCTCGCCTTCGAGGGGGACGTTCTCCCGGAGAAGGTAAAGGTGATATGCTACCGGTGTGACGTGCGACCTTACGTCCCGCCTCCTATGCGCTGTTTTAGGTGTTTGCGCTTTGGGCACATGTCGTCACAGTGTGAGGCTGAGCCCCTTTGTGGCGATTGTGGACGTCCTCTTCGTGAGGAACGTACGTGCACCCCACCACCTCGGTGCATTAATTGTCCTGGCATCCACTCGCCTAGATCCTCAGACTGCCCCGCATATCAGAAGGAGAAGAAGATACAAGAAATCAAAGCTTTGGATCGGCTCTCTTATTCTGAGGCCCGGAAGAAGTATGACCGCCTCCATCCCGTGCCATTGACCACTTCGTTTGCCTCAGTTGTGTCCACTCCTTCCGCAGTATCCTCACCCCTATCCTGTCCCCCCTCCACCTCCTCCGCCCATCAGGGGGCTCTGCCTCCGCCTCCCAAATCCCTCCCTTCCAAATCCTCCTCCCCCATGGCCCCCACCCCCTCTGCCCCAGGGACAACCCTTCCTCCTCCTCCTCCTCCTCCTCCTCCTCCTCCTCCTCCTCCTCCTCCTCCTCCTCCTCCTCCCCCCCACGCCACCTGAGAAGTGATCCTCTTCTTAGGCGTCCATCGGGGAAACGTTCCGGACCCCAGCTTCCGAGGTCCGGCGTTCCAAAACGGACCCCGCGGGTGAGGACCTTCTTCGGGTCCAGCCCACCATCCCTGTGCCTCCTCAGCCTTCCAAGAAGGCCTCCAAGAAGAAGTCTCTATCCCCCTCTCCACCCCGGCGCGTTTCGTCTGATGCTCCATCCGTGAGTCGCTGCTCCCGGCCGTCCTCAGTTTCGCCGGGACGCTCTGCGGCCAGGCGCTCCGCCAGCCTTTCGTCGGCAAATGATGCGGCCCCTCCTACACAACCAGGGACAGCGGCCGCAGCTGGCGATGAGTCGATGGAACCGGATCCGCCTCCCGTCGGTTGTAGCGTTGTTCCCTCGCAACCTGGCCCTCCGCGGCCGTCGAGGTGACCAGCTCTTCCCCCGTCTCGTTCCGCCAACTTTTTGACTAGCGATGGCGTTGTTTCATTGGAACATAAGACGTATTCGATCTAATCGGGAGGAATTACAACTGCTCCTCCACCTGGACTGTCCGCTCGTCCTTGGTCTCCAGGAAACCAAGTTGCGCCCGACTGACTGTATTGCCTTTACCCACTATACCTCGGAGCGGTATGACCTCACCCCTGTGGACGGTATCCCAGCTCATGGTGGGGTCATGTTGCTCGTTCGGGACGATGTCTATTACCATCCCATCCCATTGACCACCCCACTCCAAGCAATAGCTGTCCGCATTACTCTTTCTGCTTTTACTTTTTCAGTTTGTACCATCTACACTCCACCGTCATCTGCTGTTAGTCTGGCTGATATGATGCACCTGATCGTTCAGCTTCCCCTGCCGTTCTTATTGTTTGGCGACTTCAATGCCCATCATCCCCTTTGGGGCTCTCCTGCATCCTGTCCAAGAGGCTCACTCTTGGCGGATGTCTTCAACCATCTCAATCTTGTCTGCCTCAATACCGGCGCCCTGACTTTCCTCTCGGACTCATACCTACTCCCACTTGGACATCTCGATCTGTTCTACCACTCTTGCCCGTCGGTTCGAGTGGTATGTCCTTTCTGACACCTATTCGAGCGACCACTTCCCCTGTGTCGTTCGTCTCCTGCACCACACCCCATCCCCACGTCCTTCAAGCTGGAACATACTGAAAGCTGACTGGGGACTTTACTCCTCCCTGGCGACCTTTCCGGACCACGATTTTCCCAGTTGTGACAGTCAGGTCGAATACCTCACAGCTGTTATCATCAATGCTGCCGAACGTTCCATTCCTCGTACTACTTCTTCTTCACGTCGCGTTTCCGTCCCCTGGTGGAATGAGGCTTGTAGGGACGCTATCCGTGCTCGACGACGTGCTTTACGCACCTTTCGCCGCCATCTTACGTTGGCGAATTGTATTGAATACAAACGACTCCGAGCGCAATGCCGTAGAGTCATCAAAGACAGCAAAAAATCTTGTTGGGCCTCTTTCACCAGCTCCTTTAACAGTTTACTCCCTCTTCCGTCGTTTGGGGTAGCCTGCGCCGGCTGTCGGGCATTAAGGCCCACTCCTCGGTACCTGGCCTGACCTCAGGTAATGAGGTCCTTGTTAATCCTGTGGCTGTCTCCAACGCCTTTGGCCGCTTTTTTGCGGAGGTTTCAAGCTCCGCCCATTACCATCCTGCCTTCCTTCCCAGGAAAGAGGCAGAAGAGGCTCGGCGACCTTCCTTCCACTCGCTGAATCTGGAAACTTATAATGCCCCCTATACTATGCGGGAACTCGAACGTGTGCTTGCACTGTCCCGGTCCTCTGCTCTGGGGCCAGATGCCATTCACGTTCAGATGCTGGCACACCTTTCTCTGGCGGGCAAAAGCTTTCTTCTTCGTACCTACAATGGCGTCTGGACCGAAGGTCAAGTCCCCATGCGTTGGTGTGACGCCGTTGTTGTTCCTATACCCAAACCCGGGAAGGATAGACACCTTCCTTCTAGTTACCGCCCCATTTCTCTTACAAGCTGTGTCTGTAAGGTGATGGAGCGCATGGTTAATGCTCGGTTAGTCTGGATTCTTGAATCTCGACGACTACTTACTAATGTCCAATGCGGCTTTCGTCGCCGCCGCTCCGCTGTTGACCACCTTGTGACCTTGTCGACATTCATCATGAACAACTTTTTGCGAAGGTGCCAAACGATAGCTGAGTTCTTCGACTTGGAGAAGGCTTATGATACCTGTTGGAGAGGAGGTATCCTCCGCACTATGCACAGGTGGGGCCTACGCGGTCGCCTGCCCCTTTTTATTGATTCCTTTTTAACGGATCGAAAGTTTAGCGCACGTGTGGGTTCCATATTGTCCGAAGTCTTCCTCCAGGAGAACGGAGTGCCTCAGGGCTCCGTCTTGAGCGTAGCCCTTTTTGCCATCGCGATCAATCCAATTATGGATTGTATTCCACCTAATGTCTCAGGCTCTCTCTTTGTCGATGACTTCGCGATCTATTGCAGTGCCCAGAGAACATGCCTCCTGGAGCGCTGCCTTCAGCGTTGTCTAGACAGCCTCTACTCATGGAACGTGGCAAATGGCTTCCGGTTCTCTGAAGAGAAGACGGTTTGTATCAACTTTTGGCGATATAAAGCGTTCCTTCCGCCATCCTTACATCTCGGTCCCGTTGTTCTCCCATTCGTGGACACAACTAAGTTTCTAGGGCTCACGTTGGACAGGAAACTGTGTTGGTCTCCACATGTCTCTTATTTGGCGGCCCGTTGTACTCGTTCCCTTAATGTCCTCAGAGTTCTTAGCGGTTCATCTTGGGGAGCGGATCGCATTGTCCTGCTTCGCTTGTATTGGTCCATAGTCCGATCGAAGCTGGATTATGGGAGCTTCGTCTACTCGTCCGCTCGGCCATCCCTCTTACGCCGGCTCAACTCCATCCACCATCGGGGGATACGTCTTGCGACCGGAGCCTTCTACACTAGTCCTGTCGAGAGTCTTTATGCTGAAGCTGCCGAGTTACCATTGACCTACCGGCGCGACGTACTGCTGTGTCGGTATGCCTGCCGGCTGTTGTCTATGCCCGACCACCCCTCTTACAAGTCCTTCTTCGCCGATTCTCTCGACCGTCAGTACGGGTTGTATGTGTCTGCCCTGCTGCCCCCTGGAGTCCGCTTCCGTCGCCTGCTTCGACAATTGGATTTTGCACTCCCTACCATCTTCCGAGAGGGTGAGAGCCCGACACCACCTTGGCTCCAGGCTCCAGTTCATATTTATCTCGACCTCAGCTCACTCCCGAAGGAGGGTACTCCGGCTGCAGTGTATTGCTCACGGTTTGTCGAACTTCGTGCTCGACTTGCCGGTCACACCTTTATTTACACCGATGGCTCCAAAACTGACGATGGTGTCGGCTGTGCCTTTGTCGTCGGGGCCGCCACCTTTAAATACCGGCTCCTCGACCAATGTTCCAGCTTTACGGCCGAGCTTTTTGCTCTCCATCAGGCCGTTCAGTATGCCCGCCGCCACCGCCATTCATCGTATGTACTCTGCTCTGACTCACTCAGTGCTCTTCAGAGCCTTGGAGCTCCCTATCTGGTCCATCCCTTGATTCAACGGATACAGCAGTCCCTCCATTCTTTCGCTGATAATGGTGGTTGTCAGCTTTCTGTGGGTTCCCGGACATGTAGGAGTGCCTGGGAATGAGGCTGCGGATGCTGCAGCCAAGGCTGCAGTCCTCCTGCCTCGGCCAGCCTCCCATTGTGTCCCGTCATCTGACGTTCGTGGGGATGTATGTAAGAGGCTCGTGTCCTTGTGGCGGGATGCTTGGTCATCCCTCCAAGGAAACAAGCTCCGGGCAGTAAAACCGCTCCCAACTGCTTGGACAACATCCTCCCGACCATCTCGGCGCGAGGAGGTCCTTCTGACTAGGTTGCGGATTGGGCATTGCCGGTTTAGCCACCGCTACCTGCTCTCCGGTGACCCAGCCCTGCAGTGCCCTTGTGGTCAGGCATTAACAGTGCGCCATGTTTTATTGTCGTGTCTCCGTTTTAGTCAATTTCGTGTTGTCCTGTCCCTGCCATCTACTTTACCGGATGTTTTAGCTGATGACGCTCGTGCAGCTGCTCGTATTCTGCGTTTTATAACTTTAACTGGCTTGTCCAAAGACATTTAACCGTTTTACTTATTTTATCTGCATCTTTGTCAGGTCCTTCTGGTGTCCCCCCATCCCCTTGAGTTTTAGCAGATTCCATGTGCTCTAACACCAGTGACTGGGCGCTAATGACCTCAGCAGTTGAGCGCCCTTAAACCCTACCAAAAAAAAAGCCCTCGGCCAGCGTGTTCTGGCTGCGCCGCAGTTGCAGTTACTGTAAGTTACTTCAAATATCACTCACGCATGGCGCAAGCAAACATGACATGAGGCAGGATCAGGTGTTACGGAAACCGCTGATGTGACGTCACCGTCTGTAGAAACAAATCAAACGTCAAGGTGCTAATGTATATGCGGCCACCCAACGAAGAAGGCATTTACGTTCGCTGGTCATTTGGCACCATGCTGTGAGGTCCGGAGTTCATTGCCATCCATGCTCCCACGACTCACTGCCGCCCTCAGCACGCAGATCGCAGTCTGCAGAGACTTGCAGCCCTGAACAGCGAGGATGAGAGATTGCTTCTGCCAAGTCAGCAGTCATTGACATCTCTCGTGGTGCTCTGTAAGCTACTGCCAGCCTTGACCTGGTGCCAAAGCACGGCTTCAAGACACTGCCACAACCTCCCTTAAAGTGATAGAGGTCGACGCCAGACAACGCTTGCACGATGCGGTCGCATATTCACGTCTAATATGTACTGGAAGTCTCTGTGTGCAGGCCATGTCGGTGCTGGCGACTCTGACAATACTGCGACCCATTGGAACACAAGAAGTGTAGGTGCTGAGCAGCGAACCACCCTCACAGAGGAAAGGCTTCCCAACAATTCAGTAATGGTCTTACAAACCCTTCCATCTGAGAAACGAAGAAAAATCTCTCTCCCCCCCTAGCTTCTTGCAGTTTCTTTCTTCACCGCCTTTCTAATTTGAGCTTCATTGTCAAATTTTATAGATTCCTTCATGTACAGCTTCATTTGGAGGATTTTCTACGTACGCGGGCACACTATGTACCCGGGTAACTCCTGTGCACCCATTCTTGCTGAGTTGCACAGTGGGACATCAGCCGATATGTAACAAAGGTGAAAAACTGCGTGAGCTTTCTCAAATTTGTTTTGTAAGGTACTGGTTTTGGCGCTATAATTCGCCTTCATCAGGCCCCAAAGAATTTGCAGCTTTACTAACGACAGTAATTCCGCGGAATATTGTCGGTAAATACGTGAAACCTTGTAACTGTTCTGGCTTTCAGCGACATATTCGTTTCACGGGTGTTCAGTCGTGTATCAACGTCGTACTTACAAATATTCCGGTAAGGTAGCTCGTAACCTTCATCAGGCGCGACCTGAGACTGCTCCTCGAGTGGATCTGGTCCACTATTTGTCTGTGGGCTTCCCCCTTTCACCGGCGGTTGCAGGCGTTCCGTCTGCGGTCCGCGGGCGCTCGCTGCTATCTTTCGGAACGTTGCCGTTCCGTTTTCCGTCCGCTGCGTTTCTAGATGTTTCCTCTGCGGTCTGTGCCTATCAGACCCACTCCTGAACGTTTCATCTGCGCCTAGCATTCTGTCTTGTGATGATTTTCTATATCCACGCCTTCCGTTCTATTAATGTGCTGCAGCTGTCACAGTTTCTCCTTTATCAATTCCTGAGTAACATCCAGGCTCTACTTAGCAGTTACCCCATGTCACGGTTCATGAGATTGCCACTTTTATCACAGTATATTCCCTTACAACAGTCCCAAAATCTGGGTGTATCTGCTAGAATCTTGGTTTCATCATTCATGGCGTTATCTAATTGTAGACAGTGTTCAGCAATGGTTCACTTCGCCACATTTCTTAATGAGATTCCTTGCGCCTGATCATCGAGTGTTCTTGCCGTCTGGCCAATGTAGGACATGCCACCTTGCGAAGGTATACTATAAATCCCCGATTTCGGTAACCTCAGGAGTATCTATTTTTGCATAACACAATTTTAAGATCTATTTATGTCGGTAGACACTCTTGGTCTGACAGGGCAAGTGCTCTGTGGAGCCGTCTTAAGTACCCCGTTCTTCTGCGCAGGGTGCTGATACCTGCTGGCCTGCAGATACAAATCAGTGTGCGCGTTTTGGAGACAAGTTGTTGCCAATTGATCTATCTGCTTTCCTTTCGACCAGTACATCATGAAACGGCAGCTGGATATTCTTCTGCAGTTCTACAGTGAATTTGATGTTTCGGTGGTATAAGATGTTCGGGAAACTGATTCAGCCTGTCCTTGCCATGAGGCCAGATCACGGTGTCATTCACATACCTGAAGAAGCGTGTGGGGTTTATGAGGCTATTTCTAATGCTGTCTCCTCAAATCTCTCCATAAGCACGTTGGCAATCACAGGAGACATCGAGTTCGACGCTGCCAGAATTATATACTTACATGGATATGCTGTCTGTTCTTCGACATGGCCGAAAGAACAGACACCATATCCATGTAAGTATATAGGGCTGGTCATGCCGCTGCAGAAGCTCCAAACATAACACGTGTGTGCTGATGCTGCTCCTGGTCGTCTGTACAGCTGAATTAAAAGTTGACAGTCAGGCTGTTTCCTGATCCTCCGAATATAAGTACCTCACTTTCTCCATCAAAATCTCTTGGCGAGGCCCCTTGTCCTGTCACCTGGCTGACCTTGGCTCTAGGTTTCACGACATTTGTGACATTGCATTTTACACCTAGCTTTCCTCGCAGTAATCACTCCACTTAGCAGAACGACTTTCTTTCTACGTGATTTTCCTACTGACCTAGCGTTAAAAGTTCCTATGAGTCGCCTGCACTGATTACCAGCCACAATTTGAAATGAGATTCAAGGTTTCCTCCTTTCGTCTGTTATTCTCATCCTCCTCAGCTCTCATCTCTCTCTCTTCAACCTCTCTCACCCACAATTGGCAATTTCTTATTCTGCCTGCCGGTCACAAATCTTGCATATCTAATAAGATTCTTTGCCGAGACTACATAATCTAAATCTCCATGGAAGAGCCTTGTGTGTCATTTCCTTGGCTTCCCGCTGCATTCCTCCCAGTGAAACACCAACCCACAATCCTGACGCGCTTGTCCCATACCCGTTGACTTGAAACATTCACATTTGTCACAGAACACGACGCAGAATCGTCTGAGCCTTGTTTAAGACTTGAACCCAGCTCCACGCCATGGAGCTAGGTAGGGTGGAAGGGAGGAAGGTAGGAAGGTAGGCTTAATCGTCCCGTCTACATAGAGGTCGTTAGAGACGGAGCACAAGCTCGGACTGTCAGGGGTGGGGAAGGAAATCAGCCGCGCCCTTCCTAAGGAACCATCCCGGCACTTGCTGGAGCAGTTTAGGGAAATCACGGAGAACTAAACCTGGATGTCCGGACGAGGGTCGTTCTCCCAAATGAGAGTTCATAGTACTGACGACTTCGCTACCTCGATCGGTTGCGATGCTGGATAACGCCATATCAGCCTTCTCAAATGCAACCTGTTACCAATAGGAACAGGCGAAGGCCTCAGAACAAAGGCAGCAGGTGTCACTCGTCCAAACGTGAGCTTAAATTAGCAGCCAGGTGCACCCTGCACATGGAGTCGCTTTTGAGGCAGTCTCATCCACATATCGGACGTGACCCCATCCATATTCTGCGCCGGACGAGCTTTCCAACCAGCTACTCACAAGATCTAACCAGACTTTCGTTGTTCCCAGTGATTGTTACACCCGCGCTTCGCTCGGACTACCATCAAAACAATCAAGGTGTCGTGTAGTGGCTCAGACGTACTTCCATCAATGGGTAAGGCTTCAATCTAGTTTCTTAATGCATCAGCCAACACTCACGTGTCGTCCGGTCAGATTCATTAACACGCCACTGTCCCCCTTTCATACTCCAATGAATGTTGACCGCCCAGTAGGACCTCGGCGGTACTGTCATGGACCCCAGACGATATAGATCTTTCAGTATCAATGCCGCTGTACTCCAGGGAAGCAGTCTGAATCCTATACACTGCGGTTAAAATAGATTCCAACTGTTTCCAGATAATGGACAGTTCCTTATGCATCCATGCAAAGCAGTTGGTGCCTTTCTTTGACATTCGTCTGCGTCTAGTGGAGAGTTGAACATTCTACGAATAACAGGGAAAAGAAATGCTCTTCTGTATTTCTTTGGGTGACGCAATGCAGCCTTAGTGATAGCGTCTATTGCAGTAGGTTTTCTATATATTACATGCTGGGGTTGAAAAAGTCTGCAACTTTCTTGTGACGACAGTAGCTGTTAGACCCATCTTAAATGATGCCGAAGTTTCATTTATTCGCTGATTACTAGTTTGACAGTTCGCTCATCAAAAAATCACGTATCCATATCTTGTGTTGCAGCCAGACGTCCATTACAAGCCACAAAGCACGGAACCGTGGCACTAATACAACGTAATGTCAACACATGAACATCTCTGTATGTCAGAACTTAAATTTAGCGCGTGTGGTAGTCAATTCGGAATGAAAATATTCCATGATCCTTTTGTGACAGATGTTCGGTTTATCTGACCGCCCCTTACATACATTTGCGATAAAGACTGATTATTTCTTGTAAATTTCAGTGCGTACCGCGGTTTCGGAAAAAAGTGAACTATACACTTCACATAAGCACTTGGGCTGCTCCTTGCAGCCCTCGCTCCACGACTCGAGATTTTCATGGTTCGGTCTGACATTTCGTGGTCACAAAACTGAAAAAATTATCGGAGACTAGAATACCAACGGACCTGCTGTATTCAGGCTGTCAGCACCAGAAAACAAGGCTAAACCTATCAGTTTCTCATTCCGGTTCACTGTGTATGCGTTTACTTAGTTCAGTTGGCGTTGGCTTTGTACTATCGCCAATGCTTCACAACTTATCCTAGCCAACTAGGGTTCAAAGGACACCTAATGCGGTAACAGGTTGCGTACATAAAAACTTCGTGCATCTCGATCTCACTCTAGTTGTTAAAACATATACTGACGTAATGATGTAGATGAATCCGTGAGTGCGCTTTCGATGTTTTAAATCTAGTCGTCCCAGTGTACCATTTGCTTCCACTATAAAACTTACAAATAGGTTTTGGAACTACCCGCCAGTCAACCGAGGTTGAGGACCCTGGTACGTTGATCTTTCACCCATACAGCGTAACTAGGCAAGATGCATATTTAAATTTCCAATGCAAGATTATTAATCATTTGAACACTCAGACTGTATTTGCGGAAGTATCACCAACAATCAGCTTCATGCACAAAGCTCCTGCACAAACTTTAAGCAGGCTTAACTCAGCAATGCGCAGGCAGGAACGTCTACAGGACCGTTGTGTAGAAATTATGTTTCTCGTTGACCGTTGCATTTGCTTCCCCACTCTTAAATACCATTTTTCTGAAGATCAGACGCAAATAAGCGCTTCCGTGAAGGTCAGGTACGTCAGTCTCGGCATATCCGAACAAGCCGGGGAGTGTTCCGTGAGTTTCCTTCCTGAAGTCCTGCGCTTAAGTTGCTACCACCTTTCATCGATCTCATGAGGATTTATTTTCCTTCTAGGTGTTCAGGCTTTGTAAGAGAACGCCATCGTAACGGCGTTAGCGTCTCTGTTCCGAAGCAGTGATGCAGAGGCTCTTCAGTAGAATAACCTTCAATACATTTTGCAGTGGGAAACTTCATTTCGAAAGTTCAAATTCCTTGAAAGTCGCAACGTAGCTTGCGGCTCTGAACAGCAGATGCAGTCTGATAGCTGATATTTGAGCCTGCAGACCACCTCCGATAATTTAAACACACGTTTTCTGATCGCATACCATGACATTGAAGACTTTATTTCTGGGCAACATTCACATAATGTTTAAATAACGATGTTTGATAAGTCACCAAAATAATTGAATGCAGATATGGAGGAGTGTGTGCAAAAATTAAGACATAATCTGTTCACGGATGACAGCTAGATACTTCGAGTTTTGGGTGTCTAGCCAGACACGTCAGCGAGTTAGTATGGTGCATTTTCAATATAAGATCTTCAAAGCATAATCAAATAATTCCAGTTATTTATTTCGGCTACAGTCAACTACGTTGACTTCCTGCTTGGGAAGCGAGGTTGTCGACTACACCCAGTGGATGGCGTGATGGTGGTATTCGGTACCGAAACAGTATCCACTAAACAACACTAACTCGGCTGTAAGCTAAAGCAAATAATGTTTGTAATGTTTCCACAAGGTGGAGTTCAACAGTCGTAAAATATTTTAGAAAATGCATTTTCACCGCCAGCTGTTCATTTGTGCCAGTAGTCGTCCAGATTCCGGCTGTTAACCATCTCGGATGTAGGGTACAACAGATTGGTTAAAATTGTCGAATACTCCTTTGAAGCTAAACAACATGAAAATTAAGTTTGTTTGTGTGGACATCCTCCGCAGCAAGCATATAAATACTTGGTTTGCAACTCAAACTGCCTTTTCCTGCTGCTAGTAGTTATCGTATTAATCCCATACGCGTTTCGCCTTCTCCGTTTCTAAGGCATCAGCAAACCATCCCACTGATGATCCCTTAGAAAAGAAGGCGAAACGCGTATGGGATTAATACAATAACTACAGGGCTATTACAAATGATTGAAGCGATTTCATAAATTCACTGTAGCTCCATTCATTGACATATGGTCACGACACACTACAGATACGTAGAAAAACTCATAAAGTTTTGTTCGGCTGAAGCCGCACTTCAGGTTTCTGCCGCCAGAGCGCTCGAGAGCGCAGTGAGACAAAATGGCGACAGAAGCCGAGAAAGCGTATGTCGTGCTTGAAATGCACTCACGTCAGTCAGTCGTAACAGTGCAACGACACTTCAGGACGAAGTTCAACAGATCCACCAACTGCTAACTCCATTCGGCGATGGTATGCGCAGTTTAAAGCTTCTGGATGCCTCTGTAAGGGGAAATCAACGGGTCGGCCCGCAGTGAGCGAAGAAACCGTTGAACGCGTGCGGGCAAGTTTCTCGCGTAGCCCGCGGAAGTCGACGAATAAAGCCAGCAGGGAGCTAAACGTACCATAGGATGGTGCTCCACCGCACTTCCATCATGATGTTCGACATTTCTTAAACAGGAGATTGGAAAACCGATGGATCGGTCATGGTGGAGATCATAATCAGCAATTCATGTCATGGCCTCCACGATCTCCCGACTTAACCCCATGCGATTTCTTTCTGTGGGATTATGTGAAAGATTCAGTGTTTAAACCTCCTCTACCAAGAAACGTGCCAGAACTGCGAGCTCGCATCAACGATGCTTTCGAACTCATTGATGGGGACATGCTGCGCCGAGTGTGGGAGGAACTTGATTATCGGCTTGATGTCTGCCGAATCACTAAATGGGCACATATCGAACATTTGTGAATGCCTAAAAGAAACTTTGAGTTTTTGTATGTGTGTGCAAAGCATTATGAAAATATCTCAAATAATAAAGTTATTGTAGAGCTGTGAAATCGCTTCAATCATTTGTAATAACCCTGTACTAGCAGCAGGAAAAGGCAGTTTGATTTGCAAAACAAGTATCATGAAAATTGTCCAGTGAAACTGTACGAACACCTGACATAATTTGTGTTACAATACTGACAGCCATATCGCATGTCCAATTGCATCACATGATAGTTACAATGCATTTTAAGAAATAGTTTGTGTTCAGTCGCAAGAACTTAAGTTTACTGCTTCAGCCAAAAGGCTCTGAGGCAATCTGCAACAATAGTGGCACTAAATTATGAAACACTCGGGATTGTAAAAATGAAATAATTTCATTAGATTCGTTTCGGGTAACACAGCCACAGTGTGTTAGCTTTCTTTCCCATATTTCTTAGGTCACACTGCTCGACAGTGTTTACGAACTGTCATAACCGTTTGTATAGGCTGTATACTGAACAATTTGGAACTCCTTACCAAAGGCTTCCTTTGGCAACGGAACACTGTTGAGTCTGTGCAGAAACGACCAGAAGGCTGGCATCTTGAATTTTAGTGTGTGGGTTAGGGAACTGTGGATAGCTGTATCAGTGGTGGTTGCCTTCCTATAAATGTGAAGGTGATATTAAAATCGACATGGGGCAACGTTCCCCGTTACTACGATGAGCATTGAACTGACTCTTTCGTGTAAGTCATTAAATCCATCAGTGAACTAAAAGCATTCCTCAGGTGTCCCTCCGAAAAGCGCTTTCACGTATTTGCACGAAGTCACTATCTTCTTGGTAGCACGCGCTGGAAACTGTGTCGTGACATCCGACTGAAGCTGTCAAAGAAGTTGGCAAGACCTTGACATAGGAGACATCCGCCACTGCAAGACATTTGTTTTTTAAAAGAAGGGAAGCTGTAGCTAAATCTGCGATAATTATGGTTTCTTATATGGCTGCGTGGTCAGCGAACGTTTACAAAGTAAAATAAACAGAATTAGCAGCTCTCGTTCACATAAAGGAGCCCTTTGACCCAGGTTTCGGCACTGCTTTGAGTGCTTTCATCAGAAATATGTATCAAATTGGCCTATAACATAATTACAAAATTACAGAAAAGAAAAAAATTGAAGTGTAAGTACTGGCTAGTAGTACAAAGAAAAAACAGTACTTAGATCCCACTAAACTAAATCAAGCGATAAAGCTATAGTCACAAAATTTCTGAAATAGAATAAATAAAAGCAAGCTATTATGGGCTGCATCAGACTGAGGCAGCAATTGCGTTAGCAAATACATACAGAGTGCCATATAGTAGCCGCAAATACAAACAGGCTACTTCACATTCAAAATGTAAATGAACGTTATTTTGCGCATTAAATAAAAGGTAATAAGTTAACACTTGCGTGTTTTTAATTAAAAGTTATTAGGAAGCCTGATACTTTTACTTTCCTTGGATTACATTTATTTGTGGACTTCCTACTGGAACGCGCTATTAAGCAATAAATGGCATATGCAACGTTCACTACGTCACACCTAAACTACACCCTTACCATACAAAGGTACGACCGCTTGCCTACATACGCCAACCTGAGATGGTTCTTTAAAGCTTTTACTGGCAGCTAGTGGTTTTCAAACGAGAATAACGGCCCTTGAACATGATATGGCTGTCGCTTTAGCACAATTTTAGGGTTGGAAAGGTTGAACGGTTGGTTTCTATATCCGGCTTCAACGGTTCTCGCACTTCTACTGCCTTCTTTAATATACACAAACAAAAACTTCATATGCTGTTATCACATACTAGAACAGTTTGTAATGTTCTGCCCCAAAACGGTCCTTTGAAGTGACTCGTTTCATAATATTTAGCGCAGAAATGTACATTTCTAATTTCTGTAACAGTTAAGTCGATAAATGTCCTCAGAACGCCACGTCATTTCTGTACTTAGGTTGCTGTAATCTTTGGTTGGACCAAAGAATATTTGTAACAAGCTAGGCATTCATGTGTGTGTGTTCACACATTATTTGTACCTTTGACAGTTAAATTATACGAAGTGTGAAGCTGACACTGCGTGTTGATATGGACTGTGTTAAGGCAGACTATTATGGCAGTTACGTATGTTCTACATTTGTATGGCTCATGTGACGGAAATGTGTTGGTACATTGATGTACAGTACAATGAGTTAGTATTACTGTTTAAGAATGATTTTAAATTCCTCCGTGTGCTATGATGCTTTCGTACATTCTATAGTCGTTTTTTACATCAGTTTGGGCCTTTCAGACGACTGTAAGAAATCGAAACCGGAAGATAACATAATTGTACAGCTGATAACCCAAAAATGCTTTCTGCGAATCTGACTTAACCCAGCGGTGTGTAGGAAAGAAATGACTGGACGATTTTTATATAAAAACATTCTTTTCTCGTAGACCGTAGATTTTTCTCCCTGTTAATTGTGTTTTCTGAAACACACTATCAGCGCTTTCATGCAGGTCAGCGTGTGAATCACAACACTTCTAAACGAACCCAGCAATTAAGACTCTACGTTTCCATCCCAAAATTCTGCACATATGTTACTACCATCAATCTTACTGATCACTTGGGATATATCTTTAGTTTCATCGAAGCTGTTAAAGCTTTGTAAGAGAATTTTACGGTAGCGGTGTTACCGCCTCTGTTTCAAAGCAGTAATACAGAGGTTCCTCAATATAACAACCTCGAATGAATTTTATAGTGGAAGTAAATTTACATTACAGTTCAAATTTCCTATTAAGTCACAAAGTAAATTATCCCTCTGGACAAACTGCAAGCTAATAAACTTGCAGAACGAAAGACAGCATTTCGTAACAGATTTAGCAGTCCCCTCCAATACCCCTACAAAAACCTTTCGCTGATATTATAGCACGATATTGAAGACTTACTTATTTTTGGACCATATTCAGTGTTCCAAGAACAATGTAAAACATAAGCAACCAAAATAATGGAATGAATGTAGGGAGAAGCATATACAGTCATTAAAAATTATTAACCAGCACACACTCTTCAAAGAACATAGCAATGTATTTCCAGATATTAGTGTCTCCAGCCTGACGGCAGTTAGGCGTTAAACATTCTTCCACTAGACACTGGGAAATGATTCCAGTAGTCTTCAAGAAAATACAATACTTGATTTACTAATTCCATTTAACTAGAAGTTTCGGTGCCTCGTCGGCACCATCTTTAGTCATGAAACTAGGTACCTCAACTAGTTTGTGCTGCTATAGGGATAAGCATATCAAACTGAGTTCTGTAGATTTCTCGGTCGACGTTGAATCACTACACCTCTAACAACAATAGCACTAACTACTAGAAGATTCATCTAGATTCGTGTACACGGGCTCAAGATAGTGCCAATGAGGCACTGAAACGGCTAGCTAATGAAATAAGATCAAATTGCGGCTGTTGATACCCATTTTCTTAGTCTGAGACCAGCTGCAGCCTCATTCCGTTACACAAGATGTAATTACCATTTCAGTTCTGTCTCCCAGCTACTGTCAGCTACTGTCAACTACGTCAACTTCCTACATGCAGAGCGAGCGTATCTACCCAGTAGGCATAAGAAAAACCGGCTGTGAATAATACTTTTTGTTTGGATCGTGGTAACGTAGGTGTTAGCAATTTAGGTGAAAAGGCTCCAATGAGATCTGCGACAGTAATTTGTAATAGCAAAAAATTTTATTTTAATGAGGTTTTGCGTTTCGGATGTCACTGCCACAGATTTATAAAAGAACACTCGCCTTTCTCACCCAGGCTGTTGAAAGACCACTCTTACTTCAATCGGATATCGTCTGTTACCCTGTTCCAAAGGCATACTCAACTTTATTCACACAGTTCACCTTAGGTGGTGTATACAAACGTACATCGCTTATAATAAACCAGGGTAATAACGATGTCCTATACTCGCCAACGTTTCAGAATAAGTAAAACTGCAGTGTTACATGTACGTAAGAAACTCTTACCTGCTCGCACAAAACATTGTACTAAGAGTTAAGACACTGTCCCGTTCAGTCAACATACGCTAAAATGTACACAGCCAAACATTCTGTACTGTCAAACCGATAGCACCTGTCGAGATAAGACTGTGAGATGTAGTGTTACCACCGACAACCTTGTCAGTGTGTTCAAAATTTATTCTATATATGTACTCCAGCTCGTACACAACGAGTTCATGATCGTCTTGTTACATAGCAAAAATACTATAAAGTCGGAACTTCAGGAACATTATCAAGCACTGAAATTTAAAAAAGTTCCACAGACTTGATGAGATGGTAAGCCATCACACAACACATTTAGAACTGAACTGTCTGTGTACTGGTTGGCAACATTCATACCGTGCGATTTCATTCAATACGTGACTAAAATTATGTAAAACCTCTATGCTATAGGAATTTTGTTTGTTCATAATTAAAATACCGGTGCAGTTCCACAGAATTAAATACTGAAGCCATAGCACCAGGTCTCAGGGTCGTAACCTCATCTCCAGGTGCTAGCGAAACGAAATACATGAATGCGTGATGACTTCCTTCGGATATGTCCGAAAGGAACAACTACACTGAATCCGCAGCCGTAGAACATATAAAGAAGGGGCGGGCAGGAATCCTGCACATGTGCGGTACACTTGCACGCGTGCAGTTAACAGGTGTTCCGCGTGCACACAGGGGCAAGCTGGCCACCCGCTTATCTCCCATCCCCACCATACCTTCTGTCCGCTCCTTCCCCTGTAATACGTTTTGTTTCCTAGCTTGCTTTGAGTGAATGAATAAGGTTAGTAGGAGTGCTTGAAAGAAATCATGGTTTGAAAGAGTACCAATTACCTACGATACGTTTTATTTATCACAGGTGGAGTTTACAATACGTTTAATATCTGGAACAAAATTTCTACATACAAACGCAAACAGTTACGGAAATTTTCATCACTGTTTGCTCTTAACCGAGACTTATTAATTCAGCAAATGGTTTTCCAGCTCTCGCTGTGTTAAGCGCAGTCTTTTAACTTGCACATACCGCTGGGCTATTATTGTTGTCGTCCTGAAAACTTGAAAACAGTGCTCCATAAAATGTTAAATCAGTTAGATGAGAGACATGACGAGAGAAAGTCGCAGATATCTCGTGACAACAGCAACTACGACAAATTCAAATGGATCTGAGCACTATGGGACTTAACTGCTGTTGTCATCAGTCCCCTAGAACTTAGAACTACACCTAACTAACCTAAGGACATCACACACATCCATGCCCGAGGCAGGATTCGAACCTGCGACCATAGCGGTCGCAGACTGTAGTGCCTAGAACCGCTCGGCCAGTCCGGCCGGCCAACAACAACAGATTCATCTGGTATCGTCAGATCGCTCTTCTTAAGCTCAGTCAATTCCCCATCCGCTCAGAATCCGACAATAAATTGTACTCGTCCTTGTGAAATTTATTATAATGGCCTTCAATACTAAACTTCCGTTGACCAGCGAGAATACTGCCACACATTAAACATTTCGAATTTTCACGTTTTTGCACAAAGAAAAAATGATTCTCCCATTACTTTTTAAAAGATAGCAAATCTCCAATTCTCCGTTTCTTGAAATAAAACGTTCACTACATAGTGCTCGCTTCGCATCAACGTCCGCAGCTTAGCCTGGCACTACACTGCCGCAACCCGTCGGCTGTCGCCACAGCCCCGGTCGACTCCTGCACGCGAGCAGCACACGTGCGGCGCTGGGCGCTCATGAGCCGCGTACAACGTTTGCCCGCCCCTGATATAAAGTATATACGTAAAAGGTGAATGGCGGAGTAAGGAGAGGGAACTACTGATGTCAGCTGCATCGGGACATAATGCAGATTAAAAATAGGGCTGCCGTCAGTAGATTTGTTTTGCTCTCTTTGAATGCGAATGTTTGCCGGGATATATTTCGAACGGCAACAGTGTGGCTGAGGTATCCAGTTGCTTCTCTCGTGTGTGTGCATAACATCAGTGCTTCCATCAGCGAGTTCTCCGGGCTCGGGGGTTAAGGCAGCCGCGGCTGAGGCACGGCTATGTCTCGAGAGCTGTGGTGGCCATGACCCCCTGAAGGAGCGTTGTCCCAGGCACATTGTCGGCTCCGTCTCGTCTGCCCCCACGTGAGGTCGAACTGTGAACTCAATCAGCAGCTCTGCACCGAGTCAGTGTCGCAGCCTTACACTGTTACTGCTGCGATACTGAAACAAGAATATTTCAGTACAAAAGTGGCTAGGTATTCATATGCTCTCCAAAAATAACAAGAAATTTGCTACAATAAGGCGCAAAAATTCAGTATGACGGTACTGACGTGCTAAAATTAGTAGGGGTTATTCTACCTGAATCGGTACTATAGTTGACAGATCGTGCCACTGAAATACAGAATCGCTGCCAAACTATATGCCTCACTCAACGGTCCGACCATACCACGGTGAAACTCCTAGAATACCTAGTATCGTCGAACATGTATCGTCAAAGAAATGACGGAAGCGTAAACAGTGACAGCTACCTAGATATTCACAACCAAAATGACAACCTCACCGCGCCCTATTTTCAGTCAAATCGATCTCTCATAGGACAAGCACTTCTGTAATATA
Organism: Schistocerca piceifrons; assembly: GCF_021461385.2. Classification (NCBI taxonomy): domain Eukaryota; kingdom Metazoa; phylum Arthropoda; class Insecta; order Orthoptera; family Acrididae; genus Schistocerca; species Schistocerca piceifrons. The sequence continues at coordinate 669,656,580 of NC_060139.1, forward strand.
GTTCCACTGGACTACTGATAGGAGTATGGTACATTGACTGTACTAAAAGCAACGTCATATGCTAACCAATGAACGTAAAACACTTAACCAGACCTATTATGCCTCAAGTTAAGACTACTTAAATACAGGAATGCGGTAGTGCTAAGTGAACCCAAATGTATTGGTCCATTGTATGCAACAAAACACAAAAATGATCCACTACTCCTGAAATCGGTCCAGAAAAATATCAACATGAAAATACGGTAACAATACTGTTGATGCCGAAAACAAATTGGAAGACCAGTGAAACCTAACAATAACTATTCGGCTGTCATCCTACATCATTTGACGCGAGTTGAAATAGCAATGTTAACACGTGTTACATGTCGATACTCCACGAACGTGGTCAAAGGTCGTCCCACTGAGTCAAAAGATAAGGCAGTCAACTGTAAGGATTTATTCATGATAAAATCATACATGTAGAACCCTTACAATGAATAACCAAAACGCGAAACAGGCTGTGGTAAGACCTAAAACGCGCAGATGCTATCCATACAACCTCCTCTCTAGATATCAGACTTAAGTTCACAATAGTTCGTGAAAAATTTCGAAAAATAATTTATTCTTTGGTTCTGTTTGCTCATTTACGAGTTCAGTTTTCTTTCTCGGCATGGACGTACATTTCCATATCCTAAAGAACATACATCGTCCCACATTTATCAATGATGTGTAGGTATTAATGGCAATCTAGATATTTCTCTAGATTGTCATTAATACCTACAATCTTTTGTTTTGTCATTCGCAGGTGTTCTTTAAACGTCGAATACTTGATAGTATGCAGAGCTGAATGCGCTCGACATCTTTCTTCAAAAGCTGTTCTGGTTCGTTCAATGTATATTATGTCAGTCACTGCATTTAATTTTGTAGGTCCTAGACCCCAAAAAAAGGATAATCTCTCGATGGAATGAGCGATCTGGCTAATGTATTTTTACTAGTGAAACCAACTTCAATGTTGATTTTACGGAAGGCTTGTGCTATTGTATAGGAAGTAGGAACTATGAACCCTATGTTTGAGTGCAATTTCTTAATGGTTCCAACCCAGGTGAGAGTAATTTCATGCAGCAAATTAGTTCCTTCCGACAATTTTATTATGAATTCTCAGGTTGGTAACCATTGTTTACCGCTGTATCCCTTTGTATATTTTCTTTTCAGTTTAGATATCTTCTACAGGAACTTCACTTAGACGACTGACCAGACTATAGAAGGTTGTTTTGTATCTGTTGAAGTGCATGCAATCGGCGGGTGTAATGGCATCATAAGTTGTGGGTTTTCTGAAAACAGCAAAACTGTGCCTACCGCTGTTATTCTTCAGATGTCAAGGAAAATAATTTTATCATCAACCTGCTGCTCATATATATGAACTCCTTCGGAGAAGGTTATTGAAAATTCTTAAAATTTTATCAAGACCACCGTTCCCATCTTTGTATAACATAATGGTATCATTCATACAACGTAAATAATATAGAACGATGTCATTCAACTCCAAGTATTGAGTAAAGGCTGATATTTCCGTATGGATAATGTATCCATATTGGATAATGTCCCTGATAATGATGATCAATATCCCATCCTGTTGGAAGATTTCATCGTTGAAGTGAAAGTAAAGGAGAGAACTAATTTAATTAACTGCAGAAACTCAATTTCTCCTACAGACAATCGTTCAAATCTGAGGAAATTATTCTTCACAAGTTCAGTGGTTTATATAACACGCGCATTATTGTACAAATTAGTAACACCTAAGGATACCCATTTGCAACCACCTGGGATTTTTGTCTGTTATTTTATCTACTAAATCGGAAGTATTCTTCAGAGAAGCATTTCTCAAAAATGTAACTATTAACTAGAATTTAATTCAATTTGTCGCATAACTTCTAGGCAGGAGTACCAATGCAACTGTAGGCCTGAGAGGAACACAAACTTCATGTAGGTTCGGTTGTCCTCTTAAACTTGGGGCATGTAGATTCATTACCTCTAAAGTCTTGGAAACACTGACATCAAATAAAAAGCAGATAATCTTCAGAAGGCGTTTGATCTCCTTAGCAAAATATTTAGTGGGATCGTGATTAACTTAGGAAATTCCACTCTTCTCAAAGAATTCCTTTACCTTACTTATTCACTTACGCGTAACACAAGGGTATTCCCTTTATCTGCCTTCACGACAACTGCCTCATGGGTTTTAAGTTTCTCATTGATACTGCATACAACTAACTCGTCATTTACATATTTACTTGTAAAAAGAAGACAACTTTTGTTCATACTATAAATTAAGTGAACACTCAGGTTTGTAACCATTATTGCCCAGGAAAACTGGATGTGGTTTGCTGTCAATACAACCGTTTAAAGTTCTTCCAATCTGTAGAAGCAGTGATTTTATGTCCTTACTATGTATTGTTCTGTTCACTGCATACTTGTTACCTTTTTGTAACAGCTCAAGTTCTTCCTTATTGAAGATATCAGTGCTATTGGCTACACTATCGAAAAATTTTTGATTACTAAAATTAAAGACATTATTGGCGTATAAATTTTAGATTACAAATGCTCTTATTGTGATTGTTAACAATATTCTCTTCTGTTTTCTACTACCCACTCAGCATACTGTAACAAACTGTCTAATTCGTAATAACTTGCTGAGTATTAAATGATTCAAGAATATACTTTTACTAAGGTCATCATATTTAGAGTATAAATTTCTCATTTATAGTTTCATCCATAATTCACTCTTCATCTTAGTGGTACAGCTGACCCAGTCACGTTTTTCAATCTTGACTTGTGTAAACCTATGAGTGACACACTCGGATAAACATCTCCGTATAAAGTTAATGGCAGTTGTTTTTGCATTAATTTTGTTGCTTTTTAATTCACTGGTTTGTCAAACGCCTGGTGCGGTGGTGGTGGTGGTGGTGGTGGTGGTGGTGGTGGTGGTGGTGAACTGACAGAGGTAGAACGTTTGGGTAACTGTATGTAATTATCATGTACAGGACACTTGGAATAGTAAACAATGACAAGTTACTTCTGCACAGATCGATAGACTACGAATAAATACCCTCACGCTAAAACATAGACTGAATTTCACAGACAGATCCATTACGAAATTAGCATACAGTGACAACACGGAGAACTAGGCCAGAGGGCATTATTATTATTACTTCCTTCTTGTCTCAGACGTTATGTCTGGTTAAAAATGGAAGGTGACGCGGACCTTGATCAAGCGTGACTTCCTTTTAACTGTAGTCCGCAGTTCGTGGTCGTGCGGTAGCGTTCTCGCTTCCCACGCCCGGCTTCCCGGGTTCGATTCCCGGCGGGGTCAGGGATTTTCTCTGCCTCGTGATGACTGGGTGTTGTGTGCTGTCCTTAGGTTAGTTAGGTTTAAGTAGTTCTAAGTTCTAGGGGACTGATGACCATAGATGCAAAGTCCCATAGTGCTCACAGCCATTTGAACCATTTTTTTTAACTGTGTGGTATATTTTCCATTGCATTTAGGAACTTTCGGGTAATTGAACAAGTGTCAATAATTACAGATTTCTGTAGTTGTATATACAAGTTTGGATGTAGCTGTATTGCATTGATGTACTGGTGGATATTGTGTGGTATGACTCCTGCAGTTGATAGTATAATTGGTATGTCAACTTTATCCTGATGCCACATGTCCTCGACTTCCTCAGCCAGTTAGATGTATTTTTCAATTTTTTCTCCTGTTTTCTTTTGTACAGGGTTATTACAAATGATTGAAGCGATTTCACAGCTCTACAATAACTTTATTATTTGAGATATTTTCACAATGCTTTGCACACACATACAAAAACCGTTTCTTTTAGGCATTCACAAATGTTCGATATGAGCCCCTTTAGTGATTCAGCAGGCATCAAGCCGATAATAAAGTTCCCCCACACTCGGCGTAGCATGTCCCCATCAATGAGTTCGAAAGCATCGTTGATGCGAGCTCGCAGTTCTGGCACGTTTCTTGGTAGAGGAGGTTTAAACACTGAATCTTTTACATAACCGCACAGAAAGAAATCGCATGGGGTTAAGTCGGGAGAGCGTGGAGGCCACGACATGAACTGCTGATCATGATCTCCACCACGACCGATCCATCGGTTTTCCAATCTCCTGTTTAAGAAATGCCGAACATCATGATGGAAGTGCGGTGGAGCACCATCCTGTTCAAAGATGAAGTCGGCGCTGTCGGTCTCCAGTTGTGGCATGAGCCAATTTTCCGCGGGCTACGCGTGAAACTTGCCCGCACGCGTTCAACCGTTTCTTCGCTCACTGCAGGCCGCCCCGTTGATTTCCCCTTACAGAGGCATGCAGAAGCTTTAAACTGCGCATACCATCGCCGAATGGAGTTAGCAGTTGGTGGATCTTTGTTGAACTTCGTCCTGAAGTGTCTTTGCACTGTTATGACTGACTCATGTAAGCGCATTTCAAGCACGACATACGCTTTCTCGGCTCCTGTCGCCATTTTGTTTCACCGCGCTCTCGAGCGCTCTGGCGGCAGAAACCTGAAGTGCGGCTTCAGCCGAACAAAACTTTGAGTTTTTCTACGTATCTGTAGTGTGTCGTGACCATATGTCAATGAATGGAGCTACAGTGAATTTATGAAATCGCTTCAATCATTTGTAATAGCCCTGTATATTTGTTGTATTGGGTATGGATATTTCGATTAGTTGTGTTAATTTCTTCTTTTTATTGGTGAGTATGATGTCAGGTTTGTTATGTGGTGTTGTTTTATCTGTTATAATGGTTCTGTTCCAGTATAATTTGTATTCATCGTTCTCCAGTACATTTTGTGGTGCATACTTGTATGTGGGAACATGCTGTTTTATAAGTTTATGTTCTAAGGCAAGCTGTTGATGTATTATTTTTGCTACATTGTCATGTCTTCTGGGGTATTCTGTATTTGCTAGTATTGTACATCCACTTGTGATGTGATCTACTGTTTCTATTTGTTGTTTGCAAAGTCTGCATTTATCTGTTGTGGTATTAGGATCTTTAATAATATGCTTGATGTAATATCTGGTGTTTGTTTGATCCTGTATTGCAATCATGAATCCTTCCGTCTCACTGTATATATTGCCTTTTCTTAGCCATATGTTGGATGCATCTTGATCAATGTGTGGCTGTGTTAGATGATACGGGTGCTTGCCATGTAGTGTTTTCTTTTTCCAATTACTTTCTTCGTATGTGTTGATGTTATGTGATCTAAAGGGTTGTAGAAGTGGTTATGAAATTGCAGTGGTGTAGCTGATGTATTTATATGAGTGATTGCTATGTGTATTTTGCTAGTTTCTGCTCGTTCTAGAAAGAATTTTCTTAAATTGTCTACCTGTCCATAATGTAGGTTTTTTATGTCGATAAATCCCCTTCATACTTCCTTTCTGCTTAATGTGAATCTTTCAGTTGCTGAATGTATGTGATGTATTCTATATTTGTGGCATTGTGATCATGTAGGTGTATTGAGTGCTTCTAGGTCTGTGTTACTCCATTTCACTACTCCAAATGAGTAGGTCAATATTGGTATAGCATAAGTATTTATAGCTTTTGTCTTGTTTCTTGCTGTCAATTCTGTTTTCAGTATTTTTGTTAGTCTTTGTCTATATTTTTCTTTTAGTTCTTTAATATTTGTATTATCTATTCCTGTTTTTTGTCTGTATCCTAGATATTTATGGGCATCTGTTTTTTCCATCGCTTCTATGCAGTCGCTGTGGTTATCCAATATGTAATCTTCTTGTTTAGTGTGTTTTCCCTTGACTATGCTATTTTTCTTACATTTGTCTGTTCCAAAAGCCATATTTATATCATTGCTGAATATTTCTGTTATCTTCAGTAATTCGTTGAATTGTTGATTTGTTGCTGCCAGTAGTTTCAGATCATCCATGTATAGCAGATGTGTGATTTTGTGTGGGTTTGTTCCAGTAATATTGTATCCATAATTTGTATTATTTAGCATGTTGGATAGTGAGTTCAGAGCAAGGCAGAATCAGAAAGGACTTAATGAGTCTCCTTGGTATATTCCACGCTTAATCTGTATTGGCTGTGATGTGATATTTGAATTTGTTTGCATATTAAGTGTGGTTTTCCAATTTTTCATTACTATGTTTAGGAACTGTATCAATTTTGGATCTACTTTGTATATTTACAATATTTGTAGAAACCATGAGTGGGATACACTATCAAAAGCTTTTTTGTAATCAATGTATGCATAGCGTAGCGACTTTCGTTTAGTTTTAGCTTGATATGTCACCTCTGCATCTATTATCAGTTGCTCTTTACATCCTCGTGCTCCTTTGCAAGAGCCTTTTTGTCCTTCATTTATAATTTTGTTCTGTGTTGTATGTGTCATTAATTTCTGTGTAATGACTGAAGTTAATATTTTGTATATTGTTGGTAGGCACGTTATGGGGCGATATTTAGCTGGGTTTGCTGTGTCTGCTTGATCTTTAGGTTTCAGATACGTTATTCCATGTGTAAGTGTATCAGGGAATGTGTATGGGTCTCCAATGTAACTGTTAAACGATTTAGTTAGATGTGAATGTGTTGAGGTGAATTTCTTTAGCCAGAAATTTGCTATTTTATCTTTTCCAGGGGCTTTCCAATTGTGAGTAGAATTAATTGCTTGGGTGACTTCATGTCGCAATATTATCACTTCAGGCATTTGTGGTATCATCTTGTATGTATCTGTTTCTGCTTGTATCCACCGTGCATGCCTGTTATGTTGTACCGGGTTTGATCATATATTGCTCCAGAAGTGTACCATGTCTGTTATGTTTGGTGGATTGTATATTTTAATGTGTGTGTTACCTATTGTATGTTAAAATTTCTTTTGGTTTGTGTTGAATGTTTGGTTTTGTTTCCTTCTATTTTCACTTTTTTGTATCTTCTAAGTCGTTTTGCCAATGCTTGTAATTTCTGCTTCTTTTCATCTAATTGCTCTATGACCTCTTGTTGTGAGATTTTACCTAACCTTTTTCGTTTTTTCTTCTGACATTTCATTTCTTATAAATTGTATTAGCTGTCCGATGTCTCTTCTCAGTTTTTCTATTCTGATCTGTAGCTTGTGTTGTCATGCTGGTTTTGTGGGTTTCTTCTGTATGTTGGTTGGTTCTTATCTCTGCCTAGTGTGTATATTTAGTGTAGTGAGTGCTCCTATATAAAGCAGTAGTTGTAATTCTTCCATAGTTGTGTTTTCATTTATTTTGTTGTGTATGATTGTGTTGATAGTTTTTATTGTTTCGACTTGTGGGTTATTTGGCGGTCTATGCAAGAATGGTCTAATGTCTGTATTTGTGTCTTTGCATTCTATATATGTCCCCTGAAATTTTTCTTCTATATCTAACATGTGTGTCACTTTGTGTTCTATTTGTGCTTGTTCTGGTGGCTGTCTTAAGATTTCGTTTTCCTCTGACTGCTTAATTGATGCATGTTCTTTGTTTGTTTGCTCTGGGATGTTTGAGTCCATTACTGTATTTTCTTCTTCTGATTGCACATTATTTTGTTCCAGTATTTGTTGTACTTGTTGTTTGATGTTTCCTAATTCTGGCTGGGGTATCCTGTTATTTTTGATTATTACACGGATCTGATCAGCTAGTCGTTGTTCTGTTAAATATTTTAATTCTGGGTATCTGGTAATAAATGTTGTGTATACTTGTGATCTGTATCCAGTTGTGTTGGTTCCTAGGTTTGTTGCTTAGTAATAACAGAACATGAGGTTTCGATTAACTTCATCTGACCATCTCATCCTCTGTCTTTGTATTCCTTCTAGAGTGGTTGCAGAAAGCATATCCTGCAAAACACCTCTATTTGGATTTGAATCATTTTCCAGTTGGCTAGCAGTGTCGTTACCGTTGTGGGCGGGCATAGGGTTCAAGCGTCGTCCCCGACCATGACGCCGCTTGTCCGAGGCTTCTTTAGTTCTGTCCTGAACCAACTAATCACACTAAAAGGAGGGTTAGCCCTATTAGTGGTTTGTTCTTTTCATCGCCTTTTACGACTGGCAGAACATACCTGAGGCCTATTCTTTTCCCGGGCCTCCACGGGATTATTAGTACTAGATTCATCAATACAAAGATACCATCGTTGTGATATTTTGCTATATTCCTGGTAAATTTTGCCAAACCGCTCTGTTAACGGAATCTTTCGCATTACGATGCTAAATTATTTAGCTGAAATTGTCATTCCAAGAATGTCCTGGTCTGCCATGTGGTTTCTATTAAATTTTGTTAGACCCCTGGTGATATGGCATTGTCAACAAATGTTCATATTACTCCAATAGTTTCCTTCCAATCCTCTCTATCACTTTCATTTTTCCTCCTTACAGTTCTAACTTCATTAGTTTCTGCTCGGATCTTGATATTCTGATACTCCTACGTCACGGCTCTAATGCCGGACAGTATCGCTATAATCTGATGAGCGTTTTCAAAGTATCTAAAAGCTATTTTCGAGCTTAAGTGCGATCAAGGTTACTCAGTGCTAGCTAAAATAATAGACTAGCAACCTCATTAAAATACAGGTAAACAGGTTGCATTGCATAAACCTCAACTTCCATATGACGTCCTGCCCATGAGTTCCTTTAATCTGGTGATCAAATTTTTCCCAGTTTCCTGTGGGAATCTGCGTAACTTCTATATATTGGTTGCTGTCTCAGGACGTACTGCTAAGTTCTTGCCAATAGACAGCAAGTATGTTCCACAGGATTCGTAACGAGGAACATACGAGCCAATGTGATCGAGAAGTGTCGGCACGACTGAGGGACTCTATCATCCGAGCACGGGTGTTGCCATCCATACATCTGACTTCCTCCACGAAATACCAACGAAACGGTTAAAGCAAAGAAAATAAAATGAATCTCACTAATCTATAAGAGTTCCGAAGTATGAACACAACTTCGAAATAAACAGAAAGCGTTATACAGCTCCCTAACTCTAGTACGTTGTTACAAAGAGCAACCAAGATGACAAATGGTAACCATTTTCATATAACTGAAAGAACTTCAAGCCAAGATCGCTATAAAAGCATTTTACTGGGTAACTTACTTAGACAGAGCTATGCTGTCATTAACGGATCTTCTACTTCAAAATTTTTAGAGAATACTGTCCATTAGTGTTCGAAGCTGCTTCTCACTGCACATAGTCTTCCCACATCTAACACTGATAGATAATATGTTGGAAATTTTAAGGCATAAGATCAGATAATGACAAAATAACTCCGTCGAAACCGGGCATCCAATAAGATGCTTTGCTAGCTATCTTAGCTTGGGAAGTTTCTCTTCAGTTAGCATACATTGCTCATCGCCCCCAGACTGCCAAGGTCAGGAATATATAACATGTTAATGTATTATTGTGAAACATTTGAATAATGGGTTGCAGGATCTTAGTGTAGCACTGAGGAGCGCTAAGTTTGCTCTTGATGGTCATCAAAGACGTCAGATGCCCACAGGTTCGCTCCAGAACATCTGAGAGCCGTAACTTTCTGAAATTGCTATAATAGATTGACGGGAAGTCCCTGAAGCGTATGTGGTAGGTTGATTGGGGCTTCCACCGACTATAATCCGCTGATATTCCCGCCATCTTCCGCACTTACTGTTCTTGAACCATCGGTAGGGGGCAAGGTATGAAAACGATAGATATTTCCAAAATGGTTTTAGGTCCATACTATGTCGCTCTGCCTAGCTGCTATTTGTCTCGCTCCTTTCGTTGATCGTGTCGCTGCCATAAAGCAAGTCAGTGTGCTAGCAAAAATTGTTCCAAATATTGTACAACGTCCATATAATACTCAAATCTTCAAACTGTTCTCTCAAAGAACGTGCACTTTGTTTCTTTACATAAAAAAGGTAAATTTGTCATTCCGAACGTTGGTTTGAACATCACTGTGCTATTGGAGGTGACTCGCTGTAGCCTTCCTCGCACCAATAATTTGCCTCTTACAAAGGGGGAGGTGCCGGTGGGCTATCTCGAATGTGGAATCCGAACTGCCATGCAACTACTCAGTTTTCACAGTAACAAACGTTTCCGAAGCCGAAAAGTGAGGAAGTGACTGGGAATGGAATTCGTGACCTTTGGATTTGTAGTCTGGCACTTTCATTAATAAAACTCCATTACAAGTTACAAATCAATTATCTACTGTGTACAACATCCACAAACAATTGTTGATTGGTTTCGATCATGGACCATTTTAACAGTACAAAAATCTGTTGTAACAACTTCACATAGCATACGTGCTATTTAACCATTAATGTATACGCCAATGGTGACTTCAAGACGTAAGAAACGGTGTATATTTTCCTGGTTAAAAAGCATGTATGCCATGTGAAGTCAAAATAGATTTTTCTTCTGTGAGGATGGTCCATGATCGAAACTGGTTGTGAATGTATGTTTGTAAAAACGACAGAGCGTATGATTAATTTCTCCCTATGAATAGATGCAGTTCATAGTTGACTGAACTTTCTTTTTCATTCTACAAAGGCATAAATTTCCCTTACTGCATCAAATCAGATTTTCCTAGACCACCGGGCTTGCAACAATGCACACCTGTCATTTCTCACCATATAATGAGCAATTAAATATCAAAGTCGACCAGTGTCCATTGTTGGCAAGGAAACAGCTTCGCAATTAAAATGGTCTCATTACCTAGAGAAAGAAAAATTATCGAGCAGTATGAACGTTAAATAAAATGCACCATTACATTAAGTACTAGATGACAAATGCATTATGCGAAAACAACGATAATTGCAAACGATAATGTAAGAGTTTCAAAATTCACAAACAGCTGTTCCCTTGCGCGAAAAATGTTTAAACATCCATTTTCCACTTCGTCAATCAATGTTCCGTCTCCAGAACCCACGACATCAATATGAAACACACTACAGCAGGAGTGTCGTGATCAGGTTCTTGTAAACGGTAAGATGTGTCTATTTTGAGAACATCTTAGTTACTCTGTACGTAAATGTACATTTAAAGTTTACTGTACTCTTCCAAAAGTGTTAAAACTGTAGTAGTAACCGGATAGTATATTACGTTCGGTAAAACATTGCCAGTCTACAGAACTTTACTTTCTTTATAATGAGGCATGCTTTTTTCCGTTGGTTCTATATCTGTAATGACAGATTTAATATGCCATGGGAATTATTTCCGTCTGTCAATAATTTACATGGTACAAATTTTTCATATACTGTTGGTTTTCCTTCTGATTCTGCCACATTTGTTCTAAGCTTATTTATCTAGGATTGGTGACTCTCTTTGGAAGGTGTAAAGCAAAGCGTATCTGCTCGTACGTAAACTATTTCTGGAGTTTGGCGTTAAGCTGTGTAATTTGTTACTACGACTTACAGTGTACTACTGCCTGTATTCATCATGAGGCAATCTACGCTCTCAGAATTTTGTTCGCGACAAAGTATATTTTCACCACCATGTACACTTAATGGGCTCCTGAACGAATTGCCCAACATAACCTCTGGAAAAAGCAATCAGGAAAATTTCAGACTTTTTGAAAACACAAGAAGGGTAGACTGAAATCACCAGCAATTATAGTTGTGGGGGTGGTACCTATTTGAAGTGAGCCTCAAGTTTTTGACATGTAAAACAACTATATCGTTAGTCAGGATTTCGGTAAAAGGAACAAATTATTAACATATTCAGGTTGTGAAATATAACCTCTACCCATAACAAATCAGAGGAACCGTCAACTTCAGTTTCACTAGAAGATAAACACTTTAAACACCAGCTCTTCCGCCACCAGCTATTTTATATACAATTACAGGTTGTATGTATTGTTCGCGCAAACAAAGTTGACACTCGGTGCAGTGGCAGTCACGGTCGCTCGCATCAGCCGCCGCGCCGAGTGTCAACTTTGTTTGCGCGTGTAGTGTAGCCACCTCGGTTGCACAAAACTGTCAAATTGACTACGGTTTCGACGGCACTAGCGCAGTCATCAGAAGTAAAAAAAAATACTTATAAGATTACCTAGAAAATGACATTGCTTGAAGTACAATATACTTAATAGGATTTTATGAATTCTTGCTGAACACCATTAGGTCCATCGTAAATATTTCGGCTAAACTTAGCTCCGGCATTAGTCACCTTTGCGTACCTATAGCGATTTTTGTCCCGACACAGCTACAATAATATAAAATTACAATACGGGTTGTTCCTAGCTATACTACCGCCCTGTCAGACCTGCAAGTTTTGAGATAGAAGCCTTTCCGTACTTAAACACCCTCCTAACCTAAGAGTTCCACTGCACAGACGCCCTTCTACTCGTGTAGCCGCCTTGTGTGTGTAGTGGACTTCTGGCCTATTAAGACAAACCCAAAACTTCACCACGCTTCGGGCGAGTTGAAGAATCTGCAGCCTACACGGTCACAGAACCGCCTCAGTCAGGTCCTCCACTCACCTCTACGCCAAAGATACAGTCGGACCTGTCGCCGATGAGAGAGGTAGTGAGATCTGTCTTCATCTCACAAGCAAGACTGACAGTCTCCACCACGTCAGATAGCCGACCGAAACCAGAGAGAACCATCACCTACAGTTCGCTTCACCCTGTGTTCTTCATAGGATCCAGCACGACTCGTTCCACAGCCCGTTTTGCTCCCACCAGTACGCACGTAGGGTGCACAGTGGACTCCCTCCCCATCTCTGTAGCCACATCCGTAAGGGGCCCTGTTACGCACTCCACAATTTAGTTTCCTACTACCAATAGTAACTATACACGAGAGGGTAGAGTGTAAGAAAAGTGCATGTGCCATACATGATACAATTATAGCAAAGAATGGAAGGGAAAAAATATCGCAGGGAAAGAGGTAGAAAAAATGGTAAATAAAGACCACTAGTAATATAAAATTCATACAAAAACCAAATTTGTGACAATAGAAAACCACAAAACAGAGCAGTAGATACGAACAATTAGGATGGGAAGAGGCATTTTTTACTCGGTAGCTTGGTGTCACGTCTGTTAAACATAAAATTCATGAACAATTTCATAGTGATGGTTGGCTCAGAAGCCATGTGTGCATTTCCATTTAACTCAGAGTAACGTTGCAAGCATGGTACAATGTACGTATAAAGCGATAACAAAATATTTCAGAGGGCTATCAGCATTTAAAAATGCTGAAGTACAACGGCGTCTGAACTCGGACATTAAATTGTGCTTCCATGGTATCTCTGTAGTAATCGAAGGCTCTATAATAGCTGTGGACACTCACTCCAACAGAATAACTGACAATGTCAAAATGCCAAGATTATGCTACAGTGGTTCAAGGGGGCACGATAACTCAGTGAATGAATGAATTCACTACGAAACTCGCCTGACCGGAATCTGCGGAATGCCTCCGGAAAACGATCAGGCTCCATCTTCCCGTCTACACGCCAAATCGCTGTAGTATTGCTTCGAGGCCGACCAACATGATTAGATTAGATTAATTATGCATTCCATAGACTCACAAAAGAGGGGATCCTCCTGGGTGTGGAACATGTCAGATAAACACATTACAAAAATGTAATTAGAAAAACTTGAGTTTCATTAATTTTAATGATCCTCAGTCAATAAACAGTAAAATTATGTACATGAATTAGAATCAAACTTCTAATATTTACAGGTTTAATGCTTAAATTTGCTTTCCATTGAAGTGGTCTACTGCACTTTAGAAATTCATGAATGGAAGAAGAGTTTTTCACCAAAAATTCTTTCAAATTATGTTCAAATTGTGCCTTCTCTGAAAATAAAATCTAAATGGTTGCAGGTAACTTATTGAAAACAAGCGTTGCTGAATACTGGACTCCTTTCTGGGAAAGAGTAAGTGATTTTAAATCTTCATGAATATTGTTGTTATTCCTAGAATTGATACTGTGTGCTAAGCAGTTAGGTGGAAAAACAGATGCATTATTTACAACCACCTTCATTAAAGAACAAATATACTGAGAAGCTGTGGTTAGTATGCCCAATTCTTCGAATAGGTTTCGACATGATTTTCTTGTATTTACACTACACATTACTCATATTATACGCTTCTGTACTCTAAAAATTTCTTCTTGGTTTGTGAAGTTACCCCCAAATATACCATATGACATAATGGAATGAAAATCAGCAAAATATGCCAGTTTTTTTATATTTCTATATCTGACATCATCCGCATTGCAAACACAGACTTGTTTAGGCGCTTTAGCAGTTCGTTAGTAAGTCGCTCCCAACTGAATTTATTACGAAGTTGTAATCCCAAGAATTTTACACTCTCAACTTCTATTTCCATGTCGTCATATTTTATACACACACTAGAAGGAAATCTCTTGGAAGTTCTGAACTGCATTTGGTGGGTCTTTTCAAAGTTTGACAGTGAATTGGCTGTGAACCACTTACTAATGTCAGTAAAAATTTGATTAGCTGCTCTTTCTAAATTTATATTCGATTTACTACTTACTGCAATGTTTGTCTCATCTGCAAATAAGACAAACTTGCCATCTGGTAATGTAACAGATGACACGTCATTCATATACACAAGAAAAAGTAGTGGACCTAGTATGGAACATAGGGGGAACACCACATGCAATTCCTTCCCAGTCAGATGGTTTGGTTGCCTGCTGCTGAAGTGTTATGTAATGTCACCCTTTTTCTATTACTAAGATAGGACTGAAACCGCGTTGCAACACTACCAGTGATGACTTTTTTAAATTTACTTAAAAGAATGTGATTCACAATCAAAAGCCTTTGACAGGTCACAGAATATGCCAGTTGCCTCTAATTTGTTGTCTAATGAATTAAAGACATTTTCACTGTAAGTGTAAATAGCCTTTTCAATATCAGAACCCTTAAGAAACCCAAACTGTGACTCTGACAGTATGTTATTTTCACTAAGGTGCTTAAGTAGATGCTTGACCATAACCTTTCTAAAGATTTTTGAAAAAGCTGGCCAAAGTGAAATTGGTCGGTAATTTGATGGCATTTATTTGTCCCCTTTCTTGTGGAGAAATGTAACTTCAGCATATATAAGCCAGTCTGGGAACATTTCTGTGTAAGTGATAGATCATACAAATAACATGAGATACGACTAAGCTCACATGAAAACTCTTTTATTAACTTTGTTGATATGTTATCGGAACCACTAGAATGCTTTGAGTTCAAGGAGTTTGATGGATTCTATTTCTTTGGGTGAAGTGTCAATTCCATTTTACTGAGAGTGCTTGTGTGCACTGGTTTCAGATATTCAATTGCATTATTTACTGAACCTGACAATCCCATACTCTCAGTAACATTGACAAAATACTCAAATGGTTTGCAACACATGTTTGTTACCAGGGATTCATTCATTTTTAGAGCTATTTATGTTCCTCCTCATTTCTGGTCCTACCTGTCTCTGACTTAACTATATCCCATATTGTTTTTATTTTATTGCTATATTTATTTATCTTCTCATAATGCAGGTGTTTCGATTTCTGGATAACCTTCAATATTTTGCAATAATTTTTGTTGTGAGCTATAATGATAGTATCAAAGATGTCCCTACATAGTTTCCTTTTTGTCTCACATGGTATCTTATTCTTTCGTGTGATCCATGGTTTCTTACTAGACTTGATAATTTGAGTTACCTTCAGGGGAAAACAATTTACAGATAAGGTACTGACTTTATTAATGAATGTTTTGTATTTTCCTTTTGTCTTCAATGCTGTAAACATCCATCCAATTAATTTCTTTGAGCAATCTCTTAAATTTCTCAGTTTTTGACTGAATTCTGCTCTGATAGGTGTTTTACCCCGACAATTTTCAAAATTTAATGTGAGGTGTTGCATGTCATGGTCAGATAGCCCATTTATTACTGGTTCTGTAATGTGGCTTAGTTGCCTAGAATTTTCTATAAAGATATTATCAATGGCAGTCTTAGAATATTTGTGTAACCTAGTTGGGAAATTTACAGTAGAAATTAAATTGAATGACAATGTAACTGATTTCAATAACTTTCCACTGACGGTGTTTTTCAGGACATCTATATTACAATCACCAGCAACCATTAGTTCTTTGTTTCTTAATTTTAGGTGAGATAATAAATCTTAGATAGTTTAAAAAAGGTTGAAATTTCCTGAAAGTGTTCTGCATATGCCTACTACTATAAAGGACCTATTATGAAATTCTCTCTGTTGCACATGCTTCTAAGTGCTGCTCTAAGCAAAATTTATTAATGTCAGTACTTTTAAATTTAAATCTGTTTTTAACAAACATGCCAACTCCTTTTTCCGTCTTTTGTCTACAGAAGTAGAAGGCTAACTTAAATTCTCTAAGGTGTAACACAGTTATACCAGTGGTCACATGATGATGAGAGGGGCAGATCATATCAACTGGATTCGATGACTCTTTGAACAATGCACATAAGCAGTTCATTAATTTTACTTCTAAGCCCTGTAATATTTTGATAAACTAAAGATAGTTGGGATTTCACATTTACCGAGATGAAATTGGGTGGAAATAAAATTTCTGCTGATGGCTGCAAATTTTTAACCAACATCTGTGTTCGCTGATAAAATGTGCCAGGATTACACTCTTTGATTTCTTTCTCAAACTGGAGGTTTGTTTCAATCTTTACTTCTCTCAGAACTTCACTTGATTCTGTCCTACCTATCCCAAAAAAGGTGCTACTCCAACACACATGACCACTGGTGTATTGCCACTCACGACAGTGCCCCACCCCCCTTACATTCTCTGCTATTAGCCCAGCCAGTTTACCCTTACCTTCACTGTTGAGGTGTAGGACATGTCTAGTACAATCCCAGCTACTGAGAGAATAAACAGGAACCAAACCAATATGTGACCCCACATGCGACCCAAGTACCTGTTCCAACTCCAAACTAACTCTGCCAACAGAAGATTTTATATGAGGTCGGTCATGGCGTCTCAGAACAGACATATACACAACACTGGTATGCCTCGTTGCTAATGCAATCTTTGCCAGGTCACACTCTATATTGTACCTGAGATCACTGTCCGATACTATCGCCAGCCCACCCACAATAACCACGATGTCTTCCTTGGTAAAATGTTCACATAGTGAACCTAAATCATCTGTCACCTGACCGAGACCAGCACTAGGTTTAACAAAGTTTGTGACCTGGTATTGTGATCGTAACTGCTCTTGCAAAAGTTGGCCTACACTTCTGGCATGTGAACTACCTGACAACAAAACTTTCTTTCTCTTTGCCGACTTCCTGCGCTCTTTGCCGACTTCCTGCGCTCTTTGCCGACTTCCTGCGCTCTTTGCCGACTTCCTGCGCTCTTTGCCGACTTCCTGCGCTCTTTGCCGACTTCCTGCGCTCTTTGCCGACTTCCTGCGCTCTTTGCCGACTTCCTGCGCTCTTTGCCGACTTCCTGCGCTCTTTGCCGACTTCCTGCGCTCTTTGCCGACTTCCTGCGCTCTTTGCCGACTTCCTGCGCTCTTTGCCGACTTCCTGCGCTCTTTGCCGACTTCCTGCGCTCTTTGCCGACTTCCTGCGCTCTTTGCCGACTTCCTGCGCTCTTTGCCGACTTCCTGCGCTCTTTGCCGACTTCCTGCGCTCTTTGCCGACTTCCTGCGCTCTTTGCCGACTTCCTGCGCTCTTTGCCGACTTCCTGCGCTCTTTGCCGACTTCCTGCGCTCTTTGCCGACTTCCTGCGCTCTTTGCCGACTTCCTGCGCTCTTTGCCGACTTCCTGCGCTCTTTGCCGACTTCCTGCGCTCTTTGCCGACTTCCTGCGCTCTTTGCCGACTTCCTGCGCTCTTTGCCGACTTCCTGCGCTCTTTGCCGACTTCCTGCGCTCTTTGCCGACTTCCTGCGCTCTTTGCCGACTTCCTGCGCTCTTTGCCGACTTCCTGCGCTCTTTGCCGACTTCCTGCGCTCTTTGCCGACTTCCTGCGCTCTTTGCCGACTTCCTGCGCTCTTTGCCGACTTCCTGCGCTCTTTGCCGACTTCCTGCGCTCTTTGCCGACTTCCTGCGCTCTTTGCCGACTTCCTGCGCTCTTTGCCGACTTCCTGCGCTCTTTGCCGACTTCCTGCGCTCTTTGCCGACTTCCTGCGCTCTTTGCCGACTTCCTGCGCTCTTTGCCGACTTCCTGCGCTCTTTGCCGACTTCCTGCGCTCTTTGCCGACTTCCTGCGCTCTTTGCCGACTTCCTGCGCTCTTTGCCGACTTCCTGCGCTCTTTGCCGACTTCCTGCGCTCTTTGCCGACTTCCTGCGCTCTTTGCCGACTTCCTGCGCTCTTTGCCGACTTCCTGCGCTCTTTGCCGACTTCCTGCGCTCTTTGCCGACTTCCTGCGCTCTTTGCCGACTTCCTGCGCTCTTTGCCGACTTCCTGCGCTCTTTGCCGACTTCCTGCGCTCTTTGCCGACTTCCTGCGCTCTTTGCCGACTTCCTGCGCTCTTTGCCGACTTCCTGCGCTCTTTGCCGACTTCCTGCGCTCTTTGCCGACTTCCTGCGCTCTTTGCCGACTTCCTGCGCTCTTTGCCGACTTCCTGCGCTCTTTGCCGACTTCCTGCGCTCTTTGCCGACTTCCTGCGCTCTTTGCCGACTTCCTGCGCTCTTTGCCGACTTCCTGCGCTCTTTGCCGACTTCCTGCGCTCTTTGCCGACTTCCTGCGCTCTTTGCCGACTTCCTGCGCTCTTTGCCGACTTCCTGCGCTCTTTGCCGACTTCCTGCGCTCTTTGCCGACTTCCTGCGCTCTTTGCCGACTTCCTGCGCTCTTTGCCGACTTCCTGCGCTCTTTGCCGACTTCCTGCGCTCTTTGCCGACTTCCTGCGCTCTTTGCCGACTTCCTGCGCTCTTTGCCGACTTCCTGCGCTCTTTGCCGACTTCCTGCGCTCTTTGCCGACTTCCTGCGCTCTTTGCCGACTTCCTGCGCTCTTTGCCGACTTCCTGCGCTCTTTGCCGACTTCCTGCGCTCTTTGCCGACTTCCTGCGCTCTTTGCCGACTTCCTGCGCTCTTTGCCGACTTCCTGCGCTCTTTGCCGACTTCCTGCGCTCTTTGCCGACTTCCTGCGCTCTTTGCCGACTTCCTGCGCTCTTTGCCGACTTCCTGCGCTCTTTGCCGACTTCCTGCGCTCTTTGCCGACTTCCTGCGCTCTTTGCCGACTTCCTGCGCTCTTTGCCGACTTCCTGCGCTCTTTGCCGACTTCCTGCGCTCTTTGCCGACTTCCTGCGCTCTTTGCCGACTTCCTGCGCTCTTTGCCGACTTCCTGCGCTCTTTGCCGACTTCCTGCGCTCTTTGCCGACTTCCTGCGCTCTTTGCCGACTTCCTGCGCTCTTTGCCGACTTCCTGCGCTCTTTGCCGACTTCCTGCGCTCTTATTCAATTTTCTGCTGGAAGTTTGTCGTGCCCTCTCTACACTTACCTCTGGCTGAGGCTCATCAGTTTCTAACTGAAGCAACAGGTCAAACTTATTCTTCACGATCACCACAAAGCTGTCTAAGTTCTAGGTATATTCCTCCTGTTACCTATTAACACTTTTCACCTCTTTACCATTCTCCCCCCTTACTGTGTTCAGATCTTCCCTAGCCCATGCTGTGGCTGAAGGGCAGCAATTTTCCCCTACTGTTCCACTATTTTCCTCTCTACTGCATATCCTATGGAAACACTGATCAGTCTGATCCACTTCCCCATTTACCACGCCGCTAGTCACCCCAATGAAAAAGCTACATCACCCATCACACGAAACCCTGGAGGCAACAATTCGACTGCACGTCAGGCGCTTTTCAGTCATGATAAAAATCTTACTTCAGCGGGAGTAAGTCAAATTAAATTACTGAAAAACAAGAAAACACGTTTATGAAAGATGGGGTCTAGTCTCAGTTGTGTGTAAACAAACTTTAGTTACAATAAGTTAGATTACTGGAAACAAGAAAAACTCGTTTACAAAAATTAGGCTTAGTCGCAACCATGTAAAGAAAGCTACTACCATATGTGCAGTTTCCAGATTTACGCTGTGTTTCGCAAAATAAGAGTTAAACAAAGGGATACGCTTAACTTGCTGGATTGGAACACAATTATTAAATGATTCTA
Source organism: Schistocerca piceifrons (assembly GCF_021461385.2). Lineage (NCBI taxonomy): Eukaryota > Metazoa > Arthropoda > Insecta > Orthoptera > Acrididae > Schistocerca > Schistocerca piceifrons. Next base: position 669,676,619 of record NC_060139.1, read on the forward strand.
TAAGTTTTACTGCGATAAAATGTATGCAAGAATACAATCGTAACCCTACTTCGTTCCCTTTTTTTAATAATACGCAAAGATAAGTGAGACCTTTAATAGTAAGCTTGAAAAACACACCAATACAAGTATTAAACTAGTTTCCTGAACTAAACTGAGTTTTATTACAATCTAAATCACTTACCTGTACGGCAGCACAAACTCACGCGTTTCTCCTGGTGTAGGGCTACCATTACAAGCAACTGTTACTACTGTCTTGATCATCAGTGTGTTATCTTCGTTCATTCTACATTGTTTGGAAATTCGTCGTTAAAAGCTCTCACTACGGCTAGTTTGCTTGTTTCTAACCCATCTATCCTGAGAGATTTTACGTTGTAACTCAATTATACGTCTCAAATAACTTACTAAAGCATCTCACTTCGTATTACATTGAAGTTAATTCAACCTGATAATTGGAGAAGTAGCATTCACAACACGTTCCTATATAAATTTATAATATTTCATGAGACCAGTGTGCTTCGTCACAGTAATACCTTTAGAAATTTAACTGCTAGCATTTATTGACGTAAGAATTTAAACTAGCATTTGCACTTCATACCATAACCAAGGTACCTAACATTAACATACATTCTTTGCCATGGTCATTTAGCAACAAAAAATTTCCTGTGGCTAAGATATTTTTCGCTACTGACTCACTGGATAAAAAGTTCCAGGTTTACTTGCCGCTTCACACTAGACCAAAAATCTCGAGCTTTCGGTGATTGCCTCCGACGTCGTCGTCCAAAGAAACTTCCTTTTCGACTTTCGTGGGGTCTCGTCTGAAAATCGTTCCGAAGGGTCTACTGAAGGTAAAACAGAACAACCGCAGGGTTTTATCATAGTTCACGTACTCCACTTCAAGTTAATCTCATTGCAAAGTACTGCTTCACAAATGATTTCTTCATTGCCTTACATCTTTTGCTTGTTAAGTGTTCAACCTCTTCAAGCTATCTCATCAGCATTAGCAAGCGAGTTGTAGGAGTGGTTACCACGCACACTCTGATTCGGGAGGACAACGACTCAAATCCTCGTCCAACCATCCTGTACGTATTTGATTCCCGCAAATCTCTTACCAAATGCACGGATGATCGCTTTTAAAAGGGCACAACCGGTTTCATTTTCTCAGCGATGTCATTATAGATGGAGCACAATCTCTGTTTAAAGGCCGTGGACGGGGCGTTAAAGCCCAATCATCTTTCCTTCCTAGTCTGTTATGTACAGCTCTGTGGAAGAACCTTGTACTTTCTACGCCCCCCCCCCCTCTTTGTAGTTACAGCCAATGGAAAGGTGCATTGTCATGAAGACAGCCACATACTTTGTTTGCTCTCCAGTGAAAAATACTAGCTAAAATTCTGTTAAACTACGTATTACCGAAATTATTGAAAATATCAAAATTCATCAAAGTAACGTGGAGTAATAAAGCAAATTCCACTCAGTGTTTTTACATTTTTTGAACTGTGAACTTAAATATCTAAGAAAACCTTAATATAACACGCATTTCCGAAGGACCAAATAATAAAATCGGTTTTACCCACGTAACAAAATCAGGCCGTCCATAGAATGGATCACAGCAAGCCATAGAATCTGTTGCAATTAAACTGGAATTGCAATTGCATGTCCTAAGAGGTACATAACCCAAACAAATCGTGATTTAAACACACAATTCGATAAATTCGTGAATTCTGTTACATTGTACAACAAAAAGTCCACGTTGGCAATTTCCAGCAACATGTATGACAATGAAGTGATTCAACCCGAGCCTACAGGTGCTCCACTTGAGCAACAAATCAGACATTGAACCTGTTCTAAAAAAGTTAATTGATTCCCAAATTATATTTCAAATTATTTGCAAAACAAGATGTTTATAATTTTGCGAGAGAGGAGCTGGAGGATGGGAGGGGAAAGGCAAGGTGGAGGTACGGCGGAGGGGTCATCAGTCTTCTGATTGGTTTCCTCTCTCTCTCTCTCTCTCTCTCTCTCTCTCTCTCTCTCTCTCTCTTTCTCTAGCCTCTACAGCTATCTCCAGCACTGTATAACTCATTCCTTGAGGTCTTAAATCCCTGTAGGCCACATGACTTAATCAACATTCTGCACTTAACGTAGAGGGTTCTGTTACCCTCTGCGTTTTCATGCCGTTGACCGTTCAGGGCCAGTTTCCCATCCCCAGGGACAATTGGGTTCACCAGTTAGTCTGCTTCTGATCTATCTTAGACAACACCGTTTCCAGAAGGGCGTAACTGTTTATACCTGGAAGTCTTATTACACCGGGTGTCCCAGGAGGAATGGTCATTAGTCAAGAATGGGAAAGAAACTCATTCTAGGAAAACAGTCTAGTAAAAATGGGCTCTTAAATGCTTACTTAGATAGCTCTGGGGGCTTGGGTACGTTCACCACAGTGAAACGCAAAACTTCTACAGTAGTAGTGCTCATAGCTCTGAAGGTACGCATTCTACTTTCTTGCTTCGAATGATGCGTCCTGTCATACTCCTGAATATTAACTATTCATCTTCGAAATCCGTGCGTAGAGTATGCCATTGTTTTACATCGTGCATGCTAATTCAGCCGTCACCCCATTAATGGTACCGAGTCACTCCCCCAGTAGTTAGGTGATCTTTAACGTAAATTGCTAATACAGTAATTATCTTAAACACGTAGTATGTTCAGCGAGGAAAAATACACCATTCATTTACAGAGGCATATGTAAAGTCTTAACGTCGGCAATAAGTAATACATAACACAACTAAGACAATAGTTTTTGAACGTATAAGGAAATTGTAACGTGGCCTCGGTGTATTTTGCGATGTAAAACCCTCTTTCAGGCCACATGGCGCGTGCTGTACTGCGCTTCTAAATTAGTAGACGAAGTGTTCGTATTACACATATAAACGAGAAACACAGCTTAGTTCCAGAATAAAGGTGCACATGAAGATAAATTAAATGTTAATTTAAAATACTGGTTAAGTGTGTCTAATACAAATGTGGACGACATAGTCTATGGAGAGCAGCGACCTGATACTACATTTAAGTTAAAGTGAACAGTCGAGATAGCAATAACGTTTACCGGTTTCGGCTTACGTTAAAACAATGTTCGGCCCCCTATGGCTGGTGCTGGCGGCTCCTCGGTTTTCTCGTGATAACACGATCGTACTCAGTTTAAATCTCCACTGCGAGCCAAACTTGACGTGTTCAGAGTGTGTAGGGCAAATAAATCCTTTCTTCTATCCTTCTCTGAAGTAAACGGAACACAGCGACGTTCCATTGTGTTACTGTGTGGTATTTTTCGGCGATGAAATTACCATCAGTTCGGCATAATTGTAATCTGAGCTGTTTAGCCTTCGCTGTTCATTCATGATATGGAGTAAGTTCATAGCGGCTTTTTGCACAAAAGGGGCACCCTAAATAGAGATTTTAAAAAGTGAATGTGAATGACGGAAGATAAGAATAAGGATTCTCAATGTATATTATTCAGGCAGATAAGCAACGAATACTGTGAATAACGAAATATAAGATTTAATTAGCAATGAAACCGCAAAAAATTAAACCACTCGACAGACGAGATTCAGTGTTCTGTACATAAACAAGGACTATGTCCTAAATTTTCAGGCACCGAGCAGGTGCAGAAATAGGTGGCGCGAGTAGTAAAACATTCGACGTAGCATGCATTATTCCACTGTTAAAACGGTCTCCGATGAAACTAAACGAAGGTTATTGCCCTTCATATATTAATGCAAAAGTACATTTAAGTCAAGGGGCATGCCTGGAACAATTTTCCGGTTTAAAACTTGCTATACTTGAATTTATGAAGGAAAAGGAGTGCACGAACGAAAATTAAAATATCCCGAATAATTTCAGACCTTGTATTTTAAGTGGACTTCATTGCGCACTGCCCACAGACGCTGCAAGATGGAAAACAATTTAGTTCTGATTTGATGGGGGATTAATTTAAAAAGAAAATCACGTTATGAAAGGGACAAAGTCCAGTTTCTCTAAAGTAACAGCCAAGGTTGAAAGAACTAAAAGGACAGTATTCTAAACTTTTTGTGATCAGTACCAATCTTAGATTTGTGATAAAGTTGTTATTGAAATCATTCGCAACTTCAGTTGAAAGCGCCTCTGTGCATGTAGGGATGTAACTGACTGATCGGCAAGGTAATTCGCTTTCTAAGGGGAATTCCACTTAACCTTAAAACTCTGCATCTACAATGCTGTCTTCGGGTAGAATTTCCACATAACAATGAGGTTGCAAAAACGATGCAATATTTAGACCAACAGATGTGTGAAATTTTGTAGATCAAGAAACCAAATAAATCAAGATTACGTCGAAACCTTAGCTAGAAAAGCTCGTTCTCTGCGTCTCTCCATATGCCGACGGTTCGTACTCCACAAAAATTGTTTACAGCGCGCCAAAAATAAATGATACTCAAATGTGTTTTTGTTTTCATCTAGGTTGTCGAGAAATGTGAAATATAAGACTGGGACTCAGGACCCCAGCATGTCTCGCGAGCCGATTTCTTGCCCACACCTGACCTAAATGAACAATGCATGAGGCAACGGGCGTTAAAAATGCAGCTGCCAAAACGTAATATTAATATATTCAAATGTACTGAGATAGTAGAAAATGGGTGAAATCTCGAAACGCATCTTCGCATAAAGACTTACAAAAAGTGATGGGTTCCTACGCTTCGTGAAGTAATCAGTTACTCGCACTATGTAGTGCACTGAAGTTTCAGAAGTGCTATAGCCTGTTACAGCAAATGCAGTCTTGCCCTGTGCAGAAGTATCATTGGTAACCAGCGTAAACCTAGACATATTTTAGACAACCAAAGTTCTGGAATAGTACGTTCAGATTTTTTACTTTTGTTCATTTCCATTAACACGTGGACTGCCGCACGCTTAGTGTTAGACGCTTCGCTGTTAGTCCAGGCCGGCGACCTCGTGGCAGTCAACAGGTTAATACACACAGATTTAATACACACAGATTTAAAATTTTGTATCTATAAGGATAAAAGGTTGTCGGTTGCGGGCTATAATGTAGACAATGTAAATAGTGCGGATAGCTGATCCAGACAACTCATTTTCAAGATGATGTCGTATTACGTATTACATGTCACAATTGCGAAATTACTTTTATCTACACTCCAAAATCGATCGTATTCCATCCTTCCATTTTGGATGGATACATATTATCGCGACAATATCGTCTACATTACAGCCTACAAGGGATAAAGTTCTCTTTTATTGATGATACAGACTTGTTGCATTTGACTGTTTTAGTGTTGGCGTCCAGTGTAATTTTGACTTACTGTATCGAAATGTTTTATGATACTAAAGCATCTGAAGATTGTTTATGCAAGTTTAATCAAATCTGTAAAATCTTGTGAAAGTTCGTTATTTAAAGGACGGGATCCGAATCTGGGTACCCTGTTTCAACTCCTTTTTGAGAAAACCCTACATTTTTTCTTTCATTAAGACCAGTCGTGTGTTAAATTACAAGTGGAATACCAATATAAACAATATCGATTCGGAAACATTGGCAAGAAGCTTGTAAAATATCACAAAGAAAAAATTAGGTGCAGATGTGGGCTTTACCCAAAGGCAAACATTTTTGAAATGCCTTAATAAATATGCATTAAACATACACGAAACAGTACATAAGTATACAAAGCGCAACTTGTTTATGTAAGCATTTTAAATGAATACACAATCAGAAATCAAAAACGTAAATGACACCTTCAGCCCTGGAGCAACCAAAATTTGTTCATTTGGTACACGACACATTTCTCACTTTAACATTCTCTCTAAAGAATTTTCAGTCACCAAAGGCACAGTTTGCATTGCTCAGGCCATTATTGCTATCCATATAGCGAGTGACGTAGTAATATAAAGTAGTCCGAAACGTCTCACATGTGGAATTTTTTTCACCTTAGAAAGATGGCCAACATCAGAAGTAAATTGGAGCGACTGAGAAAAGCCGCGTTTCCAAAAGTATCTTACGATTGTGCTTTCTGGGTATCACTGAGAAAGCACTTAAAGCTAAATTTTTGGCATACCTGTGAAAGGTTTGCAGTCTAGAACAAACACTAATTCCACAATAACCAATTATGCATTCAGACTATTTTAAAGAGAGGTAAAACTACTCATTCTACTAACAAGTTGTGCCATTTACAATGCAGGCTGCCAGTCTGCATCACATCTCATACCCCTTTCGGGGGATGTATCCACATTTACACCTGCCCCATTTTTACTCATATATATAAATCCAATACGATGCGAAAAATGTCGCCAGCAATGTCTTGCTAGTGTATTTTCATGATCCACTGTGTAGCAATTAAAATGAGATCATTCTTACAACTTTCCTAGTCTCTTTATTGAAAGATGTTTGTACAAGTAGACTGCAATATTAATACGTTAAATTACCGTGTCCATGCGTTATGAGAAACGGTGGCCTATGAAAAGGTATTTTCATGTTTGTAATGGATTCTTTTCATGTATCTTATCTAAAACAGTGAGAACAGCATAATTCAATTAAAATTATACATAATCAACCGCAGTTAATAGTTATTGCTATTAAGCATTATATATTTTTTAAAATCCTGTTGGTCCACTAAATGTGAAATATACTAAGCTCAGCTTTTGTAAAAAATCTAGCTCACAATTCATTGCTGTAGTTCCCTTGAGGCATCTTATTTTCTTCTGGTAATATCATTGTGCTGCAGATTATGTGTTTTTATATCAAAATGATAGTTCGCAATAGTATAATTGAAGACATTGTAGAGTCTAAGAACAAAATTGCCACTTCTGTTCATCATGTATAATCTTAAGTAGATGAAATCAATGTTAAGATATAAAGTTTACTGCAGTTATAAAAGTTCATAATACAGAAGAAATTATGTAAATGGGGATTGCGAGTTATAACATAATACAAATAAACCAACATTTTGCAAATGCAAATAGGATAAAAGCTCTTGCAGGTGGAATAGAAATTGATAATATCTGTAGGCATTCAGGAGTGTTCCCAAAAGTTTCTTGCTACTGTTCACAAATTTCTCCTTAGCCTTTGTTTCGAGAATGTATTCACATTAAACATAATGGATTATGAAGCAACTGCGATCACTGAACAAATATCCTGATATGAAACTTTCTGGCAGATTAAAACTGGTCCTGAGTTAGTCTCGTTCCAGCACACAGTTTTAATCTACCATGAAGTTTTATATTAGCGCACACTCCACTGCGGAGTGCAAATCTCATTCTGGAACTATCCTGATCCTCAGATTCTTTCGTTACTTCCTGGTAAAACAATTTCATATGTAAGCGCCAGTAGCAAATTTGACGGCATTTCACTGTAAGAACGACGAGTGTAGTTCATATTTCAAAATAATTCAAGAATCTCTCGCAATGAAAAACATTAACCTTAAGTTCACACGACATTTTGAATTAATTTCAGTGATAATACGTAAAGATTTAAATTTATGCCTGTCACCACAGATCCCGAAACGATTATTGCTTCAACTATCCCAAATTGTGAAAATTAAAATTTTAACTATCAGGTTTATATTAACATGCTTAGCTCAGCCACCCATCTGTATAGTTGCTCATAATGTGATGAAATGTTTGCACAAGATCAATGAATATTCAATTAATAGTAAAATAGTGTGAAATTTGGGTTAGCAAGTATATAAAGAACGAAACAGTGTGTATATACAAATGTTACTTCAGTATCAGAACAGCTTGTTACCTATCTTCACTGTATACTGTAATTTTACATTTCTTAAAATTGAATTCAAAATGCATTGTTTATTCATCTATGAATACTAAAAAATAAAAATTGTTAATGTAATGATACTATGTAGTGATTTGTATGACATTTCTTTTGGTAGTGAAACTGTTGAAATTCATATGGAATATCTCGTACTCGTCAACAGGTGGTCCTGATACATTCAGCTGATACAGAATTTGCTTTTACTTTTAAACCTGCCATAAGCCCCGTCTTTCATACTTCCTGCGGTCCTGTTGCCGATTTTACGTTTGCCATCAGTTCCCAATTACTGCTCTCGATGAAAAAGGGCTTTCAAAAGAAAAAGCTCCACCCAGTCATCTCGTGCATGTGGGCTGTGTAATAGGTCCACCCATGCACAAATATTGGATTCATCATGAAGCTAGAGAGATGTGCACGAGCCGCTTTACAATCTCCCATTAAAGATAATGGATAGGGTCACTTGGGCAGTCGACTGCAAGCTATCCTTCACTAATCTGAACCTTCAGGTAACCAGCTGTCAACATAAAGTTCAGAACAGTGGAATCCTGAAGACATGCATCGTAAGGGTGCATACTGTTTGAGATTCGCGTCTCATCTATTTTGTTACGGTGGTAGCCATTATAGACTGGACGTTCAGATCGAATGAGTTTCGTCCATCTAGCAACCAGGCAGGTGTCCTGTAGTCTACAACGTTGGCCTTTTTGCAAGAATAAGAAAAATCTTAAAGCGAAGTGGTGTCAAATGTGTGGTATACCATTCATTGACCGAAGGACGAAAACTGGGGTTAAATCTTCGACAGCCTTCTTAATCTGCGGTAGCTGGGTGCTTCTTGAAGTACTGTCACTCCACAAAAGCTAAGAAGAGAGAATCCCGTATCATACGTTGGTAAGGGAAGTGCGTCGCCATCGAGCGAATTAATAAATCTAGGGAGAAAAGTTTCAACAAGAGATGTCTGCTATCAAACCAGCAAGTCCTGGAATCCTCACGGCTGATTACGCAAGCACCAGAGTTTGGTATTCTGGAAACAAAAGATTTCGGTAGCAACTTGTCAAGTGTCAGAACGGCTAAGAAAATGAATACAGTCCTACAGGCACGGGCACCCACGTGTCAGACAGCTAAATGCAGTAACGTGCCAGAGGCTGAGTAGCACACCTGTCACAAAGGACGTAGAGGCTAGGTGCTGTCTAAGGAGGCGGGTCTCCTACAGAAAACCTGTGAATCGAGGGTATGTATTGGGAACAGACGGTAGACACACCAGCGGAATCACAGGAATGTGTGGGGGTTATACTAGAGGGCAAGTGTAAAGGGGAGGTGAGCTCCCTCCACAGCTCCGTACATCAGGAGCACCTGTTCACAACGAGGTACGTGATCGGAATATTGTTAGTCCTAGTGCTAGTGGCGCCCACTTGCGAAGACGTAATTCAATGCACTTCGCGTCGGGTCATTGTTTTCTCTTGCGTCACTCACCGATGTTAGCTTTATCTAGACCTGGTAACTTTGTCTAGTTTGGTTAGAAACTAAGTATCTGGTAAATGAAGGTATAAATGAAACCCATTTGTCCACTGAACTTGCCTGAAACTCTTGTAAGTAATTTCTCTGATGTAAATTCACTGTTGCACAGTGAATAATAACGTTAACTTAACATGTTGTTGTGAAACGTCACACTTGCTTTCAAACAATCGTTGTGCGAAATATTGTTACATAAATCTTGCTCATCACATTTTTTGTATAATAAGCAAAATAAATTCATTGAAACTAACATCCCTTTTTCATTGGGTGGAAAATCTTGACCCGTATTTTGGTGTACACCAATAAATGGTTCTGCTGCTAAGAAAATGTTCATTTTAGTTTCCACATAAACACCCTTAGACTCCAGCAATAACCGAAAAGAAGTAATAATTAAATTCAATATGTTACGGACGAGCGAAGTTAACATACGAGTAAGTAAAAGTGTTTGGAGGAAAAGCTGCAGAACTGTTATATGAAATGCATAAGGTAAGACATTTTTAGGTTGATTAGTGACACAAACTTCGACCCCCCCCCCCCCCTAGTGTAGTACTACAATAAACTGACACTGGCGTAAATCTGTCAACTACGAAAATAATAGAACAATAAATCATCTCATTGAAGCAAAAAGACTTCAAACACTGAATTCCAGCACGAAGACGCATGGTACATGCACCATGCTGATAGAGAATAGACACAGTAGTTTAAGGAGCTTCAAGATGGTGTCTTATTCTCAAGGTTAACAAAGTTCTAATAAATGTAAAATTGTACTGGTACCAAGTACACACTAATAAACCGGTGGTGGGTGGTGGGTGGTGGGTGGTGGGTGGTGGGTGGTGGGTGGTGGGTGGTGGGTGGTGGGTGGTGGGTGGTGGGTGGTGGGTGGTGGGTGGTGGGTGGTGGGTGGTGGGTGGTGCAATGTTCGTGTAAAACAGTGTTCTGCAGAAGAGTTGACTCTTATTTGCTTTGGACGGTGGACATGGAACCAAATTAAGTTATATTTAATGTCAATCAACAGTGTGGAAATCTTTCTTGCTTGAATCTTCACAAGGTTCTAGAATCTCACTATGCTCACAGTTTTTTCCATACACAGGCAAATACTGAAAATTGTTAGTTTTGAAATTTCTCCGGAAGCACAGCAGTCACACTGTATTTATTCCCAAAATACGTAAGTAAAGTATGTGAAAGAGATTGCTTGATTCGAATGAAGGCATTTAATATTAACAATTCTTGTCGCAACTTCACCCGTGTGCTAAAATGCGTATCAGTGCCTGTGCTTACTTTTGAACGTACAGGTTCCGCAATATTATTGAACGAGCGACGTTAGAGACGTAAACAATGCCCACAAACCCCTTTGCCTGAATGAATGTTCTGTCGCAAAGACTCATCTGTCTTTCCACATGACTGATACGAAATATCACAAAGTGTCCACGAAAGAACAGGAGGCCACGATGCAGGAAACTTGAAGTAAAGAATGAACCCAGAATTCAAAAAAAAAGTTGGGTCTACATCCATATCAAAACTTAAACTTGCCACACACAAGCTACTAGCTACGTCTGAACACCTACTGCTTGAATACACCACTCACTTTCATACAACAGGGAAACAAATACCGAACTACTAATACGCGAATTACGCAGAGAAGGAATAGCAGCAAAAACAACAACGTTCGCAATTCAAGTCATACCGTGTGTTTCGTAAACTTTACCTTTAAATTAGACAAACCTAAATTTTCCCTGACACGTGAGTCTCCACGAATTGCGTAACAAAGGAAACAGGCGTCTCTCGACCAGCTTACTCCACAGATTAAAAATGGTTCAAATGGCCCTGAGCACTATGCGACTTAACGTCTGAGGCCATCAGTCGCCTAGAACTTAGAACTAATTAAACCGAACTAACCTAAGGACATCACACACATCCATGCCCGAGGCAGGATTCGAACCTTCGACCGTAGTGGTCGCCCGGCTCCGGACTGTAGCGCCTAGAACCGCCACAGATTCAAATTTCCATATTTATTACTAATGTCAATAAATCGAGGAACTCCCCAGTTGACAGAGGCACACTCTTCAGCAGATAACGTTGAACAAACTAACGAAATGTTCCAATCAAAGATAAATGTGGGGATGACGACTTGTAGATCGGGAATTTCGAACATACTTCGCACCTCCGCTCTTCCACCAGCCTCACTAACAGCACCAATTAGTAGCAGACAGCACCCCTGTCTCACGGTTTCCTCGTGGCTTTTGGATGAACTACACTCTGCAACAAAGGGACGCAACTCTGTACCATACCCTACTGCTGACGAAGCCATCTGTGAACAAAAGTTGACCAATAACCCAAACATCCACTGATCAGCCAGAACATCGACCACCAACCTACTATCGACACCCAACCGTTCAAGGGATAGTAGCGTATCCTGGGAGGACTGACTGCGAGTCACATACACACAGTGCATGTAGTATCAATGAGAGTGCACTCCGTGCGGTGAATGGGGAAGGCGAGCGAACGGAGTTTGGCAGAGGGCAGATTGTGCTGGCCCAGAGGGTCGGCGCGAACATTTCAGAAACTGAAAGACTCCGCGGGTATTCGAGGAGTGGTTTGGTGTCTTCAGCAAGTGGCGAAACCAAGGATGTCGTGGAGTTTGGAGGCCACCCCCTCAGGACAGATATCTGCCGTCGTCGGCTGGACAGACTTGTAAAACAGAACAGGTGGAGGTATGGAGGACCTATCATCAGACCTTAATACTGGGTAGAATGAAAGTGTCCGAACACACAGTGCACTGAAGACTCTAACGATGGGCCTCCGCAGTGTGATGACCCATGCATGTGCAGTGTTTACATATTGGCAGCTAAGAGCGTTTTTCCGTGGTCCGATGAATGCCGATACCTTCATCATGTCCATGGGAGGGCACGAATGAGTCATCCAGGGGAACAGTTCATTGACGACAGTACTTCGGGATGGAAACAAGCCGGTGGAGGCTTCATTATGCTCTGGGGAACGGTCATACGGGTATCCATGGGTCTATTGAAGCTCATGTAAAGCACCGTGACGGTCAAAGAGTATCGTACACTGGTTGCAGTCCACGCACACCCTTTCATGACGATCGCGTCTCCTGACGACGGAGACACTTTTCAACAACATAACGGGCCCTGTCACAAGGCATTGAGTGTGATGAACGGTTCTAGGAATGCAGTAGCGGTTTCTAATTGATGTTATAGCCCCTCCCCAACTCGCCAGCTCCGAGCCCGATCGAACACATCTGGGATGTGACTGAAGGTGGCGTCACGGCTCACAGCCCCCTTCCGTGGTATTTACGGGAATTAAGTGATTTTTATGTATAGACGTGGTGCCAAATCCCTCCAGCAACTTACCAGGTTCTTATTGTTAACGTGCCACGATGAGTCACCGCTGTTACCCGTGCCAAAAATACATTCCGGCTGTTATGTAGGTGTTCATAACGTTGTGCTTTATCAGTGTATACAAAGAGAAAATGGCCACAAGACATTCAAACATTAATTCCCATTCCTCCGACAGCACACACAGGCGCCAAGGAAATATATATTTAAAACCTTCAGTCTTAGAGCCTATGAAACAGTAGGCAGCAGTAAACGTAAGTGCGAAAGACTTTAGGGAATCATTATTAACTTCGTCAGTGCCAATGGCTTAAAGAAGAAGCTCCCAATGTTTGCACTGTTGATACACAAAGAAAAAATAGCCCTACTGAGAGTCCTAGAAACCAGGGCAGACAGCCTCCAGTTAACGCTAAGCACAGCACAGCATACAGTACATCCGGGGGGTCTCTCATAACGCGGTACTCCCAAAGGCGGAGAAGCAATGTTCGGCGATAAGGGAATGAGCCATTAAACAATACTTATTGACACAGCTGTCATTCAGGTTAGCGCCTTCAATTGCACATGCGCATTCCGCACTTCATCTAATTAAAAAATTCGTACCTCAACAGGAGGAACTGTTGATAGTTCATACATTAAGCCGCAAAGTGAATTTATAATCGTTACGATCTTAATGCAAGATCAGTAACATTTGCAGGTTCCAGAAATAACAGACTGGATAGCGCTGGCAGTTACTTGAAGACGACAGAAACGGAAAATGTTTGGCCTACAGTGCACATACTTTAATCAGTCAGGCCACAACATACGCCAAATACGCCAATATATACTAACCCCACAGCTCTCTGGAGACCGTGTTCGGTGCGACGATCTGCCTCTAACGTTTTGAAACTTCTGCAAAGACGAACAGTATGGTGGTCATAGATAGTAAACACCTATATGCTAAAACTAGGCGTCTACACACCTAGGAAATATTACTCAGAAAAGACTGATAAAAAGTAAAAGCTGTAGCAATATAAACAACTGAAAGCACACCAGTAAAGTAAATAAAACCAACGTAGACAGAAGTATTAAAGACAATCTAAATAAACTATAGTTAGCGACAACTGATTTGAAGCCATCGCACAACTGTTACTCAAGCCATGTTGGGGATATGTAGCCCTGTTGTCAATCGTGAGACTGTCACATGTTTCACACCATCCTATTTTCAACTTCTGGAAATAAGGAAAGCAGATAAAACTACCCTCCTTACTGACCCAAGAATTACCGACGTCTAGAGTTATACACTAGTTAGAAAAACTTGCTTGACTTACTTGAATTTCTTTAAAGGACAACAAATTAGAACAGTGGATGAGGCATAAGGTGGTCACAGATAACTGGATGGTAACTGGATGGTAACTGGATGGTAACTGGATGGTAACTGGATGGTAACTGGATGGTAACTGGATGGTAACTGGATGGTAACTGGATGGTAACTGGATGGTAACTGGATGGTAACTGGATGGTAACTGGATGGTAACTGGATGGTAACTGGATGGTAACTGGATGGTAACTGGATGGTAACTGGATGGTAACTGGATGGTAACTGGATGGTAACTGGATGGTAACTGGATGGTAACTGGATGGTAACTGGATGGTAACTGGATGGTAACTGGATGGTAACTGGATGGTAACTGGATGGTAACTGGATGGTAACTGGATGGTAAGTCAAGATTGTCATGCAAGATGTGTGGGGCAAATAGAACGGAATTTTGAAGTTATATTTAAAGAGCATAAAAATAGGGTGGCTCGTAAACTGTAGCAACTCGTCTCAAGATTGGGCAACATTCGTTGGGGATAGAACAGAAAGCATGAGGAGGCTGCACGTTGAAGAAAACCGGTGGTTGCTATCAAATTTAATGGAGGTACATTTATTGTACCTCGATAGTGTGTCGGTGTTTTAAGAGAGGACGCAAGTATCTAAAGGGTATTTCTGGACACTTTACCGATATTCGTCTTAAGTAGTAGTCAGTAACTTATTATACCTACTGACATAGGATTTTTCCACTATTTTCGCTCAGGTCGTAGCGTAGGTGTACTTTAAAGTCAGTCTGGGCTAAGACCAGACACGATTTGTCACAAATTTGGAACACAGTAGTGTCGTTGGTGCTGAGATTTAAGCTTGAAGTAAATATCGTTGTTCGGTGATGGCAGTGGCTTTAAGTTCACAACAGTGCCTCGCCAACGCATGGTTCACGGGCCTGTGATATGTTTTATAGTCGGAGTTGACAATGCATGTGCAGCAGGCCTAATGGTATAAAAGACTTTCTAAGGTAGGGTATAACTCCAGATGCCTGTAATCCCAACATACCTGTTGGTATGCGGACTGTTTTGTGGTTTCCTTGTTTTTAGCACTTGCAAATGGGCTAATATTGTCACGAAACACGTTGTGACAATCAGACGATTGACATGTGGGCTGAATATCTTCAGTATCGTGAGTAGTTCGCGTATCCAAAAGGAAATGGAACACTGAAAAACGTGGTTAACGAATACTTCAGAGAATTTAGAGCCGAGTGATCGGCTGAGAAGAACAAAATCCTAGGCCACAAGCAAACGGGTACTGGCAGACGTCTGGAAAATTGGAAGAAATCCAGCACAGAATCGATCCTCCAGTATGGATCCTCCAGTATACCGCGAACCTACCACAAACTAACACCCAGTCACATCTGCGTACTGGGATATTGTTCAGTTACGCGCTGCATCTAAATCGCGCGCACATTGAGTTAGGGCAGAGTTCGTGCTACCAGCCGGCTGGCGATGGAGCGATGGCTGCGCACAGCCAGTCAGCGGTTCGCTTCCGCTGCAGGCACTGTGGCGCCACATAAGGTCTTCCCCCGGCCGCTCGTGACGCCAGCGTCCCGTAGCCATTATAACTTCCATCTTGGCAGTGTATTCATCTGTTAATGTGCAGCGTGAATCGTCCAGAGTACAGGGAAGCACGAGGTGTCAAGCGAAAGATAAGATTTCAAATCCAGTGATACAGATTTGATCCGGAAATGACGTACCACAGGAGATACAAAGATCGGTTTGAATATAATGCACTAAATAAATTAGAATTCTTAAAAATTCATCCCACCAAACAGATGACTCACTCAGTTCACAATCTCGATAAGACGCATCGACAGAGCTACTTAAATGATTAACTTCAGTAATCAGGCTGGGAGATTATAATTGAAAAATCAGTTGAAATAAGCATACTAATGAAGATACACTAACATCATGGTAGTATGTTCGCAACGAGCACTGTTTGGCACATGCACAAATATGTTCAGATTTATTTTGTTACACGTTCTTGCCTGCTCAATATTTAAATTTCATTAAAGATACAAGAACACTAATAACGGCAATGGATACAGCAAACTAGCTACCATTCGCATTTGTACCATAAACAAAAAAGTATCAAAAGAATAAATTATCACCGCTCCAAGCCCACATTCTGAATACGTGAACTTCGATTTCAGGGCAAACTGACAGCTAGAAATTACTACTACATATGTTTATAGTGCGAAATTTTAGGGTGTAGCTACTGGCGCAAACAGAATTTTCAAATTTGAGCATGAAAAGATGTAAAACAGGACTGGCGATCACCAGAGGCCATATGAGACGTCAATGGGAGTGACTTTCGCGGGTAGGGGTGCTGACAGTTGGATAAGAGAAAGTTTACTGGAGGGGTGACTGAATCTCTACAAAATCGGTCTAATTTTCTCAAGGTCTTCAGGCAGCAGTCGGTCTGTCTTAAGTTGGTAATTCGGTCCGATCACCGTTGGGAAGAGTGTATGTGGAGTGTTCTAGCTGAACTAGTTGGGTGTTTGGGCTTGGAAATATTCTGGAACTCTTTGGACTCTATTTTGCACTGTGGGTCATAGTTGTGAGGCCTTAAATTTCTTAACTGATCGGCATTTAGAACACTGGATTGTTCAGTCAGTTTATTGGTGAGTGTGTTTCAGTGAGTTAGTAATTATGAACACGGCCTGGTGTTGCCAAGGTAATTCATTAATTCATTAAACCATTAATCTTACGAAGTGATGTTATCAGCCACTGGGGGCTCGCGTCATTTTGATAATTCAACATAACTTGCGTTCATCACCAGTCAATAGTTTAGAGAATGATTAACTGGACAATAAACGATATGTTAGATCATCTCTAGCTGGGAGCGTGATATATAGCAGCATCTCCGTTCAACCTAATAGATACCGTATTTATGACTTGGCGTCAATATTTCACGGTTTTATTTCAATTTAAAGCTTCGCAATTCAGGTGGTAATAGCAGCAGCAGTCTCCACCCCTCGCCAAATAAAGAGACAGAGCCACTCTTTTTATTCTGTTCTTAAATAAATTGCGTCGCAAAACTAAAACCAAACCTCTTAATGGAAGTGCTGCAAAACATTGGTAGGTCGCCAAAAGACCCAAACTTCGAAGCAAGACATGAATAAATAGTAAAATAACTTAAAAAAATCCAGAATAAGTCACTCAAACAAAAGCAGTTTTCACATATGAAGTAACAATCGGGAAAATGAAAGCCATATAGAAAAGAAAAGCAGGGTTGCAGGAGTAGACGGCATAAAGCGAAACCTAAATAAATTTTCACCAAGAGAGAAAAGACAAAGCCTAAAAACATTACAGAATATGGCCTGAAGATAAAAACTCCAATAGAATGAAGACAAGAAAAAAAATTGTAATGCTACCGAAACCAGGCAACTCCCTAACGATCAACTATCATATCCGCTAGTAACACGGCTCAAATAAGGAAATGTTTAGAGATGAAACAACTTTCGCCGCAAAACATAAATTTCGAAGTGTGAGTCCGGCAGTGGCATGACAATAGGTCTCAGTATTCTGTACTGTGCTGCACCACTAAACATAGAAAGGGTAATTGAAAACGCGTGGCTCCTTAAAAATGGGCAGTCTACCACACAGTTGTCGAATATTCTAGGTAGCCGACCCTTCCAGAATAATTACAAAGGTCGAATGTAGAGCCTAAAGCTAGGAGAATTACAGGGGCCGTCAGATCAGCCCTGTTATAGTCTTTGCACATCATACATCTCGCAACGAAAAAAACTGAGGACATTCCCCCGACGACAAGGTTTATTGGTGTTACACCAACGATAAGAGAAACGAACAGTCAGGACTATTTAAACCAACTTGAACGGTGGCTCAGTAAATAGAAAATAAAACGTAGCGCAACGTGAACACAATCTTTAAACACAAATCACTACTTTGGAACAAAAAACAAAAGACGCAAAACGAAAGTTATGGAGGGAAGACAAGCAAGAAACTGTGAAAGCTTCAGGATCACCCACAGACAAATGTCATGGAACGAGATCAAGGAAACATCAAACTTTCTTCGAATACTAAGTGGAAGAATAACACATGGTAAGTCGAAACAGCATTTTACTCACCTACAAAGCCGTTAACATTGTCTTAAAATACTGGAAATGGCAACTCTCCCGCACTGGCTCGCTCTCGCAACCGTAGAACAACCAACGAAATGGTTTACAGAAACATAAAAATGGAAACGAGCCAACCTATCAAGAAAAGGTAAGAGACATAATGCCGAAAGTAGTTGGTACAAGAAAGCCACTTCACTACTCGAAGAAAATTACTCATAATTTAGATACTCCAAAAAGAGATACCATTATCTGACGAAAATAATCATAACAGCAGTAAATCAGCTGATAAAGTTGTTAAAAGCACAAACTGGCGAGGACAAAAAATGTAACAGCAGATGAAGCACAAGATATACGAACCAAGTTACAAACAGCCCACACAATGAGCTTGAGGTGGTCTGGGAGAGATGAACTACTGGATTGACAAAGTGTATGTACTTCACGAAGTTTATCATAAGCACCTGACCACCCCATAGTTAGTAAAACATAATTTAATAGTGGGCTCAACGTCAATAAAGTACTTAAGATATGTGATTGCAGGGTGATGACCACAAAAATTCACATTGACGGTCCAAAAAATTAAATGAACCTGCTTACTTTACTTACCAAAATAAAGTACTAAGCAGTTGCAGCAAGGATTACTAATTGTCTGCTAAGGAGCAACGCCGTATGGCAATTGTGGATCAAGAACTTAAGTTATCAAACAAATAACTACACGTAGCAACTGTAGTCGTCTTACGGCCGTATAGGAAATGCCTACCATGGCGAGGCCCTTGCAAATAATTGAATCTTAAATACAAATTTCACTATCGAACAAGATATCTCGATAGTGACCAGTCTTGAGCGAACTACATTTCTCTACTCAAAATACTTACTTTTTTAAGACAGATACAGGATAACAGAACCAACGTCCGGTCGCCACGCAAACAATGGGCGAAAGTGCTTTATTATTTACACGAAATTTAAGAGTACCATTAGCAATTATTTTTAGCGACGTTAAGCTTATGTCACAATATATCTCCACGGGCAGGCAAGCTATAAAGCTCAGTTATTCAAGAGGGATGTAGAACGAATCAGCTGTAGTGAATTACAAGGGAAACTAATTGCAAGTGTCCCCTAGCTGGTATCACATAAAACTACAATATACAACGGCAACTTGAGACAAGCAAACAGAATTAACCCATAAAATGCAGAGAAACAATTAGCTAATAAATAATTAGGGTGAAAGGTATGGAAAGAAAACTGGATGGGGAAAAACAGCAAGGGAATAACGACTCCCAAGCTGACGTGGCACTGCGGCAACGCAACGGCGAGAGCTGAGAATTTACGCCTGTCCGGCATTCGAACCCGCACGCTCATCGTCCTTAGAGCGGTTGCCGTTACCTCCGTAGCCACCAGGACACACTTCCCGTCAGACCAGAAATCCCAACTGGCTTCTCGCCGCACCGCGACGCCTCCGTCCACTCTGTCTTCAGATTCCACAAACTTTTTCATCAGTCGTCGAGCCCATATAATTATTGATACGAATGGTGTCTGTCCCGTCGGCCATTTCTATTACGTGCGGCGAACGAGAAGTTGGCAAGTATGGAGCATCAGGTTTGAAGCCCCAGTCGGACACAATTCAACTCTAGACATTGCATTGCCGCAGCACCCTGTGCCACATGACAAACTAAAGCATACAGTTACGCCAGTTTTCTGATTAACTCTTGACTTCAGTAATCAAGGTTTCAAATAATCCCTAATCTGCCCTGTATCTTGCGCACATAAGCTGAATTAAACGCTAGCCTAATAAAATACAAATACCAAAAATTTAAACAGGGGTGGCAAGCACTGAATAGGTAATATGCCAAAAAAGCTTATAGAAAATTAACAATAAGCCTGTACTTGCTTACACAATCAACCAAGTAACGTGGTAAATTAGAATCAACATGTAAAGTATATTCAATGTTCTCCACAAATTGCGAATACGTGTCCATAAAATCAGCTAAATACAGCCTGGTAGAAAAATACAAAGGAACGCCTTCCCCCACAACAGAATATTGGAGGAACGAGCACAACTAAGAGTTAGATCTGAGAGGAACCGGGATGTAGGTGTCACGTCAGTTCAGAAAAGTTATTGTTCGTTACAGAAAACGGGTCACCGTATAGTTAACTATATAGACACACACAACGGTTCCCCTAGCAGGCTTGCTTCCTCCAGTGGTGGAGTAACTCACAAACTCCAGTGTCCGTGATGGGGCCAGGAACACACCGGAGGCTATGCAGCCGCCTTCGAGCTAGATTCCTCAACTCTCCGCATTCCTGCCAGCAAGTCTTTCCTTCTAGTTGATGCACACGCCACTATACCACAACACACCGCTGCTCACGCGCCCTCTTACAGGCCAGCGTCTTTTAGTTTCTCAGGAATGGGCCAGAGACTTAGAGAGTGCAGGTACTACCGATAACTGAGCTGACAAAGACGACTTAAACACAAGACAAAGATAACACCCAACAAGAGACTTAAAGGGAACAAGACCAAGAGATCCTTGGGGAGAATTTATGGAGGCTTCTCTTCAGCACTAGGACAAATGCCAAGGAGACCAACCACCTTCCCATGGCCTAAGAAGCGACAACCATAGAGTAGATATAAAATCAAATCAGCCCACAGTATAAAATAGATTAACGTAAGACGGCAAAGAGCAATACGTTCTGTGCCGGTCTCCCCCGTCTATGGAAAACATTAAGGAATAAAACCTACAATACAGCAACGATTCCCAGCAACGAAAGTCAACACCACTGTACCACTTCCTGCTGGCCCCCCTCGCTACAGTGACTGCGAAATGTAGTTCTGTTTGCCAGTTTCGGCTCGAAAATCTGTTTTGCATACACTGTGAACAAGCGCCATTGAGAGAAACATCAACAAATAAGGTCCGATTTAAATTATTTGGTATGTGATATCTAAAGTGGAGACTTCGTTGCGACGAGTGCTACCCATAGGCAGCCACCACAGCGCTCCTATCTCCGTGACAATACCAAACGACTTCAAAGTGTATCCTCTAAAAACAGCCCTTTGACATTTATTGATCTGTACAGTGTCTCCCAAGATCAGTTCTGAATATTAAAGCTTACTAGGCAACGCACCCTCTTAAGTTTCACACCCTTTTGCATCTACTGTGTGTATGCTTCGTACAACGTGTTGCAATTTTGTTTACTATTAAGTTCATAAAAACTACGAATTTTAAGTTCAGAACGCATACACCTATCATTTGGCCAGTTAAAGCGTGCCGTCACTAAGAGTGAACAAATTTTTAAAACTATTATCAAAGTACAGTGATGAAATGTAATCCACCAAACAAGATTTATTTCCTTCCTTCCTTCCTTCCTTCCTTCCTTCCTTCCTTCCTTCCTGACAATACGCATTTAGAGGAGGACAGCATAAACACACTTTGAGATGACGATTTCTGGTCAATTTCAGACGCTTTGAAACTTCTGTGCTCAAAGTTACCTGTTGACAGTGAGCAAAGACTCAAACAGTACGTCATAGGCGATATCTAATCGAATGGATCAAGATACTGTTCAGATGTAAATGATGAATAGCATCATCTCTTACTTGATGACAGCTTGTAATGAGTTGTACGACCAGGAGAGGCTATGTGATGCACTGGAATACACAGAAATTTAAGTTACAAATGCAACAAGATTACACACACACACACACACACACACACACACACACACACACACACACACACACAATATTAAGTAGTAACATGTTTCAGAACGAACTTAATTTCCCTAAAATTGTCTGTATTTAACTAGCGAAAAATTAGTTATTGAACACGGAAACAAGAGCCACATAACTGGATTTTTATTTTAGAAAAATATTTTTACTGTATAGGAAAGTCCGTTACAGAAGAATAGGAACTTCTCGATAATCAAGTGTTGTTGCGTTGCTGTTTCGCCCATAACATCATGATTCTTAAATGTCGTCATTACGTATCAGTTCATGATATTAAAAAGGTGTTAAGGTGAATTACGCTCGAGCTAATAACTACCTCAGGTGACGTTGAATTGATGTCAACTGTATGTTGACAAGATGATAAGGAGCGGGGGCATGCTTACCATTCTTATGAAACTGCGAGCGTTGATCAGCTTGCCTTACTGCTCCAATGCGATGCCTGCAGGCGTCCATGTCGACCTAGAAACAAAGAAAGTAGCTGTGCTGATTCAGTGACTTACTCTTTTTTCTAATTATTCTGTCGTGGAGTTGAGTCAGTAATTTCGCTTTACAGCGAATAATTTCTTCTCTATAACAGAGTCGGAGTTAAGAGTTACCTTGATAATAGGCTCTTACACACTTTTTTACGTATGTTAACTTCTAGTGAATATAATTTAAAAAAAAATGCTCCGGATTATAGATTGCTCTCTCGGTTTGCCACAAACAATCACGATTTAGGCAGCATTTTGCTTTGTGCATCGCTTGAAACATTCCATGAGAAGTCTTTGTTCGAGCTGACTGCTCTTACGCATCATAAAATCAAACTTAACACCATCTTAAAAAGGAAAAAGACCACACAGAAAAGGTGCCTGACGTTTTACAGGAAGGACACCAGTCGCGCACATGCAAGTTATTACTACATATTTTCATTTCTGTGTAGGGCAGGCACAGTAGCGGCATCATCTTAAAAGCTTGACTGTAGATACACCAGAATTGGACACACAACCGCGATCTCGGTTTATAAGGTAGAGAGCGTGGAGGTCGTCAGAAGGATACCGACGATAAACAGCAAACAAGACATCTGCAGTAATTATTCTCCGTGCAGAACCTCGAGGGCCTATTAAAACTTTGATGCATTAACATTCCGTTACGTGACGTATATCATTCATTACATGTGTTCTGGCTAGTAGATGATTTCCACTGCCTTTGAGACGATCGCTGAGAAACCAGACTTTTTAAGAATTGCAACCTCCTCCTTAGTGCCATTTGACCTCTAGCAATACTTCTATGGTGTATGGCATACCAGTCCCCTTTCCTAACTTAATGTACGTCCATTTCAGTCCATGCCAGCCTTATTTCTTACTTTCTGTCCACCATTAAGAACTTCAGTTACCTAAATTCTATCCAACAAGTGGTGAGTCCGTAGGTTCTCTCCTTTCCCGTATATCCTATGCACTGTAGATAAATATTACACCTAAACCACCTCTTGCTGTCCATCTTGTGCTGAATTCCGATGACAGTCTCTAAACTTCAACAATCAAAATTTTTCCTCCAACTCCTACTTAACTTGTAATGTTAGTTAATTGCCTGGGACGGTCAAAATGGTTAATATAATATTGATGGCGACCGAAGCTTTATGTGGGTCTGTAGTTGTTAAGAGGAATTCAATTTATTTGTCGGCTGAAGGCCACAAACAATAGGAATAATTTAAACAAAATATTATTTTTAAACAATTGATACAATCAGACCAAATATAGACGGGAGTGATCCACAGACAATGCTCCAAGGATCGACCTGAGAAAAGTCCCTACTGATGCGTAAGCCGTGAGACAGGCAGCCAAGAGTTATGCTCTCCTAACAGGATGGCAACCAAAACTAGGGACAGTTAAAAGGCCGATCAATCCACCAAACGTGTGATAACTAGTACAACTATGGAATAAATCAATCGAGGACTAAGTGACAGACAGCACTGCGTCTTCAGAATACGGTGTTTAAAACATCTAAAGGCAGAAGGAACCATTACACCACTAGACAAAAGAAACCACAATCCACAGCGCAATCAAAGAGGCTGTCGAACTACACGTCATGCCAGACAGCATCAGCAGGGCGAGGAAAAGTACACTGCCGCAAAAATACGCTAACCTCTAGGGCAGGTAACTGCGGCGTTAGCGACCACTAGGCAGTAAAATACCGCTGGTTGCACTTCACCAATAAATAATACAAAATTCAAAAACTAATAACAGGCAGTACAAGATGGCTAATAGATTCCGCCAACTCGACACGCTCCATTTGTTGCTGTTCGTCTCAGGGCGACCCTGCGAGCAGCAATGCACGAACACACGGCGTGATCACAGTTAAGGTTTCACTACTGGACTAATGTTCACTCAACGTCCTGGATCCGGCGGACAACGGTGTTGTGGCCCTCGCAACTACAGCTCCTTGATCCGGCAATGCCTGCGTGCCGCCGGCGGTCCCGGCACGTCCTCGCGCTGCCAGACCTCTCTGCTGCTCCGTCCCAAGCGAACTACCGACACACCCGACCCAGGAAACACTTCACTTCGTTCCAAAGATATTACGGGTACTAGGTATTGATAAACGCTGCTGCTGCCACTTGCGGACAGACAACGCTAGCAAACGTAGAGGCACCAGCAAACAGAAGAAGAAAACGAGACGCCACTATCCCCATTACACGATGCCAACCTAGCAACGGCACCAACGCGAGCCGCACACGGCTCACTTATTAAAAGTTCATTGTGCAGTTTTCTTTTTAGGACAGAGACTAGGGCTAGCAATCACTTACTGTTTGTGGAAAGTCAGACGATTTAGCGCTCAGGGCTGACTAGATAATTTTAAGCACGCTCCTTGTGCACAGTTATGGCTCCGCTACCCAAAGTCCTTATTATAAGGCGAACTTTTAAAGTGTCACAACTTGTGAACGACAATCGGTTGCAAACTCTAAAGAAACTGTTGCTCTCAGTGACTGCAAGTATGTTTTAACCAGTTTCCGAACAGACATTGCGATGGGAAGTGCAAGTAATGGACACTTGGATACGTCGCAAAAGGCTTTGAATCATACCAGCATATGCAGCTGTGCGTCATCAGTGGGACAAGCAACAGAGAAACCGGACACGACCTGACTAGAGGCACGCAGAGTGGTCCGAAGGGTCACGATTTTGCCTCATTTTCGAATGATCCACGGCGTCGAGTCCACCGATGGCCTGACGAGGTGTCTAACCCGCAGCATGTGGTCTATGTAGCTCAGGTTACAGGTGGATCCGTTGCTTTTGAGGGTGCTTTTCGTACCACGTCTTGGACTCATTGATTCAGGTTACCCTGTACATGAACAAGGATATTCGCTTCAACATTCTCAATTACCAGGTATTGCCCTTTCTTCTACAGCCTCATGTCACTGTGGAAACTCCCGCCTTCTAAGACGACGACGACGACAGGTATTCTCCCAGGGCTGCAAGCATTCGTTATTGTTTCGAGGAACACCCGGGCACCCTGCTGCATTTCGGTTGGTCCGGTAAATCAGACGATTGTAACCCATTAGAGAACATTTGGAAAGTAGCAACTACCTGTTGTAGCTCTACAGGATGTAAACATCAGTGAGTGGCTTCAACTGGATATGGCATAATTGCAGGAAACTTGTAGACTCCCCTCTTCTCCCAACGGAAGGCATTATCAAAGATAATGACAGCGAAACACAGTAAAAGCGCGATGCCTCCTGGGGCTGTTACGTGGTAGTAGAGGATGACTAAGCTTCATGTGCGGTGTGCTTATTGTGACTAGGCGTGCCCATTGTGGCTAGGTCATTTGGCAATACGCATACGTGCTACACTACTATGAAAATCATTATTATAGGTCGCAAATCGTGCCCTCGACAGCAAATTCGTAACGTATGAGCCCTCTCGAATGTCAGTTGAATCCCATCGTGTAACCACTCTTAGTCCCAGTTCCCAACGAACTGCTGGAACTGCACTGACAAGGAGACAACCCGGCGAATCGATATTTAAATTTTTGTATGTTTATAGTATGCGGAAGTCAGAAATCAAATATCAAATATCAATTTCTCTAAAGAGCTCCGTACAACTCAAAAATTCTGGTGAAAATCGTCTTTGAAATTTTCCGACTACTTCTAATTCACGAAAGTTAACGCGATTTTCACAATGGGCCATCTGGTTTACTCAGTATCGTTCGACGGTGATAATGGCATTATCAGTGGATCGGCGGTTCGAATTTCGCTACGATCGGCACAGGGGAGCAGATGCAGGACTCCTGCACTGACACTCAGGGCAAGGTGCTCGTGGATGTGGCTCGCTGTTGCCTTCCACTGACCTGTTATGAAGTGTCAGGTGTGTATCCGTGTCGTGTGGATGACTGCGAAGAGTGATGTCAACTTTTTGTTATCGAGGATGAAAGGGAGAGACAAGATGAAACCAGGTGCTGGCAGATAGTCTACCACTCGAGAATAACAGCAAGGGGGCCGTCGAACTTAACGTCCCCGTGCGACGAACGGATCACTATCAGCAGTGTCACATGCTCCCACTTAATGAGGCACTGCGGAGAGGTCTGACATTTAATCCAGGACATTGGCGCGAAAACTGATGATCAAGAACTTCAGGCCATCGATCGTCCACTTACTGGCAGAGAAAATTTCATCCACCACCAGGTTCTGATAACATACTGCGCGCTAACATCAGTTTTCTTTGTAAATGTAAAGTCTCGATTATCGCTATTTTATACAAGGTCGTTTATAAGTTTGGAATGTTTTTTATTTATATAATTTTTAATAAAATACCAATATTTCAGAATTTATGTTCGCTGTAAAAACGTGAATTCTCCGAGTGGTATGTAATTAAAAAAAGAAACGTGAATTTTTCATAAAAAAGGCAATTACACAGTTGTTAATTACCATATCTTTCACGAGTTTTATGTTTAAATGATACAGGTGAACTAAAAAAAAAACCAAAGAAAAAACAAGCCCCAGCGAAATTCATAAAAGCAATCCATTTATTACCCGGTTACCATCCTCCAACAATACCGAATCAGCCATGCATCCCATTGTAAAACTCGCCTTAATCTTGGTGAATTAAAGGTCCTCCCAAAATTTCAGAGATGATTTTATTGCGGAATTTTGACACTTGCGTCGAAATGCTTTAGGAAATTGATATTTCTGTACGTCACGTACCATACAACATAAAAAAATAAGTTACAAAAATCCGGTTGCCAGTCGGTTTGCTTGTAAGTATATGGAGTTTTCATCCACTTTTACCATCGCCTACTACTAATGATAAAAAATTAATGTTGCCATCTGCTTTGCATGAACTAATTATATATGAATAAACCAGATGAACTCTTAAGGCGAAGAAAATAGGCCATCGGTTGTTAAAAGGAATAGTCGCAATTGGTCTACTAACACAATGAATGATTTTAATCTGCTCTTTCTCACTGCGCTACCTTTCCTACGCCGTGCCGCTGACGGACCAACAAGCTCTTACGTGGTGGAATTGTTTACTTTGCACAATGCACAACGCGTAGGTAAACCTTACAAGCAGTTCACTTCGCGGCATGGGACAAGAACGACATCCGCACTTCCACGCAGTGGAGCAAGAGGTTCCACAGTCGATAACTTTTCATTCTCTCCCAGGGACCTTGACAAAGCCAATAACAGAATTTTTTTTAAGTTTGTCCGTTGTTGTATTTTGTCATCTCAGCCTCACGTCCCCCACTGCTGAGAACGACATTGGAAGAAATTCATAAAACCTTCGGCCAAGTACTTGCTGTCTACCAATAAATTCAAAATACTGAAGATGAAACTGTAGTTTTAGAGATTAATTAAAGTATGTGACGCCACTTCATTGTGTTGGCCGTTGTTATGGCGGCGTACTGGACGCGTCGACCTGCGATAGTGGAGCGCCTGACGCCACGATGCGAGTAATTCATTTCGGTTACAGATGGCGCCCCCTCATGTACAGCAGCGGCCAAGGTGAGGCCAAATATTTGGCGGCCACTCGGCGTGCTTTGTAATGACGCGCATATCGACCACTGCCGCCACAGCCTTCTCCCGCCCTCTAACACCTTCTTGCAGCCTGGCCTCCGCGTGGCCTTCAAAGCCCCTTACGGTGCCTAACACTATAAATGAATAAAAGTTTGTGTTTTTTTTTTTTTTTTCAACGTGACTATTATATTCAAGTGTGTACACTATGGGACAAGAAACGAATAAACCTGCTAAATTTATGTCCTAGCTGACACACCCCATATTGCCAATTTTCTATTAGAAATATCACGGACGCAGCTCCTTCAGGTTTCTACAACGTGATTTTGTAGACGTCTCTAAGGCAACACCTCGTCATAGCACTATACACGGCTATCATTTTCAGCTACTGCTGTCTGCTCAGTTGAAAGCTGTCAAAAACGCTTCCTGTTTCACGTATTTCCTTAAGGGGCTCCGGAAAGGCTCAAAATCATGCGTTTTCTGAATCTGCAGACTATTACCTTTTAATAGATATATAATTTATTCAATTCCGAAGACTACAAATATTTTTAAATTTTTTTTGAAATGTGTTCTACATGGACGTGACCCACTGTGGCGCTGTTAAACTGCTGTCAAATGGTGTTATTATTAACGTCCGTGTTCATCAGGTACATTTTAGTGATGTGAGATAAAGTATGTGTTGTGGCTAACCTGTGATGGTTCAATATATATCGCTGGTGTCGCTGGTGTGATTGTCGATTGTTTCATGTTTATTTACTCTGTCGTTATCTCGAAAATATTCGTAATTAATTCTGTTTCTTGAGTCTCTGTTTCGTTGAAGTATAATAATGAGTAAAAGTAAAGTTATTAGAAATCCTCTGAAGGCTTTTAAGAAAAGGAGAAATGTTGGAAAGCCAAAGGTATGTGTTATTACTGTAAACAACAAAGACGATAACCAAGTGAGTGAACCTAACCTCTCAAGTACACCTGCCCATAGCAGTCAAAGTGGGAAAGAAAATACTTCACAGAAGAAGCTTGGTTCAATGAGTGAAAACTATGAATGTTTTATGGGCGAATCGGATGTGAATGAAATATTTGATATGTCGGTTCTCAAAGGAATTTTTTCAAACTGTGTAAGATGTATTCATTGTAGTGAAGTTGGTCTGGAACTCTCCATAATAAAGCACGTAGGACTTGCTAGTGAAATACAACTGAAATGTGATAAGTGTTCATACATGACCACCTTTTGGAACAGTGTTGCAGTAACTGCAACTGAAGAAAATGGTAGCAAAATCTACGAACACAACAACGAGCGATGCTTGCTTTAGACAAGGAACGCCTTCGGGCTGCAGACAGGGCTGTAAAGAGTCTAGAAATACAAGCAAGAGTAAACAGGAGGAGGAACAAGAGGAAGCTGGAGGAGGAGTTTGCAGAGGATGAAGATAATCCATCCTATGGACCTGGAATGCACTAAAAAGTTAATCCAATCTTTGTCGCTCGATTCCCAAAACTTTTATTTTCTCATACTAATTACATGTTTTCTAAGGATCTTCCAAACATATTTGTTTCAAACTTTCAGTAAATGTTACACAGTACCTTCTGCATAATTTAACACAGCCTTTTTCCAAAAAACTGTATATTTTTGAATATATAAATAAAAAATTGCAAAAAATGTTGTGAATTTTCATTACAATTGAAAAAAAATCATCTTTAATAACTGAACTAAAATTTTGTAAAATCCCTGTGTTAAGTTGTAGCCCATATTCCAATAAATAATCTGTAAAAAGTTCAACTTCCTACCTCAAATACTTTGTGAGGAAAGATGTAATTCATAAGCGTTATTTTAACATTGCAAGTATAGGGCGTTCCGGAGCCCCTTAAGCTGACTCGACTGTAGGAGTGCTTTAGTAGTGCAGAATACATGTATTAAAACTGCTTGCATTATGAGACTTTTTTTCACGCACCCCAGTTTATGAAGTAACACCTCTTGAACTGTATGTTATACACTGAAGCGCCAAACAAACTGGCATAGGCATGCATATTCAAATATAGAAATATCTCAACAGGCAGAATAAAACGCTACGGTTGGCAACGTCTATATAAGACAACAAGTGTCTGGAGCTGTTGTTAGATCGGTTATTGGCCGCTACAGTGACAGGTTATCAAGTTTAACGTGGTGTTACAGTCAGCGCACGAGCGATGGGACACAGCATTCCCCAGGTAGTGATCAAGTGGATCGAGTGGAGATGTTCCCATACAATCATTTCACGAGAGTGCAGTGCATATCAGGAATTCGGTAAAACATCAAATCTCAGTCATCACTGCGGCCGGAAAAAGATCCTGCAAGAACGGGATCAACGACGACTGAAGAGAATCGTTCAGCGTGAGACACGTGGAACCATTCAGCAAATTGCTGCAGATTTCAATGCTGGACCATCAAAAAGTGTCGCCGTGCGAACCATTCAACGAAAAATCATCGATACGGGCGTTTGCACTCGAAGGCCCACTCCTGTACCCTTCATGACTGCTCGACCCAAAGCTTTACGCCTCGCCTGGGCCCGTCAACACAGACATTGGACTGTTGATGACTGGAAACATGTTGCCTGGTCGGACGAGTCACGTTTCAAATTGTATCGAGCGGATGGATGTGTACGAATATGGAGACAAAATCATGAATCCATGGACCCTGCATGTCAGCAGAGGATTAGTCAAGCTGGTGTAGGCTCTGTAATGGTGCAGGGCGCGTGCAGTTGGATGGATATGGGACCCCTGATGTGCCTAGATACGACTCTGACGGGTGACATGTACATAAGCATCCTGTCTGATGTGATGTTTAAAGTATGGCTTAGCGGAGCTCAGCGCGTACTCGCCAGTACTACTGCAGTGGCACACACCTGAAGATGGCCAGAAGACCCTGCGCCGAAAAATCTTGGCAGGATGTTACTGATATCCGGCAGTTCTCCCGTGTTTTTATGGTACATCCTGTCTGATCACCTGCATACATTCATGCCCATCGCCCATTCCGACGGATTTGAGCAAATCGAGCAGGAAAATGCGACACGCCACACATCCAGAATTGCTACAGAGTGTCTCCAGGAAAACTCTTCTTAGTTTAATCATTTCCGCTGGCCACCCAACTATACAGACTTGGACATTATTTAGCCTATCTGGAATGATTTGCAACGTGCTGTTCAAAAGAAGTCTCCACTCTCTTGTAGTCTTACTGACTTATGGACAGACCTGCAAGATTCATGGTGTCAATTCCCTCCAGCACTACTTCGGACATTTGTCGACTGCATGGCTAGTTGTGTTGCGGCAGTTTTGCGTGCTCGCGGGGGCCCTACACGATATTTGACAGTTCCACCAGTTTCATTGGCTCTTCAGCGTATAATGATACACTATGAGATTAAAAGTATCTGGACACCACCAAAAACATACGTTTTTCATATTAGGTGCATTTTGCTGCCACCTACAGGCAGGTACTCCAAATCAGCTACCTCAGTAGTCATTAGACATCGTGAGAGAGCAGAATGGGGCGTTCTGCGGAACTCACGGGCTTCGAACATGGTCTGGTGAATGGGTGTCACATGTTCCATACGTCTCTACGCAAGATATCCACCCTCCTAAACATTCCTATGTCCACTGTTTCCCATGTGGTGATGAAGTGGAAACGTGAAGGGACACGTACAGCACAAAAGCGTACAGGCCGACCTCGTCTGTTGACAGACATACACCTCCGACAGCTAAAGAGGGTCGTATTGTGCAATAGGCAGACATCTATTCAGACCATCACACACTAATCCCAAACTGCATCAGGATCCACTACAAGTACGATTACAGTTAGGCGGGAGATGAGAAAACTTGGATTTCATGGTCGAGCGGCTGCTCATAAGCCACACATCACGCCGGTAAATGCCAAACGACGCCTCGCTTAGTGTAAGGAGCATAAACACTGGACGATTGAACAGTGGAAAAACGTAGTGTGGAGTGGCGAATCACGGTACCCAATGTGGCGACCTGATGGCAGGTGTGGGTATGGCGAATTCCCGGTGAACGTCATCTGCCAGCATGTGTAGTGCCAACAGTAAAATTCGGAGGCGGTGGTGTTATGGTGTGGTAGCGTTTTTAATGGAGGGGGATTGCACCTTCTTGCTTCCCACTGAAAACCAATTCGGGGATGGCGACTGCATCTTTCAGCACGATCGTGCACCTGTTCGTAATGCACGGCCTGTGGCGGAATGGTTACACGACAATAATATCCCTCTAATGGACTAGCCTGCACAGAGTCCTGACCTGAATCCTATAGAAAACCTTTGGGATGTTTTGGAACGCCGACTTCGTGCCAAGCCTCACCGACCGACATCGATACCTCTTCTCAGTGCAGCACTCCGTGAAGAATTGGCTGCCATTCCCCAAGGAACCTTCCAGCACTTGATTAAACATATGCCTCCGACAGTGGAAGCTCTCATCAAGGCTAAGGGTGGTCCAACACCATATTGAATTCCAGCATTACGATGGAGGGCGACGCGATTTTGTAAGTCTTTTTCAGCCAGGTGTCCGGATACTTTCGATCACATAGTGTGTGTGTAAGTACATTCAGGAGCATATGTGGACACTGTGTGCAAAATGTGTTGCGAGTAGACTTAGTTCAAAAGAAGTAATAAAATTTAAAGGTCATGCATGATGCGGCTCTTTTTCAAACATCTCACTGTTGATGAAATCAAATCTTCAAAGTTATGATGATAGGTAGGTGGTTTTTACAACCAGACAGCGATTGTTGTCTGGCAGTAGCGGATATGTGTACCAGGTTTGGTAGATGTTGGTCTAGTGGTTTAGGAGGAGATATGGAATAGATACTCACACATAATGTTCATAAATAATACGAGCGTTGGAACTTAAATTGTGGCAACTATTAATTCATAACCGATACAAAAACGTTACATGTTTACACCCGTTACTGTCCTTCAAAGTAGTCACCAGCGTTGTGTAGAACCCGTTGCCAGTGATGTGGAAGGCCTAGTATACCTTTAGCAGAGCCTGTTCTCTTGATGATGCGAATGTAGCGGTCTAAAGTGATGGTGATTCTCGTGTATGACTGTGATGGCGTTATCCTAACGTATAACCGTCAATGCTCAGTTGCTCAGTATTACTGTTCGTTTTTGAACCATCACCTGGGGCCGGCTTTGCGAAAAAAGCGGCGACACTTTCTGCGCAACCCATCCATCAGTTTGCACGACAATGCGCGGGTGCATACAGCACAAGGTTGGCCCCTCTGTTCGGTAGATGGGGCTGGACTTAAGTCCTTGTGACTTTGATTTGTTTCCGAAGATGAAGGAACCACTTCGTGGCATTCGCTTCAGAAGTGTTCCAGAGATTCGACAGGCAGTATACCGCTCCATTCGCACCATCAACAGAGCAAGCGCTGCTAACGGTATACTACGCCTTCCACATCTCTGGAAGCGGGTTCTACACAACGCTGGTGATTACTTTAAAGGACAGTAACAGGTGCAAACATGTAACTCTTTTGTATCGGTTATGAATAAATAATTGCCACTATTTAGTTCCAACCCTCGTACATACATATACATGCATACATGCTTCTTCTTCTTCTTCTTCTTCTTCGCGGATGGATCACTTAGCACTCCAATCCCTCATGACTATTAGGTTTTCATCTCCCTATACGTAATAAATTACCCGTTCAATATCCTTGTATGCCTCTCTCTCTCTCTCTCTCTCTCTCTCTCTCATTTTCGGCTTGCATCGTCGGCATGTATACCTGAATTATCGCTATCGGTGTTCGTTTGCTGTCAATTCTGATGAAAACAACACTATCACTGAATTGTTCAGTCACTCACTCTGTCCCCTAACTTTCTGTTCATAACGAATCCTACTCCCGTTATACCACTTCCTGATGTTGTTGACATAACCCTACACTCATCTGATCAGAAATCATTGCCTTCTTTTTATTTCACCTCACAGACCCCCACTATATCTAGACCGAGCCTCAGCATTTCACTATTCAGATTTTTTGGTTTCCCACGACATTCAAACTTCTGATATTCCACGTCCTGAGTCGTTGAACATTGCCCTTTCGTTTCGTATTCAATTTTTTATCTTGTGAATGTGTTCCGGAATCTTTCGATAATGGAGAAATCATCATGGCAGTTTTTCAGTTACAGGCCACACGTCCTGTGGATACACATAAGGTGTCTTCAGCGCAGCGGTTTCCATTGCCTTCTGCATCCTCATCCCGCTGATCATTACTGATTCTTCAGTCTTTATAGGCAGTTTCCTGCCCCAAGGGAAGAGAGTGACCTGAACCTCTCTTCGCTTCTCCGCCCTCCGCTAAGGTCACTGGCAGAATGAGCGACTTGTTATTCCGGAAGTTGTCAGCCACCCCATTGCTGACGACTTTTATTCAAAATTTAAACGGAAGCTGCGCGGGGTAGCCGCCCGGTCTAGGGCATCTTGTCACGGCCCACGCGGCTCCGCCCGTCGGAGGATCGAGTCCTCTCTCGGGCATGAGTGTGTGTGTCGTCCTCAGCGTTAAGTTAGATTAAGTAGTGTGTAAGCTTAGGGACCGGTGACCTCAGCAGTTTGGTCCCTTACGACCTTACCACAAATTTCCAATTTTAAACGGTGGCAGGGTTCGAACCATTTAGCTAATTCTTTACATAGTCGCTTCTCCGACTCCACAAGAGGGGGCCACGACTTTCGGATCACGGATTTAACTTCAAACTACGTACACTTTCAGTTGTCTATGAAGACAATGTAACCTAAAAGTAGTATGGAGTACTACATAGGTAATTCCGAAAAAATCGCTAGAGAAGTTTTAGCGTCAAATATTTACCCCTGCGTTGCTTTTCTCAGTACGAGATGGAGGCGGTCAAGTAGTTAGCGTTCAAGCTACAAGATCGCCGGATCGCTAAATCGAGCTCCGCTTATTTCTTTGTTCGTTTTTAAATGCATATTTTATTACCATTGGTCATATGATTGATATTATGTGACATTTGGAAGGTAATATAATGATAAAACGCTTGTAATTACAACAACACAACAGTCAGGCTTGGTTAGCACCTATATTTACTTTCAAGTGTGCATTTCTTGAGGTGTTTGCATACATTTGTCCAACCTACGTAGTAGTTAGTATGGGTACGCGTTGAGCTCATCAACCGAAATGAATTAATAATTGGTTTGTTTTACCGACTTTCCGATTCAGATGACACAGTTGTGGTGACATCAATCTAACCCTCGCTGCGTTGGCGAAAATATTTGTTTAAAATCGGTGATGCGAATGGTAGTAAATGTTTTGTCAGAACATTATTATGAGCAGTTAGTTCAGGAGCCTGCATAAAGTGTAAATGGTTGCAATAACAGACTAATTCTGTTAACGACAAACAATGATCAGCGAATAAGGACCACATGGTCGTTATAGCGAGGCAGAATATCCTAACATCCAAATCAACCAAAAATAAGCACAAAATATACATATATTAAAAAAGCTGATAACAGATTTCATTATGTCTTCCTAAGAGAGAGCCCTCATTTTCATTGGCATAAGTCTCATAAACGTCGCTCAATTGTGGATTAGATTTTTCTGCCAGGTAAACACATCCTCCATGTCACACAAAACACCTCATTATACGGTTGCAGAAACAGTATACAGTTGCAGGAACAAGGAAAAAAGTGTGCCAGATATAAAAAAACGCAAAGTCTTCAAGGCAGGCGACGTGTTACAGAAGCTCGAAATTTAATTATGAGACACTTTTAATAGTTTCTACAACGAAAGCCTGTCACGAAAACTCGCGGAAGAGATTCTGATCGTATCTCAAGTATCCTAGCGGTAAGACAGAGTCAACAACTTCACACCACGATAGCTGTGGTAATTTACAGATGACAGTGCCACTGAAGCGGAGTTACTAAACACAGTTTACCAAAATTCCTTCGTCAAAAAAGAAAGTTCATTTAACATCAGAGAATTCGAATCACAATTAGTTGCTAACATGAGTGGCACAAATAGATTCTGTCGATGAGGTGAAGCAAATTATCACTCACATTCGGGAGGACGACGGTTCAATCCCGCGTCCGGCCATCCTGATTTAGGTTTTCCGTGATTTCCCTAAATCGCTCCAGGCAAATGCCGGGATGGTTCCTTTGAAAGGGCACGGCCGACTTCCGTCCCCATCCTTCCCTAATCCGATGAGACCGATGACCTCGCTGTTTGGTCTCTTCCCCCAAACAACCCAAACCCCCAAACCCAAATTATCACTCAATAGATGTATGTGTCCCGAATCAGACTGTGTAACAGTTTCATTTTTTTTCGGAGTAAGCTGATAAAATAGCGTAATTTTTTATTAGTCATATACATTGAAGAGCCACAAAACCGGCACACCTGCCTAATATCGTGTAGGGCTCCCGCGAGCATGCAGAAGTGCCGCAACACGACGTGGCATGGACTCGACTAATGTCTAAGTAGTGCTGGAGCGAATTGACACCATGCAAGTCTGTCCATAAATCCGTAAGAGTACGAGGGTTGGTGGAGATCTTCTCTGAACAGCATGTTGCAAGGCATCGCAGATGTGATCAATAATGACTATGTCTGGGTAGTTTGGTGGCCAGCGGAAGTGTTTAAACTCAGAAGAGTGTCCTTGGAGCCACTCTGTAGCAATTATGAATGTGTGGAGAGTCGCATTGTCCTGCTGGAATTCCCCAAGTCCGTCGGAATGCACAATGGCATGAATGGATGCAGGTGATCAGATAGGATGCTTTCGTACGTTTCACCTGTCAGAGTCGTATCTAGACGTATCAGGGGTCTCATATCACTGAAACTGCACACGCCCCACACCATTACAGAGCCTACACCATCTTAAACAATCCTCTGCTGACATGCAGAGTCCATGGATTCATGAGGTTGTCTTCATACTTGTACACGTCCATCCGTTCGACATAATTTGAAAGGAGACTCACCCGACCAGGCAACATGTTTCTAGTCATCAGTAGCCCAATGTCGGTGTTGGCGGACCCAGGCGAGGGGTAAATCTTTGTGTCGTGCAGTCATCAAGGGTACACGAGTGGGCCTTCGGCTCCGAAAGCCCATATCGATGGTGTTTCGTTGAATGGTTCGCATGTTGACCCTGCATTGCAATCTGCAGCAATTTGCGGAAGGGTTGCACTTCTCTCACATTAAACGATTCTCTTCAGTCGTCGTCGATCCCGTTCTTGCAGGATCTTTCTCCGGCAGCAGCGATGTCGGAGATTTGATGTCTTACCGTATTCGTGATATTCACGGTACACTCGTGAAAGTGAAAATCTCCACTTCACCGCTCGTGCGCCGACTATAACACCACGTTGAAACTCACTTAAATCTTGATAACGTGCCTTTGTAGCAGGTGTAACCCATCTAACAACTGCGCCAGACACTTGTTGTCTCATATAGGCCGCAGTGCCGTATTCTGCTTGTTTACGTATCATTGCACTTTAATACTCATGCCTATACCAGTTTTCATGGTGCTTCAGTGTAAAACAGCTCGATCGAAAGGATCTATAGTTAAGAACTGGAGAAGTCCATATGATAGACATAGATTTGGAATATTATTTTGGAACACATGTTGTTTTCTAACATCATGAAATATCTCAAAAAAGTGAGATCTATTGACGCGCCGCTAACATTGACAACTGGCACTTTATTCATATAGAGTAATTAATACAATCGTCTGGACGTCTCAAATTCTTCTTCTTCTTCTTCGGCAGTATGAGGATTAGATAATACCTTTTCTGTCTTCAAAACATGTCTGACCATCGTTTCCTTTGTCTTCATGGTTATCGAGTTCCCTTAGGTCTATAATACAACGTTCTTCTTGGGATACGATCCTTATAGTTTGTGTCAACAGGTCTTCTTCAGTCATTTCTATAGTTTGAACTGTTTTTCGACGCGGTTTATTCCTAGTTCTTCGCGAACTGATCCTATACTTCTCGTTTCCAGAAGGCTTTTGACATTATTCCTCACAAGCATCATCTCATCAAACTGCATCCTTATGCATTATCGTCCCAGTTGTGCTATCGGATTCGTGGTTTCTTGTAAGAAAGTCACAGTTTGCAGTAATTAACAGATAGTCTTCGAGTAAAACAAGTTATTTTTTGCGTTTACCAAGATAGTGTCAATAGGCCCTCTGCTATTCTTGATCAACACAAACCATTTAGGAGACAATCTGAGCAGCGTTCCTAGACTGTTTGCAAATGATGGCGTTATTAATCGTCTTGTAGTACTAGAATATCAAAATCGATTGCAAAACGATTTAGATGAAATATCTGTGTGGTGGGAAAAGTAGAAATTGTGATCCTAAACAACGAAAAGTGTGAGGTCATCCACATGAGTGCTAAAAGCAATACGCTGAATTTCGATCACACGATAAATCAAACATTTCTAAAGGCTGTCATTTGAACTAAATACCTATGTACTAAAATTACGAACAACTTAAACTGGAAATCACATAGAAAATGCTGTGAGGAAGGCGATCCAAAGACTTTGCGTTACTGGCAGAATACTTAAGTCTTAGAAGCTGCAACAAATCAACTAAAGTGACTGCATGGACTAAGCTTATCCGTCTAGAGTATTGCTACACCGTATGGGATCCTTATCAGATAATTTTGACGAACGACATCGAAAATGTTCAAAGAAGGGCAGGTCGTTTTGTATTACTATGAAATGTAGAGAGTGTGTCACGGATATGATACGTGAGTTGGGGCGGCAATCATCAATATAAAAGCGATTTTAGCTGCGGCGAAATCTTTTCACGAAATTTCAGTCACCAGCATTCTTCCCCGAATGTAAAATATTTTGTTGCTTCCCACGCACGTACTGAAAAATGACCATGGTAATAAAATAACGGAAATCATAGATCTAGATGTGCAAAATAGAAACGGTCGAGAAATGAACTGAAAGTGATTCTATGAACAGGTCTGCCATGCATTTACAAGTAAATTGGAGAGTAGCCACGTAGATGGTAATACAAAACGGACTTGCTGTAGATTCCTGCCGAACATATACAATAAAGATACAAAGCACACGAAATATTTCTGCAGCACTTATTTTCCTGTTGGTATTAGCAGAAACAAAACTAAATTTGCAGTTTATATGAACGAAGGAAGTAGTTGGTTATGTCGATGTCTTCTAATGAGGTTTCACAAACTTGTGAATTGACATACATGTGTTTCTGACGCCGTCTCAGTAAATGACATAACGTTCATAACAAGAAATAAAAAAAGAGACCTCAGTCACGGACATACAGGTGAAATCGTTTTGCCCAACTGCATTACGGTGGGCCGTCTAGATGACAGGGTCCACAGACGCGAAGTAGTTCTAATCGCAGACACAAATTTCTGCATCCAAGTAGAACAGAGATTACTGTTATCTCCAAGAAGTAGAAGTACTGTCGAAGTGTGCAGTCAGATGCACAGGACGAAATTTTCGAGGACAACATCTTTCCAAATGGTTTGTGACACATTATTGCCCATGAAAATTAAATGAGCATCCTCTGAGGCACCTCAATTTTATCCATAGCAGGTACAATTATTTACAATTTTTGTTACCATTAAATAAATGCTTTAAACCGGCTCACATACGTGTAAAATTAATGTATCGTCTTAGCTCAAAATGTATATAATAATCGTTATACCAACAGTCCTGTGACCGTTATCATTTGATGCTTGCAACAGGCGCAGTTTGTTATGCCTACTCCATAGATATTCCTGCTGTATGGTTAACTTTTTAGCAACGGCGTGCATAACAAATTAAGAACAGGTGTCTTACGTCACCATGCAAATTTCCGTATTCTTTGGATACTAATAATTTTTTCTCCTACAAGAACCTTGTACAGGGTGTTTCAAAAATGACCGGTATATTTGAAACGGCAATAAAAACTAAACGAGCAGCGATAGAAATACACCGTTTGTTCCAATATGCTTGGGACAACAGTACATTTTCAGGCGGACAAACTTTCGAAATTACAGTAGTTACAATTTTCAACAACAGATGGCGCTGCAAGTGATGTGAAAGATATAGAAGACAACGCAGTCTGTGGGTGCGCCATTCTGTACGTCGTCTTTCTGCTGTAAGCGTGTGCTGTTCACAACGTGCAAGCGTGCTGTGGACAACATGGTTTATTCCTTAGAACAGAGGATTTTTCTGGTGTTGGAATTCCACCGCCTAGAACACAGTGTTGTTGCAACAAGACGAAGTTTTCAACGGAGGTTTAATGTAACCAAAGGATCGAAAAGCGATACAATAAAGAGTCTGTTTGAAAAATTTCAACGGACTGGGAACGTGACGGATGAACGTGCTGGAAAGGTAGGGCGACCGCGTACGGCAACCACAGAGGGCAACGCGCAGCTAGTGCAGCAGGTGATCCAACAGCGGCCTCGGGTTTCCGTTCGCCGTGTTGTAGCTGCGGTCCAAATGACGCCAACGTCCACGTATCGTCTCATGCGCCAGAGTTTACACCTCTATCCATACAAAATTCAAACGCGGCAACCCCTCAGCGCCCCTACCATTGCTGCACGAGAGACATTCGCTAACGATATAGTGCACAGGATTGATGACGGCGATATGCATGTGGGCAGCATTTGGTTTACTGACGAAGCTTATTTTTACCTGGACGGCTTCGTCAATAAACAGAACTGGCGCATATGGGGTACCAAAAAGCCCCATGTTGCAGTCCCATCGTCCCTGCATCCTCAAAAAGTACTGGTCTGGGCCGCCATTTCTTCCAAAGGAATCATTGGCCCATTTTTCAGATCCGAAACGATTACTGCATCACGCTATCTGGACATTCTTCGTGAATTTGTGGCGGTACAAACTGCCTTAGACGACACTGTGAACACCTCGTGGTTTATGCAAGATGGTGTCTGGCCACATCGCACGGCCGACGTCTTTAATTTCCTGAATGAATATTTCGATGATCGTGTGATTGCTTTGGGCTATCCGAAACATACAGGAGGCGGCGTGGATTGGCCTCCCTATTCGCCAGACATGAACCCCTGTGACGTCTTTCTGTGGGGACACTTGAAAGACCAGGTGTGCCGCCAGAATCCAGAAACAATTGAACAGCTGAAGCAGTACATCTCATCTGCATGTGAAGCCATTCCGCCAGACACGTTGTCAAAGGTTTCGGGTAATTTCATTCAGAGACTACGCCATATTATTGCTACGCATGGTGGATATGTGGAAAATATCGTACTATAGAGTTTCCCAGACCGCAGCGCCATCTGTTGTTGAAAATTGTAACTACTGTAATTTCGAAAGTTTGTCTGCCTGAAAATGTACTGTTGTCCCAAGCATATTGCAACAAACGGTGTATTTCTATCGCTGCTCGTTTGGTTTTTATTGCCGTTTCAAATATACCGGTCATTTTTGAAACACTCTGTACGTGAGAAGTGTTCAATAAGTAATGCAACACATTTTATTCTGAAAGCAGGTTGGTTTTTCTCACGATCCAAATACACCATACTATTCCCCACTTTTTTTGCTACAAAACCCTGTTTTTCAACATAATCTCCGCCCATTCCGACGGCTTTACGCCCCCTCACTTGGAGCACCTGTATGCTCACATGGTGCCACTCTATAGGTCGACGACGGAGCCAACATCTTGTTACATCAATAACCTCCACATCAATCACATGCGGCGGCGGGCATCCTTCACTGGGCCAAACACATGGAAGGTGCGGGATCTGACAGGTTTGCCTCGACCTTGTTGCGGTGATGACAGCCGTCTCGCCCAACGATTCACCATGCTTATGTCTACTGCCAGGCCTCCGTAGCCATTCTGCAAGCGCTTATGAACGTTTGTGATGATCTGGTTTTCCGCCAAAGACAGCTTGGAACGCACCAGCTTTACAGACGCCAGTTTTGAAGGCCACGTCTAGTGCCGCGACCGGAACTCCATGAAACTATAGGGGCTGAAGGGGTGAGTGTTTCATTAGTAGTAGGGCGTTGGTGGCTTGTTTGCCGTCGATATAATGTGAGATTTAGGACATTTGAATGTCAGGTGCTTCCTGTATTATACTGAAAGGGGTGAAGTACAAGTTTATTGAGATGTAACCCAAGAAATATTCTGTTCCGTAACGGAATTTTTTGTGTAACTGAGGTCAGTGAACTCGGTAACGAAATCGATAATCGATTCTAAGAAAGCCAGTTCGAATCTTGTAATGTTTCCATAAGGCGAGTTTCAACAGCCGTAAAGTATTTTATAAAACACATTTTAGCCATCAGCTGTTTATTTGTCCCATTATCCATCTACCGGTTTAGGTTATTAACCACCATCGAGAATGTCGTGTACAACAGATTAGTTAAAAGTATCTCACATTCCTTTGAAGCTGAACAATATCGGAATTATCCTGGATGATGTTTATTAACCGAAACCGGTAGATAACTACTGGTGCAAATAAACAACTGATCGTTAAAATGCATTTTATAAAAAAAAAGTTGGGATTTTGGCGAAGGAAGGAATCTTATATGTGAGAGTTTGACAGGGTAGGGGAGGAGAAGAGAAGGTGCAAAATTTTTGGCCATTACGTTTTTGCACAAGTGTTCTGGATCTAAATCTGAACTTAACGCAGTGTCTCATAAATTGAGTTCACATGATGATGATGATAATGATGATGATGATGATGACAAAGATATGACGACGACGACGACGACGACGACAATCCATCAGTCGGACTGGGACC
This sequence comes from Schistocerca piceifrons, assembly GCF_021461385.2. Taxonomy (NCBI): domain Eukaryota; kingdom Metazoa; phylum Arthropoda; class Insecta; order Orthoptera; family Acrididae; genus Schistocerca; species Schistocerca piceifrons. Next base: position 669,719,088 of record NC_060139.1, read on the forward strand.
TTAAGAGGTTCCCTTAATGATGACTACAGTGTGTGTGTGTGTGTGTGTGTGTGCACTCGCGCTTGCCTCTTCTTACTCTTCTTCCGTTTCACCCTGTTTGGAGTCCAGTGAATCAGTTATTTCTTTGGTGTTGTTCGATCTATTGTGCGCAGTATTTCTGCACACTCTCTTTGAGCCCCTCCTCTCGGTTCCAAGGTTATCGGTTTCATCTTCGTTTGAAATTTGGCTTGGGACCTTATTTTTTCCGTCTGTAATACTTACCTGAGCTATTCTCTCGAGTATTGACTTTCGTAATTTTTAATTGTCATGAGCCTTTTTCAATATTCGTAAACCAATTAGGTTTTGTTACTCGGTTATGGAAGAAATCATAAATTCATTTAGTTAATCTCCTTTTGCGCATAGTATCTGAGAGCTCTTCAGTTTTTTTTTTTTTTTTGTTTTTGTTTTTTTTTTTGCTGTATACTATTTTGTTATTCTGAAATTTTGTTCCTATGATTTTTTCTTAAAATTATTTCGTTTAGTTCTAATTGTTCTGCCTGGCCTGTGTGATTTATACTTTGGGTTTCTGCTACATGTGCAATGTTCCTGGATTAAGGACTTTTGTAATGTTAATTTGTTGTATGTCTACTTCGTCATTTGGAAGACCGATTGATGTTTGGTTTTCCAGTATTCTATTGCCTTTCGTTCTGTTGCATTTCAACTAATCCTTTCCCCAGATATTTAAATTCCTTTTCTGTTTCCATTTTGTATTCTTGGCCTTTTAGGTGTTATTTGGGAGTTTGTTGTTTGCCATGATTTTAGTTTTTTGAAAGGGAATGTTCATATTAGTCGAGCACAACGTTACATTACCTGGGATGCGGGCGCTTTGGTCGGTTTATCGTGTGTGTGTGTATATATCATGATATTTGACGAGGACACGCTGAGCCACTTGATAGTATATGCACAAGTGTCCTAAAAGCATTCACAATACGGTGCATTTTCCTTAACCATCACTGTACTTGTTTGTCGTGGCGTTGAAGAGTGTTTCCGATAACGGCCACAGGAGGCCAAGTGCAGTAACATTCGTTGTCGGGTAGAAGCAGTTTCGGCTACGTGTTCCTCTAGTTCAAAGATTTGTTCCTTTGCTTCCACCATTGTTTCAGCAAACAGAGCCATATCATCTGAAAAGGTAATACAGCTAATTTTTAGATTCTTCTTGTTTGCAACCCAGTACCATTCTACTCGTTATACAGGGTGATTCAAAAAGAATACCACAACTTTAAAAATGTGTATTTAATGAAAGAAACATAATATAACCTTCTGTTATACATCATTACAGAGAGTATTTAAAAAGTTTTTTTTCACTCAAAAACAAGTTCAGAGATGTTCAATATGGCCCCCTCCAGACACACGAGCAATATCAACCCGATACTCCAACTCGTTCCACACTCTCTGTAGCATATCAGGCGTAACAGTTTGGATAGCTGCTGTTATTTCTCGTTTCAAATCATCAATGGTGGCTGGGAGAGGTGGCCGAAACACCATATCCTTAAAATACCCCCATAAGAAAAAATCGCAGGGGGTAAGATCAGGGCTTCTTGAAGGCCAGTGATGAAGTGCTCTGTCACGGGCTGCCTGGCGGCCGATCCATAGCCTCGGGTAGTTGACGTTCAGGTAGTTACGGACAGATAAGTGCCAATGTGGTTGCGCTCCATCCTGCTGAAATATGAATTGTTGTGCTTCTTGTTCGAGCTGAGGGAACAGCCAATTCTCTAACATCTCCTGTAGTCCATTTACAGTAGCACCTTCGAAGAAAAAGGGACCAAAAACTTTATTGGCTGAAATGGCGAACAAATGTACAACTAAATGAAACTTTATAGCTCCCTTAATTCGCCGACAGATAGTGCTTAGCTCTGCCTTTTGTCGTTGCAGAGTTTTAAATTCCTAAAGTTGTGGTATTCTTTTTGAATCACCCTGTATTTTTGTTCCGTTCTCTAATTACTTCCTCAAGTGCACAAATAAACAGTAACGGGCAAAGCCCGTTCCCTCTTGTTTTACTCTTGTTTTTATTTCCAACTGTCTGACAATTCACACAGGAATTTAACTTTCGAAAAAGCATTCCTAACAGTAATTTTTATTATGTTAGTTGTTTTCTTATCCACAACCCAGTTTTTCTATTACCGATGTTAGGGTTTCTCTCAGTTGAGTCGTATACCCTCTTTAAATCAATGAAGGAAGTTATGTATGTCTTTGTACTTGATTTTTGGTAGCCCATACTGTTTTTAAGGTTTACTGTTTGTTCAGAGCATGATATACCTTTTCTGAACCCTCCCTGGTACTTCCCCCGTTGTGGATCCAGTTGGGGCTCTGCTCTATTTAAAATGACTTTTAAAAGAATCTTGCGAGTTACATCCAGCAGTGACCTTCCTCGGTGCTTGTTTTGAGAGCTGTTTTTGGAGCTGTTCTCAAATCTACTGGGATCTCTTTTATTAGCCTTTTCTGCCGGCCGAAGTGGCCAAGCGGTTCTAGGCGCTACAGTCTGGAACCGCCCAACAGCTACGGTCGCAGGTTCGAATCCCGCCTAGGGCATGGATGTGTGTGATGTCCTTAGGTTAGTTAGCTTTAAGTAGTTCTAAGTTCTAGGGGACTGATGACCTCAGAAGTTAGGTCCCATAGTGCTCAGAGCCATTTGAACCATTTTATTAGACTTTTCTCACAGTTCGTCCACTATTTGATTTCCACCAGATGCTTATTACTTTTTAAATCTAAAATTCTTTCTTGTAATTCTTATAGCCTGACCCAGACGCGGACTACCGTTAAGACAACTGTCGCACGTCATGTGAAAAGGGGCCACTGTTGTGGAAGAAGAAATTCTCTTTCTGACTGAGCGGATGAACAATCCCTCGGCGTATCCCAGCCATGATTGCCACACGTCTCCTTCCTTTTTCTTTCGGCAACGAGAGCGTTGCTGGGAAGACGGCCGAGTAAGCTCTGACATAATAATAGCATTTGCTCGACATTGACAGGTGAAGAACACCATTCTGTCTGCTAATTTTATATTTACATTTGGAATGATCATCTTCGAACTTTCACAAATGTGGCATTGCCGCTAATACCTATTAAACTACCTAGTCGTGTACTGGAAAACACTGTTAATACATTATGAGGCATTGCCCGCCCCCCCCCCCCCCCCCCCCCCCGTAGGTGCAACCACAGCGGAGGGGTATCTGCTGAGAGGCCAGACAAACGTGTGGTTCCTGAAGGGGGTGCAGCAGCCTTTTCAGTAGTTGCAGGGAAGGGGATAGATTACAGTTAGATATAGTGGGAATTTTTTTTTATGGGACTTAACATCTATGGTCAACAGTCCCCTAGAACTTAGAACTACTTAAACCTAACTAACCTAAGGACAGCACACAACACCCAGTCATTACTAGTGGGAATTAGTGAAGTTCGGTGGCAGGAGGAACAAGACTTCTGGTCAGGTGAATACAGGGTTATAAATACAAAATCAAATAGGGGTAATGCAGGAGTAGGTTTCATAATGAATAAAAAAATAGGAGTGCGGGTAAGCTACTACAAACAGCATAGTGAACGCATTATTGCGGCCACGATAGACACGAAGCCCACGCCTACTACAGCAGTACAAGTTTATATGCCAACTAGCTCGGCAGATGATGAAGAAATTGATGAAATGTATGATGAGATAAAAGAAATTATTCACGTAGTGAATGGAGACGAAAATTTAATAGTCATGGGTGACTGGAATTCAACAGTAGGAAAAGGAAGAGAAGGAAACATAGTAGGTGAATATGGATTAGGGCTAAGAAGTGAAAGAGGAACCCGCCTGATAGAATTTTGCACAGAGCATAACTTAATCATAGCTAACACTTGGTTCAAGAGTCATAAAAGAAGGTTGTAAACATGGAAGAACCCTGGAGACACTAGAAGGTTTCAGATAGATTATATAATGGTAAGACAGAGATTTAGGAACCAGGTTTTAAATTGTAAGACATATCCAGGGGCAGATGTGGACTCGGACCACAATCTATTGGTAATGAACTGTAGATTAAAACTGAAGAAACTGCAGAAAGGTGGGAATGTAAGGAGATGGGACCTGGATAAATTGAAAGAACCAGAGGTTGTACAGAGTTTCAGGGAGAGCATAAGGGAACAATTGACAGGACTGGGGGAAAGAAACACAGTAGAAGAAGAATGGGTAGCTTTGAGGGATGAAATAGTGAGGGCAGCAGAGGATCAAGTAGATAAAAAGACGAGGACTAGTATAAAACCTTTGGTAACAGAAGAGATACTGAATTTAATTGATGAAAGGAGAAAATATAAAAACGCAGTTAATGAAGCAGGCAAAAAAGGAATACAGACGTCTCAAAAATGAGATCGACAGGAAGTGCAAAATGGCTAAGCAGGCATGGCTAGAGGACAAATGGAAGGATGTAGAGGCGCATATCACTAGGGGTAAGATCTACTGTCAACAGGAAAATTGAAGAGACCTTGTAGAGAAGAGAACCAGTTCCATGAATATCAAGAGCTCAGATGGAAACCCAGTTCTAAGCAAAGAAGGGAGAGCAGAAAGGTAGAAGGAGTGTATATAGGGTCTATACAAGGGCGTCGTTCTTGAGGACAGTATTATAGAAATGGAAGAGAACATAGATGAAGATGAAATAGGAGATATGATACTGAGTGAAGAGTTTGACAGAGCACTGAGAGACCTAAGTCGAAATAAGGTCCCGGGAGTAGATAACATTCCATTAGAACTACTGACAGCCTTGGGAGAGTCAGGCCTAACGAAACTCTACCATCTAGTGAGAAGATGTATGAGACAAGCGAAATACCGTCAGACTTCAAGAAGAATATAATAATTCCAGTACCAAAGAAAGCAGGTGTTGACAGATGTGAAAATTACCGAACTATCAGTTTAATAAACCACGGCTGCAAAATACTAACGCGAATTGTTTACAGACGAATGGAAAAACTGGTAGAAGCCGACCTCGGGGAAGATCAGTTTGGATTCCGTAGAAATGCTGGAACATCTGAGGCAATACTGACCCTACGACGTATCTTAGAAAATAGAATAAGAAAAGGCGAACCTACGTTTCTAGCATTTGTGGACTTAGAGAAAGCTTTTGACAATGATGAATGGAATAATCTCTTTCAAATTCTGATGGTGGTAGGAGTAAAATACAGATCTACTTTGTCAACTGTGTTAAAAGTAATAAAAGCCACCGTAAGAGAGAAAAGGTTATTTAATCTATGCAAACTCTTTATTGGAAAGGTCTGTACACATAAATAGTGTAGCCATTAAAGTTATAAGTTCACGTACTTCGTAATTCGTAATGCTGTAATTTTCGCCGGGAAGGTTATTTTTGCCCAGTAGGTTATTTTTGCCAAGATGGCGTTTTAGGGGTAGAGTGGAGGGGAGGTGGGAGTGGTGAGTTATATGCATAACGCTTTGGACAATGATTAAATCTTCATGAGGGATATTTGATAAGTAAAAACTTTTCCCTTCGTCCGCTGTGCAAAGATATGAAATGTCGAACTCTCCGTCCTCGTATAACCTACAATGACACATTTGAGGCTCTCTTCTATCTGATCAGTGCTCAAAGCAACTTGGCGTTCTGGTGTCTTTGAATGGGGACAATTTACCTTACTGTTGTGGTTGTAATCGAAATGTAATTTTGATACATTCGGCTTTCCAGCGTAGTCCTAACCCATCTTAACATTTTAACAACGTGTAAATAAAAATGAAAATTGAACTATTTAAAAATAAGTACTGAAAAGTTCAGAAAATTCTGTACTATTCAAGTTGTTACATGTCTTTTTGGTGCAACATTGCAACATGATATTATTACACTTAAATGTAGTGTAACATTTATATCTAAAAGTGATTCTGAAAGATTGTTATATGCTATATTAAGAAAACAATACTTTTTACCGGATCGGAATGAGTGAGCACGATCAGACACTTCTGTAGACTACGAAAAGATCATCTCAAAGAAGGATATAATTTGGAAATTTGTGGTAATGACTGTGGAACCAAACTTCTGAGGTCTTCGGTCCCTAGGCTTACGCACTACTTAACCTAACTTAAACTAAGGACGACACACACACACACACACACACACACACACACACACACACACACACACACACACACGAGGGACGACTCTCGAAACTCCGACGGAAGGGGCAAGCCGCACGAACCGTGACAAGCCGCTCAAAGACGGAGATAATACGCCGACAAAGACCCGTAAACAAGCAGCAATGATGGAAAGCCGCAGAATGGTCATTATTTAAGTACCCTCTCTGTGCGCTGTAAACAGTGATATCTCAGTGTGTTATATCAGGAACTTGGCAGGACGGCAAGCATAATCTTTTAAGAAACCACCAAACGTTTCCCACCTGCAACGTGGTCCCAGTTGACAATACCCCAATGCAATGGTATTGTCACCAAAAGTTGCGTATTTTTTCCACAGTCAAGTCGTGGAATGAAAAAGCTTAACAATTTCTGCCTCTTCAGATCCGAATCTAAAATTCTTTGCTGCTGGTTTCTTGGGGGATACTTTTCATCAAATCACCAGTGTCTCACATAGTTTCAGTAGATAAAATAACCTCGCCAGACAAACAAAAGTAGTCACCTACTGTAACTCAAACGATATTAATTTCAGACATCTGTTGATTCTACTGTGACCTAAAACTATGATGCAATTGTAATACACTGGTTCACATCCCCGTCAAGACGGTTCAAATCCCCTTCCAGCCATACTGATGTAGGTTTCTCGTGGTTCTCCTGCTGTGTCGTCCGAACAAGATACAGCTCGGCGATAGCACCACAGGTGCAAAGATGCGACCTGGTGCCAGCGCAATATAGACTCGCCACTTGTGCGAGTTCCACCAGCGCCACGGGCGGTGCTGAGGATGAAGATATCGACTTCACCTCGGCCGGTTGCCGGCCGAGTACAATCCGCCAATGGCGGTACAACAACGGACAGAAGCTTACTCGGAGGATAGAAAAGAAGCTCTCGCCTCCTTGGTTACAGATAATCGTCCAGGACTGACTTAGATAGGGAACGTCGTTCAGTCAACTCTTAGAAGTGAACAGGCAGTAGTTGTAAATTGCATTTGTTGTATACTGTGAAGTTTACCTACAATTATTTGTACTTAACCATTGAGGGCGTTTTATGTGTTATATTACATGCAGTGTTGCAAACTTCTTTATTCGACAAGCCACAAACATAAGTAAGCCTTTTTAACTCATTTATGTGACTTTGTTACTAATTTGTTGAAGTGGTTTGTTTCGGACATGTCCGAAAGAACGGATACCAATGATATTCTTCAGTGCGGATGCACTCACATAGCCCTAACTCTTACAGGAATCGGTAGATTGACTGCCGCGAGTACTGAGTATGCTGAGCGGGGACACTAAAAATGTATTGTGTGGAAAGAGAGTAGGAAGTGTGGGTCTCACAAGGGAGCGTGCCGTAGATAAGTCCGTGCAGTCGCACCATCTTCTGTACCCTCGATGGCTCAGTCGGATAGAGCGTCTGCCATGTAGGCAGGAGATCCCAGGTTTGAGTCCCGGACGGGGCACACATATTCGGCTGTCCCCGTTCATATTTATCATCACCTGTAAGCAGCTAATGGTCTGGATTTCATTGTAATTTCATCTTCCTTTACACGTCCGCCGTAGGCTAGTTCTCCTCCATTAACGACCTCGTTGTCGTCAGGAACTCGTGAACCGTAACAAAAAAGAAATGAACAAATAATATAAACATCGGAGATGCGTTTCCAAAGAATGCTGGGTACACACAATCTTACAGGATGACTAATAATGACATCACAGAAGAACTGGAAACGAAAACCCTGGATGAGAAGATTAAGGAATACAGGAACTACTGTAAGGACAGCATCACAAGAATGGAAGCGACGGAATACCAAAATTAATTGTTGCTCACTGGGAGGAAGATTTTTAGGAAGACCGTAGTGAAGGTGGAAAGATCAAGAGGGCCAACAATTGCCTCATACATACATTCAGAAAGAGGGAGAAGAAGTATAAGATTGTCGACTGAAGAAAATAATTTTTTTCTCATGATGAATTTCTATGCTGTTGCTACTGTCTGCCTGTAGAACAGCCTCGACTATTGTCTACAGAAAATTCGTAGTCTGTTTAGTTTGAGAAAAAGTTGAAGCACTTCCTTTTGTCAAACACAATGTTTCTCACATAAATTAGACATGATGGTCAGTTTTCTATCTGTCTAATAGTAAAACAAATACTTACATCTTCTACTAGCAGTCCCCTCTCCCTCCCCTCCCCCTCCCCCCCCCCCCCCGCACTCTCCTCTCTCTCTCTCTCTCTCTCTCTCTCTCTCTCTCTCTCTCTCTCTCTCTCTCTCTATATATATATATATATATATATATATATATATATATATATAATCAGTACTTGCGTTCCATGACGTTTCTGTTCCTCATTCTCTCCCACATATTCTCTCCTCGCCATTTTTGCTAGAGCCGTTTAAATCAACGTAATTGTTACCTGTCTTTGTTGTACCACTACATTGTTGAGCATAAACATTATGACCACATACGTCTTGGTCTAGCTTTGGAACACCATGCGGTATCGATTCTGCTTAGTATGGAGCCCGGAGGTATGTGGCGCCAGATCCTACGCACAGGTCATGCGATCCCCGTAAATTACGGACCGGTGGTTTGTGGTCACGTACCTGTCACGCGATAGCGTTCCGGATGTGTTCCATCGGGCTCAACATGGCTTCGCTATCATGCTCCTCAAACAACTGCAGCATGAGTTTGTCCTTTCAAATGGCTCTAAGCACTATGGGACTTAACATCTGAGGTCATCAGTCCCCTATACTTAGAACTACTTAAACCTAACTAACCGAAGGACATCACACACATCCAAGCCCGAGGCATGCCGGATTGAAGCGCCTAGAATCGCTCGGCCACAACGGCCTTCTATTTCATCTATATCTCTAGCGAATTTCGCCCTGCAGTTTCATTGTCATGTAGCTCAGTATTTATGATGTCGTATTTCCTGCATAATGTGTCGTAGAATGATATAATTTTGCAGATACATCCAGTGCTAATATTTGGCCACTGTCTGCGAAATGTGTTGCAAATACAGATAGAAACAAAGAAGTAATCACTTTAAACGTCATAATTTACGCGCCAGTTTTTTATGCATCTCTTGGTTTATGACATCACACCATTTGAATTGTGTGCCGTACGGCGATGTAATTTTGCTGATATGTTTTGGTATTTGTGAATGCTGTCTGAAGAATTTTTCTTGATAAAGAAGTAATAAATTAAAACTTCATGCGGCATTTTTACTACATAAACAGCGTAAATCATGTAAGAGATTTTCCTTTCATAGTTTTGTGGGGTTTGTCAGCGACAAAAATGTTTGTAGAGGTTCGATATTACGTGTAAAATTCGTTTCATGTCATTAAGTCTTCTTATCCTCAAATATCACATGAATAAAGTATTGGTATTCGGGCGTTGTGGGCTACAGTACTTTTTCACCCTCACCCCTTTCATAGGGGTGTATAAGGTAACCTATGTGCTAATTCAAACTATCTCCATTCTACACACACACACACACACACACACACACACACACACACACACATACGAAGCGTAACATTTATAATACGTGTAAGATTGGGACACATGCGCAAGGTTTTGTTACCGCAGAAAATCTGCAGAAGGACGTGGCTGTAGGAAAAATAAAAGCATAGTGTCAGTAGCCAGCAAATGAGCGAAGCGATTACGACTGGTTTTATTTTCCCGAATCCTGCATATCCGTAGTTTTGGCCCAAGTATTCTTCGGCTAAACCATCATCACAAGTGCTAATAGTGTGCTGTTTGATACCCACTAAGAGTGACAACATAAAAGCATAGCTGTACACAAAGAAGGTTAGGAAATATACGAGGGCACAGTAACTATTTTGGTAACCCTGGACATTTGAGTAATTTGATTACGTTAATTCATTCACCGTTTACAAAAATGTAAAGAACGTTGGAGTTATACGTGGCAGTCCTCATGACAATATTGTACGTTGTTATACGCCATTACACGCCACATGATGACAAGGATCAGGACGTTTTGTATACCACCGTCGTTAAGATAGCCACGGTGAGTGAGAACGCAATGCAAGAGTAACATTAGGGTACGTATATTCAGGCATAATATCATTCCGAACGACGTAGCCGACTTTATTGGAATATGGAGTAACATGGTTTGTATATTGCCTGACACAAGTGTCCGTTAGTCATAACTGTCAAGTGATAAGTGACAGAGCACGAAATGAAAGGTGCTTGCCGTCCCTAGGAAGAGCTGATTAAATCAGACAGACGGTTATTAATGACTCTAGCCTTCTTGAATGAATCGATGTAATCGGCTAATGGGGGCCGAAGAGCATTTTCATCTGGAAAAAAAGGTATTTTGTAAGCAGCAAGCGATGTGCATCTTGGCACATCGGCTAGTGAGAGTCTCTAAACTAGGACGATATCGGAATCCTGGTTACGACGCACTAGCAACTGCCTCGCAGAGTCTCCCGTTGAGCTAATGGAATTATGACAGTTGTTTCTGAATTTCGATTATTTCAAATTTCAAGACAAAATATGGCGGCTATGCAAAACGGCCTATCTGTAAATTCTTCAATAAATTCCTACAAGGATCCAAAGAAATATGTACTATAAAATGTATATTTACTATTGTGTGATGCTATTCAGAGGCAATCAAGCTCAACTAAATGATTTGTCGGCAAATTAAATGCAATGCGTTTAAGGTAACTTTAACGGTTGAGATGAAAGCAAATGACAGGCTCAGTTTCATAAATGCACTCTAATCAAAATTTCAGGTAAACATGAAATATCTATTTTTTAGAAAGCCTCTAACTACCGATGCCATTGCGCACGCACAATCCTGCCATTCGCAGAAACATAAAAAGCATACTTTTACGCTATGATCATTACAATTCTCAATTTTTCACTAACTGAAAATGAAATAATGAGGGAACTTAAAATCTTGAAAAACATAATATTAGAAATAAACGGTTTTTCAAATGGTTCAAATGGCTCTGAGCACTATGGGACTTAACTTCTGAGGTCATCAGTCCCCTAGAACTTAAAACTACTTAAACGTAACTAACCTAAGGACATCACACACGTCCATGCCCGAGGCAGGATTCGAACCGGCGACCGTAGCGGTCGCGCGGTTCCAGACTGTAGCGCCTAGAAACGCTCGCCCACTCCGGCCGGCAGTAAACGGTTTTTATGCGATTTTTCACCGAATTTCTACTATCAAGCGACAAATTCCAATCTTTTGCCTGCATCGTCTTCTGCTGTTGGTTGGTTGGTTGGGGAAAGAGACCAGACAGCGTGGTCATCGGTCTCATCGAATTAGGGGAGGATGGGGAAGGAAGTCGGCCGTGCCCTTTCAGAGGAACCATCCCGGCATTTGCCTGGAGCGATTCAGGGAAATCACGGAAAACCTAAATCAGGATGGCCGGACGCGGGATTGAACCGTCGTCCTCCCGAATGCGAGTCCAGTGTCTAACCACTGCGCCACCTCGCTCGGTCCTTCTGCTGTTCAATCCGGTGTAAATGATTGAGGCCTTGCATATGTGATGTCCGCCATTATAATTTTTGTGGGACATTGAATGGTGTACAAATTCTATGTGCGCTTTTTGCTGGGCTTCGATCTGTCTACTAAACAATATCTTCCAGTTCATCCATTCTCTGTTCATTAGGTGTTCGGATGAAATATGACAGCCAGGCACTGCACCAGTCTTATGAGATCAGTGAAATGGCGGGTAAGCACTCTTTAGTCTGATATGTGGCTAGGATGTCGTCTTTTGTATTCTCCACAAGCAAGAGCAGTATTTACATTATAAAATCCATACACAAATGCCATACCGGCAATCTCAGTATTAGTAAATACGTGCAGAATGCTTCAAAAAATCAAATGACTCTAAGCACTATGGGACTTAACATCTGAGGTCATCAGTCCCCTAGACTTAGAACTACTTAAACCTAACTAACCTAAGGACATAACACACATCCATGCCCGAGGCAGGATTCAAACCTGCGACCGTAGCAGCAGCGTGGTTCCGGACTGAAGCGCCTAGAACCGCTCGGCCACAACGGCCGGCGCAGAATACTTAAACGATACAGTAGAACTGGCCAAAAAATCACAATCCCAGTTGAAAAATACAATTATGTAAACTCAACCACAACTTCACAACATGAACTTCAGAACGAGAATGACAAACGTTAAATAAACACACAACCTCTCTTTAACTATCTGTGTCTCGGTAACCAGCAACAAATGGATACATCTTGCACGTAATGTTTTGTTTGAATTATTCTATGTGAACGTCTACTAAAATATTTACTATTCCTATTCAAACACTAATACAACAAATAATTGAGAAGATTGTAAGTTTACGCTGAGATGATGATGATTATTATGATGATGATGATGATGATGATGATGATGATGTCATGGCACGACACACCTAACCGATCAGAATAGGAATGGCTCGCCCCCCATCCCCCACCTCCCTCCCGACCCTCAAAAAAAATTTAAAAAATGGGATCACTTTTTGTTTCGAGCATCACACTTACCTCCATTTGCATCTGCAACTCAAGCAACGGATTGACACCTCCTCTTAATTATATTCACTGCTCGGGGGCATTCTCCAACCATGTTGACACGGCCTCATCTATTCCAAGTCTCGTTAAATATATCAGCAGCCGATGATAGTTTACTAGCAGAACTCTGCTCCTTTACTGTGGTGTGTGGCCGTTTTGTAGTGACACCAAGTTACTTGATGCAGCATATTCCTCCACGGTTTAGGTGACCGTGACTCTACCACAGTCAGCTGACTCCTTACACACACACACACACACACACACACACACACACACACACACCACCTGCCATGTTTAACAATGTGCAACGTCGTGTTAGATGAGAACGCAGGGACAGCCGGAACCGCCGCTTCGTCTCGCTTGGCGGCCACCGGCACACCATACTCCGTAAGTAGAGAGCCCCCCAGAGCGGCCTACGGACGACCAATGTGCGAGGTATATGTCTTAAAACACTCCCCTTCAGCGACTCGCCAGAGACCGACCGGCCACCGAATCGATAGCCCTGGCGCTGCACACGACCGATGCAAACTCTTCTCCGACCAACCGTGTGCACTTGTCATTGCTCGGGACCCAAAAGGCCTTGGAACCGCAGCGAACCGTAGTTGCTTTGTCTCTGCAAAAGTCATTCCTTGCATTTAGTTAACTTTTTATCATCCAACGATTAAATTTTTTTGAACGATGTGAATTCTCTACAACCAGAATGGGGGCCAAATTTAGTTCATCATTTGCATTTTTTCCATTCGTGATACAAAATACTTGAAGTTCGCAGGATACAGTACTTTTAGAAAAGCTTCGATGCATCTTGCACCCACTGTTGATCAAACAGTTATTTTATTTCATTTCAGCCGGCCGGTGTGGCCGAGCGGTTCTAGGCGCTTCAGTCTGGAACTACGCGACCGATACAGTCGCGGGTTCGAATCCTGCCTCGGGCATGGATGTGTGTGATGTCGTTAGGTTAGTTAGGTTTAAGTAGTTCTAAGTCCTAGGGGACTGATGACCTCAGATGTTAAGTCCCATAGTGCTCAGAGCCATTTGAACCATTTCAGTTCAGATGCGACGGTGGTTTTGAAACTTCCATGGGACTCATAATGGATAAAATAACGAAAAATTAATCACCCATTGGGATCAAAAAATGGTTCAAATGGCTCTGAGCACTATGGGACTTACCATCTACGGTCATCAGTCCCCTAGAACTTAGAACTACTTAAACCTAACTAACCTAAGGACATCACACAACACCCAGCCATCACGAGGCAGAGAAAATCCCTGACCCCGCCGGGAATCGAACCCGGGCGTGGGAAGCGAGAACGCTGCCGCACGACCACGAGATGCGCGCATTGGGATCAGTTTGAGGCTTTGCTCTAAGACATTATACAAACATTTATTTCTCATGAGGCAGACAATCAGTGAAACTTTATGTTCACGAACGGATTAATAATAAAAGTTGATATTATAGGAAGGATTCCTCGGGAAAATGATATAGCGTAGGCACAGGATTCAAATTTTGTTTCAGTCTATTCAGATCAGTCATGAAGTTATTTCGAATGGTAGCCTTGCACACGCTCATTGAAACGTGGGACTTACGGAAAGCAGAAAAGGTGTGGACAGACCCTAATCAGTTACCGTTGGTTGCACAGACAAAACGTACACTTTATTTTTTTTAACAAAACTCTCGACAATCATTTTTAAAAGATTTTACTACACTGGCGGTTGAAAGCCTTACTAGAAGAATTGCAAGTTGTTGTCGGCTGAAGGCCACAAACAGTTTTACACACAATCAGTGGCTGAAGCTTGAACAATATTCGTCGGCTGAAGGCCAGAAGCAATTATAAAAATACACAACAGCTGAAGGTCTGAATTACCCATAAGGTGGACAATTACACGTTAAAAATACCAAAAAACCCTATTAGCACTCTTAATAGCTGTAAAACGTTATAGTGACGGCTGAAGGCCTTATCAAAACGTAACTGGAACTATTTGTCGGATTAAAGCCACAAGCAATTTACAGACATTTAACGGATGAAGGCCAACAGCAGTTTCTGAATACACAACGGCTGAAGGCCTGAATTACAAATAAGGTGGAAAGTTACACTTTAAAAATACTGAAACCATTTCTAATAATCTTAATAACTTATAACAAGCTATGGTGACGACTGAAGGCCTCGCTAAAACAGGATTGGAAATTGTTTGTCAGCTGAAGGCCACAAGCAATATTACAAAAGACTCGTCCAAATAAGACGGAGTGATCCACAGATAGTGCGCCCTGGATCGACCTGTGGAAGGTGACTACAGCTGAGTAAGCGGTGAGACAGACAGCCAAGGGTTGTACTCACGTAAGAGGATGGCAACTCAAACTAGGGGTAGCTTAAGCGTCGACCGCCTACCGTCCGATCAACGGTACAACGATGGAATACTTGTAGGCAAGGGCGCAGAGACGAAAAGCACCACGTCTTCAGAAACACACCCAAGGCCGAAGGAAACGCTAGAACCAAGGTAGACTTCCTAAAAACATATTAGCAATACAATTCAAGAGGCTGTCGAACTACACGCCATGTTAGACAGCATCAACACGACGAGGAAAGGTACACTGCTGGAAAAGTACGCTAACCTGCAGGGCAGGTAACTGGGGCGTTAGCGGCCACAAGGAAGAAAATACCGCTGTTTGCACTTCACTAATAAGAATAATACTAAATCCAAAGTAACATGAAGGAGTAGAAGGCGGCTAATAGCTTCCGCCAACCAAACAGACTCCACTTGCTGCGGCTGGTCTCACTGACCCTGGACGCAGCAACACGCAAACAACAGCGAGATCTCAAACAGAGGAGGTTTCAGTACTGGACACAATTCACTCAACTTCAAACGTCCTTGGTTCGGCCGTCGGCTACAGCCCCTCGGTCCGACAGTGCCAGCACGCTGCCAGCGGTCCTGGTCTGCCCTCGCGCTGTGGACCTCCTCGCTGCTCCGTCTGAAGCCGAACTACTGACACCAGAACGCAGGCAGCATTTAAATAACCGGACAAAAAACCACACAAGATATACTCGGATCCGCGAAGACACTTCCACAATGTCTCGAACAATACTAAAACCAGTCACTGTGAAACAACACGGACGAATTATAAGTCGGCACAGATGTAGAGAAGCCAGAAGCGGTCGGAAAACCAAATGCACATCGTCCGTTGCGACGACCGACCGAACGACCAACCAACGGTCGTCCGCACTCAAGTCAGGCATAGAAAAGATCCCAGTATAAATCGTCGACCGACAATTTATTGCCATTAGGGCACTTCGATGGGCGTACATACACACACAGGTGAAAGTTGCACTACTCTAATATAACCATCCATTCAACTAAACCTCGATGAATCCGGTCCTTGACGTGGTCGTGCACTCTCGCGACCACATCCTTCCGTCGGACAGTGCATGTGCGTCGCCAGCGGTCGGGCGAGTACAGGCTGTAGGGCCCTCAGTACTGCTCCGTCCCAACTCAACTCGCTCGACACACGATGTCCCGGAAATACTAGAGGCCGCTCCAAAGATGGTACCACAGTACGTGCTATCGATAAGCGCTGATGTTACCACTCACGGACAGATAAGGCGAGCAAACGATAGTGGCGCCAGTAAACACACTAAGAAAACGAGACGCCACTATCGGTATTACAAGATGCCAAGCTATGAACGGCACCAACGCGAGCCGCACACGCCTCATGTCTCATTCATATTTAAGCACAGTAAAGCAGTGACATATATACTTCTGACATCGTCATCGTGGGGGCAGTCTCTGATGTTGTGGACAGCGAATAAATTTTCAGCTGCCAAGATCGCTAAAATCACTTATTCATATAGATTACAGGTTTCGGCACTTCTCTGTTGCCATTTTCGGATTTATGTTTACATCATTACACAATCTTCTTCTTCAGTACAGTAAGTGGTGCTATCCTGTCAATGTCTAATTTGGTATCGTGAGCTAGACTAGAAGTCAGGAAGTCAATATTGAAATAACAGCTTTGTACACACACATTATTGGACCTATTGCACTTGTAGGTGGAGCAGTAGTACCTGTTAAACAATACTATAAACATCAATAGCCGCCTTTGGTTTCTACCGAACTGCTTTCGAAAACATACGCATCATGTCTGTAGCATTTGTTATTGATTTTATAAACAATTTTAGATGTAATGTTAACTTCATGAATATTGTAATAATTTAAATGAGGTCGTTTCTTTGGTACAGTTTCAACACTGTCATTAGATTTTCTGTAGAACCTCATAAAGTGGTTTTCGCGTTTTTAGTGAATACTGGAAGCTTTAGTTTTAGACGTTGAGGTCCTGGCCATATTGCTTACAAGGAGACTATACGAACTTCCCGTCAGCCATTTGATCCATACTGACAGGACATATTTGGCGTTACTAGGACCTGAAGATATTTAAACAAGAAGACGCAACTCTCGACCGTTTTCAAGAAAATCGACTTTGAAAACTGTAGGCACGCATATATACTTTGTGTGGTTGCTAGTATTAGAGGAGTCGGCAGCCGTGCAAGTTAGAGCATAGTTTCTTACGTGCGAGATCCCTGCATCGACTCTCATTGCTGGTACTTTCCTTCTTCCACCTCCAGTTGTAAAACAGATTTATTAAGACTGTGAAAATTATGTGTATTTAATAATTCATTCACTATTTTCACAATGCTTATCCTGAAAAAAGAATATTTTTCGTAATGAGTTTGAAAATAAACGAAAGGATGTACGAGAACTGTCAATAAAATTAGTACAGTTATTTTATTTACATTGCTGTATCTACATTAGTGACAAGTGTAACATGTAATCTATGGAACACTCCATGAAAGAGGATGATAGTGAGCATAGGAAATTAGAAAACAAATTACTATTGCTAGATACAGCATACGAAATGAACGCCGAATTTTTCTATGTGTACGATTTTGTCAATCTGTCTATTGTAGAACTTCGTTTAGTTCCGTAAAAGGTTTTCGGTCATCCCACAGTTTCGTGGCATACCACGCATATCGATGCATGTCAGTGAATATTAATGCATATAACTGATGGTATACGATTGAATGAATTTTTGTGGAGTCTTCTCTAGAAACTCTGTTCTGTTCTATTCTATGATTTATGCGTGATTTTGTAGTTGTTTCATCAGATGCTTCACCTGCCTGCAGAAGTAAGTCTCAATGTTGCACCAGCGGAGTATATTTTGAAGGAATTACTTTAATACTGCACTTTGGCAGAATTTCGTGAGAATGAAAGAAAAATCAATGGCAGCGGCATTCGATCCAGAGACCCCGCGCTGGTGAAACTAGGCGCCTGCTCAGCTGTGGACTCTTTTGAGTTCTAGCAACCACACAAAATATAAACACACCAAGTATTTTTAAACTCGATTTTCTCGAAAACTGTTGAGAGTTGTGCCTTCCTGTTTCCAAACGTTGAAATTCTAGTCCTAGTCGTGCCCCACACACACATTGTCGGCACACACTGCCAGTGCGAATCATATCGGTGAGGGGTAGTTCTCACGGTCCCCTTTTTACTGTGTCCATAGGCTTGGAGCGGCACAGTCACCTAATTGCCACGGAAAGTTCCAAATAGTGACAGTACAGAGGCCTACCCGACAGCTTCTCTCCCCCATCCTCCTCCTCCTTCTCGATTCTCGCTGCAGTGACTTTTACCTACCTGGCTCACCCAGTTCATGGCAAATTGCATCACCTGACGGTGAACCAACCCTCCGTTTTAGGTTCCATACCGGGCTAACCGCTCGTAACGTTATTGTCTATTAGACAGATATTTTTTGTCACATATGCAGACTTACGCTGTTTTAATGACGGTCGGTAAGCTTGTGGCAATGTAAAACACATATCATTGTCGGTGGCATTCAGTTCATAAAAGCTGGTCTAAAGATCTTTATATACAATATCTGTAGTGAAATTATTTACCGTAATGAACGTATTGGTGGCAGACACATAAGTCAGTATATTTCGTGATATACAATATGTACTTTGAACAAACTGCAGCTGTATTGCAAGTTAATAATGGAGCTCACTCTTATGAACTTTCTACAATATGTATAGAACAGTACAAAAGGCAGAACTTTGTCTTGAACTTGTGAAATGATAAGCATTATAGAAAAACTTCATTATTCATTTTGCAAATATTGAACTGGAGCTAGTGAGAGCGCCAGCAAACTGAAATGGGAATTTTAATCGTGTCCACAACGGTGCAAAGCGGCGCAAACCATTGCAGACTTGCGCGGAATGGAGTACAGTGTTCGTCGGTGCGCAGTAAATGTTCCAGAGTGCGCGCACTACATTAAAAAAGGAAAACGAAAAACGATGTACCACTATTGCGCAGACCTTGTTCGTTGTTGAGCACAGCGGCGCGGTATGACGTCCACAGCGGACGCGCCGATCTGCGTGGCGCGGCCGATGTGTGACTGAGAGAGAAAGACAGAGAGAGGAGCGCGGGAGGGGGAGGGGGGAGGGGAGACAGCAAACAGACAGAAAGGACGATCTCTTTCCCCCTGTGCCAACCTCTTCACCTCAGGTAGCACTTGCAACAAACATCCTCAATTATTTGTTGGATGTATTCCATCTCTGTCTTCCTCTACAGTTTTTGCCCTCCACAGCTCCCTCTAGTACCATGGAAGTTACTGCCTGACGTCTTAGCAGATGTCCTATCATCCTGTCCCTTCTTCTTGCCGTTGTTTTCCACATATTCCTTTCCTCTCCGATTGTGTGCGGAACCTCCTCATTCGTGACCTTATCAATCCACCTAATTTTCAACATTCTTCTGTAGCACCACATCCCAAATGCTTCGCTTCTCTTCTGTTCTGGCTTTCCCACAGTCCATGTTTTGCTATCATACAATGCTGTGCTCCAAACGTACATTCTCAGAAATTGTTTCCTCAAATTAAGGCCTATATTTCACCTCTTGGACAGGAATTCCCTTTTTGCCAATGCTAGTCTGCTTTTGACGTCCTTCTTGCTCTGTCGTCATTGATTATTCTGCCGCATAGGTAGCAGAATTCCTTAACTTCATCTACTTCGTGACCATCAACCCTGATGCTAGGTTTCTTGCCTTTCTCATTTCTGCTACTTCTCGTTACTTTCGTCTTTCTTAGATTTACACTCAGTCCATATTCTCTACTCATTAGGATGTTCATTCCAGTCAGCAGATCATGTAATTCTTCTTCACTCTCACTGAGGATAGCAATGTCGTCATTGAATTGTATCGTTGATATCATTTCATCTTAAATTTTAATTCCACTCCCGTACTTTCCTTTCATTTCCATCACTGCTTATTCGATGTAAAGATTTAGCATCCCTGTCATACTCACTTTTTAATCCGACCACTCTGTTCTTGGTCGTCCACTCCTATTATTCCCTCAGAATTATTATCGTCAGAATTTGGAACACCTTGTACTATTTTACATTATCGAACGCTTTTTACAGTTCGACAGACCCTATGATAGTATTTTGATTATTCTTCACTCTTGCTTGCATTACCAACTGCAACGTCAGAATTCAGAATTGCCTCTCTGGTGCCTTTAGCTTTCCTAAAGCCGAACTGATCATCTGACACATCCTCTATCTCCTTTCCGTTATTGTGTATATTATTCTTGTCAGCAAGTTGGATAGATGAGCTATTAAGCTGGCTGTTCGATAAGTCTCACACTTGCATGCCTGTCCAAAGGAACATTCAATCGTAATTCTGAATAACACAGGCTCTGCAATATCGTATTTGTCCGCCGACGCCGGGCACGCAACTTGCAAGTAAAATGTCTCGCCTGTACGGGAATATACATAACGGATGTACGAGTACAGGCTGTAGGCACACGATTGACTACGTATGTAAGTTGGGTTCTCACCGCGAGTCGTGCTCGGATAGCCTAATGGTAAGACAACCGCTCGCAATAAGAAAGAAATCCGAATTCGAGTCCAGATCTGGCACAAATTTTCATTGTCGTCATTCCATTCTATATCTGATGGTTGTCCATATTCGGTATTGCGAATGCATTTCATGTGCTGAGTGAGTGTGGTTGCTATGATACATGAAGGGCTGCGCCACTGCTAAGTCGGTCACCACATTTACACTTAAGCTTCGCGGGCCAGATACGGCCCCTGCCTCACCTCAGAGATTGTACAAGTATATCAATAGCAGAATCGCTGAACTGTTTACCGTCGAGCCGCCTCAACGTCTGGGGCTGCAAGCCGAGAGGGTATAGAGCGCTACAGTCGCAAGCAGCTATTCGAGTCACGTCCCACATTACGCCGCGCCCGTAGTCTTCCGCGGACACGCACTTACGTCAGGCCACCGCCCGTCGAGAGATTGTCATTCTCCGGGCTCCGGTCGACCGTCAGCCGCAACGAGTTACAGATCTACCGCCTGCCACTAATGATTTCCATCGTGTCATTTCGTCTTCGCTGTGAGAACCGTACGACGCTGGAAGTTCGTCAGCCATTCCCGGGGGCACCGCTTCGCAGGATCTGTATCTGACTGCCCACGAACTCACATTCACGTGGTACCATGTCGTTACTTATCCTCCCTGCTCCTCGCCACTCTGAGGTTCATGGACTTTGTCCTAATGTGGACCTGTTATGAATTATCAACGAACGACATTTCAGATGTTATCAAGTTGTATGGGCATTCGTCCTCAGAAGACGTTCATATCAATAAACATACAGTTGTTATTGAAAACTGTATTTAAACGTCATATGTAGTACCACACCGCCAAGGATAGTTCAGTTGCCTAATTACGTCAAGCACCCATGAGTCTTTCACATAGCGCACAACAATAAAGGGGAATATGTATGCTCTTACTGGCGTTTAATCTTGGTAACATTCGTATCCCATTTGTAGTGGAACGTTTCCTCAACCTATATCATTAACGTATGAAACAACGTTGCGAACTTTACTACTCCCTAACGCCACAACAGCACTGAAATCTATTGGTGGGAGTGCATTCGTCCTTGGCGGCAAACTTATAACTCAGTGGATAAAGACGGAAGTTCCGTAGAGCTTTTCGCGGATGATGATGTTATTTGGAGAGAGGTCGCGACGGAAAAAATAGCAGCAACATGCAGTAATACCTGCAGTGGATCCAGACTTCGTGCATTGATAGTTTACTTTCAACATAAGCAAATGCATCTCACTGCACATAATAGCTAGAAAGATTCATTATTGTATGGTTAAAAGATTGTACAACAGTCACTGGGAGAAGTCACATCCGGTAAGTATCTGGAAGTACGCCTACTGAGTGTTTTAACGTGGAACGACCACATAACGGGAATCTCTGGTAAGGCGGATACCAGACTGAGATTCACTGGAAGATGCACAGGAGGCTGCAACCCACCTACAGCGGAGGTAGATCATAAAATCCTCTTTCGACCAATACCAGAATAGTGCTCGTCGGTCTGGCACCCATAGCAGAGAGTATTGACAGAAGAAGTAGATCCAAAGAAGAGCATGGCGTTTAGTTAGAGGTTGCGGAGACTGCCAGCGAGCTCCAGTGGTAGGCGCTTCAAGAGACAAGATCTGTATCACGTTGTGGTCTGCTGTCTAAGCTGTGAGAGTGTACCTTCGTAGAAGATACACCCAATATATTTCTCCCTCCTACATACATCCCGCGAAAAGACCGTGAAGATGAAATTAAACAGATTCTAGTTCACTTCAAAGCTTACCAACGATCGACCTTCCAGCGGACCATTCGGAAGTGGAACAGGAAAGGGGGGGATGACAGTTGTAGATAAGGTAGCTTGCGGATGGAGATGCAGAGCAATAAAAATCCTCTATAAATTATGGGCCTCGTGCATTTAATGTGACAGTTAAAACGACGTCAAAAACTTCACGCAGACTCCCATTTATGACGTTTCAAAATCCTTCAACGGCGATTTGTAAGTAAATCTAATGCTAATACTTAGAGTAATGTCTGCCTGCTGGTTCTCGCGGTCTTCTGCCATTTCTTGTGTAGTCGACTCATTGACTTTTCCTGTACACAAAAACAAAAATCAAAATTTTGGTGGGAATCAGCAACGTTTCTTTTATCTAAAGTCCTGAAGTCAGTTTGTGCTATATTATTCAATGTAATCTGTTAAAGGTATTGAGTTTTAAAAGTATTGAGTTCTTATTTAGAGTTCCATAACTTTTATGATCTAGAATACTACAGCCAGTAGTTTTCCTCGTAAATTTAATTCCAACAGCAGTGGCTCCTTTCTTTCTTGATTTCGAATGTGCTGTCTTTTGTTGTTACAACAGACAGTTGGCTGCGCTAAATATTTGTAAGCTATTAATCCTGTTTCTTATCAGTTCACTTTTTATAGCTTCATTGGCTATTCCGTATGCTTTGTATATTTTTTTCTTTTTTTTTTTACTTTTTATTTTATTTTGAATGCGGTATCTGCATCGACTACATAAGACAACGCGAAATTGTCAATGCTTAGAATTTTGATGTCTATTATCAAAATTGGTACCCAAATTTTACTTCTGTTAATCATTTTACTTTGAAGACTATGCCTTTGCTTTGCGTTGTAGAGTTCTATTTTTGCGGTCGTGCTTAGGTGGTGAATGGAAAGTATGCGGAAGGTCACATTCAGAGTTTCAGTTATAAAATACTTCTATGTTAGGTGGCTGATACCTTAGTGCGTATTAAAAAACATTTTTAAGTATGAAGTACGACTGGACAGACATCGTCAAACCTAGTCAGGATCGTGCATTGTTGATTGTAAAGCCTGGTTTACTTAGTGCTCTGAATTTTTTATTAGATGTAGGGAGGCGTCAGAAACAAAAGGACACCGTTGCTGACACCATGTTACAAATCCACTGCTCAGCGATCTCTTCATCTTCGCATAACTAGTACAGCCTACATCCTTGCTTTACAAACAGCAAATGTCAAGAAAATTTTTGTCGTTGATGGTTGTCTATCATAATAATAATAGTGCACTGACCACATTTGGAGCGCCTTGAAAATTTCCTGTATGCAGTGCACTCTTATTGCTTACCCCTCACAATGTGTTTTATCATACCAGTTTCATTAACAGTAGCTGTCGTTTGTCGTTGATGGTTGTCTATCATAATAATAATAGTGCACTGACCACATTTGGAGCGCCTTGAAAATTTCCTGTATGCAGTGCACTCTTATTGCTTACCCCTCACAATGTGTTTTATCATACCAGTTTCATTAACAGTTAATGATTTGGTTGTTCAACAAATGAAACAGATTAGCTACCTGGTTCTTTATATTGCCATCAATAGCAGTGAGCTGTGACGTGTCTAATGTCTTGTTAGTAGAACGCTTCATGTCTCACAAATGATTAATAGTATCACGATCACAATGAATAATATTCGTGGCCAGACCGAGGAAATCTGATGGTAATATATCTAGTATCACCGAATTATTTTCAGTACGACTTGTTTGGGATAAATTCAGGAGAAGTGTAATGTTGACCGAACTGACTAATCATTGAAGTAATTAACGTGACGCGCAGTAGTTATGACTGTTGCATTGGAATCCGTTTACGGTAGAACACTGGTATTGACAGCTAACCGGCTGCTGTACGCCTGACCGTCAGTTTTAGTTAAACGATTTCGGATACCAATGCGGCACTCGAGGTAAGACTCATATACGTCATTGTTTTCTTCGAGCCATGTTACGGTGAAATGTAGTTGCATAATGGTGGAAAGATGGAAAGTAATTGAGCGGGTAAACTTATTTTGAGAGATTTTCAAACTTTACGGTGATTTTGCATGAAGACGTATTGATTAAATGTCACCCCACATTTTCTGAAGAGGGCAGAATCACATAATGAGCGTCACCTGAAACAAATAGTACTGTTAAAAAAAAAAAAAAGAAAGAAAAAGAAAAAAGAAACTACCAATATGTCCCTCCTCCCTAGCTTGGGAACTTTCCCTTCGTGTCAGGATGATTATTCCAACCATTCAACGGCTGATTCCATTGCCAATACTTGTCCAATAGATTTAGCGCTCCGTCTCTGATTACCTCGATATCGACGGGGCATAAAAGGAGAAATCTCAGACCTTCACAATAATTGTCTTCTTGAATCAAAAGTTGTCCAGATAAAATATAACCAAAGTATACTGGAAAATCGCGGAACGACGTACCTGACGTATAATAAGCGTATTTTAGCAAACTATTGTATAACAAAGAACAGATCAGGTGATGAAAGGAAAGAGACAGCCAACCATTATTATCGAGGGAGGGAAGCGGCACTTTCAAACTCTAACAAGGAAAGTTTTAAGCGCAACAGTTGTTCGCCACACGCTCCCGGCCCAATGCATCCGCCTAATGTCCGAGAATGAAAAAGTCTCCAGAGAAGTGACAACCAGTGCTCGCCTTGCCCGCCTATTCGCGCCATGTTGAAGGCAGAAACAGAGAGAGAGAGAGAGAGAGAGAGAGAGAGAGAGAGAGATAGAGCAGGGTACGAGGGGGCGGGGGTACTACTCAGTGTCAACATGAATAAACTTTAGCATCTGAAGAATTATTACTAAATTATGGTAATGATTTTCGATTTACAATGTAATCATGTCAGTCAAGTCGAAGAATAGCGTGTCTCCTAAAAATGTGCTTCACCTGTACTGTGCTAGCTTTACAATCCGTAGAAAAAAAACAACAGCGATGCTAGCAATTAACTAGATCAACGCTACTTCTTTAATGGCACACTGTTTCGTTTCATTCATCAGCTCTACGTTTGTGAATCGCAACATAAAAATGTTCAAACAGATGTCTGGCGTCATCTACACGCTAGAAACTGCGCAGTTTGACACAATGAAAACACCGTGTTAACAATGTCAAAACAGTAATTCACTAATCTCTTAGTCACTATACTGTGTAGAGCTTTACGCTCGGGCAGTAGGAAGGAATGGTGGTCATCGCTGAAAGAACCGGTTTTAGGTTATACTTTTTTCCACACCTGACTGGTAAAACCGCTCAAAATAGCCGGTTTCTGAAATAATTTATCTGTGCTTTTTTATTTCTGTTAGTTCCTATGATAAAAGTATAAATCGAGCAAAGACGAAAATTTTTACTCGCTCACTTTCTAGATAAATAGATCCAAAATATTAAATTAAATCGACAAATAAAAGAAAGCTTAATGCGTCCACCGTTCGTTATTTTTCTCTAAAAGTCGTAAGTGTTGAGTACTACAAAATAATCATCACTATTCTGTTACTGATTCTAATTTTCTCAAACTCCGCTCAAAAAGCATGTTGCGATTGGGGATAGTACTACTATTCGGGCATTGCGAATAGTCAGTCCTAAAGGGCGAAAACTGAGGTTGGAGAGCTCTGTTTTTCGAGTTAATTTGTTCGTTTTTCGAGTTAATTTGTTCGTTTTTCAGGGCTACAAGCAGATAAAGAGATATTATGTAGACACAGGCAGCATATCAACTACTTTCTGTTTTTAATGTATACTATGAATCTAGAATTAAATCTGCCAGGAAGTTTTATACTATGAATGTTGTTAATTTTTAATTTACTATTGTTTCTGTAATTTCCTGCCTCTTCTAATATTTCATATAAATGGCAAAAAAACGTTTAAATCAAATGCCATTTCACTTCGTAAAGTATTTCCAGACTACGTTTGATGCCATTCTGTGTACAACGGATGTCTGGTGACGACAGCGAGGTGTTATAGTCGGCGCACGAGCGATGGGACGCAGCCTCTAAGAGGTAGCGGCGAAGTGGGGATTTTGCAGTTCGACCATTTCACGAGTGTACCGTGAATATCAGGAATTCGGTTAAACATACTTCTCCGACATCGCTTCGGCCGAGAAAAGATCCTGCAGGAACGGGATCAACGACGACGGAAGAGAATCGCTCACGTGATAGAAGTGCAACCCTTCCGCAAACTGCGGCAGATTTCAATGCTCGTCCATCACCAAGTGTCAGTGTGCGAACCATTCAACAAAACATCATCGATATTGGCTTTTGGAGCCGAAGGTCCACTCGTGTACCCTTGATGACTGCACGACAAAAAGCTTTAGCCTCGCGTGGGCTGGTCAACACAGACATTGGACTGTTGATGACTAGAAACATGTTCCCTGGTCAGACGAGTCTGCTTTCAAATTGTATCGAGCGGATGGACGTGTACAGGTATGGAGACTTCTTCATGAATCCATGGACCCTGCATGTCAGAAGTGGACTGCTCAAGCTGTTGTGTGTAACGGGATTGGCCGTGTGCTATTGGAGTGATATGGGACCCCTGACACGTCTCGATACGACTCTGACAGTGACACGCACCTAAGCATCCAGGTTGATCACCTGCATCCATTCATGTCCATTGTGCATTCCGACGGACTTGAACAATTTCAGCAGAACAATGCGACACACCATACGTCCAGAATTGCTACAGAGTGGATCCAGGAACACTCTTCTGAGTTTCAAAAAAAAAAAAAAAAAAAAAAATTTCAAATGCGTGTGAAATCTTATGGGACTTAACTGCTAAGGTTATCAGTCCCTAAGCTTACACACTACTTAACCTAAATTATCCTAAGGACAAACACACACACCCATGCCCGAGGGAGGATTCGAACCTCCGGCGAGATCAGTCGCACAGTCCATGACTGCAGCGCCTAAGACCGCTCGGCTAATCCCGCGCGGCTGAGTTTCAACACTTTCGCTAGCCTCCAAACTCCCCAGACATAAACATTATAGAGAATATCTGGGATGCCTTGCAACGTCCTGTTCAGAAGAAGTCTCCACAGCCTAGTACTCTTAGGGATTTACGGACAGCCCTGCAGGATTCAATTCGCTCTAGCACTAGTTCAGTCATTAGTCGAGCCCATGCCACGTCATGGTGCGGCACTTCTGTGTGCCCGCGGATATTAGGCAGGTGTATCAATTTCTTTCGATCTTCAATGCAGAAAGATTCACCCTATTTCACAAAGCAATATCTTCTACATGAACGAAGATAAAAGCGTACGGTGGACTTTAACTTAAGCATTGAAACTAAAAATTTAGCTTAACGCCAGCTGCAGGCAACCGGACCAGTTGTTGACTCTACAAGATGCCAGTTTCAGGAAACTGGTACGCTCTCTCATTCGTCCAGCATCCAGCGTTTTAAGACAGCATTGAAAGGTGTACAGCGTGTTCCGTTTAAACAGCTGCACTTAATACACAGCTTTGAGGCGTGATTTTTGTCGAGACTGCGGCACTACACTTCCCACAGTGCAAAGTATTCGATGGAGGCCAAAGCGGATTCAAGATGCTGGTTGTTCCTGTAAGTGCAAATCTGCTCGTTATCCCTGCACGGTCGTTCGAGACACAGAGTGTCTTAAAGAGAGCTCTGCACGTAGTCTTCTGAAGTCGTCTTGTCGTCTGAGGTGATGGTTTGCTGTTCCTCACGTGTCTATTAGGTGTGTTTTGTGGCGACGATTGTATTCTTGTATCGGGCTATGGTTCAAATGGCTCTGCCGGCCGAAGTGGCCGTGCGGTTAAAGGCGCTGCAGTCTGGAACCGTAAGACCGCTACGGTCGCAGGTTCGAATCCTGCCTCGGGCATGGATGTTAGTGATGTCCTTAGGTTAGTTAGGTTTAACTAGTTCTAAGTTCTAGGGGACTAATGACCTCAGCAGTTGAGTCCCATAGTGCTCAGAGCCATTTGAACCATTTCAAATGGCTCTAAGCACTATGGGACATAACATCTGAGGTCATCAGTCCTCTGGTCTTGGAACTACTTAAACCTAACTAACCTAAGGACATCATACACATCCATGCCCAAGGCAGGACTAGAACCTGCGACCGTAGTAGCAGCGCGGTTCCGGACTGAAGCACCTAGAACCGGCCGGCGCTTGTCGGGTTATCAAGTCTCCTGACTGGTTTAACGCAGCCCGCCACGAATTCCTCTCCTGGACCAACCTCTTCATCTTAGAAAACGTAGCACCATCCAACGTACTCAGTTATTTGTTGGACATATTCCAGTGTCTGTCCTCTCCGACAGTTTTATCCTCTACAGCTCCCCTCAAGTAGCATGAAAGCCATTCATCTATTCCACATGCCCTTCTATCCTTTTCCTTCTTCTTGTCAATGTTTTCCATATGTTTTCCTCTGAGCCTGATCCGTTATCGATATCCAAAGATATCAAGGCCACGTCTCTAGGCAACAGTTACGTCGGCGTCTAGCTAGGGGACAGCAGAGTCGGGCTATGAGGTTATAAAACACATACGCAGACGGGCTCGTTGTCTCGTCACCTCCAGTGAATGAAAGGGTTAGTGAATCTTGTGGGACAGCGGAGAAGTTGTTCGCATATGGAGCTGATGCCGCGTGGTCGGCACGGTGTTACCATGGACGGAAGTTCGGTGGTATCATTTATAGAGAATGTTCGCAATATCACATGAAAGTAAAGTGGAGTTTCAAGTTATGTCTTGAGACTAAACCGAGAATTGGTGTTAAACTGTTACGCTTGGTGGTCGAGCTAGTCTTCTGTAGAGATTACGAGCTGTTAATGCACTGCTGAATGTGCTGTATGCATTATCTAAGGGTCGACAGACGCACCAAGTACAGTTGAAACTTCTTTATTAAATATTTTACTTAAACTGCTGAGTGAAACTGAATGCAAGTGAACCTACTTTCTCTTTACCATTTCTTATCATGTCAATATTGACCCACAATATTCTAGCGCAACGCAGTATGACTGCGCAAAAAAGGATAACCGGACTTCACATAATTAATTCAGATGAATGGCCCTGACTAAAGAGAAATCCTAACAATAACGTATACATTTCATTAAGCACTTACCTCACAAAAATCTTCGGTATGCGAACTACGGCAATACTGCGAGCGTCATTTTTTTTTTGTTTTTTGTTTTTTGCGAGCGTCAATACTGCTAGCTAAATAAAAGACTCTAACTACTAATTGGCATGTGGGTAGCAAAGGAAAGATTTTGTTGCAAACCAAATAATGTATTTTTTACCTTCATAATGTGACATCCAGTAGAAAGATATACAGGGTGCTCCAGCGATAGTGACCGGGCCAAATATCACACGGAAAAAGCGTCAAACGAAGAAACTACATAGAACGAAACTTGTCTAGCTTGAAGGGGGAAACCAGATGGCGCTATGGTTGGCCCGCTAGGTGCCGCGTCCATAGATCAAACGGATATCAACTGCGTTATTAAATTGGAACCCACATTTTTTATTACATATTTGTGTAGTACGTAAAGAAATATGAATGTTTTAGTTGGACCACTTTTTTCGCTTTATGATAAATGGCGCTGTAATAGTCACAAACATATGGCTCACAATAAAAATACAGAACGTAGGTACGTTTGAACATTTTATTTCGGATGTTCCAAAGTGATACATGTACCTTTGTGAACTTATCATTTCTGAGAACGCATGCTGTTACAGCGTGATTACCTGTAAATACCACATTAATGCCATAAATGCTCAAAATGATGTCCGTCAACCTCAATTCATTTGGCAATACGTGTTACGACATTCCTCTCAACAGCGAGTAATTCGCCTTCCGTAATGTTCGCACATGCATTGACAATGCGCCGACGCATGTTGTCAGGCGTTGTCGGTGGATCACGATAGCAAATATCCTTCAACTTTCCCCACAGAAAGAAATCCGGCGACGTCAGGTGCGGTGAACGTGCGGGCCATAGTATGGTGCTTCGACGACCAATCCTCCTGTCATGAAATATGCTATTCAATACCGCTTCAACCGCACGCGAGCTATATGCCGGACATCCATCGTCGCCATTCTGTCATGCAGTGGAACACATTGTAGCAACATCGGTAGGACACTACGTAGGAAATCAGCATACATTGCACCATTTAGATTGCCATCGATAAAATGGGGGCCAATTATCCTTCGTCCCATAATGTCGCACCATACATTAACCCGCCAAGGTCGCGGATGTTACTTGTCGTAGTCATCGTCGATTTTTCGTTGCCCAGTAGTGCATATTATCGCGGTTTACGATACCGCTGTTGGTGAATGACGCTTCGTCGCTAAATAGAACGCGTGCAAAAAATCTGTCATCGTCCTGTAATTTCTCTTATGCCCAGTGGCAGAAATGTACACGACGTTCAAAGTCGTCGCCATGCAATTCCTGGTGCATAGAAATATGGTACGGGTGCAGTCAATGTTGTTGTAGCATTCTCAACACCGAAGTTTTTGAGATTCCCGATTCTCGCGCAATTTGCCTGCTACTGATGTGCGGATTATCCGCGACAGCAGCTAAAACGCCTACTTGATCATAATCATTTGTTGCAGGTCGTGATTGACGTTTCACATGTGGCTGAACACTTCCTGTTTCCTTAAATAACGTAACTATCCGGCGAACGGTCCGGACACTTGGATGATGTCGACCAGGATACCGAGCAGCATACATAGCACACGCCCGTTGGACATTTTTACACAATAGCAATTCATCAACACAATATCGACCTTCTCCGAAATTGGTAAACGGTTCATTTTAACACGGGTAATGTATCACGAAGCAAATACCGTCCGTACTGGCGGAATGTTACGTGATACCACGTACTTATACGTTTGTGACTATTACAGCGCTATCTTTCACAAAGCGAAAAAAGTGGTCTGAGTAAAACATTCTTTACCTACTACACGAATATGTAATAAAAATGGGGTTTCCTCTTAAAAAAAAAAACGCAGTTGATATCCGTTTTACCTATGGTAGCGCCATCTAGCGGGCCAACCATAGCGCCATCTGGTTTCCCCCTTCAAGCCAGACGAGTTTCGTCCTTTTTAGTTTTATCGCTCGATGCTTATTTCGTGAGATATTTGGCCCGGTCGCGATCAATGGACCAGCCTGTATATGATAAGGCACCTTTATTCTTGCCAGACCTTTTGAAATAATTTAAGTTGGTTTGGAAAGAAAATTATCTTTCATCACTTTGCTCTTGGTGAAGATTAGTAATCTGCTTTCCTCGGAAAAAGATTTTGGCCAGCACGTGATTCATTTCACTCTAGGAGCTTCAGAAATCGTGTTTTAGGAAAGTTTCTTTCATTTTTTTAGTCATAATATTTGGCCAAGTATTGATAAAACCTTGTTTATTTAAGCCATAGTCAAAAGCTAAATTTTTATCCGGCAGAAGCCTTCTAATTTAAGGTATTGTTTAGTACCATTACAAGGATTTCAAATTACGTTACCCAAAATGTGACTGTCTTTTACCAAGAGGCTTTTGAGAAAAGCGTTCCTTTATTGTAGTGTGTCAAAAGTTTAATTACTTATTCTATTGTAAGACGCTCATTATAATTAGCTTTTATGTGTATTTTAGGTGATCCCTTCTTCATAGTAACTGATATCCGTTTCAGAAGGAAACGTGATTGGGACGCCGGTCGGGGCGGTTAGTCTTTAAAACGTTTCATCCATAAAGGAATTGTTAAATAATTTTAAGACTGAACTGTACCTGTTTTAGTAAGTATTGGTGTTCATTGTTGGCAGCCTTTATTGTTGTTACTCAAATTTTTAAGCTGGCCGTTTTCCTTCGAGCTACTTGGTAAAATAAAATTATGAAGAATTGTACGTGTTTATTTCTGGCTGTGTGTGCTAGGTACCTTTCACTACTGAAATGAGTGCAGCATCTTGAGGAAATTCTGAGAAAACTCACTATTCTCACAGATTCTGCTTTGAACCTACACTTAAGTTTCAATATTCTTCTATAGCACCACATCTCAAATGCTTCACGTCTCTTCTTTTCCATTTTCCTTAAGTCCAAGATTCGCTTCAATACAGTCCTGTACTCCAAATGTACACCATTAGAAATTTCTTCCTCAAATTAAGACTGATGTTTTATACTAGCAGACTTTTTTAACCAGGAATGCCCTTTATACAGGTGCATCCGCTTTTCATGTCCTTGTTTCATTGCTTATCTTGCTTCAAGGCAGCACAGTTTATGCACTTACTTCACTTCACGGTCCCCGGTCTTAATGTTAAGTTTCTCGCCGTTCTCATATCTGCTACTTCTGATTACTTTGGTCTCTCTTCCTCTCAATCGATAGCATTCTCTCATTACGCTAAAACATGTAGCATGCTGCTACTACAAGCTCTTCATAGTGATGACAACATGTAGAATTTTATGAATTCATTCTGAATGTGTAGGTGGAAATCAACAATTTCATTTCATGTTCAGTGTTCAGTGACGAGCCTACGTTGCATTTAAGTTTACAATTCAACCACCACAACGTAGGAATAACACGAACACAACATCGCATGTAGGAACATTTCACTGCTACAGGCTGTCTCGACGGTGGATCAGTTGTAAGGGGCTTATGCGTGTCGCATTGCACAGCTGGCCTAAAACGTCGCCTTGTCTTACGGTACAGGAATTAATTATGGAGCTATGTGAAGAACGCTATGTGCCTACCTTGCAACAACTTTGTGTGAAATTATACGCACCAAAGCAATAGCAGCGAATGCAGCAGTAACAGCGAGACTTCCAGAAGCGTCCTCTCTGGAACACATTGAACATTTGGGAAAGGTAAATGAAAATTTTGACCCTAAATGTCATTAAAACGAGTACCTTAACTTTGCATGTGCATTATTTTAATAAGAAACCTTTATAAAATAGTTCTTTTGAAAACATTTTGGTTCGAACACACGACATTTCTCTCGTCTTTTCTTGCAGGTAAATCTTTTTGCGAGAGGTCGTCTGTTCTCATGATACGTGAAGTTTTTATTTTTATTTTATTTTATTTTCCTAATTTCTGTGTGTCTCCATTCAATCTACTTTGCGTGAAATGCGACGCCACAACATATAAAATCAAAATCTTGTTGTTGTCGTCAACCAGACAATTAAGCAGATATACATACGTAAGAAATTCCATTAGGAGGAGCTCTGGAAGAGGCACTAGAATTCCAACAACGGCAGTATTAAAGGACATGTATTTTATTACAACACCAAGAGACAGTTCATGCCGTTGCGGATAACAGCAATGTATCTTTGTTACTTCTTGAGTACCGCTTTCCGTAGCGCTACTATCGTCCTCTCACTGGCATCGACGCTTCCTTGTTACACCCTTCTACGAAAGAACTATCTCTCTACTCTTCTCCATCTCCCCCACTTGCCAGTCAACGCATTGACTCCAAAGACTACGAAATATTGAACTGTAACGTAACATTCCCTCAATATCACAGCCAGCACTTTTATAGTACTAACCCATCGGAATTGTCTTTTTTACATGATTCAGTACCTATTAATATAACACATTCGATGTGTTATTGTCATTGTCACCTAAATATTATTTCCACAGCATAATATCGGTTAGAGAATTTATAAAATACCACAACGCATGAAATGCGATATTACCCTATATTTCTCTACATGTCTGCTCCCGCATCTCACACTTACGTACTTGGGAAAGGGTTCACAGAACCACTTCACATGTCTCAATCGTTCCACTCCTACCCAGCACGTCGGAAAAATGAACACCTAAATATCTATGTGTGATCATTGACTTCTCACAATTCATTACGAAGGTCACTTCTGGCTATGCAGGTGGGAGTCAACAAAGTACACTACTGGCCATTAAAATTGCTACACCACGAAGATGACGAGCTACAGACGCGAAATTTAACCGACAGGAAGAAGGTGCTGTGATATGCAAATGATTAGCTTTTCTGAACATTCACACAAGGTTGGCACCGGTGGTGACACCTACAACGTTCTGACATGAGGAAAGTTTCCAACCGATTTCTCATACAGAAACACCAGTTGACCGGGGTTGCATGGTGAAACGTTGTTGTCATGCCTCGAGTAAGGAGGAGAAATGCGTACCATCACGTTTCCGACTTTGATAAAGGTCGGCCGGCCGAAGTGGCTGTGCGGTTAAAGGCGCTGCAGTCTGGAGTCGCAAGACCGCTACGGTCGCAGGTTCGAATCCTGCCTCGGGCATGGATGTTTGTGATGTCCTTAGGTTAGTTAGGTTTAACTAGTTCTAAGTTCTAGGGGACTAATGACCTCAGCAGTTGAGTCCCATAGTGCTCAGAGCCATTTGAACCATTTTTTGATAAAGGTCGGATTGTAGCCTATCGCGATTGCAGTTTATCGTATCGCGACATTACTGCTCGCGTTGGTTGAGATCCAATGACTGTTAGCAGAATATGGAATCGGTGGGTTCAGGAGGGTAATACGGAACGTCGTGCTGAATCCCAACGGCCTCGTATCACTAGCAGTCGAGATGACAGGCATCTTATCCGCATGGCTGTAACGGATCGTGCAGCCACGTCTCGATCCCTGAGTCAACAGATTGGGACGTTTGCGAGACAACAAACATCTACACGAGCAGTTCGACGACGTTTGCAGCAGCATGGACTATCAGCTCGGAGACCATGGCTGCGGTTACCCTTGGCGCTGCATCACAGACAGGAGCACCTGCGATGGTGTACTCAACGACGAACCTGGGTGCACGAATGGCAAAACGTAATTTTTTCGGATGAATCCAGGTTCTGTTTACAGCATCATGACGGTCGCACCCGTGTTTCGCGACATCGCGGCGAACGCACATTGGAAGCGTGTATTCGTCGTCGCCATACTGGCGTATCACCCGGCGTGATGGCATGGGGTGCCATTGGTTACACGCGTTGAAGGCACTTTGAACAGTGGACGCTACATTTCAGATGTGTTACGACCCGTGGCTCTACCCTTCATTCGATCCCTGCGAAACCCTACATTTCAGCATGATAATGCACGACCGCATGTTGCAGGTCCTGTACGGGCGTTTCTGGATACAGAAAATGTTTGACTGCTGACCTGCCTAGCACATTCTTCAGATCTCTCAGCAATTGAAAACGTCTGGTCAATGGTGGCCGAGCAAACTGGCTCGTCAAAATACGTCAGTCACTACTCTTGATGAACTGTGGTATCGTGTTGAAGCTGCATGGGCAGCTGTACCTGTACACGCCATCCAAGCTCTGTTTGGCTCAATGCCCAGGGGTATCAAGGCCGTTACTACGGCCAGAGGTGGTTGTTCTAGGTACTAATTTTTCAGAATGTATGCACCCAAATTGCGTCAAAATGTAATCACATGTCAGTTCTAGTATAATATATTTGTCCAATCAATACCCGTTTATCATCTGCATTTCTTCTTGGTGTAGGAATTTTAATGGCCAGTAGTGTACATAGAAGGGGAAAAAATCTCAGCCGCAAAGACCTATTTAATTTCGAGCAATGAAATTTCGGGACTACATTTGTCTAGATAACAAATTTTAGTGATTAATATAAGGGCGAGATAAGCCTGTAATTCTGGTACATTAATAACCGGCGTAATCGCCACAATGTTGAATTCAAACATGCAAATAGCATCCATTGTATTGTACAGGTGCCGAATGTCTGTTTGTGGGATAGAATTCCATGCGTATTGCACTTGGTCGGTCAACACAGGGACGGTTAACGCCGTTTGTGGATGACACTAGACTTGTCCGGCGATGTCCCACATGTGCCCGATTGGAGACAGATGTGGTAAGTGAGCAGACCAAGGCAACATCTTGACACTCTTTAGGGCACGTTGGGATGCAACAGCAGTATGAGAGCGAGCGTCACCCAGTAGGAAAACACACCCTGAAACGTTGTCCATAAATGGAAGCACAACAGGTCGAATCACCAGACTGAAGTGCAAATTTGCCTTCAGGGTGCGTGGGACAAACACGTGAGTGATCCTACTATCATAAAAAATTGCACACTAGGCCATAGCTCCAAGCGTATGTCTAATTTGTCTATGACACAGACAGGCCTCCTCCTAACCAACACACAGCCATTATTGGCACCGAGACAGAGTCAGCTTTCATCAGAAACGCAAACGACCTCCACTCCGCTCTCCAACCAGCCCTCGCTTGACACCAGTGAAGTCGTGGTGGTTTGGGATCAGTGGAACACAGACTACAGGGCATCTGGCTTGGAGCTTTGAAGTAATCGATTTTTAACAGTTCGTTTTGTCACTGCATTGCCAACTGCAGCCCAAATTGCATTTGCAGTACGATGAGCCAGAGCCGTACGCCGAACCCGATGCTCTTCCCTCCCGGTAGTTCCACGTGACCGTCCGGAGACGGTCTTCTTGCGACCGTACATTCTTGTGACACCGTGCCAGCAATGATGTACAGTGGCTACACTCCTGAATAGTCTTTCTACAGTATCGAAGAAATAACATCCAGCTTCTCGTCGCCCTATTACACGACCTCGTTCAAACTCACTGACGTTCTGATAATGAGTCTTTGTCGCCTTAAAGGCATTCTTGAGTAACATCAACTCACTATGTCCAATCTCAAAGGTAATTAACTGTACTAGCCACACTCTCACGCAACTGTCGTGAAATTTGAATAACCTTTCAAACGTAGAAACAGGCTACCAACTTTCTTTTTGTCGCACAACTCAGTCTTGGTGTCGCGATTGTTTTTTCCGTCAGCGTATTTTCGCATTCGAAGGAGAAAGTTTCGGATTGAAATATATCTTAGTTTTAAATATCGTCACATTAACTCGTAATATTCGTGATATTCTTTTCCCTCTTTTGTGATAATACAAAACGAACTGCCATTCTTTGACCTTTTCGACGTACTCCGTCAATTCTATCTGCTAAGAATTCTATACAACGCAACATTGCTCCAGAAATGAACGGACCAATGCAGTTTAGGCAGTCTGTTTCGTAAATTTATTGCACATAAGTGTCCCGCCAGTAAAAAGCAGTCTTGGGTTGCCTTCCGCACAACATTTTCTGTTTCTTGGTTCCAGTGTAAGTCGTTCGTAATTGTTATCCCTAAGTATTTAGTTGAATGGACAACATTTACTTTTGCGTGATTTATGGTGTAACCGGAATTTCACAGATTCCTTTCTGTACTCATGTAGAGAATCTCAGACTTTACTGAGGTCAACGGTCACTTTCCATACCTCGCAGGTGTCCTGTCTTGATGTTCGTTTTGATCCTCTGAGGTCTTGACTAGACGGTCAACGACAGCGCCATCTGCAAACAGTCTAACAACGCTGCACAAATTGTCTCCCACTTAGGTAGATTAAGAACAGCAGAAAGTCTGTAATTACTTCCTTGGGGAACGCTTGATATGGCTCTCATTTCACTGGTTGACTTTCAGTCAGTTATTACGAACAGCGACTTTTCCGACAGGAAATCCCGAATCCAGTGTTACTAAGACACACAGATTAATTAGAGGCTGCTTGTGAGGAACAGCGTCAAAAGTGCTCTGCAAATTTAGAACTGTGGAATGAACTTCGGATCTCCTCTCGATAATACTTACTACTTCGTGTAAATAAAGAGCCAGTAGCGCATGAATTATATTTTCTGAATCTCTGCTTCCTATGTGCTAATAGATCGCTTCCTTCGATATATTCTTATTATTCGAAAACAATACATGTTCCGAAAGTCTACTGCAAATTGATGTCGGTAATATGAATCTATAATTCAGCGTATTACGCCCATTTACCTTGGTGTGTGTTGTTGTGAACTGTGCTACTTCCACGGTTCTTCGTCAAGTGAGCGGTTGCATATGACAGTCAAAAATGGAGTTAATTCAACAAAAAACTCTGAAAGGAATCTAATTGGTATACAGTCTGTTATGGTTGGTGGAAGACCTGTATTCATTATCTTTACCCTTTTGTGGTTGATGGGAGACATACGTCCCACTAATAAACACGCATTTATGAGCATTGGGACACTAATTCAGTTCTGCTTGGTTCTATCATCTAGACAACGACTTTCGAAACTAACAGAAAGACACCATGGACTAAGGGTAGATATAAGGCTATGAGGGATCAAACTGGGCGGGGTATGTTTACAGCTATCACAGAGCGTTTGTTTCATTAAAATCAGGTCAGATCCTCCGTTATAAGGACGTCTGAAGTAACTAACTGTGCATTCTTATTCAATTCTTATTCATCATATATTTTGTTTTTGAACATACTACACTCCTAAATTCTGCTGGTTTGTACATAATTTGTAATTAGGAGGACGTACATGCCCCACCCAACTTCCAAGAATCATCCAAACCTTGGTTGCCATCACTCGGCTGATAACCCGAGAAGAAATCATCATTGGAATACGCCGAGAAAGACTGCAATAGGATATGTTTTTAACTGTCTCGGGAATAAATGAGCTTTGATGCTAATTTATTACATTTTTTCCATATTTTCAATCTTTCTGAAATCACTGTACAGACAAAAATTCAACTCTGAAAAACCTTGGTTCATATGCAGTCATAAACCCAATTAGGTTTGTAGGACACACGTCTACAACCTCACCTATTTTCAAAATCGGCCAACTTAAAAATTTTTTGTAGTGTAAATGTACTATTGGCCATAACGTAATGTAATTTTTAACTTTCATCTTTCGAATCTCAGTAACATAAATTTTAACCACTAAATGGTTAAGCAGGCTTGTTACCTTGAGGGATTCTGAAAAGTTACTCACGCTGGCAACTGTTCTCGATGCGAACTCTGGAATATTTACCAGGCCATCTTTGTTGAAGGACTTTCGGAAAACTGTTATTACTAACTTCACTATAGTGGTGCTGTCATCACTAACACTTTCGTCGCCATCGCGCAGTGAAGATAATGATTGTGTTTTCTTGCTGATATTCTTTACATACGACCATAATCTCTCTGGATTTTCAGCCAGATTTTGAGACAGAGCCTCGTTGTTCGTACTAGTAAAAGTATTACATTAAAGTCTACACTAAATTTCTTATTTATGTAAATCTCCAATCTTGGAGATTTGTATTCTTTCAAATCTGGCACGTTTTACTCGTTTCTTCAGAAACTTTGTCCTTGCTTGTTTTGTGTCCCATGTAGGATGTCCTCCGTCTCTTATTAATTTACTTGGTATTAAACTTGAAATTGCCATTAACATTAATTCCGTATATTTAATCCACGTCTGCCGTATGCTTATATAGTTTGTTTGGAAGCCTGATTCTCTCTTCGTAAGAACGTCACATAGGAAGACGTGAAGAAAATTTTTATCTTCTCCTTTTAAATAGCTATATTTTGCATTTATTTTTAGTTTATTTCGATGTTACGGTATTTGGTCTTCATACAAAGATCTAGCGGTCACTGATCCCTGTATGCATCATTATGCTATGTATTTGCTCAGGACTGTTTGTTGGTAAGAGGTATAGTGAACTGTCGCAAACAAAGCATTTAATAAATCTCACATCGTGTTTCAAGCCTAGCACCGATTTTAACCTGTATTTCCTCCAACACATTGACGTAGACTGAAAGTATCACCAACCATAATTGTATGAGTCGGTAGAATATTCAAAATGAGACGCAAATTTTCCTTGAAGCTTTCAGGAACAACATCATCTGAGTTGAGAGTCAGTAAAAGGAGCCAATTATTAATTTATTCCGGTTATCTAGTGTAGCTAAGTCACAGCAACTAGCTCCTTCAATTTCAGTACATGTTAAACTACTTGTAACCGCAACAAACATCCCAAAAACTACAGAATATAATCCATCCTTACTCATCACCGCTCGGTCCTTGAAAGGAACTGCGGGTGAACTTATCTCCGGGTTTAGCCAGCATTTAATAGCTATAATGATTTCTGCTTCAGGATCGTCTGTAAGTGCTTTTAGTTCTTCCCAGATACAGATACGACAATTTACAATTTCTGCACCGATGTTTCTTATGTCTGCTCTCATTCTGTGTTTGACCTTCGCGTTTGAGAGTGGACTCCTGTTTGTACGTTACCGAGACGCTCTAGCCTAAAACACGGCCCAGTCCTCTCCACACAGTCCCCTCTATCCGAATAACCGCCTCTTGTGTGTAACGGACTCTCGGTGTGTTTAGTGGTTCGCGACAATTCTTCACCCTACGACGCAAGTCAAGGTGCCTGCAGACCAGAAACGTGGTCCTCAAGAGTAAATTCAGTTGTAATACTTCATTGTAACATATACAGCTAGTGATCCATAAGTGTAGAACCAATCTTTTAAAAAAGAAACGTATGAATAAACAGAAATTTGTCAAGCAATACGAGACGGGAACCGTCATCTAGTACGCAAATTGTAATTTTCAGATGGAAAGTAGGTTATATGACAAATCAAACAGATACAGAATTTAAGCCAGAAAAACAATTATATCTCTAATTTGAGCTTGGCTTTATTCATTCCCGACTTATGCTGAATTTTATACAGAATAAGTCAAATCTCTAATGAACTTGTTGTCGAATAGACGCTAAACACTAAAATACTAACAAAGCAAATGCTGCTGGCAACACATGTATGCTGCAGGACATGCTCAACGAATTATGCAGCACTTTGTGAGGTCTGTTTTTATCTGTTCCACCCATATCCCATAGACTTTAGCCATTACAGTGCTCTTAGGATGAGGTCTTCAGCCCGCTGATGTTGAGTTAACGTGTAATGACATGGATGCAGTTTTTCTTCGCGCAACACTTCAGCAACCAGTCTTTGAGATATCTGGAACAGCCCTGCAGTATCACGGGTACTTCGCGGAAGTGACTGGTGAACGGTTTCAAGAATCGCGTCCTCTGTTTGTGGAGTACATGTAGTACTCGGACAACCCATTCCATTACCAGTGGACGAAGATTCCGGAATTACCGAAGGCGTTACTCCAGGCGAAGAAATACATTCTTCTATGCATGGCGCCTTTGAGGGTACTGTACAGTACTCGAACGGGACAGCAGCAGCTTGGTTATCGGGTGCACCAAGCACGAAAATCATATCGTCATACTCATCGCTTGTGCACTCCATCAGGAAGCCACCCTACGTGAACTTGACAGGACAAGCTATGGCTGTGCACTGCGCAGTTAGTAGACGCATGCGGTTTAATGGATCCCACTGCCATCTGATACGCTATTGTCATGTGAAAAAATAATGTCCTGCTTATAAACGACCAGAATTACGGAATGCAGGTTTAAAAATTAAAAAAAAAGGACCTGGTGATTATTCGAACCGTAGCACCATGGCGGATGTGGGTTTGATGTCCCAGAAGTCTACTTATGGAACTACGACGGCTGGTACGGTTGCTGGGAGTGGCACAAGTTCCTTTACATATTCCGATGTGCTGGACGATGTTAATGTTGCCAAGTCCTCGTTTTCGTACTTATATTTTCAAAATTTGATTTTAATTGATAAACTTTTGTCTTCAGTGTGGATGAGGAATCGCATTTAGGCTTCAAATTGCGGGATTTTTTCTCTATCCTGTACATGTCTATGTGAAATGAAATTGATGGGAAAGTTCAGCCACCGCGTTGCAATCTGACGCCACACTGAGCGACTTGCATGACGATAATGATCAAACCAACCACATCTAGTCCCCAAGCGGAGGAAACCTACGTACCAGGCCGGGAATCGAACCCATCCCACTCTGTGGCTGTCAGACGCGCTGACCACTCAACTAAGATGGCGGCTTACAAATTTAAGTATCTCGATTTGTTCAAATCTACATATTTCCTAATACTGATTTAATAAAATCGAAAACGACACCTTGAAAATAGAGAAAGGAATAGAAAGAAAACATCTACGTGGTAACCGAAAAGCAGTCTTCAGTTGTATTGTAACTACGACCATCGTTACCAAGACATTGTCTTTGAGATGTCACACCATAGCTGCAAATAAAGACAAAAGTACTTCTAGTTTCCAAATGAAAGCACTTGATTGATATTCACAACGTGGAACACCTAATATCAAATTTCCATTGTAATAGAGAGCGCTGAAGAAATTTGATTCCGCAAACTCCACTCTACATAATGTTCACGGAAGCCTTTCAGGTCTTATAAAGTGTCGCTAACAGAACTGAAAAAAAATGTCTGCGTTATCTGTTAGCGTCTACCTTGGAACTGTCCACGTCAGTTTGTCAGTTTGTGAAGCGGCAGTGCTTATCAGCAAGGGCTGAACACGCCAAGTCCACGGCCCGAAAGAGGTAATGTCGCTGCTTGCGTGAGCAGCTCTTGTTTTGTTTGCTGTACATGAAGTCTTGATGTTTAGGTCAGCGAATATATCATTTCACGTTTCTTGTTGTCTATTCTTCGCCGTAAGAGAAGTGCGTATTTGTGAACCTGAACCATGCATCATAACGTTCTCTTCAAAATATGTACTTCTGTATAAGAAGTAATCGTCGCTCTTTGTACCTACGAGGCCGTGCTGAAAAGTAAAGTCTCCGAATTTTTTGCTCTTTTCTCAGTATCGTTTGAGGTATTACATGTCGTGGTCATTATTCGGTCGACTTTTACGCCTCGCTGACGCAAGTTACAAACCTCTGCTTCTAAAAGGCCGCAAACTGAAGCGTGTAACATAGCGTTTTGTAATGTAACTATGTCGGTGCGTGAGAAACAGCACCCTGTAATCTAATTTCGAATTTGACGAGTTCGTCCACAGGCGGAACATTCTCACCTTAAGCACGAAAATGCCAGATCACACACTAGCGCTGCGACGTCGGCAAAAATCTGACGCCTTGGATTCCTGTCATCGATCATCCTCCATAGTGCCGACTTAACCCCATCCGATTTTGATCTGTTTCCAGAACCTAAATAACACTTTCGAGGACTTTTCTAGTGATGAAGTGCAATGAGAGGTGGTAGCTCCGTCAGCAAGGTCAATTATTCTACAGTGATGGTATCAACAAACTGGTCTGTCGTTGCGAGAAATGTGTCCGTCACCAGGGAAACTAAGTTGAGAAATAAATATGCAGAAATGTAGAAGAAAGATATAGAATGTTAATAACGTTTGTTTTGATTAAAAAGCTTTAGGAGTTTTCATATACAAAAGTCAGGCGCATTACTTTTCAGAACGCCTTCCTACTTTGGACAAAGGAACGTCAGAAACCAGTTGACAGCACTCTGCTTAGTACGTTGCATAGACTTCCTGGTCATAGTAGAAAGACCCACTACGATGCTCCAGAACTGGAATACGTCTACGTAGCCGAGGATGTTAACTCATGTTAGCAGTGACTCATAGGTGCTGTTGGAATTTCGATGGAAGAAGAAATGACAGTGTTTGACCGACAGCGGAAGGCCAGATATTCTACACTTGATCCCCAAACTAAGCTCCAGTCTTACAGGTAAAATCCCTTATATCTTTGCCATACTATAGTATTCGTTAAAAACAGTCTTGGTTGCAATTTTAGTTTTTTATTTTTCAACGACGCGTTTCGCCTTCTTTAGGCGTCTTCAGGTTATCTACATAGAAAACAGAACAAATACATCTATTTAAGAATCGCGATCACGTTGTGCAGACTTGAATAACCTATAAGCATGTATAAATAGATCACCTAATGAAAGAGCAAATACCTTAATTTGATATTCCTTAGAAGAATCCTTTAGTCAGTGTAGCCAAAGGGCATCGTCGAATATATTAGGCCAAC
The DNA here is from genome assembly GCF_021461385.2 of Schistocerca piceifrons. Taxonomy (NCBI): domain Eukaryota; kingdom Metazoa; phylum Arthropoda; class Insecta; order Orthoptera; family Acrididae; genus Schistocerca; species Schistocerca piceifrons. The sequence continues at coordinate 669,763,058 of NC_060139.1, forward strand.
ATCGCCTTCGTTAACCTCGGCGATGTTGATATTTGCTCTTTCATTACGTGATCTGTTTATACATGCTTATAGGTTATCCAAGTCTGCACAACGCGATCGTGATTCTTAAATAGATGTATTTGTTCTCTGTTTTCTATGTAGATAACCTGAAGATGCCTAAATAAGGCGAAAAAAATAAAAATATAAAAATAAAATTGCAACGAAGACTGTCTTTAACCAATACTGTCAAACATTGGTTTGCTGTATGCCACATATGGATTGGAAGAATTTCTATCTTTGCAATAGCTCATGAAGAAACGAAAAACAGCCAGACTATGTGCTGGCACCGGATTCCAGCCTCTACGTTCATTCCGGCAGCCATTAATAAGAAAACATAACCACCATTCATCACCGTCACCCACAACTCTACTTGACATACTACCCTAAGAAATGAAGAAACCTTTGTCAGAATTGTCTTCCTCCGACTGAAATGAAGAATGTTACAACCGGTAATTATCAAACTTTGTTGCTATGTCTATCACATACGGGACATTAAATAATTAAACTTTCTTCATTTCGGAGCTGATGTCCATCACCAGGATCAAACGTTTCTGATACTATGTGCACAGACAGTAAAACGGCATTCTAAGGACGCATGGATAATAAGGCTACAACCCTCACGTATTCGTTATGGAATGGAAGCAGACTCCGAATGTCATCTGGCGGATTTTCTGAGGCTGGTATCAAAGTGTACGTCTTCCCATCTCAACTTCAATCTCACTCACCCAGACAGGTATAGTTGGGCCTGCAGTAAGCGCAGATTACAAACCACCGTGTAACGCGGCATTTTTCACATTAATTAACATTGTCGGAGGCCAAAGAAGTTTTAAGTGACAGATACAGCTCCTAGGATTACATGATACATATTCTTCTTAGCTATAATTTTTTTACATTTTTGTACTCAAAATACACTTAAATTTCTTAGTTTTTAATGAAAAATGAGATATAAGAATAAAAAGATGCTACATCAAGGCGAATAAGATCTTAAAACGAAGCACTACACATTCACGAAAAATTGAATGATCTGCATTGTGAAAGATTAGTTGGGAGAGGGAAAGTTACGCGTTCTGCAGTTGGCTCTGCAGATTACGACAATTGGAAATCAGAGGACAAACAACGGCGTTTTTGGAGTCGCGTTTGCGGATAGTGTAAGTAATCGAGGTGTTCACAGTGAGCGAGGAGAGATAGGAAACCAAGATAACACATGGCTGCATAAGATGCTTCTGCACACGTCGCACGGAACTTGCAAGTACTCGGACTATACTAAATCACTCATCCATTTTGAACATTTCAAACATCTTACTCGGTCACTGATGTATTATTCATCGGCATTTTAATTTTCGTATTTGTTACTGCTGTATCATATACTTGGCATTTGATAGGTAACTTTTTGAGCTGAAATAGTTTTTATGAATTGGTAGGTTTCTGGAAACAAGTGCAAGTTTTACTTGCATAACCAATGATGAGATGCACGATGCCTCAGGTAAATGTTTCCTTTAAATTCCAGAACCTCATATGAACTCCAGAGAATATCGTTACCAATATTCTGTTTCTGGCGACAGTCGACGGGAACAGTTGTATGCAGAATAGGCACTCTAAACGCCATTACTCATTTACAGACGTCTCGAGCAACAGGTGCCTCGACTCATTAAACCCGCTCCTTATTCCCAGTACCATGAATTAGCTACGGAAGCCATAAAGAACGCTGTCGAAGCGACGGCCCATTAACACTGCGAAATTCTAGAGCCTCGAGTTGCGCCCCATAGGCTCCTCTGGGCCATAAATTACCTAACATATTTTCAGGGTTCACTTTAAAGGTTTATTCGTCGAGGAAGCACGTTCACGGTACTTAGCCGTGGAATAAGTTTACTTAAGAAACGGATGTCTATCGATGTCTCATATTGCTGTTATAACAGTACCGAAGCAGTAGTAGAATGAGACGGATTGCACCACTTTATTCCTTTGAAAATATGCAAGATTTTTTTCACCTATTACCAGTTACAAACTGCATGATGAAACGTCTTCAAAGAAAACAGCGTCTGTGAGCTAGGTGTTATTATAAGTGCATAGAACACCAGGTGTAGCCTCGTGAAATTTGATTTCGCAGGTCCCTGCGGTCATCCAAAGCCTTTTGTGGGCAGAATTACCTAGATTGTAGAGGCTCCTAAACTGTGTGTTCTCCGATCCAGAATCAGTAGTCGGAAATTAATATCCCAGGCGGTATGAGGTTTTGAGTAAGGAGAATGCATTAAATACGGGTTTGTCAACTGCTTCATGATAAAGAACTGATGTCTGCAGGCTGGTTCTCTAAACTCACTCAATATTGTTTCACGAAAAGTTCTTCCACTCACAGGTTGCAGCTGAGTTCACTGAACACTTCTGTAACACTCCCGTGTCGATCGAAGCTATCCGTAACAAATCTAGAGGCACGTCTGTAAGCTGCTTCGATATCTTTCTTAAGTCTGACTTAGTGGGGCTCCCGAAAACTCTAAAGTACTCAAGATTAGGTCACACGAGTGGTCTGTGCGCCCTCTCCTTTATTCATGAGCTCCCAATAAACAGAAGACAACGATTCACCCCACTTTACGCACTCGTTTTATTTTATGTTACTTTGCAACACTACGCCTGGATGTTTAATCAGCGTGACTTCGTCAAGCAGAACATCAGTAATACTGTATGCTAACATTACAGGATTGTTTTCCCTATTCATCTGCGTCTAGAGCAAGCCGCAATTCAGCACACAATAGAAATTCTGTCGTCCTGTATCTTCCCCCAGACATTCAACGCCGAGACTTTCCCGTTCACTGCAGAGCCATCAGCAAACATTCGCATATTGTAACTCTCATGTCCTTCCAATCGTTTGTGTACACAGAGAATAAGAGTGGACCTATCACACTTCCAGGACCTTTGTCCCGGGGGAATCCTCGTTTTCCAGGACAACACTCTGGGTTCTGTTACTTAACAAGTCTTCAAGCCAATCACATATCTGAGAACCTATTTCGTGTACTCGGACTTCCGTTAACAGCCAACAGTGTGGCACTGTGTTAAACACTTTCCGGAGATGTAGGAATGTAGAATCTGCATTTTGCTCTTCACCCATGGCGGCAGAAGTATCGCGCGAGAAAAAGGTATGGTGAGTTTCTACAAATACTTGCTAAATTTGTATGGATTTGTGGATAGAAGTTTTTTTTTTTTCTTCTTTCCAGGTCATTTATCATACATTAGCTTAAAATGTGCTGAAAAATTTTGCAGAAAACGGACGTTAAAGCTGTTGGTCTATAATTCTGCGGATCTGTTCATTTACCCTTCTTATGTACGAGAGACGCCAGTTGCTTTGGACTTAGCGCTGAGCGAGAGATTCGGGATAACTGTGAGCTAAGCTAATTAAGGGGACAATGCCGAAGGGCAGTCTCTGCAAAACCGATTTGGGATACATTTTCAGCTGCTTTTCAACACCAGAGATGCCCATGTCCTTAATACTGGCGGTTGTACGGCGATAAAACGATGGTATGCCTGTACGATCCTCCTCCTGCATGAACTTGCAGACAAGCATTTAATATACGGTCAGAAGTAATGTGCAAAGTACCCGTGGTCTAGGGATGTAGTTGGCCTTTGGCTGTGCTGCGGTGAGGACGCGCTGTTTGTGTTCCTGCCGCGGAGCGAGCGCTCGTGTTGTTTACATCGTACTCGGCCGTTTCGCGCGTGCCGTACTCAGCCTATAGATCACCATGGCGCACCAATACAGAAAATCAACGCTCAAATTTACGTTCCGCAACGAATTTTCACGGCCCAAAGCACTCGAAGTCGAACGATTTCTACGAGAAGAAGTTAAAATCCCGGCGACCGACATTCTCGGCATTCACTTGTCCATTGTGAATAGTATCGTATATGTCAAGATCATCAACGACGCAACATGTGAACGGATCCTCCGGGACACGAAACAGGGCCTACGTTTCTGCCATGCTGATGGCAATGTGGGGACTGTGCACGTCGATTATTCTGGCATGGGACTTCGTACGATCAGACTTTTCGAACTTCCTTTCGAATTACTGGCGGAGGACGTCGTGACAGCGCTGCGCCCCTACGGCACGGTCCATGATCATATTGCGGAAAAATGGACGCAATTCCAGACATATCCGGTACTGAATGGAGTCCGCCAGGTCCGAATAGAACTTAAAAGACATGTACCTTCTTATCTGACTATCGGTGGCTGCCGTGCGATCGTCATCTACGATGGGCAGCCAAAGACCTGCTCTGGTTGTGGGAAGGAGGGACACCTTAGATCAGAATGTCTCCAACGTCGAATCACGCAACTGCCGCCGGCTGACGCAGACCCGCCATCGCAGCCGACGCTGCTTCCCGTGACTTATGCAGCAGCCCTCACGACAGCTACCACTTCACCACGACAGCCGACATCCACTGTTGGGTCACGGCTCCATCCTCCAATACAGGGCGATGACGACACACCCGTTCCACAAGCTACGGATTCAATTCCGATGCCGCCGCCCCCGTCGACGGATAACAACATACATGACGATAGCATGGCCGTAGACTCGCTTATTGTGCCTACAGCTGCCTTTGTGCCGGAACGTCGGGAATCTTTACCGTCGTCTGACACAGAAGGACACACCAGGAAGCAACGCTCCCCGAATCGACGGAAGCGGAGGCGTAGAGCAACTTCCGAACGGGATGCGACGCAGCCTCCAGAGGACGACGACTCCACCTTCAATGACGACGCTACCACAGAGGCAGCCGCCATTTGCTGCAGTGTGGCACCACCGAACGGAACTGAGGACAAACCACATATACCTACAGTGGCAACATCGGATGCCGATATGCAGAACAGATTCTTCCCACCACCTTCTGGAGTGCAAGCACCCATGCCGAGTCCTGAGGATGCTAGGGAAGCCGATCTTGCTTTGAGTTCCCCGACGTCGGCGGATGACCACGACGACGACGGAACCATGCAAGTTACGCCAACAGGGCCCACGCCATTGGCGCCGGCTCTCTAGAAAGGACGGCAGGTGAGGTTTGTGGGGATGCGGAGGTGTCAATAGAGTCAGAAGCGCCATAGGCATTTCCAGTCTTAATGGTCTGCGGTTCGGCAACAAGCTTATCGTATCGCCACGCTTAACCTCAACACGATACGAACGGCAGTGAAGATCCAGTTGCTGCGTGAGATGCTTCGTTCTTCGGATGTTGACATTGCCCTGTTGCAAGAAGTGTATATAGCAGCCCTCCCCGTTTTCTACGGTTATGTGACACATATGTCACCGGCGGACCGGAATTGCAGCGGTACGGCAATACTAGTGCGCGACGGAATTGCCATCGAAGAAGTGACTTACCTTCCGTCAGGAAGGGGGCTGGCGATCACAGCACTGGGCACACGCATCATTAACATTTACGCTCCATCAGGAACTGACCAACGCCGCGAACGATCGCTGTTCTACTCGGAGGATATCGCCCCCCTCTTCATCAGCCGCTACGATCAATATATCTTCGGCGGCGACTTTAACTGTGTGCTTCACCCCAAAGACCAAGTCCCACACTTCTCGACTTGTCAAGAATTTCGGCTGCTGGTTCGAGATCTGCTTCTCACCGACACGTGGGAGACAGTGCACGGTGACCGTCCCGGGCCGACATACCTTACTAGTCACTCAGCCAGTCGCCTAGACCGTATTTATGTCTCACGAGCTCTAGCGCCGGGAGTATTGGACGCCGAACGTTGGCCGCTTGCCTTCTCCGATCATAGCGCTTTCATATGCACACTCACTCTACAACAGCAGCGGATATGGCGCAGCCGAGGACCCTGGAAGCTGAATGTGGCACATCTTCAAGACCCGGAATGCCGTCGGATTATCGCCAACACATGGCTGGATTGCGAACGTCGTCTTCCCCGATATCCTTCGACTCTAGCATGGTGGGTGAACTGTGCAAAACCAGCGTTTCGGCGTGTGCTAACTCAATTCGGTAAAGATACCGCAGCTTGGCATCGTCACACATTGGACTTTTATTACACGATGCTTCGCGAACTCGACAGCCAACCACCATCTCCAAACCGACAAATGGAAAGCCGCCGAATTAAAGGTCAAATATTGTCTTTTACGAGGAAACGTTTGGAGGGGGTCGTCGTGCGATCGCGACGTCAAGACCGAGCGGAAGGAGAAAACCCGTCTATGCATCACATCGTGCTCGACAGCCGCCGACGCCGACAGCAGCTGATCACGGACCTCGTATTGCCAGGTGGTAGGGTCGTACTGACTCAGGCCGCGGTTACAGAAGCCTTTGCAGATCACTATCGCCGGTTTTACGAGGAGGTGAATACAGAGGAAGAGGAAGCGGACGATCACGACATACTGCAGCACGTGTCGCACACCCTCGACAATGCAGCAGCGGCGACGCTGTTAGGTGGAATTACACGGGACGACATCGAGGACGCGCTTAACAAGGGAGCACTCAACAAATCTCCCGGGCCAGACGGACTGCCGCTCGAGTTTTATCGGACTTTCCGCGATCTAATGGTGCCCCGATGGATCAGCATGTACCAAGAACTGATGACCCCCGGTTCCCACGTGCCACCTGCATTCGTGGAAGGTCTCCTTATACCGATACACAAGCCTTCCAGAGGTCGGACGGTCGAGGACTACAGGCCCATTACAATGCTCAACTCGGACTATAAAATCTTCGCCCGACTACTCGCCAGCCGCATAAAGAAGGTTCTGCCCCTACTCCTCTCAATGGAGCAAACGACACAGGGCGGAGTGACCAACATGCAAACGGCAACCAGCGAATGCAGGGATTTAATAGCCATCGCCACATGCTGTCGCCTTCGAGCTGCCCTGATCTCCATTGATTTCGACCACGCCTTTGACAGAGTTCACCACAAGTTCCTTCTGTCCGTTATGGCCCGTATGGGCTTCCCGCCTGACTTTCTCGACATCTTTCATCGCCTTTTCCGTGGAGCTGCATCCCGTGTACTGGTGAATGGACGGATTGCGGGTCCCTTGCGGTCCGACGGTCAGTTCGCCAAGGATGCCCACTCCCCATGATCCTCTACGCGATCGCACTGGAACCACTTGTCGGAGGGTTGAAAAACAGGCTCTCGGGAATGTCATTAAGGGATCACACCTTTCACTGCAGGATATATGCTGATGCCCTTCTATTACTTGTCCGATCTGGTGACGAGGTACGATCGGTGATACAATGGATCAATCGCTATGGATTGGCAGAGGGCAGCCTCATGAATGTGGCCAAGTCGGCAGCGATGCCGATTGGGAGAGGTCTACAGGAGGACGCTTTAGCCCCACTCCCACTAGTTAACAAGATCCGGTTCTTAGGCATAACACTTACACAGGATGTGCGCCGCACGGCTGCCATGAACTATGCACGATTACTACAGGCCATACGCACAGAAGTTCGCCGGAACTTACTTCGACGGATGGACCTCCTACAGCGTGTCGAATACCTCAACCTTCACGTGGCGACTAAGATGACCCACATGGCCCAGGTCCTACCGATATCGACAGCGATGGCACACAGATTGCAAGCAGCGTTTGGATATTACCTTACCGCCGGACACCTATTCAAAGTCCGCTACGAAACACTCACACTCCCTCCGCGTTATGGCGGACTGGGACTTATAAATGTACGAGCAAGAGCTACAGCGTTATACTTGTGCACAATGATGAAATTGTGGACCCACAAAGATGCTTCCCTTACGGGACGTCTGTTAGAGGAATTGCTGCCGGCGTCTCTTCTGCCACCTGTCACTCTCGCACCTCTCGGCATTTATTCTTGAGTATAGTTACGTGCACCCAGACCTTCCCAACACTCGCACTCCCAAGCGAGAGACGTTTACTGACTGCTGCTAAGGTCCATACCTCGGAATGTGATTGAGAGGAAGAGCCCTACGACCCTATGGCCGGCAGTGTGGAGAGCGGTCCAGAAGCCGTTCCTCCCCACGCGGGTACGAGCCGCGTGGTACCAGGTGGTGAACGGGAAGGTTGTAACACGACAAAGGCTGCACGCTATTGGGATGACGGATTCCCCCATTTGCCCACGTTGCCACCTCGTGGATACTGACGAACACCGCTTAACATGTGGATCGGCGTTAGAGGTATGGCTGCTAGTGCAGAAGATCCTCGCCTGCTGCCTACGTATCGCGTCTTGCACAATTGAGCCACGGCTCCTCCTTTGTCCAGAGGCTACTTATTTCCCACCTGCGAAGACTCACGCTCTCACATGGTTTAAAGGCATGTCCACATACTACCTCTTTCGAGATAATGAGAAGATGGTGCTTGATTACTGGCAATTTCTCCAGGACAGTCATAGCACACTTGAGTGTACACCCCGATACCGACAACTATTTGCGAACTATTTGCGCAGTGTCTTCGACAACCCCCCTCACAGTTGGGGAGTACTGGGCAGAGGATGACCGCCGACATGGGGCTCCACACGCCGCGAAATGTTGTACCAATTTGGAACATGGAATCTGTACGCAGAGGGGCCATGCACATGGAATATCGTGCGGGATTTGGTTACATTTTTCTTTCTTTATTATCTATCATCACACTATTAGTTTCAAATTCTTTTTCATAGTTTAGAAGGAACTCTTGTTCTGTTGTTGCTACGGCTGTAATTTTCTAATTTTGTTTGTCGTAACTGAAAGACGCCTTTTGTCCATGTATATATATATATATATATATATATATATATATATATATACAGGTTGGCAGAGAAAATAATTTCCAATTTAAAAAAAAAGGGGGGGCAGCGTCTTTGATTCATAATCAAAACGCCTTCGGTCCCGGGTTCGATCCCCGCCACTGCCTAAATTTTGATAAATAATCAGCATTGGCGGCCGAAGACTTCCGGCATAAGAAGTCAGCCTCATTCTGCCAACGGCCTTGTCAAAGAGGGCGGAGGAGCGTATTGAGGTTCAGGGCACTCTCTTGTCCTAGGGATGGGAAATTGCCCCTAAAGGCGGAAGAATCAGCAATGATCAACGACATGAGGATGCAGAAGGCAATGGAAACCACTGCATTAAAGACACGTAACGTGTATCCACAGGACATGTGGCCTGTATATGAAGAAGTGTCATGATGATCTCCCCATTGGCAAAAGATTCCGGAATAGTCCCCCATTCGAATCTCCGGGAGGGGACTGCCAAGGGTGAGGTTACCATGAGAAAAAGATTAAATAATCAACGAAAGGATAACGTTCTACGAGTCGGGGCGTGGAATGTCAGAAGTTTGAACGTGGTAGCGAAACTAGAAAATCTGAAAAGGGAAATGCAAAGGCTCAATCTAGATATAGTAGGGGTCAGTGAAGTGAAGTGGAAGGAAGACAAGGATTTCTGGTCAGATGAGTATCGGGTAGTATCAACAGCAGCAGAAAATGGTATAACAGGTGTAGGATTCGTTATGAATAGGAAGGTAGGGCAGAGGGTGTGTTACTGTGAACAGTTCAGTGACCAGGTTGTTCTAATCAGAATCGACAGCAGACCAACACCGACAACGATAGTTCAGGTATACATGCCGACGTCGCAAGCTGAAGATGAACAGATAGAGAAAGTGTATGAGGATATTGAAAGGGTAATGCAGTATGTAAAGGGGGACGAAAATCTAATAGTCATGGGCGACTGGAATGCAGTTGTAGGGGAAGGAGTAGAAGAAAAGGTTACAGGAGAATATGGGCTTGGGACAAGGAATGAAAGAGGAGAAAGACTAATTGAGTTCTGTAACAAGTTCCAGCTAGTAATAGCGAATACCCTGTTCAAGAATCACAAGAGGAGGAGGTATACTTGGAAAAGGCCGGGAGATACGGGAAGATTTCAATTAGATTACATCATGGTCAGAGAGAGATTCCGAAATCAGATACTGGATTGCAAGGCGTACCCAGGAGCAGATATAGACCTAGATCAGAATATAGTAGTGATGAAGAGTAGGCTGAAGTTCAAGACATTAGTCAGGAAGAATCAATACGCAAAGAAGTGGGATACGGAAGTACTAAGGAATGACGAGATACGTTTGAAGTTCTCTAACGCTTAGATACAGCAATAAGGAACAGCGCAGTAGGCAATACAGTTGAAGAGGAATGGACATATCTAAAATGGGCCATCACAGAAGTTGGGAAGGAAAACATAGGTACAAAGAAGGTAGCTGCGAAGAAACCATGGGTAACAGAAGAAATACTTCAGTTGATTGATGAAAGGAGAAAGTACAAACATGTTCCGGGAAAATCAGGAATACAGAAATACAAGTCGCTGAGAAATGAAATAAATAGGAAGTGCAGGGAAGCTAAGACGAAATGACTGCAGGAAAAATGTGAAGACATCGAAAAAGATATGATTGTCGGAAGGACAGACTTAGCATACAGGAAAGTCAAAACAACCTTTGGTGACATTAAAAGCAACGGTGGTAACATTAAGAGTGCAACGGGCATTCCACTGTTAAATAAAGAGGAGAGAGCAGATAGGTGTAAAGAATACATTGAAAGCCTCTATGAGGGTGAAGATTTGTCTGATGTGATAGAAGAAGAAAAAGGAGTGGATTTAGAAGAGATAGGGGATCCAGTATTAGAATCGGAATGTAAAAGAGCTTCGGAGGACTTACGGTCAAGTAAGGCAGAAGGGATAGATAACATTCCATCAGAATTTCTAAAATCATTGGAGGAAGTGGCAACAAAACGACTATTCATGTTGGTGTGTAGAATATATGAGTCTGCCGATAAACCATCTGACTTTCGGAAAAGCATCATCCACACAATTCCGAAGACGACAAGAGCTGACAAGTGCAAGAATTATCGCACAATCAGCTTAACAGCTCATGCATCGAAGCTGCTTACAAGAATAATATACAGGAGAAAGGAAAAGAAAATTGAGAATGCGCTAGGTGACGATCAGTTTGGCTTTAGGAAAAGTAAAGGGACGAGAGAGGCAATTCTGACGTTACGGCTAATAATAGAAGCAAGGCTAAAGAAAAATCAAGACACTTTCATAGGATTTGTCAACCAGGAAAAATATAAAATGGTGCAAGCTGTTCGAGATTCTGAAAAAAGTAGAGGTAAGCTATAGGGAGACACGGGTCATATACAACATGTGGACGATCAAGAACGAAGTGCTCGTATTAAGAAGGGTGTAAGACAAGGCTGTAGCCTTTCGCCCCTACTCTTCAATCTGTACATCGAGGAAGCAATGATGGAAATAAAAGAAAGGTTCAGGAGTGGAATTAAAATATAAGGTGAAAGGATATCAATGATACGATTCGCTGATGACATTGCTATCCTGAGTGAAAGTGAAGAAGAATTAAATGATCTGCTGAACGGAATGAACAGTCTAATGAGTACACAGTATGGTTTGAGAGTAAATCGGAGAAAGACGAACGTAATGAGAAGTAGTAGAAATGAGAACAGCGAGAAACTTAACATCAGGATTTATGGTCACGCAGTCAATGAAGTTAAAGAATTCTGCTACCTAGGCAGTAAAATAACCAATGACGGACGGAGCAAGGAGGACATCAAAAGCAGACTCGCTATGGCAGAAAAGGCATTTATGGCCAAGAGAAGTCTACTAATATCAAATACCGGCCTTAATTTGAGGAAGAAATTTCTGAGGATGTACGTCTGGAGTACAGTATTGTATGGTAGTGAAACATGGACTGTGGGAAAACCGGAACAGAAGAGAATCGAAGAATTTGAGATGTGTTGCTATAGACGAATGTTGAAAATTAGGTGGACTTTTAAGGAATGAGGAGGTTCTACGCAGAATCGGAGAGGAAAGGAATATGTGGTAAACACTGATAAGGAGAAGGGACAGGATGATAGGACATCTGCTAAGACATGAGGGAATGACTTGCATGGTACTAGAGGGAGCTGTAGAGGGCAAAAACTGTAGAGGATGACAGAGATTGGAATACGTCAAGCAAATAATTGAGGACGTAGGTTGCAAGTGCTACTCTGAGATGAAGAGGTTAGCACGGGAAAGGAATTCGTGGCGGGCCGCATCAAACCAGTCAGTAGACTGATGACCAAAAAAAAAAGTAATGTGCAGAGAAACGTTCGTGTTAGGTACCACGCTAACTGAAAATATTTTTCCGCTGCGAATGGAAACTTCCACAGAGAGCTCGCCAAAGTCCACGGCAAAGAGTTATATAATTTGACGATATGGAATCTGATCGTATGGAAAACGATAAGCCCCTCGCCAATTTGCCCGTGAACCACACACTTCGAAGAACACAATGAGGAGGGTGCGAGTAGGCCGCGCGGGTCCAGCCGAGCGGTCTTAGGCGCTGCAGTCATGAACTGTGCGGCTGGTCCCGCCGGAGGTTCGAGTCCTCCCTCCGGCATGGGTTTGTGTGTTCGTCCTTAGGGTAATTTAGGTTAAGTTGTGTGTAATCTTAGGGACTGATGACCTTAGCAGTTATGTCCCATAAGATTTCACACACATTTGAACATTTGGTCCGAGTGGAGCAGCAGTTACATCCGAACCATAAATAACGAGTGCCGGCGATAGTGCCAGATGAATTTTAGCCTAGCGTTTGGATCTCTCTGTTAAGTGTTCAGCCACTTTGAACGGTCATAAGGAACTTAAGTTATTGGTAGGACATCTAAGTCCTTTACATCAATAGAAAAATAGATCGTCAGCCAATAGTTCTTTTTCTCGAAGTGTGCAGGCTACCGTTATTAGCTGTATAAATTTGATGCTACCTATCTGCGACACAGTGTATTCGGATGACTTATCTGTTGGCATTAGTTACAATCTCAGACATAACTCACATGACACGGTTATTTATGAAGATACGAGTCCGATAAAAAACAGATGTAGTCGTAGTATAAAACAAGTAATCCATCACGCCTTCATACAGGTAGCATTTAGTACCTACGGCGGCACGATTTGTCTGGCTTAGCTGTAATAAATTGTATAACAAACTTTCCTCATGAATTCGTCGTCAGTAGTTCCTAACGTTAACCTTCACATACTGACGTATAAATGCGACGCGGGGACTTGAATTCATCATATAGTATGTGACCAAAAGTATCTGGACACGTGGCTGAAAATGACTTACAAGTTCGTGGCACCCTTCATCGGTAATGCTCGAAGTCAACATGGTGTTGCCCCACCCTTAGCCTTCATGACAACTTTCACTCTCGCAGGCATACGTTCAATCAGCTGCTGGAAGAGTTCTTGGGGAATGACAGCCCATTCTTCACGGATTGCTGCACTGAGGAAAGGTATCGCTGTCGGTCGGTGAGGCCTGGCAAGAAGGTTGCGTTCCAAAACATCCTAGAGGTGTTCTTAGAATTCAGGTTAGGACTCTGTGCAAGCCAGTCCATTACAAAGGTGTTATTGTCCTGTAAACATTCCGCAACTGGCCGTGCATTATGCACCGGTGCTCGATCGTGTTGAAAGATGCAGTCACCATCCCTGATTCCTCTTCAACAGTGGGGAGCAAGAAAGTGCTTAAAAAATCAATGTAGACCTGTACTGTGATAGCGCCACAACAAGGGGTGCAAGCCCTCCTCCATGAGAAACTCGACCACACCATAACACCACCCCCACCAAATTTTACCGTTGGTACCACACACGCTGGCAGATGACGTCCACTGGGCATTCGCCATACCGACACCCTGCCATCGGATCGCAACATTGTGTACCATGATTCGTCACCCTACCCAACTTTTTCCCACTGTTCAATCCTCCAGTGTTTACGCTACTTACAGCAAGCGAGGCGCCGTTTGGCATTTAGCGGCGTGATGTATGGCTTGTGAGCAGCCGCTCGACCATGAAATCCGAGTTTTCTCACCTCCCGCCTAACTGTCATAGTACTGGCAGTGGATCCTGTTGCAGTTTGGAATTCCTGTCTAATGGTCTGGATAGATGACTGCCTATTACGCATTACGACCCTCTTCAACTGTCGGCGGTCTCTGTCAGTCAACAGACGAGGTCGACCTGTACGCTTTTTTGCTGTACGTGCCCCTTCACGTTTCAACTTGTCATATAGGAAACAGTGGACTTAGTGAAGTTTAGGAGTGTGGAATCTCGAGTACAGACGTATGACACAAGTGACGCCCCATCACCTGACCACGTTCGAAGTCCGTGAGCTCCACGGAGCGCCACATTCTGCTCTTTCAGGATGTCTAATGACTACTGATGTCGCTGATATGGAGTAGGCGGCAGCACAATGCGCCTAATATGAAAAACTTATGTTTTTGGGGGTGTCCCTATACTTTTGATCACATGGTGTATTTCAGCCAATTTTCATGAAATATTTACGAATTAGAAACACAAAACTTCCTCGTGAGTCACTCTATTATCGAAAGCAGTATAAAAGTCACTGCAGCAGTTCCTGAGATCGGTCTTCACATGCAAGCAGAAAAATAGTCTGTGGGACTAATTTACGTGTCTAGATTGGGGTTGAACTTCGCTGCTCTCTGGAGTTGCGGCACCTTCTACTTTCTGCTATCCCGCCAGATACCGCCTTCTCTGTAGATTATCAGGTTGTAACTCGCATCATTTCCACGAGACGCCACTCCAAAAGCCAATTAAATATGCAAGAGATAACAATACATATATTACACACTCATCATTACTATAATAATAAGTTGTATACACCAAACGTTCCCACTGACTAATCCTGTTATCGTCTACCGCTCGGGGTTTCGCGGTAGCGGTCTCGCTTCCCGAGCACGGCGTCACTGGGTACTCTTGTGTCGTCTTCATCATCATCATCATCATCATCATCCATCCCCATTGCCGTCGGAGGAGGAAGGCAACGGCAAACCACTTCGATTAGGACCTTGCCTAGTACGGCGGTGCGGGTCTCCCGCATCGTTCCCCTACCTTCTGTCAAGAAGCATGGGACTTCATTTCCGTTTCCAATCCTGTTTTCACCGAATCGACGCGATGGGAGCTGCGTAAGTTGGGAACTGCAGGGCGTTCTGTAATTCTAAAACTACTCATCAGTGATCAAATGCCCGTAACAGAAAACGTGATGCCAAAGCCATAAAACCTGGACTACGGAACAAAGGGTTAACGTCATTCGGTCTAATGATTCTTGTTTCGCACAGATTTCACCTTCTGGCCTAGTTCATGTTCCTTGAGTGGAACGTGGCCGAGATTCTGTGCTGATTTGGGAAACCATATCGTGGTATGTCCTGTGCCCCATCGTTTCTCTGCAACGCGTCAGGGCGCTGATGACCTCGATGTTGAGCGCCCATAAGCCCCAACACATCACCACCACCATCTCTGCAACGCTGCATTACTGACAAGGGCTGGCCGGGGTGGCCGAGCGGTTCTAGGCGCTACATTGTGGAACCGCGCGACCGCTACGATCGCAGGTTCGAATCCTGCCTCGGGCATGGATGTGTGTGATGTCCTTAGATTACAAACTGCCTGTTGGCTTCTGTCTTGGGTTCTTCGGCCGACGTTCATCTAATGATTTTTCTGACGTTTCGCCAGCACGAGTGGCTGGCATTGTCAAAGCTTCACCCTCCATTGCCAGTTCACCACCGGCAATGGAGGGGGAAGCTTTGACAATGCCAGCCACTCGTGCTGGCGAAACGTCAGAAAAATCATTAGATGACCGTCGGCCGAAGAACCCGAGACAGAAGCCAATAGGCAGTTTGTCAACAAGTGGCCACGAAAGCCTTAACAATTTTGTCCTTAGATTAGTTAGGTTTAAGTAGTTCTAAGTTCCAGGGGACTGATGACCTTAGAAGTTAAGTCCCATAGTGCTCAGAGCCATTTGAACCACTACTGACAAGGATTATGTGGCCGTTTTGACTGATCAGATCCATCTCTTGGTACAACAGTTCTTCCGCAATGGTGATGCAGTGCGGTAAGACGACAGGAATCCTGTTCAGACAGCTCTCACCGTCCAGGACTGGTTTTGTGAGAGTGAGGATGAACCGTGGCATCTCTTTCGGCCCACACAGTCACCGTATCTCAGTATGATTCTGCCTTTGCGGTATACTTTACAGAGAATGATGCGTTGTCTCTACACACGTCTATCATCGCTACCCGAACGTGCCACTATTTTGCAGGAAGAATGGTGTACGTTTCCCTAGAAAAATCATACAGGTATTGTATATAGCCTTTCCCAAACGACTGGAAGCAATTTCAAAAGTCAACGATTTTGCTACACCGTATAAGACTTGACAATGTGATGTGTTTGTGCGTTTCCGTATTTCTATCCATCCCCTATATCTGTTAGTGAAACCAGTATCAAAATCCGTAAAATAGCTTCTTTACGTATAGAAGAAAAAAACGGCTAGAAACTTTAATTTCTCACAGTAAAAAATAGCAGAACTTATAGGAACTTTAATTTGGTTGAATGACTGGTATCAATCAGTGCAAAGAAAATTGGAAAACTGCACTAGTCAAAGTAAAAGTTTAATACCTTTTGACTACACGAGGATAACAATTACGGCCGGCCGAAGTGGCCGCGCGGTTCTGGCGCTGCAGACTGGAACCGCGAGACCGCTACGGTCGCAGGTTCGAATCCTGCCTCGGGTATGGATGTGTGTGATGTCCTTAGGTTAGTTAGGTTTAACTAGTTCTAAGTTCTAGGGGACTAATGACCTCAGCAGTTGAGTCCCATAGTGCTCAGAGCCATTTGAACCATTTGATAACAATTACGGGAATATAAGGTGGAATGATCATGTGAGTGCACTTGCATCTTAACCAAATCGGAGACCTCTGTGTCTTCGTAGTGTATCTGGAAACTGCGCTTTGTCTACGAAACAATTTTATAAAACTATTGTAGGGCCTATCGTGGGGTATGTCCAAAGTGTGTGGGATTTGAACTGCACTGGATTAGCAGGGGACATTTATGAGGTGTAAACATTACGTTTTCACCTCAAAAAACAGTTAAGTAATTAATTTTTTGTTGGTTTGCAGTTCCACGTCTGCAGTCGCTGATCACACTGAAATCCCTGATCCATGGAACAGTAGCATGCCGCTAAGAAACCCAAAACAAAATAACGCACTTCATAGATAAAATGGAGTGCGGCAGCAGTACATCACCATATTACACAGCCTTATATGACACAGATGCTTCTCGTGTGGCCAAATAAATCGAATGACGAACAACGGTGCGGCAGACCATCTGTCGGCAAGGAACCTTGAATCGCAAAAGAAGTGGAGCCTCTGGTATTTGGAGACCGATGTATCATAGTCGAGGCGTTAATGGGAAAAGTGAAAATCAGTCATGTTGAATTTGAATAAAATCTCAGATCTAGTTGCACTTTTATTTTTATTTTTAAGCACCACTGCCGGTGTCGGCTATCAAACCATTATCCAGTGGTATCTACGCAGTACCGAACAACAAAATACAAAAGCATTAGCCAGAGAAGAATATAGAAATAGGTATCATAAACAGCAAATATAATACATGAATGTTCAAAACAATTCGGCCATACACATCGTAAAGCAGAAAATCAAAAAATATTATAGGGTGAAATTGTCTAGTAGTAAAATAGGTATATGATACGTAAGTTTGTTTGAAGTCATGTACAATCTAGGAAACTGTCACATTTCACATGAACTTACATGTTAGTCGGCCAAAGAGAAGACCACAGAAAGACTGGCGAACGAGCCAGGAAGTGGCACTTAAGCAGTGGAGAAGCAGGTTAAATGGAGGGCCTTAGGGAGCAAATAGGTAAGTAGACAGAGGTAAGCGACAGAAGGTGATAAAATACTTTAAAAATAAAATTAAACACAGGAAAAAATGGTTTTTAAAAAATTAACACCGATTCATAATAAAACGACATGTAACAAGTGTTATTGCGAAAAGAGAAAAACATCAGACGACGTTCTGATACCCTACTACGAAAGAAAAGACGATGCAGGAAACCAACGATGGCAAACAAACGGAAGCAGCGAAGGGTATATCTGCATACAAATATGATGTTAACACGATGTGCAGTGACTGATCATGGTCTGTTGGATGCGATGCATGAAACTACCATACTATGTAATTAATTCCAACAGCACTGACATTAATTACATTATAGCCGGCCGTTGTGGCTGAGCGGTTCTAGGCGCTTCAGTCCGGAACCGCGCTGCTGCTAGGGTCGCAGATTCGAATCCTGCCTCGGGCATGGATGTGTGTGATGTCATTAGGTTAGTTAGGTTTAAGTAGTTCTAAGTCTAGGGGACTGATGACCTCAGAAATTAAGTCCCATAGTGCTCAGAGCCATTTGAACCAATTACATTATAAATACATCAAACACACTCTAAAAGGCATCCAATGTGGTGCACATGGTTGTAAATTCGTCTTCTCCAAGATGTCAGTACGGCTACCTTTCTTCATTTTATGCAAAACTTGAAGGGTGTTTTCAATATTAGTGGCAATGTATGTTTTAGAATGAAATGAGGACATGTCTATTTGCTTTCTGCATTTTTCCTCCCCACTTGCTCTTTAATACCTCGTTTTAAAGTTCCTGCTTGTCTCGCTAGTACGAACTGATATGTAGACAGTTCTATAAATGACTGAAGTTGCAAACGTGTTATTTTGGTTTTAATATGGTAGACAAGTAGCTCAGCTGGTGTGCTATCGGTTTTGAAGGGAATTCTAAAACCAAATTTGTTGCCTCTGCTTTGGAGCACCTCGAATTTAGATTTATATATATTATGAACTATGGAAAAATTGTAGCTAGTTTTGGAGGAAATATGATACAATATGTTCAGTTCTTTATTTTCTTTATTATTAAGGAGTAATTTAAGTAACCTACTTATCACTACTTGAAAAAGGGGTTTCCCATACCACGCTGGTGGCACGAATTCTGGGAAATAATGAAATCAGTTGCAATAAATGCAAATGAATGATTCTGATTGACGTAAGAACTGTATAAACCCAAAAAAATCAGTGGATATATTTTGCTGGTGTTCACAGTAAAGTGAATAATAAGATGAAATTCGTTCATCTTACAAGCTTACTGATAAATGTCATCCTTAGACCCTATACACAACAACAGAATGTCATCCGCATATCTTTAGTAATAAGTCATTTTCTGTACATGTTTTGAGACCTTGCAGAGTAACAAAGGAACCCATGGAATACCATTATACGGCTGCCCAAATCATCACCCAACCAGCGTCATATTTCACCCTCGGAACGGAAACTCGGCCAGAAGTTGGAAACAGGATGAAACAATATTCATCCCACCGAACAACATTCATCCATTGTTCCACAGTCCAGGTTTTATGACTTCGGACCGACATCTGAACACTAATGCGTAGTTTTCAAATTCCAGTTCGCTCTGTAGTTCCCAGTTTACGCAGCCCCCTTCGTGTTGTTTCAGTGCTAACAGTGTTCGTGCGACATTCAGTTCCGCAGTTACTTTTGCAGCTGTCGTCCGCTTATTTTTCGTCATAACCATCTTCAACAGCCGTCTGTCACGATCGCTCACTTCGAGTTGTGACTTATTATATTCTTTCGCTTTACCTGTACGCGCTGCAAATTTTTGATACGGTGCCTCTTGAAACACTAGGCACTATGGCTACATTAGTTACGATAGCAACAACAATTTTCCCACGTTCTAATTCACTCAGCTCCGACACAGTGCACTCACAACTACACAGAACAATGTTTGGACCACGACCACGACTGACTATTGCAACATATTGAGAAGACTGCTCAGGTTCGTGGTCAAATATAATAGCGTAATCTGCAGGCTTGGCTAACATCTGCGTTTGTCTTCAAGCATATATTTCTCGCTGTTTTTCCACACTTTTGTCCAATCCGTCAACACGCTGGTAAAGACGACCGCGAATGCCTTCGCGTGTATTTGTAATTTGTTAACAATTAGCGTCCCAGCGTTAGCGTTAATAATTAGTTCGTTTCATATCATTTGTCCAAACCGACCAGTAAAAGAGTCTATAATAACATAGATGTCGATGATGCTTTAATCTGTACCCTTTCGTCTCTCAGCACGTGATGAATAACGTATCAATCAGTTTTGAATTAGCACACCACGGATTTCAGTGGAGAAC
This sequence comes from Schistocerca piceifrons, assembly GCF_021461385.2. Classification (NCBI taxonomy): domain Eukaryota; kingdom Metazoa; phylum Arthropoda; class Insecta; order Orthoptera; family Acrididae; genus Schistocerca; species Schistocerca piceifrons. The sequence continues at coordinate 669,783,090 of NC_060139.1, forward strand.
TGACAGTGAACCAGATTATGTGCTAAGCAGGAAAGTGCGCAAGGTTGCCTAAGTGGAAGGGGACATTGCGAACGCCGGCAGAGGAGGACTCCGCGTGAGACAGAGTCGTCAGCCTGACGTCTGCGTTCCCTCCTTCCCACTTTGTCTCCGGAAGACCCTAGGATCCGAGTAATTTCAATCGACTGTGGCGAGCACAGGAGTGCCGCTTTTATGTCTGAGACGCAGACTGGCAGCTGCGGTATTAAATATTAAAGCAGAAAGCCGAGGCTGTGCTCCCCTCGTGATGCAGTTTCCGTCCCAGGCACTCGGATGGCAGCTGTTGCTTCGTCTGAAGTCAGGTATTCCAGTTTTACTTATAAGGAAGGCCATTTTATGGTAAAAAGTCATTTCCTGCTTCAAGGGTAAGAGATCAAGATCACGAAAAGAGATTATAAAAGGAACTAGAACGAAGCGAGTATTATGCAATGTTGTCGGACTAAATCAGATGATGTTGGGGGAATTAGATTACGAAATGAGTAGAACATGTGTTTTGCAATTTATGCAGAAGAACGACTAATATTGGCCGAAGTACAGAGGATATAAAACGCAGAATGCCAACAGCAAAATAAGCAATTGTTGATATCGAATATAAATTTAAGAGCTACAGCTGTTTTCTGAAGGTATATGCCTGGATTGTATTCTTACACGGAAGTAGAAAGTGGATGATAAACAGTTCAGATAAGAAGAGAATAGAAGCTCTAGAGAGATGTTGCTACGGAAATACGCTGTGAGTTGAAAGTGTAACGCCTTCCATGGACAGTGCCGTCATTAGAGAGGGCCCACAAGCTCGGATTACGAAAGGTTGGGGAATAAATAGGCCATGCACTTTTCGAAGTAAGCATCCTAGCATTCGCCTGGAGCGATTTAGGGAAATTGTCAGAAACCTAAATCTGGATGGTCGGAAGGCTCCCGAACGCAATTCTGGTTTGTTAACTACTGCGCAACCTCGCTCGGTAAGATTCAGATGGGTAGATCGAAAAACTAATGACAAGATACTTTACCGAATACGGGAAAAATAAATTTATGGCACAAGGTGCCTAATAGGAGGGATCGGTTGACAGGAAATATCCTAAAACGTCAAGGCATAACAAATTTGGTAATGGAGGAAAGTGTGACGGGGTAAAAAATGTAAAGGGGGACCAAGGCTCGAATACAGCAAGCAGGTGCAGACGGATGAAGGTTGCAGTAGGCATGCACAGGTGAAGAGGTTTGTAATGGATGAAATGGTACGGAAAGGTGCATCAAACCAGTTTGCGGACTGAGGACCACAACACCAGTAGGTAATTCAGTAGTTACGGCATGATAGGAGACTGGTTCAAATGAAGGACAGTTCTCTTTAACTGTGGGAAGGTGCAAAATAATGCCTATACGAAAGAGAAGCACTCCAACTGTGTCCGACCACGTTATAAGTAGCGAACGTCTTGAGCACGTCACTTCGGTTACGTATCGAGAGGTGTACTTAAATCTCGACTTTAAGTGGGACGAACACGTTAAATCAGTAGTAGGGAAGACAAGTGAGAAAGTTAGATCCGTTCGAAGGGTTCAGGGATATTGAGGTCCACTTGTGAAAGGACGCCCATATGAAACGCTAGAGCGACCAGATATAACCTGTGAGATGGTGTTGCAGAGGAGCTCGAGCAACTTAAGCTGGGATTTTTAGCAGAAAACTGATGCTGTACTCTCGAAACCCTTCTGAGAAAATTTAGAGAGCCGGTATTCGAGGAATACTGTGAGACAATTCTACTGCCGCCGTCGTATATCTCACGGAGGAATCGTGGGAATAAGACAAGCTATTAAAAACGTTCGAGGCAGGCCGCAATGAGCCACAGATTCTTTTAAGAATACGCTGACTTTTCGTTTTTAGGCCTCTTTACCACAATCGCAGCTGTGCAAGTAGTATGCTCTATATCTATTTATTTATCAAACATAAAACACTAGCGAAAATGGACCTACACAACTTATAAACGAAAATATATTGCGCGCCAGTGAAGTGCAGTGTACTAAAATCCAAGACCTTCGTGTAGAATAACGTTAGGAATGAAGTAGGAAACAAAAAATCTGAACACTGAAGATGCTTCAAAATGAAGCGAAACGCCTGTGATATAAAAAATTTAGCAAAAGAGGGTATTAGAGTGATGGGGAACATGGACTTGGCAGTGGGTAGGTGCTGAACCCCAAAAAAATGAGACTTCGAACGTCATTTATTCGCCCCAGTGGCATTTTAACATTCATCAAAAGATCAGTCCAAAACAGCTCTTGAAAGACCCCACCATAGAATGCTTACGAATGCCAGAGTGGGAATGATATATTTAAAGTTTTCTATGGTGCTGAGGAACAATGGTTAAATATTTATTTTAAAGAATAAACCGCCATTTGACTGCATATGACTGTATTTAACTTCTGTACTACCTAGATTTCGGCTTTTGTGCCATTATCGAGTACAATGCTAAAAGTTCTTAGACCATTAATGCGTCCTACCTGGTAAAGTCAGTCAAAAGCAAGTACACAGGCAACTTTCAAAGAACGTGGCTTTTCAGAGTACTAGGAAGTACTTTAATCAAACGTAACCAAAGATGCTCACTGTTTATTTCATTTACTCGTGTCCTTGGCTGTGTAGTAAGTACTGGCAGCTCAGCCAGCTGTCCCAAAACAGTATAAATAAGAAACGTACCTACCCTGGAGAAGCAAACACTCGGCCATAAGGGAGAGAGAAGCAGTAATTCTTCAAATATGGTAGGCACATCCTCCACTGGAATGCCATATGTAACACTATGAATTAGTGCTCAGCCCTCGGTGAGTAGCTCCCGTTACCAAGCAAAACACCAGCCAAACGTTGAATCAGAAGAGAGCACACATGCGGTTAAATTAGCTTGGCGTGCGGCCACGCTGCATCTGGCGTGGCACCGGCGAAGCCGTCGCCATGATGTAGACCAGAGAGGTTTAATGAGCGGCAGATATCGATTCCAACACACGCATGACTCAGTTATATAACCTATATATACTGATACTTCTCAGAAACTTTATTTTATTTTCATGGCTGGTTCATGATTCTTATGCACGCCTTGAAACGACTACACTTCTTTCAGTTCGGTGTCAGAATGGTCACCACAATGTCGTCTGCTCATCTGCTGCTGCAACACCATACTGAAGCAACTGTAGTCATCTGAAGACGTGGATAATGACCAGAAACCGGTCATGGAAATAATATAAGGTTTCTTAAAATTGTTTTTGGTTGGTAGCTGTCTCCATCAACAGACTTCAATTGAATAACAAACATGCCGCCCAGCACTGATACCGTAACACAAATACAATACAGATTAGGATGCACGCAAAGACACAAAGCGTCGTTTTTACTCACGCAGTGCACGAATAAAATAGACTGAAAACATATAACACTCGTTTGAAATATGTACAAGCGCCACGAGCTGAACAGTGGACTGCGGAGTGCATATGCAGACGTAGAATCCAAGTTCAGTTGTCAGTATTAAGGTTACACAAGGATTCCAAAAATCACTTAAGATTAGTGCTAGGATGTTTCCTTTAACACTGCTACCGCTCACAGCCTTCCCAAATCTGTCCCAGTTCAACTTGTGCTCCGTCATTAAAGATCTCGGCAATGGCGAAACGTTAAACCCTAGTCTCTCTGATATTTTCCAGTACCTGATCACTAAACGCCAAATTTACGTGCAGTGTAACAAGCCGCAGTGTTTCTACCGTAATAGTAACATTCAAAACTACGAGAAATACTATCTGACGTACAGCCCACAACGTAAAAGCGACGATAAAACATATGTACGCTGTTACTTACAGCAGCGGTGTTCCAAAAGCGAACAAGCCACTTATGTATTACATGTGGCCATGAAACTGTGACGAGACGGCCGGTTCTCTTTCCAGTCGTCCTGATTGTTAACGCTGAGCGTTGAGAGCTGCAGTGATAGCAGAGTATAATGACAGCGCCTCTCTCAAAAAGGCTGTAATAGCAGTGACCCTATCGTTTTATGCTGACCGTTTACTATGGGGCCTTTTATTTGTTTCTCGCGAGTAAAATTTCCGCTGAGGCAAGCGGAATAGCCTCCACTCAACTACATTTACTGAGAAGTCTTTCAGCGTATGTCAGTCTGGCATTTTCCTTAGCCACGATTAATTTTATGCGGCCGTTCCATTTCAAATCGTTCCGTATGAATATTGCTGGGTTTTTATGGATGTTAATGCTTCCAACGATTGTTCTGCTGTGGTTTAATCATAAAATAGTGGGTCTTCCTTCCTATTTAGGAGAAGTACGTTATATTTGTTCATGTTGAGAGTCAGTTGTCAGTCCTTGCATTTCGGCACAATTTCCTAGCGTTGTGACTTAACCGCATAAAACATCATTTTATCTACCAGGTCATTTATATAAACCGAAACTAAACGTCTTACAACACTCCCTCAGGGTGTGCCCGATACTACGTCTACGTTTGAAGATTTCTCTCCGTTGAGAATGACATGTTGTATTCTGTTTGCTACAAACTAATCAATGCAGTCGCGCAGCTAGGTTGACGTTCCACACCATCATATCTTGTTCATCATTCGAAACTGAAAAAACTGTATCTGACGCCATCTAGAAATCAAGGAACATGGCATCAACCTGTGCACCGGTATCTACAGCTTTCTGATTGTCATGGACGGACAGAGCGACCTAGGTTCCACGCTATTTGTGTTTTCTAAACCTATTTTGATTACTACAGAGGTGAATTTTGGCCTCCGCTAAGGTATGTTCCTTCTCGGGCTACATCTCGTCATTTCGTGATTTCAAATGCAATGATGAATAGGTTAATAATGAATAAGTGAAATCACTTTTCCAATCATAATAAGCAACAGACTGACATCACATATTTGCATGTCTGTTCGGTGACCCTTCTTCAAAAATGGAATGACCTGTTCATTTTTCCAATCACTAGAAACACCACATAATGTCAGCGACCTGCGGTATGCAGCTGCTTGAAGAAGAGTAAATTCGTTCCGATACTCCGCATTCACTGTCCAGCCACATTAGTAGCCGACCGAGGTGGCCGAGCGGTTCTAGGCCCTACAGTCTGGAACCGCGCGACCGCTACGGTCACAGGTTCGAATTCTGCTTCGGGCACTGATGTGTGCGATGTCCTTAGGTTAGTTAGGTTTAAGTAGTTCTAAGTTCTACGGGACTGATGACATCAGAAGTTAAGTCCCATAGTGCTCAGAGCCATTTGAACCACATTAGTATAACCACATCTCAAAATCCTGAATAACTACCTTTTGCAGCGCAGACTGCTGTGAGACGTGCAGGAAGAGAGTCATTGAAGTTGTAGTAGGTACCGGCAGGAAGTGGAGCCATTCCTATTCCAGTGCCGTGCCCAGTTGCGCTATCTTTCTCTGTTGAGCAATCAAGGCGAACAGCCCGATCGAGGAGGCTCCACCTATTCTCGAATGAGTTTAAATCCGGGGAGTTTAGTGGCCTGGGAGTACGGTGAACTCATTCTGATGCTCTTCGAACAACGCACGTTCACAGCGAGCTGTGTGATTCGTTGCATTGTCCTGCAGGTAGATGCCATCTTGCCGAGAAAAACCAACTGCACGTAGAGGTAGAGGTGGAGGTGGTCAACATGGATAGATGCATACTTCTGTTGTGCCTTCCAGAATAATGAGATCACCCAGAGAATGCCGCTAAATGATTCCTCAGACCACAAAGCATGCAGGATATTTAAGATTCTCACGCCATGCGTTAGTGGCCGTCTGTCCGATTGAGTATACAACGCAGTTCATCGTAAAAGGTCAGTTATCGCCACTATGTGGCGGTATTGGCGTGTAAATTCGACCCTTCATTGCCGATGAACTGCGGTCAGTATGGCTGCATGATCCAGGTGCCCGCAGCGGAGGCCATAAGCACCAACGTTCGCTGAACGGTCGTTCAGCAGGCACTTTTGATAGCCCCTTGGTTCACTTGGACGATCAGCTGCTCAACAGTTACACGTCTGTTCGTCTGTACGCATCTCTGCAGCCGTCGTTCACTCCTGTCTTCTGTAGCTCGTGGTGCACCACAGTTGCTTCGGCGCAGTTTCGGACAGCTGTACCAGAGCTGCAAGTGCTGCTACCTGCCATCTGTCAGTGGTTATTGTACGCTGACGACGAACATAGGCGGCGGTCACGTTAGTGCGACTGGAGCGTTTAGATTCGTACTGGTAATCGAACAGGTCCAATGGTCGTTCCGCCGTTGATCGATTTCACTTGCTTTTCTACCCTGTCATGGCATCTGCATTGCGCTCAAAATGTTTTTCAGCCAGAAGTTTCTTTAGGTAATGGAATTTATAAGTTGCCAAACTAGGTCCTCAGGTAGGCAGGTGGGTGGTTACGAAGGTGGGTAAGGGGGGGAGGGAAGTGGGAATATTAGTATAGATTCTCATTTGTTCCACTACTGAGCCACCATTACAAGCAGATGCCCTATCCTCATGAAAGATTTTATCTTTTTGGTTCGAAGCCTATCTTCTTGTATCGATTTTACGCAGTACGTCCGTAAGGCCTGCCTAATATTTGCCAGTTGCTCTTTTAGCACTTTGAAGGCAATCAGTAAGAGAACCCTTTCACCGTACCAAAAAACAACTGCCCATAAACTGCCCATTGCAGTTTGTCATTTCCTACGCAGGATCACAGACTTCAAAAATGGTTCAAATGGCTCTGAACACTATCGGACTTAACTTCTGAGGTCATTAGTCCCCTAGAACGTAGAACTACTTAAACCTAACTAATCTAAGGACATCACACACATCCATACCCGAGGCAGGATTCGAACCTGCGACCGTAGCGGTCGCGCGTTTCCAGACTGTAGCGCCTAGAACCGCTCGGCCACTTCACAGACTTCCAATCTCAGATTTTTTAATACTGTTTTGTTTAGGACGGAAATAGTAGGCTTACAAACCAAGCACATTAGCAAATCGTTATAAACAATAAGGAGACGCTTTTCAGAGTGGTTAAAGTACTGAGGCGAATTCCAGTATCGCATTTGCTTTTAATCAGCAGTGCCTGTTTATTACAAAGATTTCTCATATGAAAGAACGGTTTACTACGAGACTGAATGCCACCTGGTAGCGTTTCGGGCACGTACTTAGTAAGGAAATACGCGAGCGAAACATAGGTGATTACGGAATCATCCTAGTGACTCTAAGAGGAAATCCACTGACAAAAACTTTGACAAAGGGCAGATGGTTATGACCCGGAATCTGGGAACAAGAGTGTCAGATACGGTGAAGCTGGTCGGCTGTTAGTGTACTACTGTCATGAGCGTCTAAGAATGTGACTGAAGAACAGTGAAACTGACAGTAGGTGACAAGATATTAGGTGTCCACGCCCTATCATATCCCGCTCTGTAAAGCGCGATAGGCGAAGATGTGTGGAAAATCTGATAGGGTAAAATTCTGGCGCAGGTTCAAGTTCTTCGGAGCACGTCGCTCAACGCACCATTTTTGTACTTGGAGCTCCTCAGGAGACGGCCCCTAAAGTTCCAAAGTTGGCTCAAAGCGATCACCATCTGCGATTGCAGTGGATACAGGAACATTGGACCATTAATCAGTGAAATCGTGTTGCATGGTCGGGTGAACACCAGCAGGTCGATGGTCATATCTGGATGCACTGTCATCCAGGAGAACGGCTTCTCCAAACAAGCACCGCACCAAGAACCCGGGCCGGTGGTGCAGCATTACGCTACAGGAGACATTTTCCTGAGCTTCCACGTGACGTCTAATAGTAATCGAACGCTCTGTGCAGCTGTGGTCCACATGAATTTTACGGCAGACAACCTGCATCCATTCATAGTTGATGTTCATGCCGATACCGACGCGTATAGGATAAATGAGCCTGCACAAGGTCAGAATTATGCCACAGTGGTTCTAAAACCATGATAGTGAACTAACGTTAATGTTTCGGACACAAAATTCGTCCGATCTGTACACATATGTTTCGTTTCGGGCGCTATATCCGCGCTACAAACCACTAGTCCATAATTTACGGGAATTTGCGTGACCAGTGTATAGCCACATGCAGCCACATACCTCCGTGAATCTGCCAAGGATTTGTGGAATCCACGCCACGCAAAACCGCTACAGTACTGCGCTTCAAAGGGTGGACGAACATAATTCTCTGGCTCATCACTGTAGTATTTAATCAAGTAAAATGTGCCGCGGCTTTTCCTCTGGCACGCTACGACTTCTAGTTCTATAAATACTTTGAATCGTCGATAATCGATCTACATCTATTCACCGCCAACCACCTTGGGATATGTGGCGAAGGGTTTTTGTGACACAACGATCATTTCACCCTTCCTCGTTCCATTCCCTAACGGTGCGTTGGAAGAAAGACTGTCGGTGAAACATACCATCTCCAGTTTCTCTTATTGTATAATGAAAGTTCTCTATTGGATTCCTTTATGTTAATTTCTTAAAGCTGTTGTCATTTAAGGCAGAAATTCCTCTTCTAAATTTACTGTGGTGTTTCTGACTATCTGGGAGGAGACTGAGCAGTGAAACGTGTTACTTTTATACATAAACAAGAAGGATCTGTCACACTACTACACTTTAAAACACAGTTTATATATAATTCATGTCACACAGTCTCATACGGAACCCACATCCGCTTTCTTTTATATACTGTATATGATAAGGTACTGTCATCTCCCTTCCCTTCTGTGTGAAAGAATGAATGAGCAAATGTATTTCTAGTTGCATGGTTGATGGTAGCAGACAAGCCTGTCTGCTAGAGAACAATAGGATCAACGTCGGAACAGGTAGCTACGCTTTCTAAAAGCAGAGAGGTTTCTATTCTTAGTATAGTCCTGTCTGTCCCTTGTCATGTTGGTATAGGAAGCTGCCTCTCTGGTCACTTCCGTTTGTATCTGTGAGGCACCCTCAGGAAGGGACCACGGCAGTCTGTCCGCGGCGAGCGTTTGAAGTGGTAAGATCTCCGGCTAAGCGCGTGTCTACTAAGTCCGTAGAACAATGGATTTCTTAAGTTCAGCCTATCTGAAAATTTAATCACCTTTTCAGGTTTAGCTCTAAAATATCTAATGTTATCTTAAATTACAGCGCAGTGTATTTCGAGTGTGAAGTTCAGAATATCTTCCAGTAGTTACTTTGTCACTACTTTGTGAGTAAAGTGGAACCACGTGTTGATCAGTAACTCTAAGATCATAAATCTTAAATGCGAATGTGCGTGAGATTATAACGTCTCGTCTTGACAATATTTTTCAATATAGCAACTTTTCTTTATGTTCAACCCACGTGGGGTGTACTTTGTGAGACCAGTACCATATGCTTATACAATTGTTTGACCCATCAGGTTAATAGTAAGACGATAGTAACCAGTTCGAGGTTTTTCTTTTGTAAATTGCTTTTCGATCTAATTTATTTTATTTATCAAAATTATTGTTGAGTTACACTCTTTGTGTAAACCAAGTCAACCACGTGAAGCATGTGGTGTAATCACCAAAGTAGCCGGCAGCTATTCTTTTTGGGAAGATTTCACAGAGAGATAGTATGAATTTAGTATACCAGTGTGTGGTAATTACATGACGGACAGGATTGCGCTACGAACGTAACTTCTTTTGGTGAAAATTGAATCGGTTGGTTGTGGTTAATTTCCTCTTGCATATGTTTCAACGTTCTTCGTGTGTTTTTTTATGAATGCAGTGTTGTATGCAGTCTCCCAATCTTGGCTCCATATTTGATGTGTTCCGTAAGATTACGAACTCCCATTTTCACAGTCCTAAATAAGGCACCAGTTTAGTTATGAATCAATTTTAATATGCTGAAATTTCAATGATAAATGTTAAAATAAATGTCCAAATATAAACTGATTTATTTCTTTTCATTTAAATTGTCTATATATATATATATATATATATATATATATATATATATATATATATATATATATATACCATCGGTTATCGTAAGATGAGTACTAAAAGATTATAACTAATGTTAGTCTGGTTGGGAATTTGGTAAGCTAGACTGGATACCTGGTGAAACAGTTGTGCAGTAATGCGGGGCTAACTTTCTCAGATAGCTCACAGCTTTTAACCCACTTTTATGGTCTTGAATATCAGCACCCCTTTCATAACAAATTAATGCAACAACATTACACATTGCGACCCTGTTCTGTGATTCCGCTAGACTCTGGAATCTCTGAAACGTTAGATTGCGAGCGTTGTATAATCTTAATGTTTTTTCCCTGTAGCGCCCAAACAACTTCTGCGTTGTTGCTGAGCAGACTTTCAAAAGATTCACGGCGTTGTTGAGCTGCGTTGTGTTGTTTGTCTTGTTTTGTTTTCTATATTTGTGTGTTTTATATATGAATTCATTTTGCGTGTGAAAAAGTGCTTACTAGGTTGAGTACCTTTCATGTGACTGTCGCAATTTTTGGGGGATACATTTATTCTGATTAGTGTGTTGCGTACCGGGTATAAATTGAACTAATGCAGACACGTAACCAAGCTAAAAGTAGGCGGTCCAACAACTTAAGCAACATGGACCAAGGGGATAATTTTAACGCGTCGGACGGTTCCGAAAATGCAATGGGGAATACTTCAGAGGAAATGCAAAACAGGACGAACGGGCTCACATCAGAGCCAGAAATTAATTTGCCTCCAACTAACCAAATTGATTTGGCAGAACTCATGAAAGCCTTATTGCAACAAAATAAAGAAAATATAGAGAAATCTGAAAAATCTGTCCAAGAGCTAGGCGAACAAATAGACTAAAAACTAATCCAGCAGATAAATAAAGTCGACAAGTCGATGCAGAGAGTGTCCGATGATATCTCACAACGAATAAACAATCTGGCAAGTGAAATAAAAAGTGATATTATAAAAGAATTAGGCCGTACATTTGAACAAATCGATGATCGTCTGCAAGCCTTAAACAGGGCAAGCGGAGGCGCGATGCGGAATCGAAAGAGAGCGAGGAACAGCTACTTAGGAATTTCCAAGCGCTGAGAGAAGAATGCCAAAGGGAACGCCAGCAGGTACTCTCCAGGGTTCAGGTGGCGGAAACGCATTGTCCCGCGTCCGTTAGCAACACAGTAGCGGACTGCAGTCAAGCGATTCATGCACTCGAACAGCAAGTAGAACAATTGAAGCAGACTGAGGCGGAGGACAACAGACAAATACATGGTAAGATTGCGGCATTAGCGGACATCGTAGGCACGATGAAGATGACAGAGAGCGATAACAATACTACACCGGTAGCGGTCGTAGAGATCGAAAAAGTGCGTTCGCTTCTTAGATTTCAGAAGAGACAGTTCGAAGTGAACAGGCGGCACAAAGCTGTAACAAGTGAATTGCAAGAATGCGTGGCGCATCTGGGAAGCCGCATGGGGAGTGATTCTGAACTCGCCAATAGCACTAAAAATAGCTGTACGAACAGTGCAGAGAGCGACTCCGGCCACGAGGGAGATTTTGACGACAGGGAACAATATATTTTGAGCGGCAGACATGAGAAGAATAGAAACATTCAAGGGCCTCGCCGGGAGGAAATGCGGGGATTTGATTTCAAACATTTCCTTACAGTGAGAAAGTTTGAGATATTTCGAAATTCGCAAAAAGGAATACATCCACGAGCATGGCTCAAGCAGTTTGAGTTTTGTCTTCCCCCCGACTGGGCAAGTTCACATAAGATAGAATATATGTGTGGCTATTTGGAAGGTGAACCGGCGATTCGCATGAGGTCGGCAGCGCGTCACTGCAACTCCACTCGGGAGTGTCGACAATCCTTTCTGTCCGCCTATTGGTCGGAAGCGACACAAGATAGGGTCAAGCATGGCATAATTATGCTGCCAAATTTGAACCAGTCTGATTTCGGCAGCCCAGCACGCCTATTCGACCACATGCTGCAGGAAAATCAATTTCTATACGACCTTTACGGGCCTGTGGAACTAATTAGGATATGCATCACCAAATTGCCGATGCACTTGCGCCACGTCATTCTTGCGGGACGATGCAAAGAGGACGTGGAAACGTTTAAGACACTACTCCAAGAGTTGGAATATAATACAGCAGAATGCCCGCCTAATCAGGCACAAAGTTATTACGGGGCACAGCAGCGCGATCGCAGTCGTGGCCGTAGTACTAATCAACGGCGTGACTGGTCGTCGCGACGCGAACGGAACAATAATCGGGACCGGCCGTATAGAAACTGGGGTAACAGTCGCGAACACAGGTGGAACAACGGAAATGATCGAGGACGTGGACAGGATAGTGAACGCAACAGTTACGGCAACCAGAATCGATACTACGGTGAATACGGTGGAAATAGGACTGTAGGCGAAGCGCCTCATGATGTTGAAATTCGGCCGGCTAACCCTAGACATAATCCAGCAAATGGAAATGAACGAAACCGGCAATGACAAACGATCAGCGCAGAATGCGCCCAATCGGAACAAATGAGCGACATGGCAAATGAGTGTGTAAGGTATATAGAAAGGGAAGATATTAGAGAGGATTTGTCGCAAGAAACTACGAGTGCTAAAATTTCGGGAATAAATCCAGTCGTGACAGTTGCAGTAAACGAAATATGTTTTAAGTGTGTCATTGACACTGGAAGCCCTTTCTCCGTAGTGAGCGAGGCAGCATTTCAAAAATGCGAAGGGACTGGGACTTGGCCCGTTTTTCAAGTGCGAGGAATAAAGGTGAAGTGCGCAATCTACGGTAAGAGCGTAGAAATCCGAAGGCAGACTCGGCTTAATTTTACCTGCCAGGGAAGAGAGATTGAGTACAACTTCTTTGTACTCCCAATGCTAAATATGGCAATGAGTTTAGGAAATGACTTCATGAATGCCCACCATGCAGTAATTGAAATGGGTAGAGGAGTAATGACAGTTCAAGTTGGGGATCAGCCAATTAATCTAGTATTTGATGAATGCATATTACGTTCCGAGTCAGAAATTAGTTGCCTAAAATTTCAAACTCAAACCAAGTCGCAACCCAGACTGGAGCTACTCGTGAACTAAGTAAGTGAGTCGTGCTCTATGTCTGGTGAGCAGGGGAAAGATGTTGTTTTCGCTGATGCACTGAGAAAGAGCATCGCGGGTGTCAGAACCACGAACAGGGAAAAGGAGAAATTGTATTGCCTACTTAGGGATCATGAACGGGTATTTTCTGAGACTCCGGGGGCGATTAAGAGTTTTACTTACCAATTCAGAGTACGTGACCATCAGAAGTTTTCTGTTAGACCATACCCTATTCCCGTGGCGTATAAAGCCCAGGTGGAGAAGGAAATAAACAAGATGTTAGAACAAGGAATAATTGAGCGGGCAGTAAGCTCGTACAACTCACCTTGCTTGTCATACCAAAACGCGACAACTCGGTTCGTTTGGTACTAGAATCGAGACAGATAAACACAATTATTATGTCGGACAGGCCTGAGAGCCTTGAGGAACTCTTACAACGTTTCCACGGGGTAAAGGTTCTATCATCTGTCGACCTCCGTTCGAGTTTTTGGCAAATCGTGCTACACCCATCTTGCAGAATATATACAGCGTTTCTGTGTTATGGAAATTGTTTCCCATTCCGGCGTCTCCCGTTCGGACTTAACGTCTCAGCAGCTGCTTTTATAAGGGGATTAAATAGCAATTTGCCTGATGATTTGAAACAGCGAGTGACAATTTACGTGGATGACATATTAATTGCGGAAAAGTCGTGGGAGGATCATAATGACGTTCTGAACAGACTACTGGATGTTTTTGAGAAGGCAGGTGTAACAGTCAACTTAGATAAGTCACAGTTCGGACGAGAGAACACAAAATTCTTAGGCCATATTGTCTCAGCAAATGGAATACAACTTGACCCGGAGAAAATTGCGGGGATAGCGGAGTGCGCAATACCGACAAATAAAAAACAGTTGCGAGCATTCTTAGGCCTGTGTAATTTTTATAAGTGATATATAAATTTTAGCGTACTTGGTACACCCCGTCTATGTGGACTAACAGGGAAGAACGCTTTGTGAGTCTGGGATCAAGAGGCACAGGATGAATTTTATAAATTGAAAAAGGCATTGGTAGAGGCTCCCATCCTCGTGCATCCCGACCTGGCACAAGAATTCTGTTTAATGACGGACAGTTCCTTGTCAGGATTAGGTGCGGTACTGTTTCAAACGGAAGGAAATGATGATATTACAACTTGGAAAACAATCTCGTTTGGGAGCAGAGTGCTCTCTCGATGTGAAAAAAATTATTCCATGACAGAACTCGAAGCACTCGCGATAGTTTGGGCATTCTCAAAACTTAGGTATTTCTTATTTGGAAGGACCACCAGGGTGTACACTAACCATCGTGCACTCCAATTTCTTATGAGCACAAAAATCACGCATGGGCGACTAGGACGTTGGGCACTATACCTACAGGAATATAATTTCACTGTAGAATACATTCCGGGACAGAAAAATGTAATTGCTGACGCTTTATCGCGCATTCCGATAGGTTTGGTTCACACAGAAGAAGGGGAACTCGGTGAAAATAATTTTAGCATCCTATACTTACAGAATGTAGCGTTCGAGAACTTTTTTACCACCTCTTTAGGGAGTATAGCGGACGAACAGGATAAGGACGCGGTATTGAAAGATATATAGAAGAAGTGGGAGGACAAGGAGAATGTAGGAATACGCCAGTACTACTTAGTGCGCAATAGAATACCATTCAAGAAACGAGCCCGGGACGACTCCAGATGGGTGTTGGTGATTCCGGAGGAACTCGTAAACAAATTTATATGGTACATACATTTGAGTTATGGTCACTTCGGAGCACAGAAATGTTGTGAAAAACTAAGGAGACATGCTATCTTAATAACATGCTACGGCGTATTCGTTGTGTACTTAGAGTGTGCGGACCTTGTCAGCGACCAAAGGCGGCCACAGTGACGTATGCTGCATCATTGCACCCGATAATACCAAGCAAACTTTGTGACCTCGCGGCCGTGGATCTATTTGGGCCACTAATACTATCTAAAGCAGGTTTTGCACATGTTTTCGTAGCGGTGGAGCTAACCTCCAAGTTTGTGTGTCTGACTCCGTTGAAGCGAGCCACAGGAAGGGCAGTGGCAACTGCATTTGCAAAGCAGTTTCTGCATGAAGTTGGGAGCGTGAAAAGGGTTATCTCGGATAATGGACCACAATTTAGATCGCAATACTGGCAGCGGATGCTTCGAAAGAGAAGAATTAAACCTATATATATATCTCTATTTCACCCCAGCTCGAACCCCAGTGAGCGTATTATGCGTGAATTAGGAAAATTATGTAGGTTACACTGCAGTCGTGATCACTGATCGTGGGACATACACCTAAAAGGATTTCAGAACATAATTAATAAGTTGCCTAATACGTCAACAAAGCTTCCGACTATCACTGTGCTAAAAAACAAGGAGCCCCCGAACAAAATCAAAGAGGTGGTGCCTTGGCCACTAGAGCCGAGACTACGCTAGAACGCAATTGTTGACTTAGCTTTATGCAACATCAAGCGTGCAGCAGAAGCCAGAGTCAAGGCGTATAAGAAAAACGTTGGAAAAACAGTGTTTCATGTAGGACAAAAAGTTCTTATCAGATCACACAAGCTGTCTAACAAACGGTCAGGTGTCTGCAAGAAATTTTTTAATCTCTTTAACGGCCCGTATCGGATAAGGAATATTCCCCATGAAAACGCCATAGAAGTTGAAACTCTTCGATCGAAGAAATCAGAAGGGCTACACCATGTGTCAAACGTAAAACCATACATTTAATAGAAAGGACAGTCAGGAGTAGAGAGGATGGTGAAGAGAAACAATTGATTAGTTTACATTTGTGATACATGCATTTTGAATAACATGTCGGTAAAAATAATGATAAAGATGTTTCTATGTGATTGATTGAAGTGATGTTTATGGTTTTTTTGTGTAAATTGATAAGAGTCGCTTCTGAGGGAAGCAAGATCTGTGTTGAATTAATATAAAACTCAGGGGAATATCCGATCTGTGGGTATTATGGGTCGGGCAAACCCAGGTCCCCAGCTGTTTGTAGCCTTGTTTCCGATTTTCTGCTTTCAGTGCTACTATCTATCTATTACTATTCTATATATGTCAGTATAAATGAGGATCTCTTACTATAGTATGCGTGCTGTATGAATATTTTAAGATAGGAGAACTCTGAGAAAGGAATGAGTAAGTTTGGAATCTTGGAAACAGGATGTAGTAATATGATTGTTTAACCAATGGCTTCCCAATATGTGCTAATATGTTAATATTGATGATATACGTCTTTTTTGTTCTTTATAGCTTAGTACGTAAAGTGCTGTCTGTGGATTTCGTAAGTAGATTGACTCCCTTCAAGGTCAAAGAGGAGTTGTGGTTTTTGTAATTTACGTGGCCCTGAAACATTATTAGGGTAGTCAAATGACGAGCAGTTTGCCAGCAAATGGAGAATGGAACAGAAATATGGATCCTTTCTGTAGTCTTGATTGATGTTGAGCCAGAGCCTGAAAAATTATTCTGCGGTAATACTTGTCCTAGAAAAGCGACGTTTATGTGTTTTGCTGATGCTGTGAGCATTACAGCTTACTGTTTTCGCTGGTGCGGGATGCACTGCAGCCTATATGATTTGTACTGAGGAAATTTCCCTCTTGAAGGTAGAGGAAGATTAAATAATTTTGATTATGGGACCGAAGGAAAGCTTGGTCTAAGGTAATAAAGATGAAGCAAAACATTTGTCATTTAAACTACAGGATGATTCGGATCTTTTGTGCCTGTTGTAAGTTCAATATGTTAAGATGAAACTGTTTTACAGAATAGAGGTGACCAGAATTTTGCCATTCATGAGAAATGAATCCAGAATGACCACCACAGGCGAAATAACTGATTTGGAAGCGAAAGGTAACTTAAAGAAGGAACGGAATGGGTAAAAAAATGTAGTATAACCTGTATAATGAAAATATTTTTACCCTTCTCAGAGTCATCTGTGTGATTAATTCTTGTGATAACGTAATTTTAGATGAAATTGTCTTGCTGTTTTATATGTGAATATATGAGTATGATAAATGTATAATTGCGAGTCTCTTATCAGGTGTGTCAACTGGTATAAATGTTTTGGCGTGTAAATAACCATTGTTCTTTTTACTGTGTATGTTTAAGGAAAGTTTCTCCATATGTATCATGTGACAAGACATATGCCGTGAGCGTCAAGAAGAGGACGAATTAGAAAAATGTTGTAGTGGTATAAACACTGTGTTGAAGCAGCATTGAAGTAGCTTGTTGGATTAACTAGTAGTGGACTGATGTAGAATTTTGAGTAATACATGTTTATGGGTAGTTAGTTTGTAGTATAGACAACAGGTGTGCATGTGTGTGTGTGTGTAAATAACATGTGAACCCTATGCTGCCCTGACCTATACTTGCACAAGGCATAATCCCATTCCTTTTAGTGAATTAATAAGCAGCATTTGATTTATTAAAACGTAAGTGAACCACATTAGTGATGTGGATTTAGATATTATATTGTCAGTTCATTTAATTTTTATTTTAATACTGTCAAGTCATTTCACTTTTATTTTTTATATTGTCAAGTCATTTAACTTTTATTTTTATATTGTCTATTCATCTAACTTTTTTATTTAAAAAAAATCAAGTCTCACTTCTGTTCTTAAAAATTGTGGAAGACAATACTAAGTGGTATTATGTATGACATTTTGTAATCATATAACTATGATGAACAATTTCTGTGAATGCAGTTGAGAATGTGAAAGCAAACCGGCTAAACTCTTACGAGACAGCGGGAGCAGCGAGGAGGAGAACTAGTTGTAAACAGACGGGTTTCCCAGCAGGACACACTGTCAACCGGGCCACTTCGGGAGCGCGGTCGACAACAAAAGAAGGGTACGGGACAAACACTTTCCCTTGCACCCGGAGCTAATGCGCGGCAGCACCAGTGCGACCCTTCGTGGAGGCGATGACCTGAGACTGCCGAGCGGTCCACCGTGCGGAAATTCATCTGCTGGCAACGCACCACACGCACGCGACCGTGACGAGACGGCCGCGGTGAAACGACAGAAGACAGCGGATAAAGAGGCGTGGAGCCTTTTGACAGGTACTGTCCAGAGAAACTTGCAGGCATCAACGACGACTATCAACATTTCTTGGCGGAAGCCCACTGTCAAGCGACAGTAAATCACAGTTCAATGTTCTCTGGTTGCTAAGGGTGTCACAAAGAAAAGCCATTAAGTGTCATCCTTGCCCAGGAATATCAACCTGGCGTGTCAAACGAGGATACTGCACGAGTTTGACGACACAAACATGGAACGAAATCGAGATGTACGTGACACGGGCCACCAAGAGAAACTTCATGAGAGGGCAGAGACGGCGGGATTGCTCGCAACAGATGGACAAAAATCCCTGCTGACAGCTGCGGCGACGAACCCCCCCTCTTATATTGTGCCACGGAACAGTGGAACTACTGAGTGTGCCACTGAACAGTGATTATACGGTTCTTAGTCCAATGCATATACGTGTGTTCTTTCAGAGAAACTTTGATCGTGTATCTTGCAGGGGTTCGATTCATTGGTGTTTTCTTTTTATTAGACTGACTCTTGTATTTTGCAGGTGTTTTATTTATTGGGGTTTTTTTTTTAGACGTTGACTACTGTACTTTCAGAGCTGTTTTATTTCGCAATGTTTGTTTTTGTGTGTTGTATTATATTTGTGATATTTTGTTTCGTAAATTCATTCCTGTGGCGTTGCTTCGTTTATCAGTCAGATAGCTATTCATGCTCATTGAACTGTGATCGATTAGCCTTTGCATGAGGCATATTTATAGTGAGGAACTCCTTAAGGGTAACAATCACATAATTAATAGTAGTGTCAGTATAATGACACAGTGATCATTGTTTGCTAACTAACTGAATTATAGTAGAGTGATTAAATTAGTGCCACAAAGTTATTTTAATTCTACAAATTATTGGTTTTATATGGTATAGATTTTTATTGCGATAATCACTTTCTAAAACATGTTTTTTTTCTTTTTTTTTGCTTTTGCGGATTGTGCATTGTAATGTTCTGCTGTATAATACTGATGTTATTTTCATGTTTTTTTTAATTGCTGTGGCACCTTTGCTATTTTCATAAATTTTACTTGTTAATAAACAGTCATAAATTTTCCTGTGATCAGCTGGCTCTTGCAGTGAGCAAATACTGGTGAACTCCATAAGGGTAACAACCAGATATAGTTTTCATATTAATGACACAGGGACAATTGTTTTTATTTGCTGACCGAATTAGGTCTACACTATCTTTAAATAGGTATCACAGACTGTTTTTTCTCTTTGAAATTGGTTGATTCTAAAGATGTGTTGAAATTATTGTGTTTTAGCAAGTAGCTGGTGACCTTTTGCCTTTTCTTTACATTTTTGGTTTAAGTTGGGTGTGAGAAGCCTGCTTGGAAATGCCCTAGCATGGCCAGAAAATTCCCTGCACAGTCTTTTCCCGGAGCGTTGGGGTTATGAAAGGTCTCTGTTGGATTCCTTTCATGTTAATTTCTTAAAGCTGTTGTCATTTACGGCATAAATTCATCTTCTAAATCTACTGTGGTGTTTCTATCTGGAAGGAGAGTGAGCAGTGAAACGTGTTACTTTTATACATAAACAAGAAGGATCTGTCACACTACTACACTTTAAAACACAGTTTATATATAATTCATGTCACACAGTCTCATACGGAACCCACATCCGCTTTCTTTTATATACTGTATATGATAAGGTACTGTCATCTCCCTTCCCTTCTGTGTGAAAGAATGAATGAGCAAATGTATTTCTAGTTGCATGGTTGATGGTAGCAGACAAGCCTGTCTGCTAGAGAACAATAGGATCAACGTCGGAACAGGTAGCTACGCTTTCTAAAAGCAGAGAGGTTTCTATTCTTAGTATAGTCCTGTCTGTCCCTTGTCATGTTGGTATAGGAAGCTGCCTCTCTGGTCACTTCCGTTTGTATCTGTGAGGCACCCTCAGGAAGGGACCACGGCAGTCTGTCCGCGGCGAGCGTTTGAAGTGGTAAGATCTCCGGCTAAGCGCATGTCTGCTAAGTCCGTAGAACAATGGATTTCTTAAGTTCAGCCTATCTGAAAATTTAATCACCTTTTCAGGTTTAGCTCTAAAATATCTAACGTTATCTTAAATTACAGCGCAGTGTATTTCGAGTGTGAAGTTCAGAATATCTTCTAGTAGTTACTTTGTCACTACTTTGTGAGTAAAGTGGAACCACGTGTTGATCAGTAACTCTAAGATCATAAATCTTAAATGCGAATGTGCGTGAGATTATAACGTCTCGTCTTGACAATATTTTTCAATATAGCAACTTTTCTTTATGTTCAACCCACGTGGGATGTACTT
Organism: Schistocerca piceifrons; assembly: GCF_021461385.2. Classification (NCBI taxonomy): domain Eukaryota; kingdom Metazoa; phylum Arthropoda; class Insecta; order Orthoptera; family Acrididae; genus Schistocerca; species Schistocerca piceifrons. The sequence goes on from NC_060139.1 coordinate 669,803,523, forward strand.
TGTGAGACCAGTACCACGTGCTTATACAATTGTTTGACCCATCAGGTTAACAGTAAGACGATAGTAACCAGTTCGAGGTTTTTTTTTGTAAATTTTGTTTCGACCTAATTTATTTTAATTATCAAAATTATTGTGGAGTCACACTCTTTGTGTAAACCAAGTTGACCACGTGAAGCATGTGGTGTAAGCATCAAAGTAGCCCTCAGCTATTCTTTTCAGGAAGATTTCACAGAGAGTTAGTATGAATTTAGTATACCAGTGTGTGGCAATTTCATGACGGACAGGATTGCGCTACGAACGTAACTTCTTTGGGTGAATTTGAATCGGTTGGTTGTGGTTAATTTCCTCTTGGATATGTTTCAACGTTCTTCGTGTGTTTTTTTATGAATGCAGTGTTGTATGCTGTCTCCCAATCTTGGCTCCATATTTGATGTGTTCCGTAAGATTACAAACTCACATTTTCACAGTCCTAAATAAGGCACCAGTTTAGTTATGAATCAAGTTTAATATGCTGAAATTTCAATGGTCAATGTTAAAATAAATGTCCAAATATAAACTGATTTATTTCTTTTTATTTAAATTGTCTTTATATATATATATATATATATATATATATATATATATATATATATATATATATTCAAGACCATAAAAGTGGGTTAAAAGGTGTGAGCTATCTGAGGAAGTTAACCCTGCATTACTGCGCAACTGTTTCACCAGGTATCCAGTCTAGCTTACCAAATTCCCAACCAGACTAACATTAATTATAATCCTTTAGTGCTCATCTTACGATAACCGGTCATTATATATGCAACAACATTACAACAATGGTGATAATTTCAAGGACGTGGGCCTATGTGGGAGGAATTAATATGTTGTCTGTGTCTTCTTTGAATGCAAGCTATTGGAAAGTCAACAGTAAACCTGCTTGCGTAACTGAAGTTTGTTGAGCTGATGTGTATTGCTCTCGTCCTTACTAAACAACCCATTCTCAAAAAAATGCCACTCTCTTTGGATATTCTGTATTTTTTATTTTAGTCCCATCTGATAGCGGCTCCAAACTAACGAGCAGTACTTAAGAGTCCACCGAAGGAAGTTTAATACGACACTTTCTTTGTGGATGAACTATTTTCTTAAAATTCTGGGCTCTGCTTTCCTCCAACTAGCTTTATGTGGTAATTCCGTCGCTCCGGTCGCTTACTCCGAAATTTTTTTACGACTATTACTGTTTGCAGTGATTTATTGTCAATACGTCAATCTAATGGTAGTGTATCTGTTCGCCTATTAGTGCACAATACGGTATATTGAAATACATTCAGAGTTAGCTGCCAGACTCTGCACCAATCTTCCATTCGTTTCAGTTGCGAAGACATGAAATTGGCAGAGAAAATGAATGCGGTTTTGCAAGCCTACACTTTGAGACAACTCTGCTTGATAGAGCAACGTTCTTTTCTTTCGGATAAAGAAAAGCTTTGTTATTGACACACGAGGAAATTTATGCTGCGGTCGCTCAATCGATTGAACAGTTTCTATTCGCAAAAGGGCATCTGAACAACAACAGTCAACAATGCAACACCACATTAAAAAAAAGAGTTGAAAATGGTAGGATTTAGATCAATGAAATATCTGACAACGACAATGACCAGAAAGTTGCAACCTACTGTGCGTTGTTAGCACCATTTACAAATTCTGGGTCTAGATGAAGCATACGTAATATCTCAGTGCAAAAAGGGACAATGTCTTTTTCTGCTCTAAGGAAACTCCTATTTATGTGTAATTTGAACCCGTCTCATGTCACGATAGGGGCCGGGATGTCAACTCGATCTCTTCAGACTGTAATTTTTTGAAGGGTACGGGAATAGAAAATCTCAATTGGACAGGTTTCAAACGTTTTAATACATGAGACTGAAGACAAGGGAACCATGGATCGTGTGTGTATGTACAGCAAGAGGGAGCTCACTTCGCTATCCATGGGCACAATTACTTCGACGCTACCGTATTGGTCGTTTTCTAACATCTACACCGCCACTGAAATGGCCACCACGAAGGCCGGACCTTATCACAGTTGTGAATTCATTTTTGTAAATAAGCAAGTCCCATGTGGCACAATTACGGTACGAGGCTTATGAAATGTGCAAAAATGTTGAGGAAGCTTCTCAAAACATAACTCCTGAGATGTCCCGCAAGACGAAAAAGATGAAATGGAGTCACACAGATCTCTGTGTATGACACAATATGTTATGTACAGGTTCAAATGGCTCTGAGCACTATGAGACTTAACGTCTGAGGTCATCAGTCTCCTAGAACTTAGAACTACTTAAACCTAACTAACCTAAGGACATCACACACATCCGTCGCCCGAGGCAGCATTCGAAACTGCGACCGTAGCGGTCGCGCGGTTCCAGACTGAAGCGCCTGCAACCGCTCGGTCACACCGGCCGGCCATATACAGGTACCAAGTTTTTGTATGTACTCATAAGTACTCGTTTACGCAATATAATGTTCTGACCTAGGAGCACAGTGTGCACATGCACGGGAAGGACGCATTTAAAATCCATTCCAGTTTCTGAGGTAGCGACTCAATCGAGAAGCAGCGCAGGCAGCCGCAGACAACAGCAGTAAATATTCCCACAGAGTGCCAGCAGCTCTGGAGCTGGAGTGTAGCTGGAGTGTCTTCTGGCACGGAGGAGCGCGCGGTTCGCGCGTCAACAAGGTCAAGGAACTGCAAGGCCGAGGCCGACAAGTAAAAGCAACCTGATGCGCGCACGTCACACTCTGCTGTCCGCTGCTGTTGCAGCAAGGCAGGGGCACGACTTTTTGTGCTGGCGAGTTTAAAGCGGTATTGCAGTCTCCGACCCCGCCTGTGTATTTTGTTGCATTTTTGACCCCCTGCAGAAGAACTAAGACGTAGAGAAATCAGCTTACCACGTTTTTTTAGACTGACATATTGCCTTTGTAAATACAAGTAAAATAATAATTAATGATTTATTGCGTCATGGTTAACGTGAATAAAACCGACAAACTTCAGGGACGAATTCCTGACTGGAAATGGAAGAAAGAAGGTCCTATGAACACCCGTCTGTAAATGCATGGTTGCCACGGTAGACGACGCACCAGCTGCCGTGTGTTCCTTGTGTGTCGCAGGCTGTGTGATTGACGCAGCATACTGTAAGCAGCAGAATGGTCCGGTATTCATGTGGGGAACAAGCAGAGATGGTGTCTGTGTACGGCCAAGCAGATGGAACCAGTCGAGAGACTACACGGCTATACCAAAACAGGTACCCTCACAGACCCCAACCACATTACACAACAATTCAAGCCCTTTTTGGGCGTTTATGTGATGATGGGTCCTGTCCGGCAGACGAACGTGCTGGGACGCGGTGGACTGTGCTCACCAACGCTACGGTCGCAGGTTCGAATCCTGCCTCGAGCATGGATGTGTGTGATGTCCTTAGGTCAGTTTAAGTAGTTTTAAGCTCTGGGGGACTGATGACCTCAGCAGTTAAGTCCCATAGTGCTCAGAGTCACTTTGAACTGTGCGTACGCCAGATTGGGACACAAACACCATCTCAGCTTGTTCCCGACATGAGTACTGGGCCATTCTGCCGCTTCCGGTACGCTGCGTCGATCACACAACCTGCGACACGCAAGGAACACACGGCACGTGGTCAAAGGAACAGAGGAACTTTCATTCGTCAACGCCACCTACCGTGGCTATGATGAATTTTCCGACACATGCTCATAGGACCTTTTTCCCTCAATTTCCAGTCCAGTTTGTCGGTTTTATTCCACAGTTCGTGTTACACGCCTCTAGAGGCTGTAGAGGGGACTTAGTGTATCAACTTTTACATAGAAACCCACGTTCGGAAACGTCATCCAACGACGCTACAGTTAGTTAAAGTTATAGGCGCCGGCGTCTAAAAAAGTACATGCCTACAGCTTCATTCTGTTATGAGCTTACAAACTTTCTAGGATGATAGAGAAGGCCAAATGTATGAATCTGAGGTAAGGGTCCATGTATAGGGAATGAACGAGTCGAAAGTTATCAGCGAAAACTGGTGTTTTTGCTGAGGTTATAGGATAGACAACTTTCAGACCAAAACAAGGAAAAAAATGGTTCAAATGGCTCTGAGTACTATGGGACTCCACTGCTGAGGTCATTAGTCCCCTAGAACTTAGAACTAGTTAAACCTAACTAACCTAAGGACATCACAAACATCCATGCCCGAGGCAGGATTCGAACCTGCGACCGTAACGGTCTTGCGGTTCCAGACTGCAGCGCCTTTAACCGCACGGCCACTTCGACCGGCCAAAAACAAGGAAAATACGTCCAGTAAACACGGGCTAAAAAATGCATACATTATGAGCTATGAGCACTTTTTCAACAGAGAAGATATGTTTCGCAGTAGCGAAGATGAAAAAGTACCCGTAAATCCGCAGTTGTGCATTTTAGCATTTTAGAGCCCATGTTTACTACAGACTTTTTCCTTGTTTTGGTCGATACTACCACCTCTGAAAGTTGCCTATGTTACAATTTTAGTAACAACAGCACCAGTATATGTATTCGACTGTCAGAGGTATCAGAGCTGTTTCGTTCGTTCCCGGTATGGGACTCTCGCCTCAGATTGATACATTTGTCCTTCTCCATCATCCGAGGAAGTTTGTAACGTCGTGACGGAATCATCCTGTATGTACACTACTGGCCATTAAAATTGCTACACCAACAAGAAATGCAGATGATAAACGGGTATTCATTGGACAAATATACGGGGTGTCCCAGCTATCTTGTCCACCCAAAATATCTCTGGAACAATAACAGCTATTGGAAAACGACTTTCACCGGTATCAATGTAGGGCTGGGGCCCATGAATGTACATATTTAGAAACATTCTAAAACGAAAGCATATGTGTTTTTTTACACAAACTTATGTTTTTTAAATGGACGTCCTATATTTTTTCTTCAGCAATCCATAGCATGACAAAGCACATACACAATGGCGTCGATTGCATAGCAATATTCCCATTACATCCCGAGATATTGAGACGCGAAGTTGACGCTTGAAACACCCGACATGCGCTGCTAGCGCACGTCCTGAGGCTCAGGCGTGAACCTCATGCTGCCCGTAATCGCGATGTGATTGACATGCGTAATGACACTTCCATACTTATCAAGAGGTCCGAAACGAATAATACGGTCTGCTGCCATCAACTCTCATAAGCACATAATGGTTTACCTCTTGCACGTTTTACGTATCTACGTACACAATATGAACCAGTACCGATCGGTGTACACCCGTCAGGTTGTCTTATTTATCCTGCACACCCAAAATAAGGTTTATCTGATGCGTTATATGACCCATTGTGCCTGTCGCGCAGGGCCTGGCTCTACCTAGTCAAGTGTCCAACGTAGTTCCCACTACTGCCACAGTTACAACTTCGCCTTGTTTATAATTTGCGACCCATGCAAACTCCTGTACTCCACCACCCTCCGAGCATCCCATTTGTTGTTGCTTTGGCTTCAGTACACCGCTTGCCAGTGTAGTCGTGCATCAGAGTAATCTAGTGACGGCACGGAGGTAGTACACATTGTGAATAAACGTTGTGTTGTGGAACTTATACTGTACAGTATAATGTACACACATGAAGAGATGGTAGAAATGCTGCTGATCTATGGAGAATGTACATTGACGGGAAATACGTTATGAGATTGCTTGTTTATTGATAGTATTGTTAGCGAACATTATGATTATTAAGTTAATATGTCTGTTTTCTACCCTACTCTACATACCTGTACTGTACCCTGTTGTAGGTGGACGAAATGCTGTTCAGGCAGAACGACTGTACAGAAGACGATTCCCTGACAAGCCATCGCCTTCGCGCCGAATGTTTGGTCGTCTCACATCTCGTCTACGTGAAACGGGAAGCTGAAATCCAAGACCTCGACATCGTCCTAGAACACGCACAGATGAACGTTCTGAAGTTGCTGTGCTCGCTACCATAGCTGTGAATCCTCAAATCAGCACACGTCAAATTGAACGTAAAGTTGGTGTGTCGAAATCAAGTACACAGCGTATTCTTAAACGTCATAAATTTCATCCTTACTATGTTCACTTACACCAGGATCTTCATGGATATGACTTCCGCAATAGGGTAACATTTTGTCGGTGGGCTCAGCAAAAACTTCTGACTAATCCAAACTTTTTTGCAGATGTTCTCTTTACCGACGAGGCATCATTCTCCAACAAAGGAATTGTCAATATAAGGAATATGCATTATTGGTCCGCAGACAATCCAAAATGGCTCCGTCAGGTAGAGCATCAACGTCCGTGGAAAGTTAATGCTTGGTGTGGGATTATTGGAGATACCATTATCGGACCTTTCTTTATAAATGATATCCAAAATGGCAGACAATACTCCAGATTTATACGACACAATTTTCCTGTTCTCTTGGACACCGTACCTCTGAACCGGAGAGTGGTCATGTGGTATCAGCATGACGGATGCTCTGCACATAACGCCTTACGAGCACGACGACTTCTGAACCGTAAGTTCCCTGGTAGGTGGATAGGACGAGGTGGCCCAGTTAGGTGGCCTGCCCGATCTCCGGACCTTACACCGCTGGATTATTTTCTTTGGGGAGCAGTGAAGGATGCTGTTTACCAACATGAACCAACAACACCAGAGGACATGAAGCAACGCATTATTGATGCTTGTACAGCCATCAAAGAGGAAACAGTAGCACGAAGTAGGGCATCCTTCATCCGCAGAGTGACCCTATGTATGCAAGCCAATGGGCATCACTTTGAGCATGAGATGTCAACGCTATGTTTAGTATGTAGTGCTGGTATCACAGTGGAAGTTTCTACAAAGGTCCATTTTACCCAGTGATGTTAAGAAAAATTTGTTTGCAACAATTTGTCATTTAACGCTTTAGATAAACATAACATTGATAATTATGTGATAATCAAACTAATTGGTTAAACATGTTTACATTCATCTTCTATGTCCTACCTGAACTTCCCAAATCAAAACATTTTTACCTAAACAACGGTAAAACTTTTAGTCCACTTGCTCGTTTCACTAAAACCATCAACATGAATTTTACTATTACGAGTGAACGATTAACTGTCACTTGCGCTAGATCTACAGTAAAGTAAAGTTTTAACGTTGAACGGCATTTCCTTTTTAGTAACGGATTAACTATAAGCGAAGTTAACTTTGTGACTAACGTTGCGGTACACAGATATGTTACAGAACCGCATCACCCCTAGCCTATGGGATAAATACCTGCTGGAATGTACGACGTTAATGCAGGATGGCAGCAGACCGTATTATTCGTTTCGGACCTCTTGATAAGTATGGAAGTGTCATTACGCATGTCAATCACATCGCGATTACGGGCAGCATGGGGTTCACGCCTGAGCCTCAGAACGTGCGCTAGCAGCGCATGTCGGGTGTTTCAAGCGTCAACTTCGCGTCTCAATATCTCGGGATGTAATGGGAATATTGCGATGCAATCGACGCCATTGTGCATGTGCTCTGTCATACTATGGATTGCTGAAGAAAAAATATAGGAGGTCCATTTAAAAATATATAAGTTTGTGTTAAAAAACGCATATGCTTTCGTTTTAGAATGTTTCCAAATATGTACATTCATGGGCCCCAGCCCTACATTGATACCGGTGAAAGTCTTTTCCAATAGCCGTTATTGTTCCAGAGATGTTTTGGGTGGACCAGATAGCTGGGACACCCTGTATTGTACTAGAAGTGACATGCGATTGAAAGGTCTCTGCTGGATTCCTTTCATGTTAATTTCTTAAATCTGTTATCATTTACGGCATAAATTCATCTTCTAAATTTACTGTGGCGTTTCTGACTATCTGGGAGGAGACTGAGTAGTGGAACGTGTTACTTTTACACATAAACAAGAACGATCTGTCACACTACTACACTTTAAAACACAGTTTATATGTAATTCATGTCACACAGTCTCATACTGAACCTACATCCGCTTTCTTTTATATACTGTATATGATAAGATACTGTCATCCCCCTCCCCTACTGTGTGAGAGGATGAATGAGCAAATGTATTTCTAGTTGTATGCTTGAGGGTAGCAGACAAGCCTGTCTGCTAGAAAACAGTAGGACCAACGTCGGAACAGGTAGCTACGCTTTCTAAAAGCAAAGAGGTTTCTATCCTTAGTATGGTCCTGTCTGTCCCTTGTCATGTTGATAAAGGAAGCTGCCCCTCTGGCCACTTCCGTTTGTACACTCCTGGAAATTGAAATAAGAACACCGTGAATTCATTGTCCCAGGAAGGGGAAACTTTATTGACACATTCCTGGGGTCAGATACATCACATGATCACACTGACAGAACCACAGGCACATAGACACAGGCAACAGAGCATGCACAATGTCGGCACTAGTACAGTGTATATCCACCTTTCGCAGCAATGCAGGCTGCTATTCTCCCATGGAGACGACCGTAGAGATGCTGGATGTAGTCCTGTGGAACGGCTTGCCATGCCATTTCCACCTGGCGCCTCAGTTGGACCAGCGTTCGTGCTGGACGTGCAGACCGCGTGAGACGACGCTTCATCCAGTCCCAAACATGCTCAATGGGGGACAGATCCGGAGATCTTGCTGGCCAGGGTAGTTGACTTACACCTTCTAGAGCACGTTGGGTGGCACGGGATACATGCGGACGTGCATTGTCCTGTTGGAACAGCAAGTTCCCTTGCCGGTCTAGGAATGGTAGAACGATGGGTTCGATGACGGTTTGGATGTACCGTGCACTATTCAGTGTCCCCTCGACGATCACCAGTGGTGTACGGCCAGTGTAGGAGATCGCTCCCCACACCATGATGCCGGGTGTTGGCCCTGTGTGCCTCGGTCGTATGCAGTCCTGATTGTGGCGCTCACCTGCACGGCGCCAAACACGCATACGACCATCATTGGCACCAAGGCAGAAGCGACTCTCATCGCTGAAGACGACACGTCTCCATTCGTCCCTCCATTCACGCCTGTCGCGACACCACTGGAGGCGGGCTACACGATGTTGGGGCGTGAGCGGAAGACGGCCTAACGGTGCGCGGGACCGTAGCCCAGCTTCATGGAGACGGTTGCGTATGGTCCTCGCCGATACCCCAGGAGCAACAGTGTCCCTAATTTGCTGGGAAGTGGCGGTGCGGTCCCCTACGGCACTGCGTAGGATCCTACGGTCTTGGCGTGCATCCGTGCGTCGCTGCGGTCCGGTCCCAGGTCGACGGGCACGTGCACCTTCCGCCGACCACTGGCGACAACATCGATGTACTGTGGAGACCTCACGCCCCACGTGTTGAGCAATTCGGCGGTACGTCCACTCGGCCTCCCGCACGCCCACTATACGCCCTCGCTCAAAGTCCGTCAACTGCACATACGGTTCACGTCCACGCTGTCACAGCATGCTACCAGTGTTAAAGACTGCGATGGAGCTCCGTATGCCACGGCAAACTGGCTGACACTGACGGCGGCGGTGCACAAATGCTGCGCAGCTAGCGCCATTCGACAGCCAACACCGCGGTTCCTGGTGTGTCCGCTGTGCCGTGCGAGTGATCATCGCTTGTACAGCCCTCTCGCAGTGTCTGGAGCAAGTATGGTGGGTCTGACACACCGGTGTCAATGTGTTCTTTTTTCCATTTCCAGGAGTGTATTTGTGAGCCACCCTCAGGAAGGGACCACGGCAGTCTGTCCGTGTCGAGCGTCTGAAGTGGTAAGATCTCCGGCTAAGCGCGTGTCTGCTAAGTCCGTAGGACAATGGATTTCTTAAGTTGAGCCTAACTGAAAATTTAATCACCTTTATTTCAGGTTTAGCTCTAAAATATCTAATGTTATCTTAAATTGTAGCGCAGTGTAATTCGAGTGTGAAGTTCAGAATATATTCCGGTAGTTGCTTTGTCACTACTTTGTGAGTAAAGTGGAACCACGTGTTGATCAGTAACTCTAACTAAGATCATCAATCTTTTTATATATGTATAAAAATTATCGGTTGTCGTATGACTATTAAAAGATTATAATTAATGTTAGTCTGGTTGGGAATTTGGTAAGCTAGAGTGGATACTTGGTGAAACAGTTGCTCATTAATGCAAGGTTAACTTCCCAAGACAGCTCACAGCTTTTAACCCGCTTTTATTGCCTATCAGCACCGCTTTCGTAGCAAATTAAAGCAATAACATTACATGATTACATTTTCACGCAATTTGGGTGCATAGATCCTGAGAAATCAGTACCCATAACAACCACCTCTGGCCGTAATAACGGCTTGATACGCCTGGGCATTGAGTCAAACAGAGCTTGGATAACGTGTACAGGTACAGCTGCACATGCAGCTTCAACACGATACCACAATTCATCAAGAGTAGTGACTCGCGTATTGTGACGAGCCAGATGCTCGGCCACCATTGACCAGACGTTTCCAGTTGGTAAGAGATCTGGAAAATGTGCTAGCCAGGGCAGCAGTCGAAGATTTTCTGTATCCAGAAAGGCCCGTACAGGACCTGCAACATGCGGTCGTGCATTATCCTGCTGAAATGTAGGGTTTCGCAGGGATCGAATGAAGGGTAGAGCCACGGGTCGTAACACATCTGAAATGTAACGTCCACTGGTCAAAGTGCCCCAAAGTGAACAAGAGGTGACCGAGACGTGTAACCAGTGGCACCCTTCACGCCGGGTGATACGCCAGTTTGGCGATGACGAATACACGCTTCCAATGTGCGTTCACCGCGATGTCGCCAAACACGGATGCGACAATCATGATGCTATAAACACAACCCGGATTCATCCGAAAAAATGACGTTTTGCCATTCGTGCACCCAGGTTCGTCGTTGAGTACACCATCGCAGGCGCTCCTGTCTGTGATGCAGCGTCAGGTGTAACCGCAGCCCTGGTCCCCGAGCTGATAGCCCATGCTGCTGCAAACGTGGTGAACTGTTCGTGCAGATGGTTGTTGTCTCGCAAACGTCCCCATCTGTTGACTCAGGGATCGAGACGTGGCTGAACGATCCGTTACAGCCATGCGGATAAGATGCCTGTCATCTCGACTACGAGTGATACGAGGCCATTGGGATCCAGCACGGCGTTACGTATTACCCACCTGAACCCACCAATTCCATATTCTGCTAACAGTCGTTGGATCTCGACCAACGCGAGCAGCAGTGTCGCTATACGATAAACCGCAATCGCGATAGAGTACAATCCGACCTTTATCAAATTCGAAAACGTGATGTACGCAATTCTCCTCCTTACACGAGGCATTACAACAACGTTTCACCAGGCAACGCCGGTCATTTGCTGTTTGTGTATGAGAAATCGGTTGGATACTTTCCTCATGTCAGCAGATTGTGGTGTCGCCACCGGCGCCAACCTTGTGTGAATGCTCTGAAAAGCTAATCATTTGCATGTTACAGCATCTTCCTTCTGTCGGCTAAATTTCGCGTCTGTAGCACGTCATCTTTGTGGTGTAGCAATTTTAATGGCCAGTAATGTACATTCATTTACAGGTGCCGGCGCCTATAGCTTTGACGCTCTGTAGCGTCGTTGGATGACGTTTCCAGACATGTGTTCCTACATATGTAAAACATGATGTACTAAGTCCCCTCTACAGCCTCTAGAAGTACATAACACCAATTGTGAAACATCTTGTGAATTTTCATCACATGTGCTAATATGGCGTACATTCACTGAAGCATTTTAGATAGCTTATTGATGTTCATAGTGTCTAACGGTATCTGTACGAAGATGTTTAGTAGATAATCACATCTGAGGATGCCAACTACTTGCCAAAACACGGAATGTGAATATTATAATTATTTTAACGATCGTGAAATAATAAATTATTATATTACTTTGCTTGTCAGTGAACTTTGTATGTACGCAATAGCAGTTCAGATCTTTGCAGTCGTCTAATTATGTACTTACGTGAAACATTCTCTGGCACTTGCCTTATTTGGGACTCCTAAATCCGGCTATGGTAAACCAATTTTCCCAATAACGTCGATGGTCGATCATGACAGCCTCCGTTATTAATTCTGTAAATGCGGTTCTAGCTGACGAATTACTTCATTCTCATTCGACATCCGCACTCTACCGTTTTTCAAACGTGCTTTCGTCGTCAGGTTCGTTCTTGCTCTCTCGCGTGATTACTGGTTCTGCACGTACACACGAACACAAACATACACACACACACACACACACACACACACACACACACACACACACACACGGCGCACTTAAAGACAGAAAACGAGTAAAAACAAGAAAATAGGAAAACACTAGGAACCTAAAAACATTTGAACTTATGTTACGTTACGCAGTTACAGTAGCTCTACACGAGAAAGAGCGACTTTCAATCGATTTTAAAATTTGGGGCAAAACTGCATTATCTTAAGTAATGAATTAGGCATAATATCCCAGAACTCCGAAAATGCTTTGTCAAAAAGACGAAAGCTGCCTCGATGCATAATTAAAACTCATGGGCTTCCTGAAAAAAGATTTGTCTTTGGCTAAGTACTGCAATTAATATATAGCTCCTGCGAGAAATTGTCATCGCAAGAGACATATCGCAGATAATTATGCATGTGCTACACCAGAAGAATTTAAATAATTAGAAATTCGTCACTTACGCGAAATGGTTTTACTCTAAAATGCTATATCGACTCTCTCTTTGGGTGCCAATGGTTCTCGTACTCAGTCAATAGTTAGTGACAAAACGTCGCTAATTCCGAGCGTGGCAACATGACTGTGTCACTCATTCATTCCGAAATTTTGTATCCATTACAGGTATCCAGAACGTTGGAATGCAATAATCTTCCACCAGTGATCACATTGCATTTTTTCCACAATGATCATTTTACAGTTTTGTCTGCAAAAAGAAGGTGTCATTCAGTATCTGAAGTTTTGTTCGTACTTTGTATTATTTGGGCTCATGTGTTTCAGTTTATCTACAGATTCTAGACTTTGAGCATTGCTTAGCTTAGGGCTGTAAGGTTCATTTCTTCTCTTGTTCTCACACAAAGTCACGAAAGGAAATCCGTTCGTGTCATTCGTGCGGTGCTGGCGAGGTGCCACACTTTTGGTCGCTACGCCCTGTAATAACGCCACTGTCGCTAAGAAAATACTTCATTAGACTATCCGCGTCACGCCCCTACGCTGTTGCGCAGGTAAAATTGTTCAAATAATGGCAGCCAGCGTTGGTTTTATCTCCGATGTTTTACACTCATGCTATCTAAACTGCTAGCTATTTGTATACACGCAAAAAGTAAAAATTCCAGATCCGATCACAGAACGGGAAATGAAACACCACAAATAGCGTCGTTGTAACCTCCGAGCTCGTTGCGAAGTCATGAAAATTCCAAACAGAGTGTAATCCTTCAGTGTTAATCTTAACAACGAGGTTATTTCCACTTTAACAAACCTCAACATTTCCGTCCCTTCGTCTCATGCGATCTAACGTAACCTCTATAATCTTATCTAGACACCAACCGAAACATAAAACCAGCTTGGAGTAATCTCAAGATATGCGCTTTTAAATACCAAAACGTCCTATACAATGTCAGTAAATAAACATTTTAAACAAATTTCTATCACTGACGGTTTTTCCCTGCACTACAACGAAAACTTCGTGAGTGGCAGAAAGTGACGGGAAAGGTTGTCCCATTTGAAGAACTGGCACACATGTGATACCAATGTAGCCGCTAGATGCAATGTATGGCGCTAGAGTAAACAGTGTCTCACAGATACGTGGCAGCACAACACGTGCAAAAAGACTTCAGTATTCTGTGCAAGAAATGTGAGTCGTGGCATATAGGAGGCTACATAAGAATTCAGGTTTCAGGCATCAACAGAGTCTAAAATGGATCTTCAGAGATATTACCTAGACACGATTAAACCGCCACGCAGAAAAACCCCAAGTGTTTGACGAACGGATGTCACGTCACCTCCGTAGAGCAATACGGTGCATTGAGAGTTAGACAACAGCCGTTATGAATGTGGGGCATCAGGAATCCATTTCTATCTGGATTGTAAAGACAGAACTGTATCGCGTAGGCTTCAGCAGCCGGGGACCTATTCGTGTCCCACTGATGAAACATCAACACCGATCTCAGCGACTGGCATGGTCACAGGAGCATGGAACAGTGGCGGCATGTCGCGTGGTCCAGTGAATCACAGTTTCAGTTGTATCGCCCGTTAGAGTGTTGCGTGTATCACATGAAGCTATGGATCCTGGGTGTCAACAAGGCTGTGTCCAGGCTCGAAGTAGTTCAGTCAAAGACCTGCGCTTTGTTCGCACAATCGTAATTACCCCCCTTTCCCCGGCTGTAGGCACCAATGATAGACGCAAGTTACGTGGACGTTATTGCAGACCTTCTGCATCCCTTTCTACCACAGGAGTACCCTGATAGAGATGCTGCGATTGAACAGGAAACTGGGAGATTTCACCACTCTGGTTGCACGCAGGTGGCTTGATGAATATTCCATTGAACACATGGCTTCGTCATCCAGATCATCCAATCTTAAATCAGTCAAACATCTGTGGGACACTGCCAATACGCCTCTACAATCAATGGATCCAAAACCAACTACGCGAGATCAATTGTTGGTAGAACTGCTAGATGCATGGATCAATGTCTCTCGTGCACGATTCCAGCACTCTGTGGAGCCAATCCCTAGACGTGCTGCTGCAGTTTCGAGGGTTCGCGGAGAAGCGATGTCCTATTCACGTCACATCCAATGCCACTCCATCACCTTTGGTCAGCATTTGCCAGTAATACCAGTTTCGCACAAATCACCTCATGCGAACATCGTGATTTTTCCTGACACACGAAATGATCTCTTTCCTTGTTCAGTAGACGTACAACTTGTCCAGTCCCTCGTCTCTGATAACCATGATCCCTCGTCTCTGATAACCATGACACTGACGAGACATCAAAAGCTAGTCGTCCTGATTTCCATTCGTTTCCTGCCAGAAACTAGCCGATTTTCAACTTTGTCACTACTCTTCGTATTCTGATTATGTTTGCAAGGAGGTCATCCCGATACTAAAAGAAAGCAGCCCTTTCTGTGCTGCTGTTGCTGCTGGGTTGGTAAGGAGGTCGGTGTCACAGGTGTGAGGTAACGCAGAGGAGTCTGGAGCCAGACTTGTGGCAGGCAGTCGGGCATCCGCAGGCTCTGCTCTCCTGGGGCCGCCGCTCTTCCTCCTCCATTCCCTCCCCCTCCCCCGCCCCCCGGAGACCCCCCGCGGGTTTAATCACGGCGGGCGCAGCCTTTGCCGGCAGCTGGCTCTGCTTCTGCTCGGCTCTGCGCTGCGGCCCGCGGCCCCCACACGCCGGCAACACCATTGTCCGACAGCCCCCGCCGCACGTGGAATTCCGGCTGCTGTTCTGCTTCGCCTCGCCTCGTCTCGCCTCGCGCTGCCAACCTGGCCGACCACATCGCTTCCGCGCGCCAACTCCGCGCCGTGTGGGAGCGGACGCTCTCCGGTTGCGCTTCCGTAGCGGCAGTGGCAGCGGCAGCGTTTACAAATAACATACCTCTAGCGTTGCGCACGTTTGTGGAAAGGTACTCGGTACGTTTACGTCGCATTCTGGCACAGGGACTCATAATTAAAACTTAAAATACTGATTCAGTCCATTCCGGCCGTCTGATGCAGCAACCGGCTATGAATATGTCGAATGAAATTAGTCTCGATTGCAAAATTATTTTGTTAGTAACTACTACGCGTTTCGCCATTGTCAGGCATAATCAGATTATCTGGAGACGATAGAACAATAAACTGGTATGACAAAACGCTGAATAGAATGAGGTTTCTAAGCATTCCATAAATAATGCAATACATTTTCTTCTCAGACAATTTCGGTCGAAAAAATTTAGAGCACTCCCGCTTCAGGCCCTGAAGTTTCATGAAGTTCCGATAGGTGGCGGCGCTACACGTAGCTTTTAAAATGGCGTCTGTAACGGAGGTGCGTCCCAAGCAGAGAAGAGTCATCAAGTTTCCTTTGGAGGAAAACCAGAGCATCAAAGATGTTCATAGGCGGATGCAGAATGTCAATGGAGAGCTGGAAGTGAAAAAAAGCACGATGAGTCGTTGGGAGAGGCGTCTGTCATCATCGAAATAAGGTATCTGATCTCCCGCATGTCGGCCGGCAGCACACAGCTGTGACTCATGCAGTGTTGGAACGTGCGGACACACTCTTTCTAACAAGGGAACTTCCCCATCGCACCCCCCTCAGATTTAGTTGTAAGTTGGCACAGTGGATAGGCCTTGAAAAGCTGAACACAAATCAATCGAGAAAACAGGAAGAAGTTGTGTGGAACTATGAAAAAATAAGCAAACTATACAAACTGAGTAGTCAATGGGCAACATAGGCCAGATCAAGGATGATGTGAGCTCGGGAGCGCCGTGGTCCCGTGGTTAGCGTGAGCAGCTGCGGAATGAGAGGTCCTTGGTTCAAGTCTTCCCTCGAGTGAAAAGTTTAAACTTTTATTTTCAGACAATTATCAGAGTTCAGGCACTCATACATAATCAACTTCGCTCTCCAAAATTCCAGGACATGTTCAGATTTCCTTGGACATATGCAGGATTTGACGGTCTACACACGGAAAAAATTGGAAAGTGTGCAAGTTAGGTGGGTCGACAACATATTCCTGTCATGTGACGCACATGCCATCACCAGTGTCGTATAGAATATATCAGACGTGATTTCCTGGATCAAATGTTTTCGGTTCCCATTGGAGAGGCACGTCCTTTCGTCTAGTAATGGCACGGTTTTGCGGTGCGGTCGCAAAACACAGACACTAAACTTATTACTGTGAACAGAGATGTCAATGAACGAACGGACAGATCATAACTTTGCAAAAATAAAGTAATAAAACTTTTCGCTCGAGGGAAGACTTGAACCAAGGACCTCTCGTTCCGCAGCTGCTCACGCTAACCACGGGACCACGGCGCTCCTGTGCTCACAGCCTCCTTGATGTTGCTTATGTTGCCCATGAACTACTCAGTTTGTATATTTTGCTTATTTTTTCATAGTTCCACACAACTTCTTCCTGTTTTCTCAATTGATCTGTGTTCAGTTTTTCAAGGCCTATCCACTGTGCCAAATTATAACTAAATCTGAGGGGGGTGCGATGGGGAGGTTCCCTTGTAAGTGATCGACATTGCAAATGGTTCAAATGGCTCTGAGCACTATGCGACTTAACTTCTGTGGTCATCAGTCGCCTAGAACTTGGAAGTAATTAAACCTAAATAACCTAAGGAGAGAGCACACGTCCATGCCCGAGGCAGGATTCGAACCTGTGACCTTAGCGGTCGCTCAGTTCCAGACTGTTGCGCCTAGAATCGCATGGCCACTCCGGCCGGCCGATCGACATTGCACAAACCAACACATCCCTGCTCAACAGGGCATCTCTGTTGGTAGTGTTCACACACTCTTCCACGATATGGTGTACTCAAAGATGTGTGCCCTCTGCGTTCCTCGTTGCTCAAACGAAGACCACAAAGGGCAACGGAGGCCCATCTGTGCGGAAAGCAGTATGTCAGTGACGACCAGATTATTGATGTAGCAGGACTTCTGCTCCGACGTCGACCAGTGGAGTGGTACCATGCGGACATCCCAGTAAGGCGGCGTAACGCCGTCGCATTGAACGGAGATTATGTTGAAAAATAGGGTTTTCTAGCCAAAAGAGTGGGCAATAATATGATGTATTGGAATCTTGAATAAACTCAACCTGCCCTTGGAAAATAATGTGTTGCATTACTTACTGAACCCTTCTCGTGTGCATAACCTCACGTAAAAATGTCGGACGATAAGCTGTATCAGTCTGTTGCTGCTGAAAGGCTAAATAAGAATAAGAAGCGTCTTGATGTATCATTGAGTCGTCAGATGTCGTATAACATACGTAAAGGACCTAAACGGGAAGTAAAATTAGACAAGCAAAATTAACGAAGATTAATGAAGGGTGGAGGGAGAAACGGGAATCTAAAATAGATAAAGTACTACACCAGTTAGCTACCCTACGTGCCCTAACGTAGGCTCAGCATGGTGCTCACAGCACAGAGCCACGCGTACAAAATCTGGATGCATAGCAGGTCCGCCCAGCACAAGCACAGAACTACGAGCCGTGCCACTAGATGTGCCGCGCTAGTATCGCGGGTATGGGCTAGACGGCGCAAAAACTAGACTGACATAACAGGTTACACTAACAGCACCCTAATTGTACGTCAGCAACATTAAAATATAAGCGATACCAAATAAAAAGAGCACAAATCACATTGCTGTAGTAAAACTGTAAAAATCTAACGCAAACTTACTAATGACAGTTGAGAACGTGATGGATGCGTAAAAAGACACAGAAAATGTGGTAGTGAAAGATGAATTAGTGCCACATGCAACAATGCTCACAATAGCCAAGTAAACAAAAGAACAGTTACATTAATAAAACAACAGTAAATACATAAGGCAGTCTTATGACGAGGCTGAATAAACGGTATGCGCGACACGTCTGTGCACAGGGCTGCAGAGCCAACACATTAATTTATAAACTTATAGCTTTCCCATACCAATATGTGATAATAGCATTTTTGTAAGTGAAATGAGACGTACAACAAGGTCGTGAGACTTTGATATGTGTAAAGACAGCGTTTTATCCCAAAAATTACGAAAATTAATAGTCTAGAAAACCAAGACAATAATTATTGAACTCTACATCTCACAAATAAGGTTAGAAAGGTGAAGCAAAAAGATCGAAATCAACTGTCTTGCATTTGCAGACCATTTTGCTATACTATCCGAAAATGTGCATCTGCTATAGCACAAATGAATCCCCTAGAAGAAACAGACAGCAGAAATGGCATAAGAATTTCTGCAGAAAAAAGAAAATTTATAACAAACTTTAAGGATGTTCCAAAATTTCTGAAAAGAGATATTGGCCGAATAGACAGGTAAGAAAATCCAAATATCTAGGGGAGATAATCCAAGAATATGCTTTTGAAAAATATGCAAGTTTGCATAAAATGGGGAGAGTATATGGTATCACCAAAGACAATAAAAACTTCCTATCCAAAAACACAAAAATAAAGCATTACAACACAGTAGTGAAGCCAGAATGGCTGTATGCAAGCGAATGGCTGGCATTAAACTATAATTTACATAAATCAGAAATACTAGAAAAGCCAATTATAAGGAAAATATTAGGACCACAAAACACAGCACAAGGTTGTAAATTATGAAGTAATGCTGAAATATAGAAAATATTTCAAACGTAATGAGCCAAAGAAGATTCATGTTTTTTGGACATCTATTTCGAACTCAATACAGTAGATTAAGTATTAAGATTTTCAAATATTTGTGGGTTAAGAAATCCACAACAAGCTGGGACAACGAATTAAAAAAGGATTTAGAAAGAAACAATATAAAAATAGTAGATATAAACAACATAGAAATCTTTCGGGAAAAAGTATTTAAAATGGAAGGATTCCAAGGCAGGGTAGCTAAAAAGACTGGTTCAAAATGGTCTGAAGACAGAAAGAAGAAACAGTGAACAAATGAAGGCATACTGGAAGAAAAGAAAAGAACAAAGAAAGAAGATTTGAAACTGGAACATGGTCCTCAGATGGCCTATCCGTTGTAAAAAATAAAATAGAAAATAAATGTTATCATTGTACTGATAAGTGTTCATCTGCGGTCTTCAACCTCTCTCTCTCTCTCTCTATCTATCTATCTATCTATCTATCTATCTATCTGTCTATCTACCAATCTATCTATCTATCTATCTGGTTGTCTTTCGAACCGTTGCTACGTCTACTGTTTGTCCAGGTCTGTAATGTAATGTAATTTACTGAGCTGATATAAAATAGACAACAGGTTAAATTGTCAGTTGAGTTTTATTTATAGAAGCGTTAAACCTGTCTCAGATAATCCCAGTTTTCAGAATTATAGCATTATCTGCAGAGGAGCGTAAACGGCGTCGTTGGAGCGCTGCAGTCCGACGCCATTACGCGACACATTTAAAATTTACATTATTGCTTCACAGGTCATTAATATCAGCGCAGATCGTTTAATAATTTTTCTTCTAACGAAGCTGGAGACGTGGACCAGGCAATCTTATTGAGAAATTTGTCAGTCAATTTAAGGCATTGTGTGCAATTAGGACATGGCCTGTACTACGTCGAAAATGCGACGAGTTTCATTACGTGACCTAGTAAGTAGAAAAGCGAAATGACAGCTAAAAGAGTATTTATTTTCAAGAATAATCATCAAGGCGCTTTTGGTTGTGTTTTAATGTGTTCGTAAGATATCGATCGTATGGTGGCTCAGAATTTGCATAGCGTTGCAAGATTATTTTTACCATTTTATCAATTATAGCAATATTACGCCACATGCGGATAATTTCACTGAAATAGTAGTATTTAATTAGCATAATAATAATATTTTCAACATGTATACAAAAATATAATTTAATCAGAGAGTACAAGCACGTTAAACACTGCAACAGTTTTTAAAAGGTTCCAAACCTTATAGCAGTGAAAACACAGTAGCTAGCGTCATAAATATCCTCCATGCATGCTTGTATTTATGTCAACATTATAATAATAAAACGATTCCAAGAAATTATTGGTTTACATAAAAATCTCTGAAATCCATATGTACTATAAAAATGGGAATGTGTGTGTTCGCGCGTGTGTGTGTGTGTGTGCGCGCGCGCGCGCGCGCTCGCACGTGCGTTTTCCACATCTCCTCCTATGCCACAAGACCGATTACAAGCAATCTTGGTACGCAAATAGCCTACAGTCACCCAGAAAAAGCTGTGGAGGCAAGAACCACCCACTTATCAAAGACATGAAAGTGGGGGATGAATAAGAATCGTAGCCCACGACGTGTGAATCCGCAGACTTTATTCGTCCAGTATTTAACAGTGAGAGCACTTAGCAATTTGTAACCAACTTTCAACATAATTTCAAACCTTTAAGAAATTTTTCTCGCTGAAAACTCCTACAAAATGACGAAAGGAAAAATATTTATAGCTTACTATTTCCGCTGTTCATGCAATAAAGCTACCGCATGAGGCAAGACGTTTTAAAAAATTTTATTTGTTTACTACTAACTGTATTCGCGACACGTTTTACAGACATCATCCACAAAATGGCTATGAGCATTATGCCACTTAACTTCTGAGGTCATCAGTCGCCTAGGACCTAGAACTAATTAAACCTAACTAACCTAAGGACATCACACACATCTATGCCTGAGGCAGGATACGAACCTGCGACCGTAGCGGTAGTCCGGTTCCAGACTGTAGCGCCTAGAACGGCACGGCCACTCCGGCCGGCATCATCCACATGTGCTGCTTAATTTAACTACAATATTACATCATTGTGTGACACATAGTTCGAGAGATATGACCTCATAAAGAGTGAGATTCTTGAAAAAACTACCGCATTTAAATTTATTACTTGGCTGAAACTTCATTCGCAACACGTTTTGCAAATAGTAACCACATACGGTGCTGAATGTAGCTACAAAATTATATCATTTTAAGACACATAGTTCAGGAGATATGACGTCATAACGCCAGACGCTGTATGGTGCGGGCGCGGACCTACAGCTATAAAAACGTACCTGGGCAACAACGCAGGGTATCTACGCTAGTAAAAGAATAAATGCTAACACATAAGCAGCGCATTAAAATAGGAGAGCTAATGAACGGAAGTTGTGCTGACCAAATCTGGAAGTAAGCTATATCCTGGTAGGGGCCTTATTGTTGGTGTTATTACATCGTAAAATGACTGGTTCTTTTACTCCAGCTGATCGTTCAATAGCCTTTCATTACTATCACATGAGCATTTAATGAGCTCCATCTCTTCCAACAAATTCTTCTTTCCTTTGCGAGAGGTATGCAGCGCGTTCATATTGCTCAGGGTTGGTGGCTGATGTCCATTTCAGGTGCTCAGCAAAGACTGAGTAATGTTAACTTTACCATTACTTATTTAGTAAGTGCTCATCGAATTAGTATGTTCACAACTAGATCTAACGGATAAAGCTTATCCTGTTACATCTGTACGTAAGTTTTTGCATGTATTACTGTCTGTTACACGCAAGGCTGCATATATAAGAATCACACCTCACTCAGTTTATCATTTTGTCGCATAAATGTTTTGTTCTGTTGTCTCCAGACAATCTGATGATGGCCCTCAAGAGCGATACGGGTAATTATTGTTAGTAAAATTAATTTTGCAGTCCAGACTGCTTTCATTCAAAAGAAATAAACCTAGAAATTTTCTCCACATTCACTACCCCTGACTGAACTGTAACCCTCAGAAACAATTGTAAAAACAACAAAATTAAAATCTCTCACGAAACAATCTGATAGGCAAACAACCAGCTTCAAAATTATTCAGCATCTCCCTGACACTTCAGCTCTCAGTAAACGAATCTTTGCCAAGCTGCGTCGATTTTCTTTCAGAATTCACTATGTCCCGCGTTAGTCAAATCTGGTAAGAATCCCAGACTGACGAGCAATACTCAAGTATCGGTCGCTAGAGGGTTGAGTAATTTACCTCCTTCGCGAGTGAACTGCACTTCACGAGAAATCTTTCAACTAGAGCCGTCAAGTGATGTATAAAATGCCTGTCTGGCCATCAGCTCTTATATTTTAAACACAAATATCAACCGGTTTCAGTCATTGACCATCTTCACGGAGAAAGGTAAAAATGGTTTAAGCCACTATATCACATTTGTGATTACTTAAATAATGCGTAGAGCATGTAATGAACATCAGGACTCTTCTTGATATCCATGACATTCCCTACACATTATGTAAGTAATGACAAATGTAGCATGATGGCTTAAACGATTTTAACCCTTATCCGGTTGATTTTTCGGTTCAAAATAAAAGCAGATGATGGTCAAACATGTATTTTATACTTTCAACGGGAGTTTTGTACGCTACCTTCACCGTGGGTGGACTACACGAGGAGTCTTCCAGAGACTTGGTTTGGTACCTACCTCCTGTCCATACTGAGCGTGGTTAGACTCCTTGACTATTACTAAGGCCGGTATTACACTATCAAATTTCTTTGTCAAATATATTTGTCCAATATCTTTGCCAAAGATATTTGATGGTGTAATAGAGAACTTTGTCAAATGTCGTCCAATATTTGATCAAATCTAGGGCCTCGCTGTAGATTTGATCAAAGAAGTCGCTTGTCTTCTGTCCACTGCAATGTGACATGTTACCACACGGAGCGCTAGCATCGCTGCATTCTGTCGTCTGTAGTGTTTTTATAAACATTGCCGGTAAATACAATTGGTGTGTGCCGACAACTACAAAATTATAGAGATGTATGAAGCTGATTAGGCGCTTTACAACGTGAGGCACGTGACAATTGTGGTACATCCAACTGCTGCAGTTACTAACAAGTTGTTGCTGTCAGCCATCTTGAACTTTGACGAAAAATATGATGACAGTGTAATACCCCTTCTAGAGCTACGTCAAAGATCTTCGTCAAATATATTTGACGGAATATTTGATCACATCTTTGATCAAATCTTTGACAAAGAAAGTTGATAGTGTAATACCGGCCTAAGCAACGGCTTTGCGCACAGCGCCACAGAGGGCGTCCACATGGAGTTCCGAGACTTTTAAAGACGTACCGGGCATGCGAATTAGAGTGTCGGTCTGGTGGTCAAGAGGCAAGGTAGCGTCTGTACTAGAGCGTCCTCTCCACCCCTGTCGGACGAGCTGAGGCGGCGCCTGCAGAGGAGGGCGTGGCTCAGTCCATGAGGTCAGCGCCGGCAGCTGAGTGAGAGTGGGGGGCGAGAGGCGAAGCAGGCAGCTGTACAGTGAGGGGACAAAAGTTATGGGATGCCTCTTAATATCGAGTCGGACTACCTTTGCCAGGAGTAGCGGAGCACCTTGACGTGGCAAGGCCTCAACAAGTCGTTGTAAATCCCTTGCAGAAACATTGAGCCATGCTGCTTCTATAGCAGTCCACAATTGCGAAAGTGTACCCGGTGCAGAATTGTGTGCACGAACTGACCTCTCACTTACGTCCCACAAATGTTCGATGGGATTCATGTCGAGCGATCCGGGTAGCCAAGTCATTCGATCGAACTGTTCAGAATGTTCTTCAAACCAACTGCGAACAACTGTGGCCCAGGGACATGACACTGTTGTTTGGGAACATGAAGTCCATGAATGTCTGCACATGATGTCCAATTAGCCCTATCGTAATCATTTTCAGTCAATGATATGTTCAGCTGGACTAAAAGACACAGTCCTTGCCATGTAAACACAGCCCACACCATTATGGAGCCTGCACAGTGCCTTGTTGACAACTTGGGTCCACGGCATTTTGGGCCCTGCGCCACCTTCGAACCATACCATCATCTCCTACCAACTGAAATCGGGACTCATCTGACCACGCCACGGTTTCCCAGTCGTCACGGGCCCAGGAGAGGCGCTGCAGGTGATGTGCTGTTAGCAAAGGCATTTTCGTCGGTCGTCTGCTGCTGTAGTCCATTAAAGCCAAATTTCGCCGCACTGTCCGAAGGGATAGGCTCATCTTACGTCCCACATTGATTTCCGCTGTAATTTCATACAGTGCTTCTTATCTGTCGGCACTGTCAACTCTACACAAACCCCGCTACTTTCGATCGATAAGTAAAGACCATCGTCCATTGTGTTGTCAGTGGTGAGAGGTAATGCTTCAGATTTGGTATTCTCGACACACTCTTAACACTGTGAATATTGCACTATTAAATTTCGTAACGATTTTCGAAATGGACTGTCCCATGCGTCTAGTTCCAACTACCACTCCGCGTTCGAAGCTGTTAACTCCCGTCGTGCGTCGCAAATCTTTTCACGTGAATCACCTGAGAACGAATGACATCTCCGCCAATGTACTTCCCTTTTATACCTTGCGTACGCGATACTGTCGGCTCATGTGCATATCGCTACCCCATGACTTTTGGCACCTCAGCGTACAGTGGGCGAAGAAATCGCCACGCTGTGGGAGGCGGTCAGAGGAAGATTGGTGCAAAAGTGGCCACTTGGGACAGCCCCTGTTCAACGGAAAGAACTGAACTCGGTGACCAAGTTTCAGAATTTTGTCTGTCGCAGCGAGCCTCCGCCGCTAAGCTGACTTCAGTACAATCTGTTCAGCGCTATTCGCGAAACATTGTATCTATTGAGTGCAGTAGCCTTTTACTTGATGGATACTGCTTGTGGACAGGACTAAACGCAGTGGATTGTTTTTCATGTTAAATTATTACCGCCCGATATTTGTTCTCGTCATTACGAGTAGAAATGAAATGCTTTTTCCTATGATTGAAATTGGCCATTTATCAGTTTGTGTCCAAGGACTGATTGTGAGAATAGTTTGATACAGCTGGTCTGACCTTGCTTATTGAGTACGTCTGGCTCTAAGTTTTGGTGATGTGTTTTTTGGTAACTAGTCTTATTTGATGCTCTCATTTACTCAATTTTATTTGATTAGCCCCCCCTCATTTTCACTCTCCTTGGAAGTTTCAAGCTAGCGGTGTTATCCTTGCACCAGGTTTAAGTTATTTAAGGAAATGCATTGTTTCAGTTTATTCTTATTTTAATTTTGACACGTAATTCATTCAAGAACTTGCTATTAATGCTTTGGTATTTAAAAGTTAACAGCTGCTGCCGTAACATAAAAGCACTGTTCTTTTAATTTGTTCGTTTCATTCGTGGGTTGTAAATGATCTATTAGTGCCTTGAATGATTATTCTAAAACATATCCGGCTAGAGGCGATGTAACCTATAATTTTGCCGAGCTTAAAAAGGGGTGCTCACTTTGTGTGCTGGTTACTGTGTGTTTAAGTGTATTTCTATTTTTTGTATTTTTTCTTTTAGAAGTACCAGTCGCTACGCTGCGTGACCAGATCCTGTAGAACGGCGTTCCCAGCACTGTAAACTGATGCGGGGCTTGAGCGCTATCCACAACTGCCTCAATGTAAAACTAAATTTATTAGGCATCTGCTGACATTTATTTGTGTTGCCATTTATTTTATAATTTAAATAAAATTTTCTGTTATTGCGCAAATGAAGTTTATTTGAGGGTCGGGTCCTACCACTCCCCACGCACTTTGCTCTACGTCCATTTCACTTTCCTTCTACGGTCGTTCCACTTTAAATTGCTCGTTACACATACTAAACTAACCAAATTCCGTCCTAACAGGCCTTGGAAGGCCCAATGGTACCGACCGGCGGCCGTATCATCTTCAGCCCATAGGCGTCACTGGATGCGGATAGAGAAGGGCACGTGGTGAGCACAGCGCTCTCCCGGCCGTGTGTCAGTTTCCCAGACCTGAGCCGCTACTTATCAATCAAGTAGCTCCTCAGTTTGATTCACAAGAGCTGAGTGCACCCCGCTTGCCAATAGCGCTCGGCAGACCGGACGATCACCCATCCAAGTGCTAGCCCAGCCCGACAGCACTTAACTTCAGTGATCTGATGGGAACCGGTGTTACCACTGCGGCAGATCCAATGGCCCTTGCGCATACTACCAGTCATGAAATCGACGTGACTGCTTTCAGTGGCTGTCCGGCAATCATGTAATCATACACTATCTTATTTTACCGCCTATTTACACTCTAAGCCATGTGCCACATTATTCTCGAGTAGGTCGTGAGCAGGAATGTCAAGGACATTTAACCACACCGCCTTCATTGCTCCATACTCCTCTATGTTCTATTTTTATCGATTTGTTTATCTTAGAGTGATGAAGGTTCATTCTTGAACTTACAACCATCCATCGAGGTATAAATGCACCAGAACGGAAAGGAATATTCTACAGCAGGAAAAAAAATGCCATTGCAGATGTAAGGATTATTGGAGAATGTGTGATCGTACTGTCACGAGTCCAAAACTAACCAGGAAATAAAACATGGGCAACAATATACACAAACACACACATACATACATACATGTACAAGCATACACCGTTGATGCCATTGCTTTGGGTATGCTTCTACTCAAGGCCATATTTACGCTTTGGTTCTCTTGGCTGCATCAGAGGGCCCCACAGCACAAAAATTTATAGTTAAAAATTGTCTTTGTTTTGATATAGTAGTCAGGATCATCTTACAATCATCAAATTGTAGACGTAATTATATTGCGTCGACTTGTTTGACTGAATTTCTCGGAATACGCCTCTCAAAGCACGTGGCCCCTCGCGTGAAATTTCAAATCGTACTCCAGTTGACAATATCGCTAATTCAAAAGAATGTTTAAAGGAATTTTTGTAGTTTAAACTGAGTTCGATTTCGCTGAAAGCCGAATTCATTTATATATCAGTTCATACCGGGCCTGTCACTTTCTCTCTCTCCCCCCCCCCCCCTCCACCATCCCCTCCTCCTTCCCCTCTCCCCTTCTGCTTCCCTGTCTCCCCTTTTCGCTTTCTGCTGTCAGATGCTAACTCTTGAGCTTTTGACTTAGGAAAACCGTTTTCAATTATCGTGGATCGGGTATGACGATAATAAGATAACGGGTTTACTCTGAGCATTATGACCCGGAAATGCAAAAGCTAAATAAACTAATGAGTTCGTAAGTTTCCACTACCAATGTATTTTGAATAAAACAAATTTGGCTATTAGCCTGCTTCATTGTAAAACAGTAAAGCAATGAAATTTCTGACGTTTCGACAGTCTTACTGCCCTGGAGAGGACCGCACAAATTCAGTGGATTCTGATAAGATTCTCCTAACGGGTAAGTTGCCTAACAGTGTAGCAAACGGACTCCTGCAAGTGGCTAGGGAGTGATAGTTCCGAGTGCAGCTGAACTGTACGGGAAAAGAGGGAATGTGGTGGTTTCACTGATTGTCACAGTACCTACAGCACACAGTTTGTTTTCATCTTTCTTGGAATTTGGTGTAGTGCGCTGCGCTACAGATGGAAGAGACCAAGTTTCCCAGTAAAAAAAGTTGGTGCATCTGTTTGAGAGTAGTCGAATTTTCAGGAAAGAATGTGTTGTCCGCTCAATGGCATGTGGGATGCAACTGGTGCGTTCTGGCTGTTCTCTACCTATGGTTTCTTAACTGTAGACCGTATTTCTAACTTGTTCCTTCTTCACAGATCTTGGAATCTGATCTGTCATGGAGATTTCGGGATTTGTTTCCAGATTCATGGTGTCTTTCTGGCCTAGAATAGAGCTCACAGGCGGAACTACTGAGGATAATTTACAGTTGCTACGAATGCTGTTAGCAATGGGATCACTTGTATGATAGATTTTTATGTCACTGTAGGTGTCGCTTGTGAGCGAGACATTGCTCAGTTGTAAGTAGTTGTGTGCTGGGCATGAGTTAACCCCGATATTATCTGTGTTAAATTTAATATAAACTTTGGACGGCAGCGATTGGCCAGTAAGTTTTACTACACCTCTTGTAAGCATTTATTTTAAACAAGAATTTTCTTGTTGCTATCTAGTCATGCGTGTGGTTGTCTTAGAGTTTTGAAGGATTATGTGTTGCTGCACACATTAGATGTTTGATGAAGCGTTATTTTTAAGCTTCTAGAGTGTCATGGTAGTTTGTTTTATATCTATGTTCGAAGTGTTTCAGTAGAATATTATGTATCTTAAATATGTGGGTAGAGGAAATTTAACTGCCTCAGGCGTGAAAGCAAATTGCAGAAGTGGCAAAACTCCAGTATAATCTGTTTTCTAGTGTTTAATTCGGTGGTCAACAAGAACTGGCTATACGTAACAAGCAAAGCTACGTTCATTTCTAGAGAGTGAAGGCAGGTGCTCGTTGTATTTAGCATACATTGTCGAGTCACTCTTTGTATGTAGTATATATTATTTGTTGTGGCATCAAGTTATTTAATTTTGATTCTTAGAATTTGTAATAGTTATAAATATTTAGAAGTCGTTCTGCATTTCATTTACCGTGTTATTGCTCCCACTAAAAACGATCTAATCGTTCTTATTTGTATTAATCCGGATAGACATTGAGTGGCAGAGCGGTTCTAGGCGCCACAGTCTGGAACCGCGCGACCGCTACGGTTGCAGGTTCGAATCTTGCCTCGGGCATGGATGTGTGTGATGTTCTTAGGTTAGTTAGGTTTAAGTAGTTCTAAGTCCTAGGGGACTGATCACCTCAGAAGTCCCATAGTGCTCAGAGCCATTTGAACCGGATAGACATTACAAGTAAAAACCTCGTACTCCCTTCTCCAATTATATCCTTTGCAAGCCACTTAGTAGATGCGCTTTCTTCGATATAACCATAGACTTTCTATTCACCTTTGACTCGAAATGGGAAAACTAGTAGTTTACTGATTCCTTGCATACCTTCTGCTTTGCCGTGCACGCAATATCGTCTATTCGTGGTAGCGTATATTCTTTACTAAACCCTGAATTTTGATTGTATAATGGTAGGTTGCAATGGACATAATACAGACACACAGAGAGTGAATATGCATAAAACAATCTGTCTTATTCAATGTGAGGAATGTTTGGTAATCCATCATGTTGCCTTTTGAAAAACGTGAATTGTTGACTAGTTGGGCTATTTTGTAGGACGTGGAAATATGTCATGAGTTTGAACATTTGCAAGTAAATTTAGATAAAAATTGGATTTACTTCAATAACCTGAAAACAAAGCCCATCATACTTAACGAAACTATATCACAAGGAAAATGGTATCTTAACATGAGTAATAACTGCACTGTGTCGACACTCAGAAGGAGTGCAAGAATACATGACTTGCAGGGTACTAGATATGGAAACTAGGACGACTTCATAAGGAGACAACAGCTCGGTTTTTTATACATGCAGTCAACTGCCGATAGAAGTTCCGAGAACTTGAGGATCTTATCCGAATAAAATAAAACCTTACAGACCATACACAAAGGGGATGAACGACATTAGCATGAAATTCGATTTCAGACGTCCCACAAAATTTAATAAATCAGTTACCTCCATTTAAATTGTTCCCCTCCAAGCAAATGGGGGTCTATTCTGCATAGAATACTTTGATCTATTCTTTGCTGATTCCCACGGCCACAAAATAGTTGCTTTCATTAGACGTGGTGATCGTGCAACACGAAGGTTGAAGTACTAACGCACGGGAACTGGTTTACAAAATTCTTGATAAAATCAACGAAAACACACACAAGAATCAGGGGTATAACACTCAAGGCGGTTATCCAACTAAATAGTTACAGACTTTGTCCGTGTATGACACTGAAATTCAACATTCAAGACCACCAACTTACTTACGTCCCAAAAATTCGGTTTAATATGTTGTTCGCGAGTTGAGAGACATTAATTCTTAGAGGCACCTGAAGAGGTTCAAGTCAACAGGTACAAGTTATGAGAGCATATGGTAAATGCATCGGAATTACACGGCAAATAATATCAAAACATATCCGAGTGAGTAACTGCAATCGCTGAATGATTCCCTAACGTAAAATAATCGTTAAGTCCGACTGACCCAAATGAAATCATGCCAAGCCATGTTCAAGGGTACAAGGGCATTCTCACATTTAGGCGGTGAGTCCCGGAGTTACTTAAAAGAGCGCTGACTGTTCGCTGTTGCCGTGATGCCGTGAGGACTTTTTTTTTTTTTTTTGGCAGGGTAGGGGTAGACCTCTAGTCAACTGTACGGACGACAAGAGCGGGAAAGCTCCGAAACGAAAGGTAACCACTTTTCCAGACATCATTGGGGGAATTCCAAAAAATTGGCAGCTCTGCCAGACAGAAAATAAACTCTGCGCCACCATCGGCGTATTTGAAAGCTCACTCACTCATACATTCACTTGTACAAATATCATTTAGGGCCAAGGCGCGGATGGAAACAGATTACTAGTAATAAAAATTAATAAAATTTTCTGCTTCATATATACTCACTTTACAAACAATTTATGAAATAGCCATGACGACGCTTGTATAATCTATGATAGTAACAACGGTGATATAAGAGTGGCGAAAAATGGAAGAGGGCTAAAGCATATCCCTTTCGTCACTACCGAACAGTGTAACAATATTTTTCTCTTTTAATCCATTATTACGTACTGCAGTCAATTACGAACTAATCCCACTAAAGAAAGTTTTTCTTCTTTTTGTGTCATCAGTTCGTTAAATAATAATTTCTATGATGAAATTGTATACACTTAAATAATAAACCGTAATGCCGGGTTATAAGCCTTTAATTCGAAAACAGTCCGAAAATGCTGTTTTTGCCGATTGGTTCTCACAAAATTTCCCGTGGTAGGCCAGCACGGCAGGTTCAGGCGCTGAATAATTCGCTGCTTCCACTAATCAAACTCCTGAAGCAAGGTCTTTGGGCCTGGCCCATGTGCGTTTGACTTTATTTTGCATGGAGGTAAGAATAGAGGGAGACGCCGTGACGTCACAGCTGTGAAGCTATGTGAAGCCGAGGGTAGCCATCTCAATCCGACCAAAACATTGCTGCTGTAAGCTTGTGTGTTTAGGCTTGTCGCTCGCTTTTGGAAGGATTTTGCGCTATTATGGTGACTTGTGTGCTGTTCGGATGTACGAATCGTTCTGATTGTGATGCGAAATCGAAGGGAATAACATTTCATGTGTAAGTTGTCTCGTTAAGTGTGATTTTACAACTTCATTGTGAATGAACGTGTGCTACATCGGTACTTGTACTATAGCGTGTTTTTTCTCCTGAATGATTTTAGATTTCCTAAAAATGAAAGTCGGAAAGCTCTGTGGGAGAATGCCGTGAGGAGGAAGAATAGGCGTGCGTCTAAATGGAGCACTATATGTTCTCAGCATTTCCAAGAAGAGGACAAAGACCGAACTTCCCTTAAAACAGTAAGGCTCCGAGAAAATGCTGTACCATCAGTTTTCCCTACACGCCCAAAACATTTGCAAAAGGTATGTTAATTCAAATAATTAAATTCTTAGTTTTCAAGTTCACGTTTCAGTACAATACGTACGTATTGTCGATAATCGAAGTGTTGAGTAACTCACTTTGTCTTCATCATGTACCAAATTAAAAGCTAACACTACATTAACTGGCGTAAAGTATAGGCCTAAACAGGACACTGTGTAGATTTGCCATTCTATGTACCGTATTTCAGTAAATATTGGTGGTAATGAACAGTGTTTCCCAGTAGTGTAACGCAACTGAAATGTTCCAGTACGTATGACAAACAAGATGTATTTATGGGGCTTTGGAGGGAGGGTATAGCTAACTTAGTTTTCAGTTTCTATTATTTAGTTTGTGATACACGTTTATTACTGAATTAACAAAATTGTATCGTTTACATTGAAGGCTAGCTATTCGTAATATTACATTAAAAGCTATTTTTAATCAGAAGAAACGCGGAATTTCGCCTTTACGAGATTTTATTTTAAACAAAAACTTTGAAACAACCAATCTGATGACGTTACATGTGTATATGGTGCAATTAGCGACTGTAATACACGCAGCGTTATAGCACACTGGCAATGTTTTGGTCAGAGTGTCATGGCAGCGAGCCACGCCCCCATGGCTTCAAAACGTAGTACGGCTGGGATACGTAGCGCCATCTCCCCTTATTCTTACCTCCATGTTATTTTGTACCGTAAGCTTTGTCACTGACACGACTTCATCTTCCACTGACCGCTCCTCAGGTAAACGTTTAGTGAATAGCGCTAGACTGACTCTTGCTGCCGCATCAGGAGAAGGAATGTCTTCCCGTTCCGTCTGGGGGCCAAGTGCCTCCGCACTGGAATTAGTCACAAAATTTTTCAGTAGCACTGCGCGCATTTCGAAAGAGACTTCAGTCTATTTCTCGTGTGGTAATCGAAACGTGCGATTACCTTGCGCGCTGCATCTCAACAACGAATCTTTGTTTAAGCCGTTTCTCGGTACATGTGTGGAATTTGTTGGCATGATACACTGTGTTTGATGACACCAGTGTCTTTTGTATGCATAATATTTGCTTTTGTTAACCATCGCGATAGTTCATAATCTGACAAAATTACCGGAGTAAATTTGTGATCAGTCAGTGATCGCACACTACATACATGTATCAAAATTTACGACGCGGTTGATCCATTATTCAATACTACTTTAGGCTCATACGGACGTTGTTACTTGTCTTTATTCTTTTCCATACTGTTTGGATGTTGATTCATCTCATTTCTCGCGTACTTAAATAATTTTGAACAGATTCTGCATTATTGACACATGTTCTCGTAATCATGAACTTTCAGTGACTGGTCACGTGAGATGGACCCAAATTTTCCTTGCTACTTCTTTTAGTATACAAGGTGAACCAAAAATCCACGGATAATGTTTCAGAGGTTGTTCAGGGACACCTTCTAATTATTTTGGTAAGAGCGACCCAAGTCATTCGGTGGCTAGACTAATAATGCAACTACGACTTTTTTGGTTTTCTAACGCAGTCACCCTTGTTTCTGTGGTAATTTTTCACAACAGTGAAGAAGCCTGTAATGTGTAGCAATCAAAACGTGCAATACACAACACAGAGTAATGCAACAACCCTCAGACGAAACACACATACTTTTATCTCAACCTTTTCTGTTCAGTGTACAGCACGTAAAAAATGCAGAATTTTTCCCTTACAGGTATTGTTCAAAATTTCGTCTATCACGGTCACGGAAGGGTGTACAGAGACGCACCATCGAGTGCCTTACACGTTCAGGAATTCCAGGAGTTTGGCGTAGTACTTCCGCAATTGCGATAACCGTAGTAACCAGGTCCGTGCGAGTATCTACGGTAGTCTTGTAAACTAGGCCCTTCACATGCCCTCAGAAGAAGAGCTCCATTGGTGTGATGTCCGGTGACCGAGATGGCCATGGAAGAGGACCACCAGGATCAGTCCATTGTCGTCAAAACTGTACTTCAATGTCGTTCAGTGTATCAGGAAGTAAGTAAATTCCAGTTATAAAATCTTTGATACTGCCAGCCCATATATGCACAGCATCGACATGCCAGTGCGTGTAGATTTTCGTCATTCAGTACACTGCTATTACTGCTGTTGAACATGGCCCCCCCCCCCCATTCTCTTCTATATTCGGTGTTCTGGCATACCTCACACAGCTAGTATTTTCGATTCTAACACGGAAGGATCGAGTTAACCGTAGGCGTCTATCTACAGATGCAAAAGTACAGCGATGCAGTTGCTGTTGATGGAGGAGCAGTTTGGTTTCTTGTTATGCCGCTCTTCCACTGCGTTCAATGAATCCGCGAATCCGCACACGAGTGCCCATCGGTCAACTCTTCAAGAGTAAACCTGTCCATGGTAATGATAAGCAAGGTGTTAACGGACAACTAACACTGCCAGAGAACAAAACTCCAGACAGAATGCAAACTTGAAGGCGATGTGTTAAGGAGGGCATTACTGTTGTCAACAGCTGCTAACGTGAACGAATGGCAACAACGTACTAAGCGCACATCGTCGACATTGCACTGTTGTGCACTATTTTTAGTGCAATACAGATACAAAGCTAATTGGGGAAAGAAACCAAGCGAAAGGCAGTAACTCTGTAACAAACTGCCGGATACCGTTGATCACTCACACTAAAGTACGCAGAATGTATCCCTAAACAACCTCTGAAAGTTTTTGGTGGCTTTCTGGTTCGCACTGTATACTAATTTAACGAAGGTACTTGGTCATTTTGTTAAATAACAATATAATTTTCCGCATTTCTGCTCTATAGATTCCAAGCTAGCACGCACTCCAGTTTGAAACACAATAGACTGCACATTTAGTAAATATTAACATCAGTGCCTTTTGTTTCAGATTTTCAGGGTACTTTCATCGAAGAATAAGACTGCGAGGTGCAGAGCAGAGTTGATATCGTTTCCGTCGGAAAAGTTTTTAATTTAAAGGCAATAGAGCGAGACAGTTTCTTAGAAAGACAAGATTCAGAGCATAGCTGATTCATGAAGCAGTTCAGGGCTTGTATAATTTCCTTGATCACCGCTTTATTACAGCGTAGGGTTTCAGAACAGGAGATAACCTCTATCTCGTAAAGTTGATAGCTGTCAACCGTGCATTAAATGTAAAGCTCAGCTAAACATTGTTAGCTGAAGCCTTCTCCTACAAATAAACAATCGGAGGATGGTTCAAATGGCTCTTAGCATTATGGGACTTAACATCTGAGGTCATCAGTCCCCTAGAACTTAGAACTACTTAAACCTAACTAACCTAAGGACATCACACACATCAATGCTCCAAGCAGGATTCGAACCTGCGACCGTAGCGGGCGCGCGGTTCCGGACTGAAGCGCCTAGAACCGCTCGATCACAGCGGCCGGCCATTCGGAGGAAAGATGGTATGGGACCACTCCATGTCTTGGTGTTCTGTTTCCGGTTCGATGCTATGAACTCACGTTTTATCGCCTGTGACGATGTTTGTCAAAAAAAAATTGTCACGACCATCCTCGTAGCGCTCAAATAATTCCGCACAGATGGTCGTTGATTGGTCCTTATGGTCTTCTGATAGGTGGTGAGGAACCCAGCGGGCGGAAACCTATGAGTACTCCAACTGGTGGACGAGTGTGTCAGCATCACCAACAGAGACGTCCAGCTGAAGAGCGAGATGTTTGATTGCGATCAGTCGGTCATCTCGAATGAGAGGGTCCACACGTCCCAACGCTGCAGGAGTCACAGCTGTGTGCGACTGGACGGCACTCGGGACGTCGGATAGGTTTGCACGACATTGCAATCCCCTATGAATATATGGTTTGCTCTGGTTTTCCGCCAAAAGAAACTCAGTGGCAGCTCTCTGCTGGGAACACATATCCGTTACAGGTGCCATTTTCAAGGCTAAATCCGCCTCCTATCGGAACTTCATGAAACTCTAGGGATTGAGGCGGAAATATTCCACGATGTTTCACAACAAATTCCACATTTTTTCAACCAAAACTAACTGAGGAAAAAAGTGTTGCACTTTTATTTGAACGCACCTCGTATTTTTGTAAAACGTGTAAATGTTGGAAAACGTCTTTCCCTGACATTTAATTACACTCACTGCCTAATCAAGACCTGTAACCGCTCATTCACCAAGGCCACTAACCGTTAGGGCTGTCGCTTTTACTCGTTATTTAAGCACCACGTGTACTGTCAAACAGTTCAGTTATCGACTACGCGTCTGTATTTCTGAAGTATCATTATATTTTTATCTTCCTTTTATAGACCTGATGGCGACTGTAATGCCGTAACCGGTTAACGGTTGATTCACATTTTACATGTGGTGAAGACCAGGTTCTACAGATTATTTAAAACGAAATTGTCTGTAGATGCTAGAAAGTAAAGAAAAACAAGAGGAATATTCGTGTTAAAGTTCCATCAATGTCATTGGAGAAGGATTAAACTATTTCTTCATTCGTCTGAATTGATTTAAGGCTGCAACAGGAAATTTAAATCAGGAATCCTGAAAGAGATCCCTTTCTATACCAGTCTGAATACGTTCTGTGTGTCTTAAGCGGTGCCAAGGCCATATATGTCGACCACCACATGACAGACTGAAAAGCGACGTTCCAAAATCCCAGGAGAATAAGGTACAGCATCAGTTACTTTATCTGCTACAACAATCCTAGCAACCGCTCTCATGTGTATGGAGACCAGTTTCGAAAACTAGGTTTTCATCTGCTGTTTTCTTTGGGGGGGGGGGGGGGGGGGGAGGGGAGAGAGACCAGACAGCGAGGTCATCGGTTTCATCGGAGTAGGGAAGGAAGAGGAAGGAAGTCGGTCGTTCCCTTATCCCTTACGAAGGAACCATCCCGGCATTTGCCTGGAGCGATTTAGGGAAATCACGAAAAACCTAAATCAGGATGGCCGGACGCGGAATTGAACCGTCGTCCTCCCGAATGCGAGTTTTTCATCTGCATCCAGAAAGTGTGCAGCCGAGCGGTGTCAAGGTTCGCGTGGTTCCCCCCGTCGGAGGTTCGAGTCCTCCCTCTGGCACGGGTGTCTGTGTTATATTTAGTGTAAGTTAGTTTAAGTGGTGTGTAAGCTTAGGAGCCGATGACCTAAGCAGTTTGGTCCCACAGGACCTTACCACAAATTTCCCAATTTCCAGAAAGTGCGGTTAACTTTACAAACACGACATCAATTTTATATTAGACATTTTTGCACTGGTGTGCAGGTGTTGTCAGTGCAGCGGCGTAGCGAGGGTACTTTGAGTAACAGTCCCACGGATTTATTCCGCAACAGTTAGTTATCAACGTTTGAAGTTCGTCGCTAGTATTCGAACTCACCCTGTGCAAATTACGTGTAAGACTTAGTAACGAGACGCGTTAAAAGTCGCCAGGCAGGTATGAAAACCAGCCAAGGCACGTGCAGGGTAGGCTCTCCAGTTATGGCGAAGCCAGAGTCGAGCAGGGCAGCTGCGGGCCTGGGCTGTGGCCTCCTGGTGACGTCGCGGCGGCCAGGTGCCGCGGCACCTGCTGGCGACGGCAGCTGCCCAGTATGCGGCCAGGTGGCGCGTGGCGTCGCATTCCTCAAGGTGTGCCCGTCAAGGGAAGTAAGCTGCGGAGGACACCGGCGGAGCATCTGCCACGGGTCTAGCTCTTACAACAGCAACAGCGGACAAGCTTACTACACTACTGGCCATTAAAAATGCTACGCCAAGAAGAAATGCAGATGATAAACGCGCATTCATCGGACAAATATATTATACTAGAACTGACATGTGATTACATTTTCACGCAATTTGGGTGTATAGATCCCGAGAAATCAGTACCCAGAACAACCACCTCTGGCCGTAATAACAGCCTTGATACGCCTGGGCATTGAGTCAAACACAGGTTGGATGGCGTGTACAGGTACAGCTGAACATGCAGCTTCAACACGATACTACAGTTCAACAAGAGCAGTCACTGGCGTATTGTGACGAACCAGTTGTTCGGCCACCATTGACCAGATGTTTTCAATTGGTGATAGATCTGGAGAATGTGCTGGGCAGGGCAGCAGTCGAACATTTTCTGTATCCAGAAAGACCCGTACAGGACCTGCAACATGCGGTCGTGCATTATCCTGCTGAAATGTAGGGTTTCGCAGGGATCGAATGAAGGGTAGAGCCACGGGTCATAACACATCTGAAATGTAAAGTCCACCGTTCAAAGGGCCGTCAGTGCGAATTAGAAGTGACCGAGACGTGTAACCAATGGCACCCCATACCATCACGCCAGGTGATACGCCAGGTGATGACGAATACACGCTTCCAGTGTGCGTTCACCGCAATGTCACCAAACACGGGTGCGACCCTCCTCAACCCACCGATTCCATATTCTGCTAACAGTCATTGGATGTCGACCAACGCGAGCAGCAATGTTGCGATACGATAAACCGCAATCGCGATAGGCTACAATCTTACTTTTAGCAAAGTCGGAAACGTGATGGTACGCATTTCTCCTCCTTACCCGAGGCATGACAACAACGTTTCACCAGGCAACGCTGGTCAACTGCTGTTTGTGTATGAGAAATCGGTTGGAAACTTTCCTCATGTTAGCACGTTGTAGGTGTCGCCACCGGCGCCAACCTTGTGTGAATGCTCTGAAAAGCTAATCATTTGCATATCACAGCATCTTCTTCATGTTGGTTAAATTTCGCGTCTGTAGTACATCTTCGTGCTGTAGCAATTTTAATGATCAGTAGTGTACAAAGGGCAACGCACAATCCAATGTACGCTCATGTTCAGAAAAAAAAAGAAAACAGAATACCTTGAACGACTACATACACATTCGTATTTATAGGACATGAAAATTAGAATGTTCTGCAGAAATGATTAGAATTTCAGTCACCTCAATTTAGCATGTGTCTGTTGCCTAGTGGGCACAGAGTCCTGCCTGGACTGTGGCCTCCTGGTGACGTCGCGGCGGCCAGGTATCGAAGAGTGTAATACGTGTAATACCGTGTGGTACAGCATCCATGCTCCATTCACCTAGTTCCAAAGTTCATCTGTGTTGGTTGGCATTGGTTCACAGCGCTGCACTTGTCGTTTCGCCATATCCCACACATTCTCGATTGGCGACAAGTCTGGTGATCTGGCAGGCCAGGACAAAGGGTTGGCATCCTGTGACACCTAAAAGATACATGTTCGTGCGGCACCATGTGGTAGTGCATTGTCTTGCTGAAAAATGACGGGGGCTACTGTGCAGAAAGGGTATGGCTAAGGGTCGAAAGACGTCATTCACGTGCGTAACACTGGTCACAGTGCCCTGGACACGGACCAACTGTGATTTGTTGCTGTACCCAGTAGAACCACACACCACAAGGCCTTGAGTTAGTGCTGTACGTCTTGTGGGAATGCAGTCACTGTGATGTTCCCTTCCTGTCTGTGGCGAACCAACATGCTGACATCATTTTCAAACAAACAGAACTTGGATTCGTTCGGAGACACTATCTGATTCCTCTCCCCAGTGACGTCGTTCCATATACCATAGCCGCCTAGCAAGTTTCTCCACATTCGTCAAAGATAGGTAGAGGAGTGGACGACGCGGACGTGACCCTCGTCTTCATAAACGTTGACGGACTGGCACCCCTGATAGTTTATGATGTGTTACACTGTTCCACTATTACGCCAGAGCGGGGGACGACACAGATCTGTCCTGCAATGCCTTTCGTATGAGGTGTCGATCTTCTCGGAGGATGGTCTGGACGGAGCGACCTGAGCCATCTAGTCAAGTCGCGTTCTTGGCCTTCAGTGAATCATTCTGCACGCAAGCGTTGTACTCCCGAAACACTTTGTCCCACACGAGCAGCAATTTCCCAAATTGATGCACCACAAGCTCTCATGCCAACAATGCGCCCCCTTTCGAACTCACTGATTTGACGATACTGTGCGCGCATATGTCTGCGAGGCATCCTCCTTGTCTGCTCCAGTCACACTGGTCCATTACCTTCGGTTTATATCTACAACCAGAGCCTGAAGCATTTGTTACCGGTCGGTGGTGTAGCGCCTTGACCTTGAACCCGCGGGCCGACGTGAGTCGAATGCTAATCGTTTCTGAGGAACGTAGTAATGTTCATATCCTTTGAATATCAGCGTCCTGTCTCTAGTCGTCGACTGTGTTCTGTTTTTTTCTGAACATGAAAGTACCTTCATAATGGTTAGCACTGGCGTGATAAGAAGCAGTGACTTTAGCTCTCAATATAAGATGCATTTGACTCGTTTTCATTTCAGCCTGGTAAAACTCTTGACCCATATCAATGTACTAATCACCCTGAAAGTAAGTCCCATGCAGCTGAGTCTTCAGTCGACCACAGATAGACAAGTTCCTGCTAGGTGCTAGGTCCTAGGTCGGAAACGCAGAAGGTTTGAGTATCATTACCCAAGCCAGTTCCCTAACGTTTTGAATCGTGACGCTTGTATTGTGCGGTCCTGCATCATCATGATGCAACAATTTAGTCCTCTGCTCATGGTTCGTATCGTAGTGTGCTCAAATCACCCATCTGTTTTCGTGAGAAAAAGTCTCCATCAGTTTTCTGACCGGGAAAATCACGGTTCCCTCTCACGCAGTGGTTCTGAATACGTCCAATCTATCCATTTACTCTCTGTGGATCGAAGTAAAACAGCCAAGTTTCACCACATGAAATAACTCCGAGAAGTATTTGCGAACGCACTCCTCCAAAATACTGCAACAGATCATCACATACACTCTTTCCGACTAGCATCATCTCTCTACTCATGAACCTTGGATCCCAGCGGTCATTAAATTTTAGGTTCCCCAGTCACTCGATAAGTGTTAACACTGAATTTTGTGACGTAATTGTGCGATCGATGATCTGTCTGTTAGTGATGCAAATGCCATCTACGACGAGTTTTTAAATGATTGATGTATTTGCAGCGATTCTGATGGTTGACGGTGCACCTGGACGTTCTGGAAGCTGCAACAACTTTCCCGAAATATCTGAAACCTTCTTCGGAAATTTTGGTACAACTCATCTTTAGAAACTGTCACGAGCTTTCTGTGAGTCGATGTCGTTAACGTATGGTCGAATCTGTAGTATGCTGTAAGGTAAATTATCCGCCAAACATCTGACGCTGTTCACGCCTACACCCTTGCAGACCCGGTTACAACACTAAAGACGAACTAATGCACTGTAGTAACTGTTCTACCTGTCACAGATAACTGCAATCATTTACTTACTCGCTGATAGTGCGCCTGTGTTCCAAATTAAATGCATTGACACCTGACCATGTGTTCTGGGTGCTTCATTATTTTAATCAGGTAGTGTACACAAAAATGACACCTTAACGTACTTTGTAATATTTCGATCCCAATAACCAGTAGTATGTGAGACAAAAGAGCAGGGCTACAACAGTAAGATGACAGAACACTGTGACTTACTTTCTCAGAAAATTAAATAATTTAAATAATTCGTGTATGTAAATGGCTTCAACCTTGTTTCAACATTGTCCATAGTAGACTAAAAACATATAGGATATTTGAGTCATTATTTTATAACTTAACTGACAAGGAAGCTGTATCTAACACCCCATTTTCAAATTTCTATTTCCAATCCGGAGCTGTAGGACTATTTCATTATCAGACGGCACAGAAATTTTTAA
Source organism: Schistocerca piceifrons (assembly GCF_021461385.2). Taxonomy (NCBI): domain Eukaryota; kingdom Metazoa; phylum Arthropoda; class Insecta; order Orthoptera; family Acrididae; genus Schistocerca; species Schistocerca piceifrons. The sequence continues at coordinate 669,845,089 of NC_060139.1, forward strand.
AAAGATGTTATTTTGAAAGGTCTAAAAAGAAATAAATTACCGTACTAATGATCACAAAAAGAAATGTAAATATATCAAATCAGGCGTCGGCAGCTCGTGGTCGTGCGGTAGCGTTTTCTCTTCCCGCGCCCGGGTTCCTGGGTGCGATTCCCGGCGGGGTCAGGGATTTTCTCTGCCTCGCGATGACTGGGTGTTGTGTGCTGTCCTCAGGTTAGTTAGGTTTAAGTAGTTCTAAGTTCTAGGGGACTGATGAGCATAGATGTTAAGTCCCATAGTGCTCAGAGTTATTTTATTTTTTTTATCAAATCAGGCGTACTTTGTTATTCCTTCTTGTACACAAAGTGAGTGCTACACACTTATGACTCAAAACTTTACGATTATCTGTTTAATAGCCATTTGGGCGACATTTGTTATGCAGTTGTGCAGCAAACCTGCGTGGCATGGATTCGAAAAATCTTAGACGGTATTCCGGAAATACGTGGCAATAGTCAATCATTTCCCGTAAATTAAAGGACGTTGCTTTGTGGGCGCAGAGCTGTTGAGCGATAATGCCACCTGTGTGCCATTGGGTTCAAATCAAGCGGTTTTGGTAGGCAAGACATAGACGTGAGTTCTCGATAATTCTGCTCAAAATACTGCATCACACTCTGGCCTAACAAGGACAGCTTTCGTGCTACAAAATGCCATCGCCGTCGGGGAATACATCAGTAGCGCAGGGATATGCAGGTGATCCACAACCATGTTATCGTACTTCGCAGATGTTTTGCTGCCGCCGATTAGTACCACAGGTTCCATGTAAGTCCCTTTAAATACCCCAATAGCCCAATACTGCCCCACCGTCTTGCGTCCGTGGGGTGGTGCTTATTTCGAGAATCCGGTCAGCTGGATGACGGCGTCTCCGGACCCAACCAACATCCTGGTGTAACGAGAGACTTGCTCCAACCGACCAGGCGGCACGCTAATGGCGTCTCTGGACACAACCAACATCCTGGTGTAACGAGAAACCTCATACAACCGATCAGGCGGCATGTTGACAGCGTCTCTGGACACAACCAATGTCATGGTGTAACGAGAAACCTCATCCAACCGACCAGGCGCATGTTGACAGCGTCTCTGGACACAACCATCATCCTGGTGTAACGAGAAACGTGATCCAACCGACCAGGCGGCACGTTGACAGCATCTCCAGGCACAACCATCGTCCTGGTGTAACGAGAAACGCGATCCAACCGACCAGGCGGCACGTTGATGGCTTCTCTGGACACAACCATCGTCCTGGTGTAACGAGAAACGTGATCCAAATGACGAGGCAGCACATTTATGGAGTCTCCGGGCACAACCATCATTATCATGTAACGAGATACCTGATCCAACCGACCAGGAGGCTGGTTTACGGCGTGTCCGGACAGAATAATCGTCCTGGCGTAACGAGAAATGTAATCCAATCGACAGGGCGGCACATTGACGGCGTCTCCGGATACAACCATCGTCCTGCTGTAACGAGAAGCCTGATCCAACCGACCAGGTGGCACGTTGGCGGCGTCTCCCTACACAACCATCACCCTGGTGTAACAAGAAACGTGATTCATTCGTACAGGCGACACGTTTCCACTAGGACTGTAGATAAAATATCGAAATGTCGACATACCAATATTTTCTGCAAAACGAGTTCATATCAACGGCTCGATATCCAAAAAGCAATATCGGCAGCCGATATTTTTACTTTTTGTTATTTTTTTGCAGTTTCGTAAATATTTAAGTTGTTCTTTTCAAAATTTAGTTGAACATAGTTGCGCTTTCACAGTGTGCAGGAGTCTTACTACTTTTTGCTCTTTTATGGAGTCCATTCTTTTTCTATGACTGTGTTCAGCAAGTATACGTGGCTCAAAGAAGAAGTCCGATTGCACGGGAAGGGGGGAATGTAAAAAAATATTACACCAATGACGTTAAAAACAATTTATAACGCAACTAGTGTACTATTTCTTCACATCGGCATTCTTCAAAAACAGCTGCTGAAAATGATGAACTAAAATCTAAATGACGAGATTGGTCTTTTGCGGTGAGCGGCGCTACCAACAGAAACCGCAATTTTTAGCTTCATTACATAAAACCTTCCGGAGAAATCCGATATATGATGAAATGAAACGACGGACGAATCGGACACCTTTTACTATGCCACTTACATGAAGTTACCATTGTTAGCTAAAGTGGTTATCGCCAAGCATGAAAGTGCATCGTTTTTCTCTCTTGCTCTGAGGGGTATAAGTAGGCTGCTAGCATTTTGATGTGTGGAATACATAATAATAAATCAGTGCTTAAATATACTGCCCTAAAACCGACAGCGTACTTACAATGAGCACCCGATATTTTTATATGCCCGTAAGTCGGTATTTTTCCCGACGAAATATCAGTATATCGATAGATTTTCCGATATATCGACAGCTGTTACCCATACTTCGTTAAATAACGTTATATCGGACTCCCAATGTTTTTAAAAATATTAACAGTCCTAGCTTCCACTGATCCGTAGTTCAATCTCGATGGCCTGCGGCCGGCCGCGGTGGCCGTGCGGTTCTGGCGCTGCAGTCCAGAACCGCGAGGCTGCTACGGTCGCAGGTTCGAATCCTGCCTCGGGCATGGGTGTGTGTGATGTCCTTAGGTTAGTTAGGTTTAAGTAGTTCTAAATTCTGGGGGACTTATGACATAAGATGTTGAGTCCCATAGTGCTCAGAGCCATTTGAACCATTTGATGGCCTGCGCCCACTGCAGTCGTTCCGTACATACTTAGTATGGCTTCTCACTATGGCACCTCACCAGATGCGAGTGATAGAAGGGAAAGAGAAGACAGAATGAAGACCAACGCGTTACGTTACAGGTTCGTTTAATAAGTGCGAAAGCACCACGGAGATCCTCATTGGAATGAGGAACAGTGACAATGGCACATAAAGTTGCCACCGCCACAAATATAGCCTGCGTAGATGTAAAATACGCCGCATGTTGACGAGATATCGAACTTAAATATGTTGTTTTTGTTGTTGTGGTCTTCAGTCCTGAGACTGGTTTGATGCAGCTCTCCATGCTACTCTATCCTGTGCAAGCTTCTTCATCTCCCAGTACCTATTGCAACCTACATCCTTCTGAATCTGCTTAGTGTATTGATGTCTTGGTCTCCCTCTACGATTTTTACCCTCCACGCTGCCCTCCAAAGCTAAATTTGTGATCCCTTGATGCCTCAAAACATGTCCTACCAACCGATCCCTGCTTCTAGTCAAGTTATGCCACAAGCTCCTCTTCTCCCCAATTCTATTCAATAAATCCTCATTAGTTATGTAATCTACCCATCTAATCTTCAGCATTCTTCTGTAGCACCACATTTCGAAAGCTTCTATTGTCTTCTGGTCTAAACTATTTATTGTCCACGTTTCACTTCCATACATGGCTACACTCCATACAAATACTTTCAGAAACGACTTCCTGACATTCAAATCTATACTCGATGTTAACAAATTTCTCTTCTTCAGAAACGCTTTCCTTGCCATTGCCAGTCTACATCTTATATCCTCTCTACTTCGACCATCATCAGTTATTTTACTCCCTAAATAGCAAAACTCCTTTACTACTTTAAGTGTCTCATTTCCTAATCTAATCCCCTCAGCATCACCCGATTTAATTTGACTACATTCCATTATCCTCGTTTTGCTTTTGTTGATGTTCATCTTATATCCTCCTTTCAAGACACTGTCCATTCCGTTCAACTGCTCTTCCAAGTCCTTTGCTGTCTCTGACTGAATTACAATGTCATTGGCGAACCTCAAAGTTTTTACTTCTTCTCCATAAATTTTAATACCTACTCCGAATTTTTCTTTTGTTTCCTTTACTGCTTGCTCAATATACAGATTGAATAACATCGGGGAGAGGCTACAACCCTGTCTCACTCCTTTCCCAACCACTGCATCCCTTTCATACCCCTCGACTCTTATAACTGCCATCTGGTTTCTGTACAAATTGTAAATAGCCCTTCGCTCCCTGTATTTTACCCCTGCCACCTTCAGAATTTGAAAGAGAGTATTCTAGTTAACGTTGTCAAAAGCTTTCTCTAAGTCTACAAATGCCAGAAACGTAGGTTTGCCTTTTCTTAATCTTTCTTCTAAGATAAGTCGTAAGGTTAGTATTGCCTCACGTGTTCCAACATTTCTACGGAATCCAAACTGATCTTGCCCGAGGTCCGCTTCTACCAGTTTTTCCATTCGTCTGTAAAGAATTCGCGTTAGTATTTTGCAGCTGTGACTTATTAAACTGATAGTTCGGTAATTTTCACATCTGTCAACACCTGCTTTCTTTGGGATTGGAATTATTATGTTCTTCTTGAAGTCTGTGGGTATTTCGCCTGTCTCATACATCTTGCTCACCAGATGGTAGAGTTTTGTCATGACTGGCTCTCCCAAGGCCATCAGTAGTTCTAATGGAATGTTCTCTATTCCCGGGGCCTTGTTTCGACTCAGGTCTTTCAGTGCTCTGTCAAACTCTTCACGCAGTATCTTATCTCCGATTTCATCTTCATCTACATCCTCTTCCATTTCCATAATATTGTCCTCAAGTACATCGCCCTTGTATAAACCCTCTATATACTCCTTCCACCTTTCTGCCTTCCCTTCTTTGCTAAGAACTGGGTTGCCATCTGAGCTCTTGATATTCATACAAGTGGTTCTCTTCTCTCCAAAGGTCTCTTTAATTTTCCTGTAGGCAGTATCTATCTTATCCCTAGTGAGACAAGCCTCTACGTCCTTACATTTGTCCTCTAGCCATCCCTGCTTAGCCATTTTGCACTTCCTGTCCATCTCATTTTTGAGACGTTTGTATTCCTTTTTGCCTGCTTCATTTACTGCATTTTTATATTTTCTCCTTTCATCAATTAAATTCAATATTTCTTCTGTTACCCAAGGATTTCTATTAGCCTTCGTCTTTTTACCTACTTGATCCTCTGCTGCCTTCACTACTTCATCCCTCAGAGCTAACCATTCTTCTTCTACTGTATTTCTTTCCCCCATTCCTGTCAATTGTTCCCTTATGCTCTCCCTGAAACTCTCTACAACCTCTCGTTCTTTCAGTTTATCCAGGTCCCATCTCCTTAAATTCCCACATTTTTGCAGTTTCTTCAGTTTCAATCTGCAGTTCATATTCAATAGATTGTGGTCAGAATCCACATCTGCCCCTGTAAATGTCTTACAACTTAAAACCTGGTTCCTAAATCTCTGTCTTACCATTATATAGTCTATCTGATACCTTTTAGTATCTCCAGGATTCTTCCAGGTATACAACCTTCTTTTATGATTCTTGAACCAAGTGTTAGCTATGATTAAGTTATGCTCTGTGCAAAATTCTACAAGGCGGCTTCCTCTTTCATTTCTTCCCCCGAATCCATATTCACCTACTATGTTTCCTTCTCTCCCTTTTCCTACTGACGAATTCCAGTCACCCATGACTATTAAATTTTCGTCTCCCTTCACTACCTGAATAATTTCTTTTATCTCGTCATACATTTCATCAATTTCTTCATCATCTGCAGAGCTAGTTAGCATATAAACTTGTACTACTGTAGTAGGCGTGGGCTTTGTGTCTATCTTGGCCACAATAATTCGTTCACTATACTGTTTGTAGTAGCTAACCCGCACTCCTATTTTTTTATTCATTATTAAACCTACTCCTGCATTACCCCTATTTGATTTTGTATTTATAACCCTATAATCACCTGACCAAAAGTCTTGTTCCTCCTGCCACCGAACTTCACTAATTACCACTATATCTAACTTTAACCTATCCATTTCCCTTTTTAAATATAAACATTTCAAATGTATAGCACTCCATAGCCTCCATATAAAGAGTGATAATTATTGAACTACACACATAAAAAAAAAAAGAAAAGAAATTGCATCACCTCGGTTCCAAGAGTATCGGAACCTGTACAAAATTGGAACAGAGATCAACATAAACATCATTTCCGCCCTTTTTATTGCTCATGAAAGCCACGCTTTGCATGTTGTACCACCATTCAGAGAGACCTTCAGAGGTGGTTGTCCAGATTTCTGTACACACCGGTACCTCTAATACCCAGTAGCACATCCTCTTGCATTGATGCATGCCTGTATTCGTTGTGGCACACTATCCATAAGTTCATCAAGGTACTGGTGGTCCAGATTGTCCCACTCCTCAACGGCTAAACGGCGATTCGGCGGAGATCCCTCATAGTGGTTGGTGAGTCACGTCGTCCATAAACAGCCCTTTTCAATCTACCCCAGGCATGTTCTATACGGTTCATGTTTGGAGAACATGCTGGCCACTTTAGTCGAGCGATGTCGTTATCCTGAAGGAAGTCCTTTACAAAATGTTCAGCACTATTCAACATGGTGGCGTTGCTGCCAGGGTTCCTCCGAGCCATAATCCGTAGGTAGCGGTCATCCACTGCAGTAGTAGCCCTTGGGCTGCCTGAGCGATGCATGTCATCGACAGTTCCTGTCTCTCTGTATCTCCTCCATGTCCGAACGACATCGCTTTGGTTCACTTCGAGACACCTGGACACTTCCCTTGTTGAGAGCCCTTCCTCTCACAAAGTAATATTGCGGACACGATCGAACCGCGGTATTGACCGTCTAGGCATGATTGAACTACAAACAACACGAGCCGCCTACTTCCTTCCTGGTGTAATGACTGGAAGTGATCGGCTGTCGGACCCCCTCCGTCTAATAGGCGCTTCTCATGCATGGTTGTTTACATCATTGGGCGGGTGTAGTGACATTTCTGAACAGTCAAAGGGGCTGTGATACAATATCCACAGACTACGTCTTTCTTCAAAAGTTCGGGGAACCGGGGTGATGCAAAACTTTTTTTGATGGGTTTATGAAAAAATTGTAAATTAGTTACTAACTACAGCGTGCACACGTATTATTCAACATGTAAACGTCACTACAGATATTCGGATTTAGATCATGATATGTTTGATGTGCCTGCCATCATTGGCGATGATGTGGGGAAGACAAATAGCAAAATTCTGCATGACCCGCTGAAGTATCTGAACCTCCTGAATGACTATTTTCAGCTCCGGTTTAGGGTTATTTATGTACACCTTATCTTTAATATAGCCCCATAAAAACAAATCGCACATGTTCAGATCCGGAGAATATGACTGCCAATCGAGATCCTTGCCAGTGGCATCTGGATTCCAATCATGCGGTTCCCAAAGTGCTCCTCCAGGATATCAAACACTCTCCTGCTTCGATGGGGTATAGCTCCGTCTTGCATGAACCACATGTTGTCGAAATCAGGGTAACTTTGGATTATCGGGATGAAATCTTCTCCCAATGCCATCACGTATCGTTCAGTAATCATCGTGCCATCAAGAGATATCGCACCGATTATTCCGTGACTGGACATTGCACACCACACAGTCACCCGTTGAGAGTGAAGAGGCTTATCGATCGCGAAATGCGGATTGTCAGTCCGCAAATGTGCCAATTTTTGTTATTGACGAACCCACCAAAATGAAAGTCGGCTTCGGCGCTAAACCAAACCATACATGCGCATACTAATTCCCATCATACCTCGCGGCCAACTGCGCAACTTGAACGTTCTAAAGCAAACCGTTCAGAAGCTATGACGATTTTATTTCATATAGTTCAATAATAGTCGCCGTGTAAGTTTAATTAATAAATGGCATTTTACGACAACCATAAGCTCGAATTAGCTTCAATTGGTTTTCTGCAAGTAATCCTTATCATGATGCATTCAGTGCCATTAATCACATCCAATGTAATTTTCTTGATAATGGATAGTTTCCAAACATCGACTGAAGAATATAAAAATTTATACGCACCGTAATGGGACGTTTGTCTGTCAAAAGAATCATTTGCGAAAGAAATTACTTTCGTTTAGTGACGATTGTTGTTGTTATTTTCTAATCGGAAACATACACAGACTGACAATCAATTCAGGAAAGCAGGCATTTGTTGAACTTGAATCTTCATGTCGCATATGCCAATAACTTCGCAGCCTCCACGGCGCTCGGAATCGCGTGAATGAAATCGTCTTCTGTGCATAATGTTTGACAGATGAACTTCTAAATCCAATTTCTTCGTATTGTCTTTGGATCACTCCATGTCAGATTGTAACACAGTTCAGCGACCTTCATACGTAGAATCCAGGCAGTTGTCATCCACCTGCGGAGTTCTTTACTACAACAGCTCAAGTCTCGCCCTGTCGGTAGTCACGGTAAGCTTCTTAGGCGGTCTTAGAATGCTCTTCCTGGACCTGAGTCGTTTCGGAGCAGGGTACGTCTGTTCAAAGGGTGGGCACTGTTCTTCTCCTCTTTAAACCTCTAACAGTAGCCTCTTCTCTGTGTACGGATAGAGGCGGTATTGTAGACGCACCCTCAGCCGACGGTCTTCTCGGACTCTGAAGGGGTTATTTTTGTATCCCGCCTGGAAGGAGGCGCTCGGGTCTGCTCCTGTAAACTGAAGGGTAGGCTGAATATAGGAAGCTAGGAGGAGCAGCTGAGGTAGAACTCTCGGCACTGCAGTGTGAACTAAAGTCACCTTTACTTAACTTTGCGTACAGATGAGCACGTAGGTGCGAAGCCGCACATCCAGTTCCTAAGTTACAAGTAGTGGTTAGCCCACTGTGAAATAGAAACAATGTTGCTAGGTCGTCTCCTCGGAATCAAATGGGGAGAATCTGCAGCGGCGCTCGTAGAGCTGCACAGCGCCGGCTAGAGGGCGCTGTCGTCGGTGTCGGTGTCTGTCACAGTGCCAAAGTACGAACTTGCACCTACGCCGTGGCATCGTAGCTATCGATACCACAGTTATTCTGTTTGTTGTCCTCCCTCATGGTACAACGATCAACCCTCAAGTTTATTGTGCTGCCCTCAGAAAGAAACGGCTTCAGCGTGTTCGTCGCCACAAAAATGTAAATGAGCTCCTCCTCCATGACAAAGCAAGACCGCACACAGGTCTGCGCGTCCGAGAGGAGATCACAAAACTTCATTGGACTGTTCTTCCTCATCCACCCGACGTCTGGGATCTCGCTCCTTCCATCTACTTGGCCCAGTGAAGGATGCCCTCCGCAGGAAGCAGTGCGTGGGTGATAGAGAGGTTATTAATGCAGCCAGACGTTGGCTCCGATGCGGGCATACAGGACCTCACAGTAAGGTGGCGTAAGGCAGTCGCATTGAACAGAGACTATGATGAAAAATAGGATTTTTCAGATCCTGTGTATGAAATCTTATGGGACTTAACTGCTAAGGTCATCACATCAGTCCCTAAGCTTACACACTACTTAACCTAAATTATCCTACGGTCAAACACACACACATGCCCGAGGTAGGACTCGAACCTCCACCGGGACCAGCCTCACAGCCCATGACTGCAGCCCCTTAGACCGCTCGGCTAATCCCGCGCGCCAATAGGATTTTTTAGACCAAGGAATGGGGAATAAGATGGTGTATGGGAATCGTGTATAAAGCTTTCAGGAAAAAGGTGCTGCTTTACTTTTTGAACCCCCTCGTAGATACAAAAGTAAACCAATACGCTACAACTGGTTACGTGTTGAAATAAATTAAAGTTTGATTAAAACTGTGAACCCTACAATTTATTCAAAAATCTAGGTGACCAGTCTCCTCCAGTGGTCAAAGAGATCTCATTTCAAGTTCGTTTTATTTGACCTGAAGACACAAGTTACTTCAGGAGTGTAGTAATTCCTAAATTTAATGCTCTGTGCGCAATATTAAACAAAAAATTTTTATGTATGTCGTCTGACCGACGAGATAATCGTCGAAGACGAATCACAAGCTCGGAAAATGGGATCAGCTCTGGTTCTGACCGACACACGAAAATCACCTCCTGCACTATTCCCAACTGGAATTCCCTCTGTCTCTTATAGCTCACTTGATATTTGGTCGAAAAGATCCTCATTCTGCGATGTATCGGTACTTGCGCCACCAACTGGTAGAAAAAAAAAGCATAGTAGCTAAAACGAATGTGAAATAGAACTTTTTATTCTCCTCCCGCTTTCCTAACATTTGAATTTGGGGAAAGAAGTTACTTTCACGGATGTTTCAAGTTATGTCAGGTGTTAAAAACTTCTTTTATTCTTTTTTACCCTTTACCGGATCGAGGAGATGCAGCAATTGACCCACTGATTCGTATTGTGAAGGTGTAGGATTCGAACCCCTTTTAGCCACACAAGTTAACTTATTTCGTAGTTTCTCAAAACCACTTAAAGTGAATAGTGGGATATTGTTCTTTTGATAAGGACGCTCGGTGGGGTTTCCTTTTACAATTTTGTGATCAGTCACTACCTTTTTTTTCCGACAGATCGTGAAGCACTAATCTTCAATTGCGCCTTTCTTTCTTGCAGTTATAAGCAGCAAATCGTAACAGGATGGAGCGTAATGCAGCTTTTAAGTATCCTGGTTGGCGCACTGAGTTTCTTTTGTTGTAACAGTGCACATGAAATACTCTTCCCTACACTCCTTCTAGCGGCTTTATGTGTCGCCCTGCATACAGTTTCCGAAATCTAAGCAAAGGAGACCTTGCTATCTTAAGAAATTTCGATACACCTTCTGGAGATGCTCGATGAAATAGAGGACAGGCAGCCAGGGTCGAGGGCTCTCGAAGCTCTTGACATACTGCAGTGTACCGAATATCGAGTGTGGGTAGCCTTTTGTCGTTTCACAAAGGCAAGACTCGGAAGTCTGCTGAGATAAGATGTAAGTACCTAACGCCTGTCAGCGGAACGGCATACGTTTTTCTACATGGCTGAGTAAACCATTGATTTCCATTTATTTTTCTAATTCTGAATACTGACTGAATAATATAAATAACGCCTGAACTGTGCTAAGTAACCAGAATTATCAACATAATGATAACATTCACACTATCTTTTACGAAGAAATACCGGATTTGGCTATTAGTCCTGTCGACGAAGCAACACAGAACAGACTGTTGGAGGGCGGAAGGGGGGGGGGGGAAATAGTCCATCCTACAGTTCGCCTAAATCGTTTTAGGGAAACCAAGGAAAACCAATATGTGACGAGAATTTCAATATCATGCCTCCAAATTCTGGATCCAGTGTCGTAAAAAGTGTTTTACCTGACTCGCAGCTTAGACTTCTATGTTACTGATCTTGTTGTCTCCAGTCTGAATGCTGGTTTGATGCAGCTGTCGTCTGTACTAGTCTATCCTGTGTCTTGTGCAAGCCTCTTCATCTCTGCATAACTACCGCAACCTGCATCCATTTGAACCTGTTTACTGTATCCAAGTCTTGGTCTACCTCGGCTTCACCTCCTAAACCCTCCCCCTTCCCCACACTTACTTCAGTTACCAAACTGGCAATCCCTTAAACCCTCAGTATGTGACCTATCAAAGGATCCCTTCTTTTAGTCAAGTTGTGCCATAAATTCCTTTTCTCCCCAATTCAGTTCATTACCTCCTCATTTGTCATTCAATCAACCCCTCTAATCTTCTGCATTTTTCTACAGCATCACATTTCAAAAACTTCTATCGTCTTCTTGTCTGACCCGCCTATTGTCCACGTTTCGCTTCCATACAAGCCTACATTCCAAATACTTTCAGAAAAGATTTCCTAAGGCTGAAATTGATGTTAGACTTTAATAAATTGCTGTTTTTCCATAAATGCGTTTCATGCTATTGGCATTCTGCGTTTTATATCCTCTCTACCTCGACAGTCATTAGTTATTTTGTTGCTTGAATAATAAACTCATCTTCTACTTTCAATTTCTCGTTTCCTGATCTGATTCAATCAGTATCGCCTAATTTACGTCGACTGCATTCCATTACCCTTGTTTCACTTTTTTTGGTGTTCTCAAGAATAAAAGCTCTTCTGGTTTTGATGGTGTCTCCAATAGAGTAAAAAAGATTTGTTCCCATACAATAAGTCCGGTACTGTCCGAAATATGTAATGCATCACTAACTCAAGGCATTTTTCCAGAGAGACTAAAATATGCCACTGCTAAACCCCTCTTTATAAAAGGTGATAAGAGAGACGTCAGTAATTACCGACCTATTTCACCACTGACATCATTTTCCAAAATTTTTGAGAAATTGAAGTTTTATGGGATTGATGGTATAGTCAACAAATGTATCGTGTCATACCTAACGAAACGAAAGCAGAAAGTTGTACTTAGTAGTACTTAGTAGTAATCCAACCAACAGAATCCAGGGACATAATTCTGACTTGGGAGAAATTACGTATGGGATTCCCCAAGGCTCAATCTCAGGTCCACTACTGTTTTTCATATATGTAAATGGTCTAGCGTCTAACGTACAACAAGCAGAATTAGTTCTTTTGCAGATGACACCAGTATTGTAATCACTCCCAGTATACGTACAGAAATGGAAGAAATGGTGAACAAAGTTCTCAAAAGTATCAGTGAATAGTTTTCTGCGAATGGTCTCACCCTGAATTTCACAAAGACACATCATATTCAGTTCTGCACCTCTAGGGGTACTGCACCAGTGATAAGTGTAACACATGGCGATGAAACAATACATGGGCTGGAAACTTCAAAATTCTTAGATGTCCATGTTGATAATTTAAATAGGAGAAAACACATTTTGGAACTCCCCAAACAACTTAGTTCAGCCAAATTTGCACTTTTGGGGAGAGAGAAATCAGTAAGTTTACATATTTGCTTATTTTCATTCAGTAATGTCATATGGAATAATGTTGTGGGGTAAATCATCTTTAAGAAAGAAGGTCTTCATTGCCCAAAAACGTGCTGTATTATATGTGGTGCTCACTCGTGATCATCTTATAGACATCTGATTAAGGAGTTTGGCATTCTGACTACTGTTCCACAGTATATTTATTACCTCATGAAGTTTTCTGTAATAACTCACTACAGTTCAAAAAGAACAATGAGGTACATAATTACAATGCTAGAAGAAAAAAATGACATTCATTACTCAACATTAAGGTTGTCTTTAGCACAGGAAGGGGTGCATAATGCTGCAACAAAAATATTTGACCACTTACCCAGTGATATAAAATGTCTAACAGACAGAAAGGTACATTTTGAAAATAAATTGAAAAAGTTTCTCCTAGACAACTCCTTATATTCTGTAGAAGAATTGCTATGTTTGTAATGTGTGGTGGGTAGGAATTTCTAACTCAATGTTTATATCTTGTTTACATTTCAGGAAAAAGTTATATATGGTGAATTTAGAATACAAATAGATGTACAAATTAATTTGCAATATGAATTTAAAATGACTCGTTCCACATCATGACGATTTATCGTGCAAACTGATCCATGGAACATGAAATTAACTAACTAACCCCTTATGAAAAGACTGCTGCTGGCGGATGACATAGTAATTCAGTTTTCTTCTCTCAGAATTTTAATTTCCTTTCCAAATTTGCTCTTGGTTTCCTACACAGTTCGCTCAGTGGATAGATAGAACAACATCGATGATAAGGCTCAACCTTGTCTCTCTCCTTTCTCAACCACGGCTTTCCCTTCTTGTCTCGACTCTTATAACAGCAGTCTGCTTGCTGTGTGAACTCTTAGTATTTTATCCACGTCACCTTCAAAATTTCAAAGACTGTAGTCCAGTCCACGTTGTCGAAAGCTTACTCTGATTCTAAAAAGGCTCACGTAGCTTTAGCTTTCTTCAACCAATCTTCTAAGATATGTCGTGTGGTCACTATTGTCGCTCATGTTCCTACATTTCTCGGGAAAACAAAATGATCTTCTCGAAGGTCGGCCTCTACGAGCTTTTCCATTCTTCTGTAAGCAACTAGTGCCAATATTTGCAATAATAATTTATTAAACCGATACTCCGGCAGTTTTCGCACATGTAAACACCTGCCGTATTTTCAGTTGGAATTACTGCAGTCTTCTTGAAATCCGAGGGTACTTCGCCCTTCTTGTATACTTCGCAGACCAGGTAGAATAATTTTTCGAGGCTGGCCCTCCCAAGGATCTCGATAATTCAGAGAATGTGGTTTACTCCGGGGACTTGTTTCCTCTTAGAGCTTTCAGTGTTCGGTCATACTCCTCTCGTAGTATCATATCTCTCATCGCATCTTCCCCTATTCCTTCTTCTCTTCCGGTAATATTATCTTTAGTAGTGTTTCCCATATTATATGGTTACAAAGTTAGACGAAATTTGGGTAAGCAGACTCGTAGTTACGAGCAGCGTGTTAGCTGCAAGAAAGGAAGCACGATAACTAAAGTTTAACGTCACATTGAAGACATGTACATCCATACATATACTCCTAAAAACACCTTAAGCCCCCCCCCCACCATCTTTAATTTGTCTGAATTTGTTGTGGTCATTTCGCGAGACGCATTTGGGACGCTGTGGTCCTTAGAGACGGAACATTTGCTTGGTATGGATAACACCAGGTCATGAAGCTAGCCATTAACATTTTGCCGATCTTAGAAATAAGCTTAAGTAAAGAGAAAAATCAGCGGAAAATAAAAATCTGGATATCCGAATGGACGTATGAACGTCCTACTTCTAAGTGAGTCAACAGTGCCTCAATCACAGCGTCGCCCTGGTAGGTGGTAACTGGTGTCACGCATCGTAGCTGCAGATGGCCAGATTAGGTCTGAAATATTAGGATGTTCCATTAACTTCTTAATCTACTCAAGCCTTTGATTTACTTCGGGCTCAGAGATGATCATGTTTCAGAGACAAATTTACTAGATATTGATAATAATTAAAACCATGAATCCTTGCGATGTGACACTTTTGAGGAAAATTAATATTAAAGCACATAATGACTGGCCAGTTTTAGCGCTGGAAGTCATTTTCAGATTAGACATGTGACTTTGAAGAAAGCCATCGCTCCACCAGTCTGTATCTTAAAACAGTTCTTAATCAAGCGATGCTGCTTTGGAGGTTTGCTCATTCTCAGGAACATCTATAATAGATGTGGATACTCGTCCTTGTCAAACAGAAATCGCATGCCATGCCTAGTTCTGCATAGCACATTCGACATAGTGCTCGATTTTACGATGATTGGTAGTTATTTTGGAAAATTAAAATAAGCTGAACAGAGCTGAAAAAAATTTCCTAAAACGTTTTGTCCGAGGTAAAGAACTGTAATGGGATTACCCGAGAAACGTACGTACGTACTGTGAACGACAATATGCCTCACAGTTTCCTACAACGCAGGGGAAATTCAGACAACAGCAGCGTACGCCGGTGTCGTACACTGTTCGTAACTCATGCAGGTAATGCAAATGAGCTGCCACATGTGGTGTCGCTGGCGCACGAGGTCGTCTGTGACGTAAAGGAAATGGCACGCAGCGTGTCAGTGACGTAGCGAGCGGAGGCAGCTACGTGCTGTGTTCTTCGTGAAAGCTGATCAAATGACGTCTTGTCTTCTCAAAGCTAACTGTGCTGCAGTTCGCTGATGTCAGTAACAGCAGAGAGCACAGTCCGTTTTTTCGTTAACAGCTGTCGTCTGCATCTTTAATGTGTCACGCTCTTCGCTATGTTGAACGCATATTTCTAAATCTTTCAGTGTACTTAGGGCTACAGTACAGTAGACACGTACAAACATACTTTTGATGGAAGTTCCAGTTAACGCGTATTTTTCAGAACGAAGACGGGTATATAATTTTTAAGACACAACTTTCGGTCTGTATTTCCGGAATGGAATGGTTCAAATGGCTCTGAGCACTATGGGACTTAACTTCTGAGGTCATCAGTCCCCTAGAACTTAGAACTACTTAAACCTAACTAACCTAAGGACATCACACACATCCATGCCCGAGACAGGATTCGAACCTGCGACCGTAGAGGTCGCGCGGCTCCAGACTGTAGCTCCTAGAACCGCTCGGCCACTCCGGCCGGCTTTAAAGTGTCAGTTTTCACTGTTGACTGAAGGGTTACCGTGCTGAAGGGACTAAGCAACAGTTTTGCGTAAGCTGTGTTTTCTATTTTGTTAGGTGATATGTGAACAGGACTTTTACGTACTAAAAGGGCCATCTGCAGTGATAGCTACTTTAGATGCTACCGAGATCAGTATACTGCATGTAACGTGACTCTTACAACCTTTTCATGCTAAATGTGGGATGTGCAGAATATGTCACACGAGCTTCTGCTTGTTCCTGGCCTTTTGTAGCCTGTCTCTTGCTAGTCTTCGTTGTTGGTACAATAGATAGTGGAAACAATATGAATAATTCAGAAAAGGGAAGTAATATAAAAACTGGTAGGTCTTAGAGAGTTCAAATTATTAAAAAAGAGCAAAAGTGAGGAAGCTTTTTGTTCCTGAAGATTTAATGAACACCATAGCAAAAAATGCAATAAGCAACCATTTAAAGTTATTCAGATGAGAGACAGTTGTTTTGTGGACTTTCAGCAAGAAGCTGATATGATCGTTAGCACAATTAAAGTTAATATAAGTTCTGCTCATGGATTAAAATGATCGTGCATGGAGTAATTCAGATAAAAAAGACATTTAGTGAAACAGGAGATGGAAATGATAAGTGTGTTGAGAAAGTAAATCGAAGAGGAGATTCCAAAATGATCACATTCTGTGAGGTCGTTGCTGCAAAAGGATTGTCTTCTGAGAAAGAAAGAAAAAAACAAAAAACAAACAAACAGAACTCAAAAGTATCATGGAATACTTACATGAAGTACTAAAATAGTTTTACAGTGAATTATACCAAGACTGAATAGTAAAGTGATTACTAGAGGTAGAAATATTACAAAAATTGCTTCGTGGACTTAGACCGATTAGCATTTCATTGCAAATGTATTTAGAAAAGTCGGTGGTTACTTATAATTTTTTTGGTCTTTCCAAGTGATTACTTGCTTTCCAAAAGTCAATGGACAAGAGTTAATGTGGATTTAATACATATTTATGTTCAAGTTATTTGTGTAACGTTTATTCTGAGTAACCAAGAAAACACATTTTGTTACTCAGTCCCTTTAACATGATCATCCTCAGTTCTGTTCCACACAGTATCTACGACACACAGTATCTATCTCGTACAATAACAATTTTTTTCACAATAGCTTTTAGAGACATCATAAATTATCTTAAATATAAGTGAACTGCGGGACGATATAACCGACATTTGACTGTACAATATAGTACACGATCTAGGTTTCAGCCTCAGCCCATTTTCAAGTGTTGCAACTGGAATAAATGAACACGCAATAAAAGCACAAACAGTAGAAAAGTAGGGCAAAAAAAAATTAATATGTCGACGACATGCCAAGTGTTCTTGCTTACATGTCAAAATTTATCGGAGTAAATTTTAGATGACTGTTGCCCCACACGGAGGAAATGTCATCAGACGTGAATTGGTTCTTCGCCTAATATTTAGCAGTGGAATAAGACTTAAAATTTATTTCTGTTACAGAACGTGTATATAAGCCTGCTATTTGTTTTAAAATGGAATTCCAAGGGCACTAGATTAAGATTTATTTTTAAAGGTTTATATCAAGAACCCAAGAACAGGTTATTCATGTCTGTGGGAGGTTGGGAGGAGGTGCCAGACGATATGTCACTTGTGGGGAAAAATGTTGTCGAACTGGCCCTGGTTTCACTACCGATATCTTACAGCATTAAAGTATCTCAAGCTTTTGCGCCGTGTTCGAAAGGATTTTTTTTTTTTTCTGGACAAAGCAGACGTAGTCTCTGTCAGCGGAGGATGTCTTTGAAGAGGAGAGGTGGAGGGGAAAGGGTCGATCACTGCACACACAGGCAGCAGTGATACACTGCATGTAGTGGACTACGAACCCCGCTGAAGATGTCCTCCACAGACGGTAACGAAACTTCGCATTGATCTAGAATGTTCATTCCACCACCCCACGTAAAACGACATATTGTAGTAATTGTGATACAATGAAAGACATCCATTAGAAAACATCTTTCAAAGCATTTATCTGTAGTCCAGATATCAGTTGCTGGCAAGTTACAAAAACACACTATGCACGGATTTCGTGCGTTATGAGTGCCACACTCTTTGACTACACAGCGAAGGTGCGTCTACACTCCGTAATTCTGTGCAGTAGCTGTTTGGTTAATCCGGTGTCAGTGTGGTAGCGTTCGAGCAGTGCATCTCCGTAGGTGGTCAGACAAATCACACTTGTGTTAGCGGCAGCACTGGGACTAGATGCATTGCGAAGACGCTGCCTGCACGGTTTCGTTAACTTGGTCCGATGTTTCATTTCGATCACCATTTTCCTTGCTGCAACCTATTGGTTGTGGCTTACACACACTCACTGGTGCAATACTTAATTCACGAGTTTCCACCTTTATAGATGTAACGTCTTTCTGACCAAGGTTGCAAGCGGTATGCTGTGTTGTAAGAATGAGCTACTATCGTGAGTAATTAAGTAAAGCCCTGATCTATAAAGCTATACAGTATATGTGAATGTTTATGGCCTTGTATTCAATTAAAAACGCGTTGTAGCTACAAATGATTAACGAAGTAGTCACATGCACAGAGGTAAAGGAGGTAGAACTGTTTTTTGTTTGTTTTTGGGAGGTCTACTTCATCGTAGTGTTCATCCTAAAGGCACCTGAAACTCCGTTATCGATTTAGAAGCCCATATGTGAAAAAGTGTTCCCGAAACCCATTCATAGCGGAAAATAAGTTGACATGCAATTTCAACGATGGCCTAACAGGCATTAACATAATTATAAACGTGCTCGAACTCGAGATCGGACCGGTGTGTTACAACTTCCGCACAAAAACGGCGGAAAAGCGTATCGAGCGGCCAAAGTAGTGGATGTCTGAAGCTGCCAAAGACGCCCGCGGGACGGTAAAAACAACTTGATAACGGTAGATACGATTTGGATCGGAATCCTATGCCGACATTCTAAATTAAATACCTTATTAGCGTACACAGCCATTTTGTGATATCTTCAAAGGTCCATTTTCGGTGCACGCTTGTGGCTCGATTTTGAGGGCGAAGAAAATTGCATTTGTTTCAAGACGTCACTATTTTGCTAGAACTTAATATATTTCAGTTATCCTAAGTATACGCATGGAAAAATATTGAAAATTACTTGTACAAAATTCTTTTGGTGCATGTTCAATAGATGGGCTTCAGTAATTCCCGCTGATGACCATTGTTTCAGCTGCAAGAGTTCTTTCCACCTGTGCAGAGGTTGCACGAAGACTTCCGATGTAGACACAAAAATGATTTCTTCAAGACGAAAGTGTAAGGAATAGAACTATATCATCAGATTTAACATTAATTTCCATTATACTTGAAAAAAGTCACGAAAATCCCCTATTTGTCACGTATTCAAGGAGGGTAACCCCTAAATGTACTGTTGCCCGTTTTCATTTCATTATACCGAGGTTTACAGTATATTTACATCAGTATACATATCTGTTCTACACGAATTTCCGTTAATGAAAGGTCTAACACATGTTCATTTCTTAAAAAGTACGTCACACAAATGGCTTTCATCAAAGTGGTGTGTTATTGAAAACGTTCGCGTAATTTCCTCAGTACTTTCTCAATCATTTTTTGAGAAATGGCCTCTGTCTCTTCCCGGATAGCGATTCTCAGTTCATCAATATTGTGGCGTCTCCGTAAAACTTCGTTCTTGAGATGATATCACAGGAAAAATCATCACGGGCTGAAAGATCAGGTGACCTCGCCGGGCATTCTTTGTGTCCGAAAAATATTACATTTTTTTTATTAACAAACCCATTCAGGTGAAATATGCCTCTTCAGAAATGACAAGATTTCTCTGAAATGCCTCATCCTGGTTATTTCTGACCAGTAAAGTTGTGCGGAAATTGTGCCTAATCACTTTATCTCCCGGTCGTAACTGTTGAACGACTTGCAGCTTATGAGGATGAAGTTTAAATCCCGTTTCACAAGCCTCTGTAAAGACCTGTTAGGGATTTGTAATTTTCTGGAACGGCGATTCGGAGAGATCGCTACGGCGTTCGTTGCAGAGCTGCACGAACTCTTTGGATATTTCCCGGCGTTCGAACTATCATTTCAGATTCCTTGTGGTTCACACTGGGTACAGAACCTGTCTCGAACCATTGTATTATCCTCCCGGATACGTTCCTTCTGTCTGGAACACGGAAACTATCGTCCTTCAAGGCGCTTTGTGCGTTGGACAGATGCACTATTCTGCACATAACAGAACTCCTCCACTGCTTCAATATGCACCTGCATTGGCCAGGTACTATACCGAATTGAGTAGCATACTGTGTGGGTGAGATCAGATCTGATAGATAGCGTGAGCTTAAGTACTTGTTAGTATGGTTGCCAACTGAAAATGTTCTTTTTCCCGTGGGCTACCCTGAATAAGCGCAACGATAATTAATATCCATAGCTGTGTTCGCTGCCTCTTGATAGCAGACAAGCACGCACCAAAAACTTTCCAAAACCATATAATGTGTACACTTTCACCTTATAATCAAAACCACTGAAGTGAGACTATTTCCTAGTGCCTGTAATCACTGAATTTAGGCTCGGCAAAAGTAGATATTTAAATACTTCATTAAACCAATGAGATCGTAACGTAATCTCCACGTACTATTGGAAATAGGGAGCCCCTCACTACATCGTGTTCCACGAAATATCTCACTGTTGTACAGAAACATAATTCGGAGGTGTCAATTGATTTGTTTAACGTATCCCTAAGATGCTACAGATCCAATCTCCAGAAGATTATAAAATGGGATACCGTTGCGCTAAATTTCTCTTGAATTGTTTTGATGCCACCGTCATGAAAATGTTTTCCTTTGATGTTTCCACGTGCTCACATATTCTTACCTAAATGAGTAGCTAACCCCAACAGAGTTCGCACGTTCAGCCTTCAACACAATCGTTTTTCACATAAGCTACCATCACCAGACGTATTTTTAAATTCTTTGCGTGTATTTTACAGCAGGTGTAGGGGAGGATTCTGTTGCTGCGAGCTTCGAAGATTCTTGATGATCCTGAACATTTTCGGAGTGATAACTGTACTGCATATTCATTGTGAATACGTGTTACGTCACACAAAACGTGGGATTAAATCCTTATTTCACGTACCCTTTCTATAAGAAAGGGAACACATACACTTGCAGGTCGTACCAGGAGATGAAAGAGTGCTGACTGTAATGTTGCATTTGCTTGAGTACCTGTTCAGTTCCCCTTAAATCACTTGTTGCGCTGCAAAAGTCCTCCCTACTTCTCATTATATCACACTGCAATCAAATCGAAGTACTTTCCTTTCAAGAGTCTAAATTCTGCGTAAAAGGGAGAACATTTTCAGAGCATTTTCACTTCAGTCGTGCCAGTTATGTACCCAGATTTCTTCAAAAAAAGAAGTGGGAGTCTTTCAACTTTGCTTTCCTTGTTGTTTTGATCGAAACATGTCTGTAATCGGCACATAAGCACACCACTCGATGGCCACACACGCCAGCGACGTATCGCAGCAGCGATCCGTCGCAGAAATGGTTCAAATGGCTCTGAGCACTATGGGACTTAACATCTATGGTCATCAGTCCCCTAGAACTTAGAACTACTTAAACCTAACTAACCTAAGGACATCACACAACACCCAGTAATCACGAGGCAGAGAAAATCCCTGACCCGCCGGGAATCGAACCCGGGAACCCGGGCGCGGGAAGCGAGAATGCTACCGCACGACCACGAGCGATCCGTCGCAGAGATACTCCTGCAGTCAGTGGCTCGCCTCGGCCCTGCACACACAAGTGATTTGCTGTGCAGTTTCAACCAGTACCGGGAACGCCACTGTCTCGTGAAGTTCTGCTATGCAAATTGTACTGCTGTATTAATAATTTTCTTCCGAGTGTTCGGCCGAGTCCATTTTGTGCACAATACAAGGACGTGCTGAAAAGCAATGCTTCCGAAATTTTCATTCCCTTCTCAATATCGATTGAGGTATTCCATGTCATGCATATTGCTTGGTCGACTTTCCTGCTTTGCTGACGCAAGTTGCAACCATCTACGCTAGAGGGCTCCAAATTCTAACGTATAACATGGCGATGTGTACCGCAACCATGGAGCTAAAATTTGGGGAGTTGCTATGAAGTCACTACCTTGAAGTAAACATCCGCCATTTAGTAGGGCCAAACGCTAGCTTCTGTAGGGAGTGTTTTTACAAAAAAAATGCTACCTTGCATCATTTGCAGGTGTATTAGTAGTTCTGATTATAGCCTAAAAGTGTAAGGGAATTCGTTCAAGCGATATGTTCTTTTATATATATGAACCTTAGTTTCGATAGTTATTTTTACTGCAGCGGTGTTATTTTTGTCATTTCACTTTAAATGTCCTATAAATACAACTGAAAAAGTGCTCTGAACACTGTGAGAAGGGTCGGCCGGTGTGGCCTTGGGGTTCTAGGCGCTTCAGTCGGGAACCGCGTGACCGCTACGGTCGGAGGTTCGAATCCTGCCTCGGGCATGGATGTATGTGATGTCCTTAGGTTAGTTCTAAGTTCTATGGGACTGATGACCTCAGATGTTAAGTCCCATAGTGCTCAGAGCCATTTGAGCCATTTGAACTGTGAGAACGAAGTATCGCGGACCGTTCAGACGTAGCAAAACATGTTCTCAGAATTTACTGGAATGAGGACCAACACGGAACATCAGTTTCGTCATTCCGTTTTAAGGAAAATGCTGGATTACGAAAGCAGCCTTTTCGCATCACATACTTCGCTTCTTGGTTATTTTAAACGCGTAACAAAATTGAAGTTACATTTACGAGAACAAATGTGTCGTATTAGTGGATCAAATATGCCTTTAACACTAGAAAAACGTCTGAAAATGCCATTCTAACGCTGTATTACTGAGGAAAGCAGTTTAATATTTCCTACATAAAACAAATGTTGCGTGGACACGACTGAAATAAAAAACAAGAAGCGACTGTAAACAGTGGTCTGCTAATATTTAGAGGCTACTAACAATGCAACACCGGATCCAAAGTAATGTTCACCGTTACGTCCATAGTGCCATCTCCCCTTATTCTACCTCCGTGAAATTAATTACGTCGGTGAGCGAGAAACTGAAGCCGCGACACCTGCAGAGTCCGACAGCTTGGGCTCACTGTCATCGATCACCCTCCATACAGTTGGCCTCATCCGATTTTAATCTGCTTCCAAAACTTACAGAACTCGCTCGAGGACTTCACTTGGATAGTGATGAAGCGGTGCAAACAAATGCGAGGTTCTGGCTCCGTCAATAAGATCAAATCGTTGGGAGAAATATGTCCGCCGCCAGGGTCACATATTGAGAAATAAGTATATTGACATAAGAATAAAGATGCAGACTTTTAGTTAAGTTTATTTTGTTTAAAAATCTTTCAGAGTTTTCACATAAAAAATTTGGAGGCATTACTTTTCAGGACGCCCTCGAATTTCGACGACCGACCAAGCCGTCTTCTTCAGGTGCTACGACTTTTGCTGTTATGTGCACTCGCTGCATGGACTCCAACCACACTGTGAAATATTGTTGTTCTCATGCCACAGTTTATAGCCTAGTTCGATTCCCGGGCACTTTATGCCTTCTGATGCACTTTTGTATTCCAGACTTCAATTCTCTCAGGGTTTTCCAGCTCTCGCTGATCGAAGGCCGGCAACATTTTAAATAAGTGCCCGACATCATCCTTTATTTAAATCGGAACCACTGTCCCTGTTTATTTGGTTTTTTGATTTCTTGACTTCAACAGACTCCCTAATTGTGCTGTTCCAGAAACTTGGCGCAGTTGTTAGCACATTGGAGTCGCATTCGGGAGGACGACGGTTCAAAGCCGCGATCGGGCATCCTGATTTAGGTTTTTCGAGATTTCCCTAACTCGCTTCAGGCAAATGCCGGGATGTTTTCCTTCAAAGGGTACGGCCGACTTCCTTCCCATCCTTCACTAATCCGAAGGGACCGATGCCCTCACGGTTTGGTCCCCTCCCTCAAATCGAACAACCAACCAAACTTGGCGCTTGCACCGCGACACTGGTCTCATCGTACTTAACTTCGTGAATATATTCGAGGCAGTGCTTGGCGACAGCTGATCCGTTCCGCTATCTTTGTTTGGTACGTCGCTTATGTTCCTTGCATCTCTTGTCGACTATTCTGATAGTCTGCCCCACGTAAGACATGACACATTCGCGTGGAATGCTATACTAACACCTGGCTTTCGGAGACCTAGATCATCTCTAACGTTACAATGAATACTTTTAATCTTGGTTAAAGGGAGCAAAATATACTGAATTTTGTGTTTTCGTAGGAGTCTACCTTACCGGATAATGGGATT
Organism: Schistocerca piceifrons; assembly: GCF_021461385.2. NCBI lineage: Eukaryota > Metazoa > Arthropoda > Insecta > Orthoptera > Acrididae > Schistocerca > Schistocerca piceifrons. Next base: position 669,869,358 of record NC_060139.1, read on the forward strand.
TTTGGTTTCTGTTCCTCTGTCTCAGTCTCAGCTTCGTTCTCAGGCGTTCTTCATTTTGACTGCATAGCAAAGTGAATGCTCGAACGTAACAACTGAGCGAAACGTGGTGCAACCAGTATTGTGGTGCAAACATCAAGTTCATGGGGCAGCATAATTAAGAAGTACGTTAGATCTTCTGACATGTTCATTTAGATAAACAGGAACAACGGTTTCAATTTAAATAACAGTTGGAGTCCTTCACTCAATTTATCAAAATCTCGCCGGCCATCACATCCACCGGTGTTGGAAAACACTGAGAGAACTTGCGTATCATGGAACATCAGTGCAAGCTGTGGAAAACAGAAGAGAATCAGAAGACACAGTAGCCGGCCGCGATGGTCTAGCGGTTTTAGGCGCGCAGTCCGGAACCGCGCGACTGCTACGGTCGCAGGTTCGAATCCTGCCTCGGGCATGGATGTGTGTGATGTCCTTAGGTTAGTTAGGTTTAAGTAGTTGTAAGTTCTAGGGGACTGATGACCCCAGATGTTAAGTCCCATAGTGCTCAGAGCCATTTGAACCATTTTTAGAAGACAAGGTAAGCGTCGGGAATCCAAATCGGCTATAAACAGCGGCGCGAGATCAACAAATAATTGAGTATGGTTGAAGTGCAGGCAGTGAGTACACATGACAGAAAAACTTGCAGCACCTGAAGCATGGGTCGGACGTCGAAACATTGTACACAAAATGGAAACAACTACCCCGCAGAACACCCGAAAGCACACTATTAATCAATCACACCGAGAAAATCTAAGAGATCAATGTACTTATATGTTTAGCAGTAGTTGTAGGTTGTCTCCGTACCTCCACAAATACTCGCAAAAAATAAATTTAAAAATAACAGGAATTTTTTTTACTAAACTTTTTTTGAAACGCTTTTCTCGGGACCTGCAGGTTACTTTACAAAATATATTAGATTACTCAATGACGCCAAGTGGATTGCGCACGTCTCTCGTGTGTGATAATTCAATTCGTTTTTCATCCTTTAGTCTTATGGTTTACCTGTAAGTATTTACGCAGTTGCTTTTGCAGACTCAATGTGCCTATAGAAATATTGTCAATAGCAACATTGCTGATCGCCATAACTCTTTATTGTGTATTGTATGAGGTAGAGTAAGCTCGTATGAAATGACTTAGGACTTGATCATAGCTTTATAACAATTTTCCCTGCACGTTAAAATTACGAGAGGCGTTCAGTAAGTAAGGCAACATTTTTGTTTTCTGAAAGCAGGTTGATGTTATTCAGGAGTCCATATTATTCTGCGCTCTTTCGGCAACAAAGTCCTATTTCTCAACACAATCCCCGTTCAACGCGAGGGTCTTCCACCTCCTTATTGGAAGAGTCTGCATGCCGGTAAGGTACCACTCTATTGGTCGACGTCAGAGCCTACGTCTTCATACTTCAGTAAACGTCCCATCATGCACATACTGCTTCCCGTGCAGTGCATCCTTCATTCGGTCAAACGCATGGTCCTTCGTTATTATTTATGAACTTCTGATAGGCGGTGACGAACCCAGCGACACCTCTGAGTATCCCAACTGGTGGACGGGAGTGTCAGCACTACCAACAGAGACGTCCAGTTGCGTAACAAGCCGTTTGTGATCCGTCGATCAGCTCGAATGAGAGTGTCCGCACGTTCAAACACTGTAGGAGTCACAGCTGTGTGCTGGTGGCCGGCACGTGGGAGACAGGACAGGTATAAGGCAGCTTGTTGCGATGATGACAGACGCCTCGGCGGACATGTCACTGACTGCGCGGCCCCTCTCGCCGGAGGTTCAAGTGCTCCCTCGGGCATGGCGGTGTGTGTGTGTGTGTGTGTGTGTGTGTGTGTGTGTGTGTTGTTCTTAGCATAGGTTAGTTTAAGTAGTGTATAAGTCTAGGGGCTGACGACCTCTGCAGTTTGGTCCCTTAAGAACTCACACAAATTTGAACATTTTGAACGCCTCGCCCAACGACTCACCATGCTTTTATCCACTACAAGGTCTCTGCTTGGAACACATCTCCGTTACAGACGCAATTTTGAAGGTCACATATAGCACCGCCACCAGTTGAAACATCACGAAAACATAGGGACTGATGCGGGAATATTCCTCAGTGCCGCACAACATATTACGCATTTTTTCAACAGACAGTGTGTGGGAAAAAGAATGTGCTCCACAGTTATTATGCGCCGCTCATGAAAAGTCCAATTTATATTTCGCTGCGACGTTCTATTTAGAAGTCAAAAACATTAATCATATTTGTAGTTGCTTCATAAAATGAGCTTCCCGTCAATTCTACTTTTACAGCAGAGGCTTCACAATGCTTGTGTTTATATTACTTCTGAATATACACTACTGGCCATTAAAATTACTACACCACGAAGATGACGTGCTACAGTCGCGAAATTTAACCGACAGGAAGAAAATGCTGTGATATGCAATTGATTATCTTTTCAGAGCATTCGCACAAGGTTGGCGCCGGTGGCGACACCTACAACGTGCTGACATGAGCGAAGTTTCCAATCGATTTCTCATACACAAACAGCAGTTGACCGGCGTTGCCTGATGAAACGTTGTGATGCCTCGTGTAAGGAGGAGAAATGCGTACCGTCACGTTTCCGATTTTGATGAACGTCGGATTGTAGCCTATCGCGATTGCGGTTTATCGTATCGCGACATTGCTGCTCGCGTTGGTCGACATCCAATGACTGTTAGCAGAATAGTGAATCGGTGGGTTCAGGAGGGTAATACGAAACGCCATGTTGGATCCCAACGGCCTCGTATCACTAGCAGTCGAGCTGACAGGCATCTTATCCATATGGCTGTAACGGATCGTGCAGCCACGTCTCGATCCCTGAGTCAACAGATGGGGACGTTTGCAAGACAACAGCCATCTGCACGAACAGTTCACCACGTTTGCAGCAGCATGGACTATCAGCTCTGACACCATGGCTGCGGTTACCGTTGACGCTGCATCACAGACAGGAGCGCCTGCAATAGTGTACTCAACGACGAATCTGGGTGCACGAATGGCAAGACGTCATTTTTTCGGATGAATCGAGGTTCTGTTTACAGCATCATGATGGTCGCATCCGTGTTTGGCGACATCGTGGTGAACGCGCAATGGAAGCGTGTATTCGTCATCGCCATACTGGCGTATCACCCGGTGTGATGGTATAGGGTGCCATTGGTTACACGTCTCGGTCACCTCTTCTTCGCATTGACGGCACTTTGAACAGTGGACGTTACATGTCAGATGTGTTACGACCCGTAGCTCTACCCCTCATTCGATCCCTGCGAAACCCTACATTTCAGCAGGATAATGCACGACCGCATGTTGCAGGTCCTGTACTGGCCTTTCTGGATACAGAAAAAGTTCCACTGCTGCCCTGGCCAGCACATTCTCCAGATTTCACACCAACTGAAAACGTCTGGTCAATGGTGCCCGAGCAAACTGGCTCGTCACAATACGCCGATCACTACTCTTGACGAACAGTGGTATCGTGTTGAAGCTGCATGGGCAGCTGTACCTGTACACGCCATCCAAGGTCTGTTTGACTCAATGCCCAGGCGTATCAAGGCCGTTATTACGGCCAGAGGTGGTTGTTCTGGGTACTGATTTTTCAGGATCTATCCACCCAAACTGCGTGAAAATGTAATCACATGTCAGTTCTAGTATAGTATATTTGTCCAATGAATACCCGTTTATCATCTGCATTTCTTCTTGGTGTAGCAATTTTAATGGCCAGTAGAGTAAATTGCAACTCCGGCTTCAACTTTACTTCTCAGAGTGGTTCGTGGTCACTGAATAACTATAAATTTTAAGCGCAATTTTTACTCATGGAAGCCAAAGTGAAAATAAAAACCACGCAAGCACGCTTAATAAAAGCACCAACGAGTCGCGGCCAGACAGACACCCTGCTAGGCTGCGGTCCATTAGATAGACTAGAATTTCCAGGCGATCAGCCACCGAACCCCGCGATTTGCAAACACACGTGCGATCGACGAAGTGATCGTGTGCCCATGAGACGGATCGTTACTATCCGCCGCTCGCGTGTGAGATCCTCTAGACATCAAGCGAGATGCTAGAGAGACTACTTCACTCGACTCGCAGTTGTAGCAGCTGGGTTAAGAACACCTAGCGTGCATGCTGGTTGAAATTTAAGCAAACCAGTTTGATGCCCAGATGGTTCCTTCAACAAGGACGCAACCATCTCGTTTTGCCCTGCCGAAGCTAGCGCCCTGAGAGTCTAGTGCTTTCGCACTCGATGGGACATCGAGCCCTTCCGCTTGCGGAGGTCGCGGTATCGGGCCCTTCCGCTCACGTGCACACGAAACGGTGAACGTGTGCAGCGGCTCGCAGTGCAACCCGATAGGCGGCAGCGACGGCCAGCCTTGTGCCTCGTGGCCCGCGGCTCGTGCTTGGCGGTCCTTATCGTGCCTGCCTTCATTAGAGGCTAAGTGCTCCGCTAAGCGAACCGTTTGGCGCGTTCTATCCATTCGCCGCAGCGGCATGCTCAGTCTCTGCCCGTAGCTGTTACAAGCGTTTTTCGCCGCTGCGGTAAAGGAAGGCAACGTCCCGCATTGTACCGCAACTACCTTTTTGTAATCCAGAGGAGCATACATTCTGAGCAGTGATGTGGGTACTGTGCACTGCAAATCGAGTAAGAGCCTTGTAAAACACCACATCAGTTGCGTGATGTAAAGCGGACCGCAATATTCATGTAACAACGCGTCATTGCAAAGGGTGATAGTATTTGGTGAAGGGTAAAGTGGAAAGAAATGTGAATCTGTAGTCAGCCTGAAGGTTGTTCTTAACTGACTTATCCAGAAAGGTATAGAGAGAACTGCAGTTTAACGTGGAGTCTGAACAGCAATGGCGTTTTTCACACTTACAAATCATTACCACTGGTGAAAGAAGCGATAAGATCCAAAATTTAGGCACCAACTGAGGATTGAACAAATGGTTCAAATGGCTCTGAGCACTATGCGACTTAACTTCTGAGGTCATCAGCCGCCTATAACTTAGAACTAATTAAACCTAACTAACCTAAGGACATCACACACATCCATGCCCGAGGCAGGATTCGAACCTGCGACCGTAGCGGTCGCTCGGCTCCAGACTGTAGCGCCTAGAACCGCACGGCCACTCTGGGCGGCGAGGATTGAACACCGGACCTTTGAAACTGAAGCCTGACTTCCTAAAAAACTGTGTGCCGTACCAGAACATGAGCCTGGTACCTTTGCGTTTCGTGGACAAGCACTCTACCGACATTTTTCCTTCTTCTTTTTATCATTTTCTTCGTTGTGTTTTCTTCAGCAGTTCTGTGTGGATGTCGCATAAAGTCTTTCATTTTCCATCGACGAAAACTTCACTCACATTTGTTTTATTCCACACTGTGGTCGGTCTCCTGAGCGAATACGCTGAGCTTCCACGCCAGCACCGATTGAGCTATACGAGCACGACACACGAGCCGTGCTCACGACTATATTTTCGCCAGTAGTTCTTCTTCTGCCTTCCAAACTTCACAGTATTTCTTCTGCATACCTTGTGAGACTATCACTCCTGGAAGAGTTAGCTACAGCCTAGAGAATTCTTTCCAGAATGCGTTCTTTCTCTGTAGTGCCGTGTGCGCTGATTTGGAACGTCCTGGTGGATTAAAACTGTGCGCCGGACTGAGACTCGAACATCGGGCCTTTATGCGTACTCCGCTACAGAGTGAAAATACAGCTGGAAACAGTCCACTAGGTTGTGGCTAACACATTCCTCAAAAATAACCTTTCTTATGAGGGTGTTAGTCCCAGAAGGTATGCAGGAAAACTTCGGTGAGGTTGCGAAAGTAGTAGAAGAGGTAGGGCGGAAGGAAAGCTGTGAGAGAACGTCGTGAGTCGTGCCTGGATAGCTCAGTAGGTAGCAGAAGTTCCACGTACGTGTCCCGGTAGGGCACGCAGGTGAGGCACTGCGGTGTTTTTTAATGGACGCGAGGCCCTACTGACTTGGGGCAGTGAGCTAATAACTGAATCAGGCAAAGACGACCAGGCGCGCAGTGGAAAGGCCACCTAAGCACAGCGACCTCCCTGATGAACCGTAGCACATTGAGTTAATGAGAATATGAATCGCTAATAGTGAAGAACTAGAAGCTGCAGCTGGTGAAACCGCTTGGCCATCCGTAACTTACGCGATTGTAACCACACGAAAAGAAGGCCTTCTGCCTCTACATCTACGTGATTACTCTCCTATTCATAATTAAGTACCTGGAAAAGGGTTCATTGAACCATCTTCAAGTTATTTCTCTACCGTTTCATTCTCCAGCAGCGCGAGGGAAAAGCGTACACTTTCTCTAACTTTTTTATGATGATCATTTTTCCTAGTGAAAATTTTTACACCCTGAGGGCAAAGTTGGTGATTCAAATTTCATGGCACGATCCTGCTGCAACGAAGAAAGCCTTTCTTTTAATGATATCCTCCCGAATTCGCATATCATGTCCGTGTCACCCTCTCCCCTATATACCTATAATACAACTTCTTTGAACTTTGTCGACGTATTCTGTCAGTCCTATCTGATGCAGATACCAAAAGCGCAGACAAGCGTAGTGTAAGTGGTCCCTTTAACAGAGCTTTGCACTTTCTAAGTGTTCTGCCAATAAAGCAGAGCCTTTCGTTTGCTTTGTTATCGTTCCAATTTAAGTTATTCGTAGTTGTAATCGCTAAGTACTTAGTTGTATTTACAGGCTCTAAGTTTTTGTGTATCGTGTATCAAAAATGTAGCAGAATCCTTTTAGTACTCATATGAATGACTTCACACTTTTCATTATTTAGAGTCAATTGACACTTTTCGTATCATACATATATCTTGTCTAAATAATTTTGCAATTCGTTTTGATCATCTGATGACTTTACGAAATGGTAAATGACAGCATCATCTGCAAAAAATCTAGGAGGGCTGCTCAGATTGTCTCCCAAATCGTTTATGTAGCTAAGGAACAGGAGAGGGCCTATAACACCTCTTTGGGCAACGGCAGGAAGTACATCCGTTTTACGCGATGACACTCCGTCAGTTACTACCTTTCTGGCGGGAAACCATGAGTCCAGTCGCACAACTGAGACGATATTCCATAGGCACTAGAAGTCACTTTTGAAGCATGGTATAAAAAAATGGCTCAAATGGCTCTGAGCACTATGCGACTTAACTTCTGAGGTCATCAGTCGCCTAGAACTTAGAACTAATTAAACCTAACTAACCTAAAGACATCACACACATCCATGCCCGAGGCAGGATTCGAACCTGCGACCCTAACGGTCGCTCGGTTCCAGACCGTAGCGCCTAGAACCGCACGGCCACTCCGGCCGGCGAGGAATGGTATCAAAAGCTTTTTGTAAATCTAAACATACGGAATCAACATCCCCTGTCGATAGCACTCATTACTTCGTGTGTCTAATTGGGCACTGCTCACTGTCATATGAATCCTTTTTTTGGCGAAAGGGTTCATCAAAGAGCATGCTACTTTTTGGAAGCAGGCATCCACTTTTGCTGTCAGAGCCCTTCATTAATGAGCCTAAAGACTCACCTATTTTAGTTGGCATCACATGGTCAAGCACTTAGTAATAATTCGTAAATTATTTCAGATTTTTATAACTTATTGGAAAGAAACGCGTAGCTTGCTGATATGACCGGTTATAACACATTAAACTTCATCCTTCTGGAGGTACTTAGAATTTCTACAATTTTCTGTGCACTTTCATTTCGTGCATTTCGCAATGTCACTACATTACCTGAGGAGTAGACCTATGTTCACCATGTCTGTCTTCAAGCCGATGCAAGGTACACGCCGTTATATTGGACTTGTATGGTGATTTGAACACTACAGGGCTTCATTAGGCGAGGTTGTACTGGAGGCGGCAAGTAGTTGCTTCCCTCTGACCTCTCAACTGACTCACCCATCCAATTACAAGAGGACCTACTCTGATGAACCAAAATATTGTAACCACCTGCTATTAGCGTGTTTGTCCGTCTTTGAAACGAAATACATCACTGATTCTGTGTATCAGGGATCCGACAGTTTGTTGGTAGGTTTGTGGAGGTATGTGGCATTAGTTGTCTACCCACAGGTCATGTAATTCGCGTAAATAACGGTCCGCTGATTTGCGTACACGGTGATGGCCTCCGACAGCTTCCCAGATGGGTTCTATAGGATTCACATCAGGCGAATTTGGTCGCCGAGAAATCAACGTGAGTTCGTTTTAATGTTCTCAGACAACTGTAGCACGGTCCTGGCTCCGAGCTGCACAGTTACGCTGCTGAAAGATGACGTTGCCGTCGGGGAAGACATCAAGTATGAAAGGACGCCGGTAGTTCGCAGCTGTCAGCATGTCTTAGATTACTACCACAGGTCCCGTGCAAGTGCAGGAGAATGACTCACCCAAAGAGCCGACACGTTTCCATTGATCAACAGTCGAATCCCGATGGTCCCATGCCCACTGCAGTCCTAATTGACGACGTCGTTGGGTCATCATGTGAACACATAAGGGTGATAAGCTACAGGGCTCCATGTTCAACCATGTACGATGAACGGTATGCTCCGAAATAACTGTGTGTGCGCCAGCATCGTGCTCTTTCGCCAGAGATACCATAGAACACCATTTGTCTTATTTTAAAGAGTAGACAAGCCTCCGAACCCTACGTTCTACGAAGAGTCGTGAACCTCCAACCAGCCGGCCGCAGTGGCCGTGCGGTTCTAGGCGCTACAGTCTGGAACCGAGCGACCGCTACGGTCGCAGGTTCGAATCCTGCCTCGGGCATGGATGTGTGTGATGTCCTTAGGTTAGTTAGGTTTAATTAGTTCTAAGTTCTAGGCGACTGATGACCTCAGAACTTAAGTCGCATAGTGTTCAGAGCCATTTTTGAACCTCCAACCATTTAGCGCCTAGTGGTAGTTTCAATGTCCTTCTACCTCTTTCCTAAGGTAATCTTATACATCTACATCCATACTCCGCAAGCCACCTGACGGTGTGTGACGGAGGGTACCTTGAGTACGTCTATCGGTTCTCCCTTCTATTCCAGTCTCGTATTGTTCGTGGAAAGAAGGATTGTCGGTACGCCTCTGTGAGCTCTAATCTCTCTGATTTTATCCTCATGGTCTCTTCGCGAGACATACGTAGGAGGGAGCAATATACTGCTTGACTCCTCGGTGAAGGTATGTTCTCGAAGCTTCAACAAAAGCCCGTACCGAGCTACTGAGCGTCTCTCCTGCAGAGTCTTCCACTGGAGTTTATCTATCATCTCCGTAACGCTTTCGCGATTACTAAATGGTCCTGTAACGAAGTGCGCTGCTCTCCGTTGGATCTTCTCTATCTCTTCTATCAACCCTATCTGGTACGGATCCCACACTGCTGAGCAGTATTCAAGCAGTGGGCGAACAAGTGTACTGTAACCTACTTCCTTTGTTTTCGGATTGCATTTCCTTAGGATTCTTCCAATGAATCTCTGTCTGGCATCTGCTTTACCGACGATCAACTTTATATGATCATTCCATTTTAAATCACTCTTAATGCGTACTGCCAGCTAATTTATGGAATTAACTGCTTCCCGTTGCTGACCTGCTATATTGTAGCTAAATGATAAGGGATCTTTCTTTCTATGTATTCGCAGCACATTACACTTGTCTACATTGATATTCAATTGCCATTCCATGCACCATGCGTCAATTCGCTGCAGATCCTCCTGCATTTCAGTACAATTTTCCATTGTTACAACCTCTCGATACACCACAGCATCATCCGCAAAAAGCCTCAGTAAACTTCCGATGTGATCCACAAGATCATTTATGTATATTGTGAATAGCAACGGTCCTACGACACTTCCCTGCGGCACACCTGAAATCACTCTTACTTCGGAAGACTTCTCTCCGTTGAGAATGACATGCTGCGTTCTGTTATCTAGGAACTCTTCAATCCAGTCACACAATTAGTCTGATAGCCCATATGCTCTTACTTTGTTCATTAAACGATTGTGGGGAACTGTATCGAACGCCTTGCGGAAGTCAAGAAACACGGCATCTACCTGGTAACCCGTGTCTACGGCCCTCTGAGTCTCGTGGACGAATAGCGCGAGCTGGGTTTCACACGATCGTCTTTTCCGAAACCCATGCTGATTCCTACAGAGTAGATTTCTAGTCCCCAGAAAAGCCATAATACTCGACAGTAGCACGTGAACATTCGACCAGCTTCACTGTTTTCTAGCTACTCGTTTACAGGCTCCCCATAATAATAATCTGCTCTTTGTCAAACTCGCTTATCTCAATGGATTTCCCCATTTGCAGCCTGTATTTCCGCTATGGTGATCCCTCGCCCGTGTCTGCTCCGCTTACGCATGTTCGTTGCCGCGTGACGTGCCCGCAGCGCATCCAGGTGGCTTCCAACGTCGCAGTGGGCAGTGATCATAATTTTCCGGCTTATCAGTGTATAGTTTAAAGTGTATTTGGAATCTCGGTGTCATGTGGTATTGTCGCCTAAAAAAATCGTTGCCAGAAATGAAATAAGTAATAAGTGACAAAAAACATACTCGTGATGACTGACGATCAAATCGCGAGTCTTTGGTTTTGTAGCCTGGCATTTACCTGCTACCTAAATATTTTCATAGTGGTAGATTTCCCTTTGGGTAGAGCAAATATCTTCAAAGGATGTGTCTAGCATCCCGGACACAATAAATGTGTTTGAATGCGGATCTTTAAGTCAGTTACACTTGTCTGCTTTCCCAGACAGTATTCCTCACGTGGTGTGACGTTTCCTACTACAAAGCACAATTCTGCTTTCTTATTCCTAGATCACCCTTTTCAAACACCGTGCAATCTAAAGAACAACATCCACAGCGAGTACACGGGAATCTTGACAAACCTTATGGAAAATCACCATCGTGTAGTCACAACGACGTAACAGATGGATGACATCTCTTTACATCCCTACAACTTACTGTATGAACAAACTACTAAACACTTCCACAAGTTAGTAAACTATCTGTTCAGTAACAATAAACACCTAAATCGGCCTCTTTCAGATAAAACTTTGCCATTGTTTCCCTAATTATTTGTTACTGCAACCTAGGTTTCAGATTATTAGTAGCACATTACCTAGCGTCACTGGTAAAGATGTTCTGTGCATCATATCGTTTTTACCAGTAGCGCTAGACTGTGGACTAACAACTGAAAGGTAGGTCACAAAAAAAGTGAAACAGTGAAAAAGTATGTTTTTTCGGTGTGCTCAAGTTTCACTGTGCAGTCAACAGAAACTATCACTCTGTTTCAATGGGCCTATGAATTCTTTACAGTACCAAATGTTTCGACATCCAAATACTATTGTCTTTATATTTGATATTTGAAATCAGTTCTCTTTAAAGCTGCTTACACAGTATGATAACATCTGTTCGCTATCGTCTTATTATTTCTAACTACATACCACATATAAAAATCCAGTTTTCATTGCATATATAAATTCTTATATAATATTATTTTATAAAATATTGTTAATAAAGTTTGTTTCAACTAAAGAAAAACATTTCAAATTAATTTTTTTCATCGTCATGTATTTTACTCTTCACAGAAATGCGTGCAGAACATATACATTTGTTTGAATATTTACCTACGGTAGGAATCGAGCGTGTCACCCCCATGTGAGGGGCAAGTACTCTGCTACAGCGCCCTGTTGCCTATCGAAAAGTCGATCTTAATTTAGGGTGTTGAAAGTGTTCATGAGAAGCTTCAAAGGCAATTTTCTCGTAAATATTTTTATAATAGCATGGTCTTGTTTTGTGCGATTAACCTTTAAGTTCTGAACTTCTCGTACCACAAATACATAAACTTCAAAAGTCCAGTTGTCGTGTGGTCTCCTCCTTAACCACCGAGCTACGTGAAATGTGTTAACTGAGACCTAAACTGAAACTTCCTGACATACCAAAACTCTGTGTAGTAACGGAACACGAACCAGGTCCTTCGCTTTCCGTGGACCAGTGCTCTACCGACGGTTTTCTCCTTTAATGCTTCCTGTTTAGATCACCTGGTTTTATAATTTAACTGCAATTAAGAGCACAGTACCATGTACGTTAATAAGTTCAAGATGCAAGCTTTTGGTTATACCGCTTGATGAACGCCGTTTTAGTTTCCACTACCGTTGGATTAAATATTTCAGTTGTAGTTTAGTCACAACTAATCAGAGTTATTATTTTATCCACTGTGTTTAGAGGACACTGCACCTGTTCGCGTAAGTCGCGTAATAGGAAATACTACAACCAGCCACAAGTGTTTTCGAAATGATCTTATTGTACCGTTATGAGTTTTGTGCCTGAGCCCCGACTGCATCCTGAATGATTAACCAGAATTACAAAACCAAATGTACCTTACCTCCAAAATTTGATACAACTCCTATTATTTTAAATGATAGAAATAATAATTAATTGACAGAGAGAATATTCTTCATTGGCCATTCCCAGCAGCTTTCTGATATAATAATTAAGTGTATACGTATCTCCAGAAGTGTGCCATATCTGTATACAAATCATGTTCTTTGGCACATCAGATCAGCAGCTGATGTAAACAAATTTACCCACCATCTTTCGTTTAATTTAGCTCATAGGTCAGCGTGGATCGAAAACTAGAATCAAAAATCTCTCTTATAATATCTAAAGGAGATCGTGACAGAAAATAAGTACAGTATATAGAACTTATGTACAATTTAAGACATTTTATAAATTATTTAATGACAAAAACTTTGTAACATATTAGGACAAAAATGTAAAATATTTTGTCAACTACGTAAGCACAAAAACTTTGTTATATTTTTAGGACAGAAATATAAAACTTGCCAAGGGATCAACTCTACCATCTCAGGCACAAAACTAGTAACCGTACAATAAAATCATTTCTAAAAAACTTGTGGCTGTTTGTAGTATTTTGTACAGTGTAATTTAGTCAGAGCCACTGCATTTCTTTCCTCTGGCTTGCGTATATTTGTCACCGTACTGCTCGGCGTATTCAATGGAATATACATTTCCTACCTTCAAAGATAACTTACTAAGCAGATTTACAGGTGATACTCTTTGATCTAGTGGCGACCACATTTCCGCACCGTGGCGTAAAATGGCAGCGCCCGTTTTGGTTTTGTAAGATGTATTAATTAAAATGTATTCGCCTTTCCTTAGTTACTTTTTAACAGCACCGGCCATTTATTTGACAGATATAAGATCTCCTTACAGTACTGACAGTCGAGTTTCAGCAGAATATAAGATTTTAATTAGTTACTCCCTTGGGTAACTGTTCTTAAACATTCGCAGAATCCGTAACATCGGAAGATGCTGATTTATTTCAATGAAAACGTGATAATAAGTCCTATTGCCCCAAAAACAAAGTTCTATAGAAGACAATGCTTTCACTTTCTAAGTGAAATGGTTACCAGACACGCTTTTTTGTTGTTGTTGTCTTAAATTTATCACTATCGCAGTACATACATATGTCTCACTACGTGTCAACTTCTGTGCTACACTAGTGCTTTTTGTCAGTATGATAGCTTGCAGGAAGGAATCCTTCTCATAAAAAAAATCATTGTCGTATTTACATTCTTTTGAACAGTTCTCACCCATAGGGAAAAACCGGCCGTACACTAATTGCTACAGCTCGTCCTACAGAAAACATAATTTTTCGTATAACACATAAGTAACACATTTACACTTTAGATACAGATTTTGTTTTCCTGTCCGCCAAAATATCCGGTAATTAATTTTTCTTTCTCATTTTCATGAGCTTTAATGACAATGCGTATTAATACGTATTAATTTATCACGGGCACTAATGACTACACCTGTACTATCCCCGCGGCAACAGCATGAAAAAGCCAAATTAGGATAATTTCTATTCTATTCGGTTCATTTATTCAGGTAAAATATTATCAAACATAAATTACGAAGCTGATAATAAAGAATAATACTTATACAGTAAGTTTTCATTATTTACTTATTTACTTACACAGTAATGTTAAAATATACTTAAGAACTAAATTCGGAATTAATTAAAATTTTGTTCCACCTTTCTTTGTTGATGCGCGCCCAGAAATCCATTACTTTTTATAAAACGTTAACTGAAAACTTCTCTTGGTTTCAAAAAACTTATCGATGGCTAGGCCTCCAAATTCATTGATTTTGTAAGGAATAGAAAGAGTTACTCCGTAGTAATAGACTTCGTTCAGATATCATGGGACCTATCCAGAGGACGACCCACATGCCTGACGTCCGAAAAACTGCTGCTAGCAGATGATAACTCCGGGAAAATACACAGTATGTTACGAGGGCGACCTTCCCATGGCACAGCTGACGACGTAGGGAAACGAGGACCAAATTAACTATGAGGAAGCTTTATGCAAGATATGAGTTTCGTATCTAGAATGATTACCATAAGGAAATACGAAAATTCTCGGCAGTGTTGTACCACTTCAAAAAGAAGTAACTACTTACACTGATTCATTACGGTAGAAAGGAGAGGATCCATCACTTTCATCGCCAAACGCTGAACATTAATAGAAGCAGTGTATGGGTTCCTGTGATTCTACATCAGAGAAGGCGAGAATACCCTAAGTTCACTCACTGCAGAAAATGTTTGGTAAATCCAGAATGAATGTTCACTCTGCAGTGGAAGTGCGATGATTTGAAATTTCATGCCAAATTAAAACTTTGTGCCGACCTGGGAATCGAACGTGGTACCTTTGCCTTTCAAGTACGGTTAGTGTTTCCCGGGATGCCAAAGCGCTTGTTACCAATTACCTTATGGTAAATGAGGAAACAATAAACAGAGAGTACTAGGCAATTATTCTAGGTCAAATGGATGAAAAAAAAATATCTGAGAGAACACAACAGCAGAAAAAAAAGAAAAAAAAGTTGAAGCCACCAGAAATCGAACGCTAAATCCTAGGAATTGTAATTAATAACACTACCAAAAGAGAAGGAAGCTCCTAATGTAAACATAGGTTGTTGTTTTCGTGCGTTTTAAGAGGAAGTAGTGTTTTGTATGTCATCGCCTATTGCTTTTAAGTATCTTATAAATGCAAATGGGTAATGTACTGATATCTGACTTAAATTCACAGATGAAAGTCTTGTAGAAACTAAATCACTAACGCAGTCATCATAAATATTTTATATCTCGTGAAAATAAGAACCTAAGCAAAACGTTCTTGGACATCCCATCTGCTTTTCCTTTACTTTTCATTAGGAGAACGACATTTTTCGTTGACCTAACTGAAATGCAGTGAGACTACAATCTCAAACGGTTTCTTTTGGAGTACTGAGAGTAAACCATCTTCCCTGCAGAAATGTGGGCTTTTCTGTAGTAAACCCAGATACAATTTACAACAAGGTTCTGTAGTTCGTATCGTATTCCTCTACGAAAATTATGATCCTTTTCGCATAGAGTCAGAGCTTCGGTTACTCACCCGTCCAACTCCATGTAAGAATAATATCTGAGCAATATAGAAGGTGAGCGAAACTGATATGTAATGTTTTATACTGCGCGTCCAAGTTATGTTTAATTTATACATCTTACTGGGTGCTGAGTTCCGAGGCTGTGGATTATATTGCTTAAAGAAACACCAACCAGCCACTTCTTATGTATTTTTATTTAAAGCTATATGCGTTTCGGGCTTTCGTCTATCTTCAGTTGTCGTAATACGTATTTAAATCTTCAACTAGCACATCGTTCCAAACATCGACTGTAGTTCGGTTGTTGCAGCTACCTATCTAATCTGTTTGCTCTTGCTCCAGTTTTCCGCATTTATAAGCATAGAACAAACACTTTTTCTTTGTTTGTTGCAGAAAAACAGCGCAGTAGCTGCCATATTGCCGACACTGGCTGATGTATTTCTTCAAGTAATAGAAGCTATAAACTGGAGTAGTTAATTTCATGATGACATTTTCTGGAGTCGAGTAAGCAGGAGGTTGTCAAGTCCTCAGTAGGCTGTGTAAAGTACCAGTGCAGTCTGGTTCCTCTATGGATACTGATGTAAGGCGAGAAGTTAGCTGCCGTTTCGTCCGAAGCGCCTTGGGTGGCCGAGATTCTGCCTTGTTGCCCGTAAACAAAAAAGAGAAAGGGAAACGAAAGCCGCTGGAGCGTCCAGTCCAGTCCAGTCCAGTTCAGAGAGTCTCGGCGCCAGCGGAAGCGGCTGGAACGCGGTGACTCACTGCTCCAGGCCCAGCCACGCCAAGGCCAACCACAGAACGATGTCAGCCGAAGGGCGACGGAGACACACGAGGCGCTATCACGAGCGCTCTCCGTGGTGAAACTGTGTTACTCCCAGGAGCCACGAATGGTTTTTCTTTTTTTTTTTTTTTTTTTTTTTTTCATGAAACGGGATGTCCAGTTATTGCTGATATTATTCCACTTCATTTTGGCCTGATGCAGCAACGGTGTTTCAGTGTTCCATAAACAGAAAACAGTCTCTGTTGCAAGTGTTTTATTAATAACGACGCGTTTCGCGTGGTTAGCAGACTTCAAATTACCTGTAATTAGTAATAACAATCTCGTTACATAACAGCTTATTCGTGAACATAACTAGCACGGATCAGTGGGACAGCTATAGGAGAGCAGTAAAGTGATTCATTTGCCTTGAACAGCGGTGTCACATTTAAAAGCTATTGATACCACGGTGTCAAATAAGAGCTTAGGAAAGCCTGAAATGTCAGGTGAAAACCTCTACGTTAACAGCGCAATATTACAACATTAATAAGAAATTAAATCAGCATGAACGCATGATTAAGAAGTAGAAACAAACTCACAAACCATGGCCACATGGGGTACGAAGATGGGTTAGCGATCATAGCCATGAATCATAGCTGTTAACAATTACTGCTCTAGATAACGTATATGATGAAGCAAGTGGTGCGCACAGTAGATTGACGTGAGAACGAAACTTAGTGGAAGCGCCGACAGGTGGCGCTGATAGTAAAAACGGATGGAAATAGAGTAGATGTTGAAGAGAGTCAGTTAAAACGATGGAATGGAATAAAATACTCGTAACAATTAAAAATGGATGAACTAGTGGTGATATACAACATAACTATTTCAGTTAACTGACCGAAATGTCAAAGGAAGGAGGAGGAGAGGATGGCAGTGTGAGAGGGTAAAGAATAGGAGATGATAATCATGTATTAGAAAGTATTAGAAAGGTGGGGGGGGGGGGGGGGGGGGGGAGAAAAAGTTAAAAACCGCAAAGGTCTAAAAATGTTTAGCACTTTGATTCATGGCCGTGATCATTAACCTATCTTCGCACGGCATGTTACCATGGTTTGGTAAATTTCTTTTTTCGTACATGCAAATTTAATTTCCTATTAATGTTGCAAATTTGTCTTAAAGGTTTGCACTTGCTGTTTCGGACTCTCCTATGTTCTTGCTTGACGATTGCGGTCTTCGCTTTAACGCCTTCGTGTCAATGGCTGACTACTGCGGTCTCCACTGTTCGAGGCAAGTGAACCACTGTACTTCTCACCTTTAATTTAGTAATTCCATTGATCGGTGCTAGATAGATTCACGAATAAACGGTTATGTAACAATATTGTCATTACTACTTACAGATAATCTGAAAATGCACTAGCCCTCCGAAAAGCGTCATTTTTAATAAAACACCTGCAACAGAGACTGTTTTCTATTTTTGGCCCAATAATTAGTTAACTTTACAGAGTTTTGAACAAAAAAAGTTGAGAGGAAGACAATATAAGATAGAAAAGCAGATTAGGTAGAGGGAGAACGAACTTCGTTAGCGTTTGTTCGGCAGACAAAGGCGCATACAAGGCCAAAATTTACAAAACAAAAATCGATACTTCTTCATAATTAGCAGCTAGTGACATATTTTGTTCATATTTTTTATGTACTAGCTACATCAAAAACCGTGTAAACAAAGACTCAACATACAACCTTCCTTTTCGCAAGCAATATACTTTTACCACTAAGCCCCCCGCGATCCTCAATCGCATCTTCAAATCCGTCAATACGTCTCCGCTTTTCAAACTTTACAGAAACTCTCCAGCACATTTTGATTGACTGGATCTGCTGGAAGAAAGGATATAGGGAAGCAACAGCTGAAACAGCTCAGCAACAATCTAGACGACTGTTTCCAGAACGAATCTTTCACATTGTAGCGGTGTCTACGCTGTTGTGAAACTTGCTGGCAGATTAAAAATGTACCGTGAATCGTACTCGGATGGACGAGAAAATAAGGCTTCTAGTTCGAAAGCCGGCCTGATTCACATCTTTAAACAGCCAAGAAGTTTCAAAACTGCGCACACTCTGTAGAAGAGCGAAAGATTCATTCTGGATATCGATTCTGTTCTTTCCCGCGGTACTGCTTCTAACAAGGAGCTGATGCAGCTGTAATTATTGACTTATTTGCCAATAAAGACCACTATTCCAATTTCGTATGCTCTAATGCCTTGTGATTCGTAACATTAGTCGTTGACAGAAAGCTATATTTCTTCCAAACGCTCTCCAATTACGCACTGTAATTCCGATATTAGTGCTTTGCTATTTTGCAGTCATTGACCAACTGTAGCCACTCTATAGCGCTTGCAGTGTCACAGGTGACAAACGGTGTAAAGCCAGAAGTGCTGATCTGTCACCCACAAGCTTCAGAAGAGCATTTCTGAATGTCTGTGATGCCACTTTACAAGTCGCTGTTATCTTGAAAATTTCTCGGGTTTTCAGCCAGGTAGCGTCGTCCTAAAGGCGCGATATTTCGCCAAGCCGACTTCTTGCCATCTTAAAGGCGTTCTTGGTGTCTGACATCAAGAACGCCAGAAGATGGCACGAAGTCGGTTTGCCGAAATATCGCGCCTTTTGGACGACGCTACCCGGCTGAATACCCGAGAAATTTTCATGATTTCTGTACGCTGGGAAAACCTCAGATCACACAAGTCGCTGTTACATTTCTGTATTCGGGTTGCCCAATGCTTACCTTAATTGAGGTATGTTAATGAGTGTCCGATGTAGAAGTAAACAGCGAAAGAAGAGTGAAATACAAGAAGTTTAACAAATTTTTTGACCATTCGTAGAGTAAGGACTCGCAAATTATTCAATTGCTACATCTCTCTTGAAGCCATATGAATAAAATTATGGCAAATATTCTGGATGCACTATAAAATAATCAAACTTATTTACTAATGTGTTCTTTCAGTGGGTATTAACTGGTAATGCTACTGTCAAGGCTAAGACTAAAGGAAATGCATTTTAAGTGGCACTCTATATGTACATCTACATTCGGCGCGTGGCGGAGGATACCCTGTATAAATCACTACTGGTCATTTCCTTTCATGTTCCACTCGCAAATAGAGCGAGGGAAAAACGACTGTCTGTATGCTTCCGTATGAGCTCTAATTTGTCGTAGTTTACCTTCGTGGTCCTTACACGTAATGTATCTTAGCGGCAGTAGAATCGTGTGGCAGTCAGCTTCAGTCACCTTTCTAAACTTTCTCAATAGTGTTTTTCGACAAAAACGTTGCTTTCCCTCCAGAGATTTCCATTTGAGTTCCCGAATCATCTCCGTAACATTTAGTGTTGTTCGAACCAACCGGTAACAAATCTAGCTGCCTGCTTCTGAATTGATTCGATGTCTTCCTTCAATCTGACCTGGTACGGATCCCAAAACTCGAGCAGTAACCAAGAGCACGTCTTACCAGCGTTCTACATTCGGTCTCCTTTACAGGTGAACCACATATACCCAGAATTCTCTCAATGAAACACAAATCGACCATTCGTCTTCCCTATCACAATTTTCACACGCTCGTTCCATTTCATATCATTTTGCAACGTTACGCCCAGATATTTAAACGACGATCGTGTCACGCAGGACACTAGTAATACTGTATCCAAATATTACAGGTTTCTTCTTCCTACTCATCCCTATTAACTTACATTTTTACACATTTGGAGCTAGCGACCATTCATCAAGCCAACTAGAAATTATGCCTAAGTCGTCTTGTATCTTCACAATCACTCAACTTTGACACTTTACCGTACACCATAGCGTTTTCAGCAAACAACCGCAGGTTGCTACCCATCCAGTCTGCCAGATCATTTATGTATATAGAAAACAACAGCGGTCCTATTACTCTTTCCTGGAGTGCTCCTGATGATACCCTTGTCTCTGAAGAACACTCTCCGTCGAGGACAACATACTGGGTTCTATTGCTTAAGAAGTCTTCGAGCCACTCACATCTCTGTAAACTTATTCCATATCTTCGTACCTTCGTTAAAAGCTTGCAATGGGGCACCTTGTCAAATGCCTTCCGGAAATCTAGAAATGTGGAAGCTTCCTGTTGCCCTTCATCCGTAGTTCGCAGTATACCAAGTAAGTAATGGACAAGCTGAGTTTCGCACGAGCGAAGCTTTCTAAAACAATGCTGATTAGTAGGCATAAGTTTCTCAGTCCTAAGAGAGTTTAATATATTCGAATTGAGAATATGTTCAAGGTTTCTGCAGCAAACCTAAATTAGGGATATTGGTCTGTAATTTTGCAGATCCGTTCTTTTACCCTTCTCAAATACTGCAGTCATCTGCCCTTTTTTCCAGTTACTTGGGACTTTGTACTGAACGAAAGATTCACGATAAATGCGGGCTAGGTAGAGGGTCAAGGCCGTAGAGCACTTTTAATAAAACCAAATTCGGATTCTATCCAGACCTGTTGATTTATTTGCTTTCAAATCTTTCAGTTGTTCTTCTGCACCAGTGAAGCTTATTGCTATGTCGTCCATACGGGAGTCCGTCCGATGGTCAGATGAGGGTTTGTTTGTACAATTCTCCTGGGTTACAATTTCTTGAACGTGAAATTTAAAACTTCAGCTTTCGTTTTGCTTTCTTCAACTACCACACCAGAATGATCAACAAGGAACTGAATGAAATGAAATGTCGTGTGCCGAGGGCCTCCCGTCGGGTAGACCGCTCGTCTGGTGCAAGTCTTTCGATTTGACGCCACTTGGGCGACTTGCGCGTCGTTGAGGATGAAATGATGATGATTAGGACAACACAACACCCAGTCCCTGAGCGGAGAAAATCTCCGACCCAGCCGGGAATCGAACCCAGGCCCTTAGGATTGATAGTCTGTCGCGCTGACCACTCAGCTACCGGGGGCGGACTAAGGAACTGAATGGAAGCCTTAGACTCGCTTAGCGATTTTATATAGAACCATTGTTCCTGTCATCGGCCAAATATTGGCTACGTGCATTTGACAGCGCCTATGACTGCAGCTCAGTATTTCGTTACCAAGTGGCTCGTATATGGTAGGTGAAAAAAGTACTGTTAGCTCTCGGAAGCTAGTGTCTTTTGCTTTATTTAATCGCGAATGAAGAAAGGCTATCATGTGTAAGTAGGCTGTTTAGGTTTTTAGATTGGTAACGCCACGTAGCGCTCTGTATGAAAATCACTGGCTGTGCTGTGTGCAGTCTGTGGCTGGTTTGCATTGTTGTTGGCTATTGTAGTGTTGGGCTGTTGGCTGTTAACAGCGCGTAGCGTTGCGCAGTTGGAGGTGAGCCACCAGCAGTGGTGGATGGGGGGAAGTGAGATGGCGCATTTTTGAGAGCGTATGATCTGGACGTGTGTCCATCAGAAACAGTACATTTGTAAGAATGGATGTCATGAACTGCTGTATATATATTATCATTTTTGAACACTATTGAGCTGGCAGTAGTGGCGCTCGCTCTATTGCAGTAGTTCGAGTAATGAAGATTTTTGTGAGGTACGTGATTTGTGAAACGTATAGGTTAATGTTAGTCAGGGCCATTCTCTTGTAGGGATTACTGAAAGTCGGATTGCGTTGCGCCAAAAATATTGTGTGTCAGTTTAATCACAGTCTTGTACAATTTTTCTAAGAGGACGTTTCACATGCAGGCTTTGCCAGTTAACTCTTATAGAACAGGTATAGCAGCGTTAACATTGATTTATACAAAAGTAAAGCAGTATTTTTGGTATTTGAAGGACTTATTAAAGAATTCTCAAAATAAATTTCTGCAAATACTTCATTACATTTATTCGAAAAGGAACACTTCAATAATTGTATTCTCAAAATTTTAATGGAAATAATTGTGGCACCAATAACGACACTCTACGAAAGATATTCCTACTCACTCAGCGACCACAAATATGCCCGAAAATAAGAAGCAAAAATTGCAAGCCGATGGACTTCAGAGAAAAAACTAATCCACAGTCTGAAGTAATCAATAAATCTTACTTACAATCAAGAAGCCCCATTTACTCTAGAAAGATAGTGGAAATTACTGTTTTCTCAAATTTCTTAAACAGCTCCAAATAAAAAGAAATGATAATAGTAGCAATGAGGACTCCACAGTAAAAAAATATCTTTATATTTAGCCACTAAACACATACAAGCACAAAAATAAACAAATAAAATTTTTCCTTCAGTCTCAAATTGTTTACTGTCAACTCCAGCAAGTGGACAGGTTACTTTAATCCGAGTAGCTGCACTGTGTTTTAGTACAGATGAGTCAAAGGAATTTTGTATTATGTTTTTAAGAACAGTGCATTATGACATGTTTTTTAACACATCTTGTGGAGTGGATTACTGAATACAAAATATAGGGTGCTAGCTAAAACAGGAATACTGCAGTTCATATCTTCGTAACGAACAATATTATAAGCTGGTTAATGACCCCCTGGTAGCTAAACAACATTTGCTTGATACATTTTTATTTTGCTTCAGGACAAAAGGTTACTTTGAATGGCCAAGATAAACGGATCCATGGACTATATCGACATGTGTCCACTGTTTTACAAGGTTTCCTATTCAAGACAACCTAATGAGCTTCATGCAGACCACGTATGGGCTACATACAAGAGCCACAGATTAAGAAAGACATTTTCAAATTGGCTCCGATCTTTTTGTCCGCCTCCATAGTTGAGTGGTCAGAGCGGCTGGTTGCCATGCGGTGGATTGGGGTTCGATTCCCAGTACTCTCCAAACAAGTGGGCCTCGGAACTCCCAGTCGTACCGATCGGCCGCCGTTTCGTCCTCAACCGACAGGCGTCACTGGATACCGATATGGTGGAGCATGGCTACTCTTCAACCAGGTAGCTCCTCAATTGGCCTTACAAGGTTTGAGAGCAACCCGCTTGCCAATGGCGCTCGACAGACCAAGACGGTCACCCATCCAAGTGCTTGCAAAACTCGACAGCGCTTAACTTTGGTGATCTGACGCCTCTTGAGCAGGCGATCCTGGCTCCAGTCCCGAGTTGGTACAAACTTTTGTTTGTCACTTCAGATTGCATTTACACATTATAGATTTTTGGTACTTAAAAAGATCTTTGGAACCAAATGTTTTCATTTACTGAGTATACTTTGTAAGGATTGCGCTGTAGTATATACAGAGGCTTTTGTGGCTGAGGTCAGGTCCCATAAAATGCTGTTGGGAAGATGACGAGAATACTTGACGCCCATTGATGAATGCTATTTTGCAATAACGGCCGAAAAGTGATGCAGTTGCCTACTATGTGAAATTGTGAGAAACTAGTGTTTTACAGAAATGTTTATTAAACGATATTTTGAAGTCTCAGTGGGACCAAATATGGTACAGTGGAGTAGAGTGCAGATCAAGAAATATACATCTCTACCTGTATTCTTCTTTATTAAGGAAAATCGGCTCCTGACAGAATTGTGAGTTCACAGTGTGAACTATGTAATGTCTCAATTACTTCCTCAGTGCAATACTGCCGCTCCTCAGCTGCAACTGGTACGAATCGAAATAGGATCAAGCAGTTTTTCTTCCATTCTGATGAAGATTTGTTAATCAGATGGACAACGAGGGAACAAGGATAACCAAAGCATTCCAAAAGTGTCCACACGTATTCAAGTTTCGAATAACAATGGAACACGTGGCTAAGCTGATTATCAATATGCTACTGTGCGCTTAAATCGTTTTCCATCAGTGCGCTTTAAAACAACGATGGTCCTGCTCGGACCTCCAACGTGACGCTTCGAAACGTCTCAGGCAGAGCACGTGTTAAGCACGCTGAAAGTCGTTGCACTAACTGGAAAGAATCACTGACATATTAGTTGTTTAATGTATACGCTTTGTGTGTGTGTGTGTGTGTGTGTGTGTGTGTGTGTGTGTGTTGCTTGTCACCTGTCTTTATCCAATGTTTATGTAGTACCATGTAACGGTGTTTAGGGCTACACCAGTTAATCCCCCACAATCCCAGCCAGGAGAGTGTTTTAGATCATAAACGTTACACAATAACAACAATACCTTAAGCGTAGGACACATGATTCAGAGACAAACATCAGAAGGCCGCTGTGTCACTGGATTAACGAGCTAACAGCGCAAGCAAAACAGACGCGCAGCTCTGAGCCCACATGCTTGACAGTGTTCGTATTATCTCGCGCAACGGACAAGGGCACCACTGAACGCGTAACAGGAACAAAGAGACGTACAAACTGACACAACGGTAGGAGATCCTGCAAAGAAGCAACCGCCTCTCACGAAGAGAATCCGCCATAGATCGCTCTTTGATATAGTCTAAATTGTCAGGGTGACAGGATGATATTATAATAAATGACACTTTTTTTGACTTAGGTACCAACATGATAAAGCTTCCGAAGAAATGACGGTCAAAGCTTCGACGCGACGTTATGGGTGCACTCGCGTTGTTGACAAATGCGGATAATATGTGTACAAGAGCTAAGACGAAGCAATAGGAGTGGAAGACCAATAACGAGGTGCTCGGACTAAAACGGATGTAAGACAGGGATGTAGTCTTTCGCCCCTTCTGTTCAGTCTATACATCAGAGAAGCAATGACGCAAAAGTGAGATTAAAATGCACGACGAAAGGATATCAGTGATTAGATTCGTTGATGATTTTGGTATCCTCAGTGAAAGCGAAGAAGAATTATAGGATAACTTGAACGGTGTGAACAGTGTAAAGAGTACAAATACGGATTGAGGGTAAACCGGAAAAAGACGAAAGTAATCAGAAGAAGCAGAAATGAGAACAGCGAGAAACGTATCAAGAAAATTGGTGATCACAAAGTAGACGAAGTTAAGATATTCTGCTGCCTTGGAACCAAAATTACCGATGACGGACGAAGCAAGGAGGACATAAAAAACAGACTAGAGTAAACAAAGAGGGCATTCTCGGTCAAGAGAAGTCTACAAATATCAAACATAGCACTTAGTTTGAGAAACAAATTTCTGAGAATGTACTTTTGGAGCACTGCGTTGTATGGTAGTAGTTCATGAACAGTAGGAAAACCAGAAGAGAATCGAAGAATTGATATGTGGTGTTACAGAAGAACGTTGAAAATTAGGTTGACTGCTTAGATAAAGAATGCGGAGGTTGTCCACAGAATCGATGAATCGATGAAGAAAGGAACATATGGAAAACACTGACGGTAAGTAGGGACAGGATGATAGGAAATCTATTACGACATCATGGAATAATCTCCTTGAGACTAGATAGAACTTTAGATGGTGAAAACTGAAGGGAAAGACAGAGATTAGAATACATCCAACAAATAATTGAGGACGTCGGGCGCAAGGCTACTCGGAGATGAAGATGAGGAATTCGTAACGGGTCGCTTTAAACCAGTCAGAAGACTGATGACAGAAAAAAAGTGAAGAATCTAGGCACATTGAGACCGCCTACATACCGTTGCCGTGGTAATCGCGAATACTTTTTTATACAAATTGTGGCGCTTGATTGGATCAATTGTCGCACGCACAGAGGCCTATAAGCAATCGTTTTTCCCGCATTCCATGTGTAAATAACACGAGAAGTAATTCTAATACTTCGACTTCACAGAAGTTTGGAGAGCGTAAGTGTAGATGTAGATGTAGATGTAGATGTATATGACGCAGATGATTCGTTCAGATCCTCTGTCGACTCACAGATTTAATGTCGAACGTGGAACTGAATTACCTAAAAAATTTAAAAAAGATTGTTAAACTTTTAGATTACAGTTCAAGCTCATCGAAGCATTGTAGAGGGTCCTTAGGCATACAAAAGGCAAGGGATATTAAAATTGGCCATTTAGGAACAGCTCATGCTATTTGTTTCCATGCATTTAATGCATCTCTATTGGAAGATGTGATGCCAGGAACCAGTTCCCTCAGCCTTAATGTGTCAGGATATAGTTTTAAGCGTTTCCCATCTATTACTTCTTCAAGAGTTCTATATCAATCTATTTGTTCCAGAGCGGTCTAAAATGCTAGGAAAAGCTTTGAATGTTGATCACTAACAGTGTGCGTATTTGCATTACAATCAGACATTATTAGTTAAGCTGGTGCAGGAGAGTGGAAAAAATAGGCCAGATATCTACTGTTCTGAACAAGATATCCTGAAAAATGTTTACCTCAGGAAGTGGCGCAACTGCAAGTCTTTCCAGCACCTATTGTCCCAGACCTATACACTGTGTTTTGGTTTAAAAGAAAGAATAACTTAAAGACCTGTTGCGTACCCAGCTATGCGTTAATTGTTTGTAAAAAGGTAGTGCCGAATCGCGATTCATAGATGAACACAGCAGGCCATGCTTTCTGGTCAAGGCACTATACCAAACATAGCCCTTTCTGAGGTGGTATTAATGGCTGCCTACGCATGGAACGACAATTCCGTAGTCTGACTGCTACTACTCTCCGACCAAGGGTGCGGGATGATACAGAATGTGGCAAAGAGAACATTACATTTTCTAGGATGATAGGCACAAATCTGAATGGGTTCCCATGCGTTTGATGTGCAATACTGCGATTATCCCATGTAGTGGACAGACTGGTATGCCTGCCCTCATGTTGCTATGGCTTCCAACACGAGGCCATTCCCACATCCGAATGTCCCATAAATCTGTACATTACACAATTCGACCAACATGAAAAATAGAGACCCCAGTGAGGCCAATTTCAAAATCTTTCAGGTGCTGATAATGCTGTCTCATTCGAGTACCCGGCATGTGCGTGTGTTTCACAGTGATCACTCACGGCCTGACGCTATTTACTCCAATTATGTGCCGTACTAGGTCTGATTACAACACTAAACACGAAAAGCAGAAATTCCTTCACCAGGGAAGACGAATGTAATGTTCCAGAATTTGAAACACGAACGGCTGCTAGCACGAGTTTCTTAGAAGTAGATACCTTAGGGGTTGCGAAGTAACTCAAATCGCTTGATACGGGCAAGTCTTCAGGTCCAGATTGTATACCGATTAGGTTCCTTTCAGATTACGCTGATACAATTGCTCTCTGCTTAGCAATCATATACAACCGCTCGCTCACCGATAGATCTGTACCTACAGATTGGAAAATTGCGCAGATCGCACCAGTGTTTAAGAAGGGTAGTAGGAATAATACATCGAATTACAGACCTATATCATTGACGTCGGTTTGCAGTAGGGTTTTGGAGCATATACTGTACTCAAACATTATGAATCACCTCAAAGGGAACGATCTATTGATACGTAATCAGCATGGTTTCAGAAAACATCGATCTTGTGCAACGCAGCTAGCTCTTTATTCGCACGAAGTAATGGCCGCTATCGACAGGGGATCTCAAGTGATTCCGTATTTCTAGATTTCCGGAAAGCTTTTGACACCGTTCCTCACAAACGACTTCTAATCAAGCTGCGGGCCTATGGGGTATCGTCTCAGTTGTGGGACTGGATTCGTGATTTCCTGTCAGGAAGGTCGCAGTTCGTAGTAATAGACGGCAAATCATCGAGTAAAACTGAAGTGATATCAGGTGTTCCCCAGGGAAGCGTCCTGGGACCTCTGCTGTTCCTGATCTATATAAATGACCTGGGTGACAATCTGAGCAGCTCTCTTAGGTTGATCGCAGATGATGCTGTAATTTACCGTCTAGTAAGGTCATCCGAAGACCAGTATCAGTTGCAAAGCGATTTAGAAAAGATTGCTGTATGGTGTGGCAGGTGGCAGTTGACGCTAAATAACGTTGGAATTCGATTACTCGATAAATAGTACAATTCTCAAGGCTGTCAATTCAACTAAGTACCTGGGTGTTAAAATTACGAACAACTTCAGTTGGAAAGACCTCATATATAATATTGTGGGGAAGGCGAGCCAAAGGTTGCGTTTCATTGGCAGGACACTTAGAAGATGCAACAAGTCCACTAAAGAGACAGCTTACACTACACTAGTTAGTCCTCTGTTAGAATATTGCTGCGCGGTGTGGGATCCTTACCAGGTGGGATTGACGGAGGACATCGAAAGGGTGCAAAAAAGGGCAGCTCGTTCTGTATTATCACGTAATAGGTGAGAGAGTGTGGCAGATATGACAAGCGAGTTGGGATGGAAGTCATTAAAGCAAAGACGTTTTTCGTCGCGGCGAGATCTATTTACGAAATTTCAGTCACCAACTTTCTCTTCCGAATGCGAAAATATTTTGTTGAACCCAACCTACATAGGTAGGAATGATCATCAAAATAAAATAAGAGAAATCAGAGCTCGAACAGAAAGCTTTAGGTGTTCGTTTTTCCCGCGCGCTGTTCGGGAGTGGAATGGTAGAGAGATAGTATGATTGTGGTTCGATGAACCCTCTGCCAAGCACTTAAATGTGAATTGCAGAGTAATCATGTAGATGTAGATGTGGATGTATTAATAGCTCATGGTATAGCAGAAAAATGATTTTTTCTCAGATATTTACGAGCTGTGGGGCACTGCCTGCACAAAGTATACGTAACTGAAAAGCCTCCATTACATATTTGTAACACCATAAATGATGAATATATGACCTATATGCTCGTACTCTTCATACAGTTGCCACCGATTAGGCATAGCTGCGTATCATTCGTGGAAATAACACCTGAATAAAGAGGCGCTTATTAAAATTCTCGAGATAGGAGAAGCTGCATATTAACCATGTTCTTTAGAACAGTGTTATACGCTAATATCTTTAAAGATTACAGACAAATCGAACAGAAGAAGATAAATGTCGTAGGGGAAGGCGATTCAGACAGGTCGAAGGACTGAATGCTAGCTAACATGGCGCGTGTTCGTCAGGGAGCCGATGACCCCGCAGATATGAAATGCCGTGACGTCAGATCCGGCGCCACGCCGGAAGCGGAAGGCGGTGGCGCAGCGGCCATGAATGTTGACGACCGTGTCTGAGTCCCAGTCTGAATGGGCTACATGGGCCGATGTAGGTACCTGGCGGCGCGCAGCTGCTGCAGATGGAAATGGAAGCCGGCAGTGCGCCGTTAATGGACGCGCAACTCCACTGGGAAAGCAAACTAAGCTTTACCTCGAGGTTACAGATTCATTTCACACATATGTCAAACTTGACAAGCGTTCAGGATTTGAGAGCACTAGAGCTAATAGGTCCGAAATCTGTCGCAAATTCCGCATGTCGATGAGTGGTTTAATAGTACTGTCCAACTTCCCCAAAATCTGCTGCTGAGACAATAACTATCAATCTAAATCACAATAAAGTAACACGTTCCAGATAGTTGGAACACGTTAATTTTCTGGATGGAAATTTCTGGGCACTGTGTTTGAAATTCCTCAAAACTATTGCAGTTTAGTGCATGATATTACTGATTTTCATGAACTTGAGTCCACAGATGCGACACATTGTTTAAATGATTTCATTCCGCCTGCAACTTTCAGTGTTTTTGTTGTTCATTTCTAGACAACACATTTGCTAAAAATTTCTTATTAATAGTTCTACCGAGAACACTTCTGAATAAAAGTGAAGAAACCTTATAGAAATACTACCAAATAGGTATACGTTCGTAGACTTCCATAGTTAATCAGTTTGATTAAAATCATATTGGCTATGAGGCCGCGTCATTATAACCCAAACACTTACAGAAGTCGAAAAGGTTTCTCTTCGGTGGTAAAAGGGGTAATGGACAGAATCATCAGAAAATTTGCATGCAGAAAGAAGCTGGAGAATATAATAATCCTCCAGGGAGAAGGAAAAGTACTCTTGGTGTGAGACAAGGAGTTCAACTACCATCACTCACATACAGCTGCGCCCTAAAGAAGGCAGTGAGAACTTGCAAAGTGAAAGTAAAAGAAGATGAGTAGTCTACTTAGGGAAAAAGTCAGAAGGTAATACTTAGCTGTTGCAGATGGGTTTGAAGTATCTTGAGAAAACTCAAAAAAATCTACCACACGTCTCTTGGTAAAGATCACAACGCTAACAGGCTCAGAATCACAGCAGCAAAGACTAAATTCGTGACAAACGACAAAAACGGGCAAAAATTGAAATGATGAAACACGTCATGACGTTCAAATACCTTGATGAGACAATACAAGAGACCAGATTTTCAAAAATGCCTCATATGGAGCAAGCCGGAGTGGCTGAGCGGTTCTAGGCGCTACAGTCTGGAACAGCGCGACCGCTACGGCCGCAGGTTCGAATCCTGCCTCGGGCATGGATGTGTGTGATGTCCTTATGTTAGTTAGGTTTAACTAGTTCTGGGTTCTAGGGGACTGATGACTTCAGAAGTTAAGTCCATAGTGCTCCGAGCCATTTGAACCATTTTTGAACCTCATATGAAAGTTGATTCTTAAAAATGAAAACACCATTCAGACTGAGAAAAAATTCTAAAATAATGCGCCCATCTCCTGGAACACCAAAATAATGCATTGTTGCTCCTGTCCAAACAGTACCTGTGCGAAAGTGAATTTGATTTTGAACGTGTCGGTCTCTTAAATCGCCCTAGAAATGTATATTTCATTGTATCACAACGGCCACAAATTGAAAACCTACAAGGAACCCACTAAAACTAAAGTCAACATACATGCATCCTCATGCCACCCAAATAACCCAAAGATTTTGTTCCCTACAGATTAGTGTTGCAGCGAGCATTCACGACGCCTCTGAACGAGGAAGACAAGCAGCAGTAAGCAGATATTAAGCAGATGCAATAGTAACTGTTACTATGAATCCGTGATAATCAAATTAATAGAGACATCAAAGAATGAATAACTTTAAGTTAATTATGGCATCATACTGTACATGACATAAACAAAAAAATCACGTAAAATTTGCTCAAATCATGTGGCCTGTAAACAACCTTCCCAAGCGCAATGATCTGTATATAACAACTGCTTACGCAGAAATAAATTCTCAACATCTGGAGTATGTAAAATTAATTGTTCAACTTGCTCAAAATGTTGCATAATTTTAGGAAAGGAGAGAAAAATCAGAAATAAAAAGTGTTTGAGAATATAGAACTCACAAACAAAGCAAACAGTTGAAGAAAAATGGAAATCATACAAGATAAAAACAAAGCAGATATGTCCTTTGAAGTATGTAAAGAGAAAGGAACAACCGCCAAGGCAAGAACCAGAAAGGATCTCGAGGAAGCATAGGATAAGTTTGTAATTGAGATAGGGTATTATGTACATGGGAGGAAGTTAACTAGATATAAATGATTAATCACATAAATACCTGAGAAAAACAGTACAATGTTAAACCAAATAGGGGAACAGCAAGGGATAAAACCTAATCAAATACAATCATATTAGTGGAAGAGACTTCGACAACCATTCAGTTGACTGGTGTTTCTCTGCTGCTCTGGCACCTGACGGCAGGCAACACCATGTAAGAGGCGTTTAAGGGGTTGCCCGCCCTCAAGTTCCAGAGCAGCAGAGAAACACCAGTCAACTGAATCGGAGCTGAACTCTGACATATACGTTTTTAAAGTGGTCAACATAAGTGTGAGGGTGGCACCTAGGTTGTTGCCAAACTGCAGGAAACTCTAAGAAGAGGAAACGTTTATCGTTTTATTTACGGATGTGTCAGTGTTGTAGCCACCATAATCACGCCACAGATGGGCGTGAAACAGAAGCGCTGAAAAAGCATGAACACCGATTGTTACCGAGCGGTTCTAGGCGCTTCAGTCTGGAACCGCGCGACCGCTACGGTCGCAGGTTCGAATCCTGCCTTGGGCATGGATGTGTGTGATGTCCTTAGGTTAGTTAGGTTTAAGTAGTTCTAAGTCCTAGGGGACTGATGACCTCAGATGTTAAGTCCCATAGCGCTCAGAGCCATTTTTGAACCGATTGTTACTTCGGATCACATTTAAATTAAACGGTTTTGAACAGTCCCTAGAGTTCCTCCCTGTATACTAGAGCAAAAATTTCTGTCGCGCTTCACTCCAAAGGGTTCAATAGGCTTGGTCCCCACGATATCCTTACAATAGGACTGAATCGTCCAGGGGAGGGGGGGGGGGGGTCAACATTGTGGAACCTTATCAAGAACATCCTCCTGTTGCTCGTCGCACAGCGAACTGCGAACTGGTTTTCGACCGCAGAATCTGTAGGATCAACACCTCAAGGGAAGGTGTGGTTTCATTGAAGTCCTGAGGCTTTTTGTGTCGATAATGAGCGGCGGAATGTCTGAAGTGCTTTCCTCTGCCACCGTAATAAAACCGTGGGACGTCAATGCTGGAAGTCGTGGTTCTGCCATCCATCAAAGAGAAATCGAAAGAAGGGGTGCAATGTGAGTAAGAGGGGGGGGTGACGATCTTCCCATCGTATGACACGTCCACGATGGCGGTGGGCAGAAATGTTGTGAAACTTGGTGTAAATGTGCCATCTTTAACCCACGTTACAGGAAAACGTCTGATCTGTGACCTTTCCGGAGGTGTCGACACCTTGTTGTCTGAAGCATCGCAGAGTCCGACGGCGAGGTCGCAGGGCGATCTATTTTGCACCGTTAAAGAGGAAGGTTGTAGGCAACTTTGAGCCAAATTAAAAAAAAAATGGTTCAACTGGCTCTGAGCACTATGGGACTTAACTTCTGAGGTCATCAGTCCCCTGTAACTACTTAAACCTAACTAACCTAAGGACATCACACACATCCATGCCCGAGGAAGGATTCGAACCTGCGACCGTAGGGGTCGCGCGGTTCCAAACTGTAGCGCCTAGAACCGCTCGGCCACTCCGGCCGGCGCCGAATTTCAAACGTACGCGTAGAAATGGGAAAAAACTGATCATTTAATTCCGTTTCTCAGTGTATATTCTTCTTGAGAGGGGCGGGGGAGGGGAATGGGGGATAAAGGGATGGTTCACGACAGGACAATTCCATAGCAGATTCCCTGTGCAGTGAATAGCACTGCTTTCTATAGCGTCAGAAGACAAGGTAATTACCTAACTGTGCCGGCTTGTTTTCCTTCACAACCGTTGATGGATATGAAGTATATCTCTCTGTGCTACGTTAGAAGTTGCTAGAGATTCCCACAAACTTGAGTCCGCGCCCGCATCTATCTGGACTTCAGTAACTCGGGTCTGATCATGTGCAAACGCGTCTCATTTCAAGTAGGAGTGCAAAACGAGGAAAGCACCATCTTGTGAAATATTCAAATTTCTCCCACTGTATCTTATGTTACTGGATGGTCGCCATTACAATCCCAAAATCCACACGTTCATAGTTTTGTTGTAGTGGCCAGAGAAACAGTACGGTCTCGCTTTAAACTCTGAGCAGTTCTTTTGTATATGCTCACAAGAAGTCCCAGTCACAGATTTATTTCTGTCCTTACGTGTGACGTAAAATTTCCAAAGTCGCTAGTGGCCATTCTGAAGTCACTTCATTTGACGTAACGAACCACTTACGTGCCGCGTCTAACTTTATTTCTGCCATCATACGCGAGAGAATACTTTTCATTTTTGTATTACCATCCCTGTGTACCAGTCGGACGCAGAGGAAATTATTTCTTAGTTGTACCTGCCTGGCTCATACAAAACGGTAATGATTGTCCTAAGGAAAACATAACTTTCATTTGGTATCCACATCTTTCGGTGCAGAGATCAATGCAAAGAAGGTTAGTAAACGAGACATTCTTTCACGTTATATACTGTCAAAAACTGACACTACGAGACGATGGCTACCTGTCGAATACAGGTAAGTGCTTTCTGAAATGAAGACAGACGTTATCGGTTTAGTAATTTCAGTTCTTCAGCCGCCACACACTGTGTACAGCAAACAATACTTCCAAAAAAAAGTTATAGTATTACAAATCCTTAATTTCTGGAAAATATGAAACATGAAATGATTACATGGAATTAAGAGCAGGAATTCAACTGGCAAGAAATAAATAATAACATGAAATAATGGTAAAATCCAGAGCTCTCAGAGCATCATATACCCGTACGTAACAATGGACCATTCTTATTTATTTGGATATTTTGTTTTTGAATTATACATTTACGTTCGCTAGAATAGAATATTTTGTTGTCAGTTTGCGTATTGTGCTACACATCCAGTTGTTTCAATATCTTTACAGATAAATAAGTTGTAACTATTACCCATACAGTAAACTACTCTCCGCACCGCATGATTTCATTTGCCAAAATATTGCTTAGAAGCCTTGAATTCTTTAAGAAATATCAGAGATATATGCATTATGTCGAATAATCTCAATACTAGTTTCGTACATCGAGATTTCGATAGAACAGTACAACAGGCTGTGTGTGTGTGTGTGTGTGTGTGTGTGTGTGTGTGTGTGTGTGTGTTCCACTTTATAGTCACCGGCAACGCCGTCGAGAATGCAGAACGAAACTCACCGTTTAATTTTAAACATTAGATTACTGATACTATTATCCGTGCCAGGTGTCGGTCAAAATCACAAGCAAGATATCGCACGTTAAGTATCTTTGAAAGAGAGACTTGATTAAAAGTAACGAGAGTAAGTACAGTTGACTGTAAACCAGACATTCATTATTACTAAGTCATAGGCAGCGTCATAACAACCTTAGTGACGCGTTGCACTAGCCTGTTACAGGTTATGTAACCTCAGTTAGTGCCTTCGTACATAAATTTCCTTTATAGAGGTGTTCCTCAGAACACTTTTTTATAGCGACGAACGAGGTCGCCAGCGCGTTACGTTGTTTGCGGCGGCGAAAGCCCAGACCTCATCCTTACGTAATGTCTCCGCTGTCTGCACGCCGCGAAACTGATCCGCAGGGCAGGAGCTTCCGGAATACAATCACCGTTTCGTATCTCCCACCTGAGATTGCTTGCGAACAGAAAGGTACTACGGAAGACAACACAGATTACATTTCTTCTCTTTATCGTAACAAGCACTTACGTAAACAGTACCGACATATTTAGACACGACGTCTTCTCGCTTGGCAGTCTCATTTACTTCGGTCTCAGAGAAGAAGAGTCGTCACGTAATTCTTTTATGTCTTTATGAATCTTGTTTTCCATTCAGCTGTCCTCTTTTTTTCTGTAATGCGCAAATTTCTTTTGAAATGTCGTGTTGAATTACTACATAGCATTCTAGATTATTTCTTCCCCTATTTCATCAGCTTAGAGTTTTTCTAACTTCGCAAGATCTGCTTTTTTTGTCTGCGTCTTCTTGGGGAGGCCAACGGTTTTCACGTTCATGTCTGTTACTCACTGCCATCTTTGTTCAGAACGTCGACGCCGATACTTCCCATGTTGCCGCAGTCTTGTCACGGAGAAGGTACAGCACACAGCACTTGCCTGTACCAATGAAGCTAATCTTGCCTCATTTTCTCTATCATGGAAACATACAGAGACCATAATAATAATATTATCTTGGAATCTTCCATACAGAGACCAGACACAGCACTTGCCCGTACCAATGAAGCTCATCTTGCCTCATTTTCTCAAAAATGGCTCTGAGCACTATGGGACTTAACATCTGAGGTCATCAGTCCCCTAGAACTTAGAACTACTTAAACCTAACTAACCTAAGGACATCACACACATCCATGCCCGAGGCAGGATTCGAACCTGCGACCGGTGCGGTCGCGCGGCTCCAGACTGAAGCGCCTAGAACCGCTCGGCCACACTGGCCGGCTCATTTTCTCTATCATGGAAACATACAGAGACCATAATAATATTATCTTGGAATCTTCCATACAGAGACCAGACACCGCACTTGCCCGTACCAATGAAGCTCATCTTGCCTCATTTTCTCTATCATGGAAACATACAGAGACCATAATAATATTATCTTGGAATTCTTCCATAAAGAGCTTCTGATAATGCTTAGCTTTGCGAGACGGGGAGCTCGGATGGAATACACACGGCATAAGGACCGATGGCCCGAATATGACTTGTATGCGGTTTTCCACTCTCGTTTAGGCAGATGTTGGGTTAGTTTCCAATCTTCGCCTCAGAAAATACGATATGTAAGCAGTTAATATACGTAAATACAAACATTATGATCTGTACCGTATCTGGCACATGGGGTAATGTACCTTTTCTGGAATGTTGCTACTGGATATATAGCATGTGAAAGTCCATCTCCTACAACACATTCCCGAGTTCTTGGATCACCATGGCACTGTGCATCGCATTTATCTCGTCGATTTTAATCATCTGTCTATGTTCCGTTGCCGTTAGGATGGGAGTTGATTGCAGGTGCTTAGAGATAGCAAACGCTACAGGCTGCATCTCCTTCGCAGACGACCTTCTCCTTACAGTGTCTGCCAGCACAAGGGCTAAATTAGTGAAAACAGAAGTTGGAACATAGAAAACAACTGACAACAGCAGCACGCAGAATTGCTTATGAGCCACTAAAAGGAACATTATCAAGCTTGAGAAACCTCACAATCCGAATAAATGACCATCCTGTGAAAAGAAAAGAAGTATGTGGGTACATTGCTGCAAACGTAGACGACAAACAAAACTTTCATAAAAAATGTTCAAATGTGTGTGAAATCTTATGGGACTTAACTGCTAAGGTCATCAGTCCCTAAGCTTACACACTACTTAACCTAAATTATCCTAAGGACAAACACACACACCCATGCCTGAGGGAGGACTCGAACCTCCGCCGGGACCAGCCGCACAGTCCATGACTGCAGCAAAACTTTCATACACATATATAAATCATCGGCTAGAGAAGTATTAAAACCCTGAACAAAGAAGTAACAAATGGTCAAAGAAATTTTCAGCTGCCACTAAGTGCAAAACGAACGTACCAAAATGCGATCTCATTCGCTATTGCTCTCATAGAGCCAGAAAAGTAAGAACAGCACAGGCTGTACGGCGAGCACAGAGGAGTGTGCTCCTTAGAGGTAAGAAAGAGAGGTGCTCAAAATTGGTTCGGAAAGAGCGAATATGACAAGGTAAAGGAAATATTGGGAGCAAGAACTACATGGAATTAGCAAATCAAGGCAAACGTTAATAGGGGATGGCAAGAAATCTGGGACAGGGAAGAAACAAGAACAATAACTTAACAGTTCCTTCCTAAAATAAAAGATAACTGAAGAATATGAGCACAAGAGGCACATCGAATAAGCAAATAAAGGCAGACATTAATAGAGAATGGCAAGAGATTTGGGACAGGGAAGAAATAAGAACGAAAACTTACCAATTCCTTTGTAAAATAAAAGAAAGCTCAAGAATGTCATACATCCTTCCGACCGAGGGAAATGGTCCATATCCCACCAGCTTACTGTAAACGGGAGGAAGTTTCTCAGTGAATGTGGAACAATCGGCACCTCGAACCACATCATCCGGGAAAGTGCCGCTAGACAAGATCTTACAGACCAGGGTAGGAATGAGGAGCTGTGGCACAGTCTGGACTCGCTGCCAGGCAAAATACGAATATCAGCTTATGAACTATGAGCCTACGTGGCTGAGAGAAAACCAAGAAGAGGCCGTACATCATAATAATGACACGCCCCACGGCAGAACATCCACCTACAGCGTCCTTCCACAAGCAGCGAGATGAGCCTCAAGGAGCACCAGGAAGGTTTTCCTGAGACCCTGACAGCCGTCTGCCAGTCTATACGCCTTGTGTGGCACCTGTGAATCCTGAGTTGTGTCTCAGCTTGATTCAAGTACCAAGTACAGCAGTGTAGTGTAAGTGTGCTGTAGTATAGTACTGTGTAGTGTTGTACAGTAGCGTACTCTAGAATCTAGAATTATAAATTCAAATTTGTGATGAAGCACTGTAGGGTAGTTTGTAGTTTAATAAAATAGTAGCATTTGCATTCTGCATTCCAGATGAATATACACTCCTGGAAATGGAAAAAAGAACACATTGACACCGGTGTGTCAGACCCACCATACTTGCTCCGGACACTGCGAGAGGGCTGTACAAGCAATGATCACACGCACGGCACAGCGGACACACCAGAAACCGCGGCTGAGTGTATATATCTATATATACACTCCTGGAAATTGAAATAAGAACACCGTGAATTCATTGTCCCAGGAAGGGGAAACTTTATTGACACATTCCTGGGGTCAGATACATCACATGATCACACTGACGGAACCACAGGCACATAGACACAGGCAACAGAGCATGCACAATGTCGGCACTAGTACAGTGTATATCCACCTTTCGCAGCAATGCAGGCTGCTATTCTCCCATGGAGACGATCGTAGAGATGCTGGATGTAGTCCTGTGGAACGGCTTGCCATGCCATTTCCACCTGGCGCCTCAGTTGGACCAGCGTTCGTGCTGGACGTGCAGACCGCGTGAGACGACGCTTCATCCAGTCCCAAACATGCTCAATGGGGGACAGATCCGGAGATCTTGCTGGCCAGGGTAGTAGACTTACACCTTCTAGAGCACGTTGGGTGGCACGGGATACATGCGGACGTGCATTGTCCTGTTGGAACAGCAAGTTCCCTTGCCGGTCTAGGAATGGTAGAACGATGGGTTCGATGACGGTTTGGATGTACCGTGCACTATTCAGTGTCCCCTCGACGATCACCAGTGGTGTACGGCCAGTGTAGGAGATCGCTCCCCACACCATGATGCCGGGTGTTGGCCCTGTGTGCCTCGGTCGTATGCAGTCCTGATTGTGGCGCTCACCTGCACGGCGCCAAACACGCATACGACCATCATTGGCACCAAGGCAGAAGCGACTCTCATCGCTGAAGACGACACGTCTCCATTCGTCCCTCCATTCACGCCTGTCGCGACACCACTGGAGGCGGGCTGCACGATGTTGGGGCGTGAGCGGAAGACGGCCTAACGGTGTGCGGGACCGTAGCCCAGCTTCATGGAGACGGTTGCGAATGGTCCTCGCCGATACCCCAGGAGCAACAGTGTCCCTAATTTGCTGGGAAGTGGCGGTGCGGTCCCCTACGGCACTGCGTAGGATCCTACGGTCTTGGCGTGCATCCGTGCGTCGCTGCGGTCCGCTCCCAGGTCGACGGGCACGTGCACCTTCCGCCGACCACTGGCGACAACATCGATGTACTGTGGAGACCTCACGCCCCACGTGTTGAGCAATTCTGCGGTACGTCCACCCAGCCTCCCGCATGCCCACTATACGCCCTCGCTCAAAGTCCGTCAACTGCACATACGGTTCACGTCCACGCTGTCGCGGCATGCTACCGGTGTTAAAGACTGCGATGGAGCTCCGTATGCCACGGCAAACTGGCTGACACTGACGGCGGCGGTGCACAAATGCTGCGCAGCTAGCGCCATTCGACGGCCTACACCGCGGTTCCTGGTGTGTCCGCTGTGCCGTGCGTGTGATCATTGCTTGTACAGCCCTCTCGCAGTGTCCGGAGCAAGTATGGTGGGTCTGACACACCGGTGTCAATGTGTTCTTTTTTCCACTTCCAGGAGTATATATATATATATATATATATATATATAACGGCAATCACGAAAGTTGCAAAGAAAACTGTAGGAAAGGAAGGCTAGTGCGAAGAAACACCATGGATAACACAAGAAATGTTTCGGTTGATCGACGAAGAGAGGAAGTACAAAAATGTTTAGGGAAATTCAGGAACACAGAAATTCAAGTCACTTGGGAATGAAATAAATAGAAAGCACAGGGAAGATAAGGAAAAATGGCTGCATGAAAAATATGAAGAGATTGAAAAAGAAATTATATGCGGAAGGACGGACTCAGCATATAGAAAAGTCAAAAAAAGTTCCATGAAATTAAAAGCAAGAGCGGTAACATTAAGAATGCAATGGGTATTTCACTGTTAAAGCCAGAGAAGTGCGCGGATAGGTGGAAAGAGTACATTGGAGACCTCTACGAGATGGAAGACTTTCCTAGTGACCTTATAGAAGAAGAAACAGGAGTTCACATGGATGTATTAGTTGATTATAAGTTTGGCTTTAGGAAAGGTAAAGGCACCAAGAGGATCCTCTCGAATTTTCCTTAACTTCTCTACTAAACTTCGTTCAGACACTCTCTCCTTGCCACTACGGCCGGTCGCAGGGTACGTTGCGAACGCACCTTGTGAGGTAACGGGCGAGTTTTGTCACCCTGGAAATATTCTAAGTTCGGAGTTGGAGTGGCCGCACTGGGGCCTCTCGGTGGGCCGCGGCTCTTCAGTGGCCACGTGGTGCCGAACGTTACCTAGGGTCCATGGACCGCATGGCTGGGAATTCCATGGTGACGCTGGGTCGATGAAGGGGACATGCTGGGAGTGCCAAAGATGGTGGACTTTGTGAAACCTTAATGGCAGACATTTCACAGTTCATATGGAAATTAATAGTATCCAGATGAATCATCATACCTCAAAAAGAAACGTGTACATAACCATTATTTACACAACGATTCTGATGGTGTAATCAGATTTTCAGTATCTTTATTAGTTTAAAGTTTAGTATCTGATGATAAATTATACAGATCGAGACACGTTCATTGATTCTGTCGACCTTGAAAAGCGTTCGACAATGTAAAATGGTGCTAGAGAAGAAAAATAAGGGTAAGGAATTGAGAAAGACGTCTAAGATATAATGTGTACAAGAATCAAGAGGGAACAATAAGACTGAAAGACTAAGAACGAAGTGTTCAGATTAAAAACGGTGTAAGACAGGGATGTAGTCTTTCGTCCCTACTGTACAAACTATGCATGTAAAAAGCAATGACGGAAATAAAAAAAGGTTCAGGAATAGTATTAAAATTGAAGGTGAATCGCTGATAACATTTCTATCCTCAGTGAAATAGAAGAAGCGTTACAGGATATGTTGAATGGAATAAATAGTCTGATGAGTAGAGAATGTGGATTGAGAGTGAATCGGATAAAGAAGAAAGTTATGATAAGTAGGAGAAACGAGAACAGCAAGAAACTTAACAACTGAATTTTGGATCACGAAGTATACGAAGTTAAGGAATTCTGCCTCCCAGGCAGCAAAATAACTCATGACACACGGAGAAGAAGGACATAAAAAGCAGACTAGCCCTCGCAGAAAGGGCATTCCCAACCAAGAGAATTCTGTTGGTATCATATATAGATCTTAAATTGAGGAAGAAATTGCATGGGGGCTTAATTTAATAATTTTGAAAATACTTTTTTTGTAGCTGTATGTCCGATTACGTAAGTCTCGTAAACGGCTGGCCCTGACTAGTATTATCTACGCTATCTGACTGCAACAAACAATGTAAGAAAATTTTCGTAAACACAGTTAATTAATTAAGACCCCAGCAACTATAAAAATCTACGAAACCAATGAGCACAAGAGTAACTGTTCTGTATGTGGGAGTGTGACTCAACGTCCACATCTGGCACGGTTCTTTTCCAACAAGACAAGAATTTTGATACCAATTATACTGACGTGACAAAAGAAATTTAGAAAAACTATAATTACGCAAGAAAACCAAAATTCACTCTAATACAAGAACACGAGCCAGATGCTTTGTTGACTGAACCTGTAGTGACACATTATTTCAGATACACAACTAATAAAGGAACATTATAAATTTTACCTTCATATATATTGACGAAATGCACTCATTACAATAACATCTGCTATCTCTCCCATCAAATAACTGCATAAAACATGGAACACTCTTTACTACAACATCTTACTCCAACTTCACGACAACCACGAGCTCTTAACACACACTGTCCTCTACGAGCTCTCTGCTAGCACTGACTGCCACGAACTCTCAACAACAACTGTCCTCTCCGATCTCTCCACAAGCACTGTCCTCTATGAACTCTCGACAGCCACTGACACTATGAACTCTAACACGCACTGTGGAGGCGGCTTAATAGTACTCTTTGGCGCACTCTCTGGCACAGTGGCTCAGTGTAGCCACCTTTCATATGCCCCTCCTCCACAGGCCAGAATTTGATGGTATTTTTGCCAGCATTGGTGGTGAAAATACCACCAAATTCGTCCACAAAAATACAGACAAAAATAAAAGATAATATTAATACCTAAATATCACATAATTAGTTAAAAATTTTGGCTTTGCACTGACCTTACAGTAACCTAATATATAAAGTACAGTAGGCAATACAAATTTTTTTCATACACGTGGCTTTACATAATAGTTTACACAATATACAAAAAAAATCAGTTTATACAAATGTTCACATAAAATGCTTTCAACGATTAGTTAATACAAAAAAGACACTAACAGGTGACATCTTTTCAGTAGAAGCAGTCCATCAGTTGCACCCAGTAAAGTTTAGCAGGTACACCCAGCAACAAGTAACATTAGTTCAGTAGAAGCAGTTCATCAGAAGCACCCAGCAATGTTGAGTAGGTGCAGACAGCAACGAGTGACTTCATTTCAGTAGAAACAGTTCATCAGTTGCACCCAGCAATGTTGAGTAGGTGCAGACACCAACAAGTGACATCATTTCAGCAGAAGCAGTTCCATCTGTGGCACCCAGTAAAGTTGCAGAGGTACACACAGCAACAAGTCACATTAGTTCAGTAGAAGCAGTCCATCAGAGGCACCCAGCAATGTTGAGTAGGTGCAGACAGCAACAAGTGACATTATTTCAGTAGAAGCAGTTCCATCTGTGGCACCCAGTAAAGTTGAGAGCAGGTGCAGACACCAACAAGTGACGTCATTCAGTAGAAGCAGTTCCATCTGTGGCACCCAGTAATATTGAGTAGGTGCAGACAGCAACAAGTGACTTCATTTCAGTAAAAACAGTTCATCAGTTGCACCCAGCAATGTTGAGCAGGTGCAGACAGCAACAAGTGACTTCATTTCAGTAAAAACAGTTCATCAGTTGCACCCAGCAATGTTGAGTAGGTGCAGACAGCAACGAGTGACTTCATTTCAGTAGAAGCAGTTCATCAGTTGCACCCAGCAATGTTGAGCAGGTGCAAACAGCAACCAGTGACATTATTTCAGTAAAAACAGTTCATCAGTTGCACCCAGCAATGTTGAGCAGGTGCAGACAGCAACAAGTGACTTCATTTCAGTAAAAACAGTTCATCAGTTGCACCCAGCAATGTTGAGTAGGTGCAGACAGCAACGAGTGACATTATTTCAGTAGAAGCAGTTCATCAGTTGCACCCAGTAATATTGAGTAGGTGCAGACAGCAAGAAGTAACATCATTTCAGTAGAAACAGTTCGATAAAATTCACTAGCACTGATCACACTGTTCATCAGCAGAAATTAAACACGACCAAATGTCACACATCATATTGAAAAGTGCAGGTAACAGTTCAGAATATTTATCTTCACTAATCAGACAGTTCAGGCATGAACAATAGTTTGAATGCACATACAAATGCTTTTACAGTAACATACAAATCATAACAAACACACAAATGATGTCAGATAATTGTCCTATTAACTATTACAATACACAAATACCAGTAAACCTATAATATTTATGGGTGTCAGTGCAAGCCACTACAAACAAATAAAATAATATTTAGGAGATAGGTGGTTAGGATTAGTAAAGGAAAACACACAGAACACACTCACTCATCTCTCATCCACCTTAAGTACTACTGTGTAATTGAATAGTGTTAACTGTGTAAATGTAATTCTGTCAAAATCTGATGTTCATCATGTGTATCAACTAGTACTGGCAGCAATGTATAACAGTCAATAATAGTTAGTCAACGTCATAGTCATCATGTCAAGACCAATGTTTGCCAAGCCAGATCAAAATGTACTGTTGTTGAACAACTGTCAGTGAGCCAAGATATGCAATTACTTCCTCTCTCCAAAAAAAAGTATATACTGCTTAGTTATTTAACAAAGTGTGTGTATAGACTATCTTCCTTCTATTTTAGTGTTCTAGTCTGCTCTCTTCATCCTCCTTGTTCCATAAGACCAATAAAAAAAAATATGCTCCTCACTTACTTTACCTCTTATACACCAAAACTCCAATAATCATCAGCATCACATAATCT
Source organism: Schistocerca piceifrons (assembly GCF_021461385.2). Taxonomy (NCBI): domain Eukaryota; kingdom Metazoa; phylum Arthropoda; class Insecta; order Orthoptera; family Acrididae; genus Schistocerca; species Schistocerca piceifrons. Next base: position 669,913,443 of record NC_060139.1, read on the forward strand.
CAATAATACCTCAATAATACGTCGATAAATGTAAACCTCAGCACCAATATCACCTTACCTCTTGTCCACAAACAACTTCATATACTCTCAATACCTATAATAATACATCGATAAATATAAACCTCATTGCCAATATCATCTCACTTCCAACACAACTCTTTCCTCTAGTCAGTCTCCTTGAACAAGTACAGATAAAATCCTAATGCAACTTCAATTCAGCATCCCATACAATCCGAAGACACAGTGTCCACACACAACCTCTGTGTAATCCATCTGACCCAAATTTTCTACTCATTATAAATTATAAGATACATTTTGGTTCCTTGTCCATCATTAAATAAAAGAAATGCATACCTGACCTCTAACAGACTTAGTTCGAATAACTCTCAGTAATTACGTACGATTACGGAGTGTGAATGATCATAATATTTCACAGTGTGTACACCACTTCAAGAATTATGGCAAACAGAAGCAAACATGTGGAGTATTTTTTGTGTCAAGTGTCACTTCCTATTTCAATTGCTCACGAAAATGCAGTCTAATAATTGTTAATGGTCTAAACCTAGTATTGGTCTGTCATGTCGTTAGCCTCCTTCCTATTAGCATAAATTTATACAGCTTCCATAAAACCTCAGCTCATGTGACTTCTATGACTTTCTTGTACTAATGTCGTTCGTCGAATGATAGCAGTTAATTTTCTTATCTTAAAAATATAAGGCACTGAGCGTAAGCAAAACTTGCAATAGCGAGTAAATATACCAGTGGAGAACAGAATGTCAATAAGTGGATGCAGCACAATTCCTACAACGAGGCTCTGCCAAGCGAAAAATCTATAATTAATGCTCACGAAAAATGCAGTGTAATAACTGTCAATGGTCTAAACCTAGTTTTGGTCTGTCATGTCGTTAGCCTCCTTCCTATTAGCATAAATTATACAGCTTCCATAAAACCTCAGCTCATGTGACTTCTATGACTTTCTTGTACTAATGTCGTTCGTCGAATGATAGCAGTTAATTTTCTTATCTTAAAAATATAAGGCACTGAGCGTAAGCAAAACATGCAATAGCGCGTAAATATACCAGTAGAGAACAGAATGTCAACCAGTGGCTGCAGCACAATTCCTACAACGAGGCTCTGCCAAGCGAACAATCTATAATTAATACAGTAGTGTGACCTAAACTCTATGTTTATACACTGTACATCAGCATTGCTATACACCAAATTAAAGAGCAGTTATGGCAACAAAACAGAAATGTGTAAATATGTAATCCATACAAAAAGCAGCAAACATATATCTTACGTAATAAACAAGTCATTAGCATCATATCAGCCTAAGCAAATAAATGTTCATATGTAATCTTAATAAGTAAACATGAAGGCGCAAGCAGATAAATGACAAAGTACAACATACATACATAATCACAGTCAGCACAATTAATCAGATAACAATTATAATTTAAATAAATAAGCACATCAGGCACATAATAGAAAAATATGACATCAGTCAAAAAGCATAGCAGCCAAGCGATGCATAATATACACACGTCACAACCCAGTTCATTAATCAATAATTGTCAAAATCAGTAAATGTATGCAAGCATGTCGCTTCACAAGTAAATTCATAGAACATGAAATTAGCACAAAGTATGAATCACGTAATCGCGAGCAGCAAATTACGTCTAAAGTACGTACCTAAGTGGAAATATGTTACCTGAAAAATGAACTCAATTAACAGTTACCTTTTTTAGTTTATTAGTTTCTTCTTCGAAATTACATTCTTCCTGAAATTTTCTCGATAGCAGGTCGTCTTAACGTCGGACACGCACAGAATTTACCTGAAGTTCTTAAATACTTTATACAACCGTATCCTGCAAAATACTAAATGTTAATAACAGAATTCATCAAGTCACTATAGCTTTATACAGCATTTAGTCGGAGAAATTAGACTGTGTGTTTGTTTACGGCTGTCAGTGCATTCGCACTGAGCGCTCGATCAGCTGTGGGCGCGTGACGTCGGAAGCTATTGTTCGCGGTCAACGACTGCCTTGTGCGGCGCGCAGACTTGACTGTTGCTTTGAGTATGTGCCGCCGCCAAAACATAGCGCGGTATCCTTGTACTCTCCGCATGTTTACATCTAGCTGTTAGTTTCTCACAAGTATGTCATTCCACAAAAATTTTAACATTTGATATATGATGTATTCCTTTAGAGCGTCGTGATTTAAGAGTTTCTACTTCGACCGTGTTATCATGTATAATTTTGCGAATTCTATATGGACCGTTATAAAGCAGAAAAAATTTGCGACATAAGCCTTTTCCTTTATGAGACAAACGGTGGGACTTAATTAATACCTTTTGACCAACCGACAAGAATTTTGAACGACCAGGACGTCTAGCTGATTTCTCTCCTCTTGCAGCCGCAGATGCAATATTTCGTAGAGCCAGGTTAACAACTTCAGAATGCCGCAGTTTCCGTGAAGGCGGAAAAGGAACGATTTCAGAAATGCGATTTGTTGGTACTTTATTTTTTAGTATCATTATAGGCGGTAAAGAAGTTGAATCATTAGGGAGTTCATTCAGAATGTTTTGAAAAATATGAAGATACTGATCCCAAGTTCTGTGATTCTGATGACAATAAAGACGGCACAATTTATTGATTTCCTTCATCCATCTCTCTGAAGCGTTAGATTGAGGGTGAAAAAGTGAAATGAAGATTGGTTTAATTTTACGACGCTGAAGAGTACGAAGCCAAATTTTAGAACGAAACTGTGATCCATTATCTGATATGACCTTGTCAACATGACCAACTTCTTTAAGAAAATGTTTGATGAAAGCTTTAGATACTGAACGAGCTGTTGCTTTGCGCAAAGGTGTAAAACACACATATTTTGACGTCAACTCCACTGTTACGAAAATGTACGCAAAACCATTAGTAGAACGAACCACTGGACCAAACAAATCGACTGCAGCCATCTCCTTTAATTTCGCTGGAATGATGGGAAACAACGGTGCTCTGTGAGAAATCGTTGGAGGCTTAGCCATTTGACATAATTTACATTTGGCAAGAACAGATGGAATACGTTTTTCCATATTACTGAAATAGCAATTTTCTCGTAATTTATGAAAGCATTTTCGGGGACCAAAGTGTGCATAACTGAGATGCGTATACCAAATCAATTTATTGACCCACTCATCAGGAATACAAACTAACCAAACAAAGCTGTCGACCGATTTTCGCTTAAAAAGAAGTTTCCAGATAGATCGCAAAAACGAGGTGTTGCCAAATCGTCCAAACTAACAAGCGTCTAGGAAAATTGCAGACACCAAGGAAACTACGAACATCACGTTTTGTAGTAGGAACAGCATAATTACGAATAGCATCTAATTTTTCTGGATCAGGAAGAATACCTTCTGTAGCAATAATGTGGCCGAGAAATTTCACCTGAGAACGACCAAATTCAGATTTTTCCAAGTTTACTGTAATGCCAACTTTTGCAAAGATACGTAATAATGAATCCAAAGTTTTGTTGTACTCACTCCAAGAACGTTTAACAATAAGAATGTCATCAACATAAGAAGTAATGTTGTCACGAAGATAAACAGGTAACATTTCGTTTAAACTACGAATGAATGCTGCTGAAGATACAGTAACTCCACATGGTAATTTCCAAAGTAACTTTTGGGTAAAACAGTCATATCCGGTTATTGTTTATCTACTCACTAGATAGATTGATAGTCGAAGAGTTCGTTTGACAGATGCAAAGAATAGTAAAAGAGTAGGTAGCGGTGCAGAAAACTAAAAGAGAAATAGCACCACTACAGCTCGGGGCCCTATGCTCGCTACGGCACATATTCACTTAGAGTAGTGAATCCCCTGAGGACAATAATAAGTTCAAACAGTAATTTTCGAAATCTCATTTAGGTAAGTAGTCAAATCCGGTTATTGTTTACTTACTCACTAGATAGATTGATAGTCGAAGAGTTGTTTTGACAGATGCAAAGAATAGTAAAAGAGTAGGCAGCGGTACAGAAAACTAAAAGAGAAATAGCACCACTACAGCTCGGGGCCCTATGCTCGCTACGGCACATATTCACTTAGAGTAGTGAATCCCCTGAGGACTTTAATAGCTGCACATAATTTCTAGTTTGTGACCTTGTGGCACATCTGGCGGAAGTGCGTACGTAAATTGATCTAACCATGCACATGGATGTATGTCATTCTTAGATTTGCGGAAGATCTTAAATTTCCGGACAGTCAAAAAGTGTTTATAGTCAAAGTTTTCGCCTCGTGGCGACAAAGACCTACCGCGTCTGTCCCAGTCCGAATGTCGATTATTGTTAAATTCGCGCGCCTGGCGCTCTCTTGTTGCATCCCGTAAATGAAACAAATTATTTTCTTCAAACCCTTCTGCTAAACTAACACTTGTCAATTTATCTGAGATCTCCTCAACTCTTTCCGATGAGTCACTTAATTGTTCTTTCACTTTATTTACGTCTTCTGTAAATGTCGCGACTCGGGTTTCAGTATTGACACATTTGATAGATAACTGTTCATATTGTCGTGTTAGATTATTTATTCTGTCGTTTGGTACGGATTCCTCGATTCTTTCAAATATTTCTTTCTTATCGTTTGCACGTTGTAAATTTAACTCTGAAAATTTCTGTACTATCACGCGATCTTTTTCTTCCTGTTCTCTGTCCTGTTCCTCTTGTCTGACTTCTGTTGAAATTACGCTATTATTGTGAGAATTTAAAATCGGTTGTACTTCTTCTCTAATTTCTTTCTTTGATTCATCATTCGTATTTTTGAAAGCTGTCCCTCTTTGTGAGCGTAACCATGTTGTCATTGCTTCCATCTCAGTTCCAAATCTTTCTATTTGTGATCCCAAATTTAATATTGCACTCATCAACTGCTTTATCTCTTCTGTCGTTAATCTCGTAATCTGTGAATTTTCTGATTGAGAAACATTTTGAACTGTTACCGGACTATTTTCCTTGCTTATTAAATTGTTTTCCACTACATTACTCATGACACTGTTTTCCTCTGTTGGCGAGTTCGCCATGTTAACAATTTCGTTATTCTGACTATTCATCATTTTTGCCTGTTTCATTGACCGCGTAATCATTTAAAAAATATAAAAAATTCGTCACTGTTCGAAAATTACACACAATGCCTCCTTATCTCCAACAATACTATTCACATGCAATGTCTCCCTCAAACACGATCAATCGAACAATTGAAATAGTTGCACAAAATTGTCAAACGCGTATACAAGGCAATAAAAAAATTAAATTTTGAAAAATACCATTAGAAGAATGCCAATTACCAAATCTACACACTCAATACAGACTACAATCACTAAACTCAAAATTACTACAACAATACTACAGTCTACAATTTTCACAATCAGAAGAATCCAAGGGACGATCCGAAGCAGCGGTCGCCACGTGCATGGGGGCTTAATTAAATGTATGATTGAAAATGATTTAGGTAGCTGTCTGTCCGATTACGCAAGTCTCGTAATCGGCTGGCCCTGACTAGTATATTTACGCTATCTGACTGCAACAAACAATGTAAGAAAATTTTCGTAAATACAGTTAATTAATTAAGACCCCAGCAACTATAAAAATCTACGAAACCAATGAGCACAAGAGTAACTGTTCTGTATGTGGGAGTGTGACTCAACGCCCACATCTGGCACGGTTCTTTTCCAACAAGACAAGAATTTTGATACCAATTATACTGACGTGACAAAAGAAATTTAGAAAAACTATAATTACGCAAGAAAACCAAAATTCACTCTAATACAAGAACACGAGCCAGATGCTTTGTTGACTGAACCTGTAGTGACACATTATTTCAGATACACAACTAATAAAGGAACATTATAAATTTTACCTTCATATATATTGACGAAATGCACTCATTACAATAACATCTGCTATCTCTCCCATCAAATAACTGCATAAAACATGGAACACTCTTTACTACAACATCTTACTCCAACTTCACGACAACCACGAGCTCTTAACACACACTGTCCTCTACGAGCTCTCTGCTAGCACTGACTGCCACGAACTCTCAACAACAACTGTCCTCTCCGATCTCTCCACAAGCACTGTCCTCTATGAACTCTCGACAGCCACTGACACTATGAACTCTAACACGCACTGTGGAGGCGGCTTAATAGTACTCTTTGGCGCACTCTCTGGCGCAGTGGCACAGTGTAGCCACCTTTCAAAATATTCTGGCAATGTACGTTTGGGGCACGGCATTGTATGGTAGTGAGACATGGACTGCGGGAAATCCTTAACAGAAGATTTGGTGCTGCAGAAGGATGCTGGAAAATCAGGTGAACGATTAAGGTAAGGAATGAAGAGATTCTCCACAAAATAGCGAGGTAAGTAACATATGGAAAACACTGACAAGCGGAAGAGATACGATAATAGGGCATGTGCTAAGTCATCAGGGAATAACTTTCGTGGTAGCAGAGGGAGTCGCTGAGGGTAAAACCTGTGGACGAAGACAGAGGACGTCGGTTGCACTTGCTAGTCTAAGATGAAAAGGTTGACACAGAAGAGGAGTTTTTGGCTGGCCGCATCAGACCGGTAAGAAGACTGATGACTGGAAAAAAAAATTAAAACAGCATAACAGCGAAAAGAAACAGAGCTAAAATCAGAGACAAACCGAAATGAGTTATAGGAAATTCGTGATGGCTGGTTCGGTCAGTTAAACAGGTAACAATTTAATAAATTGTTCTAATGCAGCCAAGTGCCATGAATTTCCTGAAACATACATTCGCTAATGATAGTCGCCTGAAGGAAACATTCCAAACGAGTTAAGTTCGACAGACCGAATGGTTGTTACGAAACATGATTAAAAGATCGTGAGTTGAATTTAGATTACTCGACAACACAAATAACCACCTGAATAACTACACAGTGAAAGAAGAATGTAGGCTGTTGTGTGACTGGTCCTCTCGTACGTCTCAGATGATCCGACAACGTGATATTTGTCTACTTGACCTAACCAAACTATCAGAAAGTTCCCCAGTATTGCTACCGCCGCGCTGCGGTCTTACCAAACACTCGCGCCATGTTCGTGGTGGTAGGGCTGATGTACACCATACCTCCACGACTCATCAGCGTAATTCGATAAATCGCAGAACTCCAGATCCAGCGCAGCTGCAGGGTCGGCTCCAGACAAAGCGTAGAATAACAGTGTATTAACAAATAAATCTGAACCAAGAGGATCCTCTCGAATTTTCCTTAACTTCTCTACTAAACTTCGTTCAGACACTCTCTCCTTGCCACTACGGCCGGTCGCAGGGTACGTTGCGAACGCACCTTGTGAGGTAACGGGCGAGTTTTGTCACCCTGGAAATATTCTAAGTTCGGAGTTGGAGTGGCCGCACTGGGGCCTCTCGGTGGGCCGCGGCTCTTCAGTGGCCACGTGGTGCCGAACGTTACCTAGGGTCCATGGACCGCATGGCTGGGAATTCCATGGTGACGCTGTGTCGATGAAGGGGACATGCTGGGAGTGCCAAAGATGGTGGACTTTGTGAAACCTTAATGGCAGACATTTCACAGTTCATATGGAAATTAATAGTATCCAGATGAATCATCATACCTCAAAAAGAAACGTGTACATAACCATTATTTACACAACGATTCTGATGGTGTAATCAGATTTTCAGTATCTTTATTAGTTTAAAGTTTAGTATCTGATGATAAATTATACAAGTAACACCCAGCAACGAATTTCCAAAATCTAAACGGTTCATCCGATTTTGTCGATCGACATGTCTTTAGAAAGCTATTAGTGTAAACCTAAATTGGTATGAATTACAAGCATGTAACTTGAATAGTGCTTGAGTTATTAGAGGTTAAAGTGGCCAATTACTACTAATCGCGTCAATCCATAAGTAATCCCCAATGACACGAAAAAACGGTAGCAGCATGCTTATAAACATAGTTATCCGTCTATGTCTTGTTTATATCCGATATATACTATTCATGATGAAATCCGTTAAATATTTACTGTGTTTTAGAAAGCACAGAGACATTAGGCTACTGGCCTATCTTTTGCTCTATTCCTTTGATATAAGTTTATTTAATTTGTTTATGTATCTAATAATGTGTGTTAGAGCGTCTTTATGGTCCAGCCGTAGGAATATTAATTTAATTTCAAGTTATTTAAACGTAAATCTAATATTTCAAATGTGATTCAAAATGGTTTTGAGTGTGCATTGGCTTGGAGACATGACAGGAGCACTGTCGCCAATCACAGCCCTCATTACTAAGGGAGGCGACTACTGAAGTGAATGGATGGGGAGTTCTGGACGGGGCGGCGTGAGGGACAGTCACACAGGACGGTACAGGACACGGGAGGTACTGTACAAAGTGTCCGGGACAGTATGGCGTGATGGACGCACAGTCGTCAGAGGCACTGAGAGTGTGGAGCGGTTTACGCGTGGTCGCGGCAGATAGAAATACTTTGGAGTGCCGACTTGTGCACTTGTGAGATTTCCGTAGCTTCTACAGTGAAGACGTAGTTTGTGTTGAGAAGTGAATATCTCACGAGCTATGTTGTTGTTCATAACTAATTATGTGCAGTAGGAACCTATTGTTTCCCTGTTATTAAACTGATATTCAATTTAATTGTTGGACCATCCACACAAATAAGTGTTTTGTAGAAATATACGGCATTCTCAAGAGTACTTCTACTATCGCACTAATTATTTAAAGTCGTTGAGATAGTACCTGCAGATTTTATTTAATTGCAATCTTTCATTTAGAAATTTCTACGTTACATATTGCGTACTACAGACTCAGCAGTATTTGGCTTGTAATGCGGTAACTACGTACCCCAGCCCCTAGACAACGAAACCAGCCAAAACTTTTAATATTTCAACTCTGAGTCGGAGGGTATGTAGTTGAGGGCCATACTCCCATTCCACATCATTTCATTATTTCGATAGCCCACAACCTCGAATGACAGAAGTATAATAGTAACTTTTGCTCCCATCAAGTTTTTAAAATGTGGGCTGTCCAATCCATAGGCTAGTGGAAGTGGAACGACCTCTTAAACTTCGTTGTCACGTGCTATGGAATTTCCAAAGTGCAGCAAAATAGGTGAGTAAGAAGTGAAGGAAAATTTTTGTCGTGTTTCCCAAGAATGTTCTGAATGTTACTGCCGTAATTTCCAGAAACCGACTTCCCAGTCCAGCAGAAACAGTTCCCGCCTAACGGAAGGTCCGGCGATAGAGCTGTGTTACCCAGAGGCCGGCCAGTGTGGCCGAGCGGTTCTAGGCGCTTCAGTCTGGAACCGAGCGACCTCTACGGTCGCAGATTCGAATCCTGTTTCGGGCATGGATGCGTGTGATGTCCTTACGTTAGTAAGGTTTAAGTAGTTCTAAGTTCTAGGGGACTGATGACCTCAGAAATTGAGTCCCATAGTGCTGAGAGCCATTTGAACCATTGTTACCCAGAGGCAGTGCATACACTTGTGGTCTTTGAGCCGGCTGATTATTGTCGGTGTTGACCATCACAAAGAGTAGCTTCCAATGTTGGCATAGCCCTGGGCACTCACAGGCTTCCCAAGGCGCTTGCGCGTAGAACCTCATCACGCATTTGTCTCACCAAAGCAGAGTTAAGATATAAATAACATATAGGTAATGACTGTAGTAAGTCTGATCGTATAATCAGAAAGAAAAGTAAGGAGTCGTTACTCTAAATTCCCCATACGATCACCCTGGTGTCATTGAAGTTGATATTTCGAATGCATTAGAATCTCTCTGATGACCTCGTGAATAAAAAGTGAAATGAGAGATGGCTGGCGAGAACGGCCTGCTGCCTCTCAGCACTAACTCATTCCCACCTCAGTCAGGTGCTGGATGGTGAGCGTCGAACCCACGGACCTTTGTAACGAAGCATTGTTGTGAAGACGCTTGCACCTGCTACGCCCAGCTCAGCTTGAAGGCAGGCCGACCTTGGGACCCTAGCATTCCTCGCTGGGCGGCTAAGCTGCGTCACGAGCTGGCACAGTGGACTGGAATGGCTACGCTGAGCGCTGGACGTGCTGGCAGCCTGCCCCAGCCGTGGCGAGTCACTGAAGCACAGGCATCCGGAATGCGTATCCCGGCCAGGCGGTATGGCTGGTGGCGTCTGTCGCCAGTCGCCCGGTGGCTTTCACTACCTTCGACCCATCAGTGCTGCGGCCAGACCCCCAGAATGGCTGTTGAGCAATGGCAGCCTCATTGCGGTAGCCCACACTACGTCAGACACCGACTCGATATCTCACTGGTTCGACACTCTGACCGGACAGCCAGTTTATACGCCAAAGTGGATTTGTTGTGGAGTGGCCGCCGCCAGTGTCATGTACAACGTATGCCAAAGCACCCCTGTGCACGGTAACTGTTTGGTCGCCGACAGGAAGGCAGTCTGCCGACGTAATGCTGTATAAGCTTATTATGGCAAGTGGCTCTCTTTCAATGACAAGTGCTTGCCTGTAGCTCACGCCTTACAAAAGTAAATGGCGATTATTCGCAAAAGTGAAGCAGGCTTTTAAGAAACTTGCTACGAATCAGCAGTAATGTGACCCCCTGTCAAAAGGCTGAATAATCGCGTTTTACAAAGCGGACCTTGCGAGACGTGAAGAAAGAGAGTAGTGAGGTTCTGGAAAGTACCTCTTTCGGAATACTGATGCGCGGTGTGGGATCCTTACCAAATAGGACTGACGGAGGACATCGAAAAAGTTCAAAGAAAGGCAGCACGTTTTGTATTATCGCGACATATGGGAGAGAGTGTCACGGAAATGATACAGGATTTGGGCTGGAAGTCATTAAAAGAAAGGCGTTTTTCGTTGCGGCGGAATCTTCTAACGAAATTCCAACCACCAACTTTCTCCTCCGAATGCCAAAATATTTTCTTGACACCGACCTAAATAGGGAGGAACGATCACCACGAAAAAATAAGGGAGATCAGAGCTCGTGCGGAAAGGTATAGGTGTTCATTCTTTCCGCGCGCTATACGAGATTGAAATAATTGAGAATTGTGAAGGTGATTTGCAGAGCCAAGGTTACTCCAGTGCCGTGGCAAACTGCGCTATCTTTCTCTGCTGAGGATCCATGATGTCAACAGCGCGATCAAAATGGCCCGACGTATCCTCAATTGGGTTTAAATCCGGAGAGTTTGGTGGCCAAGGGAGCACGGTAAAATCATCCTGGTGCTCTTCGAACCACGCACGTATACTGCGAGCAGTCTGACACGTTGCTTTGTCCTGCTGGTTGATGCCGTGCCGAGGAAAAACAAACTGTATGCAGGGTGGCCACCATCGCTAGGATATATGCATATTTGTGTTGATCCATTATGCCCTTCAGAATGACAGTATCACCCATGGAATGCCACGAAAAATATTTCCCAGACGATAAAGCACGTATGGTGCCTGCTTGCAGACGTTTCATGCCGTACACGCCAATTGCCATGTCTGATGGAGTATAAAATGTCATTCATCTGAAAATATCAACTGTTGCCGCTCAGTGGACGTCCACTTGCAAATTCCGGTCTTTGTCGCCGACGAACAGTCAGCACGAGTGCTGCAAAATAGCCGCCGCAGTAGGTGCCTGGTTCACGCAAAGTCCGCTGAACGGTCTTCGAGACTGCTGTTGGTAGCCCTTGGTTCAACTGTGCGGTCAGTTGCTCAACAGTTACTCGTCTATTCGCCCGTGCACATCCCGCAGCTGCCGCTCGCCCCTGTCATTTTTATATCCTGTGGTGCACCGCAATTGCCTAAGCCAAACGGCTTAGTCATCGATCAACAGTTTTGGATAGCGTCATTTTGCCAAGCACGGTATACTTTAACCACAGTGGCATTCGAACAGTTTACAAATTTAGCCGTTTAGGACATGCTTCCACCCTTGCATCACGACAAACACTGCACTGTTTTCCACATCCCCCTGACACGCTTTATGTGTCCTGCACTGCTGATGCTGCAACCTTTTGTCTGCCTTGTTGATGCACGCTGATGTTAAACATAGGTGGTGGCCACATTAATGTGACTGGACTACGTATAATCTAAACGGAAAAGAAAAGGAATAAGTACAAATGGAAACAATATGTAGACCTTGTGGGTGGAGAAGACTCCTAGTAAAGGTTCTCAGTTATAAATGCAATAGAAGAATAAATGTAGGAAGGCCTTATAAGAAATGGAGTACTGTAACAGGCAATTTGTCTAATACATAAAGTGGAAAAGGAGGTTTTTAGAATATTTATCAAACACAATTTTTCGTAGACACACAGCAAATAGCAGGCACCACGGCAATTAAAATATTTGTCCAAATTACAGCATGTCACCGTATAACCGTGAGGATTGTTTTAACAAAATTACAATTTGTATTCAACCATAATTATTCTACACTGTCCAGTCATACTAATGTGACCACCGCCTATGTTCTACGTCAACGTGAAAGAACCACTCACAGGTGACAGTTGCAGCATTAAGAGTGGAGGGTATTGAAAGAAAGTCGAGGGGCCACGAAAAACAGTGCAGACGTTGTCGTAATGCGGGAACTGACTAGTTTATCTGACGTCGATAAGGGCATGATCATTGGCTTTAGAGTCAAGACCGGAACCATTTTCGATATGGCTAAGTTTGTAAACTGTTCGCGTGCCGCCACATTCAAAAGTACGCCATGGATGGCAAAGTGGCACTATACAAAGGCAGGACGGAGGCAACTGTCGTGCACCGCAGGTCACTGATGACAGGTGTGAATAACGGCTGCACAGATGTTTACGGGCGAATAGACGTGCAACTGTTGAGCATCTGACTGCCTAGATCAAACAACGGTTTACCGACAGTGTCTCGTCAAGGCCCGTTCAGCGATCGTTGCTGCGTATGGGCCTCCTCCTCGTGATCGCATGCTGATCGCGTCGACGACGAAGGCTGGAATTTACACTTCAGTACCGCAAGTGGACGTCCACTTAGTGACGACAGGTACCCTTTTCAGATGAATCACGTTTTACGCTCCATTGGACAGACGGCCATGGCCTGTTCGTCGTGAAACGTCTGAAAACAAACAGTCTGCAACAATAGAAGAGTAGGGACAGTTACAGCCTGGGGAACGCACTGTCATCTCGTCGTTCTAGAAGGCCCATAGTTCAACATAAATATGTATCTATCCCACACACAGGTTTTTTCCCTCGGTACAGTGGCATCTACCAGCAGCACAATGCAACGTGTCACACAGCTCGCAGGGTACGTGCGCGCACCAGGGTGAGTTTACCGTACTTCGTTGTCCAATAAACTCCCCAGACTTACACTCAGTCGAGAATCTGTGGGACCACCTCGATCGGGCTGTTGGTGCCATTAATCTTCAACCGAGAACCTAGCGTAGCTGGTCATGCCACTGGAGTCACCATGGCTTCACTCCCTTGTCGGTGCCTTCGAGAACCCCACTGACTGTCTTCTTGCACGTCTCCAAGCGGTACGCGCTGCAAGAGGTCGTTATTCAGGTACTTTATAGGTGTCACACTGAAGTGACTGGACAGTGTAATGACACAACTATCTCCAAACCCCGTTGGAAGAAGCTTTGCTAGTAAGTACACTCTAACTGGTGACAACACCTGGTACGGATTGTACAAAACTGTCATGGTGGGCTTTCTAGTCGACCGCCAGGTAAACCTGGTGTCCGTCATCCAGACAATGCTAGCACGCCGGCCTGGCAGTTGCTGTGCCGTCCAGCTCGGGGGCAAGACTCTTCTATCAATGGGATGTTATAATTAGCACGATTTAAATCTAGTGTTGCAAAAAATTTTGCCCATCCGTATCACGAGAAACGAGAATGGAGGTCCGGTAGTGGAACGGACTGGAGAATTATTTACTTTTTCAGATTTCTATAATCAAGTAATGGCTGAACTTCACCTAACCCGTTCGGCATATACAGGGTGTAAATTTTAAGTTGACAAACCAGAATAACTTGAAAAATAAGCCTCACACGAAAAACTGTGTAGAATCCAAAGTTGATTATTTTCGAGGGGGACATCTGCTGGTGCTGAAATTAGCCCTCTACCACCGCCCCCTGGGGGTGGGGGGAGGCAACTTTAGAATTTCAAATTTTTATTGCAGAATCAGACTCTACATATAAAACTAAAAAACTAAAATTCTCCCTCTCTCCCCACAAGGTGTGGTTTGAGAGAGAGGAATGAGAGTTTTACAAATTCTGACCCAAATATAAATTTTTTCCGCAGATTAGGATAAGTTTTGTTTGTTTCGTGGTCATGAAGCCGCACAACTTTTAATTATGAAACAAATCATCTGACTAGCTAACTAACTAACCAAACATCCTACTTACTAACGAGTGAACTCATTAACTAACAAGCTAACTGACTCACGAACCTTCAAGATTTGTAAAACTCTAATTCTTCTCTCTCAAACCCCACCCTATGGGGAGAGATAGAGAGTTTTAGTTTTAGCGAATCAAAATTTATGAAGTAATAACTATTTTTTATTTATCCATAACCATTTTCCACGCAAAAATGAGAACATGGATTTTCTTGAATTACAGCGCCAACTACCAAGAATCAAAACAAAAGTTTAAGACAAAATGTACGTAGTTTTTTATCTAGAATCTGGTTTTGCAATAAAAAATGGGGGTTCTCATTTGAAATTTTAAAGTTGTATCCCGCCTCACCCCCAGGGGGCTGGGGTGGCGGGCTAATTTTAGCTCCACCAGATGTCCCCCACCGAAAGTAATCAACTTTGGATTCTACACGTTTTTTTCGTGTGAAGCTTATTTTTCGAGTTATTCTGGTTTGTCAACTTAAAATTTACACCCTGTGTATATGGTTTAACTATTCCCTCTTATATCTTCTGATCAGTAGCCGACTTAAGCTGTCTTATCCTGGGTACGAGAACAGGTATGACTCACAATGACTATTTGTGGCCTCTGTATTGTGCTTGTGCCGTGAGTCCGTGGCACAGTCGAAGTCCCACCCCTCTCGGAATTGGGTACAAAGGCTCGAGCAGTTTTCGCGCATTGCTGAGACTGTAGAAATTACAGCACAGACTAATTTACACATTCTATACTCTGTTCTTCCCTGCGTTGCTCGCGTATTTCCAATTCCTTAATATCATTGTATACGGCACGCAACTCAGATCTTGATGATGCGACCCCAGACGACACCTGGAGGGGACAATGACGTATGGACCCTCTTTAGCGATTAAACTGGTTAGCACGAATCACTTCGCTCCGTGCGCGTCATGATCAACGGAGATACCCTTGCCACCGCCACCCCTGCCTACAAGTGAGCGACTGCAGCCAGTGGTCTGCGTAACAGCGAAACTGCCAGACGTGGAAGACGATTTCGAAGACGATTGGCGGCTGCTCGCTGACAACACACAGATAGGTTCAAATGGCTCTGAGCACTATGGGTCTTAACTTCTGAGGTCATCAGTCCCCTAGAACGTAGAACTACTTAAACCTAACTAACCTAAGAACATCACACACATCCATGCCCGAGTCAGGATTCGAACCTGCGACCGTAGCAGCAGCGCGGTTCCGGACTGAAGCGCCTAGAACCGCTCGGCCACCCCGGCCGGCCCAACACAAGCGTCAAGGATATTCTATAAGGATAGCGGCGACAGATGCACGAAGGAGAGGCTAGCCAATGTCGTCCTGGTGCCAGAGAGGTCTGTTTCTATAGCACAGTGAGTGTGCTGTGTGCCCTACCAGTATATAGGACTCCCCAAGGAAAATATCATGCTTTGAGTGTCTGACAACAAACATTTAGTGTTGTTTAGGGTTTCTCTTGCAGTTTCACCATAATTGGCTGAAGCCTATGCTTGAAATGCTTCCAGTCTTGGCCCGAAATCCAATGATCATGGCCGGCCGTTATGACCGAGCGGTTCTAGGCGCTTCAGTCCGGAACGCGCTGCTGCTACGGTCGCAGGTTCGAATCCTGCCTCGGGCATGGATGTGTGTGATGTTCTTATGTTACTTAGGGTTAAGTAGTTCTAAGTCTAGGGGACTGATGACCTCAGATGTTAAGTCTCAAAGTGCTTAGAGCCATTTTTGAACCAATGATCATGTCCTTTTCGACCTCAGATAAATTACGCGGTTTCCGAATTACGATAACTACTGCACTATTTTTCATGACCTCTCGACATGCTTTTATTTTGTGACTGCGAGCTATAGTGCTGATTGCTTACTCACAGTAACTATGACAGAAGCTAGTTCAAATGGTTCAAATGGCTCTGAGCACTATGGGACTCAACATCTTAGGTCATCAGTCCCCTAGAACTTAGAATTACCTAAACCTAACTAACCTAAGGACATCACACACATCCAAGCCCGAGGCAGGATTCGAACCTGCTACCGTAGCGGTCGCGTGGCCGGCAGAAGCTAGTGCTAATAGAATTACGTAGCCCACATTGAACAGTCTAGTGGCATCTTGTGTGTTTCGGAAATTCCTTGCCAGATTAGCCCTTAGCTTTCTTGGTTTCTTTATTTAGTATGAGTGTCTGCCTGACATTATTCCATAATGTTAGTTAATACATGTGTGTATAATGAAAATGTACTCGAACTTCAATTCTGGTAAGAGTTACTGAGTGTAATAAATTCTGTATATGTACCTGCTTTATGTACTTGATCTGATTTGTTCAACGTCATTTAAATACGAATTGCTAAGCCAATGTTATGGATTTTAAGTTGTGATTTCGGTTAACATTTGTGCCCTTTTCGGTAAATTATAGTGAATTCAGTTATACCAACGATTGTCTGTAATTTAGGATTTTAAACGAAATGTAATTATGTTTTTTGATTTTAAGTTATTGGCTTTTCACATTCATATTTTTTTGCTCTATTCAATAGAATTTGTTAATAAATGCCTCAATTAGGGTTTTTATGATAACTATGCTCCTTTCTAACAGAATATTTTTCCGTCTGTTTGGAGTTGATTTTTGGAATTTGTGTTGTCAATAAGTTGTATTTGCTACTAAGATGCGTATGTGCCCTCACACCTTCTACTCCACAGCTTATATTGCTGCCAGATCCCCACTGTTTTAAGCTACACCTTTTACGTGACTCCCAACATCGGGAAAGGATAGACACAAATCCCACAACTAAACAGGTTTCTCGGATTTCAAACGTTCAGCTCGAAACCTTCTTTCTTTCCGCTACGCTTAACATCTACAGCCTGAGCTACGATAGTCCTATACACTCACAAAATTTGTGCCTTTTGTTCTTATAAACGATAAGAGAAAAGCTCCACTTCCCCCTGTTAGGTACAATGTTCTTCATCATCATCATCATTGACATCAACAAGTCGTTGGACTCATTGTGGATCGTCGTGATCCCATGAACCGAACGCCTCAATCCTGGACGGTTTCTAACTTCTCGCAGAGCTTGTTAAGAGGTAGAGTAGAAATCGTCTTGATTTTATTTGTCGACCTTCCCGCTGCCCTTCCCCTCGGTCGCAAGCCCTCAATCTCTTCCTCCATGATCATTTTCTGGATCTCTTCTCACGACATGGCCAAAGAACTGGAGAATTTTTGGCAGACACGAGAAGAAATGCGCCTGAAGATAATGAGTTTTTCAATAATGGACACAGTAGTTCTTCTGTCAGTGTATTTTACGTGCAGCATCCTTCTACGGAACCAAAGCTCACGTATCGGTACGCTGCTTGTCTCTAACCTTAAAAGAAAACGGAAAACTCATTTTAACACTCCGGATCTTCGTGCTGTCAGATCGTGATGAGCTTCTTCAGAGCCACTCGCCTTAGAGTCATCCGTCTTCTTATCTCATCTTCATGACTTCCGTGTCGCAGATTTTTGACCTAGGATAGACGAAAGAATGCACTACTTCCGTTTCCTGTAATCGACCTGTGGTCCTCAACCAGTCAGGCCCGTATGTTGCACAAAATGGGAGCCCAGATTAAGTGCACTGCCAAATTACGTGTCAAGATTAAAACCACCAGTATAAGATTTTTCTAACGAAAGTAATGTTTTTACTACCGAACGGACATTAATCGTGTGAAACACAGTTCGTCCTCTTCATCCACGATAAATAGAAAGTAGTAGATACAGGTGTCCAGGCACATGCCGTGTTCCTTGACTTCCGGAAGACGTTTGACACAGTTGTGCGCTTCCGCCTAATGAACCACTTACGAGCGTAATGTCAGACCATATGTGTGACTGGGCTGATGAGTTTCTGGCAAAGAGAACACAGCTGGTCTTTCTAAATGGAGAGAAGTCTTCAGACCTAAAAGTAACTTCAGGCGTATTACAGAACCTTTACTTTTCACAATATATGTATAAATGACCTAGCACATAACGTAGGAAGCTCCACGACATTTTCTGTGGATAATGCTTTTTTATGCATAGAATTACACAAAGAAGTTACAACACAAGAAAATTGCAGTGAAATGCGGAAGATTCGCAGAGGATCCACACTTGGGGCAGGGCTTGGCAGTTGAACTTGAAGAGCCAAAGAAACTGGTACACCTGCCTATTATCGTGTAGGGCCCCCGCGAGCACGCAGAAGTGCCGCAGCGCGAGGTTACATGGACTCCACTGACGTCTGAAGTAGTTCTGGAGGGAAAGGACACCATGAATTCTGCGGGGCTGTCCATAAATCCTTAAGAGTACGATTGGGTGGAGATCTCTTCTGAACATCACGTTGCAAGGCATCCCAGATATTTACAATAATGTTCATGTATGGGGACTTTCGTGGCCAGCGAAAAGCGTTTAGTTTCACAAGTTTCCTGGAGCCACTCTGTCGCAATTCTGGACGTGTGGGGTGTCGCATTGTCCTGCTGAAACTGCCCAAGTCCGACGCAATACACAACGGACATGAATGGATGAAGGTGATCACACAGGATGTTTACGTACGTGTCACCTGTCAGAATCATATCTAGACTATGAGGGGTCCCATATCACTCCAACTGCACACGACCCATGCCATTACGGAGCCACTACCAGCTTGAACAGTGCTCCGCTCAATGCAGCGTCCATGGATTCAAGAGGTTGTCGCGGTACCCATACACGTCCATCCGCTCGATGCAATTTGAAACGAGACTCGTCCGACCAGGCAACATGTTTACAGTCATCAACAGTCCATTATCGGTGCTCGAGGGCACAGGCGAGGCGTAAAGCTTTGTGTCGTGCAGTCATACAGGGTACACTAGTGGGTTTTCGACTCCGAAAACCCAATCTATGATGTTTCGTTGAATGGTTGGCACGCTGAGACTTTTTGATGGCCCAGCATTGAAACCTGCAGTAATTTTCGGAAGGGTTGCACTTCTGTCTCGTTGAACGATTCTCTTCAGTCGAGGTTGAACCCGTTCTTGCAAGATCTTTTTCCGGCCGCAGCGTTGTCGGAGATTTCATGTTTTACCGCATTCCAGATATTCACGGTACACACGTGAAATGGTCGTACAGGAAAATCCCCACTTCATTGCTACCTCGGAGATGCTGTGTCCCATCGCCCGTCTGCCGGCTAGAACACAACGTTTAAACTCACTTAAATCTGCCATTGTAGCAGCAGTAACCGGTCAACAACCGCGCCAGACACTTGTTGTCTTACATAGGCGTTGCCGACCGCAGCGCTGTATTCTGCCTGTTTACATATCTCTGTCTTTGAATAACCATGCCTGTACCAACTTCTTTGGCGCGTCAGTGTAGAAATGTAACGTATTACTAATACACAGACAGAAAGACCCTTTACTGTGTTAAGAAATAGATTGGCTTTCTGTGACTAAACTTTGATGTAAGTAGTTTGTGCCGATCCGGGCCTCGGGCCTCATCGCTTATCGCAAGAGGTCGCCTTAACAACTTCTGCTACCCGAGCACTCCTCCAGGACTGATCGGAACTTCCATACGTTACGTAGTCACAACCCTTATGCTCACACAATTCGTGATTTAGTTACAGTCGAAGTGATTAAGGCGACCGCTGGCGATATGCAGGAGCTTCTGGTTCGAATCCCGGTCGTGCACAAATTCTCATATGTCGTAAACAGCAGACGTCAATACATAGTCGCAGAATGCGAATGTATTTCATAGCGTTTACCATAGCTATAATCGTCAGTGACAGTCTCTGTTCTTTCAGACATGCATGCATGTTTCAAGGACGTTGTACCGTGAAGATACAGTTACTGTATAAACACAGTCATTGTAATCATCAATTACCTTTATTGTGTGATTACACCACGCTTTTGAGTACCTCAGCTGATGGATGAGTGGATGAGTGTGTCAGCACCACCAACAGAGACGTCCAGCTGAGTAGTGAGGTGTTTGATTGTGAACCGTCGATTACCTCGAATGAGATTGTCCACACGTTCGAACACTGCAGGAGTCAGAGCTGTGTGTGGCTAGTCGGCACGCGGAAAATCGGACAGGTTTTGTGCGACCTTGACAGAAGCCTCGCCCAACGACTTACTGTGCTTTTGTTCATTGCCAGGTCTTCGTAGACGCACTGAAAGCGCCTATGAATATCTGCGATGTTCTGGTTTTCCACCAAAAGAAACTCAGTGACGGTTCCCTGCTTGGAACGCACCTTCTTAGCAGATGCCATTTTGAAGGCTACGTATAGCACCGCCACCTATCGGAATTTCGTGAAACTACAGGGGTTCAAGCGGGAATAGTCCAAGATGTCCTGTAACAAATTTCGCATTTTTTCAGCAGAAACTGACCGAGAAAAAAGTGTTGCATTACTTATTGAACTCCCTTCCTAAGAACAACATTTTCACAGCTCTAAAATAATTGTGAATTAAAATGTTACTGTTGGGTTAAGTAACTTACTGTTTTACTGAATATGTACCTAAACCATCGTTTACGTGCAGTTTTATTCTATGTTTCAGCAGCTTGATTCCGCTGGGAAGCAGAAGTTTGGTGATACGACAGTTACACACCATCAGCGTGCTAGCAAATGTATATCTGCATCCTCTCTCTTAGAACCTGCTGTCGAAATTGTTTGTTATACGAAAGCCGGTTATTCATGCTGAACACTGCTACAAACATAATCCCATTGTTCTGCATTTTGACACGTTTCATTGTAACAGGAAATTTAAAAAAGCACAGAAATAGATTTAGTGTGGGGTTAGATCCTATCTTAACTGCAAATTAACGTAATCAGTTTCCCTCCTGCTTTACCTTTTGTGGCTCTTTATCACCTGAGAATAATTAGCGTGCTTAGGTAAAACGCAATCTAACATTACATCTTTGTTCCCATATTTTTAGGAGCCACACACGTTTCGTTACTGGTTCATTTAACAAGCACGAAAGCACCACGAAGATGCTCAGCAAACTGCAGTGCCAAACGCTGCAAGAGAAACGTTCTACATCACAGCGTGGTTTACAGTTAAAGTTCCGAGAGCTTACGTTCCTAGAAGAATCAGCCAATACATCGCTACCTCCTACGTAGGTCTCACGAAAAAACGACGAAGATAAAATGAGAGAGATTCGAGTCCACACACAGGCTTACCGCCAATCTTTGTTTCCGCGAACCATTCGTGATCGGAACAGGAAAGGGAGGGGGGGGGGGGGGGGAGCGTCCACTGCTACCCAAAGTACCCTCCGCCACATGCGGCGAAGCGGGTTGATCTCTCCCTTTCATTAAACAATCAGTCCATCTACCTAGATAGTTGTCTGCCTCTTCACTCTTCCATGGTAGATACTAGTTTAGCCGACAAAAGCAGCGTTGACGAAAATTCGACTAAATACTTACCGCGCAAAAGTCACATAACTCCAGTCTACGGGCAGTAACTGAAAGTTAGTTAAACTATCGAGCATTCGGGAGTCTTCCATGACTCATTTGAAAAATGTCTAAAATTTCCTTTAAGTTAGTTTATTGTCTTTAAAACACGTAAAATGGCTATAATATCCGTATTTAATATCCCTGTCATTTACGCAATGTTTCTGACTGTCTGTGTTACACGTTTACACCTGAAAGCAGCCGGAAGATATTTAGTCCGGCCCCATATTTTGAAACGTCGTGACAGTCACTGATCCAAGAGTACTCGCGAGTTAACACATTAAGTCGTCCAGTAGACTTCATGTAAACAAGTGCTGTCCATAACGTAATCTGCATGAAACACGCCACGCGGAGTTTACGTACGAAATGAAATGTTCATACACGAGTATCTCGTAAAATAAACCACTCACAAAGCTCAAACTTTCACGAAGTATTCAGAACTGTAGTCGCTTTTAGTCAACGACATGAAACCGATCAAACGCACGAATTTCTTCATTTTGGTACAAATTAGATCAGCGCGGTTTATCATAGGTGTTTACCAGAAAACAGCTCCGAGCGATATTCAACTCATAGAACTGAGGCACAAAGCCCTACTTCAACGCGCGCGAAATGCTGAATTGTTATTGGCTAGTATGTTAAACAGCCAATGAGATCAGATGGTTCAAATGGCTCTAAGCACTATGGGACTTAACATCTGAGGTCATCACTCCCCTAGACTTAGAACTTCTTAAACCTAACTAACCTAAGGACATCACACACAACCATGCCCGAGGCAGGATTCGAACTTGCAACCGTAGCAGCAGCGTGGTTATGGACTGAAGCACCTAGAACCGCTCGTCCACGGCGGCCGGCCCAATCAGATCATCTTGCTGTGTTTCTAATGTCGGCCAATCAGATTACCACAAGTAATTTAGACTAGAAATCTTGTAATTTCGAAACTAAATAAACTTTAATGAAAACAAAATACGATTCTTTTCTGTAAAAGAAAATACTAATAAATTTAATACTCCACACTCCTCCTGCCTACCTTTTACAAAATCAATCTCACACTGAAATACGTCACAAATTCCCCTATTGCACAACAACTTTCTCATGCATTCATTTGCCGGCCGCGGTGGTCTCGCGGTTCTAGGCGCTCAGTCCGGAACCGCGCGACTGCTACGGTCGCAGGTTCGAATCCTGCCTCGGGCATGGATGTGTCTGATGTCCTTAGGTTAGTTAGGTTTAACTAGTTCTGAGTTCTAGGGGACTGATGACCAAAGATGTTAAGTCCCATAGTGCTCAGAGCCATTTGAACCATGCATTCATTTATACAGTTTTAATAAAATATCACATTCACACTTCACGTATGTCCTCCACTCACTCTATCAGTTTCACCCAAATACTCACAGAACCAAACCACGATGAAATAATAATTTAGAAAGTACTTTTACCTGTGGCAATGAAACTAAAGGAAATTCCACAAAATTAGATTATTCGAATCAGTCCTCTTGGTTGTAGTTTCAATTAATACTATAGGTGAGTACATTACAATCCCTAACTTAGTTTCACAATGCCAGCGCGGTTATTATGTGTTTTAGGTAAAAATTTATATCTCCGAAAGTATTGAAGTTACTGATTTGAGATTTTAATAGTATGGTTATGTTATCAATAGAATTTGGTACACAAAGTATGAAAAAGCTAGGTTAATATTGAAGAGTATTTCTCCAGATTCATAGGACTATGTGTAACGTACTGCACGCAGCGTTTTAGGCAAGTACGGCGCTCGCCCGGCCCAGTAGCATGCGTCTGCTATTCCAGCGTGAGAACCAAAC
The DNA here is from genome assembly GCF_021461385.2 of Schistocerca piceifrons. Classification (NCBI taxonomy): domain Eukaryota; kingdom Metazoa; phylum Arthropoda; class Insecta; order Orthoptera; family Acrididae; genus Schistocerca; species Schistocerca piceifrons. The sequence goes on from NC_060139.1 coordinate 669,937,001, forward strand.
TCAGCTCTCCCCCCGGCTCCGTGGCAAACTACGCTTCCAGTGCAGGATGGCAACACGAAATAAGTTGCTACGTTACACACACAGCCGTACGCTGTGGCCGAGTGTTCTAGGCGCTTCACATGGCTCTGATCACTATGGGGCCATCTAAGTTCATCAGTCCCCTAGAACGTAGAACTACTTAAACCTAACTAACCTAAGGACATCACACACATCCATGCTCGAGGCAGGATTCGAACCTGCGACCGTAGCAGCAGCGCGGTTCCGGACAGAAGTGCCTAGAACCGCTCGGCCACAACTGCCGGCCCAGGAATGAAGCCACTGTACATGATTAATGGCAGCGGTATTCACGGGAATGTACAGTCCCTAGAAGACGGGGCTCCGGACGGCCACATAGCACTACCGAGAGAGAAGACGATCGTGGCCGAATGGCTCTGGCGCATCATAACTGCATATGCAGAAGCAGCAGCAGCACAGTTAGAAAAAGAACTGTTACAAATCGGCTATCAACAACAGATCCGAGCTGTAGCGCGCATTACACTCACCCCAGACCACCGCCATTTCCGACTTCGTTGGTGTCAGGCGAGAGCTTATTGGAGGGCAGAGTGGAAGTCTGTTGTGTTTTCTAATTAAATCTGGTTCTGTATTGGCGCCAGTGGTGGCTGTGTGTTGGTTAGAAAGAGGCCAGTTGATGGCTGCTAGACACACTAGTGACTAGACCTTCACCCCGAGTTGTCTGCGGTGCAATTTCGTTGACAGTAGAAACACTCTCGTGGTTACACCATGCATCCTGACTGCAAATTTGTACGTCGATCTGGTAAGTCTATCTGTTGTGCTGCCATTCATGAACAGCCATGCAGAGGGTGTTTTCCGACAGGATAACCCTGGCCCATATACCCCTGTTGTAGCCCACCACGCTCTACAGAGTGTCACAATGTTGCCTTGGGCTGCTCGATCACCGTAACTGTCTCCAATCGAGCACATAATGAACATCATCGGACAACAACTGCAGCGTTAGCCACAAACAGCATTATCGGTCCCTAATTGACTGACCGAGTTAAACGGGCATGGAACTCCATCACTCAAACTGAGATCCGGCACCTGTACAACACAATGCATTCATGTTGCATGCTTACATTGTAAGGAGTGTGTCAGAACTCTCCATTACATAGATTAAATGTTACATTGCGTATCGAAAAGAATACAGCCAGCTTAAGACTATTCTTTACATTGTATAAGATTCTGCGATTTTCTTTGGAAATAAATAAGCTCTCAGATATCGATAGCTACAATGTGAGGACGAAACATGGGAGCGCGATTCTAAACATTGTTGTGAAACGAGGTCTGACTGCGAGAAAAAAATTTCGGTACTGTTGGTCGACATTTCGGAGACAGAATACGTGTTACGCCGCTCTCACGTCGAAGATTGCAGATCTTACCACATTCAAGACCTGATTTCATTTATATAGCCAGGAGAGATTCAGATAGTTTAACTACGCTTCAAGATGGAATTCAAGATAAAAATCGCAAGCACACTGTAAAGCGCAATTGCAGGGCTAGGCTCGTGATTGTTAGTCCGAGTTTGCAATAATCCGATGTTTTGATCGTCAGTTAAAGATGCTTCCTTATCCTCGAAATCATAATAATAATTATCCTCCACATCAAATTCATAAATTTGCAGTGGTTAATATAACGTTAATCTGGCACTCAGCTATTATTGATACTTATAAGGGCATTTCGTCATTTCGCCATTATTAATACTTGTCAAACTATTATTGGTCATGATGATTTCTGAAGTTTTTAAATAGACTTAATTTATGAAATCCCTTCTTACAAGTTATTTAGTAGTTAACAGGACCCAAGCGAACTCCTTTTTTTTATAAATCATTGTTAGTAACAATAAGTTTTAGCCGATGCTGCTACATGCTACTGCGAATTGTTGTAAACCACTTGGAAAAAGGCAGTCGTCTAAAGAGGTGAGTGCAAAACGTAGGGCCAAAACAGAGACTCTGACACACCACAACACGTCGTGTACTCTGATCCAGTAAATGCCGTTGCACAAGCCAGATTCTGTATCACTTGTAAATTCTTATTCAAATATACAGTCAGATAGCTTAGGTATTCATTGTTACATATTCCGATACGCAGTAAGATAGCTTATGCAAATGTTAGTTTTAAGTTTTTCATGTAACGATCTGTTGAGGGCTTAAATGACTGTGAAACTGACACTCATACAAGACGCACACAGATTCCGATTACTAATAGCTGAGGTTGCTTATCGAGTCCATTTTCACAAACGAACATAGGCTTTATTTGTTGTAGGTACGTTACAACATTCAACAATTCGGCAGTTATATCATTTATTAATATACTGTACCAGTATTTCACATTTGCAATGGCTTATCTCGTGCTTACATTAACATGCGATCTTGCGATGTTAATCACTTAAATATGTTACATAGACAAATGCATTCCGATAATTTCATTCATTCTTTCTTTCTTTCTTTCGATTACGCCGTAGGCCTGCAGCAATCGCAGGGTCGGCATGGTTAGAACGGATTTGGCAAGGTTACTTTTAGGGGTGGCCGGATGCCCTTCCTGCCGCCACCCCGTACCCCCTGGGATGGCATCAGTGTAGCACAGCTGTCTGCATCTAGTGTAAATCGTGTAATAGAGCAAACGTGTTTCAAATGTCTGCGACGCGTGTAACTGAGGCGGAACGTGGGGACCAGCCCGGTATTCACCTAGCGGGATGTGGAAAACCGCCTAAAAGCAACATCCAGGCTGGCCGGCACACTGGCCCACGTCGTTAATCCACCGGGTGGATTCGATCCGGGGCTGGCGCGCCTACCCGAGTCCAGGAAGCAGCACGTTAGAGCTCTCGGCTACCCTGGCGGGTATTCGCAAAATTTCATTGTGCTACATTAATTATTTGTTGGTATTGCGATTTTTTCCGTCAGTGTACTTGGTCGTGGTCTACTTGGCGGTAGAGCATAGTTTCCTTCACTTCGTTTCCTTTGACAAGGCTACAGCGCCGTCCCTTTCTTCTCTAATGAACTGCCTGTCGACGTTAAACTCCTTCCATGAAGAGACATTTCACCACGATCACAACGCTGAGCGGTCACGAGGTTTAGGAGCTGCTGATACCGTGACTCAGACATGTACCGCCGGCTCGCCGCCACCTGTGTGTTTAGCCGTGCGACCCGCGAGCCGCCACTCGCTGGGTAGTCCCCTGAATGAAGTGCCGAATGAAGTGCCGCGGCCGGAGGTCGGCCGGGCAGCAACTACTCAGCGCGTTGGCCGCGGTCCAGGCGCGGTGCAACACGTAGCAGCTCTCGGCACGCGGTCAGCCGGAGCAATTTCCTCGGGCGGAATAAAGGAGTGCTCGCAAGGAGCGAGCGGCTATCAAGCGCCGGAAGTGGCCTGCTAACAGCCAATCTCTGTCTCGCTGCCAGCCAAAGCGTGTTCGCGTACTGGCACCGTTCTGAGCAAATTCCCTAATGGAGAGTCTGTAAGTCATTATGTCACAACAGACTCCTTGTGAGCGAGGCACGTAGAAAACGAGAGACGGTGAGCACATTTCGCTGAGTGGTTGGCGCAGCTTCCTGTTTCTACTTACACAGCTAGCCTAGTTTCTGAACTTTTCCCCTTGCTACAATGAAATGATCGAAAGCTATTCGTTTAACGGCTGTATCTACTTGTATCTCACTACGGGTGTGGTGTCACCGCCAGACACCACACTTGCTAGGTGGTAGCTTAAATCGGCCGCGGTCCATTTAGTACATGTCGGACCCGCGTGTCGCCACTGTGTGATCGCAGACCGAGCGCCACCACAAGGCAGGTCTCGAGATACGGACGAGCACTCGCCCAGTTGTACGACGACATTGCTAGCGACAATACGGACGAAGCCTTCCTCTCATTTGCCGAGAGACAGTTAGAATAGCCTTCTGCTAAGTCCATGGCTACGACCTAGCAAGGCGCCATTAGCCTTACATAGTTTGAGAGTTATCGTATAAATGTCTCAAGAAGAACGATGTATACAACCATTATTAAAAGTTAAGTATAAAGCAGCTACGTACTTTTCTTGCTGCCATTCAATAGTTATCCTGTTCCAGAATTCACGCCCGTCTGCGTTAGATAGCGTGCCTATCGGCCCCCTCAAAATAACACTGTGTCGGCACTTCTGACGACACATCAACGGGCAAGATAGATACTGCATACAGGAAAATTAAAGGGACCTGTGGAGAAAAGAGAGCCACTTGTATGAATATCAAGGGCTCAGATGGAAACCCAGTTCTAAGCAAAGAGGGAAAAGCAGAAAGGTGGAAGGAGTATATACAGGGTCTATACAAGGACGATTTACTTGAGAACAATATTATGGAAATGGAAGGGGATGCAAATGAGGATGAAATAGGAGATAGGATACTGCGCGAAAAGTTTGACAGAGCACTGAAAGATCTAAGTCGAAACAAGGCCCCTGGAGTAGACAACATTCCATTAGAATTACTGACAGCCGTGGGAGAGCCAGTCCTGACAAAACTCTACCATCTGGAGAGCAAGATGAATGAGACAGTCGAAATACCCTCAGACTTCAAGAAGAATATAATAATTCCAATCCCAAAAAAAGCAGGTGTTGACAGATGTGAAAATTACCGAACCATCAGCTGCAAAATACTAACGCGAATTCTTTACAGACGAATCTAAAAACTGGTAGAAGCCGAACTCGGGGAATATCAGTTTGGATTCCGTAGAAATATTGGAACACGTGAGACAATACTGACCCTACGACTTATCTTATAAAATAGATTAAGGAAAGGCAAACCTACGTTTCTAGCAGTTGTAGACTTAGAGAAAGCTTTTGACAATGTTGACTGGAATACTCTCTTTCAAATACTGAAGGTGGTAGGGTTAAATACAGGGATCGAAAGGCTATTTACAATTTGTTCAGATACCAGATGGCAGTTATAAGAGTCGAGGGGCATGAAAGGGAAACAGTGGTAGGCAGGGGAGTGCTCTGTATATTGAGCAAGCAGTAAAGGAAACAAAAGAAAAATTGGGAGTAGGTATTAAAATCCATGGAGGATTTTGAGGTTTGCCGATGACATTGTAATTCTGCCAGAGACTGCAAAGGACTTGGAAGAGCAGTTGAACGGAATGGATAGTGTCTTGAAAGGAGGATATAAGATGAACATCAACAAAAGCAAAACGAGGACAATGGAATGTAGTCGAATTAAGTTGGGTGAGACTGAGGGAATTGGATTAGAAAATGAGACACTTAAAGTAGTAAAGGAGTTTTGCTACTTGGAGAGCGAAATAACTGATGATAGTCGAAGTAGAGAGGATATAAAATGTAGAATGGCAATGGCAAGGAAAGCGTTTCTGAAGAAAAAATTTGTTAACATCGAGTATAGATTTAAGTGTCAGGAAGTCGTTTCTGAAAGTATTTGTATGGAGTGTAACCATGTATGGAAGTGAAACGTGGACGATAAATAGTTTGGACAAGAAGAGAATAGCAGCTTTCGAAATGTGGTGCTACAGAAGAATGCTGAAGATTAGATGGGTAGATCACATAACTAATGAGGAGCTATTGAATAGAATTGGGGAGAAGAGGAGTTTGTGGCACAACTTGACTAGAAGAAGGGATCGGTTGGTAGGACATGTTCTGAGGCATCAAGGGATCACCAATTTAGTATTGGAGGGCAGCGTGGAGGGTAAAAATCGTAGGCGGAGGCCAAGAGACGAATACACTAACCAGATTCAGAAGGATGTAGGTTGCAGTAGGTACTGGGAGATGAAGAAGCTTGCACACGTTAGAGTAGCATGGAGAGATGCATCAAACCAGTTTCAGGACTGAAGACCACAACAAAAACAAATACTTCTACACTCCGCATTCCACCTTAAGGTGTGTGGCTAGGGTACTTCGAGCTCAGCTATCATTTCCCCCAAGCCTGCTCCGATCGAGCATAGTGATCGGAATGAATGTCTGCTGGCAGTCTTCCGTATAAGCTCCAGTTATTATCGTCTTTCAGTTATGGTCATTTCACTAGTTTTATGTGCAAGGAAGTAAGACATCATCTGATTCTTCATGTAATTGTAACTGTAAACCACTCCGTGAGGTAAAACTCCGGTTTTGTAACGTCTGCCATTGGAGTTCGATGAACATATCCGCTCTCGCGCTTGCTATACGAACTGTTTATGAAACACACTGCTATTGAGACCTGAGTTTCTCCCGGCGTATACAATGTTCAGATGACTTACGGGAATGCAGGCGGATGACGTCGACGAAAACTGACCATATTTCGATAGGTGACATTCCTATCATTTTCAAGGTAAAACTGCAGCAAGTAAGCGGAGTGCAAGTAATTTAAAACCTCAGTTTCTACAGCAATTCCGGAAATATAGCACACACACACACACAAACACACACACACACACACACACACACACACACACACACACACACACACACACAAACAAACAAACACACACCCAAATATGACCAACGCCAGAAGTTATCGATAGTTAAAATACCTAAAAAGTTGAGATAATATTAACTTTGTGCCTTTGCTTTTGGCAAAGAAGAGAACAGTATTCCACGCTCAATTTAAGCAAAAATATCGAACTATATTTACAATGTTACTCGCTAGTTCAATTTCAACTGCTTCGTTCATAACACTACTCCAACAGCTAGAAGTACACGCCAGAATCTCCGTGTTGTTATATGCCTTAGGATGGCCGGTGCCAGGACAATGTTCTGTAATAGCAGTTTTTCTCGGCTGTTGTAAACTGTTATCAGCTGAGTTAACCCATCTTCAGGTACCTTTCGTCAGAATGAATACGATGAAAGACAGATTAGACGAGCGTTTCAGTATCGACCAGCAGTGCACCGGATGAGTGATGATGATACCCGACTTGGCACCAAGATATACGGCCTTTTTGCAATACGCAGGGAGAATTTCCAACAAAATGGGTCATTTAGCGGAGGTATAATGTGAAAGTCGTTTTCTGATCGCCATCTAAGAACAGAACCCTTTTACGTTCCGTTAAGGATGATCTTCGTTTGCATTAAGATGGGTTTCTATCGTATTCCTTGTAGTCATGGCATATCTTATGTTGGTAAGCCTATCAGGACCGTAGAAGACCGGTGTACTGAGTACATGCGTCACACACTCTTTACAGCAGCCGAGCAAATGGCTCAAATGGCTCTGAGCACTATGGGACTTAACATCTGAGGTCATCAGTCCCCTAGAACTTAGAACTACTTAAACCTAACTAACCTAAGGACATCACACACATCCATGCTCGAGGCAGGATTCGAACCTGCGACCGTGGCGGTCGCGCGGTTCCAGACTGAAGCGCTTAGAACCGCACGGCCACACCGGCCGGCCAGCCGAGAAAAGTGATAACTGCAAAACATTGTCTTGGCACCGATCATCCAATAGAAAATAACAACATGGAGATCCTAGCATCCTCTCACAGCTGTTGGCGCAGTGTTATTAAGGAGGCAGTTGAAATTAAATTAGCAAGTAACTTTGTAAATAGAGAGAGGTTTCTGCTTAAATTCTGCGCGGAATACTGCTGTCTCCTTCGTTAAACACAGAAGGGCAAAGTTAATGCTACCTCTCTCGGTTAGTAATTTTCACTATCGATAACTTGTGGCGTCGGTAATCTTTCGTGCTATGGTGACGCTAGTTTTCATAGCGTGTGTTATCGTTCCGGAATTGCTCTGGTGCAGTTTTGCCTTGAAAATGACAGCTGGTCACCTTTCGAAATATCGTCGGTTGTCGACAAACGTCACCCAATAGCTTTCCCCTGAGTTATTTGGACACTGCTATTGTTTGAATCTCGTACATTACTCCTTCCTCGTAAGGATCCCACATTGACGAGCCATATTCAGGAATCAGTCGAACTAACGCTTTGTGAGCTACCTTTTTCGTGGGTTAGCTACAATTCCCTGTCTTCTTCCCAGTGGAACAGTCTATCATCTGCTTTTCCTAAGGTTACTCCAGACACATAGTCGTAGTCGTTTGGAGGTATCTGTAATGCGTTACACTTAATTATGTTGCGCGTCAATTGGCAGCTGCTGCACCCAGCATTACAACTGTAGGGTTTTCTTTGTTTCTTTTTTCCCCTACATTTTCCAGTTACTATCCGCAACTTTCTTCACATAACAGCAGCATGGAAAGAAGCAAAGGAAGGAAGAAAGATTAGGATGTAACGTTTCGCTGACGACGAGGTCATTAGAAGCAGAGAGAAACAGCGCTGTAGCTTCGATTGGACAGTGAAAGAAGTCAACCGTGTCCTCTTCAGTGAAAAGGCAGCCTGACAGTGGCTTACAGCGATTCAAATTAAACATAGGAGAACCTAAATTTGAATAGGTAGGAGAGGATATGAACCACCGTCCTCCAGAAAGTGAATGCAATGAAGAGGCTCATGTACACTGATCAGAAATATCCGGACACCCGTCTCCATCCAGAATAGGCCACTAGATGTCACTATAGGTGGACCAGCCATTATAAAAGGAGGCGGGCTGTCAGTAGAGAAGCAGAAAACATGGCATGGCGTGTTCCGGTGAGCTCAGGGATTACGAACGTGGACTGGGCATCGGATGTCAGCGGAATAATAAGTTCACCAGCGATATTTCGACCCCTCGAAAGCTGCCCAGGTCGACTGTTGCCGAAGTGTCTGAAAGTTGCTGGGAATACGTAGGAACAGGACAGTTAAACCAAGACTAGGCAGATCTCATGTACTGAAGGACAGTGACCGTCGACCAGCGCAGAAGACGATTGTAAAAAATCGCATTAAATTAGCGAAAAGAATCACTCGTGAGTTCCAAATTCCCACCATCAGTCCAGCTAGCACAACAGCTGTGCAAAAGAATTGCAAAAAATAGGTAACAGTGGTCAAGCCCTTCCTCATAAGTTACACGTTTCTGTAGTCAATAATAAGCGACGCTTGAAGTGGAAGAGAGGACGACGCCACTGGAGGTTGGATATCTGTAAAGGAGTGATTTGTAGTGCCGATCCACGGTAAAGCCTGTGGCAATCCGATGGAAGGGTTTGGGTTTTGCGAATGCCTGGAGAATGTTACTTGCCATCATTCTCAGTGGCAACAGTGGAGATATCGTTACTGTATCAAGGGCGCCCATACCCGGGGACAAGGAGGAGGATCCTTCACCCCCCCCCCTCCCCCCTACCCCACGGTTGTAAGGAGACTGAAAAATATAGTGTAGTCAGATATTAGAGAAATTTTTAATAGGGTCGAAACTGGAGTTTTTTATGGAAACTTACAAGTCGTCAATCGTCTCCCGAAATATTAAAAATATTACATACTTCGATACTAGCTTCCCCCTACAAACTGTTGTATGGGCGGCTTTGTACGGTATGAAGCTGTTTTTCACTGTGATCACTTTATTATACTTCAGAAAAAGCTAAATTCAGAAACATGTGGAGCCATTTTACAGCATTGTGTACTGCATACAACAGAGGATCAGTTTGGAGACGATGGTTGTATCAGCATGACAATGCACAGTGTCATAACGCAGCGTCTGGGAGGCAATGGTTTGTGGACAAAAACATTCCTGAAATGGACTGATGTGCCCTGAGTCCCGTCCTGGATCCTAAGGAACACCTTCTGGGGTGAGAACGTCAACGTCGCTCGAGACCCCTGGTCTAACATCAGCACCTTCTTTGATATCGGCTCTTGGTGGAAATGGGCTGCCATTCCTCCACATTCAGACACTTCGTTGAGAGTCCCACCAGAATACAGACTAGTCATAATGGCGAAGGTTAGACACATCGCACGTTAATGTCCACTAATAGGCATATGGATAGTTTTGATCAGTGGTGTAGTTTTCGACTGCTTTCTCCACTAGACATCATATCGATTTTGGGATAAGAGATCATTAGTTTGCGATTGGTCGTTATTCTGTTTCGTTTCCTATTTCGTAAATTACAGGCTTTTCGCGGTTGTAGAGATATTTTCACAAAAACAATCACCGATGGACTTCTTCTCTTCTAGAAGGGGGGGGGGGGGGGAGTGCGGCCTCACTTGAACAGCCTAGTTTACCAGACTTCTCTCAGTAATCATATGGGCCCTGTTTTAGAATTATCACAGCAGCCAAACTCCTGGGATTCTGGAACGTATAAGCCAGTCGATAGTGCGTCGCTATACGATATACGGTGATCATGGTGGTCAACATTTTGAGCAATACCCGCAAGGGAATAGATCTTCATTTGTTATGTACTATACTGTATTCTTGCAGAAGAGACTGAATACACAATTATAAAAAAATGTTTGCGTCTCGTTCAAGGTTTGTTGCGTTTCTCCGCACATTTTTACGTTTTGGTGACGGCACATAACAGGCTTTTCCAATGTTGTGATTTCAGAGAAACAAAAGGAATGGAGCTAACAAACTGAAAAGTTCGTAGTTACGTTGTTATTCCGTAACAAGCCACGGGAGACAGTACCAGAGGGAGTCTGGCCAGAGGGTGTCTGGGATGGATCCTGTATATCGTTCGAAAATGGTTCACTATGCGTCAGTGAGAAACTTTTGAAAATCTTTTTCGGAATTCGAGGAACCCTACCACAACCTGCGACCCGTTATTTAGTTCCTTGTGATTCTCATGAACGAAAAGAGTGAGCTGAATGTCGCAATATTGTGGAATCCAAGTTCCTAGAGAGGACGTATTCAGTGTCCAAAAAGGCTAGATTACTAGAGTGTAGCTCGCATTCCTTAATTCTGCAACAGTTGGACGTTAATAATATAGGCCTATACTAATGTGTTCGACGAACCTTCTAGTAAACGAGAATAACGTGCACACTTTTCTCAACTGCTTGAAGAGCGTCGTACCTCCAGCGACATACGATAAACTGCGGCTAAGAGAGCAGCGATTTCCACCGCATAACCAACATAAAATCGTACAGTCAGAAGTTCCAACTGCCTTTCTTCTCCTGGACAATTTCTTTGATTTCGTATTATATGAGTAGTTATCTGAATAAGTTATTTCATTCAGGCGTCCGTGCGGTGACTGAAAGGAGGAATCGTATTGAAATTTTCCCAAGGCCAGATTCTGTGTGTATTTTGGTCTTTTCTGTGTCATCTTCCGCTTGGGTGCAATTAAGCTGGCTGAGTGGCTGTATAGACGATTTTTTAACATTTTTTGCCAGATCAATGGTCAACAACTTACTTCCGAATTCTGTTGCCGCTGTTGCTGATGCCGACAAAGTATTGCAGTTGTAGCTGAGTTTTTCGACGACTTCCAGCGCATTGTGATTACGTTCCTGCCTTCTTATAGAAATGTACCTCATGGGTTCTGAATATATTCGAAGATCATTTGAACAAATAAATACGTTTTGTTTAATGTCGTTGAACCTGCTGGAACGATTTATTGCGAGTAAAGAGGAATTTTCGGACACTGAACAATATTATGCTTTTTTGGTTGTTTGAGTCACAGCCATGACACTGGACTTGATAAAAAATGAACAACTTCTGTTCCTACAGAGCAAGGTGAAATAGTCCATATTTCAGTCCAGATATTACAGATGTAGGGCTGTTTGGTTGCATATAGTTATTCTGTCAAGGAAGTTTTAAGTTTTTCCTGGTTTCCCGAAGTCAGTTCAAGCAATACCACAATGCCGTCCCAGACAAGTCCCCATTGTTGTTCAACTGCAGTAGTCTAATTAATGAAATATGAAGTGATAATGGGTGTATGACAATGGGCACAACCAAATAGAGCAACTTCTCCCAATCAGATACCGCATAAGGAAGGTTCTGTACTGACTAAAGCCCATATAAAAATCATTAGGTAGCCTACATAGCTGTGAGGGAAGATTCGTCACTACCATCACAAAAACAGCCAGAAGCTCAAAATCCACCGTTGTAAAGGAAGTGGAGCATCAGCGCCCGACATTGCACCTCGTATATAATATCCGCTAACAGCTCTCTGTAATGGATGTTCTCACAGTGTTATCGAGTACCATGAGTACGCCGGTATTTACTCGTACGTGTAATCCTAACACAAGTACAACCGAGCGCTACAGTCTCACACCCTAAGACATGTAAGCAAATTACGTCTATTTTGTCGATGATAGCAATAAAAATAGTATCACACCTCTTCAACCATTTCGTTATTTATCTTTTCAGTAACACATTAACAGGTGGTTCTTGATAAACGTGTTGTCACTAAATTTTCCCAGCGTTAGCACGTGCAACGACAGCAGTACGGCTTATAGAACTCAATGCCCAACAAAAATAATCTGTTCAGTGAAAAAATACAAAGTAGGTTTCGTTAAGTTTTCATATAGATGGAACGTAACGTTAATTGGTTAAGCCATGCCCTATAATTAATAAAGGGCATTAGTTCAGTTACATCTGCAGTACGCATGATTAAAGCTGCAAGTGATTTAAAAGCGAAGAAATCTGCTTATTCTACATATTTCCATTCACTAACGAATTACGGGATTTCTTTCGATAAACAAATTTTCTTACTGGGATAATATTTTACAATACAGAATCCGTGTTACATCAATTAATTTAAAAGCGAAGAAATCTGCTTATTCTGCATATTTCCATTCACTAACGTATTACGGGATTTCTTTCGATAAACAAATTTTCTTACTGGGATAGTATTTTACAATACAGAACCCGTGTTACATCAATTATCAGTTACACTGAAGAGCCAAAGAAACAGCTACACCTGCCTAACACCGTGTACCTCCCGCTGCCCCCCCCCCCCCCCCCAATCCCTTCCCGCGAGTACACCGAAGTGCCGCATTATGATGTGGCATGGACTCGACTAATGTCTGAAGTAGTGCTGAAGGGAACTGACACCATGAACCCTGCATGGCTGTTCATAAAGCCGTAAGAGTACGAACGGGCGGAGAACTCTTCTGAACAGCACGTTGCAAGACGTCCCAGATATGCTGAATAATGTTCGTGGCTGGGGAGTTTGGTGGCCAGCGGAGGTGTTTAAACTCAGAAGTGTGTTCCTGAAGCCACTCTGTAGCAATTCTGGACGTGTGGGGTCTTGCATTGTCCTGCTGGAAGTGCCAAAGACCGTCGGAATGCACATCGGTCAGAGTCGTCCCACATCACTCCAGCTGCACAAGCCCCACGCCATTACAGAGCGTCCATCAATTTGAACAGTCCCTTGCTAACATGCAAGGTCCATGGATTCATGATGTTGTCTCCAACCCGTACACGTCCATCCGCTCGATACAGTTTGAACAGAGACTCGTCCAACCTGGCAACATGTTTCCAGTCATCAACAGTCCAGTGTCGGTGTTGACGGACCGTGGTGAAGTGTAAACCTTTGTGTCGTGTAGCCATCAAGTGCACACGAGTGGGCCTTCGACTCCGAAAGCCCATATCGTGGTTTTTCGTTGAATGGTTCGCTCGTTGACACTTGTTGATGGCTCAACATTTAAATCTGCAGCAGTTTGCGGAAGGGTTGTATTTCTGTCACGTTAAACGAGTCTCTTCAGTCGTGGCTGGTCCCGTTCTTGCAGAATCTTTCTCCGCCCGCAGCGATGTCGGAGATCTGATGTTTTACTGTTCCTGATATTCGAGGGACTCTCGTGAAATGGTCGTACAGGGAAATACCAACCTCATCGTTACCTCGGAGATACTGTGTCCCACCGCTCGTTTGCCGACTATAACACCACGCCCAAACTCACTAAATCTTCACAACCTTCCATTGCAGCAGCAGTAACCAATCTAACAATTGCGCCAAGCACTTACATAGGCATTATCAACCGCAGTGCCGTATTCTGCCTGTTTACATAACTCTGGATTTGAATACGCATGTCCATACCAGTTTCTTTGGCGCTTCAACGTATACTTGGTTTTAGTTTTGAAACATCCCGCAAATATTTTCTAAAAGGCTTTGAATTTTTTTGAAAACTGTTTCACGATAGAGTAATTATTCATGTCCTTTGCAACCTGTGGCTGTACAGGTATGAGCAGCCCATAGAGGCCCGCCTTCATTCATTATTATAAAAAAAAAAAATGTGTCTAAAGCCCTTCCGACCTATTATTTATTTTATACGTAACATTTATGTAGTGTCTCTGTCTTTTATTGTTTGTCAGTACTTACATTTTAAAAAAAATAAAATTCCTTTCCCATAAATTTGTAATTATGTTATAGGCCACTTTAAACGTTTACATTCTGATGAAGGCACTCTTAGAAGTGTAAAAACCTGGTTAATAAGACTAAAAATTGTGACCGGGGGCTCATTTGTTTCTATTTTAGTTATTCATGTCCTTTAGAGTTACCGATGTTAATCATGTTTTTGTGTGTCATGAAATAACAGTTCTTGCCGCCAGTCATGATTTTCCTTTAATTATTTCCTTCACAACCCGATTCGTGAAATAGTCTTTGAGAACAGGGCAGCAGCTCACTCATCAGAAAAATCAGGCCTAAAAGTGTCATAATACATTAAAAAAACGAACTTGTGAGTGAAAATTATTTCCCGAGGCCCTCCGTCCAGAAAATAAACATAGGTAAATAGTGACTGGCAATAACAAAATGTTATTTTGTAATGAAAAATTCATTTTGTTTTTACAGTCGCAAGCTTACATCTCTAATAGATAAAGTAGAAAAAAAATGGTTCAGATGGCTCTGAGCACTATGGGACTTATATCTATGGTCATCAGTCCCCTATAACTTAGAACTACTTAAACCTAACTAACCTAAGGACATCACACAACACCCAGTCATCACGAGGCAGAGAAAATCCCTGACCCCGCCTGGAATCGAACCCGGGAATCCGGGCGCGGGGAACGAGAACGCTACCGCACGACCGATAAAGTAGAAAAAGATATTAATTTTCTTTCAGAAAATATTGCAAAACACGAATACAGTACTAGGGCCACAATCAATCCCTACAAAAATTTCATGGCCTTAACATAACAACAGTACGGAGGTATTCAACAATCAGAACATATGAAATGTCTTTTGCATAATGGAATGAAGTTAAAAACTAATTTAAAGAACTTAGTGATGATCAAATCCTTTCTCTCAGTTACAGAGTATCTTCATGTAAACCTTGAAATTAATGTAGTATTTTGTAATTCAACAGATATTCGCAATCTTATTATTTAAATCAGTCCATTAAATAAAATTTAAAGCCTTGACTCCTTTCCAAATCTCAGAGTTCCTCTGAGCAGTATGTATGTAATGTTATGTGTTCTCTGGTATTAATAAAAATTACTACAGCGGAACTGGAGCTAAAGTATAGCTGAGTGAATTACATGAATCTCATTTCAGAATAAATTTCGTTTGCAGTTCATTTTGTTGTGCCATAGATTTAATATTACACATTGCAAAATTAGCAGCATTGATATCTGCTTCCATACATCATGTGATACTAATACTATAAGCACTAATGAATCCAAAATGAAGTTGAAGCAAATTGCTTTTATCAAACACGTTTTCACTGTGTTCCAACCGGTATGAGTTGCGCAACAGCAAATGGTACAAGCGCCTGACAAAAAGCTAGACAATTTGCAATTTTTATTTATCTACCGGGAAATTTTGTGAATGATTACTTACAAGTGTGAAACTATTTGCTCCGTAGAGATCTACTGCTGAGCACGTGTAGTTAAAGGTTTCATATGTGTGTGTGTGTGTGTGTTTGTGTGTGTGTGCGTGTGTGTGTGTGTGTGTGCGTGTGTGCGTGTGTGAATTCCTAAGGGACCAAACTGCTGAGGTCATCGGTCCCTAGACTTACACACTACTTAAACTAACTTATGCTAAGAACAACACACACACCCATGCCCGAGGGCCGCGCAATCCGTGACATGGCGCCTCTAACCGCGCAGCCACTCCGCGCGGCTATAGGTTTCATATCAACACACGTATATATCTAATTCTTTTCCTGACAGTCTTTTAAATATTTAGATTTGTTTGCTGTCATAAACCATTTCTTTCCTATACACTGACAATCTTTCCATTTTAGCGCACCTGCTAGGCTTAAATGCGAAACCATCAGCAATATGGCTTTACATATACTACCACTCTGCAACATTTTCACTCTAATACCCCCTCCAAAAACCAAAGTGAATCTTTCTAGATGCCTCAGCACACAGCCCATTAACCTCTCCCACATTTTAATACAACTTGCATTCTTAGTCTGTTATGTCTGGTACACTTTCATTTCATGCTTTAAATTACTTTTGTAACACTTCTCTTATAAATTTCTTGTCCATATCTCGGTGGCTTTTGCTGCATCTCACATCTCATCCTATCCTTGTAAGTGATATGCTCCAAACAAGCAGTTGTTAGCAATGCTGTTTCATTGAAGATTTTTTTTTTTTTTTTTTTTTTTTGCCTCGGCAGTCATCTGCTCCTGTGTTTCTTGGGTGACCATAGTGTGTGATCCTATTTCCTAGACATCACTGTTCTCTGAATGCTTATACTTTATGCTTTCTCTCTCCCATCTCTTTATGTAACCGACCTACATCACTTGCGACTTTCGTTCCTTACATCCTCGAGCCAAAATCTGTGCTAAGTAGCCTCTCCAATCATATTATTCTGGAAAATAATTTAGAAGCGCAAGGTGTCAGACTGCTCGTCCAAAAGTTCTCATTATAACTCTCAGGCAATTTTTTCGGTATCAGATGCAGATTGCCTATCTATCGGCTTCCAGAGGCAACAAAACTTCGTTAAATTTAAAAATGTTAACTACTACCATGATCTACTCGCTGAGATGTATAATTTTATGTTGACAGTTGAACACAGCAAGACGAGTGTTACAGGTAGAAACCGTGTGTCAAACTGTGTATTTGTCTCGAGGTAGCGTAACTGACGGCGTGTAAATGCACGAACTTCATTCATACAGTATTTGAGAATGAGAGCACTTAGCGACTTCCAACAAACTTTTCACGTAATTTCAAACCTTTACGAAACGTTTTCTTGCTGACAATCCCCACAAAATAATGAATGGAAAAATGTTTACCTTTTACTACATTTTCACTGTGCAACAGTAAAACTTCAGCATCAGACATGACTTTAAGCATAATTTCAGACCTTTTCTAAATGTTTTCCCACTACATGTTTAACGTTAACATTTATTTTAAGTCATTTGTAAAGTAAACAATAGTTTGAAGCTGTTTTATCATTGGGGCTGCAATTCTATAAAGAGTGGAGGGTTTAGTGCTATCCAGCTCAAACCCTCCATTATCGTTACTATTCAGTTCGTCAATACGTACTCTTACCGAGAACAGCATTTGATTTTAGTATCTTAAAAACCACTGTCTTGAAAAAACGGCCAGCATGTAGCAGGTTATGGGCTGTACGGACAACACATCATATTGCGAATGTTCCCTTTTCGCGCTTTGTAGAATCTAAAACAGTAATTGCAACTGCAAGAATTACCCATAACCTGAACCATACCAGCATCCAGCGCTACAATACTGATGCTATTTGTAAAGCACCCGACAGTTTCGTGGTGTCGTTTGACATGACGGCCTGTGTGTGGAGTGCTGTGGGTTAATAGCCTGTGTATTAAGCTCTGGCCTATGTATTAAGCTCTGGCTGTAGTTGTTATCAGACAGACCTAATATTCTCAGAATGACTTCCATCTTTTGAAATGGTGTGTGCATTCGTGAAATTATGCTTCGTGACACTTCAAAGATAGCAGGTACCTCACGCTGCGGCTCACTAGCTTCTCTGTGACAAGCGGCCCACCACGCCACGCATTCCAGTGAATCAGCTGCTGTGACAATTGCTCGAACGTTACGGCATCGGAAGAGTTCCGGTGGTTTCTGGACGCTAAGATATTAGAAACGCTCCGCCTATGAGTCATGCCTCTAGGTGACGTGTCTAAATGCGAGGAGCATTCTCACTCCTCTTTCCGAAGTGATACGGAAAGTTTCCATTGCTGACCGTCTGAAGCAAGGAATTCTTGACGGGGTAAATCGTGGTATTTCTTCTGAACTCCTGATTACTTTTATTAGAGTATTTTACCATACTTTTTGTTTAATACTTATGACGATTTTTGATAGAAAATCTGCAATAGTCCTGTGTAGGCATTACGTAGTATAACATGAGTATTAACGACACACTTTTTTTATTTATTTATTGTTCCGTGGGACCAAATTAAGGAGAAGTCTCCATGGTCATGGAACGAGTAAATACATGAAATTATAACACGACTGTAGAAACGGATAAAATGAAATGTAAGTAACATATTCAGGCGACAATTCGTAAGTTTAAATAAAGAAAATCAACAATGTAACACTGGAATTTGCTTAATTTTTTCAGCTCTTCCATGAGCTCCTCGACAGAATAGAAGGAGTGAGCCATGAGGAAACTCTTCAGTTTAGACTTAAAAGTGTTTGGGCTACTGCTAAGATTTTTGAGTTCTTGTGATAGCTTAGTGAAAATGGATGCAGCAGAATACTACACTCCTTTCTGCGTAAGAGTCAAGGAAGTGCATTCCACAAGCAGATTGGATTTCTGCCTAGAATTAACTGAGTGAAAGCTGCTAACTCTTGGGAATAAGCTAATATTGCTAACAACAAACGACATTAAAGAAAATATATACTGTGGGGGCAATGTCAGAATTCCCAGACTATTGAATAGGGGTCGACAAGAGGTTCTCGAACTTACACCACACATAACTCGAACAGCCCGTTTTTTAGCCAAAAATACCCTTTTTGAATCAGAAGAATTACCCCAAAAAATAATACCATATGACATAAGCGTATGAAAATATGCGTAGTAGACTACTTTTCGTGCTGAACTTTCACTTATTTCAGATACTGTTCTAATGGTAAATAAAGCAGCATTTAGTTTCTGAACAAGATCCTGAACATGGGCTTCCCACAACAGCTTACTATCTATCCGAACGCATAGGAACTTGAACTGTTCCGTCTCGCTTATAATATGCCCATTCCGTCTGATCAAAATATCGGTTATTGTTGAATTGTGAGTTATAAACTGTAAAAACTGAGTCTTACTGTGATTTAGCATCAAATTATTTTCCACAAGCCACGAACTTATTTCATGAACTACATTATTTGATACTGTTTCAATATTACACACAAGATCCTTCACTACCAAGCTGGTGTCATCAGCAAACATAAATATTTTTGAATCACCTGTAATACTAGAAGGCATATCATTTATATAAATAAGAAACAGCAGTGGCCCCAGCACCGACCCTTGGGGAACGCCCCACTTAACAGTGCCCCATTGGGACTGAACATCACTACCACTCTCAATATTGCGGAGAATTACCTTCTGCTTTGTGTTCTTAAAGTAAGAGGAGAACCAGTTGTAAGCTACTCCCCTTACTCCATAATGGTCCAACTTCTGCAG
This sequence comes from Schistocerca piceifrons, assembly GCF_021461385.2. Lineage (NCBI taxonomy): Eukaryota > Metazoa > Arthropoda > Insecta > Orthoptera > Acrididae > Schistocerca > Schistocerca piceifrons. The sequence goes on from NC_060139.1 coordinate 669,956,323, forward strand.
TAATATTTTCTGGTCAACACAGTCAAAAGCCTTCGTTAAATCAAAGAAAACACCTAGCGTTCGCAACCTTTTATTTAATCCGTCCAAAACCTCACAGAGAAAAGACAATATAGCATTTTCAGTTGTTAAACCATTTCTAAAACCAAACTGTACATTTGACAGCAAATTATGTGAATTTAAATGCTCCAGTAACCTTGTATATACAACCCTCTCGATAACTTTAGCAAACACCGATGGCATAGAAATAGGTCTATAATTGTCAACATTGTCCCTGTCTCCCTTTTTATAAAGTGGCTTCACTACCGAGTACTTTAATCAGTCAGGAAACCGACCACTCCTAAAGGATATTTGATACGTATTTACGGCACAGTGCACACGCTGTCTTACGTGGATGTAGCTTCTGCGGCGGGCAAGCCTATCGTCCTGCTACTCCAACACGCCGCAGTCTCTTCCATTAGAGCAGAGGTTTCCAACCTTTTCCCTTGACGAACACTTTGAGAATCATGCTACTCTGATGGAATATCTTTCTTATTGTCAAAGTCAATAAAATTTTAAAATTTCAGAAAAATTTGATTTATTCAGTGATTACTTCAGTTTTAAATCTAAATTATTGACGCAAATATCATAATAAAATTAAAAATAATTAATATCTTCAAAATAAAGGAAAAAGCCGCCATCCTACAAATAGTTATACGCGAGACACTTGCTCGCTTACCGTGGGGTATCAGTGTTCCACGGAATACAGTTTGGGAAACTCTTTACTGGATCAACCGGCCTGCGAAATCGACACAGCAAGTCCTACGCTCGAGGACTTTTATTTCTGCGTCGCGTCATCTTTCCACAAAAGCAGGTCACTGGCTCGAGTAGGAAACATTCCACTCCTATAACGCAACAGAATCAGTTGCGCTGAAACCGAATGTTGCTATCGCGTGGCGCGCTTCTGACAACTCAAAGGTCACCCAGACTCGCCATTAAGCGCCCAATATAATGAAAAATAAATGACTGTCGTAAGGACGGTTCCAGCAAACTGAAAAGTCAAGAAAATGCCAGTCGGTTTAAAGGCAATGATACAATGTTCCTTTGGACATGCATGTATGTCCGAAGGAACATTGCATCTTATATCTTAACAGCACAGGAACTGCCATATCGTATTTGTAATAACGTGTACGAGTGGAGGTTGTGTCGCATGAACGATGACATATGGAAGTTTGGGCCTGGCAATGAGTCGTACACGAATAGATGAAGCGGGTTAGGGTGACTGCCCACGGAAAATGGGAAATCCGGATTTGAGTCACAGTCCAGCACAAATTTTCAGTGCCATCATTCCATCAAACAGCTGACGGTTATTCATATTCGCAACTTCGAATACATTTCATATATAAAAGCAAATGCATCAAAATTTGTGAGTTTTTATGAGATTCGAGGTAGAATCGAACTAGTTGGATTTTTCTATATGCTTCCTAGTTTAGATTCTTAACTTCCTTGCGTGTTTGAGTGTTTACAAAAAAACTGCCTAAAGCTACACTGAAATGGTTGTTGATCCACACACATCAGAGTTTTGCATCACCCCGGTTCCCAGAACTCCTGAAGATGGACGTTGACTGTTCACAGATGTCACTAAACCCTCCCTGAGATGTAAACAACCATGCATGAGCTGCGCCAGTCATTCCACCAGGAAGGAGGTGTTGTCTGTAGTCAACCATGCCTATAGGTCGATACCGCGATTCAATCGCGTCCACATTGTTATGTTGAGTGTTAATTAAGTAAATAAATTAGTGAAATCAAAGTGAACTAAGAAATTAGAATATAAATGGAAAACTTGGTTTAGTTTAGAGAGTTACATACTGGCATTCAGCGGGCAGAACAGAAGAAACAATGACCGTGGAGTCAGCGAGTTCCACATAAGCGGGCGCTGTCGATTCAGCCGTCAGGGCATCGCCCGACCGGCTCACGTGTTTCTAAGTTGTCGCATGAGCAAAGGCCCTCGCCTACATTCCAAGAGCCAATGACCGACGTTAAGAAGATTCTTCGAGAAGCCTTTCAACGTGACGGAAGAGGCAATGACCGGCTCACGTGTTTCTCAGTCGTCACATGCGATCAGAAGCCCCCGCCTACATTCCAAGAGCCAATGACCGAGGTCAAGAAGATTCTTCGAGAAGCTTTTCAACGTGACAGAAGAGGCAATGGCCGTGAAGTCGTTCACCCCCAGTGAACTGAAGTGAATAAATACGCGAGACGCGGTGGGCCCGAGAGGAAGACAGATGAAGACAGACGGAGACGAAGACGAGAGACGAAGGAAGAAAAGAAGAGTAGCAGTAGTTTTCAGTCAGTTTCGGTGCTGAAGACCGTCATGCAAGAAGAGACTGCATCATGCACAGATGCACCAAGTCCGCCGCTGTAATGGAATAGCAAGCAGCAGCCGCGGCGCCAGAAGACAGAAGTTAAAAGGTATTGGAAGTCTGGTTTTTACATACCCGGGTGACTCGTGAGGACGGGAAGGAGACGGCCTCACATCAGTAGTTACCTGTGAGCTGGGATGAAGACCTGACAGCCGAAGACTGGCAAGCGGGAGTCCGTGGTTCGAGTTCGGGACACTGGCCTTCCACCGCCGCGCCGCTCCGCTGGTCGACGCACAACACACGCGGCCGCTTAGAGAAGAGAAACACTGGGACGCCACATTCAAGGTATCACCATCCGATGCACGACGTCGCTCGCAATAATTAAACGGGCCACCTCGCGCTGCGCGTCTCCGGTCAGCTGGGCGAGACGGCGACACGAGATACACACCGCTACGCGTAATCAGACGCCGCCGCCGCCGCTGTCGCAGCAGAAGGCTACGCAAACGACACGGCTGCCGCTCTCCGAACCAGAACGTCCCAGTAAGATACAGTTGTACGAAACTTTCAATAAAATTTATCTTATGTAAAATGATGTTCATTCGACCTCATACCCGAGCCAAGGGAGAACCCACCCTGCCCACATGTTGTAAGAGAGAAAAGTTAATTTATTTAATATTTTCACCCTGACAGAATGCTTTAGAATGCTCATCCTGACAATTGACAGCATCAAAAGAGAAAACCCAGTTACATTGAGTGACAGAACTGTCACATTTAGTAACACAAATGTTACATTTAGTGTCAAAAGCCGTTTCAGTTGTTACAATTGGTGTCAGAGGAAAAACCCTTGGCTCAATATGAGGTGTGAATGACAGTCACTAAAGGTCTACAGTTAGTTTTTTTTAATGTGTGAAGGGATAGAGGTTTGCATAGCAGTCGTAATATTTTCTTTATTTAGAAGTGTATTTTCTCTCATGATTTTAAGAGTTTGTCGGAAATATTTAAACATCTTTTAAATTCAGTATAGTAAGATAGTGTAACTAACAGTTTGTAAAATGATGACACGAAATCGTACAAAGTCAGAGTCAGCACCACAAGCGGTTTCTACTGAGGAAGCTATTCAGAGCTTAGTTAATCAAATAGCACAGCTTAAAAATGATAATAATACATTATTTAAACAGTTGAGTGAGGTTAGGCAAACCAATTCAATCCCTCCCACCCTAGATTCCTCAGCAGCAGCCTTAGTAAATCCTTTTTCAGGTAAACCTGGCGAGGACATAACAGCCTTTTTTGATGATTTAGTAGCAGCTGCAAAGTTAGGATCATGGGCAGATGAACAGCTCTTACAAATGACAAAGTTAAGATTGACAGGAGAGGCTAAAGCACACGTCTTATACCATGAAGAATTACGGAATGCTCCAACATTTGAGGAATTGAAGAAAGGATTACTTAAACGTTTTCAAAAACAGAACAGCTGTAGATTTTATAGGGAACAGTTAAACACTATCACTCAGAAGCAAAACGAGTCGTTAGAAAGCTTTGTAGATAGGATTAGAAAAGTTAATATTAACACCTATCAGTTGACAACTAGTGATGAAGCAAATAAAGTTATTTTACAAGAGGCAGAAAATAGAGCTCTGGATACATTTTTACGTGGATTACCTCCTGAAACGTCCCGTCGTGTCAGGGCAGAGTTTCCTAAAAATTTAGCAGAAGCTGTATCTGTGGCGACAGCTTTTGAAGAAATTGACATTGCCACCAGATACAAGGAGAAGCGAAATATATTTTCAGCAGGAGTACGATGTTTTAGGTGCGATCGACACGGACATATAGCAAAAAACTGCAGACAACCTGAATGCACTAATTGTCAAAGAATAGGTCACACATTCAAGGAATGCCGGTCTAAGAAAGTTTTTGGAAATAGAAATCAGTTAAACTCAAACGGGAATGTCGGAGCCGCCGCCAGGCGTTCCCAATAAAATTTCATGCCATTAAGGCGAATGTGAAGGCGGAATGCTGGTTATCTGCTACCATACAGTATAAAGAGGCAAGGATACTGGTGGATACAGGCGCAAACGTATCAATAGTGAGTAATAAATGTATTGGAGAAAAGAAATATGACCCTCCAAGGTATAGATTGAGTGGAGTAGGAGGAGGTACAGTGAAGTCATTAGGATGTACATCATTGATTTTCTATATTCACGGTGTACAATTTCAGGAAGATGTAGAAGTGGTAACAAAGGTAACTGACGGGTACGACGCGATCCTAGGGTTGGATTTCCTGAATAAACATCACGCTAAAATCGACCTCAGACAGCAAACTGTAGAACTTAGCGGAATAGTGTTTCAGCTAGGTGACACCGCTGCAAAGGGCCCTCTGCCGCAAGATTTCCCTAACCGGAAGGCGAAATCAACTATACTGCGTGCAACGTCCTTGAAGGTTGATTCGCGGGATCAGATACCATCTGGCTCAGGAAAACTTCTCTGGATGGCCGTTGACCACGAAGTACCTACAGATACAGTGTGTCTAATAGAGCCTTTAGAGGAAAATGAGGAATTAGATGTATCACATTGTTTTGTACGTAGGAGTGTTGTACGGGTTCAAGACGTTGAGGGAGAAAGAAAAGTACCGGTACATATTGACAATTTCGGAGTGGAGGACAAAGAGTTGCATAAGGGAATATTAGTAGCTACAGTCAGTACTTTTGAAGAAGAAGATTTCATTTGGTCAGATATTAATGATGGTCAGAAACCAGACGCCTATAAAACCGCATTGCGCCAGAAGATTGAGCATTTGAAAGGAAAGGATAGAGACACGATAGAAGCAGTTTTAGTTGAGTTCCAAGATTTATTTAATGCAGAAGGTCCATTGCCAGCAACAGACATCACACAGCATAGGATCCCAACAGGAAATAGCCCCCCAGTTTATAGGAAGCCTTATAGAGTTGCGCATCACTTACAGCCAGTGCTGGATGAATTTATAGAACAGCATCTAAAAGATGGAATTATAGAATATTCTGATTCGCCTTATAATTCAAATATCGTAATTATTCCAAAGAAGTCTCCCGACGGTACGAAACGATATAGATTTTGTTGTGACTACAGACACCTTAACAAACAAACTATCTCAGATGTTTATCCTCTTCCAAACATTACAGATATCATTGACAGTTTGGGTAACAGTAAATACTTTTCAACAATCGATCTACGTAGCGGATATCATCAATTGGAAGTTGCACCTGAAGATAGGCATAAAACAGCATTTTCTACCCCTGGAGGCCACTGGCAATTTAAAAGAATGCCTTTCGGTTTGAAAAATGCACCAGCAACTTTTCAAAGACTACTCGATGGAGTATTGCGAGGACTCAAAACTCATCAATGTTGTGTATATCTAGACGATATTATTGTATTCTCCAGAGACATTAATGAACATGCTGTGCGTCTGCGTAATGTTTTTCAGAGACTTAGAAAAGCTAAATTAACATTAAATATGGAAAAATGTAGTTTTGCATTGGCAGAGGTTACATACCTAGGGCATGTCATTAGTGAAAAAGGAATTAAAACAGATCCTCGATTAATTTCGGCAGTTAAGGACTTCCCAACACCACAACGCGTTAAGGAAGTACAAAGTTTCATTGGTCTCGCATCGTATTACCGAAAATATGTTCAAAATTTTGCTGAAATTGCCCGACCCTTAACCCAATTGTTGAAAAAGGGTGCAAAATTTCATTGGTCTGAAGATTGTGAATCTGCATTTCAAACCCTTAAAGATAAGTTAACACACAGTCCTGTATTAGCCTACCCAGATTACAATAAAGAATTTATTTTATCCTGTGACGCAAGTGGTCATTCAGTAGGAGTTGTTTTGAGTCAGAATATTAATGGCACGGAACACCCCATAGCCTATGCTTCGAGACAACTAACAACGGCAGAAAGAAATTATTCCACAACGGAGAAAGAATTGTTAAGTGTTATTTATGGTATCAAATACTTTAAATGCTACTTGTATGGTAGAAAATTCAAGGTCATTACAGACCACGCAGCTTTAAAATGGTTGCTTGGATTAAAGGATCCATCTAGTCGTCTTACCCGTTGGGCCCTATGTCTTTCCGAAATGGATTTCGAAGTTATCCATAAACCAGGCAAAAAACACACGAATGCAGATTGCCTAAGTCGGAAAATAGCACTTTTGGAAGCAACAAGCCGAGATACTGAGGACTGGAGAAAGGCACAAGATGAGGATACAGAATGTAAAAAATACGCAACTCAAAAACAATTTTGCTTTGAAGATGGTGTATTATGCCGTAAAACAAAACTTGGACCGCGAATTGTTGTTCCCCAACACCTTAGACAAGAAATAATGGCAGAGGCCCACGATCATATCCTTGCAGGACACGGTGGACAGCGGACAACCGAAAGACGAGTAGCAGAACGATTTTGGTGGCAAACCAGAAAGCAGGATGTTGCGCAGTACGTTCGTAATTGCATTGCGTGCGCACAACGAGCTGAACTTTCTCGTTCAGAAATACCCTTACAGAGGCTCCCCGAGGCTTCATGTCCATTTCAAATCTGCGGAGTCGATCTCTACGGGCCATTTCATAAAACACCTGCTGGTAATAAGTATGTCCTTACAATTATAGATCACTTTTCACGCTATCTAGCTATGGTGAGTCTCCCAGATCAGCAAGCAAATACAGTTGCCCAAGCTTTAGTTAACAACTGGATACTTAAATTTGGAGTACCTGAAGCTATTATCACAGATCAAGGATCTAATTTTATGTCTGAATTAATGAAACAGCTATGCCACTTATTAAAAATACGCAAATTACGCACAACTCCGTTACACCCTCAGTGCAACGGGCGCACAGAAAGAGTTCATCGGACAATTGGCAAGATGCTTAGTTATTATATTAACGAACAACATTCTAATTGGGATACGTATTTACCAATAATCGTGTCGGTATACAACGCCAAAACGCATGAAGCAACTGGCATGTCACCTTATGAAGTGGTCTATGGAAAAAAAATGCCGTCCCCTTTTGATGTAATCAGGCAGAAAAACGGAAAAGTCGGAGAAACAGTAAGAGATTTCAGTCGAATGATGAAGGAGGTATGGAAAAAGGTTCAAAATTTACCCAAGCTAAATACCCAAATTACAAAATCGGTCAGTGGGTTATGCTTTCAAGTCCTTACATAGCTAAAGGAAAAACGAAGAAATTTGTAACAAACTACAGAGGTCCTTATCAAATTATTGAGATCACGTCACCAGTCAACGTTAAATTGCAACTGCCCACCCGAACTACCATTGTCCATGCAAGTCGTTTAAAACCTTTTAAGGGCGCTCCAGATGTAATTCCTTCAACAATAGTGTCTGCTTTTCCGAAGGGTGGAGGAAGTTCCCGTAAAGGAAAAAGAGTGGCCACGCCAGCACAACATACAGACATGGCACCATACAATCTTCGTTCAAGGGTGCGAATGTCCTAGTTGAATCTTAGTAGACTATGGACAGTATACAAATGTAAATAATTAATAAATTATAATGGTTTATTTTTTAAGAAAGAAAAGTTGAACGTAGAAACATGTAGATCTTGTAGTTAACAATGTATTCCTTCTGTTCTTTGTTTTTGTTTTTACTAGGTTTGTAGGTTCATAACCATGTTGTTTGCTTTTTTCAGAAAACGCCATGCAAGCATTTCCTACACAAAACCTGTCCTACCTCAATGACTCCCTTGACAGTTCCCTTCTGAAGTCATTAGATATGTTCATAAACTCACAGCAAGGCAAAATTGATGCCAATGTTATGATGCAACATGTCTTAAAATTAAAAGGTGAACATAAAACTAAAATTATAATGCTAGGAACGGGTATATCTGGAACCTTTGTGTTGGTGTTTCTGCTTTGTACAGTTTCCTGTTATTTAAGACGAAAAAATAATCCAAATAATAATATACCACTTCATCAAATCCCTGTTAACTGGATACCACACTCTTAACTGGTGTACTTCAGCAGTTACTTTTGAGCATTAGTGTATTAATTTTGTTTATTGTACTTCATTCTTTATTAAAAAGTCTCTTGTTAAAATAAACAATACTGTAGAATAGATATTCTTGCATTAGTATAGGGTAGATTAAACAGCTGTTGCTATGTAATTTTCTAAGTGCAAAATCTGTTTTTAGTTTATTCATTGTCATCAAGATTTGTTACACTTATTACAACCATTTATGTAAGAACTATGTGATTCATGACCGTACAGTGCTTTTGTAAAGTGATAAAGTATTTTCCACGTACTTAATGTGAAGCGTGTGCAATCTTCTAAGTCGAGAGTTTTCAGTGCTTGTGCTTTTTCCGTGTGAAGAGTGGAGGAATGTTGAGTGGTAAATTCGAGGGCGAATTTCTCCGAAGGGTGGAGGAATGTTGAGTGTTAATTAAGTAAATAAATTAGTGAAATCAAAGTGAACTAAGAAATTAGAATATAAATGGAAAACTTGGTTTAGTTTAGAGAGTTACATACTGGCATTCAGCGGGCAGAACAGAAGAAACAATGACCGTGGAGTCAGCGAGTTCCACATAAGCGGGCGCTGTCGATTCAGCCGTCAGGGCATCGCCCGACCGGCTCACGTGTTTCTAAGTTGTCGCATGAGCAAAGGCCCTCGCCTACATTCCAAGAGCCAATGACCGACGTTAAGAAGATTCTTCGAGAAGCCTTTCAACGTGACGGAAGAGGCAATGACCGGCTCACGTGTTTCTCAGTCGTCACATGCGATCAGAAGCCCCCGCCTACATTCCAAGAGCCAATGACCGAGGTCAAGAAGATTCTTCGAGAAGCTTTTCAACGTGACAGAAGAGGCAATGGCCGTGAAGTCGTTCACCCCCAATGAACTGAAGTGAATAAATACGCGAGACGCGGTGGGCCCGAGAGGAAGACAGATGAAGACAGACGGAGACGAAGACGAGAGACGAAGGAAGAAAAGAAGAGTAGCAGTAGTTTTCAGTCAGTTTCGGTGCTGAAGACCGTCATGCAAGAAGAGACTGCATCATGCACAGATGCACCAAGTCCGCCGCTGTAATGGAATAGCAAGCAGCAGCCGCGGCGCCAGAAGACAGAAGTTAAAAGGTATTGGAAGTCTGGTTTTTACATACCCGGGTGACTCGTGAGGACGGGAAGGAGACGGCCTCACATCAGTAGTTACCTGTGAGCTGGGATGAAGACCTGACAGCCGAAGACTGGCAAGCGGGAGTCCGTGGTTCGAGTTCGGGACACTGGCCTTCCACCGCCGCGCCGCTCCGCTGGTCGACGCACAACACACGCGGCCGCTTAGAGAAGAGAAACACTGGGACGCCACATTCAAGGTATCACCATCCGATGCACGACGTCGCTCGCAATAATTAAACGGGCCACCTCGCGCTGCGCGTCTCCGGTCAGCTGGGCGAGACGGCGACACGAGATACACACCGCTACGCGTAATCAGACGCCGCCGCCGCCGCTGTCGCAGCAGAAGGCTACGCAAACGACACGGCTGCCGCTCTCCGAACCAGAACGTCCCAGTAAGATACAGTTGTACGAAACTTTCAATAAAATTTATCTTATGTAAAATGATGTTCATTCGACCTCATACCCGAGCCAAGGGAGAACCCACCCTGCCCACATGTTGTAAGAGAGAAAAGTTAATTTATTTAATATTTTCACCCTGACAGAATGCTTTAGAATGCTCATCCTGACAATTGACAGCATCAAAAGAGAAAACCCAGTTACATTGAGTGACAGAACTGTCACATTTAGTAACACAAATGTTACATTTAGTGTCAAAAGCCGTTTCAGTTGTTACAGTTACTTTGTGCCAGGAAGGCTCTCAACAAGGGATGTGTCCACGCGTCTCGGAGTGAACCAAAGCGATGTTGAACTTGGAGGAGACAGACAGGAACTGTCGATGACATGCCTCGTTCAGGCCGCCCAAGCGCTACTGCTGCAGTGGATGACCGCTATCTACGGATTATGGCTCGGAGGAAACCTGACAGCAACGCCATCATGTTGAATAATGCTTTTCGTGTAGCCACAGGAAGTCGTGTTACGACTCAAACTGTGCGCAACAGGCTGCTTGATGCGCAACTTCACTCCCGACGTCCATGGCGAGGTCCATCTTTGCAACCACGACACCATGCAGCGCGGTGCAGATGGGCCCAACAACATGCCGAATGGACCGTTCAGAATTGGCATCACGTTCTCTTCACCGACGAGAGTCGCATATGCCTTCAACCAGACAATCGTCGGAGACGTGTTTGGAGGCAACCCGGTCAGGCTGAGTGCCTTAGACACACTGTCCAGCGAGTGCAGCAAGGTGGAGGTTCCGTGATGTTTTGGGGTGGCATTATGTGGGGCCGACGTAAGCCGCTGGTGGTCATGGAAGGCGCCGTAACGGCTGTACGATACGTGAATGCCATCCTCCGACTGATAGTGCAACCTTATCGGCAGCATATTGGTGAGGCATTCGTCTTCATGGACGACAATTCGCGCTCCAATCGTGAATATTTTGTGAAGGACTTCCTTCAGGATAACGACATCGTTCGACTAGAGCGGCCAGCCAGTTCTCCAGTCATGAACCCTATCGAAAAAGCCTGGGATAGACTGATAAGGGCTGTTTATGGACGACGTGACCCACCGACCACTATAAGAGATCTATGCCGAATCGCCGTTGAGGAATGGGGCAACGTGGACCAACAGTGCCTTGATGAACTTGGGGATAGTATGCCACGACGAATAGAGGCATGCGTCAATGCAAGAGGACGTGCTACTGGGTATTAGAAGTACCGGTGTGTGCACCAATTTCGACCACCACCTCTGAAGGTCTCGCTGTATGGTAATACAACGTACAATATGTGGTTTTCATGAACTATAAAAAGGGCGGAAATGATGTTTATGTTTATCTCTCTTCCAGTTTTCTGTACAGTTTCCGGAACTCTAGGAACCGAGGTGATGCGAAACTTTTTTTGATGTGTGTATAATCCGGATCCGGCTCACAATTTCCCCTCCCCTTCCTCCCTTCACGGAAACAAGTTAGCTACAGGATCGAGCGAGATTTCTGAAGAAACTTGTGGGACCAGTGATTATTATGATGATCTAGAAAATATTGGATTTCATAGTCGTGAGAAAAATTTCGAAATCCATCTTTTAAACAGATGTCAACGAATATTACCGTTGGTGAATAGTGGACGGGGCAATGCCCTATACCATCGCGTAGGCTGGTCGCCGAGTGCTTGTCGTTCTAGTTGACGCAACTTGGCCGATTTGCGTATCTGTGAGTATGAAATGAGGATGAAGACACCACTATACCCAATCTAAGAGCAGAGAAAATATCAAACGCGGCTGGAAATTGAACCCGGGCACCTCGCATGCCACTCTTCCGTGCTGACCATTGAGCTACTGAGGCAGACATTACTGACGTTTAGAGATGCATGTTGCACCCGCTTTCGCCCTAATGACGAGACGACATTGCCATGAAAAGAAATGGCATCCCAGACCATCATTCGTGGTTTCCGCGTCCTACGGCGGGCGACAGTCACGTTGATACCACACTGCTGTCTGCATCGTCTCAAGACGCGTCTCCGCTGGTCATCAGGGCCCATTTCGAAGCGGGACTCATCACTGAAGACAACTCTACTCCAGCCAATGAGTTTCCCTTCCGAAGACACGTCTCGAAAGTCCCGATAAGGAGGAGTGCAATTTCGTTTCACAATACGACCCCTCCCGTTGTCGTCCGCGGCACCCTTACAGCACGGCAGTAAGTCGTCAATATTCTGCGCTCCATTTTGTTACCCTTCATGGTAATCCAAGCCATTCCTTCGTGACGCACTGTGCCTTTTTTAGTGTATTTTCGTTGCGCTCACTTTTTTTTTTCAAGCCATTCTTGTTGTAACTGGGTAACCTCTTTTGATGCTAGCCAATTGTCAGGATGAGAATTACTGCAATGGGCATTTGATTCTAAAGCAATATGTCAGGGTGAAAAACACTAAATAAATTACTTTTTCTCTCTTAACAACATATGGGTAGGGTGGGTTCTTCCTTGCTCGGGTATGAGGTAGAATGAAACAGCATTTTTACATAAGATAACTTTTATTGAAAGATTTGTACAATGGTTTCCTTACTGGATTGTTCTGACTGGGAGAGCGGCAGCTGTGTCGTTTGTAAAGCCTTCTGCTGTGTGAGCGGCGGTGATTACGCCTGGCGGTGTGTATCTCGTGTCGCCGTTTCGCCCAGTTGACTGGAGACGCGCGTCGTGAGGTGGTCCGTTTAATTATTGAGAACGAAGTCGTGAATCGGATGGTGATACCTTGAATGTGGTGTCCCAGTGTTTCTCTTCTCTAAGCGGCCGCGTGTGACAGTGTTGTGCGTCGGCCAGCGGAGCGGTGCGGCGAAGGAAGGCCAGTGTCCCGGACTTGAACAACGGACTCCAGCTTGCCAGTCTTCGGCTGTCAGATCTTCATCACCAGCTCACAGGAGACTGATGATGTGAGGCCGTCTCCTTCCCGTCCTCACGAGTCACCCGGCTACGTAAAAGTCAGTCTTCAAATACCTTCTAACTTCTGTCTTCTGGCGGTGAGACTGCTGCTTGCTATTCCATTACAGCGGCGGACTTGGTGCTTCTGTGTACGATGTAGTCCCTTCCTGCATGACGGTCTTCAGTACCGACTGAACTGTACTGGAATTGAACTCGAACCGAGACTGGACTGAAAACTACTGTCGGGCCCACTGCGTCTCACGTATTTATTTACTTCAGTTCACTGGAGGTGAACGACTTCACGGTCATTGCCTCTTCTGTCACGTTGAAAAGCTCCTTGAAGAATCTTCTTAACATCGGTTATTGGCTCTTGGAATGTAGGCGAGGGCCTTTGATCACATGTGGCAATTGATAAACACGTGAGCCGGTCGGGCGATGCCCTGATGGCTGAATCGACAGCTTCCACTTATGTGGGGAGGGCGATGGCTTCTGCTGAACGTGCTGACTTGCAAGCACCGGTCGTTGCCACTGCTGCTCTTTCCGCTGTTTGCCAGTGTGTAACTCTTCTAAACTAAACTAAGTTTTTCATTTATTTTGAAATTTCTACTTCACTTCACATTGATTTCACTAATTTGTTTACCAATCTTAAGTACCACTCAACATTGTTATCGACAGCTGTGATAGTCGCAACGTGACAGTCAGTGTGAGATGCATCGCCAAAGCCTGTCATCCACCATTTATACATTCTTCATTATGTTATACGAGGTGTAGTAATAACGTTTTGAGTATCACATGAAGAAAATGAAGGTACTACTTTTGAACTTGGTGACTGGATCAGCCCTTCTCTACATATTCACCCTTCAGTGTGACAGATTTATCCCATCGATAAATGACTTAACGAAGATATCTGTTGTAGAAGGCTGCGATTTGACTGTTCAAAAAACGTTCCACCGCAGAAATAACCTCGTCGTTCTTCTGAAAATATCTGACAAGGAATGGTTTCTTCACCCGAAGATAGAGAGAGAAGTCACCGTGTCCTTTGCCGAATGAGCTAGGAAATTTTCGTGGAGCAAAACAACTTCCCCCCCCCCCGACGTAACTCCGTCAGAAGACTACAGAAGTAGCCTCCCGTGATTGTTTGCCGCTGACGAGCTTAGCCTGTTAGCACACACCGTGCTAATCCCAAACATCAGTTAGCAACACCTTGCCCGATGATGGCTACTGTATAGTGGGTTCAAAGTGATTCATCTAGACTTGTCCATTAGGCGGCTAAAGAAGCCATCTGCCTTTCCTAACACAGCTGCCACAATTTCGCTGCTGCCTCATTTCGGCGTAAGTTTCTTGAACAAGTGTCAGTGATCACGGAAAGCAGCGGTAGGCGAACTTTGCATGTTCAAAATATCGTTCAAGATGGTAAAAACTGATCGATATCTTTTTCCACTATGGCGTTGTTTGTGACACGTCGTCCTTCAAGCAACCAGCCACTCCAGTTCAGATTTCAGTTTTCCAACAGAGAGATGTTTTACCACTTCATTCTGCTTCATTCAGACTTGTCTGAACTCACTGAAAGCGTCTGCTCCAGTAATCATTGTGTAATATGGTGGTGCATTTTTTCTGTGCACTTTGAGTTGATTTTCAGTGTGCATACAACATCCACAAGAGCAGCCTAAGCAGTACACTGCGTGACTTCAGAATTTCTGATAAGCTAGTGAGAATGGCACAAACTTGTATGGATGAATCAAGGACAGCAATGCATTTCCGATGGGTCACTTCAGAAACTTTTGACACTGATCCAGGTCTCAGACAAGGGGATGCTCTCTCACGTGTTTTGTTCAATGTCGTCCTAAAGAAAGTAAGCAGGGATTATAGGCAACAGGAATGAGCTGGAGTACAAATGGATGGTAACTTCAGTTGTCCCGCATATGCAAATGATATAGTACTGCTAAGTCAACAAATAATGACTTGAAAGAAACGTACCAGGAAGTGAGGAGCTATGCACGGAATGTTAGGGTAAAAGTGAGTCAAGACAAAACGGTACTCATGCATTAGGAAGAACACAAGAGCAAGAAGAATTTTCTAAGAAAGATGGCATGAGGTTCAAGAGAATTCACCACTTCAGATACTTGGGATCTTCGTTTACCAGCTACAAAAGCATACAAATGGCCATCAAGAAAGAATAGCAGTGGGATTGATATGTATATATTCCCTCGGAGAGACGTTCAGCTCAGAAACAATATCAGCAAATACTAAGATGCCCAGCAGTCATGTACGGTTCAGAAGCCCGAAAATTAACGAAACGGGATAAGGAAAAACTATTAATATTTGAAAAAAGAGTAATGAGGAAGATACGGAGACAGATCTTATGTAAAGAAGAATGGAGGAGGTGGAAGAACGAGTAAGTTTACCTACTGATGCAAAAATCAACAATCCTACAGAATTCTTAGTGCAAAACAATCCAGTGGACGGGCCATGGTGGCAGCATGCCAGCAGAAAGACAGGTGGAGAAAGCACTTGAGGGGTAACCAGACACGCCATAGGACGACCAATGCAGCGTTCGATGGACATGGACAAACCAGCAAAGGACCTGGCAGCCCTTGGGATTGAAAATACCTGGAGAAACCGAACACAAAACAGAAGAAAATTGTGGCAGTTTGTGGATGCAGCGCGTGGTCTGCAGGGCCTGTGACCCCTGGATATGTATGTACGTACATGTATGTATTATCTATCTACTTCCACCAACTGAGCATGGATTGTTACAGCCATGTTTCCCTTTAAACGAAGAAAAACAAATTACTACACAATACATCACATTTTCAATGGAAGCATTTTTTTCTTTTGGTGTTCTAGGAGTGTGCTACGGAAATTGGGGTAGGGATTTGAATGTGTACCAGTACTGCAGACGTGTACCTGAAAACAAACAGTTAACTACATTATTTTATTTTTTCGGTGAGACAAAATCACTAGCGCTAATAACCATGACTTCATGTAGTTGGTAGATGCTCCAGGAAATTTCCTGTTCGGAGACCGCAGACGAGTTGTAAAACTGATAGAGGAACTCTTGTTCACACCACAGAATGGAAATTATACGCCACCACATGCAATAGACCTTAAACCAGGGGAGTAGGAGTTGTGACTAATTAACATTGTCTCCAATGTCAAAGAGAGAATGGAGACATTTATTAAAACAACTTAACAATAATAGGACTTATAAAGTAGATCAGGGCCCATCATTAAAGCGATTTTGTTTCCCGATCGCGTGCTATTTATACAACGTAGTGAAACGGCGAGTGTCGCATTTCACAAAGAGAATGTGGTCAGTGGGAGAGGTGGGGCATATACTGGCATGGAAATATCACCAACTTGACCTCGTATTTTGAGGGAAAAAAAGGACACTTCCAACATATCAGACACAGCAATCGATCCCGCGCAAAACTTTAGGCCATAATTCTGGTAGCAAGCAGTTATGACATTCTCCAAGTACAGCATTTAAACATTCGCGCTTATCAGATGTTACCCTCTTCGTCCTACTGCAACCGCGTAATGGCCGAGCACGAAGTACTGTACAACTGAGTAAGCAAGAGGTTCGTGTTCATAATTGCGGCGAATCAAGAAGCGATAGTGCTTTTCTCGTGCCAAAGTGAGTGGATTTTCATTTTTTTTTTTTCACGCCATGATATAGGGAACAATAGAACACTGAGAAATAAAGTGAGAAAATACACAAAAATAAAATTTTATGGGGTAATGGCCGACCCATCTTGCTATATGGAAGTGAAACTTTGACAACTACTGAGTCGCAGGTTCGAATCCTGCCTCGGGCATGAATGTGTGTGATGTCCTTAGGTTAGTTAGGTTTAAGTAGTTCTGAGTTCTAGGGGACTGATGACCACAGATGTTGCGTCCCATAGTGCTCAGAGCCATTTGAACCATTTTGAACAACTACTGAGTAAGCAAGAGAGTAGAATCCAGGCAGCAGAAATAAAATTTCTAAGAAGTGTGAAAGGCTGCACAAGATTAGACAGAGAAACTAACGAGCAGAACTTATAAATGAGAAGTTTAAGTCTAATCTACAAAGCTGGCTAGAACACCTACAAAGAATACCAAATTCTAGACTATCAAAATAAGACCAGTAGGAAAACTAAGAAAAAGATGGCTGAATACTTAGCAGACGGGATAGGCTTATAGCCTAGACCAGTGATCGGCAAACTCATTCGTCAAAAGAACCAAATTCAGTACTACAGTGATTAAACATTTTCGTGAGAGCTGCAATAATTTTCTAGAACTATGATTTTAGAAGTCGGTTAATAGTATTAACAACAAATAAATACGGAGATCAGGATATGTGATAACCCTAATTATTCACAAATAAAACACAATAAACAATATATGAGAATGCATATTTAATGCAAACAGTGGCCTTTCGTTTCTTTGGAAAATCTGATTAGGTTCTCTGTTTTCAACATCAGGCAGGATTCCAGGTTCTCGTCAATAAAGCGATTTCTCAGTTTACTTTTTATGAGCTTCATACTTGAAGTTGATTAGTGATATTCGAAGATATTCTAACTGTTCTGTCCTTCACTGTTTTATCACACACTGGTTGCTCCTTAATATTTTAAAGAATCTCTTCCTTGTTCTAAGAATCACGGAATAGCTCTTCGGATGCACTTACAAGACAACTTTTTTATGTTTTCACCTTCTATATATGGTTTTCCTCTCTTACCAATCTCTTAACTTAACAACAAAGCCTACAAGGTTAGCTTAGATGGAAGATTCCGCCCAGTGATTAAATATCATACCTTTTTTTTATTCATTTGAAATTCCTGAACAGCTTTCTTTCTTACATCACCGGCGTGATGTTTACTTCCAAATGACGCATGTTTGGTTGTAAAGTGCCTCTCCAAATTTCATTTGTTGTTCTGTGCCAGCTTTTCTTGACAAATGAGACAGGTTGGAAAACCATTCGTGTAAAAGCCAGTTTCTCATTCCAGTTTACTTTAAATTTTCATCTCCCGTTTTATTTGCTTCGTCTTCTTTATATACATGGCTAGGATGTGACACCTAAAAAGAAGTTTATTGTTTTAATTAAACCAGAAACACTAAGTTGTAACAATTTATTAAATTGTTGCGGGAAAAAGCTGAGAGAATTGTGGCATATACTCCGACACGTTACTTACGGGATCGTAAAGCAACGTTTTGTTTCTCTATACATCAGCAATCAAGAGTGTCCTCAGACGAAACAGCGTTTGTTGAATAGACAACGCATAAAACTTGTCACCTCAACAAATGTCGATTCAGATGGGATCACTTTGAATTGTTGACTTACTTTTCCATTGTTTCGAAAGATGCAGGAGCAATATACACGTGCGTCTGAGGAATGGGGCACTACGCACTAGCTGGGCCTGTTTATTAACAGATGGACTGCGTCATTAAATATAGCGTCATAGTTCATTAATTTCAAGATGAATTTGGTAATTTTTGTAATGCTCTCTGTGATAGGAAATGCGATAAGGAAGAAAATGTGTTTGTAGTCAGTTTGTTTACTGCATGGGGCATGTGAATATAATATGGGGGATTCCGACCACTGAACTCACTACCACATAGTAACTGGCTCACTGCAACCGTAAGCTAGTCGTACGGGACAGGTAACGTGTCACTGTAGTTTTGTTTTGCTTGTCAAGATATATTATCCAGGTTGAGAACACATGCCCTGTAGTAGGGAAAACGACAGCTGCGAGAATCTTTAACGAAAAGTTTTGACGTGGGACGTTTTTATAAAAAAAGTGGCTGTTGCGCTTGGATCAATTTGAATATCGCTAAAAGAAAGCTAGCTTTCCGACCTGTCTTTCCTCAATTAAAAACATTAAATAATTTTAATGTTTCCAAAAGAGCCGCGAAATAATCGCAGATCGGTCGATTTCAAGAGATAAGAAGTAAATTTTATATAATTCTTCTGAGAACGCATATCTCTGATACGGCAGTAGTAAAAAACATGGAGCTGTGGGTAACTCACATTGAGATAATGAGAACATTAGGTGTCGCACCTAAAATATGAGTCATATTCCAAAAATAAAAACTCTGTGACAAAGTTATAATGCTTACTTAATTAGTAGCAGAAATACCTGTAAGATTCACAGCTAGTTGAAAGAAAAGAGTAGCTTAATACACCGTGAAGATATATTCATCGACCCGCCTGGCTCCGACCACTAAACACACTGACAACTGGCTCCCTTAACTAGCGTGTGTCGTGCGAACCTTCCCTGTACCCAGCCTGTGGTATGTACTATTACAACACCAATAACCGTTCGCCGGCAATTAACAATCGCCGCCAAACTTTCAGCACCGGTCTGAATGTACGCACTTCAAGCGCTTTTGGATGATGCGTGTCGTCAGCTGAGCATACAGCATTTTGTCTTTCACTGTCTTCCGTCAAATAGACATTTAAAATGAATGCAACGCAAAAACAACCAACGACCTGCGTAAGTGCCTCTGTAACACCAGTTTTCAAAATCGTGGCCGTAAAGTTTGGCAAGAGCTGTAGTCGCAGTCGATTCGTCAACGAGTCGCGATGGAATGGCCAAAGAGCGGCACGCGGCTAGCGAGCCACGCTGGCCTAGACGATGATGATAGAAGAAGAAGAATATTGAAGATAAAAGAGGAGAGCGAATGTTGCATCGACCTTCGGGACAGAACAGAAAGGAACATTGTCTGAGTACGTGTAAAGGGAATGCGGTATCACTGGATTTGAAACGTATGAAAAATAGAGGGACGAAATACACTCCTGGAAATTGAAATAAGAACACCGTGAATTCATTGTCCCAGGAAGGGGAAACTTTATTGACACATTCCTGGGGTCAGATACATCACATGATCACACTGACAGAACCACAGGCACATAGACACAGGCAACAGAGCATGCACAATGTCGGCACTAGTACAGTGTATATCCACCTTTCGCAGCAATGCAGGCTGCTATTCTCCCATGGAGACGATCGTAGAGATGCTGGATGTAGTCCTGTGGAACGGCTTGCCATGCCATTTCCACCTGGCGCCTCAGTTGGACCAGCGTTCGTGCTGGACGTGCAGACCGCGTGAGACGACGCTTCATCCAGTCCCAAACATGCTAAATGGGGGACAGATCCGGAGATCTTGCTGGCCAGGGTAGTTGACTTACACCTTCTAGAGCACGTTGGGTGGCACGGGATACATGCGGACGTGCGTTGTCCTGTTGGAACAGCAAGTTCCCTTGCTGGTCTAGGAATGGTAGAACGATGGGTTCGATGACGATTTGGATGTACCGTGCACTATTCAGTGTCCCCTCGACGATCACCAGTGGTGTACGGCCAGTGTAGGAGATCGCTCCCCACACCATGATGCCGGGTGTTGGCTCTGTGTGCCTCGGTCGTATGCAGTCCTGATTGTGGCGCTCACCTGCACGGCGCCAAACACGCATACGACCATCATTGGCACCAAGGCAGAAGCGACTCTCATCGCTGAAGACGACACGTCTCCATTCGTCCCTCCATTCACGCCTGTCGCGACACCACTGGAGGCGGGCTGCACGATGTTGGGGCGTGAGCGGAAGACGGCCTAACGGTGTGCGGGACCGTAGCCCAGCTTCATGGAGACGGTTGCGAATGGTCCTCGCCGATACCCCAGGAGCAACAGTGTCCCTAATTTGCTGGGAAGTGGCGGTGCGGTCCCCTACGGCACTGCGTAGGATCCTACGGTCTTGGCGTGCATCCGTGCGTCGCTGCGGTCCGGTCCCAGGTCGACGGGCACGTGCACCTTCCGCCGACCACTGGCGACAACATCGATGTACTGTGGAGACCTCACGCCCCACGTGTTGAGCAATTCGGCGGTACGTCCACCCGGCCTCCCGCATGCCCACTATACGCCCTCGCTCAAAGTCCGTCAACTGCACATACGGTTCACGTCCACGCTGTCGCGGCATGCTACCAGTGTTAAAGACTGCGATAGAGCTCCGTATGCCACGGCAAAGTGGCTGACACTGACGGCGGCGGTGCACAAATGCTGCGCAGCTAGCGCCATTCGACGGCCAACACCGCGGTTCCTGGTGTGTCCGCTGTGCCGTGCGTGTGATCATTGCTTGTACAGCCCTCTCGCAGTGTCCGGAGCAAGTATGGTGGGTCTGACACACCGGTGTCAATGTGTTCTTTTTTCCATTTCCAGGAGTGTATATACTACTGGCCATTAAAATTGCAACACCATGAAGATGTGCTACAGACGCGAAATTTGACCGACAGGAAGAAGATGCTGTGATATGCAAATGATCAACTTTTCAGAGCATTCACACAAGGTTGGCGCCGGTGACGACACCTACAACGTGCTGACATGAGGAAAGTTTCCAACCGATTTCTCATACACAAACAGCAGTTGAGCGGCGTTGCCTGGTGAAACGTTGTTGCGATGCCTCGTTCAAGGAGGAGAAATGCGTACCATCACGTTTCCGA
This sequence comes from Schistocerca piceifrons, assembly GCF_021461385.2. Lineage (NCBI taxonomy): Eukaryota > Metazoa > Arthropoda > Insecta > Orthoptera > Acrididae > Schistocerca > Schistocerca piceifrons. Next base: position 669,977,620 of record NC_060139.1, read on the forward strand.
TAAAGGTTGGATTGTAGCCTATCGCGATTGCGGTTTATCGTATCACGACATTGCTGCTCGCGTTGGTCGAGATCCAATGACTGTTAGCAGAATATGGAATCGGTGGGTTCAGGAGGGTAATACGGAACACCGTGCTGGATCCCAACGGCCTCGTATCACTAGCAGTCGAGATGACAAGCATGTTATCCTCATGGCTGTAACGGATCGTGCAGCCACGTCTCGACCCCTGAGTCAATAGATGGGGACGTTTGAAAGACAACAGCCATCTGCACGAACAGTTCGACGACGTTTGCAGCAGCATGGACTATCTGCTCGGAGACCATGGCTGCGGTTACCCTTGACGCTGCATCACAGACAGGAGCGCCTACGATGGTGTACTCAACGACGAACGTGGGTGCACGAATGGCAAAACGTCATTTTTCGGATGAATCCAGGTTCTGTTTGCAGCGTCATGATGGTCGCATCCGTGTTTGGCGACATCGCGGTGAACGCACATTGGAAGTGTGTATTCGTCATCGCCAAACTGGCGTATCACCCGGCGTGATGGTATAGGGTGCCATTGGTTACACGTCTCGGTCACCTCTTGTTCGCATTGACGGCACTTTGAACAGTGGACGTCAGAAGTGTTACGACCCGTGGCTCTACCCTTCATTCGATTCTTGCGAAACCCTATATTTCATCAGGATAATGCACGACCGCATGTTGCAGGTCCTGTACGGGCCTTCCTGGACACAAAAAATGTTCGACTGCTGCCCTGGCCAGCACATTCTCCAGATCTCTCACTAATTGAAAACGTCTGGTCAATGGTGGCCGAGCACCTGGCTCATCACAATACGCCTTTGAATAAAGGAACTGAAAGTAAATTTGTGGCTGGTTGCTGTCCTAACACCATCAACATTTGTCTTCAAACAACAGCCACGGTCTCCATCATGTCATCATATGACAAAATTGAATCTGCCTTTCTTCTTGGTGTAGCAATTTTAATGGCCAGTAGTGTACATGTAAAGTAGTTATGTAGGCAGTTTGGAATGGCAGAAATGAAGAGACGAAGAGATTTGTATGAGGCAGAGAAATGTGGAGTGTAGCACAAAAACAGTGGAAAGTCTGACAACTCTTACAGAGGAGAGAACGAAAGAGGAAAAAAAGAGGTAAGGAGGGCGCACGTGCATAGAGGTGCAAGTGAGCGCTCAGATTTTTGTGTCAGGCATCGTTAGCCTGAAAGAGGAAGCACGATTTTAAGGGCACTGAATAGCGTGAACAGAAACAGTGGCAGAGAATGGGAAATGTTCTCGCTCCCGCAGGCACGCATTATTCCTCCGTCAAAAGCAGCCACAGGCCGGGCCAGCCCGCGGCGGGATTAAGCAGCGGCGTGGCGTGCGCCCGCATGAATGGCTGGCGCCAGCGAGAGCGTATCGATTGTGTAGCTGGCGAGCGGCGCGCGGCGGGCCGTCGCATCGCGCACAGTGAGCGACGCGCGGCCTAGACGAGACGTGACGAGGCGTGGCCGTCAGCGGCGCTGCCGGCGCGCGGGTTGCCCCCCCCCCTCCTCCCCCCCCACCCCACACACACACACACTCCCGACCAGCAGCCGCGAGATGCGGTGGCCGCTATGTTGCAGTCGGAAGCGGCAGGGCGCGTGAGGCAGGGCAAGGGGGAGGCATGCGCGTCTCGCAGAGGACAGAAGACGCGAGGCGAGAAGCGATGGTCCTCGCTTACGAATGGATGGTTCGAGGCAGCGGCAAAAACAGTCTTCACATCCGACTCGGCGTTGCGACACAGCAACCATTTTAACTGGAGACATAAATATTCAAAATGAGTCTGTGATCACATTTTTATTCTTTATTTTACAGGTCCGTCTTAATCACACATACTTTTAAACTTCACTACTACCGGTTTCGGCTACTCTCTGTCATGTGTCCTCTTCAACTTTGCATTAGAGAAATTGGTTCGGGAGAATAATTTACATCTCCGGTTATCTACACCAGGGCTTCCCAACATGTGGTCCGCGGACCCCTTATGGGTCCGATGGCTCTTTCTACGGGGTCCGCGGCCACCTTTCAGCAAATCGTGTAAAATAATCAGTAAAATTATTGAATAAAAATGTGAATATCAAATTCATCACTATTTTTTTCGTGTGAAAAACATGTGTATTTTTACTTCAGGTCGTATCCCTAAGCAGCCTTTGCGGTTCCTAAGTGAGAACGTATACACAGTTTAGTGCCGGAGAATGCGGCTTCTCTGATAGACTGTTTCGCAACAATTCGGGGGTCGTTTGTGCCCCGGCTCACGGCGCTAGATGCGCTGTATCCTTTTACGCATGCGCGGAGCGAGCTTTGTCGAGCAATCACAGCGCTCAATGGCACGTATGCGGCCCCAGGCATCGTTAAATGTTAAACTTGCTTTGTCAGTGCACTACCTATTTCATAGGTCGATTTTTGACCAGTTTATTACTTCTAACATGGATCCGTGGCTGAAGTCGGGATCATTGAAGAAGGGTGCGGTTTCTCCATCGTCTTCACAACAAGGGAAGTTTCCAGTTGAAATGAAGGAGGAGGGAGGACGACCAAAGGAAGAAAAATCACAAGAAGCTCCAAAGACTATTCATACTTCGGGGAGGGGCGGAGAGGGTCATTGAGAACATGGCACTTGCATTAAGAAGCTTTCAGTTCTCATGGGTTTCGCTCTGAAATTTAAAGCTACTGTGCTCTTGACTGACTTGGGGTCCGCCATGGATTTTCGACTGTAGAAGGGGTCTGCCAGCTGAAAAGGTTGGAAGCCCTGATCTATACAATGGTCTCCGATTATGCAGACGATCTAGTGTTGCTGAGTGAAACTGACGAAGAACTGAAAGACATGTACAGATCTCTCAGACGCAGTGCCAGAAAAATGGGGCTTTTGATTAACCAGGAGAAACCCGATTATATGAAAATAGGTCGAGTCATAAATCCAAATCCTTACTTTCAAATTGACCAGCATTCTATATTCAGAAAAGAACTCCAGTTTAAATACCTTGGATCACGTTTCAACAGTAAAAAAATCATAGCAATCGACATAGATGAAAGAACAGCCGCAGGGTCAAGATGTCTGTACTCAATAAGCAACCCACTCAAAAGTAAAGCTTTGTCAATCACCACAAAGATGAAGATATACCACACTATCATCTGCCCCATAGTACTGTACGGTTCAGAAAGCTGGACGTCTACAAAGAATGAAAGAGAAAATCATGGACTGTGTGGCTGGTCCCGACGGAGGTTCGAGTCCTCCCTCGGGCATGGGTGTGTGTGTCTGTCCTTAGGATAATTTAGGTTAAGTAGTGTGTAAGCTTAGGGACTAATGACCTTAGCAGTCAAGTCCCATAAGATTTCACACACATTTGAACATTTTGAAAGAGGAAAACTGAATGTTTTCGAAAGAAAAGTAATGAGAAAAATCTGGTGACCTGTGTTGGAGAATGGTGTATGGAGAATTCGAAAGGACAATGAAATTTATCAGTTAATGAAGCAACCCACCATCATCCAGAAATTAAAAAAGTAGGAGACGGCAATGGGCTGGACATGTGGCTAGAATGGAAAACAACAGAATCACCAAGAAAGCATTTGAAGGAACTCTCCAGGCAACAATACTATTAGGCCCACCTCGTACAAGGTGGAAAGATGACATAGAGAAGGACATCGCAGCATTAGTAATTTCCGCAGGGTGGATAGGCTGCGAGAGATAGAAGGCGGTGGAAGCAGATCGTTGATGCAGCGCGTGGTGTTCAGGGCCTGTGATCGCTGAGAATAGAGAGAGAAAAGTTTGTCTGATCAGGACGCACATGTAAAAAAAAGTGACAGCATCCTTTGACTTGTCATGAATGGCGTTCAACAAGTAATTCAACACGTTATTCTTTCTCGCCCAATTTCGGCTGAAGAAAATGCGGATTTGGTTGTGAGACATCGTGGAGTATTCCCTTTTTATCCCCTATAGTTTCATGAAGTTGGTGGCGCTATATGTACCCCCCAAAATGGCGTCTGTAACGGAGGTGCGATCCAAGCAGAGAGCTGTCATTGAGTTTCTATGGGTGGAAGACCAGAGTGTTGCAGATAGTCATAGACGCTGCAGAATGTCTACGGAGACCTGGCAGTAAACAGAAGCACGGTGAGTCGTTGGGCGTGGCGTCTGTTATCATCGTAACAAGGTCGCACAGATCTGTCCTAGCTCCCGCGTGTCGGCCGGCCATACTCAGCTTTGACTCCTGCAATGTTGGAGGATTCAGACGCTCTGGTTCGAAGTGTTCGACGTTTCACAACCAAAAACCTCACTGCACAACTGGACGGCTCTGTTGATAGTGCTGACACATCGTCCTTAGTTGGGGCACTCAAAGCTGTGTGCTGCTCCACGCCACCTAATAGAAGACCATAAAGAGCAACAAAAGATCATCCGAACAAAATTTCTTGCGCGTTAGGAGGCTGATCGCGACAACTTTTTGTCGAATATCGTCGCAGGCAATGAAACATACATCACTTGGAACCAGATACCAAACGGCAGGCAATCCATGGAGTGGCGGCACACCACCTCCCTCCGAAGAAATAGTTCAAAGCCATACCCTCAGCCGGTGAGTGATAGTGACGGTCTTATGGGACTATGAACGGGTTATTTCGTTTGATGCTGCAACGATCAACTCTGAAGTGTATTGTGCTAACCTCAGCAATTTTAAGAATCGACTTCAGCTTGTTCGTCGTCACAAAAATGCAAATGAACTTTTTTCAAGACAACGCGAAGCCTCACAGAGATCTGTGCATCCGAAAGAAGTTCACAGAACTTCTTTGGACTGTTCTTCCCCGTCCACCCTACAGCCCGAATCTCGCACCTTCCATTCGTCTGGCCCATTGAAGGATGCACTTCGCAGGAAGCAGTACGTGGATGATGGGGAGATTATTGATGCAGCAAGATGTTCGCTCGATGTCGGCCAGTAGGCAGATACCATGGGGGCAGGCCCTCCCGGTAAGATGGCGTAAGGCCCTCACATTAAGAGGAGATTATATTGAAAAATAGGATTTTGTAGCCAAAAGATGGGGAGTAATATGTTTATTGGAATCCTGAATAAAACCATTCTACTTTCAGAAAAAGAATGTGTTTTGAGCCGTGTTCGTGCCCTTTATTGTTTGTCATCTTCTCTTTACGATACTACCGCCTGGTTTCCTTAATCGATTTACTAGCATCACTAAGTTCCTGTCTTACCTGCTCGTGAGTGGCAGCAGCAGCGCTTATCGATAAGAGCACTGTCGTATTATCTTTGAAGCGACCGCTAGTATTCTCGGCTCGTGGTGTGTCGTGGGTTTAGTCGGGACACAGCAGCAGTGAAGTAGGGGACGGAGCGCCAGTGAGGTGCGGACAGCCAGTGCTCGCCGACCGCTGGCGACACACATAAACTGTCCGACGGAAGGAGATTGGAGCGGAACGACCTTTGGTTGGTCGTTCGGTTGGCCGTCTCATCGGGCGACTTGTATTTGGTCCTTTGACCGTTTCTGGGCCTCGTCAGTTGGTCATCTTGCCGGACGTGTGTCGGTCCCTTCCTTGTGCAGAGATGTCGTGGCCAATGCGCAAGAGTTACCTCTGCATGGTGGGGTCCGAGCCAGTGTGCCCGGGTAGCGGTGTCTCCGAATTCCGAAAGGACATCGAGTTGAGTCGGGTTGGAGCTGCAGTCAGCTTCGGATAGCCAAGACTCGCCCGACCTTTACCGACACACATACAGTGGGAACGACCTGGGGGTGTGATTCGGTCGGTCGTCTCATCGGACGATGTGTATCTGGTCGCCGACCTCTTGTGCAAACTCTCTGTGTGTCGAATTCATTCGTCCTTGGTGTCCCACAGTGACTGCTTTCACTTTTGTTCGAGTTCTTGTAAAAGTGTGTTTACGTGGAACCATGTGTAGCTTCTGTAATTTCCACTGAGTAGATGAATGCTGTCTGCGTACTGGTGTAGTCAGTCGGTCGGTTGAAATAGAGCAGCGAGTGTGTCGGGTGGAAGGGAATTGATGGAGTTGATTAGGCTGTTGGTTGGTTCTTCAGCCGTTTCTAGGTCGTGTTGCCACCCGATTGTTTAGTGCTGCGCTTGGCTGCCTGTCTCACCTAAACTGTTGTTAGAGCTTCCTCCCCAGGCCGACCCTTGGAACACTTCTGAGCACCACTGTTCGTTATTTGTAATTGTCATTTTATTTGGTCGCGTGTAGGGTGCCAGGCATTCAGCCGTGTATTATTTAAAATTCTTGTTGCCCTGTATTTAGGCCTTCAGCCGCGGTTGTTTCAGAATCTGTGGATTTAGTATGTAAATTCTTGTCTGTAAGCCTTCTCTTTAATTATCTTGAATTCTTGAAACGGCCTCCAGCCGTGTTCTGTAAATGTTTATCTTAAGGTTGTCTTTAATTATTTTTGAGCAATTGTTTGGGCCTTCAGCCGATAAGATACTTCAAGTTTCCTTAAGATATTTTTCTGTTCTAAAAGTTTATCTTTAAAGCCTCTCTTTGATTACGTCAAAAAATATTTTAATTGGGCTTTCAGCCCAAGAATTAATCTGAATTTTCCTTAATATAGCCTTTAGCTGAAATTTGTAAATGCTTGGTTTTTAAAGAATTTCCTTAGCTGATCTGAACTATTACTTCGGCCTTCAACCGAGAAGATATTGTAATTTTACTTAAGTAAAGCTTTCAGCCGTTTCTCTAAAACCTGGTGTTTTAGAAGGAATTATTTAAACTTATTTGGAGAAGTTACTTGGGCCGTCAGCTGTGAATTGATCTTTGTTGTTTTAAAGAGAAAACTGTGCATTTGTTTCGAGGAATAAAGTTGTGTGTTTTGCTATAGCTAACAGTAATTGGTCCTGTCCCCTTTCCATAGTCTGATCTGCTCTGTAATGCGAAACACCAGGTTCCAGTGTTGTATTATTTATAGAATGCCCGTCGTATTTGGGCAACACTTATCGGAACAGAAGGCAAATGCGTCAACATTAATGATCCAAATGTAATTCCACTTTTAAATGCACAGGAGAGATCAGAGAGCTGCAAAGAGTACATTAAAAATATCTACGAGGAGAAGTGAGGGGTTGGGCAAAAATATGGGAATACTGTGAGAAATGCATGCTTCAACATAAACGGAGATGCTAGCCAATCCTGCGTGTTCCTCTGTTGTATGTTTTTTGAGCACGAAGATGAACTTTCTCATCTGCCCTGGCCGCCACAGACACCAGACCTCGGTACTATAGAGTTTTTGCGGTCTACTTCGAGAGAAGGGTGCGTGATCGCTGCCCACCTCTACCATCGTTACCCTAAACTTGCCACTATTTTGCAGAAAGAATAGTGTAAGATTCTCTTGAAAATAATACAGGACCTGTATTCGTCCATTCCGCGACCACCAGAAACTATTTAGAAGGCCAACGGTTTTCAAACAGTGTGTTAGGTACACTATGTTGTGTGTTTGTGGTGTTTCCATGTTTTGCCCACCCCCTATAGTTGTCTCTTGGCGGAGTATAAAAAGAAAAAGAAGTCGATGTGGAAGAAATAATGGATGCAATAATTTGCGTTTAATGAAGATTCGGAAGCTTACAATCAACTAAGCCAAAAGGTATAGATAACGTTCTTTCATAATTTTCAAATTCATTGAACTCAGCTACTCAAGTTGGTTTATAGAATCTGTGTGACTGGATGCATACCATCAGACTTTCGGAAAATTATTATCCCTATAACCACGAAGATAACAAGGGCCGATAAATGCAATAATTATGGCACAATCAGCTTCACAGCTCACGCAACCAGTTGCTGAAAAAAAAATACATATAATGTGACGTAGCATGTGAAAGTTGCTGAATTGGACGGGTTACTCCTGTAACTTAAATATCAGATCGGAAGATGGTTCTGAATGAACCGAAACCGGTCATATGAATAATAAAATAAAAAAAAAATAAAAAAATAAAAAAAAATTTGCAATCAAGACGGATTTTAAGTAACATATAATGGACTTGAAATTTTAGGATCTGTTAGATGACCGTCAATTGGGATGTACAGGCGTAGAAGAGGTACCTGTTTAGGATGGACGAGGATGGGGGCATTGTAAGTCAGTTTGAAATAAAAGAAATAAGTGAATTTCGTCATATTCTGACCAGAATACACAAGGACTCGTCCAGGCCGGACTGTGGTGATGTTCACCATCGCAGGTGATCGTAGTGCATAAAGGAATAAGAAGAAACGATTCATATTCGGATTGATTGCGGCCTGTAGAGAAGAACAGGCACAAAGACAGATGGCCTTGGCCATCCGATCTGTAAGAGGGCTGGAACACAAGATAGACACATGCAGATGGCCAAAGTCGTCTGCTCTGTCACAGAGCTGAAGAGAGAGGCCCAAGTGGGCTCCGCACTCCAAGGAGCTGCCAGCAAACACCACGTGATGCGTTTTCCACGCATCCTACTGGTTGCCTGCAGATGCTGCTGCGTTCTACACTGCTCAGTGCTGCGTTAAGAAACGCCAGTGCTATCATAGCATGCTCGTTTTTGTGTTCTTCAGTCCGAATGCTGCTTTGATCCAGCTTTCCAGGCTACTCTATACTGTTCAGGCCTTCTCAGTGAGCATAACTACTCCTACCTACATCCACTTGGTTTATTGTAGTCAAGCCTTCGTCTCTCTCACACTTTCCTTCATGGCCATATTGGCGACTCCTTAAAGCTTCAGGTTGTTTCCCGACAATCCATACCTTCACTCTTATAATCAATTCGAATAAGTTACTCTGAAACAATTACTCCATTTACCCATCTAACCACCAGCATTCTTCTGGGGAACCATATTTCAAAAACCTATGTTCTTGTTAGTACTTTGTATCGACCAAATTTCACTTCATTATGTGAGGTTACAGATATATAGGCGAGTTATTTGGCCTCCTGGAGTTTGCACGAGGTGAAGGGTCCGGCCGGCCGAGGTGGCCGAGCGGTTCTAGGCGTTACAGTCTGGAACCGCGCGACCGCTACGGTCGAAGGTTCAAATCCTGCCTCGGGCATGGATGTGTCTGATGTCCTTAGGTTAGTTATGTTTAAGTAGTTCTAAGTTCTAGGGGGCTGATGACCTCAGAAGTTAAGTCCCATAGTGCTCGGAGCCATTTGGACCATTTTGAAGGGAGCGACAGTGAACAGCTGATCTCCGCCAGAGCGCCGAAGCCGGTCCAGCCATAGCGAAAGATGCTGGCGAGCCCAGGTGCAGGTACCAAGGCTTGACAGGAAATGAATAAACCCTAAAGCTGGGAATTTCGACAGCGGTCGGTCGCTTAGAAGAATCTGGAATGCACCAGCAATGGTGGACTTTCAAATAAGCTGAAGGATGGCTTCTCAGAGATCTTTTAAATTCGGCAATAAATCACAGTTACATAATAAAGAAAATCTAAATACATCAGCGATCTCGGAATAATGAGGGGCATCCAATGAAACAGTAATGTTTTCAGTATCTTGAAAACTACAGAACTCACTATTTTACAGTGACCAAACATTCTTACAATGAACCACTAATTTAACTACTTTTAAATGCTTAATGCAATTTCAACAAACGATATCTCAGATAATAGCATTGCAGTATAGTCATCACCCTAGAAAGCTATTTATTTGTATCTATTTATTTCTTGATTTATTACTTTTTTATATTTTTTCATTATTCAAATATCTGTCAGAACATCGTATTCCCCACAGTAACATAGCAAATGAGAATATCTCATACCTTGTCATACTTATGTATTTACGTAATCGACATGTTACTACTTTTAACACATAACTATTTAACTACTGGTTACAATTAACTTATACAAAATCATTGTAATTTTAACAGATACCTATTTAACTACTGGTTACAATTGCTAATGCAAAATCATTGTAATTTAAGGAGTGGTCGATAGAATGTGTTAGCTGACACCACCTTTGAAAAGAAGGCAAAAAGACGCCTGTCAATCAGGACTAAATAGTTGTTTAAACAGTGTTTACTGACAATATATCGTCATTTAAAATAGACGCACTTGTGAGAAAATACTGCCTTATTTATTTATGAACAAACCTTTATCTATATTTATTGTACGCAGTAGGAGTGTGACTCAGTGTTTATAAAAGTTCTTTATTTCACTATTGTTTTAATATGTCAGTTTGGTCCAGGAAGTGGTCAAGTTGAGTTGACCTTGTATGTAGAACTTAATGAAGATATATTTTTAGTGCGGACGGCCTTCAGCCAATGAGAAAGCAGACAGTGGCGGAACACTGCTGAAGTCAAGTGGAGATGGACACTTTTCGAGTGGTGGGAGCGATTCAGGGTACTTTTCGTTTAGATCTTGAAGAGGACACTTTTACAATGGTTCTTGAAGAAGGCACATCAGCCGTTGATATAGTGCGTTTTTCGGTCGAGTGGGTGATCGGATGTGGGCTGTGAGCGGCCGCTACGATGATTTGACTTTTGAGATTATGTTGAAGCTGTGGTATTCTATGGTTTTTGACAGTGTTGGTGATTGACTTTGGGTGGTGAACGGCCGCTAGAATACTGTAAATTTTTTCGATTATTCTACGAAACTGAGATTGGACAGAGTACGTGTTTCTACTCGTTATTTCGCGTGTTAGTTTGTAGATCATCATGTTGAATTCTGAGCTATTTTGAGCTGGTAAATATTTCATATATTATGATCATGAAATGGACGTTGTTTTCATGCATCTTGGATGACTATTTACTTGGGGACTCTGCTACCATTCTCTTAACATTCTCAACACAACTTTACTGCATTTGATAAGGTTATTTTCTGTCTGTATTTGAACTCGATATTGTAGGACCATTCTCCATATATTTGTGATATACTTTCACGAATAAATATTATTTAGCCCAAGTCTCCGTCATTTACATCAATTGCAGACGTTAGATAGAACCCTTTCTTTAATTATTCAATTATCTTTTGTTTTATATTTCCGTCTATTTTATTACTTCGCAATTCTAGCGAATGCTTAAGCTATTCGACTGCAGGATCACAGCTACCGATTACTACTGCAGCACATTAGCTGCTTGGCTTGAAAGAAGACATGTGCGAATCGATCTACGACATTATCGAGTTATTCTTTTTAAGTAGAGCTGCACATTGTCCAGTTATCTAAGGTACGAGTAACATCAAGTAAATTCGCAATTAGTGTGTTGGAATGAAATGCTGCTTAGAGAAAAACTACTCGGAAGACAATCATTAGGTAATGTCGCAGATATAAGACTATACTGTAACATTTTCAGTAAAGATTTCCTAATTTTATTTATCAAGTTGACGCACGAGCTATTTTCTCACCGTTCGCTTCAATACCTCATCTTCTACAGCATCACATCTCAAAAGCTACTTTTCTCTACTTGGTTGTAGTCTTTACAGTCTACATCTCACTTCCATATGTGGTCACACTCCAAACAAATTTTTTCAGAAAAGAAATCCTAACCTTTACATTTATATTCTATGTTACCGTCCATCCATTTGTCAAGAGAGATTTGATTGTTTTTACCGGTCTATATTTTATATCCCCTCCACTTCTCACGTCGTCTGCCACTTAGCTGCCCAACAGTAAAACTCTTCTACTATTTTTAGCGTTTCATTTCCAATCTAATTCCCCCAGAATCAATTGATTTAATTCTTCTAACTCTATTTCCGTTGTTTTTGTGGTGTCACCGCCAGACACCACACTTGCTAGGTGGTAGCTTAAATCGGCCGCGGTCCATGTAGTACATGTCGGACCCGCGTGTCGCCACTGTGATCGCAGACCTAGCGCCACCACCAAGGCAGGTCTCGTGATACGAGAGTGGACTCGCCCCAGTTGTACGAGAGCACTAGCTACCGCCCCAGTTGTACGAGAACCAAGCTACCGCCCAGTTGTACGCGAACCTAGCTATCGCCCAGTTGTACGAAGCCTTCTCTCTCATTAGCCGAGAGACAGAATAGCCATCAGAAGTTAATGGCTACGAACTAGCAAGGAGCCATTTGTATCAGTGCCTATAGCTTACGAGTAATCAAGAGAGATGTATTCCAAGGAATCAATAAAAGTTAAGTAAAAAGCATCTACATACTTTTCTTCTTATTCATTCATAAGTTCTCATGTTCCAGACTTCACGCCCGTCTGCTTATTGCCGTTCGTGCACTATCGGCCACAGCGTTAGTTTAGCATTCCTTTTCAGCAATCCACATCACGGTGTCGGTCCAGCTCCCGACACTACAGTTTTACTTTTAAAACTGTTCGTTTTAAAAAGCCTATTCTCGAAACATTGTCCGTTCCGTTCAGCAGTTTTCCAAGTAATGCACCATCTGCGACTAAATTACTTTGTCATCGGGAAACCTGTAAGTTTTTATTTCTTCTGCCTAAACTTCAATTCTCTGTCTGCATCATAGCTTTGCTTTCCTTTACTATGCTCGGTTTACAGATAGAATAACATTAGCGATACGCTACAACCTTATCTCACTCCCCTCTCCTTTACCTGTTCCCTTCCACAGCCTCTGACTCTTACAAAAGTATTCTCTTCAGTTATACCTTTCGTTAGCCATAACGTGGAAAAAAAATTAAGTGATCGTATGGTATTGATGGCCGAAAGTCGCCACCTGGGAAAGTTCGGCCGCCGAGTTGCAAGTCTTCTGTTAACGCCACATTGGGCGACTTGCTTGTCAGTGATGAAATGATGCTGAGAACAACACAACACACAGTCCCCGAGTGGGGAAAGTCTGCGACCCGGCCAGGAATCGAACCCCCACCTCTGCATGGCAATCAGATGTGCTGACTGCTCAGCTAAGGGGACAGACTCCCCGTAGTTTATTCTTGATAATTTCAAAACTTGAATGAGCGTATGCTTAGATTTTTTGAAGTTTTTTTGGATTGTCAGTCTTCTACTGGTTTGATACTCCTGTGCAAACCTTTCATCTAGGCGTAGCACCCAATTTGCTCAGTTATTTGTCGAATATATTTCAATCTATGGCTTTCGCTACGGATTTCATTCTCTACAGCTTCCTCGAGTGCCATGAAAGCTATTCTTTGATATCTCAACACGTGTCTTAGCACCCTGATCCTATTTCTTGTAATATCAGTTCACTTTATTTTTAAAAATCCTTGTACACCACTACATCCAAAACGCTTCGATTCTGTTCCTTTCCCATTTTACCCACTGTCCATGAGTTATCACTATACAATATTCTTCTCTAAACGTACAGCTTCACAAATTTATTCACCAAATTAAGGTAGGTTCTTATTACTCGTCGACTCCATTTGGCCAGGAATGTCCGCTTTGCCAGTGCTTGTTTGCTTTTTATAACCTTCTTGCTTCGTCCATTATTTGTTATTTTGCTTCCAAGAAAGCAGAATTCCTTCAGTTCATCTGCTTCATAGTTATCAGTTTTAGTATTCAGTTTCTCGATAATCTGATTTCTGCTACTCATCATTACTTTCGCATTTCTTCGATTTATTCTCAGTCCATATTCTTTACTCATTAGATTGTTCATTCCGTTCAACAGACACTGTACTTATTCACCTTCGCTGAGGATAGCAGTGTCATCGGCGAATCTTATCACTGATATCCTATCACCTTAACTGTTTAATCCTACTCTTGAACCTGTCAGCTATTTCTGTCATCGCTTCTTCGATGTAGAGACCGAAAAGTAGGGGCGAAAGGCGACCTGCCTTACACCCCATTAAATCCGAACACTTCGTTCTTGGTCTTACAGTCTTATTGTTCCCCTTTGGTTCTTGTACGTATTGTATATTATCCGTCTTTCCCTATACTTTACCCCTATTTTTCTCAGAATTTCAAACATCATGCATCATTTTACATCGTCGAACGCTTTTTCCACATCTAATGAAAGTACTTCTTTCTAACTCATCCATCCTTATATCGCCCTCTTGGTACTTTTGCCTACTGCTTATTAATCGTCTTTCCCTAAAGTTTGCACATATTTTCCTGATAATTCCGTACATTTCTTTTTCTACTTTTCTAATTTTTTAGGTCGTCAAAAAATCTCATGGCTGTTTTTTGATTTCTGTTAAGCCTTGCTTCCATTATCAAGGCTACCGACAGAACTGCTTACCTGGTGCCTTCACTTGTTCTAACCCTTTTTGCAATACGCCTACTTCTAGTCAGTCTGGGCCTACTATAATGTTACTGGGGGCAGTTTCTTGACACTTGCACACTACTGAAGTGCTGGCCTTTCATGAAGACGAGATCGTCAACGCCTTGTCATAATTCTAAGATGTTGCAGGCCCAATCGTGATGCAACGTCAAGTCAGTTCTCCCTCTGTAGCTACTGCCCACGGATTCTTCCCATGCACCTCCGTAACCAAAGCGCAAGATGATGCACACATCGTCGCGACCAAATGCCTGGTGCCTTTTCTCATTGCAATCACATATGCTCTCCTAATTCCTTCCCGCCAAAATAGTGCTACCTGACAACTGCAAAATTGAGATATACTGCTACCCAGTCACGAGGATTTCCTCCAACTAGAGAATCCCACCAAAATAACGCATTTGCTTCCGACGTCAATAACACCAAGAACATCACCCCTTCTACCAAAAAACACTTACTTCAGAGTACACTATCACACACTATCAGCCAATCGCGCTTTCTCTCGCTTATGCCGTTAGTCGCACACTTCAGGGCTCTAGAAGTAACGCAAGAGCCGCTACGCGGCCAGACTTTGTTTCCTTTAGCCCATGCTTTCTACAAATGGTAGATGGCTATATTCGAAGGAGGTTCTCAAAGCATGGATAGCGTCCTGCACTCAGTGTACCACTGCTCGCCTACCATGATTCGCCTTCGCGTTCCCTGCTTGCCTTTTCAAATCCAACGATCTGTTTATTCATCTGCATACCAGAAACTTTCACAACCCAATGAACTCATCACTGTGTTAATAAACGAAAGACTTATTTGTACAGAGTGCCGTTTTCCCAGGCATGTGGCTTCATCTCATGAATAAACTTTCTCGTACCGGTTTAGTCTGTTGTCAGTCTCGGAATTCCAAACTCACACTCTGATTTTTATGAAAACGGCATGCAGAATTGGCTGCCACGTTTCAACTGAACACGCCTGCTCAGGGTTGCAAACAAATTGAAACGCTATCATGTTCCTGGTAGTGTAGTTTTAATATCAGCTGTGTATTCAGCAGTTTTTGTATCCTATGATCAAGTCGAATATCTCATGAATAATTTAAACAGAATCGAACTGCGTGTGGCATTAAAAACCGAACGCTTACAAACGGAACAGGATAGGACACACGAACGCAATTTTATTAAGTGATGGCAGGATCGCTGATGTTGCGTGGTTATGAGCATTGGACTGTGAGTGGGAAGAATAGCGGACCCATTTAACAACAGAAGCGAAATTCCTCAGAAGAACAGTTACATACACCCTTACAGAAAAGCTGAGAATGGAAATATCAGAAAAAATGGTTCAAATGGCTCTAAGCACTATGGGACTTAACATCTGAGGTCATCAGTCCCCTAGACTTAGAACTACTTAAACCTAACTAACCTAAGGACATCAAACACATCCATGCCCGAGGCAGGATTCGAACCTGCGACCGTAGCAGCAGTGCGGTTCCAGGCTGAAGAGCCTAGAACCGCTGGGCCACAGCGGCCGGCGGAAGTATCAAAAAGGAATTAAAGATATTAAATATAAATGGATAATAAGCAGAAGGAAAAAACCATTCTTATGAGCATATCGCACAAATGAAACATAAAAAAAGAGCTTTGCTCTAAAAATCAACGGACTGGAGACTTTTTGGAAGCCTGAAAAAGAGATGAATAGATAACTTTGGAATTGCTATTTGAACGAAACGAGCTGTGTGATCCACCATGAAGATGATAATGTTGATGATCTTACTCTCGTTGAACATTGCTTCGGAGCGATTAGTTTTCATTTTCCTCTAACGGATTTCACAAGACGTTCAAAAGTACGCTCCATCTCGCAATGTCAACTAAAAAATTTTGACAACACAGTATAAAGCTTTTGCTGTAGATTGATGAGGAAATTCTGTTTCGAATGCGGTAAAGTTTCTTTTTTTTTTTTTGCCATCTGGGCAACGATACACACTGACGAAAAGAAAACGCTCTGGACAGATTAAATAAAAGGTTTCGAACGCTAGGCGTCTTCTTTGATTTAGCTAAGGCGTTTGATTGTGTTGATCACAAAATATTGCTCCATAAATTGGACCATTACGGGATACGGGGAGCAGCTCACAGTTGGTTCACCTCTGCTTTAGCAACAGGCAGCAAAATGTCATTATTCACAGTGTTGAGTATGGCTGTGATGTGGGGTCTGAGTGAGGTACGGTCAAGTGGGGGATGCCCCACAGGTCAGAGCTGGAGCTGCTGCTGTTTCTTATTTATATAAATGATATGCTTTCTAGTATTACAGATAATTCTAAAGTATTTATGTTTGCTGATGACCTTAGCTTTCTAGTGAAGGATGTGGTGTGCAACACTGATACAGTATCAAACAATGCAGTTCACGACATAAGTTCACGGTTTATAGAAAATACATTGATGCTAAATCACAGCAAGACTCAGTTTTTGCGGTTTCTAGCACACAGTTCAACTAAAGCTGAATAGGCACATGAGTAGTGAGACTGAAAATTTCAAAATCCTAGGCGTTCAGATAGATAGTAAGCTGTCGTTAAGGATCTTGTTAAAAAACTAAATGCTGCTTTATTTATCATTAGTACATTATTTGAAATAACTGACAGTTCAACGCGAAGAGTAGTCTGTTTTGCTTATTTTCATTCGCTCATGGTGTATGTTTATTTTTTGGAGTAATTCTTCTGATTCAGAAAGGGTATTTTTGGCCCAGAAACGGGCGGTTCGAGCAGTGTGGTGCGAGTTCACGAACGTCTTATCGACGCCTGTTCAGTAGTCTGGGAATTCTGACATTGTCCTCTTAATACATATTTTCTTTAACAGTGTTTGTTGTTAACGATATCAACTTATTCCCAAGAGTTAGCAGCTTTCACTCAGTTAATATCAGGCAGAAATCCACCCTGCATTTGGAACGCGCATCAGGATTTGGAACGCACATCACTGACTCGTTTGCAGAACGGCGTGCAGTATTCTGCTGCATCCACTTTCAGTAAGGTGCTACAAGAATTCAAAAACCTTAGCAGTAATTCACGCACTTTCAAGTAAAAACTGAAGTGATTCCTCATGACTGACTCCTATTCTGTCGAGGGAATCCTGGAAAAATTAAAAAAATTAAGCTAATTCCTGTGTTACGTTGTTGATTATGTTTATTTAAAATTATGGCTTGTCGTCTGCATAGGATTCATATACTTTTCATTTTATCCATTATTACTATCCTCTTATAATTTCATATACTGACTACTTCCATGACGATGGACATTTACACCTCAATTTGTCCCTACAGAAAATGACACAGAAAATAAAAAAATAAGTAAGTTGTGCGATATAAACGAAAGTTGGTAGGCGTGTTTCTAATTCCGAAGGAATATGTCTATTCCAATTTCGCACCAGACGCGTAAGAGTGGCGCCACTATGAGGATGCAAATCAGGTTTGTATTAAACACAAGCTGTAATGGTACTGGGCGATGGTTGCCTTTGAGATTAGAGATGGTGAGTTGATGCCAGTCAAGATTACCTTTAAGATTACAAAAACTCCACTATCAGCAACTCATTGAGTTTGGGTGAGGTCTTATAATAGGGCTACGAGAAACGGATGCTCCTTCTGCGATACTACAGAAAGACTTGGCAGAAATGCAGCCAATGTACATAACAGCTGGTGGTGGTGGTGGCCACGAGAATGTTGTTCACAAGAAGAGCGTGCTCCAGACGGCCGAGCGCCACTACCAAGACGGAAGACCACCATGTTTGGCATACGTCTCTGGCGCATCGTACAGCATCTGCAGCAGCAGTTTGAGCAGCAGGTGGCACCACAGTGACGCGAAAAAATGTTACAAATCTGTTATTTCAAGGACAGCTCCTAACCAGACACCCTGAACCGTGCATTCCACTGACCCTAAACCACCGCGTCTTGCGACTACAGTGGTGTCAAGCGACAGCTCATTGGAGGGCAGGGTGAATATCTGTTGTACTTTCTAATGAAACCTGGTTCTGCCTTGGTGCCTGCTATGTCCGTGTTTTGGTTAGAAGGAGGCCAGCTGAGGCTCTGCGCCAGTTTGTCTGTGTGCTAGGCGCACTGAACCTACACCTGGAGTTATGGTCTGGGGTGTAATTTCGTATGGCAGCAGGAGCACTCTCATGGTTATCCCACCCACCCTGACTGCAAACTTGTACATCAATTTGGTGATTCGATTGGTTGAGCTGCCATTCATGAACAGCATTCCAGGTGGTGTTTTCCAACAGGATAGCGCTGGCCCACATACCTCTGTTGTAACCCAACATGCTCTACAGAGTGTCGACATGTCACCTTGGCCTACTCGATCAGCAGATCTGCCTCCAATCGAGTGGATATCGTCGGAGGACAGCTCCAGAGTTATCCACAAACAACGTTAAGCGAAGCTGTACTGACCGACCGAGTGCAACAGGCATGGAACTCCATCCCACAAACTGACGTACGGTACCTGTACAACACGATGCAGTCACATTCGCATGCTTGCATTCAACATTCTTTCAGTTACGCCGGTTATTGCTGTGCCGACATTTCATATGGCTTATCTCGCATTTACATTAACCTGTGATCTTGCAGTGTTAATGGCTTAAATATGTTACCTTGACACATGTAGTCCCGAAATTTCGTTACTCTACATTAATTATTTTTTGGTGCTGCGATACTTTTCTCTTCAGTGTATATCCACCATATTGCTCCATCATTTGCTGCTAATTAAGATTTTTAACAGGTCGCTGGGGTCCATTTATAGCTGGGTAAAATATGACACACCTCTGACTTATACGGTGACCCGTAAGGAGCAAGAAGCAATAAAAGAACTTACTCAGAAGGAAGCGGACAATACTAAGACGATAAGACTGATCGTTTAGAGAATAAATGGACTGGACGTTTTTCGCTTTGTTTAATGTGATAGAATAAGGTTTGTTAAAGGTTAGATGCGTCTGTCGAAACGTGTTGTTCGAGTCTTACTACATAAATCACTAATTAAGTTTTGCTGAAACTGACTTGCAAACCTTGATAAAATTGCGACCTCATTTACTGTACGATAGGTAACATTAAATTGGCGTTTAGTCTTATCATCCCTCGTTCCCATAAATAACCACAAAAACTGAATACAAAGTATGTGGACTGTCTAAAGAATACGACAATTGCAGTTCCTTCGTAACAACAGGGGAGACATCGTTGACTGTTAGACAGACCCACTCCCTGCTATATCCTCTTTATAACGCCTGTCTCTCTCCTTCTCTTCAGTAAATTCGTGGTGGCAGACATTCAGAGCCGCAAATCAGCAGGCAGGTTCATTACCTCCAACCCGAAATAAAGTGAACAAGCAAGGAAAAGACCCTTCACAAATTCGTGAGAAATGCTGAGTGCAGAAGTCTGCTGCGTCGGTTCTGCTGACTGTCTTCTGGAGCATATCAGGCATAATTCTTAATAGCATCCGTTCAGTGAGTCACAGTCAGATTTCTAACGCACCACCTGAAACCTGCGGTAAAATCATATCTTCGGAGATGAATGTCATTTCGCAATATGCCAAATCCCGAGGTCCGTGTTCATCGTGAAACACACACACCAGGTCTAGCTCTCCTTTATTTCTTCATATTTTGATCATTCAAAGAAACGTCAGGCGGATAGAAATTACATTATGATGAAGGTACATGGCAGGTAGTTCTTCTTACTTTTCATGCTTGCAAAGAGAAACTGGAAGACTTCCGGCGCTATAGCAGCATGTTTCTCACTGGATAAGTAGTATAACCCATATCCAGTTGAACCTGGTTAATGTAGCCAAGCGTTGGATCTCTTACGATTTATATCCACCTCCCCGTGCATTGACTCACACATACACACGCACAACAGTCTTATAGGCAAAATTTTCACCACAGCATAGACACATATAATTCAGAGCTCAACTGAGTAATGTCTGTCACACACTTTAGGGACTATATACCACGTGTAGAAGTATGAAGCCGAAATTTCGTTGCTCACAGTTGTTTGAAACTGTAAGCAATATTTCATTCAAAATAATCTCCATTGCAATATATACATTTCTCCCTTCTCTCCGGCAGGCTATAAGTGCCACGCCAAAAGGCAGTTTTTCTTTGGAAGCGAACCAGTCAGCGAACCATTTTCGTACGTTTTAGTACAAATTGAAGCGTTGTTCAGCGAGAGCGTGTCCCAGTGATGCAAATAGGTGATAATCGGACGGAGACAAGTCTGGACAATAAGCCGCATGCCCTAGTATTTCCCAGCTGAATGCCTCGATCGTTTCCCTGGCCCCTTTTGCTGTGTGTGATGGGGTGTTATCATGCAGCAAAGAGACTTTTGTTGTCTTTTTACATATTCTGGTCGTTTTTCACGTAATGCTCGATTTAAATCGATCATTTTCTTTTGGTAGCGATCAGTGTTAACGGTTTCATCAGGTTTTAGCAGCTCATAATGGATGACACCCTTCTGATTCCACCAAATACAGAGCATTGTCTTCTTTCCAAAGAGATTTGGTCTTGCAGTGGATGTCGATGGTTTGCCTGGATTCATCAGTGATTTACGATGCCTAGGATTCTCAAAAAATATCCATTTTTCATCACCTTTCACTATTCAATGGAGAAAAGACTTTCCTTTGTATCTGGCGAGCAGCATTTCACAAGTGGTCTTTTGATTTGCTTGCTGTCTTTCACTCAGCTCATGTGGAACTCATTTTCCCACTTTATGCACCTTTCACAAAGCTTTCAACCGAA
This sequence comes from Schistocerca piceifrons, assembly GCF_021461385.2. Classification (NCBI taxonomy): domain Eukaryota; kingdom Metazoa; phylum Arthropoda; class Insecta; order Orthoptera; family Acrididae; genus Schistocerca; species Schistocerca piceifrons. The sequence continues at coordinate 669,998,474 of NC_060139.1, forward strand.
GAAAAACGGCTTTCTGCGTCACATTCACTTGTTCCTGTTGAGTTTGAGTATCATCTTCATCCAATAAGACCTGCAATTCTTTGTCTTCCAGTTTTTTCGGTCGTTTCCCGCACTCGTCGTTTTTCACGTCGAAATCACCACTTTGAATTTTTGAGCCACCCGAAACCCTGTGTTTTTGCAAGAGCATGTCCACCGAAAGCTTCGACAAGCATTCGATACGATTATGCAGCAGTTTTCTTCAAATGATAACAGAAAACTAATGCTGTCCGCAAATCGTAGTTCGTAGGCAAAAAAACTTGACATGTTTACGTGTTTGAAACAGATACCGATGTATGTAACTTGGGTTACTGTGTTTTGACATTCGTTGTCAGCCGTTTCGGGAAGCAGATGGTGCTGCAGACGCCGTCTCACAGGCCCTACACTAACTACATCTACAGGGAAATTCCAGTTTCACACTTCCACACCTGTGTAAGACGTCGTGGTCTCCTGACCTTCATTGCTTACATATTCCGCCCTCACAATCATATTCGGCACATCAAGACGCTTCATTCGAAACCAAACTCGATAAGATGGAGTCAGTGTTGTATGAATTCATGTAAACGATATGCAAATAACAAGTAAATCGCGGGTGCGCATCGGGGTTGAAATGCTCGAGGTTGGTATACACACACACACACACACATTCAAGACACGACAGTCACAGAAGCTTTCAGTTTGGCAGAGGCAAACCACACGCCAGGAGACTGGTCCCTTCAGAGAATGAGTCAACCTATCTACGTCGGCCAGCCACCGCCTGCACAGCAGATAGCGTTTGCCCAAGTGAAAGGGAGAACGACCCAGTGTTCAGCTCAAAAGCAAATTCTGCTACATTGTGTGGGAGCGCCCAGCCTACGCATTCTTTACAAACATAGCACGCAGTTTCAGAGGTTTTCACAGGGAGACAGCAAACGCCAAATGCCGCTGCTACAGATTTCCGGATTGGTCGCCTTAAACGAAACGTCATTCTCAAGTTTTGGATGAGCAATGCTGATTGGCAGACGATATTCCTGACGCCTTGAGCTGAAGGAGTAATGGAAGAGACCGAAAGATATACCACTTCACATCTGGCGTGGAGAGGGCCATTCCGTTGTCACTCTCGGAGCAAGAACACGTAACGAGAGCGTGTGCACTCGTACATGTACTCAAACAGCGAGGAACAAGTCACTCCTCAGTACTTCACTGGGAGAGCACCTCTGTCGAGAGTGGATTTGAGTGCTTGCGATTAAGCATTGTTCACTGTGTTGGCCGCCACACTTATTGTGCGGTGTGAATGGACAGAGTTATAGTTAAATGCCTGCGAGCGAATTTTTGAGTGGCATCGCGGTGAACTGGTTATCTGACCGGTGTACTACCTCAATAGTTAGACTAAGGGTGAATAGGAGTCCTTGACTTCATCAAGGCTTAGGGAGAGTTTGATTGGCGAAGGTCAATGCAGATAGAACGAGAGTTATCTTATTTGTCAGCAGCGAGCGGCGCAGACAGCAGTCATTGCTGCTTATGGTATTGTGCGCTACAGCTCTTGCGAGCCCCATATTTCCTCCACAACAGTACACTTCACTGCATTTCACACGCGACAGTCTTGACTGTACCTAGCAACATTCTAACGCATAATTATTCAAGTTGAGTAGGTGTGGCTCTCAGCCATTCTGCCAAGTCAATAACAATCTTAAACTTTGTATAGAAATTTCATTAGCGAATCGTATTCTTAAGAGGTAAATTTACATTCCGAAAAGAACCTGGAAATAACTTGATCAGTTCATAACTAAAAGTGCCATTGTGATTTCTTAGAATTTTCGCAAAATAAATAATAATTTTCGTTAGTTTCATGCTTTTCTTACACTAACTAGCACTACTCCTGTACCCAAGTATCTCACTAGTTACGTAAGAAATTTTGTGAATTTTTGTGTCATTTCCTTACAGCGGACGACTCCAGAAGATATTTATTGCTGAAAGTTTTTCAGGCATTTCTCTTTAGAACGTTAGGAGCGTCTGTCTGACTTCTGTAGTCGCGTGGGGGTGGAAATTGCTTCTTGCAGGAGCCACAGGGCAAAGGGTACATCTCATATTAATCCGTTGCGCAGAATGACAGAATAGCACGTACACGCTCACACCTGGTGTGATGATACAGGTTGAAGCGAAATTCGCGCACTTGGGCTTCGCAGCTCGACTCCTCGCATGCCAGCGATAAAAAAATGTCTGTCACAAAATTTCGTGCAGCGAGTACATCCGACAGAAAAAGGACGTTAAAGAGTGGCAATCTGTAACCACATGTATGGTAACTACGCCTGTCAGCACATCATCGTTGTGCTGCACAGATGGCGCAGTGCCTGGAGTTTTGGATTAGCATGCAGGTGGTCGAGGGTTCAATCCTGGGTTGGGGCGCATTTTTTATTCGCTGATTTCATTCTGACATTTCATACTCTAATATACATTGTTTCTTAGGTCACATTAATCTTAAATTTACAACATTTTGTAACGCTGAACATAACAAATACATGGTTAGATAAATAAGAAGTAGGCAGTTGAAACAAATTACTTGTCAAAACACAGAATACCTACAAAAACAATAGCAATTTCGAGATGCTAAAGATGATAGCACAGTACAATGACACAACATCTACTTGTCATTTATAGAACATAGAATATGAGCACTCAGACGTCGCACATTAGCAACTAGTGACACTAATAATGTCCATATTAATGACCGCGTGACCTCCGCAACAGAATACGTTGTCCTCAGAACAACAGACGCTAAAAGCGACCTCCCTGCACGTCCAAACATTGCGCAACCTGCTGGATCATACAGATCTGGACCCTTCGCAGCAAAGGTGCGTCCACAGTAACAAGAGCAGTATAAACACGCTCTACCAATTCTTCCACATTCGTCGGTAGAGCAGAGTACACGTGGTCCTTCAGGTGTCCCCACAGGAAGAAATCCAGGGGATTTAGGTCAGGTGAATGTGGTGGCCATACAACTGGAACTCCGCGTCCGAGCCATTTCCCTTGAAATATTCTGTCCAAATACTGTCGCACATTAACTCCAAAATGTGGAGGTTCGCCATCATGTTAGAAGCATATCGACCGAGCGAGGTGGCGCAGTGGTTAGCACACTGGACTCGCATTCGGGAGGACGACGGTTCAATCCCGTCTCCGGCCATCCTGATTTAGGTTTTCCGTGATTTCCCTAAATCGTTTCAGGCAAATGCCGGGATGGTTCCTTTGAAAGGGCACGGCCGATTTCCTTCCCAATCCTTCCCTAACCACAGCTTGCGCTCCGTCTCTAATGACCTCGTTGTCGACGGGACGTTAAACACTAACCACCACCACCACCAGAAGCATATCCTGTGCCGAACATGTAGTGGAACATCTTCCAGCGCATCAAGCATATAGTTTGTGAGGAATGCATGATACCTTTGTGCAGTCAGCTGGTCAGGGACATCTGTCGCCCAGACGTTGATACCAAAGCGCTCTTGATATTCATGGTCGTGGGGGACGTGTGGGTTAACCTCACACCAACGGTGGGCATTGTGCATATTGAAGACACCCTCATGAGCGAATGCTCCTTCATCCAACCATATTACGGTGTTCACGAAGTCATCGTTGGCTTCCTGTTGTTGTTGGAACCATCCACAGAATTGTATCCGCTGATGGCGATCTGCAGGATGCTGGTGTTGCTTGAAACCATAATGACAGGGGCGCAGCCCAAGCTCGTGCAGCACGTTAACGACCGTGCTTTGCGAGACACGCAGCTGCCTTGCTACGCAAGGTTCTTGGTGTATGACCTCCAGAATAGCTTCCTGGACTATCTCTGTCACGCGATGGTGGAAGGAGAGAACCTGACTCCCGAAGGTGCCGCTCCAAACGACAAAACACATTTTTATCTGAAGGACCAGAAGCGTATCCACATATTCATCGTTTGTGTGTGCCATACATCTGCCACACTGGTTTACAGGTTTACAATGAGAAAATTTGATGAATGTACGCAAGTACATTGAAGTCTGTCACTGGCGCATTACTCCACTCGCAACTAGTCCTTGTTTGGTGGACAGCGCATACAGTATAAACACGCCGTCAGTCCTGTGCGCTGTTCCACACAACGAGTATTAGCCCTCTGATACATATTGTGCTGCATGATTCGTCCCAACAATGCCAACTGTGAAATGTTCGGTTTCGAATTACTCTGTTTCCCTAAAGGTAACAGACGTGATGTTTCCACAATCCCATTGATAGAATAATAATAATAATAACAATAACAATAATAATAATAATCCACTGAGATACGTACTAAACAGCATGCGGTAAGCAGACTCGATGCTGGGAGGCATAATTGGTTCGACCTCGGTGACAACACATACAAATAGTAACCGAGTTTGGACATTATTCGCAAAGCACGTCGTTAGTCCTACTGGTAATGTAAGGCCCTAACGAAATGTAATGGACCAGAACGAGGCTAGAATAGTAGTTGCTACTAATCTATGGGACCATTGGAGGTGGGAACAAAGAAAACAGGTTTCGCATTCAGTAGATGAAGTGGCCCACGACGTGGAAAGGGCTTCTTTCAAAGCTGACCACTCTTCCATTTCTACGATTGTAGTATGCAAGTGCAAATGTTTTCTAGAGGATCCGCTGCAATCGTTGCTGACGATTAACATGCCAGATACAGTACCAACTGACCAAATAAAAAACGTATGCCTCAACCCAGGATCGAACCATCGAGCTCCTGCATGCACCCAAAACTCTACCCACTGCACGACCTGCACTGCACGGCTAGTACGTGCTGACAGAGGTAGTTACCATACATTTGATTACAGTGTTGCCAGACTGCCACTCTTAAACGTCCTTTTTCTTCTGGATGTGCTCACCGGAAGAAATTTTGTGAGAGTCATTTTTTTTTTATCGGTGGTGTGTGAGGAGCGCGCTGCGAAGCCCGAGTGCGCGAATATATGTGCTAACGTAAAATTATCGTCAAATTATCACTCCTTTCCATATTAAAATGGCTTTAGGTCGAAAGTTCATATGAATCTCCAGAAGAAATTATCATATCACATTTAATTTCCCAAACAGGTTAATTAAAGAATTCTGTTAAGATAGCACATAAAGTGCTGAAACTGGTATGGGTAAGTGAAAACTCATTAAACTGTGATGCGAAACTCCTCCAATTTTTCTACAGGCAAATTCGTGGGTCTTTTTTGCTGGGAGACTTCCGATTGTGAAAACTGCCAAAACTCTGTATCAGTTTGGCAATGAAATTAACGTTTAACATTATTATCTCTCACTTATGTCTATCAAATTTTAAAATGCAGTGCTGGATACTGCATGACCGACAAAGGAAAGAGGTGTGATGTCTCACTTGTATATGGCAGTTATTGCAAATAGTATAGTGTGCTTCACGGCAGTGGCAACGTTCATTAGTTAGCTGATCCAGCTGAACTGGCTTACGCTGCCGTCTATTTTAAGAGTACATCGCTCAGTACATGTCACTCGTCGAAACTTCGCTCTCTCAGGTCCCTCCTGATGATGATCATAAAACTGTTTTGCTGACTCATCCATAGTTTTCCCACAGTTCTCAGTATTATAATGAATATTTGATGCTGCAAAGGTCTTTGTGCTACGCTTTTAAACTACAACAGCTTTCCCGAACGGCTGGGCTGGACTAAGGAAAGGAGGGTTTAGTTCTAACGTCCGCTAGATGATGAAGTCATTAGAGGTGGAGCACAAGCCCGGACTGGACAAAACGGAAGCGAAAAAGATCCGTCGAACGTTTTGAAACATGGAGCGAGCTGGAGGAATGCTGGAAACCTAACTCTGGAAGGGTGGTATTGGAAGGGCATTACCACCGCACACGTCCAAACGCCACTATTGTTTTAAAAATTAATTAATTACCGTGAAATGAAATGAATGGATGAGTGAGGCCTTTCAGATGTCCTGAACTACCAGTATCTTGAATGTGTAGTGACAGTTGGAAATTTGTGTCAAACGGGGACTCGCGCCTGGGGTTCTTGTTTTAACCATTAGGATTAGGCCATCTCTGCTCGCATTCGAACGTCACTCTAACTTCTGTTTTTCATTGGTGCTTCCAGCTGCGTGCTGAAATAGACTAATGGCTAGGTCAAGAGACTGCATGTGATAAAACAACAAATCCAGGTTCGAGTCCCGACGTTTAACACTCTCATACGAAATCTCTCTCTCTCTCTCTTTCTCTCTCCCTCCCTCTCTCTCTCTCTCCCTCCCTCTCTCTCTCTCTCTCTCTCTCTCTCTCATCCTCCTCCTCCTCTCTCTTATGCACACACCCACACACAAACACACACACACACACACACACACACACACACACACACACATATGATCTCACGTGTCGGATGCGAACCCTATGTTATCACATATTCGGACACCTATTCGTGGATATTAATATGGGATGTGTCCACCGTTCGCCTTTATGATAGCTTGAATTCTGGGTGGCACAATCAGTGTGTTGGTTGAATGTCTATGGAGGAATGGAATCCCACTCTTACTCGAGAGCAGAAACCAAAGAAGGTTGTGACGCTACACGCAGGGTTCTCGAGCGAAGTGTACGGTTTAACTCATCTCAAAGACGTTCCATTGCGTCGTTACTCTGGGCAGGGAAGTTTATTTCAGCAAAGATGTTGTCCACAGACCATTGCCTCGCGGATGCTGATTTATCACAGGGTACATTGTCAAGTTGATACAACAAATGATACTCTACCTTACACATTGAACAATGCTGTAATGTATCTTCTTATCCTTCTGTGTTTACGTTTTCTTAAGGGCAAAGGATAACATACTAACCACGACAACCCCGTGCCATAACAAAGCCTGTCCGCAGCTCGTGGTCGTGCGGTAGCGTTCTCGCTTCCCGCGCCCGGTTTCCCGGGTTCGATTCCCGGCGGGGTCAGGAATTTTCTCTGCCTCGTGATGACTGGTTGTTGTGTGATGTCCTTAGGTTAGTTAGGTTTAAGTAATTCTAAGTTCTATGGGACTGATGACCATAGATGTTAAGTCCGATAGTGCTCAGAGCCAGTTGAACCAGTTGAACCATAACACAGCCTCCTCTGTACTTCACTATTTGCACTATGCATGGCGGCAGGTAACGTTTTCTAGGCATTCACCAAACCAAGACGCTTCCAAACGATTGCCACAGAGTATGTCATCATCACTCTAAATCATTTGCTTCGAATCATTCATTGTCCAGTTGCGTCGCTCTTCGCACCACCTTAAGCATCGTTTAGAACCGACTACAGGAACTCGTAGATTACGACGACCTGCTCGGCCTGGTACTCCATTCTTTTTAATTCCTTATGCACACTCTTTGTGCTAGCTGAACTTCTGGTTCCACTCTGGAACTCATGAATGATTCGTTCCGCTGATTTCACCCAATTTTTTATACATAAAGTCTGTCAGATCTTGGTTTAGCTGAGGTGGTTTCTTGGGGTTTCACTTCAGAGTCACATCACCATCAGTCGATCTGGGTAGCTTTAGAAAGATTCAAATGTACCTGATGTATTTGTTACTTAGGTGAGATCCAGTGACTTGTCCGCGTTCCAAACCACTGAGCTCCTCTGGCCTACCCATGTTCCTGTTCTTTTTCCCTGCTGATACGCCCCGCCTCCATTTATAATGTCGGGTAAACTTGTAACCTCTAGTGGTCAATGTTCTATCACATAGGGATTTCTAGGTTACGTAGGCGTATTGATCAGATACTGTCGTCGTCGGTTGCAACTCGAACCCGAGTAACTGTAACGCCTTCTTGCATAGAGTGAGCATCTCAACTCACTTTATGGACATGTTTCCGATTGGACAAATCCTTACGTAAAAACATGCGTCCACACAAATCGCACTGTATGATTGGAGGAAGACGGAAGCTGTCTTGTTTGTCGCTTGCCCTCTCCATGTCTGTGGCGGTGGATATAATGCTTCTTCATGGTGAACCGTCCACAGATAGTGTAAAGAATAGACAAAGAGAAATGCCGTAGCTCATCACAGCGATGAAGAATTCTGGATTCATTTGCAGTCTGCGCAGAACGCTATCATTTCTTCATTACAACTCATTTAATCTAGTCTCGTCTTCCATTTTCAGAACTAATGTGAGAGAGACAGGTCCGTAATCAAACCTTATCGGGTTAGGTGGTGCAGTGGTTAAAGCACTGGATTTCCATTAAGTGGGAACATTTCAGAGGCTCGTCCTATGATCCAAATTTACATTTTTCGCGTAATTCCCTAAATCAGATCAGTTTTCGAAGGGTTCCTTCAAATGAAAACCTCTACGGATTTCCTGCTCCATTTATGTCCAGTCAACGTTTGTATTTCATGTCTAATAACCACAACGTCAACACAATGTTAAATTCCCTTTCAACCCCACCATCTCGCCCATAGCTGTGTACATGGCACGCTTAATACGCAATCCAATACATTTTTTCTCGGCCAGTTTCGGTTGAAAAAATTCGGATTTTGTTGTGGAATATTTCTGCTTCAGCTACTACACTTTCACGAAATTCCGATGCGTTGCGACACTATATGCCGCATGCGAAATGGCGTCTGTAACGTACGTGCTTTCGAAGCAGAGAGCTCTTGGCGGAAAACCAGTGCATCGCAGATATTCATAAGCGCTGGCAATGCCTAAAAGTTATTGGGCGAGGCGTCTTTACCATCACAACAAGGTCGCACAAACCTGTCCGATGTCTCGCGTGCCGGCCGGCCGCACACAGCTGTGACTCCTGCAATTGTTAGAACGTGCGGACACTCTCATTCTAGGTGATCCACTGATGACATTCAGACACCATGCTGCACGACTGCACGTCTCTGTGGCTATAGCTGACACACTCGTCCACTGGCTGGAGTACTGAAAGGTGTGTGCCGCTGGCGGAAGACCATATAGAGCAACGAAAGACCATCTGTGCGGAATTATTTGCGCGGCACAAGACTGAGAGTATCAATTTTTTATCAGACATCGTCACAGGCGATAAAACGTGGGTTCATCACTTCTAATCGGAAACAAAATGGCAGTCCATGGGGTGACGCCACACCACCTCTCCTCTGAAGAAAAAATTCAAAGTCGAACAGGCAGCCGGTAAAGCCATGGCACAGTCTTCTGGGGCCCTGAAGGGGTTATTCTGTTTGATAAGCAACGATCAACTCGGAAGTGAATTACGACACCCTCAAGAAATTGGAGAAATGACTTTAGCGTGTTCATCGCCACAAAAATGCAAACAAACTTTTCCTTTCCCATGACTACGCAAGGCGTCACACAAGCCTACGCACCTGAGAGGAGCTCACAAAACGGCATTGGACTGTTCTTCCTCATCTGCCCTACAGCCCGGATCTCGCACCTTCCGACTTCCATCTGTTTGGCCCAATGAAGGATGCATTCCGCGGGAAGCAGTACGTGGATAATTGGAAGGTTATTGGTGCAGCAAGGCGTTTGCTCTGACGTCGACCAGTGGAGTGTTACCACACGGGCATACAGGCCCGCCGCCGCGCGGGATTAGCCGAGCGGTCTAGGGCGCTGCAGTCATGAACTGTGCGGCTGGTCCCGGCGGAGGTTCGAGTCCTCCATCGAGCATGGGTGTGTGTGTGTGTGTGTGTTTGTCCTTAGGATAATTTGGGTTAAGTAGTGTGTAAGCTTAGGGACTGATGACCTTAGCAGTTCAGTCCCATAAGATTTCACACACATTTGAACATTTGAACTGGCCCGCCCAGTAAAGTTGTAAGGTTGCGTAAGTCATTGCACAGTAAGAAATAGGTTTTTGTAGCCAAAAGAGTGGGGCTTAATATCGTGTATTGGAATACTGAATAAAACCAATCTGCTTTCAGAAAAGAGTATGTGCATTACTTATAGAACGCCCTGGTACTATGGGTGCAACAGCGTTACTCCTCTGGAATTAGTAAGCAGTTAATTTAACCTGTCAAAAAAATGGAGTAAAAGATGGTACCGAGCTTTGATATGTCTTTACAGTCGAGATGTCTGATACGATTCGCTCCCTGGGCTCGTCTCCCTTTGCTTACATCAGCACGTTACGTTGGTCATGTACACATGTAAGTTCGAACAAGACCTGTCCGTATAGATTAGTATAGTTCGTAGCAAAAATAGCTTACGGGACAGGAAGGTGAACCACATCTGGACTGAATCCACAGTTGGTTTGATATGCCCGCCAAGCTGAGTGAGGTTCTTAGACTAGGCGGTTTATCACGTTTCTTTAAACAAACACCGAGACGGTTTCCAATCTGCACCTTAGAAAGCATCGTACACAAACAGATTCACAAAATAAAGTTTCTACACCTCATAGACAGACAGCGCACAGATCTTTCCTCCCTTGGCCACAATGTAAAAAAAAAAAGGGCCAAATCATAGAATAGTGAATCCCATGACCACAGGGCCATCACTAGAAAGAACAAGTTAACAATAAGATGATATAATTATCACAGGAATAACTAGTTATCGTTTTCTCCACCGATAGGCTTCGCGCTTTGGTTCTGTTGGACCGTTCAGTGCCGATGGGCCGCCGTACGATCCTCTGCTATTAGCTCACTCAAATACGATATGGACGGCCATGGGGTTAGCACATCTTTCTCCGATCCGTTGTCAGCTCTCAGAATGTGGAGCCGCTGCTTCTTATTCGAGTCCCAACTGGCATAACGATGCTGGGGAAATGCCTTTTCAGTCCTCCAACCAAGGAAAAATACTTTACACTAGCGGTAAACTGAACCTGAGTCCTTCGTATCACAGTCAGACACACTGACCAGGTGAACACTAAAAACAATTACCATTTTTATTTTAGTAATAATTATACTCTAAGTAACCTGTCTACATGTAATAGTACAAACGTGAAGTGTGAAACGTCGCTAGTCATTCATGTGTGAGATGATGGGATGATTTAGCATGTTGATGATAATTAGACTAGATAATCGCATTTTGAGTTCAAACGAAGGATATGAAACAGATTTCAAGGACACTGCTAACGCTCTAGGTTGTTTACATTCTGATTTGGTTTCCTGCGTACTGTAGTAATTGTGTGTTAGGACGGACAAGAAGCCGTTGTGGGCAAGCAGGTACTTGAGGGAGAACGACGACCAGACCCGTGGGGTGAACTGAGGGACAGGGAATGAAGCTTCCTTTCAGACCAGATAGTGCACCTGGGGTCAGCTAAGAAGCGGAATGACGGAGCTCTAGTGCACTGCGTCATGGACGGCATTGCTGCTGCTGACAAGGCACCAGGAAATGGCATCTTCGGAACCAGGGACGATGTACTGAAACTCTTCCGCTGCTTCAAAATCCAGCCCCTTCACCGTTCTGTCAGTTTAACTAGCTGGCTGCAGCAAGCGCCTACAGGCGCGAGAAACTTGGGTGACGCAGGTTCGAATCCTGCCTCGGGCATGGATGTGTGTGATGTCCTTAAGTTAGGTTGAAGTAGTTCTAAGTCTAAGGGACTAATGACCACAGATGTTAAGTCCTACAGTGCTTAGAGCCATTTTATTTGAATCGGGTTGGGTGAAAGAATTCGTAAAAATGTTCTCTCAATTTGCAAAAGCATAGACTCCACCCGCAGATAATAGAAAGTATACCAAAACATCACGCAGCTTGAATTATTACCGTGCTGCTTATGACCCGCCAAGCCGATGTCAAGCGAAGTAGGCGTGGTTCTCTCCTTTTAGTTTTTCCATGGTGGCGGAACGCGCCAGCGGGAATAAAACTAGCACGCGTTGGTGGACGGCCTGTGACTTATGTTCTGAATCCCAATATTTAGATTAAAGAGCACGTAAGTCAACTGATTGGAGAACTCGCCTGGATAGCCGTGCATGTTAAGGCACTGCTTGTGGGAGGGGGACGTGTGCTAGCCCCGGATCGAATCCGCCTGGAGGCTTAACGAAGTGGGTGGATGTGGTTTCTAGATGGTTTCACACAGCTAGTTAGGTAAATACTGAGCTGGCACCGAGTCCCACCTCAGTCAGACGATTCACAAACACTTCGAAAAATTTCACTCACTTTTGCATGAACAATGCTACACGCAGGCTGTTGGGGTTCCCAGGGGGTAGCGGGTTGGCGACTGGAAGGTCATCCGGCCAGCCACAAAACTAACATTGCCAAGTCCGTAAGTAACATCGCCGACCTTGCGCTGATTGTGCTGATGAGGGACAAAAGCACTAGTAAAAGAAGAAAAAAGAGGTCAGATGAATGGAGAAACAGTTTTACGGAGCCACTGGAAGGTGGATTTCAGGCAGTAGCAAAAATATACCATTGGCCCCTGTAAATTTAGCGATTGGCATAAAATCTATAAACGCGAGCAAAACATCCGCCAGAACGAGGGGAGTTGTGGTTTTGGGATACTTAAGCTCGCAGTACAGGAGAGGACACTACAATCGCGATCCAGACAATGAGGAGAGGCGGTGGACGCCTTCTGACTATCGAAGTGGAATCATCCACCAACTGCCTTTTATGTCTGGGTTTGCAGCTTTGAGCTAGTGTTGTTTCGGTGCTGTGGCGATCTCCTTTGACTATGGTAAGAGCACGACGCACCAGCAGCAAGGTAAGCACGTTAACTCGGCAACTTCGGTGACGTCGATTGGTCACTTTGCCCTGGTAATATGCTTGACTTCATTGGCTGTCATCCTTCACTGCATACATGGTGTTTAACTCTGTGATAGAACAACGATGGTCGAAAATCGGAGGCATCAGTTCATTACTCTCATGCCCTCAGAACCTAGCCCATACAATTGGTTGTAATAATTAATTCTAATCACCTACGCACTAATTGTTTTCAGCGAATTGTTTATAACCAATTTAATTTTTGCTATTCCATTTATAAAGTAAAGCGTGAATATATTGTACTCCTTAATTTTCTTTCAACAGTTAATCAACCCCGCCCCCTCCCCATCCTGAGGCATAATTAATAGAAAGTTAAGTGAGACTTACTCAGGATACTGTACTTAGGGTCCCTCCATAGTTTATCGCGTTCCTTAAACTCCTTTCTGCAACTTGATTACTGAGCACTGGTTCCTGAGGAGCGACTGGGCACCGTAGCTGTAGCGAACAGAGCATTAACGAAGGACAGACTCGTGGCTCTGGCAACTCTATAGAGACTTTCAGGAAAAACTGATGTAACCAACTCATGATAAGCTCCCAAGGCGCGAAATTCATAGTTTATCATGAATAAAAACATAATTTATGACAGGAGGCGTACATTTTCTCTATATCCATACGTATTATAAAAATCTATGTATGTATGTATGTGTGTGTGTGTGTGTGTGTGTGTGTGTGTGTGTGTGTGTGTGTGTGTGTGTTTTCAACACCTTCACGTAAACCACTGGACCGATTGCAGCCAAACTATGTACACATATCCCTTAGTGTTAAGTAACAATCACTTCATCCGAAGACCAGTATCAGTTGCAAAGCGATTTAGAAAAGATTGCTGTATGATGTGGCAGGTGGCAGTTGACGCTGAATAACGAAAAGTGTGAGGTGATCCACATGAGTTCCAAAAGAAATCCGTTGGAATTCAATTACTCGATAAATAGTACAATTCTCAAGGCTGTCAATTCAACTAAGTACCTGGGTGTAAAAATTAGGAACAACTTCAGTTGTAAAGACCACATAGATAATACTGTGGGGAAGGCGAGCCAACGGTTGCGTTTCATTGGCAGGACACTTAGAAGATGCAACAAGTCCACTAAAGAGACAGCTTACACTACACTCGTTCGTCCTCTGTTAGAATATTGCTGCGCGGTGTGGGATCCTTACCAAATAGGATTGACGGAGGACATCGAAAGGGTGCAAAAAAGAGCAGCTCGTTTTGTATTATCATGTAATAGGGGAGAGAGTGTGGCAGATATGATACGCGAATTGGGAGTGAAGTCATTAAAGCAAAGACGTTTTTCGTCGCGGCGAGATCTATTTACGAAATTTCAGTCAGAGTAATCATGTAGATGTAGATGTAGATGTAGACTTACCTATTACAGTTCAGAAGATATAACAACATAAGCAATGAGATGTGTGATAAACTGCCACATCATGCATGAAATTTTAATACATTTACTCTTTACTACAAGATACACCTACAGTGGAGTCAACTTAAGGAAATCCCTCTCACCTCGCAGCGCTTCTGATAGTTTTCAACTGCGAAGCGCAAACGAGAATCTCAGTACCAACCCGTGCGCATTATGAAAATGGGAGCAGGATGTAGGGTTTAATCTCAACCCTCCCAAAACCCAAACTGTACTGGTTCGTCAACGTAGGCTCATTAGCCCGAATTATAGGACATTTCTCTCCTTCAGAAAGGAGTCTAGAGGTTATAACAGACGAAAATCTAAATTGGACTGAGCATACAACTGTAATGTGCAAAAAAGTATCATCTTTTTTTCCATGTCTAACAACAATATATAAACCTCTACCCTCTTGACCCGAAAAAGAAACTTGTACAAACATTTATACTTACAGTTATTGATAACAGCGATGTTATTCTGCAAGACCTTTCTCAGGAAAACTCTTGGCACCTGGAATTGGTTATCAATGCCTGTGTTCGTTATATCCGTGATACTCGACTCCTTGCTCATATGCGCAGCTATCCTGGCTGATTGCAGACAAGCGCAGAGACTTCAATAGCCTCTGTCTTCTCTACTGTCGTATCAATTAGCACTGTCCCTCATATCTCTCCTCGTCCTTAACGCTCTTGTCCTGACAACATGGCTCCCATCAGACCAAAATCCTTTCTGTCCCACCCCAGCGTTCAGCCTCTTTCTCGAAATCCTTCCGAGCAGCGGGAGCCCGACTCTGGAATAACTTCCCACATTATATTAGAGAACCGAATAATATCTCCAGCTTCAGAAGGTAGTTAACGACATATCTAAAAGCAACACTAAGGATTACCACTCGTTACCCCTATACGTCCATCTTTCCAACCAGATTTTCCCCGTATTCTCAGCTGGTGCAGTCACCTTAAATTTCCTTCCCCTGAAGCTCACTATATCAGAAAACATCTGTTTTGTACACCTATGAATTCTTTTTGTGTCTGCCACCAGCATTATTGTTATTATCGTCATTATCATGATTATTACAATTATCACTGTTAGTGGCAGCGGCTGCAGTAGTAGAAGTACCGCAGTATTAAATTTATTACTTCACAGTCACTAATATTTACTCACATTGACATTTCAGACACTCAAATCATTTTAATATTAATACTCATATTAAAATTGTTATTACTTAGGTAACTATGCTGTAAGAAAGGTACTGTCTATATGAAAGCCTGGTCCGATTTAAGAGAGGGCCTGATGGTGCTAATTAGATCAGGTCAAATTAGTAAATACAATAAACACTTCAAGCAAGGGACACAGTCGCCGTTCTAATACCAACTCCAATCGATATATTAGGCTGACATTTGTTCATGATTTTTCTAACGTTTCACCAGCACGATTAGCTGGTATTATAAGAGATTCACTCTCCATTACTGGTGGGGACCACGATGGAGGGCGAATCTTTGACAGCGCCATCCACTCTTGCTAGTGAAACGCAGAAAAATCATTAAACATACGACGGCCTAAGGTATCGAGGCGAAAGCCAACAGGTGATACGTTTACAAGTGACCACGAAAGCGCAGCAGTTTAGTAAAATGTACAAAATTAACCCCTTGATGCCTGAATAAATTTCTAGACGAAAGATAAAAATCGAACATCGTGGTGCATTAGAGGGGCCGGAAACACTCAGGAGTATACAGCACTTTTTAGAAGCATTGGTAGTTTCGTAAAAAATCAGCATCTACCACCAGCACTGACATTAAAAAACAGTTAACCTTCCAGTCATTAGCACAGCATTGATATGACGCGAATTGGTTAAACTCGTCATTAAATGAGTTAAGTTAATAGCGTGACTTGGTCTGATCAGCAATGAGTACGTGGAGCAGTTTTTTCTGCGACTGTGAAACGAGTTTTCTGAAAAGAAACGGTGAAGCAAGGTAAGAAGCCGCGATCAAATACATCGATACGTGGCACCTTCCAAGCAGACTAGAAACAATAAGAAGGAAGGAGCAGTACCTATCCACAGTTTCACAGTGATATGTCACGCCGTTAAGTATGCATAATGAAGCGCAATAGCTTTCCATGCGCCAGTTCAATAACTGGGTCGATATCTCCCTTTCAGTATTCAGATGGACAGCGGCGACGTGAGTTGAACGTTCTGAGAGGAAGAGGGAAAGTAAATTGAATGACTTGTTGACACCGATATAATTAGCGACGCGGAGCATAAAACGACTAGGTAAGGAATATTCTCAGCGAGCATTACAACGCTGTAACGGGTAAGAGACGATAGGAAAATATATAAATGTAAAAATAGAAATATAGTAGTTCCAACAAGAATTAACATAAAATTTCAAAATAAATAGTTAAAACACGTTACTATGCCACAGGTGTAGGGAATATGTTTGCACAAACGTATAAAAACGCTCGATTCCGTACACTTCCAGTCACGTCGTTTATGAACCTTGACGATCATTTGTTGACTGCCTTGTAGTGTCATTCAGTGGTCTTTGATCCCAAGCTGACGTGTAACACGTACTACTTCATCCATCCGTAACTTTCCAAGGGGATATGTTCCCTTGGGCCTTCTCACCATCAAAACGTAGTCTGTAAGATGTTATGGAACATGCAAGTCATGTGACCTGCACATCGACTTCTTCTCACCGTCATCTGGACAATGTTACGTTGCCACAACATTTCCCACATTTCTTGCTGTTGCTCCATTCTCAATACCTCCCACTAGACTAAAAATACTAATATTTTGCACTAAAAATTAGTAGCCTCGTGATCCATATTTGTGACATTCAAGTTAACATTTCCACACAACACCGGTGGACCTGTTTTTGAACTACATGCCTTGCTTTAAATTTTGCTTGTGACAAAGCGTGAAGCCATAATCTTTTTCATAGAGCATATGTAGCGAAAGCTTGGATAGGGCAGGGAGGGGGAAAGGAATTTGGCTGTGTCCTTTTCTCAAAGGAATCATCCTGTGATTTGCCTTAATTTATTTTGGAGAACCATAAACCAGGATGCCCCGCTGGGAATTAGAACTCTGCTCCTCCAGAATGTAACCTCAGTGCCTTGACAACATTCCCATCTCGCTCTACGCCGATTTTTGTGGTTGTTGAACGAGGTGCCCAGTTATCCTAAATACTCTACGCTGGGAAACTAAAATACCCAACTCCTCGCTGCTGTTCTAGAAGATGTGCCAAATATCGAACAACTGTTAATTGTTAATTGATTTATAACTTGGATCGTGTTGTTCTTAATATAAAGTAATCACTATTGAAGTGGATGGGAAATCAAAATCTGTACTGGAAAACAGCGTTTCTCGCTGCGTAGTAATGGTATGTTGGTGTTTCATTCCTCTGTTGTTTTATGTAATGCTGCTAGTTTAACAGCAAGCTCCAGCAGTTATTGTCAGATGATGTGCAAGGGATCAGACGGGCCATTCACATGTAAAACTGATATTCGTGAAACGTTTATGAAACGCTGTTCTGCTAAAATATTACTTTCTGTTTTCATTCATGTAATCATTTCACGACACGCATTGCCTTAAAGTTCTATAAAAATTGAATTAAACAGGTGGAAAAATAGAGATGCTTGCAATTTTACGAAGAGTTTGTAGTTTAACTGAAGAGGAAGAGACTTGCAAATGTATGCAACGCACAAGCAGAATTGCTTTTAATAGACAGAGTAGATGCGACGTTGTAATATACAGGGTGGTCCATTGATCGTGACCGGGCCAAATACCTCACGAAATAAGCGTCAAACGAAAAAACTACAAAGAACGAAACTTGTCTAGCTTGAAGGGGGAAACCAGATGGCGCTATGGTTGGCCCGCTAGATGGCGCTACCATAGGTCAAACGGATATCAACTGCGGTTTTTTAAATAGGAACCCCCATTTTCTATTACATATTCGTGTAGTACGTAAAGAAATATGAATGTTTTAGCTGGACCTCTTTCTTCGCTTTGTGATAGATGGCACTGTAATAGTCACAAACATATGGCTCACAATTTTAGACGAACATTTGGTAACAGGTAGGTTTTTTAAATTAAAATACAGAACGTAGGTACTTTTCAACATTTTATTTCGGTTGTTCCAATGTGATACATGTACCTCTGTGAACTTATCATTTCTGAGAAGGCATGCTGTTGCAGCGTGATAACCTGTAAATACCACATTAATGCAATAAATGCTCAAAATGATGTACGTCAACCTCAATGGCAATACGTGTAACGACATTCCTCTCAACAGCGAGTAGTTCGCCTTCCGTAATCTTCGCACATGCATTGACAATTCGCGGACGCATGTTGTCAGGCGTTGTCGGTGGATCACGATTGCAAATATCCTTCAGCTTTCCCCATAGAAAGAAATCCGAGGACGTCAGATCCGGTGAACGTGCGGGCCATGGTATGGTGCTTCGACGACCAATCCACCTGTCATGAAATATGCTATTCAATACCGCTTCAACCGCACGCGAGCTATGTGCCGGACATCCATCATGTTGGAAGTACATCGCCATTTTGTCATGCAGTGAAAGATCTTGTAGTAATATCGGTAGAACATTACGTAGGAAATCAGCATACATTGCACCATTTAGATTGCCATCGATAAAATGGGGGCCAATTATCCTTCCTCCCATAATGCCGCACCATACATTAACCCGCCAAGGTAGCTGATGTTCCACTTGTCGCAGCCATCTTGGATCTTCCGTTGCTCAATAGTGCATATTATGCCGCTTAACGTTACTGCTGTTGGTGAATGACGCTTCGTCGTTAAATACTAGAACGCATGCAAAAAATCTGTCATCGTCCCGTAATTTCTCTTGTGCCCAGTGGCACAACTGTACACGACGTTCAAACTCGTCGCCATGCAATTCCTGGTGCATGGAAATATGGTACGGGTGCAATCGATGTTGATGTTGCATTCTCAACGCCGACGTTTTTGAGATTCCCGATTCTCACGCAATTTGTCTGCTACTGATGTGCGGATTATCCATGACAGCAGCTAAAACACCTACTTGGGTATCATAATTTGTTGCAGGTCGTGGTTGACGTTTCACATGTGGCTGAACACTTTCTGTTTCCTTAAATAACGTAACTATCCGGCGAACGATCCGGACACTTGGATGATGTCGTCCAGGATACCAAGCAGCATACATAGCACACGCCCGTTGGGCATTTTGATCACAATAGCCAACACGATATCGACCTTTTCCGCAATTGGTAAAGGGTCCATTTTAACACGGGTAATGTATCACGAAGCAAGTACCGTCCGTACTGGCGGAATGTTACGTGATAGCACTTACTTGTACGTTTGTGACTATTACAGCACCATCAATCACAAAGCGAAAAAAGTGCTCCAACTAAAACATTCATATTTCTTTACGTACTACACGAATATTTAATAAAGAATGGAGGTTCCTATTTAAAAAACCGCAGTTGATATCCGTTTGACCTATGGCAACGCCATCTAGCGGGCCAACCATAGCGCCATCTGGTTTCCCCCTTCAAGGTAGACGAGTTTCGTTCTTTGCAGTTTTTTCGTTTGATGCTTATTTCGTGAGATATTTGGCCCGGTCACTATCAATGGACCACCCTGTATACAAACGAATATCAGCCAGTGCTTCAATATAACTACCTTCTCTGCAGTAACGATATACGTTTATTACATGGGACGAACATGATTAAGTATGTGTTAGGAATAGATGGCTAAAACCTAGAGAGATCAGTTTCAGAGGAGAGAATCTGGCATGGTCATATTTGTATGGAATGTGACAGTACTCTCCTTGTAACAAACTAAACAGATTTGTACTTACCTCACGCAATTTTACGTCACTTGATTAAGTATAGTGGCACCTCTCTTCAGAAAAATATGCCAACAATTTGCACTAGATTCATAGTACTTCCTTTCGCTTGGTTTGTTGTTGCTTAATTAGATCCAATAACAGGACTTTTGAAACGTACTTTTCGTAATCGTGGGTGTTAACAGGCTAGTAAATGCTGGCAAAAGTTCCCATAAAAAATGAGAGATGCCATAAAACTTTTATTTCTGCGGTAAACACATCTCAAAAACACAAGTGTGTATTTCAGTACAGTATTGTAGTACTGAACCATGATTGACTACCATACAATGCTGTGAATCGGATATACGTTCTAAGTCATTTCTTCCTCAAATTAAGACCTATATATGGAACGAGTAGATTTCGCTTGGCCAAGAATGACGAAATTGCCTATGCTAGTCTCCTTTTTATGCCCTTCCTGCTTCGTGTGTAAAGTGTTATTTCGCTTCCAAGGCAACAGAATTCCTGCACTTCGTCTACTTCGTGGTCCCCGATTTTGATGTTAAGTGTCTAATCTCAATACGATCTCAATACTTTCACCTTTCTTCGGTTTAATGAGCTGTTCACTAGATAACGAGGTCGTTTAGAAACGGAGTACTAGCTCGGGGTAGGGAAAAAATAGGCCGTGCCCTTTACAGAGGAACCATCCCGGCATTTATCTGGAGCGATTAAAGGAAATGATTGAAAATCTAAATCTTGATACCTGATAGGCAACTTGAACCGTAGCCCTCCCGAACGCCAGTCTAGTGTGCTAACCACCGCGTCACCTCGCTTAATGCCGTCGGACAATTAACCATGGTACCGGTACGTCTGCTCTGTAAGTTATTCAGTAAGGGTTTGCAGGAATAACGTTCTTCCTCCAAAGACTGTCGTTGTGGTTCTCTGCGCATCTCTGTTGCTCTCTGAGTTGTATCGATTTGTCTCGATCCTCTTAGCGCGTATCCGAATTCTCTCGACGTCTTCCTACAAACATATCATAAGAGCATTACTATTCGAGATCAAGTCGCACTTAAATCGTCTGCACGGTTTCCTTAACAGGTGCACTACGCTTTTCCCCTACGAGTTCATTCACCTTACTTCTTAGCAAGTTTTCATCTCCTGAGAAGTAGTAGTAAATTCGAAGGTAGTCCGTTGAATTCATAGGCAAAAGGAAGCTTCATCATCAGTATTTGGCTGGAACGGGAATGAGATTATTTTAGTACGAAAAAAAATCAAAATTGTGGCTTCTTACATGTTACCAGTTGTGAAAAGACGTGTAACAAGTATCTGTGATCTGGAATGTTTCGAATAAAATATTCTGGTATGAATCACAGTATTTTCCATAATACATAATGTCTATAATCAGTTAAATATGGTAACAACGGTAGTAGCAAGTTTCTGATCACTAGCGGTGCGTCATTGCCCTTGATTATACACCAAAAAAATGGTTCAAATGGCTCTGAGCACTATGGGACTCAACTGCTGTGGTCATAAGTCCCCTAGAACTTAGAACTACTTAAACCTAACTAACCTAAGGACATCACACACATCCATGCCCGAGGCAGGATTCGAACCTGCGACTGTAGCGGTGGTGCGGTTCCAGACTGTAGCGCCTTTAACCGCTCGGCCACTCCGGCCGGCGATTATACACCACACCTCTACGCAATGTCTTACGGAGTGAATGAATGCCGATCCGTCTGTCGGAGGGGAACATTAATCCTGTCGACTAATTTGACGAATGGAGGTCTGTCATTTCATTAACATAGTCGTCACAAACGGTACAAACACAGATGCAGTAACAGACAGTATACAGTTACATCTCTGAAACACAATCAGTCGCTAGGGATTACACTGAAGGGTTCTGCAAACGGGATATGTCACTGTTTCCTGTAAACTGTCTTAAATGATTGATTATGTCATTTTACGCTCCTATAATGTTTTTTTCCTCTTGAATTCCTTTTTCAAAAACAGAAATAAAATTCAAATAATTTGAAAGCCCGTTAAAACGCTCCATTCGAGTCATGTGATGCCTGTGACGTCACTGGCTAACTCGCTGCTCCCGCTGTCACAAAGTTCATTCACGGAGATGTCTTGTTTTGGAATTTACGTTTAGGAAAATGGGTTACAATTGTTGTGTTGTACATACTGTACAAATGCATCTATAAGAACTCCTGAAAAGTTGTTTTTGAGTGTTTCAGAGAATGAGAAAATCCGTGAAATGCGGTTGCACTGTACTGGCACAAGTTCACTAACTTCATTAAAAACATGTTCCATTGTGAAGTTCTCATTAATTTACCTCCAAGATATGCTTTCCCGCTGTTGCAAGGAAGGATAGCGTCATTCAACGAAATTAAATTTTTATCTAAAACCGTCATTTTAGCTAACTCTGCCTAAATTGTTTGGTAGCGTAGTTGTTAGAATCGTAGACCATCGAATTTTCGAATCGAATCCGGAAGAATATTTTAACCTGTTTGTAAAACGACTCGACAGTCCTCTCATATGAAAACCAAATCACAGTTTCAAAACTTCACCGCACCGATCAGAAACAGTATTATTGTGTGTTCCTTGCTTTTTGCATGCGCTTACATTCGAAATCGCTGCTCACACATGTCACTTCATTAGAAACAATGTTCTTTTCATCTTCGTACTGTCCAGCTAGAATCCTTATTGTATAAACTTTTGAATTTTCATCATCTTCCATAAAACTGAATTAAGTCTTAGTTATAATATACGATTCCATTTACAAACGTTGTACAATTCCTTAGTTTTGAGATGGTTTAATGATGTTGCAGGGAACAGGGAAGAGGATGTCCATAGTTGTACATATCGCCGCTCTAAATAGGTGGAGCATAAACGAGTCGACGCCGGCCCCGGGTCGAATCCGCCCGGCGAATTAACGACGAGGGTCGGTGTGCCGGCCAGCCTGAATGTGGTTTTTAGGCGGTTTTCCACAATTTGCTAGGTGAATACCGGGCTGTTCCCCGCGTTCCGCCGCAGTTACACGCGTCGCAGACATTTGAAAACACGTTCGCACTATTTCACGATTTACACTAGACAAAGACAGTTGGGGTACATTGATTCCATCCTGGGGGGGTATGGGGTGGCGGCAGGAAGGGCATCCGGCCATCCCTTACCATTAACATGCCAAATCCGAATAACCATGGTCGACCCTGCGTCACTGCGGTACGAGGCGCAAGCGATAGATAGATAGAAACGCGTCGACTTCCGCTAGTTTTTCACTATTATCGTTCACAAAATTCCTTTCTATTGTTACTAAAAAGTTTTAATTGCATGCCGTCACTAAGAAGCTAAACTGTTTGCAAAAAAAGTACGTAAAAACCTGTAACTTAGGCTAACACTCCTATAGCACTCGAGTAGCTTTGTCTTCACTGGCAGCCTGTGACGTCACCAGAGAATCAGCCAGTAACAGAGTCTTCGATCACGTGACCAAATCCTGATGTTTAATTATTTTTAAGCTTTAAGTTCACAAAAATAACACATTTTGTAGTAATATTGACCGCATATACTATTTAAATGTTATAATCAATCATATCACTAAAAATCCGAAATATATTTTTGACAGAAGAAAATAGCCTATAAGTTGCATTTCACATCGATTCGACGATTACTCCTAGATATTTAAACTAATCATTCTCAATCGTTTTCAGCACAGCGCCCGTTTGCCGCCTTGGAATAGTGGTGTCGCCACCAAGAGTCTTTCTAGTTCAGTCACAAAGTTTACATCGTAGAAAAACTCATCTGGCTATCCATACAAAGTATTGCTATTATCGTAACTGGCGAAATGCAAAATGTTTTATACATTGTAACTTTATATTGAGATAAATTAAACTTACATGTTAAAAGATCATATTATGTAAATAATTGTTGAAAGAAATTTTCCAGTTTACAAATTTTAAAAATAGAATCATTAATTTCATAACACTGAATATAATTTTGCAACATTTAATATTTTTAATAGACTGGAATATGACTGTCACTTATCTTCTCACGATCTTGTTTCATCTTTGTAACGATTGTTTGATAATTTGTTGTGCGAGTTTGGTACTTCTCGCGGGAAGGGAGTGAGTCTGGGGTACTCGACATTGTACAGATTGGTCAGCAGAAGGCTCAGCAGGAGGCTTTCACTTATCTCAAAAGCAGCGAACGGCATCCTTCCGGGAGGAGCCTAGTTTTCGCGAAAGTGTCATGTTTCCCAAAATGTTATTGTGGTCGCTTCCTGGTGCTAATCCTTTTCAAAAGCCACGTTTACCAGTGGATAATCGACCGTGAAATTTGTCTC
Organism: Schistocerca piceifrons; assembly: GCF_021461385.2. Classification (NCBI taxonomy): domain Eukaryota; kingdom Metazoa; phylum Arthropoda; class Insecta; order Orthoptera; family Acrididae; genus Schistocerca; species Schistocerca piceifrons. The sequence continues at coordinate 670,022,658 of NC_060139.1, forward strand.
TTGTGTCTGCACATCGCTATCATGGCCGAATGAGAAAGTTTGTTGCTTTCCCTCCAATTTGTGGACTGTCCAATCCAAAGTATCGTCCCCGTCACTAAACATGGCATGAACGACGCTAAAGAGTGAAGAGAGACAGTTCAGTGCCACTACCAATCTAACGAACAGTAATGCGTATTTTTGTACTGCTAGAATGGTGAATTTCTGTTGTATTCCCCTGTTTTTACGTGGGTGAAGATGTATTTTCGTTCATCACATTGGTGGCTGCATTCAGACTTCCCTCCAAGTTGAGTTTGGGAGTTCTGAACAGATCAGGAGAGAGAACTTGGATTTGGTTTCGATTCGCTTCTCAGCATTCGTCTCGTCCTGTCTGTTACACTTCTTGTACGTAATTCAGTTCTTTGTATTTAATATTTGTTTCGTTTATCTTAAAGTTCCAAGCTGCCCAGATGGGGAAGTCTCATTTTTTTCTTCTGCAGTCCCACAGTGCTTAGTGTCTTTTTATTTTGTTTAGTCCATTCTAAGAACATTGCTCTGTGTATTTTGTTGTCAGTTGCCTTGACTAGAGTAAGTAAAGGTCTTGTAATCATAATCTTGATGTACATTTTGAAATCCCTAATTTCCTACAACTTCTCCGTGGTTCGGCGACTCTTAAATAATAAATACAACCATCTTCGTGTTTAGAATGTTAAAGAAGAAGGAAAATTATTGTTTAACGTCCCGTCGATAGCAATGTCATTAAAGATGGATCACAAGTTCGCATAAGGGAAGGATGGGAAACGAAATCGGCCATGGCCATGGCCTTTCGTACAAACCATCTCGACATTTGTCTTAAGCGATTTAGGAAAGTGACGGAAAACTTCCATCAGGATGGCCGGATGCGGATTTGAACCATCATCTTCACGATTGCGAGTCCAGTATGCCAACCACTCCACCATCTCGCTCTGTTTTTTTAGGATGTTGCTTCAAAGTGTTGAGTTTCCTTTGTATGCAAGCATTAGATTAATATTATGAAAAATACAGCGGTGATAACGAGTGAATGGTGCTCGCATGTTGTATAAACTAGTCAGCCGTATTTCAGTGTTTTCCATCTATTATTGTGATATTATCCATATTAATTGTGTCATGTGATCCGTGACGGAACATTTGCCTACTTCCTCTTTAATTTCCGCACGCACTTAATCAATTATCTGTTTTGTTTCACTGATGGTAGTCCGCCTAACTTGCTTTACTTTATGATAAGCATTTAATTTTTCACTGTGATGGGCGTCACAGGAAGTAAGAATTTAAGTTTAATGGCAGACCTTAATTTTCAAGATAAGCGTTAATTGTGAAAATGATCAAAGAGTTACTTCAATCAGCTAAATAATTAATGTTAAATGGGCAGTCTGTGCCTAGTTAGTGTGAGGAATTCCACTGTATCTTTGAGTACGTCCACTTCGTGCGCACATACTAATTCTTATAAAATTATTATGAAATTATTGCTTTATCGCACTAATATTTTCGAAATTATAGTCATGCACATTTTTGTCTCTTAGCAACTAAAAAAGTCATCGAAGCAAAAACAAAAATCCGCCCATCCCAGTGCCCCCTTTTCGTCAAAATACTCTCTCCTGCCCCCTTCTACCCCTGTCAACAGTTTCTCTTCCGCAACCGACTCGAGAAGGGAAAATCCCTCCCCCCCCCCCCCCCCCTCCCTCCCAAAAGCGAGAGGTAACGCCCAATTTGAAGACCGCTGATTTCAACAGTTTGACTGGCTCCAGTGATTGATCACTAATGCTATAATCTAAAACTGTGCTGTTATTTTTATTATTTGTGTGATTTATCTTATGTTTACCTACTTTTAAGGACAATTGTTATTCAGTGCACCAAGTGGAAGTACTGTTCACCATTTCGTTACAGTCAAATTCAAACGGCTCTGACCACAATGGGACTTAACATCTTAGGTCATCAGTCCCCTAGAACTTAGAACTACTTAAACCTAACTAACCTAAGGACATCACACACAACCATGCCCGAGGCAGGATTCGAACCTGCAACCGTAGCAGTCTCGCGGTTCCGGACTGCAGCGCCTAGAACCGCACGGCCACCGAGGCCGGCTCGTTACAGTCATTCATGGGCAATACTATACAAGAGACATCAGCATCGTCAGCTAAGTGTAAATCAATTAGTCTGGTTGTGGCAAAAAACAGATTTATTTTGAAAAAAGCAAAGCAACTGAAGGGTCGCTGAAAAAGGCGGTGGCTCCACACTGTGACAGTTTCGAGTTATATACACTCCTACTGTCTCGCGGAGGAAAAAAAAATAAAGAATAGAAAAATAAGAAAAACCTATTTCTGTCCAGCTGTCCAACGAAGATGTACATCCAGTCGTCAGTTCGCTTTGTACTCAACAAACGGAGTTTCTTGTCTCGATAGACAAACTTACCTCTTGTACTCGTGACTCTGGAAACACTGGATAATGATCAAAGTATATAGCGTTTTTCTGCTGAGAGTGTACTCTCGAATTAAAAGAAATGTCAGTAAAAGACTTTTTGTGGCTGAATTTACTCAAAGACTGATTTCAAATTTCTTTGACGTATGAAAAACTTTCTTCTTCAAATTCCTTATGTCATCTATAATACTACCAGAAGTGCAAAGCTTTACTTGACAAACAGTAAAATTTTCATTTATGAAACATCCCTCATCATTGTAGGAAATACTTTCACTGTCATTGTTTCACTACTGTAACACAACAGTAACGATGTCCAACATCCAAACCAGAATATCTTTACCAAAGGACGACTTTCAGCACAAATACTCTCATTCTGTCCTTGTGTGTAAAGCCAAAATAAATAATGTACTTAAATTTAAGTTTGGTTAAATAAAATGTCATAATTGTAAATTGTATTTTTTATATAAAATCTCTTTCATAAAAGTAGACAGAACATGAGTGTGGCAAGAATGAGGTAGGTCAAACAGCGATGTATGTGCCAAGAGAACTGGAAGACACATTTTCAGTGATAAGATGCATTAAGGAACACACCAGCATGACTCACGGGTTAGGAATTATAACTGTTCCGATTGGCCCCCTGCTGCCTACACGGCACTACGGAGAGCCTTCTACGACCGTGGGACATGTGGTCAGCAGATGTAATACTACTGTACCAACAGGCGTTACTTCGATGTTGTTTTGTTAGGCATCCCGTTTCGACGTTCCAATCACGTCGTCTTCATGACCTAGCATCAATGACACAAAGTACCATTCGTGCGTGTATAAGAGAAGGCACCAATATCCGTATCTGGTTCCGTAGATATCAGAACTCCATGAGCATGTATAATCTTCACAAATGTGATAAACTGTCAAAGTGGTTGTCTTGTATATGCACGTTGTGTCATTGATACTACAGTCCTGAAGATTGCGTGATGGGAACGCCGAAACTAGTTGCCTAATAAAACAATAACAAAATAAAGGCTTTTGGATCAGTGTCAGTAGATTTCATTGACTAACCGCTGTCCAACACTGCTGAACCCAAACTGGAGTTACATTTGTGTGATCAACATGTCACCATTCCTCCAGCCATTAGAGCCACTAGATGAGGCCTAATGGTGCCACCGGTTCTTAAGTCAAGCATCTCCTCTTCTGACCTCACGTGGGTGAGTGGACGCAGTTCCAGTGTTAAAGAACTTACGAAAATTTTTACACATCTTAGAATTACGATTTTTAAAAAGAATTTTTCGCTGTACCGAAGACTGGGAAAGCAGATACTATCTGGTTTCTGTAGAAAACCCTTTAAATATAACATAGTGTAATTACGTTCCTACAGATGACGCACCAAATTATTGTATTTAATATTGACTGCAAATGCGGCACCGAAGTGAAATCGACATACTAGCTTATATAGGTGTGGTCCATGTCTGGAAGAACAGACAGGTGTGCGCCAACAGCACATCGATGTATTAGTAACTCTTCCGGGGATGGACAACTAGGAATAATGGGCCGGGGACACTACTCTGTAACGAGCGACGTATGGAGATGTGGGTCAGATGTCAGACGTGATCTGATAGCCAAAGCTCTTACGTAAAGCAGGAAATGCAGCTTCGAATACCATTGCGGCACAGATTTTCATCTATCGCTACTGAGTTATTTCAGTGTCCCATTGCAGAAAAATTGAAAATTTCTTGTATCAACTACAAATTAACTTCTCAATAAAGATGACATAATAAATATCTCATCACAGATATTAACTTCCAGAGTGGGCGGAACAAATTGCTCACAACATGTACAGTTTGGAGCCTAAGAAATCCATCACTACAGGCGGAAAGAGATGTAGTAGTTCCGCTCACGTACAGAATAGCAACAGGGGAGCAGGAAAAAATACATGCATCAGCGGTTTATGAACTTTGAGGTGTCTTATAAGAATACTGATTAAAATTTTTTCGTTCCAATTAAGATATTTGTGCAGATACACTGATGTGATAAAAATCAACGGATACCTCCTAATGTTGTGCCGGACCTAATGTTGTGCAAGAAATTTGCGCAGCGTAGTGCAGCAACTCGACATGGTATGGTTGTTGGAAGTCCCCTGCCTCTATATTCGTCCATAGCTCCGAGTTTCCGGTGGTGGATTTTGTGCACGAACTGACTTCTCCATTATCTCCCACAGTGATTTCTACGGTTAGTTCACATAGTGTTGTTTGTCTTCCTACACTGATAACTTCACGCAAACGCCGCTGCTCTAGGTCAGTAAGTGAAGACCGTCGGCCGCGGCGTTGTCTGTATTAAGAGGTAATGCCTCAAATTTGGTATTCTCAGTATACTCTTGTCACTGTGGATATCGGAATACTGAAATCCCTTACGTCTAGCCCCAACTACCATTCCGCGTTCAAAGTCCGTTAGTTCCCGTCGCGCAGCCATGATCACGTTGGAAACGTTTTCACATGAACCACCTGTGACCGCTCAGTGTCATTCAATACGATCACGACGACACCCATCGGTCGACGTTAGCACTCGTGGTGTCACTCGCCTTCATACATGGCAGTGGACGTTTGAAAATTCGTGACGCCAGCTCAATGGTCGTCCATTGATTTAAATGTTATTCCCGGCTGACTCTTAATTCAATTACTGCCACGAGGGTGAGGAGAAAGAACACATCCGAGTGGTACCAGCATTATGCGTATTTAGATGTTCGATTAATCTGAATGGTTTGCAGTGTTCCAGCGATTCTATTCGAACTCTATGCTGATGTACTGACAAGGACAATTTTCGCAGATAAACATGCAAGTACGTAATGGATGTTCAGTTTCTCAATATAGTTCGTCGCAATCACACATTATACATCCGCTGTAAAAACAATTTCATGCATTTACATTTTGGTGTCCCAAGTTATTGGTTGGCTAATTATTATGACGATACGTTGTATATAACTTCCACAGATATTGTTTATCATGTAGTCAAGACTACGTAATGAAGCCAAAATCGTGGATAAAATTAAAATGTAGTGTGTTTATTAACACTTTTCTTTTCACTAACTAAATATGAAATATGAATCGGGGTTGGGGGTGATGATCCTATTCTTCTTTTCAGTATTAAAATGGTCGATATCATGTTCTGAATAATGCGTGTCATATAATGTCCAAATATCGACACGACCGAGGCTATCAATTCAGCATTTAAATGTCTATTCTTCGCTCTAGAAATGTTCGATGTGGTTGTCTTTCACACGCAGGCTCCAATTTAACGGTGCATGCACTGTTTTTAGTATTTTAGGTCCCCGTTAATTAATATCTGGTAGTTAATATGCGAACTATTTTTATGCTGGCCCGTTGTTTGTATCAGTTACCCCCGCAACCGTCCAAGGATAAGATTCTCTTAATGTTCCGCGCACACGCGTTTCACAATTTTATAAAATGCAGAATTACGTATACTATAGTTTTCCGTTGCGTACAACTTTCGTGGGTTCCACAACCATAATAGTTTCCCAAGAGTATTTTTCCCAGCTAACACAAAGTTCGAATTGTGTGGTCGGAATCATTTTCATGTCACCCGACAATAAACGTCTCTGATCACTTCGTCACACGTAATGTATTTTCAACGTGCTTGAAGAGTCTTTAAATAATCTCCTTAACGAATTTCGCAGTCGCGTACCACTTTTTCATCTACTAGCCCGATCGTGATAACTGAAGGTAGAGAGCTCAATAACGTGTTACATGTTCTTTCATATGTATTAAAAAAAACAAACGCGCCCCTATATCTCTCTGTCCCGCTTGGTCTTTGCTACTTTGCTTTTATTACTTTTCATTATATTGCTTCTTAGTAATACTGTGCAGTTATTAAAGTTTGGTATTACCTTCCGCTTTTTAATTCTTCCAAAGTAAAGTCTATTTATCACCGATTTTAATTAATATGATGCTAATTGACACGCCTGCCCGCAAAGTACCGTTATACACCGGAGTACAAATGACACCTCCGCCAATGCACTGCTCTATGGTACCTTGTGAACATAATACAACATTATCAATATATGTGCATATTGCTATCCCAAGACATCTTTCTGCTCAGTACACTTGGTGTTATGGTCGTATTTCCTCAGTCTTAACGGATAGTTGTTTCTGACGTCTTTCGCAGCTACAGAACTGCAGAACTGCGCATCTAAGCCCCGCTGTTATCGACACCAGTTGGCTCGACGTTGCGAGAAATTACGTCAGCTCTAGCAATCTGACTAGCGGCGGCGGGTTAGGAAGGAGGACGTGGCGCACGTGCGGGTGATCGATGTGAACCCCAGCGGCGACCCTGGCCCTGCTCGTACAGTACAAGTCAAGTGCCGCGGGGGCGGGGGAGCCAGTCCGCCACTGCAGTCGTCCTCCAAGGGACTATTTCAAAAGGCTACACATACACTGCCCGACAAAAACAAGTAAAGCATCCAGAATGAGAGGCGGAAATGTTGTACAACTTCATCTATTGAGAAGGTGCGAGACATTTCAATGACTACAAAATAGAGTTACATTTAGAAAAAGTTTTGCAATATGAGCCCATGATGTTGCACTCCCTCTGGCCAGTATGTATGCACTATTTCATTTGGGAAGGGTGTCATATAGCATGCGATATTTTTGTTCGGAAAGGTGTTGTACAACTGTTGTATCCTCTCCTAAGGCCAGCTAGCACGCTAGCATAGTCCTTGATATTCTGGATACTGACACTGGGACGATGTCCGAACTGGTTCCACACGTGTCCAACCGGGGACACATCTGTAAATCTTTCTGGCACAGGAATACCTCAGCATCACGCAAACAAGTTCAAAACGCATTGTGTGCTTTAGCATTGTCCTGTTGAAAAATGGCATCACAATACTGTTATATGAGAGACAACACACGAGGATGCAGGATGTCCATGACGCTGCGTTGTGCCGTCAGAATTTCCGCAACCAATACGAGCCGCGATCTAGAAGCATAACCGATGACTCCCCACAGCATGACGGTAGACGACATACTCACCGACGATGATCATCCAGGAAAGTGCAGAACCACAGTTCATCGCTGAAAACTACTTGTTATTTGATCGCGTATGTAAACGTGAAGGGATTTCGATGTTGTTTGAGCACAATATGGTGATCCTCCCATCTGGTGGTCGGACGCGGTAGACTCGAAGCTTGACGACGAGTGTACCTGCCCTCAAGTTTCCATGCAGTCCACTTGTGGGCCACTGTCATATCCGAATGCTCCACAAGTCTGGCTATTGCGCGTATTTGACCGGCCTACCAAACACTGTGAAGCCCCTTTCAAATCCTGTCAGGTGGTGATAACGCTGTCTCTCACGAGTACACAGCATCTCCCTGTCATTCAAGTGATCATTCAACATATGAATGTGTTCGATCCCCTTATATACTCTACCAGGCCTGGTAACAACACTAAACACTATTGTAAAATGTAAACTTTCACGGCCAGAAATGTCACAATTAATAAAACATTCCGGGCTATTATCCCGTGGTCAAATGGGTTTCACCTTAAAACCCAACGTTTCGTCCCCGTCTGCGGAAGACATTTTCAAGGGGGATCGTAGCTTCTTTGAATGTTCGATTCACACCCAGTCGCCCTGCTGACTGCAGCAAAATTCCGCTTCCGCATGCTTCCGCGCAGTGACGTGACGTCACATGTTTTGAATAAGCGAGTACAGTTGGCGGTAGTCGACTGCTGTCGTCAGCTGTTGCTGTCACCTCATGGTGGAAGACTGGCATACACCTTCTTCAGCACCAGAATCCAGATGTCATTCAATTTCACGCCATCCTCCTTCCTATTGAAATTCCTAGGGTATTTTGTAATGTCTATGGCCTCTTTATATAACCTTTTATGATATCCGCTTCTGTCTGCCAGTACTTGAGTCCTATCAAAATGAATGTGGTGGTATCCTGGCTGCATAGTATTTCCGCAACAGCTGATCTGTCAAACTCCCCTCTTCAGTAATTGCCCCGTTCTCTTCTGGTCGTTGTTTGATCGTTCTTTTTGTAGTACCCACGTACACCTCCCCACATCTACACAGAGTCCTTTTTCCAGCGGCTGGCTAGCATTCTTTGCCGAGTTCTGGTGATCTTGTATCTTCCGGGTGAGCTTGTGGAATACCGCGATGCTCCGCTTTTCCAGGGTTTTTCCTATGCGGTCAGTAACGTCCTTGATGAAAAGCAGGAAACCTTTCAATTTCACTGGTGCTTAAGTATCGCGGTGGTCTTCACGCTCTTTTCACCTAAGTGAAAGAATAACCATTCTTGAGCAATGCTTAATTCTGAGTCATGCAGCTCTAGTTCGCAGATTTTCCTTGATACGTCCGCCAACGTTTTTATGATGCCTTGCTTTTGTTATGGGTGGTTATATAGAGAGGAGAGGCCACAGAAATTCTAAAACACCCGTGGGATTTCAGTAGGAAGGAGGAGGGCGGGAAATTGAATGATATCCGCATTCCGTTGCTGATATAGATGTGTAGCAGTCTTCCACGATGGGCAGTTACCGGCGAGCGACAGCAGTCGACAACGGCCAACTGCGCTCACGTACTCAAAACACGCCACTGCGCGGAAGCATGCAGAAGCGGAATTTTGCTGTAGTCAGTAGCGAGCAAGGGTGTGAATCGGACATTCAAAGAAGCTGCGATCCCCCTTGAAAATGTCCTGCACATTTAGGTACGAAACGCTGAGTTTTAAGGTTAAATCCATTCGATCACGGTGTAGTAGCCCGGAAAATTTTATTAATTGTAAACACCAACAACACAATGCACTCTTGTGGCAGTTCTAGCTGTCAGAGACCTACATAACCCCCGATGATGTGTACATATATGAAGCTACATTGACATCTTCTGGATGTTTCTCTTCCAGGGAGTGGATGTCCACCAACAATAACCGTAAACAGTTGCTTGTACTTCATCTCAGAAGTGGAAGGACATGAATCAAGGTCGCTGCTGCGTTATTCAACAATTTTCCCATTTGATCCTACAAGACTGGAACGGACACCATTCCATACTCCTCAACCACAGAAAATCTGTCGCCAGGAATGGAACCGAAGACTATATGCCAATCCTAAGAAGGTAGTTCATGCACAGTAATGTCACGAGTCTGTGAAGTGCTTCCTATTCGTCAACACCTAATTCATGAGCGCCATACCCATTCAGACTATTTCACTGTCTCACACCTTGTGCACTGGAACAGTTTTGCTTCGTTCATCACTAGCTTTTCAACATTCAGCTTTTAGCGTTTTGTATTAAGCAACTCGAGTGTTTACAGATTATTCCATAATTATGTCAGGCGTCCATACTCATACACGAGATTACCATCATAGCAGACAGCGGCGTTTGACGTTTAGCTGTCGTACTTGTTTACACTCTCCAGGTATTGGTAGCGAGACGACTTCGGCTCGACGATGTTCTGGTGCAGGCAGGTCACATGTCCTGCACATCGAAGTCGTAGTGGTTGGAAGGCCCAAGGAAACGTGTCCAGCTTTTAGTCTTTTATTATGTGAGGATATATTTTATATGACTTCATGATGTTCAAATTGCTTAACTCGAATCTCGAACATCATGACGAAGCTCTTAGCGGATTAATCACATCTGAAGACGGCAATCAGCTTCGAAATCGGCAATGTTAACATTGTTATTATTAAGCGATCTTTACATAATAAAGTATCACAGGAATTGATTCATATGGAGAAATTTCTGGGACTTATCCACTTGACATCTTGTGCATGAGGTTCAGCGTAAAATAAACATGTTTCACTACCAAAATATATTTAAGACCTGAAAATGACAGCTGAAACTGTTGAAACCGGTAGTCTTGAATAAGAACTATTTTGTGCGATCTTGGCTTTTGAATGGTTTTTAACAGTTAAAACAGATAGCCTTCAATACTCTCACAATGAGAAAATTCAGTGAAGTTGTAAAAGTTAGACGTCAGTTTGGGGTTCAAAGGTAACTCGACACTATGTAACAGTTACCACTGCAGAAAACGGCAGCCATTACCACCTGACAATATCTCAGACGTTCCTCATTGGGCACGAGGGAGAGCTACATTGTGATTCCACAAACATTTAGATGAAAGATTGACGTCCTTTTTCTCTTTCTTCTCCTACTACGCCAAGCCGAGAATTGTACGAAATATTTCGCGAAAAAGGTTGTACTGACGACAAGGAAAAGGATGGTCTGGCAGATATAATACGTCGGTAGTAAAAATGATTAAATGTCCAGGAAGTTCGCAGAAGTCACTACCGAAAGACAGTCAACAAGTACCAATATTTGCAGAGGATCAGAAGCGATTGGACTGGCTGCCGTAAAAACGGAAACCCTCAGACCCCGTAAACTGGCAGCTGTTTCGCAGCAAATTCACCACATCTTCCGCACCGCTCACAGCCTCCACTCGCCCTGAGTGATATCTTCCAGTAGAGTTTCGTAAAAACACATTTTACGTCTCTCCACTTCTAGCGATGCTGCCACAATTACAGAAACGCCCTGCTAAACCCGCAGGACAGGACAGGTAGTTGAAATTGTGGAAAGGGGCCAAAATGAGCGGCTGTCAGTTGCACTCGAACACTTATAACTTTATTTATTCGACCAAACATCACTGTACAAATTCTTGAACTTAGTTATCGGATGAATTCGCCACACTATCTTATGCCTTAGGGGCACAACCACTCTATTTTTTTTTTAAACGGCTAAAAGCCATTAACTCAAGATTCAGACGCCAAAGAGAATATTTAGAAGGCAGAAGGCCTCACTTTAAGTAAGCTCTATAATTTGGTTGAAGGCCCAAAAATCTAACACTTGAAAAGCAACAACCTTAATTTTAAGACGACTGAAGGCCCATGACTTAAGACTCAAGGCAAAATTAAATAAAAAAAACACAAGGCAGAAGGCCTTATTTTCAATTAGGCTGAAGGCCCCAAACGGTCTGATGCTCGAAAGACAAAGATCCTTAATTTTAAAACGGCTGAAGGCCCAAACAATCTAACACTTGACAAGCAAGGAAATTTAATTTCAAAGCGGCTGAAGGCTCATAACTTAAAACACCACTAAAAACAATTCAACCTTAATTCAAAATCATCTCCTATGAGCCATACAAATACACACAACAGAAAATAAGAAAAGGCAGTGCACATAACGGCGCTCAGAAGTTTCGAAGGTCGGCCAGCACTTGAAATATTAATGATCACTTAGGTGAGACAGGCAGTCGGCCCAACCATTCTCGATCCGACGACAACCCAACCGACAGACAGTCAACGGACCCACCGACAAGGTAACTTGAGCTCCACTCGACCAGCACACAACTGGGAGTTCAATGCAAAACGTAAAAGGCATGGACGCCCACAAACAAGCATACATTAAGCTTTCAAACTACACACCGTGCTGGACAGCGACAACACGGTAAGGAAAGGACACTGCCTGAATTTAAGTCAATGGGCAGGACAAGTAACCGCAACGTTAACGGCCACAAGGCATAAAACTCCGCTGGTGCACTTGAATTGCAAATAACCAAATACAGTTAGACTCCACTGGACAGTGTCTAAGCCTTCGCCAACTCGAACACACACGTTGTTGCTCGCGGGAATGTCCCAACAGCCAATAACGAGAACCAAATGGCACGATATGAACAGTCTTGACTTGCTGGTAAATTAAATCCAAACTCAACTTTAGTGCCCAGGGTCGGTAAGCCACGGACCTCGTAGCAATGGGAACAGCCCCACACACTCCGACACCGCATAGAGACCGCCAGTGGGCCCGGCCAAACCACGCCGTGCGGAGATTTCCCCGCTGCTCCACGCCAACCGACCGACTGTCACACATCATTACGGAGACAGCAGGCAGCGACTGTGCAATAACAAGGACGAATCACGAGTCGGCACACGCAGGCAACCCATAAGCGATCGCCGGCCAACATACACGTCGTCGACAAGACGACCGTCTGACGACCAACCATGGTGGTCCGCACTCAGGTGATACGTATCGGCAACCGTCGGGCGAGTCACGGCTGTCCGGACCTCACTGCAGCCGCGCCCCGACTGAACTTCTGCCGCGTCCTATGTCAAACACTGCTAGGTCCGAACTGCACCGCTAGCGCCTCCCAACTCACTGGCAGATCCGAACTAACTCCGAACACACGAAAACCGGGAAGTAATAGCAGTCAGCAAAGATAATACGCCAGGGCTTATATCGGTAAGCGCCGCTGCTGCCGCTCACGGGCACTCAGTTATACCTGTAACTGGAATTAATATAACGAGGTGGTAATACGGTAAAAACAGTATGTCAAATGAGATATGGCACAAACACAAACCACGCACGGCTGAATTACTACACATGTCGAGGAAGCAATACCAGACTTGTTTAAGAAAGTTTGCCGACAATGAGACAAATAGTTGAATGATTGTCGTATCACACGCGGAGCTTACACCGGGAGCATGCAAGATCGATATAAAAAGTACAGTTTTCCACTCTGTATTACAGCCCTTCTGTGAGACTCCGTAAACATCTCCAAATAAAACGATTTCTCGTTGTTGACAAATTTTCATAACTGGAAATGAGGTTTAAGCAAACAGCGAAGTATCTGGCGTGACTCTCGGCATCACCGCTGAATTCTAGTGTTCTACTGCATTTACGACAGCAACACTCGAGACTTTAGACAAGACTGTGAACAATTGTCCGCGAAAAGTGCAACAAGATGAAGAAAGGATGGGATTCAACGTCCCGTCGACAACGTTGTTATTAGATACTAGGCTCTATCTCGGGATCGTCAAATGTGGGGAAGAAAACCGGTCGAAGGGTTACAATTCTTCGAGATATCTTGTCTTTGTGCAGCGAAGAGCGAAAACTTTTTCAGCAATTTTTAAACTATATTCTCTGAAAACGCACATGAAAACCGCTCCGTTATACATTTCCCAAACATTATTTGATGTTATATTTTTTGTATCTTCTTTTCGGTTAAACGTAAATGGTTATTTCAGAAATTAGTGAGGCATATATACGACATTAGCCATTTACGTTACGAAATTGCCTACAATAGTTTCCATTTTAAGATCTACTACGAGCGTTTGTACGTAAAATCGTATCAGCCTCCTCTTCACACGGTACAATCAAGAAAATGAACAGGTTCACTTTAAGAGTTTTGGATGTAGTACAATGACCATTCGCAACTGAAATCAATTACACATCGGAGTAATCAGTGTGAATTTCCATTTTGCCTGGGATTCACAGATTTCAAGAAAGCTTTTCATTCACATTCAATAAAAATTAGTAATAACAGCACTTAAGACACAATCAATGCTGGCACGCTGAAGAATACAGGGGGGCGTTGCAGAATGACGTTTTAAAAATTTGGGAGACTGCAGAGGACGAAATTCGGGACGTTTTGGTATATGGGACCTGTAGCCGGAAACTCGAAATAAAGCTTCTACAGCCACCACTGGCTTGTTGAAAATCCACGCAGTACCTGAATAAAAAGCTCTCAGATTTCCAGCCGCATCAAGTGATTAAATTTAAACGAGCTTTCGGCCGACCAATCTTTCGTCACAGTCAAGTCATTGTCAGCCATACCTCTTGAGAATGTCTAAGAGTGCTTGGCCGAAATCTCGTGTAATTTTAATCACTTGACGTGGCTGGAAACCTGAGAACTTTGAACGAACACCACCGCGAGACTCAGCATTTTTACGTCACTCACTACGTGCACGAGGAGTTACCAGGTAAGATTCTCTGTAAACGTTACGGCTGGAGTTCTTGGAGTTCACAGTGACCACACATTTTACCAGATAGCTGAAAGGGTGCGCGGTATTTGAAGTCTCTGGAGAATGCGTTGCCTATTCTGGAGGAGGTCCCCTTGCAATTGTGCGCTAGTTTGTGGTTTCAGATCGATGGTGCGCCAGCGCACTTCTACCCTTGGGCCGGAGCATATCGGACAGAAACTTCAGGCAGAGAGTAACTGGAAGGAGATGCCCAGTTGCTAGGCCTGCGTACTGCCCCAACCTCATCCCTCTCGACTTTTTCCTCTGAAGTTACCGGCACTTGGAGTCCCACTTGTACTCACCACCAGTAGGAACAGTGCCCGAGCTCACCGAGCGCGTCTTTAGAGCGACTGATCCCAAGAGAGGGGAGCGCGCAATGATGCAGAGAACAAGGCAGTACACGGTTCGTCGTTGCACATTGTGTAACGAAGCTGATGGTCGTCACACTGAACATTTACATTCGGTTTACAGTAGTCGATTGCACTCTACTGTCATGAACATTCTCCAAACTAAAGTATTCTGCTGTTTCATTTAACCTACCGAATGCTCACAAAGTGTACAGCCAGAACTGAAAGAGGAAAGAGGCAATGAGGTTTCAAACTAGACAAAATGACAATGTACTTAAATTGGAAAACGAAGAAAGTATACACGATATGGAACATACCTTAACCACATTCATTTTGCTGATGACTTTGCACTGTTTGCCTCTATTGTAGATATGGTTCAACAATTGTTTGAACTACTGAACGGAACCTGTTTACATTAACGTGTGAAAATCAGCTACAATAAAGCTAACATAATGGACAGTTAACACATCTAAAAGGAAATATTGCAAATTAACAATAGAGTCGTAAAAGTAGTTTCTGTATTGAGGCCAGCCTAAGACAGTGAGCGGGTAGACAGTAAAAGAAGTAAACAGAACTAGCCTCGAGAACTTTTCGTAAACTAAATACAGTTTTAAAAACTAAGCCTCCGACGAGTCTTAAAGGAAAACTGACTTTTTGATTGCGTGTATTCGTCATCGCCATACTGGCCTATCACCCAGTCTGATGATCTGGGATGCCATTGGTTACACGTCGCTGTCACCTCTTCTTCGCATTGACGGCACTTTGAACAGTGGACGTTACATTTCAGATGTGTTACGACCCGTGGCTCTACCCTTCATTCGATCACTGCGAAACCCTGCATTTCAGCAGGATAATGCACGACCGCATGTTGCAGGT
The DNA here is from genome assembly GCF_021461385.2 of Schistocerca piceifrons. Lineage (NCBI taxonomy): Eukaryota > Metazoa > Arthropoda > Insecta > Orthoptera > Acrididae > Schistocerca > Schistocerca piceifrons. Next base: position 670,038,097 of record NC_060139.1, read on the forward strand.
CCTGTACGGGCCTTTCTGGATACAGAAAATGTTCGACTGCTCCCCTGGCCAGCACATTCTCCAGATCTCTCACTAACTGAACACGTCTGGTCAATGGTGGCCGAGCAACTGGCTCGTCACAATACACAAGTCACTACTCTCGGTGAACTGTGGTATCGTCTTGAAGCTGCATGGGCAGCTGTACCTGTACACGCCATCCAAGCTCTGTTTGACTCAATGCCTAGGCGTATCAAGGCCGTTATTACGGCCAGAGGTGGTTGTTCTGGGTACTGATTTCTCAGGATCTATGCACCCAAATTGCGATAAAATGTAATCACATGTCAGTTCTAGTATAATATATTTGTCCAATGAATACCCGTTTATCATCTGCATTTCTTCTTGGTGTAGCAGTTTTAATGGGCAGTTGTGTAGTCTTCTTCTGATAACACTCGCCAGATCCGCTTCGTTCTTTACACAATGCCTCCAGCTAGCCAGTTTCTCCACTCACTATTAGGTGTCTCTTTCTTAACAGTTCGTGTACGTTCGCTAACATCAACACCCACAACAACAACCAGCTCGAAAACCAGCGTTAGATTTAGACATTTCCCGCGGTTGCGAAAGGTAACGCACTTCCGAACACTTCTGAACAACCTTACTGGTCTCTAATTACTAACTTCCGAAACACGCCTCGAGACCACCTCTGTCCCAGAAGACTCAACCTGCCCCTGCACATTACCACTGTCACCAAACGACTCCTCAATTTCGCGAGCTGCCCACAGCCCCACATTGTTTTCACATGTCGAGTTTTCAGCCTCCAGAGCAATAGGTAGTCACTGCCATTGGCCGTTTCCTGCTAACGCTCAGAGTACATCTGTAAAGCGCTGCTGCTTGCCGAACTTTCAGATGTTTGTTTCCCAAAGGGTACTAGGAAAACGCTAGTCGTTCTGTGGAAAAAACACTAGCCTTTGAAGAGTAGGGTGCGCCATACTGTAAGGTTTTGGTGTTATTTTGCGTGCAAAAACTGTAGATAGTACTACGCCAAAGCTGAAAAGTTCAGTTGAGTCATTTCAGAGAACAAAATCATAAAGCTGGCAAAGTGAGGTTTAACAACTGAAGTTCTCGGAGATAAAATACATTCTGTGCCTTTTGATCGTTCTCTTATTGACTTTAGTTTTCCTGACCTTCAGTGCCAGTATGTAGGGTGATTCTTATTAACGTTTAAAAAGCCTGTATCTGCGTAGGTGACGCGGGGACAAGTAATTTAATATGACACACATGGGGCCGCAAATGATAGGAAATACGCCAAAGCCGACGACAAATGTTGAACATGTAACATCACTTCCAGAATACGGAGGGTGCGCGAGCGCGCGCGCGCGCGCGCACGTGTGTGTGTGTGTGTGTGTGTGTGTGTGTGTGTGTGTGTGTGTGTGTGAAGGGATAATTGAGCGATACGATACAGTATTCAAGATACAGTATTCATGCAAAAAGGTGCAAATTACGAACATCTTTTGGAAATGTGATCTGTTGTAAATGCAGAAGCTATTAAGTTATTGTCCTCGCTGTAACCAAGTAAAAGCCGTTCTTATTTTGTGTTTCTTTCCTTCTCCTTCTTCTTCTTTTTTTGTTTTGTTTTGTTTACACAGATTATTCATTAAAGAAAACGTAGATCATTTACTGGTAATGACGCAGTTCGGAAGCTTATACTCATTTACTTGCGACATAGTACAGTAACTTATACTCATTTACTTGTGACGTAACACAGTGAGTTTGTGTCGTACTGTACTTCGTAATAAAGCAGCGGAGACTGAAAGACTGGTAAATAAATTAATACATCACTGTAAACACGTAATTCTCTCACGCAACGAAAAAAATATTGCCTGCTAGACGCATGATTCGAATCCTGGGACCGAGATCGCGCAAGTAGGCCCGGAGCGACGACGAAGTGCGCGCTTAACTTTGGTTCGGATGATCGCGTGCGGCAGAACTTTAGGTTCATTCGCTGCACGTGCGATGCGGTACGTCGACTGCTGACATCACATCTTCAACTCTTGTAACCCAATTTAAGGTACTTCCCGACATTTGCGGCCCCATGTGTCTCATATTAAATTACTTGTCACAGCGTCATTTACGTCGCTTAGAAGGCATTTAGATGTTAATGAGAACCACCCCGTATAAGCTCCAGGAATAATGTCCCGTACATATTTTCTCATTTGAGACCATTCTTTCGTGATGTTTGAACATAAATAACATACTGGGCTGTGTGATTTCAGACCTATTTCGTCACACCCAGTCGCCGTATTGCAATAAAAGTTAGTCATCCACAATAACACACTCCGCTCACGCTCTCTGTTCCACTGCGTCTACTGACGTCATCCAGGTGTGGGTGCTGACTCTCTCTCTCTCTCCCCGCCCGCTGACTGAACACTTTTGATCAGACAGTGAATGTCGAGCAGTGGGGAGAAAGCCGGTGGATGCAGGCGGCAGCGGCGCCGGGAGCCACTGCACAGGCGGCCAACGTGCTGCCAAGCGGCTTAGCGCGAATCGGATCACGCTCGTTCTCATGGCCGGCGCTCCAGGCGCCATGACGTCAACACCAGTTCGCTGGCGCGCGTGGTCCGCAAACAGCGCACGTACGTAGCCATTACGAAAGAGCCGCGTGCGCGACATGTGGAGTACCGGGCGCCTGTGTTTAACAGTGTTTACGTGCTTGTGTTCGGGACATGCGATACGCCAGGTGTAAGACAAGGGACGGGGCTGTCTACACATGTAAACGTCGGCAGGTGGCCGCTTCATTCTCACTACCGAACCGTGACAGTTCCGAGTGCTGGCAGTTGTCTTCCGTAGCGTTTCCTTCCGATTTTCCTCCTCCATAGTCCGCCGACACGAAAAGATTCTATCGGTATAGAATAAAAGATTACAAGCAACGTCAGTTCCTATGTGAGAGGCGAAGAGGAATTGTTGGCAAAGTTTAAAGTATGGTTTTATCACAGCCGGCCGCGGTTGCCGAGCGGTTCTAGCCGCTTCAGTCCGGAACCGCGCGACTGCTACGGTCGCAGGTTCGAATCCTGCCTCAGGCATGGATGTGTGTGATGTCCTTAGGTTAGTTAGGTTTAAGTAGTTCTAAGTTCTAGGGGACCGATGACCTGAGATGTTTAAGTCCCATAGTGCTCAGAGCCATTTGAACCATTTTTAATCACAAAATTCGGTAAGTGCTGAGAAAACAGAGATTCGAGTCAAAGAAGAACGCAGAAATGTCTACAAGTAAAGGTTAGCAGAAAGCCGTGAGTCTGTAAAGAGGTCAGAGAGCGAAACCAACAAGTAATTCAACCATCACACGTTAGCGAAATCTTGCTGAGAATCGTAGAAAATTCTAGTCCTGAGTAAAGTAGCCGAGCGTGTCAGAGGCTTCCATTCAGTCACTCATAGGCCTATCTAGCCTGGCAAAAGAAGACAGCAATGGAAAATCTGACGGTTTAGCTTTCGCTTTGAAAAAAGCGTTCACGTAGCAGGGTCGGAAAGGCATACCATGGTTTGACTTGCCACACAAACTCCCACATGGAGTGCGTAAAAATAATCATTCTTTGCCTTAAAAACAAATTGAAATAGATGAAAATTAGATGAAAATAATTGTCGCCACGCCCACATTTGGTTTTAACTGGAGTACTCTTCGGAATCGAAAATCTTCCGTCGAGTGAAAAGTCCCAGCCAACTGGAAAAAGAATACAGCTGACTCCCGTATATAACGGAGCAAACTGAATTTGATCGATGAGTTGAAAAGCTAATCGCCCCACGGTGGTCGCCACAAATGTTAATGAAGTCGCCCCAAGTTCGTCGCCAGATGCTGCTTAACAAATTCAAATGCTGAATACATCACATGCTTGATCCATAAATGTAGTAACCTGAATTTCACTGATGAAGTGAAACTGAGATCATCCGATTTCGGGTGTCAATAAAGTGATGAATTCTAACTGACTAAAGGACTAAAAAAATTGACTGAGAAATTGCAAATAAAGTCGTCCCATGATGAACGCCAAGACCATATTAAATGAATTTGATTAATAGATAGAAAGTGAGATCACTTCAAGCTGGTTGAAATCCCCAGGAATAGGACAAAGACTGGAACTCCTCGTGGTAGGCAAAGTCGCGCTTATGACGTCATCTGTTTCTTATAAATTGTATTTATTTTTTTCAGGAGATAATCATACATGAAGAAAGGGCTCATTTGCCCCAAAGAATTCGAACAGTTGTAAAGCAGTTTATGACATTAAAAGGTCAAATACAATTTTTTTTTTTCAAAAAAAAGGGGGGGAGCACCAAAAATTTAAAATTCTTGGTTGATGTAATACTGAATGGCAATTAAAACAACTGCAGAATTGACATATAAGGTGCTGGATAAGGTGCTGAGCAAATATCCAATAATGGAAAACTTGTGAATTTAACAGAAGCAAACAAGTAAAAAAGCTTACAATTGTATTTAAATCAATACCAAGTTACCAGTGGGCCCTGAAACAATTTCAGTACAACAGTCTTTAGGAAAGGTCCCGTCTCAGAGAATGAATTAATTATAAAAAATACAATTGAACAACAAGTGTTTGAGTCGAAGGTAGTAAGTTCTTAATATCACAGGATTGAACCGGCACTAACAATAAAGGGGCTAGACAGAACCTCAGTACGTGAGGCACTGAGGAACAAGCGGCTGGAGTTTACAGAAGGAAAGAAAAACTCAACTTTGGGAGCTGACGAAGCGGCATGAAAGGTGCCCGCAGAGGTAAGTGACGGCGTCAGACATCGCGCTGCCCGACAAATAGCATGCCGGAATGACGCCTCGCCGAGCAGACGCACACGGCAGGACACGGTCGCTCCAGTACCGGTTTCCCCAGTCCCCGCAGACAAGGCGAGAAGCGCTGCTAGGTAGAAAACAGCGCGGCGGAGGAATCGCCTAAGCAAGACACGTCCAAAGCACACAGTAATAAAGGCACCACAGCCCTTCATCAAAGGAAGCGCAAGATAAATAGACACCTAAGCTCCTTCAGTTCGATGCAAATTAAATGAGCAATTTTTAGAAGCAAACTGAATCAACTTACTGCCCACTAAGTTAGAATTTGAGGATCCATTAATTTATGTATTAAACAAACTCATTCAGAAAGAGCTGTAAAAGAGATAACCAAATTCGATACAATTTGCAACACCAGTTAATTAAATTGAAAATCGTTACAATTAACTGCCCTGAGGAATAGTGAGAAATGTCAAATAGCACCCTCAAAACTTTTTGGGTATTGAGGCGTCCCGGCGTCTCGGCCCTTAGGACCGAGACGAATGCAGTCACTTATGAAAAGCCAAACTAGTCCTTACCTCAGAATGACGTAGGGCAGTGGCGAGTAAGTAAACAATTTCGCCTTAATAAAGTCCTCAATATACACCTTGTGGACCTGGCCAGGTCACGCATCTAAAACGTAACTAAAACCAATCCATATTAAAACGTGAACATACGTTAAGTGATGACCAGGATTAAGGACAAATGAGCAGAAAATCATATGTTACTAGGACCCCGCGAGGGGAGAGATTTTACACAACAGTGGCGTGCCCCGTAACCTTTGGCTCAGTACAATAACCTTGAACACACTACGAAGGGCACTGATCACGACTTGCAGAGGAACTTTTACACATTATTTGGCTAAAGTTACAAAGACCTTAGTACGGGAACAGTTACAAATGGAAAACCTTAAGGCTATATTGAAACAAATAAACTCATAGTGACGTTAATAAAAATCCAGAGAGCAATACGACGCAAGAGGAAGGGAGAGACGGCCCCGCCCCAAAACAACTCACGGCATGAGCACCGATGTGATTGAATGTCTTGCCAAATACACGAGGAAACTGTAGACTCTCGCAGGAGGCGCACCGCGTCCACGTTAAAGCAGCATAAACCGCCAGGAACGCGGTGGGCTGACCCACTTAGCCTGTGAATGGAATGCACCAGAGAAACATGTCTCCAACCACTGAGCTTTCTAGGTTCCCTGTAGATGAACCTTCCGTTGTTACGGTTCCCGCGTACAGGGCAACACGCTATTTCAACATGGGCACCGCCCAGTTCCCCAACGGCCGCCTCTTTTTCTCTGCCCCTCCCCAGAGGGACCGGTCTTGCACTCGATTCTGAGATCACTGCAAAATTCGCAACGGCGCGCAGTCGCGCCTCCTCGCGCTAGAACAGTGAAGTCATGTCAGTAGGTCGCGAAGCAGAAATCGATAGCATCCAGCATGGCTCACTGGGCATTAAGAATGTAGTGAACTGGGCTTTGTTCATACACAGGAATCGCATCGCCCTTTGTTCGGTATCAAAATGTAGTAAACTGAACGGAGATCGCCCCATACGGGGCACAATCATACAATAATATAGTAAATTGAGAATTTAATTGCTAATGAGAAGTTGGGTGCCAAAATGTGAAAGTTAATTCGAAGGTGATAAATACACGGAAACACGGATATTTCCTTTTGTTGTTGACTCGGTTTAGACAAGACACAGTAACAGGGCAGGTAGGAAGGGAGAGGATTAATCGGTTCATCTGAGCACTTGCAGGCATGGGCAAATGACGCTTGTCGGGGTGGTTGCTCGTTCACGTTTGGTCATCTTCATCTGTCGTGTTAAGCGGCACTGTGGGGACGCTCTGGGCAGATTAATACTACGTTTCTTCCCTAACCCTTTTCAGGTAGAGCACGGCTCGGCGGTCGCCATGGTGTTATTGTCCTGACGCTCCGTGTCTCTTTCTGCTATGATTATCTCGCAGGGAGCCAGCCGGCGTAATATCTGGAAGAAAAATACACTCTAACACAAAAAAGACGCACCACGAAGGAATTATCCTAGAGACGCTCCAGACAGCAATGGGACACCAACCTGATTGTCGCTGGCATGTGGTCCAACAGCCAGAAGTGATGGTCTGGGGTGCCATTTCATTTCACAGCAGGCTCTATTTGATCGTCACCCGCTCCGTCCTTACGACACAGAGGTTAATCGACGATGTTCTACGTCCCGTTTTGTTGCCCTTCATGGCAATCCATCCTGGGCTTACATTTCAGCAAGATAATGCTTTTCTGCACAGGACGAGACTTTCTACTGCCTGTCTTCGAGCTCGCAAAACCATGCCTTGGTAAGCAAGGTCGCCGAATCTCTCCCCAGTTGAGAACTTTTGGAGCCTCATGGTTTGGGCCTTCCAACCAGCACCGGATTCCAAGGCACCAATTGGACAGAATTTGGGCCGATATCTATAAAGAGGACATCCAACGGCTCTATCAATCAATGCCAAATCGAATAAATGCTTGCATTAGGGCCAGAGGTAGACCAAAGCGTTATTGACTTTCTCAATTTGTGAGGCTCTTTCTCTTGAATAATTTGTTTGTCTACACATGTCCATATCGATAACGTCTTCGTGGTGTGTGGTTTTTCTTCTTCTTTTTGTCTTCTAGAGTATTTGGAAGCTGACACCAGACAAGGAAAACGTAGTTAGACACTTAAAGGTTCAATTATCAGATCGCACGGAATGGAAAATTAGTTTTCACTTGCATCAGCAGATCTCTCCTAATGTAACTTCATCTGTCTGGGCCGGCCGCGGTGGCCGAGCGGTTCTAGGCACTTCAGTCCCGAACCGCGTGACTGCTACGGTCGCAGGTTCGAATCCTGCCTCGAGCATGGATGTGTGTGATGTCCTTAGGTTAGTTAGGTTCAAGTAGTTCTATGTTCTAGGGGACTGATGGCCTCAGATGTTAAGTCCCATAGTTCTCAGAGCCATTTGAACCATTTCACCTGTCTGGTCCTGGTGTGACCTACTTCCGTGAGTCTCTCGAATTAACCATGGTAGCGTCTTATTTGGTTCAGCCATGTCAAGTAAAATAAGTGCGGCCAGCACTGTATAACCATAACTCCCTGTCCTGGTACAGGATGACAACATTTACACTCCCTTTTTCGAGCAGTCCCTGGGCGACAACTGATATATAGCCATGTAACACCCTTGTTCTCTAACTGGCCACGTGCATCACCTCTTAACCTTGGCTGCAGCCTCTGCAGTGGAAACCATGTCGGATTTTCTCGTGGAGACGGCTGGGAATTACTATGAGTATTTGTGTGAATTTCTGTGTTATTAAGAAGGCATCAACCCTGAAACATATCTGGAAATACCTGTAGTTTGCTCAAGTGTCACTAGGCGTTTGGGGCTCGGCGGTGGTCCTCTGCTGTCAGCGAGAGCGAAGTAAACTCTTCAGTTAAACTGTACCTGCCTCTACGTCCAGGTCGAGGCTTTTTGTCGCCCCTTTCCAGTGATCGCCTATGAGGAATATATTTTTTCAACCTCCAACGGGTCGCGAAATTAAAACCACACTGAAAATCTGATGACTGATCTAGTATGCCCGTCTATCAAGTCACGTCCCACTTTTCGGTTCTGCGGGCACAGTGAGCACGTAAAGGTGCTCAGAACAATAGAGTCTGTCGCCAAGTGTGAAGTGCCTGCTGAGAGGTTCCGCCTGATTTCATACAGCTCACGTATCTTCACGCGTTTCCTTTTTCGTAACAATGCTCGGGCACATACAGTAGGTTCGACGAAGATGCTGCTGCAGCGCTTCCAACGGGAAGTGCCTGATCATCCACCGTACAGTCCAGCCTTGGCTCCCTACGATTTTCGTCTCTTCGCGCACATTAACCGCTGACTATGGGGACAGTAATGTGGCACAGGCAACCAGCTGCAGAGCAGAGTAGGGCATTGGCGTAAGGCACACGCGACTGCGTTCTATGACGAGGACTACGCTTCCACAAATGTCTAAGTCTTTGTATGTCCATCCCTCTGACTGAAGGTTTGAGGAGCTTCGGTGTTAACGTACGTAATAAAATGGAACACCTACAGCCGCCCTTTCGATATTGTTTATTATATGGCTACCAGTTTCGATATTTCAGTAAACTATCTTCAGGTCTTAAATGGCGCTGAGTGGGTTAAACCCAATCGTATCACGATTGCAACGGCGACTAACATCTGTGAACTGGCTTCCGTAGACTGTAACAACGATGTTGTGTCTCCAACCATCAAGTTGGAGCTAACCGCCTTAGTGTCAGTTAAGGCTGGAGATGGTGTACTGAAGCACCGAAAGTGGTAGCCGTATAATAAATAACATTGTAAGGACGGCACGTTCCATTTTATTACTCATCGAAGTCGGTGAAACGACTATGTTGTAAGTGGAAGGTGTAGTTAAATGTTGCACGTAATACGAGGCGTGTTTTTTAAGTATGTATAGTTTTGGAATTAAAAAAAGACGTGCTAAGATATCTCAATAATTTTATTTTTACATGAAAGCCTGTACCTTAATCTACGCACTGATGCCATTACAGTCTGGCCGCGCGGAATTAGCCGAGCGGTCAAAGGCGCTGCAGTCATGGACTGTGCGGCTGGTCCCGGCGGAGGTTCGAGTCCTCCCTCGGGCATGGGTATGCGTGTTTGTCCTTAGGATAATTTAGGTTAAGTAGTGTGTAAGTTTAGGGACTGATGACCTCAGCAGTTAAGTCCCATAAGATTTCACACACATTTGAACATTACAGTCTGATTCTTCTTTGCTTACGTTGTGTACTGAGTGTTTAAGATGCCCCCGATAATTGTGAGTCCCGCCGACTGTGAAGTACGGGCTGTTATAAGATTTCTTAGTGCTAAAGGCCTAAAAGCGATCGTGAGATCCGTGCAGTTTACGGAGAAAACATTATGAGTGATGGAATGGTAAGAAAGTGGGTGAGAGCATTTAAAGATGGCCACACAAATGTCCATGATGAACAACGGAGTGGGCGTCCTCGGGTCGTTAACGAAAGTTTGGTGCAGGAAGTGAACAATAAGGTGAGAGAAAACAGACCCTTTACGATTTCCTCCTTGAAAGATGACTTTCCTAATGTTTCACGTAGTGTTTTGTATGGCATTGTGACCGAGCACTTGAATTACCGAAAATTGTGCGCACGTTCGGTACGGAAAATGTTGACGTATGTGCGCAAAACCAAACGTTTAGACAGTGCATTGACTTTCCTTGAGCGGTACCACAACGACGCTGATGATTTCTTAAGCCAAACTGTTACGGGCGATGAAACATGGGTGGCCTACGTCGCACCAGAATCAAACCAACAGTCCATGCAAGTTGAGCAAGAGCATCGTTGTGCTGCAAGACAATGCCCATCAGCATGTGGCGAATCAGACCAAAGATCTCATCACATCTTTACGATGGGAAACTCTAGATCATCCTCCGTACAGCCCCGGTCTTGCGCCCAGTGACTACCATCTGTCCCTGCACTTCGGCGGTCAGCGTCTTCAAGACGAAGTCAAAACAGTGGTGATGCAGTGGCTAACAAGTCAGGCGTCAGACTTCTATTAGGAGGGTATTCAAAAACTGGTACAACGTTATGACAAGTGCCTCAATATTGACGGAAATCATGTAGAAAAGTAGATTAAGGTACAGGCTTTCATGTAAAAATAAAATTATAGAGATATCTTAGTACATCTTTTTTTAAATTTCAAAACGGTACTTACTTAAAAAACACGCCTCGTACATTTATAATTTTCACTGTGATTTCGATTTCGTGACCAATCGGATTTTGGAGAAAAATAACCTTCATATTACTTAGTTCCCTGGCGTTACTCTTAAGTACCTAGTATAGAAGGTTGACAGTCACGGTGATGTGACCCATCGATGCTCACTACACTTATCACACACTTACTATTCATTAAAAAAATTTCACTTCCTAACAAAAAAGTACTGCGCATCACTCACAAGCTCAGTGGGTTTCAAGCGGATGCATTACTGTTTTCAATTGTGCCCCAAGCGTGTGAAAGCCAACAGCGAACACAAACAATTCCCTTGAGGCCAAGAACGCAAATTACATTAAACAGAGTTATCGTGACACAAATAAAAAAACGACAAACACGCAAATTAAGACATTTGGAACTTTTATGAAAGAAAAACAATATCCAAAAACAATATCCATTAAATAAATATAAAAAGTGCAAAGTTGGTGTCAACCCAAACCAAAGGTCACGCAGATCATTAAATATTGCGGCTGTAATTTTAGTCTAACGATGACTAATGGATACTCGGATGAGACTGTAAGCGACAGTGTGCCACGTTCCCCCTGAGTAGGGTTTTATTCTCTCAACAGCGATAAATACCATAACAATGTCGGTGCTTTCAATAACGTCACACCACCTTCGACCTTGAGACATAGGGCGCACAGCACCCATCTTCGGAGCCCTCCTCTACAGTGAGTAAGCGTCAAGTGTTAGCTGTGCTAGCCGCATAACTGAACTTGAATAAAAAGAAAGAAGGAGAAGAAAAAGATGATGATGAAGAAGAAGAAGATAATGCTATAATAACTTACCTTGGCATGTAACATACAAGATAGTCTTAACACGCTAGGTCTACTTACAAAGCACTACTTTACAAGAAAATTGCTTCTCCACCAAGTGCGTTGTGCCCCTGGGGCGTTCTCGTAAACTTGTCCATGAAGCTTACAAAATGATTTTGCGTGGATGGCCGTCACTATCCAAGCTAGTTTCACCCATCACTCGCTAGTATACATCAAAACGTGAGCGGATCATATTAAAGTTGTGTATAAACGAAAGAACTAACACGCCCTCGACATAACATCTTTGCACAACCTTACCATTATGGTACAATTTTCGCACAGATTACTATCTAAACACAGTAAATACATACTAATAAACAAGAACACAAATATTATAGGGTGTTTTTAACTCTTACGTCTAAATGAGGAATCCGCGATCTCTCTCACCATTTAAAAGCATGGGAAAAACTCACGGTCCTTCAACAACTGTCTAACTTTCACAACTTTTTCTTCCGCGGATAGATCAAAACTGTCTTCTGCTGATAGTGCGTGGGCGTATTCTGCACTTTAGTGGCGCACCTCAAAGTGCCTCACTGCCACATAGCGATTTCTGTTGCCTCCTTCACTCATGAGCGTCTCTGCTGCTATGGGGCTTCACTTCCAACCTTTATAGTCATACTGACGTGCTTGTAGTGAGTCGTGTGCGGCATCACGCGGGTACACACGTCTTCTAAGCGCGTGACTTCCGAATTCGCTTGGGCGACGTGGCCTCTGCCTTCTAAACCCTATAAGCACCTGTTCCACGCTCTCTAACTCGCGAGTAGCCGCAACATGTCTGTCAGATTACCCTTCGCCGGCTAGGTGCGCGGAACGATCATCGCGACCTGCGGGTGACAAGTTGTCCTCATCTGGAACCCCTGTTCCATCGAACAAATAAGCATTTAGCTTCCGTGCCCCATATATAAAAACTTCCTTGTCCTCCTTACAAGGTAATAAATTAAATTGGCCGTTATTGTCCTTTGCACTCCACTCAATTTCCGTAGTCCTGTCCATGACCACGGCTTTGCCCGTGAGTAAATAATTTCCGATTATAAAATGTAGTTGGGTCGAGAAAGCGAATGTAGAAAACAAATCTCTGAGTGGTGGACGGAGAACATAGGGGAAAATATAACAGAGGACGAAAGGCCTGGGAGCCAGAAAAAAGTATGTAGACATAGGGAAATTAAAAAAAGAAATTATTAATGGGACAAATGAGGTGCGGGGAAAGAGATGTGAGATAGATGTACTGAGGCGAAACAAGCGCTGTATCACTGTAAGAGTTAAAGAGGCGAGCGGATGTGCCGGGGTTTTCCCAAGTTCACTACAACCAACGCCACGTTATCGTAGTGCGCCTGTGCTTGCGCCATAATTTAAGTGTGAAATTAAAAATTAAAGTAACTTTTCCAGACTTCGTCAGTGTATGCTCAAGTATATTTATGTTAACATTGCAAAGTCTCGGAATGATCAAATGAATATGTTAGACAAAACATACGATCTCAAGAAAAAAAAAGTGGCACTGTATAATAAAACTAGAAGTTAAAAATTTGTAAGCATATGCAAATGTATGTTGCAGTTAAAAATTACAAGTCTCAGTTTGTTCAGAGCAATTTTTTGCTTGAAATCTGCATTTTTACGACAAATTAAAGCCGCTAATTATTAGACTCAGAAAGGTGATAATTCGTATGTACCCTTAGTTTCAAGTAAAAACATTAAATACGTGACACCAATAAGCTCCTCTATTAGTTTTACTAAAAACCAAATTTGGAATGAAAACGTCCTTCTTCATGGTAGATTAGGTATCATTTGTATTTGTAAAGTAAAGTTCTAATGATATCCCTCTATTAATTTCATAAAATAACACTGCTGTACCAGCGTTGTGTAGAACACGTTGCCAGCGATGTGGAAGGCGTAGTATACCGTTAGCAGAACCTATTCTGTTGATGGTATGAATGGAGCGGTCTAAAGTTATGGTGATTCTCGTGTACGACTGTGATGGTGTTGTCCTGACGCATTACATTCCTCCACGACAGACCGTCAGTGCACAGTGTTCCTGTTCGTTTTTTGGGGCATCACCTGCGACCAGTTTTGCGAAAGAAGCGGCGTCTCTTTCCGCTCAACGCAACCATCATTTTGCACGACAATGCGCGGGCGCATGCAGCGTAAGCTGTGGCTGCTCTGTTCGGTCGATGGGACTGGAAGTACTGTACCATCCACCATACTCCCCGGACTTAACTCCTTCTGACTTTGATTTGATTACCAAGATAAGGGAACCACTTCGTGGCATTCACTTCAGAACTGTCCTAGCGATTCGACAGGCAGTAGACCGCTCCATTCACACCATCAACAGAACAGGCTCTGCTAACGGTATACTACACCTTCCACATCGCTGGCAACGGGTTCTACACAACGTTGGTGACTACTTTGAGGGACAGTAACTGGTGCAAACATGTAACTCTTTTGTATCGGTTGTGAATAAATAGTTGCCACAATTTAAGTTCCAACCCTTGGGTATGGTACCTTAATAGTACACGCATTAGTGTGTTTGTTTTTTCTCTGCACGGAGCATTCTTCTCACAAATACGCCACAAACTCTACGACTTGACGTTTTAAGCATGGTCGTAACGTCACCGCTAAGTGTTTTACTACAGCCTGTATAGACCAAACGTTTTGCGCCCAGACTTCAACACCAGAACTGATACTTGTTTTTAGTCATCACTCTTCTGACTGGTTTGATGCGACCCGAAACGAATTCCTCCCCTGTGCCAACCTCTTCATCTCAGAGTAGCACTTGCAACCTATGTCCTCTGTTATTTATTCGGTGCATTCCAGTCTTCGTTTTCCTCTACAGTTGTTAACCTCTAAAACTTTCTGTAGTACCATGAAAGTTATTTCCTCATGTCTTGACAGATGTCCTATCATCCTGTCCACTCTTCATGTCAGTGTTTGTCATATAATCCTTTCCTCGCCGAATATGCGGGGAGCCTCCTCATTCCTTACTTTAACAGTCCACCTAATTTTCAACACTCTTCTGTAGCACCACATCACAAATGCTTCGTATGTAAAGGTTTTTTAAATTACCGCTACCAGTCACAAACTTTGTTGACTATTGTATTACTTATTTATTTAGCGACATGTTTCGAGGGAATACCTCATCTTCAGGCTAAAAGGCATTTCAAAAACAATTTTACAATAAGGTCATACTTATGTTACATAGTCTTTTCGCAAATGCTGTGGTTATCTTTGTTGTTCTGGCGTGGCAGTCTCGTTGTGATACGCTGAGGTGTTTCCATTTCCATGGCTCTCTTGGCTTTCTTGGTCACTGTTCACAAATTTTCAGTAACGTAACAGTAACTTAGAAACACGTTCACAAAAACAAATCTGTTTGTTTCGAGATGTTAAGTGAATACTGTTTCCAAACAGGACAACTCTGGACAGGAAAAACCGCATATTTGTAACATACTGCATAGATCTAGTAGGTCACTGTTAAAAGCCGACCAGCTTATAGTGGGTTACGAGAAGATTGCGTCACGTTCTTCTCAGCGAGAAAATGAATAAATCTGTTCAATAGAGAAATTACTACCCTCGGTGTAGTGTGCTTTCCACGACCGACACGCTGCAATTTGATTCCATGTTGAGATTGGCACGCCTGGTCACGCAACTAGAAATACGAAGCGCTGCGCAATGGGGTTCAGCCGCTTTCATCACGTTGCATGTGTGCAGTAAACTGTCATCAGATTTGTCGTGTAGCCGCCTGGGTTTCGAGTACATGGTACAGACACGCCTACTTACCCAAGGGCCCAAACGCATGCTTGTCACGTAGAACTCTATTAAGAGACATCCACTCGAATCCTCGCGTTGAAACAAATTTTCCTCAATAGAATTGGCTCACAAGAGCAGGAGAGGTTGTAGTCTGCAGTTTATGATCCCCCCTTTCTGTGCCAACGCCCTAGCTTAAACCGCAATCCTCCCCACAGTGCATAATGTAATGACAACAGAAGAAGGCACAGTAATTAGGAATTAAAACTCCATCGACTACGAGTTCCTTAAAGATGGAGCACAAGGTCAGGCTATGGATAGACGTAGAAGAAAATCAGCTGTACCCTCTTCAAAGAAAGGATCCAGTCAATTGCCTTAAGAAATTTAGAGAAAACACTGAGGACCTAAATAATAGGACCTAAATAACGATTAAATTGGAACGGCAAGACGGGGATGTGAAACGCTGGCCTGCAGAAACGGAGTCAACTGTCTGACGTCTGTGACTGTATCAAATCACTTAGCGGGCATGGCACCGCAGAAGGCGCATTTTTCTTTCTAACTGAAACATTAAGGTCTCCTGACTGTTAATAGAAAGAAACACCAGCATCAAATTTCTCAAACCTAGTTTATAGCTAACTGTGACTAACTACACAAACGTAAACACACATCTCAATACTGCACTTGGAATGCTCGCATCACAGTCATCCACTACAACTAAAATATATATAGTTGGCAAGCTATGATAATAAAAAGAGGCAAAACCTTCATCTGAAAGAAAAAAATTACAAAATCGAATACACAAGTCCCCATGAATGATGGTTTTAATGTCCATGTGTATACAATGCCTGCATCTTCACGTTACAATGTCCATCAGACGTGGCTGCAGACACTGTTTTGACGATTACAGTTATGGTAATTATTACAGAATGGGTTCATATTTTGTGAATCCGGAATGACGTCAGCAGTTTGTGCCAAATGAATACTTGTGTCAGTCCGGGACTCCAATCCCAGTAATAAACACACGCATTACAACCATCATTGATGTACCCATGCCTCGATGGACTAAAATGATGATAAAAAATTTCTATCCCACTGTGCAGTAATCACGAAACTTGCGAGCCGCAGGGTTGTGGACTCCGTGACACGTGGTGGTTTGGGTCGGTCCTGTAGGCGTGCTCGGATAGCCGGCGTGCTCCAGCAGACCACTCGCGATAAGCGGGAAATCCAGGTTCGAGCCCCGGTCCGGCCAAAATTTTTGTTTATCACAAAGAGCTGATGTCAATCCTGATTCACAAAATGCGAATCCATTTCGTAATAAACTAAGGAGTTACAAAGTTAAGACGAGGATCAATAAGAAGAAAGAAAATGGTTCACCATTGAAACAGTTACTCATAAACATTTCTTCACAAGCAAACTCACTCGCACGTGATCTAAACAGTGGACCCCTATTCACTAGGCGTGGTGTTAAAATTCTAGTCCGCTCATCGTAAACTTCGGCATTATGTAGTTACTACAATTTGATTGGCAGTAAGCCTACTTCATTTGAAATAGTCTAGTAATATTGTCTTCAATGAGATCAGTAAAGAGTAAACGTTTACTCATATTGCATACGGGCCGTAAAGGAAACCAGCACTGAACTATTTCAGCGAATGTTAGCTAAACTATTCTGGAGAGGCTTCAAGAAACAGTGAAAAACTCTTAGCTGGATTATCGGACTGTCATTAGAGACATTGTCTGCTTGAAACTCAGGCTTAAGTTTCATTGAGGCATCTCTTCACCTTGTTCGTCAACGTTCAACGACCCCATCCGCTTCGTGTAAGCATCTAAGCCCCAGGGCAGAAAATGATTACCTTTAAGTCATAGGGCACACACGTACAAACCACAGCATCAAAAAATAAAATAGGAAAAAATCTCTCAACAACAGGGAACTAAACGATTCTCAAAGTATTACTGCTGTGTGTCCTCAGGAGACTTATCCACAGTGCTGTATTAACATTTTATCCATCTTCAGCAACTGTAGTCGTAGATAATGAAATAATAAGCGACCAGTTGCAAAGAGAAATTTAATTTCTTCACCGGTTTCGGACACTTAGTGTCCTTCTTCTTAGGAACATGGTATTTTCCTGTATGCACTTTATTATTGACACTCGCAAATGAAGCGACAGGCATAACCTTCTGAAGAAGGGCACTGTATTAGGTTCACATGAGATGTTGCAGCAGAGGTCTGATTCCGGAAGACGAGATCCATCTTCCAAGGAAATTTTCTCAATTCCTGTCACTCATATCAACGAAAAGCTAATTAAACAGGTCTGTAGTATGGCTATCAGTGTGCGCCAAACAATTTCCCCATTTAATAGCGGAATATAAAGTGGTCTAAAATCGCTCAGTAGATGAAAGGCAATAGGACCTTGTATAGTACTTGGGCGATTATACGTTGACCATTATAAAGAAGTTGTCCCCTTGTTTATCGTAGCTGTTCGATCAAAGAACCGTTCCAAGTCACTGAAAAAAAGCTTGAAGTCACATCCGTTTCCATCGTACAGATGCGCACAACTATAGGCTTATATAGCTGATGTCAGTGAAGAAATATAGACCCGTTTTATCCTCTCGTACCTTTTTGGAGAACGATAGTTTCCGATAGACGAGACATCATGGATTCCGTAAACAGAGATCTTGTGAAACTCATCTCTCTCTGGTCAACTGTCAGACACAAAACGCGCAGTATGTAGCGGGGGCCCAAGTTGATGCCACACTCCCTGACTTACCGAAGATATTCATTGCCATTCCACACTGTTCCCTATTGAGTTTGTGACTGGAATCAGAAGACTCGGACAGATCTAATCAACACACACATTTTAGCGAGACGAAAATGTTAGGATATAAGGAGCGATCAAACGTTTCCGTTCGAAGGCCGTACAGTCCAGAAACAGTATGCCAGTCAGGCAAAGTCGCCGTTAATATTGAGGCAAGCCGGTCGGAGTGACCGAGCGGTTCTAGGCGCTACAGTCTGGAACCGCGTGACCGCTACGGTCGCAGGTTCGAATCCTGCCTCGGGCGTGGATGTATGTGATGTCCTTAGGTTAGTTAGGTGTAAATAGTTCTAACTTCTAGGGAACTGATGACCTCAGAAGTTAAGTCCCATAGTGCTCAGAGGCAATTGGACCATATTGAGGCAAGCGTCCCACCAACGCACCAGGTTGAAGATAAGTTTGGTAAAACATCGTGTTCTGCTCCGTATAGAAGTCTGTAACTATCTGCTGCACACCCACGTCCGACAGAAATTGTCGACCTTTCAAGGCCCTTGTAAGGGACCGGAGACGTGGTAATCGCTTGGGAGAGATCAGGACTACAGGACGGGTGCGACAGTGGCTCCCACTTATGCGATATTAGGATGTGAGTTATCATGAAGCGTTCCACAACAGTGGTTTTCGACAGACATGCTGCGTCATACACATCCTTCATCCTCCGATGGATGTCTACAGGTGTTTCTCTTTCGGAAACCAAAAAAGTAATAACACCTGTTTGGACACGTTTGGTAATAACATCGCCATAGTTCACGTTTCCGCTTATACCGCCGGCACGTCGACAAGACACAAATGCCACATTATTCACTTGCTTATACGTCGGTGCGCTGCAGCAACGCCCTCAGACGAAAATTTTTTGATCGTCCTGTGTGCTCTTCAATCGTAAGACGATCACGTATTGAGAGATACAAGCGTACTGAGGTCAGCTGAGCCTAGGGGCCGAGGTACTGGCTCTGTCTGACCTATCCTCCTTAGACAATGTTTAGAGGTTAGGAACAAAACGTGCCAGTGTCCCATCTACGCATGTCCACAATCCACAATATTGTTCAAGAGGAACATTCTCAACCGACCCTGGAACACTCCGCTGTGCAGAAATAGAACGTAGCCCAGTTCATGAATTTTTATTAGAAGAATATGTGGCCTAATGAGAGGATCAGCTAGTAGCCATAACCGCACATTCAGTGACAAATGCTGATGCTGTGATGAAAACAGAACAGTTTCGCAGAAGAGCTTCTGTGAAGTTTGGAAAGTAGGAGACGAGGTACTGGCAGAAGTACAGCTAGGAGGACAAGGCGTGAGTCGTGCTTGGGTAGCTCAGATGGTAGAGCACTTGCCCGCGAAAGTCAAAGGTCCCGAGTTCGAGTCTCGGTCCAGCACACACTTCTAATCTGCCAGGAAGTTTCATATCAACGCACACTCTGCTGCTGAGTGAAAGTCTCATTCATGATTATACTTCTTCCGCCTCTGTAGCTGATTGGTCAACATATCTTATTGGCCTCCGAAGGATCAGAGTTAGATTTCCGGTACTGGCACGTACGTTTGCATGTTGGGGATACTGGAACAAAAACAGGGTCCGCTCAGCCTCGTAAAGCCAATGCAGTTACTACTTGAGGGGACAGCACACTATGAAAATTTCCAGAAATTGATTTTCATTTTCTGGCTTAAAATGTTCCCTGGGATGTCGACTCCTTTGTAGAGTTCATCTCAGTTTCACCAAAAATTCCGCTGTATGTGGCTTGCACAGGTAAACTCATGTGGAATCGTGTGAATCGTGTGAAAACAACTCATATACCGCGAAAATCATGACAAGTCCCGATTGGATCTCAATTCTCATTTCTCTATCAGCGCACGGAGCCGTTCTGCGGTGTCTACAGAAGTCTATTTCCAGTACACACTTTTGTCTCGATTTTGTGGGCTAAAAAAATTACATTTAGAGTTAAATTTTCATTGTTCAGCGGAGTGTGCAATGATTTAAACCTTCCTGGTAGATTAAAACTATGTGCCGGGCAAACAGTCGAACTAGGTACCTTTGCCTTTCACAGGCATGTGCTCCATCAGCTGCGCAAGTACGATTCACCGCCCATCTTCACCAGCTTTACAAGGTAGGAGTCAGTGTCGCCCTGCGCGTCGAGCGAGCAGGTCGTAGTTAACTTCAGCATGTGCCGTTTGTGTCGAAGCTACTCAGTCTTGTTGGTGTATCGGCTGGAGTCACATCGTAGTTGCGTAGCGGAGTTTGTTGTCGTTTTCCTCTAGGCGGAGGTGTTTTCTGCCCGCTCCACGATGTCTGTCGAGTCTCCTAAATCTGTTCCTCGTCGATTTATACGTTTCAGTTTTGACAAGAGTACGCGTCGTGTTCAACCTGGATCCTTAGAAATTCACGATTGGTTGGCTGATGTCATCCGTGTTACACCTGATCAGGTAGATACTAATTACTTTGATTCTGATTTGTATGCATTCTTTTTGAAGTTTTATGATCCCGTTCAAGTAGAACGGCTTCTCTCTCGGGTTGGTTCTAAAATGCTGTTTACACATTGCGATGGTTCCTTTAGTCAAGTCCTCCTTGAAAATGCGGCACTCGAGTATACTTCGGTTGGAATTTATAACCTTCCTCCTGAAGTGGACGATTCATTTCTTAAAACAGCGTTGCTTCAATTTGGAGTAATACGGCATATCCGATGGGAACGCTGGTCAGCACAGCATCGGTTCCAGTGTTATAATGGTATCCGGACTGTGGACATGTGCGTCAAAAAGAATATTCCTTTCCACTTAACTGTTTGTGGTTACTGAACCCATGTCAAGTATGCAGGGCAAGAAGGAACGAAAACGGTCATCTCAGATCTGCCAGACAACTGTTCTGACGTCGTCTTATCAAAAACATCTTCCTTTAACGTTAGCAGACATAGTAGTTTCGCAGTCAGCTATCAGTCAGTCCCCAGGTTTAAGCGATGTAGGGGCAAAATTACTCCCTACTCCTCGCGAATTTCCAACGTTACCGGTGCGTCCCAGTGCGGCCTCTGTCCATGAGGGGACGACGGCTCCTGCAGCGCAAGTCAAATGCCGGCGGACTGAGGACGGTACAGATTTCAAGGACGCCCCACTCCAGTCTCGTTCTTCTGATACGATGTTCACAGAGGGTGCACCTTCCGGCGGTAATGAGTTGTCTACTGACGTTAATTCCAGTATTACCAGAGTTGATGTAGCTGCTTCTGTTGATGCTGAAATGTGTGTTGAATCTGCGTCCCCCACGTTGCCCGTGAGTTCAAATGTTCCCGCAGAGGCGTTGTCTGCTGGCCAGTCTTTACAGTGTTCCAGTGCAATACCATCCCTCCTCCACGCTGAGACGGTGGAACAACAGGATTCTAAGGGTTCTCTTCCTGATGATCAGGAGATGCCATCCGACTCCGGCACTGCATTACCTGTCTCTTCTGTACCTGATGATGTTATTGGTCGTTCTGAATTGTGCTCCCCTATTTACGATGAGTGCGGTGGCGATGGCCCCTCTATCGAATCGGAGCTTGACGTGTGCCCCCAACCCCTCCACATCAAGAGCGTATGTTTTCACGGAGTGGTGTGAAACAGCGCTTTCAACCTGCACCTGCAATGGCGAGTCGTAAAAAGAAAAACAAGGATTCCTCGGCATCCGGTGGGAAGGATTAGAATTATACCTTCTTACCCCCCGCCTCTGGACGTTCAGGAGAGACGGACGTGATGAGTGCTTTTTCCTTAGTGTTGTTCTATTGACCTTACATGTGTTAACGGATGCAGGTATATACATTTCTAACCCTCATTGTTGATAGGATACGTCCCCAATTACGGCTTGCTGCTTTACGAAAGTTTATTTACAGTTCCGAAGCTGATATCGCGTGTTTAAAAGAGGTAGTATTTGATGTGTTTTGTCTTCCTGGAATGTCTATGTTTTTCAATGTCGCGCCTGAAAATTCTACCGGTATGGCTTTGCTTTATCGAGATGGAGTCCCGCTGACGGACTTCGAAACGCTAGATGATGGTCGTGGTATGGACTGTAGTTTTTATGACTTCAACTTAATTTTTTTTTTTTTTACGCTCCGTCTGAATCCGGTCAGTTCATCCGATCGCGCGCGGTTTTATAAGGAAGAAGTTGTTTATTTACTCCGACGGAACCCGCGCAAGGTTTTGTTAGGGGGCGATTTTAACTGCCTCTTACGTCGTGTAGATCAGATCCCCAGTTATACATTTTGTCGTGAACTTAATGATATGGTGACGTCCTTGCATCTCCAGGATGCTTGGGTTTACAGATATCCTACACTGGTGCGGTTTACGTTTTTTACAGCTACTTCAAGTAGCCGATTGGACCGCTTTTATTTATCTGCCCCCATATGTAGTCACCTTCTATCGATTGATGTAATTCCTGTCAGTTTCACTAACCACTGTATTGTTTCAATGACTTTTAACCACGTCCCACAGCGGGTCCATATTTCGCCCCCTTTATGGAAGCTAAACACTCTACATCTCACAGACGCCTCTCGAGGAAGGTATCATCGCAGACGTATTGCGGCGGACCACCCAGTCCCAGGCGCGTTATTCCTCACTTCTAGAATGGTGGGTTACCTTTACTAAACTCCGGATTCGAAATACACTCAAGCATTTTAGCGGTGAAAAAGTTGCTGAAAAAAGGCGCACTATGGACTCTTATTATGCTGTCCTTCGCGATCTTTACGATAATGCTCGTGATGCCCCCTTGAGGGTCGTCGACGTCCACCGTGTGAAGATGAAACTTCTACAACTCAAATGTAGACAAATGGATGGTGTCCGATTGCATTCCCAGCCTCGTTCAATCGTACAGGATGAGTTGACGTCTCCCTATCATCTTCTCCGGCTTCACAAGCGATCTCAGAGGACGTGTCTTTCTACCATTCGTTCTCTAGATGGGCGTGAGTGGTCCTCCCAATTTGATATCATACGTGAACTTCACCAGTACTATTCCGAACTTTATACTGAAGTGGATTCATACGGTCCACCGTCTGTTGATTTCACTTCCCTCCTTGATAGTGTTGTTACGCTAGCTCTCCAGGGCGAGTTTTGCTTTGTATTCCATCGCGATGATATACTTGATATTGTGGCTCGTTCTCCCTCCCACAAATCACCTGGCCCCGATGCCTTCCCAAAGAATTTTATATTCGATTTTGGCCCCTGATAGGAGATACGATAACTTCCACGGAGGCCTTCTCTTGCCCAGCTTTAAGGTTTGCTAAAATTGTCCTGATCCCCAAAAAGCCGGGTCGTTTGCGTGTGGATCAGATCCGCCCGATAACCCTCTTCAACAATGATTATAAAATAGTGGCGCGAGCGGTAAATAGCCGACTATCTCTATTGTTGGCTACCATTAGCGCGAGCCATCAAACTTGTCTTCCGGGTCGTACTCTCTTGACTCCCGTTGCCGAATTTCGTGATATAATTTCGATTGCTTCCACCATTCCCGTGCCAAGCGTTTTGCTTTTCATTGATTTTCACCAACTGTTCGACCGCGTTAATCATGGATTCCTTATGCGAGTATTGACGACTGTCGGTTTTAAAGATTCTGCACGACGGCTGTTTAGCTCTCTAATCACAGGTATTCGGGCGTCCATTGACGTAAATGGCCGTTTTACTTCCCCCATTGCGGTGTGTCAGGGCGTCCTTAAAGGGAGTCCATTACCTTTGTCGCTCTACGTGCTGTTTTTGGAACCCTTATTGCGAACTATAGCTGCTCGTTTGAGTGGCTGGTCGCTGTTGGGAGAAAGGTTTACCGTTCGTGCATATGCTGATGACGTTATGGTTCTTCCCGTACCCATGATGATATACCACTGCTGAAGGAAGTTTTGGATGCCTATTGTCGTCGTACGGGAGCGCGGGTTAATGACCAGAAATGTCGCTTACCCAGTTTGCGAGGATTTGAGACTGTTGAAATCCCATGGGGTTTGAAGGTCACCCGATATCGATCGTTGGGTGTTATAATTGACAGATGATTACGATAAACTGGAAGTCTGTCACGGATAAGATTCAGGGAGCAATCATTGAACACGAGCGTCGCTTCCTCTCAGTTCTTCATAAGGTCCGGGTCATGGAAACGTATGTGTTAAGTAAGGCTTATTTTATTGCACAAATCTTTCCACTTCCTGCGATGATACACCTCAAGCAGCAAAGCTGCAAGCTGCAAAGCTCGCAGGTTCATCTGGCGCAACTCTATATTTCGCGTGTGTTATGGGGTCATGGCACGCCCCCGTCTGCTAAGAGGTTTCGGCCTCCCTGACATTCGGCTTGAGGCTTCTGCCTTATTCATCCGTCACACCGTTTTAACATGTCAACACCCCCTCCAGTCACTTACAGTTCACCTTTATGACTCTATCTGACCGGCGAGTATAACACCTATAGTAGATGTTGGTAGGAATAGTTATAAAATACGGCATGTTAAGGAATATTTTCTTGATGTCAGTTATTTAGGAGTAAATATCCTTTCCCAAGCGAATCTCTCCCTAAAAATGCTCTTAAGCCATGACCATTGGAGATGGCTTCATCGACAGCTGGCTTTTCTCCTCAGGACGTCGGAGGCGGCTATCTCTGGGGAGATTCTCGTGCGTTCCAATTCAACCTTCTTTCCCCGACCGAAGAACAATGCCATCATGTTGCTTGTTGGACATTATGTCCACTACGTGATGATGAGTGGATACGACGCAGATCCGTGTGCCTTTTCCCAACATATGGCCACAGCCCATTGGATGTGGCTCAGGGCGACCCGTTATCGTGAACTGTTTTCTAATATGCTGTATCTTGTTTTTCATCGACAAGGCGTAGGATGAGTTGACAGTCCCCCCTCCCCCCTTTTTTGTGGACACTCTTGTTTGGACTTAAATGACCCACGATGTAGAAGTGACGGAGAAAAGAAGTGTGGGCACGTTAAAATTAACGCCCCATTCTTTCACATTCGTTTTTCTCATTTAACTCTTTTGTTTTTGTCGAAATGACTTCTTTGGTTTTATTTTAATTGATGCCTTCAATAAGCGCTTTGAAAAAAAAACTGAGTGAAGATTTTCGTTTTTTGAAGGAATACACTGCCATTTGAGTATATATTTCGGTGTGTTTCCTGTGTGCAGAAGAAAAAATCTGGTATAAAGCATATACCGCTAGTTAGCAGACCCGGGTTCGACTCCTGCAAATACCAAATATTTTCTTTTTTCATTTTCTTTTGTTCCTCGCAATGTAAACTATTAGTTGTAAAATTTAAATATATCTTCCATAGTTCAATTAATATATGAAGTAGTTTTTATGATGAGAAAGTTTTTCTTTCGTCTGTTCGTCTGTTACAGCATGTAGTTGTTTGAATTTCGGACGAAGACATACACAGTATAGTCGATGTCGAAACCAAGTTTAAAAAAATGTGGTTGATCATTTGTCCAGCTTCACAGTCCGGCGTACTGTTTTAATCTCCCAGGAAGTTTCAAAATTACATTTGTTGCAGCACATCACCATTTTGTTCGAAATTAACATTGTTTTCGTTATCCTACGTACATTTCCTTTTATTTATTTTTGTTTGACATTTGCATCATATAAATAATATTCTCATCAACTAGGTAGTAACAAACCATATGGAACCATTTCAACAACAGTTAAGCATTCAAATCGCTGTAACCTCAGAGAAACCCTTGTATATTCTGTTGTTTATATTATTTATAAAAAAAGCATTAACAACTGTATACTAATAAGACTGTAACAATGAGAAGTCTTTGCTGTTAGATTCAGGGCGGTGGGTTACTCTGCACTGTTAATGAAATAAATGAAATGAAATGAAAATATCCTGCGAATGCTGATGGAAAATATACCAAAAAAGAGCTACAGGTCCAATAGGAGATCTCGGGAATTCCCGCCGATGACCAATATTCCGACTGCAAAGGGTCGTTCCACCTAGTGCAACGGTTGCAGGCAGCACCCAATATAAGCAGAAAAATAAATCCTTAAAGACATAAGTGTAAAGAATAAAACATTGTAATCAGATTAAGTATTGGGGCTTACTTTTTATTTTACTTCAAAAAATCTCGAAAATCACCTACTTTTCATGCCTTCAAAGAAGACTCTAAGATATGGAAAGTCCACAACGGATTCCAAGTGTTGACTCCTTGCCCGTCCATTCCGCATCCCGATGACGCCATGTGACAGTGGACGACACGCAGTCATCTGATGCTAATGCAGAATTTACTTATGAAGTTAGGAACGAAGGTTAGGTTTAACCTTCGTACATCCATGATTGAAATGGAGGACAGTGGGACTTCAGCTAGTATAAATTTATATTAAAAATGAAGAAATACTTCCAACTGTATTTAAGGTGTCGATTTTATTTTGGCAACTAGTTTCAACGTTGTAACAACTTATCTTCAGGCCCATACACTTGTTGACGTCAACTGCATGCGGCTGATACTAGAAGTCAGTGGCGAAATATGGACGTGCTCCGTCCCGTCCCGTCGACATCGAGGTCATTTGAGACAGAGCAGAAGTCTGGATAGTGTCAAGGATGGGGAAGGAAATAGGCCATGCCATCCCGCTTTTGCCTGGAGCGATTTTGGGAAATCACTGGAAACCTAAATCCGGGTGGTCGGACGCGGGTTTGTATTGTCGTTCTTCCGAAGGCGAATCCAATGTGCTTAACAGTGTGGCACCTAACTCGACGGAATTTACTTATAGGACAGCTATCCAACAAATGGGTTGTTTGCAGACTGAAGTTTCGCAGAACTTCTAACATCGTATGCACTCATCCTTGTAGATGTAGTCAGAAATCTGGGTTGGATACTCGGTTGTCACGGCTGGGTGGCGCGCGGTGTATTGGAACGTGACGTGGCCACTGAGGCCCCCTAAGCAGCCTCAGCGCTGGCATTCGGGCAGAGCGTACGCCGCGGCGCGCAGGACGCCCCGACCTTTCGTCTGTGGCGCAGGCTCTGCAGGCTGAACTTTCGCCGGCGCGGCGCCGCGGTTCACGGTCCGCCACGCTCCGCCGCCGTCATCCTCAGCACCCAGACAGTGACGTCACCGTGGCCCCTCCATCACTCAGCTGATAGGTGGAGCTACGAGGCAGTCGATATTGCACCAAAATGTCGACCTTTCCTCAGCAGCGCAGTTGTCTCGACACCACGACGTAGATGATCGTGACGGCACTGGTCCTAAAGTTTGACGTACCATGTCGCAAGAAATAAATAATTTCGAAATTAATTATTTTCTTTGTTTTCAGGTGCAGAGGGGTGGACAAAAAATATGAAAACCGAAAAAACAACATATTACCATGCTTACTACAGTGCAAGAAACCCGCTGATATTCAAAACAGCTTTCGTCACGGAGTAGATAAGTATATGTCTTGTGTATGGTTTTCAAGGGAATCTTAAAGCAGTCTTTCTGAAAAATACTACCAATTTTATGTATTAAAATGGTACTGAAACAGAGGATGACAGACTAAAGGCCGAAATACTAAATGTCTTTTTCCAAAGCTGTTTCACAGAGGAAGACTGCACTGTAGTTCCTTCTCTAGATTGTCGCACAGATGACAGAATGGTAGATATCGAAATAGACGACAGAGGGATACAAAAACAATTAAAATCGCTCAAAAGAGGAAAGGCCACTAGCCCTGGCGGATTACCAGTTCGATTTTACACAGAGTACGTGAAGGAACTTCAAAAAAAGTGGTTCAAATGGCTCTGAGCACTATGGGACTTAACTTCAGGTCATCAGTCCACTAGAACTTAGAACTACTTAAACTGACCTAAGGACATCACACACATCCATGCCCGAGGCAGGATTCGACCCTGCGACCGTAGCGGTCGCGCGGTTCCAGACTGTAGCGCCTAGAACCGCTAGGCCACTTCGGCCGGAGTGAAGGAACTTGCCCCCCTTCCTGCAGCGGTGTACCTTAGGTTTCTAGAAGAGTGTAGCGTTCCAAAAGATTGGAAAAGGGCACAGGTCATCCCGGTTTTCAAGAAGGGACGTCGAACAGATGTGCAGAACTATAGACCTATATCTCTAACGTCTATCAGTTGTAGAATTTTGGAACACGTATTATGTTAGAGTATAATCACTTTTATGGACACTAGAAATCTACTCAGTAGGAATCAGCATGGGTTTCGAAAAAGACGGTTGTGTGAAACCCAGCTCGCGCTATTCGTCCACGAGACTCAGAGGGCCATAGACACGGGTTCCCAGGTAGATGTCGTGTTTCTTGACTTTCGCAAGGCGTTCGATACAGTTCCCCACAGTCGTTTAATGAACAAAGTAGGAGCACATGGACTATGAGACCAATTGTGTGATTGGATTGAAGAGTTCCTAGATAACAGAACGCAGCATGTCATTCTCAATGGAGAGAAATCTTCCGAAGTAAGAGTGATTTCAGGTGTGCCACAGGGGAGCTATTCACAATATACATAAATGACCTTGTGGACGACATCGGAAGTTCACTGAGGCTTTTTGCGGTTGATGCCGTGGTATATCGAGAGGATGTAACAATGGAAAATTGTACTGAAATGCAGGAGGATCTGCAGCGAATTGACGAATGCTGCAGGGAATGGCAATTGAATCTCAATTTAGACAAGTGTAATGTCCTGCGGATACATAGAAAGAAAGATCCCTTATCATTTAGCTACAATATAGCAGGTCAGCAACTGGAAGCAGTTAATTCCATAAATTATCTGGGAGTAGGTATTAGGAGTGATTTAAAATGGAATGACCATATAAAATTAATCGTCGGTAAGGAAGTAGGTTACAGTACACTTGTTAAGCCACTGCTTGAATACTGTTCATCGGTGTGGGATCCGTACCAGATAGGGTTGATAGAAGAGATAGAGAAGACTCAACGGAGAGCAGCGCGCTTCCTTACAGTATCATTCAGTAATCGCGAAAGCGTTACGGAGATGATAGATAAACCCCAGTAGAAGACTCTGCAAGAGAGACGCTCAGTAGCTCAGTACGGGCTTTTTTTGAAGTTTCCAGAACGTACCTTCACCGGGTAGTCAAGCAGTACATTGCTCCCTCTTACGTATATCTCGCGAAGAGACCGTGAGTATAAAACCAGAGAGATTAGAGCCCACACAGAGGCATCCCGACAATCTTTCTTTCCACGAACAATACGAGACTAGAATAGAAGGCAGAACCGATAGAGGTACTCAAGGTACCCTCCACCACACACCGTCAGGTGGCTTGTGGAGTATGGATGTAGATGTTGATGTAGATGTAACAAAGCGGGTAGCGATCACGCACTCTTTTCTCCAAAATAGATCACGAAGTGATACTGGGATCTAGTGGCTATAGTGCGCAGGAGGGATGCGACAGTTCATTCTCGCGTTCACATAACCGTCGCTGGACGAACGGAATAATTGTCCGTGTTGTGACTCATAGTTTTCTGCTTTTCCTGTATGTCGTATAATCTTCGATATGGTGTCTCTTGAAACGCCAGACACTTCGGCTATCTTAGTTATGGCAGCACCAGTCATACGAGCAAAAATAGTTTTCCCACGTTCGAATTTACTTAGCTCCGACATAAGGCACCCACAACCACACTCAACATCGTTCTGACCTCGACTGAATCTCGCAACGTATTGAGGATGGTACACAGGTGCCGTTAGTGGTCAAATAAAAGGGGCGTTCAATAAGTAATGCAACACAGTTTTGTCTCGACCAATTTTTGTTGTGATACATCGTGGAATACTTCCGCTTCAGTCCCTATAGTTTCATGAAGTTCCCGAAGGTGGTGGCGCTATATATAGCCTTCAAAATGGCGTCCGTAACTAAGTTGCCTTCGAGTCAGAGAGCTATCATTGAGTTTCTTTTGTCAGAAAACCAGAGCATCTCAGATATTCATAGGTACTTACAGAATGCCTACGGAGAATTGGCAGTGAACAAAAGCACGGTGACTCGTCGCGCGCGCTATTTCTTATCATCGCGACAAGGCCGCGCAAGCCTACCCAATACCCCCCGTTGCCGGTCGGCCGTATACATTTGTGACTCCAGGAACGATACCACCAGGAAATTGAAGGAACGACTACAGAGTATTCGTCGCCACAAAGATGCAAACGAATTTCCCCTTCTACATGGCAACGGAAGGCCTCACACAAGTCTGCGAACCCGAGAAAAGCTCACAAAAGTCCAATGGACTGTTCTTTCTCATCCACCTTCCTACTTCCAACTTTTGGCTCCGGCGTCGGCCACAAGAGTGATACCATCTGGGTATAGAGGCCCTCCCAGTAAAGCGACGTAAGGCCATCGCACTGAACGATGATTATGTTGAAAAGCAGCGACTTGTAGACAAAAACAATGAGGAATAATGGGGCGGATGTCGCAGACCATTGATAAAGAGGAGTAGCGTGCGCTAAATTCTTTTTTTGGATTTATAGTGGAACAGTGCTGCAAGAATCCCAAGAATCCACGCTATGTTAGTGGAAGTGTATACATGCAACGCACTGTAGTACGAGGCCGTTGGCAGGAGACACAAAGGATTCCAGTGTGGACAAACAATTTTCAGTGACGAACAAAACAGTGGCAGACCATTTCTCCGTGAAAAACCGAAAATCACAAGACATGTGCGTAGTCTGGAGCTCGAAGACCGGCGCATAACAATTGAGGCGATAGTAGGAAAAGTGAATATCAGTCATACATCTGTACAGTAGATGTTGATTAACATTTGGAACATGACAAAGTTCCTCAGCTGCTGGTTGGTGGTGCTTACTGACACTCATCAGCGAGGTAGCTGTGTTCCGCAACACTTAACACCCCTTGAAAAGTGCGACGAACCGACTCAGTACTATAAAATTTTGGAACAGTGTCAGACAAACCCAGGTGAGATCTTTAGCCGCCTAATGGCCGCAGACAAGTGCTCGGTATGACTTCGAGATAAAGCAGCTGAGCAAGCAATGGAAACACGTCGAATCGCCGTCGCGTAAAAGGTGGTACCGTCGTCGAGCAAGGTGTTTTTTGGGACAGCCACCGTTGTCCCCTAACGAGGTTGTAAGAAGTTGTCAAGACGATGTGTTCTACATCTACATCCGCATTGATTGAAACCACCGTGAGGTGCATAGCAGAGGATACGTCCCATTGTACCACTTATTAGGGTTTCTTCCTGTTCCATTCACGTATGGAGCGCGGGAAGAATGATTGATTGAATGCCTCTGTGCGCGCAGTAATTATTCTAATCTCATATTGACGATCCCTATGTCAGCGATACGTAGTGGGTTGTAATATAGTCCTAGGGCAATCATTTAAAACCGAATTGTTAATAGACTTTCTCGGGATAGTGTACGTCTACCTTTAGGAGTCTGCCAGCTCAATTCCTTCATCACCTCTCCCACGGATTGAACAAAACTGCCTCCATTCGTGCTGCTCTTCTCTTTATAAGTTCCATATATTTCTATCCCGTGGTCTAGGGGTAGCGTGTTTGATTCATAATCAAAAGCATCTTCGATCCCGGGTTCGATCCCCGCCACTGCCTAAATTTTGATAAATAATTATCATTGGTGGCCGCAGATTTCCGGCATAAGAAATCAGCCTCATTCTGCCAACGGCCTTGTCAAAAAGGGCGGAGGAGCGGATAGAGGTTCAGGGCACTCTCTTGTCCTAGAGGTGGGAAATTGCCCCTAAAGGCGGAAGAATCAGCAATGATCAACGACATGAGGATGCAGAAGGCAATGGAAACCACTACATTAAAGACACGTAACGTGTATCCACAGGACATGTGGCCTGTATTTGAAGAAGTGTCATGATGATCTCTCCATTGGCAAAAGATTCCGGAATAGTCCCCCATTCGGATCTCCGGGAGGGGACTGCCAAGGGGGACGTTACCATGAGAAAAAGACTGAATAACCTACGAAAGGATAACGTTCTACGAGTCGGGGCGTGGAATGTCAGAAGCTTGAACGTGGTAGGGAAACTAGAAAATCTGAAAAGGGAAATGCAAAGGCTCAATCTAGATATAGTAGGGGTCAGTGAAGTGAAGTGGAAGGAAGACAAGGATTTCTGGTCAGATGAGTATCGGGTAGTATCAACAGCAGCAGAAAATGGTATAACAGGTGTAGGATTCGTTATGAATAGGAAGGTAGGGCAGAGGGTGTGTTACTGTGAACAGTTCAGTGGCCGGGTTGTTCTAATCAGAATCGACAGCAGACCAACACCGACAGCGATAGTTCAGGTATATATGCCGACGTCGCAAGCTGAAGATGAACGGATAGAGAAAGTGTATGAGGATATTGAAAGGGTAATGCAGTATGTAAAGGGGGACGAAAATCTAATAGTCATGGCCGACTGGATTGCAGTTGTAGGGGAAGGAGTAGAAGAAAAGGTTACAGGAGAATATGGGCTTGGGACAAGGAATGAAAGAGGAGAAAGTCTAATTGAGTTCTGTAACAAGTATCAGTTAGTAATAGTGAATACCCTGTTCAAGAACCACAAGAAGAGGAGGTATACTTGGAAAAGGCCGGGAGATACGGGAAGATTTCAATTAGATTACATCATGGTCAGACAGAGATTCCGAAATCAGATACTGGATTGTAAGGCGTACCCAGGAGCAGATATAGACTCAGATCACAATATAGTAGTGATGAAGAGTAGGCTGAAGTTCAAGACATTAGTCAGGAAGAATCAATACGCAAAGAAGTG
Organism: Schistocerca piceifrons; assembly: GCF_021461385.2. NCBI lineage: Eukaryota > Metazoa > Arthropoda > Insecta > Orthoptera > Acrididae > Schistocerca > Schistocerca piceifrons. The sequence goes on from NC_060139.1 coordinate 670,070,659, forward strand.
GGCTACGGAAGTACTAACGAATGACGAGATACGTTTGAAGTTCTCTAACGCTATAGATACAGCAATAAGGAATAGCGCAGCGGGCAGTACAGTTGAAGAGGAATGGACATCTCTAAAAAGGGCCATCACAGAAGTTGGGAAGGAAAACATAGGTACAAAGAAGGTAGCTGCGAAGAAACCATGGGTAACAGAAGAAATACTTCAGTTGATTGATGAAAGGAGGAAGCACAAATATGTTCCGGGAAAATCAGGAATACAGAAATACAAGTCGAAGAGTAATGAAATAAATAGGAAACGCAGGGAAGCTAAGACGAAATGGCTGCAGGAAAAATGTGAAGACATCGAAAAAGATATGATTGTCGGAAGGTCAGACTCAGCATACAGAAAAGTCAAAACAACCTTTGGTGACATTAAAAGCAACGATGGTAACATTAAGAGTGCAAGGGGAATTCCACTGTTAAATGCAGAGGAGAGAGCAGATAGGTGGAAAGAATACATTGAAAGCCTCTATGAGGGTGAAGATTTGTCTGATGTGATAGAAGAAGAAACAAGAGTCGATTTAGAAGAGATAGGGGATCCAGTATTAGAATCGGAATTTAAAAGAGCTTTTTGAGGACTTACGGTCAAATAAGGCAGAAGGGATAGATAACATTCCATCAGAATTTCTAAAATCATTCGGGGAAGTGGCAACAAAACGACTATTCACGTTGGTGTGTAGAATATATGAGTCTGGCGACATATCATCTGACTTTCGGAAAAGCATCATCCACGTATTTCCGAAGACGGCAAGAGCTGACAAGTGTGAGAATTATCGCACAATCAGCTGAAGAGCTCATGCATCGAAGCTGCTTACAAGAATAATATACAGAAGAATGGAAAAGAAAATTGAGAATACGCTAGGTGACCATCAGTTTGGCTTTAGGAAAAGTAAAGGGACGAGAGAGGCAATTCTGACGTTACGGCTAATAATGGAAGCAAGGCTAAAGAAAAATCAGGACACTTTCATAGGATTTGTCGACCTGAAAAAGCGTTCGACAATATAAAATGGTGCAAGCTGTTCGAGATTCTGAAAAAAAGTAGGGGTAAGCTATAGGGAGACACGGGTCATATACAATATGTACAACAACCAAGAGGGAATAATAAGAGTGGACGATGAAGAACGAAGTGCTCGTATTAGGAAGGGTGTAAGACAAGCCTGTAGCCTTTCGCCCCTACTCTTCAATCTGTACATCGAGGAAGCAATGATGGAAATAAAAGAAAGGTTCAGGAGTGGAATTAAAATACAAGGTGAAAGGATATCAATGATACGATTCGCTGATGACATTGCTATCCTGAGCGAAAGTGAAGAAGAATTAAATGATCTGCTGAACGGAATGAACAGTCTAATGAGTACACAGTATGGTTTGATAGTAAATCGGAGGAAGACGAAGGTAATGAGAAGTAGTAGAAATGAGAACAGCGAGAAACTTAACATCAGGATTGATGATCACGAAGTCAATGAACTTAAGGAATTCTGCTACCTAGGCAGTAAAATAACCAATGACGCACGGACCAAGGAGGACATCAAAAGCAGACTCGCTATGGCAAAAAAGGCATTTCTGGCCAAGAGAAGTCTACTAATATTAAATACCGGCCTTAATTTGAGGAAGAAATTTCTGAGGATGTACGTCTGGAGTACAGCATTGTATGGTAGTGAAACATGGACTGTGGGAAAACCGGAACAGAAGAGAATCGAAGCATTTGAGATGTGGCGCTATAGACGAATGTTGAAAATTAGGTGGACTGATAAGGTAAGGAATGAGGAGGTTCTACGCAGAATCGGAGAGGAAAGGAATGTGTGGAAAACACTGATAAGGAGAAGGGACAGGATGATAGGACATCTGCTAAGACACGAGGGAATGACTTCCATGGTACTAGAGGGAGCTGTAGAGGGCAAAAACTGTAGAGGAAGACAGAGATTGGAATACGTCAAGCAAATAATTGAGGACGTAGGTTGCAAGTGCTACTCTGAGATGAAGAGGTTAGCACAGGAAAGGAATTCGTGGCGGGCCGCATCAAACCGTCAGTAGACTGGTGACCAAAAAGAAAAAAATATTTCTATCTTTTGGCCTTGTCTCGCGACAACGAGGGGGTCGGCCTTGTTATGACGGATTTTGCAGTGTAAGTGACGAAGAGTGGCCAGATGTCCGTCCTGCCGTCACCCCAAAATCCCCAGGACGTATTTATTGTACCCCAGCTGTGTGCGTCTAGTGTAAGCCTTGAAATAGTCCGAACGTGTTCAAATGTCTGTAAGTCTTGGAACTGAGGCGGAACGTGAGGACCAGCCTGGTATTCACCTAGCGGGATGTGGAAAACCACCTAAAAATCACATCCACACTGGCCAGCATACCAGCCCTCGTCGTTAAACCGCCGGGCGGATTCGATCCGGGGCAGGCGCACCTACCCGAGTCCAGGAAGCAGGGCATATGTTCAATATCCCCTACTATTCCTATCTGGTACGGATCCCAAACACTTGAGCAATATTCTAGTACCAGTCGCACGAATGATTTGTAAACAATCTCCTTTGTAGACTGATTGCACTTCCCCAGTATTCTATCAATGAACTGAAGTCTACCACCTCCTTTACCCACGACTGAACCTATGTGACCATTCCATTTCATATCCCTAAAAAATGTTACACTCAGGTATTTGTAGAAATTGGCCGCTTCAAACTGTGACTCATTGATATTATAGTCATAGGATACTATGCTTTTTCATTTTGTGAAGAGCAAAATTTTACATTTCTGAACATTTAAAGTAAGTTTCCAATCTCTGCATCAGTTTGATCTTATCAAGATCTGACTGAATATTTGTGCAGATTCTTTCAGATAGTACTTCATTATAGATAACTGCATCATCTGCATAAATCCCGATTTTACTGTTAAAATTGTCTGCAAGGTCATTAACGTACAACATGAACAGCAAGAATGAAATTACAATGAAATCCAGACCATTAGCTGCTTACAGACGTTGATAAATATCAAGGGGGCAGCTGAAAATGTGTGCACCGACAGGGACTCGAACCTGGGATCTCTTACGTACACGGCGGACGACCTATTCAATTGAGCCGTCGAGGACACAGAGGATAGTACGACTGCAGGGACTTATCTCCGGCATGCTGCCCGTGAGAGCCACATTTCAGCTTACTGTCCACACACTACATTTGTGGTGCCCCTGCCCACTATACCCGCGGTATTCAATCTACCGATTCCCGTAAGAGTTTGAGCAATGTGAGTGCATCCACACTGAAGAAGATCATTGGCCGGTAAGCCTTATCAATATGAAGATGGTATCTGTTCTTTCTTCCGAAAGAACAGATACCATCTTCATACATGAACAGTGAGAGTCCCAACACACTTCCCTGGGGCACATCCGAGGTTATTTCTACACCCGAAATTAGTTCTCACACCTGACGATGACTCTCAGTCCAAGATAACACATTGAGTCCTCCCCACCAAAAAAGTCCTCAATCCATTGACAAATTTCACCTGATACCCCATATGATAGTACTTTTGACAATAAGCCTAGGTGTGGTACTTAGGCAAAGGCTTTTCGGACATCAAGAAATACAACATCTACCTGACTGTATCAATGCAAAGTTTGTGTCTTGTGAGAAAACTGCGAGTTGAGTTTTCGAAAACCATCCTGGTTGGCATTGAGGAGGTCATTCTGTTCAAGATAGATTGAACGGTACTTTTGTAAATCACTTTTACACCCTTCTCGTAGAAGGCTGCGACCTGTACCTTTTTCCAAGAACTGAGCACAGTTTTTTTTTTTTTTTTCAAGGGAAGTACGACAGCAGAACTCTATCCAAAAGGCATTACTGCTACAGAACAACACTCTAGTTCATCATACACAGGACATGGTCACACAGGCTCGTTCTTTGGGATAACTAATTTTGGTCCCCTCCACCTGATGTTATACGCAGCATCTTCTCCTCCCCTCCCCCCCCCCCCCCCCCCCACACTTCGATTGATTTGAAGAAACCGTTGCGTGGCAGGCATTTCCAGCACGTCGACGACGTGACTTTCAAGGTTAACGTTTCGTGAAAAGCGAAAATGCAGACCTTTACAAACAATGCTTCCGCATAGTCATCGACCGTTAGGAAAAAGCGAAGTGCGAATATGTAGAGGGTGAGGGACACCATCCTCAAGTTTCATGGGCGCAGGTTTTTTTTTTCGAAGTGATAAATAGAACTTAATTAGTAGCCCTTGTGCAACTAAAAAACTATGAAAAACTTGCTTGGCTGTGTCAAAGAATTTCTCGTTGTCTTAAGCATGTCATCAACAATTCCACCTTTGTACTCGCGGTAGCACACTAGGTATAAGTACATGAAATAAGAGGGGGGGGGGGCGGAAGGGGGGGGGGATGAGAGAGCATTCTACACAGAAAGAAACAGGGAGTGCTTTGTAATGTCACCAGTGTAGTCTCTGTCGCAAAGCGCAAGCTTCAACTTATCTTGTATTTCTGTGAACTGGTAGCGCAGGAGCGTGTTATAAGGATGATTGACGCACTTTCCGCTTCAGACACTGTTGGAAAACAGTGTTTCGGTTGCCGGGCAGAGGACGGACGATACACCTCCTGGTGCTACTGCGCTTCTTCCCACCAGCCGTTTTCCTATATGAGTAGCATTCTAATAGTGCCATTCCAACCGTAGCTGCGTGGTTGAATTCTTGTAACGGGAAGAAAATTTCATAAAACAAAACAAGTGAAAAACCATTGGTGGTGAACGTTTACGATCAATAGACTATGTACCAATGCCTTGGGGCAAAGCTCGGAACTCCTTGCAGTGTCTCGTGGCATCGGAGTATGTGACACTTAATGACGTTCTGTGCGTCAAACTGACAAGGTAAGCGCAGAGTTCCCCTCAGTTAGATTAGAGTTAACAGCGAGTTACACCCTCTTTCTTGTGTCTTACTATCATCAATAGCACAAACAACAACACGCACTCTCCTCACCAATAACCTGCGCTAAAAAATTACACCTAAAACACACACTCAGACTTTGCGAAACAAAGGTACCAAATAGTTCAGAACAAAGAGCCTTTTCAGTGCAAATGGTTGAACGCTACGTTATTCCGCGGATGAAACTGCTTGCGATCTTTCATTTTTATCGTTGCCAAACTTAATTTTTTTTATACGAGACTAACTTGCACAATCTGTCAGGCTATATTGTTCCACTGTTTCTCTTCTGATCAAATGGCACTCTAGTCATATTTCGCCACAAATGAATTACGTTTAAAGTATTGAAGACGTTGTAACGACTACTGGTCATTGGTAGTAAGCTGAGACTGTATACTTCAACCCCTAAAATTCTGCCTTTTGCTGACAGTGTTCCTCTTGAGCTCCTGGGAGAAAACGTACAGCGGAGAATTTGACTACACACAGTCTCTGGATAGTATCGTACGTAAAAATCTTATTGCCTTGGCGGCGAGCAGCAGATTTGTTTTTCATTAGTCTTGCGACACGTTTGATGCGGTCTGCGCGACTTCCTCTGCAAGTGCCACTTACACTCAAAGTTCCCAATTATTTATTGAAAAGTTCGCCTGCTTACCTCAATCGAAACTGTGTGAGGTGGGTTAGTGGACACGCAACACACTACTTCTTTGCCGATGCCGAGAAAGGTACCCTTGGCTTTTGGCAGTTCCTTAATGAAGGCCACTGTGCAGTTGTCCGCAATCCAAAATACCGACAATTTTTCTCCTGTCTCCTCTGCTGTGTCTTCCTTAACCCACCCCGGAGCTGGGGTGTTCCTGTCATGAAGAGTTGATCCCCGCCTCTTCCATACTTAGAATCGATATATTCATTGGTAATCGGAATGTTCTTAGTCGGACGTCTTGCTGCGCCCTCCTCCTCGCGTCACGCCGGTTTCCTGATATTCTCGGTGGAATTAATGACAAAAATAAATAAATAAAAAAAGAAAAGAACGTAAAGAGAGATAAATAAATAAACGATGTTCAGTGTACCTCTGCTCCACGTTCCCTATGTTTCCTTGGTTTCTGGAGGGTGGGAACGGGACATGTTGGCCAGACCTGCCCACTTCGCCCCCACCCCTCCCTCTGGGTGTCGGGAAGGTTCTTTTCAAACAAACAAGAAACAAAAGAAGTGTTAAAATGTTTGCCTGCCATTCAGCGGGTCCAGTTTCGATTCCTGGCCGGGTTGGAGATTTCTTCCGCTTGTGGACTGGATGTTGTGTTATACTCATCATCCTTTCATCATCGTCACTGACAAGGAAGTCGCCCAATGCGGTGTCACCTGAAATAAGACTTGCAACACGGCGGCCGAACTGCTCCAGGACGGGGCCTCCCGACCAAGTTCCATACGGCTTCCTCTAGCACAAAGGAAGTTATTTCCTGTTGGGAACATGTCCTACAATCCTGTGCCTTCGTCTGGTTAATGTTTTTCAGAGCTATGTTCCTTCCCTCGCGGATGCTGTGGGGACATGATGTTGCCTCGGCAATCTATTTAATCTTCAGTATCTTTCTATAAACCGAGCGAGGTGGCGCAGTGGTTAGCACAGTGGACTCGCATTCGGGAGGACGAGGGTTCAGTCCCGCGTCCGGCCATTCTGATTTAGGTTTCCGTGATTTCCCTAAATCGCTCCAGGGAAATGCCGGGATGGTTCCTTTGAAAGGGCACGGCCGACTTCCTTCCCTAATCCGATGAGACCGATGACCTCGCTGTTTGGTCTCTACCCCAAACAACTCAACCTAACTCCCTTCTGTAATATGACATCTCAAACGTATCGGTCATCTTCTTTCCGCTCATGTGTTAGTTGAAGATAAATGTCAGTATCTTCTCGCCTGGCTTTGTACATTTACTGCCGATGTCGTAAATAATTAAATAACTGCGTCAAACTCTACTTGTGTTAGTCAGCAATGACTACGTCTTCCGCTACCGGAATATTCCCTCAAATCGGTGAAATTTCCGATTGGTTTCTAAGGCAGACAGGTATTATAAATATTGCAGACTGTGTTCTCCTTTATTTTCTAAATAAATTGAACCGCTGTAAAACATTAAAATAATACTGCTGAAGCGCTGTCCAATATTTGGGAAAATGATCAGATGCCATACGCATCACTGCTTTTGGCTGTTCACATCGACAGTGGCTAGTCACGATGATTTGGGTAACCATCTGTCAGCTGTCTTATGTATAACTCTGGCTAAATTTTAATGTGAAATATTCTCTCAAATACGTAATTTTACTTTTTTTCTGCGTTGAGCCGTAAAAAGTTATTACAGTTCCATTCATTACTATGAACTGATCCAATGTGTGAATAAGACGTCAACAAAACAGAAAGTAGGCAGTAGGAGGAATACCGTAGAGCTACTCTGCCACAGTTATATAATTAACGTAATTCTGTCATAAAAAGACATGACTTGAGACCGTGGTTATTATATCAAATAAATTGTTGATGGTGAATAGCAACCAGCCACAAATTGTTTTTAGGTTACTTTATTCAAAAAGTACCATTAAAGGTTTCGAATTTTTTACAATTCGTTATCAGACGATTTTTTCATGTTTTCATCACTGCATATTACACACTGGTTTCTTGTGAGTTGTCGTACGATAAACAATAATATACAAATTACAAATGTGCAAGCAAAGTGGTTGCGCTAATACTTGTGTAGGAATGCAACTTGCACTTGTGGCTAATTGCTGTTCAACATCAACAATTTAAAAAAAATGGCTCTGAGCACTATGGGACTTAACATCTACGGTCATCAATCCCCTAGAACTTAGAACTACTTAAACCTAACTAACCTAAGGACATCACACACATCCATGCCCGAGGCAGGAATCGAACCTGCGACCGTAGCAGTCGCGCGGCTCCGGACTGAGCGCCTAGAACCGCTAGACCACCGCGGCCGGCCAACAATTTAAGTGATACAATTGTCTGCAGCTCTAGATTTTTTGATTGTAATGGCTATACTGCAGTCTATGTAAAGAAAACAGCTGCAGTTACCGTAGTAAAGGTATCGCGTGTGTAAAAAAATTCCTCCGTCCCTATCTGCTTCGGCTGCGCTGACTTAATACAACCACTATATCCTGTATTACAGCAGATAATCTTTATTGCATTAAAAGTGTTCGAGGGGAGCATGCAATATAAAAACACAGTGCCCGCATCATATTGTTGTTTGTTATGGTTCTTTCTTTCTTTCTCTCTCTCTCTCTCTCTCTCTCTCTCTCTCTCTCTCTTCTCTCTCCAACCACTTTGCGGCTGGACGCAAACGCAGCACGTGTGGAGAATATTTCATGAGTCCTGAGAGCCTGTCGGTTTACCACAGATCTCACACACTGATAATATTTTTTCACACGAAATATGTTCAGATAGGAGGGCGCCCTGTCGCACAGAAATATGTCATATTACTCCGACGGAACTAGAAAGGCATTAATGATTTCTTTTACTCTTGTAATTGCATGTTTAGAGCACGACATATCGGCTATTGTACAGGACAGCGTAAACCGTCCATTACAATTACTTCTAATTCTACTGCAAGCATACTGACAACTTAGCACCAGTTTTACAACTTACACGGAAAAGTGCCTTACAGTCCACTGTTACACGCTGTCCAATCACATTAATTAATCATCTGTCGAAAACCTAAAGAACCACATTTTTAAAGGGCGGACCAATCTGAGACGTGCAGGGAGAGAGTCAATGTAGTTCTAGAAAGTACCGCAGGGATGTTAAGCAATTCCGACTTCACTGCCGTGGCCAGTGCGCTGGTTTTCTTGGTTGAGGGTCAGTTAGGCAACAGCCCGATCCAGCTTGTACCACAGATTCTCGACTGGATTGAATTCCGGGGAGTCTGGTAGCCAGACGAGTACAATAAACTCATCCTGGTGCTCTTCTAACCATTCATGTACACTGCGAGTTGTGTGACACATTGCATTATCCTGCTGGTAGATGCCATGGTGCCGAGGGAAAAAAATGCTTCTACTGGTGGACATGATCCCCGAGTATACATGCGTACTTGTATTGATCCGTTGCCCCTTCCAGAATGACAAGATAATCTAGGGGATATCCCCCGGCCTGGACCCTTCCGATCATTATTGCAGGCTTTTTGCTTTCAGACTTCTGACGCCGTACGCGCCAACGGCCGTCTATCCGATGGAGCAAAAAACGCGATCATCTGGAAAAGCTACCTGCCGCCACTCATCGCACGTCCAGTCGCGGCGTTGGAGTGCAAATTCCAGTCTTGATCGCCGACGAACAGCAGTCAGCATGGGTACATGGACAATGTGCCCATTGCGGAGGCCCATACTCAGCAACGTTCGCTGAACAGTCGTTGAGGACACACTGTTGGCGGTCAGTTTATCTGGGCGGTCAGTTGCTCAACAGTTGCCCGTCTATTCGCTCGTACACACCTCTGCAGCCGTCGCTCACCCGTGTCGTCTATGACCCGTGGTGCACCACAACTGATAGCGCCATTTTGCCATCCAAGATATACTTTAACCAAGTCGGCACGTGAACAGTTTACAAATTTAGCCGTTTCGGAAGCAATTCTACCCTTGGCCTGAAAGTCACTCCTCATGGCCGTTCGGACGTCAGATAAATCGCTCCGTTTGTGATTAGGACAACGACTGCACTGTTTCCCTTGTGCCTCCAAAACGCGTTTTAAAGTTGAGCCACTAACTATTGCCATCTACAATAACTCTGAAAGTATGATAAGAGCTGAAAAATTTGTGGGACAAATGTTGCATGGGACAACGGGGGCCATAATATGACGTTGGTTTTTTGTTGCTAGGTGGGGTCGCGTCAGACGTATGAAGGTCAACTTTTTTTTTTAATGGAATGCTGTAGGTTGGTATTTATTTTCTAACAGCGGCTATCGAGATGAATCCAATCATGTGTAACAGTAAGGTCTTTCAAGGTCAACGAAGGTCAAAAAGGTGGCATGAACGTCCATTTACAGAAGGTGTTCAAAGTGATGACCATTGGTATCAATGCAGTGCTGCAATCTTCTTATCATGGATTGAGTGGTATTCCTTATCTCTTCGGTACTTATATAAGCACTTGCTCTGACAATTTCTCTCGTATATCGTGCAAATAGTAAATATTCGCCGAATACGGCGTATCCATCTAACGTGCCATTGACATGTAAACACGATTCAACGGCTTCGCAGTACAATACTAATAGGAACGGTAAAACTAGTACCGTCGAATCAAGCGAATGTGAATGGTGTATTCCTTCGAAGAACAAGTCGATATGCTTCTCATTTACGGAGAATGCCAACGAAATTCAGTGAGAGCTAGAGACTTATACGCTGAAAGATATCCTCAACGTACGCACCCTACACGTCGTACATTTAAATATGTGTTTGATAAATTGAGGACAACTGGGTCTTTAACGCATCAGAGCCGGCCGCGGTGGCCGAGCGGTTCTAGGCGCTTCAGTCCGGAACCGCGCGACTGCTACGGTCGCAGGGTCGAATCCTACCTCGGGCATGGATGTATGTGATGTCCTTAGGTTAGTTAGGTTCAAGTAGTTCTAAGTTCTAGGGGACTGATGACCTCTGATGTTAAGTCCCATAGTGCTCAGACCCATTTGAACCATTTTTAACGCATCGGAAACAAATCCAGCAAAGGAAAGTTAACAACGAGGAAACGGAAATTGGTAGTTTTGCCACTGTGGTTCGAGATGCTTGTGCTAGTTCGCGTCAAATCGCAAGGGAATCTGGCAAGAGCCAGAGTAGTGTTGTTCGTGTTCTGCATCGCCAGAAGTATCATCCCTACCATAGCAGTCTCCTCCAAGAATTAACTGGTACGGATTGTATGCGTCGCATTGAATTCTGCCAATGGGCTCAGCTTCAGATTCAGAGGGATGACACATTTATTAATTTTATTTACTGACGGGGCTACATTCACGAACCATGACAATGTTAATCTGCATAACATGCATTATTTGGCAACTGAAAATCCATGTTGGCTGCGGCAAGTTGCATACCAAAAACCGTGGTCGGTGAATGTAGGGCGTGGGATCCTGGAGGACAGAATTATAGGCCCATACTTCATCGAAGGAAATCTTAATGGTAGGAAGTATACCACATTCCTGCAAGAAACATTAGGTCTGTTATTGGAAGACATACCTTTAGGAAAAAGGAACAGAATGCGGTATCAACACGATGGGTGTTGGGCACATTTTTCGCTGATGGCTAGAAATGAGTTGCAGAGACAATTCTCAAATCGTTAGATTGGACACGGAGGAGACTTGACGTCTATGGATTTTTTTCTTGTGGGTATTCGTAAAAGACATTGTTTATAAAGACGTTCCAACTACACCTAAAGATATGCGAGAGAGAATTGCCAGCGCATGTGCTTCGATAAGTGCCGATGTGAAAAGGAATACCACTCAATCCATGATAAGAAGATTGCAGCACTGCATTGATACGAATGACCATCACTTCGAACACCTTCTGTAAATGGACGTTCATGCTACATTTGTGACCTTCGTTGACCTTCAAAGACGTTTCTGTTACATATCATTGGATTCGTCTCGATAGTCGCTGTCAGAAAATAAGTACCAAACTGTAGCATCTCATTAAAAAAAAAAAAAAAAAAAAAAGTTGACCTTTGAGCCCCGTTGTCCCATGCAACTTTTGTCCCACAAACTTTTCAGCTCCTATCATACTTTCGGAGTTATTGTAGCTGGCAATAGTTAGTGACTCGCGCTGTGTACCCTCCATTACTAATGGGTGCCACTTGCCGTCAGTGAGTTGTTGCACCTTGGCCTATAAGATAGCTAGTGGTCACATTAATGTGACTGGACCATGTAGATACGTTTTCCCTATAGACAAAACAACGGTCCATGTTTTGCAATATCCTGAAATAAAATTTTGAGAACAATTCATTATTTCCGAGTACAGCGGGTGGAATTGTTTAATTAATATTAGCAGTATTTCACTAGCTTTATCTCGGGGTGCATAATTATAGATCATAGATGGAGTATGTGCTTTGTGAACAATTAAGACCTTCGCTCGCAAAATCCAGCAAAGTCGAACTGCTCCACTATCGAAATATTGTGCATGAAACTCTACTGCAAAACTAAAAAATTACAGTTCTCCGTGGTCTAGGAGTATCCTCTTTCACTGGTAAGCAAAACGTTCTGTATCCCAAGCTTGATGTCAGTCACTGCTTAAATTTTGAATAAAAATAAGCAGCACTGGCAGCAGAGGACTTTCGGTGTAAGGCGTCACCATCTTTATGCCACCGGTCTTGTCGAAAACGACATGAAGGTGCAGAAGGCAATACAAACCATTGCATTAAATATGAAGTTTATCTAGTGTATAGTCTGTAATTTTAAGAGTGTCATGAAGACCTCTCCATTGACAAAAGACTGCGGATTGGCATACCATCTGGATGTTTGAGAGGGGCTGCCACTAGAGGGTGGTAATCGGGAGAAACAAACCGAATAACCAACGAAAGGGTAATTTTCAAAGAGTCGCAACGAGAGATCTCTTAGGTCTGCATGTGGTAGGAAAGTTAGGAAATCTGAAAAGGGAAATGCACAGACTCAATCCGAATATAGGGAGCTTCAGTGAAGTGGCAAGAGGATAAGGATTTCTGGCCGGATTAATGTAAGGTAATGTCAACAGCAGCAGAAAATGGTCTAACGTATGATCACATATGAATAGGAAGGCAAATCAGAGAGCGAGTTACTTTTAACAGTTCAGTGAAGATAATTATCATCAAAACTGAAAACAAATCAGTCCCAACAACGATAATTCAGGTATACATGCGAACGTCCAAAGCAAAAGATGAAGAGATATAGTATTTGAAGGCACTTTATGGGTAACTCAAATATACACTAAACAGTCAAAGAGACTGGTACACCTGCCTAATATCGTGTAGGACCCCGGGACCACACAGAAGTGGAGCAACACGACGTGGCATGGACTCGACTAGCGTCTGAAGTAGTGATGGAGGGCTGTCTACACGTCCGTAAGAGTACAATGGGTCAAGATTTCTTCTGAACAGCACGTTGCAAGGCATCCCATATATGTTCAATAATGTTCGTGGCTGGAGAATTTGGTGGCCAGCGGAAACGTTTAAACTAGAAGGGTGTTCCTGGAGCCACTCTGTAGCAATTCTGGACGGGTGAGATGTCGCATTGTCCTTCTGGAATTTCCCCTCAGAATGCACAATAGACGTGAATGGATGCAGGTAATCAGACAGAATGCCTACGTACGTGCCACCCGCCAGAGTCGGATCTAGACGTATCAGGGGTCCCATATCACTCCAACTGGAAAGGGCCAAAAACCTTGCAGAACCTCCACCAGACTTCAACAGTTCCCCACTGACATGCAGAGTCCATGGATTCATGAGGTTGTCTCCGTACCCATATACGTCCACCGGCTCGATACAACTTGAAACGACACTCGTGCGACCAGGCAACATCTTTACAGTCACCAGCAAATCAATGTCGGTGTTGACGGGCCCAGGCGAGGCGTAAAGATTTGTCTCGTGCAGTCATCAAGGGTACACGAGTGGGCCTTGGGCTCCGAAAGCCCATGTCGAAGATGTTTCGTTGAATGGTTCGCACGATGACACTTGCTGATGGTTTAGCATTGAAATCCGCAGCAATTTGCAGAAGGTTTGTATTTATGTCACGTTGATCGATTCTCTGTAGTCGTCGTGGTCCCAATTTGCAGATCTTTTTCCGGCCACAGCGATGTCGGAGATTTAATGTTTTACCAGATTCCTGATATGCACGGTACACTCGTGAAATGGTCCTACGGGAAAATCCCCACTTCATCGCTACCTCGGAGATGCTATGTCCCATCGCTCGTGCTTCGACTGTAACACCATTTTCAAACTGATTTAAATCTTGCTAACCTGCCATTGTAACAGCAGTAACCGATGTAACAACTGCGCCAGACACTTGTTGTCTTATATAGACGTTGCTGACCCTAACGCCGTATTCTACCTGTTTACATATCTCTGTATTTGAATACACATGCCTACACCAGTTTCTTTGGCACTTCAGTGAATAAAGCAAGTTGGTAATAATGGGGAGTGGAGTGCTGTAGTAGGGCTGTGTAGTGAATTTGTAATTCGTGGCACATGCTTTTTTACAGCCCCGCCCAGTCGGCTGCTTTAGAGCTGCTCCGACCCAAGTACTTTGAGTGGGTGTGGGGGAGGGGGGCGGGGGGGGGGGGAGGCAGTGGGAGCGCGGTACTGCCTGCCTTTAGAATGTAGTTGAGACAGCGCGAGAAGAGAGCGGGCAGGTTTAAACCGACTGGCAGTAACCGCGAGAGTTGGAATGACCAACGGGAGAGCCGGAGAGAGCAATGGGCTTAGAGCGGCGAGCGGCGGCACGTTCTGAACTTCATTCGTGTGCCGGCAACGGATGCGTTGCGCACCGCAGGAGCTGTTCTTGATGCCGTGTAAGCCGTAAGCAGGGCCGTCCGTGCACCCCGCCTGCCCGCAGTGAAGTTGGAGGCAGAGTTGGTGGAGAACCAAGAACGACCAATCTTCTGCAAGCTGTGTGCAGTGGAGACAGCCAGTGACTGTTGTAAGTGATTTGAGTGAGAAGTGTTAGTTAGAAGACCCGGTATTACACAACGTGGCCGTGGGAGAGCGACGGTGTGCTTTCTGTGTTGTGTCTTGTTCCCATACTGAAGGTTTGGTATACCTGTGTAAAAGAGAGAGTTCTGTATTCGGTCTGCAATCAGGCAGTTGAGTGTTCTACTATTATACATAGCTGTAGGTTTTCTGAATTTTACATTGCTCTTGTCTGTTGATTAGGTAGCCTTGATAACCGTGTGGCATGTAGTATAGATAGATCCTGTTATGATTTTATTCGTTCATTGTACTGTGTTAATACGCTTGCCTGATTGTAATCACTATGGGTGTAGAGTTTGTATATTGTGCTTAGTACACTGTTGTTCTTGCTTCAAAAATGGTTCAAATGGCTCCAAGCACTATGGGACTTTACATCTGAGGTCATCAGTGCCCTAGACTTAGAACTCTTAAACGTAACTAACCTAAAGACATCATAGACATCGATGCCCGAGGCAGGATTGGAACCTGCGACCGCAGCAGCAGCGCTGTTCCAGACTGAAGCCCCTAGAACAGCTCGGCCACAGCGGCCGGCGTTCTTGCTTCGGCCCTCTTGTTTGTCACGGGGGCTGAAGCACATTTGAGTTGTAGTTTGAAGAAGGGAACAAGCGCCAAAAAATCGATCTTTGTTTTTTTTGCACCAAACGTGTGTTAGCATATAGATACACATTGAGAGCTATTGAAAAAGAACGAAAACCACTCATGTGCCGGCTTGATCGAATCTGGAAATATTCGCTAGTTTGAAGAAGTGAACATATCCCAGTTTTGAGTTCTTCCACCTTTAATGCTGTGGTTACTCAAACAGCTGGTGTTCATAACTGCTGTTCAGTAGCTTAATATCTCGTGCTATTCTAGATGATTTAGAATCTTGTTAATTTGGCAACAACGACAGTAAGAAAGTCTCTGGATATGTCATGTTCTTCGATTCGCAAATACAGGCAGCTAGAGTACTTCGTACTGAGTTCATTGATATCGTCCAGCTACACACTTGGCTAAGGAAATTCTCTCTCTCTCTCTCTCTCTCTCTCTGTCTCTCTCTCTCTCTCTCTCTATTCTTTCTTTTTTTCTCCAACTTAAACATCCTTGAATTTTTTTTTAATCGGAATATCCTATTAAAAATCAAAATTCTTCTTCAAAACTAAAACCCTTGTGTTTTTTAATCGTAATATCCCATTAAAAATCAAAATTCTTCTCCAAAACTAAAACTCTTGTGGTAAAATATTAGTCTTCTTGAGCCCTAAAATTTTTCTGAAATAAAAAACGGAATTTTTAAGATAATGAAACTGAAAGTTTTCACATAAACTGAAAATCTTCTGAGAAATTTAAAATTATCTTTTTCAATCCAAAACATCTAAGACAACAAAACTGCTCTCACCGTTTCCAATAAGCTCGCTGTCGACGGGACGTTAATAGCTAATCTTCCTACCTACCTTAATCTTCTCCTAAACTATCTTCCTGCATAAGTGAAATATATGGTAATGAACCAAAACATTACGTCCACTGCCCACAGCAAGATTCAGTGCCTTCTAGTTGCGTTGCAGGCAGGTAACGCGGTAACGAAAGTGTATAATCGGAGCAGAGACGAATGCGGTAGGACAGTTGGGGGTTGATGATGATCTTTGGTTTGTGGGGCGCGGTCATCAGCGCCCGTACTGTCCTAATTTTTACACAGTCCAGTTTTCTCCACAGTCCAGTCTAGCCACTGGCACGAATGATAATGATGATGAAATGATGAGGACAACCCAAACATACAGTCCCCGGCCAGAGAAAATCCCCAACCCGCCCGGAAATCGAACCCTGGGATAATCCATAGGCAACAACACTAACCTCTAGACCACGAGCTGCTGACACAGTTGGTGGTAAATGTACGCGTGCGGCAAGAGTACACACCAAGATTTCAGCTCCCTGAAGCAGAAGTTCACCGTTCTCCCTCTAGGCAATGCATCCGCCATCCTCTGTTCACTTCTGCTCTGGAACGTCGTCGCAGGGACTTCTTACAGCTGTAGAAAATTGGTAAATCACTTTTGTACGTTTCCAACGTAAAATTTGTTTAGTTTAAATTGTTAAGTGGACCTATATCTATTTAAAGATTAGATATACTCTGTCCGGAAAGGGTGTCTATCAGCTTCCTGTATCTTCCTTGATCTCCACTACTTTAGTTGTGTGTGTTATCTACAGATGGCCTAAAAAGAAAATAGCGGAATGCGCTAAAAGTACGTAGATCTGTTAGGGTAAAAGTTTGCCGAAACTGTATGCAAACTTTTACCTTATAACCTGTACTTTGACTAATGTACTCCCTTTCTAGCGAATTCAAGCATTTTTTTGTGTTTATTACATTAGATGCCTCATTGTTCAATTTAGATAATGTAATCTATTTGTATTAATCTATTGAGCAAGCAGTAAAGGAAACAAAAGAAAAATTCGGAGTAGGTATTAAAATCCATGGAGAAGAAATAAAAACTTTGAGGTTCGCCGATGACATTGTAATCCTGTCAGAGACAGCAAAGGACTTGGAAGAGCAGTTGAACGGAATGGACAGTGTCTTGAAAGGAGGATATAAGATGAACATCAACAAAAGCAAAACAAGGATAATGGAATGTAGTCGAATTAAGTCGGGTGATGCTGAGGGAATTAGATTAGGAAATGAGACACTTAAAGCAGTAAAGGAGTTTTGCTATTTGGGGAGCAAAATAACTGATGATGGTCGAAGAAGAGAAGATATAAAATGTAGACTGGCAATGGCAATGAAAGCGTTTCTGAAGAAGAGAAATTTGTTAACGTCGAGCATAGATTTAAGTGTCAGGAAGTCGTTTCTGAAAGTATTTGTATGGAGTGTAGCCATGTATGGAAGTGAAACAGGGACGATAAATAGTTTGGACAGGAAGAGAATAGAAGCTTTCGAAATGTGGTGCTACAGAAGAATGCTGAAGATTAGACGGGTAGATCACATAACTAATGAGGAGGTATTGAAAAGAATTGGGGAGAAGAGGAGTTTGTGGCACAACTTGACGAGAAGAAGGGACCGGTTGGTAGGACATGTTCTGAGGCATCAAGGGATCACAAATTTAGCATTGGAGGGCAGCGTGGAGGGTAAAAATCGTAGAGGGAGACCAAGGGATGAATACACTAAGCAGATTCAGAAGGATGTAGGTTGCAGTAGGTACTGGGAGATGAAGAAACTTGCACAGGATAGTGTAGCACGGAGAGCTGCATCAAACCAGTCTCAGGACTGAAGACCACAACAACAACAACAATCTATTTTTCTTTTCTCTAGTTTTTCTCTTGTTGCGTGGTTTTTTTCTTCAAACATACCCACCTCTCATACATACTTCGAATATAATCACGTCTTCCGAAAGAGTGGCACTTTCGCCAGAAACCGAGCGAGAACAGAGCCACTCACGATCAAGCTCTTCGCTTTATTGAAAAACGGAAGGTCAATACGGCAAGCATCAACAGCTACCAAGTTTTCAGGGGCTGCCTTAAGAAAATGTCTAAAACCGGCAAAGGCAGTGAGCACTTCGGTTCACAAAAACTCCTTCGTTGGAAGAAAGACAAGCAATAATGCACCACTGCATTTCACTCAATAAATCTTCCGTCGGTCTCACTCTCATATCCTTGCGCATTTACTTTTTGAATTTGCCGAAAAACAAAGAGTTTCTAATTTGTTTTTCCATGTACAGGGTGTTCGTGATTAAAGTTTTGGTTGCCAAGCGGTAGAGAAAAAGAACCTCTGCTCGGAATGACGTCAAATCTGAACAACATATTATTCACGCAGGGAGAAACGCCATGGAACAAAAAAAAAAAATAAAGAAAATTTGACCACTGTGGTAAGTGCCAGAATAAACACATCAGCAGATGCGCAACTTCACATGTCCTATAAGGATCCCGCGCTGCTGCTAAAGCTCTCCCATGCGGAAGTTCCGTACACTCATGGTTATGAAGAAAGGCATTGGTGTCCGAAGTCTGCTAAGGTTCTGGAGAAAATGATTACAAACTTCGAAAAGACAGGTTCTTTTGAAGAGCAGTGTGACAGAGGAAGCCGGGAGTTGTGGCTGAGCTGTTCTAGGCGCTTCAGTCCGGAACAGCGGTGCTACTATGGTCGCAGGTTCGAATCCTGCCTCGGGCATGGATGTGTGTGATGTGCTTAGGTTAGTTAGGTTTAAGTAGTTCTAAGTTCTAGGGGACTCATGACCTCAGATGTTAAGTCCCATAGTGCTCAGAGCCATTTGAACCATTTTTTTTGTTAAGTCCCATAGTGCTCAGAACCATTTGAACCATTTTTGACAGAGGGAGGAAAGCAGTTGACCCGACGTCTGTCGAAGATGTTGCCACAGCATTGGAGCAGGAGTCGAGCGATGGTGTGCCCACATGTAGCACAAGGGAAATGCTCGAGTGTTGTACATGCCTGCGAGCACAGTGCATAACATGCTACGAAACACCCTATGTTGCTATCCATACAAAACCATCCATGTTAAGGAGTTGCTTCCTGCTGACCTGCCAGTAAGACAAATGTTCGTTCTGGAATTTCTTCTACCCGTGGAAGTGGACAATGAATGGTAATGGAATATTCTGTTGACAGGCAAAGCCCATTTCGGAGGACATGCCATTACGTAGAACTGCGGCATATGGGCAACGGAAAAGCTGCACGCAGTCAACTGGTATCACTTCATTCTGCAGAGGCGTCTGTGTGTTGCGGGTTGACTGCATCGTTTGTCGTAGGAGACGGGAGCCTCTTTATGTTAAGGAGCGTAGAGCGCAATCTAATGGTAAAATTTTCTTTTTTTTTTTTCATGACGTTTGCCCCTGTGTCAACAATATGGTGTTCAAATTTTTCGTAATTCTGAGCAGTGGCTCTCTTTCTACAGCGGTTTCAAACTGGAACTTTTATTATGGACATCCTGTATTTATTTATAACCCTTTTTATTTTCTTCAATGCACACTGCGTACTCTTGTCCCAGGCCCACGTACTCAGAGCCCGCAACGTGGGGTAAGAGCACACAATATCATTTTTTAGGAAAACTTTTATTACTCCTCTAATAATAATTGGATGACAGTGAAACTGTTACACAGTCTTTCCAATATGTCGAACTAGATGTTGCATGTGTTACTGATATAATATTGCTACAAATTTTTTTGTAATTCCTGGCGGTTATAATTAAACTTTCCCAATTAACACGTTATAACACGGAAACTAATTACCGTACAGGTACCAAATTTGGTAGCATTAATGGCAAGGACATGGGCAAGAGAAATAATGCAGAATCAGTTCAGTTGAAACATGTTGATGTGCTGCTACGGGACATTTACCGGTACCATTACTGCTACAAAAAGGTCTCAACATGGCTACCATCAGTGTGCAGAAGGGTCTGAAAGCGCAGGATCGCATCCTACACAGCAGAACGAAGCATGTTCGTAGGTATGCTGGCTACCTCTCTTGATATGCTGCGCTTTGATCAGCGCAACTGTGAATGTTTCTCAGGTAAACCCTGTCCTTCACGTAGCCCCACAACCAGAAATCACAGGGAATGAGATCAGGTGATCGTTCCGGCCAAGTGATTGGAAACAATCGGCTGAAAATTCGACCGTTTCCAAACGTGTTGCGGGGAAACAAGTAAACTTCACGAGCGATGTGCGGTGGGGCCCCATCTTGCATGAAAACTGTTGAGTTCAATGCGTCTTTCTCCTGTAGGGCGGATATGACGCACTGGCTAAGCATATAGCAGTAACGCTGGCCAGTCATACTGCACGTCTTTGGTCCTTGAGCGCCACCCTGTTCAAAAAAGAACATAAGGAGGAACTTCATGTACAGTGACTGGAGGCGAAGATCCTCACACTCGGCAATTGCGTGTGTTCACCTCACCCGTCAGAGAAAAATGAACTTTGTCTGTCCGCAAGATGGTGGAAGGTGGGCCTTCGTCATCTTCCATGCCTGCGAGAAAGAGGAGATCGAAGTCAACACGTCGTTTTGCACCCTGTGGTGCAAGTTGCTGTACGATATGGACCTTCTACGGATACCACAGAATGGTTCGAGGCACCTGCCGTACAGTGCACCACGAGATGTTCAACTGTCTTGAGAAAGCGCGCGCACTGCCTGACGATCGGGGATTGCGCGCAGCGTTGTCTGCCAGAGCAACAGCGATTTAATCAACTACCTGTGGTACAACCGGTCTTCGGCCTCTTCCCGGAGAGATGCCCAGTTCTCCAGTTGATTCGAACTTCTTCATCATGCTTCGCACAACAGGTAGAGGAGGAGGACCCATCCATAATCCTTTCAGCCGCCAATATTCTCGAAGTGCAGCTGCAGCATTACTGTTGTTCTGATAATAGTGCTTCACCAATAATGCCTGGTCCTTTTGTCCAAGCTCATGTTGTCACGTCAACAACTGCATTGCGACTGGTCGGCGTGTGAGACTATGCATCACGACGACTCATCAGGACACGTGGTGGCCATGGTTGGAACTGGACGGTTGCGCTGTGATGCATGGAAATCATGCAACCCATACTCTGGACATTAAAGCTACCAAGTTTGGTATTCGTACAGTAATTACTGTAGTTGAATAGGGAACGTTTAATTATAACCACCCTGTACAAGAATGACAGAGGGCGGACTTTATGGCCCGGTGACCGGGAACGAGCACCTCGAAAATGGCGAAGTAGGTCGGCTCTTCGCGTGCTGCAGTCGTGAGCGTCTATGGAAAGTGGATGAAGAGCGATGAAACCACGGGTGGGCGACAAGGTGTTGGAAGTCCACGCCTCGTTGCAGAAGGAAGTAAAGTAGGATAGACGACTATCTCTGGCAGATCTGACGAAAGAATACAATGCTGGTGCACGCACCTGTGTTTCGGTGCACAGCATTCAGCGCACACTGTTCAACATGGGCTCCGCAGCAGACACCGGTGATACATGGTTCTGGTAACATACCAAGTACTTGTAATCCACGCGACGCAGAATCACTGTTTGATTGTGTTCCAGTGATGAAATGACACGCTCTTGAGTTGGTGATCATGACGGTTCTGCTCATCAGTATAGGTTGGAGAAAGAGTTCTTTTGACCATACAGCTATAGATCAGTCTACAGGAACGGATGATGATAATGATGATGGTTTCTGAGGCGTTCAGCGCGGAGTGGTTGTCAGTGCCCGTACAAACTCCCAATCTTTTCACTTTCCAGTCTCGCCATTTCCTGAATGACGGTGAAAAGACGAGGACAACACAAACACCCAGTCATTGGGCGGAGAAAATCCCCTACCCGTCTACCGGTACCCTTCCCAATATAACGATAGATGAAATTCTGAAATCTATGTCTAGATCTGGGGCAACGGCATTGCCGCAGTGGATACACCCATGGGATCACCTAAGTTAAGCGCTGTTGGTCGTGGTCGACACTTGGATGAGTGACCATCCAGGCCGCTATGCGCTGTTGCCATTTTTCGGGGTGCACTCAGCCTCGTGATGCCAGTTGAGGAGCTACTCGACCGAACAGTAGCGGCTTCGGTCAAGAATACCATCATAACGACCGGGAGAGCGGTGTGCTGACCCCACGCCCCTCCTATCCGCATCCTCCACTGAGGATGACACGGCGGTCGTATGGTCCCGGTAGGCCACTCGTGGCCTGAAGACGGAGTGCTATGTCTAGATCTGAATTTATGCAAGAATACCTATAATAATGCAGTTGTGTGTCTTTCCACCTTTGAAGGACACTGGCAGAAATGACCAGTTTGAACGTCAAATACTACGAACTAGAAAACTGGAAGGGAGACGTTGTTCTCGGAAAGCTGTTGAATCAATTTATCGAGCTTGTGTTCATGGAACATTGTGTAATATCTCTGCCGTCTCCATGGTCCAACTCTCGGAACGGTAAGAGATTACGGCGCAAACGGAGACGTACCACTTTTACTTCGAACTCCTCGCGAATGAATGGGACAAAGTGTGGCTAACATTAGCACGAAGTACCCTCAGTCGAGCACTGATGAGGTTACGATGTATATTTGTACAGCTGGAACGATTTGTATGGAACGTTTAATCAAACGTTTCCCATTTTCTATCCAAACCTCTGACCGAAGAACTGTCAGTATGACTATGCAAGGCAACAAAAATGTTTATCGTATTGCCTCTCAGATTTATATATACATCTTTTTATTGAAAGTTGAGATACTCAGGGCCTGTACATTCATCTGTCTGACTAAGTTTGATGTGGATAACGTCTGAAATGCGTTGCTGTTGAGAATTCGAACTTAGCCGCATGTTGCAACAGTCTGATATATTTCGACCGAATTATCGTATTCTTACAAGCAATGTCACAGTCTGGAAGTATTGGCGGCACGTTTTGAAAACTTGTTGAATGGTGTCGTTTCTCGATGGATTCATCAACACCATTCAAAATTGAAAAAATATGTGAGCTGAACTACAAACGTAGACGAATAATTCCCAATGCCTACAAAAATGACGGAGCAAAAAAAAGATTAAGAAAGATTAGTTTGCTTTAAGAAGAGGGTAAGGTAGAATGGCAGCTTCTTGTCGCTGTTGTATAACTTGGATCTTGAAGAAGTGATATAAGCATTAAAATTATGTTTAAATCACTATTAATATTTATAACTGGCGGTGGAACGTAATCTGTTCTTAGCCCCTACCGCCGAATGTAAGGAATGTAGAAGTTTTCTTTGCAGCGGACGACATACTTCGTACAAAATATTGTTCAAGAAGAAATAAAGTTAAAATGAGATCGGTAATCAGTATTTCAAAGGAGAACAGGGGTTTTCGTAGCATTAGGTATGGGGTAGATGGAAGCAGAAGTTAAAGAGTTTCTTACGTGGCAAACAGGATTACATAGAATAGTCGAAGTAATGGAGGTTGTCATATCTTCGAGGGCGTGCTGAAAAGTAATGCCTTCGAATATTTTACGTGAAAACTCTTAAAAGAAACATTATTAATATTCTACATATTTTTCCTTCATGTTTATATTTTTTTTTCTAAGATGTCACCCTGGCGACAAACTTATTTCTCCCAACGAGATACCAGTTTGTTGATACCGTCACTGTAGAATATCTCACATTCTTGCTGGAGCCACAGCTTCACCTCTGTTTACACCGCTTAATCACTCTCAAAGTGAAGTCCTCGAGGGTGTTCTTTAAGTTTTGGAAACAGGTGTAAATCGGATGGGCCCAAGTCAGGAGAATGAGAGTTGACCCAAGGCGTCGGATTGTTGTAGATATCGCAGTACTCATGTGGATCTGGCATTATCATGCTGAAGAAGAGAGTGCTCTGAATGTGTACAACGTCTTCGAATTCGAAACTCGATTACAGCACGCCGTTCGTTGAGCACCTACATAGCTACGTTACGCACCGCCGTGCTACATACTGCAATTCAGAGCCACTAGAGGCAGAAGGCTGCAGATGTGCAGGCATGAAGAAGATCTACCGCGTTAATAAAATGTGTGATTTAAAAAGTTTTAAGAGATGTCACATAAAAAATTCGGAGGCATTAGTTTTACTAGGCCCTCGTAGCTGGAGTGCCCTTTCTTTCAACGAAATACCTTTCTTGGTGTCAAATATTTCCATGGAAATGGGGTAAAAATTTCTGAAATGGTACACCTCAAACACAGGAAATCCGAGGAAGACGAAACTGGAAGCACTTGAAATGTGGTTAAATATAAAGAAGTATAAATTACTGAACAGCTTAAGTACGAAACAGAGAAGTTCTACAAGTAATAGGGGTGGAAATAGAACTCCTACAGGGAAAAGGAAGACAGTACTGGATTAGCTGCTTATATTTCTAGGAACAGGTAATTCGGCCGTTGGAGGAATAGTAGAGAAGAAAAGTTGTAGGTCCAGAGGGAGAACAAAAAACATGGACATACTGTGGAGAATATAGCGTGTATTAGCTAAAAGTAATTTTGTTTGGTTTCGATTGTGTCTTTTGTCACACAAGACACTAAATACTTGTCACATTACTTTATAAGCTCCTTTACTCATCATATTGTTCTCACAGCTTCCAGTCTCTGAAGTAACTCGGCCTTGTAACTTGTACTGAAGAGATGAAATACTGTAGAAAATGAAGCGTTATAGCAAGAGCTGACATTTCAGGCTTCTGTCCGTCCAGCAGAGTACTTGTAGTCATCTTTGTTCATTAACTGTTTCCATCATCGTATAGTGCTGACACGTTCATCCCTGTAGCGAACATTTCAATCTGCTCTTCAATGACGTCGCATTTCCGTCAAGTAGGTGAATTAATTCTTGCGTAAGGAATGTGAACAACTTTCGGATGTCTGACCGTCTCGTCCATTTCTTGACTCAGCTAGGTTGGGTGCGTCTAGACAAGCGGCGTGACTTTCACACGCACTGTTTACTTCATCAGGTTCTTAGGCACTAGTGCCCTCAGTACATCTCCTCACAAACAACTATTAAATAGCTATTATTATTCCATAACTGCTCCACCAGATCTACTACATGTAGCATGTTGGCTGTAACTTTGCATAACGCGAAGTCTCTCCAACACCATTTCAGCCATACGATTGTGTAACAACTTACTCAGTAAAAGACTTTCTGGCGAAACTGTGTGCCGGACCACGACTCGAAACCGGGACTTTTGCCTTTCAGAGCAAGTGCTCTACCGAGTGAGCTATCCAAGCATGAACCACCACCCCTCCTCACAGCTGTACTTCTGCACGTACCTCAGTTAGTAGGGTACTTGCGCGCGAAAGGCAGAAGTTTCGGGAGCGTGTCCCGATCCGGCTCACAGTTTCAATCCGCCAGGAAGTTTCACGTCTGCGCACACTCCGCTGCAGAGTGAAAAATTCATTCTGCATCTCACCCAAAACCATACAGTATTCAAGAAATGTTTCTTTATGTAATTTCCCGCTCGGCAACCCCTAGCTCTTTTTTTTTTCTTATCCAACATGTAACCAGTATCTGTCACGATGTAAATTATCTGTGCTTTTCTCATTCCTTCCCATTTCTCTTTTCTTCCTTTCGTCGCACTTGGTAATCTCCCCTTCTACTTATCGTTTATTTCTTCCTGTCCCATTTTGATTCCTGTACCGTTTCCACAGGTTTCTGTTACATGTCATTACTCGCATTAGACAAGAACATAATGATGAAATTATTACTAATATTATCGTAATTGTTATTATTATTATTATTATTATTATTATTATATTGTTCGAACAGCATGCAAGCTGTAATGTTGACTCACTAAAGTTGTCTGATTAGATATAAGAGAGGTTCTGAAGGCCGTAATGTTGACTGATGAAATAAATATATAAAAAGAAACAAATACATAGTGCCATGTTAGTCCCATAAGCACCTGACATCAGTGAACAGCGTCACGTCGTTACGTCACATTACCCCAGAAGGATTTGGAAAAACAGAAAAAGAATCGAACTTGTAAATCAAGGAACTAGGTTCTATCTCAAACGAATGTTTCAGCCTACACTCACATTATCCTCAAAACCACTGAAATGTCTTCCTCGTACCATTAAAGGCGGCGGACGCCCTTCGCCGCGCCTGTATCGGATTTCCAGGTCTCCTTGAATGTGGCCGACATTGAAAGAGATATTGACTTCCTGACGAGAACCAGACCGCACGGCTGTTCTTTAGAGGTCAACACTGGCTGCTTTCCCCTACCTGTCATGCGGTACCTGTGTGCCTACGTGTTTTGCGCTAATAACGCTCTCTGGTAAGTGGTAATTGGTCATTCAGGAACGTATCCTCCTCTCTCTCTCTCTCTCTCTCTCTCTCTCTCTCTCTCTCTCTTCCCCCCCCCCCCCCCCCCCCCCCCCTCCCTCGAGTGTTTTACAGTCCTATGCCTTCTGCGTCAAGAACACCGCTGACGTATTTCGCCAGAAAGGAATATCAAGGTTTAACACCCCGTCGACGTGAAGATCGTTAGAGACAGAACACAAACTCGGAGTTTCATTTTAAGCTGTACAGTTTTTTCCCAACATACTGACTGTCCTCGTAAGGTCTACCACTTCAGTACTATTAACAGAGCAGATTGTACTATCGGCTCATAACATCAGAGCAACAGAAAGCGACAACAATGTTCATCTTGTGAACAACATACAAAAGATAGTCGAGCTATAGCGATATGCAACTTCGGTGAACTTCATCTGCTTTCCATCACAATGACGTCGTCCACAAAATGAGGACGTGGGTGAAATAACTGAGACGTACTCACACCCGATTTCAAAATGGCTCTAACTACTATGGGACTTAACATCTGAGGTCATCAGTCCCCTAGACTTAGAACTACTTAAACCTAACTAACCTAAGGAATCACACACACATCCATGCCCGAGCAGGATTCGAACCTGCGACCGTAGCAGCAGCGCGGTTACAACTGAAGCGCCTAGAACCGCTCGGTGGCATCGGCCGGCACACCCGATTTCAATGCACCTGACACATCCCCTAAACTTATAGAAAAGTGGGAAGATAAGCGACGGCAAAGAGGCCATGTTCTATACAACCTGCAACCCGTCGTCTCACCCCTCCTCCCTCCTGCCCCCCCCCTCCCCCTACCCACTACAGGAACGTGGTTTATGGACTAAAGGAAATGAGGATGTACTTCTATCACGAAAAGCACTACCAGTGGTCACATATTTTTTGTGGGCATTAGGTCGTTGTCCAAGGCATGTTTCTGTGCCTAACGTTTCATCTACTAATACTAGAGACATTATCAAAGACTATAAAGGCGTAATTTTGCTAAACACTCACTACCAGTTGCAAAGTATGGTAGCGAAACCTAGACAATGACAAAAGAAGACGCGCTAAGAATGCAGAGTGCAGAAATGAGATATCTCAGAAATGTAGGAGGATATACAAGACAGGGTCGAAAGCGAAATACGAAACAGAGCAGAATTGAGGTTAGTATCTCTAAAAGAAAAAAAATGGGGGGAAATGGTTCAAATGGCTCTGAGCACTATGGGACTTAACATCTGAGGTCATCAGTCCCCTAGAACTTAGAACTACTTAAACCTAACTAACCTAAGGACATCACACACATCCATGCCCGAGGCAGGATTCGAACGTGCGACCGTAGCGGTCGCGCGGTTCCAGACTATAGCGCCTAGAACCGCTCGGCCACACTGGGTGGCAAAATGGAAGAATACAGAGAAAAATGATAAGAGCATATAAGTAGGATGGAGGGTGACAGACTACCAAAAATACCTTACACATAAAAACAAAGAGGACGAAGAAACATGGGGAGATGGAAGGACTTGAACCTTTCGCTATAAAATGGTGTAAAATTCAGAGACTAATACACGCAGAAAATATTATGCGTTTTGTTTATTGCCCGTTACTATGATGCGTTATTATGATCTGTTATTGAGGTCTTTAATACGAAGACTGGCTTCGTGCGGTTTCCCACGATAGTGCAACTTGAGCAAGCCTCTTTATCTTCACTTAACTACTGCACCACATATCCATTTGAACCTGCTTGCTCTATTCACGCCTCGATCTCTCTTAGTACATTTTAGCCATTAGCAAATTGACGATTGCTTGATCCCTTCTTTAGACAATTTGTGCCACAGATTTCTGTTATCTCCAGTAGGATTCAGCACCTCTTCATTAGTTATTCGATCTATCCATCTAATCTTCAGCATTCTTCTGTAGCATCCCATTCAGAAAGCTTCTTTCCTCTTCTTGTCTGAACTGTCTTTTTGCCCACGCTTCACTTCCGTACAAGGCTACACTCTGGACAAATACCTGCAGGAAAGACTTTCTGACACCCGTACCAACTTCGTAGTTCCCGAGATTATCCATACAGTCAAAAAAACCGCGACGGAAGACTTTAGTTAAGGATGCATATGCATATGCATAATGCATATGCATAATGCTGGTCAAGCTTCGTGGCTCTCTGCAGTTGCGGCAGCTGCCACTTCTTTGCTTTCCCCACCTCCTCTCTAGCTGACCAGTTCGTAGCTCCAGTCATTGCCAGGAGAAAAAAAAATGTTCTAATGTGTGTGAAATCTTATGGGACTTAACTGCTAAGGTCATCAGTCCCTAAGCTTACACACTACTTAACCTAAGTTATCCTAAGGACAAACACACACACCCATGCCCGAGGGAGGACTCGAACCTCCGCCGGAACCATTTCCAAGCTGTCACACCAAACACCAATTACATATGGAATAGGTAACAATACATACATTACACACTGATCATCACGACGGACAATAAAGTATACAAGATGATTCAGGCTTCTAGGGTCTGTAGAAGGGACTTAGTAGATGAATCTTTGATAAGCAAGCTATGTCCGAAGATGTATCGTTTGGATGTAAAATTGGTTTGAGGATCGGACCACTTTCAAATCTCCCGCTTCAAGTTTCGCACACATCGGAGACAGTGAGCTCCGACTGGCGTGCAGCAGGAGCAAATTACTTGTGCTCGGGTTCTCCTCTGCGTGACGGAGGCCGTCCTCTTCAAAGTCGAGAGTCCAGCATGTCAGTGGAGCACCACAGCCAGCCCTCCGAGTTCGAACGTACCAGCTTCTCGCAACCGTTGTTGTAGTCGGACGAAGGTCTGATGTCGCCATTACAACAGGGACTGACAACGGTGCCTTCCTCTCAGCTTGTGCGCGTACGGTGAGTGGGAGATTTGAAAGTGACCAGATCTTCAAACTTATTTTTTATCAAAACGGCACATTTCCAGACGTAGGTTCCTTATCAAAATTTCGATAAGTCCCCTCTGCAACCCCTAGAAGGCTGTGGAGCCGTGGCAGACTCATGTTATGCATTGGATTAAACCTTGGTTGCTATTCTGTGTTTAGTCTCCCGCGGTTATGGCGATTATGCTGTTATCCTCTCTCTCCGCGAGTGGCAGCAACGGTGTTTATCGGTATTCGCACCTTGTAATCTCTTTGGCCTGGCGCTTATAGTTACGGCTGTGCGGTGCGACATCAGTTGGTCGGTTGGCGTGGAGCAGCGAGGAAATCTCCGCGGCGCGTAATTTGGCGAAGGCCGCTGGAGGCGTCCACCCGTGATTGGAGTGTGAGGTGTTGTTCCCATTGGTAGGAGGTCCGTGGCTCACCGATACTGGACATGAAAGTTGAGTTTTGACTTAATTTACCAGCACGTCGCGACTGTCGTTTGAATTTCGTTGTCGGCTGTTGGGACATTCCCGCGAGCTACAATGTGTGCTTTCAAGTTGGCAAATTTTAGCCACCCTCCGGTAGAGTTTAACTGTACTTGGTTATTTTGAATTGAAGTGCACCAGTGGAATCTTCTGCCTTGTGCCCGTTAACGTTCCGGTTACCTGCCCTGGCTGTTGACGTAAATTCAGGCAGTGTATTTTCCTCATCGTGTTGTCGCTGTCCAGCACTGTGTGTAGTTTGGCAGCTCAACGTATAATTGGTTGTAGGCACCAATACCTTCTACGTTTTTCCATTGAAATCTCTGTAGTGTGCTGGTCGGGTGGAGCGGAAGTTATCTCATCGGTGGGTCCGTTGACTGTCTGTTGGGTTGTCCTCGGATCGAGAATGGTTGGGCCGACTGCCTGTCTCAGTGTTTGAATTCCAGGCCGACCCTCGGAAACTTCTGAGCGCCATTGGGTTGTACTGCCTTTTCTTATTTGTTCTTGTTTCTTTGTATTTTATGGCTTCTAGCCGATTTTTAAATTAAGGTTGTTTTGCCCTTAACTCGTAAGATTGTTTGGGCCTTCAGCCTAATTTAAAGAATTGTATCAAATAAGGCTTTTGGCCTTCTTAAAAATTTAATTTTGTTGAGTCTTAAGTGATGGGCCTTTTGCCGATTTTGAATTAAAATTGTTTTGATTTTAAGGTGTCAGATTGTTTGGGCCTTCAGCCTAATTAAAGAACTGTTTTAAGATAAGGCCTTTTGCCTTTCAAATATGCAATTTTGGTTTCAGTTTTAAGAGATGTATCTTCCGCCGATTTTTCTTAAATTAAAGTTGTTTTCCTCTTAAGGTGTGAGATCGTTTGGGCCTTCAGCCTAATTGAAAGAACTAATTTAAGATAAGGTTTTCTGCCCTTTAAATTTCTGATTCTGGTTTGAGTTTTAAGTTATTGGTTTTCAGCCGATTTTAAATTAAAGTGGTCTTGCCTTTAAGGCATGAAATTGTATGGCGTATTCACCCGGTTATTAAGTTCCAAAAATTAATGCTGTGTTTTTTTTAAATTTCTTGGCTCTTGTAATGTTTGGTGCAATAAATAAAGTTGTATGTTCGAGTGTAACTGACAGCCGCTTATTTTGGTCGCTTTCCACAATTTAAACTACCTGTCATGTCCTGCGGGTTTAGCAGGGCGTCTCAGCTGTAATAGAAATATGCTTCACCCCGTATACACAAACCTTCCTCGCGAATCATAATAGTGAATACCATACCAAAATCTCTACGGTAGGTCCTTAGATCAACTACAATATACAGAAAGAAAAACGTGACGGGGAGTCTTGAATTTATAATTTGTAATATGTATAGCTGTTGATAAATTCATCTTTTTATGCTCTGTTCTCAGCTACTACACGACCCAGTCACATTAATGTGACGAAATGCTGTGTTCAACGTCAACGTGCAATAACCACTCAAAGACGTCACGTGGCTGCACTAGCAGTGGAGGGTACATAAAGCGTGCCGGAGAGACGCGCAAAGCATTACAGTCGTTGTCGTAATGCGCAAACGGAGCAATTTACCTGACTTCCAAAAGAACATGATCGTTTGCTTTCGGGCCAACGGTGGAGGCATTTCCGAAACAGCCATGAGTGTAAACTGTCCGCGTGCCGCCGTGGTTAAAGTATACCGTGCATAGCAAAATGGCGCTATCCAGAAATGGCCCCGAGGCAAGTGTAGTGGATCACGAGCCATTGCTGACATGGGTGAACAACGGCAGTTGTTGAGGAACTCACCGCCTAGATTAACAGCGTCTGCTCAAAGACCGTTCAGTGAACGTTGCTGCGTATGGGCTTCTGGAGCAGACGCCTGCTTCATACACCCATGCTGAATCCTGTTCATAGGCGACGGAGGCTGGAATTTACACGCCAGAGCCGCAAATGGACGTCCAGCGACCGGTGACAGCTGGGCTTCTCAGATGAATGACCTTTTACGCTCCACCGGACAGATGGTCGTTGGCGTGTACGGCGTGAAACGTTTGAAAACAAACACCTAGCATATGTTATTGTCTGGAGAATGTTTTCGTGGCATTCCCTGGATGATCTCGCCAGTTTGGAGGGCACAATTTATCAACACAAGTATGCACCTCTCCTTGAGGACCATGTCCACCCCTTCATGCAGTCTGTTACTTTAATCATTAGGAGTACTACATTTGTGATAAGGTGTTGGACTCATGGTATGTACATCATACCAAATGAAAAGAAAATCTATATCTGCAAAAATTATTCAAATGGCTCTAAGTACTATGGGACTTAACATCTGAGGTCATCAGTCCCATAGACTTTGAACTACTTAAACCTAACCTAAAGACATCACACACATCCATGCCTGAGGCAGGATTCGAACCTGCGACCGTAGCAGCAGCACGGTTCCGGACTGAAGCGCCTACACTTGCAAATTCCGCTTCACAACAATTGTCTAGCCAGTTCAGTGCAATGTGGCGGAGAAATTGTGCACACTGTCAGTACTAAAATTGGTTTGCGCTCTCAGGTTTATTAAAATTGTCAATCACGAACGGTCAGTTTAGAAATAAGTTTCCAAGTACATCATAAAATTTCTTCTCAAACCAAATGGAACTGCCATTAAATTTACCGTTCTGGTCATAGTTTTTGCTATGGAAAGAATTTCGAGAAAACTGTTGGCCGTTATAGCACCGATTCACTGAGCTGCAAACAGACGCACACTGGAATATTGGTTACTTAACCATAAGGCGTCTATTGACCAATTCAGGTACTTGTGGTGATGTCAATAGTGTAAATGGTTACTTGTAGCCTGCGGTGTTGGAGATGATGATCCTTAAACGCTCTTATTATGTATGATGCATGGCTGGCTTTTTCGGAGTAACTGATCTCCTAGATCAAATTGAAATCTCAACAGTCTCGTCACTTACACAAAGAATCTCTACAGACCGTGAAAACACAAGTATGGAGTGCAGCTACTGTAGCACAATTTATTGGACTGATGCTTTTTTTTTCAGAAAACCGTAATCTATGATAGGAATGTAAAGGATATACTGCAACCTTTTTAGAGGTCCGTATCTTATAGAATCACTTAGTTGTCCGTCTCTCTGTCTGTCTGCCTATCCAACTGTTAAGAAGCCTTTTTCTCAGGTAGACATATTATGTTGAAATTTATGCCGCATACTGAGCTCTATGATCTTTCGGCGAAGTAAAAAATTTAACGTTCTGAGTCAGTGCAATCAAAAGATAGGGCCATTAATGTCACATATTTTGACACTCGAAAACTCACTGATCAAATTTTGCAGGATACGTCCTTTTGACCTAAATGTATGAAATTTTGCAGGAAGCGAGATTTCACAGTAAAAATACAGAAAAACCGAAAATTGTTAATTTGGAATAATATCACGCGAAAAACTTTTTCTTTTGTCATTTGTTATCCTCCAATATCTCTGTCCGTCTGTTAAGTCCCTTTTTCTCACGAAATAGTAGGTTACATGAAGTTGAAATTTATCCCAGATACTAAGGTCCACGGTTCCTTCGCGGCGCAGAATATTTAAGTTTCTAAGTCAGTGCAGTACAAAGGTACCTCGATTTATGTTACATATTTCGATACTGTGAAACTCACTCACCAATACGCACGGGGTACTTCTTTTTGACCTAAAATCACGAAATTTCTTAAGACTCAGGGTTTCATAGTACAAGTAAGGGAGAAAACCGAAAATTGTTAATTTCTAATTTTCTTTTAAATTTGTAGCCGACTGTCTGTCTTTCTGTTAAGAAATCTTTTTCTCAGGAAAGGGTGGACGTATCAAGCTGAACTTTGTGTCACATACTAAGGTCTTTGGGTCCTTGGCGGTGTAAAAAATTTAAGCTTCAACGTCAATACAGTAAAAAAGTACGGCCATCTATTTCACACATTTTGATACTTTGCCAGTGTCGTTATTGGTAACAGGCAAAAAACGTCGAAAAAAAATTTATATACATAATTAAGTTTGCATGGAACTCTTGGTGTGCGAGTCCTACCCGTAGTTATCCGGAGTTTTCTTTTCAGAGAACAAATAACTAACAAAAAGTTTTTTCATGCAGTGCAAGAGCACACACCGCAAATGGGTCTGTGACAGGACAGATGATGATTAGAAGAGTAACTTCCAACAATTCAATTTGTGGACTGCGAAAATGTTTGATCAGTGCGTGAAAGACGAATGTACATCTGTTTCTACGAAAGTTGTAAGAATTATGATTACGATTTCACCTTTCAGCACTTCGGAAGTCTTATCCAAACAGTGACGGTCAGAAACAGTCCTACAAGTCTGTAAGACTGTTGCAAGAAATAAATGTAAGGAAAAATGTTCGATATGGTGCGCCGTTTCCGAGTTAATAACATTGAAGTTAGCGCATCAGACCGTTTCGCTCGCAAATTAAGCGGTACGCAGAGACTGTGTCGCTAAACATGCTCTTCTTTTAGTTTCCTAAACCCAACAAGAGAACGATACATAAACCGGACGTGGGACGGTAGTAAGAATCGAACCAGAGCCAAAGGCTGAGCAGTCTCGTGCACTATCCTCTACAACTGACACTAATTCTATCCGGCGGGCCACCTGAACTTGAGGGAGTGACCGCCTGACTGCCTAGCTTCAATGCTAATTAAGAAACGGTGCGACGGACATCGTATGAAACGCATGGACTTTTCTCTTAACTCTTATTTCTCAGCACAACTTACTCTGCAACACAATCTTTTCAGACTATTTCCCATCACCTTGTTTAACACTTATAAAACCTCCACCGAATTTATGAGTGTTGTTGAAGAAACTAATAAAATTGGACAGTGAAAGGTGTAAAAAAATACGATTTCATACACTAAAACTCTTTACAGTAGTATCTGCAATAGAAATGCCTGAACTGAATTGTAAAAGAATGTAAATGCACGTTCTTGGAATGAGATTAAATAACCTAACGTTTCACTAACTTGCGTTAATCTGCTATGAAGTACGTGTGAAAATGAACTATAACGAAACCAAGATAATGATGGATGAATGGACACCGGAGGAAATATAATGCAAATAGAATGTCGACTCACAACAATTTTCAGCCGTCTAAATATCCAATCGTTATTTTATTTGAGCAACTAGTTTCGGCGCCACATTACGTCTTCTTCAGGACTCCCGATCGACGTGTAGCAAGATTCCTACCTCTGGCCCAGTCAAAACAGGGGTGAGCATTCAGTGACTGGCATCCGTAGATTTTTGGCACAGCCATCCCTTCGATCGTCGCTTGCCGACTGTTGAATAGTCTGCAAGTGACGATCGAAGTGATCGGTGTGGCAAAAGGCCCCTGCAGTCGAAATTGAATGTCATGATGATCTTACAGGAACTTGTGTAAGAATCTTTGGATTTCTTTGGCGGGGGAGATGTGAGGTCTTTCCACTGTTGCCTTTGCCATTTGTCCTCCGGCTGTCGGAATGCTGTCGCACGGAATCTGCTGTTGAACGGTTACGCCCGCACCCACACTGCCAATTGGACGAAGGCTACGCTTCAGTGATTTGGCTTGGAAACGCTACAACATCTTCCGCACAGCCCGGTTGTTTCACTGTGTAATTTTCATGTCTTTCGCACGGACGTCGGTTTCAGTCAGACGAGGAAGTGCAAGCGTAGGTGCTATTTTGGATCCGTCAGCGGCCGGCAGCGTTTTACGAAACAGGTGTAGGGTAAATGTCTTAACGCGAGTGATTACCTTTGTATGGAACCATTCCACGGTCCATTTGTGGCAGGCGTTCGGTTCTTATTTGACAGCCCTTCATACAATAAAACCCAGAGACACTATCGAAAGAGTGAGTACCTTAAAACGGCACTGAGCAGGTCACGCCGTTCGAAGCAAGGATGGCAAATTGGTCAAAACAAGTACTAGATTGGAGCCAAATTTACCAACACAAGATCAATAGGAAGATCACCGGGTAGATGGGACAGGGAGTTTAGGAAGACAGCTGGATTCAGTTGGAAACGGAAAGCTGGAGATCGGCAGACATGGAAGAACCTGGTAGAAGCCTATGTTGCACGCCGGCTCATACCAGTCACATCAGCACGTGATTGAACTGACTGATGATGACGATCGATGATCTGTCACAGACCTGCTGTTGTGTAGGTGCAGCAAGTACAAATGCGAGGAAGGTTTAACGAATCGCTCTAGCGACCGACGCGAATACTAGGAATAGATCGATACACGTGTACATGCGTTTGAGCGCAAAGACTTGATGAAATGCAGCAGGACTTCCCGGATGCTGCCCTTTCACACAGGGCCGGTACTGGCTGGAGTTGGCGGCGCTCGGTATGTCTGTGAGATGCAAAAGCGCTGCGACCCGCTGTGAATGGCGGCCGTCTTTCAGAGAGCGATACCTAATTCAGGTGTGAGCCGCACGGCCGCATTCATGTTTCGTGGAATCGTAAATGACTCCGGGCCGCGGACCGCGGCCGTGGTGGGCCGGATATTGCGACTGTATTCGGCGCCTTGTCGTGATCGCTGCCACACGTCCGGGGCAGCGATGCTCCCGCGCTCGGAATACGACCCGACAGCGCTGTAAAGCCCTGGGCCGAGCGCGGCGGCCCGGAATTCCGGCACGAACACACCTGTATTTTAGCAGGCAAATTCATTCAGACCAGAGGATCACAAACATGCACTACAGCGCATTAATAGGCAGTTCTTAGATTGCAACAATTAACTATATATCCGGCACTGTTGTTTAATACACTTTTTCTATTATCGTACTCACTGTCCTCACTGAAGCCATCAAGAATTCTTTGAAGGACGTCATTTTTACGCCAGTGACTGTTATAAGTTTCTATTACACTATTACAATTTTTATGACTGTGGATCCCAGCTAAAACAAGTTTATTGATCAACAGTTTAACATCTTTTAACTTTCTGAATGATCCGATGGGTTTATGAGAACTCACCGGATAAGAATGCAAACAAACTGGACGCTGTAGGATGTGACTGGTGCATCATTAAAAACAATGAAAGCGTTCAGCTCAAGGCTGGATCCGTCCCATGATCTGACATAACGTGGTGTAAGCGTCCACAATATCCGCATACTTCAGAGTTTCATAAAGGATGGTATAGGTGCTCCCTATAGTGCACAGGAAGATTTTAGGTTTGGAGAAGAACGACGGTGTCTATGTTAGTGAAACTGGAAGGCCTTTAAGCGCAGACGTATCGAAGAATAATAAACCCGTTCGACATGGGCAACACAACCCGTGAGTGACAATCTATCGCCGGCCGCGGTGGCCGTGCGGTTCTAGCGCTGCAGTCCGGAATCGCGGGGCTGCTACGGTCGCAGGTTCGAATCCTGCCTCGGGCATGGATGTGTGTGATGTCCTTAGGTTAGTTAGGTTTAAGTAGTTCTAAGTTCTAGGGGACTGATGACCTAAGATGTTAAGTCCCATAGTGCTCAGAGCCATTTGAACCATTTTTTTTGACAATCTATCATAATGTGATCACCGTATGTTCAAAATGGTTCAAATGGCTCTGACCACTATGGGACATCTGTGGTCACCAGTCCCCTAGAACTTGGAACTACTTAAACCTAACTAACCTAAGGACATCACACACATCCATGCCCGAGGCAAGATTCGAACCTACGACCGTAGCAGCAGATGGGTTCCGGACTGAAGTGCCTAGAACCGCTCGGCCGCAACAGCTGGCTTCACCGTATGTGTTCGACATCATCGTGGAATAACCACTCACTTACGACAGGGGGCATCACGATTGGTGGAAGGTCTGTAAAGCGTGTCGGTGGGACGTGGCAAACAGTGCAGTCATTGTCGTAATACGGAAACGGAGCCATTTATCAGACGTCCAAAAGGGCACGATCAGTGGCTTTCGGGCCAAGGGTGGAAGAATTTCCGGATCGGTTAGGGTTGCAAACTACTCGCATGCCGCCGTGGTTAAAGTATACCGTTCACGGAAAAATGGCGCTATGTAAAACCGGCGCCGAGGCAAATGTGCTGCACCAAGGGCCATAGGGGTGAACGACAGCTATGGAGATGGGTGCGGGCAAATAGATGTGCGACTGTTGAGGAAGTGATCGCCCAGATGAACCAAGGGTCTTCCAACAGTGTCTCGCCAATGAGCGGTCTGCGAAGGTTGCAATGTATGCCACCTCTCCCATAGCAGATGCCTGGGTCATGTTCCCATGCTGACTGCTGCTCATCAAAAATGGTTCAAGTGGCTCTGAGCACTGTGGGACTTAACTTCTGATGTCATCAGCCCCCTAGAACTTAGAACTACTTAGACCTAACTAACCTAAGGACATCACACACATCAATGCTCGAGGCAGGATTCGAACCTGCGACCGTAGCGGTCGCGCGGTTCCAAACTGTAGCCCCTAGAACCGCCCTGCCACCCCGGCCGGCTGCTGCTCAAGGGGAGCGCAACTAGACGTCCACTGAGTGGCAACAGGTGGCCTGTCCAAAAGAGTCACGCCTTTGGCGTGTGCGGTATGAAACGTCTGGAAGAAAAATCCCTGCTTACATGAAGGAGTGTTACGGTGTGGGGAATGTTTTTGTGGCATTCTCTATGATTTGTTCATTCTGGAAGGCACAATGGGTCATCACAAGTATGCACTATCCTTGGGGACCATGTGCAGCGCTACATGCAGTTTGTTATTCCTCTGCATAATGGCGTCTATCAGCAAGACAATGCAACGTGTCACAAAACTCGCAATGTACGTGTGTGGTTCCAAGAGCGAAGAGGACCAGCACGAGTTTACCACACCCCCTGGTCACCAAACTCACCGGATTTAAACCCATCGACAATCTGTGGAGCCACCTAGATCGGGCTGTTTGCGCCATGGATTCCCAACCAAGAAACCTATCGCAGCTAGCCACGGCACTGGAGTCGGCGTGGCCCCACATTCCTGTCGGTACCTTTGAGAACATCGCGTCTCGCGCTGCAAAAGGTGCTTATTCAGGCTTCTGACAGGTCCTCACATTAGTGTGATTGGACAATATAACGCTGTCAGAGACGGCTAAGGACTTGGAAGAGAAGCTGAACGGAAAGGTCAGTGTCTTGAAAAGAGATTATAAGACAAACATCAATACAAATAAAATAAGGGTAATTGAAGTTAATCGAATTAAATCAGGCTACTTAGGAACTGGTTGAGGAAATGATACACTAAAAGTCCTAGGTGGTTTTTGCGATATGGGCAGTAAAATAACTGATGATGACCTCAGTAGGGAAGATATAAGGTGTGGACAGGAAATACAATGAAAAGCATGTCTGAAAGAGAAATTTGTTAACATCAAATTCAAATTTAAGATTAAAAAAATCTTTTTCTGAACGTATTTGCCTGGAGTGTAGTCTTGTATAGAAGTGAAACGTAGATGAGTGTCAATACAGACAAAAAGAGAACAGAAGCTTTTGAAATGTGGTGCTGTAGAAGAATGCTGAAGATTACGTGGGTAAATGGAATAACGAATGAGAAGGTACTGAATCGAATTGAAGAAAAAGAAATTTATGGCACAACTTGACTAAAAGAAGGGATCTGCTGATAGGGCACATCCTGAGGCGTCAAGGTTTGATAGTGGAAGGAAGTTCGGGGAGTAAATATTATAGGGGAAGACCAAGGCTTCGATACAGCAAGCAGATTCAAAAGGTTGTAGGTTGCAGTAGTCATTCGGAAATGAAAAAGCGTGCGGGGTAGCGTGGAGAGCTGCGTTAATTCAGTCTTCGGGCTGAACACCACAACAACAACAGTCAGTCCCAACTAAAGCGACAACATTTGGGAGTTCGTTCGGCTATGTTTTCTATTTCGGTATAAGGGATTCATGGCCTCCGGTGGCACTGCACTGAAAATATCTGCATAACGATACAAATGTCGGTGCCTTTGTGTTTGGAAACAAACTTGTTCGGTTCAGTCACGGTACATGCTGTTGGCAGTCTCAATACCTACGTTATTCTTCAAACTGCATCTTGCGTTCAGTACCATTTAGTTCTGTCTAGATTTTCATTCGTGAATGTTAGCTGTTCGTTAACAATGATTCGCAGCAGTATGCTTAGGTTTATTGACAAAAAGTCAGCCGATACGAACCTCGTGCAAGGGTACGCTGAATGTAACATGAGAAGGTCACATGACGCTAAACTGAGCTGTTTTGAGCCGTTCCCGCAGCGACATCTGCTAACACGTTTTGAAGCATACGGTCATAAAATGCTGCGCTCTTTACTTCGTTTTATCCGCGAAGCGCCTGTAACCAATTATAGTCGATATTGTATGA
Source organism: Schistocerca piceifrons (assembly GCF_021461385.2). NCBI lineage: Eukaryota > Metazoa > Arthropoda > Insecta > Orthoptera > Acrididae > Schistocerca > Schistocerca piceifrons. The sequence continues at coordinate 670,110,608 of NC_060139.1, forward strand.
TGAGCAAACAGCGCCTCAGTACACTCTAGGCGTGTTTACGATAGGCCACGCATGCTGCCTCTTCCCCCCCCCCCCTTCTCTGTCTCTCTCTCTCTCTCTCTCTCTCTCTCTCTCTCTCTCTCTTTCACCTCCACATAGCTGGGCGGTGAGCGATGTGATTGTCATACAGAGGAGCCGGGTCTAGTTCTCGGTACTGCCAAGGAGGACTGAAACGATCTGTACCCAGTCTCGTGAGACCTTAATCCTATTTAATCAAATAAACTTTTTCTCATTTAAACCTAATATTATTAAAAGAGCAGAAAAAAGAAGAATTGAGATAAAAAACTTAAATTGAAAATGATAACAAACTTATTTTCAACATTTGACCCATCAACTAACATCTTCAATTTATCATTAAATTGAACTGTGCAGGAAAAAAAAAATTAACAGGTTCTTTCTTGCACTGACAAATCCCCTCCGTTATATGTGGTATTTTGAAAACGACGACGAAGTGCATAATGCAGATCAGGCGTTGATTAGGTACTGAACTAATTACGGTAGAAACTCCTGTGCTTCCTTACAGCGATCGTCGCCACAACTAAAACTGCCGAGCTGTAGAAGCGCTGTAGCGTATGACCCTTGTCTTCCGAAAACCTTAGCTAATCCATTTTTAATAGTTCATTCAAGTTCAGTTAATGGTTAAGGACACGTAAGCATCTGAAACTTTTTTTTTTTTTTGTAAATAGCTGAAACTCTGAAAATTGAGGACACGCAAAGAAAAAACAACAGGGGGAAAATCAGAAGAACATCCATTATGAAAGAAACTACTTCTACGTGTTGAATTGATCAGCGTGCCAGCTTTTCGGTTTATATCGTTTGTGAGCATATGGATACGAGGCGTTCAGAAATACGTTATCGTAACGACAAAGAACACTTGACTGACAGTAGCATAATCAGTTAGAGCTGATCAAATGTACTAACACAGTGATGATTGTCACAGATGTACTAACTACGACGACGAGATGGAAATTAGTAGCGAGCGCTCTAGCGTACGTAATGCGTAACTGGCTAAAGGAAGAGTGGACATGACAGAGTTATCAAAGTACTTTGTTCCACGCCCGGATAAGCATCTTGACTGCGACGATTATAATTAACTTCTCTGATAATAGGGAAATGAAAGACACGAACACAATTTAAAAATTAAAAAAAGAGTCAGTTGCATGTAGTGTAAGAAGAAATGCAATAAGATGGAGAGGAAGAGTAGAGTATAGATTGTTATTGGAAAGACTACATATAACAATTGATTAGGAATAATTTAAAGAATTGAGCAGTGCAACACAAAATGTTTAAAAAGACGCGGCAGAACTAAAAAGGAGAACACCGAGAAAAGATATAAATGTTCACCCACGCGCGCCAGAATCTGGCACTGAGCTTCGGCCTGGCGCCAGAAGAAGTGCCTGGTCACGATGACGAAACGTGCTCATTACTGACGTCTACAGGCGAGTGCCAGGCCACAAGTTACAAGGCGTCGTGGACCTTAATGATGCCAGAGACACAACAACATGTACTTTTTCGTTTGCGTCTTTCCAAGCGCAAGTATGTGTCACTGTGAAGGATAAACGAGGTCAATTTATTCGATAGATGAAAGTGAACAGTTGAGATATGTCTTCGAAGCGTAGGAGCTTGTAACACTGTAAGACCTTAAACGATTTTCTGATTTTGTATCTGGACACAGAGAAGACCTTATTCGAAATCAAGATCATAGAAATAACCGTTTTTAGTAGTAATATTGTCACGTCATTCTGGAACCGGAATATTATCTATGTACCTCTATTTTAATACTTATTGTTATCGTTGCTTCCACATCTGCATCTACATCTTCATCTATACTCTGAAAGCTATTTCCTAGTATGTGACGAGGAGTACTTTGTATACCACTATCATTTTCCCTTTTCTTATTCCAGTCGCGAAAGTTGCGCAGGTCTTTTGCGATATATGGGTAGGGTGTCCTTCACAAAGCATGGACATAACGGAGGTGGCGTGGCGTCGACGATAAAGATAGGCGTATCTTAGGTACAACCACCACAGAGGGGCCAGACTAATACGTGGCCTCTGAAGAGCGGCAACAGCCTTTACAGTAGTGTGTATGATTAACTGATGTGCCCTGGTAACTCATCATGGAGGTGAAAACTCTTCCTGAGGAAAACAATGCAGGCGTCCGCAACAGTTTTAACGTAGAAGGATCTGTCTTTGACGTAGGAATTACAGTGCACATCAATAATTTCCATGTACACGTGCTCACAGCATATTCAGCTGAAACGGCCTCGAAAACAGACGTAAGACTAGTAGCGTCCTCAGAATATTTAGAAGCTATCCTTGTAATTCTTTCAAGGCGACAATGAATTCTTCATACCTCACGATTTCTTTAGCGCCACTGAGCTTAGGGTACTGGACTGTGTTTTTTGCCACGGTTTGTCCTCTCTACCGTGCCGACAACATTGTATGTAGGCCAACCTCAGCTACGAGTAATCAACTTGGGTACTGATAAACCGCTTCAGATGCATTTAGTCCTTTATTTTTAGATCACTGCCGATTCCATGGCACTAAAAGCCATATCTTCAGATGAACATATAACTACAATGTTAGAGTTAAAAAAACTCGGCATTTTTTACCGAACATTCGTTGTCGGTCAGAACAAAACACCTCTAAAACGCGGTATATCATTGAAGAAAACAGCAGGATCCCACTCTGATATGATGGATGGGACCACTTCTCCGGTCTATACACAATCGCAAACAGGTGACGTGAGCACGTGCTGTATCTTACTGAAGATACCCTGCCGCGTCCCTGATTCGCTATTGCGTATAGACCAGACAAGCGGACCCGAACAACATATTGGATTGGAATCCAGCTATTTTAGCCAATGACACACCGATTTTTAGCGGTGTTTTGTTCTAATTGACAGCAAATGTTGGGTACAAAGTTCCGTGTTATTCAGGTCTAACGTTCTAGTTATATGTTCACCTGAAGATGTAGCTTTTAATGCCATGAAACCGTTAGTGATCTAATACTAAACGACTAAATACAGCTGAAGCGGTTAATTAATACCCTAGTTGATTTCTACAATGCGATTTTCCTTTTAAATGCCTCTCAATCGAATCAGAAATAAATTGTTTCTCATCTGCAGTGTCTTATTGTGGGCAGGGTGCAGATAAGTCCTCTTAAAATACGAGTCTGTAGTCCATTCTGGGTGTCCTAATTATTGTTCCTACGATCGTTTTTCAACAATAACGAGTTTTAAATCGAAAAATCGTTCTAGGTATGCTCCTTGACTTAGCCAACGAGTTTGGCAGTAATACTTAAAGACCATATACTCTGCGTTAAATACTAGCGAAAATTATTATAACTGACAGTAGAACAATGCGTGTACCTCCGGATATTTAATTATTTGTACCATAAAATTTTTCACGTGGTCCGAGGCTGCAAATTTGGCACAAATTACTTCTTGATGTACAGAACAATGTAACATGTCTGTCGATCGTTGAAAATTAGTTGTTTCATTGTCAACTAAACCTTTAAATACGTTCTGCGTGGTGTTTTAACTGCGATTACGTAGTAAATTTTCAGTACCCGTCGACTATGCGACTGCATAATAGATACTGAGGAGGCCGGCCGCGGTGGTCTCGCGGTTCTAGGCGCGCAGTCCGGAACCGTGCGACTGCTACGGTCGCAGGTTCGAATCCTGCCTCGGGCATGGATGTGTGTGATGTCCTTAGGTTAGTTAGGTTTAAGTAGTTCTAAATTCTAGGGGACTGATGACCACAGCAGTTGAGTCCCATAGTGCTCAGAGCCATTTGAACCATTTTTTTGATACTGAGGATTTTGATCCCTCTCTTCTGTTATTTCCGTTCATTTTTAAAGGCTTGTAACGAAGGATTGCTCGACAGCGTCTTCTTGTGCAACAGCCACACTAGAACTGTGAACTTCCCTTAAACCATGAACAAATAGCGAAAGGTAAACAGCGATGGCACAACGATTCCGCCGAACTGAAGAAAGTCGTGCGGACAAAGAAAGGCCGTACCGCAATAGTAAATGAAATGTCGCGCTGTACTCGATATTTTTTGTGAAGGACAGAGCAAACCCTAGGAAGGCCGAGCCTCGGCTCGCGCACCGGTCTCACGTGCTGTTTGTCATGCCGTGGGTCCTCTAAAAAGAGAAGAGGAAGAAGATGAGGTGAAGGACATGATACGGCAAGAAGAATTTGGAAGAGCACAGGAAGTCCTATTACAAACAATGCTCCTAGAGTAGAGGCAGCAATGACTGAACTTTCCATCTGGAGTGCAACACATACACCGAAGAAACAAACTAATTGATACACCTGCATAATATCATGTAGGGCCCTCGCCCAGAAGTGCAGCAACACGACGTGGCATGGACTCGACTGATGTCTGAAATAGTGCTGGAAGGAACTGACACTATGAATCCTGCAGGGCTGTCCATAAGTCCGTAAGAGTACGAGGGGTGGAACAGCACGTAGCAAGGCGTCCCAGATGTGCCCAATAATGTTCATATATGGGGAGTCTGGTGGCCAGTGGAAGTTTTTAAACTCAGAAGAGTGTTCCTGCTGCCTCTCTGTAGCAATTCTGGGCGTGTGGCGTATCGCATTGTCCTGCTGGAATTGCCCAAGTATGTCAGAAGGCACAATGAACATGAACTGATGCAGGTGATCAGACAAGATGCTTACGTAGGTGTGACCCGTGTCTAGACATACCAAGGGTCCCATATCGCTCCAACTGCATACGCCCCACAACATTACAGAGCCTCCACCAGCTTGAACAGACCCCTGCTGACATGCAGCGTCCATGGATTCATGAGGTTGTCTCCCTATCCGTACACATCTATCCGATCGATACAATTTGAAACGAAACTCATCCAACCAGGCAACATGTATCCAGTCGTTAACAGGCCAATGTCGGTGTTGACGGGCCCAGGCGAGGCGTAAAGCTTTGTGTCGTGCAGTCACGAATTGTATGCGAATGGACCTTCGGCTCCCAAAGCTGATATTAATGATGTTTCGCTTAATGATTCTGACGTTGACACTTGTTGATGGCCCAGCATTGAAATCTGGAGCAATTTGCGGAAGGGTTGCACTTCTGTCTCGATGAACGATTCTCTTCGGCCGTCGTTGGTACCGTTCTTGCAGGATCTTCTTCCGACCGCAGCGACGTCGGATGATGATGCTCGGTTTGTGTGGCGCTCAATGCGCGGTCACCAGCGCCCGTACAAAGTCCCAATTTTTACACAGTCCAATCTAGCCACTGTCACGAGTGACGATGATGATGATGACGGAATGATGAGGGCAACACAAACACCCAGTCTCCGGACAGAGAAAATCCCCAACCCGGCCGAATCTAACCCAGGACACCGTGATCCAGAGGCAGCAACGCTAGCCACTACACCACGAGCTGCGGACACAGTGATGTCGGAGATTTGATGTTTTACTGGATTCTTGGTATTGGCGATACACTCGTGAAATGGTCGTACGGAAAAATCCCTACTTCATCGCTAGCTCAGAGATCCCATCGCTTGTGCGCCGATTACAACACTACTTTTAAACTGTCTTAAATCTTGATAACCTGCCACTGTAGCAGCAGTAACCGATCTAACAACTGCGCCAGAAACGTGTTGTCTTATATCGGTGTTGCCGACCGCAGCGCCATATTCTCCCTATTTACATAACTCTGTAGCTGAATACACAAAAAAATGGCTCAAATGGCTCTGAGCTCTATGGGACTTAACTCCTGAGGTCATCAGTCCCCTAGAACTTAGAACTACTTAAACCTAACTAACCTAAGGACATCACATACATCCATGCCCGAGGCAGGATTCGAACCTGCAACCGTAGCGGTCACGCGGTTCCAGACTGTAGTGCCTAGAACCGCTCGGCCACTCAGGCCGGCTTGAATACACAAACCTGTACTAGTTTATTTGGCGCTTCAGTGTATGGGACTGGCAAAATCTCCTCAAACTTAAAAAAAAAAAATGGTTCAAATGGCTCTTGAGCACTATGGGACTCAACTGCTGAGGTCATTAGTCCCCTAGAACTTAGAACTAGTTAAACCTAACTAACCTAAGGACATCACAAACATCCATGCCCGAGGCAGGATTCGAACCTGCGACCGTAGCGGTCTTGCGTTTCCAGACTGCAGCGCCTTTAACCGCACGGCCACTCGGCCGGCCTCAAACTTCAAAAATAATATAATAATTTCAATTGCAACAGGTTTAAATACTACCGAGCCATCAGTTTAATGTCACGGTTGCAAAATACTGACACGAATTATTTACAGAAGAATGGAAAATGTCGTGGAAGCCGACCTTGGGGAAGGTCGGTAGCAACACACGAGACAATACTGATCTTACTTTTTATCTCAGAAGATACGCTGAAGAAATGCAAACCTACATTTATATAATTTGTAGATTTAGAGAAAGATTTTGACGGTGTTGGCTGAAACTCACTCTTGTAAATTTTGGAGGTAGAAGGGATAAAATACGAGGAACGAATGGTCATTTACCACTCGCACGGAAACAAGACTGTAGGTACATGAGGCACGAAAGCGAAGTAAAGGTTGGGAAGCGAGCGAGACAGGATTGCAGCCTATTAAGGATTTTATCCAATCTGTACATTTAGTAAGCAGTGAAGGAAACAGAGGAGAAATTAGGAAAGGGTATCAAAGATCATAGAGGAGAATGGAAGCTCTCATACTTGCCGATGACTTCTAATTCGACAGAGACGCAAAGGGCTTGAGAAAGCAGTAGAACGTATTGGATAGTTTTTTGAGAAAAAGACTGTAGGATGAACATCAAAAAAAGTAAAACAAGGATAACGGAATGTAGTCGAATTAAATAAGGCGAAGCTGAGCGAAATGGCCGACGTACAGAGTATACCTAAATTCATTAACATCGAATATAAATTTAAGTGTTAGGAGGTATTTTCTGAAGGTATTTGTCTGGAATGTAGACTTCTGCAGAAGTAAAAAGTGGAAGACAATCGGTTCAAACAAGAAGAGATTCAAAGCATATAAAATGTGGTGTTATATAAGAACACAGAAGATTAGATGGGTATACGAAACAACTAAAAGGAGGTTCTGAATCGAATTGGGAAAAATAAATTTGTGACACAACTTGACTACAAGAAGGGATAGGTTAACAGGGCACGTGCGGAAATGTTATAGAACTGTCAACTTGGTAATGGAGAGAAGTGTGAGGGGTTAATATTGTAGAGGGAGACCTAGATATGAGTACAGTAACCAAGTTTAGATGGCTGTAGATTGCCTTAGTTATTCACAGGCTTGTACCGGAAAGACTAGCGTGGAGAGCTGCGTAAAAGCAGTCTTCAGATGAAGTCCGCCACAACATGTAAGGCGAAGCAAAATAATGGTTGACTCTTCTAGGTACGTACGCTTTCGGAATTTTAACCATCAGCCACATTGTGATGCGCAACGCCTCTCTTATAGAGTCTGCCACCCAGCAGTACCCTGATGCTTATCAAACGAACCAGAGACGAAATTCCCGCTCCTCTTTGAATCTTCTCTATTACTTGTGTTAATGCTGTCTGGTGTAGTGGGACGAAATTAAGCGTCACCCATCCACCAAAGTCAGCCCAGTTTGCAGGTGACTATAAGTTTAATTTAGTTTTGTTTATGTGTTTTCTTATTATTTGTAATAGATGTGAATTGTCTAAAAGTTTTGTATTTTTTTTATGTGTTTCATGTACGGAGAGATCGGCGCAACGAACGGGGACAGCATCTTCGTTGCCGCGACCAGAGAGGAAATTGCTGGCCGCTATACGTCGCGGGTCGACAGCCAAGGAGCAACAGAAGATCCTGGAACCGAGTTGTTGCGTCGTGTTTCTAAAAATTAAAAATTAATTTTTATACTCTTTTTGTACAACAATGACGTCATATAGAGCTTAATCTTATTGAAATGTCAGTCACTGTCTCTCAACGCTCAAGTTCACATCTGTATATGTAGGAAGCTAATAAAATAGTGTATGCTACTAAAGTTGAAACACGTGCTCTGAAGATTTATTTATGAAGAATTATGTGAACGGATTAATAATATATTTGACAAAATTATTGAGTCTGACAGCGTTCATCGAAACTTTGAATCTCAAAAGTTTATTTAATGTGTGATTCTGATATCGATTAGATCAAGATAACGTGTGTCAATATGATTTCTGAGGAGAAACAAACGAAATTTAAATAGAAAAAGTTACGAAAACCAATTGTCCCAAGTGATGTAATTCTTTGCATACGACTGAACTGATGTTTTACAGTTTCGTTCAAGAACCATCCTATGACAATTTAAAAGAATATGAATCATTTTGAAGTGGGTTGTAACTGACGTAGGTGACGAAGTCTGCACATGGTCATACATATATCAAACGAAAACTAATACGTCGTTACACCACACCGTGGCGACCTTAGAAACAGGACTTGTGTGCAACTAAGGCACACAGGTACGAAACAAAACATCAAGAGTCCTTCGGAAGTCAACGCGAGTTTTCGTGGAGCCTTCACCAGCCAGCGGCGACTTCGTGGGTGTGGGCATCTGACGGAGCCGCAGCCAAGCAGTACGGTCACGCAGTTGTTCCACGAGAAGGCGCATCTGTTGGGCAGCAGCTGAACGCTGCAAACCCCGACAACCTTTTTTCTCCCTAAACTAATAGGCCCAGTACGTCAGCTGCGGGGCGTTCCTCCGGCTGGTATTAGAGAGGTTGCTGAGGGCTTCGCCTGTCTACGGCGGTGCCGGGCGTGGTTGCAGCCAGCGACGTTTCCGGTGTTCGACTCAGCGTCCTGCCGGTTGCGGAAGCGGGGTCGCAGCATCTCAGCGGCTGCATCGACGGCTGTTACATCTGCAGCCCATAGCAGCACACTGATCATCGAGAACTACAAATTACAATATTAGTGTCCGGTGAGTTTGTTTCAAGTTGGAAGTGGAGTGGTGTACATAGGGAGTGTGCTTTTACAGGATTGTTGATTACAAGTCTGCGTGTGTAAATAGTTAATATCTTACAATAATGTCGGGAAGTGAAATGTCAGACGAAGAGCAATCTATGTCCGATAGGAGCATGAGAGCCCTTTTTAGGGCGATCGCTAAATTAAAACAATCTAACGAGGAATCTACTGCTAGATTAAAAGAGGAACTAAAACAGGAATTAAAACAGTCTAACGAAGAATCTATGGCTAGATTAAAACAGTCTAACGAGGAATCTACTGCTAGATTAAAAGAGGAACTAAAACAGGAATTAAAACAGTCTAACGAGGAATCTACTGCTAGACTTAAAGGGGAGCTAACAAAATCTACAGACAGGTTACAGGAATATCTTAATGAAACCAGTCGAGAATTAAGTGATAAAATAGAGTCTTCTAAAGTTGAAATGCAGGAAAAATTAGTAGGACTTAGTAATAAGATTGCTGATAATTGTAAAAGGTTAGAAGAACATATCCAGGAATCGCGCGAAGAAAAAGCTCGCATGCGAAACGATATTACTGACTTAACCGAGAGACTAGATAGTGTCAATATCTTAGTTGTAAACGAAATACAGAAAAATAACAGTATGTTACGAGATGAATTTTCTATGCAAGCGGAAACTGTTCGTAGAGAATTATTGGAATCTATTAAAGAGGTCTCTTCCAAACCTGTAGAGATTTCTTCAATAGATAATGTAGAATTAGAGACATTAACTCATCAAGTAGAAAAGGACCATACCGAAATCGAAAACATGAAATTTTTAATTACTGAAATACGCAGTAATCTTGAGACTGCCAAAGATAATAATATTGACGAAGGTACAGAGCGTTCACATCGTGAACACAGTGAAGAATCGATATTAGCTAATCGCGTATCCAATACAGAAATGCGGATACAGGAAATTACTAAACGGTTATCGGAATTAGATAATAACGAGAACATTTCAGGTAGCAGAGGTAATAACATAATCAGAGACAACAGTCGCATCGAATTTGCTAGCACGGACGACAACAATATGAATAAAGCAATCACGGCAAGCCAATCCGATGCAACTCCGTCTCTGCAATCTAAACAAAATCCGACTATTTCTCTCGCAGAATGTCTGGATGACATAACGACAAATTCAAATGTAGCAAGTCGATTTCCTGTATTCAAACCAGGAGGCGAACTTCACCCTATAATCTTTATAAAAGCTTTTGAAACATCATTATCTCCTAAATGGAGTAATGAAAAACGCATTCAATTTGTAATAGGACATTTAGAAGCAGAAGCTGCGGAATGGGCAGTACTGCATAGAACTGAATTCAGGGATTGGGATGATTTTGTTAAGCAGTTTAAACAAAATTATTGGTCAAGAGGAAAACAACGACACTTAACTTTAGAGTTGTTAGACCCTCCTCCATATTCTAAACGGTGGGGAGGTTATAGGAATTATTTTGAATGGCATTTAAACCGTGCTAAATTAATTGAAGAACCAGTTATTGAAAGTCATTTAATACGAGTCCTAATTAGTCGGTTACCGTATTATATAAAGGAAAGAAAAATGTTATTCTACGAATTATACAAAACCTTAATAATGGGGACGAAACAGTTAACACCCGGGGTGTGTGGTTATATTTTAACGACTTATTGTATTGGAAAGCACAGAGGGAACACCAGAGATGGAAAATCTGCATTCCGAAAACTGTTGTGGAAGAGTTAATTACTTATGTTCATGAAGGTTACGGGCATTTTGGAATTCATAAATGTATTAAACATCTATTGAAGTATTATTATTTCAAAAATATGTCCTGTATTGTGAGAAGTATTATTAGGGCTTGTGAAACCTGTCAAAAGGTTAAAGTTAATAACAAATCTAAGCGTTATAAATTATATGCTGTAATTCCTCGAGGTTTGTGGGATCTACTATCATTAGATTTTTCCGGCCCTCTGCCTCGGAGTTCAGGAGGATTAACATATGTGTTTGTTGTAATGGAATGTTGGTCCAAACATGTGAAGCTATATACTTTGAAACGAGCGAATACAGCAAGCGTTATACGCTGCCTCACCCGAAATTACTTTGTTAACTGGGGAATTCCTAAACGACTGACAACGGTAGTGCCTTTATTAGTCAAAGATTTCAAGATATGATAAGACAATATGGAATCAAACATATCTTAATTTCGAAATATCACCCTCAAAGTAATTTAGTAGAAAGAGTCATGAAAGAACTAGGACGATTATGTAGAACTTATTGTGCACATAAACATACTCGGTGGGCCAAACTAATGCCTGAATTCGAAAAGATATTAAATGAATTGCCTCACCTAACGACGGGATTATCACCTATAGAAATTTTAGGCGAACGAATTATAGGTGAGCCTTTACTAGCTGCTTTACCTTGGCCACCAGTAAATGAGATCCAACAATGCATTCCAGACGAAAAAGTTTGCGAACAGATTGTAAAAAATGCCGAACGGAGAATTAAAAGTTATAATCAACAGGCTATAGAACCCTCATTTCAGGTAGGAGATCTTGTGTTAGTACGATCTCATCCTAAAAGTTCTAAGATCGGTAAGGAATGTAGAAAATTCTTCTTTATCTTTGAAGGTCCATATGTTGTACATAAGATTGTACATCCCAAAGCATTACTTCTTATGGAACCTTCATCAGGTGTAATTAAAGGATTATATAGTGTTGATCAAATGAAACCCTTCATTCCTAAATAAGTTAATATTTAGTATATGTTACACACGGAAGAGCGTTCATAGTTTATTCATGTGAAGTTTTTCGTGATAGTTACGTGTTATTTTAAATAAATGACAGAAAGCTTAAACATGTGTTCTACAATAATCTACTGGTACTTCAAAAAGAGAAAGATAACCAAAAGGGGGATTTATATGGAAGAAATTTTGCTCTTAGGTCAAAAGGAATTTTGCATATTTTAAATTTACTCGGATTGTAGGAACCAAAGGGGATGGTTAATAGTTTTAGGGACCATGGGCGTCCAGAGCTATATGGCTCACGAGAACATAGCAGAGTGCCTTTAATAGAGGTTTGTAATAGTGTTAATATAGAACACACCAAACGGGGCTCTCTCGCTTGTTTCTCCTAAATAAATGGCCATTACCCAACAAGGTGTCCGAAGGTAAAGAAAGCCGTGCCGAGATTCTAAAGAAAGTTTTGCTTGATTTCTTCTTGACCTCAGGCATAAATAAGGCATTAGGGAAGAGAATGACGTAAAGTAAATAGTACTATTAGTTATTGTGAGAAACTTATTAGTAATATACATTCTTGAAAAGAATAACTCTAGTAAATAAATGAAACTGAAACTAATCTATCACAATTTGAACGCTCTGTCCTAATGTACAACGTTAAAGAACGTACTAAATTAGTATTTATTAGCAACTATTAACTGAAGAGGAGCAATCTCCCTATATTCGGTTACGAATTACCATAATACCACAATTAAGAGTAAATGACAAATAGTCACAACAATATCGTATTAAAAGGATTAAATCTATCTAATAGCAAGGACTCTAGGTTACGTAAAATGTGAGGAAAATGTATTAACAGTTAAATATTGTATATTGAAAAGTTTTAATTTCGGTTAAAACCTGACAAACTGAGCTTGTGGGTGGGGTATGTAGTGGGACGAAATTAAGCGTCACCCATCCACCAAAGTCAGCCCAGTTTGCAGGTGACTATAAGTTTAATTTAGTTTTGTTTATGTGTTTTCTTATTATTTGTAATAGATGTGAATTATCTAAAAGTTTTGTATTTTTTTTATGTGTTTCATGTACGGAGAGATCGGCGCAACGAACGGGGACAGCATCTTCGTTGCCGCGACCAGAGAGGAAATTGCTGGCCGCTATACGTCGCGGGTCGACAGCCAAGGAGCAACAGAAGATCCTGGAACCGAGTTGTTGCGTCGTGTTTCTAAAAATTAAAAATTAATTTTTATACTCTTTTTGTACAACAATGACGTCATATAGAGCTTAATCTTATTGAAATGTCAGTCACTGTCTCTCAACGCTCAAGTTCACATCTGTATGTGTAGGAAGCTAATAAAATAGTGTATGCTACTAAAGTTGAAACACGTGTTCTGAAGATTTATTTATGAAGAATTATGTGAACGGATTAATAATATATTTGACAAAATTATTGAGTCTGACAGCGTTCATCGAAACTTTGAATCTCAAAAGTTTATTTAATGTGTGATTTTGATATCGATTAGATCAAGATAACGTGTGTCAATATAATTTCTGAGGAGAAACAAACGAAATTTAAATCGAAAAAGTTACGAAACCCAATTGTCCCAAGTGATGTAATTCTTTGCATACGACTCAACTGATGTTTTACAGTTTCGTTCAAGAACCATCCTATGACAATTTAAAAGAATATGAATCATTTTGAAGTGGGTTGTAACTGACGTAGGTGACGAAGTCTGCACATGGTCATACATATATCAAACGAAAACTAATACGTCGTTACACCACACCGGTTAGGGCCCGAGGCTGACGATCAGTTCTCTAATATCAACTGAACGAGGATTTTTTGTGCTGCCTCGTCCGTGGATGGACTACACTTCCTAACGATTCTTCGTATGAATTTCAGTGCGGCAGCTGCCTCTCTTGCGGTTAGTTTTACGTGATCGATCCACTTTAAACAGCTCACACATATACTCCCATGTATTTAACGAATGTGACTGTTTTCAGTGACTGTATAGCATTTATACACCGAGCGGGCAGAAGTCGTGAGATACCTCCTAAGCCGTGCACGGCTCGCGTTTATCCCATTTATTGTTTGTCATCTTCTATTACGGTACTGCCGCCTCGTTTTCTTATTCCATTTACTGGCGTCTCTAACTTCCTGCCTTACTCGCCCGTGAGCGGCAGGAGCAGCGCGTATCAATAAGTGCACTGTCGTACCATCTCTGGAGCGGTCGATAGTATTTGCGGGTCGTCGTGTGCCTGGCGGTCAGTTTGGGACGGACCAGCAGTGCAGTTAGGACGCAGCAGCAGTGACGTCTGGTGACGGAGCGTCGGTGAGGCGCCGACAGCCAGTGCTCGCTGACCGCTGGCGATACATATGAACTGCCGATGGAGGGAGATTGGAGCGGGACGACCGTTGGTTGGTCGTTCGGGAGTTGGTCTCATCGGCCGACGTATACTTGGTGCCTTCACCATTTCCGGGCCTGGGTAGTTGATCGGTCGGCGTGGAGCAGCGTGGAAATTTCCACGGCGCGTAGTTTGGCCGGGCCCGCTGGCGGCCTCTATGCGGTGTCGGAGTGTGTGGTGCTCTTCCCACTGCTACAAGGTTCGTGGCTCACCGATCCTGGACATGAAAGTTGTGTTTTGACTTAATCTACCAGCAAGTCACGACTCTTGACATTGTGTCGTTTGGAGTTCGTTGTCGGCTGTTGGGATACTCCTGCGAGCAACAATGTGTGTTTTCAAGTTGACAAATTTTAGCCACCCTCCAGTGGAGTTTAACTGCACTTGGTTATTCGAATTGAAGTGCACCAGCACAATCTTCTGCCTTGTGGCCATTAACGTTCCAGTTACCTGCCCTGGCCGTTGATGTAAATGCAGGCAGTGTATTTTCCTCATCGTGATGTCTCTGTCCAGCACGGTATGTAGTTGACAGCTCAATGTGTAACTGGTTGTGGGCATCAATACCTTCTGCATTCCATTGAACTCCCTCTTGTGTGGGGGTCGGGTGAAGCGGAGATTATCTTGTCGGTGGGTCCATTGACTGTCTGTCGGTTGGGTTGTCGTCGGATCGACAATGGTTGGGCCGACTGCCTGTCTCACCTAAGCGAGCGTTAGTGTTTGAATTCCAGGCCGACCCTCGGACCTTCTGAGCGCCCTTGGGTGTACTGCCTTTTCTTGTTTGTTCTTGTTGTTTGTATTTGTATGACTTTTAGCCGATTTATAGATTAAAGTTGTTTTGCCCTTAACCTTCAGCCTAATTTAAGAACTGTTTTATATAAAGCCTTTGGCATTTTTAAAACTAATGTTACTGAGTCTTAAGTGTTGGTCCTTCAGCCGATTTTGAATTTAAGTTGTTTTGCTCTTAAAGTGTCAGATTCCTGGAGCCTTCAGCCGAATTTGAATTAGTTATTCTTCTCTTCTTCAGCCTAATTTAAGAACTGTTTTTTGTGTAAAGCCTTTGGCATTTTTAAAATTAATGTTTTTGAGTCTTAAGTGTTGGGCCTTCAGCCGATTTTGAATTTAAGTTGTTTGCTCTCAAGGTGTGAGATTCTTTGGCCTTTCAGCCGAATTAAGGCACTGTTTTAAGATAAGGCTTTGCCTTTTAAATTTCTGGTTTTGGTTGAGCATTAAGTTATTGGCTTTCAGCCGTTTTTAAATTAAAGTGGTCTTGCCCTTAAGGCATGTGATTCTACGGCGCATTCATCCGCTAATTAAGTTCCAAAGCTAAAGCTGTGGTTTTTTAAATTTTCTTAGCTATTTTAATGTTTGATAAAATAAAAGGCTGTATGGGTTGTGTGTCCGAGTGTAGGTGAGAGTCGCTTATTTTGGCCCCTTTCCACAACTTAAATGACCTGTCCTGTCCTGCAGGTTTAGCAGGGCGTCTCACATCCTAACATCGTGTCGGAATTCCTTTTGCCCGACGTATGTAGCAACTCGACGTGGCATGGACTCAATACGTCGTTGGAAGGCTCCTGCAGGAATACTGACCCATTCTGCTTCGCTGCCTCTGCAGCCGTCCATATTTGCGAAAGTGTTGCCGGTCCAGGATGTTGTGCACAAACTGACCTCTCGATTACGTCCCATAATCATTTGTCACACGATCTGGGTGGCCAAATGATTCCCTCGAATTGTCCAGAACGTTCTTTAAACAAGTCGACACCAACTGTGGCCGATAACGTGACTTCACTGTTTGGGAACGTGAAGTCATTGAATGGCTGCAGATGGTCTCCAAGTAGCAGATATAACTATTCTCAGTCAACGATCGATTCCTTTGGACCACAGGACCCAGTCCACTCCATGTCAAAAACAACCCACGCCATTATGGAGATGCCACCAGCTTTCACAGTGCCTTGTTGACAACTTGGATCCATGGCTTAGCAGGATCTGCACCATATTCGAACCCTGTCATCATCTACCACCTGAAATCGGGACTCATCTGACTAAGCCACGGTTTTCTATCGTCTAGAATCCAACTGATATGGTCACGAGCCCAGGTGAAGCACCGCAGTCCATGTCGTGCTGTCAGCAAAGGCACTTCTGTTGGCCGTCTGCTACCATAGCCCTTTAACGCCAAATTTCGTCGCACTTTCCTAACGCAAACGTTCGTCGTATGTCGCATATCGATTTCTGCTGTTATTTCATGCAGCATCATTTGTCTATTACTAATGACAACCCTACGCAAACGCGGCTGATCTCAGTTGTGAAGGCCACTGCATTGTCCATGGTGAAA
The DNA here is from genome assembly GCF_021461385.2 of Schistocerca piceifrons. Taxonomy (NCBI): domain Eukaryota; kingdom Metazoa; phylum Arthropoda; class Insecta; order Orthoptera; family Acrididae; genus Schistocerca; species Schistocerca piceifrons. The sequence goes on from NC_060139.1 coordinate 670,127,045, forward strand.
GGTAATGTCTGAAATCTGCTGTTCTCGGCACGCTCTTGACACTGTGGGTCTCGGAATACTGAATTTCCTAACGATTTCCGGAATGGAATGGTTCAAATGGCTCTGAGCTCGTCAGTCCCCTAGACTTAGAACTACTTAAACCTAACTAACCTAAGGACATCACACACATCCATGCCCGAGGCAGTATAAAATAAATAAAATAAAATAAAATATTAATTATGTATTATTGTATGATAGTGATTGGTTGTAATTAATATTTGCGTGACGTTTAATTATTCGGTATCAGACGCTTGACAATGGCTTTTTCGTAAATGTAATGTTATTCGTAGTTGACCGTGAAATAAAACTGAAATAATCGGACTTCGTAATTAAATCGTTACCAAAGACTGCTGCGGTAGGTGCGGACTCATAATCTAAATCTCAATATTTCAATAATTTGCCAGCCATGCCAAAACGTCGTACAGAGGTGATTGTCTACTAAACAAAAAAATTACACAGTTAGTTAAATCAGATATATTCAATGAATAAGCCTACAGTTCATAATCCTACTTACTTTTATAAATATAAATTCTTTTCAGAATCGAGTGCCTAGTATGGTTGCAACTCGCAGTAATTTTCTATAACATGAAATATGGCGGTGTGCCAGACAATAAACTAAAATACGTGCTTCTCGCACCACTTCAACCAGGACCTCTCCTTTTTTAATCAAACATACGAGTAACGTAATTGTGCTTTTGTTTTATCAGCGACACAGCGCTGCAGTTCTGTGCCATAGGCTTTATTTATTTCTCACAGATTAATTATTTAATTAAGATTTCGCGTTTCCGAGGAAACTCACGCACGGCATGCAAATGTGCCTTTATATTGCCCCCTGAATTGCGAGGCGAAAGGACACACCTGCAGGCGAGCAATTCACCTAAAGGCACAAGAAAATCTAAGTTATCTACAACTATTTACATGACTTACATTATACTGTATATTATCTATAAAATTTGAATGACGCGCGTGCGCCGAAAAAGTTCTTATGTTGGCAAAACAGAGTGCGCGCATGCGCAGAAGCGTCTGTGTAACTACGGCACTGCCGTTATTTCGTAAATTTAGATCACGCGGCACAGTATTGCAGTTCATATTGTTCGTGTGCGCGCGCATTTCTTAGTCGTTGCACAAAGAAAATATTCCACCAAGATTACATATGAAGACTACATTCTATGACAGGTAACTTAGTTTTAAAATTACAATATTTGTTATAATACAATACAACTTTAGATTCTTGAATGTTCTTAGTTACATAGCATTGCAATGAAATGCTTCAACGAAAAATGTTCTGTTGTTTCAGGTGCGTTGACCTATACACATCGTGTCGTTATTACAGTTTATATTCATCTACTGCACAGTACTGTTTCACAGGTTAGTGTCGTCGTGGTAGAGTTTTTTGATCACAGTAACATCGCTGTATAACAACGTGATTGATACATAAGGATGTCCATTTCCTATTTCCATTATAGTCGTTGTGATGCAGTTCGTTGTGACAAAAAGCATTGTTTATTACAGATCAGACGTGACCCGTCGAGTAATTAGTCCATATGCAGTTCGTTTTCGATATTCCGTGGAAGCTTGGTTGCAGAACCTCGGACGGCACATAGCTGGCGTCGATCCTTGGACAGTCCAGGTAAGAGTGTCCGTCACATTTCGAGAACATTTCATTCCCTGAAGTTCCAACCAGAATTCTTCCACCCGTCGTGTTGTTTTCTGGACAGGCACTTTGTGTCCATTTAATCCAGTTAACATCTTGAAGTTGGGTACTGTAGTAATGTCACTAGACGATGCACGAATTATGCACTTCACATATTCAGTTTTTTTTTTTTTTTTTTTTTTTTTTTTTTAATATAGCTCACCTAAATGTTCGTTATCAGGAGAAAGAAAACTGGCGTTCTACGGATCGGAGCGTGGAATGTCAGATCCCTTAATCGGGCAGGTAGGTTAGAAAATTTAAAAAGGGAAATGGATAGGTTGAAGTTAGACATAGTGGGAATTAGTGAAGTTCGGTGGCAGGAGGAACAAGACTTCTGGTCAGGTGACTACAGGGTTATAAACACAAAATCAAATAGGGGTAATGCAGGAGTAGGTTTAATAATGAATAGGAAAATAGGAATGCGGGTAAGCTACTACAAACAGCATAGTGAACGCATTATTGTGGCCAAGATAGATACGAAGCCCACGCCTACTACAGTAGTACAAGTTTATATGCCAACTAGCTCTGCAGATGACGAAGAAATTGAAGAAATGTATGATGAAATAAAAGAAATTATTCAGATTGTGAAGGGAGACGAAAATATAATAGTCATGGGTGACTGGAATTCGAGTGTAGGAAAAGGGAGAGAAGGAAACATAGTAGGTGAATATGGATTGGGGGACAGAAATGAAAGAGGAAGCCGCCTGGTAGAATTTTGCACAGAGCACAACATAATCATATCTAACACTTGGTTTAAGAATCATGAAAGAAGGTTGTATACATGGAAGAACCCTGGCGATACTAAAAGGTATCAGATAGATTATATAATGGTAAGACAGAGATTTAGGAACCAGGTTTTAAATTGTAAGACATTTCCAGGGGCAGATGTGGACTCTGACCACAATCTATTGGTTATGACCTGTAGATTAAAACTGAAGAAACTGCAAAAAGGTGGGAATTTAAGGAGATGGAACCTGGATAAACTAAAAGAACCAGAGGTTGTACAGAGATTCAGGGAGAGCATAAGGGAGCAATTGACAGGAATGGGGGAAATAAATACAGTAGAAGAAGAATGGGTAGCTTTGAGGGATGAAGTAGTGAAGGCAGCAGAGGATCAAGTAGGTAAAAAGACGAGGGCTAGTAGAAATCCTTGGGTAACAGAAGAAATATTGAATTTAATTGATGAAAGGAGAAAATATAAAAATGCAGTAAGTGAAACAGGCAAAAAGGAATACAAACGTCTCAAAAATGAGATCGACAGGAAGTGCAAAATGGCTAAGCAGGGATGGCTAGAGGACAAATGTAAGGATGTAGAGGCCTATCTCACTAGGGGTAAGATAGATACCGCCTACAGGAAAATTAAAGAGACCTTTGGAGATAAGAGAACGACTTGTATGAATATCAAGAGCTCAGATGGAAACCCAGTTCTAAGCAAAGAAGGGAAAGCAGAAAGGTGGAAGGAGTATATAGAGGGTCTATACAAGGGCGATGTACTTGAGGAAAATATTATGGAAATGGAAGAGGATGTAGATGAAGATGAAATGGGAGATATGATACTGCGTGAAGAGTTTGACAGAGCACTGAAAGACCTGAGTCGAAACAAGGCTCCCGGAGTAGACAATATTCCATTGGAACTACTGACGGCCGTGGGAGAGCCAGTCCTGACAAAACTCTACCATCTGGTGAGCAAGATGTATGAAACAGGCGAAATACCCTCAGACTTCAAGAAGAATATAATAATTCCAATCCCAAAGAAAGCAGGTGTTGACAGATGTGAAAATTACCGAACTATCAGCTTAATAAGTCACAGCTGCAAAATACTAACACGAATTCTTTACAGACGAATGGAAAAACTAGTAGAAGCCAACCTCGGGGAAGATCAGTTTGGATTCCGTAGAAACACTGGAACACGTGAGGCAATACTGACCTTACGACTGATCTTAGAAGAAAGATTAAGGAAAGGCAAACCTACGTTTCTAGCATTTGTAGACTTAGAGAAAGCTTTTGACAATGTTGACTGGAATACTCTCTTTCAAATTCTAAAGGTGGCAGGGGTAAAATACAGGGAGCGAAAGGCTATTTACAATTTGTACAGAAACCAGATGGCAGTTATAAGAGTCGAGGGACATGAAAAGGAAGCAGTGGTTGGGAAGGGAGTAAGACAGGGTTGTAGCCTCTCCCCGATGTTGTTCAATCTGTATATTGAGCAAGCAGTAAAGGAAACAAAAGAAAAATTCGGAGTAGGTATTAAAATTCATGGAGAAGAAATAAAAACTTTGAGGTTCGCCGATGACATTGTAATTCTGTCAGAGACAGCAAAGGACTTGGAAGAGCAGTTGAATGGAATGGACAGTGTCTTGAAAGGAGGATATAAGATGAACATCAACAAAAGCAAAACAAGGATAATGGAATGTAGTCTAATTAAGTCGGGTGATGCTGAGGGAATTAGATTAGGAAATGAGACACTTAAAGTAGTAAAGGAGTTTTGCTATTTGGGGAGCAAAATAACTGATGATGGTCGAAGTAGAGAGGATATAAAATGTAGGCTGGCAATGGCAAGGAAAGCGTTTCTGAAGAAGAGAAATTTGTTAACATCCAGTATAGATTTAAGTGTCAGGAAGTCATTTCTGAAAGTATTCGTATGGAGTGTAGCCATGTATGGAAGTGAAACATGGACGATAAATAGTTTGGACAAGAAGAGAATAGAAGCTTTCGAAATGTGGTGCTACAGAAGAATGCTGAAGATTAGATGGGTAGATCACATAACTAATGAGGAAGTATTGAATAGGATTGGGGAGAAGAGAAGTTTGTGGCACAACTTGACCAGAAGAAGGGATCGGTTGGTAGGACATGTTCTGAGGCATCAAGGGATCACCAATTTAGTATTGGAGGGCAGCGTGGAGGGTAAAAATCGTAGAGGGAGACCAAGAGATGAATACACTAAGCAGATTCAGAAGGATGTAGGTTGCAGTAGGTACTGGGAGATGAAAAAGCTTGCACAGGATAGAGTAGCATGGAGAGCTGCATCAAACCAGTCTCAGAACTGAAGACCACAACAACAACAAATGTTCGTAGTTACTCATCGAAGAAATCGTTCATCGCGTTTACAAAGGTACGATGCATCATGAATGTCATTAACAGTTTCTTTCACATAGGTTTCTGCGTAGTTGCAGACTTAGTAATGTACGTTAATGTCCGTGAACAGTGGTTCACTACGCATTTTTTTTTAAAGTTTTTCACATTTTGGCACTCGTTATCGTTCAAATTTTCACACAGTAACAGTTACATTATACATCAGTTAAAAAAAAACATAAGTAATCATACATATACACGTCACATATTTTCTTAGCATAAACATAACACAGTTACACATAAACATGTTTTCATCATTATTACATAGCTATAAATTATTACATTGTGTCACATTTGATTACATGGATTGCAGATATTTACGTCCTCTTTAACGGTTTTGCTGGGATTTTATCGATGTTTTTTGTGATGTCATCTGAAATTAAGATAGGTTAGACACAACATTCATTACATCAGTAGGCAAGACCAGGCGTTTTCACTACTCAATAAATATTCAAAATAGTAAGAGAGAGAAAATGTTCGATTCCTCGCGTTTTGTGCGTGTGTGTAGAGTGTATGTGTGGCCTTGACTACTGATAGATGCCTTTCGTGTTGAGAGATGTGCGTCTAATCTATTTCTCAAAGTAAAAGATCGCTTCACAGATGACGTCTGTCAGTTCGTCAGTTCGTCAGGTGTCATACCAAGTCAGTGGTACCTACAATAACAAATGTTCCGTGAAAAATTTAGTATGTCATTCACTGCTACGTAATCATAAATTTTACTTTAATATTCAGTCTTCTCAGTGGAGCCGTGGCGTTGAAAGAAAAGTTCTTCTGTCTTCAACTGCGTCACTGGAACCGCTGAAATGAAAATTTCTATACTGCTTATTATCTGTGTTGTAGCAAACAGAGTTTTGCGAGTTGCTTAGCAATGTTTTCATGGGTATGACTTTGACATTATTTGGCATGAAATGCTCTAAGATCTCGGTGTGCGTATAGCCCAATAATTTTGTTAGTTCTAGGATGTTGTAACAGATACGCACCAGGATGCGGTATGTTAACAATTATATAAGGTCCTTCATATAGCAGACGCCACTTAGCGTTGCGTCGTTTGAGTGCTACAGATTTATGAGTACGAAGTAGTACAAGCATTCCTACCTTGAATTTTTGTTTTCTTTTTATTATGTTTGTGTGATGTTTGTTTCGTATCTGTGCGTGATGTGTCAATGTAGTCAATACTTCTTTTATTTTCTGTTCAGGTGTGATTTCCTTGTCTGACAACTTAGGTAATGGTTCTATCCACTGATCGTTCTGTTTGCAATTGAACATGATCTCGTTAGGTGTGTAATTCGTATCGTAAATATTTAAGTTATTGTGTACGTCTTCGAAAAGACGTAGGTAGGACACCCAATTAGTATGTTTTGATGAAATATAGGTCCTCATGAATCGATTTAGTTCTCGGAAAAGTCTCTCAGTCGCGTTACATTGTGGACTAAACTTTGAAATAAATATACTTTTAATGTTATTGTCCTTCAAGAAATTTCTCCATTTGTACCCAGAGTAGTATGCTGCATTATCTGACAGAATTGCTTTAGGTTTTCCCACGTGCGTCAGGTAATCACTTGACAATCTTCGTATTATAGCATTCGCAGAGGCGGATTTTAAAGCATAAAGTTTTACATGTTTAGAAAATATATTGTAAAAAGCTAAGATATATTTGACGCCTCCAGAGCTTGCTGGATGCGGTCCACTGATGTCAGTACACAGAATTTCCAGGGGTTTATTAGGTAAAATAGAATGTAAATCTGTTTTTGTGGATAAATTCTGGGGTTTTGATTTTTGACATATGACACATGTTTTTAGTTCCCTATAAATTTTTCTTCTCATATTGCTAAAATAACAGTATGTACTGAGCTTTGCCAAACACTTTTTCGTCCCATAATGACCCCAAACTAAGTGTGTGTGCCAAATTAGATTACGTTCAGACTCTTTGGGAATGCATACACACCAGTTAGTAGCATTTGGATGTCGGCGGTAAAATAACACATCATTGTGTAACTTGTAATACTTAGTCAAAGGATGGTTGTGTTTTTCTACCAGTAATGTTATTATCTTATACCAGTGAGGATCAGATTTTTGTAATTCAGCCATGTTTCTGCACATATCAATATAATATTGGTGATACTGCTTGTTTTGCATTAAGAGAATCCTGTAGTCATTTATATTTTCTAAGTCACTGTTGGTATCATTCATACCTTGTGGAAGTCTAGACAAAGTGTCTGCAATGGTGTTGTCCTTACCTCTTATGTACTTAATTTCAAAACAGTAGTTCTGAAGTGTAACTGCCCATCGTGATAGTCTAGGATGTACAAGTTTACAAGTTAACAAAAATGTCAGGGCCTGGTGATCGGTGTAAATTACCGTATGTTTTCCAAATAAATAATAATTGAATTTCTTGAATTCCCATACTATGGAAAGTGTTTCTAACTCAGTAGTGGAGTATGTACGCTCACATTCAGTTAGTGCGACTCGCAAACCCAATAATTCTTATCTGTTCCTCCTCTTTATTCTTTACAACTTGAAATAAGCAACAGCCCAAGCCAGTACATGAAGCGTCACAAGTCATACAAAAATCTAAATTGAAATCTGGATGGCTCAATATGTTAGCATTCACTAAAGCATGTTTAATTGTATTAAAGTCATTCTGGCACTGTTCCGACCAGATCCAAACTTGATTCTTTCTGAGTAGATTTAGCAGATGTTTACTGTTCAAAAGTGGTTGTGGCAAAAAACGTCTGAAAAATGAACATAGCCCAAGGAATGATTTTAACTGCTTTTTAGTTCGAGGGCTAGGAAAGTTTCTGATAGCATCTAATTTACTGGGATCCGGACGTATGCCCTGTGAATTAATGATATGTCCTAAATACTTTATCTCACTGCAACCAAACTTTGATTTTCTTAGGTTGGCTGTGACTCCAGCTTGTGCAAATTTTTCTAAAATTCTTTGAAGTGTGTCAACGTGTTCCTTCCAAGACTGTGTAGCTATCAGTATATCATCTACATAGTGTGTGACTGTCTCAACTAAATCGTCGCCAAGCACGGTATCCAGGGCTGTAATGAATACCCCAGAGCTGACATTCAGTCCGAAGGGTAGAACACAAAAACTGATAGGTTCGCCCCCCGAACATAAATGCAGTATATTTCCGAGAATCAGGAGTGATACCCACCTGCCAAAACGAATTAGCGAGATCTATTGTGGAAAAATATTTTGCATCTAGAAATTTCTGTAATTGCTCTTCTAAATTTTCAGGTTTTGTGTGAACCGGTAAAATTATTTCATTAATAGCTCGTGCGTCTAAAACTAACCTAATGCTTCCATTTGATTTTCTGACAACAAGTAGAGGACTACAATAAGGTGAGGTGGATGGTTCAATGACCTTCCAGTCTAACATTTGTTTTAATTCTTGCCACACAGCAGGTCGTTGAGATAACGGTACGTTATATGTCTTATGGTAGAAGATCTTGTGAGGCTTAACTTCAATCTTGTACACATACGTGTTGATAACACCTAATCGTTTGGTAAAAACTTGTAAATATTTGGATAACACTTCCTGTAGTTTTATACGTTCATGTACACTGAGAGCTGTAGCTTCACTTATCTTATGATCAATGTTTTCAAGTCCATTAGCTCTGTGTCAGATGAGTGTGTTTGCATGTCTTGAATGTCTTTGTCAAGTACTAACTGAACCTTGTACCCTGTACAGTGTTTGTCATGCTTTAGAGTTCTCCTGTCCAAATCAATAATAATTACACTGCCTTTATCATTTAAAATACATTTACCTTTGGAGAAGTCTATAATGCAGTCCTTCTCGCTCATAATATCTATTCCTAATATGCAATTTGTCACAAGGTTTTGTACAACCAGGAATGGCCATTGTACGGTTCCATTACCTATTTTAACGTTTACAAAAACTTGCTTTGTAACCCTACATGACTTATTACCTAGAGCGGTAGTTATTTTACAGTTTTGGGCAGGAAACTCAGGCACAGGCTCCAATTCACACGTCTTTTTATAGAAATTAAAAGACAAGACGCTCACAGCTGCACCTGTATCTAAGATAATAGTAGTTGGAATCCCACCTACTACACCAGTAGTAGATGCTAAAACAATTTCATTTGTGTTTAAACGACATTGTGTACTGTCTTGTAAAAGTTCATCTGATATATTGTCATTGTAGTTGTATCTTATAAATAAAACAGGTAGCTTTTGTTTAGAATTATTAGGCACATCAATATTTTGTTGTTCAATTGTGGTGTCAAATAACTGATTAACATTGAAGTCGCCCCCCAAGAATTCTTCAGCCACGACCTGGGGCAAAGTAGTGACTGTTTCTAGTTTGTTGGATTATCATTTGTACTAGGTACTGACACAGATTGGGGTTGTGCATCAGGTGTCATTTCTATTATATTCACATTCGGATATTGCCTATTATGATCTCCAAACTTTTGCGGTTGTTGTTGCTGTTGCGCATTATAACTTACCTGTCGGTCGTAAGGTATGCTCCAATTTTGTCCTGGTGGCTGCTGTGGTAAAGCAGTATTTGAATGAAAGTATTGATCGCTACGAGTCCAGCCTTGATGCTGTCTTGGCTCGTAGTTATTATTATTTCTATTTCTGTTTGTGTTTTTGTTGTTACATTTGTATCCGTTGTTACCGTTGTTGTTATTACCGCGGTGCCTTTTGTATGGATTGCCGCATGAAGTGTTATTACTGTTGTAATTGTTGTTTGTATTGGAATACGCATGTTGATTTTGATTTCCGTATTGAGACGGCATGTGAGTTTGCTGTTTTTGCTGTACCGCGTATCCAACTGTGGGCGCGCCAGAATTGTGTTGGCAAGCCTGCATGTTTTGCATACCACTAGTGTAAACATTGTGGCTGCTGTTTTGCCGCGCGAAGCGCTGATCTTCAAGTAACATGTCAACCGAATCTAAAGCTGTTAAAAAATAATCTGAATCGTCATCCGGGATATGTAGAAGTTCTTCCTTAATGTTGAAAGGCAATTTGGCCTTCAACGCTCGGAGTATATCACGCGTTGCGACTGGTTCGTCTAAAAAATGTCCCATGTTCAAGTATTTTTCAAAATATCTGCGTAAGTTACCATTTTTACTGTTAAAAGTTTCAGGTTCTAAAATTTGTCTTCTGAGTCGCTCCTGGACGGATTGCGACCAGAATTTGTTCAGAAAAGCACGCTCAAACTCACTGTACGTGGTACATACGTCAGATTGACTGTATGCCCAGACAGCTGCATCGCCTTGGATGTAACCGACAATATATGAAATCTTTTTCCGGTCACTCCAAGTGCGTGGAAATGCGTTACTAAAAGATTTAAGAAAAATCACCGGATGAATGGTTCGTTTTTCTGGGATAAAAGCCTGAAATTGCCTGTGTTTTATTAAGCTTTCTTCTTCCTTTGCATTATGATATGGATTTGTTCCACTGTAATTACTGCAATGCTCAGCTGGCGAGTAATTACGATAATGTTGCTGTAGTTTACCATGATAATAGCTTGTGTTTGTGTTTGCACGTTGTGGTATGTGTTGTTGTCGTGGTGTGTTTTGTTCTTGTGTGTATGTTGTGTGCGGTATGTGTGCGTCACACTCGTATGTATGTTGGTTTCTGAACTGTACATTTTGACTGATTTTCGTTACATTCAGACTGTGGTTGATCGGTGAATTGTCTCATGGGTGCAGTGACGGATTGTACTGCATCACTAATCAGCTGTTTGTTATTAGTGATGTATTCCGCTACGGAGTCGTGCACAATTGTTGGTAAATTTTCACGTATGCATCTATCAAAATGTTTGTCTTTGTTCTCTACCCAATCATGAAATTCTTTATTAATATTTTGAAAATGAGCTGTGGCATCAGATTGTAAGATGTCAGTCAGGTGTTGTTCAACATCGTCAAATTTATTCTGCACGTCAGTAATTCGTTTTTCAAGGTTGTCGTGTACTGAAGGATATGTTTGAATTTGTTCAGTAAGAGCTTCACACGTGACATTAAGGTTTTTTAATTGTGTCTGTAAAAGTGCTACGTCATTTGTAGTCTTTTCTTGTCTCGTATTAAGCTTGGAAAATTTCGTACTGAGTTCAGTCATCTGTTTGGTCAGTGTGGCGTCTATAAGTTCCACACGTTTACACAAAGTGTCATTACATGCCTTGATTGCTATGAGGTCAGATTTAATTTCGTCATTTTGTGTCTTTAAGGTTGCCATGTTTTCCGCGTTCTGTTTCATTAGCACTTGTAACATGTTGGCAATGTTTACTGTTTGCAAGGTCTCTGCCCCCGCCGCGTCATTAGACGTGACGTCATGTATTAACATGGGCTCTGACTGAGACTTAGAATTTTTTGTGGTGGACGGCCTATTGTCAAAACTTCCGTTAACACTTGCGTCAATATTTGATGAATCGTCACTACCGGTTGCTGTCGTAAAGTCATTTTCTAACACTTGTCTCTCGTCCGAGTCGGATTGCGTCTGAATAGTATGTCTTTGCTGTTCCATCTTTGCGTATTGTTTTCTAGTTATGACCATGCCACACGTGATATATATTTCAAGAAATTAATGTTTGACACTGGTTTTAAAATAAAATGCAGTTGAGCATGAATCGCTCGTAGCAACAATGGCTGTTTGTTAATTTAAAAATGTAAACTGAATATGGGATTATTGTTAATGGCTGCTGTCCATGTTACAACGTATCGTACAGAAGTCGGCCATATTGTACACTCGTGTATTGGTATTGTTGCAGAAGTTATTGTTTAAGGAAAAGTACTGAGAATGAAATTTATCACTGAAAACTGCTACGCGCGAAAGAAATACTACAGAATCTACTGAAGAGCTAATACACTGAATTATGCGTCTGGTCAAGCCTGCCAATGCAAAGATGCTGCGTCTTACCTTGTTTTGCTGGAAGCTTCATTGCGTCTTCCCGCAAAATTTTAGAATTGGAAAATATCTTCAGATCTTTGTTATTTCTCATACATTCACGTCCAGGTCAGAAAGTTGATTTTTCACATGAAACAAAGAGAACAATGTAACAAATGACAAAATAACAAGTCCGACACGCAGTCGCCAATATAAAATAAATAAAATAAAATAAAATATTAATTATGTATTATTGTATGATAGTGATTGGTTGTAATTAATATTTGCGTGACGTTTAATTATTCGGTATCAGACGCTTGACAATGGCTTTTTCGTAAATGTAATGTTATTCGTAGTTGACCGTGAAATAAAACTGAAATAATCGGACTTCGTAATTAAATCGTTACCAAAGACTGCTGCGGTAGGTGCGGACTCATAATCTAAATCTCAATATTTCAATAATTTGCCAGCCATGCCAAAACGTCGTACAGAGGTGATTGTCTACTAAACAAAAAAATTACACAGTTAGTTAAATCAGATATATTCAATGAATAAGCCTACGGTTCATAATCCTACTTACTTTTATAAATATAAATTCTTTTCAGAATCGAGTGCCTAGTATGGTTGCAACTCGCAGTAATTTTCTATAACATGAAATATGGCGGTGTGCCAGACAATAAACTAAAATAAGTGCTTCTCGCACCACTTCAACCAGGACCTCTCCTTTTTTAATCAAACATACGAGTAACGTAATTGTGCTTTTGTTTTATCAGCGACACAGCGCTGCAGTTCTGTGCCATAGGCTTTATTTATTTCTCACAGATTAATTATTTAATTAAGATTTCGCGTTTCCGAGGAAACTCACGCACGGCATGCAAATGTGCCTTTATAGCAGGATTCGAACCTGCGACCGTAGCAGTAGCGCGGTTCCGGACTGAAGCGCCTAGAACCGCTCGGCCACAGTGGCCGGCTCAGAATGGAATGTCCCATGCATCTAGCTCCAACTTCCATTCCGCCTTCACAATGTGTTAACTCCTATTATGCGGCCATAATCAAGTCGGCAAGCCAAGTACAAATGACAGCTCTGCGAAATGAACAACCTTTTTATACCTTGCATATGCGGTACTACCGCCACCTGTATATGTGCATATCACTGTCCCATTACATTTATCAACGCAGTGTATAATAACGAGGAATTCCGACTATCTGTGTCTAATATGGAATATTTGTTTATCGTCTTGAACTTTTCCTATTCTGTCATCCTCAGTTACGCGTAATATTGTGTTATTAAGTTTCATGTTACCAATATTATCATGTCAAACGCGGTTCGGCCTTTATTTTTTGAAATATGTAATCAGTGGGAAGGTTTGTAGACGATGCTCTATAAGCATAATCGTTTTCTTAGTTTCAAAGCTGTTCCTCTGTTTCCATTCATTCGATATTTCACTATTACACTATTGAGAATATGATCAAATGTTTGTTCTCGTTCAGGTCGATAAAGGCGAAACGTATGTCGTAATAAAACAGGGTTTCTTCAGTTCCATGTAGACGGACCTAAATTTAAAATGAACAGCACGAAATCTGTTTCTGTAGAAGTCAACTGCCTATCGCTGCACCCTGAAATTTTAAGCGAACGTTTTTGTTTGCGCAAAAACCCACGCCTTTGTCCCGCTACAAAGCTTTTCCTTGAGATAAGGAAGAAACGGAGCACAAGCTCGGATTATGAAAGGATGGGTAAGGAAGTCGACCGTTCCCTTTCAAAAGAACCATTCAGGCATTTTCCTGGAGCAATTTAGAGAAATCAAGGATATCGTTAATCAGAATGGCAGGGAGGGGATTTGACCCGTCGTCCTCTCGAATACGATCCCAGTGTGCTAACCACAGCGCCACCTTGCTCGAACCTCCGGAAGTAATTTGTAGAAGCCTGTACGAAGCTCGGTAGGTTTCGAGCTGGCCTCTATACTGGACACCGTCTTCCAGATCTTTCGCGATAGAAAGCTTGTATCGAACCTGAATCGCTTATAATTAATCCCACTGATATCTTGTTTACTCAGCTGCATCGACGCAACGTGCTAAACAGGTTCACTCACGTAATGTGAGAGTCATCTGCCGATAACCAAAGACGTTATTCGGAGCTTCGTAACAGTGACAGGAATGTGGCTGAAGTCGAAAGTTCGGGACACTATCTCTCTTCTAACATCGCACACTACGAGCACACTGTAACGTTTGTACAGTTCGCCTATGAATTCGTTTAAGCAGGATTTATTACGAAAAGGTTATTAATACATTTACCCACAGCCGCACATCTCGCGATTCTCGAACAGGTTTCGTAAGGAAGACAACGAGAAGTCATAGACTATCAAACTTACCGTACGTTTGAGGCAGTTTATTTTCAGCTTATGTATACGCATATTTTTTACATGTTCATACTTACAAAAACGTAAATGACACTTTAAGAAATTATTTATGTACGAAAGTTCTAGCAGTAGTTAGATTGTAAAGAACTGGCTACTGGCGCCTAAATACGGTAAGAGTCACATTCTTGTCAGACGTTCATGAAGTTAATATCTTCTGGCAGAAAAGGAGATTAAGAAGTCTGAAGCTGCAAAACAGTTTTAGTTGTTTTAATTGTAAGATCCACTGAAGCTTAACTACTGCTCTAGTTATAAACGAACAGTGGTATGCCATTCCTGCAACATACAAGTTCTCAACCACAGCAGTCACATATTCACGTGTTGGTTGGTTGATTTGGGGGAAGAGACCAAACAGCACGGTCATCGGTCCCATCAGATTATGGAAGGACGGGGAAGAAAGTCAGCCGTGCCCTTTCAAAGGAACCATCCCGACATTTGCCTGAAGCGATTTAGGGAAATCAGGGAAAACATAAATCAGGATGGTCGGACCCGGTTTTGAACCGTCATCCTCCCGAATGCGAGTCCACTGTGCTAGCCACTGCGTCACTTCGCTCAGTCATATTCGCGTGAGAGATGCTTATCGCACAGTAATGCTTTTAGTCCTAATACAGTAGAATTTTTTTCTTCCTGCATTTGATGCTTAACATTATTCACTAGTTCAGAAGAGGGAATTCCAAGACAGGCAAATGGCATCAGGACTAAGTAATTTTTTTTTCCTAATTTGTTTACTCAGGAAAAGAGGATACATCAACTGCAGAAACCCTGCGATACAGTTTCTCACAAGATGACATACCACCAGTTACAACTGTTGTCAATTTCTTTCAGATCAATAGTCGAAGCACTTGGGTGTACCATGAGGTTTTCACCTTATCGTACATCCAAGTGCTTCCGCTATTTATCTATCTGTCTTTGTATTTCCTATCCCAAAAGGAAGCTGTAAATTCAACATGACGCAAATAACTGGGAATCTCTGAAATCCCTACAAAACGACAATACAGCTAACAAAAACATTTAGTAGACAGAAACTGAACTATTATAACATTTCATTTACGAAAGGACATTCTAAATTACCAGTCCCGAGTGAATTTACGCTGTACAATGCAGTGTGTGCTGATAGTAAATTTGCTGACAGATTAAAACTGTAGGCCGGTCTAGGACCCTAAACTGGGAATTTCGATGGAGGTTGAGGTAGCTTCGAGTCCCGGTCCAGAACACAATTGTAATCTGCCAGTTAGTTTGAAATTACCAGTGTTTCAATCTTACGTCCTTGAGATAGCGTCCTTCACGGTGACGTACGCATTCGTGTGATCTGCCATTGCGACTCCCCATTGCTCGCTGAAAACAGCTCAGCTGGAATACCGAGGATTTCGTTTGGTACTCATTATTTTAGTTCATCCAGTGCTCAGACGAGTAGACACTAATTTGTACTGGTTCAAGAAAAAAACACAAATAATGTGGGATAAGACCAGCCGTATCGCGGACCTTCGATGACACACATACCGAAAACAGCCGCTGTTTACTGCCTCGTGGTAAGCCATGTGGCTCCACCTCACTAAACGTAGGCGTCTGTACAGTACACCTTGACATGCTACCTTATCTCTGTCATCTCGTTCACATTATCTCGACGCGTGATATGCACTGAGGTGAAAAAAGTCGTGGGATGCCCCCTAATATCGCTTCGGACCTCCTTTTTATCCGGCATAGTGCAGCAACTCGACATGTCGTGGACCCAACAAGTCGTTGGAAGTCCCCTGCAGAAATATTAAGTCACGCTGCCCCTACAGCCGTCCATAATTCCGAAAGTGTTGCTGGTGCAGGATTTTGAACACGAACTGACCTCTCCAATACGTCCCATAAATGTTCGATGGTATTAAAGTCGGCGATCTCAATGGAGGAATCATTCGCTCAAACTGTCCCAGTGACAAGGTGCTTTGTTATCCCAATACATTCCATCGATGAATGGCTGTAAATGGTCTCCATTAAGTAGAATATAACCATTTCCAGTCAATGATCAGTCCAGTTAGATAAGAGTGATGTGTCGTCAGCTGGGCCAACACCTTGTAGCTCGAGATGGCTGAAAATGCACACTAGACTAACGCAGACGGGCGTGAAGTACTGGAACAGGCTACGTAATTAATGCTATGAAGAAAAGTACGTAGCTGGATTAATACTTATCTTTAATCAATCATTGTGGTACATCGCTCTTGACGATACACAGGAGACTTTAATTACAATCACTGTAAGGCTAATGGCGCCTTGCTAGTTCGTAGCCATTAACTTAGCTGAAGGCTATTCTGTCTCTCGGCTAATGAGAGAGAAAGGCTTCGTACATCTAGTCGCTAGCTAGGTCGTCCGTACAACTGGGGTGAGTGCTTGTTCGTATCACGAGACCTGCCTTGTGGTGGCGCTAGGTCTGCGATCACACAGTGGCGACACGCGGGTCCGACATGTACTAAATGGACCGCGGCCGATTTAATCTACCACCTAGCAAGTGTGGTGTCTGGCGGTGACACCACAAAGAGGACCTGTCCATTCCGTGTAAACACAATCCACACCATTATGGAGACACCACTGTCTTGTATAGTGCCAGGATCTATGGCTTCGTGGTGTCTGCGCCACATTCGAACCCTGCCACCAGCTCTTACCAACTGAAATCGGGACTCATCTGGCCAGGGTCCAATCGATACGATTATGAGCCTAGGGGAGGCGCTGCAGGCGATTTCGCGGTGTTAGCAAAGACATTTGCGTCATTGTCTGCAGCCAGAACCCATTAACGCCGCACTTTCCTAACAGATAAGTCCATCGTATGCAGTGTTGGTTGTCTGTTAGCACTGACAACTCTACGCAAAAGCTGCTGCTCTCGGTCGCTAAGTGAAGGCAGTTGGCCACTGCCTTGTCCGTGGTGAGAGGTAATTTCTGAAAGTCGGTATTCAAGATTTTAAACATGGCTGCAGCAGCAAATGTTAAAATTCTTCACAATAAAAGGATGACAGTCAAAACAGTTGCAGGATAAAATTTTTTTTATTAAAATTCTTGACCAAGGTTTCGGTACATATAAATATAAGCGAAGTAATGGTGCTAAACTGTTCGCTTTGACCCTGTGCCCATTACACATGTTGTACAAATGGAGATGTCTTAATTACTGACGACGCCTTTGGCATAATTGTTTTATTATTCTCCATTGCATGATGTAATTTTAGATGTTTTACTTCTGATGAAGGTATATTTATATGTACCGAAACCTTGGTCAAGAATTTTAATAAAAAAAATTTTATCCTGCAACTGTTTTGGCTGTCATCCTTTTATTGTTGTGAAATGTCGGTATTCTCAACATGCACTTTACACTGTCGATCTCGGAATATTCAATTCCCTATCGATTTCCGAAATAGGATGTTCCATGTGTCTAACTCCAACTACCATTCCGCATTCAAAGTCTGTTAGTTCCCGTCGTGCGGCCATTACCAAATCGGGAACTTTCTCACATCAGTCACCTGAGCACAAATGACAGCTCCGCTGCCGGCCGGAGTGGCCGAGCGGTTCTAGGCTCTACAGTCTCGCACCGCGCGACCGCTACGGTCGCAGGTTCGATTCCTGCCTCGGGCATGGATGTGTGTGATGTCCTTAGGTTAGTTATGTTTCAGTAGTTCTAAGTTCTAGGGGACTGATGACCTCAGAAGTTAAGTCCCATAGTGCTCAAAGCTATTTGAACCAATCTTGACAGCTCCGCCAATGCACTGCCCTTTTATACTTTGAGTATGCAATACTTCTGTCACTGCATATTTTCATACCGCTATTCCATGATACCTCAGTGTATGATAGGTGCAGCAGATTTTTTTTCTCTTTTTCTCAGATATCGGATCTTTAAATTCACCGAAAAGCGTTTATTTCTTCCAAAATTTCCTGAGTATATACATACCTTCCTTTAAGAGAGTTTCCTGCAGACACAACTCTGCTGTGGTACAGATAACAGCTGCATCACATTGCGCGATTGAAATGGCGTGATAACTGGAAATGTACTCCACAGACGAAGTTCGTGGAACAGTACGATTCTTATGGGCAAATCCTCTAAATTGCGTAGAGACTCATCATCAAATTCCGGTAGCATATGGAGGAAATGCAGTGTTGCTTCCATCCGTAGTGACATGGAGTCAACAGTTTGATCAACGACGCACAGACGTGGGTGTCGCTGATCGAGAAGTGCAGACCTTGGAACACAGGGCTAGCTCAGAAAACATCTCGGGGAACCAACGGAAGATCCGCTTATGTTTCAATTATTACTAAAACTTCTGAGAAGTTGCCATATTAGATCTGTCAAATAAAATAATTACATCGAGTTTGATTCTTGCAAAGATGAAAAGAGGAAACAGCCACTATTGATAACGTTACTTAGGACACAAATAGCGCTGTTAACGGATTCGAAACGATAGGTGCATCTTCAGTTGGATGCACATTTGTTGATGTGTACTTTAATTTAAGTCCTTTATTCCCCCTTGTGTTGGTAAGTTCCTTGGGGTGACAGTGCCGTACAGCAAAAAACTATATCAGAAACGACCTAATTAAACGTAACTATCCATCGTGACGATTGAACACAATGTAAACGTATCTTTAAGGGTGAGTTGTTGTAGTTACAGTTTACTCACGTGGAAAATCACGGGTCATTCTGTTTCGTTTATAAAGTCGTTGTTTGCTGCAGGGCACCACCACCGCAAGCGGGAATAAACATTCGAAACTAATGTATACATCCACAAATGTGTATCTATTTGTGAACAACCGTCTAATTATGACCCGTCGGTTCAAAACCGGTAACGGCGCGATTTATGTAAATAAATAGCATTACCAATAGTGGCCTGTTGCCGTGTTCTTCTTTGTAAGAATCAACTTGTATTTTATAAAGAACCAGTTTCAATATGTCAACTTTCGGCACAACAGAAATAGTTACACTTCAGATGTACATATTTCCATGTTTTCATCTACACAAAAACTATTTTTTCCCATAAATGTACTTGATAGTTTCCATATAAATGACAATTCCTCCTTTCTTCATAGTACTTCTGCGACAGCAAGTTTATAATCCTCAACATTTAACATGTCTATTCCTGGATTTAAATTGTGTTCAGACACGCAGAGCACATCAAATGGTGCACTACGCCCTGACTGTGTTAAAAACAACGCATATAAGTAGGTGCCAGATACGTGAATGCTAGGATTTGTAACAGATTGTTGTCATTGTAATTAGATTAGACTACGTTTTCGTTCCATAGATCCAAAAAATTAGATGACTCTCGTGGGTGTGGAACATGTCAGAAAGTATAACATTAAAACAAAAAACATTTGAATATAATACTTACTACGCTGATCATTTGTCAGGAGATTGTCGAAGTAGGTGAATACAATGCGGTAAACTGGAACAGCTAATATTAACACAATTAACACGCTGTCAGAATGAAACATTGTTATGCACTATTAATAAATTTATCATACACAAAATGTCTAATCTTGACTGTTGTGACCAAGTGCTGTCAAAAGCTAAATCTAAAAGATATTTTTACTTCAGCTGGCTTAACAGTCTCTGTTAAGATATTCATCTATTGAGTAGGAGGAGTTGCCTGTCAAAAAGTCTTTTAAACTCAGTTTAAACCGTGTTTTACCTAAAACCAAGTTTTTAATGGTTGCTGGCAATTTATTAAAAATTTGTTGTCCTGAATATTGGACCTCTTTTTGGGCCAAGGTAAATGATTTTAGATCTTTATGTAGATTGTTCTTATTCCTAATATTGATACTATATATTGAGCTATTGGATGGAAATAGAGGTGTATTACTTGCAATAAAGTTCATTAAGGAATAAATATACTAAGAAGCAGTGGTTAGCATACAAAGTTCCTTGAACAGGTTTCTACATCATGTTCTTGAATTTACACCACAACTGATTCTTATCACACGCTTTTGCACCCTAAAAACGTTTGCTCAGTTTGATGAGATGCCCCAGAATATGATCCCATATGACATAATAGAACGAAAGTAAGTAAAGTATGCAAGTTTTTTTATACACTCCTCGAAATTGAAATAAGAACACCGTGAATTCATTGTCCCAGGAAGGGGAAACTTTATTGCCACATTCCTGGGGTCAGATACATCACATGATCACACTGACAGAACCACAGGCACATAGACACAGGCAACAGAGCATGCACAATGTCGGCACTAGTACAGTGTATATCCACCTTTCGCAGCAATGCAGGCTGCTATTCTCCCATGGAGACGATCGTAGAGATGCTGGATGTAGTCCTCTGGAACGGCTTGCCATGCCATTTCCACCTGGCGCCTCAGTTGGACCAGCGTTCGTGCTGGACGTGCAGACCGCGTGAGACGACGCTTCATCCAGTCCCAAACATGCTCAATGGGGGACAGATCCGGAGATCTTGCTGGCCAGGGTAGTTGACTTACACCTTCTAGAGCACGTTGGGTGGCACGGGATACATGCGGACGTGCATTGTCCTGTTGGAACAGCAAGTTCCCTTGCCGGTCTAGGAATGGTAGAACGATGGGTTCGATGACGGTTTGGATGTACCGTGCACTATTCAGTGTCCCCTCGACGATCACCAGTGGTGTACGGCCAGTGTAGGAGATCGCTCCCCACACCATGATGCCGGGTGTTGGCCCTGTGTGCCTCGGTCGTATGCAGTCCTGAATGTGGCGCTCACCTGCACGGCGCCAAACACGCATACGACCATCATTGGCACCAAGGCAGAAGCAACTCTCATCGCTGAAGACGACACGTCTCCATTCGTCCCTCCATTCACGCCTGTCGCGACACCACTGGAGGCGGGCTGCACGATGTTGGGGCGTGAGCGGAAGACGGCCTAACGGTGTGCGGGACCGTAGCCCAGCTTCATGGAGACGGTTGCGAATGGTCCTCGCCGATACCCCAGGAGCAACAGTGTCCCTAATTTGCTGGGAAGTGGCGGTGCGGTCCCCTACGGCACTGCGTAGGATCCTACGGTCTTGGCGTGCATCCGTGCGTCGCTGCGGTCCGCTCCCAGGTCGACGGGCACGTGCACCTTCCGCCGACCACTGGCGACAACATCGATGTACTGTGGAGACCTCACGCCCCACGTGTTGAGCAATTCAGCGGTACGTCCACCCGGCCTCCCGCATGCCCACCATACGCCCTCGCTCAAAGTCCGTCAACTGCACATACGGTTCACGTCCACGCTGTCGCGGCATGCTACCAGTGTTAAAGACCGCGATGGAGCTCCGTATGCCACTGCAAACTGGCTGACACTGACGACGGCGGTGCACAAATGCTGCGCAGCTAGCGCCATTCGACGGCCAACGCCGCGGTTCCTGGTGTGTCCGCTGTGCCGTGCGTGTGATCATTGCTTGTACAGCCCTCTCGCGGTGTCCGGAGCAAGTATGGTGGGTCTGACACACCGGTGTCAATGTGTTCTTTTTTCCATTTCCAGGAGTGTATTTATGTCTCCTACATCTGAGATCATTTCACTGCAAGTACATACCTGTTTAGGCGCATAAGCAATTCTGCGTTGTGCCCTTCCCAACTGAATTTATTATTGAGTTGTAATCGTAAAAATTTAACACTGTCAACCTCTTCGATCTGAATGTCTTCATATGTTATACACAAGTTGAAAGGAAATCTCTTACAGGTTTTGGACTGCACATAGTAGATCTTCTCAAAGTTTAATGACAGTGAATTAGCTTTAAATCACTTGTTAATGTCAGCGAAAATTTGATTAGCAGCTATTTCTAAATCTGTACTTGACTTCCTACCTATTGCAATGTTCGTATCATCTGCAAACAAAACAAACTTATCATCTGGCAATATAACACATGAGAGGTCATTAATGTACACTAGAAAAAGCAGTGGACCCAAACTGGAAACTTGAGGAACACCACATTTAATTAATTCCCAGTCAGTTGGAGACTGACTGCTTACTGCACAGGTATTTTGCAATGACACTTTTTGTTTCCTGTTAGATAGATAAGATTCAAACCATTTCACAGCATTACCGGTGACACCATAATATTCTAATTTACTTAAGAGAATGGTGTGGTACACACAGTCAAAGGATTTTGACAGGTCATAGAAAATGCCAGTAGCCTTTAATTTATTATCTAAAGAGTTAAGTACTTTCTCGCAGTAAGTGTAAATAGCTTTCTCTATATCAGACCCTTAATAAATCCAAACTGTGACTTGGACAATATATTATTTGTAGTCAGATGGTTAAGGAGACGCTTGAACACAACATTTTCAAATATTTTTGAGAAAGCTGGCAAAAGTGAAACTGATCGATAGTCTAATGGTATCTCTTTATCCCTCTTCTTGTAAATAGGCTTAACTTCAGTATATTTTAGCCAGTCTGGAAATACTCCGCTGATAAGAGATTGATTACACAAAGAACTTCAGATAGAACTCAATTCGCATGAACACTTTTTGATTAACTTCGTCGATACGTTATCATATCCACTGGAATACTTAGATTTTAAGGATTTTATCACGGATGCTACTTCTTTGGGAGAAGTGAGTGCCATTTCCATTTTTTTGAAGTTCTTTTTAAAGACTGGTCTCAGATATTCCATTGCACTGTGCACCGAACCTGGAAACCCCAAGCTGTCAGTAACAGAAACGAAGTACTTGTTTAAAATGTTTTCAACACTACATGCACTTGTTACCAAAGTCACATTAATTTTTAGAGCTATCTGTTCCTCCTCCTTTTTGGCCCCACCTGTCTCTGTCTTCTCTATATCCCATACAGTTTTTATTTTGTTGCCTGATGTTTTCTCATAATAAAGCTGCTTCTATTTCTGGATTACTTGCTTCAATATTTTGCTGTATTCTTTGTAATGCATTACAATTCTAAAATCAGAGCTGTTTCTAGATACTATATACAGTCTCCTTTTTGTCCCACGTGATATCTTTATTCCTCGTGTAATCCACGGTTTATTTTTCGACTCCTGTGTGACTTGAGTTACCTTTAGGGGAAAACAATTTTCAAAAGTGGATGTAACTTTATTAATAAATGTTTTTTTTTTTATTTTCCATTTGAGTCAGAAGTATTGTAAACATCTATCCAGTTCACGTCTTTGACCAGTTCAATTTTTGATTGATTTATTACCCTCCTGTACTCAGATTTAATAGATTTTTTTATCCTGACTAGTTTCAACATTTAACACAAGATGCTGCATGTCATGATCAGACAGCCCATTTACTGTTGGTTTTATGATATGACATTTTTCCCTAGATTTACCTACAAACATATTATCAATAGCAGTCTCAGAGCATTTACATATCCTAGTAGCAAAGTTCACAGTAGGAACTAAATTGAATGATAGTGTTACTGACGGCAATAATTGTTCACTGACAGAGCTTTTCAATAAATCCACATTAAAATCACCAGCAACCACTATTTTCTTGTTTTTTACCATGGGATAGGACAACAGAGCTTCCAGATTTTTTTATGAAGAGGTTAAAATTTCTTGAAAGTGAGCTGTATATATACTTACTATTATAAAGGGCTTATTATGAAATACTGCTTCTGTTGCATAAGCTTCTAAGTGCTGCTCTGAGCAAAATTTATTAATATAAATATTCTTGATATCAAAATTTCTGACAAATGTGGCAACTCGTCCTTTCTCCATATTTTCTTTACAGAAATAAGAAGCTAACTTGAATCCTGTAACATTTAACATAACTATACCAATGGTCACATGATGCTCAGAGATGTGAACATAGCATGGTTCTGCTCCATGCGACTTATGTGTATACAAGTGTAACTCCTATACATTTCCGAAACTTGTAACAACCTGCTAGACATGACCTACTGCATGAGGATGTCGAGATCTGGGCAAATTATTTGATTGTGCAAGGCGAAAATTCACTGGTTCGCCCTGTCCGCTTTTTATACAGCTGTGCTGAATCTCA
The DNA here is from genome assembly GCF_021461385.2 of Schistocerca piceifrons. Lineage (NCBI taxonomy): Eukaryota > Metazoa > Arthropoda > Insecta > Orthoptera > Acrididae > Schistocerca > Schistocerca piceifrons. The sequence continues at coordinate 670,151,122 of NC_060139.1, forward strand.
CTCGCTGATAAGCGCTGCTTTCCGCTTTTGCCACCGAGAGCGCTGAGCCGTGTTTACGTGCCGCTGCATGCAAGTAGCGCCTTTACTGGAAATATCCCACGTAGAATAACTGCCTACGTATTTACGGCTCTGCCGCTTAAAACTGCGAGCTTAGCGGAGTCTCTCCCAGAGAAATATCGAAGCGCCGAGTCGCTAATTAGGCCTGCGAACCTTAGCCTGCGATGGGCGCCTTCTTTACAAGGACGTATACAGCGTCTGCTCTGGTTCATACAAGGAGCAGCGGCTTGCAGACACATAATACTGCTCTAGAAATCATGACTATTTACGCAAAAGACAAAGCCCTCTTACGTTACTTTTCTCACTCAAATATATTTCGGGACATTTATTCTGTCATTTTACTGAAATCCTTGTTTCAGTTGGTGACCGGGTTTGAAGCAGCTCTCCACAGAACTGTATCCTGCGCAACTCTCTTATTCTCTGCGTAATTACTGCAACCTACATCCAATTGAACCTGCGCAGCGTAGTCTACAGTTTTTAACACAATGCGCTTCCCTCCAGTAATGGAGTAAGTATTCCTTGTGCTTGTGAATACATCCAATTCTCAGCTTTCTACTTTAGCACCAGTTCAAAACATTATTTTCCTTCATGTACGTACAGTTTATCCAAGTCTCATTCCCTCCAGACAAAGACGGTACATACTCAGCTCATCGAAAACAAGCCCTCTGATATGTGAATAAGGCCGCCTGGGTCATATGGGGAAGACGTAACGTAATATGAAATGAATATATGACCTTTGGCACACACTGATGAAAACATTAAGACAACAGCAAGGGCAAATAAGTGCAAGAATTATGGCCCAATTACCTTAACAGCACATGCATCCAAGCGCTAACAAAAATGATATCGAAAAAATGGGAAGAAAGCTGAGGATCTGTTAGATGATGATCCTTTTGGCTTTAGGAAACGTAAAGACACCAAAGAGGCACTTCTGATTCTCCGCGTGATAATGGAAACAAGACCGAGGCAAAAACAAGACACCTTCATAGGATTTGTCGACCTAAAAAAAAGCGTTCGACACCTACTTTGAGGCGGAAATTTCTGGGAATGTACATCTGATCCATAGCTTTGTATCAATTGAATCATGGACTGTGGGAAAAAAGGAAAAGAAGAGACTCGAAGCGTATGAGACGTGGTGCTATAGAAGGATGCTGATTATTGGCTGTATTGATGAGAAATGAAGAGATTCTCCGCAGAACTGGAGAGGATAGGATTATGTGGCAACCCCTTCGCCACCCTTAGGTGGAGTCTGTCTACCTTCAAGCGCTAGAGCAGCCGCAAGACTGAACTAGGGTCGAAGTTTCTGAGAAGTATATTCTCAACGAACAAAGCTACAGGGGTGGCACCGAGGATGTTGCCGACCTGAGTGGTCATAGGGGTTACGGGTGGGGAGGAGGGGGGGCATTTTCTGATTTTATCCACGCATGTGCCAATGCTGAACCCTCCCCTAAGGGCGTGGAAAATGTGGGATGAAAATGAATGAAAACACTTGTCTGCTTCGAATCACGTACAGATTTCGTCAAATAATTTTAAACGGCCCCTAGTGGTTTCATCTTTTATGCAAAGCAAAAATTGCTGTCACGCTGCACTCCAAAGGGGTCAAATCATGTTCAGTGTGGATGCAGCCCCATAGTGTCTATAGAGCAGGGTTGAAACGCCCCGGAGGTGACAGCAGTATCCAGTGCGAACTGTCGTTTCCCCCCGCGAAATCTGTGGGTATGAACGCCTCAAGGGAGAGGGTGGTTTTATTGACGACCTTTATGCCATCCCCTCCCCACCCCCCGTCCCCCCAATCCACCCACCCTCGCCTCAGCGCCATTTTGATTCTGAGCGGCGGTGTGTCTGAAATGTTTTTCCCAACCACCGATACGAAAACCACATGATCTCAATCCTGGGCGTCGTGGTTCCGACCTCCATCGCTGAGGCGACAAAAGGTGGGGTGACGACCTTCCCATCGTGTGACACGTTCACCTTGGCATTGCGGAGAATTTTGGTGAAGTTTGATTCTAATGTGACATCATCAATAGACCTTGCACATCGCATGAACGTCTGAGCTGCGACCTTTTCTTTTTGTGTCGACACCTTGAAGCGTCACCAACCCAGGGGGTGACGTCACAAGGTGCCACACTCTTGCACCATTACAGAAGAAGGCTTAGGGGTCTTTGAGCCAAATTTTAAACTTACGAGGTCTGTGCAAAAAATTCGGAAACATTCGTAATTTCGCGCCAATGGTGTGTAGGAGCGAAATGTGGAATCCCTGCACACACCTGTGTTTAACGTGTAACTGCTGGAAGTTTCATTGTTGCATGTCTGTTAGTTACTATTGAGTGCTGTATTGAGCAGAACGTTGTGTCGCCCCCTTTGCGAATTTCGGAATGGCAGAGTTAAAGGAGCAAGGCGTCTGCATTAAATTTTGCGTGAAACTCTATAAATCCTTTACAGACACACCAAATGATGCAGGAAGCCTACGGTGATGAGTGCTTAAGCCTTACTCGGTGTTACGAATGTTTCACACGGTTTAAAAATGGCCGGACGAAGTTGAAGGTGACCCTCGTCCAGGACGACCTCCGACTTCTACCGACGGCGCTTATTTCATGAACGTCAACGAAAATGTGGAAGCCAGTCGATGACTGACTATCCGAGGGGTTGCAGAAGAACATAACGTTTCAGTTGGATTATGTCACGAAATCCTGACATAGCATCTCGGAGTGTATCGTGTAGCCGCGAAGTTCGTCCCACGGCTTATGAATCAAGACCAGAAAAACCTTCACCTAGCAATTTGTGAAGAGCTTTTGGTTCGCGCAAATTAGAACGAGATGTTCCTTAAGAGAATCATAACCACTGATGAAACGTGAGTCCACGGTTATGATGTTGAGACCAAGTTTCAACTTTCACAGTGGGTCAAATGTGAAAGCCACGCTGATAGTTTTCTTTGACTTTGAAAGATTAGTTCATCACGAATTCGTGCCACACACGTAAACTGTTAATCGACGGTACTATTGGGACGTGTTGCCATGCCTGCGAGAAAATGTGAGAAGGAAACGGCCCGAAGCGTGGCTCTTGCATTACGATAACGGACCCGCACATTCATCCCTATAGGTGCGTGACTGTTGCACAACAAACGAAATCACTGTGCTCCCTCATCCTCCGTACTGTTCAGACGTGGTCCCTGCGAACTTTATTTTGCTTTGCAAATTTGAAAACCCCATTAAAAGGACAAAGATTTGCAACGACAGAAGAGTAAAAGAAAATTCGGCGACGGTGCTTCGCGCGATCCAGCAAGAAGCATACCAAGACTGCTTCCGGAAGTGGAAACGGCATTGAGAGCGGTGGATAAGTTGTGGAGGACAGTATTTGGAAGGAGACCAGGCACAATAAGTAAAAATTAAGCGTAGAAAATTTTTGTGGATGGAGTTCCTCAGTCTTCTGAACAACTTCGTATACGTTGCATTGGGAGACAATTACGGAGATTCTAAAAAGTGCAACTTCAGTTTTGTTGCACAGTGTAATTCCACGGTACTGCAGGACGGTACTAGAGGGAGCTGCAGTAGATAAATAGCGGAGCAAAAGACAGAGATCGGAATATATCTAACAAATAATTAAGGAAATAGGTTGTATGTTTTTGCCATGGGAGGACGGCTTCCATGTGCCAATCTCTTCATCTCTCGCCACAGCAAACCAGTCAAATGACTGATGACCCAAAAACATAAATAAAATAAACATATTTTCTTATACCAGTAATAGTAATATGATCTTTCATAATGCCGCACTGTGGACAGAGTAAGAACCACATACCAAAAATAAAAAACGCTGACCCTGTAACTGTATTTGGCTTGTTGTGAAACTGATCGGTTCTTTGAGAGCTCGCATCAGACTAACAGTGTTTACTAACCGCTCGCCGATCTCCCATACATTAGAACCGAATGTTTAACAATTAGCGATAACTTGCTGGTAGTTGCTCCACAAAGTAAGGTGCCAGTCGACAGGATTTATTTATCACCTGGCCTACAGCCTGCAACGAAAGAAACAGTTGGTGATGGCATAGAGCTGTATTTATTGATGAGTCAAGATTCTGCCTTGGTTTCAGTGCCCCTTGTGGGAGGTACAAACTCAATCAGGATGACGGGTACCGCCAAAGGTGTACCACGCAACGACACACTAGACGAGCGTCATTGTACGACAAGTCATATCTTACGATGGTTCACACTCCTCTGGTGCTAGCTGAAGGAACGGAGACGTGCTCTTCAGCATATACTTCTCACGGTGCCCAACGTGCTCTTCAGGATTTTGTTCTGTTTACCATGAACATGAGATCTGTCTCCTGCAGTGTATCGCCCACCGTGGAACAGCGTCTCATCCAGTCCGTATTATTCGAAACGTCCGTTGTAGAGTTGAGATGGCACGGGACAGCTACGTGGCGCAGTACCGTGCAAGTACTTCCACAGTCAGCTTAGTTGAAAACTGTACGCTTCCTTCGCATCTAGGGGATACCATACAAGGAACCGTAACTGAGATGCGGGAAAATTTGTTAATATGCATTCGGCTCTGTGACCGTTATCGTATAAAGTGTGAAATACACTACTGGAAATTGAAATAAGAACACCGTGAATTCATTGTCCCAGGAAGGGGAAACTTTATTGACACATTCCTGGGATCAGATACATCACATGATCACACTGACAGAACCACAGGCACATAGACACAGGCAACAGAACATGCACAATGTCGGCACTAGTACAGTGTATATCCACCTTTCGCAGCAATGCAGGCTGCTATTCTCCCGTGGAGACGATCGTAGAGATGCTGGATGCAGTCCTGTGGAACGGCTTGCCATGCCATTTCCACCTGGCGCCTCAGTTGGACCACCGTTCGTGCTGGACGTGCAGACCGCGTGAGACGACGCTTCATCCAGTCCCAAACATGCTCAATGGGGGACAGATCCGGAGATCTTGCTGGCCAGGGTAGTTGACTTACACCTTCTAGAGCACGTTGGGTGGCACGGGATACATGCGGACGTGCATTGTCCTGTTGGAACAGCAAGTTCCCTTGCCGGTCTAGGAATGGTAGACCGATGGGTTCGATGACGGTTTGGATGTACCGTGCACTATTCAGTGTCCCCTCGACGATCACCAGTGGTGTACGGCCAGTGTAGGAGATCGCTCCCCACACCATGATGCCGTGTGTTGGCCCTGTGTGCCTCGGTCGTATGCAGTCCTGATTGTGGCGCTCACCTGCAAGGCGCCAAACACGCATACGACCATCATTGGCACCAAGGCAGAAGCGACTCTCATCGCTGAAGACGACACGTCTCCATTCGTCCCTCCATTCACGCCTGTCGCGACACCACTGGAGGCGGTCTGTACGATGTTGGGGCGTGAGCGGAAGACGGCCTAACGGTGTGCGGGACCGTAGCCCAGCTTCGTGGAGACGGTTGCGAATGGTCCTCGCCGATACCCCAGGAGCAACAGTGTCCCTAATTTGCTGGGAAGTGGCGGTGCGATCCCCTACGGCACTGCATAGGATCCTACGGTCTTGGCGTGCATCCGTGCGTCGCTGCGGTCCGGTCCCAGGTCGACGGGCACGTGCACCTTCCGCCGACCACTGGCGACAACATCGATGTACTGTGGAGACCTCACGCCCCACGTGTTGAGCAATTCGGCGGTACATCCACCCGGCCTCCCGCATGCCCACTATACGCCCTCGCTCAAAGTCCGTCAACTGCACATACGGTTCACGTCCACGATGTCGCGGCATGCTACCAGTGTTAAAGACTGCGATGGAGCTCCGTATGCCACGGCAAACTGGCTGACACTGACGGCGGCGGTGCACAAATGCTGCGCAGCTAGCGCCATTCGACGGCCAACACCGCGGTTCCTGGTGTGTCCGCTGTGCCGTGCGTGTGATCATTGCTTGTACAGCCCTCTCGCAGTGTCCGGAGCAAGTATGGTGGGTCTGACACACCGGTGTCAATGTGTTCTTTTTTCCATTTCCTGGAGTGTATATTCAGTGTATTAAAAAATTTCATTCGTTTCGTATTATTGCTTCAGGGCGCTATTTTTTCATATTTTTGTCGAAGGGGCGTTAAGCCCTATTTTCATTTCGTCGTTTTCATTAATGCAATGGATGCAATGAGATTCCATTTCGAAGTTCGACTCCTTCAGTGCATAGCGACGAATGCTACTCCTACGAGCGACCTTTACAAAGGGTAGATTAGGATCACAAAATTGATGGGAATAAACATCAGAGAAACGGCGAAAATAGTAGTATCATCATACTATCGTCGTCTGTAGAAGGTGTGCAACTACACCCAAATTCTTAGTGGGACGACAAAAAGCGCTTTGTCCTTGCCATATACAAGACCACGAGCGTTGCAGGCTTGCTTGATCTGTGAAGCTGAGGAGATGACAATGTGAGGCCTTCGACATCCGAGTACAATGCGAGGGAGATGAAGTGTTCCGAGCATGCTTTTCAGAGCACACTGTTGTAAACGGGACTTCGTAGTCGGTGTAAGGAATCCGAGTCCTTCTCGAGTCAACGACATCGTCATTTATGATTAATGTAGACACGAAAACATTGTGGAACAAAGGAGACGGTTTGGCTCGTCAGATAGATCTCGTTTGCCATTAGCTTACTGTGAGGGTGTAATAACGTAACCTCCCCCCCCCCCCCCTTCCACTCCTTCTCCTCTCGAACAATTCCTGGTTGAAACATGAACTGCAAAGTGGACACGGGCTAGTGATGGCAATTCTACTCTATAGTTGACGTTCGAATAACCTTCCTTGAGATCTATCACTGTTGCAGAAGGTGCAGCTGTGGAGCACCTCAACATTGACTGATGTCATTCTCATGTGGTCTGTTACAGAAGCACAATCCATTTGTGTCACATGGGCAGGGTCATATTACAGTCGTTGAAGGTAATGTTCACATCCTGAACTTGACATTCGTCACATTCGAGAATCATCGAGTTCAAAATCGCTTGCACGTAAGCTGTAGGAATTGCAGTGCGTTGTCGGTTGATACTTTGTGGCATCTGCCTGTGTCTATGTACGACGTATAGGATCTATACAGCTATTGATTGCAGCTGTACTGTGTGCAGAAACGGGCTCAACAAATCAATACACTATCAGGCAGGTAGACGATAGTATAGTATTGATCATGGAACAGGAAAATTGAAAAAAAATTTGCTACACCAACAGCAAAGCAGTTTAATTGACTTCATGCAGTACATTCTCATTTATATTTGTGGCAAGTAATACCTGTCGCGTCACAGTTAACCGCGCTATGAGTACAGACAGCAGCAATTAATTGACTTCCTATTCTACGCTTAGCATAATATTTCAGTCTCGGAACGCAGAGAAAATTTGTTAGCTTTTATTTTTTATGATCTGATAAAGTACTCTTCAAAAGAGATGTAAATGTGTGTCTACTGGCATTCAGATGTGTTTGACAAAAGGAATGCGTGATTAAAATAATCATAATCATTTAGTGCTCCACAGATGAAAATGTAAATCTATTTCACTTACGTTATTACACCGCAGTCGGTTTTTTTTTTCTAAATGAGCAAGTCAAACATTTTAAATATCAAAGGATGCAACATCAGTTGCGAATATAGTCATGACGTGGACCAAAAATTAAATAAAACTACTTTCATAAGTCGAATCATCGTAAAAGATTTGCGGAATAAAACCAGAAAAGAAACCCAGCTAAAGTTTTATAAAAAAAATAACATCACCAACCCTTATGGAAGTGAAACGTGGGCAAAACAGGGAACCAAGAAAGTAGATTTCTGAGGAAAGTGGAAGGATGTACAAGGGAAGATCGAAAAGGAAATGAAGATATAAAGAAAGATTTAGGAACACATAATTTAAATGAAAAAATAAAGGAAAATAGTAGAAAATGGAAGGAACTTGTAGACCGCGTGGGTGAAGAAAGGTTCCCGGCAAAGGCTCTAAATTATAAATGCGCTAGAAGAAGAAATGTAGGAAGATCATGCTAAAGATGGGTACCGTAACATCCAATTTGCCTAATACATGAAGTGAGAAACAAGAAGAAGAAGGAGATGATGAACATTTTCAGGTGACCCCGAAAGATCATGTGCCGATGTCATGACACAAAAAGTATAACTGCCATAAATTACCGGCAGAATGGGTATTCTGGAACGCAACGAGCAAATTAAAACACTTGGTCGATCACCTGGCACATGCAGGACTGTCAGTACGTGCAGGGAGTGTAGCAACGTGCTGTGCACTACTGGACTCGGACGCTCAGCGAAAAGAAATCAACGGACCAAGGCATCATTGAACGCTAGTTATATTCCACAGGCACTCTGCAAGAAACGATGGTAAATACATTAATTCTAAAGTCCTAGATTCCCGGCATAATGTGGGTTTAGGTGACAGGACAGACGAAACCTTGCAGTACTGGCTGTGTTGACCTTCAAAGATACTACATTCACCACTTCTTCTTGTTGAAAAAGCTTCATGCAGACCATACCAGGCGAGTATCACTACACTGTTATTTTGAACTGCACCCGCATAAAAGTACGTATTTCCATGTATTAAAATTGTGTTTCCGTGTTTTTGTTGGTCTAAAAGTTGCGACCTCTTGCTTACAGCCGTAGGTGGAGAAGCTTGTTTAGATATTTTGATCATTTTGCAGAATACTTGACATTAACACCTCGGGTGATTCACCCAGCAAACAACCCGACGATAAAATTAGGGAAATTTAGGTCAGATAAAGGTGCGCACAATCACTTTCCGTGTACGTCATATGTAAGAGGCACCAGATAAGCTCCGCCATATGATGGCCCGCGCAGCAGCAATGGAGATAACAGTTCGAAGACTTTCACCGTTGATAACGCTCAGTTCTGTAGAAAACAATTTTTCTTTTTTTTCTGGGGGGGGGGGGGGGGGGCTATCATCAAGCTCTCAGACTCTCAGACTCTTCTGATCCCAGAAATATCGGTGATTGTCCTGTAAACACCTGCGTAATCTTTTAGCTGGTACGATAGAGAAGTGCTTTTTTAGCATGTTGTCAGCTCCAGTGTAAGTGTGAGAGTAATGCCATTGGTGAGACGATTGATTAGTAGTACTGTAAAGTAATCATCTTGGGGTTGAAGCTCTTTTTTTCCGTGTTTGCTTTAACAATACGTATGTTTTTGGATAGCGTCCCCCTTTAGCAAAACACAGTTTTGTTTTTTAACTCAAACATGTTTCACTGCAGTTGCAGCATATTCAGTGGGCTTTTATTTTTCATCTTTTTACCATTTGATGTGGTTTTTCTGATATATTGTGTTTCTACAGTTACTGTTTTGTTCCACAGTTTGTCATCTGCAACCACTTACACGTTTTGAAACTTCCTGGCAGATTAAAACTGCGTGCCGGACCGAGACTCGAACACGGGACCTTTGCCTTTCGCGGGAAAGTGCTCTACCAACTGAGCTACCCAAGCACGACTCACGCCCCCTCCTCACAGCTTTACTTCTGCCAGTACCTCGTCCCCTACCTTCCAAACTTTTCAGAAGCTCTCCTTCGAACCTTGCAGAACTACCGCTCCTGAAAGAAAGGATACTGCAGAAGTAAAGCTGTGAGGACGGGGCGTGAGTCGTGCTTGGGTAGCTCAGTTGGTAGAGCACTTGCCCGCGTAAGGCAAAGGTCACGAGTTCGAGTCTCGGTCCGGCACACAGTTTTAATCTGCCAGGAAGTTTCATATCAGCACACACTCCGCTGCAGAGTGAAAATCTCATTCTGGAAACATCCCCCAGGCTGTGGCTAAGCCATGTCTCCGCAATATCCTTTCTTTCAGGAGTGCTAGTTCTGCAAGGTTCGCAGGAGAGCTTCTGTAAAGTTTGGAAGGTAGGGGACGAGGTACTGGCAGAAGTAAAGCTGTGAGGATGGGGCGTGTGAGTCGTGCTTGGGTAGCTCAGTTCGGAGAGCACTTGCCCGCGAAAGGCAAAGGTCCCGAGTTCGAGTCTCGGTCCAGCACACAGTTTTAATCCGCCAGGAAGTTTCATATCAGCGTACACTCCGCTGAAGACTGAAAATCTCATTCTGGAGACTTACACGTTTTCTTTGACCTCGTCTTCATCACTGTCAAACACTATATACTGAGTTGCCACTGTTTCAGTGACAGTGCTCTTTCCATTTCATATCGTTTTGCGACGTTACGCCCAGATATTTAAACGACGTGACTGGCTCAAGCAGGATACTACTAAAGCTGTATCCGAACATAACAGGTTTGTTTTTCTTACTCATTCACACCGACTTGCAGTTTTTCTTCATTTAGAGCTAGCTGCCATTCATCACACCAGTTTGAAATTTTGCCTAAATCACCTTATACCCTCCTAAAGTCACCTTACCGTACACTAGAGCATCATCAGCAGACAACAGCACGTTGGTGTACATCCTGTCCGCTAAATCATTTATGTTAACAGGGAATAATAGCGGTCCTATCACACTTCTCTGGGGCACTCCTGACCATACCCTTGCCTGATGAACATTCGCCATCGAGGACAAAATACTGGGTTCTATAAGTTAAGAAGTATCCGAACTACTCAAATATCTGTCAACCTGTTCGATATGCTCGATATCCTCGTACCTTCCTTAATAGCCTGCGACGGGGCCTCGTGTTAAACGCTTACCGGAAATCTAGAAATATGGAATCTACCTGTTGCCCTTCAGCATACTTCGTAGTATATCACGCGAGAAAAGGGCAAATTGAGTTTCGCATGAGCGATGCTTGCTAAAATTACGTTGATTCGTGGACAAAAACTTCTCAGTCTCAAGAAAATTTATTATATTCGAACCGAAAATATGATCAAGCGTTGTGTAACATATCGAAGTTAGAGACATTGGTCTGTAATTCTGTGGGTCCGTTGTTTTGCTCTTCGCATACACGGGCGTCATCTGCGCTTTTTTCCAGTCGCTTGAGACTTCCCGCCGGGCTAGAGATTCACGATAAATGTATGCTAAGTAAGGGGCCAACGCCGTAGAGTACTCTTTGAAAAACCTAACTAGGATTCCAGCCGCACCTGATGACTTATTTGTTTTCATTTCCTTCGGGTGTTTTCTACACCAGGGATGCTTATTACTATGTCGTCCATACCGGAGTCTGTTCGATGGTTAAACGACGGTATGTTTGTACGATTCTCCCGAGTGAATGATTTCTTGAACGTGAAATTTAGTACTTGGGCTTTCGTTTTGCGTCTTCAACTGCCACACCAGACTGGTCAACAAGTGACTGGATGGCCTTAGACCCACTTAACAATTTTACATAGAACCGGAATTTTCTTGAATGCTCTGCCAGATCTCTTGCTAAGGTATGACGGTGGTATTAGTTGTATGCTTCACGCATAGATCTCTTCACAGACTCACGGATCACTATAACCTTTGCTTGTAGTCATTTGCTCGTTCTCTTTTGAACTGAGAGTGCAAAATCCTCTACTTTCTCAGCATTTTCCGAATCTCTTTATTAAAACATGGTGGGTCTCTTCCGTCCTTAATCCACTTATTAGCCACATTATTCTCCAGATCACGATTTACAATCTGCTTAAACTTTGCTCATGATCCTCTACGTCTATTTTACTGGAACTGAGTGATGTCAATACACTAAGTGAGATGCTAACACTCTTTGCTCTTTCTAACAGAAACACTTTTCTAGCTAGCTTGATTGATTTATTAACTTTCGTAACCATAAACGTTATTATGACATCACGATCACTAATCCATTTCTCTATACTGACGCCGTCGATATGATCTGGCCTGTTTATAGCTACAAGGTCTAAGATAATTCCATTGCGTTTGGGCTGCTGCACTAGCTTCTCAAGATACTTCTCCAAATACGTGCTCAAAAGTACTTCGCATGGCTGTCTGGCCTGTACCCTCTACAGTGAATCCAAGGGCAGCCTATAGTCCGTAGGTTAAAGTCTCATCCAACTAGTAACGCATGATCTGGGTATCTACACGCTGCGGATCATAGACCTTCTTTGAATGACGCTAGAACTGTGATAGCGAAATCGGATGACCGATATACAAGTCCAATAATTAGCTTGGTTCCAACTAGACCTGTTATACGCGACCAGATAACTTCACTGACACAACTTCGACCTCAATAGAGACAATATTTTGTCAACTGCAGTGAACTCTCCCCTTCCTATGTCTTCTAATCAGTCTTTCTGATATACGTTCCATGACTCGCTAATTATCTCAGAGCTTCCCACTTCGGATTTCAGCCAGCTCTTGGTCTCAAGAAGAATTTGAGAGCGAGGACAGTAAATTCTGGAACTTTGTTGCGAGTACTTCGACAATTTACTGATAAAAATTTGATAGTCGTAGTATCTTTACTCCGAACTCGGTCTGACTTACCTTGCTGCGTATCGATTGGCAGGTGTTGGTCAGAGTACTTCAAACTACCGCCTAGCCTAAAAAAAAACCTCATGCGCTCTCCCCGAGTACTCTGTAACCTGACCAGCTGCTTCCTGTGTATAGAGCACCCCTGACCTATCAAGGGGAACTCTGCAAATCCCCACCCGATATCTCAGGTATCGAAATCTGCAGCCAAAACTGTCACAGAGCCGACGAATCGTTTGGTTGAGACCCTCCACTCCACTCCAAACCAAAGGATCCCAATCAGCTCTGGTAATAACACAGCAACTTGTGAGTTCTGCTTGCAGCCTTGACCAATTCCGCCAGCCACCTGTATGAACTGCTCAACCCGTAGAACTGAATGCTCGAGACGACTTGGATGCCTTACTGCCACCGCAACTTCTACAGCGTTCGTTAAGTGCCAGTCAAATCATGCAATGGTTGATGAAGAGATCTTGGACCCAAAGGTGCAAGTTCCATTGCAGATGTTCTCTCCCACTTTTAGCACACAGTGGTGCTGACGATTTGTACTATTGTTCGTAGGAAATAAGTCGATTGTTTGGAGATGGTTACGTACTGTCTTGGCCGGTATTGATCTCGCACTTACTTTCAAAAATTCAGCGTACAGTACTGTATTGTTCTTCTCGGGGTACCCACTAATCATAATTTGTACGTAGCAGTGGTCAGCTGGTGTTGACCTAGCGCGATCACTGCGAGACAGAACTTCAACATCTTGTGTCTCATTATAGTTGTTCAGTGTTCAAGTAATGTCACTACAGTGTGTGGCAGTTCAGATAACAATCCTTCTCACCCTCAAGTTTGAAAAGACAATCTGTGCAAACCGTCTAAGCTTGAAATGATCCTTCGGGGCATGTTGACAGAGTGAATATCGTACGCATTCTGCACTGTCCTGGTCTGGATAGAAGACACCCGGACTGAACTGGGATTTTACACTATTTGATCAAAGGTATGCAGACACGCCTATGTAACACAGAATTGACCACTAGATCTCATGGGAGGGGTGGTGGAGGGGGGGGGAAGAGGGGGGGGGAGAATCAATAACAGTAGAATGGGTTGGTAACGAGATCATTGATTTTGAATATTGAAAATGGACTATTCAGCTGAGTGACAGATCCATCATAGATATTTCAATCCTCCTGTAGGGGTGACAAGCGGAGACACTTTTATGTTGTTAGAATGGTATTGTGGACCTGTAGAGCGTCTTTTGACGCTAATAAAACGTGGATAGCAAGCTAACATTTATTCGTTTAAATTTTCAGTGCTATGTCTTCTCATCAGCCTTGGCTGACGCCTCATGCCAGTGACATGGTGGCATTCTACTGACTTCTGCAGTTCACCAAAGTCTAGGGGGCTGACACATGGCAATCTGCAGGTGGAGCCATTGCATGAGAATATGGCCCCACACTGTTAGAGTGCCCTTCACCCTGCTCCAGGAGATGCCAGTGAACTGCGATGACACGTTGGGGTTTACTGCAATGTCGGAAGTCATATCGTCAGCTGATACTGGCCCACTGAACAGATAGACCCTACTAGCAATGATCAGGATCAGAGGCACCGGAAGGCCCTCTCACCCAGCAGTGACGCTGATTTTAGTAGGATAAGCACCATGAGATGTACTGGTCTGGAAAGGTCCTCAGTTTCCCCATCAGCAATGTGGTAGGCAGCGGCCAGGGCATAATCCCACGATTGGCAGGTAGTGGCTGCTTGTATGTTGCCATCTCAGGAACAGCAATCGGTGTGTTCACAAGAAATCCTGGAAAATCTAACACATGGACGTCGCCACACCGTAGTAAACATTGAATCGAGTGCTTCGGTACGAACATCATCCATCCTAATGACCAACTGAATTCAGAACTGGAAAACTGTAGTATTTATGGAGAAGGGTGGAAGGTAGTGACGTGAAGCTCTTTTCATCATGACTGAATGTGACCCATTTCTTTACTAGTGATCAGTGGTCCTCATTTCGGTGTGTTTGCTTAGTAATGTGTTACATGCTCTTAACTGGACTGTCAGTTCTCTGAAGTGTGTTATTGTGGCCAAGGTGGTGCTCGTTGCTTCATATCTCGGTCTCTCTCTCGGCTGACATTTTGCTGAACATCTTGCTGAATATGCAATTTCTGCTAGGCGATTGATACCGATGTAGCATTGTGTGCTCATATACACGACCGACTTACGGTTGATTGTTTCTTTCTGCTGCTTAGCTATGTCACCACCTCTGCCTGGTGCCACCTGCGGCTGTGCTAGCGCGAACTTAAAAAAATTTCTTTCTGCTGCGTAGCTACTGTATGTCGCCACCTCTCCCTGGTGTCGCCTTTGACTGTGCTAGCGGGAAATTAAGAAAAATTTTAATTCTTGCGCTTTTCTACTTTATGGCATAAAACTTCTGAAGCTGCCCAGTCCACTATTCATGGTGTGAGTGCGGAAACACAACGGAATAACTACAGCTAAACCAAGAGCAGGCAGACCTCACGTACGAAGGACAGGGACAGTCGAGGGTTCGGGAAGGTGGCTGTAAAGAACCACAAGATATCAGCAGAAGAAATCACTTGTGAGGTCCCTTGCGCTGTCAGCAGTCCAGCTGGCACATTGACTGTGCGTAGGGAGTTAAAAACAATTGAGCACAGTGGTTGAACAGCCCCTCGCAAGCCACACATTTCTCCACTCAGTGGTCAATGGTAAGCGAGGGTGAGGCCACAGGACTGTAGATTACTGGAAGTGAATGATTTGGAGTGATGAACAACGCTATTCGACGAAAGGTTTCGGGTTTGGCTAAAATCTGCAGGACGTTAACTGCTATCACATGTAGTGCCACAGGGAATTAGGGAGGAGATGGTCTTGTGGCATGCGAGTGTTTTTCGTATTTAGGGTATCGTCCCCTTGTAACACTTAACAAAACGCTAAATGTTGAAGGAAATGAATATATTTTACTAATGAGTGTAGTGCCCGCTGTAGAGGAACGGTTTGGAGACTACTTTATCAGCATGGCAACGTACCCTGTCTTAAAGCAGCACCTGTGAGGCAGTAGTTTCTGAACACAACTTTCCTGAAATGAGTTGGCCCGGCCACAATAGCGACTTCAAGCCAATGAAACACCTCTGGAATGCATTAGAAGGTCGACTTCATTCCAACATCGCCACCTTCTCTGCTTTCGGTTCTGATAGGCATTTATACGTCTCATTGGAATTGTTCGCAGCAGAGCTCAAGAGCTCATAAAGAGGAAGGGTGGACACACCCCATATTAATGTCCACTAACAGGTGTCCAGATACTTTTGATCAAATAGTGTACCTTTACTTAAACCTCCATTACACGGGTGGATGTACATTACCGAATTCCTGTGGTCGAAAGTATATTTACCGAGCGTTTTCCGATTAAAAAAAAAACAGATAATGTAATATGCCAAACTTTACGGCACATTACGTTCATGGAGAGCAGAATGACATTAGGTGAGTTTGTGGTAGTTTTAAGTAAAGTCTTTAATTTATTAGAGCCAAAGTAAAAAAATGAAACCACATACTTGTGCTTATTCTGTCTGTTACGCAACACAGAGTGAGAGCAGAGGAGACCAGCACCGTATGCTTCCTTTGTAACGGGTGTGATTAGCGCCCGTCGGGGGGAACCTACCTGCTTGCTGCCAGCCCGCAGAAGAAGATGCCATCGGACTCGTCTGCGTCGCTGATATGTAATTATTGTACATTGTTAAAGAAATGTGTTATTTCTAAATGTATGAAATGTTTTGACACTGTAGTCTGTGTTCATCTGCCGCACTGTAAAGTTTGTTTTATCTGTCAAGATGAAAGTAATACATTTAATTATGTCAGGAAGCTTTGTGTACATTGTGTGTGGTTACTTATGATTCAGAAGATTTTTCGCTATGTTTTCTGAGTGAAAGGTGTTTCGGGAAACTCTAAAACATATCAAAAAAAGAGGTCGAAGAACACTCATGAACGTCTCTGGAGAATTAATTTTAGTAAATTAACATGAGCAATGAAAGAATTTTTCCAGCGTCCTAGCCGCAGTGGTAACACCGGTTCCCGTCAGATCACCGAAGTAAGGCGCTGCCGGGCTGGGCTAGCACTTGGATGGTGACCATCCGGTCTGCCGAGCGCTGTTGGAAAGCGAGGTGCACTCAGCCCTTGTGAGGCAAACTGAGGAGCTACTTGATTGAGAAGTAGCGGCTCCGGTCTCGTAAACTAACATACAGCCGGGAGAGCGGTGTGCCGACCACATGCCCCTCCATATCCGCATCCAGTGACGCCTGTGGCCTGAGGATGACACGGCCGCCGGTCGGTACCGTTGGGCCTACCAAGGCCTGTTCGGCCGGAGTTAGCTAGTTAATGAAATAATTTTGTACCTATTACAACAATTTTAACCGAAGACAGGAAGTGAACAGTCCAACTCATATATTTTTAGCTATTTATTTGTACGAAGATACAAAGTATATAATCGTTAATGAAATTTGTATACGCCAAATTCATTAAAAACTCGTCGGCTGCAGTATATGATCAATGGAAAATCTCTGGAACAGCAAAGTTAGCGAATCGCAGTCTGTTTCCATAGTTGCAAAGAAATTCAATTATTTGAAAATATGTTAACGACAGTAAGTTTTCTCCTCCTATTAGCTTAATTCTGCGAGATCCTAAGGACTTGAGATGACGGCTGAAGAAAACAGGGCACAAATAAAGATTGAATGAAACCCCACTGCACTCGTCCGTGCTAATTGCTACTGCATTACGGCAGAAACTAATGATAAACTAGAACATAGAACTACAAAATGTAAGTCACGAGGCTGCAGAAAACTTTTTTTTTCTGCTAACAAATTTTAAAGGTAATTGGGAGCACGACGTGGCTTCTTGCAGCGGACATGCGTTCACCTTTACACTCGTCGATGAGAAAGTGCTGCCATATAGAGAGTGTGATACAGGGCACGTGTGTGCTCTCATGGGCACTCATATGCTGAAATTTTTCGAACCAAGTGGTGTAGTTGTTATGACACTGTGGTCGTAGGAGGAGTAGAGGTCATATCCCCTTTAGACAGCCAGATTCTGCCAGATTCTGCCAGAATCCATTAAGGCGAATGACAGAATGTTTCCTTTACAAAACGCATGGCAGATCCATTCGCCTTACTTGCCCAATCAGAGCTTGTGTTCCGTCGCCAACGACCTCGACATTAATTGGGCATTAAACCCTTAAGTTCCATTTTCGAGTCATCACTGATACTTTTGAAGGCTCCTATGCAGACCATTGAGGTCCATCTTTTATATGCAGAGACTTGCAAGGCATTAAAGAGGGATTCGATCTCGAATAGGGACCTTCTTGCCAACGATGCCATACGCTCATTTCATTTCGTTCCCAGACCGGAACGCTGTTCTCGCAAAACACTGTTGTGTAACCGGTGTCCTTGGAATTATGCAGCAGTTCTGGGTAGTAAGTCCCCATCGAATAAATGCATAGGTTTCATCAAAGTAACGTAAGACAGGTTAGGGCTCGTGCAGAGGCGCAAAGACAGTAATTTTTCCCTCGCTCTGTACACTGGAGCTCTCGTTCGTTGTTCCATCGTGACTGCCGTGAAACAGTACCGTACTATTCACACATTCTATGCTACAGGGCCGCGTTTCGTCGCCCACATAATATTATTTGCTCGGTCCAGAGAGCTGCGGTCCTTATTGACTGGCCTTTGTAGATGCAGATGACTCGCCATTAGCGCAGTCTTAATAACAGCCGGAACCAGCGTCCACAGACAAAAGCAGCGGGTCATCCGCCTCGAGCTTTGTCCGCCAGAACAACTATTTTCTGCTGTTTTATTAAGATGCGCAGTCCTTCGTAGTAGCATTCAGGAACGCTGTTTTTAATTTCTCCTCTGCTGCATCCCACCGTAACGTACCTTTGTAGCTGCGGAACTTGTCTGAGTTCTTTAGACGCTGATGCCTCATTACTGCCTTACTTGCAGCCACTTAACCAGTGTTCTTGTAGGTCTATCGAGAAGCAAAAGTCTTTCTCAATTAATTTAAAAAAAAAGACAAGTCTTACCCGCAGCAATTCGTGAGAAAGGGTGCAAACGGATAACTATTTTGGGGCTGCTTTTTTTCCCTTGTTCTAGTGTACCCGTCCCGCTACACCAGATTACTGCAACAATCTGTGCTCAATACATCAAAATTCACAACTGTTTTTCGCCCCTGCTGTATTCTTCTCAGCAGTAATAAGAAATTGTAAAGTGGAACGGTGAGGATTGACCGTACCCGTATATCTATTTTCTATTCTATTACATTTGCGTATTAAGTAAGGAAATTTGACATTAATTTCTCCTATTTTATTGTTATCATGCCTGTGCAACATATGTAATGGCAGCAGAATAATGGTCGCACTGTCTTCTCAAAATACTGATTCTCTAATTTTGGTTCCGGGAGAAAAACATCGTCTTTGTTCCAAGGATTCCCATCTATTTCCCAGAGCATTTCTGTACCTTTTTAAAAAAAAATTTTTACATGTCTACGCTTCACCAACGATGCAGTAAGGAACTTCATAGGATTGGAAAATAACAGCCAACTAGTTGCAGGATTAAAGGTTTACTAACCTGTTACCACGATTTCGACTAATGTGAATTTTAATTCTTTAGAAGAAAAAGGGACTATTGAACAAATAATTACAAAACAGTTACAAATCAACCAGAGAACGAACCAAGTTCGATAAACAATATTTCAAACATTTTTAGATCATGGTGCAAATGGCTCTGAGCACTATGGGACTTAACATCTATGGTCATCAGTCCCCTAGAACTTAGAACTACTTATACCTAACTAACCTAAGGACAGCACACAACACCCAGCCATCACGAGGCAGAGAAAATCCCTGACCCCGCCGGGAATCGAACCCGGGAACCCGGGCGTGGGAAGCGAGAACGCTACCGCACGACCACGAGATGCGGGCATTTTAGATCACATTCACTCCTAGAATCTTATATTGACAGAAATGGTTGTTCGAGTTAAAAGGCTCCTGTCTAGTACATTGGTCACGTCAACCACAAATATCAACGTTAAAACGCATAATTGAAGGTAGTACCAGAGTACTTTAGAGTCTGTTGTGAAACTTTTAAAATAAACCAAACGTGGCATTGGATCCAACTGACATATAGTATGGCTTCGACGTAAAACTTTTAAAATAGAACAACGTGACATTGCATAGAGCTGATGCTTCAGTACGGCACATACAAGGCTAGTGGCTTCAGCCGACTAACTAAGATGTGCAGGCATTGGCAATAGGTAAAGTATGATATGTGGCGCTTACTGTGCACTGAACGCCCAGTGCCTGATTCAGCAAATAAAATGGTTAACAGCTAGAATTAAAACTGAATAAGACAAATGAAAATAAGAAAAAGGAGGCGAGGTAGACGTAGAGGGAAACGTTACAGATATAAGAAACATAAACAGCCAGCAGGCCCAGGTAAACAGTGACAATTATTCCCACATGCGTGCATAAAACAGCACGAGAAGAGCGGGACACTGCTAAGTGACAGTTGTTGTCGTGGTCTTCAGTCCTGAGACTGGTTTGATGCAGCTCTCCGTGCTACTATATCCTGTGCAAGCTTCTTCATCTCCCAGTACCTACTGCAACCTACATCCTTCTGAATCTGCTTGGTGTATTCATCTCTTGGTCTCCCTCTAAGATTTTGACCCTCCACGCTGTCCTCCAATGCTAAATTGGTGATCCTTTGATACCTCAGAACATGTCCTACCAACCGATCACTTCATCTAGTTAAGTTGTGCCACAAACTTCTCTTCTCCCCAATCCTATTCAACACCTCCTCATTAGTTATATGATCTACCCATCTAATCTTCAGCATTCTTCTGTAGCACCACATTTCGAAAGCTTCTATTCTCTTCTTGTCCAAACTAGTTATCGTCCATGTTTCACTTCCATACATGGTTACACTACATACAAATACTTTCAGAAACGACTTCCTGACACTTAAATCAATGCTCGATGTTAACAATTTCTCTTCTTCAGAAACGTTTTCCTTGCCATTGATAGTCTACAGTTTATATCCTCTCTACTTCGACCATCATCAGTTATTTTGCTTCCCAAACAGCAAAACTCCTTTACTACTTTAAGTGTCTCATTTCCGTAATCTAATTCCCTCAGCATCACCCGACTTAATTCGATTACATTCCATTATCCTCGTTTTGCTTTTGTTGATGTTCATCTTATACCCTCCTTTCATGACACTGTCCATTCCGTGCAAGTGCTCTTCCAAGTCCTTTGCTGTCTCCGACAGAATTACAATGTCATCACGCGAACCTCAAAGTTTTTATTTCTTCTCCATGGATTTTAATAACTACTCCGAATTTTTCTTTTGTTTCCTTAACTGCTTGCTCAATATACAGATTGAATAACATCGGGGATAGGCTACAACCCTGTCTCACTCCCTTCCCAACCACTGCTTCCCTTTCGCGCCCCTCGACTCTTATAACTGCCATCTCGTTTTTGTGCAAATAGTAAATAGCGTTTCCTCCCTGTATTTTACCCCCGCAACGTTCAGAATTTGAAAGAGAGTATTCCAGTCAACATTGTCAAAAGCTTTCCCTAAGTCTACAAATGCTAGAAACGTAGGTTTGCCTTTCCTTAATCTATTTTCTAAGATAAGTCGTAGGGTCAGTATTGCCTCACGTATTCCAATATTTCTACGGAATCCAAACTGATCTTCCCCGAGGTCTGCTTCTACCAGTTTTTCCATTCGTCTGTAGAGAATACGCGTTAGTATTTTGCATCCGTGACTTATTAAACTGATTGTTCGGTAGTTTTCAGATCTGTCAACATCTGCTTTCTTTGGGATTGGAATTATTATATTCTTCTGGAAGTCTGAGGGTATTTCGCCTGTCTCATATATCTTGCTCACCAGATGGTAGAGCTTCGTCAGGACTGGCTCTCCCAAGGCCGTCAGTAGTTCTAACGGAATGTTGTCTACTCCCGGGGCCTTATTTCGACTCAGGTCTTTCAGTGCTCTGTCAAACTCTTCACGCAGTATCGTATCTCCCATTTCATCTTCATCTACACCATCTTCCAATTCAATAATATTGTCCTCAAGTACATTGCCCTTGTATAGGCCCTCTATATACTCCCTCCACCTTTCTGCTTTCCCTTCTTTGCTTAGAACTGGGTTTCCATCTGAGCTCTTGGTTTTCATACAGGTGGTTCTCTTTTCTCCAAAAATCTCTCTAATTTTCCTGTAGGTAGTATCTATCTTACCCCTAGTGAGATAACCCTCTATATCCTTACATTTGTCCTCTAGCCATCCCTGCTTAGCCATTTTGCACTTCCTGTCGATCTTATTTTTGAGACGTTTGTATTCCTTTTTGCCTGCTTTCTCCTTTCATCAATTACATTCAGTATTTCTTCTGTTACCCAAGGATTTCTACTAGCCCACGTCTTGTTACCTACTAGGTCCTCTGCTGCCTTCCCTACTTCATCTCTCAAAGCTACCGATTCTTCTTCTACTGTATTTCTTTCCCCCATTCCTGTCAATTGTTCCCTTATGCTCTCCCTGAAACTCTGTACAACCTCTGGTTTAGTCAGTTTATCCAGGTCCCATCTCCTTAAATTCCCACATTTTTGCAGTTTCTTCAGTTTTAATCTACAGTTCATAACTAATAGATTGTGGTCAGAGTCCACATCTGCCCCTGGAAATGTCTTACGATTTAAAACCTGGTTCCTAAATCTCTGTTTTACCATTATATAATCTATCTGAAACTTGTCAGTATCTCCAGGTTTCTTCCATGTATACAACCTTCTTCCATGTATACAACCTTCTTTTATGATTCTTGAGCCAAATGTTAGCTATGATTAAGTTGTGCTCTGTGCAAAATTCTACCAGGCGGCTTCCTCTTTCATTTCTTACCTCCAATCCATAGTCACCTACTACTTTTCCTTCTCTCCCTTTTCCTACTACCGAATTCCAGTCACCCATGACTATTAAATTTTCGTCTCCCTTCACTATCTGAATAATTTTTTTTATTTCATCATACATTTCTTCAATTTCTTCGTCATCTGCAGAGCTAGTTGGTATATAAACTTGTACTGTGATAGGCGTGGGCTTTGTGTCTATCTTGGCCACAATAATGCGTTCACTATGCTGTTTGAAGTAGCTTACCCGCGCTCCTATTTTTTTATTGATTATTACACTGACTCCTGCATTACCCCTATTTGATTTTGTATTTATAACCCCATATTCACCTGACCAGATGTCTTGTTCCTGCTGCCACCGAACTTCACTAATTCCCACTATATCTAACTTTTACCTATCCATTTCCCTTTTTAAATTTTCTAACCTAGCTGCCCGATTAAGGGATCTGACATTCCACGCTCCGATCCGTAGAACGTCAGTTTTCTTTCTCCTGATAACGACGTCCTCGTGAGTAGTCCCCGCCCGGAGTTCCGAATGGGGGACTATTTTACCTCCGGAATATTTTACCCAAGAGGACGCCATCATCATTTAACCATACAGTAAAGCTGCATGCCCTCGGGAAAAATTACGGCTGTAGTTTCCCCTTACTTTCAGCCGTTCGCAGTACCAGAACAGCAAGGCCATTTTGGTTAGTGTTACAAGGCCATATCAGTCAATCATCCACACTGTTGCCCCTGCAACTACTTAAAAGGCTGCTGCCACTCTTCAGGAACCACACGTCTGTCTGGCCTCTCTACAGATACTCCTCCGTTGTGGTTGCACCTTCGGTACGGCTATCTGTATCGCTGAGGCACGCAAGTCTCCCCACCAACGGCAAGGTCCATGGTTCTTGGGGGGGTGGCAGTATATGAAGCCAATACGCTTTGTAAAACATGTTATCGTAATATAAAACAGGCATATACAGGGTGTTTCACGAAGGTATGCAAATATTTTAATATGTTATTCTACAAGTAAAATTAAAGAAAAAAGTTCATATAAACATAGGTCCGCAAATTTTTGGTTACGGAGTTTCGGCTAATAAAACATTTTGCCCGAAATTTAGCAACTTCGCTAATATGAAGCCATCGCAAAACTGTACGAGGTTAAAGTAAAGCGCGATTTCCATTTATGTTATTGTTATTGGTCTGGTGAATTTAATAAAACGTGTCCCAGACGTGTATCTGCAGTAGTTATCCAGAACATCCAGAGAAGCAAAAATTATTATACAAGAAAATTTGTTTACTTTCCATTAAGAATGTAGAATAGTTGGCAACCATTAACGAGTTGTTTCAGTCATTTCCTAATCTGGAAACGAGTTAGTTTTCTTTATTGTTCAGTAAAAAGACGTAATAACAACAGTGTATTTAAGTGAAACCACAGACTAACTGTTGCAGTTTGGAGATTAATTATGAAATAGGGATACCTTTCGTATTTACGACAGAGCAATACGCCAATATGGTGTTTATTTATGGCAAAAGTGATGGTAATGCTACGGCTGCAGTTAACGAATATCGTGATGTCTGTTTTCCTCTGAATTCTGTTTCTATTTGTGAACCCTTCTTTCAGTTTTGTGATTTCAAATAACACTGTCAAGGTTATCACAGTGCCATATGAAATCACAAAATTGAAAGTAGGATTCATAAATGGAAACAGAATTCAGAGGAAAACAAACATCACGTGAAGCCCTGCACCCCCCCCCCCCACCCTCACACCCCCACCCCCACCCTACCCCATCAACTGCTCTCTCTTTTTTCTTTTATTGACAATTTTAATACTTTGCGATGTATTTTGCTTTGCTTTCCTTAGACTGCTACTTCCATCCAATCTTAATCACTCGTAAGCCTTTTCACGTCTTCCTCCTCCTCTCCCTTTCCCCTTTTTCCTATTTTCATTAGTCTTATTCTGTTTTAATTCTAGCTGTTAACCATTTTATTTGCCGAATCAGGCATTGGCTGCTCAGGGCGCAGTAAGCCCCACCTATTATAGTTTATCTACTGACAATGTCTGTACATTCTAGACTGTTCAAGACACTAGCCTTGTATGTGCTGTACTAAAGTATAAGCTCGATCCAGTGTCACCTGTGTTTTATTTTAAAAGTTTTACGACAAAGCCATACTGTAAGTCAGGTGGATCCAATGTCACGTATGGTTTATTTGAAAAGTTTAAGTCAAAGCCCGGGTATTGGGCTACCACCTTCAATTACGCATTTTAAGTGTTGATATTCGTAGTTACCACGTACAATGCACTTGACTAGAGCCTTTTGCTACAACATCCGTTTTTGTCAGTATGTAATTCTACGAATGAGTATGCTCTTCTAAAAATGTTTGTAATATTGTTTACCAAATTTGGTTCCTTCTCTAGTTGTAACAATTTTGTAATAATTTGTTCAGTAGGTCCATTCTCCTTCTGATGAAGACAAATTTATATTTGTCGAAACTGTTATGTCTAGGAATCCTGTGTACTCGCTTCGCTAGACGTACAATCAAACAACTGGTATTAATAAGTTTTGTTACAACAAACAATACAATACTTAACGTTGATGGATGTGTCGTAAGCAAGGGGCGACATTCAAAATAATCAGTCTTCTTCAGAACAGACAAATACAAGTCTGTGCTACATAGAGACTCCTAACGAAGTTTTTGTACTTTCAACATTGCAGCACAATCAGCAATCGTGATAATCTAATATATAAGAAACTATCAGCCTCGATTGAGGTACTGAAACCAACCTTTACCTAGGTTTCAGCCCAAATAATTGAGCCTTCTTCAGAAGATATACCTGAATCTATAATTTGTCAAAGAGGGCATGGTCTAGAAATAAAAATAAAACAGTCTGAATAGCCTATAAATAAAACTAAAACAGTCTCAATAGCCTATTCAGGCTGTTTTAGTTTTATTCCTAGACCATGTCCTCTTAGACAAATTATAGATTTAGGTATATCTTCTGAAGAAGACTCAATTATTTGGGTTGAAATCTAGGTAAAGGTTGGTTTCATTATCGCAATCGAGGCTGATAGTTTCTTATATACCCTAACGAAGTGCCTATCGTTGACGCTGGTATCGAAGTGGCTAACACTGAAGCTGTATCAAAGTGCTGCCACCAGTCGGGCGCTGCCCTTATGTTCTCTTCATCTATGGGCCGCTGCTGTCGCGTTGTCGTCTTGGAGGGAGGTCGGTCAGCTTACGATTGGCTGACCTCTTCTCACAGCCATCTCTTCTCTATAGCTCCCGACTGGCGTGCCGGAGCAGACTTACGCTTTAACAGAAACCATGGTAAAGGATTAAAAAACTGCTGATTCTGCATCTGTATGGCTGTTATCTTCCAACCCTATCAAGTTTCTGTAACGCTTTCATATTGCTTAAAAATGGTTCAAATGGCTCTGAGCACTATGGGACTTAACTACTGTGGTCATCAGTCCCCTAGAACTTAGAACTACTTTAACCTAACTAACCTAAGGACATCACACACATCCATGCCCGAGGCAGGATTCGAACCCGCGACCGTAGCAGTCGCGCGGTTCCGGACTGCGCGCCTAGAACCGCTAGACCACCGCGGCCGGCCCATATTGCTTAAACCGATCTATTAAGATCCTTGTAAAGCCTTCTGGAAATCTTTCAAAGTTGTGCCTACTTGTTAAGGGCTCCGAACACGGGAACCATTAGTCCAGAATTAGTCGCACTAGCGTTTTGTATTGGATTACCTTTATAGAAGCACTGAGTTTTCTCATAACCCTTCCAGTAAATCTTAACCTCCCAATCGAATGCCGCTTTTACTGACATCATATCGCTTCTTGGTACTTCAACCTACGGCTTTACATGACAGCACGTTCTCAGATCTTCAACACAGATCTTATAACCAGATACAACATTGTTATTTCTCATTGTTACAGGCGTTATCTTGCATCTACTCTCCTTTAACGTTAGCTGTCATTCATCGCATCAAGTGCAACTTTCGTTGTCTTTTTCATTTTCTTATGATCATTCAGCGATGATACTTTCCTGCAGTAAACAGCATTGTCAACAAAAATCTTACAGTGCTACTGGTTCAAATTAATCAGTTGTTTACGTATATTGATAATCTTAGAGATTATGTTACTCTTCCTTGAGCCGCACCAGATGTTAATTTCGTTTCTGTGGAATGCTGGCCATCTATTACAAGATACTGCAAGTAACAGGGCTGAGCTGCACGGAGCACATTCTACATTGCTGCCAGGTGAACTCTGACGTCACCGCCAACATTATGCACTGTTAGTAGTTTCTTCCCTCCTCCTCCTCCTCCTCCTCCCACCCCTCTGACGTCGTAGACCAATTGCCGTACGTATGAAACAGCGGTAAAGTCGAAAAAATTACAGGAAATTCAAAATGCCCAGCATGCAACAGGGTTTTCCCCAAACCCTTAAGGCTATGGTGGAAGTAAGCCACGCCTCCTGTCTGAAATTGCAGGAAATTCAAAAAATCCAAGAAAGACGAATATACTGTTAATGGAAAATTCAAACACTCCAAGTACAGAAATCAAGTTAACGGACCTGAGGATATGCACACAGCCTGCACGGTTGTCAGATTTCTTGGTTTTCCTCAACCCTGCTATATCAGAATCTAAGATGACAGACCTAGGGAAAGAGGCTCAGTCAGTATCGAGGGCAGTCAAAAATGGTGATCCAAGATGGTGGACAATGCAAGATGGCAGAACTGAGGGATTCAGGCGCAGGCTACATGGTTGCCATGTCACTTGTGATAAGTTTGAAATGATGGAAAACTACAAAAAGTAATGGGTTTTCCGCACTCCTACGACAACACGACTCACTTGTGCTGAGAACCAAACTGCCTTAAGTTTAAAACTGTGTAGCTCATTGGTGCCACTAGTATATTTAAACAATTTCCACCCTAAGTTTTGAATCCCGTGCCCTACATTTAAGACTACGTGCTGTTTAAACACTAACAGTGCATCGTATGTTGTGGGAGGGGAATAACTGTGTTCTTATTTAAACAAAAGCCCCTACCACCACCTCCAGTGCAACCCTTTGCCGCTGCAGAGTGCAAGCACTGAACCGGCAGGGCAGGGATAGCAGCACTGAGACCACCAGTCTTCTCACCTATATCAGTCTCAGAACACGACGAACCAAGTCTCAATACGCCACGTCATGTCCACAGCACTCACATACATATCTCATTAATACGAGGCTATTAATAGATAGCTTTGACAAGTGAGCCTGTAGTTGCATCAAGCATGCATAATTTTCTCTAGCTCGCTGCTGTGCGCTCACAACTCAGCTCCTCACCAAATTTGTGATGTGTACTGCAGGAAATTTAAAAACTGAACTGTCTGCTAGAATCTCACTTGTGCTAAGTATAAAATAGTGAAATTGAAGAATCACACTTGCGTGTTACAGAACACTGAAAAATATGAGAAATTCAAAACTATCCTAAGTTTAAAATGATCAACGGCTCACACCTACGTCTTGCGGCCCGCCATTATTTGAACTGACGTGGCAGATAATTCAAAAATTCAAAAATTCAAGCACACTTTCTTGAAGGAGAACTTGTGCCACAGACGATCAAGTATCCAGATCTTAAGTTCACTAACACAAAAATAATGTGTGGGAGGGGTGTCTGCCCCCACTTGACCGTAGTGGATAAATGTTTTAGTTCGCTGGAAATAGCAGTTTGTTTTGTCAGATGTACCAGCTGTTAGTAATCATGTTACATGCTGCAGTGACTGATTGCGTAAACTCATGTAAATTGATGTTGTTAACATGTTCTTATGTCTTGTCTCTAATACTGAAATGTTTCAGGTAAACATCTTAATAGTTGTTAATTTTGTTCTGAACTGCTTCCATGGATGAGGCTTGTTTGTTTTCCAAAAATGATGATGGAACCGTCTACATGCGTAACGGAACCATGTGTGTGTTAATAGCAGCGACGTTTCAGCAAGTCTGCCTCGATTTCAGCCGGCCGTTGTGGCCGAGCGGTTCTAGGCGCTTCAGTCCGGAACCATGTGTAACGGAACCATGTGTGTGTTAATAGCAGCGACGTTTCAGCAAGTTTTCCTCGATTTCAGCCGGCCGTTGTGGCCGAGCGGTTCTAGGCGCTTCAGTCCGGAAACGCGGGACCGCTACGGTCACATGTTCGATTCCTGCCTCGGGCATGGATGTGTCTGATGTCCTTGGGTTAGTCAGTTTTAGGAAGTCTTAAGTTATAGGGGACTGATGACCTCAGATGGTAAGTCCTATAGTGCTCAGAGCCATTTGAACCAACCTGGATTCCAAACCCAGAACCATCAAGTCCCTTATATAAAGGAAGACACCTTTCCTCTACGTGTAATTTTTACGACTGTGCTAAATAATTAACAGCTTCCTTCATCAATTTGATCTGTGTTAAATATTGTTTTTGCTATCACTAATATGATTTTTAAAACTGACATGACTTTTCCAGCATGGTGTTCTTTGCTTTTAAATGATGAATTGTTAAGTATACTGATAAGAACCTTGCATTTCCAGTTGCTGTTGCATTTGGTGACCTGATGTCAATGTTTGAAAGATACGTTACTTGACCTCGAGTTAATTATGCTAAGCACCGCTGAGGTGCTCTAAGGAGCGATCAGCCAACTTACTGTAACATATTCTGCATTTTAAACGATATTGTTAAATATATGTATCAGTTCTTGCATTTGTAACTCAGTCGGCTGGGCCCACCCTTCCTTCCTTATCTCCAGTTCCGCCACAGTAATCACGACAGCCTAGGTTCTGGACTGGAATCCATTCATTGCTTAAAATTTTACTAGAAATCGTTAGCACTTGTGACCGAAGGCACCTGCCGTAAGGGGTCAGCCATATGGTCTTTAGGAAAAATAAAGGTAACAGAGTGGCATTTTGACGCACTTGATGATGGAAGCAAGACGCATGAACAATCAGGACTCCTTCCCGGCGTTTGTCAATCTAAAATAGCATTCGACAATACAATGGTGCAATGGCCCTGTTAAGGTGCACAAAGGAGCGGATAGTTTCTAGGAAGCCTCCTGCCACTGGGTTGGGAACTACCCCATACAGGTGAAAGACTCAGCAATGATCAACAGCATGAGAATGCAGAAGGCAATGAAAACCACTGCATTGATGGCACATAATGTGAATCTACAAGATAAATGTTCTTTAACTGAAAAAAGGCATGAATATCTTTCAGCTGTCAAAAGATTACTGATAGTCCCCCATTCGGATCACCAGGAGTGATCTGTCAATGGGATGGCGACCATGAGAAAAAGATTGAATACCCGATGAAAGAGTAATTTACTAGTGAACTACGAGTCAGAACATGGTAGTCAAAAGTTTGTATGCGGTAGGGAAAGTAGGAAATCTTTAAACGGAAATTCAAAGGCTGTCTAGATATAATGGGAGGCAGGGCAGGAAAATTACCGACAGCTTAGTCATTGGTATATGATGTAACTGGGGAACCTCTTTTGATGCTAGTCAATTGTCAGGATAAGCATTACTGCAAAGGGCATTTGATTGTAAAGCATTTTGTCAGGGTAAAAAACACTAAATAAATTACTTTTTCCCTCTTAACAACATGTGGGCAGGGTGGGTTCTTTCTTGGCTCGGGTATGAGGTAGAATGAAACAGCATTTTTACATAAGATAACTTTTATTGAAAGATTTGTACAGTGGTTTCCTTACTGGTTTGTTCTGGCTAGGAGAGCGGCAGCTGTGTCGTTTGCGAAGCCTTCTGCTGTGTGAGCGACGGTGTCTGATTACACCTGGCGGTGTGTATCTCGTGTCGCCGTTTCGCCCAGTTGACTGGAGACGCGCGTCGTGAGGTGGTCCGTTTAATTATTGAGAACGAAGTCGTGAATCGGATGGTGATACCTCGGATGTGGCGTCGCAGTGTTTCTCGTCCCTATGCGGCCGCGTATGACATTGTTGTGCGTCGGCCAGCAGAGCGGCGCGGCGGGGGAAGGCCAGTGTCCCGGACTCGAACAACGGACTCCAGCTTGCTAGTCTTCGGCTGTCAGATCTTCATCCCAGCTCACAGGTGACTGCTGATGTGAGGCTGTCTCCTTCCCGTCCTCACGAGTCACCCGGCTACGTAAAAATCAGACTTCAGATACCTTCTAACTTCTGTCTTCTGGCGGTGAGACTGCTGCTTGCTATTCCATTACAGCGGAGGACTTGGTGCTTCTGTGTACGATGTAGTCTCTTCCTCCATGACGGTCTTCAGCACCGACTGAACTGTACTGGAACTGAAAACTACTCTCGGGCCCACTGCGTCTCGTATATTTATTTACTTTAGTTGACTGGAGGTGAACGACTTCACAGTCATTGCCACTTCTGTCACGTTGAAAAGCTTCTCGAAGAATCTTCTTAACGTCGGTCATTGGCTCTTGGAATGGAGGCGAGGGCCTTTGATCACATGTGACAATTGAGAAACACGTGAGCCGGTCGGATGATAACCTGATGGCTGAATCGACAGCTTCCGCTTATGTGGGGAGGGGGATGGCTTCTCCTGAACGTGCTGACTTCACGGTCATTGCCATTTCTGTCATGTTGAAAAGCTTCTCGAAGAATCTTCTTAACGTCAGTCATTGCCACTGCTGCTCTGCCCGCTGTTTGCCAGTGTGTAATTCTTCTAATTAAACTAAGTTTTTTTTCATTTATTTTCTAATTTCTACTTCACCTCACGTTGATTTCACCAACTTATTTACCTATATTAAGTACCCGTGGTCTAGGGGTAGCGTCTTGGATTCATGATTAAAACGCTTTCGGTCCCGGGTTCGATCCCCGCCACTGCCTAAATTTTTGATAAATCATCAGCATTGGCGGCCGAAGACTTCCGGCATAAGAAGTCAGCCTCATTCTCCCAACGGCCTTGTCAAAGAGGGCGGAGGAGCGGATAGAGGTTCAGAGCACTCTCTTGTCCTAGGGGTCGGAAATTGCCCCTAAAGGCGGAAGAATCAGCAATGATCAACGACATGAAGATGCAGAAGTCAATGGAAACCACTGCATTAAAGACACGTAACGTGTAACCACAGGAAATGTGGCCTGTATTTGAAGAAGTGTCATGATGATCTCTCCATTGGCAAAAGATTCCGGAATAGTCCCCCATTCGGATCTCCGGGAGGGGACTGCCAAGGGGGAGGTTACCATGAGAAAAAGACTGAATAATCAACGAAAGGATAACGTTCTACGAGTCGGGGCGTGGAATGTCAGAAGCTTGAACGTGGTAGGGAAACTAGAAAATCTGAAAAGGGAAATGCAAAGGCTCAATCTAGATATAGTTGGGGCCAGTGAAGAGAAATGGAAGGAAGACAAGGATTTCTGGTCAGATGAGTATCGGGTAATATCAACAGCAGCAGAAAATGGTATAACAGGTGTAGGATTCGTTAGGAATAGGAAGGTAGGGCAGAGGGTGTGTTACTGTGAACAGTTCAGTGACCGGGTTGTTCTAATCAGAATCGACAGCAGACCAACACCGACAACGATAGTTCAGGTATACATGCCGACGTCGCAAGCTGAAGATGAACGGATAGAGAAAGTGTATGAGGATATTGAAAGGGTAATGCAGTATGTAAAGGGGGACGAAAATCTAATAGTCATGGGCGACTGGAATGCAGTTGTAGGGGAAGGAGTAGAAGAAAGGTTACAAGAGAATATGGGCTTGGGACAAGGAATGAAAGAGGAGAAAGACTAATTGAGTTCTGTAACAAGTTTCAGCTAGTAATAGCGAATACCCTGTTCGAGAATCACAAGAGGAGGAGGTATGCTTGGAAAAGGCCGGGAGGTACGGGAAGATTTCACTTAGATTACATCATGGTCAGACAGAGATTCCGAAATCAGATACTGGATTGTAAGGCGTACTCAGGAGCAGATATAGACTCAGATCACAATATAGTAGTCATGAAGAGTAGGCTGAAGTTCAAGATATTAGTCAGGAAGAATCAATACGCAAAGAAGTGGGACACGGAAGTACTAAGGAATGACGAGATACGTTTGAAGTTCTCTAACGCTATAGATACAGCAATAAGGAATAGCACAGTAGGCAGTACAGTTGAAGAGGAATGGACATCTCTAAAAAGGGCCATCACAGAAGTTGGGAAGGAAAAAATAGGTACAAAGAAGGTAGCTGCGAAGAAACCATGGGTAACAGAAGAAAATCAGGAATACAGAAATACAAGTCGCTGAGGAATGAAATAAATAGGAAGTGCAGGGAAGCTAAGACGAAATGGCTGCAGAAAAAATGTGAAGACATCGAAAAAGATATGATTGTCGGAAGGAAAGACTCAGCATACAGGAAGGTCAAAACAACCTTTGGTGACATTAAAAGCAACGGTGGTAACATTAAGAGTGCAACGGGAATTCCACTGTTAAATGCAGAGGAGAGAGCAGATAGGTGGAAAGAATACATTGAAAGCCTCTACGAGGGTGAAGATTTGTCTGATGTGTTAGAAGAAGAAACAGGAGTCGATTTAGAAGAGATAGGGTATCCAGTATTAGAATCGGAATTTAAAAGAGCTTTGGAGGACTTTCGGTCAAATAAGGCAGAAGGGATAGATATTCCATCAGAATTTCTAAAATCATTGGGGGAAGTGGCAACAAAACGACTATTCACGTTGGTGTGTAGAATATATGAGTCTGGCGATATACCATCTGACTTTCGGAAAAGCATCATCCACACAATTCCGATGACGGCAAGAGCTGACAAGTGCGAGAATTATCGCACAATCAGCTTAACAGCTCACGCATCGAAGCTGCTTACAAGAATAATATACAGAAGAATGGAAAAGAAAATTGAGAAGCGCTAGGTGACGATCAGTTTGGCTTTAGGAAAAGTAAAGGGACGAGAGAGGCAATTCTGACGTTACGGCTAGTAATGGAAGCAAGGCTAAAGAAAACTCAACACACTTTCATAGGATTTGTCGACCTGGAAAAAGCGTTCGACAATATAAAATGGTGCAAGCTGTTCGAGATTCTGAAAAAAGTAGTGGTAAGCTATAGGGAGAGACGGGTCATATACAATATGCACAACAACCAAGAGGGAATAATAAGAGTGGACGATCAAGAACAAAGTGCTCGTATTAAGAAGGGTGTAAGACAAGGCTGTAGCCTTTCGCCCCTACTCTTCCATCTGTACATCGAGGAAGCAATGATGGAAATAAAAGAAAGGTTCAGGAGTGGAATTAAAATACTAGGTGAAAGGATATCGATGATACGGTTCGCTGATGACATGGCTATCCTGAGTGAAAGTGAAGAAGAATTAAATGATCTGCTGAACGGTATGAACAGTCTAATGAGTACACAGTATGGTTTGAGAGTAAATCGGAGAAAGACGAAGGTAAGGAGAAGTAGTAGAAATGAGAACAGCGAGAAACTTAACATCAGGACTGATGGTCACGAAGTCAATGAAGTTAAATAATTAAAATAACCAATGACGGACGGAGCAAGGAGGACATCAAAAGCAGATTCGCTATGGCAAAAAAGGCATTTCTGGCCAAGAGAAGTCTACTAATATCAAACACCGGCCTTAATTTGAGGAAGAAATTTCTGAGGATGTACGTCTGGAGTACAGCATTGTGTGGTAGTGAAACATGGACTGTGGGAAAACCGAAACAGAAGAGAATCGAAGCATTAGAGATGTGGTGCTATAGACGAATGTTGAAAATTAGGTGGACTGATAAGGTAAGGAATGAGGAGGCTCTACGCAGAATCGGAAAGAAATATGTGGAAAACACTGATAAGGAGAAGGGACAGGATGATAGGACATCTTCTAAGACATGAGGGAATGACTTACATGGCACTAGAGGAAGCTGTAGAGGGCAACTGTAGAGGAAGACAGAGATTGGAATACGCCAAGCAAATAATTGAGGACGTAGGTTGCAAGTGCTAGTCTGAGATTTTCCTGGAGCTATTTTGGAGAACCACTGAAAACATAAATCTGAAAGGCCTGACGGGGATTTGGAACTGTCGTCCTCCCGAATGCGAGTCCAAAATATTAACCACTCTGCCACCTAGCTCTGTGAGAACCATAGAAAACAAAAGGAAAGAAGATAAAGATTTCTGGTCTGTCAAATACAGGCTAATATCAACAGTAACTGAAACTGTTATAAAGAGAGTACAATTCGTTATGAACAGGATGATGAGGTCCCTACTCCAAGGAACGTAGGGGACAATGCGGGAGACTCGCACAGCCTTACTAGGCAAGGTCCTAGCGGAGGTGGTTTGCCGGTTTGCCATTGCCTTCCTCCGACCGTAATGGGAATGAATGATGATGACACAACAACACCCAGTCATCTCGAGGTAGGGAAAATCCCTGACCCCGCCGGGAATCGAACCCAGGACCCCGTGCGCGGGAAGCGAGAACGCTACCGCAAGACCACGGGCTGCGGACAATGAAAAAGGAAGGTAGAGCAAAATATTTCAAAAAAATATCATTCGCACAAATCCGAAAACACCAAGAGCAGATAAGTGGTAAAAATATCGCACAATCAGCTTAACGCTTTGAGCACCAGTGGTTCCTGCCTCAGACCACTATTTTATTAATTTTACAGACAACTTTCTGGGGGTGGGGGCAACCAAAGCTCACAGACATTGAGAATGACAATAACAACACTCAACACTCAACAACCCTTAACATTATTATAAAAATTAAAAAGGATGTAAGACAGGGATATGCAGTCTTTCGAAGTACTGTTCAGTCTACCATTGAAGAAGTAATGACGGAAATAAAAGAAAGGTTCAAGTGCGATATTACAGTTCAAAGTGAAAGGATTTCGTTGATAAGATTGCTGAAGACATCGTTCTCCATAGTATAGGCGAGTAAGAATCACAGAAACTGTTGAGTGGAATAAATAGTCATTGGAGTACAAAATATGGATTGAGAATAAAGCTTTGAAAGACAAAAATAATGAGGAGATGCAGAAATCAGAATAGTGAGAAATTTGACAGCACTGGCGAAGAATTCATTCCTTCCAAAAGAAGTCTACTAATATCAAACAGAGGCCATAATATAAAGAGGAAATTTCTGAGAACGTACTTTCGGAGCACAACAATGAACGGTAGTGAATTATGGACTGTGGGAAAACCGTGAAAGAAGAGAGAATCCAAGTGTCTGAGATGTCGCGCTACGGAAGGATGTTCAAAATTAGTTGGACTGATAAGGAAACAGATTCTCCAAACAATCGGTGACGAAAATAACATATAGAAATTACTGACAACAAAAAGGACTAGGATGACAAGATTAGAGGACGTGTGTTTGAGGGATCAGGGGATAACTTCATGACACTAAAGCTAGATGCAGAGGGTAAAAATTGTAAGGGAAGGCAGAAGCTGGAATACAGCCAACAAATAACTGAGGACGTTGGGTGCAAGTTTTACTCAGAGATGAAGAGGTTAGCACAGGAGAGGAATTCGTGGCAGGCCTCGTCAAAAAAAGAAAATAAACGGAGGGGCATAGGATAAGTACACTGTTTTCCCGACAATTGCACCATCTTTCAAACATTGGAGGTGCTATTTCTCAATAAAGTACCTACCGAATTAGCACCAAGAGCCTGAAGTTGCCCCACGAAAGAATCAACAATCAACCTCTAGTGGTCACGGAAACAGAACCCGGTTTCTCCATATGACAGTTAGACACCCAAATCACTCAGATGAGAGCGGATCTACTTTACGCTTGCATCTATTTCTTTTTTAATATTTAGGGTTGAATAACACTTAGGCGGTTTTCTGTTCTACTGATTTTTATTTGTGAACTACTTTTCGGCTTATTAGGCCATCTTCAGATAACTACTGGCTATTGTTTACAAAGAGCTTGTGTTCTTACGAACCAAACATTCTGGACTAAGATCTTGTGCAGGATTTTGTTAACTAATCAGAGTTATAGCCATTGTTATATGCAATATATTCAGTGGTGTCTACTTCTGTTTGGAAATTATGTTTTGACATTGGTACGGATGAGAGGCAGTGTACCATGGAATGGAAGGCTGCATGTTTGTGTGTTATTTGGTGTTGTGCACATGAGGGTATTACTGAGTCTGTTGTTGTGGGTTTTCTGCAAATTTTGAAAGTATGTGTGTTTGTGGTGATATCTATGTTAAGATCTAAAAAATTAATGGATTTTTCATGGAAATAATTTTGTTTCAGACATGTTTGGGTGGCAAAATTTATGTCTTCTACTTGTACTGGGTTGACACCTGCTCTGTATAATAGTTCTGTAAGAATACAAAGGCATTCTTTGTAGGTATGTTTATAAATACGCTGCTTACGTCAAAGGATACTAGTTTTGCACTACTTGGTATTGGAAGGTCTTTAGAACCAGATTATTTAAAATCTTAAACATGGCTGGGAAACAGCAATTGTGTAAATCTGAAGAGGTTGAAAAATCAGCCAACCATTGCAAATAAAGGTTTATTAGCCGTTGATCATTGTTTCGATGTCGCGCGGGGTAGCCGCGCGGTCTAAGACGTCTTGTCAAGGTCCGCGTAGCCCCCCCACCTCCCTCCCCCCTCTCCGTCGGTCGGAGGTTCGAGTCCTCCCTCGAGGATGGGTGTGTGTGTCGTCCTTAGCGTAAGTTAGATTAAGTAGTGTGTAAGGTTATGGACCGATGACCTCAGCAGTGAGGTTCCATAAGATCTTACCACAAGTTTCCAAAATTTTTTCGATATTTGCAAAAATATCTTCTTCAGAAGTAGTGGCCTTATTGTATCACATGATGGCACAATAGATTAGATGAAGCCGAGCAGCTCTTGTCATAAACAAAATTCATGAATCGAGAATTATCGCAAGCCATGGCTTTAGATACCGCCAGATTACATACATCGTACTTCAGAAAGACGACTCATTAGTATATACACTTCTGGAAATGGAAAAAAGAACACATTGACACCGGTGTGTCAGACCCACCATACTTGCTCCGGACACTGCGAGAGGGCTGTACAAGCAATGACCACACGCACGGCACAGCGGACACACCAGGAACCGCGGTGTTGGCCGTCGAATGGCGCTAGCTGCGCAGCATTTGTGCACCGCCGCCGTCAGTGTCAGCCAGTTTGCCGTGGCATACGGAGCTCCATCGCAGTCTTTAACACTGGTAGCATGCCGCGACAGCGTGGACGTGAACCGTATGTGCAGTTGACGGACTTTGAGCGAGGGCGTATAGTGGGCATGCGGGAGGCCAGGTGGACGTACCGCCGAATTGCTCAACACGTGGGGCGTGAGGTCTCCACAGTACATCGATGTTGTCGCCATTGGTCGGCGGAAGGTGCACGTGCCCGTCGACCTGGGACCGGACCGCAGCGACGCACGGATGCACGCCAAGACAGTAGGATCCTACGCAGTGCCGTAGGGGACCGCACCGCCACTTCCCAGCAAATTAGGGACACTGTTGCTCCTGGGGTATCGGCGAGGACCATTCGCAACCGTCTCCATGAAGCTGGGCTACGGTCCCGCACACCGTTAGGCCGTCTTCCGCTCACGCCCCAACATCGTGCAGCCCGCCTCCAGTGGTGTCGCGACAGGCGTGAATGGAGGGACGAATGGAGACGTGTCGTCTTCAGCGGTGAGAGTCGCTTCTGCCTTGGTGCCAATGATGGTCGTATGCGTGTTTGGCGCCGTGCAGGTGAGCGCCACAATCAGGACTGCATACGACCGAGGCACACAGGGCCAACACCCTGTATCATGGTGTGGGGAGCGATCTCCTACACTGGCCGTACACCACTGGTGATCGTCGAGGGGACACTGAATAGTGCACGGTACATCCAAACCGTCATCGAACCCATCGTTCTACCATTCCTAGACCGGCAAGGGAACTTGCTGTTCCAACAGGACAATGCACGTCCGCATGTATCCCGTGCCACCCAACGTGCTCTAGAAGGTGTAAGTCAACTACCCTGGCCAGCAAGATCTCCGGATCTGTCCCCCATTGAGCATGTTTGGGACTGGATGAAGCGTCGTCTCACGCGGTCTGCACGTCCAGCGCGAACGCTGGTCCAACTGAGGCGCCAGGTGGAAATGGCATGGCAAGCCGTTCCACAGGACTACATCCAGCATCTCTACGATCGTCTCCACGGGAGAATAGCAGCTTGCATTGCTGCGAAAGGTGGATATACACTGTACTAGTGCCGACATTGTGCATGCTCTGTTGCCTGTGTCTATGTGCCTGTGGTTCTGTCAGTGTGATCATGTGATGTATCTGACGCCAGGAATGTGTCAATAAAGTTTCCCCTTCCTGGGACAATGAATTCACGGTGTTCTTATTTCAATTTCCAGGAGTGTATGTAATCTGGTGTTATCAAAAACTATGGCTTGCAATAATTCTTGTTCAGCAATTTTGTTTATAAAAAGAGCCTGTCGACTTCATCTAATCTATTGTGCCATTATGTGATGTAGTAAGACGACTACTTTTGGAGAAGATATTTTTGCAAATATCGAAACCATTGTCAAGGACTAATAAACCTTTATTTGCAACTGATTGGCTGAATTTGCAGCCTCTTCAGATCTATTTTTTAGTATCACATAACCTGTATCCCCTCGTCCATGTTCCACTTACAGGATTTCAGAGGCCCACGCAGACTAAGCGTACTGTCTTAGAGAAACTCAGTGATTGGTTTGTAAACAAAATGTTGTTGTTATGTATATCAGCCTCAGATCACGCAAAAAATAACGTTACAGGTTTCGCCTTCTTGGCATATCATCATTACATAATTTTACTACTCCTCGTTTTCTTTCTTTTTAAATAGATCGTATAGAGAAGAGTTTTCCGTCTCCGTAGCTGAGTGGTCAGAGCGTCTGATTCTCATGCGGAGAACCGGGGTTCAACTCCCGCTACTGCCAATGAGCTTTCCTTGGTGAGGGGACTGGAACGGGCGGTCGGTCGACATCGCGTGGTCCACAGTGTCCGATGGCGTAGTTTAGTTTCGGAGCACACCATTCAGCGTTCATCGTTGAACATGGAATTCTGCAGTACACGACCCACTACGTGTTCACATGTTGGACCAAAACTGTTGGCAGTTGCTGTTGCAGTGGGCACACAGTCATCGAGATTGGACCGTGGATCAATGGAAACGTATCGCCCGGTCGGATGACTCATGTTTTTGCGTTACAGCAGATTAGTGGCCGTGTCCGTCCGAATACGACGTCTCTCCAGGCGAACAGCTGCTTGAAACATGCACAGCGCTATAGAAACAGTCCGGCGAGGGCAGTGTTATGGTATGAGGGTCATTGACCTGGGCTGCCATGGGACCTCTGGTAGTAATCGAAGGCACCATGACAGATATTGGCTACGGGAATATTACTGCAGACCTCAGACCTTAGCTTCATGCTCTAGATATTTCTTGACAGCAATGGCATTTTCCAGAGGACGACCATCGTGATACCGTGCAATCGTCTGAGGAAAACTGCAATGAATTCGGGCGCCATCTCCTCACCCACGAGCCATCGGCCCGTAATTTATGGGATTTGCGCTACCTGTGCAACATTTTATGTCACATAGTTTTTGAATGCGTGATGTCTGTAGCTTTGAAAGAACAGACACGTCGCAGATCCAGCAGCTGTGAAACAGTATATGAAAATTGAAGGGGGATCACTGGTATCAGCTGCAGCGGGACATTAAGCGGAGTCAGCGGCGACGAATGAAAATGTGTACCGGACGGAGATTCAAACCAGGGATCTCCTGCTTAGTAGGCAGGTGCGGTAACCAATGCACCATCCGGGACTGCACGAACTACCGCGGTACGCCTCACGGCCGATCCACACTCCCATCGTGAGCCATCTATGCGCAGTCCCTGTCCACTATACTCCTGTTCGCGACTCAGAGATTCCCACAGGAGGTCGGACGTATTTGTACATTCGCACTGAAGAAATGGATCCATTGCCCAGCCAGGCTTATCAATTATTTGAATGCATGACTTATGTTCCTTCGAACAACAGACACCATGCAGATCCAGTAGCTGTGAAACACTGTGTGTAAAATGAAGGGGGATCACTGCTATCAGCTGCAACGGAACATTAAGCTGAATAAGCGACGACAATTTACATATGATGTCACATATCTCCGGAAACCTAAGGACATTTCGAATGCATGCCACGTATAACCACAGCTGTATTTTACTCCAAGTTAAGCTATTAGCAGATGGTAATAATAATGGCGTGTGACGAGGGCCTCGCGTCGGGTAGAACGTTCGCCGGGTGCAAGTATTTCGATTTGACGCCACTTCGGCGACTTGCACGTCGATGGGGATGAAATGATGATGATTAGGACAACACAACACCCAGTCCCTGAGCGGAGAAAATGTCCGACCCTGCTGGGAATCGAACCCGGGCCATTAGGATCTCATTTTGTTCGCTTTCGTTCGTTGCATCTGCTGGGGACGGACGTCGTAATACACCCATTTAAGTTCGTTGTTGATCGATTAACTCAGTTTTTTCATTACAGAGGGCAGCTAACCCTCTGACCGAACACGCTGAGTTAAACGTGCCGGCGACCACTCAGCTACCGGGGGTGGACAGCAGGTGGTAATAATGTTTAGGTTCATTACCCACGCAGACAGCGCTTTTTCTTGTATTTCATACCAGTATCCTACACGAACATAATCAGTTATTATATTGAAATACGAAATAAAATGGACACTGCATGGGTCAGAAATCATGTCAAGAGGGAGAGACAATAACTGTTTTATTTTTTCTGTGTACTAGAGTGGGCGTACAGCGCCCTCCTGTAGATGCTTGTAATACGACGTCATACTCAACTTGTATACTCAGCTTGTAGCCCTGTCTATGTCAAAAGTGACAGTACAAATAGGAATTCTGGCAACTACTCTAAGTACGTATTCGTAGTAAATTAAGAAACATTCTCCAGTTCTTGTATTTTCTTTCCGGACCTGTGTTGCAATGACTCGGCATACCTTTCTTCCGACGAGTCCAGTACAGTGTTTGAGCGAGTAATGAGCCTGATTATCAAGCGTGGAGTTCAGTGAAAGGAGAGGAGTACTGCTTGAAAAATGTATATATAATACTTTATATTTATACATATACACTTCTAAGCAGTTTAAATACCCTCTTCTCTCAGGTAACATAATTCCAAGAACTCCTGCATGCATGTTCGAGCTTAACTGGAATTTGTACTCCGTTGTAATGTTACACACGTCTTCCACATTTACTTGGCGATCCCAGCCAATGTGTGTATCCAAACGGACTAGAAATTCATGTAAGAGTCAGGTACAACATGTATTTCAACAACTCCCATGGATCATCAGAATTTTCTGGCACAGTTTTTGCATATACATCGTTATTTTCCCAGCTATACAGCTGTCCTTCTGGTCACTGCGATTCTAGCATGCATTAATTACTCAAGTGAAACACGAGATGCAATATTTCAGTCACACAGAACGAACAGAGCCGATGTGTTTCGCAACTGCGAGATAAAGTATTGGGTTACGTAATTTTCCGTCATCGATACCTGGAAGCATTTACTTACTTTCAGTTAAGCATTTTATACCATTAGAATTATTTACAGATACAAAAAGATTGACATATGGTATAACATGTGGTTAAGTGAGAATAAATACGTGCGTAAAATCCGCATGCTGGGGAAGTCTGGTGTGTGAGGCAAC
Source organism: Schistocerca piceifrons (assembly GCF_021461385.2). Classification (NCBI taxonomy): domain Eukaryota; kingdom Metazoa; phylum Arthropoda; class Insecta; order Orthoptera; family Acrididae; genus Schistocerca; species Schistocerca piceifrons. Next base: position 670,193,083 of record NC_060139.1, read on the forward strand.
TTACAGGAAGCTAACATATGACGGAGAAAAGAATGAAAATAATTTAACTTGGCCTTTTTTATTAATGAAAGATAGACACTTCGTGCCTGTGTAGAGCTTTCTATTGTTTATATGAAGGTTCGAATTAATCCCTAGTAATCTGAAGCAGCCATTTATACATACCATCAATTACTATCTGTCGTTTCCTCAAGATTGCCTATAAAATGTCTGTCATTATAAGGTACTTCAAAAATTAACTGGTAATCTATACTATCTCATGGACTGTGTTAGGCGGCAGCACCAGTTTTACTTGCTGTTTATTGTTTTCACTATGGAAGCCACTGTAAAATCGCAAGATTATGTAACAATTTCTTTTCAGAACAAATTTGTGTGTTTGCACTTTCTTTACCTGTTTCTCCCAATATTGTGAAAGAACAGGGTTTGTTGCCAGTTGCAAAGTGTTATTAGTAGCTTTTTTTCAGCTAGTGTGTGATCTGTATCACCTAACAACATTCGTTTCCTAATTATCTGGCGTACCATCTGTGTAACACGGCTTTGGTAGCATGGTACGACCACCAAATGCAGTAATAAAGAAAACAAGGGAGCCTATCTTCCGATATGAATGGCCTGCTTTTTGATCAAAACATCGACTCCCCCATCATCACACATACAGATATAGGTCAAAATATTGTGACCACCTATTTAATGGCGCGTTGATCAACCTTTGCAACGCAAAAGAGCAGCAATTCTGTGCGGCAGGGATTCGACAAATCCTTGTTGGATTTCCAGAAGTATGTGGCACCTGATGTCATCGCACAAGTCACGCGTGTAGGCAATTCCTGTAATTCGCATATTTGCGATATCATCGTCCTTCAACGACTTCCCTCATAATAATAGAAGGTAAACAACTTAGCGGATTGGCCTTTTTGGTGGTCGTTCTTAGGCGCCAGGCCATAAAAAATCTGCCCTTTGTCAAAGTCGCTTATGTCAGTAATTTCTCCATTTGCGGCTAGTATCATCAATAGAATGATTCTTTTTTCGTCTCTGCTCTTCTTCTAGAATTGACTGACCGTGTCAACCTGTCGCAACGGGACCAGTGGCGCTCAATCTCCCGGCGGGCAGTGGTCGCAGTACTTTGGCTCTTGGTGTGTGTTTTACACGCGTCTCGCCTGTTTTTTGAAGAGCGTGACTGCATACCAAAAGTAGCCTCATATACTCATCTTTTCAACGTCTTCCACAGGTCATTAAGGAAATCTATAGCTCAGATTTAAATAGTAATAGGTGCTTCATTATCAAGTGAATAAAAACGTACTGTAATGAACCTCTAACCGAAATATTTGCTCTTTCAAGCACTGTTCATTTGCAAAAACCAAGATTTGTTATCTCGAACAGTTTATGATGTATCAGATCACCTTTACTCCCAGAGAAGTTACGTCCTTGGAAGGAGAGCGGTATACAGGCCTCTGTCTGCTAATAAGACACCGGTCAAGTCGCATATCTGCTCGATTTTCCTTTGTCATGAGATTTATTAAGTACTCACTGCTGGTAAATCAGTAAATATACGTTTCACATATTTATAGATTCACATATTTGCACGACATTGCAATGTCTATAGAGTCCCATCGTTATTGACAGAAGGAAGAAATTTCACGCAAAATTCGTACATTTCAGCAATCGCAGCCGTGCTCGGAATTGCCAGAAGCTCCGGATCTTACGTGCTTGTGCGTGGCAACTCTACCAGACCGTAAAAGTCACACGATGCCATTCTCACGATCATTTAGGGCTGCGTTTCCGTATCCCACGGGAAACGCTTACGAAAACAGGTGAAATTCGCTATCACAAAAATCAGTGATGAAGGAACAGAGGAGTTGGTAAACTATCTGCAATTGTATGAAAATTTGATAGTCCCAGGTGACTGGAACGTTTTTGTAGTAGAGAGACTAGAACGTACGGTTACTGGCGATTGTGGGCTGGGGAAGGGAATCAGAGGAGAGAGTAGCTTCTATAGTTCTGCTGTAGATCCAACTGGTAATAATGAACAAGCTCTTCTAAAATAGCGAGAGAAGAAGGTATTCTTGCGAAATGCCAAGCGACACATGAAGATATCAACTGTACTATGCCATGGTTACACTAAAATGCGAGGTTTCTGGCTTACCACTGCTCTACCTCAGCTGATGTGTTTGTAGATGAGGCAATGAAGTAAATGAAATGAATTAAGATAAATAAGAGCAATGAGAAGTGGACTTATCCTATGTGGATGAATGCAAGGAAGATTTAGGAGACCTTAAAATTTGGCAGACCAAAGCATTGCCAGAAAAATTTGGTAAAACTAAATAGAGCTAAGGCGAATATAATAAAAATTAACAAAAAACCGGAGCAAGAAACTATAGAAATAGCAATGGAATAAATACACTAAGAGGCTAGAGGAAATGCTGGCTCGACTGTAGCGCTGAGATTCTGCACTGCAAGACATACCTAGGTAAGGAAATAGGCTATAACCTAGTAGTGATGCACAGCGGGCTGAAATTTATGAGAATAAGAGGGCTGTATACGATGAAATGGAATTTTGCACAGAGTGACAGAGTGGAAATTATCTGAGGCTGCGACCAGCGGCCTAAATGGAAGCGTCGAGACTAGTTGAGAGGAGTGCCATATAATAAAGAAACAATTAATGAAGGCAGGACAGGAAAATACAGATGTAGCTAAAGCATAAGCGAAATTGTATCATCTAGGAGTTTAGTTATGGATGGAAGAAAAAACATCTGACTAGCTGTGGAAAGTCCGAATAATCACATTTTTCAGCGTGGAAGAGCAATGAGGCTCTGGAAAGTACCAACAGGGACTCGGAGCCATGTCAACTCAGGTGCCGAGACCAGCTGCGGTAGGTTTTTCGGTTGAGAATCCATGGCGCGAACAGTTCGATCGAGGTGGTTCCACAGATTCTCGACTGGGCTTAAATCCGGGAGTTTGATGGCGAGTACGGTAAACTCATCCTGGTGCTCTTCGAATAACGCACGTATACTGTGAGCTGTCTGAGACGTCGCATTGTCCTGCTGGTAGATGCCATCGTGCCGAGGAAGCCAAACTGCATGTAGCGGTGGACATGGTTCCCAAGGATAGATGCATGATATGGCGCGCGCCGCTATCCTTTGATCTTGTTCAGAGCGCGCACTGTAATCGATTATAGTTCGCTCTCTTGGTACGGGTGGCGCTCCGGTGGCGGTTTGCTATGACGTCGCTGGCGTGTGTTTGCGGTGGCCGGAGGAAAGCGAGAGGGTAGTTGGTTTACCGGGTATTGCACGGAACGTGAAGTTCACTCTGCCAGACCTGCTAGTGACTAGCGCTAAGGTTGTGTGCCTCGCAATATGAGCAGAGTGGTCTGGGGCGGAGGCGATTCGTCGCTGTGCTGGCCATGCGGTGGTGATTAATTGGAGTCGGCGTACTTGTTCTTCCTGCCTGTCTGATGTGAAGGTCCGGTGGGGTCCTGTAATACTCTGGCCCGGAGACAACTAGTTGCTGAATTTTGGAGTCGTCTGCCAGGTTAGGGAGTGGGCTCGGTTGGCTCTTTAGATTTTCCCCTGGAAGCTCCAGCAGCGGTTTCCGAACTTTTCTGATGTATGACGGTGTTGTTGGAACTTTTTGCTGTGTGTGTGTGTGTGGCTCGTTACGATATTTGTTGGTACTAATTTATTTGCTCAACTGGAGTCCTTCCCGGAGTTGCGTTCATATATGGTACGTTTGGCAGTCGATGTGTTAGGTAGAGTCTGCCTAAGAAAGGCGGTTTTGTAGGGTATATACATAGTGAATTACTGCTGCTTGGTATATGTGGTCTTCTGGGACCTGAACAACACGATCTCGTCAATTTGGTTGTGTAACAGCATTTAGTGGTATGTTCTGTATTTTTTTTTTTTTTTTACTGTATTATTATTAACTTGGTGGAATAGTCGCGTTTGGTGTCGTTAAGGCACTTCTAAGACTGTGGTTTGACTATTTATGTGCACTTGGCTTTTATTGTCTCGTTTTAAGAAGCGAGAATTGTTTTTTAAGATTTGTGTGTGTTGGCTTCCGGCACTTATTAAGAGCGCCCGAGTTAACGGCGCCGTGGCTATCATGTGCTGTCGGGATGTTATGCTGTATTTTGAATTTTATCTTCTGTTGATATTATCTGTCGTGTGTTACAGAACATAACCAAGGTGCGTAAGTGATGGGCAGTTGTGGGAGGCATGTCGGGGAGCTCTCAGCGGTTTATTTCGGGGACCGTTTCTAGTGGGAAGGCTCCGAAGTGTTGAGAGCTCATTCGTCTGTGATTGCGTTGGGAGTTGCCCTCGCCCTTTGGTTGTATCAAATAATTATTTTGTTATTATATTTATTGGTTGTGTGTTGCGCTTCTTTCACTTTATGGTGCCAAGCGCCATTTTCTTTCTCGAAGTTTTTTATATAAATCATTTTAAATTGTAATGCCAGGTTAACTTATTATTGGATTTTTTCTTTTGGGTAAACTTTAAAAGCACTATTGTAAAAGGTTCTTGAGTTTATGGTGGCAAGCCGCCGTTATTGTTTTTAAAGCTCACTCTTTAATCATTTGTTAAGTTTTGTAAGTTATATGAATTTGTTGTTATTTAAAAGAGTTTAGTATTGGCAATTTAATAAATTGTGTACAGAGTCTGCGTTTTGGACATTATTGGGTGGAGCTCCTTGTCCTATAAGAATACACATTTCAGATGCATACTTATTTTGATACATTGTGCCTTCCCGAATGACGAGATCACTTAGGAAATGCCACGAATACATTCGCCAGACCAAACGCTCTGGACCATTCTGATGAATGTTGCAGGGTGTTCTCCGTCAGACGTTTCATGCCGTGCACGCCGACGGTCATCTGTCCGACAGAGAGTGAAACGCAATTCATCTGAACAGCCACATGCCGACACTCAGTGAACGTCCAGCTGTGGTACTGGCATGCAAAGTCCAGTCTCTGTCGCCGATGAACAGCAGTTAGCATGAGTGCTTGAACCAGGCGCACACTGCGGAGGTTCATACGCAGTCACGTTTGCTGAACGGTCGTTGAGGAGACGCTGTTGGTAGCCCCTTGATTTATCTGGTTGGTCAGTTGTTCAGAGCTGCAATTCTATTTGCCCGTACACATTTCCGCAGAGCTTGTTCATCCCTGTCACCTATGACCTGTTGTTGTCTCCATACTTGCCATTTTGCCATGCAGCTATAGTTTAAGCACAGCGACCAGTTTATATACTTACGGTTTCGGAAATGCTTCCACCCTAGGCCCGAAATCCAAATCCGCAGCTCGTAGTCTAGTGCCTAGCGTTGCTGCCTCTTGATCACGGGGTCCCGGGTTCTGTTCCCGGCTGGGTTGGGGATTTTCTCTGCCTGGGGTCTGGGCATTTGTGTTGTCCTCATCATTTCATCATCTTTCGTGGACCTGGCGAGATTGGATTGTGTGAGAATTGGGACTTTGTATGGGTGCTGATAACCGCGCAGTTGAGCGCCCCAAGAACCAAACATCATAACCATCCGAAATCCAATGATCGTGCCCTTTTGGATGTGAGGTGAATCGCTCCATTTCACCATTACGACAACTACTACACTGTTTTCGGCATCACCGAACACGCTTTATACACACTCCTTTACTAGTGCTGCCGCCTGCCATCTATGCGTCCGTTACATTAATATGCTGGACCATGTATAAGAATATTAAGAAGTAGGTAGAAGGACAGCAGAATGAGTTGTTTAAGAATTAAATTAATAAGAAGTCCACGCAGATTAAAACAACAAGCTAAAAAAGCAACTAGTTTTTGAGTGTAGTTACTGAAAAGGACTATAAAATAACGTATTCCTGTATGTTAACACTAATTAAACTGTTCCACTTGATTTCATTAAGAGAATCATTCATATACTCTATGGAGCATGTAACTAATTCACCAGCTAATGACACTGGGCGAGAGAAATACGTCAAGATGTTGAGCAAGACGTGACTGTAGGAAAAATCGATATGGTATACAGGAAGATTAAACATAACTTCCGAGAGTAAATCGTAACGGTGTTATCCAATGAGTTGTAGACAGAAAACCTCCATTACATATAGAAGAAATGGAAGACAAGTAACAGGAGTGCATCGAAGATTTATACGAAGGAGAGAAACTTCCTGTAGTGTGATAGAGGAAGAGGAGGTAGTCGACGTCGAAGAAATAGGTGATACGATAATTATGTCAGAGTTCGACAGGGCTCTAATTGATCTCAGCTCATAGAAGGCGGCAGATGTCGATGATACGACCATACCTTCGCAAATACTGAAAGCTGTCAGAGGTCTAGAACTAGTATGTTATTTGTGCATCAATATTCTATGAAACGGGTGAGCTACTATCAGATTTCCTCGAAGTATTATCATCACATAACAAAGGCATTATCATGCTTGCAACATATAGAAGAATAGAGTCTTAACAGTGCTCTTCTTCTATCCACATTCATCTCAAAAATCTTTAGTCTGTTGCTGAAGACATTGCTCTTCTACGCTCAGACCAAAACACCATATTACAAAGAAAACTTAAGACGTACTAGTTAAAGATCAGTTTATCTTTAAGTCTGGAGAAGGTACCAGAGGAGTAAGTCTAGTGTTGCATTTACTAACGGAAGGCAACTTGAAGAAAAATTAGGAAACGTTCCTAGCATTTGTTGACCTGGAGAAATCATTCGACAAATTAAAATGTAATAAAATATTAACAATCCTCAGAATATTGGGGCTGGAGTACAGTCAGACAAGTAATCTAAAACATCTTCAAAGGCTAGCCGGGGGCCATGAAAGAATAAGGCAGAAAGTTGCATGTCAAACGGGCACTTTCATTTATTCAATGAATTGCTTTCAGAAACTCAGAACTGGTGTTTGCTGATTAGTTACAAAGATGATCTGTAATCAGTATCCAGTACATCCAACAACTAGTATATGAGGGACAGTTAAATAAAAACCGAACACCCGCCACAGTGGGACCATAGAATAGTCCATTCAAAAGTAATCATTACACACGTTAAGACTTTTATCCCACTGGGGAACGAGACGAAGAATTCCTGTTTCGTAGAACGTGGTCGGCCGCAGGTGGATTCACAACAGTATTTATTGTTGCACTTCCTCGTCTGACTGAAAACGACGTCCACTCATGTCTTTCAGCGGGTCGCCAAAGATGTGAAAATCACATGGTGCAAGATCCGGGCTGTACAGAGGATGTTGAAATGTTTCCCAACCAAATCGCTGGATCCGTCCAATTGGCAGCGTGGGGCGGGCTTTATCCTGCAACAGGATGACTCCGTCAGACAGTATTCCCGCCCGTTCTAACTTTATGGCGCGTCACAGTATCTGCAAAGTGTCTTCATAGAACTAGGCGTTGACTGTGGTTCCACACTGGAGGAACTCGATGAGCAGAGGGCCCCTTCAGTCAAAGAACAATGTCTTCAAGACCTTATCGGAACTTGTGTGAACAGCTTTATTTCTTTGGCGGGGCAGATGTGTTTCTACTGACTGCGCCACTTGTCCCCGTGCACAAAGTCGAAACGCCCGAGAATGTTGTCGAAGGGTATCATCCTGTTGGTCGATAACGCACGCCCCCACACTGGTAATCGGACAAACACTACACTTCAGCGATTTGTTTGGGAAACACTGCAACATCCTCCGTACAGCCCGGATCTTTGACCGTGTGATTTCCACATCTTTGGCGACCTGATGAAACACATGCGTGCACGTCGGTGTCAGTCGGATGACGAAGTGAAAGAGTGGGTGTGGTTGTGGGTCCATCAGCAGCCGCCCTCCTGCTAAGAAAAAGGAATTGATCGTCTCGTCTAGCAGTAGGATAGATGCCTTAACGAATGTAGTGATTACTTTTGAATAGAACGATCCCACGGTCCCGTTGTGGCGGGTGTTCCGTTTTCATTTGACTGGCCCTTACACAATGTATATTCTTTACTTAATCTCTCTCTGAGATGTTTCGGAGGAAGCGTGGTCACCTTTGACCGTTCGCGGGTGCTTTCAGCCGTCAGCGCGCTAGCGGCTGAAAGTGCATATTCGAGGACAGCGTTGAAATACACTTCTTCAGAGAGGCTTTTAATGAGCGGTTGCAGGTCAGCTGCGGCGTGGCGTATTTGCTGTTTTGGCAACAACTTTTCATTTACTCGAAATGGTTGCCCCTACGTAAGATTTTGCAGTCAGTACATTCGTGTGGTGCTTGTACCCCTCGGCTTATTCTCATTGATTTCACGTATTAAACTTGCCGTGAAAGTGACGGTTAGCTGATATTCAGGCGCGTCTTACTACAAAATTTCCAAGTTCTTGTGCTTTCAGTAGGTTTGAAGCTGTTTACGGGATCATGTTCTGGTCATTCAGTCAGACGAATTATTAATTCAATTTTGGCATTCTTCCTTTTAATTTAGGTTATTTTACGCTTTTCCCTTATGACATGCAAACATATCGGTTTTTGTGGTTGCAATATCTTCCAACTTAAGATGTACATATATCTTAAATTTCCAGTGTCCTTTGTGTGCTTGATGTGAAGTGAGTATACAGTGTAATTACATTTGCTGTTTGTCATTTCCACTTTCCTAACTCATGTATTGAACATTTACGTATACTCTGAGACGTGCTTTTCTTGCCTTCATTTCGCATTCGCACATTGGTAAGTACCACCTTTGTGTATCCAGCTGCCGTACCTGATAAAGATGAGGAAACCATTCAGTCCTCAGATGTTTTTTCCGTATTTCTAATAATAAATACTCCGTTGTCTGCCCGGTAATTTTTCAATTGTGAATATAAGTTTTAACGTCGTGGCTGAGTGAAAAACTGTTGTGGCAGATTTTTTACAGTTTGTGTGTCTACGTCCCACGAATGTTAGCAGAGAGCGTTGTGTTGGTGCGTTCAATACGAAATAGTTCATACATATTCAGTAATTTCGAAATGCATCCAGATTCATACAACTTTGGAAGTGTTACAAGCAGTTAGTCATCTTCACGTTTCAGTATTGTGATTATGGAAAGATGCCCCAACACCCACTGCAACGTGGTCACTATTACACCTAGTGGATTCAGATAGAATCTTGGGAGTGTTTTTGATCTTTATTGGTGTTTGATTATACGAGGGCATGTTTAAAAATAAGGCTCCCGAATTTTTTATGTGAAAACTCTTAAAACTTTTTAAATAAAACAAACATTATTAACATTCTAAGTCTTTATTCTTCTCTTCTACATATTATTTCTAACATAGTCACCTTGGCGAGGAACACATTTTTCCCAACGAAAGATCAGTTTGTTGATACCGCCACTGTAGAATGTTTGACTTTCTTGACCAAGCCATAACCTCAAGCCTGCATACATCGCTGCATCAGAATAAAAGTGAGGTCCTCGAAGAGGGTCTCTAAGTTCTGGAAACAACTGCAAATCGCAAAGGACGAAGTCAGGAGTGTATGGAGGATGATCGATGACGGTGTATGATTGTTGCAGCTACTGCAGCGCTTGTGTGTGGTCCGGCGCGGTCATAGTGAAGAAGGCGGTGCTCCATGTGTACATAAAAATCGGACGAATTAGTTTTTCAGCAAGCACTCGTACCTTCTATGCCTGCCATTTATTAATTGTGCAACTTACGGAGATTGAACTATTTATTTAAATTCCATTTTCTTTCCCGGCCTAACATAGCGTTGCAGCATTGATTATTGGGTCATGATGTTTTTACAGCGGGCTTAATCATTCTACTTGATTGATTAGCCAAGTGCCAAAAAAATGGCTCTGTTACAATGTTTAGGAACACAATCTGGAGGGTCTAAGGCAGAGATGTAGATTATGACGCTGTTGTTGAACTAGTATTTCGACTAATCAATGAAAGAGGCACATAGTGCAAGGGTAACAGTGGTCAATGCTGAGGTTCGCAGACGTCATAGCTGTTCTGTACAGAGACGAGGATGACATAGGCAGTCCGAAAGCAACGGACAGCATCAGAGGAAGAATTTCTTGCAAGTGTATATCGCGAACAGAGCGGTGTACAGAAGTGAGAAGTCGATCCTCGGAAATACGGAGAATGGGAAGCTGAAATTATTTAAAAGTTCCTTGTCACAGTATCATCTTTCAAAACTACTCTTTCTTACACCTATTCTGAATCGCAAGCGTATTGCTAAGATGTTCTGTGCCAAATTTAAAAGAACGCAAAATCCCCAAGATTGGCAAAGTTTTGAAGAAGTTCAAAATAAAGCGCGTACTTCAATGCGAGATGCTTTTAGTAATTTCCACAACGAAACTCTGTCTCTGAATCTCGCAGAAAACCCAAAGAGATTCTGGTCATATATAAAGCACACCAGTAGCAAGACGCATTCAATACCTTCACTGCGCGATAACAATGGTGAAGTCACTGATGACAGTGCCACTAAATCAGAGTTATTAATCACGGTTTTCCGAAACTGCTTCACCAAAGAAGACGAAGTAAATATTCCTGAAATCCAATCAAGAACAACTGCCAAGATGAGAAACATAGAAGTAGATATTCTCGGTGTAGCAAAGCAGTTTAAATCACTTAATAAAGTCAAGGCCTCCGGTCCATATTGTATACCAGTCAGGTTCCTTTCAGAGTATGCTCATACAATAGCACTATATTTAGCAATTACATACAACCGCTCGATCATAGAAAGATTCGTACCTAAAGACTGGAAAATTGCTCAAGTCACACCAATACCCAAAAATGGAAATAGTAGTAATCCACTGAATTACAGGCCCATATCTCTAACGTCGATTCGCAGTAGGGTTTTGGAATATATACTGTATTCGAACATTATGAAGTACCTCGAAAAAAAAGATTTATTGACACTTAGTCAGCACGGACTGAAAAAATATCGTTCTTGTGAAACACAACTAGCTCTTTATGCTCATGAAGTGATGAGTTCTATCGACAGGGGATGTCAAATTGTTTCCATATTTTTAGATTTCCAGAAAGCTTTTGACGTTGTTCCTCACAAGCGTCTTCTAACCTAACTGTATGCTATGGAATATCGCCTCAGTTGTGCGACTGGATTCGTGCTTTCCTATCAGAAAGGTCACAGTTCGTAGCAATAGACGGAAAGTCATCGAGTAAAACAGAAGTAATATCCGGCGTTCCCCAAGGAAGTGTTATAGGACCTCTATTGTTCCTGATCTATATTAACGACGTAGGAGACAATCTGAGTAGCCGTCTTAGATTGGTTGCAGATGATGCTGTCATTTACCGTCTTGTAAAGTCATCAGATGACCAAAACGAGATGCAAATTTATTTGTGTGGCGCGAAATGTGGCAGTTGGCCCTGAACAGAAAAAGGAGTGGTTTTTCACATGAATACTAAAAGAAATCCACTAAATTTCGATTACGCGATAAGTCACACAAATCTGAAGGCTGCAAATTGAACTAAATACTTAGGGATTACAATTACAAATAACCTAAATTGAAATGATCACATAGGTCATATTTTGGGTATAGCAAACCAAAGACTGCGGTTCATTGACAGAACACTTAGAAGGTGCAACAGGTCTAATAAAGAGACTACTTACACCACGCTTGTCCACCCTATTCTGGAGTATTGCTGTGCGGTGTGGTATCCGCATCAGGTGGGACTGACAGATGACATCGAAAAAGTTCAAAGAAAGGCACTCGTTTTGTATTATCGTGAAATAGGGGAGATAGTGCCACAGACATGATACGTGAATTGGAGTGGCAATCATTAAAACAAAGGTGTTTTTCGTTGCGACGGGATCTTCTCATGAAATTTCAATCACCAGTTTCCTCCTCCGAGTGCGAAAACATTCTGCAGGCGCCCACGTACATAGGGAGAAATAATAATCATGATAAAATAAGAGAAATCAGAGCTCGTACAGAAAAATTTATTTTGGTTTCAGTTGAAATAATTACAAATTGAACTGAAGCTTCTGTGATGTATTTGCATTTCCGTGTCATTGATGAATTCGTCTTCAAAGATACGACTACTTACATGAGATTGTGTGCATTTTGCGCTCTGCACTTTACTTCATATATGAACTCTAATGTGCATTCTGCCTTCTGTAATGATATTAGTAAGGGGAGGCACACCTGCAATCAGTTTAAACGTTTTAGAATTCCAGTCAGCACAAACCTTTTGCTGTTCTTGCAGGCTTTACAGGGTAGGAGGTAAGTGACGCGTGGAGATTCCGAGACTGTTTGCTGCTGAACATATTGCGTTCGACGTGATAGCATTGGATGTTTATACATCAGGTTTTGTACCGACAGGTGTTAGGCTCTCACACAGAGCCACACATGCTCCTTGCACATGCTTCACCTACAAGGTAGATCATATACGTATTGTTCAAATTAATGACATTGTCAGAAGGAACTGCAACCCGCCAGTATAGCCGAGAAAGTCTGCCTTCGGCGGTGCTACGGCACGGACGTCTGTTTACGTCCCTGCCGGAGAAGTTCGCGCTCGCGCAGTTGTTTACCTCTTCGGCGTACTCGTGCGTTTAGACGACTCGATATAGAATGGCACATGAATACCGAAAGTCGACTCTCAAGATTAGTTTTTCGAATGAATATGCGAGACCGAAAGCCTACGAAATAGAAAGGTTCCTACGAGACGAAGTTAAACTTGACTACAACGAACTTATCGGAATCCACCTCTCCATAGTGAGCAGTGTTGTTTACGTCAAGCTGATTAACGATGCAGTATGTGACAGAATCATCCGAGAAATTAAACATGGACTCAAATTTCGTCACTCTGATGGACATGTTGGAGAAGTAACTATTGATCATGCAGGACTGGGCTTACGAAACATACGTATTTTCGAACTTCCCTTCGAGGTTCCGTCTGACTTGGTCGTTGACGCCTTACGCCCATATGGAAGAGTGCTTAGCCACGTTGAGGAAAAATGGTCCAACTTCACGACGTACCCCGTTCTCAATGGGGTGCGTCAAATCAGAGTAGAACTGACACATCATGTACCCTCATACTTGTTCATCGGCGGATGCAGAGCTATAGTCATATACGACGGACAGCCCAAAACATGCTCAGGCTGCGGGAAAGAGGGCCACGTCCGTTCCGAATGTATGCAGCGGAGGACAGTGCAAGTTCCAAACGGCGAACCCGTACCTCCGTCCACGTTAACGCCGCTGCCACTAACGTATGCGGACGCATTTCGAACGGATCCCATCCCGAAAAATGACCAGCTACAGAATCCTGACAGTTTACGGCAACCGACTGCGGCGGAGACCGCCTCCAGTGACGAAACGACGCACACCTCTGCCGCTCCGGCGCCGAACGACGCACCTAACCGAGCGGACAGGATCGGTAGGAGAAATGGAAATTGATCCTGCTGTTGTGCCGACAGCTGCTTTCGTCCCTGAGCACCGAGAGTCACTTCCGCACTCGAATACGGAGGCGCACACGCGCAAACAACGATCGCCGAAGCGCCACAAGAAACGACGGCTAGCGCCGTCGGATACCTGCTTACTGCAGTCCACGTCAGATGGACTTGGGTGTGACGCCGATACAGTGCATCCGGATGCGCAACGGGAGGTTATACCTCCCACACAGCAGTACGACACGAATCATGCTACCCAGTGGTTGAATACAGACACACCGGACGGAAAGCCGACGGAAGGAGTCCCTCCACCCACCGCAGCAACGCCACCGCCTTCGGTCAGCCCGGCAGGAGAGACACGACGGGAGCTGGACCTCCAGCACAGGAACTGGGCCGACGAATCCGATACTGACCCCCACACCGACGACGCACCCGCCATGGCGAGTGCTGTGTCCACCGGATGTTAACCGCGCAGAAGATACAGACTGACGCACAGACAGCATGTCACCGGGCAGCAGCACAAAAATTAACATAAGCGTGCATGTGCGCTTTACGCACTGAGGAACGGCGACAGGCATATCGAACAGCCTCTATTTATATTAATACGATCAGAACGCCTGTCAAATTGCAATTATTACGAGACATGTTGCATGTGTCAGACGTCGACATCGTTCTGCTGCAGGAAGTATGTGTTGAGAGCTTCCCCGACCTCTATGGGTACGATACGTACATTACACCTACTACCGACGGCGGCAGCGGAACAGCGATACTTCTACGTAGCGGCATAGTATCCGAGGACGTGGTGTACCTGCCGTCAGCGCGAGGACTGGCGCTCACAGTGCTGGGAGAACGGGTCGTTAACATTTACGCACCGTCGGGGTCAGACAGACGGCGCGACCGATCCCGATTCTACGCAGAGGAGATTGCAACACTATTCTTGGGTCGGTATGAACATGTCTTATTTGGAGGCGACTTCAACTGCGTGCTCGCACCAAAAGATCAACACCCACGTTATACTTCGTGCCCGGAGCTGCGGCAACTCATACAGGACATGAATCTCATTGATACATGGGAGAAGATCCATGGCGACAGACGTGGATACATCTACGTCACGAGTCACTCTGCAAGTCGTCTCGATCGCATTTACGTAACACGTCGTCTCGAACCTGCGATCCTCGATGCGGAATTGTGGCCTGTCGCCTTTTCAGATCACATAGCATATATATGCACGGTCTCCTTGAGTCGTCAACAAGTGTGGAGGAGTCGCAGTGTTTGGAAACTGAATACAGCACACCTTAGGGAACCTGAGTGCAAACGCTTAGTCGAAGACACTTGGCATGTGTGTGAACGACGCCTCCCGACATATCCGACGACGTTGCAGTGGTGGCTGGAATGCGTTAAGCCTGCATTGTGCCGAGCGTTAATTGCATACGGAAGGGAGCAGATGATGTGGAGGCGATACACGACGGAATTTTATTTCACGATGCTCCGCGAACTTTCTGTACAAGCACCTTCACAGGAGCGTCGTGCCGGTATAAAACGAGCACAGGCCCAAATAATTTCCATAACGCGCCGCCGACTGGAGGGTGTCGCAATCCGTGCAAGGGCCTTTGAACGAGTCCGTGGAGAATTCCCGTCGATGTATCACGTTATCAGAGAAAAACAACGTAGTCGCAGAACCTTAATACAGACGGTCGTACTGCCAGATGGTCGCCGCATGACAACGCAAAAAGACATTGCCAACGCTTTCTCTATGAAGAAGCGGAACACGATCAGGCCGCCTTTCGTGAGGTCCGACGAACGCTCTCTGCGTGTCTCGACGAGTCGGCCTACCTGGAGTTAACAGGTGAAATCACAGTTGACGACGTAATGGAAGCGATTGATAAGGGAGCGTCGCACAAATCGCCGGGGCCCGACGGGTTTCTATCGTACATTTAAAGATCTCATGATTCCACGATGGACTTCCATGTACTGCGAATTGATGTGTCCCAACGTGCCTCTTCCGCCCACCTTCGTGGAAAGAATGATCATCCCCATCCACAAACCATCTGGCGGCACAGGGATACAGGCCTACCGGCCACTGACCCTTCTTAATTGCGACTACAAGATCTACGCCAGGATACTTGCAGCACGCTTTAAACGCGTGATACGCCAAGTGATTTCACTCGACCAAACCCAGCTAGGAGGAGCTAGCAATATACAAACGGCACTCAGCGACTACCGCGATGTTATCGCACTGGCTTCAGTATGTCGTCTCCGGGGTGTATTGGTATCGATAGACTTCGATCGCGCATTTGACAGGCTGAGTCATGCTTATCTCACGGACGTGATGACGAAAATGAAGTTTCCGGAAAGTTTTGTCACCGTCGTCATGAGACTACTCCACGGAGCCGCATCCAAAGTGCTCATCAATGGACGCTTGGTGGGGCCCATCAACATCTCACCATCGGTCAGACAAGGGTGCCCGCTGTCAACGATATTGTATGCCATCGCTGTCGAGCCGCTGCTTTGCGGGCTCCGGAATCGACTCCAAGGAATGACGATAAGGCACAACAGGTTTATATGCCGAACATACGCAGATGACCTAGTGTTTTTAGCACGGTCAGGCGACGAGGCAAGAGCGGCCCTGCATTGGATTAATTTGTATTGTATGGCTACGGGAAGTCGCCTGAATATGGCAAAGTCGGGAGCGATGAACATCGGGAGAGGACTCCCGACAGGAAGTGTAGCACCTTTACAGCCGATCACCAAGATGAAATGCCTAGGAATTATCTTCACTACAGACGTTCGACGCACGGTGGCAGTGAGTTACAGACATCTTCTGCAAACAATTCGTGCGAGTGTCCGAAGTCACAGGTTGGATATGATACAACGGGTCACCTTTGCCAGCACTTACCTCGCCTCTCGCATCCCCCATCTGGCACAAGTTCTTCCTATGCCGGTGGTGTTGGCCCGCCGAATCCTGGCGGCACTAGGATATTTTGTGAGCACAGGTCTGCTTTTTAAGGTAGGATATGAAACCCTCACCCTTCCTCGTAGTCGTGGAGGTCTTGGACTAGTCCACGTACACGACCGAGCAGTGGCTATTTATGTAACCACGATGATAAAGATGTGGACACGACACCAGACAAGTCTGACGGGCAGCTTGATAGACGAACTCGCTCCACCTTCTCGTTCGGCTCCGGTAGCGGTGGCTCACATCTCACCATCGCTTGCCCATATGCGAACCTTCTTTGTGGAACACAGTTATGTACATATGGAACTACCGACTACCAGGACGGCGACGGCACGTGATATATATCACATCTTGACTCGACGACGGCCGAATAATGCCTAGAGCGCCGCCAACCAACAGTTACGTGGTCAGTGGTATGGCGTACAGTGCATAACCCACACCTTGATACGGGAACGCGCGCACTGTGGTATCAGGTGGTAAATGGGAAATACGTGACTCGTTCCAGGTTGCATGCAATTCATATGGCGGACGAGCCACTGTGTCCGCAGTGCAATGTTATAGACACTGAGGAGCATCGCCTGATATGCGGTCCTTCGGCGGACGTATGGTGTTTGGTCAAAAAAATGATCGCCTTCCTCCTTCGAGTGGGGCCGCAAACAATAGAACCACGCACACTACTTCTCCCAGATAGGACATATTATCCCCGAACGAAGACAAACGCAGTGACTTGGATTCGAGGTTTGACTGTGCGTTATCTTTTCCGAGACGGCAGTAAGAATGTGCTTGACTTTTGGGCCTTACTACAGGAACATCACTCACAGCTTATGAGACATCCGAGATATCGAACATATTATGCAAATTTTTTAGGGAGTGCCTTGCTTGATCCCCCACCCAGTTCCGGTGTCCCGGGTAGGAGAATGTAATTATTGTCTATAAGTATCAGAGCAAGAAAGGACCAGGACAGTGGAGAGGATCCACAAACACACGTGAAGACGTACCCGACACCAACGCGAGGTATGAAGGGATTAGCGAGGTACGCGCCTAAAAGAGGAACGTAGAACGTTATTGTTTTGTACTGACAGAAGCAGGATATTTTATTTTATTTTTTTCACTATTATGTAAAAAAAAGTCCACTTATTTACGTTTCCCAGAAAAATTTTATTTTATAAAGTCATCATCTTATATATTTAAAGAAAAAGTGCTAGAAGCAGTTTAAGTTTGTTATTGTTCCACCGAATGAAAAAAAAATGGTAGCGTCTTAAAAAAAAAAAAAAAAAAAAAAAAAAAAAGTGGTCAGCACAATAGAATGTCAATCCTAAGGGCCCGGGTTCGACTCTCGGCTGGGCTGGAGATTTTCTCCGCCCAGGGACTGGGTGTTGTGTTGTCCTAATCATCATCATTTCACCCCCATCGACGCGCAAGTCGCCGAAGTGGCGTCAAATCGAAAGACTTGCATCAGGCGAACGGTCTACCCGACGGGAGGCCCTAGTCACACGACATTATTAAGCATAACCATACTTGCGAAACTTCTGGCAACCAGTAAACAGGAAACGACTTGTCCCCTGTTGACCGCTCGTGGTTTTTCAATCTACCTATCCCATAATGACGTAGAGAAGTTCCGCAGTTACACTTATAGCCAACCTTGGTTGAATTATGCCCCGCAACCTCTCTTTCCACCGACTGTGTGTGTAGAAAGGAACTAGGGACACTCACCCAATTTTTTGTAACTGCTTTCCGCAATCTTGAAGATAGATCAAAGAGGATGACAACTAAGATGATAAAAGATAAAAAAAAGGGAAAACATCGATTCAAGTGCACAAATAACTAGTCATTTCGACAATTACAAAAAAAAAAGAGCGCTAACGCGCTGCTTCCTGGACTCGGGTACGCGCGCCGGCCCCGGATCGAATCCGCCCGGCGGATTAACGACGGCTGCCAGTGTGCTGACCAGCCTGGGCGTGGTTTTTAGGAGGTTTTCCACATCCCGCTAGGTGAATACCGGCCTGGTCCCCACGGTCCGCCTCAGTTACACGACTCGCAGACATTTGCAACACATTCACACTCATTCACGATTTACATTAGACGCAGACCGCTGGGGTACATTAATTCCGTCTTGGGGGGTATGGGGTGGCGGCAGGAAGGGCATCCGGCCACCCCTTCCAATTAACCATGCCAAATCCGTACTTAACCCTGCCGACGCTGTGCACAATGCCGGATACAGGCAGGGGCAAAAGAAAGAAAGAATGGTCAGAAGGAACTGTGATCATGAAAGTCACTCAAATATTCATGTATGCCCACAGATCGTTCTGTTATGCAGAGTAAGCGCTAACTGAACTTGAATATGTTTTTGAAATATGGTCAGATGGCGTTATAAATCATTTCTTGCGTCAAAACATTATGCAGAAAGGGGCAATTATTCTGGATATTTTATTCTATATTTCCATGTGCTACCTTACTAGGTAGGACTGATAGAAGAGAGGGAGAGAAGATCTAACGAAGAGACGTTTCGTCATGGGATCCTTTAGTGGGTGCGAGAGCGTAACAGAGATGTTCGACACCAGTGGTGGACGCTACAACGGAGGTGTTGTTCATCACGGAGAGGTTTACTACAGTATGTAAATTTCGACAGAGTATTTCCGCGAAGGGTCGGACAAAGCGTTCCTTCCTCCTAGATACGTCTCGTGACATGTTCACACAGAGAAAATTAGAGAAATTTTATCTAACACAGAGGCTTACAGAGAATCATTTTACCTACGCGCCATTCACGAATGAAACAGGAAAGGGGGGGATCGGTAAGCATTAACACAAGTACGCTCCACCACAAAACGTCAGGTGGCTTGAGGAATATTGCTGTACACCTACGTACACGAAAGAGTAATTGTGTTCCGAGTGTTATTTTGAATGTCAAAAATTAAGTGGATAAATAAAATACAAAATGAAGAGGTACTACAAAGAATAATTGGGAGAGAGGAAGGGACAGATTAGTGGGATTTTGCAGCGGTATACAGAAATAGTGAACTAGGTGTTGCAAGGAGCAATACAGGGGAAAACAGGAGAGGCAGACGCTGAACATATCGTGGAGGTTGTTGGCTGTGGCAGTAAAGAACTAGCACAAGATAGATAAAAATAGAGGAAAACACCAAACCAGTCAAAAGACCGAACCTTTTTTTAAAAAAAAAAGTGTTCGTTTCTGAATTTGCCTTGTGTGGGAGTAAAATATTAAGTACGACTAAACAATTTTTTGCGCCTTCCTTTATCAAATATTCAAATTCTGCAGGCTGTTTTCTTGAAAAGAGTGCGCTGTGTCTGTTTCCTGGTGCGTGTCGATTGGATCCGTTTGCTAAATGAATTTATAATAGTTGATGTGGAGTTACTTGTGATCTTGACGGCTCTAGAGTTAATTAGTCATGATCACACTACGAAATTACTTATCTTTTTTGGTTCGCTGCATTCCGTGCGAGATATATGTATAATGCTTATATTAACCAACAAAGCGAACTGATCAGCTACCCAGCGTGGCAGCAACACAGTGTTTATGTCCGAGAAACGGCGAGAGGTTCACAGAGTGAAACGGTATCACAGGGTACGCGTGTAGACGTCAGTGCTTTGCGTAGAACAACAATCAAACACTGACCGGCGCTTTTTTTAACTCTGAATCACTGACTGGTGCTTTTTTTAACTCTGAATACATTTATTTGAGTGAATTGTGTATGAAACTATGTTTCATCTGAATAAACCACTGGCCGCTTTAATTCTGATGCTTTTTCCCTTTTTCTTATAAATCTAGTATTTTTTTACAAAACTGTGTCATCTCGTTCGCCCATGGTAACTCGTTTGTTCTGACACCTTTTAAAATAAAATCCCAGGGAGAAAGAAATATTTTCTCTGTTTCCTTGCTAGCCTTGAGGTCCAGTACTGTGAGAAAAAAGCTTGGAACTTTTCGCAAAGTCTGTATTTCATTTTATTTTCATAATATCTCAGAAATTGCTTCCTAATTACACATTTTTCCACATCACCAAAGGGATATTTATTCTGCGCAGTCTGCTTCTTCTTCTTTGACGTTGACACTTGTCGTGTCCCAGCTTTATCGTTCTGCTTGCATATTACATCACCTTTCTCACCAACACTGTCACTTCTTTCGCTATCTTTTGGTCACTAAATCATGTAAGGACGTTAACAAGAAGCCAACACGCCTTCCTTGCTTACACGGTGCGATAACAGCTTATGCTATTCCTAGTGCGGCTTTACCTTGTCGGGCGACAGTCTCTCCTACGACCGAGTCTATGGTTAACTCTGGCGAGTTATACTTACCCACAAAAGATAAAAAAAAAAGCCTGCAAAGACTGGAAAAGGCAGCGTCAATCTGCAGGGAACCAAGGAGCAGGGGAATTCAGGGGAATAATCAGATGTGGAAGCCAAAGAATTACATTAATTATTCGCCGTGGTCAGTCGTGCCGACCCCTTACACGTTGTCTGTTCGCTGACAAGGTAAAGTCAGATGTCCGTCGGAAAAAGAGTGAACTGAAGTGAAGCACAATAAGAAGTGGCTGCTGAAGCCAACTGTTCGACACGGGTTTTACTTCCTTACGTCTGTTTAGTTGAGAAGATGTCATCCTCACTGACCTACTTCGCCAGTCCAGAAAGTTTCGAGACAACAATTAATAAAAAATGGAGAAAAGTTAAGATGGTGGTTTTAATGCTTCAGGTGTTCTATGTAGTCCTCCCATACTGAAGTGCAACGCGCAGAACGTTCGTACAGCCACTTGAAACAGTCATAAAAGTCCTTCTTCGGGATGTCGTCCAACTCTCGCATTACATTCGCACCTTCTTCGATTTTGGCGAACCATCAGAGTCGCTTTTGTGGTATGTTGGTATTGATAACACGAAGTCTCGTCAGCCGTGATTAATTTTTCCAGAGAAGAACTGTCAGCGTTTTTCATTTCAGTCAAGTCATGGCACGCGTCCACGTGTCGCCATTTTTGTTCACGAGTCAAGGTGTGCGGAACAAACTTGGTACACACTTTGCTCGTCTTCAAAACATTCTCTAGGCTCTCTTGAACACCTGATTGAGACATGTTGCTCCACTGCGTTTTGTGACACAACAACGTTGACACACTACGGTCGCACATCCACTAGTTAACACTACCTGATCGTAATTAACTGCTCCAATGTGCCCTGTTGTTTACAGCTGTCAGTTCAAACTGCCACCGTAGTTAACGCACAGACGTCGATCATACACTAGTAATAAAATCAGTATAGGAGCTTTTTTGATGGATGGTGTATACCTTCCCGCTTCAGTGAGACGACTCACCACAGTAGCTGCTCGTGACGTTAAGATTTCCGTGTTGTAATGGTATTTACCGTGCACTCAGTAGGGTAGAGGCAGGTTACCAACTGATCTACCATTTACGTTTTCTTAAACTGTCCAATCTGATTTCGAAATTATTAGGGACGTGATTTTAGTATTTTAGCTGCTATATTTATTCCAGCCTTCCTTATGTAAGACTGTCATTGGAACAACAGCTGTTTTTAATAAAGACTGAGGAAACATTTTTAAAATAGTCCTGTCTCGGTGTGTGTGATTGGGTGCACGAATGTGAAAGAGACTTGAAGAGTGACAGGGATTCACTGAGTGGCTGCCTTACGACTTTTTACCATTAGACATTCGAACCACATATTCACATACCATTCTAGTAAATACTTTTAGCTGGACGGGGGAGGGGGTATAATGGTGATGAAGCAGACTTTATGTCAGTGCGCCAGAAGAAGGTGAGAGAGACGGAAGTGGAAAATGGAGGGCGAGACGGAGATTAATAGAGAGAGCGTGATACCTGAAACTCGTTTCCACGTCTCTCTCGCTTTCGATCCTTCCACCTGTATCTGTTGCTAGCGAGTCGCATTGTCGAGCACCGTAAAGGAGCAGCTTCATCACCAGTATCTGCTATTTCCCACCCTCTCCCCCCCCCCCCCACCTTTCCCCTTTCCGAACCCTATTTTATCCCATTATAAAAAACTAACAAAACATCTGATAAAGTCCTGTAAGTGGCAATCTGTCTTCGTTCTATCCAAGACTTATGAACGGGTAATACCATTCACTTACAGAAATCGATATTTAGCTACTGAGATGTCGCTGTTTGCCCTTGGCTCTATCAATTACCCCACCACTGATCCGTGACAAAAGAAAACGTGTCTCGTAGATTCCGTAAGTATTTCCATTGCCGATTTTAAACATGATGTGAACCTATGACGTGAAAGACGCCACCAGGATTCATATGCTGTATGAATAATGTTCCAGTGACTATAAATCGAAGTGCTGCCTAAATTTCCACTGATGGGATAAAATAGTTGGCTGTAGTCTGTAATTTTGTAGCTATATCTGCAGTACTCGCTTGCAAACTAGTTTAAATTCGTCTGTTCGCGCTTTTACATACGTTTAAGAACTGTTTTATCGACACCCGTAAGCTATTGGTGTTTGTAAATTGGTTTCCCGCTTACCACAGTTCTGACACCGCAATAATGCATGTTTCTAGAAATTGTCAGTTCAAAGCAGTAATTGTGACGGTACAGGTGACATACATGAGCGTGGTTCATTTGTTTAATTTGCTGACAGAGAAACAACACAAATTTCGGATCTTTGCCATGGTATCACAAAATTGCATTTCGTACTTCGAGATGAAATTCTGACGGTTCCTGGAAACGATTCGACGCATGTAATATCGCAAAATAGCTGTGACTGTGAAATCGAACGATTTGGAATAAGGCCGGCGTGATTTGTTGTTTGCGTGTGTCATATAACAGAGGCAGCTGTCGTGAACGCTGAAAAATTTAAAGCAGTACAGCCGCTACCAAATACGCCTGCCGTCGGGTGCAGCAACACTTATAGTTCGAATGAGGCGCAGGGTGGAGAGCTGTACGACAAGAAATTAAAACAAGCGGACTTATGGATTCAACTTGTGTAAAATTCAAACAATCTGTCCGATAAATATTTCAGAGCCTGGATGTCATCCTATGAGAGTCCTTCGCTATTTCTATAAATGAGCACAACAGTTTTAAATAGCTTGAATATTATTACTACACGAGCATGGCGTTAAAGGTGCACCTATTTTTCTCTATATTTGCTCATCTTAATACCTGTCATTTGCGACTTCAAGTGCTGCACGAAATTCATAGGTAAAATATGTGGACTGACGGTGTACATCTGCGAAGTGACGATGAAAAGCAGTGACATTTTATGCTCGAAAAACGTATATTTATTAATTAGCGCGTTTTGTATGAAGTAATTTCGGATCAGTAATTTAGGTCAGTGTATAAATTCAAGTTTTACTTACAAATAACGGTATTTAAACTCGCGCACAGTGATCTTGTTCTTATACTGTCTTTAGGTGAAGCGATTATTAACAATTTGATCTGTGTCGTTTCAGAGTCGTAATGTGTTAACTCTATCGCTCAAGAAATCACGGAGAAAGAGGCATCTACATACTGAGAAGTTACGCCAGTCGGAAATTTTATTCTAGGTGATTTAAAATAAAGTTATTTGTGACTGAAAACGGAGTTTATACAAACATTCATTTTAAATTTGTTCGTCTATGGTTCTACAAGAATATGGTTTCGGATAATCAAGAGAAAGAAACACATTCAGTATTTTGCTGAAATCAGATTAGCAACAACGAAATTTATTTCATTAACACGGGTAAAGTGTAATGCGTTAATATTCGTCAAGAGTGTTGTAGTCACAATAAAATGTTTGTGCGTGGAATGCAAGAAACGTTTGGTGTTAGCTTCTACGTTAAAACGTGGTTTTCCATGTAGATACGTGAATACTGTGATTCCGTTCGTGGGACAGCAATTAGCGTGCACTGGAACGCACATAACTGTGAGTACTCTGTGTAATATGTGGTTCGTGCAAATGAAATGCTGGGGCAGTAGTCGGCATGCACTGGATGGCACTGAATATGGGTTTTTCTGAAAGCAAACGTTGACAATGGAGTCAGCGAGATATTAAAATGTATGACTTTTTTTTCGCGACTGTAGGCCTTCCAGCGCGCATGTCACCGTTGCGAATCGGAACAAGCGATGTGTGTCTTACCTGGACGAGAAAATTAGTCGTATGTAAGCTAGCTGCACTATTCAGACTATTTCTCTATTGCTCGGTGGTCCTCGTGCCAGCTTTGTAGAGGTGTCTCTGTCATGCCTACTACCAGAAGCTCATGCAGCTAGTGTCCTACCCTACCTTGCAGAAGGCGCGGCAGCTTCAGCGGCGGTGTAGTGGGGTACGGCACTCGGGTGAAGATGTGTCAGGTCAGTTACTGTTTACCGCAACTTGTGTCTCCTTTGTTGTTTAACGAACAATGTCTAGTTCTAGTTTGTAAATTTTACTAACGTCAGGAATACAGTGAATAATATAAGGTGCTTGATTTATTGCTTTCGTTATCACTTGTTCACCAGGAAATGAAGGGAGGTTTTTGATTTCGGCGAAGGGCTTGGTGTTTTTTTCTCCTTTTTTAGAAAAAAAAGGGTGCTCGTGTTCTTCGCTCGGGACTCGGAGGTGACCGAGCGTCTTCGTTTCGGTTTCTGCGATCGGCTTAGAAAAGAAGGCTCCACAGAATTATTGCCATGCGGTTGCAGTATTGTCAGCACGGAGGCGGGCAGAAGAGCACTTGGTGGCGGCGGCGGCCGGGCCGGGCGACGGCCGTCTTCCGCGGCGCCGCCATCGGGCGCGGGGCGGCAGCGGCGGCGGCAGCGGCAGCGGCCTGTGCCACTGGCGGCGCGGTCGCCACGGGCGCGCGGCGCGGCGCGGCGCGGCGCGGCGCTGGGGCTCCGCTGGGGCGGGCGACCTGCGGCGCGGGCGCGGCGGGCACGGTCCGGGTAGCCGCGGCGCGCGAGCCGTCTCGACTGCCGCCGCCGCCGCTGCGCGTTGTTGCCGCCGTTGCCAGGGGCGACGCCGCCCGTCGCCCTGCGCCTGCGCCGCCGCCGCCGGGGCGGGGCCTGTGGCGGCCCGGGACCCTCGCCGCCCGACAGCCATCGATGAAGAGCCTTCCTCTTGTACCGCCATCCTCGCCACCGGCGCCACTCCCGCTGGCAACTTTCGCAGCCCACGGTCCTTCCGATTGATGTCCACATTTACGGGCGGTTAAAAGGGGTTGGAGCGTGGTGTCAGGGATGTCCTGACACTTCCCCTTACACGCGAAATGTTTGGTAGAAGCGTAAATTAGTCATCCCAGTGCTGACGCACGGATGAAACGTTAAGCCTTTACAGGTGGCGTAGCGATCAAGTCACTGTACAGCCTCTAAATGAGCTGCAGTAGCGATTAACGAGATCTTTTTGGATTGGTAGTGTACTGTTTTTCCAGAAACGTAAGAAACACAACAGGTACACATAATACAGACATTGTTGCTGTGGTCTTCAGTCCTGAGACTGGTTTGATGCAGCTCTCCATGCTACTCTATCCTGTGCAAGCATCTTCATCTCCCAGTACCTACTGCAACCTACATCCTTCTGAATCTGTTTAGTGTATTCATCTCTTGGTCTCTCTCTACGACTTTTACCCTCCACGCTGCCCTCCAGTACTAAATTGGTGGTCCCTTGATGCCTCATAACATGTCCTACCAACCGGTGCCTTCTTCTTGTCAAGTTGTGCCATAAACTCCTCGCCAATTCTATTCAGTACCTCCTCATTAGTTATGTGATTTACCCATCTAATCTTCATCATTCTTCTGTAGCACCACATTTCGAAAGCTTCTATTCTCTTCTTGTCCAAACTATTTATCGTCCATGTTTCACTTCCAAAGATGGCTACACTCCATACAAATACTTTCAGAAAGGACTTCCTGACACTTAAATCTATACTCCATGTTAACAAATTTCTCTTCTTCAGAAGCGCTTTCCTTGCCATTGCCAGTCTACATTTTATATCCTCTCTACTTCGACCATCATCAGTTATTTTGCTCCCCAAATAGCAAAATTAATTTACTACTTTAAGTGTCTCATTTCCTAATCTAATTCCCTCAGCATCACCCGACTTAATGCGACTACATTCCATTATCCTCGTTTTGCTTTTGTTGATGTTCATCTTATATCTTCCTTTCAAGACACTGTACATTCCGTTCAACTGCTCTTCCAAGTCCTTTGCTGTCTCTGACAGAATTACAATGTCATCGGCGAACCTCGAAGTTTTTATTTCTTCTCCATAGATTTTAATACCTACTCCGAACTTTTCTTTTGTTCCCTTTACTGCTTGTTCAATATACAGAGAGGCTAAATCCCTGTCTCACTCCCTTCCCAACCACTGCTTCCCTTTCATACCCCAAGACTCTTATAACTGCCATCTTGTTTCTGTACAAATTGTAAATAGCCTTTCGCTCCCTGTATTTTACCCCTGCCACCTTTAGAATTTGAAATAGAGTATTCCAGTCAACATTGTCAAAAGCTTTCTCTAAGTCTACAAATGCTAGAAGCGTAGGTTTGCCTTTCCTTAATCTTTCTTCTAAGGTAAGTCGTAAGGTCAGTATTGTCTCACGTGTTCCAATATTTCTACGGAATCCAAACTGATCTTCCCCGAGGTCGGCTTCTACCAGTTTTTCCATTTGTCTGTAAAGAATCTGTGTTAGTATTTTGCAGCTGTGACTCATTAAACTGATAGTTCGGTAATTTTCACATCTGTCAACACCTGCTTTCTTTGGGATTGGAATTATTATATTCTTCTTGAAGTCTGAGGGTTTTTCGCCTTCTCATACATCTTGCTCACCAGATGGTAGAGTTTTGTCAGGACTGCCTGTGCCAAGGCCGTCAGTAGTTCTAATGGAATGTTGTCTACTCCCGGGGCCTTGTTTCGACTCAGACATTAGTCATCAATAATACACCGAAGAGCTACAGAAACTGGTACAACTGCCTAATATCATGTAAGCCCTTGCGAGCACGCAGAAGTGCCGCAACACGATGTGCCATGGACTCGACTTATGTCTGAAGTAGTGCTGGAGGGAAATTACACCATGAACCGTACAGCTCTGTCCATAAATCCGTAAAAACACTTGGGGGTGGAGATCTCTTCTGAACAGCACATTTCAAGGCATCCCAGACAAACTCAATAACGTGCATGTCTGGGATGTTTGGTGGCCAGCGGATATGTTTAAACTCAAAAGCGTATTCCTGGAGTCACTTGGTAGCAATTCTGGACGTGTGGGATGTCGCTTTGTATTTCTAGAATTGTCCTAGTCCATCGGAATGCACAATGGACACGAATGGATGCAGGTGATCAGACGGGATGCTTACATACGTGTCACCTGCCAGAGTCGTGTCTAGACCTATCATGGGTCCCATATCGCTCCAACTGCACACGCCCCACACCATTACACACTCCCCACCGGCTTGAACAGTCCCTAGCTCTATACACTTTGAAACGAGACCCTTCCGACCAGGCTACATCTGTAGAATCGTCAACATTCCAATGTCGGTGTTGACGGGCCCAGGCGAGACGTAAAGCTTTGTGTCGTGGAGTCATCCGGGGTACACGAGTGGACCTTCAGAACCCACACATACTGATGTCCCAGCATCGAAATCTGCAGTAATTTGTGGAAGGATTGCGCTTCTGTCACGCTGGAGATTCTTTTCAGTCGTCGTTGGTTCCGTTCCTGCAGGATCTTTTTCTGGCCACAGCTTTTGTCGGAGATTTGATGTTTTACCGGATTCCTGATTCACGGTACACTCCTGAAATGGTGGTACGAGAAAATCCCCTCTTCATCGCTACCTCGGAGATGCTGTGTCGCAACGCTCGTGCGCCGACTGTAACACCACGTTCAAACTCAAATCTTGACAACCTGCCATTGTAGCAGCAGTAACCGATCTAACTACTGTGTCAGACACTTGTTGTTTTATATAGACATTGCCAACCGCAGCGCTGTATGCTGCCTGTTTACATATCTCTGTATTTAAATACGCATGCCTAAACCGGTTTCTTTGGCGCTTCAGTGTATATTCTTGTTTCAAATGGCTCTGAGTACTATGGGACTTAACATCGGAGGTCATCAGTCCCCTAGAACTTAGAACTACTTAGATCTAACTAACCTAAGGACATCGCACACATCCATACCCGAAGCAGGATTCGAACCTGCGACCGTACCAGTCGCGCGGTTCCGGACTGAAGCGTCTAGAACCGCTGAGCCACCGCGGCCGGCCAATGTATATTCTCTTTCACTATTTATAATAGTATGCCAACGCTGGGGTAACTACCCGATTCCGCGACTGTAGAAATCACTTGGTTTTGAGGCGAAGAACTCTTCGAGCCATTCGACATAAAAGTTTTCTGGGTTTGGTACCGCGTCATAATGTAAAAACTACTGCTGCTATAGAAAAGCCAACGTTTCGGCCACGATTACAGCGGCCTTCTTCCCTGATACTTGAAACATATATTTCTGCGAATAAAAACATTTCTGTATTCTGCAAAAAGCTAATATTAGGGGAAGAAAGACAGAAAAGGAAAGAAAAGAGGTAGCCACAAATCCTTAACAGACCTGTATATTGTCTGCCTGCCGTAGCGCTATCGTAAATCCATTCACAGGGCAACCATAAATTCGTTGTGTATAAACATTCCTCCATTGCGTCTTTCACGACTGTCAGCATCCAAGGAGAATCTGAACACCTACTTCGTTCCTCTGTGCCCCTCGCAATTTTGGGACGCTTCAAATAAAACTGGATGCAGCCCAGGGTTCCGGCACAAAAGGTAAATGACACCTGGGAATCAGTCAAAAGTGCTTAGGATGTTGTTTTTTATTTTTTTTTTTTTTTTTATTTTTAGAGAGATAGCTGAAGACGAAATGTGGAGGTGAAAGAGAATCTCTTCTAAACTGAGAGGCTGACTTCTGACCAGTGCCATAAAACTGATGAAAGGTGATGCCCCATAAGGCTCAGAAGAGCGACGACAAACTAAAAAGGTCTGCACTGATAAGAAGCCGCGCAGGATTAGCCGAGCGGTCTAGGCGCTGCAGTCATGGACTGTGCGGCTGGTCCCGGCGGAGGTCCGAGTCCTCCCTCCGGCATGGGTTAAGTAGTGTGTAAGCTTAGGGACTGATGACCTTAGCAGTTGAGTCCCATAAGATTTCACACACATTTTTTGAACTGATAAGAAGAGATCATGTAAGGACTGTGTGGGCTGCACGCATAAGGTGTACAGTCTGTCCAATGTCGCTCATCGATGATCTGCTTGCTGTATCGGGCAACTCATCTACCAGCAACACAGGCGTGACCAGCATGTTTCCGAAGCTCTACCTGGGCAAGATTGCATGTAAACGTTACAGCTGATCACAACACACAGGTTTCTTTTCGAATGCCTCTCCAGACGCTACGGAAATGGGTGGCGCCCACTTCACCACGAATGCCGCTTGTAACGCCGCTGGAGGTGCTCCAGGCATTGTGCTACTTGCGCCCATTGATCACGTGCCCGCAATTATGCTGAGCAAATACCATTCTGCAAAAGCTGTACTTAAGTGCTCATTGTGTAACGGGGCAGACAGTTCCAACCGCAGTACCAACCATGGAGGCCCAGCACAGCATCCAGCCACAAGTACCCAGCATTTGCCGCCAGAGCCCACGCCTCCTCCGAACTCAGCATCACTCGGACTTCGTGCTCCTCGACTGGAATTCGCCGGTTGACTTGGATATCGTGATGTTGCCGACTATGAGGTGCGACAATAAAGTAATGAGACTGATTTTCTTTGCAAGATGTGGCAACCCTGCAGGCTTGCGTAGGTACAATATCTTTGACCTTGGTCTGTCCAAGCGGTACATCGACGCAACTGCTCAGTCGTGAGTTGTGCTGTAAGAAGTTACTACGTGTTTGTATCTCTCGTCACGGAAATGGAACCGCATAATATTGCGCAACGGTATGCCATTTCTTTTTGCATTAAAACGGGTGAAGACGCGACGACAACTTAAGGTAAGCTTCAGAAGGCTTTTGGAGAGGAGGTTATGTCAAGAGCTCAAGTTTTTCGTTGGCATAAAATGTTTAGTGAAGGCAGAACGAATTTTGAAGATGAAGACCACAGTGGATGACCATCAACCTCACAGACGGATGTCAACTTGGCAAGAGTGCGTGAACTCGTACGATCTGATCGAAGATTATCCGTGAAAATGATTGCAGAAGAACTGAACATCAATCGAGAAACAGTTCGTCTAGTAATAACTGATGATCTTGGTATGAGAAACATTTATGCTAAAATGGTCCCAAAAAATGTCACACCACAACAGCGAGAAACACAGAAAAATGTGGCAGCCGATCTGTTAGACCAAACGAAAATCAACCCAGAATTGTTGAGGCGCGTTATCACTGGTGATGAAAGTTGGTTTTTTCAGTACGATCCAGAGACAAAACGCCAAAGTTCACAATGGTGCTCAAAGGTATCACCAGGACCAAAAAAAGCTCGCATATCAAAGTCAAAAGTGAAATGCATGCTTGTGTGCTTCTGTGATTCCAAGGGAATTGTTCATAAAGAGTGGGTGCCTCCTGGACAAACAGTAACCAATATCACAGTATTTTGTTTGTTGTCAGTTCTAATTACTTTGTGTTCGTTAGGACACTGTATCTGAATCCTTTCATTTTATGTGTTGTTGGAATAAATTGATTTATTTCATCACTTCCTGGGAATCTTGTTTTGCATTTGTTGGACTCATTCAAAGTACCACAGTTACTGGCGACGAGGTTTTAAAAACACTGAATTTACGAACATTCCCAGTGTAGTTGGAAATTACCAGGACATTCTTCAGAATTTTCGTGCCAGTTCACCACTGTACTAATTCCAAGTTCGCATATCAGTGTTGACGTATCCACTGTAGACGTGACCACCGAAGTTCCTTTGCTGTCGCAGAACATGCAGTTATCACAGGAATTGCTGTTGCAGAAGACAGTTGGGATCACCACAACTCCAAAAATATCAGTAAGAGAATGGAACATTTATGTAGTGCTTCCATGGTTGGTGAGCTTCATTATACCATGAAAAATATAAAGAATTTCAGAAACGCACAGCATACAGTTCATTGTTAACAGCCCCTGAATTGGTAAATGTGTCGACTGCGGCTGAAAATGGAGAAAACCGAGTTTTGTGCTGTTATTAAACATTTTGATTTGAAGAGCTGAACTGAAATACAAATCAAAACAAACGGGTGAAGTTCACAAGGACTCTACATCCTCACTGAACACCATTTACTTTTGGATTAATAGCCGGCCGGTGTGGCCGTGCGGTTCTAAGCGCTTCAGTTTGGAACCGCGTGACCGCTATGGTCGCAGGTTCGAATCCTGCCTCGGGCATGGATGTGTGTGATGTCCTTAGGTTAGTTAGGTTTAAGTAGTTCTAAGTTCTAGGGGACTGATGACCTGAGAAGTTAAGTCCCATAGTGCTCAGAGCCATTTGAACCATTTTTTGTTTTTTGGATTAATAAAAAAAAAATTTTTCGTGGTTGGACAAACACAGAAACTCGCTCCGGCCGTCCAATTGAAGTCACCGCAAATCGAACCATTGACAATATCCATGATATGGTAATGCAAGGCAATCGAATAAAAATTCTTGAGATTCTTGACACTGAAGGCATCTCAAATGAGTGAATGCATAATATCCTGCACAGAGAATTGGCTATGAAGAAGCAGTGTATGAGGTTGGTGCCACAGTTGCTCACAATCGATCAAAAGCGCACCTGAAACAACATTTTAAGACAACGTCTGGCGATTTTTGACGCAATCCGCAAGACTTTTTGCTCCGATTCGTGGCTGTTGATGAAACCAGGACTATAACTACAAACTACAGTCAAAACAATGGACAGAGGAACGTGCACCGAAGAAGGTAAAGCCTATTTTGTCAGCTGGTAAGGAGATGGCGACTGTTCTTTGGGATTCGTAAGGAATAACCCTCACAGATAACGTGGAAATAGGTAGAACCGTAACTAGACCTTATTATGCTTCATTGTTCGATCGTTTGAAACTTGCATTGGCTGAAAAAAGATCGAGGTTGGCGCGCAAAAAAGTGCTCTTTCATCACAGTAATGCACCCTCCCACACATCGGCGATAATGATAGAGAAAGTGCATGAATTGGGCTTCGAATTTTCTCATCCACCCTATTTACCAGACTTAGCCACAAGTGATTTCTTTCCGTCCCTAACTTGAACTTTGGTTTGCTGGGTAGAAATTTTAGTCTAATGACGAAATGATAATTGCAGTCAACGAGTAATTTGCAGAGTCTGATAGAATCCATTTTTCTGATGGGATGAGAAAGCTGAAGGATCATTAGACCAAGTGTACACTATGTGATCAAAAGTATCCGGTCACCTGGCTGAAAATGACTTACAAGTTCGTGGAGCCCTCCATCGGTAATGCTGGAATTCAGTATGGTGTTGGCCCACCCTTAGCCTTGATGACAGCTTCCACTCTCGCAGGCATACCCTTCAATCAGGTGCTGGAAAGTTTCTTTGGAAATGGCAGCCCATTCGTCACGGAGTGCTGCACTGACGAGAGGTATGGATGTCGGTCGGTGAGGCCTGACACGAGGTCGGCAGTCCAAAACATCCCAAAGGTGTTCTATATGATTGAGATCAGGATACTCTGCAGGCCATTCCATTACAGGGATGTTATTGTCGTGTAACCACTCCGTCACAGGCCGTGAATTATGAACAGGTGCTCGATCGTGTTGAAAGATGCAATCGCCATCCCCGAATTGCTCTTCAACAGTGGGAAGCAAGAAGGTGCTCAAAACATCAGTGTAGGCCTGTGCTGTGATAGTGCCACGCATAACATCTAGGGGTGCAAGCCCCCTTCATGAAAAACACGACCACACCACAACACCACCGCCTGCGAATTTTACTGTTGGCACTACACATGCTGGCAGATGTTCACCGGGCATTCGCCATACCCAAACCCCGCCATCGAATCGAAACATTGTGAACCATGATTGGTCACTACCCACAACGTTCAATCGTCCAATGTTCACGCCCCTTTCACAAGAGAGGCATCGTTTGACATTTACCGGCTTGATGTGTGGTTTATGAACACCCGAAACGACTGCACACAGCGTACAGAAACTGTACACTAGAAACACAGTTGTTTTTGTTTCAAACAGAAAATCGTCAAAATGAATACCCGGTTAATGAGGGGTTTGTCAGCTAATATAGATATACAGAAAACAGCTAATACTTACCAGCATCTATGTGACACAATAAGGAGCACATTTAAAGGTAAAGCAAGGAAATAAAAAACTACCGAAACTTTATAAAGTCATGGCAGTCACCGCATTTAAGTGGGCCGTGAAGTTCGACACTGAGAAACAAACTAGAAGCTTCATAAATGAAAATTCTAAGGTCTGTGAAAAGCTGCACTAGGAAAGACAAAGTTAGATGAATTGGGGATGCAACCAGTAACCCAAAACCACTCCAATACAAAGAAAAATGGAGAGAAGATTTACTCCTTAGGGGGCAACAGAGACCTCTTAAACTAGCAGTGGAATATAAATTGTGCGGCAGGCGAAGTATGGGAAGACTGAGGCTGGAACAGACCCTAAGTCTAACCCTGAAGCAGCAGAACAAGATAGATATGTGTTTTATTTTATGACTATATGGAAATCTGGTTTTGCGTATGTTGGACTCAGTAGGTTACAACACCGCTGAGTTCTAAGTAGCACGATCGGCCTATATATGAGCATATATTTCCGTTCATTTACTGTCATCTGGCCAGAACAAATACACCAAACTATCTTAGGAACACTCCTTGGTATATCGGCACCCTCAATACTACCTGTCGACACCATGAAGACAGGATTCCCGCTTCGCTCAGGGTCTGATTACGACTAGCTTGAAGAACATATCTAACATGTACATTGATGAGCCAGAAAATTTTGACCAGTGCCCACGGTGAAAGTGAAAAGGTGCGGCCGCATAAGAGAAATGTATAAGCGGAGCAGAGACGAATGGGTGATCATTGTAGCCATGACACGGGCAACAAATGGTTAAATCTACTGACGTCAGTGCCTTTGACAAAGAACGCTTGGCAACGAGATTATCGGAAACTGGGAAGCTGGTTGCTGTTCGCTTGATGCTGTCTTGAGCTTTTGTGTGAACTGCATAAGTAACAGCGAATCCGCGAGTAGGTACCAGGGTGTTGGGCGTCCGCACCTCATCATATAACGTGGAGGTCGGTGGCTTGCCCACTCTTTAGTTTAGGATAGATAGCGACCTGTGACAGACCTGGCAACAAGTTCAGTACTGGCGCAAGCACAAGTGTTTCGGAGGACACTGTTCTACGCACATTGTTAAACATAGGGCTCTTTAGCAGGCGAACCCTGCTTGTTCTCATATTGACTCAAGGAGATTGCAATGGGCACGGGATCATCGAGAGTGGATCGTGGATCAGTGGAAACCAGTGCTTAGCTGGATGAACCACGTCTCTTGTTACACCAGGCTGTATCTGGATATGCTGTCATCCAGGTCAAGGGCTGGTAGGAGAACATTATGCTGTGAGGGATATTCACAGGGGCCTCTGTGGGATCTGTGGTAGTAGTTGGAGGCATTATGATAGCTTTGAACATTACTGCGGACCACCTGCTTCTCTTCATGCGTAATGACTTCCTGTGACTATGGCATCTTCCAGCAAGATAACTATCTGTTGTCACAAGGCAAGAATCGTCGTGCAAGGGTTGAGGAGCTTGATACCAAATCTTTTTGATGTCTTGGGCACTAAATTCACTTGATTCTACGTGATATAAGTGATCTGAGACGCTACCTGAGGCCAGCTACGCGTTCACAAAGCACCTAGCCGCAATCTACTGGACTTCTGTGGGCTGTGCATAGATTAGATTAAATTAGATTAGTTTTTCGTTCCATAGATCCGTGCTGAGGAGATCCTCGTGGATATGGAACATGTCTTTTTTGTAAGCTGAAATAACAATACTAATAGTATGAGTATATACAATACTTCATTTTTAAGCTGAAATTACAATACTAATAGTATGACTATATACATTATTCGTTTCTATTAAAAAAATCGTAAATGGAGTAGGAGTTGGCCACTAGTAATTCTTTCCGGCTCCTTTTAAACTGATCTTTATTTCTAACTAATTTTTTTGTGTTTGCTGGCAAATTATTGAAGATGAGTGTTCCTGAGTAGTGGACCCCTTTTTAAACTAAAATAAGTGCTTTTAAGTCCTTGTGCAGATCATTTTTGTTCCTGGTATTGTATGTATGAACTGAGCTGTTTGTTGGAAAAAGAGATATATTATCTAGGACAAATTTCATTAAGGAGTAAATATACTGAGAGGCAGTAGTTAGTATACCCAGTTCTTTGAAGAGGTTTCTACAGGACGTCCATGAATTTACTCCACAAATAATACGTGTTATGCGCTTTTGGACTCTGAAAACTTACTTGAAGAATTACCATATGACATTATGGAATGAAAGTAGGAAAAGTATGCAAGCTTTTTCATTTTTATGTCGCCTATGTCTGCTAACACTCGAATTGCAAATACAGATTTGTTAAGGGGTTTCTGCAGTTCTGTGTTGTGCTCCTCCCAACTGAATTTATTATCAAGTTGTAATTCCAGGAATTTAAGACTGTCAACCTCTTCTATCTGCTCTTCTTCATACTTTATGCATATGCTGGGTGGAAACCTCTTACAGGTTCTGAATTGCATATAGTGAGTCTTTCCGAAGTTTAATGTCAGGGAGTTGGCTTCAAACCATTTAGTAATATTCACGAAAATATCATTACCAGATCATTCTAGAACTACACTCAACATCCTATTTATTGCAATGCTTGTGTCATCTCCAAACAAAACGAACTCTCCTTCTGGCAGTGTAACTGATGAGAGATCATTAATGTACACAAGAAAAAGCAGTGGCCCTAAGATGGATCCTTGTGGGATACCACATGTAATTTCTTCCCATTCTGATGATGACTAATGACTTAAGTCACTAGTCCCTAGCACTGACACCCTTTGTTTCCTGTTAGCGAGGTATGAACTGAACCATTTTGCAGCACTGCCCATGAAACCATAAAACTCTAATTTATTTAAAAGGATGCTGTGGTTCACACAATCAAATGCCTTTGACAAATCACATAAAATACCTGCTGCTTGTAATTTGTTATTAAATGAATTAAGTACGTTTTCACTGTAGGAGTAACTGATGACCTCAGAAGTTAAGTCGCATCGTGCTCAGAGCCATTTGAATCACTGTAGGTGTAAATAGCATTCTCGATATCAGAACCCTTCAGAAATCCAAATTGTGTTCTTGATAATATGTTATTTGTGGTCAGATGGTTGAGAAGCTGCCTGTACGTTACTATTTCTAAAATTTTAGAGAATGCTGGCAAAAATGCAATCGGTCTGTAGTTTGATGGTATCTCTTTATCCACTTTCTTGAATAGAGGCTTAACATCTACATATTTAAGCCAGTCAGGAAATGTAACAGTTATAATTGACTAGTTACACAAGTTACTTAGAATTGTACTAAACTCACAAGAACATGCCTCAATTAACTTTGTTGTTATTTCATCATAACCACCAGAAGGCTTTGTTTTTAAAGATTTTATTATGGAAGTTATTTCTTTAGGTGAAGTGAGTGACATATTCATGTACCTGAAGCTATTTGTAAAGGCTATTTTCAGATAGTCACGGGCATTATTTACTGATCCTGACAATCCCATTCTATCAGTAGCAGATATAAAGTACTTGTTAAATAGCTTTGCTACACTATGCCCATCGTTTACTAATGTGTCATTTACCCTTAATGCTATTTGCTCCTGTTCCTTTCTGGTTCTACCAGTCTCCTCTTTCACTATATCCCATTTTGTTTTTATTTTGTTCCCTGACATTGCTATCTTCTTCTAGTAGTGCATTTGTTTAGGTGTCTGAATTACTTTTTTTAAATATTTTACAGTATTCCTCGTATTTAGCTAAATCATCAGCATTGGAGCTTTTCTTGGTTGACAGAAACATTTTCCTTTTTGTCTTACAGGAAATCTTTATTCCTTGTGTAATTCATGGTTTTATTATAGACTTCTGTTTAATTTGAGTAACTTTTAGAGGAAAACCGTTTTCAAACATGGTACTGACATTGTTCATGAATGTGTTATATTTTTCATTCATGTCATGAGCACTATAAACATCTTTCCCGTTCATATCTTTGAGCAGTTTTCTAAAACACTGAATTTTTGGTTGATTGACTACTCTCCTGCACTCAGATTTAGCAGTCTTGATAATCTGCTTAGAATTTACATCTAAAACAAGGAGCTGCATGTCATGATCTGATAGTCCATTTATTACAGGTTTTATGATATGACTTTGTTCCTTTGATTTGTCTGTAAAATTGTTATCAATGGCTGTCCTTGAAGATTTAGTGGTCCTAATTGGAAAGTTTACAGTGTGAGTTAGATTGAAAGACAACATTACTAACTGCAGTAAAAGTTTACTGGAAGATTGCATTAGAAAATTTGTATTAAAATCGCCAGCAATCAAAATTTCTTTGTTTCTTCCTGTTAAATAACCCAAAAAAGCTTCTATATTTATGAATAGATTATAATTTCCTGCAGGTGCTCGGTAAACAGTTACTATTATATAGGACCTGTTAGGGAACTCTACTTGCACATGCTTCCAGATACTGCTCCAAACAGAATTTCTTAATGTCAATGTTCTTGAATTTATGGCAGTTTTTAATAAATGTGGCAACTCCTTCACTCTGAAGAAGTGGGAAGCTATCTTCAATCCTGAAATGTCTAAAGTATCTCTTGCCACATATCTCCGGCATCAAGGTCTTTTCGAACCCATGCCTCGAAGAACTATTGCTGTATTACGTTCCAAAGCTGAGCCAACAACTATTAGGTAAGTTCGGCTCATCAGTGTATGAATCTCCACACGCAAAAATATTCAGGTACCCACAATTAATCAGCCCTGGCCTAATACTGTAGCGGATTATGATTTTCATCTCCTTGTTCCATTTAAAATACGTATTAATAAAGCATGTATGTCCCTATGAGAAGCTTTCATTAAAAGTGTAAGTAGCATGTTTGTATGTTTGCAGCGCTACAAACTGTGTAAATATCGCTGACAGCGCTCTGCGCCCTCTTCAAGAGATTCTATGGTTGGACGGACTAGCAGTTAGCGAGTGGATAGGGAAGTGTATGGTCATGATATTCTTAGTGGAGACTCTGTGTTGGTAGGACATGCATTGTAAAGTGAGACGAAATGATGTGTTTATAAGTAAATACGGAAGGAAATACATGATGATTGATGTTGTTGATAATGTTTGGGTAGTAGAATTATTGACAACTATATAATTTTTGGAACTGAATGTGAGAAGAATAAGGTAAAATTTTCCAAACAGATTGTTCGCTCTTCGAAAAAATATTTCTTTTTGCTAACCTAGTAGTTAGAGTCTAGAGTAGTTACAATATTTTTATTTAGCTGGCTGTTGTTGCTACTTGTTGTAATTGTTGTAGTTCGTCTTATGAAGATTTTCTGTGAGGTATGTGCCTTAAAAAAAAGAATGGGGTTTCCACTGTCGGGATTCGTGATTGAAATAGGTTTAGGCAATTAACAGAGTTAGAAGTAGTTGCATATTTCTTTAATTTCATGTTTTTTGGATTTATATTATTGTTAGGATTTCTTGCAATTCAGGGCCATTATTTTGTGTTAATTATT
This sequence comes from Schistocerca piceifrons, assembly GCF_021461385.2. Lineage (NCBI taxonomy): Eukaryota > Metazoa > Arthropoda > Insecta > Orthoptera > Acrididae > Schistocerca > Schistocerca piceifrons. Next base: position 670,232,015 of record NC_060139.1, read on the forward strand.
GGAAGTCATATTGTGAATGTATAGCAGTCATATTGCGTTTGGCTTGTATATTATGGGTAAAATTCTGGAGGTCAGTGTTTAGTTTAAAAAAATAATTAAAGAGTTAGTTTCAAAAGACTGACAGAACACTATGGTCCCAAGTGGGGTTATACCACCACACAGCTATTTCCTAATTGGGGGGGGGGGGGGGGGAGGAGTGCAGCAGGCACATCGCTATATCTTTCAGCTGAGTGCAGCAGTTTAACGATGAACAGAGTCATTCAGACGCCTTTTTCCACTGTGCCATTAAGTTCAGAGTTCTAAAACAGTGTCTCAGCAGCAGTTGGTGTATGCGGTGGTATTTCCGTGATTTCCTGTTTCGGCGTTCTCCAGACGTTGTGAGGTAGCGGCGCCGGGAGCGCATCGCGTCGCGGCGGCTGTCCTCTGGCGTGCCTTTTAAGGGAGAGCAGCCATTAGGCAGGAGCCTTGGCTGCGGTGGCCTCTCCTTAGGCAGCCGGCGTGACGTCACTCACTACTGTGTGTGCGAGGCCGCCGTGCTCCCGTTCCACCAGAATAACCACTTGTGGACCGCAGACCGCTACAGTGGCTGAGAAACAGTTGACAGAAACATTACATTACAGTAGCCCACTACTCGTACTTACAAGGATCTTCGGCTGTGAGAGACATAAGGTAATCGCCTATGGGGCCATTTGCTGTTTATTTACACGGTTACGTCCTGCTTAAATCTCTTCTACATAAACAGGACGGTTGTAATTAAACTTTCGCTATTTGAGGAGGTCCCCATGAAAATTGAAAGGACGAACAAACCTTGTGGAAACTTTTATAAGGACGTGCGGAAGAGAAGAAACGAAAAAACCGTTCAAGGAAACATATTTTAAATTTCACATGAAAGGGTAACATTTGTTAACTGCGTACCACGTTTAGATCGCAGGTTACAAACGTTGCTCAATGTGATGACCATCTGCAATCACGGCAGCCTCGGACCACGCTCGAGATCCCATTCCACAATGGGTCGCAACACTTTTCGAAAGGTGGACCATGGAATGTTGAGCTGTCGTGACACAGCTCGTGCAGTGCTTGAAGATCGCTCGTTGTGTCCAGCATTCTCAGCCGTGGCAACAGTAATTTCTTCAACGATTTGTGGCGCAATTGGCGATTGGCCTCTCCCAGGAGCAATTCTCAAATCTGCAGTTAATTCGGACTTCCAAATTATGTTCTTGAACGCAAGTGAGGAAAGAGGATTTATTCGTATTCCTTTACAGCGCCGATACTCGCGAAAGCAGCAGCACTGCTGCTATTTTGATAAAGCAGCTTTACAAATAAAGACCTGCTCACCTTCCTCAGACCCATGTTGACTATTTGCTACTATAACGCGTACTCATGCTTGTTTCAACATTACGGCGCAGTACCAGGGGCCTAACAGCAAGTCACGACACGAACACTAAAAACAGTGCAGATCCTGCAGCACTCAGTCTGAACATAAGTTCTATAAACATGATTACCAAAAAAAAATGGTTCAAATGGCTCTGAGCACTATGGGACTTAACATCTCAGGTCATCAGTCCCCTAGAACTTAGAACTACTTAAACCTAACTAACCTAAGGACATCACACACATCCATGCCCGAGGCAGGATTCGAACCTGCGACCGTAGCGGTCGCGCGATTCTAGACTGAAGCGCCTAGAACCGCTCGGCCACCACGGGCGGCTAAACATGATTACCCTTACGATAAATAGTTTTCCGTCTACACTGGCTCTAGTAACGAAAGTTTAATAATAATCATCCTGTATATTCCGCAAGCTAGCGTAGCGTCCGTGGCGGCGGGCACATAGTACCAGTACTTCCGACTTTCTTTCCCCCATTCAGTTGCTGTACTGAGCGAGGGGAAAATGATTTTCCATATGCCTTTGCATGCGCCCTACTCTCTCTTGGCTCACTGTCATGCTTACTGCGCTAGATATACTACAGGGGGCAGCGTAACAGTAAGACATTCTTCTTCGAATATAGAACTTGGCGAGAAGCATGTTGTCTTTCTTCCAAGGAGTCCCATTTATGTTCCCCGATCATTTCTGTTGCACTTTCATATCGGCTACACTGACCTGTTGCAGTCCTAGAAGTGTATGCTGGGATCCTTTCGATTTCTGTTGTCATGCCAACTTGATAAGGACCCCAAACAAGAGGACACTACTCTAGACTTGGTCGTACTAGCGTCTTATGTGCAATTTCCTTTGTAGGCGCATTACATTTTCCTAGAAAAATTCTAACGACTTTAAGTCTTTGGTTCACCTGCCTTACCATTAATTTTTAGGTGACTGTCCCATTTAATGGATCTACTTGTGACATGCTCTAGATGTTCCCCACTTATTTTGTAGTTACGTACTATACGGCACTTTCTCTTTGTTGTAGGCATCACCTTATGTGAACCCACATTGAAAGAGAGCTGCCATTCATTACACAAAATAGATACATAGTTCAAGTCTTTCTGCATTTCCCTACGATCTTCCAACGACGACACTCCCCTGTACACACCAGTAGCATCAGCGGAAAATCTGATATTGGTTCTGATCCTACCTGATAAATTCTTTGTATATACTGAGTAAGCTAGAGGTCCTATAAGGTGGGAGTCCATACTTACCACCTTCCATGGGCAACAGATAAGGTGGCAGTCCATTATACAACTTTCCACGAGCTTCTCTTCAAAGAGACAATTCGAATGATAGGACACACACCACACTTTGGGCATAATAGATTTAATTTCCATATCAAATGACAATGAAAGTGTACTTGGCTGACGGGAATATGATGCTAAGTAATCCCTTTTCCCACTTGTATGTACATGCATTGCCGTAGCATTCGTTTCGGTGGAATGGAGAGGAGGCAACGAGCCACAATGTAACATTTATCTTTTTGCGTGTCGGAGGCAGGTATGGTTCATAAATCTCACGGCCACAAGGGACGCAGCGCGGGTCTCGACAGAGTCTCGTAGCTTGTTTCACCACAGAGGGCCAACGGGGCGTTTACTGCCTCAGGTATTCCAAAGGGAGATGCGACTGCGCAGTTCACACTAATTGTATGGGCAGCGTTTTCGGAGGCGGAGAAGAAAATAGTTATAACAGCATGCAGCACTCATATGAACAGTGTATGATTTCTATACATTGACAAGGGAAGGGAGAATGCACGCCTTACGTTATTCCTTTACAGACGTGAGTTAGCAGATAGGGCTACTGAGGAGTTGGCTGGCAGACTGCCATTTTGAAGGGGGACAATGTTCTCCACAGAGAGGGGAGAGGTAGCTCGATATACGCAATTTGAAGACGAGGAAGGGGCTCTCTCTCTCTCTCTCTCTCTCTCTCTCTCTCTCTCTCTCCGAAATGTGTTGATACAAGGAGCGCTTAACGCTCTGTACGGCGTGGAGAGAGATTTATTCTGTGGTCGCTTTGATCACAATGGACTCTTGTTAGATCAGCGTTAAATAGGCTGAGAGTCTCGTATATTCTCCAAGTGGAGAAATCGGGAAGAGTTGCGTTACTTAATACATCTCTGTGAGAACTGCGGTGGCATCACTGTGCACATCGCCCCAGGAACCCCGCGAGTATACATAGCCATTATAGACAGACTAGGGGCAGTCTTCACAGAACAACTGGGTAAGAGTATATGACTGACACTTTGGTCAAGAACAAGCAGTTTTATAGGTCGACAGGCAGCACGGAGCAAATGCAGTCATCTGATGTCCCGCACACCCATCGACACACTGTGCAGCAAAGGTAAATGAGGTATTGCAAACACACAGAGAGTACATTACATTTGATTTTTTCACAAGTATGCCTCCTCGTCCAGTTCAGTGTTTAGTTTGGAGTAGTACGCTAAACACTCCTTCACGTTGCTTTCAACCGAGCAAGATCATAATGTTGAACGTCAGTTAGGAATGGTTGTACAACTACGTTAATTAACGTTGTTTAAGCACAGTATATTGTGAATCCATTTCTGCAGAGTTTACTTATCTGTTTTAACTTATCACTTAACACAGCATTCTCATGTATAACTATCTGATACTTGGATCAATGTTCGAGTGTCCTTTTTTAAGTTTAATTATCAGTAAACCATTTCTACCGTGAATCATTTTTAAACAGCATGATACTATAAACATTATAATAGTACAGGCGATGGTTGTTTGTCCTAAAAGTTAGCTACCTACTCTCACTAAATTAGATTACTTGTTAGAGAAACACTTTCAGGAATCCACAAATAACCGTTCTTTTCATGTCCAATCAATTCTGAAATTTATGCTCCCTACCTGACAGGGCCAGATATAAACACTTCTACGCACACTCAGGTCGATTTTCCCATGCCAAGTGATGGGGAGCATATGGCAAGAATTGCCAGTACATTACAGTTCTATTTTCCTTCGTTGGGTATGTCTGAAATTATTATCGTTTCTTTGGAAAGTTCTCTGCCTAGTATAAAGTACTGTCAAAAAAGATAGAAAGTCAAAAAACGAAGCTTTAGTTGGTTTACTTGACTGGTATCAACAGTTTAAACTGTCATTTTCATAAGTGAAATAGGCTCAACTCGTTGGTAACTCTACATTAAAGTAACAGTCAGACGATAGTGTCCTTAGGGAAACAGTACCCTTATATTACCACTTTGTTGCCTGTCTGTCTGCCTGCCCGCCTGTCTATCATTTCGTCCGACGAAAAAGATCCCTTTTCTCAGCAACTTGAATACAAGTGAGGTGGATTCAAATTTGTGTCAGGGCTAAGGTCTTCGGCCACTTGGCGTTGTGAAAGATTTAAGCTTCTAAGCCTTTTCAGCTAATATATACTGCCATCTGTGTCACATGTTACGATACTCGCAAACTCACTCATCCAAATACCGACGACCACCTATGTATCTGTCGGACCTGGTGATCTAGCAGTCAGGCACGTGGGTTAACCATGGGTTTTTCAGTCTTCGTTTTAACGTAGCCTCGATGATGTGAGGAGTCGCCAGAAACAACACGTGATTCAGATTCCACTTGAAACTAAAGGTCCCCTTTCCTCATTTGGATACCTGAAGCATGTGAGGGACACGCAAGTAGGCGAATAGAAACACTTGCACCAAGCCACTGAACCACACGAAATTATTGTTTTCAGTGCGTAAGTCCTGCTCGCAGTTAGCTGGTTCTTTTCTTTCTGAATCCATACTGATTCCGTGAGGGAAGTTATGTTCCTCCAAGGACGTCATAATGATTGAGATTAGAGTATGCTGTAGGTTCCTGAACAGACGGAGTCAGTGATATTGGTCTGAAACACTGTTGTGTTTGCTCCATGTAATTGCTAGAATGATAGCTGAATGCAGTACAGTATTACTGTCTAGCTACGTCGACATTGTTTGCCTGTTGCCGGATCCTGTAACACACTGGGTGAAGTGGCGTAGCCTTTAAGGCAATGGACCCACATATACGAGGACTGTGCATCGGATTCCAGTCTGCATCAAATTCAAATGGCTCTGAGCACTATGGGACTTAACTTCTGCGGTCATCAGTCCCCTAGAACTTAGAACTACTTAAACCTAACTAACCTAAGGACATCACACACATCCATTCCCGAGGCAGGATTCGAACCTGCGACCGTAGCGGTCGCGCGCTTCCAGAACCGCTCGGCTACCACGACCGGCTAATTCCAGTCTGGCTTTCCAGAGTCAGGTTGTACGTCCATATTTATAATCCGCAATCCATCTTTATGTGGGTGGGGGAGAATACTTCTGGTAGCACTACCATTATCCCCCTTTCGAGTTCCACTCCGAATGGCGCACGCGAAGAACGACTGTTGATGAGACACAGCCCCAGTTTCTCTGTGTGCCGTGGCGGCCTATTTCACCCTCCCACTGTCGACAGCTTCAAGCTACCGTATCACCGGGAAACGCGTATTACTCCGTTGTGCGGTTATCGCTGCCTGGCTAGGCTTCAAACACGGCAGCTAGAGGCAGCACCAGGAGAGGCCTTCAAACAGCCCAGTAGGGGCGGTTTATGTGTAGTCTTCGCACACTGTGGAGCTGGGGCCAGCATCAGTGCCTGGGGTAACAGACACGCAGTGCGTATCGGCACGACATCTTTTACAACTCGTAGTTCACTCTTCTTCGCCAGGACTGCGCAGAAGGCAAAAGATTCAGTTTGTCTATGCGGTGCGTATCTGGTTTTCAGCACTTTGCACCAATTTCCCACTCCGCATGCTGTTTTAGCTTATGTTACGCGTTTATGTTCATTGAGTCATCATGCACACCTTTGTTATTTGACTTTATGTCATTCTAGGACAAATTTATTGGCCTGCCCGTCTGTGTGTTTCTTTGAAGTCACTTGTGAAAACCTACTGGCCATAGTCCTCTATAAAAATATGCCGCGGTTAATGATGCTTACCATGACATGTCCATATGCGGGTTGAACCACTAACTATTACCACCTAGAATAACTCCGAAAGTATGATAGTAGGTGAAAAGCTCGTGGCACAAATGTTGCATGGAACAACGGGGGCCATAATATGATGTTGGTTTTTTGTTATTAGGTGGGGTCGCGTCAGAAATATTAAGGTCAACTTTTTTTTTAATGGAATGCTATAGTTTGATACTTATTTTCTGATAGCGGCTATCGTGACCAATCCAATGATGTGTAACATTAAGGTATTTCAAGGTCAAAAAGGTGGCATGAACGTCCATTTACAGAAGCTGTTCGAAGTGATGACCATTGGTATCAATGCAGTGCTGCAATCTTCTTATCATGGATTGAGTGGTATTCCTTACCACTTCGGCACTTATCGAAGCACGTACTCTGACAATTCTCTCTCATATATCGTGCAAACAGTAAATATTCGTCGAATACGGCGTATCCATCTAACATGCCATTGACTTGTAAACACCATTCGACGGTTTCGCAATACAACACTAATAGGAACGGTAATACTAGTATCGTCGAATCAAGCAAATGTGAATGATGCATTCCTTCGAAGAACAAGTCAATATGCTTCTCATTTATGGAGAATGCCAACGAAATTCAGTGAGAGCTAGAGACATATATGCTGAGAGATATCCTCAACGTACTCACCCTACACGTCGTACATTGAAATATGTGTATGATAAATACAGAACAACTAGACCTTTAATGCATCGGAAACATATCCGGCAAAGGAAAGTTACTAACGAGGAAACGAAGATCTGTACTCTTGCCACTGTGGTTCGAGATCCTTGTGTTAGTTGGTATCATATGTCAAAGGAATTTGGCTTGAGCCAGAGTAGTGTTGTTCGTGTTCGGAATCGCCATAAATATCATCCTTACCATATCACTGTCCACCTAGAATTAACTGGTACGGATTGTATGCGTCGCATTGAATTCTGCCGACGGGCTCAATTTCAGATTCAGAGGGATGACACATTTATTAATTTGATTGTATTTACTGACGAGACTACACTCACGAACAATGGAAATGTTAATTTTCATAACACGCATTATTGGGCAACTGAAAATCCCTGTTGGCTGCTGCAAGTTGCACACCAAAAACCGTGGTCGGTGAATGTATGGTGTGGGATTCTGGAGGACAGAATTATAGGCCCATATTTCGTCGAAGAAAATCTTAATGGTAGGAAGTATATCCCATTTCTGCAAGGAACGCAAGGCCTACTATTGGAAGAAATACCTTTAGGAACAAGGAACAGAATGTGGTATCAACACGATGGGTGTCCGGCACATTTTTCACTGACGGCTAGAAATGAGTTGCAGAGACAATTCCCAAACCGTTGGATTGGACGCGAAGGAGATGTGTCGTGCCCGGCTCGTTCGCCAGACCACGCCTCTGGATTTTTTTCTTGTGGGGATTCGTAACAGACATTGTTTATAAAGACGTTCCAACTACATCTGTTCCAACTACACCTGAAGATATGCGAGAGAACTGTCAAAACATGTGCTTCGATAGGTGCCGAATTGATAAGAAGACTACAGCACTGCATTGATAACAATGGTCATCACTTCGAACACCTTTTGTAAATGGACGTCCATGCCGCCTTTTTGACTTTCGTTTACCTTCAAAGACCTTACTGTTACACATCATTGGATACGTCTCGATAGCTGCTATCAGAAAATACGTACCAAACTATAGCATCCCATCTAAAAAACAAAGTTGACCTTCATATCTCTGACGTGACCCCACCTAGCAACAAAAAACCAACGTCATATTATGGCCCCCGTTGTCCCATGCAACTTTTATCCCATAAACTTTTCAGCTCCTATCATACTTTCGGAGTTATTCTTGGTGGTAATAGTTAGTGACTCAAAGGATTTACCAAATTTTGACCGCCCTTAATCTATAGGGTTTATGCCCCAATTTGTATTGGGCGGGCACGCTTGCTCAAAGTTATGACTAGACCGCGGATTTTAGGTAAAAACCTGTTTTGTTCCTAAGTTCCTATTTGCATAAAATTTTGTATGTATGCGTTTCATGACTATTTACACTTAATAGCGTTAATTCTATAGGACCTGAAAAAGCCTATTTCGACGTTAGTGCCTATTTTTGCCTATTTCGGCTTTAATATCCTAAAAAGTGCCTATTTCATTATATAAGACCGTGGCTTCAAGTTTTTCCACACTATACAACAGATGGAAAAAAAAATATTTTCTGCCCAGCGTGCAGCAAGGTGGCTAGTTGATATGCGCTCATGTTCCGTATTTGCCTAACACTTCCGTCTTTTTTTATTTTTTTATATCGCTATCCCTGTTAATACCAAATACTCTTTATAGGTGTTTTATTATTCATATGTAAAAAATAGATCACGGATCTTGAGGTTAAATTGAAGCAAATTCTTTTAATCAATAAATCTGGTGAATCCTCTGAAAGAAACAAGTTCGGCAGTGATTTGTGTCATGCACTTGTGGCAGCAAACATCCCCTTTCGGAAAGTAAAAAACCCTATTTTCAGAGGTTTTCTTGAGAAGTACTGCCATCAGTCTATTCCTGCAGAGTAAACTTTACGTAAGAATTATGTGGATTCAGCTTACAATGCTGCATTGCACAGAATCCGAGAAGATGTTGGAGAATCTTGTATATGGATTTCTATGGATGAAAATACTGACAGTCTTGGCCGTTATATTGCAAACCTGATTATTGGCAAGCTAGATCCAGATGCTCCATCCAGGGCTCATTTGGTATACTCAAAACAGCTTGCAAAACTAACCAACAAACAATAGCACAGTTTGTGAACAATGGGCTTCAGGTGCTATACCCAAACGGAGTGGATGAGAATAAGGTGCTTCTGGCCGTCACTGATGCTGCTGCATATATGATAGCAGCGTTTCAACTATTAAAAGTATTCTACCCATTGATGCTGCACGTAACTTGTGTAGTGCATGGGATCAACCGCATAGCAGGGCAAGTAGGGCTATAATTTCCTAAAGTAAATAAAGTAATATCTATGGTGAAGAAAATTTTTGTTAAGGCACCATCAAGAATACAGGCATTCAAAGAACAGCTTCCAGATGTCCCATTGCCGCCAGAGCCTGTTGTCGCCCTCTAGGGCATGTGCCTGATAGTAGCAGAATACTATATTACGCATCTCTCAGCTGTCCAGAAGGTGGTTGAAACTATACCGGAGGATGCTGCATCCGTAACTGCAGCAATAGAGTTACTCAAAGATTCTTCTTTAAAACGGGACTTATCTTACACTAGGGCCCACTACACATTTATGGCAAGAATAATTTCACACTTAGAAGGCTCAGGGAGACCTATCTACGACAATATTTCTTTGCTTGAAGAAGTCAAAATGAAAATTAATGAAGCGCCATGTGAAGTAGGGGAAAAAGTACGGACAAACATGCAAACGGTTTTGCAGAAGAAAGGTGGCCTGAAGGAGTTGTGTGCAGCTGCCGACATACTTAGTGGAAAATCCAGCACTCCTGACTGCAGCATTCCTGTCCAACATGTGCCGAAAATGAAGTACGTTCCTGTCACATCTGTTGATGTAGAACGTTCTTTTTCAGCGTATAAATTGATTCTGACTGACTAGCGCCACAGTTTTTCACTAGAAAACCTAGAAAAGATTTTGGTTATTTATTGTGAAGCTATGGTCATCTTTTTTACGGAGATCTTTATCTTGCAGGAACTCAAAAATATTTGGAGTTATGTTCAACATTAATGTTGTAGATTGCTGTGCTCTCTAATTGTGTAAATATTCATTCTCCTTGTTTTAATGACTAATGAGATATTCATACTGTCAACACTGTGTATTTTAATTTATTTTTATTTTCTCTGCATCATTTTTATTAGAGCCTATTTTAGGTTTTGTATAACCTAAATGAACTACTGAAGGAGCCTGTTTTAGGTGCCTAAAACACACTTTTTTACGACCTAAAAATCCGTGGTCTAGTTATGACAGTTCCTTTGTGGTGCATGTAATTTGGTGCCTTGCGCCATATCTGGTTGTTATGGTGATTTGTGTTATTGTGTAATGTGCCCAGCTTTTACATATAATTATATCAGGGACCTATGAATTATCTATATTCTTAAATTTTTTGTTTTTAAATTGTTTTATGCGAGAGAAAAAAACTGTTTCCGAATTTTAATATTTGTCATCACTATGTTTTAGAAGCTGGTGTGCTCTCTAGTATTATTACTATCCAGCCCGTTTAAGTTTTATGTGAGATGACCTCCTGCTAATGGTAAGACCTTAGCCAGTTGCTATTTATATTCCTTTCTGGAATAATTCCTTTTAGTGGTTCTGCTTTACACCTTATATTTTCAGCGAGGCCTCAAAAACTGTGATGAAGTCCAGCGTCCTACCAGCAAACCTGTGAAACGCCGAGTGGAATACTCTCCTCGTACAGGAAGAGACATAAATGAGATACATGAAGAAGAGCCAGAAAGATGCCCAGGAAGAGACAGAATAGTCAGACCTTAATACAACAGACACTTGACGGAATAACTGGTCATCCCGCTTGAGATTAACCTGGTTCTGGAGTATGTTGATGACTGTAAAGAAATTCTCTGTTTATTATTCATCGCTATAATGAAATATCTTTGATTGTAGAAGTGATAATAAAACTGAAAAACAACGGATATTGCCTTTTCCTTCTGCTTAACTGCGAAGTTTTACTGTCTGTTGCCCAGCATAGAAGGCAAATAGGTACAGCGCAACCAACATACTGTTTAACAAATCAGTCCATTTTCTCCTACCATTACACGCTGAAGGTAAATAGACATCTACGATCATCACCCCCAGTAATAAAAACGTTCTTTGTGATATACGAAGGATGGAAATTTAATAGTGGCAACTAATTAATTACAGGTCGTACAAAATAGATAAGTGTATCAAAGTTTTACTGACCTTCAAAGTAGTCAGCAGCATTGTGTATAACCCACTGCCAGCGATGTGGAAGTCGTAGGACACTCTTAACAGTACCAGTTGTGTTGACAGTTCGAGCGGCGCGATCTATTGATTCGTAGTAGTTCTGAAGCGAATGCCGTGAAGTGTTTCCTTCAGTTTAGAAATCGAGTTGAACTTACGAGGGCTTAAGACAGGGGAGTGCAGTAGGTGGTATAGCACTTAGCAAACCCATCAGTCAAACAAATCAATAACAGCTTGCACTTGACGTGCTTGAGCATTGTCCTGCAAAATGATGGTGAGGTCCTGCAGAAAGTGTCATTACTTCTGTCTCTGTGCTGTTCATTTTTTGAACACAACCTAAGACCAGCTTAGGGGCAGAAGTGATGACACTTTCTGCAGGACCTGACCAAGCTATTATTGATTTGTTTGACTGATGGGGCTGCTAAGTGCTATACCACCTACTGCACTCCCCTGACTTACGCCCTCGTGAGTTCAACTCGACTTCTAAACTGAAGGAAACACTTCATTGCATTCGCTTCAGAACTGCTACAAATTCGTCGAGCAATAGACCGGGCCGCTCGAACTGTCAACACAACTGGCACTGCTAAGAGTATCCTACGACTTCCACATCGCTGGCAACGGGTTATACACAATGCTGCTGACTACTCTGAAGGTCAGTAAAACTTTGATACACTTATCTATTTTGTACGAGATGCAAATAAATGCCGGCCGCTGTGGCCGAGCAGTTCTAGGCGCTTCAGTCCGGAACCACGCTGCTGCTGCGGTCGCAGGTTCGAATCCTGCCTTCGGCTGGATGAGTGTGATGTCTTTAGGTTAGTTAGGCTTAAGTAGTTCTAAGTCTACGGGACTGATGACCTCAGATGTTAATTCCCATAGTGCTTTGAACCATTTGTAAATAAATAGTTGCAACTATTAAAGTTCCAACCCTCCCATTAATGTACGGAAATTGTAAACTAGAAATGGGCTTAAATTTTCCACTCTCAGAAATTAGGAAATTCGTTTCTCTATTACTTGGACGCTCTAGTTGCACTATTAATAAAAGTATCAACCAATACAACCTACAACTCAAAGTTTTTTTTTTCTTGCTTCCACATTAAACCGCAACAGCCGTTAGGTTCCTGTATTGTTAATGTATCTATAAAGGAAATTGCCATCAGCCACATCACAGCTTATATTTGTGACGCCCACAGCAAGTCTTAAAAACTAATGGATAAGACCAATTTAAACCTTCACCATTCACAAAACCACTAAAGGCCCGCCACGCCAAACAGCTTTCGCCATCCTGGAGCCTGACAGAACAGGTGGGTGGAAGCTGTCACAAGCGGTTCCGAAAGCGGTGACATTCTGTGACCTACGGTGCTTCGCAAAAGAGAGTGTAAAGTAGCATCTCTGTTGTATTTCACGTCTACAAATGAGAGCTGTTAGTACTGGTCCAGCAAAGGTTGTCAAAACAATAGATGTTAGTCAACTGGCTCTCCTGTGGTAACTGTTGCGCTGTTCTGGCCGCCTGGATTAACATGCCAGTCGGTTGGGTTGAATAGACGAAAGCTATCGCGGATAGTTTGTCTGATTACGCCAAATAGTCCGAATTAAGGTTTTAGTCGCTACCTCACACTCAACTAGCTTTCATTTTAGTTAAACTTTTGACAGAAGAAAAACATGAAGAATTTATCTGGATCTTATTACAACTACGAGGATTACCTTTACGGTTCGCGCATAGGCATATATACTGGTGTCCAAAATTGAAGCAACAAAGCTCTGTTTCCCTGTTCTGTGTCTAATTCACGATATAATCATACAAACTGCCAACAGATGTCCGTACGATTGTGTGCTACACGTGAGGTGGCATTCCAGTCAACGGACAACCACACCAACGATGACGTCAGGGCGTCTATCAAACGGGGTAGTGTTTACCAGGTAGTCCCTCGCCCACAACTCCTCTGTACACAGCCACAGACGATGTAGTATGGCACAGAGAAGACGCCTACTAGACTCTCTGCGGTACAGAGTCATAGGAAGAATGAAAGCCGGCCGCGGTGGTCTAGCGGTTCTAGGCACTCAGAACCGCGCGACTGCTACGGTCGCAGGTTCGAATCCTGCCTCGGGCATGGATGTGTGTGATGTCCTTAGGTTAGTTAGGTTTAAGTAGTTCTAAGTTCTAGGGGACTGATGACCACCGATGTTAAGTCCCATAGTGCTCAGAGCCATTTGAAGAATGGAGGCAGGACAACAAACTGATGCGGCCCGATGGCTTACAGTGAATCGTTATGTTGTTTGTCGGATGTGGTGACACGGTATCCCAAAGACCAGACCAGGGCCGGCCATCTGTGACATCAGAAAGAGAGGGCCACTATTTGGTTGTAAGGGCACGACAGTACCACCTTAGTGATGCACAGCAACTGATATCTGACCCCGCAGCATCCATTGGACGTGCTGTATCGAGCCAAACTGTGCAGAAGGCTTCAGCAGAATGGCCTTTGTCGGAGACCTGCTGTATATGTACCTCTGAAGCGCCTTCAAAGAACGGAACGTCTAGAGTGAAGTCGTCGGCAGGCCACCTGGACGGTTGAACAGAGGGCCAATGTTCTTTTCACAGTTGTGTCCCGATTTGAGTGATTCTCGACGACTTCGCACCTGGAGGGTACGTGGAACACGATTTCGGGATCCAAACGTTATAGAAAGAGACCGTTATTGAGGAGGATCCATAATGGTGTGGGCAGGAATTATGTTGACCACTCGAACACCTCCTCATGAAATTCTACGGGTGATTTAACTGCTGTCAGGTACCGTGATGAGTTCTTGGGATCTCATGTGCGGTTCTTGCGAGGTGCTGTGGACCCAGACTTCGTATTGATGGACGATAATGCTCGACCTCGTAGAGCACGGTTGGTTGATTGTTTTTTGGAAACGGACGATATTGCACGCTTGGCATGGCCTGCCTGCTCACTCTCCCTATTTGAATCCCATAGAGCATATCTCGGATGCACGGGGAGACGAGTTGCATCACGTCAGAATCAAATGTTCAAATGTGTGTGAGACCTTATGGGACTTAACTGCTAAGGTCATCAGTCCCTAAGCTTACACACTACTTAACCTAAATTATCCTAAGGACAAACACACCCACCCATGCCCGAGGGAGGACTCGAACCTCCGCCACGACCAGCCGCACAGTCCACGACCGCAGCGCCGAAGACCGCTCGGCTAATCCCGCGCGGCACGTCAGAATCCACCAACCACTCTCCAGGACTTGCGAGCAGCTCTGCAGGAAGAATGAGCGTAATTGCCTCAGCATGAGATTGATGACATCATTCACAGCATACCGCTTCGTTACCATGTCTGTATTGCTGACAGAAATGGTCATAACCCACACTCAGCACATTAAGCAATTGTCAGAATGCGTGTGCAAAACCGAAGAACATTTTTGTCTATGGTTATGCATGTTGCAATTGCTTACGTTCCGTATTCTTTACCTTGTTTCTACTTTACTATCACCTGGCATCTTACCCCGCAGCATCCACTGGAAATGTATCGAGGCAAACAGTGCACAGAGGGCTTCGGCGGAATGGCCTTTGTCGGAGACCTCCTGTATATGCACCTTTGAAAAGTGTCCTCAAAGAAAATTCCCACTTGTTGCTTTAATTTTGGACATCATTGTAATCATGTTAAAACCGACACAGAAATAAGCATAAGCGTTTCATCCCATCCTTCTCTGGTGTTGTAGACGTTAGAGACCAAAGCATTTCCTCGATCTGGTGTGATCGAGGTGACAGAAACTTTTAGTACTAGCTAATGTAGATAGTTTGCCGCCTATTATTTTAACTCACGGAATTCCATGTAATGCAAAGAACGACTCATTTTAGTGGATCAGGAATGTATGACTAATACGTTGTAATTGCGGCATCTAAAGTATTATCGTTGTCTCCATTCGCTGGCATTAGAATACAGAGAGTAGAAAAGAGCTTAATACTGTGGGAAATGTAAAATTCCTTATAAGTTACCGAATCTTTTTACGAGCTCTACATTGTGACACACAAAAAAGTGTCCATCGCGAAGAATGTTGTCATTGCTGCCTGCGATCAGCACATTTCTTGTATATTTAATAGTAGAAGAAAACATCTATTTTAGGTAAACCGTTTTTCTGGCCACTGGTTTTTGATTTACTCCTAACTACTTCCATTTAGCATCTCACTTCTTGTTTCTTGTCAAGTATAGTAGGGAGACATGTGCGTTGACAGTATGAAGGTAGCACTGGGCCTCCTCACTTGTTATGCAACGTGAGGAACAGTAAACTTCCCTGCTCAGTATTGGGAAGTCTGTCGTTACTTTACACCCATGAGAAAGTGGTTAATTGAACGCCCAGTTGTAAGGACACAACGCTACCTCCTCGCATAAAGAAATTCAGTGGATCCTGTAAGCTTGAAATATAACACACCATAGCTCTGCTTAACAATGTAATCCGTTATCCACCAAGTACCAGTAGCGACACCAGCTACGACATGGTTAGCGACACCAGCTGCGACATGGTCGCGTATACGAACAGTGATCCAATACTGTCAAATGTTTTTTACTCCAGTCTTCGATCACAATATCAAGTCTTTTGACGATGACCGGTTTCAGTCCGTAATGACCATATGCCTTATCACTTTAGGACATGGTGTAGAAAAGATTTGAGGATGGTCATTACGGACTGAAACCGGTCATCGCCAAAAGAATTGATATTGTGATCGAAGACCGGAATAAAAAAAAACATTTACCAGCAGCGAGTCCAAGAAAACTTTGCCGTTTGCCACGCTGTAGCACAAACGCAATTGGTACAAAAATTGAACTGGTAGGGAGCTAGGATCTGGGAGTAATTGAGGTGCTGAGAGAAAATAAAACAATTCCAGAGTGAAATTTTCACTCTGTAGCGGAGTGTGCGCCGATATGAAACTTCCTGACAATTTAAAACTGTATGCCGGACCGAGACTCGATCTCGGGACCTTTGCTTTTCGTGGGCAAGTGCTCTATTCAAGCACGACTCAGGACCCGTCCTCACAGCTCTAATTTCGCCAGTACCTCGTCCCCTTCTTTCCATGTTTGAAGAAACATTATTTATTGACGCATCCCAGAGGGCGACTTTTTTAATTACAAAAGCAAATTATATTTGTTCGTCATAGCTGCCATATTTCGAAAGAAATCGTTAGGTTCCCAGAAATACACCAAAGTTTATTAGAATTTACTCAAACGGATTCCAAAATACACATGGGCAAATAGCTGACACAATAATTACTATACATACATTTATGAACCAGACAGAATACTGAATACACAGTAGCATCAGGGGATACTAAAAAATATTATCATACAAAACTGAAAAAGAAAGCAGAAAAAAATTGTTACCTCACTAGTTTTCACAATCAGTGAAAGAAACAATTTGAATTAACGTACACGTCTGTAAAGTAGAATTTTACACCAAATAATATCAGCCACCAGATAGGAAAATTAGTATTAGAATTTCAAAGTCTTACGTGCAAGGCAGTGAAGCAGCCAAAATCAACTGCTATTTCAGTAACATTCATATTCATAAAAACCAGCATTGTGAACGCGTCTGTGGAGCAGACTTTAGCATCAATTACATAAAAATCAGAATTTAAAAAAGTTCACATCAGTGAAACAGGCTTTTGATTCAACATATTTCCGTACACGGCTGTGTAAGAGCCAGA
This sequence comes from Schistocerca piceifrons, assembly GCF_021461385.2. Lineage (NCBI taxonomy): Eukaryota > Metazoa > Arthropoda > Insecta > Orthoptera > Acrididae > Schistocerca > Schistocerca piceifrons. The sequence goes on from NC_060139.1 coordinate 670,249,077, forward strand.
GGAAATTGCATAATCATAGCAGGCAGTGAATTTAAAATAATGTATAATTCTGTGAAGGATAATTTTGCTTATTGACGTAACGTACACAGGTATGAAGCAGCCTGTTTCACTAACATGCATAATCATAGAAAAAAAGAAAATTAAAAGAAGAGCCTCGAGCATACAGGTTAGTCCCGTTAGGGAAATTCAGTAATGGCTCGATTTCGCCAACCATCCCAGACAGCTGTTCAGCAACTTCTATAATATATGCACAGCGTACAAATGAAATTTATATCGCAAGTAAATGACAGTCAGTATGCGGACAGCAAATCACAATACAAACATCATAGCCTACAACTGAGTCCATAAGGCCCTTTGGCCCGCTAACATCAGATTAAAAAAGGAGGGAGAGGCGACAAACACTAAAACTTTAATTTGAAGGACCCTCTTACAATTATGTGAAAATTTTTGTTTTAGACAATTTCTTATTTCCAGGATGCTGATCGAGACAAAGGCATTGCCATCGAGACAAAGGCGTCGCCATCGGCCAGACACGGCCAGTAGAACGATCCGAATCAGTGAAACGTGAAAATAACCAACGACACTAAGAAGTGAATGCAAAGGAAGGGGATGTTGTATCGTGAATCCTGACTAACACTTAACGCCAGCAAAACTCCAGATTACGGTCCGTCACCGTACAGGCAGGGTAAAATTGTAACTGACCGTACAGGCAGAGTAAAATTGTAACTTCCCAGCAGGCGAAGGCTCGGCCAGTGAGGTAAACATCAGCCGAGCCGACACGATGAGCAACACCATGGCTCTGAGATACTAGCCATTACGCTACACGAGGTTACATTAAAATAGCTATACCCTAGCCCATCGCGTCTGAGCTTAATTCCACTACCGAGCCGCCGTTGGTGCCGACACTCGGGACACCAAGAAAGCCGTAGCTAAGCAGTGGTAGGCAAAGAGTTTCTTCAAGCACGGGAATCGATATAACCATGTGCATGGCTCAAAAATGTTAATTTTCGCTTATGTTTAAAAATGGTTCAAATGGCTCTGAACACTATGGGACTTAACATCTGCGATCATCAGTCCCCTAGAACTTAGAACTACTTAAACCTAACCAACCTAAGGACATCACGCACATCCATGCCCGAGGCAGGATTCGAACCTGTGACCGTAGCGGTCACGCGGTTCCAGACTGAAGCGCCTATAGCCGCACGGCCACACCGGGCGGCCGCTTATGTTTACTACACCAGTTTAGCAACAGTTCTGTGGTAGGTGTGACACATGCATGGAATAATGTCAGTATCCATACTAATATTTATACATGTGAAAGTAGCTCACTAAACCGCTAAACCAATTTTGATAGAATTTGGTATGGAGATAGCCTGTACGCTCAGGAACAATATAGGATACTATAGTAGTACTATGGTCCGCAGCTCGTGGTCTGGAGGCAGCGTTCTCGCTTCCCGAGCACGGTGTCCCGGGTTCGATTCCCGGCTGGGTCAGGGATTTTTCACCTGCCTCGGGATGACTGGGTGTTGGCCGACCGGTGTGGCCGAGCGGTTCTAGGCGCTTCAGTCTGGAACCGCGTGACCGCTACGGTCGCAGGTTCGAATCCTGCCTACGGCACGGATGTGTGTGATGTCCTTAGGTTAGTTAGGTTTAAGTCGTTCTATGTTCTAGGGGACTGATGACCTCAGATGTTAAGTCCCATAGTGCTCAGAGCCATTTGAACCTTTTTTTTTTTTTTGTCTGGGTGTTGTTGTGTCGTCTTCATCATCATCATTCATCCCCGTTACGGTAGGAGGAAGGCAATGCCAAACTACCTCCACTAGGACCTTGCCTAGTAGGGGCAGTGCGGGTCTCCCGCATCGTTCCCCTACACACTGTCAAGGAGTATAGGACTTCATTATCATTATTAGTACTACATAGTATAACATAGTCATTGGTTTGAAGAACATAACGCGAAATATGAACAGTAACTACGCTTTGAAAAAGCTGTTTGCTCTTTGCTTTTTGAACTTTACCACATTTGTGAAAATACTTTTATTGTTTGTTAACTTCTACATAATACGATTCAACTTAATGAATACAATGGTTATACAGTTCAGTCCATACTTCCATACTACACTGAACCGCCAAAGAAACTGGTACAGGTATGTGTATTCAAATACACAAATATGTAAGACATCAAGTGTCTGGCGCAGTTCTTAGGTCGGTTACTCCTGCTACAATGGCAGGTTACCAAGGATTAAGTGAGTTTGAAGGTCGTGTTATAGTCGGCGCATGAGTGATGGGACACACCGTCTCCAAGGTAGGGATGAAGTGGGGATTTTCCCGATCGACCATTTCACGAGTGTATCGTGAGTATCAGCAAACCGATAAAATATCAAATCTCCGATATCGCTGCGGCCGGAAAAATATCCTGCAAGAACGGGGCCAACGACGACTGAAGAGAATCGTTGAAAGTGACAGAAGCGCAACTCTTCCCCAAATTGCTGCAGATTTCAGTGCTGAGCCATCAACAAGTGTCAGCGTGTGAACTATTCAACGAAACATCATCGATACGGGCTTTCGGAGCCGAAGGCCCACTCGTGTACCATTGATGACTGCACGACACGAAGCTTTACGCCTCTCTTGGGCCCGTCAACACCCACAGTGGACTGTTGACGACTTTCAACACGTTGCTTGGTTGGACGAGTCTTATCGAGCGGATGCACATGTACGGATATGGAGAAAACCTCGCGAATCCATGTAACCTGCATGTCAGCAGTGGGTTGTTTAAGCTGGTGGAAGCCCTTTAATTATGTGGGACGTGTGCAGTTCGAATGATATGGGACTCCTCATAGGTCTACGACTCTGACAGGTGACACATACGGAAGTATTTCGTCTTATCACCTGCACCCATTCATGTCCACTGTGCATTCCAAAGGATCTGAGCAATTCCAGCAGGACCAGCAGGACAATGCGACACGCCGCACGTTCAGATTTGCTACAGAGTGGCACCACGAACTCTCTTCTGAGTACAAACGCTTCCGCTGGCCACCAAACTCCCCAGACAATAACATTATTGAGCATTTCTGGGATGCCTTGCAACGTACTGTTCAGAAGAGATCTCCACCCCCACGTACTTTTACGGATTTAAGGGTAGCCCTGCAGGATTTATGGTGTCAGTTCCCTCTAGCACTACTTCAGACATTAGTTGAGTCCATGCCACGTCGTGTTGCGGCACTTCTGCGTGCTCGCGGGGGCCTTACACGTTATTAGGCAGGTGTACCGGTTTCTTTAGCTCTTCAGTGTAATATCAGTCACACACGCGTCTGGACGTGTGCGTTGTCCTTATCTTCAGTTTATCATCTTCGACGTGCAAATCACCGAAGTTGAGTCAAATAAAAAGACTTGTACCAAGTTCCCGAACATCTCAACAGGAGTCTGCCGGCCGATAAAGCCATACGCACATTTCCTTTCATTTTATACACGAGCGTAGCCGTGAGTAACAGCTGCAATACAATGCTTGTATAATCATCAACGTGTTTAATCCACGCCAATCCATACTCCCATAACAATGTTATAATTGCGGAAGTAATTCTGCCCGCTACGTTTTGACGACTAAAAAACTGAACCGGAATCCATAAAATTTGGCGTAACATCCCTTGAACCCTGATGAATACTTTAGGCTCCTTTCCGAAGTTTTTAGTACAAGATATTTATTTATATGAAGAATATTATGCAAATAAAGAAAAAAATCTGCTCTTTGAAAAAGCTATTTAGTCTTTCACTTTTGAACTTTATTATATTTGTGAAAATGCTTTTATTGGTTAATATTTTCTATGTTATATGATTCAACGTAATCGGCACAACGCTCATTCAATTCCCAATGTGTTTAATCCATACTTCCATATTAATACCAGTATTATTAACTGCGAATGTAACTTACTCTGTTCCTTTCTCACGCCTCTACCTATGAACAGATTCCGAAAGTATTTGGTATGAGATACATTGAACGCTGAGGAAGACCATAGGCGGCTTTATAAATTTGTATCTTTTTGAGAATTATTAACATTTTTAAACGTGGTATACGTGAGTGGCTTGCAGACGACACTGGCGTGATGGTCGGTGACTCTTAGTGTCTATAGATTATTCCGTGACAGTACAAATCCAATGTTATCGTGCGCGTGATTTATGACATTGACTTTCTAAACCACCTGGCATAGTCGGAGAGATTCGGTGAAGATACAACAATAAAATAAAACGGTAACCCCGAGAACCACATTTAAAACTATTACTATAATCCTCGCTAAAGTAAGTCTGATTTAGCGCTTAGTTGTAACAGAGCTCAATCTGCGAAAGTTACTTGGGAATCAAACAAACCTCAGAGCAAGCTCATGTCCACCACTTTGGATGCCGAACGCCAGGCTACAGAGACATTAGACATTAGAACAGTCACAAGCCCGTCGCATTTTACACTCTGGGCGTCACGCGTCTCATAACAGCTTCTAAGACGCTTGAAGACTAGTCGGATGGATCAAAAATGTAGCCAACATAATGCATTAAAATGGATGAAAAAAACCACTGGCGTGTGTTGCTCTGGTGGCAAAATCTCACATCCAGTACTAGATGAGGCACAGAAGCCCCTAATAACTCTACTTCTGCACGAATGTGATGAATCGAGTCATTTTTTAAATATAATTAGAAAACATAATGCTTGTTTTCAGATTCAACATACAGCAAAATAATAGAAACACATTCATTATGTACCTACAAACCGGCACTGCATAGATTTTTATGCACAAGTTCAAATGGTTCAAATGGCTCTGAGCACTATGGGACTTAACATCGATGGTCATCAGTCTATGCACAAGCCTTCACACCACTATATACAGATATTTCGTAATATTACCTCCTTACTTAGTCACCATCACTCATCATATTGTTATGCGAACGAAACAGTGGGTAACAGCTAGTTTCTGATATAAAGGAGCAATAAATACGACGCAAAAATCAAGACCACACACAGGGTTTCCGCAGTTTGATGATCCACCATATAAAAGGCTAACATTGGCTGCAAGAGTTTCGCTGTTGTGATGGACGGCAGTCACGACAGTGGAGATGTGACTTCCCATGCGGTGGGGGGCTACGATCTGCCCACGATCAAACGCGTTGTTACCACGCATATTTCCCATCGTCCGCTAGAGTAACCCGTGGTCTCGGGGTAGCGTCTTTGATTCATAATCAAAACGTGTTCGGTCCCGGGTTCGATCCCCACTGCCTAAATTTTGATAAATAATCAGCATTGGCGGACGAAGACTTCCGGCCTAAGAAGTCACCCTCATTCTGCCAACGGCCTTGTCAAAGAGGGCGGAGGAGCGAATAGAGGTTCAGGGCACTCTCTTGTCCTAGGGGTGGGAAATTGCCCCTAAAGGCGGAAGAATCAGCAATGATCAACGACATGAGGATGCAGAAGGCAATGGAAACCACTATATTAAAGACACGTAACGTGTATCCACAGGACATGTGGCCTGTATTTGAAGAAGTGTCATGATGATCTCTCCATTGGCAAAAGATTCCGGAATAGTCCCCGATTCGGATCTCCGGGAGGGGACTGCCAAGGGGGAGGTTACCATGAGAAAAAGACTGAATAACCTACGAAAGGATAAAGTTCTACGAGTCGGGGCATGGAATGTCAGAAACTTGAACGTGGTAGGGAAACTAGAAAATCTGAAAAGGGAAATGCAAAGGCTCAATCTAGATATAGTAGGGGTCAGTGAAGTGAAGTGGAAGGAAGACAAGGATTTCTGGTCAGATGAGTATCGGGTAGTATCAACAGCAGCAGAAAATGGTATAACAGGTGTAGGATTCGTTATGAATAGGAAGGTAGGGCAGAGGGTGTGTTACTGTGAACAGTTCAGTGACCAGGTTGTTCTAATCAGAATCGACAGCAGACCAACACCGACAACGATAGTTCAGGTATACATGCCGACGTCGCAAGCTGAAGATGAACAGATAGAGAAAGTGTATGAGGATATTGAAAGGTTAATGCAGTATGTAAAGGGGGACGAAAATCTAATAGTCATGGGCGACTGGAATGCAGTTGTAGGGGAAGGAGTAGAAGAAAAGGTTACAGGAGAATATGGGCTTGGGACAAGGAATGAAAGAGGAGAAAGACTAATTGAGTTCTGTAACAAGTTTCAGCTAGTAATAGCGAATACCCTGTTCAAGAATCACAAGAGGAGGAGGTATACTTGGAAAAGGCCGGGAGATACGGGAAGATTTCAATTAGATTACATCATGGTTAGACAGAGATTCCGAAATCAGATACTGGATTGTAAGGCGTACCCAGGAGCAGATATAGACTCAGATCACAATATAGTAGTGATGAAGAGTAGGCTGAAGTTCAAGACATTAGTTAGGAAGAATCAATACGGAAAGAAGTGGGATACGGAAGTACTAAGGAATGACGAGATACGTTTGAAGTTCTCTAACGCTATAGATACAGCAATAAGGAATAGCGCAGCAGGCAGTACAGTTGAAGAGGAATGGACATCTCTAAAAAAGGGCCATCACAGAAGTTGGGAAGGAAAACATAGGTACAAAGAAGGTAGCTGCGAAGAAACCATAGGTAACAGAAGAAATACTTCAGTTGATTAATGAAAGGAGGAAGTACAAACATGTTCCGGGAAAATCAGGAATACAGAAATACAAGTCGCTGAGGAATGAAATAAATAGAAAGTGCAGGGAAGCTAAGACGAAATGGCTGCAGAAAAAATGTGAAGACACCGAAAAAGATATGATTGTCGGAAGGACAGACTCAGCATACGGGAAAGTCAAAACAACCTTTGGTGACATTAAAAGCAACGGTGGTAACATTAAGAGTGCAACGGGAATTCCACTGTTAAATGCAGAGGAGAGAGCAGATAGGTGGAAAGAATACATTGAAAGCCTCTATGAGGGTGAAGATTTGTCTGATGTGATAGAAGAAACAGGAGTCGATTTAGAAGAGATAGGGGATCCAGTATTAGAATCGGAATTTAAAAGAGCTTTGGAGGACTTACGGTCAAATAAGGCAGAAGGGATAGATAACATTCCATCAGAATTTATAAAATCATTGGGGGAAGTGGCAACAAAACGACTATTCACGTTGGTGTGTAGAATATATGAGTCTGGCGATATACCATCTGACTTTCGGAAAAGCATCATCCACACAATTGCGCAGACGGCAAGAGCTGACAAGTGCGAGAATTACCGCACAATCAGCTTAACAGGTCACGTATCGAAGCTGCTTACAAGAATAATATACAGAAGAATGGAAAAGAAAATTGAGAATGTGCTAGGTGACGATCAGTTTGGCTTTAGGAAAAGTAAAGGGACGAGAGAGGCAATTCTGACGTTACGGCTAATAATGGAAGCAAGGCTAAAGAAAAATCAACACACTTTCATAGGATTTGTCGACCTGGAAAAAGCGTTCGACAATATAAAATGGTGCAAGCTGTTCGAGATTCTGAAAAGTAGGAGTAAGCTATAGGGAGAGACGGGTCATACACAATATATACAACAACCAAGGGGGAATAATAAGAGTGGACGATCAAGAACGAAGTGCTCGTATTAAGAAGGGTGTAAGACAAGGCTGTAGCCTTTCGCCCCTACTCTTCCATCTGTACATCGAGGAAGCAATGATTGAAATAAAAGAAAGGTTCAGGAGTGGAATTAAAATCCAAGGTGAAAGGATATCAATGATACGATTCGCTGATGACATTGCTATCCTGAGTGAAAGTGAAGAAGAATTAAATGATCTGCTGAACGGAATGAACAGTCTAATGAGTACACAGTATGGTTTGAGAGTAAATCGGAGAAAGACGAAGGTAATGAGAAGTAGTAGAAATGAGAACAGCGAGAAACTTAACATCAGGATTGATGGTCACGAAGTCAATGAACTTAAGGAATTCTGCTACCTAGGCAGTAAAATAACCAATGACGGACGGCGCAAGGAGGACATCAAAAGCAGACTCGCTATGGCAAAAAAGGCATTTCTGGCCAAGAGAAGTCTACTAATATCAAATACCGGCCTTAATTTGAGGAAGAAATTTCTGAGGATGTACGTCTGGAGTACAGCATTGTATGGTGGTGAAACATGGACTGTGGGAAAACCGGAACAGAAGAGAATCGAAGCATTTGAGATGTGGTGCTATAGACGAATGTTGAAAATTAGGTGGACTGATAAGGTAAGGAATGAGGAGGTTCTACGCAGAATCGGAGAGGAAAGGAATATGTGGAAAACACTGATAAGGAGAAGGGACAGGATGATAGGACATCTGCTAAGACATGAGGGAATGACTTCCATGGTACTAGAGGGAGCTGTAGAGGGCAAAAACTGTAGAGGAAGACAGAGATTGGAATACGTCAAGCAAATAATTGAGGACGTAGGTTGCAAGTGCTACTCTGAGATGAAGAGGTTAGCACAGGAAAGGAATTCGTGGCGGGCCGCATCAAACCAGTCAGTAGACTGATAACCAAAAAAAAAAACAAAAAAAAAAAAACGCTAGAGTGACACACATCACAGTCACATGTCACAATGAACTATTTCATCCTCGACGTGCGACAGAAGTGCCCTCTCTCTCCACCACAACGGATATCATTTATTCGCTTGCTCATGAATGTGTGTAGGACGAAGAAATATGTTCCGTCTCTTGAAAATATGAGAGTAAGGTTCACTGTCTTTCTTGTGCGGTCCGGACAGAATTGTATGGAACCACTACGTATTATTTATTGATTTATACTTGATTATTACTTGCTATAGTCTGGCTGGTTGAAAAATTAGGCATCTGACTTTCATAACTATCCAATTTTGGAGGGTGAAACTTATTTGCGATGTGCATACACCTATAAATAAAATTGTGACCGTTTGCCTGCGAAATATGCCCTATCTGTTCTCCGATAATGCTCTACAACTCAGTCCCTTCCAAGATTTTCTAATAATAATGAAGAGGTTGCAATATGTCAACATTTTTGTACGACACAGTTAATTTATTTCACTTTAATTTCAAGTGTCACGTCCTTATTCGTTCTAATCGCAGTCAAGCTAAAATCAGTCACTCATTTGTCACCAGCTTTTCTGAGTTTATCACTGCCGACCTTTCTACAGTACGGACGCCTTTTAATTATATAACTACGCACTCGATACGAAATTAATCCTGTGCTTCAGAATTATTATTTTAACCACGATCGCTTTTCTCGCACATATATGTGTCCTACCCGCGCGGTGGCCCTGGCGGGACTGACTCACTCCTTCGCGCCAAATGATCTCCAGGCGCCGCCTCTCCCTTCTAGAACTATGGGGCATCCCACCAGCGATGTCGCTGCGCTGTAGCCAAGAAGCGTAAGGATGTGGTCGATTCATCAAGTACAGGATCGGTATCAGTGCCCTTGCAGAGTTTTGTAGTGGAAGTCGTTGAAGCAGTTGTGCAAACTACAGAAACCAGTGTCCATTCGTGAAGCTTTTCTACGAGCCTTTTCTCTCTCTCTCTCTCTCTCTCTCTCTCTCTCTCTCTCTCTTCTCCGTCCTAATATACAATGGTCCCGAACCACTTAAGAACTGGTCGAAAGAAGAATAGGATTCTGTCAGATGTCTTCTCCATTGGTAAATTGCACTTTCTTAAAATTTATACGACAAATTTTAGTCTGTAATCTGCCCTTCTCACAGCTAGATTGACCATTCAACCTCAGCTCTCCGACTGATGCTCTTTATTATCAAGACTTCCTAAATTCTGTAACAATTTTTCTGGTGATGACGGGTGTGCAGCCTATCAGACGCTGGAAATGAGAAACGAGGTCCCTACACTCGCTCCGAACTCGCCAGCGAGTCCTGTATTTCCAAACTCGTCTCCGTTCGCTCGGAGACTGGACTTACAAGTCTCCACGCCGCCCATTCGCCACCTGAGTCTGTTGTAGGATACAAGGGGTCACAAAGGAGAGCGGGTACACAAGTACGCGAGTATAACTGCGGTCTTGCAGCGATCCCGCTACATACGCTACCAATTTTAAAGAAGTTTCCACCGTTGGACTGTAAATTGCTAATCATTTATTTCACACATGATTTCGGCTTTACAGCCATTCTCAAGTGCAAGCTGAAATGCCACACAATGCCCAACCAGCCTAAATGACAGAAGCAAGTTACGTACTAATATAATTACTAATCGGTTAACTCAGGCTGTTAGCAGTGATACTGTCTGATTATGCATACATTTATATGGTTAAAACTTTTTGGAAGACCGCTGTAAATTTATTTTAATACTTAACATCTATTCAGAGAACGTCTAACAATTGAAACTTCCCCTTGGAAAAATTAATGAATTACTGTGCTGATAAACCTCTTACATTATTTGCTTTTCAGACAGCTGAGCAAAACTGAACGTACTCAGACATTTCGCTCTTTACCTATTCTGGTCAACACTAAACTGACACACAATATTTTGAGCGCAACGCAATCTGACTTTCAACAATCCCTACAAAAGAATGGCCCTGACTAACATTAACCTATACCTTTCACATATCACTTACCTCACAAAAATCTTCGTTACTCCAACTACTGCAATACAGCGAGCGCCACTGCTGCCACCTAAATAAAAGACTCCGGGAGTATATATATATATATATATATATATATATATATATATATATATATATATATATATATATATAAATTGAAATAAGAACACCGTGAATTCATTGTCCCAGGAAGGGGAAACTTTATTGACACATTCCTGGGGTCAGATACATCACATGATCACACTGACAGAACCACAGGCACATAGACACAGGCAACAGAGCATGCACAATGTCGGCACTAGTACAGTGTATATCCACCTTTCGCAACAATGCAGGCTGCTATTCTCCCATGGAGACGATCGTAGAGATGCTGGATGTAGTCCTGTGGAACGGCTTGCCATGCCATTTCCACCTGGCGCCTCAGTTGGACCAGCGTTCGTGCTGGACGTGCAGACCGCGTGAGACGACGCTTCATCCAGTCCCAAACATGCTCAATGGGGGACAGATCCGGAGATCTTGCTGGCCAGGGTAGTTGACTTACACCTTCTAGAGCACGTTGGGTGGCACGGGATACATGCGGACGTGCATTGTCCTGTTGGAACAGCAAGTTCCCTTGCCGGTCTAGGAATGGTAGAACGATGGGTTCGATGACGGTTTGGATGTACCGTGCACTATTCAGTGTCCCCTCGACGATCACCAGTGGTGTACGGCCAGTGTAGGAGATCGCTCCCCACACCATGATGCCAGGTGTTGGCCCTGTGTGCCTCGGTCGTATGCAGTCCTGATTGTGGCGCTCACCTGCACGGCGCCAAACACGCATACGACCATCATTCGCACCAAGGCAGAAGCGACTCTCATCGCTGAAGACGACACGTCTCCATTCGTCCCTCCATTCACGCCTGTCGCGACACCACTGGAGGCGGGCTGCACGATGTTGGGGCGTGAGCGGAAGACGGCCTAACGGTGTGCGGGACCGTAGCCCAGCTTCATGGAGACGGTTGCGAATGGTCCTCGCCGATACCCCAGGAGCAACAGTGTCCCTAATTTGCTGGGAAGTGGCGGTGCGGTCCCCTACGGCACTGCGTAGGATCCTACGGTCTTGGCGTGCATCCGTGCGTCGCTGCGGTCCGGTCCCAGGTCGACGGGCACGTGCACCTTCCGCCGACCACTGGCGACAACATCGATGTACTGTGGAGACCTCACGCCCCACGTGTTGAGCAATTCGGCGGTACGTCCACCCGGCCTCCCGCATGCCCACTATACGCCCTCGCTCAAAGTCCGTCAACTGCACATACGGTTCACGTCCACGCTGTCGCGGCATGCTACCAGTGTTAAAGACTGCGATGGAGCTCCGTATGCCACGGCAAACTGGCTGACACTGACGGCGGCGGTGCACAAATGCTGCGCAGCTAGCGCCATTCGACGGCCAACACCGCGGTTCCTGGTGTGTCCACTGTGCCGTGCGTGTGATCATTGCTTGTACAGCCCTCTCGCAGTGTCCAGAGCAAGTATGGTGGGTCTGACACACCGGTGTCAATGTGTTCTTTTTTCCATTTCCAGGAGTGTATATATATATATATATATGTGTGTGTGTGTGTGTGTGTGTGTGTGTTTTCATGATATCCAGTATTTCAAATTTACTCTTTCTGGCAGACACACGTCCAGATCGACCGCTCTTAAAATTCTGCCATCTCACTCCCCACATCCACCACTGCTGGCGGCTCACCTCCAACTGCGCAACGCTACGCGCTGTCAACAGCCAACTGCCCAACACTACAATGGCGAATATTACTCCAACAATGCAAACCAACCACAGCCTTCACACAGCACAGTCAGTGATTTTCATATAGAGCGCTACATGGCGTTACCAACATAAAAACCTAAACAGCCTACTTACATAGCCCCCATGCTCCCCACCAAAAATTTTACAAATTGTTTTGGGCAGTGGCCAATACAGATTTGAAAAAAAATTTCATAATTACAATAACAAAGAAATCAAATGCACCCACTTATTGATCCATTGTTGGTCAAAAGTTAAATTTTCTCACAGTCTGTAAAGACAGTCCTGATCATTCATCACAGTAAAATTGCAGTGTTTTTCTCACAGTCTGAGCAGTAAAAGGAAATGCACACGGAAGTAGTGGATTTCCATGCAGTCTTGAAGAAGTAGTGTTGTCCTTCCAACGGAAAGACAGTGCTGACTCTTGACATGCAGACAGGTAATGGGCCACAACAGAGCAAACCCACAGCAGAGTCAGTCGAAGTTTTGAAGAATATTGGTAGGTTGGTCATCACAGAGCAGACCCACTGTAGTCCTGGTAGAGATTATGGTATTGGTGGGCCACCAGAGGTGCAGACCCACTGAAGTCCTTGTAGAAATAATGGTATTGGTGAGCCATCAAAGATTCAGACCCACTGTAGTCCTTGTAGAGATAATGGTATTGGTGGGCCATGAAAGATGCAGACCCACTGTAGTCCTTGTAGAGACGCCAGCAGCCATCTGTTGCGACTGTGCAGGTGCACAATCACCATCGAAGAGTCTTGCGGAGAATGTAGCAAGTCCATAAACCACCACTTGTGTACTCACAAAGTTTTTGGAATTGTCCTTAGAACCAGCAATGCTGTTAATCAGTCCCCTGCTGAATTATTAACACACATGCAAACACTAACAGTCCCAACTTCTCACATATTGTGCATATATTATGACCAACAGAAACGTGTGCACTGAAATGAAACTTAATTTGAAGAACTGGTATCTATACAATTATAAATTTACAACATAAGAATACAATTACAAAGGTACAATATACATCATTAAAGAACATAACAATACAGATAACATTTGTAGTAATATGGGCTTTACAAAAGAATCGAAATAACATATACATCAGTGTTACAGGAATTATGACATAAGTAAATACATAAAAGATCAGAATAACTTTCGAAACATCAACTTCACACATGAGCATTAAAACAAAACAGTATAAATAATGTCTAAACATCTTTCCAAAGTAAATAACATAGTATCAGGAAAATTCTACAACATAACTCTCATCAGCTAAACACATACACAAAGACACGAAAAACACAAATACACAAGGGTACACAAGCACATAGCGGAATAATACAAAAGGAAAGGACAGGGTTTGTTTTACTGCAGTATTTTGCAAACAAAACTTTCTTTACTTCTTGGAGATCTCCCTTCATTCATCATTATTCCCAAAAAATCCTATCTATACCTCCTTTCTGTATTCTATTCACATTTATTTCAAAACAATTATTTCTCATTGTACAATACTCATTTTGGCCCAATTTTTTTTTTCATATAGCTTCTCAATGCATTCTTTCCCTATTCTCCATAGTCAGTTTCTTATATAGTCTACCCCCTCTTAAGCTAACTTAAATCTACTGAGCTCAGGTGCTAAACTAAGGGACGAGGGACGAGGCAATGCAGCAGCACAAAACAATTAACACAAGCAGCAATGACAAAAGAATGCAAATTGGCAAAGCAAGCAGCAGTGTATCTAAATTAGCAAAGCAAATGCAACATTACTACTAATATGAGGCAATGAGCAGCAACAAGGAAAATAAATCAGTAGTAAAACTGGCTTAACAGAGTAATTCAAAGTGAAATTCAGTAGCACTATGCCTGGAAAACAGGAGCAGCAGATGCTGTAACTTATACCTAAACATGACAAAGCTCAAGCAGAAAAAATATCACAGTAAAGATAGGAAATGTCTAATAACTATGTCAGATCTTAACTCTAGAGTGATGCATCACCTTAACTTACACTACTAAAAAGTTGCCAGTCATTGACAAAAATTATGTACGCAATTCCTGTGAGGGAAAATGTCTTTTTGTGCTCCCTAGTTTGTTTTTTTTTAAGTAGATCACAAAGTTATTATTTACTCGATCTGTAGGCATAAAATATCTATCGAAATAGAAACTATGTTTTTGTACAAAGAAACATTCTTTGTAGAAACTTTCTACTCTCTACAAAGAAACTATGGAAATAGAAAATAAAATATCTATGGACTGGAAAATTCAGATTGTTCGAAATGTTTCATCATTATGATGCTATGTTTTACTCGGTCTTGTGTAGCTTGAGACCAATATGCTGAGAGGAAAGCATGATAAAATTCTCCTTCACTGTGATAATCGTGAATGACCGACCGCATTCTTACAGCTGGTCCATTCTCTAAGTAGCCACACATAAATTCTAATCTGTGCTCTAATGAGCAGTTGGGAGGAAAACAATGAAAGAATTGATAAAGCCATGCTTGTGGATGAATGTCGTTGCCGGAATTCTTAAATGTTTTGAATTTACGTGTAGTAATAAACAGCTTATAGTCAAAATCATCATGTCGGCGAGTCGCATGTCAGTCATTGTTACGTCGTTTCAGCGGTTCCATCTCAAAATTCGGTGTACCTTGCCAATTTCTTTCATAATTTCCAAAGTGCCCTGTGTTATTATTTTGTGGCTGTTCCGTATTTCTATGTCCCTCTTCCCGTATTGGAGCGTGAGTGTCCTCTGAAATATGTAATTCTTGTATTACCTGTGTCAACTGATCTCGTACTTCCCAGATTTCTCTTTGGTGTTGCATATTAATTTGATTCTGATTTTGTTTGAATTTCCTAATTTGTTCGTACTCTTCTGTATCATTAAAGACTACCGGTCTTGTGTCATTCAGATTATCATCTACTTTCGTACATACATTATTTAGCTGATCCGAAAGTTCGACTACTTTCTCTGATAATGAGCTAATTTCCTCCATGTGTCTTTCTGAGCCAATTTTCAGAGTATCTACTGTGTCCTTTAAGTTTTCCTGAGTTTTTGCAAGTAGCGTAACCGAATCGGTAGATGCAACTGAGTCAATTTTAGCCTGTAAGGTCTCGTGATTTTCATGAACAATAGTTTGCAGTTCTTTTATGGCTGCTTCGTGATTCTGTAATGCATTTTCATGCCGCGAAAAAATAGGTTGAAAATGCTCACATTTTTGTGTTTTTACGTCATTACAGACTTTTTGACATTTCGATTCGATGTTATGTAACTCAGTAGTTAAATCTTCACGTGTTTGTTCAAGTGTGGTGTCTAACCTTTGAAGATTTTGTTCCATTGTGTCTAACATTTGAAGATTTCGTTCCATTGTGTCTAACTTTTTAAGATTTTGTTCCATTGTGTCTAACTTTTGAAGATTTTGTTCCATTTATCTAACTGTTGCTGTGTTTGTCTCTGATTTTGTTTCATTTGTTGCATTAATTGCAATAATAATGTATTTGTGTCTGGAATCTGTTCCTCTATGCTCTTCGGCTGTGCATTTGCACCGCCAACATTCACATTTTGACAAGCAGAAAATGTGTGTTGACCTATTTGAGAAAACGGTGAGGACCCAAAACCTGAATCTACAGTATTTGCGAGATTGTGTCCTGTCATTTCGGATTCCTGAGGCGAGCTGTTGCCGACCGATCGATCGATAATGATTCCCTGTTCACTAATTGTTTCACTGTCTATGCCATTATTTGCCACCTACTCCATTTCCCTATGCACAATTACCAAATTACCACTTTGAATGTCTGTTAATTCATTACACAGTGGTGCTTATAAGCTACACTCGTCGTCACTATTATTTCTCAGTTTACTGTGGAGCCTAGTGTTACGTTTTTCACACGCCATTATTGTCACAATATTTCACACAATAACACAGAAAAGCACAATTTGAAGAGCAAAATAAGAAAACACATTAACATAGCACTGAAAATAATATCTAGTTAATTGCAAGCGCAGCTGCGAAATACTTGGTGCAAATCTACATGCATGCCATAACTGTTTTACTGTACAACAATGAAAAACTACAACTACAAAGGAAATTCTCTCTATAATTATGTGCTATCAATAAACAATAGCTACACTAATTACAGAAACTACAAGGAAAAAATCAGAAGATTCCGGTGGGGTATCCTGGCAGGGTCGCCATATGAAACTTCCCCTTAGAAAATTAATGAATTACTGTGCTGATAAACCTCTTACAGCATTTGCTTTTCAGACAGCTGAACAAAACTGTACGTACTCAGACATTTCGCTCTTTACCTATTCTGGTCAACACTAATCTGACATAAAAACATAAAACTAAATGTAACTAAACATAAAAACCTAAACAGCCTACTTACACAATTATGTTTGACATATACATATTTTCGAAGTGTTACTGAGTCTCTAATGACAGTACCAGAAAACATGACATGAGGATGAAATACGATCTTTAAATGTTGATTATATACTCCTTCTGAATAAGTGTCAGAAGGCCCAACGGTACCGACCGCTTTGTCATCCTCAGCCGATAGGCGTGACTGGATGCAGCTATGGGGGTGTATGTGGTCAGCACACCACACTACACTGCCGGCCACTGTCAACTTTCGAGGCCTGAGCTCAGGCTGCGAGCCAACAGCGCTCAGCAGACCTGGGCGGTCACCCAACCAAGTGCTAGCCAAGTTCGACAGCGTTCAATTTCGGTGATCTGACGGGAAATGGTGTTCCCACTGTGGTGGCAATGTATGATGAGCTACACAACCCGCTGTTAGCCCACAATCACAAGCCGCCATGACCAAATGAATATAGAAGCAGCGCACTTTCTTAATAATTTTTTCATAATGTGTAGCCACAGTCATAATATATTCTTTAAAGTCAGTACCGACATTAGACTGTTGTTTATTTAGAGTGTTACATTTCCACTTACACAATCATGATTTCGGCTTCAAAGAGCCATTATCAAGTGTTTCCAGTGTTATAAATTGCCTCAGATGGCATACTGTAGTATTAAAATACACTATTAGACACATTGTGTCTAATATTAATGTATTAAAATACACTATTGGACACATTGTGTGTAATAGTGTATTTTAATACGACAGTATGCCATCTTAGGCAATTTATAACACTTGATAATGGCACTTTGAAGCCGAAATCATGATTGTGTAAGTTTAAATGTAACACTGTAAATAAACAACAGTCTAGTGGCGGTACTGACTTTAATGAGCGCACTTTCTTGTCGCAGGAACGTAATAGTGAAGTTTCTCAGTGCCCAGTTTTCGTTTGACGCAGCACACATATTTTCTCATGGTGATGGTGGAATAAACAAGAACACAGCCACTTTGTTTGCGTTTGACCAAATTTGTACTTTTTTTTGTCTTAAGTGTGGATTATAACGTGAAACTTATTCCAGGTGTCACTCCTCCTCTAATGGAACACCTTTTCAATTATGTACTTCGCATCACTTATTTTTCGTCTTGTACACTCCATACTCTCACAAAACACAGGTTTGTTGAAGGCTATCTGATCCCGACAATCAGTCACTTGGCCATGTCACTACTACTTCATTGCAGCAATATCGTGCACTCACCTTCCGTACTAGCAGTAAGCCATGTCTAACCTAACACTCCTGCTTGCCTCAGTAAGAGAGGTCACAGTTCGTAGTAATTGACGGAAAGTCATCGACTAAAACAGAAGTGATTTCTGGCGTTCCCCAAGGTGGTGTTATTGGCCCTTTGCTGTTCCTTATCTATATAAACGATTTGGGAGACAATGTGAGCAGCCATCTTCCGTTGTTTGCAGATGACGCTATCGTTTATGACTAATAAAGTCATCAGAAGATCAAAACAAACTGCAAAACGATTTAGAAAAAATATCTGAATGGTGCGAAAAGTGGCAGTTGACCCTAAATAACGAAAAGTGTGAGGTCATACACATGAGCGCTAAAAGAAACTCGTTAAACTTCGGTAACACGATAAATCAGTGTAATCTAAAAGCCATAAATTCAACTAAATACCTAGGTATTACAATTACGAACAACTTAAATTGGAAAGAACACATAGAAAAAGTTGTGGGGAAGGCTAACCAAAGGCTTAGTTTTATTGACAGAACACTTAGAAAATGCAACAGACCTACTAAGGAGACAGCCTACACTACGCTTGTCCGTCCTCTTATAGAATACTGCTGCGCGGTGTGGGATCCTTACCAGGTAGGACTGACGGAGTACATTGAAAAAGTTCAAAGGAAGGGAGCACGTTTTGTATTATCGCAAAATATGGGAGAGAGTGTCACAAAAATGATACAGGATTTGGGCCGGAAATCTTTAAAAGAAAGGAGTTTTTCGTTGCGACGGAGTATTCTCACGAAATTCCAATCACCAACTTTCTCCTCCGAATGCAAAAATATCTTGTTGATGCCGACCTACATAGGGCGGAACGATCACCACGATAAAATAAGGGAAATCAGAGCTTGTACCGAGCGAGGTGGCGCAGTGGTTAGACACTGGACTCGCATTCGGGAGGACGACGGTTCAATCCCGCGTCCGGCCATCCTGATTTAGGTTTTCCGTGATTTCCCTAAATCACTCCAGGCAAATGCCGGGATGGTTCCTCTGAAAGGGCACGGCCGACATCCTTCCCCATCCTTCCCTAATCCGATGAGACCGATGACCACGCTATCTGGTCTCCTTCCCCAAACAACCAAACCAACCAGAGCTTGTACGGAAAGATAACGGTGTTCATTCTTTCCGCGCGCTATACGAAATTGGAATAATAGAGAATTGTGAAGGTGGTTCGATGAACCCTCTGCCAGGCACTTAAATGTGATTTGCAGAGTATCCATGTAGATGTAGATGAAGAGAGAACGAGTCAACCAGTACAAAGCAAATGCAGTGCCACAGTTCTCAGATTCGTCGTACTCGCAGAACTACAGCGGGAGCGAAAGTAGCCCGTTAGTAGGGATGAGATATTGATATATCAAAACATCAATATTTCTGCATAGTTAAACCCCTATAATTAATCGATATTAAATACTGGATATCGAAAGTAATATGTTTTATTGTTTGTCTTTTCTTGCCTAGTAGGCACTATAGTTCTCATCGGCAGATTTCTTGCCCGTTCCAGCTACTACCAGTCTTTGTAATCTAAAAGTAAATGTCTACAATTGGTTTAATTTAATTTTATATTCAGTACTACAACCGAGCAACAGATTTGAACCCGAATGTATCTGGGCTGCATATTGAGCCCTCGCGGCTCTAATGTTTGGCTGGCACGGCCCTCGCCAGTAACTACTTGGGCTGTCGTTTTCGATCCTGACCGTAAGTCGGGAGCTAGGCTCTTTGGTCGAGGCGTGTGTTGGTTTTTGGCATGCCCTGGTACTGACAGTTAGCTGGAGTACACGTGACTGGCAAGTTGTTGTCTTTGGGGGACTCCTACCGTCCGGAACGTGCCTCGAGAAGCCGCGTGTGGTTAAATTGGTCGGACGCTAGCCTTGCCGGCTGGATTAAGGAATGATAGCGGCGAGTTGCGGGAAGAGCAGTGGATATCGCGTGCAACCTGCTCGCAAAGTACCCGCCCTACTCTGAAACCTTAAATTTTACGGCACTTCGAAGACCGCCTGTACTGACTTAGGGGCAATAACACCCAGGCTTACAATCTTGTAAGTTACGGCTCCACCACACCTGGGTGAATTTGAGCGTTTCTTTTTTTTTAAATTGGTTCATGTTATCGTAAGGTCACGTCTTCACGTCTGTGTTACTGTACACTTCTGGCCTTAAAATGGCTACACCACGAAGAGGACGAGATACAGACGCGAAATTTAACCGACAGGAAGAAGATGCGGTAATATGCAAATGATTAGCTTTCCAGAGCATTCACACAAGGTTGGCGCCGGTGGCGACACCTACAACGTGCTGACATGAGGAAAGTTTCCAACCGATTTCTCACACACAAACAAGAGTTGACCGGCGTTGCCTAGTGAAACGTTGCTGTGATGCCCAGTGTAAGGAGGAGAAACACGTACCATCACGTTTCCGACTTTGATAAAGGTGGGATTGTAGCCTATCGTGGTTTATCGTATCGCGACATAGCTGCTCGCGTTGGTCGAGATCCAATGACTGTTAGCAGTATATGGAATCGGTGGGTTCAGGAGGGTAATACGGAACGCCGTGCTGGATCCCAATGGCCTCGTATCACTAGCAGTCGAGATGACAGGCATCTTCTCCACATGGCTGTAACGGATTGTGCAGCCACGTCTCGATCCCTGAGTCAACAGATGGGGACGTTTGCAAGACAACAACCATCTGCACGAACAGTTCGACGACGTTTGCAGCAGCATGCACTATCAGCTCGGAGACCATTGCAGCGGTTACCCTTGACGCTACATCACAGACAGAAGCGCCTGCGACGGTGTACTCAACGACGAACGTGGGTGCACGAATGGCAAAACGTCATTTTTTCGGATAAATCCAGGTTCTGTTTACAGTATCATGATGGCCGCATCCGTGTTTGGCGACATCGCGGTGAACGCACATTGGAAGCGTGTATTCGTCATCGCCATACTGGAGTATCACCCAGCGTGATGGTATTGGGTGCCATTTGTTTCACGTCTCGGTCACCTCTCGTTCATATTGACGGCACTTTGAACAGTGGACGTTACATTTCAGATGTGTTATGACCCGTGGCTCTACCCTACATTCGATCCCTGCAAAACCCTACGTTTCAGCAGGATAATGCACGACCGCATGTTGCAGGTCCTGTACGGGCCTTTCTGGATACAGAAAGTGTTCGACTGCTGCCCTGGCAAGCACATTCTCCAGATCTCTCACCAATTGAAAACGTCTGGTCAATGGTGGCCGTGCAACTGGCTCGTCACAATACGCCAGCCACTACTCTTGATGAACTGTGGTATCGTGTTGAAGCTGCATGGGCAGCTGTACCTGTACACGCCATCCAAGCTGCCGGCCGGTGTGGCCGAGCGGTTCTAGGCGCTACAATCTGGAACCGCGCGACCGCTACGGTCGCAGGTTCGAATCCTGCCTCGGGCATGGATGTTTGTGATGTCCTTAGGTTAGTTAGGTTTAAGTAGTTCTAAATTCTAGGGGACATGACCTCAGAAGTTAAGTCCCATAGTGCTCAGAGCCATCCAAGCTCTGTTTGACTCAATGCCCAGGCGTATCACTGCTGTTATTACGGCCAGAGGTGGTTGTTCTGTGTACTGGTTTCTCAGGATCTATGCACCCAAATTGCGTGAAAATGTAATCACATGTCAGTTTTAGTATAATATATTTGTCCAATGAATACCCGTTTATCATCTGCATTTCTGCTTGGTGTAGCAATTTTAATGGCCAGTAGTGTAGAATATGGGACCTGATATATTAACGCCCCTCTGAGTGATTGTGTGTATGATCATCAGTCAGTGCAACTGATAGTAACTTGTTGTTGGAGGCCATGATCGAATTGAAATTGTAACATAGTGTCGAAGGCAAGGAACGCTTTCTAGATGAGTATACCCTAGTAATTGGATCTTAAGGAGCTGATGTTTCACCTTGTTAATTTTCAAGTAATTCTAAGGAGTGTTAAGCTTGTAACTTGTATGTGTAGTCGCTTCCGGAATAAGTTAATATTACCTACATCCTAGGCATTGTCGTCTATTGCCTTATTTGGGCAGATTACTGTTCCCTTCTGATGCGTGTTGGCAGGATAGTTTCGGCAGGAGACAACGCGTTCCTGTTTCCCCTGGGCCTGGAGCAGAGACGTGTTTTCTTTCTACTGAGGCGACACTTCCGTTGCCGCACAGTGTCTGTGTTGGCCCACAGTCTGGTGCCTCTGCCAGCCGCATGGTGTTGGCTCAAGTTACATAAATTTGATCGTTTGATACGTGCCACGACGGAGTGTCGCCAATTAATGGGGAGTCACTTTTAAACTGCACGTGTTCTCATCTTATCTTGTATTTTGGGGGATTGTCAATATTTCTGCTGGTGTGTACAGTTGGAAGTCACGTTTAAATTGCATGTCTTCCCAGCTTTGCTTGTGTTTTGGGGCCGGCCGGTGTGGCCGTGCGGTTAAAGGCGCTTTAGTCTGGAACCGCGTGACCGCTACGGTCGCAGTTTCGAATCCTGCCTCGGGCCTGGATGTGTGTGATGTCCTTAGGTTAGTTAGGTTTAATTAGTTCTAAGTTCTAAGCGACTGATGACCTCAGAAGTTAAGTCGCATAGTGCTCAGAGCCATTTGTGTTTTGGGGAATTGTGTATTTTATAGCTTAAGGGATTTTACTGAATCTTATACATTGCTAAGGGCTTTCCAACAGCCACAATCAGTGACGTGGCTTGTTATCCTTTCTATATTTTGGATGGTTGTCGTCTGTTTGTTTAACCTATTATCGGTGTTTCGAATTGGTAGTCATTTGTAATTAATTCCACTGATAAAACTCAGTTTCCTGAACCCACTTGCAGCCACACCTAGCTGGTGTGACCCTGTTCTTAATGGAATAAATCGTTAAAGTGTTTTATTAATGAATTGATTCTATTCAAGTTCTTTTAATTATTGTGAGCACTGTAGTTGTAACAATTGTAGTTAAGCAATGAACTGTATTGCAAGAAACAACAAATGACGAAATTTATGGGTCCACCTTCCATATGTATTTACTTAAAATTATCCCAACTATTGATGTGAGGTATCACATATTCATGAAAGTTTGTTACTTCCGTGTGTTATTTCTGTCACTGAAAAAGATTGCGTACGAGGTGCAAAACGAACATGTTTAGTTTCCAGAATGAGATTTTCACTCTGCAGCGGAGTGTGCGCTGATATGAAACTTCCTGGCAGATTAAAACTGTGTGCCCGACCGAGACTCGAACTCGGGACCTTTGCCTTTTGCGGACAAGTGCTCTACCAACTGAGCTACTGAAGCACGACTCACGCCCGGTCTCACAGCTTTACTTCTGCCAGTATCTCGTCTCCTGCCTTCCAAACTTTACAGAAGCTCTCCTGCGAACCTGCAGAACTAGCACTCCTGAAAGAAAGGATATTGCGGAGACATGGCTTAGCCACAGCCTGGGGGATGTTTCCAGAATGAGATTTTCACTCTGCAGTGGAGTGTGCGCTGATATGAAACTTCCTGACAGAGCACTTGCCCGCGAAAGGCGAAGGTCCCGAGTTCGAGTCTCGGTCGGGCACACAGTTTTAATCTGCCAGGAAGTGAACATGTTTAGTGTCAGCACTGTATGAGAATGATGGAAATTTTGCACTCTCTTCTCCCACCTGTGAGGCAGAATGGGCGCTCCCCTTACCCCCTGAGTGCCTGGATCAAGAAAAGGCGGACGAACTGTAAAAGTTACGTAGACTCGTCACAAAAGTCACGCACATTACTGCACTGGTATTTAATGGAAAATGGACTCTTTCTGTCCGAAATGTTTATGGTAAGCCGGCCGCTATGGCCTAGCGGTTCTAGGCACTTCAGTCTGGAACTGCGCGACCGCTACGGTCGCAGGTTTGATGTCCTTAGTTTAGTTAGGCTTAAGTAGTTCTAAGTTCTAGGGGACTGAGGACCTCAGATGTTAAGTCCCATAGTGATCAGAGCCTTTGAACGATTTTTGTTTATGGTTAGTACAAAATTTCATGCTCCGAGATGTATCAGAAGTGTTTCACTCCCGAGACTTCTCACGCGCAGGAACGGGTCGAAAATGTCGATGTTTCAGAATACCGATAGCTTTGTCCCGATAATATCGATCTCATTGTAAATACCGATAAATGTATATACTCGTTGGTATCTATAAGACTGCTCGTCACTACCCGTTAGTACTGACGTTAACAGCGTCGCCCTGACTAGTGAAGTGGGCAACCCGAACATTAGTCCCGTACGCGCTCCGTTTGTGGTCGCCACCAGACGCAGCTGGGCAGGTGTTAGCGTGGCTCTGCCGTGGATGCCGGTTCGGCGAGCGGCCATTGTTTGCGGCGATAAGCCGTCGGCAGCCCGCGCGCTATCTGCAGGCGGCGCCAGATAATGTGGGATAAGACCGACGCACGTCCTGATTTATGTGGGCCGCTCTCCACTTGGAGCACAACTCCATTCTACGTTTCTGAACAGGGACAGCCGAGTAAAGCCCGCGGCTCACCCGAGGCATTAAATGCGACTTCCCCTAGGCGGAGGATGAGTACATTACTTGGGTAGAATACACAGGCACCGTTTCGATGTTAATTACTTCTCTCGAATACGAGAAAACGTGCATCTATTAAGGCGAATGGATCACATCACTTCCACCCACAATATGATTTCTTTTGCTTGGCAGATTATAGTGGAACGCACGCAGAGTTTCGCGGGGAGAGGAGAACGCTTCTCGCTGTAGGGTTGCGGGAGGAACGAAAGCAGAGGTCAGCGTTGCACTTTCACGATCAGTCCTAGGCTAAGAAAGCATACACAAGGAATAGAAGGAAGAAAACTCCTCTTACTGGAAGAGATTAATACTCCTTCACGAAATGAAATGCGAAAACCACGACAGATTCTCACTCTGCAGCGGAGTATGCGTTCATTTGAAACTTCCTGGCAAATTAAGACTATGTGCCACATCGGAACTCGAATCTGAGACCTCTGTCCTTCACGGCCCAGTGCTCTACCGAGTGAGCTAACTGATGACGACGCCCGATCCATTCTCACAGTTTTACTTCCACCTTTACTTCACTTTGCACAATTCGCAGTTCCCTTGCACACATTGCGGGACTTTCTCCAGGAGTGTCAGTCCGGTAAGGTATGCAGGAGAACTTCTGTGAAGTTTGGAAGGGGGGGGGGGGGATGAGGGGGACAGGTGGAAGTACAGTGGGGAGGGCGTGGCGTGACGCGTAACTGGACTTCTCAGTCGGTAGACTAACAGGCTGGAAATTTTCCATCTTACTACGCTGCTCAAATACAAATCAAAATATAAACAATAAAATAAATGAAATACTTCGTAAAATAAATGGACCGTGCTAAGTTACTGCATCTACAGGACTGTCAGTGATAAACATTTTGGGCGAATGTAGAAATACTGTACATTTAACGTGGACATTGATACGCTTGTTCTTTCCAGAATCGACAGGAAACCAACACCGAAAACGATAGTTCAGGTACACATGGTGACGGTGCAAGCTGATGATAAAGAGACAGAAAAAGTATATGAGGATACTGAAAGGTTGAGATGGGGGACTGGAATGCAGTTGTAGGGGACGGAGTAGATAAAAAGGTTACAGGAGAATATGGGCTTGGAACAAGGATATGAGAGAGGAGAAAGACTAATTCAGTTCTGTAATAAATTTCAGCTAGTAATAGTGAATATTCTATTCAAGAACTCACAAGAGCAGGTGGTGTACTTGGAAAAGGCCGGGTGGTACGGGAAGATTTCAGTTAGATTACATTATGATTAGAAAGAGATTTCCAAATCAGATACTGGATTGTAAGGCGTACCCAGGAGCAGATATAGACTCAATCACAATTTAGTAGTGATGAAGTGTAGGATGAAGTTTAAGAGATTAGTCAGGAAGAATCAATAAATCAATACACAAAGAAATGGTCTAGAGAAGTACTAAGGAATGATGAGATACGGTTGAAGTTCTCTACGGCTATAGAAACAACAATAAGGAATAGCTCAGTAAGCAGTAAAGTTGCTGAGGAACGAATATCTCTAAAACTGGCAATTACAAAAGATGGAAAGAAAAACATAGGCACAAAAAAGGTAACTGCGAGGAAACCGTGGGTAACAGAAGAAATGCTTCGTTTAATCGATGAAAGAAGAAAGTACAAAAATATTCAGGGAAATTCAAGAATACAGAAACACAAGTCACTGAGGAATGAAATAAATAGGATGTGCAGGAAGCTAAGACGAAATGGCTGCATGAAAAACGTGAAGAGATCTAAAAAGAAATGATTGTCGGAAGGACTGACTCAGCATACAGGAAAATCAAAATAACCTTCGCTGAAACTAAAAGCAGGGGTAATAACATTAAGTGTGCAACGGGAATTCCACTGTTAATGCAGAGAAGAGATTGGATAGGCAGAAAGATTACACTGAAGGCCTCTATGAGGGGGAAGATTTGTCTATGCGATAGAAGAAGAAACAGGAATCGGTTTAGAAGAGAGAGGTGATCCAGTATTAGAATCAGAATTTAAAAGAGGTTTGGAAGACTTCAGATCAAGTAAGACAGAAGGAATAGATAACATTTCATCAGAATTTCGGAAATGGTGGGTGGCAACGAAACGACTGTTCACAGAATTTCGGAAAAATGTCATCCACACAATTCCGAAGACTTCAAGAGCTGACGAGTGCCAGAATCAACGCACCACCAGCTTGACAGCTCATGCATCCAAGTTGCTTACAAGAACAGTATACAGAAGAAAGGAAAAGAAAACTGACGATGTGTTAGATATTAGATGACGATGACTTTGTTTTTGGGAAAGGTAAAAGCAAGAGTGAGGCAATTCTGGCGTTGAGGTTGAAAATGGAAACAAGACTAAAGAAAAATCAGGACATGTTCACAGGATTTGTCGACATGAAAACAGCGTTCTACAACGTAAAATGGTGAAAGACAGGGGGAAGGGTATAGGGAGAGACGGGTAATATACAATATGTACAAGAGCCAAGAGTCAATAATAAGTGTGGACGACCAAGAACGAAGTGCTCTGATTAAAAAGGGTGTAAGATAAGAATGTAGTCTTTCATCCTTACGGTCATTGATGGACATATGATGGAAACAAAAGAAAGGTTCAGAAGTAGAATTACAATTTAAGGTGAAAGGATATCGATGATACGCTTCGCTGATGGCACTACTATCGTGAGTGAAAGTGGAGAAGAATTACAAGATCCGCTGAATGGAATACATGTCTAACGAGTGCAGAACATGGACTGAGAGTAAACCGAAGGAAGACGAAAATGATGAGAAGTAGCAATAATGAGAACAACGAGAAACTTAACATCAGGATTGATGGTCACGAAGTAGATGAAGTTATGGAACTGTACTACCTAGGCAGCAAAATAACCAATTTCGGACGGAGGAAGGAGGACATCAGAAGCAGACTAGCACTGGCAAAGAGGGCATTCATCGCCTAGAAAAGTCTACTAGTATCAAACATAGACTTAAATTTGAGGAAGGAGTTTCTGTGAATATATGTTTGCAGTACAGCATTGTATGGTAGTGAAATATGGACTGTGGGGAGACCGGAACAGAAGAGAATCGAAGCATTTGAGATGTGTTGTTAATGACGAATGTTGAAAATGAGTAAGGAATGAGGAAGTTCTGCGCAGAATCTGAGAGGAAAGGAATAGGTGGATAATATTGACAAGAAAAAAGGACAGGATGATAGAACAGCTGTTAAGACATCAGGCAATGACTTCCATGGTACTAGAGGGAGCTGTAGAGGATAAAAATTGTAGAGGAAGACAGAAATTGTAATACATCTTGCAAATAATTGAGGACGTAGGTTGCAAGTGCTACTCTGAGATGAAGAGGTTGGCACGTGAGGAGAATTCGTGGCGGGCAGCATCAAACCAGTCAGAAGACTGAAGGCTCAAAATAAATACAATACACGATTAGCAACAGCTTTCCTAGACTTGAACAAAACCTGCGACAGGGTTAATCTCCTGTTTTTAGTTAAAAGTATGTAGAAAAATGGGTTTTAGTGAGCCAATCAGAAAGCTGAAAAATTAATGCATAACAAGCATAGTGTCGGGTTGAAGGTTCATGGGCAGCTGACAGACTCGGGGCTGATTAAAGAAGAATCACGAAATGTACGCCGCACTGCTCCCACTTAACATCGCTGTTCGCCGTAGCAATAATAAATTCCGTAATGTCTAAGAGGCCTTTGGATACTTAACATGCAACTATTATGCCAAGGTTGTGCTGACGACGTGAATGTGATCGTCAAATCATGAGAAGAGATTAATACAGTTGACGTATAATAAAAAAAAAATTGAAACGCAGCCGGATCAAAACTCTGTTCCAATAAAACAGCCAGGTTTACAGTCTTATCATAAATTCACGGATAGTTGACACCATCGAAGAGAAGTGTTCTCACAGGAACTGGAAATTTATTTTGGATAAGATTACACCCACACTAAGCTCTAGTGTGACTCCGCTACGATACCATATAATAAACCATGCAGTTCTCACAGGTAAGTATCTGTATAACATAAACTTCAAGCAAAACCCGTACTGCGAAAAATGCCACCTCATCGCTATGTGATCGCAGTGATCGCAGTGATCGCATCCTGGTACGGAAGTGGACTGGGAAAAAACTTACAAGCATTAACCGCACGTTGGAGATATTATGAAACCCGGCTCAATTATACCCTATTACAAAGAACAACAGCTACACTTCTATCGTCTGTCAGTGCTTTTATTATACGATGACAGAAGACCCAACTTTTAGATTATATAGCGTACATGTTAAAGGTCATACAAGTATAGTAAAACGTCCGATACACCACGTATGGTTTCGATTTTTTTTTTTATCGCAAGAAGGTTTTAGTATTACCTAGCTCAGAAAGAATGTGGGCATTCCCTTCCGTAAGAAATTAGTGTTGGACTTTGTATTGTATTGTATGTCAACCAGGAGCCTAGAAACAACGGAGAGGCTCCGTCCCTGCCGACGCCGCAGTGGTCCACAACCCCACGACGACTACCGCAGTTCACCCCTCTACTGCCCCACACCTAACCACTCTTTCAAGGTTATTGTGCGGTTCGGCCCCCTGGTGGACACGCCCCCCCCCCCCCCCCCCCCGGGAACGTCTCACACCAGACGAGTGTAACCCCTATATTTGCGCGGTAGAGTAATGGTGTTGTATGCATACGTGGCGAACTTGGTTCCGCAGCAATCGCCGACGTAGTGTAGCTGAGGCAGAATAAGGGGAACCAGATAGAAATCGCCGAGGCAGATGGAAAACCGCCTAAAAACCATCCACAGACTGGCCGGCTCTTTCAAATACTTGAACGGACGCCAGAGTGAAGATATTAGCCGAAAATTTTAGGAGTCGTCTGGTGATTTTCCAGGCTTGAATAGAGCGACAATGTGAGCTTGCCTCCACAGCTTCGGAATTTACAGCGTTTCCACCCAGCTGTTAAACTTTCGGCGGAACCAGTCAGTAACCCTTCTGCCCAGGTGTTTAGCAGTTCCATATATACACAGTCTACCTCAACAGCTTTGCCATCTTTTAGAACTCCGATGTCATTAGTGATTTCTTGTGATGCTATGGGACGGTTGATGCTGTTAGTTTCTGATTTCATATAGCGTGTTACCCATCAATAGTCTTCGGACGCTTCGCCCTGGTTCCCCTTTAAGTAAAAGTTGGTCCATTTAATTCGAAATTTTCATTTTGCTAAATCGTAGAGTATCATGAGGGTCTTTGGATAATTTATTTATTGTGGACAAGGCTTCTTGCTGCTGTGAGTAGGGTCGAGGTCTGTCATCAATTTGCATCCTCAACTCTGCGATTGGAACCTACTCCCTGCATTTGTGTCTCATCCAACTCCGTCGTTACGTTGGAGAAAGGGTCTGCTCGTCGTCATCTTGGAACCCTGGTATGTAGCTGGTTCTACAGCCTCTTGGGATAGTCTGACACACAACTTTAAGCAGGAGCTTGATGAACGCTTAGTAGTTCCTTGGAGTGGCATCTAATTCCAACACTTTGTCTTCAACCATTTTGGTGAAGAAGTTCCACTTGAATCTGCGTCTAAAATGTGCGTCTTGAAGTTGTAGAACTTTTTGAGGGGTACACATATCTGGTCCCTGTTTTGTGGAGAGTATTTTTTTTTTTTTACATCTTATGAAACTTAGCTGCTGAGGTCATCAGTCCCTAAGCTTACACACCACTTAACCTAAATTATCCTAAGGACAAACACACACACACATGCCCGAGGGAGGACTCGAACTTCCGCCGGGACCTATGGAGAGTATTGGTTGGAGAAGCTGCTTCTTTAGTATTTGACTGATCCACAGCTAACAAAAAAGGAGATCTGTGTTGTAACTATTCTTTCATCAGCAGCAACAGAATGTCTTTGTTCGCTTTGATCATGGATAAGTTTGAGTTGATGACACTCTGCCCACAATTCAGATTCTTCTAGTCCATCGTCGTTACAGGCACTAGATATCCAATCAATTTGGTGGCTGTTGAAATCGCCGATAATGACTCAGTTTTTCTGTTTGTGGTGATTTCCTTTGAGTCGGAAAACAAACCTAGCGGCAGGAGGTTTCTAGGCAAAATTATCAGTAGGCTTGGTTTGCAGAACATTGCACTTCCATGCTTCAAGTAAGATCTCCTTATAACTAGTTTCATGCCATCGATTCTTGGTCAGCGGGCGTTTGTACAACGGTAGGTTTCTTGTAAGCACAAAATATCACTCATGTTTTTGACAAAGGTCAGATAATAAAACTGATTTGGTTCTTAAAATCCCTCGATGTTGATGGAGGTCTGGTTTTCATAGTGGGCAGAGGTTTGATCACGCCAATGGCACTGTTACCGAGAATAGCCAAATTTCGCCGCACTGAGCTAACAGATAGGTTCCTCGTACATCGCATAATGATTTCTGCGGTTTTTCGCTCAGTGTTACCTGTCTGTTAACACTGGAAACAGTACGCAAGTGATGGCCGTCGGCCACTGCGTTTTCCATGGTTGGAGGTAATGCCTACAATTTGAAATTCTCGGCGTACTCTTGTCACTGTGGATCTCGGAATAGTGAAGTCCCTAACGATTGCCGGTATAGAATGTCCCATGCGTCTAGCTCCAGCTATTATTCAGCGTTCAAAGTCTGTTAATTCCCGTCGTACCGCCGCAATCACGCTGGAAACCTTTCCACAGGAATCACCTGAGTACACATGACAACTCCGCCAATGCACTGCTCTCTTATACATTGTGTACGCGATACTACAGCCATCTGTATATGTGCACATAGCTATCTCACGACTTCTGTCACAGTGCATTCCGACCACGGCACGCCGCGATAACGAATCCCTTCCAGTGATGCTGCAAGCACGAGACGAGGCGGGGAACTGTTAAACACAGCACACACAAGTGCGCAAACATTCCAGCGACGATACAGGCTGCGAACAATGAAATCCACTGACATAATCGGCTTTGACACAGGTCAGACTGCTATGGTCCGGCACCCGGGAAAGAGCATTTGGTCGGCTGTTCGTTTGCTGCTGCTGTCGTGTACATCTAGTGATTGAAGGATGGTTAAACCTAAGTACGCAACAAAGTGTTGGGCGCCAACGCCTCACCATAGAGAAGTCGGAAACTTTTCCATTCTGTAAAGCGGCGTAGGCGATGATCTGTGACAGATCTGATGACAGACTACAAAATCGGCAGATGTACAGGCAATTTCCAGAGTACACCAAGGGAGTGTTATAAAATAAATAAAATAAAATAAAATAAAATATTAATTGTGTATTATTGTATGATAGTGATTGGTTGTAATTAATATTTGCGTGACGTTTAATTACTCGGTATCAGACGCTTGACAATGGCTTTTTCGTAAATGTAATGTTATTCGTAGTTGACCGTGAAATAAGACTCAAATAATCGGACTTCGTATTTACATCGTTTCCAAAGACTGCTGCGGTAGGTGCGGACTCAAATCTAAATCTCAATATTAGAATAATTTGCCAGCCATGTCAATACGTCGTACAGAGGTGACTGTCTACTAAACATAAAAAGTTTACACAGTTAGTTAAATCAGATATATTCAACGAATAAGCCTACAGTTAAATAATTCTACTTACTTTCATAAATATAAATTCTTTACAGATTCGAGTGCCTAGTAAGATTGCAACTCGCAGTGATCTTATATAACATTAAATATGGCGGTGTGCCAGTCAATGAAATATACGTGCTTCCCACACCACTTATCCAAGACCTCTCTCTCCTTAATCAAACATAAGAGTATCGTAATTGTGTTTTTGTTTTATCAGCGACACAGCGCTGCAGTTCTGTGCCATAGGCTTTATTTATTTCTCACAGATTAATTATTTAATTAAGATTTCGCGTTTCCGAGGAAACTCACGCACGGCATGCAAAAGTGCCTTTATATTTCCCTCTGAATTGCGAGGCGAAAGGACACACCTGCAGGCGAGCAATTCACCTAAAGGCACAAGAAAATCTAAGTTATCTACAACTATTTACATGACTTACATTATACTGTATATTATATACAAAATTTGAATGACGCGCGTGCGCCGAAAAAGTTCTTATGTTGGCAAAACAGAGTGCGCGCATGCGCAGAAGCGTCTGTGTAACTACGGCACTGCCGTTATTTCGTAAATTTAGATCACGCGGCACAGTATTGCAGTTCATATTGTTCGTGTGCGCGCGCATTTCTTAGTCGTTGCACAAAGAAAATATTCCACCAAGATTACATATGAAGACTACATTCTATGACAGGTAACTTAGTTTTAAAATTACAATATTTGTTATAATACAATACAACTTTAGATTGTTGAATGTTCTTAGTTACATAGCATTGCAATGAAATGCTTCAACGAAAAATGTTCTGTTGTTTCAGGTGCGTTGACCTATACACATCGTGTCGTTATTACAGTTCATATTCATCTACTGCACGGTACTGTTTCACAGGTTAGTGTCGTCGTGGTAAAGTTTTTTGATCACAGTAACATCGCTGTATAACAAC
Source organism: Schistocerca piceifrons (assembly GCF_021461385.2). Classification (NCBI taxonomy): domain Eukaryota; kingdom Metazoa; phylum Arthropoda; class Insecta; order Orthoptera; family Acrididae; genus Schistocerca; species Schistocerca piceifrons. Next base: position 670,282,060 of record NC_060139.1, read on the forward strand.
GTGATTGATACATAAGCATGTCCATTTCCTATTTCCATTATAGTCATTGTGATGCAGTTCGTTGTGACAAAAAGCATTGTTTATTACAGATCAGACGTGACCCGTCGAGTAATTAGTCCATATGCAGTTCGTTTTCGATATTCCGTGGAAGCTTGGTTGCAGAACCTCGGACGGCACATAGCTGGCGTCGATCCTTGGACAGTCCAGGTAAGAGTGTCCGTCACATTTCGAGAACATTTCATTCCCTGAGGTTCCAACCAGAATTCTTCCACCCGTCGTGTTGTTTTCTGGACAGGCACTTTGTGTCCATTTAATCCAGTTAACATCTTGAAGTTGGGTACTGTAGTAATGTCACTAGACGATGCACGAATTATGCACTTCACATATTCAGTTTTTTTTTTTTTTTTTTTTTTTTTAAATATAGCTCACCTAAATGTTCGTAGTTACTCATCGAAGAAATCGTTCATCGCGTTTACAAAGGTACGATGCATCATGAATGTCATTAACAGTTTCTTTCACATAGGTTTCTGCGTAGTTGCAGACTTAGTAATGTACGTTAATGTCCGTGAACAGTGGTTCACTACGCATTTTTTTTTTTTTTTTAAGTTTTTCACATTTTGGCACTCGTTATCGTTCAAATTTTCACACAGTAACAGTTACATTATACATCAGTTTAAAAAAAACATAAGTAATCATACATATACACGTCACATATTTTCTTAGCATAAACATAATACAGTTACACATAAACATGTTTTCATCATTATTACATAGCTATAAATTATTACATTGTGTCACATTTGATTACATGGATTGCAGATATTTACGTCCTCTTTAACGGTTTTGCTGGGATTTTATCGATGTTTTTTGTGATGTCATCTGAAATTAAGATAGGTTAGACACAACATTCATTACATCAGTAGGCAAGACCAGGCGTTTTCACTACTCAATAAATATTCAAAATAATAAGAGACGGAAAGCTGTTAGATCCCTCGCGTTTTGTGCGTGTGTGTATAGTGTCTGTGTGGTCTTGGCTACTGGTAGATGCTTTTCTTGCTGAGAGATGTGCGTCTAATCTATTTCTCGAAGTAAAAGATCGCTTCACAGATGACGTCTGTCGGTTCGTCAGGTGTCATACCAAGTCAGTGGTACCTACAGTCACAAATGTTCCGTGAAAAATTTATATATCATTCACTGCTACGTAATCATAAATTTTACTTTAATATTCAGTCTTCTCGGTGGTGCCGCGGCGTTGAAAGAAAAGTTCTTCTGTCTTCAACTGCGTCACTGGAACCGCTGAAATGAAAATTTCTATACTGCTTATTATCTGTGTTGTAGCAAACAGAGTTTTGCGAGTTGCTTAGCAATGTTTTCATGGGTATGACTTTGACATTATTTGGCATGAAATGCTCTAAGATCTCGGTGTGCGTATAGCCCAATAATTTTGTTAGTTCTAGGATGTCGTAACAGATACGCACCAGGATGCGGTATGTTAACAATTATATAAGGTCCTTCATATAGCAGACGCCACTTAGCGTTGCGTCGTTTGAGTGCTACAGATTTATGATGAGTACGAAGTAGTACAAGCATTCCTACCTTGAATTTTTGTTTTCTTTTTATTATGTTTGTGTGATGTTTGTTTCGTATCTGTGCGTGATGTGTCAATGTAGTCAATACTTCTTTTATTTTCTGTTCAGGTGTGATTTCCTTGTCTGACAACTTAGGTAATGGTTCTATCCACTGATCGTTCTGTTTGCAATTGAACATGATCTCGTTAGGTGTGTAATTCGTATCGTAAATATTTAAGTTATTGTGTACGTCTTCGAAAAGACTTAGGTAGGACACCCAATTAGTATGTTTTGATGAAATATAGGTCCTCATGAATCGATTTAGTTCTCGGAAAAGTCTCTCAGTCGCGTTACATTGTGGACTAAACTTTGAAATAAATATACTTTTAATGTTACTGTCCTTCAAGAAATTTCTCCATTTGTACCCAGAGTAGTATGCTGCATTATCTGACAGAATTGCTTTAGGTTTTCCCACGTGCGTCAGGTAATCACTTGAGAATCTTCGTATTATAGCATTTGCAGAGGCGGATTTTAAAGCATAAAGTTTTACATGTTTAGAAAATATATCGTAAAAAGCTAAGATATATTTGACGCCTCCAGAGCTTGCTGGATGCGGTCCACTGATGTCAGTACACAGAATTTCCAGGGGTTTACTAGGTAAAATAGAATGTAAATCTGTTTTTGTGGATAAATTCTGAGGTTTTGATTTTTGACATATGACACATGTTTTTAGTTCCCTATAAATTTTTCTTCTCATATTGCTAAAATAACAGTATGTACTGAGCTTTGCCAAACACTTTTTCGTCCCATAATGACCCCAAACTAAGTGTGTGTGCCAAATTAGATTACGTTCAGACTCTTTGGGAATGCATACACACCAGTTAGTAGCATTTGGATGTCGGCGGTAAAATAACACATCATTGTGTAACTTGTAATACTTAGTCAAAGGATGTTTGTGTTTTTCTACCAGTAATGTTATTATCTTATACCAGTGAGGATCAGATTTTTGTAATTCAGCCATGTTTCTGCACATATCAATATAATATTGGTGATACTGCTTGTCTTGCATTAAGAGAATCCTGTAGTCATTTATATTTTCTAAGTCACTGTTGGTGTCATTCATACCTTGTGGAAGTCTAGACAAAGTGTCTGCAATGGTGTTGTCCTTACCTCTTATGTACTTAATTTCAAAACAGTAGTTCTGAAGTGTAACTGCCCATCGTGATAGTCTAGGATGTACAAGTTTACAAGTTAACAAAAATGTCAGGGCCTGGTGATCGGTGTAAATTAACGTATGTTTTCCAAATAAATAATAATTGAATTTCTTGAATGCCCATACTATGGAAAGTGTTTCTAACTCAGTAGTGGAGTATGTACGCTCTCATTCAGTTAGAGTGCGACTCGCAAACCCAATAATTCTTATCTGTTCCTCCTCTTTATTCTTTACAACTTCAAATAAGCAACAGCCCAAGCCAGTACGTGAAGCGTCACAAGTCATACAAAAATCTAAATTGAAATCTGGATGGCTCAATATGTTAGCATTCACTAAAGCATGTTTAATTGTATTAAAGTCATTCTGGCACTGTTCCGACCAGATCCAAACTTGATTCCTTCTGAGCAGATTTAGCAGATGTTTACTGTTCAAAAGTGGTTGTGGCAAAAAACGCCTGAAAAATGAACATAGCCCAAGGAATGATTTTAACTGCTTTTTAGTTCGAGGGCTAGGAAAGTTTCTGATAGCATCTAATTTACTGGGATCCGGACGTATGCCCTGTGAATTAATGATATGTCCTAAATACTTTATCTCACTGCAACCAAATTTTGATTTTCTTAGGTTGGCTGTGACTCCAGCTTGTGCAAATTTTTTTAAAATTCTTTGAAGAGTGTCAACGTGTTCATTCCAAGATTGTGTAGCTATCAGTATATCATCTACATAGTGTGTGACTGTCTCAACTAAATCGTCGCCAAGCACGGTATCCAGGGCTGTAATGAATACCCCAGAGCTGACATTCAGTCCGAAGGGTAGAACACAAAACTGATAGGTTCGCCCCCCGAACATAAATGCAGTATATTTCCGAGAATCAGGAGTGATACCCACCTGCCAAAACGAATTAGCGAGATCTATTGTGGAAAAATATTTTGCATCTAGAAATTTCTGTAATTGCTCTTCTAAATTTTCAGGTTTTGTGTGAACCGGTAAAATTATTTCATTAATAGCTCGTGCGTCTAACACTAACCTAATGCTTCCATTTGATTTTTTGACAATAAGTAGAGGACTACAATAAGGTGAGGTGGATGGTTCAATGACCTTCCAGTCTAACATTTGTTTTAATTCTTGCCACACAGCAGGTCGTTGAGATAACGGTACGTTATATGTCTTATGGTAGAAGATCTTGTGAGGCTTAACTTCAATCTTGTACACATACGTGTTGATAACACCTAATCGTTTGGTAAAAACTTGTAAATATTTGGATAACACTTCCTGTAGTTTTATACGTTCATGTACACTGAGAGCTGTAGCTTCACTTATCTTATGATCAAGCAATGTTTTCAAGTCCATTAGATCTGTGTCAGATGAGTGTGTTTGCATGTCTTGAATGTCTTTGTCAAGTACTAACTGAACCTTGTACCCTGTACAGTGTTTGTCATGCTTTAGAGTTCTCCTGTCCAAATCAATAATAATTACACTGCCTTTATCATTTAAAATACATTTACCTTTGGAGAAGTCTATAATGCAGTCCTTCTCGCTCATAATATCTATTCCTAATATGCAATTTGTCACAAGGTTTTGTACAACCAGGAATGGCCATTGTACGGTTCCATTACCTATTTTAACGTTTACAAAAACTTGCCTTGTAACCCTACATGACTTATTACCTAGAGCGGTAGTTATTTTACAGTTTTGGGCAGGAAACTCAGGCACAGGCTCCAATTCACACATCTTTTTATAGAAATTAAAAGACAAAACGCTCACAGCTGCACCTGTATCTAAGATAATAGTAGTTGGAATCCCACCTACTACACCAGTAGTAGATGCTAAAACAATTTCATTTGTGTTTAAACGACATTGTGTACTGTCTTGTAAAAGTTCATCTGATATATTGTCATTGTGGTTGTATCTTATAAATAAAACAGGTAGCTTTTGTTTAGAATTATTAGGCACATCAATATTTTGTTGTTCAATTGTGGTGTCAAATAACTGAATAACATTGAAGTCGCCCCCCAAGAATTCTTCAGCCACGACCTGGGGCAAAGTAGTGACTGTTTCTAGTTTGTTGGATTATCATTTGTACTAGGTACTGACACAGATTGGGGTTGTGCATCAGGTGTCATTTCTATTATATTCACATTCGGATATTGCCTATTATGATCTCCAAACTTTTGCGGTTGTTGTTGCTGTTGCGCATTATAACTTACCTGTCGGTCGTAGGGTATGCTCCAATTTTGTCCTGGTGGCTGCTGTGGTAAAGCAGTATTTGAATGATAGTATTGATCGCTACGAGTCCAGCCTTGATGCTGTCTTGGCTCGTAGTTATTATTATTTCTATTTCTGTTTGTGTTTTTGTTGTTACATTTGTATCCGTTGTTACCGTTGTTGTTATTACCGCGGTGCCTTTTGTATGGATTGCCGCATGAAGTGTTATTACTGTTGTAATTGTTGTTTGTATTGGAATACGCGTGTTGATTTTGATTTCCGTATTGAGACGGCATGTGAGTTTGTTGTTCTTGCTGTACCGCGTATCCAACTGTGGGCGCGCCAGAATTGTGTTGGCAAGCCTGCATGTTTTGCATACCACTAGTGTAAACATTGTGGCTGCTGTTTTGCCGCGCGAAGCGCTGATCTTCAAGTAACATGTCAACCGAATCTAAAGCTGTTAAAAAATAATCTGAATCGTCATCCGGGATATGTAGAAGTTTTTCCTTAATGTTGAAAGGCAATTTGGCCTACAACGCTCGGAGTATATCACGCGTTGCGACTGGTTCGTCTAAAAAATGTCCCATGTTCAAGTATTTTTCAAAATATCTGCGTAAGTTACCATTTTTACTGTTAAAAGTTTCAGGTTCTAAAATTTGTCTTCTGAGTCGCTCCTGGACGGATTGCGACCAGAATTTGTTCAGAAAAGCACGCTCAAACTCACTGTACGTGGTACATACGTCAGCTTGACTGTATGCCCAGACAGCTGCATCGCCTTGGATGTAACCGACAATATATGAAATCTTTTTCCGGTCACTCCAAGTGCGTGGAAATGCGTTACTAAAAGATTTAAGAAAAATCACCGGATGAATGGTTCGTTTTTCTGGGATAAAAGCCTGAAATTGCCTGTGTTTTATTAAGCTTTCTTCTTCCTTTGCATTATGATATGGATTTGTTCCACTGTAATTACTGCAATGCTCAGCTGGCGAGTAATTACGATAATGTTGCTGTAGTTTACCATGATAATAGCTTGTGTTTGTGTTTGCACGTTGTGGTATGTGTTGTTGTCGTGGTGTGTTTTGTTCTTGTGTGTATGTTGTGTGCGGTATGTGTGCGTCACACTCGTATGTATATTGGTTTCTGAACTGTACATTTTGACTGATATTTTCGTTACATTCAGACTGTGGTTGATCGGTGAATTGTCTCATGGGTGCAGTGACGGATTGTACTGCATCACTAATCAGCTGTTTGTTATTAGTGATGTATTCCGCTACGGAGTCGTGCACAATTGTTGGTAAATTTTCACGTATGCATCTATCAAAATGTTTGTCTTTGTTCTCTACCCAATCATGAAATTCTTTATTAATATTTTGAAAATGAGCTGTGGCATCAGATTGTAAGATGTCAGTCAGGTGTTGTTCAACATCGTCAAATTTATTCTGCACGTCAGTAATTCGTTTTTCAAGGTTGTCGTGTACTGAAGGATATGTTTGAATTTGTTCAGTAAGAGCTTCACACGTGACATTAAGGTTTTTTAATTGTGTCTGTAAAAGTGCTACGTCATTTGTAGTCTTTTCTTGTCTCGTATTAAGCTTGGAAAATTTCGTACTGAGTTCAGTCATCTGTTTGGTCAGTGTGGCGTCTATAAGTTCCACACGTTTACACAAAGTGTCATTACATGCCTTGATTGCTATGAGGTCAGATTTAATTTCGTCATTTTGTGTCTTTAAGGTTGCCATGTTTTCCGCGTTCTGTTTCATTAGCACTTGTAACATGTTGGCAATGTTTACTGTTTGCAAGGTCTCTGCCCCCGCCGCGTCATTAGACGTGACGTCATGTATTAACATGGGCTCTGACTGAGACTTTGAAATTTTTGTGGTGGACGGCCTATTGTCAAAACTTCCGTTAACACTTGCGTCAATATTTGATGAATCGTCACTACCGGTTGCTGTCGTAAAGTCATTTTCTAACACTTGTCTCTCGTCCGAGTCGGATTGCGTCTGAATAGTATGTCTTTGCTGTTCCATCTTTGCGTATTGTTTTCTAGTTATGACCATGCCACACGTGATATATATTTCAAGAAATTAATGTTTGACACTGGTTTTAAAATAAAATGCAGTTGAGCATGAATCGCTCGTAGCAACAATGGCTGTTTGTTAATTTAAAAATGTAAACTGAATATGGGATTATTGTTAATGGCTGCTGTCCATGTTACAACGTATCGTACAGAAGTCGGCCATATTGTACACTCGTGTATTGGTATTGTTGCAGGAGTTATTGTTTAAGGAAAAGTACTGAGAATGAAATTTATCACTGAAAACTGCTACGCGCGAAAGAAATACTACAGAATCTACTGAAGAGCTAATACACTGAATTATGCGTCTGGTCGAGCCTGCCAATGCAAAGATGCTGCGTCTTACCTTATTTTGCTGGAAGCTTCATTGCGTCTTCCCGCAAAATTTTAGAATTGGAAAATATCTTCAGATCTTTGTTATTTCTCATACATTCACGTCCAGGTCCAGAAAGTTGATTTTTCACATGAAACAAAGAGAACAATGTAACAAATGACAAAATAACAAGTCCTGTCACGGTCGCCAATATAAAATAAATAAAATAAAATAAAATATTAATTATGTATTATTGTATGATAGTGATTGGTTGTAATTAATATTTGCGTGACGTTTAATTACTCGGTATCAGACGCTTGACAATGGCTTTTTCGTAAATGTAATGTTATTCGTAGTTGACCGTGAAATAAGACTCAAATAATCGGACTTCGTATTTACATCGTTTCCAAAGACTGCTGCGGTAGGTGCGGACTCAAATCTAAATCTCAATATTAGAATAATTTGCCAGCCATGTCAATACGTCGTACAGAGGTGACTGTCTACTAAACAAAAAGTTTACACAGTTAGTTAAATCAGATATATTCAACGAATAAGCCTACAGTTAAATAATTCTACTTACTTTCATAAATATAAATTCTTTACAGATTCGAGTGCCTAGTAAGATTGCAACTCGCAGTGATCTTATATAACATTAAATATGGCGGTGTGCCAGTCAATGAAATATACGTGCTTCCCACACCACTTATCCAAGACCTCTCTCTCCTTAATCAAACATAAGAGTATCGTAATTGTGTTTTTGTTTTATCAGCGACACAGCGCTGCAGTTCTGTGCCATAGGCTTTATTTATTTCTCACAGATTAATTATTTAATTAAGATTTCGCGTTTCCGAGGAAACTCACGCACGGCATGCAAATGTGCCTTTATAGTGTGATAGGAACATTAGTGTTTACATTTTACATAAATGGTCTAGTAAAATGGGTCGGCCACTGTTGTCTGTAAGAAAGCGACGACCAGAAGACAGCATCGATTTACAGAATGAGCTGCAGATGATTGATGAAAGGTCCAGGCTCTGGCCGTTGACCCTGAACGTGAATAATTCAGAACACCATGACCACCGACTTACTATCAGGTGATAGCAGCGTCGCCTGACGAGGAATGATTGCTAGTCCGACACACGCACGGTGCATTTAATATCAGTGAGCTTGCTGTCTACGTGCAGAACGGGGAACGCGCTCGATCCATCTGAGTTTGACAGAGGGCAGATTGTGATGGCTGGAAGGCTCGGCACAGGGATTTCGGAAACTGCACGACTTGTCGGGTGTTTGAGGAATGCTATGATGCGTGTCTTCGACATGCGCGGAAACCAACCATGCCCAGATGTCGTGATGTTGGGCGGCCATTCCTCATTACCGATGTCGGACGTCGTAGGCTGGACAGACTGGTAAAACATGACAGGTGGCGAATTGTGGCGGAAGTAACATCAAATTTTAATGCTGGGCAGAGTACAACTTTGAACACACAGTCCACCGAACACTTCTAACAATGGGCCTCGGCAGTCGACGACCCATGCATGTGCCAACGTTAACACCAGACATCGGCAGCTACAACTGAAATGGGCAAGTGGCCATCGGCACTGGACTTTGGTGCAGAGGTAGAGCGTTTGATGAATCCCGATACCTTCTTCGTCATGCCGATGAGAGGGCGCAAATCCGACGTCTTCCAGGGAAACAGTTCCTTTACACCTGTACGGCTGGACGGAGACAAGCTGGCGGCGGTTCCATTATGCTCTGGAGAACATACACGTGGGCATCCGTGGGTCCAGTGGAGCTCGTGCAAGGCACCATGGCGGCCAAGGAGTATGGTACACCGGTTGCAGACCGCGTACACCACTTCATGACGATCATATTTCCCCAAGGCCAGCAGTGTGACAGAGTGGCGAGTTCCAATTGACGTGTGGCCGAGCGGTTCTAGGCGCTTCAGTCCGGAACCGCGCTGCTGCTACGGTCGCAGGTTCGAATCCTGCGTCAGGCATGGATGTGTGTGATGTCCTTAGGTTAGTTAGGTTTAAGTAGTTTCTAAGTTCTAGGGGACTGATGACCTCAGATGTTAAGTCCCATAGTGCTCAGAGCCATTTGAACCAACTGATGTGCCGCACTCCAACTCGCCAGATTTGAACCCTATCAAACACTTCCGGAATGTGACTGAACGTGACCTCAGAGCTCATCGCCCCTCTCCCCCGAATTTACGGGAACTAGGTGACTTGTGTGTGCAGATTGGTGCCAGCTCTCACCAGTGACGTACCAAGGCCTCATTGCTTCCATGCCATGACGCATCGCCACTGTTATCTGTGTCAAAGTTGGATATTCCGGCAATTAGGTAGGTGGTCATAATGTTCTAGCTGATAAGTGTGCATAGGAAAAGAAGTCCACTACTGTACAGCTAGGAGGGTCATTTCCAAAGTTCTGCACACTGTAAGATAGAGTTAAAGAAAATAACTTATTATACGAAATATCTTTCAGGCCTTCAGTATAATCTCCATTTTTGCTTATGACAGCTTCCCATCGTTTCAGTAAGCTCTGTATTCCGGACTGGCATCTTTATTGTACAGCTGTCTAGTTACCTGGGTAACTTCATTGGAAGTTTCATCAACTGTATCAAACGTTTCCCATGGTTTTGTTCCTTCAGTTTCGGAAACAAATCAAAGTTTGGTGGGCTCATACCAAGACTGTATGGTGAGTGGGGAAGTATTTACCATCCGTATTTGTTGAGATTTTCTCTCTCTGGTAGGGCAATATGCTGTCTTGCCTTATTGTGCAAAATGAGGACGAGTTTTCTGCCGCATATTTTGCAGAAACGCGCCTGTTACAGAACGACCCCTAGGATACTCTGTCTGTAGCTATGACTACGCCCTTGTCATACAGGAAGATGATTATCAGTTTCATCCTTGATTGCCTGCAGCGGAAATTTTTCGGTCGTGGGGAGTAGTAAATTTTCCGTAGTGATGACTGAGACTTTACTTCTGGATCAGAATCTTCTATCCATGTTTCATTAAGTACAACAATTTTTTTCAGAAACTGTTCTCCTGTTCGATAATCCTGAAGCAATTCTTTCGATTAGTTAATAAAATGTTAGTCTCGATGTTATAATCAATAAGTATTAGTTCTGAAAGTACAGTTAAAATTATTTTTTTAACATTTAAAATTACTACCGGCATACTTAAAATTTCTATTATTAATTACGCTATGCTGTACTGCTTACTATGATTTTTTCTGGATTCATTTATGAAATAATAATCCACAGTAAAAATGTAATAGAAATTAGTAGAAATTCATTTGTTAAGAAAAATTGTAACCTCTTTGAAATTTGATTATTTCCGCAGAGTGTGAGAGCCGTAAGCAAGCCTCTGATATGAACGGACGTATTTTTGTATTCTGTGCGAACAATGTAATTTCGTCTTTGTTACGAGGTGCATTCAAGTTCTAAGGCCTCCGATTTTTTTTTCTCCGGACTGGAAAGAGATAGAAACTAGCGCATTGTTTTAAAATGAGGCCGCGTTCATTGTCAATACGTCCCAGAGATGGCAGCACCATATGGCAGATGGAATTTTACCGTCAGCGGCGAGAATGAGAACTGTTTTAAATACTTAAAATGGCGACGTTTTCCTTACTTGAACAGCGTGCAATCATTCGTTTTCTGAATTTGCGTGGTGTGAAACCAATTGAAATTCTTTGACAGTTGAAGGAGAAATGTGGTGATGGAGTTATGGATGTGTCGAAAGTGCGTTCATGGGTGCGACAGTTTAATGAAGGCAGAACATTGTGTGACAACAAACCGAAACAATCTCTGGCTCGCACAAGCCGGTCTGACGACATGATCGAGAAAGTGGAGAGAATTGTTTTGGGGGATCGCCGAATGACTGTTGAACAGATCGCCTCCAGAGTTGGCATTTCTGTGGGTTCTGTGCACACAATCCTGCATGACGACCTGGAAATGCGAAAAGTGTCATCCAGGTGGGTGCCACGAATGCTGACAGACGACCACATGGCTGCCTGTGTGGCATGTTGCCAAGCAATGTTGACGCGCAACGACAGCATGAATGGGACTTTCTTTTCGTCGGTTGTGACAATGGATGAGACGTGGAAGCCATTTTTCAATCCAGAAACAAAGCGCCAGTCAGCTCAACGGAAGCACACAGATTCACCGCCACCAAAAAAATTTTGGGTAACCGCCAGTGCTGAAAAAATGATGCTGTCCATGTTCTGGGACAGTGAGGGCGTAATCCTTACACATTGCGTTCCAAAGGGCACTATGGTAACAAGTGCATCCTCCGAAAATGTTTCGAAGAACAAATTCCTTCCTGCACTGCAACAAAAACGTCTGGGAAGGGCTGCACATGTGCTGTTTCACCAAGACAACGCAACCGCACATCGAGCTAACATTACGCAACAGTTTCTTCGTGATAACAACTTTGAAGTGATTCCTCATGCTCCCTACTCACCTGACCTGGCTCCTAGTGACTTTTGGCTTTTTCCAACAATGAAAGACACTCTCCGTGGCTGCACATTCACCAGCCGTGCTGCTATTGCCTCAGCGATTTTCCAGTGGTCAAAACAGACTCCTAAAGAAGCTTTCGCCGCTGCCATGGAATCATGGCGTCAGCGTTGTGATAAATGTGTACGTCTGCAGGGCGATTATGTCGAGAAGTAACGGCAGATTCATCGATTTCGGGTGAGTAGTTAATTAGAAAAAAAATCGGAGGCCTTAGAACTTGAATGCACCACGTAATGTGAAAAATCAAAAGACTATATGATATTCTATGATGTGAGAAAATATATTTACGTAAAAACAAAAATCTTCAAATTTATTTAGATCAGTCCAATCCTGAGGACCCAAAATGTGACATTTTCAGCTTCAGGAATCAGACCACTAAACAAGAAGAACTGGAGTCAACTCTACATGACAAGCTAAGTAAGCTGGAAAGTTTATTTTAATCGTCACTGCCGACCTGGGTGGCCGAGCGGTTCTAGGCGCTACAGTCTGGAACCGCGCGACCGCTACAGTCCCAGGTTCGAATCCTGCCTCGGGCATGGATGTGTGTGATGTCCTTAGGTTAGTTAGGTTTAGGTAGTTCTAAGTTCTAGGGGACTGATGAACTCGTAAGTTAAGTCCCATAGTGCTCAGAGCCATTGAACCATTTGTAATCTTCACTCCTCTCAAATCTTCATAAAAGACTAATGTGGACAATAGATGTAATTAGGAAGAAGGGGGGGGGGGGGGGGGAATAACATACTGAGCTACAGTCAACCACACTACTGCCACACACCTCTCTAAACGCGTTGTATATATATCCGTTTGATTCTCTCCATGCAGTGATTAGATTTTGGTGTAGGAACGCTAGTCACTACATGTAATCCGACTCATCTTGATTTGAGCTTCCATTTTAAAACTCAGTTACTCACGACATAGCCACGCGAACCAGAAAGCGTATATATACTACCGTCACGCCTAAAAGTCTCCCTCACAACTGACATCAATTGCAACTTGATCATGCTACCGCAAAAGTCGTGCATGCGCGGTGTGCAGGGTTTTTGGAATGATCCTCGTTCACTGTTGTTGGAAATAATATCTACCGTAAAATGTCTAGGAGTAACTATCCAGCGCAACCTTAACTGGAATGACCACATGAAACGAATAGTAGGAAAATCAGATGGCTGACAGAGACTCCTAGGAAGACTCTTAAGGAAACGTGACTGTTCCATGGACGGAGTCGCTTATAAGGTGCTCGTTCGACCAATTCTTGAGTATCTTCATCCATATAGAATCCTTACCAGATAGGACTGATAGAAGAGATAGAGCAGATCCAACAAAGAGAGGTGCGTTTCGTCAAGGGATCGTTTAGTCGGCGCGAGAGCGTTACCGACATTCCCAACGAACTTCATTGGCAGTCGCTGCAAGAGAGGCGTTGTGCATCATGGAGAGGTTTACTTTTGAAAACTCGAGAGAATACTTTCCTGAAAGAGTCGGACAACATATTACTTCCTCCCACATACATCTCTCGAAAGACCACGTCGAGAGAATTCGAGAAATTGAAGCTAATATACATGCTTACCGACAATCGGTCTTTCCACGCGCCATTTGGAAATGGAATAGGGAAGGAGGAATCAGTGTTACCGGAACCGCCGCCACCCCGCGAGGTGGCTTGCGGAGTAGAAAGACTTCTGCACTGATCAGACTTCTTTTTTCACACAGGTATGCTTCAGTGATGTTTGACTATCATCAGTATCGTCAGTGGGTTTCTGCTACTTTTATAAATAACGCACATCATTATTCATACAAACGACTGTCATCTGCCGTACTGCTGACATTTATACGTTGTTTGCCATTTTCTACTTCCTTTTATTTTCTTTTTTTTTCTTTTAGAATCCATGTTGTCAACTTACTACGAAACTATATTCGCAGACACACACCTATTTCTGTTTACCGAATATTCAGCTGTTCCGCCCCCCCCCCCTGCCCCCCCCCCCCGCCCCTCCCCCCCCGCCCCCTCTCTTTCTTTGTGTTTCAGAACCAACCCTACACAGTTTACTGCTTAATAATTACCACATCTGACAATACAACGTATACTGCCAAATTCCTTGCCACGGTTGTAAGCAAGTCAACAGACACGCTGTCACGTTTATATTCTAAGAGGAATTTCATTTTCATCCGCCTTTATTGGGTTCTCCAGCAAGCATATCCTCAAAGGCAGTCGCCATAACCGTATTCGGCGAGGACTGAAATAACGGCTCTTTGGAAGGACAAAACCGCCTCGTAAGCAACGGTAGCACATTCATGCGGCGAGACCATCACGAACGCGAAAGTTCCACGAGGCAGAGCAGTTTCACTTTCCATTGTCCCGTATCGCAGAGCTTTTTATGGCAAATGACGCTTTTACTGCTTCTATGCCTAGAAAGCCGCCGTGTGCTTGCCGTAGCCTAGTCCCCGCCCCAGCGTGTTTACCGCAAGCCGTACCCACGAAAGAACGAACGCTCGCTGTTTTGGAAGTTTTCTGTACATCCAGAAGAACTGGTTCGCTCTAGATAGGCAAAAAGTGAACGACTGTGATCTGTAAACAGCTAGTTACCCGGACAAGTTAACTTCTCCAACAAATTTCAAATACGAGAGCGTCATCAAGTAATGCCCCCGAATTTTTTATTTGAAAACTCTTAAAGCTTTTTTAAATATAACAAACGTTATAAACATTATATATTTTTATTCTTCATGTCTACATATTTATCTTACAAGATATTCACCCTGGCGACGAATAGCCCGCATCTCGTAGTCGTGCGGTAGCGTTCTCGCTTCCCACGCCCGGGTTCCCGGGTTCGATTCCCGGCGGGTCAGGGATTTTCTCTGCCTCGTGATGGCTGGGTGTTGTGTGCTGTCCTTAGGTTAGTTAGGTTTAAGTAGTTCTAAGTTCTAGGGGACTGATGACCATAGATGTTAAGTCCCATAGTGCTCAGAGCCATTTGAACCATTTTTTTGGCGACGAACACATTTCTCCCAACGAGAGGCCGGCCGCTGTGACCGAGCGGTTCTAGGCTCTTCAGTCCGGAACCGCGTTGCTGCTACGGTCGCAGGTTCGAATCCTGCCTCGGGCAAGGCTGTGGGTGATGTCCTTAGGTTAGTTAAGTTTAAGTAGTTCTAAGTCTAGGGGACTCATGACCTCAGCTGATAAGTCCCACAGTGCTTAGAGTCATTTTCCCCCCAACGAGAGACTGTCACTACTGTAGAGTGTTTGACTTTTTTTTATGGAGCCGTAACCTCAACTCTGCTTTCACCGCTTCATCACTATCAAAGTGAAGTCCACGAAAGTGTTCTTTAAGGTCTGAAAACACATGTAAGATGCAAGTCGGAATTCCGAGCCTTCTAGCAGCAGACATGAAGAATAAAGGTGTACAAACTTAATAAAATTTCTTTTATTTAAAAACCTTTAAGATTTTTCAAATTAAAAAACTGAATTATTACTTTTCAGCACACCCGTGTAACAAAATGAATCTTGCGTTCTATAAAGAAAAAACAGTAAGTAGTCAAACAACAGGATGTATCAAAAAGAACCATCCGATTTGGCACGCCTATATTTCTAAAACTAATAACATATACAATGACTTTTGTGTTTTGATGAACGGGAAACTCAAAAAGCTTTTTTTTCATACCTTTTCACAGTTGTTCAATATGCCCTCCGCGAGACGTACGGCATATGCCAATGCGCTAGTTCAAATGCCTCTGAGACTTAACTTCTGAGATCATCAGTCGCCTAGAACTTAGAACTAATTAAACCTAACTAACCTAAGGACATCACACACATCCATGCCCGAGGCAGGATTCGAACCTGCGACCGTAGCGGCCGCTCGGTTCCAGACTGTAGTGCCTAGAACCACACGGCCACTCCGGCCGGCCCCATGCGGTAGTGTAATTGTTCCCACACTGCATCGAGCATGTCGTGAGTTACATCTTCCACAGCTGCTGTTACACGATGTTTCAGTTCATTCATTTTTGTTGCTGACGGAGGCACATAAACAGTCTCTTTCATAAACCCCCACCAGAATTAATCACATACAGTAGGGTCCGGTGACCCTGAAGGCCGATAATGTAAGGCTGAACCATTGGGTTCAGTGCGACCGATCCATCGCTCAGTAATCCTTTGATTTAAAAATTCCTGCACTTCCAGACGCCAGTGTGGTGTTGCCCCATCCTATTCGTAAATGAAGTCGTTCCAATCAGTCTCCAACTGTGGGAAAAGAAAATTCTCAAGCATATCGAGATATGTGCTTCCTGTAACAGTGTTCTCGACAAGGAAAATGGACCATATATCTTTTCCCATCAAATTGCAGAAAACACATTAAATTTTGCAGAGTCCCTCTCATGTTGTATCCCTTGTTCTTCCATTCAAATGGAAAGTTGCCTCGTCACTAAACACTAAGCTGGCGTGCCACAGGGGAGTGTTATGGGACCATTGCTTTTCACAATATATATAAATGACTTAGTAGATAGTGTCGGAAGTTCCATGCGGCTTTTTGCGGATGATGCTGTAGTATACAGAGAAGTTGCAGAATTAGAAAACTGTAGCGAAATGCAGGAAGATCTGCAGCGGATAGGCACTTGGTGCAGGGAGTGGCAACTGACCCTTAACATAGACAAATGTAATGTATTGCGAATACATAGAAAGAAGGATCCTTTATTGTATGATTATATGATAGCGGAACAAACACTGGTAGCAGTTACGTCTGTAAAATATCTGGGAGTATGCGTGAGGAACGATTTGAAGTGGAATGATCATATAAAATTAATTGTTGGTAAGGCGGGTACCAAGTTGAGATTCATTGGGAGAGTCCTTAGAAAATGTAGTCCATCAACAAAGGAGGTGGCTTACAAAACACTCGTTTGACCTATACTTGAGTATTGCTCATCAGTGTGGGATCCGTATCAGGTCGGGTTGACGGAAGAGATAGAGAAGATCCAAAGAAGAGCGGCGCGTTTCGTTACCGGGTTATTTGGTAACCGTGATAGCGTTACGGAGATGTTTAATAAACTCAAGTGGCAGACTCTGCAAGAGAGGCGCTCTGCATCGCGGTGTAACTTGCTCGCCAGGTTTCGAGAGGGTGCGTTTCTGGATGAGGTATCGAATATATTGCTTCCCCCTACTTATACCTCCCGAGGAGATCACGAATGTAAAATTAGAGAGATAAGAGCGCGCACGGAGGCTTTCAGACAGTCGTTCTTCCCGCGAACCATACGCGACTGGAACAGGAAAGGGAGGTAATGACAGTGGCACGTAAAGTGCCCTCCGCCACACACCGTTGGGTGGCTTGCGGAGTATCAATGTAGATGTAGATGTAGATGTAGAAGAAAACTGTATCCTCCTCCTTGCCGAGAACGAAATTACAGAACTCCGCATGTTGTTGTTTGTCGCCTTCAGGAAGAGCTTGCAGTAGCTGAATTTTGTGCGCTTTCATGTGTAAACGTCGACGCAGCACACGAACGCTGAACAGTTATTAACGACCCGAATTGCGGAAAGCGTAGAACACAAAACGCTTTCTGTTGTGCCGAACCGACCAGTGTGGCCGAGCGGTTCTAGGCGCTTCAGTCTGGAATCGCGGGACTTCTACGGCCGCAGGTTCGAATCCTGCCTCGGGCATGGATGTGTGCGATGGCCCTAGGTTAGTTATGTTTAAGTAGTTCCAAGTTCTAGGCTCAGAGCCATTTGAACCATTTTTTGCTGTGCCGACACATTTTTACTAGAGCTGAAGCGGGCGCACACTGCTGCTACCTGTCCGGGACGTGAAACTCGAGAGTTTGCTTTTTCCAACAGTACGTTGTTCACACACATACACTATGAGATCAAAAGTATCCGGACACCTGGGTGAAATTGACTTACAGGTTCGTGGCACCCTCCATGCTGGAATTCAATATGGTGTTGGCCTACCCTTAGCCTTGATGACAGCTTCCACTCTCGCAGGAATACGTTCACTCAGGCGCTGGAAGTTTTCTTGGGGAATAGCAGCCCGTTCTTCACGGAGTGCTGCACTAAAAAGAAGTATCGATGTCGTTCGGCAAGGCCTGGCACGAAGTCGGCGTTCCAAAACATCCCAAAGGTGTTCTATAGGATTCAGGTCAGGACTGTCTGCAGCCCATTACAGGGATGTTATTGACGTGTAACCACTCGGCCACAGGCCGTGGATTATGAACAGATGCTCCTTTGTGTTGAAAGATGCAATCGCCATCCCCGAATTGCTCTTCAACAGTGGAAAGCAAGAAGGTGCTTAGAACATCAGTGTAGACCTGTGCTGTGATAGTGCCACGCAAAACAACAAGGGGTGCAAGCCCCCTCTATGAAAAACCCGACCACACCATAATATCACCGCCTCCGAATATTACTGTTGGCACTACACACGCTGGCAGATGTTCACCGGGCATTCGCCATACCCACAACCCGCCATCACCACATTGTGTACCGTGATCCGTCACACCACACAACGTTTTTCACTGTTCAATCACCAAATGTTTACGCTCCTTACTCCAAGCGAGGCGCCGTTTGGCATTTGCCGGCGTGATTTGTGGCTTATGAGCATTCGCTCGACCATGAAATCCAAGTTTTCTCACCTCCGCATAACTGTCACAGTATTTGCAGTGGATCCTGATGCAGTTTGGAATTCCTGTGTGATTACGACCTTCGACTGTCGATGGTCTCTGTCAGTCAACAGACGAAGTCGGCCAGTACGCTTTTGTGCTGTATGTGTGCCTTTCACGTTTCAACTTCACTATCACATCGGAAACAGTGGACCCAGGGATGTTTAGAAGTGCGGAAATCTCGCTTACAGACGTATGACACAACTAACACGCAATCACCTGACCACGTTCGAAGTCCGTGAGTTCCGCGGAGCGCCACATTCTGCTCTCTCACGACGTCTAATGACTACTGAGGTCGCTGATATAGAATACCTGGCAGCAGGTGGCAGCACAATGCATCTCATATGAAAACTTATGTTTTTGGAGGTGTCCGGATTCTTTTGATCACATAGTGTACTCAAGTAACATAGTAGTTACGATTTTTTTCAAATCGGATGATTTTTTTTTATACACTCTGTATATTAATACGTCCGTATTCAGCTTGGAATTTCCCGTTGTTTCTTCGGAAGAAATCGAATGAGAATTTAATTTCAAATTTTCATTTAAGATACACTAATTCCAAATCGTCTTTCTTTCTTTTCCCTAGCGTTTATCCTATTTGTCTGAACAAATTGTATTTTATTAGTTAACGTTTGAACCTCCACAGTCGTTGAGGTAACCCAAGGTTGGTAAATCGTGTGTACCATCTGTCTGTGGATAGTGCAAACTGTGTGTCATTGTACTTTGTGGTGGAATTCGGGACCAGGCCAGCATCTGCCTACACGAGAATGGGAAATCATAGAATGGGAAATCATCCGAAAACCCGGTCACGGATCGAATGTGTTTCTTGCTCGTGTTATGTTACTTGATCATGCCGCAGTATCCTCCAAACATTTTATTTGTATTGTGTTGTACATGTCTCAAATTAATTTCCCGCGTACTTACCATCACCATTGAAGCACCTAGCATAAACATTAACTAATTTTGTCATCTCTGTCACCTACCACGAAGACCTTATCTTCATCAAATGCCTACAACTAAGGAAGCCCTTCAATTGAAAGATCGTCGATACTTATTGGATGTTATACAGTGCTGTATTTCGATTCTTGCATTGATCGAAAGAAATAAAACACACATTGTAATTCTTGAAGTTTTCGCGGCATACTGAATATTCTGTGAGTTTTCGGGATTGCAGTCGGATCATGTCTTCTTGCCACAATATTTCGACTGGCAACGGTTCAGCTATCTTCATGTGTATGCGACTTGTTCAGCTTGTAACTTGTTTCCCTCTATAACCACGTTACTACTTCTGTCGTGCTGCTCGGGTTAGCCGTGCGGTCTTAGGCGCCTTATCACAGTTCGCACGGCTGCCTCCGTCGGAGTTTCGAGTCCTCAATCGGGCACGGGGGTGTGTGTGTTGTCCTTAGCGTAAGTTAGTTTAAGTTAGATTAAGTAGTGTGTAAGCTTAGGACCGATGATCTCAATAGTTTGGTCCCATAGAACTTACCACAAATTTCCTTTTTTTTCTTTTCTTCTGCCGCACGTAATTCGATATGATGGATCGAAGAAGAAGGAAGATTTACATAATCGGTCGATCTGTATGAGCTCTAAAGCAGCTTCCATACGTCTAACCAGATTTCCTGTTTCCATGTCAAAGACTCTTACAAAGGTTCAATCATCCGTTATGATGCCGCTCAATAATTCTCGATAGTGACGTTACCCGAACTTAAGCAGGATTTATTTTTTAATATATGTTTTTTGGAAAATTAATAACTTGGGAAAACGCTGGATGTTAGTCTGTGCGGAGAATTTTTCAAAATGACTCCACGTAAACCTAAAAGGTAAAAAACGCAGTAAGCAACTTCCTCTATAATAATTTGGTGACTGGCTGAACGTCCATAATTTTATAACTTACAAACAGGTTCAAAGTATGAGCGACACCGGGAGTCGAACACAGAGCCCTGTTTATAGAGGGTAGCACGTTACCAATTGAGCAAGTCACTTTTACCACACTCAAAACTTGTCTGTCAATACCTCTCTTACCCTTTCCAAATTTATGAGGTGCATTTCTGAATAGTTTCCTATGGCAGCAACCGATGTGCGGGAGAAAGACTTGCTAATAGCCTGCGATCGCTTTTAGTCAGTGGTTTCCGGCAGCCTAACTCGCTTTTCGTCTTCAGCAGAAACATGAACCTCGCTTTGTTCTTAAAACCTTGAATTTCGCATAATATCTCCACTAGAAAGTTTTTCGTCGTTTCATACCGGTCTGCTCATAATTTATACAGCAGCAATTTTTTGATCTCTCATTTTCAGAATAAAGAAATCATACAGCGTGTCATCCACTGGCCGGATTATATTTTTTTTTCTTTTTTCGCCTGAGGTATCTGAAGAGTAAGCCTAGGAACGAATTAAAACAACAAATTCAAGAGAAACTTGGGACGTATCAGATTAAATGTTGCAATGATCAACGGAGAATCTCGACGGCAGACTGAACTAAAGCGTATACCATCTAACCGACATAAAATTAAGTCATTGAGAATGGGTTATCTCAAAACAGCTTCTCCTGTCCACCATACGCTTTCATAGTGAGGTCACGCTTTAATTAGTCCATCACAATACGGACCTCACAGTGAGAGCACATATTTCATAGATACGTTTTACGATACACGTCACAGTGGGGGCACACTTCCATTTATCCACACTTGAGGGGATTTGTAATGCGGGCATGATTTCATTGGTCCATCTTACGGCGCTCTTTATAATGAGGCCACAGTTTCCTTGGCCCATCATATGATGGGTCTCGTAAAGAGGTCATGTTTTCATTGGTCTGTCATGTGACGAGCCTCGTAAACAAGGCATTGGTCTGTCGGTTGATGAGCCTTATAGTGAGGGCACACATTCTTTAGTGCTTCATATGAATGCACCAGAGAGATACCTCTGACTTTGCGGCTGATAATGGAAACATGAGTAAGGAAAAATCAAGACACGTTCAAAGGATTGGACTACCTCGGAAAAACGTTCGACAATATCAAATGGAACCAGATGTTCAAAGGTCTATGGAAAATAGGGGTAAGCTATAGGGAAAGATGGGTAATATACAATACGTACAAGCGCCAAGAGGGAACAATAAGAGTGGAAGACCAAGAAGGAAGTGTTCGGATTAGGGAGCGCTGCTTCCTGGACTCGGGTAGGCGCGCCGGCCCCGGATCGAATCCGCCCAGCTGGTTAACGACGGGGGCCGGTGTGCCAGCCAGTCTGGATGTGGTTTTTAGGCGGTTTTCCACATCCCGCGAGGTGAATACCAGGCTGGTCCCCACGTTCCGCCTCAGTTACATGCGTCGCATGCACTTGAAACACGTCCACACTATTTCACGATTTCCACTAGACCCAGACAGTTGGGGTACACTGATTCCGTCCTGGGGGGGTACGGGGTGGCGGCAGGAAGGGCATCCTGCCATCCCTAACACTAACATTGCCAAATCCGTTGTAACCACGCCGACCCTGCGATCGCTGCGGGACTATGGCGTACGCGAAAGAAAGAAAGAAAGATAGGATGTAGTCTTTCGGCCCTAGTGTTTAACCTGTACATCAAAGAATAATTGACGGAAATAAAAGAAAGTTCAGAAGTGGAATTAAAATTCAAGCTGAAAGCAAATCAGTGATACATTCCGTAGATTACATTGCCATGCTGTACGGCAATGAAGAATTATTACAGGATCTGCTGAATGGGATGAACGTTATAGTGAGTACACAATACGGACTGAGAGTAAATCGAAGAAATACTAAAGTAATGAGTAGTAGCGGAAGTGAGAACAGTGAGAAAATTAACATCAGTATTGGTGATCACGAAGTAGAAGTTGCTCTGCAGCGTGCTGGTTAGTAAGGAGTTCTTGTGGTAGAGCATTCCATTCCTCCGCCAACACAGTTGACAACTGGATGATGATTGGTGCATGAGGACATCCTACCTAGGCAGCAAAACAACTCATGGCAGAGGGAGCAAGGAGCACATAAAAAGCAAACTAGCACTGGCAGAGAGGTCACCCCTGTCCAAGAAAAATCTACTAGTATGAAACATAAGTCTTAATTTGAGAACGAAATTTCTGTGAATGTATGTTTTGGAGCATAGCATTGTATGATAGTGAAACATGGACTGTGGGAAAACTGGAAAAGAAGAGCACTGAAGCATTTGAGGTGTGTTGCTACGGAAGAATGTTGAAAATTAGGCGGACTGATAGGGTAAGGAATGAGGTGGCTCTCTGGAGAATCAGCGAGGAAAGGAATATATGGAAAACCCTGATAAGAAGAAGAGACAGCATGGTACGATGTCTGTTAAGACATCAGTGAATAACTTCCATGGTACTAGAGGAAGCTGTAGATGATAATAACTGTAGAGGAAGACAGAAATTGGAATATATCCAGCAAATAATTAAGGGCATAGGTTGCAAGTGCTACTATGAGATGTAAAGGTAGGCACAGGGGAGAAATTGATGATGGGCCACTTCAAACTAGTCAGAAGACTAATGATTCAAAAAACATTAAAGCTCTCATAGTGAGGGAAAGTTTTCATTGTTCGTCGTAATGATAGATCTTGTTGTGAGGGCTCGCTTTTATTGGTCTGTCAGTTGACGAGCGTCATAGCGAGGGTACACTTGAGTGGCCGAGCGGTTTTAGGCGCTACAGTCTGGAACGGCGCGACCGCTGCGGTCGCAGGTTCGAATCCTGCTTCGGGCATGGATGTGTGTAATGTCCTTAGGTTAGTTAGGTTTAAGTAGTTCTAAGTTCCAGGGGACTGATGACCTCAGAAGTTAAGTCCCACAGTGCTCAGAGCCATTTTTGAGGGTACACTTATCGGTTGGTCATGTGACTGGTGCACCTTCACTAGTCCATCATACACTGAAGCGCCAAAGAAACTGGTACAGGCATGCGTATTCAAAAACAGAGACATGTAAACAGGCAGAATACGGCGCTACGGTCACCAACTCCTACATAACACAACAAGTGTCTGGAAGGTTATCGAGGTTTAACTGAATTTGGACGTGGTGTCGAGGGATAAGACGCAGCACCTCCGAGGTAGCGACGAAGTGGGTATTTTCCCGTACTACCGTTTCCGAGTGTGCCGTGAAAATCAGGAACCTGGTAAAATATCAAATCTTTGACACTGTTGTAGCCGGAAAAAGATCCTGCAAGAAATGAATCAACGACGACTTAGGACAATTGTTCAACGTGACAGAAGTGCAATCCTTCCGCAAATTGCTGCAGATTTCAATGTTGGGCCGTCAAGAAGTGTCAGCGTGCGAACCTTCAACGAAACATCATCGATATGGGCTTTCGGAGCCGAAGGCCCAGTGTTGTACCCTTGATGACTGCACGATACAAAGCTGTATGCCTTGCCTGGGTCTGTCAACACCGACGTTAGACTGTTGATGACTGGAAACATGTTGCCTGGTCGGGCGAATCTGGTTTACAATTCTATCGAGCGGATGGACGTGTACGGGTATGGAGGCAATCTCATGAATCTGTGGACTCTGCTTGTCAGCAGGGGACTTGTCAAGCTGGTGGAGGCTCTGTAATTGTGTGGTGTGTGTGCAGTTGGAATGATATGGGACCCCTGAAACGTCTAGATACGATTCTCACAGGTGACGCGTAAATAAGCGTCCTGTCTGACCACCTGCATCCATGCATGTCCATTGTGAATTCCGACGGACTTGTGCAATTTCAGCAGGACAATGCGACACCCCACACGTCCAGAATTGCTACAGAGTGGTTCCAGGAACAGTCTTCTGAGTTTAAAGTCTTCCGCTGGCCACCAAACTCCCCAGACATGAACATTAATGAGCGCATCTGGGATGCCTTTCAACGTGCTGTTCGGAAGAGGCCTCCACCCCCTGGTACTCTTACGGACAGGCCTGCAGGATTCATTGTGTCAATTCCCTCCTGCATTACTTCAGACATTAGTCGAGTCCACGCCACGTCATGTTGCGGCACTTTTGGGTGCTCCCGGGAGCCCTACACGATATTAGGCAGCCGGCCGTGGTGGGCGAGCGGTTCTAGGCTGCTCAGTCCGGAACCGCGCGACTGCTACGGTCGCTGGTTCGATTTCCTGTCTCGGGAATGGATGTGTGTGATGTCCTTAGGTTAGGTTTAAGTAGTTCTAAGTTCTAGGGGAGTGATGACCTCAGCTGTTAAGTCCCATAGTGCTCAGAATCATTTGAACCATTTTTGATATCAGGCAAGATGTACCGGTTTCTTTGGCCCTTCGGTGTGTGGTGGGTCTCGTAAAGAGGACACGCTTTCATTTGTTATATGACAATCCTCTTGGTTGGGTAATACTCTTGGTGGTCCGTCGTTTGATGGGTACCGTGCTTCAACGATTAAAATCTTTACTTAGTTTCCTTCTAGCATGCAGCGGTTGTAGTCTTCTTCTGTGTCACCCTGTATTTTTCGTGGAGTAACATGACGTCTATCGTACTAGACTGGTGTTCCTGCTTTGTTTACGGCTGTACGGCGAGTAAAGCTCAGGGCTCGATGGGACGGCTCACAAGCTGTGCCAGCGGCCGAATTCTATTAGGGCGCAGGCCGCTTTGCGCATCGATTGGCTGTCTCGCTTCATCTTGCGGGAGGCGCAGTTTGGCGGCCGATTCCCCGCCGTGTCCTATACATAATGCAAGGCGGCGCTGACGCAGCCGCTGTCGCCGCTTCCGGCCTCGTTGTGTCGCCGCGACCGCAGCGCCGCTAACAGCGCGCAATACCCGCGCCTGCCGCTTTGCCGCCACACACGACCTGTCTGTCGCCTACAGACGCGGCGCCGTCGCCAGCCGGCAGGCAGTAACATCTCTGCTCTGACCTGTGCCCGGGGTCGCGCGCTGCTCTGAAATGTTAACCGACTCCACTGTCACACTTGTACCCTCGTCTCCAGTTCTTCGCTCGCCTGCTGCTGTTTCGATCACCACCTGTAATGTCGGTTTGGTAAAATTCTCCAGTCGCTTCCTGAAAATCCTCTTCATTTCGTCTTAACTACTATATTACACATAGTCCTCAATCTGCTTCATTGCACTCATATCTACACTACTAGCCATTAAAATTGCTACACCAGGAAGAAATGCAGATGACAAACGGGTATTCATCAGACAAATATATTATACTAGAACTGACATGTGATTACATTTTCACGCAGTTTGGGTGCATAGATCCTGAGAAATCAGTACCGAGAACAACCACCTCTGGCCGTAATAACGGCCTTGATACGCAAGGGCACTCACTCAAACAGAGCTTGGATGGCGCGTACAGGTACAGCTGCCCATCCAGCTTCAACACGATACCACAGTTCATCAAGACTAGTGACTGGCGTATTGTGACGAGCCAGTTGCTCGGCCACCATTGACCAGATGTTTTCAATTGGTGAGAGATCTGGAGAACGTGCTGGCCAGGGCAGCAGTCGAACATTTTCTGTATCCAGAAAGGCCCGTACAGGACCTCCAACATGCGGTCGTGCATTATCCTGCTGAAAAGTAGGGTTTCGCAGGGATCTAATGGAGGGTAGACCCACGGGTCGTAACTCATCTGAAATGTAACGTCCACTGTTCAAAGTGCCATCAATGCGAAGAAGAGGTGACCGAGACGTGTTGAAAGGTGGCTACACTGAGTCACAGCGCCAGAGATTGCACCAAAGAGTATTATTCTGCCACCTCCACTGGGGCAGTTGTAGTTCAGAGGTTGCCGTGGGCAGTGCTTGTTGAGAGGATGTCGATAGCAGTACTAGTTGAGTGCATGTCGTGTGCAGCTGTTCTGTTGGGCGAGATAGCAGATGCTGTTCGATTGGGGATGTTGTAATGATCACAGTGTATTTTTCGTCAATATATATGAAGGCAACGAAAAAATTTTTTATTTCAAATTTTCTAAATAAGAATTCCTCTTGGTCACAGGTTCAGTCAACAAAGCATCTGGCTTGTGTTCATGTATTAGACTGTAATTCTGGTTTCTATGTGCAATTATTGAAACGTCCCCTTTCAACAATTATACTTGACTGTCCTTAAACTGACACACAATATTTTTAGCGCAACGGAATCTGACTTTCAAAAATCCCTACAAAAAAATGGCCCTGTTAACATTAACCTATACCTTTCACAAATCACTTACCTCACAAAAATCTTCGTTATTCGAACTACTGCAATACAGCGAGCGCCACTACTGCCAGCTAAATAAAAGATTCAAACTATGGAAGGCACTAACTACTGATAGGCATAGTTAGCAAATGAAAGATTTTAATAGAGAACAAACAATGTATTTACCTTAATGGTGTTGAAAAATCGTAATATACATAGCAGTTCATGGCATCCAGTCTTACAAATTTCAAAATTCCGCCATCTCTCTCCCCACATCCACCACTGCTGGCGGCTCACCTCCAACTGCGCAACGCTGCGCGCTGTTCACATCCATCTGCCCAACACTACAATGGCAGACAACAATGCAAACTAGCCACAGACTGCACACAGCACAGCCAGTGATTTTTCATACAGAGCGCTACGTGGCGTTGCCAATAAAAAACCTAAATAGCCTACTTACATAGCCCCCATGCTCCCCACAAAAAATTTTACAAATTGTTTTGGGCACTGGCCAGTACATATTTGTTAAAAAATTTTCACAATTACAATAACAAAGAAATCATATGCACACGCTTATTGATACAATGTTGGTCAAAAGATAAAATTTTCTCACAGTCCATAAAGACAGTCCTGATCATTTATCACAGTAAAACTGCTGTTTCTTTTCTCAAAGTCTGAGCAATAAAAGACAATGCACACAGAAGTAGTGGATTTCCATGCAGTCTTGAAGAAGTAGTGTTGTCCTTCCAACGGAAAGACAGTGCTGGCTCTTGACATGCAGACAGGTAATGGGCCACAACAGAGCAAACAAACCGCAGAGTCAGTCGAAGTTTTGAAGAATATTGGTAGGTAAGTCATCACAGAGGAAGTGATGTAGTCCTGGTAGAGATGGACCACCAGAGGTGCAGACCCACTGCAGTCCTTGTAGAAATAATGGTACTGGTGAGTCAGCAAAGGTGTAGACCCACTGTAGTCCTTGTAGAAATAATGGTATTGGTGGGTCATCAAAGATGCAGACCCACTGTAGTCCTTGTAGAGATGGCCAGCAGCCATCTGTTGTGACTGTGCAGGTACACAATCACCATTGAAGAGTCTTGCGGATAATATAGCAAGTCCATAACGACCACTTGTGCACTCACAAAGTTTTTGGAATTGTCCTTAGAACCAGCAATGCTGAATTATTAACACACGTGCAAACACTATCAGTCCCTACTTTTCACATCTTGTCCATATACTATGACCAACAGAAACGTGTGCAGTGAAATGTAACTTACAAGTTACTTAATTTGATGAACTGGTGTCAATAACAATATTATAACATGACAATACAATAACAAAGGTACAAAATACATTATTAAAGAACATAACAATACAGATAAATTTGTAGTAGTACAGGCTTTACAAAAGAATAGAAATAAACAGATACATCAGTGTTACAGGAATTATGACATAAGTGAATATATAAAATAATGAGAATAGTTTTCAAAACATTAATTTCGCACGTGAGCATTAAAACAAAATAGAATAAATAATGTCTAAACATCTTTAAAAAGTAAATAACATATTATCAGAAAAATTATACAACGTAACTCTCACCAGATGAACACATAAAGACAGGAAGAACACAACTACCCAAGGGTACACAAACACATAGTGGGATAACACAAGGAAAGGACAGGGTTTGTTTTACTGCAGTATTTTGCAAACAAAACTTTCTTTACTTCTCTGAGATCTCCCTTCGTTCTTCATTATTTCCAAAAAGTCCTATCTATACGTGCTTTCTATACTTTTTTTGTATAACTTCTCAATGCATTTCTTCCAATGCATCGCAACTCATTCTCTTGTATAGTGTAACCCCTCTTAAGCTAACTTAAATCTACTGAGCTCAGATGCTAAACTAGGGGACGAGGCAATGCAACAGCACAAAACAATTAACCAAACAGCAATGAAAAAAATGGAAATTTTCAAAGCAAGCAGCAATATTACAACTAATATAAGGCAATGAGCGGCAAACAAGAAAAATAAATCAGTAGTAAACTGGCTTAGCAGAGTAACACAAAGTCAAATTCAGTAACACTATGCCTGGCAAACAGCAGCAGCAAATGAAATAACTTATACCTAAACATGACATAGCTCAAGCAGAAAAAATATTACATTAAAGACAACAATGCAGACAAGGGAAATGTATATTCACAACTTAATATCTATGTAATTAAAGTGGTGCACCACAACTTATTCTACCATAAAAATTACCAAGTACTTGAAAAGTGAATTATGTATGCAGTTCCTGTGAAGGGAAATGTCTTTGTGCTCCCTCATTTTTTGGAAAGTGTATGACAAAATTAGTATTTACTGGATCTGTAGACAGAAAATATTTATATTAGTACATCTATAAAATTCTATTTTAACCAATGCTGCAGTGCAGCCAGAAACTAGATATTAAACAAAATGAGCAAATATATATAGCCTATATAGAGCAATGCATGAAACGTCATTCACTAGGCAAATGGAGTCTCCAAAGGCAAAAGAATCTCTCAACTAGAAAGACAATAAATGTAAAATGTTTCTCGTCATTTCAGTAGGCATTTCAGTAAATATCATAAATTAAGAGCTCCACAGTGTAATCATATGTTTTCAAGTTTGAGTGTGTCATATTTGCAATGCTTTCTACAAAGAGTGTAATAGCGAGGATAATGGCCTCTTTTTTTTCTCCACCTGTGCCTCTGAAAAGGCACACACTAATGGCTTTTCCTCCAGGCGTCTGACACAGCTGGCCGCTCAAGACGCATTATGTCAAGGTCACTTGGCTTTCTTACCGAAATATTTACGACACCAGTTTGCACTACAGTGACAGTCTCATATACAAAATTTCACAGGTCTAGAATTTGCGTTACAAATCTGTAGAAACAAAATCCTATTGATATAACAGTGTCCAAAAAATTTTCGTCAGCATTGTAATACATTCACGCATTTACATACATTTCATAACTCTTAAAGTACGATTCTTGGATTCCAACAACCTTATTCACAAACAAGAGTCCCCAACCACTACTCATTATTCCTTACCTTATTCGTCGACACTTCTTCAATATTTCAACATAACAGATATGTAGCATACTCAAATAACTCATATAGCATCAGCTTATTGATCATAAACATACCGCAACAGCATAATACACATAGTCATCGTAATAATATCATAACACCTCAGTCAACTCTCAAAATCGTCGTAGCTTCCTCCAATAATTTCAAAACCTAAAAAAAATTCTCTGCTCATGTCAAAAGTGTCATCTGCCTCAAACGTACTTTAAAAATCATGATCCCATACCAAATACATCATTCAAAGCTCTCATAGTATCACAATGGTTCCAAAAATATATATGAACAGTTCACAAAATACAGACGAAATGCAATTTCATAAGTGTGAAGTTACCCAACTGTGTAATTGCGTAAACATGTGTCACTGATGTAGTAAAAAAATGTTTATCCCTCAGTTAAATGATCAGATAGCTGTGTAATTTGTGTGTTAGAGAAATATGGTACCGATGTGTAAAGTTGTATAAGCAAATACCATATTAGCTAGGGCTCCTTGTGCTTGCCACACACATGGTACACAAAGTAAGTGTGTACCCCCCTGAGGATTAATGTAATTACACGCTCAGGTGTTACAGATTACAGCAATGGAATGATATGTATCACGGAAAACCTTTGTATCATTGTACTTCAAATATCTTTAAAAATAAATGTTTTAAGTACAAAATTAATCACTCAAATACGTGTACTGTAGCGCTAAACTGTGCGTCTTGTTGTAAGATAATCCCTGTGGAAGTGTCGTAGTTATCGTCCTCCGAAAGCTAAGTTCTGCAGAAGTGAATGTACTTACCTCATGATAAACAAAAGTGAAATGCTTTGCGTATAGATATCTTAGTTATTAAGCTTATTGCCGTGATGAAGAAAGTGCTGTGCTGAAACATATTGTTGTGCTACAGAAAAGTCTGTCTCATTGTAGCTATACCACAAAAGTTACTACTAAAACATGTTTTACTTTCCAGAATAATACAGAAAAACTGTGCAGATATAAAACAGATACACCGCAAAAGCAACATTGTAAATTGTCACTCATTAGTAGCGTCGTGATAAAATCGTGTAGCTGTCACATAAACTAACCACTGTGTCATCTGGTATCTCACAGAAAGTACTTTAAATCCAGAATGTATTTTCAAGTAAATCAAAATGTTGCATTAAAATCTCATTAGCAGTACTGGTAAATGTTCTAAGTATGTGAGCCTTATAGTCGTTACGTAATCGTGCAACTAACAAGCAAGAATGTACACACACAGTAACACTGTGATGCCTGTTCACTATAACAATGCATTCGTAATTTCTGTTTAAATAAGTTCTCTTGGTTCTTGACTGGATATTTCTCAAACATTGTTGCATATTAACAGATTCTAAGTCTGACAAAGCATACTAGTAATGTAGAGTGAAAAGTTATATGGCAAAGACAAAGTTAAAAAGCAGATTATCTTTCAATAAACGGTTTTACATGTGAAATGTGGTGTAAACCTTTACTCTTCCTAGTACGCAGAGTTTCAGCTTGAAAGCAATTATCATGTGGTATACATTGGTAAAGAATACTGGAATTTTTCTGAAGGTTAGCGCCTATGTTATTTTTCTCTGAGACAGCCGGCGTACGCGGCTGCCTGCGGTGCAAGTCATTGTCTGTTCCTTTGTTGGCGCGCGTCGTTATTGGGATTAGGAGACCTAACTTCTACAAATTCACCTTGTCGAGAGTGCCCTGCTCTGTTTGAATCTCACCAGTTCTGATGCAATTCAAGTCTGTCGTTACGATTATATCGTCTGTCGTCATGTCGGTGGTTCCTGTAGTACCTATCTTGTCGGTTAAGTGGTGGAGAATTTCTCCCTGAATTATCACTGCACAGTGGACCGTTGCGTCTGAAGTTATTCTGTCTCCTGTGATAATAATAGTTCTGGTTGCCATATTGTCTGTTTCTATGATTGTCTCTGTTATATTCATTACTACGGAAATGCGATGTTTCTCTGTAACTATTATTACTCTGCCAGTGGTTGTCATATGGGTGGTGTCTGTTTTGGTCACGATTTGCGTTGTAAGAATATACTTGTCGTGTCCAGTTATTGTTTCTGTCGTCACAGAATTGTGACGGATGTGACCTGTACTGATTGTTTTCCTGTTTTCGCATCCCGCGACTGTCTGTGTCAATTTCTGATTCTTGTAGGAGTCCCTGAAAAGCTTCAATGTCGTCTTTGCAACGTCCTGCCAAAATAATATTTCTTAAATGTTCAGGCAATTTCATTAAGCAAATGTGGATGAGTTCTGAAGGGCTGTACGAGTTTGACAGGTACTGATTCTTGTGCAACATGTCTTCAAAATATTTCACAAGACTGGAAAATTCAGATTGTTCGAAATGTTTCATCATTATGATGCTATGTTTTACTCGGTCTTGTGTAGCTTGAGACCAATATGCTGAGAGGAAGGCATGATAAAATTCTCCTTCACTGTGACAATCATGAATGACCGATCACATCCTTACAGCTGGTTCATTCTCTAAGTAGCCACACATAAATTGTAATCTGTGCTCCAATGACCAGTTGGGACGAAAACAATGAGAGAATTGATGAAGCCATGCTCGTGGATGAATGTCGTTGCCAGAATTCTTAAATGTTTTGAATTTACGTGTAGTAATGAACAGCATACAGTCAAAATCATCATGTCGGCGAGTCGCGTATCGGTCATTGTTACGTCGTTTCGGCAGTTCCATCTCAAAATTCGGTGTGCCTTGCCAATTTCTTTCATAATTTCCGAAGTGTCCTGTGTTATTATTTTGTGGTTGTTCCGTATTTCTAAGTCCCTCTTCCCGTGTTGGAGCGCGAGTGTCCTCTGAAATATGTAATTTTTGTATTACTTGTGTCAGCTGATCTTGTACTTCCCGGATTTCTCTTTGGTGTTGTGTATTAATTTGACTCTGATTTTGTTTGAATTTCCTAATTTGTTCGCACTCTTCTGTGTCATTAAAGACTACCAGTTTTGTGTCATTCAGATTATCATCTACCTTCGTAGATAAATTAGTGAACTGATCCGACAGTTCGGCTACTTTCTCCGGTAGTGTACTTATTTCCTCAGTGTGTTTTTCTGAACCAATTTTCAGAATGTCCATTTGTGTTGAAATCGTATCTACTGTGTCCTTTAAGTGTTCCTGAGCTTTTGCAAGTTGCGTAACCGAATCGGTAGATGCAATTGAGTCAATTTTAGCTTGCAAGGTCTCATGATTTTGATGAACAATTATTTGCAGTTCTTTTATGGCTGCTTCGTGATTTTGTAATGCATTTTCATGCCGCGAAAAAGTAGGTTGAAAATGCTCACAAATTTGTGTTTTTGACATTTCGATACAATGTTATGTAACTCAGTAGTTAAATCTTCACGTGTTTGTTCAAGCGTGGTGTGACGATTTTGTTCCATTGCGTCTAACTGTTGCTGTGTTTGTCTCTGGTGTTGTTCCATTGTGTCTAACTTTTGAAGATTTTGTTCCATTGTGTCTAACTTTTGAAGCTTTTGCTGTGTTTGTCTCTGGTGTTGTTCCATTGTGTCTAACTTTTGAAGCTTTTGCTGTGTTTTCTCTAAGTTTGTTCCATTTGTTGCATTAGCTGTCATAACAATGCATTAGTGTCTGGAATCTGTCCCTCTACGCTTTTCGGCAGTGCATTTCCACCGGCAACGTTCACATTTTGACAAGCAGAAAATGTGTCTTGACTTACTTGGGAAAACGGTGAGGACGCAAAACCTGAATCTACAGTTGTTGTTGTTGTTGTTGTTGTCGTCTTCAGTCCTGAGACTGGTTTGATGCAGCTCTCCATCCTACTCTAACCTGTGCAAGCTTCTTCATCTCCCAGTACCAACTGCAACCTAGATCCTTCTGAATTTGCTTAGTGTATTCATCTCTTGGTCTCCCTCTACGATTTTTACCCTCCACGCTTCCCTCCAATGCTAAATTTGTGATCCCTTGATGCCTTAAAACGTGTCCTACCAACCGATCCCTTCTTCTAGTCAAGTTGTGCCACAAACTTCTCTTCTCCCCAATCCTATTCAATACCTCCTCATTAGTTACGTGATCTACCCACCTTATCTTCAGCATTCTTCTGTAGTACCACATTTCGAAAGCTTCTATTCTCTTCTTGTCCAAACTAGTTATCGTCCATGTTTCACTTCCATACATGGCTACATTCCATACAAATACTTTCAGAAACGACTTCCTGACACTTAAATCTATACTCGATGTTAACAAATTTCTCTTCTTCAAAAAAGATTTCCTTGCCATTGCCAGTCAACATTTTATATCCTCTCTACTTCGACCATCATCAGTTATTTTACTCCCAAAATAGCAAAACTCCTTTACTACTTTAAGTGTCTCATTTCCTAATCTAATTCCCTCAGCATCACCCTATTTAATTTGACTACATTCCATTATCCTCGTTTTCTTTTGTTGATGTTCATCTTATATCCTCCTTTCAAGACACTGTCCATTCCGTTCAACTGCTCTTCCAAGTCCTTTGCTGTCTCTGACAGAATTACAATGTCATCGGCGAACCTCAAAGTTTTTACTTCTTCTCCATGAATTTTAATACCTACTCCGAATTTTTCTTTTGTTTCCTTCACTGCTTGCTCAATATACAGATTGAATAACATCGGGGAGAGGCTACAACCCTGTCTCACTCATTTCCCAACCACTGCTTCCCTTTCATGCCCCTCGACTCTTATAACTGCCATCTGGTTTCTGTACAATTGTAAATAGCCTTTCGCTCCCTGTATTTTACCCTTGCCATCTTCAGAATTTGAAAGAGAGTATTCCAGTTA
Source organism: Schistocerca piceifrons (assembly GCF_021461385.2). Classification (NCBI taxonomy): domain Eukaryota; kingdom Metazoa; phylum Arthropoda; class Insecta; order Orthoptera; family Acrididae; genus Schistocerca; species Schistocerca piceifrons. The sequence continues at coordinate 670,316,533 of NC_060139.1, forward strand.
ACATTGTCAAAAGCTTTCTCTAAGTCTACAAATGCTAGAAACGTAGGTTTGCCTTTTCTTAATCTTTCTTCTAGGATAAGTCGTAAGGTTAGTATTGCCTCACGTGTTCCAACATTTCTACGGAATCCAAACTGATCTTCCCCGAGGTCCGCTTCTACCAGTTTTTCCATTCGTCTGTAAAGAATTCGCGTTAGTATTTTGCAGCTGTGACTTATTAAACTGATAGTTCGGTAATTTTCACATCTGTCAACACCTGTTTTCTTTGGGATTGGAATTATTATATTCTTCTTGAAGTCTGAGGGTATTTCGCCTGTCTCATACATCTTGCTCACCAGATGGTAGAGTTTTGTCATGACTGGCTCTCCCAAGGCCATCAGTAGTTCTAATGGAATGTTGTCTACCCCCGGGGCCTTGTTTCGACTCAGGTCTTTCAGTGCTCTGTCAAACTCTTCACGCAGTATCTTATCTCCCATTTCGTCTTCATCTACATCCTCTTCCATTTCCATAATATTGTCCTCAAGTACATCGCCCTTGTATAGACCCTCTATATACTCCTTCCACCTTTCTGCCTTCCCTTCTTTGCTTAGAACTGGGTTGCCATCTGAGCTCTTGATATTCATACAAGTGGTTCTCTTCTCTCCAAAGGTTTCTTTAATTTTCCTGTAGGCAGTATCTATCTTACCCCTAGAGAGACAAGCCTCTGCATCCTTACATTTGTCCTCTAGCCATCCCTGCTTAGCCATTTTGCACTTCCTGTCGATCTCATTTTTGAGACGTTTGTATTCCTTTTTACCTGCTTCATTTACTGCATTTTTATATTTTCTCCTTTCATCAGTTAAATTCAATATATCTTCTGTTACCCAAGGATTTCAACTAGCCCTCGTCTTTTTACCTACTTGATCGTCTGCTGCCTTCACTACTTCATCCCTCAGAGCTACCCATTCTTCTTCTACTGTATTCCTTTCCCCCAGTCCTGTCAGTTTTTCCCTTATGCTCTCCCTGAAACTCTCTACAACCTCTGGTTCTTTCAGTTTATCCAGGTCCCATCTCCTTAAATTCCCACCTTTTTGCAGCTTCTTCAGTTTCAATCTGCAGTTCATAACCAATAGATTGTGGTCAGAATCCACATCTGCCCCTGGATATGTCCTACAATTTAAAACCTGGTTCCTAAATCTCTGTCTTACCATTATATAATCTATCTGATACCTTTTAGTATCTCCAGGATTCTTCCATGCATACAACCTTCTTTTATGATTCTTGAACCAAGTGTTAGCTATGATTAAGTTATGCTCTGTGCAAAATTCTACCAGACGGCTTCCTCTTTCATTTCTTCCCCCCAATCCATATTCACCTACTATGTTTCCTTCTCTCCCTTTTCCTACTACAGAATTCCAGTCACCCATGACTATTAAATTTTCATCTCCCTTCACTACCTGAATAATTTCTTTTATCTTGTCATACATTTCATCTATTTCTTCATCATCTGCAGAGCTAGTTGGCATATAAACTTGTACTACTGTAGTAGGCATGGGCTTTGTGTCTATCTTGGCCACAATAATGCGTTCACTCTGCTGTTTGTAGTAGCTAACCCGCACTCCTATTTTTTTATTCATTATTAAACCTACTCCTGCATTACCCCTATTTGATTTTGTATTTATAACCCTGTAATCACCTGACCAAAAGTCTTGTTCCTCCTGCCACCGAACTTCACTAATTCCCACTATATCTAACTTTAACCTATCCATTTCCCTTCTTAAATTTTCTAACCTACCTGCCCAATTAAGTGATCTGACATTCCACGCTCCGATCCGTAGAACGCCAGTTTTCTTTCTCCTGAGAACGACATCCTCTTGAGTAGTCCCCGCCCGGAGATCCGAATGGGGGACTATTTTACCTCCGGAATATTTTACCCAAGAGGACGCCATCATCATTTAACCATACAGTAAAGCTGCATGCCCTCGGGAAAAATTACGGCTGTAGTTTCCCCTTGCTTTTAACCGTTCGCAGTACCATCACAGCAAGGCCGTTTTGGTTAGTGTTACAAGGCCAGATCAGTCAATCATCCAGACTGTTGCCCCTGCAACTACTGAAAAGGCTTCTGCCCCTCTTCAGGAACCACACGTTTGTCTGGCCTCTCAACAGATACCCCTCCGTTGTGGTTGCACCTACAGTACGGCTATCTCTGTCGCTGAGGCACGCAAGCCTCCCCACCAACGGCAAGCTCCATGGTTCATGGGGGAAGGAATTTACAGTATTTGCAAAATTGTGTCCTGTCATTTCGGATTCCTTAGGCGAGCTATTGCTGACCGATCGATCGATAATGCTTCAATGTTCACTAATTGTTTCACTGCCTACGCCATTGTTTGCCGCCCGCTCCATTTCCCTATGCACAATTACCAAATTACTACTTCGAATGTCTGTTAATTCATTACACAGTGGTGCTGATAAGCTACGCTCGTCGTCACTATTATTTCTCAGTTTACTTTAGAGCCTAGTGTTACGTTATTCACACGATAACATAGAAAAGTACAATTTGAAGAGCAAAAATAAGAAAACACATTAACATAGCACTGAAAGTAATATCTCGTTAATTGCAAGCGCAGCTGCGCTGGTGCAAATCTACATGCATGCCACAACTGTTTTACTGTACAACAATAAAAACTACAACTACAAAGGAAATTCTCTCTATAATTACGTGCTAGCAATAAACAAAAGCTACACTAATTACACAAACTACAAGAAAAAATCAGAAGATTCCAGTGAGGTATTCTCGGCTAAGGGTCGACATATGAAACGTCCCCTTTCAACAATTATACTTGACTGTCCTTAAACGGACACACAATATTTTTAGCGCAACGCAATCAGACTTTCAAAAATCCCTACAAAAAAAGGCCCTGTTAACATTAACCTATACCTTTCACAAATCACTTACCTCACAAAAATCTTCGTTACTCGAACTACTGCAATACAGCGAGCGCCACTACTGCCAGCTAAATAAAAGATTCAAACTACGGAAGGCACTAACTACTGATAGGCATAGTTAGCAAATGAAAGATTTTAATAGAGAACAAACAATGTATTTACCTTAATGGTGTTGAAAAATCGTAATATACATAGCAGTTCATGGGATCCAGTCTTACAAATTTCAAAACTCCGCCATCTCTCTCCCCACATCCACCACTGCTGGCGGCTCACCTCCGACTGCGCAACGCTGCGCGCTGTTCACATCCATCTGCCCAACACTACAATGGCAGACAACAATGCAAACTAGCCACAGACTGCACACAGCACAGCCAGTGATTTTTCATACAGAACGCTACGTGGCGTTACCAATAAAAAACCTAAACAGCCTACTTACATTATAATATTTCTGGTTTTTTTTAATTACGTCACTGTAAATGGTGTTTAAAATATATTGTCGTATTGTGGACGAACCGTGCCAGATGTGTACGTTGAATCACACTTCCACATACAGAACAGTTACATTTGTGCTTTGTTGTTTTGTAGCTTTTATAGTTGCTGGGGACTTAATTAATGCTGTAAACACAACCTGGATTCATCCGAAAAAATTATGTTTTGCCATTCGTGCACCCAGGTTCGTCGTTGAGTACACCATCGCAGGTGCTCCTGTCTGTGATGGAGCGTCAAGGGTAACCGCAGCCACGGTCTCCGAGCTGATAGTCCATGCTGCTGCAAACGTCGTCGAACTATTCGTGCGGATGATTGTTGTCTTGCAGACGACCCCATCTCTTGACTCAGCGATCGAGACGTTGCTGCACGATCCGTTACAGTCATGCGGATAAGATGCCTGTCATCTCGACTGCTAGTGATACGAGGCCGTTGGGATCCAGCACGGCGTTCCGTATTCCCCTCCTGAACCCACCGATTCCATATTCTGCTAACAGTCAATGGATCTCGACAAACGCGAGCAGCAGTGTCGCGATACGATAAACCGCGATAGGCTACAATCCCACCTTTATCAAAGTCGGAAACGTGATGGTACGCGTTTCTCCTCCTTACACGGGGCATCACAGCAACGTTTCACTAGGCAACGCCGGTCAACTCTTGTTTGTGTGTGAGAAATCGGTTGGAAACTTTCCTCATGTCAGCACATTGTAGGTATCGCCACCGGCGCCAACCTTGTGTGAATGCTCTGGAAAGCTAATCATTTGCACATCACATCTTCTTCCTGTTGGTTAAATTTCGCGTCTGTAGCACGTCATCTTCGTGGTGTAGCAATTTTAATGGCCAGTAGTGTAATTTAAATGTATCCATGTTGTATGAAATTAATTGCGTCAGCGACTGATACCCATACGCCGGTGTGCAGAACTTAAGCCTAGTTTACACTACGACAGTGGGTTGCGCCACTCGTTGGAAGCAATGAGTTGCACGCAAATGGTTTCACGTTTGACTGTAGAGACGGCGCCACCAGTATACACTTCAGTTTCATCGTTTTGGGGGTCTCTCCGTCGTGTATGAAATGAAAGTTCTGGCAGCTTCACGTAGCACGAGTTGTGATGTAGTTAAATTTAGTTGCGTGGAATCGCTACATAAGAAAAAAATTAGAAACATGTTTCGATTCGTGGCTGGAGTTGCTCAGCATCCTCCCAAAAATAATTTATAATGGAAGACCCAAGAAGTTCTTTCAAATATCTTAGAATGTCACCAGAACTGTTCACGTTTCTTCTAAGTAGAGTTAATTATGCGACGAGAAGTAAAGATGCTCTAATGCACGAAGCACTGTTGCCAGAACTGAAATTACGTATCATATTGCGTGCATTACAATTGAGAACACTCGGCATGTTACCAAACGCGGTCTTAGTTGCTGATGACGCTTTTTCATTAACAGCAATAATTATTAATATTGTTGTTGTGGCCTTCAGTCCAGAGTCTGGTTTGATGCGGCTCTCCATACTACTCTATCCTGTGTAAGTTTCTTCATCTCCCGGTACCTACTGCAACCTACATCCTTCTGAATCTGTTCAGTGTATTCATCTCTTGGTCTCCCTCTACGTTTTTTAACCTCCGCGCTGCCCTCCAGTGATCCTACGATCCCTTCTTCTAGTCAAGTTGAGCCACAAATTTCTCTTCTCCCCAATTCTATTCAATACCTCCTCATTAGTTATGTGATCTACCCGTCTAATCTTCAGCATTCTTCTGTACCACCACATTTCGAAAGCTTCTATTCTCTTTTTGTCTAAAATATTTATCGTCCACGTTTCGCTTCCATACATGGCTACACTCCATACAAATACTTTCAGAAAAGACTTCCTGACACTTAAATCAATAGTTGATGTTAACAAATTTCTCTTCTTCAGAAACGCTTTCCTTGCCATTGCCAGTCTACATTTTATATCCTTTCTACTTCGACCACCAGCAGTTATTTTGCTCCCCAAATAGCAAAACTCCTTTACTACTTTAAGCGTCTCATTTCATAACCCAATATCCTCAGAATCACCTGATTTAATTCGACTACATTCCATTATCCTCGTTTTGCTTTTGTTGATGTTCATCTTATATCCTCCTTTCAAGACACTGTCCATTCCGTTCAACTGCTCTTCCAGGTCCTTTTGTTTCCTTTACCGATTGCTCACTATACAGGTTGAATAACATCGGAAATATGCTATGACCCTGTCTCACTCCCTTCCCAACCACTGCTTCCCTTTCATGTCCCTCGACTCTTATAACTGCCATCTGCTTTCTGTACAAATTGTAAATAGCCTTTCGCTCCCTGTATTTTACCCTACCACCCTCATAATTTGGAAGAGAGAATTCGAGTCAACATTGTCAAAAGCTTTCTCTAAGGCTACAAATGCTGGAAACGTAGGTTTGCCTTTCCTTAATCTGTTTTCTAAGATAAGTCGTACGGTCAGTATTGCCACATGTGTTCGAATATTTCTACGGAATCCAAACTGATCTTGCCCGAGGTCGGCTTCTACCAGTTTTTCCATTCGTCTGTAAAGAATTCGTGTTATTATTTTGCAGTCGTGTCTTATTAATCTGATAGTTCGGTAATTTTCACATGTCAACACCTGCTTGCTTTGGGATTGGAATTATTATATTCTTCTTGAAGTCTGAGGGTATTTCGCCTGTCTCATACATCTTGCTCAACAGATGGTAGAGTTTTGTCAGGGCTGGCTCTCCCAAGTCTATCAGTAGTTCTAATGGAATATTGTGTACTCCCGGGGCTTTGATTCGACTTAGGTCTTTCAGTGCTCTGTTAAACACTTCACTGAGTATCATATCTCCAATTTCATCTTCATCTACATCCTCTTCCATTTCCATAATACTGTCCTCAAGAACATTGCCCTTGTATAGACTCCGTATATTAATGTTAACAGTAATAATTATTAACATTAACAGCAATAATTATTCGAAGCAGGCCGCATTAAGAAGAGAATGGTTTGCAAACTACTCTCTTGAGAACAGATATGTACAGTGACAATATTTCAAAATTCTAACATTTGTGAATGGGGATCACTGCTGCGACGTTTTAAATAGATGAATATTGAATAAAGACTGCAGGTTCTTGATTTGTGTAGCCTTCCGTCCTGTCAACAACATTCCTTAACAAAGAGTTGGCCAACTCGAACGGTGGGATTTTAGTCCTGTAGACGAGAGCATTGCCACATCTAGAATTACTCGCTTGTATTTTTCTTAATTCAGTTGTACATGTGCTCCTAACCCAATAAATTTTTACCTGCAGCTCAGATACTGTCAAATCATCTATGTTCTGATCGCACATGAAGGACTCAGGAGCAGCAATATGCTGTTATTTTTTAAATCAGCACCACTCAAATCCCACAGACATCTATGCAAAGCATAGATATCCAAACACCGAACATTATTCACTGTTCCCCCATTTCATATTTCAGTTTCTCTACACTCTATGAACACACATAACCTCAAACCTCATGCAACTAGTGTCGCCAAAGTTGGAACGCGCCGAAAGTGTTTAGTTTCACCAACGAGTTGCACAAACGCGCGGCCAGCATGCGCATTGGCCGGTAGCATAGTTGCCTAAAACCTAGTGTAAATTAGGCTGGGCTCTGAGCACTATGCGACTTAACTTCTGAGGTCAGCAGTCGCCTAGAACTTATAACTAATTAAATCTAACTAACCTAAGGACACCACACACATCCATGCCGGAGGCAGGACCTGCGACCGCAGCGGTCGCTCGGTTCCAGACTGTAACGCCTAGAACCGCACGGCCACTCCGGCCGGCTGTAAATTAGGCTTTAAAGCCGGAAATAATTTCTGCGTGATGTGTCACTGCCAAGTAGCATAGCTCGATGAAACTTGGACCATACATAGAAACAATTGCTACAGTATAGTACAAATGGTAAATGAAGGAAATACGCAATGAGACGGACAGAAATGATACTTTTGCTCAAACACAGTAGTTAAATTACAATGAAGCCACCGCAATTCGTGATGGTCCCCTGGACATTACAGAGGTCGGGACATGGTACTTAATAGGATGTGTGGTCATCACGGATGGCGGTGCGCACTGTGCAACGCGCTCCCATGCTGGCCACAAAGTGAGTATGGAGTTCATGCGGTAGGGAGTTCCTGTCCTCCAGCAACGTGGTTGACATCTGATGGATGGTCGTTGATGCATGTGGACGTGCTGAAAAACCTCTCCCCAACGCATCGTTCACGTGCTGGAAGGGATTTAAGGGGACACGCCCTAAACGGGCTGTATTTTTAGCATTATCTTCACCCTCATAGTGCAACTGATCTAAAAATGAGACATAGCTCAAAATTCTTGCACACAATTAGGGTCATTAGTCAAAGCATTTCCCAAAAAATCATTGAAATATTTGTTATATTTTGGTACTGACAACAATATTTATAATAGTATAAAAAACGGAACACTACTTCATTGCGGTGACATTTTCTTTGGAACCACTGATTGCACAGCTTGGAAAAAGTCAGACAACATTCACATAAGTGTTTTATGCCTCCAGTTTCCTTCCCTGATGCTGATCTGTGAAAAATACACGTAATTTATTTTACTACAACAAAAATATTTAAAAATGTAGCTCAAATATCACCGACATCATCAGCATCATGTTATAAATTTTTCAGGCCATAGTAGGTGAGATAGGTTAAACTCACAAAAATGACCGTTCTAAATATCTGTACCAATTTTTGTGAGTTTAACTTCAGTCATTTAGGAGAAGAGTGTACCTGAATGATGAAAATTCAAGTTTTCGGTAAATCGCGAAAGAAGATTTACAGATTTATTAACTTACCACTATGCTCGTTTAGAACATTCCAGCTTCATACTCCAGTTGTCCTCCTGTTTCAAAAATGGCTCTGAGCACCATGGGGCTTAATTTCTGAGGTCATCAGTCCCCGAGAACTAAGAACTACTTAAACCTAACTAACCTAAGGACATCACACACACATCCATGCCCGACTGTAGCGCCTAGAACCGCTCGGCCACTCCGGCGGGCTGTCCTCCTGTTTCCTTATTCTCCATACTCTTTCTCTTCATTCTTTTCTTTATCCTTGACTCCTTGCTAGCAGCTTCTGCAGCTGTCTCTGCCTTCGGTAACCCGCCGTTTATCAATAGCAAGTAGAGCTGAAGCCATATTCCTTCTCGTCTGGATGTTAAATTTCTTCATAACATTGATCCTTGAAATTGCACCATCATTGAATGTTATTATTGCATCCATTACACCAATCTTCATCACTGTCAGCCCAACAAATACAGTTTTGGGTATTCTCTCCCATATACAGCTGCTGAAGTTTCCATTTGCATTCTGAGAGGGACCGTGCATATATTTCCAAAGTAGATTTTTATTTGCCAGATCCCTATAATAGGCCTAATTGACTCCATTACAACAAGTGCTAAGGAATGCTTGTGGGTATATTGTTTTCCCGTAGCGTTGCTCAACCAGTACTTGCACCACGAACCTTCCCATTTTAGACACAAACCATGCTGCGGGGTTTCATCTGTTGAAACTCTGTGAAACCATGTTGCCCAAACAGCTCGTCTCATGTTCTCCAAATCTCATACATTTCTCCTTATTGCTGGTCCATAATATTGAGTCAAAGAATCAATTTCACTTTTTGTAAGACGACCTGAACCACCTATGTGTTTTCTATCTGACAGTTTTTTTTTTTTTTTCACTGAAGTCTTTACATAATTTTCTCAGACGAGCTCCCATTCTTTTTTGTACATGCCCAACACATTCAATCTTTTTTATCAGTGTCCCTATATGGTCTGTCATTAACAACAGTAGTGTGTCCTTTACAGTCTCCATTCCCAAGAGAGCCTACATACTTCACACCACGACTGACCTCTCATCTTCCAAAAATGTTTAGAACTCCTTTCGTTTCCATGTCTCCACTTGGGCCATCAAAGTTCTTTACACAAACATGGGTGCCAATAAATTTACTTGGACAACCGTAGCAGTGCTTTGTTAGACATTCATAATCTAGTGTCTTGCCAGTTTCAATAAATGTGGCAGTTACAAGCCCATTCAGAGAAGTATGACCTCTCCCCTGCCAAGATCCATCAAATGCTGCTACAATGTCTGTATTCGCCGGCCGGAGTGGCCGAGCCGTTCTAGGCGCTACAGTCTGGAACCGCGCGACCGTTACGGTTGCAGGTTCCAATCTTGCCTCAGGCATGGATGTGTGTGATGTCCTTAGGTTAGTTAGGTTTAAGTAGTTCTACGTTCTATGGGACTGATGACCTCAGAAGTTAAGTCCCATAGTGCTCAGAGCCATTTGAACCATTTGTCTGTATTCTCACACAAGGCTACTGCTTCTTCTGCTGCTATTGAATGTTCACTTACACCACATAAAGCATTATGTATTAATTTATTGTATCTGTCAAACCTCAATGGAGGTGGAGGCAAATCCATCACTGCACAAAAAGTCTGGGCAGCTCTCCTTCCCCTTTCAATAAATCGCATTGCATAAGCAAGCTGAATGTCGATTATCAGTTACTGGCGATGTCATAGTATCACTGTGCATCTTACACGAGTTACAGGCAATCACTAACCGACTTAATAGACCCTTACTTGCTGAAATGTCCTCAGAGACGTTAATACTATCTTTACAATCGCAGTACTTACATTTCACAGCACTCTTCAAAAGTCTTGACAGCATATTTAGGTTCACAATAACATTTCCGTCGTTATTGCTGCTCACAATACTACTAGGCTTCTTCTCCTTACTTTCAGACATCGAAAGTTTACGTCTAGAAGCACTGCCTGTAGACACAGTTTCCACAGGCGACTTTTGAAGCAACTGATGTGTATTATTCGGTTCTGTTTGGAACTGGTTGCCGCGAAACTTTCGTTTGTAGTTAAATTTCTTTACTCTCAGCATTTGTAGCATAGGAAACACACACACACACACACACACACACACACACACACACACACAGAAACAAAACAAAAACACACAATAACTACAAAACCACACGTGTATGAAAATCCGAAATCATATATTCTCAGATCTTTGTTTACATTCGAACCATAGCCTTCTGGACATGCCTGTTCTGGGAGTCTGTGCCTTCTAGAACAAACCTTTGTTAACGATCCGTAACTAATGACAGAAAAAACAACAGAACAAAATAATGCATCATGTATTCTGACGCACTTCAAACTGACAGATGGGCATGGCCCCTCTGCAACACTACGTTCAACCTCAATTTTAGAACGAACGGAAAATGTTAACGCCCATAAACTATACATTTTTGAAATCAAAATGAAATGCTCTTTTCTATAGACCAAGAAATTTTTTTCAAATTTTTGGTCATTTTCACGAGTATGTCCCCTTAAGTTGGGGGAACAAGCAGGCCAACTCATTTGCCGAATATCCACTCCTTCGAAGAGCTCCTCCACCTGGTCTGTTCGATGCGGTCGCACATTGTCATCCACAAAAATGAAGTCAGGGTCAGATGCATCCCTGACAAGGCGCAGTGGGGAAGAGGCGTGGTGTCACAAAACGTTGATCGAAATGCACCCCTACAAAGACGCAATGGAGAAGAAGTTCAGTTTCATAATGACGTTGACCACTGAGTGTACCTTGTTCAAAGATTTGGAGGTTAGTACATCCACACAACGATATGCCTCACCACACCATAACACCTGGTCCACCAAAATAATCATGTTCGACATTGCTGGAAATACCTCACATGGCGACAAATGTGAATACTTAATGCACCCAGTAACATTGTCAAACATTGTCATTTTGGTGGTCCAGGTATTATTGTGTGAGGAGGTGTGGTGTTGCATGGATGCACAGACCTCCAAATCTTTGAACGAGGTACACTCAGGGGTCAACGTTATTGTGACACTGTACTCGTTCCACATTCCGACTTTTCAGGAGTCCGTTCGGCCCTGACTTCATTTTTATAAGTGACAATATACAACAGCATCGAACCACGTAGGTGGAGTAGCTCTTAGAACATGAGGGTATGGGTTGGCCTGCCCATTCCCCCGACTTATATTTCATCGACCATGTGTGATTCGTTGGGAAGGCGTAATGTAGCACTTCCACATGCCACAGCAGTTGTCCAGTACGCTTCTGGAGGAATGGCACACCCTACCACAGAATTCCTTACGGACATTGGGGGTCAACATGTTAGCACGTTGCAGAACATGCAGGGGCGCCCATTGTGAACACACACCTTATTAAAAGCCATGTTCTGCCTTGTTTAATGTCCAGGGAATCATCATGAATTACTGTCTTTGAATAAAAGCATCATTTCTTTTCGTCTCAATACGTCTTTCTTTCGGTTTCCTTGTCTATTACAATGCAGCAATTGTTTCTACGTATGGTCCAAGGATCTTCGAGCTGTTGTTTGGCAGTGACAAGTCATGCGAAAGCTACTTTTGTTCTCAAGTTTTGCACGCCAGTGTATATTACATGAAATGGACAAGGGACATCAAATAGACTTCTATGAAGAACTAGAAATTTTCGTTCATGGCACAGTATATGGTTGTTAAATGACAAACTAGAAAATAACAACGTGAATTTCTTCAAAAATTTCTCCAACGTGAAATGACTGTTTTATATTATAAAGAGTAAAATGAAAAAATCTTAAAATTACTGTATAACCAAGAATTACCGAATAATTATACTATTTAGTATGTGAAATGACATAGAAATGCGTATTTAATAAATATTGTGTTTTCATAGTTTATCTCAAGAATTAAAATAAGTTTATCTTAGCAATCAAAACATCCGAATGTGAAATTGTAATGGGATAATATTTTTATCACTGTGTTCTGTGTGCTGGCTGAATAAGTTTACAGCAAAAATGTAAATAAAGACATTGATGAAACGATTCAAACTCAACTTCCTTAAGGTACACGCTACAATAAATGAATATTTTGTACAGAGTTAAATTTCTGTACATAACCCCACTGGCACACCTACATTAATGTAAATGTAACTGTAATGCACCTGATGATGGCAGTGTGCTGCTAAAACGCGTCTTGGTAGTAAGCGTTAGTAAAAAGAGGCTCAGGCCGCACAAATTATTTCATTAATTAATATCTATACTTGCCGCCCTTCAACCGGAGCTTCAAATACAGCTTCTGACTACGACACATGTCGTTAAATATTCTATTTATTCCATTCATTATATGATTCATTTCCTTTTTTTCTCAGGTTTGCGGACATCCTTATCCCTTGCTCGATCAATACATCTCATTTTCTACAGTCGTCTACAATAGTAATTGGTGATGTCGTGGATATAGTGGATCTTTCAAAAGTTTGATAACAATGAATTGACTGCTACCTGTTTATTAATGTTTATGAACATTTCATTGGCACTGCAATTCACTTGTTATTTATCATTAAATTTGTAGCATCTATAAAAAAAGCAAGGGTACCATCTGAAAAAGTAGCTGATAATCGCTCTAAAATGGATATTGGAAGACGATGCACATCGTTACGTCCCAGTCGGTGAAGAGTGTCTTGCATATTGACTCTTTTTTTTCTTGGAGAGAGAGTGAGAGAGAGAGAGAGAGAGAGAGATGCACAGTTTACAACGTTGCCTATAACAGCAAATTATTCTACTTTAATTAAAGGGATACTGTGACTCACACATCAGACGCACCTGACGAGGACGAACAAGACCCGAACATTTCTGAAATCTGAACTGTGACGTGGAAAATACGTTGTTTGCTGTCGGATTGTTGAGAATCAGCTCATACATTAACCGCGAACCAAACACTCTCGACTCAAAAAACCATATGAGTAGGCGATGCCATTCTTGAGAACAGGAGAATCACTAGTTATGACAAGCCTCATCAGCATCATGAATTGCACCAGACAGTTCCTCCCGCTAGTAGCTGGCTACTTCATTTGCTCTTATTCGTCTCCGCAGTTGAGTCCACTAACAAATGCTAAATCTGTGGCGAAGCCTCGAGGAGGGAGAAATTCTAATCAGTGATGCTGCACCGGCTAGGAAAGGAGAGTTGATGACGTGAAATTCCTGACCTTCGTATCTACTTGACGTTTATTGTAAATGGCGATCATTCAAGTCCAAACATTTTTTTTTTTCAGTCATCAGTCTTCTGACTTGTTTGATGCAGCCTGACATGGATTCCTTTCCTGTGCCAACCTCTTCATCTCAGAGTAGCACTTACAACTTAGGTCCTCAATTATTTGCTGCATATATTATAATCTCAGTTTTCTTTTACAGTTATTACCCTCTACAGCTCCCTCTAGTATCATGGAACTTATTCCGTGATGTCTTAAAAGATGTCCTATCATCCGTCCCTTCTTCTTGTCAGTGGTTTCCATATATTCATTTCCTCTCCTATTCTCTGGAGAACCACTTCATTTCTTACCTTATCAGTCCACCTACTTTTCAACCTTATTCTGTTGCACCACACATAAAACGCTTCGATTCTCTTCTGCTCCGGTTTCCCCACAGTCCATGTTTCATCACTGCTGTGCCACAAACGCACATTCTCAGGAATTTCTTCCTGAAATTAAGGCCTGTGTTGACTTCTCTTGGCCAGGAATGCCCTTTTTGCCAGTGCTAGTCTGCTCCTCCGTCTGTCATCGTTATTTTGCTGCCTAGATAGTAGAATTCCTTAACTTCATCTACTTCCTGATCACCAATTCTGATGTTAAGTTTCACGTTGTTCTCATTTACGGCTCTTTTCATTGCTTTCCTCTTTCTTCGATTGACTGTCAATCTATGTTCGGTACTCATTAGAATGTTCATTCCATTCAGCGGGTCTCGTGATTCTTCCTCACTTTCACTGAGGATAAGAATGTCGTCAGCGAATCTTATTATTGATATCCTTCCGTCTTGAATTTTAATCCCGTTCTTGAACCCTTCTTTTACATTCGTCATTGCTTCTTCGGCGTATAGATTAAACAATAGGGACGAACGACTTCTTCCCTGTCTTACACCCTTTCCAATCCAAGCATTTCGTCCTTGGTCTTCCACTCTTATTGTTCCGTTCTGATTCTTCTACATATTGTATATTACACGTCTTTCTCTGTAGGTTACCCATATTTCTCTCAGAATTTTGAACACTTTGCACCGTGTTACATTGTCGAACGCTTTTTCAGATCGTGCATCCTACGAACGTGTCTTGATATTTCTTCAGCGTTGCTTCAGTTATCAACCGCAACGTCAAACTGTCTCTCTGATGGTTTTACCTTTCCTAAACCGAAAATGATTGTCATCTAACAAAGCCTCAATTTTCTTTTCACTTCTTCTTTATATTATTCTTAGCAACTTGGATGTATGAGCTGTTAACTTGACTGCGCGGTTATTCTCGTACTTTTCGGCTCTTACAATCTTCGGAATTGTGAGGATAGTGTTTTTCCGTAATCCTGATGGTGTATCGCCAGACTCGTACATTCTAAACGCCAATGTCAATAATCGTTTTGCTGCCATCTTCCCAATTATTTTAGAAATTCTGCTGGAATGCTTTTTTCCCTTAAGCCTTATTCGATCTTAAGTCTTCCAAAACTTTTTTTTAAATTCTAGTTCTAGAACTGCATCCCCTTTCTCTCCTACATTGGCTCCTGTTTTTTCTTCCATCACGCCATCAGACAAGTCTTCCCCCTCATAGAGGTCTTCAAGGTACTCTTTCCACCTATTCGCACTCTCCTCCGCATTTAACAGCGGAATTCCCTTCGCAATCTTAATGTTATCAGCCTTGCTTTTTATTCCTCCGAAGGTTGTAGGTTGTTTTGACTTTTCTATACGCTGATTCAGTCATTCCGACAATCATTTCCTTTTCAATTTCTGCGCATTGTTCATGCAGCCATTTCGCCTTAGTTACCTTGCGCTTCCTATTTATTTCATTCCTAAGTGACTTCCATTTCTGTATTCCTGAATGTCCCTGAATATTCTTGCACTTCTTCTTTCGTTAATCGGCTCAAGTATTTCTTTTGTTACCCGTGGTTTCTTCACAGCTACCTCCCTTGTACCTACGTTTTTCTCTCCAGTTTCCATGATTGCCATTTTTAGAGATGTCCATTCCTCCTCAACTATACTGCCTACTGAGCTATTACTTATCGCAGTGCCCATAGCCTCAGAGTGCTTGAAGCATATCTCCTCATTCCTTAGTATTTCCGTATCCCACTCCTTTAAACACACTGATTCTTTCTGACTAATCCCTTAAAATACAGCCTACTCTTCATCACTACTAAATTGTGATCTGACTCTATATCTGCTCCTGGATAAACCTTATAATCCAGTATCTGATTTCGAAAGTTCTGTTTGACCATGATGCAATCAAACTGAAATCTTCCCGTATCTGCTGGCCTGTTCTAAGGATAACTCCTCCTATTGAGATTCTGGAACAGAGTATTCACTATTATTAGCTGAAATTTATTGCCGAACTCAATTAGTCTTTCTCCTCTTTCATTCCTATTGTCAAGCACACATTCTCCCGTAACCCTTTCTTCTACTCCCTTCTTGCAACCGCATTCCAGTCCCCCATAACTATTACATTTTCGTCTCCCTTCACGTACTGAATTAACCGTTCAATATCCTCATATTCTTTCTGTATCTCTTCATCTTTTGCTTGCAACGTCGGAGTGTGTAACTGAACTATTGTTGTCAGTGTTGGGGTGCTATTGACTCTGACGAGAATAACCCTACCACTAAACGGCTCACTCTCTGTCTTCCTATTCGTAACAAATCCTACTCCCGTTTTACCATTTTCTACTGCAGTTGATATTACCTTATACTCATCTGGCCAGAAATCCTTGTCTTTTTCCATTCCACTTCACTGACCCCCCGCTACATCTAGAGTGAACCTAAGCATGTCCCTTCTGAGATTTTCTACCTCCTTTACCGCGTTCAAATTTCTGACATTCCATACGACTGGTAGAACGTTATCATTTCGTTGTTTATGTAATATTTTTCTCATGGTCACCTCCCCGTCGGCAGCCCCCTAACGGAAATCCGAATAGGGGATTAGTCCGGAATATTTTGCCTATACGTAGAGAGATCATCATGACACTTTTTTAATTACAGTCCACATGTCCTGTGGATACACATTATGTGTCTTTAAAGCAGTGGTTTCTACTGCTTTCTGCAGTCTCGTCCCGTTGATCATTGCTGATTCTTCAGCGCACCTAACCTCATTCTGCTGCTTCGCCCTTTTTGGCAGGGCCGTTGGCTGAATGAGGGTGGTTTCTTACGCTGAAAATCTTCGGCCGTCATTGCTGAGGATTTTTATTCAAAATTTAAGCGTTGGTGAGGTTCGAATCCCGGAAGGAGGACAAATAACAAGTCGAATAGGTGGCAGATGGACTAGGGCACGTCTTTCCTGGATTCCAAGAGATAAGCAAAGATCGGTACCGGAAATTTGGTAGCTGACATTACAAAACGTGCATTATCGATATGCATGCGGGTAGTTTAAGACCGTGATGTGAGGAAAACTCTAGAGTTTTATGTGGAACAACTGGTGATTATAATGATTATGGTTACGATGATTGACGGAACGGGTTGTGGTCAGAAACTTCGCAGCACGTCTTTCCCTTCGTGGCCTAATTTCTGTGATGAAAATTTCTTTCACTATCTTAATTCGCACCATTTATCTTCAGTTTAAGCGCCATTGCATTATCCTGCATCAGCGGTAATTCATCTGCTCATAGGGTGGCTACAACGTAAATATATCTTGATGAGACTCTAATACATGCATTTCTACATCGAAATGTGGCCTTTTGTGATCTCTTACTGTCTCCTAAATCGAAAGAAACCATTTTGGGTGATTTGTTTTGTGTGTCTCTTCCCAGAAACAGTATATGTTGGAGTGTTCTCTAGGCTGTAAGGCAAGTGCTGGAAATGATAATCTCCTTCCATTTATTCCCAGTTGAGAACCTCTATGCCCCGCTACCAGCTTACCGGATAACTACCCAAGAATAACCGAGTCTCTGTCATGGACTGGATCTCAAACAGTCCGCTCTGCTCGCTGGAGTAAAGAATTAAGAAAAGGTCGCAAATGACGCACCCGTACTTTCAACTTGAAGCAAAGTAATGTAGATGAGTTACCCGAAAAAGTAGGGATGTGCAGTGCGTCCTAAATGTCTTTTCTTGTTTATAAACATGCATAAGGCAGAAAATAAGAAACATAGACACATATCTTCTGTCTTGAAATACAGGTAGCATATTCAAGTTTTTGTGTTCACGCCAAAAAATAATACACTCCAACACAAAAAACGACACACGACTAAGGAATCATCACAATGGGACAGACATCGGTAGTTTTCACTTGAATAAATCATCCAATTTTTCTAAACTGTAACCATTTGTTTGTCTGGACGTGTACATCACACCTACCAATTTCTGTGTTCCATTATCATCTGTTCTTCACAGTGCGTCGATTTTTTTTTTTAGTGTAAATTTCGGCGTGTGCTCAGTGCTTCTTTCGTTGCCCGAAGGATATCCATATGTCAATTGCACCCGTACTGCTGCAGTATGCAATATCGTTCACTGGTGCTTGGTAAACCTGGTACTTGACTTGACCCGAAAGAAATAAATCCAATGGTGTTATGACCGCTGATCGCAGAGACCAGTTGACGGGACCATCACGTCGGATTCATCTTCCCAGAAATGTATCCAAATAAGCACGAACATCTAACCCTCTATGAGGCGACTCACTATCTTGTTGGAAAATGAAGTCCGGAGTGCCCTTATCTGTTATGTGACAAATAACTGCAAAAATCAAGATAGGTACTGGCATTGATTGTCGTTTGACTGAAGAAAACAAGCCGTGTGACTTACTTCTTATTACTCATAAGAGCGCATTACACGTTCAGCTTACGGCTGTCTCTGACAGTCTCAAACACAGCTTGGAGATTTTAATCTCTCAAAAAGCCGAGCGAAGTGGGGCAGTGGTTAAGACATCTCAGTCTGGACATCCCTATTTAGTTTCCACATAATTTCTATAAATCGCTTCCTTTGAAAGGTCAGTCTTATTTGTTTCCCATGCTTCTCCACTTCTAGTTTGTGTTCCATCTCTAATGATCTCGTTGTTGACAGGACGTTACACACTAATCTCCCTTCCTTCCTTACTCTCTCAAGACTCTGAGTGACCCTCTCATTGTTAAACGTTGCTTAGCACATTCATTTTTCAATTTTATGGTGCATTTAACAATTGAGCCTACCTAGGTATTTCTCATCTTCACCGGATTGTGTTCCATTGTTAGAATGACCGTAGGAAAGAGATTGCGACATTTCATTTGTTTTCAATAAATTCTAGTGTGCTCGTTACTCAGTAACTGCACTCATTGACTTTGCTGGTGGACACCGCGAGACATCAAAATGTCTACCCAAGCACATCAAAATGTCACTTGTGTCTACAACCGCACTTTTAAGAACGTGCTTCGGTACGACTTTAATTCGTATCATAATCCTCTTATTTTACACTGAGAGCATGAAGGACGTTACTCTCAGTGCAGGAGACCCAGAAGGTCTCTTTTAAGATTCGTGCTTCGGTAGCTCAATTGGTAGAGCAATTTCCCGCGAAAGGTAAGAGGCACGAGTTCGAGTCTCGGTCCCGCACACAGTTTTGATCTGCCAGGAAATTTCATATCAGCGCACACTTCGCTTCAGAGAGAAAATTTCGTTTTGGAAACATCCCCCACGCCGTCGCTAAGCCATATCTCCGCAATATCCTTTCTTCCACAAGTATTAATCTTGCAAGGTTCGCAGAAGAGCTTCTGTGAAGTTTGGGAGGTAGGAGACGAGGTACTGGTGGAAGTAAAGCTGTGAGGACGGGTCTGCAGTCTTGCTTGGGTAGCACAATTTGTTATCACTTGCCCGCGAAATGCAAAGGTCCCTAGTTCGAGTCTCGATCCGGCACACAGTTTTGATCTGCCAGGAAGTTTCAGTATGAGATTATTATTGACTGACAGTATGTAACATATCGTTTACTCCCCCTCTTGACGGCAGTGGTACAAGTCGGAGAGGGATACGTGACAAAGAGGGTGAAAATTCAAACGTGCCTCAACGAAAATGTGTGCCTTCCGAAATTTAACTATTAGCTCTCTCGCAGACGTTGAAGATAGCGCTTCGTGTGTAAGGTTTCTTTTTTTTATTTTTCAGTACTTAAAACACGACTGGTTTCGGGCTCTTACATGCCCGTCATCAGGTGTGCTCTGCGCCCGCTGATGATACACCACGTCCTCTACTTGTCCACACCGGCGCTCGAGGTCACAGCGCAAAGTTATAACACCTGATGATGGGCATGTAAGAGCCCGAAACCGTTCGTTTTTTAACCTCTGAAAAATAAAGGGAACCTTACAACTGAAGGGGCATTTTCAACCTCTGCTGTAATGCACAGTTGTGATGTCCCTCCGGCAGGACTGTTTGTATTAGCTGTCTCATTTAGTCTAAATAAAAGAGAAATTTAGAAATGAGAATTGTTGATAAGATTCAACTACGTAGGGACTTCAGAAAGTAAGTTAAACCATTTCTCCCACGCTAAGACATTTGCGCAACAGGAGTGTCGCATTTTCAGAATTGTACATGTTCTGGTTTACCTGTACACACATTTCTGCTGCGGAATGGATAATAGCGTGAGAGTGAAGTGGCGCAGTAACTGAGAACCTACTTAGAAGCTGAAGTACATGGGACAGTACGATTTTCGCAGGCGAAACGTCTAAATTGCGTTCAGATTCAGCGCGAAATTCTGACGATATATGTGTAAAATCCAATGTCGCCTCCAGCGGTAGAGAAATGGTGCTAGCTATCTGATCTAGGCCGCGCATGCGCGGGTGGTGATGATGGGGGAAGAACAAAGATCCCGCACTATGCGACTTCCATACCTACGGAAGCTGAAGAACATCTGGGGGAAAAGAGGCTTTCAAACGATTGGACGTTAACAGAGCGGTTCTCGAATGGTTCCGTGATCAAGGAGTGGTTTCCTACGGTGGATCGATTGAACGATTGGTAGAACGTCACGACCGCTGTTTACAGATACTTGGTGACTATGATGAAAGATAGTCTCATATCTCTGTGTCACTTTGCAGGGCAGTGCAACATTCAATAAAAATTACTTGGCCTGCCATAATAAAGTGTAACTTACTTTTTGAAGACCCCTCGTATTGAGTTCACAGCGAGTAATTAGTAATGTATGACATAACCTTGTCTAGCATTCATTCACACTTTGGTCATTTTCCTCCAGAGTTTGCTACTCCTTAAACTTTTGTAAAATCTGGTCATTCGATCAGTTCAATTAATTCTCGGTTAATGATTTACACAATGACTGTGTTTATACGGTATCTGTATATTACATTACAATATCCTTCAAATATGCGTCTGTGGTGCCAGCTATTTGACCAAGGCCGCACAGACGGTATAGACAGGGACTAATTATTCAATTGAGGGTGACGTGGTAAAGATCGCTTTAGCAATGAGACTTATTAGTGTTTTGCTTTTATTTGTTCTGAGGCGCCATGACCGGCATCGTAAAAATTCTTCTGTTTGGAGAGTTAATGTAGAAGTGGAACGGCTGCTTGGATCACGTTTAGGGTATCATATCGGTGTACTTCCTGTTGGCTGTATCAATAGTTGGGACTATACTAGGCATGGCCTTCACCTCAACAGGAAATGGAAGGGAAAACTGTCTGGGCTAATAGCAAATAACTTAAGAGAGGGTACTTTCACAAATGATAAAGTACCAGTGGCCACAAGTGACAGACCAGTAGTTTTTTAGAATGGGGAGGGTAGAAACAAAAGACGTTCAGAGACAGGCTAAAAATGGCATTCACATTGATAAAATAGGCAGCCAGAAAGTAAATTTTAATGTACACAGTCCATGCAAACAGCCCCTAATTGAAACTGGGGATATTCAAAAACTGACAGAAAAATTAGGTTTATCCAGTTGTAATTCAGACAGTTCACAATATCAGTTGTACTTATTGCATCAGAATATCCGAGTACTAACGGATAAGTTTAATGAGTTGTTTACTTTTACTTGTGTTGAGCAAACCAATTGATGTAATCTGCCTCTCTCAATATGATCTAATCACTGTGTAGACATGTTAAATGTTACAGGATTCAAGTTAGCTTCTTACTTCTTTAGAGAAAATATGGAGAAAGGAAGAGTTCCCGCATTTGTTAGAAACTGTTTTGATTTCAAGAACAATGATATTAATAAATTTCACCCAGAGCGGCTCTCAGAATCTTGTGCAACAGAAGTAATACTTCCTAATAAGTTCTTTATAATGGTAACTATATACAGAGTACCTTCAGGAAACATTAACCCCTTCATAAAAAAATCTGGAAGCTCTGTTGTCCCATCTTACATTGAAAAACAAGGAAAAAGCGATTGCTGGTGATTTTAATGTGGATTTATTGAAAAGCTCTGTCTGTGATAAATTCTTGCAATCATTAAACTGTCATTCAATCTAATTCCTACAGCGAACTTTACAACTATGGTATGTAAATGCTCTGAGACTATTATTGATAATGTCTTTGTGGAAAAATCTAGGAAATAGAGCATATCACAGAACCAATAGTAAATGGGCTATCTGATCGTGCCATGCAGCATCTTGTGCTAAACGCTGAAACTTGTCAGGATAACAAATCTATTAATCTGAGAACAGGGGGTAATAAGTCAATCAAAAATTGCGAATTTTAGAAAATCGCTCGAAGGCATGAACTGAATAGGTGTTTACAATACCTCTGACTCAGATGGAAAACACAAATCATTCATTAATAAAGTTACTTCCTCTTTGTAAAATTGTTTTCCCCTAAAGGTAACTCAGATCAAACAGACATCTAAATAAGTAAACCAGAAATCCAAGCAGCTTTATTGTGATTAAAAGAATATTACATCAGGCAACAAAATAAAAACTATGTGGAACGTAGTGAAGACAGAGACCGGTGGAGCCAAAAAGGTAGAGGAACAAATAGCTCTAAAAATCAACGAGACATTGGTAACAAGTGCCTGTAGTGTTGCAAGCCTCTTAAATACTTTGTTTCTGTTACTGACAGCTTGGGGTTATCAAGTTCGCTAAACAGTGCAATGGAGTATCTGAGACCAGTCCTCACAAACAACTTTAGAAAAATGGAAATGACACTCATGTCTCCCAAAAAAGTAGCATCCATCATAAAATCCTTAAAAATCTAAGTATTCTAGTGGTTATGATAACATATCAACGAAGTTAATCAAAGAGTGCTCATGTGAGTTGAGTTCTGTTTTAAGTTATTTGTGTAGTCAATCTCTTATAAGTGCAACATTTCCAGACTGGATAAAATATTCTTAAGTTAAGCCTCTTTACAAGAAGGGGGTAAAGAGTACCATCAAACTATCGAGAAATTTCGCTTTCGCCAGCTTTTTCGAAAACATTTGAAATGGTTGTGTTCATGCGTCTTATTAAGAATCTAACTGCAACTAACATATTGTTCAAGTCACAGTTTGGGTTCCTTAAGGGTTCTGATACAGACAAAGCTATCTACACGCACAGTGACAATGTACTTAATTCATTTGATAACAAGTTAGAGGCTACTGACATTTTCTGTGATCTGTCAAAAGTCTTTGACTGTGTGAATCACAGTAGTCTTTCAAGTAAATCAGAATATTATGGTGTCACCGGCAGCGCTGCAAAATGATTGGAGTCTTACCTAACTAGCAGGAAACAAAGAGTATTGTTGCGAAATACCTGTGCAGTTAGCAGTCAGTCTTCATCTGACTTGGAATTAAATACATGTCGTGTTCCTCAAGGTTCCATCTTGGATCTGTTAACTTTTCTTGTGGACATTAATGACCTCTCGTCTGTTAAATTATCATTTGCTAAGTTTGTTTTGTTTGCAGATGATACAAACATTGCAATAAGTAGCAAGTCAAGTACAGATATAGAAATAGCTGCTAATCAAATTTTCACTGACAATAATGAATGGTTTAAAGCTAATTCATTGTCATCGAACTTCGAAAAGACCCCCTGTCTGCTGTTCAGAACCTGTAAGAGATTTCCTTCCAGCATAAAATATGAAGACATGCAGATCGAAGAGGTTGACAGTGTTAAATTTCTGGGATTACAGCTCGACAGTAAATGCAGTTGGGAAGGGCATATCACAGAATTGCTGAAGCGCCTAAACAAGTCTGTATTTGCAGTGAGAATTATGTCAGATTTAAGAGATACAAAAATAAAAAACTTGGAAATTTTGCTTACCTTCATTCTGTTATGTCATACGGGATTATTTGGAAATTTATGGTAAGGACTATGGGACGAAACTGCTGAAGTCATCGGTCCCTAGGCTTACGGACTACTTAATCTAACTTCAACTAACCTACGCTAAGGACAACACACACACCCATGCCCGAGGGAGGACTCGAATCTCCGACGGGGGGAGCCACATGAACCGTGACAAGACGCCTGAGACCGCACGGCTACCACGCGCGGCTAAGCGGTTCTATCCTGGGGTAACTCGACAAACTGAGCCAAAGTTTTAGCATGCAAAAGCGTGTAATAAGACTCATTTGTGGTGTAAATTCAAGAACCCGTTGAAGGAACTTCGTATTCTAAACATTGCTTCTTAGTATATTTATTCTTTAATGAAATTTTTGCAAGTAATATATCTTTATTTCCAACCAATAGCTCAATACATAGTATCAATACTAGGAATAAGAGCAATTTACATAAAGAACTAAAATCACTTACCTTGGTCCAGAAAGGGGTACAACATTCAGGAGCACACAATTTCAAGGAATTGCCAGCAATCGTTAAAAACTTGGTTTCAGATAAAGCACACTTTAACAGGGTTTGAAAGACTTTTTGATAGGCAACTCCTTTTGCTCTATACATGAATATCTTAACAGGGACTGTTACACCTGCTTAAGTAAAAATGTATGTTATATTTCAGTTTTAACAGATCTTGGTCGCAACAGTCAAGATTATGTATTTTGTGTATGATAAATTTAGTAAAACTGCATAACTATGTTTCATTCTGGCAGTGTACTAATTCCGTAAATATTAGCGGTTCCACTTAACTGTAATTTATTCATCCATTCTGACAATATCCTGGCAAATGATCGGGGTAGTGAGTATTATATTCAAATGTTTTATGTTATATTCTTTGACTTCTTCCAAACCCACGAGAACCGTCTCATTTTTGGGTCTGTCGAACGAAAACTGAATCTAATCAAATCTAATCACTTTGGTTATCCGTGTACACCTCCAATAACGACCCGAAGTTCCGTAAGTCATATTGTCCATATCCCCTATGTTAGCACTTTGTGATTCCCGCATGGGAGAGATAGATTTTTACTGTCGTCATTTTAGACCGTCAAGCCATACATACCAAATTAATATACAGACACTGTATAATCACAGACATTGTATAAATCTAAGCCGGCCAGAGTGGCCGAGCGGTTCTAGGCGCTTCAGTGTTGAACCGCGCGATCGCTACTGTAGCAAGTTCGAATCCTGCCTCGGGCCTGGATGTGTGTGCTGTCCTTAGGTTAGTTATGTTTAAGTAGTTCTAGGTTCTAGGGGACTGATGACCTCAGATGTTAAGTCCCATAGTGCTCAGAGCCATTTGAACCATTTTTTTTATAAATCTAAAGTAGGCTTCCGCGGTCGTTATCACAGTCAATAAAATTCTTCTGGGTTTGAGGCCGCATTGTCATCTGTAAAATTCCGACGTTTCGGCGACTATTGCAAGGCGCCTTCATCAGAGTATGTTGCTAACTGCTGAATGAGCACTATTTGGACACTTACATACTATGGAGGAGTGCTGTCATTGGATGTGAGGGTGAGGATGAAGGGTATTAGGAGTTCATTTATTCGTCTTTGCATTGCGTGTTGTCATTGGCGGAAATGGGCGTTTTCCTAATATCCTTCCTCCTCATTCTCATGTCCAATGACAGTACTCCTCCATAGAATATAAGTATCCAAACTAGTCCTCAATCAGCAGTTAGCAACACACCCTGAGGAAGGCATCTTGCAACAGTTGCCGACACGTCGGAATTTTACAGATGACAACGCGGCCTCAAACCCAGAAGAATTTTATTGACTGTATAAATCATCAGCATATTCGCCTCGACGGACTGAAATGACGATGGTAAAAAATTTGTTTCTGCCTATGCGGTAATCTCAAACGGGATTTTGAAAAAATGACATATGGAAGTTTGGGTTGGTCCGACAGGCGTGCACAGATAGCCAAAGCTGTTACAGCGACCACTGGCGATAAGGGAGAAATCTGAGTCTGAGCCCCGGTCCGGCACGAATTTTCATGCGTCGCTAATAAAATGTACAGCTGACGTCAGACCGTATCGCAATTTGTGAATCCAATTCGTAATAATTCTCGGCCACCGACATTTTCAGTTTCACTCAAGTTGATTTATCAAAACCTGTACACGTTGTAAGCTACTGTAGAGAAAGAAGACGTCTGTTGGACGATTGTTACCTGGCAAGACATCGAATACCACAACAAACCTATTCAAATAAGATGTATTAGCAGTTGCGGTATGGAAAACCACTGGGGTATAGTATAATGGAATGAGGAAAATGAAAATTTGTGCCTGGCTGGGACTCGAACTCGGATTTCCCGCTATCGCGAGCAGTAACCACTTCGGCTATCCGACGACGTTCCACGCCCAGACCCAAACTTCCATACATGAAGATGTCCGAAAGAACAGATACCATTGGTGATCTTGCAGCTCTCGAAGATTGAAATTACGATGAAATCCAGGCCATTAGCAGATTAAAGACGTTGATAAATATCAACGGGAACAGTCGAAAATGCGTGCCGCGACTGGGACTCGAACACGGAATCTCGTGCTTATATGGCAGATGCTCCATCCGACTAAACCATCGAGAACACAGAGCGTAGTGCGACTACAGAGACTTATCTCTGACACGCTCCCCGTGAGACCCACATTTGGCCGGCCGTTGTGACCGAGCGGTTCTAGGCGCTTCAGTCTGGAACCGCGCGACCGCTACGGTCGCAGGTTCGAATCCTGCCTCAGGCATGGATGTGTGTGACGTCTTTAGGTTAGTTAGGTTTAAGTAGTTCTAAGTTCTAGGGGACTGATGACCTCAGATGTTAAGTCCGATAGTGCTCAGAGCCATTTGCACCATTTTTGAGACTCACATTTCTAACTTACTGTCCACACACTACATTTGTAGTGCCCCTGTCCACTATACTCATTACTCGCTGCAGTCAATCTACCGATTCCCGTAAAATATTTGTCAACGCCTGTAAGCAGCTATTGGTCGGGATTTCATTGTAATTTAAAACTTCCATGTGTCGTCAACAATACGCCTACAACCTGCATTAGCACATTCATTATGTGTATTCCCATAGAGGGGAGACATTTTAATTGAAATTCGCTTGCCCCGTATCGGCGAATAAATACGATATCTTCACGCAGGTCAACTGCAGACGCCTTTACTCGACCTGTGGGACGAAGAACATCGTCGTACTCTGGAAGAGGTCGTTCCCTGCGACTGCGCTGGAGGCCGCTAATGGGAAATACGTCCAGCCGACAGGAACATGTGTTGCCGCTGTCAGTGACAGCCTTTAGAATTTGTCGTTATAACAGATTTCAGTGTGAGACTTCTTGCAGGCATCACAAGCAGTCAACGTGTATTGAAGACCAGATCACCAGGCTGACGAATCTTTCTAGCAAGCATATGGAACACTGACTGCTCGGGGCGGTTGTTCGCCTTTGAAGACGTTTTTATCTCATTGTCATCAACGAAACGAGTCCAGTCCTCAGTGTAGACGTTGATTTAAAGTGGGAAGTTTCTGTCTGCAAAACAGCTACTCAGTTTCATAAAAGAAATCTACATATCAGCGACGATCACAAGCGTAGCAGGTCGTTAAGGGGAATCTTGGATCACTAATTGTCACGGGTAGCCACAATTCATTCCTAAATGTACGAGTATGTGCATAGGAACAGCCTAACTAGTCAAGGATGAGCAGCTCATTGTCATCGACTGAGAATCATCCCCATTCTGGATAGTGTTTTAGCGTGGTCCACTTGGTCTGTCTTTTCTCCAGTCCGGATTTAAAAGCATCCAAAAACTGCATGCAGAACGTGTAATGTCTCTTGCAGCGGTCTCTCCGCGATATTTTCAGAAATTTTATAAATTATATAACTCAGTACATATCTCGAAATATCTCTTCTTATCTTACTGATTATCAATGCAAAGTAGTTTCAAGCCCAATTATTCCTTGAAGCGTCCATTTACTCCATGGAATAGCTTCTCTGCTATCTATGTGTTCTCTTATGAAAAGAATGGGGGACTTCTTGCCGATTAGCCGTGAAAGAAGGAGGATGTATACGTATATATTGTTGAGCTAGTCGCCATCTTCATGAGATTCTGTATGAGAAGGAATTTAATACATGAACTAAACTAAAGTAAGTGCGTTCGCGTATTATTTAACTGTTTATTATTGACAGTGTCTGCTTACTACGCTGTGTTGCACGGGATCAGTGGGGAACGTCTGATTTACACTGGACGAACCTGCCGTTTTGTATGCTCAAGATATCCAGTTACTTCAAATAAATAGGCTAACACGGTCTTACCAGCAGATCTCCGGTCTTCCCCATGTGATCACCGAAAGTTAATAATTATTACAAATGTTTCCAGGAGATCGACTGACAATTTTCGTCGCGCTGAGACTTCGAAATTGCTTCACTGCCTTATGGAATTTAAGTTAAGCTCAATTTAATCAGGATAGAACAGTACTGAACTGTGTGAATGTGATAAGCCTACTTTGTTCTGTCAATGAAAATTCCCTTAATATACGCTTGTTTTTACTATCCTGATCAGTGAAGCTAAATCAGGCCGGTGTGAGAGAGGTTTTTAAATTTTAGAACCCACACAAAAAAATATTAAAAACGGCTAACACTTGCCGACGTTCTTCCTCGGTTAGTCTAGATCCAATTGGCAGTTCGATGGTCATGCTTCCTGAGTACTAACCAACTCCGAGATTAATTACTCCACAACTGAGAAACAGCGCCCTGCATCGAGAAGCTCTGGCCGTATTTATTTGGCAAGCCATTCACCATTGTGATGGACAAGCTCTGATCGTATTTATTTGGCAACCCATTCACCATTGTGATGGACCACCACTCTCTATGCTAGATGCCTTGCCTGAAGGATCTGTTGGGCCCACTGGTGAGATGGGCACATAGGCTTCAGGAGCGCGATGTCACAGGGCTATACAACGGTGGACACAGACAAAGGACGCAATTTCCTTTGAAGAAACACAGTAGCATAGATGAAACCTCAATCACCGCTAAATTAAATGACATTGCTGCTGAACAAACGGAAGATCCAGCACTACGGAAGGGGAATGAACTGACTAAAGGACAATTCCAGTTAATAAACAAGACAGTATAAGAGAAACTACTATTCAGTTAGATGAAAATTGTTACACATCTTCCTAGCTCATCTACGACGAGCTATCCTGAAGTATTTCCATGACGCTCAAACATCTGGTCACCTGAGATTCGTGAAGACTCTAGACAGAATCAGACGCAATTTTCACTGGCCAGCTATCTTCTGATCAGCTAGGCACTATGTGAGCCACTGTAAGGAATGCCAGCGACGGAGTATGTGCCAAAATTACCTCTGTGGCATCTTATATCAATTCTGATACCAATTCCGCCTGCAGAAGCTGCATTTCAGCGGACTGCAATCGATCTCCTGAGGTAACTATAAGTCGATGAATCGAAACTGATGGATAATAGCCTCCACTGATTACCTCACCCGCTACCATGTCACCCAAACGGTGTCAACTGCCGAAGCTCCAGAACTTGCAAGATTCCTTATAGAACGTCCAGTGAGATGACTGATCGCGGAATAGTTTTCCATTCGAGATTAGTACCAGAGATCATTTCATGTTTTATTTTTTAGTTTTAGTTATTTCATGTTCCGTAGATCATTTTCCCGATTATTTTATCGATATGATGTGGAACAGGTCAGATTACAAGATATATACACACATATGAATAGTGTTAACATTAATATTACTGAAATTTTTAGTTCTACGCATGCAGCTTCATTTAGAGGTACAATCCTTTTTTTACCATTTCTGAAACAGAAACTCTTCCATAGAGTAGAAGGACTTATCTAAAAGAAATAATTTTAAGCTAGATTTAAAACTTGATCTGCTACCTGTTGTTGGGCAAACGATCAAAGATTTTTGTTGCTGAATATTGTACTCCTTTTTGAGCAACTGACAGCTTCAATAACGGATAGGAAAGGCCATTTTTCCCTCTGTTCTTCGCGAATTGAGATGGATTATTTGTAACGAATTTCATTAGCGAATATATGTACTCTGATGGTGCAGTTAAAATACCTAACTCCTTGAAAAGGTGCCTACATGACGTCCTTGGGTGAACACCACTAATTATTCTCACTCCTCTCTTTGTGCAATCAATTCTTTATGTCTAAGTGGTGAGTTACCCCAGAAAAATATTCCATAAGACATTATTCATTGGAAATATGCAAAGTACGTTAGAAGGCTGATCTATTTATTACCAAGACTAGCGATTATACGAAGAGCGAAAGAAGCTGAACTTAGTTGTTTGAGAAGCTTAGTAATATGCTTCTTCCAGTTCAAGTTGTCATCAATGTGAACATCAAAAAATTTGGAGAAATCTACCCAGTTAACTGAGCCCTGTTCGTATGCTACATCAATTGTCGGTTTACTTTATTCGGTTTACAGAACTGGATATAGTGAGTTTTTTTTTTTCAAAATTAAGGGAGAGTGCGTTTTCTGTGAACCTCTTAATAATTCTTTGAAAGACATCCTTAACAATATCTTCAGCTGCTTTTTCTGGAATGAGATTTATTAAAACACTCGTGTCATCTGCAAAAAGTACTAGTTCCGCCTGCTGTACGTTGAGTGGGAGGTCATTCACATGAATAAGGAAGAGCAGAGGACCTAAAATTGAACCCTGTGGGACTCCCTTTGTGATAACTTTCCATTCACTGGAGCTTATCACCCTCCCAACATTATTTTTGCTATTCAGCACAACTTCTTCCTTTCTGTTCATTAAGTATGATTCAAACCAGCTGTGTGTATAGCCTTCAATTCCATAAAACCTGAGTTTTTCTAAGAGTGTGACATGATCCACACAATCAAATGCCTTGGAGAGATCACAAAAAATACCAACTGGCGATAATTTGTTATTTAGGGCTTGTACTATTTGATGGGTAAAAATGTAGATAGCACTCTCAGTCGAGTAACCCTTCTGGAATGCGAATTGTGACATGCTGAGTAAATTATTTTCACTTAAATGTGAGACTACTCTTGAATACATAACTTTTTCGAATATTTTAGAAAATGAAGTCAGCAGTGAGAGTGGTCTATAATTATTTAAGTCACTCTTGTCCCCTTTCTTATGAAGAGGTTTGACAATTGCGGATTTCAATCTGTCTGGAAAAATTCCCTGTGCCAGCGAAACATTACATATATCGCTAAGGACTCCACTTATTAAATTAGAATGACACTTCAAAATTCTGTTAGAGACTCCATCAACACCACATGAGCTCTTGTTTTTTAGTATATTTACAATTCCCTTAATTTTAGTGGGGGATGTTGGTGCTATTTCTAAAGGCCTAAAGTCTTGGGGTGTGACTTTTTAACATATTTCTTTGCTTCTTCGGCTGTACCCTTTAATCCTATTTTTGCTGTTACATTCAAAAAGTGATTGTTAAAAATACTTGCAACTTGTGAATTATCACTCACAACATCATCATTTAGCTTTATTGCTATGGTATGCTGTGTCAGGGGCTGTCAGTCTGCCCCGTCTCCCGTTTGACAATATTCCATATAGTTTTAATCTTATTATCCGCATTATTAATTTCTGTCAGAACACATGAGCTTCTCGACTTCTTAATGACTTTCTATACAATATTACAGTATCTTTTGTAGTATGCAAGTAACGTCGGATCCTGACTTACACGATACCTTAATTCCCTTAGTAATCCATGGCTTACTTGACTTTGTAACGGCTTTTTTGGATAACTTTTCAGGAAAGCAACTCTCAAATATTGAGACAAATTTACGGTGTAATAAATTGAATTTGGCATCAGCATCATTTTCTCTGTATACTTCATCACATTCTACCTCTTCTAGGCTGCACTTAAACCTCTGTATCCTGTTCGCATTAATAAGCCTCCCTGCCTTGTATGAACCTGCCTGATTCCTGTAAGGTTCTATATGTGTTATTTCCATTAACTGTGCATCATGAACAGACATGTTGCAACATTACCCACTGGGTGACAACTGGACCTCACAGAACGCTTTAATATAACATTGCTGACATGCTGACGACGTACAGCGATGTCGAACAGAGCGACTGGAATACAATACTCGCTGCCGTACTGCTCGTATATAACATAGTGAAATAGGATACTACTGGCTTCACACCAGTTTTTCTGCACCACAGACGTGAGGCCGAAACGACACTGAATACACGTCCCGTTTGCACTAGATGATTCTCAGTATGATTACATGAAGCAACTCATCACTAGGACTGAAAAAAGTAGACAGCTGGCTTTCATACAGTCCTGGACGCCCAGGAGAAGGACAGAGAGTGTTATAACGACAAGCACCGACCAGTGACATGCAGCCTGGGAGACTTGGTATGTATTTCTGCCTCTGAGCAGAAAGTGGGCTATAGGGAAAGCTATTAATATTTTACTTTGGGCGGTATTGTAGCCTTCGTCGCTTGTCGGACTCACATACGAAGTCGAGGATTGTAGCCCATCATCAAGGTGACAGAGACATCGTCCATGCCCTCAGTATGAAGCTCTACTATGTCCTGAGGCGCAGATCGACGATGGGGCTTTTCCTTCAAAGAAAGAGAAGGCCCACTCAACGATGGCGAAACTTCAACAGGAGGGGCCACCTTCTATGTTCATCATAGTGAAGAGATTGTGACAACATGAGCCAAATGCGGGGATCCTTCACAACTGCCACACAGGGGATCACTGATAAGATTTATATATACACTCCTGGAAATTGAAATAAGAACACCGTGAATTCATTGTCCCAGGAAGGGGAAACTTTATTAACACATTCCTGGGGTCACATACATCACATGATCACACTGACAGAACCACAGGCACATAGACACAGGCAACAGAGCATGCACAATGTCGGCACTAGTACAGTTTATATCCACCTTTCGCAGCAATGCAGGCTGCTATTCTCCCATGGAGACGATCGTAGAGATGCTGGATGTAGTCCTGTGGAACGGCTTGCCATGCCATTTCCACCTGGCGCCTCAGTTGGACCAGCGTTCGTGCTGGACGTGCAGACCGCGTGAGACGACGCTTCATCCAGTCCCAAACATGCTCAATGGGGGACAGATCCGGAGATCTTGCTGGCCAGGGTAGTTGACTTACACCTTCTAGAGCACGTTGGGTGGCATGGGATACATGCGGACGTGCATTGTCCTGTTGGAACAGCAAGTTCCTTTGCCGGTCTAGGAATGGTAGAACGATGGGTTCGATGACGGTTTGGATGTACCGTGCACTATTCAGTGTCCCCTCGACGATCACCAGTGGTGTACGGCCAGTGTAGGAGATCGCTCCCCACACCATGATGCCGGGTGTTGGCCCTGTGTGCCTCGGTCGTATGCAGTCCTGATTGTGGCGCTCACCTGCACGGCGCCAAACACGCATACGACCATCATTGGCACCAAGGCAGAAGCGACTCTCATCGCTGAAGACGACACGTCTCCATTCGTCCCTCCATTCACGCCTGTCGCGACACCACTGGAGGCGGGCTGCACGATGTTGCGGCGTGAGCGGAAGACGGCCTAACGGTGTGCGGGACCGTAGCCCAGCTTCATGGAGACGGTTGCGAATGGTCCTCGCCGATACCCCAGGAGCAACAGTGTCCCTAATTTGCTGGGAAGTGGCGGTGCGGTCCCCTACGGCACTGCGTAGGATCCTACGGTCTTGGCGTGCATCCGTGCGTCGCTGCGGTCCGGTCCCAGGTCGACGGGCACGTGCACCTTCCGCCGACCACTGGCGACAACATCGATGTACTGTGGAGACCTCACGCCCCACGTGTTGAGCAATTCGGCGGTACGTCCACCCGGCCTCCCGCATGCCCACTATACGCCCTCGCTCAAAGTCCGTCAACTGCACATACGGTTCACGTCCACGCTGTCGCGGCATGCTACCAGTGTTAAAGACTGCGATGGAGCTCCGTATGCCACGGCAAACTGGCTGACACTGACGGCGGCGGTGCACAAATGCTGCGCAGCTAGCGCCATTCGACGGCCAACACCGCGGTTCCTGGTGTGTCCACTGTGCCGTGCGTGTGATCATTGCTTGTACAGCCCTCTCGCAGTGTCCGGAGCAAGTATGGTGGGTCTGACACACCGGTGTCAATGTGTTCTTTTTTCCATTTCCAGGAGTGTAGGTTGCTGTAGTCTGCTTCAATGCGAACTTCTGAAACGGCAATTCGTTACTACCTTAAATCTGAGTTTCCCATAGAAAAATTGTTGTCTTCACAACTGTGACTTCAGTAAATGTCCTTAAAGATTCTGCCATCATCTGACTCAGTTTCCCTTTCCCTTTTATTGCTGAGATGTAGGTTATGACTCATCGAACTCCATCTGCCAATAGCGTCAACAGAAACCGCTATTCGATACTGTTCCTGACAGAAGCTGTCGATCTAACTCCATGTTGACTTGACTCATGGGACTGTCCTGCTGACACTCGTCGTATTGCCTTAAAACACGAACATACTCAAAATTTGTATCATCTATTGGTTAAACTCTCTCTACCACGTCATTTTCGCTTTTGTAGTCCTGTCAATACTGTATGCTGCCACAAGAACTATCACACCAAGACCTTACATCCTGAATTCTTTGAACAAAGAACCTATATCCGCTACCACTTGACTAAGACATGCACTTGGCTTAAGCAAGTTCGCAACCTGGTACTTGTTTCCCAGTTCTTCCTTCAACAGCTGGCCCACACTTCTACCATGACTGTTACCTAATACCAGGACTTCCCTCCTCTTTCCTACTTCATCTCAAACCAGTGTTTTCTTGACTGAGCTTGTAGTCTGTCTCGGATGACTACTTTGTCAGCGAGACATTAATAAAGATTATCCTTCGCTAAGATTATTTTAAGAAGTACACTTGCGAACTGTATCGAATGAACATT
Organism: Schistocerca piceifrons; assembly: GCF_021461385.2. Taxonomy (NCBI): domain Eukaryota; kingdom Metazoa; phylum Arthropoda; class Insecta; order Orthoptera; family Acrididae; genus Schistocerca; species Schistocerca piceifrons. The sequence continues at coordinate 670,351,153 of NC_060139.1, forward strand.
TTAGAGATTGTGTACTTTCGATATCTGGCTCATCACTGGCTTCGTTGGCTAGCATTGTCAAAGGTAAATAAAATGTCCCTGGGGATTCATATTTCCTACCATATGAGGTTGTCATTGTTTGTGCGCTAAAAAATTTGAATAACTAAAGATCACACTGGCATAAACAAAATGCTGCTCAGAAGCATGAATAATTACCTGGAAGTCCGGAATAAAATTTCTTGTGTGCAATAATTCATCTTATGATTGCCTGCTTAATAGCATGTTAGTCCACCTTTGGAATAAAATACAGCGCCGATTCTGTGTGGCATGGATTCGACAAGTCGTTGGTAGTTTTCCTGAGGTATGTGGCACCAGACGTCTACGCGCAAGTCACGCAGTTTATAACCCTACCACTACTATTGTAATTTAGTATACTTTTACCTAAATAACAGAAAAACCTGTCTCTATGTTGCCACGTATAACCCAACCCTCTTACTAAACTTAGTTTAGTTTCCACATAAAGTACACTATGGGAGGATAGTCCTGTTTATAGGAAAAGCTAATCAATAGAGTTACCCTTTTTACAGGATTTGACCGTGTGCTGTGTCTAATGGATAAGTAAATCAGACTATTCAATTCTTTTCCTAAGATCTTACCCAGCAGTTACAAAGAAATGCAGTATGAATAGTATTAAACTGAAGCTAGGACAACTCAGTTCCAAGTTCATTTTGTGGTTTAAAATATGTACTATCGATCGCCAGCCTATCAAGGCAATGAAATATTGAAGTACTCGAAAAGCAGAAGTATGATTTGTGCCTACCCTTGCTACTGTATAATTTGGTTCTTCCGATAGTTATTACTCCACTTAAACAATGTTGGACTACATCCTTATACATTACGTTTTTAAAAGAGAAAAAGCCCAGTAGGTAACATCAAGGAAGTTAAAAAAATTTAGCCAGGGAAGACCTTTAGAAAAGCACTTTCCATAATCAACAAACTTAAATACTAAAACACTCAGATACTAAAGCACATACTTTTTATACTGAACATTTCACTTCAAGAAAACCTCTTTCTTATTGGAATTTACTTTCAAAAGCTATTATTCTTTGAACTAACACTGTATAGTCATTTAACAGAATCTAGTAACTTGGCTTCACTCTGATTGAATTTGGCGTAAGCAACCTTTTACTACAATACTTTGCAATAGTTAAGAAAATTTTCTCATTATTTACACAAAAACAATTTAAATGGTGCCACTTCATGTTAACTTGGCACTTCATAAGTCTGTAAAACAGGTTACTCGGATTAATCAAACACCAGGAAGGACCTACATACACTCATGCTCATAAATTAAGGATAATGCTGATACATGGTGAAACAACGCTCTGGTGAACGGTTTCCGGGTTTAAATCACCTCGGGGTATGACAATGCGGTGCATTTGACCTGCGGCCGTCGCACGGTGGCGCTGGCAGCAGTCCACATACGCAGAGGTGTGTTGGTGCTTGTCAGAATACAGTGCAGCGAGTAAGTGTGCAGACGTTTTCAGATGTGCTAATGGTGACTGGGTGTTGAAAATGGTTCAAAGAACACATATTGATGACATTATGAGGGGTAGCCCCCCACGAACCATGGACCTTGCCGTTGGTGGGGAGGCTTGCGTGCCTCAGCGATAGAGATACCCGTACCGTAGGTGCAACCACAATGGAGGGGTATCTGTTGAGAGGCCAGACAAACGTGTGGTTCCTGAAGAGGGGCAGAAGCCTTTTCAGTAGTTGCAGAGGCAACAGTCTGGATGGTTGACTGATCTGGCCTTGTAACACTAACCAAAACGGCCTTGCTGTGATGGTACCGCGAACGGTTAAAAGCAAGGGGAAACTACAGCCGTAATTTTTCCCGAGGGCATGCAGCTTTACTGTATGGTTAAATGATGATGGCGTCCTCTTGGGTGAAATATTCTGGAGGTAAAATAGTCCCCCATTCGGATCTCCGGGCGGGGACTACTCAGGAGGACGTCGTTATCAGGAGAAAGAAAACTGGCGTTCTACGGATCGGAGCGTGGAATGTCAGTTCCCTTAATCGGGCAGGTAGGTTAGAAAATTTAAAAAGGTAAATGGATAGGTTAAAGTTAGACATAGTGGGAGTTAGTGAAGTTCGGTGGCGGGAGGAACAAGACTTTTAGTCAGGTTAATACAGGATTACAAATATAAAATCAAATAGGGCTAATGCAGGAGATGGTTTAATAATGAATAAAGAAATAGGAGTGCAGGTAAGCTACTACAAACAGAATAGCGAACGCCTCATTGTGGCCAAGATAGACACGAAGACCACGCCTACTACAGTAGTACAAGTTTATATGCCAACTAGCTCTGCCGATGACGAAGAAATTGAAGAAATGTATGATGAAATAAAAGAAATTATTCAGATAGTGAAGCGAGACGAAAATTTAGTACTCATGGGTGACTGGAATTCTGTAGTAGGAAAAGGGAGAGAAGGCAACGTAGTAGGTAACTATGGATTGGAGGTAAGAAATGAAAGAGGAAGCTGCCTGGTAGAATTTTGCACAGAGCACAACTTAATCATAGCTAACACTTGGTTCAAGAATCATAAAAGAAGGTTGTATACATGGAAGAAGCCTGGAGATACTGACAGGATTCGGATAGATTATATAATGGTAAGACAGAGATTTAGGAACCAGGTTTTAAATTGTAAGACATTTCCAGGGGCAGATGTGGACTCTGATCACAATCTATTAGTTATGAACTGTAGATTAAAACTGAAGAAACTGCAAAAACGTGGGACTTTAAGAAGATGGGACCTGGATAAACTGACTAAACCAGAGGTTGTACAGAGTTTCAGGGAGAGCATTAGGGAACAATTGACAGGAATGGGGGAAAAAATACAGTAGAAGAAGAATGGGTAGCTTTGAGGGATGAAGAAGTGAAGGCAGCAGAGGATCAAGTAGGTAAAAAGACGAGGGCTAGTAGAAATCCTTGGGTAACGGAAGAAATATTGAATTTAATTGATGAAAGGAGAAAATATAAAAATGCAATAAATGAAGCAGGCAGAAAGGAATACAAACGTCTCAAAAATAAGATCGACAGGAAGCGCAAAATGGTTAAGCAGGGATGGCTAGAGGACAAATGTAAGGATGTAGAGGCTGATCTCACTTGGGGGGTAAGATAGATACTGCCTACAGGAATATTAAAGAGACCTTTGGAGAAGAGAGAACAACTTGTATGAATATCAAGAGCTCAGATGGAAACCCAGTTCTAAGCAAAGAAGGGAAAGCAGAAAGGTGGAAGGAGTATATAGAGGTCTATACAAGAGCGATGTACTTGAGGACAATATTATGGAAATGTAAGAGGATGTAGATGAAGATGAAATGGGAGATATGATTCTGCGTGAAGAGTTTGACAGAGCACTGAAAGACCTGAGTCGAAACAAGGCCCTGGGAGTAGACAACATTCCCTTAGAACTACTGACAGCCTTTGGAGAGCCAGTCCTGACAAAACTCTACCATCTGGTGAGTAAGATGTATGAGACAGGTGAAATACCCTCAGACTTCAAGAAGAATGTAATAATTCCAATCCCAAAGAAAGCAGGTGTTGACAGATGTTAAAATTACCGAACTATCAGTTTAATAAGTCACTGTGGCAAAATACTAATTCTTTGCAGACGAATGGATAAACTAGTAGAAGCCGACCTCGGGGAAGATCAGTTTGGATCCGTAAATATATTGGAACAAGTGAGGCAATACTGACCCCACGACTTATCTTAGAAGCTAGATTAAGGAAAGGCAAACCTACGTCTCTAGCAATTGTAGACTTAGAGAAAGCTTTTGACAATGTTGACTGGAATACTTTCTTTCAAATTCTGAAGGTGGCAGGGGTAAAATAGAAACCAGATGGCAGTTATAAGAGTCGAGGGACATGAAAGGGAAGCATTGGTTGGGAAGAGAGTGAGCCAGGGTTGTAGCCTCTCCCCAATGTTATTCAACCTGCATATTGAGCAAGCAGTGAAGGAAACAAAAGAAAAATTCGGAGTAGTAATTAAAAGCCATGGAGAAGAAATAAAAACTTTGAGGTTCGTCGATGACACTGTAATTCTGTCAGAGACAGCAAAGGACCTGGAAGAGCAGCTGAACGGAATGGACAGTGGTTTGGAGGGGGGATATAAGATGAACATCAACAAAAGCAAAACGAGGATAATGCAATGTAGTCGAATTAAGTCGGGTGATGCTGAGGGAATTAGATTAGGAAATGAGACACTTAAAGTAGTAAAGGAGTTTTGCTATTTGGGGAGCAATATAACTGATGATGGTCGAAGTAGAGAGGATATAAAATGCAGACTGGCAATGGCAAGGAAAGCCTTTCCGCAGAAGAGAAATTTGTTAACATCGAGTATAGATTTAAGTGTCAGGAAGTCGTTTCTGAAAGTATTTGTACGGAGTGTAGCCATGTATGGAAGTGAAACATGGACGATAAATAGTTTAGACAAGAAGAGAATAGAAGCTTTCGAAATGTGATGCTACAGAAGAATGCTGAAGGTTAGATGGATATATCACATAACTAACGAGGAGGTATTGAATAGGATTGGGGAGAAGTTTGTGGCACAACTTGACTAGCAGAGGGGATCGGTTGGTAGGACATGTTCTGAGGCATCAAGGTATCACCAATTTAGTATTGGACGGCAGCGTGGAGGGTAAAAATCGTAGAGGGAGACCAAGAGATGAATACACCAAGCAGATTCAGAAGGATGTAGGTTGCAGTAGATGCTGGGAGATGAAGAAGCTTGCACAGGATAGAGTAGCATGGAGAGCTGCATCAAACCAGTCTCAGGTCTGAAGACCACAACAACAACATGAAGGGTAGAATACTAGGGCGACTGGAGGCTGGTCAAACACAGCATGTCGTAGCAAGGGCCGTCCTTGTGCCACAAAGCGTGATCTCAAGATTATGACAACGATTCTAGCAGACAGGAAACGTGTCCAGGCGCTACAGTACTGGACTTCCACAGTGGACAACACCACAAGAAGACCGATATCTGACCATCAGTGCCCGCAGACGCCCACGGAGTACTGCAGGTAGCCTTGCTCGGGACCTTACCGCAGCCACTGGAACAGTTTTCTCCAGACACACAGTCCACAGACGACTGAACAGACACGGTTTATTCGCCCAGAGACCTCCAAGGTGCATTCCACTGAACGCTTGTCACAGGTGAGCCCATAAAGCCTGGTGTCAAGAACACAGTACATGATCATTGGAACAGTTGTCCCAGGTTATGTTCACGGACGAGTCTGAACAGTGACTGTCACCGGGTTTTCATCTGGCGTGAACCAGGAACCAGATACCACCCCGTTAATGTCCTTGTAAGGGACCTGTATGGAGATCGTGGTTTGATGGTGTGGGGTGGGACTATGATTGGTGCATGTACATCCTTGCATGTCTTTGACAGATTAACTGTAACAGGTCAGATGTATCGGGACGTCATTTTGCATCAGTGTGTCCACCTTTTCAGGGATGCAGTAGGTCCCACCTCCCTCCTGATGGATGATAACACACGGCCCCACCGAGCTGCATTGGTGGAGGAGTACCTTGAAACAGAAGATATCAGGCGAATGGAGTGCTCTACCTGTTCTCTAGACCTAAGCCTCATCGAGCACGTCTGGGATGCTCTCGGTTGACGTATCGCTGGACGTCTTCACACCCCTAACACACTTCAGGAGCTCCGACAGGCACTTGTGCAAGAATGGGAGGCTATACCCCAGCAGCTGCTAGACCACCTGATCCAGAGTATGCCAACCCGTTGTGCGGCCTGTGTACGAGTGCATGGTGATCCCATATTGATGTCGTGGTACATGCGCAGAAAACAGTGGTGTTTTGTAGCACATGTGTTTCGGGACGGTTTTCTCGACTTATCACCTACACAGTGGACTTATAGATCTGTGTCGTGTGTTCCCCATGTGCCTATACTATTAGCGTCAGTTTTGTGTAGTGCCACGTTGTGTGCCACCACATTCTACAATTATCCTTCATTTGTGAGCATCAGTGTAGGTGTATGATTATGATCAAATAACATGATGGACCGGTTTCTTTAAAGTTCAAGAATGATTATTAAAACAAAGATTAAATTAATGGTTCTCTCTGTAGAAAAGTAAAATACAAATAAATCTTATCTGGTGCTGGAGGCTTGGGTGTGGCGAACAATTATAACGGCTACACTCCCCTAGTACGGCCAGCAAGTATCTTGCTGTTTGGGCTCAACTTCTCTTCTTGGCGTCTTTGAGTTTTACATACAGGAGCCCAACAACTCGCAGCTGTGCCGTAAGCCGTTTATAGTCTTCACCCGAGGCATTTTTGTGCAAATTTGCGGGCAAAACTTCTCCTGCTCCACAAAGGTGTTGCCTCAATCACTGCTGCCTACAGACTGTGTGACTTACTTCCCGCGCCAGCTCTAGGTAGCGCGCCAATTCACCCTTGTCACCTTTTCCACTCCCCAGAGCCATTTTCGTTTCAAACCAAACCACACTGGCTTTTACTTAACATCTACTTCTTACATTGTTCCTAAGCGTGACCATTTCTTACAACTGTCAAAATTATATCAACATGAATAGTTTATACACACAAATATTTTTAAATACAAATGTCATCAGCAAATCATTTAACGCAATAAACAATTTACATAATATTTTACATACATTATTCACATACAATGCAAAGAACTTCAGTCTCCAGAGTAGTACACTTTACTTAACATATGCAGAAAATATAATACCAATATGCGAAAATTTTAAAGCAAAACATTTAGATGAACCATAAGCAAATGGTGTTATAAGTTACCATAATCTATGGACCGCTGATTTGTGGACGCGGAGCTGCCACCCGATAGCGTCCCTGATGTTTTCCATTGGCTTCAGATCATGCGAATTTTTTGGACAAGACATCAACCTGAGATCGGTATCACTTTCTTCAAACCACTGCAACACGATTCTGGCCTTGTGACTCGAACAGTTATATTGCTGAAAGATACCATCAGGGAACACATTAGGTGCGAAGAGATAAGGTAATCCGCAATAATGTCCACAGCTGTCGAGGTGCTTTCGATTAGCACCAGGTCTCATGAAAGCCCAGGTGAGTGTCCTCCATGGCATAACACTGCCCTCAACAGCTTGTGCCCTTGGCGCAGTGAATATTTCGAATAGCCGTTCCCCTGGATGCCAATATATCCTGACACAACCATCGACCTGGTGCAGCAAAAAACGTCTACTCCCAATCAGGCAATACGCTTCCATTGATCCATGGTCGAATCTCGTTGCTCTCATGTCACTTTAGTCATACTGACGATGTCTTTGGGTCAACATGGGAACACGAAGTGTTTGTGTACTTCGAAGCCCTAGGATCAACAATATGCACCGAATGATGGGCTCTGAAACTCTTCTACCTGCACCAGCACCAGCTGGGAGATCCGCCTCCTTTCCTGCGAGCAAGCCTCCAACCAGTACGTTATGACGAAGCGTGGAAGTCCAAAACATTGTTATCTATTTGTGGTTTCACCGTCATTTAAGCACGTTCCATAGAAGCTCGTGCTAACAGCCAACCAGTATAGCAATTTCTGAGATGCTCGCTCCCATGTGTTGGGCCATAACCACCTATCCTTTGTCTGTGGTTTTCCTCATTTGCAGTCCGTACTGTCACGAGAATAATTCCCCATTCGTCTCCATTACACCGATATACTTCTCCAACAGCGTCCCCCGTGGTCTAGAAGACCTCAACACCAAAAAAGCCGGCACGGTAGCTCAGTGTGTTCGGTCAGAGAGGCACTGGCCCTCTGTAATACAAAAGCTGAGTAAAGGAATCAACGATCAACTTAAACGGATGTCCTATGACGTCTGCCCAGACCAAACGCAAAGAACATTACCGAATACAAAAAAAGAAGCGTCTTTGATTAGAACTCAAAACGTTCGCGCTCCCAGGTTCGAAACCCGCCACCCCTTAAACTTTTGTTAGTAATCAGCACTGAAGGCTTACGGCTCATGAAGTCACCCTCGTTCTGTCAACGACCTTGGTAAAGAGGGCGGAGGAGCGGACACAGGTTCAGGGCACACACTTGTCCTTGGGGTGGTAAATCGCCCCTAAAGGCGGAAGAATCAGCAATGATCAATGACGTGCGGATGCAGAAGGCAATGGAAACCACTGCATTAAAGACACATAACCTGTATCCACAGGATATGTGGCCTCTACTGAACAAGTGTCATGATGATCTCTCCATTGGCAAAAGATTCCGAAATGGTCACCCCTTCGGATCTACGGGAGGGCGCTGCCAAGGGAGATGTGACCATGAGAAAAAACGGAACAACCAACGAAAGGATAATGTTCTACGAGTCTGGGCGTAGAATGTTAGAAGCTTCAACGTGGTAGGGAACCTAGAAAATCTGAAAAGGGACATGCAAAGGCTCAATCTAGATGTAATAGGGATCAGTGAAGTAAAATGGAAAGAAGACACGGATTTATGGTCAGGTGAGCATAGAGTAATATCAACAGCAGCAGAAAATGATATAACAGGTGTAGGATTCGTTATGAATAGAATGGTAGGGCAGAGAGTGTGTCACTGTGAACAGTTCAGTGATAGGGTTGTTATTATCAGAATCGACAGCAAACCAACACTGACAACGATATTTCAGGTATACATGCCGACGTCGCAAGTTGAAGAGATAGAGAAAGTATTTGAGGATACTGAAAGGATAATACAGTACGTAAAGGGAGATGAAAATCCAATACTCATGAGGGAATGGAATGCAGTTGTAGGGGAAGGAGTAGAAGAAAAGGCTGCAGGAGAATATGGACTTGGTACAAGGAATGAGAGAGAAGAAAGACTAATTAAGGTCTGTAATAAATATCAACTAGTAATAGTGAATACTCTGTTCAAGAGTCACAAAAGGAGGAGGTATACTTGGAAAAGAATTGGTGATACAGGAAAAAGATACGGGGAGACTTCAGCTGTATTACATCATAGTCAGACTGAGATTTCGAAATCAGATATTGGATTGTAAGGCGTACTCGGGAGAAGATATAGACTCAGATCACAATTTAGTAGTGATGAAGTGTAGGATGAAATTTAAGAGGTCATTCAGGAAGAACCAATACACAAAAAAGTGGGATAAGGAAGTACTAAAGAATGACGAGATACGCTTGAAGTTCTCTAAGACTATAGGTACAGCAATAAGGAATACCACAGTAGGCAGTACAGTTGAAGAAGAATGGATATGTCTAAAAAGGACAAGCAAAGAAGTTGGAAAAAAAAGACAGGTACAAGGGAGTTAATTGCGAAGAAACCACGGATAACAGAAGAAATACGTCAGTTGATCGATGAAAGAAGTAAGTACAAAAATGTTCAAGGATTTTCAGGTATACAGAAATACGAGTTGCTGAGGAATAAAATAAATAGGAAGTGCAGGGAAGCTAAGAAGAAATGGCTCTATGAAAAATGTGAAGAAATCGAGAAAGAAACGATTGTCGGAAAGACTGACTCACCATAAAGGAAATTCAAAACAACCTTCGGTGAAATTAAAAGCGAGGGTGGTAACATTAAGAGTGCAACGGGACTGCCACTATTAAATACAGAGAAGAGAACGGATATGAGGAAGGATTACATTGGAGGCCTCTAAGAGCGGGAAGATTGGTAGGAGAAGAAACTGGAGTCAATATAGAAGAGATAAGGGATCCAGTATTAAAATCAGAATTTAAAACAGCTTTGGAAGACTTAAGAACAAACAAGGCCAAATGGATTGATGACATTCCATCAGAATATCTAAAATCATAGGGAGAAGTGGCAACACGTTGGTGTGTAGAATGTATGACTCTGGCAACATACCATCTGATTTCCGAAGCTGACAAGTGAGAGAATTGCGATATTGCTGTGCTTGTGTTATTCTAATTACGATTCAAAGCTCCTTTGCACATTAATACATGTCCAAAGGAGCTTTGCATCGTAATCTGAATAACACAGGCACTGCTATATCGTATTTTTCTGCCGATACTGGGAAAGCGACTTTCAAGTACAGCGTCAGACCTGTACGGGACTATACATAATTGATGTACGAGTATAGGTCGTAGACGCATGGTTGACGACATATGGAAGTTTGGGTCGGGATGTGGGTTGTGCACGGATAGCCGAATGCTAGCCGGCACGGTAGCTCAGCGTGTCAGCGTGTTCGGCCAGAGAGCCGGTTGGCCTTTGTAATAAAAAACTGAGTAGAAGGACCAACAAACGAACTTGAACGAATATCATGTGGCGTCCGCAGCGACCATTTACAACGATCAGCCATGAACAAAAAATATATATATATTAAGGCGACCGCTCCTCTCGCGATAAGTGGCAAATCCGGGTTCGAGTCCCAGCCCGGCAGAAATTTTCATTGTCGTCATTCCGTTCCACAGCTGATCGTAGTCCTTATTCGCAATTGCAAATTCATTTGATGTGTTGCTGCGTGGGAGAATTATCGCACAATTAGCTTAACATCTCATGCAGCCAATTGCTGACAAGAATAATATACAAAAGAATGGAAAAGAAAAGTGGGGATGTGCTAGATGACAATCACTTTGACTTTAGGAAAGGTAAAGACGCCAGAGAGGCACTTCTGACGTTGCGGTTCGTAATGGAAGCAAGACTAAAGAAAAATCAAGACACGTTCATAGAATCCGTCTACCAAAAAAAGCGTTCGACAATGTCAAATGCTGCAAGATATTCGAAATCCTGAGAAAAATAGGGGTAATATAACATATGTACTAGATCCAAGAGGAAACAATAAGAGTGGAAGACCATGAGTGAATTTATCGGATTAAAAAGGGTGTAGTCTTTCACCCCTACTGTCCAATTTATACATCGAAGAAGCAATGAGGGAAATAAAAGAAAGGCTCAAGAATGAAATTAAAATTCAAGGTGAAAGGATATGAATGATAAGATTCGCTGATGACACTGAGTGAAAGTGAAGAAGAACAACATGATCCGCTAAATGGAATGAACAGTCTAAAGAGTACAAAATATGGATTGAGAATAAATCGAAGAAAGACGAAAGTAATGAGAAATAGCAGAAATGAGAGCAGCGAGAAACTTAACATCAGGATTGATGGTCACGAAGGAGATAAAGATAAGAAATTCTACTATGTAGGCAGCAAAATAACCAATGACTGACGGTGCAAGAAGGACATCAAAAGTAGACTAGCACTGGCAAAAAGAGCATTCCCGGTCAAAAGAAATCTACTAGTATCAAACATAGGCCTTGTGGTGTGCGTACTGTAAGACCTTCAGTACACACACCATCAGATTATTTGACTTGTCGCTTTAACGAAGTAGGCGAGTGTCAGCAATATGTCTCGTGGTCTTATCGTGGCGTGTTTATCTTCTGCCTTTAGGTCAGACGATAGAAATGCCACTTAGAGTAGCAGATTGATGATGACCAACTTTAAACAGAACTTGAATAATTTTCACACACATTAATTAAAATAATAACAAGCATAAAAATTACTTAACTTGGTTCTGGATGCTATTTACAATTGACAATCTGAAGTTCCTTTGGTATTGATCCGTTAATCTTATTCTTGCATATATCTCTGATACCTGACAAAAGTGTCTATACATTTATCTTCATGGCTATGTACAGGAATATGGTAATCTTATTAGGCGCAGACTGAAACATGACTATAGACTGCTACAGACAAATATAGAACTCGTACAGACTGGTACAAACTAATGCAGACTGGTACAGACTGATGCTGACTAACTAATCGGAGGTCTGTACACTCGTTATAATACCTCACACATTCATGTATCACTGCGCGAATGTGATCCGCGAGGAGAAAAGGTTATACGTAAGCAGCAATCTCATTGGCTGCGTTACATATTAATACACGGATCGGCGGAAGCAGAATTTGGTCCCTCTCTATGGCAGCGCCATCTCATAGTGCAAAGACGGACGAGCGCTGTGCCTGCGCTGTTGTGGTTAGCGGGGCGCGCTCTGGTGGGAAAGTTGTGTACGCGCTGACTACGCGGAACTACGTACACAAGAGGCCTTAATTTGAGGAAGAAATTTCCGAGAAGGTAGGTTTGGAGCATGGCATTATATGGTAGTGAAACATGGAGTTTGGGACAACAGGAACAGAAGAGAATTGAAGTACTTGAGATGTGCTACAGACAAATGTTGAAAATTAGGTGGACTGATAAGGTAAGGAATGAAGAGGTTCTGCACAGAATAGGAGAGGAAAGGAATCTATGGAAAATACTGACAGGGAGAAGGAACAGGAAGATAGAACATTCGTTAAGACACCAGGGAATCACTTCCACGGCACTAGAGGGGGCTGTAGAGGGTAAAAACTGTAGAGGCAGACAGGGATAGGAATACATCCAGTAAATAATTGAGGACGGAGGTTGCAAGTGCTACTCTGAGATGAAGAGGTTGGCACAGGAGAGGAATTTGTAGCGGGCCGCATCAAACCAGTCAGAAGACTGATGACTCAACAAAAAGAAAAGCGTCACGTGCATGCAACGCCACCAGGCAGCGTTCTGTCTCGACGTAGGTAATGGTTATCCTATTTTATAAATTGCGTAAGTGCCTTCGTGTCGTCGTAAATTTCTTCTGTTTTCGCCGTAGCTACAAGAGTCTGTTAGAGAATTTAACCTCGACAAGACAAAAGTCCGAGACTAAAAATTTCTAAGTATTTTAGACATTCAATCAATTTCATTCCAATTTTTGCTCTTGCTTTAATTCAAAATCGTATTCGTGGCAACAAATCGCTTAGGTCTTAAAGGGAACTTGTAACCCTTGTAGCATAACAGATACAGAAATTAATAGAGACTCAGAAGAATCAGAAAACTTAGGTTAACACTAGAAGTGCCGTACCCTTAAAGCATCCCATGGGTCATTTTTGTTCCACAGCAGAAAATAACCTTTTATTGGTATTTGGGTGGTGTTTTGGGTGTCAACATGTTAACAGTACGTTCAGGAAGACTCTGAAGTGTATTCAAATGATAATGTGGTCTCTAAAATGAATATTACACTGTCAAAAATAAATTTTGAAAAATAAGCATTTTTTATTTTAAGTAAAACATTGTTGCACAGATTTTCTTTATAAGAAAATGGAAACAGAGTCGAAACATGCTTTTTATATGAGTACTAAAACTATTTTTACTTTTACAGACAAATAAGGTAAGTACAGACTACTTGTTAAAGATTGTAAAATGCACCATGGGACTAAAATGCTCAGTGCGTTTTCTTGCTTACTGAAGCCAAGGAACGAAACATAGAACAAACAATTTCAAACTAGAATTATAAATATTTGGAAATATTTAGGGACAAAGGAGTGGACAAAATTGTCTAAGCTGTGATGAGAGTTTTGGCTTGGCAAGTTTTACACGCATACTTGTTACACTCGAAACATACGCATGATGTTTATTTCCCTTTTGTTCTTTGCAAGAAACCTGAATTTGACAATGCTTTCTATTTCCAGTTTGGCCAGTGCCGAAAACGAGCACCTGCAAGAGGAGATCGCCTCCTCTCTGCAGTTTGTAGGGGCCAGGAAGCTCATCTGCTACTCTGAGGATAAAATCTCGCCGTAAAATCTTCTTCATCATGGCAAGGTCAAGAATGTCGTAAAAGACATGCACAGGACATCGGTGGGTGCCAGGTCGGACACTGTAGAGTCTAGTAATTTGACCAACCATATCGACTCCACCCTTAGTTTCATTATAAAACTTCACTGTTTCTGGAAGCTTCTTCTCAGTATTTTCATTGACCTGACATCCAACATGCATGTTACTCGGAACAATGACTTCTGTTTCTTTCTCCTGTGGTATACTATGAGAAGGCTGTCGCCCGAATTGTACAAGTTTGTTGCATACAACTCGTCGTCTCCACTTCGCTCCGCAGGAGGGACCTCTTTGAGTGATCTTCGAAGAATGCCAAATAAACTTGTTCCTTTTTCTTTCAGCTCATCCGCCAATTTCACTGCTGTGAGGAAGTTGCCAGTCATGATTTTACGTCCACAGTTGAGGAATGGCTGTGCCAACTTCATAGCGACATGGTGAACAAGACCCTTTCTTGGATCACGAGTTTCGTATTTGGAATCCGTTCAGAAAGTAGTGCTTGTCAGCATCACCCAAAAGCCAGCATTGTATCCCATGTCTATCAGGTTTACTCGGCATGTACTGGATAAATGAGCACCAGTACTTGTAAGGATACAACTGCTCGTCGACAGTCACGTTCTCGCCTGACTTGTAGCAGACACTTCAATTGTCAGTAAATACACTACTGGCCATTAAAATTGCTAAACCAAGAAGAAATGCAGATGATAAACGGGTATTCATTGGAAAAATATATTATACTAGAATTGACACGTGATTACATTTTCACGCAATTTGGGTGCATAGATTCTGAGAAATCAGTACCCAGAACAACCACATCTGGCCGTAATAACGGCAGTGATACGCCTAGGCATTGAGTCAAACAGAGCTTGGATGGCGCGTACAGGTACAGCTGCCCATGCAGCTTCAACACGATACCACAGTACATCAAGAGTAGTGACTGGCGTATTGTGATGAGCCAGTTGCTCGGCCACCATTGACCAGACGTTTTCAATTGGTGACAGACCTGGAGAATGTGCTGGCCAGGGCAGCAGTCGAACATTTTCTGTATCCAGAAAGGCCTGTACAGGACCTGCAACATGCGGTCGTGCATTATCCTACTGAAACGTAGGGTTTCGCAGGGATCGAATGAAGAGTAGACCCACGGGTCGTAACACATCTGAAATGCAACGTCCACTGTTCAAAGTGCTGTCAATGCGAACAAGAGATGACCGAGATGTGTAACCAATGGCACCCCATACCATCACAACGGGTGATACGCCAGTATGGCGATGAAGAATACACGCTTCCAATGTGCGTTCACCGCGATGTCGCCAAACACAGATGCGACCATCATGATGCTGTAAAAAAGAACATGGAACATGCGAACAAGAGGTGACCGAGATGTGTAACCAATGGCACCCCATACCATCGCGCCGGATGATACGACAGTATGGTGATGAAGAATACACGCTTCCAATGTGCGTTCACCGCGATGTCGCCAAACACGGATGCGACCATCATGATGCTGTAAAAAGAACATGGATTCATCCCAAAAAAAAAAGTCATTAGTGCACCTAGGTTCGTCGTTGAGTACGCCATCGCAGGCGCTCCTGTCTGTGATGCAGCGTCAAGGGTAACAGCAGCCACGGTCTCCGCGCTGACAGTCCATGCTGCTGTAAACGTCGTCGAACTGTTCGTGCAGATGGTTGTTGTCTTGCAAACGTCCCCATCTGTTGACTCAGGGATCGAGACGTGGCTGCACGATCCGTTATAGCCATGCGGATAAGATAGATGCCTGTCATCTCGACTGCTAGTGATACGAGACCGTTGGGATCCAGCACGGCATTCTGAATTACCCTCCTGAACCCACCGATTCCATATTCTGCTAACAGTCATTGGATCTCGAGCAACGCGAGCAGCAGTGTCGCGATACGATAAACCGCAATCGTAGTAGGCTACAATCCGACCTTTATCAAAGTCGGAAACGTGATGGTACGAATTTCTCCTCTTTACAAGAGGCATCACAACAACGTTTCACCAGGCAACGCCGGTCAACTGCTGTTTGTGTATGAGAAATCGGTTGGAAATTTTCCTCATGTCAGCACGTTGTAGGTGTCGCCACCGGCGCCAACCTTGTGTGTATGCTCTGAAAAGCTAATCATTTGCATATCACAGCATCTGCTTCCTGTCGGTTAAATTTCGCGTCTGTAGCACGTCATTTAGTGGTGTAGTAATTTTAATGGCCAGTAGTGTAGTTTCCATATTTCTAAAGCAAGGAAAAATTCAACAGTTTCCTCTCATTATCTCCTTAATAATGTAGAATCAAACCTAAGGTGACTGCATATTTCTGTGTCAGTTCGTCACCAATCCGTAGGTAACCCAAAGCTGCGGTGATGTAAAGTATCGTCCGACCTCCGAATTCTTCGTATTTCAGGTTTTTTTTTCTCCTAAACTGTCGTAATATACTCAAACATCTCGTGGATAGCGTCGAGGCACAGCTATAAACTATTTACAGCGTCGAGGCACAGCTATAAACTATTTACAGTGTGAAAACCGGTTCAAGTGTGACAGGCAAATTTTTCATAATTCTGGGTGAACTAAATGGGGTAGAAATTTTGGTGAGTTGCATAACCCCATAAGTGATTACAAGTCACGGGAGCATTTGGTCCTGCGATGACTATGGAGTGGGCGTGGGGCCCTCGAAAAACCCTCGTGGGTCAAGTATGACCCACATGATACGCTTATTGTTTAAAGTTATATGTTGATTGTTGAGAAGACCATTACGCTAACCACAATGGAACCTGCCTATGAATGCTGTTCTCGGGCATGGGCTGAGTTAGTTGCTGTTCATAAGCAGTTAGAAATCACCCAGAATGTTGCCAAGCAATTGGAAGCTGCTGCAAAGGAAGAAGTTGTGTGGATTACCGAGAAGTATGCACCAAAGATACCAAAAGTACCTCAAGTATTATCCGCTTTCACTGTCCAGCCCATCTTCAAAAGCCTGAATAACCATCTTTTGCAGAGGTTCTGGAAGGTATCAACAGGGATATGAAGCCAAGCCGACCAGAGCGGTAGCCAGCAGCGCTAGGTTACTCGGTTGAGGTTCCATAGCGCGAACAGCCTGGTCGAGGTGGTCCCACAGATTCTGGGTTGGGTTTATATCCAGGGAGTCTCATGGTCAGGAGGATCGTGGTAAACTCATCGTCGTGCTCTTCAAACCGTGCACGTACACTCCGAGCTGTGTGACACATTGTATTGTTCTGCTGGTAGGTGTCATCATGCCGAGGAAAAACAAACTGCATGCGGGCATGGACATGGCCCTCAGTGACGGATGTGTACTTGTGTTCTCCAGTGTGTTTTCCGCAATGACAAGATAGCCCAGGGAATGTCACGAAAACATTCTCCAGACCGTAACGGTCCCTCCTAGTTGCAAGATGATTGCTTTCAGATTTTTCACGCCATACACGCCAATGCCGATGGAGCATAAAACGCGATTCATCTGAAAAGGCCATCCGTCGCCCATCAGCGGACATCCAGTTGCGGTACTGGCGTCCAAATTCCAACCTCCGTCGTCGAAGAACAGGAGTCAGCTTGGATGCTTGAACCAGGCACCTGATGCAGAGGCCACTAAGCAGCAACGTTCGCTGTACGGTCGTTAAGGGGGCACTGCTGGCAGACCCTTGGTTCATCTGAGCGACCAGTTGCGCGTCTATTCGTCCGTATACATATCCACAACCGTCGTTCCCCGTTTCTTTGATTTGAGCATCAGTGCTTTCTCTTAGCGCTTGGAGCTCTGGTACCTTCGCAGCACAGCTACGACAATTTACAACTGTTATAAAATAAATAAATACATATACAGAGTGTTACAAAAAGGTACGGCCAAACTTTCAGGAAACATTCCTCACACACAAAGAAAGAAAATATGTTATGTGGACATGTGTCCGGAAACGCTTACTTTCCATGTTAGAGCTCATTTTATTACTTCTCTTCAAATCACATTAATCATGGAATGGAAACACTCAGCAACAGAACGTACCAGTGTGACTTCAGACACTTTGTTACAGGAAATGTTCAAAATGTCCTCCGTTAGCGAGGATACATGCATCCACCCTCCGCCGCATGGAATCCCTGATGCGCTTATGCAGCCCTGGAGAATGGAGTATTGCATCACAGCCGTCCACAATACGAGCACGAAGAGTCTCTACATTTGGTACCGGGGTTGCGTAGACAAGAGCTTTCAAATGCCCCCATAAATGAAAGTCAAGAGGGTTGAGGTCAGGAGAGCGTGGAGGCCATGGAATTGGTCCGCCTCTACCAATCCATCGGTCACCGAATCTGTTGTTGAGAAGCGTACGAATACTTCGACTGAAATGCGCAGGAGCTCCATCGTGCATGAACCACATGTTGTGTCGTACTTGTAAAGGCACATGTTCTAGCAGCACAGGTAGAGTATCCCGCATGAAATCATGATAACGTGTTCCATTGAGCGTAGGTGGAAGAACATGGGGCCCAATCAAGACATCATCAACAATGCCTGCCCAAACGTTCACAGAAAACCTGTATCGATGACGTGATTGCACAATTGCGTGCGGATTTTCGTCAGCCCACACATGTTGATTGTGAAAATTTACAATTTGATCACGTTGGAATGAAGCCTCATCCGTAAAGAGAACATTTGCACTGAAATGAGGATTGACACATTGTTGGATGAACCATTCGCAGAAGTGTACCCGTGGAGGCCAATCAGCTGCTGATAGTGCCTGCACACGCTGTACATGGTACGGAAACAACTGGTTCTCCTGTAGCACTCTCCATACAGTGACGTGGTCAACGTTACCTTGTACAGCAGCAGCTTCTCTGACGCTGACATTAGGGTTATCGTCAACTGCACGAAGAATTGCCTCGTCCATTTGCAGGTGTCCTCGTCGTTCTAGGTCTTCCCCAGTCGCGAGTCATAGGCTGGAATGTTCCGTGCTCCCTAAGACGCCGATCAATTGCTTCGAACGTCTTCCAGTCGGGACACCTTCGTTCTGGAAATCTGTCTTGATACAAATGTACCGCGCCACGGCTATTGCCCCGTGCTAATCCATACATCAAATGGGCATCTGCCAACTCCGCATTTGTAAACATTGCACTGACTGCAAAACAACGTTCGTGATGAATACTAATCTGTTGATGCTACGTCTGATGTGCTTGATGCTAGTACTGTAGAGCAATGACTCGCATGTCAACACAGGCACCGAAGTCAACATTACCTTCCTTCAATTGGGCCAACTGGCGGTGAATCGAGGAAGTATAGTACGTACTGACGAAATTAAAATGAGCTCTAACATGGAAATTAAGCGTTTCCGGACACATGTCCACATAACATCTTTTCTTTATTTGTGGACTCGCATTCGGGAGGACGACGGTTCAATCCCATCTCCGGCCATCCTGATTTAGGTTTTCCGTGATTTCCCTAAATCGCATCAGGCAAATGCCGGGATGGTTCCTTTGAAAGGGCACGACCGATTTCCTTCCCCATCCTTCCTTCACCCGAGCTTGCGCTCCGTCTCTAACGACCTCGTTGTCGACGGGACGTTAAACACTAATATCCTCCTCTTCCTTTATTTGTGTGTGAGGAATGTTTCCTGAAAGTTTGGCTGTACCATTTTGTAACACCCTGTACAAATTAGGATGTTATGAGGCCCCAGCAGAAAAACTGTAGTAAGTGCGCGATAAGTTGGCAGCCGGCTCCGAAGCACTGATCGTTAAAAGTTGGCACCATTCGGAACACTTCGTGTGACTGTTCTCTGTTTCGGATTGCTGCTACCCTTAGCGAGCCCAAGGTTGTGGCACTGTAACTGAATGATGAAGTGTTGTTGTGTTGTTTGTATGAGTAGAGTATTATCTGATTAATAAGTAGCTGCACTTATATTAAAATGCAATATGCAATATGAGACACAATCACAAATGTTTGCTAAATGTTTTGCCTCGGCGCCGGTTTTGGATAGCGTAAAGCAAGAAAAAAGGAAAAAAAAGTGAGATAGTGTTAATACTTTCATCCTTCTTTACCTCCTCTGAATTACTGCAGATGACGTGTCGCTGAGCACATTTGTACTGTGCATGCAGTACACGTGAGGTACCTAGTTGTTTCCACTGCCCTGTGTGGATTACATAAGTTCTTGTACACTTCACTAACCTGCTGTCTTCATGATGATGATGTCCCCAGCGCAGAAAACAGCACGCGGGTCATGGATTCCTTTTCTTGAGGTTGAAATTAACTTCGCAAGGAACTGCTGCTACGAAAAAACTATAACTCATTTGGGATACCACTCGCGTTTTTATTGATATAGACACTAGAAACTGTTCTTGATCACAACGTATTGAACATATCTTTCTACTGTCATTATATCTGGCTAAAATAACATGAAATACATCCTGCGACAGACAACATGTCTGTCTACTGGAACCGTCACAACTGGAGAATAAAATTTCATGAATCAAATACTACTACTACAGACAACATGTCTGTACCTAGCGACGGTCGGAACTGTAGTAAATGAAACTGCATGAAACAAATACTGCTATAACAGACAACATGTCTGTCTACTGGAACGATCAGAACTGGAGAGCTGGACTGCCCGAGACACTTCGCGCGCCAAGCCAGCAAGGCGTGACCTGAATGACACTGCTCACATGGTCGAATGCACATCTGTTGTATACAGTTATTAGTTTAAGCTGGCATCGTAGTTACAGCACTGATGTCACGTATACGCCTGGAATAAAATCAGTCTCGAAACTTCTTGGACGGATGGTGGAAGGCTATAGACAGAGAGATGTTAAATCAAACACCTTTGGCTGTGAGTAGAACGATGCTTGAAGCCTTCAGCATCTATCATAGTAAAATATTATCGAGAAACCTCTCACAAAAGCAAAATAAATACTGGTCGTGTGTAATGGCCGATAGTTGGACCAAAGTTAATATATTGACACTCATGGGTGATGCAGGAAATGTTGGACGTAGCGAAGCAAACATGAAATTCTAAACTCCGTTTCCAGATGTTCCTTTACAAACAAAAGCACAGTAACATTAGTGACAATGGCGTTGAGTAAGAGGTGAAATCGCTAAAATTGAGCAAGGTCCCAGGACTAAATGAAGTCCTTCTCAGTTTCCACATAGAATTCGCGGCTGACTTAGCCCTTTCTTTAACCATAATACATAACTCAGACAAAAACTGTGCATAATGATTGGAAGAAAACCCAGATTACTGAGACCTGCAAGACAGATAGCAGAAGCGATCCACAAAACCATCGTCCATTATCATTGACATCCAGCTATTGTAGTCTCTCATAAGTAGATAAATTCTAAACTGAAATGTAATGAGATATCACGAACAGAATGCCCTAATGCCCACCAACATGAATTTCGAAAGCATTGGTCATGATAAGCAAACTCGTGCTTTCTCACATTACATCCTGAAAGCCGTGAATGAAGGTAGTCACGTAGACGTAATATTTTTTGTATTTGCGAGAAGTATTTTTACTCGATACCTTGTCGACAACGTCTATCAATTGGGATATCAAACGAAATTTGCGATGAGATTAAGGTTTCGTAGTAGGGAGGACGCAGAGTGTTATCTTGAGTGGACAGACAGATGTAGTTGTGTTTTAGCTGCAGGCATCTCTACCAAGACTTCAAGGAGTTAACATTAATAATGAGTACATAAAGGAGTCAGCGACATGGCTACAAGTGTATTCAACAACCTGCAAGAGCACATTAAATGTCATATAGTGATATGAAGTGGAAGTTAAGACTAAATTAACCAACTTTCTGGACAACTTCTTCTACTCCACCGAAGAATATCTTCACATAATCTCTTGAATTCAATGTTTTATATTATTTTATGTTTAGAATTAAAGCTATATTTCAACTGCCTTTAATAGTGTTCAGTCATTTCACTTACCGTTAGTAAATTACGAAAAAAGAAGATCTTTGATTTTTGGCACATCCAGAGGTCGTTCCCCGTGGGATCCATGGAATACTTTAATCACAAGGAAATATTTTGATCACAAGGGTTCAGTGATCGGTAAATAAGGTGGCAGACCTGTTAACTGATTAGAATATGGAATAGGTCTACAAAGGCAATTGCTACAAAATACTCGTGCGAATCATCGTAGAATGTTGCACAAGAGAGTAGCAACCATACCAGATAGTATATACCGGACACATCAAAGACAGGCAACGAATGGTCATAGCTTTGCTTGATCCACAGGAGAGTGCCACGAAATTACTATAAAACGTTTACTGGCAGACACTTGAAGATAAGCGATCTCCCGTGAAAGCCTGTTTTCAACATTTATGGAACCAATGTTGATCCAGGAACGTACCTCAGGTTCAACGCATCGCTCCTGTAAGAACCGCGAAGACACGATAGGTCAATTACAGCGCGCACAGTCATTTATCATTCTTAACGCACT
Organism: Schistocerca piceifrons; assembly: GCF_021461385.2. Lineage (NCBI taxonomy): Eukaryota > Metazoa > Arthropoda > Insecta > Orthoptera > Acrididae > Schistocerca > Schistocerca piceifrons. Next base: position 670,373,210 of record NC_060139.1, read on the forward strand.
CCATATCCGACGCTGATAACCTTGTCTTTGAGCGGCTGTAAGCACCAAACATCCATATCCGAATGGAACTGGTAGAAATCTCAACACTGCGTAGAAGAGCGAGCACCATCTCCCATGTACTTCGCAGTAGTTTGCGGAGTATGGGTGTAGATGTGTCTAAGAAAGCCTCCTAAGGTATAATTATTTTTTAACTATTATATTGGATGATTTTTCTAAGGTTTAATTGCGAAAGTTGTTCTTCTAGATTATATATCCTTGTTTAACGTAAGGTCTTTTTCTGTGCGTGATCAGTACTGGATAGACATCCTTGATTTTTTTTCTTCCTGTGAAACACGCAGGTCACGTGCATGATAGAATAGAAACAGAAACGGGCAGCGGAAAAGCAATCACACCATAACTGATGCACATTTCTGCTTCTTGTTATTTGTTAATGTTTGTTTTGATGCGATTAATAAAAGCGCTATCACGAAGTAATCAGTTTTTTAAATAATCAAAACCCCAGTTATCGTTGACAAATAACAAGCAGCAAAAATGTGGTCTCTTGCTGCGAGATTTTTTATCTTATTGCCACGTGTACTTCGTTTTAGTAACAATACGGCCACCATTTTATTCATTTACGCACTTAAAACCAAGCAATTAGAGTTACTGTTGAGTGGGCTTTTACACAGTATGACCCAAAGATGTCATTTATGCCATAAAGTGAAGCAATTTCATTTTGGGGGAAAATATTGCTCAGCTAGTATAATTTTTATCAGCATCAGCTTCTTCGAACAATTCAGAAAACGCTAAACACGTAAACAATTTGGTGTCCACCTGTCATTGCTGTCAAAAAAGGCTGTACTGTTGTTATGAAAATATATGCCATAAAATGTATAATTGTAACTTCTAGACTTACAAGAAATGAAAATAATTTACTTTATTCATTTTGCATCATATCTACTTATTCTTAGTGTGTTTTCTCTTTGAAATTCGATGGATAATCGTCAGCTTGACTACCAATTCGTTTGCCCCCACCACGTGACTCATGTGGACATGGCCTTGATAGCAACACGGAAGCTATAATGGTGTCCTGGCAGTAGTGTTTGCGTTCGTGGTGAGAACAGAAGACCGTGGTGTAGTTCTGTTACATACGGTGTTTCATTAAATGGAACTAGAGTTTTAATGTGTTTTCTGGAATCTGAATTCTGCCCTCTCGTACCGTATTAGTTTCTTAACCGTTTTTCGTAGTTTGTAAACAAGTGCGACAGCAAATTTTCACCATGCCTGCCAGCGGGCCCGTCTACCAGCCTACTACCGAAACATACGAGCAACAGAGGGACTGGACGCGCGTCAGTTATTTGTCTCAGACTGTTAGTAATGGCATTAACAGAACGAAATGCCTGCAGTGGGTAACGCTTGTCCTCGGATTGTTTGCTTTAGCAGCAGGGCTTATTATGCTCATTGAAGGAGCTGTCGATTATTCAGACACCCGCCAGCACGAAGCGGATGAAAGTGGTTCTACAAGTGATTTAGTGATTGCAGTTGCTGGTGCAATTCTCATTGTCATTGGTTTTGTACTTATAGCCTTTTACGTACGCACGATCAGGAGGAGGAAGAGTTGCTTCTGCTTCGACTCGAAGGAACAGAGACTGGCCAGACAGCTGGACAACCAGGCAAGCAACGGCCAGGTGAGGACACGTACTTCTTGGAAAAATATTGACTACCACATTGTTCTGTGCTGAGTATTCAATACTAATTTGAAACCCTCTCTAGTGTAAAATTTTACTATTAGGAATATCATCGAGAGATGGCTTCACAGCCAAACTAAAGTTGTTGTTAAATAGTAAAACTGTTTGAGAGTATGCTGTGGGTCGCTACCAACATATTCACATAGGCCTACATGTAATTTATTTGCTGCTGTGTCACCTCTGTTGGCTCTTGTGTGGGAATTACATTCCCGTTACTAATTGTATTTTAAAACCGACATTATTCAAACTCAGATGTTATCTAGCCCACAGAGAAATATAAAATCATATTTTAAGTTACATTTTGTTCTTGGCTACCCTCTAAGTGAAGCCATGTCTTAATTGTTAAGACTATTAAGTTTATGAAGTTAATACAGTGTTTTGCTTTAAGTCCATATTAGTTACAGCTGTAATAGCTAACGGAATGGTTCTGTGCGATTTTCTTGAACCCATTTGTAGGTACTTATGTTAAGACAGGCTAAGAAGGTTTGTTTCTTGTTGTAATGTAAAGATTTTCTCTGTTGCGTTTGTAAGAGAACACATTTACACTTCTGTAGAATGGAAATTTTGTACCTTAATCTTTTATGTTTTTCAAATCGGAAATTGAGAGTATACTGTATATTATAAGCTGTGTTTGTGCATTTTATGCTAACTCATGGAGTATTTTATGGTAGGTACCGGTTTTTGATAAATTACAGACTTCTCTTTTTACTATAGCTAGGTCTCTCTAGGCTTTTTCTGCGTAGGCTTGCCATATTAGAAATGTAAATTTTACTCTTAAGCAAACTATTGCATGGACTGCGAAAGTTACGTAGGAGTGAAATGGCATCATTGCTAATAGTGTAGCCATTACTCTTTGATAAATGAACAGTACTAGTTAATTTTATGATTTAAGTAGCATGTAGTCGTGAGATTTTCAAATCTTTGTGATAACTGCAGTGGTATAGGCCTAACCCTGAAAATTTCTATGCTAGTGCATTTCTATAATAGTGCTCTTATATTTTTGTAGATCTCAAGGAATTTATAATACAAATTATGTGATAGGCTGTGGGGAATTTTATAAAAAGAAAGTTTCAACCTTGGTAATTACTGCAACAAAAACAATTTGCAAACTATCACAATAAATTGTGGTAATTTAAAAATCTGAAACTGATACTGCTATATGGTATGGTGTCTTGGTAACTAGATTGTGGGCATTTGGGACAGAAGTTAAGTACAGAATAAATTATTTTGTTAGCAGTTGCAAAATACCTAGCCCCTCCACTCTCATGTTACAAATCCCATTGATGCATGAAAGAGTGAGCATATAAGCAGTGTACATTTTCCTTCTGGAAGTATCATTCATTTAGTATATGTTTTGAAGGTTTTGGAAGTTTGTTGTCAAGATAAGACATACCCTTTAAGTAAATTCCATGAAACTGAAATTTGAGATAAACTAACTGTGGCAGCAGGTTAATTTAGGTAAAACAAACCAGGAGACTTACTAAGTGTTAAAACTGATGGAATGACAGTTCCTGCACTCAAAATAATGTAAAAAGCAGAGGGGAGTGTTATCGCAGAGACAGCCAGTGTTAAAAAGTAGTGCAACTATTTTTTGCTTCTATAATCAGCACTACTTTTCATGGTACTTGCCTAGAAAGAGCCCACATGCTGAATTTACTGAACTGTTATATTTGAATGTTGAAATGTTGGTGTTCTTAGATGTGCTATTCATCCAGGTTTTACATTGATAAAAATAGTAAAGATAATACAGACATTTAAAATGAGTTAGACTGAAAGTGCAAAACAGTTACTGGGCAAATGTATGGATTTAAAAGAATGTTTAACTAGGAGAAAGATACATACCATCTACAAAAAAGAGGCATTTGGAGAAAAGAGAAGCAGCTGTATGAATATCAAGAGCTCAGATGGAAAACCAATCCTAAGGAAAAGGTGAAAAAGAGTATATAGAGGTCTATACAAGGGAGATGAACTTGAATGCATTATTATAGACATAGACGAGGATATATATGATTAAGAGATGAGAGATGATACTGTGCACGAAGAAATTGATAAAGCACTGAAATACCTGAGCTGAAAAAAGGTCCCGAGAGTAGACTACATTCTGTCAGAAATACTAATAGCCTTGGCAAACCCAGCCATGACAAAGAATAGAATGTTTTGGAATGCTACAAATATTTGCGAGGAGATCTGGTAATTAATGATGCCCTTTTTTTTCTCATCTTGATACATAATGTGCACTTACTTGGTAATATGAACGTCAATTTACAGTGAGAATCAACAGAAATAAGTTGCGTTGAAATATTATGTCTGTTGACTATCAGAAAGTGTAATTAAGGATCTACAGGATGTAATTAGGTGCTAATAGTTGGCTGTAGGCATAGTTCCTGTGCTTCTGAGCAGTTATTAGGGTTGGACATTAACAGATCTGGTAGGTTATCGTAGCTTGTGAATTCCTGAAAATGAGGTACGCTCATCTCCCTAGTCCAAATGATGATCTATTCAGTTTCTCAAAGTTATCATTTAGGGCCCATCATAAATGAGAGAAAATGTAGACATTCTTCAATTTTGTAATTATTTTAAAAAAATACATTATCTGCATGTTTGGTTTTTAAATATCATTAGAATGATTGACCGAAATAGAATAGCATGAAATCTGATTTTGAAACAGATTTTGATTAAATTTCTTTGCTTTATTTGTACGGAAATGTACTGTGTGCCCATATTGTTCCTGCTGTACAGACTTATGTGAAATATTTTGCTGTTTGTGGAGTATTACACACATTAAGATGCCAAATGTACTTTGTATGTAAACAATTCTTTTTGAAAGAATTTTTTAAAATGAAATCACTTTTGCAAGCCAGAGTTTTCATAACAACATATAGTATAGTAATGAAGACTTTGCTTGAAAAGAAAAATTCATTTCATAAAACTTACTCACTGAGACAAAAGTTGGCTAGTGCTTAAAAACAGAAGCAATTCCCATTACTGCTAAAAGAAATTCACAAAAACAGGAGACAGCACTCAGCTTTTGGAACCTATTTGCTGCTTAGGAACTGAGTGGCTTTGCCTCCCATTTCCCTCTTCCCTCATTGAAAAATGAGTCCATTGATCTGAAAGCTAGCCAACCTGCCCATCTCTTTGTGACTTTTAAGTAATATTTTTTTCTCTTTATCACATTTTTTTACAGTGTCAGCATATCACTTTTATTAACGAGACATCAATTAGCAATTCATTCTTAATATATTTTGGAACATAACTTTCCACAGATGGTATCTCCTTTCTTGCCCAAACAGTAGCACAACTCTGACAAAACAGTGAAGATGTAAGCTCCGTTTACCTTAAGGTTGGGTTATCGGATGTTCTACTGCCTGCTTACCAAATAATGCAATAGTTTATAAGTGAAAGTGATGTTTCTAAAATGTGGCATAGTAAATTATTATTTAAGACTATCCCCAAAATAAAGATTAGTTTTTAGGAATTTACCTTCTACAAAACAAAATTGTTTTCCCTTGCCACCAAGCCATGTTTCGGCACATGCTGTCTACTCTCTTAGTTAAGTATTTCTAAAACAATATATAGTTCGAAATGGCATTTTATATTACTTTTTTCGATGAAGTGCGAGCGTGTGCTCGCACGGTTTTCTACCTTTCTTAGATCTAACCATGTGGTAAGACCAATGCTCTGCACAAAGTGAACATAATACCAAAAGAAATCACATGTGGCACATTATTTGTAATATATATTAGCTGCCACTGTCATGCCAGTTGTTTCTTTGCTTCATGATTTCAGTGTAATAGAAATGAAAACTTAAAGTGCCTCCTTTTTCTCAATTACCCACTGAGCACTGCAAGAAACAGAAATGACAGTGTATTACCTAATTCTCACACAGTGTTTATCCCAATTGGTGTGTCTTGCATTTTTTACATTTTGCATTGCATGCCTTCCTATTAATTCCTGTGCAGTCGACAATTCCACATACTAACTTTGTGACTACTGTAGGTGCTGACATTGAATCCATCAACTGATCTTCTTGTGACTGCACAGTATGCTCCTGTGTCAGAGATTTCGTATCAGCCACCAGCAGTGTCTGAGGAGGAGGAGACACGCAAACTCATGGGTAGTGACAACAAAGAGTGGTAAGTAGAAGTATGATATTTCATGTTATTTTCTTCTACGTTTTGTGGCTATCTTGTACAATACAGGTCCAAGTTTTCATTTGCATGAGCTAGAGCACATTCAAATGAGCTGCCGTGAGAAAATAATGCATGGTCAACATCTAAAAAATGTAGAGGTTGATAATGCATGTAGAAAAGTAGAAGTAATGTTACTGCACAAATTTTGCCAATGTACCAGAAATTTCATCAGTACCACAAATTGCTGCAACATTCACACACAGCCCTTTCGAAAATATTGAAATATAGGAAAATGTTAGGTTATTTCTTTCCAGTCCAAATTCGTGGCTCAAAATTGCAGTAGAAAGACTTAAACATACAGGTGACTTAATTGTATTGATTATTTGGGTTTTAAAATCAAATACAGCATTATGATTCTATTGAAATATACAGCCCGAAACTACAAAGTAGGCGTGGACTTTTCTCAAGATTTCAGAGTAATATTGTACCTTGATGCCCACCCGTAGTTTATCACTTTCATTAGGGCAGTTCTGGTGTAAAGCAGATGCCAGACTGAGATTCGGTGGAGGAATCCTAAGGAAATGCAGTCCGAAAACAAAGTAAGTAGGTTACAGTGCACTTTGTTTGCACACTGCTTGAATATTGCTCACCAGTCTGGGATCCGTACCAGATAGGGTTGATAGAAGAAATAGAGAAGATCCAACGGAGAGCAGCACGCTTCATTACATGATTATTTAGTAATCGCGAAAGTGTTACGGAGATGATAGATAAACTCTAGTGGGAGACTCTGCAGGAGAGACGCTCAGTAGCTCGGTACGGGCTTTTGTTGAAGTTTCAAGAACGTACCTTCATCAAGGAGTCGAGCAGTATATTGCTCCCTCCTACATATATCTCTCTTAGAACCATGAGGATAAAATCGTAGAGATTAGAGCCCACACAGAGGCATATCGACAATCTTTCTTTCCACAAACAATAGGAGACTGGAATAGAAGGGAGAACCAATAGAGGTACTGAAAGTACCTTCCACCACATACCATCAGGTGGCTTGCTGAGTATGGATGTAATTGCAATTAGTTAACATACTGCATCAGTGATGTCTGTAATGATGCAAATGGTACTACCAGCATACTGCCCCACAGAAGGTTCTATATGCATTAGGAATTATTACATTGAATGAAAAGTGACACATCTCACAAAAACTAAATGAATAAAATAAATTAAAAAAATTTATAAGAAATTTTTCCATTTGATTTTATTGAAGAGGTCCAGGACTGCCATGCCTTACACATACGTTATTTTCACTTGATGTGAAGTAAGTAATTCATGTTCTGAACACAAAACAATCTTTCTACTACAGGCAAAAAGTTATTAAAGTATACTATGGAAGCCTTTGTACATTACGTAGTTCAGGATATTGTTCGTGCAAAGAATGTTGACACTCGGCACTGTAGATGATGGGAGCGGCTGTAAATGGGAAATGCCTTTACGGTCGCTCCCATCAGCCATCGCGCCTAGTGTCAACTTTTTTGCATGTATAGTACTAGTATCAGTGATTTTGTTACTACATTGGCATGTTCAGTGAGGAGTTACTGACTGTGTGTGGGCTCGGAAACATTTCATGTCAGTCTTCCCTCCACCCCCCTTCCTGCTGTTACTATCCCTGTCCATGATATTTATTATAGGTTGCAGATTGTTGCCTGATCTTCTCTAAATTTACACAAAAAGAGTTTCCCTAGAATGCTGCGTAACTTCTAGAGTTCACGTTTTAAGTTCTAACCATCTCTACTAAGCATCAGTATTGGTTATACTAACCTGTAATGGTCCTTACAGTATGTCACTGATTTCATTCAATTTTTGCTGTTGACACTACTGTTGAGTACTCCATTAGTCTTGGGTTCCTTCATGAATGAGACATTTAATTAGAACTCCTCCAATAAAAGTCTTCTTCTGCATTCCCACAGTTGCCTTATGTGTTAGTTCCATTAAATATCATTTTGAGTAATAAATTTAAGATTCCATTCTGTACCACTCGTGCATTGCTGGTTTTATCAAGTCAAGCAAAGATGATTCCTGCACCACCTTCATTTTTTTATTCTGTCCATCCTTGTTACTCAGACTGTTTCTGTGTAATTTTGTGTCACATCCATGTATTCATTGTCCAGTTTTCAGAAGAATAGGTCAGGATAAGCACATAGAGGAATTCATAAATTCCTTGGTCTTCAGTGGGACATCCGTATTCCATTCCGTACACTTCTTGGAAATGATACGGCTTACTGCACTCCCTGACTTCTTAATTTCTTTTATTTTTTTCTTGTTACTCTTTAAATATATTTAAAGCTGTCAGCATTTTTTTGGCTGTTACAATCCTGACAGCACAAGTCCAAGGATATTTCTCTCCCTTTTCCAGGTCGCAGATAAGAATTAATTCGTCACAAGTTTCGTATAGTCCAACTGCCGCTGCCCATGCACCTGATTGCTGCTGAATGCCATCTTCCTTATTCCGCGAGATCATTTAGTTAACTATTACTGTTTTACTCAATGACTTTCCATCAATTACTACGACATGTGATCTTTCTGACGGGAAATCACGCATACAGTTGCACAACCATGACTATACTCATAGTTACACAATTGTATTAGAAGTTGCTTGTGAGGAATGGTGTCAAGAGCCTTCTTGATATCTAACATTATGTAATCAGTTTGTCATCTGTAGATAGCACTTATTACTTCATGAGAAGGAAGAGCTGGTTGTGTTTTACAAAAACATTTTCTTAATCCTGGTAGCTGTTTGTCAGTAAATAGCTTTCTTTGAGGTAATTCTTAGTGTTTGAGTACACTATATGTTCAAGACTTCCAATGCAAATACCAATCATCAATATTGGTCTGTAATTCAGTGGATTAATCCTATTTCCTTTCTTGGTTGTTGGTGTGACCAGTGCAACTTTCCAGTCTTCAGGTGTGGCTCTTTCAGCAAGTTATCGGTTGTATGAGACAGCACATACTGAAAGGAGCCTGACTGGTACAAAATCTGGACCAGGGTCCTTGCCATTAAGTGATATAAACTGCTTCACTAATTGATATCTACTTCCCAGTTGTTCTTGATGTGAATTAGTCTTTTTTGCTAAAGGAATTTTGGAAAACTGTGTAGAAATTCTGCCGAAGTGGTATTGTTATCGGTCACATCACCATTGTGAGGTCATGATTGCGTCTTGCTGCTTGTATACTTTACATGTGACCAGAATCTCTTTTGGTTTTCCAGCAGATTTTGTGATGAGATTAGTTGTGGGAACTATTAAAAGCATCTCATATTGAATTTTGCACTAAATTCCAAGCTTTTGTAAACTTTGCCTATCTTCGGGGAGTTTTGCATTCTTTTAAATTCGGTCTGCATTTTTCATTGCTTCTGCAACAGTGCCCTGGCCTGTTTTGTATGCCAGAGGAATCAGTAACATCTGTTAATTTATGTGGTATGTATCTCTCAATTTCTTTCATAGTATTTCTCTGAATTTAAACGACATCTTACCTACACTTACAGTCAGACTGGAAGGAGTCATACCATAGTACATTCCATCCACTACTGAGCAACTGAATGTCATGCACAGCATTAAAGTTGACTCCTCTATGTATTTATTACAGTCAGTTCTAGCCATACCTGAATCCTTCGGTCAGGTCAACACAGATGACTCCAAAGATGAGGAAAAAACTGGATTTGCATATGTATGTAATAATTATTTTGAACTCCCAATATTTACTGTGCAAAAGTTGCATTTATGCCGTAGAATAAATAACTCTACTTACAGCTTACCTATATCAAAAACCTGCTCTATCCAAGAAGCCTTTGGTTGCATTGACTCATTCAGCAGTCTCCAGGCAATAAGTTTTCCGAAACATTACCTAGTAAGATATCAAAGTTCCTCTACAACCTTCACAGAACTGGACCCACAATTGTCTTCCTCTGTGTACAGAGTCGTGTCTTCATTCTAGGAAATAACATGAATGAGAAAGGCCCTCAGAAGGAAGTATCTAAGACACCAGGTTTTTTGTAAATTGGAGGAGGAGTGATACACCGATACTAACAAACTCAGAAAAATAAAAAATGCCAGTAAATATAGGAAATCATACTGTCACTTTTCCTAGAGAGTCATTTGTTCCATGTCACATTCTTATTTATTGCACACTCAAAGCTTCTACACGAAGAACCACACAGGTGTCAGTGTGGAGCACTTACAATGGTTAATAACCTTGTTAAACAGACTTTTTAGACTATATCATATTAGGAATATGTGGTTCAATCCCTGCCACATATCCCTAACAGGTGACACGAGTATTGCAATTAAAGTGTAAGAAAACAGTAACTACGACAAGGTTTCAGTCTCGTGTACAAAAATTGCATGTAGTGATTGATACAATTGGGGAAACCTATTTGTCTGAGATGTCCACCCTATTACATTTTGTGTGATCATTAATAAATTCTTGGACGTTGTTTTATATTTATTTTTAATTTTATATCTTCATTATAATTTTCTGTTGGTTATTCAGTGTGTAGAAAGAGGACCAAGGCTTAATGTTCGCAGAAGTCCTTCTCAAAAAGACCCGTTTTCTCTTTGAACTAGTTCTCTGCCTCCCCCACACTAGTTTTACCCTTAAGATGTTTCACCTCTTTCCTGTCAATGTGGAAAGGGTGTGGGGGATGTCTTTTCAACTAGTTGATCTGGAGTGGGGAGGGGAGAATGGTTGGGCTACTGGTGCACTCTTCTCCCACTGACATGACAGCCCTTACATAATTCTGCAAATTGAGGGACTGACAAATATATTGTTGACTCCAATTAACCCTTATTTATTTATTTATTTACTTACTCATTCATTCATTCATTCATTGATAACAGGAGCAGAACTGTCCCATTATTTATTAACTGAGAATGCTATGGTTTTTTAGTGGTCGCTAAAATTTCTGCGTTTCAATACCATGGAACCAATGTGGTCTCTAATAACAAAAAATATGGTTCATTGTGTCTCAGGTTTTCTGGGTGTGATTGATTAATGAGGTGCTTTTGGGTTTCCAGCTGCGTTTATTCAGTTTTATGAGTACAATGGAATCAACAGCTTAGCTGATGACCTGGAAGTCGCGATTACATGTCTGAATTAATTGGAACTGTTTGTGAGGAATAATGTAACAACCTATTCAAACAATTAAGGATTATATGCGCCCATGTCCAAGGTGCAGAATGATGCAGTTGGCAAGGCACTAGATTCTCATTTGAGGGAGGGGTTCATGACTCCTAGGCAGATTTCTCCGTCACTTCCTAATCCTTAGACAAGTTCTGGGATGGTTTCTTTCAAATGGTCATTGCTGATTGTAGCTTGTTCTTAGTTTTTTTAAAAGGGTTGAGAATAGATTTGCCTTTCGTTGTCTTAAATGCAAAAGGTGATAAAGCCGATATTAGGTTGGTATCTAATAATACCAGAGAAGGAAATTCGCTACTCCCATATAGCGGAGATGCTGAGTCACGATAGGCACAACAAAAATATTCACACAATTAAAGCTTTTGGCCATCAAGGCCTTTGTCAGCAGTGCGCGCGCGCGCGGGCGCGCACACACACACACACACACACACACACACACACACACACACACACACACCTGCAGTCTCAAGAGAGCTGAAACTACACAGTGTAGTTTCAGCTCTCTGAGACTGCAGACACATACGGTACGTGGTTTTTTTTTTTTTGTGGTTGTGGTCGTGGTTGTGGTCGTGGTCGTGTGCGTGTGCGTGCGTGCGCACGCGCATCAGCACTGGGGGGGGGGGGGGGGGGGGGGGCTTATAGAACATAACTCCAGTAGGATCAGAGATACAGGCAAGTGTTTTTTTAGCCTCTGGCCTGTAGGCTGCCCTTCATCGCAGGCGTGTTGTGTGATAACATTACTGGCCTACCTACCAAATCGACCTACCTTGCGGAGAAGCCTAGATGCCAGGCCATAAAACAGCTTTCATGGCCCCGACATGTAGGCTACCCTGTATGAGGGGCAATATTGCCTTAGAGTATTATTGGCCTGCTTTATTGCCCTTTACTGTAAGGGCTACACATGCCGATTAGCATGGCTGGGGACAGGTTAAGATGGATAGGAGGAGGACAAAGTGAGGGGGAGAAGGAAGTGGACAGAGGGAGGGATGTGGAGGAAATGCATGGGGGGGGGGGGTCATGGGAGGAGTTGTGACAGCTATGTGGGCAGTGTCTCTCTTACCAAAAACATGCCTCTGCAAATCCTTAATAAAACCCCTCATTTATCTGAATAACAGTGCAAGAACTTTTTGTTCATTTGTGAAATTGTGTGGTCTACGTTGTTTCTACTTTTGTAGGGCATGTGTATTAAGACACTTTAGTAACTTTTTGTATTGATATATTCTAATATTTTGGTTTCCAAAGATAAATTGCTTTATTTCTTATGCACAAGCGTTACATAGCTTAGGTATTACATTCTGTGTTGCAAGAGTGAAATATTTACATTTTGGAATGGAATGATTAGTACTAAAATCTGTAACTGGAGAATTTTATACTTGCTGAATTTTTAATTAGAATCCACCACGAAATACCTGCCCTTTCTTTTCCTTTGTAAGCATGGTATGTATAACAAATAAGATTTTTCTCTGCAAGTAGTTTGCTGTACTATTTTCATTAACTATGAGTTTGACACTTCCAGGATGAGCTTAGACATTAAATGATACATATTATAGCATTTGTTGCTCATCACTGATATATTTAACAGAGCTGTGCTAACAGTTTTTTTAATGTGTGTGCTATTAACAATGCTGCTAACAAGCTTGCTGCACGCTTCATTTGTTTCAGCGTTGAGGAAAGTGAACGTATGCTGGAACCTGATCCACGAATTGTGCTGAGGCCACGTAGTCATGTTGAAGAAGCCTAATGTATTAAAATGAGAGGTATGTTCTAGAATGTATATGGATATTTCATTATGTATAAGATCAGTATGTTAAAATTCGTGTCTCAGAACAATATATCACTTCTAAGTCACTAAACAAATGAAACAAAGAAGGTATTAAGACCTGAGTAAGTTTATTGCCACTAGGGCATAAAACGTTAAACATGCATGTAAAGAAAGAGGATTGTCCTAATTTCTAACAAGGGAACCTCCCCATCACACCCCCCTCAGATTTAGTTATAAGTTGGCACAGTGGATAAGCCTTGAAAAACTGAACACAGCTCAATCGAGAAAACAGGAAGAAATGGTGTGGAACTATGAAAAAAATAAACAAAATATACAAACTGAGTAGTCCATGCGCAACATAGGCAACATCACAGCAAACTATGAGCTCAGAAGCGCCGTCCGTGGTCCCATGGATAGCGTGAGCAACTGCGGTGCGAGAGGTCCTTGGTTTAAGTCTTCCCTCGAGTGAAAAATTTTTCTTTCTTTATTTTCGCAAAGTTATGATCTGTCCATTCATTCATTGACATCTCTGTTCACTGTAGTAAGTTTAGTGCCTGTGTTTTGCGACTGCACCGCAAAACCGTGCGATTAGTAGACGAAAGAGTGTGCCTCTGCAATGGGAACCGAAAACATTTGATCGCAAGGTCATAGGTCAACCGATTCCTCCACAGGAAAAAATTGTCTGATATATTCTATAGGACACTGGTGACGGCATGTGCGTCACATGACAGGAATGTGTTGTCGACCTACCTAACTTGTACACTTGGCGAATGGGTAAAAAGATTCTTCTACCCTGCCCGATTTAGGTTTTCTTGTGGATGTGATAATCACTCCCAAAAAAGTGATGAAAACATAAGAGTTTGTCACATAAACTGCAACAAATGAATGCAACAGTTTCACAGTCGCACAGTTTTCCCTGTGTTCTGTCAAAACATATGTTTTTTAACGTTTTCAAATTTTTCCGTGCGGAGACCATGAAATCCTGCATATGTTCAAGCAAATCTGAACATGTCCTGGAATTTTGGAGAGCGAAGTTGATTATGTGTGAGTGCCTGAACTTTGATAATTGTCTGAAATTAAAAAATTAAACTTTTCACTCGAGGGAAGACTTGAACCAAGGACGTTTCGTACCACACTTGCTCATGCGAACCACAGGACCACGGCACTCCTGAGATCACAATCTCCTGTTAAGTTGCATATCTTGCGCATGAACTACTCAGTTTGTATATTTGGCTTATTTTTTTCATAGTTCCACACAACTTCTTCCTGTTTTCTCAATTGATGTGTGTTCAGTTTTTCAAGGCCTATCCACTGTGCCAACTTATAACTAAATCTGAGGGGAGTGCAATGGGGAGGTTCCCTTGTAAGAGTCAGAGGACATGTAAGTCTCTAATGGGTGCCAGGAGGAGTAAATATTGAGCAGATAGGCTAAGTCGCACAACACACTTAAAATCGGGTTGAAATAAAGAACTCATCACCGAAATTGTATTAAAACACTGTTCATTACACTGCAACTTGTTCTTTTTTCACAATTTAATTGCATACGCTTCAGCACTCCAGCTGTTAACAAACGTCAAAACTGTTTGACACATTAGTGCTACTTGACTTGACTGCTTGAAGAGTCCACAAGAATAAAGATACCACACTAAGGCTACCACTTTTTATGTTCATACAGCCTTCCTGACTTGAAATCTGTATTCACAAAGATTTCTCCACTTCTACCTGAAAGTGCTTCAGTTCTGTCTTATTCTTTAAGTCTCCTCCAGTTGGAAGGAGTAAACCATCAGAGACACTGGCAGTCATGGGTAATTTACTCGCAATGAGTCAAACATCATATCTTCTCAGATGGTATGTACTAAACGTAAACGAATGAGGCTAATGATTCAGACACTCCCAGCCGCATATCGTGTCCTCATGGTTTCGCATATTGAAGGAGGTCAGTCCTTTGCTACAGTTAATCCAATTATTATTCAGAAACGTGCTGATGCAGTTGCCAGCCCGGTGAAGTCCTGTTCTTGTCCACGCAATGGCTCTTCTCTTTTGGAGACTACTTACACTGAAGTGCCAAAGAAACTGGTACACCTGCCTAGTATTGTGTAGGTTCCCCATGAGCATGCAAAAGTGCCACAACACGATGTGGCATGTCATCTGAAGTAGTGCTGGAGGGAATTCACAGCATGCGTTCAGCAGGACTATCCGTAAATTCATAAGAGTATGAGGGGGAGGAGACCTCTTCGAAATGGCACATTGCAAGGCATCCTAGGTATGCTCACTAATGTTCATATCTGGGGAGTTTGGTGGCAAGCGAAAGTGTTTAAACTGAGAAGAGTGTTCCTGGAACCACTCGGTAGCAATACTGGGTTTGTGGGTTGTCGCATTGTCCTGCTGGAATTGCCAAAGTCCATTGGAATGCACAATGGTCGTGAATGTGGATGCAGGTAATCAGACAGGATGCTTAAGTACTTGTCACCTGTCAGTTGTATCTACATGTATCAGGGTCACTTGTCACTCCAACTGCACATGCTCCACACCATTAAAGGCTCCACCAGCTGGAACAGTCTCCTCACATGTGGGGACCCTGGATTCATGAGGTGGCTTCTTTATAAAATTTGAAACTCGTCAGACAAGGCATCATGTTTCCAGTCATAAGCAATCCAATGTCAATGTTGACAGGCCCAGGTGAGGTGTAAAGCTTTGTCATGCAATTATCAAGGGTACATGAGTGGACCTTCGGCTCCAAAAGCCCATATTAATGTTTCGTCGAATGGTTCGCAAACTGACACTTGTTGATAGCCCAGCATTGAAATCTGCAGCAATTTGTAGAAGGATTGCACTTATGTCTCATTGAAAGATTATTTACAGTTGTTGTTGATCTCGCCATGCAGGATCTTTTTTCGGCCACAGTGCTGTTGGAGATTTGATGTTTTACCGGTTTCCTGAAATTTTCAGTACATTTGTTGAATGGTCGTACAGGAAAATCCCCACTTCATCGCTGCCTTGGATATGCTGTGTCCCATAGCTTGTGTGCAGATTAAACCACCACATTCAAACTCAGTTAAATCTTGATAATCCACCATTGTAGCAGCAGTAACTGATCTAACAACTGTGCCAGCTTCAGTGTACGATTCTCAAGCACAACAACTGCTTGTAGCTTCAGTCCTCTGTGGCTATTTTGTTTGTGTCGAGGACCATCAGATGAAAATGCTTTGTGTGGTGTTATTTATACTAGGCTGCTCAATGGTCTGACCAAGGCAGAAATCAAAACTTGCCTCTCTGATCAGGGCGTCATTGCAGTCTATTGGATGATGAAAAAGGTAACTGCATCCTTAGTGCCTACATGCACTCTTCTTCTCTCGTTCAAGAGAGGAGTACTTCCTTCAAAGATGAGAGCAGGCTGTGAAAGTTCAGTCCAGTTGCACATTACGAACACAATGCGCTGCTACCAGTATCATAGTTACAACCGTAGTCAGATGGCCAGTTGACATACAGCCAAATGTGTAACCTGTGGTAGGGATTCTCACAAGGGCAATTGTGCTCGTCCCCCCAAAATGCCAGGGACATGGGTCCCCTCCCCCCAGCCAGAGGAGCAATGGCCTCCTCCGGATACTCCCAAGCGGAAGGGGTCCCTTGGGACTCTACCTTCCATAGTTGTCCCCCACCCCCCTAGTAGTCCAGCGGACACCCGCCAGTGGCTGAAAGAGCCACTGGTTGCTGGTTGATGGACTTCGAGGTCTTCTTCTGTCCCTGAGGCTACTTCTGAGAAGCCCTCCCAGCAAGCCTCTAAGAAGCAGCTAGAGGGCAAAACTTCAAAATAGTAGTCTGCTAAGAAACAGGAGCCTCCAGTGCCATTTGTACCAGCACTCCCTCATGGCCCTATGTCCAAGGATGAGGTGGAGATTCTGACATCCCCTGAGGACCTAGATCTCATCAACGCCTTGGATGCAATGGTACTGGATGCCAACACTCAACCAGTGGCGACGGGGTGATGAGGCCCAATTTGCCTTCTTGCTCTGTCCATGCCAACCCAGATGACAGAAAGCGCCATTCTCCAGTGGAACCATGGCATCTTCATCCTTACCTCTGTCTGTAGTGAACCTGTGTCCTTCAAACACCTTTAGAAGCTGTGGCTGTCAAGGTGAGGGACAACACAGGAAATCACCATCTGTAACATTTACCTCCCTCCAGATGGTGAAGCACTACCCCCTGTTTTGGCTGCACGCATTTCGCAACTTCCTCCACCTTTTCTCCTTAATGCCCATAACCTTTTGTGGGATGGAGCCAAGGTTACTGGGCATGGCAAAGATGTTAAGGACCTACTAACACAACTCGATATTTACCTCCTAAATACAGGTGCCCCACACATTTCAGTGTGGCACATGGCACATTTTCAGCCATTGATCTCTCGGTTTGCAGACCTGGCCTTCTCCCAACTGTCCACTGGAGAGAACATGATGACTTTTGTGGTCCTGCCCACCTACCCCAGTGTCCCTCCTCTCAAAACTTGCCCAGGTGGGTTCCTCCCAAGGCTGACTGGGATGCCTTCACATCCGCTACCAACATTAAGTATCCGTTGCATGCCACCATCAATAAAGTGATCCATGTCTTCACTAATACTATTGTTGCCACAACTGAATGGGCAATCCCTTGTTCCTCTGGTTGCCCCCAGTGGAAGTCAGTGCCTTGGGGGTCGCCAGAAATCGCTGCGGCCATTAGAGACCGTAGGTGGGCCGTCCAACATCATAAGCACCACCTCTCCCTGGAGAACCTTATTGCCTTCAAACGGTTCCACATCCAGGTTCGTCGCCTCATCAAACGAGGGAAGCAGGAGTGTTGGGAACACTGTCACCACTGTTGGAAGATGAACCTCTCCCTCCCAAGTTTGGACCAAGCTCCACAACTTGACAACTATCAGAACCCTGCAGGTATACCTGGAATTTCCACAAATGGAGCTGTATCAGCCAATCAAGACATAATTGCAGAGCCTGTAACTGAGCAATATGCTTGCAACTCTTAGGTCTCAGAATTACCACCCCACCTTTCGTCTCCTCAGAGGGTGGAATGACAACACTTATCTTTCGCTCCATGCCAACCCGAGCCTTATAATGCTCCCTTCAGTCAGTGAGAATTTCTTAGTGCCCTTGCCGACTATCCTGACACATCCCCTGGCCCAGACCACATAAATTGCAAATGCTAAAACATCTGTCAGCAGATTCCCACTGCCACCTCCTTACCATCTTCACCCGCATGGTATTGTACCATCTAAGGGTGGGCATTTGGCCTTCTCTCTGAGGCCTCCACCCCCCATTTTAACTCTGTCACCCTTTCTTTCCATTTGTTTGTCTTGGTGTTTGTCTTTCTCCTTGTGTTCATCTCCCCTTGCCGTTTTGGGGTGGTCATTTTAGTGTTTTGCACAGTGGCTGGCTCATCCTCTTTTATTATTTTGATCAGCCAGCCCAGACCATCTGCTCTACGTGTTTAATACCTCCTCCTACTTTTCCTTGTGGTGTATGTTTCCCCAGGTTCCCTTCCCCCCACCCAGTCCGCTTTCTTTTTAGGTGTGGTTCCCCATTCATTTTCCTGTTTTACTTTCCCAGACATACTTAGGGTGTTGTTTTACCTTGAGCTTTGTTTGCTTCCGGAAAAAGGGACTGATTACCTTGTAGTTTAGTCCCTTCATACCCCAAACCAACCAACCAAACATCCTCCCAACTGTATCAGTTGCAATGGCGACCATGCAGCCTCCTTCAGAGATTGTCTTGTATATCTTAATAAGCTGGCCATTCAGGAGATCTGGGTGAAGGAAAAAGTGTCATACCTATCACTCACAAGTTGTTGACTAGTTGGAAGCCCTGCGTTTTACCACCGGCTCTTACAGTACAGTTCTTGCTACATCTCACTCCACAATGGACATGGCCAAGCAGACATGAGACCTCAAATTCAGCACTGCAGTTGTAAAATATTCCGCAGTGAAATCACCTGCTACACAGCCGAGAAGCTGAAAAGGACCAAAAGAACATTCCTGCAAAGACTTTTTATGCTCCTCCAGCCAATAGACATCTGAATTGTATTTGCCAACTGCAGAGGCTCCAAGAAATCAAACAAGGGCAGACGGTCTTCTCCTTAACTGACTCTGAGATCCTCTGTAAAGTTGTTGCTGCATGATACCCTCACCTGGCTGACCTGCATGTCACTGGTGCTCACCACCAACCATTTTTCTGCCATGGGCTCTGCTGATCGAACAAGGGAGAATGCCAATGCCTTTGTAGATCACATGGACCAGGATCCTCCAACCTCTGTGCCCTGTAGCAGTGTGTCTTCAGAGGGTGGCACTTGGCAGCAGCCAAGATGACACCACTTCACTTTTTCCCTCCTCCCCCTTCTCCATCATGACTCTCCTCCAATGGAATGTTCGCAACCTTAGATCCAACAAGGAGGAATTACAGCTGCTCTTGGAATTGCAGCATCCACTTATCCCCTGCCTCCAGAAAACAAAATTGCATCCTCATGATCGCTTCAGCCACTCGCATTTCTTCCTGGTCCACTTTGACCTACCCCCTGAGGACGGCATTCCGTCTCATGGGGGAGTCGTGCTGCTCATCTGGGATGATGTTCAGTCAAATCATCTCCCTGAACACCTGGGTAAAAGTTGCTGTAATCCGCATTTTGCGCCCTCACTTCACCTTTTCTCTTTCTACCATGTACATCTCTCCGTCCTTCAGTGTCACCAAGGCAGACTTCCTCCAGCTTGTTGGACAACTCCCTCACCCTGTTCTCTTTTGCTGCTGTGTGACATATGCACACCGTCCTCTTTGAGGCTCGCACAGAACTTGTCATAGGTGTGCCCTCTTGACTGATCTTCCCAATCAACTCCACCTCGTCTGCCCTAACACTAGTATATCCACATTCGATTCAGACTCCACGCACAACTATTCCCATTTGGACCTCTCATTCTGCATTGCCCAGCTTGCTCGGCGTCACGAATGATCCTTTCTGACATTCGAGTAACCATTTCCTGTGTGCTATCTGTTTGCTGTCTCCTACCCCACCTACGTGCAAATCCAAGTAGCAGCTTTCTGAGGTTCGACTGGAGCTTTACTTCTACCTGGTGACATTTGACGAATAATTTTTCCCCAGTTGTGATGACCAGGTAGAATATTTTACCAATGTTATCCTTACTGCTGCACAATGTTCTATTTCTCACACTTCATATTTACCTCAGTGTCCCAGTCTCTTGATGGACTGAGGGATGCCACAACACAATTCGCACACTGTGACATGCTCTCCATGATTTTAAGTCTTCCTGTGATGGCAAACTGTATTAGATATAAACAGTTGTGTCCACAATGTTAGTTCTCTTACTAGTTCTCTTAACAGTTCCACTCACTCTACCATCAGACATGGACTAATCTCAGACAGCTCCAGCTCCCCCCCCTGCGGGTCCGGGGATTAGAATAGGCCCGAGGTATTCCCGCCTGTCGTAAGAGGCGACTAAAAGGAGTCCCACCCCCTCAAGGGGGTCGTTAGCGCCTGCGTCCGGAGACGGACGGTTCCACGACCTCTATTTGCGGTCATTTTGCTTTTTCACTTCTCGTTTCTTCCTTCCTTTGGTTGGTTCCTTTCTTTGCTCTTCTCCACCTCACGGTCTTCCTTACTCTCTCCCTTGTCTTCTTCTCCTTGCCTTCCCCTCTTACCAGTCCTTCTTCGCCGATTCTCTCGACCGTCAGTACGGGTTGTATGTGTCTGCCCTGCTGCCCCCCGGAGTCCGCTTCCGTCGCCTGCTTCGACAATTGGATTTTGCCCTCCCTACCACCTTCAGAGAGGGTGAGAGCCCGACACCACCTTGGCTCCAGGCTCCGGGCTCCGGTTCATATTTATCTCGACCTCAGCTCACTCCCGAAGGAGGGTACTCCGGCTGCAGTGTATTGCTCACGGTTTGTCGAACTTCGTGCTCGCCTTGCCGGTCACACCTTTATTTACACCGATGGCTCCAAAACTGACGATGGTGTCGGCTGTGCCTTTGTCGTCGGGGCCGCCACCTTTAAATATCGGTTCCTCGACCAATGTTCCAGCTTTACGGCCAAGCTTTTTGCTCTCCATCAGGCCGTTCAGTATGCCCGCCGCCACCGCCATTCATCGTACGTACTCTGCTCTGACTCACTCAGTGCTCTTCAGAGCCTTGGAGCTCCCTATCCGGTCCATCCCTTGATTCAACGGATACAGCAGTCCCTCCATTCTTTCGCTGATAATGGTGGTTCTGTCAGCTTTCTGTGGGTTGCCGGACATGTAGGAGTGCCTGGGAATGAGGCTGCGGATGCTGCAGCCAAGGCTGCAGTTCTCCTGCCTCGGCCAGCCTCCCATTGTGTCCCGTCATCTGACGTTCGTGGGGATGTATGTAAGAGGCTTGTGTCGTCGTGGTGGGATGCTTGGTCATCCCTCCAAGGAAACAAGTTCCGGGCAGTAAAACCGCTTCCAACTGTATGGACAACATCCTCCCGACCATCTCGGCGCGAGGAGGTCCTTCTGACCAGGTTGCGGATTGGGCATTGCCGGTTTAGCCACCGCTACCTGCTCTCCGGTGACCCAGCCCCGCAGTGCCCTTGTGGTCAGGCATTAACGGTGCGCCATGTTTTATTGTCTTGTCCCCGTTTTAGTCAATTTCGTGTTGTCCTGTCCCTGTCATCTACTTTACCGGATGTTTTAGCTGATGACGCTCGAGCAGCTGCTCGTATTCTGCATTTTATAACTTTAACTGGCTTGTCCAAAGACATTTAACCTTTTTACTTATTTTATCTGCATCTTTGTCAGGTCCTTCTGGTGTCCCCCCATCCCCTTGAGTTGTAACAGATTCCATGTGCTCTAACAACAGTGACTGGGCGCTAATGACCTCAGCAGTTGAGCGCCCTTAAACCCAACAAAAAAAAAAATCTCCTTGCCTTCTCATTGCCTTCTTCTCCCTGCCTTCTCTGGTCTCCGCCTCGGCGTTTGAGACAGTCTGTCCTCTCTCTCTTCTTTTTCCTCTTCTTCCTTCCTCCCTGTGCGTGCCTGAAGGCATTCGCACGCGTAGCCGGTGACTGGGTAACGCGTAATTCCCCGCCCTGGGTAGACATGTAAGGCACGCACGTACCCCCTGGTAAAGGCCAGGCCCAGGGAGGGGTGATTACCTGAGCTGATACCTTCTGACCATGCCGATTGATCCCTCCATCTGTTTCTCGGGAGGTGTGACCTGAGGTGTAAACATTCACCTAAGGCGGGAGTGCCCTCTGAGAGGGTCCCCACAAGGAAGGAGGGGCCATCGGAGACGCTGGCAGTCTTGGGGGATTCCTCCGCAATGGATTTCACTCCATCTCTCTCGACTTCTGCCCAAAAACGGAAACATGACCAGCCACCAGTGACAAAAGTACTACCGCCTGCCCCACAGTTCCTCGTCGTTTCTCGATCTGAGGACGGAAAGGAGTTTTCCTCTGTCAACCCTTTCGTTATCCAGAAGGGCGTAGATACCATAGCTGGATCTGTCAAATCTTGTACCAGGTTGCGTAACAGTACCTTATTACTAGAAACTGAGAGCGCCTTTCAGGCACAAAAACTGCTTCGGGCCACACTCCTGTACACGTTCCCTGTCCGGGTGGAGGCTCACCGAACTTTGAATTCGTCTCGTGGTGTAGTCTATACTAGCTCCCTCGACGGATTGACTGACGAGGAGATTCAATCTTTCCTCACTGAGCAGGGCGTGACGGCTGTCCATAGGGTCATGAAAAAGGTCAACAATGACCTTGTACCGACCCGGACACTATTCTTCACCTTCGATAGTGTTAAGCTGCCATCGCGCATCAAGGCGGGCTACGAGGTTATTTCTGTTCGCCCCTATGTCCCGACACCTACGCGCTGCTACCAGTATCAGCGTTTCAATCACACTCGACAGTCTTGTTCCAATGCGGCTAAATGTGTCACTTGTGGCAGGGATGCCCATGAGGGTGACTGTCCACCTCCGTCTCCTCGTTGTGTGAACTGTCAGGGTGACCATGCCGCATCCTCCCGCGACTGTCCTGTCTATAAGGAAGAACGCTGTATCCAAGAAATTCGGGTCAAAGAGAAAGTGTCCACCTCGGCTGCTCGCAAGCTATTGGCTAGTAGGAAGCCCACGCTGTTCCCAGCGGGGAAATACAGTACTGTCCTCGCCTCTCCTCGGACTACCAGGGAGGTGGCAACCCAGACATGCGATCTGACCTTCAGCACCACGGTCGTCCGTTCGGCCAGTGCTAAGATCGCGCGGTCGACGTCTCCTCTTCGTCCCATCACACCAGACACCAGCCCCTTCATCAGCTTCTGCTAAGACGAAGACCCAGAAGTCAGATGCACGGGCCTTCAAGAAGGAACCGTCCCGTGCAGACTTCCTACGTACCTCGACCTCCCAGCCTTCGACCGGTACTTCCACCAAACGTCCTTCCAAGAAGGCTCATAGGAAGCACAGTTCTCCTTCTCCGCCACGGCGCATTTCTTCTCCTGCGCCACCCAGCGGTTGCCGCCCCAGGCCGTCATCCGTTTCACTTGGCCGCACCGCTGGTAGCCGAACATCTGGCCATTCACCGGCGGAGGAAGCTCCCCCTCCCGGCCATCTTCCCAAGATGGCCGATGAACCTATAGACCCAATGGACGATGACTGTCCGCCTACTGATAGCGGCGGCAGTGCTCGCTCGAAGCCAGGCCCTCAGCGGCCTTCGAGGTGACCCCTTCTTTCATCTTTCTTTTCTTCTTACGATGGCACTTATTCACTGGAATATTCGCAGCATTCGCTCCAACCGAGAGGACTTGAAGTTGCTGCTCCGCTTGCACCGTCCGCTCGTCGTAGCCCTCCAGGAAATGAAGCTACGCCCATGCGATCAAATTGCCTTGGCACACTACACCTCTGTGCATTTTGACCTACCCCCTGTGGTAGGTATCCCGGCTCATGGAGGGGTTATGTTGCTGGTCTGGGATGATATTTACTACGATCCCATCACGTTGCACACCGGCCTGCAGGCAGTTGCCATCCGCATTACTCTCCCCACTTTTACATTTTACATTTGTACCGTTTACACTCCATCGTCATCTGCCGTTACCAGGGCAGACATGATGCAACTTATTGCTCAGCTACCTGCACCATTTTTGTTAACTGGCGACTTCAATGCCCACCATCCCCTTTGGGGCTCTCCAGCATCCTGCCCGAGGGGCTCCCTGTTAGCAGACCTTTTCAACCAGCTCAATCTTGTCTGCCTCAATACTGGTGCCCCTACTTTTCTTTCGGACACATCTCACACCTATTCCCATTTAGACCTCTCTATATGTACTCCCCAACTTGCACGCCGGTTTGAGTGGTATGCACTTTCTGATACATATTCGAGCGACCACTTCCCGTGTGTTATCCACCTCCTGCAGCATACCCCCTCTCCGTGCTCATCTAGTTGGACCATCTCCAAAGCAGACTGGGGGCTCTTCTCTTCCAGGGCGACCTTTCAGGATCAAACCTTCACAAGCTGCGATCGTCAGGTCGCACACCTCACGGAAGTCATTCTCGCTGCTGCTGAATATTCCATCCCTCACCCTACTTCTTCTCCACGTCGCGTACCGGTCCCCTGGTGGACCGCAGCATGTAGAGACGCTTTACGTGCTCGTCGACGTGCTTTACGCACCTTTAAACGCCACCCTACAGTGGCGAATTGTATCAGTTATAAACGATTACGTGCACAGTGTCGTCGTATTATTAAAGAAAGCAAGAAAGCCAGCTGGGCTGCTTTCACAAGCACCTTCAACAGTTTTACTCCTTCTTCTGTTGTCTGGGGTAGCCTGCGCTGGCTATCTGGCACTAAGGTCCACTCACCAGTTTCTGGCTTGACAGTCGCGAATGATGTCCTTGTGGCCCCTGAGGATGTCTCCAATGCCTTCGGCCGCTTTTTTGCCGAGGTTTCGAGCTCCGCTCATTACCACCCTGCCTTCCTCCCCCGCAAACAGGCAGAGGAGGCTAGGCCACCTAACTTCCGCTCCTCGAATCGTGGAAGTTATAATGCCCCATTCACCATGCGGGAACTCGAAAACGCACTTGGCCGATCACGGTCCTCCGCTCCAGGGCCTGATTCTATTCATATTCAGATGCTGAAGAACCTTTCTCCTGCGGGTAAAGGTTTTCTTCTTCGTACTTACAATCGCATCTGGATTGAGGGACATGTTCCCGCATGCTGGTGCGAGTCTATTGTTGTCCCGATTCCTAAGCCGGGGAAGGACAAGCACTTGCCTTCCAGTTATCGACCCATCTCGCTTACCAGCTGTGTCTGTAAAGTGATGGAGCGAATGGTTAACTCGCGATTGGTTTGGCTGCTCGAGTCTCGACGCCTACTTACCAATGTACAATGTGGATTTCGTAGGCGCCGCTCTGCTGTTGACCATCTGGTTACCTTGTCGACCTTCATTATGAATAACTTCTTGCGAAAGCGCACGACCGCGGCTGTGTTCTTTGATTTGGAGAAGGCTTACGACACCTGTTGGAGGGCGGGCATTCTCTGCACCATGCATACATGGGGCCTTCGCGGTCGCCTCCCTCTTTTTATTCGTTCCTTTTTAATGGATCGACAGTTCAGGGTACGTGTGGGTTCTGTCCTGTCAGACACCTTTCGCCAGGAGAATGGGGTGCCACAGGGCTCAGTTTTGAGCGTCGCTCTCTTCACCATTGCGATCAATCCAATAATGGATTGCCTCCCAGCTGATGTATCAGGCTCCCTTTTCGTGGACGATTTTACCATCTATTGCAGCGCGCAGTGTACACGTGTCCTGGAGCGCTGTCTTCAGCGTTCTCTTGACCGTCTTTACTCCTGGAGTGTCGCCAATGGCTTCAGTTTTTCTGCCGAGAAGACGGTCTGTATTAACTTCTGGCGCTACAAAGAGTTTCTCCCACCGTCCTTACGACTCGGTCCCGTTGCTCTCCCAATCGTGGAGACACCAAAATTTTTAGGTCTTACATTTGACAGGAAACTTAGCTGGTCTCCACATGTGTCATATTTGGCTGCCCGTTGTACCCGTTCTTTAAATGTCCTCCGTGTTCTCAGTGGTATGTCGTGGGGAGCGGATCTAACCGTCCTACTTCGTCTATATCGGTCGATTGTCCGCTCCAAGCTGGATTATGGGAGCTTCGTATACTCCACTGCACGGCCATCCATCTTACGCCGCCTCAACTCCATACAACATCGGGGTTTACGACTTGCGATCGGAGCGTTTTATACTAGTCCCGTAGAGTGTCTTCATGCTGACGCTGGCGAATTGCCACTCACCTACCGGCGCGATATACTGCTTTGTCGGTATGCCTGTCGGCTACTGTCAATGCCCGACCACCCGTCTTATCGTTCCTTTTTTGACGACTCTCTCGACCGTCAATACGGGTTGTATGTCTCTGCCCTGCTACCCCCTGGAGTTCGCTTTCGTCGCCTCCTTCAACACCTTAATTTTTCACTCCCTGCAACCTTTCGAGTGGGCGAGAGCCACACGCCACCTTGGCTCCAGGCTCAGGTCCACGTTCACCTTGACCTCAGCTCGCTCCCAAAAGAGGTTACCCCCGGTTCGGTCTACCACTCCCGTTTTGTTGAACTTCGTTCGAAGTTCATCAATATGACCTTCATTTATACAGATGGCTCAAAGACCAATGACGGGGTCGGGTGTTCTTTTATTGTCGGGGCACAAAGTTTCAAATACCGGCTCCATGGCCATTGTTCGGTCTTCACAGCTGAGCTCTTTGCCCTCTACCAGGCTGTTCTTTACATCTGCCACCACCGACATTCTGCTTATGTCATCTGATCCGTATCCGGTTCACCCTTTCGTGCACCGGATCCAACGCTCTCTTCAGCAGCTGGTGGATGTCGGTTCTCCGGTTAGCTTTATGTGGGTCCCTGGCCATGTCGGTATCCCTGGGAACGGAGCTGCAGATGCCGCGGCCAAGGCTGCAGTCCTCCAGCCTCGGACAGCTTCTTGTTGTGTCCCTTCGTCGGATTGTAGTAGGGTAATTTGTCGGCGCATTTTATCGCTGTGGCATGCCGATTGGGCTGCAGTTACAGACAACAAGCTTCGGGCCTTGAAACCTCTTCCCGCAGCTTGGACGTCCTCCTCCCGCCCTTCTTGGCCTTCTTGCCCATGTGGGCAATTGCTGACGGTCCGCCACATTTTAATGTCCTGTCCGGATTTTAACACACTGCGTCTAGATCTTAACCTGCCATGTACTCTAGATGCCATTTTAGCGGATGACCCACGAGCAGCTGCTCGCGTTCTTTGTTTTATCAATTTGACAAACCTATCTGTTTTTTAATCCTATGCCTGTCAGTCTGTCTTTTATCATGTTTTCCCTTTTAGTTGTTGTTTTAAACTTGTGCCTCGCGGTGCATTCTTAATGTAGTCAGGGCGCTAATGACCATTGAAGTTGTGCTCCCTAAAACCACAAAAAAAAAAAAAAAAAAAAAAAAAAAAAGCTCCAGCTCTCTGGGACCGAGGTCCATTCCCTAATTTCGGCACGTTGGTAGCAGGTGAAGTCATCATGGACCCTATTGCTACCTCCAACACTTGGGCCGTTATTTTGTGGAGATTTCGAGCTGCACCCACTATCACCCTACCTTCTTCCATCGGAAATGAGTGCAGGAAGCCCAGGCGATACTTTTCTCTTCTCAGTCGTGAGTGCTAAAATGCCTCTTCTACTATGAGGGAGCTAGACCACGCTCTCACTTCATCCTGATCCTCCATCCCAGAGCCGGACGTTGTTCCCATTCAGATGTTGCAGCCCTTTTCTATTGCGGGCAAGCACTTTCTCCTTCATTCGTGCAATTACATCTGGGCAGAGGGCATGTTTCCTCAAAGTTGATGTCAAGCCACAGTCATACCCATACCTAAGCCTGGTAAGGACTAACGCCTTTTTTCTAGCTACTGTCCCATTTCTCTCACCAGCTGTGTTTGCAAAGTGATGGAATGTGCATTTCATGCCCAGCTGATATGGTGGTTAGTCTCACAATTTACTAACCACTGCACAATGTGGATTTCAGGGACACCATGCTGCAGTTGAGTCTTGTCACTTTGTCAACCCATGTCATGAATGTTCCATTAAGTTTCGGGTGTGCAGATGCAAGAATTCTCCTTCTTCTAATATTTTGGCTGTTAAAGTTCAGCCATCTTCATCTGAGTGAGCCGCAAGACTGCCGCTCCAGTGCTCGCTTCGTCCCTTTATACTCGTGTACTGTGCATCTGCGCATGCACCCACAGATGCAAATGCGCCAGAGACGTTGGTTGGCGGCAGATACGTGCACAATGAGTGAGTTACATCTGACTCCACAGTTGATCTATGTTGGCATGTCGATGTATCAGTGTGAGCTGCACTGTGATGATGTCTTTGTGAGTTTATTACAGCAAGTCCTGAATTCCATGATTTGTCGAGGTTGAAACCACTCTATTAATTAAATTTGATGTCAAGCGAATCTCGACTGCCTCCTTCACTATCGAGCCACCATCCTGCCCAGATGATGAGTGTTCTCTGAACTTTGACCCATAGAGCGCATATTATTTCTGACGAAAGCAGTCTGCAAGTTGAACTTTCCCATTTACAAAGAGTGTTTGAAGACAATGGGTACTCTCCATAGCAAATACAGAAGACACTGAAAATGAAACCGAAAGAGGCCACAGAGAAAGCAGAAGAAGACGAAGAAACCTTTAAATCGATGGCCTTCCTGCCGTATGTAGGTAACCTCTCATCAAAAATAGTACAGATTCTCAGCAGACACAAAGTAAAAGTAATTTTTCATCCTCCACCCAAGACAGCTGCACTTGTGGGCTCTGTCAGAGATGATTTGCTGCTCCGAAAATCTGGAGTTTACAAAATTCCATGTGAATGTGGCCTTTCTTACATTGGACAAACAACTCGTACTGTCCAAGAAAAATGTACAGAACACCGGAGGTATACACGACTTTTACAACCTAACAAGTTGGCAGAGGCAGAGCATTGTGTTGGCACTGGTCACAGTATGTTGTATGACAACATTGAAATTCTGGTAACTACATCATCTTTTTGGGACTCAATAGTGAAGGAGGCAATTGAGATTCGCTTGTGTTGAATTTAATTAATAGAGATAGTGGTTTCAACCTTGATAAATCATGGAATCTGGCACTTAATGTAATAAACTCGCAAAGATGTCGTCAGAGTGCAGCTCACAATGATACATCGACATTCCAACACAGATCGACTGTGGAGTCATAGATGTAACTCGTGCATTGTGCACGTCTCTGCCGCCGACCAACGTCTCTGGGGCATTTGCATCTGTGGCCGCTTGCGAAGTTGCACAGTACACAAGTATAAAGGGACAAAGCGAGCACTGGAGTGGCAGTCTTGCGGCTCACTCTGAAGAGGGCTGAATGTGATACAGCCGAAATATTAGAAGGAGAATTCTTGCAGCTGCACACCTGAAACTTAATGGAACAGTCTTTGGGCCGCCAAAACATGAAGATTCGCATCATGTCATGAATGGTTTTGTGTGTAAATGCCAGACTTTGGCTGTGTTTTTTGATCTGAAGAAACCATAAGACACCTGCTGGAGGACTGGTATCCTCCATACACTCTACACCTGGGGTCTTCAGAGGCCACCTGTCCTGTTTCTTAAGGAATTTTTAAGACAGAGCTTTCAAGTTGTGTGGGTTCTGAGTTGTTGGACACCTTTATCCAGGAAAAAGGTGTGCCTCAGGGTAACATCCTGAGTGTCATCTTCTTCGAAATCACCATTAACCCTGTTATAGTCTGTCTCCCACCAGTCATCTCTGGCTCCCATTTCGTTGATGATTTGCCGTCTACTGCAGTTCTCCACAGACTTCTCTACTTGAGGGGCATCTTCAGCATGGTCTCAATTATCTCTACTCATGAAGAATCACAATGGCTTTTTCTGTTGCCACAATGGGTTGCTTCCGCCATACTCAAATCTTGGGCCCATTGCTCTTCCATTTGGTGAAACTGTGAAATTCCTGGGGCTCATTCTTGATAGCAAACTTTGTCCTCCCACTTGTCTTACCTGTCCGTCTACTATACCTGGTCCCTCAATGCCCTGTGTCCTCAGTGGTACTTCCTGTGGAGCGATCGGACCACCCTTCTCCTTTTGTATCAATCCCTTGTCCTTTTGAAACTAGACTGTATGTGTTTCGTTTATGCATCTGCACGTCCATCCATCATACGCCGTCTCAATATAATCCACCATCGTGGCATCCGTTTGGTCACTGGCACCTTTTACACTAGCCTGGTTAAGAGTCCATTTGCAGAAGCTGCTGAAATCTCACTGCCATACTGATGCGACTTTCTCCTCAGCAGATAGGCATGCCATTTGACTGCTGTGCCTGGCCACCCATCCTGTGTGTCCTCCTTTGCCAGTATGGGGTGTGTCCCTCTTCTGTTACCTCCTGGAGTTTCCTCTCAGTTCTTGCTCCAGCAGCTTAACTTCACACTATCTGCCACTTTACCAATGGGTGTAAACCATTTTGGCTTCATGCAGCGGCCTATGTTCACCTTGGCCTTCAGTCACTTTCTCGAAGGGTGTTAACCACCTTGGCTTTGTGTGGTGGCCCGTGTTCACCTTGGCTTGTTTCTAAGGACACTACTCCAGCCTCGCTCTATCACTGTACACTGTAAGCTTCATGACCTTCGCAGTAGTACCTTTGTGTACAATGATGACTCTTAAGACTGATTGTGGTGTTGGGTGTGCTTTTGTCATTGACACCTACAATTTTTGGTATAGCTTCTGGAACACTGCTCAGTATTTACAGAAAATCTCTTCACCCTGTATCAAGCCACGCAGTATGTCTGAAGACGCGGGCTTTTTGATTTTTATCTGCTCACCCTCTGTGCCCTTCAGAGATGCCCTTGTTTGCTGTACAATGTCCATCCCTTAGTGCACGCCGTCACTTGCTTACTCTTTATGCAGTCACAGTATGTTTGAGAGTCCCTGGTAAAGGAGGCCGCTGAAGCTAATGCCAAAGCTGCAGTCCTCAAACCTCGGCCCACTGATTCTTCCGTTCCCTCCAATGATCTGTGTTGCCATCTATCAACAGGTGATGTCACTTTGACATCACCACTGGTCTTCCCTTCATGGAAACAAGCTCTGGGAATTAAAGAAATCAAACATCTCCTTGCGGCTTGGCTGACCACCTCTCTCTGTGAGGCGTATGTTTGCCATATGAGTTTTCGGCCATTTTAGCGAACTACACGTGAGGTGTTGACTGTGTTTTACTTTTTATCCAGCATAGCAGTATGGTGAAGGATATTTAACCTGTAGTTCAGGACCTCTGTTACATCTGTGGCATATTTTGTGGCCCTTTCTCCAAGAGTCTGTTTTCTAGTTGTCTTTCCTTCCATCGATTGGGCTCAGCAAATAGTTGCTTTTTAACTCCTCTTCATCTTCATGTTCTACAGTTCTGACATGGCCGTGTATGACCTTAGTTGTTGTTGCACCCTAAAACAAAACAGAACAAATGTTTGCCATTGTTATTCGAAATTGAATTTATTGCCTTCTCGCTCATTTGAGCAATAACGAGTAGTTTCGTAATAGTTCAATCTCAACAGTTTGAATAAAAACACAAAGTACAGTCCTGATACAGTTCACTTTGAATTGTGATCCATTATTCATGCTGAAAAAATGTGGCTGCTCCAACCATCTGTTCTCTTAGCACTTCTTGGCAAAAACTAAAATTTCATTTCTTATAAACTTGCATTCCTTCGAATATTCAAATCATATGAAAGTGTTAATTTATTCAGCCTACTATTCTAAAATTCTACTACGTACCAGCTGCGTGGTCTGCAACACTGCTTCCTCCACTTAGCTGTGGGTATCCTACCACCTGTTGTTGGCACATGCCTTTGATTTTCACAAACATGATTTTAGCTTTAATAGTTCTCTCAGTTTATCCTCCTCACATGCTTTTTCACCGAAGATTGTCCAGTTGTGGTAGCCACATGCAAGGCTCTAGTCAGTGCGAGGCAGAGTAAATAACAGATGGATAGGTACTGAGTCACACAACACACAAATAATCGAAATGAAAAGAATTCTCATTAAGCTTCAGTTGTATCAAAACGCTATTACACTGCAAAGTGCTCTTTCCCATAATATAAATACAAGCACTTCAACACTCCAAGGGTCAAATGAGTAATCTATGGTACTGTGGGTATATTTTCTGCTGGTAGAAATGTACTAACAACATAGGAAATGCCTGTATCCCTACAAAGTCCAGTGCATGCACATTCATGCCTTGGCCCCTGGACAACATGTACACTCATTGTATATGGTTAAGTCATGCAAGGGCGAAAAAGCAAGTTCACAACACTTTAAAATGGGGGAAATATTATGAAGAAATAGCCAGCTTGACCTGTCTGTAACAGACAGATACCTAAAGAACTTGAGACCGGGATCATGGAATGTTCTACCCACCTATCAAGCTGGAGCTTCACAGAAATTACTTGATCAGCTGGATGAATACTGACTGGATATTACAGCTCTTAGTGTTGAAATGGTTAAGTGAAGGAGTGATAGAGAAAGATCATATGATGTTCTTCATAGCTGCCAAGAGAAATATCACATGTTTGGTGCTGATTTTATTGTAAGTAAGAGGAAAACCATCTTATTACAGACGTCCACGCTAAATCGCACATATTGTCCCGACTTGGAATCTGAGGAAAATTTTTCAGCTGGAGTCTTGTGTTCTCCAACTGAAGAGGAGAGTTAGGAAAAAGATGCTTTTTATGACAAGTTAAATAAGCATACACTGAATGTTCAAGGGGAGACTGAAAGATAATTTTTGCAGATATTAATGCTAAAATAAGTAAAGATTAATATCACTCTAGTATTGGAAAATACAGCCTGCATGATAACTCTAATGAAGTGGGATCGGACTCTTACACCTACTTCAAGAAATAGGGTAGTGGGCAGTGCAGCTTTTAAACGTAAAGATATACACAAAATGATGTGAAAATCTCAAGACAGATTTTTTTGTGGCGGTGTTCGTAGCGACAAACAATTCGCTGTAGAAACGGCTTACGAAGTCACCGCCACACTTTTAATAGCGGGCCGACCGGTCCGCTGGAACAGTGAACAGAAAGATGAAAACCCAAACACTCTGATTAAATAAAAGTCGGTACTTATCTTTATTGATGAAGATACAGAAACACAATAGTGAACTCCGTGTCTACAGAGATCTGGCTAGTTCGAGTCGTTGCGGCTAGGTCAGCGTCGGCTGACGACAAACAACTACTCTGCTGCGATGAACACACAACTGTCTAGCAAGTACACAATTCGGTGGCGAGTATACAACTGAGCGGCGAATACAGAACTGTCCTAGCGCTCGCGACTCCAGCGCTTAAGAAGCCAGAAGCCAGCGGTGGCGCGCGCAGACTTGCGGCGATTTGCTGTCTCGCTGGCGCTGCTTATGCGGATGACGTCCGGACTTTGATGCTGCCAACCTTTTGGCAGCGGGCTCGGGTGGCATTACTGACTAGGATATAACAGATTTACTTCTAACCATTTTGACCATATCCTTATAGGTAAGATATCTGTCCAGTCTAATGGGTGTTAGAAGTTGTAAGAGTGCTAATGTTAACTCTGACCATTACCTTGTAATAGCAACAGTCAGAAGTCAAACATCTAAACAAAGGAAGGTAAATTGGTCTTGTGCAAGAAAATTCCATATTGGTAAGCTCAAGGAGCCAGATCTGCTCAAAGATTATCTGATAAACTCATTGAAGACCTGACACTCTTAAATAACAGTATCGAAGAAATATGGAAAACCTAAGAGGTTACAAATGCTGTTAATGAAGGTCTGGGAATAGTAGATTAGGCCATACACAATGGCTAGTTTGATGAAGAGTATACACTAGTAACAGGAATTAAAAGTGTAGCCTATGGGAGAATGCATCAAGTAAACGAAGAGCAAGAGGAGAAGAAAAGTGGCTGCATAGAAGAGCGAGCATGAAACAAAAAACTTGAAGAAATGGAGCAGCTGAAAGAGATGGATAAAGTAGTAGCTTTTTATCCGAAGTTAAATAAGAGCCAGAAGGATTTCCAGCCAATGATGAATTGGGGTAGAAAAACAGATGGTTCAGTTTTGAATAGCGATGAAGCAAGATGGAGAAAATGGGCTCAACACCTTGAGTAACTGCTGAATGATAGTACAGCTTGAGAACCAAGGAGTCTTACCCTCTGTAAATACACAGAACTCAGATACAGAGGAACCAGTACCAACTGCTGAGGAAGTCAGGCAGCCATCAAGAAGCTGAAGAATATTAAGGCCTCAGGAATGGATCTAAAAAAGCAGAACTCGTAAAATGGAGGAAAGAAATTTGTCAAACATTTCTGTGTGCTTAGAATTAAGATTTGGATAGGGAAAAGTATCCCTGATGATTGGAACATTGGTATCGTACACCCAGTACAAAAGAAAGGTGAAACTATGTAGTGTTCTGACTATATGGAAATTTGCCTATTACCTACAGCATGTAAAATAGTCTCAAACATCCTTTCTCACAGGTTTATGACCTATGTTGAAAATGCTTTTGATGACTCAGTGTGGGTTTCATCAGGGGAGATCTACTGTTGATCAGATATTCACAATATGGCAATTACTAGAAAAATGCAAAGAATTTGGAACTGAAACACATTGCATCCATATAGACTTCAGATCAGCCTAAGACTGTATTGACAGAAGGGAGCTGTATATAGCAATGGAAGAGTTTTCAATTCTTAATAAATTGATTGCCATAGTAAAAGCTGCTACAGAAAACACCTGAAGTCAAATTAAAATACGGAATATGTGATCACAAAAAAAAGTGGAGGAAAACAGAGAGATGGAGTATCCTGCCTTCTGTTTAACGTGACCTTGGTGAAGGTTACAAGAGGCGGCGGCATCAAACGAGGACTGTCCTGCATAAAACAGTTCAGGTGCTGGCATATGCAGATTATATAACTGCAAGAAAGCAAAGAGCAATGAAAGCTTTAAAGTCTTGGAAGAGCTGCTAGTAAGATGAATTTACAGATAAATGGAGGGAAAACTATGTATATGCCTGTAACTAAGAAAGGTTATCTAAATAAACCCCATCCATAGAACTTCATTCATATAAGTTTGATATTGTGCGTAGTTTCACGTACCTTACCTTGGATGAGAAGTAAACATTAAGAGCAACATCAGTTCTGAAATACAAAAACAAATATTGTCACCTAACAAGTGCTATCATGACCACAGAAAATATCTGAAACCTAAATTGCTGATCAGAAAACAAAAGTTACGATTTATCAAATTTTAGTAAGGCCAGTGCTGGAACGTGGACTCGAACAAAATTTGATGAAAGGGAACTGGGCGTGTTTTAAAGATCTGAGACAAATTCTTGCACGAGTGCAAGAACATGGTGTCTGAAGGGGGAGATTAAACTATGAATTATGTAATCTTTATATTGAAACACACATTGTCAGGTACATTAAGATTAAAAGGCTGGAATGGGCAGAACGTGTATTGAGGAGGAGGAGGAGGAGGAGGAGGCGGCTATCTTACCATGGTATGACTTTGTGCAGACATTGTACTTTGCTCTACATAAAGTCAAAAAACATGAAATGGTCAACAGACCTTGATACATACTGAAAACTCCAGGTTGGAATATAAACAATATTTGGAAAATGGTAGATTCCTACTCAACGTAAGATGACACATGGAGACAGGCACAGTGAAAAGCCTGTTACGCATTTAGCTTCCAGCCAAAGCCTTCTTAAGAAGTGTGTGTGCGCGCGCACACGCACACACATGACTGCCATTTCTGGCAGCTCAGACTGGTCTGAGCTGCCAGAGAGGGTGGTCATGTCTGTGTAAATTGTGCTTGCTTTGTGTCTGTCTGTCTGTCTGTCTGTCTGTCTTCAGAAGAAGGCTTTGGCTGAAAGTTAAATGTGTCTGCCTGCAACTCAACATGTCATCTTTATGGGGAGTAGCAATGTATGCTTTTCTTAATATTGTTGAGGTCACTACATAGAATTGAAACATTGTTAAGGCATTTCGGTATGTCATTACTGTAATAGTACACCACATACAATCTCTGGAGACGTGCTCATTCAAAAATCTAACACAGATACTGTTCTTATAATTTACTATTGATACCACAAAAGAGCATAGAGAGCAATGGACAAGTCATGAATAAAATTACAGAACAGAGCAATGAGCGTGAATTGGTTATTTGCCTTTGATTGATAAAATTTGAGGTAGCTCTTGACTCAGTCTTAACCAGATCGGTATAGACTGCTCTTGAGGAATGATCGATTGGTGTACTAAAAACGGTCTGTGCTGCAGCTCCATTAAATAAGCTCGTGAGAAATTCAGAACTGAGAAAGAAGTCGGACAAGAAAATTCCATATTAGCAATACACTTCTTAAGTCATAGAGGAAGTTATGTCGTTAAAAATGGGAAAACAGAAATATGTAGTAGAGCATGTTAGATTGGAAGGTGCATCTGCACTAGTGGTAGTGATTTAGAAATGTCAATGGAATGAAGTTTGCTCACACAAGGGAGCAGAGAGGTGTCAAACGTCTTCCAGGTAACCAAGCCAGACAAAATGTTGCTGCAGATGAAAGTGGATAAAAATTTCCTCCCCACTGCAGAGCGGCCATGCCAGTCATTGAACATGTATCACTGTCCAGCATTAGTCAGAGTAATGTCTCTGGAGACACACTATAAATAATTAGTAAATGGGAAGGCACAGAACGTTTAAAAATGTGCATCCTACCAATGTGATGTGCACTATGAAAGAACGTATTTGAACCATATTAATTTTCTTACTGACATTGTACTGATTGCCTCTGTTGAGGATAAACATTGCCAGTGTCTGCAAGAACTTAACAGAGTAGGTTTTGGAAGTAGGCTTGGAAATCAGTTACGTGAAGTAGGCTTGGAAATCAGTTACGTGAAGACCAAAATGAAGTATAATTAATATACTGGAAAGAAAATAAGCAGGTTAATAAAGAAATCAGAGAACCAGTTTATAAGCTCTTGTGTTTAGGGCAGTTGAAAGGGAGAGGGTGGAAGAAGAAAGAAATAAAGAAGAGTAAAGAATGGCTTGGAGTGCTTTTTCAGTAACTAAACAGTTATCAAAATTTATATTAAATAATAAAATTGTAGGGGAAGAATACAGTTTTGGAATTAGTCAGCAGTAACATCCCTAAATGTATGGAATCTAGATGTATCCATCCAGCTTCATTTAAGGTGGAACATCCATTCTTCTGTTGTTGTTGGGAGAAGAGATGCTGGAATAAAGTACTTTGAAGGAAACCTAAGTAATTTTAATTTTTTGCCATTGTTATCAAATGAACCTACAATGAATTGTGCTTCTGCTTCTGTTCTTAGTCTCTCTCTCTCTCTCTCTCTCTCTCTCTCTCTCTCTCCCTCTCCCTCTGTGTCTTATTCCACTTTCAGGTCACTCTCGAACAATAATTGTAGGTATTCTACTGTTATTATTGCTGCCAATTGTCCATTCACTCCACTCTGAGTCATTGTACCTATTAGTGCACATTACTTTTGTTCTCCTTTCACAACTGCATCATTTGCGAACTTTCCCATAGTTAATTCTTGATGTAAAATATGCCACACACATTCTCCCACCCTCTCAACACAACTATGGGAATATTTTTAATCACCATTGTCAAACACAGTAATGGGTCATTTCTGTTGCTGTTTTAATACATCCTTCACCTGGTTAATCTTACAGAAGTAGGGTCACATCAAGAGTTAGACTTCCATTATCAGCTTCCGAAGTTGAATGAACTGGCCCAAAAACTATCAACTACTTCAGTAGACTTTCCGTTACTGAGATTTTTGACAAGTTCCCACTCTCTGTTTTGTCTTGTATGTCGAAGATTTTGTTGATTGCAGGTTTAATTAAGGTGATTGAAATTTATTTGGAGGATACACGTCACAGAGGTAAATGTGAGAAGCTCAGAAGCTGTAACCATGTGCCAAGTACCCCTGCTATGTCTCCATTTACATTTTTGGAAATGGCTGTCTTCTTATTTATAATGAACAAAAGTACTTGAATAAATGGGGCTTTTTACTTGGTAGGTGCCTGAACTCTGACTTAAATGACTTGCACACTAAAAAATAAAAATTAAAAAAAAACCTGAGTTTCAACAGTCCATAACCAAAAAATATCTTTCTAGCTACCAAAGAACTTTGTATCAGAAGGCAAGGATCATTTAGACAACACAGTATTCCAGTTAATCCATTTGATTGAAACATAACGCCGGCCGCGGTGGTCTAGTGGTTCTAGGTGCGCAGTCCGGAACCGCGGGGCTGCTACGGTCGCAGGTTCGAATCCTGCCTCGGGCATGGGTGTGTGTGATGTCCTTAGGTTAGTTAGGTTTAAGTAGTTATAAGTTCTAGGGGACTGATGACCACAGAAGTTAAGTCCCATAGTGCTCAGAGCCTTTTGAAACATAAAAAAGAATACTTTAAAAGCTTGTGTGAACAAAACTATACATAAAAAGCACAATTTTAAAGGTGTGCTTCTGGGTGTTCAACCAAGTTGTTCACATTTATGCAGAAAATGGAG
Source organism: Schistocerca piceifrons (assembly GCF_021461385.2). Classification (NCBI taxonomy): domain Eukaryota; kingdom Metazoa; phylum Arthropoda; class Insecta; order Orthoptera; family Acrididae; genus Schistocerca; species Schistocerca piceifrons. Next base: position 670,411,610 of record NC_060139.1, read on the forward strand.
AAAACTTGTTTCAATTGAAAGTACAACGAATAATCACTCACACTGACAAGGGAACCTCCCCATCGCACCCCCCCCCCCCCCCCCTCAGATTTAGTTATAAGTTGGCACAGTGGATAAGCCTTGAAAAACTGAACACTGATCAATGGAGAAAACAGGAAGAAGTTGTGTGGAACTATGAAAAAAATAAGCAAAATATACAAGCCGAGTAGTCCATGCGCAAGATATGCAACATCAAGGATAGTGTGAGCTCAGGAGCATCGTGGTCCCGTGGTTAGCGTTAGCAGCTGCGGAACGAAAAGTCTGTGGTTCAAGTCTTCCCTCGAGTGAAAAATTTATTTTCTCTATTTTTGCAAACTTGTGATCTGTCCATTCATTCATTGACGTCTCTGTTCACTGTGATAAGTTCAGTGTCTGTGTTTTGTGACCGCACCGCAAAACCGTGCGATTAGTAGACGAAAGAATGTGCCTCTCCAATGGGAACGGAAAACATTTGATCGCAAGGTCATAGGTCAACAGATTCCTCCACAGGAAAACACGTCTGATATGTTCTATAAGACACTGGTGACGGCATGTGCGTCACATGACAGGAATATGTTGTCGACCCACCTAACTTGTACATTTGGCGAATGGGTAGAAAGATTCTTCTACCTTGCCCGATTTAGGTGTTTTGATGTTTGTTTAGGTTTAGCGTCCCCATACTACGGCGCAGTTACCTCGCATCGGACGGACGGACAGATAATAATTGTCTGAAAATAAAAAATTAAACTTCTCACTCGAGGGAAGACATGAACCAAGGACCTCTCGTTCCGCAGCTGCTCATGCTAACCACAGGACCACGGCGCTCCTGAGCCCACACAGTCCTTGATGTTGCCTATCTTGCCCATGGACTACTCAGTTTGTATATTTTGCTTATTTTTTTCATAGTTCCACACAACTTCTTCCTGTTTTCTCCATTGATCTGTGTTCAGTTTTTCAAGGCCTATCCACTGTGCCAACTTATAACTAAATCTGAGGGGGGTGCGATGGGGAGGTTCCCTTGTGAGAACCTGAGACAAAACATTTTGTATCAGTACCACATCTGTACCAACCTGGAAACTTAGCCTAGTAGGGGAATAATTCTTTATATAATGAAGCAATGTACCCATACAAATATCTTTTTATTTATTGCATCATTATATGAAGAGCTTTTTCCCCTGCAAATACTTTAGTTATTCTTTATAGTGCTTGTGGATAAGTGTAGTGTTGCAGCATCATGAAGTTTCAATTTATTACACAGGATTGCTCCTACATAGTATTAAATGTTTGTAGTAATAGCTATTTAATTTCTAGAAGGGAAAAAAATCTTTTATGTAACTTGGATAAAGATTAATATAATTAATCTTCAGAGTTCACAAAAAGTGTGCAAACTTTTTTTTACTGCCATCAGTGATAGTGTTGCTGCTGGAGGAAACATTCAGTCAATGATCACCACCAAGATGAGGAAGATTTCTTCCACTTCCAGCTGCTTTGGTGGTCGTCGGCTGGCACCTCTTGCTTCAGGTGAAGATGTAACGCCATCACTGCGATCTTCGTTTGCAAGTGTTTATTACAACATGACACCGTACCCATCAGACCTCTCTCTTGGTTCATCTACAGCAACTGAGTGACTGCTTGGCATTTTAGTTATGTGGATGAAATTTGTGGTTTTAATTGATGTGTCTTAGAATTTCGCTGCCTTTGTGTGAAATATTGTTTTTAGAAAAAAAATGTTGGACTGAGCTTAATTGACTGCTTGCTTTTTCAAGTATTAGTTTATTTTATAAAGCACATAGGAAAAGAAAGCAGTTTGATCTGTAAATTCTGTCTTGTATGAAGTCTTTAGTTAATAAATGAACTTCTGTTTCTAGCTTCCATTTCTGATAGTCATTGTCTTTCAGAGTGGTTTGTTAAGCTTTGTATTGTCTGTTATATCACAATGTGACAGTATAGCTACACACACAATTCTTTGCTTTCTGTGTTACCTTACCTTGCCATGTACGCATTTAGATTTTATATGCGGTAACAACAATCAGATTTGTAAAGTATATAGATTCGTCAGTTGTATATTTTTGTTAGAGACAGAATGTGGATTCAGTTATTGCTGTTCTTTTTTTCCTAGGTCGCCATTTTTAATTCTGAACGTGATTCGAGTAATGAATTAAGATAGCGTCTGCTATTGTTACAAAAAAATTGAATATTTTATCACAGTAAATGTTTATAGGAACTAGTCAGAGCACACTAATTAATTGTAGGTGCTAAATTAAAATGTCAGTAATGTTGTAATCATGTACAGAAAAATTTGATTTGGCTACTTAAGAAAATACACTGTCACAGTGCAGTTGATTCCATATTCTTCATTGCAGGCGATGCACATATTCTTGATTGATGTAAGGTAATAGAAAATAGGTACAGTTCATGGAGTTTTGTCCTTAGATACCAAAGAATCTCATTAAGCTGAAATTTCAACAATACCTCGATTTTTCAGGTTGGAAAAATAGTAGTGACTGCATGCCTCTGAAATTTGGCACAGAAGTCTTAATTCTCCCTGTTCAATTAATTTCCATGTATTTAAACAAGTTATAACTTAATTCAAAATACTTTCAGGTTTTACTGTTCAGCACAGTTTGATTGACTGGTTCAATTAAACAGTTGTGTATTGGTGTTGACAGGGGAAGTGTTCGCAGACATCAACTGAAAGTTAGTGAGCCTCAGTGGTTATGCCTTGATATGTCACAATTCATACTGTAATTTGGGGGTAATAATTTGCTACTGATGCTATTTTATCATTGAAGAACATTTTACCAGTGATTCAGGTTTAATTCTTTGCCTTGGCTCACCTGCAATTAAAAATGTGGCCTATATCTCAAACTGTGATTTGTATTTCAAAAGATAAATGAAATAAACCAGCTTGTATATTTTTCATTCTTGTTTGACAATAGAATTGTACATTGCATTCTTATTTACTGGCTTGTTTCTCTCATTGTTTTATAAATATGACTACATTACTAAGACTGATTATTAGTGCAGAGCATTTCATTTTAGTGTGTTCATGATTTATCTCGCTACATTTCACCGTCCAGTTTTTAGTTTCATGTTGATTTGTACTTACTTTTAGTTTATTTATGACTTGACTATATCTTCATGGGAATGATACTTCTTCACATAAATAGTTTGACGATGTCTCATTCTGTGTACACGTCTTATTTTGCCATGCCAAGGAGGATGCTTTTGACATATGAAGACATGAAGTGCAATAACAAATGATTTATGGTATAATTTTATACTGTTTTCATACAAGCTATTTATGGATTCATTTGTGGAAAATCATTGTTATTTTTATTAATTGTTATCAGAATATCAAAATCAAATTAATGTATTTTTATTGATTTGAATCATTTGTTTGCTACAAAAGTATTCAAATAAGGGAACTTACGTCATTGTGGGAGAGTATTAGATCCATTTTCAGACTAATTTTGTCTCTTTCTGAACATCATTCTTAATTTTACAAAAAATGAAAATAATTTTCCAGTTCTATACTTCACAGTAATTTCGCAATGAAGTTGTTTTAAACAGGTTGTGTATAAGAAACAGCATCTAGCATGGTTGTCTGTTTTAAAGTGTACTTAACATTTATTGAATATTACTGCTGAGAAAAATCAGTTTATACTACTTTTAACTTGCTTTGTTACAGTAGCAGTATTTATACATTGTATGAAAAGTTTTATTTGAAGTTATTATAGTTTTGTAATTGTGTAACAAAATAAACTTTTCCGAAAAAAAAACTTTTGCTGTGGATGTTGTATTCTTTCACTGCTAAAACTTTTTGTTACATTGAGTGTTTCTTGAAGAATCAGGTTCATAGTTACCAAATACTACAGTGAGCCATAATTCTTGTACTTCATAGATTCACATGAAGACCTTCCAGAAGTTGACAAAGTCTCTTCAAACTCCATTTTAAAAAATCCATTCAGATTCAAAACTGACACAAAAGAAGCCACAAAGGATAGTTGGAATACGTTCTGCAAAATTTCTCGAATAGCGGAATCTCATGTGCAGTACTGTCAATGTGAGACTTTTACACTTACAGATGCTGTATTTGGGGCTAAATAGATCAGCTGCACACAGCACAGGTTCCAGTTACTGGATCTGCTACTTTTCATCTCTTACAATTTTGGTGATGATAGGGATTGCCACATTTTGCTAATACAGAATAAAATTATTTTTCACTGGATCATTTTTCCAACAATTTGTGCTTTCTTTGGCCTGCACGTTCAGCTGAGGAGGAACCTGTTCACCACCTTAAAGTGGCACAGTAAGTGGTCAGTTTTGCAATGTTCAGATGCTGTAGTGAATCATACAGATTACCAGAATCAGGCAACATTCATGAAGTGAAATTGGTTAGCATAAGAGGTGGTTGCAGACACTTACATTGACCTCAAACCAGTTTTGTCAGCTGTTCATGCGACATATTTTCCTGCCCCAACTAGATCAGGGCTATGTACACAGTATGTTAATCATCCTCAATTAAGCTTGTTCCTTTGAAGTTTATTATTATTATTATTTATTATTATTATTATACACTTTCACATGACTCTCACATACAGTTAAGGTTCACACACATTCCCTCCTGGGGATTAAGAGTGGTGACAGGAAGAGCTGTTGTGGTCTTCAGTCCAGAGACTGGTTTGATGCAGCTCTTCATGCTACTCTATCCTGTGCAAGCTCCTTAATCTCACAGTGCCTACTGCAACCTACATCCTTCTGAATCTGCTTAGTGTATTCATCTCTTGGTCTCCCTCTAATTTTTACCCTCCAGGCTGCCCTCCAATACTAAATTGGTGATCCCTTGATGCCTCAGAACATGTCCTACCAACCAACCCCTTCTTCTAGTCTAGGCGTGCCACAAATTTCTCTTTTTCCCTAATTCTATTCAATACCTCCTCATTAGTTATGTGATACACCCATCTAATCTTCTGCATTCTTCTGTAGCACCACATTTTGAAAGCTTCTATTCTCTTCTTGTCCAAACTATTTATCGTCCACGTATCACTTCCATACATGGCCGCACTCGATACAAATACTTTCCGAAACGACTCTCTGACACTTAAATCTATACTCGATGTTAACAAAATTCTCTTCCTCAGAAACTCTTTCCTTGCCATTGCCAGTTTATATTGTATATCCTCTCCACTTCGACCATCATCAGTTATTTTGCTCCCCAAATAGCAAAACTACTTTACTACTTTAAGCATCTCATTTCCTAATCTAATTCCTGCAGCATCACCCGATTTAATTTGACGACATTCCATTATCCTCGTTTTGCTTTTGTTGATGTTCATCCTATATCCTCCTTTCAAGACACTGTCCATTGCGTTCAGCTGCTCTTCCAGATCCTGTGCTGTCTCTGACAGGATTACAATGTCATTGGCCAACCTCAAAGGTTTTATTTCTTCTCCATGGATTTTAATTCCTACTGCAAATTTTTCTTTTGTTTCCTTTACTGCTTGCTCAATATACAGATGGAATAACATCGGGGATAGGCTACAACCCTGTCCCACTCCCTTCCCAACCACTGCTTCCCTTTCATGCCCCACGACTCTTGTAACTGCCATCTGGTTTCTGTACAAATTGTAAATAGCCTTTCGCTCCCTGTATTTTACCCCTGCCACCTTCAGAGTTTGAAAAAGAGTATTCTAGTCAACATTGTCAAAACCTTTCTCTAAGGCTGCAAATGCTAGAAACATAGGCTTGCCTTTCCTTAATCTGTTCTATGATAAGTCATAGGGTCAGTATTGCCTCACGTGTTCCAACGTTTCTACGAAATCCAAACTGATTTTCCCCGAGGTTGGCTTCTACCTGTTTTTCCATTCGTCTATAAAGAATTTGTGTTCGTATTCTGCAGCCTTGGCTTATTAAACTGATAGTTTGGTAATTTTCACATCTGTCAGCACCTGCTTTCTTTGGGATTGGAATTATTATATTCTTCTTGAAGTCTGAGGGTATTTGACCTGACTCATACATCTTGCTCACCAGATGGTGTTTTGTCAGGGCTGACCCTCCCAAGGCTATCAGTTGTTCTAATGGAATGTTGTCTACTCCCGGGGCCTTGTTTCGGCTTAGGTCTTTAAGTGCTCTGTCAAACTCTTCATGCAGTATCATATCTCCCACTTCATCTACATCTACATCCTCTTCCATTTCCATAATATTGGCCTCACGTACATCACCCTTGTACAGAGCCTCTGTATACTTCCACCTTTCTGCTTTCTCTTCTTTGCATAGAACTGGGTCTCCATCTGAGCTCTTGATATTCATAAAAGTGGTTCTCTTTTCTCCAAAAGTCTCTTTAATTTTCCTGTAGGCAGCATCTATCCTACCCCTAGTGAGATATGCCTCTACATCCTTACATTTGTCCTCTTGCCATCCCTGCTTAGCCATTTTGCACTTCCTGTCGATCTCATTTTTGAGACGTTTGTATTCCTTTTTGCCTGCTTCATTTGCTGCATTTTTATATTTTCTCCGTTCATCAATTAAATTCTAAATTTCTTCTGTTACTCTAAGATTTCTACTAGCCCTTGTCTTTTTACCTCTGGTTCTGTCAGTTTGTCCAGATCCCATCTCCTTAAATTCCCACCTTTTTGCAGTTTCTTCAGTTCATAACCAATCAATTGTGGTCAGAATCCACATCTACCCCTGGAAATGTCTTAACATTTAAAACCTGGTTCCTAAATCTCTGTCTTAACATTATATAATCTATCTGAAACCTCCGAGTATCTCCAGGCCTCTTCCATGTATACAACCGTCTATTATGATTCTTAAACCAAGTGTTAGCTATGATTAAGTTATGCTCTGTGCAAAATTGTACCAGGCGGCTTCCTCTTTCATTTCTTACCCCCATTCCATATTCACCTACGTTTCCTTCTCTTCCTTTTCCTACTATCGAATTCCTGTCACCCATGACTATTAAATTTTTGTCTCCCTTCACTATCTGAATAATTTCTTTTATCTCGTCATACATTTCATCAATCTCTTCGTCATCTGCGGAGTTATGTGCCATATAAACTTGTACTACTATGGTAGGCGTGGGCTTCGTATCTCTCTTGGTCACAATAATACATTCACTATGCTGTTTGTAGTAGCTTACCCGCATTCCCATTTTTCTATTCATTATTAAACCTACTCCTGCATTACCCCTATTTGATTTTGTATTTATAACCCTGTATTCACCTGACCAAAAGTCTTGTTCCTCCTGCCACTGAACTTCACTAATTCCCACTATATCTAACTTCAAGCTATCCATTTCCCTTTTCAAATTTTCTAACCTACCTGCCTGATTAAAGAATCTGACATTCCACGCTCCGATCTGTAGAATGCCAGTTTTCTTTCTCCTGATAACGATGTCCTCCTGAGTAGTCCCCACTCGGAGGTCTGAATGGGGGACTGTTTTACCTCCAGAATATTTCACCCAAGAGGATGCCATCATCATTTAACCATACAGTGAAGCTGCATGCCCTCGGGAAAAATTACGGCTGTAGTTTTCCCTTGCTTTCAGCCGTTCACAGTACCAGCACAGAAAGGCCGTTTTGGTTAGTGTTAAAAGGCCAGATCAGTCAATCATCCAGACTGTTTACCCTGCAACTACTGAAAAGGCTGCTGCCCCTGTTCAGGAACCACACGTTTGTCTGGCCTCTCAACAGATACCCCTCCGTTGTGGTTGCACCTACAGTACGGCTATCTGTATTGCTGAGGCACACAAGTTTCCCCACCAACGGCAAGGTCCATGGTTCATGGGGGGGAGGAGCATCCTCTATGTAAGTTAACCATGCCAATCCTACCAGTTGTGGGCAGAGGTACAAGAGATAGAAAAACTGCAAATCGCGTAAAAATGGACATGTAAGTGTGCAGTCACTCATTGGGAGCATTTGTTAAAAATTAACACATTGACATTTAACTGGGACTGATAACTTGCAGTTCAGTCTCTTTCATCTACATACAACCAACCATTAAAACGTGTCACATATCAATAAAAGTTAGCTATGATTTGAAACTCTCATTTTCTGAGCCATAATGGTTACATATCCAGAAACGTGTGTTTAAAGTGTCACATGAGCTGCAACTACATTAACAACTTGGCCCTTCCACAAGTTGCGATGTAACTTGTTTGGTATTAATAAAACAAAATTTGAAGTAAGATCACAATTATTAGTCCCTTCAGTTCATATCCTATCATAGAGATAGAGGAGCTATACATCATGGCAGATTCAGTAACGGTGTTTCCTTGACAAGGAATTTGTTCTGTAATACATAGACTGTGGAACACAAAATTACAAATAACACCATAGATCCTCAAAGGAAAGTCTAAAATAACTCCGTGATTTCCTTTTATAAATGAGGTAGCCACATATTACTTATAACGCTGTGATTTCCACATATTAAGATGTGGAATCCAAAGTGCATAACAGAAGATGAAATTGGTTTTATGACAAGTAGGAGACGTCTATGTGTATCGGAGTGTGGTATCAAATACAAGCAAAGCAGCATTGGACTGGATTGAACTAGATCAGATCATATAAAGTTTCCCTATAAGCATGATTGACCTAGAAACAACAGAGACCAAGGGGGCTCCACTCTTTGGCGGGTTCGTGCTTGGCTACCACAGAGCCCCAGCCTTTGCAGCACCTTTTCCCTTCCGTGCTGCATATCCCTATCCTCGTGCTATTCTTTTTCCTCCACTTCGGTGTTTGAGGTTCCTCCTTTTCCTTCTTCCTCCGTGTGTGCTCCTGACAGCTGGCCAATGCTTCTGACGCATAACAGGTAACTGAGTAATGTGTAATTCCAAGCCCTGGGTCAACAGAGTTTGCTCATACCCCCTGGTACAGGTCAGGCCCAGGGAGGGGTGACTGCCTGAGCTGCTACCTTTCCAAATTGCCAGTTGGTCCCTTTGTCAGGTGTGACCTGAGGTGTGAACAATCACCTAAGGCGGGTGTGCCCTCTTGTGAAGGGGGCCCCCATTTGGAAGAAGTGCACCATCGGAGACACTGGCAATCATGGGGTATTTTCTCACAGAGAGCCAATCATCTTCACAATCAACGTCAACGACGTAAATGTAATGAGGCTTATGATTCAAAGACACTTTCAGCTGCACCATGATTCCTTGTGGTTTCACATAATGCCGATGGTCAGTTTTTCACTACAGTAACTCCATTTCTTATTCAGAAAGGTGTTGATGCAATTGCCGGCCATTTGAAATCCTGCTCTCATTTATGGAATGGCACTTTGCTTTTGGAAGCCATTTCTGATTCTCAAGCACAACAACTGCTTGCCGTCTCACTTCTCCATGGCTATCCTGTTCGTGTCAAGGCCATAGAACTCTGAATTCTTTCCATGGTGTTATTTACACTAGGCTGCTCAACAGTCTGACCGAGGCCAAAATCAAGTCATACCTCTATGATCAGGTTGTCATTGCCATCCATTGGGTGATAGTAAGAGGTAGATTCCTCCACAGTGCCCACCCACACACTTTTTCTCACCTTTTATAGAGTGGTGCTTCCTTCCAAGATCAAAGTAGGCTATGAAATTATCATAGTCCGACCGTACATTCCATACGTGATGCACTGCTACCAGTGTCATCGATCCAACCACACTAGAATGTCTTGTCGACACCCAGCCAAATGTGTAACCTGTGGTAGGGATGCGCACAAGGGCAACTGTCCACCCTCCTCCCTGCTCTATCAACTGCAATGGCGGCCATGCCGCTGCCTCTCAAGGTTGTACCACGTATCTTGACGAGCAGGCTGTCCAGGAGATCTGGGTAAAGGAAAAAGTGCCTTACCCCCAGTCACTCACAAGTTATTGGCTAGTCACAAACTCTGCTTTCTCCCGTCTGGCAATTATTGTTCTGTTCTTACCACCTCTCACTCCATGAAGGGCATGGCCACACGGACGTGTGGCCTTAAATTCAGCTCTGAGGGTGTGAAATCACCCAGTGTCAAGCTAACATTGCCATCCCCTCGTCCAGCTGTGCAACAAGCCATCAAATTCTTGCCTCAAGAGTCGAAGCCACTAGATCCACAACTGATGGGCCAGAAAGGACAGGACTAGTACTCCTGTGAAGACTTCCTACATTCCTCCAGCCAACCAACATCTGAGCTTCCCTCTGCTTACCGGAATAGCTCGAAGAAGTCCAACAAATGCAAATGGTCTTCTCCTTCACTAACTCAAAGATCCTCTTCTATGGTGTTGCCAAATGATACATTAGCCCAGACGGCCTGCTTGTCACCAGTGTGCACCTCCAACCATTTTTCTGTGTTGGACTCCACAGACTAACAGCACAAGCAAGCCAATGCTTCTGTGGACATCACAGAGCAGGATCCTACTGCTTCTGTGCCATGTAGCAGCAAGTTGTCGCAGGCTGTCACTCAACAGCTAATGAGGTGACACCCCTTCACTTCTTCCTCATCATGATTCTCGTCCAATAGAACAATCACGGCCTTCGGTCCATAAACAGTATTTACAGCTGCTTTTAGCATTGCAGCGTCCCCTTGTACTCTGCCTTCAGGAAACAAAATTGTCCCCTTATGACCACTTTGAGCTTTCACGTTTCTTCCCGGTTCATTTTGACCTACCCCCATAGGTCAGCATTCCATCTCATGGGGGCAACATGCTGCTCACACAGGATGACTTTCATAGTCAACCCATCTCCATGACTACCCATCATTGAGCTATTGCAGTTCCCCTTTTCTTTCCTCACTTGCCTTCTTCCCTCTGTACCATTTATGTCCCTCCGTGATTTGATGCCAACAGGACAGACATCCTTCAGCTTATTGGGTAGCTATCTCCCCCATTTCTGCTACTCAGTGACTTAAATGCGCATCATCCCCTTTGGGGTTCTACCAGAGCCTGTCAGAGAGGTGCCCTCTTGGCTGATCGTCTGAATCAACTCAACCTCTTCTGCCTTAACACTGGAGCACCCGCATTCCATTCCGACTCCTTGCACACCTATTGCCATTTGGACCTATCCTTCTGCACTGCCCAGCTTGCCCATTGTCTTGAGTAGTCAATTCTTTCTGGCACCTACTCAAGCAACTATTTCCCATGTGCTATCCATTTGCGGACGCCTACCCCACCTGCGTGCACGCCCAAATGGCAGCCTACTAATGCTGGCTGGCAGCATTACTCCTCCCTGGCGACCTTCGAAGCACAAGATTTCCCCAGTTTGATGACCAGCTGGAATATCTCACAGACGTTATCCTTACTGCTGCAGAACATTTCATTCCTCACACTTCCTCTTTACCACACCATGTCCCAGTCCCTCGGTGGACTGAGGCATGCCATGATTCAATTTGTGCACGGAGACGTGCTCTCCGCGTTTTTAATCATCATCCTAGGATGGCAAACTGCATTCATAATAAACAGATGCGTGCAAAGTGGTGTTGCATTCTTTGGAATAACAGAGAAGCTAGCTGGATTTCATTCACTAGTTCTAACACTTGCACCCCTTCCTCTGTCGTCTGGGCCAGCCTCCGATGGCTCTCTGGGACCAAGATCCATTTGCCAATTTCTGGCCTGACAGTAGCAGACAATGCCATCGTGGACCCTATTTCTATCTCCAACACCTTGGGCAGCCATTTTACGGAAAATTTGAGCTCTTCTCACTATCACCCTGCCTTCCTCCATTGGAAACGAGCAGAGGAGGCTTGGGCGATACCCTTCTCTCCTCAGAATAGTGAGTGCCACCTTTACTATGAGGGAGCTAGATCATGCTCTCAATTCATCCTGATCCTCCGCTCCAGGGCCAGAAGTGCCCATATTAAGGTATTGCAGCACCTTTCTCTTGTGGGCAAGCACTTTCTGCTAAATACGTACAACAGCATCTGGGCAGAGGGCACGTTTTTCAGACATTGGTGTGAAGTCAGTGTTATACCCATACCTAAGCCCAGTATGGACAAAAACCTTCTAGCTACCACCCTGTCTCTCTCACTAGCTATGTTTGCAAGGTGATGGAATGTAAGATTCATGCCTGACTGGTATGGTGGCTAGAGTCTCACAGTTTACTAACGACTGCACAGTGTGGATTTCGCTGTTGTTTCTTATTAACAAATATCAGCTTATTCCCAAGAATTAGTGGCTTTCACTCGCTTAACTCTAGGCAGGAATGCAATCTGCATTTGGATTGCACATTGTTGACTGTTGTGTAGATAGGTGTGAAGTATACTGCTGTATCCATTTTCAGTAAGCTACCACAAGAATTTAAAAAATCTTAGCAGTAATCCATGTGCTTTCAAACTGAAACTAAACTGTTTCCTCAGGGGTTATTCCTATTCTGTTGAGGAGTTACTTGAAAAATTAACCCAATTCCTGGATTATATTGTTGATGATGTTTACTTAAACTTATGACTTGACTTTTTTTGGGTTCATGAAGATTTTATTTTATCTGTTATTACTTTTATTTTGTAATTTCATGTACTGACACATTCCATGACCTTTGAGATTTGCTTCTCAATTTGATCCTATGGAACTAGGTGTGCGAATAAAATAAAGTGAAGGTGTTCTTTGATTAAAGCTCTTAACTCCACAGGCCCCAATAATTCCTGTCTTATATAACGTGAAATTTGATTCTTAACAATCACTCGATGAGTATAACCAATTCATTTGTACATGGACTACTGCTTACTGTGCATATGTACAAAGTGATATTTATTTATATTTGTTTCTGCTAATGTGCTAGCCATTCCAGTAATCTCACATTCACAATGGATATTACTAATAAACAACTTGCAGTTCAGCTGAAATCATAAATGTGGCTCTGCTCACTACTGTTACCTGTGTGTTCAGGTGGCAAAGCTTGCAGTCCAATGTTTCACTCCAGGATGGATTTGCACTGTGCTGCAAATTTTTTGTCTTAAAAATCTGACTGAAAAAGCACCAAACTTTCAAATGTCACAAGAAGATTTTAATCAAAATGCAGCTGGTAAAATTGAAAGGGAAGAAAGCTACTGATGTCAAAATAAGAGCAGGCCACCATATTGTATCTGCGACATAAAAGAGTGGGAGAAAGCATTCTTGGGTCTGTTGTAACCACAAATAGTTCATCTGTGGCAAGAGTATCAAACAAGAGAGTATGGAATGAACAGTTCACTGACATAATCAGAAATATGTAAATTTGTAGATTCTTCAGGGGGCCAGCAAAATTGATATTTACAAAAATCATAATCCTGACATGTTTCTCCATAAGGTGGAGCCATGCTTGATGCCTGAGGTGATTGCTGAGGGAGCTAGCGGAAGTGGTGGAAAGAAAAATCTCAATGAGTGTAAGACTGAAACAATGATCAGGCTCATTGCCTGCAGTACAAACACTGGTCACGCCCAAACAGCTGCAAGTGTTGCTGTGTGAGATGAGAACAACAAAGTTCACGAGAATGAACAAATTTAAGCAGACTGAAGATCATTGCATATATATTGTAATATTTGTAATTGTCAAGATCTTTTTACATTTTTATTATAAAGAAGTATATCACACTAAATTATTACTAATCGAAAAAAAAAAAAAAAAAACAACAACAACAACAACCTGCCCCGAAGTGATGAGCAGACTTCCTAATGCTGCCCTCTGCTAATTGCTACAGATGTCACCAGTGCTAATCCAATATGGAGATGGGTCCTTTTGTCCAGTGTTCATTTTCATGGACCACCGTCTAATTCTTTATGCAGACTCAGATGTGATACAATAATTTTCTTTGTTGTTAATCAAATTGTTTTTGGAGAAATGGATAACACTGTTTCACATGTCCAAAACAGCATTCAATGACATTCCTTTGTGCTGCATTTGTTGTAAGCCATTTGTTCTGTGGTTGTAACACTTACGTAGGCATAAGTCTTAGTGTGATTCCATAATCTGTGTGTCAAAACAGAAGAGTACATTTTCGCTGATACAAGCCATCTGGAACTTTTCAAACCCTGGGGTCATACTTGCCCAAGTCAAAACTATAGAACACAACGACAGAGAAAAATTGAAAAACGACTATACATCAATCCCAATTGACTTAAGAGAATACAGCTAAAAATAGGGACATGAAGAAAGGGCTACAAAAGACACTATACAGAAACTGATGTCTAGAACTAAAAATTAAATGGCCTTCACCATATTGCTATGACAGATAAAGAGTAAAACACAGTCAACAGCCCGCACATCATTTGCTAAAGCGGCCGATAACTCAGATGGCAAACCCAAGCGGGAACGTAAACGGTTAAAAAATGGACATTCCGTCAGAAGTGGCGGACAGTTAAAACTTGGGTGCAATGTGTACAAAGTGGTGGGGGAGCGCCACTTAACAGATGACGATGGCCAAAAAGGCAGTGCCCAATACGAAACCTAGTAAAAATGGCCTCCTTGTGGGAGGGCCGAGAGGAGGTTGTCCACACCACTGGGAGAGGCTTAATAACCCATAGCTTATTCCCATGAAGGAAGGACCAATGGCGATGCCAAAGTGACACCACCTTCCTGACATACGACAAAGCAGAGATCATTGGAGGAAATATAGGAACTAGTGGGCTGAGGTAAGAGGACTGCAGCCTTGGCAGCAGCCTCGTTTCTTGACAGACTGACATGACCAGGAACCAACATAAACATCACTCTGGCTGTACCAGAAGTAAGCAACTGACAGTTTTCCTGGACCCGTTGCACTGGCAGTGTACAGTGTTCACAGACTTTCAAGGATGCTGAGACTGTCTGAGCAGAGGACACAATTGAAAAGTCTGTGTTGCAGGATGTGCTACATGGCCTGATAAAGGGTGAAGAGCTCGGCTGTAAATACTGAACAGTGTGCCAGAAGCTGATATCGAAAACATTGGCGCCAATGACAATACAGTCAGTCTGAGAGCCATCAGTGTACAGAAAGGTAGTATCGCCAAGTTCCATGCGAAGGCCCTGAAACTGAGGGCCATAGAGAGAGGCTGGGGTATTGTCCTTAGGAAGCGAATGAAGGCCAAGGTTAACAAGGGCCGCTTCACGAAGCCGAGGTGGTGAAGGATTCACACGTACCAGGAAGATTGTAGGTAGTGTGAAGTTAAGCCACTGGAGCAAGTGTGAAAGCGGACTCCAAGAGGTAACAGAGAATAGGGATTTGCCCCATATTGGGCAGGTGGCCACACATGGCAGACAAACAGCATGCATACCAGCTGAGGAGAAAGTCCCAGTGGTATTTCAGCAGCTTCAGCATACACTCTCAACCGGGCTAGTGTAAAAAAACAAAACAAAAATGGATGGCACAATGGTGGATAGTGTTGAGATGGCATAAGAGGGGCGGACGTGCAGACACACAAACAAAGCTAGTTTAGTTTCGAATGGACAAGGGACCAGTACAAACAGAGGAGGGTGGTTTGATCTGCACCCACTGAGGACACTGAGGGACACGTACAGTGCGCTGCCAGGTAAGACACATGGGAGAACCAAGAGAGGTTCCTATTGAGCATGAGCCCCCGGAATTTTGTAGTTTCAATGAACAGAAGAGCAACAGGCTCAAGATGTAAAGATGGTGGGAGAAACCAACTGCGCCGCTGGAAATTCATACAAACAGTTATGTCAGTGGAAAAACGAAAGCCATTGTTGGTGCTCCAGGAGTACAGATGATCAAGACATTGCTGAAGACGCCTCTCAGGGAGACAGGTCTGTAGAGAACTGCAATAGATGGCAAAATCATCAACAAAAAGGGAGCCGAAGATGCCCAGCGGGAGACAGGCCATTATAGGGCTAATGGCAATAGGAAAGAGGACGACGCTCAGGACAGCACCCTGGTTTCCTGGATAAGGGTGTCCAACAAGGCAGAACCCACATCCACCTTGAAAACTCAGTCTTTTAAAAGTTCCTGAAGGAAAAGGCGCAGGCGACTACAGAAGCCCCATGTGCCAAGAGTACGGAGGATATGAGTTATCCAGCAGGTGTCCTAGGCCTCCCCCCCCCCCCCCCCCAAAAAAAAAAAAGCAGCCACAGTCTGGGATTTTCGTCGAAAACCATTCATGACATGGGTGGGCAAAGTTACAAGATGGTCAACTGCAGAACAGTGCGCTCGAAATCCACACTGTGCAGTCGTTAGTAAACTGTGAGACTCTAGCCACCATACCAAACATCAGCAAACACGAATATTTTAGAATTACCTGTAATACTAGAGGGCATATCATTTATATAAATAAGGAACAGGAGCACCCCCATTTGGCCATACCCCACTCAGACCCCACATCACAGCCATTCTCAACACTGTGAATTATGACCTTTTGCTATCTGCTGTTAAAGTAACAGGTGAACCAATTGTGAGATACTCCCTGTATTTCTTAATGGTCCAAGTTCTGGAGCAATATTTTGTGTTCAACACAATCAAATGCCTTAGTTAAATAAAAAATATGCCTAGCATTCAAAACCTTTTGTTTAATCCATGGCTCTGAGCACTATGGGACTTAACTACTGAGGTCATCAGTCCCCGAGAACTTAGAACTACTAAAACCTAACCAACCTAAGGACATCACACACATCCATGCCCGAAGCAGGATTCGAACCTGCGGCCGTAGCGGTCACTCGGTTCCAAACTGACGCACTTAGAACCTCACGGCCACACCGGCCGGCTGTTTAATCCATCCAGTACCTCACAGAGAAAAGAGAATATAGTATTTTCAGTTGTTAAACAAATTCTAAAGCCCAATTGTACATTTGATAGCAAATTATGTGATATAAACTGATCAATTATTCTTACATACACAGCCTTTTCAATAACTGTAACAAACACTGATGGCATAGAAATAGGTCTGAAATTGTCAACATATCCCTTTCTCTCTTTTTATAAAGCAGCTTTACTACTGAGTACTTTAATCGTTCAGGAAACTGACCATTCTTAAAGGAAAACTTACAAATATGGCTAAGTGCAAGGCTAAGATGTGCAGCACAGTACTTTAATATTCTGCTAGGAACTCCACAACATCCAAGAGAGTCTTCAGTGATTTAATAGTTGTCTCAGTCTCCCCCTTGCCAGCATCACAGAGTAGTATTTCAGACATCAGTCTCGGAAAAGCATTTACCATGGAAGTTAAATGATTCACTGTAGAAACTAAGTTTTTATTTAATTCACCAGCAATACTCAGAAAATGACTGTTAAATACTGTACATATAGCTGACTTATTAGTTACAGAAATACTTTTACTATGAAGTGACTTTATATCGTTGACCTTGTGCTGCTGACCAGACACTTCCTTCACAACTGATCATATGGTTTTAATTTTATCCTGTGAATTAGCTGTTCTATTTGTATACCACATACTCTTTGCCTTTCTAATAACATTTTTAAGCACCCTACAGTACTGTTTGTAGTGGGCTACTGCAGCTTGATTGTGACTACTTCTAACATTTTGATATAATTCCCACTTTGCTTTACATGATATTCTTATTCCACTAGTCAGCCACCCAGACTGCCTTTTACTGCTAGTACCTCATTTAGAATGTTCTGATGGAAAGCAACTCTCAAAGAGCATGAGAAATTTGTTAAGGAAAGCATTGTATTTGTCATATGTGTTATCAGCACTGTAAACGTCCTGCCACTCATGTTCCTTAATGAGGTTTAAAAAAACTCTGTTGCCATTCGATTAGCTTTCCTACATAGTTTGTAATTATATGTGACATCTGTTTGAGTGCAAAAGTCTTTTAGTGTTAAAATTTGTGCATTATGATCTGAAAGGCCATTCACCCTTTTACTAACAGAATCCCATTTTTTATTAACTGGATTGGCCACATTGGACCACTTCAGTCCTCCATGTTCACTTTCTCTCTGAAAATTGGACTACTTACTTCTTGCACTCCGTCCAGTACTTTTTCATTTGTTCCTAACGCAATTTTCTTAACTCGTCTGAAATCTCTACCAGTCTTTGGTGCGTCATTTATGCTGAAAATTTATGATTATTAAGGAGAGTGTTAATTTTGTTTTTGTTCTCTGCATAAGTCCGACTGCTTCAAGATCTTGCTGAATTTCTTTGACCCACTGTCCTCTTGTCTTCTGTCCGAGACTTCTCATAACTAGTTTTAAAATCCTGTTGTCAGGCAGTCATAAGACATAAAAGAAATATGAGATTCTTATCTTCTTCATTGTGCTGGTGATTGGGTCAATCTCACAATAGACAGTTTCATTATGGAGGATTCTCCGGACTCCATCAATCTGGTATTTTTTATTGATGCATGTTCTTATAATTCTTCTTTCAGTCTTGAGGAGTTGATTGGTTCTTCTTTCATTTTTAATTTGGAACAGAGTTTCACAAGCCTAAGTTGCTTCTGAGAGTGTTACAGTTTTGTTATGTTGGATCTTATTGTCTATTGACAGGCATTTCTTATTATATGTTGACCAGGTTAGAAATTGTGCTTTTTTCATTTTGTTGTTCTATTTATCCGTGTTGCTTTCTCACCCAAGTTGTGCAACATAATTTCTCCAAGATATTTAAATTGTAGAACTATGTTAATTGCTTGATCATTTATGAAGATTTTATCTATGCAAAGAGGTTTCACAGGCATGATTTCAGTTTTCTCAAAGGATATTTGTAATCATATTTTTGAAGCAATTTTCTGGAGACTTGTGATCTGAGCACGAACTTCTTCCATGTCAAGGGCTAAGAGAGCTAAATCGTCAGCAAACTCGAGGCAGTTTGCTCTTATTGCTGGTTTTCCTCCAATTTTGATTTTACATGGATTTTATTTTTGCCAGATTGTCATGATGTAATCAAAGGCCACATTTAAAAGCAAAGGGGACAATCCATCACCTTGTCTGACTCCTGTTTCTACTGTGAAAGCTTTTGACATTTCTCCTTTAAACTTCACCTTTGAATTTGTGTTAGTTAAAATTAGCTGAATGAGTCTAACCAGTTTGGGATGGAGGCTATATGCTCTAAGGATTTTTAGAAGTGTGGGTCTATGAACACTATCATATGCTTTTTTTAAATCTATGACTGAGATGAATAACTGTTTGTTTCTATACTTGTAATACCCCATTATTAGTTTCGGGCTAAGAATTTAATCTGAGCAGCTTCTGTATGGTTGAAATCCTCCTTGATGTTCTCCAAGTTGTGGTTCCAGAATGTTTTTGATCCTATTGTAAATTATGCGAGAGAAAATTTTGTATGTGCAGTCCAGAAGGGTTATTCCTCTGTAATTATCTGGGTGGGTTCTATCTCCTTTTTTAAATAATGGAGGTCCAGTGCTCTGGAATTTTTTCTGATTCATATTTCAATTAGATGTTGGTGGAGATTTATGACTGCAGGTTTTCCAGCATTCTTTCAGATTTCTGCAAATATGTGGTCTTCACCGCATGCCTCATAATTTTTTACTTCCTGAATGCCATTTAGTAATGAAGAATGAATAAAAATATTGTAACTATGAAGGCTTTCCCGGCATAATAATTGATAATATTCTTCTCGGGTATGCAGCCGGATCATGAAGACATTATGATCCGGCTGCATACCCGAGAAGAATATTATCAATAAAAATATTATCTATGGCTGTGCTACTATTCCCCTGCACTCTGGTTGGAAAAACCAGTCTGCATCAGATCATATGAGTTTAAGAAATCTACCAACATCCTTTTTCTTGCACAGTCATGTACAAAATTAATATTGAAGTCACCACATATAACTAATTTTTGGTATTTTCTATAAAGTGAACTGTAAAGTGAACCATGAATCCTCTCTAGCTTTTATATTAGAAACTTTGAAATTTATGCAGTAAATCTTTCTTTTATATCAAGTAAGGGAAAAAAATTTTGTTAACCATGTAGCAGGTACTAACACCTTTTACAACAGTATTTCATTTGCTAACATTTTATTGACAAAAAGGTTGACATTGGTTTGTACATTAGAAAAGACCAACCAACTATTTCCCACTACTTTTACTCCGTCAGCGAAGAGCTGTAACTTCAACTGTGTTTGATTCTACAAAAGCCATAACAATGGTGTCAAATCTTTTGGTCAAAACTCAGTGTGTCATTTCTCATACCCAAGATGTTTAAAGAGGGAAATGTTTATGAATGAACAGGCCTTAAGAAAAAGCCTGAAGTCAGTAGATGTGTGTTGTGCATATCAGAACATCACATGGAAATCACTGAAATTGAACAGAATCATCTTGATGGACATAAGCCAATAGAATACAACTTGAGGACCAGTAAGAGAAATGGAGTGGTTGTATGTGCAGAAAATGAAGTAAAGTGCCAAGCTCTTCTGGTTAATAAATATTGTGTTGAACAACAGTTTGAAAGTGTGCCACAATAGTGGATCAGGAAATACACAAGCAAGTACCACTGGCAGTTTTCAGACCACCAGCAGAATATATCTTAAATTTCATTAAAAAGAGTTAGGGACAGTTTTAATAAAGTTATGCAAATGTAATGAGAATCACTGTTTGTGGATACTTTACTATTGTTTTTCTGTCAAACAGCACTGACAGATGACACGTATAGCTGTTGTTGCACAACTTTAGATTATTTGCCACAATAAATTTCCCTAGACTGATTGCAGGACATACTGTGACACCAATAGACAATTTGTTTTTAGAGACAACAACAACAACAACATAATCATAAACAATGACTACTTCACAGCACTCTGAGAGAAACTATGGGAAGAACATTGGAAATGGATTAATAAGGACAATACAGATGGAAGATTTTATTCTTTCTACAGTATATGATGTCTTGGTGTCAACTAAAATCAAGCAGAAGTAAGGATAAGTAAGTGCTGGTTAACTTCTGGGAAAGTATCTTACGCAAGGATAAGAGTGTTAGACCTAATGATAAAATATAAATAAAATATATTAAGGATAAAAATATGCATTTTAATTCATTATCTCACAGAGCACTGAAATACTGCAAATTTTTAAATGTGATCCCACACAAGTGTTTGGGTATTAAAGTACAACACAACTACTTACAAGTTATTCATTGAGAATATCTCTCAACTATGTACATTTTAATCATTTGCACAGCATTTATCAAGAATGTATTTTCCTTCATATGAGGGCTATTCGGAAAGTAAGGAACAATAGGTCACGAAATGGAAACCACAGTGGAAATCAAAATTGTTTTATTTGCAATGGTTAGCTACTTCTCTACACAGTCGCTGCTCAGACTTAGACATCTGTTGTAGCATTGTACCAACTTTTCAATTCCATTGTTATAGAAGACAGCTGCCATTGGTTTTCGACAATTTTCTATTCTGGACTGCAGCTCGTTGTCTGTGTCAAAATATTGTCATCATAACCAGCAGTTCATTTGAGCAGAGATGAACCTCAGGGGTAGCCCATTAATACTGTATTGTGGGTGATCAAACACTTCCCATGGAAAATGCTGCAGGAGCATCTTCATTGCCCCTGCAGAGTGTGGCCAAGAATTATTGTGAAGAATGAACCACATGACAGTTATGTTATGTGGATTGCATAGCTTCAGGCGAAATCTTTCATCAGGCCCTCATACTTGGCAGGAGATGCTAAATTCTAGCCATCTTTACTTTCTCACTGTGAGCTCAGAACTGAAAAGAGGGACACGATGCTATCGCCGGGCACACTAGACACAGTGCCCAATGCATATGTACAAAACTCCATCTGATTTTTCACTGTATTTTCCACTTCGCGACTGATCGTTCCTTACTTTCTGAATACCCCTCGTATATGGAAGCCAAAGCATCATTTTTAGGTCTCAAGTACAAAGTAAGAAAAGATAGCATTTCACATGTGTCATTATAATTTTTAAACATAAAAATGTAACGAATATAATATTTTATCAATGAAATAACACATATTTTTTGATTACATTACATGAAGACTAAAATCATTTATAGCTACAGACTAAGTTCATAGGCATAAAAAGTATTTAGTTACCATCTTCTGAAATTATAACATCTGAGGATAGCATAAAGAAGAATTCTTCTATTGAGAATCAGACAAGAAAAATGTACACAAGAAAGAAAATACCCAATGCAGAAAATAATTCATTTGGGACCTTGAGTTGTAAGACAAACACCAAGTCTGAAGTAGCACCAAGAACCTCTGATTCCATAAAACCAGTTTTCTGACTTTTGTTGCCCCAGATGTTGTAATTTTATCAGTTACTGATCACGTCTATTCATGTATTGATACATGGCTCCAAAGTGAAATGCACTTTTTAAACTATCACAGTTAAAGCAGTTAGAAGCTTCCAAGACAATACTATGTATTGTTTTTATATTAAGGGAGATTTCCATTGGTACTTCTCTTCATTTAATATATTTATTCTCTATATATTATCAGTATTTTTCTTTGGCACTCTAAAAAATTATTTATCATCACACACACACACACACACACACACACACACACACACACACACTAGTATAAACTCTGTCTAAATATATTAACAACTACATGTATCCACAAATGCACTTTTTTAAAATAGCATTAAAAATACTGAATGTAAAATCTCTATAGAATCACAAAGAATCCCTATATCCTTTCATAAAATTTTACATACTGTAAATAAGAGACTGATTTGTACAGAAGTTACAGACATATTATCATTAGTCCTATTCCCGCATTGGTGGTAAGTAAGATGTGATGCAGTAGCTATTATTACAGGATGGTTTTTCATTTTTTATTGTATGTATAAATTCCTCTGTGTTAAATGCAACAGATCCGGCTTTGTACAGTGGTTCATCTTCTGCAAACCATTTTCCTATATCAATATCCATGAAAAAGAAACTGATTTCCTTGAGGGCTGCTTCTGGTGAGTCTACAAACCACGAAAAGATATATGTTAAACACACTCCTGATAAATGTTTCAGCAATACAATTAGAGGTTTTTAATGTTTTTTAAGCATGTCTTCCAAACATAAATAATATACATAGTATGGCACACTCTTACATGATATTATGTATATGATGTTGTTATCACACTGCATGTGATCTTCATCTAGTACTGATTTTTGGCATATAATACTGTTCTAGATCTAGTGATGTGTACTTTTAACAATTTCTTTATGTGTTACATACAATATGTGGAGAAAGTTTCATTTTGGATAACAGTGCTGCATTTTGTAATTTTCATATACCGTAGTGTATCTGCCAATGGCCTTGCCGCGGTGGTAACACCGGTTCCCATCAGATCACCGAAGTTAAGCACTGTCAAGCTGGGCTAGCACTTGGATGGGTGACCATCCAGTCTGCTGAGTGCTGATGGCAAGTGGGGTGCACTCAGCCCTTGTGAGGCAAACTGAAGAACTACTTGATTGAGAAGTGGTGGCTCCGGTCTCGTAAACTGACATATGGCCAGGAGAGCGGTGTGCTGACCACATGCCCATCAATATCTGCATCCAGTGATGCCTGTGAGCTGAGGATGACACAGCGGCCAGTCGGTACTGTTGGGCCTTCCAAGGACTGTTCAGAAGAAGTTTAGTTTTTTAGTAGTGTAGCTAGCTTTTTAGTCCTCTTAACTTTCCCTGAATCATAAATATTAACAAGGCTTCCAAAACCATGTCCACATATTTTCCACAGACCTCTGCCATGCCTATACACTGCACTACACACTGTTAAACATAGTGACAAGAAGTAACACTGTTAAATAAATTTTGCAGGTTAGAGGTTTTGAAGCTGGTATGTTAAGTATAGATATAAAATGATGAGCCAGACATTAAGACTACTGCCCACCATGAAATTGAATAGCACATGGCAGCAATGCAGGCATGTGACACAGTAAAAAAAAAGAATATAAGTGAAGCAGAGATGAATAGGGATTTTTTTTTCTAGTGATGATATGGACTGAAAATGAGGAAATCCACTGACATAAGAGACTTTGACAAATGGCAGATTGTTATGGCCTGGTGCCTGGGAATGAGCATCTCAGGAACTATGAAGTTCATTAACTGTTCACATCCTACTATTGTGACCATCTATGGAAACTGGCTGAAGGACCACCAGTAGGCAACCAGGTGTTGCAAGATGCAGGACAGAGGCGTGCTCGTTCTGTAAAGCAGGATTGGTGGCAATCTGTGATATATCTGATGATACTGTATAATTCTGGTGCTGGCAAAAGTGTTTCAGAGCACACTGTTCAGTGCACATTGTTTAACATGTAATTATACAGCAGATGATATCTACTCAATCCTATTTTGACACAATGACATCAATTATGATTGCAGAGGACATGGGTTTATCAAGATTGATCCATTGATCAATGGAAATATGTCACCTGATTGAAGGAATCATGGTTACTTACTTCCCCTGGTTAATGGTAATGCCTGGATACACTGTCATCAAGGCAAATGGCTGCTCAAAACATGCATAGTGCCATAGACATGAACCAATGGGGGCAATATTATGGTATGACAGCCATTCACCTGAGCCTCCATAGGATCTATGGTAGTAACTGAAGGCACCACAACAGCTCTGAACTACGTAAGCAACATTGCAGGCGACCATCATGCCTTATTGCTTAGTGATTTCCAACATCTTCCCGCAGGATAACTATCCATCTCACACATCCAGAACTGTGTTGCTGTATTTTCAGGAACATAAAAGTGAACTCATGTTGATGCCTTGGCCACCATATCCACCTGACCTGAACTCAAGAAACACATCTGGGATAATACTAAATACCAGCTCCTGCATACATTGGTCTGCAATTTACAGGAATTGTGTGACCTGTGCATAGACATCTGGTGGCACATACTTCCAGAAACCTACCAAGGACTTGTTGAATCCATGCCATGCAGAATCACTTATGTTTTCTGTTCCACATATGGATCAACAAGCTATTAAGCAGGTGGCTATAATTTTTCTGGCTCATCAGATATTTTTGTTAATACAGACTATAATAAAAGATTTCAGTCTTTCTACCAGCCATAAAAATAGGAGCAACTGGAACATGGCAGATAGACACAAAAATTTAAAAATACTTTTGGGTTTCAGTAGTTTCTAGCTTTTCTGCTTCAGGATAAGGATGGAGAACAAGAAAAAGAAATGATATTGGCACAGTTTTTGAAGGAAAGGAAATGTGACTTCAAAAGCTGAATGATTATAAATCAACTGTATTTAAGGGAACATTCACTTGAGAAAACTCAAATGGCTCTGAATCACTTGAGAAAACTATAAAATTGTGAGCCAGAATGGCTTGGCGTAACTTAAATTCTCCCAGTCTTCACAACAGATGGGCCCCCCTCATTTTGGGATTGGGAGGCAGATGACCTGCCTTTCCAAACCTAGACCTACCTAGCCCTCTTCCTCCCTGAGGATGTAACTAACAGTTGTGAAAGTTGTGGTAGCTTCTTGTGCATTTATATGTATCTATCAACAGAACTAAGTACTGACTAGCCATTCTGTATCATAATGTTATGATTATGAAAGTAACAATGAACCAATACCTTATAATAAAACCTAGAGTATTTTTAAAAATGAACTGTTGGGAACCAATAATACTAACATATCTAAAATTTAAAAAAAATAATTATAAAAAAAATAATGAAGTGCATGAAGAAAGGAAAAGAAGAAAGGGGTTACAAAATGAAGTAATATTAAACAACAAGTACAGTATATAAGTTCACCAGACAAAACATTAGTCATCCCCTTAAAAGGACAAACTGGTCACTTTGGAGCACTGCAGATGGTGTATGACTGGTACCAGTTGATCACGTGACCCTCCATTGGTGACTCAGTGAAGTGTTGTGTACGTGCTAGTCGGCTGTCTGGTACAGCACAGTAAGATGGGTGAATGTGGGAAATGTGACAGACTGGCAGAAAGGAGCTATTCTGTTTGGATATGTCCACAACCACACTGTGAATGAAGCAGCCTGATTTGTTGGTTTATGAATAATGACTGTGCAAAATGGTGTACTACTCAACTACTCACAGACATGTAACACAGCACAAGGGCACCCATACCCAGGGCCGGAAGGGGGGAGGGGGGGGGGGGGAGTTACCATCAACCTATCCCCAGCTTTTCAGGGAATGGAAAAAATATAGTGCAGTCATGTGCTTTTCCTTAAAAAAAAATATTTAAAAATCGGTATTATGCAGGTTTTTAACTGCGACAGAACTGGAACTTTTATATGGCTACTTAAAAGTCACCATTCATCTTCAAAAATATTAAAAGTACACCACACCCCAAAATCTAGCCCCCCCCCCTTACAAATTATCATATGGGACCCTCAACACAGCATAATAATAGTGATCATAAAAAAATACTAACCAACATGGATCAGAGATGAGTGTCAAGCCTTGCAAATGTCAATTGATTTCCAACCCAACTGGAACTGTTGCTGTCAGTGAATATAGATCCATCTTAAATGTTTCTATGTGAACATTGTGAAGGGGACTGCATGAAATGGCCATCTTGTGTTGATTATCTCACAACATGTCATTACTCACAATTGGACACAAAGCTGAACAGCTTCAATGGGCCAAACACAGAAATGGAAGAGTAGTTTATTAGAGAAATGCAGTGTAATCTAATGAGTTGCGATTTTGTCTCTTTACAGATGATGAGGCACCAACAGCCCTATGAGGCAATTAACCTGGTGTGTGTGGAGGGTGTAGAGTAGGCTGCAGATAGTTTTGCACTGTTTTGAAGGTTTTTTTAATTACATTTTCTCATATTTTTCTCTTGTTTCTCAGATTAGAACCAACTTTTGCAGCACAAGTTTTGCGAGCTTACATTTTCAGAAACAACTTCTGCAGCACAAGTTTTGTGAGGATAAGTTATTGTTTGGTGTTTGATAATTTAGTCTTACAAAACTTGTGCTGCAAAAGTTGTTTCTAATCTGGGGGAAAAAAAAAACGAGAAAACATAACATAGTAACATATTTGTCTACATAATGCATTTACTATAGAGATTATTCAGAAATTCTCTTTACAAACTTCTAGGACTTGTAGAGGGTAGTGAGTACATAATATTTTGAAGAGAAACCCATGTCTGGAAACACACAGTTTCCATTCTACGACAGTTTTAGTTCAGATGGAATAGGGGTAGATTTTGGGAGTCTGGGTGACTTTCCCAAAATCTCTCCCTTTTTCTAGACCTCTCCAGTAATTTTCCTTCACCCTTCTTCCTTCCCCTTCAACCCTTCTGTTTGAAGAAGAAGCCGCTGACTCGGAAAGCTTGCCAATCACAACAGTCTTCTATGTGTGTGCTCTGCCGCCACTTGGGGAGTAGATTTTTTATCTCTCCAATTCAATAATTTTATCAATAATTGATTGTTTTCATTTATAACTTAAACATTACCTATTTACATTGTTGCCAAATAAAAAAAAAACAAGAGTCCAGCACATCATATATTTAGAGCAGTACTGATTTGTTAAAACAGCATATTGATGTGGCGACCAGCAACATTGTTTCTGACATTGTACTTATGAACCATGTTCTGGTTTACACCCCCATCCCACCTGGAACCTCTTCAGTTTTTACTGCAACAGTCAGAACTCATGCCAGCAGATATTCCTTAGTCTCTACAGGATTCTTGTAAATTAAACTTTGCATACGATCGCACAAGAAGTAGTCCATAGGAGTTAAATCCAGCGATCGCTGTGGCCACGCAATTGAACCACCTTGGCCAATTCAACTTTCATCATATTGTCTTTTGAGATGTCTCTGAACCACACATGAGAAATGAGGTGGTGTACCATCATGCTGAAACCACATTTCCTGATGGACATTCAGTGGCACAGCTTCCAAGAATGGGTCCAATAAGCTTTGTAGGAAGATCAAGTATGCAGGACCAGTTAACCTGAGTGGAAGGAGATATGGCCCAATCACGTAACTGTCCAAAATATCTGTCCACATGTTAACACCATACTGGTGCTGAAATCCCTAAACATTCATGGCACGAAGGTTTCCATCTGCCTAGACATGGCTGCTTTGCAAATTCAGAACATAGTTCCTAGTGAACTTACATTCATCTGTGAACAAAACTTGACATGGAAACATGGATGTGATAATGCAGTGCTGCAAGAACAACACGCAAAATGCAAAGTGTTGTGGAAAATCGGCTGGGCCCATAATGTGTACCCTTTGTAGGTAACAGATGTGAAAGTTCCTGGCAGATTAAAACTGATTAACTTCTCATGGTTGGGATTCACAGTAATATAATATTTCTTAAAAGACATCATAGTCGCCGTTGACTGTATAAAATATTTGTTGTTACTATTGTAATTTCAGCCTTATGGTCATTTTCAAGTAACACTGCAAAAATTACATTCTGTCAGAATATAAAACTATCTGACATCAGTACATGTTGTCGTCAAAAGGCTGCATTTTGACAACGACATGTACTCATGTCAGATAGATTTATATTCTGACAGAATGTAACTTTTGCAGTGTTACTTGAAAATGGCCATAAGGCCGAAATTGCAATAATAATAATAAATATTTTATACAGTCAATGGCGACTATGATGTCTTTTAAAGATTAAAACTGTGTGCCGGACCGAGACTCAACTCGGGACCTTTGCCTTTTACGGGCAAGTGCTCTACTATCTGAGCTACCAAGCTCACAGCTTTACTTCCGCCAGTACCTCTTCTCCTACTTTCCAAACTTCACAGAAGCTCTCCTGCGAACCTTGCAGAACTAGCACTCCTGGAAGAAAGGATATTGCAGAGACATGGCTTAGCCACAGCCTGGGGGATGTTTCCAGAATGATATTTTCACTCTGCAGTGGAGTGTGCGCTTATATGCAACTTCATGGCAGATTAAAACTGTGTGCCAGACCAAGACTTGAAGTTGGGACCTCTGTCTTTCGTGGGCAAGTGCTCTACCATCTTAGCTAACCAAGCATGACTCCCACCAAGTCCTCACAGCCTTACTTCTGCCTGTACCTCGTCTCGTAGGTAGAGCACTTGCCCGCGAAAGGCAAAGGTTGTAGGGCCAAACAAGTGTGTCAAGCTTCAGTTTATGTAATAGTTGCCTTCATATTTTCAACTTCGCTTTGACACCTGGGAAGTGAAAACACCTCTTTTATTTTAAAAATTATTTGGATTCCTTTCTATATTTCATTTTGAGAATTGAATTTTAGGAATACTGGCCACTTTCACAAATTCCACACATGTGGCTGCCCATATGACCTAACAAATCATGAACTGCATATTTTAATACTTTTATAAACACAGAAACTCAGCAAAAATATGACTAGAAATGGACAATGTCTATACTCTGGACTGATAAATAAATACAATATCTGCATTCACAATAAGAATATTAGAAACAATACTTAATGCCATATGTATGCAAATATGTTTCAGGGCATGTACTGAAGTTTATGAAAAAGCTACCTGATCCATGAGAAGCATTTCGAGTATCTGATAAACCATAACATCCCCTAATACTGTCAGGATGAGTGTACTGTGCTTGATAAACTTTTGTAGGTCCCATTAACTTCCTCCATTCCTGAATGGCATTCTTTCTCGCTAAAACATACACATCACAGGGACCACTGGAACAAAGCAACAGTTGCATATATTACACCTACCACATTTAAAAAATATATATGTTGAGAGCTTCCTGTTATAATCCTGTAAGAAAATGATTATGAATACAATAACTAACCTTTGCATGAATGTAATAAGGCGATGATAAAAGAATTTTTCTTTATGTTCTGCATAGAATTCTTCCACTTGTGCTTCACTTAGATGAACTCGTTTATTCCTCACAACATAAAATCCTTTGGCCAATATTTTATCTCGAATATCCTGAAACCATTCAAAGTTGTTGAAACATCATAGTGTGAGTAATCTAATACTAAAAGAAAAGAACAAAATAAAACTCATGAAGTAACTACGACTTTACTAAAATGAATAATAATACTGCCAGATAGGCAATCAAGTGCCTATTGATCTTCTGCGTTATGGAAAAATCTATTAGCATTTTCCTTCTCCACTCTTTTCCAACACACTGGTGGCCAATATACACAGATACCGTCACAACAACCATTTATCTACTATTAACTTTTCTTGTTCACTTGCTTTTTATGCATCTTCTCTCATATAGATAAATGTAAATTAATGCAGATGAATAGGAAAAAGAATCCTGTAATATTTGAATACTCCATTAGTAGTGTAGCGCTTGACACAGTCATGTCAATTAAATATTTGGGCGTAACACTGCAGATATGAAGTGGGACAAGCATGTAATGGCAGTTGTAGGGAAGGCGGATAGTCGTCTTCGGTTCACTGGTAGAATTTTGGGAAGATGTGGTTCATCTGTAAAGGAGACCGCTTATAAAACACTAATACGACCTATTCTTGAGTACTGTTTGAGCGTTTGGGATCCCTATCAGATCGGATTGAGGGAGGACATAGAAGCAATTCAGAGGCAGCTGCTAGATTTGTTACTGGTAGGTTTGATCGTCATGCGAGTGTTACGGAAATGCTTCAGGAACTCTGGTGGGAGTCTCTAGAGGAAAAGAGGCATTCTTTTCATGAATCACTACTGAGGAAATTTAGAGAACCATCATTTGAGGCTGACTGCAGTACAATTTTACTGCCACCAACTTACATTTCGCGGAAAGACCACAAAGATAAGATAAGAGAGAGTAGGGCTCGTGCACAGGGATATAGGCAGTCATTTTTCCCTCATTCTGTTTGGGAGTGGAACAGGGAGAGAAGATGATAGTTGTGGTATGAGGTACCCTCTACCACACACCATATGGTGGATTGCGGAGTATGTATGTAGATGTAGATCTTTGGACCTAGCTTCATACTTGCTCTGCCCCCCCCCCCCCCCCCCTCCTTTTTTTTCACAACTCTTCTTGCTCTTTCCCATACTACATAACCAGCCATGTCAATTACATAACAACATCAAAAGTGGCTGCATGTATTTAGGTACGAACTTCAGCTCCACAGAAACAGTCAGCTGTTATTACTTGATATGAGTCTATCACTCAGTATTTCATCTTAAAGAGACTCAACTGGGAGAAACACACTGATGATCTGCTGGAACATTTGATCTCAGCTACTGCTGCTATTAGGATCATTGCAAACTTTGGTGATAAACATATAAGTAAATTAGCTTACTATGCCTGTTTTCATTCCCTGTTTTCATATAGCATATTTTGGGGAAACTGATCATTAAAGAAAAAAGTATTAATTGGACAAAAGTGTGTAATCAGAATAATAGCTGGAGCCCAGCCAAGATCATCTTGCATTTAAGGAATTCACTTATGAAATTTGTTATTAGTAACACATCCCAGTTCAAAAGCAATGGCAATGTGCACAGTTACAACACTAGGAGAAAGGCTGATCTTCACTGCTTTGGGTTAAATCTAACTTTGGCACATAAAGGGGCGAACTACACTCCTGGAAATGGAAAAAAGAACACATTGACACCGGTGTGTCAGACCCACCATACTTGCTCCGGACACTGCGAGAGGGCTGTACAAGCAATGATCACACGCACGGCACAGCGGACACACCAGGAACCGCGGTGTTGGCCGTCGAATGGCGCTAGCTGCGCAGCATTTGTGCACCGCCGCCGTCAGTCTCAGCCAGTTTGCCGTGGCATACGGAGCTCCATCGCAGTCTTTAACACTGGTAGCATGCCGCGACAGCGTGGACGTGAACCGTATGTGCAGTTGACGGACTTTGAGCGAGGGCATATGGTGGGCATGCGGGAGGCCGGGTGGACGTACCGCCGAATTGCTCAACACGTGGGGCGTGAGGTCTCCACAGTACATCGATGTTGTCGCCAGTGGTCGGCGGAAGGTGCACGTGCCCGTCGACCTGGGACCGGACCGCAGCGACGCACGGATGCACGCCAAGACCGTAGGATCCTACGCAGTGCCGTAGGGGACCGCACCGCCACTTCCCAGCAAATTAGGGACACTGTTGCTCCTGGGGTATCGGCGAGGACCATTCGCAACCGTCTCCATGAAGCTGGGCTACGGTCCCGCACACCGTTAGGCCGTCTTCCGCTCACGCCCCAACATCGTGCAGCCCGCCTCCAGTGGTGTCGCGACAGGCGTGAATGGAGGGACGAATGGAGACGTGTCATCTTCAACGATGAGAGTCGCTTCTGCCTTGGTGCCAATGATGGTCGTATGCGTGTTTGGCGCCGTGCAGGTGAGCGCCACAATCAGGACTGCATACGACCGAGGCACACAGGGCCAACACCCGGCATCATGGTGTGGGGAGCGATCTCCTACATTGGCCGTACACCACTGGTGATCGTCGAGGGGACACTGAATAGTGCACGGTACATCCAAACCGTCATCGAACCCATCGTTCTACCATTCCTAGACCGGCAAGGGAACTTGCTGTTCCAACAGGACAATGCACGTCCGCATGTATCCCGTGCCACCCAACGTGCTCTAGAAGGTGTAAGTCAACTACCCTGGCCAGCAAGATCTCCGGATCTGTCCCCCATTGAGCATGTTTGGGACTGGATGAAGCGTCGTCTCACGCGGTCTGCACGTCCAGCACGAACGCTGGTCCAACTGAGGCGCCAGGTGGAAATGGCATGGCAAGCCGTTCCACAGGACTACATCCAGTATCTCTACGATCGTCTCCATGGGAGAATAGCAGCCTGCATTGCTGCGAAAGGTGGATATACACTGTACTAGTGCCGACATTGTGCATGCTCTGTTGCCTGTGTCTATGTGCCTGTGGTTCTGTCAGTGTGATCATGTGATGTATCTGACCCCAGGAATGTGTCAATAAAGTTTCCCCTTCCTGGGACAATGAATTCACGGTGTTCTTATTTCAATTTCCAAGAGTGTATGTGTCCACAAAAGTCATTGGTCACTTATCAAATAGCATCTAATGTCTGACAGAGAGCTGTCCAACATTCAAAACAAATTTAAAACATAAAATTCTGAATGACAGCTCCTTCTTCTCAGTAGATGAATTATAAATTAGTAATCTTGCAAGGAAAAAAGTTGAATTATGGCAGGTAAAGAAACCCTCTGTTCAACTGACATGTTCCACATCATTGTGAAGTGTTGCATTATAACCTATGGAACAAGTATTATCTTGGAAACTTCTCCTTCATGGTGAGAGTTTTCAGTAACCATTTTCATTAGCTAAATCTGTTTAAAGTCTATGTTAAAATGTAGGTCCCACTATAAATGGCTGAGTAAGTCTGTCCAAAGGATGTAGAAATGCAACAGTATACTACCCTCAATAGGACCATACGTTGTAAAGCACTGTGGTGTTTATACCCACCTTCAGGTTGATGACAGCTTTACTTTCTCAAAGGGTTGGGCCAGTTAATACTTACTTCAGTGTTGGCAATATATTTGTTATAACAACAAATTTGCAGGCATACATGATTTGATTATCCACATTCAAAAGTTAAAAAATAACATGAGACCCTGCATAAAAATTTCTCAGTTCCCTTGCCACATAAAATTCCAAACTCTCGATGATATCCTTCATCATCTTCATCAGAGACTAAAACTGACTGATATCACTCAATATCATTAACAACTTAGAATTTTGTCTGAATCTGATGCGGCAAATGAACCAAGAAATGCTTATGCAAGGAATCCATCCTCCAAAACTTCATAGCAATATGAGACTAATGTGTGTACTAAAAGTTGTCCTGACATTATGTCATACTGTGGGGACATCAACGCAACGCTGCTAATGTCTTGAAACTACAAAAGAAGGCAATAAGACTGATATGTAGCTTGGCACCCAGAGCTCACTGTAGGCCAAGCTTTAAAAAATTACAGATTATGAACCTGCCATCAATATTTATACTACAGTGTGTAATGCATATTAAGGAAAACTATCCGAGTTATCAACAGTATGACATGCGACACACGAAACAAGCAGGACCTAGTTTCTTTCCAATGTAACTATAAAAAAACACAAAAGTGCTTCTTATACAAGTCCATAAAAATTTTTAATGCCATACCCCAACATATCAGGGATCTTCCAATTCAACAATTCAAGAAAAAAGTAAAAGAATTTCTTTTTGAGCTCAGCATGTATGAAGCTGATGAATTTTTAAGGGAGGCAAAGAATATGGTATGACTACACTTTGTGATCAGTTTTTATATGCTTCTATATATGAGTAAGTCTGTAATTGGCTAATTTACTATGCAATATCAATTTGTACCAGAAGTTTCTCTGTTTTGTTTTTGTGTGAAGGTACCATAATTATTTGTGTAATATTTATATTGTGTAATATTTTTATTGTTTTTGTAATTATTTGTGTAACATTTATACTGTGTAATATTGACTTTTGTAATGCCTCAGATGATCTCTGAGGTCTCTACAACGATAAACAATCAATCAATCAATCTATGACACAAATACATGATTTATCAGGAAAGCAGCCACAACCTGTGGGTGACACTTGCCATGTGTTGAGTCTGTCCACAAAGTGGCATACACAATATCATTTCAGGTTGTGATATTCTCATATAGCATGCATAATCTTCTCCCTAATGAGGATCAAGACATCCAGCATGACTTTCACCAATGCTTTCCTTGCTAGAGGCTACCAATGACCTGTGGTGGCAGGATTGTGGGTGTGATGCTTCAATTGAAATGTGTTTGCAGTGCCATCCCACTTTCCTACAATTCAAATACTATGTGCCAAATGCACATGACCCACAGTCAATGCCATTGTATAGGGAATGATCTGGCTAATCTAAGCACACAATTTCCTCATATTACAGATACTTGTCATTAGCTCAGTAGGGATATTGTTGTCTATCAGATGTCCATCCACAATGAAACATGTGCATATGCTGCGCAGGATGTCATCACTACAGACCACAGCCAGCACAATAGCTGTAAGAAAACCACCCAGTGGTATATGCATTCCTAACATGCTGCTGCCCCAGTTGAGAAGACTGCCATATCAGTACTTTCTCACATTATTGGCAAGATTGTAACCTGTTTCAAAAGTATGCCACTGATGGTTAGAGTCACACTCTAAGCTAAACCGAGACTCATCTGTGAACAAGACACTACAAGACTGTTCCTGGGGTCACTCCTTTCTCTGGGGCATTCACTTTCTTTACATTAGAGAAATGCATCTGGTAGATCACCTTTCAAATCTGATAGCGCGCAATGTGATGGGAGTTGTGCAATCCAGAGCCTGCCATGAGAATTCTGTTCAGGTTCAGTGCTGTTCTATTTGTATGTCTTTAGGCAATTAAAGCAACACAATGGTACTGGGTTGTATCACTTCGTCAGTCTTCCTGGTGTCACCACTCAATGTTTTCTCCTTCCTCGAAAATTCTCCACAACCATGAAATGAAACTGAGGGCGATATTCTGGTGATATTCCACAGACAGGGGCTGGT
The DNA here is from genome assembly GCF_021461385.2 of Schistocerca piceifrons. Lineage (NCBI taxonomy): Eukaryota > Metazoa > Arthropoda > Insecta > Orthoptera > Acrididae > Schistocerca > Schistocerca piceifrons. The sequence continues at coordinate 670,446,907 of NC_060139.1, forward strand.
CTATACATGCCAGTGATTCAGCCAAATGTAATGCAATTGAAATGTATTCACAGTACCATCCCACTTTCCTACAATTCAAATACTGGGTGCCAGACACACGCAACACACAGTCAGTGCCACTGTATCTGTGACTTCTGCCCACATGAACCGTGGCCGAGACAGTAAGCAATGTCTTACTACCATGTTACATATTTCATGTTTTGCCTTCCCAAAGTCTAGTACCTCGCACCCCCTGCCCTCTCAACGAAAATATCCCTTCACTTACATACATGAGTTTAATAACTATCGATATATCAATATAATGATTATATACTGAAATGAGCATGAAACACAGTTGTAAGTTCTGAGGCAGTGATCAGAATTTAAGGATGTAGCTTAACACAAAAAGAATGTTTGAAAGAAGTAAAGAAGTTACGTAAGCTTCATTTTAGTACACAATCAGGTAAAAAAAAAAAAAAAAAAAAAAAAAAAAAAAAAAAAAAAAAAAAAAAAAAAAACTGGGCGGCATATTAATGTTTATTTTAAGCTTTTGGAAAAATGTGTCAGAAAAAATCCCTAGGCTGACTGAGGATTCAACCCCAAACCTCTGGATTCCATTCTTATTGTTATCCACTTAAACACTAAAGCACACAAAATGTATATACTATGAAAACTATCACTTCTTGATGTCATACTTAATCCGTTTGCTCTGTGTCATCCAAAATCGATACTACAAACAATAGAATGTCTAGGATGGAATAACAACGATATGGAAAAGATAGACTGCTACTCACTACATACAAGAGATGCTGAGTCACAGAAAGGCACAATGAAAAGAATACTAAAAACATTTAAGCTTTGGGACAAGGTCCTTTCTCTGAAGTTAAACTTTCATTATCTACCCAATACCATAAACACACATATGGACTTGATGCCCAGATGCAGGAGCCGTGCATGTGGGGTCATTGTTGTTGTGTGAGTGTATGAGAGTTCTGCTTCTGAGGAAGGATTTTGTCTGAAACCTTACATATTTCTAGTATTCTTTTCATTATGTCCGTCTGCAACTCAATGCCTCTTCTATGTCCTAAGTAGCAATCTATCCTATCAATAAAATCAATACTACAATGGCTAAACAGTTCCAATACAATAAAATCAGCATCTATCCTAAATGCTTCACACTCTACCATGCACCACAGAAGGTACAGCTGGCATGTCATATCATAAACTTTCTCTTGCTATTGTCCATCACCCATCACCTGGCTTCTTAAGTACAAATCACTATAGTTTGTTAGCATGGTCTAACATGTACCAAAGAATATGAGCACATGAAATACACAGCACACTGCACTACACAGCAGTGGATTCCCAATTTTTCCAGTTCAGCATTAAGGCTTATAGTATACAGCTTGTGATACTACCACAGCTTGCTGTCTCCTTTTCCTCAGTTGCCATGCTCCACTTTAATGGTGACTGGTAGGTGTTATTCTTCCATGCCTGTCCCATTGCAATCTTTGGTACATTATTTCTTTTCTTCATCCCTTTTTGAGTTGTGTCACAATAAACATGCAAATTACTGAATTATCAAATAATTGTCAACACCACAATTAATATGTGACTTTCACTGTAGCATAATGTAAGGAAAGGGAGAGCAGCTATATACACATACAATGGAACAAAATTCCAGGCTACAGACCTATATTGGTCAGCTCTAAAGTGTTGTCTTTCAATAGTAGACTTGCAAATGTACAAGACAGCAGTTCTCACAGTCTACATGCCCCCCCCCCCCCCCACCCCCTTCCCTCCCCCCCCCCCCCCCCACATCACATACACATAGTAACATTCCAAACAACAACAAAAACATAGAGTATAACTGCAGTGCATAAACTATTTCTAAATCTGTCTTTCATGAATATGAGTTGATATGAAGTCCATAATAAATGGCTTGTTTGATCTTTGACCATAATGATCATACTGTTACAATAAGTCATTCGCATCAATCAGGTTTAGCTAAGGGAGGGAAATTACAGTTTCATAAAATCATAAATACTGGCTCAGTCACACTATTGAGGGACAATTTACTGGACAAACAATGGGATGGAGTTTACCAAAGGCAGTTAGGAAATAAACTTCATTCCTGAAAATACTCTTACACCACTATCAGTCTGGATTTCCTTCACAACCAGTCAGGGAAAGGTACAGCAAAAGCTGAGAGAAATAGTGGATAACATTTAGATAAAAGTATCTTGTGTCAGGAATAGAACTTTATTACATGCAGAGGAATAACTGTAATCATGACTAAATTTATGACCCTGCCACCTAAAAAACAAAAAATGTACACTAAACACACATAAATTAAAAATTCGAAGAACAAACCAAATACAACTGAAAACATTATTACATATGAAATACATAAAATCGGTAAAGTGAACTCCTAAAGGGCAGTAACAGTAAGACACATTATTTTAGATTCAAATTATTGGTCTCTTCTTGAATTAGTATGACCAGTAGCTGAAAATACAGGGACTATAATTGGCTTACTGTAAGTAAATCTATTAGAATTACCTCTCTTCTGGCCATAAGGATGCTTTCAACCCTGACTTGGTTCTTAGCCCCCCCCCCCGAGTCACTTTTGTACCCAGCCAATGAATCAAAGAGTATTTCATGACCAGTAAATGAATAAAAGAGTATTTCATAGAAGAGTGAAATATGCACTTGTAAACCCCATTTTTAAAAGTGTAAACAAGCAAGTAATCACAAATTAAACAACAGTCTACCTTCTTTTCATATACTGAAAATTCTTTGAGACAATAGACCCACTTGTTGACACTAATCTATCAACAACTGCTCAGTTTGACTTCCACGCATTTGATATCATTCTAGTAGAACTAAATACAAAACATTATCCTGATTTAAGGCCTTCAAATGCCTATATTAAAAAAATTCTGCAAGCGAAGCTAAAAAGGTTTGGTGATTTTCTTATTATCAGGAGTCACAGCCATGGAGAATTGTGTACGTGATAATGATTTCTTCATTTGGTGGCTACTTTATTTCCTTCTGTATAAAATATTATAATTTCAGCTTTGCAGTCACTTTCAAGTGATTTATTATTATTCTTAGTTAGACTGATGCTGAAGTCCAGGGGGTGTGCAAAACATGGAAAGACCAAAAACATAACACTTTATCATACCTAATAAGGTGTATGAAAACTATTGGCATTCAAAACAACTTCCAATCACCTCAAAATGGATAAATACAGGCCCTTTATGATTTTCAAGAGCATCTTATACTATTCTTCCTGCAAAATAGTGCAAGTTCAGGTGTTGACAATGAAATGGAAGTGATAATACAACCTTCTCTCCAAAGAAGGTCACAAAGGCTCAATAATACTGAGCTTTGGTGAACACAGCATCACCACTGAGAACAAATATTCTACCATGGGGGTTGACTTTATTAGCCAATATGGTCACACAATCCATTGTAGTAATACAACCAATAGAGTAACCATGGGGTCTTTGCAACACAATATGGCTGCCCAAACCATCACCAAACCCCAACATGTTTCAAGCAGTCTGCACAGTAGGCTTTGGAAGGCGTATGCCAGATACAAATTTGGTCACAAGTTGCAAACAGTGTGAGACAAGACTGATCTGACCAAATGACTTTCTTTCTGTGCTCAATTGTCCGCATTTATGTTCAAGCACGCCTTTCTCATGGTGTTTCCACATTTTTGTCCAGCCTCCATACATGTAAAGAACATCATATCCATTATTTAATCGTAGATGGGCTGTCATGTTAATATTACTTATGTGGTATATCAAGTATTACGTAAATTGTTCTTGTGTAATCCTATTGACAAATTACATTCTTTCACTTCATATTCCGATATACTGAATCAGTGAGGTTCACAAGACAATTCATGTATGGTAAAATGATGAATATGGTGTTGTTGACATGTACTATTACATACAATGTAACAAATCTTGAAAAGGACAATGATTTATTTGAAAATTCTACAGAGCCAAAATTGCAAAATTGTATCCAGAAGGAAACAAAATTGTATCCAGAAGGAAATAAAACAAGTCACATAGCAAAAGCAATTTTATTTAAAAAGCTTTGGTATTAAATATATCAGATTAGGAAATGAGGCACTTAAAGTAGTAAAGGAGTTTTGCTATTTGGGGAGCAAAATAACTGATGATGGTCGAAGTAGAGGGGATATAAAATGTAGGCTGGCAATGGCAAGGAAAGCGTTTCTGAAGAAGAGAAATTTGTTAACATCCAGTATTGATTTAAGTGTCAGGAAGTCATTTCTGAAAGTATTCGTATGGAGTGTAGCCATGTATGGAAGTGAAACATGGACGATAAATAGTTTGGACAAGAAGAGAATAGAAGCTTTCGAAATGTGGTGCTACAGAAGAATGCTGAAGATTAGATGGGTAGATCACATAACTAATGAGGAAGTATTGAATAGGATTGGGGAGAAGAGAAGTTTGTGGCACAACTTGACCAGAAGAAGGGATCGGTTGGTAGGACATGTTTTGAGGCACCAAGGGATCACCAATTTAGTATTGGAGGGCAGCGTGGAGGGTAAAAATCGTAGAGGGAGACCAAGAGATGAATACACTAAGCAGATTCAGAAGGATGTAGGTTGCAGTAGGTACTGGGAGATGAAAAAGCTTGCACAGGATAGAGTAGCATGGAGAGCTGCATCAAACCAGTCTCAGGACTGAAGACAACAACAACAACATTAAATATATCACCCTTCCATGGACAAATTCATGTCTCCATATCATAAAACACAGTGCCACATTAACAAATGTTAGAAGAGGAACAAAACTGAATCCAAAGTGGAGAAACATCAAATATAGGGTTCCAACAATTGGGCTGCTTCTGGCTCTTGGCCAACACACTGATACTCTGATACTGTTTGTTAAAGCTCTGAAGAGACTGAACACCTAAGGTCATCAGTCTCTTATTTACCTCCCTCCTCCCCCCCCCCCCCCCCCAGACAGAATCTGTGTACCCCATCTATCTGTGTCTAGAGTTAATCCCACGTACATGTGTGGGGATGTTTTCTAAATGTTCGCAAACTTACACCTGAGATGGGACAAGGGCACCAACCCATTATTTACCTAGTGGGATGTAGGATAACATCTAAAAAAAAAAAAAAAGAGAAACACATCCAGGGTGGCCAGCTTACAAGCTCTCACAGTTCATCCATGGAGTGGGTTCAATTCAGGTCAGGCTCAACTCCCAGAGCCCCAATAGTGACACTTAATGCACTCTGTTATCCAAGCAAGTCACTTGGCTTACATAAATGATTTGCCAGATATTTGAGGGCTCAACAAAACCAGTGATGTTCACTGATAAAGGGTGCAAACACATCTGTACCAGACATAGTCAATAGAGTAATGGACAACCCTTATAAGTGGCTCACAGCAAATAGCTTAACACTTATTTAATCTTACAGAAACTCATAGTATGCCAGTCCAGGCAGATAAAACAGTGTTTAAGGCATGATAAGCAGAACTCAATAGGCATACGTAAAATGGATATACGCAATTCCTTGGAATCCAGATGGGCAACAAACTGACATGCCGCCAGCATGTGGATAAGTTATCCAGAAAGCTCAGCTCTTCCTGCTTTGCATATTTTCACCCACCACTCTCCTATGAGAGAAAAGCAGCTGTGCTCAAAAAAGTAGTCGTTCTCCAAAAGTATGGTTTTACAATATTTGTAAAGTCAATAATCTAATATCTTTCAGGGAGCTTGATACTCTTATACTCACATGCTAATAAATTTACCCCTTAGAGTATTTCTGGTTAGTAAAACAGGTAAATTTAATATGAATCATGATATTCAGAATCCCTACAGTAAAAGTACAAATATTTCTGTAATGATTAAGCATCTCTGCCAATGGAGTTCTATATTGTAGTGCAAAAATCTTGAAAAAATTGCCAGAAACCAAAAAGAAAACTGGAACTCTCTGAAATCAACAGTTATAATAATGCATAGTATGAAGTGATGGATAAAAATAGCAGCTGACTAGTGTAAAAGGAATAGCATTGCTTTTTTTTCCAAAATACCTGCTCTTCTACATCTACACGGACTTCTGATAACATATGTGACTAGATTAGCAAAGGTTGTTAATATACTTTAATGAAACTGGTTGTAGTGGCCACTGTTGTCAAATAATACTGAACTGAATTGAATCCCACATCCCTGACTCTCCCCTTCACTGTAGGATTTATGGAATGATATGTGTTAGAGAGTGATCATCGATGTGCTCCTCTCTACCTCCCCCCCCCCCCCACCTTCACACACGTCAAAACAGAATAGATAAGCAAACCCAGAGATAACAGTGGTTTCCCATATTTTTGTGTGCATACAGACATGGCACAAGTATAAAACAGAGAAAGGTTAGACACATGGACTTAAACTCTCTCAGTTCATATTTTCTTTGAATTCTTCGTCTACAAGAAAATTAACTACTACTTTCAGACACTTTCTCACCCAGTTCAGTCTCTAAACGTTTCATTATCTGATATATTGTGTTATCTGTACAGACCAACAACTGTTAGTCTTAGCTTTTTGCGTCATAATCACCAGCCTGTACACAGTTTCTTTAAGCAATGTGCAAACCATATCTATTTTATTTCCCTGTATCTGCTCTCTGGCTTTCCGGTAATTTCAACAGTCCGGCTTTCAAGGAAAAACTGATTAATTTCGACAGACAAAAGTAGAGATGGCATTTGTGTGTTGTAGCTTGGAAATTCATTAGAATAATTATGTTATCTGTACCATACAAAACGTAAATAATAAAAACATTGTTTTCAATGTTTCTGTAACTGCAATATGGATAACACACAAATACTTGCATTTGATTTATAAATGCAATGTTAACTCAGATTAGGCCTGTGAGTTTTAACATTTGGTTCATCGTTCCGTGTGCAGTTGGATAATGAATAACTTATTTTTTAATTCAATGTGGTTAAGGATGCATGGGAGGAAAAACAAGTATGAATGATGCAGAATACATACAAACACATATGCATAGTCCTTGATACAGATGTATTTTATTTTGCTTTTGCATTATGTTAGTGCCACAGAAAGTGCATGTATTTTTACTAGTGAGTGTTACGGGTAATCTGCAGCTTGAATGGTTTCCTGTAATTTAATAGTTTTGGCATCATATGTTCACCATTTGTCAGCCAAGGAACCATGTAGTTGTAGTTTTCAAATGCAACTGACCATATCATTAAATGGCAGTTCGTATCACTTCTATGCTTATTTGAAAATTAATACATTGAACACATTGGAACTCAACGACTTAATTACATAATAAGCCACAAGCGGAACTATATCAATCAATTAGTAACTGAGGAAAAGGTATACGTTCTGCACGATCTTCTCTTCTTTTAGAATAGACAAATTGGGTCCTTTTTACTTTGCACTATGAGCATCACGTGCCTTTGGCGTGTATACGATTTTGTTACACTCTACAATAATTACGTTTAACGTTAAGGAATCACTAAGTCCAAACATAACTTGTTGGGTTCTGGCACTGATATCTTTCCCCGATACGGTGGTTCCACTGGAGTATAAAAAGGGCTAGGGTTCCACTTCGTTAATGCTATCAGTTCACCTGAGTACCACAATACCCCATCAACTGTAGCGGGTAGCTGTCATACGGCAAACCCTGACATTTTTACAAACGAATGTAAAGACTGACGTTCGGCGACACCTAATATGTGCGAAGTTTTATTGCAATCCTCTGTAATAGCATCTTTACAGTAGCTAAATTATATTGCTATGTTTCTGCTACTAATTTCATACTATTGAGGTACACACAATATGACCAGCCCTAAATATTCGCCGCAATACTTGTTGCGCCAGCAAAATTAACTGACCTGTAAGGCATAAGGAACTTTGATTACGTGTGGTTTAATTATAGCTAATGTGAGCTGTAAATTTTCTACCGCCAAATTCATCAGTGTACGGAAACATAAAGTTTTCTGTATAAACATGTTCTCACATACAGTACTTCAACTGCAGCCCCTCGTCCTATTTAGTATTTACTACCTATTTCATTATTGGACATATTTCAATCATTCAATGACAATTTGGTTAAGATAACTTCATCCCCGACAAGACGATTCAAAGCTTTTCTTCACAAACACTCCGTAAAGAAACAACGAGTATCCACAGACATTGAAAACTTGCACATCCTCCAAAACCTCTTTCCCACACGCCACAACAAGTGGCATGACGGCTGACTCGGCAGTTGTGCTGTTTCCACAAGTCAGGTCAAAATTTAGGGCGTCAGATTTTCAGTATGACGTCAGCTGGGATTATTTGTATGGACATTGGTGTCGTCATTCAGATTATGGCACTAGGGCGACATTGGTGTTGTCATTCAGATTAAGGCATTAGATCTGAGCCAAAAATCCAACAAGAAGAAGAGAAAGCATATATGCTAGATTTAGAAGAGTATTTTAAACATAAATAGCGCAGTGGAGTCAAACAATCTTATGAAGGACGTAGCATTCGTAAACAAACAATTTTTTGAATTAATTTAGAATAACAAAAATCAATTTCGAGTACTTGTAGATCTGTGATATCGTGCTCTGTTAAAAAATTCCATACTCACATCAGAAGTACAATCCTGGTTTCAGTGAAACCTGAAGCGCGATTTCTATATTTGGAATTTGGCTATTACCTGTCGTCTTTCTAATGTTTATACTACGTTCTTAAAGTACAATTTCAGGCTCCTCATGTGAAGTGTTGGATGCTATTTACGATGACCTAAAGACTCATCTAAAAGGTAATATTTTCACTCTTACACCTCACATCAGTTAAATAAGATGAAATACCGAAGTTATTCTACACAGAATTTCGGATTTATGCTTTGTGCAAGTGCGCTGACACTGTAATACAGTTGACGATTTCCTTTATTAAAAGCTGTACGGAAGGTGAAATTAAACTGCGAGCAGAAACTTTACTACTTCCTTTCTCAAATCCACTGGGCAATTACGTAAGATCATTGAAGTTGCTGTGTACTCTCACCACATAAATGAACCATCATGTGCTCATAGCAGCAATGCCAAACCTTTGTAACTAGCATCAACTTGAATGAAGAAAATTAATATGACTTAATTTCTTAAAATATTATATTGCCATTATTCATGGCACATGTCATGATATCAGTTGCTCAGTACTCACCTCATATAACGCAATCATATTACACACTACTTTGTCATTATAGCTGTGCATTTTCCATATAGCATAAAATTATCAATTTTTTTATATTGGCTTAGGTAAAGTAATGGCAATATTTGTATCAAACTTTCACAGCTGTCTCACTTGCATGTTAAAGAAAAGCAGCAACTTTTTCTAAATATACACAAAAGAAAGCAATAAACTTTTTTGGAAGTACACTATATTATATTTACAACTATACAGATGCTACAAATTTTTTCAAATTAACCTTTTTGGGTGCCAGTTGGACCTGCAGATCCTCCAGTCTCATAAAACTTTAACAGTTTGTTGTGTTCGTTGATATAGACATTGTGAACTCTTCCTGTTTTAGATTCTACAACATGTAAATTACAGCCAAGGGTGTTTTCGTACATGCAATTCACAATTACAATCAAATCTAGATATTTGCCTTTGCAGCACTTGTTTTTGTGTTTCCATAAACAAGTTCACTCCTTGTACAGTTCAATAAACTGTAAATTTTTGCTAACAACCATTTTTTGACTTTTCAGCCACTGTGGAACACACACATGATGAAATTGCCATGACGTTTCGAAATTCAACCATGAGACAGCAGTCGAAAGACGCTAATTGGTGGTGGAGGAAGCAAAGTGGAAGACCCTCATTAACGAGCAAACGTGTTTGTCAGATTTGCTCTTACCTTGCTGCTGATTTATCAAACAAGCCTGAACATCTACAAACAAAGTTTGTCACTTTAACCTCACCTTTGATGCAGACATTCTTTATGTTTGAGAGTATTTCGATAGTAGTGAGAATGACCACAAACGTAGACAAAGCACATCTTGTATTCACTTTGCCACAGTGTTTAAAGAAGAAAAAGAAGGTACGATCCTGATATGAGGAATGACTTTAAATGAGCGAAAAATTTACATGTGAAAATCTGATATTGGAAATATTGTTCCCAGAAGCTGATGATTACTTCAACTTCCTTTGGCTGCACAATGAAACTCCTAATAACTTGTTGAAGTTAATCTGCCATCACACTGAGAAAGCAGACACAATTATGCGAAAATCTGCTTGTGTTTCTCAACGATTATCAATAAGTCTGAGATTTATGTCTACATCTACTTGGTAACTGGAGCAGATTTCGCAGATCTGAAGTTTGTATCCAGCATTGAGTAACTATCAAAATAATATATGAAGCAGTCAACGAAATATTAAAAGTCAATATTCCAGTAAGTGTTCTTATTAGTTTATTACAGCGGTTTTACATTTTTTGATTCCAAAACTAGAAACACAAAACAAGTACAAACACGTTTTTCACCTCATTTTGTACCTGTATAATCTGAATAATTTTCAACCAGCACATACATCTCAGCTTCAGGTCGACATGAACTGTCAGCTATAAAAACCTTCACTGTCAGTCATGAAAAATTTGAATAATTTTGAGTGCTTCATGTCTCACTATCAATGTTTTCGTATACTTGGCTGATGGATGTCCAGGTTGATACTGTACTGCTAACATTTATCATTATGGAACTGCAGTGGATATTCCTACTTTCTCCTTCAAAACTGATATCTCTTAGAAATTTATCACCCAATCGTCTTTGGCCACTGTCCATGCCATCTAGCTTCATGGTCCAAGCTTTTATCATCAAATCACTTTCAGTTTCTGACTTCTTAAAGTGTTTGTGCTTTCCTGTTCTTCCTGTGCACTGGTGCAGCTGATGGCAATTGTGTGGATGTTGATGATGAGTGTGTTGGCATTCCTGCAACAATAAATAAATAAATAAATGTGCAATATATTCCTGTAACTCCGCCTGGGGTCAGTTGCCTTGCAACAGACACTGCCATTCCCAAGCCCAGATAAAGGAGGAGGGTTGGGCATTGGGCTAACAACCCAGTCCTGTAAAAATCTCTTTGTTACGAAATACAAACTCGCCTCGGATGTGGATAGATACAATGGAATACGGAAACTGCAAAGGACTAACGGCATACGATTTAGAAATTTTAATTTTGGATCTTGGAATGTTCAGAGCCTGTATAGACCAGGAACCATCCAGACTATGGTCTCAGAAATTAACCAACTAGACCTGGTGGCGGTACAAGAGACAAGATGGCTAGGAGAAGGAACTCACAAAGAGGATGTATACAAACTATTCTACTGAGGATGTGTAGATAAACACGAATTGGCACTGGTTTTGTAATACACAACGAAGCAGCAAATTCAGTGAAGGAATTCAAAGCTGTTAACAAGAGAATATCCTACACAGTACTTGGAAACCAAGTGTCAGACATCACATTCATCAGTGTTCATGCCCCAACTGAGGATAAAACAGATGAGGAAAAGGAAGAGTTCTATGACCAACTAGAACAAACAGTTGAGAGCACACCAACTAGAAATATCAGGATAATGCTGGGAGATTTTAATGGAAAAGTAGGAAAAGAAAAATTCTACATACCAACCATAGGAAGGCACAGTTTGCATGATGAGACCAATGAGAATGGTCAGAAGATGATCAACTAAGCTATCTCAAAGAACCTGAGAGTAAGATCAACTTACTTCAAACACAAGAGAATACATAAGGGAACATGGTGTTCACCAGATGGAAGAACCACCAACCAGATAAATCACATCTTGTTGGACCAGCGCTATAGCCATAGAGTCACGGACGTCAGGTCGTATAGAGGAGCCGACTGTGCATCAGACCACTTCCTCATTGTGTGCAGGCTTAAATTCATATTCACTTACATGCATAAGAAGAAGGGGACACTAGAACCTGCTTTGAATGTTGAGAAACTATGAGAAAGTGCCATTAAAGAACAATATGCTATAGAAATCAAAAACCATTTTGTGGTCTTAGAGACACTGGAACCAAGAGTGAACGTGGAGGAAAGGAGGATATATTGGGAAGAAGGAAGATAATTAAGAGGAGGAAATGGTTCAATGAGGCATGCCAGAAGGCTACAGAAAAGAGAAGGAAGATGAGGAAGAAGTGGCTAGCTGACAGGGAGAATGAGCAGCAAAGGGAACATTTTATTAACATCAGAAAGGAGACAAAGCGAATCCTAAGAGCAGAGAAGAGAATATATCTAACCAGTTTGCTAGAACAAGTTAAAGCAGAGAGCCAAAACAAGAACTCAAGGCAATTCTTCCAATACATAAAAAATCTGAAATGTCGATTTCAGAGGCCAACTTCTTGCATCACAGATAAGGGTGGAAACTTTATAAATGACAAGGAAAGAATTGTAGAAAGATGGAAAGAATACCTCTCAGAACTGTTGAATCGCCCAGACCAAGATGAGATATTACCCACAAACACTACAGAGGAAAGGAAAGATGAAAAAGAATGGGAAGTTTGTGAAGAAGATGTGAAGATCACAATCAAAGGACTCAGAAACAACAAAGCCCCCAGGGAGGACAGAATAACATCACAATTAATCAAGGAAGGAGGTGAGAGCTTACACTTAGACATATATAAACTGACCTGGTTAATATGGGAGAAGGAGAGTGCCAGAAGAATGGAAACTGGCTATAATATGCCCAAGATACAAGAAAAGAAGCAAAATAGAATCCAGTAACTACAGAGGAACCAGCTTGTGAAGGTAACATATAAGGTGTTGTCCATAATTATCCTCAGAAAATTGCAACCATTCATAGAGAACAATATACAGGACTACCAAGCTGGCTTTCAACCAAACCGATCGACAATAGATCACATTTTCACACTAAGACAATTGTTTGAAAAACACTGGGAATATGAAAAAGATATCTACAGCCTGTTTGTCGATTTTCAACATGCATATGACAGCATCCACAGGAATAGCATATACAATGCAATGCGTGATTTCAGAATCTCTGAGAATCTAGTGAGAATGGTGCAAACTTGTATGGAAGGGTGAAAGGCAGCAGTACATTTCCGAGGAGCCACATCGCAAACATTCAAGAATGAGACATGCCTCAGACAAGGGGATGCTCTGTCATGTGTTCTGTTCAGTATCATCTTAGAGAAAGTAATAAAAGAGTGCAGGCAACAGGAGTGGGCTGGAGCAGAGGTGGACGGTAACTTCAATTGTCTCACATATGCAGATGACATAGTACTAATAAGTGAATCAAAGCACAAGTTGAAAGAAATGTAGCAGAAAATGGACAACTGTGCACAGAAGGTAGGGTTCAAAATGAATCGAGACAAAACAGAGTTCATGCAATTAGGAAGAAGACAAGAGCAGAAAGAACATCTTGAGATAGATGGCAAGAGGTTCAAGATAGTACACCACTTCAAATACTTGGGATCTTGCTTTACCACGTACAAAACATAAAAATGGACATCAAGGAAAGAATATCAGTGAGAATGAAATGCATGCATTCCCTCACAGAGACGCTCGCCTTTAAATCGATCTCAGAGAACACTAAGATGAAAATCTACAACACAGAGATATGCCCAGCAGTAATGTATGGTTGAGAAACATGGAGCATGACTACGTGAGAAAGGGAAAAGCTATCAATACTTGAAATAAGTGTAATGAAGAAGATATGGGGACCAGTTTTAGATAACAGAGAATGGAGGAGGAGAAAAACGAGGAAATCTACCTTCTGATGCGACAACCAACTATCCTACAGAAGATAAAGAGTAAAAGAATACAATGTGTGGGCCATGTAGCTCGTTTGTTAGATGGAAGACAGGCGAAGATGACACTAGTGGGGAAACCAAACGCCCCACTGGACGACCAAGGCACCGCTGATCCACGTCTGGTGAAGGACCTAGCAGCCCTGGGAACTGAAGACACCTGGAAGAACTGGGCACAAAAAAGGAAGAAATGGAGGCGGTTTGTGGAAGCAGCACATGGTCTCCAGGGCCTGTGATAGTTGAATATCTATTTATCTAATATATTCCTCTACATTATAATTTATTTAAAGATGTATATAGGGAAAAAAGACTATTTACGACTCATACAGAAAACAGACAGTGGTTATAGGAGTTAAGGGGCATGAAAAGGAAGCAGTGATTGAGAAGGGAGTGAGACAGAGTTTCAGTCTGTACATTGAGCAAGCAGAAAGGGAAATAAAAGAAATCAATGGAGAAGGAATTAATGTTCAGGGAGAAGAAATAAAAACTTTGAGCTTTGCTGATGACTTTGCAATTCTGCCAGAGACAGCAAAGTACTTGGAAGAGCAATTAAGTGGAAGGGACAGTGTCTTAAAAGGAGGATATAAGATGAACATCAACGAAAACAAGACAAGAATAATGGAATGTAATCCAATTGATCAGGTGACGCTGAGGGATTTAGATTAGAAAACGAGAAACTTAAAGTAGTAGATGAGTTTAGCTATTTGTGTAGTAAAATAACTGATAGTCAAAGTACAGAGGATGCAAAATATAGACTGGCAGTGGTAACAAAAGAGTTTCTGAAGAAGAGAAATTTGTAAATAGTGAATACAGATTTAAGTGTTAGGAAGTTTAAGCAGAAGAAGAGCTGTATCATGTGAAATACAGAGGCGAACGAGTGTGCTGGAACTTACCCCAGATCCTGCTAGTAGCGCCATGGCACCTTAACACATCTGAGTGTAGTACACAAGTATTACGCTATAATTAAGTATAAAATTTAAAGTCATGATTTTATATTCATACTTTGTCAAGATATACTTTAATGTAATAACATTTTAAATGTCTAGTGTTAAAGTAAGTAAATCAATAGTTTTCTATAAAATACAGTTTTAACGAAAAATAAGTGGCGCTGAATAATAAAGCTAGAAAGTCATAAATAAGTGGTGCAAGATTCAAACTAACAGAATAAAAATTACTTTCAGAATCCATAGTTTTAAGAAAAATTGAAGATGCTAAATATTACACTTAGAAACGTAAAAATTTCTATGATGCTTCAGGTCAACCTAAAAATAATGACTAAGAGACCACGTTAAGCTACCTCTTATAGTTTTTGAGTAATTTAATGAAAACCAAATACCCCATATACCCATTTGTAGTAGATTAAGTGCCTCTAATTTTAATGATAGAAAAATTTTGGTTACTACATATGATAAAACCTACTAAATAACAGAGCTATAACAAATTTTAGAATCATAGTATTAGTAACAAATAATACAAAATATATTAAAGTTATGGTTCAGAGGTAACGATCTACCATTAGAACCACTATAAAAATTGTAGAAGGCAAAGTTTTTATTCAAGCGAGCTGAAACTTTTTCTGTGATTTCAAACAACCTACCAGAACGTATGTAAAAAAATAAGAAGATTCTAAATTAATACATAACTTTGTTATTAAAGATTATGTGTCCGAGAAAGTGGTTGTTCAGATAACAGCTGATGTTCCCTTGGCCGTCCGCTGCGGCCTGAGAGGTAGGAAAAAGGTTCACTTCGCACTCAGTCACAGTATGATCCACGTCTGTTAAACGTTGGATTGTGCTCTGACTCAGATGACCTCAGAGATGGGCTGTGACAAAACACGTATTTTCTGTAATAACTGATAGTGAACTCACGAGGACTGTACCCCATCCTGGATCGATTATATTTCGCTTAAATAACTGTTAGTGTGACGTCCTTGATAATTACAAATCCGTGTGGCAAGTGGTGACTATTATTTCCACTTTTGTGGCGAGCATTTATTTCAAACATTTATTTGAGTACTAGTAGTCAGTGGGAAAGACAATTTGGTTAGAACGTACCAAGAGGTCACCTCTGAACTGCTACTTGTAATGTTTAGAATAGATAAATTTACTGTCAGTTGAACATAGTGACTTTCAAGTGTTGTGGCACAGATACTTTACTAAATATATGTATGAACTAGAACTTTATACTTTCATTTATAATCGTAGTCCTGAACGCACTAAGAAGAAAGAGAAGAGAAACATTTCGCTCAGTGGGCCGGACCAGATTGTGGCTGTGCATACTGCAAACTATGGTCAGTATGTTCTCCATCGCTTTCTGGCTGACTGCAGAAACAGTTGCCAGGCTCACGTGAGAAAGACACCATACAACTCAACAAGACAATAACTGTCAAATTAAACCTGCCACTCCACACATGGTGTGTATCAGCTCGGAAAGGAAGTTGAATAGTGGAAGTATTGGTAGTAAACAACGAACTCGTAGGCACTAACAGGACACTGAAGTGAAATAGGCAGAGACCAGCGCAAGAACAATGCTATGATTTACTCGCGAGTGTGGTGAATAAACAGTGGATGTGAGCCACAGTAATCTGGATCGTGACAGAAGGAGACAAGAAGACGACACTAGATCACAGCTGCCACAGGCACTGAGGTCAAAAGAAGAAGGTGCATCATCACAGAGCTATGTGGGCCTGTGAGACACCTGCTAGGTGCTGTGAGGTCTCACCATGCCTAGCCCACGTCCTGGAGTTACTGCAGTAGGCGATACCTGCAGCCATCCTCACTGCCACAGCTACTGCTGCTGCCTACATTACATCGTTACGCATCGCATCACGGTCCCTGGTTCACTGTGCTGGCACCATTCATCGAAGTCAAGCAGTTAAGTTAATTCAAGAATATTTAAAGTATTTGTTAGTTGTTATCTTTAGAGAAATTCAAAAATTTTTTTAAAAAAAATCAGTGTATCACTAGAGAAAGCAAAAATTGTCATATTGACCTGTTGCCATCTGCACAATTTAAATTACAAAACATCAATATATTCAGCGTGGAGAAGTAGACATTGTAGACTGTGCTAGAGATACTACTACATCAATTGTGAAATTATAGAACATGTGACAATATTTAATAAAATAAAGATATATATAAAATATTAATTGCCTGATTTTCGTTTGTGCTACTACCAACGTCCTCTTTCACTTGGTCCTCTAAAAATGAAAGTTGATATTAATATCACGGTATAGACTTACACTACACATTGTCTGTGGATTTTCTTGTTTTATTGCTCTCCCACTGTATTCATTTGTAGGATATTTGTTTTCTTCTTCACTACTTCTTGTGTGATGTTTGGCTGTGAAAGCTGTAACACCTCTATCATTTTGTAAAGTGCCACAATTCTCATTTTTTGTGTATCTAATCAATTGATCATAGTTTTTACAACTGTGGGAACTCTCGATAAAGCGAGGTAAGTTGTAAAACGAACTCTTTCTCACTCGGAATATCTGGAAAACATCACAAACAAGATCCTTCATCTCCAAAGCCCGGCCAGCAACACTATTGTTTCTGTTTTTGTTTATACTATGGTATGACAAATTGTTTGATTGGTTACAGCGGTCTTTAAAGCGACTTTAATTTCTGAGGAATGGATAAAAGTGGCGTCACTCGAGTGCAACTTCAGTGATGTCGTCTTTGAAGCTTGTAACACCATAGCTCTAATGCTCTACTGATTTATTTTGCCTGTTGTTTTATTTAATGTTACATTGTTGAGCTTATGTAAATGTGTTTGATTGAATAGATACCATGAGAATGTTTATTCTTTTCTCTATTATAAACTTGATGTCTTTTATAATGTGGAAAGTTTGACTTATGTAATATGTACGATATGAGCAAATGATATGTTTATCTTTCTCACTTAATGTCTTTGATTATCTTTGAGATTGAACAATTTTGTTTAAATAATTTTTTATAGAAATGTTAATGTGTGCAAAGGTTCTGTTTTATTTAAAATGTTTGTTTGTTGTTATGTAAACTGCTGACCTTTACTTAGGGTTCTTATTTATATTGTATGTAAAAGTAGTTTTGGTTCCCCTTGGGAACGGAACTGTGCAATGCGCACAAATTGTGGTTGGCCTAGGTAAAAAAGGTGGAACAAGGGTCAGTTGGGGACGAGCTACCAAACTGTGCACTGCCCATGTAAAAGTTGTATATTGTGCTGGTTCCGAGAGAGGCTTTTCCTGCCACTTACCAATGCCTTGGATGGATGGATAAATAGCTTAAACTATTCTGGAATTGGTATCTATTATAGCCACCAAGAAGGGACAGAGTCCAGCAATTCTGCCTACAAATTCACCTACCAACATGCGGCTGCCACCACATTGTGCAATCATTATAATGGAGCACTATAGTAATGTACAGTGAACGATCAGCTCATTGGATGTTTTAGTGTGCACAAATATAAGGTAACTTACAACTGAATTCATGTACCTACCTTGATTTTTTCCCTATCACGACACCTCTCAGGTTCCTCTCCATTTGAACTATGATTACCAAGTGTCCTAGTTTGTGGAAAAAATGAAAGCTTCAAAGCCAAATATTTAATCAAATAATGTTGTTTGATCTTTGGTAAGAAGACAGTATTCAGATTTACTGTGGATTTAGTGAAATTGTGGGAGGTAGTAAATATAGTCTTGTGAAAGCCTCCCAGTGATGGAAACAGTCCAATTTAAAGTTTTTAGAGTTTCAAAGTCACCTATTTAATCATGTACTTGGAAGTAGAAGACTGTGGTAATAAAGACAATTTGCTGTTTCTCTTAAAAATTGAAATTCTTAAAACTGAGGCTTATAAAGTTTTGCTTACTTAATGATCATAGTGCTGCCTGTAGTAAATTTTAAAAGGTGAGTCAGTTTCTTGTAAATTTGTCAACACTGTGTCTCACTGCAGTAAAAGTCATGAATTGCAGTTGTGAAAAGTTGGATGCTTGCTAAGCGCTTGTTTCTTTTGGGTATTTGGGTATTTGGGTATTTGGCATATTAATAGTGTAATAAGATTCACAGGTTATTCTTTACCACTATTTATGAAAACAATAATTTCTGTATTGAAAAGACAGTGAGAAGTAACCTGTTTGTGAATTCCATTTAGCTTTCACTCTAAATAGAATAGTATTTAGTTGAGAGATATTTAACCTGTGACTAGTTCATAATTTTGCAGTGAACTGCATTTATAATTTTTGGTCAGCTAGGAAAATATTTGAACAATTATACGGAACCTATGTCCAATTAATGATTCTGCAGTGAATATTAATAGTAATGTTATAAAGACCATTTAGTTTGAATAAGCCCTGAAAGTAATAGTGGGTTTCGTTATATGTTATATTTATGCAAATAGTTTGTTCTGCTCTGTTAGCTTCCATTCTTAACCATGAACATATGCAGGTGTCAGAGTTCGTTGCATTTGCATGTGGCAAAATATATCTTGTGTTTGTCCATTAAGGTTACTCATACTTAATTTCTTGAACAAGAATGTCAATCATCCTCTTGCCTAATTAGGCTTGCGACCGTTTACTTTATTCTTTAAACAGTGTAGATAGACAAAAATATTATTTGTTACTGTTTGAATATTTACGTAATTCTGACTTTCACTTCCGATAAGCCACCTCCGTTAGGTACAACACAGTCAATATAGCAAAATTCCTCTCAGAGGGTAACACTGCTTTGTTGCTTTATACCATAATTATTTTAACAAGATAGTTTTATTTCATGACCTGTTTCCAACTTTGAGGTTATGGTATAGCAGTAGCGGACAGTAGTGTTATATGTAGCTTTTCCATGACAGGACTATTTGTTCTGTTAGGGTATGGTACATAATAAACCAAACATGGCATTTGATTAAATAAGCTATGTAAATCCAGTTGCACTGCTATAAGCTAACATGCCAAAATTGAGTTTTTTCATATATATATATATATATAAAAATATAAATATAAATATATATATATATATATATATATATATATATATATATATGTGTGTGTGTGTGTGTGTGTGTGTGTGTGTGTGTGTGTGTGTGTGTGTGTGAGAGAGAGATTGTGTGTGTGTATTATGAAAATAAGTAGTTTCGAAGGTCATGCTGCATTAAGAATCTCTCCAAAACATATTGTTCCAAATTTTGTTCCTTTTAATAAAGGAAAGGAACTATATTATTACAGTGTCTTTTAATGCACTTGCACAAAGAATAGCACCAAAATTTAGTGTAGAATATATTTAATATTTCGTTGAATTTAACTGATGTGTGGTGTAAGATTGAAAATATTAGCTTTTAAACTAGTCTTTAGAGCTTCATAAATTGCATCGAACATATCACTCAAAGCTTTGAGAATGTGGTATGGCCCAAAGTACTAGAAAGATGTAATCATGAGATGTCAAATATCGAAGCGTCACATTTAATTTTACTTGAGACAGAACTTCATTCTTAATTCGAGTATCGAGTTTTGTTATAGATCTCGAATCACACCCCTACAAGTACTCAAAATGTGCTTTCGTTGACTGAAGGTGTTTCACATATGAGTCTTCATTTACGAGTGCTTTGTTTGATACCTCTGTGTTATTTGTGCATAAATTCCACATTCAGAACCAATATTAATACTTTCTCTTATTTCTCCTGGATTCTTGGCTCAGTTCTATTACCAGAACCTGAATGTCCATACGAATAATCCCAGCTGACACCATACTGAAACAAGTGCCACAACGATTTTGACAGGAGCATGGAAACAGCAGCACACAGCACCACTGATGTGTAAGGGTCATCTTACTTGCTGTGGTGTCACTTTCGTTGCATGTGTAAACCTGGCTTTAGACTTTGAAAACTTGAATATGCAAGTATATACACATGTTATATTTCTTTAGTGTGAACCGCTCATGATATTGTACACAGCACTCCCATGTGGTACCAAGCAGACAAACCTAAGACTAATTACATCATATAGAGAGGCGTTTAAACAGTCATTTTCCTCACACTCCATATGCTATCGGTATGGGAAGAACTCTAATGCAGTGTACGATTCTAAGTTCCCACTGCCACGCATGTCATAGTGGTTTGCGGAGTATGTATGTAAACCTAAATTGCATTAAATTAATCAACTTATCTAGTAATTTTTATGACAAATGCCGTTGGGTACCTTTCAGAAAACTGTCTTCTTTTAAATATAAATAATGTCCAAAGGTGGGCTAAGGCCAATACGTCCTGGCCATCACATCACATCAAAACATCCTACAACGCATTTCAAAAGGCGGTATTCCACTGGCTGTCAACAGACTGCCATGTCACATCACTTGACCTCAAGGTTTCTAGGAAAGAAGTTTTGACAGTGTCGTACTCTGCTAACATCGTAAGTTAGCCTACTTTCACCGCACCAATTTATATTATGGTAGTAGAGTTCGTGCTTTTGTTTCTTTCTAATCTTTATTACTGTGCTCTGCTTTTGTGGCAAATTTCAAATGTTCCATGACGTATTCTTCCACAACTGATATCAGACACCTGATAGCGAAAAATTATATAAGTTTTACGATAATAACTGAGCCGATCGCCCCCCCTGCCCCCCCCTCCCCGCTGTTTACAGGTAAGAACATAAGTTGGTGAAGTAATTTTTATTAAATAACATTTTAAGTGAAAAAATCACTTCTAATGAAGGAGAAAAGTACAGTTGTTTATGGTGTTAATAATTATGTAAAGAAAAAGCATAATGGATAAAGTAAACAGGCTCTATTTACTCCCTTATAAACATTGTTTGATGTTTTTGTTTGTATGTATTTTGGCTAACAAATAAATGTCAATGTTTTGAAATGTTGTTTCATTTCTTAGCAAATTAAAAAACAAAATTGACCAAGAACACACCTTGTGAAGTTTGCTTTGCCCATTAAGAAAATTTATCATTGTTAGTTCCTCAATTCCAATAATAGATTCTGAGTTTATGCATCATAGATGGTAACTAATAATCTCATTTTCACCATTCGGTCCTGTGTAAGTAAAATGACGTGACTGACAGTGTGAATACACCTTGACATGATGGTTCTGTGCTGTGACAGTCAATGTTCTGGTATTCGAAAAAGCAAAATTTAATGACATCTCATTCCTCAATAGATAAAACATTCATTAACTACATCTTAATTCATATATAAGACGATTCATATGCCTTTATTTATATGTAATATGTATATCCATGGTACAGGGGGGCCTCAGTGATACAGATAGCCATACCATAGATTCAGCCACAATGGCTAGGTATCTGTTGAGAGGCCATATAAACATGTGGTTCCTGACGAGGGGCAGCAACTTTTGCAAAACTTGCAGGGGCAACCGTCTGGATGATTGATTGAGCTGGCTTTGTAACATTAACCTAAACAGCACTGCTGTGTTGGTACTGCGAATGGGTGAAAGCAACAGGAAATTACAGTGGTAATTTTTCCTCAGGGCATGCAGCTTTACTGAATGGCTAAATGATGATGGCGACCTCTTAGGTAAAATATTCAAGAGATAAAATAGCCCCCCATTTAGATTTCTGGATGGGGACTATTCAGGAGGATGTTGTTATCAGGAGAAACAAAACTGGCGTTCTATGGATCAGAATGTGGAATGTCAGATCCCTTAATACGGTAGGTAGGTCAGAAAATTTAAAAATGGAAAGTGATAGGCTAAAGTTAGATATAGTGAGAATTAGTGCAGTTGGGTGGCAGGACGAACAGGACTTCTGGTCAGGGGAAACAGGGTTGTAAATGCAAAATCAAATAGGGGTAATGCAGGAGTAGGTCTAATAATGAATAAATAATAAGAACGTAGATAAGCTACTACAAACAGCAAGGGAATGCATTATGGTAGCCAAGATAGACACGAAGCCCCCACCTACAACAGTAGTAGAAGTTTATATGCCAACTAGCTCCACAGATGATAAAGAGATTGAAGAAATGTATGATGAGATAAAATAAATTATTCAGACAGTTAAGGGAGACGAAAATGTAATAATCATGGTAGACTGGAATTCAACAGTAGGAAAAGGAAGAGAAGGAAAAGTAGTAGATGAAAATGGACTGCAGTTAAGGAATGTAAGAGGAACCCACATGGTAAAATTTAACACAGAGCGTAACTCAGTCATCGCTAACACTTGGCTTAAGAATCATAAAAGAAGGTTGTATATGTGGAAAAGACCTGGAGACATCAGAAAGTCTCAGATTGGTTAGATAATGGTAAGACAGAGATTTAGGAACTAGATTTTAAACTGTAAGACATTTCCAGGGGCAGATGTGGACTCTGACCACAATTTATTGCTTATGACCTGTAGATTAAAACTGAAGAAAGTGCAAAAAGGTAGGAATTTAGGGAGATGGGACCTGGATAAACTGAAAAGACCAGAGGTTGTGGAGAGATTCAGAGGAAGTACTAGGGAATGATTGACCACAATAGGAGAAAGGAATATAGTGGAAGAAGAATGAATAGCTTGGAGAGATGAAATAGTGAAAGCAGCAGAGGATGAACTACATAAGAAGACGAGGGCTAGTAGAAATCCATGGGCAACACAAGATATTTTGAATTTAATTGACGAAAGGAGAAAATATAAAAATCCAGCAAATGAAGCAGGCAAAAAGGAATACAAATATCTCAAAAATGAGGCTGATGGGAACTGCAAAATGGATAAGCAGGAATGGCTAGAGGACAAATCTAACGATGTAGAAGCACTAAGAGTAATCAAATACTCTGTTTCAAAACTGCAAAAAGATAGGAATTTAAGGAGATGGGACCTGGATAAACATGAAGGGACCAGATGCTGTATAGAGTTTCAGAGGGAGCATTAGGGACCGATTGACCAGAACAGGAGAAAGGAAGCCAGTAGATGGAGAATAAGTAACTTTGAGATATGAAATAGTGAAGGTAGCAGAGGATGAAGTACGTACAAAGACGAGAGCTAATAGAAATTCATGGTTGAGAGAACACCTAGGGTTACATGCTTCTACATCGTTAGATTTGTCCTCTAGCCATTTTCACTTAGCCATTTTACAGTTCTTGTCAGTCTCATTTTTGAGATATTTGTACGGAAACCAGATGACAGTTCAAATTCAAATGGTTCAAATTGCTCTGAGCACTATGGGACTCAACTGCTGTGGTCATAAGTCCCCTAGAACTTAGAACTACTTAAACCTAACTAACCTAAGGACATCACACACATCCATGCCCGAGGCAGGATTCGAACCTTCGACCGTAGCGGTCGTGCGGTTCCAGACTGTAGCGCCTTTAACCACTCGGCCACACACCCGGCGATGACAGTTATAAGAGTCGAGGGGTACAATAGGGAAGCAGTGTTTGAGAAAAAAGAACTACCTGTATGAGTATCAAGAGCTCAGTTAGGAAACCAGATCTAAGCAAAGAAGGGAAAGCAGAAAGGTGGAGCGAGTATATAGAAGGTCTATATAAGAGCGATGTATGTGTGGATAATATATATAATGCAGATGAAACGGGAGATTTGATACTGTATGAAGAATTTGACAGAGCACTGAAAGACCTAAGTCGAAACAAAGCCCCAGGAGCAGAAAACATTCCATTAGAACTACTGATAGCCTTGGGAGAGCTAGCCATGCAAGACTCTTCCATCTAGTGAGCAAGATGTATGAGACAGGAGAAGTACTTCAAGAAGAATATAATAATTCTATTTCTAAAGAAAGCAGGTGCTGACAGGTGTGAAAATTACTGCACTATCAATTTAATAAGTCATGGTTGTAAAATACTGACACAAATTCAGGCAGTTTACAGTTTGTACAGAAACCATATGGCAGTTATAAGAGTTGAGGGGTACAATAGGGAAGCACTTGTTGAGAAGGGAATGAGATAGGATGTAGTTTGTCCCTGATGTTATTCAATATGTATGTTGAGCAAACAGTAAAGGAAACAAAAGAAAAATTTGGAGCAGGGATTAAAATCCAAGGAGAAGAAATAAAAACCTTGAGGTTTGTCAATGACATTGTAATTCTGTCAGAGACAGCAGAGGACTTGGAAGAACAGTTGAATGGAATGGACAATGTCTTGAAAGGAGGATGTAAGATGAACATGAACAAAAGCAAAAGGAGGATAATGGAATGTAGTCGAATTAAATCAAGTGATGGGGAGGGAAATAGATTAGGAAATGAGACACTTAAAGGAGTAGACAAGTTTTGCTATTTCGGCAGCAAAATGACTGATGATGGTCGAAATAGAGAGCATACAAAGTGTAGACCGGCGATGGGAAGGAAAGTGTTTCTGAAGAAGAGAAATTTGTTAACATCGAGTACAGTGTACGTGTCGGGAAGTCCTTTCTGAAAGTATTTGTAAAGAGTGTAGCCATTAATGGAAGTGGCAGAAGAGAATAGAAGCTTTGGAAATGTTGTGCTACAGAGGAATACTGAAGACTGGACGGGTAGATCATGTAACTAAAGAGGAGATACTGAATGGATTTGGGGAGAAGAGGAATTTGTGGCCAATGTGACCAGAAAAAAGGTATTGGTCGGTAGGACAAGTTTGGAGGCATCAGGGGATCACCAATTTAATATTGAAGAGAAATGTGAAGGGTACAAATTGCAGAGGGAGATCAAGAGATGAATACTCTAAGCAGATTCAGAAGGATGTAGGCTACAGTAGTTGTTTGAAGATGAAGAGACTTGTGCAGGGTAGAGTAGTGTGGAGTGCTACATCAAACCAGTCTTTGGACAGAAGATCACAACAACAACAACATATGTTATGAGAGGTACTGTGGCTTCTCTCCTTTCAAAGATATACTTTGGCTTTCGCGATGACACTGATAGACATTTTTGTTCTCAAGATATTATCATGCAGGAGACGTTAGGTTCACTGCAGTGATACCTCTCGGTGACATCATTACGACTTATTTGACTCCAGTTTCGACCATTTTTGGTGGCTGTTGAGCTTCGTGGTCATATTGAGTCTGAGTGCGATGAACCTCCCATGGCATATAGATCACATCTGGTATACTTGCTGCCATGGTTTAATGACTCCAAGAAATAATGTGACTGATTACTGTTTTCAATACATAATTATTTCGAGGAATGAAAGTAATGTGTGGCTAACCAAATTACATTTATTTCAGAACTGCAGCCCTCAAACGCACAATCACTGTGAGTGCCCTATTAGTAAAATATTACACACCACTGGATAATCCATATCTGGCGTCATCTTATTCGATTGGAAATGTTTGTTGACTTCATTTTAGTTTATCTGTTTATTCATTTGAGGACTTAACATGATGTAGTGTCATCTAGTTATGTATAAAACACTATATGTACTTTGTACACCAGAGTAATAAATGCAGTGTTACTATAACACTCTTCTGAAAACATAAAAAGATTATAAATATGAAGTATTATTTGATTGTGGTAGCCATTCTTGCACCCAAACTAAAGCACCAACTCATATCTTCGCTTGGTACACTCACTGCAATTTTGAAAACTATTACTGTCTTTCCTTTCCTTAAAAATAAAAACCTGCCAACTTCATGCTCGTTATTTACATATGTGTTACGATAAGTAATTGACAATATGCTCCCCAGTGGTAAAAATGTACTGGTTAAGTGAAACTTCTCCCTCTACAGTTGAAAGTAACGGAAACAGTGAGAAGAAACAACAACAGAAACATTCCTCCACCAGTAACATAAGTTCTGAGAGATACTGTTGCTCCTGTCCTTTCAAAGATATAATTTTGCTTTCTCGAAGGCATTGATAGATGTCTTTGTTCTCAAGGTATTAATATGCAGGAGACGTTAGGTTCACTGCAGTGAACTACATTTCATCTGCACACATACTTTAATTGAAGATGTTCTTTTCTGGAAAAGAAATTATTAAGATAACTCTGCAGTTTGCAAATTTTCTTTTGTACTTTATAGACAGCTGACAGTAAGTTACTTTTTAAATTGTTTTTCAAATGTATCAATCTTTTCTGTGCTTCTTGTTCTGAGTGGTACCGAGTTCGTGTTACTAGATGATAACTGTGTTTTAAATATTGACTGGCATTTCTGTATTTCATCCTTAACATATAAATAATTGACAATGACAATTCACTCCTAGGAGGGAGTGCTCTTGTATTTGTGTAACATCTAATGTTACAGAAATGACGTTTATTAAACCAATAATAAGTCTCCAGCAGCTCTTAGAAAAATGAAGGTAAAAAAATTAGAAGTAGCAGGACATGAACTTGCTACAATACCCTTTGTTACCCAAAATCCATACACGGTACACCATCATGAATGCATACAATTTGTGACTCGGTTTTTCAATTATTTTTCACTTATACCTCCTCAAGACTTTAATAGTTGATATGCCTTTACCTTATATTGAATTATAACATATCATACCAGTAGCAATATGTTTTCGAGACAGCCTTAATATTTGGAACAACATATATTCATGTGAAACACATTGTATTTAAAGACCATCAAACATGAGCTTCAACTAAAATGATGAAATCCATTATCGCTTCTCCTTCTTCTTAGAACTCGATACTACCAAGGAAGTCTAATACATCCCAGACTGTCGTTACTGGGCACATACACTTCATTTTGACACCACAGGGAAGTATCACCATTCCTTTGGTAGTTATTCTTGCAGGCAGATGAATTAAAGCAGCAGCTCATTATATAGTCAGCTGGGTCATTCACTGGATGTCTGGAAACTACTGCAATTTTTTCTTTCCTGGAAAGTGAGAATCTGTCAACTTCATACTGATTATTTACATATCAGGATGTAAAAGTACTTAAGAAGAAGCTTCCCCAACGCTAAATAAATCTGCTGGTTATGATAAATATGTTCTAATTTGTGCAAAAAATTACAGTTCACTACCAGAAAAGGGAACTTTTTCCTGTGTACTTGATAGTAACTGAAACAAAGTGAGAAAACACCAGCAGGGACATTCTTGTTCCAGTACCAGAATATATTTTGTCTGTATATTTACTTTATTTGAAGACTTTATTGTTTGGAGTCTCCTAAAATAACTAGCTTGTAAATTTTCTTTTATTCTTCATAGATGGTTGAGACCTTGCCACCTTTCGTTTTTCATGTTACAGTCTTTTCTATGTTCTTTTTGTTTGAGTGGTAGTTTGTTTTACCAGATAATCAACATGTTCTGAATATTTACTCGCAATTCCATGTTTCATGCTTGATTTGTAAATTATTGACAATGACAGCTCACTCCTGAGAGAGTGCTCTTATATGTACATAACATCAAATACTACAGAACATACTTTTATTAAATTAATAAGAAAAGTCCTAGAATCTTTCAGAAATATGAAGGGGAAAAATAAAATTTTTGCAGAAGGCAGAATGTGAATGAGAGTTTATTAATTCGCTACACCACATCTGCATCCACTACACCACAGTGATCGTGTACAAATTGTGACCCTTTTCCCATATCATACGGCACCTGCAGTCTTTAAATACTGGTAACTCATTGCTTGACATTTAACTGCAACAAAACGTACATTTCTAGAGATGTTGCTTGTGTTAGCGATTCAGAACAGCGTATTTTTAGCACACAAGTTATAATATAAAATAAACAAAATACGAACTTGACAAAATCCAATATATTTGTCAGTAAGGTGACAATTACTGAAAATGGCTTCAATGAAACCACCCCTTCCTTTAGTGCACTGATTGCCACACACTTCTCAGTTGAAACCGATAGTTCATATTCGACACTGCTGACACCCCTGGATGATTCAACCCTCTTCCAAGGATATCGTGGGCCTGCAACCACACTGAACATGACAACTCCCTTTTGGAGCGTCGTACAACTGCAATTTTTGCTGTAGTGTACACAGAGAAACCTTTAGACACCATTCAAAAGCATTCTAAATGTTTCAATGTGATCCAAAGCAGCAAGGGGTGTTTATGATTAGTATGTACTTCTACACAGAATTTCAATATGGTTAAGACAAGACTGCGAACCTGTTTATTAATAGATTTACTGTATCACTTGGTCTGGCTCACAAAGCTATGGTAACCTCAACACATCAGACTTCCCTGGTTTATATGTTACCCTTCAGGGGCTGTTCCAGTGAATAATGAAAGGTTGTAGGATCTG
Source organism: Schistocerca piceifrons (assembly GCF_021461385.2). NCBI lineage: Eukaryota > Metazoa > Arthropoda > Insecta > Orthoptera > Acrididae > Schistocerca > Schistocerca piceifrons. The sequence continues at coordinate 670,475,826 of NC_060139.1, forward strand.
AAATAAATGTCTGACTATACACTGTAGGATTTCCACAGACAGATTTTATGAAAATATCGTTCAGTGCTCCAGAACAGATATGGACAATGACACAGTACAAGATGGGGTTCTTTCAATGTATCCCTCTCACATAATCTTTCTGTGTTTTTTGTCTTACTGTAATAACTTTTTCATATGTTTCTTTATATAAGAAATTACGTATTTCAAGTGTTATTACAAGATGAAAATGTTAGGCGTTTCCTAATATTTCCGTTTTTCATCTGGGAAATAGGAAATGGGTTATATTTTAATCTTCTCTAATTAAAATTGTTATTTTCTTCCTGGTTTTATGCATTTAGAGGACAAACAATCCAGTTGTTCCGAATTATTTATTTTAGAAACTATGATTGCTAGTTAAGTTTAATATGAGTATATGCAAAAAGTAAGATGTAAGTTTATGTTATCAGAATGGAACTGATACACAGTTCTATGCCCTCCCAAAAATTTAAATAAATGGTTATACATTGGTTCTGAAATAAAAATAAAAGGGGTCTTTTGTAGATTTTTAAAGTTTTGCAAAATTGAGTTAATCTCTCAACATTGTGATGTTGCATATCAAATCAAAGATCAAGTAAAGAGCTTTAAAATGACACCAGAGAAAACTCTAGAACTTCAATATTTTTAGAAAGTTGGACTATTTATAAAACAAAATAACTGGAATGGTCAAAAGGTGTTATAACCTGCAATATTTGTTAACTACAAAGTACTCTCAAATGCCAAAAATGAGAGATCGGAACATCAAGGTTAAAAAATTACCAAGCATTTCTAGATTTGGTGTCAACTGACCTGAATGTAAAGAAATGTTGTTGTTCATGCACCAGGATATTTTATGTGAAGTGATATTTTAAGATTCCAGTTACACAGTCAGTGAAAGGAATTGAAAATTTTAGCAAATCCACACAGTTGATAGTTCTGTCATGACAGTTAGGAAGAACAACTCCCAGTGCCAAAGCTTACAACCATTTATAGAACCCAAGTTAGTTGTCTGGTGTGACATTGAAAGGGTACAGTACCGCCCGACATTGAAAATAGGTACAACATACTTCATTATTTTTGTCAGAAGAACACATTTTTTTTCTAAAATAACTCAATTTCAATTAATACAGCGAAGCCGGATACCAGTGTGGGAAAGAATGACAATTTATTTATTTAATTGATCACATGTGCACTCCCACAAAGTAAATCCCTACATCCAGTTTGGTGAGATCTGTGAAATGAATGAATGTATGGTTGTCTGCTAACTGCAGATAGTGAATGTGAATATATGATCATCTTTGAGTCGATCCTTTGGCCGCCTTTGGTGGGACCAAAGAGATGAAATTTGCCTGAGCTTTGAGCGCCTGAAATGTGGCTGACCAATATGGTAGAAAGGTGCTCCCCCACTTCGACAGAGGTGGGAGAGAACCTCAAGAACGGCCATGTTTCAGCACTCTGCCGCTGGATCTTGTGCTGTTAAGACCTGTTTTAGTTGTGCTCCGTAATGACGAAAGAGTGGCGACGTGGTATGCATGTGGAATATTTAAGAGTAGTTTGAAATATTAATTTCTCTATTTCAGGAACTTTTGTGGGGAGAATTAAATGTCGGGCAGGTAATATTAATGGGATTGTACTAATCTTCGGAAGTGACCAATGGTCACAATGAAACCACATGTAGCAATAAGTTGAAATACTTCCGTGTGCTTAAGTTAAGCTGAATTACTAGCATGTGTACAATAAGTTGAAATATTTAAGAAATAGCATGTGTACCATAAGTTGAAATATTTAAGAAATGGCGTGTGCAGGACTTGAAATTAGAGACGAGTACTTCCACGTGGTGAGTACTGTGTGAGTCTCAAACTGTGTATGAGACAAAAGATAAAGAGAAGTACTCGTCCATGGTATCAGTTGAGGACTCGCGTGTGTGATGAATACGTTCTTAATATTACTTTGCGTGATATGATTCCGTGTGACGCTAGATTCAAACTCTGAGAGAGAAGCAAGGCGAGTTGGCCATCTATCCAGCAACGCCACTTGGCTTGCATTGCACAGGAAGACGTGCATATATCTCCAGAGCAGGCGCGGCTCGTGGTTTCTATACGGGGGAAGGCTGTGGCATTTATTGATCAGAGCCAACATAGACCTCGGGTTACGCTACAGATTAGTCTGACGTAAACAACTAAGAATTCAGGGGGAGGGGGTGGGCAGATCACGCTCTACCCATAATTTTACGTACTGTATCTTCTATAATCAGGTATTAAATATCATTAGAAGCTAACTTCGTGTTAAAATCTTTGGTTAGTGTTTTTATACATCATTATTGCATTTTCTGACACTTTGCAGCAAATCATATGAAAAGACGCGTTTCGGAGAGATCTTTAATGCGGGTCTGGAAGCACCAAGTTCTTTCACTTTCATCCTATGGCCGTGTTCCAAGTTTTTACCTATTAATTTGCACACTGAATTCATATTGCGCTTGTTTCACACTCGCGGTATGTTGCAGGTATTCACCAGCAAGTAAAACTCACTAAAATCCTGCAAAATATACTCCGAAAAAGAAACTTGCTAATATCACACGGTATCAACAAAAGCAGTCAGCATCAGCAAGCAAGGAAGGTAAAGTAACGGGACAAATTTCGCGCGTTTTGTCCTCTAACCACTTATGAAACTCTCGCTAGATGGCAGTACTGGTACGTTACTGTAGTGTAGTGCACTCTGGCGGGATATTTGCAAACTTATTCTAAATGTGGATAAAATAGCCAATAGCAGAAACAAAACAACTATGTAAAACATTAACAAAACAATAATACTAAATGTCGATTAATGACGCATCGAAGCGTAGTAGAGATATGCAGAGACAGAGATTGGATAGCGAAGTTTTGGCCACTCTACATTCCTTTATTACATAGATAGCGGAACGTGAAAAATATGTGGTGGTTGGTACGACACCCTTAGGCTGCAAGCTTGCATGGGAGAGTAGCGAGGTAGTTTCAAAAGATTAGTGGGTTATGCTTGCTCCTTCGGTACCACTCGGTCTGGAGGAAAGTTTAGTGATGATGATTGTGAGAGTCGAAGTGTGAGGTATAATAAAAGATCCACCATCCTATCCAGAAAGTGCACTGTAGCGTTAAATAATTACGAGACCATAATATAGAGATTCACCAATGTAAAGCCATGCCCACTGGGCGGAATTTCTCATGTGTTATTGTTGTAGGTTACAGAATTTGTGTGTTTAGGTTAGAGAATTTATCGGAATAAATAAGATAGTGAAAAGAAAAAGATTGGTGGACTTTTCCTTCGAATTGTATGTTGTCATAATGTCTCGAATTTATAATGAGTGCGCCATTCATATTCAGTGCGGTGGCCACGTGTTGACAAAAGCCGTTAAATAAAAGACAAAAAGAAAATGTGGTATTGCCAGTGCATAGTGTACAGTCAGAGTTCTGTAAATTACTGATAGTCAGATGCGTGTTTCCGTTGCGTATTATTCATACAGGAGGATAATTTGTAACTTAATTGTGAGTACGAGAGTTCATGTTACTCGATAAATAAGAATGAATCCACTCGCTTGGCAGACCACTCATCTTGCAGGCCTGACTGCTTGATGCCACAGTATGAGCAAGGCATGTGGGTGCCTCTCAACATCACATCCTAAAATAATCTCCATCTCTGTGAACTGCTCTTAGCCAATATTGGAAGTTTTAATAATTTTATTTCTCAACGAAATTACTTTCATTCGTTCAACCTTGATTAGTTCTGATCTATGTGTCATGCAATAAAACTGTTAAAAGGCTGGATCAACCATAGCCTTCATCCTAGACAATATGACAGTATTTTCTAGATCGTAAGTGATTAGTAGTCGCTGTTTGCCAAGATTTCGAAAATATTTAGGAGGTTCTACTTTCATGTATACGTTATTCTCTCGATTTTATTCCCACAGATTTCTACCCTTTAAGATCTTTATGTGAACAATAGTGAACAATAGTGAACAAATTGTTCACTATTGTAAATAAAGTTTTATTCATGCATGTACTTTTCTTACCACCTTGAAGACAAAAAACGCTACAGCATCAGTAAAATAAAATTTTGCTTCATTTAACAAATCTCTTCTATAAACAGATATGTTACACGAATTGTATATTAGGAGCCACATTTGTCAATACACAATAAAATGTATGTATATAATAAAACAATTGAATAACCTTACTGTACAAAAATATACTAAGTAGTATGATTTTAACTTTGCACCATGTACTTTTCGCCATATGATAAATAACAGCATGTTCTTAGCACATATAGAAATAAATTCTCTGTATTGATGTCACTTTTAAGTATTGAAAGGCACACCTGTTCAGTGTAGTTACCTGTTATCAATGCCACAGCATGATTTTCATGATACACCATGCTGAGGCTGCAGAAACGCTGAATAATTTGGCTCATAAAACTGATATTTTTATTCCTCACAGTTGCAGATTACAACTGTTTCTTGCCATTTCAGTTATCTCAAAAAAACATCGAAGAGACTGTGATGAAATGGTAGAGTTAGCAAAGAATCATTAAGGTGCATTTGCAAAACCTAAGTATCCAGTATATTATAGCAAGTTTTTTCGTCTTGATTGCTTTAATTTTTTAAACAGATACTGCCCATTTAAAAAAATTAAAGCTATCAAGATAGGCAATAAAATTTATTTTATAACTAGTGATTGTGTGTTTTCTCTGAGGACATATTTGACGGCAAAGTTACATTGAAATTGTTGTACAGTTCCTTCTTTGCACTTGACACAGGCTTTGTGTGTTTGTTTATTTGTGTGGGAATGACAACAAAGTAACGTGATACTGTCCTGTAAGAAATGTAGTGTGAAAAAAAAAAGATATTGCATGCAATGACTCGATACGATTTTGTATTCCTTTAAAGCAAATGGAGTCTGTTTAAAGATTTTCAGACTCCCACCATTCTTAACTTACAGTTTTCAGTAGTTTGGTGAGAGTCACAGCCATTATCGGTTTGGCATTAGAACTAGAGTCCAGTCACATTAATGTAACAATCTAACAGCCTTCTGATGTTTCAGACATGCAGAAAGAGAGTTAACGATGCTCTGTAAGGCACTGATTTGAAGCCATGACTAGCTGCACTAGGTTTCTCAGTTGAGGAACCATGGCAGCCTGATCGAAATGGTCCCACATATTCTTGACTGGGTTTAGATCCGGTGATTCTGGTGGTATGGGAGTACATTAAACTCAAACTGGTGCTCACTGAACCACACAGATGCTCTGCAAGCTGTATGACATGTTGTGTTGTCCTTTTGGTGCATATCGTTGTGCCAAGGAAAAACAAACTGTATGTAAGGGTGGACATTGTCCCCAAGGATAGATGCATACTTGTGTTGATCCATTGCGTCTTCAAAATGACGAGACCACCCCAAGAATGCCATGAAAACCCCAATGCTCCTCTGGCCTGGATTCTTCTGTCGAATGTTACAGTCCAATGGAGCATAAAATATGTTTAATCTGAAAAGGCCACCTGACGGCACTCAATGGACGCCCTGTTGCGGTATTGGTGTGTAGATCCTAGTCTTCATCGCCGATGAACAGCAGTTACTGTGGGTGCATGAACCAGGCCAGTGCTGCAGAGGCCCATACAAGGGAACTAGCACTGAATGGTTGTTGAGGTGAGTGCTGGTAGCCCTTTGGTTCATCTAGCCAGTTACGTGCTCAGCAGTTGCATGTCTATTCGCTCAGATGCATCCCCACAGCTGTCATTCACGACTGTCTTCTATGACCTGTAGTGCACCACCGTTGCCTAGGCAATGGTTTTGGATTGTGCCATTTTGCCATGCACACTATACTTTAACCACGGTGACAAGCAGACAGTTTACAGACTTAGCCGTTTCGGAAATGCTTCCATCCTTGGTCTGAAAGCCAATGATCATGCCCTTTCTGATGTGAGATAAATCGCGCCATTGCTGCACAGTGACAACAGCTGAACTGTTTTCTGCCTCTGCCCAACACGCTTTATATGCCTTCCGCTGCTAGTGCAGCCACTTGCCGTCTCTGAGTGGTTATTGCACTTTAACGTAGAATATAAACGCTGGTAACATTAATTTGACTGGATTCTGTAGCACTGTAATGTATAATGTAATGTCAATCCATTACTTTCCACTTAAACTAATTGTACACCTTTATCTTCTTTCCACAGCCCTGAAACCACTCTCATGGCAGCCATGGAATACGATTATTGTAATATAATGAAGAGTGTGTCTGGAGATTGTACCACTTCTTTCTTATTAGGAAAATTGATCGATTTAGCTATTACTTTTATTGTTGTTATTATCTGCTACCATTCTGAAGAGGGTCAGAGGATCCTGCAGCAGAAATCAATTAACCAAGAAGTGCTCTAATGTTCCAGCCATCACATTTGTCATCAAAGAGTTTGGGATCGCAACTGGCAACTGAACACAAATATATCAGAATGAGTTAAAGACATAGTCACCAGTAAATCACGATGTTGATGCTAACAGTGAACCTGTCAAAATCAATCTTCCTACAGAAGAAAATGTATCTGGACAGAAGTGACTACGTGATACTAGAAAGTATTACTTGTAAATAATAGTTTTCTAATAAGACATTATACTTTGACTGCTACACATGATTAAGGTCTGCAAACAGTTGGTAAGATATCAGTTGATAGCATTCCTGCTGCCTGTAGTCTCCTGTAAAATACGTTCGAGTCAAAACGATTATTGAATAGGAAGAACACACTGTTACAAACTGCGAAACTGAAATAGAAATTTCGCAGCATCTTTGCATTCCTTTTTGCCAGCTGATCGCGCCAGTGTCGGTTAGACGCTCTAGCCTCGCCAGTGGGCGCTGGCATCTGTCTATTTTGGTCGAGGCAGCACCACGCCGAGCCCTGTGGTGGCCATGTGACAAATTGATTGACAGTCTGGTGCTTCGACGTCAAAGCAGTGACATCTTGAAACTAGCTCCGGGTGCCTTGGGCAGCAACAGCATACAAGACCTTGTCTGAGGTACCAGGCCATGCAGGGCATACCACAGGATCATGTTCACTTCTCAGAGTCACTGGCTCTGAAAGTTAGCTGCGGAACAATGGAGCCTGAGCAGGCAGGAGGATGTTGGCTGATAGCAGCCAGTAGCGGCTGGACTTGCAGGTTTCAGCATACTACAGAAGGAGTGACATCAACTTAGCCAGTGCAAGCAGCTGCTGCGGGCAGTGATGGACAAGTCGTCAGTGAGCCTGGCATGGCGCCTCGGCCATGTTTGTCTTTGCTATTGGTGTGGCTTGCCAAGGGGTGGACCAGCAATCATCAGCTGATGGTGCTACAGTGGAAGAGCAGTGAGTTTATGCTGGCGAAATAAGACAGACCCTGTAGAAGCAGTACAGTGCAATGGAGTCAAAGAGACCAGTGGAGGCAGCAGAGCAGTGGGACTGCAATGGTCAGGACAGAGTGTGGCCGCTGTCAACTGGATATCATTTGGCTCATGGTATTTCCTCCTTATCTCCTGAAGATACTGCAGCTGAAACCTAGAGGAAATTGTAGAAGAGGGCTTCTATTATAATTGCCACTGAGTACATCTTCAACTGCATGTGTGCTGGCATTAGTATGCAACAAGGAAATAAATTGTCAGAACATAGTGGGGCCATGTTGTGCCTGTATTGGTAGAGCAGTGTTTACAAAGACGTGATTTAATTCAAAAGGCCACAGAAAGGCCACAGTGTGCTCTGATTGTATTATAATTATGACTGAGGTGAAACACAATGCTGAGACTATAGTGTGGTCTAGTTGTTTTATTGTATGTTAACTTGTTCTGTTACTACATGCTGGTCATATATATTGTCTGTACGATGTGGTTAGAGTGTTCTTTCATATTATGACCAGCAAGTGTTGTTGAGTAGTTTTGTATCTGTGTCCCTTGCAAAGTCAATTTCTGCAGACTGAGTCCATATTTATTATGAATGATATGTATAAATGTATCTTAGATTATGTATTAATGATTACTGTATGTTCTTAGTGCCCCTCCCCCCCTCCCTTGAAACTTATTTTCTTATTGTGAGGTGAGTACTTGGTTTATTGTATCATTTGAAGCTCACTAATTTGAAGACCAAGCAAAAGTGTTTGCCATGTTTATTTATTTATATGCTTTGGAATTGTAAATTGTTGATCATAAAACGAAGTATATGGTCAGAAGCTCATGCTTACACAACACGCAGCCAGATACCACTCCCACTGAAATCCTGCCCACAAAGTAGATGGTGTACAAATGTCAGACGTAAAAATGACTGGCAACAGTGACTGTACTGCAGCGTCCCCATACATTTCACAGTGGCTTGCCTGACTAAAATCTTCTCATTTCCACCAACGTCATTTTGAATAAAATCCTCGAGCTTTCGAGAGTTTGCGCAAACTAGAAGATAGTGGCAACAGCTATCGAAAGCTCGAAGATTTTATTGGAAATGAACTGGGTTTAAAATCGAAAAGATTTCATTCTGTGCCTGGCGGGGCCAACGAGAAATACTGCTGATGTCACACTAGCTGCCTTGCCTGACATAAATCACGAACAGTCAAGTCTGTCCGGAGCCCATGGAAATAAGCATGTCGATGAACCTACTCACTAAGGGTGTTAGCTTCGTCATGTGTTATCGACAGCTTACATGTATTATTATTAAATTATTAAACTCGTCTGACATAATAACTCAATCCCTACTGGAGACTGTTGCTGGAACTCCTAAGACCTGTAATGTCACGCCACAGAGCCGAAATATATAGTTGATCCCCATCTCTGCTTGGTGGATAACTCCCATAACAATCGTCGTTGGATTTCTGAAAGTCTACATTACATTACGATATTGCGTATGATACGAAAGCTGGAGTGAGGTGGCAGTAGTGGAATACATTAGAATAAAGTTTTTATCACTGTTTACTGATAATTGTGTGACATTAGATTTTTTCATTACGCAGCACGTTTTTGTATTCATTTGCCAGTGTAATTTTTTTGGTTTTGTGTTTGTGTGTGTGTGTGTGTGTGGCAGGGGGGGGGTGTCTGTATATATATATATATATATATATATATATATATATATATATATGTGTGTGTGTGTGTGTGTGTGTGTGTGTGTGTGTGTGTGTGTGGTGGATCTGCACTTTCCTTTGTAATGAAATTACCATACCTCTTGCTTGTACATGCCTCATTTCATATACAAGGTGTCTCGCCTAAGAGCTTTCAGGCGCATTTTCCCTGTTATTTCAGCAGATATCTGCAGTTTCGTGTTAACGAAGTGCAACTGGAGTTAGTCCAAACGAAGACTGATAGTCATGCCGCTCATGCGACACCCAGCATCGACGGAAAGCGTCGGTTTGTTTCCCATTATAAAGAAAATTATTTTTAAATCGGAATTTTACGTACCAGTTCGACGGAGCGGTCTCAAATTAGTGAAGTGCCATACTCGTTTTATCGACATGTATTACCAGGAACAGAAACACGAAGAACAACCCGTACTCCAGCAGGATGGACCTGGCACGCGGTGCATGCTACCGCCATGTAACAGCGTTGTTCCATCGCTGCTGGAGATCTAGATTATCCTTCGTGTTTTATTGTCCCTGTTAATAAATATCGAGAAAAACTAATATCACACTAGAGTAACTTGGGACCGCTCTGTCGAGTGGGAACGTGAAATACTGATTGAAAAATCATTTTGTATGTAACAGGAAAGAAACCGACACTTTCTGTCGAAACTGAGACTTTCTGTCGCATGACAGACTTAATCAGCAGTATTTATTTGAGCTGATTCCAGCTACATACTCCAAGAACGAAACGCAGATATCTGCTCAAACACCAGAGCAAATGCGTCTGACGCCTTGTAGGAGAGACACCCAGTATACTTGTGTATTTTGTAAACTTTTCAGGTGCAAAGTAAAAGCGTGTTAATGCTACACGGCATACTTTAAGTGATACAACCCAAGGTATTACCTCTATATTTTTTCACAAATCAAGATATCTGTCAGCAATATGATTAACATAGCTAACCTTTTTTCAGGGAACTACAAACTAAAGAAAAGATCTACAGTTGCCTCTTGCAGCACAATATAATAGGACGCACTGCTGATGCGTCAGTGACTGTATTACTAGGTGATTTTGATGATAGGAGCTCATGAATGTTGTGATCACACCCTGTCTGCGGCAACAGTGGTTACCACGTCTCTTTGGAGACAGCATTTGGCGTCCTGTGTGAAACACACTGTACTGCACACCTACCTACGAGGGCTATTCGAAAAGTAAGGAACCATCAGCCGCGAAATGGAAACCACAGTGAAAATCCAATGAAACTTTGCGCAGCTGCGTTGGGCAGTGTCTCTAGTATGTTCATAGATGGCGTCATGTCGCTCCTCCGAGTTCTGAGCACACAGTCCCCCGCCATGTATGGGCGCCTGAAGTGAAATACGATGCTGAGACTATAGTGTGGTCCAGTTATTTTGATGTATATTAACTTTTTCTGTCAGTACATGTCGATCATATATATTGTCTGTACGATGTTTGGTTAGATTGTTCTTTTTTTTATGACCAGCTAGTGTTGTTGTGTAGTATTATATCCGTGTCCCTTGAAAAGTTAATTTCTGCAGACTGAATCCATATTTATGATGAATTATATGTATACATGTATCTTAGGTTATGTATTAATGATTATTGTATGTTCTTAGTGCTCCTCTCCCCCCCCCTCTTGAAACTTATTTCCTTACTGTGTGGTGAGTGCTTGGTTTATTGTTTCATTTGAAGCTCACTAATTTGATGCAACCTGATTTCATGCAACCCCACATAATGCAAATGTCATGCAATTCCTGCTTCATGACACTTATTGGTCACACACTGCAGGGGTAATGAGCACGCTCCTGCATCATTTCCGATGGGAAGTGTTTCATCACCCTCCATATAGCCCGGACTTGGCTCACAGAAAATTGCTGGAAAGCATGGGAAGCTATCTTCTATGACGTGAGTAGTGGAAAGTTGGTACGATGCTACAACGGATGTCTATGACAGAGCAACTACTATGCAGAGAAGTTGATGGTAATTGTAGCTAACTGTTGCAAATAAAACAATTTCGAGTTCTGCTGTGGTTTTTGGATAGCCTTCATAGTATTTAAACTTAGTACATGCCTGGTGTCTAGTACCTTTCCGTGAGCTTGAAGGCTTGCGTCATTGTCATCACATGCATGAAACGAAAGTGGGGTTGGCTAAAGGCATAACATGCTGTTGATCCCGTACGCCATGTACAGTCAGAGGAACAAAAAAGAGTACAAAACAATGACAATTATTAACAACAATTTGTATTATAGCATATTTATTTTTTGCCAATTTCATCAATAAATTATTTTCACTATTCCTGGGACAACTTTATTCCTCATACACATGTATTCTTTCTTTGTGGAGAATAGTAATGGTGACTGTTCAATTATCAGCTTCTGTTTGTGCGGAATGTATCATCAGCTCCTCTCCCACTCACAGTAGCACAGTACAGCGTAGTGTTGCACATCTTAACCACATACACACTTTGCTTGGCTAAGCTGTTCACTTGTGCATTTGTTTTGAAATTGTCAGATAATTGGTATATGCTCCACCAGAGTGGGTTTGACGTCCAGTGCGCATTTCGCAATAATGTTCAGCTCTACGTAGCAGATCGCTCACGTCACACATATTTTCACTAGGAGCTACTGAACAGACTGTCTTTGGTGCCTGAGTGCAGAGCGCCGCGCTCGTGCTGCCATCTGGACGGCAGGAGACTGAACAGAGGTGAGCCAGCAAGGCGCCCGTCACTCCTCATTGAGAATGGCGATGTGGTCCCCGTCGCTGCCGCCGCCGGCGGCCCGGCGCGGCCCGTTGCTGATGCGCACGATGGACGCGTCGCCGGCGACGGCGCCGCCCCCGGGCCAGCAGCGCCGCGGCGCCCTCTGCAGCCAGACGAGTGCGGCGAGCGCCGCCACGGCCAGAGACAGCAGCACCGCCAGCGCCACCGCCCACGCGTAGTAGCCGTGGCACTGCTCAGACACGCGCGCCTCCAGTAGTGCCGCCGCCGTCTTCTGTGCAGACCCTGAGGCAGAGAACGCGGCGTTCATTCAATATGTCCCGTATTCCATTCCACGCAAAAGACAGTCTGTCAAAAACGTAGCGGGGGGGGGGGGGGGGCGGTTACAATTAAAGCGCAGCTACTGACAGACGTCCAGTGTGGGCCGTTATTAACGTATGGCAGGGAAACGTGGTACATATTCTAACGAGTTAATGCGGAACCGATTTATGTTGTAAAAAATTAGTTCCAATTATAACCGGCAGGTGCAAATCTGGCGCTGCGAATGCAAAAAGGACATTGTTGTTTTTGTTGTGGTCTTCAGTCCTGAGACTGGTTTGATGCAGCTCTCCATGCTACTCTATCTTGTGCAAGCTTCTTCATCTCCCAGTACCTACTGCAACCTAGATCCTTCCGAATCTGCTTAGTGTATTCATCTCTTGGTCTCCCTCTATGATTTTTACCCTCCACACTGCCCTCCAATGCTAAATTTGTGATCCCTTGGTGCCTCAAAACATGTCCTACCAACCGATCCCTTCTTCTGATCAAGTTGTGCCACAAACTTCTCTTCTCCCCAATCCTATTCAATACTTCCTCATTAGTTATGTGATCTACCCATCTAATCTTCAGCATTCTTCTGTAGCACCACATTTCGAAAGCTTCTATTCTCTTCTTGTCCAAACTATTTATCGTCCATGTTTCACTTCCATACATGGCTACACTCCATACAAATACTTTCAGAAATGACTTCCTGACACTTAAATCAATACTCGATGTTAACAAATTTCTCTTCTTCAGAAACGCTTTCCTTGCCATTGCCAGTCTCCATTTTATATCCTCTCTACTTCGACCATCATCAGTTATTTTGCTCCCCAAATAGCAAAACTCCTTTACTACTTTAAGTGTCTCATTTCCTAATCTAATTCCCTCAGCATCACCTGACTTAATTAGACTACATTCCATTATCCTTGTTTTGCTTTTGTTGATGTTCATCTTATATAATCCTTTCAATACACTGTCCATTCCATTCAACTGCTCTTCCAAGTCCTTTGCTGTCTCTGACAGAATTACAATGTCATCGGCGAACCTCAAAGTTTTTATTTCTTCTCCATGAATTTTAAACCTACTCCGAATTTTTCTTTTGTTTCCTTTACTGCTTGCTCAATATACAGATTGAACAACATCGGGGAGAGGCTATAACCCTGTCTTACTCCCTTCCCAACCACTGCTTCCCTTTCATGTCCCTCGACTCTTATAACTGCCATCTGGTTTCTGTACAAATTGTAAATAGCCTTTCGCTCCCTGTATTTTACCCCTGCCACCTTTAGAATTTGAAAGAGAGTATTCCAGTCAACATTGTCAAAAGCTTTCTCTAAGTCTACAAATGCTAGAAACGTAGGTTTGCCTTTCCTTAATCTTTCTTCTAAGATAAGTCGTAAGGTCAGTATTGCCTCACGTGTTCCAGTGTTTCTACGGAATCTAAACTGATCTTCCCCGAGGTTGGCTTCTACTAGTTTTTCCATTCGTCTGTAAAGAATTCGTGTTAGTATTTTGCAGCTGTGGCTTATTAAACTGATAGTTCGGTAATTTTCACATCTATCAACACCTGCTTTCTTTGGGATTGGAATTATTATATTCTTCTTGAAGTCTGAGGATATTTCGCCTGTTTCATACATCTTGCTCACCAGATGGTAGAGTTTTGTCAGGACTGGCTCTCCCCAGGCCGTCAGTAGTTCCAATGGAATGTTGTCTACTCCGGGGGCGTTGTTTCGACTCAGATCTTTCAGTGCCCTGTCAAACTCTTCACGCAGTATCGTATCTCTCATTTCATCTTCATCTACATCCTCTTCCATTTCCATAATATTGTCCTCAAGTACATCGCCCTTGTATAGACCCTCTATATACTCCTTCCACCTTTCTGCTTTCCCTTCTTTGCTTAGAACTGGGTTTCCATCTGAGCTCTTGATATTCATACAAGTGGATCTCTCTTTTCTCCAAAGGTCTCTTTAATTTTCCTGTAGGCAGTATCTATCTTACCCCTAGTGAGATAGCCCTCTGCATCCTTACATTTGTCCTCTAGCCATCCCTGCTTAGCCATTTTGCACTTCCTGTCGATCTCATTTTTGAGACGTTTGTATTCCTTTTTGCCTGCTTCATTTACTGCATTTTTATATTTTCTCCTTTCATCAATTAAATTCAATATTTCTTCTGTTACCCAAGGATTTCTACTAGCCCTCGTCTTTTTACCTACTTGATCCTCTGCTGCCTTCGCTACTTCATCCTTCAAAGCTACCCATTCTTCTTCTACTGTATTTCTTTCCCCCATTCCTGTCAATTGTTCCCTTATGCTCTCCCTGAAACTCTGTACAACCTCTGGTTCTTTCAGTTTATCCAGGTCACATCTCCTTAAATTCCCACCTTTTTGCAGTTTCTTCAGTTTTAATCTACAGGTCATAACCAATAGATTGTGGTCAGAGTCCACATCTGCCCCTGGAAATGTCTTACAATTTAAAACCTGGTTCCTAAATCTCTGTCTTACCATTATATAATCTATCTGATACCTTTTAGTATCTCCAGGGTTCTTCCATGTATACAACCTTCTTTCATCATTCTTAAACCAAGTGTTAGCTATGATTATGTTGTGCTCTGTGCAAAATTCTACCAGGCGGCTTCCTCTTTCATTTCTTAGCCCCAATCCATATTCACCTACTATGTTTCCTTCTCTCCCATTTCCTACACTCGAATTCCAGTCACCCATGACTATTAAATTTTCGTCTCCCTTCACAATCTGAATAATTTCTTTTATTTCATCATACATTTCTTCAATTTCTTCGTCATCTGCAGAGCTAGTTGGCATATAAACTTGTACTACTGTAGTAGGTGTCGGCTTCGTATCTATCTTGGCCACAATAATGCGTTCACTATGCTGTTTGTAGTAGCTTACCCGCATTCCTATTTTCCTATTCATTATTAAACCTACTCCTGCATTACCCCTATTTGATTTTGTGTTTATAACCCTGTAGTCACCTGACCAGAAGTCTTGTTCCTCCTGCCACCGAACTGCACTAATTCCCACTATATCTAACTTCAACCTATCCATTTCCCTTTTTAAATTTTCTAACCTACCTGCTCGATTAAGGGATCTGACATTCCACGCTCCGATCCGTAGAACGCCAGTTTTCGTTCTCCTGATAACGACATCCTCTTGAGTAGTCCCCGCCCGGAGATCCGAATGGGGGACTATTTTACCTCCGGAATATTTTACCCAGGAGGACGCCATCATCATTTAATCATACAGTAAAGCTGCATGCCCTCGGGAAAAATTACGGCTGTAGTTTCCCCTTGCTTTCAGCTGTTTGCAGTACCAGCACAGCAAGGCCGTTTTGATTATTGTTACAAGGCCAGATCAGTCAATCATCCATACTGTTGCCCTTGCAACTACTGAAAAGGCTGCTGCCCCTCTTCAGGAACCATACGTTTGTCTGGCCTCTCAACAGATACCCCTCCGTTGTGGTTGCACCTACGGTACGGCTATCCGTATCGCTGAGGCACGCAAGCCTCCCCACCAACGGCAAGGTCCATGGTTCATGGTGGGGAAAAAGGACATATGGAAATGTTAACATACGTAAAGAATTAGGAAAGGGATGTGAGCAGAAAAGTCGAACAAGTGAGAAAGGCGTAATGTTTATTTTATTACTAACTGTCACTTACACAGTTTGTTCAATATGAGCACCGGAGACGTCGACGAGATGCTGTGCAGCGCCAGATTTGCACCCGGTGTAACTATTTTTTTCCAGCGTAAATCGGTTCCACATTAACGCATTAGTGTATCTATCAAGTTTCGCTGTCATATGATAATTACAACCCATGCTGGACCTCCATGGATAGCTGCACTTTAATTACAACCTCCTAGTACCACAAGATGTCTCCCAATGCAACTGTTGTTAGTGATATGCCATACTACAGAACAAGTCTGGGATCCAAGATGTAATGAAACGAATCAATGACACTATTTTCACGACAAACTTCTTCAAATGGCTCTGAGCACTATGGGACTTAACTTCTGAGGTCATCAGTCCCCTTAGAACTGCTTAAACGTAACTAACCTAAGGACATCACACACAACCAAGCCCGAGGCAGGATTCGAACCTGCGGCCGTAGCAGCAGCGCGGTTCCGGACTGAAGCGCCTACAACCGCTCGGTCACAACGGCCGACCATTAAATATATTATAGAAAATTATTGTACTTAGGTACAAAGATACTATATATATGTTCCGAAGATATTTAAAATCGTGAAAAGTTGTGTTCAGTTTAATGAACGAAATTTTTGAAATGATTCAAATCTATTATTATAATTATTTAAATAGCTATTAGTTCTAATTTGAAGAATTTCTACAGTGAAAATGTCATAAAATATTACTGACTGATAAACTGTATCGTTTGATGTAAACAACTGATATGTACTTGTAGCATCTGTGAGTTGCGATACTACATAAGCATCAATGGTCACTTTTTTCTGAGTTTATTTTTGGTGTGCGTTAATGCTGGTCAGTAATATGGGCTCTGTCGTGTTCTATTGTGAGACATAGCACATTCTCGTCTTATTTGTGTGTGGAAAATCTGCAACTTTTGATTGAAATATCACTACAGTATGTAGCACAGATAGGGAACATTTTTATCCTACCGTAACCAACTGCAAGGTTGGCAGTGATTCATTCATTTTATCAAAAAATTCTCGTATTGCAGCAAATTACCACGTTTCCTGCGATCGCTTCACGATTCTCGGTCATCAAATCTTAGTATTTTAGTAAGCTGCTGGAATCTGGCTCGGCTCATGGTAGCTGTATAAACAAACCTCTCTCAAGTGTAGGACTATAAATCTGTAACAGGTGAATTACTCTCGTTTTCCTTCCCCATAATAATAAATAGCCCTATATATGCCATGAATTCAAGTCTGTCTTGGGTATTTTCTGCCTCAGTGCCTCTTCATTGGTATGCTTTATTATGATGCTGACAATTTCGGGAGACAGAAGCTTTTCAAATGATTCTCTTATTGTTCCAACTTGTTTCGGGTTCCGCTGGATAGGTCAAGAGTCCACTACACTTTTTTTTTTTTTTAGGTTAGATGGCCTCGGGCAAGTACAGAAAGGGCAACAGCCTCAAAGGGTGCGGGTCAAAGTCAGGGCATGCGGGGACCAAGCAGCAATCGGTATTGTAATTGTAAACTGTCGAAGCTGCATTGGTAAAGTACCGGAACTTCAAACGCTGATAGAAAGCACCGAAGCTGAAATCGTTATAGGTACGGAAAGCTGGCTGAAGCCAGAGATAAATTCTGCCGAAATTTTTACAAAGGCACAGACGGTGTTTGGAAAAGATAGACTGCTTGCAACCGGTGGTGGCATGTTTGTCGTTGTTAGAAGTAGTTTATCCTGTAGTTAAGTAGAAGTGGATAGTTCCTGTTAATTATTATGGGTGGAGGTTACACTCAACAACCGAGCTAGGTTAATAATTGGCTCCTTTTACCGACCTCCCGACTCAGCAGCATTAGTGGCAGAACAACTGAGAGAAAATCTGGAATACATTTCACATAAATTTTCTCAGCATGTTATAGTCTTAGGTGGAGATTTCAATTTACCAGATACAGACTGGGACACTCAGATGTTTAGGACGGGTGGTAGGGACAGAGCATTGAGTGACATTATACTGAGTGCACTATCCGAAAATTACCTCGAGCAATTAAACAGAGAACCGACTCGTGGAGGTAACATCTTGGACCTACTGATAAGAAACAGACCCGAACTCTTTGACTCTGTAAGCGCAGAACAGGGAATCAGTGATCATAAGGCCGTGCAGCATCCCTGAATATGGAAGTAAATAGGAATATAAAAAAAGGGAGGAAGGTTTATCTGTTTAGCAAGAGTAATAGAAGGCAGATTTCAGACTACCTAACAGATTAAAACGAAAATTTCTGTTCCGACACTGACAATGTCGAGTGTTTATGGGAAAAGTTCAAGGCAATCGGAAAATGCGTTTTAGACAGGTACGTGCCGAGTAAAACTGTGAGGGACGGGAAAAACCCACCGTGGTTCAACAACAAAGTTAAGAAACTACTGCGGAAGCAAAGAGAGCTTCACTGCAAGTTTAAACGCAGCCGAAACCTCTCAGACAAACAGAAGCTAAACGATGTCAAAGTTAGCGTAAGGAGGGCTATGCGTGAAGCGTTCAGTGAATTCGAAAGTAAAATTCTATGTACCGACTTGACAGAAAATCTTAGGAAGTTCTGGTCTTACGTTAAATCAGCAAGTGGCTCGAAACAGCATATCCAAACACTCCCGGATGATGATGGCATTGAAACAGAGGATGACACACGTAAAGCTGAAATACTAAACACCTTTTTCCAAAGCTGTTTCACTGAGGAAGACCGCACTGCAGTTCCTTCTCTAAATCCTCGCACAAACGAAAAAATGGCTAACTTCGAAATAAGTGTCCAAGGAATAGAAAAGCAACTGGAATCACTCAACGGAGGAAAGTCCACTGGACCTGACGGGATACCAATTCGATTCTACACAGAGTACGCGAAAGAACTTGCCCCTCTTCTAACAGCCGTGTACCGCAAGTCTCTAGAGGAACGGAAGGTTCCACATGATTGGAAAAGAGCACAGGTAGTCCCAGTCTTTAAGAAGGGTCGTCGAGCAGATGCACAAAACTATAGATCTAGTATCTAGTAGGTGAATATGGATTGGGGGTAAGAAATGAAAGAGGAAGCCGCACGGCAGAATTTTGCACAGAGCACAACTTAATCATAGCTAACACTTGGTTCAAGAATCATAAAAGAAGGTTGTACACATGGAAGAAGCCTGGAGATACTGATAGGATTCAGATAGATTATATCATGGTAACACAGTAAGAAATACAGTAGAAGAAGAATGGGTAGCTCTGAGGGATGAAGTAGTGAAGGCAGCAGAGGATCAAGTAGGTAAAAAGATGAGTGCTAGTAGAAATCCGTGGGTAATAGAAGAAATATTGAATTTAATTGATGAAAGGAGAAAATATAAAAACGCAGTAAATGAAGCAGGCAAAAAGGAATACAAACGTCTCAAAAATGAGAACGACAGGAAGTGCAAAATGGCTAAGCAGGGATGGCTAGAGGACAAATGTAAGGATGTAGAGTCTTATCTCCCTAGGGGTAAGATAGATACTGCCTACAGGAAAATTAAAGAGACCTTTGGAGAAAAGAGAGATCCACTTGTATGAATATCAAGAGCTCAGATGGAAACCCAGTTCTAAGCAAAGAAGGGAAAGCAGAAAGGTGGAAGGAGTATATAGAGGGTCTATACAAGGGCGATGTACTTGAGGACAATATTATGGAAATGGAAGAGGATGTAGATGAAGATGAAATGAGAGATACGATACTGCGTGAAGAGTTTGACAGGGCACTGAAAGATCTAAGTAGAAACAAAGCCCCAGGAGTAGACAAAATTCCATTAGAACTACTGACAGCCTTGGGAGAGCCAGTCCTGACAAAACTCTACCATCTGGTGAGCAAGACGTATGAGACAGGAGAAATACCCACAGACTTCAAGAAGAATATAATAATTCCAATCCCAAAGAAAGCAGGTGTTGACAGATGTGAAAATTACCGAACTATCAGTTTAATAAGTCATGGCTGCAAAATACTAACGCGAATTCTTTACAGACGAATGGAAAAAACTAGTAGAAGCCGAACTCGTGGAAGATCAGTTTGGATTCCGTAGAAAGGTTGGAACACGTGAGGCAATACTGGCCCTACGACTTATCTTTGAAGCTAGATTAAGGAAAGGTAAACCTACGTTTCTAGAATTTTCTAGACTTAGAGAAAGCTTTTGACAATGTTGACTGGAATACTCTCTTTCAAATTCTGAAGGTGGCAGGAGTAAAATACAGGGAGTGAAAGGTTATTTTCAATTTGTACAGGAACCAGATGGCAGTTATAAAAGTCGAGGGATATGAAAGGGAAGCAGAGGTTGCGAAGGGAGTGAGGTAGGGTTATAGCCTCTCCCCGATGTTATTCAATCTGTATATTGAGCAAGCAGTGAAGGAAACAAAAGAAAAATTTGGAGTAGGTATTAAAATCCATGGAGAAGAAATAAAAACTTTGAGGTTCGCCGATGACATTGTAATTCTGTCAGAGACAGCAAAGGACCTGGAGGAGCAGGCGAACGGAATGGATAGTGTCTTGAAAGGAGGATATAAGATGAACATCAACAAAAGCAAAACGAGGATAATGGAATGTAGTCGAATTAGGTCGGGTGACGCTGAGGGAATTAGATTAGGAAATGTGACACTTAAAGTAGTAAAGGAGTTTTGCTATTTGGGGAGCAAAATAACTGATGATGGTCGAAGTAGAGAGGATATAAAATGTAGACTAGCAATGGCAAGGAAAGCGTTTCTGAAGAAGAGAAATTTGTTAACATGGAATATAGATTTAAGTGTCAGGAAGTCGTTTCTGAAAGTATTTGTATGGAGCGTAGCCATGTAGGGAAGTGAGACATGGACGATAAATAGTTTGGACAAGAAGAGAATAGAAGCTTTCGAAATGTGGTGCTACAGAAGAATGCTGAAGGTTAGATGGGTAGATCACATAACTAATGTGGAGGTATTGAATAGGATTGGGGAGAAGAGAAGTTTGTGGCACAACTTGACTAGAAGAAGGGTTCGGTTGGTAGGACATGTTCTGAGGCATCAAGCGATCACCAAGTTAGTATTGGAGGGCAGCGTGGAGGGTAAAAATCGTAGAGGGCGACCAAGAGATGAATACACTAAGCAGATTCAGAAGGATGTAGGCTGCAGTAGGTACTGGGAGATGAAGAAGCTTGCACAGGATAGAGTAGCATGGAGAGCTGCATCAAACCAGTCTCAAGACTGAAGACCACAACAACAACATATCTCTGACGTCGATCTGTTGTAGAATTGCTCGCGTATCATGTCGTTTCTGGAAACCCAGAATCTACTCTGTAGGAATCAACATGGATTCCGGAAACAGCGATCGTTTGAGACCCAACTCGCTTTATTTGTTCATGAGACCCAGAAAATATTAGATACAGGCTACCAGGCAGATGCTATTTTCCTTGACTTCCGGAAGGCGTTCGATACAGTTCCGCACTGTCGCCTGATAAACAAAGCAAGAGCTTACGGAATATCAGACCAGCTGTGTGGCTGGATTGAAGAGTTTTTAGCCAACAGAACACAGCATGTTGTTCTCAATGGAGAGGCGTCTACAGACGTTAAAGTATCCTCTGGCGTGCCACAGGGGAGTGTTATGGGAGGGACCATTGGTTTTCACAATATATGTAAATGACCAAGTAGATAGTGTCGGAAGTTCCATGCGGCTTTTCGCGGATGATGCTGTGTTATACAGAGAAGTTGCACCATTAGAAAATTGTAGCGAAATGCAAGAAGATCTGCAGCGGATAGGCACTTGGTGCAGGGAGTGGCAACTGACCCTTAACATAGACAAATGTAATGTATTGCGAATACATAGAAAGAAGGGTCCTTTATTGTATGGTTATATGACAGCGGAACAAACACTGGTAGCAGTTACTTCTGTAAAATATCTGGGAGTATGCGTGCGGAACGATTTGAAGTGGAATGATCATATAAAATTAATTGTTGGTAAGGTGGGTACCAGGTTGAGATTCATTGGGAGAGTCCTTAGAAAATGTAGTCCATCAACAAAGGAGGTGGCTTACAAAACACTCGTTCGACCTATACTTGAGTATTACTCATCAGTGTGGGATCCGTACCAGATCGGGTTGACGGAGGAGATAGAGAAGATCCTAATAAGAGCGGTGCGTTTCGTCACAGGGTTATTTGGTAAGCGTGATAGCGTTACGAGATGTTTAGCAAACTGAAGTGGCGGACTCTGCAAGAGAGGCGCTCTGCATCGCGGTGTAGCTTGCTGTCCAGGTTTCGAGAGGGTGCGTTTTTGGATGAGGTATCAAATGTATTGCTTCCTCCTACTTATACCTCCCGAGGAGATCACGAATGTAAAATTAGAGAGATTAGAGCGCGCACGGAGGCTTTCCGGCAGTCTTTCTTCCCGCGAACCATACGCGACTGGAACAGGAAAGGGAGGTAATGACAGTGGCACGTACAGTGCCCTCCGCCACCCACCGTTGGGTGGCTTGCGGAGTATAAATGTAGATGTACCTTCGTCTCTTATGCCTTCTCTTTCTGTCACTATGTTTCGTGCTATTCGTCTTCTAATGTGAGGAGGTTTGAAGCTATAAATTTTTCCAGTGCTTCAAGCTGCGTCGTCATCAGTTTCAGGTGCCCAAAGTTCATCCTCAGCATGTGTAGGTACTCCATCACTGTCCATATCAGGGGCGGATCCAAGGGGGGGAGGCGGGGGGTGAAATTGCCCCAAGGTCACGTAATGCTATATTTGTGGAGTAAGACGGCCGTTTTGGGAAGTCGTACCAAGGGCGCGGGGAGGGGGAGAGACTTAATGACCAACTCCCTTAAACTTAAATTTTCCGACTAAGCATAAGCGAAAAATGTAAAACAACAATCACAGAATCCGGAAGAAGACTTCATTAAAAACAATAATATTATTTGTAAAATTTTAAAAAATAAAGTATCTGAGTAGATTTCACTATTTTCAAAAGGTGGGCATAAAGTATCCCTTCCTTAGTATTGCGTGGGTTAAGAGCGCAATGGAAAATTCACTATCAACTGCAGAAGACAGAGCGAAGAGGTGGAAATAGTATACTGAAGGCCTCTACGAGCATGAGGACTTGTCTGACAACGTGACTGAACAACAAATGGGAGTCGATACGAAAGATGTTGGTGATCCTGTTTTATACTTAGAGTTTAATATAGCTTTGGTAGACTCAATAAAATAAGGGATAACGTATAGACAACACTTCTTCGGAATTATTAAAATCATTCGGTGACGTTGTAAGCACGCGACTATGCAAATTGGTGTTTACAATCTATGAGACTTGAGGCATACCATCAGACTTTCGAAAAATATCATCCGCACAATCTCGAATGTAGCAAGTGCAGATAGTGCGAGAACAATCGCCCACTCATCTTAATAGCTGACCCATCCAATTTGCTGACAAGAGTAATACACAGAAGATTAGAAAGGAAAATTGGTGATCTGTTAAATGACGATCAGTTTGGCTTTAGAAAAAGGTAAGGCCATCAGAGAGTTCTGACGTGATTGATAGTGAAAGCAAGACTTAAGAATAATGAAGACGCGTTCGTAGAGTTTTGTCTACTTAAAAAAAGTCGTTCGACGGTATAAAATGGTGCAAGAAGTGGGAAATTCTGAGAAAAATAGGAGTAAGTTGTAGGGAAAGACGGATAATATACGATATCTACAAGAACCAACAATAGTAATGGCAAACCAAGAAATAATTGCTCGGATTAAACCGAATGTAACACAGGGATATATTTCGTCCCTACAGTTCAATCTTTACAATGAAGAAGCAATGACAAAAATAAAGAAAATTTCAAGAGTGGGATTACAATTCAGTATGAACGATACCAATGATAAAATTCGCTGATGCCAATGCTACCCTCAGTGAAAGTAGAAAAGAATTAAAGGAGCTGCTGTAGAATGAACAGGCTAACGAGTATAGAATATGGGCTGAGAATGAAATAGAGAAAATAAATTAATGAAGAACAGCAGAAATGATATTAGCTGCAAACTTAAAATGAAAATCGAGAACCATGAAGCAGACGAAGTAAAGGAATTCTGCTACACGTGGAGCAAAAAACTTATGTTGGATGAAGCAAGGAGGACTTAAAAGGCAGACTAACACTGGAAAAAAGGCATTCCTTCTCAAGCGTAGTCTGCTAGTACCAAACATAGGCCTTAATATGAGGAAGAAATTTCTGAGAATGTACGTTCGGAGCACAGCATTCTATAGTAGTGAAAAATTGACTGTGGCAAAAACAGGAAAGAAGAGAATCGAAGCGTTTCAGATGTTGTGCGACAGAAGGATGTTAAAAATTAGACGGACTGATAAGATACGGCATGAGATGGTTCTCTGTATAATTAACGAAGAAAGGAACACGTGAAAAAAACTGACAAGAAGAAGGGACAGGGTGACAGGACATCTGTTGAGACATCAAGGAATAACTTCCGTGGTACTAGAGGGAGCTGTAAAGGGTAAAAACTGCAGGGAAAGACGGACTCGAATACATCCAACCAACAGTTGAGGAGGTAGGAGGCAAGTGCTAATCTGAGTGAAGAGGTTGAGACAAGACAGGAATTCGGGGCGAGCCGCATCGAACAGTTCCAAAGATTGAAGACCTTAAAAGAAAGAAGGAGCACGGTATCTACCTGTTCATGTGCGTCTATTGTTAGCAGGATAGACGTACTGATGGCATTGTGGCAAATATTGACCTAAGTGATCGTGGAATATAAATACAATTAAATTGATTCAACAATGGAAAGACATCTGGACCCACAAAATATCGATGAGATTCTACAGAGATTATGTCAAAACAGAAGATCATCGTAAATCGCTGGGGCCCCGAAGGTTACCAAGTGACTGGAAGAAAAGTGTAAATCATTCCCGTTTCCAAGAAAGGTGGTTAGAGAGATACAATTATAGGCCTCTGTCGTGGATGTTCATCCATTCTAGAATTATCGAGCATGTTGTATGCTCACAAATGTTTCGGAGAACGAAAATTTCCCCATAAAATTCAACACAGCTTCTGTTCTTTTCTAGTCTGAAATGCTTATCATCATTTCCACACAAAATGACACTCCAGACAAATACTTTCAGGAAAGACTTCCTAACACTTAAATTAATATTCGATGTTAACAAATTTCTCTTTTTCAGAAACGTTTTGCTTGCCCCAGCCAAACGACATTTTATATCTTCTCTACAGCAGTCTTGATCATTTATTTTGCTACCCAAAACAAAACTCATCTAATACCTTTAGTGTTTCATTTCCTGATCTATATCTACGTGACTTATCTGTGATTCACCCTTAAAATGCCGGGCAGAATGTCCTCCGAACCATGTTCAGAACATTTCTCTACCGTTCCACACTCTAGCAGGGTGGGAAAAATGTGCACTTAAATCACTCCTTACGAGCTCTGACTCCTCTTATTTTACTACGTCGATGCTTTCGCCTGTAGATTGGCGACAATAAAATATTTTCACGTTCAGAGGACAAAGCTGGTGATCGAAATTTTATGAAAAAATCTTATCGCTACCAAAAACAACCTTGTTTCAATGATAGCCTCCCCAACTACCTTACCATATCTCTGACACTTTCTCCCCTATTTCGTGATGATACAAAACGAGCTGCCTTTCTTGGAATTTTTTTGACCTCCTCCATCAAATCTATCTGGTAAGGATCCCATACCGCACAGCAGAGGACGGAAAAGCGCAGTGAAGACAGTCTCTTTAGAGGACCTGTTGCAACTTGTGTTCTACCAATAAAACGCAGCCTTTAGTTTGCCTTCCCAACAACATTCATTATTCATGTGATCGTTCCAACTTAAGTTGGATTGTAATTCCTAGATATTTCGTTGAACTGACAGCCTTTAAATTTGTATGATATACCGTGTAGCCGAAATTTAACGGATTTCCTTACGCACTCATATGGATGACGTCACGCTTTACCTTATCCACAGTCGATTACCACTTTTCGCACCATACAGATATAGTGTCTAAGTCATTTTGCATTTAGTTTCGGTATTCTAAAGGCTCTACTACACGGTAAATGGTAGCAGAATCTGCAAAAAAATCTAAGAGGGCTGCTCAGATTGTGTCCTAAATCGTTTATGTAGATTAGGAACGGCAGAGGTTCTATAACACTTTCTTGGGGAACGCCAGATATCACTTCTGTTTTCTCGATGACTGTGATTAGAAGTCTCTTGTGGGGAGCGGTGTCAAAAATCTCAGGGAAACAGAAATATGGAATCAAATTGTGATCGCTGCCGATAGCACTCATTACTTCGCGCATATAAAGAGCTAGTTGTGTTTCACAAGAACGATATTTTCTGAATCCGTGCTATGTGTCAATAGACCATTTCCTTCGAGGTAATTCACAATGATCGACTACAGTATACGTTCCAAAATTAGTCTATAAATCGACGTCAGTGATATGGGTCTGAAATTCCTATCTCCATTCTGGAGTATTGGTGTGACCTGTAGAACCTTCCAGTCTTTACTTACAGATCTTTCGATGTGGCACTGGTTGTATAGGATTGCTAAGTATGGGGCTATTGTATCAGAATATTCTGAAAAGAACCTGACTGGTATGCTATCTGGACCGGAAGGCTTGCCTGTGATTTAAGCAGCTTCACTACACCGAAGACATCTACTTCTAAGTCACTCATATTGGTTGTTGTTCTTGATTCGAATCCTGGAATATTTACCTCGTCTTCCTTGGTGAAAGAATTCCAGAAAACTATATTTAGTGACTCTGCTTAAGTAACGCTTCATCGGTAACATTACCGTTGCTACTGCACAGTGAAGGTGTTGATTGTGTCTTGCCGCTGGTGCACTTTATATATGACCAGAGTCTCTTTGGATTTTCTACCAGATTTCGAGCCATGGTATCGTTGTGGCATCTACTAATATCATCTCACATTGAAGTCCAGACAAGTTTCGAGGTTCAGTAATACGTCGCCAATTTTGCGGTTTTTGCGTTAGTTTAAATTGGCCGTGCTTTCTTCGTTGTTTTTGCACTATTTTCTGTATCGTGGGGATGAGTGCAATTCTTTGTTAATTTATTCGGTATAAATATCATAATCGCCCTTCGATGGTATTTCTTTGTGTTTAACCCATATCTGGTCTACACCTACGTGGTCTGAAAGGAGTAAAGATTTTCTCTTACAAAGCCATCAACCGAATTTTTATCTGCTTTGCTAAACAGATATATTTTGCGGTTATGTTTGGCGGATTTGGATTTTTCAGTGGTCAGTCTTGTTACAACGACCGTGTGCTCACTAATCCCTACATCCGTCATGATGCTCCCTACTTGCTCAGGATGATTTTTCGCTCAGAGGTCAAGCATGTTTCGCAACCGTTTATACTCCGAATGTGCTTATGAACTAATTGCTCAAAATAATTTTCGAAGAAAGCATTTAGTACAACGTCTGACGATGTTTTATGCCTACCACTGTCTTTGAGCATGTATTTTCAGCAACATAGCGAAGGTAAACTGAAGTCACCACCAACTACTATAATTGTATGGGTGGGGTATCTATTTGAAATGAGACTTAAATTTTCTTTCAACTGTTCAGCCACTGAATCATCTTAGTCTTGGGCGGGGGAGGGGGGAGGGGGGGAGGGGGGAGAGGGCGGTAAAATGAACGAATTATTGATCTATTCCGGTTGTCAAGTATAACCTCTACTCATACTAATTCAGATGAACTATATACTTCAATTTCGCTACATGCTAAAATACTTCTGACAACAACAAACAAACGGCCACCAGCCTTTGTAAAATTTCCCGCTGAACTTACCTCCGACTTCAGCCAGTCTTCGGTACCTATAACGGTTTGAACGTCAGTGCTTTCTTTTACTGCCTGGCGCTCTGGTTCTTTCCTAACAGCTACAGTTTACAGTACAGAATATTGCTATGTCTACCCCTGTCCTGTGTTTATCCTGTACCCCTCAGCCTGAAGCGCTTTCTGTACTTCCCCGAAGCCAAACCCTCAAAATCACTTAATTTAATTCGACTATATTCCATTATCCTTGTTTTGCTTTTGTTGTTGTTCATGTTATGTTCTCCTTTCAAGATACAGTCCATTCCTTTCAACTGCTCTTCGAAGCCCATTGCTGTCTCTGACAGAATTACGATGTCATCAAAAAACCTCACAGTTCACTGAACACTAATTCCCTGTCCAGTTCTTTCTTTCGTTTTCTTTACAGCTCGCTCAATGAACAAACAGACTGAATAACATTGGAGATAGGCTACAACCCCGTCTCACTCACTTCTCAGCCAATGCTTCCCTTTCACGCCCTTTCGACTCTTGTAACTGCCACCTAGTTTCCGTGTGAGTTGTAAATAACCTTTCTCTCCCTGTATTTTACCCCCGATACATTCAGAATTTCAAAGAGTGTATTCCAGTCTGCATTGTCAAAAGTTTGTCTAAGTCTGCAAATGCTACAAATATAGGTTTGCCTTTCTTCAACCTATCTTCTAAGAAACGTCTAGGGTCAATATTGCCTCACGTGTACATACATTTCTCTGGAACCCAAACTTCATTCCCGAGGTCGGTTTCTACGTTCCTCTAGGACAGATGTAAAGGTAATTACTGGAGTACCCTAACGAATAACTTTCAGATATTTGGCAACTGGAACAGATTTAGAACACTGAGTAACAATATTATGGAAACATGTGAAGCAATAAATTAAGTATTAAGAGATACGAGTTTGTTACACTTCCGCTTGTATATCGTGGGTAGACTTTTGATTTTTTTTTCTTTTTACGTCTTCCTGTGTAATACTTAGATGGGACACCTCTACCATTTTGGTACTGGTCAGCGACTTTCTTGTATTTGTCCTTATAATCGTTTTAGTTTCCACAATCGTGGAAACTAATTTTACGAAGGGATAAACTGCAACAAAAATTTAATTTAGATCAAAATTCGCGGCGAGACAGAACATTCGTACGGTCTCAAAGTCAGGCAGACAACTGACTTTTCTTTTGACAAACGCAATCGTACACGGTCAAACTTATTTGTCAAATCAGTCACCAACTAAAATTTCTCTGAAACATGTCAAACAAAGTCATTCATTGACAAACAACATAGCACACTGCCAAATTATTTGAAAAACACGAAAAGTTTGTCTAATTGCTTCATCTCTACGGGGACCTCAACAGGAACACCGGTGACAATAAGAAAGACACCGTACACTCCGCATTAGAAGCTGCTTAGAAAACTTGAAAACCGTCTTTCAGGGCAAGAAACACGAATACTCCACAGTCCCCTACGTGGTCATCACAGAGATCGCGCAGATAAAATTAGCCAAAAACCAGTTCGTACAATGCCTATGTGCATTCTTGCCTTGCTCCATGCGCGAATGGAAGGAGTAGAAATGCACCCTCGACCATGCATTTCCCAGCGATTCGCGGAATATAGCTAAGGATGTAATGCAGATGCAAGTGTGTTTGATGTATCTAGAGCAGTTACCCCGAAACTGGTCACCAGCATTCAGTTCTTGTGCCAGGAAAGCTAAACTTCTGAAATCGATTTACGGAAAGAAGGGGACTTACAGCTGAACGTCCCCTTAACATCAAGGTCTTTAGCGACGATTTACTACAACGTAGGTTAGATAAAGAAGCGCCTATTTTAAATTAACTGCGCCAGTCATTTTTAGAATTGTCGGAATTTGCTCGGTCACGTAATCTGAAGTGAAACAAGAAATTGTAAAATCTTCTTCGTTTGTATTCGAATAAGAGCTCAACATCAGTTTGGCAAAGTTTACGTTAAAACAGTTAAACTACGACAGTCGTTCGGTATAACCCTAAAGTAGATAACACGAGTAACTTAGTCGTATCGCCAGTAATGTTATACACTAACACATCTCTCATTCCACCTGGGACGTCTTGGGTATACAGTATGATTAATGTGCATGTTTATGATACCCTTTTCCAAGAATAATTTGTGATGCCTACATGCATTATTACACCGTACATCTCCTTGAAATATCTGTAACACCTCGCCCACGTTTCTCTGAGTCTGAATAAACTGATGAAGCGGACTCGATTCCAACGCCAGATTTTTCATTAACTGTATGCAAAATATTTTTATAAAACTGTTCCAGTCATCCTACATTGCCGCAGAGTTCGTTTCATTGTCTTTTGTCGCTTGCTTCTTTTGTGGCAGGATCGAATACGGTACGATTTATTGCTAAAGTGTAGCTGTTCTTCATTTTATAACTTGAGTCCTGCTTACGACGAAGCTACGTCTTCCGTAGCGGAATCTATAAACCGGTACTTTAATTTTTAGTCTCTTAAAAAGCAAAACGTACATCTTACTGCACATACAAATTTTCAGTTGCTTATCTCAGTCAACGAGTGTTATGGTTTAGAAGAAGACGTTTATTAGTTCCCCTTCTTTTTGACATATGCAAGTGCGTCCGCAGAAATTTATCCAGCGGGAGGTGAAACTACGAAACGGCTATTTCTGATATAAATGATTTATCCAGATCCATAAGAGTTCATGGAATATCCATGGAACTGATGTTTATCCCCACAATATTTGTTGTCTGATAAAATGTGATAAAAAAAAACTCTGTACTCAGATTTCAGGAGGGGGGGGGGGGGGGCGGAAGAAGGAGGGGGGGGGGTCACCCTCTAGTCCTTACTTGCCGACGCTTATGATCGTATAGAATTTTGCAGGCATCTCTACGTGTTTCTTTAGCTCTACGGCTGGTTATATGCTTTCGATACGATGATGATCCTTTTCATTGTTGGAACTTCTCTCCAGTGTATTATCTGTAATCCCCACACCGTTTCTTTAAAGAATCGAAGTCCGCGTATAAAACGGCTTCAAACGTCAGATTTCTTTACAAATGAGCTAATGTGTTAAATATTTGACGTTAAGCAGACAACCGAGAAAATGTTCGGAAAAGGTTGGAAATGAAGTTCAAAATTTTTTGGAAGTCACTAAATGTTGTCATTATGAAGCACTGGAAGATTATAATCTGGCTAATATGCGCTGTTGGTTTCGCACATCTCAGTGTTTATGACATAATTTCTCCTGAACTGTGTGTGGTAGTACAATGACACAATTTTGGAGGGACATTCGGTGATATATGTGGATACTGCCTGCCAGATGCGTTGCGTAAGTAATTAGTAGTGAAGAAGTAATAAATTAAAACATCATGCCTGATTCTGAAATCTTACAGAAAAAATGGAGTAAGCGGTAAACATTTTTCCTTTCATCATTCTGTGAGGGGTGTTAGCGATAAAACGTTTCGGAACTATTTGAAATTACATGTAAAGTTTTTTCGTGCTCTCGCTCTCAAATACTGGATAAATATATACTGGATATCTTGCGCGTCGTGAGCTAAGCCGCTTCAAGAGATATACACTGTTTCTAACAGTAATAATTATCTTGTTATGTAAGATCTTTACTCTTGATGAGTATATTATGACAGTATATTAAATTTTCAAATTTCGTCAGTAATTAAATGAAATAGTGAAAGTAAAATTTTTGTTACCCCTGGAAGGTGTCTGGTAGGCAACCGGAAACTGGGATATGAACTATGAACCACGGACGGGATTAGTCTGAAGGAATAGTATAGGTTTTGCAACGGTTGATTTAATGTTAACGGACTAATTTCGTAGACATAAGCAATGCCCTTTGCTGGAAGAATGTCACATTTGCAGAGAGAGCAGCGTATACTTTATTGGATTACAGACGTAGAAAGTTCGAGGGTTTGTTCAGTCGCATAATTCGAAATTTTTTTTCACGCAGATGCCTAAAGCGTATCTATTTATAGTATACGAATGAAGCGGCTGTTTTGGATCGTAGTGTTGTCTGTTAGTTTTTTTACGACGAACAGATAAATAATGATTCAGTCGTAGCATTAATCAAAACTTACAGCTACTCTCCAAATTTCAAGACAACACGAAATAAAAAATTTCTAATCGGTGGAATGCATGATTATATTATGATATTAATACTGTCTTCGATTTTATTCTTATATGTCCAGTCAATAAATTTTTAGTAATTATTTGTCCTGTAAAAGTGGAATAGAGATCAAAGGGATGGAAATATACGATTCCTACTATAAACAATCCCAATACAAATAACAATGTTAGTGCAATTATTAATTTCATTGGAATTTTCGTGTTTTTAAAAAAGATGGCATGTACGTCGCTATGTAAAGCTGATGACGTTAACTATGTACATTGGTAGCCAGTGACTGCGCACTGTGCCTCCTAGTCCTTGCATCCGAATTATTTTTCATTGCAATAAACACACGCAGAACGAAGAAATAAATGACAAACTTCGAAATCTGACAGAAAAATCTCGTAAAATCCAGCTGCTACTTCTTTTAAGCGTTCATTCGTGTCGTATTACAAAGTGAATTCGCCAGTGTTACAAGAAAATTGAGTATTGACCAACGGAGTATTTTCTTTTGTAGTAATTACAAGCATGTAATTACTGAAAGCCAACTTCAGAAACAGCGTACAAAATTAGTAATTACAAGCTTGTAATAATTAAAACGGAACTTCAAAAACAGTGTAGAAAAGTCATCGTAGCACTGCGACTACACTAATAAAGTATAATGCGTAATTTTGTGATCAGTTTTTGAAGTTGTACATAATACATTGTGTATGACAGAACGAAGAAGGTAAAAAAATGAAGGGGGCACCGGGTTTGAACCGAGGACCTCTCGTCGATCTGCAGTCGAATGCTCTACCACTTTTTTTTCTCTTTTTTTCTGATTCAACACGAATTGTATCCTACAATAGACTGAAGAACACATTTCAATATAGTGCCATTTGTAAGCTTACAAAATAGAACATAAATAGTAAACTGACAATAGCCTCTTCAGACCAGACAGAGACATAGAACCGAAAGGCAAACATATATATATTTGATTGTCTTAACTGGAATGACAGTTCTGTCATTTGATTCATAACCTTCCAAACTCAAAGTCATTTGGAGCACACGAACGGATAGCAAAAGATGCACAGGAACATAAATTAATGAAAACGTCATAATGCAGTTAATAACACCATTGAGAAGTCGGGAGTAGTCCTTGGAACTGGTATAACCCCTTATTCGTTGTGTATTTTGTTCGCTACATAGTCTTGCATGTGGTTTGTGTCCTTACCGGCATCGAGAATTACTCTACGCCTTGTTTTTGAAAAATTATGTCTAACATGTTAGCAAACATCTTCCTGAAATTTGGGTAACGTTTCATCTTCCAGCGTGCCGTTCTCATGTAAGCCTCGAAACTAATGAGATTATCTTCACTATTGTGGATGATGATATATGTCACAAACTGTCCTAACATCCACATCACGGTGTTGTTCTTGGTAGCGGGAAAATGTTTAGTGTCCGGCCAGAGCAGGATGTCGGTGCAGTGGCTGGCTGGGCTGCTGCGGGTAATCAGGCCCGGCCTCTGCTGCACCCATTTCCAGTTAATGAGATGACCGCCACAAGTGAAGCGATGGCGTAAGGTGTCGACCAGACCACAGCGGACGCATTTATCACTGTCACTTAAACCGATTCTATGCAACCTTTCATTTGTGGGTATAACATCGTTTACCACTTTATACCATGTGGACGCCACTTCAGCAGGGTGGACAGTTAAACCTATGTTGTCCCAAACTGCCTTCCAATGAACACTCGGGTATTTAAGTTCAATGGGATTCCGGGCTATTGGAGATGTCCATCTTTTTAATAACAGGTGCGTCGTCGGTAAATCCTGCATGAAATAATGTCCATCAATATAGCTTACTTCAAGAAAAAACTGCTTGACATGTCGTAGTTTGTAATGTATTTTACCTACATCAATGGGTGGATGCACATCGGTGGGTTGTAAGGTTCGGAAGAGCCAACTGGTTACGTTGAGAGGTTCCTTGTCCAACAAATGGGTTATTCGTTTAATATATAACGCAGTACACTTTCGGTTAATGTCAGGCATGTTTAGTCCGCCGGCCTGTCTGGAAGACGTCAGCGTGGTGTATATCACTTTGAATAGATGCCCTTGCCAGATAAATCTATTAGAGAGTTTCATCACGTGTTTGGCCCGCATCTTGGGGACTGGAAATAGTTGGGCCATATAATACGCTTTACTGAATATATAACTGCTGAGGAGTCGTATGCGTTGGAGGATGTTAACGGACCGCCAATTGTTTTCATAGATGGCACCTTGCATTTTATTGGTGACCTGCTTCCAATTTTTTGCATTCATTTTTAGCGGGTATTTGTCGATAATCATCCCCAGAGTGGTGTGGGTTTCGACACGCTTCGCCCAAGGTATAATAACTGCGTCGAATCCTCGAATGTTGACAAAGGTGCATTTACCGGCGTTGATTTTAGCACCGGAAGCACGATAGTACTCGTCTACCGCGGTCTTGAGGGTTGATACGTCTTCGTCGTTGCGCAATAACACTCCGACGTCGTCGGCGTAAGGACGAACCACGAAGGACGTCCCGGCGATGGAAAGGCCTGCTAGTTTGTCATGAATAGAGCGTAAGAGCGGCTCGAGCGATAAAACAAATAACATCATGGAGAGAGGGCTCCCCTGCGGCACTCCTCTTTGGACCTCGATGGGTTGAGTAAGCTGTCCATTTACGCTGATTCTGGTTGTAATGCCCGTGACGAAATGTTGCACGACATTTATAACCCGTTGCTCAAAACCACATCGCTGCAGTAGCTGTAGGAGGTACTCGTGGTGGACGCGATCAAAAGCCTTGCAAAAGTCGATAAACAGCAATGCGAGATTCACGTTAGTGACTGACGCTATGGCTATTACATCTCTATATTCCGAAAGGGGCGTCATAATAGCACGACCAGGGATGCATGATTGATGGTTGTGAATCACTTGCTTCATTAACGGAGACAATCTGCTGTTGAGTGCTCTGGCGAAGGTTTTGTAATCAAAATTGAGTAAAGTAATAGGTTGGAAGTTATCTAACGTTTTTCGGTGTTTGCTTTTTGATATCAATACAATTCGGCCTTCCTTCATTTCGGCCGGCACATCACTCCCTCGCATCACTTCATTGAGAACATCTGTAAGAGCGTGTCCGATTATGGGCCAGAAGCGCACATAAAATTCCCGTGACAAACCATCAGGGCCAGGGGATTTATTCGATGGCGAGCCAGAAATCAGTTCAAGGACTTCGTCTGGAGCAAAATCGTGTACGACCGCCGAGTTGTCCGCAGGCGTGACTACGGTGGGCAGAGCACGCAGAAATCGCCGCCGTCATCACCATATGTATCGCATTGCGAGTACAGATCCGTGAAGTACCGATATACTGCAGTAAGAGTATCACTCTGTCGGGTCAAACGGAGTCCATCATCAGTGTCCAGCTCCCCGATAAAAGCTCGCTTGCAATGGGCACGATGTTTTATGAGGTGATACAGCGATGTAAGTTCGTCCTCTTGAAGCGATTTTGCTTTAGATCTGATCTGCAGTCCTTCAAGCTGCGTTCGCTTTATGCCTATAAGCTTCGCCTTTATTTGTTTGATGGTCGTCAGCTGTGTGTTGGTTGGTGTCGTAGTTGCATACAACTCTCGCAGAACTGTCTGGTAAAAATCAATCGTGCGTTTGACATCTTGCGCCCGTTGCCAACTGTAGTTTCTTAAGGATAATCGCAGTTTCCGTTTGACCACAGCATTCCACCAGGCTATCATGCTCGGATATCTGCAGCATTGCTTGAGACAATCCGCCCATGTCGTGGAGATGACATCTTGTAGCAAGGCATCGGCGAGAATAGAAACATTTAGGCTCCACGGAATCCTATGCCATTTAGTATGCTGTTTGGCCAGATTTATCATGACACAGAGGGCGCAGTGGTCGGAGAAGCTAGCCGGAATGACATCGGCGTCCAGAACATGTTAGCAAATGTTATCAGAGATGTACAAACGGTCTAGACGGCTACATGCGGTGGTGGTCAGGTACGTGTACTTTACCAGGGTAGGAAATTTTAGTTCCCACGCATCCTTCAGCTGCAGGTGACGCACCAGATCATGTAGTTCCCTACAGTAATTAAAGTTTGGCGACTGGTCTTTCCTGTGGATCACACTGTTGAAATCACCACTAATTATCAACTGGGTTGGGTTGCGGCGTAGCAAGTATATGATGTCTTGTTTAAAAAAGCTAGCTCTTTCTGATTTTAAGGTCGTTCCAGATAGAGCATAGATATTGACGAGGGTGACGTCAAAAATTAGGCAAGCTATGCCTCTACCGGAGTCCAACATTTCGATATTGCTCACTGGGATTCCGTCTCGTGATAGAATGGCCGTACCTGTACCCCCGTCCGCCACGGTGTTTACAATTGTTGCAAATCCTGATACTTGAAAACTTAAGATAGACACTTCCTGTAACAGAACTATATCAGCTTCGGACTCATAGATAAACTGCCGTAGCATTGCTAATTTTAAATCTGTCCTAACTCTATTAATGTTCAGGGACAAAAACTTATAAGCTTGACTCATGATCGTCCGAGACTTGTGGGTGATGGGAAGCGTAGGAAGCCCAGTCCATCTCACCGTCGGACTTCGAACCTACATCCGCAGGTTTTGTACCAGTTTTTGCGCTGACTTTACTTTTTGAGTTACTTCCAGCCACGGCGTCCTTTGGTTTAAGTCGCAAAGTCGTCCGAAGTCTCATTGAAGACGGCGGAGTCGGAGAGTCATGGCTGTAAGCAGTATGTGAAAGTCCTTGCTTCGGAACGGGTGACGGCAAGTCCGAAGACGCGGCTTCAGTAGGCTCACTGTGTTTGTTTGGAGCCGCACTGGCTGTTTGTATACAGCTGTCCAGGTCCTCGTGTTGTTTGGAAGCAGTTTCGAGGTGGCGGCTGTTTATGTTATGCTCTACACCGCGTGCTTCATCCGCTGTGTTCACGAGTTGCAGTTGACTGACTGCCGCCTGTTGTGTGTTGGACACCTGCGGCGAGTCGGCAAGCGGCATCGGAACGGATTGCTGTAAACACTCGGCTGCACTCGTATTGACAGATTCTGCGTCGGGTGGTTGAATGGGAATTTGGCGGGTCGTAACTGAGCCATCCGACACATGCGTGTCCTGTGTGGAGGCCCGTGGCTCCGCGTCATCGGTTTGATTTTTTACTACCTGGTCGCCGGAACCACCACCATCACTAGTACGTCGTTGTTTGTTACCGACAGATAATGCAACACCGGTGGCTAAGGGGTGACCGGCCACGGGTTTTTGAGGCAAGGGTGGGAAGTTGCTGTTACCGAGATCGTTGTCCTCTGACACAGATGCACTCGGTTGGGAGTCAGTCACAGAAGGCGTCTGATTTTGAGTTAGGACATCAGCCAATGTTAATCTCTGTCTTTGTTGCAGATTGTTTCGAAGTACGACAACTCGCCGTGGGCAATCCTCTCGTAGATGGCCACTCGTGTTACAGATAAAACAAGTGCCTACTTGCCCCTCGTAAATGACATGAGCCTTATAACCACAAACCATTGTGTAGGATGGGATATTGACTTTAACGGCCATGTCAACTGAGCGAACCCCACTATAACATTGGAGTTTGTGACGGCTCGACCATTTTTCGTTTCTAATCTGTCGGATGTCAGCGTATTTGGCGAGGACATCTCTAAGAAAAGACTTATCAATCTCAGGTGGCAAATTGAACACTCGCACTTGTTTATACTCAATGTCAGCGTTAGTTATTGAAACTGTACTCACCGACTGATCACGATGTCGGAA
This sequence comes from Schistocerca piceifrons, assembly GCF_021461385.2. NCBI lineage: Eukaryota > Metazoa > Arthropoda > Insecta > Orthoptera > Acrididae > Schistocerca > Schistocerca piceifrons. Next base: position 670,513,302 of record NC_060139.1, read on the forward strand.
CTCTGCTTTCCCAACAGTATTCACCAAAATTTTCTCCAGTTGTATCTGGTCTAAAAACTTCACAAAGAAACAGTATTCCGCCATGTCATAATATGCTGTGTGGACCTGATCGGATGTGATGCCAATAATATCTACTATCCAGTCATGGATTTCTAGAGAACTCGGTTGCACATTCCTGGTAGATTTCTCAAATGCAAAACACAGGGTATTCTTACGAGGTACACTGGGAGCCATAACTGCACTATATGAGCGGTCGGGACCGCTGTGAGTGAATTAAGAAGCTTGTGTACGACGGTAGTGAAGAAGCACTGAGAATATCACAGTGCAAGAATTATTATAAACACGGCTTGCGGCGCTACAACTACGCGAAAGTACCGACACGTCCGATCGCTGTCGCGTCCCAAGCGGAACTGACTTTTTTTTGTGATCGGTCTTTGAAGTTGTACATAAAACATTGTATATGACAGAACGAAGAAGGTAAAAAAAAATGAAGGGGGCACCCGGGTTTGAACCGGGGACCTCTCGATCTGCAGTCGAATGCTCTACCACTGAGCTATACCCCCACATCCAATGAAGTGGCTTAGTATGTATAAGTCTCAAATTATACCGGCACCAGTTTAAATTTAGTGCCACAGAATGTTGCAGTAGTACGGAAACTATACGGATAGTGTTTTGGAAGCGTCTTGATCGTTTTTAGTACCTACGCATACGCAAAATCACTGCTGTCTGGTCCCACCTTATATCGAGATGGTATGGTATCAGTAGTCTTAAAAGCGTAAGATTACTATTTTCATCTACGGAAGTAATCGTTTTTCAGTCAACTTTGCAAGACGAATGTAGAAACAAGCACGTTTCACATTATGAATATTAAAATGAAGTAGACGTTAACTGTCTCTGGAGTTTGAAAATGCTATACGTGTATTGAATCTCGGAGTGACTATAGTTTGCCGCTGCGCCAGCATGAAAATGATTGGCATATTATAGTGATGTTTGCGTTTCCAATGTTTTGCTTATTTGTAGTAATGAGTGTGAACTTCGCTAATTCAGTTTAATGCAAATCAATGAGTAGAAGGTCATAGACCTTGAAAGCAATTACTACGATTACTGATTATAATGTTAATTATATTAATTTACGACTGTATTTGACATGTTTCCCAGAAAATGATTAATAAGCTAGGTAATACACTTGCAAAATATTTAGAAAAGATATTTTTATTCATATGCTAACATCATTTAGTACTGAATCTCACATGTCTGAAGTAGGAAATCAGAACTGAGAACACTGTTGGTTATAAACAAAAATAACCAGTTATAAGGAGCCTTTGACTAATCTTCCTCGAAAGTAATAATGTAGACAACAAATTTTAATGCTTCGGAGAGTGTACACGGTACCGAAAATGGCATTCTGCGTAAACAAACAATGCTCTAGGAAGCGTTGTGCTTATCTGTTGCTCACGTTAAGACGACTGTGACGGGGAATTTGATTCCTCTACTGTTCGGAAACGCTTCTTAGCCACCCTCACACAACACTCGAAGAATAAAGAAAGTCGAGACGTCACACAAGAGCAGCTTTTTTACCGCCCCCATTTGATTGGTAGAGCACCAGCGTGCTCACTGTTACGGAAAGCAGAGCGACTCATTAGCAAATGAAGCCAGTTAGTGAGTGCTCCATAATCGAATGTCTGGTGTTACATTATCTGAAGAGAAGATGGTTAACTACCATCGCATTGTCTCACTACAGTCAGCTGCACAGTGCTACACCTGGCCAAAAGAGAAGTTTTGCAGAGTCACGGAAACCACTTCTGCAAGCTTATGATAATTATGTGATGAATAAAAACTCAGTACTCCGCATCTGGAGGGAGGGGGTGGGTGTGGGGTGGGAGCTGCTGTCAAGCGACCCATCTATCCCTTCCCTAGGCTTGCCATCCGCACCGATATATCGGTATCGTCATCATTATGGGCCTTCTTGTTCCGACACCTCGGTAACACCCAATTTTGTCCCCATTTTGCAAAATACTGTTACGAGCTTGGCTCAACAAGGTCTCTACAGGGAAGGTCCGGACACCAATGTTCCTTACGGAGCCGCCATATTAGGGCTAGAGCAGACGACACAGTGTTATGTCGCTCGAGAACAGAGCGGTTGCTTCCAGAAATAATTACCGTTCCGAAAACAGTTTGCCTATCTTTTGTGTCGGAAATTATACATTTAAGTTTAAAAATTAAATGCTGACTATGTGTAAGATCAATATTGCTCATTTCGTTTGAGTAAAACGGTATGCTTTCATAAATGTTTGTACCTGATTGTGGATGTTTAGAAGAAACTAGTTTGGGTGGATTTGGGACGTCAAATTTCGTTGGAATGGCATTCCATTTTGGCTGTCTTCTTTCATCAGCTCTCCTTACTTGAACAGTGAATCCTCAAAGTGAAGCTTTAAAAAAAATCGATACGATATTTAAGCTGTAATTCTTGTAACCGTTAATTTACTTACTTCACGCAACTTGGACTACAATTCCGTGCAGCACAGTAACCCTTTTCTAAATAAACACACTTTCTAGCGACAAATACTACACCCAGTTCAAAAACAATCTGCTACAGTCGCGTCATAGGCTAGACCCAACATGGCCGCGATCGCAAAGAATCATGGTAGCATGACCAGACCTGTTCTCTATAGACCTTAGGCTCAAGTACTGCAGTAACGCCAACAGTTAGCGGGTTAGCCGGTTAGCACAATTTGTAAATGCAGTCTCAGTTAGTGTTATTTTGTCAACAGATGGCGTTGTCTGTTGCGTATCCAGTATCGACGATCGAGCAGGAGCGCTATCATTCGGAAAAATACCAGACTTTTCCAGTGGTACGGGGCAGGAGCAATTTAAGCAGCACCTCGCGGAAGAATCGGGCAGTTCTCATTTGAATGGCGATCTAATAATACGATTCTTTCTAAACGTTATACGAACGAGTGCAAGTCAGTAATGTTCTAGTGTTTACTGCGGATATATAGGGCGGTACTTCGATGATTGAAGTGTAATTGTCGACTGTTTACCGCCTAATAAACTTATCGTAATTTACGAAAATGCAGAATGATGGAAACAGAAAGTGTCATTTTTGGTATGATTACACAAAACAGTGGTTTTTTGCCAAGAAGGGACTTAACGTATCAGGAAGCGTTGTGTGAGATTTGTCGCTGTTTCGTATCAGTAACTCACTGAGGTTAAGGCAGATATGCGGCATCACATTTCCACGAAGAATCATACAAACAGATTCGAAGCTGCATCGATATCAAAGCTTTTTCCTACATTTATAATTAAAGAAGGTACCCAGGAAGAACTGGTCGTTGCTGCTACAGATCTAGCAACAGGTCATAAAGTTGTCAGGCATCATCAATCCTTCAGTTCTTTTGACGATACAGTCACACTCAATGCCGCAATGTATCCTGACTCCAAAGTCACCGCAAAGCAGTCTACAGAAAGAACCAAAGCTACAGGGATTCTTAAATATATTCTCGCGGCACACTCCGTGTACGAATGCATAAGACAATTGTATGAAGTTTCATTTTACTGTATAGACAACGACGCATCGAACGACAATCCCAAATGGTGTTTCCTTGAGTTCCAATACTCGAGTCCGACAGCTGCTGAGGCACATAAAGGTTAGGAATCGCAGAGAAAATAGCGTCGATGTGTGGTTTTCATGTGTAATAAACGGATTCCTATACTCTGCACAAGAAAAACAGATCTAAACACTCTATATCAACTTTTCACGTCAGACGTGCGACTATTAAGCTTGAAGCCCTAATTTGAATATACTGCTGCCATGTGCAAGTGCACCTTGTATCAGCGGCCGATATTCAGGTTATCGCGACGCAGGCCTTATCTTCATTCTCACACTGCTGCCACCAGCTGGACAGCGGCTTGACGTCTAGTGTAAGATTATTACGAAAGGAGTCTTGAGGCTGCAGCAAAAATAGATGAACTGTAAGTTGTTGGTTGAATATCCACCATTCTTTTGCCGTTTGGCCTATTACAATTAAGTACCCCGAAAGAGTAAAATAATTTTTAATAGCACACTGGTCATTAAACCTGCAACACAATGAAGGCGTTAATTCTGCAGCACAATGAAAGTGATGTACAAATAAGGAAAGATTAAGCGGGGGTTTTGTCACATTCCGTAATCTCATCTGAATATTAGTTGATGAATTTTTTTTCGGGTTATCAGCCGAGTCGGGGCATCTTGTTGACGCAACACCTCGACGACCTTCGCCCGAAGATGGCGAGTAGAAAACTCGTTGAAACGTTGCGACTGCGCGACGGCACGCCTCGGCTAATGACTGGAGAAGATTTCCTCAGCGAAGTACGCCCAGAATGCCTGGATCCCTTGAATATTAGTTGTTTGTGAGGAGGTTGTGTTAATGCACAGTGTAAGAAGCAGAAGCGTCTACCAGAATTTGACAGAAATCTTACAGTAACAGGAGCGCAACCTATAGAGACTGCCGTTTATCGTTCTTTGTTTTCGGGGTCTCACGACAGTCATGCGAATATAGAATCCACGCAAGATCACACTACCTCGTCCACCAGCACTCTAGAGAACAGGTATTTGGTTCACTAGGTCTGAACTCGAATCAGGAACGGTATTGGCTGGTTATAATTAAACCGACGGTGTTCCGAGTGCTGCGATGTGGGCTGTATACATGCAGCGCGGTAGGAGTCAGAAGGTGAAGTGTTTCCTGCTTTGAAGGCACTATGCTGATTGTCGCTTGGGGACGTGTGTTGATTTCATTTTTTAAGTGACTGTTGGTGTACAGGGTTAAGGAGGTTGAAGTTTCCTGTATGAAACACAATGGCTATTGAGAGAAGGAGCGTACACTTCTGGTAAAGTTGTTTCATCAGAACAGCAGCAATTGCGGGCATTGCGGAAACATCACCGACATAAACAATTCGAAGAGACCCCATCTCGATTAATGGGCCAAAGAATATGATCAAGAAATCTGAAAAAACAAATGAAGTAGGTTGTGCAGCCAGGGAGAGGGAGGCAGCCCATTCTCATGACTGTAGCTATAGCTTACCTTACAGCCAGTGCTCAAGCTGTATCACGGGAACTGGCTGTCACCTGGCCATCAATTAATAACATTTCGTGGTGCATTTTACAGTAGTATCCCTACAAGATTTAGAAAGTGTATCAAATGAAGCCCTAAGATTTTGGCACGCATGGAAATCGGTGAAATGCGGCTGGGGAATATTGTTTGGGCGGTCGAGGTACATTTTAGTCTGCGCGGTGCCGTGAATGCACAGAACTCTCATATACGGCGTTCTAGTTCACCACATGTGCAGGAGCGTCCACTGCACTCTGCTTATGTAATTGTAGAGTGGTTTCACAAGCTCCTTCATTCCCGGTTCGTTTTTCTCAAAAGAGATGACATCTCACATTCCTGTTAGGTACCCAGTGACATCTGCACCTTATGAGGCATACCTTGTGCAACACGTGATTCCAGCTTTGCAAGAACGCAACTGTGTCCGCTACACTATTTTCATGCACGATCCTGCGACACCACATGTCGCGTTCCAGGTGAAGGATTTGCTTCGAGAAGTCTTCGATAAAGACTGCGTCATCTCTAGGCAATTTCGACTGCATCATCTAGAGGCAACTTCAAGATGTCTGGCTCCCCTGACCTAAATCCATGTAACTTTTGGTTGTGGGAATATCCGAAAGATTGTGTCTGTCACGGACTTATCCAGACTATTCCTGATCTGAAGGCTACCATACAATGACATACAGATCTGATTACAACGGATATTCTGCGAGAAACTGTCGACCATGCCGTGTCACAGTTTCAGCATGTTACTGAATCGGGAGACCACATTGGACGCGTCTTGTAACACGTGACTATATCCTGATAAACGTGCCAGAACCACTGTTCTTGTGTGATTGTTCCTCTCCTTTTCCTGTACGCACACCACATTCTGGCTGCTTACAGCGCCATATTGTCCACTGGTAGCAGAAAATGTAACTATTATTTTTTCAGCCTACTGTCTGAGCATACCGATTAACGAACATACCTACGATGTTTCAACGTCCTGCGATGTATGCAGCCTGCACTGCATGACACCGAACACGGTCAGTTAAATTATACCCAGCTGGCACTTGTTTGCGCGCATCAAGACAAGTAAGTATCTACACAGTGTGTGCAACGGCGTCTGAAGTAAGACCAACTGTCAGTACTGCCATCATTGTTGCGACTTTCCATAACCAGTCAGCAGTGAGGCGCGACAACAATAGTGCGCCCAGCGACAGCAATGGACGTAGGAGAGGCACCACGTCTCCTTTCCGGACGAGTCCTGGTTCTGGGTATGGAATTACGATGGACGTATCCGCCTGCGGAGGCTCCGAGGAAAACGCTCGTTGCCATGCCGCATTCGTCATCGTCATACTGGCTCAGCATCTGACGTCGTGGTATGGGGTGTGTAACGAGTAATGCTATTTGTGGTGTTATGACTTAGTGGTGTCTTACTCCTTACTAATCGCTGGGTTCTGAAATTTTCTAAGATGACCTCACTTTTTCTCTGATGGTGGTATTGTCTTGCTATTTAACGTCAACAATGCCCAAGCGCAACTGGTCACGCGTAGTTTTAGGACATTTTCACACGAACGAATTTTTGGTCAAAATCGACTACTTGAGGCTCGTGCACTTTCCGTGCTTGCGTGTAAATCAGCAACCAAGCACGACGCGTGTGTGTCTATGATGTCAGTGATCTATAGATAGCGCTAAGTGTGGAGTTGTAAATTTTCGAGTAAACCATACACTGCGCATGCGTAGAAACAAGTGACTGTGGCGACGTCTGCTAAGATCGGATGTTAACCTGTACTGGCCGAGCTCACACCTGTTACAGAAACGGCTTACCTGTCTTCTTAATCTTTATTGTATTGTTTGCTTTGTTTTCGTGACACAATGAAAAGTTACACAAGGTCCTGCTATTTTTCCTAATAGTCTCCTCCCACAAGAGAGACGAAATATCTAGAACGCAAGTGGTATCTAGGTGTTACAGAGAAGAACCCCTACACTATGCATGAATAAGAAAGTAATGTTTCAATGAAAAATCATTTCAGCAGTGAAAAGGACAGACTTATTTGACGAGAAAAATAATTTTGATGTATTTGACACTTAGCAAGAAAACAAGATGCAAAGGATAAAGGACAAAGAGGCGTTATTTACTGCATTCCAGATATTGTTTGGTGTATTTTCAAGTATATATTTTCTCGTGCAAATAAACGTATACGTTCTGTAAAGTCTAAATGACACTATCGCAATTTTTTCAGTTCTCAGGATTGTAAGGAATTTGGCACACGAAGTTTGATAAGAACATCCTCTATGAATTCTACTTTGGTCATTAATAAACTCTATTATCATTGCTTGTTCCTACATTTTGTAACTATACTTCCATTTTTTGTAAAAAGGATAGTCCCTCATAACTCCACTTTCACCATTAACCCATTTCTGCCTAGCGTAACAACCTGTCATTGTTTTCTCTCGTTGGCAACAATGCCTGCTTTGGAGTGGCTATTGTTGTATGGCTTTCAGATAAGGAGGCTTTGTTGTTCATGTTTAGGTAGGTTTCAGTCAGTTGCAAGCATTAAGTGTTCAGTGACTGGTGCTTCAAGTACAGAAGACTTTTCTGAGTGAGATTATGTCTTGGAATAAGAAGTAAGTATCATTTTTTATCGCAAATTATAATGCAGTTTGTTTAAATTATGGTTGATTATAATGCTAAAAATACTGAAATTTATGTTAATGGTTATCTGCAAAATGCAATTCTTATTTTTGTGGCTCCAAATACAGATTTAATTTTGTGTTACGTATATGTCACACTAGGCAAAACAGTGAAAATAACGATTCGTTCTCTTTAGAGTTCTATCTCTCCATGAGCTCCTGGCTATTCTTGAAGGGGAGGAAGAAGCTGCAACAGATATATTAATTGAACCTCCTGAAGCTAATGTGTATTCGGATGAAGATTCTGAGGAAGAAGATGGGAGAGGAAATGTCGATAATCTTGGACCAAGGCAACTCCAGACTGGTGCAGAAGTGGTTTTATCAAGTAAAAACAGGTTAGGTAGTGAACATGAGATTAATTTCTCTCCTGATGGTAAACCAGATGAACAGGAAAAGTCACAGATCTTAAAAACTATAACCAGAGATTGGAAAAAAATATCTGCGTAGTGTTAGTTCTGTATTTCCTGAGAGTGATTATAGTAAATACAGAAACTTGTCTCCAGTTCAGTGCTTCGAATTATTTTCGAACGACGAAGTAATTGAATTTCTTCTCACTGAACCGACGAAGTATGCTTTGTTCAAGAACTGCTCAGATCCAAAAATAACATATGAAGAGATAAAAGGTTTTCTAGGAATTCTAATTCTTCCTGGCTATAATCCTTTACCTAGCAGAAGATATTACTGGGATTCTGGAGTGGACACGAGAAATGAAATGGTCCACAGCACGATGAGAAGGGACAGGTTTGAAACAATTATGAGATTCATTCACTCGTGTGACAACACAAAAATAGATGCTAATGATAGAATGTGAAAACTTCGTCTATTAATAAATATGCAAAGAAAAACGTTTGCTCTCCACTTTCAGCCTGAGCAAGATTTGTCTTACGATGAGATCATGATGAAGTATTTTGGCAGACATGGATGTAAACAGTTTCTGAAAGGTAAGCCCATTAGATCTGGGTACAAAGCACGGTGTCTAAACACAACCATGGGTTATATAGTGGACTTTCAAATATACCAAGGAGCTGATCCTCAGAGCTATGGAAAATATGAGAAAGCATTTGGAAAATGTGCTGCTCCGTTGATTCAAATGACCGATTTTCTTCCTGAAAAGAACAAACACCTTCCCTACAGGTTTTATTTTGTCAACTTGTTTACATCACAAACATTGTTGATCTACGTGAAGCAACGAGGTTTTGGTGCAACTGGGACTATTCGTGAAAATTGTGTGCCTAAAGAGTGTCATCTCGTACCTTCTAACACTATGTCGAAAAGGAATAAGAGAGGAGATTTTGATTACAAGAGCAGCAAGGAAAGTGGAATAATCGTTGCCAAATGGCTAGATAGTTCTACAGTAACAATTGCTTCCAGAAGCCATGGTATCAGTCCAGTCAGCACCGTTTCCCGATACTCTAGACAAGAGTCCGCAGCTCGTGGTCGTGCAGTAGCGTTCTCGCTTCCCGCGCCCGGGTTCCCGGGTTCGATTCCCGGCGGGGTCAGTGATTTTCTCTGCCTCGTGATGACTGGGTGTTGTGTGATGTCCTTAGATTAGTTAGGTTTAAGTAGTTCTAAGTTATAGGGGACTGATGACAATAGATGTTAAGTCCCACAGTGCTCAGAGCCATTTTTTACTCTAGACAAGAGAAGAAAAGAATACTTGTACCTGGACCTAATGTAATTGGAGAATACCACAAAAATATGGGAGGCTTATAGATATCTCTATACATAATGGGTGGCTTCTTCATAGAAGGACTGGTATAAATGTGCCTCAGCTGCACTTCTGGCGCTACATTGTGAAATGTTACCTGACTTCCAATGCTGCAGTACCAAGAGGTCCTGGACGCCCTGCGGGTAATTCAAACCAAGGCAGAGTGCTGCATGATATGATGAAACAAATCATCTGGTAGCCATGGTGCCACAGAAAAAAAGACGCTGTGCGGCGGAAAACTGGAAAGGAACCCCAAGAACAATGTGATGTTGGTTGTCAGTTGGGACGATAAAGTCGATCGCGTAGAAGGGAGTCGTTGCTGTGGGTACTTACGCGCAGCGTTACGTATAAATGCTAGAAGGTACGATTATAAGTTTGAAAGTATTGCGTTGGATTCGTAGAGTAAAAGTATTTCAGTGATTGGGTTTATTCGCGGAAAGGCGAGCGGATTTATCTATGAGAATTGCGGTCGAAACAGCATCGTGGTTGTTGGTTAGTAATGTCATTACTGGAACGTATTGCTGTTCGAAAACATATGAAAAGGCTTCCGTGGACAGTGATTACCTGCTTGACTAATATAGAAACGCAACGTAGCAATGGATACTTTAGCATGAATAATGAGGTTAACTATAAATACAATTGTTAGGAAGTGTGTTACATGGCAAAACGCTAATAAAACAAAGTGATATTAATGTGTACTGTTATAATTTTAAAGTTATATTTTCCATCTTTTGATGTAGAGACTTTAACATTTGGAAAGCATGAAAAACGCGTGTTCGTACTACGCACTTGCTCATGTTTTTTCACTAAGAAAGCGTGTCCTACTGTGTGGCTCCAATACTCGAGTCCGACAGCCGCAAAAATAATTAATTTTAAATCTGACTTAATACTGAATACATGCTTTACTGCCATTAGCCATGGTTATTTTATAAGAAATGAAAAGATTTGCTATGAGCAATACAAAGACTAGACTCAATCTGTAAACATTATGAACGAATGTTTTTGAAAGTGGTAGTGTTAAATAACGTTTTTGAATGTTCTAGAATATTCCAGAATACAATCTGGGAACGGCACATATCGCTTTATCTGCACTCCGGCAAAATCGTCTTAACAAATCAGTCATGCATCGTAGTACAGACAGAAGAACAACTCAACCCATCGCAAAAGTGTATCGTCTTATAGGGAGAATCTACGTAAACAAAGAATGGCTGTGTGGACAATTTTAGCAACAAAAAGTGACGTAGTTCGGCAAACAAATCAGTGAATACGGAATATCATACTAGGGGAAGAAAAAATATTTAATTTGATTGGTACAATAATGAACCAAGAAGGGAACTTCCCAACAGGAGTCCTAAATTTGCTGAATGTTCCCGGCAAGTTCCCCCGAAAAAAACTTCTGAGCAACGGCACAGAACCGGAAAGTCACAGGTTTAAAAATCTCCAATTTTTCGTGAGATTAGCGTACAGTATGTCCATCGGTAAAGCACAAGGCAAACATTCCAATGTTGCGGAGTAAATTTAAAAGAACCGTGTTTTACCCACATACAACTGTACTCTGTCTTTTCGCGTAGTGGACGATCAAGAAATGTATTCGTCTTTGCAAGCAAAAACTAAACACAAAAGGTGGTTTATAAGTATACACTTGAAATAAGTTAAATGCTACACAAATTGAACACATTCCCAGTTCCAAAAGATAGCTCCAAGATCATAACCTCTAGCAACTAGCAGAATTAAATTATCTTGAACGCAATTTAAATGTCAACAGTGATCTCTACTACGACAAAAACAAATTTTTGTAGGACATGGGGAAAAAAAGAGGAAAAGAATTATGAACAAAACTGTGTGCCCAACCGAGACTCGAACTCGAGACCTTTGCCTTTCGCGGGCAAGTGCTCTACCAATTGAGCTACCGAAGCACGGCTCACGCCCGGTACTGCAGAGTGAAAATCTCATTCTGGGAATATGAATAAAGTTCTACAAAACAGTGCCTTAACTTTTCTGTAAGAAAATAAACTTTGAAGACGCTTAATATAAGAGAAGACTCAAGACTGTACATCTCTTGGAAGAGGTAAGGACTATGATGTAACAGCCGCCGCACTTTCGGACGGGCAAGTAACAACCCACAAGGAACGAACCTCATAAGGCAATAAACAATGCAGTGCCAATAAGGGTATTTCTTTATGAGCTAAACGGACATTCAATGTAAAGATAAGGGGAAGGTTCTTCTTACCATAAGGGTCGACCTCGGTGCCATCTGACGAACAGTGGAGGCTTCTGGTGACAGCATAGAGGTCGATCCCCGAATAGCGAGCCGGTTCGTGGCAGCGTGGCCGCTCGCTTCCTAGAGTGACAACACCCATGGACAGCAACTTCGAGAGGGACAAGAGACGGCAGTCACACGTCCACGGATTCCCGTACAACTCCACTGTGATAAGATCCGAAATTTCCGTTGGCAGTTCCAATGTCTGCAGCTTGTTGTTAGCGAGGAACAAGTAGTGTAGGTTGGGCACGTCCGAGAATGTGTTCTGTGGGATGAACTCGAGACGGTTGTTGAACAGTGCCACAACGGCCAACTTGTCCTTGTGCAGGAAAAGTCTCTCGTCCAAATATGTCAGCTGGTTGTTGTACAGATACACACTCTCTAGGTAGGGGTTGAATCGGAAGGTCTCCTCGTGCAGGTACGTGAGAGAATTATCACTGAGTGTGACGACTTTAAGATGATGGTTGTAGCGGAAAGTGTAGTGGTGTACGCTCTTCAGTGAACAGTTGGTCAGGTAGACTTCCTCGAGGAGCGAATTGTTGGCAAACAGTTCCGACGGGAGCTGGCGCAGAGGGTTGTGGCTAAAGTTGACCTTCAGCAGGTTCTTGTTAGCCTCGAGGAGGCGCTCGCTCAGAGTAGCCAGCTTATTGCGCCCCAGGTCGAGAAAATTCAGTTGCAGTAGCGGCTGGAAAGTATCTACTGCCACAGTTTCTATGATATTGTTGTCGACATAGAGCACTTTGAGGTTGGGTGTGCTGGTAAACATGGTTCCATCCAGAAACGGGATGTCATTGTGGGGCATGTTGAGCGTCTCGAGGTTCTGGAGGTGTTGGAAGAGATCGGAGCGCAGCTTGCCCAGTCTGAGACCGGGCAGGAAGAGCGAGCGCAGCTCGGGAGTGAACAGGAATATCTGCGGGTCGAGCCACTTGAGCGGGTTGAAGCCGATGCTGAGCGCGTTCAGGTGGCGGCAGTGTCGGAGCAGGTCCGTCGGCAGCGACTGCAGGGAGTTGTTGGCGATGCACAGCACCCGCAGCTCGGGCACGTCGCTCAGCATGAGGTCGGACGCTTGCGTCAGCCGGTTGGCCGTCAGGTACAGCCTCTCCAGCTTGGGTAGCCGGTGGAAGGCGTGGGCCTCCACAATCGAGATCTCGTTGTTCTTCAGCAGCAGGTTCTCCAGTTCATTCATCTGTTGGGCAATACAGACATAGTTGTCGATTACAGTGGACACACAAGCAACATAATAGAAATACATAAACATCAAACAGCCAGAAAACAAAAAGAGATTAAACACATTTCAAACAACATCTACTTTCCGAAACTTCCTGGCAGATTAAAACTCGGGACCTTTGCCTTTCGCGGGCAAGTGCTCTACCAAACAAAAAATACCATACAGCAGCAATAGCCACTCACCTGCATGAAACAAAACATGTTAACAACACAAGTATCAGCATCCTACACATCCAACCAAAAGGTAGAAAACTAGACATCCTTGAAACTCCAAATATACAAACACAAAAAAACAACCTGAATCCATATTAAACGACAACTGAGCTACCCAAGCACGACTCACGCCCCGTCCTCACAGCGTTCATTCCGCCAGTACCTCGTCTCCTATCCTCCAAACTTCACAGAAGCTCTCCTGCGAATCTGTGGCTAAGCCATGTCTCTGCAATATCCTGTCTTCCAGGAGAGCTAGTTCTGCATGGTTCGCAGGAGAGCTTCTGTGATGTTTTGAAGGTAGGAGACGAGGTACTGGCGGAACTAAAGCTGTGAGGACAGGGCGTGAGTCGTACTTGGGTAGCTCAGTTGATAGACACTTGCCCGCGAAAGGCAAAGGTCCTGAGTTCGAGTCTCGGTCCGGCACACAGTTTTAATCTGCCAGAAAGTTTCAAATCAGCGCACACTCCGCTGTAGAGTGAAAATTTCATTCCAGAAACATCAACTTTCTAGTCACTATCCAAGAAGCAAGAAAGATTGTAACAATGAGCCCACAAGCACCTTGCCTTAGATCACAACCAAAGATACACAAAATATGGGACCCCCATGAGGCCTATAGTGAACTGTAGGAACAGCCCAACATTCAAACTCAACAAAATGCTCTTCAGAATTCTCAAAGAAGCACACATATTAAATAATGACAGAACACTTAAAAACACAACAGAATTTACACAACATGTCAAAAACATAGACGTACCTAATGGAGCCACACTTGCCTCATTTGACATACAAAACCTTTATTCCTCTGTGCCAATAGATCACACACTACAGATAATCAATGACAACCTGCAAAAGCACAAAAAAAAAAAAAAATCCCTTCAACTCACATTTCTGAACTAATGGACCTGCTTGAATTCACACTTTCACAAAACTATTTTAAATTTAACAATAAAATCTACAAACAAACAGATGGTCTGGCAATGGGCTTCAATCTTTCTGGATTGCTAGCAGAAATATTTATAAGTTACCTAGACGACAAAATCCTGAATTTCAATCACCACCTTCTCAAAAATATCATCTACTACTACAGATATGTAGATGATATCATCATTTTAATCAAAGGTACCGAAGATGGTATCAGTGTGTTGAATCAGTTATTCAACAACTCCCATGAAAACATAAAATTCACAGTTGAACACCAAACAGATGACAGCATAAATTTCTTGAACTTTACCATTAAAATAAAGAATAACAGACGTCAGTTTGAAATTTATCGGAAGCCTACCACAAGACACACGACAATCCACAACTCCTCTTGTCACCCCACAGCAAACAAAATGACAGCATTCCGGTACATGATCAACAGAGCTATCCAACTACCACTATCTGAAGACAAATGTGATCAAAAAATTGAAATGATAAAACAAACACTATTGAAAATGGTTATAACAGCTCCATGGTAGACACCCTAAAACACTCAATAATGGCAAAGCAATCACAACACAAAAAAACAAAAAGAAAATATCATCTTCCATACAATCCCCTTTCTAGGTAACATTTCATATCAGACTGATAATGTCTTCAAATGAAAAGGCATAAGCATATCCTTTACCAGAGACAACAAGTTTGGACAGAAGCTACCCCACAACGTCAGCTCATGAAACACACTTCATCACACAGGTGTGTACAAAATTGAATATTTGGACTGTGACTGCTTCTACATAGGCCAGACAGGCAGATCATTTCATATTAGGTTCAAAGAGCACATGGTGCCACTAAAAACAAAACAAAAAGTACCATACATCAGCAATAGCCACCCACCTGCATGAAACAAAACACCATGTTAACAACACAAGTATCAGCATCCTACACATCCAACCAAAAGGCAGAAAACTAGACATCCTTGAAACACTTCAAATATACAAACACCAAACAAAACAACCTGAATCCATGTTAAACGACAAAAATGACAATATTTACAAGAGTATCATCTCTGTTTTAAGCAACTGCCTAAATCATTAAAATTGCGCCCCCCCCCCCCCACACACACACACACCCTTGGTATTACCATAAATATTTCGTTATGTCACCATGATAGCTGCCAAGAGTACAAGATATTGACCTCATTCACATATATATCACCACAACAACAGCTTGTACCCCTTATCAGCTTGAACCTATATGTACATCAACTACTGGCACAAATTGTACATTCATCTGCATATTTTAAAGCATTAATCAGCCTTTAGGCAGTTATTACATGTAACAGATGTAATCTTAAGAACCGTTGCCAAGTAAAGTTTGCTCTCATACAATCAATCTTGCCACCCTCTCTCTCCCTCTCACTTTCTCTTTCTCTCCCTCTACCTCCAGCCTTTCACATCTATCTATTAATCCCAATCAAAACTGTAATTTATGTATAATTTTACCGCTGTAGCCAATATGATTACTGTACTTAAAGTTTGTAACATTTCACCTGATTGTATAAACGAGTGTGAAGTTTAAAAAGCTATTTTAACTTGTCGAAATCGGGCTTATATACCACCTGAAGTATGTATTCCAACACATGTATTCGACACCTCAAACCAAACACCTCCAAATCCCTAAAAAAAATTCTGTAATAATGTTGTTACGATGAATATTCTTTGTACTTTGCGATAGTGTTTTCCCTTCTGCTATACGATCCTTCCACCCAATAGTTTCCAGGCACCATATTTGTTTATTAAGTATGACAGTATACATGTGATGTGTTACGCCGGCCTGTTTGGACGAGCGGTTCTAGGCGCTTCAGTCTGGAACCGCGAGACCGCTACGGTCGCAGGTTCGAATGCTGCCTCGGGCATGGATGTGTGTGACGTCCTTAGGTTAGTTAGGTTTAAGTAGTTCTAAGTTCTAGGGGACTGATGACCTCAGATGTTAAGTCCCATAGTGCTCAGAGCCATTTGAACCATTTGATGTGTTACGACAGCGAAAGGAACCTGTGACCACTGGAGGCACTCTATTTTACTTATTTTATGTTTACCGTTACATATGCGTTTAATTTTTTGCCCAAAGAAATCCAAAACCGTGTTCTGAAATAGTGTTTTGTTTTCTCCACTAGACAGTGCCACAAGTTCCCCCCTCCCCCCAAAAAAATCGTAAAACAACACACACACACAAATTCCATATTAACAAATGTAAATCCACCTGATGATGGAGGTTTAAATCTTTGAAACGCGTCGTGGAGATAAATAAACAGTAACTGTTAACAGTACACTTGTTGTTTCATTTAATGTCAGTAACAGTCACGGTAAAGCCTAACCTAAAATGTTCGCATTTAAAGGAACACAAACGGTTGCAAAATGAAAGCGTGGACTGTGAAAAAATAATGAAGGTGAGAACAAAGTCTATCGCGACAGAACTTCGAGCTTTCGACGATTTCCACCACCGCCATCGCCAGGAGCAACTGACTGTAAGAGCTGGTGCTGTGGTAGCCTTATATAGTCCAAAGACGGCTTCTGATTCGTCGGTACTTCGTCATGCTGTCGCGGATGGTGTCAACGTCAGTGCTGATGGAACCACCGCTCCCATCGTAGAGTAAAAATTGCGACGAATATCAGTGGCTCTTCTCTGCATCCAGAGGTCGCTTCCATGCACAGCTACGATTATATCCACAGTCATGGTTGAAAGTTTTCTCACACATTCGTATTTCTGCAATTTCTTTAATTATACGAGTCCCATTATGTGGTAACCCGGAACAAAATTTTCGTTTCGTCAAACAGTATTTTTTGTTTGTTTGTGAAGCTGTGCTCAACAACTGCAAATTTTTCCAGTTCTCGATTTTTAATATGCTGGTGATGTTCTGCACAGTGATCGGAAACGGTACGGATGGACTGACTGATGTAACTGCTTCCACACTCATATGGCATGTTGGAAAAGCAGATGCTACCCCCTGTTAAGGACAGTTTCGGCCTCAGGATTCTTGGGATTTGCAACATCCCATGTGAGTGCGGAAGAAGTTACAATGGTCAGTCAGTTTGCACAGTTTCCGATCACTGTGCAGAACATCAACGGCAGATTAAAAATCGAGAACTGGAGAAAGCTGCAGTTCCCTAGCACAGCCACACAAACAGACATAAATTACTGTTTGACAAATCAGATGTTTTGTTCCAGGGACTCTTATAATTAAAACGGTTGTGGAAATAAGAATGTGTGAAGAAACCTTCAACCTTGACGGTGGATATAACTGTGGCGGTGCATGGAAGCGAGCTCTGGTTGCAGAAAAGAGTCATAGATATTTATTGCAGTTTTCAAGCTACGGCGAGATTGGTGGCGCCACCAGCGCAGATATTGACACCATCTGCTACATCATTACGTAACTACCGACCAATTAGAAGCCGTCTTTGAGCTCTATAAGCCATCTCAGTAGCCGTTCTGACAGTAGTTGCTCCTGACGACGTCGATGGTGGAAATCGTCGAAAGCTCGAGGTCTTACTCTGAATTGACGCGGCAAGAAATCCGAGAATGTTTTAGACTAAATACTCAACGTGTAGCCGTAAATTACACTCATACAGAGTATTTCTCAAATGAACGTAAAAAATGAGAGGGCTGGTACAGTGAGTCCTAGCAAGCAACTTCCACATAGCAACTCATGTCCGCATCCCTTGGCTTTCAGTGCTAGGTGTCATTCAACAGCGTCTCGCGCCGCCGAGTAGATAGGCATACAGCCTGCCATCCGAGTCAACATGGAAGCAGGTCTGCTGGGCAACGTTTTCAATCTCTTTGTGACATCTAGGTAAAAGATAGGTGGGGTAGGAATTTCATGTCCGTTATTTGGAAACAGTTACAAAAACTGCTCCAAATTACGTCCTCCCGCTTGAATGCATGTGGTGCAACGGTATCTGAGTGACTGTCGCACACTTTCAAACACCTCTGGCAAAGGGGGGATTGCATCAAGGGCTACCATAATTCGCGCTATCAGCTCTTCATCCGTCTCGATACGTGTTTGGTAATAAACAGTTTTCAAGTGTCCCCAATGGTGTCAAAACGGGGCAATGTCCAGGCCACGCCACCGGCCCAACGCAATCTATCTACTCGCAGTTCTCACCAAAGGTCTCATCCAAATGATTCCGCTCCGACTGAGCGACGTGCAAAGATACACCATCGTGTTGGTACTACATGCGCTGAGCGGGGCATGTTCCAATAACTCTGGGAGCGTTTCCCTTAACCCTCCATTGCTCGCGACACTCGACATGCACATGATTTTCCCGCTTTATTTTGTCAGAGTGGGCGGACTGACTTCGCGCCATTTTCAGTACCTTTCTGTTATCTCTCTATCCGTTAGTTTCAGCCATCATTGGCTTTCAGTTACGCAAATTGCACTGGTTATGAAGCATTATTATATCGTCATCCGGACGAGCACTAGTGTACATTACTTTATTGCTTTCCTAGCTTCAGTACAACTTTCATGTGCGTAATTTTAGACATATGTAAACCAATAATAGATTATTTGCTTTTTACTAGAATACTTACCTATGAAAAAAGCAAATATTCGCTATACATTTAGTTTGTGCAGTAAATGTGAAGCGCTAAAAATACCTAGGTGAGAATTTATCCGAGATCCTGACGTATGGTTGAAATAGCTGCATGAGCTGAGTTATGAATATCGTGACTCAGACAACGAGGACTGTGCACATGACAGCGGTTACGTTTCAGGAACAGGACAAGAAGTGTCGGAAAATGATGAATTTGAATCACAGGAAGAAGTAGTTCAAGAGGATGTATTTCTTTTAGGAAAAATTCGAATAGCTAAATGGAGGAAAGTAAACGTGCTACCAATGTTAGAATAAGATCTTATAATATTATTACACATTTACCTGTATCCAAAAATGAAATTCTTACAACAAAGACGGAAATAGATATTACGAAGTTATTCTTGAATGAAAATATAACATCCGTTATTGCAACATGTACTAATATTTAAATTAATAAAGTTCGTGTAACTTATCTAGGGGAATGGATGATAAAAAAAGATGTTATAGAGATCAGAGTTTTTATTGGTTTGCAACTTCTGCGTGGATCTCGGGAATGTTCTAGAAGGATTTAGCAAAGCTGTGGGATATCTCAAAGGCAACGGACATGAATCATGCTACTTATGCATGAGTAAAACCCGATTCAGATTTTACTTGAGATATCCCAGGTTTGATAGTATTCTTGATAGAGGTGTTGGCAGAAAGAATGACAAATTGGCTGCTATCTAGAGGCACTGGAACTGCTTACGAAAACTTGCCAAAATATTTATCACCTCGTGTTTACCGCATTACGCTTTAGTATTAAATGTATCGTATTTAAATAAAATACTTCTAAAATCATTCATATACACCGTTCAGAGAGTCCAGATGCACCGCTGATGTTCTGGATGACACTTGTCACCGGTGCGAGTAACCATGTCAGGAATTACCGCGCGAGTAATGAAGGGTTAATAAGATTAAGTAACAGTTTGGCTTCAGTCGTCAGGAGACCATGTATGGACCACACAGTTTATTGCCTATCAGACCAGCCCAAAAGTTGATGGCAAAACGCTCTTGGTGGCCACAAACAAAAACGACGTGGGGATTTTCCCGTGCCCACACGTGTTGATTGTGGCTTTTGGGCATACCTTTCTTTGTAAGGGATGCCTCATCCGTAAAAAGTACAACGTGTGGGAAGTCAGGCTGAATAACACTTTCTTCCAAAACCACTGGCAGAAGTCGATGTGACATAGAAAATGTTCTGGATTAATCGCTTGACCTTTCTGAAGGCGGTGAGGGTGCAAATCATTTTCATTCCACACACGCCAGAGCGTGAAATGGTTTACATTCGTTTCTCGAGCAGCACTCAGCAAGCTTGTTGAGAGCGTGTTTTGCAGCAGTGCTAACGCCTCCTCTTCAAATTCTGGTGAACGCACTGTGAGTGCCTTCGCACCTGTATCACAAAATGGCGGCATCACGTTTCGATATAGGCCCTAAATGCACATGCGCCATTATGATCCCTTGTTGCCAGCCGGAGTGGCCGTGCGGTTCTAGGCGCTACAGTCTGGAGTCGAGCGACCGCTACGGTCGCAGGTTCGAATCCTATCTCGGGCAAGGATGTGTGTGATGTTCTTAGGTTAGTTAGGTTTAATTAGTTCTAAGTTCTAGGCGACTGATGACCTCAGAAGTTAAGCCGCATAGTGCTCAGAGCCATTTGAACCATTTGATGCCTTGTTAGTGGACAACTCTCCTTCAGTGCACTTGTCTCTCTTAGGGACCTGTGGATGGCGGTGAACGGGAGTGGATATGACACTTGACAGTTCGGAAACTGCTGACCGTTCAACTGCTGAGCAGCGTGAGCATTTCCGTCCACCGCTCGTAACCACAATGCATGTCTACTCTTTCACTGCAAGAAAAGCGCTCCATTTCCCGTCCGCTCCGCGCAGTACCAGACACAAGAGTGTCCCCATTTGTTGATACACTAACGGAGGGTGAACCAGACTGTGCAATGTGCACAGGTGCCACCCTTTGTGCGAGATCATTTGAACCAGGCGTCTGAACTGCAAAACACAACGCGTTCGCGTCCCAGCAAATGCCGGAAGAAACTCCACGGTGTTGTCCCGCCTGCTACCATTTCAACTCGACGGCGGGCTGTATGCCTACCTTTACGGCGGGGCGCGACGCTGTTAAGTGCGGCCTACAGTCGAATGATAAGGGATGCGGACATGCGTTGCTTGTTATAATCCATTCTACGAGCCTTATCATTTTTTACATTCAGTTAGAAACACTCATCCTGTAGATACGATGGAAGACATAAAATATTTGCACCCATTGTGGGTTCTATTTCATAACCCTAACCGAGCGTGGTGGAGCAGTAGCTAGGCATTGGAATCGCATTCTAAAGGAGCGAGATTCAAATCACCGTCTAATCACCTAAATTTAAGTTTTGCGTGATGTACCTAAATCTCTTAAGATCGATTTCCTTCCCCCTTCTTGTCGATTTCGGACTTGAGCCCAATCTCTAATTATCTGGTCTTAGCCAGGGCGTTAATATCTTACCTTAGATCCTACTTTCATTTATTTATCTTTAGCGCTTTCTATAGCACAGCTAACATCAGCTGATACTCTGTGACATGCCAGCACTTACACTCATTCAGAATGTCACATACACTACTGGCCATTAAAATTGCTGCACCACGAAGATGACGTGCTACAGACGCGAAATTTAACCGACAGGAAGAAGTTGATGTGATATGCAAATGATTAGCATTTCAGAGCATTCACACAAGGTTGGCGCCGGGGGCGACACCTACAACGTGCTGACATGAGGAAAGTTTCCAAACGATTTCTCATACACAAACAGCAGTTGACCGGCGTTGCCTGGTGAAACGTTGTTGTGATGCCTTGTGTAAGGAGGAGAATTGCGTACCATCACGTTTTCGACTTTGATAAAGGTCAGATTGTAACCTATCGCGATTGCGGTTTATCGTATCGCGACATTGCTGCTGGCGTTGGTCGGGATCCAATGACTGTTAGCAGAATATGGAATCGGTGGGTTCAGGAGGGTAATACGGAACGCCGTGCTGGATCCCAACGGCCTCGTATCGCTAGCAGACGAGATGACAGGCATCTTATCCGCATGGCTGTAACGGATCGTGCAGCCACGTCTCGATCCCTGAGTCAACAGATGGGGTCGTTTGCAAGACAACAACCACCTTCACAAACGTTTGACGACGTTTGCAGCAGCATGGACTATCAGCTCGGAGACCATGGCTGCGGTTACCCTTGACGCTGCATCACAGACAGGAGCGCCTGCGATGGTATACTCAACGACGAACCTGGGTGCACGAATGGCAAAACGTCATGAATCCAGGTTCTGTTTACAGCATCATGGTGGTTACATCCGTGTTAGGCGACATCGCGGTGAACGCACATTGGAAGCGTGTATTCGTCATCGCCATACTGGCGAATCACCCGGCGTGACGGTATGGGGTGCCATTGGTTACACGTCTCGGTCACCTCTTTGAACAGTGGACGTTACATTACAGATGTGTTACAACCCTTGGCTCTACCCTTCATTCGATTCCTGTGAAACCCTACATTTCAGCAGGATAATGCACGGCCGCATGTTGCAGGTCCTGTACTGGCCTTTCTGGACGCAGACAATGTTCGGCTGCTGCCCTGGCCAGCACATTCTCCAGATCTCTCACCAAATGAAAACGTCTGGTCAATGGTGGCCGAGAATGGCTCGTCACAATACGCCAGTCACTACTCTTGATGAACTGTGGTATCGTGTTGAAGCTGCATGGGCAGCTGTACCTGTACACGCCATCTAAGGTCTGTTTGACTCAATGCTCAGGCGTATGAAGGCCGTTATTATGGCCAGAGGTGGTTGTTCTGGGTACTGATTTCTCAGGATCTATGCACCCTAATTGCGTGAAAATGTAATCACATGTCAGTTCTAGTATAATATATTTGTCCAATGAATACCCGTTTATCATCTGCGTTTCTTCTTGTTGTAGCAATTTTAATGGCCGTAGTGTATGTTATTGACAAATCTCGGGATGGTGTTGCTGAGGAAAGCTCTTATTAACATATGGAACACAACAGTTTTAACTGGAGAAATCGCACTTAAAATATACAAAAAATGCAATTCTTATACTACTTCTGCAAGCATTTTGAGGTGTATAGTTCAAAGGCATTCCATCTATTCCGGATAGATCCGCAACAGTGAAGCACTTACTACCATAATCTTTAAAAGAATTTAAGGGGAAATCACGAATTCTGACCAAAGTATGCAATGCCAGATCTCATAGATACTCCACACTGTTCTCTGATGTTGCGTAACCAAAACAGTTGATGTGTCCTCACAAGAAAAAGTCGCTAGGTAGAGATCCAGTGAGTCGGGTGCTTATGCCACAGAACCACTTAAGCATTTCCACTTCACATGGTTAACAGAATTTAAGAATTCTTGTAAGACAACATCTGTAGTTGAATGGTTAGCGTTGCTACCTTCGGTGCGGAAGGACTCGTGTTCCATTCCCGGGACCTCCTCACACTTTCTCAGACCACCCTTCCACTTTACAGTCAGTTCTTTCACAACTAGTGTCATGGTGTCAATGGTAGCCTGGTCAAAGGCACATGTGACCTTAATCCCACTGCAAGCAGACGGTTCCCAATGGTCACTAACGACACAGCTGCAGCAACATATGTTTGGATTTCATTCGTGAATGATGTTCAGTCGGTAACCGCTTCTCTCACAATATGTCGAACTTGACGTGCGTCTGTACTATGCGGACGTCCACAACTTCGCCCACATGTGTGGGAATGTTCCAAAGACCACTGTTGAAAGCAGCGACACGCCAATAATATATTGCTCAACAAATGCACCAATCCGTCGTTAAGTCCATCCAGCTTCCTATAGGCCCACAACGCGACTCCCTTCAAATGGTTGAATATGTTCAACAGCAGGTCGTAAACGTCGGTGGGCGTGACTATTTCCTAGAATGAATGATACAACGACTGTTCAGCTCTAAAATCAACACAGTAACTGCCTATAGAATAAAAACACAAGGTGCGCACTAGGCTTCCAAAACGCCATCCAATCGCCGATGACCGTGATAAATGCATCACTAACTCTACAAGCCATCAGTATCTTACACCCTGGTACCACTGAACAGAGTCGCTGAGGCGGATGCCTTTTTTTCTGTCTGTATAATATCAGCATTCTCTGAATGGAACCCAACTGACATATAATCTGGGCCGGAAGATTATCCCTTAATGATTTAATATGCTTCGACACACCAGAGGTATTTGCTTTCAGCAGCTGCTCTTGATTCGAGATCTGGAATATTTACTGTATCTACTTAACGGATGATGGTTGAAACAAGGTGGTTATAATAAGTGGACTAATAATGGTAAAGAGAGTTTTCCTCGCTAAATGAAAATGAATGAGTATCACTCATCCTAATCTGAGATTAAAAAATAGAGTTCATACTTCTGGAGTAGAGCAAAGTATCAAAGCGAATCAGGAACTACAGAATAACCAGAAAAGAAGAGAATCCAGGCGTTTGAAATGTGATATTACTGAAGATTAAGTTGACTGATGAGACAACAATCCAGCAGTTCCCTACAGAATCGACGAGGAAAGAAATTTGCGGGAAAGACTGATAAGAAGAAGGGGCCGGATGGTAGGACATGTGTTAGACAGAGATTGGAATATATTCAAGAAATGATCGAAGAAAATGGGAGTTAGGTGTTACTCTGAGGGAAGAGGTTGGCACAGGAGGGGAAAACGTGACAGGTCCCCAACGCCAAGTTGCAGTGTCAACAAGCCCAAATATATGCTGGATCTGTCGATGTATGATTACATTAGCTGACGTATGAATAAATATGGATGTGGGGCCCGATCCGACGCACTACGTTTATCTCCTGTGAGAATTAGCTCCCTGCTGTAGTCATTCAGTAACAGTCAACAGTATCACCCGAATATGGCGTATAAGTTCTCCGTCGAAATATTATCAGGTTTTAGCAATATCACTTGCAACAATGGTTACCAATCCAATCTGTGGAGCGCGCCGACCTGGGTGTGGAAGGACGGGGGGGGAGGGGGGGGGGGCGGCTGAGCGATTCGATTTATAGGAAGGGAGAAGGGAGGGGGGCCCAAAGAACTCTGAACAAAACAGAAACATGCGGTCAGGCAGGTCAAAAACTTTATATTCTTATAACAGTTGCGAATGCATTTTTTGTAGAGTTTGCATCATCGGCACTGCCTGGCAAGTCACCAGGTTACTGGTGACAACGCATTCTTCAGTCTGCCCATTCTTAACTCAGTAGTACGCCTGCTGTGCTCTGTATAAGTAACTAGCATTTTTATCGGTTTTGTACAATGAGTGAACATTTCTGCTAAACGAAGGTTGTATAATCGAGAATATATTAAGTATGGGTGTACGCTTACTGACTGGCAGTGAAAATCTATCAAGATCGCCCTTCACAACTGATATGCGTGCACCTCCTGATGAAATAAAAGAGGCTGCAATTGAAATGTGATTCATGTACCAGACAACAGTTTCAACAAATGAGGTTGGAAGAATTTTGGGCCAATTCACTTCCTGTTCCTGTGGCAAAGGAAACCTTAAAAGTTCTCGTACAGTTCCCATCTACATACCTATATGAGACAGGATTCTCGACACTAGCCATCATGAAAACCAAATATCACAGTTGCCTGAACGTAGAGAGTGGCACTCAATGTGCTTTAAGTGGTTTGAAACCAAATATTCAATAGCTGCTTATAGAAAACCCGTTTCAACTGTCTCATTGACGTTCTGAAATTTTCTTGTGACTTTCATTAAACAAAAAACGTTAAATTTGAAAAGTGTTGTTCAAGTGAAAACAGTATCATTAGGCATTCAAGTAAGACATTTCCATTTTGGCTACCTAGTCCTCTGAAACACTAATGGGAACCCTATTGGGAACAACTGATCTAATGCAAGGCCAAAGTAAAACAATACCTTATAAACGCTGTAACGTGCAGATCCTGGAAGCCTCAAATCAGTACGTATTGGTCTCAAACATTAAATTTTTATTTGTATTACTATTATTGTTGATCAATGATGACATAGTCTCATACAGGTAACTCCATGAATTTTAAGAACAGTGTAAAAACCACTTGTTCAGCTAAACTAATGTCAAAATAAATCTCGTTTGAAAGTTCCCCCCTCCCCCCCCCCCCGGTCCACCCAATAACAAAAAGTGAACAAGAAAATAAAACACTGACCTGACTGAAGGTGTTGGGGCCGACAGACTTGAGCTTGTTTCCACTGAAGTCCAGCTCCGTGATGTGCTGACTTACGCAGTCAGGGATTCTGAAAAGCCCGCGGCCCGAGCAGTTGGCTGTCAACAGCCCGCGGCTACATGGGCAGTCGCGGTAGTACCACGAGCAGTCACCAGGGGTCACCAGCAGCGCCACCGCCACCTGAAAAAAAGTTTGAACACACGAGTGGTAGCACTGTTTATTGGCGACTTTCATGCAGTGTTACCACATTTTATGTCTATATTCGTGACACAATCAGACTAATGACGTTCTACAAACAGTAAGGTGTCTTGTTAAAAAGGAAAGATAGGCTTATTATGTGAATGGAGCGCATCGCATTCAGGCCTTGAGGCTAGTCGCGTAGGGACGCGGGCCGGGCGGGCGAAGTGGCGGTAGGTGAGTGCACAGTAGACTTGGCCACTGTTTCTATGTTTCGATACAGTGTATCGATACGTGGAACAGTTTCAGTGTTTCGGAACTGCTGTGGTTCACTGTTTCGAAACAGTGATGTTTCATTCCTCTCCTGTCTCGGATAACCGGACCAGATTCGATCTCGAGCCAGACACAGAAACTGTATCGTTGTTTCAAAATAAGGCTGTTTCAGTCCACCTGTGCTTGGAACGGACTAATTGTATCGAAACAGTGATGCTTCATTCCGCTCAGTGTCCGACGAGATTCGGGCTCGGCACAGGTACTGCAACGCAACATACCACTTCAAGAAACACATTCAAGAGTGTCGAAATCTTTTTGACAAGCAATAGAATGAAGTTTAAGATATTCGAAAATAAAGCTTCGTTTCTAGCTGACTGTCCTACTCCGAAATGGCGTAACATCTGCTTTATAAACACTAATCAAACAATAAAACAACGCATACTATTCACATTCAAAATAATAAATATGTGAAAATCATTCAGTTTTATAACATACGCTTCTCTGTTCATGTACAGTAATCATATTAAGAAACGCAAGTAAGCCCACAACATTTTGAATAAAAAAAGGCGTGGAGTGACCGTTATTAGACATATATATAAATTTGATGTAGGTATAATTGCAAGCAATCTGTTTGACATATCACTGACAGTGTAATGGTAAACGGGAAGGGCTGGGAAGCATGGTGAATTTATAATAACGATTCGAAACACCTTGAAAGACAAATTTTTTTTCTGTTATATTTTGTTATATATTCGAATTATTTGGCGTTATTTGTGAGTCTATACTCACTGTGCGTATTATCCACAATGATTCCCTTTGTGTGCATGGAAATTAGCATGATGGATATATTACCCATACTAACGGAATGTGGGAATCCCAGTAGCATATCCGTTGGTTCTGCAGTTTGCTCCCACCCCCAGTTCCGTTCGTGGTGGTTCATCTGTCTTCAGCTATGGCTGTCCCCAACCAATTGAAAAGTATGAAAGTCACGCGACACGAAAGCAGCACATTTGCTGCAGGAAATACAAAACTGCCAAGACGCCTAAGTGATAGTTTCATACTTTCTGCGACATGATTAGCGCTCTCGCACCTCATTTGTGTTTATATGGACATACTTATACAGAGGGCATTCAAGATGATAAAATGTGTTTATTAGATTACAAAACACAAACTGTTTCACTGTTTCGAAACAGCGTATCGAAACATTACATTGCACTGTTTCATTTGTTTCGAAACAGTTACGTGTTTCGGTTTGCCCATCTCTAGTGCACAGAGTACTCTATCTCTTTTGTTCTACCCATGGAATTTAAGACATCCAGACATCTAGCAAGATTCCCATCTGACAGGTGTTAACATTTTGTTAATAGCGCGTGACGTAATCAAGCGTAATGTACAGTATGGATTCGCATATGCTGGTGGGTATCGATAATTTCATTTATAAGATAATAAGTTCATACAAAACTGTTTGTACATAAACGTCATATTTCGTGCTTCACTGCTTACGTTTTATGTGATTAGAATAATTTTGATATTATTTGGCATGAAACAATATAAATTTTATTTTCACTCATTTTTTATGTTTATGTAAATAATTTGTTTCAGCTAACCGAAGTATTTATTTAATTAGATTTTTTGGTTAAAAATATAATCCTTCTCACCTCTTTCACTCTTGATTCGAAGAACAGTGGTAGAAGACGAGTCGTGTGAAGTTGTTTGTAAAGAGTAGGCATGTTTTGCATTTAGTTGGAGTTTCTAGCTCATGGGAGCAGTGGTAAGTTATTTTTTCCAGCCAGTTGTTTGAAGAGTTTAAGTACATGGAAGATAAAAATTGAACATCTATGATCATTTCGTAATTATTGATCCATCGAACTTCTACAATCCTGTTAAGTTTCAGGTTTCCTCGTATAGGAAAGGAGAAAACAATCGAACTCTGAAGACAACGATGTCAACGTTTACCAGCTAAGTACCACGTACAGAAACTAATTAATGTGAGAATGTCCACTTTTAAAATTCTGCAAATTGAAATAATTCTGCAGTCAGATTTGTCAGTAACAGTTTGATCTTTTATTGAAAGTGGACATGTTACAAGTATGAATGTAAGAAAAACGAGTTTCATACGCACAAATTTCAATTCACGGCAAAAAGAATACTATATTCTCCGTAAAAAAATAATGACAAAGTGTAATACCAGGCACTCGATCCACAGGGAACTGGCTTCCTTCTTTTGCGAGTTGTTCACCGCTCCTGATTACTGAGATGGCTACTATGTACAGAACGAAGGAAGGTGAGAAAATAAACAACTCTTGTGTCGCATTTGCCTTATTTATTGCTTTCTTCGACTTATTGCTAACAAGCTGGGCATGAAGCACATCTGTGCTCTTTGAGATAATCACATCCCCTTTGTGTAATTAACAAAAGCTGAAGCACTGTTTTGCTCCACGTAACCAAGCACCCAAACTTTAATGACAGGAGACTCTTTTGTGCAGTACCTTGAAACAGACCAGATAGGTCGCTTCAGTGAAGCGTGTACCGTATGGAAACAAAATTCGACGCTAAATGGATGGCTGGAAACGTAGTAGAGAGCGAACGTTACGACTGCAACTAATGTGAACTCAAGCCAGTACCAATGAACGTAGCCTAAGTCGTCTTAAACACATTCAGGGTGCGAATAGAAAGTCCAAGTGTAGAAAGTAAGCAGAGCTGTATTATAGATTTGCAGACAGAGGTCTCAGCAAGATGCGAAGTACCGACCCAGCTACCAGGGTGGGAATTTATTTCCTGTAGCATGCCAAAGGCAGTCCCCATGAAAGGTGTTGCAAATGCGAGAAGTGGAACAAACTATCACACGTACAATATCACTACCACTCACTGCGTCTCCCTCCACATCGCTGGAGATGGAGTGATGGGATATTAGAACTTTGGTAGCAGGGAACTGCGGTGATTTTTACAATATGTAAGAATAAAAAGTACCAGTCTGTTCGCATCGAATATCGCATAGTTTAACAAGGGTTCCTCCCCAGCAACCATGGACCTTGCTGAGCTTATGTATCTCAATACAGATAACAGTACCTTAAGTGCAGCCACAACGGAGGGATATCTGTGGAGGTGCCAGACTATCCTCTGGTTCTAGAAGAGAGGCAGCAGCTTCTTTAATAGTTGTAGGGGAACAGTATGGATGATTGACTGATCTGGTCATACAAGATTAGGCAGCATGGGCTCGCAGTGCTGGTACCGCAAACGGCCGGAAACAAACTCTGCAGGCGTTACTTTCCCCCAAGAGCTTGTAGCTCTACTGTATGGCTTACTGATGATATCCTCTTGTCTAAAATATTCCGGAGGTAAAGTAGTCTCAATTCAGATCTCCGGTGGGGACTGTTGACGAGGATGTCATCATCAGGAAACACAAAACTGGTGTTCTACGGATCGAGCGCAGAATGTTAGATTTCTCAATCAAGTGGGTAGGTTAGAAATTTAACAAGAGAAATGGATAGGTTAAAGTTAGATACAGTGATAAATAGTGAAATGCAATGCAGGAAGAACAGGACTCCTGGTCAGGTCAATATTGAGTTGTCAACACAGAATGAAATAGAAGTGATGGAAGATTAGACTTAATAATGATTAAGAAAACAAGATATAGCTAAGATACTGTAACAGCATAGCGAGCGGTATATTGTGCTCGAGATAGACATGAGGCCGACACTCACCACAGAAGTACGAGTTTATATACTAAACAGCTACGTAGATGATGAAAACACTGGAAAACTGTATGATGAGGTAAAAGAAATGATTTAGTCAGCAAAGGGAGACGAAAATGTAATTTTTATGAGCGACTGGGATTCCGTAGTTGCAAAAAGAAGAGAAGGAAAAAACAATAGGTGAACATAGGCTGGGGAAAGGAACGAATGAGGAAGCCACCTGGTAGAGTTTTGCTTAGAGCACAATTTAATCATGGCTAACACTTGATTTAAGACTCATGAAAGAAGGTTGTATACGTAGAAGAGGCCTGGAGACTCGGGAAGGCTCCAAATTGATTAAATAGTGGTAAGGTAGAGATTTCGGAGCCAGATCTTGAATTACAAAACGATTCCATGGTCAGACATTGGTCTAGCCATGAAGGATTGGTCAAAAATTGCATATTAAGGGAAGAAATTGCAGCAAGGTAGGAATTTAAGGAGATGGGATCTGTATAAACTGATGGAACCAGAGGTAGTTACGAGTTTCAGAGGGAGCATTAATCAAAATTGGACTGTAACAGGGAAAATCATTCAACGGAAGACGAATGGTTAGCTTTGAGAGATGAAATAGGAATGACACCAGAGGTTCAAATAGGGAAAAGATAAGACCTAGTAGAAATTCTTGGATAACACAGGAGATACTGAATGTAATCGACGAAAGAAGAAAATGAAAAGTGCAGCATGTGAAGCAGACGAAAGGAAATCAGACGTCTAAAACATGAGATTGACTGGAAGTGCAAAATGGGTAACCAGGAAAAGCTAGAGGGCAAATGCAACGCTGCAGAAGCATATATAACTAAAAGAAAGATAGATGCTGTCTACAGGAAAATTAAGTAGAGCTTTGGTGGAAAGAGAAGCAGCAGTATAAATATCAAGAGCTCAGGTGGCAAGTCAATACAAATCAAAGAAGGGAAAGTTGAATGGTGGAAAGAAAATATGTGGAGGGTCAGTATAAGGGGAACAACCATGAGGAACAATATTGTACAAACAGAAGAGCAAATAGGTTAAGATGAGATTTGAGATATGATGTTGTGAGAAAAATTTGATAGAGCGCTGAGAGTCCCAAGCTGAAAAAGGCCCCTGGACTGAAGACGACATTCCTTCAGTGTTATTGAGATCTTTGGGACAGCCAACCATAATAAAATTATTCCACCTGGTGTGTAACATACATCAGGAATAATGTAATAATTCCAGTTCCAATAAGGCAGCTGTTGGCAGGTATGAATACTACTGAACCATAACTTTAATAAGACTTGGCTGGAAAATATTGCCACGAATTATTTACAGCAGAACAAAAAAAAAAAAAAAATTAGAAGCTGGCCTCGAGGTAGTTTAGCTTGAGTTCCCAAGAAATATAAGAACACGCCAGGTAACACTGCCTCTACGACCTACCCTCAAGACAGGTTGAAGAAAAATAAACCTACGTCTATAGCATTTGAAGAAGGCTTTTGGCGATGTTGATTGGACTACACTCATTACGATTTTGAATGCAGTTAGGATTAAATTCAGGAAGTAGAAGATTATTTGTGACTATTACAGACACCAGGCTGCAGTTATAGGAATCTAAGGACACGAAAGAGAAAGTGCAGTTTAGAAGAAACTGGAAGTAGGGTTGCAGGCTACCGCGACGTT
The DNA here is from genome assembly GCF_021461385.2 of Schistocerca piceifrons. NCBI lineage: Eukaryota > Metazoa > Arthropoda > Insecta > Orthoptera > Acrididae > Schistocerca > Schistocerca piceifrons. The sequence goes on from NC_060139.1 coordinate 670,545,066, forward strand.
ATTCAATCTATACACTGAGCAAGCTGTGAAAGATACGAGGTTGAAATTTGGAAAGGGAATTAAAGTTCAGAGAGAAGAAAAAAAATGTAATAACTGAAATGTACTTGCAGTAACGAATACGAACAACCATCAGCTGTATAAGGGAATGACCATAATGAAAATCTGGGACTCCAACTTTACACAAGTCGCCGCCTTAACCGTTTTGACTACCTGTGCGCGATACCACACTGTAACTTCCATACATCGTCGTTCCCGGCTCACAAGCTGTACTCGTACGAAGGTTATGTAATTCAGGTACAGGGGTGGACATTTAAATTGTAAGTCGCTGCCTGGAATCGGCGGGTAAATACGATACTATAGCTCCTGTGTTGTTAAGAAGAACGATGCATTGTTCATTGAGACATGTATGCATACATTTCATTTATTTCATAACGGCTGTAGTCACCGCAGTGCCCCTTCCTTCGAACATGCATACATGTACGTTGTTCTTCTTAGCAACACAGGCATTGCAGTATCGTATTTATGCGCTGATACCAGGCAGCGTACTTCAATTAAAATGTTCTCCACTGAACAAGAATTACATAAGGTGCGTACTTGTATGGACAGTGTCTTGAAAAAATTCTATGAGATGAACATCAACAAACGCAAAACAAGGCTAACGGAGTGCAGTAGAATTAAACAGGCGATTCTGAGAGAATCAGAGGCACTAAAAGTAGTTGATGTGTTTTGATATTCGGGCAATGACGCCCAAAGTATAGTGGATATAAAATGGAGATTGGCAACAGCAAGAAAAGTATTTCTGAACAAAAGAAACATATTAAAATCTAATAACAATTTAAACGTTAGGAATTCTTTTCTCAAAGTATTTGTCATTAGCGTAGCCTTGTGTGGATGTGAAACGTGGACGATAAGCTGTTCAAGCAAGAGAAAAGATCTTTTTGAAATGTTTCGCTATGAAAGAATGATGAAGATTAGATGGGTAGATCGAATAACAAGTCAGGAGGTGTTTCCCTGTTGTACTGCCACTCGCAGTGCCGCCATGATGCAATTTTTCTTCGTTAATTATAACAACAATTGCAGCCTGCACTCCATAGACAACATACCTTAAAGTGTAAGTCGATATTGTTTCCTTCTAGTTAAAGCTGCCAATTCTAGATAATCAAACGGAACGAACATTGTTTTTTATACTGTGCTAAAATTTTTGAGTGTTTGGAGATGACAAATAGCAAACTTAGAGCACTGACAGTCATTCGCCTTTATCCAGAGTCACAATCAGCTGCTACAAGATATATGGGTGGTAGCCAACAACTGGTGTCTGTTTACAAACAAAAAGAAATTACGAGGTCTGCCTGTAAGCAAATGCTAACGTATCTCTTGTGCGCAGCTGGCCGTGAAGTGGAGGACCTTCCGACTGATCATGGCCAGTGCCATGGAATTTTAGAACTTCGCCGTCACTGGCGTGCTTTTATCAGCAAGGTCCTGCTTGGACCACGTGTTGACTGCAAGCTGGGACCCGACGAACTGCGAGCATTGGTGCTGACGTTGCCATCCACGTGTCACTATGCGCTCTTAACGAGTTGAAAACGAGAGAACGAGGTTATATTTCAAAAATTCTATCATTTTATCACTCTTCGTCATTACAGCTGGGCTAATAGAGAAAGAATCCGCTTAACTTCTGGAGAGGGGCGATTCTGAGGAGGACAGCCGTTCAAATCCCCCCTCCCTCCCAAATAGAGTTTCGCTCTACTAGAACTACGATATGTTTAGTACAGTACATAACGACGTAGTAAATGGGACGATTACCGGTAGTACTGGTAGCATTGGTAGGGAAAAAAAACATAAATGAATGTGTGAGAGAGAAACTGGATTCTGACGACTTCTCTTTGTTTTTTGGTTTTGCACGTAAAGAGAAGTGCACGTTGTTCAGTGTTAGTTCATTGTGTATTTTATATCCTTACAAAATATAAATTGCGTTTTATTAGTAATGTAACCAAAGAAACTGCTTTTTATGTAAGTACAGTTTACAAGCACATAAAAATATCTGTATAATTATTGTTATTTATTCTGAACAGAACGTTCCAAAGGCATGAGTTTGCTGTTATTACTGACAAGTGCGAAAGTTGTTTATGAATAATAGAAACTTGTTTTATATAACCTCGACGAAGTATTGAAGCGATTTTTGAAATTTATTGTTTTGCTTCTTTTTTAATTTTACCTTTTTTATTAAGGAGATTGCGTTTTCTAGCACTATACGATAAATCAATACTGTTTTAATATCTTTACTACAACATCCCTTTGTTTCAAAGGTGAATGGAGTGGGAAGAAACCGTAATAACTGGTACAATGGGACATCTTCTCTGTCATGCACTTCCCAATACTTTGCAGAGTTTAGATGTTGATGTAGATATCAACAATTTTCGGATAAAACCTGAATTAAACATCGACAGTTTCAATTGTGCTATAAACAATTTATTTCTAAGTAACGGGGTGGGGGCCAACAATCTAGAACAAAAATATTTTGTAGGTTACTTGGTTCTTTATACAGTCCTAACTCAGTTTTCTAGACGGTTCACTGCTTCCAATTTCTAGTCGAACCTAGTAAGACCTTGATCGAATATACAAACAAAGCGATCGAATTGAGGTAACGCGCGATAGGTATGCAACACACCTAACGTACAAGTAATTTGTTTACTACCTCACGTGACCAGTACTATTAGGAAAACTACCACTCACTTACGATAGTTCACCGTAGTGTACAGTAGTTTTACAAATATGCCACCTGAGTATCCAGTATCCATAATTATTTTACCATAAACTGCTTAAAGCTAATGCCGGGATGTCTCCTTTGAATGGGAACAATCAATTTTCTTACCCAGTTCCAGCTTGTGCTCAGTCTCTAATGACCTCGTCATAACCAAGATCGCATTCGGGAGGACGACGGTTCAATCCCGCGTCCGGCCATCCTGATTTAGGTTTTCCGTGATTTCCCTAAATCGCTCCAGACAAATGCCGGGATGGTTTCTTTCAAAGGGCACGGCTGACTTCCTTCCCCGTCCTTCCCTAATCCGATGAGACCGATGACCTCGCTGTCTAGTCTCCTTCCTCAAAAACAACCAACCAACCATAACCAAGATGTTAACTCCTAATTTACCCAGCTTCCTTCTGAGAAGGATGAAGCAGGTGGGGAGAGGGGGAAGGATGTGTTCCCAAGTTTAAAAATTAAGTAGTAGATCTAATTTCGTTTGAATGACTGAGACAAAACGTCTACTTGTAAAAGACGCTGATCGACAACTGCTAAGGAACAACTGACGCTTGCTAAGGAACAGCTGCCAGCTGCTACAGAACAACCGAAATTGCTGCGGAACACCCAACCAAAGATAGTAAAATGACATGTAGAGAGCGGGACGCGTTAACCGCAGCTAAGCCTGTCCTCGACACTCTGTATGCATTCAATATTTCATGTATTACGGTGTTTGGCGAAGGTTATTGTGGAACAAATTAGTGCAGCATTTCGTGTGGGACGGCAGCACGTCTGAAAGACAATATAAGAGTGCTCGCGATCAAGGAGGAACAGCAGGACGGCTCGAAACCGGAAAAATTGTCACTACTGTGGCCGCAGTAATGGGTGTGTCCAAAAGTGTCATCGCGCTGTTACAAAAGGTCGCTGAAGGTGGAGATGCTATGTGAAAGCATCGAGGTAGTCGTAGGCCGAGCACCAGACTGCAAGAGGATCGAAATGTAGCTCTAGTGGCAAAAAGGACAGAGCCCTTGCAATTGCTACAGGTACACGCGTCACTGACAGAACCGTTTTGCGATGTCTGAATTAGGCTGGTTTGTGTGCTCGGAAACCTGTTAAAAGCACCGCTCTTCAGCCAAGCCATTGTCGAGAAGGAGTTCGTTGTTGTAGGGATAAGGTTACCATATCTAGCCGGGACCGCGGGGGGTGTAGCAATGAAGTAAAAAATTTATTTAATGAAATTACTTTTTATTTTGTTGCGTCAGAAGTAGTTAGTACACTACATTTTTCGGAAGTTTCCACGTCTTTCGTCAAGTCATTTTTCCCTTTTACATGTTTACAAAACTCCATGCAAATCAGCCTGTAGTTAAACTGGTAATGTAAGCTTCATTCCACAGTCCCTGTCAGCAACCGTTTTCTTTCATCAGTCCACTGGACCGAAATCAGCGAAAATACTCTTTCCACAGTAGCTTTGAGTGCGGTAACAGAAAACAAATACTCGCATAATTTTAGCAGTTGGCATTTGTGTTCAGGATTTTCGGTTTCCTTAAAACACTAAATCCACCTTTCTTCCACAGTGTTTAGACTTCCATTCTTGCGAGTCATCTTTAGTTTCTAAAAAGTTTCTTCAGATACATATATTCCTGAAAACAATTGTCGTCTTATATTTTTACACCATTTGTTAACCAGTTATATAATAGTGTTTTGAATCGTCACCCAGTATGGGGTTTCCGATAGAGTCATCCAATCAAATACTTGATATTTATCAAAAGAAACGTTCCTCTAAGTGATCGAAGGCTATGGTATAGAAAGTCATTATCTCTTCCTCAAATTTCGGAATTAAATTAATTATTTTTTGGTTAGAGTTCTGATACTTTAATTTGTTCAAAAAACGTTCAAATGTGTCTGAAATCTTATTGGACTTAACTGCTAAGGTCATCAGTCCCTAAGCTTACACACTACTTAACCTAAATTATTCTAAGTACAAACACACACACCCATGCCCGAGGGAGGACTCGAACCACCGCCGGGACCAGCCGTAATTTGTTCAAATTCGTCTTGGTTTGCATGCCAATAGAATTGGCAGTCTTCCTTCCATTCACACATCTTTGAGTGTCGATTAATATTTTTTTGTTTCAGTTAAAGACACTTTATTCTTCTCCAAGCTTTTTACATTTTTTTTCCAAACACAGTCAAGTCTGACTGCAGAAACATGTAAATTTCACTGTCCGGATTACCGAAAAAAATCTAATATTATTTTAGATGTCCTGTCCTCGACGTCAAAAAATTGTTTTAATGGAAACCAAAGCTTAACAATTCTCTCAGCTACGGGCGTTAACGACAGCTATCATGTTTCTGAGCGAGATAGAAATGTCTGATGAATGACATCAACGTATAAAGAGATCCCTTTTAAATATTTTCACGACGTTTATTTCAGTGTTGACAGTTAAGACTCCAGTAACGCTTGATAGTGTTCTGTAGAATATGGCTAAGACATCAAATTCCTTCTATATTTCTTCCTAGTTCTTCTTTAATTTGGTGAAACACATTCCGCTGGGCGCGTCGATTAAGCCCTCAGAAGTTGGTGTTGGTATTGTCTCCACAAAAAGCAATTAATTTATCTAATGGAATCTGCAGTGTCTTTACAGAACTTTGCAACTGTCTCCGATGTTTCGTTAATCAGTGAATCAGACTTCAACAGATTCTGTAGCATTCCGTCAGTTTTATAACTTATTGAAAAACTAAAGAAAACATATTTTCAGTCTTGGTTCGATGTCTCAGTGCCTATGTCGTAAAATGAAACTTCTTGCAATTGTTTTATGCATTCGGACATGGAGTGTAGTGCGAGAATATTTTTAAGAATCGTTGTAGCTTTGATACTGACTGTACACTGCTTTGCGGCGACTTTGGAGTCGGGATACATTGCAGCATTCAGTTTGACGGTACAGTCAAAAGAACTGATGGACTGATGATGCCTGACAACTTTAAAACCTGTTGCTAGTTCTGTAGCGCAACGAGCAATTCTTCCTGGGTATCTTAATCACGAATGTAGAAATAGGCTTAGATGTCGATGCTACCGCGGCTTTATTTCTATGATTCTTCATAGAAATGTGATGCGTCACATCTGCCTTATTTCCGTGAGTTACTGAGATGAAACAGCGACAAATCTCACACAGCGCTTCCTGATCCGTACGTCCTTTCTTAACAAAAGATCCCTCTTTTGTGTAATCATCCAAAAAGTGACACTTCTCTTTCCATGCTTAGGCATTTTCGTAAGCTATGATACGATAATTTTATTAGACGGTGAGCAGTCGACAGTAACACTTTAGTCACCGAATCACACGTCACTATACACTTCACGCCCTATATATCCGCAGTAAACACTTCCAACAATACTAACTTCCACTTGCTGTTCGTATTACGTTTGGAGAGAATCGTTTTATCAGATTACTATTCAAATGCAAAGTGCCTGATTCTTCTGCGTGGCCCTGCTTAAATAGTTCCAGCCCCGTACTACAGGAGAAGCCTGGTATTTTCTCGAATAATGGCTCTAGATAGTCGATACAGGACGTGCAACGTCATCTGTGAGACGACCTTGTCAACCCAAACTTGTTGACACAAATGAAACTAACAGAGGCTGCATTTACATGTTGCACTAACAGATGGCGTTACATCAGTACTTGAACCAAGCTCGAAACAGTATTTTGCAAAATCAGGATAAAATTGGATCTTGTGAGAATGTCGGGCAAGAAGGTCCATAACGGTGTTGATCCCGGTAAATCTTGATGGATGACACTCCTATGTAAGGTGAATGCTGGTTGTGATCAGCAACAGTTGTCCAGAGTGATGTTCTCTGACGAATTCCTCTTTCAAGTGGCAAGTGAGTCTGGCCACCAGTTGGTGTGGAGAGAGAGGGAACACGCTATGCATGACAGAATGTTCATGAACGTCATCGGTATGGCCTAGGCGTTATGGTGATGGCACGCATTAAGCACAATGGCCAATCATCACTGCATGTCTTAGCTGGGGTTGACTTCGACTGTATCTGAAGTCACATATAGAATATTCATTTATTAGATACTGATGTCCAGTTCTGATACATACACACATATACATAATTTACTAGCAAATGCATGCACCCATAGATACAAACAATACCAAAAATAATAATAAAAAAACATCCAAACGTGAGTAAAAGTGGCCTAAAACATTACTGCAGTATACTGAATGCAATATTTACCCAAATGCGTTTCTATTAAATGTTCTTAAACTTTTTACATGTTGAGAGCTACAGAAAAAAGTTAAGATCTTAAAACTATACAATTCATCGTGAGGGCCTTATTAGAAAATGGAAACAAATCGAACTTTCTCATAGCCAAACCATATACGTATGTTTTTCCTACATCACGAAATTGTGTACTTAATTTCATCTCTCAGTATATGGTAGAGACCCTTTTTATTAACTAGCTTGGTTGTAAGTAAAGTAAGAAGTAATTGAATTGTTTTTAAATTGAACATCTCGTATTTCACTACGAAAACAAAAAATTGCTGTTACCTTTGCATTTATAGATATGTACTTGTAAGTTGGAAGTATTTTGCGATCCGAATTGTCAACGCAGTGTAAAATTTTCAGTTATAACTCACAGTCTGCTTATAACAATAAACCCATTGCAATGTTTTCTATAAATACTGGCAGATTTTTGTAGCCAGCAGTCCAATCTTCCGTCAGATTATGAGGCGAAATCGATGTTTGCCGTCGATCCTAAGAATGTGATAATAAACAGTATTATTTAAAATGGTGCATCTGTAAACTTTATTATTATACGTATCACACGTAAAGTCTGTAGATCGCAAGAATACCAGATTATCTACGAGAATCAGCAGTTGCAGCAAAGAAGAAAAGAAGAAGATAAATACTTCGCTTAATTTACACCCCCATCTGATGAACTATTCGCAATATTCGCTGTTGTCATGAACTGCGACAAATTCCTTCACACTTCAGCAGATTTTTAAATGGTGTAACGTTACAAAGTGGCGGAGGAGCTGGGATTCTTAATGAGCCAGACTGCAGTGTTGACACTAATTTCAAGTTCCAATGGACGATGGTTGCTCACAATAAGACAAGGAATGTAATCTCTATGAGAAATTGACGACAACATCGGTGTGGAAGCCGCCAACAGCTGACTATACGTAACCTTGTTACCACAGCCGACCCATAACCTGATACGCACGCCATGGTTTCCACATGTCAGAAGCCAGAAGATATTTGGAAACACATTTCTTTAATGCTAGCAGCAGCGCAAACTTAATAAAGTAAGAGGTGTGAAAAAAGATGAATAGCAAATCTAATTTATATTTGTTTATTTTGTGTGATACAAAAACTACCGTATGTGACGAAGTAAATAGTGGAAACCGAAATAGGGAGGGAGGCGAAGATAATCCATAAAATGTAGTTAATTTAACTGAAAATCGATCAGAAAGCGGGGATGCAAGGTGTGAATAGAAGCAGTGTTATGCAATTGGATATCGGTTCACTAACGAGAAAGCCACTAATGGTGGACATAACTTAACTGAAATAATAACCAAATTTAATGAGTCAGCCACCAAACAGTATCAAAATATTGATCAACAGGGTCTAAAGCTTGCTCAAAAGCTTGATCAAAAGAAGAGAAAGCTTGACAGATTAGAGCAAACTATAGAAAAACAAAATGAGGACCCTAAAGATTTTCGGCAGGAGTTAAATACAGTCAAAATAGATATTATTAATACCACCAGATTTATTGAAAATGTAGAAAAAGAATTCATTGGATTTTTAAAAAATTTTAGTATCGAAAACTAGAAGTTTCACACTAGATTAAATTTGATTAACAAAAATGTAGAGAAAGTAAACAACGACCTCTCAGCTGAAGTTGACAGGCAAGATAAAAATAACAAAATTTTGCATGGTAAAATAAAAAGGAGACAAACATTTTAAATTTTAAATATGTATAGCTTGAAAAACATTAAAATTCTGAGATTTTAACTATAAAATGCACTATTGATATATGTGCAACTAAAGTTAGACATGTCCAAAAGAAAGTTGATTAAATTGAGGAAAGTGTGGTTATCAAAGTTTATAGTTCCAATAACAATAGTGGGTGCGGCAACACCAATATAAAAACTTTCCCTAGTGAGAACACGATCCATGCTGTGGATTGACAATATAACGTCAAAAAATTTCTGGATGGTAGAGCACTTCCCTGGACAAATCAACACGTCCAAACAGATATGACTTTTGAAAAAGCTTTTTTAAGCAAATTCTAATCTGACACAAAACAGGCAAGAATTAAGACAGTGTTTTTAGATGGTTCATGTTTTAGGGAAGGCAATGATACTGAGAAAAACTTATATGAAGAGCCATTAGAACAGTGGTACATCTGGACAAACCTCTAGATGAATTAATACATATTGACGCTTTAAAAAGACATTTACCACATAAAGTTCAATGGGGTCTAATTTATTAGCCAGACGATTCAACAGAGCAATTTCTTAGTTGTGTTGACAAACAGGATACGGCCTGGGAAACGAATGATAGGCAGAGAAAAGAGTATAGGGAACCCAGGCGCAATCATAATGGAGTGGCTAAGCAGCCACCATGATGAAAGCAACAGAAAAAGTGTTTTGAATAATGATAGCTCTGAAAGTACTCAATGTTATGAATATAGTCTTAAGAATTTATTTAATGATGTAAATTTTAAGAATTTTTGTGAACCTTTTTTAGCTGACATAAACTGTGATGAAAAAGTTCGTCATGTACTTAATTAGCATAAAATTTATGATATTAATTATACGTTTAGTGACACTCGTGATGTGTATAAAGACGGTGATGTTTTTGAAGCTGTTAGTGATGACGATGATTTGCTATATGAAAAATTAGATGGAATGATTTGATTGGAAATAAAAGTTAGTGATATGTATGTATGTTTTTGAAGCTGTTAGTGATGATGATTTGCTATATGAAAAATTAGATAGGATGATTTAGGAGGAAATAAAAGGTAGTGATATGTATGATAATGGGAGTGCCATTATTGGTCTTGATAATATTGGTGATGATGATGATGTAGGTACAGATAGGAATGTACATAATAATCCAATCGTTCCAGTTGTAATTAGTGAGATAGTGTCCAGGTGTTCAGATAAAGTCAAAAGAGAGGAATTGCTTAAGGACAGATCAGAGAACCTTACTACAGAGTATTTTGATAAATCTGTAAAACATAGTGAGGAAGAAGGGATAGTGGATGTAATTCATCAAGAGTTTAGACTAGAAAGTAAAGATAATTGTAAAGCATATGTTGAATCCAACTGCAATATCAGAGTTGAAACTGTATTGAAAGTAGTATCCCCATTGAAAATGACGAAGATATGTGTTTCAGGGAGATTGAGGAGGTCTTATTATATAAAAGGTAAAATATACGTAACAATGAAATTCAAGGGAGCCCATATATACATGTCCAATTGTATAACTTTAAACGAAACTGCCTGACAGATATTGGGAGTCCGACTTTTGGGATCTCTAGGAAACTGAGAGATAAAACAAAAGAGATTGTCAATTTTACTGAATTCCCTGTAACTGGAGTTAAGCCAAAGGGTGCGACAGGGAGAAACAGTAAACTATAATTACCAAACAGGTTCTTCTATGATTTAAAATAATTAATGGGATATTCACACAAGGGTGCCTATTGTTGCAAGACCTGAATGAATATCTAATATTAGGTATAGACTGGATAACAAAAGGTAACCCACCAGGGTAGCCGAGAGCACTAACGCGCTGCTTCCTGGACTCGGGTAGGCGCGCTGGACCCGGATTGAATCCGTCGGCGGATTAAAGATGAGGGCCGGTATGCCGGCCAGCCTGGATGTGGTTTTTAGGCGGTTTTCCACATCCTGCTAGGTGAATACCGGGCTGGTCCCCCAGTTCCGCCTCAGTTACATGACTCACAGATATTTGAAAACGTTTGCACTATTTCATGACTTACACTAGATGCAGACAGTTGGGGTACACTATTTCTGTCGTGGGGGGTTCGGGGCGGCGGCAGGAAAGACATCCGGCCACCCTCTGCAATTAACACTGCCAAATCCGTCATAACAAAGCCGACCCTGCGTTGGAGCGGGACAAAGGCCCGAGAAAGAAAGAAAGAAAAAAACTGGATAACAAAAGCTAAAGTTCAATTTAAATGGGATCGTAAAGGATTATATTTACTGACGCAAAAACTGGAATTTCAGGGGAAACAGAAATGTTAATGAAACTTCCTGGCAGATTAAAACTGTGTGCCAGACCGAGACTCGAACTCGGGACCTTTGCCTTTCACGGGCAATTGCTCTAGAAATGTTAATGTTAAGTAATGCTACCAGTAACCAGATCTAGGGGATGGAAGAAGCTTGTGCTTCAGGTTATTATGAGGAAGAGAAAGAGTGCTATGATGATCCTTTTGGTAGATACTCTTAGTGTGAACTAGTTAAGAGCAAAGCAGAGAAGGCTAAGGAATTAAGCGTTAAATGCACTATGTCTCAATAGATTGCTTTAAAAGAATGGTGTCTGGAAATGGGACGACGAATGTCGTTCTGCATTTGATGACATCAAAACACAGTTAGTTAACAGTGACAAATTACACGGATCTAACACATCCACCCCTTTTTTCCTACAACTGATAGCAGCGATTTTGGATTGGGAGTCCGCGTATTACAAGAAAAAGAAGTAGACAGGGTTAAAGTGCACCATTCAGTTGCCTTCACAAGTAGGACATTTAAAAAACATGGGGAGAAACTACTCCATTTCAGAAAAAGAACTTTTAGTTGTATTACGGTGATTTCAAAAATTTAGGAATAATTTACTAGGTTACCAAGTAAAGATATATACACATCATAAAGCCATCGTTGCATGATGCATGCATAGCTGGAGCCATCAATATCTGGATTCTGTCAGTTTCTTGTGGAGTGTATACTTCGAAGACTCGACAACAACTTCGAAGTACACACTCCACAAAAAATTCACGGAATCCAGGTATTGAGGCTCTGGTTATGGATGCATTGATGTATCTGATTCTCTATACATGGAGCGCATAGGGGCCTAAAGATGGCATTAATGAGATGCCAAAACTAGTCGTGTAAATAAAAGAACAGCTTCTGAAAACATACTGGTGAGTTTATTTTGATAAATACCGGAATTTCGTCTCTATTGCTTCGTAATTAGCGAGGCATCTCCAACGACGAAAAAGTATCTGGATTTTCTAACATCGTGCACACAAGTAATGTTCGTTTAACTCAATGTTGATCGCATCGCTGTGATTGGTGAGAAATCTGTGGAGCAGTAAAGCAGAACCTTTGGATCAATCGAAGTACATTGTGTGATCTAAAGTAACCGGACACCCCCAAAACCATACGTTTTGCATATTAGATGCATTGCGCTGCCGCCTACCACCAGGTACTCCATATCAGAGACATCAGTCATCATTAGATATCGTGAGAGAGCAGAATATGGCGCTCCGGAGAACTCACGGACTTCGAACATGGTCAGGTAATTGGGTCACTTGTGTCATACGTCTGTACGCGAGATTTCCACACTCCTAAACATCCCTAGGTCCACTGTTTCCGATGTGATAGTGAAGTGGAAACGTGAAGGGACACGTACAACACAATAGCGTACAGATCCAGCTCGTCTGATGACTGACAGAGACCGCTGGCAGTTGAAGATGGTTGTAATGTATAATAGGTGGACATCTATCCAGACCATCACACAGGAATTCCGAACTGCATCAGAATCCACTGCAAGTACTACGACAGTTAGCCGGAAGATGAGAAAACTTGGATTTTATCGTCAAGCGGCTGCTCATAAACCACTCATCACGTCGGTAAATGCCAAACGACGCCTCGCTTAGTGTAAGAAGCGTAAACATTGGCGATTCAACAGTGGAAAAACGTTGTGTGTAGTGACGAATCACGGTACACAGTGTGGCGATCCGATGGCAGAGTGTGTGTATGGCGAATGCCCGTTGAACGTCATCTGCCAGCGTGTGTAGTGCCAACAATAAAATTTGGAGGCGGTGGTGTTATGGTGTGGTCGTGTTTTTGATGGAGGGGCTTGCACCCCTTCTTGTTTTGCGTGGTACTATCACAGCACAGGCCTACTTGCTGTCTTATGCACTTTCTTTCTTCCCACTGTTGAAGAGCAATTTGGGGATAGCGATTGGATCTTTCAACACGATCGATTACTTGTTCATAATGCACGGCCTGTGGCGAACTGGTTACGCGACAATAACATCCCTGTAATGGACTGGCCTGCACAGAGTCCTGATCTGAATCCTACAGAACACCTTTGGTATGATTTGGAACGCCGACTTTGTGCCAGGCCTCACCGACCGAAATCGATACCTCTCCTCAGTACTGCGCTCCGTGAAGAATGGGCTGCCATTCCCCAAGAAACCTTCCAGCACCTGATTGAATGTATGCCTGTGAGAGTGGAAGTTGTCATCAAGGCTACGGGTGAGCCAACATCCGGCCGGAGTGGCCGGGCGTTTCTAGGGGCTGCAGTGTGGAGCTGAGCGACCGCTACGGTCGCAGGTTCGAATCCTGCCTCGGGCATGGATGTTTGTGATGTCCTTAGGTTAGTTAGGTTTAATTAGTTCTAAGTTCTAGGCGACTGATGCCCTCAGAAGTTAAGTCGCATAGTGCTCAGAGCCATTTGAACCATTTGAGCCAACATCTTACCGATGTGTGCCACGAACTTGTAAATCATTTTCAGCCAGGTGTCCGGATACTTTTGATCACATAGTGTATCTGAACAGCGTTCACTGAAAATTCGAGGAAATTAAAGTGATAAATATTTTCGTCACGTTGACACAGAGACGAATAACAAGCACAAACATTGGAGATGTTTACGAAGCGGCCTTTTGCTTATCATTTGGGCGGCCTTCAAGTCATGTGGCTAGCGGCTACTGCCACAGTTATCCGCTAGCTGCGATATGGCTCGCCGTATTTCATAGCCTCTGCGAAAAATTTCATGCCCTGTCAAAGATGATTACTGCGTCTTAAGGCTAGTGAGGTCGAGTAGGCAGCTGATAGGCTCCCACATGTCGGTCAGATTCACACAGCCCTGTGGATGTCCTCACTAACAACCAGCTTGAGGCACGGAAGTAGAAATCTCCTTTCCTATGGACAAATCGCCAAAACTGTTTTATTGCATGGAATTCCTGTGCCACCCAGATAGGGTCCTTACCTATCTGCCACCAGGGACCAGGGTCCGATACCTGCCTTAGTGCCACCAGCTGATGCTGAAGTTCAGTCCAGAGCGAGTCTCCAAAAATTTATTGCGATATTAATTGTGTTTCAGGATTCGCGCAGAAACACTTTATGTAGGAACTACATGTACTATGAAACATAAACCACTTAAACCACTTTATGACAGCTACTCACCTCTATATTGTATGACGCCTAGTGGCTTTACGGCCATGTGACGCGGTAAGTCAAGTACCGTATACCTCCGAATTTAAGATGACTCCGAATACAAGACGAACCCCCACTCCACCCCTTCCACTGTTCAACAAGGGATTACAGAAAAACATGTATACATATACTAGGTTTATTTTGAAAATATAAAGATGGTTACCACACTGCAGGTACCTGACGGAGACATTAAAAGTTCCAGTACACATAAAATAAAATCAGGTAAAGGTACAGATGCCGCTTAGTCCTCCTCACGAGAATGGTCCACAGAAACTGCAATGTCACTGCCTCTGTCACACTTATCTGTCGTTTCTTCCCATAGTAGATCGTCTTTAGATTGTTCAAATGGCTCTGAGCACTATGGGACTTAACTGCTGAGGTCATCAGTCCCCTATAAGTTAGAACTACTTAAACCTAACTAACTTAAGGACGTCACGCACATCTATGAACGAGGCAGGAATCGAACCGGCGACCATAGCGGTCACGCGGTTCCAGATTGTAGCGCCTAGAACCACTCGGCCACCCCGGCCGGCAGAGCGTCTTCGCTCCCATCTAACTCATTTTCTAAACAGTACCTCTTTAAGCTGTTCACAACTGATGCACTGTATATGTGTGTCCAAGCAGTGTTGATCCATTCCGCAATTAGAGATACCGAAGCCTTCATCAGCTTTCCGCCAGGGGTCAGGGTTTGAGGGCAATGAAGTAACCAATTGCCGTACAGCTGCTTCAGATGGCTTTTAATTCGCTTATTCACCACCATATCTAACCCTTGTAGTCACTGGACTCGGATTCGGAAGGACGGCGGTTCAATCCCGCGTCCGGCCATCCTGATCTAGGTTTTCCGTGATTTCCCTACATGCCTCCAGGTAAATGCCGGGATGGTTCCTTTGAAAGGGCACGGCCGACTTCCTTCCCCATCCTTCCCTAATCCGATGAGACCGATGACCTCGCTGTCTGGTCTCCTCCTCCAAACAACCCCCTACCCCTTTGTAGTTGCGATGCCATGCTTCCCGAAATGACGACAAGATTTGTGTTTAATTTCAAAATTTCTGCCTTCAATGCCGGTTGTCAGACGCCTATTGAGAGCATCAGGGATCAACATCGCACCATTCTTAAGAAGAGCACCTGGCCCCCTCCTCCAGACTGTAAGGAGCCAATCTATAACCAACTCATTGAATGGCCATCCTTTTCCGTTGCAACGAAATCGATACCAGGTGGCAGCTTTGCCTTTGGTATAATTTTACTATTGACGATGATGTAGGATCACAGGAGTCAGTAAACAGCAGTTAGTAAACAGGAGTCTCGTCAGCGTTTCCGAATGCCTCTTAAGGTAAGCACGCTCTTTTCTCAGTCTTATAACATGCCGTTTATACACGTGTAGTTTATACACGTGTCGTTTATACTCGACCAACGACCTCGTATGTGGACGATGCCGGAAGACTCTAAGCAAGGGACGTTCGACATGGCAGCACTAGTGCATTGCGTTGCATTATCCTTGTACACCAAGTAGAGCTGGCTTTAAATAGGCACCGCGTTCCTGTGCCAAATCACGTGGTTTATTTCGTATGACATCGCGGGAAACTGCTATTCCTTCTTTACGTTTCTCGCGCACAAATGCTACTACTTCCTTTTCAGTATTTTCGAAATGTCCAGTGGACCACGGAAAGCTTTTCTAGTCGACTTCCCATTTGTCAGACGTCCTTTGTCCTTTCGCCACCTCTCAAATTGGCTTCAGTGACGTCTTATTTTCTCGAAGCTGGTTAATTATTTGTTGCTTCTGCATGCCGAACAAACATAATTTTGAAGTTTTCCTCATGGTAAAAAAAAAAAAAAAAAAAAAATCGATGTTGAACCAGGTTGTTCCACAGCATGATTCATTACACACTTTAGCAGGCAATTTAGAAGTGGGATCTACTTAGCCAAACAAGTTGCCACAACAACACTTCTTGCTATCGTACAACAATGTCCAAAGCGCATGCGGACGCTCAAGCTTAAAGCGGTAAGCGTGGCAGAGAGCTGTATGGAAGCTCGTGGTTCTGTTCGGAAAAGAAAAGATAAACTCCACATCATATGCCGCGAATGCAAGACGATCCCCTTAGGGATTGCGATAATGGCTGACACAATCAGTTTTCGATTTTTTTTTCAACGCCAGTTTAATCTGAGTGCTAAAAGCACTCGAAATAACCAGTTTCGGAAATGACCGATTTTCGGATATTTATTGCTGTTATTTCCTGTAATAAACGTAGAAATCGGACAAAGACTGAAAAAGTTTGACTCCCTCAGTTAAAAGACATATAGAATCGAAATATTAAATTAAATAGGCAAATAATAGGAAACGGGTAATAAAAGCAATTTATTTCCTATAATAATCGTAGAAATCGGACAAAGACTGAAAAAGTTTGACCCCTCAGTTTAAAGACAATCGAAATATTAAATTAAATAGGCAAATAATAGGAAACGGGTAATAAAACCAATAAAAAGCAGTACTAAAATACAATGCCTTGCCTTCGCGGACGATACTGTGATTATCATAAACAACAAGACAGAAGCGATTCACGCAGTTGAAAAACTACACGAAATTTCACAGAAAACTGGATTGCAAATTTCGTATGAGAAAACCCCGATAATCACTAAACACGGCGAAAGTCAGCCACTTTAAATACCTTGGCGAAACTATACGATCACGAGGACTAAACAGAATCGCCAATGAACAAAGGATCAGCAAGCTGCGAAAGGCATATAAATTAACATGGGGTTACTAGAACAAGCAATACATTTCGACAGACGCAAAATAGAGACATTACAAAACCGTGATTCTTCCAGAAGCAACATACGCAGCTGAAACAATGGTAATTGGCAGTCACTCCAAAATTAGGGAAAATGGAAAAACAGGAACGAAAAATTTTTAGAAAAATTTACGGAGCAATCAACAAAAACGGCATTTGGATGAAAGACCAACACAATAACCGAAGAAATCAGGAAACGCCGAATAAAGTTCTACACACACATCTACCGGATGCAGAACACCAAGAGAGCAAAGAAACTACACGACAGCATAACAAAGAGTAAAAGCAGCACGGATTGGCTAAAAGAGGTCCAGACCCAGAGGGGCACGCAACAGATCAACATAGAAAATCTCGAAAACAGCAACGAGTGCAGGAGTAAAATGATGAATGTGAAGTTCGAGCAAAGAACAACGGAACAACATGGTAAAAAGTGGACAGACGAACGGAAGAGAGAACATTCTGAGAGGATGAAGAGTTTCTGGAGGAGGAAGAGGGAAAACATCAAAAATTAAATCGTGAATTCAAGTCCAATCGCTCTCCTAAAAGGGGAGTAATTAACAGAAAACTTAGTCCGTCCACCGTTAGCAGATTTTCTAGAAAAGTCATAAGCAGTTGAATACCACAAAAAACACCAGTACTCTCCTACTGTAACTAATTTTCTGAAACTCTATTCAAAAAACAAGTTGTAATCAAGGATTGTACCACTATTGTGGCATTGCGAACAGTGTCCTAAAGGGTGAAAACAGATTGAGGAACTCTACCTTTCATGCTAATTTGTCCGTTTCAAAAGCTACAAGCAAATAAAGGGATATTATGTAGACTAAGGTAACAGATCAGCTACTCCATTTTTATTGTAAATTATGAATGGATTGTTAAATTTTTAGTTTCCTCCTTATGTGATCAAAAGTATCCCGACACCTGGCTGAAAATGACTTACAAGTTCGTGGCGCCCTCCATCGGTAATGCTGGAATTCGATATGGTGTTGGCCCACCCTTATCCTTACATCTACATCTACATCTACATTGATACTCCGCAAGCCACCCAACGGTGTGTGGCGGAGGGCACTTTACGTGCCACTGTCATTACCTCCCTTTCCTGTTCCAGTCGCGTATGGTTCGCGGGAAGAACGACTGTCTGAAAGCCTCCGTGCGCGCTCTAATCTCTCTAATTTTACATTCGTGATCTCCTCGGGAAGTATAAGTAGGGGGAAGCAATATATTCGATACCTCATCCAGAAACGCACCCTCTCGAAACCTGGCGAGCAAGCTACACCGCGATGCAGAGCGCCTCTCTTGCAGAGTCTGCCACTTGAGTTTATTAAACATCTCCGTAACGCTATCACGGTTACCAAATAACCCAGTGACGAAACGCGCCGCTCTTCTTTGGATCTTCTCTATCTCCTCCGTCAACCCGACCTGGTACGGATCCCACACTGATGAGCAATACTCAAGTATAGGTCGAACGAGTGTTTTGTAAGCCACCTCCTTTGTTGATGGACTACATTTTCTAAGCACTCTCCCAATGAATCTCAACCTGGTACCCGCCTTACCAACAATTAATTTTATATGATCATTCCACTTCAAATCGTTCCGTACGCATACTCCCAGATATTTTACAGAAGTAACTGCTACCAGTGTTTGTTCCGCTATCATATAATCATACAATAAAGGATCCTTCTTTCTATGTATTCGCAATACATTACATTTGTCTATGTTAAGGGTCAATTGCCACTCCCTGCACCAAGTGCCTATCCGCTGCAGATCTTCCTGTATTTCGCTACAATTTTCTAATGCAGCAACTTCTCTGTATACTACAGCATCATCCGCGAAAAGCCGCATGGAACTTCCGACACTATCTACTAAGTCATTTATATATATTGTGAAAAGCAATGGTCCCATAACACTCCCCTGTGGCACGCCAGAGGTTACTTTAACGTCTGTAGACGTCTCTCCATTGATAACAACATGCTGTGTTCTGTTTGCTAAAAACTCTTCAATCCAGCCACACAGCTGGTCTGATATTCCGTAGGCTCTTACTTTGTTTATCAGGCGACAGTGCGGAACTGTATCGAACGCCTTCCGGAAGTCAAGAAAAATAGCATCTACCTGGGAGCCTGTATCTAATATTTTCTGGGTCTCATGAACAAATAAGGCGAGTTGGGTCTCACACGATCGCTGCTTCCGGAATCCATGTTGATTCCTACATAGTAGATTCTGGGTTTCCAGAAATGACATGATACGCGAGCAAAAAACATGTTCTAAAATTCTACAAGAGATCGACGTAAGAGATATAGGTCTATAGTTTTGCGCATCTGCTCGACGACCCTTCTTGAAGACTGGGACTATCTGTGCTCTTTTCCAATCATTTGGAACCCTCCGTTCCTCTAGAGACTTGCGGTACACGGCTGTTAGAAGGGGAGCAAGTTCTTTCGCGTACTCTGTGTAGAATCGAATTGGTATCCCGTCAGGTCCAGTGGACTTTCCTCTATTGAGTGATTCCAGTTGCTTTTCTATTCCTTGGACACTTATTTCGATGTCAGCCATTTTTTCGTTTGTGCGAGGATTTAGAGAAGGAACTGCAGTGCGGTCTTCCTCTGTGAAACAGCTTTGGAAAAAGGTGTTTAGTATTTCAGCTTTACGCGTGTCATCCTCTGTTTCAATGCCATCATCATCCCGTAGTGTCTGGATATGCTGTTTCGAGCCACTTACTGATTTAACGTAAGACCAGAACTTCCTAGGATTTTCTGTCAAGTCGGTACATAGAATTTTACTTTCGAATTCAATGAACGCTTCACGCATAGCCCTCCTTACGCTAACTTTGACATCGTTTAGCTTCTGTTTGTCTGAGAGGTTTTGGCTGCGTTTAAACTTGGAGTGGAGCTCTCTTTGCTTTCGCAGTAGTTTCCTAACTTTGTTGTTGTACCACGGTGGGTTTTTCCCGTCCCTCACAGTTTTACTCGGCACGTACCTGTCTAAAACGCATTTTACGATTGCCTTGAACTTTTTCCATAAACACTCAACATTGTCAGTGTCGGAACAGAAATTTTCGTTTTGATCTGTTAGGTAGTCTGAAATCTGCCTTCTATTACTCTTGCTAAACAGATAAACCTTCCTCCCTTTTTTTATATTCCTATTAACTTCCATATTCAGGGATGCTGCAACGGCCTTATGATCACTGATTCCCTGTTCTGTACATACAGATTCGAAAAGTTCGGGTCTGTTTGTTATCAGTAGGTCCAATATGTTATCTCCACGAGTCGGTTCTCTGTTTAATTGCTCGAGGTAATTTTCGGATAGTGCACTCAGTATAATGTCACTCGATGCTCTGTCCCTACCACCCGTCCTAAACATCTGAGTGTCCCAGTATATATCTGGTAAATTGAAATCTCCACCTAAGACTATAACATGCTGAGAAAATTTATGTGAAATGTATTCCAAATTTTCTCTCAGTTGTTCTGCCACTAATGCTGCTGAGTCGGGAGGTCGGTAAAAGGAGCCAATTATTAACCTAGTTCGGTTGTTTAGTGTAACCTCCACCCATAATAATTCACAGGAACTATCCACTTCTACTTCACTACAGGATAAACTACTACTAACAGCGATGAACACTCCACCACCGGTTGCATGCAATCTATCCTTTCTAAACACCGTCTGTACCTTTGTAAAAATTTCGGCAGAATTTATCTCTGGCTTAAGCCAGCTTTCTGTACCTATAACGATTTCAGCTTCGGTGCTTTCTATCAGCTTCCACTCTCGCAGGCATACATTCAATCGGGTGTTGGATGGTTTCCTGGGGAATGGCAGCCCATTCTTTAGAGAGTGCTGCACTTAGGCATTTGCACCGGTTAGTTAATACATTCTTTGCGTGCTTCCCTTGCATTATCTAGGCACGGACTCGTGTTTCAGTAACTGTTGTTCAACATCGATTAGAATGGACAGGGACTGTGATTGCTGTGTTCGGATGAGGGCTGAGCTGGCATCCCTTCGCTCACAGCTGCAAGCGGCGCTGACTTCGGTCGCGCAGCTTGAGGCTGTTGCCAATGGGCACCACTGTGGGGGCCGGACTTGGGTATCACGGGGATGTCAACCTCGTCCCATCTGTCCCCCGATCGGTCTGCCGCTGTGGTTGCCCCGGTTGCTGCCCGCAGTGGGGCTGAGCCCTCGCCTGTGGTTGATTGGGAGGTCGTTCCAAGGTGTGGCAGGCAGCGAAAGACGTCCCCGGAAGCTGATCAGAAAGCCTCCCCGGTGCGTCTGACAAACAGGTTTCAGGCACTGTCTCTGGCTGAGCCAGATGCAGCTGCCTGCCCTGTTTCAGAGGATGATTCTCAGCCTTCAAGGTCCGGGCAATCACAGAGGGTGGGCTTATTAGTAGTTGGGAGCTCCAATGTTAGGCGCGTAATGGGGCCCCTTAGGGATATGGCGGCTAAGGAGGGGAAGAAATCCAGTGTGCACTCCGTGTGCATTGCGGGTGGAGTCATTCCTGATGTGGAAAGGGTCCTTCCGGATGCCATGAAGAGCACAGGGTGCAGCCAGCTGCAGGTGGTGGCACATGTCGGCACTAATGACGTGTGTCGCTTTGGATCTGAGGAAATTCTCTCTGGATTCCAGCGGCTATCTGATTTGGTGAAGGCTGCCGGTCTTGCTTACGAGATGAAGGCAGAGCTCACCATCTGCAGCATCGTTGACAGAACCGACTGCGGACCTTTGGTGCAGAGCCGGGTGGAGGGTCTGAATCAGAGGCTCAGACGGTTTTGCGACCGTGTTGGCTGCAGATTCCTTGACTTGCGGTATAGGGTGGTGGGGTTTCGGGTTCCGCTGAATAGGTCAGGAGTTCACTACTCTCCGCTGGCGGCTACACGGGTAGCGGAGGCTGGGTGGCGTAGACTGGGCGGTTTTTTAGGTTAGAAGGCCTCGGGAAAGTACGGGGTGGATTGCAATCTCAAAGGGTGCATGACAAATACAGGACGTGCTTGGATCAAGGAACAGTCGGAATTGTGGTTGTAAATTGTTGTAGTTGTGCTGGGAAAGTCCCTGAGCTTCAAGCGCTAATAGAAAGTACAGAAGCTGAAGTCGTTATAGGTACAGAAAGCTGGCTAAAGCCTGAAATAAGTTCTGCAGAAATTTTTACGAAGTCTCAGACGATGTTCAGGAAAGATAGATTATGCAGAATTGGTGGTGGAGTGTTTGTGTCTGTCAGTAGTGGTTTATCTTGTAGTGAAGTCGAAGTAGATACTCCATGCGAATTGGTATGGGTGGAGGTTATACTTAACAGCCAAACTAAGTTAATAATTGGCTCCTTCTACCGACCCCCAGACTCCGATGATATAGTTGCTGAACAGTTCAGAGAAAATTTGAGTCTCGTAACAAATAAATACCCTACTCATACGGTTATAGTTGGTGGGGACTTCAACCTTCCCTCGATATGTTGGCAAAAATACTTGTTCAAAACCGGTGGTAGGCATCAAACATCTTCCGAGATTGTCCTAAATGCTTTCTCCGAAAATTATTTCGAACAGCTAGTCCACGAACCCACGCGAATTGTAAATGGTTGCGAAAACACACTTGACCTTTTAGCCACAAACTATCCAGAGCTGATAGAGAGCATCATGACTGATACAGGGGTTAGTGATCACAAGGTCGCTATAGCTAGGCTCAATACCGTTTCTTCCAAATCCACCAGAAACAAACGCAAACTAATTTTATTTAAAAAAGCGGATGAAGTGTCACTAGAAGCCTTCCTAAGAGACAATCTCCATTCCTTCCGAACTGACTATGCAAATGTAGACGAGATGTGGTTCAAATTCAAAGATATAGTAGCAACAGCAATTGAGAGATTCATACCTCATAAACTGGTAAGAGATGGAAGTGATCCCCCATGGTACACAAAGCAGGTCCGAACGCTGTTGCAGAGGCAACGGAAAAGCATGCGAAGTTCAGAAGAACGCGAAATCCCGAAGATTGGCTAAAATTTACAGACGCGCGAAATTTGGCACGGACTTCAATGTGAGATGCCTTTAATAGATTCCACAACGAAACATTGTCTCGAAATTTGGTAGAAAATCCGAAGAAATTCTGGTCGTATGTAAAGTACACAAGCGGCAAGACGCAGTCAATATCTTCGCTGCGCAGTGCCGATGGTATTGTTACCGACGACTGTGCCGCTAAAGCGGAGTTACTGAACGCAGTTTTCCGAAATTCCTTCACCAGGGGAGACGAATGGAATACTCCAGAATTTGAAACACGAACAGCTGCTAGCATGAGTTTCTTAGAAGTAGATACATTAGGGGTTGCGAAGCAACTCAAATCGCTTGATACGGGCCAGTCTTCAGGTCCAGATTGTATACCGATTAGGTTCCTTTCAGAGTACGCTGGTACAATAGCTCCCTACTTAGCAATCATATACAACCGCTCGCTCACCGATAGATCTGTACCTACAGATTGCAAAATTGCGCAGGTCGCACCAGTGTTTAAGAAGGGCAGTAGGAGTAATCCATCGAACTACAGACCTATATCATTGACGTCGGTTTGCAGTAGGGTTTTGGAGCATATACTGTATTCAAACATTATGAATCACCTCGAAGGGAACGATCTATTGATACGTAATCAGCATGGTTTCAGAAAACATCGTTCTTGTGCAACGCAGCTAGCTCTTTATTCGCACGAAGTAATGGCCGCTATCGACAGGGAATCTCAAGTTGATTCCGTGTTTCTAGATTTCCGGAAAGCTTTTGACACTGTTCCTCACAAGCGACTTCTAATCAAGCTGCGGGCCTATGGGATATCGTCTCAGTTGTGCGACTGGATTCGTGATTTCCTGTCAGGAAGGTCGCAGTTCGTAGTAATAGACGGCAAATCATCGAGTAAAACTGAAGTGATATCAGGTGTTCCCCAGGGAAGCGTCCTGGGACCTCTGCTGTTCCTGATCTATATACCTTACACCTTTCGAGGTCCTAAAACATGTGTTTCGTGAACATTTGTCCAGACCGTGTATATAACACTGAACAGTACGTCTTAGCCGGCCGCGGTGGTCTAGCGGTTCTGGCGCTGCAGTCCGGAACCGCGGGACTGCTACGGTCGCAGGTTCGAATCCTGCCTCGGGCATGGGTGTGTGTGATGTCCTTAGGTTAGTTAGGTTTAAGTAGTTCTAAGTTCTAGGGGACTTATGACCTAAGATGTTGAGTCCCATAGTGCTCAGAGCCATTTTTTTAATACGTCTTATTAACAGTGAACTGCTGTGTCAGTAGCCTATGTTCACTAAATAGTGTTCATGTAGGCGTAACATAACCTGACAGCATGGTAGGGGGCAAGACGGGGTGGGGCAAGATGGGGAGCTTCCCCTTCTTGCCCCTACTATTTGTCCAACCATTACGTTCTTATCTCGTCTCATGTGTTTACCTCGCTGCGGGTTTTGAACACGTAAATTATACGTTGAAGTTTATTCGGCAAAGCCTTCATTGATTCAGCTACAATGTCCACAGCAGTGAACGGGTTTCGGAAAACAGGCATTTGGCCCGTAAACAGAAATGTGTTTCAGGAAAGTTATTACCTTCCCTGTTCAACTACAGACATTCAACAAGCTCACACTTCTGAAGTTACAGAAACGAAAGACCAAATACCAGAGATGTTGTCAAGACGTAATACACCTGAACAATTAACAACTGACGATCAAGCCTCTGTTTCGTCTAACTTTCAGGTTACCAGCCCTGAAATGGTGTTAGCTATTCCAAAGGTGGATAAAAAAACCTAAAGGAAACCATCTAACAGGCATGGAAAACCCATTGTTTTAAACGAATCTCCTTATAGGAGTGAACTATCTGAAGAAATTAAACGAAAAGGAGTCCCCAAACGTGCTGCATGTAAACGAAAACTCTTCTCAAAGACGTTTAATAAACCTGGAATACCACCAAAAGGACATAATGACAACGAAAAAGTGACGAACGTTACTGACGTCTTAACCACCCCTTCATGCTCAAGGGATAATAAACTGAGGTCGAATAACAACGAGGAAGAGAGTGAAGAATGTTTATACTGCTATGACTTTTCTGAAGGAGGCTGGATACGGTGTATTAGCTGCGGACGCTGGGCCCACGACACTTGTGCAGGGATAGAAAGTGATGATGACGAGGCTGTCCACATTTGTGTACTATGTGGAAGTAAGAGGCCTAAACAAAACGTAATACCTGATTCTACAATTAGCAGAACCATGTTTCGAAACCTTATCGTCACATGATATCGTTATTCCAGTCCTTATTTAAACTTTAGAGATGAATTCATGTTAGTTCCCCATCTTACCCCGCATATGGTGCAAGACCGGGAATTGGTAGTTTATGTTTCAAATAGAGATATTTCTAACTAAATGTAACAAGTTTGCAGGTTTCTTTGCATGCTATTGTCATTCAATGATTAAGTAAACAAATGATAATCAAACCTACTTGAATTTGTTCATTTTTGACCCTTTTGTACGGGTTTAAAGTTAGCTTCCCCATCTTGCCCAACCTTCCCCTACATAATTTAATATTTAAAATGCATTACATGCACCCTATTTACTCTGTCCATTGTGTTTATTCTGAGTATTAAAACCACAAACAACTGCGTTTTTCTCCATCAGTAGAGCTGATTTTTCATTGTTAAAAACGTTTATAAAGAAAATTGTTTCATTAATTTATGTTCTTATTTCTGCACTATTTGGGTTTTCTCTTTGTCCAGGTATTGTAAAATCTAAACAGCGTTTTGCTTTCAGAAATTTAGCTTCTTTTAAGGAAGAAGAAAGGGAAATTGTGGTTTAACGTCCCGCCGACATCGGTGTCATTAGAGACCCAGCACAAGCTCTGAATGTTTCAAGAACGGAGAAGGAAATCGGCCGTGTCCTTTCAAAGGAACCATCCTGACATTTGCCTGGAGCGATTTAGGGAAAACACGGAAAATATTAATCTCGATGTCCAGACATGGCTTTGAATTGTCGTCCTCCCGATTGTGAATCCAGTGAGCGACACCTCGCTCGGTCTTTTGAGGAATAACGCTAACGGCAAAGATTTACAAAACTCTCGCGGAACCTTCGCACAAAGCCAACAATAAAATAGAGATTAGGGAGATACAAAAGCACAAAATCCATTAGTACGACGTAAGTGAGTGTAGCGAAAAAAGCTTAACTTGCTGTGTTAGCAGATGTTATTTTCACCCCAACCGAACTCAGCGTGAAAACTTTCTTCCCGAGATTCTTTTATGTTAAAGTTCAGCGCTCTTTCTTCCCGTTCCGTTCATGGTCTGTGTGCATGCAGCCATTTCAAATTCAAATGGTTCAAGTGCCTCTAAGCACTATGGGACTTAACATCTGCCATCAGCCCCCTAGACTTAGAACTACTTAAACCTAACTAACCTAAGGACATCACACACATCCATGCCCGAGGCAGGATTCGAACCTGCGGCCGTAGCAGCAGCGCGGTTCCAGACTGAAGCGCCTAGAACCGCTCGGCCACACCGGCCGGCTTTCAAATTCATTGTGACATGTTTTAACATAACATTCCTTTCCGTGAGGTCTAGTGTAAATAGACGTCTAAGCGTGCTTGCATACTCCAGGAAAGTATGATGGGGGATTTTCGTGGTAAATTATACGTAGTGTGACATCTGAATGGAAGATACCTTTGACAACACCACGGCAGTTTCAGTTCTTCATTCTTCGTTCGGTAAACTTGATTCTCTTCAACCTCTTCCTCCTCGCTACACGTACTGCAGTCTCACACGCAGTGTCTCTGTTTCTACAAGGCGCTATCATGGCACACGCAGACAGCTGGCCGAAAGGCCGCAGTTGGCGGACGTCAGCGAACTCAAACTTGTAGCGTAATCGGAACGCGGACACAGCTCCCGACCCGACGCTCGTCGTCGTTCTATTCCGAGATAAAAGTTCACATGACTGCGTAGTTGCCATTGGCGTCCCACATTTGTCTCTTCCTGCTTTTGCTGTCTCAGCGTTCGAAGCCTCTATCAAGTAAGAATGACGTCAGACACGGAACGAATTCAGAGATGCACTGCGAGGATCGTAAAACGTTACGAAATTGTAACAGAGATATTAAGGAATCTTAAACGAGAAACTTTGGAACACTAGCAATGGTATTCTCGAGAAACCCCCTCAGCACCCGAATGGAATAGAGCAGAAAGTCGCCAATGTAACTACGAATGTGTGGGGCTCGCAAGAGGATTATCAGAACAGTTTATCACGCATTATGACGAGTCTTAGATATGTTGGAGAGGGACCTGTCCTGAGTGCTTGCTAGTGGCTGTTCATGCGACAGCCCCCAGTTTCCGAGAAAATCGACGTTGAAGTTTTACGTGTACCTCCTGTAAGTATAACGGTAAATACGTTCAGATCGAGCTAGTGTAATGTGGAGGCTAAGGATCTCGGCTACCAAGCTGGCAGAACGGATTTAACTCATACCTGTTTACCTTTTTTTCATTTCATCGTAGTGAATATCATTAAATATGAACCATGGACTTTGCCGATGGTGAGAAGGTTTGCGTGCCTCAGCGATACAGATAACCGTACCGTAGGTGCAAACACAACGGCGGGGAGTCTGTGAAGAGGTCAGTCAAACGTATGGTTCCTGAAAATAGGCAGGAGCCTTTTCAGTAGTTGCAGCGGTAACAGTCTGGGTCATTGACTGATCTGGCCCTGCAGCATCAACGCAAAGGGCCTTGCTGTATTGGTACTGCGAACGGCTGAAAGCACGAGGAAACAACAGACGTAATTTTTCCTGAGGGCATGCAGCTCTACTGTATGGTTAAATGTTAATGACTTCCTCTTCGGTAAAATATTCGGAAGGTGAAACAGTCCCCTATTCGCGTCTCCGGGCGGGGACTACTCAGGAGGATGTTTCCAGAATGAGATTTTCACTCTGCAGCGGAGTGTGCGTGATATGAAACTTCCTGGCAGATTAAAACTGTGTGCCCGACCGAGACTCGAACTCGGGTCCTTTGCCTTTCGCGGGCAAGTGCCCTTCCAACTGAGCTACCGAAGCACGACTCACGCCCGGTACTCACAGCTTTACTTCTGCCAGTACCTCGTCTCCTACCTTCCAAACTTTACAGAAGCTCTCCTGCGAACCATGCAGAACTAGCACTCCTGAAAGAAAGGATATTGCGAAGACATGGTTCGCAGAAGAGCTTCTGTAGAGTTTGGAAGGTGTGAGACGAGGTACTGGCAGAAGTAAAGCTGTGAGTAACGGACGTGAGTCGTGCTTCGGTAGCTCAGTTGGAAGGGCACTTGCCCGCGAAAGGCAAAGGTCCCGAGTTCGAGTCTCGGTCGGGCACACAGTTTTAATCTGCCAGGAAGTTTCATACTCAGGAGGATGTCGGTGTCAGGAGAAACAAAACTGCGGTTCTACGGATCGGAGTGCGGAATGTGGCTTCCCTTTATCGGGCCGCTAGGTTAGAAAATTCAAAAAGAGAAATGGACAGGTTGAAATCAGATATAGGGGGACTTACTGAAGTTCCACGGCAGGAGGAACAGGACTTCTGGTCAGGTGAATACAGACTATAAACACAAAATCAAAAAGGGGTATTGCAGGAGTAGGCTTAATAATGAATTAGAAAATAGGAATGCTGGTAAGCTACTATGAACAGCATACTAGACGCATCATCGTAGCCAAGACAGACACGAAGCCCCCGCCCACCAAAGTAGTATAAGTTTATGTGCCAACTAGCTCTGCAGATGACGAAGATATTGAAGAAATGTATGATGAGATAAAAGTAATTATTCAGATACTTAAGGGCGTGGAAAGATATTTTCGTCGTAACAATTTCATTAACAAAAAAGTCGATACAGCACACTTTCTCCAAATATGTATTCTGTTTGAGGTTCGTAGTTAAAACCAGAAATATTTGGACAGCTCAGAAATTCGACGATGGACGAAATATTAGCACCTATGGAAGGATAACAGACACACACAAAAGTACTCATCTCTAATTTTAACCTCGATTATGTAATTAATACCTATCTAACCGATTGCCAATACCAATCAATGTATAATAAATCCGTTAAGGAACAAGAAGTGAAAACTGATTCGAACAAGATTGATATTCCTTCACAGCACACTGTATTATAACAGTTTGAGGAAAGATATTTCATTACTTTTTCATATGGATGCAATAACCGTACGACTAATTTGGCTGGATTATTCAAAAAAGATTTGACGACTTGACTCATAAATTAAAGAGACCTGGGCGAAATTAGAGAAGTTCATTACAGTGCTGCACGAAGAGTTTTTAAAATATATCATTCTCCCGTACACAGGGAAAGAAAAAAATTCTTTACGTTGTTGAGTCGTGGGGAAGGCAGACTGATCAGACACTTTGCAATCACATCTTAGTAGGTGAAAGACAACCATGTACCTGCAGCCTGCACAGTAAAAATTATCCCGCCGAAATGTATTCCACATTACTAATCATGGTTCACCGTTGGTCGGTCGTCTTGTTAGACGACGTGTATTTGGCCGGCGATTGCTTCAGGGTTGGCTGTGTGCGCCGACTCGTGGTTTGTCCCCGTTATTGCGCAGTCATTGCCGTGAGCATCGTCTAGTCCTCGTGCAGATGTTCGTGGGGCTGTGTGTAGTTTATGTGATTTTCACGAACAAATTTATTTAAGTGTTGTCGGCGCACTGCTTCTCAGTTAGTCGGTCGTTTGGTTAAACGACGTGGGTTTTCGGGTCGTCCACGCCTTATGGGTTGTCTGGGATCCGTTCTTGTTTGGTCCCTCAGTCTCTGCTGTAACCATCGTTGGAATTTTGGTGCAAGTGCGGAGCGGAACCTTGGTGCAAGTGTGGAGCGGAAATCACCTTGAGCATTGGTCTGCTGACGGTCTGTCGGTTGGGTTGCTATCGGATTGAGGATGGTTGGGCCAAGTACCTGTCTCACCTAAGTGAACGACAGTGACTGGACGACCGAAATTCGCTCCTTGGTCGGAGGAGCCATTCAAGAACCGACGTGTGAACGTCGTCATGTCGGAAAGTTTGAATCACCTCCTCGATCCCCTTGATATTGTCGTCGTTGGTCGATGCCGATGGCCTTCCTTCCTTATGAGCATGACCCATGTCTGTGTGACCTTGGTCGAATTGTTGAAACCATTTCACTACGGCTGGACGGGACATTATGGCCTTGCCGAAGTGGTAACACCAGTTCCCATCAGATTACCGAATTTAAGCGTTGTCGGGCAGGGCGACCCCTTGGATGGGTGACCATCCGGTCTGCTGAGCGCTGATGGCAAGCACGGTGCACTCAGTCCTTGTGAGGCAAACTAAGGAGCTACTTGATTGAGGAGTAGGGGCTCCCGTCTCGTAAACTGACATACGGCTGGGAGAGTGGTGTGCTGACCACATGCCCCTCAATATCCGCATCCAGTGACGCCTGTGGGCTGAGGATGACACGGCGGCCGGTCGATACCGTTGAGCCTTCCAAGGCCTGTTCCGACGGAGTTTAGTTTGGTTGGAAGGGACACTGCATTTGCTCCATATATCGTCAGATTTTCACGACGAAACAGCGCGCAGCTTAGACTATTTGCCTATAATAATAATACTCCTTCGGATACTTCAACTTTGGAGTACTTTTCTAAGTACCGCATCATTTCATTCTCACACTGTGATGCACTTGTTAATTTTTTTGAGTCATGTGGCCCGTCACGAATTTCTATCCCCTGATACCTTAAACAGACGTCATCCGATCCTGCCCCTTCTTCTTGTTAGTGTTTTCCATATATTCCTTTCCCCCTCGGTCCGGCGCAGAATCTCTTCATTCTTTACCGGTACCTTATTAATACACCTACCATTCGACATTCTTCTGTGGCACGACATCTCAAATGCTTCGACTCTCCTCTGTTCCGGTTTTCCCTAAGTTTATGTTTCACTACCGTACAGTGTTGTACTGCAAACGTACATTCTCAGAAATTTCTTTCTGAAATTACATATGGCTGATACTAGTAGACTTCTCCTGGCCAGGCTCTTAATCTTACCGCAACTCGAGTGTACCTCCAGGAAACTCAGAACATGTACTCTCTTCTGATAATTCGCTGTTGCGCATTATTCATAGCGCGGAACGACATGTGAAACATACTTCTAAAAATCCACTCATATGCAGAGGTACACTGACATCCTAAGCCTTTATGACTACTGCCCATTGTGGGACTGAATGCCGCCTCGTGGAGTTGCGGGCACGTGGCGCGGTAAGGAAAACATGCAAGTGGAGCAGAGATGAACGGTGAATCAAGCCAGCGGCGATATGGGTCGCAAATAGCGTATTCGACTGACACAATCTATTGAGATGTGCCCACTCGTCTAACGTAGGGTGCATAGGAAGCTGTTTTCTCGGATTGCTAGACAACTATTCAAGCAAATCGTATTAATGGAGTTTATTGCAGTAAGTTAAATTGACAATACTTAACTTTGCTTACTCACAAAGGTGGATCGTAAGCAAATGGCGACATGCAAATAATCAATGTCCTTCGGTATATACAATTTCAATGCATCCAAAGTAATACAGTTCATAAGTCACTGCTGTAGCGTTTGTATGACGGTTCGTCTTCCACTCCGCTGCGGCTAGGCGGCGCGGCACTTGTATTCTCTTCGTGTTGAGGCCGCTCCTGTCTCGGTGTCGTCCTAGAGAGGGGTTCGTCAGCGTACTATTGGCTGACATCGTCTCACAACCCTCTCTGCTCTTCCGTTCTTGATCATCGTGCCGGCACTGGTCGTTACGCCGGAACACAATCAAATTGGCTCAAATGGCTCTGAGCACTATGGGACTTAACTTCTGAGGTCATTAGTCCCCTAGAACTTAGAACTAGTTAGACCTAACTAACCTAAGGACATCACACACATCTATGCCTGAGGCAGGATTCGAACCTGCGACCGTAGAGGTCTCACAATTCCAGACCGCAGCGCCTAGAACCGCACGGCCAATTCGGCCGGCGGAACACAATCGACTCCGTCAAAGAGCAGACTGCTGTGGCGTAGGGTCTGGGTACAAACATATCTGAAACTTTCAGTCTGATCTGCCGTTTACGTGCTACTGTCGTAACCCTGCAGTGCTTGGAGGATGGTGACACCACGAGCAGGCGACAACGTGTTGGACGTCCGCACCTCACGACAAAGTGTGGAGATCGGACGCTTGTCCACGCTGTGTAACAGGATAGGCAGCGGTCTGTGGCAGGTGTGACGACAGAGTACAATACTCATATATGCTTACAAGTGTTTCAGAGCACATCGTTCAGCCTACATTGTTGAATATGGGGCCCCACAGCAAACGAGCCCTTTGTGTTACCACGCTGACTCAGCGACTTCGTCAACTGCGACTGCATCGGGCGTGGGACCAATTGGGCTGTAGATCAATGTAAACGAGTCGCTTGGTCGGATACATCACATTTCATGTTGCACCAGGTCATGCAAACAGCTGCTCGAAAAACTCATGGTTCAAATGGCTCTGAGCACTATGGGACTCAACTGCTGTGGTCATAAGTCCCCTAGAACTTAGAACTACTTAAACCTAACTAACCTAAGGACATCACACACATCCATGCCCGAGGCAGGATTCGAACCTGCGACCGTAGCGGTCGTGCGTTTCCAGACTGTAGCGCCTTTAACCGCTCGGCCGCTCCGGCCAGCGAAAAACTCATTGCCACGGACTCAGGCTGGTGAGGGTAGTACTGGAGACATCTATCTGGGGCTGCATGAGACCTGTGGTGGTAATCGGTGGCACCACGCCAGCTGAGGATTACGTAAACTTTATTGTTGACCACCTGACGTCTTCTCCGACGGCAGTGGCATTTTGCAGCAGGATAATTGTAACTGTTATAAGGCCAGAACCCTGTTATATTGGTTTGAAGAGCACGATAGTGTACTCACGCTGATGTCTTATGTCAAATGTCAAATGTATGCGACGCATACCAAATAAGATAACAGAAGGTACTGAACGTAAACTACGAAGGGCAACACGAAAGTTCACAGGTTTGTTTGAGCTACGGGAAAGCTGTACGGAAATATTCAAAAACCTGAAATGGTGGACCTTCGAAGATTGACAGATATCCCCAGAGAGCCTACGTAAAAATTTTTCCGAACCAGTAGTACTTAGGGAATCTAGGACTAGACCGGCAATGTAAACGTAGGCTTCCGCGACCGTTGTCACAGTCAATAAAATTCTTCTGGGTTTGAGGCCGCATTGTCATCTGTAAATTTCCGACGTTTCGGCGACTGTTGCAGGGCGCCTTCATCAGGGTGTATAGCTAACTGCTGAATGAGCACTAGTTTGGATATTTATATGCTATGGAGGAATGCTGTCATTGGATGTGAGGGTGAGGAGGAAGGATATTAGGAGTTCAGCGGAAATGGGCATTTTCCATTGGAGTTTCCTTTATAGCTTGCCATTGGTGGAAATCGGCGAATAAGACTGAGCGGCGACTGCAGCGTAGCGATGTTTACTAACTGCCTAGTATCGGCTAGGGAGCGTCAGCACTCTGTGTACCCCCCCCCCCCCCCCCCCCCCCCCCACCGCTGTGGCCAACCGCGCGCCTGTTGCTTTGCGAGAGCTGTCCTTCCGCAAAGCTGTCACAGCTGGCAGCCAAGACGCTGGAAGTCGGTACCCATCTTCTCTATTCATATTGTCGGGTCGCTTGGCTATTTCTATAGTCTCTCTAATCTTCCTCCTCGAACTAAACGGCTGTTGCGCCAGTGCACGGGCTTCTCGAAATTTGATCTTCATCCTATACTGTTCCTGATGTTCTGCCACCTCTGATTTGTTGTATTGTTTGAGGCGGATACATCTCTCGTGTTCAGTTTACCTTGTGCTTATTGGATGCCCAGTCTCACCTACATACACGTCTACATTCGCACCCGATCTCATAACTCCGGCAGCATGAAAATTGTCAATTGTACCTTTCGTCGAGCACAGAATGTCTTTTATTTTGTTGTTGCTACGAAAAGGCGCCTTGTAACAGTCGCCGAAACGTCGGAATTTTACAGATGACAATGCGCCCTAAAAAAACCAGAAGAATTTTATTCACTGTATACCCTCATGGTTTCGGTTGGGAGCACGGAGACTAATTACAATGCACACAGAGGTAATTACACAGCGGCATTCTTGGCGCGCTCCAGACACAAATGAACGGGAAGATACCTAATGCATGGTACGTTGGCAAGTAACCTACGCCATGCGCTTCGCAGTGTTTACGGAGTATGGGCATACATGTAGACGTTGAAGAGCATATTTAGAAGAAGCTGCTACCAACAGAGCAGCCATTGCATACAACAATGCATGTGGATTGTTGAAGCACTGTGGCATACTCAATGTTATGCTGTCAAACAACACGTTCTTCAACAAAGTCAGATTTCGGAAAATATGTGTTTTTCAGCGTACATGCGATGTTCGGGCAACGTGCAGATTAGCTTCAAAATTGAAGTGTAGAGTGAAATGACGTATAGTCTCGAACATTGAGCTATTTTTGGAAGCAGAGATCTTCACATCCACAGTGAAACAGAAGAAACTCTTAGATTCTGTGTTCGAATCACAACCCGTTATGCAGTTTCAGCTTGTCCTGTATAATCAGCGCATACCGATGTTCTACAGAATAAAAGAATTTTTCTGTAGATAATTCCTGTTTGTTGAAAATATCAAGATGGTCATTTACAGTGCTTGCTTACTTTTTATATATGTATAAGGTGCATAAAAATGTCTCTGAGCACTATGGGACTTAACATCTGAGGTCATCAGTCCCCTAGAACTTAGAACTACTTAAACCTAACTAACCTAAGGACATCACACACATCCATGTCCGAGGCAGGATTCGAACCTGCGACCGTAGCAGTCGCGCGATTCCGCACTGCGCGCCTAGAACCGCTAGACCACCGCGGCCGGCCTATAAGGTGCATAGTCTGACACTTTAAGATACATCTTCTTCTTGTTTCTAATGAACTCTAAGCTGCTGTGACAATCGCAAATGCTGACTGCAAAGCCTTCTATCTTGTGGTACTTACCGCCAACTTTTTATGCCCATCATGTAATTGTATTAATTTCTTTTAACCATATGCTCCTGAGTCTCCCTTTCCTCGTAAATATTCTTGAAACCACTTGATCCTGTTTCATTCTCATCAGATGGCATGCCGATCGAAGTGTTCCAGAATTTATTACGCTCATTACTCCTCCTTGTTGTAACGGCGTGCCGGCCGGAGTGGCCGTGCGGTCTAGGCGCTACAGTCTGGAACCGAGCGACCGCTACTGTCGCAGGTTCGAATTCTGCCTCGGGCATGGATGTGTGTGATGTCCTTACGTTAGTTAGGTTTAATTAGTTCTAAGTTCTAGGCGACTGATGACCTCAGAAGTTAAGTCGCATAGTGCTCAGAGCCATTTTTGTAACGGCGTGTGGGTTTCTGTGATGAGTTAAGCCGCAAGCACAAAATTTTTTTTTCTGTGTTACTTCTTCAAGAAACGGCAATTCAGAAATGTGAAGAGAACTTTTGATTATTCTCGTTTGTGTACATGAGCCAGATAGAATGAGATGAAACAACTGTTCAAATTAACACATATTGTAGTAGGCTACAGGATGATTCCATGGTGGTGGTACAAACTTTCAGGGACGATGATGGAGAAGGGTAACTGATCGAGCCGAAAGTTGTAAGCGAAAATCTTTCTGATGTCTCCGACAGTGTAATACATACACCGGTACCGTTGTTGCTAAGACTGTAGGGTAGGCAACTTTCAGAAGTGGTAGTATGTAGCAAAAAAGTCTAAATCGCATACCTTAAGACTAAGAACACTTGTTCATCTTCGCTACTGTGAAACACATCTACTGAACAAGTGTCCATAGCTCTTAAGGTATGCGTTTTAGAACCCATGTTTACTAGACATTTATTCTTCTTTTGGTCCATGCTACCTTCTACAAAAATTGGGTAAACCAAAAAGCTTGCAGTTGAAAATATGTGCTTCATAGTATCTAAAATGAACAAGTTCTCATGCCTCTTAAAGTATGCAGTTTAGAGTCCATGTTTAATAGACACTGTTTTCTTGTTTTGGTCTCATCACTTCTGAAAGTTGCCTATCCCTTAATCTTAACAGCAACAGTACCGGTACATGCATTCCAATGTCAAGAGGTATCAGAACTATTTTCACATACAAATTTACCCTTCTCCAGCAACCCCGAAAGTTTGTACATCATCACCGAATCACCCTGTATATCGGCCGCTCTATCTGTTCGCTGCTGAAATTTAAAGTAACACGACCCAGTTCACTCAGTTACTTCCGGGATTCGATAGTTCTTATACGATTGCCCTACAGCGAGAAGAGCTTTTTCCGTACCTTTTCAGTGCTGTCTTATACAAGTCAGGAATTTGAAGGCGGGAGGGAAGATTCTTGTTTTACATCTCGTCTACCACGAAGTCATTACGATCAGAACGCAAGCTCTGATTAAGGATTGATAGGGAAAGATCGAAGAAGTAATGGCGGAAAATAAAGAAAGGTTCAAGAGTGGGATGAAGTGATACCAAGGATGAGAGTCGTCGATGACGTAGCTGTCTTCAATGAAAGTGAAAAAGAACTGCAGGACCTTTTAAACGGATGGAACAGTCTAACGAGTACAGAATATGGATTGAGTGTATACGAAAGAAAGACGAAAGTAATGGGGAGTAAAAGAAAAGAAACGATATCAGCGATAAAGTCGTCCAAACTGGAGGCCATGAGATAGACCAAGTGAAGGAATTCTTCTGCCTTCGAAGCAAAATAAAACGTGCCGGAGGAAATAAAGAGGACATGAAACGCAGACTAGCACAGCAAAAAGGGGGCACTCCTGTTAGAAATAAGTCTGGTAGTATCAAACATCAACCTTAATTTGAGGAATAAATTTCTGAGAAGGTACGTTTGGAGCACAGCATTGTCTGGAAGTGAATCACAGACTATGGGAAAACCCGAAAAGAAGAGAATCGAATCGTTTGAGATGTGGTACAGTAGACAGATGATGAAAATTAGGTGAACTGTTAACACATGTGAAGAGGAGGTTCTCGTCAGAATCGGTGAGAGAGGAACACGTAAGAAACAATGACAAGGAGAAAGATGATAAGACATGTATTGAAATATTAAGGAATGATTTGTATGGTAATTGAATGAACTATAGAAGGGTAACAACTGTAGGGGAGAACATCGGGTATTAGTGCACCTCTGAGATGAAGAGGTTAGCACAGGAGAGTCATACTAGTCAGATAACTGATGACCTGCACTACTCCAGCCCTCTCTCCACACACACACACACACACACACACACACACACACAAGCAATTAAAGGATATTGTCCGTGTCTTTTCGAAGCAACCATTTCGGCGTTTGCCATATATGATTTAGGGAAATCACGGAACTGAACCATTGTCCTTCAGAACAGATGTCTAGTGTTTTACCACTGTGCCATCTCGCTTGGTGTCGTGACTTTGTGTAAGATGTGATATGTCTGTTGGAGCATCACGTATCCAGGTGTTGAGATCTTGTATTATCTAGCTAAGTGATTAAAAATGTTTCCATTCCATTGTGGCAGGATGCTTCAGCAACCGGTTTCGAATTATTTCAGAATAAAATCGGTCTTAGATGCGACGTTACTTGATATCAATAACGCGTTTCACCCTTTTGGGGCATCACCAGAGTGTGTAAAACTAGCTGGATATGTAACCCATCCAGCATAAAGCCGTATGAAATAGAAAATTGATGCAAAAGTAACTGAATATGACGGACAGATTACACATCCAGTTACTTTAGCGCCCATTTTCCAGTTTACATGGCGTTATGACGGACGGGTAACACATCCATCTGGTTTTACACAATCTGATGCCCTAAAAATGTAAAACACTTTATTAACATTCAGAAGCTTTGCAACCAAGATCGTTTTTATTCACAAATAAAATGATTAACTTCTTTATTTGATACATTTTAAGTTCTGGAGGAAAAAATAAAAACAGTTGTTGACTCTTTGTACATAGCAACATTTTGTCTTAATAGTGTATGAAGCAGTAGCCTCGTTGATATCTGTAATGGCAGTGCGATTGCTCGAGAAAGGTGGGATGTTCGAGTCTAGTACAAATTTTCACTTGTCACTTCAACTCCATTTTATGTATGATCAGTGTCTTTTTTCGCCTGTTGTGTTCAATGAAGCTCTTCCGGACTATTGACCGCATTATCAATATATAAAATTGTTCGGCGTTTCCGCCACTATTGCAAGTGGTCCTCTTCAGGGCCTTGCGCTGACCAAGTTAGCTCAGCACAAAGCCCTGAGGAAGGCTACTTGCAACAGTGGCCGAAACGTCGAACAGTTTTATATATTGAAAGTGCGGCCAACAGTCCAGCAGAGTTTTATTAAACACAACAGGTGAAAAAGAGACACTGATCATACAAAAAATAGAGTTGAAGTGACAAGTGAAAATTTGTACTAGACTCGAACTTCCCATCTTTCTCGAGCAATCGCAGTGCCAGAAGAATTTCATTGACAGTGACGACGGCCGCGGAAGCCTACGCTTACATGTTACCTCTAGGATTGCACACCGGAACAGGATCGGGTGTCAAGGAGAAAATTCATGTAGGTCTATTCATGTAGGTCTCTCCATTTTTGGAACACAACCTACGACCAGCTTAGAGACAGAAGTGATGTCACTTTCTGCAGGACCTGACCATCATTTTGCAGGACAATGATCAAGCACGTACAGTGCAAGCTGTTACTGATTTGTTTGACTGCCAGCCGGTGTGGCCGTGCGGTTCTAAGCGCATCAGTTTGGAACCGCGTGACCGCTACGGTCGCATGTTCGAATCCTGCCTCGGGCATGGATATGTCTGATGTCCTTAGGTTAGTTAGGTTTAAGTAGTTCTAAGTTCTAGGGGACTGATGACCTCAGATGTTAAGTCCCATTGTGCTCAGAGCCATTTGAACCATTTTTTTGATTTGTTTGACTGCTGGGACTGCTAAGTGCTATACCACCTACTGCACTCCCCTGACTTAAGCCCTCGTAAGTTCAACTCGATTTCTAAACTGAAGGAAACACTTCACGGCAATCGCTTCAGAACTGCTGCAAATTCGTCGAGCAACAGACCGCGCCGCTCGAACTGTCAACACAACTGACACTGCTAAGAGTATCCTACGACTTCCACATCGCTGGCAACAGGTTATACGCAATGCTGGTGACTACTTTGAAGGTCAGTAAAACTACGAAACACGTATCTATTTTGTACGAGCTGTAAATAGCTAGTGGTCACTATTAAAGTTCCAACCCTCGTACATTAATGACCTGGCGGACAGGGTGAGCAGCAACTTGCGGTCGTTTGCTGATAATGCTGTGGTGTACGGTAAGATATCGTCGTTAAATTAGTTTCGGAGCATACAGGATGACTTAAAGAAAATTTCTAGTCAGTGTGATGAGTGTCAGCTAACTCTAAATGTAGAAAAATGTAAACTAACGCGGATGTGCAGGATAAAAAACCCGTAAGTTGTGATACAGTCTAAGTAGTAACCTGCTTTACACAGTCAAGTTGTATAAATATCTGGGTGTAACGTTGCAAAGCGATATGAAATGGAAAGAGTATATTCAGAGACAGGCTGCTAGATTTGTTACCGGTAGGTTCTAACAACACGCAAGTATCACGGACATGCTCGGAAACTCAAGTGGGAATCCCTGGAGGGAATGCGACGCTCTTTACGAGGAACACTATTGAGAAAATTTAGAGAATCGGCATTTCGAGCTGATCGCAGAACGATTCTACTGCTGAAATGTTCAAATGTGTGTGAAATCCTAAGGGACCAAACTGCAGAGGTCATCGGTCCCTAGACTTACACACTACTTTACCTAAATTATCCTAAGGACAAACACACACACCCATGCCCGAGGGAGGACTCGAACCTCCGGCGGGAGGGGCCGCGGATTCTACAACCACCAACGTCATTTCGCGTGGGGAGCACGAATATTAGAGAAATTAGAGTTCATACGGAGGCATACAGACAGTCGCTTTTTCCTCGCCCTGTTTATGAGTGGAACAGGAAAGGAAATGGCTAGTAGTGGCACATGGTACCCTTTGCCACATAGCCCGCCCGGCTAGCCGCGCGGTCTAACGCGCTGCTTCCCGAGCGGGGAGGCATGCCGGTCCCCGGTACGAATCCGCCCGGCGGATTACTGTCGAGGACCGGTGTGCCGGCCAGTCTGTGGATGGGTTTTAGGCCGTTTTCCATCTGCCTCGGTGAATTCGAGCTGGTTCCCCTTATTCCGCCTCAGTTACGCTATATCGGCAATTGCTGCACAGTCTCCACGTACGCGTACACCATCATTGGGTCTTCCATTGGAGGCCGAACCGCCCAATAAACCTAGGTTCAGTGTAGGGAGGCGGTGGGGTGGGTGGACTGCTGTGGCCTGTTGTGGGGATGTGAACCACTGAGGGCTACGGCGGGACGATGCCTCTCCGTCGTTTCTAGGTCCCCAGTTCAATACACAATACAATACACCCTCCGCCACGCACCGTACGGTGGCTTGGAAGTTCATGTATGTAGATGTGGATTCTTTCATGCAGAGGGTCAGCTGCCAATCCCTGCAGCAAGCGTAGATTCTCTGCAGATCCTCCTGCTACAATTTTCTAGCTTAGGGTTCTTTTGTAGGGTGAACCAGAACTCAATGTACAAAACTTCGTAAGCTGTTCAGGGATATTTTCTGATCATTTTATATGAGAGACCCTTGGACTCTGGAAGCTCGTTAAAGAGAATTGCATTTCGTTTGATTGCTTTCTCCCGTTTATCTTTGTATGCGTATTTCACTGTAAATATCTGCACAACAGCGAAAATTTCGACGGTATGTGCTGTGTGTCTTTTTTGGAAACAAAATTGTTCCATTAACTGACGGTATTTGTTGTCAAACAACAGAAAAGCGCAACTGTCCACTTAGTACTGTTAGGTATTGTTTCGGGTTTATTTTTTCGGCCGTATTAAAGTGAAATGGTTCAAATGGCTCTGAGCACTATGGAACTTAACATCTGTGGTCATCAGTCCCCTAGAACTTAGAACTACTTAAACCTAACTAACCTAAGGACACCACACACACATCCATGCCCGAGGCAGGATTCGAACCTGCGACCGTAGCAGTCGCGCGGTGCCGGACTGCGCGCCTAGAACCGCTAGACCACCGCGGCCGGCCATTAAAGTGAAGAACTGGCCGATGTGCACCTCGTGTAAGGGTTCACTGAATGCAATAGAAAATCTGCACAAAGATGCGATGGTGAGCTCTTACAACAGTGACGACAACCACATGATACTACTTATGCGCCTGAGATTGTTGGAATACTCCGTGTTTTGCGCTGTACGTTTTGATGATTACATATCATTACAGACTTTTAACTGTTGTGGAGGTATTTTTACAGAAGCAAACTTCAGTATCTAAGCATATAAATCATGAAAATATTATTAATCTGCAACAAGCCATCCGAGACTA
The DNA here is from genome assembly GCF_021461385.2 of Schistocerca piceifrons. NCBI lineage: Eukaryota > Metazoa > Arthropoda > Insecta > Orthoptera > Acrididae > Schistocerca > Schistocerca piceifrons. Next base: position 670,586,528 of record NC_060139.1, read on the forward strand.
GGGTCGCTTGTACGAAAATACACAGAAAACATGCCAGAAAAACCAAAGAAGTTCTGCCATTGACTCGCGTTGACCCTGTATACAACGGCATCATCTGAGAACAGCTTCATGGTGCTTGCGACGTTATTCACACTAATGACCCTACACAGCGATGAGTCAAAACATTATGAGCACCTGCTCAACAACGTGTCGGTCCATTTGTGGAACGCAGGACAGTCGTGAATCTGCAAGCTTGTATTCGAGAAGTTCCTGGTAGGTTTCTACAGATATGTGGCCGATGGTTTGTGGGCGCGAAGCTGGTGCCCGATGGTGTCCCAGATGTTGTCAGTCGGGTAAAGATCAGCCGAATTTGGTGATCAAGACATCAGCGTCATTTCACTAGCACGCTTCTCAAGCAACTGTAGAACGATTCTCGCCTCGTGACAAGGGCAGTTATCCTGCTGAAAGAGGCCAGTCCGTCGGGAAACGCCAGGTGAATGTTCCCCATAGCATCGTACTACCCCCACTGGCCTGCGTCCCTGTCCGTCTAGATGAGGGCGTATTCGGACACGACCATTGACCTGGCACAACAAGGGAAGTCGTTTTCCAATGACCCCGTGACCACTGCAATCGTAACTGACGATGTTGTCAGTTCAGCATGGGAACAGTTAAGGGTCGCCTGCTGCGGTGTCCCATATTCAGCAGCGTTCGCTGAAAGGCGTGCTCTGAAACCCTAGTGCCTGCACCAGCACTGTAATGTACCGTCGACCTGCCACACATGGCCACCTATTCTGCTTTACACAGCAGGCAAGCCTCGGACATCCACATTCGGTACTCAGGCGTGGATTCCGACCTTCAAATACGTTTCACAGATGCGCACCAGAGCAGCACGCGAACAGTCGACTCGCTTCGCCGTTGTTGAAACGCTCGTTCCTGTAGTCCGGACCGTGGCACTTTGCCATCTGTCAAAGTCACTGATATCAGTTTCCCTGTTTGCGGACCGTTTTGCCGCTAGAATGTTTCCCCGTTCATCTCTGTTCCACTTGTGTGCTTTCTTTATCGTGTCATGTACCCGCAATCGCACGAGGCACCGTTATATCTGCCGGTGGACAGTGATCATAATGTTTGGGTTCATCTGCGAAACACTCCCTATGAGTACGTCCGAAAAGACAACCTTCATTGCTTGTTTACTGAAAACTGTTTCGAAGCAAGCACTTGATGGACTTCGTGCCTCATAGCCTAAGCAGTTGGACCGATCAAGTGTTTCTGAGACGGAGGCAGACGGCGACCGAGCCCTGGAGCTTCAGTCAGCAAGGGTGGGGTTATCGCAACTGCCACGGTGGCTGAGCTTTAGCGCCTGGCGCATCTGCCACGGGACACTTCTCGGGCAGAGGAGACAGTGGCGACAGGGGCCCCCATACCCGGAGGCAAGGGCGCACCCCCCCCCCACCCCTAACTCACAGGGAAAGGAAAAAAATATACTGTACATGGATAATGATTTAAAAGTTGATGTTAAGCAGGTTGTAACTAGGGTCGGCACTGGATCTTTTTTATAGATTCTTACAAGTCGCCATTTGTCTTCCAAAATATTAAAATAGTACATACCTCCAGCTCTAGGGTCACCACCCCTCGGGCTACAAACTATCGTACGATGTCCTTAACCTGAGCCAAGAGCTCATGTTACCTCAGTTATCGCAATGGATCAACCAATAACCTCTTGAAGTGGGAGGTTTCCGCTTTTTAATCCTAAAGAATTTTACAGATATTTAGATGATGTACATCGATATGTCTATAAAACATAATAAGAAAGAGAAGAATAAAGCAGAGATATATTTTACAGAAATAATGAACATATTTTTTTGGTGATATGTTACAATACAGCATCACCGGTCTATTGCGGTCTAACTGTGTTGGTGAGGCAGTAAATTTCCACAGGGCAGTGACTGCGTCACTGCAATTCACTTTGGTGGTGTGGCGGTGGGACTTGTAGTCCCGTACCACCCTCTGACGGTGACAGTACTACATGAGTCAGGCAGAAAAATGTAGCCTAACATGGGCAGGTATGATTGGAACGTATTAGACGTAGAATGGGGGCTAGTCCCGCCAAAGGATGCGTCCGTGGTGGGCGTGCCAGACCTATCGTGAGCCATGGTCGGAATCCGTTTCCTCTAGGATGGTTAGGGGAACCGGATGTCGATGCCAGCGGCGTGGAAGTGTGGTCCCAACGTGGCGTAACCCATGGACAGTGTCCCGCAAGGCATCCACTTTCTCATAGAGCCGCCGCGCGTTGTCGCGTATGGTCGTCTTTAGGGGGACGATATCCGCTTCCTCGTGGAGAGTGACAATTCTCGTGAGTGGCGGGGCGTACAGGCTCCACCTGAGCACCTTGTTCTGCAGGCGCTGCAATGTCCGCATCCTGGTGACACTAATCGTGGCCCATGCAGCAGATCCATACGTGAGTGCAGGCAGGATAACTGTTCGGTAAATGCGGAGCTTGGTATGCAGGTTAAGTTCCCTACTGCGAAAGAGCGGGTACAAAGCCCTGGTTAGCTTTTGCCCCTTGTTGGTGACATACTCCGCGTGACAGTGGAAGAGCAACTTGTGGTCCATCTGGACCCCGAGATAGGTGGTTGTCGGGGACCAGGGCACCTGCACACCTGCAATCGAGATATTGCGGCGGAGGACTGGGCGCCGTTTTGTGAAGTAAACTGCCGTAGTTTTGGCGGCATTGAGAGCTATTTTGTTTGTCCGGCACCAGGTGATAGTGGCGTCCACCTGTCGCTGGAGGCGGGCTACGACGGCGTCAGTAATGCGGCCAGTGGTGTATAGCGCTGTGTCGTCAGCGTATTGTGCAAGGTGGCACTCGGGGATGACCGGCATATCCTTGACATAGATATTAAATAGGATGGGAGATAGCACCGATCCTTGCGGAGTGCCTGCCGACAACTGGCGAATGCCAGAACGCATTCCCCGTTGAGCCACTAGGAAAGTCCTACCACGGAGGAAGTCATCCACGATCTTGACATAAATATCCGGTATAGGGGTCTGTGTCAGCATCTTGTTTACGAGGTTGTCTTGCCAGATCTTGTCGTAAGCGTTTTGCAAGTCCAGAAAAACGGCAGCTGTCGACTTGGCAGTGTTGAAGCCTTTGCTGATGTGTTCAGTGATCCGTAGGACCTGAAGTTCAGCAGAGAGGTGCGAAGTGAATCCAAACTGTTCAGGACGGATCGTCCCAGCTGCTGCAAGAGGTTGAGAAAGTCGGTGAAGGATCACAGATTCAAGGACCTTCGCCATAGTGTTTAGGAGGCTGATGGGCCTGAGCTCCAGCGGCTCATTGTCGGCCAATTGAGAGCTGTTTACCAAAAAGATCATGTGAAATACCTGCTCGACAGTAGGGACGACTATCTTACCATTCTCGATTTCGTAAAATCAAAGGCGATGCCTTACTTTACCCACCAGACGTCGGGTAATCGCCGCACCAAGATCGTCATCATCTGAAATACCTGCTTGACAGTAGGGACGACTATATTACCATTCTCGATTTCGTAAAATCAAAGGCGATGCCTTACTTTACCCACCAGACGTCGGGTAATCGCCGCACCAAGATCGTCATCATGTGAAATACCTGCTTGACAGTAGGGACGACTATCTTACCATTCTCGATTTCGTAAAATCAAAGGCGATGCCTTACTTTACCCAACAGACGTCGGGTAATCGCCGCACCAAGATCGTCATCAAGGACTTGCCACCAGGGGTTGCGGCAGAGGAGGTCAAGGAGGAACTGCTTCGACTCGATTTCGAGGATCCTTTGGTCCACCAGTATAGCAAGGGGAATCCCGGGACCAGGGCATTGATCCCCTGCCCTACCCACGTCGTCTCCCTTTCCCGGAGGGAGACCGAATTTACCAAGTCCGGTATCTTCTTCTGTACACGGGGGTCCGGATTGAATCGTACGAGGGCCGCAACGGGCCAGCCATATGTCGCAAATGCCAACGTTTACGACATACTGGGAATTCCCGGATGGAGGACATAGAGCGGATTTACCAAATCCGGTAACTTCTTCTGTACACGAGGGTCTGGATTGAATCGAGAGCAGATTTACCAAATCCGGTAACTTCTTCTGTACACGAGGGTCCGGATTGAATCGTATGGCTATCTTACCATTCTCGATTTCGTAAAATCAAAGGCGATGCCTTACTTTACCCACCAGACGTCGGGTAATCGCCGCACCAAGATCGTCATCATGTGAAATACCTGCTTGACAGTAGGGACGACTATCTTACCATTCTCGATTTCGTAAAATCAAAGGCGATGCCTTACTTTACCCACCAGACGTCGGGTAATCGCCGCACCAAGATCGTCATCAAGGACTTGCCACCAGGGGTTGCGGCAGATGAGGTCAAGGAGGAACTGCTTCGACTCGACTTCGAGGATCCTTTGGTCCACCAGTATAGCAAGGGGAATCCCGGGACCAGGGCATTGATCCCCTGCCCTACCCACGTCGTCTCCCCTTCCCCGAGGGAGAGCGAATTTACCAAGTCCGGTATCTTCTTCTGTTCACGAAAGTCCGGATTGAATCGTACGAGGGCCGCAACGGGCCAGCCATATGTCGCAAATGCCAACGTTTACGACATGCTGGGAATTCCCGGATGGAGGACATAGAGCGGATTTACCAAATCGGGTAACTTCTGTACACGAGGGTCCGGATTGAATCGAGAGCAGATTTACCAAATCCGGTAACTTCTTCTGTACACGAGGGTCCAGATTGAATCGTACAACTATCTTACCATTCTCGATTTTGTAAAATCAAAGGCGATGCCTTACTTTACCTACCAGACGTCGGGTAATCGCCGCACCAAGATCGTCATCATGTGAAATACCTGCTTGACAGTAGGGAAGACTATCTTACCATTGTCGATTTCGTAAAATCAAAGGCGATGCCTTACTTTACCCACCAGACGTCGGGTAATCGCCGCACCAAGATCGCCATCAAGGACTTGCCACCAGGGGTTGCGGCAGAGGAGGTCAAGGAGGAACTGTTTCGACTCGATTTCGAGGATCCTTTGGTCCACCAGTATAGCAAGGGGAATCCCGGGACCAGGGCATTGATCCCCTGCCCTACTCACGTCGTCTCCCTTTCCCAGAGGGAGAGCGAATTTACCAAGTCCGGTATCTTCTTCTGTACACGAAAGTCCGGATTGAATCGTCCGAGGGCCGCAACGGGCCAGTCATATGTCGCAAATGCCAACGTTTACGACATACTGGGAATTCCCGGATGGAGGACATAGAGCGGATTTACCAAATCCGGTAACTTCTTCTGTACACGAGGGTCCGGATTGAATCGAGAGCAGATTTACCAAATCCGGTAACTTCTTCTGTACACGAGGGTCCGGATTGAATCGTACGACTATCTTACCATTCTCGATTTCGTAAAATCAAAGGCGATGCCTTACTTTACCCACCAGACGTCGGGTAATCGCCGAACCAAGATCGTCATCAAGGACTTGCCACCAGAGGTTGCGGCAGAGGAGGTCAAGGAGGAAATGCTTTGACTCGATTTCGAGGATCCTCTGGTCCACCAGTATAGCAAGGGGAATCCCGGGACCAGGGCATTGATCCCCTGCCCTACCCACGTCGTCTCCCTTTCCCGGAGGAAGAGCGAATTTACCAAGTCAGGTATCTTCTTCTGTACACGAAAGTCCGGATTGAATCGTACGAGGGCCGCAACGGGCCAGCCATATGTCGCAAATGCCAACGTTTACGACATACTGGGAATTTCCGGATGGAGGACATAGAGCGGATTTACCAAATCCGGTAACTTCTTCTGTACACGAGGGTCCGGATTGAATCGAGAGCAGATTTACCAAATCCGGTAACTTCTTCTGTACACGAGGGTCCAGATTGAATCGTACAACTATCTTACCATTCTCGATTTCGTAAAATCAAAGGCGATGCCTTACTTTACCTACCAGACGTCGGGTAATCGCCGCACCAAGATCGTCATCATGTGAAATACCTGCTTGACAGTAGGGACAACTATCTTACCATTCTCGATTTCATAAAATCAAAGGCGATGCCTTACTTTACCCAACAGACGTCGGGTAATCGCCGCATCAATATCGTCATCAAGGACTTGCCACCTGGGGTTGTGGCAGAGGAGGTCAAGGAGGAACTGCTTCGACTCGATTTCGAGGATCCTTTGGTCCACCAGTATAGCAAGGGGAATCCCGGGACCAGGGCATTGATCCCCTGCTCTACCCACGTCGTCTCCCTTTCCCGGAGGGAGACCGAATTTACCAAGTCCGGTATCTTCTTCTGTACACGGGGGTCCGGATTGAATCGTACGAGGGCCGCAACGGGCCAGCCATATGTCGCAAATGCCAACGTTTACGACATACTGGGAATTCCCGGATGGAAGACATAGAGCGGATTTACCAAATCCGGTAACTTCTTCTGTACACGAGGGTCTGGATTGAATCGAGAGCAGATTTACCAAATCCGGTAACTTCTTCTGTACACGAGGGTCCGGATTGAATTGTATGGCTATCTTACCATTCTCGATTTCGTAAAATCAAAGGCGATGCCTTACTTTACCCACCAGACGTCGGGTAATCGCCGCACCAAGATCGTCATCATGTGAAATACCTGCTTGACAGTAGGGACGACTATCTTACCATTCTCAGTTTCGTAAAATCAAAGGCGATGCCTTACTTTGCCCACCAGACGTCGGGTAATCGCCGCACCAAGATCGTCATCAAGGACTTGCCACCAGGGGTTGCGGCAGATGAGGTCAAGGAGGAACTGCTTCGACTCGATTTCGAGGATCCTTTGGTCCACCAGTATAGCAAGGGGAATCCCGGGACCAGGGCATTGATCCCCTGCCCTACCCACGTCGTCTCCCTTTCCCGGGGGGAGAGCGAATTTACCAAGTCCGGTATCTTCTTCTGTACACGAAAGTCCGGATTGAATCGTACGAGGGCCGCAACGGGCCAGCCATATGTCGCAAATGCCAACGTTTACGACATACTGGGAATTCCCGGATGGAGGACATAGAGCGGATTTACCAAATCCGGTAACTTCTGTACACGAGGGTCCGGATTGAATCGAGAGCAGATTTACCAAATCCGGTAACTTCTTCTGTACACGAGGGTCCGGATTGAATCGTACGACTATCTTACCATTCTCGATTTCGTAAAATCAAAGGCGATGCCTTACTTTACCCACCAGACGTCGGGTAATCGCCGCACCAAGATCGTCATCAAGGACTTGCCACCAGGGGTTGCGGCAGAGGAGGTCAAGGAGGAACTGCTTCGACTCGATTTCGAGGATCCTTTGGTCCACCAGTATAGCAAGGGGAATCCTGGGACCAGGGCATTGATCCCCTGCCCTACCCACGTCGTCTCCCTTTCCCGGAGAGAGAGCGAATTTACCAAGTCCGGTATCTTCTTCTGTACACGAAAGTCCGGATTGAATCATACGAGGGCCGCAACGGGCCAGCCATATGTCGCAAATGCCAACGTTTGCGACATACTGGGAATTCCCGGATGGAGGACATAGAGCGGATTTACCATATCCGGTAACTTCTTCTGTACACGAGGGTCCGGATTGAATCGAGAGCAGATTTACCAAATCCGGTAACTTCTTCTGTACACGAGGGTCCGGATTGAATCGTACAACTATCTAACCATTCTCGATTTCGTAAAACCAAAGGCGATGCCTTACTTTACCCACCAGACGTCGGGTAATCGCCGCACCAAGATCGTCATCAAGGACTTGCCACCAGGGGTTGCGGCAGAGGGGGTCAAAGAGGAACTGCTTCGACTCGATTTCGAGGATCCTTTGGTCCACCAGTATAGCAAGGGGAATCCCGGGACCAGGGCATTGATCCCCTGCCCTACCCACGTCGTCTCCCTTTCCCGGAGGGAGAGCGAATTTACCAAGTCCGGTATCTTCTTCTGTACACGAAAGTCCGGATTGAATCGTACGAGGGCCGCAACGGGCCAGCCATATGTCGCAAATGCCAACGTTTGCGACATACTGGAAATTCCCGGATGGAGGACATAGAGCGGATTTACCAAATCCGGTAACTTCTTCTGTACACGAGGGTCCGGATTGAATCGAGAGCAGATTTACCAAATCCGGTAACTTCTTCTGTACACGAGGGTCCGGATTGAATCGTACAACTATCTAACCATTCTCGATTTCGTAAAATCAAAGGCGATGCCTTACTTTACCCACCAGACGTCGGGTAATCGCCGCACCAAGATCGTCATCAAGGACTTGCCACCAGGGGTTGCGGCAGAGGGGGTCAAGAAGGAACTGCTTCGACTCGATTTCGAGGATCCTTTGGTCCACCAGTATAGCAAGGGGAATCCCGGGACCAGGGCATTGATCCCCTGCCCTACCCACGTCGTCTCCCTTTCCCGGAGGGAGAGCGAATTTACCAAGTCCGGTATCTTCTTCTGTACACGGGGGTACGGATTGAATCGTACGAGGGCCGCAAAGGGCCAGCCATATGTCGCAAATGCCAACGTTTACGACATACTGAGAATTCCCGGATGGAGGACATAGAGCGGATTTACCAAATCCGGTAACTTCTTCTGTACACGAGGGTCCGGATTGAATCGAGAGCAGATTTATCAAATCCAGTAACTTCTTCTGTACACGAGGATCCGGATTGAATCGTACGATGGCCGCAACGGGCCAGCTATCTGTCGCAAATGCCAACGTTTGCGACATAGTGGGAATTACTCCTCCCGGCCGTTGTGGTGTCCTGCATCTACACAAGTACATCACTTCTAACTTTCCGACTGCGAGAGATATCTTCAGAGGTAAAGTGGCGAACTGCAATCACGACTCGAGAGAGCCTCTAATACATGGGCAGTGTAGAGGGCACCACAGTCCATCTAGTGACGTCGGCTACGAGATTATCTCTGGTAACGCCAACATTCTCGATTGAAAGGTGTAACCAAAGGATGTCATGTTATCTTTTACCGATATTAAACATTCCTTTGTCTTCCTGGTGGGTCTGAAGGTAGTTTCTACACCATATACGGGTTGTATATAAAATTCCTTGTAGTTGCTGGCTGGTTTGTGTTGGTATCACAAAAAGAAGTGTTAACAGCCGCCTAGCTAACACAAGAAGAATTGCCGCCTGGGACATACGGTTAAATCGGCCGCAGCCAAACATCTTTACCAACAGGGTGATCATGAAATATAAGGGGCATTCAAATGAAACCCGGTCACTAGTGTAAAGTAACGGTAGTGATCTTATTAATTCAAAAATGTAGTTATAGACAGTACACAAACTCAAAAATAGTCGCCAAAACTGTTGGCACATTTATCCCATTGCGACACTAGCCGGTCGATTCCATTCTTGAAGAAGCTGCTGTCGGATCCAGGCCTGGACACAGTCACACACTGCGTCGTCCATTGCCAATCGATGTCGGCGAATAGTTTGCTTTAGAGGTCCAAACACATGAAAGTCTCACGGTGAAAGGTCGGGACTCTACGGTGGATCTTCCAACGTTTCCAACCGAAACTGCTGCAATGTCGTCTTCACGGCATTGGCCGTGTATGGGTGGCCATTATCATGCAGGAGGATCACGCCATTGGACAACATGCCTCGGCGTTTCGACTTCATGGCTCGTCTAAGATTTTGTGAAGCTCGTCCGTCGATACATTGCACGGCCTCCAACTCCCTCCGCCGACAAAAATCGAATCATTCATTAATTAAAACTTCTGGGAAGTTTTAATTAATGAAGACGCCGGCCGTGAAAGCTTACATGCTATGAATCGAATCACTGCTCGTTGTTCCTGCTTACTCTCCTGCATGTTCGATAGTGGACGATAACTTTTGTAACCACCTACTCTTCAGCGTGAAACCACACTGGCGCTATGCAACATTAAACGGTGCACACGCGTCAGTCTCTCTACCAATAGATGGCGCCACGACACCCGCAGTTACATGGTGCCACCTTACGTGAAAGGCAAAGTTAGATGCATTTTTTTTCCTTTATTAAGATTCGATTCCCCCCGAAGGGGGCAGACTGCCAGCAGCTTAGTACGCCGCTCTTCAGCCATCATAATTTGTTTTTTTTAAAAAATGAAGATAATAAATAATTAAAGCAGGCGATAAAATCAGTGACTTACATGGTAAAATGGCGGAAAATTGTGGAACTTAAAACATAAAACAAAGGGTTGGCGATGTTAATAAAATACACAGGAAGCAGACAGGTAAAATAATAGACAGACAATTAAAAAATACGGCGCCAGCCTGGTTTCTGTTCACAAGAGATATAAAAATCACACCCAGCGACAGCATGATTTCTGTTCGCAACGCTTTGGAGAGATACACAACACTGAACACTCACTTGAACACTGCTCTAAAAAGTTGGCACAAATATGACACACCACAGCCGAGGGTAGATGGGGGGAACCTGGACAGATGATGGGTAAGAAAAGGGGGAAGGAGAGGAAAAACGAAGTGGGGGGAGGGGGGAAGGAGCCGACGGAGGACGAGGACTCACAAGAGGGGGGGAGGCTGGGCAGGCGTGAGAGGGAGTGGGGAAAGGCAGAGGAGGGGAATGCGAAAGGACTCGGGGGGGGGGGGGAGAAGAGAGGCAGAGAGATGGTAGGTGGGGAAAAAAAAGGATGGAAGGTGGGGAGAGGGAGCCCAGGGAAAGGACAGAGAAAAGGAGGGGGAGCTGAGGATCAGAGTTGATAGGAGGGATAAATGGAGGGAGAGAGGGCATCATCTGGGAGGGAGAGTTGACAGAAGCCAGCTTGGGAAAGGAGATGAAGGGTGTAGAGAAGGTGCGGAAGAGGACAGGTGTTGGAGAGGTGAGGAGCAACCAGGGGATGAGGGGGATCAAGGTGGCGGGAGGTGTAGAGTATGCGAATATGTTCGAGGAACGGGAGCATATGGGGGAAAGGAGTCAAGTCATAGAGGATCCACGCGGGGGACGGAAGATACGGAAGACAAGACGGAGTGCATGGCACTCGAGGATCTGGAGGGACTTATAGAATTTGGGGGAGGGGGGGGGGCGGATATCCAGGCGGGACTGGCATAACAGCCGGCCGCGGTGGTCTAGCGGTTCTAGGCGCTCAGTCTGGAACCACGCGACTGCTACGGTCGCAGGTTCGAATCCTGCCTCGGGCATGGATGTGTGTGATGTCCTTAGGTTAGTTAGGTTTAAGTAGTTCTAAGTTCTAGGGCACTGATGACCACAGATGTTAAGTCCCATAGTGCTCAGAGCCATTTGATCCATTTTTGAACTGGCATAACAGAGGATGGGGCGGATTAAGGATTTGTAGGTGTGGAGGATGGTAGACGGGTTCAACCCCCATGTCCGACCAGAGAGGAGTGGGCTTTGGATAGGATAGTACGGAGATGAGGGATACAGGTGAGGTGATGGTCAATGGTGAGGCCAAGGTAGGTGAGGGTGAGTGAGAGGCGGATAGGACGGGGGCAGATGGTAAGGGAGAAATCAAGGAGCCGGAAGGAGTGAGTGGTACGACCTACAATGATTGCCTGGGTCTGGAAAGGATTGATTTTCGGGAACCACTGGTTACTCCATGTGGCAAAATGTTGGTGAAAGTTATACGCGCTGACCAGGTTTCATTTGACTGAACCTCATAAAATTCTCTGAGACGAGTGTCATGCCAAAATCATCGCATTATCTGCGGTTACGCATAGAGAGGCTATTGAGATTTATAAACAACGTAATAATTTTAACAGAAAAAAGGAAGGTTGAAGATGTTTCACACAGTCGGAGAGGAATGGCAGCCGTGAAAGCTTACATTGTATTACCTACATACGTTCTCCGCAAGCCACTATACGGTGCATGGCAGAGGGTACCTTGCACCTTGAATGGAGAAAGCCTTTGACAGTGTGCAGGGCTCTAAACATCTCGGGATTTTGACGACCTAACGCACCAGTTGGACAGAATTTGGCACAGTATCCCTCACGAGGACATCCAACAACTGTATGTCAAACTGATAACTGCTTGCATAATGCCAGAGGTGGACCAACACATTACTGACTTGCCCAACTTGTGAAGTTCTTCCTCTTGAATAAATCAACCAGACTTTCTGAAATTTAGATTATTTGTATGTCTCTATATGTACATCACATCTACCGATTTCCGTCCCATTCAGATAATTACTTTGTTAGTCCCAGTTAGCTTTTTATCTGTACTGCCCTGAAAATAGTGCACAATGGTGCAAATGTCGACAGTATTTACTGTGTATAAACCTTTTCCATTCATTCAGTTTGCAGTCGATGTAAGGAACCAGATGATATACAATAGTGGCAACAATTGGTTGTGAATGTATCTGTTCAAGATTTGAAGGTCAGTATGCAAATGAAGAATTATGCCTTCCTATACTGTAACACCTGGACGACATTTTTTGGATGCTTTAGATGTACCCACCTCTCGTTGTAGGAGGGTACCTCCAACGTTGTCGAACATAATAGTTTTGATGGTCCCAGTGTTATGGTGTCACGTGGCACTATGTTGCACAGATGTACTGATCTAACCTTTGAACACTGTTCACTCATCGGTCAGCATTATTGTGACACCGTACTCCTTTTCCAGTAACGGCTTTGCCGCAGTGGGAACACCAGTTCCCTTCAGATCACCGAAGTTAAGAGCTGTCGGGCTAGGCTAGCACTTGGATGTGTGAACGATCCGGTCTGCCAAGCGCTGATGGCAAGCGGGGTGCACTCAGCCCCTGTGAGGCAAACTAAGGAGCTACTTGATTGAGAAGTAGCGGCTTCGGTCTTGTAAACTGACATTCGGCCGGAAGAACGATGTTCTCACCACATGCCTCTCCATATCCGCATCCAGTGACACCTATGGACTGAGGATGACGCGGCGGCCGATCGGTGCCGTTGAGCCTTCGTTACCTTCTCGGGCGGAGTCTTTTTTAGTACTCATTTCGTTTATGCGTCTGGTTAGGGGTGAACTCGGCCCAGGCTTCGGTTCTAAGGCTGAGAATACGCAACCGCACTGAACAGCGCAAGTGGAGGAGTTGCCGTAATTAGAGGATATTCGGCTATTGGACTGGCCTGTCAGTTCCACCGGCTGAAATGCTATGGAAAACGTGTGGGATGCATTGGGGAGACGAACTGCAGGACATTCACACGACCCGCGACCACTCAGCAGTTGTCAACCATACTGATGGACAAATCGAACACCCATCCCAGTAACTCCGTACCTACCTTGTGACCAGCATGGGAGTACATTTTAGAGCATGCATTGCCATCCGTGGTGATCACACACCCTATTAATAACCGTGTTCCGCCTTATGTAATGTTCAAATGGTTCAAATGGCTCTGAGCACTATGGGACTTAACATCTGTGGTCATCAGTCCCCTAGAAGTTAGAACTACTTAAGCCTAACTAACCTAAGGACATCACACACATCCATGCCCGAGGCAGGATTCGAACCTGCGACCGTAGCAGTTGCGCGGTTCCGGACTGAGCGCCTTAACCGCAAGACCACCGCGGCCGGCTATGTAATGTTCAGGGGACCATCATTAACTGCGGTGACTTCAGTGTAATTATTGTCTTTGAATGACAGTATCATTTCTGTTCTTCTCATTACGTTTATGTTTCAGTAACCTCGTGTACTATACTGTAAAGCTCTTCCTATATATGGTCCAAGTTTCATAGATCTATGTTACTTGGCAGGAAGAAGTCTTGTGTACTTAAGTTCTGCGTGCCTGTGTATCTTCCTAAAATTATTTAGAGCATAGAGAGACAGCCAATCCGCGAAGGAAACGTATTGGATATGCTGGCAGTGAACACACTCGAATTTATCGATTTAGTGAACGTGGAGATCGCAGTCAGCAACCACAAGGCTATTGTAGTGTTGGTTACCATTGGTGTCGAACGAGGAGTAGAGAAAGGAACAGAGATGTTCAAGTTCTTTCAAAAAGATTCGTCTGATTTCGCATGAATGAATCGTATACATAAATAGAGACAGAATCTTTCAGTAAAATTTAGCTCACGCATCGAAAATAAAAATTTACATTGGCGTCAGTATTAAGTTGCCCGTTCATGTGATTCCCGGTAGGGGCCTTCCTCGTATAGCAAGTTCAGCTGCTCATTTATTACCCAGTACGTGCCGAGTCGAGATGGCAAAAACACAGCAGAAAAATGCATTCTGCATTCTTGGTTTCAACAGGTTCAGTTCAGTAACAATAGAGCAGCGTGATTTTCGTCGAGAGTACGTCACAGAACCTCCTCACTGCCTCAGCGATGGATCACACGGGACGTGTATCTCATCTTTAAGCACGCCAGACGAGGTTTACATCGTGATCGGCGCACGCTCAGAAACGAGCTAGTGCATGACACGGAACTTGCTCCCCATCGTGATTTGTAACCGCGGCGTTCTCCGGCGTTTCTGCGTTTGTTCTACTAAAAGGCACATTTCTTCGCTTGTCCATCTGCTGTTCATCTTGTTGTGTCCGCAGCATGTATGAATAAAAACTTCAATATCTATGAATATGTTATAATGCAAAAAGAAAGTTCCATATCCAGGCAGTAAGGACGCAAGATCATAAACGCTCCATTACAAATAGTGCGATTCATATTTTAGACAGTCTTCTACATAAAAATTAGTTGATCCTTCTTACTTTTTAGTAAAACTCGTAAGGTCATTCTTACTTGATCACTACTTCTATTCAGTAGTACAATTTTTACATCATGTGAAATACAATAGTTGAAACATTAAAGTGCAAAATATCCTATTGCAACCGGTGCGCGCCCTCTTCTAGATAAAGCCAGCAAAATCATTTATTTGCTGTAATATTACTATTACATTTTCTGTAATTCAGTTGAATATGCGAGAAAAACAGAGACAGAGAGAAAGATTGGGCACAATATTTATAAACGAATTACCTATCCTAAAATCTAAAACAGTTTTTGAATGACTAAATAAATACTAAACTATGATAGAATCATGCAGTGATCTACAAAGCAGTCTTGAAATTCATCGGTCCATTTTCCCTTACATGTTCACAACATCGAACGAACTCCTGAGGGAGAAAGTTAAAGCTCCGTCTACTGGCGCTGTCGAGCCATTCTGTACCGATCGGTCACCGTGTTATCAAATGGTTCAAATGGCTCTGGGCACTATGGTAATTAACTTCTGAGGTCATCAGTCCCCTAGAACTTAGAACTACTTAAACCTAACTAACCTAAGGACATCACACACATCCATGCCCGAGGCAGGATTCAAAACTGCGACCGTAGCGGTAGCAAGGTCCCAGACTGTAGCGCCTAGAACCGCTCGGCCACACAGGCCGGCACCCTATTATCCTGTGCCAATGGCGTCATTAGCGTGAGTATTCTACTCCTGAGAGAGAGCGCTCTTATATATATTACAGAACATACTTACATTAAATCAATAAGAAACTCCCAGAAACTTCTGGAAAACGTGAAGGTGAATGAAAAAAAAAAAAAAAACTGGGTAAAGCAGAACACGAACCAGCCACACATGACATCAAATTCCGCGCATTTATGCTCTACACTGCACTGCACTTATGTAACATATGAACAATTCTTTTATATACTAATCTCTGTAAGGTTTAATCGTCAATATTTTATTGACATTTAATCGCCAAAAACCTTTTTTGAGAAATCTTCAACGTGTCGTTACCTTGAGACATCATACTTTCATAACATGCAAACAGTGATGCCAGAATAACTAAATACGAATATTCTTTAACCACATAACTTAAACCTACCAAATACGGGCTTCATCTGAAAACGACGAAATATGGTATGGCATCTCCCAAGTTATGCTTTGACGTAGAACTATATCTTATGTCTCATTGACCAGGTTCCTCTCCACGATGCTATAATATGACTTGTCTTTTTCATCCGCTCGTCAAAGGCTGTCGGATGTGAAACTGCACGTTGTGGTGTTACAAAACTCGTCGTGTTACTCATCCAGGAACGCTTTCTCGTCCCATGTGAGGACAGAGGACGGATCCCGCGCTACGCACTTGTCTCCAAGCCGCTTGATCTCAAGACATGTGATTTTGTTTCGCATACGTTTGTGAAATACTCTATCATTATGTCTCCTCTTCCAGCAATTTAGAATGTACTGTGACGCCACGTAACAAGAATAATGCGCAAAACATTGTAGCGCAGTGACTTTGTCACATGAAGAGGCCACAGCGCATATCCAGTCCAGGACCTACCACAAAGGAACAGAGAGTAATAAAATTTATCCTTAAATTCTTATCATAGATTCGAACTGCCAATAAAAATCCGAGTAAACTGATATCAAACGGAGACAGGTCCGTCAATTAATTAAAAAGTCGTCAATCTTAATTACTCAGTTTATACTAATAAACCTATAAAAAATTAAGTCCACATACACTACCGAGATATTGTCTACATAGACGTTCATACGTTGGAAGTGACAGGATAATTTTTAACATTCCTCGTTTATTTAGTATAGTAATGCTCAACGTGACGAACCCAGCTTATTTCTCTGGCCTTTCGAATCGTTGTTGAGGCAACGCGGTGGTGGAGGCATGTCTCTCGCGTTCTGAGCGTGGCAGTTCGGGGTGACCAACTTGAAGGCAAGAACTCGGCCGCTCCAGTCGGCCAGAACAGCGCAAATGGTTAAACCTCCAAATTCTGTTAGGTTGGCTACAACGACCTTTCCGTATACCGTGGATATGCACTGTAGTTCGTCGACCGGGTCTTTATATAGTCCGGAGAGTAGCTCTCTGCCCCATTCTGTTGCAGTTACTAAAGGTGTCAACGTCGCGAGGTTCATCGTGCACCAGTTACCGCCATTTTATGGCAAGTGTTGCCTTCAATTACCCTGGGATCAGTCTTTTGTGGTAACCAGTCACTGGTTATTCCGATGTTTATAATTACGAAAAACGCTGCAACTACGATGGTTGCGTCTGTGCCGTCCTTATATTTGCACCACGAGGTATCGGCGCTGCAGATCGACGTGTAGTGTGGTAAGCTCTATTGTCTCAGCCCTGTTACTGTGACTGCATTCCTAACCCATGCTTAGCTTCTTTGTTACAGTGATTCATGTTAATTCATTTAGGAATTGGTCTTTATGCTGAAGACATTATTATTTGTGTGAACGTTTGTTCTTTGACGTGCCCTACAGCAAGTCCTTTGCTCGTCTAGGGGCTGCTTTATTGTGAGTGATAAGTTAGGAAACTTCTGCCTCTCATTTATGTCTCCATTACTGATCAGATACACTGCCAGACGATACTGACTTTCATTGGTCTGTAGCTTCCGTGCTTTAATCAGTTCTTTTCTAGGCGACGAAACGCACACGTTGCAACCTAATCGCAAAAGTGTGGAAAGTGTTTGATTATAATTTGAAGTTTGCCGTGCGTCCGGTTAAACATGGGTATGTCAAACATTTGGAGAAAGGTAAATGAAAACTTTGATCCTAAACGTAGTTGCATAAAATATTAAAAAGGCTATATGTGCCTGCCTGTAAAAGATATACCCGTGTAAGGTCCAATAGTTCTTTTGAAAATAAATCATTCCTAGTTCTTCGTTAAAGTTGAATTTTACTCCAAGTTTATATCGTAATTCATTTAGAAGTAATAATCTGAGAAATCGGATGAATGATTTTAAAACGCCCTGGCACCTTGCCAAGTACGACAGAGTCGTACATTCGAAGCCAACTGAGCAATCAGCATCGAATATTCATTTCTGTGGAGGATAGGTTGAATGACATAGGAGAATAGGCTAAACCCTGTTACACCTCATCGCAACTCCTGCTTCCGTTTCATGGCCTTTCACTTTCACAAGTGCAGCCTGTTGTAAATAACCATTCGTAACCTGTATTTTCCCGTGCTTCCTTCAGAATGTCGAAAAGTATATTCCAGTCAAGATCGTCAAAAATTATTTAAAAGCAGTTTTGATCGCAGCCGGTGGTAACTTCTGACAGGTTTCGGCCTTTTAATTACGGACTATCATCAGAGTTTGCACCATCTGGATGACGGTGATGGTGTTTGACCCGTTGTGGATGTGCCAGTCGCTCTAACTGCTCCCTATAAATCTACAAATGCTGTAAATGTAGGCTTGTCTTTCTTCGGCCTAGTTTCAAAGATAATTTTTATGGCCAATATTCTCTCTCGTATTTTACATTTCTCCGGAACCGATCTTCCCCGAGGTCGGCTTTATTAGCTAATTAGCTGACAAACCCGGCATTATCCAGATATTCCTTTTGCCAATTTTCTATTAGAAACGAAATCAAAAAAGTAAGTATGTTTCTAGTGTAATATCCCGTACAGTTTCTGTACACTGGGCGCAGCTGCTTCGCGTGTCTACAACGGCGTTTCGTAAATCTATCTACGGCAACGCCTCTTCAAGGCTGTATTGGCGATTGTTTTCGCCTGCAACCGTTTGCGCTTCACAGTTGAAAGGTATCTAAAGCGCTGCAGGCTGTCAGGGATTTCCTTAAGTTGACTCAAGTGTATGAATGTCTTAGTAGTAAAGAATAACTCTATTAAAACTTCCTGTATGATGCTTCATTGTTTTTTTCACGCATCTCAGTGTTTATGATGTCATATTTCCTGAACTACAACTAGGTGTTTCTTACCCCACAGCGATGTTTCCTGACAGCTAAGGATTTCTATTCCAAGTTTGACTGGAATCCATCCATTGGTTTAGTGGGAGATATGGAACAAACACACACATATACACACATACATATATATTAATAATATTTTTGGAGTATCGGGTTCCGTAGAATCATTGCGAGCCAAAGCTCTTTGAACGTGACACTGATCAGTACATAGTTTGAACAACGCCGATTAGAAAATTCGTAAGCTAAAGAAATATAAGTGGTGATTAAAAAGTTTCCGTTCGAAGGTCACACTAACCACATGCCTGCATATCAGTGCATATATACCTGTGTCGGAATCGCACTGTGTTACGTATACCCTTCAGCACCGCCCTCAAACAGAAACTTTTTGATCGCCCATTGTAATAAACGCAAACAACATTTCTGAGATAATTTGCGAGTAAACAGCACATTATAGAGAGAAGTTCTCAACTATTGTGAGCTCCTGTACAAAGTAGAAGCAGTGTGCCACAAGGAAGCATCTCAACTTAAAGAACGTTATCCAGGTGCAACTATTTTTTCCGTCTAGTATCCACTGAACGAATGTGTTATTATTTTCTCAAGGAGTCAATATTGTCAACAACAAATCCCGCAATGAAACATATGTACAAGAATGGCAGATTAAATCTTCTCGGGTTATCAGTCGAGTCAGTCGTGTTGCCGTAAGGTTTCGACGAATTTCCTACTGGACGTGTAGGAAATTCGTCGAAACGTTGTGACACCACGACTCGGCTGATAACCCGAGAAGATTTAATGAAAGAAATTCCCCGAGAGAATCTGCATTCCCGTACAGATCGGCCTCGTCAGAATTCCGAGACATCTGAACAACGACGTGCATGAAATCCGCGAACTGGAACCGCGTGTCGCTCTGATTGACGAACGCAGAGAGTTGATACGAAGTATGAAATCATAGGAGACAATATAGCGAAATTAAGCAAAGCAAACAAACCTACGATTCATTGACAGACGCAGTGGAGAACATAAGCTTTTCGTAGTGAAGACACCAATACCCAGCTTCTGCACAAGATCTTGAACGTGATACTTGCAAGGAAATCGTCCGTTCTCCCATAAATAATTCATGTTAGTTTTTTGCAACCATGACTTACTAAAATAAATGTTCGGTAATATTTACGCTTTGTAATAAATAACCTGAAATGGGGACGTGTACGGTATGTAATTAGACATACCTGCCGAAATTGTAATACAGGATCTTTTTATGGATTCCATGTGATACGATGGTGTCTGACAATATGTTAAATAAGTATGGGTAGACGATATCAAAAAATGGCTCTGAGCTCTATGGGACTTAACATCTATGGTCATCAGTCCCCCTAGAACTTAGAACTACTTAAGCCTAACGACATCACACAACGCCCAGTAGACGACATCATTAAACAGGTAAGACAACAAGGAGGTGACCGTGTAACATGAAGATAACTGGAAGGACCCTTTCTGAATCAGCGAGATCATGATGATGATGCCTTTTCAGTATTACAGGTGCGTAAAATATTTCAGAATTTAAGAGCTTCTGTCAGTGTACATTGTGCACGACCTAGTTAGTTTCAGAGTACCGTAAGTGTGTAGCCCAATAAGATTAAAACTCTGACCCCCTTCGTGTTACTGATGCAAAGAATAACATCGTCAGGGGCACTGTATCTGTTTACATATAACTGTTAACGAAACTTTAGTCCATTCCCCATACCGTGTATCATAAAATCGAATTATAAACGAGTAAACGAGTTTCTCACTAGCATCTGTGTCAAAATACTTGATAGTGCGTCATTCCTCTTTGTAGACACTGCTTTCATCTGTTTGTTTCATGTTGAAGTATTGACAAAGATGCCGCAGCGAAAGTAACGGCTAGAGCTCGTGAGCAGCCGCATGTACGGAAGTATGCCCCAGTGTTCCTAAATCTCTCCAGGCATATGCCGGTTCAGTTCATCCATGGCTGTTCTAGCTACACGTGTGCTCCTGGCTAATGGTATCGAAGGCGGGTTTACGTTAAATTCAAATAGGAAAATTTTATGCCATGGTTTACTTTTTTGTTATTCCTTCATTTATACGTGGCTTATCCGAGACCTGATGATGGTCCACAATATAAAAATGAGATTTGGTAGGTAAATTGGTCACTAACTCTTGCATTGTATGTTTAACACTGGTACCTTTTGATCTAGACAGATACTCAAGGAACTTGATATAACGCGTCAGTGTTCACTGTAGAGCTTCTCGCGGCTATGGTCGGCAATTGTGCTAAATTGAGATCGATTTCTGCCGAAATGTAGGTTTAAACAGTTGGACGGGCCTGGACCTATACAGGTACAGCATCGAAATATTTAGTCTCACATTTAGAACATTTCCTGGCTGTATCTGGGAAAATTTGACAGCGAATACCAACAAATATTGTTTTTCAAGAAGGGTCAAGCAACATACACCATGTGATCAAAAGTATCCGGACCCTCCAAAGACATACGTTTTTTATATTAGGTGCATTGTGCTGACACCTACTGCCAGGTACTCCGTATCAGCGACCTCAGTAGTTATTAGACATCGTGAGAGAGCAGAATAGGACACTCCGCGGAACTCACGGACTTCAAACGTGGTCAGGTGATTGGTTGTCACTTGTGTCACACGTTTGTACGCGAGATTTCCACACTCTTAAACATCCCTAGGCCCACTGCTTCCGATGTGATAGTGAAGTGGAGACGTGAAGGGACACGTACAGCACAAAAGCGTACAGGCCAAGCTCGTCTGTTGACTGTCAGAGACTGTCGACAGTTGAAGAGGGTTGTAATGTGCAATAGGCAGAAATCTATCCAGACCATCACACAGGAATTCCGAACTGCATCAGGATCCACTGCAAGTACTGCGGCAGTTAGGCGGGAGATGAGAAAACTTGGTCGAGCGGCGCTTCATAAATCACACATCACGCCGGTAAATGCCATACGACGCCTCGCTTGGTGTGAGGTGCGTAAACATTGGACGATTGAACATTGGATAAACGTTTTGTGGAGTAAGGAATCACGGTACACAATGTGGCGATCCGATGGCAGAGTGTGGGTATGGCGAATGCGGTGAACGTCGTCTGCCAGCGTGTGTAGTGCCGACCCTAAAATTCGGAGGCGGTGGTATTATGGTGTGATCGTGTTTTTTAATCGAGGGGGCTCGCATACCTTGTTGTTTTGCGCGGCACTATCACAGCACAGGCCTACGTTGTTGCTTTAAGCACCTTCTTGCTTCCCACTGTTGAAGAGCAATTTGGGAATGGCGATTGCATAATGCACGGCCTGTGGCGCAGTGGTTACACGACAATAACATCGCTGTAATGGACTCACCTGCACAGAGTCCTGACCTGAACCCTATAGAACACCTTTGGGATGTTTTGGAACGCCGACTTTGTGCCAGGCCTCACCGACCGAAATCGATACCTCTCGTCAGTGCAGCACTCCGTGAAGAATGGACTGCCATTTCCCAAGAAACCTTCCAGCACCTGATTGAACGTATGCCTGCGTGAGTGAAGCTGTCTTCGAGGCTAAGGGTGGACCAACACCATACTGAATTCCAGCATTACCGATGGAGGGCGCCACGAACTTGTAAGTCACAAGTCACTTTCAGCCAGGTGTCCGGATACTTTTGATCACGTAGTGTATTACTTCATTCGACACAGAACTCGCAAAATGACCACGACAGGAAAATCACAGAATTTTGAGTCTACGGGGGTGCACCGACAGTCGGCCCTCCCGTCCGCCAATCGCAAATGGAACAAGTTAGAGGGGTGGAGGGGGGGGGGGGGGTTATGGGAGGCGGGTAGTCGTGGGGAGACTGACAGCGTTACCCAAGTACTCTCCACCAAACACCATAGGGTGACATGTGGAGTGTAATGCAGGTGCAGTTGTACATTGCCGCATTCCTATTTCAGCGACAAACTGAGTGGTGATCAAAAAACTGCGTCATTCCATTAAAAACAAAGCAGGTCACAGTTGCTTCAGTATCACGATAAATGAAACTGGGAGTACTAATCATGATGAATAATACTCGCTCATTTGCTGTTTATCATATGGCGAGCCGGCCGGAGTGGCCGTGCGGCTCTAGGCGCTGCAGTCTGGAACCGCGAGACTGCTACGGTCGCAGGTTCGAATCCTGCCTCGGGCATGGATGTGTGTTATGTCCTTACGTTAGTTAGGTTTAAGTAGTTCTAAGTTCTAGGGGACTTATGACCTCAGAAGTTGAGTCCCATAGTGCTCAGAGCCATTTGAACCATTTTTTCATATGGCGAAAACCTTTTATCGATGACTCCTACTGTTCATGAAACATTTTCGGGTATCCACATCGATGTATTCCGCAGGGCTTGTAATCTCCCCATAGCAAATACCCTCTACCACGCACCAATTAATCATTTTCAATCAAACCATCCACATTCATTCACTTTGGAAAAGCTATCTGATCTGATTTTCTTGTAATATATGCGGCGACAGCCCGTCGACGCCAAAGTATTTTCTAGTGCATTTATTCTTTGAAATATCAGAGATGCATATATGCATTCTCCATGGTTGTTAGAGGGTAACTAGGACAGCGTCTGGAGTATCTGTTGAGGGATTGGCATGTTTCTGAGAGATACATATTCTGCTTTTCTTCTCGCTAAAGCGAGCCAATTAACATTTGTGCCGCTAGCGGTTTGTTTTGAAGAGAAAGAGATTGTAAAAGGAAAATAATTAAGGCGTGGAATCACCGGAGATCTGGACATGTAATGGAGATGGATTTAATACACGATTTCCTCCATAAATAAGGTTTGTGATTTTTTTGTTCTGGAGTGAATGAACGAATGAGTTTTTTCTCAATCATTTGTTGATCACGTTGGCCCTGTAATTAGTGGGGAAGTTTCAGCTGTGTCGAAGAGAGCCTGCAATCACTGAGTCTGTGTTAAATCGTCCAAAAAGGCTTCGTACACATCTGGAATTCGCAATCTTTCGTAAAAGGAACAAATTGTCCAAACGATTGATTTTCCCGACTGACTGCAGTGTTTAACAGTAATAATAAAGATCTCTTACAGCAAGCCAGCCGCTGATTACCAAGACGAAGGACTCCACCAAAGATTCTATTTGGCTCATTCTTTTTATCACTATATTACGTAATGAAATCTTATATTAAAAACTGTACATAGATAAAGGAGAGAAAGAGAGAGGGCGGTTGAAAATAGAGATAATACTAAGAATCCTCCATTAGTCTAATTTTTCGCCTTTCTTATCACGGATCAGCCAAGAACTGGGAGGGCCTTACTTTACTGTATAGACTTATGAGTGAAGGTGAAGGGATCTTAAAGACAACAGATACACGTCTATACAGACAAGACATTACACAGAGATAGCGGCTAGCTGCATTGATCATCTATTCTTAGATTAAAGAGACGGCAACTTATTATCCGAACATCAAAATGTTAAAGGCTATGTAGAATGTTTCCCAGTTCCTCTCACAAAATACAGAGACGTGCAAAGATCGCCGGGAAAATATTTTGATAAAAGATCTGTATTCTAAAAAGCACCGATCACTTACCACATGAACTACAAGTGATACAAAGTTTTTCCCTGTCTTGCATCTGCCGAGTGACGGAGCGATGGTAATTTACTGTGACTGTGGTGTTTATTACATTTGTTGCCAATATTATCCTCTGTAGCAGCAGTGCAACAGTAGGTGGAGCATTAGCGAAAGAAGATTGCGTGAAGAGATAAGATGGGCAACCAAGAAGTGGAAACAGTCGACGTCGTTTGTTATGTATGCTTATGGATCCGAAGCATAAAAATAGTTGTAGGGAAGCAATTTCCAGAGTGAGCTTCGGTGAAAGAATCGGAAAGATATGAAATTCACCCATGAAGAAATTAGCTTGGAAAACTCAATCGACTCTTGAGCATTGCTCTGAAATGTGGGATTCTTACCACATATGTTTCACCGAGGAAATAGAGAAAATCTAAGGAAGAGCAAAGCGTTTCGTCAGGGTGGCTGACTTAGAAGGCGCTATTGCGTTACTGACACACCATCAACTTCTAGTGGCTACAAGAAAGTGTAGTACGTCATGGAGAGATGTATTTTACAGTGAAAATCCCCTTAGCGTACGTTCCAAGAAGTTAAGAAACATTACTCCCTTCAAGGTGCGTTACTGTGATAGTCCCAGGACGAGGAAAAAACATATAAATTCGTGGTTGTGAACAGGCTTATCGACAGTCGTTCTCGTACGCAGTATTCAATAATGGTTCAGGGAAAGAGGGAAAGTGTAATGGAGCCGGGATTACGCTCCTCCCAACGCCGCGACATTAATAAAAGAGCAAGATGGAGAAAGACAAGGATCTGTTAAAAAAAAGATGCAAGGAGGGACAGGAACTTATCACATCTATTCTTCAGTTCGTACATTGATATGGTAATGAAGAAAATGATAGTGAATTTAATAAGAGAAGTAAAAGTGCATGAGGAAGAGATACCAATTCTTAGGATTCTAAACGGTCTAGGTATTGTTGTAGAAAGTAGGGCGGAAGTAGATTTCTTGCTGAATCGATGGTCCGGATAATTCACACAGAAAATGCGTTGAAGACGAACAAGACTTAAACGAAAGTAATGAAAAGATCAACAGCGACTTACGTATCTTCCAAACAGGAGCAGACTCAATAGTAAAAGAAACCGAAGAGTTCTTCCTCTCTAGGAAGTGACACCAATTCAAGCTCATTCTGAGGTCTTCCTACCCACCATTCGCGACTGGGACAGGAAAAGAGGAGGAGAATAGTGGTATACAAAGTACCCTGCATCACACATCGTAAAGGTAACTTGCTGTATATAGATAGATGTAGATGAGTACTGTATGTTTCATGTCTACCTTAGCACTGAGAACTATTGCCTCGTTAGACAGTTGTTCGCAGAAGTAACATTTACAAGAGTCACAGTAAAACGGCTATCTTTCTTTCATTTGGTATAATCAAGTCTCATTTATGTGCCTTATGTCCCTCCCTGAACCACGGAAACGGTTCGTCTCCGAAAACAGTTGCTGCTCAATTAACTGTCAACTATGCGACAGCTACATGCAGTTTGTAGCTCAATTTTACGAACACTGTATTCACCAGTACAAGCAGCAGGCCGAACAACACTGGCATCCACATAGTTACTGGAAATGCGGGGAAAAAAATTCTAGAGCTGATATTTGCCAGGAGAATGAAAAAACAATGGCCTGCCTAGGTAGCCGAGCGGTTCTAGGCGCTACAGTCTGGCCCCGCGCGAGCGCTACGGTCGCAGGTTCGAATCCTGCCTCGGGCATGGATGTGTGTGATGTCCTTAGGTTAGTTAGGTTTAACTAGTTCTAAGTTCTAGGGGACTGATGACCTCAGATTTTAAGTCCCATAGTGCTCAGAGCCATTTGAACCATTTTTTTTTTTTTTTTTGAAAAAACAATGTATCTTTGAACGTAATTGATTTGCATCAAAAAAACTGAGAAGCTATTATGATGACACAGAACTATGCTGCTCACTGCATCACCACAAGGAATAATGAGACAAATTAGTAAATAAATACGTTATTGAGAACTCTCTAAATCCCATCTCAGGAAACTGGATCTAACTGCCAATTAGAAAGACTTTGCAGGTTGATGGCTCTGAGCTCTATGAGACTTAACGTCTGAGATCATCAGTCGCCTAGAACTTACAACTACTTAAACCTAACTAACCTAAGGACATCACACACATCCATGCCCGAGGCAGGAGTCGAACCTGCGACCGTAGCAGTCGCGCGGTCCTGGACTGAAGCGCCTAGAACCGCTTGGCCACAGCGGCCGGCCGCAAGTTGATTCTTGCAAAGAAGAGAACAGCAGCCGGCCACTGTTAGCAATGCTACTTGTTTAGTTATCACCACTACCAGTTTCGAAACGACAGGTTTATCTTCAGACGGATTTTCGCATTTATGTAACAACTGTTGTTGGTAACATTAGTTGTTGTGTGTTTTCTTCAACAATTAATCTAAACATGAACAGCCTCCTGAAGATGAACCTACCGGCTCGACATCGATAACAGTGCTATTAGGATAAATAAATGTATTATAACCAGTTGTTGATGGCTGTTTTCATCTTTGAAAGAATCAACTTGTATTCTGTACAGGGCCACGATCTCAAATAATAATAATAATAATAATAATAATAATGGAACAGAACCATTATAACAGATAAAACGACACCACATAACAAACCTGACATCCTACTCACCAATAAAAAGAAGAAATCAACACAACTAATCGAAATATCCATACCCAATACAACAAATATACAGAAGAAAACAGGAGAAAAAATTGAAAAATACATCCAACTGGCTGAGGAAGTCAAGGACATGTGGCATCAGGATAAAGTTGACATTGTACCAATTATACTATCAACTGCAGGAGCCAAACCACACAATATCCACCAGTACATCAACGCAATACAGCTACATCCAAACTTATATATGCAACTACAGAAATCTGTAATTATTGATACATGTTCAATTACCCGAAAGTTCCTAAATGCAATGTAACATTTACCGACAGTTAAAAGCAAGTCACGCTTGATCAAGGTCCGCGTCACTTTCCATTTTTAACAAGACCTAAGGTCTGAGAAACGAAAGAAGATAATAATGTTGTTGTTGCGGTCCTCAGTCCTGAGACTGGTTTGATGCATCTCTCCATGCTACTCTATCCTGTGCAAGCTTCTTCATCTCCCAGTACCTACTGCAGCCAACATCCTTCTGAATCTGCTTAGTGTACTCATCTCTTGGTCTCCCTCTACGATTTTTACCCTCCACGCTGCCCTCCAGTACTAAATTGGTGATCCCTTGATGCCTCAGAACATGTCCTACCAACCGATCCCTTCTTCTAGTCAAGTTGTGCCACAAACTCCTCTTCTCCCCAATTCTGTTCAGTGCCTCCTCGTTAGTTAATAATAATAATAGCAGAAAGAAAGTTTTCGTTCCAAATGCCATTAATATTCATGCATTACGTTTTTTCTATGATACTGCAAGTATAGAAATATAGTACAGGCTTTTAAATAGTAGAACTGTAGTAAAAAAAACCAGTTCTCATATCTTTTAAAGTTTGCCACTGCATAGGGAAGCATAGCTTCACACCAATACCATGCACCATCTACTAACGCATGTTTGAAAGACTTTCTCGGTGGTTTGACACCTGCATCAAGTCTAGTGGCTTACAAGATTACCGAGAACACAACAACCTGAAGACGCGTTTTGTGAAGAAAAGCCGGCCGGTGTGGCCGAGCGGTTCTAGGCGCGTCAGTCTGAACCGCGCGACCGCTACGGTCGCAGGTTCGAATCCTGCCTCGGGCATGGATGTGTGTGATGTCCTTAGGTTAGTTAGGTTTAAGTAGTTCTAAGTTCTAGGGGACTGATGACCTCAGATGTTGAGTCCCATATTGCTCAGAGCCATTTGAACCATTTTTTTTTGTGAAGAAAACATGACACATTTCGATTTCCGCTTGTAGGAGCTGTAGTGCAAAGGGCGCAATAAACAGATGACAACACAGCTCCTGGTAGATGAACGGTGTCTTTTAAGCGTGGGGTCTTAAGTCTGAAACAGCAGACGGTGCAGAGCGGAGAAATAGATGTCGAGACTCCATAGCCTACTCACCCAGAGGGCCCCGGCGATTCCGAGCATGTCTTGTGTCCGCTCGAGAGGCGCACAGAGAACTACGCCGTGACGGCGCTGCGCCTCCTCTGATATCGGCGCTGCAGGGTCCACAGGCCACCCGCGATAGCAGCCAGAGGCTCACGCAAGTCCCTGCAAGTCCTCCCTGCCATTCATGCAGAGGACTGCCGACTCTTCTCCAGCGGGGAACTGTTCGCTTCTCTAGCCCACTCCACGTTCAGATTACAACAGTGTGCCAGAAAGGGGCTCGAAGCCGAAATCTTGCTGCTCGTGGCAACTTCACAGCAAACATAAATATAGCCAAAGCCTTGCAGATAAACAAAAATTACGCGAAGCGAAATGTAGTGTGAGGAGGGCTATGCGAGAGGCGTTCAACGAACTCGAAAGTAAAGTTCTACGTACTGACTTGGCAGAAAATCCTAAGAAATTTTGGTCTTATGTCAAAGCGGTAGGTGGATCAAAATAATATGTCTAGACACTCTGTGACCAAAATGGTACTGAAACAGAGGATGACAGACTAAAGGCCGAAATACTAAATGTCTTTTTGCAAAGCTGTTTCACAGAGGAAGACTGCACTGTAGTTCCTTCTCTAAATTGTCGTACAGATGACAAAATGGTAGATATCGAAATAGACGACAGAGGGATAGAGAAACAATTAAAATCGTTCAAAAGAGGAAAGGCCGCTGGACCTGATGGGATGCCAATTCGATTTTACACAGAGTACGCGAAGAAACTTGTCCCCCTTCTTGCAGTGGTGTACCGTAGGTCTCTACAAGAGCGTAGCGTTCCAAAGGATTGGAAAAGGGTACAGGTCATCCCCGTTTTCAAGAAGGGACGTCGAATAGATGTGCAGAACGATAGACCTATATCTCTAACATCTATCAGTTGTAGAATTTTGGAACACGTATTATGTTCGAGTATAATGACTTTTTTGGAGACTAGAAATCTACTCTGTAGGAATCATCATGGGTTTCGAAAAAGACGATCGTGTGAAACCCAGCCCGCGCTATTCGTCCACGAGACTCAGAGGGCCATAGACACGGGTTCACAGGTAGATGCCGTGTTTCTTGACTTCCACAAGGCGTTCGATACAGTTCCCCATAGTCGTTTAATGAACAGAGTAAGAGCATATGGAATATCAGACCAATTGTGTGAGTGGATTGAAGAGTTCCTAGATAACAGAACGCAGCATGTCATTCTCAATGGAGAGAAATCTTCCGAAGTAAGAGTGATTTCAGGTGTGCCGCAGGGGAGCTATTCACAATATACATAAATGACCTTGTGGACGACATCGAAAGTTCACTGAGGCTTTTTGCGGTTGATGCCGTGGTATATCGAGAGGATGTAAGAATGGAAAATTGTACTGAAATGCAGGAGGATCTGCAACAGATTGACACATGGTGCAGGGAATGGCAATTGAATCTCAATGTAGACAAGTGTAATGTCCTGCGGATACATAGAAAGAAAGATCCCTTATCATTTAGCTACAATATAGCAGGTCAGCAACTGGAAGCAGTTAATTCCATAAATTATCTGGAAGTACGCATTAGGAGTGATTAAGAATGGAATGACCATATAAAGTTGATCGTCGGTAAAGCAGATGCCAGAATGAGATTCATTGGAAGAATCCTAAGGAAATGCAATCCGAAAACAAAGGAAGAAGGTTACAGTACACTTGTTCGCCCACTGCTTGAATACTGCTCAGCAGTGTGGGATCCGTACCAGATACGGTTGATAGAAGAGATAGAGAAGATCCAACGGAGAGCAGCGCGCTTCGTTACAGGATCATTTAGTAATCGCGAAAGCGTTACGGAGATGATAGATAAACTCCAGTGGAAGACTCTGCAGGAGAGACGCTCAGTAGCTCGGTACGGGCTTTTGTCAAAGTTTCGAGAACATACCTTCACTGAAGAGTCAAGCAGTATATTGCTCCCTCCTGCGTATATCTCGCGAAGAGACCATGAGGATAAAATCAGAGAGATTGGAGCCCACACAGAGGCATACCGACAATCTTTCTTTCCACGAATAATACGAGACTAGAATAGAAGGGAGAACCGATAGAGGTACTCAAGGTGCCCTCCGCCACGCACCGTCAGGTGGCTTGCGGAGTATGGATGTAGATGTAGATGTAGAATGCTCTAACTGAGGTACAGTTTACGACCCTCGGAACGTTAATCTGCCAGTAGCGTTTTTCTTATTTTATAAGTAAACAGTTCACTTGCCACTTCCCGATCGCTACTCACTGCATTTATTTTAGACAGTGCCTGTAATGGTACTGCGAGATCGTGGGGTTTACTGCTGTTCTAGTTTTAACTGACATGGACGAGCTGGAAGGTTCGATGATTGTATAAAAACGTAGGCAATGGATAGTCTGAGACTATGAAAGGCATCCAGAATGAGATTTTCACTCTGCAGCGGAGTGTGCGCTGATATGAAACTTCCTGGCAGATTAAAAACTGTGTGTTGGTAGGTAGGAGACGAGATACTGGCAGAAGTAAAGCTGTGAGGACCGGGCGGAGTCGTGCTTCGGTAGCTCAGATGGTAGAGCACTTGCCCGCGAAAGGCAAAGGTCCCGAGTTCGAGCCTGGGTCGGGCACACAGTTTTAATCTGCCAGGAAGTTTTATGAAAGGCATATTAAGTGCAAACCAGACTATCCAGTCCGGCGGCCGAAAAACGTACAAAGAAAAGTCATGAAAATTACACGTAAGTGCGCTTCAACAGTTGTGGGGTGAGCGCAACAGACTGCTAACCAAGGAAGCCCGGGTTCGATTCCCTGCCGGATCGTAGACTTTCTCCACTCGAGAACGGGATGTTCTGTTATCTATATCTTCGTACCGTCTTAACTGACGCGAAAATTGCCGGCATGGCGCCACATGATAACTCTACACATGTGTAGTCTTGTACCAGTGTATGGTTTGGCCCTAATGAATGTTCTGAATTGTCGAAACACATTTTGAGATGGCTGTATGGGCACGTCCAGAAGCCTACTTAATATATATATACGTTGCATGGATCTTCATTGGAGGGCCAGGCAAGCATCGGAACGAATTACGACTCTTAAAAAGCAAATTATCGGTTGGCCTAAGCTCAGCGTGAAACCTGCCTGGGTCCTGGAGTCCGGTTACGCGTACTTTTGCCTTCAAGAATCAAGTAGCAACAAAGAAATAGCTTTACAAAAGTCCTGTGAAGCACATTTTCAGAACGAATCGGGGAACTTGAATAAGAGTGATTCTAGAGCCTGGAACTGTCGATACATTTAGATTTCTCTTTCTTGCTCTTTGTGGCCCTGACAACTATCACGTTAATGTATATGCAACGCCTCGTTGCTCGGTTTAACAATTTATAGAAGAAATGTGACCGGATAAACATTACTGTCTCTCCGGCCGGGGTGACCGAGCGGTTGTAGGCGCCACAGTCTGGAACCGCGATACCGCTACGGTCGCAGGTTCGAATCCTGCCTCCGGCATGGATGTGTGTGATGTCCTTAGGTTACTTAGGTTTAAGTAGTTCTAAGTTCTAGGGGACTGATGACCTTAGAAGTTAAGCCCATAGTGCTCAGAGCCATTACTGGCTCTTACAATCAATAACAAAATGAATAGCATAAACCAGCGGACACGCTACCTGCAAGTACTCTGCGGTTGGGGGAGGGGGGGAGGGGGGAGGGGGGGGCGTCCGTGATAGTCTGACAAAATAAGAGCGCTGTGCTAATCGCTGACGTACTGTAAACCAGGCTTACTTGGACCCGGTTTTAAAACGCATTTCTAATACATGTTCTTGTAAAACCATAATTATTAAAGACTGATACTGGTAACTGTATTGCTCTAAATCTACAACTTCTATACTTAATATTTGTGACAGTTATTACCTCCTTTTGCGTTTAAGAGAATAAAGCAAAATTGGATGCAGGTAGCCCGTTGGTTGGGTTACTTGAACCCGTATTCAGTTTTCCTAAGTAAGTGCGTTATAAACGTGTGCTGCGTTCAAGTAAGACGTAAAATCATTACAAAATACCTAGATGTGCATTTACAAAATAATGTTATTTGGGAAGTTCTTTTGAGAATGCACTAAAATAACGAGAAAAGTATAGATGTGAAACAAATTACAGGATCTTAACCGACTGTGAGTCCCTTTTGAGAAGTTCTGCAGGGTTAATCCTCTCCTTAATACACACACATCAAAACAAGTTTTTCATCACCTCAGTTCCCAGAACTCCTGAAGATAGACGTTGACTGTGGACATTGTATCACAGACACAGTCCCTTTGACTATTCAGAGATAGCACTAAACCAGCCCAAAGATGTAAACCGATGTATGAGCAGTGCCTATTAGACAGAGGCGGTCCGACAGCTCATCAGTTGCCGGCCGGGGTGGCCGAGCGGTTCTATGCGCTACAGTCTGGAACCGCGAGACCGCTACCGTCGCTGCTTCGAATCCTGCCTCGGGCATGGATGTGTGTGATGTCCTTAGCTTAGTTAGGTTTAAGTAGTTCTAAGTTATAGGGGACTGATGACCTTAGATGTTAAGTCCCATAGTGCTCAGAGCCATTTTTTTGAGCTCATCAGTTCCAATCATTCCACCAGGAAGGAGGTACACGGTTCATGTTGTCTGTAGTTCAACCATGCCTAGACGGTTCTATACCGCAGTTCGAACGAGTCCGCATTGTTACTTTGTGACAGGAAGGGCTCTCAACAAGGGACGTGTGCAGGCGTCTAGGAGTGAACCAAAGCGATATTGTTCGGACATGGAGGAGATACAGAGAGACAGAAACTGTCGATGACATGCCTCGCTCAGTCACCCAAGGGCTATTACCGTAGTGGATGACTGATACCTACGGATTATTGCTCGGAGGAACCCTGACAGCAACGCCATCATGTTGAATAATGCTTTTCGTGCAGACAGAGGACGTCGTGTTACGACTCAGACTGTGCGCAATAGGCTGCAAGATGTGCAACTTCACTCCATGCAGCGCGTTACATATGGGCCCAACAACATGCCGAATGCACCGGATTGGTTCAAAATGGTTCAAATGGCTCTGAGCACTATGGGACTTAACATCTGTGGTCATCAGTCCCCTAGAACTTAAAACTACTTAAACCTAACTAACCTAAGGACATCACACACATCCATGCCTGAGACAGGATTCGAACCTGCGACGTAGCGGTCGCGCGGCTCCAGAATGTAGCGCCTAGAACCGCTCGGTCACTCAGGCCGGCGATAACGACATCGCTCGACTAAAGTGGTCAGCATGTTCTCCAGATAGATAGATTGAAAAGGGCTGTTTATGGAATACGTAACCCACCAACCACTCTGAGGGACCTACGCCGAATCCCCGTTGAGGAGTGGGACAATCGGAACCAAATGTTCAAATGTGTGCCAAATCTTATGGGACTTAACTTTAAGGTCATTAGTCCCTAAACTTACACACTATTTAACCTAAATTATCCTAAGGACAAACCCACACACACCCATGCCCGAGGGAGGACTCGAACCTCCACTGGGACCAGCCACACCGTCCATGACTGCAGCGCCTGAGACCGCTCGGCTTATCCCGCGCGCAATCGGGACCAACAGAGCCTTGATAAACTTGTGAATGGTATGTCGCGACGAATACAGGCATGCATCAATACAAGAGACTACTGGGTATTAGAGGTACCGGTATGTACAGCAATCTAGGCCACCACCCCTGAAGTTTTCGCTCTATGGTGGTACAACATGCAATGTGTGGTTTTCACAAGTGTAGAAATGGCGGAAATTATGTTTATTTTGATTTCTATTCCAATTTTCTTTACAGGTTCCGGAACTCTCGGTACCAATGTGATGCAGAACTTCTTTTGATGTGTTTAGGATAATTTATAATCTAGAATGTATTTTGACCGATTGTAAGCCCCTTTTGACAAGTTTTTCAGAGTTAATCCTCTCCTTAATATAGCATAATTTATAATCTAGAATGTATTTTGTTCAAACCTCTTCTAGAATTTTTTTATTTGCTGCATACACTCGACTTCAGCTCTATTGTCGTCCACACTTCATACAATGCCATAAATCTCAATACTCTCCCATAAGACGTTGATCCATTGTGTGTTTGAAACTACTTTCTTTTGAACTACTGTTTTTTTTTTACTCTCCCTTTTTACGTTGCTCATCTTATGTTGTTCATCCATAATCCTATTTAAAGCCGTCTTTATTTACTTTCAGTGAATATTACATCGAAAGTGGCTTGCAAACTTGTTGTAAGTTACAAAGGTGCTTGATAGCAAAATTCACAAAATTACATAATAAATAATAATAAAAAATCAAAATGGGAAGAAATGTGAAAAAGATGGTACTAAGCCTTAGAAGACGCCCCAGGCCTATCCTGTTATTCATACTGTTAGTAGTCATGATTCGGTAACTAGGGAATGAGACGTTCGCACCAATTAACATACAAGTACAAACAAAACTGAGATCTCGTTTGGACAGTCCCAGGCTAAGGAGGCTCTTGGCAGATTTTAATGCTCATGTCCCTCTGCAGCTCAGCATCGCCGAAGTTGTTCCCACTTATTGAATATCTCGGTGCATACCGCGGACAGCTCGAAGGACGTCCTCGTCGTCGTCCTTGGTGGTCTTCTCCCTGTGAGACCTGCCGAGGTGCAAGTGGTCGCCGATAACTTGGGCGTCGACGATGTGGGCAACGGCATCTTTCACTGCCACAATGTCCGGCTTCTGTAGTCCTCTGGGTGTCCGGAGGTGGGGCTCAACGGAGGCGCTGAGCCCTTTCTGCGCTGCGCCCCGCGCGATGTACTTTGCGACGGCGTCGTGCCGTTTTATGCTGGAGACATAGGTCCTGCAGCAGCTCTTGACAACGTGGTTGGTGGTCTCGACGGCGTTACACTCTTCGTTGCAGCTCTTCTCGACTTCCCGGCCTCGACTAGAGCTGGCCTAGGCTGGAAGGCCGTTAATGCGGGGCCCTACCCAGATGATACAGTTGCAGCCGGAAAGAAAAAGGCTGGTGTAAGCGACCCACTGATGCTGACCAGATGCTGCAGACGAAGACATCAGCACCGCGCCGTCAACATAATGTGGAGTTGCGCCACCCACATTTTTGCAACTTGCCTCGTCGTCAGCTGTGGATGGCCTTCCCACAGACGGTGTTTCCCCAACGCTCGATCTCCAGCTATACTTCGCAACCTCCGTTGCCCGCTGGTGGTAGCGTTTTCTGCAGTGTTCGGAGGAGGTTTCCACTTCTAGAGTTGTTTTGTTTCCTGCATACACTCTACTACAGCTCTTTTGTCGTCTACGCTTAATACAGTACCTGAAAATTCAGTAGTATCCCATAATATAGTCTGCCAGTGGCTGTTTACGACTGCCTTGTTTTGAACCACTGTCGTATTTACACTTGTTCGTCTATAAGCCTACTGGTAGATGGCAAATCAAGGTCTCTCAGGTCACATGCCTCATCCTCATCGTTAAACTAAAATAACTTTCTCCTGATGATTGGAGACTGAAACCATCACCATCTTCTGATGCTGATATAAAGTCGATTTGTTGTGGTGTTTTCTTGGTTTTCTTGGTATTCTTCATCCCTTTTTCTGAGGTTGTTTTGGTTTTTTAACGTTTTACCCTAGCATTTAAGTATTTTTCCAGTTGTTCATCTGCAAAACCATTGTACTTGCGGCTCCCTGGCAATCTTCTGTATTTAGACATCATATTGAACCTTAAGCCTGTACGGAAAAAAACTAAATAGTATCAAACATATTTTGTATCAGGTTGTGGCGAAACAGGCGCTGTATCATTATGAGAGATACAGAGTGGCGAAACAGGCGCTGCATCATTGTGAGAGGCACAGAGGCGAATGAGTGTGCCGGGACTTATCCCAGTTCACTACTGCCAGAGCCGCGTCATCATAATGTGCCTGTGCTTAACAGACAAAGGATTGCACCATAATCTAAAGTGAAATTAAAAATTAAAGCAACTTTTCCAAACTTTGTCAGTATATGCTTCAGTATATTAATGTTAACACTGTGAAGTCTCAGAATGATCTAATGAATATATTTCGCTAAATATATTATTTTAAGAAAAAATAGTATAATGAACATAGAAAGGTAAAAACTGCACACAATTTGCAAATCTATATCACAATCAGAAGTTACAAGTCTCAACTTAATCGGAGCAATATTTTGGTCAAAATCGGAGTTTTATCGAAAAATTGAGGGCGCTAAATATTAGACTCAGAAAGATGAAAATTCGTATGTAGCCTCAGTTTCATATAGAAACATTCACTGTGTGGCTCCATTAAGCTACCTCTACTAGTTTTCAAGTTATTCACTGAAATCTAAATTTGGAATGAAAACGTCCCTATTCATATTGGATTAAGTGTCATTTGTATTTGTTAAAAGAAAGTTATAATTTCAGTACTTGATTACATTCATTAAATAATGCAGAAGTACCATGTTTGAAGACTTTATTGTAAATAACAATCGTTACAAGGAATCCTAAAGAGGCAATTCAGAGGTCATGTTCTACTATCAGTACCGTTCTAAAAATTCTAGCCAACAAAGTTTAAATGCAGTGAAGCTAAAACTGTTTCAGTAACTAAAGCCAACTTAACTCCATACATATAAAGGTTAAGAAGAGTGTAAATTGTTAAATGACAGAGATATTAACTAATGCAAATCCGAGAAAGGGACCACTTAACATTCTGCTACACTGCATAGAGCAGTTGATAGTAGATGTTCCGTTTGGCAGTCAGCTGCGCCTATACATAAATACCGCCAGAAAGGCTGTAGGAAGAGACACTTCGCACCGAGATACCAACCTGTTCGCGTCAGCCAAACGCCTGCGTACGCTATGCCTCGGATGATGTCACAGCCAGGCGGCAACCAAACGTGTTTTCGGTAAAAGTAAGAAGTGAATTCGCGAAGTCTGTACACCGTCCTGGATCGCTTGGTTTTCAGGGTTGTGTCGCCTGTAATGTTGACAAAAACGAGTGGCAAGTGGCGAAATTATTTTCCACTTTTAAGGCGAGCAATTAGCTTTGATGATTAAAAGTCAGGGTGATAGACTATTTTACTTGGAATTTACTGTAGAGGTCGCCTCTGAAGTGCTAATAGTGCTGAATCCAATAGGGGCATTATTACTATTATCAGGAATATTATTATGTCCTGTATGTGGACTTTTACTAAATACAGTAATCATTTACACTCAAAACCATTATTTACAGTCATAGTTCCTGATCCGGCTGAGTAATTAGCAAGTATGAATATTTTCTTTCCGTGAGTACGAAGAGTAATGTGGGCTTGCAGACTGAAAATTACGGTCAATATGTTCCTTATCGCTTTCTGTCTGACTGCAAATGTAGTTTTCATGCTCTTGTAAACAGCTAAACTTTAAACACTTTTTTGCCCGCCGCCCGACAAGGTACGTATTGCAAATAACTTGACACAATCTGTAACTGGTGTTTTGTTTTTATGTAAATTAAGAATATACACTCCTGGAAATGGAAAAAAGAACACATTGACACCGGTGTGTCAGACCCACCATACTTGCTCCGGACACTGCGAGAGGGCTGTACAGGCAATGATCACACGCACGGCACAGCGGACACACCAGGAACCGCAGTGTTGGCCGTCGAATAGCGCTAGCTGCGCAGCATTTGTGCACCGACGCCGTCAGTGTCAGCCAGTTTGCCGTGGCATACGGAGCTCCATCGCAGTCTTTAACACTGGTAGCATGCCGTGACAGCGTGGACGTGAACCGTATGTGCAGTTGACGGACTTTGAGCGAGGGCGTATAGTGGGCATGCGGGAGGCCGGGTGGACGTACCGCCGAATTGCTCAACACGTGGGGCGTGAGGTCTCCACAGTACATCGATGTTGTCGCCAGTGGTCGGCGGAAGGTGCACGTGCCCGTCGACCTGGGACCGGACCGCAGCGACGCACGGATGCACGCCAAGACCGTAGGATCCTACGCAGTGCCGTAGGGGACCGCACCGCCACTTCCCAGCAAATTAGGGACACTGTTGCTCCTGGGGTATCGGCGAGGACCATTCGCAACCGTCTCCATGAAGCTGGGCTACGGTCCCGCACACCGTTAGGCCGTCTTCCACTCACGCCCCAACATCGTGCAGCCCGCCTCCAGTGGTGTCGCGACAGGCGTGAATGGAGGGACGAATGGAGACGTGTCGTCTTCAGCGATGAGAGTCGCTTCTGCCTTGGTGCCAATGATGGTCGTATGCGTGTTTGGCGCCTTGCAGGTGAGCGCCACAATCAGGACTGCATACGACCGAGGCACACAGGGCCAACACCCGGCATCATGGTGTGGGGAGCGATCTCTTACACTGGCCGTACACCACTGGTGATCGTCGAGGGGACACTGAATAGTGCACGGTACATGCAAACCGTCATCGAACCCATCGTTCTACCATTCCTAGACCGGCAAGGGAACTTGCTGTTCCAACAGGACAATGCACGTCCGCATGTATCCCGTGCCACCCAACGTGCTCTAGAAGGTGTAAGTCAACTACCCTGGCCAGCAAGATCTCCGGATCTGCCCCCCATTGAGCATG
Source organism: Schistocerca piceifrons (assembly GCF_021461385.2). Taxonomy (NCBI): domain Eukaryota; kingdom Metazoa; phylum Arthropoda; class Insecta; order Orthoptera; family Acrididae; genus Schistocerca; species Schistocerca piceifrons. The sequence continues at coordinate 670,625,334 of NC_060139.1, forward strand.
TTTGAGACTGGATGAAGCGTCGTCTCACGCGGTCTGCACGTCCAGCACGAACGCTGGTCCAACTGAGGCGCCAGGTGGAAATGGCATGGCAAGGCGTTCCACAGGACTACATCCAGCATCTCTACGATCGTCTCCATGGGAGAATAGCAGCCTGCATTGCTGCGAAAGGTGGATATACACTGTACTAGTGCCGACATTGTGCATGCTCTGTTGCCTGTGTCTATGTGCCTGTGGTTCTGTCAGTGTGATCATGTGATGTATCTGACCCCAGGAATGTGTCAATAAAGTTTCCCCTTCCTGGGACAATGAATTCACGGTGTTCTTATTTCAATTTCCAGGAGTGTACATATCTAAGAGTTACTTGGACTCAAGCTGTTCAAATAGCTCATGCGTTTGGTTATCGGTACACCAGCATACACTGTGATTCATAGTTAAAAATTTACATAGAAATTACGTAAACTGCTGTTTAACGAATAAAACTGTGAACTTATGGCATTCAAAGTGTAGATTCTTCGCATGTCGGACAAAGAAGCTGTAAGACAAAGAAACAGTAGATGTGTTGTACCATTAACATAATCTCCACTAAAATCCAGCAGCGACTAGAGGAAATTCGTGAAGTATGCCAGAGTCAGCTGAGTACTGCTCTCGGGAGTGAACTAAGAACTACGTGGAATATTTCAGTTAATCTCTACCAGGAATGACTTAAACCATCTGAACATTTTGGGTGCAGGTAGCCCCCCCACCCCGGGTTACACTGATTTAACAGTTCAAATTGTTATACTAAAATTTTGTGTAAATTTTATGATTATTTAAATCCTAGACATTTTTGGCACGTTAAGTTGGACTTGGGGAGTGGGGAGGGGGATGAAGACAGTAAAACACTGTGACCCCCACCGCAGAACTGAAACCTGGGTCTTCGCCTGCTCTATGTGTGAAGCAATGTGAACGCAATCAGGCTACAAAAAGCAAATGACGAAGCAAAACCGCTTATCCATTCAGCCACTGTCGGAACCCGCCGCCATACATAGCTAGCAAGACTCACACATCAAAGAAGTTGCGTACACCGACGTAACCAACAATATACAAAGCCTGACAAAAAAAATGTGAAGCGCTCACATGACATAGTCGGATGTCAATATAACTTCGTACATGTACACGTCATCGTCAGGTATGCAAATGATTAGAATTTCAATTCCCTGTGACAAGTGGGATGGCCAGCAGAGTGCATTATTGTCAATTGTATTTAATGCTATTTCGAGACCTGGCACTTAGGGATGGACAGTAAATATCGATATCTCAAAATATTGTTTCTTCATAATGACATCCTCGATTATCGTGACATAAAATTATCGGTATATCGATTAACTGATATTAAATATTGAGTATCGGAAGTGATGTTTTCTATTGCCTGTCTTTTCTTGACTCATAGGCGCTATAGTTCTCATAGGCGTATTTCTTGCCGATTTCGGCTATTATCAATCTTTGCAGTCCAACAGTAAATGCCTTACAATGGACTTGATTTCATTTCATTTTCAGTACTACAAATGAGCCCCAGATTTGAACTTGAATTTACGGGTATCTGTACTGCATGTTCATGAAAGTTTATTACTTCCGTGCGTCATTTCTACCGTGTAATACCATAACTTACACACTACATTCGCTTTGTTGATTCATTTAGCTTTCTGTTTTATTCAACATCCCATCGTTGAATTTCTGTAATTAGTGCATGATTAATTCGATACTGTAATGAAGTGTAATCTCTGTAATATGCACAATACGAGCAAATTATATGTTTTGTCTTTCTCACATAATCTCTTTGGTTATCTTTCAGGTTGAATAATTTTGTTTACATAATTTTTTGTAGAAATGTCCATATGTGCAAATGTTCTGTTTTATTTAATATGTTCGGTTGCTGTTATGTAAACTGCTGACCTTCACTTAGGGGAACAGTTATTTTGTATGTAAAAGGTGTTGTGGTTCCCCTCGGGTACGGAAGCATGCATAGCGCGCAAATTGTGGTTGGCTTAGGTAGAAAAGGTGGAATTGGCAGTCAATCGGGGACGAACTACCAAACTATCAACTACTCATGTAAAAGTTGTGTATTGTGCTGGTTCCGTGAGTGGCCTTCCCTGACGCTTTCCAGTGCCTCGGATGGATGGATAAAGAGCTGGAACTATTCTGAAATTGATGTCTATCATCACCACCAAGAAATGACAGAGTCCATCAAATCTACCTGCAAATCCACCTACCAACATGCAATCGCTGTAATGGAACACTACAGTAATGTACAGTGAAGGATCAGCTCATAGGATGTTATAGTGTACCCAAATATAAGGTAAAATTTGACTGAACTCCTCAGTCACATATCCACTTAGGGTCCCTCCCATGTTAAAGTGATTACCGAGTGTCCTTATTGAAAGAACATTAAAGCTCAGTGTTTTATCAGAACTGAGTAATATAGTAAATGATGCTTACTGAAAATAATTTTTCTATTAAAACTGCTCGTTAATATTTTGTTGCCAACTTCTAAAGTGAATGTTCTCAAAACTGTGGCTAACAGAGTTTTGCAATTTAAATGATCACAGTGCAGTCTGTTGAAAATCACCCAAAGGTGAGCTATTGTCTTATAACCACATCATGTTGTAAAAGTTTAGAACTATTACTGTTGAAAGTAACATGTTCGTGTTTGTTAAGGGTTTGTTTCTTTAGTGTATTGAAAGTGTGTTTAGTTTGCTCTGCTACAGTGGTCAAGATTAAGGGCGCCCCTCCATTGAAAGTAGTTCAAATGCACAAAGTTACTCAATTATAGAAAGTTTTAATTACTCTTACTATTCAAGTCAAATTCTGTGAAATATTGGGTTGCTCTTGTGTATTAAAAGTGCATATTGATAATGTGATAGGATCCACGGTTTATCCTTTATGCTCATGATAAATAACAATTAATAGAAAGACCACTATCTATGAAAACAGTAACTTTTTTTATTCAGAATTCAGTGAGAAATTGTTTGTTAGTGAAATACATTTAACTTTCATTCTAAATAGAAAAGTATTTAGCTGAGAGAGACTTAACCTATGACCAGTTCATAATTTTGCAGTGAACTACATTTACATTTTTTTGTCACATAGGAAAACGTTTGAAAAATAATATTGAACCTATGCCTGTTTTATGATTCTACAGTGAAAAGTGATTGTAATATTATTGAGACTATTCAGTCTGACCAAGTCTTGAAGGCAAAAGTATATGTCATTTTCTGTTACCATTATGCAAATAGCCATCTTCTCTTATAACTGTTAGCACTTTCTTTAGTGTGAACATATGCAGGTGCCAGAGTTCATTGCACTCTTGTGTGGCAAAGTATAGGTTGTGTTTGTCCGTTAAAGTTACTCTTACTTATTTTCTTGAACTAGAATGTCAATCACTCTCTTCCCTAAATAGGGTCGCGACTGTTTTCTTTATTCTTTGAGCAGTGTAGATAGGTAAAATATTGTTTGTTACTGTTTAAATATTTACGTAATCTTGACTTTCACTTCCGATAAGCCGCCTCCGTTAGGTACAACACGGTCAATATAACAAAATTTCTCTCAGAGGGTAAGACTGCTCTGCTTCTTTATACCATAATAGCTTGAATAAAAATAATTCCATTATACGAACTGCCACCAGCTTTAAGATTATAGTATAACAGTAGCGGACGAAAGTGTTATAACCATTTCAAATGACAGGTATGAGGTGCAAAACGAACGTGTTTGGTGACAGCACTTTATGAGAATGTTGGAAATCACCACTATGTTTCGAACTATGAAGCAGAATGTGCGCCCTCCTTACGCTCCGCGTGCGGGATCAAGAAAAGAAAGACGCACTGTAAAAGTAAGGTAGACTCGACACAAAAGTCACACACATTACAGCACTGGTATTTGATGGAAAATGGTCTCTTGCTGTCTGACACATTTATGTTAAGTAGAATATTTCATGCGCAGAACACATATCACAAGTGTTTCACTCTCGAGACTTCTCTCGCGTAGGGATGCTGCAAAAATATCCACATGCCGAAATATCGATATTTTTATCTCAATAATGTCGATGATTTATAAGTATCAAAGCGATTTATACCGACATTTTTGAAAATCTATTCATTCCTGCGTGGAAGGGTATATAAAGGGCGTGAACAGCGTCACATATTGAATGATTACTATGAGGACACGGAGATGCCGCGTACCGTACCCTACGTAAACTATTGAAGCGAATAGTAGTGAACACCGGCGAATTACCTGGGGATACGCATTCGCATGTGTTAGTTTCCATTCGATTCGATGTAAAGGGAGCTTAAACAGTCCCATCACCCGGGCTCAACACACCAGTGTAACGCCAAGAAACCCTTTTGCGTTCTACAGCGGGAACTACCCCCACCGTGCACTTCACAGTGGCTTGCGAAGTACAGATGCAGATGTGGAAGCCGGTGCGGGGTAGCTGTGATTAGTAATTGAGTGGCCGTGTCGATGCCAAATTTCGCCAAGGGCATACTTCATGTCGTGCCGGAAGAAGGAGACGATTTTTTGTACTGCACCGTGAAGGACGATGAATCTCGAGTAACTTGGCATGCGCCTGAAAGTAGATAAGTATCAATTGAATGACGACACACACACACGCACACACACACACACACACACACACACACACACACACAAAGACCTATCACTTTTTCTTTTTCAACAGTGAAGGAAGCATTACTGACGGATTTTATGTCCAGGACACGCTATCACTCTTGGTGTCAATGTTGAGATATTACGTAAACTACGTCTGGATATGATTCTTCAGTTTCTCCCGGCGTATTTGTTGCTCGAACAATCCACGGGTATACTGCCGGTTCATAGTGTCCAACAGGCACAATATTTCGGCGAACAGACATGTCGCCGTCGTCAAGTTCGCTGACGATCTGAGCTCCTGAGGGCGGGCGGCCGATTTAAATCCCCTTCCCCCGCGGGCCACTCTCTTCGCCGTCCGCGCCCGAGCGCCGGCGGTCGCGAAGACGTGGGCGTCGGAATCTGTCGTAGCGTCGATGTGCTTACTACGTCCGCCCTGGTCGTTAGTTCGTACTTCTTGCTGAGAGTCTTCTTAATTACATTCAGTGCCGGGTCCCAAGCCTAACTGAGATTGTAGTCGCAAACCCGGTTGATAAGATCTTCCCTGGTGCGAATTTCGATAGCCTCCCTTATAACGCTGTCCCAATATTTAGAGGTCTGAGCCAGGTTCTTGGTACGCTCATAATCCATCTCGTGTTCCTCGGACAAAAAGTGCTCTGCTACCGCCAATTTATTTGGATATTTCAGTCGAGTGTGCCTTTGGTGTTCTCGGCAACGATCTTCGATAGTGCGTACTGTTTGTCCGATATGTCTTGCCACACTCACAGGGAATTTGATATATGCCGGCCTTCTTCAAACCGAGGTTTTATTGGGCGGTCAGAAGACGGTTTTAACTTTTAACTCGGTGTTTCTTTAATATACGGCCGATTTTCCACGATAGTGTACGAAATAAAGGCCTCGCCCTCGAGCAGCGCGAGTTCTTCAGCACGGTGTTCCTGGACGTGTCGCGTGCTTTCGACAGTGTGTGGCACCGTGGCCTCTTATTCAGACTTTTTGAACTTGGGGAACCGGTGTCGCACGTCCGTCTCATCCGTTCCTATCTGACCTTCCATGTGCGGGCCGCGCATGGATTGTCCACCGTCCGACGCATCAACGCCGGTGTGCCGCAGGGCTCGGTCTTGGGGCCACTCCTGTACTCGCTGTAAACTTCTGATGCACCGAAGATTGACCGTGTGCGGCTCGCCCTGTACTTGGATGACACGGCTCTATATATTAGAAGCCTCAATGCCGCCGCCATGCGCCGCCGTCTGCAGCTCGCCGTTGCCACCCTGGCAGCCTGGGCAGTCAAGTGGTGTCTGCAATTCAACGGGGCCAAGACGCAGTTCCTGATCGTCACCAGGCGACTCGTTCCTGCAGGCCTGCAACCGCTCAGCGTCGGTGGAAACCCTGTCCCGTGGCGTCCATCGACCGCCGACTCACGTGGGGTTCGCACATCCGCGAAGTGAAGAACAAAGTGCAGAACAGGCTCCGCAAACTCTACCCGGTGCTGAACCCCGGTTCCCAACTACTACCACGGCTGGGCGCCACTCTGTATAAGGCGCTGCTCCCCCCTGTACTCCAATACGCCGCCGTCGTCTGGGGAAACGCCGCCGACACCAACCTGAAGAAGCTGGAGACACTGCAGAACCACATACTTCGGCTGGCCTTACACCTGCCTTACGAGTTCCCCAGCGCTCACTTTCACGACTTCGCGGAAGTACCTCTGCTCCGTGACCTCTTCAAGACGACCGCCCGCGCCTTTTACGAACGTGCTGGCCGGTCACACAACGCCCAAATCCGGACGCTGGGCCGCAAACTACCGCGCAGCGTCATCACCAGATGGCCACACCTGCTCGACGCCTAGCTAGCACTGCAGAACTGTTCTGAGGAAACACCCCTGAAGACCATCAACACGTGAGGACGCATTACATCAGCATGCATGGGAGGCAAAGCAATAACTGCTGCGAACTCTGTCACGCATCGGAGGGCAAGTTATCTCCGTGAACATCCACGCGAGGAGCTCAGTTCGTCAGCGCACCTGACGATAGCGACATGTCTGATCGCCGAAATATTGTGCCCGTTGGACACTATGAACCGGCAGTATACCCGTGGACTGTTCGAGCTACGTCTGGATATTTCTAACAAACTGACAACCAAATAATTTGTTTACACTGCTCGTGGTCCACACGGAGCGTGCCAGTGCGCGTAGAAATTTTTACCTCGAACAGTACACTCATTTCCGATGCTGTAGACAGAGGTCACCAATTTTTTTTTAACACCGGGCCGGATCGTTGGCACACATCATCATTTTGTACGGTATTCGCAAGCCAGAACGAAAGCTCTGGAAAAAGAAGAAAAAATAAGTTCGCATTCCGTGTTTTTCGTGGCATGCAATGCACAAAAACCAAGGTCAACCAACATATTTATTTACCAAAAAAGTTGTCGAAGAAGGCGACGTTAGCAAAACGATAGGTACAATTTTCAGCGAGACAAATATATGTTTCGTTTCGGAACTTGTAAAAACGAAACCGGATTTAACTGCAGCTGAGTCACGTCACTGCTGTGTGATGTCAAGTCAAAAAATTCAGAAAGCCTGGAAAGGAGTGTGTGTCCCCGATTGAAGTTCGCAGCAGAAACGATTGTTTTCAGTACACAAGAAATATCGAAGTCCTCCCTGTGGAGTGCTTGCTTATGGATGACGCAGAATGCCCAAAATTTGCGAATCTTCCAACTGAGTTCTCATCTGCCCTATCACACCCCTTCACACTCCAGCCATGTTTTTTCCTCTATAAAATGTGACATATCGAAGCTGCTTCCATTGAAGGTTACAGTGTTTCGAAACTTTTTACACTTCCACGAAATTGTCTTTTCCCTGTTGTTGTTCCATACGTGGTGCAAACGGATACCAACTCTTTCGTTATCTGGAAGTCTATATTGACCCCACGAATGAACACAAGATTCTGTAACGTAATCGACAGATCAGCGGACTCATCCAGTGCCAGAGAATTCCACAGGAGATTCTTAGTTTTCTCTAGTACTTGTAGCACTATGTTCTCTCCAGTTTTTACACAACTGAACTTGCCGAAAAGCTAATACTTGCAAATAAAAAAATGAAAATGAGCGCGTGGCCGAACTGTTGTAGGCGCTACAGTCTGGAACCGCGCGACCGCTGCGGTCGCAGGTTCGAATCCTGCCTCGGGCATGGATGTGTGTGGTGTCCTTAGGTTAGTTAGATTTAAGTAGTTCTAACTCCTAGGGGATTGATGACCTTAGAAGTTAAGTCCCATAGTGCTCAGAGCCATTTGAACTTTTTTATTTTTTATTTATTTATTTATTTATTTATTTATTTTTTTTTTGAGCGCGTGGCATCGCTGGCCGGGAGGCGCCATCTGTGGAAGTTCGGCCGCCAAGTGCAAGTGTTATTTCAGTCGACGCCACATTGGGTGACTTGCACCGGTGGTGAGGATGAAATGATGATGAGGAAAACACAACATCCAGTCACCGAGCGGAGAAAATCTCCAACCCGGGCAGAAACCGAACCCGTGCCCGCTTGCATGGGAGGCGAGCACGTTACCACCCAGCTAAACATATGGACACTTACAAACAAATCGACTTCCTTAGAACACAAGTCATTTACTGCTTTCACCATAAACTCTTGGATGAAGTTTCCACGGTAACGGTTTGCCTCGTTCTGCCATCTTGTGCACGATTTTGTAATTTGCACGAGTGACAAATTCATTTCCAGCAAACTTCCTCGTGAAGAGGATTTCTTTGGGTTTCCACATTATGTTTCATGCTCTCATTTTTCTCAGAACGTAACTTTCCAGAAAATCTTGAATATGTTGATGGAAACGTTTTGTTTCATAGTGACGTTGAAGATCGTACTCTTCCAAGACGACAACACTTTATTCTGCATATTTAGCAAGTAGTTTTCTTGTTCTTCCTTTGTGCAAAGAAGTACTTTACTCATCACTCTCCATTGAAAATGTGACACCCGCCATCCACTTTACTTTCCTTAGTAGCCGTAATGAAGGGTGAAGTAAACAGGCTCTGAAAATCAAAAAGACATGGAATTATAAACATAATTAAAATTTTGGGATGGAGCGAATCAAGGAAACATTGCAACAAACAGAAACATCTAGATACAACGATTTAAAATTGAACCCAGTAAATTCGAGGCACATGACAACCAGGAGGTCTCTGCACGTGTGAAAATCTCTTAATATTCTAAACATAATATTTAAATTTAAATTGCGTCACAACTTCTCCTGTTCCTTGCGTTTTATAAAGTAAATTCAAGTACGGCCCTCAGGCTGTTGTTTGGTGACCTCTGCTGTAAGGGTAGCAGTGGCAAAGACTTTTGTAGACGATGGTTACGTAATGGAGATTACAATGACTGACAGGGCAAGTGAAGAAGCTTTTCTACGACGGTTGAATCAAAAACCGTACACTCAGTCTCACGAAACATCGAGTTCGTATGAAAACGTAGTGTCGCCAAAAATGATATTTGTATTTTGTACGAGGGGCAATTTATAAAAACAATGCAAGAAAAACATTTTTAGTATAAATTATAGTTTCTCAAAATAGACGCCACAAAAAATCCACGAAAGAGACGAAGATCACGTTTTACAAAGTCATGGCAGTATCTACTATGCTCTAAGGATCTGAAACCTAGATTCCCACTGCAAAAAGAATATGAGCAGGACCCAGGTTGCGGAAATGAGATTTCTGTGTGTAACGCTAAAGAATGCACGAGAAAACCGCTTCAGAAACTAAGACATTAGAAAGGAATTAATTATTGATTCCATGCACAAAAACACAAATCTGAACAGATGGTGGCAAAATGTAGATAATATGAATGAAAACTGACTTCCAAAACAAATTCTTGACTACAAACCTTGAAGTTCAAAATGTGTGGGAGTTCTTAAGGGACCAAACTGCAGAGGTCATCGGTCCCTAGACTTACACACTACTTAAACTAACTTATGCTACGAACAACACACACACCCATGCCCGAGGGAGGACTCGAACCTCCGGTGGGAGGGGCCGCGCAGTCAGTAACCTAGAAGAATAAGACAGAAGAATAGCACAAAGAAAAGATGATAGGAACTTGTTGGCCGGAACACGTGAACTCTCCTAATCTATGAATGAGGAAGAAAAAGGAGAATATTCGCCGTTAAAATGTGCACACCTTTGCGTACATACATATCAATTCTGGAAACATTTTTTTCCGCTTCTGATGTTGATATAGTACCTCAAGAATACGGTTGTGAAAGGATTCGATAGCTTCTTTATGTGATTAAAGACAGTTGCCCATGCACGTTGTGTTTGACATACAGGAACAAAAATAAGTTGTTCGGCGATATGGCAGGTTTTAACACTATTATTCCATCAGTCATCTAATTTACAAACATTTCTTACCTTTAAAGTTTGTCACAATATAACTGTGATATGCAAAGACAATGTGGAAAATTTGATACATGTGATGTTACAATGCTTTGCTAATGTATGTCTGTAACGTATGTAAAAAGATATGTGATATTTACAATTCACTAAATAAGATTTTGTCATGGAGTAATGAAATGAAAATGATCGTGTGTTTAATTTTATACATTTGTGCAACTTGTCATTTGTATTAAGTGGTAAACACTTATGGGCGATGAGTAGGAAGTGTGTTATGTAAAAGAAGGTGTGTACAGAAGTTACCGTGGGAAGTTGGCTTGGGTTTTTGGCGCGCTATCTGCAGAGAAAGCGGGAACGAGAAGACAGCCTGCAGGCAGCAGTGAAAGAGGCAATACTCGACGTAGTAGGCAATGCCTTGCCTGAAAATTGTTGCACAATTTGATGATTTGCCTGTATGCTTTTTTAGTGAGGTTAAATCTCATTGTTTGTGACTCAATTAATAAAACGGATATAATTTTTCTGGGTAATGTAATTTCAATTGTCAAATGTTTTGGAAAGCCAAACTTAACTTCGAATACAATTTCACTGTTGCAAAAGTCAGTGTTAGTAAATTACTCAAATCACTACCGCCTACCTGTCCAGGTTATATGTTTTTCAAAGACAGTGAATTTTTCTTAAATGTTTCCATTTATCAGACAAAAGAATTTCATGTACATCTCAAAGTATTATGGTCAGCATTGCACACTGCTGAGCCTGTAGCTAGTATATTTCCTTCTTGTTGAGATACTAGAATATATAACGATCCACCGTTGATGCTTTAGAGGTATTATTTATTTGTTATGTGCACAGGGACCAAAGTTATCCGTTTTGAACAGAGCCAGAGGATTCAGTACCTAAAGGGCTGAACATATTTTGCAGTGACTGTATTTCTTTATTGGTGTTGGGAGTTGCATTGCCCAATCAGTTCGTGTAAGTTTTTGCTAACAATAACACAGTGTAAGCACAGTTCAGGCATTCATTCAATGTACTCCAAAGAATTTTTGAAGAATGTTACAAGCCTATTTGGACATTTATTATTGCCAATGTCGCCGGTGAGGTTTTTTTGTCTCATTTGTCATCTGTTGCCGGATTTTGTGCACTATCGTTCAATTGCATTGAAAGAGAGTGCCGATCCGTCAACCGTGTCATCTGTACTGGTAAACAACGATTCCACTGTGCCCGACAACAGCATGGAAACCACGCGGGTGTGTTATAAAAGATGTTGTCCACAGACCTGAACAGTTTTTGGCCGATGGAAATCATTACTCCCGCAGATGACGGCTCACAGACAGTGAATTTTTCTTAAATGTTTTCATTTATCAGACAAAAGAAAGGTTATGAAGCAGCTGAATGGGTTGAAAATAAATAAATCGCCAGGTCCTGATGGGATTCCAATTCGGTTTTACAGAGAGTACTCTACTGCATTGGCTCCTTACTTAGCTTGCATTTATCGCGAATCTCTTGCCCAATGTAAAGTCCCGAGAGACTGGAAAAAAGTGCAGGTGACACCTGTACATAAGAAGGGTAGAAGGACAGATCCTCAAAATTACAGACCAATATCCTTAACATTGTAAGTAGGCTGTTTAGGTTTTTTTATTGGTAACGGCACGTAGCACTCTGTATGAAAATCGCTGGCTGTGCTGTGTGCAGTCTGTGGCTGGTTTGCATTGTTGTTGGCTATTGTAGTGTTGGGCAGCTGGATGTTAACAGCGCGTAGCGTTGCGCAGTTGGAGGTGAGCCGCCAGCAGTGGTGGATGTGGGGAGAGAAATGGCGGAGTTTTGAAATTTGTAAGACTGGATGTCATGAACTGATATAGATATTATGACTTTTGAACACTATTAGGGTAAATACATTGTTTGTTCTCTATCAAAATCTTTCATTTGCTAAGTATGCCTATCAGTAGTTAGTGCCTTCAGTAGTTTGAATCTTTTATTTAGCTGGCAGTAGTGGCGCTCGCTGTATTGCAGTAGTTTGAGTAACGAAGATTTTTGTGAGGTAAGTGATTTGTGAAAGGTATAGGTTATTGTTAGTCAGGGCCACTCTTTTGTAGGGATTATTAAAAGTCAGATTGCGTTGCGCTAAAAATATTTGTGTGTCAGTTTAAGCACAGTCATGTATAAATTTTTCTAAGGGGACGTTTCATATGGCGACCCTGCCAGGATACCTTACTGGAATCTTCTGATTTTTTCTTGTAGTTTGTGCAATTAGTGCAGCCTTTGTTTATTGCTAGTGTGTAATTGTAGAGAGAATTTCCTTTGTAGTTGTAGTTTTTCATTCTTGTACAGTAAAACAGTTGTGGCATGCATGTAGATTTGCACCAAGTATTTTGCAGCTGTGCTTGCAATTAACGAGATATTATGTTAAATGCTATGTTACTGTGTTTCCTTATTTTGCTCTTCAAATTGTGGTTTTCTGTGTTGTCATGAGAAATACTGTGACAATAATGGTGTGTGAAAAACGTAATTCTAGGCTCCAAAGTAAACTGAGAAATGACAGTGAAGATGAAAGCAGTGTGTTAGCGCCACCGTGTAATGAATTAACTAATGTTCAAAGTAGTAATTTGGTAATTGTGCACAGGGAAATGGAGCAGGCTGCAAATAATGGTGTAGACAGTGAAACAATTAGTGAACAGGGAAGCATTATCGATCGATCGGTCGGCAATAGCTTTTCTCAGGAATTCGAAATGACAGGACACAATCTTGCAAATACTGTAGATTCAGGTTTTGCATCCTCGCCGTTTTCTCAAATAAGTCAAGACACATTTTCTGCTTTTCAAAATGCGAATACTGCCGGTTCAAATGCATTGCCGAATAGCACTGAGGAACATGTTTCAGACACCAGTGCATTGTTATTACAATTAATGCAACAAATGGGACAAAAGCTTCAAAAGTTAGACACAATGGGACAAAAGCTTCAAAAGTTAGACACCACAATTGAACAAACACGTGAAGATTTAACTACTGAGTTACATAACATTGAATCGAAATGTCAAAAAGTCTGTAATGACGTAAAAACACAAATTTGTGAGCATTTTCAACCTATTTTTTCGCGGCATGAAAATGCATTACAGAATCACGAAGCAGCCATAAAAGAACTGCAAACCATTGTTCATGAAAATCATGAGACCTTGTGGGCTAAAATTGACTCAGTTGCATCTACCGATTTGGTTACGCTACTTGCAAAAACTCAGGAAAACTTAAAGAACACAGTAGATACGATTTCAACACAAATGGACACTCTGAAACTTGGTTCAGAAAAACACACTGAGGAAATAAGTACACTATCGGAGAAAGTAGCCGAACTTTCGGATCAGTTCACTAACTTATCTGCAAAGGTAGATGATGATCTGAATGACACAAGACCTGTAGCCATCACTGACACAGAAGAGTATGAACAAATTAAGAAATTCAAACAAAATCAGAATCAAATTAATACGCAACACAAAAGAGAAATCCGGGAAGTACAAGATCAGTTGGCACATGTAATACAAAAATTACATATTTCAGGGGACACTCGCGCTCCAACACGGGAAGAGGGACTTAGAAATACGGAAAAGCCACAAAATAATAACACAGGGCATTTCGGAAATTATGAAAGAAATTGGCAAGGTGCACGGAATTTTGAGATGGAACCGAGAATACCATGTAACAATGACCGATATGCTACTCGCCGACACGATGATTTTGACTATAAGCTGTTCATTACTACACGTAAATTCAAAACATTTAAGAATTCTAGCAACGACATTCATCCACAAGCGTGGCTCTATCAATTCTCTCATTGTTTTCCTCCCAACTGGTCATTAGAGCACAGATTATAATTTACGTGTGGCTACTTAGAGAATGAACCAGCTAAAGAATGCGATCAGTCATTCATGATTGTCACAGTGAAGGAGAATTTTATCATGCCTTCCTCTCAGCATATTGGTCTCAAGCTACACAAGACCGAGTAAAACATAGCATCATAATGATGAAACATTTCGAACAATCTGAATTTTCCAGTCTTGTGAAATATTTTGAAGACATGTTGCACAAGAATCAGTACCTGTCAAACCCATACAGCCCCTCAGAACTCATCCGCATTTGCTTAATCAAATTACCTGAACATTTACGACGTATTATTTTGGTAGGACGTTGCAAAGACGACACTGAAGCTTTTCAGGGACTCTTACAAGAATTAGAAATTGACACAGACAGTCGCGGGATGCGAAAACAGGAAAACAATCACTACAGGTCACATCCGTCACAATTCCGTGATGACAAAAACAATAACTGGACACGGCAAGTCTATTCTTACAACGCAAATCGTGACCAAAACAGACACCACCCATATGACAACCACTGGCAGAGTAATAATAGTTACAGAGAAAGATCGCATTTCCGTAGTAATGAATATGACAGTGATAACCATAGAAACAGACAATATGGGAACAAAAACAATTATTATCAGGGGAGACAGAATAATTTCAGACGCAACAGTTCAGCGCGCAGTTACGATTCAGGGAGAAATTCCCCACCACGTGACCGGCAAGAAAGAAACTATGCAATCTACCGACATGACGACAGACGATATAATCGTAATGACAGACCTGAATTTCGTCAGAACTGGCGAGATTCAAACAGGGCAGGGCCCTCTCGACAAGGTGAATTTGTAGAAGTTAGACCTCCAAATCCCAATAACGACGCACGCCAACAAAGAGACAGACAATGACTCGCACCGCAGGCAGCCACGTGCACCAGCTGGCTCATAGAAAAATAACATAGACGCTAACCTTGAGAAAAAATTTTAGCATTCTTTACCGATGTACCATATACCACATGATAATTCCACCGAAACTGGAGCTCTGCATAGTAGAAAGAGTAAAGGTTTACACCATATTTCACACGTAAAACCGTTTATTGAGAGATAATCTGCTGTATAACTTACTCTTTGCCATAAAATTTTTCACTTCACGCTACTAGTAAAATTTGTCACACTGAGAATCTGTTAACATGCAACAATGTTTTAAGTTAAATATCCAGTCAAGAACCAAGAGAACTTATTTAAACAGAAATTACGAATGCATTGTTATAGTGAACAGACGACACAGTGTTATTTTGTGTGTACATTCTTGCTTGTTAGTTGCATGATTATGTAATGACTACAAGGCTCACATACTTAGAACATTTACCACTACTGCTAATGAGATTTTAATGCAACATTTTGGTTTACTTGAAAATACGTTCTGGATTTAAAGTACTTTCTGTGAGATACCAGATGACACAGTTGTTAATTTATGTGACAGCTACACGATTTTATCACGACGCTACTAATGAGTGACAATTTACAATGTTGCTTTTGCGGTGTTTTTGTTTTATATCTGCACAGTTTTTCTGAATTATTCTGGAAAGTAAAACATGTTTTAGTAGTAACTTTTGTGGTATAGTTACAATGAGACAGCCTTTTCCGTAACACAACAATACGCTACAGCACTTTCTCCATCATGGCAATAAGTGTAATAACTAAGATATCTATACGTAAAGCATTTCACTTTTGTTTATCATGAGGTAAGTACATTGACTTCTGCAGAACTTAGCTTTTGGAGGACGATAACTACGACACTTCCACAGAGATTACCTTACAACAAGACGCACAGTTTGGCGCTACAGTACACGTATTTGAGTGATTAATTTTGTACTTAAAACATTTATTTTTAAAGATATTTGAAGTACAATGATACAAAGGTTTTCCGTGATACATTTCATTCCATTGCTGTAATCTGTAACACCTGAGGGTATAATTACATTAATCCTCAGGGGGGTACACGCCTACTTTGTGTACCATGTGTGTGGCAAGCACAAGGAGCCCTAGCTAATATGGTATTTGCTTATACAACTTTACACATCGGTACCATATTCCTCTAACACAGAATTACACAGCTATCTGATTATTTAACAGAGAAACAAACACTTTTTTTACTACGTCAGTGACAAATGTTTACGCAATTACACAGTTGGATAACTTCACACTTATGAAATTGTATTTCGTCTGTACTTTGTGAACTGTTCATATTTTTTCGGAACCATTGCGATACTATGAGAGCTCTGAATGATATATTTGGTATGGGATCACGATTTTTAAAGTACGTTTGAGGTAGATGACACTATTTAAATGAGGAGAGAATTCTTTTTAGGTTTTGAAATTATTGGAGGAAGCTACGTCGATTTTGAGATTTGACTGAGGTGTTATGATGTTATTATTATGACGACGATGTGTATTATGCTGTTGAGGTATGTTTATGTCAATAAGATGATGCTACCATAGATGAGGAATGTGATTACGTGTCTATATGTATATGAATAATGAATAGAAGTTAGGGACTCTGGCTTGTGAAAAAGGATGTTGGAAACCAAGAATCGTACTTTAAGATGGTTGGTTGGTTGTTTGGGGAAGGAGACCAGACAGCGTGGTCATCGGTCTCATCGGATTAGGGAAGGATGGGGAAGGAAGTCGGCCGTGCCCTTTCAGAGGAACCATCCCGGCATTTGCCTGGAGCGATTTAGGGAAATCACGGAAAACCTAAATCAGGATGGCCGGACGCGGGATTGAACCGTCGTCCTCCCGAATGCGAGTCCAGTGTCTAACCACTGCGCCACCTCGCTCGGTGTACTTTAAGAGTTATGAAATGTGTGTAAATGCGTGAATGTATCACAATGCCACTGAAACTTTTTTGGACACTGTTATATTTATAGGGTTTTGTTTCTACACATTTGTAACGCAAATTCTCGACCTGTGAAATTTTTTATATGAGACTGTCACTGTAGCAGAAACTGCTGCTGTAAATATTTCAGTAAGAAAGGTAAATGACCTTGACGTAATGCGTTTTGGTCGCGCCCAGCTGAGAGATATTTGTCTGACAAAAGAAAGCCACTAGGTGGAGAAAAAGGAGACCATTAACCTCGCTATTGACATTCCTTTACAGAAAGCATCGCAAATACGACACGCTGAAACTTGAAAACATATGATTACACTGTGGAGCGTGTAATTTATTTATTTATTTATTTATTTAACCTGATCAGATTAGGGCCATCAGGCCCTGTCTTACATCGGACCAGTGTTCCACACATGCAGCATTTCACACATCAGAGTTACATCATGAACAAAGTTTAAATGAGAAAATTAGCTTACTCTAGTGACAATATGAATAAAGAGTAGTGACTAAGACCTAATAAAGTAAATGCGGAAGTATTTTTACAACAATTGCTATGCATACAGATTATGATAAAAGCAATAATAATAACAGTAAAACAAAAAATCAAATAATAATGATAAACATGACTAAGACCTAATAAAGTAAATGCTGGCCGTATTTTTACATCAGGTGCTATACATACAGATTATGGTGAAAGCAATAATAATAACAGTAAAAAAATCAAATAATAATGACAAACATGAGAAAGATTGGCAATAGTAATGAAGATTTGTGCAGATGTACATTAATATTTTAGTGTGTAAAGTAGATGTTTACTAGTATAGCGAGTTTTGGGTAAGGGAGGTTTAAGGAGGGGGTGAGAGGGAAGTAATGAGGTGAAGTGCACTTATGTACAGAGGAAGTCATTACTGTTGCTTAAGTAGATACGTCATTAAGTGTTTTTTGAAGCCGGTCATGTTTTTAAGTTCTCTAATATAACGAGGGAGGTTATTCCAGAGTCGGGTTCCCGCTACTGTAAAGGACTTGGAGAAGGTGACTGAGCGATGCAGTGGAACGGAGAGGATTTTATTATGATGGGAACGTGTGTTTCTGTCATGTTGTTCTGACATGAGTGTTAGGGACGAGGAGAGATATGAGGGACAGTGTACATTTATAAGGCAGTAGATGAGACAGAGTGTATGGAAATCTCTGCGTTTGTCTGCACGCAGCCAGGACAATTTTGCATATGCTGGTGAAATGTGATCAAAAAGTCGAACGTCACAGATATATCGGACGCAGGCATTCGTGACCAGTTCTAGACGTCGGGAATTTTCCTGAGAGAGGCCTTGTAGGATAATATCGCTGTAGTCAATGATTGGGAGTATAAGCGTTTGTACTAATTTCTTTTTCAGATCGAAAGGGAAGAGTTTTTTATATTTTTGTAGGACATGAAGGGATGCTGATGCTTTTTTGCACACTGCAGTTACGTGCTCTGTCCAATTTAGATTTTCATCTATTATTACTCCCAAACTCTTTGCTGAGGGCGAGAAGTTAATATTTGTTCCATTTAGGATAAGAGGTGGTACGGATTCCCGATGTTTTGGGCTAATGAGCTTAGAGTGACCAACAAGTACCGCTTGGGTTTTAGATGGATTTAGTTTTAGACCTATGTCCTGTGCCCATTTTGACAGTGCATCGAGGTCAGTACTGAAATTTTCAATAGCTTTCGGAGATTGCTTGGTTTCGCACTTAGATACAACTGAAGGTCATCAGCATACATATGGTATTTGCAATAGGTCAGGACCGATGACACATCATTGACATAAAGAGAGAAGAGTATAGGAACTAATACTGAGCCTTGGGGAACGCCTGACACTACCTGCCGCCATTGTGATTTTATATCCCCAGACAGGACGCGTTGCTGACGAGACATCATGTATGAGCGAAACCATTGCACTGCGCTTGGTGAGAAATTTAGACCGCTAAGTTTGGCTAGTAAGATGTCGAAGTCGACAGTATCAAATGCTTTGCTGAAATCTAAGAAGCAAATGATAGTCGCTTCTTGTCTGTCCATGGCAAGTTTCAGATCATCTGTCACCTTTATCAGAGCGGATGTTGTGCTTCGATGTTTACGGAAACCTGATTGATATTCGTCTAGTAGGTTGTTAGTAGTTAGGTAGTTGGTGAGCTGGTCATGAGCTATATATTCTAAGGCCTTTGATAGTGCAGGAAGAAGGCAGATGGGGCGGTAGTCAGAGGCTGCTGTGGCGATGTCCTTTTTAGGCAGTGGCTTAATTTGTCCCAGTTTCCAGGCCTCAGGGAAAACACTTGTGATTAATGAATCGTTGAAAATGTTTGTTATAGAGGGCAGTAGTTGGTCAATAATAAGTTTTACCATCTGGATAGTGATACCATCATGTCCAGTAGATGCTGATCTAATCCGCATTATGGCTTTCTTGACAGTACTGCAAGTGACGTGCTGTAGATAGAATTTTTCTTTGCTACAGTCGTTCATCCCAATGAAGTAGTCAATGGTTCTCTGTTTTTTTTGCGGATCAATTTTGGTTGCAGATAATGTGAAGAATCGGTTTAGTTCTTCAGCTGGGACCATGGGATTTTCTGCAACTTTTATTTTGCCTAAACCGAGACTACGGAGATTTTTCCATAGGATAGCTGGTCTACATCTATTGTCAGCTAATGTACGGGCATGTCTGAGCTTAGCGTTTCTCACCGCTTGACTGACTTTGTTTCGTTTCTGCTTGTATACAGCGTGATTTTCAGGTGTAGGGTGTATCTTGTATGCTCGATGTGCAGCGTCTCTGAGATTCATGAGCTGTTTTAGTTCATCAGTCAGCCAAGGTGCAGGTTGCCTTTTTACTTTTCTGGTCTTTATTGGAGCATATTTGTCATATAGTTGAGTAATTTTGTTAGTGAAATCGTGGAGTTTGTCGTTTATGTCCATGAGGGGAGTAGAGGTCATCCCCCAAACTATTTCTTGTGCCTCAGTTTTGAGTTCAGGCAAATTTATGCGTTTGAGGTCTTGGTATGTAGACAGTTTTTGTTTCTTTCTAGGGCATTCTAGTGAATACGTCATGGAAATGATGTCATGGGCAGACATGCCAGGCACAGATATTTGAGAAGTGCGGATTATTCTGTTCGGAGATTTTGTTGCGAATATATTTATGAAAGTGTGACCGGTAGTCGTGTGATGAGTAGGTGCCACCTGAAGTAGCGTCATATTTGAGGAAGAAAGCATCCTCTTAAATTTCCCAGTGGAAGGACTATTGCACAGAAAATTAATGTTAGTGTCACCAGCTATAATTACATGTTCATATGACGATTCGAGACTAGAGAGGGCAGTTTCGAAGCAGGCGAACCCACCTACTTTAGGAGGTTTGTAAAGGACACATATTAAGCACTTTCTGTTAAGTGATTTGATCTCTATGAACATATATTCCACTTGTTTATCTACATTGTTGTCGGATGTGTGTAGTACTGTAGGTGACAAATCAGAGCATATGTACGCCCCTACTCCGCCCCCTCGTCTGTTGCATCTGTCACGCCTGAGAAAGATATAGCCATCTAGGTTTACGGAAGTTGTAGGAATACTTGGTTTGAGCCAAGTCTCTGACAAAAGTATTACGTGTATATCAGCAGTTTGAAATATACATTTGAACTCATCGAAGTGAGCTGGCAGAGACTGGACATTTGCATGTGCAATATGCAGCTTGGTGCGTTCGGGTGTTGATTGCCCGAGGAGGCTGCCGACCGATGTTTGCAGGTCGTGGTTGGCGGTGACAAGCAGGTCTGGCATGAGGAATGCGGAAGGCGTGTGAAGGAGAGGGGGGTGAGGGAGTGTCCTCCCAGTTCTGTGCAGTGAAAGCGGCCGGGAGGGGGAGGGGGTAGGTCCCCGGGGAGACAATGGGATCTGCAGCCAAGGTCAGCGAGGTCTGCAACGCTTATGGAAGTAGCCGTGGGCTGGCAGGGGAAGGAATTTCGCTAAATACAACGGGAGTAATCTGCACGTTATGACAGAGTGTGATATTAATTGCACTTATGAGGATAACAACTAAAGTATGATGGTGGGTTGCTAATTAAGGATGGAAGTGAGACTACCTTATGCAATAATTAACAAAATTACATGAGAAAAACAATTAAAAATGAAAATAGTTATGTGGAGAAACGAAAAGTTGATAATACAAATAATAACAAATATTACACGAGAAAAAATAATTAGAGATAAAAAAATAGTTATTTAGAGAAACGAACAATTTGATAATACATTAGTTACGATATGGTTGACAGTGTAAACAATATTAACATACAGGTTAGTGGCAGCAAGATTAGACATGATTTAGCTTCTAAAGCACAGGTTTTCGAGTTCATTTACATTGCAAATTGTTTTCTTTCCGTTTTCGGTCTTAACCATTATCCTGCCGTCATTTGTCCATACGTTATGTAGCCCAAATTTCGAAATCGCGCTCTTCAAAATGTTTAGTCTTTCAGAGGTCAGATCCTCGCGTACTGTCAGACCCGACTTCGCGAGATTCTTCTTTGCTCTGAAGATTTCAGATCTCTTCCTATACGACATAAATTTCACTATTATAGGTCTTGGTTTTGTAGAACCTGGCGACTTACGACCCACTCTATGACTTCTGTCAATGTCACTAAGAGTCACCTGCACGCCTAGCTTTTCTTGGACAAGGTTTATCACAAGTTCATCTGTGTTCTCCCTGCTGCTCTCTGGAATGCCGAACAGTCTGAGATTATTGCGCCTCTGATATTGTTCGAGCTCGTCCGTCTTCTCGATCAATTTCTGTTCGAGCAGTCGTGCTTTCTCCTCACTTGCTTTTAACGATGTGTCCAGTGCACGGATCTCGCTCGCATTCGCCTCCAGAGTTTTCTGTATTTTGTCCGTCACTGCTGCAGTGACAGCATCAGTGATGGTTTGAACAACGAGCCCGAGCGTCTCCTTAGCCTGCAGCGCGGCCTAACTGCTTAGAACACCTCCAGATTTCACGTAAACTTGCGAGCCAAGCTAACGCACGTCACTCACTCGCCGCCATGTTGTCGTTCCATTTATGATATTTACTAAAATACCTAATGAAATGATGAGAAGCATTTTAAATCTATTGTCTTTCTAGTTGAGAGTTTGCTCACTTTGTTTAATATCTAGTTTCTAGCTGCACTGCAGCATTGGTTAAAATAAAATTTTATAGATGTACTAATATAAATATTTTATGCCTACAGATCCAGTAAATAATAACTTTATGATGTACTTAAAAAAACAGAGGAGCACAAAAAAATATTTCCCTTCACAGGAATTGCATACAGAATTTTCTTTTCAAGTACTTGGTAATTTATTTTGTAGAATAGGTTGTGGTGCACCACTTTAATTACATAGACATTAAGATGTGAATATACATTTCCCTTATCTGCATTATTGTCGTTAGTGTACTATTTTTTCTGCTTGAGCTTTGTCATGTTTAGATATAAGTTATTGCATTTGCTGCTGCTGTTTGCCAGGCATAGTGCTACTGAAATTCACTTTGTATTACTCTGTTAAGCCAGTTTAACTACTGATTTATTTTTCTTGTTGCTGCACATTGCCTTTTTAGTTGTAATATTGCAGTTGCTTTGCTAATTAATATATACTTCTGCTTGCTTTGCCAATTTCCATTTTTTGTCATTGCTGTTTATGTTAATTGTTTTGTGCTGCTGCATTGCCTCGTCCCTTAGTTTAGCATCTGAGCTCAGTAAATTTAAGTTAGCTTAAGATAGGGTAGGCTATATGAGAGAACGAGCATTGAGAAGCTATAAGAAAATGGTTTGGCCAAAAAAGTATTTTGAAAGAGGATATGCACAAAAAAGTAGGGTTTAGGGACAACAGGTTTAGGTAGGATTTTCTTGGAAATAAATGATGAGGTAAGATAATGGAAAATAAATAATGAGGTAAGAAATATGTGAACATATAAATATAGAAAGCATGCTTGGATAGGATTTTTTTGGTGGAAACAAATGTTGAAATAAGACGAAAGATCTATGGAATGAAGTTTTGGATTGGACTGCAGTACCAAATGTTACACTGAAAACAAACCCTGTCCTTTCCTCCTGTGTTATTCTGCTATGTGTTTGTGTACTCTTGTGTATTTGTTTTTTTTTCTGTCTTTATGTATTTAGCTAATAAGATTTACGTTGTAGAATTTTTCTGATGTTTAGACATTATTTATTCTGTTTTATTTTAATGCTCATGTGTGAAGTTGATGTTTCAGAAGTTATTCTGATCTTTTATGTATTTACTTATGTCATAATTCCTGTAACACTGATGTATATGTTTATTTCTATTGTTTTGTAAAGCCTGTATTACTACAAATGTTATCTGTATTTTTATGTTTTTAATGATGTGTTTTGTACCTTTGTTATTGTATTCTTATGTTATAAAATTGTAATTGACACCAGTTCATCAAATTAAGTAACTTGTAAGTTACATTTCACTGCACACGTTCCTGTTGGTCATAGAGTATGCACAATATGTGAAAAAAGAGGACTGTGTGTTGATAATTCAGCAAGGGACTGGTTAACAGCATTGCTGGTTCTAAGGACAATTCCAAAAACTTTGTGAGTGCACAAGTGGTGGTTTATGGACTTGCTACATTGTCCGCAAGACTCTTAGATGGTGATTGTGCACCTGCACAGTCGCAACAGATGGCTGCTGGCCGTCTTTACAAGGACTATAGTGGGTCTGCATCTTTGATGGCCCACCAATACTATTATCTCTACAAGGACTGCAGTGGGTCTGCACCTCTGGTGGCCCACCAATACCATACTCTCCACCAAGACTATAGTGGGTCTGCTCTGTGATGACCTACCTACCAATATTCTTTAAAACTTCGACTGACTCTGCTGTGGGTTTGCTCAGTTGTGGCATGTCAAGAGTCAGCACTGTCTTTCCATTGGAAGGACAACACTACTTCGTCAAGACTGCATGGAAATCCACTACTTCCGTGTGCATTCTCTTTTACTGCTCAGACTTAGAAAAAAAACACTGCAATTTTACTGTGATGAATGATGTCCGTGTGTATGTGTGAAACCTTGCTTTCGGCGTCGGAAAATGCGCAACCGGTGCGAAGATTTGTCGGCTGACTTTGTTGCACTGACAACGGAGACAGGAGCGCACTCAAGCACTGCAATTCCATTGAATTCCTGGCCACACTCCCTTGCTTGCCACTAACTTCACTGTTGCCTGGGTGTCTAGAAGAGCTAGATTATGCAGTGCTTGGAAATGTGTGCCAAAATTCTGCGGGAATGTATGAGCCTTGTTTGTCCTGGGCCATGTCACACCAGATAGTCATTGCACAACTGGGGACAGAATTACATGGCAGTTGCAGGGCTGTATGTTCACTTTGGAGCAAGCCGTGCAGTACTGTGTTCCCTTATTGCTTGGCCACTATCTCACCTCACAGCACTGCCTGTAGGCTAGCGCAATTTCGTGACATCCGATGTGCGGCATGTTATTTCTGCCTGGAAAGTCATGCACGTCGGTCACAAAGTGGGCTATATATACCGCTTGTCTACACTGCCGTTTTGTGTTGGAAGAAGCAAGTTAGTGATTTGTGGTCAGTAAAACTGTAAAATGCCTAACTTTCACAGACGATCGAAAAAGTATGCAGATCGCCAACAAGTCGCGATCTATATAGCACTCCATTTCTTCTGCTGTGGCGTAAGATACTGCAAGCAAAATGCGATTGGTTCTCATCATCCACACACTGCTTGTTGCAATACTGTGCCAATTGTGTTTTGGCTTGTGCTCACCATGAATTCAATGGGACACTAACACACCGGTGAGCCAGATGTGTTGCTTGTTGCAAACGTTGCTTGACTTTACGAAATGCCGCTTCACTCGCTAGGGTCTGAGGTATCTTCCGACTAGTAGCTGTAAGCTTGCCTGAAAGCAGCAGAGTAAGTGGTTCCTGCTGACTTGCCAGGCCTGTAAAGTGTCGCCGGTAGTAATATATCATTCGCAAAAATCTGTGCAATGCTCTGATGGTTGTCGGTAAAAGCACATCTTTCACAGCTGACACGTGTCCAGAAAGTGGTGGCAGACCGGTTGATGAGACTACATACCCCAAAAATTACACCTCTCACTGGGCGATAACACTCTCTGTATTATTGATGACCATGCTATACTCCTGTAGGCACTGAAGAAGCTGCCACTATGGTCACATGCTCCTCAACTGACGGTGAACATATGAGAATAGGAATGGCAACCCACACAACACTTCTTAAATAAAGTGCTGCCTTGCCTGTGCAGCGTTTCTCGATCCAAAAGGCATGAATCCTTACCGGAAACGCTCAAAAGGCGTTATTACACCAGTTTTTATACGGCCTCAGGTGCCACCAGAATGTTCAAAAATGCCTTTGCACAGTCGACCACTCCAAACACTTGAGCACGAGCGATGGCCCTGTTAAAGCCTGTCACGTTAGCCACAGGGTAATGTTCGAGAACTGTGTGAACATTGAGTGGCCTGTAATCTACGAATAAAAGCCAGGAGCCGCCTTTTTTGCGCACTGTGTGTAGTAGAGGTGTCCAAGAACCATCTGACCTAGTCGCAATACTTGCTCTGAACAGCCCCTCAAAATCTGCTTGTGGTGGAAGGTGCTTGTCTCGTGGAAGATTCTTCACACTAGCTGCAACGAACTGGCCAGATGATGCAGGGATCTAGTTCACTGTCGAATGGTGAAACTTCCTCTTGGCGGCGACCTACAGGTGAGCGCTGGAAATTCTTGCAGTATGTGGCCGAAAGGTATCTACATCTACGTACATTCTCCGCAATCCACCATACGGAGGTGCCGGCCGGAGTGCCCGAGCGGTTAAAGGTGCTACAGTCTGGAACCGCACAACCGCTACGGTCGCAGGTTCGAATCCTGCCTCGGGCATGGATGTGAGTGATGTCCTTAGGTTAGTTAGGTTTAAGTAGTTCTAAGTTCTAGGGGACTTATGACCACAGCAGTTGAGTCCCATAGTGCTCAGAGACATTTTTTTAACCATACGGAGGGTGGCGCAGGGTACCTCGTACCACAACTAGCATCTTCTCTCCCTGTTCCACTCCCAAACAGAACGAGGGAAAAATGACTGCCTATATGCCTCTGTACGAGCCCTAATCTCTCCTATCTTACCTTTGTGGTCTTTCCGCGAAATATAAGTTGGCGGCAGTAAAATTGTACTGCAGTCAGACTCAAATGCTGGTTCTCTAAATTTCCTCACTAGCGATTCACGAAAAGAACGCCTCCTTTCCTCCAAAGATTCCCACCCGAGTTCCTGAAGTATTTCCGTAACACTCGCGTGATGATCAAACCTACCAGTAACAAATCTAGCAGCCCGCCTCTGAATTGCTTCAATGTCCTCCTTCAATCCGACCTGATAGGGATCCCAAACGCTCGAGCAGTACTCAAGACTAGGTCGTATTAGTGTTTTATAAGCGGTCTTCTTTACAGATGAACCGCATCTTCCCAAAATTCTACCAATGATCCGAAGACGACTATCCGCCTTCCCCACAACTGCCATTGCGTGCTTGTCCCACTTCATATCGCTCTGCAATGCTACGCCCAAATATTTAATCGATGTGACTGTGTCAAGCGCTACACTACTAATGGAGTATTCAGACATTACGGGATTCTTTTTCCTATCCATCCGCATTAATTTACATTTATCTATATTTAGAGTTATTTACCATTCTTTGCACCAATCACAAATCCTGTCCAAGTCATCTTGTATCCTCCTACAGTCACTCAACGACGACACCTTCCCGTACACCACAGCACCATCAGCAAACAGCCGCACATTCCTATTCACCCTATCCAAAAGATCATTTATGTAGATAGAACACAACAGCAGACCTACCACACTTTCCTGGGGCACTCCAGATGATACCCTCACCTCCGATGAACACTCACCATCGAGGACAACGTACCGGGTTCTGTTACTTAAGAAGTCTTCGAGCCACTCACATATTAGGGAACCAATCCCATATGCTCGTACCTTAGTTAGGAGTCTGCAGTGGGGCACCGAGTCAAACGCTTTCCGGAAGTCAAGGAATATGGCATCCGTCTCACACCCTTCATCCATGGTTCGTAAGATATCATGTGAAAAAAGGGCGAGTTGCGTTTCGCAGGAGCGATGCTTTCTAAAGCCGTGCTGATGCATGGACAGCAACTTCTCTGTCTCAAGGAAATTCATTATATTCGAACTGAGAATATGTTCGAGAATCCTGCAACAAACCGATGTTGAAACGTCCCCTTGGAAAAATTTATACATGACTGTGCTTAAACTGACACACAAATATTTTTAGCGCAACGCAATCTGACTTTTAATAATCCCTACAAAAGAGTGGCCCTGACTAACAATAACCTATACCTTTCACAAATCACTTACCTCACAAAAATCTTCGTTACTCGAACTACTGCAATACAGCGAGCGCCACTACTGCCAGCTAAATAAAAGATTCAAACTACTGAAGGCACTAACTACTGATAGGCATACTTAGCAAATGAAAGATTTTGATAGAGAACAAACAATGTATTTACCTTAATAGTGTTCAAAAGTCATAATATCTATATCAGTTCATGACATCCAGTCTTACAAATTTCAAAACTCCGCCATTTCTCTCCCCACATCCACCACTGCTGGCGGCTCACCTCCAACTGCGCAACGCTACGCACTGTTAACATCCAGCTGCCCAACACTACAATAGCCAACAACAATGCAAACCAGCCACAGACTGCACACAGCGCAGCCAGTGATTTTCATACAGAGCGCTACGTGGCGTTACCAATAAAAAAACCTAAACAGCCTACTTACACAGCCCCCATGCTCCCCACAAAAAAAATTTACAAATTGTTTTGGGCAGTGGCCAATAATGATTTGATAAAATTTTTCATAATTACAATAACAAAGATATCAAATGCACACACTTATTGACACAATGTTGGTCAAAAGCTAAAATTTTCTCACAGTCCATAAAGACGGAGGAGGATGGGGGCTGGTGTTACGATGTCAGTTCCTGTGCAAGTAGCTAAAGCAAGAGATAGAAAATAAATCGATGGTTTGGCAGGGAGTCTTCGTCGAAATTAACTCACGCCAGGTAAGAGTAGTTTAGGTCAACAATGCGCTGGCTCCAGTTCATTCATCTGTAGAGCGCTGCTGAAAAGATTCATTATTACAAGATATTCTGTTATCAACGCTGTAAACAAAAGCAATAACTAATCGATACCTGCCCGCCATGGCAGTCGCGCGCTCTATGTATGTATCTATCTCTTGCAAGTGATCTTTCAAATTCCTGTGAATTTAAAAGGATTTGTTTGTAATTATCATGAGTGGATGAAAGTGGGTTTTAAGAGGAGCATTACTGTAAATCTTTCGAGTCAACATATTTGCGTTGAAGTAATCCTGTGGTGAACGTGATTTGTATGTGAGACTTTCGTGGTTTTCGGATGAATTGATATAATGATCTGCGACTCAGTTTAAAGTCAGAACGGAGTATAATAGTCCTTATAGAGACGAGTTATTCTTAGAAAATGGTGGTTTTTACTCAAAAACCATAATATTCACGTTCGACCTCACCAATTTCTGAGCAGTCAGGCAAGTTTGTTAATGCAGTGCTGGATTACTGTGGCGAGATAACGGTTAACGCAGGAATAATTATTGTCCTCACATTCGTGTGGCATCTCCGTAGGCAGAAAACGTGTACTTGGCGCGCCCAGGTTTTTATAGGCCAGTTAGTCAACAAACCACATCCTCCCAAGAATTGTAAGCATTTGAAGGGTGTAAAGGTCCGCCACAACTTTCGATAACAGTAGAGGCCGTTTTTGCAGTTACGATTGTTGCTTATCATACTACTAACGGACGTAGACTGTTTACATTTAAATCTAGATAATTAAAGGTTTGATGGAAAGTGTAGGTAACACACAACAGTCTACATTTCGTTTCGAATTTGTAGCTTGCTAAATAACCAGAATAGAGCTCCACTTTCAGCCCTAAAAAAACAGCAATAGTGTCCTCTGTCATATGCGCTGTCATATTTCTAGGAGGAAAACATACTACACTGACCTCGGTCATCTTATCAACGTGCTGACTCATGACTCCAAGTAAGCTTCTCTGGACCTCAAGCAGTTGCTCGTATGGTGCGCAACTTCCGAGGAGACACACTTTTATCTCTTAAATTTCTGGAACAAAAGCTTATTACTCATGCAGCTGGCGTCGCAATTCATTTTATTGTTGATCGCCGTTGTCGAGTAGTGTTGCTCACGCAGCTTCAGCAGAGCAAGAAAAGAAAAAAAAGTTATAAACATCGAACGTTCGGGTTAAATGAAAAACATAATGATGCTATGTAATAAAAAGCATTTCGTAATTCGTGTTGACCGAAATTCGTATTAACCGATAGGATTTCCTATATGATCAGCTAAGTCGCTGCCAGGACCGGAATTTTGTTCGTGTTAACCGAACATCCGCCTTAAATGTGTTCATGTTAAAGGAGAGGTTGCCGTATTGTGAACTTCTTATTAAAAATCTGCTTTACAGTTTGTTGGAGTGAAGACAGTATGATCGAGGGAAAAACTTTTTTCTTTATTCAAGCGTTACACTAAAAGACCCTAAAATGGAAAGCGATACATGCACATCCATATTCTGCAAGCCAATGTGAAATACACGGCAGAGGGTACTTTCTATTGTTTCACTTAACAGGCATTCTCCCGCTCAGCTCGCGAATGCAGACCGTAAACTCATCTGCGCACGCCGTAATTGGACTAATCTTGTCTTCATCATACTTACGGGAGATTTCTCGCTTAATGCCGCTTTTAAAAATCTCGTAAGTAGGTTTTCGCGGGATAGTTTGCACATCTTCAAGCATCTGTCAGTTTATGTATTTCACCACGTCCGTCACAGTCTACCTCTCAAAAAATGGCTCTGAGCACTATGGGACTCAACTGCTGAGGTCATTAGTCCCCTAGAACTTAGAACTAGTTAAACCTAACTAACCTAAGGACATCACAAACATCCATGCCCGAGGCAGGATTCGAACCTGCGACCGTAGCGGTCTTGCGGTTCCAGACTGCAGCGCCTTTAACCGCACGGCCACTTCGGCCGGCTCTACCTCTCAAACTAACCTGCTATCATATGTACTGTTACTCTTTGTATACGTCCAATTTCTCCTGGTAATCCAATTTGGTGCGGGCCCTACACATTTGAGCAAGATTCAGAGCTGGGTTTGCAAGAATGTTTCGTAAGCCATCTCTTTTTGTAAACTCATCGCATTTTTCCAATATCCCGCAATTAAACTGAAATCTGAATCCTGTTTTACCCAAAACTAAACTTACATGATAGTTCTATTTAATATCCCTGCCAACTGTTACACGCAGATATTTGTTTGAGCTGACTAATTTCGATTTTGACCCGTTGATGTTATAGGCGTAGGATACTAAAAATTTTGAAATTATAATGAAATCTAGACCTTTGGCTGATTACAGGCGTTGATAAATATCAACGCCTGTAAGCAGCTAAAGGTCTAGATTTCATTATGATTTCATTCTTCTAAAGCTGCAAGATCACTAATGATATCTATACAGATACCAGCTTCATACTAAAAAAGTGTGAAGTTCATAATTCTACATTTCTGAACATTTAAAGCAAGTTGTCAATTTTTGAACCGCTTTGAAATCTTATCAAGACCTGCAGAATGTTTGTACACCTTCTCGTCATGCGTAAATACAGCTACATGTAAGTTACATGAATTATTAGATCTTTCATTTTATGTTAATCAGCATATTCGAATGTGTTAACCTTCAAGTAAATTTGTTGTGCTCTTCCTTTTTAATAAAATAAAATGGAAAGGACTGTGCCCTCATCACTACATTACGGCACGAATGAAGCAAATAATTACTTTATCTTCTTCCTCCCAATTTCCCAACATGGTACGTTGAATGCTTTGGTGATTCCCTGCCAAGCTTCAGTTTTCTCTTTACACATTTTGTGCTGTCCATCTGAGTTTGTACAAGCATCAATATTATTCTGTCAGCATCACAACATTCTTTTCTGTACCTTCCCTCGCTCACATAATAAACATAATAATAATGGCAGAGTGTGAATGAGAATGCTCTCTGTGGTATTCTCGCTGTGGAGAAAGCTGAAGTGGAGATCGCACGAACATCTTTTGATGATTCGCAGAAAGACAGACAACCAACGGAACACGAGCGGGCAGCTGTCTGTGAGAACCGAACACGACTGAACGCTGTTTCCCTGTCATCGCCACGTTTACATACGAGAGAATTCTCTCCCCCTGGTGCTCATTCGCTTGTGTTTACACCACTTAGAATCAGGTTTACCACTTGCATTATTTTGGTCTATATCGACTTCTGTATCTCCGCAAATACACCAAAACACTGTATATAGCAAATGACACACGAGAGTGCAACAGAGCTGTAACCAAGAGTATGCTGGGGAAAAAAAAGTGTGAGGATACCAAGGTTGAACAAACTAAACGAAATCCTTTTTTGTGAAAGAAAACACTGACCATAGTAGGCTGTACAATTTTATCCTTTATTCGTTGTACTATGGCAATGTTTTCTTCCACAAAATTCTTGGAGGCTGTGAAGCGACATATGAACAAAATATTTAAATCCTTTTTTGTTTCCCTTCGCAAAACTTCATTTTCATGAGACTTAGGTTTCGGGATGTAAGCCCATTTTCCAGTACTTAATTGACTCCTTCCATCGACTATCAGCCTCGCATCCAGATGTAAACGTAAACTTTAGAGAAAACCTAAATTCACTGCTATGTAAGTTCCCCAATCATACGGTCATCATTGGAGGAGACTTTAATCACCTAGCAGTCTACTGGAAAAATTACAATATTGTAATTGGTGGGCGTGACAAGACGTCCGGCAAAACATTACTAAATGCCTTGTCCGAGAACTATCCAGCACACATTGTTCGGACTACTCATGATGGAAATATATTGGGTCTAATAGCAACGGATACAGCTGACTCTCTGAGGATGTCAACAATGAAACTGGAATCACTGACCATGGGACAGTTGTAGCCCTATGATTACCAAAAGTACAACGGACGTTAAACCAAAAAGGATTTAGATGTTCAGCAAAGTAGATGAAGGGGCAGTAGTGTCTTATCTGAATAAGGAACTCGAAACATTTACCTCCATGGAGGAGCGTGTAAGAGAATAATGGCTAGGGTTAAAAAAATAGTTGACCATGCACTTGATACAAACGAGATGTGATCAGATAATAACGAGAATCTTTCAATTTCGTGGGCTTTGTACACCCGATTATCAATTTTTTCTAATCTTGTTGCTACACATGTTGCTGAAGTATGTCTGCATTCTCAGCTGTTAATTTAGTTTATTGTTGACAGTCGAAAAAGTGACACATGTTTTCGAGTGATCGGCGAATTTTTAGCGTCGAAAAAGATGGATTAAAGAATTTGTGTTACATTTTGCTCGAAAACTGTAATAATGTGCAGCACTGCATACGAATGTTGGTTGTGGCTGTTGGCGAAACTATAATGAGTAAGGAAAGAGTTTACGAGTGGTTCAAAAATGGCTCTGAGCACTATGGGACTCAACTGCTGTGGTCATAAGTCCCCTAGAACTTAGAACTACTTAAACCTAACTAACCTAAGGACATCACACACATCCATGCCCGAGGCAGGATGCGAACCTGCGACCGTAGCGGTCGCGCGGTTCCAGACTGTAGCGCCTTTAACCGCTCGGCCATTTACGAGTGGTATAAACGCTTCAAAGAGGGTCGAGAAGACGTTGAAGATGACGACCGCCCTGGACGCCGTAGCATCTCAGTTACTGATGACAGTGTGGAAGAAGTAAATAAACTTATTCTGGAAAATCGCCTGATCACCATCACTGAAGTTGCTGATGATATCAGCATGTTATTCGTCTCATGCCAAGCGATTTTTTCGGATGTTTTGAGCACGAAACTTGTAGCAGTGAAGTTTGATGAATTTCGACAAAAAACGACTTACGTCGATCCAGAACTTCTGAAGAAGGTTATAACAGGTGACGAAACGAAGGTAAACTGGTATGACGTCGAAACAAAGGCCCAGTCGTCCCGGTGAAAACTGCCTGAATAGCCACCGCAGCAAGCGACCAAAATTGTGGCAAAGTCACTCGTGGAAACTGCATCACGATAATGCACCCGCTCACACCTCAATGCTTTCTCGTGCTTTTTTGAAAACAAAACCGGACATGGCGCCTCGCGATTCTTTTTGTTACCGAGACGGAAAAGAACGACGAAAGTACGTCGTTTTGCCACAATGAACGAGACAAAACAGAATCGCTGGAGAAGAACAGCTGGCACAGGTGTTTTATATCTGAGGGGGACAAAGTTGATGTTGATGAATAAATAAAGATTCCTTAAGAAAAATCAAAGATTCACGTTTTTTTTTCATCACACGTCGTATGTACCTACTAAAACGGTTCATGGCCCGCGATTGGTTTCAATCCGGTCATTGGACGCAATTCATGGGAGAGAGTACGCGGCGCTCGCATGATACTTCGCCCGGGACGCATTTTCGGATATTTCCGCCGGCCCTTCGGTCCCATCGGGTTTGTATCTCATCATTGAAAGTTTTGCTTACTCCGTGCAGGCGCAATCATAGCCGGCCTTAGCTGGCGCAAAACCATGTGCAAAACTTCCGCGTGGGGCTCTCCCGCATCCCCCACCCACTCATCCCCACTCCTCAAGTGTATTCAAGTGTAGTTTCACATATCTGTAAAAATGAAGTACTAACAAAATGTCAGTTTGGTTTCCAGAAAGGTTTTTCAACAGAAAATGCCATATAAGCTTTCACCAGTCAAATTTTGAATGATCTCAATAACCGAACACCACCCATTGGGATTTTTTGTGATCTCTCAAAGGCTTTTGATTGTGTAAATCATGAAATTCTGCTAGACAAGCTCAAGTATTGTGGCATGAGTGGGACAGTGCACAAATGGTTTAATTCGTACCTAACTGGAAGAGTGCAGAAAGTTGAAATAAGTAGTTCTCGTAACATGCAAAGATCAGCACATTCCTCAAACTGGGGAACTATCAAGAATGGGGTTCCACAAGGGTCAGTCTTGGGTCCTTTGTTGTTCTTATTATATATTAATGACTTGCCATTCTATATTCATGAAGAGGCAAAGTTAGTTCTCTTCGCTGATGATACAAGTACAGTAATCACACCTGAGAAACAAGAATTAACTGGGGAAATTGTCAATACTGTCTTTCAGAAAATTACTAAGTGGTTCCTTGTAAACGGACTCTCACTGAATTTTGATAAGACACAGTACACACAG
This sequence comes from Schistocerca piceifrons, assembly GCF_021461385.2. Taxonomy (NCBI): domain Eukaryota; kingdom Metazoa; phylum Arthropoda; class Insecta; order Orthoptera; family Acrididae; genus Schistocerca; species Schistocerca piceifrons. The sequence goes on from NC_060139.1 coordinate 670,659,423, forward strand.
TTCCGTACAGTGAATGGTATGATGCCATTAATAAATATAGACCTTAATCAGAAGCATATAGCTAAGGGAGAATATTCCAAATTTTTAGGTATGTCCATTGATGAGAGATTAAATTGGAAGAAACACATTGATGATCTGCTGAAACGTTTGAGTTCAGCTACTTATGCAATAAGGGTCATTGCAAATTTTGGTGATAAACATCTTAGTAAATTAGCTTACTACGCCTATTTTCACTCATTGCTTTCATATGGCATCATATTTTGGGGTAATTCATCACTGAGGAATAAAGTATTTATTGCACAAAAGCGTGTAGTCAGAATAATAGCCGGAGTCCACCCAAGATCATCCTGCAGACATTTATTTAAGGATCTAGGGATATTCACAGTAGCTTCTCAGTATATATACTCTCTTATGAAATTTGTTATTAACAACCAAACCCAATTCAAAAGTAATAGCAGTGTGCATAACTACAATACTAGGAGAAAGGACAATCTTCACTATTCAAGATTAAATCTAACTTTGGCACAGAAAGGGGTGAATTATACTGGCACTAAAGTCTTTGGTCACTTACCAAATAGTATCAAAAGTCTGACAGATAACCAACAAGTATTTAAGAAGAAATTAAAAGAATTTCTGAATGACAACTCCTTCTACTCCATAGAGGAATTTTTAGATATAAATTAAGGAAAAAAAAACCACAAAAAAATAAAGCTGTTATATTAACTTAAGTATGTTGTTAAATTAACCTAATTATGTCATGTATTGGAAAATTCGACTCGTTCCACATCATTAAGAAATATCGTATTCATGATCCATGGAACTAGTATTAATCTGATGTTGTTGTTGTGGTCTTCAGTCCTGAGACTGGTTTGATGCAGCTCTCCATGCTACTCTATCCTGTGCAAGCTTCTTCATCTCCCAGTACCTACTGCAACCTACATCCTTCTGAATCTGCTTAGTGTATTCATCTCTTGGTCTCCCTCTACGATTTTTACCCTCCACGCTGCCCTCCAATACTAAATTGGTGATCCCTTGATGCCTCAGAACATGTCCTACCAACCGATCCCTTCTTCTGGTCAAGTTGTGCCACAAACTTCTCTTCTCCCCAATCCTATTCAATACTTCCTCATTAGTTATGTGATCTACCCATCTAATCTTCAGCATTCTTCTGTAGCACCACATTTCGAAAGCTTCTATTCTCTTCTTGTCCAAACTATTTATCGTCCATGTTTCACTTCCATACATGGCTACACTCCATACGAATACTTTCAGAAATGACTTCCTGATACTTAAATCTATACTGGATGTTAACAAATTTCTCTTCTTCAGAAACGCTTTCCTTGCCATTGCCAGCCTACATTTTATATCCTCTCTACTTCGACCATCATCAGTTATTTTGCTCCCCAAATAGCAAAACTCCTTTACTACTTTAAGTGCCTCATTTCCTAATCTAATTCTCTCAGCATCACCCGAATTAATTAGACTACATTCCATTATCCTTGTTTTGCTTTTGTTGATGTTCATCTTATATCCTCCTTTCAAGACACTGTCCATTCCATTCAACTGCTCTTCCAAGTCCTTCGCTGTCTCTGACAGAATTACAATGTCATCGGCGAACCTCAAAGATTTTATTTCTTCTCCATGAATTTCAATACCTACTCCGCATTTTTCTTTTGTTTCCTTTACTGCTTGCTCAATATACAGATTGAACAACATCGGGGAGAGGGTACAACCCTGTCTTACTCCCTTCCCAACCACTGCTTCCCTTTCATGCCCCTCGACTCTTATAACTGCCATCTGGTTTCTGTACAAATTGTAAATAGCCTTTCGCTCCCTGTATTTTACACCTGCCACCTTTAGAATTTGAAAGGGAGTATTCCAGTCAACATTGTCAAAAGCTTTCTCTAAGTCTACAAATGCTAGAAACGTAGGTTTGCCTTTCCTTAATCTTTCTTCTAAGATAAGTCGTAAGGTCAGTATTGCCTCACGTGTTCCAGTGTTTCTACGGAATCCAAACTGATCTTCCCCGAGGTTGGCTTCTACTAGTTTTTCCATTCGTCTGTAAAGAATTCGTGTTAGTATTTTGCAGCTGTGACTTATTAAGCTGATAGTTCGGTAATTTTCACATCTGTCAACACCTGCTTTCTTTGGGATTGGAATTATTATATTCTTCTTGAAGTCTGAGGGTATTTCGCCTGTTTCATACATCTTGCTCACCAGATGGTAGAGTTTTGTCAGGACTGGCTCTCCCACGGCCGTCAGTAGTTCCAATGGAATATTGTCTACTCCGGGAGCCTTGTTTCGACTCAGGTCTTTCAGTGCTCTGTCAAACTCTTCACGCAGTATCATATCTCCCATTTCATCTTCATCTAAATCCTCTTCCATTTCCATAATATTGTCCTCAAGTACATCGCCCTTGTATAGACCCTCTATATACTCCTTCCACCTTTCTGCTTTCCCTTCTTTGCTTAGAACTGGGTTTCCATCTGAGCTCTTGATATTCATACAAGTCGTTCTCTTATCTCCAAAGGTCTCTTTAATTTTCCTGTAGGCGGTATCTATCTTACCCCTAGTGAGATAGGCCTCTACATCCTTACATTTGTCCTCTAGCCATCCCTGCTTAGCCATTTTGCACTTCCTGTCGATCTCATTTTTGAGACGTTTGTATTCCTTTTTGCCTGTTTCACTTACTGCATTTTTATATTTTCTCCTTTCATCAATTAAATTCAATATTTCTTCTGTTACCCAAGGATTTCTACTAGCCCTCGTCTTTTTACCTACTTGATCCTCTGCTGCCTTCACTACTTCATCCCTCAAAGCTACCCATTCTTCTTCTACTGTATTTATTTCCCCCATTCCTGTCAATTGCTCCCTTATGCTCTCCCTGAATCTCTGTACAACCTCTGGTTCTTTTAGATTATCCAGGTCCCATCTCCTTAAATTCCCACCTTTTTGCAGTTTCTTCAGTTTTAATCTACAGGTCATAACCAATAGATTGTGGTCAGAGTCCACATCTGCCCCTGGAAATGTCTTACAATTTAAAACCTGGTTCCTAAATCTCTGTCTTACCATTATATAATCTATCTGATACCTTTTAGTATCTCCAGGGTTCTTCCATGTATACAACCTTCTTTCATGATTCTTAAACCAAGTGTTAGTTATGATTATGTTGTGCTCTGTGCAAAATTCGACCAGGCGGCTTCCTCTTTCATTTCTGTCCCCCAATCCATATTCACCTACTATGTTTCCTTCTCTCCCTTTTCCTACACTCGAATTCCAGTCACCCATGACTATTAAATTTTCGTCTCCCTTCACAATCTGAATAATTTCTTTTATTTCATCATACATTTCTTCAATTTCTTCGTCATCTGCAGAGCTAGTTGGCATATAAACTTGTACTACTGTAGTAGGCGTGGGCTTCGTATCTATCTTGGCCACAATAATGCGTTCACTATGCTGTTTGTAGTAGCTTACCCGCATTCCTATTTTCCTATTAATCTAATCTAATCTAATCCTCCTCCAACACTGGTTTTACACATTCGTCACGTTCAAAAGAATTCTAAGTTTCGTCATTGACATACTAACAATATATAAAAGACTGTTACTACAGCATATCTACTGTTGTGATAGGAGAATAATTAACCAGAGGGTGAATCTTAATAGCTATGGTAATTACTAAAATGTTAATAATAGAAACTAACTTAGCTGTGGGAATCCTTCCAATTTAATGACATTCTAAATCATGTAAGATTCAAAAGTGTTGTTCAGGATATACATTTAAATGATTTCATCACTTGACTGCTCTACATTTTCAATAAATTAAACGAGTTGTCGGTTATAAACACTAACGGTTTTCTGCTTTACGCCCTTTACATAGAACTTTTCCTTGATTTTTGGCGAGCAAATTCATCAATAATATTTTCAAAATTCTATTTTGAAAACGCGTCGTGCTCCACTGACAGCATGACAAGAGAAGACAGGCATTCTTGCGAGATATTGCTTCTGAAACAATTCTTGATAGCTTTAAATGTGAAAAGCTCCTACTGACGGCCCCAGCAATTTCTATGTTAAATGGTGTTATTGCAACACAATCATGTAGCACTGCTAGTTCCAGTATTATACTGCGTTCATTGTAAGAATACATCTGATGTTAACAGTACATTACTTATTCTTCTGTGTTTGCTGAAGCCTCGTAGGCTTTTGTTTCACGTGCAGCTGAGGGCAAATTGTCTCGAGTACAGTCGAGTACGATAGGACACGTTTTATGCTGTGAGTTGAGCACAAAATAGAACATGGTCTTGATCTTAGTTAACATAGTATTGTAATTAAAAACAAGACTGGTGAAAGTTTGTAACTTAAAAACAGGATAATTTTCCTGTGTGAGCCATGTATGACGTAAGAGTGAATTACAGAGATTTCACCATGTACATTAGTTAAATATAGGAGTCACAGGAGGTATTACAATCAGTCACCTGCTAATCTCTGAACATCTTCAACATCCGACTCCGAGGAATACATCCAGTACCGAAACTGTTATCTGCTACATTGATAACGACGCGACAACACCAGAATCCATGAAGTCACCCAGTAAACCACATTTTATGATGTGCTGTTCGGCATTTCGCCAGCGTACGACAGTGATGTGTGACAAAGCTTCGTGCATTAGTTCCCGTACATCTGGCAGCTTAAACGTCTTGTTATTTCTTGCGACAAGTTCCTTAACTTGGCTCCTGATCTGTGCCATTCGGATCAGATTGCAGGGTGTGGTAGCAACTGTAATAATGCAGCATTTGTATGGTGTGCTCGATACCGTGAAAATTATTGTTTTCCATATTTCTAAGACACTTATTATTCTGGCTCGAGTGAGACCATATCTGCAGAATAAAACAATTGTCATACTCCAGATAAAGAGTATCTGATTTTTCATTTTTATTTTAAAAATTTAATATGCAATGTTTTGTGGATTTAAATCATCTTTATTAACAATCTTTTGTAAATACCGATAGTTGAGAATTTATATTTGTAATGAAAAGTGGAGTTTTGCGTGTGATATGTAACTGGATACAAGAAGACTTGCATTTTTCATTCAAATGGTTATTAGGTAAGTGTTGATTAGCATATATTTGATCAAATTCGTATTTAAGTGACTGAACAAAAGAAGAAGAACGGGAAACAGTGAGACTCGAACAACACCGCACAGAATACTCGAGTATCAGACATTGGAAGCGACCATGGCGGCAAACTGGAGACTGCAAGGTTGCACATAAACCTGCAACTCAGTCCAGGGGCAACTGCCGCTCTGAGTCGCCTTCTATCAAGACAAGACGTGGACATGGCCTCTATCAAGGAATCCTATCTATATAAAGTGGGAATATCAGGCCTTGCAGGAAATGGAGTGAAGCTGATTTGTGCTAAAAATCTAAAGAATTGCAGAACATGCATTAATGTCAAGAATGGAATTTCATTCAATAGCGGACTTTTGTTCCAGGGACTTAGTGACCATCAGGATGAAACAGCCTGAGGAAGGAAGCACAAGCGTCGTTGTATTGACCTCAGCTTACCTTTCTTACAAGGACAACACTCCTCCTTCCTAGGTAGTGAGGAGATCTGTAGATGGCTTCTCACAGCAAACTGAACGACTGTTGGTTGGTTGTGATGACAATGCCCACAACCAGGTATGAGGAAGCAGCGACATCGCCAGCAGACGTGAGTACCTACTTGAATATCTACTCGAGAGTAATTTGAAAATCTTAAATAGGAGTAGGGAACCTACCTTCAGGAATAGAAGACGGACAGAAGTAATTGACGAAACTTTTGAGTCTATTTGAACGAGTAGTTATGTCAAACAACGGAATGTGGCGTCCGAGTCTTTCTTATCTGACCACATTTGTATTACGTTTGAGGTTGAAATGGGTATTAAATAGACCATGGGCTATAGGAAGCCTAGGAAAACAGGCTGGTACTCATAGAGGTAAAAGTCAAAGCTTCGATAAGAAATACAGTAGATTTCGAGGAAATAGCAGAAACACTATCTCATACCTAGAAAACTGTCCGATCACCAAGAAGTACAGAGTCAGAAATGTACCTTGTTCCAACAATAATCTGGGTCTATAAAGGAAACAGATAAGAAGACACTTCAACTTTGCAAGAAAGAAAGGACAAACTTGCAAACAAGCAAGCGAAACTATCATCATGGAAGGTGTTCCGAGAGAAAGTGGAATGTACAGTTACTTGCGCTAGACATCATAAAATCGCCACTAGAACACTAATTATTCCAGGAGGTACTTTAAGGAAGGAGGATGGTGGATATACAAGGACAGCGAGTGAGACGCTGTGCTCCTCTTGAGACTTCCCTCAGTACACTCTCGGTGATAACACAAAACAAGAAACAGTCCCTAAGAGGCACTAGTTTGCAGGTGATGATAGAGAGAACTGGAAACTGCCAGAGAGTGTGGGTGGTGGGAAAATTTTAACAGTTCAGATCACCAGGCCCATATCAAATATATTGTGTACGACTTCGTACATGAAGGTAAAGGGAGAAGTATAGAGCAGTGCAGAAACTGTCATCGTGAGAAAGCTGGACACAGGCAGATATAATTAGCGAATAAGTTAACACAGGAAAAAAATTACATAACTTGATTCACGTAACTTCTATTTCTCCAAGCATGTGAAGACACATTACAAATAATGCAGCAAGAGAGAAAATGCCCAGCTCATAAAGTAGCAACTAAGATGAGGCTCGCTGTACTATGTACTCGTATGAACGGTAGTGTCATAGCAATGAGGCTCTAAGTGTATGTGGAATGAGCGGCTGCTGCCAGCCATGTTATATGCTGTGGTAGTGGGCAAGCATGATACTGAGCCGCTGGGGACGTGGATAAGTGGACGCACGCCACTGAGTCCACAAGATCCTGAGCAGTTGCTATCTCCGTCAGACTGAAGCTTGCTCTTCCATTACTGACTGTGATGCCCATGGGCGGTATCGATACATGACGCCACAATTCACACCCCTCGCTCCAAAACTTCCTCACAGCCGTCGTGTAGCGGAGATGAGTGAACGAGGGGGGTGGGTAGGGGTGGGGAAGGGGGTGCTGGTTGCAGGTGGAAGTGAGGAGACAGGAGTCAAACTGAGGCCGTTGCCGAGCTCCCGCCCAAGCCCTGGATTACGCCCTGAGCCCACCAGGAAAAGCAGTCTTAAAAGCAGCAGAGGGCATGCATCAACATCCAGAGCTGGAGCAGCAAACGCAGACGAAGGCATCTCCACGAGTGCTGAGGGACCTGAGGCAGTATGTGGGACAGCCGCCGGAAAGAGGGGCCCATCCTCAGACGACAGTTGCCCATCCCCAGGCGACAGTGGCTGCTGAGACGACGAAAACCGCGAAAGGGAGTCGACTTACATTAGCTACGAGACTGCTGCTGATGGCTCGGGGCCTATAGGAGCTGGATGGAGCAAGGTTGCTGCAACTACACTGGCACAGAATACGCAAATACAAAGCCTGCGGCAATATCACGCAATTTACAAGGACGAATTTGATTCTGGTGACATCTCAGCAGTTTTCTCGGTCCCCGCAGGAGAAACATAGAACATCCAATATGTCCCTCCATCTGGGATATAATCCGTAAGAAACCGAATCGTTAGTTTGGTGCTTTGTCTGTCTGGGCGAAGTGGGAGCCGCACCCTGGGACTGATGCAGCAGCTGAATCAAGATATAATGGCGCTGTCCATGTAAAAACTCCACTGGCGAAGGTCCGTCGTGTGGCTGGGAACGGTAGGAACACAAGAACAGCAACAGAACTTGATCCTGTGTGTGGGAAGCATGACGTTTGTCCATCTGTTGCTTAAATGTTAGAAAATGGTTTCAGCCTCGCCGTTGGATTGCAGTACACTCGTGATATGATTGATGCCGGCGCCTGTGCGAAACTGTTCAAACTCGGAGAGGTCTATTGTCGGCAGAATCGCTTCACGCAATCCTTCGACACGAAATATCAACCACAATGCCTGGAGTGTGGAATGAGCCATAGTTAAGTGCATAGGAAATATTAAGAAAATTTGTTGAAAGCTTCAGTGATAATGAGTCAATGTATTCTAGTAAGGACCCTCGAATTCCAAGTGCAAACGTTGCCAAAGTGCTTGAGGTTTGGACCTTTCTGTGCTTCTAAACCATGTCAAACATAACGATGTCACGCAAACTGCTTGGTGCAAACGATGCCCCCGTGACCCTGGTGTAGCAAACGAAGCACATCAGGCTGGGGAACATGGGTTGGTTGGTTGGTTGACTGGTTGATTCGGAGGAGGGGACCAAACAGCGAGGTCAATGGTCCAATCAGATTAAGGAAGGACAGGGAACAAAGATTTACTTAAGTTATATTTTTTCCAGGCCTTAAAGACTCATTACAAGTAATGCAACAAGAACCAGGGTCCAGCTTATACAATAACAACTAGAATGAGGTTCGCTGTACTAAGCACAAACGATGGTGCCGTAGAAATGGGGCTCCAAGTGCAAGTGGGATGAGTGGCTGCCACCAGCCGTCCCGTATCGCTGAAACAGAGGCCGCTTGTGGTACGGAGCTGATGGAGGCATGTCTCTGTGGATGGCAGCACTAGATCTGCTATATACTGCAGGGCCGCTATTGGCGTCAGACAGAAACTTACTATTACGTTATGCTCATGGGGTGGTATCGATTCATGACACCACGGAAGCTTTCTAGCTTTACTGCAACAAGTAGGAGAGGCATTAATTAGATTCCTATGTACGCTGTTTAGGGCGAGCCTAACAGCATGAATCTTTCCTAATGATTGGTGGGCAATGAGATCTGGTTTCATTCCGAAGACAGGGATCGTACCATAGTTAAGGATATGAGAGCATTCAGTCTGTCCTCCTTTCTTCTTAAGACACTGGTAAAAATGGTTAATATGTGCTTTAGGGAAAAGCTATTATCTAAGATTTCTCTGCACGTAAAAAAAAAAACAACGTACAAATCAAGCAGGCAAGTCATATGAAAGAGCACTTCACCAACTTGATGGAAGGTGGAAAAAGCTCTACACTTTCAGGAAATTCCTCTCTGCATCTTCCAGGATATCAGTGGGGCTTTCAGCAACACAGCCTTCAAATCCATGGTTGGAGCTGCAGAAGAGTATGGTACTGAGATCGCCATATGCTGATGGGTTAAGACCATACCGAGTAGAAGAAAGGTGGATGCCACCACGATGAATGAGAAATGGTCATCACCACCACACAGGGTGTCCGCAAGAAAGGGCTTTGATCCCCACTACTATAGAACCTAGCGGTGAGTGAACTCATTGAAGAGTTGAATACTAGACACTACTTTTGCCAAGGATACGTTTTTGTTATAACGGTTTTGTTATCATAATACTTGGTAATTTTACTATTACTGTTAGAACAATGCCACAATGTGCAATGAACATTGTGCAAAACTGGAGCAGAAAACATGTTTTAAGGGTCAGTCCCATGAAAGCGTTTGTAGTGCCATTTATGAGGAAGCATATCCAGTGTACATTCTCAAGCTTCTCAATGAAAACTCTGCCAGTAGAGGAGGTAGTGAAGCATTTAACAGTAACCCTGGAAACAAATCATAATGCAAAAAGTTCTGCTGAATAATTCAGATGGTGTCAGGAAGGCAGAAAATATTAGTGACTGGGGAATAATGACAAAAGTAATCCCACAAGGCTCAATTTTGGAGCCACTCCTGTTCCTTGTACATGTAAATGACCTTCCACTTAACATTCAATAAGCAAAATTGTTACTTTTGGCAGATGAACTAGTGTTATAAAAATCCCATTTGAGAGAAAGCAACAGAAGAGCTAGTAAACGACATTTTTCCAAGAATTATTATGTGGTTCTCTGAAAATGGACTATCCCTAAATTTTGAAAAACCACACCACATTCAGTTCTGTACAACGAACAGTCATATAACAACAACTGCTGCAGCACATAAACATGAGTCAGTAAAGAGGGTAGAATGCTCCCAATTTTTGGTTGTATGTATTAATGAAAACCTGAACTGGAGGAAGCATATTACTGGACTTTGCAAACAATTAAGTTCAGCTACTTTTACTCTTCATTTAATTGCTAATCTTGGAAACAAATGTATCAGCTGACACATTTTCCTGATTTCCACTCAGTAATGTTTTGCAGCATAATTTTATGGAGTAACTCGTCATTTAGAAAGAGAATGGTATAAAAAAGTAGGATTCATTATGAATAAGAAGGTGGGGCGAAGAGAGAGTTACTGTGAACTTTTCAGTGATAGGTTTGTTCTCATCAGAGTCAATAGCAAACCAGCTCTGACAGTGATAGTTCGATTACACATGCCAATGTCGCAAGCTGAAGATGAAGAGATAGAGAAAGTATATGAAGATACTGAATGGGTAATTCAGTCTATGTAGAGGTGAAAGTCTAGTGGTCATAGGGGATTGGAATGCAGTTGTAGGGGAAGGGGTAAAAGAAAGGATTACAGAAGAGTATGGGCTTGGTAGGACTGAGAGAGGAGGAAGACTAATTGAGTTTTGCAATAAATTACAGTTAGTAGTAGTGAATACCCTGTCCAACAATCACAGGAGGTGGGGGTACACTTGGAAAGGGCCAGGAGGTACTGGGAGATTTCAGAGGTTCTGCAATAAGATACTGGAGTGTAAGGATTACCCAAGAGCAGATGATACAGACTCAGATCACATTTTAGTGTTGATGAAGAGTAGGCTGCAATTTAAGAGAGTAGTCAGAAAGAATCCTTATGCAAAGAAGTTAGATACAGAAAAACTAAGGAATGAAGAGATAGGCTTGAAGTTCTCTAAGGCTATAGATACTGCATAAGGAATAACTCAGTACGTAGTTCATCTGAAGAGGAGTGGACATCTCTAAAAAGGACAGTCAAAGAACATGGAAAGAAAAACAGATGTACGAAGAAGGTAGTTCCAAATAAATCTTGGGTAACAGAAGAAATATATCAGTTGATCAATGAAAGAGGGAAGTACAAACATGTTCAGGGAAATTCAGGAATACAGAAATACAAATCACTTAGGAACAAAATAAATAGGAAGTGCAGGAAAGGCACAAAAAAAGACTGTCAAAAAGTGAGTTTTTGGCCAACAAGGCCTTTGTCAGAAATAGACATTACACACACACACACACACACACACACACACACACACACACACACACACACATCACGCGCGCGCGCGCGCACGCACACAGATGCAACTCACACACACACATGAACACAATCTCTGGCTGCCAAGGCAACAGTTGCAGTCTGGCCTCAGCAGCCAAGACTGGTTGTGTGTGTGTGTGTGTGTGTGTGTGTGTGTGTTGCATTTGCATGAGTGTGTGTGAATGTGTGTATTGTCTATTTCCAATGTGTTGGCTGAAAGCTCACTTTGTAACAGTATTTTGGTTGTGCCTATCTGCGACTCAACATCTCTGCTATATGGTTAGTAGCAACCAACCTTTTCAAAATACTGTTACATTCCATCCTGGATTTTCCATTTTTTTGAGGTGACATGGAGCTAAGATGAAATGACTACATGAGAAATGTGAAGAAGTTAAAAAAGAAATGATTGTCGGTAGGACTGAGTCAGCATACAGAAAAGCCAAAACAATCTTCAGTAACGTTAAAATAAGGGTGGTAACATTAAGAGTGTGATGGATAGTCCACTGATAAATCCAGAGGAGAGAGGGGATAGGTGGAAAGAATACATATGGGCCTCTGTGATGGGAAAGATTTGCCTGATGTAGTAGAAGGAGTCAATTTAGAATTGATTGGGGGTCCAGTACTAGAATCAGAATTTCAAAGAGCTTTGGAAGACTTAAGATCAAATGAGGCAGAAGGGATAGGTAATATTCCATCAGAACTTCTAAAATCATTGGGGGAAGTGGCAACAAACCGACTGTTCACATTGTTGTGTAGACTGTAAGAGTCTGGTAATATACCCTCAGCCTTTCTGAAAAATATCATCCACTCATTTCCAAACATAACAAGAGCTGACAAATGTGAGAATTATCACACAAATCAGCTCAACAGCTCATGCATCCAAGTTGTTGACAGTAATAATTTACAGAAGAATGGAAAATAAAATTAAGGAGGTATTAGACGACAATTAGTTTGTGTGTAGGAAAAATAAAGGCACCAGAGGGGCAGTTCTGATGTTGCAGTTGATAACTGAAACAAGATTAAAGAAGAATCAAGACATGTTCATACGATTTGCGGATCTGGAAAAAACATTCAGCTATGTAAAATGGTGCAAGATGTTCAAAATCCTGAGGAAAACAGGGGTAAGTTATAGGGAGAGACGGGCAATATACAACATGTATAAGACCCAAGAGGGAATAATAAGTGTGGAAGACCAAAAGCGAAATGCTCGGATTAAAAAGGATATAGTCTCTCACCCCTATTGTTCCGTCTGCACATTGAAGAAGCAATGATGCAAATAAAAGAATGGTTCAAGAGCGGAATTAAAATTCAAGTTGAAAAGATACTAACGATAATATTCGCTGATGACATTGCTATCGTCAGTGAAAGTAAAGAAGAATTACAGGATCTGCTGAATGGAATGAATAGTCTAATAAGTACAGAGCATGGATTGAGAGTAAATCAAAGAAAGACGAAATTAATGAGAAGTATCAGAAATTAAAACAGTGGGAAAACGTCAGGACTGATGATCACGAAGTAAATGAAGTTAAAGAATTCTGCTGCCTAGGCAACAAAATAACCAGTGGCATATGGAATGAGGAGGACATTGAAAGCAGACTAGCCCTGGCAAAGATGGCATTCCCTACCAAGAAAAGTCTACCAGTAGCAGACACAGGCCTTAATTCGAGGAAGAAATTTTTGTAGCTGTATGTTTGGGGCATGGAATTATAATGTAGTGAAAACTGGAAAAAAGAGAATCGAAGCATTTGAGATGTGGTGTTACAGAAGAATGTTGAAAGTTAGATGGGCTGATAAGGTACGGAATGAGGAGGCTCTGGGCAGAATCGGAAAGGAAAGAAATATATGTTTGAAACAACTGACAAGAACAATGGACAGGATGATAGAAAGTCTGTTAAGACATCAGGGGATAACTCCCATGGTACTAGAGGGAGCCAAACAGGGTAAAAACTATATAGGAAGACAAAGATTGGAATACATCCAGCAAGTAACTGATGATGTAGGTTGCAAGTGCTATTTAAAATGAAGAGGTTGCCAGAGGAGAGGAATTTGTGGTGGACCGCATCAAACCAGTCAGAAGACTGATGATGATTAATAAAAAAAAAGATGTAATGGGGGCATGAGCAGCGTAGTCTCCATCCCAGCAGTGGATGCACTACCTGTTACGGTGAAGCACACCAACCTTGCACCTTACCAAGTTCCTTAACAGCCACCTTCTGTCCTACTTTGTTCCACCATAAACTGTTATAGGTCTTATTACAGTAGTGTGTATGTTTAGATCCCAGTATTTACATAGGCCTTTCTAGTTTTCATAAGAGTGCTTTTGCTTAGAACATGATTATATTCTTTAAGTGACGAGTGCATGATAGTTAGTTCGTTATATGTTCCATATATTATTTAAATGATTCTTTTATCGAAATGATGAGAAAAAAGTCAGTCTACAGGATATGTAGACAGTCTACAGGATAAATGTAAACGATCAGCATTAAGATTAATGAACATATTATTATGTTTAGTCCTACTGATGCTATTACACTTTTTTTTTACTGGCTGCCAGTTTTTAAGTAGAAATTTGTCAGTGGATTAGAAGGAGTTGTCCAGGAGAAATGATTTTAAAATTTTAAACTTGCTTCGATACCTATTTTATGTTCTTGCACAAATGATAAAAAAAAGTTTTGCTGGATGTCGAACTTGTCTCTGAGCCCTGACAGCTTTAACAATGGATGATACAAGTCATTTTTCTCTCTAGTGTTGTAGGTATGGACAACACTGCTCTTCTCAAATTGTGATGGATTATTTATGACAAATTTCATTAGCGAATATTTGTATTGTGATGGCACACTTAAAATGCCTAGCTCTTTGAAGAAGTACCTATGTGACGGCTGTGGGTGAACACCACATATCCCTATTACTGCTCACTTTTGTGCAATCAATACGTTCTTTCTAATTTAATTTTATCCATATTTTGCAGCTGCAAACATGACTGTACTCAATACACTGGAAGTATGAATTAAAAAATGCCTTCAGTCACAAATTTTCATAGTTTATTAAATAGACGAGGCATTTTGGATCATGTGGGTCCATCATTAGGTGTAAGTAGTCTTAATACAGAATTTATTTCAGATCTTGAATGAAGTGAAATATTCCGCATAATCCAAGAAAAGCGTTTTTAACTTTTTAATACCGTCACACATTGGTTTCCCCACCCTGGTCATCCGTATCACTACACATTTGCGTACACTTTTTTGTAAACACTTCACAGATGTGTCTCTGCTATTGTTGATATTACCCTATAGTCATTTGACAAGAAATATTAGTCTTCTTTCCATTTAATTTTATTTACCCCACTATATCTAGACAGCACCTTTGCAGTTCCCTTTTCAGATTTTCTACCATGCCTACCACAATCACACTTCTGACATTGCACACACTGACTTGTAGAACATTATCCTTCCACTGGTTAATTAGCCTTTTTCTCATGGTGACCTTCCCCTTGGCAGTCCCCTCCAGAGAACTATTCTGGAATCTTTTGCCAATGGAGAGATCATCATGTCCTTTTTTCAATTACAGGCCACATGTCCTGTGGATACATATTATGTGTCTTTAATGCAATGGTTTCCTTTGCCTTCTGCAGCCTCATGCCATTGAGCATTACTGATCCTTCCGCCTTCAGGGGCATTTTCCCACCCCAAGGGCAAGAGAATGCCCTGAACCTCTGTCTGCTTCTCAGCACTCACTGATAAGTTATGTCAGAAGTCTTCAGCTGCCAATGCTCATGATTTTTTTCCAACATTTAAGCAGTGATAGGGTTCGAACTTGGGACATAGGACGTTAATAAGATACTGACAGAGAGGGGGGAGGAAATAGACATATAGGGAATGAAGGAGGAGATGGACAGATAGAGGGGAAAGAAGGAAATTAGGACATGTATCAGTTCCCATACATGTTTAGCAACTTCGAAACATTGCCATATTCACTAGTATTGTATATTACCCATCTTTCCCTAAGCTTAGGAGACTGATGACCTCAGTAGTTAAGTCCCATAGTGCTCAGAGCCATTTGAACCATTTTTTGAACCCTAAGCTTACTTCTGTTTTTTCAGAGTTCCGGGCATCTTGCTCCAGCTTACACTGTTGAACATGTTTTCTAGGCATCAGTCCAGCGAACATGTCTAGATTTTTCTTAACTTTTACTTCCACTATCAAGTGCAACGTCACAACTGTCTTTCTGTTGCCTTTGCCTTTCCTAACAACAAAATGACAGTCATCCTCCCACATAAATACAAGCAAATTACAATTACTCCACACTCAGTCAAAAACATTAAGAACTCTCATTGAGTTGATAACATCTGAAGTACAAGACGAAAATATCATTCCTCGCGTATATACGATGTATTCAGTCACGTACACGATACATCACTATCATAGAGAATGAAATATGCCTTTGTCAGACACCTTTAAAGGAAAGATAGTAACACAAATATTAATCATCACCACCTACCTCATTCTTGATGGTAGTGGAAATTGATGTATGCAAGAATCATATCACATCTCTCTCAAAATACGATACTTTGTCTGAATTTCAGTTTCAATATGGTTCTCTACAAAAAATTAAATTTTCCTTTCAGAAATCAGATTATACACAGTTTAAATGAAAAAATCTTGCCAGCTTCTATTTCATGCTACTCAGCAAAATAATATGATTGCATGGTTCACAATATTCTCCTAGAGAAGTTCAACTATCTGAGTACTGGATGGTAACTGATTTTCATCCTATGTAACGAAAAGGATGTAGACTGTGACATTAAGAAATCCAGGGACTGCACATAACGAAGCAGCACCTTCAACATGAGAAATAATCGCTACAGGAGTGCCACATGATTTGGTAATGGGACCGCTCTTGTTCTTGTAGTACATAAATGATCTGCCATCACATATCGAAGAATCATCAATAGTTCTCTCTACAGATGACGCAAATATTATAATCAAGCCTAATGGAGAAACTGCAACATCTGAAAATAAATATAAAATTTCTTGACAGTTAGATGCTAGTTCTCTGTAATGGACTATCACTGATATAGAGCACAACACATGCAACTCTTAAGTGCAGAAGGCCTGGCCATACCATTAGAGGTAATGAATGAGGCATCAACAAATAAAATGGGACTGTAGGCAGCCTCAAAACGCGTCATAATTCTTCGCTGCCTCGCTCTTTCCACAGTCCAGACTAAAGCACACACTTGTTGCAAGGCCCGTCTCCCCTGTCCCGGCCGGTTCTGGCCATGACTTGTGTGGACGGCCGGAAGAAAAAATTCTTATCTGGAACGAGTGTCCAATTTATATAATTTATGTAACTAATTTATATAAATTACCACCTATTCATATAAATTACACAAATACAAATAATGACATGCAGCACAAGTTACACTGAACAAACAAGGAAATAAAGTGATTGAATTAATCTTGTCCACTGTAAACAAAAGAAACACTTCAGTTGTAATAGTGCACTAGAGTCTATGTTTCCTGTGGAACAAGATCTTCGACAGAGGTCGTTTATAAGTTCCCGTTGCTGTGTACACTGAAACAACTTGTACCATACCATCAGGAGTGGGGTGTGTACCAACAACCCCAGACCGCCACACAAGGGGTGGCAAATTGTTTTCCTTCAGGAGAACCACGGTACCTGATTGAAGATTGTCCTTTGTTGATGACCATTTAGTTCTCTGTTGTAGTTGTGATAGGTAGTCCTTTGATCATCGTTTCCATATGTGCTGCTTGCAGTGCTGGATGAGCTGCCATCTTGACAACCTGGATGATGGCTCTGAAAGCAAGCCCGGCTCTGGGATAGTTGTTAAGTGTTCACCAATAAGAAAATGGACTGGAGGAAGGTATGAGAATTCATCTGGGTTGTCAGGAAGTTGTGTAATGGGTCGGGAATTCAAATATGCTTCAGTTTGTGCTAGAAGTGTGTATAATTCTTCAAAAGTCAGCACTTGGTTTCCCTCGACTCTCTTCAAATGTGTCTTGATGGATTTTGCCTGCTTCCCACAGACCACCAAAATGCAGGGCATGGGGCGGGATAAAATGCTAGTGTATACCACTCTGCGATACATAGTTCTGGTCTTCTGGATTTTCGTTGTGTGAAACTGACAGCTGAACAGTTTATGCAGTTCATTCAGCTCATTCCTTGCACCCACAAACGTCTTCCCATTGTCACTGTACACGATTGTGCAGACGCCTCGTTGTGAAATGAATCTTCGAAGAGGAGCAAGGAAAGCTTGGGAGGACAAATCAGTGACAAACTCGATGTGTACTGCCTTTGTTGCCATGCAAACGAACAAGGCAATGTAGACCTTTGTCCTAGTTTTGCTCCTCTTTTCTCCAGTCCTTACGTTTAGTGGCCCTCCACAGTCAACCCCACAATTAAGGAAAGGTCTGCTTTGCTCTGTATGCACTGAAGGAAGTTCTTGCCTTGCCATAATGAACTGAGTTCAGTTTGCTTTTCTTAGGGTTTGGTCGGCCATGTTGTAGTTCTTCAGTTGCCTTGTAGTGGTCTTTCTGTTGCACCATACGAATGATTGCCTTCGATGCTGTATGAAGTTCTGCTGTTAGGTTTCCACTGTACCTCTTGGTGGGTTGCCAATTAAGATTGTTTACATACCTCAGCACATACGCCCTAACTCTTTGCAGTTTTGACCATGAAGAATAATGCTGGGCTATCTCATTCACAATGCAAATAGTTGCGAGTAAGCAATCATGTTGAATATGTTTCTCTGGTGCATCAGCTGATTCCTCTGCATACTTCATGGCGTTAACAGCCCATGCTGATGGTGGATGATGGAGGCAGCAAGGACCTGTCCACCACAGCTTACTGTCGCCTAGTTGTTATGATGCAATTTCTCGCGAAATGATGTCAGTAGGATTACTCTTAGAGGATACGTGGTTCCAGTCTTCCACTGCAGAGAGTTGCTGGATTTCAGAGACACGATTTCCAACAAACTTTTTCATGACGTTGGTTCTTTCGCCAACCACGCTAAGACAACAGTAGAAACTGTCCAAAAGTAAGTTTTGGCGATGTTTAAGTGTAGCCCAGATTTAACCTTCTCCATTTGTAGTCCAGATTTAACCTTCTCCATTTGTAGTCCAGATTTAACCATCTCCATTAATCTAGCCAGTAGTAGAGCTGCGCAAAATTCAAGTCTTGGCAGTGATATTTGCTTGATTGGTGCTACTCTGGATTTAGAAGTTTAAAGCTTGATTGAGAAATTATTTCCTTCACAGATAATTCTAAGATAAATGCAGGGCCCATATGCTTGCTCGGAGGCATCTGAGAATCCATGTAGTTCCAGCCACTTTATTCCTTGCTGATCACTCTTCGTTCCATATGAATGCTATTCAGTGAAGATAAGATGGGTTACTTACCTCTTCCCACAGTGTCTTCAGGTCATCTGGTGACGGCCTACCCCATTCTATTTGCTTTGTCAAAGGTGTTGTAGAAACACCTTGCAAGTCACTACCACTGGTCTCAGAAGATCCATTGGATCGAATATGCAGGCAACCTGAGAAAGTGTACGCCCTTTAGTCCAGCTTGCGTTACTGTTTTGTGCATCAGTGGCTAAGAATTGGAAGATATCACTATGAGGATGCCACAACAGACCCAAAGTCTTCACTGTTTCTTGATGCTCATTGCCCAGACTCCACAGTATTTGTGCTTCACGATGTTCAGGAGGGATGTTTCCCAGCAATCCTGAATCGTGTGCACACCATTTACGAAGAGGAAACCCTCCGCTGTGAAGTAATATAATAAGCTCTTCCTGCAGACTGAGTGCCTCCTCTACGGTGTCAGCAACGCTCAAAACATCGTCTAGATAATAATCCCTTTCTAACGTGTTTGCAGCCTTGAGTATGTTGTTATCTTCTGCTAGTTGTAATAGACATTTTGTTGCTAAAAAGGGCGCTGCTGCTGTACCATAAGCTACTGTTGTTAAACGATAAGCCTTGATTGGTTCGTTGGAAGACTCACGCCATGGAATTCTTTGCATATCTTGATCTACCTTTCCGACTTCAATCTTTCTATACATTTTCGTAATGTCAGAAGTATATGCGTGTTTGGAAACGCAGATCAATTGTGTGTAAGTCATCTTGTACTGTTGGTCCAACCATCAAGATGTCATTGAGGGAAATGTTCGATGATGTCTATGCTAAGGCATTAAAAACTACTCGAAGTTTAGTAGTACTGCTTGATTCTTTAAGCACTGTGTGACGTGGCCTGTAATACATGCAGTTCTCCCTATCTGTGGTCATCAGTTCCATACGACCCAAATCTTCATATTCTCTCATAAAACTGACATACTGTGCCCTTAATTCTGTCTGTCGCTGTAGCCTTCTCTCTAAGAGTTGTAAGCAGCATGTAGCATTATTTACGGACTCTCCCAGTGTTACATGACTATCTTTCGCTGACACTTTCAACATTAATTTATCATTTGCGTTCCTCTGAATGGTTTTTGCGAAATGCTCCTCACATAATAGCTCTTTTTTTGTGTGCACCGAAACAGACTTAATCTCTTATTGCTCCCAGAACCTTTCGATCTGAATGTTAAGGTTGGTATTGCGTGCAAGGCGTGACAGCACTACTCGAGCATTGGACTTACTGAATGCGGAGGTATCTTTCCTGACACAACCCAACCAAATGATGTTTCCTGTAAGGTTGGGTGGTTATCTCTTTCCAGTTGATCAGGCTGCAATACGTTAAAAAAATCGATGCTCTAAGCAGAAGATCAATCTCACCAGGTTTATTAAATGATGGGTCTGCTAACCTTACGTGCTTAGGAAGCTGCCAGGTGGAGGCTTCAAGGGATGCTGTTGGGAGTGGCCCTGTTATACGCTGTAGTAATGCACAGACAGTATGTGTGCCGTAATCAGCAACTTTTGATGAAATGTACACACTGCAAACGTGCGACGATTCTACTATTTGAACATCGCTGATGCCACTCATTGGTATAGAATGCCGACTGAGCTATAGTCCCACCCAATCCGCTAAGCTCCTAGATATAAAGTTCATTTGTGAGGCACCGTCAAGAATTGCCCTGCGTTTGTACCCCTTCCTATTTTTGTCGGCGATGTATACAAATCCAGTAGATAAAAATACTTCTTCACGATGGTGGCCTCCTTTCACTGTGTTGTATGTTTGCTCTTGTTGTATATCCGTTTCTTGGTTTTTACTGTCACTATTGCTGACTTGTTCCTTGTGCAATAATGTGTTGTTGTGCCTGTTACAAATGAGGCAGTTGCCAGCACGGCATTCCTTCTGCCTATGATTCGAGCCCATACAGCTGAAACAAAGTTTTTGTCTGTTCACGAGGTCTATTCTGCTAGCAGTGTCGCTATATTTGAACGTAGGACACCTACTTAGCTTATGCGTTGGGTTACAGAACGCACAGTCGGGAGCACTCGCGAGAAATGTACGTCGAAAACTGTACCCTTCTGCGGCCGGCTGCTTGGACTGGAGCAGCATTTTGTCCGGATGAATGAGCTCTTAACATCTGACCTTGTTTCTAGAAATGCCACCATATCTTTCAGACGAGGAAATGTGGTGTCAGCTGTTTTACATTCCCACTGTTTCCTCAGAGTCACACTAATGTGAGCCAACGAAATAAGCGAGAGCAATATTTCATGCCATGGAATGCCGACCTGCATTACCCTAATCGTGTTCAGATTTCTTATTAGCTGATTAATTAACATCTGTAAGTCCCTAGTAGATTCAGCTTTGACGTGAGATTCAGTAGTTCTTTTACATGCAAATCAACAATTAACTTGGGTTTGTTATACCTTTCAACGATCAAATCCCATACAATCTTACTTTATGTAACCGGTAGGTTTTCAACCAGCTTACAAGGTTCACCAGACAACATGATGATAAACAATCATATCGCTGGACATCAGTTAAGGCTTCGTTGCTAATGACTATTGCTTCAAAGGTATCGAAGAAATGCATGAATTCTGCTATGTTACCATGGAATTTCGTTAATGCAATTGCTGGGAGCTCTATTTCACGTGCACTGCATGAACTGGCAGACCTGGTGGTAACACAACATTTGAGTGGAGTAGTGTCGCTATCTTTGATTCTAAATCTAGGGTAGCATCAACGAGTTAAAATTTCATAGAGTGGCTATAGGTCCGCCATGTTTGAAGCAAATTGAAGTTCTGGCCGCCATGTTTTCTTTAGTCAAGGCATTCGTCTGCTGTGTCCCACCCCCTTGTAACTGCGTTTGACTTACTTGAAATAGCCCATACTAGCTTTATTTTTTCTAAAACAAGCAATAGACAGCAGTGATTTCAGTGTACACTGACAGCAAAAAGGGATGTTTTTGTCGAAATATGGCTAAACTTTTCTTTGTAGATAATACTACAAGACAACTCAAATAAGTCTGTCCATCCACTGTAACGTTACTTGTTGCCCATAAATTAATGCAATTAGAGCAGGTCCCACCAGAATATTACGGTGAAACTTCTAAACATGCTGTGGTTAACTATTAGAAACAGTAACGGGCGCAGAAATAAGATATTTTTGTCGCTATTTCAAAGTAAACAGTCAAAGCCTCAAAAACCAGTACACTGTGAACGAGAATTTATTTGAAATATGTGTTACAAGTAGTTAACACAAGCATAGTAATTCAATAACAAAGTCGAAGCGTTCTTGGGTGGGGTAATTTCACAAATTTTCGTAAGTAGCTGTATGCCTTGGCAGAATAAAAGTGTAGGGTCAGGGCAAATTTCCTTATTTGCTGAGAATAATGGCATACTTTAGCACTGCACTGAAGTTCCAATAGCTCCTTCAACAAACCAACTACATGTTCACTGTTTAACATATCAGAAACTGAACTACATAGCCTTCTTCTCAAACCAGCAACTAAAGTCTGTAACTGCACTATTATTCTTTTGTGTCGTACACTAAGTTGCTTCATTTGCTTTATCCGCTTCTTTAGTCGCACATTCTCTGCTTGTACTCTGTTATATTGTGTTCTCAACTTCTTAGGGCTTGGTAGACAGTAATTGTGGTCAGCAGAAATAGATGTGGGTCCGACAGGCACTGAAAGAATGTAGTTACATCATAAGTTTATAACAGAGTTACATCATAACATTATAATAGAAAGTATGTATTTCAAAGTAATAAGAACACGGAGTAAAATTAAATTATTGACTTACTTTGTGCTAATGATGTCACTGTAACAGCACTATCTTGCAAATTGTCGAAAGATCGCTTTCTGGGTTGTGGTCGTAATACTTTATCTTGCTTTTGTAAATGTGGTGGAAAGTTAAAGAAAGTAGGTACTGGTTTTGACAAAAGGCGCCTCTAGACATTTGTGTGGTACATATATTTCTCTTCAAAATGAGCTGAACAGAGGTAACTGGCTGTAGTAGGAAACCAGTTTTCTCGGTTCTTTTTGTAATTTCCTTATCTTTTAAAGGAAATCTGTAATCAACGATAAATAAATTACTTCCTGCATTTGTCTTAAGCATAATTACAGTTCCAATGCAAATGACTCTTTAATAAACATTAAAAAACGTGTGTCGTATTTCGGTACTAATATACTTACTCATAATATGAAATATTTGTTGTTTTATCGCTGCGATTTGTGCAGTTGAACGCTGAACACACTGCAGGCATGTTGACTTTATATTTTGTAACAAAAAAGTCAACTAGAAAAGTTAAATATTGCAGTAATATCACAACAGCTGACACACTTCCAACACAAACAACAGTAACGCTTTCCTAATGTTTTGACTAAGGAGAACATGGCGGCCGAGTTAGCGTTGGTTGCCGCTAGGAGCGCTGTAACTAGTATCTCAGCCACTCTATGAAATTTTAACTCGTTGGGTAGCATCAACGAGTTAAAATTTCATAGAGTGGCTGAGATACTAGTTACAGCGCTCCTAGCGGCAACCAACGCTAACTCGGCCGCCATGTTCTCCTTAGTCAAAACATTAGGAAAGCGTTACTGTTGTTTGTGTTGGAAGTGTGTCAGCTGTTGTGATATTACTGCAATATTTAACTTTTCTAGTTGACTTTTTTGTTACAAAATATAAAGTCAACATGCCTGCAGTGTGTTCAGCGTTCAACTGCACAAATCGCAGCGATAAAACAACAAATATTTCATATTATGAGTAAGTATATTAGTACCGAAATACGACACACGTTTTTTAATGTTTATTAAAGAGTCATTTGCATTGGAACTGTAATTATGCTTAAGACAAATGCAGGAAGTAATTTATTTATCGTTGATTACAGATTTCCTTTAAAAGATAAGGAAATTACAAAAAGAACCGAGAAAACTGGTTTCCTACTACAGCCAGTTACCTCTGTTCAGCTCATTTTGAAGAGAAATATATGTACCACACAAATGTCTAGAGGCGCCTTTTGTCAAAACCAGTACCTACTTTCTTTAACTTTCCACCACATTTACAAAAGCAAGATAAAGTATTACGACCACAACCCAGAAAGCGATCTTTCGACAATTTGCAAGATAGTGCTGTTACAGTGACATCATTAGCACAAAGTAAGTCAATAATTTAATTTTACTCCGTGTTCTTATTACTTTGAAATACATACTTTCTATTATAATGTTATGATGTAACTCTGTTATAAACTTATGATGTAACTACATTCTTTCAGTGCCTGTCGGACCCACATCTATTTCTGCTGACCACAATTACTGTCTACCAAGCCCTAAGAAGTTGAGAACACAATATAACAGAGTACAAGCAGAGAATGTGCGACTAAAGAAGCGGATAAAGCAAATGAAGCAACTTAGTGTACGACACAAAAGAATAATAGTGCAGTTACAGACTTTAGTTGCTGGTTTGAGAAGAAGGCTATGTAGTTCAGTTTCTGATATGTTAAACAGTGAACATGTAGTTGGTTTGTTGAAGGAGCTATTGGAACTTCAGTGCAGTGCTAAAGTATGCCATTATTCTCAGCAAATAAGGAAATTTGCCCTGACCCTACACTTTTATTCTGCCAAGGCATACAGCTACTTACGAAAATTTGTGAAATTACCCCACCCAAGAACGCTTCGACTTTGTTATTGAATTACTATGCTTGTGTTAACTACTTGTAACACATATTTCAAATAAATTCTCGTTCACAGTGTACTGGTTTTTGAGGCTTTGACTGTTTACTTTGAAATAGCGACAAAAATATCTTATTTCTGCGCCCGTTACTGTTTCTAATAGTTAACCACAGCATGTTTAGAAGTTTCACCGTAATATTCTGGTGGGACCTGCTCTAATTGCATTAATTTATGGGCAACAAGTAACGTTACAGTGGATGGACAGACTTATTTGAGTTGTCTTGTAGTATTATCTACAAAGAAAAGTTTAGCCATATTTCGACAAAAACATCCCTTTTTGCTGTCAGTGTACACTGAAATCACTGCTGTCTATTGCTTGTTTTAGAAAAAATAAAGCTAGTATGGGCTATTTCAAGTAAGTCAAACGCAGTTACAAGGGGGTGGGACACAGCAGACGAATGCCTTGACTAAAGAAAACATGGCGGCCAGAACTTCAATTTGCTTCAAACATGGCGGACCTATAGCCACTCTATGAAATTTTAACTCGTTGGGTAGCATTCATCTCACGCTAGGTGAGGAGAACCCTACGTCATAATGACGTAACGCTACGTCATCGTGACGTAAATAACCTAAATCGACTAAATGGGTACGCATATCGATCTTTGCAGTTGTACCGATAACGTCAAAGCTAAATGTAAATACATGTGTACAAACGAAGTGGCAGGAGTTGTGTGATATGCTCATCCCAGCTGAATAAACTGTTAAATGTAATCCCAACAGTTTGCGATGTTATTGTGTATTTTTGAACATAATTAATGTCTGAGCGAAGGAGCCATAACGAAATAAAAAAAAAGCTTGTCATTCTTTTTAAATCCGATGAATCGTGCATAAATCGTGTCGACAGAAAAGTGAAGTAATTAATTATTAATCTGCAATCTAAAGAATGTGGGATGTTATTGTGTGTTTCATGAACGTAACGAATATCTGACTGAAGGAATCATAACCATAACGAAAGTTAAAAAAGAGTCTAGTCATGTTTTCAATCCGATTAATATTGAATAAATCATGTGGATAAAAACATGAAATAGGAAGAAATTAAAGTGTTTCGTATTTTTATGAAATCCAATGAATTGTACATAATTCATGTGGGCACAAACGTTAACCTAAGAAATTGAAGTGGTTCTGAAGATAATTCCGAATGTTGCTAGAAACATTAAACCATCTTGTTCCATTTAATTTTGCCTTCATGTTGTAAATCAACTAAGAAAGACAGTGAAATCTTTCATACCATCTTCATGGATCTGCTCGAAAGTTCTCTCATCTCCGTTAGAGCCCATGTACAGAACGACGTACACGCTAGCAAAACAGGACAATAGGACAATGAAAGCACATAAACAAATTACAATGCAGATTCAAGACGCACACAACAGTCGATATATACAGAATGCACACAACAGTCGATAGGACAACTCGTGAAACTCGTGATGACGCGTGCCTACCTCACTATGACGTAGGGCTCTCTTCACCTAGCGTGAGATTAATACTACCCCTAAATCTAAGCACAAGTCTTCAAAGTTCAAATGACTCCACGCCTGCATCGTGGGATTCTTCTACACCGTTAATCTCTAACTGAGTTTTGGCGTCGTTGTATTCATCTTTGCTTGTATTTAGCAGTGACTCCCTTACTCTGATGTGCAACTTTTGTGTTATGGATAATATCAGATTTTGGAGACAAAAATGTTTAAAGGATATTCCCGTTCACTAATGTCTTCTGGTTTCATATCCTGGGGTAATTCACAATAGAGGAGATAAGTGTTTGTTGCACAGAAGTGTGTAGTAAGGGTAATGTGTGATGGCAACTCTAGAACCTCCTGTAGACAACACATTCACAGTACATTTTCTCACGTACAAAATTTGTTGTCAACAATCAATCACAGTTTGAAAACAGCTTTAAAAGTCATTTTATAACACTAAAAGGAGAAATGGCTTACGTGAGCCTCATTGTGGCACAGAAAGGAATTACGAATTCAAGCATAATAATCTTTGACCGCTCACCTGGTGATGTCAAGATTTTACTAGATAATAAAATTAAATACAACTAGAAACTGAAATCATGTCTCCTTGATAACTCCTTCTCCTCCATAGAAGAATTTATGAATGTGTAATGACATGGTGAGGTTGTTTATGTAGGTGTGTGGTCTTTAAGAGAAAGAGAGATTCGATATTGTCACTGTATTTATAGGCTTCGAAAAAAAAAAAAAAAAAGCAAATAGACAGCTTTTGGCTATCCTGTAAATGGCCAGCATGTTGCCAAATTTTTCAGTGAGAAACTGTTGTGTAATATACTCGTTACCCTTCATGAAAAGGGGCTGTAATAATGGTCCATGGAATAAGCAAGTAACTAACTAATTAACCTATAGGGGGCACAGAACATTGCATCATGATGTGGGAAAGTGACACCAACCACACTTACTGTAGTACTCTGGGCACAATTTACGCAACTTTATTGAGTGTTGTCTACTACTAGAATTATGACACTGGAAGCAACATTGAGGAGGGCCAGCCTGTTACTGATGCTGCTTGTGCCAAATGGGAGAGAAAGTAGTCCCATTTACAACTTCTTATGCATGTCTCTTTGACAGAATGACAAACTGTTGCTACCCAGTGAATGAAGCATCCCATACTGACTAGTAAATTTTGCTATTCTGTATCATTACCGGATGCTCACTGTGCTGGTGACACTATTTCAAACAATTTTGCAATGTGGGTAAAGTTGTGGAGAGTCGGGTTCAGAAAGGTGACAGCCTCGAACAGAATTTTATAGTCAGAAATGAAACAAACCACATCACTGATAAAAAATCCCATATGACACTTTACACTCTTTATAAATAAATTTTCATTTGTGGTTGAGACACTGGACGTTGGCAATGACTGACTGACCTTCCGTAAACTGTGGATCACTTTGTACAAATGATTACAGGAAGACAGAAATAGGGCACTATTAGATCTAGTATCAGCAACCTCATTAACTTCCAGTAAAGAAGGAACCATCATGAAATTATAACCTCAGTCTAGTTACACTTGTCGAAACTGCTAAATGGCATTGGTAGAAGAGACAATGTTAAAGCCTTTTGTTAAACCATTGTTACAATAATGCTGTTTGTTTCTTCATTTACTGTGACATATGTTGTTTCTGATGGTACAGTAACTGCTTCTGGAGCTACTCTTGTTGCGGCTCTCACTGCTGCTGCCACAAGTCAAGAAATCATGTGTCCATAATGCACACACAGTGACAGAGTACAATTGTCATTACCACCTTTTGTGTGTCTGCATGTACAACAAAATAGTGTGCATAGTGGCCAACAGAGAATCTCGATCTTTCAAAGCAAGTGTAAGAATGTCAAGATTGTTGTGAGCTAGTGTAACAATTCAGTACCATCCTACATGGACTACAAGCACACAAGGAGGGTTGTTATGCACCAATTTCACACCCATGTTGCAGCTTTGGCAGCCAAAATGGGCATTGCCCATGTGAGTCAATAAACTAACAATTTCTATATCAGTTGCGGGGTCCATATTGATACTGAAATCCAAAGGGGAAACAAGAGTGCCTGTCACAATCCTTGCAGTCAGTTTCCGTGTTACACTGATGTATTCTGTCAAGCCAAGTTGTTATAGATGCCAGAATTCTCCTGATAACTCCAAATTCTCAATTCCTATTCCCTAATACTACTACTAGTATCACTACTGCTACTAATACTCTGCAGAGGATATCTTTAGCCACTTGGTAACAGCAGAATTTCCATTATATTTCTTATGTGACCAACATGGGAAAAAGTTTGTATAAGAAGAATCTTTCGTACGTAGATACCAGTGTCGAAACCATGAAGCCAACACTGAGTAAATGTAGATACACAAAACAAAGAAACAAAACATACAATTAACTTCCCATAGATCACAACAAGCTTTGAGAAACAATTTCCTGCATAAACCAATCAATTCAAAAACATAATAGCAACATATTGTGGGCAAAAACAAAGACCTTGCTTCACTTGATAGTTAAAATTTAGCAGTTTATGACTGTAACAAAATCATTTTAAAACTGAAAAATGAAAATACTGAAAAAGAGAAAGGCTTTCATGTTGTTACAAACCAGTGACTGCTATATTTATTGTTTTTGATATGATTACTTGTACATCAAATAAAATGTATTATGGTTCTCGCACTTCATGTCCAATGAGAATCTGAATTTGAGGGAACAAATTTTTGTCTTCCCAAACCACTAAGTTCCAATAACTTTTGTTCTTGGCATCACTGCTTAAAAACAAACAAGGCAGTATGTTATTGTATGTACAATAATTC
Source organism: Schistocerca piceifrons (assembly GCF_021461385.2). NCBI lineage: Eukaryota > Metazoa > Arthropoda > Insecta > Orthoptera > Acrididae > Schistocerca > Schistocerca piceifrons. The sequence goes on from NC_060139.1 coordinate 670,688,020, forward strand.
CACACAATATAATACTGCTTGGTATTCTGTTTTAACACATTCATTATAAATGTTGGACTGATAAGGAATGAGGAGGTTCTCTGCAGAATTGGTGAAGGAAGGAACATATGAAAAACAGTGACAAAAAGAAGGGACAGGATGATAGGGTATGTGTTATGGCTTCATGGAATAAGTTCTGTGGACCTAGAGGGAACTGTAGAGGGTAAAAACTGTAGGGGAAGAGAGGGATTTGAATATATCCAACAAATAATTGAGGACATATTGTGCAAGTGCTACTCTGAGATGGAGAGGTTAGTGCAGGAGAGGAATTTCTGACTGACCACATCAAACCAGTCATAAGACTGATAACTCGAAAGAAGAGTAATCAATGACCAAAAACAAAAAAAAAGTGAAACCTTTCTGATACTCATCCACTGGTGTGTTACATCCTTGTAAGAATTGTCTGCACCAGAGATGGAATTAAATTATTGTTGCACAACAAAAAATATTAAACAAAGTAATCTTCTTGCTCTTTACATCTACACTGCAGAGAAGCCAAAGCCGGTGTGGGGAGCATTAGTTCTCCCATCTCAACCCTTTTGTTTTCTTCTTCTGTAACTGCCCATGAAGTCTTTCTCCCATTTTTTCTGTGAACGCTGTTCAAATAGCTTCAAACTGAAATAACAATTATGAAACAGATGTAAATCAATGAAATGGTTTATGTGGCAATGAAATAACTGATTTGCTTGACATACTGAGAGCAGAAACAATGATTCAGTGGCTGTTACTTTCATTTCAAAGGTTTGCCAGATACAAAACAAAAATTTCCATTTATCCCATGACTTTCCATTTCTGCTGACAGAGAATTAGGAAGGACTGAGACCATGGGGAAGTTACTTGACCTTGCTGCTGCTCCTAAGTATAACTTATTTTGTACCAGGAAAATGAGGTCTGAGAAAATTTCTGGAAAACTTTTGCTAATCAAATGGGGACACAACATTGGGATCTGTAATAGAGCTGATTAGATGAAAATTGACATGTTTCTGAAATTGCTTAAGGAATAATGAATGCCCTTTCCTCATAAAATATTTGAACTATATGCGCTTGTATCTTTTGTAACACATGGTGTACACTGCTTTTCAGCTGGACATCAACCACTAATTGCTAGCACAAATACATGGAAAGGAACTGTGTCATTGTTACTGATATAATAGAGCTTGAACTACCTTTGAACAATGAAGTTGATTAAACAGAGTTCTTGCATTTTCTCATGGTTTCATTTGATATTCACACACAACATCAAGAGCCTTTCCATTTGAGAACAAACAATGCACATACTATTACATTAATCTGATTATATAGGAAATTTCTCAGAAACACTCCTCATGATGAAAAACATTCCAGCCATATTTAAACTAATATACAACTCCAAGAGAGATATGTGTTAACTGCCAATGAACTTTATATCACAGAACAGTTACAGCCCAACATATAAATAATTAGTATTATATAACTGTACACAAGCTGTGGTAATGAAAATGCAGAATGATGTGTGCTGTGTCATCCGAACAAGACACACCCAGGTCAAAAGCACATAGAGGCTCACTATTTGTGTGAGTTTGACCAGCACCACAGGTGGCACTGAGGATGAAGATATCGACTTCGCCTAGGCCAATTGCCAGCCAAGTACAATTCACCAATGGTGGGATGACAATGGACAGAAGCCTACTCGGAAGCTAGAATAGCCGCTCTCCCCCACCTGGTTATAGATCATCATCCAGGGCTGACTGAGAGAGGGAAAATCATTTAGAGAACTCTTAGAAGTGAACAGACAGTTGTTACAAATTTATTTGCTATGAACTGTGAAGTTTATCTATGATTATTTGTACTTAGCCATTCAGAGCCATTTTTGTGTTATATTATGAGCAGTGTTGCAGACTTAATCAGTCAACAAGTCACAAAGATAGGTAAACCTTTTTAACTCATTTGTGTGACTTTGTTCTCCTATCCTGTTACCTGGCCCTGGGGCGTAGCTGTGTAATAGTGGTAGGGAGAAATTGTCTTAGTGGTGTACTGTGCCAGAAGCTGTTTCACACTCTCACAAAAAAACTGTAACAACAGCGGCAACTCGGCCTTCACAGCAGCAGCGACAAGGTCTTTACAAAACTGGTGACAAGGGTTTACAAAAATGTGACTCCTGCACAAGCTGCATGTGGCACTGAACCAAAAAGAGGCTACAAAATGTTTCTGTCTCTCTGTGTGATTTGTAAGCAATCCCATAAAGCACTACATGTGATTGTGGGAGAACTGTAATAAACAAGTTACCTACCATTCACTACCTTTACTCATTCAAATAAGGTGTTAAAATAACAAGACTGTCGTGAGCTAACATTAACATTCTAATAATATCCAGTGTGAAATCCAAGTACACCAGCAAGGCCATTGTCAACAGTCAGGTATGGTGCAAACTTCAAGGCTTCGTTAACAGCAGCAATCTGATTAGAATGTTCAGGAAACTGAAGCAGTGGCAACCACCATTCTTTGAAGGCTTTCACATTCCATGTCACTCATGGCCAGGCTTTATTTCTACTGCAACATAACATGTCGAATTCCCAGAGGGACCCTAAAACTTGTCTGATGTAGTTGCTGCTATTTAGATTATTCTCAGTATGTAACAATAGAGATCACATCTGTTGTCAGTTGGTGCACTGAACCATCAAAGTTGTTTGTTTGCTATGCCATTCAATAAAAGTTGTGACCAAATTGATGTCAACATGGCTAAGCAGCAGTTGACAAGTGCCAGAAAGATCTGGGAAAGAGCTACCTGACTGAGCAAATATTTTCATATTGTGGTGTCTTTGCTGGCCCACTGAAAGCTGTTCTGAGGTTGTACCAAAGCACAGAGTAACATGTACAGAGAGGAAGCACTCCTTCCCTACACCATTGTCTTGGGCTCTATTCTTAGTCCCATTTGATGACAGCAGATGTCAGGCAGGTTGCCTGCTTACTTGCAGTAGACTACAGTAAAGACATTTGTGCAAAAGCCTTCCTGACATCGGAGGGTAGCCTGGAGGGGAGGCAGAGGGGACAGCACTAATCACACCGGTGCAGATAGCGAGGCAAAGCATACCACAACAGATTAGTTATTCACTGTATGATGAAGTGACAGACTGCTGAAAGCAGTTTGTGCTGGAAAATAATCATAAATAGTCGAAAGGAGTGCCCTATCAAATTTTTTTACTTTCACTTATTGTATTGCTGTTCACTGTTTCAATTGAAATGGCTAGTTGGTTCACTAATAGGGATGGCATGCTCCAAGCTGTTGTGAGCCAATATTCACAAATAGACTTTGTGCTAAGAACTGGTGCTGTGTAACAGATTTTATGACATAGTGTCACAAAGAAATTCTGTTGCATACAGCTGTAAATGAGCATTTCAGGCAGTTACATGCATTCCAAATAATAATATGTACTTTATCCATATTTAACCCTTTAACTGCTCTGGACGCGTTAATGCGCACGCCTTTGTACCTGTCCCTGTGTGCTCTGAATGTGTTTATGCATGCCACCAGTCCTTCTACCTGGTACTCTGACTGTGTCTATGCATAGACACATTCAGAATACCAGGTAGAAGGGCTGGTGGCACGTATAAACACGTTCAGAGAACACAGGGACAAAGGCGTGCATGTTAATACGTCCAGAGCAGTTAAAGGTTTATAGGACTTTTGATATACAGTGACTATTAAACATACAGGGGCTGAATAAAAACATCAAGCAGTCAGATAGGGATCAATAAGTAATGTCAATATCATTATGCAACTAGACGCTGCTTTATTCAGCTCATGCTGGTTGATAGAAAGATTTTATGTTCAGTTTGTTAGTTATGCTCATAGTGTTGTTGTTCGTTACTAATGACTTAGTGAAATGCCAGCGCATTTAACCAATTTGTTTTCTGAGTTTTGTAGTGGGGTAACTGCTTGTTTTTATATTGGTTTAATAGAGACAGCACGCAATCTTGTTCAAACATTGGTGACGTAATTCCAGTGAACTGCAATCAAGAAAACCTGAATGTTATTGAATGGAATATCATTATAACACCAAAAGTAATATGCCAGTACATTAACTGCTTGATTTGCTTGCTTTGATTTGCTTGCAAGACCTCTGTTGAGTTAAGAGTGTCTTCTTCCTCACAGTGCTGTAGGCTCACAAAATGTATTCAGTCCCTATATTAAAGAACAGGTACATAACAAGGAAAATCCATATCTGGGATAGGAGGGCCAAATGATAATGTTACAGAATAATTCTGCTTGAAATAACTGCTTGTTTTTCCCCATTAAAGATAGATATAGCAGGCACTTCTTTACCTAGTACGATAAAACAGCCATGGCGGTTTGGTAAAACTGCCTCACTATGTCTAAAAAGCAGCTGTAGCAATTAAAATAAAAAGCATGTAATGTGAGACATAAAGGGAGCAAGTGTCATAAGGGAACATCATTCTGTTTTATGCCAATGGTGAATATGTGTAAGTGGTTTGAAGGAGAGGAAAATTTGCATTTAATAACTGGTCTCCTTCTAATATCACCTATGAAACTTTCAAAATGATACTAAGATACCTCTCTCAAAAAATACATTTTCATGTTGAGCCTCCTGTACATCATTGAAATAACATTTTATTCATGAAAATCTTTGTCCTGAAATCCCTTTCACTGTCTTTTCATAAGGAAGATATGTTAACTAGTTGGAAATACAGTAGCCAATTTGGTAACAGTCTATTTAATAAATGCAGATGTTGTTTCTTTTTGTGAGATGTGCTTCATATAATACTGTATCTGAGGCCATTTGGCATAATGTGATAAATGTCACAATGTCTTAGCTTCAGTGATTCCACATATGGTTTAATAAACAAGACAAACAGCTCACTGTTGATTCCTCGGTTTCCATCATTCTCAAATGTCACCATCAAAAGTTACTTGTAGAAGGATGGGCACAAATCAGGAAAACATTACCTTGTAATTAAGAGGAAGATATATTTCATAATATCACATAGAAACTGATATTGGTTTCAGACATCAGAGTGCTTCCCTGAAACCCATCAGACTTAAACAGGAACATGTGATAGGTATAGTGAATACAAACACTCTCATGAAAAGAAGTAAATTAAAAAATTTGACAGATGTGTTGAACCAACACAGCGATTTATCAATGACTAAATTGTAAGTAAAAATACACAAAGTAAAATACCAAACATAGTAATGTGAAATTAGAGTTTGACCTTGCAGCAACAAAGTTGGGTCTGCAATTCTTTGCTCCATGTAGTTTGGTAGCTCTTGAGTCTTTAGCTGGATACATTTCATTTAAAATCCCAAGGAGCTCATTCTACAGCCATACCTTACACAGCATTTCTAAAATGTATTTATGTTGCAATGAGCATGTCTGATGTCGAAGCCAGTGAGGGTACCAATGTTCAGTGTACTTCATCACTGAATTCAAAAGGCTGGATTTGACCCCAGACTTGTAATGTTAATTTTTGAAAATGTCACTGAATAGTCCTAAATTAGATGTAACTATGGAAGTTAGATTTTCGAAGAGCCTCTTAGTTCTCTCACATCCTCCATGGGCACGTCATTTGGGTTATCAAATATGTATAGTTTGTCTACATTCTCCATTGTCTTGTTCTCTTTAAGCAGAGCAAAAATGCATGTGTCAAAATTAAATTTTTTGACACATTTACGTGCCAGATAGCCAGCTAAGCAGTGCACTGCACAGTCCTCCCCACAACTCTAATACTTCATCACTGTGCTTCAAGTTCAGATTCTATGGAAAAATGTGCTTTACTGTCTATGTTCATGCTAAGACTAAGGGCCATTGATGTCACAAAGTCGTTGCCCTCCAGCACACAATTGTAGTCCTCACTGGGCTCACAGTTAGCCAAACTGAGAGGTGTCATTAGTGATGCTACCACAATGTGCTGTAAATTCCTGCGGAATTCCTGGAAGCTGGGATTCTTGTTAAAACCTGACTGTTGGCGGCCCATTGAAAATGTTTTCTTTATGATCCTGGTTCACCTGTGATGTTAAGAAGAACTCAGAGCCTCAGTTTTCATGTCCTTCCACAGCATTAACAAATTATAAACTGTATGTTGAAGGCCAATAAAACCCAGAGGGAGTGCACAGATTTTTGTGGAGGGTTAATGATCTTCCATGTTTTTAACCAGACCAGAGAGTCCTGAAGGTAATACTCTAACCAACTTGTTTGGCTGCTTAGAGCACAGGTGAATGGTTTTGGATCATACACAGTCTTGCTGTTCATAGCATTGAACAGGCTGTTCAGTCTTACCAGAAAGGATGCAATGTTCAGCACTGTTTGCTCTGCAGCTCCAATGTAGAGTATGCTGATAGAATAACAGCTGAGAAAGAATGACTGAAAACTTTTGCTGTGAGTCAAACATTTGTGTTTTCAAAGTTATTGAGATTTATATGTCTATAATTGAGAAAGCAGCACATTCTTGCTTTGGTGTCCTCCCTGTTTAATTGATGCACTTTGACAATGTCTTGCCAAGACATAATGTCATCCAAATTAATCTGGACATCTCTCTCCAGCAAATGGTTAGGGATAATTTTAAGAAGATGACATACATCATATATAACGTAGAGAACATTGTCACAATAATGGAAGAAAGGTTTTTCTGCAGTAACACTGAAATCAAGTACTAATGAGCCATTGTTGGACCTTTGATTACAAATAATACAATGAACCTTTAAACCAGCAGCATAAAGTCTCTCTAATACAACATGGAGCAACTGTTTCATCACATGAGACATAGTCTGTTGACAAGATGTAATACTGGCAACAGATATCTTTTATTTTTGTCACAGCCTGTGAGCAAGGAACATGAGAGCCTGTGTTGCCTCCCCTAAAAAAACATCCAAGGCTACTGAATTCTTCATAGCCCTCAGTGACATACTTAGTGTAGTACCTGGCACACTTACTCACACTCATCTTGTTGAACATCAATGCACAATCTCTGCAACTTTCATCCGTTATCTTCATTTTTTCACCAAGATATTTGAATAAATTAGTTTCTGTGCCAGCTATACTGTTCATTTCAGTGATCCACTTCCGAATAGGTTTTTCTGAAGGCAGCTTCATCCCAACCTCTCTTCTTAAATGATCATATGCTGCAGGGCTTTTATAAAATTAACTCTACCAGAGCTATCTCTGTGCCTAGTGTAAGATCTGACAACAATAAAGGAAACAGTTTAATTCAGGTTGTAAGAGAGTTGACAAAGCCATTAATGCATTTGATATCATTGGTGAGCAATTATTTACTTGTGTAGAAACTGCATACCAAATAACATTCCACATTTTGGAGACATATGTTTCACAGCATCTTCTACCACAGCTTTTAGATCAGACTTCTTTTTGGCAAGATTTTGGATTATCCACAGTTTCTTCTTCTGTTTTGCCATTAGTAACTTTTGCTCATTAATTCTTTTTATCAACTTTTGCTTTCTTTGTGTTAAAGCTGTTGCAGTTACTGACATATCCAACGACTATGGACCAGCTTGTGGGCAGGTGGCAAACTGTTACTTTCTGTGGAAAGTTAATGGTTGCAACTGGTGTTATCTGCTAAGCTGTTAACATAAGGCATGAATAACAGGGACCTATTACACTTCACTTCAGCCTCCATGAATAAAATTTCCTTGGCACACTAACCACAATGTGAACTACTGATGAGGATGACAACTGTCCTCTAAAGCTCAAGAAATTGTACAATTTTGACACACGTACAGTACTGAGAAAATTTTATTCACAGACAAGAATATTGATCCAGTGATTGCAATCTTCCATGAACATCATCAAGAAATTCCTACCAAAAGTAACAAACAAAAGATACAAAGCAGTGCAGCTGGTCATGGAGTTTTTTAGTTCTCATGTGAGCTCTACAGAAATTATGAATGTCTAGAGAATTAGCTGATACTGGGAGAAAGAGGACATCTATCTAACAAAAATTTAGCTCAGATTATCAATAGTTGGTTTTAAGCTAACAATATTAAAATATCCTGATGCTCATGTAGGTTTTCTGCTAATGGAAGTGGATTAATTAAAGAAAACATATAAGCAGCCATTCTTTCTACATTCTAACCACCAATGGAATAGAAAGAGCACTTAATGGTATGGAACATGGAAACTAGCTTATGTTACGCACATTAGTGTGACATACACAGAGTATAATGATAATTTTAAGTACATAGCAGCAGCTCTGTTATTATTTTCTGCTGAAAATGATATACACTGATGAGCCAAAATGTTATGACCACCTGCTTAATAGCTTGTTTGTTCATCTTTGGAAAGAAATACATAATGGATTCTGTGTATCAGGGATCCAACAGTTTGTTGGTAGGTTTGTATAAGTATGTGGCATTAGATGTCTATGCACAGGTCATTTAGTTTGCAAAAATAATGGGCCACTGATTTGTGTACACATGATGGTGTCCAATAGCGACCCAGATGGGTTCCATATGATTTATAACAGATGAATTTGGTCACCAAGAAATCAACATGAGTTCATTATAATGCTCCTCTAACCACTGTAGCACAGTTCTAGCTCCAAGACACGGACAATCACACCACTGAAAGGACATCGCCGTCAGAGCAGACATCAAGAATGAAGGGATGCAGGTTGTTCATAGTCATCAGTTGTCGGTGTGTCTTCAGTTTCTACCACAAGCCCCATGCTAGTGCAGGAAAATGTCTCCCATAGCAAAATATTGCTCCCACCAGCCTGCGTTCATGGTGTGCTGCACATTTCGAGCCACTGGTCACCTCGGTGATGGCTTTTGTGGAGATGACCATTGACCTAGCAAAGCAAAAATGTGATTCACCCAAAGAGCTGACACATTTCCATTGACTGACTGACAAAGCCTGATGGTTCCATGCCCACTCCAACTGTAATTGATGATGTCTTTGGTTAACATGTGAACACATAGGCGAGGCCTGCTGCGGAACCCCTTGTTCAACAGTGTACAATGAATGGTGTGCCCCAAAACATTTATGCATGCACCAGCATTGTGCTCTTTTGCCTTAGATGCCACAGATCTACTTTACAGAGCAGACAAGCATCCAAACCCCATCTTCTGTGAAGAGTCATAGATGTCCAACCGTTCAGTGCCTAATGGTAGTTTCATGCCCTACCTCTTACCAAAGATGCTCATCACAGTAGCACATGAACATTTTACCAGCTCTGCCATTTTTGAGGTCCTAGTTCACAGCCACTACATAATAATAATCTGCCCTCTGTCAAAGATGCTTTTCTCAATGGATTCCCTTATTTGCAGCCCATATCTTCGTTAGGGTGATCCCCCATTCATGTCTGCTTCATTTACATACTTTTGTTACCACATCATGTTCCCACAACACCACCAGGTGACATCCAACATCACGGTGGACAGCAGTCATAATGTTTTGGCTTATCAGTGTACTTACTTTCATCAATGATATGAAGGCATTAATCCACCAACTGAGTGAAGAGGGCCACTTTTATAAGTAAATTTTTGGTGTTGACAACTCTAGTGCTTGAATTATTGGCAAGAAAAAGTCTTTGTCCTTTAAAACAACTTCTTTGATCCCATTTAGAAATGGTGATGATGTAACATGGCAGATTGAACCAAATGAACTAATATATTTGGTGACTGTACAAGACAAAGCCTCCGTAATGAATACATTACAAATGAATATAACAGAAACTGGTAACAGAGCTACTGTTTGCACATAAGAACCTAAACTCATAGTAACAGGCTAAGGCTACAGAGTATGTGAATGCATACCATGGCTTGCCCATTGAATTATACGAGGAACATCACTGAATAAAAAGGTGAGAAAGAAAGTATAAAGATAATTTAGGTTAGATACCTGTTGAAGTAGTACAGGAAAGATAGTCATGGTTAATGCAATGTGGACTAAAGTAATAGAATTTGTTTCAATGAACCTTTCCTCATCTTTCACAGGGAAAGAAAAGAATTTCACCAGTGTGTTTTTCTGGGTTGATCTGCACCCATTAAATGCACAACATCTTCCTCACATGATGCACCTCAGATTCTTAAAAACACTTCCACAAAATATTCTGAGACAACAGCCAACTGTCAGCAGCATCTAAACTTCACAGAATGGCTGACTTTCTGATGCTATGAGTTTCAGTGGCACAACCCCTGCATTTGCAGATAGCAGCTTGTGACAAGACAAGGAATGTTGCCTGGCATCACATGTTACTCTGTGCCAGCATTTTCTGGAAAATGGTGGTGGAAATGTCCAGTACCTGCTGCCTGGGTTGTTTTAAAGGGCAGTTTCTCACAACAGTGCTGCCACACATCATCCAATGGAACTGCTGGAATCTCCTGCCCTACACCCCTGCTTGCATTTCAGATAATAATATCCTGCTGACCAGTGTTATTTATGTCTGTACTTTCATCCAGTGAGTAAGAATACCAGTCATGCTACACATTCTTACTCAAATAAACTGAGTACAATGTTCCATGCTTGGCAAGTGAACATTTTACTAGCTACTTGTAGAAATGTTGTCTGGACAGATGATTTTGGCCACACAAAGCCTGCATTTCCTAACAACTTCACTGTCTGCAAATGCTCTCAACATCTTTTCATTTCATGTGCCATAATAAAACTATCTTCTGTCAGCCCTTGACAATTTTTTGCTCCATTTGTTGCTGTTGTGGATAAAAATATTTTGTTGCTTCTTCAAATTAACCATCTTTTCTACACACTGATTCCACACAGACAGTGCATACTGTGTATTAGCTAAATTTTATAGTGTAATAAATCCATTTACTGGAGACCAATCATCCAACCAATTAAAACTTAATCAAAGGCACATACTGGCCTGTTGCTCACCTCAACAGGAAGGAACCCATGGGAGTCAGATATATTCAATGACAAGATGGAGGTTTGAACACTGCTCCTCCCAAGTGTGGTTATAGTGTCTTACCATGGCACTCCCTCACTTGATTCATTTTATTTTATAATTTAATGTTTGTAAAATTTGGTGAATGCCATTTACATGTTAACTCATCAAATTTTACAAGCATTAAATAATAAAATATTGCTGGTTGGTATTTTCCGCGATCTATCTAAGATATTTGACTGTAAGAAACATAGTATGAGGGGTATGGGTCAAAGAAAAAAAGTGATTATTATTATTATAAAAAATTTATTCGTGAACCTTTTTACAAAATTCCTTCAGTCACCTTAAAATTACTCTGCATTAAATACGATGCACTTGTCAAGTCTTTTTTCCAACTGTTTGAAGCATGCCTAGAACTTTTCAAGTTTGATATCATCCAGTGCCCTTTGTGAAGCTGTTCTTACTGCCTCCACATCATCACAATTCTTCTGTTTTAGCATTTTTTCATTCATGATAATGGGAAAAAGTTGCATGCAGCCAAGGTGTGGCAAATACAATGGATGGAGATTGACAGACCATCCATAAAATGGCAAATAGTGTGTCACTCATAAGGCCATGTGTGTAGGGACATTGTCATGATGAAAGTACCGGTCACCTGATAGCCAAAGTGCCAGGCATTTCCTCCACATGTCCTCTTGCAGACATCTTAAAACTTCCACATGAAACTGCTGGTCAACAGTCTATCCAGAGGGCACAAATTCCCAATGCACAGTTCCTTGAACATTAAAAAAAGACAATGACCATCATCTTAACTTTTGACCTCACTTGCCTTTTTCTTTTTTTTTTCTGGGAGTCCTTCACTGGTATGATGCTTGCTTGGTTTCTGGGTCACATTTGTAACACCACCTCTCACCACCTGTAATGACTTTGTTCAGAAGATTTGGATCACTTTCAATCTCTGTTTTCAAGTCCTGGCACAAATTGATACATATTGTTTTTTGCTCTTGTGTAAGAAATTTAGTGGCAACACGTCGCATGTGCTGGCCCTCACTCAAAATCTTCTGGGATGAGCTCCAACTCATGCATGTCTCAGCTGAAATTTGGTCAGTTTTGAACAACAATTGTTGGTTTTTTGGCAGATTTTTTCAATGCCTTCCTTGTTTTGTGAGGTTGCAGGGCATCAAGGACAAGATTGGTCTTCAACACTCATCTTATTACACACAAATTAGTCGAAAAGTTGTGTGTGGCTCATAGAATATATCAGAAAGCCCTTGAAGCATTTGGTAAGTCTACATTGCTGATTTTTAAAGCAGGAAACAAAATTTCACACACACTCTTTGTTCTTTTAAAGGTGCCTTAATGACATTGCAAGCAGAACACGCTAACAGTCAGAGAAACATAACACTATGCTCACACGTTGACCTAAATACTGACGCTGTCTGCACAGTTGTCTTGTGAAGGCCTCTAGTAACTCCACCTAGCAGGAGACCTCTATACCAAAGTGTTTCAGGTCAGCTTGGGCTGTGTGGTGGTTTGTTATACTTCACCTCATGCACCAAACCCTTAAATAATTTGCCATCTTAATACTCCACTTATATAAAATGAAATGAAATGATCATGTGGCATTGCTAGCCAGGAGGTCCCATCCAGGGAAGTTTGGCCACCAGGTTGCAAGTCTTATTTCAGATGTTGCCACATTGGTCAACTTGAATGTCAGTGATGATGAAATGATGCTGAGGACAACACAACATCCAGTCCACGAGCGGAGAAAATGTCCGACCCCGCCAGGAATCGAATCCAAGTCCACTGCATGGCAGGCAAACACGTTGCCACTCACCTAAGCAGACCGACTCTTATATACAATGAAAATTGCTTACTGAATATTTGGTTGCTGTTACGAATTATTAATCAGGGTCCAGCTAGCCTATGCCCTGAATCTGTATGCCTTCTTCCTCCAACTTGGCTAAGACTTCCCCACCATGCAGGCTCCAGATAAAGCTGCTGAAAATTAACATCTCATTCTCATTCACTCCACCACGTAAGTAAGAAGTGAAGTTAGATTTACTTTCTTATATTATCTTCAAAATTACAACTCCATACATGATAAATGAGGACGGCTACCAACTCGTATACTGCCTCTCTGTATTACATTCATAATAGATCTGATATTCCACTTGATAATTAACAGTTACATTACATATATTACCTTTGGTGTTTTGCATTCTTAGATTTCATGGAGCTCTTCCTTTCACACCACCTGCTCCATCGAACTCCTATCTTCACCTCAGCAGGTAGGGTTGACTGACTGCTACCCACTTCCATACAGTCAGTGGATCATTAGCTCCAGTATCAGTACCTATGATTTAAAACACCTACCAACAGTGGGATGTTCACCATTTATCGACTACTCTCAGTCATGAACATCTCATCTCTAACATATTTATTTAAGGATGTGATACCTCTCATTCAAGAGATGGGACATATTACTACATATCCTCCCACTAAAAGAAAGGATGTTGTAGCCACACATTCAATTTGAATTATTATACAAATGTTATGTGAATACCTTCACAATTACTTTCAGTTTTCTTTAAGTTTAACTTTGCAGTCAGTATTTCTGTGTGTTTTGTTTCACCATTAACACATAATTCATTATACCTTATCACAAAAATCTCTTTCTTTATTGGAAAAAGTGAATATTATCTATAATTCTAGAATCAAACATCAGAGCACTCAGAGATTACTTTGGTCCTTGGGAACTGGAAAATTACTTAACTTTAATAACTTTATTTAATGTCTGGGGGAAATGTTCCGTGGTCCGGGGTCTGTATCCTTGTGCAAATAATAATACTTGTACATATTTCTCAACACTGCCCTTCCAGAGATTAAGTACTCCTTCCTCTAACTTCGTTAATATGACTTACCTCCCTTCCTTGGGTCCACCCAAAAATCATATAAGTTCCATTATCTGGGCTAACTTACCCATAAAGTGCATCATATAGCTTCTTTACTATTATTTTAAGTACTCCAACAATTCTCCCTTCTGTTTTTCTTTTTCCTATCTCTAAGTGCCACACCAGATTCCTACAGACTCCTGATTTTTTTCTGGACAGTTTTCCTGTCTGTTCTTCCTGTCACTACTCTCCCCCAAACCCCATTTCCTTCTACATGTTAGCTTGTCACTCTTATCTTTGGGTTATTCTGACACCTGGTCCATTTATTCCTCCCCTTGAAAAAGTGACAAGACTAACTCCTAAAAAACTATTTTTGTTCCTATAAATCTTCCCTCATCTGCTTGAGATCATGTGCATGATTGTAAACTTTTTTTTTTAAGTGTGTGCATGGAGGGAGGGGGAGTGCATTGTTCCTCAGCAAGTTCACTGAAGTAAACTTTATAATCAATCCACAATGAATGTCACTATTGACTTGGAAAAAAGGAAAGGGACTCAACAATAGAGACATATGAATGTGGAAATTCAGAGTTGGTCCTCAAATTTGAGGAATAAGAAAGCGAAAAAATAGGATCAGTGTGTTGACTCTGAAGAAGTAAAGGAGATGGACTTCAAAGAGAGAATTCCTTTCTGCCTCCGTACCCCATGACACCCTCCCTGCCAGGTACTTCATTGGGACACCAGAGGATGCAGAGTGGTTGACATGCCCTACAGAACGGTAATGTCCTGACTTCACCCAAACAGGCCTTGAAAGGTGAGTCCAACACCCTGCCATGGAATGCTTGTACAGCATAAAGAAGTGCTGTGTTAATTGATTGTGTGTGACTTGTAATGCAAATAGCGCACCTCCCTTATAAAATGAACTCTAACCCACCTTCAATAGTTTAAAAAAAAAAAAAAAATCCTTAATTCACATTATTCAGAGTAAAAAACAATGCTTGGCTAGATTTCCAGTTGGATACTCTAGTTTTTAAATCTCTACATTGTATGGTCCTTTCATTGTACCAATGGACTCGTAGATCTGCACTGTCTATAGAGTTTTTTGTTACTTGTCATTGTATTTCTTCTATTGGCACAGTTCTGTGTTTTGGCCAACTAAAGAATTTTAACCAAGTTTCTCCTATAAATTGTTTGTCCATTATTTCTATAGGTGATAGGGCTGCAGTTAGATGTCGTAGTCCGTCAATAATCATTTGAAACTCTGGAATCAACTTTTCCTGACCTATATGTTGCTTCGAACAAGAGGTTCTACAAAGTCGAGCAATTTCCTTCATTATTCATTCAAAAGGGTTTCTTTGTGGGTGGCCTTTTGAAATAGCAGTGGGTTTAATTTTTCCAATCCTAAACATTATTTAAAGGCTCGACTGGTAAATTGTGGTCCACTGTCTGTCAATATCCTACATGGTTTCCCATCTCTTTCAAATATTACTTTAAACACCTAATTACTGTTGGGTTGTTAATATGTTTGATTGGATAGAGCTTAATGTACTTTGATCGACTCTCTACTAGTACAAATATGTAAAGTTACTCCTCCGTTACTGGTGGGTAGTTGACTAAAAAAAGTCCGCTGCTGTGAGGACATGCAGTCCTTTGGGTATTATCGGCTACAACTTACACAACAGTGCTTGATTATTGTCTTTCATCCTTTGACGTACTTCACAATATCTTATTACTGATAACACTTTTCAACCTAAGTTTTTAAAATAGTAAAATTGAATCATGTTTTATATGCATACTCCAAAATGTCCATACCTCTGTGAATAAAATTAATTAAATCAAACTCCACTGTTTGTGGTATACACAGTCTCCATTTTGGTCTAACTTTATTGACTCTCAAAAAATAATGCAGTTTTCGATAGTCCAGTTTGACACATTGTCATCTATTGTTCTTCCCTGGTTCAGTGTCATCCATTTATCACCAAAATATGGATTGTTAAGTACATTTTGTTTAATACATGAAGCCAAGTTCTGTACTTCATTATTTGTACAGCTTAATGCTACAAAGTTTATATTAAAGGTAATTCCAGGACCTTCCGTTCCTACCATGTCATTCATTCCTTATACTAAACATGATAATGCATCAGGAACTATATTTTGTGAACTCTTTATATATCTAGCATCAATCTCGTATTCTTTAAAAAAAATAAAAATAAGGCACCTATTATATAAGTCTACCATGGGACAGGCAACTTTCCATAAGGAATGCTAAGGCTTAGCGGTTGGTATGTACAGTTATCTTTGATCCCAAATTAAAGTTTGAAATTTCTTAATGATCCATACAATAGCTAATAACTCCTTTTCTGTTGTTGTATAATTTAACTCATGCTTCCTTAAAGCTCAACTCACAAATGCTAATGTGTTGTGCTCTCCCAAACTCGTATCTGCTTCACCCTGAAACAATTCACTTGTCATCCCATACTTGGAAGCATCAGTACTTAAGTTACATGGCTGATCCGTTTGTGGATGTTTCAAAATTGGTGCTTCTACGAATGCTACTTTAATTTTATTAAAAGCATTGGACTCTTTGGTTCCCCAAACCCATTTTGATCTTTGCTTCAACACTTTTAAAAATCTCGTGTTATTCATTGGTTGACCCCAAATATATTGCCGATAAACTCCTGATAACCCTAGAAAAGTCTCTAAATGTTTAGTATTCTATGGTTTTGGGCATTTTTTTTACAGCTCTGATTCATTATAGATCTGGTTTTATCCCCTTTATATCTACTGGGTGCCCAAGGAAAAAATGACTTATGATAGTTTAATAGTAGTGCCTTTAACTTAAAACTTTTCCAGTATCCTTGACAATGAATTACAATGCTATTCCTATGTCTTGGATACTAGGAGTATATTGTCCACATAGATTACGAGTTCATTTAACATCTTTACCTAGCATTGCATCTAGGCCTCTTATAAACTCTGTATCAGAGATATTCAAGTCAAATGGTAACACCGTACATGTAACTGGTAAGACTTACCTTTGTACAGAAAAGCTGTAAATTGTTTTTCAATGCTCATAAAATTTGAACTGCAGTAACCAGCAGTGAGACCCATTGAACTGAAATACCTAGCTTGTTTGAAGTTTTGTCAAAATTTCACCTGTACTGATTGGTCTCTCTCTTTTGGTTTCTATATGTTTATTCTGAGTCCATGCACCCAATACAAGATGTACTCCTCCTGTGGCTTTACGCACAACCACTATACTTCATCCAACTTCTTATGGATATCTTCTTGTACTGCTGGGAAAACACTCAAGGATACAGGTTAAAAAAGAAAGGGGTTTCATCTTTGATCTTAAAACTACGAGTTCTTTTAACATCTTTACCTAGCACTGCATCTAGGCCTCTTATAAATTCTGATACTGAGATATTCAAGTCAAATGGTAATACCGTACATGTAATTGGTAAGACTTACCTTCGTACAGAAAAGCAGTACTTCAGGCTTACCTGAAACTACTGTAACATATGGTAATATTTTGTACAAATCATCTCTTTGTAAAGTGTCCAATAACTCAAACTCATAAGCTTGAGCTTTTAATTTATTCTTGTATTTTACCTTGCATTCCAATTGTACTCTCTTCTTCTATCTCACCTTGTGTTCAAATTGTACTCTCTAGCTCCAAAACAGGGTTAGTTGCTATTTAAGCAGATGTTATGTCTGCCTGTACTTGCAATAATGTTTTCTTTAAATGGTGTTATGTATACTTTGTCTCTACAATTACACATTAAAATTGTGTGGAGAAATCAAGGATTACCTGTTATCAGCCAATTAGGTATTACTAAACATGTCTGCATAAACGTAAAATTGTTCAATGTTATTGGTAATTACTTCGTGTTTAATCTGTCTAGCTTTAACTCCTGCAATGCCTACTACTTATACACCAGTTACAGGAAGTATTGAATAAACTTTTTTCTGTCCACAATTGTGAAGTAAATGTGTAAGTAGACTCCATAAGTGAAATTTCCGTAACATCAAATAATAATTCTGATATTATGGAAATTTCACTTCTTGAGTCTATGTATCCATTTACTTCACAATTGTTTATCACACTGTACCTAAAACTATCGGTTTCGTAATTTCAGTACATCTCTGTTGCTCATCTTCTGCTAATAACCAATTTTTCATTGTTGTGATTTTGCTTAATGCTATAATTTGGGCCCATATTCAATCTGATATGTCCTGGATCACGGCCCTTTGACTAGGACATTGATCATTTTCCATCCCTAAAATCATTTGGGTTGACGTAAAGGATGGATTGGATTAAATTGTTTGGAGGAGGAGACAAGACAGCAAGGTCATCGGTCTCATTGGATTAGGGAAGGTCGGGGAAGGAAGTCGGCCGTGCGCTTTCAAAGGAACCATCCTGGCATTTGCCTGGAGCAATTAAGGGAAATCGCTTGCCGTAAAGGTTTGTACGATTGTAGCCCCTTCTTTTTTGTCATTATTAGTAAATATTTGTGTCATTTCTTAAGTCATGTTGTCGTTGTTTTGCCTTTCCTCCTGGGTTTTTGGTCATTTGGCAATAATTTACTTCTCGCATGTAAATACTGCACCTGACAGTGAGAAAAAATTCTCAAAATATGTTTTGCCCAGCATGAAAAAATAGGTACTTGGCACTAGGTTGAATCTAAAACATTTGAGCAATCCAAAGTGAGTGAATATGTCAACTAGTGCTGCAAGTGGGAAAACAAGGAAACATGCTAAATATGATTAGACAAAGGTGTGACTGATGACGACAACAATCATGAAATTGCACATCCATAGTAGAGTCAGTGTGGTAATGGTTGTGATTATTTGAACAGATCTTGAACACCCAGAAGAGGTAACGGGAAAACAGTTTACGAAATCCGGTTTTGGGAGCACGTTGTAAATAGCACCCATCAGCCAACATGCCGAGTAGAGCTTGTCAGTGGCAGGAGATACAGCACGAGTTGTACCAACTTTTACAAGTCTACCGCTCCATATCTGCTGAGCAGAGTGCCCTAGAGGCAAGAAACTTGGCAGCCAACATCATGCTGGCATCATCTAACGTCGGTTTTTTCTCCATGAACATTTTTTTATTAAGCATAAATCACAGGAAAATTATAAATATGTTGTCGCAAAACCAGATGCAAATTAATATCGTGGACACAGGAAATTTTACAGGAGCAATAAAAAATGTCGTAAACGGGGGGTAAAAATTGATTACAGAAACATAAAAGCGGGGTTATACTGTACTTACATAACAGATCTGACATTCAACTTGATAATTAGCAATTCCAATACATTATCTTTGACATTTTGCATTCTTAGATTTCATGAATCTGTTTCTTCTGCACTGCCTGCTCTATGGAACGCCTATCTCCACCTCAGCTGGTGAAGTCATCTGGCTGTTATCCACTTCTGTACAGTCACCAGGGATCGTTAGCTCTGGATCAGCATATATGGACATACGATTTAAACCCCCCCCCTCCGCAGGTGGGGTGCTCTCCACTTATCAAATAGTCTCAGTCACAAACACCTTTTCTCTGATATACGTATTTAAAGACATGATACCTCTCATGAAATGAATGGGATGTATGACTACATCTACGAATGGCGGTGCCCTCTCAGTCTTGTTTTATTTCTCCCCCTCCCTCATATCCCCCTAGATAAACTGACATTTGAAGGGACCAATGCTATAGCTAACCAACGGACAGTGTCATATCTGACCAAAGGAATGCAGGAACTTGTACTTAGTAATTTACCTAAAATAGTCTGCAGACGTAATTCTGGCTCTGGAGAAATCATGTGTGGGGATTCCCCACATTGAGCCTTTGGTCCACTGCTGTTGCTCACATATGTAAATGATCTTCTATCAAATCTACAGTAAGCAGAATTAGTTGTTTTTTGCAGGTGACAGTAGTATTGTAATCAATCCAAGCATACATACAGGACCAGAAGAAATGGTAAGCAGTGTTCATAATGTATCATTGACTGGTTTTCTGCATATGGCCTTACCTCAACTTTAGAGAGACACAACATTTTCCGTTCTGCACATCTAGAGGTACTACTCCAATGATAAGCATAACACATGGTGAGCAAATAATAAGCAGGATGGAAACTTCAAAATTTATGGGTGTCCATGTGTTATGGTCTTCAGTCCAGAGACTGGTTTGATGCAGCCCTCCCTGCTACTCTATCCTACGCAAGCTTCATCTCCAAGCAACTATTGCAACCTACATCCTTCTGAATCTGCTTAGTGTATTCATCTCTTTGTCTCCCTCTACGATTTTTGCCCTCCAATACTAAACTGGTGATCCCTTTATGCCTCAGAACATGTCCTTCCAACCGATCCCTTCTTCTAGTAAGTTGTGCCACAAATTCCTCTTCTCCCCAGTTATATTCAGTACCTCCTCATTAGTTACGTGATCTACCCATCTAATCATCAGCATTCTTCTGCAGCACCACATTTTGAAAGCTTCTATTCTGTTCTTGTCTAAACTAGTCATTGTCCATGTTTCACTTCCATACATGGCTACACTCCATACAAATACTTCCAGGAAAGACTTTCCGACACTTAAATCTATACTTGATGTTACCAAATTTCTCTTCTTCAAAAAAGTTTTCCTTGCCATTGCCAATCTACATTTTATATCCTCTCTACTTTGACCATCATCAGTTATTTTGCTCCCCAAATAGCAAAAGTCATCTACAACTTATTTCCTAATATAATTCCCTCAGTGTCACCTGATTTAATTAGACTACATTCCATTATCCTTGTTTTGCTTTTGTTTATTTTCATCTTATATCCTCCTTTCAAGACACTGTCCATTCTGTTCAACTGCTCTTCTAGGTCCTTTGCTGTCTCTGTCCACATATTAGTGGGAATTTAAAGTGGAAAGTGCACATTTTGGAATTCCTAAAACAAAGTAGTGCAGCCGCATTTGCTCTTAGAATCACTTCAGATCTTGGGGTGAGACAAATCAGTAAGTTGACATATTTTTCACATTTGCATTCAGTAATATCCTATGGCATAATTTTCTCGGGTAACTCATCTTTAAGCAAGTATTCATTGACCAAATGTAACGGTAATATGTGGTTCTCACCCATGACCATCTCGTTGGCATCTGTTTAAGGAGTTTGGCATTCTGACTAGCGCTCCACAGTATATTTATTCCCTCATGAAGTTTGTTGTAAATAATCCACTACAGTTCAAAAGGAGTAATGATGCAAATAATTACAACACTAGAAGCAAAAATACTAGTCATTACTCCACAATGAGGTTTCCTTTAGCACAAAAACTGGTGCACAATGCTGCAACTCAAGTTTTGATCACTTACCAAACAATATAAAATGTCTGACAGACAGCAAAATAACATTTGGAAACAAACTGAAAAAGTTTCTTTTTGAAAATTCCTTTTATTCTGTAGAAGAATTTCCACTATTGCACTGTGTAAAAGGGGGTGGGTGCAGCTTAGTATGTGATCACAATAATACAGACAGAGTAAGGCTCTTCTTGACAGCATGAAGTGCTTTGGTTCATAAAACAAGCAATGACTGTGGATTCTGCAATGATGCAGCATTGATTTCTGTTTGGCATCATACCATTGGGTGCCCCATCTTTACATTCTTATTGCCACAGTAAACTGTTCTTGAGTCTCTTGGTATTAATGATGTATTTACGTTGCTGATGTTACTAATTCTGAGGATGATATCAGCTACTTCTCACTGTTAAGCCATATCAAATCCTGTAATAGGACACTTGCCACCAGCATGATGTAGGAGCCGAGTACTCTGTAATGGTGGAAGGCAGTGTCCACAATCATCTACAGATGAAAAGAAATATACAAACATAAATTTAGTAAAGAAGAATAGTAATTGTCTAAGTTACTACAAGTTTTATTTCTGCATTGTCTGTTAGAACAACTTATCCTTTTGGCCTTAGAAGAACAGATGTTTTTACACATGGCAAACATTACTGCATTCATTTCATCCATATCTCATCCACGTATTTATTCTAATTACTTTCCTCAGATTATCATTATAGAGTCACAGAAAATTTAACACACTCACAGAGACCACCTTTCACGTGTCCCCATACATAACAAAGTTTTTAGCAGTACTGCAGCTCACTTTTCCCAATTAACATCATTAATTTAAATAAATTTTTTCATCATAAAATAAAAACATATAACAAATGAATTTACTAATGACAACTGTTGGTGAAACAGATAGAATTTTTAATGTAACAAAGAGCAGCATCCTCAACTGTAAGCCAAATAAACCGAAGAGGTGGAGGGAGGGAGGGAGGGAGGGAGGAATGGTTTATTTCATTTTTGAAATCTTCTGCTTATTATTCTTTCCACACAACAGTACAACATTCTTCAGCCAACAAACAACCAGTGTTTTAGTACAAAATTTCACACACATTTATGTCCAGATCACAACATTTACACAGACTGGAAATGATAAATTGCTCTAGCTACCAGTGCCATGTGCATGTTGAATTCCTTCTGCCACTAGTTCTTGTTGTTTCTGGAGCTCAAGCAAAGTCTGTATTGCCAATTCCAATTGCCCTCGCCGTCTGCAGTCACTTGATGAGATATATAGCTATCAACAACAATAATTTTAATTAAAGATCACTAGGCATCACTACAACATACTAATTGGAAGTAAATTAATTCTGTCATTAGAGAACACTTCTGGTGATTTTTAAACACTTTATCAATATCACTTGACTGCCATACAATAGTCTAGGCTTTGAAATAACTAAAACAAGACTGAAACAAAAATATACTGAAACTTTTTTTTTCCTAACTTGTGACACAAAATCAGTCATCCCAACCAAATACACCGAAATATCAAAGAAAATTGATACTAAGCACACCAAATGACATTTTAGTATGAGAAAAGCTGATCATTGTTTATACTGAAAAGAAAGAAACAAAGAAAAATATCTTCCTTAGTTGTGTACTGATGATGGCAGGAAGTGCACAAATACAATATCTTATTTTATGCAAGAAATATGCTGGAATGGAAACTTAGTAAGAATGCATGTTGAAAACATTATAGCGAGTGTGTTTTTGTGTGTGGGGGAGGGGGGCAGCCACTTGTGTTCATTTCATGACTGTGTAGAAACTGCCACCTGCATAAAAGGATTTTGAGTAATTTGCCATGTACATTTAAAAAAATTTATGTAATGCAAAATGGGGTACACACATGGTGTAGTAGAATCACACACAATCATTACTTAAAATACACTAGATACTGCAACGAATAAACAAATAAGAAGTCTGTAGATTCCTAAGAGCACAATAGCACCCTTAAATAACGGCCCCCCCCCCCCCCCCCGCTCTTTTCATCTACAAATGCCTACGGCTCTTTAACTCTTGTTGTTATGGGTGGAACACTACACCAAAAATTTCTCCCCATTTTCTAAATTTGCATTCAGATAATTTGTGCAGCATGGTAATATGACCATACAGCTTCATCTAGCCCACCCAAACTTCTTCTAAACAATTTGTATCCTAACATATATAAAATATGTATTTCTTTCTGACTGCTTCCATTCATAGCAACATTTTATGGACACTGTGAAATCCAAAAGAAACTGGAAGACCAAACAAGTCATACCATCACCTAACTGTGCTGTCATTAGTTGTACAAGACATAGGTGTGACTACCAGTAATACATCTATAGGGAAGTGCCAATGATTCATTCACCAAGGTAGCATAAAGTACTGGTATTTGAAGGTATCATTATTATTAATATTATTAACGTTATTCTTTTGCTCTCAATCTATGTGCAAGAGTCAGAATGAATGGTAACTTATGAACACATACTATAGCCAGTCAAATCTATCTTCTCACAAAACATACTGCTTAATATTATTCTTGTGTCATTCAGTAATCTTATTTTGTATGTAGAAAAGATTATTCCCTCGAGTAATACAGGCCATTGTAACAGTGAATGATGTGTGTGTCCACTGTAAGTATTGTTTAAGTACAATACAATGAAGGAAAATTCTGTTATTCAAAGAAACAATTTAGTACAGAAACAATAACTGCTCAAATTGTGCACACTTTTGCCTTGGCAGAATTTTTTAGTCTCTTACTTGAACTGTGGTTGCCCTGTTACTATACTAACTTCTGTTGGGAAATTATATTCAATACTATGAAATACTCACAAACATTTAAACTCCTTAAGAAACAGTAATTAAAAAATAAGGTTTACTCATTCAAAGCTCCAATAAATAATAGTACATTAGCTTGACAATATGAAATGACATCCTAGATGACAATTTAGTAAAAAGTTCTAATTCCTAAAAGTCTCAAAAACAAGGAAAAATAAAGGTACATAATACACTAAAAACATTTAAGGAGATCACAATAACAATATATTACAGAGTACACAAAGGATAAAAATATGTTATCCACATTATCACCTGAGGAGTTATCCATTCTTTGCACATAGTTTATAGAATACTGAATGTTTTCATTAATATAAGACTTACCCTTATCAAGCCAAGGTCATCTCCTTCATATTCAGCAGCAGCTATTGCAGACTCTGAACTTGGATTCAGTTTATGAAACAGATTAATCAAAGCTGTGGCCTCATCTAACCTGTTAAAAAGGAATGCCAATGTCAATGAAAATGAACAATTTGTATGCAAAACAAAATAGAAACCAATTATGTAAGTAAGGCTGCAGAATTCTATTAATAATTTAACCTGCACTGAAGTCTACATTGGAAATGCCAAAGTCTTATTTCGAATTTTTTATTTAAATTAATAGACACATATTACTTTTACTGCAGATAAAATAATGTACTGATACCTGAAGGTATTATTATTAAATTTATGTTTATGAATAATTCAAAATTCTGTGGCTTTTCTGATCAATGCATTACATTTATTTTCCTCTTCTTGGTCTGTACACTGCTTTTTCTATCAGATTATTTCTGTCACTGGTCTAGTTATTTGATGCCATATTTTCTTTATTGTATGAGGTATCGATCACTGATGCAGACACATTTCAAAATGTACTCTAGTTCAGAAACATTTTACTTTCAATTCTTACCAGTTACATTAATGTGAATAATGTCTATGTTCAACATCAATATGTAATAACCACTTACAGACAGCAGGTAGCAGCACTAGCAGTGGAGGGTACATAAAGCATGTCGGAGGGAGGCGGAAACAGTACAGTCATTACTGTAATGCTGAAACGGACTGATTTACCTGACTTCCAAAAGGGAGTTATCATTGGCTTTTGAGTGAAGGGTGAAGCATTTCCAAAACAACTAAGTTTATAAACTGTTTGCATACGGCCGTGGTTAAAGTATACCATGGATGGCAAAACAGTGCTATCTAAAACCGGCTCTGAAGCAACTGTGGTGCACTGTGAGCCATAGATGAGGGGGTGAATGACAGCTGTGCAGATGCAGATGCAGATGCAGATGCATGGGCGACTAGAGGTCCAATTGTTGAGCACGTCACCACCCAAATGAACCAAGGGGCTACCAACAATGTCTCTTCAATAACCGTTCAGCAAACATTGTTGCCTATGGGCCTCTACAGCAGGTGCATGGTTCATGCACCCATGCTGACTGCTGCTCACTGGCAATGCTGAAGGCTGGAATTTACATGCCAATACCACACTGAATGTCCACAGAATGGTGGCATGTGGCCTTTACAGACAAATCATTTTTATGTTCTATTGGACAGATGGCCGTTGGTTCTTAGGAAGGCTCCAGGCCGGAAGAGAGAGTGTTATGGTCTGTGGAATGTTTTCATGGCATACTCTGGGAGATCTCATCATTCTGGAGGGCACAATGGATCAACATACCATATTTACTTGAATATACGCCGCACTTGAATCTAAGCCACACCTGAAAAATGAGACTCGAAATCAAGGAAAAAAAAATTTTCTGAATCTAAGCCACACCTGAAATTTGAGACTCGAAATTCAAAGGGAAAGAAAAGTTTTAGACCGCCCCTCCAAACGGAAACAAAGTTGGTCCATTGTAACATGAGACACAACTGAGGTCGAATGGATGAAGATACAGCTACAGTAATTTGGTTCGAGTCGTAAGCTTAACAGTTAAGCTTCACAAAATAGCCATTGCTATGTGTCAGGCGCTCCGTCCGTATTTATATGGGTATCCTTCCTTTTTCACGTGCTTTGTCTGGTTTGAATCAATTGCTTATTTTGCTTTGATCTGATAAGTGCTGTTCTCTTTGTTATAGGTGTTCATGTCACTCTAAGCTGAAAATGCATTATCGTACTGTGTCACGCATTGTTTGTCGCTTTCTGATAATGAGTGTTTACGACCTGTCGCCGCTCGCGGTATGGCTTGCTTTTGTGCACGCTACTGCGGCTTACAAAAAAAGAGGAATTGTCTCATAACCAAATCAACAGCTGTTATTTGTTGTTACTTACACTGCTGCTTTCTTTGATAATGATCAATAGACTGCGTATGATAGAATTTGTTCCGAATGAGAGTTAAGCGAAAATTTTTCTCCGTTTGAAAATCTTTGCAGACGTCTCTTTAGTACATTACATTCTGCACAGAAATTAGTCATCTTAGATTCGTGCTTCATTTCTGACTGTATCATTATTCAGCATAAGAATAATACGAATATAAACATGACATTATATGTATATTCTTCCGCATTTGCTGTTGTCTCACTCAAGTTTCATAGTTTATTAGGCAGGCAGGATTTAAATGAGATAGCAGCAAACACAAAAGAATACATGGCATAATGTTTACATTCTTCAACCTTTTCTTTTAATTTATTTACTGACGCATAGATTTTGGCGCCAGTATTTATCTTTGTGCCTGCAAAGCATGCCTGTGTAGTGCTACATATATTAGACGGCAGAAGTTAGTTGTGGCGGCACCTACCAACATTTTTCAGAACTTCCACTTACTTTGCACTCGATTCTAAGCCGCACGCGGTTTTTTGGATTATAAAAAGTGGAAAAAAAAGTGCGGCTTAGATTCGAGTAAATACGGTAGGTATGCATCTATCCTTGGGGACAATGTCCACTCCTACATGCAGTTTGTCTTTCCTCAACATGATGGCATCTAGTAGCAGGACAATGCAATGAGTCACACAGCTCACAGTGTATGTGCATGGTTTGATGAGCACCAGGATGGGTTTACCATACTCTCCTGGCCACCAAACCTCCCAGTTTTAAACCCAGTCGAGAATCTGTGGGACAACCGCAATCAGGCTGTTCACGCCTTGGATCCTCAACTGATAAACCTAGAGCAGCTAGCCATGTCACTGGAGTCGGCATGGCACTACATCATTGTTGGTACCTTCCAGAACATCATTAACTCTCTTCCTCCTTGTCTTATAGTGGTCTGCACTGCAAAAGGTGATTATTCAGTCTTTTCACAGGTGGTCACAGTAATGTGACTGGACAGTGTATAACGTTCCAAACTTTACATGGCTTGATTTATGAGATATAATTAATTTTTATCTATTATTCTTAACTGACAATTCTTAGGCTTATTTCAAATAAGAGTTCAGGTAACAGTCATCACTAGACAAGTAAACTCAGATGCATCAAAGCACTAGGAACAATTGTGCCCCAAGTCCTTTGATGTCCTGACAATAAAAAGCTTTTTTATTTTACTCTGAGTTCTCAACTTTAACTGAGCAAGAGACGGGAGGAAGGAAGATCGGGGTTTATCGTCCTGTTAATATTGAGGTCATTAGAAATGGATGAGCAAGACACTACAACAACACTGCCACATAGCAGTGAAAAGTTCTACCAATAGCACAATTATGGATAATATAAGAGCAACAAATAGTTGGAACATAATTCCCAATGTTTACCACTATTTATATGCCTCATCCAGCTATCTGGGCCCTGTTACACTAGTGTACCATTGCCAGAGATGAGACCATGGCTTCATGTCATAGGGAAAGCTCTGCTACTTTTGCACTCACACCTTGCTACACAAAGATTGGCTTAACAGACAATAATGTGGACTACTACTTCTTCTTCCTCTTGAGAAGCAATAATTTATAGGTTAAAAGGGATATTAAGTAACAACAAGTGAATTACAGTACAGGTATCATAAATATGGGGAAAAAAGTAATGGTCAAATACAAGGCACATTTCATATTGATTTACACATTGCTATATATAAATACACTCACTAAGAACCTCTATGCCTCAGCAGATATATGCACTTTTTCAATATAATCTCCACTGAACTGTACACACTTGCACCACCACCATGGCAACTTCTACAGACCCTCCTAGAGCCACATTTTTGTTGAAATCTATCATATCCACTGCAGAACAGCTGCTTGCCATTCCTAGAATTCTGCAAAATGATGAGCACACAGAGGTTTTCTCACAGCCTGAACAGGTGATAATCAGAAGAGGCCAAGTCAGAATAATATGGTCAGTGTGGCAGTACCTGGAACCCTATGTCATCTGATGGATGCCATGGTTGTCCTACTTATACGGGAGTGAGTGTTGTTGTTTTACAAGAACAAATCATTTTGCCCATTTAATTGGCAGTTTCTTTTGAATTGCACAGTGCAACCTCTGAATCTCCTTATATGCCGTGCTATTAATGGTGGTCCCTGGTTCCACCCGGTCAATGAGGAGGATGCTTTTCTTGTCCCAAAAGACTGTGGCAATGTGTTTTCCTATTAAAGGTGTGTACAGAACTATTACTGTGGGAGCTGCCTGTATGCTTCCACTGCATTGATTGGACTTTGGTTTCCGACTCTTGGTAACAGAGCCACATCTCATAGCCAGTCACAAGTTTGGACATGAAACCTACTGGGTCATGGCTGTGGCGTTGAAGGAGGTCATAGTACATGTCCTGGTGCTGTTGTGTTTGTGCTACATTCTGGGATTTGGGAATTAACCTAACAGACACCATCCCAAGCTTAAGGTGTTCACGCACTATGTGCTGTAGGGTGCTTCTGGAAAGTCTTGTGGCCACCTCCATCTCTGTGAATGTGATGCATCTATTCTCCCGAATATGCTTTTCCGCTCTCAAAATGTCAACTGGTATTACCTGTAATTTTCCTTTCAGAACTTGTTCTTTTCTCCATTGATGTGCGTCCAATTTTCCAGCCATCCAACCAGTTGTACATGATTTTTCATGACAATGCACATTCTTTACACATTGCCACCAATTGCATGTGAATATCCACAGTGTTTACACTGCCTTTCTATAGAAACCATGGTATACAGCACTGTCCTTGATGGTTGAAGTCCATATTGTCCACTATGACAGCAACTGGAAAAATGGGCTGCACTGTGCAAGGATTACACTTCTAGTGATTGTCCTGTCACGTACAGGTATGAGTAGGCCTTGCAACTGCATGATGTGTTAGATGGCACACAATGAGAAATGAGAATAAATAAAGTGTAAATCAATATGGAACACTCCTCGTAGAATTAACATCGGGATATATGCTACACTACAGAGAAACTGACCAGTGAGGAAATTAAGGTCAGCACTTCACTGCAAACAGGAAAATTATTTTTAAAAAATTGTTGTGCATATTAAATGGATCTCCTCCAAAATAGCAAGACTTGTTTTAAAACCGAAGAAAAAATGTAGAGAACAATGCTGTTCACCCCCTATCCACCAACATTCTCACAAACTGAGGAGGAGGTGGTAGAAGACATATGACTGTGAGGGACATGACTGTGAAAATGAAATGAAGACTAGAATGAGATTTTCACTCTGCAGTGGAGTGTGCACTGATATGCAACTTCCTGGCAGATTAATACTGTGCGCCAGATCGAGACCCGAATTCGGGACCATTGTCTTTCATGGGCATGTGCTCTACCAACTGAGCTACCCAAGTACGACTCACAACCCGTTCCCACAGCTTCAATTCTGCCAGTATCTCATCTCCTAACTTCCAAACTTCACAGAAGCTCTTCTGCAAACCTTGCAGAACTGTCACTCGTGGAAGAAAGAATAATGCAGAGACATGCTTAGCCACAGGCGGAGGACGTTCCAAAATGAGATTTTTCACTCTGCGATGGAGTGTGAGCTGAAATAAAACCTCCTGGCAGATTAAAACTGAATGCCGGACCAACACTCGAACTCAAGACCTTTGCCTTTCACGTGCAAGTGATCTATCGACTGGAAGTTTCGAAGGTAGGAGACGAGGTTCTGGCAGAATTGAAGCTGCAGGAATGGGTCGTGAGTCATGCTTGGGTAGCTCAGTAAGTATAGCAGTTGCCCCCGAAAGGCAAATGTCCTGAGTTGGAGTCTTTGTCCAGCACACAGTTTCAATCTGTCAGGAAGTTTCAAAGTTAACGATACTTCAGTAGGAAGCTTTGGGTATGACATCAGTATTGACGGATGATTTGTTAGTAGAATTTACTGAGAGAACAAGTTTGTCGTACATATACTCATCCAGAATCATCTTAATTTTCATGGCCTCTACCATATATCTTAGAGTTGGCATTTTAATTATTGGATTTAGCAATGTTAGTGGGAGAATGTGGCTGGATATCCTTCCTCTCACTATCTGTCACCCTCCCCCTCCCTGCTCTCCTCCAGATAGAATTTGTGAACCCCAACTGTTTGCATCTAGTGTTATTTGTTACAAAATTATGCACATCTTTTCTAAGTGTTTTACTGAGGTGCAATATCAGTATTCAGCTAGTTATATGTGGGAAAGCGCCTAAAAACCACATCCAGACTGACTGGCAGACTTGTTCTCATCGTTAATCCACCAGTGCACCTTCCTGAATCCTGGAAGTGGCATGCTAATGAGCATGCATTTCTGGATGGATCAATAGAGTCCTTCAGAATAAAACTTAAAAAATGAATTACCAAGGGCTAAATGTAAAAATGAAGTGAATATTTATTTTGTATGAAAAGCAAAATTCACTGAGAAGATCACAACATTATGAAGACAGAACAGCAAGTTCTAGTGATAGACACAAAGTAGAAACAATTTCTGTACTTGGTACTTGGAATTTTGTGTCCTCATGGTAGTTGCTGGCCAGCCAACTGGTTTCCTTGTTTCAAGCTGCATTTTTATTAAAGAATAAAGATATTGTAGAGGCTGGGGGTAATCTCGGACCACTCGAAAATTTTCAAAAGGAAAGAGGGAAATTATTAAAAAAAAAAAACAGATGAGAGTGTAATGCACCCCGTTAAGAGTGATAAATGTATTTCAGGTATACATTGCATTTCATTAGTCACAATGGCAAACAGTGAAGTAACTCAACAATTTTACAAAACTTTGGACATTACCTTCCATGTTGGCACAGCTCAAGAGATAACTCAGAAACACAGGCAATTCATAATGTCCGATGTGAAATTTTGGACAAAGTATGTAAAGTAATTCAAGATATGGAAAAAGGAATGGAAACTAGAGGTGATGGTGTTTTAATGAAAAAGATAATACATCTGAAGGCAACATGATATAAAATTACACTGTAAAACTATTTGGAGATGTCTAAAATGCTTCTCTTTTGAAGATGGCATTATACTACTGCCTCTAGGTGAAATGTAAAAACTAAACAGAGCAAGTTTGAAATCAGCCTTAAAGACCAAAATAATGTATAATCAACATGTCAAAAATTGTAGAAATTAACATGAAGTTGTAAAAACAGTTGATATGTTTTTGTATTTAAGAGAGTCGAAGGCATAAACTAAGAGTACAGGAAAATAAATCTACAGAAGACTAACAATAATGGATTAAGGTGCTTTTGGTGAACTGTAGGGGGCAATTAAAGTGTTTCTGCTTGAGGGTGTTGCTACAGCATGATGAAATATAGTATGACTCTGATGCGTGTATATAAGCAGCAACTGTGGGCAAAGGATCAGTGTGGCATTTGTGTCTTTCCAATGAGCGTGTAGTAAATGCAGAAACCTGAACTATGGTGATGTTATTACCAAATGCAACCAAACAGGACCAACATGCTGCTATTCTTTTCTCGGCTGCCAAAGAATAAACACCAGTAGACATCCATCAGAGAATGAAAAATGTGTATGAGGCAGCAAGTCGCTAGAAAACCATCATCAGGGAATGGTGTACCAAGTTCTGTGCTGGTCACAATTCGACACAAGATGCCAGTCCATTTGGGAGGCCAGCCTAATCCATTACACTGTCTCCAGAGGTAGACATTCAAGCACATACCCAACAGTCCTGATCTCTCCCCATGTGGTTATCATGCCTTCGATCCCTTAAAAAAGGTCTTCAACGGTCAATGATTCCTGTCAGGCAAGCAGGTACGAATTAAGACAGTGAAAAATGTATATTTAACATAAACTTAACAGGTAATTTTACTCAGTGAATGATGGTGAGATGTTAGTTTGGAATTGCTAGGGGAGGTGGAAAAACAAAATAGTAGACTGGATTGTAAGACTTAATTATGATGAAAATGAAATGAAGCAGGGTGGGACGTACAGCAAGACAAATGGATAGCAGATGGACTGTGATGAGTTCTTTGTGGTATTTAAGGAAATAGGAAACAAATGAGACAACAAGATAGTGAAAGGAGAGTGGATACAGTGGGCATTCATAAAGTTTTGAGACTTGTCTCGCAACAAAAAATTTACTAAACATTTTTGTTCAATGAACTTAAAGTCTTCAAAATACTTATGACCCTTGGGCATCAACACACCACTGCCAGTGTTTCTTCCATTGTTCACAGGCTCCCTGGAACCCTTCACATGGAAGGCTGTCAAAGGACTTCATCAAAGCTGCCTGGACCACTGGAATTGTGTCGAATTACTTCCCTTTCAGGTCTCTCTTAATTCAGGAAACAAAAAGAAGTTTCTGGGAGGTACGTCGGCCCTGTAGGGAGGCTGCAGCAGTGTTGCCACACGGAACTTGGCCAAAACATCACCGGCGGAGAGTGACGTGTAAGAGGGCACACTGTCATGGTGAAGAAACCAATTGTGTTTGATCTCAGGGCAGACATGGTGGACTTGGTCCTTCAAATGGCGGAGCACTTCAGCATCATGTGATAGAGACATTCTGTCCTGCAGGAACAAACACACTTTCACCAAATTTTCATCAGTTTGGCATATTGAGGTCTCCCAATGCAGGGATGGTCTTCAATCCTCGCAGCTATCTCTGAACCTCTTGTGCTGCACGCAAACTATTTAATGTAACATGGCTTCTTCCTTATTGGCCTTCTGAACCATATCAAAAGCCCCTCCAACAGTTTTGTTCAATTTCGCACAGAACTTTATCGAATAATGCTGCTCCAAATAAAGATGCATTTTCAACTTTACGAGGTTTCGTTGGAGGCACTGACATGCACTCATGCCACTATCGATCTGCTCGTTCCACCATCTCAGAGGTAAATGTTGCTAGCGTGGTCTCACTACTTCACCCTATTGGTGGAATATGTATGTGTGCCCTCCCCTACTCAGGAAAAAATCAGTCTTGAAGCTTTGTGAACACACTCTGTGTAGCATTCAGAAACATGCAGGAGGAACATAGATGCATATAGCCCTGTAGAGGAATCAGTTTTCCACTGTAGTATCAAACGGCAGACAACAAACTGAAACTTATCAGGTAGACAGACACAAATAAATTTTACATAATTAAAAACAAAAGGACAGACAGACGACTGAAGCATTGCTTTTTTTGTAGTTAAATACAGATTATGGTTTCTCAAAATTTCATTTTGATGAACACAACCTTAGTAAGTGTTGAAACCTAGGTCAATGTACCAAACAGGTATCTGCAACTGGTTGACTGTACAATTCCTATGTTTGAAAATTATATATGGTTGCCAAGAAATGGCCATGTTTAACACTTAAGTATAGTGATCTACACTACATTTTCCTTCATCTTTGTCAGCTTTTCATCCCTTAATCTGGATTCTGATTTATGTCTTCACTCTCCAACTTTCCTCCAATTATTTCATCTTTTCTGTCCCAAAAGAAGAAGCTGTGGTTCTGCCATGAGTATAGATTTTTTTAAATTTATTCTTATATACTTCTTTTTGGTTAAATTCAGCGTTGAGCCTCCTAAAGTCAGTAATTTGGAGAAATGCAAGAAAGAAACTGTAGTATTTTACGTTTTACACAATCTCTCGGAAGCTGTGAATTTTATAAATTCAATACCTGAAGCCATAATTTTACCATAATCTTTAATTACATTATCACATTTTTATCTGCCTGTACTGTACTTCATAGCAATTATTTTTTATTGTACTTTTCAGTTTCCTTACCTGAAGTGTGTTGAACAAACTAATTATTATGTACTTACCTGCCATCAGACACAATGTCTAAGAGAAGAGAATCAATATTTCTGTGCCACGCAAGGTAGAAGGCTAATGGGCCAAAATGACGAGTTGATCTTAACTTTGAGAAATGACGTGATTTCTCCACATGGTCAAATGTTTGATCTCTAACTCTACAAAAATCTGGAGAGTCTGGATCAAACTGCACACATGCTCGATCTAGTATGAATTCATACTCTCCAGTATCGAGCAACGGCTGTAATAATATGAAGTAGAAATGTCAGTTAAACATACATACACAGTGATAATTTGTTGACCAAAATAACAAAAGAAGCAGAGATCTGGAAAAGGCAATGAGTAGCTTATGTTACATGCTTTGTAGTGTTTCATACTAACATTTTATTCTCGTCTCTTACCCATACTGCTTACTGATTTTATGGAATAGTGACCTCAAGTTTTCAAGAATGAAGAAATCACACAGAAGCAAGTAATGTCAATCCACAAAAGGCAGAGCCTAATATTCCAGGAAACTCCAATAATCCACTACCTGAGTAAGTTTCACATCTTTCTCCCACACAAATGGGCTAAATGTCATGAGTTTCTGGTTCTCTCGCCTGTCTTATTATTTTAATAACTTCTACCTCTGTTGATCTGTTGTGGATAAGGGACAGCAGCTGGTCAAACATTTACCAATGAAAATCACTAAACGGCCTATCTTTTGAGAAGTTGCTTTATTTAGACACTGAGTTTTGGCATCTCAATAATGCTATCTTCATGCCACTATGCATTCCATGTACAGACAATCAGATAAATTGATACTTGCATAACTGGAGCCATCACTATCTGTATTCCGTGAATTCATTTTTGGATTGTTTTCTTCGAAGGCTTGACAACAACTGACCGTTTCTAAGTCTTTGAAGTAAACACTCTAAAAACAAATTCACAGAATCCAGATATTGGTGACTCCAATTATGCAAATATGAATATAGGGAGCAGGATAAATGGAATCGACTGAAGCATTTGTTAAATGCAAACAAGAGTGCCTTAACTGTCTAAGGTCATTCCCAATAAAATGGTACACTGTGTGCAGAGATATATTGTTCCTTGCTTATAACAGCGTATAATAATGAGCATAAATTCTTGATGAACATGAGTGCACGTGCGTTGGCTGTTAGTATGACATAATGGGATGACTGTGTGAATGATTTCATAAATAGGAAGATTAGGATGTTAGAAGATACTACTGGCATTGTGCAAATGGCTATGAGTTGGTTTGATGCAGTTAAGAAAAATAGTGTAGAAGTAGCAGCTCCCTTGTGAAAATGTGGAGTCTGAAGTAGTTGTAGTGCCGAACAAAGCATGTGTGACTAGTACTGTTGTTGTTGTTTTTGGGGAGGACACAAGACAGCGAGGTCATCGGTCTCATCGGATTAGGGAACGAAGAGGAACAAAGTCGGCCGTGCCCTTTCAAAGGAACCATCCCAACATTTGCCTGGAGCGATTTAGGAAAATCACGGAAAACCTAAATCAGGATGGCCAGACGCGGGACTGAACCGTCATCCTCCCACAGTGCTAGCCACTGTGCCACCTCGCTCGGTGACTAGTACTGTGTTTTGAGGCTGTGGGATCTGGGCCAGATGCACAGGGAAACACGTGCTGGTGATTATTGTGCCATGCAGAGTGGAACTGCAGTGATTTTATTGTAGATAGTATGAAGAACGTACAAGTAGCTGCTGATGATGCTAGTTGTGTTGTGCATGTCATGGATAATGGGGTAGTACAGACTCTTGTGTGTCCAAAGGATGCACATTCCTCACCAATTCTCATGGAGTCACTTTCTCCAAACAGGGGAAGCAAGAGAAGAGGGAAAGACATGTATAAGGCTAATGAGTGGACCCACAAGACTTAATCCTTTTAAGAATGTGTGCCAGAGTATCAAAGTGGATTTGAGGATTTGCAAGGGTATAGGTAATGGGGGTAAGAGAAAAGGCTTGAAATTTTTCTCAAAATTATAGTCACATTCAGGGAGTCATTGTTTCACCCGAAGGAGACAGCTGCAAGTGAGACATCATTGGAAGGGTCTATTATCATTAAAGTAGAACCATGTAAGCTGCTTATGGCATCAATACAATTCAATGCAAATGGTAAAGTGCTGAAAAGCAGCAGGAAGTCAACTTTGAAAAGGAAAGCTATAATGAAGTATTGCATTGCAGGCTGAAGTCAATCTCTAAGTAACTGTAAGATAAGGGAGGTACTTGGAGCTACTGACCAGTACATTGTATGTGGTGGAGCTGCAAGTAGTTTGTGTGCAAATGTACTTTTAAAGAAAGTGTGTTTTGAGGAAACACAAGGGAAACTTATGTTTCAAATGCAAAGACCCAGTTGATGTACCAAAACAGTAGGTTAATACACTACCTGACCTGCAAAGAAAGAAGCTGCTGGGTATGACTATGAGGAAAGTAAGGGACATTGGAATCCTAATAAATGGTGCAGTTTGTGACGTGCCTGGAACAACTTTCCCCCTCCTAGTCACGATTATATGTGCAACAATGATCCAATTGACACACCCTTTCCTGTTCTGGCCAAATAAGCCACTGGAGATACTACTGGTCCAGAACTTTACCGTTTTGAGCAATACCTTAAACCAATACTCATTAGATAAATTTATATCATCATAGAAGGGGTGGACTTCCACAGAACAGATGTTGCAACACACCTAGCAGTACCAAGAGAAGCAGCATAACATTATGAATATAAGTATTTTAGCTACCAGTACTGTAGCGATTCTCATCGCCATTTGTGTAATTTGTGTTTTTTTTGCAAGTGAAAGACTGAACCACACCTAGAATTACCTGTTGCATGGTTTAGTAATGTGACTGGAAATAACAGAGAGTAACAAGTGAGGCATAGATCTATACATTAGTAAATAAAGGGTAAGGAGTCATCTGGGAATTAATGTAAAATATTAAGTAAATACATGTAAAGGACCATGCTTTGTGGAATTCATTTTAATTAAAGGGAAAAAATATCCAGCAATGGATGAAATAATTATGAAGATGGATATTAGTTTGTCAGAGGGAGGATCCGAGTGCAAAAATTCAGGACGAATTTTATAAAGATTGTGAGAATATTGCACAGCAGAACAGTATTAGCATGAGGAATAAAATTTTTAAGCTGTCTCGAATGACATGTAAGCATAGTGCACCTGCACAGTTCGAAATGGTTGAGCAACAAGTATTAACACTTGGGGGCGGGGGTTGTAGGAACATGAACAAGCAACAACTACATTGCCACAGACTGTGTGAGAGAGTGTCAAGCGTCAGACACGCCCGATTCAGTACATTATTTCAAAGGAGGCTTAACAATATTCTATTAACAGCAGTGTGGAGTACAGTACTTTATCATGTGAGCACCTCTCCTCGCATATGTCTGTCCCCTTCTATTTTTCATCATTAAAAAATTATTTTATTAATATCACGCATAATTCCCTC
The DNA here is from genome assembly GCF_021461385.2 of Schistocerca piceifrons. NCBI lineage: Eukaryota > Metazoa > Arthropoda > Insecta > Orthoptera > Acrididae > Schistocerca > Schistocerca piceifrons. The sequence continues at coordinate 670,725,530 of NC_060139.1, forward strand.
TCCTGATTCATTCTTACTGGAGTGGCCTTCAAATGACTTGACAATGGCCAAAAATGGACACAGCAGTACTTGGCACAAAAATATTTCCATTGTCACAACATATTGTAAATTTGAAAAATGGAGCTGCGGACATTGCAGTTTGTTACAAGTCATCAGTCTGTCAAAATATTCAAACTACATGGCAAAATTTAAATTAAATGTGTTATCTTACATCGATACAAATGGAGTGAAAGTTGCGGAAGGCATTTCTCCATTGATCCTAATGCAATATGGTACTGGTGGACAAAAAGATAAACTCATGGCTAGAAAGGCAAGCTCCAAATCTTTCTGTGGGCCTTAAACAGAGAAATATCCTGAAATTAATAATGGTGTACTTGCTTACAACAATGAACTTCAGAATGATGGTTGTGCTGTCTCTTATGAAACGATTCAGAACAAAGCTCGCGAGACAGCTGCCACACCCATTGTTGACAGAAAGGATTTTAAAGCAAGCACTGGTTGGGTGATTCATTTTATGAGATGGCAAAATTTCAGTCTATGAAGGAGGCTACACAGATTAGCTAATCAAGTTCCATGATTACATAATACATGTGCAGTAGCAATATGACTGTTTGCTCTCCCAGGCTGGAAATGCTGTGTTTTTGGAAATGCCACATACTACCACCCTTGCTTGAACTGGTTTAAAAAGTTTCCTTGTGAAGATGACTGGAGCAGAGAAACTAAGTTGCACAGTGATATTGTGCATTACTGTAGACGGCAATAAACTTCCACCTATCTTTAAAAGGAAGACATTACCAGAGGAGATTACCACACATGGCATTCACTCATGAGTTCAGGAAATGGGGTGGATAACAGTAGATTTGATAGGGTTGGTTTGAGAAAGTCTGGGGAAGGTGACTAGGGGCATTATAACACAAGAAGTCCCTTCTTGTCCTAGACAGCTTCAGGGGCCACCTTGTGGAAGCTCTAAAGGAGAAAATGAAATTAAGTCCCATCCCGTTATCATCCCTGGAGGTTTAATGTCCCATCTTCAACCTTTAGCTGTCAGTGTCAACAAACCCTCCAAAAAACATCTTTGACACCTGTATTCAAAATGGATGGTTGTGAGATCTCATCATCTGACTCCAGGAGACAAGATATGGAAGCCATCAACACCGACGATGTGCAAGTGGAGGTGCATGGAGAAAGTAGTGTTGATATTGTTAAGAAGAGTTTTTAAAAAACAGGAATTTCTTGTACCACTGACAGTCCCGAGGATGACATTTTGTAGAATAATGAAAATGAAAAAGATGATGTGTTATCTGAGCCTGAAAATAGTGATGAAAGTGAGGTGACAGAATAGTCAGAGAAAAGAAACAGTGAAACAATGAATTGCTACTATTCATTGTAGCCATTATGAAACCAGTTCTTTTGAGCCAACAGAAAATAAATACCGGTAGGCACCACTTTTTTCACAAATTACTATAAATATAGCCTTTACCTACCAGTAAATTGTTTCCCTCCCTTTCTGAATTCCTAGAAGCACCACTCTGCTACTCACGTAATTCCCTCTCTAATGTTTTCAAGAAAAGAAGGGGGAATTACACGTTAAAATGTGGTAACTACATCTAAAGACTACACAATAACACCTTTCGAGCTCCGAACCTTGCATAAAAGATTGCTCTGAAACTAAACATTTGTCAATCAGAGAATGATGATATGCTCAAAAAGCTGGAGCAGATTTGGTCACACATGTGAGAGGAATCGCGTCATGAACCACTATATTACCCTCTCCTTCCTTCCACTCTGGGCCAGAGTTTGGTCATTCCATCTGTATCACAGATACTGTGGAAGACCAGCTCCATTAGTTGCAGGATGACATAGTGACATACAATGAAGTGCTGCCAACTGCTGCCACTTTAGAGTCTAATTCTGTGAGTTCACAGCCGTCCGACTGTGGGGTGCAACTTTGTCTCTGCAAGCTGTCACTCCTACCAGACACAATGTGACTGAAGATGAAGGCTAAGCAGATATTCTGCAGATGAAGAATGCATCTGTCTGACTGCAAGCTGTTCGACTTGGGAGTGGGGCACCTAGTGCCGCCAGCCCTGGGCAGTGCAAGAACCACCTTATCGGCTGTATGCTGGGGGACTTCTGCCTTCTTACCATCACACCAACCACTAATACCTCGAAGCCAGACCAAAGTGCAGCTATACTTAACGAGAGTGCTGAGGCTTCAATGGACAACACAGACATGCTGGGCTGTCAAGATGCAATGACTGCAATTCTGTCCAATACGGGGCTGTGGAAATGACCATAAGCAACACTGGGTGCTTTGACCGCAGATTTCATGGCAGGTGCTGACGCGCCACTCAGCACATTGCTGCATTGTGGACATAGCATGGCTGCTACCAGGCTGCAACGAGGAGGAGACTGAATCACTCTAAAACTCTCATCAACAAATGAATTTTAAATGAATGCTGCCTCACTGACACACTGGATGTGACACACATCCTCATCGCTGCCTCGCCACTCAACCGTCCTGTCCCCTCGCAGGGAGTCACATCCAGTGCAACCCTTATGGTATCCTTCCAATGAACTGAAGTCTGCCACCTGCATTATCCATGACTGAACCTATGTGATCTTTCTATTTCATATCTCCACTAATTGTTACACCCGGGTATTTGTATGAAATGACTGCTTAAAATTGTGATTCACTGCAACAAAGTTACGCGACAGAATTGACAGCCAGTCTTTATATTCATGTGCTTACAAACAAATAAAAGTACTCTAAACTATCCCAGAATTTGGAATTATTACTTCCTTTCTTGTTGAGTAAAGGAGGATAGGTTTGGGGCAGTTAAAAGGAAAGACATATCTCTCAGACTCAAGTATGAGGGGAAACCACAGGGGAGACAATGATATTTTCAACTTTATTATAGTACAAGAGAAAGGTATTTAGCAAGAAATGTTACAATAAGAAAAAAATAATCATACTGCATACTGAGAAACAAGCTAAGATCCAGTACTTCAGAAAGACAGTCTTAATTTCCCCTTTGGAACCATCATGGACAAAACCTGTTGTGCGCTCTAGATGTTGAGAGACTTGTAAAGCATTTCACAGGATGATCTCCAGACAAGTCTCAAGGCAAGGGAACTAATCAACTAAGCTAGGGATTATTTAAGACTCCATCAGTCTGGGGTGCATACTCCTCATTGTAAGCATAGACTGTAGAGCAGTGCTTCGGCCAGACATAATGTTACAGGTTCCAGGTCAGATATGTGCATCTTGGGTATGAAGAGACTGTGATATTATGCAAAGTGGTGGTTGCTGGGACTAAGTTATACAGAAACATATAAAATTAGAGCAAATGGCGGCCTTTATCTTGGTTGACTAGGCCACTGAAAGGATTCTACTTGAGGATCTATATTAGTGACAATACTATAAGTGCATAATGTTGAGGCATACAGGCAGAGGGTGGGTAGGATAGGGGGACATAAGATGGTGCCTTACTGATACTGCTTGGATTCTCACACAGTGCCTCTCAATTGTATACGTACTGTCATTGGCACACAGGAAAGGGTATACTGTTCTACACCAGAATAAAATGAGGGCTTAATGTTACTTCAGTATTTGACTGGAAAAGGAGCAGGAAAAATCATCAAAACAGTTTGTGACAACTCACTTGATTAGAAAATCAAGATATTACTACAGAAAGTTTCGAGAACTTTTCCATAAGAGTGCTTGACCATTCGGTGCATTTATAAAAGCCTAGCGAACGATACTGAGATAAAACAGCCACTGATCATGCACAATTTAATTCACTATTACTGGTGCCCCACATCAGAAGCAAGCATCATCAGCTAATCAATGCCCTGGTGCCAAAACATTATGGATTAAAAGCACAGTTTGGTACCAAGTTTAAACACATGAAAAATTGGTAATTTTGAACTTAAATATGGGTAGTTTGTGGCTGTTTTATCAGAATACTAATTGTGATGGTCACTGTGTCCCTGGCACATGATGTCTGCATTTGCTAGCAAATGATGGAAACTCTTTTTTCACTAAAGGGGCAGAAGTTTAACTCAGTGCCAGTCAGAATGCTGTTATGCATAAAAAGTAGAAGACTATTTTTAGAGGCTTCCACCAGCTTCTGAAAGTGGAAATCAATGTGTTAATATATGGGATGCACATTTGCTGCTAATCTTTTCTTGTAAAAGATGATTTCACATTTAATCAATAGGTCGGGCAAAGTGAGCACCAAATACTACCCAAGACAAACATTTGTACTCAATATAACTGTTACATGACTGGCTCTGATTTTCTGGTCCTAAAATGTTCTTTGGATCAAAGGAGATTCCATTTGCCCTCATTTCTTGGAATGCCATCTCTCAAATACTAAACCCTAAAGAAATGGCCATCAAATGTGTAGTCCAGTAGATTTCTTGCAAGTACCAGTGTAATATTCTACCAACATGAATTATATTATCCCTTGAAATAGTTTGGAGATGTACGGTATTCTACGATGCAACTAGTTATGATATAAAACGTTTTTTATATAACATTTCACAAACTTTCCTACAAAAAACGTTGTTTTGATTGGTTTCAACAGACAAATGTCAAGTAATCTACAATAGGAATAACTTGAAAACATACCTTAAGGTGTTGTTCTTCAAACATATGAGGTGTCCTTAATTTGCGACCAGGAAGAGGGAAGTAGATTTGATTGCAACGGAAACGTTCATCTCTGTCCGCATGTCGTAAAGTACCATCAGGGTCTCGAGCAACAATCAATCTGTCCTATGGGACAAGCACACAGCATATGACAATGCACACACAGCAAAAAAACGGGGCACAAATTCAGTCAGAGCTACTGACAAACAACTGACGGATTGAATCAGCATTATTAGCTCCCTGCTACAAAAGCGTTACTTTTGCTTATGAGTTCTTTCAAAGCAAAATTTTTTCTGGTGGGTGTCTAGGCAGTACAGGGCAAAGGAGGAAATTAAAATTCATTAAGCAAAAATTTGTCAGTTGAGTCAAAGTTCTTAGCAAATTGGTTCCAGAGAAATTGGGGAAATAAAGCCATGGTAAATTTTGTCTCATTATTTCTGAAGTGAGCTGCTTTTTCTGAATCACTGGTAAAACAAGGAAGAAGATAAAATCATTTCATTTCAGTATTGGTCTGGAAATTGCATTCAGGCTGTAAAAAGCAAAGGACTTTTAGGAAGAGACTTATACAGAATAGTAAGCACATCAACTACTTCACCTATTTATCACCCCCCCCCCCCCCAACACACACACACACACACACACACACACACACACACACAGTTAGCTGAAATGACAAGACAGAACATCTCCGAAAGAGTAGAAATATTTAAGAATGTGATCTTATTTTTCACATTCTAGATTTCTTAATATCCACTGCTGTCACACATGATCCATGCTAAGCCACCTACATCTATACTCCGCTAACCATCTTATGATGTGATGGAGGGCATGTTGTGCACCATAGTCACTTTGCCCACTTTCCTGTTTGTCGCAAATGGTCCCCTGGAAGAACATTTGTTGGTAGGCCTCCGTGTGAGCTAAGATCTCTCTAATTTCCCCTTCTTGGTCTCTTCATGTGGTGAATGTATGAGAAATATATATACATTGGTTGACTATTTTAGCTAAGTATGCTTTCATAATTTTAACCGAGATGCACAATACCTCTCTTCTACCACAGGTCACTGGACCTGGATGAGCATGTCCATGACAGTTTAGTGCTTACTAAACAAATTCTCTGGTAACTCTATCAGTTCTATATGATAAGCAGGGGTGGCACTAGGATTTTTGGACTCCAGATAAGCGTTCAGCATTCTTAGCTCCTTCCTCTATTTACTTATTTTAAACTTTGATTTTTTTTTTTTTTTTTTTTTTTTTTATGAAGTAAACACAAATTAATGTTAGAGCATCAAAGAATGCCTTTCTTAAGAAACTTTTTTCAATTCTTGAAGTTAACATAAATTCCATACTTAATAAAAGTATACCTTCTTTCTAGCTTTTTTTAGATGTAAACTCTTTCATTATCCCAGTATAATGTGGGAGCTAACTTTCACTCTACTGTACTGTGATCATAGCTATTCCAAAAAGTCACTCTTGCCACATTGTAGTTCTAACGCAATTCTTAACTCTTGAAAGAATGGCCATTCTGCTTGGGTAACACTAACAGGCAAAGTGCAGAAAATCCATAAGGCTACCATTATGATCGAAATATGTTATTAAAAATGCACTTATGAAAAGCACTGAGGAGCCACAGAGGAGGAAGTGGCTCAGATACAAATTAGCTGTGTGACAATTTTTTGACTGCAAATTTCTTTTTTCAAATCTTATTTATCAACAACTATGCTCTACAAAGATGCCATATTTTCTACGTGCTTTGATAGTGTAGAATTGTATAGGCTTAGCAGTTCCATAAAAAATCAACTGTGTCCATTTACGGCAGCATGCCTGGAGGTAAAGTTTCCTATGATAATATTGAATACCTTTAGTTTCAAATTGTTCTCCATGGTCAGGTTTAAATGTTGTTCTGGTTTTTCACAACAAGATATATATAATTTTAGGGCGCAAAACTGCTACATCAATGGGAGCAAAACTTCAGAAGGAGGTCAACTAAAAATGGAAGTAAATCTTTGAAAACTGCTATTGAAGGGGAGTAGGTCAAAAGTGTCTCACCGTCCATGGTTGAGAGTAGTGGGGACAAAGCATGGGAGGATCACCATTTAAAAGATGTCGATGATTAAAGAGACAGTGCCCAATCTGGAGTCTAGTTAAAACTACCTTCTCCCGATGACGAGGCCAGGAGGAAGAAGTCCAAGCACAGGGAAGAGGTTTTAGTATATATATAGTATACTGTATCCGCTTATGGCATCAGATGTATTGGACAGCCTGGAGAACACCGTAAAGCTCCACAGTAAAAACTGAACACTGATCGGGAAGCTGAAATCTAATAGGGTTGTTGCCAACAATACAGGCACTTCCAACACCAGAGGTGGTCTTTGAGCCGTAAGTGTAAATAACTGTGGCATCTTCCATTTGTGTGCATAGAACAGCAGATGCCCAACAATAAACTGGGGGGGGGGGGGGGGGCAGAGGGTACTATACTATCCTTGGGAAGGTGGCACACATTATTTGCAAATCTCAAACAACATATTCTTTTTCCTCCAATTTTTACTCCCTTGTCATCTAGTGGGCATTCGCCATTCATATTTTATTGTAATTGCAGAATGAAAAGTTTAGGAGTCAGGTAGCAGCCTTTCCTTATGCCTTTTCCTAGTCCTGCCCAATTAGTATTTACTGCTCTGACTTTCACTGATATTTTTTTATTTAAATAAACTAAGGTTGTACGCTGTCTGTTTTTCCAATCCACTGTTTTTTCCCCTCATTATAGTTGCAAATTTATCCCAAGTCACATGATCTAGTGCCATTTCCTGCTCTGCAAAACACAAATGTACATTCTTTCCTTTTCAATAAACCACTCTCCCAAAATTTGCAAGAGTCCAAATGCATCTTTTGAAACTCTACACCATCTAAAACAAAATTGCTCCTCACCCAAGCCAAATTCCCCTCTATCTCCTTTTACAGTCTTTTATTATTAACAATATGCAATCAAATAAACACACCAGTTGCACATTTTGTTTTTCTCCAAATGTGGTCGACACTGGCTGTGGCATTTAAAATAAAAATGTAAGAATGACTGCTGAGTTTATTCGAGTGTATATCAACATTATAGCTGCAGAGCTTGCACCCACATTGCCCCCCAAGATGGACAAAAAATAAATGTTATTAATGATTCTTAACATGGCTTTGCTGCATGTGAAATAAAGTTAACTTCCCTGTACCACTGCATTTCTTGGTTCCTTGTTTCTTTGATACTGGACTCGTTACCATTACCAGAAAGTCCTCTGGCCATTCACCACTATCATATAATTTGTTACATAACCTCAATATTTCTCTTACTCTTTCTTGACTTAAAACATTTCAGTATTTCACCTGGTATTGTATCTGTATACCTACAGCTTACCCATTTTCATTGCATCTACTGCACTCTCCACTTCTTCTATTACATTTGGTGATCTTTTCTCCTCCTCATTGTCATCATTATTATCGGCATCATAATATACAGTGTTTTACATTTCAAGTAATAGAGTTGTTGGCTTGTAATGTGTGTTACAGCTGTTTTACATACTCTTTACATCTCTGGGGAATGCCTTCATGATCTTTGTACACTATGTTCTTGTTTTCACTGAAAATTTCTATAATAGCACTTCCTTGTCTGTTTTGGTACCATGTTGCATTCTTTACTCCACTGTGCAGTAAATCGTATTATCCCTTCTTTAATTTTTAACCGCACTGCAATCATCTTTTAGCCATTATTTACTTTTTTTACACCCTAATATGTTTATCTTTTCTCTATGCATGTCATTATTCATCAAGTGGTTCATCTTTTCTTTCTTGCATCTTCATTGTTCTGGTTTTTGAATTTTCTTCTCTCCTCTGTCTTCGGTGTGATGCCTGGTTTTTTCCTCTTTTCTAGTTTACGTATCGTATACTTCTCTGCCCTGATTTTATGGTTCTTTCTTTCAGCACAGTCCAACAATCACTGACATTTTTTGATGGTTCTTTGTCTTGTAATGACTTACTAAGCTAAAGTGATAGCATTTCCTTAACTCTTTATTGTCTTGATCTTATCTTCTCCAGGTCGCACTTCTTCACCATGACAGTCTTCTTCAGTTTTTTCTTACCTCTGCTGTAAGGAAACTGTAGTCACTGTTTAATATCGGCACCTGGTAGAGTCCCACTTCTGCTTTCTTCCACCTGTCTAAAATCCATTTGGTTTCTATATTTATCTCATGGTGATTCCCAGTCTTGACCCTCCTCCTGTGATTTTTGAACCACATATCTATCTCTACTAGCTGTCTTTCCCTGCAAAAGTCAACAAGCCATTAGCCTCTGTCATTCCCCCTTCCGAAACCATGAATGCCAACTATGGTTCCTTCCTTCCCTTCTCCTACCATGACATTCCAGTTGCCCATTGCTATTTTGCATCGTCCTTGATTATTTCCCATTATTTTCTTTATTATGTTTCCTTTATGAGCTGATGATCATGCTCTGAAGCTGGCCTGTATACCAGGATAATAAATATGCCTTTTTGTACTCCTTTCAGCCTCACATCAATAATCCTATCTCACATTTTCCATGTACTTACCCATTTCCTTTTGTCATAATCACTACTACTCCATACCTCCTCTCATTTATAGTTTTCCATCTCTCTTTTAACGTTTTCCAGTGTGTAGCAGTGTCCTGACATTCCAGATAATGATTCTTGTTTTGATATTGAATCTCCTGTCACACTGTGCAATACAAAAAAAGTCAGAATTCCAAGAACAAGGCAAGGGCAACTTGGAGCATTACTAGGTTGTGGTGTTGTCATCACTCCAGAGACTGGTTTGATGCAGCTCTCCATGTTACTCTATCCTGTGCAAGCTTCTCCATCTCCCAGTACCTACTGCAACCTACATCCTTCTGAATCTGCTTAGTGTATTCATCTCTTGGTCTCCCTCTACAATTTTTACACTCCACGCTGCCCTCCAACACTAAATTGGTGATCCCTTTATGCCTCAGAACATGTCCTACCAACTGATCCCTTCTTCTAGTCAAGTTGTGCCACAAATTTCTCTTCTCCCCAATTCTATTCAATACCTCCTCATTAGTTGTGTGATCTATCCATCTAATCTTCAGCATTCTTCTGTAGCACTGCATTCTGAAAGCTTCTATTCTCTTCTTGTCTAAACTACGTATCGTCCATGTTTCACTTCCATACACTGCTACATTCCATACAAATACTTTCAGAAAAAGACTTCCTGACACTTAAATCTATACTCGATGTTAACAAATTTATCTTCTTCAGAAACGCTTTCCTTGTCATTGCCAGCCTACATTTTATATCCTCTCTACTTCGATCATCATGTTATTTTGTTTCCATAATAGGAAACTCATTTACTACTATAAGTGTCTCATTTCCTAACCTAATTCCCTCAGCATCGCCTGATTTACTTTGACTACATTCCACTATTCTTGTTTTGCTTTTGTTGATGTTCATCTCACTGTCTATTCCATTCAACTGTTCTTCCAGGTCCTTTGCTGTCCCCAACAGAATTACAATGTCATCAGCAAACCTTAAAGTTTTTATTTCTTCTCCATGGATTTTAATTCCTACTCCAATATTTTTTTCATTTCCTTTAGTGCTTGCTCAACATGCAGGTTGAATAATATCAGGGATAGGCTACAACCCTGTCTCACTCCCTTCCCAACCAATGCTTCCCTTTCATGCCCCTTGACTCTCATAAGTGCCATCTGGTTTTTGTACAAATTTTAACTGGCCTTTTCCTACCTGTATTTTACATCTGCCAGCTTCAGAATTTTAAAGACAGTACTCTAGCAAACATTGTCAAAAGCTTTCTCTAAGTGTACAAATGCTAGAAACATAAGTTTGCTTTTCCTTAATCTATCTTCTAAGGTAACCTGTAGGTCAGTAATGACTCATATGTTCCAATGTTTCTATGGAGCCCAAACTGCTCTTCCCTGAGGTCGGCTTCCACCAGTTTTTCCTTTCATCTGTAAAGAATTCATGTTAGTATTTTGCAGCCGAGACTAATTAAACTGATAGTTCGGTAATTTTCACACTTGTCAACACCTGCTTTCTTTGGAATTGGAATTATTATATTCTGCTTGAAGTCTGAGGGTATTTCACCTGTCTCATACATCTTGCTCACCATATGGTAGAGTTTTCTCAGGGCTAGCTCTCCCAAGGCTATCAGTAGTTCTAATGGAATGTTGTCTACTCCCGGGCCTTGTTTTGACTTAGGTCTTTCAATGTTCTGTCAAACTCATCACGCAGTATCGTATCTCCCATTTCATCTTCATCTACATCTTGTTCAATTTCCATAATATTGCCCTGAAGTACATCGCCCTTGTATAGACCCCTCTATACACTACTTCCACCTTTCTGCGTTCCCTTCTTTGCTTGGAATTGGTTTTCCATCTGAGCTCTTGATATTCATACAAGTGGTTCTCTTTTGTCCAAAGGTCTGTCTAATCTTCCTGTATGCAGTATCTATCTCACCCCTTAGTGATATATGCCTCTACATCCTTAAATTTGTTCCCTAGCCATCCCTGCGTAGCCATTTTGCACTTCCTGTCAATCTCATTTTTGAGACTTTTGAATTCCTCTTTGCCTGCTTCCTTTACTGCATTTTTATATTTTCTCCTTTCATCAATTAAATTCAATACACCTTCTGTTACCCAAGGATTTCTAGTAGGCCTTGTCTTTTTACCTACTTGATCCTCTGCTGCCTTCACAATTTCATCTCTCAAAGCTAGCCATTCTTCTACTGTATTTCTTTCCCCCCATTCTTGTCAATCATTCCCTAATGCTCTCTCTGAAACTCTCTACAACCTCTGTTTCTTTCAGTTTCTCCAGGTCCTATCTCCTTAATTTCCCACCTTTTTTCAGTTTCTTCAGATTTAATCTACAGTTCATAACCAATAGATTGTGGTCGGAGTCCACATCTGCTCCTGGAAATGTCTTGCAATTTAAAACCTGGTTCCTAAATCTCTGTCTTACCATTACATACTCTATCTGAAACCTTCCAGTGTCTCCAGGCCTCTTCCATGTATACAACCTTCTTTCATGATTCTTAAACCAAGTGCTAGCTTTGATTAAGTTATTCTCTGTGCAAAATTCTACCAAGCATCTTCCTCTTTCATTTCTTACCCCCATTCCATATTCACCTAATACTTTTCCTTCTCTTCCTTTTCCGATTATTGAGTTCCAGTCCCCCATGACTATTAAATTTTCATCTCCCTTCACTATCAGAATAATTTTTTTCTCTCTTCATACATTTCTTCAATCTCTTCATCATCTGCGAAGCTATAGTTCATACTGTGGTAGGCGTGGGCTTCATGGCTATTTTGTCTACAGTAATGTGTTCACTATGCTGTTCGTAGTAGCTTACCCGCACTCCTATTTTTTTTTTTCTTCATTCATTATTAAACCTATGACTGCATTACCTCTATTTGATTTTGTATTTATAACCCTGTATTCACCTTACCAGAGGTCTTGTTCCTCCTGCCGCCGAGCTTCACTAATTCCCACTATATCTAACTTTAACCTATCCATTTCCATTTTTAAATTTTCTAACCTACCTACCCAAGTAAGGGATCTGACATTCCACACTCCGATCTGTAAAACGCCAGTTTTCTCTCACCAGATAACAATGTCCTCCTGAGTAGTCCCCGCCCAGAGATTCGAATGGAGGACTACTTTACCTCTGGAATATTTTACCCAAGAGGATGCCATCATCATTTAACCATACAGTACAGCTGAATGCCCTCAGGAGATTTAGAGCTGTAGTTTTCCCTTGCTGTCAGCCATTTGCAGTACCAGCACACCAAGGCTATTTTGGTTATGTTACAAGGCCAGATCAGTCAATCATCCAGGCTGTTGCCCCTGCAACTACTGATAAGGCTGCTGCTCCTCTTCAGGAACCACGTGTTTGTCTGGCCTCTCAACAGATTCCCCTCCATTGTGGTCGCACCTACAGTATGGCTACCTGTATCGCTGATGCACGCAAGCCTCCCCACCAATGGCAAAGGTTGTTCATTGGCGGGGGGAGGGGGGGGGGAGGGGGAGGGAGGCACGAGACAAATATAATCACTACCATTAATGATATTGAACTCCCAGAGGGCAGTAGAATCAAGGCAGATGATACAAAATTAAAGTTATTGGCTACTATATTCAATGAATTCTTCCTAACAGTAGCTGAAAACACAGACAAAAACTCGTAAATCCAAAGCAGATACAATAACTTACTTAGACCGGCAGAGCATACTTAATCACCAGACATCAGCTTCGCCATTTCATATGTTAGAGACATCACAAAAATCATTAGGCCAGTAACATGTAGTAATTACTGACTATGATAGTATCTCAGCCAAAGTACCAACTAAATTCTTATGCCGACTTTGTAGTGCCAGCCTTGAGTTACCTTTGTAACCAGTCAATGAGCCAAAACGAAAGACTGAAATATGCAGTAGTAATATCAATACACAAAAGTGTAGATAAGCGACTCACCTCTATGACCAATCTCACTCCATCCTGTGTCTTCAAAGTTATTTGAGTAAGTAGCTTACAATAGAATAATGAACAACCTTTCTGAGAATAAATTTTCAACAACAGCTCAGTTTGGCTTTTATAAAGGCTTCTTTACTGATAAAGTAATATATATGATCTCTCAGAGTCAATTCTAGTAGAACTGAACACCAAAAATATCCTGTTGACATTTTCTGTGATCTTGCCAAGGCCTTTCACTACGTAGATAATAAAATTCTGTTAAGCAAACTAAAAAAGGCATGGCATAGCACCCTCCCCTTGCATGGAAAGGGTCATATCTTGAAAACAGAAAACGGATGGTCACATTAGCAAAAGGCAAACATGAACAGGACACAACAGTGATTTACTGGGGGCACTGGAATACTCTTAAAAAACTGTAATGTTTGCTAATGATACAAGTATACCCACAAAAGGTCTGAAAACATCCATACCAGACACAGCCAGGAGACTAATGGAAAAGGCTTACAATGGTTCACAGCCAACACTTAATCTTGCAAATTCTCATATTATCAATTACAAACATATAAAACTAACTTAAGGTCACCAGAAGTGCAGTTAAATGGACATACACTGGATGAGGCTCTGTGTGTGTTCTTGGATATCCAGATGGCTAATAAACTAAGGTAGCACCAGCATGTGGATATGTCAACTGAAAAGCCAACTTCTGCCTGATTTCAATGAGAAGTCTTCCTCACTGGTACTTCCAGCTAACATAAAATGATAATTATTCCATAGAAACATGCAGTAAGAATACTGTATAAAGTTTTCTGGGTATGGTACTGTGTCTTAATGTATAAAACTACTGCTGCTGGAGAAAAACCAACATTTTGGCCATGGTTGCAGCGGCCTCCTTCTGGGTTTACTGGTGTGTTCGAACTATGTAGTGTCAATTATATTTCGTTGTCACTGTTCACTGCGCATACAATTACGCCATAATTTAAAAAAAAAAAAATCGTTTCATTGGTCGCTTAAGGAAGAAGGAGAGGGAACTTTATTTACTGACTGAATAGGCAAACATCTTTGCCAGGTTGGGGTACAGCCTGTCCTCTATAGTGGTGCAGGATCCAGGACATGCTAGGCTCCACTAACGTCGTGGTGGATGCAATACACACTGCACACGTGTACAAGGTAGAATGCGAATGTGGAGAGGCACACATCGGGGAGACTGGCAGGCCAATAGCAACGAGCATTTGGGAAAACGAGCGCCATATTCGTCTAGGGCAACACAACAAATCTGCAGTGGCAGAACATGAGCAAGACAACAGAAAGAAATAAAAATTCAGCGAAGCCTATGTGTTGGCTGAGCAGCTGGTTATGACGAAATGCAAAAATCAGAGAGGCCATCGAAATACTTAAACACCCTAATAACATGAATACAGAGAATGGACTCAGGCATGCCCCATCTTTGCTGCCAGCAATCAGAGCCCAAGAGACGTCACTGTCAACGCGAGGCACAAGCACTACTGGCGAGTAACTGCCGCCGCATGGCCGATGTCCAGCATTTGGTAAACAGCAGCCAACTTCTCATTCGACAGTGACCACCATCATGGCACATAACACAAGAGCCAATAGACAACAGAGGTTACGTTCTGCCTCCATCGCAATAAACTATTAAAATAAAGTTCCCTCTCCTTCTTCCTTAAGTGACCAATGTAACAAACTATCTTTTTAAAATTATCACATAGTGGCATGAACAGTAACAACAAAATATAAGGGACGCTGCATAGCTAGAACGCACCAGTAGACCCAGAAGAAGGTTGCTCCAACCTTGGCCAAAACGTTGGTGATTCTCCAGCAGCAGTAGTTTTATACATTATGACGCGGTACCATACCCAGAAAACTTTTATGTCAGCTGACTCTGGCTGCGGAAGCCTAAGCAATTATATCCTGCAGAAGCCTTTCACAGGACCTCACACACACACACACACACACACACACACACACACACACACACACACACACACACCACTTCTCTCTGGGATTGAGAATGGATGTTTATAATGTTTATATTCTGGTCGAGTCTACAACAGGTTGCCAGAAGACATCAGAGAAGACCATCAAATATTGAAACAGAAAGTAAAAGAATACAACCACCTATAGTACACCTGAATGTGTGGACTCAAGAATGTAAATTATCCCTGGTATCTGCTAGATCCTAATAATGTCAGTATACAGTCAGTTAAAGGCAGTCTGAGTAAAGTTAAAATGCTTTGGTTTGAAGTACCAGACAATAACAGCAGCTGAGTAGTATACGAGGGGCAGCAGTGGCTTTTTTCACAGACAAAGTAATCAAGAAGTAATTATCATTATTATCAATCTGATTAGACTGATTATAGTCATAACATCTTGTTACTCATAATACACTTTACTGAAGTAGCTGACACTTGTTGCCTGGGCCTGCTAAAGTACAACTTAAGCATTCCAAATCCCTGAAGGCACTTCTACACACACACTCCACAAACCACTATGAATTACATAGCAGAGGGTATGTCCCATTGTACCATAGCAGAGGGTATGTCCCATTGTACCAGTTCTTAGGGTTTTCTCCTGTTATGTTGACATATGAATTGTGGGAAGAATGATTTTACACGCCTCTGTACTTGTTGTAATTAGTTTAATCTTGCTTTCACAATCCCTAAGGGAATGATAGATAGTGTGTTGTAATATATTCCTAGATTCATCAGTTGAAGTTAGTTCTCAAAACTTTCTTAGCAGGTTTTAATGGGACAGTTTCCGTCTATTTTTGAAGAGTTTGCCAGTTACTGCTAAAACATTATGCATGAGTTTATAAGAGTCAAAAGCTAATTGCACTGTACTTAACAGAGGTGGGAGTGGGGATGGTGAAAAACATACAGGTCAGAAAATGAAAGGCATACAAAACTAAAATGGAGTGAAGAAAGGAGTAGTTACTGTGAAAAAATGCTGAGATGGAAGGAATTACAGTAAATGAAGGTCAGGTGGGCGGTGAGAACCAAGGACATGTTCTAGCGCTTGATCCCACCTGCAGAGTTTGGAGAAACTGGTGTCTGGGGGAAGAATCCAGATAGCGCATGTGGTGAAACAGGCACTATGTCGCCACTGTCGTGTTGTAGAGCATGACCTGCAAGAGGATATTGTGTGTTGCCGATATACACTCTCTGCCTATGTCCATTCATCCTAACTAATAACTGTGTGGCAGTCTTGCTGATGTAACAGGTCAAACACTTTTTACATAACAGCTGGCACACGACGTGTGATTTCACAAGTGGCTCTCCCCATGATGGTATATGTTTTGCCAGCTACACGGCTGGTATAGGTGTTGGTAGGAGGTCCTTTTCCTTCACTCCCCTTCTGGAAGAAGGAGCCACTGGCTCCGAAAGCTTGCATACTTAAACCTTTGTGTGTGTTCTCCTGTCACTGCTTGGTGAGTAGACTTTTTTTTATCTATCTAGTCTCATTATATTGTCAAAAACTGATTATTTTCATTGTTAAAAAGTGTAACTTTCAATGCACATTTAAACTTTCATTTTAAATGTCTTACTTACTTTAGCAGTAGCACTTGAGTGTTGATTTCCTTTTCTTTTCATGCAGTTATTGTCTTCAACTGAACTACAACTAGTTCTCTGACTTCTATTATTGACTCTTTGGTGGGTTTATTATGGGATATGTTAGTACTTTTATAATTTGGAAAAGGAATACAATATGACTTTATTTTATTCAATGACCCATTCTGTACAAATGAGTGTCCATGTAAATTCATATATCAAGATTCAAGGTGGGAGAGTAATTTAAATATTGCACATTGTATTTTTCAAACACAGGAATATTTTTCACATATGAAATTATAGTTCAAAACTAGTAGCTACCAAATCACACAACTTGCTGCCTGTAATCCATATTTTCTAGTGTGAATGCATTATTTGTTTGAAAACCAGACAAAATGCCATAATCAGACATAATTCCATATCACAAACAGAATGGCCTCCTCAATGAAAACCAGCAGGATTCTGGATACCAGGCACACAAAACCCAACTCAGACTTTTCTCTCGTAATATCCTGAAAGCCATTTATCAAGCCAATTAGATGCGGTATTTCTTTACATCCAAAAAAGCATAAAAGGTGGGTGTTTTATTAATGATATCTCTACTACTGGTGATAATAGAGATCCTGAGTAGGAACGTCAAAAGAAAGGTGTGAACTGAGTTGTAGTTAAGAAAATAAATGCCCACTTAATGGTGATTTGCTCTGCCCATGTTAATTTTGCTAGGTGGTTAGGGGACTGCTTTATTTCATTTCTAATTGTCGCCCACTACTGAAGTAATCTAGTGCGAACCCATTTACATTCCCTTTTGTTAGGCAGTGAATAGTATTCTTTCATCTGTGTATCAGCACAAATGCCTCCTGGGGTGAGGTGCGGGTGTGTGTGTGGTGGGGGGGGGGGGGGGGGCTTAGGGTGCAGATGCTGGTGGTCTCCTGAAACTGAATAATTCTGCATAGTAATTGGTTGGCCAGTTGATCAGAGGGAGGGGACCAAATAATGAGGTCATCCGCCCCATCAGATTAGGGAAGGATGGGGAGGAAGTTGGTCGTGCTCTTTCAAAGGAACCACCCCAGCATTTGCCTGACGGGGTTTAAGGAAACCATAGAAAACCTAAATCAGGATGGCCGGATGTGGGTTTGAACTGACGTGAGTCAGTCACTGATGTGAGTCCAGTGAGCTAACCACTGCACCACTGTGCCCGGTGCATCATAATTCAATTAATCATAGAGACAGGAAAACCCACAGGAATTTCTAGCCCACTAGGAGAAAGAGACTAGAACCAGGGAGAACACAGAATGTTACACCCATCCCCATAACCTGCAAGTTGAAACCAGAACTGCCAGTGGGACTCAGTTCATCTGTTGAGAAAACTGCTGAGTTCCGTATCAAGGAGAAGCAAACACATAAGTGTAGGAGTGCATTAAAAACAGTTCAAACATACAGTGAATAATGGTACCCCTTATGGAAATTGCAGTAAGGGATCAGAATGAATACCATTTCCACTCAGTTTGTATGTGTAGCATACTCATTCAACATGTTGAAAAGCTATTCTGGCTTCTGTTGAGGAAACAGGGTGTAATCAACTGCAGATTGTGGTGCACACTGGGAAGGACAATGCCTATTGTCTGGGGTTCGAGGTCATACTTGGATAATTCCAGCAACAGGCAAAAAAGGTTGCGAATGACAGCCTTGCTCAATGAATTTCAAGGAATTTCATACTCTGCAAAATTTCCCCACTCTGGTTCCGAGTCGATTGAAAGGTTTGAACCTGAGACTCTGAAGATTCCACGACAGGCTTGGCTGTCTCTTCCTAGACTTGTGCCATAGAGTTGAGAATTATAGGGTGCCCCTAAATGGGTCAGGAGTACCTTACACATTAGAGGCGGCTGCCCAGGTAGCTGACTGTGTGGGGGACACATAAGGGACTTTTAGATTAGGTGACTCTTCATCTACTCCAGATAATGATAGCTGTAGGAGACCCAGAAGTAGCAGTGTAAGATCCAAAGAAATTGTTAAAACTGAACTCTGCTCCAGGGCCGAGAAGAGCCCTATTAGATTCTATACTCAATTTACTGTTGAGTTAGCCCTTCTGTTGACTATAATCTATTACAGATCCCTTGAAGAAAAAACTACGTCCAGTTCTTGGAATAAAGTAAAGCTCAAACCCATTTATAATAAGGGTACCAGAAGCAATCCATAGAACTACCATCTGGTATCTTATCATCTATTTCTTGTAGGACCTTAGAATGTACTCTGAGCTCAAACATAATGAGCTACCTTGAAAAGAATGGCCTCCTCCATGCCACCCATAGAGCAAGCGAAACCCAACTTAAACATTTGTCACACAACAAACTGAAAGCCATGGGTCAAAGTGATCTGACAGATGCATTTGATTCACTATCGCATCTACGCTTATTACCCAAAGTACACAATTGCATCGCGTAACAAGTGAAATTTGTGACTGGAGTGATGATGTTTTGGTAGGGAGGACACGGTAAGTTATCTTTGATAGAGAGTCATCAGTAGCTGTAGAAGTAGCTTCAGGCATGCCCAAGAGAAGTATGATGAGACACCAGCTAGTCAGGCTGTTTTGATTCTTGGTAGTGAGACATTTTTAAAACCTATTACAAAACTGAATGTTCAACAAATAATGGAGATACAAGGTGTACATAAAGTCCGGGAACACTTTCAATTATTTATTGCAAAAGAACCGAACATTGTACAGATATCATACATACGTCATTTTGAAGAGAAACCCTGAAAGTTTACGCACACCGCCACAACATAGTTTGGTAATTTGCCGATTGTCAGCTCTAGTCGCAAACATGGCAGCCGTGCTGCAGAAGGGGACAGCTGTTCCATGAAATTTCCTCCCCGATTACCAGATCTCATTCCATGTGACATATTTTCTGTGGGGACACATAAAAGATCTGGTGTATGTACCACCTCTACCACATGATGTAGTTTAGCTCCGGGAGAGAACACCTGGAAGCAACTGCCACAGTCGACGATGCCAAGCAGGGACGGGTATGGCAAGAATTCGATTACCGTATTGACATCTGCCACGTCACTCATGGTTTGCATATCGAATGTTTGTAAAAAAAAAAAAAAAAACTTTCCGAGTTTCTCTTCAAAATGCAATATGCATAACATCTGTACAATGTTTAGTTCTTGTGCAATAAATAACTGAAAGTGTTCCCAGACTTTATGTACATCCTACACACAATATGATAGTCACTAGGAGAGATGCTACTGCTGCTGCTGTTGTTGCTGTTGTTGTTGTTGGTGTTGTTGTTGTTGTTGTTGTTGTCTTCAGTCCAGAGACTGGTTTGATGCAGCTCTCCATGCTACTCTATCCTGTGCAAACTTCTTCATCTATCAGTACCTACTGCAACCTACATCCTTCTGAATCTGCTTAGTGTGGTCATCTCTTGGTCTCCCTCTACAATTTTTACACTCCACGCTGCCCTCCAATACTAAATTGGCGATCCCTTTATGCCTCAGAACATGTCCTTCCAACCAATCCCTTCTTCTAGTAAGTTGTGCCACAAATTCCTCTTCTCCCCAGTATATTCAGTACCTCCTCATCAGTTACGTGATCTACCCATGTAATCTTCAGCATTCTTCTGTAGCACCACATTTTGAAAGCTTCTATTCTCTTCTTGTCCAAATTATTTATCATCCATGTTTCACTTCTATACAAATACTTTCAGAAATGACTTCCTGACACTTAAATGTATACTCAGTGTTAAATTTCTCTTCTTCAGAAATGCTTTCCTTGCCATTGCCAGTCTACATTTTATATCATCTCTACTTCGACCCTCATTAGTTATTTTGCTTCGCAAATAGCAAAATTCATTTACTACTTTGAGTGTCTCATTTCGAATCTAATTCCCTCAGCATCACCCGAGTTAACTTGACTACATTCAATTATCTTCGCTTTGCTTTTGTTGATATTCATCTTATATCCTCCTTTCAAGACAAGGGGTAAAATACAGAGAGCAAAATGCTATTTACAATTTGTACAGAAACCAGATGGCAGTTATAAGAGTCGAAGGGCATGAAAGGGAAGCAGTGGTTGGGAAGGGAGTGAGACAGGGTTGTTGCCTATCCCCAATGTTTTCAATCTGTATATTGAACAAGCAGTAAAGAAAAAAGAAAAATCTGGAGTAGGAATTAAAATCCATGGAGAAGAAATAAAAACTTCGAGGTTTGCCGATGACATTGTAATTCTGTCAGAGACAGCAAAGGAGAAACGATAAATCAAACAAATTAATCTGGGGACGGAGAGGAGTGTGAAAGATTATTCTGACTAATATAAATGAAGTGCAGGTGGAAAGAGGTGGCAGCAGCAGCATGGATGCATATCAGTCATGCACAGAGAAGGCTAATGGAGATCTTAAGCCAGCAGTGGATATCCAATGACCAACAGTTGTTTAGGAAATGAAATCGTTAATATACAACAAGCTGGATTAAGTTAAAAGCAGACTAGAGGAAGAATGAGAACTAATCTTAGTTTTGAGCAGTCAGGTAACGAAGAGTTTACCATTTTCAGTATGACATTAAATAATAATATCTTGACCAGTTACAAGTAAATATATACATAATTTTGCGCATTTACCAGTAGTTTACGTTTATCATAATCTTATTTGCAATGAATGTTACCAAGCATGAATTTCTAATTATAGATAAATATCAGAAGTGCTATAAGCTATTTTGTTCCATTACTTGCCTCATTGCAAACACCAAATGTGATATCTGTAAACAGGAATTTTGAATCACAATAGCCTTGTAATTCTGGATCCTTACAAATCTCTCGACAGACGTCTGGAGTTGGTAAAAGGAAAGGTGGCATCTGCAATCGTTCTTCAGCCCGCTGCCATGCTTCCTCTACTGCCTGTTATTGAAGAATGGGGTGACAATTTACATTCAAACTTAATAAAGATTCACAGAAAAGTTACGTAGAGACACCCACCCCTCACAAAATCTTAGTTGTGGTAACACACTGACCAGTAGTGCAGCTCAAGGTCTAGATTAGCTGGGAACATGACAATTTGGTTATGAGATGGCCAAACCAACAAATGTTAAGGCAGAAAATCTGATTGTGGTAATAAATTGCAGGGTAGCAAAGACTAGTGTTTAAGTTTGTGTCGTACTGAAAAATGCAAGGTGGGTCCAATACGTAACTTTTACCCATATTTGTTGTCACACACAAGAAACTATTTTTAAAATACTTTCTGCAGTGTATACATAGAAGAACATATTTGGCTCTACATGTTAATATCTTATTTCCCTAATTTCAATATACATTAAAACTGGATTGCCATTATGCTATTTGATCGATAATCTACAACATAGTCTCCAACATAAATTGGCAAATAATATGGGGATAAATTGGGGGAATTTACAAACATGTTGCGCATACACCTTAATTGTTTATAATTATACAAAAGAAAGGGAGACAAACAAAAAACAAACTCTCAAGGTATTTTCGTTCTGCTTCAAAAACCTATGAAATTGTGCATACACATAAGCACTACTGTCGCTGGTTTAAAGTTGTTTCACAGATGCCAATATTGAGTTTTCTAGATTCTGACGAATAAGGCATCTTGCTGATTTATATCATTAGATCACATAGTGTAATTAAAGCCAAAGCCTGTTACGCCGAAACAATGTACATTTGACTTACCTTGTTTACTTCTTCCGTTGACATAAATTTGTATTCTGGTTCTTTTAGATCCTTTCCTTCTTTTCTCGCTCTGAAAACTTTATGCAAATCAACCCTTGTCAACTTCTTAAGCAAATTTTGCACATCTTTGTTAAAGAAGAACGGTGCTGGATCTCTATCTGCAAAGAAATGAAAAGCACTGCGAATTACTACAATAATTAATTTCAGTCAAATAACGAACTCGCTGCTATTAATCGTAGAAATGAGCCATGGAACAAGAAACCAATTAACATAGTTACTCACCAGCATCAGTTCTCGCTTCCGCGGAGAAACGTCTGGCAATGCTCAAGCTACAAAAATGCGATTCCCGTAAGTTTGCTTGCAATAGTCTGTACGTGAATGATTTAAACAACACTCTACAGTTGCCGGCCATGGTTTGTTTTTGTTTACACCTCCATGGTTTTTCAAAGCAGCCAGATAATACCGATGAACCACTTCGTATGTAAAGATATACCGAAGCTTCACAAGGACGATCGCGACTTAAGGCTGGTCCACACGCAACGATCTGTCTGCGCAAATGTCTGCGCACATGTGATGTGCGCAGACAGATCGTTGCGTGTGGACAGAAGATTTGCACCAACCTGAGGTGTGTGCAAACCTGGAAGTTGGAGTTGGAGGTTTGAACGAAACCTCTCAAATCTGTGAGTTCAAACCACATCTGCGCAGACAAGTTGGAGCGTGTGGACAGGAGATCGCCGCAAATCTGGCGCGAAACAGCTGTTTGCTCAGTCTAGTGTTTATATTTGTGCGCACAGGGCATTAAAATGGCTGGTACTCGTCAGTGTTCTCGAGAGTTTATAAGTGAATTCATTGAAATATATAGAAATCACCCATGTTTGTGGAAGATTAAAAGTAAAGAACATAGTGACCGAGACAAAAAGACAGCCGCATACAATGCTCAAATTGAAAAAATGCGGGCAGTTGACGTCTCGGTAATAAAAAATAAAAAAAACGTTGCGAACTGGCGAAATTATTTGCGGATGGATGTCGAAACTTAAAATTATCTCTTAAAGCTTGTAACCCGTCATATTATAAGAAAAAATACTTGTATGAGAAGGGCAATTTCTCCTCATGAACGGCTGGCGGTAACATTCAGATTCCTAGCAACAGGAAGGAGCTACAAGGATTTGGAATTTTCATCTGCAATGTCGAAACAAGCATTGAGTGAAATAATACCCAACAGATGTGAAGCTATTTACGCTTTCCTGAAGGATTAGTTCATGAAGGCAAGTCAAGTAAATTAAGTCTGTCAGCGAATTGTTTACCGAAAAGAGTTATCCAAAGTTGAGAAATCTAGAAGATCTGGTGTAGGAGTAGATCAAGTATACCAGCCAACGTTATGGTATTTTGATCTGCTTGTCTTTCTTAGTGATCAAGAAACACCAAGACCAAGCAGGAGTACAATTGAAGATGAAATTGGAGTGCCAATGTGCGAGGAAATGGAACACGAGGTAATGTAACACAAAACTGGTTCGCCCTGCAACTCTCGCAGTAAATTTACGTGAGAAAACGGCTTTCGCTTTAGCAGCCACTGTCTACACCATTTTGACCGCTTTCTCTGTTTCCTGCGGTTGGTCTGAATGTTTTTTGCAACACAAATTGCGACCACAGACCACAACAGAACTTCCTCCATTTCTATATTTCAAAATAACTGAATTAAATTTTGACGTTTACGGGGAGCGTAGTCGCTTGCCACTGATATTTCATTTCTACACCGACAGATGGCGGGCGAGTAGTAGATTGGGGTTTGTGTCGTGTGAACACACCACATTTGCAGCGATCTTTTGCATGTACAGACATCTGCGCCGATGTCTGCGCAGACAGATCGTTGCGTGTGGACCGGGCTTTAGCGCAATAGCACCAGCAATGGCGAGAAAGCAACTGTAAGATTAACGTCCGTTTTTAATCACTTTTCTAGTTAATTATCGAAATATTTATTACATTTTTGCGTTTCAAGCGCTAGTAAATTTTCAAACGACGTGAATGATCATGAAATAAATATAAAAACCGATGAATCTCATTGATTAAATGGCATAAGCTAAAACTTATTCATGAAGAAACACTTTCATCTATGTGTGCAATTTCATCTTTCTCGCTGAAAGCGTTAGAAGATAAACACGCATTTCATGCATGAGAAGCATGTATTTATTTTCCCTGTTCTTATTATGATGGACACTTACCTTGACATGTAACAACTTTGTATGGAGACTAATGATTCGCTCGGTCTTACACTCCACTCAGGTTTCAAATACACGGATATTGTTGTTAACGTCATTACTTTTGCTTCAACAGCGAATGTGTTAAATATTTTTGACGTTTGTGGTTCAGATGCAGCAACAAGCGTGAAATTGGTTTCCTTCTATGTTAGGAAACAGTTTTATTGCTTTTGACAAGTTTCTTTCGCTGGCCATTTTCGCAGCAGCTGTATACAAATTACGCTAGCTCAAAAGAAAAGCTCCTTTCGTATGGTTTTTTAGTTGATGCACGACGTCTTTCTGCAAAAGGTTAGGTCTTCTGCTGTTTACCAGCATATTTTCGTTCTTAAATACATGTGTGTTGCACGAAAATCATGAATGGACTGTTATGTAATATGACGGTTCACACCTCCCAGGGTCCTTAGAAGGCATAAAAAAAAAAGCGAATGTGGTGTCTTGTTGATGCAGCTGTTAAGTGCGCTACAAAAATCGTTCTACCAGGCAATCTAAACATTACGATTCGCTTTTGCAAGATTACACCAAGCTCAGCACACTGCTACTACAGTGGATAACAAGAAAGAGGCAGAGTTTATTTATTTATTTATTGAATTTTTTTGCATGGAACCTCCAACTGATGACTTTTGCAAACGACTTTGCAATTTTTTACACACACACACACACACACACACACACACACACACACACACACACACACATATATATATATATATATATATATATATATATATATATATATATATGCACTTATTAAGTTTTGTACAGACAGAGAACACACACATTATATGCTTCAGGAATATCATACACATGGTACCAATATCAGTTTACTTATAAAAGACAAAGGACTCGGATATTAGATCATAATTACTACAAATGTCCAGTGTTTACACAACAAAGTATAAAGAGATTTATATTTAGTTTAATATTAATATTCACTCAAAGAGTACAAGCACTTACCTGTCGAGATTTTCTCAGTTTCGCTTTGAATAAGCTCAGCAGTTTATTATACCATACCTGGCCATTAATGTATGAACTATTGTTTGTTGTATTTAGCTTAGTTTTTTTTCTGCAGTAGCAGCCTGTCTCTTTCTTGTATTATAGATATGAATATCAGAGAACTCGGTTGATTTTTTTTATGTGTCACAAAAAATGTAATTAATTAGTAAAGATACAAGATGTTGAGGTATTTATGATTTCCCTGAAGGAATCTTTGTATCCTATTCCTTGGATAATCCTGATTGTGCTTTTCTGCAGGGCCAATATTCCGTTTATATGTTTGTTAGCAGCACTGCCCACATCTCTATCCCATAATTAATAGTTGTTCCATAATAAATTATTTTTATTGTCTGATGAGAAACTACTTTTGATAGCAGACTAGTAGATTTAGTGAACTACCGATTTTATTGCATATGAAATTGATAAATTAACGATCATAGATTTTCATCTAGGTAAATACTGCTCAATTCCACCTATATTACTGACAGCTTGACTTGTTCTCACAACATAAATTCCAATCTATTGTTTGAGTGCTCACTCGCCATCTATCAATGGAGCAAAGAAATTGCAATGACAGCGACTATGCTCTCATAACCTCAAAGTGTATTCATTTATTCAGAAATGGAGGAAATTCTACTATGGTATTTGTTTGTAACTTATGTTGCTAAAAAAAGTAAACACAATGTAAGACACAGGAAGACCAGTCAAAATGATCTAGATATTGGCTGCTTAAGTGAAGGTAGCTTTACAACATAAATTTACCTTATGAGTTACAGGGTGAACCCGACTATTGGCGTATTTATTTGAGGATGGAGTTGGAATTTTATAATTAACTTTTCACAGTCATAACTTCTCATATAATTTGGAAAACTACTTGTATGAGGATAGCAATTTCTCCCCATGAGCAGCTGATGATGATGATAACACTCCTGTCAACAGGAGCTACAGGATCTAGAATTTTTAGGATCTAGAATTTATTACTACAGTTTTGAAAGGAGCATTGAGTGAAATTATAGTCCAACAAATTAAATTTTGTTGTTGAATTAAGTACCATGCAGAGAGACGTGCATATCCTTCAGCTTGCTTTCTTAAGGTGGATGGAATAATTTTATTATTCTTTTATATGAGACAAAGGAAGCTCCTTGGAGGCCTACTTACTTCTCAATCATTCTTCTGTCTAAATACATTTAAGATGGCTATGTTTGTAGCTTTAAGTTAATTGTGAATAACAATCTTGCCACTGAGGTAAAATGACTTACTATTTATTGAATATGTATGTTAAAATCACTAATTATCTGTAACAAGTTTCTTGCATTTTTCAGCAGTTTAATTGCATTGAGAATACGAAAATTTGGTGATATAAAGATTGTGTGCATTGGCATGCTGTCATATGCATATTTGCATGCTTTCTTGTTGAAACTGCAGTGTAAATTGCTTGTTATATGAAGTTCGATTATTCTTGCTGTAGGCTGTGACATATTACATGGCACTATGCTGTATTCTAATAGGGTCAACCATCACCCAATGTATCATCTCCCATAGCAATCTATGTATCTAGTTTCATCATAATGGGAAAAATAATGGTAACAATGCACAGAGTCAGCTTCAATGATGAGTTTGTTCAAATTATATCTTAACTGCAAATTAAATCTGATCATTCACTCTCCCACTGCAGCCTTTTGTGATTTATCTTACTTCAGAGCAGATGGTATTCTGGGACGCAATGCAGTCTATCATTTCGTCTTTATGTTTATATGATTTACAGGATAAAAAATCACAATACCCAACATGTGAGAAACTATTTATACTGTCCTAAAGGATGATTTCATGAAGGCAAGAAAGTACTGCACCTTAATCCTGACAAGTTAAGGATAATATTTTTACAGTTCTAGACATGTTTCAGATACAGAGTATTCTTAGAATACATATACGTGGCCAATGAACTATATTTTAGTTTGTTTCAGAGTCAAGATTTTTCAGTTTCCTGCCTCAAGTGTACTAGCAACTTTTGTGGCAGAAAATAAAACTCCATTCTGAGCTCTAGACGGGAAGTCATAATATATCTGGAAAGTTTTACTTCTAGCATTGTGATAGTGAAATCCACAGTTACCACTAAATCAATCTTGTTATGAATCACATATTATAGCCTGTTAGGAAGTAAAACAAGTGTAATAATTGCTATGTCTCTGAAGGCACTGCTTCAAGATTTTACATTAATAGCTTAAAACAATATTCTGACTGTCTTCATCTTTAGAACTACAGGACGACTTTTTATTTGCTATTCTGTCACGTAAGACTATGACATACAAAAGTACTTAGTGAAAGTGTTCTAGTAACCCCTGGCCCCAGATTGAATAGATTCCACTACTTTACTTAGATCTTTATAGTAAACAGTCTTTAAAGAATTTTTATAACTAATGTTCCGCTTCCCTGTTTCCTGTACGGTCAACCACTCGTAATTTCTCTGTTAAAGTATGACTAGTAGCTGCCTTCTTATCTTTGTCACTGTATTTGCTGCTTTTAATTTAACACAAACATGTATGACTCCTATAAATTTCGATGAATTTGGAGATGAACTACCTAGAAAACTGACGTGTATCTACTATTTTAAAATGCACTATGCACACACAGACAAGCAGCATCTGACCAAGCTCCAGATTTGTAGCGATCTCCTGTCCACACTCTCCAACTAGTCTGCGCCAATGTTATTTGACCCACAGATTTGAGTAATTTTACTCAAACTGCAACTCCAACTTCCAGTTTTGTGCACATCTTATATCTGCACAAATCTACTGTTCGTACAAGAGGATCCATCTATTCATATGTGACGTGTACAGACATTTGTGCAGACAGATCGTTGTATGGGGATAGTCCTGTCGTGCATTGATTTAGTAGATTTGCACAGATATGAGATGTGTGCAATACTGGAAGGTGGAGTTGGAGGTTTGAGCAAAACTGTTTAAGTCTGTGGGATCAAATACCATCTGTGTGGACAAATTGGGGCATATGGACAAGAGATTGCTGCAAATATATGGCTTGAAACGTGCTTGAGTCAGATTTTTGTTCAGTCTAGCGTTTATCATCTTTATGTACACAGTGAATTCTAAAATGGTTTACACATGTCATAGCTTTAGGGAGTTTATTGTTGATCGCTGAATTTATGGAAACAGATAGCAGCATAATGTGTTTGTGGAAAGTTAAAATCAAGAAACACAGCGTTTTGTTAAGAAGGCAGGTGCTTTTAATTCCTTAGTAGATAGAATAAGAGCGGTTGCCCTATGGCAAACACAGAATTAGTATCCTTTCATATTTACTGTACCTAAAATGGCCTGTTATGCCTGCTTTGTGCTTAGAAATCTCTCTCGTTATGTTGACCAGCGTAAGGGACTGATAACATACTTCCATTCAGTACTGTCATGTGCCATGGCTTTTGTGTTAGTGTAGCTAAAATAAAAAGGTATTTATTCTACAGAAGCATGCAGTCAGAATAATGTGTTGATAATCAAACATCTTACAGCAATGTCTTCAAGGACTCAAGTATTGTCATACTTGAGGTATGTCAACAGATTTTTTTCCATATTGGAATACGTGGTTGATAACAAGAGTGAATTAAAGGCAAATGGTACAGTTAACTACATCAAAATTAAGAATAAAACATTCCAAAAAGACTAAGAAATCCTGTCTAGAGTTCAGAACAGAGTTTTAATTTTTGAGGAAATTTTTATAAGAAGCTATGGATAGACATAAGACAGGGAATTCAAAATCCCCAGATACTCGAAGCACTCTTATAACCTATTAGAAAATACTGACATGTCTAAAATGTAAGTACTGTGTATAACTTGTCACAATTGTGATCTTAAATAATTGAGATACTTTAGTTAACTTCATGAAATCCTCCTTAAGGGCAGTGTGTCTAGCTGGACATGTGTTCGGTATTATTTCTCTTCGTTTGTTTGGAAATCAGTGCCAAAAATTCTAAAACTTTGTTACTACTTCCAGTTGCCAGTAATTACAGTGCCACCATTGGTCGTTCATTTAAAACTACTCTCCTCACATAGTATTTTGACACGTTATATGAGGAGTTAGTGCACCAATATATGTTTATGTGTCTCCATGTCTGTTCAGATGTAAATTACGAAGTAAATTAATATGTAACAACTGTCGTCACTTGAGGAACCACAGTCTTGACCATTTAGGTCGTTCTTTCCACCTCTTACACTTTGTTGGCATATCTTAAAAGCCTAATGTAAACACAGATTACAGAAAAATTCCTACAGTACGAGTTAATGTCATGAACTAAAATACCCTATGTTTGAGAGTAGCTGCTTGCAGCTGAAAATTCTTTTCTAGACTGGCTGATTGTGTGTCAGCAGTAGATTGAAACTACAGTATTCAAAAGTGTAACATACTAGCCACATGGAGAACTGTTGTCACAGAGTGTAACAAAAATGAAGAGGAGTGATGTAACAGTATGTGTTAACTGTTTTTGAGACTGTTCTATATGGATGCACAAAACTGATATTTATGCAGAGAGACCATTATGTGTGGATTGGCGTCAACTTTATTAATCTATTATAATAATAAGTGTACCACTTTACATTTTTTTGTGTTTAACTACTTTAAAACGAAAGTTGCATCGTATTTGCGTATCATTATCAGGCGAGATGAGTCAATTAAAAGATGGTGCACACCAACATTGAATTATCTGGTCTTTTCTACTATTTGTTGGAGAGTAAATATCTAGTTTATGGTTGACTTTCCTGGTTGTGAAGTGGCATTGATAGCTTCCAATAATATCTTCTGCTATAGGTGAAAGTCTACTAAACAGGATATTTGATAGTACTTTACATATAATATTTAAGTGTGTTATGCCTCTGTTGTTGCTGCATTCAAATAGATTTCCTTTATTATGCATCAGATACACTATCCCTGCACTATCCCATTCTTCTGACAACTCTTCCTTTTCCTAGATCAGGCACACAATCTTGCAGATCATACAATTTAACTCAACTCCTCCAGCTTTCAATAGTTCAGATGTTATACTGTCAGTCCCTGGTGCTTTATTGTTCTTCAATCTGACAACTGATTTATTCACTTCTCCTTGGAAAGGGGCAGGTACTATGGTATCATCTTCTAGAGTGACTGGGATATCTTCAATAGGCGATTCTGAAGCATCCAACAGTTCACTGAAATACTCTACCCAATGCTCCAATACCTCTTGATCATTGGTTAATAGTGTCCCATTTTTACTTTTACACAGATTGATGTGCAGCTTAAATACTGTTCTTTCACTATTAATTTTCTGATAAAATTTTCTAACATAATTTGTTTTTCCAGTTGTCTCCAGTTCTTCAAACTGCTTTCTTTCCCATTCCCTTTTCTTTCTCCGATGCACTTTCTTCTCTTCTTTCCTTTTATCTTAATAATTTCTTACTGCTAGATGAGTATATGCCAATGGCCTTGCCACAGTGGTGAATCCCGTTCCCAACAGATCACTGAAGTAAAGTGCTGTCAGGCTGGACTAGCACTTGGATGGATGACCATCCAGTCTGCCGAGCACTGTTGGCAAGTGGGGTGCACTCAACCCTTGTGAGGCAAACTGAGGAGCTACTTGATTGAGAAGTAGCGGCTCCAGTTTTAGAAACTGACATCTGGCTAGGAGAGCAGTGTGCTGACAACATGCCCCTCCATATCCGCCTTCACAGCCTGTCGGGAAGAGTTCAGTTTAGTTTAGTTTAGACAAGTACGTGATTTGTCAAGCATTTTCCTGTAGGCCAGATTTTTCTCCTGATTTATTCTCTTACATTCTTCATCAAACCAGGAATTCCTTGGTGGTTTTCCTTCTTTCCCTAGCACTTCTTCAGTTGCCTTAATGACTGCATCCCTGGAAGCAGTCCATTCTTGACCTAGATTATCACTTGCACTAGGGGTGCACAACGCAAGATCCTCAGCAACCTCCTCAGATTATGTTTAGGAGATGTCTTCATTTTTTAGCTTCGATACCATATACTTACTTTGCGGTGTTCCTTTGACTTTTCTTGCATTGGATATCCGAGCTCTTAGTTTCGCAATTACAAGGTTGTGGTCTGAATCTACATTACTCCTCTGTATGTACGTACATCTAGTAAGTTTGAGGAATGCCTGCTGTCAATAATTACATGATAAACTTAGTTGAAGGTACGCTGATCAGGGCTACACGATGTTGCTGTATGAATCCTTTTGTGTGGGAACATAGTGCTACCTACAGCCGTGTTATGTAACAGTGCAAACTTAACGACTGTGGCCATTGTCATTTGTGTAATCATGGAAGCTGTGCTTTTCTACTGCTGTGAGGTAAAGGTCTCCTTTACCACAATCTGTGCATTGAGGTCTCCAATAATTATTTTAGTGTCATACACAGGGCCTTCAATTTTGGTGTGCACCATCTTTTCATTGACTTTAAATCTGTATATGACACAATAAACCAGGCCAAACTTCATGAGACAATGTGGCAATTTCAAGTGACTGGAAAATTGGTGCGTTTAATAGAGGTCACCCTAAAGTACCCCCAGTGCACCGTGTGAGTGCAGTCCAGGCTATCACCTCAGTTTCCCACTCGAACTGGGCTAAGGCAAGGAGATGGCTTTCTTACCTACTTTTCAAACTGGCACTTGAAAAAGTGGTATGCGAATCGGGTATTCAGACAAGAGGTACTATCTACTGTACAGTTGCTGGGATATGCAGATGACTTGGATTTAACGAGCAGAACACTTAAGAGATCTTCAGAGTGTATTTTTAGGTCTAAGACTGAGTGCAGAGAAGATGGGCCTGAGAATTAATGAAGGAAAGACGAAGTAAATGTATAATGGAACTAATTAACCTTTACAGCCCACAATAACCCTTGATGGATTGACATTTGAATGAGTGGAATGTTTCACGTATCTGGGCTCGAAGATAGAAACAAATGGCACCACCTTTACTGAAATTATGGCTCGCATAAGTGCTTCTAACCGATGCTACTGTGGAATGTTGCGACATTTTAAATCTAAGCTTCTATCACGAGGGACTAAGCGCCAACTTTACAAAATGCTGATACGCCCATTACTTACTTATACTTATTTATGGCTCAGGAACACGGACAATTACAAAGCAGGGTGAAAACAAACTGAGATTACATGAAAGAAGTATACTGAGGAGGATTTTTGGACCTGTATTTGAAAGTGGGACCTGGAGAAGGCGAAGGAATGACGAAGTTTGTGACTGCTATAAGGAGAACGATGTGATCAAGTTCAGAAAGATGGGTTGGACATGTAATGTGACTCGATGAGACAGATCACACAAGGAAAGCCTGCTGCAGTGAACCTGGAGGAAGAAGAGCAAGAGGACGACCTAGGTTGAGATGGAGCTACGAGACTGGAGAGGACGCTGCCTGAGTCAGTTGCCGTATCTGGAGGTCCACGGCAAAGTCCAGAGAGGAATGGCAGAAAATTGTTGAGGAGGGCAAGTCCCACTTCAAGATGTAGGGCCAATGGAAGAAGAATAAGAATAAGAGCAAAAAGGCAAAATGAGTGGAGCACGATTCCATTTCCTTTCTTCCCCTCAGAGACGATCCAATATCTATAATCGATAATCTCTTCTTGTCCTGCATTTTGTTGAGCATATAGTGGTCTCACTTAGTTGTAGACATAGTCAAACCACGTTCAGGTTATTTTGCACTAAAATTTCATCCTGTTTCGCTTCTTTTTCGAATATATGCATGTACCTTTCACATATCAGTTTGAAAATCCATTAATTGAAAAGTTTTTTCCTTGACAAGTTATTGAAGATGCGAATTATTAGTATGTGTACAAAGCACTATGTTACCTCACAGGGTTGGGGTTAATAACAGTCTGGTCAGGTAATCTATATAAAATAGAGTGTTTCGTGAATTCTTGAGTGATTTTATTGCAGCAGGCTCTCAGTTATGCGAAGAACAATTTATTTTATTAAACTATAACATTTATCTTCAGTCAGCCACAGTTATAAACTTGATATTTGGTGAGGCCAAAAGTTATTCGACACTGTGTGTGCAAAACTTTTTCTAATAAATGTTGCACCATAGACTTTTTCAGAGGTTGGAGAAATTATGATGGAAACCCTTTTATACCCATACGAGACTATGTTCTTATTGGGCTCAATGGATACTCAACCTGGAGTATGGTGAAAAATATTCATGCCATTGGTCGTAAAGAACCTGTTCCATTCTGGATGATGACAGCTATTTTTCCAATGCAAGCCACAGGCCATCGATAATACTGCAATCTGACAGTTGAGGAGGCCACAGAAGAACTAATTTTTATCGCTGTCTTAACAAAATGTCTCATATGATCACAATGCAGTGGTACTGTAGAAAACAGAGTAGTCAGTGAACAGGCAACACCAAGTTTGAAGGTAGTGTTACAGCTGATTGGAAGAATGAGTATAATGGGGCAGATGTCAGTTTTAAATTTAATGAATTTATTTATAGATGAGTTTCTATCAGTCTTTAATAGCTGTTGTCCAAAGGAAACAACAATGTTTGGTACTAATAAGATTTCGAAAAGGCACAGGATTACAAAAGAAATCAAAGCATCATTTGCAAGAAAAAGAACATTGTCTGAAATGGTTTGGACAAAGAATAAAGTAGGACTGATTTCATCTTACAAGATATACTGCGATGCATTGAGGAATGTTATCAAAACATCCAAATATCTCTGTAAAATGTCTTACATAGCAAATCAATAATTCAGGAAATAAAAATTAAATCTGTCTGGGCAATGGTTAAAAGATAAACCAGGAAAACTGTTAAGGATCGCAAGGACTTGGTTATTAAAGAAAACTGCTGAATAATGAGTGAAGGCAGCCAGGTAGACAATGCATTTAATAATCACTTCCTTGAAGTAGTTCGGAAGACTGGTATGGACAGCTCAAGAGATAACAATAGAATGTAAGCAAGAATCATTGTCTATACACACAGGCAAATTACAATACTCCATATTCTATCAAACAAATTAAGAATGTAATTAACTCTCTAAAACCAAAAACTCTCACAGAGGTGATACTATCTCGAGTAAAATTCTTCATATATATGCAATGTTTTCTGTCATATATGCAATACATCAATATCAAAGAGGATATTTCTTGACAGACTGAAATATGTTATTGTCAGAACATTTTACAAGAAAGCTAATAAGAAAGATATTAATAAGTACCATCTGAGATCCCTATGTACCTGGTTCTTGAAGGTACTGGAGAAAATTATGTATGGAAGGACCAAAACACACCTCTTTGAAGGTGAATACTAAGTCAGTCTCAGTTTCGACTTCAAAAGGGTCTCTCTACAGAACACCCTATTTTCAAATTCACAAACAAGATTATGCAAAATTTGAATAACAAACTAGAATTTTCTGTGGCTTGTCGAAAGCATTTGATTGTGCAGTTCACAGTATTCTCCAGAGAAGCACAAATATTATGGTACCTGCCAAAAAATTCTCCTGTCAGAGCACAAAAAAGTCGAATATGCTTCTCTTTAAAAGACTGACAGAAAACTGGGGAATAAGATGCCTCACTCCTCATACCATCTTCCTCATCAAATGTTTTGAAATGCAAACATATTTGTGCTGTTTTAATACAGAAAATTGTAAATCCTTTTACTCAGTTTCTCTTTATACTTAAGCCTGCATACTCAGCACATCCTCCTCACTGTCACTGTATGCATCTCTCTTCCATTGTCTCCTTTTTCTTCCACTGTCACTCTGGTACCGCACTCCACGGAATTTGAATCCGCGCCAGACGTCATGGACGTCGAAGACCCCTAGATGTTTCTGCACCATCGCGCCATAGGTGTGGCGGCGCGCGCCTCCTGGCCCACTTTTAGTGTGAGGGCGCCACAGTGGAACACGTGGTTCCAGTGGCCAATAGCGGTGCCCCCGATAGCGTACTTCAGCGCCTGCCTCTCGCTCAGCCAGTGCTACGCTACCTATTAACTCATCCAAGTTCTGGTCAGCCTTCCGTCGCCTTACCGGAACTAAACCCTCCCCCTACTATCCTCCTCTCCATGATGATCACCCCTTCCCTGACACCCTTAGTAAGGCCAATCACTTTGCCTCCTACCTCTCCTATGTGTTTTCCATCCCCGATGATCCCCAGTTTGATTACTCCCTCTTCCCGGATGTCTGCGATTGAACTGACACCTCTGTCCGTCCCCTCGCACCTGGTTTCCAGTACTTGGACAACATTGCACACACGGAACTCAATGCCCCTATCACTACACAGGATCGCATTGCTACACTCCGCACTAAATGCAACACCGCTCCTGGTCACGATCTTGTCACCTACTGTCACCTTCGTGAAGCTCCTGTCTCTTTCCTCTCCACTCTGACCAGTCTCTACAATGTAGTCCTGTCCACCGGTTACTACCCCGACCTGTGGAAAACCTCCCATATCCTGATGTTCCTCAAACCTGGCAAACCGCCGTCCGCCGTCTCCTCCTACCGTCCCATCAGCCTTACCTCGGTCTTCAGCAAGGTCCTGGAATCTATCTTCACCCGACGCATCCACCAGCATCTCCGCCAGCACCGCCTCCTTCCCGTTACCCAGTGTGGTTTTCGGCCATCCTTCTCTTCCGACGACCTTCTCCTTCACCTCACTCATCTCCTTTCCGACCAGCTTAATTCCTGTCGCTCCGCAATCTTCCTCTCCCTGGACCTCGAACGTGCTTATGACCACATATGGCATTCTGGTCTCCTCTTCAAGATCCAAACCTTCGCCCTTCCCATTAACTACGTCCGTCTGATCAGCTCCTTTCTCTCCCACTGTCCTTCTTACGTCACCATCCATAACACAGATTCCTACACCTTTTCCCCTCCGCCGGTGTGCCCCAAGCCAAGGCTCCGTTCTCTCCCCCCTTCTGTACATTTTGTACACGGCGGACATGCCGCCGCCGTCACCCCCCCCCCCCCCCCGTCCACCTTCTCCAGTTTGCCGATGACACCACCTTCCTTGCCCTTGCCCCCACCCTGAAGCGCTCCCAACACCTTCTCCAATCCCATCTTGACTGGTTCACTGCTTGGTGCAACCACTGATCGCTCAAGGTCAATCCCTCCAAAACCCAGGCGATCATTGTAGGCAAAACCACCCCTTCCTTCCGCCTCCTTGATTTCTATCTCACCATCTATGGCAGTCCTATCGCCCTCACTCCCACCCTGAAGTACCTTGGCGTCACCCTCGACCGTCGCCTCTCCTGGACTCCCCATCTCCGGACAATCCAAGCCAAGGCACGCTCCCGACTCTGTCTCCTCAAGCTCCTTTCCGGCCGTATGTGGGGTGTGGACCCCTCCACCATCCTCCACACCTATAAATCCCTCATTGGCCTTATCCTTTGTTACGCCCATCCGGCCTGGATCTCCGCCCCCCTACCTTTTATAAATTCCTCCAAATCCTTGAACGCCATGCTCTATGCCTCGCCTATCGCATCCGTCTCCCCTCTCCCATGCGGATCCTGTACGATTTCATCCCCTTCCCCTACCTCCTCCTTTTCCTTGAAAGGATACGGATCCTGTACACCTCCCACAAACTCGATCCTCCTCACCCACTTGTCTCACCCATCCTCTCCCACCCCCGCCCACTGCCGCGCCTGTATTCCCACGTCCCACTCGGTCTCCATCTCTCCACCCTCCTTACCCTCTCCCAAGGTGGCTTCCGCCAGCTCCCTCTCCCTGATGATGTCCTCCTCCCCTCCATCTACCCCTATCAACTTTGATCCTCCCCCCCACTTCCTGTGTCCTTTCCTTTAGGCACCCTCCCTCCCTTCTCTTTCCTTTTCCCCCGTCCCCTTCCTCCACCCCTCTTCCCCCAGGCTTCCCCTCCCCCTTCCTCTCTTCCCCTATCTCCCCTGCCCATGGCATCTGCTCTCCCCTCTCCCTCTCCCACCCCCCTCCTCCTTTCTTGGCAGGTCCACGGACTCGTACACGGTTAGTGAACTTTCGCGCGCCCGAGATCAACGCCTCGTGTTTCTGTGTGTGCCATCGTTTTGTGCAGTGGTTCAGTGTTATTCGTTTTGTGCACCTACGTTCACATGTGACAATCTTCGTCTATGTATGTGTCCAGGTGTCTGAACAAATTTTATCTTGGACTGTACGCCCGTGAACGGCTCCATGTATTTTAAAAAGTGTTTGTCTCCGTTCCTATGTCCACCAGGTTTTTTCTCTAAATGTCTTCATTTGTATCTTTTGTGTATCTCTGAGGCCAAAGAGCGGCGTAGTATGCTGCTGCTGGCCTGCCTGTAAACAGGTTTAAAAATAACAATAAAGAAAAGAAAAGCTCAGCCAGCCAGTCTAATCTCGCTTACGTTTCTTGACACATTGCCTTACATTAGACAGCTTACTTACTTGTTCTGTGTACGAGTGGACGTGTTTGTTAGGTTTCCTTGTGACTCCGTTGTTTGATCTTGTTGTTGTTCGTTCTGTCCTTTGTTGGTCGTGTCCGTCCTCTCCCGTTGTGTTGTTGTTCATGGGCCTCTCCACGGGTCCCACTGCGCTTTCCTTCATTTCAACCCCACAACCGTCCCGGTCGCAGTTACAACAGTCACTTTCTCCTGTCTGTCTCTCCCACTCTCATTGTCTTCATCCCTTCCTCTCACTCTTGTCTGTCACTGCCTCCTACTCTGCCAGTTTCACTGTCTCTCTGTTCCAATACAATTCTCTTTGTACCATTCTTTTTTCCTTCCATTGCCACTGTCTCTTTCTTTCTCACTTACAGTCTACTGTCTTTCCCTTCAGCCACCATTGTCTCTTCACCACACATGCCTTTGTGGATAGTTTGCTCGGATTTTGAACTCTAACTGGGAAACGTTAATAGATGGGTGTAGGGGATGGGGAAATTTTTCTATCTTCATCCATCTCTCTTTCTTTTCCACCATCACTGGCTCTCTGCTACTCCCTTTCAGCACAAGAAAAAGCGCGAATTTGTTTGCCTGTCAAAATCTTTGGTTAGGAAGGCGACGTGAGGATTGAATTGAGGCTGCTAATTTCCCAATTTTCCGCCAGAGTCTTGTGAAGAGGAGCATATTGGTTTTTTTTTGCTGTTGTCAGAGCATGTTTCAGCTGGTTCCCTTCTTTTCCCTGTTACACCAGAATGTGCTGCTTCTGTAAAAAGAATTCTGTAGATCAGTAAAGTTATGACAGTTTATTTTTATACTTCGACACATTTATATACGCTGACACATACAGTATACACAACAAATAACTATGCGTAATGTAAGGTCAATACAACTCCATCTTCCATCCATCAACAGTTCACTTTACGGTACTTTACACAACAAAGCATAACATTTGAGGCTACACCAACATTGTACCAAAATTTGCGGTGTTTGATTTGCAGGTACAAAGAATGTCGTATAATGAAATAATTTTTTGTAAGGTGCTTACGGTGCCAGGTGGCACCAGCGAATAATTCCCAGGTGAAGACAGCCTGTACAGCCGTGAAGTGCCCATTCTATAGAGACAACGCGTCGTAAAGTTTTACTGCTGAATAATTGGCGACTGTAAACATAATCTGATGACCTCAACACCCTTGCGCTGACCCCAGAACCCTTAACATGTGTTCACCACATCAGTTACAACAACATTTACGTCTTGGTCTGGATATTAGGTACATACTTTATTTGCATAAGAACCTCAGGATCTAGACAGTGAATAATGATATCGGAAAAAAGTTCCCCAGAATATTATCTTAAGAACATGTTGTAAAAGTTTCGACGACTTGCCACGAACAGCCGGCCGGAGTGGCCGTGCGGTTCTAGGCGCTACAGTCTGGAGCCGAGCGACCGCTACGGTCGCAGGTTCGAATCCTGCCTCGGGCATGGATGTGTGTGATGTCCGTAGGTTAGTTAGGTTTAATTAGTTCTAAGTTCTAGGCGACTAATGACCTCAGAAGTTCAGTCGCATAGTGCTCAGAGCCATTTGAACCATTTTGCCACGAACAGAAACTATAGAAATGGCCATCCCCAAACCTAGTTCTTTTGGTAGCCAAAAATGAATGTTTTTTGAGGTTTTCACAGGAACCACCCATGAACAAGGGTGTTTTTATAAGCTGCCTAAGGCCCTCCCTAGACCACACGTAATCCAAGGGAACCAACCAATTTGATTAATGTGCCTGGACTGGAGGAAGTGTGTAACGTTTAAGTTTTACCCCATACTGTAGGATAACTAAAGCATACCCGTTCTTGCAATAGGCATACAAATGGTCGCTGTATTCGAGATGGCGCAAGAAGATCCCTGACAATTCGCAGCACTGTCACTAGCTTTCAACTTCGAAGCGCTGACGACTGCAGGCGAAAACAGTAGCTGTCTACAGAACTGTGACAACACAAAGGCGTTGCCATAAAGAAGTTTACAATATACGTTACTTCAGACCGGCTGAGGTAGCCACGCGAAGCTGCCGCGCTCAACCCACTGCAACTGAAAAGGATCAACTTAACGCCGCCTCAACTATAGTCCAAGTATTATACAAAACACTTGACACCTTATCGCTGTGATCAATAGAAACCGAAATATGACCTCCGCAGCTTTTTGGAACATAAAGGTATCATGCTCCATCGCGCAAGAACCAATTGAAAGTCTTGCTTGTAACTGGACTGCATCATACTTAACAAAAATAATGTTGCATTCAGAACCTCAGGGGGTGTAAACAATGAACAATGAATGGGGAATAACCAATACAAGTGTACGGCAGGGATCAATATTCAGTCCACTCTTGTTCTTGTTGCATATTCTGCTTGACAAAAGAGGCGAAGCACCCAGGAGGGGAGGAGGAAACGAACTGAAGTTTATTGGCTGAGAGGCTAGATGATCAAATGGAATCTTCTTAGTTTACAAGCCGCCTCACTTGCGCGTCACACCTCGTAAACGGAGAGTATTTTATTGAAACATGCTACCGCGAAATACTCAGAGGACATACGCTGTACGATGTTGCTTCAGTGATTACAAAATCGAGTTAAATTTGCAATGAACGTGGCAGTATGAGTCCACTTGTCAGTACGACGTTGTATCCATTCTAGCGTGGATAGAAGCACTAATTCGGTTGGGAAGGGCGTCATAAAGCCGTTACGTCCTCTTCTTTGTCAAGGTGACCCACAACTGTTGTAAGTAACCTTGATATGCTGGATACTGGCACCGGAACGAAGCTGATGTCCAGGCTGGCTCCACACATGTTCTATCAGGGAAAGACTGGGAATCTTTCTGCCTATGGTAGTACCTCAATATTACACAAACAGTTCACAGAGACACGTGCCATGTGTGTACAAGCACTGTCTGTTGAAAAATGACATCACAATACTGTTGCATCAGGGGTAACACAAGAAGATTCAGGATGTCTGTGTAGTAGAGTTACACCATCAAAGTTTCTTTCAATCACTGCCAGCTGTGACCTGAAGTCATACCCCATTGCTCTGTACATTATGATACCAAGAGTAACACAGCTGAGCCTCTAAAAAGCATTGGAAGAATTAGACCTCTCTCCAGGTCACCTCCATACTCACAATGATGTCATCTGGAGTAAACCAGAAGAGCAATTCATCAATGAATACAGTGTGACGCCATTCATCAGTAGTCCATGCTTCACAGTGAAGGCACCACTCCAATTGCAGCCGTTTGTATTATGATGTCAATGGCATGGGACGGTAATTCCCTAGTCAGGCTGCTATTAGTCTCTGATCCATTCCATGGGAGTACACAGAATGTTGAATGGAGAACATTACATGTTCGCAGATGGTAGGCCTGTTCAAGTTGTCATCAATGTGAACACCCAAAAATTGGGAGAAATCTACCCTGTTAACTGAGCCCTGTTCATATGCTAGATCAATTGTCGTTATGACTATATTCAGAGTACAGAACTGGACATACTGAGTTTTTTCAAAATCAAGGGAGAGACCATTTTCTGAAAACCACTTAATAATTCTTTGAAAGACATCCTTAACAATATCTTCAGCTGCTTTTTCTAGAATGGGATTTATTATAACACTCGTGTCATCTGCAAAAAGCACTAGTTCCGCTTGCTGAACGTTAAGTGAGAGGTCATTCACATGAATAAGGAACAGCAGAGGACCTAAAATTGAACCCTGTGGGACTCCCTTTGTGATAACTCCCAATTCACTAGAATTTACCACCCTGCCAGCATTGTTTGTGATATTCAGCACAACTTTTTGCTATCTGTTCATTAAGTATGATACAAACCAGCTCTGTGTAAAGCCTTCAGTCCCATAAAACCTGAGTTTTTCTAAGAGTGTGACATGATCCACAGAGTCAAATGCCTTGGAGAGATCACAAAAAACACCAACTGGCGATAATTTGTTATTTAAGGCTTGTACTATTTGATGGGTAAATGTATAGACAGCATTCTCGGTCGAGTAACCCTTCCAGAATCCGAACTGTGACATGCTGAGTAAATTATTTTCACTTAAATGTGAGACTACTCTTGAATACATAACTTTTTAGAATATTTTAGAAAATGAAGTCAGCAATGAGATTGGTCTATAATTATTTAAGTCATTCTTGTCCCCTTTCTTATGAAGATGTTTGACAACTGCTTATTTCAATCTGTCTGGAAAAATTCCCTGTACCAGTGAAGCATTACATATATCGCTAACGACTCCACTTATTAAATTAGAACAATGCTTCAAAATTCTGTTAGAGAATCCATCAACACCACATGAGCTCTCGTTTTTCATTATATTTATAATTCCCTTAATTTCAGTGGGGGATGTTGGTTCTATTTCTAAAGGCCTAAAGTCCTGGGGAATGACATTTTTAACATATTTTTTTGCTTCTTCAACTGAATCCTTTAACCCTGTTTTTGCTGCCACATTCAGAAAGTGATTGTTAAAAATACTAGCAACTTGTGAATTATCACTCACAACATCATCATTTAGCTTTATTGCTTTGGAATGCTGTGCACTGTCAGGCTGCCCCATCTCTTGTCTGACAATATTCCATATAGTTTTAATCTTATTATCTGCATTATTAATTTCTGTCAGAACACATAAGCTTCTCAACTTCTTAATGACTTTCCTTAAAATATTACAGTATCTTTTGTAGTAAGCAAGTAACATCAGATCTTAACTTATTCTGGCCTGTCCATATATTTCCCTCTTTCTCTTACACAATATCTTAATTCCCATAGTAATCCATGGCTTACTTGACTTTGTAATGGCTTTTTTGGATTACGTTTCAGGAAAGCAACTCTCAAATATTGAGACAAATGTATAGTTTGATAAATTGAATTTGGCATCAGCATCATTTTCTGTGTATACTTCATCCCATTCTACTTCTTCTAGGTTGCACTTAAAGCTCCGTATCCTGTTCGAATTAATAAGCTTCCCTGCCTTGTATGAACCTGCCTGAATCGTTTAAAGTGTTATATGTGTCATTTCCATTAACTGTGCATCATGATCAGATAGCCCATTAACAACTGGGTACATATTAATTGTCTCTTCCTGAGCACTGTTTATGAAAATGTTATCGATAAGTGACCTACTATCCTGCTGCACACTTGGAAAATTTACAACAGATACTAGATAGAAACAACCAAACAAAGATTCTAGCTCATTTTCCTATCTGTATCTTTTAACACGTTCGCTGCGGCTGACGCTTATAAGCGTTTCCGCGATCAACACGCCAGAGCGGCTGACGCTCATAAGCGTTTCCGCGATCAACACGCCAGAGCGGCTGACGCTCATAAGCGTTGCCGCGATCAGCAAGCCAGTGCGGGTAACACTTATAAGCGGTGCGCTCGCTAGCTGAGTTCTCACTAGGGGAGGTCGCCAACTGGGACACGCCGATTTCGTCCGAATTGTTTCTAGAAAGAGGTGGGACTCCACATAACGTGCCCGAAATATTTCGCCTGAGTTGGCCATAGGAAAGGAGAACATGCTCTCGAAAGTTGTTCCGATAGCACTATAGGAGGCTATACCCTATTTAGCGCTCTGTTCGTCGTTATTGGCGTAGAGTAATGGTCAAGCGCATTGCTCACGAAACAGGCGTCCTGATTTTTTTTTTCTCATTTTTATTTTACTTCGTATCTTCAGAGTGTTCGGTTATTTACGGTAGATGTATATTTCTATCGTCAAGTCAAAAATCTAATTAAAAGATTACAAAGTGCCCCTGAATAACTCCAACAACAGCGAGAGGTATCATCAAGAGAAGATGCAATTAAAATACATTCGACCGTGCTGCATCAATTCAGTGCTCTTGTGGACACCCCTATGATCTAGTACGCTTGGTTTGCATCCAAACTATTAGAGGAAACACCTTAGTTTTAAAACTTGAATTAAGTGTGCTTTCCAATGAAGCATGTTGCAGAGAAATGTAACTGCTCAAACAATGCCTTCATAAAATGTGCCTAGAGTGAAACATATATGTTTCACATGTTTCTATGATATGTCACCATAAAAATGGCAAAACTTCTACTGTCGTAATGAATAAAAAGTAGCGCACGTAATCACAAGAATCTTTAAAATCTTTATTTTCATTAAAACTTTCGCCTAGTTA
The DNA here is from genome assembly GCF_021461385.2 of Schistocerca piceifrons. Lineage (NCBI taxonomy): Eukaryota > Metazoa > Arthropoda > Insecta > Orthoptera > Acrididae > Schistocerca > Schistocerca piceifrons. The sequence goes on from NC_060139.1 coordinate 670,769,729, forward strand.
TATAAATATACTACTTGAATGTATTTAAATTCTACGGTAAATAGTTGCAAAATCTGACGAAACCAAGGAAAATAAGAATGAAAACAATTAGGAAGCACCTGGGATTGATTCCAGGTCGACTGTTTCGTGAGCAATGCGCTTGACCATTACGCTACGCCGTCAACATGTTCGCTGCGGCTGACGCATATAAGCGGCGCGTTCACTAGCAGAGTTCTCAGTTTAGTTTGTTCGGCTGTGCACTCGTGTTAGTTCAAGTAACCAACGACATATCACGTAACGTGTTCCTGTCTGCAGTTGTGTGTTTTCGTTTTTTGTCGTCTGTGTTGTGCATTGTTTGCAATGGCGGCGAATGAACCGACACCGGGGCCTTCGAACGCGAAAAAGTGTAGGAAGAGTGACCAATATACTGACCATGAGTTACTACGTGTGTTAGAAGATAGTGATGTAGAGTTCAGAGAGGACGAACCAGATGAGGGTGACTGGCATTTGGAGACTGCAGAAACAGACCACAGTGATGACAGTGTGGAAGCAGAACTGTCCAGTATGTTTCGTGACAGTTCGGAATCGGACGATACGGGCGACGATGATGAGGAAATCGCCGACGATAAAGAACCAACGCTCGCAGAGGTAAGCAAACCAGGTGTTACGTGGCATGAAGAACCACATGGGATGCAGTATCACCCGTTTACGAAAGCAGAATGTTTGCTGATGAAGCCTGCTGGCAATACGCCAATGGATTTCTTTAGGCTACTGGTTACAGATGACATACTGCAGCTCATAGTTGACGAAACAAATGATAACGCACGGAATATATTTGCGAGCGCAAATACACAAGAGGGCTCTAGAATTAGTAATTGGAAACCCGTAAGTATAGAAGAAATACTTGTCTTCCTGGGGATTTCATTACATATGGGTAATGTCAAATGTGCCCGACTACAAGACTACTGGAAGAGGGATCCGCTGTTCTAAAATAAAGGAATAACGATGAGTATGAGCAGAGACAGATATTTGCTTATCTTACGCGCATTGCATTTTGCAAAAAATCCAGAGTCAGGCGAACCGAAACCAAATGATCGACTGTATAAGATACGCCCTATATTGAATTATTTCAACAACAAAATGTGTAATGTGTATTATCCAGGTAGGGATCTCTCTTTAGATGAATCAATGATTCTTTGGAGGGGACGATTGTCATTTAGACAATACATAAAAAACAAAAGAAATAAGTATGGCATCAAATTGTACATGCTAAATAACCCAGACGGCTTCATCAATAAATGCGCTGTGTACACGGGGATGCGTGGTGATATGGGGGGAAAAGGGCATGCTGAAAAGATAGTATTGCATTTGTTAGAAGAGAAGGTGAATGTTGGCCATCACATTTACATGGACAATTTTTACAACAGCTTTGCCTTAGCTAAAACCCTGTTGAATGCAAAAACACATTGCACCGGGACACTAAGGGTAAATAGGAAAAATACCCCTAAAGACGTGGTATGCGCCAAGCTGGGGAAAGGGGACACCATAGCACGATATTCGGACGGGGTAATGATCGGCAAATGGAAGGATAGACGAGAGGTCTCCTATATTTCCACAGAATACCCCAATACAATGGAACGTGTGCAGAATGCACGCCAGCAAATAGTCGCGAAACCACTGCCAATTATCAGATATAATAGTTGTATGTCTGGGACCGATAGGCAGGACCAGATGTTGTCTTATTATTTATGTGAACGAAAGACAATCCGCTGGCCAAAGAAACTATTCTTCCATGTAGTTGACATGCTAATGTTCAATGCACATTACCTATATAATAAATACTCAGGGCATAATATGACTTTGTATGATTATAGAATACAAATAATAAAGGGACTACTTCCACCAATGGACGTTACAAAAGGTGTGCGTAACAAATGTAAAGACACACATGTTGTGCAAAAGCGGGACGCAACGGAAGGGACGAAGCAAGTTATGCGGAAGCGATGTAAAACGTGCGCGGCACGGGGCAAGCGTACGGATACACCATACGTGTGTATAACGTGTCCAAACCAACCTGGATTCTGTTTGAACTGCTGCACAATTACACATCCATAATGTAATGGGACGTCGTATCTACAGAGGAAGATCTGTTTGTGTTTGATTTGTAAAGTGTTTGTTTTATTTGATAGCCATGTAAATATAGTTACATTGGTTGCTCAGAATATGATGTTTCTGTACAGTACCGTATGTGGACTTATTTGTGGTTTGCTATAAAAACATCACCTCTACACCTTGAAAACTTATTTGTTACTAGCTGCAGTGCCCGGCGTTGCCCGGGTGTGTATTCATTCCTGTCTTAATTTAGTCCATCTGCTTCTTCTCTCTCTGTCCATCGCCTCCTGTTCTATCGCTATCTATTTTCCATTCATCTCAGTTCCGTTTTCACACAGGTCAATCTTCATGACATAATATTTCCTGTACTATGTGTCCCACAAGAATATAATTTTCCATGTTCCCCGGGAAGAATATTAGGAAACTGCAAAATGAGGTGCGAATGGAGTTGGTATTACAGACGTAATACATTACAACCACATGCATAGTGGGACGGATTTTCGTGCGTTTCATAGTTTTGACGTCATATCTCCTGTACTACGTGTCATACTATGATATAATTTCAAAGCTACATTTAGTGGTATATATGCATATCCTCTGCAAAATTCTTCGCGAATAGCTTTAGTAGTAATGACATAATAAATAGAAATCACAAACCTGATGTTGCGGTTATTCAAGAACAGAATTGTTTATGACGTCATATCTCCTGAACTATATATCGTAAGTAGTTTTTGCTACCACAGCAAATGATTCATTACCTTAGAGAAGATTTGTACCAAATTTGATTGAAATCGGTGTACTAGTTTAGGAGCAGATGTGGAATATCGTCACATGATGCGGCCGTTTTTGACGAATTACATTGTTCATGACGTCATATCTCCTGACGTATGTGTCGTATGTGGTTCTTACCCCTACAGTGATAGTTTTCCGATAATAGGAATATGTGTACCACGTTTCGTTGAAATCGGTCCAGTAGGAGGAGATGTGGAACATACATACATACACATACAGTCATTTTTATAATATGTATATATTTGTGATTGGGTTTCCATAGCACCACATTGCAGACGAGTCCTGTTTCTTTTTCTTCGTTTTATAAATCTTTTGGTGTTTTCCGACTAATTCTTTTTCAATGGAGTGGATTTGTCACTTGTGTGAATTGCATTTTCTGTCCAGTTAGCAATACAATAAATAAATAAGGGGCTTTGTTAGAATTGTTTGCAATAAATGCATGTAACGCTTATAAGCGACAGACAGCAGGCAGCATTTATCACATGATCGGCATGCAGCTAAAGTGTACTTGTATTTCTATATCTAGCACCTCTTCCGCAGACGTTATATTCGTTGCCAATATTACGTTCGTGCACAACATGAATTTGTCGCAAAACTAGACATTAGTCTTGCGATCAAAATTTAGGCGTGTTCATAATTTGTATTCAGCCAGGTATGGATTACGAAATATAAATTCCAGCAGTATCTTATTATAACTTGAAACTGCTGACTTCCCTTGCAGAACAAAGTTTTATTCATCCATAAGAATTATGAAAAGATACAGTGGCGAGCTAAGTCGGTAACTATGTAAAGTTATTTCCTCGAAATAAAAATCATAGAAGGCCGTGCGGCTGCAAAGAGAAGTGATTGCAGCGCTCCTGGCAGCTAGCCCCGAACTGTTTTGACTGAGTGGAACGCTGCGCCTCTGGTAGCCAGCGTACGAACTCCAAACGAATCAGCTGGCGGCATCTAGTTTATTCGCCACAAACTTACAGGTTTCGCAGGGCTATGATTTCAGCTCTCAGCGCACGTGCGCTTACAAGCGTCCGCCTCGCGCGTTAGCGGCTCGCACGGGCGACCGCAGCGAACGTGTTAAAAAACCTACATTAAAATCACCACAAGGCACTAACTGCTTCTTTTTGCCTGACAGGTAGCTCAATAATGCCTCAAAATTTTTCATGAATAGTTGAATGTTACCTTGAGGGGATCTGTAGATTGCAACAATTACTATAGAAGTATATTGCAGTAGCAACTCACAAGCACATGCTTCAAGGATCTGATCTACACAAAAACTATTTGTTTCAATATTTTTGACTTTGTGTCCAGTTTTTATATAAGTAGCAACTCCTCCTTTTTCCATGTTGACTCTACATGAATAAGATGCTAATCTGTAATCACATAAATTTAACTTCTCCATCCCTGCGGTTACATGGTGTTCAGAGAGACACAAAACATCTATACCTTCAGAATTTACCCCATTTTCTAGGCATACAAAAAGCTCATCTATCTTATTTTCCAGTCCTCTAATGTTCTGATGAAACACACAAATTTTATTTCTTTGCATACTGCTACAGACATTATGACACTGTTCTGTTTTAATCTCTTTCAATACTCTCTGTCTGTAACCTGACTCTAACCTAAAAAGTGTGTCCTCTGACTCCAGTAATCACAGGTATTTTGTCTCATGTGCATGTGGTCCCCCTTACATTTTCTGCAAGAAAATCAACTAATGTTTCGTTCCCCCTCCCATTCAGGTGCAGGCCATGGCTAGTGTAACCCCACCTCCTAATTGCATCAACAGGCAAAGCACAGATATGAGATTTAATTTCTCCAACAGTAACCCCACCCCCTCCAGCTCTCTGTTAACATGGTTCACAGGCGTATTAACCCAGAGCTGGCCATGGCGCTGCAAGACATCCACAAACCCCACACGAGTGTGAGCTGTTGCTGCACCTATTACATCCAGGTCACACCTAATACTATAGTCTGAATTGCTAGCCAGGCTCTTTCCTGCTCCTCCTACTATAAGAACATGGTCCTCGGCATCAAAATCTTTGCACAAGGCCCCTAGGTTTTCTGTAGCCTGGCTAAGCTTATCACTAAGTTTCTCAATGCTTGTGACCTGATAATCGAGTCCAAGCCTATCCAGTAGCAACTAGCCTACACCTCTCCCGTGACTGCTACCTAATAGCAGGACTCTTTTCTTTCTGCTTGACTTTACTCCCGACCTAGCATTACAATTGTTACCATGAGTCTGTTGCACACTACTTTGCCCAAAAACTGTTTGAGGCTCTTCTACTTCAGGTAACAAATCAAAGTGATTGCTCACTGGAATCTGAAAAGTGATTTCTGAGGTTTTCTCCTTCTGACTACGACTTGTTACCTGTTCCCAGCTCCCATTGTCTCTTTCCCCCTCCAACCTGTCTAATTCAAAGTACACTATTACTAGTTCAGCCTGAAGGGCACAAATCTTTTTTCCCTGTTCCACGATTTTCTTGTCACAGCTACGTAATTTACAACTCCATTAGCGAGCCTCATCTGGCACTATAACAGCTTCCCCGTTACAATCTCCCCAGTGAAACACCAACCCACAATCCCAACATTTTACTCCTGTGCTCACTAATCTACGACAACATCCACATTTGTCACACATGACGACGGATTAATTAATACAAATTACACTACAAAGTAACAGCACAAATTCAAACAATACAAATTACACTACAAACAATTCCCCTACACCAATTAATAATTAGCAGAAAGTAACTTAGCTTGTGGTGAGATGAGCAGAGAACTTCTGGACGTCAGGCGAATGTAGCAGCAGTGATACCGTATGTCGTTATCCTGAATACTTCATCTTTGCACATATGTTTGTTTAATACCGTTGCTGTCATGTTGATATAGCTAAGTCAAGCGATCGGCCTTGTTTTTCCTCATATTCATGACTCATTGACGAAAATTTCTGGTGCTGAAACCTGGGAAGGGTGCTTGTGGGCCGCTATTGGATGAAACACTGTCGCCTTCTTGTCACTAATGGAAGACGGAGCTCCTGCAACACCACAAAAATATGATGCCCAATTACATGCTGTAGAGCAGGCATTATAAGGAAAATTATTACATGGCCCACTACTCTCATGGCTGAGAAGACAATTATTATGGGCCGCAGTGCTTACTGTTGTCGTTAGAGAACCATTGGGAAGTGCCTTGTCTAATCCAAAAGAATCACATAATTGAGCGCATTTAGTTCAAAACTTTGCTTGTCATTTGTTCGCATGCCATAGGCATTAATATCTCTGACTGTCAGCGAGTCACTTTGTTACGATCTTCACGCAGCCAACCTTTGCTCAGTTGAAGCAGTGTCTTGTTTCGCAACGCGCATAGTGAAGTGTTTGAAAACTAATAACAACAACGGCTGTCAAAGAGTTACGTGGTTTGAAAAGAAAACGGTCTCAGCAGAGAGGTCTTATCACGCGCGTAGTATTTCTGATTGAAGATGGATGTTAAATATCGCAAGGAGTGCCTGGCGGAAGAACTGTCGTTTCTCACGCAGCATGACGATACTCTAAACAAACAACTCCTGGATGAGAAGTATAACACGGGTTTAGTTCTTTGCGAGAAGTATCTTGGAAAAGGTGAAACACGCAATTTTTGTGGCTCAAAAGGGTATCGAGAAAAAATAACCTGATTCTACCGCGACATTACGTTCGGATAGTCCAGTCTCGTCTGTGGTTCAGATTCATACGACTCTTAAGTTGCCGCCTTTTAAGCTTGAATCCTTCTCTGCAGACAGTGAGAGGTGGCCCACGTTTCGGGAACATTTTTAAAGATGTATCGATAGTAATCCTTTCGCGTCAACTTTCGAAAAACACCTGTCCTTAAGAGCAAATCTCGAAGGCGAGCCCAGACAAATAGTCGATGGCACTTCATTAATTACTTCGACTTACGAAGTCATTAAGCACATTCTTCAGCAAGGTATGGTGACTGTAGCCGCATAATAAAATCTCACTAGGACTAGTTAGAAGAACTGCGACCCATTCGAGTTGAATGTCCTAAAACTATTAATAAAACATTCATACAATGCAATAGATGTGTTCTAGCTCTGAAATCTTTGGGTGAGACTGTAAATGCCTATGGCAAGGTTCTCATGCAAAAAATTTTCACGCTTTCCCCACAGGCATTTGTCGGGGCTCAATAATCTACGTCAAGAAGGAAACGTACTACGTTTAATGCAATTTGTAGGTGAAGAGGTCGATGGTGCGCTCACTGTGGAAAAGACACATCAGAACATACCGTTCCAAGCATATTACCTCCTGCTGCAGCCACTCTTCACGTTAATCCCAAGCAAGGCTGTTCGAAGCACGACATCACACGTACTGTGAAGTCTTATTGCGTTTTTTTTTTGCTGAACATAGCGAACGCTGGACACAAGACTGCCAGATAGTAAAGGAAATTCCAGAGCTCTTTAAGATATTCAGCTGAGAAATCGGTGTATTCTTTATCTCAATCAAGGCCAACTGTCAGAGACTGTTTGAAGAAAGGAAGAGCCGCCTGCTCTTACTGCAAAGGCGGTCAACAGCGATCAGTTTGTGAAGATTAACCTCAGTCCCGCCAACTGTGTGATTCCCTCAGCGTCCCCTTTAATAGTTCAATCGGCAATATTGTCACGGGACGCTCAATGTTCATGGACCCTTAGACGGCATGCGTGTTTGTAATACGGCCCACAGGTGAGAGCAGACTCACACACTGTATTTTAACTGTAGGCAGCCAGTCCACATTCGTTTGTCGAAATTAGGTAGATAATCTAAATCTAAGGTTATCGAAAGTCAGCTTTTGTCAGTAGATGCACTGGAATCTTCTTTGACACCCATACCTCGCAGATTTGAGCGTTTCAAGATAAGTAGCACATGCAAGGACATATTTGTTAGGCTCAATGTTTTCGAGAGACTTTCTTCATTCAGGCTCCACAGCTGATCACAGATGAACCTAGATTCAGCTCCTACTTCAAACCGTTACGAACCACTGCTTACGCTCTTCGTTTCAAAAGGAAACTCCGTGAGGAAACAGACACGTGCGAATAATTAACTGTAAGAGAGATATCAGAGGATCGTTACCACTGGATTAAGACAGTGCAACAAGAATGCTTCTCCTCGGAAATCGTCGCTTTGGGCAAAAGTCTTCCACTTTCTAGCACAGCAAAGACAAACCGCATCCACCTATATTTAGATGATGGTCTATTACGTTTAGGAAACCGTCTGTAACACGCCGTGACTTCTAACGAAGAACGACATACCCTTATTCTAGAAGTAAACCATCACTTAATCGAGCATCTTATCGTGTACCAACATCTCGACCTACACTATCTTGGATTAAGTGTGGTTCTTTAATAACTAAGAAAGTCCTTCTGGATACTACACGCTCGCTGTGTGATCAAAATGTAGTTGTCTTCCCTGTAAAATTGCACATACCGCTGCTGACCGACAGACAGATGCGTCACTACCAACCGAGAGAGTGAAACCTCACAAACCGTTTGAAGTTTCTGGAATTGTTTGCACCGAGCACCTATGTTCAAAAACAGCCATTGCTATACATAACTGTTACATTCCTTTAATCACCTGTGCCCATCTGGAACTAACCACCAACTCAACAACGGATCGGCCCTTATTAGCCCTTCAGAGGTTTATAGGTCGGCGTGATACAGTGATAACGGCCAAATTTTCCAAGCAGCTAACCGAGAGATGATAGAAATATCTCTGTTGACAAGTCACGCCAGTTCGTCGCACAATAGGCCATCACACGGATATTTATAGCACCATGATCTGCTTGGTGGGGAGGATGGTGGTAATGCTAGGTTGGCTCGACTAAACGGCGACTCTGGAAGTTCAAATTTGTTGCAGCATGGATGAGGAAGGGCTACAAACAATATTCGTGAACATAGAAGCCACCCTTAATTCAAGAGGACGAAGTGCTTACTCCAGCTCACTTTCTCGTTGGAGGGAGACTTACTACCCCGTTTCACAGGCCATGAGCCACCAAAACAACAGCTTTGATAAGGTAATTTAAGCATCAACAGAATATAAACGACGACTTTTGGAAGCGGTGGAGCAAAGGGTACTTATTCCTCCTTCAGACTTCCCATCAAGTCAAGAGCCCTGGCAAACAACTGAAGATCCATTCTGAAGATACTGTACTTCTACAAGAGGATGTCCTTCTCCGCCATATGTGGAAGAGGGCAAGAGTAAATGAACTATGAACAGGTCGAGAGGGACTACCTCGAACTGTCAGTCCAGCTGTCCAGTCCAGCTGGACATCCCACTGGATGTCGACCAAGAGAGCAGGACGTGGGAGATCAGCAACACCATACATCGTTGTCCTGAGTACTTTATCTTTGCACTTATGTTTATGTAATACCGCTGCTGTCATGTAATATAGCTAAGTCAATAAACACTTTGGTTTAATTGATCAGTCTTGTACTGCCTTGTATTCATGACTTGTCAACAACAATATTAAACACAGTCAACACTAATGTCCTCCAGTGGCACTCTACCCGCTCAGGGTGTGTACGAAGTCACACTGAAACTGTATCTTCTGGCTGGTCACTTTTTTCTGTCACACAGTGTGCAAATGGTCTTCCCATATACAAAAAAAAAAAAAAAAAAAAAAAAAAAATAGAAACAATTCTCTTTGCTGATGATGCAGGTGTCATAATCAAGCGTTATGGAGTAATTTTATAACCCGAAAATATAAATAATACTTTCATGAAAATTAGTAATTGGTTCTCCGCAAATGCACTGTCATTGAATTTACTTGATAGGTGAAAAACAATACATAAAACTAAGTACTGCACATAACCTAACTGTTCCACTACATATAATTCCTGATGGTAAATCAATAAATGAAACCGAGTATTCTAAATTATTAGTTGTTTATTTTTATTAGAAACTTAACCGGAAGTCACAGAGATCTTCTTAAATGTGTTAGCTCTGCAACATTTGAGTTATAGGTAACACCAGATTTTTACAGCTGGACACGTAAAAAAGTTGTCTTACATGTACTTTTCCTATTTTCATTCACCAATGTTCTCTAGCATGATATTCGGGAGTAACTCATCACTAAGAAAAAAAAAGTGCTGCACAGAAATTTGTGAAAAAGATAATGGGTGGTGTCCGCTCTAGAATTACTTATAGACAGTTTAAGCAGTTGAACATAAATCAAGTCTGCTTAACAACTTCTTCTGCTCTGGAGAAGAATTTCTGAGTGTTTAGTTGCTGCGTCCTTTTCTGTCGCCTGCACCATGGCCAACGCCTGCGCTTCGAGATGGTTTCGCCATCTACCACCGAAAGGAAGAGGAATGCCTTGTATCTCTGATGCCTGATGTTCCGGCACACCCGCTACACAGTAATGCCCTTCGGGTTGCTGTAGAGCCAGATGCCTGGAGCTGTCTGTTCGACTTCACTGCGCCATCCCATGCAGTATGGAGGGATCCAGGAACACTGGACACAGCTGGCACTATTTCGCATCCGCGAAGCCAAGTGACGCCGGCCTAGCATCCCTAAGCCGGGCGGCCTATAAAGGACTGGTGCCTGCAGCTCTCCAGAAGTGTGTGCCGCCAAGTAAACTGCCGAGTAAACAACTTGTAACCGGTACAGCACTACCGCACGAAGAAAATGCCACTGCACCACTGATCATGACCACTATCGATTCCGATCTTGGAGAGTGATCGATGGTGACAGACTGTGTACTTTCTCTTGAACCTTCGTAGAACTGTATGCATAACAAAATGGTTCAAATGGCTCTGAGCACTATGGGACTTAACATCTATGGTCACCAGTCCCCTAGAACTTAGCACTACTTAAACCTAACTAACCTAAGGACATCACACAACACCCAGTCATCACGAGGCAGGGAAAATCCCTGACCCCGCCGGGAATCGAACCCGGGAACCCGGGCGTGGGAAGCGGACACTGTATTCATACAGTGACAATTATTCTTATCAGATCAGAATGACATCTTGCATTCTTCGTAGATATTCAATTTCTCTTGTTCATGTTTTCTTGTTGCTTCCGTAGAGGAAGAAATTCTGTAGTTCATGGCTACCTGAGAACTGTCTCTTCGTGCGTGCACCATCAAGCAACGGGTCACTTCAGTAGAAGTATAATTTTATGTGTGTTTAAGAAAGTGGGAAGAGAGAGAGGGAGGGAGGGAGGGAGAGAGAGAGTGAGAGAGAGAGAGAGAGAGAGAGAGAGAGAGAGAGAGAGAGAGAGAGAGAGATGTTGAACGTTGTGAAGACGTATAAATCACTGTATGCACGGAAAAATCCTAACATATCATGCAAATAGTTTGTATTTTGCCACATTTACCACTTACAACTGAAAACACATATGGCAATTGTAAAACCGACTCGTTTCATATCATAGCGAAAGGTCTTAATTATGAGCCACAGCACATGCAAATAACTAATTAATGCAACCTAATGTTGTGTGTACCCATATCGCAGAATTTGAATGTTATCCATATCTTATTTATAAAATCGGCTTTAATGACTGAAAAAAGAAAACAACAATAATAGTTAATACAGAAAACTCTCTAGTTTCTTGGTTATTGCAGACTCCACACTGCACGAACAACTGATAGGTATGGATAATAATAAATACACGTTTTGCCTCATAAAGCTATTCAATATATTTACAAAATCTGCTACATGTCACATTCGAAAGCCAGTGTATTACTCATGCATTTCTCTCCAGAAGCTGACAACTTTAGGAAATTACACTTAAAACACACTGGATTTCGTATCAAATACCCTTTCCAAAAGGACAAAACATTAATACGGTCTAACAAATTTTGCCAGCTACTCCAATCTAGGCTGATACACATTTAACCTCGTCATCTGTGTCTTCGCGATCGGTAATTTATATTTTGTAAGAAAATATGGTTCTAGTTATAACGGAATATTTCAGACTTACATTTTTATTTTTACAAAAATCACCTAAGGCTTATTTCTCACTAACTGACCGGCAGCTGTCTATACACGACCGTAATATGGCGAGCCATATGGCGCCTTTTGAATCTACGCAGCACGGACCGTTGCCGTCTGAACGGCACACGGCAGGCGTGGTGCAGCCGGACACTCCCATTGCAGTGCCGTTAGCACTGTAATGTATGGGGTTTTGGGGGCTCACTAAACATAGGAAGGAGCCTCCACGTCTGTTAGGGATGGCACGGTGGAGGTATTCGAGGCAACAACAGCGTGTGCATCAGTTAGTTCGTTGTACTAGTTGCCTTTCTTTTTGTTTTCGTAATTTCTTCTCGTTGGGCTATGTGTGGCTTGGAAATACGCATTGAACGATTAATTTCTTTAGTGGAAGAACGGCCAGTTTTGTGGGACTGCACTCTAGAAAATTACAAGAACAGGATTCAAACAGAAAATGCGTAGATCGATGTATTGAAGGAACTGAGTGGATCATTTCGAAACATGAACGAAAAGGAAAAATAATTAATATGTTAAGTGAGTTGTTTAAACACAAAGATATTTTATTGTACCATTTTCAAAAATGTTTACACTGAATGGAGCAATAACAATCTTTTCCGAAATTATGTTTTAAGAAACGCCAGTTTACAGACCCAGTTGGAGACAAAAAAACAAACGATCATTATATTCCTGCTGAAATTCCTAAATTACGTCTAGCTGTCTGCACTCATTCAAGGCCAGTTATCGATACTGTGTCTTCAATTTCGTAGCCATCTCTGTCAAGCACAAAATTATACAAAACTACACACGCTTTTACAATGACTAGGGAAATATCAAGAACCAAGTTGCTCAATATTTTGAATGCACATTCTTTGTGCCTTTGATATCTAGAAACAAAATTCTTTTGGCAACTGCCTATATATTCCCACCATACTGTCGAACAAGGTGTCTGTGCAGTTTAAAAGCTTCGTCCCCCATGAAAAAGCAAGCTTCCTTTGGAGTGTTTTCCATGGAAATATAGTGATCGATAAAACTATAGTAAAATTATTTCAAGAAAAGCTTTCTTGATCGCTTGAAAGTTATGTATTTCATTCTGTGACAGATTTAAATCTTTTATAGAATCGTCATGAAACCATTTTACTATGTGAAAAGAGTAATAAAGTTTCTTAGAAGACAAAGAACTTGAATACAATCATAAAAGTAAAATAACAAAAGAGGTATGGTTGATATGCTCTTGGTGACAGCTGTAGATGGTGGCTTGGAACAGTTCACTCAGTAGTCCCATTCTGCATCGTTCGGTCGCTCTGCCGATCGTTTCGGTAGGGGAATGCACTGAGCAGTAAGGTTACTGTAACTGATCGTACGTGCAATTCCACAAGCTATTCGGTACCGAGTCTGTACAGCTCCTGAAGAACCCGTGCTGTGTTGCCGTCTCTTCTCAAGCCAAACAATCAAAGACAAGTGACCACAGCTGTGGCCATACACACCCAACAACTGTGCACCCAGCGCAGTGTACCGCGACCCGCACAGTGCCTCACACCCAAAGCAGCCAGCCGATACAACTATCGTATATTCCCAATATTGTTTTCGAAACGTGTTTACAGCGAATAGTGTTCGTCGTATAAGACATCAGTGGGAACTGTGGAAAAAAATGAGAAATTTGATACATTCACATCCCAATGACACTGAAATGACTTCGCATATTGCCTTTGTATGTCTGTTATTTGTGTGTGCTATATCTGAAACAAAACCAGCAACGAGGATTCAACAAGGCATTTAATTATTGGCCAGTTTCGATCATTATGTCTGGTCTTTCTCAGAATAACAACCAGTATAGAAAATTGTAGCCATTAGGCCACAGCTGAAATCTATAATTCGTAAACAGCATGTGACGCCTAGCGCTTTCGTTCACTTGCTTCCAAAATCTACTAAACGGTGGCGCAACCAGCTAATACCTGAACAGGCCATACTAAATCTGTTATCGACTGTTTTAAAAATTTTTAGCCATTTACACCAGTGTTTTAAGTTTTTCTGTTTATTATTTAAGCCACGTGTGCACTTGATGTTTTGGGCCTGTAATAACATTTATGCGTAATTGCATCAGATACCTAACACCTGAGCAAAATGTTATGGTGATACTAAGTGAATACATGTTAGTCTTCCATAAAAAGCTGTATAGCAAGCAGTGCAACAAGTTTTTTTATTAGTGTTGTGAAGGATTGCACTATACAAGAGAAGATATTAAGGTTTTTCTGGAGATTCAACCAAGTTGCTCTCTAGCATTTCAAATGAGTTCGTCTCATCCCACAGATTACGTTGTCATATCACATGGCGCTGCATTTCCTTGAGCACCCTTGTCCGCCCTTATCGCTTTTTACTACTTCTTAACATTAGTATGTTCACCGTGTCCAGTTTCGTTATGCTTGCCCGAAATGCATGAAACGTTTATAATTTCCTGACCTTTGGGGAACGCATGTTTCCGTGCATGCATAACATGTTTTATGAGCTCACTTTCTACTTGATGTGTTCCAGCGACTCTTCAGTAGAACCTAATCACTAAATCCAAAACTAAAAATTACTGAATATTTCTAAAATAAATTATTTCTGCAATCAAAGCGCACGAAACCGAATTTGTGGCCTTACTGACATCTCACCACCTCACAGACCAACAGGCGAATAACAAAAACGTAGACCGATCGTTAACAGGCCTCACTACTGTACACAATAGTAGCTTCGGCTACCGAACCAAAAATTACGTAATTACTGAGGCTAATCTATGGAACCGAATGGTATGGACAATACAGAATAGGGCTACTGGGGAGGCAAGAGAAACGTTGCTGAATAAGGTACAGTCGCTACTAGCCTCTGGCATAACGTCACTATTACCCAATGGTTGTTAGACATGACTAGATTCCACGGAATCCACTTATAAAAATGTATCATTATTAGAAGTTTGGTCATAGAATAAACAGCTGAGCATGTTTTAAATATTATGTAAAATAAATGCATTGCAGAGTTCAAAAACGGACGAAAAATCATTATTCAATGACCTTGGCTCATTTAAACACAAGCTGCCCTCTACAGGGACCAAGATAGATATAAGTGTAGCAAAGGTGGTTGGTTGGAGGGCAACTGGTAATCAAGAAAACGAAATACTGTAAATCCATCACATTACTAATTAATTGTTCGGCACAAGCTGGTTAGTGGTAGTAGTTTATTTCACTGTACTATTTTTAGATGTTACCCACCATCATGGGTACCACTATTACACACAAGACGCAAATTACTTATAATTTCTTACACTGTATGTTGTTGTGGTCTGTGTGTATGTGATTTTTCAAATCATTGTAATTCGACTTGCATTATACGTAGAATTATGTGATTTATACATATCGGGTGATCAAAAAGTCAGTATAAATTTGAAAACTTAATAAACCATGGGATAATGTAGATAGAGAGGTAAAAATTGACACACGTGCTTGGAATGACATGGGGTTTTATTGCAAACAAAAAAAAAAACAAAGTTCACAAAATGTCCGACAGATACGCGTCGTTTGGTGATGATCGTGTGCTCAGCCGCCACTTTCCTCATGCTTGGCCTCCCAGGTCCCCAGACCTCGGTCAGTGCGATTATTGGTTTTGGGGTTACCTGAAGTCGCAAGTGTATCGTGATCGACCGACATCTCTAGGGATGCAGAAAGACGACATCCGACGCCAATTCCTCAACATAGCTCCGGACGTGCTTTACAGTGCTGTTCACAACATTATTCCCCGACTACAGCTATTGTTGAGGAATTATGGTGGGCATATTGAGCATTTCTTGTAAAGAACATCATCTTTACTTTGTCTTACTTTGTTATGCTAATTATTGCTATTCTGATCAGATGAAGCGCCATCTGTCTGACATTTTTTGAACTTTTGTATCTATCTACATTATTCCGTGGTTTATTCAGTTTTCAAATTTATACTGACTTTTTGATCACCCGGTATATACGTGTAATCAGCATAATAACTTTTTTTACGAAATATATTCAGTCTCATTGGCAATTACTGTAAATGCAAAGATTACTTTTGGTATACATCATAGAACAATATAACCTTATTTCTGATTTGTGTTATCTCTGTTAGCAGGAGAAAGAAATGTGTTTACATTAAAATATACTAGCGAAATCTTCGATGAATTTTTTTCTTTTTTTAGTTTGGTCTGTTTGTTTAAAATAATGTCAATATGTTTTGCAGCGTGACAGTATGAGTATATGTGAAAATTTCCATTTCTACCTAAATATTTAGTAAGCTTCCTTTTTTGGCAATGTGTAGTGCTGACAGGTATTGTGACATGTCACTTTTACATATATTGATGTATAATCACATCCAAATAAAAAGTGCTGCTTTTTGCCGCAAGATGTTTTATTACATTTATTGTTGAAAATCGGAAAGTAATTACACGGACATAACAACATGTTTTGAAGAAATAGATCAGGAATTTCACTTGAAACGTCGTTTCTGTACACATGTATCCCTCAAGACAACAGACACTTAAGTGCGGGAAGGAGGACTGCATTGAACACGAAGTATGCCCCTTGGTGAGGTCTCACCACGAGGTGAAGAGATGACGCTCTCCGGTTGCAGGGAACTTTTCACTGACTTCTTCCGTTGTTGTCGCCCTTTCTTGTGTTCGGCTTTGGCAGAACTTTTCTTGCATTTCTTCGTCAGTGTGGTTAGTAAACTCCTGCGCAGAAAAGAATTCGACATTTGATTGAGATGAAAGAAAATTCCCTCTCTGCAAGAATAAGCGATGAAATATTTTCAAGGCTTGCACCGACGTCAGTAAGACCGCAAATTCTGAAAATTTTCACATCGAACAGTTTCACGTGAAATCATCTGATGAGACGAGTGCGTACTAATAGATTGTTACTTGGGTAATCAACAAAGAAGATTCAATCCCTTCTTTCATTTTTTCGACAATAATGCAAAAGAAGTACGCAATCGTTGTTGAAAACTGAATCAGTCATAAAGATCTGCAAAAAGACAGCCCTTACAATCGTCAGTAATCATAATAAAATTTTATTGTGTCTGTTTATGTGTTTAGTTGGTATGATATAAGCCAAAAATATCAAAATGAACGTCATCTACCACTAACTGGATACAGAAATGTCAGGGGAAAAAGTGTAACTTTCTGAAGCAATGATTCTGTTTAGAAAACTGAAGTGTAACAAAGACAGGGTGTATCGAAAAGAATGGAAATACTTGCAGATAGGATTCCTCATGTAAAAGTAAGAATAGCTGAGATCAGAATTTGTCTACAATAGGTTAGTTTCTGAAAGCCGCATCGTTAAATACCGAACTTGGTATATTACATACTGTTTCACAGTCTTCTGCACCTCACGCAAGAAGAGATACTTAATCAGTATAATGTCTAAACGGATTTCTTAAATGACGACCGGTTTGATTTATGTAGGGTACGGTAACAGAGAAAAAATTCCGATGTTATGCTTGATAATGAAAGCAAGATTTAAGAGGGTAAGGCTCTCGTCAACTTGTGTCAGGTCTGTCAAGGATTTAATTACGTTGTAGTGCTCTGGTGCCTACATCATTGAAACGTGTAAGAGAGGTATTGTTTATGGTCAGTCTGACTTATCATGTGACGTTGATGGTTCACCAATTTAAGCAAGTCTGAATATGTGTGGAATCCCAAAACTGATGTCTCTTTACCTCGGAAACTATTTACATGTCCACGTTGATACGACTTGTTCTTATTTTCATGTGTGAAATCGTACATCTGAGTATTATTCGTTTATTTATTGTTGACCAATGTAACATGGAAGCATGGTAACAAAATCAGAGCAAATCTACCAGATGGTTGATGTTGGTGTCCGAACAGTAGCACCATTACACAGCGTTACTCGCACAGGAGGAAATGGAGGCAAAATTCCCACTTGTAGGCGTAGGCACAGGTGTCGATGTTATCCTGCAGTTATTACCGGCCTTAATATCTTGCACCTATTGTTATGGTTCTGCGGTGGTTGAGTTAGTTGCTACCCCAACCATGCTATATAAGTTTATTGAGGAAGAGGTGAGCGGTATCTCCTTGGTCAGAGCATTTCATGAACAGGATACACAGCATGTTGTGTTGTAGCAGCTGTTTTTGTGAACGAGCGTAATCGCATTGCTGTCAAAGGAATTAGGATTAACTTAACAGCTGAAATTTTTCTTTCCTCCATAAAAACCAAAGGCGAACTCAAAATGTGACTAATGCCTCCCCCCCTTTCCAAAAAAGACTAATCATATGGAGCCAAATGTGTGTGTGTGTGTGTGTGTGTGTGTGTGTGTGTGTGTTTGTGTGTGCGGACGGGGGGGGGGGGGAAGCAGCGGGGGATGCATTTATGATGCCGACGTCCTCCATTTATTCTCTCCAAATGACTCTGTTATGATTCCAGAGGAGATGAGCAACGTGGTGATGTGGTTAAGGTCTTACAACAGACGCATTTGCACAGTTACCTGCAGTCCGTGTTGAGGCCTAGTGTCACTCATAAATCACAAAGGCAGTGTGGACGGCTGCCACTTTTCAAACAATCTGTGGATCGTGACTTGCATTTGTATGTCATGGTCATCCAGAACAAGGTCAACGATATTGGGTGTCTGCAGTTTTTTATCCGAGGGGCTGGGAGGGGGTGAGGGAGAAGGGGTAGAAAGTTTCTAAAATTTCGTTTTTTTTTTGTCTAACCGAACCGATGAGTTTGAAGACGTGCTACCTCTAGAAATTAAATTTTAAGCGACACACACAAAACTAATTGTATCTCTAGGGATTAATGGCTATCCGCTTAATATTCTTTTGAAATCATGCAACTTTTTAAAATAATTTATAATCAAAACATCGCGAAGAAAATAGCAAAAATTACCAACGAAGTCATAGGATCAGTTGATGCGTTTTACATTTAGGGCTACGAAGACAACGATCGGTGAAAAGTAACGGAGAAGTAAAAATACCTTGGGTAAAATGAAAACTATGCTTCTGATGTGCGTAAAACGTGCAGTTTACAATCACTGTACATTAAGACTTTCGGCTTGTAACAATTAAACATGGACTCTGAATACAAAAACGGTTGGACTCTCAGCGAACATGGAGAGTTCCATAACTCAAAATAAAGTAGCCATCCATTGCAGGCTGCTTGGTTAATAAACTTAAGGACGAAAGTAATTTTCGCATGATGTGTCATTACCAAGCAACATAGCACAATGAAACTGGGACCATATACAGAAAGGACTACTACAGTAGAGTACAGAACACAATTGCAAGAAATACGTAGTGAAACGAACAAAAATGACGCTTCTATTCAAAGACAATGGTTACAGTGATGTCCTAGCGTTTTTGATGTTCACTAGGCATTAAAATGGAACATGGTTGCCAGTATGGTGTGCGATCACCAAAAGCGGCAATGCATGCTCTGCAACGTGCCCCCATGCTGGTCACAAGGTTGTTAGGAGTTTTTGTGGTAGGGCGTTCCATTCCTCCACCGATGCGGTTGATAACTGCTGGATGGTCGTTGGTGGATGTGGACGTGCTGCAATGCGTCTCCCCAAAGCGTCCCACACGTTCTCGATGGCATTGAAATCGAGGAATGGGACAGGGCAGTCTATTCGCCGAATATGCTCTCGTTCCAAGAGCTCCTCTACCTGCACAGCCCGATGTGGACACGCATTTTCGTCTACACTCATGCTCATAAATTAAGGACAATTGCAGACTGTGGTGCCACACAACGTGGCCCTACACAAATCTGGCGCTAATAGCATAGGCACATAGGGAATACACGCGACACAGATCTGTAAGTTCACGGTATTGGTGATAAGTTGAGAAAACCGTCCAGAAACACATGTGCTACAAAACGCCATTGTTTCCTGCGCATGTACCCCGACATCAATATGGGATATGAACACCATGCACACGTACACTGGCCGCAAACGGGTTGGCATTACTCTGGATCAGGTAGTCGAGCAGCTGCTGGGGTATAGCCTTCCATTCTTGCAGCAGTGCCTGTCGGAGCTCCTGAAGTGTCGTAGGGGTTTGAAGGCGTGCAGCGATACGTCGACCGAGAGCGTCCCAGACATGCTCGATAGGGTTTGGGTCTGGAGAACAGGCAGGCCACTCTATTCGCCTGATATATTCAGTTTCAAGCTACTCCTCCACGATGGCAACTCGGTGGGGCCGTGCGTTATCATCCACCAGGAGGAAGGTGGGACCCACTGCACCCCTCAAAAGACGGACATACTAGTGCAAAATGACGTCCCGATACACCTAACCTGTTACAGTTCAGCTGGCCGCGGTGGTCTAGCGGTTCTAGGCGCTCAGTCCGGAACCGCGCGACTGCTACGGTCGCAGGTTCGAATCCTACCTCGGGCGTGGATGTGTGTGATGTCCTTAGGTTAGTTAGGTTTGAGTAGTTCTAAGTTCTAGGGGACTGATGACCACAGATGTTAAGTCCCATAGTGCCCAGAGCCATTTGAACCATTTTTTTTGTTACAGTTCCTCTGTCAAAGACATGCAGGGGTGTACGTGCACCAATCATAATCCCACTCCACACCATCAAACCACGACCTCCATACAGGTCCCTTTCAAGGACATTAAGGGGTTGGTATCTGGTTCCTGGTTCACGCCAGATGAAAACTCGGCGAGAATCACTGTTCAGCCTGTACCTGGACTCGTCTGTGAACATAACCTTGGACCACTGTTCCAATGACCATGTACTGTGTTCTTGACACCAGGCTTTACGGGCTCTCCTGTGACCAGGGGTCAGTGGAATGCACCTTGCAGGTCTCCAGGTAATCAAACCAAGTCGGTTCAGTCGTCTGTAGACTGTGCGTCTGGAGACAACTGTTCCAGTGGCTGCGGTAAGTTCCCGAGCAAGGATTCCTGCGGTACTCCGTGGCCGTCTGCAGGCACTGATGGTGAGATATGGGTCTCCTTGTGGTGTTGAACGCTGTGGACGTCCCGTGCTGTAGAGCCTGGACACGTTTTCTGTCTGCTGGAATCGTTGCCATAATCTTGAGATCATACTTTGTGGCACACGGAGGGCCCGTGCTACGACCTGCTGTGTTCGACCAGCCTCCAGTCGCCCTAGTATTCTACCCCTCATAACGTCATCAATATGTGTTCTTTGAGCCATTTTCAACACACAGTCACCATTATCATGTCTGAAAACGTCTAACACTTACTCGCTGCACCATACTCTGACATGCACCAACACACCTCTGCGTATGTGGACAGCTGCCAGCAGGAAGACTGCAGGTTCTGAATGTCGCGGCAAATATATTGAAATTGACGGTAGCGGCCACGAAAGGAGAAAGATGAACACATTCACATACCTCTATTGTTGAGCAGCGTCGCCGTGAAGATCGTCGCCTCCATGTAAATTCACTGCATGAAATTAAAGTAATAGTAATAATTTTCCAGAATTTCAGGAGCTGGGACCCATGGTATCACAAAAGACGTCAAAATCACTTTCATTATTTAACCCAATTTTATCAGTAAGAAATGGCACAACACGTCTTAACAACACTAGGACAGGATAACAGCGAAAGGTAACTTAGCCTAAAACTAATAAACGAAGAGCGTAAAGCTTCTTTTGTTCAGCAAATGCTTTACGCATTAATCTCTGGTAGTTGAACTAGTGTCTATATATTCATATTTTTTTATATAATTCTTTTACAACTCCTTCGCCATGCGCGTCTTTTCGGGGGCGCATTCGGCCCTGACTTCATTTTTATGGACGACAATGCACGTCGACATCGAGCAGCGCGGGTGGAGGAACCTTTGGAACGTGAAGATATGGACTGGCCTGTCCGTTCACACGAATTAAATCCAATAGAGCACGTGCGGGATACGATGGGGAGACGTGCTAGAGTAAGTACACAGGCATCAACGATCATCCAGAAGTTAACCTCGCTGGTTGAGGAATGGAACGTCCTACTATAACACCTCCTTGTGGCCAGCATGGGACCCCACATACCATTAAGAATCCTGTCCTGCGTTTTGTAACTTCTACGGGACCATCATAAATCACGGTGTCTTAAGTGTAATCGTACAGATCTATCAGTTTATACTTTACAATATTTTTCTTAATCATTTCAGGTAATTATATCGTTTTTTGATGTCCTAAATTCAGAAATGCTAAGGGTTTCCCTCTGTCACGTAAGTTTTTCTCAAAGTAATGATAAAGATCAAGATAATACAAAACACATATATTTAAAAAAAAACATTAAGAAACTGATAAAATAAGGAACTCGTGACATTATAATGAACTATTATGTTCTTCAGGACTAATACAAAGGCATAATTCTCAGTGTCACTTCTTTTTTCCCCTCAAATCTCCAGTGCGGTTTCTTCTTCGCGCTGACTGAGGGTACTTCCTGTGCAGCATTCAACAGTCGTCAGCTTCATGCTAACACTTCACCGTTTGGTACTTGTAACGTGTCAAAATTAATTTTGATGTTTCGTGTCGCTATGTAAGTAATGTAGTCGTTTTAGTCTATTTTGATAGAAGCATAATGTCGTAATGCAGATAAAGGGTGTAAAAATGCTTTATTTCTTGTAACTAAAGTCGGTATACAGGGCGAGTCACTAAATATTTCCACCTAGAATAACTCTGAAAGTGTTACGTCTGCCACAGACGGCCCCTGCCAGCAGACTACACCCAAGACACCCCTGTGTACCATATAACATACACAAGCATTTGCAGGCGCAACCATGAGGAAAAAATTCTTCAAAATAAACAGAACTTGCTAGAGACTAATGCGAACCTTTTTCTGCAGAGGTCGACTCACAGACACAAGTTGTAAGTACTCCGCCGACCTCCGCCGGCTTTATAAGGTCAGTGCAGCAGCAGAGCAGCCAGTTCCTCGCCGAGCTAGGACGAGCTCCGACTGACCTCACCGGCGCTCTTGATGAATAGTTGTCTACATGTTATTTGTTTTCTTTGTGTGTATATAGTGATTGTTCGAGAAGTGTAGTTCAGTTTCAATAAACGACATTACACTGAGTGTTCTACAATACTGAGTATTCTTCAGAAAGTATGGTAGTAGTTGAAAAGTTTGTGGGACCAATTTTGCATGGGACCATGGGGGCCATAATATGACGTTGGTTTTTTGTTGCTAGGTGGGATCGTGTCAGAGATATGAAGGTCAACTTTTTTTTAATGGGTTGCTATAGTTTAATACTTATTGTCTGATAGCAGCTATCGAGACTAATTCAATGATGTGTGACAGTAAGGTCTTTGAAGCTCAACGGGGTCAAAAAGATGGGATGAACTTCCATTTACGGAAGGTGTTCGAAGTGATGACCATTGGTATCAGTGCAGTGCCGCAATCTTCTTATCATGGACTGAGTGGTGTTCTCTATCACTTCAGCACTTATCGAAGCACATGCTCTAACAGTTCTCTCTCGTAAATCTTGCAAATAGTAAATATTCGCCGAATGCGGCGTATCCATTTAACGTGCCATTGACATGTAAACACCGTTCGACGGTTTCACAATACAACACTAATAGGAACGGTAAGAGCAGTATCGTCGATTCAAGCGAATGTGAATGATGTGTTCCTTCGAAGAACAAGTCAATAGGCTTGTCATTTACGGAGAATGGCAATGAAATTCAGTGACAGCTAGAGACTTATATGTTGAAAGGTATCCTCAACGTACTCACCCTACATGTCGTACATTTAAATGTATGTATGATAAACCGAGAACAACTGGATCTTTAACGCATCGGAAACATATCCGGCAAAGTTACTAACGAGGAAACGGAAACTGGTACCCTTGCCACTGTGGTTCGTTATCCTTGTGTTGGTTCGCGTCAAATCGCAAGAGAATCTGGCATGAGCCAGAATAGTGTTGATCGTGTTCTGCATCGCCATATATATCATCCTTACCATTTCAGTCTCCACCAAGAATTAACTGGTACGGACTGCATGCGTCGCATTGAATTCTCCCGAGGGCTCAACTTCACATTCAGAGAGATGACAAATTTATTAATTTGATCTTTACTGTCGAAGCTACATTCACGAGCCATGGAAATGTTAATTTGCATAACATGCATTACTGGGCAACTGAAAATCCATGTTGGCTGCGGCAAGTCGCACGCCAAAAACAGTGGTCGGTGAATGAATGGTGTGGGATTCTGGAGGACAGAATTATAGGCCAATATTTCATCGAAGGAAATCTTAATGGTAGGAAGTACACCACATTCCTGCAAGAAGCATTAGGTCTGCTATCGGAAGAAATACCTTTATGAGCAAGGAACAGAGTGTGATATCAACATGATGGGTGTCTGGCACATCTTTCGCTGATGGCTAGAAATGAGTTGCAGAGACAATCCCCAGATTGTTGGACTGAACACGTGGGAGATGTGTCGTGGCCAGCTCGTTCGCCAGACATGACGCCTCTTGATCTTTTCTAGTGGGGATTTGTTAACAACATCGTTTATGAAGACGTTCCAACTACACCTGAAGAAATATGAGAGAGAATTGTCAGAGCATGTACCTTAGTGATAAGGACTACCACTCAATCCATGACATGAAGATTGCAGCACTGCATTGATACCAATTGTAATCACTTCAAACACCTTCTGTAAATGGACGTTCATGCCAGCTTTATGATCTTCGTTGACCTTCAAAGACCTTACTGTTACACATCATTAGATTCGTCTCGGTAGCCGCTATCAGAAAATAAGTACCAAACTATAGCATCCCATTAAAAAACAAACAAACGAAGTTGACCTCTATATCTCTGAAGCGACCCCACCTAGCAACAAAAAACCAACGTCGTATTATGGCCCCCGTTGTCCCATGCAACTGTTTTCCCACAAACTTTTCAGCTCCTATCTTACTTTCGGAGTTAATCTGTTGTAGACAGATGTAC
The DNA here is from genome assembly GCF_021461385.2 of Schistocerca piceifrons. Classification (NCBI taxonomy): domain Eukaryota; kingdom Metazoa; phylum Arthropoda; class Insecta; order Orthoptera; family Acrididae; genus Schistocerca; species Schistocerca piceifrons. Next base: position 670,794,466 of record NC_060139.1, read on the forward strand.
AAATGTTCGCCCAGAAGCGGCGAAGGACTTTATGCAACAGTGGATGACAGCAGAAACGCGCGCTGGAGATAATCCTGGGCGAGCTGGCCGCTATACAACGAAAAGACGGCCACAAGAAATTATATATTGGCTGTTAAAAATAATGGTAACACCCTGCGTTTGTCTAGATTAATGGTTCGGTTATGGTTTTGTGTAAAGAAGCAGTGAGTCACTATCGAGGAGCCGAAGAGTTGGTGAGCTGCAGTCGGCAAGACGACTGTTGTTACTACATGAGAATCGAGACGCGTTTACACGTGTCACTGTCGATACTTTGCTATGAGAATTCTGTATCAACTATCAAGACAGTGGTTTTCCGTGAATTTTGTTGTAAAGGTTTCGGAAGCTTGTAATGAGTAGATTTAGATTTTTAAAGGCCTGATTACATGGTTCAGTAACGCTATTAGGGTACAATCAGTGGAACAGTTTGATGAATTTTATTGGAATGTAGCTCCTCGTAATTTTGTACTTAACCTGTGGTCAAGCGACCTTTGAGCTTCGGGCTTAGTGTAGCATTGCTGGTAAGCTGTGTTACTTTTAAGATTGGTATTTGTGTGTCGTAGATACGAGCGTAAATGAAAGTTTTAATGTCAGCCACTGCGTCTGACTAGGTCTTGTTTTGTTGCCTGTAATAGTTTGTTGCACACGCCAAAGGATTTGGGTGTTGTGTATAGTTTGAAGATTTCAGGATAAGCACACCCTAAGGCGGTTGAAAGTTAGCTATTTGTGTAGATTTGTGTAGGATAGTGTTACTACGAGGAAGAAACTTGTTGTACACTGTGGATTATTTAATAATCGAGCGTCGTTCTCGAGTTTTTTCTTGATCGTAGGATCAAGTACAGGAACAAACGGACCGAAAGTGAATTGTGATTGCCAGTTTATTTAGCCCGTACTCATTGTTAGTGACGCAATTATAGAGATTCCCTTGCCCTAGCTGAACCATCTGAAGACGGAAAATCCAACTGCTACCATTATTATAGTAGTAAGTGACGAGTGACATTCAGTTAGATTGGTAGTGGGTACGTGAGAACCCAACATCTGGAGCGGTTGAGTTTGAAAATCTGACTAAATTGACCTTGGGAGTGGTGGGAGCGCGTAATGTTTTTTTTTCCTTGTTCAGCTTGGGGATTAGATTTGTGGTCACTCTCTCACATCAACATTTGCCGATATAAAAATTTGATTTCTTTTTAAATAAACTCTGATTCGTTAAAATTATAGCCAAGTCCCCGTATTATCATTTCACCCAGCACTTTAAATAAAGTGAAATCCAATTTTGAACTTATAAAGGAAAAAAAAAATAATGATTGAAAGTTTAGTGATCAGACATAAAACAAGTAGAGCAAGCACGCTCAAGTCGGCGATATAATACGAATAAATGAATGACGATGCTTTAAAAAGAAAGCAGAGAAGTATTATATCAAAGTTTAACGACGCAACGTTTACTATTTATATAATGTCTTGAAAGGTAACACTGGAGTTACAGCTAAAAAATACTTCCAATCATAAACCAATACGAAAATATTTACTTACGAAAGAATTCTGATTTAGTACAAAAGACTACATTTAAACTTTATTAGCAGAGGTATCGCTAATCAGAGGATGTAAATAAATTGTTTGACTCCATAGTAACCAATACATCTTTGGCCTGTGACGACAACTTCTTTATAAAAATAATTAACTGCAGAGCCTTTTATACATTTTGGAATGCGTAAGTGCTTAATGAACTAAATAAGTTAATGTCAAGTACAACGTTGTTATTATCTGAGTAAAGAGTTAAGTGGTGTTAAGAATACGCGGTTGAATGCGACTGTCCCGTATAATTTTCATTAGTAGCAATTTGTACGGTACCCACGTTTGTGAGTTTTGATGACCTCTATAATTATTTATGAGCTTAACTCAAAAAGATCCGAGGGATCGTTATAACATTATACACTGCTGGCCACCGTAAATGCAACACCCTGAAGGAAGCATCCGAATCAAGTGAAATTTACACCATGGGTTTGCAGCGATGAGATATGCAACTGATTAGAATTTCAGCGCAGACGCACATCACGCGCGCCTGTGGCACCACCTCATAGCGCCATTTAAGGCTTGGCGATTTCGACAAGTGTACGTTCGGCACGTGTGTTTACCTTGTGGTTGTTTCACAAGCCGATCAGTTATGCCTCGTAGACAACAGCGAACATCTTTTGATCAAGTATCCGAGTTCGACAGAGGAAGGATAGTGGCTTACCGAGATTGTGGATTATCATACAGAGAAATCGCTTGTCGTGTTGGACGAAAGCAAACAACTGTAATGCGGATATGTGACCGTTGGATGCAGGAGGGTACGACGGACCGACGTGGTCGATCGCATTCACCTCGGTGCACCACTGCACGTGCTGATAGGCAAATTGTGCGCATGGCAGTGACGGATCGCTCAGTGACATCCCGAACCATAGCACAGCACATTGCGTCTGTAACGCATCATCCAGTGTCTGCGCGTACCATTCGACGCCGTTTACAGCAGAGTGGTCTGTCCGCAAGACGTCTATTGCTTCGTCTACCATTGACGTAGAACCACAGACGTCTCCGTCGCCAATGGTGTGATGACAGACGGATGTGGACGGCAGAATGGAATGACGCTGTCTTTACTGACGAGGCACGCTTCTGTCTGCAGCACCACGATGGTCGGATTCGAGTGTGGAGACACCGTGGAGAGAGGATGCTGGACAGCTGCATTATGCACCGCCACACTGGTCTTGCACCGGGTATTATGGTATGGGGCGGTATTGGATATTACTCTCGCACGCCTCTAGTACGCATTGCCGGCACTTTAAATAGCCGGCGCTACATATCCGAGGTGCTGGAGCCAGTTGTCCTTCCTTACCTTCAGGGCTCGGCCACAGCCATATTTCAACAGGATAATGCGCGACCACACGTGGCACGCATTGTCCAAAGGTTCTTCGTCAATAACCAGATTGAATTGCTTCCCTGGCCGGCTCGCTCTCCGGATCTTTCGCCGATAGAAAACATGTGGTCCATGGTTGCTCAACGAGTGACCCAGATTACATCCCTAGCTGCCACACCAGATGATCTTTGGCAACGTGTGGAAGCTGCTTGGGCTGCTGTACACCAGGAACACATCCAACGTCTCTGACTCAATGCCGAGACGTGTGGCAACGGTGATCTCCAACAATGGCGGCTACTCTGGCTACTGATTCTGGAAGGAACCACATGTCACAGACGTCTGTAAACGTAATCATTTGATACTTGGTCAACATGTTATCTACAAAATAAATCTTATTGTGCTACCTCTTGTCTTTCTTGGTGTTGCATTTACGGTGGCCAGCAGTGTAGTTTGGAAGGCTTACCTACCAATTCGATCAGGTGCACGATTGCTGATTGTTTTACGAATTGCTCATACAGTCTTTTCAAGAACCTGTTATCTTCTGAGAGGCTGGACTGAGATCTATTACTGCTCTGCACGAATTATTAGTAATTTGTTGCATTTATATTTAATTTTTTTCTCGGTTTCCACATGTACTGGGTTGTGGTAAAGCCTGAACGTTTCATCAGGGCTAGGTACGTGGATACTCGTAGGCGGCAATCCCGGCATAGTGTATATTCCAGTTCCGTTTGTTTAATGACTTGATGAAACCTTTCTCCCTGCCCTAAGTAACAGCCTCTAGACTGTCTAGAGAATAGTTGACACGGTAATACAGGAAGTGCAGCTTCAAGCTCAATGAGGCATCCAGTATTTTGAAGCTATCAAGCATGACTCCTGTTAACTCTCGTAATTAAGGTTTCTGCAGTTGCCAATAAACGTATTGACAACTTGTTTAAAAGATATCCAAGATGATGTTTATATTTCATTAATTTCTCGTTCAGAAGGTCCGTCTTCCATTAGTTTCCGAACGTCAGGGCTGACGAAAGCCCCTTCTTTCATCTTATCTTCTAATAGCCGCAGTAACGTACTTGTCACATAGCTGAAAGTGTCAGTGTCTTCTAGTATCTTCCGTAATGCTCTAATAAATTGTTTCATAATGCGAAGTTTTATATGAAGTGGTGGCCTAAGTTTCTTTTGGCTCCACCTTTGAATCGAATTGTGTGTTTTTTCCTACAACTTACGGTGCTTTAACTGGCCAGGTTTTTTGATAGCAGTGCTTGTCCTACTTTTATCGGAAGCAGGGGTCCTTTCTCACTAATTGTTAATCGAAAACACTGGAAGTGGGGCCCATGACTTGTCCTCGGCACCTTTACGTCAATCTACGTAAAACAAACTTCTTTGACGAAGTATGAGATTGTCCGCCTCTGATTTTTCACTACACGTTTCACGGATGTATCATAAGTGCTCAAGAGAATTAATATAACTTCTTGAAGCCATGAAACTGACAAAGGCAGGCACCAGTGTATTATTCACCTATTGCTGAAGTTTGCATGGAAAACGATATGTAAAACAAACATGTAGGCCCCAGCGTTACAAAATCACCGAAACTTGTAGCTAGCAGAATTATAGCCTACGAAATTAAGCAAGTTTTTGCAGCAGGTTAAATTGCAGACTTTCACAAAACAATGCTGACATTATTATAACGATTAAGTTGCTACATTCTGCATACCTCAGAAAATACTACGTTTGTGTCAAATCTACCTGTGATTTAACATTGCAAGTACTTTACCTGAAATCAGCACCCAAAAATACACCAGAAAAGCCCAATACCTTTAAAATAAAATTTCATTTTCAATCTGTTTAATCGTCTTTGAATAAAAAAGTCATTTTTGTTCGCTCATTGCGTACTTCTTTCAATTGCCGTCTGTACTGTGGACCTACTGCTCTGCACTATACTATAGCAGTTTCTCCGACGTGTGGTCCACGTTCCATCGAGCTTCGTTACTTGGCTGTGACATATCGTGCTAAAGTTATTTTCGTCTTTAAGTTTTGCACACCAGTGCTACATTGCGAATATTCTATAAGTGTCATTTTATTACTATACTTTCATCATGTCTTTGCAACTGTCACAGAGGAATAAAACGACATAGCGAATTTTCAGAAGGTTTAAATGTACATGGTTATTTCCAGCACCTTGAAGTGGCTAAAAATTAATGCAGGTTCATGAAGACCTTATTACTGTGCGTCTGAATGACGAATCATAGTAAACGAACAGTTCACTGGAGACCAGCATTAAATGGACGTATATAACGTAACACAAGCGAAACGTAATTTCAACAAAGGTGACAACTGCAACAGTGGCAAAGTTAGTGCTTTAGATGTAATTGTAATGAACGTAAGTTTGTTCTATACGACATCCATTTAACGTATGTTTTTTGTGAACTCGACAAGGTATGGGACTTCATATTAGTATTTGGCAACCAGAATTGACTAAAAACATAATTCAAGAATGACCAAGTAACAAAAAACGACGTAAAACTGGAAACGGTCTCATAAAGAGGAACTGCAGTTATGCAAGGATATCAAAGAGGAAGGTACTACCTGTGCATCTCATATTCAGCAACTTACCTTTCACGATTTCTTAGTCGCACAACATTGTTTCGAAGTTTGTCGTTCTCCACTTTGTGTTTCTTGAGCTCCAACAGGGCTTCCTGTATAAGGAAATATGTTTTCATGAGCGAAAGAATCATAAGACTCTAACATTTATGTAAAAAAAAATACGAAAAAGCTTTTTCTTTCATCACTCAGTTTGTTTTTCAGTTCACCAGATATTAACCAATAACAGCAGTTCTTTCTCTCACTTTTTACATTCCGGTGGCCAACATGAAACTTGAATCGGTTTTCAAATTATGGTGTAGTTGACAGTCAACCACATCACAAGTCATATACGGCACATAAATGAAAGACAAGTACACGTTAAACGAAACTTAGTGGTTTTGTTCTTTTTTTATGTTTTTTCAAATCATATATATTTGAATACAAGTTGATATGTTTCACTGAGAATAACTGCATTTCTGGGGAACATTGGAGTAATTTAGAAGTGATAACAGACATTGGTTTAAGAAGTTAAGAGCATTTCAAAATTCTGCGTTGTATGCGTCCTGGTCTTCATTTACCTGAGCTGATACCGATTTCCTTCCACACTTCGTGGACAGCAGCGGCAGTAGTAGCGACAGAAGTACCAGAAATAGTCAGTTGCTTACAAGGGTATTTGGGAATTTTTATTGAATCATGCCCTAGATACTTTAATTACTTGTCAAATCGTTGTGATCCGAAACTTGTGAATCCTCAGCTAACAGCATCCCACTTGACAGAAAAATGGTTCAAATGGCTCTGAGCACTATGGGACTTAACTTCTGAGGTCATCAGTCCCCTAGAACTTAGAACCACTTAAACCTAACTAATCTAAGGACATCACACACATCCATGCCCGAGGCAGGATTCGAACCTGCGACCGTAGCAGTCTCGCGGTTCCAGACTGTAGCGCCTAGAACAACTCGGCCATTCCGGCTGGCTCCCACGTGACAGTAATGGTAATCAGTAAGCAAATGTTCCTTAACTGATCTGATAATTTTGAGTTACATGCCTTCGTGATCGATGGAAAAATGTTTTTAGATGGTTGGACATTGTCTATATGTTATCCCATCCTCTGAACACAGCTATCTCGCCAAGCGAATATATGATCCAGTGCACGTTAATGGGTACCCAGGGGCTTCCTTTCAAATATTGCTGTTTTCGATATTAACTGAAAGTGATTACTAATCACTGAAAGTAAGACAGAAATTTAATCATAATGATAATACCGTTGTAAATGAAATGACAGACTTTTCCAGAATAAACTATTCAGAGGCTGAGACACAGCGTCTTATCAACAACATTATTCTTGAAGACTCAAGTTTTCCAAGATCGCTAGTGATTCTTTTCATTACAATAACCGGTGTCGACAGATCTAGTATCATCGTCAGATATTATAACATATTTAAATGTACATGTTAAAAATATATGTCATATAAACAAACTTATGCAGTTGCCAGATTGCTGAACCACTGCGTTTGTCAATGATGCATGAATAAAGACAGAGACTACGTTTCCTGAAAACAATTCCGCATATATCTGCCTTCTTGTTCATGAGCCAAATGCGGATGAGCAACCAGAATACAAATACGAAAAACAAAAGCGCTATAAGCGTAGCAGTAACTCAACTCAATACTTCTTCTAGTTTTGTAATACGGACATCATTATCCCCTCTGAAAATTCAATCGACCATTCAAAAACAATTTAATGGAAAATATGTGCATGCAAGTCTATAATGAAAATACTTATTTCCTCACAATCGTCGCACATGGGTTAGTATCATATATTTTCTTATGACTCGTATTTGTGGTCTAACATTTTTCTGTAAAAATGTATTTCACAAAATAACTGAATAGTTTACTACCTATTGAAAGTAAGCTCAGTATGGTACCTTTCGTGATAGGTTTCTATCCTAAACGTAAAATGATATCAAGTGCAAACATGCCTGAACTGTGTTCTTTAAGAGTGTCTAACAAGGGGAGGCCGCCAATTGTGAAATTCAGATTCGATTCATACTGCGCATAATAAAAGCTCATGGCCAGAGGTGTAATGTGGCAAAGCACCAAGATGCACTTCTCAGCCGTTGTCGAGAAAATCGACAGTTAAAAGAAACCGTTGCGGTGAAATACTCTCGACGATTAATAATTTTCTGCAGCGTCGTGGCGCAGCGGTAAGCGCTCGGGTTCGTAATCCGAAGGTCGCCGCATTGAATCTCGCGCCATGCAGTTTTTTTTATTATTAGTTTTTTGTAATTATATATATATATATATATATATATATATATATATATATATATATATATATAATTTGAAAGTATTAATGAATTGCTTATGCATGTTGGTGAAGGCGGATCGGTCTCCAACCGCCTCCATTTTTCCGTTTTTTTTAACTGGGTGTACCGAAGCTCTCCCATCCGCACTGATTTTCGACAATGTTATAAGTTGCGCTAGGGACCGCATCTACCTTCTTTCGAAGTTAGCAGGCAACTACGCTGTTATGCGGCGGCTCGTTTCGGCCCATTCAACATCTGTCATTCAAGTGTAACGAGCGAGTAACGGAGTTTATATTTCATACCTGCCACAGCAAATTTGTGTTCGTGGGGTCTCTATTCTAATTCGAACGTTTGACTTACGCTATACGTATTCGTTTCGGAATATCGTTTCTACGTCTTCCGTTAACTATATGTGGTTAACATTATGAAGACAATTAATAACATTTGTGAAATACAACTTTGTTTGCGGAAAACATAATGATGTTCGAAGTCGCCAGTTTTTCCACGACAAACGACTTTCAACAACTTATTATATGCATAATTGTTGCAACTGATTGCCAGGAATTATATATTTGAATTATGAAAAACAAATACTAAAAAAAAAAGGTTGCATAGGGCGAGATTCGACCCGGCGACCTTCGGATTACGAACCCGAGCGCTTGCCGCTGCGCCACGACGCTATATAGAATCATTAATCGTAGAGAGTATTTCACCGCTACAGTTTCTTTTAACTGTCGATTTTCTCGACAACGGCTGAGAAGTGCATCTTGGTGCTTTGCCACATTACACCTCTGGCCATGAGCTTTTATTGTGCGCAGTATGAATCGAATCTGAATTTCACAATTGGCGGCCTCCCCTTGTAAAATATGCTAAAAATCTCATTAGGTTACAGAGAGAAAAATTTCAAAATTCTGTGTCGCTTATTAATTTTGGTAAATGGCATTGTATCGTGTGGTGCCCACAATGATATATTAAAGAACATAAATCAACAAACTTTTAAACAAATTTTGTGTAATGTCACTTGTTTTGTGCCTGCATTGAGAGTGATCAAAATATTTTTATCTAAAGGAGGACCTTTTTTGCCGCCCGTTTATAATGTAGAAGATAATTTGCCTCCAGAAGAAACAAAAGTAGACCTAATATTAAACCTTGTGGAGCATCAAAAACACTTATTCTTGTCCCCAGCCATTCATTCTGTAACCTGTATGATACTGTTCATTTAAGACACCTGATGTGTAAGCAGTCTAACTGATGTCAACTGTTCACTGAGGTGACAAAAGTCATGGGATACCTGCTAATAACGTGTCGGACCTCCTTTTTCCCGGCATAGTACAGCAGCTGTACGTGGCATGAACAGAACAAGTCGTTGGAAGTCCCCTGTAGAAAAACTGAGCCCTGCTGCTTCTACAACCGCCCGTAACTGCGAAAGTGTTGCCGGTGCAAAATTTCGTACACGGACTGGCATCTCGATTTTGTCCTATAAATGTTTGTTGGGATTCATGTCAGGCGATCTGGGAGGCCAAACCACTTGCTCGAAATGTCCAGAATGTTCTTTAAACCAGTCGCGATCAACTGTGACCCAGTGACATGGCGCATACTCATCCATAAAAATTCCGTCGCTGTTTGGGAATATGAAGTCCATGAGTGGCCGTAAAATGGTCTCCAAATAGCTCGAACCCTACCATCAGCTCTTACCAACTTAAATCTGGACCTCATCTGATCAGGCCACGGTTTTCCAGTCGTCTAGGATGCAACCGATGTGGTCACGATCCCAGGAGAGGCGCTGCAGGAGATGTCGTTCTGTCAGCAAGGGCATTCGCGTCGGTCGTCCGCTGCCGTACCCATTAACGCCAAATTTCGCAGCACTGTCTTAATGGGTACGTTCACCGTGCGTCCCACATTGATTTCTGTGGTTATTTCACACAGTGTTGCTTGTCTGTTAGCACTGACAACTCTACGCAAACGCCGCTGCTCTCGATCGTTGACTGAAGGCCGTCCGCCACTTCGTTGTCCGTTGTGAGAAGTAATGGTTGAAATTTGGTATTCTCAGCACTCTCTTGACACTGCGGATCTCGGACTACTGAATTCCCTAACGATTTCAGGAATAGAACGTCCGACGCTTCTAGCTCGAATTATCATTCCCCGTTCAAAGTCTGTTAATTTCCGTCTCGTGCGACGATAATCACGTTGGAAACCTTTCCACATGAAGTACCTCAACAGAAATGCTTCGCCAATGCACCGCCCTGTTATATCTACATCTACATCTACATCCATACTCCGCAAGCCACCTTACGGTGTGTGGCGGAGGGTACCTTGAGTACCTCTATCGGTTATCCCTTCTATTCTAGTCTCGTATTGTTCGTGGAAAGAAGGATTGTCGGTATGCCTCTGTGTGGGCTCTAATCTCTCTGATTTTATCCTCATGGTCTCTTCGCTTAGGAGGAAGCAATATACTGCTTGAGTCCTCGGTAAAGGTATGTTCTCGAAACTTCAACAAAAGCCCGTACCGAGCTACTGAGCGTCTGTCCTGCAGAGTCTTCCACTGGAGTTTATCTATCATCTGGGTAACGCTTTCGCGGTTACTAAATGATCCTGTAACGAAGCGCGCTTCTTTCCGTTGCATCTTCTCTATCTCTCCTATCAACCCTATCTGGTACGGATCCCACACTGCTGAGCAGTATTGAAGCAGTGGGCGAGCAAGCGTACTGTAACCTACTTCCTTTGTTTTCGGATTGCATTTCCTTAGGATTTTTCCAATGAATCTGTCTGGCATCTGCTTTACCGACGATCAACTTTATATGATCATTCCATTTTAAATCACTCCTAATGCGTACTCCCAGATAATTTATGGAATTAATTGCTTCCAGTTGCTGACCTGCTATATTGTAGCTAAATGATAAGGGATCTTTCTTTCTATGTATTCACAGCACATTCCACTTGTCTACATTGAGATTCAATTGCCATTCCCTGCATCATGCGTCAATTCGCTGTAGATCCTCCTGCATTTCAGTACAATTTTCCATTGTTACAACCTCTCGATATATCACAGCATCAACCGCAAAAAGCCTCAGTGAATTTCCGGTGTTATCCAGAATGTCATTTATGTATATTGTGAATAGCAACGGTCCTACGACACTCCCCTGCGGCACACCTGAAATCACTCTTACTTCGGAAGACTTCTCTCCATTGAGAATGACATGCTGCGTTCTGTTATCTAGGAACTCTTCAATCCAATCACACAATTGGTCTGATAGTCCATATGCTCTTACTCTGTTCATTAAACGACTATGGGGAACTGTATCGAACGCCTTGTGGAAGTCAAGAAACACGGCATCTACCTGAGAACCCGTGTCTATGGCCCTCTGGACGAATAGCGCGAGCTGGGTTTCACACGATCGTCTTTTTCGAAACCCAAGCTGATTCCTACAGAGTAGATTTCTAGTTTCCAGAAAAGTCATTACACTCGAACATAACACGTGTTCCAAAATTCTACAACTGATCGACGTTAGCGATATAGGTCTATAGTTCTGCACATCTGTTCGACGTCCGTTCTTGAAAACGGGGATGACCTGTGCCCTTTTCCAATCCTTTGGAACGCTACGCTCTTCTAGAGACCTACGGTACACCGCTGCAAGAAGGGGGCAAGTTCCTTCGCGTACTCTGTGTAAAATCGAACTGGAATCCATCAGGTCCAGCGGTCTTTCCTCTTTTGAGCGATTTTAATTGTTTCTCTATCCCTATTTCCATATCTACCATTTTGTCATCTGTGCGACAGTCTAGAGAAGGAACTACAGTGCAGTCTTCTTCTGTGAAAGAGCTTTGGAAAAAGACATTTAGTATTTCGGCCTTTAGTCTGTCATCCTCTGTTTCAGTACCATTTTGGTCACAGAGTGTCTGGACATTTTGTTTTGATCCACCTAGCGCTTATACACTGTGTAAGCGATACTACTGCCATCCGTATATGTGCGTATCGCTGTCCCATGAATTTTTGTCACCTCAGTGTTAAGGCCTCCCCACCGGCCCAGCCGTGAGCCTCACAAGTAAACAGGTGAGGCTACCTGCAGGCGGTGCGCCAGCTCGTCGGACTGGTTGCGGCGCATCTGCGCCAGCTGCCGCACCGTGGCCAGCTCGGTGCTGAGCGAGGCGATCTTCTTGCGCGCCTCCAGCTCGCGCGCCTTGGCGCGGCGCCAGCTCTCCTCGCGCCGAGACAGCAGGTCGCGCAGGCCCAGAACGTCCTGCTCCAGGCGGCACACCTCAGACCTGGCGAGTGGTCTCATTTAGTACTGTGCACGCGATAATGCCCTCTTTAACACCACCACTCCAACAACATAGCAAATAATTACTCTGAAAATTAACTACAACAATACAATAATATAGATTTCGGAAATTAAACGCAATAACCGTTAAGTACAGCATTAACAAGAAGAATATATAAATGCTTGAAAAAAGGAAAGATAGAGGGCAGGAAGATGAAGAAAAATATGCTAAAAATAGCAACTGGGTTGAGAATGGCGAATATACAGTGTGTATCAAAAACAGTCATCCGATTTGGCACGTCAGCATTTCAGGAACTTATAAATATATACAATGAATTTTGGTTTTTGATGTAAGGAAAACTCGAAAAGTTTTTTTCATACTTTTTCATAGGTTTTCAATATGCCCCCCTTGAGATGCACACTAAAAAATGTGAAGAGCACCGGACCATCAGTCTAATTTCTCATGCAGCTAAAGTCTTGCTGAGAGTGTTGAATAGAAGGTTATATGGCAAGCTGGACAGAGGGATTGCAGAGGAGCAGTTCGGATTTAGAAGAGGAAAAGGAACAAGAGATGCTATAGGCCTGCTAAGAACTATAGGGGATAGATATATGGAAAAGGGTAGAGAAATCTTTTCTGTTTTTATAGATTTAGAGAAGGCTTTTGACAGAGTTCAGCGGAACAAGCTGATGTATATCTTGAAGAGGAAAGGAGTAGATTGGAGAGAGAGACGACTGATACAGAATCTATATTTACACCAGAAAGTAAGGATAAGGATTGGAAATGAAATGTCAGAAGGAAGCAACATTGGACGAGGTGTTAGACAAGGTTGTTTTGTCTGGTTGTTTTGTCTGGAGTGTGGCACTATATGGGGCAGAAACATGGGCACTGAGACGAGAGGATGAAAAAAGGTTAGAAGCATTTGAGATGTGGATGTGGAGGAGAATGGAGAGAATAAGCTGGATGGAAAGAGTGAGTAACGAAAGAGAATTGGAAAGGGTTGGTGAGAGAAGTCTGCTGAAGGTTGCAAGAGAAAGGAAAAAGAGCTGGTTGGGACATTCATTGAGAAGGGAGTGCTTGCTAGTAGATGCTACGGATGGATTGGTTTGTGGGAGAAGACTCAGAGGAAGAAGGAGATACAAGGTGATAGATGACATAAAGGGAAGAGGAAATTATGCAGATCTGAAGGAGCCTGGAGAACTATCATGGGAAAACCTGCCTTTAGGCAGAACACTGATGATGATGATGATGATGATGAGATGCACGGCACATGTCAATGCGGTATTCAGATTGTTCTCACACTGCAGCGACCTTGTCCTGACAGCTTGCACAGCTACTGTTATGCGTTGTCCCAGTTCATTCATGGTTGATGGTAACAGAGGCACATAAAGAGAGTCTTTTATAAACACCCACTAGAAATAATCATATACAGTCAGATCCGGTGACCTTGGAGGCCAGTAATGTAAGGCTGAATAATCTGGTCCAGTGCGACCGATCCATCGTTCAGTAATCCTTTGATTCAAAAATTCCCGCACTTCCAGACGCCAGAGTGGCGATGCCCCATCCTGTTGCTAAATGAAGTCGTTCGAATCAGTCTCCAACTGTGGAAAAAAAAAGTTCTCAAGCATATCGAGATATGCGCTCCCTGTAACAGTGTTCTCGGCAAATAAAAATGGACCATACACCTTTTTCCCGTGAAACTGCACAAAACACATTACATTTCAGAGAGTTCCTCTCTTGTTGTACGACTTCATGTGGTTGTTCCGTACCCCATATTCTCATATTAAGACGGTTCAGCTTTCTATTTAAATAGAACGTCGCCTCGTCACTAAACACTAAGCGCGGAAGAAATAGTCATCCACCATCTTGCCAAGAACGAAATTACAGAACTCCACACATTGTTGTTTGTCACCTTCACGGAGAGCTTGCAGTAGAAGAATTTTGGATGGTTTCATGTTCTGGTCAGATGAGTATCGGGTAATATCAACAGCAGCAGAAAATGGTATAACAGGTGTAGGATTCGTTATGAATAGGAAGGTAGGGCAGAGGATGTGTTACTGTGAACAGTACAGTGACCGGGTTGTTCTAATCAGAATCGACAGCAGACCAACACCGACAACGATAGTTCAGGTATACATGCCGACGTCGCAAGCTGAAGATGAACAGATAGAGAAAGTGTATGAGGACACTGAAAGGGTAACGCAGTATGTAAAGGGGGACGAAAATCTAATAGTCATGGGCAACTGGAATGCAGTTGTAGGGGAAGGAGTAGAAGAAAAGGTTACAGAAGAATATGGGCTTGGGACAAGGAATGAAAGAGGAGAAAGACTAATTGAGTTCTGTAACAAGTTTCAGCTAGTAATAGCGAATACCCTGTTCAAGAATCACAAGAGGAGGAGGTATACTTGGAAAAGGCCGGGAGATACGGGAAGATTTCAATTAGATTACATCATGGTCAGACAGAGATTCCGAAATCAGATACTGGATTGTAAGGCGTACCCAGGAGCAGATATAAACTCAGATCACAATATAGTAGTGATGAAGAGTAGACTGAAGTTCAAAACATTAGTCAGGAACAATCAATACGCAAAGAAGTGGGATACGGAAGTACTAAGGAATTACGAGATACGTTTGAAGTTCTCTAACGCTATAGATGCAGCAATAAGGAATAGCGCAGTAGGTAGTACAGTTGAAGAGGAATGGACATCTCTAAAAAAGGCCATCACAGAAGTTGGGAAGGAAGACTTAGGCACAAAGAAGGTATCTGCGAAGAAACCATGGGTAACAGAAGAAATACTTCAGTTGATTGATGAAAGGAGGAAGTACAAACATGTTCCGGGAAAATCAGGAATACAGAAATACAAGTCGCTGAGGAATGAAATAAATAGGAAGTGCAGGGAAGCTAAGACGAATGGCTGCAGGAAAAATGTGAAGACATCGAAAAAGATATGATTGTCGGAAGGACAGACTCAGCATACAGGAAAGTCAAACAACCTTTGGTGACATTAAAAGCAACGGTGGTAACATTAAGAGTGCAACGGGAATTCCTCTGTTAAATGCAGAGGAGAGAGCAGATAGGCGGAAAGAACACACTGAAAGCCTCTATGAGGGTGAAGATCTGTCTGATGTGATAGAAGAAGAAACAGTAGTCGATTTAGAAGAGATAGGGGATCCAGTATTAAAATCGGAATTTAAAAGAGCTTTGGAGGACTTACGGTCAAATATGGCAGAAGGGATAGATAACATTCCATCAGAATTTCTAAAATCATTGGGGCAAGTGGCAACAAAACGACTATTCACGTTGGTGTGTAGAATATATGAGTCTGGCGATATACCATCTGACTTTCGGAAAAGCATCATCCACACAATTCCGAAGACGGAAAGGGCTGACAAGTGCGAGAATTATCGCACAATCAGCTTAACAGCTCATGCATCGAAGCTGCTTACAAGAATAATATACAGAAGAATGGAAAAGAAAATTGAGAATGCGCTAGGTGACGATCAGTTTGGCTTTAGGAAAAGTAAAGGGACGAGAGAGGCAATTCTGACGTTACGGCTAATAATGGAAGCAAGGCTAAAGAAAAATCAAGACACTTTCATAGGATTTGTCGATCTGGAAAAAGCGTTCGACAATATAAAATGGTGCAAGCTGTTCGAGATTCTGAAAAAAGTAGGGGTAAGCTATAGGGAGAGACGGGTCATATACAATATGTACAACAACCAAGAAGGAATAATAAGAGTGGAAGATCAAGAACGAAGTGCTCTTATTAAGAAGGGTGTAAGACAAGGCTGTAGGCTTTCGCCCCTACTCTTCAATCTCTACATCGAGGAAGCAATGATGGAAATAAAAGAAAGGTTCAGGAGTGGAATTAAAATACAAGATGAAAGGATATCAATGATACGATTCGCTGATGACATTGCTATCCTGAGTGAGAGTGAAGAAGAATTAAATGATCTGCTGAACGGCATGAACAGTCTAATGAGTACACAGAATGGTTTGAGAGTAAATCGGAGAAAGACGAAGGTAATGAGAAGTAGCAGAAATGAGAACAGTGAGAAACTTAACATCAGGACTGATGGTCACGAAGTCATTGAAGTTAAGGAATTCTGCTACCTAGGCAGTAAAATAACCAATGACGGACGGAGCAAGGAGGTCATCAAAAGCAGACTCGCTATGGCAAAAAAGGTTTTTTTGGCCAAGAGAAGTCTACTAATATCATATACTGGCCTTAATTTGAGGAACAAATTTCTGAGGATGTACGTCTGGAGTACAGCATTGTATGGTAGTGAAACATGGACTGTGGCAAAACCGGAACAGAAGAGAATCGAAGCATTTGAGATGTGGTGCTATAGACGAATGTTGAAAATTAGGTGGACTGATAAGGTAAGGAATGAGGAGGTTCTACGCAGAATCGGAGAGGAAAGGAATATGTGCAAAACACTGATAAGGAGAAGGGACAGGATGATAGGACATGTGTAAAGGCATCAGGGAATGACTCATGGTACTAGAAGACATGAAGGAATGACTTCCATAGTACTAGAGGGAGCTGTAGAGGGCAAAGACTGTAGGGGAAGACAGAGATTGGAATACGTCAAGCAAATAATTGAGGACGTAGGTTGCAAGTGTTACTCTGAGATGAAGAGGTTAGCACAGGAAAGGAATTCGTGGAGGGCCGCATCAAACCAGTCAGTAGACTGATGACAAAAAAAAATTCATGTGTAAAGCCGGCCGCTGTGACCGAGCGGTTTTAGGCGCTCCAGTCCGGAACCGCGCTGCTGCTACGGTCGCAGGTTCTAAAAAATGGTTCAAATGGCTCTGAACACTATGGGACTTAACATCTGAGGTCATCAGTCCCCTAGAACTTAGAACTACTTAAACCTAACTACCCCCCATGAACCATAGACCTTGCAGTTGGTGGGGAGGCTTGCGTGCCCCAGCGACACAGATAGCCGTACCGTAGATGCAACCACAACGGAGGGGTATCTGTTGAGAGGCCAAACAAACGTGTGGTTCCTGAAGAGGGACAGCAGCCTTTTCAGTAGTTGCAGGGGCAACAGTCTGGATGATTGACTGATCTAGCCTTGTAACATTAACCAAAACGGCCTTGCTGTGCTGGTACTGCGAGCGGCTGAAAGCAAGGGGAAACTACGGCCGTAACTTTTCGCGAGGGCATGCAGCTTTTCTGTATGGATAAATGATGATGGCGTCCTCTTGGGTAAAACATTCCGGAGGTAAAATAGTCCCCCATTCGGATCTCCGGGCGGGGACTAGTCAGGAGGATGTTATCAGGAGAAAGAAAACTGGCGTTCTACGAATCGGAGCGTGGAATGTCAGATCCCTTAATCGGGCAGGTAGGTTAGAAAATTTAAAAAGGGAAATGGATAGGTTAAAGTTAGATATAGTGGGAATTAGCGAAGTTCGGTGGCAGGAGGAACAAGACTTTTGGTCAGGTGAATACAGGGTTATAAATACAAAATCAAATAGGGGTAATGCAGGAGTAGGTTTAATAATGAATAAAAAATAGGAGTTCGGGTAGGCTACTACAAACAACGTAGTGAACGCATTATTGTGGCCAAGATAGACACGAAGCCCACGCCTACAACAGTAGTACAAGTCTATATGCCAACTAGCTCTGCAGATGACGAAGGAAGTGAAGAAATGTATGATGAGATAAAAGAAATTATTCAGATAGTGAAGGGAGACGAAAATTTGATAGTCATGGGCGACTGGAATTCGGTAGTAGGAAAAGGGAGAGAAGGAAACGTAGTAGGTGAATATGGATTGGGGATAAGAAATGAAAGAGGAAGCCGCCTGGTAGAATTTTGCACAGAGCACAACTTAATCATAGCTAACACTTGGTTCAGGAATCATAAAAGAAGGTTGTATACATGGAAGAAGCCTGGAGATACTGAAAGGTATCAGATAGATTATATAATGGTAAGACAGAGATTTAGGAACCAGGTTTTAAATTGTAAGACATTTCCAGGGGCAGATGTGGACTCCGACCACAATCGATTGGTGAAGAACTGTAGATTAAATCTGAAGAAACTGAAAAAAGGTGAGAATTTAAGGAGATGGGACCTGGATATACTGAAAGAATCAGAGGTTGTAGGGAGTTTCAGGAAGAGCATAAAGGAGCAATTGACGAGAATGGGGGAAAGAAATACAGTAAAAGAAGAATGGATAGCTTTGAGGGATGAAGTGGTGAAGGCAGCAGAGGATCAAGTAGGTAAAAAGACGAGGTCTAGTAGAAATCCTTGGGTGAGAGAAGAAATTCTGAATTTAATTGATGAAAGGAGAAAATATAAAAATGCAGTAAATGAAGCAGGCAAAAAGGAATACAAACGTCTCAAAAATGAGATCGACAGGAAGTGCAAAATGGCTAAGCAGGCATGGCTAGAGGACAAATGTAAGGATGTAGAGGCTTATCTCACTAGGGGTAAGATAGATACTGCCTACAGGAAAATTAAAGAGACCTTTGGAGAAAAGAGAACCACTTGTATGAATATCAAGGGCTCAGATGGAAACCCAGTTCTAAGCAAAGAAAGGAAAGCAGATGGGTGGAAGAAGTATATTGAGGGACTATACAAGGGCGATGTTCTTGAGGACAATATTATGGAAATGGAAGAGGATGTAGATGAAGATGAAATGAGAGATATGATACTGCGTGAAGAATTTGATAGAGCACTGAAAGACCTAAGTCGAAACAAGGCCCCGGGAGTAGACAACATTCCATTATAACTACTGACAGCCTTGGGAGAGCCAGTCCTGACAAAACTCTACCATCTGGTGAGCATAATGTATGACACAGGCGAAGTACCCTCAGACTTCAAGAAGAATATAATAATTCCAATCCCAAAGAAAGCGGGCCTTGACAAATGTGAAAATTACCGAACTATCAGTTTAATAAGTCACGGCTGCAAAATACTAACGCGAATTCTGTACAGACGAATGGAAAAACTGATAGAAGCCGACCTCGGGGAAGATCAGTTTGGATTCCATAGAAATATGGGAACACGTGAGGCAATACTGACCCTACGACTTATCTTAGAAGCTAGAATAAGAAAAGGCAAACCTACGTTTCTAGCATTTGTAGACTTGGAGAAAGCTTTTGACATTGTTGACTGGAATAATCTCTTTCAAATTCTGAAGGTGGCAGGGGTAAAATACAGGGAGCGAAAGGCTATTTACAATTTGTACAGAAATCAGATGGCAGTTATAAGAGTCGAGGGACATGAAAGGGAAGCAGTGGTTGGGACGGGAGTGAGACAGGGTTGTAGCCTCTCCCCGATGTTATTCAATCTGTATATTGAGCAAGCAGTAAAGGAAACAAAACAAAAAAAAATTCGGAGTAGGTATTAAAATCCATGGAAAAGAAATAAAAACTTTAAGGTTCGCCGATGACATTGTAATTCTGTCAGAGACAGCAAAGGACCTGGAAGAGCAGTTGAACGGAATGGACAGTGTCTTGAAGGGAGGATATAAGATGAACATCAACAAAAGCAAAACGAGGATAACGGAATGTAGTCGAATTATGTCGGGCGATGCTGAGGGAATTAAATTAGGAAATGAGACATTTAAAGTAGTAAAGGAGTTTTGCTATTTGGGGAGCAACGTAACTGATGATGGTCGAAGTAGAGAGGATATAAAATGTAGACTGGCAATGGCAAGGAAATCGTTTCTGAAGAAGAGAAATTTGTTAACATCGAGTATAGAGTTAAATGTCAGGAAGTCGTTTCTGAAAGTATTTGTATGGAGTGTAGCCATGTATGGAAGTGAAACATGGACGATAAATAGTTTGGAGAAGAAGAGAATAGAAGTCTTTGAAATGTGGTGCTACAGAAGAATGCTGAAGATTAGATGGGTAGATCACGTAACTAATGAGGAATTATTGAATAAGATTGGGGAGAAGAGGAGTTTGTGGCACAACTTGACAAGAAGAAGGGATCGGTTGGTAGGACATGTTCTGAGGCATCAAGGGATCAATTTAGTTTTGGAGGGCAGCGTGGAGGGTAAAAATCGTAGAGGGAGACCAAGAGATGAATACACTAAACAGATTCAGATGGATGTAGGCTGCAGTACGTAGTGGGAGATGAATAAGCTTTCACAGGATAGAGTAGCATGGAGAGCTGCATCAAACCAGTCTCAGGACTGAAGACCACAACATCAACAAACCTAACTAACCTAAGGACATCAGACACATCCAAGCCCGAGGCAGGATTCGAACCTGCGATCGTAGCGGTCGCGCGGTTCCAGACTGAAGCGCCTAGAAATGCTCGGCCACAGCGTCTGGCTCGCAGATCTGAATCCTGCCTCGGGCGTGGATGTGTGTGATGTCCTTAGGTTAGTTAGGTTTAAGTAGTTCTAAGTCTAGTGGACTAATGACCTCACATGTTAAGTCCCATAGTGCTTAGAGTCATTTGAACCATTTTTCACGTGTAAACGTCGACGCAACACACGTCAGACGGACGTCGGGTGCATGTTGAGCTGTCGAGCTGCACGGCGAATGGATTTCTGCGGATTCCTTGTGAAACTATGGCGGATGCGTTCGAAGCCTGTGTTAGAAAATCGAGGATGGCCCGGTGATTTGCCTTTACACAAACAACCTGTTTCTCGCAGTTTTTCATGCCATCGTCTAATTCTATGTGCTGTAGCAGGATCCACACCATACCTAGTTCGAAAGCCACGCTGAACAGTTATTGCTTCACTTGTAAGGTTTTCATAGGTTTTCTGCCACTGTAAATAATTCACCTTTACTGTACCCGGACAAAGATGCATAAGCGCGGCGCGCTTGGTCGCCAATCAGTTTGTGCGGCGTTGGGGCATTATTATTAGAGGCATAGTAGCGGGCTATTGGGTTTTAAAGAAGGATAAATGATATTTGCGAAACTGGGAAAAAATTATCTGGAATACTTTATTATGGAGATGAAAACTTGTTTCTAAAGATATTTTATTGATCATATTGATTGATAAGCAATATGGAGGCCTATTTCAAAGTAACACACGTAAGTGTAAGGATGAAATGTTTGTTTGTCAGAACTATCAATTGAAGGAAATCTTCGTCTTTTCATCACCATCATCATCTCAGCCTTTTCCCGCGCCATGTGGAGTCGGCGTTGCTTTGCTGGATGCTTCTCTTCCATAAATGCCTATCCAGTGCTTCTTCTCTGAGCCATCCTTTCTCCTGTAGGTCCCCTGCTACCTTGTCTTTCCATCTCAGTTTCGGTCTTCCTCTTCTCCTTAATCCTTCTATTTCTAGGTCTTCAACTTTTCTCCCCTACGTAGTATTCCCCTCTTCTCTGGACATGTCCATACCATCTTAGCCTACTTTCTTGGATCTTCTTCCCTATGGGCTCCACTTTCACTCTTCCCCTGATGTACTCATTCTTTGGTCTATCCTTTCGTGTCACCCCACTCATCCACCTTAATATTCTCATTTCTGCCACTTGCATCTTTTTCTCCTGGGCTTTGGTAATTGGCCAAGTTTCATCACTATCAGCATCGCAGGCATCACCACAGACTTGTAAAGCTTTTCTTTCATTCTGCAGCTAACCTTTCTTATCACACAGTACTCCGCTCAGTTTCCTCCAGTTCATCCACCCACTATTTACCCAGAGCTGTATTTCGGCCTCCAGTTCTCCATCACTTTGCATGAAAGAGCTTAGGTATTTAAATTTCTTGACCGGCGTAGCTGTTCTCTTTGTCTTTTACATAATTAATAATATTCATAATTTATATTAATGTGATCTCGTTCTTTCCATTATGTCACAAATTACGCAGTTGGTTGAAACGTCTGCAATTTTTATAACGAGAGAACGCTGACAATAATCAGAGTTTAATTTTTCAAGAAAACTTTTCTTTAAAGTAAAACCCTCTTCCATCACTCTTCGTAAAGTTAAAATATTTTCATGTATGGAGAGCGTCTTACTCCACATGCAGCCACAGTTATTTCTGACAAGCAAAGAAAACTTTAGAGTATTTGTCTTTAGCTGCCGCATTTGATAATTTCAAACTGCTTTCGAGAGCGTCAGTGCACCAGATACAAAACGGTATGCTGACCTTGTGGTATGTTACTTTTATTTCAGGGCAGATCTCACTTTGCATTCTTGTGAGTAGATAGTCAGAACGTCCAGATGTTGTTCTAAGTATGCAGACTAATTTACAGTCAAAAGTGTACGTTATCTAAAACAGCTATTTTTTTAACGCGTTGAGTAGCATTTTATTTTGTAAATATTTCAAATCAGATATTGCATTTTATGCTACGTAATTTTCGATGCTTCAACACTGAGTGTCAGTTTTCGCTGAGGACATATTTAGCTTCTTTCGGTATTTAATTAGATTCATTTTCGTTATTTCAAATTCAGTATTTCATAAGATTGTTTCACGACTCTGTTCACTTGCGTAGCACAGGGCCAACCAGTACTCCGATTTGCTCAGCAGTTGAATAAGCACACGTTAAACGAGGAGAAAGTTTTTGAAAAAAGAATATTCAGTATTTCACATACAGGTACATTACATACAAAGCTTATATCCTTAATATAGACTCCTAACTCATTAGCAAACAAGTTTAATTCTAGCAATATGGGAAATACTGAACTTCATAAGCCGCGAGCACCACACACTGGTGGATCTACTCGTAAGACATCCATGTATTACAGGGCAGTGAGGAGTGTTAAGAGCATTTTCTCTCGTTGCAGTGGCTACAAGAACGATTCCACGGTTGTCTTAACGATTCACCTACTGTAGCTTCTCGTCTGTTACGGTCAGTCACTCCTCTTACTGTGCTCAACAATAAGGATACAGAATGAAAAGGAACAAAGCATAAATATTTTGGGGTGAAACGAATGGAAAGGAAAGTAGATGGGAAACAGAAAGGAAGCAAATAATGACTTCCAGCCGCACAGGGCATTGCTGCAATGCAATGGCGAGAGTTGAAAATTTGTGCCAGACTGGAACTCGAAAGTGGATGCTCCGCTTCTCTAGTATGGTTGCCTTAACTTACTTTTTTCCATTTTGTTTGTCTTTGTTCTCGGCAATTGGTCTGGGTGGACGTCACATGACCCATCTCCAATTTCACCGTTGAATTCGTCACTCGGTTTTTTTTTTTTCATTACAAAGAGCAACCAGCCCTCTCATCGAACATGCCGACCCACCATCCCGGCGTCCGCCTTGGGAATCCGGACACTCTGTCCGTCAGACCCAAATTCATGACTTCCCACTCGCCGCATTGCAACGACCCTCGCCCATTAAACCCCTACTTGCAGATTTCTCGTTTCCGTGGGAGTTCTGGCGTTGGTTTGCATCCGCACTGGAACTTTTCGTGAAACAGCCGTTGCGCCAATAGGATTATAGATATGGGTGCTGTGTGTTCTACTGGTCAAGTCCATTACACATAATTTTGTAAAAAAGTGAAATTGGGTGACATTCAGAAATAGTTCAATCAGTTTTTACTATTATTAAAAGTATACACACAATCCTGATTGTTTCTGTGCCACAAGAAAAAAGAAAATATACTTACGTATTCTAGACCATCTTCCTTTGGTTGAGAATACTTTAATTTCCGTGGAGAAAAATGTAACTCCTTTTGGATGCAGCCACAGTCATACACAGTGAGAAACATTAGCGATTTTTTGCATAAGAGCGCAGCACACATGTTCCTACTGGACTGTAAGTACCTTTTAAACCTCTGGACTATCTACTATGTCACATCTCTAGCGATTTGGTTAATTTAGTTAATTATTAACAGTATAAGTCGCAAGCTAATATCTTAACAACCTCATACCCTCTGCAAGAAATCGTCGATACTTGCCAGTAGAAACAGCTATATAAAAGATGCCTTCAACCTTATGATGATGCGTGACAGCCGAAAGGAGATTTGACTGATGCACCATTAACACAACATAGTCTGCGATGAATGAAATTTTATTGCAGTCCAAATTATCAGAAGCCTTCTGCAGATCTGCCAACAGCCTTGCCGCAGTGGTGACACATGTTCCTTTCAGATCACGGAAGTTCATCGCTGTCGGCCTAGTCTAATACTGGATGGGTGACAGTCCATGTCTGCCGTGAGCTGTTGGCAAGCGGGGTGCAGTCGGCCCTCATGAGGCCAATTGAGGAGATACTTGACTGAGAAGTGGCGGCTCCGGATACGAAAACTAACAACGGCCGGGAGAGCAGTGTCTGACCACACGGCCCTCCAAGTCGCATTCAGTGACGCCTATCGTTTCAGGATCGCATGGTGGTCGTTCAGTACCGTTGACCCTTCCGAGGCGAGTTCGGACACAGTGAAGGGTCCATTTCTTAGTTGTTCCTACGTCTGCCTTGTATTAACTGTAGCGCTAAAATTGTTCCTCAAGTACACCTGCTTCTCTAAAACTCAAACTGTTTCTCTCCTAATCCAAATCAGTTTTCCTTCAATCTATCTGTTGAGTTATCCCAAGACATATTTCTTCCATCCATTCTTCAGCTTTTCAGAATTAGTAGACAATTTGATGTTTAAGTGATATGTATTGTTGCTGTTCACGTTCAATATGTTTTACATTTTCGTCATTTCTTTATTAATTTCGGCATTTTTCTGTCGTCCATGACTGTTACTTGTCTGCATTTTATAATCCTAATATTTTTTCTGGTGCATTGACTACGCCGTTTGTTTCTTTTGCCATGTGTACTTCCAAGGTATTCTGAGTTCGTAGTTTCTTCAGATTGAGTCAGTTACAACATTTCGACTACTTTCTCTTCTTCAATCTTAACTGCCATTTCATTAAAACTGAGCTCGCCAGTTTAAATATTAGCTATTCCCTTCAAAGACAAGCCGGTCGATCTGGGGTGCTGTAGATGGCGTAGAATTGTCCAGGTTGTTGTGACTTGGCAAGACAACCAAGCCACTCTGAGGAATCCGAAAGGCACGCGTTTAAGCTCACGCAGGCTGGCGTGAGGTCTGGAACAGTTAAAGGAATAGAGACTAGCAAAAAAGGTACGTAGCTTCTGGAACACTTAACTTTAATCCATAATTGGTGAACATCGGTCTGACGGTACATGCATCACAAGATAAAGAGCAAATGATAATGGCGCCTTGCTAGGTCGTAGCAAATGGCGTAGCTGAAGGCTATGCTAACTATCGTCTCGGCAAATGAGAGCGTAATTTGTCAGTGAACCATCGCTAGCAAAGTCGGCTGTACAACTGGGGCGAGTGCTAGGAAGTCTCTCTAGACCTGCCGTGTGGCGGCGCTCGGTCTGCAATCACTGATAGTGGCGACACGCGGGTCCGACGTATACTAACGGACCGCGGCCGATTTAAAGGCTACCACCTAGCAAGTGTGGTGTCTGGCGGTGAAGCACACAGGTCATCTGACCCTCCACTGCTGAAATATACCTGCACCGGCAAAACATTGCACTTGACTGTTCGCATTACATCAAGTTAGGTTGGCTATACTGCAACAGCGATGTCGCAACAGCAGCCTCTACACGATACGGTTTTCTGTTCCATCTCGTAAATGTAGGCTATTGTGCAATAACAGTGTAAATAAGGATACTTTTTTGACTTGCTACCGCAATGACAGGAAATAAGCAAGTACATAACAATTTACGAGGCGTGTTTTTTTAAAGAAAGATCCGTTTGAACTTAAGTACACAACGAAAGATTATTTCAAAAAAGTAAATTTATTTTCAGAAAGTACATACTTCACTCTATTTTTTGATATAGTTGCAAAGTTTGTTCAAAGACTTATCATACCTCTCACCCAATTTTAAAATACCCTCTTCATAAAAACTTGCCGCCTGCTCCGATAACCAAGGTTTCACTGCCGTTCTCACGTCGTCGTCATCATTGTAACGGGTGCCACTGAGGTGTTATCTGAGGTGGAGGAACAGATGGTAATCGCTCGGCGCAAGAACAGGACCGTAGGGTGGGTGGTCAAAAACGTCCCAGCCAAAACTGTCCAATAAATCTCGGGTCTGACCTGCAGTGTGAGGTCTTGCATTGTCATGGAGAAGGACAATTCCCTTTGTCAGTATGCCGCGTCTTTTGTTTTGAATCGCTCTGCATAGCTTTGTCAGGGTTTGGCAGTATGCTTCTGCATTGATAGTGGTTCCTCGTTGCATGAAGTCGACCAACGAAACACCATGCTTCTCCCAAAGCACCGACGCCATGATTTTGCGCTGGGACAGAGTCTGTTTGGCCTTCAGCTTTACAGGGGAGTGTATGTGTCTCCATTCCATGTTGCTTCTATTCGGGTGTGATATGCGAAACCCATGTTTTGTCTCCAGTTACGATCTGACTCAAGAAGCCGTCACCTTCGTGATAACGAGTCAAGAACTTTATCGCACACTCAAATCTTTGGTTTTTGTGGTCCTCTGTTAGGAGTTTCGGGACCCAACGGGAGCACAGTTTCCTAAACTTTAGGTGTTCAGAAACAATGTTGTAAAGCACTGTTCTCGATACCTAAGGAAATTCGTTTGAGGGAGCTGTTATTGTGAAGCGCCTGTTCTCTCGAATCCTCGCTTCAACTGAAGCCACTAAATCGTCTGTAATCAAAGAAGGGCGACCGGAGCGGTCCTCATCATGGACGTTGTCACGGCCATCTTTGAATTCTCGTACCCACTTACTCACTTTGCTTTCAATCTTAGCAGTATCACCGTACACTTCGCAAATCTGCCGATGAATTTCTGCAGCAGGTAGGTTCCTTGCTACAAAAACCGTATCACTGAGCGAACCTCACACGCGGCGGGCGAGTTGATAGTCTTAAACATTTTGAAAGCACAGGTTTTGAAAGTACAGAACAGAATCGTACAGGTTAGCTACAGAGCTGAAGCTGAGCACAGTTGTTCCCGACGCACGCGCTCGTTGAGGTATGCACGCGAACTACTAGTGTCTGCAACAAAACGGACCTTACTTGAAAAACACGCCTCGTATATGGCCCTCTGTAAAATTTTAACTTATATATAATCATAATGAAGGACACGCTTTCGATAATGGAACAAAGAACTACAGAAAATAAGCATTTGATGATCACCAATATCTTGAAAACAATGCAGAAAAGAGTTTACAAAATAAGTAATAACCTAGATTGTAACTTCTCGCTCTACGTCTTATAATGACAATGATGCTATAAATAACAGATATTTGTTGCTCTTCACTCAACATTTTATGGAGACTATGGAGCAGATCCATCCAGTTCCTCATCGTCACTGTAGTCGGAATTTACCGCCAAAACCGTCTTCACGGACGTCACCACAAATACATATCGAATGAATGTCCTTGCCCACAAATTTCTTCAAGAATATCCTTTGAGCTTTTCAGTATGCACCTTTTCTAACAGAACTTTGCGTTCGTCTAGCGCTTTCTAACGGAAATCCGTACTTTTCAGCACAGTTTTAGTGACTTTTTCCACCCCTGAAAAGTCCAGTTTCTTTTAATGACACTAGTGACTTTGCTACCGTATGATGCTCGCTCCTGCTACAGTAAGCATAAATACGCCTGCGAGTTGCACCAGTCTGAAAGACTCTACGACGGTGACAGGATGAGGCTGCTTTTTCTTCTTAACTGATACAGACGGCTCCGAATCGTTAGGGCTCATGTCTGCATCTCTCAGATTTTGCACAGGAACTGATGGTTGTCCATGAATACTTAAGTATTCTTTCTCTTGCTCGTAAAACTCACGAGTTCTCTGTAGTAACTTCAGTGTCTCGCGGTCCAGTGGCACGCCTTGAAGCAAGGGATTGTCTTTAGGCGAAAGAAGTTTTTTCGAGTATCAGAATTTTCTAAACCACATTGGAACAAAGCACAGTCCAACGCAAGCACTCTGTAGAAACGATAAGAAATGTACGTCGTTTACGTTCACACCGAACAAAGCCGGTAACGTGGGGGTATGAAGTCACGACCGGCAGCGACAGCGATTACCACCGTTGGATTGGTTCAGGTCCCAAGCCTAGTGCCTCGCGTTTCTCGTTCTACACTTGTTAACCTGTTAAGCTGCCAATTTGAGACGCATACGTCAAGTGCAAAGTTTCAGCGGCTTTGGTATAGGTTATGTCACTGTAGTGGTGCGTACATTCCAGCCGGTTGTATGGAATCAACGCAATAAGATCGGTCGACATGGAGACGTGACAGAATGGCACAAAGGACCCATCGCTGGACATGCGCATGACAACACCTTGAATGAAGTTGCCCAATTTGTTGTGTAGTGTCGTCTGAAAAGTGAGGTTCCGTAGTAAAGTTGGTATCTCACGACAGTGGCTGCCACCCGTAGCCACGTATGAGACATGTCGACGAGGACATGCCCTCAAAAGGTTCCTACGCCGTTGCTGTTGGAACTCTACTTACGTCAGAGCGCATCACCGCTCCCTCCATTCTTTGACAGCCCATTCTGATAGCCGATTCTGATAGGAACCTCATCGCAGTTCAGATCCAGGAGCGAGATACTGTAACTACTCAGAACAGTGTACCAATGTTCGTAGTTAAAGTTAACTGATATTTGACTGTAAGTCTGTACAAGACTAAAAGTAATTGCTACAGTGCAGCAATATTATTGAAGTAAAGAACAGATCATCTGGGTGTTTTGCAGTTGTATCAAATGTGTATCATCCTTCATATTGACATGGATGTCTAGTAACATTAAATATTCTGTATTAACCCACGCAATATTTTCAAAATATTGTAATCCAGCCAGTTACTTTTAAAATTTTGGAAAAAATATTTAATGTTTTTAATGAATTCTTTAACCAGATTCTGTAAATGTTTAAAATTTTCAGTTAAACTGAACCCAAAAGTTTAACACTAAAGTAGCTGATGTCACTTTCCACAATGAACGTTATTCAATACTTTCAAGTTGGGGACCTTACTTACAAATCAAAATCTCATTAAGGAGCGTGTCGTAAGTAAAAGTCAACAAAATGAACGAAATTTCCCTCTTTAAAATATTTTGTCATAGTCATAAAATACCTCCAGGTTGGTAATACACGTTATTGAAAATGCATTGGTATTGCTAAGAGCATGGGAAAAGATGTTTTCTGGTTCTAGACTCTATTTACACACCAGCACTTCTTTAAAATGAATGTTGCTAATATAAGTCAGCAACAAGTAACGATTTTTTATTTTTTTTAGGATGGGCGTAAAGTAGCCCCCTTGCAATGCACTTTATGGAAAATATGTTGGTACTCCTAGGGTTCAAGTATTTTACTGAAACTGATCTAACATTTATTATAAGTTGTAGCATCTACTCGACCTCCTCTAGAGGTTAAATGTTTAGAACTGTGGTCTGCGCTTGTTATGATATACAAAATGTTGGTATGTCAACGTGGCCTTTCCAGCATGTCTACAAGCAATGATGCACTACTCGCAGCCATGTAAGATTGAGTAAAAGTATTGATCGTAAAAAGATGGTACCGGATAACAAGATCACCTTTTACTCTATTGATAGTTTCTCTATTCATTATTATGCCTAATCTTGTTCTACTTTTAATGGATCCATTGTAAATAATACTGTGATCCTCACTCAATATATATTAAACTTTTGGTCATTGCATTTTACTTTTACCTAAAATATTTGGGCACATCATTTCAGTTTATACCTTTTGATTTTCTAATTTCATGCAGTGCCTTAGTTCCTGTCATTCAATAAAAAGCATCCTCGTTTTGTCTAGTAGCTTCTCCCGAGTAGTTTCCTCTCAGATATCAGAATGGGAGACTACAGAAATCTTTTAACCAGGTGGAAGCCATCATGAAATTTTCAATGGAGGTTTGCTTCTACTGGGGAATGTTAAGTGACGGTTTCACGTTTTTACAATGCAATCCTGTAACCATATAAGGCAATCCGACCACAACTGCAGGAGGCATTATAGTTGACGTAGCAATATCCTTGGTTTCCGCCAACTACGACTGCCAGAGACAAAGCAACAATCGTCGCAGTGGAAGAGCCCGAGCACTCCAACAACCAAAATGCGAGACAGGTGAAGGGCAATGTGAAGAGCATGATCATCATTTTCTTTGATACCAAGGGAATTGTGCACAAAGAATTCGTCCCACCCAACGAAACAGTGAATTTTGCGCATTACTGTGACGTTTTGCGACGGCTCCGTGAAACCGTGAGGCGACAATGGCCTGAACTTTGGCGTCAAGGAATCTGGCTGCTGCATCACGACAACGCGCCCTGTCACACGTCCTTGCTCACCAGGTCCTTTTTGGCAAAAAACAAGATGGCGGTTGTACCCCACCCACTGTACTCGCCAGATTTGGCACCTTGCGACCTCACACTATTCCCAATATAGAAACTCAAGTTGAAAGGCCGTCGATTCGACACTCTAGAGAGGATTCAAGAAGCATTGCTGACGGTGAGAAACACCCTCAAACAACAGGACCTTCAGAAAATGTTTGACCAATGTCAGAAGCGCTGGGAGCAGTGTGTACGTGCGGATGGGAACTACTTCGAGGGTGATGGTGACCACTAGTCCAAAGGTACGGTTTTCAACAGATGGCAGCACCACTCCCAAAAATTTTGGATAGCACCTGATATGCCTTCGGCTTTCCAATAATTGAACGGCATGTACCCTAACCTCAACCATGTCGCATGTATTGCACATGATCTACACCACAATTAGAAAAATATTAGGGAAAATTACCGCAGGGTAAATGTCTTCACTACTGCTCTGAAGAAGATTCTGGTAAAGGATCCCAATTGTCAAGTTTTACGTCAAGAATTAATAGGGCTCCACCTTTCACAGTTCCCTGACATCACAAGGTCGGGTTCTTGAATAAGAGGCGCAGTTTTCTTGTGCGAAAACTTTGACAAAATCAGACACTTTATATGTGTCCTAGACTCAGTGGAGGCAGCAGCCATCAAGCAGGCCCAATAATTAGTCAACTCCTTTTGGTATCAAAGGATCAGCCACTTGGTCATTCTGAGTTGGACTCTGACATTGCCCAGTGTATGTCCGATTGCAATTCATATCTCTATACTTATCATCAAACGTTGCAATCTTTGGGGAGGCTCCTTTCATGTACACAACAAGATGCAAGACCAGTATGCAGCCCTGGGGTTTCTCTGTGGACTCACGTCTTTGCTAGTGTGGCGTTGAGCAGACTAACAGCCATTTCCTTCAGTGTCCCTCATCACCAACCACCTGCACCATGCAAGACCTTATGAGAGCTACACCAAATGCACTTGAAGTGTCCAATTTTTGGTCGTCTTCTTTTGTGTAAAATTATGTCAACACTTATGTATACATATTTCTGTACTTATGACCTGATAAATAAATACATTAGTGAACAACAAAGCCCGAGACTTGGAACTTTTCGCAGCTTATGGCTGCAAATATTTGCCCGATATGATTGAAAGTTTCTGAGAAGAAGGAATGGAGGAGGCAGAACAGTGGAAGAAGTTGACGAGTGTTAGGGAAATCTTTGCTCGATATACTGAAGACAAATTCGAATTAAATTTGAACCTTTTGAAACCTTTGCAACTTTGAACTTCCCTTACAGTTGCTGAAAAAGACATGCCCCATGGTTTTTGAGAATTTCGAGCGGAGTATCTCTGTAGTAGAAGGAGCTATTGAATGCAAAGAGGGCTGCGCAGGGTAGCCTCGCGGTCTGGGGCGTCTTGTCATGGTCCGCGCAGCTCCCCCGTCGGGGGTTCGAGTCCTTCCTCGGGCATGGTTGTGTGTGCTGTCCTTAGCGTAAGTCAGACTAAGTTAGATTAAGTAGTGTGTAAGCTTTGGGACCGATGACCTCAGCAGTTTGGTCCCATAAGATCTTGCCACAAATTTCAAATCTTCCAGTTCAAAGTGACGGTTACATAGCGTGTAATCCAGTATAACAGAACTCTGTAAATGAGACAAATGAAGTTAGTGTAGCTGATTTATATCCAAATTAAGTAATTTTGATCAGCACATTTTTTGCATCTTTTGCATATATTTTGAGAACCTTCTCCCTCTTTTCTGACCGTAATTTGCACCTGAAAATCCTTTCACTACACCTTGGAATTCAGTGCAAGCTCTGCAACGAGCTCCCATGATGGTCACAAGGTACGTAAGGAATTCTTGTGGTGAGCGTCCTATTTCTATACCAGCGCGATTGATAACTGCTAAATGCTCGTCGATGCATGTGAGCGTTCTGCAGTACGTCTCTCCAACACATTCCAAACATGCTCGATGGGATATCAGTTGGGGGATCGGGCAATCTGGTCCATTCACCGAATATCCTCTCGTTCAAAGAGCTCCTCCACCTGCGCTGTTCGACGTGGATGCGCGTTGACATCAGTAAAAATATAGTCAGGACCGACTTAAACATTGAAAAAAAGCACAAGCAGAAGGAGCACAGTGTCACAATAATGTTGACAGGTGAGTATACAGTGTACAGTGATTTGGTCAGTACGCTCATGCAATATTACACCTCCTGACACCATAATATCTGGGCCATCAGAACGATAATGTTCTACAATGCAGGGCTTACTCTCATATGGCGTAAGGTGGGAACACTTTATACACCCAGGAACATTGTGGAACATGATCGTTTTGGTGGTCCGTGTGCTATGTTCTGAGGAGGCATAATGTAGTACAGTGTCCTGAGCTCCGAATCTTTGGACACGGTACACTCGCTGCACAATGTTATTGTGACACTGTACACCATGTGCATCTTTTGAAGGGTGCATTCGGCTCTTCATCTGTATGGATGACAATGCACAGCCTCATCAAAAAGCGCAGGTGGAGCAGCTCTTGGAACAAGAGGATATTCGGTGGATGGACTGGCCTGCTCATTCCCCCTACTTAAGGCCATCGAGTATGCGTGGGATTCGTTGGGGGGGCGTACTGTAGCATGCCTATATCCACCAACGACCATCCAGCAATTGTCAACCGCGCTGGTGGAGGAATGGAGCACCTTCCCACAAGAACTCCTTACTGACATTGTGTCCAGCATGTGAACAAGTTGCAGAGTATGCATTGCCCTCCATGGTGATCACATACCCTATTAAGAAACATGTCCCAGCTTCTGTAATGTCCAGGAGACCATCACAAATCGTGGTGACTTCAGCATAGTTATTGCCTTGAAGTAAAGGATGGCTTTTTTTCTTTATTATGATTTCATTCCCCTGCCCCATATGGACAGGGGAGGGCTTGCAGCGGCACAATCCACCGCTCTTCAGCCGAGTGACATGACAGTGAATAAAAGGAGAAAACTATACACAAAAAGGCGATAAAAATGGGGACATGACAACAGAATAAGTGGAGACAATGAGGGTTAAAATATAAACTGACATAGAGATGTTTATGGTGGGACAGTTAAAAAAGTCGACACAAAGTTAAAAAAACAGTTGGCGATTCGTGGAGCACATAAAATCCTCTGAAGTGACACGCATTAAAAGAGGGGCTCAGTAATAAAACACACACTTGTAAAACCACTCTAAGAGACGAAGCACAGGCGACGAAGAATAAAAACTGCCAGGAGGGACCTGTCGAAGGAGAGGCTTGAGAGGAGGGAAAAAGAGGGGTGAGCAAGGTGCAGCGGGGTGGGTGCGGGATGAAAAGAATAGGAGAATCAGGGGGCGCACCAAGAGGCAGGAGACGGGCGGGGCGGGAGATGGACAGGTAAGGACAAGGCAGGAGGGAGCGCAGAGACACAGAAGGGGGGCGCAAGAAAGGTAGGGATATAGGAGAGAGGAAAACAGCGCAGGGGAAGGGAAGGGGAAGGGAGAGGGAGTCCTGAGGAAGGGGGGGGGGGGAAGATGGGGTTAGAGTTAATAGGAGGTTTTTGTTTGTGATGTGTATTTCTTTAAGTTACTGTAGAATTTCTTCCTATGTATGGCCCAATATTGATCGAGCTATGTTACCTAGCAGAGATACACTGTGGGAAGGTTGGTTCCATCCATACGTTTTGTACACAAGTGTACGCAACATGCAACCTCATGTCTAACAACAGAAACTGAAAAAATTTCGAAACTACTTGTGGCGGCCTCTAGTGGACATTTTTTCACGTGATTCTAAAATTAGTCACTAGACTGAAGAGCGTACCAAAGAACATCGTGTATTCCTAGGTACACAATTCTCGAGATACATCAGTCTCTCCTACAGTTATACATTTTCAGCCCACATCAACTCATTTAGAAAATACATTGTTTTTAGTGTCAATATTCTTAATACTGCTATTACTAATACCTTTATTAACGTCATTACTGACAGTCTTACGAGACTGCTTGTGTTGTGAATATCTTGGGCCTTAGTTAATTAAGTAGGGAGGTGAGTCTGAGGGGATCGAATTGACATATGATAATCAAATTTTGGCCAGATACACACAGTAGACAGAACACTTTTTTTAAAGAGGTACCGACATCCTTAAAGGCAACTTAACCTCAGAAAAACAATGTGCAGACGACTACAAACACGAAAACATGCATTTCAGAGTTTACGGTATTCGTAAATTGATGGCGAATACGCGCCATTTTTCCTATTTTAGCTTAAGTGACAATGTGGTGACAGGTACGAAATCCGGCTACAAAAATAAAATAGCATGCTGGATAAAGAGTGGTCTCTGCACCATTGCCAGCCTAAAGCAACGAAGGAAGTAGGGACATTAATAACTCAGGATTGTACTTTAATCTAAGTGTTACATTCACAATTTGTGTTCACCGGGTCTTCATCGTACATTTCATGTACGACTGACAGAAGCATAGTTATATATAAAAAAGTGTCTTGTGGCCCAAATTTTGTCAGGCATAAGTGATGCATAAAGGTACGTAAAATCTTACATTAACAGATACGGGCTGAGGCAGGAACTGAGTACCTGGTTAGCGTGAGGCAGGGTTCCCCCCGGATGGCGTGTCGTTTTATGGAGACAGGCTCCACGGTTTGCTGTGGGGGCGACTCCTGCTGTGGAGGTGGCGGGGGCGCCGGCGGTGGCTGTGACTGCGGCTGCGACTCTGGCTGTGGCGCCTCCTGCTGCTCCATTTTGGCTTTGGCGGCCTCGACCTCTTCCTTGTGAGCCTGTGGCAAACGGCAGGTGGGTCACTAAGTTTGCTTTCGCTAACAAAGCATTTTTCTGAAAATTTGTAAGCTTCCAGACTAAACACTAATCATACCGTTAAAAGAGCACGCTGGTTGCTTTGGAGCACTGTCGGGTGTTTCGAATAATTGCCTATTTTCTAACGATGTAAGGCGAGCAGAACAGCGAAGGTCGAATGGTTCAAATGGCTCTGAGCACTATGGGACTTAACATCTCAGGTCATCAGTCCCCTAGATCTTAGAACTACTTAAACCTAACTAACCTAAGGACATCACACACATCCATGCCCGAGGCAGGATTCGAACCTGCGACCGTAGCGGTCGCGCGGTTCCAGACTGAAGCGCCTAGAACCGCTCGGCCACCAGCGGCTGGCACAACGAAGGTCGGATGAGACCTTTACACCTCAGTGTGTGGAGGGTGTAGTTCAGGCTGGAGAAATTTCTTGATACCTTTGGGGTGTTTATCATATCACAACATGGACTCACTCGGGAAGAGATGGTTCAAATCCACGTTCGACCATCCTGATTTAGGTTTTCCCGGATCTTTCTAAATAATTCGAGGCAAATGCTGGAATGGTTCCTTTGAAAGGACACCTCTGATTTCCTTCGCCATCCTAGATAAAACCCGAGCCTGTGCTGCGTCTCCAATGACCTCGATGTCGACGGAACCTCGACGCCATTAGACCCTTATCGGCGCCATTAGACCTTTTCCTTCATGGATCCAATCATTCAGGTTATCGTGGTCATGAGCTTAGAAGTTTATGACAACTCTTACAACATTCTAGATAGTCACTCTCTCTTCTATAGGGGCGATTAAAAAGTTTTCGTTCGGGAACCGTAAACCGTAGAATGCAAAATCGCTATGCCAATCAGAAAAAATCGCCGTGAACGTTGAGGCAATCATTCCACCTACGCACTAGGTTGAAGATACACGGTTGGTAGGACAACTTGCCCTGCAAGAAGAAGTCTGTAACTGCCTGCTGCACATCCTCGTGCGACAGGAATCGTCGACCCTTCACGACCCTTTTTAAGGGACGGAAGGCGTGGTAATCGCATGAGGAGAGATCAGAGCCTTAGGGCGGGTGCTCGAGTGTCTCCCATTTGAGTTGGTGTAATTTCTGCGTTACGACATTCGCGATATGGGGACATGTTTTATGATGAAATAGCAGCACCCCTGCGCGCACCACTCTACAACGGTGATTTTCGACAGATGTGCTGCTCCACACATATTCCTCATTCTTCGATGGATGTGTTTGTCCTCTGACAGCGAAGAAAAGAGTAACAGCACGTTGGTCCTGTTTGGACGGATTTGGTAATAACCTCGCCATAGTTCGCGTTACGTCTTTCACCTCACGCAGGTCGGAAAGGCACGAATACAACGCTAATCCCTTGCCTACACGTCCATGCTTCTATATCCGCATCGCAGTCGCGCTACTTGCGTATTAGCTACAGCAACGCAGTCAATCTGATAAATGGCTGTTGAAGATAACGACGTTTGAAAAGTAAGTGTGCAACTACACCATCGATGATGTAATTGCAGTATTGACTGGAATACGAGCAGCTGTTTAGAATGCCTAAAAACTTAGACAAAACAAAAGACATAAAATGAGAACTGAACAACTACTCGATGACGAACGTGCTGTTGTCAGTAAGAGGATGACCGTAGCCAAAGCTGTTTTGTTTTAGTTACACTGGACAGCCAAGACAGTACAGACAAACACTGAAGCAATCAACATTACTAAAAGGCTAACTCGTGACAGAGTCCCAGTTCCAGGTTGCCTATCTAACGGCTTTTAATGTACATAAATTTAATGTGCAGTATTTCATACACTTATTGATCGAATTTAAAAAATACTGTAATAATTTACTCATTGAAAGCTTGAATCTTACGTTAAAGTTTTAATAAGTCGAGTGTTACAGAAAGAAACTGTGTACACAGGGTGACTGTAATTAAATTCAAGTTACCAAACGCTGTAGAAAAAAAGAACTGCTGCTCAGAATAACGTCAAATTTGGACGTAATATTATCGAAGAAGGAGGAAACGTCATGGAAATAAAAAACTGTAACGAAGAGTTTTCCACTAAATGTCCCTATAGCATCACAACGTAAATGGTTTCGGCTACAATTGACAGATGAATCGCAATACGACAGCAATGGTGTTAGTTGCACGTTGTACTGTGCAATATGCATGGCCGCCCAAGTTCGGCAGTCTACAGTTGTGGCAGTCTTAGTTAGGTAAGTTCAACCACCGCAGCAAGGTCGTATCGCAATGGATGGGAGAAATGGGTTTTTAACTGTCCCAAGGCCAAAAACCGCATAATACGTAACAACTAAATCGGTATTTTAACTGTAGCGAAACTTTCGCAAGATTGGTTCAGTATGCTGTCCACCACTTCATACCACAAGCTGAAATCGAGAGATATGTTCCACAACAGATCGGAGTCTCAGGGGTCACTTTCAGAATGCGTGCCTCCAATTCCGCAAAGTTTGTAGACTTCACAAAAATTATGACGGCTGATAATGCTAACATTTCCACAATGTTTCTACAGCGGCTGCTTCACTGGCTGTGCAATGTGAGAAAAAGCGCCATCTTAGGTCAAAGTGGTCAAACCAAAACATCCACGCTGTTGAAGGATTGGAATGACGTTGGTGTGCAAATGACTCTCATAGTGTTTACCAGAGACGGCACAGGTAACAGGACCCGCACGACCCATTTCCTCTAAAAAATACGACCATACGATAACGGATTCTGTCAACCTGCACTACACTGTTACCTTTGCAGAAATAAGCTGTACCTGTTGATGAGCGAGCAGATTTTCCGTCGCCCACATTCCGCAGTTCTGCGTATTGACAAAGAGGGTTCCATGGCCATTCATTGCCCACTTTCACGCGAGCAAGAAATTCTAGAGCAAACGTTTGTCTTACTGGCGGGTCAGCATGAAGAAACTCCTGAACGTTGCAATGCAGGATGTTTCGTAGAATTCTATCTACCGTGCTGATAGGCATGTCCAGACGTCGGGCAGTTACCCAAGCACTGCAAGATTGCACACCACTGCTCGACCCCTCCTGCAGTGCTGTGGTCACATATTCTACCAACGTCGGATCAATTGTTTTGCACGATCTGCTACAGTGCACATCAAAAGAATCTGTCGTTTCGAATTTCATAATAAATTTCTCTGCGTGGTATCAACGTTCGATACCACACTTGTTAGGGGTTGCAGTTACCGACTGCAGTCCGTACTAGTATCGCTGGACCGGCGAGTCGAGACTGGCGCCGTTAGCGCCGTTCCGCGGCTTGCAGCAAGTCTCTACCTTGCGCTCCGCGACTCTTGCTCGGGACGTCAAGTAGGAAAGTAGTATAGCCTTCAGCTGATAGGAAGCAACTTCTAACAAGGCGCTTAGTTAAAGTATGGCCTATGTGATGCCTCTATAGCTCTCTGTTTGTAATTATATTCATTCTGACTATGAAGACTACTGTACCACCAGTTAAGTACAATATATTATTTTTTACCAACGACTTCTAATTATTTTGGTCGTTGCAGCCCAGACCATCCAGCCATCTCCTTATCGACTTCACTGACAAAACTGCTGTATGTGCAAAGAAGAGATTTGTATGAAACTTCCTGGCAAATTAAAACTGTGTGCCGGACCGAGACTCCAACTCGGGACCTTTGCCTTTCGCGAGCAAGTGCTCTATCATCTGAGCTACCCAAGCACAACTCAAGATCCGTCCTCACAGCTTTACTTCTGCCAGTATCTCGTCTCCTACCTTCCGAACTTTACAGAAGCTCTACTGCGAACCTTGCAGAACTAGCACTCCTGAAAGAAAGGATATTGCGGAGACATGGCTTAGCCTCAGCCTGAGGGATGTTTCCAGAATGAGATTTTCACTCTGCAGCGGAGTGTGCGCTGATAAGATAGAGCACTTGCCCGCGAAAGGCAAAGGTCCCGAGTTCGAGTCTCGGTCCGGCACACAGTTTTAATCCGCCAGAAAGTTTCATATCAGCGCACAGTCCGCTGCAGAGCGAAAATCTCATTCAAGAGATTTGTATGTTTGTATTTAGCATTGGCCACCAGTCATTCACATTGGCGACGATTCGTTCGTCGTCATCATAACACTCGAGACCCTTGGCAGACGTCACACTATCATCAGACATCAGACTGTTTTCGTACGCTGGAGCGTCCGAAACGTCTGCAAAGATATTGGTGCTCGATCCCCGTTTTTATAAAAGAGCTTTACCAGCAGCACGCTATCGGGCACTGAGACTATCTTGTCAATGGTCTCAGACGCAAACTGAGGAACAGCTGTGTATTCGACTTCTTTTATTTTCTATATTCTGCCACTTACAGAGCCCCCTAGTAGAAATCTTTCCATAACGTTTCCCTCTTCTTCGATAACGTTCTATTCAAATTTGACTTCATTGTGAACGGTGGTTCTTCTTTTACATAAACTGGAATTATATTTTAATCACCCTGTATGTCTTGAGGCACCTTAACTCATGGTGCGCAAAATAACCAGACTAAATTCACCCAGAATTTGAGAATGAGAACACTTAGCGACTTCCAGCAAACTTAACATACAACTTCACGCCTTTCGAATTTTTTTCGCTGACACCCTCCACAAAATGATGAAAGGAAAAAAGACTCTCGTTTACTACGTTTTCCCTGTTTCTGTAGCAAAACTGCAGCATCAGACACGACGTACTCTTCTGTTACTTCGTTGCTAATGAATCTTATCGTAACACATTTTTCGGACAATCTTCATAT
Organism: Schistocerca piceifrons; assembly: GCF_021461385.2. Classification (NCBI taxonomy): domain Eukaryota; kingdom Metazoa; phylum Arthropoda; class Insecta; order Orthoptera; family Acrididae; genus Schistocerca; species Schistocerca piceifrons. Next base: position 670,834,285 of record NC_060139.1, read on the forward strand.
TATCAACGAATGAACCTGAAAAAGGCCCGGCTCCTCATCTCGCACGGGATGAGGAAGGAGGAGAAGAGGGAGTAACACCTCACCTCAGAAAAAAACCTGGGTCCATCCGGTTCCGGATGGTAGCACCCTATGAGGAGCCCATTACAGATGAAACGCGGTAACGGCCTCAAAGATGGAAGAAGAATTCTAGCTCCCAACGGCAGAGAGCGGAGGAACCTAATGGAGAAAACTATGAAAAATAATCATTTCGGACTAACAATCCGATGTTATATTCGAATTTATTTCCTACAAAGTACAATTTCAGCTGCACAAAATGTCCGCTAAAAGTAAGCACTACCGCAGATGGTAACTCGAAAGAGGAATGAGCATTGCTTCATGCAATGCATCGGGACCTGGGGTTCTGGGGAGTCTCAACATGTGCAGTAAGGATGAGTCGGAGAATCCTTGGTATCCTTCCAAACTCAAATTCAAAAGGAACTCTACGCAGGCACCTTGAACATAAACTCATTACTAAAGATTAGTAAACTGAAAGAACTTGAATTTCTCTTGCATAAGCATGAAATACAAATTTTAGTAGTACAAGAAACAATATTTTTGAAATAAAATGTTACGAAACTGAAAACTATCGAATTTTTAAGTGTTGACCAGCATTAAAAATTATAAAAGGCATGCCTATACTTGCTACCGTCTTCTATATTCATAAAAATTTAGAAGCTAACTTTACAGAATTCAAATCAAGTTCAGAAGATACTGTTTTCCCACAGAGAAATTCAAAAATAAACAGTATACCTTTGTTAACTGCCACTCTCCAATTAATGATGACAAGAAAAACCCGAGTAAAGTAGAAGCATTCAGGGAACATCTGGAAGACAAAATATCAAAACTTCCAAAATAAATTATTGTGACACTTTACCGCACAAATAGGGAGGAAAAAACTTTTCGAAAAATGGTAGGAATATCCAGGTCATAAAAGAACGAACAAAAATGGCACATGACTAATTAATCTATGTAAAGCATTTCAGTTGAAGTTAATGTCAACGTCCTTCAAAAAATCAAGAAAAGTAAAAACATGTTTGTCTCCAAATATAATATCAAAGGAGTTCCAGTTAAATAACGCAGGTTTTTCTCAAAGCAATATTAAAGAAATCATGGATGTAAAAGTAACAGGAAACAGAGAATTTGACTCTGACCATTACCTGACGAAAATTAAAACTGAATCTTCTCCCTAACAAAAACCAAAATAGACAGCAAAAATTGGTTAAATATAACACAGACGGAAGTCACAAAAGAGGCAACGAAACATTTTCAAGAAGAAATTAAAATATCCAAATCAGGGAAATGGGAAGAATTTCCAAAGGAATCAACAGGGCAACGAAGAATGTATGTGGATCAACAAAAATGAAGAAGAAAGTCTGGTGGAATGAAAGCTATGAAAAAACACTTGCAGAAAGAACAAAACAGTGGAAAAATTGGAAATGTTCTGGGAAGACAGAGCACCATTGTGAAATTAAAACGCAAAGGAAAGAAACAGCGTGGATAATAATGGATGCTAAACGATCTTTTCAGAAGTTACAACTTCTTGACATACAAAACAGAACACATTCGTTAAAAAAAAACTCCCGAAATTTCTATCAGATGTTTAAAAATCATCTAAAAGGTTACCGAGCTCCAAGTATTTTCTGCAGGGATGAAAATGGTAAAACAGGCCTAAGCAATATCCAGAACTGTGAATATTAAGAAAGTACTTTGAACAACTGTTGAACTGTGAAGAACCGAACTGTAAGCTAGAATTTCCAGACCCTCATGAAAACACAGCAGCAGACCCACCGCCTACAACTGAAGAAATTAAAAAAACAATAAATAACCTGGAAAACAACAGTCAGTGGAGGAGACAATGTTACAGCTGAACTTATAAAATGATCTCAACCAAAAACTATAACTAACCTTAAGATCATCTTTGAAGACTATAGGAAACTGAACGGAGTCCAGAAGACTGAAAAATGATTCTTATCCATCCTTTGCACAATAAATGTGATAAGCATGGTGTAAGTAACTACAGAGGAGTATCTCTGTTGCCAGTGGGTTATAAAATATTTACGACAATTTTACTAAACAAGGTAGAAGTAACACTTCATAGCCATTTGGGAGAATATCAGAGTGGATTTAGAAAGACCAGATCTTGCTCAGAACAGATTTTCAACCTAAAGTCCATAGTCCGTCACAGACTTACAGACTCTAAAGACATTGTTGTAACATTTATAGATTTTACAAAGGCATTTTATTCACTTGATAGAGAAACACTCGATAAAAGATTCGAGAATTTGTCATTAAATCTAAACTAGCAATCTTATTTGTGGAACGCTCACAGACACCAAATCAAAAGTTTCGGGTAAAATATCTAAGGCATTCAGAATAAATACAGGCGTAAAGCATGGTGGCAGCCTGTCTCCGCTCCTCTCCAACTGCATCCTAGAGAAAATAATAAGAGAATGGAAGTAAAATCTAAAAGAACATAAGCTATCACCAATAAGACTGGGCACTATGATCAAAGGTTGTGAAATTCACTGTGTGGCATCTGTGAATAATTTTGCCATTCTTTCTGAAAACCTAACAAATGCAGAAATACAAATCAGTTTCTTAGAAGAAACAATCCACAAAGCAGGTTTAAGAATTTCTGTAAAAAAATTATGACAAACATAAAAAATGCTCCAGAAATTCTAGTAACAGATATTGGACAGACAAAGAAGGTTAATAGATTTAAATATTTGGGACAAATGATTCAAAAAAATGTCTTAGAAAAATCCGCTGTAGCAGAAAGTGTATGTAAAAAGGAGAGAGCATATGGTATTACCAGGAACATTTACAACAAATGGTCATTGTCTAAAAATTTGAAAATACAGCACAACACAGAAGCAAAGCCGGAATGTCAATATGCAAGTTAATGTTCAGTACTGAATTACAAACTACACAAACGTGAAGTCCTAGAAAGAAGAATCATTTGAATAATACTTCGTCCGCTAAGAAATACAGAGGTATGGAAATTAAGAGGTAGTGAAGAAGTATATCGCAACAAAGTAAACGTAATTGAAATGCTACGAAAAACGCGATTGCTATTTTTTGGAAATTCATACAGAATGATCGGCAACAGGATAACCAAACAGATTTTTAAATATCTTTGGGAGAAGGCAACAACAATAGCCTGGATTCAAGAAGTTAGGAGAGATCTTTAAAGAAACAACGTTAGCTCAAAAAGACGCAACAGAAATAGAGTTTTGAAGAAGAAGATGTTAAAAAGGCAGGGGGGAGAAGAAGACAGGGTTAAAATAGTTTGAGGAGAGAAAAGGATACACAGTGAGAAGGTGAAACACTACTGGAGAAAGTAGAAAGAAGAACAAAAAAGGAAGCTTTGAAATTGGTGCTGATCCTTAGGTGACCCAAACAGGAAATGAAAACATTCGGGAGATATGACGTTTTGTACTTGGGAGTTCGATTCTTTAAGAAATCGGTTGCCGGCCGCTGCGTCAGAGCAGTTCTAGGCGCTTCAGTCCGGAACCATGCGGCTGCTACGGTCACAAAAAATGGTTCAAATGGCTCTGAGCACTATGCGACTTAACTTCTGAGGTCATCAGTCGCCTAGAACTTAGAACCAATTAAACCTAACTAACCTAAGGACATCACACACATCCATGCCCGAGGCAGGATTCGAACCTACGACCGTAGCAGTCCCGCGGTTCCGGACAGCGCGCCTAGAAGCACTAGACCACCGCGGCCGGCGCTACGGTTGCAGGTTCGAATCCTGCCTCGGGCATGGATGTGTGTGTTGTCGTTAGGTTGGTTAGGTTTAAGTAGTTCTAAGTTCTAGGGGTCTGATGACCTCAGATGTTAAGTCCCATTTTTTTTTTTTGAAAGAATCGTACGGCGGTTTGGGCAGTTACACCTGAAATGTTGCTGAATACGTGGCGATAAGTGGAATATCGGTTCGATGTGTGTGCAGGGCAACAAATGTGTCCCACATTGACGTCTACTAACATTAAACAAAACTTGAAGAAATTCTCTTTCATGACATGTACTCATTGATGTAACTTTTTCTTCATTTCACCATTCAATTTACACTTAAAACTAGGGAGTTCTTTTTCAAACATCCTGTACAGTGTGGAGGACTCGCATTCTTGAGCACTGGGGTTCAGTTCCCCTCCGATTAACGACATTCAGCTTTCTCGTGATTTTCCTATATCATTCAAGTTAAACATTGGAATTCTTCCTTTGAAGAAGGACAGCGGCGATTTCTTTCCCTAAACGTTCCCAGACGTACATATTCTCCTTCTACAATAATCCCATTTTTGACACGTAGTTAAATCGTGATCCTTCTCCTCTAAGTATGGCCGAGTTCGTGAGTTTTACCCGAAAATCTCAGGTGTTAAGAGTATTTCCCGTAAAAGATGGAGATCCAGTTTGATTTGCAGTCCGGTATACAGTTTTCAGACTCAGGTCCTGTTTTGAAAATAAGCAACCGTAATGTATAAACCATTTTTAAAGCCTCTATGTTCTATGTAAATGCAACCAGCCTAGTTCTGCCAGGATGATCATACATATCTATCAGCAATGACAGTATACGGATGATCATTTTTGTAGCTACGATTTATTTTTACACGTCAAGAGAAGCTTACCAGAGAGTGAAAGAATACATGGGTGCAGCATATATTTAGAGAATAAACCAACAGTCATTCAGTACATTTAACTGTAGTGCGTGATTCGTCTTTATAGCCGAGGTCGTTAACGAACACCAGTGAGCTGGTGCTGGACCCAGCCAGAATTAATTCGTAACAATCTTGGTGGATAACAAGTGGAGGATATCCGGTGACATTATTTTCCTTGCTACCAAACTGCTACAATATCTTGGATTAAATCTGAAACCTCTCCCTAACAATAAGCCTGGTGATAGACGAGTATGATTTTTGCGTACCTGGTTTTACCACTGCCGTTCTCTCTGTACTGTCCACAACAGTACCACGACATTAGATTCTACACGAAATAGTTGCCCTTAATGTACAATGCTCACACTTTGCAAAAAAACGTTTGTCCAATGACTGCGAAACAATAAAATATTTGATATTTTAACAGCCAATCCCTGTCAGCAACGTCACAGGGTATTAACAGTTTTTTATTTACAAATCCACTAATAAGTCGATATTACGAGGGGCATTCAGTAAGTAATAGAATACTTCTTTTTTCTCGGGCAATTTCGATTGAAAAAAATTCAGAATTTGTTGTAGGGCATCGTAGAACATTCGAGCTTCAGTCCCTGTAGTTTCATGAAGTTCGGATAGGTGGCGGCGCTATACATAGCCTTCAAAATGACATTTTTAACGGAGGTGTCTTCCAACCAGATGGCGTCATTGAGGTTTATTTATTTGTTTACTGTGGAAAACTAGTGCATCACAGATATTCATAGGCATTTGCAGAATGTCTACGGAGACCCGGCAGTGAACAAAAGCACAATGAGTCGTTGAGCGAGGCGTTTGTCATCATCGCAACACTGTCGCGCACACCTGTTCGATGTATCGCGTGCTGGCCGGCCGCACACAGCTGTGACTCCTGAAATGTTGGAACGTGCGGACACGCTCATTCTAGATGATCGATGGATCGCAGTCCGAACACCTCGCTTCTCAACTGGGTGTCCCTATTGGTGGCACTGACACACTTCTCTGTCAGTTGAGATACTCAGAGGTGTGTGCCTGCTGGATTCTGCGCGGAGTTACTTGCAGGTTACAAGGCTGATCTGACAATTTTTTGTCAAACATCATCGCAGCAGATGAAACGTGGCTTCACCACTTCGAACTGTGCCCATCTGATTTATTGCAAATGAGCTCACAGTTGAGACAAACTGTCGCCTTCGAGGCGTGAGCCAGTATGACAGTCGCTTAGCGCTGTTACATATACTCCCTACAACCCTGTCCCTCCTGTCGTAGAAGTGCGTGATCACCCCATCCCTACTCTTCCCTCTCATTTCTAAACATATACCAATGAGTAATGTATTATTCTGTTACACGTAGTGTGATGAGTTACGAATGAGCACTTGTTTCTGCTGTGCCTCCCTCAGCAGCAAGCAATTTCCGTGTCATCGCCAAGAGAACCAGTAAGGAGATCTCGTCCAACGTCACCAACGACGCAGACCCCCTCAGCATCGCAGGGAACTGACATTAAAGGACGCTGTGCCCCTGGATAGTAGTAAAAACTAGCAGTTACTTTACTGTGATATATTGTGATATGCACGCTGCCCAAAAATCAGAATGTTAAAATACCAACACTTTATTTGGATAAACAAAAACACCTATAGGACTGATAGCAGGCACTATAAGCGATGTATCGGATCTGTGTACGATTCCACCATTAATCCGTGGTGACACTCCTGGATGATTACTCTGGGGCCCCCCATCCCCACCTCCTCCCCAGCCATTCTTTCATTACTTTTATCTTTACTATTTTAAGACTTCAATGACACTATGTTGGACACTGATGTAGTTGGATTTAGGGCGCGAGGTTATCATCGCCGTCTAGAAACACATCTTGTGCCTCGAACGCTGAAGATCACAATCTGATACAGCCGAAACCAGTCATAAAAAGATGTCTCCAAATGATTATATCATCTTATACATGTATATATTTTTGTTTTCAAAGGACGATCACCGTGGTTATGGCTTGAAGTTATTGCAAGACAAGTATGACGTTAGATGGGGATGCAACAACGAAAAAATAACGAAGGAAAAAAAAATCTTAGATTTTGTCAGCCTTTCTTTTCTTTGTTTTATTGTATTATACAGACTTAGGCTACATCTGCTTCGTTACCTGATTTACGATTATGTATAGATCTGTAATACCTAAATAACTGTATGCCGTTCTGTTAACTGTATTGTTAACCAGTAAATAATTCAAAAATGGCTCTGAGCAGTATAGGACTTAATATCTATGGTCATCAGTACCCTAGAACTTAGAACTACTTAAACCTAACTAACCTAAGGACATCACACAACACTCAGTCATCACGAGGCAGAGAAAATCCCTGACCCCGCCGGGAATCGAACCCGGACGCGGAAAGCGAGAACTCTACCACACGACGACGAGCTGCGGACCAGTAAATAATTGTAAACTGAGTAAGAGCACTTAAAAAACAGATGGTAGGTCAAAAACGTGTGACAATAAATTAAATAAATGTAGACCATCAGAGAAATACGTAAACTTACGCACCTAAGATTTATGCTACGCCACAAGGGTTGTCTTTCACGAGACACTGAGACAACGCCATGTTTTCCGTTGACGATAAAAAATCCACGCATATTGTCTACTTTGTACGTTGATCTATCACTCAGAGAACCGTTCTCTGCTTTCGTTTATAATGGCGGAACATTGCATTAAATTTATGTGTAATAAACAGTACTCACCTTAATGAACTTGGACATTTCCTTATATTCTGCTCTCATGCGGGCATATTTTTCGTGTCCTAAAAACAGTGTCTTATACTTCTGTTTATCAGCTTCCCTCCTGGAACAGGAATAAATAACAGTGTAAAACTGCGAAACGTAGCTGTTGGCTCAGCGTCTATTTGACTGAAAGTATAATAAAAAATACTAGTTTCTTGGTCACAAAGAAATACTTTGGGGAAACGTATTAGATGTATTTGTGCAAATGCGAAATTAAATTCCTAACAATGTTTGGACTATTTTTAAAACCTCCGACTGATTTTATTCATCAATTTGCTGCTGTGAAAATTATTCAGCCACACCACTTCACTCAAGTAGCGGAAAAAAATGAAATCGATTTTATATTTCAGAAAAGGCAAGCTCAATATTTTTAGGGATGCAAAAGAAATTATTTCTGTTAAATACGTCACAAACAGAAACATTACACAAGTCATCAGAATCAAATGAAATAAGAAACAGAAACATTTCACAATGTATCATAACCAAATAAATTAAAAAAAAGTGTGTACTGAAGGCTGGAATGCTAATGGAAAGAAATACTGTTCCTCATAAAAATGTAACGGTCTTCACAACATACAGAGAAAACCTGAGTGAAGTACGAATGATTGTTCCACTCATTCGTCCACTGAGAACTTTTTGACACAACTTGTGAAATTTGTGTCTGGGAATGGTTTGTTTCCAATGTAGAGTTTATGGCAATCGTAGATATGTATTTTAGAGACTTTCCAAAATCACTCATCTGAGGGGAAATCTAGTCACTGGAAAAAAAGTTAGACAAAGTGGATTTCCGCCAGAGAGGAAACAAATTTTAGACCTGAAAATCATATCTTTCATTATCAGAATAAGAACTCATCATGATGACCTCGTATCTTACGTCTCAGTTCAGAGCCAGATTAAGCAAATTGCACAGGGACATGTAATCAGCGATGTTTTAGATGCTGTGTGCCAGAATCGAGCAGTAAAAAACAGCAGCACACCTTACAGCGATTCCAGAATATGAATGTATATGTCCACGAAATAAAAGATATGATGTGCATAACGACTGGTACATGTGAAAAGTGTTATTTGGCAATAATGTGGAGCAATGTAACGCTGATAGTGTTAGTACGGCAATTGTTTAGGTCATTGGTTTAAATAACTATTTTTAAGACTATCACCAAGCCTAAGCTTTGAATATTGTGTATCCAATCACTTCCAAGGGTAATAGATGCAAGGCAAAAATTTGTATGGATTAACTGAGACATTTGTCACTTTACTTATTTTAAAAACTACGTGAATTAATTACAGTATATTTTTTGACTAAAACTTATATTGTCTGTTGTCAGCAGCAGCTGACGGAAGCTTAGCATAGAAAAATCCCATAATTATGTTTTGAACAATTTCATTGTAAATATGACGTAACTTACTTCTCATGAAGTTGTCGTATTTCTTCCTGGAGAGCGTTGTTTTTCTCGGTGGTAGCTAACTGCATTTCTTGCAGCTCCCTCAGTTTCTCCTCGAGATCCATCAACGTTTTTGTTGACCTGAAAGAAAGAAACACAGCAGTTTAGGAACATAGGCACAATTTCGAATTAATTACAGTATATGCAGAACAGATAAATATACAAATCTTCCTGAACTATTCTCACGTGGGATTTTGCTAAAATGTTTTATCTTTGATGTCATAGTTATGTTGAATTGAAGGAGCTTTATTTACAGCTGATTGGGAAGACAATATATACTCAAACGAATGCACTGTAAATGTTGAAATACAGACACTTTTCTGGCTAACAACGCCATAAATGGTGCTAGCTTCGCTAACGAGACAAAGAAGCGTGCGGGAGTGCCACAGGTAAATCATTTTGCGAGATGTGTGTGGGAAGAGGTACTATGTTACCGGACACTTCTTTGAGCTTAAGCACTCGGAATTTTAACACTAAACCTCTCTATGATGCACAATGTCTCGCTTGTAACGTCTGTCTCCCGAAGTTGATGAGCGTTTCTTTAATGCTCTCGTTCTTTATGAACGAACCCTTGGCGAAATGTCCCATTCTTCCTGGGGTCTTACCTACCTCATCAATTAATCCTACCCGGAAACGGTTCCTCACTGACGAGCAATACCGAAGAATCATCCGAGCTAGTGTTTTATACGTCAAATCATAAATAATTTTTCCTTAGGAGTCTTCTAACTTGTCCCCGTCTCCATCTACTTTTCCCATTAGCTTTATGTGGCCGCTCCTCTTTAGGTAACTACGGATGTTTAATCGTAGATATTTTACGGTTGTTTCTGCATCTCGTGATTTATCTCGAATGGTGTTATTGAAAAAGAATGGATCTTTCCGCTTATTTACGTTACATTTTATTCAGGTTGAGGGTCAACTATCATTCCGCACGACACTGCATTTCTCTGAAGGTATCTGGTTTGCAACTTTGTAATGAGCTACATCATGGTTCGATGCTTCCAACGTTATTCACTAGATCATTTGTGTATATACTAGCTTAGTGTCCGCGACTGTATGGTGTCCAGAGATTTTATTTGTTAATTCTAAGCCTTTCACGATAATTAAGGACATATAAGCATGGTCTTTTCCGAATGTGCTTCTGACCAAAAAGCGATTCTGGTCGCTAGAGTCCAAAGATTTTTTTAATCACGTCTTTTGCGTTCTTGTGGAGATATTTTCGTAACAACTTTCAACTCCTAACAAATATTTCTTTATATCTAATAGAGAAGTGCAACACCAATTTTCATGAATTTAGCTGTGAAAATTTTTTATTGTAATTAAATATTTCCGTAAAAATGTTCACCACCTTTTGCACTCCCTTAGGGGTTAATTTCCAGAAACACTGAAACACGTATTTTTTAATCTCTAACCGAGAAGTCAAATATCAGTTGTCATACATGTAGCCTTAAAATCCTTTAGTAGTTCTTTACTAATTACTTATTGCCAAAAACGTTTTCGCCCACTGTTTTACCCCCTTAGTGGTTAAATTTCCAAGAACGCTGAAACGCGCATTTTTTTAAAATTTTCTGACTCAGAAACCAAACACTACTTTTCGTAGTTCTAGCTTCAAAATTCCCTTAAGAGCGATACCCCTTCAAAAAGCCTTTCATCCTCTATTTCACCCCCTTAGGAGTGGAATTTAGGGCAATCCCTTCTTAAACCATGCCTACACTATAAGATCCACATCCCCTCCAAACTTGAAGTTTTTATCCTTAGCGGTTTGGGTTGAGCGGTGATGAGACAGTGAATCAGTCTCACTCTATTTCACCCGCTTAGTGGTTGAATTTCCAAAAACAGTGAAACATATTTTTTCATCTCTAACCGAGAAGCCAAACACCAGGTTTCAAACATTTATATTTAAAAATGGTTTCCTAATGAAATATTTTCATAAAACGTTTCATCCCCTATTCCACCCGCTTAGGGGCTGACTTTCCAAAAATGGTAACGTGCCTACGTTTTATTTCTAACAGAGAAGCTAGATACAACTTTTCATATATCTAGCTTCAAAAATGCTTCCACAGTGAAATATTTCCATAGAAACTTTCAGCCTCTGTTTCGCCACTCATGGGGGTATTTTTTTATTTGTAACTCAGAAGCCAATTTTTAATTTTCGTAGATTTCACTTTAAACATACTTTCATAATAAAATATTTTCATAAACATCTCATCCCCTACTTCACCCCCCCCCCCCCCAATGGGGTTCAGTTTCAAAAAATACTGAAACACAAATACCAATTTTCATAATGTTGCTTTAAAAATACTTTAGCAGTTATTTGATAATGAAATATTTAAAAAAAGGTTTCACCCATTATTTCGAAAAATGCAGAAGCACGTATTTCTCTGTTTCTGACCGAGAAATCAAATACCATTTTTCATAGGTCTAGCTTCAAAACTGCCTTAACAGGGACATTTGTCAAAAAACCTTCATCCCCTACGGATTGGAATTTCGAAAAATCAGTTCTTGAACAACGCCTATAGTATAAGATCCACACCCTCTACAAATTTCAAGTTTCTATCCTTAGCGGTTTGGTATGGGCGATGATGAGTCATTCAGTAAGGAAACTCCCTTTTATTTATGGAGATTTATTGTAATTATAACTATAACAGCACTATAACACACTCTTTGGGGATTTCCGTAGTTACTTTTACATATGAGGATTTCGTCCCATTATTCCCTTTGGATGTTAATATCTCCAGGTATTAATTATGGACTGTAATTTATATCTACTAGTCTTACGGCGTTTATGGAGAGGATGGTATCATTAACAGTGAACTACTCTTATCAATTGGCACTTATTTGTTTGCAGCTGGAACCAGTAAATGATGTGGCCACCGACGCGTCAGCAGTAGTTCATCAACATGACACTGAAGGAAGTAACATGTAGTCAAGATAAGGAAAATTTTAAATCATTAAAAACTGTAGCTCAGAAGGGTACAAGAAATCCAGGGGAGAGCCAATCACCAGTTACAAAATTTTGGTTACTACAGGTGAACGTTACACAGCTTTACCGTAAGCACCAAAGACAAGCGCCGACTCAAGCTACGAAGAAAATCAACACCCGCAGACGGTAGGGAGCAATGGGATAATTAATTGGATGCTGATCCATATATAATATTCATTAACAGTGAGCAAAAGGAGAATACCGCTACAAATTACACTCCATAGTTAAACGTCGGCGTGTATGAAAGCTTGTTCACCGACAATGTAATTAAATTACATCGAATTATCTCAATCCTATTAAAACAGAACGAATGGCTGTTAACTATATTGTTAAAGACCCTGTACTCTCACATGAAGGACTTGATGTATGTGTAACAACTTTCCAGACAAGGCAGCAGGGAATAACAAACAAAATGTCAGATTGTAAATGACTGTGTGTCGAGCAATCTACTTTAAGTCGAATGGTTCGTTGTGTAGAGCACAGAAAACCAACAGTTTATGGAAACGCTTTAGCTATTATGTTTTGTAAGTTTGTTGTTGTTGTGGTCTTCAGTCCAGAGACTGGATGGATGCAGCTCTCCATGCTACTCTATCCTGTGCAAGCTTCGTCATCTCCTATTGCAACGTACATCTTTCTGAATCTGTTTAGTGTATTCATCTCCTGGTCTCCCTCTACGATTTTTATCCTCCACACTGCCATCTAATACTAAATTGGTGATCCCTTGATGCCTCAGAATATGCCCTACGAACCGATCCCTTTTTCGGGTCAAGTGAAGCTTTAAGGTGTAGAAACGGTTCCTATATCTTGCTGGATCTTACGTGATATCTGTTCTCAGTATTATTAATGCGTACGTCACAGTCTTCTTTGTAAGCAATGCTGTAGCCAGAAAGATTATACACTCTATTCTAGGTGGCACGGCATTAAAGAATGTGAGAATAAGCAGTGGAAGCGATAATAATGATCAGTCAACAGTCGGAAACAGTAGCCTCACAAAACAAAAATACGAATGACGGATACACTAAATGCCAAATAAAATGTGCAGAGGTTAAAATATGGCAAGCAGAGACCACACAGTTACGACCATCAGTCTGTATTCAATGGAGTCCCACAAACTTCAGGAAGGTCCAATTGTTAAGAATGACGTACTTGATGCAATTTCCAATATGTAGAGCAGTTAAGTCGAATACTAAGTGGTCCATACCTAAGATCGGTATCTAACTATTATAACGTAAAAAAAGATACTGCAGATTCCATTGTGAGTGTGAGTCTTCACAGAGGCGATATATGTCAAGAATGCTTATTCGAAAAGAAGTAACTAAAACAGCATTGTCAATTTTGTACGATCCAGTCAGATAACAGTCTCCGCAACATCTGAAACATAGTTTCCGCTAAATGAAACATTTCTGTTTCATGGTTTCTAAAGTTATTCTAGTCGGCAAACTACTGTTGTACAATAAAATGGTGCTAAGGGGAAACGACAATAATCTATATTTTAAAAAAGTTCTGCTGTCTCTCAAACATTTTATTTGGATGTAAAATTATCAAAGGGTCTTAGTGTATTTCACTCCTTTTTGTGGCAAAATTAGGTTCAACAGAGGGAAGTGCAGATAATTTTCCCTTCTAGAATGTTTTTATGAATGTCTATATGGATTGTTGACAACTTTCATCAGTGAAAAATGTACTGTGTGCTGTGCTTAGCATTGAGTACATGAGTCCCACACATCATAATTTGCTGATTTGCAAGTGGGAGTTTTTCCAAAATATTGTACCGCAGGGCAACAGCGAATGAAAAAAAAATGCAAAATGTTAACTTACCTATTTCTTTGTCCCTGAAGATGGCATTATTTATGAAAAAGGCAGTTGAACATAAGGATTTTAGTGGAGTAAGAACAGTAAAGGGCTCATGATTAACCACTTAGTCCCTGAAGATGGCATTGTTTATGATAAATGCAGTTGAACGTAAGCATTTTAGTAGAGTAAGAACAGTAATGGGCTCATGATTAACCACTGTAGAACGCCTATTGCATTATCTTCGCGTGGATATTATGTGGAGTACCTCTATGTATTACTTCTAGTGGAAGTTTCTTATCATGGTTCTTAAGTAGGAACTATACCAGGCATATGCTGAACGAAGTACTTAAGAAACTTGAATCCTCCACTAGAATATGATGACTAACAATGAAAGGCCGCGGGAAGTCACTGAAGACCCCACTGGTGATGATCTGCAATTTAAAGATCATGTTATTTTCCCAGCGAAGAGGTGCCCTTTAAGAATCCACAGTAAGACTGACTAAGTACCTCATTCTTACAAATATAGGTAAATCCCTTCACTATATTACCTTCTTAAAATTTTTGGACAAATAATGTAAAGTGTGAGACTGATCTATAGTTATTGACATCCGTGGAGTCACCTCTCTTTGTGGAGTCCTTGCAATGCAATACACGAATCTGTGTGGAATATAACCTGAAGTAATGAAGTATTAATTTTGTGGCTAAGAACGTTAAATGTTACTGCGTTCCAAATTTGAAGTGTTTTAAAAAGTAGTTATTAACGAAGTATGCTACATATGAACCATCTGTTATGATGCACATATTTTCTTTAACAGAGATAGTAGCATCTTCTACGTCTTCTTTCCTTGTCTCTCTCTTAACACTTTCACACTGAGTTAATTTTATTGTTTCATCTGTCAATTTATGGCATGTCGTGTATACCTCTGGATATTTTGAACAAATTTTCTACATATCAAAGTAAATGAGTATCTTATAAGCCACGTCTTCTACAATCAATCGGAATATTTGGAGTCGACGATGCATACTGCAGTTAACGCCAACGTTCAGATTAAACAAGCTTTAAATTAACCCTTATGCAGACAGCTGACAGTGTGAAGTTGCATGAACACTTAGATTAATTATTAGGTAAAAATAGCAGCTGAGGAGTGAAAGAGAAATAGTTGAGGTTGTTTCAGAACAGCTGTTATTCTGGTAACGTATACCGCAACAAAAGCAGTCTAGAAGTAATTGTTATCATTATCAATGCGAGGAGGTTAGCACTGGTTGTAACTGATTGTTAGTATACTTCACAAAATTAGACTTAAGTTTCTGATTCTTTCCATTAATATATAATTTAGTTCATTTCACATCCCTGAAGGTACTCCTTCGTGATGAATGTTATGGATCAAGATGTGTGGTGAAATGAATGAACGCCTGAAGGACCCATAACTTCCTTACCTGGTCTGCGATTTTATAGTGTTTCTGGCATAATATACAATAACACATTAGGGTCTCATTGAGCATCTCTCTGATGACTAACTTGTGAGATGAGAAACATCACTTCACCGGAAGATTCAAGGTCACTCACTACAAGGCATCTCTAGCGATGGTTCATACAGGAAACACGTACACAGCTCTTATCCGATTATCCAACTGCGGTATAACTCTTAACTCACGAGGTGACTTTTCTGTAACGTGTACTACGAGGTGACGTCTCTGGGGGCCCTAAGCTTAAATCGAAATTTAAGGTGTAAATCATTTGACATTTTTAATTTAAGTTAAATAACGTTTAGTTTTAGAATAACTTAAGTGTTGTTCAAATATTCATTGTTAATCTTATCACAACAAACTAGGTCTGAGGGAATTTTCTTTTAATCACACCGGTTATGCGATTTTTTATGTGTTACATATAAACGAATTGTTAGAGAAGCGAATTTTACAAACTGAAAAATTACAGTTTCTCTGCAGCAAAATTTTCACATAAAATTAAATTATAGGGTTTAAACTTGCACCTAAAAATTGTCCTCGATGGGTATAAAAAGAAGGTCTGCAAAAGTGTCATTCAGTGCTGGGACCCACAGTTTTCTTTATCACCGCAGAGAAGACATCTGATCTTAACTAACACTTTTAAGTATCTTATTGGAGAAACAGAGGACCCCATCACAATTGTCCTGAAGTTCTTCCTCTGAGTGACCCTCGGCTAGCAGAACTGTGATCACTGGCTATTGTGAAATTGTCGTCATTTCCAGCTCTTACTTGATATATATCACTAACATCTTCTCCCATCCACTAACAAACAATTTCATCGGACTTAGGGTCCTTAAAACTGAAAACTGACACATTCGTGACAGCACATTGTGTAGTATACTGAAGAATACAGGTACATAAATCACGAGGTGCGATAATGCAACTGACAGAAAACATTGTGGGGTTGGTGATTTCAGGAGGATAGCGAGGTTATGAAAAGATTCATCTAGGATTGACCTTGGAGAGCGAGTACGAAAATTTTCGCACGGTATGAGAGACCACACCTCCAGAGTTAACACCTACTTAATTCCCATCTCAATTATCCAACTGCAGTGTAAAAGAAGGTAACCACTGCCAATGCATTTAGTTGTTCACACAGATAAAACACCACTACTACAACATTTGATCAATAAGAGCTGTTCTCTGCTATTTGGTGTGTCTATTTGGTGTGCTGCTGTACCTCAAAAACTTACGAAGGTACCTTCTGTAAAAGTCATTTTCAATGAAGTGCAGGCAATTTCTTCTTAAGATGATACTGTTTAAACTAATTTACAACACATGCGGGCGCGCGTGCTTGTGTTTGTGTGTTTGTTCTGAGACTGTATACTGATGTATTTGTATTACGTATATTGGTTTAAATACATTTACATTGATGGAGCCATATGCCTCTTCCCAGATGACAAATAAATGAAAAAATGAGGCATTGTAATTGCCGGATGAGAGCATCAGTATGAAGTACACGGTGTCACAATCTGTCGCGCATAAAAAAACACGGTGTACAAACATTCATAGTAATAAAACACGCATTAAGTATCTATGGGAACAATCGCTGGAAGATGTATGTTTCGGAAGGGCAAGCACAAATGCAGCAAGAAAAATTGATAAACATGCACAAATTTGTGACGCCAACTGAACTCGATATATATGAGAGAAATTTAGAAGGTGTTACTGTAAATATATCGCTTATTTAACACTAAAAACTTCAAAAAATGTAGTACAGATGATTACAGCACAGAAAACGATATCACTGCATTGGACAGACAACGTTTTATCACAAGGATCACGTGAGCTACGTACATAAAAAAGTGTAGGTTGCGACAAGATCCGAAACTAATTTACTGAAAGGTATCCTTTCCCGAACTACGACAAAACTCTGTGACACCACACCTGTGGAGATTCGAAAAGGGTTTGTGTATTATTCAAAGAAGGCGCTACCATAGCTCTTGTTTTCGTCACAAACTTTCCTTCCTTTCCGACTAATACTTACGTTTAGCTATGTATACGATACGAACAGCAAATAAGAACGGCCAGAAAGAAATTCTGACCGTCTCAACATAATTTCCTCATTCATGGCGAGTGATGATTTAACTACGTTATTACAGATGGATATAATTGGAAATTACGCAGAGAGTAATCAGAAAATATGCTGCTTGACATTTTATTTTTGTATGTAAGCTTATTTCGGCTTTATTGCCTTCATCAGTACTTGTCACGACAATGTAGACGGACGTATGTCAAGTAAGGTATTACAGCTGTCCGTGGTTGTTGGATGTAATATTATTTCGGTAACTTTTTAAAGTTGTTCAATGGTTTGACGTTGCACGTATATTATAATACGTTGTTTATTATTTTGACAGTCGTAGAAATTCAAGTTTGACAACTAGGTATTTACTCAAAGAGCTTTGAGTAAACGGGTATCTGTCGGACTTGAATTTCTACGACTGTGAAGGTAATAAAAATAAAGTACTGTAATATACGTGCAACGTCAACTCATTGAACTTCTTCAGACAAATAGTTTACGAAAATTTGACATAAGTCCGGACCTGTGCTGATGAAGGCAATAAAGCGAAAATACGCTTACATATAAAAAAATAATATCAAGCAGCATACTGTGTAATAATTCTCTAAATAACCTGTGCTGATGAAGGCAATAAACCGAAAATACGCTTACATATAAAAATAAAATATCAAGCAGTATACTGCCTAATAATTCTCTACATAATGTCCTAATGTGACATAATACATGTTGCAGGTACCATAATAAAGAATCTTCATTGAAAATGTTGCATGAAGTTACGATTATACTACAAAATTTCGCAACTGATGGTTTTGCTTCAGTTCATTTCGTTTGTGCTGAGTACTAGGTACCAATTCAAATGAAATGGCGACGCTGCACCTTTGATATTTGTTACTTTGTTTCCCGTCTCTATCAATGAAATGTGAGCCATAAGCATTCTAGAGAACTACACAACAAAAGTAAACACTTGCGAAGGTAAATGCTTCAAGTGTCAGTCAATGTCAGTTTTGTTACAGTGAGATGACAGTTACTTAAATGTGTGATTAGCCAATATTCAGGAACTGAACACATTGTATGGAAGCTACAGCGAATTAGCATACCTTTCAAAGTCACTGGGCGCGTCGCCATGGTCCTGACAGGGGCTATCAGTCACTTCGAGTTCCTTAAGCTTGTCAGGAAAATCTGACGCAGCTTCACCAGATGCAGACATGATGCTGTTATTACTGAAATTTTTTTATTTTCTTCTGTATAATTACACGTTAAATTTTTTCTACCACATGCGGCTCCAAAATGTAATAAAACTACACAGAGATTTACAGGAATTTAGCTTAACACATTTTGTGTTCTCAGAGAAAAAGCAAAGAGTAAAGAAACACAGACATTGTTAACGAAGGCCCGATCAGAGATATTAGCCGCATTATCAGGGAAGTGATATAGTGCGGCTGGTACGTGCATTTAAGAAGACGATATTCTAAGCTAGGGTTAAGCAGACTGTGAGTTTAGAGGGAAGGGGCAGGTATTGTTGAACCTGAATTAAACTGATTACTATGTAACAATGAAACCACATACAGATCAGTTTCGACAAAGCGTGTTATGCGTCTTGAAGGCGGTGAAGGATGCGAGAAGTGTTTAAAAGGCAACACGAACAAATAAACAAAAAACGTTTTTGCTAATTAACAATTTCCTTCGATTTTACCGGCAATGTGTGAATTACGATTAGTTCAGTACTTGGTTAGGAAAGAATTGCTAAGTTATTATCACATTTTTGTCTAAGAGGCGGATCTTGAACTACTTAATAGAAGAATGGTATGTAATGAGACAGCAGAAAATAGAACAAAGACTCGTAAATCAACGATGACATAGTTTCAGAATTTCTTGCAGCCACTCAGCTTTAGGTTTTACACAACCAGTCACATAACGGTGTCCTGAGAATCACGACAGGTTTAGATTTGCGAAAAGATTTGTAAATAGCACCTGATCAACGCTGGCGAAATGAAATGGGATTTCTAGCCTGCTTTGGTACTGGGTCGAAGATTTCTTGATAGGTGGAACGTAGCACGGGAACAAAATTTTGATTCACCATGAACGTGGGAGATCCCCATTGGTATTCGTGTTGTGTGTTAATAACATAGTGAATAATGTTTTTTGTAACACGTACAAGAATTTTCACCGGTAACTAGGTTATCAGTGAAGAAATGTTTCAATGAAAATTGTGATGTTAAAATATTACCGTGACTTAAAGGTTAACTGTTGATGTGGGAAAACGTTCTGTTCTACACGAAAAGTAAAGGGTGTCTCTAGAACGCAGCTTTTGAGGGCATAATATCATACAAGGTTTACATATTGTTGCAATGTATGCTACCTGTGGAACCCCCATAAAAAGAAATCACATGGTATCAAATCACAAGAGCTAGATGGCTAATTCGCGTCACCGTTATGAGAAATAACACGGCCAGGGAACTTCTCTCTTAACAAACCCATTGGTGCAATGGATGTGTGATAGGTTCCGACATCTTGTTGAAACCGAACGTCTTCAGCATTGACTCGATCCATTTCAGACCACAAAAACTCTCCTAACATATTGTAGTAGCGTTCATTGCCCACAATTAATGTATTTCCGGCCTCATCTTCGAAGGAATACAGCCGAATTACGCTTTTATTCAAAAAGGCACACCACAAAGTCACTTGCTGTGAGTGTTACGTATTCCCCATAAGCACTTGAGGTTTTCTGTACCCCATCTCCTCCAACTGTTCCCGTTCATGAAGTCCTTCAAAAGAAATTGCGCCTCATTATTGAACATTATTTTCTTGATGAAATGGTTGTCCGCTGTGTTTCGCACCCAAATGGACAAATGCTCGGCGCTTTTCGTGATAGTTTGGTTTCTGTACTCACGTCAGTTGGATTTTATTGGCTCAAAAGAGCAGATCTTCTTTCAGAATTCGTTGCAGGTGATTCTGGGAAATATCCAATTATTACGAGCGTCGGCGAATAGATTTCGCTGGAATTACAGCAACGTTACCACTAACGGTGGTGATGTTTACCGTAGAATGACTAACACGAGGACGCTCGGAGAGTGTTCTGTCCACAGCCGAACCCTTTTTCTCAGATTTAGCCATTAGCCTCATCACAATCGACTTATTAGATCACTGCAGTGTCCAAACATACCATGGAGTTTGGGACAGTCTTTGCCCAACATTCACCACTTTTTAAATCTTTTTTCACTATGACAGCAAAATGTTCCGATTTGCAGCGCTTCATTACTAATCACAAAGTGAAACAGGTGAACATTTTCCAACTTTCAGTCCTGCCAAATTGCTAGAACAGAAGCGGCTGGCATTTCAAAAGTTGCTTTCTTCATTGGATACCCCTTCCTAACGTAATGGACTTTCCAGTGATAAACATGCACGCAACAAAAACTGACTGGAGTAAAAAGGAAGAGGATGAACGATCTGCACCTGCTTTTACATCCACTACTGAGCACCGCCAGCAATCACACGAAATGTGACGGAGGATATACAATATACAAGCGGATTTTGCTCTCTTTCTTACTCCATTTACAGATGTTATGTTTGAAGAAACATTATCCCTAGCCTTCAGTGTGAGCCAGATTTCTCTATTTTCATCATATACGAGATTCATGATGGAGGAGGTAGTATATTTGTCTTAGGCTCTCCACGGCATACATTGTCTCCCTCATAAAATCACCCAGTGCAGTTTATCGAATATTTCAGTGACACTCTCTCCCTGACTGAACAAACCCGTGACAAATTTTCCAGGTTGCATAGTCGTGGTCGATGAAACGGTTCCGATTCTAATGTTTTATCCAGAGCTGTGGTGGACATTTTCAGAGGTGCTCGTGTTTCTGCTGAGTCTTGCTGACTGATGGGTCAATGGGACCACAAGCATCTCTGAAGATATCCAGCGCAGCTCTGGATGAAATGTTAGGAATGGAGAAGTTTCATGGACCATGTCTGTATAACATGGTAAATTTAACAGAAGCTAAGAGTTCTTTTATGTTAGCACCTCAATGCTGGCCAATATGGCCCGGCGATGGTGAAACGAACCCACCACCCAGATTAACCTGAATTATCGCTGCTAGCTTCACTTTTCTCTACGATTCTCTCCAGCTGGTTTGTGTCTTGCATCGCAACCATCGCCACATGTCTGTGATTGGCTGCTTCAGGGTCGCTCTAGCAGGGCCATGTTTCATTCCAGTATCACTCTTTTGCCTATGTGATCAGCTGCAGGGTAATTACACCAGAGAGCAGTGAGGCTGCAGCGTGATGGTAACAAGACTTCCGGCTAGCAGCGATGAACAATACACCTGCTGCGATCAGCGATGTGCAAGAAGCGAGACTGAAGCGTAAGTGTACACTATAACCGGTCATGAAGACCTTCATTGTATGACTTTAACAAATTACAAAGTGCTTCTTTGAATCTTCTCTATCTCTTGCGTTAATATAATGAAGGTCCCAGACCAGTGAAGAGTATTCAAGAAATGGCCAAATGGCGGATTCATAATCTGCATGACCACACTGGTGTTGCTGTTTGATTTGAAAGATTACAGGCGATTGCAAGGTTACACACTGACAGCACTCACTTCAGCTTGTAAGCCTGCCAATTATCTACCTGGCCATGCATCTGCTGAATTAAGTCTGCCCTCTGAAAGTGGCTGTTATTGCTAGTCTGCGTTGGAGGTTATCACTTTTATCAGACTTTTAAATAAAAATTGAATGCTGAGAAATTAATAAAACGGTGGCTCTGTCATTATTGTACTCAATTAGCGGTGGGTGATTAATATATCAACACAGGATTAATCTTCTAGAAAAATGGCAAGAGTTTATTAATCATAAAGTAGGATGAATAACACAAGTCAAGCGAGATGACAAAGAAATGATGAACTGCTGCAAACATAAACAGAAGCAACAAATAATTAACATTCCACTGGATGGCGTTTGGTTGGCAAAAATTAAGGTTTATCTGTTTAATTTGTTTACCCTGGCTCAAAACATGGAAATTATCTAACGCTGAATAGACTTCGATGGAATTATTCTGCACAGCAATTACACCACATTGGTGCACTGAGAAAAAGTGGCGAGACTGTGATTCTGTTTGCTCTAACAAGCCGGAGCAGCGATACTCTACCCCTTGCTCAATGCATAGCGCTGTCTCAGGTGACGGTCGTGGTGCAAGCGCCCGCAGAGTAGCGATGCACAACGCCTGTAATTCGTTATCGCTGTCAAGATATATGTAAAGTCGTGGGCAGGCGATCTGTCAGACAGATTGCAATTACTCTCTAAAGGAGCCCTGAAATCTCGGCAGATTCCAGCGTGTGACATTCCCATTCACTGGTCATACCGTGGATCAATTTAACTCACTTATATGGCAGTGCGCATAAGGAGATCAAACGTCAAGGCATCAGACCTGATACGACTAAGTTTGTCCTCGGCACAGCGAGTTGTCCGAGGTGACTAAGGTCCAAACTGTTGGTGCACCTAAGACTTAACTACAGATTCCACAGTCAACATCAGCGCCAGTGCGAAGTCACGCGTGCAACCCACTCATAACAAGAATCAAGACCAGGATTTCCTCTCCAGACCGGAGTCTAAATCAGAAGACCATTTCTAACCCTATTACGTTTCCATCAAAACTCGGTAAATTTGAAAAATTCACCAACGCAACCATCCTCACACAGGTTTCATGTCAATCACAAGACTCCATGAGACATTCTTTTCCTTGCAGGAGAAACTGCCAATCCCTGACATGTAAATTTCTGTCCATGGAGGAAAACAAGTAATGCTCCTAAACTGTGTTTCCCACAGCCACTTTAGGCAGTGTGTTTTGAGAGTTTTTGTTTAGGCCTGAAGTGAACAACACATTTATCACAGAGATCATTATCTTGATGGGCCAAACGTTACAGCATGGGCCTCCACCAAAGTAAGAGATGTGCTTTTGTTTTCCAGTACAAACCATTTCAGAGCCGCCACAAATGCTGCGTTCCATCCTAAAATTTTTCCGAAGGCCACAGGCTTCCCAAAAAACTTGGCGGGCAGGGTGACGACACCATCCGATGGCTCCATCTATAGCGTGCAGACTAAGGCGAACATGGAAACTCGTGGATTTTTATGGGCACCAAGTCTGTACACAATGGGCGTTTACAACACTGTCAAAACGCCTCTGCCGGGCGACATACTTTCTCTTGTGTGCCCCTGTCCCTAACACGTGCTCTATGCGATTGAGATCAGGTGACTTTGGAGGCAACAGAAGGCGTTGAACAATATTCCTGCTTTGAAACCATCTCTGAATCTTAAAACCAGTATGCGATGGATGATTATCTTGTTGATGACCGAGATGTCCTTCAAGGTACCAAAGTCGAGCTGCAGGGATGATTATATTTTCGAAGAAATGTTCATGGCATGCTGAACTGAAGTTGCCTTGAATACGTTATAACGTTCCTGTACCCGTGTAAGACATCCAGCCCCTACATTTCACACTTATGCATCCGCTTCTAGCACGTGCGGTCACGAAGCGGGGTTCATATCGTTGCCCATCCGTGCGGCAAACGAGAGCAGGACCTCTGGTCGTGGACTCAGTTGTGCACTAGTCGGAGAAAATACTTTCCTCCAACGGATATTTTCCTAGTCCATCCACAGCTTGTTCGTCAGACAACGGTTTTTTGATGAGAGCGCAACAGGACTTGATTCGATAGTCCTTTGAACTTCTGAGAGCAGTTCTCAACGAGCCTGGGAAATGTGAATCTGTTCTTAGCTCCCCGATGACTGACAAAGGAGCATTCTGGGTCGCCCTGACCAATTCTTCATATTGGCTCCGTGTAGAGACTCGTGGCCCTTCCAGGTATTAGACGTTTCGCTACCTCACCATTATCTCTAAATCGTCTAATCCATCTCCTTGCTGTGGAAACATCAACACCATAACGACGTTCTGCCTCAGATGCACTAACACCATTTCAAAGAGAGCAACTATTCGCTCAAGAACATTCACATAAGCCATTTTGAAGCAGACCTATGACGTATGCCAATCAGCTGATACATTTCTCTTACCTGAAAACTATAGAGACACCAGGTGGCGCCCGAAGTAATTTCAAACAAATACATATATTTTCAATATTTACACCATGACTATTTTCTTTTTGTTTAAAGATTAGACTATTATAAAATAAAATCTTTTGAAAGAATGAGGAACCAAGCTTACAAATGCACAATTTGTAGCAAATTGAGATTTAAAATATTACCTGCACAGGTAAATAAAAAAATGACAATCGACTCCAGTTAGATTCGAAATTGTAAGGCAAAGTCTCCCATGCTACTCATGCAGGTGACAAAGTTATAACAAAGTAAATGCATTGATACCAAAGGAAATTCTGTAAAGATAACTCTGTCCAGATGAGCGTATGTGCGGAAGAGTCATTGGAAGAGTGGGTACCCTTCACACGATTTTCATCTGGTGTCTACTGTCTTCGTATCGTTGTTCTTTTTTTCTGCTTCGTCTTATCTTTTTGTATTTCTGTTGCTACGACAAATCTGATGGTGAAGCGTGTTCACCTGGAAGCTTATGTATATACTACGAGCAACTAACAGTTTAGAAAGCATTCGCCTGATCTTGGTAAAATTAGGCGCAAAGGTCGAAACTTGCCGGTGAATTCCTAGTTGGTACTTTTCAGTTCAGAGATCTTTTTCGTAATAAGTGGGGCTTTACATCAGTTTCGGAGTATCGTGCTATATCCGAGTTCTAGAGCCGGCGACAGATAGTTCTGGAATTAATTTCTGTAGCTTTTTACTGCTCTTATTTTATGGTGTTGTATCCATAAATAACGGAGATATGAAGCAGTGTCGCTAATTTTTTGATTGTAAGGTAATGAATCACATCTGGAATAAAAGTGTCTGAACAGTGATCGGAGGGGGTATCTGTCAGGTAAGGAAAGCCAAGATATGCTGCGCAAGCCTTCAGACGTCAGATGACGGACCACATGAGAATCTGTGGGCGTCTGGTCGTCCACATCACAGTAAACACATACGTTGTGTCAGCGAGGTGGATGCGGTGCAAACGAAACTGGTTGACCTGTTCGCCACTGACGTCACTAAACCAGGCGGATTGCCCGCTGATATCGAGAAAGCTGTATGCATCACTTTCCGCACACGACACTATATGATCTGGGGATTGAGGGCCGATGCATTTGTAATGCGTAGTGTGGAGTCTTTGTATGGAGTACTCGTGGAAGTAGTAAGTAATGGAGGACATAACTTCATTCCAGATAGAGATGTCGGAAGTTATAAAGGGGAGGGGGTGGGGGTGGAATGCCTGATAACATGACAGCATGACAGGGGCTGACATGGAGACCAGAGCATATTCATGTAAATGCAGTCCGATGAGGCATGTCAGGCAATGGCGCCTGGCTTTCAGTTGGGAGCCAAGAAAAAGTGCTGTAACTGTCTGGCAAATGGAATAAGCCGACCCCATTACGCTCCCATGGAAGGGCAAGGAAGGAATATTGCACGTTAAATAACATTCCGGTACAGACAAAGGATCCCATCGCCATCGACGGGCGACGGTAATTCGGACTGGGAAACTTGTGCCACATGAAGGGAGCAAGAGGCATTCACAAACTGTGCACGCTGTGCAATGTCGGGGGATCTAAGCCAGTGAGCTACGAGACCAGGCCTAATCGCCTGAAGAAGATCTCTGCGGTTTGTTGCCGCCGAACGACGGAGATCATTCACAAAATCAATTCCCCAACAGCAGTCACTGGTGGCCACATTTAGAGGAAAGGCACATCTTTCAGGTAGACCCTCACCAATAAGCAGAACCTGCGATTTGGAAACGTTAAGAGAACTTCCAGGCGCCTCCCCATATGTCGCCATCCATGTCAGAGCTGCAGGGCCTGTCATATTCAATGCATAGGCAGAGAGCAAGATAGTCAGTATATGCCATACAACAGATGCGGTGTCCATGCAATGTCAGGCCCACCAGGCGTTGGCAAAATCCCTGGATTAGGTGCTCTAACGCCAAAGTATACAGTATCGTGGAAAATGGGCACATAATTTTATTTAAAAAAGCGGATAAAGTGTCACTAGAAGCCTTCCTATGAGACAATCTCCATTCCTTCCGAACTGGCTATGCAAATGTAGACGAGATGTGGTTCAAATTCGAAGATATAGTAGCAACAGCAATTGAAAGATTCATACCTCATAAATTGGTAAGAGATGGAACTGATCCCCCGTGGTACACAAAACAGGTCCGAACGATGTTGCAGAGGCAACAGAAAAAGCATGCGAAGTTCAGAAGAACGCGAAATCCCGAAGACTGGCTAAAATTTAGAGACGCGCGAAATTTGGCACGGACTTCAATGCGAGATGCCTTTAATAGGTTCCACAACGAAACATGAAATTTGGTAGAAAATCCGAAGAAATTCTGGTCGTATGTAAAGTACACAAGCGGCAAGACGCAGTCAATACCTTCGCTGCGCACTTCCGATGGTACTGTTACTGACGACTGTGCCGCTAAAGCGGAATTATTGAACGCAGTTTTCCGAAATTTCTTCGCCAGGGAAGACGAATGGAATATTCCAGAATTTGAAACACGAACAGCTGCTAGCATGAGTTTCTTAGAAGTAGATACCTTAGGGATTGCGAAACAACTCAAATCGCTTGATACGGGCAAGTCTTCAGGTCCAGATTGTATACCGATTAGGTTCCTTTCGGATTACGCTGATACAATAGCTCCCTACTTAGCAATCATATACAACCGCTCGCTCACAGATAGATCTGTACCTTCAGATTGGAAAATTGCGCAGGTCGCACCAGTGTTTGAGAAGGGTATTAGGAGTAATCCATCGAACTACAGACCTATATCATTGACGTCGGTTTGCAGTAGGATTTTGGAGCGTATACTGTATTCAAACATTATGAATCACCTCGAAGGGAACGCTCTATTGATACGTAATCAGCATGGTTTCAGAATACATCGTTCTTGTGCAACGCAGCTAGCTCTTTATTCGCACGAAGTAATGGCCGCTATCGACAGGGGATCTCAAGTTGATTCCGTATTTCTAGATTTCCGGAAAGCTTTTAACACCGTTCCTCACAAGCGATTTCTAATCAAGCTGCGGGCCTGTGGGGTATTGTCTTAGTTGTGCGACTGGATTCGTGATTTCCTATCAGGAAGGTCGCAGTTCGTAGTAATAAACGACTGAAGTGATATCAGGTGTTCCCCAGGGAAGCGTCCTGGGACCTTTACTATTCCTGATGTATATAAATGACCTGGGTGACAATCTGAGCAGTTCTCTTATGTTGTTCGCAGATGATGCTGTAATTTACCGTCTAGTAAGGTCATCCGAAGACCAGTATCAGTTGCAAAGCGATTTAGAACAGATTGCTGTATGGTGTGGCAGGTGGCAGTTGACGCTAAATAACGAAAAGTGTGAGGTGATCCACATGAGTTCCAAAAGAAATCCGTTGGAATTCGATTACTCTATAAATAGTACAATTCTCAAGGCTGTCAATTCAACTAAGTACCTGGGTGTTAAAATTACGAACAACTTCAGTTGGAAAGACCACATAGACAATATTGTGGGGAAGGCGAGCCAACAGTTGCGTTTCATTGGCAGGACACTTAGTAGATGCAACAAGTCTACTAAAGAGAAGCTTACACTACACTCGTTCGTCCTCTGTTAGAATATTGCTGCGCGGTGTGGGATCCTTACCAGGTGGGATTGACGGAGAACATCGAAAGGGTGCAAAAAAGGGCAGCTCGTTTTGTATTATCACGTAATAGGGGAGAGAGTGAGTGTGGCAGATATGATACGTCAGTTGGGATGGAAGTCATTAAAGCAAAGACGTTTTTCGTCGCGGCGAGATCCATTTACGAAATTTCAGTCACCAACTTTCTCTTCCAAATGCGAAAATATTTTGTTGAGCCCAACCTACATAGGTAGGAATGATTCATCAAAATAAAATAAGAGAAATCAGAGCTCGAACAGAAAGGTTTAGGTGTTCGTTTTTCCCGCGCGCGGTTCGGGAGTGGAATGGTAGAGAGATAGTATGATTGTGGTTCGATGAACCCTCTGCCAAGCACTTAAATGCGAATTGCAGAGTAGTCATGTAGATGTAGATGTAGGTGTCGGACAGAATGCTCAACTATAAGAGGCGTCATGAGGAGACCATAATAGAGTATTCTTGAAGTCGTGCAGGTCAAGAGAAGCGTTTCCACTGTTTATGAACCAGAAAACCCATGTGCTGGAGGACCGTCTTCAAAAAGGTGTGGCCGAATGCCTGACTGAAATAAAGGGATGCCAATGCACCAGGTAGATATCACGACCTGATGAGTGCAATCAAGTCCCTACAACGGCAAAGGACCGAATGAATATTGATGTCATCACCCTGAGAGGTCTGATCTAGGGACGTGACCTATCATGAAGCCTTCTTTAGTCGTTATGCCAAGAAATGAGTGAAAATTTTCGTGCTGCTGTTTAGTAGATTGATGGGCCCACTAATCACAGATCCGTGATCACCCATGTGGCGTAGGGACTAGGATGATGACCCCATCAAGGAAGGTGGCTGGGGTCATCGTTGTTGGGGATATCAGTTCACGATAGATGGACGTCCAAGAAGGTACCATCAGATAGATAAAACACCTGTATAATTTGTTGTATAATTTGTGGTGGAGGCCGTCAGGACTGGGGGGCATACTGGCAGCTCCCACATTGAAAGCTTCTAGGACTTCATTGGTGGTCACATCTTCCTGAAGTTTCTGAGCCACGTCCTTGGGCAAGGTGTTGACGGCGAGTCCCACTACATCTTCAGTTAAGGCTGGGTGATGTGGGACAGCAGTGTACAGCTGGGTGAAATGGGAATGGCAAGTGTGACTAATGGTGCATTTGGTAATATATTGTTATCTTCCACATCAGTGAAATTGTTTATGAGGGCTGGAGGATGACTTCATCATTTTGTGATGAGGTGGTATATTGATGGTGTCTGGCGAGGCAGATGGTCACAGGTATGGAACCTGACAAAGGGTCCGTTTCAAGTGTCATTGTATGAGTGAATTGATACATGCAGTATTGGTTCATGGACTTAGGAGAATGCCATCGAAGTGCTGTCACATAGGATTGCGTAATAAAATTCCATGGTGCTTGCATGCCAAGCCTTGATGTGTTTGTCATATCCTGTCATTGCCCTGTGTAGAGCCTGTTTTGTACGGGACAGCCACCAGGATAAGGTGGATATGCAGATGGGGCGACATCGACGACAGAGGGTCCATGGATCATCAACAATGCGTCAGCAGTCAGGAAGAGTTAAATGATAAACATTTAATTTCTATGGGCCACAACTTTGCTACATCTGTTGGCAGGTGAGGGCGACCTCGCACATGTAGGCCGCATGGTCGGAGAAAGCAAGGGCCAAACTTCAGCATGTAGAATGTCATCAGCAAGGGAACGTGTGAGGTAAAGACGGTCAAGGCATCTGGACGATTGCTCTGTATAATATGTGAAACCTGTGCAGATTCCATGAACCTTTATCTAAGTGTCGATAAGCTGAAGCCAGAGAGGGCCGCACATGGGGAATGTTGTGGGAGTTGATCAGTAGGCCCCTGTGTGGAGCTGAAGTCGCCATTTCATGCAGGGGACCCTCAACAAGCGGCGTTACCTCGTCTGCAGAAAAACTGTGTCGTTCGTGACATCGACTGGAGCCGGACGGTGCATATACATTTAGGATGCGGACGTCAAACAGCGTGAGGGCCTTACCCATAGCAAGAGGGAGGTACACTAAATCCTCAGCAGGGAGTCCTGTGCAGCAGAGGATCGCTACTCCACTATCATTGTCAGAGGCATGGGAGATATGGGCCGTGCAACCAGTGGGAGCGTAGAAATCAGCAACAATCACTTCCTGGAGGAGATAAATGTCGAAATCAGCAGAGTAAATGGTGTCTCAGATCATTGACAGGGTATATGGAGCCTGTATGGTGACCAGATTCATGCAGAAGTGTTGTGGACATGCTCCCCCTACTGGCACAGTGGGTCCTGCAGAGCCACTGTGACCGCACTCGCTGTATGGAATCTGGGTTGGGTGCCACTGTGGGACACTCGCCAACGAGTGGGCCAGCATCCTGATCTGCTCTGTCATCGACATCGTCAGCCCAGGAGGTCGGAACCGGCGGCAGGCGACTGTCAACGCCCATCGAGGGTTAGGGGTGGTAACACTGCCTCGGTGGGATCCATCGTTGTCAGGTGGGCTCTCAGGTGGTGGAAAAGACGCTCCTCATAGGGGCCATCGGGAGCAGCCATTCCTGTCGTCAGGGCGCTAAAACGGAGATCACTGTCTGGTTTCTGATCAACTACCTGAGACGTCAGAAGAAGTATGTTGTCGGAGGACGTTCGACTTCGCTTCTTCAGTTTTCGAGGCGACCACTGCTTTTGGAGGTGCTGTTCCAAGACAGAAAGTGGACGCTCGTTGTCTGGAGCCATGCCAGGAAAACGGAGGTAGGCACCACACTTGGTTCCATGTCCATCGCTTTGAATTCTGGAGAGTTGAAGGTCTCGTTACCGTCAGAGGAGATGGTGCCAGTGAGGCTCCCGCCACCCCGTCATTCCGGCGAGGAGGAGTTCCAGTGGGTGAACAGGTGCTTCCCGAAGTGACACATCCGGGTTGCCCAAGGCCGAGGTGTAAGTGACCAGCGCTTAGGGAGTTGCTTCACTGGTCGGTGTGTGCAACAAACGGCGACGGAGACAATCGGACCTAATATGGCCCTCTTGTCTACTTCCGACACACGTCCGCAGCTAGCCAACATATTCGACGATGGTTCGCACACCATCTATCAGCAGATACGGCAGTATGTGTTCAGACAGTTCGATCTTGATCCTCCGGACGGTATTTAACACGTAATATGTCGTGGGCGTCTGCCATTTTTCCGAAGGGTGACCTACAACATTGCCATAGGGTCGGAAAGCTTCGACGACCACGTCTGGTGGCATTTCCAAAAGGAGCTCCGACACCCGAATTGTTCCAACTCCGAAACCAGCATGGTGTGCTGCCACCTCCCTGTGCGTGTCATCGAACTACGTCAGAAAATGCTTCTTCCGTCGTCATTTTAATGTAGACGATACTGCCGGTGATAGGGAAATGAATAGCCTTCACTTCGTGTGGGTCCAGGCGTAGCATTCCGCGAGTGAACTGTTCGTTTTCATAAGCGCGTGGTCGTGCATGTTCGGCTTGGAATGTTACTTTAAGTGTCGCTCGGCGGTAAGAGTACACCAGGAGTATTTATAGACTCTACACAAAAAAAGTACCGCGACGCGGAAATTAACAGTTCCCTTTAGTGGAGCACTGCCCGGCGCGCGCAGCAAGTCCGTGCGGTACCACGGCGGAAAGCCGACTGACGCCGTCTATTCGACAATCTTGACGAAACATCCGTAGTGTTACAGTACGAGCAAGTCTGGGGTTGTCCGTCGTAGGAGATAAACGCCCTCTATCCGCCTATGACGAGGAACGACGGGATATAATGTTTTAATTCAATACGGATACTTTTAACTCCGTTGTAAATTTGTAGCCTAAAGCCACTACCCCATTTTTCATTTATTATAGAAATCACTTTTCCATACCGCTCAGACTGTGGCCAACCATCTGCGTTGGGATTTCCAACGGAAGATTGAATACAAAGACCTGACGAATTCCAAAGCCGTGAGACACAGGACCACACCGCATTCGCTTCCATCGCGGTATTTAAATTTCCGTTTGCCACTGTTTTACTAGCAATCTTTTCGCACATGTCCGCATCATAAACCTTCATAAACAAGGTTCCCTTAATGAAGTCCCACTGGACTCCGCAGGTGTCGGTATCGGTTAGTTCAAGATCGTCGATTATCCAGTCGTGAGCCTCGTGTGACGTAGGACAAACTACATCTTTCTCGGAAATAACCTTCAACGATTTTCACCATTTTCTTCCTATACTATTACTTCAAAAATTTGCAAATGCGAGAGAAGGAGAAACATAGCGGAGGGTGACAATGGTGTGTGAGGAACGTGGCCGCTAGATTGGATTGTTATAAAATAGAATCTTTTGAAAGAATGAGGGAACCTAGAAATACCTACAATTGCACAATCTGTAGGGAATTAAGGTTTAAAATATTACCTTCACATGTCTAAATAATAAAAAAGAAAACTGACTCCAGTTAGATTCGAGCGCTTGTCCCTTACGTTCGTAAACCGTCAGCCTGTCTACTTGGTTTTGAATCTCAGTTTGTTCGTTATTGTTCGTTGCACTTGTTCGGGGTAGACGTCCCATGACACATGTTCAAGATCATTGCTCATCCATTCACCCAGTTTTTTTGTTACAGAGAGCAGGTGACCCTCTGGCAGTACACGCTGAGCTACCGTGCTGGCGGATCCACTCAGCCATTGAAACAGATGTAAAATGCTCGTCGTTCTAGTAGTGCTATCGACGTGGAGTTGTTATATTTCAACTTTCACTTCTTTTAATAATGATTTTCAAAAGAAATGATATGATGAGTTAAACTGCAGTGAATCTCGACAAATACTATATCCTAACTTTTATATTGCTTCTATTTGACGGTGTGAACACCAAGCTGAAGCTTCACAGACCTCAAGATTTGTGAACACTGGCACTTCTGAACTTCGGCATGCGCAGTGCTCTGTTCTTGGACTCTAAATTAACCAGGTAGGGCAATCTTGTTGCCTCTCATTGCACATATTTTGTTTACTTGGCAGCAGCAGGTAAACGTACTGAAGGCATTCTGGAAGTAAAGAACGCCGTATAATAATACACACTATTGTCGACTCATTTCTAGTTCTGACAAATGACAGAGCAGACTGTTTTTAACATGTTGATGGGCTTCAGGAACCCATGCTGAAATCTGGATAAGCATGTGTTTTCTGGGGAGTCTCTATATATTTTTTTAGAATGATTACCTTTCATTTATAATCTCTTATGAATACTGGCTGTGTCATAAAGATCTGTGCTTTGCTAAAGTAAAATATACCTATACCATAAGGATATGTTGAGAGTGCCTTAGTTCAGTCGGTAACACAGCACAAGCATCAGAAATGAGATCTAACTAGGGTTGAAATGCAAACCCGCTGACCCTGAGGGGTAATTTCGCGACATTTGAAAACTGAAAAATTGTGCCCGGCGAAGAGCTTTTGATCCACGCGTCCCGTCAATAGACCCGCTTCTTTATACTAGCTACTAATGCCAGTGGCGTAGCGTGGGTGTAAAGGTTGGGGAGACTCTACAGTTATTATAGGGAGACAAAATAGTACAATAAACAATAATTTAAACAAATGAAACAAACTGCATCAAATAAAACAACAACAACAACAACTACTACTACTACTACCACCATTACTACTACCACCGCCACTAATAACAATAATATTAATAATAATAATAACTAACTTGTTCAAGAAAGGATGACAGATTTGTAGAACTCCGGAAGCAAGAGAAGAAGTACTTATATTTTCTTGTACACAAGTGCAATGCGCCTGTCTTTTCTTTACACGAATAAGTCTATAACTCGGTCTACAAAGATCTGTTCACTGGATAGCTCTCCAAGTAGTGTATTTTCTATTGCTAACGTGCTCAAACATGACAGCCGGATGTTGGACATTGAATTCCTTAAATAATTCTTCACTCGTTTAAGAGTACTCATGTTTCGTTCTATGCTTGCTATAATTGCCGTTAGGGTCAAAACCAAAAGCAGGAACTTCGATGTTTCTTCATAAACAGAGTTTAAATCATTGTTGACAATGTACTTTAAGAGGATTCTTTGAGATAAGTGTTTTTTCTCATCAGCGTATTGTTTTTTCTCATCAGCGTATATGTTACACAGTTCATGCTCAAGTTGTTCTTGTTCGTAAAAAGGATACTGTTCTAATAACTGAAGCAGTTTCAACTTTGGGAATTCTTTTTGATAGTTTGGGAAACACTTTTCGTTCAGAAATTCAACAAACTGAATTTGGGATAAAGTCTTTAAATCTTCTTACCATATGAACAATTTGCGAACACATTAACTCGTAAGTTAATGCCCTGAGAGGTGTCTTTTGACTGTCACAGGATGATAAGTTGCCATTCAAACACAAGCTGCATTCAGTGCATTCATCAACGAATGTTTCCGTTCTTAATTGTCATAAGTTTCTCAAAACAGTTCTTATTTCGTCGTGGCAAGCAATGATGCTGACAGATTTTGACTGAAGAACATTAAAGAGATGATAGACATAAGCAAAGCACCCTCTGTAGAAGCAAAGCAAGTAGACAAACGTATAATCATCCATTCATCGTTTCATTCCCGCAGCACAGCTCAAAGATTCTGGGTCCCAATGAGAGCCCGTATCATCAGTTACATAATTAAAAACACTATATAACTCTGAGAAATGACTAGATATTGTTGAAACTGCCCTGGAACGAAAGTTTCAGCGAGTGTTGCTCGCGTATGGCAGTTTAAATCCTTTCTCAGTTAGCAATACAGTTCGTTTTGATGATTTGCTGAAAAACGAATGGAATGTAGTACTATCACTTACAAACATGCGTACTTGTCATATGATTTTGGAGGCATGTAACAGTACCAAATTCAGGTGGTGTGCTTAACAATGAATAAACAGCGCATGGAGGCAGAACTGCTTCACCAATTGTTGTAGTCCTCTTTCTCGGCCCTCCATTACTGAAGCGCCATCATCTGTTTGACTAACTACTTTTCCTTCCACATTCCATTCTGCATGAATAATGCATGAATAATACTGCATGAATAATGTTTGACAAACCTTCAGCAGTTTTATCTCCAGAAACATCGTAAAATCCAACGAGTCTTTCCTCAATTTTATCTGCAGTATAGTACCTGAATATTATAATCATTTGACTCTTGCATGACGTATCTAATGTTTCATCAGCCTGAATCGAAATGAAATTGCAGTTCTGAATTTCAGATTTTATTTACTCAGTAACTGCCAAAGTTATCATTTCTATTACATCATTCTGTATATCTGGAGAAGTTCCTTTAAAGGTTGAAGATGATGACAGATGGTCTCGGATTAACTGCTCTCCTTGAGCTAGTAAATCCAATAATTCCAGATAGTTACCGTAGTTGCTAGAGGATTCGTCATCTAGATGACCGCAAAAGGCTAGTTCTTGTTACAAACGAATATAATTGCCTGAATAAGACGAGCCAATACTCTCCTGTTGGGTGCAAGTTGTTCATTTTATTTCGTTGCCGTCAGACGAGCGGCTTCAGAAAGGGCGTGCTCAATTCTACTTTTGCCCAATAACTGAAATGGTTCTTTGTTCTGCAGGTGACGTTTTGATATCTGATGCTTTTGTGCTTTCCTGTCAAAGTTCTTTATTGTACAAATGCTCTCACTGCACCATTCCTTTTCATCACCGAACAGAAGACATATACAACAATATAATCTTTTATTAACTGCATTCGCAGTCAGCCAAGTATACTTTTCGTACCAGGCTGCCTGAAAAGTGCGTATTTGTTTGGCTTCACTTAAAACTACACTGATTGTAGGAATAGGTCGTTTGTCCTTCAATTCACACTTTTCTCGTTCGTTAGTGTAGAAAAAGGCGTTTTTAATAAAAATTCTATAAGGTGTTCAGTTGCTGGCTCACTCATGTTGGCGACACAACGAAAATATGCGCTAAAATCACACAAGAATGACTATGAACACAAACCGCGTGACTGTTCACTTCCGTGTTAAAAGCCAGCATAGAAGCGGCAGAGACTAGTCTCGATACCTGCTAGCAAGTGCAGCGCACCGGCCTTCGTGGTGGAGGGAAACTGGAGGGGAGCCGAGAATGCTACTAAAGTGCGCAGGCGCACACAGCCAGGTAAGGGAAGGGAGGCAGAGACTGGGAGCAGTCGAGTCTCAAGCAGGCAAATACACTAATACTCAGGGTGCGGCGCGGGCTATAAAACTGATGTCTTCGCACATTTAGAGCCCTTAGTAGAAAGTTATTTATATTTTTGTTATGAATTACTATTGTATCTTTTTTAAGCGGGAATACAAGGGAAACTAAGTCTCAAAGTCTCCCATCACGCTACACCACTGATTAATGAGGCAACACCCCTTCAATCTACAATATAAGTTCCCGCGTCCTTCAAAGCCATTGTCTCAACAAACAAACCGATAGCAGTCAAGATTATGTGAAAACAACTTCACTGGGCTCTTAAACCATAACCCCTGTTACGTTACAAGATAGGTTTCATTGTATCTCGGGTTATTCTTTATTATTAATCACCATTGGTAAGCAGATATTTTAAAACAATTGCTCACGAATGGAGTGGGT
Source organism: Schistocerca piceifrons (assembly GCF_021461385.2). Classification (NCBI taxonomy): domain Eukaryota; kingdom Metazoa; phylum Arthropoda; class Insecta; order Orthoptera; family Acrididae; genus Schistocerca; species Schistocerca piceifrons. The sequence goes on from NC_060139.1 coordinate 670,870,814, forward strand.
ATATTATAGAGTCTCACTTGTACGGGAGCATGAAATCAAGGTGAAAATACGGCATTCCATTCACAGTCTAGTGCGACTGTTATTCTGGGGAGTGCCGTTGACTTGGCCAGAGAAAGGCAGGACGTGGGGGAGTGTGTTGCTTGGTTACCTTTGCACAAAGACATCGGAAACAAACATACGCGTTTTAGAGGTCAGAAATTTTAACATCCACGTCATTGTTTCAATAGCTGATTTGTTTTTCATAAAGGCCAGTGAGAAATACTTCTTTTATTTTGTTTTTATCAAACAAAACATTTTTTGGGTGCGGCGCACCCACTAGAGATGGCCAAACTGAAACACATAACTGTTTCGAAACAAATGAAACAGTACAATGTAATGTTTCGAAACGCTGTTTCGAAACAGTGAAACAGTTTGTGTTTTGTAATAGTATAGGCCTTCACATTGTATCATCTTGAGTGTCTACTGTATAAATATTGTCATAAAAACGCAAATGAGGTGCGAAAGTGCCGCCAATCATATCGCAGAAAGTATGAAACTTTCACGTAGGCGTCTTTGCAGTTCCGCATTTCCTGTAGCAAATGCGCTGCTTTCGTGTCATGTGACTTCCATACTTTCCAACTGGCCGAGGTCAGACTAAATATGTTTGACATAACGGATTTTGACAAACTCTTTTCCCTGTATTCTAGAGCATAATTTTGATAGGTTTTATGAGTGATAATCCGTATGTGCTCTTGAAAAGGCTTATCATGAGATATAATTTATTAAGATAACATTCTGGTAAGCGAGGCACTGAATTAACATTTATCAGTGTGCCATTCACACTATTATTGCTCACTGTTAAATTTTCGATTGTTTGTCACACAGAGCGGGATGCAAAGTGACTGATGCACACAGATCAAAAAGTTACCATAACAGACTGGAGCATATAGCACAATGGTCAAGTATGGCAGTTTCTCATCAAACATTCACAAGTTAGATGGATACATCTCATAATAAGTACACTTGATAGAACTGAAAAACATTTCAACGTAACTGAAATGCAGATATAGGTATATTACTTTGAAGTATAAAATCCAGACTAAAATTTAAAACACATCATACAGTGTAATGCCTTTGTGATACCTATATCATGGCAGATCTGCCTCTATACCACTTATAGTTCTTGCTAAAGAAGTTTGTTTGAGGAAAAGGTACATGGAGTTCCCTCAAGTACTCACAGCAAGCAGATGTATTACCATTTTATCACAAACTTCCCCAGGAAATCAGAGATGGAGTTACATTGCTGTTGAAATCCAATTTTTATCACAGTATCTGAACGCCAAAAACAAAAGTATCGAAGTCCCATTGTTGATTTGCCCCAGAATTATTTATGATACACAAGTATCAAGATGCCTATGGTGTGATAACCAAACATAGCACATTTACAAAAATAAACACAAAAACATATACATACACAAATCAGATAATTATTTTCAAACACATAAATGAATAAATAACATACTCAAAAAAATTAAACTCACTGAATGGTGAGCAAAAACGTGTCTTCTGTGTGCAACAAATTTAAGAAAAATATTCTTGGAAGGTAGCTACATGCACGATTTAGTGGACTAAACAAAATGCAATCAAATATAAATTCAGAGCACAATGTCCAGAGCAGAACTAAATCAATTGAAATTTTGCTGATTCATTTCTGAGTAGATCTGCTGTACCTATTATAAGTTGTAGTTTAGAAATATCATTTTCGGCACTTTTTCGCTTGAAAGACAGGATGGTCTGTCTCTCATTGTTTGCCTCTGCTTTGAAAATATGCGCTCACATGGAACAGAGATGGCCACAATACAAAGATGTCGTTTCATTATTTCAAACAGTGTAGGAAACAACACATGATTTTCTTTCCACCACAGCAGTGGATCTTGTGATCTGCGTATCAGTGGCATCTTCATATATTTATCAAGCTCGACTATACTTGCAGCACGTGGATTGTCTACACTTTGGATCAAGACACCTACAGCTTGGTCAAAATCTTGCCAAAAGTTGACACTGCTGGAGGTGAATGTGCTCACCACAACTGGTTTGGCTGGTGGTGGATTTTCTGTAGAACACCGAGTGGGTTTCTGACGTATTGCACAACATTTGTTAATTACGGCATCTTTTGTTTCTTTTAATCGATACCCTGTTATTGGAAATCCATGCTCCCTGAAGCGAGGATCCAATAAAGTTGCTTCACAAGCAATTGCTTTATCTCCAGACTTTTGAACGAGGCGGGTACAGATTCCGTCCTCAAGTTTAGCAATTACTTTATTAGTGGCTTCATTGCTGTGATCTGAGTTTTCAGTCTCAGACAGTGACTTTTTAAACCTCTCTTAATAAGACAACTTTTGACAAGGTTACATTTCTTTCACTGCTAATTTCTGTTGTGACTTACTCAAAATGAGACAGCATGTCACAAGACTTTTCAATAACTGACCAGCCTTCATTGGACAGTTTTGTTTGTGAATCCACTCTGAGGATGGCGAGGGTGCTTTGCAAAGGCTCTTTGATTTTCAACAGCCTGACAAACATTTCATACGTGGAATTCCATCTCGTAGGGCAATCTTGTTTCAGTGTTCAAATTGGGAAGCCCATTTGCTTCTGAATATTGTGTAATTTCTCAAGTGCTTGAGGACTTCTTTGGAAAAATTCCGCTATCGACTTCACTTTTTCCCTTGTGTCTGTAATTGGTTCAAGGCTTGCTTGCACAATTAAATTCAGTGTATGTACAAAATAAGGTACATGCCACCATTTGCACATCATCACTGCCTTCACCATATTAGGTGCATTATCTGTAGTGCAAGCTACAATTTTATTGGTAATACCCCAAGTTGAAGTCACATATTGTAATTCATTGGAAATGTTTTCTGCCGTATGCTTTTCATGGAATTTAAAACTAGATAACAAATATGACTTCAGATTGCAGTTTTCATCAATGAAGTGAGCAAGCACTGCAATATAATTCTCATTATTCACAGATGTGCATCCATCAGTCGTAATCCAGACGTAGGATGTAGCTTGCACTGCAAATCTTACTCGAACTAGTGTGCTGTCGATCATATGAGAGAGTAATCTGTGGAAGTGTCTTTCTACTGGGAGGTACATAATTTTCATTTAATAAATAAGTCATTTTTCTAAAGTCTACACTCTCAACTACATTAAATGGAAAGTATTGTTTAACAACAAGTCTTAAAATCTGTTCGTCTATTTTGGCTCGTTTGGATGAAGGCACTGGTCTTGATGCAAATCCAGCAATCTTTGTTTGTCTACCACACCTACCTAGAACTGAGCCGGTGGAAGTGCTGGGTATTTCTCACACAGATTGTTCATCTTGACCCACAGGCACTGAAATGGCTGATTCCTAAACAGTTGCTATGGAAAATGAACTGGCTTCGTCACTGCCCAGATTCATAAAAACTGATTTCGAACGAGTTTCACTTAAATTAAGTGTTGGATGCTTATGTTGCAAGTGTCTTTAAACAAGAAATTGAACTACTTTTAAACGACAACACTGCCGAGCACAAGTTACATTTAATTTTCTAAGGATTTATGTTCATAAAATAATCCCACACCGGACTTCGTAACGCCATAGACAGAAGAACCAACACGAACGGAACTGGAGGCGAGAGCAAACTGCAGAAACAACGGATACGCTATTGCGATTCCCACATTCGCTGGTATGGATAATATATACCCGTCCTGCTAATTTCCATGCACACAAAATTAATCAATGTGGAAAATAGGCACATGGACTATAGACTCACAAATAAAGCCACATAATTCGATTAAGTAACAAAATACAAGAGAAAAAAATTTTTGTCCCCCAAGGTGTTTCGTACCATTACTATAAATCCACAATGCTTCCCAACCCTTTCCGTTCACCATTACATCATCAATGATCCGTCAATCACATTGCTTGAAAGTACATCCAATTTACGTATATGTCTAAAAACTGCCACTCTACGCCTTTTTTAATTCAAAATGTTGTAGCTTTACTTGTGTTTTTTAGTATGATAACTGTACATGAATAGAGAAGCGTATGTTATAGGAGATGTGTGATTTAACTGAATGTTTTTCACACTTTTATTATTTTAAATGCGAATAGTGTGCTTTATTTTATTGTGTGTTAGTGTTTATAAAGCATATATTACGCCATTTTGGAATAGAGCAGTCAATTAGAAACGAAGCTTTATTTTCGGAAATCTTACGCTTCATGCTGTTGTGTGTCAAAAAGATTTCGACACTCTTGAAAGAGTTTTATGATGTAGTATATTAAACGTATTTCAGTATCTGTGCCGTCTATGAATCTCGTCCGAGACAAAGCGAAATGGAACACCACTGTTTCGATACAATTAGTCCGTTCCAAGCACAAGTGGACTGAATAAGCATTATTTTGAAACAACGATGCAGTTTCTGTGCCTGGCTCGAGATCGAATCTGGTCCCGTTATCCGACACAGAGCGGAACGAAACACTACTTTCTCGAAACAGTGAAACCTAGCCGTTTCGAAATACTGAAACAGTTCCACGTATCGATACACTGTATCGAAACATAGAAACAGTGGACAAGTCTAGCACCCACTAGACTAAGTATGTAGGTGCTCCAGTCGGTGCGTATGACCCTGAGCGCCGTATATGTTCCACAATTCTACAAGAAGCCAGTGGTGCAAGTCTCGTTAATGGTAAGTTTGTCAGTTATATGTTTTATAGATCACATTCACGATAAACGTTATGTTGTCTATCATCCGCATGAACGTAACTGACACTTCAATGTTTGGCAGAGGCGATTTGGAACAAGCTAGCTGAACAAAAATGTAACAATTACTTTTCAAAAAAGGAAATAAATATTGACATGACTACATAATAGCCGTTTACATGTTTTTTTCTCTATAAATGACTATTTCAGGTCAAAAATTACACTACGGTATAGGAGGAGTACTTACGGAGAAAAAACTTGAGTTAAAAAGCACTTCCGCTCTGACAGACATTTTATTTCAATGAGTAGACTTTCAACGAATTTTATAGCTGCAACATTCTGCATCAAAATTAGATTACTAGAGGGTAATGCAGATCAGTTTTCCTTCTAGAGTTGTAAGCATCTTTGTTACTTTAACCTCAGTAAAAAAATATAATTTAAAGCTGTCATTATATTTAATCGGCTAAACAGAGACCTGCAAGATCCATATGAGTGAAACTCACATATAACTGTCATTATTTTCTTTTGTGCAGTGTATAGTTTTTCCTAAGTGAGGAGTTACCCCAGAATATTACGTCACAAGATATCAGTGACTCAAAATATGTTAGCTTACTGCACACCAACGTTGAAAATTATTCTTATGTAAAAAGTAGCAGAAACGAAATGTTAAGCTGGTCTAATATACAGTCTTTCCAGTTTAGTAATGCATCAATAGGGGCATCCAAGAACTCAGAATTTTCTAACCTGTTTATTATTTCTTGGTGGTCTACCGGGACTATAGGAAGTGGCATATTTTTGATGGTAGGAAACTGGTTGCCCGTGGTCTAGGGATAGCGTCTTTGATTCATAATCAAAAACGTCTTCGATCCCGGGTTCGATCCTCGCCACTGCCTAAATTTTGATAAATACTCAGCATTGGCGGCCGAAGACTTCCGGCATAAGAATTCAGCCTCATTCTGCCAACGGCCTTGTCAAAGAGGACGGAGGAGCGGATAGAGGTTCAGGGCACTCTCTTGTCCTAGGGGTGGGAAACTGCACCTAAAGGCGGAAGAATCAGCAGTGATCAACGACATGAGGATGCAGAAGGCAATGGAAACCAGTGCATTAAAGACACGTAACGTGTATCCACAGGACATGTGGCCTGTATTTGTAGAAGTGTCATGATGATCTCTCCATTGGCAAAAGATTCCGGAATAGTCCCCCATTCGGATATCCGGGAGGGGACTGCCAAGGGGGAGGTTACCATGAGAAAAAGATTGAATAATCAACGAAATGATAACGTTCTACAAGTCGGGGAGTGGAATGTCAGAAGCTTGAACGTGGTAGGGAAACTAGAAAATCTGAAAAGGGAAATGCAAAGGCTCAATCTAGATATAGTAGGGGTCAGTGAAGTGAAGTGGAAGGAAGACAAGGATTTCTGGTCAGATGAGTATTGGGTAATATCAACAGCAGCAGAAAATGGTTCAAAATGGCTCTGAGCACTATGGGACTCAACTGCTGTGGTCATAAGTCCCCTAGAACTTAGAACTACTTAAACCTAACTAACCTAAGGACATCACACACATCCATGCCCGAGGCAGGATTCGAACCTGCGACCGTAGCGGTCGTGCGGTTCCAGACTGTAGCGCCTTTAACCGCTCGGCCACTCTGGCCGGCAGCAGAAAATGGTATAACAGGTGTAGGATTCGTTATGAATGGGAAGGTAGGGCAGAGGATGTGTTACTGTGAACAGTTCAGTGACCGGGTTGTTCTGATCAGAATCGACAGCGGACCAACACCGACAACGATAGTTCAGGTATACATGCCGACGTCGCAAGCTGAAGATGAACAGATAGAGAAAGTGTATGAGGATATTGAAAGGGTAATGCAGTATGTAAAGGGGGACGAAAATCTAATAGTCATGGGCGACTGGAATGCAGTTGTAGGGGAAGGAGTAGAAGAAAAGGTTACAGGAGAATATGGGCTTGGAACAAGGAATGAAAGAGGAGAAAGACTAATTGTGTTCTGTAACAAGTTTCAGCTAGTAATAGCGAATACCCTGTTCAAGAATCACAAGAGGAGGAGGTATGCTTGGAAAGGGCCGGGAGATACGGGAAGATTTCAATTAGATTACATCATGGTCAGACAGAGATTCCGAAATCAGACACTGGATTGTAAGGCGTGCCCAGGAGCAGATATAGACTCAGATCACAATATAGTAGTGATGAAGAGTAGGCTGAAGTTCAAGACATTAGTCAGGAAGAATCAATACGCAAAGAAGTGAGATACGGAAGTACTGCGGAATCACGAGATATGTTTGAAGTTCTCTAACGCTATAGATACAGCAATAAGGAATAGCGCAGTAGGCAGTACAGTTGAAGAGGAATGGACATCTCTAAAAAGGGCCATCACAGAAGTTGGGAAGGAAGACATAGGTACAAAGAAGGTAGCTGCGAAGAAACCATGGGTAACAGAAGAAATACTTCAGTTGATTGATGAAAGGAGGAAGTACAAACATGTTCCGGGAAAATCAGAAATACAGAAATACAAGTCGCTGAGGAATGAAATAAATAGGAAGTGCAGGGAAGCTAAGACGAAATGGCTGCAGGAAAAATGTGAAGACATCGAAAAAGATATGATTGTCGGAAGGACAGACTCAGCATACAGGAAAGTCAAAACAACCTTTGGTGACATAAAAAGCAACGGTGGTAACATTAAGAGTGCAACGGGAATTCCACTGTTAAATGCAGAGGAGAGAGCAGATAGGTGGAAAGAATACATTGAAAGCCTCTATGAGGGTGAAGATCTGTCTGATGTGATAGAAGAAGAAACAGGAGTCGATTTAGAAGAGATAGGGGATCCAGTATTAGAATCGGAATTTAAAAGAGCCTTGGACGACTTACGGTCAAATAAGGCAGAAGGGATAGATAACATTCCATCAGAATTTCTAAAATCATTGGGGGAAGTGTCAACAAAACGACTATTCACGTTGGTGTGTAGAATATATGAGTCTAGCGATATACCATCTGACTTCCGGAAAAGCATCATCCACACAATTCCGAAGACGGCAAGAGCTGACAAGTGCGAGAATTATCGCACAATCAGCTTATAGCTCATGCATCGAAGCTGCTTACAAGAATAATACACAGAAGAATGGAAAAGAAAATTGAGAATGCGCTAGGTGACGATCAGTTTGGCTTTAGGAAAAGTAAAGGGACGAGAGAGGCAATTCTGACGTTACGGCTAATAATGGAAGCAAGGCTAAAGAAAAATCAAGACACTTTCATTGGATTTGTCGACCTGGAAAAAGCGTTCGACAATATAAAATGGTGCAAGCTGTTCGAGATTCTGAAAAAAGTAGGCGTAAGCTATAGGGAGAGACGGGTCATATACAATATGTACAACAACCAAGAGGGAATAATAAGAGTGGACGATCAAGAACGAAGTGCTCGTATTAAGAAGGGTGTAAGACAAGGCTGTAGGCTTTCGCCCCTACTCTTCAATCTGTACATCGAGGAAGCAATGATGGAAATAAAAGAAAGGTTCAGGAGTGGAATTAAAATACAAGGTGAAAGGATATCAATGATACGATTCGCTGATGACATTGCTATCCTGAGTGAAAGTGAAGAAGAATTAAATGATCTGCTGAACGGAATGAACAGTCTAATGAGTACACAGAATGGTTTGAGAGTAAATCGGAGAAAGACGAAGGTAATGAGAAGTAGTAGAAATGAGAACAGCGAGAAACTTAACATCAGGGTTGATGGTCACGAAGTCAATGAAGTTAAGGAATTCTGCTACCTAGGCAGTAAAATAACCAATGACGGACGGAGCAAGGAGGACATCAAAAGCAGACTCGCTATGGCAAAAAAGGCATTTCTGGCCAAGAGAAGTCTACTGATATTAAATACCGGCCTTAATTTGAGGAAGAAATTTCTGAGGATGTACGTCTGGAGTACAGCATTGTATGGTAGTGAAACATGGACTGTGGGAAAACCGGAACAGAAGAGAATCGAAGCATTTGAGATGTGGTGCTATAGCGAATGTTGAAAATTAGGTGGATTGATAAGGTAAGGAATGAGGAGGTTCTACACAGAATCGGAGAGGAAAGGAATATGTGCAAAACACTGATAAGGAGAAGGGGCAGGATGATAGGACATCTGCTAAGACATGAGGGAATAACTTCCATGATACTAGAGGGAGCTGTAGTGGGCAAAAACTGCAGAGGAAGACAGAGATTGGAATACGTCAAGCAAATAATTGAGGACGTAGGTTGCAAGTGGTACTCTGAGATGAAGAGGTTAACACAGGAAAGGAATTCGTGGCGGGCCGCATCAAACCAGTCAGTAGACTGATGACAAAAAAAAAAAAAAAAAAACTGTGTTTCTTCAAAGTTTAAAACTAGTCCAACTGTGCAAAACCAGTCAGTAACTATCCCCAAAACAATATTTACTATTTTTTTTCTGTCGACTCTTCTTTGCTTGGCTTCACAACATTGCTTATACCATCTGCAGGCACGACTAATTCTATCTCTGGATTCAAATAAAATGGCACATCATTCACAACGCTAGTGGCCCAGTGATCGAACCCTGTAGGATTCCCACTGAAATGTCTTCTCATGTAGATGCGTGCCATCCTCCTCTGTATTACTCAGACATCTAGAGTAGTTTTCTGCCATCTGTTTCTTAAATATTAACTAAACAAGGCATGTAGTGAACATAAAAACATAACTTCTCTAACAGAATATATGTCTTTGATAAGACACAGATCTCAACTCGTGATATGTTACCATTTAATAATTTTATAATGTGCTCCGTAAATGTGTAAACAGCTGTCTCAGTAGAATTGTGTCTGCAGTTTTTCGTGTCGGTCTTGCAAAACTTACTACAGACTGGAATCACCTGCGCCCTTCTTCAGTCTAATGGCCTGTTCCATTGCTTCTGCAACCTACGGCAAACAAAAGTCGAATGAGGGCTAAGTTCTCTGCATGTTCAATATGGAGTCTAACGGATACCTAATAGGTCCGTTGGCCTTCCCTTTATTTATCGATATATTTTAGCTACTTTTCACTTCAGAAATACCTTATTTCTATATACGTCATTTTCAAAGCCGAAAGGCAGTCCAACAGGGGAAACGGACGGTGATCCACTTTACTATCTTGAAAGATGGTGTCATCAGTATCAAAGTGCATATGGACAGATGTCTTTGATACAATGGGTTATTCTAAAATGTAGCAAGCTAGTTTGCATGCCTTTTTCATGCTGCGTGAAGTCGGTAACAGCGAGTACTCTGTTCAAGAATCGCAATAGGAGGAGGAATACTTGGAAAAGGCAGGGAGGTACGGGAAGATTACAATTAGATTACCTTATGCTCAGATATTCCAAAATCAGATACTGAATTGTAAGGCGTACCTAGGAGCGTATATAGACTCAGATCATAATTTACTAGCGACGAACACCAGGCTGAAGAGACTAGTCAGGAAAAAGTAACGCGTAAAGAAATGGGATTCGAAAGTACTAAGCAATGACTAGATACACTTGAAGTATTCTGACGCTATAGATACTAAGATAAGGAACAGCTCAGTATGCAGTTCAGTTGCAAAGGAATGGAATCTCTAAAAATGGTAATGGTAAACCGGAAAGAAAAACATAGGCAGAAAGAACGTAACTGCGAAGAAACCACGGCCAACAGAAGAAATACTTCAGTTGATCGACGAAAGAACGAAGTACAAATTATTCAAGGGAATTCAAGAACACAGAAATAATACAGAATACAGAATAGGAAGTGCAGGGAAGGTAGGGCGAAATGCCTGCTTGAAAAATGTGAAAAAATCGGAAAAGAAATGATTGTCGCAAGGACTGGCTAAGCCACAGGTCAGTATGTCACTACAAGCAGTTTTATATTTTTGCTTTCAAATTCTTTGGCTTCGCCACCTAACAGCAAACGTGTAAATGTATGCACCATAAGCTGACGTGGCAGCAGCTATTAAAATTACTTCTCTATCCAAAACCGACGACTCGTATCGAACATTCCTCTAGACGCGTAATACGATACATTTGCCCTCGTTAATGGAACTTGTTTTCTGTCAATATATTTCGAATAACCAAGCAGAGAAGAATGTGATGTGAAAAGGATGCTTTTGTAATCCATGTAATTCCACTTTTTCTGTATTTTCATTGTTAGTAAATAAAGCCTGAACTCCGAAACCAATGTTTGTTTGCTTACTGGTACTGCTCCTTGTTCGTTGTATTTTCAACTCGTACGATCAAAATTTTTAACGTTCACATTTGCACAAAACTTGCGTAAATTTTCTTTGTTGCCCAAGAAATGTACCAAACGAGAGGAAAGTTGCAAGGCATGTTATCGTACATTGTGACTGTCAATAAAGTGAACGATTATAGAAATGTATAGCTCCATGCTGAATAGAATTCTTGTTTTGTTAGATTTTCAATGCATTAGCCTCACTGTAGTTTAAACAGCTTCTCACACTCAAAAGTTACATCTGATGAGTCATTCAGTGTGTGGCCAATAATAGCAATTTATAGAAATGTACAGAGAAAAAAAGCGAAAAAAGGGTATAACTTTCTTGAAGATGTTCCAGCACTGTGCAGTGCTATGAAAGTGTTGGAGGGAATGGTCTCAAACGTTCAGACTACGTAAAATGGAGATTTCGCTTTAACGTGTGTGTAAGTACTTTTTTAAGTCATGATAGCGTAACATGTGTAATATGTAGGACTACCTTACCAACGGTAGCCTGTTTGTTTCTTTTGCCGGAATATTTCTCTCTAATAACTCTGTTTTTCAGGAATAAACAAATATATCATAATTGGAATCTACGTCTACTCTGATCATATGCTTCATTTTCCTTTAGGATTTCATTCTGAAGCTCAAAGTATGTTAGCCACGCTTTATGAAATACTAATAGACAGTTTCATGCTGCAAGTATCATTAGTACGATGAATCGTAACGACATGGAACGAGTCATTTTATATTAACATCATTTTTTTTTTTGTAAATATGCTTCCATGCTGGTCATTTATCTTAAACTTATTTTTGAACTGAAGAGAGACAAATGCTAGTCAGTAATTTCTACCCATCACCGTTTACATATTACAGTAACGAATAATCCTCTACGGAATAGGAGGAGTTGTCATTGAGAAACCTTTTCAGTTTAGATTCAAATTTTACTTTCCTATTTGTCAGGCATTTTACTCCAGTATTGTGAACCCCTGTTTGCGCTACAAACAACCTTCATGTGGCGTAATGAATGCCAATTTTTTTCTTCTGGTATTGTAAATATGTACATCATTGTTCCTGCAGAAGTGCAATGGATTATTTGCAATAAACTTCATGAGGAAATAACTGTGCTGTGAATCAGATAGACTGCGACCCACACCTGAGCGGCAAGCAGGCACGACGAAAGAGTGTTCACATGAGTTTTAGACCAAAGCCTTCTTCAGAAAGGAATCAAAGCACACACACACACACACACACACACACACACACACAACTCATATACACATGGTCACTGACTCCGGATGTTCTAGCCAAAATCTTTTTTAAAGTGGAAGGAAATGTGAACGATGAATCATTATCAGGAGGAGGAATTTAGAGCATGGGATCTGTATGAACAATCAGCGCGGACACGTAGCCGTATGTTGTGCGGGGGCCGAGACCGTTGACACAGTGTGAAGTGACTCGTATGTCGGAACGTTTGCGGGGAGAGAGAGAGAAACAAAATACAGGATAGAACTGACACTGGGTAAATTAAAACTTTAGAGGATAGTAACAAATAAAAACACCATTTGTTTGTGGGATAGAAGAAAAGCCGCTAGACAAAATAAAACAGTTGAGTGACCAGGTTGCAACATCACACCACTCGCTGAATGTGGCTACAGCACCCGGAGACAGCGGTCACGTGTGCGTTAAGTTTCGTGTGTATGATTGCATGAATGTGCGTTTCTGTTTACCTTTCTTTCTGAAGGAGGGTTTCGCCGAAAGCTTATGTGCACACTCTTTTCGTCGCGCCTGTCTGCAGCTCGACGTGTCATTACGGTGAGTGGCAATCTATTCTTTTCACAATATTGTTGATACTCCAATCTGTATTTTTTGTTCCATTGTTTGATGTACTGCGAAACCGCAGTGAAAATGTCTAAGCCTTAGACAGATGTCTACAAGATGATCGTTGGTCAGCACCAAATCATATTCTTACAGCTCATTTTCGTGCAATAAATATCTCCTTTCTTAAAGATACTCTTCACGAAAACATTACGCCATATGCTCCACTTACGAATGAAATGTGATTTCTTTAACCTTTAGATTGCGATCGGATCGTTTAGTACACCCTCAACTAAAGCCAGCTTGTGTTTTTGATGAAAAAACTACGTCTGCACGCCATCAAAGCACCAGATGCTATCTGGGATACGAGCACGAAAGTCCCTAAGTATCCATATCGGTCGGAAATGGGCACAGGCAAGTCAGAGTGACATCGCGGAGATGTAGCACCGCGGTGAGCCATGGAGGTGTAAATATGGCGAACCTAGTGTTTTGGGCTACGTACGATGGGGGACGTCGACTTCAAGTTTGTGGCTTAATGCTAGCTCCATTCTTTTTTACCTCCATTACTCAACCACACAGTAAATGTCGTCTTTGACTGTGCGGTGGCAATGCAGATGTTCAGATGTTTGTGAATTCCTAAGGGACCAAACAGCTGAGGCATCGGTCCCCTAGACTTACACACTACTTAAACTAACTTAAACTAATTTATACTAAGAACAACACACACACCAATGCCCGAGGGAGGACTCGAACCTCCGGCGGGAGGGGCCGCGCAATCCGTGACATGGCGCCTTAAACCGCGCGGCCACTGTGCGCGGCAAGTGTTGATTCAATTAAAAAGATAAAAAGCTGAACAATAAAAAAATATAAAGGGAAAAACCACTGAACTCGAAAACATGGTGCTTATATCTTTTAAATTAAATTAACAATTCCAAATAAAATGAAATTAGTACTTGACAAGGCTACTAAAGAATAGCTCTCGGGGGTATTACTTACGGAGAGTGATACACAAACAGAGTAGAAGATAGAAATGACAACTGTATCAACAGAGTATATGGAGTACACAGGCAACTAATACAAAATAAAAATAAATAAATGGACACAGAACGGAACAGAAAGTGTAAGAGGCAATGGAAAACTGAGAAGATTAAATGAAGTTTAGAAAAGGGAAGTATGAAGCTGTGTTTGGTCATACAATATTAAATCAGAACTGTGGGCCAAATGTTCATTGATTTCAAGACTTCCCACAACTTGAGTTTTTTGCCTTTGTTTGCTCTGAAGGACATGGGGCTGTGGCTGGTAGGTGTGGCCCTCACTCAGTGGAGTGAAAATCCTGCAACCTCCAGCTGCGTTCATATCTCCTGAATGACAAAAGCAGACATTTTTGATCAAAACGCTTTCATCAGAAGCTAATGTTGGGGCAAATAAAATGGCGGGCGTCGGCTTCAAGTTTATGACGCACTGTGGACTCCTTTTATCATACCTCCATGGTGTTTGAGCCTCAGCCTAGATGATTAACATCTTTCTCAGTTTAGTTTACAAATACTGCCTTTGACGAGGGTAGTCAATTAAAGTCTGATGACAGCCTTGGAAACCAAAAACCAGCTTACAAAATAAGATAGTCCTGTATAACATTCACAATAATGTGTTTTACATTTATTATTATGTTGCCCTACCATGAAGTGACGGAAGAATCAGTTAACATGTTGCATCTTCAGAGTTTACAACTTTCAGCACAAAGAACTGATGTACGAAAACTGGGCACTTGGACTGTTTAGTTACAAAGATACTCACTTATCTTTTATCTAGCCTACGGTCATACCGGAATGAGGAAACAGGATTTTTGCCAAAGGTTTTATGATTTCAAAAAAATGGCTCTGAACACTACGGGACTTAACTTCTGAGGTCATCAGTCCCCTAGAACTTAGAACTACTTAAACCTAACTAACCTAAGGACATCACACACATCCACGCCCGAGGCAGGATTCGAACCTGCGATCGTAGCGGTCGCGCGGTTCCAGACTGTAGCGCCTAGAACCGCTCGGCCACTCCGGCCGGCTTTTTATGATTTCCTGACAACTAAAAGAAATGGTACAAGTCATGGGTAAGCAAAATATGAAAAGGGGACTTCAATGGGGACGGTAGGGTGAGGGATTAACTAAGCTAAGCATCTTAAAAAGTGTTAAAAACGTTCTCCGATTTTAAGATCGAGGACTTTTAGGTATAGTGACGTCCATGCTGTACTGCAAATTTAACATTAGTAACAACAAGCATTTCTTTAATACAAAGGGTGAGACAGCGAAAGTCCCATCTTAAATATATCCTGAACAAGTCAGCGTATCGAGTTGCGGTTTTCGCTATGTCATAGCGCAGACAGTGGTGAATTTTCTGAAGTAGCTTTCAACTTTTACAGTTGCCGAGTTATGGCTCTGACTTTTTGTAAAAGAAATTCAGCTCTGTAATTCTCATGTGGCATTCTAAAGAGCCTTCGAATAGTGCTTCATCGACATAACATGTGTGGAATTTGATCAGACAGTAACAATACAAGAGCGCTATTGGTACAAGAAGGTTCACAAACCTTCTGTACCAAATTAAAGTGGGCCTCCTCCACCACGTGTCATCACCGTTAACAAATAACACTCACTCACACACACACACACACACACACACACACACACACACACACACACACACACACACGTCACAGCTACAGGTATCATTAAAATCATTAAAAGAATTGAGATCCATGTACTAATTACATTAATGAATTCGACTCACCAATAACTACTACTGTGGAACAAACTTACAGCATACCTCCATTTGCCGGAAAAAAGGTCTTCTTCTTTTCCCTAGTACGGGTTGCGCAGTGTTCAGCATCTGACAAATTTTATTTATTGCTTGACTTTGTGACCGGATACTCTTCCTGACGGCACAGTCGTCGAGGTAACCTAAGGCTGAGCGCTAACTGAGACGCGTATACTACATGTGGGTGACACGATATTATAGGTTGTGTTCAGTGAGGCCGATAAAGGGCGGCAGACGCCGAGGCTGTCCGATAACTTCGGCCGACAGCTTGTTTACATTGAGTCCGATCTCTTTCCTCAGTTTTTGGCGGGATTAAAGAGATTAGGTTTGGTTAGGTTAGCTTACGTTGCATTGGAATCCAATCTGTCTATATCTACATCTGTAAACAACGCAGCAAGCCTCTGTCAAGGACATTAGAACCTATTTTAAATTCTTTGGTGACACGGGATGCCAGGACGCCTCCGTGCTTTGAAACGTGTGCACTGCGGCTTTTGCTGTTAAAAAGACATATGTCAGTTAACCTTCAATCGCTGTCATTTAGCACATGTGTGAAAGACAAACAAAAATTTTGGTTACTGTGAGCACCTAAATAATTGAAAAGGAGAAACACATATACCACATTTGCAAACTATCTACACTACTGGCCATTAAAATTGCTGCACCACGAAGATGACGTGCTACAGACGCGAAATTTAACCGACAGGAAGAAGATGCTGTGATATGCAATTGATTAACTTTTCAGAGTATTCACACAAGGTTGGCGCCGGTGGCGACACCTACAACGTGCTGACATGAGGGAAGTTACCAACCGATTTCTCATACACAAACAGCAGTTGACGGGCGTTGCCTGGTGAAACGTTGTTGTGATGCCTCATGTAAGGAGGAGAAATGCGTACCATCACGTTTCCGTCTTTGATAAAGGTCCGATTGTAGCCTATCGCGATTGTGGTTTATCTTATCGCAACATTGCTGCTCGCGTTGGTCGAGACCCAATGACTGTTAGCAGAATATGGAATCGGTGGGTTCAGGAGGGTAATACGGAACGCCGTGCTGGATCCCAACGGCCTCGTATCACTAGCAGTCGAGTTGACAAGCATCTTACCAGCATGGCTATAACGGATCGTGCAGCCACGTCTCGATCCCTGAGTCAACAGATGGGGACGTTTGCAAGACGACAACCATCTGCACGAACAGTTCGACGACGTTTGCAGCAGCATGGACTGTCAGCTCGGAGACCATGGCTGCGGTTACCCTTGACACTGCATCACAGACAGGAGCGCTTGTGATGGTGTAATCAACGACGAACCTGGGTGTACGAATGGCAAAACGTCATTTTTTCGGATGAATCCAGGTTCTGCTTACAGCATCATGATGGTCGCATCCGTGTTTGGCGACATTGTGGTGAACGCACATTGGAAGCGTGGTGGTATGGGGTGCCATTCGTTACACGTCTCGCTCACCTCTTGTTCACATTGACGCCACTTTGAACAGTGGACGTTACATTTCAGATCTGTTACGACCCGTGGCTCTACCCTTCATTCGATCCCTGCGAAACCCTACATTTCAGCAGGATAATGCACGACCGCATGTTGCAGGTCCTGTACGGGCCTTTCCGGATACAGAAAATGTTAGACTGCTGCCCTGGCCAGCACATTCTCCAGATATCTCACCAATTGAAAACGTCTGGTCAATGGTGGCCGAGCAACTGGCTCGCCACAATACGCCAGTCACTACTCTTGATGAACTGTGAAATCGTGTTGAAGCTGCATGGGCAGCTGTACCTGTACACGCGATCCAAGCTCTGTTTGACTCAATGCCCAGGCGTATCAAGGCCGTTATTACGGCCAGAGGTGGTTGTTCTGGGTACTTATTTCTCAGGATCTATGCACCCAAATTGCGTGAAAATGTAATCACATGTCAGTTCTAGTATAATATATTTGTCCAATGAATACCCGTTTATCATTCTTGGTGTAGCAATTTTAATGGCCAGTAGTGTAATATAAAGAAATCATTACAATACTGGAAAAGATACCAGTAAGCAGTAATAATACTTCATAGACAACTAATGCCCACAAACTACAATAAAAAAAACAAAAAAAAACACTACAGTAACTTTAAGCGTAATATAATCTATCATTCTCATTGGACCAAATTATCTTTGGAGATTACAATTCACACGCAAAATTTCCAGTTAATATTTTGCCTATTTGTGGAATCCAATAAAGCTGCGATTTCAATCCCTAGATTCCGAGCTTTATTTCGATTATGATATTTTTCATCCTCAGGATGCCACAAACTTCTTCTTTTCTTGACTAAGCTCACAGTCCATATTTCACGTGTGAGATCGTCGACCAATTCGCCCGAAGAAAAAAAATAGGTTTGGATTTCACCTGTCGAGTGCAGACTTTTCGTGGTCTGGCCTCAAGGCCTGCTATCATTCTCTACTGCAGCATGGTCCAGCTCACTGACAAAGGCAGAGTGCATTAAATAAATGAAATCAATACTTTCAACATGAGATTCGGATTAATCGAAAAATTAGCTTTCGTTTGATATGCATATCGACTTGATTAAACTGTAATTTCAAAAGTCGACGTAATTAATCTTTAATCATTCGCTATCAAACCAATTTTCCAAGACGTTTTGAAATTGCCATCGACTTGTCTAATCAGCTGACTGTGGACCCACGAGGGTGTACGAATTTTCCGGATCCTAATTTGAATAATTCTGCAATATTGCAACACGGCGAATATTGCCAGTGGCTAGCCAACCGTTAGTTTCAAATTCAATACACGGCTGCTTGCAGCGGAAGGACACGAGAGTGCTCGACATTATCTCGGAAGTTGCCGTCTCATCAGTAGTCCTAACCCCTGGGCCGTAGCTTCGCACCTCTGCACAGGGGTGCTAACGGTAATTGCAGCGCTAATTAGGTTGGCTACACGGCCATCTTTTAGACAGCAGAAGCTTACTGTGTTGAGGCCTCCTCGGCCACAAGAGACGCCGTGATTGCCCCAGTTACTACTAGTTGATTGAACTGGACGGAGGTGAGAGAGAAGACGGTTGTGAATTCGGCAGCCGCCGCCATCTTAGTGTCGGTGAGCATGCTTTGTGCACCGTTTGCCACCATGGGCCGTTCCGCTCGCCAAGTTGCAGACAGTTAAATTCATCTCCCACTTTAAGTTCAGCAGCGTTCGTAGTTATGCTGCTATTCTTTCAGTACGCAATAGGCCAGGCCAGGCACTACTTAAGGTGATACCGGAATAGTTGGGAGTAGAGATGTGCAAACTCATTCATCCTTGGGAACCAGTTCACTGCTGATCGTTCTGTTTTGGGAACCGTTCATTTTTGCTCGTTCACCGTTCATTTGTGCTTGGTATATGGTTCTTACGAAAAACTGAAAACTAGTAGTGTAGGTGACTGAAGGATGGAGGGCACCAAGAGGGAGCACTTGCCTCCCCCCTGGAGTATAGAGTTTTCATTCATTACAGAATTCTTACACACTTTTAGAAGTAATTTCTGTGATTCTGCAGAACCTGTCGTTTAGCCACCCGTAGCCTTGTGTGGGGAAATAATATAGGGTGGCGCACGGAAAACCGGCCCCGAGTACAGACTGCTCGCCAATTACGGATGATGTGTTGCCCGTTGCCCGTTACGAGCAGATACAACAAACAGACAAACATGTAATAATTAGGCATCGAAGAAATAACAAGCTAATGCAAGCAACAATTGCGAAACAATCGATGACGATGTGTAGAGAGCTGGAGAAGAGAACATGAAAATCTCACGCGACGCGCATGGGCTGTATAGCTCATGTAGTCTTGTAAACCTGTTGGTGGCTGTTTCCCAACTTAATAGACCACAAGTGTCTTGTATAAAATTCTTCGTTTCGACTTCCACTACATAGCTATGCTACATTGTAAACAATAATTGTTTACACTCTATATATACTACACGTTGTCTCTGAGTTCGTAGGCGAAGTACAGACTTTATGGAAGCATAAAATAAAATGTGGTTTTCTCATACTTGCGTCACACGCTTAGTAAAAATTAGGTTTTTATGTTGCATTATTAATGTTAATGCAGCAATAATAATAATAATTAAGTTCGCAGTAATAAAGTTTTTGGTTTGAAAGTTCCTTCTGAACAAATGTTTTTGAGATAATAAGTAAATATGATTTTATGGCAATCTATGTCTTTTCAAATGGAGAGGCACCGCTTTTCCTACTGAGCCAAAATGACCCACAACCCACTTTTTTTTCAGAGAAACCAAACTAGCAGGTAACGCAAATTGGAAACAACCAAACTTAAAAATAATTAGAGCCTTCCTAAATGTAACGTTTTGTATATGAAAGATACGTGAAAGTCGTTTTATATCAATTTTCTTACACTAAAAATTAAGCAAATTATTGAAAGTTAGCTGCTAAATCAAGTCGATGAAACCAAAAAATATATGAATAAAAAAAAAACTTGCCTTGTTATAAGTATGTCTTCTGCTGTTCATCGATATAATGAAGTGAGGTGATATGCCCTTTTGTTACCTGAAAAGACGTACCTATTACGTACAACGTAATTTTTATGTAATTTAATTAACTATAAAATACTTTCTGATTGCCGGTCGTGGACGCTGATTAGCCAGAACCTAGTGCAGGAACAGTTTGGAACACATGTAAAATAGGCGAGCGCAGTGAACGAAACGAACAACTGGATACTGAACTAACTAGGAGCAGTCGGCTGTGGAACTGAGACAGGTGGTCATGCGAAGAACAACGAATGCGTCCGAGGGAGACCGAGACTGAGACGAGCACGCGACCGAGGCTGGAACGAGAACTGCCGAAGTGACCGCCGCGACCGAAGTGAACTAGTGAACCGATCGTTACTCGTTCCTGGGAACTATAAGTAGACCGCCGCGACCGAAGTGAACTATGAACCGATCGTTCCTCGCTCCTGGGAACTATAAGTAGACCGCCGTGACCGAAGTGAACTATGAACCGATCGTTCCTCGTTCCTGGGAACTAAAAGTAGACCGCCGCGACCGAAGTGAGCTATGAACCTGTAAGGTGTCAGGCAAACCAAACACCTTCCATGAAACCCCTGACATGATAAGCAAATCCAGTAGTATGACACATAGCTCCGAATAAATCGTGACATTAAATTAAGCAAAGTAATACGTTTAACGAGTGAGCAAATGGAATACCACAGACTAACACAAGAATGCCTAAATGCATGTCATACCTTCCCACCATGAGTCAGACGCAGTTCCGAGGGGAGAAACGAGAACAGAAGCCGAGAGCAGAACCGTGTTAAGCTGGAAGGCCCTACGATAAGGGACGGTCGGACACCCACGTCGCCAGCTAACTGCTAGGACCACACCACCCGCAAGTTTTAACGTGAAACTTTTTCGCGTCTCTGTTACGTCAACACCACCCCCCAGCCAATGTTAAAAGCTAGAGCCCTCCAGAAGAACAGTACAGATCTTACAATAACACAAAAAGGGCCACACCACCCGCAAGTTTTTAGCGTGAGACTTTTTCGCGTCTCTGTTACGTTAGGACCACCCCACAGTCCATGTTAAAAGATAGAGCCCTCCAGAAGAACAGTATAGATCTTACAATAACGCTAAAAGGACCACACCAGCTGCAAGTTTTAGCGTGAGACTTTCTCGCGTCTCTGTTACGTTGCAAACTTTAAAAACATTGCCTCAACACGAAAAGTATAACGTTTCTCATTGGATAGACAGAATTTTTGTAGGCAGAGCTTAAGGTTAACATTGAGACCCTGATTGGTCAGATGAAAACACAGCCAGATAGTTTTTTCTAAACCAACTTCGGTAAATTGTAGTAAGGAGAAGTTAAGGGGGAGCTGCTTCCGAGATAGCGAGGTGAGCGGAGCTGTGCTGTCCGCTGCCCCATGGCGAACACCGACAAGGTAATGCCGCGATGCCGCATAACAGCGCATAAAGCTTCACTCAGAACTGCAGAAGTCTCATCTGTTACACCCCCTTTTTGCGTAATACTAGTGTCGATCGTCAATTAAAGCTCATGGTGTTCACATTTGCCACTTGAAGTAAAAATCTGAAATGCGATGATTTTTCTGTTATATACACTCCTGGAAATTGAAATAAGAACACCGTGAATTCATTGTCCCAGGAAGGGGAAACTTTATTGACACATTCCTGGGGTCAGATACATCACATGATCACACTGACAGAACCACAGGCAACAGAGCATGCACAATGTCGGCACTAGTACAGTGTATATCCACCTTTCGCAGCAATGCAGGCTGCTATTCTCCCATGGAGACGATCGTAGAGATGCTGGATGTAGTCCTCTGGAACGGCTTGCCATGCCATTTCCACCTGGCGCCTCAGTTGGACCAGCGTTCGTGCTGGACGTGCAGACCGCGTGAGACGACGCTTCATCCAGTCCCAAACATGCTCAATGGGGGACAGATCTGGAGATCTTGCTGGCCAGGGTAGTTGACTTACACCTTCTAGAGCACGTTGGGTGGCACGGGATACATGCGGACGTGCATTGTCCTGTTGGAACAGCAAGTTCCCTTGCCGGTCTAGGAATGGTAGAACGATGGGTTCGATGACGGTTTGGATGTACCGTGCACTATTCAGTGTCCCCTCGACGATCACCAGTGGTGTACGGCCAGTGTAGGAGATCGCTCCCCACACCATGATGCCGGGTGTTGGCCCTGTGTGCCTCGGTCGTATGCAGTCCTGATTGTGGCGCTCACCTGCACGGCGCCAAACACGCATACGACCATCATTGGCACCAAGGCAGAAGCGACTCTCATCGCTGAAGACGACACGTCTCCATTCGTCCCTCCATTCACGCCTGTCGCGACACCACTGGAGGCGGGCTGCACGATATTGGGGCGTGAGCGGAAGACGGCCTAACGGTGTGCGGGACCGTAGCCCAGCTTCATGGAGACGGTTGCGAATGGTCCTCGCCGATACCCCAGGAGCAACAGTGTCCCTAATTTGCTGGGAAGTGGTGGTGCGGTCCCCTACGGCACTGCGTAGGATCCTACGGTCTTGGCGTGCATCCGTGCGTCGCTGCGGTCCGGTCCCAGGTCGACGGGCACGTGCACCTACCGCCGACCACTGGCTACAACATCGATGTATTGTGGAGACCTCACGCCCCACGTGTTGAGCAATTCGGCGGTACGTCCACCTGGCCTCCCGCATGCCCACTATACGCCCTCGCTCAAAGTCCGTCAGCTGCACATACGGTTCACGTCCACGCTGTCACGGCATGCTACCAGTGTTAAAGACTGCGATGGAGCTCCGTATGCCACGGCAAACTGGCTGACACTGACGGCGGCGGTGCACAAATGCTGCGCAGCTAGCGCCATTCGACGGCCAACACCGCGGTTCCTGGTGTGTCCGCTGTGCCGTGCGTGTGATCATTGCTTGTACAGCCCTCTCGCAGTGTCCGGAGCAAGTATGGTGGGTCTGACACACCGGTGTCAATGTGTTCTTTTTTCCATTTCCAGGAGTGTAGTTATTGAAAAGCCACATCAGCCACTGTAATTTACGACAAGTTAGATAAGTAATTAAAGATAATTGAGGGTCACTGTAGACCATTTTGATAGTTTTCTCTTTTGTGAAACTTAATTTAAACCTAGATTATAGATGTGATATGGCAGGGAATATTCGTTCACATTTTTGTTGAACACAGTTGGTTTTTACCATCCTGTATTAAAACATTTCCTTTTATCAATAGTGCAATTTATAAACGATGTTTTGTGAGTAGAATAAAATTTCCAATGGTAAACTTAACTGCTTTTCGACGTTATTTTACCAGCTAACTAAAAATAGGAAAGCCTTGAACCCCTTCCACTAAATTTATTTAGTATTAAGATTCTTTTACAGGGAGTGCAGTGGAGCTGACGCTGAAATCATTAAGTATTTGGTTATATCATCGCTAGTCTCACTGAACTCTTCTGAATTCTACATGTCTTGTGTGGTCTGGCGTCTCCTTACCAGCAACAGGTCCCAGGTTCAAACTAGTCAATTCCCTAAAAAACACGCTCAGAGCGTCGTTGCGCGAAAGTGGTAGGGAGACACGATATAGAACAAACAGACACCACGCAGAACGTTTAGAAACCGATCGTTCCTTCGAATCCGTTCCTCGGTCCTTTCGTTCATCTTGGTGAACCGTTCCTTTACACCCATTCGTTCGCGAACTACCCATCTCTAGTCTGAAGTGCCCTGACTGGGCCGCCTTTACTTTCATACAAGTGAACGATGTTCTCCGTGTTTTCTCTCCTCGTACTCTCTCATAGTTCAAGGGCCTGGTCGATTTAATTCAATACTTTTCATACGATTGAATATTTGATATTTTATGTTTTTGTCCTGCACCAAGAAGCAATTGGTCCCGGCCTTCCCAAATTTACAGTTGTACTCGTGCATCAAGCTACGTGGCCAATTTACTGTTATTGGTGGAACAATATAGTAGATTTTTCCTGAACAGAAGCATTTTCTCCGGTCTGTATCATTCTCTGTTATCCCATCCATTATGTTAATTAACCACAACTGAATCCCTGCTAGAAGAGAATTAGTTCGATGCCAGTAGCGGCCGGGACAGCAGCCGACAGGTAGTCCAATGAAAAACCTCTCCGCTCGCAGGGGAACAGAGAAATCGTCTGCACAAGCAATTACTTTGGCACTGCTCTTCAAATTAACATTCATTAGTATTCACGCAACCCGTCTGTATCAGCCAACAACCGTTCCAGATGGATTGCGGTCCGAAGTCTGTACCCCAGTGCTGCCAGGTGCAACAATCTCAAAGTAAGGAGACAAGAAACTCGAAAAAGTAGGAAATTTCAATCGATACTTGACAACCTATTATCCTTGCTAATAATCCACTGTTAAACGTTAATAAATGTAAAATAAATACAAAAATCCCCTTAAATTAGGAAATTACTACTGCAGTGGTTTCAAAAACAGTGTGTCTAAGTACTTATTTTATTCGATTATTATTATTATTATTATTATTATTCGTAAAATAAAATAGATGTGCACACAAAACTAATACAATGTAGTAACTCAGCATTTTACGTGCGACAGGTGTCATTATGCATAATTTTCATTACTGTGCTTTATGAGACATTTCAGATACAATTTACCTAAAATATTTGCCAGCTTTTATTCGTGTAATTGAACAGCATTATTGACAGTTAAGACCACAATAATTCTTATTACCCTTAGAATAGCAACACTGTAAATAAAAAAGCAGAAAAAGACCATTCATCACTTACATGCATTATGAAATTTTTCCACCAAAGATTGAAAAGTATGTTTATAGTTCCTCACTGTCGGCATACTTGGCACTATTATGTCTCTTTATCATTGAGTTTTTAATTTCAAAGGACAAATACTAGACATTTTCACCAATCTTTGTGTGTGCACTAACCCACATAATGTTTCGGTAGACAACTTATTTCTGCTTTTGGTATTCATTAGCCCAGTTTCCGGAAATACTGTTTCTGCAGCAGCAGTAGAGTGGGGAAGAATAAAGTAAGCACCAAATAAATTTGGCGAGAGCAGGGAATACATAAACACAGTGAAGAAGAAAAACTGTTTCTTAATGCAGGCGTCCGAGGCTCCTCGCTTTACATTTGCTTGTTCAGTTGATTGAAAATCAGTAGAACGAATTCTAAGAACTATAAATATAGTTTATTACAAGGACATTTCGGTTTTTGAAGAATGGTGTGAGATGGAAGTAACCGATCTTTTGAATTAGCATGTGTGAAGAAAAGAACAAGAGCACCATATTGCACTGACATTCAAAGAACCGTCGCCTGACTGGACGTAAGAATTAGCGCGGCTTGACCCTCACAAAATCTTGAAAATACTGCAAGACAGCTAGTATGATAGTAATCGAATATACAGGGTGATTCGTTCGAGAAGTCAGGAAAGTATAACATTATATTTATCAGGTAAATGTATACAGGGTGGTCCATTGATAGTGACTGGGCCAAATATCTCACGAAATAATCATCATACGAAAAAACTACAAAGAACGAAACTCGTCTAGCTTGAAGGGGGGAACCAGATGGCGCTATGGATGGCCCGCTAGATGGCACTGGCATAGGTCAAACGGATATCAATGCGTTTTTTCAAGTAGGAACCCCCATTTTTTATTACATCTTCGTGTAGTACGTAAAGAAATATGAATGTTTTAGTTGGACCACTTTTTTGGCTTCGTGTTTGATGGCGCTGTAATAGTCACAAACGTATAAGTACGTGATATCACGTAACATTCCGCCAGTGCGGACGGTATTTGCTTCGTGATACATTACCCGTGTTAAAATGGACTGTTTACCAATTGTGGAAAAGGTCGCAATCGTGTTGATGTATGCCTATTTTGATCAAAATGCCTAACGGGCGTGTGCTATATATGCTGCTCGCTATCCTGGACGACATCATCCAAGTGCCCGGACCGTTCGCCGGATAGTTACGTTATTTAAGGAAACAGGAAGTGTTCAGCCACATGTGAAACGTCGACCACGACCTGCAACAAATGATGATGTCCAAGTAGGTGTTTTAGCTGCTGTCGCGGCTAATCCGCACATCAGTAGCAGACAAATTGCGCGAGAATCGGGAATCTCAAAAACGTCGGTGTTGAGAATGCTACATCAACATCGATTGCACCAGTACTATATTTCTATGCACCAGGAATTGCAGGGCGACGAATTTGAACGTCGTGCACAGTTCTGCCACTGGGCACAAGAGAAATTACGGGACGATGACAGATTTTTTGCACGTGTTCTATTTAGCGACGAAGCGTCATTCACCAACAGTGGTAACGTAAACCGATATAATATGCACTATTGGGCAACGGAAAACCCACGATGGCTGCGACAAGTGGAACATCAGCGACCTTGGCAGGTTAATGTATTGTGCGGCATTATGGGAGGAATGATAATTGGCCTCCATTTTATCGACGGCAGCTTAAATGATGCAATGTTTGCTGATTTCCTACGTTAATGTTCTACCGATGTTATTACAAGATGTTTCACTGCATGACAGAATGGCGATGTACTTCCAACATGACGGATGTCTGGCACATAGCTCGCGTGCGGTTGAAGCGGTATTGAACAGCAAATTCATGACGGGTGGATTGGTCGACGAAGCACCATACCGTGGCCCGCACGTTCACCGGATCTGACGTCTCTGGATTTCTTTCTATGGGGAAAGTTGAAGGATATTTGCCATCGTGATCCACCGACAACGCCTGACAACGTGCGTCAGCGCATTGTCAATGCATGTGCGAACATTACGGAAGGCGAACTACTCGCTGTTGAGAGGAATGTCGTTACACATATTGCCAATTTAAAAAACCTACCTGTTACCAACTGTTCGTCTAAAATTGTGAGATTGTAAGCCGTATGTTTGTGACTATTACAGCGCCATCTATCCAACTAAAACATTCTTATTTCTTTACGCACTACACGAATATGTAATAAAAATGGGGGTTCCTATTTTTAAAAAAACGCAGTTGATATCCGTTTGACCTATGGCAGCGCTATCTAGCGGGCCAATCATAATGCCATCTTGTTTCCCCTCTCAAGCTAGACAAGTTTCGTTCTTTGTAGTTTTTTCGTTTGACGCTCATTTCGTGAGATATTTGGCCCGGTTACGATCAGTGGACCACCCTGTATGTTTCTAAGCAATTTTCTATAATGTGCTTGAAAATGAAGGGAGTTAACAGTGACTGACCACACTCCGAGAGGCAAGCTTAAAGCGCCTAGATTACAACAGCGCAAACACTAAACTTGAGAAACACATTGTACGGAGTGACACAAATTAGTGCACTCGGTGTGCTCGATTGTTAAGCAAAAATGATCGTTACGCCACAA
This sequence comes from Schistocerca piceifrons, assembly GCF_021461385.2. Lineage (NCBI taxonomy): Eukaryota > Metazoa > Arthropoda > Insecta > Orthoptera > Acrididae > Schistocerca > Schistocerca piceifrons. Next base: position 670,898,250 of record NC_060139.1, read on the forward strand.
CAAGGTGGGATTATATTAAGTCAATAGTGTATGAACAAAGACCACAGAATCTGTCCGACCTACGGAGGCGGATTACAGCGACCTTTCAGAAAATCAGGTTGCGCAATGTGGACGCTTAACAATCGAGCACACGGAGCGCACTAATTTGTGTCACTCCGTACAATGTGTTTCTCAAGTTTAGTGTTTGCGCTGTTGTAAACTAGGAGCTTTAAGCTTACCTCTCGTGTCCACATGTTCCGCATTCGCAATAGCGGACATGTGGAGTGTTGAAGTACTGAGACACAATCTTCAGGCACAAAACTGTAGACTCTTGTACACCAGTATATACCGTTAACAGGCGTTAAATTTGCACAGTTCCTTCTATATAGTGTTTTACATTTCTGACATCTCAAATGAATCACTCTGTATATCGAACCACACCTCCGAGGCCCTTGACACTTTTTGCACAAGCATAGGAGGAGTGTAGATTGAAAGAATGACATACGAATTTCATTGTGAACAAATAAGGGATGTCTCTTTCCATAAGGGAAGACAGGGAGTTGTGCCTGTCCGTCATAACATTAGCTCCGTCGGCTGCGAAACCTATTAGTTTTCCATATCGAGGCATATGATTGAAGCTAAGACTTTCCCTCAGACTGATGTGAAGATTAACATATTGGCTTCAGTTACTGGAATGATATCTAAAGCTGCGTCCCATATCCTTCCGTGTCGTACGTTCACTCTAGCGATAACGCACAAATGCTTGGTACTAATGAGATCGATTGATTCAACAACAGCTACTGAGAAATTTTGCGAGGTGAATTACATAGCGCATCTTTATTTTCACCACCTGGAACACGATTCACAATAGGGGTGGCTTTTGCCTTTACTACATTTAAGTTTTTTGGAAATTTTAGCTTTCGCTCTACGACATGTAACTTTTTTGACAATTTATGAGTGTAATGTATTGACTTCAAGAATACAGGCAAATCAAATGTTCCATAACGTTCAAGTATACGCTGTGTTAGCTATAAATGCACTGATCCGTACTTCACCTCCTTAACTTTGTTGCACTCATTCGAGACCTGGAACGAAAATGAAGTTAAAAGTTTTCTACCCTAACAGTCTTGCAGCACATCGCACATGCCACATGCTTCCTCGTTTCTAAATGTCTGTCAAGACTAGTTTTTCCTTACGAAGAAATAGTTATTTCACTTTCACACAACTTAAAATACGCAAAATAATCGCTTATTTTACTACGTTGTAGCCAACACTTACATATAGCTTCACTTTCCGTCTAACGTTTGTAGTTATGAGTGTACTTTACTTTTTTCTAAACGCCAGGTGCACTCATTTCCGCGTTCAGCTTTCACAAAAATAAACTGTTTCAAACCATTTCGCACCAGCCGTAGGGCTAAAAATACTCCACGCGCAACTTACAGCGAAATGAGACATCTTAATTCAACAGTGGAACTTTGTAAGCCATTGTTGTTAGCAGTATGAGGTACGATAATCGATTACTTTATTTACGTTTTCAAACTCTTCACTCATACCATTTCAATAATTCAAAACAGTTTACACCAAGAGGCACATCTTACTATCGCCATTACTTTGTAACCCTTTGCCACCATAGTTTTGCAAGCATTCAGTCATTGTTATCCTCGTTTTTCGTATAATTTTAGCTATTCAGATACTATGTGAACAGCTTCACTTTCTTGGAACGAACAACGAAGAGGCTACTGCAGACTTAGTTTGACAACATTATAAGGAAATAAATGAGATACTTTTTATTTTCAGCTCAGACTGTTATGAGTCGTTACACTGTACAATAAGAATCTGTTAAGAGTTCATCATTTGGTGTACCAACATTCGCCAAAATAAAAATTACTTTGAAGGAACGTGATATAAAAAACTGGAGATTTACTCTTATATTTCCTTTAGAGATGTAAATTTTTTAAACAGCAGGAAATCCCTGCAAAAATAGTTGATCTGACAGCACTGCTACACGGACGGATAGTGGGATCGGCTGCAATCTACTTTGTGACCGCTCACGCACTGGTGTGATTATTTAAAACATCGGCTATGTTCGGGCAATATCGGTCGTCGGCGGAATCAACGGACGTCGTTGCCACTGTGACCGCAGCCGGAAGGGACGAGTCGTATGCGACATCTGTCCGTCAATTGTGTAAATTTCGTACTGTGTGCAATCGTATTTTAACGTTTTGCGTATCGTATTCGCGGAGGCGGAGTTTGGGGATCAACCCATCATTTGCGTAACCGAGCGTGGGAAGCCCGTCTAAAACTTACCAGTTAAAGCCTAGTTTACACGACGACAATAGGTTGCAGGCAACTGCGCTACCGGCCACTGCGTATGCGTGCCGCGCATTTGCGCAACTCGTTGGTGAAACTAAACACTTTCGGCGCTTTCTAACTTTGGCGACACTAGTTGCATGAGTTTTGAAGTTTTGAGTGTTCGTAAAGTGTAAAAAAACTGAAACATGAAATGGGGAACGGTGAATAACGTTCGCTTTTTGGATATCTATGCCTTGCTTAGGTGTTTGTGGGGTTTCAGTGATGCTGATTACAAAAATAAGCAACCTATTGCTGCCGCTGAGACCATCATATGCGATCACAACATAGATGGTTTGACAATATCTGAGCTGCAGGGCAAAATTTATTGAGTTAGGAGCACATATACAACTGAATTAAGAAAAATACAAGCAAGTGTAATTCTAGCTGTGGCAATGCTCTCGTCTATAAGACTAAAATCCCATCGTTCAAGTTGGTCAACTCGTTGTTAAGGAATATTGCTGACAGGAGGGAAGGCTATACAAATTCAAGAAGCTGCATTCTTTATTCAGTACTCATCTATTTAAAACGTCACTGCAGTGCTGCCCATGCACACTTGTTAGAATTTTGAAATATTGCCACTGTACAGATCTATCTTCAAGAGAGTAGTTTGCAAATCATTCATTTTCTTCTTAATGCGGCCTGCTTCGAATAATTATTGTTGCTAATGTTAATAATTATTACTGTTAATGTTAATAATTATTGGTGTTAATGAAAAAGCGTCAACACCAACTAAAACCGTATCTTATAGCATGCCGAGTGTTCTCGACCGTAATGTGCGCAATTTCAGTTCTGGCGACAGTGCTCCCTTCACTGCAGTACCTTTATTCCTTATCACATAATTAACTCTATTTAGAAGAAACGTGAACACTTCTGGTGACATTCCAAGATAATTAAAAGAACTTCTTGGATCTTCCGTTATAAATTATTTCAGCAAGGATGCTGAGCAACCGAACTGACGTCTTTTCTTCATACAGTCACGTAGCGAAACACGTTTCTTATTTTTTTCTTATGCAGCAATTCCACGCAACAAGCTTTAACTCCATCACAACTCGTGCGACGTGCAGCAGCCAAAACTTTCATTTCAGACACGACTCAGGGATCCACAAAACGACGAAACTGAAGTGTATACTGGTGTCGTGGTGTCTACAGTCATATATGAAACCACTTGCGTGCAACTCATTCCACGCAACGAGTGGCGAAACCCAAAGTCGTCGTGTAAACGAGGCTTAGGCTGGCCGGATTACCAGCCCAAGGTCGTTCATCCGCCTCACCGATTCCATCCGTGCTGGTTCCCCGCAAATAGGAGACCTGAGTGTTACACTCTATGAGCAGCGTTTCCCGTTCAGTTATAATGTTATGAGAACACATCGGTTGTTATTTTCGGAATTCCTTGTGACTATTCGTCTGTGTGAATGCGTATTACCAAAAGCGTGTGAGCGTCTATTTTATTCGAAAAATAAATGAGCCTCAGCCTATTTTTGACGAGTGTTCCGTCGTCTGCATTACAGTGCAATTTATTTCAACCTAATACGGGGTGATACAGAATAATGGGAATGTATGAAACGAGTAGTGGCAGCCATGGGCAGGTGGCAGCATTGCAGGTTCGTGACAGTGAGTAAGCAGTCCGCCATTTCAGTAATCATGGATCAGTGGAACGGACAGCGAGTGTTAGCTATAAAAATGTTTTATAAAAACAATGATAGTTTGGTAGCGACGCAGAGGGAGTTTCGACGTTTTTATAATTTGGGACGTCATGATGCCGTTCCGTCGAAATATGCGATAAAATGTTGAATTAATAGCTCTGAAGCCTGGATCTGCCCTCAAGAAAAAACTAACGCGATGACCAAGAAGTGTCAGTTTTCCAGCGAACATTGATGTACACGGGTTTGTCTTACGGGGCCCACAGCGTTCAATTCGTAAGCAACCAGCAGTGGTTGGAATGTCCAAGGAGAGTGTTCGCAGAATTCTTCATCTTGATTTAAAATTTCATCTGTACAAACAACAATTGAAGGAGATCGATTACCGGTTACGATTAGGATTCTGTCAACAAACGATAACAAAAATAAACAGTGACGATGAATTTCTAAACAAGTTGTGGATGTCAGATGAGGCACATTTCATCTCACGGGTTATGTGAGTAAACCGAACTACTGTTACTGGGCAAACACAAAGGCGAATGACGTCCATGAGCGCCCTTTACACGCTAGTAAAGTGACATTATGGTGTGGTGTTTCATCGCATGGGATTATCGGACCGTAATTTTTCGCAAATGTGCAGGGAAACACAGTAATTGTCAATGACGATCGTTACGTGGAGATGTTACGAACTTTCGTTACACCTGCACTGAACAACTTTCCAAACGTTCAAGAAGCCTGGTTTCAACAGAATGGAGAGACATCGCACACTACACGGCAATCAGTGGCATAAGTGCGAGAATTGTTTGGCAACCGTGTGATCTCACGATTCGGTAACATTCCCTGGCCCCTGGATCGCCTGATTTATCCGTTTGTGATTTTTTCTTGTGAGGCTACCTCAAGTGCAAAGTCTACACGACTCGGCCAAGAACCGTGGATAAGTTAAAACAGAGGATTGGGGATGCAGTTCACAGTACCCCAGCTGAGATGTAGCAGCGGTCAATGACGAATCGCAACAACAGATTTCAAAAATATACTCGTACAGGAGAACACCATTTAAAGGATGTAATTTTCAGAAAATGATAAATGCCATCAATGTTTCGTAAATGGCAAAGTTATAAGGTTTCAATTACTATGATTACAATTTCTTTCCTTCATCAGTTCTAGTTTTATTGGCTTGTGGAAATGTTTCCGCTTTTCTGTGGCACCCTGTATATTAAGTGAACATAAGGGAAAAATCAGCTACATTATCATTTTTGAATAGAAAGTGAACTAAATTTGTTGGCTGGTTGATTTTGGGAGGGGACCAAACAGCGAGGTCGTCGGTCCCATCGGATTAGAGAGGGAAGGGGAAGGAAATCGGCCTGTCCTTTCCCAGCATTTGCCTGAAGCGATTGTGAAATCATTGAAAACCCAAATCAGGATAGCTGGACACGGGTTTGAACCGTCGTCCTCCTGAATGCGAATCCAGGGTGCTAATCATCGCGCATCCTCGCTCGGTCTTGTTTCTTTTGCTGTAAGCTATGTGATTTAGTTCTCTCCTTTTTTAATATGTGCGAAGAGTTATTACAGTTCTATTCTAGGATTTCCCATTCCTCCGACATTTTAGGTTTCCCTTTGTTTTCGTGACTCGTCTACTTGTTTTTTTCTTCACTTCATTCTATCTCCTCCTCCATACTAATACGGCGTCGTAGAACGTCAGCAGCCTCATTAATGGCGGCGCGATGCTAGGACAAAAGAGCATCGCGGAGCGCGCGAGTTAATTGTGCGCGCTGCGGCCGTTGTGTGGAAGGCGGCGCTGGTGGCTGGCGGGATAGCTCGTTAGACGTCGTCTGGCTTCCCGCAGGCGCAGCAGCCGTAGTCGCGTTATGCTCCTTGGAGGGCCGCAGGCCTCTGCTCTTTCAAGCGGAAGGAGGCTTTGAGCGCTGCAGCGGGCTCAATGTTTTCACGCAAATGAACAGCCACGGCAGCGTCTTTCGTTTTATGTTTCTGAGCAGCTTGTTTGTTTGCTGCGTCACTGTTTAATCCAATGTTCCTAATTACTGGTATACATGTTTTATGAGAACGAAGCGCATTTTTGAAGTGCTTACCTGCGTCTTTCAAACTGCGTAGCAATGGAGCTCGGGTTGCAATCTGCTGTTTGGGACCAAAGAATTGGAAGTTTAAGGAAGACAGCGTTATTTTTATGTGCTAAAGAAAATGGCTGGTCTAAATTAATTAATGCTATACATTATTTAACCCGATTTTAGCATACATCAGAGAGCTAGGGACATACATATGTTAGTGTTACTAGACCGGCAAGGTGAAAACTTGTTCGTCGACACAGAGATGGCGTTCATATCACTGAAATTTTGTTTTTGTCATGGAGGTACACTCTGTGCATCAACGTGTCAGCTTGATCTGCACAATCATTTCCTATGCGCAGCTTTATTAAGTAATTGTGTTGTGCCAATTTTGTTCACAGCGATAATCACGAACACCATATTACCTTATAAATCTTTATTTAGAATGCAAACAAGGGAAAATCCAGCATGAAACAACGACAATATACTGGAAAGGATGGATTGCTACCTGCCATATAGAGGAGACGTTGAGCTGCAGAGAGGCGCAACGAAACACTGCTATACATTTGAGCTTTCTAAAGTAGAAAGCACGCACATTGACACAAGCACAAATCACACACACGTGACCACTGTTTCTGGCCACTGAGGCCATCGTTTATCGTCAACGGAATTTATTTAAAAGTTAGCATCGTATAACAGTCTGCTCCTCCATTTTCATCGCTTAAGAAATCGGCTCCTAAATTTAAACATGGCTGTATTTCTGTTGCAAAACCATCCACGTGTAGAATATTCTAGGAACGGACCATTGGCACTCTGGGGAGAAGAAAGTGGATTTGTATGGGTTTTGCATTATTATACTTGTACAACCTTCCCGTTGCTTGTGGCCATCCCTAGACGGCATTTTATGAGGAATTCGCTCCAGTCTACAGGGCCAGGTGAAATTAACACGTTGTTGGGTTTTAAATTAACTTCCTGCTGTGTTTTGACCTGAAAAACATCGGCTTCACACCTACTTGCAGTTGATTCCCATGGATAGCAGTTACAACCTGGCTAGCTAGGTGTTCGGTTTTTTACCGGACTGTTCGGTATTTCTGTCACCGTGTTCGCTGTTCGGCGCCGAAGTATGAGTGGTTTGGTATTTTTAGAATTCCGTTCGTATCACTGATTTATTTATTAATTTGCACAGACATCCAAAAAAATGTTAAAACTAAATGATACTGACCGAAATAAATTCAACAATGAAGATCTCATAGCCTACCAAAGAGCCGAAGATTAGCTTAACAATTGGTTGAACTACAAAAATCCTCCTGATTTAGGAAAAATAACTCTTCCATATGAAAAATATGTAGAAGCATCAAAGGTGGTGGTTTATGTAGAAGCCCCTCCCCCCCCCCCTTCCCACTGCCACCTCTTCATGAGAAGAAGTAGAAGCTGTTTTGAAACCTTAAGTAATTGAACGGTCGCCGTCGTTTTGAGCAAGTTACTATCTTTTCTCTGAATGAGCACAAGTGAAATCTGATTCCACATTTCAGCCCGTTAGTACATCAGGAATCTATTTGTTACACTATCCACTCTCTTGGAATTGTTACTAGGGTTTAATTTGCATTTAAAATATAAGAAAGCTCTAAATAAAATGGAGAGCTTGAAAACGATTTCACTCATGCGTTGGTTATTAGGAAATGGCTCTAAATCTGTAATTAGTTTGATGGATTATTTATTATTGATTGTCTCTCTCTCTCGCTGTTAGAAGGCTTGAGCGAGTCTGGCGAGTGTCATTTTGTTAAACTACCGAATAGTATTAAAAATAAGTGAACAGAAAAGAAATGAACGAACAGCGGCGTAACAACTATTTCTTGATGGCGGAGCGGGGAGGGGGAGGGAGGAGGCAAGCTAACCTATTTACGGATTTAGTCTTTCAGCAAAACGGTTAAGAACGCATGCATACTGCTAGTGTGGGAAGCTGTGTTAGGTAATCAGCGCTATATAGTTCTACAGAGAGAAACAACTCATTAATACTAAAATGGACCCAGTTTTATAGGTCGTGCTCTTGAAAACAATTTTGTTGCTTTAATTTTTAAAAAGACATTATTTATCTGGGAGCACATTGGTCCTACTTTGTTTTGAGACCATTTACGAAAATGAGTTCATATTTACTGCAGATTGCAATAACAATCAGACAGCGAGAAACATTTTGTTGTTGTCACTATTTTACAAACCCTGTGCAACACATCTTAATGAAAAAAGAAAAACAGAATTTTTTTAAAAAAAGAAGGCACTTATTTTGTTTTTATTTAGACTAAAACAATTTAAGTTCAACTTCCAAATGTAGTTTTCCTTTCGACAGTTCTGGAAACAAATTTTTTCATGACATCCATAAGATTCATTTTTCCAGCCCTGTCTTCATGAACATGCAGGAGGAGTAGATATGTGAGTCTCGACAGAGTCACTGTTGAACTGAGTCAAGTTTTAGGTGTTGATTGACGTTTCAGAGGATGCTGACGAAACTGGAACTGTCAGCATCTGAATGATGAGGCGAATAACTTCCTGAAAGAGTTCTTTAACCCTAACAAGTTCAGCAATAAATTTTCTTTCAATAGAGGATACATTACATTGTTGTATACCAGCCATGATGGTTCGCAGCATTTTGAGGTGTCCATGAAGCATGTCGAGGTTTAAGTCTGTTGTATGTACTCCAAGCAATTCTTCCACACGACATGTCATGCAGATGGAGGACGTGTTCCGGAGGACGTAATAAGTATCTCCTCAGGACAGGGTGGTCGCTTTAGATACTCTTGGTTGAATCTTCAACCTATCTCATTTAGAAAGAGATCAAGAATTTCAGACAAATCTGTTCCTAATTTTTCTTTCCTGATACAATTGTTTTGGAACAGCCGGCGCTTCTATGTGTTGGAATTTCGCTGTATTTTCCTCGTCCGTGAGATTTTTGTGTCTTTCATATTTAGGTTTTTAGAATAATCTTTGGATTTCTCTAGCAGCATATCAAATGCTTTTGTTGTCCTAAGATTTACAAGAGCTAGTTTTAGAACCTCAACAGAATGTTTCACACTGGCTGCATTAAAATTTGGATTCTGTAGGAATCTTGCCAGTTCCTCACACAGTCCAAACACTTCAGTTGCTATTGCTACATAAAAAATAGTTTCAAACTTTTCGAGTCGCTTCCAATAGCCCTACAGGACTGACCTTCCTTTGTCTGTACTGAGCTCGGTACATTCAATATTTCGGTCACTGTTTTCTGAACCTGATCATAGTTTTCCCCGAAATGTGTCAAAGATTTTGCTCTTACAGGCCATCAGGTGGGACACCTTAGAATCAGTGGTTGAACTTTTGGGTTTGGATTCGCCTCATCGTCACCAGATGGTAGCACAACATATGTATAAACGTTTTTTTTTTCTTTTTGCGGATTCTAGAATAATATTTGAGATGTCTAACACAGTTACCGGTACATCGTACAGAGGACCACAGCTTCTTGAAACTTCCTGTAGTGCCAGATCCAAACAATGATTGCTGCAGTGCATGTAACAATTCTTTGGCTGGTATTGAAGAAGGGTTTTCCTTACATCTTTGTTCCGCCCAGACATATTAGCTATACCATCGAAACAGTGGACGCGTGGAAACTCAATTTCTAGTAACAGTCTTAGGATGTTTTTAATGATAGTTGCCTGCGTTTGCGCCTTTGCGTCCGGCGGGCTATATAAACTCAGAAAAACTTCTTTTATTTTGAGGATATGAGGGTAAACACAACGTACACAAAGAGCGGACCCATCCTGGCCAGTCACGTCCGTCGTTCAATCTATCATACTTCCGTAAAATGGGGATTTTTTTATTTGCTGCACAATTTCTCGCTGGATCATGTGAGCCACAATTTCCAGTATTTCGTTTTGTATCGCTGATTTCAACTGTCACACCATATCTTCAATTCTGGCATATCGTTCTTCCTCTCATCGAGAAGTCTCATGAGATTCCAAGAGATCGTTTCATGACCTCTCAGTGCGTTTCCTGTTCAACCCAGGAACATGAGTGAACTGATAACTACTCGTAAAGCGGTTCTAGCTTTCTCCTGATCGGTCAGCAGATGTCGCGCGATTTCGGCAGTCAGAGGTGTGCTATTTTTATGTTACTGAATAACAGCGGGAGACTCTCGATGAAAAAGACTCTTCTCTTGTATGTTGAACTTTTCTGTAGCTTTTTTTCCAGTTACAGTTTCCTTAATAAAAGCCTTCTCTGTCTGTGGTCTTCTATTGTTCACTAAATGGATGGACAGAATGTAGTCATTGCAGGAAACACTGCCACTCTTTTTTCACAATGTAGCCACTGATAAACGACAAACCACTCCGATTTACAAGACCATCCATTCCTTCCTGGAAACTTGTGCCTATCTGATGGGTCAAAATTTGCTTCAAAATCCGGTATACTTGACGTACAGCCCATTGTGTTTTCATGTGAGAATGGGGTGTCTACATGCTTTGACTTCTACGCCACAGCTGTTATGTCTGTCGCCTCTACCTGAAATCGTTGCTAAAAATTTGCAACATAAAAATAGCTCTCAACAAGCAAAGTATGTTAATGGTGAATGCCTAGTATAATAGCACAAGTGTAGGAAGAAACACTCATAGTTGACCATAAAATATTTAGTTTACCAGTATCAGTGCTTGTGCTTTCTTGTAAGTATCTTCGACTAGTATTACTACCATCAGAGACTGGCCACTGCCATGGGTAACGCTAACACAAACGACTTGAGATGTTTTAGTGCTGCTACCACCTCCAAAAAATTATTTTATAGATTTTTATGACATTGTGCAGTATCACACATAAAATAATAGAATAATAACAATCCTATATAAATATCAGCCATGATCTATGGATTGATGTACACATAAAAAGGAAACGAAAAGTTAAATACTGAAATTTAAAAAAAGGCGTTATAACTCATTAACTGTGGGTGTTGCAAGTAAGAGAATCAGTGTAAACATTATTGAACATCCATATAGTTAAGTACGAAAGAGTGTGCATATCAGACCTTAAAGCAATACTGCTGTGTAAATGGAAGGGCATTAACATCAGACATAACAAACAAACTTCCACTATTCATACCAAAGCAACTACGACTGATGATTTATTAGAAGAAAACTCACATGGTAAATAAAATATCTTCAGTTGTAAAGATAATGTTTACTACCATATTTGTTCAATGATGAACTGCCGTGTAAAGCACTGTGTTTCTGTGTTTATTTCCAATTCAACTTTCAGTTGTTAAAACAATTCAAGTAAACCGAATTGTACACACGAGCTCTTCCTCCCATGATGCTACATTGGAGTGTGAGTGTATAGTGCGAAAGGACTCACTGTCCTACTCTTATTTCCACTCACAATAATTGGACAGAACAAATTGTCTGGTATAAGTGTTCATTAGAATAAACTTTACAACTTGCACAGGCAGCACACCAACTGTGGCTCCTGGCTTAACTGGGAGACATACACGACTGTCCACTATGAGGTCTCGAAGCTACCTGCTCGGCCACTACAACCGCTAATCTTACCTGCACGCACAAAGGACCTGGAGGATTCACTTCCACACGTAGGTTTCAAGGTCTCCTGACAGGGAGCAGACTGTACTGGACAGTCTGACGTGCCCAGTTTGGAAGCTGCCTCTAGGTGGCAGCTGGAGTGAGGTACAGAGTCCAAACATACTCCCACTCTAAAATTAGTCTTTTCGTTTTACAAATAACCATAATTTTAACAAGCAACAAATCCAAAACAGGGAAAAGAATAAAAATATAACTAGACACAATATCAATGCACACAAATATGAATACACTAACGTTTGGGAGGCCCACACCACCAAAGCACCACTGTCATACTGCATGTGAGACACAATGGGTATTTACATGTAAGACACAAAACAATAAAGTATTAATATCATACTGCATAAGAACGTGAAAATCAGTACTAACAGCAATTAGTCCACAAGAAACATCCACAGTTTCCCAAGCTGATCTTATGAATTAAGAGGTTGTTCCACTAAATGGCAGTTTGGCAGTGACTCTGTATCATATACCACTACACAGATCTGAGGGAACACTCAACTAATTCACTGCTTAGGCACGGGACACAATTTTACTATAGGCCTCTTAATCAGCCCATTAGCAGTTTTTACCATCACCACACGCACACACTTATCAGGACCGGGAAACAGCTGGTCAATGGCACCCAGCCTCCATACCAAGGGAGGCAAGCTATCCTCCTTGACCAGCATATGAACGCCAATCTGGGGTTGCCATGCTGTTTCTGATGTCCATTTCGTTCATTGCTGCAGATCATGTGTGTATTCTGTGGACCACCTCTTCCAAAAGAACTGATGTAACTGCTGTACAAGTTGCCATCTGTGCAACCCGTTGGTGGGAACCTCAAGGACAGAGGGTTCGGGATGAGCACAAAGGGTCTACCCAATTAGGAAATGACCAGGAGTAAGAGCAGCAGGAGAATCTAGATCATCAGAGAGAAGACACAACGCCCTTGAATTCAAGCCTGCTTCTATCTGAATTAACATGGTAGTCAGTTCTTCAAATGTCAGTACTGCATTGCCGATGACACATTTGAGATGCGACCTCATGCATTTGATTCCTGCCTCCCAGAATCCACCAAAGTGATGTGCAAGAGGCGGAGTGAACCACCAACTGGTTCCCTCTGAGGTCGAAAAATTCACGACACCTTCAACAGTAGCATCCTTGGAGAAAAAACGTTTAAGTTCATTGTTTGCACCTACAAATGTGGTACCATTGTCACTGTACATGTGAGAACGTTTCCCTCTTCTTGCAATGAATCTCCTGAGGGCAGCCAAAAATTAACTTGTCACCAAGTCACTAACTAATTATAAGTGGATGACCTTGGTTGCCATGCAAAGGAATAAAGCAATATAAGCCTTGGTGGTAGCCTTACTCTGTCTTCCAGCATGCTTTACAGCAACAGGGCCTGCATAATCTACTCCACAGTGCTGGAATGGACGAGACTGGTTTACTCTAGCTGCAAGTAGCCGGCCCATGAGCTGAACAGCTGTCTAGGACTTACGCCTAAAGCATTTTAAACATTGCCTGATAACTCCTTTGACTGTATTACACCCATTTGGGATAAAAAATCTCCTATGCAACATAGCCAACAAAAGTTGTGACCCAGCGTGCAACAGATTTTCATGTTCATCTTTTATGTGAATTTTTATCAGATAGTGCTTATGTGGTACGATAATAGGATGGCGCTCATCATATGGTACATCAGTATTCAATAATCTCCCTAACGCTCATAAAATACCTTCAGCATCAACAAACGGGTGCAAATCTCTTAATTTGCTATTATGTGGAATAGTTACTCAACAAAGCGATGTCATTACCATACTCACTGTGTTGAGCTGGCCAAAGGCCCTTTTGATAGCGTTTTGGAACTCCTGTGGAGTGAATGGCCCAGTGCATAGACCAAAACTCTGTAAGTTTTCTTGAGTGATGAATATTTACACAGCAGTTCATCATCAAGTTTAATTACTGACACCAAGGATACTTGTGTACACTTTCTGTCAGGCACATCTTCTAGACTAAGTCGAGGTCGCAAGTGGATACCGATGATGGGACAGACCACCACTGAACAAGTGAACTCAAAGCAGCTGGATTAATACCAAGTGATAAATGGCCAGCAGGATTATCCTCTGATTTGACATGTCTCCATTTAGTAATTGAACTCAGTTCCTGGATTTCAGAGACTCTGTTGGCACCAAAACTTTTCCAATGACCAGGACTATGCTGCAGCCAACAGACAACTACTGTGGAGTCCATCCACAAATGAATGTTGCCACTATCTATGATGTCTAAGGCATTGACCATCTTGTGAATGAGTCGAGCAAGAAGCAGAGCACCACATAATTCCAGTCGTGGAGGAGACTGTTGTTTTACAGGGGCAACCCAAGATTTGGCTGCAGCCAATAAGACCAGCACACTGTTCTTGGAAAGAACACATCTCTCGTATACACAAGCACCAATGCCAACTGTGAAGCATCACAAAAACCATGAATTTCTAATTTAACATACTGGGGGCGAGGAATGATCTTCCTGTTAATTAAAATACCATTGAGCGGATGCACAAAAAACAAAGCTTATTTTTTGTCACATATGCCCACCGCTCATTGACATTTAGTGATTGAAACCCCTTGCATTTAGTGATAGTATGAGTTTCACTACAAAAATTACATGATTCCTCAGTATCAGCATTAGCCAGATGAACCCTCCCCACATGTCTCATTTGATTTGAATTATTGGCATTTCCTTGCAGGTCCCTTGAGGTTATCTCTGATCCTGATGAACTCAAGGGCCTGCCATTTTGTTTCCAAAAAATCTATTAGTTGATTTAATGGGGTGACTGTCGACCCAGACATCTTTACCTCCCACTCATGACGATCCGTGGGTCGCATACTAGACAGAATCTCTTCCGAAATAATAACTTTATGAAGTGCAACATCAGGTTGGAGAGCTTCAAAGGCCTTCAAATGGTCACATAAGTAGTGTATGGGTACGTTTAGTGCAGTAGCAGTTGTTTGGAAAACGATTATAAAGGAAACAAAGTGAAATGCGCAGTTTATATACAATTATTTACCTATTTACATATTTACAGGCTTTCAATTAATATCCATATGGAAGAGTATCATAATTTTTCTAGAACTACTCTTTTATCGTATTGAAACAAGAATTCTTTTTTAACATCTTTGTTTATTAAAGTTTCAGTATTTACATCTCTAGCTATATGATTGTATTCTAATTTTACCTTTTCTTTCACTTCATTTTCGATTAAGCTTATCATAGTTTCACTATTCAACTTTTGAAGATTCTTATAGTTTAATGTAAATCCTTTTACCTTTGTTACAGAGCTTTTATCATTTGTTTCATAATGATAACTCTTAGGGCCAGTTGAAGCCCAGTTTTTAATCCATCTATTATTTCCTAACTCATCTGTCCACTCTCCTAGCATATAACCTGTCTCTACTGTATTTTTCGCATTATCAATATACACTATAGAATCGGTATCAAAATAAACAACCTTTTTGTAGTTTATCTATCGTTTCATATAATCTAAGTCTAGCATTTGATGTTGTAAATGCAGCTATGGAAACATTAGTAGCTCTGTTATTTTGCAAATAATAATCCTTTAAATTGTAGTTGATCTGAATCATATTGTCATTAAAAAATTTATATCTATTTTATCTAATCGATCATCTAATAATATTTCATAGAATTTTTGTAAATCTGTAACATACTCAGTTTTACTCATATTTTGACATTGTCCAAATTTTCCCCATAATGAAACAAGACATATCTTAGAAACAGCTCTTTTTCCTGGATTCGGTTTTACATTATTATGATCTAATTCAATATCCATTTTTTTCTTTCACATATTTTTTATACTCGTTATTGTGTTTGAAATTATGTGGACTTGTTTCTAATTTTATTTTCATAAAGTCTTTCTCGTAATTTTTAAACAACATGTTGCTTTTATTTCTAAAATTCCACACTTCATATATTTCTATAATTTTCTAACCTTTTTCTAATGCTTTATTTACTTCATCAGTTGTCCCAGTGCCAATAAAACTTCTTTCATTATTATTGTGATTACATTCATTTATTCATCCTTCTGCACATTTTATACACAATGGAAACAACAGTTTTTCATTTTTATCGAGTTTTATATGTACTGGTAAAACATGATGGTACAATTTTCTAGGTGCTAATACTTTACATTTTATTAATCAACACCATTTTTACTATAGCATTGAGGTTTATATATTTTTGTAGGATGACCTACAGGATAATAATCGTAATATTGTACAGATGGATAAGGACTACAAATATCAATATATCTTATTTTAGTATTAACACCATCTGATTTTTGTCTTAATTTTATTGTATTTGTACAACCACCATAAAAAGCGTCTCTTGGATTCAAAGGCTCTATAATTTCAGTTAGCTGTTTCATTTGCATAATTTTTTTGTATTCATCTGATTTAACCCAATCGCTTTCCCACATTTCTACCAGATTGTATCCAGAATTTAGAATTTTCGTATTTCTTGTTTAAGTCTTCTGATATAAAGCATCCATTGACTTTTGATTTTTATAACATTTTTTACAACCATGCCAAAAGCATCCATGATGCTGATAAACAGTATTGGTTTCTTTATCAAAGCCATCTACTTTTGCTACAGCTATATTTATTTCACCACCATTAAGAGCATGTTGAATATTATAATTATTAACCTATTTAACCATGCTATAGATTCTTTACTGTAACTCTCTTTTTGCTCTTTATCTATTAGTGCAATTTTTCTACTGGGTAAATATTTAGATCTATATATAGCCATACGAACTCCAGCAATTGCTAAATAACAGAATGGATCTATGTTAGCAATTTCAAGAAACTGTTTTCTTAATTCTAAACAATGTCTTCTTAATATATCTACATCAGAATTACAGTATTCATTAATCTCTTTTCTCATATTGAAAACTTAATTTTCTTTGACTTTTTGACTATGCCATTTGAGAAACTCTTCTCTATCTTTTGGTTTCATTGTATCAACACAATACTACTTGATATCAGGAATTGGCCCTATGTAATTTTCATTTCCTTGGGTATTGAATAAATGCGGAAAGTAACCTTTCTTTAATTCTTTCAAATCAAATGTTCTTGGATACTCACTAAGTTTTCCTTGTAGAAAATTACTACTGTATGGAATGAGGCAAAGGGCACATTAAAAACAATTAATTCACAAATATACATCAAGTAGTGATAGTCTGTTTCTTAAAGTATTCATAAACAACACATACTTCAGCACCATCCAAATAAAATACATAATTCAAAGACTCATCTATTAACTGATTTATGAATATAGATACATCATCATCATGATAACAAATAGACAGAAAAAGTTGAAGTGCAAACTTCTTCATTTATATATATTTAAAAAAGTACATTATCCTTATTTACCCAGCTATTATGTGTATTATCAAATCCTAGCCACTTTACATACAGTTTATCACCTTTTTGTCTCAACACCTTTTCAGTAAGATATACATCTGGATATTTTGTTTTCTGTAATTTGCGTTGATAAAAATTTCGTTTAATGTCCTTCAACCTGTACGTAATAGGATATGAATATAAAACATCTTCAATTTCAAATAACTCGGTAGACCAATTAGCATATATCCTTTTCTAAAAATTCCTTTTACTTTACTTATCCTTTCTCCATCACCAAAAGAATACTTTGCTTTTGTTGGGTTCCTAATAACCATTGCATTAGGTTTATAATTTTTCTCATTAACTTCTATTGGTTTCATTTTTATAACTGAATGTTTTGTCTTGTTATATTCATCAACTAATTTTGAAACAATTTCTATCCACTTACAGTTACCATGAATAGAAAACTTTTTCCACATTTTTTTCTTTTAATGTCCTATTAAATCTTTCCACAAAAGATGCTTTTGTTTCAGAAGATGTTGAATAATGGTTAACATTGCATTTTCTCATGAATTCTTGAAAATGTTTATTATAGAATTCTTGTCCATTATCAGTTTGTAAATTTTTGGAGCTCTACTTCTAAGTATTTTTTCAAAAGCATCAGTTACATTTTTACCTGTTTTATCTGTAACTGGAATAGCCCAAGCATATTTAGAGAAAACATCAATTAAAGTTAACAAATATTTATATCCTTTATTTATTTTTGATATTCCTTTTAATTTTCCAGAATCCCTTTCAACTAAGTAAGATTGCCATAAATCATCTATTCCAAAAGTTACACCATTTCTCCTATTATAATTTTTTCTCATTGATTTATGTAGTTCGTTAATTATGTCCTCCGTTATGAATCATTCATCACCTATAACGTTCTTTTAACAAATTTACTCTTTTTAGTTTTACATATTGCACATATACCTTCAACTCGCTGTCTTTCATTTTTAGTTTTTACTCTGTGAGGATTATGTGTTTCTGTAAATTTTTTACACTTCAAACAGTACATATGGTGATCCATTTAAATAGCTTAAAATCTGTTCATCTAAATGTTTCAATATTTTAAAATCTCTACCAACTTTTTCATCTAATTTTGAAACAATAACTTTAAGTGCACTTTCTATCGAATTATCTTCGTTTTCACGAGATATATGTCACAAGACACCATCATAAAATCCAAATCCTTTCATAACTGATTCATTAAGATTTGTTATAGTAGAACAGTTATCTTTATAAAGCTACATAATTTTTTGATTAAGTTGTGCTGTAGTTACATAGTTATTGAATTGTGTTAAAACGGACATGTATTTAGATTTTGTAACAAATTTTGTTTTCTATGGATTATTTCGTAACTGCATCATATCCATTTATAGGATCATTGATATCTACTAATCTCCTTCCATTAAAATCAACATAACCTTTACTTATTAAAAAAAAGCTTCTTAATTCCTTCTGAAATTGCTTAAATACATTTTCCATTTTCAATTCAATTCCTTTTTTATTTTTTCAAAATCTTTAAATTTTTTCATTGCTTTGCTTATTTTATTTCCGAAAATGTCCATTTATTAGATTCAAAACATCATTAAATTCATAACCATCTGATAGTAATTTTAACACAAATAAACACAAATGACTATATATTACTTCGTTAAAATTTTGTATCCCCTCACTATTATAGTATAGATCATTTTTGTCCAAATAATTAACTAGTTGTTTAGGTATATTTCCACCAAATGAATCAAATGCAAATTTTTTATCATTATTATAGTAGCAAATCCAATGCATACCAACATGATCAGATGTATCTAAATTAACTATTCCACATTCGACATTTTTTGGTTTATTAGGTAACTTGTCAATCATGAATACACCACAAAGTATTTAATTTTCATTTTTTAGCAAGCTTTCTATATCAAATTTACTTAATGCATTAGGATACATTTCAATTTTTTTGCAATGTTTTTTAACCCTGTACCTTTCTGTTCCATTTGTAAATTATGTCTCTTTTCCTCCTCTAATTCTTTATCACCTTTTTTCTTGTTCATGACAGCATTTGCAACTGCTGCAGTACCACCTGCCAATGTACCAATAGTAGCTAGATATGGTAATGCTGCTAATAGTAATGGTAGAAAACCACTTTTGTGTTTATTTAAACCAGATCCTTCTTTCTTTTTTGTTAGATATTCAATAATTTTCTTCACAACAGGAGTTGCTATTGTTATCAATACATTTCCACCAGTTTTCTTATCTTTTTTTCTTTTTTGTGCTTCAATTAAAAATTGATCAATATTGTACAGTTGATTATTATTAGCTTTAATTTTAATTGCTGTTGGTTTAGTTTTACCACTAGGTAGCAATTTGTAAACAATGTCAAAGCTACTCATCTATATAATCAAAAATCATAAACCCCATCCATTGTCATCAAGGTCAAGTCCCATTCCTAATTTTCTTTTTCCATACATTATTACTCTAACAGCTGTTGCTGCTAATTTTTCACCAAGTGATGTGTCAGAAGCATACATGCTATCTTTTGCAGCTAATTGAAGCTGTTTATCTGCTTCGTGTCTTTTTTCTAAATCTTTATTATCTCTATAGGCTATATCATGTTGTTTGCAAGCTTCATCTAATGGATTAATTCCTTTATCTCCTCTAGATCTTTGATTTAATTTTGTACCTGGACCACAATAATTATATCCTGGAAGACACATTTCGAATGGAAGTTTGTTAATTAATGTGTTTACTATTCCTTTTCCATCTTTTTCACTTTTCCAAAATGTATGTGGTAGTTATTCAAAAATCGAATTAAATATAGTATAATTTTTGGATTGTTGGAAATTAAATCACAAAATTTATTTGTTAACATCTGTACTATGCCATCTTTTTCATTATAATAGTTTTTATTACCAGCTATTTCTTCTCCATGGATTACTGTTAACCTATCAATTAAATCTCTAACATTATTCATCGAAACATATTCTACTGGTTTTTCTGAATATTTCTTTATTATACCCATACCCATTTTCTCATCTGAACTTATTTTAGAATCTGATTGTGATCGTCTGATCGTCTTAATTTTGGAAAATAATCATCAACAATTTCTCTTATCAGATTATTGTATTTAACATCTCTACCTGACTTTATTTTATTGGGATTATTATCAGAATACAATGCTCCTGGCTTATATAGTATATCTGCATAATTTGATAAATCAACACCATCATATTTTTCATTCATATCATTCATAGTAATCTGCTTTTTGGTTAAAAGGTTCATTAATTCATCTGTACCTTCATGTCTTTTCACCAATTTTTAATTTATCTCCATTAAATTCAATTGGCAAATTACCAACATATTTAGATGTACCAACAGGTCTCAATACAATACTTTATCATCACTATGATTAATATACTTTAACATTTTTTCATTAACATTTATTTTTTAACATCATTGCCATCCTCCTTTAGTTTTTTCTATTTACTTCATATTTCTCTTCATATTTATTTAAGGCAGATTGAGTTTCTGATTCACTTAATGTAAAGTCATACTGACCAGGAATGTCATCAGACCAATCTCCAAAGTCTTCTACATCATGATGCTATGGACTCATTTGTTTTTCAACTTCTCTGTTTTCTTCAGTCTTTCAAAACATTATCACCTGAACCTTCGATTCCTTGTAGGACTTGTTCTATTGCATCAATAACAGGTTGATCTTCTTTTTTATATTTTTCATATTCTGTATGTGGTTTTTTCCATTTCTTAAATTCTTCTTTTAACTCTCCTTGCTTCTTTTTATCTCGTTTAGTTTGTTTAACAAGCTGTGGATCGTATTTTGTAAACATTTATATAATGTAAAAATGTTCATGTTTATGTTTATGTTATGAATGTTTAATTTGTGCTCTGTATTTACCATCATTTGATTTACGTGTTATGTCTATAGTGATAAACCCAACATTTACTACACATTTCTTTAAAATCATCAAACTTCAAATCACCATCAACAAATTCACGATAAATGTGATGTAGATTTGTGTTACCTTGACTAAAAATATCTAAAAAATTGAGATTATCTCTGACTAGTTGTTTTGCTATCTTTGAATACGTTTCAGCTAAAGAAAAACAATCTATTGCTTTATGTCTACCTCTAGTAAAATATTTTCTTACAATATCTTGATTTTCCAATATAAAGCAATCAAATACTAGAACTGCATTATCTTTACACTCATCTAATAGTATAATTTCATCATTGTTAATAATAAATGAAGCTATTTCAGTATCTAATTTATCTTCAAGTTTTTTACACTTTAAAATAAATTTTTGATACTTTGATTGATCTAAGTTTTTTGAATAGATGTACAGATGATTAATTTTATCCCAGTTTAACCATCCTGGTGCTAAAATATAATTATCGATCATTAATGTTGTTTTACCACATCCATTAGGTCCAATAATAGCACATCTAATAGAATTAGGTAATAATTTAGCATGTTTATTTTTTGACTTCTTTTATGAAATTATTTTTGGATCTGTTTTCATTAATTACCAATAAATGAGTGGAATAATACAACTGAGTGACAAATCATCAGAGCTCAAAAAAAGATTAACTTACCTCTAAGAGATACTTTTAAAAGTGTAGCATTAGTTGGATTTTATATTACATTTTTAACTCCAAATGATACAACAAAAAATAATAAACTATATTGCAATGGTGAAACAATAATAATTCCAACTGGTCAATATACTTTGAAAAGTCTAGAATAATATATCCATTCAAAAAAGCCTAATATACATAATAAAGCTGATGAATTGTTAAATAGAGTTACTATTGAAAGCGATGTTAAATTGTATATGGATATAAAAGACAGTATGAGAAGTGTGCTTGATCTTAGGAGCCAAACTGTTGAGGCTAATGAAAAGACTGTTGCTAATGAAGTTCCCTAAATTATACCATTTGAAATAATAAGTAAAAATTTCAGTTTACCTGATGGAATGTATGTAAGGCATAATGATCACTTTCATCATGAAACAAATATTATTGCTTCATCTAAGCTGAAAGTAGAGTTTGAAGTACTTATTATTTATGAGCCTTATTGTCCTTTATTTGTTTGAATACATGATAAAATTCAGGATTTAGTTGTAACAATAACTGATAAAAATGATGATGTGATCGATTACAATGGTGTTAATGTAACAGTTCTTTTAGAGTTGAAATGATATTTTTATTCTTTATAAATGAACAAGATTGAAAGTTATCAGTATTACTCATATCCTGTGAATGAGAAAACCAAAAATAACCTGAATATTCCTGGCAAAGATACAGAAATTAATGTTCATATTGGAGATGGATGGGTACATCCTAATAATGCTCAACTGTATATGAACTACAGTATTATTGGAGCTGATGATACTGATTATCCAACATATGATGGAAAATCCAATAAAAATTGATTGATCACTATGTGACAAAACTATTTGACTTTATAACCATAAAAAAGGGAAATAATGTTTATCTGGAATTGAACATCCTTTCATTTCATCATCAGTTTTATTGAATTTAACATCACCTGTTAATGCAAAAATATGTATGAAAGGACACATACTTAATAATGGGAAAATGAGAAAGAAAACAAATGATGTACTATATCCTCTAGAAATGCTTGATGGATTTTTCAAAGGTTACAAAGAGATAATTTGGGAAGGAGACATTACTGTAATTTTTACGTGGAGTTCTAGTGCAAAAGATTGTATTCTTAGACAGGCTGATGTTAATAATGCTGGTGTTGAAATAAAGGATACATTACCAAAGGAAGGTAAAGTTGTAGTAGAAAATATAGAAATTAGAGTACTAGTTGTTAAATATAAGCCTAATTATGAACTAGAGCAAAGAGAAAACATACTGAAAAACCCTAAAATTCCCATATCCTTTTATGAACTACAAACTACAGAGGTGGCTGGATTGAGTGGTAAGAAAAGTTCTAAGCTAGATATCATGAACTACTATAATTCAATAGAGTTTGATATGTCTTATATTTGTTGTCTTTCAAACTAATCGAAAAAATAATCAGTTAATTGATTCACCATTATTTGACTATGTAATGCTATGTACATTATATTTGAAAAATGGAAGAAATGAAGTATTTCCTGAAGAAATGTGGAATTTAGATCCACCTTATGATTATCTGAAAGCTTATGATGCATTTCGTGAATTTAAGTGTGTTACACAATTGAAAGGAGATGCTGATGTAAGTCCTTGTAATTTTATAACAAACTATCCTATCTATGTGATTAATATGACATGTAGAAAACATGTAGTAGCTACACAAAAAAACCACAATGAAGTTTTGTGCTACTTTTAATGAAAAATACCGGATGATACACTTTCTTAAGTAATTATGTATGGAAAGAAAAATCTCACTTATGATGAACAACATAGAATACTAACTAAAAATTTTTAGGTCATTGTAGAAGCTCTAAAATTGAGCCTCCATATTTTCATCAAATTCCTTTTTTTTAAATAATATCAAAAGGCTTCATGTCTAAAAACTGTTGCCATAAATAACTGTTACAGTTTGTATCATTTACTTTTATTTCATGCTCAATATTTAAGAAATTGGCTATCTTTTCAATAAAATATTTGTATGGCAAAGCTTTGTCCTTGTAACATTTACTAAACACATCGAATACCTCTATAATACGTTCTATTTCATAACTAGTAAACGTAGATACCATTGCACCATTGCAATCGATTTTCATTAATCTAATTAGTCATAAAATTATAAACAGCCGACCAGTTGCAATGGATAAAGAATTCATTACCTAGGTTTCAACAAATTTAAATTTGTCTTCTTCAGAAGGTGGCCTAAGGACAATGAACATCATAGCTTACATTAGAAAGGTATGAAACTTAAGTCAAGAATAGATTTTAACACAAATTAGAGAGCTCTTGCATTACAAAAATATGAGAACGACGACTGGTACTTACAATTTTACATTAGTATGGACTAATGTACCATCGCCGTTTTTACAAATGTCGGCATAGATCCATTTGTCAAAATTAAAATATAGCCCTGGAAATAGGGTTTGTCACGTAAATATAAATAAGTACATGGATGTTGCAGAACTCACAACTGACTGAGTGTAATCAGCCAGCGTAGTTACTCTGCGGCCAGGGCAGGTGGCGCTCATGGCGCGAACCATGTGCCAATTGGCGTACAAAAGCAACGTGTAAATTATCAGTATTAATAACGTCCTTAGATAAAGTAACAATAAAAAGAAGGAAAGCGTTTAACGCTCCCATTATAACAGTATGGGAGCCTTGGTACAATTAATGTAATTATACATCAAAAAAGGCAGATGGCGCTTACGCCGCGAGAGTTACGCACAGTGGCATATACAGCCAAAATATAAAAATTACATTACTACATTAGTGAAGCCCACAAACGGTATATATGTCAGAACTTTAAAATTGATAATAATGGCTCTTAAGATAGAATTACGAAGCCTGGTCCACAATCCAGTTAATACACATTCGCAGGGAACCAACGTTTTAGAGCCAGACAAAATCACATAAGGGCCGATGTAGTGGCAGCCATACATCGTGAGAAAGCCACATTACATAAAGAGTAGTGAGCTTAAAGATTTGAAAGTGCATCATAGCTTCCTGAGAAAATAGACCACTGAGGTTACCAGCATTAATGTTATACCATAAACAGTACAGGTTTAAAGCCTTCAAAAAATGAAAAAAATATTATTTTACACCTTTCAAATAATACGCGATTTTCTTGATTTGTAGGCCTTTTAGTGTAGTTAGTGACAGAATTTTGAATTTTTAAAATCGTTTAATATTTAACTGAGAAACAAAAATCGATCTATTAGAGACCCGTGACAGTCGTTTTTCTCTTTACCAGCTGTAAAGAGAATGAGATAATGTATGGCTGCTGCAACGGTTTTCTCAGGTAAGTCCGCATCACTACTGTTTCCACATTGCAAGCAGAAGAGGAAATGAGATAATGATAACGCAAGCTGCAGCTCGCTACGTAGATATGTAGATAGAGTGCTGCAGCTGTGCCTTTCGTTGTAGCTCAGGGCGTAAAGGAGCGTTTGTTTCAAATCATCTAATGTTTCCTAGGGACATTATGTACTTCGAATCCTGTTCACTACTGAGTTTATTTAAAAAATCCCAGGTAGTGTTGCCTGGGGTTTCCCCATACGAGACAGGAGTTTTGCAGAAAAAAACGATGTTTTGAATGGTAAATTTACAACTATAAATTTTATTTCATACGCTTAGTGGCTCCATATACTAAAACTTTAATAAGCAAAGAGGTTAAAAAAGAATTCTCGTTTCAGTGCGATAAAAGAGTGGTTCTAGAAAATTATGATGCTCTTCTATATGGATATTAATTGAAAACCTGTAAATATGTAAACATGTAAATAATTGTATATAAACTGCACGTTTCACTGTTTTCTTTATAATCGTTTTCCAAACAACTGCTACTACACTCAACGTACCCATATACTACTTACATAGATGATTAATTAGTTGCCTATAATCGCTCGCTGCGTCATGGCCGACTGTGGGTAAAGCCAACAAAGCCAAGCATGTCTGGCTGCAATTATTCTTGGGTTACTATACCACTGCTTAGTAAGTCCCCAGGCTATCGATAGGTTTCCTGCTGTGGCAGGTATATGTTTCAATAGGTCTTTTTCTTCACCTTGCAAAGACGAATTAAGCTAACGAAATTTTCGAACGTCATCACTGAATGGTTATTCATAATGAGACTCAAAAATGTATCCCTGTATGATGTCCACTTAAGCTAGTTGAGCCATGGCGGCTGGTGCTAGGGTGCTCCACCTGCATCGCTGATATCGATATTCGGCTGTCCTGCAATCTTTGACTGCTCCCCTGGCAGTTTTCTGGGTGAACGTGTGATGAGGGAGTCTCCGGTCGGCGTTCAACGAGCCAATTTGTGTTGAAAACAAGCTTGCGTCACTAACGGTGGTGTACGGGCCTCGCCGTGCTGGCCACCCTTGTCTTTTGGCGCGAGCCGGATGTACAGTGCCGAGCTTTCGGCACCTTAACATGCAGAATAGTGGTGGGTTTGTTGTCTCACGCTGAACAGCTTCCCAGCTCGTAATTCGCAAGCTCCAAGTTACGTATGAATTTTATTGTGTGTTAAACTAAAAAGATTTTTGAAACTTATGGCGACATGGGTAGCTGTCGGAGATGGCTCTGAACTTGGTTCCACAGTGGCTATTTTTAAGGAGACTTATGTTCCACATTCCGTTTCTGTTTATCCATGGGGTGTGTGTTTTAAATGGTTATCATGCGAATTTTAACTTGTTTTAGTGCATATTGTCAGCTTTGGGACTGGCTGCGGTTGTGCACATGTCCAGGTGCCATAGAGTTGATGGTTTAATCATTTGTCACGGCAGCATTTGGCATGTTTATTTTATGTTGAAAGTGCCTAAAGGCAACTGGAAGTTTCCTGCTAATTTACTGGGAGACAGGTTATGTTAGAGTATTGCTCCATAAGAATTTGGGGGTGTGATTATTATTTATTCCAGTGTGGCTGTGATTTGACCTTGTTTTCATTGCAATCTGTTTGTGCTGCAGGCCATTTGTTAAGACTGCTTGTTCCCTGGCGTCGGCGCGGTTATGGATTGTCAGGACCGCTCATTGTGGTGCCAGTCGGATTATACATAAATATATTACCGCCTGCTATGTGACCCTGTGCACAAGCCGTGGGCGGTGAACGCTTGTATTGTCTGCCGGCCGTGATGTTATTGCTTCCAAACACTGCTATGGGCCTTAACGCTGTTCTCTAAAGTTACGTGCAATTTGGGAATCATTCTGAGTCATTATGTCCATTAGTTAAGTGAAGCCACCCTGTTATAATATTGGCGTTTTTGTGAATTATTTTACTGATTGAGTTATTAGTAGCCACTCTTATTTAATACCTATTTTAATCATTTGTGTGTCTTTAATAAACATACAAGTTGTTATTTCTGTGTGCAAGTTTGGCGACCGTGGTTGGCCCACCTTGTATTTATAGTATAAGCATGTTTTACTGTGGACCTTTATGTGGGCAGTTCAGTTTCATTAAGCTTTAAGATCTCTTGTTGTTTATGAAGTTGTGGTATTATGTGGCTGTGTAGCTTTGGTTGGAAGAGTATAATGTTATTAGTCTTTTGAGATATGGTTAAACAAGAACGATTGTTTGTGACTGATTATTTACCGTACCTACTATCGATGATTTTGGTTGCGGACGCAAAGTAATATGATTCTTACTTGTGTTTATGTAATTCAATTAAAGTGAAGATTTGTATGTCGCATCAGTAACACGGAAAATGTCCGAATTGAAGTTTATAATAAAATTTGCTTTGAGTCAAATTAAAATTGTATAGTAATCACGAGCTTGTCCAGCACCAGTGATCCTGGGCTTCATATCTCCTTTAAATAACTGTGGTGAGATTGTAATTATGATTTTCTAAAGAAATGAGTAGTATCAGGGTTCAGTAGCCGCCTTCAAAATTTGGCAAGTTAATAGCGGGTAGTTTCAAAGAACTGACACTGCCTGGCGGATTCGAGCCCAAAGGCTGCGGAAGCTGGGTGTACCCCTTCATTGAACCTCTGATAGTGGAATCAAGGAAGTCCTACGAATCCTCGAATTCCGCCCTCTCCTTACTATGATCTGCTGATTCGTCTTCAGTTTCCAGCCGTGTTTGAGACTACTCAAAATCAGTCTGAATCCAAGTTAATCGACTTAATTTTGAGTCAAGCATTTCGATGCTTGCATTGTCCGTAGACTGCACAGAGCTCGGTAAGCGCCTGAGAGCGACCTTTGCTACACCTCTCTTCTTGACTAATTTTGTTTTCCCTGAGGACTCCATTTTAGGACCAGGAAGATGATAGCAGGAAGCCAACAGTTGCACTCAAGGCTGCAGCGGCAATACGAGGCAGTACGGACTGGCGCAGCAGCGGCGTCACGGGAACTGGCAGCTGGCGTTGCAGGCGCTGCGGTTTCCGGCGCGAAGTTTTGGTGGCAGCAGGAGGTGACGTCACTGATGATACCGGCACCGACACATTTCTGTGCTTCTCGCGTTTGAGTTCGAGACACATTAAACGTTCACAAAAACGTTCCTGATCACCGTTGTTAAGGCTGCTACTGTCGAAGTCCCGAACAGGCCTTGAGACGCTCGATAGCGGTCACCAACGAAACCAATAACGCGCAGTTCACACGTGGTTTTTTAAAGTTCACAAATACCGGAAAATAAATCCGCGCGAACGTAAATTCCGCGTGGTCACTGTATCCGGCCCAGAGGACCAAAACATGTACTCACAGGCTTTTCCTCCCGTGGTGATACATTGGAGTGTGAGTGTATAGTGCGAAAGGACTCACTGTCCTCCCTTTATTTCCACTCACAGTAATAGGACGGAACAAATTGTTTGGTGTAAGTGTTTTTTAGAATAAACTTTACAACGTGCACAGGCTGCGCACCATCTGCGGCTCCCGGATAATCTGGGAGACATACACGCCCGTCCGCTACCAGGTCTCGAAGCTACCTGCTCGGCTATTACAACCGCTAATCTTACCTACGTGGCCGGCCTTTGTAGCCGAGCGGTTCTAGGCGCTTCAGTCTGGAACCGCGCGACCGCTACGGTCCCAGGTTCGAATCTTGCCTCGGGCATGGATGTGTGTGATGTCCTTAGGTTAGTTAGGTTTAAGTAGTTCTAAGTTCTAGGGGACTGATGACCTCAGATGTTAAGTCCCATAGTGCTCAGAGCCATTTGAACCAATTCTTACCTACGTGCACAAAAGACCTGGGAGATCCACTTCCGCACGTAGGTTGCAAGGTCTCCTGACAGGGAGCAGACTATACTGGAGAGTCTGACGTGCCGAGTTTGGAAGCTGCCGCTAGATGGCAGTTCGAGTGAGTTGCAGAATCCAAACATGAATTATGTTTTTACCGTTACATATAACATTTGTTATGAAACTGGTATGAAATACAGAGGACTGAAATCTTGTTACCTGTGTAAGAATGCTATTCTCATTGCCTGTATAATAGGTGAAAACGAAGCCGTTCTGGCAGTATATTAAAACTTCTTTCCAGAAGCGACTGCATATTTGTACTTGCTGCTGTTTTTGCGACAAGTTTTATTCTGACCTTGACTTGCAATGTAGCGCTGTACTTTTCCTTTCATAAGCTAACAAACGGCGTTAATATACACTGGTGTCCAAAATTATAGCAACAAACCGCTATTTGCCGATCCTGTGTCTAAGTGACGGTACAGTCATACCTACTGTCAACAGATGTCCGTACGATCGTGTTCTGCACGGAAGATGACATTCCCGTCAACGAAAAACCACGCCAGCGATGACGTCAGGGAACCCATGAGACGGAGTAGTATATGTCGGGTTGTCCCACATCCACAATCGCTGTGTACACGGTCACAGACGGTGCAGTATGCACAGAGAAGACACCTACCAGACTCTCTCCAGTGGAGAGCCGTAGGAAGAATGGAAGCAGGACAGTCGCAAACTGATGTGTCCCTATGGTTTAATGTAAATCGTTCTGTTGTTTCTCGGATTAGAGACCGAAACTGTATCCCAAACACCAGGGCAGGGCCGGCCGCTGTGACCGAGCGGTTGTAGGCGCTTCAGTCCGGAACCGCGCTGCTGCTACGGTCGCAGGTTCGAATCATGCTTCGGGCCTGGCTGTGTGTGATGTCCTTAGGTTAGTCAGGTTTAAGTATTTCTAAGTCTAGGGGACTGATGACCTCACATGTTAAGTCCCATGACAGGGCCGGCGCAAGGCACGTGCGAAACGTGCGGCCGCACGGGGCGGCACTTTCCGAGGGGTGGCAAATCTGCCGCCCCCCCCCCCTTTTTTAGGACAAACTCAACATTCATGCCCAAGAGGGGATTTGAAACCAAACGTCGGAGGGAGAGGCTTCGGGAACTACGGCATGGCGCATCGACTACCTGCCGGCAGGGGAGGGAGGTGGACTAATTTCTTCCTGAAAGTACAGAAACTAGTGGAGCTACTGCAGCTACATCTTTATCTTAAAGACAGGACCAGAAAGTTGACGAACACAGTACTGCGACCACCGCATACAGTAGCAATGCTGACGGTGGGCCATCCACAACATGTTCAACAGACCTCGTCTGGACGCAAGATCTGCTTTGTGTCGAAAGCTCCAAGATTG
Organism: Schistocerca piceifrons; assembly: GCF_021461385.2. Lineage (NCBI taxonomy): Eukaryota > Metazoa > Arthropoda > Insecta > Orthoptera > Acrididae > Schistocerca > Schistocerca piceifrons. Next base: position 670,928,535 of record NC_060139.1, read on the forward strand.
GAACATCAGGCAGGACTGAAATTAGACGACCCGATTCGGAAAATAGCGGAGGAATTTCAGCCGAGGTACTCACCACCGGGGAAGGGATTGAAGGCGAGCCTAAACTGGAAGACACAATTGACTCAGATCCCGGATGATGGCCGGAAATTATTACCGACTGCATTCGAATGACTTTGGTCATGCGAGGTTCTCCCGAGCGCATTAAGGAAGCTGAAGAATCTCCTAAAAATGCGATCAACCGTCGTTTAACCCCTGTGCACTACAGCTATTCTTTGAAGAATTTAGAAGAAACAGATAGATATTGATTCGTGAACTCAAAGAGCAAGGATGCTATGATCTGCTTTTGTTGCAAACTTTTTTCGTCATCTACAGTAAAAATTGCAAAGAACGGTATAAGCGACTGGCGGCATCTTGCTTCGTATCTCGAAAGTCACGGGAAGTCTACCGAGCATTTGAAATCACATGAAAAGTGGATCGTGTTTTCCGAGGGACTGAAAAAGTCACGAACTGTCGACGCCCACCATCATAGGCTTCTGAATACTGAAAGCGAACATTGGAAAAATGTTCTTGAGCGCTTAATAGCAATAATTCATTTCTGGATCGGCAATGTCTGCCTTTCAGAGGACGTACAGATACACTCTTTCAGTATGACAACGGAAACTTCTTGAAACTCTCTGAATTATTCGGAAAGTTCGACACTGTGATGATGGAGCACCTGCACAGTCAAAGCAAGATGAGAACAAGGGTCATCATTCTCTTGGGAAAGAAACACAGAATGAAATAATTCATCTTATTGGATCATATGTAACCAACAACATTCTATTAACGATGAAATCTGAAAAGTATAATTCTGGACTGCACACCAGATATTTCAAAAGTTGTGCTACGTTTCGTCCAGGAGACAAGTCTCGACGGGGTATACGATGTCCGAATTCAGTAGCGTTTCCTGGGATTTCTTTCAGTGCCCGATTCTTCAAGCTCCACTTTGAAACAGGTCGTACTCAAGTTCTTGGAAGATAAAAAAATCCTGTTGTGTAATATGAGAGGGCAAGGATACGACAATGGAGCAAACATGAAAGGAAAGAAGTCTGGTCTCCAGAAAAGAATCAGTCACTCATTGAATCTTGTTGTAGACGACGCCGCTATGTCTTCTAATTATGCTGTTTCCATGTTTTCGACAGTGAAAAGCTTGTATGACTTCTTCTCGTCCTCCGTTCGACGTTGGGATGTCATGAAGAAGTATCTGCCTAACCTGTGCTGAAACCACTGAGCGATACTAGGTGGGAATGTCGCATCGATGCACTTACTCCCCTGAGGTTTCAAATTGGAGGTGTTTATGATGCACTGGTTCAGATATCAGAAGAACTTGATGGCATGACGGCTCACGAAGCAACGTCATTTTTCTCTGGTAATCTGGTACGACGTTCTGCTTCCCATCAGTGTAGTCAGTAAAACCCTCCAGGCCATTGACATAAATGTTTCTGAGGTCGTGGAAATGCTTGAAAAAACGAAAGCATATTTTGAGACCTGCAGAACAGAAGAAAAGTTTGTGTCTTTCTTGACGGATTCCAAAGAATTGGCTACAGAATTAGAGCTAGAAGATCTAACGTTACCACGGATAAGTGTTTCCCGGCGACGAAGTAAGAATCCAATACGCTTTACCTATGGAGGAAGGGTGAGACAATAGATGATCCAACAAAACGTTACAAGATTGAATTCTACTATTATCTTTTAGATACAGTAACCACATCTTTGATGAAAGATTCAATCAACTGAAATCTTTGATTTTCTCTACAACATCGGCGAGCTGAAGAATGCACCTCCTGATGGCCTGGACACAAAGTGTAGAAACCTCGCAGCGGTTTTGCAAGATCATGAGTCAAGCGACATTGATGCACTGGAGTTGAGGGAAGAACTAAAAGTGCTTTCAACATTGTGGAAACCTGGAATAAGTCAAAAAGAGACTCTGAAGTTTATAGGAAGACATAATTTTTCCCGTGATGTTAACATTACTCTGAGAAATCTCCTAACACTCCCAGCGACAGTTGCTTGTGGAGAGAGGAGTTTCTCAAAACTGTAATTGATAAAGACATATCTCCGATCAACGATGAGCCAAACTCGTTTGAATGACCTTGCAACAATATCGATTGAGCACGAGCTTGCAGAGGACTTAAATTACACAGATAGTGAGAAAGAGTTTGCACAAGCAAAAGTCAGCAAGGTTCGATTTGTCTAGCAGTTTTTTAAATTTTTATATTATGATCAGTGTCTTGGTTATTTACTGTGTTGTTTCTCATTTCGTTCAACATTAAATAGTTATTGTAAATATTATTGTTCAAATCAAATTATCGTTAAATTGTAAATATGTTTTGTTTTCGTTGAATAAATTATTTGTTCACAAACATTGAAAAATGTTTATTTACGTTAACTGTAAGTTCAAGCCACGTGTTATTGGCCGAGCGGTCTAAGGCGCTGCAGTCATGGACTGTGTGGCTGGTCCCGGCGGAGGTTCGAGTCCTCCCTCGGGCATGGGTGTGTGTGTTTGTCCTTAGGATAATTTAGGTTAAGTAGTATGTAAGCTTAGGGACTGATGACCTTAGCAGCTAAGTCCCATACGATTTCACACACATTTGAACATTTCTGTAAATTCACAAGGCTTATTAAAATTATCTAGATTTCTTCAATCAGGTTTGACTCCATTTTTGAGCTGGTGCCCTAGGTAGACCTGAAAAGTAAAAACAAAAATTGCGATTGATTGCTGACATTTTATACAGATTTTTTTAAATAAAATTCCACAAACGTTTTGTAAAACAAAAAAAACAAAAAACAAACAAAAAACGGGGGGCGGCAATTTAGCAGCTCGTACGGGGCGGCACTTGGTCTTGCGCCGGCCCTGCCAAAGGTTAGAGCCATTTGAACCAGGGCATGACCGACCACGTGTGACATCAGCAAGAGAGGACTGTTATTTGGCTGTAAGAGCACGACGGTACCGCTCTAGTTCTGCAAGGCAACTACCATCTGGACGTGTTGTGTCGTGGCAAACGATGTAGAGAAGGTTTCAGCAGAGTGGCCTTTATTATCGGGGATGTTCAAAAATGGTTCAAATGGCTCTGAGCACTATGGGACTCAACTGCTGAGGTCATTAGTCCCCTAGAACTTAGAACTAGTTAAACCTAACTAACCTAAGGACATCACACACATCCATGCCCGAGGCAGGATTCGAACCTGCGACCGTAGCGGTCTCGCGGTTCCAGACTGCAGCGCCAGAACCGCGCGGCCACTTCGGACGGCTCGGGGATGTCTGACGTGTCTTCTCGGAAGGGAACGTCTAGAATGGAGTCCTCAACATGCCACCTGGACGGTCGAACAATGGGCCAATGTTCTTTTCAGAGATGAGTCCTGATGTGATTCTCTAAGGATTCGCATCTGGAGGGAACGCGGAACATGATTTCGGGACCCAAACTTTGTAGTAAGAGACCGATATCGAGGAGGATCCCTTATGATGTGGGCAGGGACTATTCATGAAACTGTACAGGTGAATAGGTAAGATTTAACTGCTGTCAGGTATCGTGACGAGATCTTGCGACCTCTTGTGTGGTTGTTGCGAGGTTCTGTGGGCCCGGCCTTTGTACTGATGGACGATAATGTTCGAACTCACATAGCGCGGGTGGTTGATGTTTTCTTGAAAACGGAAGACATTGCACGCATGGCTCCGATATGGTTCCCATAGAGCATATCTGGGATGCATTGCGAAGATGGGTTGCAACACGTCAGTGTCCACCGACCACTCCCCAAGACTTGCGAACAGCTCTGCAGGAAGAATGGGTGTTATTGCCTCAACATGAGATTGATGACATCATGTCCTGTCGTTGTCAGGCCTGTGTTGCCGCCAAAGGTGGTTACACTCCATATTAGCACATTAATCAGTTGTCGGAATGTGTGTGCAAATCCGTTAAGTTGGGAGAAACGAAGAACATTTATGCATGCTTGAGTTTTGCAGAATATTATTTCATTCTCTTTAAAAATGACTTGAGATTAGAAGTTATATTGTTTCTTTGCTCGTCTCTTCTTACGACTTAACTGCAACTTCTCACATCATTGCGGGTTTGTTGGTCGGTGCGTCCTAGTTTAATGCTCCGGTAAAGATGTTATCACGCATTATTGCTCAGTACATGTGAGTGTAACACAGCATAAAACGTATCCTTGTGATTGTACTTGACTGTATTGGACGCAGTTTGGCTTTTGCTTCTCGTGAAACGAAATCCAATGAGCTTCAAGCAAACGGGGAAGAATACATGGCGTAATGTTTAATTAAGGTTTATTCTTATGATGAACAGAGTATAGTAGTATATCACGGTGACACGAAGAAATTTGAAATTCAATGCTGAATGGCTGAATGACTGGAAGTTTGAGGATATCAGGGTCCACAAAATGTCAGACTTACAGGCGTATTGCACAGTACGCAGGAAGTTTTCCGCTCTCAGCAACGTGTATAGATGGCCGTAATCGGCATTGCGAAATGAGCTAAGCACTTCAAGGCAGTCGCGGCGGGCAAAATGACAGCCGACATTCGTCTTTTTCGTCAGTCCTCGGTGAGTGAAGTGCTACGACTGTTAACTGATGCACAACATCTCACTGACCTTAATGAGATTTTCTTTTCAATGACTGCCTTGTTTTTTTTGTCCTGCCACTTTGGTGATGCGTTAGGCCGTTAAAAGGGTATTCTAATACTGTTTTAAAACGTAAGCGAGGAAAACAGGAACGTCGGTCGTGCTGGGAAACATTGCCAACAGAGCGGCACTCGAAAGTGATGGACAGACTGGCATTTATGACGCACCATTGCGCAGGTTGATGTAACATATCCTTTTCTAATGTAAAATTTTGGCACTCATTAAAGAAACTTGCCACTGGATTTTCACTTCAAATGGTTCAAATGGCTCTGAGCACTATGGGACTTAACATCTGTGGTCATCAGTCCCCTAGAACTTAGAACTACTTAAACCTAACTAACCTAAGGACATTACACACATCCATGCCCGAGGCAGGATTCGAACCTGCGACCGTAGCAGTCGCGCGGTTCCGGACTGCGCGCCTAGAACCGCTAGACCACCGCGGCCGGCGGATTTTCAGTGAAGAGGGGGAGCGGGTATCGGCAAGGTACTAAAAATGGTTCAAATGGCTCTGAGCACTATGGGACTCAACATCTTAGGTCATAAGTCCCCGAGAACTTAGAACTACTTAAACGTAACTAACCTAAGGACATCATACACACCCATGCCCGAGGCAGGATTCGAACCTGCGACCGTAGCAGTCCCGCGGTTCCGGACTGCAGCGCCAGAACCGCTAGACCACCACGGCCGGCGGCAAGGCACTCCTCGCTACCCTACTTTCCATATGTTTCTGTTCTTCTTGCTTTCCTCTATAAACGAGGGGGCTGATTTCATTAATACCTTCTTCATTGCGCGTGTTTTTTGAAACTGAACATACCAACTAGTGACAACGACTCTTCTTGCCCTGTTGTTCATACCTGCCAACTCTCCTGATGTAGGCGGGAGACTTCCAACCATCTTCTTCTCCCGCCTCCCGATTATTTCATTTTATCTCCCGATTTGTAACTAATGATCGTCAAACCTAAGACTGCTGTTTTAAAAACCCATCATTTCGGTTTCTGGCCAGTTGTGGAAGGTCCTTTGCTTATTAGTCTTTTTAATCGGTGTAATACTCAGAGTTTGTACAAATCAGGAAGTCTGTGCAGACTAAAGGAGGACTGAGACCGAGAATCGATCACTTTTGGAGAGGCTTACCGGATGGCGATACCACTTCTCAGCATTTGTATAGCTGTCTACAAAGGTTTCTCATTCCGAGCCATGGTCAAGCCTTTGTAGAGCAAGGTTTTTCAATTAATAAAGAGTGTTGATAGAGAGCCAAGAAGTCAAGTCACTGATAGCCATACGTCAAGTATATGACGGGCCTGAAATCAGCTAGCGTTGTCTTCAAGATTGACGTTAACAGGAGAATGATTCTGGACTATCTCAATGGTCGAGATCGGTACGGTGAGGCTTTTAAGCAAAAGCAATGCAAAGAAGGAGAGAAGCCGAGAGAGCTCGACGGAAGAGGTCCGTCGTCCACCAAGTAAAAAAACTGGATGCCAAAAGGTCACGGATACTGGCCAAAAGGGTCACTGTACTTCGTGGAATTAATGAAGAGCTCGCCTCTCTCACAAATGAGTTTTGGCTGGTATTCACTGACGGATTTGAATTGTTTGTTTGATAAATTACATAGTATTATTATTGGACAGAGGTAAGTCACAAAACGTACTCCAGTTCTGTTCTTATTTTTTAAACTTTAATGGTATATTACAAGCATATTTCTTTTATGTTTGGTCTGATGGATTATTTTGTCTGAAAAGTTCATAAATTCTATATGGTAGGATGAAGATGTTACCAAAGCATGAAACTTAATGAAAAAGGTACATTTTGACGTTCAGTTTTCCAGGCTTGTCAGGATATAAATATGTGTTTTATACACTCTAGTTTGTCTCCATTTTTTTCCAAACCCCCTTCTAATGTTTTGTTCCAGAATCTTGACCCTAGCAGACAGTCCATAACAATTCATGATAATTAAGGGAAATAATGTCCAGGCAACTTAATTGCCAGACGTAGACTGCACACAAAGAAAAGAAAATTCCTAAAGAAATTAGATACAAAATGTGTGACATAAACAGATGCCAAAAAGTATGTCAAGCCATGTATCTTAAAACATTTGTTACCCCATTTCCAGAGTTGTGAGTCCGCAGCTCGTGGTCTCGCGCTCGCGTTCTCGCTTCCCGAGCACGGGGTTCCGTGTTCGATTCCCGGCGGGGTCAGGGATTTTCACCTGCCTCGAGATGACTGGGTGTTTGTGTTTTCCTCATCATTTCATCATAATTAATGAAAGTGGCGAGATTGGGCTGAGAAAAGGCTGGGAATTTGTACGGGCGCTGATAACCGCGCAGTTGAGAGCCGCACAAACCAAACCAAACATCGTCATCATCATCCAGAGTTGTGAAGGAGCCTCACAACCATTTTGTGGATGAACCTTTTACTTCACAGCCTTTCAGGCACATGTCGTTACCCATATCACTGTTTCAGTCTGCCAGTACCTATCTCAGCTCTCCAAATTCAATTGGAGTTCTGTGCAGAAGTATAGTTTAGTGTCCTAACCGAACAGACACTTCTTATCTGTCAGGAGCGTGTATGGCAACTGATAATCATCCATGCAAGGAAAGCTGTATTCTGAAGAATAGTTTCTTATGTCATCTCTGTTGCAATATTTGTTCTCAGCCTATGATTTGGAAATGACTTATATGGTTTGAGACAAAATTTAAAAAAGAGAGAGCTGTAAATCAATATTGTTAATGCATAGGTGAATTGCCATTTCCAACTATGTGTTACAAGCAAGTGTATTATAGTTATGCTTAGAATTGTTATTAAAAATTTTATATTCTTACTTAATAACTTTTCAGATATATTGTGTGTGATGTTAAGCAGGTAAAACATTCAGTCTTAGCTGAAAGTTAACTTCAAGTATAATTTTAATGTTCCTATGTCTGTACCTAGTAAAAATGTGATAACTCTTGTGTAAAAAAGATGAAGAAATCTATTGTTAGTTTTTTTTACATGTATGTCTTGTTGTATTACTTTAGCACTTGTATATGGCTGTTCAATTTGCTTAGTCCTCCAGTCCCAGAGGGCAATTATTGGGACTGCTGATAATTATTGAGACTGCAGCTATGTAAAAATGCATGCTCTGTTATTTAAGACTGAATATAATGCCTAAATCCTTTGATTGTTCATTTTATACAAGGAGTGTATTTTCTCAAAACCCGTCAGGTTAGCCGAGAGCATTAAATGCGCTGCTTCCTGGACTCGGGTGGGTGCGCCGGCAGATTAACGACGACAGTCAGTGTGCCGGCCAGCCTGGATGTGGTTTTTAGGGGTTTTTCCACATCCCGCTAGGTGAATACTGGGCTGGTCCGCACGTTCCACCTCAGGTACACGGCTCACAGACATCTGAACATGTTTGCACTTTTCCATGGATTACACTAGTCACAGACAGTTGGGGTCCACTAATTCCATCCTGGGCGGGGGAGGGGGGGTGTGCAGGGTGGTGGCAGGTGGCAGGAAGGGCATCTGGCCACCCCTTAAACTAACTTCCGTTTAAACTTGCCGACCCTGTGTGATGCGGGAAAAGGCACAAGCGAGAGAGAATGTGTGTTTCTTCAAAGCTTAAATTTGTTTGAATTTTACGTGGAAGGACTGTGTCACCTAATGTACTGAAAATTGCTGAATTTTCACATATTCTAGCACCTAATAAAAAGACAAAACTGCTGTTCAGTTGACAAGTTTTGATATAAAAGCAGTTTTGACAAACGTCAACTTTCATATTGATTTTAATGTGATGAACAGTTTTCTGTTCATATTAAATTCTTGCACTATGATTCAGACAATTTGTATCATGATTTGATGCCATCACGTACATTTAAAAGATTTGATTCCATGGAAAATGTGTTTTATGTTTAAAAGCATTGATGGAAGCCATCACATGGTCCCAGCATAAACATCTTATAATCAAAGTATTCAACATGATGTACGATATTTTGGTAACTAAATATGCCATGAAAGTTTCTTTTAAATGATGATTTCATAATGGGTCACCGTCAAAGCCATTATATGAAAAATTATTTTAGCCAAGTGAAACGCTCTGTAGACATTTCAGTTCTTTGCTTTGATAAATTTGTGTTTTAAAGGATATATTGGAGACATACAGATGTCTGTCAGTATTTGTTCTGCATTTGAAGTCGACTGATATTTCTGTACATTCTTACCTAAGTGTTTTGCAATGAAATGTTCACGATCTGTGTATTTAAAAATTGAACAAAGAAACTAAAAGTGTAAGCTAACAGTAGCAGAAGAAAAGTTCTTGAATAAATGTTTTTGTCTCAGTTTTTTTTATTTAGTGTCAGCAACAATGGGATTGCTTTAATTCAAAGTCAGAGTTGACTGGTTAATAAAAACAGGCTTTCATTAAGACAACTTACCTATTTACTTACCCTTCAGTTCATAAATCCTGTAAAGGTGACAACTTGCAGTTGATTCAATCTAGAGGGTTAATAACACGTTTAGAAATACAAAAGCCCTTACTTTTTTTGTCAACTTACATCTTTATGTACCCATGATATCTCAAAATTTGTCAGGGAAAATGCTAAAATTTGTCTGTAAATCAGAGAAATACCAAGGTATTTCACTTGGGGAAACTTGTGGTACCCTGGTCAAGCTCCCATACTTTAGTTCAACTGTTGAAAAATAGCTAACATACATATAAACAAGCTTTATAACTTAGGCTTCAGAATCAAGAAATAGACAACGTAGCATATAAGGATCAGTAAAGGCCGCAAAGAGTGGAGGTAAATCAAGACTACAACATGAAAACGAGATTACAGTGGTTGTTGGGTGTTAGAGATGAGAAGACTGGTTGAAATCATTGCTGGTATCTTAGTTCTGAATAACTGGTCTTTTTCGGTACTTCTTTGGTCTCTGTTATAACGTGTTTTTTATTTTTTACTAACATGAATAAGAAACCGAAATATCAATAGGACATAGCAGCAGTGCTAAATCTTTTCGTTTTTGAATCAACTCTTTCTAAAAAAAGGAGTAATACAGGGTGAACACAAAGTCCGGGAACACTTTCAATCATTTATTGTACCAGAACTAAACACTTTACAGATGTCATACACATTGCATTTTGAAGGGAAACTCTGCAAGTTTTTTACAAACATTCGATATATGAACAATGAGTGACTTGGCAGACTTCATTTTGGTAATCGAATTCTTGCCATAGCCGTCTCAGCATGGCATCATTGACTGTGGCAGTCGCTTCCCGTATTCGCTTCCGGAACTCTGCTACATCACTTGGTAGAGGCGGGACATACAACAGATCTTTAATGCGTCCCCACAGAAAAAGTCACACAGAGTGAGATCTGGTGGTTGGGGAGGCCATTTCACGAAACAGCTGTGCACTTATGTAGCACGGCCGAGCTATTGATGCGGCAGCATTGAGCTTCTGGACTAGCTCCAATTTGAATGATTTCGTAGACACCTTCTGTCGCAGGACTTTCCACACTGTCACTGGAGCCATTTCGAGTTCACGGGATGCACGACGCCCTGATTTCTTTGGACTCCTTATGAATCTCTCTCATACGTACTCCACATTCACTCCACTCACACTGGGACGTCCACTTCTCTTTTCCGGGTACAACCAACCCGTCGTAACGAATTTGTTGTGCCAGTGGTAAATGGCCTTCCTTGTTGGTGGCTTCTTACCGTACTTGGTTTTAAACTTCCTTTGAACAGCTGTAGCACACTTGTTTTTGTCGAACTCCAACACACAGAAAGCTCGCTCCACACCTGAACTCGCCATGTTTCAAATGGCTCTGAGCACTATGGGACTTAACTACTGAGGTCATCAGTCCCCTAGAACTTAGAACTACTTAAACCTAACTAACCTAAGGACATCACACACATCCATGCCCGAGGCAGGATTCGAACCTGCGACCGTAGCGGTCACGCGGTTCCAAACTGACGCGCTTAGAACCGCACGGCCACAACGACCGGCTCGCCATGTTTGCGACTAGCGCTGACTATCGGCAAATTACGAAACTACGCTGTGGCGGTAGACATGAAAAAAACGTTCAGGGTTTCTCTTCAAAATGACATTTCAATGATATCTCTACAGTGTTTGGTTCTTGAGCAATAAATAATTCAAAGTGTTCTCGGACTTGATGTATACCCTGTATTAGTTTGTGAAATTTACATAGGTTTGAAAAATTGCGTTATTTTAGAAAATGGGAAAAGCGATCAGTGCTATTTTAATAATAATGCCGACAGAAACGAACAACAAACACTTAGCAGTCTTTTTTTTTCTGATTCATCAGTCTTCTGACTGGTTTGACGCCACCTGCCACGAATTCCTCTCCTGTGCCAACCTCTTCATTCCAGAGTAGCACTTGCAACCTACGTCCTGTATTATTTGCGAGACGTATTCCAATTTCTGTCTTCCTCTACAGTGTTCTCGGACTTGATGTACACCCTGTATTAGTTTGTGAAATTTACATAGGTTTGAAAAATTGCGTTATTTTAGAAAATGGGAAAAGTGATCAGTGCTATTTTAATAATAATGCCGACAGAAACGAACAACATACACTTAGCAGTCTTTTTTTTCTGATTCATCAGTCTTCTGACTGGTTTGACGCCACCTGCCACGAATTCCTCTCCTGTGCCAACCTCTTGATTCCAGAGTAGCACTTGCAACCTACGTCCTGTATTATTTGCGAGACGTATTCCAATTTCTGTCTTCCTCTACAGCTTTTTTTCCCTCTACAGCAACCTCTAGTACCACGGAAGTCATTTCCTAATATCGTAACGGATATCCTTCATCCTGCCCCTTCTCCTTGTCAGGGTTTCACACGTATTACTTTCCTCTCCGATCCTGCGCAGATACTCCTCATTCCATAACTTATCAATCCACGTAATTTTCAACATTGGACTGTAACACTTGATCTCAAATGCATCGATTCTCTTCTGTTCGAGTTTTCCCACAGTCCAAAGTTTCACTACTGTACACTGTTGTGCTCCAAACGTACATTCTTAGAAATTTCTTCATCATATTAAGTCCTGTGTTTGATAGCTTCTCTTGGCCAGGAATGCACTTCTTACCAGTGCTAATCTGCTTTTGATATCCTCCTTGCTCCGCACGTCATTGATTATTTTGCTGCCTAGGTAGTAGAAACTTAACATCAGGGTTGATGCTCACGAAATAGATGAAATTAAGGAATTCTACCATCTAGGCAGTAGAATACCTTAACTTTATCCACTTCATGACGAGCAATCCTGATGTTAAGTTTCTCACTGTTCTCATTTCTGCTACTTCTCATTACTTTCGTTTTTTTCCCCAGATTTACTCTCAATCCATATTCTGTACTCATTAGACTCTTCATTCTGTTCAGCAGATCATGTAGTTCTTCTTCACTTTCAGTCAGTACAGAAATGTCATCAGCGAATCGTATCATTGATATCCTTTCACCTTGAATTTCAGTAACACTCCTGAACCTTTCTTTTATTTCTATCATTGCTTCTTCGATCTACAGATCGAACAGTAGGAGCAAAATACTCCATCCCTGTCTTACATTCGTTTTAATCCGAGTACTTCGTTCGAGTTCATCCACTGTTATTTTTCCCTTTTGGCTCTTATACATACTGTATATTACCAATCTCTCCCTGTAGTTTACCCCTATTTATCTCAGAATTTCGAACATATCGCACCATTTTTACACGGTCGAACGCTTTTTAGGTCAGCTGGGTCGTGTACTCGGATGACCTATGCGGGTAAGGCTACGGGTAAGGCTACTTATCATGATAAGCTGAAGATCTGAGTTCGAGTCATGGTCTGGCACAAATTTTCATATATTACCATTGATTCATTTCCATGCCCAAATGCAGCTAATTTCATTGCAAACCACTGGATATGGGACATCGTGATTGTATATGCCCATAATCATTCCATGTATAAAGTCGTTCAAATTCTTGGTGTATCAAACGGACTGTCCACGATGTCTACAAGAAATGTAGTACCACTTGCAATCATGTAACACGATGTAAGAGAAGTGGGTTTAGTAATATCCTAATTGTCGGTGAAAAGTGTCACTCTTTGTTAGCGAGAATCGGTTTCAAATCCGACAGGAAATGACTTGCACCCATTGATTCATTATACCTTGAGCATGAACCAGAATCTTTCTTTTCAATATTCTGTGTGAGCAAGTGCTGCTCTCTGTTTTAAGTTTTCATGGTGAGTATTCTTGTACGCTAGGTTCAGGAGCACTCAAGCACTCATAGAAGTTCAACAGACCCGCTAAATTTTCCGTTCTTAATACCACAGAAAATTTCTTGCAACAGCAAATGGAACGTAGCACTCAAGCTGTAGAGCGTCTAACCGTAGATGTTTGAGCTTTATATGACATATCTGAACAAACTTTACGTCTCTTCTCCTCACCGAAATGAGGTCATTATGAAAGGTAAAGTGGGTGTTACACTTTATTAGCGTATATGACGGCAGTATCTGTTTCCGAAAGAACAGTTACCGTTGATGACCATGCAGCTTTGCTAGAAATGAAATGATAATTAAATGGACACCGTACCTGCAAACAGGCCTTGATGTACTTCATTGGAGACATGTTGAAAATGTGTGCCCCGACCGGGACTCGAACCCGGGATCTCCTGCTTACATGGCAGACGCTCTAATTATCTGAGCCAACGAGGGCACAGAAGATAGGACTTATTCCTTGCACGCTCCCCGTGAGACCCACATTCCCAACATGTCCACACCAATACATTCGTAGTGCGCCTAATAGATGTTTACCCATCATACTTATTACTCGTGGCAGATTAATCTACAAAGTCCCGTACGAGTTCGGGCATAGCGTGTGCGTTCGCACAAGAAGGGAATGTGTCTCAGTGGGAGCGTGCAAGGGATAAGTCCCGGCAGGCGCACTATCCTCTGTGCCCTCGGTGGCTCAGATAGATAGAGCGTCTGCCATGTAAGTAGGAGACCCCGGGTTCGAGTTCCAGTTAGGGCACACATTTTCAACATGTCCCCAATGAAGTACATCAAGGCCTGTTTGGAGCTAGGGTGTCCATTTAATTATCACTTTATTAGTGTGATATCTCCTTCAGGTGATTAATTTTTCTCGTATAGTGTACTTACCTCACTTTCATATAGTATTTAATTCATTTTACAATATGCAATGTGAAGATATTTTTGGTGGTTTGATTTACAACTTCGTCGAGTTCTACTGTTCGTTCAGAGGTTCACCTTGTGAAATATGGCCGAGATATTCATAGGCCACCGCCTCCGTCATGAATCGACAAAAAATTGGTAGAGAAGGTATCAAAGAGTGAAGACAATAAAAGTAAAGTGAGGGTCGACGCTGCAACGGTCGACAACACCATCAAAGACGTTTCAGGTTACACGAGCTGCATCTTTAGAATAGTGGCAACCATTAGGTGGGACGAAAGCAGCTCCTGCTGTGAACTGCCGCTCATAGTTCAGTGCCGCTACGCAGAGGGAGGCACTCTTACCGTGATGCGAAAGGATCACCGAGTATTGCAGAAGGAGCCGTTGTTGCAGTGCGAGCTGTTACCAGAGGTGCACAGTGACGTGAGAGCGGTGGAGGGACAGGAGTTAGACCCGCTGGCCGTCCCCTGCTACCTGTTTGGGAGGCAGCCCACTGATTTCCTGCTGATGGACGGCCTGTCAGCGGATGGATTCAGCTTGGCCGAGGTTGACCTGCCGCTTGACTACCAACATTGCGTGTTAGCCTTGCGAGCGAACTCCCGCCTTCACGCGAAACTGCTCAAGGAAAGGCCAGAGTGTCGGCCACGTTTTCCTCCAAAATTCGCGAATGAGTTCCAGGAACACTTTCTTGGGCGGATAATACTTCCACGTCAACTGATACAGTGCATGGCGACATCTGCAAAAATAACTTCGTGCTTAAATATGTTGGAGGGAGCCGGCCGAAGTGGCCGTGCGGTTAAAGGCGCTGCAGTCTGGAACCGCAAGACCGCTACGGTCGCAGGTTCGAATCCTGCCTCGGGCATGGATGTTTGTGATGTCCTTAGGTTAGTTAGGTTTAACTAGTTCTAAGTTCTAGGGGACTAATGACCTCAGCAGTTGAGTCCCATAGTGCTCAGAGCCATTTGAACCATTTGTTGGAGGGAACCCCACCGGTGTTAGGATTCTCTACTTTCAGGTGCATGAGAATGTGCTATTTATTAGCGTTATTATTAAGCGATGTTTTACCCTTGTTGATAAACTGTTTCCATCTATAGAAGCCCAGTTTAATATGACGTAGATAAATAAAATGGCGATGTAAGAGTTGTTGTTGTCGTCTTCAGGCTGAAGACTGGTTTGATGGTGCTTTATATGGAATTCTGTTCTCTTCAAGGCTCCTCATCTCCGTATTACTGCAACCCACGTCCATTTGAATCCGCTAAGTGTATTCGAGGTGTAGTCTGTCCTACAATTTGTGTTCAAAAATGTTCAAATGTGTGTGAAATCTTATGGGACTTAGCTGTTAAGGTCATCAGTCCCTAAGCTTACACACTACTTAACCTACATTTTCCTAAGGACAAACACACACACCCATTCCCGAGGGAGGACTCGAACCTCCGCCGGGACCAGCCGCACAGTCCATGACTGCAGCGTCTTAGACCGCTCGGCTAATCCCACGCGGCTACAATTTATTTCACCAACTAGCTTCCATTATGTACTTTATGATTGCTTGATGCCTCAATATGTCTCCTGTCAACTCCTTTTTTCTTCTACTCAAGTTGTGAAATACTATTTGTCTCCATAAGTACTTCCTCTTTAGTTATCAGATCTACGCATATTATCTTCAGCATCCTTATGAAGCACATTTCAAAATGCACCTATTTTCTTCTTGTCTGAAATGCTTACCATCTTTGTTTTAGTTCCATACAAGCCTACGCTCCAGATAAATATTTTAAGAAGAAACTTAGTACCACTTATACGTATGTTAGGTGTTAAGGAATTTTTCTTTTGCGGAAACTGGTCAGTGGCCATTGCCAGTCTTCATTTAAATCACCTCTTCTTCAGCCATCGTCAAATTGTTTGTGCCCAAAATAGCAGAACACATCAATTTCTTTTAGTAGCTGATTTTGGCTTCCCTCAGAAGCAGCCGGTTTAATTCGACTACTTTCCATTATACTGATTTTACTTTGTTAATGTTTAACTTACAACCTCTTTCCAGAATGCATTTCTTTCAATTACTCTTGCAAGCCGTCTATAACAGAAATATAATGCCTTCTGAAGACCCCAAAGTTTTTATTTCTTCTCCCTGAACATTCATTTTCTTTGCAAATTACTCGTTGGTTTCCTTTAGTGCTTGCTCAATGTACAGACTGAGGAGAAAGCTGCAGCCCTGACTCACTCCCTTTTCAACTACTGCTTCCATTACATGTCCTTGTATTCTCATTAGTGAAGTCTGGTTTCTGTGCAACCTATGGATCCTAGGGAATAAATATATCTTGTAATGCAGAAAGGTATGTGTAACTGTCAACTGGGAACAGCTCTGATATTAATGTTGGGGGTCCTTAGAAGAATTACTGCAGACTACAGAAGAAATTAAGCCAGGTAACTGAGCAATTTCATTATGACACCAAGTCACATAAGGCAAGATGATTAAAACGAAGCTTTGTCGATAGCGACGGAAGAGTAGAACGTAAGTGTTAATAGCGAAAAAAAAAAAAACAAAACAAAAAAAACTAGCGGGCCGGTTTCGGCTCCTGAAAGCCACCCTAAGTGATATCGACATTTCCTACCTGAATGGGAAGTAAGAACTTAAGTAGTATATAGTTAGACAAATGTAAAAAAAAAGTCTAGAAAACAATGCGCCAGGTGAAAGGTTTTATATTACGACAATATGAACAGATTCAAATTTGAAATGCAAAGACAGAAAAAATATACAGTACTTACGTAGCAGAACTCGTATTATGAGACGAAGCTCCAGCGCTCTAGAACAGTATGACGAAACGAGAACAATGTGCAAAGTTACAAGCAGGGTAGGAGGAGTGTTGGCCTTCCTTCGGTATCCCCTTCTGGCACCTCCATTTCCGCTTCATCATACTACACTGAGCTTTCTTATCCTATGACAAAGTTTACTCTGTGAGTCATGTGTACTATTTCTTCTCTTTTTCTATTTAGAGCTTGTACACAAGAAGATCATAATAGCGAAATCCTGTTGTTGCTGCCGGCCGGTGTGGCCGTGCGGTTCTAGGGGCTTCAGTCTGGAACCGCGTGACCGTTAAGGTCGCAGGTTCGAATCCTGCCTCGGGCATGGATGTGTGTGATGTCCTTAGGTTAGTTAGGTTTAAGTAGTTCTACGTTCTAGGGGACTGATGACCACAGATGTTAAGTCCCATAGTGCTCAGCGCCATTTGAACCTGTTGTTGCTGTGATCTTCAGTCCTGAGACTGGTTTGATGCAGCTCTCCATGCTACTCTATCTTGTGCAAGCTTCTTCATCTCCCAGTACCTACTGCAGCCTACATCCTTCTGAATCTGCTTAGTGTATTCATCTCTTGGTCTCCCTCTGCGATTTTTACCCTCCACGCTGCCCTCCAATATTAAATTGGTGATCCCTCGATGTCTCAGAATATGTCCTACCAACCGATCCCTTCTTCCAGTCAAATGGTGCCACAAGCTCCTCTTCTCCCCAATTCTATTCAGTACCTCCTCATTAGTTATGTGATCTACCCATCTAATCTTCAGCATTCTTCTGTAGCACCACATTTAGAAAGCTTCTATTCTCTTCTTGTCCAAACTATTTATCGTCCATGTTTCACTTCCATACATGGCTACACTCCATACAAATACTTTCAGAAATGACTTCCTGACACTTAAATCTATACTCGATGTTAACAAATTTCTCTTCTTCAGAAATGCTTTCCTTGCCATTGCCAGTCTACATTTCATATACTCTCTACTTCGACCATCATCAGTTATTTTGCTCCCCAAATAGCAAAACTCCTTTACTCCTTTAAGTGTCTCATTTCCTAATCTAATTCCCTCAGCATCACCCGACTTAATTCGACTACATTCCATTATCCTCGTTTTGCTTTTGTTGATGTTCATCTTATACCATCCTTTCAAGACACTGTCCATTCCGTTCAACTGCACTCCCAAGTCCTTTGCTGTCTCTGACAGAATTACAATGTCTTTGGCGAACCTCAACGTTTGTGTTTCTTCTCCATGGATTTTAATACCTACTCCGAACTTTTCTTTTGTTTCCTTTATTGCTTACTCAATATACAGATTGAATAACATCGGGGACAGGCTAGAACCCTGTCTCACTCCCTTCCCAACCACTGCTTCCCTTTCATTCCCCTCGACTCTTATAACTGCCATCTGATTTCTGTACAAATTGTAAATAGCCTTTCGCTCCCTGTATTTTACCGCTGCCACCTTCAGAATTTGAAAGAGAGTATTCCAATCAACATTGTCAAAGGCTTTCTCTAAGTCTACAAATGCTTTCTTCTAAGATAAGTCGTAGGGTCAGTTTTGCCTCACGTGTTCCCACATTTCTACGGAATCCAAACTGATCTTCCCCGAGGTCAGCTTCTACCATTCGTCTGTAAAGAATTCGCGTTAGTATTTTGCAGCTGGGACTTATTAAACTGATAGTTCGGTGCTTTTCACATCTGTCAACACCTGCTTTCTTTGGGATTGGAATTGCAGAGCGATTCCTACTAGAGTGAAAATCTGTACTATGTTTAAAGGCAAGTTGTTGTTTTACGGTGCCAGCCGTTGTGGCCGAATGGTTCTAGGCGCTTCAGTCTGAAACCGCGTGACCGCTACGTTCGCAGGTTCGAATCCTGCCTCGGGCATGCATATGTGTGATGTCCTTAGGTTAGTTAGGTTTAAGTAGTTCTAAGTTCTAGGGGACTGATGACCTCAGATGTTAAGTCCCATAGTGCTCAGAGCCATTTGAACCATTTCAATTTTGTTGTTTTACGTTGTTACCAAAAATTTCGGAAGTAGTGTTCCATTTTTATACTATACTCTAATAAACCTTCGGACGGACATAAGCTGCATAAAAAAAATGTGGTACACAAATACATATTTAAGACCCATACTACTATAAAAAGTCCGGTCGAGGTCTTAATGTTGTTACTAAAAATATCCAAAACTTCTTGACCGAATTACTTCAGATTGATTCTCTAATAAACGTTCGAATTGACATAGGTTACACAGATGTAATATATATGGTATATGAATACCTACACAACAGCATATACAGAAGAAACATCGATAGCAAAAATCTCGAAGCGTAATCAGACGTAGTCAGTAAAATCTTCGGAAAGTTAATGACTGTCTTACTTCAACATCTGAAACGATTTCACGTACAGATTTACACATTTTTAGCATATCTAGTATATGAATACCCGTGTATTAATATATACAGAAGAAGCATCGTTAGATCAAATCTCCGAAAGTTCTTTACTTTTTAACTTCAAATTTAATTTAATTATATTCAGCTATGAGCTGTCCTGTTTTCTTCACCACTGTCAGTTTTAGCAGAAAACACGGAACATGTACATATGGCTTATCGTCTTTTGATTAAAATACTACTACGGAATGTTAATCGTCCGAAAATTTATAATCCCATCCGTTTGCAGATTGAAATTACGCGAATAGTTTCATTGAAAATTTTACCCTCACAGATCCATCAGCAGGATAGATCTCCTATGCACCATATAGCAATGATCCCATTGATTTACCCGTTTATTTTAAGGGAATTCAATTCCCAGTCCAGTGTTCTACATCTACATCTACATACATACTCCGCAATCCACCATTCGGTGGTATCTCATACCACAACTAGCATCTTCTCTCCCTGTTCCACTCCCAAACTGAACGAGGGAAAAATGACTGCCTATATGCCTCTGTACGAGCCCCAATCTCTCTTATCTTATCCTTGTGGTCTTTCCGCGAAATGTATGTTGGTGGCAGTAAAATTGTACGGCAGTCAGCCTTAAATGCTGGTTCTCTAAATTTCCTCAGTAGCGATTCACGAAAAGAACGCCTCCTTTCCTCTAGAGACTCCCACCCGATTTCCTGAAGCATTTCCGTAACACTCGCGTGATGATCAAACCTACCAGTAACAAATCTAGCAGCCCGCCTCTGAATTGCTTCTATGTCCTCCCTCAATCCGACCTGATAGGGATCCCAAACGCTTGAGCAGTACTCAAGAATAGGTCGCACCAGCGTTCTATAAGCGGTCTCCTTTACAGATGAACCACATCTTCCCAAAATTCTGCCAATGAACCGAAGACGACCATCCGCCTTCCCCACAACTGCCATTACATGCTTGTCCCACTTCATATCGCTCTGCAATGTTACGCCCAAATATTTAATCGACGTGACTGTGTCAAGCGCTACACTACTAATCGAGTATTCAAACATTACAGGATTCTTTTTCCTATTCATCTGCATTAATCTATATTTAGAGTTAGCTGCCATTCTTTACACCAATCACAAATCCTGTCCAAGTCATCTTGTATCCTCCTAAAGTCACTCAACTCACTTCGTTAGCTGTAACAGTAAACAAGCCTGAAGGTCAGCGAGACGAGTGGAAGAAGAGATGGATAGAGAGGGGGGAGGGGAGGAAATGGTGGACATTGAGAGAACGAAGGAAGAGATGCACAGAGAGATGACGGAAGAGGATGTGGAGAGAGATAAGAGGGAGAAGATTGCCAGTTTTCTAGTGTACAGTAAAAGCAAAAACATTTCTGCAAACATGGGTTCACAAAAGAGCCGTTTGCGAGATAAATGCCGATGTGTGGTTAGAAGCCGCCATTGACTTTAGTATGAAATATTGACCTGGCTACTAGAAGTCATGTGAAAGGTAAATTTTTCGTTTAAGTCTTCTTCTAACTAGGATCAGATTTTACCAGTAGCCCATCTTAACAAGAAATACAATCTGCTTCCCAACGTTGTATGTTACAACTTACTGCAGATTCACACCTCTGCCACATGTTGTACTCACGTTTTGGCTCTGAATGTAAGCAAAGAAAAACCTAAGGTACGGTAGTTAAGATATACATGCCAACGTCGCAAGCTGAAGATGAAGAGACAGAGAAAGTATATGAGGATATTGAAAGGATAATACAGTACGTAAAGGGAGATGAACATCTAAGAGCCATAGGGGACTGGAATGTCTTTGTAGGGAAAGAAGTAGAAGAAAAGGTTACAGGAGAACATGTACTTGGGACAAAGAATGAGAGAGGAGAAGGACTAATTGAGATATGTGATTAATTTCAGCTAGTAATAGCGAATACTCTATTCAAGAACCACAAGAGAAGGGAGTATACTTGGAAACAGCCAGATGGTACGGAAAGATTTTTGTTAGATTACATCATGGTCAGACAGAGATTCCGAAATCAGATACTGGATTGTAAGGCGTACCAGGAGCAGATATAGACTCAGATCACAATGTGGTAGTGATGAAGAGTAGGCTGAAGGTTAATGGATTTGTCGGGAAGAATCAATACGCAAAGAGGTAGGATACGGAAATACTAAGGAATGAGGAAATACGCTTGAAGTTTACTAAGGCTATAGTTACAGCAATAAGGAATAGCTAAATAGGCAGTCACTTGAAGAGGAATGGAAATCTCTAAGAAGAGCAGCCACAGAAGTTGGAAAGTAAAACGTAGGTACAAATAATGTAACTGCGAAGAAACCATGGGTGGCAGAAGAAATACTTCAGTTGATGGATGAAAGATGTAAGTACAAAAATGTCGAGCGCAATTCAGTACAGAAATGCAAGTCGCTGAGAAACGAAATAAATAGAAAGTGCGGGGAAGCTAAAATGAAATGGCTGCTGGAAAAATGTGAAGAAATCGAAAAAGAAATGATTGCCGGAAGGATTGACTCAGCATGTAGGAAAGTTAAAACAACTTTCGGTAAAATTAAAAGCAAGGTGGTTACATTAAGAGTGCAATGGGAGTTCCAACAGGAGAGGAGAGAGTGGATAGAGGGAAAGAGGCTTCTATGAGGGGGAAGATTTGTTTGATGTGGTAGAAGAAGAAACATGGGTTGATTTAGAAGAGATAGGGGATCCAGTATCAGAATCACAATTTAAGAGAGCTTTAGAGGTCTTAAGATTAAATAAGGCCGAAGGGATAGACTTAATTCCACCAGAATTTCTAACACCCTTGGAGGAAGTGGCAACAAAGCGACTGTTCAGGTTGGTGTGTAGAATGTACGAGTCTGGCGACATACCATCTGACATCCAGAAAAAAGTACTCCACACAATTCTGATGACTACGAGAGCTGCCAAGTGTGAGAATTATCGCACAATTAGCTTAACAGCTCATGCATCCAAGTCACTGACAAGAATAATACACAGAAGAGTGGAAAAGAAAATTAACGATCTGTTAGATGACGATCAGTTTCGCTTTAGTAAAGATAAAGTCACCAGAGAGGCTGATAATGGAAGCAAGGCTAAAGAAAAATCAAGACACTTACATAGGATTTGACGACCTGGAAAAAGCATTCGACAATGTAAAGTGGTGTAAGATGTTCGAAATTCTGAGAAAAATAGGGGTAAGCTGTAGGGAGAGAAGGGTAACTTACAATATGCACAAGCGCCAACAGGGAATAATAGGAGTGGACGACCAAGAATGAAGTGGTCGGATGAAAAAGGGTGTAAGACAAGGATGTGGTCTTTAATCTTCAACGTTCGATCTGTACATTGAAGAAGCAATGATGGAAATAAAAGAAAGATTCAGGAGTGGAATTAAAATTCAAGGTGAAAGGATATCAATGATAAGATTCGCTGATGACATAGCTATCCTGAGCGGAAGTGAAGAAAAATTACGTGATATGCTAGGTGGAACGAACAGTCTCATGAGTGCAGAATATGGATTTAGAGTAGGTCGAAGGAAGACGAAAATAATGAGAAATAGCAGAAATGAGAACAGTGAGAAACTTAACATCAGGATTGATGGTCACAAAGTAGATGAATTTAAGGAATTCTAATACCTACGTAGCAAAATAACCCATGACAGACGGAGAAAGGAGAACATAATAGAATACCTTTGACACAAAGAGCACTCCTGGGCAGGAAAATTCTAATAGCATCAAACATAAGCGTTAATTTGAGGACGACATTTCCGAGAAAGTACATTTGCAGCACAGCAGTGTACAGTAGTGAAACATGGACTGTGGGAAAACTGGAACAGAAAAGAATAGAAGCATTTGAGATGTGGTGCTACAGACGAATGTTGAAAATTAAGCGGACTGATAAGGAAAGGAATGAGGAGGCACTGTGCAGAATCAGAGACGAAAGGTGTATGTGGAAAACACAGACAAGGAAATGGACAGGATGATAGGACATGTATAAAGGCATCAGGGAATGACTCTCATGGTACTAGAAGGAGCTGTAGAGGGCAAAATCTGTAGAGGAAGACAGAGATTGTTATACATCCGGCAGATAATTCAGCACGTAGGTTGCAAGTGCTACTCTGAGATGAAGAGGTTGGCACAGGAGAGGAATTCGTAGCGGGCCACATAAAAAAAAACCAGTTTATGTGTTTACGTGTGCGCTTGAAGTCTCACAGTCTCCCTCTGCTGCAGTAGTGGCTCGTGAAGCCATTCAGGCTTGCACAGTTTAGACGGCAGTCGAAAATGTGACTACGATTTTCGTTTATGACAAATGTTACCCAACTGTTAGAGCAGAAATGCTATTGTATGGTAAAAGGTGTGATGGCGTCACGACCTCGCGATCTCTCTTTCAAAAATTATAAAAAAATCAATGTAACGAAGTGTGAAGAATAAAATATCGCAACGAAGAACGAAGAAGAACAGCAATTGGTGAGAGAAATGCAAGAAACATTTTCGCATGAGTAATCGCCAATCCACACGTCCTTAAGACACGGATGAATTGTGCGAGTGAGATCGCCCAAAGCCGTGTCTTACAAATATTACATTTAAGTGTATTTTAACCCTTACACATTTCCCCTCGACACCTTCAAAGTAATAATTTTCAAAATCAATTACAATATCCGAAACGATGCCTAATGAAGCTTAAAAACTATGCAGAATTTCTGTACATGATTTCGTATACAGATGAAACAGCCGTTACAAACCATAAGTAAGTTAACCTTCGCAGTGTTCACTACTGATCGGCTGAAAATCCACTCTGGCAGAGAGGAGTGTATACAGAACAGCTTTCATCTGTCAACGGGTGGTATGGGAGTTTCAAGAACCGTATCACTAGTCTCTGTTCTATGGATGGGGCTCTAAATACCCACAGTTATCTACAGTTCCTAACAGAAAACTGCTGCAGCTATTGAAAGGCATCCTAGTGGACGTAAAGCAGTTCACGCAGTACCAATGTGACGGATTTTCCACCCATTCCACACAGATGATTGAAGATGGTCTTAACAGAACATCTGGACATCAGGCGATCCATCTTTCGGAAAATGAATACAGACCTACACTCTAATCAGACTTAAAGCTTCTCGACTTTTGCCTGTGGAGAAAATTAAAACAATGTTTCTACAAGAAAACACTTGTGGCTACAGAAGAAACAAAATGCTGTATAGCAACGCACAGTAATATCTGTCCGGAATTGCTGTATAGCATGTATAAGCAACTGGTACAGTACGACATACTTGTATGGGATCTCTTCTTGTGATTTGGGTCAGTGCTTTCTGATGCTGTTATCTTATTACTATGTAACTGAGTAGCATATACGAAGTCACGCCTTTTAAGCCATCTCAAAAGCCTCTTTCCAATGCCGCAGGAAAATACACACAGCACCAAAATCAATGTTTGTGCTGGGCAGCTATAAAGTTAAACACTAATTGTATACATTAAAAATACGCAAATATGAAAAGTAGGAGCGTGTTTACTATCGGGGGACCCTAAAATGATGTGCAAGTTAGGAGACGAAATCACGATGTTATGTAAATCACACACAAGTGGGCTTATATTGAATCCGCATGAGATGTATAACTCAGTTTTATAATGGTGAGAGGGGGCAATTTACTCTCTCAACTGTTTTCCGTATACGGAAAATTTTTAAAGATTTTATTAAAACCAGACGCTCCTTGAGTGAGACTCTAGAAAGAGCAGATGTTGAGGGAGCTTGGCCGAGTGCTAAGAGAATGAGGTATTTTTATGGTACTTAGCTCGTAGAAACGGCATGTTGGAAGTTGGAAACAATTGGTGGAGTTTCTTGGAAGCAATTGGTGGCGAACCCATCCCTCAGTAAATCTTGCCAGACAGGTCCGCAGCCATACAGGGCAGACATAGCAGCCCCTCGTTGAGACAGGTCTCCAGCAGAACAATGCCGTGATACCTGCAATGGCGCCAGCCGAAGCCTGGACTGAAGGAACACATCTACATAGTGGAGTCATAAACCGGGCATTGTTTGCAGAGACACACGTAAAAAAATTCTGAAGCTTTTGTGCAAATAGGCCTGTGACCCACTTCCATCAGTTGCTTCAGTTGTATAAGAAACTCTGGCGTCTGAGAAATGTTTAGAGGTAGAATCTTTATTACACCTTATAGCTAGGACTAACAAGCTCCAAGGCACATGCGATGTAGATAAAGATCTTTATGATTGTATCTGTTCGTTTGTTGCCATAGGATGTGACACGCCTTCAGAGAAAATCATCTTCCCCTTTGCGAAAACTTAAAACAGCCAGTAATTGGCGGTTTCTTCTTTTTTAAGAGATGTAGGTTTCTTAGCTCTTGCCCTGGTTTGACAGGAGTTTGTGCGTCTAGAGACCTATGATTGGCGCAAGATGGTATTAAGTCAGTGTCGTTCAAGCATTTTGTGAGAAAACGGATTTTTTTTCTGGAGGGGTGCGAAGCACTTAGGTGCTGGGCTTTGGTCTGGAACTAGACTTCTGGTTGATGCTCTGGCGTGTGTGGCTGGTGCTTGGGACCTGTCCTGAGGCTGACTTTACTTGTGAGTAGTTTAGACTGGGGAGCACCTTCTTGTACCAACAGTATGACTTCAAACGTCTCAGATTACTTGTTTGCCGAGGGCATACTTATTGATTTTGGTTTACCAATCTTGACGTTTGGTATGCTTGTGCGCTCTGTTGTGTAAGTGAGCCAAGTTAGTCCTTGGAACGACCAGTGAACAGGTGCGTCACACACTGAAATGTTGCGTGATCTAGGCTCTGGTAGAGAGTAAATTGCGATCCGTCTGCCTGATTGCTAGACCGTGAAATTTTTGCATTTCTTTCGTGGCCGCAATCGATTCACAGGTACAACCTGACGTCTCACCTCTGCTGCACCCATCTCGCCAACTGCAAGTTACGTGGCTGCACGAAGTAAACAGGGTAATGTACTGCTGCCCCAGCATTGTCAGGGTGTACAGATCTAAATTACCACTTGCTCTCAGCTGCACCTATGTAGTGAAACCATAGTAGATTTAATCAGTTAGAGTCTGCTCAGTGTCAGATCAATTCAGATTGCATTATCCACATTTTTAGGGCCAGAGTACTTGACTCACTTCTGCCACTCAGGATCCTTGACCAGTCTTAAACCAAGTGTTAGTTGTTTACAGTATGTAATCAATAGCATGTTTAGCATAATTTATGTATGTCTTTGTTTTGTGAAAATAAATGTTGTTTGTGAACTAAATTTTGCATACGTTCTCAATCATTTTATGTAGTCCCCACCGGGTTAGCTTTCAACAGCCCAACGTGGGGTGGCTAGCATCTCATATAGTTTATTCATTAAATTAATTGACCAAAGTTCTCCTTCAATACGATGGGGGGGGGGGGGGGGGGGAAGGATGAAATGTAGTGAGCTTCCTTGCGAAGAGAAGAGGGAGCAAAGAGAACAGGTGAAGTGTATAACATCGATAAACAAGTGGATAAACGGATGCAGTACCGCGATGTCACCTATGGAGGCAAATTGTTTCTATGGATGCAACCACTGAGAAAAATCAATTCGAATTCTGCGCTGCTGAAAAATCAACTGAAACCCTACAGGGCAGACCTGCGTATACTACCGACAGCACGGCGCAAGACGGTGTGCTGATGGCGGCTTCTATGCAGGGCTCTGCTGCATGGAGACAGGCTCTGCCTTATAGACCGATGTATGCCCCAGAGCGAAAAAAAAGGAAAAAAAAGAAATTATTTTCCAGGGTGGCTGGACAAGTGAAACTGTGAATGAAGTTAGTCTGCAACAAAGGCGGCAAAGCACACGACCTTCTCCTGCAGCGGCCAGTTCAGTCAAATCTCTTCCACCCCGCGCCTAGAGAGTAAGCGCTTGCTTGTATAAGAAAGAACTCGGGCTACTACTGTACTCCGTTAACCCAGACGACAGTACCGTTCCTTCCCGACAATTAGTCACAATGACTGAAAACATGTCCTAACGTAACAGTCGAGCAGCCTGCATGGCCTCACCAGGACTTTGCGCTGGAAGCATTCTTGCAGCAGGAGCCATCGGGATGTGATAAATGGGGTGCGACTGGTGCCGTTCTGTCTACTACCCCGTGAAGCTCAACGACAGCTCCTCCAAAACGTCCCAAACAACAGCACAGCCATGGTGCTGCCGAGTATGGCTGTTGATAAGGCGTCAATGTATCGGTATATCGACACTTCTTCCAAAAGATATACGAAGGTAATCCCAAAAGTAAGGTCTCCTATTTTTTATAAGTACATAGAGCTGTATATTTCTACAATGGTTTAATTCAGTTTACAGCTTGAACATTTAGCTATTTTTCGAGATAATCACCATTTCTGTCGATGCATTTTGTAGACGCTGTGGCAGTTTTTGTATACCCATGTCATACGAGCTCGCCGCCATGCTGTTCAGAAACTTATGAACCTCTTCCTTCACCTCGTCGTAGGTGCTGAGTCGCTTTCCGGCCAAATGTTCTTTTAACCTAGGGAACAGGTGATAGTCACTGGGCACCAAATCAGGACTATAGGGTGAATGGGTGATTATGTTCCACTGAAACTGTTGCAGGAGAGCAACGGTTTGCCGAGCGATGTGTGGGCGATAGTTGTCATGGCGAATGTGTACGCCCTTGCTCGACATTCCTCTTCTCCGGTTCTGAATTACCCGTTTAAGTTTTATCAGAGTGGGGATAAAGTCGACCAACAATACTCCTTTCCGATCCCAAAAAACGGTTGTCATGACTTTACGGGCAGACTGTGTTTGTTTGAATTTCCGCGGTTTTGGCGAGGATGGATGCCGCCACTGGCGTGATTGTTGCTTGGTCTCAGGTGTAAAGTGGTAGGCCCAGGTTTCGACACTCGTGACAATTGAGTCCAGAATTTTGTCCTGTTCGGCTGCAAGGCGGTGAAGAAATGCGCGGGAAGTAACTTGTTGCCGTATGTGGTCCTCAGTTAGCATGCGTGGCACCCATCTTGCGCACACCTTCCGGTACTTCAATGTTTCCGTTAAAATTCTGTGCGTGGTGCTTCGGGAAACCTCAAGAACCAACGTGCAGAGATCATCCAGGGTGATCCGCCGATCTTCACGCAGGCTTTGCTCTATATTCAACACTGTCTCCTCAGAAATTGACGGTCTCGTCGTGAATTTCGGTCCAACCAGCTGCAAACTCTCTACTCCACTTACGAACATTTTTGACATCCATGCACGACTCACCATACACTTCCGTCAGTTGGCGATGGATTTCAATCGGCATAGTGTCCTTTCGTTCAAAAACGGAATAATTGCGCGCAATTCGCTTTTGGCGGTAACATCCAACGGGAGCTTTATTCTCAAAGGCTGCCGAGCCAAGACTGAGCGCCTCAGCGCGGCGTGCGAATGTTTACACACAGTGCGTGAAGCACTCTGCCACACAGAGTTCTGTACTTAAAAAAAGGAGACCTTACTTTTGGGATTACCCTCGTAGGTATACATCGACGACATGTCTTCCAGCGATATATCGGTATATCGGTAACAATATCGAGTGCCGATATTTTTATTTTGCATATTATTCTTTTCGCAATTTTCGGTAAAAATTTGAAGTTATCCTTTTGAAATTGTAGCAGAACATAATTTTACTTTCACTGTGTGAATTAGTCTTCCTACTTTTCAAACTTTCATCTCGGCCAATCTTTCTTTTTGACTGTGTGAAGCAAGTATATGCGGCAAGTAGTTCGATTGCCCTGGGAGGTGGCGGTGTGAATAGAATAACAAAATTTCCGTTGTGAAGAAACAGCACACCAGTTACGTTAAAAAAACCATTTTTAACACAATTGGTGCGTTATTTCTTCACATCGACATTCTTCAAAAACAGTCGCTGAAAATGATGAACAAAAATCTAAATGACAAGACTGGTCGTTACGGTGGTCTGAGACGTTTACGGGGAAATGCTGACGTAATCGGCGCTCGGCGGTACCAACAGAAACAGCAACGTTTAGCTTCACTACGCAGTTTTGACACTACAACTGATTGGTCGTTGGCGTTGGCAGAAATGAGAAAACAGGAAAGTCGACCATAAGTGTTCCGGGCAAAGCCGACACGTGAAAAAACTGAACGCGAACCCATTGTATACCTTTTATTGTGCCACTGATCTGCAGTTACCGTTGTTAGCAAAGTGGTCAACGCCAAGCGTGAACGTGCTTCGTTTTCCTTTCAAATTCTTGCTCTAAGGGGGACAGGCAAGCTGCTTGTTTGTTGATGTACAGAATGTCTAATAATAAATCAGAACTTAAATACACATCTCTAAAAGCGGCAGTATAATTACAATCTGCAGCCGATATTTTTATGAGCAGATATATCGATATTTTTCCATCGATGTAGTGATGTAGAGCAACTCTTCTTCGATATATCGAGAACCAATAGTGATATCAACAGTCCTAGTCTCGAGCTGGCGCCTTTCTTCCCAAACATGAGGATTCCTTAAGAAAACTGTTCCAGCCATTTTAAAAATAGCAAACGCCCATTGTTCTGGAGGCTCCTGATACCCGACATCAAAAGAGAAAGTCGCCAGCCAGGAGTCGAGAATCTGTCCGCAATTCCTAGTGACTAGATGTACCCCACCTCATGCTACTGTGAGCGGTTGGGCTCCTCACAGCCCAAAACTTCCCACTCATCCCCTACATGAAATGAACAGAATTACGACACGCATTAGCTGGAATAATGGAGTGAAATAACATGAAGGCACACTAACGAAACATTATCACTTTTGTTTGGCGACAGTACCACAAGCCGTAGATTTGTCCCCCATTTATCGAGCAATGTGTCTATCCACAAGAAACAGTAGCATATCTGTGGATACTCCTGACTGCTTTGCACTTAAATTACGTTGAAAACTGCAAAAGTTGTCGCAGGTTGCCTGCGTATCAGGGATAATGACGCCGTGAAGGACCTTGAATGTGTAACATCAAGATGGTGGATCGCGGAAAATTTAAAAATCAATGATGGAATTGGTAGGAAATTTAAAACTGGAAGAGGACGGGAAACTAAAAAAGTTCAAAAGAAAATTCGTGATGACGGAACTAGCATAGTAGTTCTTTGAAATACACTATGTGATCAAAAATATCCGGACGCCTGTCTGACAATGTCTTACAAGTTCCTGGCGCCCTCCATCGGTAATGCTAGAACTCAATATGGTGTTGGCTCACCCTTAGCATTGATGACAGCTTCCACTATCGCAGGCATACGTTCAATCAGATGCTGGAAGGTTTCTTGGTAAATGGCAGCCAATTCTTCACGGAGTGGTGCACTGAGGAGAAGTACCGATGTAGGAGAGGTATTGATGTCAGTCGGTGAGTTCTGGCACGAAGTCATCGTTCCAAAACATTCCAAAGGTGTTCTATAGGAGTCAGGTCAGGACTCTGTGCAGGCCAGTCCATTACAGGGATGTTATTGTTGTGTAACCAGTCCGCCACAGCCCGTGCATTAGGAACAGGTGCTCGATCGTATTGAAAGATGCAGTCGCCATCCTCCAATTGCTCTTCAACAATGGGAAGCAAGAAGGTGCTTAAAACATCAATGAAGACCTGTGCTGTGATAGTGTCATGCAAAACTACAAGGGGTGCAAGCCCCTCCATGAAATATACGACCACATCATAACACCACCGCCGCCGAATTTTACTGTTGGCAATACACACTTTGACAGATGACGTTTACCGTGCATTCGCCATAGGCACACCCTGCCATCGGATCGCCACATTCTGTACCGTGGTTCGTCACTCCACACTACGTTTTTCCACTGTTAAATCGTCCAATGTTTACGCTCCTTACACCAAGCGAGACGTAGTTTGGCATTTACTGGAGTGAGCAGCCGCTCGACCATGAAATCCAAGTTTTCTCACCTCCCACCTAACTGTCATAGTACTTGCAGTGGATCCTGATGCAGCTGGAATTCCTTTGGGATGATCTGGATAGATGTGTCTGCCTATTTCACATTACGACTCTCTTCAAATGTCGATGGTCTCTGGCAGTTAACAGACGAGGTTAGCCATTACGCTTTTGTGCTGTATGTGTCCCTTCAAGTTTCCACTTCACTGTCACATCGGAATCAGTGGACCTAGGGATGTTTAGGAGTGTGGAAATCTCGCATTCAGACGTATGGACACAAGTGAAACCCAATCACCTGACCACGTTCGAAGTCCGTGAGTTCCGCAGAGCACCCTGTTCTGCTCTCTTACGATGTCAAAATGACTACTGAGGTCGCTGATATGGAGTACCTGGCAATAAGTGGCAGCACAATGCACCTAATATGGAAAACGTATGTTTTGGGGGGTTTCCGGATACTTTTGATCATTTAGTGTACCTCCCCCCCCTCCCCTCCCCCTCCTCCATAGGACAATACTTTGCATATCATTGAACTGAAACTGTCAGTCACAACATAGCCTCAGAGCAAACATTTTGGTTGTGTTCAAAACTGTCCAAGTGCCCTGAACTTATTCTTTTTGCATTATCTTGGAAATTATTTATCCGATAATTATGTAAGTGGTGTAACTTGAAGTATTTCCACACCTGAAAGTGCTCAATTGGCCATTAAAATGAAACAGCCTATCACAATGTAGCCATCTCAACTGTGCTGAGAGGTAGCTGAACACTCAGATTTTTTTTCTACTAAGCATTCTTCCACAACAGTATGTATAAGGTGAAGTGCTGTATTTCCATATCTAATTGTACTTTACAGGTAATTAAAATGGAACAGCCAATCACTATGCAGTCATCTTCGTCATGAGAGAAAGTAATCAAAGGTTTGAACTTTTTGCACCATATTCAAAGTTATTTATACAAAAAAATATGAAAAGCAGCACTTGTATGCGTGCAAAGTTCTATTTCTGCACCATAGATGGTCCAAGACGCATTGGAGGCTCAAATTAATATTTTCCACATCTTAATAGTTCTTTGATGAGTGTCAAGTGTCACAAGATAGGCAGACAGGCTCAGCCAGGCTGACAGGATGAGCATTTTGCTAGTTCTGACAAGACTTCTCACGCTGAAAGTCAATGTTTTTGACTCACAGTTCGGCGTACTATGACACACAGGCCTCATTACAAAACGCACGTGGGCAATACTGCTCATTTGCAGCTTAAAGTTGAGAATTTCAAGGCAGACAATATTACTCCTGTACCGAACTTTGTCAAAAACCCGTCTCGAAAACCGGTATCAAAGTCAACCAAACATTATACTGACATCACACTAGGGAACTAAGTTCATCTCGCAGTTCAAAGTATTTGTCATCTTCAGCAGTCACACAGTGGAAACTAAATTACAATTCAATGGAACAGCATACTGAACAGTAGTAAGTCGTATACACGTGCTGGATAAAAAGTAGTGGAAACAGCGCCATAACATGAAGGATGTGTGTCACATGGTATTCTTGCTGTCTGTCTTATAGGAGAAGCTCAGTTGAAGTAGTGCAGTGAGTGGCGACAGTTGTGTTTGAGTCATTTGTTGTGTATAATGGCTGAAAGTGCAGAATACCTGTTCGAGTGCACTGACAGTATGTTAAGGAAACACAAACAACGTGCGTGGATCAAGGTTGAAGTGGCACGCCGGCCGCAGTGGCCTCGCAGTTCTAGGTGCGCAGTTCGGAACCGCGCGACTGCTACAGTCGCAGGTTCGAATCCTGCCTCGGGCATGGATGTGTGTGATGTCCTTAGGTTAGTTAGGTTTAAGTAGTTTTAAGTTCCAGGGGACTGATGACCACAGCTGTTAAGTCCCATAGTGCTCAGAGCCATTTGAACCATTTGAAGTGGCACGTGTTTCCTTCTGGCAATGCATTTCATCATCCTTTGTTGCAATGCATGATGCCACATGGAGAAACCCCCGCAGGAGCTCCTGCATACGTGAGGGTGGGAGATACTGGATCA
Source organism: Schistocerca piceifrons (assembly GCF_021461385.2). NCBI lineage: Eukaryota > Metazoa > Arthropoda > Insecta > Orthoptera > Acrididae > Schistocerca > Schistocerca piceifrons. The sequence continues at coordinate 670,961,470 of NC_060139.1, forward strand.
TCCACGGTGTTCGCTCGATATGAGTCCATGCGATTCTGATGTACACTCGACAGCAAAAAAAGTGGGTCACCCCTGAATTCCAACGTGTAGGCTGCACCTGAATGTATGCAACCAACATCGCATATCTGTGTTGCACATCGTTGCAGTCCTCCACAGTACAGTCATTGTAAGATACACAATGGGTACCGCTAGAGACTACTAGACAACACCAGTCTTTGTGACAGTCCGTCCAGATGTAAAGTAACACCACGATAGTACAGAAGAGATCAGGCAATCCTTAACGTTTGTAAACTAAACTTAATTACAATATGTGACATTTCAAATGTTATGGGAAAACTAGTTTTGTCATATAAATCGTTCAGAAATCCTTAGGCACAATTAAATATTTGAAACAGTATATGGATTTATAAAGTTGTATGGGAATTGGAAACAAGTTCTTTGCTGTCTAAAAGGTTTACCCAACACATGCTGAACGTCGTTCAACCTTCAATGGGGAGTGGTTTCGCACCAACTTTATGTAACACTAAGCAGTTAAAAGAAAACGTGATTAACGGCGGCAAGCACTCTACGGAAATCCCAACATTAAGAGCGAATCACGAGTAATATCATTGTTCACATTACTCATCAACAGTTAGTTGTACACGAAGTTGTACTTTAAATGACATGACCAACGTCTTTGTTCTGGATCCGGATGCAAACCCAGAACGTAAAGCCATTGTTAACCAAGCAAAGCTTTGTGCCTTATCGAGACTCGATCACTAGGCAGAAAGAGACGTCAAATATTGAAGTTTGCACCAGTATCAGTTATCAGTTCTCAACTTGAACGTAAATGACGATAATGTTTGTACGAAAGCAGGAACCCTAACATGACAATTACCTTCTTGGTAATTAACCTCTAAAGACGTTGTATAGTGTTGCATTGTCAAGGAATAAAGGATGCACATGTTTAAAATTGAAATGCCATCATGTAATGCTGGGGACAAGGATGCGAACCTAGCATCTAATCGGATTGTTGCATAAGTACGTAAAATCAGAATGTAGATATCACAGTTTGTCACCAGTAGTGGGGTTGGAACCTTAAATGACGACTGAAGTTGTATTGCCTGACCGGGATTCGAACTCGGCGCCTACCGCCATCGTTGTCTAACCAGGAACAGACGAGAAATGTCCAATGTTGGTCCACCATCAGCGAGATGTGCACACGTTTAACTAGAAATAAGGTGACGAAAACGTCTATGCTGACTGAGAGTCGAACGCCGCACACATTGTTATGAAGACACGTTAATAATCAACTTCATATTCAGTAGTAGCTAGGAATAGCATGTTTAGTTGCAAACCCTTAAGGCCTTACTCATCCCTAGTAACGTGTTGCCTAATATCTGCGATATCATGATGTTAAATTACAAGTGGATTGACTGCCGTAAAGAGCAATGTCCTCTAGTAGTCGTGTATCATTGAGATGTTAATGAAGTACCTCAGCAGAAAGTAATTTCCGTCGTGCAGCACATATTGTTTCAGAGACACTGAGTACATGTTATAAGTGCACAAAACGTGTATTATATACTAAGTATATACTATTATTTGGAGTAGCTGCCGCCAAACCTGTTTACTTTTATATTCCGCTTAGTTGTCGTGGTTGAATACAGGTTTTCTTAAGGCTACATCTAATGCACAGTGCTTACAAGAAAGAATAGTTTCCAGCGTCATGCTATTGCTAGCTAGGTGAAATATTTTGTGGTAGCTATGTTTAAAACGAATGTATTTTTGAAAGTATTGTTCGTCAAATATTTGAATAAATCGTCAACTGTAGATGTGCCAGCACATGTTATAGCATAATAGCTGTAGCTGCGTTAGTTTGTACTACAGACTTGGGTAGGTTAGGTGTAACTTTTGATCCTTCAAGGGGTGATCATGGCCATGCGACCCGGGTTTGTACTAGCCGCGGCTCGCAAGCTACGGGCCAGCCAGGCTGGCCGAGGCGAGACGCAGGTGAGCGAGCTGGCGGTGGCGTTGGTGGGCCAACAGCCCGGGACGAGCCAGCACGGCTGCGCCGCATGCCTCTGCCTCTGCCGCTCCGTTTGACGTAAATATGTTTACCTCCTCTCCTGGAATCAGTATAGAGCGGCAAGCAGAAATACACATCAGGCTGTCTGCCGTAATGGCTCACTGGGTCTATTCGAGGTAGAGTCAAAAAATGGTTCAAATGGCTCTGAGCACTATGGGACTTAACATCTGAGGTCATCAGTCCCCTAGAACTTAGAACTACTTAAACCTAACTAACCTAAGGACATCACACACATCCATGCCCGAGGCAGGATTCGAACCTGCGACCATAGCGGACGCGCGGTTCCAGACTGAAGCGCCTAGAACCGCTCGGCCACTCCGGCCGGCCGAGTTAGAGTTGTCGCTCTCATTGAGGAAGGAGGATGTTCCATCAGAGAAGCTGGTAGACGGTATGGCGTACCACATACCACTGCAACGAGATGGTGGAGGATCTGCCTTGAAAGAGACACCACCAACAGGGCTCCTGGCTCAGGCAGGAAGAGAGTGATCTCACAGCAGGAAGACAGGGACCTAGTGTCTAGGAGCAGAGAAAATCCCTTTCTGAACGCGAAGCAGTTGCGGCGGGAGACCAACTTCCCCAGCTCCAGTGACACTATTCGCCGAAAGCTGAGGGACGCTGGACTGCATGCACGACGATCCGCCGTGAAACAAGAGCTCAGCGAAGACAACGATTTATACCGGCTAGCATATGCAGAGCTCCATCTGAGGGCGTCGTGGGACAACGTCATTTTCACTGATGAGAAGGTGTTTTCCACCAATAACGACGGTCCACGAATCGTTTACAGGCCGCAAGGGACTCGCCATCGACGCGAATATGGAACCACGACGAGAAGAAGTGGCCGGCTATCTGTTACCTGCTGGGGTTGGAATTTGCGAGAGGGGCGGGAATTCTTCTCAGGATAGAAGGAACTCTGGACAGCGCGCAGTATGCCCACATACTGGAAAATGAGATGCTTCCGTCAGTGCGAATGCTGTACGCAGAAGGAGACGTCACATTGGAAGAAGACCATTCTCCCATTCACAAGTCTGCATTTGTTCAGCAGCGGCTCTCCACGATTGGCGTCAACGTCATGGACTGGCCGCCACGGGCGGCTGATATGAACTCCAAGGAAAACATGTGGGCTGAGGTCGCCAGAACATTAACAGAGAACTGGCCACGAAACCAACCAACTACTGCGTACACTCTTTGGGACTGCGTCCTGGAAGCCTGGGAGGAAGTTGCTTCTTCAGGCTGTTACGTCCGACGGCTTATACATTCTATGCCAAAACGCGTGATAGAAGTACAAAATAATGAAGGATTCTGGATAATATATTAGAGTCCTTAAAATGTTTTGTTATGTCTTCTTTTTCGTCATTTTTCCTCATTGGGAGCTAGTGGAAGATCGCGTGGCAACAGAAAAGATACAATATGGGATAGCTTTCCTTTGAGTTGCCCTTTTAATTCAAGTGGGTTTATTTTGAATATACAGTTTGTTAAGTATTCTATTTTGATTTCATTTATACCCTGTCTACATACTTACAAACTAATCGGCGTAGATGGACTCTGTCATAGTAGTTTTTGTTGTTTCAAATACGTCTCTCTCTTCCCCTCCATCCATGAATACACCCTCCGTCCTCCACACAATACGCCAACGATTTCATATTATGTTTACTCACCGCGCGGGATTGGCCGAGCGGTCTTAGGCGCTGCAGTCATGGACTGTGAGGCTGGTCCCGGCGGAGGTTTGAGACCTCCCTCGGGCAAGGGTGTGTATGTTTGTCCTTAGGATAATTTAGGTTAAGTAGTGTGTAAGATTAGGGACTAATGATCTTAGCAATTAAGTCCCATAAGATTTCACACACATTTGAACATTTATATTTAATCGTTGTTAATGTTTCTTCTATTCTCTCTCACACACTCTCTCTCTGACACTATCGCTGCAAGTGCCCTTCTATTACACTTCCCCAAAACTTTGTAAACAAATCTAGCGGTTTCCAATGACGCTACATTTTCTCTTTTAATTGATGCTGTCTTTACTCTCCATCATTCCTCTCACCACGTATGGAACCGGATTCTTTGATCTTCCCTTCTCTATAACCCATTCTTCGTTCTGAGAACAGTCCTTCCTTATCTCTCGGTCCTAAGATAAAACGAACTGTGGCACACATCGAAGTAAGCAATACTTTGCAAGCATTTCACGCTTATATTTTGCACTTCTGCACTTCTATCCATTCCCAGATCCCGCCCTCCTTCCTGTTACGCGTCCCTTGACATCTGCATATACTTCTAAATGAATACTCTGCAATTCATAATTATGTGATTGGCAGGGGGTTCTGCGGTCTAGTGGATTAATCTTGTATTGATGTGTAAAACGTGTAGTTTCATATCTCACGTCAGGCGTAGATTTTTAACACACACAAGTAGCTCTCCTTCACCCCTAGTAACGCCAAGTGCAGAAAGCCAGTAAGCTCCGTAGTTCAATATCCGCAGTAAAGATAACATCCCTTCGCTGCCGACTGGGGCAGAGTGGCATTCGTTTGAGTTGAGACAGATGGAGAAACCCCGTAAGGCAGAGACTGTCACCAGCACGCCGCCGTAAACTAGAAAACGTATTTCATTTAATGAACCAATGACCATGTAAGTTCACAAGGCTCTTACTTTATTTGAAACTGAGACGTTGAAAATTGTGTTGCTGGACTGGGATCAGAATTCGATTTCACTGTGTTCCCGAAGACTGCAAAATCTTCTAGGCATCCTCGAAAGGCACCTATCTGGTTTCGAATCCTGATCAGCACAAAATATTCATTATTTCATTTCAAGCCCTAGCATGTGCACTCCGAACTACTGGTGAAGAATAGTTGCATTTTCAACGTCTCTTCGTGCGTTGTCAGCTGTAACGTGTTCGTTTCAACTCACAGCCACATGATGAACTTTTTATCACCACATTACAAGATCAAACGTTTCCTTACATATTTTCAAGTTCAAACATTCCTCTTCATCCTACTGGTTAAAACGGATTTGGCTTTGACGTTGTGATCACCAACGACGACATGTTGCGGATTCAACTTCTAGCCAGCAGAGTATTTTCCATCACATCATTGAAGGTAAAAAAATGCCATTCCTAGCTATTATTGGAAAAGAATCTGATAGTTAAAGTTTCTTCATGACCACGTGTGCGGGGTTTGAATTCCATTCAGCACAGAACTTTTCGTCGCCTGATGTCTAGCTAAACATGCGCCCATGTCGCTACTGGTGAATCAACAATAGCTATTTATCGTCTGTTCCTGGCTAGAAAACGACGGTGCTAGATGCTGGGTTCGAATCCCAGTCAGGTAAAAACAATTCTATCGTCAATTAAGGTTCCAGCATTACGTTATTGGTGAAAACATTTCATATTTAACTTCTGATTTTATGTACAGTCGTGCTCAAAAGCATCCGAAAGACCCGAATTGCATTTCACCTGATTCCCATGCGACCTACATAAATGGTTCCAACAAATCACCACTACAAAACACTGCTCTGTATCGCAATAACTCAAGATGTAAAGTAATACCACGATACTACAAATATCAGGGAACACCTCATCACAGATAAGACTCTCCTTAAGGCTTGTAAGCTCACATTTATTGCAATAAATGACATACCTGAGATGTTAGCACTCTCATTATTACGTCAGATAGATAACGCACGTAGTAAGTTCGTCGTATTCATGATTTCCTCTTGAGAGTAACATACCATACTTGTAATTTAACACAAAATGTCATTAAAAATTAACGTTATTCACGAGCAGCCAGTTGAGAATATGTATGAACTTCAAATGACACGAAGAACCGCCTTGTTCTGCATATGGATTCAAACCCAGGTCATGCAAACTAAGATTTCGTGACTGACGGAAATTAACAGTCATTCCTGACTAGGCATAAAGAGAGTAATATACCTCATTTTTGGACAGTATCAGTTAGCAAATATCAACTTTAAATTACATAACATAACATTTTTAACGGAAGCGAATTCCTACGCAGCATCTGTTGTCCCTGTTAACGAAGTACGAGAGATGTTAAATATTGCTTCTTCACAAGTAACTTACTTGAAATGCAGTGAGGTAAAGCTTTGTGTTGGACAGGGATTCGAACACAGAACCTATTATCGGAGCTGTCATAACAGTTACCGTCCTGGGAACTACCCCCAACTACGTTTGATATGGTGTCATTCACAAGGAACAAGGAATGCTCATGTTTAAAATTGAAATGCCATCATATAAAGCTTGTGACAAGGATGTGAACTCAGCACCTAATCGGATTGTTAACGAAGTGCAGTCATGCTCAAAAGTATCCGAACGACCTGGATTGCATTTCGCGTGATTCCCATGCATCCCACATAACGCAGCTGTCTAGAAGGTCCTCTAATCGCTCCTTGATACGGTCGTTTGACTATTGAAAATGGTTCCAACAAGTTCAAATGGTTCAAATGGCTCTGAGCACTATGCGACTTAACTTCTGAGGTTATCAGTCGCCTAGAACTTAGAACCAATTAAACCTAACTAACCTAAGGACTGCCTACAGGAAAATTAAAGAGACCTTTGCAGAGTAGAGAACCACTTGTATGAATATCAAGAGCTCAGATGGCAACCCAGTTCTAAGCAAAGAAGGGAAGGCAGAAAGGTGGAAGGAGTATATAGAGGGTTTATACAAGGGCGATGTGCTTGAGGACAATATTATGGAAATGGAAGAGGATGTAGATGAAGACGAAATGGGAGATAAGATACTGCGTGAAGAGTTTGACAGAGCACTGAAAGACCTGAGTCGAAACAAGGCCCCGGGAGTAGACAACATTCCATTAGAACTACTGATGGCCTTGGGAGAGCCAGTCATGACAAAACTCTACCATCTGGTGAGCAAGATGTATGAGACAGGCGAAATACCCTCAGACTTCAAGAAGAATATAATAATTCCAATCCCAAAGAAAGCAGGTGTTGACAGATGTGAAAATCACCGAACTATCAGTTTAATAAGTCATGGCTGCAAAATACTAACGCGAATTCTTTACAGACGAATGGAAAAACTGGTAGAAGCTGACCTCGGGGAAGATCAGTTTGGATTCCATAGAAATGTTGGAACACGTGAGGCAATACTAACCTTACGACTTCTCTTAGAAGAAAGATTAAGAGAAGGCAAACCTACGTTTCTAGCATTTGTAGACTTAGAGAAAGCTTTTGACAATGTTAACTGGAATACTCTCTTTCAAATTCTGAGGGTGGCAGGGGTAAAATACAGGGAGCGAAAGGCTATTTACAATTTGTACAGAAACCAGGTGGCAGTTATAAGAGTCGAGGGGCATGAAAGGGAAGCAGTGGTTGGGAAAGGAGTGAGACAGGGTTGTAGCCTCTCCCCGATGTTATTCAATCTGTATATTGAGAAAGCAGTAAAGGAAACAAAAGAAAAATTTGGAGTAGGTATTAAAATTCATGGAGAAGAAGTTAAAATTTTGAGGTTCGCCGATGACATTGTAATTCTGTCAGAGACAGCAAAGGACTTGGAAGAGCAGTTGAACGGAATGGACAGTGTCTTGAAAGGAGGATATAAGATGAACATCAACAAAAGCAAAACGAGGATAATGGAATGTAGTCAAATTAAATCGGGTGATGCTGAGGGAATTAAATTAGGAAATGAGACACTTAAAGGAGTAATGGAGTTTTGCTATTTAGGGAGTAAAATAACTGATGATGGTCGAAGTCGAGAGGATATAAAATGTAGACTGGCAATGGCAAGGAAATCGTTTCTGAAGAAGAGAAATTTGTTAACGTCGAGTATAGATTTAAGTGTCATGAAGTCGTTTCTGAAAGTATTTGTATGGAGTGTAGCCATGTATGGAAGTGAAACATGGACGATAACTAGTTTGGATATGAAGAGAATAGAAGCTTTCGAAATGTGGTGCTACAGAAGAATGCTGAAGATAAGGTGGGTAGATCACGTAACTAATGAGGAGGTATTGAACAGGATTGGGGAGAAGAGAAGTTTGTGGCACAACTTGACTAGAAGAAGGGATCAGTTGGTAGGACATGTTTTGAGGCATCAAGGGATTACAAATTTAGCATTGGAGGGCAGCGTGGAGGGTAAAAATCGCAGACGGAGACCAGGAGATGAATACACTAAGCAGATTCAGAAGGATGTAGGTTGCAGTAGGTACTGGAAGATGAAGAAGCTTGCACAGGATAGAGTAGCATGGAGAGCTGCATCAAACCAGTCTCAGGACTGAAGACCACAACAACAACAACAACAACCTAAGGACATCACACACATCCATGCCCGAGGCAGGATTCGAACCTGCGACCTCAGCGGTCACTCGGCTCCAGACAGTAGCGCCTAGAACAGCACGGCCACCCTGGCCGGCTCCAACAAGTCACCACTAGAAAACACTGCCCTGTATCGCAATAACTCAAGATGTAACGTAATACCACGATACTAAATATATCAGGGAACACCTCATCACAGATAAGACTGCCTTTAAGGCTTGTAAGCTCGCATTTATTGCAATAACTGAGATACCTGAAATGTTAGCACTCTCATTATTACGTCACATAAGTAACGCACGTAGTAATTTCGGCGTATTCACGATTTCCTCTTCAAAGTAACATACCATACTTGTAATTTAACACAAAATGTCATTAAAAATTTACATTATTACGAGCAGCTAATTGAGAATATGTATCAACTACAAATGACACGACGAACCGCCTTGTTCTGCATATGGATTCAAACCCAGGCCATACAAACTAAGATTTCGTGACTGACGGAAATTAACAGTCATTCCTGACTAGGCACAAAGAGAGTAATATACCTCATTTTTGGACAGTATCAGTTAGCAAATATCAACTTTAAATTACATAACGTAAACATTTTTAACGGTCGCGAATTCCTACACAGCATCTATTGTCCCTCTTAACGAACTACGAGAGATGTTAAATACTGCTTCTTCACAAGTAACTTACTTGAAATGCAGTGAGGTAAAGGACAGGGATTCGAACCCAGAACCTGTTATCGAAGCACAATCAACTTTGACATATCGGATTTTCTCGGCAGTAGCTGGATGTATTAAATGAAATGACGAGACGAAACATTAATTTTTCCTTCCCAGGACTCCAACCCGGCAATTATCGCTGTTATATTCTAGAGAAAAGGAACGTTAAGTATGGGTCTGTTACACCAGCAGCGACATGTAAGCATGTCTGAACTGGAAATAATATGACGAAGTGTTCAGTGCTGACTGAGAATCGAACCCCAAACGTATCGTTGTTGACTACACACAAAGAGACGACACTTACCAAATTTTTCTCAACCAGCAGCTCGGAATAACATCGTTGAACTTACAGTGATCTCGCAAATAGTTCTGTGTCTCACTGGGAGTCAAAAACGTCACATATCGTTGGTGTTGACAACGAATGAAAATGCATTAAAAATAAAAATTATTATTCACCAGCAGGTAGGTATTCTCATGCTAGAGCTTGATAATACTTAGTGAAAAGTGTAGTGCTGGGCCAGGAATCCAACCCATTCATGCGCAATATGTGGAGATGTTGAGGAATCTCCAGTTTTGAATAAACAACAGGTTGTAGTCGAGCTGTATTGTCACGAAGGGATCAAATTCCGCGTTAAGGTCGGTCTGAGTTACATTCGCAGTTCAGAACCAATTTTATCGACATACAAGAGTTCAAATAAAAGACGGAATAAGCATCATGTGACCATACACAGAGTTTGTTTCGTCACTAGAAATAAATAACTAGTATAAGAAAGGTTACTGGTGATAGAGTTTCCACATGTCGCGACCCCTTACTTTATTGTGGTTCCACCTAATGTCTACTTGGTAGAGAAGGAATATCATGTTTAATGTGATTTTCAGACCACAATGCAATTATACCTTCTTCACTTGGCATAGCCAGAAGAGAATAGAATCTGCCTCCCCCTATCAAAAAAGCATCGGCAGAAGTTGGAATCGAACCCAGACCATCATCATATGAAACTATCATCAAGCCAACAGACTACCAAACCCCCTTCTCTACGACTCATCTCTCTATCATAACACCGTTGCGGCACACAAGATGAGAATTCTGACACACAGGCTCCCTGTAGTGGTTTGCAGGATGTTCAGTACATTCATTTACTTGGTTGACCGAATCGCCATGAACTAGCTGCCTTGGCTACCCAGTGCAAACATTCGACTCTATTTTGTAATCACCGAAATAAAATAACGTAATTGCCACCTACACAGGACTGCCAACAGTGTAGGATGCAGAAATTTAAATAAGAAGCGTTCCTTTCCATTTGAGCTACTCTATTGCGCTATCTGTTTGTCGAAACCATCGTGCGCTGCAAAAGAAATGCTGTAACTGTCTGTCTCTCAGAAGTCTAGATCCGGCCATATGCATTATCTCACAGCACTGTGGAATGCCGAAGTTCTGGAGGAACTGTTGTTCACTTCCAGAGGTGCTGTAGCTACGTCACAACTAGTAGCGTAGCGGTAAGCGTCGCGTGTTCTATTACATTCGCTACTACAATTTTTTTAAAACGCAATTCTGCTGTCTGCTGAAGTTATCAATTTAATGGAACTTTGAACATAATTCTCTTCACTTCTCAACCCAAAATAGTCGCATGTGGAAAAAAGGCTAACTTCTGCGTCATTTTGTTCTTTTCAGGCGTCTCGAAGCTTTTGTATTATGTATGGGGAAAGCGCATCCTGCCAAAACAGTCAGAAAAGTATTTTCTACATTAGCTGTCATCTCGTAGTGGCATTTTATTCTTCTTCAAACCTTGTTTGACAGCTTTAACTCAGAACAAATTTTCTACATGCATGTAATCAATAACCTGCATGTGCTTTGTCAGACTGTTATAGATAACATCAGAGAATTCGCATATATCGTTGATTATTAATTTCTCTCTCATGTTTAGTACTGTTTTAACAACATTAAAAGAAACCTTACGAAAATTGTGCACTGTATTGTAAGAAATGAAATAAAACTACCAACGATAACCTTACGACGAAAGTCTGTTGTAACAAAACTGAGTATCTGTACACAAGCGTGCCTCTATCTGCACGAATTAGTAAAATACTACTCACTTAGATTTCGATTGTTTTTTTTAAAATGGTATGCTGTGTCATACTCAACAGGTATGCAAATGTGGCATTTCATAAATAAAGTTACGTATTCCTAGAAACCCAAAATTTGCTTGTCAGCAGCGGAAAGAGGCGTTACCTGTTGTGCAGCATTGTAAGTTTTTCACCATTGCACTTTGAGCTGAAAGTATTTTCTTACGATTTGCTAATCAATTTATTTCCTTCATACTTATCACCCTGGCATGGGAGTCTGAAGTGAAGAACATTATTGAATTTCGTGTCGTTGACGGTCGATTGGAATTTCTTCAGAGACGCTTGTATTGTATAGCAGCTTGGCAGTCATAATGCCGAGATCTACGACCATTAACACAACTTACTGAGTCGAGCTGCCAAGAGGATTTGATGCGTAAAAGTTTTCTTCTGATTTTGTTACAGATTTTTTTCTGGGAATTCGTAGCTCCATGAAATAATACACAAAAAAAGCTCGCGCACCTCGGTTAGAACTGACGATTCTCTTGAGAGTTGGAATACTAGACACGGGCGGTATCACGGGGCTACGGACACACTGCTGCCAGTACGTCACTCTCGTCATGGTATTGGTTGCTCAGCCTCATAACGCATCGTGAAAGATATTAAAAGTTGTCACTTATGTGAAGAATATCATTTCTTTAGCCAAAAAATTGAATTTACGTGAGGATTATATACCACGAGTCATTCAAATGGAAAGGGAATATCAAGTGAATTTAGCGAGTCAGTTCAGTACCATACGTGGAAGTGATTGCACTGTCACAGTGTTGCCAAATGTTTGTGACGATGTTGCCAATTCTCAGCTGTGCTAGGAACAGCTCTGTAGCGTTATATGAGGAGAATCCCGTGCTCGTGTCATAGGAGGACACGGAGAGGAGGCGCGGGGTTTGGTTGATATGCAGTGTTTTCTCCTACCAGCTGTGTCAAACATTCAGGTGTGTAATCTTCCATCACAATTATAGTTTCCCACAAAATCTATACGAATAAAACACTTACCTTGTTACTCTGTTACAAACATTATTTCAGTACAATAAAAAGTCTTTAGAAATCAACTTTGCCAACCTGTCACGAAAAGTAAGACAACAAACACTTTTTGCACCTCGAAATCGATTGCATCTATGAGCAGTCTTGTGATCATACAAGTAGAATTTAATGAATTGCACGAGAATGTAGAAAAATGTTGGTGCGAATGGAAGCTGTAAGAAACACAGTTAACTAATTATTCTGTACCACGTAATAATCAATTCATTTGATAATTCAGAAGAGAAGAAACTAAAAATTATGCCCATTAAGACAGAAACTAAAGTGCAGATGCAGGCACTGTGCAGATCTGCGCTTTTTCATCTTTAGATCTATACAAATAATGTATACTAACCAGCGTATTCATTGCTTTCGTAATGTTTCCCTCTTGTTTAGTCTTCTCATGATGAACTGGATCCACTCCCATGAGTCTGATTTTTTCTTTGTATCCTTCCATCTACTATCTTTGTGTGTTATTGTTCGGTGTTCAAAAAGCAAAATATTATGCCTGCTCCCACGAGGTATTAAAATGAGATCGCAAAAAGGCTAATGAATTATAATCAAAATACAGTGAGACGCCAATTTGTCTGTCGTCATGGTGTTAAGTGGACTGAAATAGTTGGGTGTTATTGTCGTCTTTTCTTATTGAGATTTTCATATTACCCTGACACAAGACGCCGAGATAAATGCGTATATTCTCCGTGACGAAACATCCCACATTCCATTCATCCTGATCCATTCGTTACGTGCATCGGCGGCAATGAGTGATAGGAAAGCTGTTGTGGGGTGACGAATAACAATAACAATGGTAGTAATTACAAATCAATGATCAAGGATGTTTACTGCATTGCAGACGATTAACAAAATAACCAAGAATGGCTGAGTGTTTAACTGGCGCACTGAGTGGGTGTTCTTACCACTTTGTTACTGAATTCTGTTCTAGTTGTTTGCAGAGAGAAAGCAAAGAAACCCGTAGCCATACATATCGCTAGTACAACGAGATATTACCTATCAAGTATCCTTGCTTTACATCACGAGACGAACATGGCGTCGCTGAGCTGATATTTGAAATACATTTCTGTTTTCTCTCTCTGTCTCTCTCTCTTTTTATTTTCATTTTAATTTTTTGAGGAAAGCATCGAGGAGCGCGACAATAAGCAAGTAGGCATATAACCTGTTTACAGTTATTTTAATCGGGATACATAATGCAAAAATACAACTTTTAAGTGTGTTATTGCGTAATTACAGTTATTGACAGTCTATTCGTGAGCTTGCTCGCATTCAGTGGGGTGAAACCTATCACAGAAGCAAGCAAAACACAAATATTTCTTGCACCATGCGCAACACATAAACGAAATCTCGCTGCACTGACGTGTTGTCCCATATATTGCACGGAAAACATATCTGATTCATGTTACTAAATACCGCTGTATCAGATATCAATTTGGAAGCGTCCCAAGTGTATAAAAGTATATCTTGAAATACGCAGAAAAGCCCATAGAGGTATTCGACTGAAACGTAGCCATGACCAAAATTGTAACTGGGGTCGACAGCATCGTCGTCTACCACCTTGACAACTCGAACGGTGACAGTGCTCGGCGGTTACTTACGTTTACTGGTATCAAAGCTGCAGCATGAAAACACAAAAATGTTAATAACCCGAAGATCATTAGTTTTGGAACCCACAGAAAGTAAAGCAGTCATCAGTCGCAAGAGTGGTTTGAACACCACAGTGCTTTAATAGGCACGGTCTTGGTCGAGGTGATTTGCTGTTGCTTTCATCCGACCTTTGAGTTGACTTACCTAGCCAGTTAATAGGGGAACCTACAGTTTTACGTGGCTTTCGGACCACAGTGCAACTCGGCATTTTTCACATCAACAAACACTACCCCAGGGGAAATATGTGTAAAACAGCACATAAAAATCGTGGGACTGGTGAGGGATGGAACCTGAGACCATCGTATCCGTAGGCTTGCTCTTTATCTCCTTGCCACCATGCAGCCAACACTGTGATTTATGGTTGCCATTAAAATTAAGGATCTCTCGTTTGTGCCTGCGTTGGCACTTGCGTGCCCCTTAGGAGACCTTACCTTCGGGATTACCCTCGTATACGTGTGTGTAAACGCCTTCCAATGCCCACTCAAGGAAGACAAGGATACCTAGTCTAGCTTCAATATTACAAATACGCCTCAGTTTGTGGATGAACGCAGACTTAGGTTGATAATCATTTTGAATATTTATCAGTACTGTACTCATTGGTGTGAAACTCGTTTTCTACCAATGATTCCCACAGCTACAGGAACACTATTTTAATACCTTTTACACAAAATACTTACGCAGTGCTATCACACGAAAAGGTCAACCTAACACAAACTGTGGGAAGTTAGTTTTACAACCTTCGTACCTGGATAAAGAGCTTTTCCTATTTGAGACATCTGTGAACGTTGCTGCATAAGATGATTTAAGAAGAAACTAAATTCCTTCAGATATGCCAATGTTTAAAGAAATCGTGTCAACGGCACTAAATCGTGGTTTGTAAATCGTTTACCAGCCGTACTCTGCCGCATTTCGCTGGTTCGAAGGCAAAAAGCTTACTGACAAATTTCACAGGAGGAAAAGGGGGACGAAATGTCTCCCACTCGAAGGTCATGTTGTTTTACTTAAATGATTACAAAATCGGGTAAAACGAACAATGAGGTTGTCAGTATAAGCACATTACTGTTGTCAATATGACTTTGCACCGCCCAGGCCTTAATGGTAAAGGGCCCGTTTAGGTCAGGCGTATTGTACACAGAAGTGGAAGAGAGAACGCCACTGAATTCTACAATCCGTATGCATCGCATACATCAGAAATTACTGTTATAGTGTACTTATGGAGCCCAGTGAGTGAATTGCATATTTTCCGGTGAGAAAGAGCACTGGGAAACAGTCTTCGCTACATTAGGTTACTTAAACTGGCGTCACTTTGATCTAGAATTTATGGCCAGCGACTACGTGTAAGGATAGTGAGTCGGATGCGGGTTTTGCAACTGTGCAATACTTTCCTTACATTATGGAAGCGAATATTAAATTTGAACTAATATTGTGAAAATTTTGGACTTGGATAGCTTAGAATGAAAATCTTTCTGTTTATTGCAAAGGAAAACAATTGATTTTCTAAAACATTCTGTGTCATACACAACTTGAAACAGGTCACGTCGACCAAATCATATGGAAGAACCGACAGCGACGTAAGTTGGAGGGCAGTAAGATCCCTTGGCTTTTGGTTCGGCGCAAGTAAATGAAGAAAGGCAGCGCGTTTTCGTTATCAAGTAACGTCTTCATCAATTACTTTAGTTTTAATGTGATCTACGAGTAATTTCTGATATCTGATATTAACTTGAAAAGGATTCCGTAGACAGGGAAAGAACTTGTTCTTGGGCAACTACTTCTATAATGACCAAAAGGACTTAAATGATCTTCAAGTACATGTGTTCCAGCAGCGGTATGAAGAAAATGATAGTAATAATGACGGTGATAATCGAGTTATCCGGTAACTTCACACTTCACAGTGGATTTTCTCGAACTAAGGAATTTCCTGAATTAGTGAAAATTTCAAAATGGCTTCAAATCGAGGCTATGACGCTTAGAAGAGTCTTTACATCCTGCTGACATGAGAATAGCATAATCTCCACGTCAGAAGCTTGCTTATACTTAACCATTTAATAGACTCGCGTTTTTTTCCACCGTGACTAGTTTAGTAAGCTAAGCACATCATCCATTACAGCACACTCCTGGGGCTGGGAAATGTGGCCACAATGGTCTGGTGGAACGAACTATCACAAGTGGAATGCGTGGGTTCAGGCATTTACTTTTAAGAGGCACAAACAGGTTTACTTTACCTCTGGTAACCTCAAGAGAAAGCTGTTGTAGTCCAGAATCCGCATTAAACATCACGTTCCTTAATTCCAAACTGGGCAGAGCCGGTTTACGTTGGAAAATGACATAGGTGGAGGTCAGGGTAAACGGAAATACTGTCACCAGTAAACTTACATTAGAAAATTTTATTTTATTTGATGAACTGATAGCCGTCTAAAGGAACAGGGCTCTTATTTTACTTGTACTTGATTGAACTAGAGACGTTGAAAAATTTGGTGCTGAACTGTGATTCGAATTCGTATCTCCTCTTTCGAGAATCTGAATCTCTCGGAACAGTATAGTTCAATCATTTCATTCCTTTTCCCAAAACTGCAGACCTCTCTAGGTCTCCTCCAAAGGTAAATATGTGGGTCCGAATCCTGATCCAGTACAAAAATATTCATAATTTCATTTCAAGCCCTATCACGTGCACACCGGCCTGCTAGTGAAAATTAACGTGCATTTTTAATGTCTGTTCATATTGCCAACAATTTCTGGACAAACATGCACACATCTTACTGTTGGTGAGTAAGCAATTGATTCTTAAGCAATATTCGTGGACAATAAAGAAGAACGATAGGAGTGCGGTTCGATTGTCGCTCAGCCACAAAAATTTGTGTCCTTATTTTAGATTCAAACACCTAGCAGCTGGCAAGAAAGACCGATACGTAACATTTGATTTTACTTAGTTAACAATCCGATTACATCTTGGGTTCGTATCTCCGTCGCAGAACTTCACGTCATGCGTTTCATCTTTAAATGCCTACACACTTCGTTACTTCTGAATTGAGGTATATCAGACATCTTTCATGGTTAGTTAACAGGGATGAAAGGGTCTTGATAGGAGTCCCGGTTTATTACAAGAACTGTCGTCTTTTATTTTCAAGTTTAGATTTGGTTACTGATATAGGCGAAAATTTCGGTACTTCATGACTCTTAATGGATAGTCAGCAATATGATATGATTAGTTTAGGTTAGATTAATACTTGTTCCATAGATCATGAATACGACATTTCGTAATGATGTGGAACGAGTCATTTTAATGAAAAATTTCTTTACATACCAGTATTCAATTTCTTTACAACAAGTTCCCCCCCCCCCCCCCTCTCTCTCTCCCTCTCTCTCTCTCTCTCTCTCTCTCACACACAACACACACACCCATATTCTCTTTTTATTTTTATTTGTTTGTTGTGCTCGACTATCGGCGAGGCACGAAAACGTCCGTGAATGAGTTTCTTAGTTATGAGTACAGTTACGAAAGAAATGTAAAAAAAACTATGAGAGTTACTGATTTATGATGCTTAGTAACAGTCAGTTCTAAGTATTATTAGTAACTAAGCTCCAGTCCCTAAACCTAGTTACAGAAATGCGAATCAGACGCATTACGTATTCCAGGCCGTAGCAGCCGCGTCTTTGAGGCGCCAGCTATGGTAACTTCCCAGCTCGCTGTAGGATCACATCAGTTCGTCTTCTTCCTGCTGGTAATGTGACTGAGATTTGGCAACAACGCAAGGTATGATTGGCAACTCTGTGATCAACGAATTACTTCCTGGTGTGCACGGAATTAAGCCTCAAAGTTGACTTGATTTCTCGTGTCATTTCCATTGAATAACCTGCGTTGTTATCGCTTGAGGTGTAACAGAAGATTGTAAATTTGCGGTTTTCAGCCCAGCAAAGTCATTGAACGTGGCAATCGCAAATAACCTCGTCCTGTAAATAGCGGTTTACGAGTTCTAGGCAGTATTGCCTTCGTAAGAAGAAGGCGCAAACCATATCTATCCGCTAGCTCTGTGTTGACGTGCTGAGCTGTGGAAACGCGACTGTTATCGTTCGCGGTTCCAGCCTCGCTGAAAGTAACGTTTTTATCCCTTCTGTGTAAGAGCTGCAAGCAGTCAGATCAAACATCGATAAGCAAATCGCAAGAAAATACTTTCAGCTCAAAGTGCAATGGTGAAAAACTTACAATGCTGCACAACAGGTAACGCCTCTTTCCGCTGCTGACAAGCAAATTTTGGGTTTCTAGGAATACGTAACTTTATTTATGAAATGCCACATTTGCATACCTGTTGAGTATGACACAGCATACCATTTTAAAAAAAACAATCGAAATCTAAGTGAGTAGTATTTTACTAATTCGTGCAGATAGAGGCACGCTTGTGTACAGATACTCAGTTTTGTTACAACAGACTTTCGTCGTAAGGTTATCGTTGGTAGTTTTATTTCATTTCTTACAATACAGTGCACAATTTTCGTAAGGTTTCTTTTAATGTTGTTAAAACAGTACTAAACATGAGAGAGAAATTAATAATCAACGATATATGCGAATTCTCTGATGTTATCTATAACAGTCTGACAAAGCACATGCAGGTTATTGATTACATGCATGTAGAAAATTTGTTCTGAGTTAAAGCTGTCAAACAAGGTTTGAAGAAGAATAAAATGCCACTACGAGATGACAGCTAATGTAGAAAATACTTTTCTGACTGTTTTGGCAGGATGCGCTTTCCCCATACATAATACAAAAGCTTCGAGACGCCTGAAAAGAACAAAATGACGCAGAAGTTAGCCTTTTTTCCACATGCGACTATTTTGGGTTGAGAAGTGAAGAGAATTATGTTCAAAGTTCCATTAAATTGATAACTTCAGCAGACAGCAGAATTGCGTTTTAAAAAAATTGTAGTAGCGAATGTAATAGAACACGCGACGCTTACCGTTACGCTACTAGTTGTGACGTAGCTACAGCACCTCTGGAAGTGAACAACAGTTCCTCCAGAACTTCGGCATTCCACAGTGCTGTGAGATAATGCATATGGCCGGATCTAGACTTCTGAGAGACAGACAGTTACAGCATTTCTTTTGCAGCGCACGATGGTTTCGACAAGCAGATAGCGCAATAGAGTAGCTCAAATGGAAAGGAACGCTTCTTATTTAAATTTCTGCATCCTACACTGTTGGCAGTTCTGTGTAGGTGGCAATTACGTTATTTTATTTCGGTGATTACAAAATAGAGTCGAATGTTTGCACTGGGTAGCCAAGGCAGCTAGTTCATGGCGATTCGGTCAACCAAGTAAATGAATGTACTGAACAACCTTGCAAACCACTACAGGGAGCCTGTGTGTCAGAATTCTCATCTTGTGTGCCGCAACGGTGTTATGATAGAGAGATGAGTCGTAGAGAAGGGGGTTTGGCAGTCTGTTGGCTTGATGATAGTTTCATATGATGATGGTCTGGGTTCGATTCCAACTTCTGCCGATGCTTTTTTGATAGGGGGAGGCAGATTCTATTGGCTATGCCAAGTGAAGAAGGTATAATGGCATTGTGGTCTGAAAATCACATGAAACATGATATTCCTTCTCTACCAAGTAGACATTAGGCGGAACCACAATAAAGTAAGGGGACGCGACATGTGGAAACTCTATCACCAGTAACCTTTCTTATACTAGTTATTTATTTCTAGTGACGAAACAAATCCTGTGTATGGTCACAGGACACTTATTCCGTGTTTTATTTGAGCTTCTGTATGTTGATAAAATTGGTTCTGAACTGCGAATGCAACTCAGACGGACCTTAACGCGGAATTTGATCCCTTCGTGACAATACAGCTCGACTACAACTTGTTGTTGTTAAAACTGCATATTCCTCAACATCTCCACATACTGCGCATGAATGGGTTGGAATCCTGGCCCAGCAGTAAATTTTTCACTATGTATTATCAAGCTCTAGCATGAGATCACCTATCTGCTGGTGAATAATACTTTTTTTTAATGAATTATCATTCGTTGTCAACACTAACGATATCTGACGTTTTTGACTGCCAGTGAGACACAGAACTATTTGCGAGATCACTGTAAGTTCAACGATGTTATTCGGAGCTGCTGGTGGAGAAAAATTCGGTAGCTGACCTCTCTTTGTGTGTAGTCAACAACGATATGTGTGGGGTTCGATTCGTAGTCAGCACTGATCTCTTTGTCATATTATTTCTAGTTCAAACATGCTCACATGTCGCTGCTGGTGTAACAGACCCATACTTAACGTTCCTTTTCTCTAGAATATAACAGCGATACTTGCCGGTTTGGAGTCCTGGGAAGGAAAAAATTAATGTTTCGTCTCGTCATTTCAGTTAATACTTCTAGCTACTGCCGAGAAAATCCAATATGTCAAAGTTGATTGTGCTTCGATAACAGGTTCTGGGTTCGAATCCCTGCCCAACACAAAGCTTTACCTCACTGAATTTCAAGTAAGTTACTTGTGAAGAAGCAGTTTTAATATCTCTCGTAGTTCGTTAAGAGGGACAACAGATGCTGTGTAGGAATTCGCGACCGTTAAAAATGTTTACGTTATGTAATTTAAAGCTGATATTTGTTAACTGATGCTGTCTAAAATCGAGGTATATCACGCTCTTTATGCCTAGTCAGGAATGACTGTTAATTTCCGTCAGTCTCGAAATCTTAGTTTGCATGGCCTGGGTTTGAATTCATATGCAGAACAAGGCGGTTCGTCGTGTCATTTGAAGTTGATACATATTCTCAGCTAGCTGCTCGTGAATAACGTAAATGTTTAATGACATTTTGTGTTAAATTACAAGTATGGTATGTTACTTTGAAGAGGAAATCATGAATACGACGAATTTACTACGTGCATTACCTATCTTACGTAATAATGAGAGTGCTAACATTTCATGTATCTCAGTTATTGCAATAAATGCGAGCTTACAAGCCTTAAGGACAGTCTTATCTGTGATGAGGTGTTCCCTGATATATTTAGTATCGTGGTATTACTTTACATCTTGGGTTATTGCGATACAGAGTAGTGTTTTCTAGTGGTGACTTGTTGGAACCGTTTTCAATTGTCAAACGACTGTATCAAGGAGCGGTTAGAGGACCTGCTAGACAGCGGCGTTATGTGGGTTTCATGGGAATCAGGCGAAATGCAATCCAGGTCGTTCGGATACTTTTGAGCATAACTGTACTTCGTTAACAATCCGATTAGGTGCTGGGTTCGCATCCCTGTCACAAGCTTTATATGATGGCATTTCAATTTTAAACATGAGCATTCCTTGTTCCTTGTGAATGACACCATATTAAACGTCGTTGGGGGTTGTTCCCAGGACGGTAACTGTTATGACAGGATTCCCAGTTCGGTACAAACATTTTCGTCATTTATTTACAGGATCTGAATTGATAACTGATACTGGTGCAAACGTCTATGTTTCACGTCTCTTTATGCCTAGTGATCGGGTCTCAATAAGGCACAAACAAAGCTTAGCTTAGTTAGCAATGGCTATAGGTGCTGGGTTTGAATCCATTTCCAGAAAGACGACGTTGGTCATGTCATTTAAAGTTCAAATTCGTGTAGACGTAGCTGGTGATGTGTTACGAGAACAATGATATTACTGGTGATTCGCTGTTAATGTTGAAATTTCCTTAGAGTGCTTGTTGCCATTAATCGCGTTTTTCTACTGGTTCGTCCAATATCCAGTTTCCAGAGCCACTCGCTGTTGAGCGACCTTCAGCACGTGGATGGAAAACCTTTTAGAGAGCGAAAAACTTTTTTCCAATTGCCGTAGAGCTTTGTAACTCCATATATTGTCTCAAGTATTTAATTTTGACTAAAGATTACTGTACGATGTATGTAAAATAATCCGTTTTCTCAGAACTTTTGGAATGTCACTTGTTGTAGTTAAGGTTAGTTTATGAGTGTTATGGGGTGTCTCATCGCTGAGAAAGTGTTTTCTAATATGTTTTGAATGACGATATTAGTTGACACTTAGACTGACTGCCATAAAGACCTTTGGTCTCTTAGTAGTCTCTTGCGGTACCCATTGCGTGTAGTCAAACGACTGTACCTCACGGGGTTTTGGTGTTTAGAGGACCTGCAACACAGCTACGTTATGTTGGTTGTATTCGGTAGTGATCCACTTTTTTTGCTGTCAAGTGTACATGGTGGCAGTCAGTCATGGAATATTTTATGGAATTGGCTTAAAAAATCTATTTCAAAGGCCCAGTCAAATCTTTACAAGTTTACTCCCAGAGCAACTTACGCTGTGCCTACATGACACAAGTTGTCTGTCTTTCAAAACCGAGGCAGTTCTGCCCAGTTAAAGCCGCTGACAAGAGATGCCTTGAACCCTCTGCTGAAGCTGCTGGAGAGTTCATGCCATTGGTTTTAGCCAATAGCCTGCGTGGGATACAGGTCACGTGTGTGTGGACGCTGTAGTGTTCTGCGGTGTCGAACACAGTTACCTTGTAATCCAGACCACGAGCAGAACAGACGTCTTTTCGGAAGGCAGAGCCTCTGGCTCTGCTTTTCACGACTGGCCACCAACATAAATTAACATGAACCGCTTCTCCTTCCGTTTCCCATTTCAGTTAATTGTTCGACCTCCTCGACTGGCCTAAACCTTGTAACTTCCGACCCTAGACGCGCCCCTTGTATGCCACACACTGAAATATATTACCTTTATTGTACCTAATTTACTGTTCTGTCATTTAACGGCAGCTCCAGATGCCCACTCTCAAGTCCTGACTGCTCGACCTCCTGCACACTATCATCACGAGGTATATGTACAACCTTCTCCCCCCTTTCTTGACCATATACAGTACATTGGTGTCAGAATCGCGATTCGTTCCCACCGTTCGGTCTATAGGGTAGTCGTTTGCTTTTGGTTCATTTTTGACATTGTGTGGTCGGTCAGTATTCACCACTGTTTTTCCGGTGCGAGCTGAGCATGGGTGCTGCAGCGCATCGGCTGTGGTGCCGCTCCGAATGCTGCGTCCAGGGCAGTCTACTGCCTGCCTCTGGAAGTGCGCCGCACCGACAAGTGCGCGCTGAGTACAGCGCGCTGCGCCTAGCAGCCCACGTGTTCAGTTTATGCGCTCCAGCCTCAGTTGATGCTCTAACCGGCCCAGCTTCTCGATCACTGCCAGCTAACTCTGAGCTGGGGCTCGGAAGCACGAAAGGAAAACGCACGATGCGTCCTCGCCGGTGCCGTGGCTTGCTAAGCGCACGGGCGCGCTGTTCACGGTCGGCGCGGCTTCCCCGCCGCTGCCGCCGCCCACCTGCTGTCCCACGTTGGCCGTCGCTCAGCTCCCCACTGCCGTCTGCGTTTGGGTCCTGGCCTCAACGCCGGGGCGCGTACTTCCAACGCCGTGCAGCCAGCCGCCCCGCCGCCCACGCCGCTGCTCTGCGGGTACCGTGTACATTCGGCACTTAGCTGCCGTCCCACCGGCGCCGCCGCTTCTGCATGTCGCGATGCAACAACTGTACTGTGTGTTCGTCGAGACTTCCTTCTGTGTGTTATTTGCGTCCTGCAGACTTCCCTATGTGTGGTATTTGCATCATAGAGACTTTCTTCCTTGTTCTATATGCGTCATTGAGGCTTCTTCTGTGTTCGTATGTGTGCGTTCGTCGTCACATTGTTTTGTGGATCATTGCCACTGCGCCATGTCCATGTCGCCGCCTCTGTCTCCTCCATCTCCTTCTGTTTGTCATCACCACTTCATCTCCTATGACGTAGCTGCTTCTGTCACTGTCACATCAGAGACATTCTCTTCATCCACAACTTTACCATAGCTCGTCACCGTCGTGCCGGCACCACTTCAGCTGCCACTTAACCCAACCAACCCCACTCATCACTGTCCTCCATCATGGTTCATCATCCCCTGTACCTCTGCTTCTTCTGGTCCAATTGTCACCACATGGAGCATCTCCTCTAAAAACCTCCGTAGTTCTATCCTTCCTTACCTACAGTAGTGCATTCATCTCTCTACATATCCAGCTCCCCCTACTTTTTCTCTTTCAGCTCCAACTCACTAGCCACCACATCCACTACTGCTGCACGCCCAACAGCTCACTAAGCAACAGTTGCCACAGATCACATCACAAGCATCAGTTCCTCAAGCTTCACTGCACCAACCAATACTTGCCATGCTGGAGATCCTGTACAACTCTGAGTAATCCTCAACAATGTTATATCCTGCCATTCTCCTCCCCATTCCAAAACCATCCTTCCCTCCAACAGTTTTTAAAACACAAAAAAAACATCAAAACACTGACATCTGTTCCACACCCACACCAAAAAAATCGCAAACTGAATCCAATGGCACTCAGTGTAAGGACGAAACTCCTCCCCCTCTATCTGTCCTTACCACCCACACCTTCATCCTCTCCAACTAAGACTCAAAATTTCTCAAACCCAAGTCCCTCACCCTCGAAAACAAAAAATACCTACCAAGCCTACAAATTCAATAAATCATCCAAAGAAAAGACTCTATATTTCTAAAATCCGTGAATCGTAAATTCCATACTGAACTCGTCTCCAGAATTCCCCAATTAACTTTGGACCCAAATGCCCACAATGCCCCATGTCGAACAATTTTAACCTCCCTGTCACCCTCCAACCCTCACCATAGTCATCCACGAAGCTGACCTTGAGATCACAGGTGAGGAAGTAGAATCCGACCGAACAACTTACAAATTCGAAAATCCCTTTGGATCAACGAAGATCATTGTCTGACTAACCCTGTCCATGCTTTTAGTGAATTTGCCTGCACCATAGACGATCTTTTTAAAGAGGGAGCTGTGATATACCACCAGTGCCACAAGGTTGAAGCTTCCAAATTCCATCCTCAGTCCTGACACTGTCAAAAGCGTCTGCACTATAATGATCACCTGCCTGTATATTGTAAAAACCCACCCAATTGTCCACACTGCAAAAACTCCCATTTTCTTCAACTGTTTCCTGATCTTGATTCACCTTCTACTTGCAACACCTGTGACTATTCCCACCACACCTATTCCATAAAATGCAAAGCTAAGCCTCAACCATCCAAACATGAACTCTCTGTACAAACCCATCCCAGTGATGCCCTCATTCATCTCAAGAATTCTGTCCACCCTACCCCCATTGCTGAAGACATCAAATTCCTGACAATTGCTCTAATTTATCCATTCAAATGTCCACACACCCTCCAACAAATCCCGCTCACTGTCCACTTCATCTTCATTTCACGAGTCAAACCACCTACTCTCAGAACCAGGTCCACTTCTTTCTCACTTCGATACCCTAAACACAATCCCATCGTCATCCACACGCACACACACACACACACACACACACACACACACACACACACACACACACACACCATGCTTGTACCTTATAATGGTATGATAGCCCTCCAATATCCTCTACAACATCTGCTCCCTACCCACCAAAGCATCTTTTAATGCATATACTATCCTGTCACAATTTCCATGCCTTCATCGTTATTGAAACGTTTTCCTCCAATCATATCGCATCATCCAAACCTATTCCTATATCCTCCAACATACTGAAAATGTGGTGTCACCGCCAGACACCACACTTGCAAGGTGGTAGCCTTTAAATCGGCCGCGGTCCATTAGTATACGTCGGACCCGCGTGTCGCCACTGTCAGTGATAGCAGACCGAGCGCCACCACACGGCAGGTCTAGAGAGACTTACTGGCACTCGCCCCAGTTGTACAGCCGACTTTGCCAGAGATGGATCACTGACAACTACGCTCTCATTTGCCGAGACGATAGTTAGTATAGCCTTCAGCTACGTCATTTGCTACGACCTAGCAAGGCGCCATAGCATTTGGTAATTAATATTGTGAAGCTTGTACAGTAACGAGAGATGTTCTACAATTGTGGATTAAAGTTAAGTATTACATCAACTACGTACTTTATTTGCTACTATTAATTGCTTTAACTGTTCCAGACCTCACGCCAATCTGCGTGAGCTTATCGCGTGCCTTTCGGCTTCCTCTCATTGTGACTTGGCTGTCTTGCCAAATCACAGCAGAAAATCCCCTTCCCATGGCCAGAGGCAGAGTTGCAGTTGCTGCTTGGCCACAACCCTTATACAATATCCGTATTGACCACCTTATCTCTACCACACTCTTCAACACCCTAACCATTACCCATGCCGTTATATCCGTATTTGACAGAATCACTCCATCCACTCTGACTTCCTCACCCACACTGACTACCTTTTCTATCTACGTTATTGCCACTGAACAAAATTTGTAATAGATCCACTGATGAACTACATCTGTGGTAGAACTTAACAGACTGCCTGCAAAATGATATGGCCCCATCCCAGACCACACCCATCCTGAAAGCAACACCTTTCCAGGTATCATCCTAGCATCTACCTATCTCTTTGGACACACCACTCCGGAAGTCCTCAGTCCAACTGGAAATGACCACCCACCTACACAGTACCTCATCCCCATACTCCCCATCCCAATCTCTATGCAAGAGTTCTCAAAGACTACTCCTACACCAAGAGGAATGCATACTGGAAATCCATAGAAACTCAGACTCAAACTCATCACCTGACATCCCAGCAACCTGCTAATATCACTCATGCTACGTCATTCTTGCTACAGACCTTATCAGGTGCTATATAAACTCATATTCCTATCAAGGCTATATATCATCATCACCACAACCTCCTCCGCAAGCCCTACTCTTTCCCCAGGTATACCATCACTTGCACCATTCCTCATGTTTATTAGTGGCGGGGATACACCTACACACAACTGATAAATATAGAGACACACCAGGAAATTATTGAATGCAAGAAAACTTCGTGGCTGGCGCCATACGTGCACCAGATTCAGTGCTACACTCCCTGTTAACTCTGGCAAGTGTTGGAAAACATTCCATTGATTCACTGGTAATAACCCCATTCCCCACTCGCCCGCAACAACCATCCCTTACTTGACAACCTGAGAAGAACTGAGCACTTTGCATCTTATCTCTCTGACGCCTTCTCCATTTCTGATGGCCCCTTTTTATTACTCCCTGTTTCCTTCCATCCATGAATGCACAAAACCTACTGTCCCTGGCTTCCAGCTTCCATTACTTGGATAACATGCCACAAACAGAATTAAACACTCATATCACAGCATTTTATATGAAACAATTACACAGTGATTTCATTAACTATTAACACCTGAACAAATGCCTCCTTTCTAGTTACCCTTACAAACCTTTATGCCGCTATCCTCTCCACAGGTTACTATCCTCAACTATGGAAAATCTACAAAATACTATTTTTCCTTAAACCTCACATGCCTCCTACTGATACCTCTGCCTGCCACCCCATTTTCATGACCTCAGTGTTTACCAAGATCTTTAAATCCATCCTCTCTCGACACCATTTCCTTATATTAACGCGTGTGGCTTCTGTCGCAGTTTCTCCTCTGAGCTCCTTCATCTCACCCATCTCCTATTCCACAAGCTCAACTTCCGTAAATCAGCTATTTTTCTCTCATACGACATAGAGGAAGCCTACAGTCATGTATGGCATTACAGTCTCCTTTTCAAACTCCAGGCATACACATTTTCAATTAACTATGTCCTCCTTGTTGCATCATTGCTATGTAATCGCACATCCTTTATCACTGTTAGCAGTACCAGTTCCCATACCTTCCCCTCCACTGCAGGAGTGCCCCAAGGCTCCAACCTATATCCTCTCCTTTACACTGCTGATAAACCTGAACAGCCACCTCCTTTAGTATGATGATACCATTTTCCTCACCCTCTACCTGACATTTCGGAAATCCCAACAATCCCTCCAAATCCAACTCTATCAGCTTACCTCCTGGCGTAACAGATGGCTACTCAAGATCTACCCCTCCAAAACTCAGGCAATAATTATAGGATAGACCACCAACACATTCTGTCTCCATGACATCTACTTTACCATTTACGACATTCCTATCCAGTTAATTAAATTATGCTCCATCTCAACTGGCAACTAAAGTCGCTCATTCAACTACTAACCACCCAACAGAAACTCCACAATAGACCAAAAATACTATAACTACTAAGAAGCCGAACTTGGCGATTACACACGCCACTATTCTCCACACCTATGAAACCCTGATCTGACCCAAACTCTGCTATGCTGTGTTGCATGGATTTCCGACCCATCAAAGTTATTAAATTCCATATAATTCCTCAAACACTGTGTACTTTGTCATACTTTCAGTATCTGTTTACCTTACACCAGATGGCTCCTCTGCCATCTCATCAAATTCCCACCCCTCTACACCTACAGTGAACACTTCTGCATCTGTGTGCAAGCTTTTCACTAATCCTATTCCCTATTGTCTCCCCATGGATCACCAACACCGACATTCTGCTGCACCTTTACAAATATGTTTCACTGTCCTTACACCTACAAACACTACATAATAAATACCATTGCAGCTTCAACCAACTTCCTCTCCCACACAATTGATCTATTCCAATATTTATCTCTCCTACCAACTTCAACTCTTCCCCATCTATCACACTCCAGATCAGGGCTGCTTTCTCCCTACACCTCTCCATCCATCCCCATCCCTTCCGTATTGTAACCACTAACCTACCCATACACCAAACTCCTCATCTTGTATCTTTTCCACCGTCTTCCCTCTACCCGTCCAACACCTACCTTCGTCTCCACAAATAGAAGAAATGCACTATTCTGCGATGTTTTTTGAAAGTGTATCTACTCATACTGTCATTTAGATGTCCATCTCTGATTTCTTAATTTAAAAAAGGAAATCAGTTCTCGTATTCTTTTATAAGCTTTGTTATATTTTTAGAAATTCTCGTGGCTGAAGAGGGCAATATTTTACTGCTGACATCCCACCCCTGTCCCATATGGGGTGAAGAAGATGAAATAACAATAAAGAAAAAAAAATGATTGATTGCGTCCCTCCCACTAAGTTCTGTAAGTCCCTCCAGATCCTTGAACGCCATGCACCCTGCTGCGCCTTCCACATCTGATTACCTTCCCCAAAAGAATCCTTTACCAACTCATCAAATTCCTACTTCTCCTCCCTCACGTTGAACACTAACAAACAACCTACACTACCTGCAGACTCCAATAATCCTACAGTTTTCCCTCTGTTCTCCAACTCTAGCATGCTGCCAAGCCTCTACCAACACATCCCACAAACTTTACACGTACACACCCTCCATGCACTCCCAGAGAAATTTCAACCAACTCCCCCTCCCAGATCATCCACTCCATGCTTATATTTACCCATCTGACCAACTTTAAAACCAACCCCCCCCTACCCCCCCCATCACCTCGTCAGGGTTCCCTGTCCCTCTCTTCGTCATATTTCTCTATTCACTGTTTTCCACTCCTGCCATTCTTTCCATATCCCCTTTTGCCCATCAAATTTTAGCTTAATTGATACACCCCCCCCTCTACTCTAACCCATCTTGCATCCCAACAGCCACTCCTAATCCATCGATACCACACACCAGTCGTCCATACACATAGCTCCACCCTCCACCCCACCTCAAAGGCCAATCTTTTCCCCTTCAACAACCTATCTCAGAGCAGATCCTTACAGCTTTAACGCCACGAAGTGCTTCTTTCTAACATCAGTCTTCTGCAACGAGTTTTAATGATTTTCAATGTACTCTCATTGTGCTTGTTTTTGTATTTTGTCACTACTGTTTTAATTAACAGCAAAGGATGTTGAGTCTCTTATCTAAATAAAAACGTCCATTTACAAAAAGTTTAATTCATTCTAAATATCTCAGCTTTCTGTTTAGTGTTTTTCATTTAATTTTCTTGCCAATTTGCTGAAGAGAGAATTGACTGTATCACCGACACTCAACCCTCCCCCTCCCCACACCCGTCGATAGGGGAAAGTGAGAAAAAATAACAAGAAAGGACAAAAAAGTTGAGTGTGCCCTTCCTGGGTCGCCACCATGCCATTTATCAAATGGCTCTGAGCACTATGGGACCTAACTGCTTAGGTCATCATTCCCCTAGAACTTAGAACTACTTAAACCTAACTAACCTAAGGACATCACACACATCCATGCCCGACGCAGGATTCGAACCTGCGACCGTAGCGGTCCCGCTGTTCCAGACTGTAGCGCCTAGAACCGCACGGCCACACCGGCCGGCAAGCCATTTATCAAGAAAGCGGTGTTTAAAAATCTACCAAAAATGGGTGCTTCTCATTACCACTTGCTCATTGAGCAAGATAGTACGAGATCTTTGATGACATAACACCTCCATCTTAAAATCTGCTCTTCTGACCTCTATGAAGCAATTCAGTTGCGAGCTCAGGTCCGGAACACTGTGTCTACTGTCATCCAGGTGAGTGGCAATATCAAATTTCTCAGCCAAATTCCTTCTTTCTAGCACCACAAAACCAGAATCTCGCCTCGGACGGTTTCCCAGTTTTCACCTGTTTTTTAAGCTGATGGGTGAAAACTGTTAGTTTTTTGTATATTATGTAATACTGATAAACCAAGATTATTTGCCGGCCGGAGTGGCCGAGCGGTTCTAGGCGCTACAGTCTGGAACCGCGAGACCGCTACGGTCGCAGTTTCGAATCCTGCCTCGGGCATGGATGTGTGTGATATCCTTAGGTTAGTTAGGTTTAAGAAGTTCTAAGTTCTAGCGAGCTGATGACCTCAGAAGTTAAGTCCCATAGTGCTCAGAGACATTTGAACCATTTGAACCAAGATTATTTATTTATTTATTTCGACTGTGAATAATCTAGAATGGTTACTGTTCCATAATAAATAAGTAACTAACAGCACGAATCGTGTGTGTACAGATGCAGATGTTGAGATGGTAACACCTATTATGTGGGCCAAACTGGGACACAGCGCAAGGCCAGATTTCGCTAACATATGGCACTATGGCACTGGAAAGAAGGAACTAGTCTGAGATATCCAATTATGCCACTGGCCCAGCTGGCAGAGGATACATTGTTCCAGATCTGACCTCGCAACTGAAATTGCTTCATCGATGTCAGAAGGACAGATTGTTAGATTTACTTGAGGAAATAGAGTTTTCTTCCATCAGAAATCTCCTCGAATTATCTTCCTGAATGAGTCATTGTCAATTTTTGATAACTTTTTGAAAGCAGTCTTCTTCATAGAAGGCATGGTGACAACACAGAAGAGATGAATTCTGTCTTTTTCTACCTTTATTGTTACTTCATTTCCCTTCGCTCCATATGGGCAGGGGATGGGCTGTCAGCGGATACAAGTCGCTGCACTTCAGTCATATGACAGTAAAAGTTTTAACACATGGGGTTGACAAAAATGAATATCTGACACAATAAAAAGACAGATCGTCAGTTGTATAAATTAAAGTATAAAGGCTTCTGTGTTGATTATTTAGAATATTGACACAGATAAATGCCAGATAAGTATTTTCACAGAAAATAAAAGACAGATGGATAGTTGCATATGTTAAAACGTAAAGAACTGATGTGTTGACTGATTAAGATAAATACGTAGATGACTAAAGTGATGACAGGATGTAGACTGTCAGGGAAAGGGGTAACTTGCGAACATAGGGATAGAGGTATCATGCAAACATAGCGGAGTAGTGCATAAGAAGGTATTTGTGTGGGCAGATGTTTGGAGGAGGGATTTTGGAGAGTGAAGAGAGATGCTGTTCCGGATCAAGTCTAGGATGTGGATGGAAAGGAGTGGAGAGTAAGGGAACTCTTGACTAGGCGTGGGAGGATAGGTTCTTTTAGATCTGATAGGACGGGTAAATAAGGGCGGATTCGTGGTCGGGCAAGAGAAGGTGATGAGAGTTTCGTTGGGAGAGGACGTGGAGTGTGTGGTTGTGTAGTTTGGGTAACGTGGAGGTAGGGGCCCGGCTGAGTACCGGATAATGAGTAGGGGGAAACTAGAGAGTGGGTAGTGTGAAGTTCACAATGACATGGGATACTAAGACCTGTTCATGATTGAAGAGTAGGTCAGCGAATTTTATAAGTTGGTAGCAGATTCAGGTGGTGCAGGGTAAGTGGACCGAAAGGCTAGGCAGAGTGTTCAAGGATCTGGAAGGCGTGGTAAAAGCAATCTACCTAGCGGACCCATCCTTACACATTAACATTTTGACAGTGTACCATACGAGTAGAAATTACATAATCAAAAATTTGAGTTGTCATTCCAGCACTTACAGATTGCACACTTTGCAGGGCAGTTTTTAACACCAATATATGCCACTTACGTGTTTTCAAATCTACTAGCAGGCGTATTACAAACATTGTTACTGCATTCCATTTTCGTTTGGCAGCCATGAGCTAATATCCAAAATTTCATCACGTAGTGTCTACATACATTTGTAATCGTGATTATATTTCTTTTTTAATTATAAAATAAAAATACAGAGCGAACAATTATAATTTTTACGACAGTTTGTTACACATGTTTCAGTATTTTATGGAATGAAGTTCTTTTATGAATTTTAATGTAACTCACGGTGACGGGCTCAATATAGTGCAACATTTGTCACGGTGCTCATTTCAATTCATATGCTTCCTGACAAAATTGTATTTTATGTTAATTTTTATATGAATTCGTTTTATTTGTATGTATAAATTTCGTCTGAGTCTACTTTTATAAATATATGAGTAATGGAAATAGAGGGCGTTGGGCGTCTACCCTGGCGTAAAGTGAGGTTGGCCGTAAAAGTGTGTAAGCAGTAGCCTCAGTCTGCCCGGTGGTTGTGTATACTAAAACTGTATTTTAATATGTGTTGTTATAACTATGCTGAGTCTACATGACTACCTGTAATTGTATGTAATTTTGCAATTGCCATTATGTACAGTAGTGATATGGCTCTTGGTTAGTGTGCTTTTTCAATGTCTGATGCCTGTGTGTACTGAAGACAGTAGCGCTACGAGTTGAGATATAGAGCTGCAATAAAATACAGGTGGTATTACAACCGCCGCTGACACTCTTTCTGTCCTAGATTACATCACGATCGTGGAGCACAATCACTCCCCTGGAATCAAACTTATTAAGAATTACGGACTTAGCAATTTCGTTTAGCCTCACATTTCCAAAATCCAACAATTGTTGCAAGTGGTCGGAAAGATGTTCCGTCTAACAGCATAACGACACAATGACATGCCTGGGAATGATTAGTGGAGACGATGATGGACACAGGAACCAACAGTTGTGACAAATTCCATGTACCAGGCTGTACTCGTAGTTCACAATACCGGAGTAACAGATACCTTAAAAGCTTCTGCACATTTTAAATCATTGAGCATTCTTTTTCAAAACTAGCTCCATCAATTTTTTTTGTCAGCAACGTCACTTCTCTTCTTCTGGTCTCCAGTTAATAACCTTAACAAAAAATGCTCATATTCACACATTAAGATATTTTCCTTAGTTTTGTCTACTCTTGTCTTCTGTTTGGAAAAGTGTGCAAATTCGTTTGTAATACATTTCCACACTACTTGAACTAAAAGTACATTTCAGAGGTGCTGTCTGGGGAAATCTTAGAGTAATATTACATGTTAAGTCTAGGCACGGCTTTTAAAGTAGCTTGTTCACAACAAAATGTGATGCATAAAACTTTGAACATAGCTGCTAAGGTTCAGTGACCGTGTCAGAATTATATTGTAACAAATAAGCCCTCGGTCACAAATATTAAGTCAAAATTGACTTGGTTTCGACGCTACTATGAGCGTCGTCTTCAGAATTAGACTAACTGTACTAAAACATTAGGTATATAGTACATTAATAAAATTAAAGTTTGTACTGACTCGAAAAGATGCAGTACTTACAAGTCAAGTTTGTACTGACTCGAAAAGATGCAGTACTTACAAGTCAAGTACTGCATCTTTTCGAGTCAGTACAAACTTTAATTTTATTAATGTACTATATACCTAATGTTTTAGTACAGTTAGTCTAATTCTGAAGACGACGCTCATAGTAGCGTCGAAACCAGGTCAATTTTGACTTAATATTTGTGACCGAGGGCTTATTTGTTACAATATAAATGTGATACAGTTAACATATTGAAATTATGGCTGTTTTGTGGTCTTAAGGAACTATTGGTACATACACTTGGTTACAGTATTTTAGGACGATGATAACGGGTGATTTCTTTCGTTTGGAGAGGTAGGCAAACTGACCCTTAGGCGCTAGAACAGCCTCTAGGCTGAATTGGTATCGATGTTTCTGACAGGTACATCTGTAACGTACTAAACAAAGTTGCTTGTGTGGCACCAAAGGTGTTGCCGCACTGGGGGGATTTAGAGGGACCCTTTGCCGCTTCATTCACGCACATATTAAGGTTGCACTGCCGCATCATCACGCCACGGGAGGGCGAAAAACAGGAGGGCTGAAAAAGTGTAAGTACCCTTAGCTGCTTCTGATCATGTTCAGATTTCGTCGAATAATTTTGCACGATCTCTAGGTTCAAATGGCCCTGGGCACTATGGGACTTAACATCTGAGGTCATCAGTCCCCGCTGGCCAAAGTGGCCGTGCGGTTCTAGGCGCTACAGTCTGGAACCGCGAGACCGCTATGGTCGCAGGTTCAAATCCTGCCTCGGGCATGGATGTGTGTGCTGTCTTTGGGGTTAGTTAGGTTTAAGTAGTTCTAAGTTCTATGGGACTGATGACCTCAGGAGTTAAGTCCCATAGTGCTCAGAGCCATTTGAACCATTTTTTCATCAATCCCCTAGAATTTAGAACTACTTAAACCTAACTAACCTAAGGACATCACACACACCCATGCCCGAGGCAGGATTCGAACCTGCGACTGTAGCGGTCGCGCGGTTCCAGACTGAAGCGCCTACAACCGCTCGGCCACTTCGGCCGGCACACGGTCTCTAGGGGATCCAACCTGCACAAGAGAGCAAACACTGCAGTCGTGCTGCACTCCAAAGAGGTTCCATCACATTTAATGAGAATTCAGCCTCACAATGACCTTAGATAAGGGCTGAAACGTTGGAAGCAGTCAGCAGTGTCAAAGGTTGTCAAGAACATCTTCCTATTGCTCATCGCACAGTGAACTGTCGTTTTCAATCGAGAAGTGTGGGCAATCAGTTCCACAAGAAAAGGGGTGATTTTATTGACGCACTTTATAACAATCCCGGAGGCCTTCACGTGTCGATTCTGAGAGGCAGTGTGTCTGAAATGTTTTCCTCGGCCACCCATGTTAAAACTGCACGATTTCAAAGTTGGGTATCGCCGTTATTACCTCCATCGCAGAGACTTCAGAAGAGGGGCTGGCGGCCTCCTCATAGTGTGTCATGTCCACGGTAGTGCTGAGCAGAACTGTGGTGTATTTCGGTGCCAATGTGACATCACTAACCGATCTTACACCTCACGTGAAATTCCGAACTGTGTCCTTTGCTTCGCACATGTCGACACCTTGCTGTTTGCAGAATTGCCTTGTGCAATTACAGAGCACGGTTTTAGGTAACCTTGAGCGAAATTTCAAACTCATGCGCCGCAACGAAAGACTATTATGGGGTTTCGAAAAAGTGACCGTTTAATATATTGCGTAGTGTATCTGCCATCTTCTTATGCTGTTGCTTTGGTAAACATTTGAACGCTGTGAAAGCTGCGTTACCGCCACTGGTGAATGCAACTTCGCGTAATCGAAAAGATGTTCAGTGCGGCAGATCCGAAAGACTTGTTGCGTATACTGGCAGACAGTCACACTGAGGAACAACTCAATCTTCTTATCAAGTTTAACGAACTGTGTTTCATACTGCGACTGTACCTAAGGGTTACTGTTTGTGTAGTTGGTCTTCCAAAGAGCATTCCATTCGAGCAAGCTTATGGTTACTTTAGGTACTTGGGCTATGCACGGCTCTGTTTAAAAACAATAATTCGATGCAGTCATAGCATCGACCCGTGTACGTCTGCGTTCATGCCCAGCAACGAATTATCTGCAAATAATAATAAACTGACAGAAATAGAAAATGAAAGTTGAGTGGGTACTTCAATAACATGGGTTCTAACGTCTGTAGTTAATAGACGACAGGGACCTGTAATGTACGAGGGTCACTCCAAAAGAAATGCACACTATTTTTTTTTAAATCCATCTTTTATTCTACATGTTTGAATGTTTTACAGTATGTAGATACATCCTTTAGGAACAATATATTCATTTCTCCACGTAATTTCCATCCCTCTCAACTACCTTACGCCATCTTGCAACCAGCGCCTGTATACCCGCACAGTAAAGTTCTCGACCAGCCTGTTGGAGCCACTGTTTGACACCATGCACAAAGGGAGTCATCAGCTTTAAACCTCGTTCCACGAAGAGAGTCTTTCAGTTTCCCAAAGAGATGATCGTCACATGGATCCAGGTCAGGACTGTAAGGTGGGAGTTTCAGTGTTGTCCATCCGAGTTTTGTGATCGCTACCATGGTTTTTTAACTGACATGTGGTCGTGCATTGTCGTGAAACAGCAAAACATCCTACTTTTGCCGATGTGGTCGAACACGACTCAGTCGAGCTTGACGTTTCGTCAGTGTCGTCACATATGCATCAGAATTTATGGTGGTTCCACTTGGCATGATGTCCACAAGCAAGAGTCCTTCAGAATCGAAAAACACCCTAGGCATAATTTTTCCAGCAGAATGTGTGGTTTTGAATTTTTTTTTTTCTTGGGTAAATTTGCTTGATGCCACTCAATTGATTACCTCTTCGTCTCTGGTGAAAAATGATGGAGCCATGTTTCATCACCTGTCACAATTCTTCCAAGAAATTCATCTCCACAATTTCACATTCTGTTCTAAAAGTTCGCTGCATACCGTTTTTTTTTGTTTCTTTGTGAGCCACTGTAAACATCCTGGGAACACACCTGGCACAAACCTTTTTTAACGCCACACTTTCAGTATTCTGCAAACACTTCCTTCCCCTATCCCAACGTAGCGTGACAATTCGTTCACTGTGATGCGTCTGTCAACAGCCACCAATTCGTTAACTCTCTGCACATTGTCTGGAGTGTGTGCAGTACGAGGCCTGCCGCTGCGAGGACAATCCTCAATATTGCCATGCCCGCTTTCATCACGTTATCTGCTTGCCCACCGACTAACTGTACTGCGATCGACAGCAAGAACTCCATACACCTTTTTCAACCTCTTGTGGATATTTGCCACTGCCTCGTTTTCACAGCACAGCAGGAATTCTATGACAGCACGTTGCTTTTGACGAACGTCAAGTGTAGCAACCATCTTGAAGACATGCTGTGACGGCGCCACTCACGGGAACAGGTTGAACTAAGTTTGAAAATAAGCGGGAAGGATGTAGCTACACACTGTAAAACTTTCACACATGCAGAATGAAAACTGAATTTTTACAAAAATAGTGTGCATTCCTTTTGGAGTGACCCTCGTATATTCAAGAAAAGAGTTCACAAATTAACGGGAGGTGGTCCTACGATGTCGGTTAAAATACAGACAAAAATGCCGTTATCAAATGCAGTAAAGTTACGTTGGGAGTTTTACGATAAAGGTAGCAAAATCTCCAAACTACATAGTTATCAAAGATACGCGAAAACTAATACCATTTCGTGGTTACAGTACACGAAATTTTCACCAGCTCAAAACAGTTCAGAGTAGAACATGATGATCCATAAATTAACTCAAGCGATGCAAAGAATAGTAACTCCACTATGTCTGATCTCAGTTCCGTACTACAAGCGGAAAGAATTAGAGTACTACTCTGGAGCACATTCGACCTCTCGAAATATAAATTTCCTACAGAAGCTAAAGCATGGTAGAGCCATTCACCGCCCAGAATCACACACCTCTGCAGTTGAATATCCCTTGTTTCTACCGGCAACTCTACCTCCTTTTGCCGCGCGGGATTAGCCGAGCGTTCTAAGGCGCTGCAGTCATGGACTGTCCTGCTGGTCCTGGCGGAGGTTCGAGTCCTCCCTCGGGCATGAGAGTGTGTGTTTGTCCTTAGGATAATTTAGGTTAAGTAGTGTGTAAGCTTAGGGACTGATGACCTTAGCAGTTGAGTCCCATAAGATTTCACACACATTTGAACATTTTTTTCTGGCCCCTTTCCACATTCGACATAAAGTGCCCAGCATCGCTCTCTTGAGCTCTTCACTCGAAAAGTCCCAGTCTCCACTTCACTCCAGCATTGTTCCGCCACTGTTCAACTTTCATTGGCTGAAGATCATCCCCACTAAAAATGCATCGTTCACAAGCTCTACAGGCATGATTTGACCCATCTTGACCAGTTTCCGGCACTAAACTAATACATTATAACAATATTTTAAAAAAATGAATGTTAGAAACATCCGGTTACATTCAGGTCATTAACAGTAAATATAAGTAAAATTTAGTTCATAAATAAATAAACCAATATTATTGCGCAAGTGCGCTTAAGTTAAACGAATATAGATTATAGCTAAATATTATTCACACAATTATTTATCCTTTCTTTATAGAAGCGTCTTTTGGTTCCCTTTTCAATTGTGATGTCCGCAAACATATGCAACTGACCAGTTTTAAATTAGCACACCTTTCCTAACAGCAATCGCAATCAGCATGTGAATAAAGTTACAGGCAAAATTGTAAACAGTTTATTAAACAAAAACACATGTATGACAAAATATTGGGTATTAATGTTGTGTTCGTTCACAGTGTAATTGTGGCGGATGCTATATTCTAATGAAACAGTTGTAAAAGATTTCGTAAATCAATTAATAAAACAGATACGGATGCTTAACTCTCCGCGATAATATCTATAGTGCAAGAGTATTATCTGAGATATCGTATGCTGACATCGCATGAAGCGTTTTAAAGTTGTTAATTCAGAAGTTCATTGTGTAAATGTTTATTCGCTGTGAAATATTAACTTTTGCGGTGTTAAAGATATTGAAATATTGATGTGAAATTGGATGCGCCTAATTTTTATGAGATTGAAAATATATTCAGATTTGATTTTATACAGTGAAGAGCTAAAGAAACTGGTACACCTGTCTAATATCTTGTAGGGCCCCCGTGAGCACGCAGAAGTGCCGCAACACGACGTGGCATGGACTCAACTAATGTCTGAAGTAGTGCTGGAGGCAAGTGACACCATGAATCCTTCAGGGCTGTCCATAAATCCGTAAGAGTACGAGGGAGTAGAGATATGTTTTGAACAGCACGTTGCAAGGTACCCCAGATATGCTGAATAATGATCATATCTGGGGAGTCTGGTGACCAGCGGAATTGCTTGAACTCAGAATAATGTTCCTCGAGCCACTCTGGAGCAATTCTGGGCCTGTGGGGTGTCGCATTGTCCTGCTGGAATTACACTAATCCGTCGAAATGTACATTGGACATGAGTGGATGCAGGTGATCAGACAGGATGTTTAAGTGTCAACTGTCAGAGTCTTATCTAGACGTATCAGCGGTCCCACGTCACTCCAACTGCACTCGCTCCACACCATTACAGAGCCTCCACGAGCTTGAACAGTCCCCGACTGACATGCAGGGTCCATGGATTGATGAGGTTGTCTCCTTACCTGTACACGTCCATCCGCTCGATACAATTTCAAACGAGACTCGTCCGAACAGACAACATGTTTCCAGTCATCAACAGTCGTATGTCGGTGTTGACAGGACCAGGCGAGGCGTAAAGCTTTGTGTCGTGCACTCATCAAGGGTACACGAGTGGGTCTTCGGCTCCGAAAGCCCACATCGATGACGTTTCGTTGAATGGTTCGCACGCTGACACTTGTTGATGGCCCAGCATTGAAGTCTGCAGCAATTTGCGGAAGGGCTGAACTTCTGTCATGTTGAACGATTCTCTTCAGTCGTCGTTAGTACCGTTCTTGCAGGATTTTTTTCCCGCCGCAGCGATGTCGGTGATTTGATGTTTTACCGGATTCCTGATATTCACACTACTCTCGTGAAATGGTCGTACGGGAAAATCCCCACTTCATCGCTACCTCGGAGATGCTGTGTCCAATCGCTCGTACGCCGTCTATAACACCAAGTTCAAACTCCCTTAAATCTTGATAACCTGCCATTGTAGTAGCAGTAACTGATCTAACAACTGCGGCAGACGCTTGTCGTCTTATATAGACGTTGCCGACCGCAGCGCCGTATTCTGCCTGTTTACATATTTCTGTATTTGAATACACATCTCTATACCAGTTTCTTTGGTGCTTTAGTATATGGAAATGTGACCTATTGTCCAAGTTCAGAGAGCTGTAACATTGCCGCCTTGAAGACAGTCAGACACCTGGAGCATTGTCTCCTGCACGAAGGCAATCCGAGCGACAGGCGTCCAAATTACCAGCATTGGGATTTACTCGTTTCCGGTGACGCTGCTCGTCTCTGCAGCTGGACACGCCCGGCGCGACTGCGAGACGTCCTCGTCCTGCCGACTCGCACCCACCCCAGAAAGCAAACTCAGCTCTCCTCAATACCAGTACTAGGTGGACGAATAATTTTCGATCATACACGTAACTTTACAATACGCATAAATATTTTACGATGCACGATCGGCGCTTATCCCTGTTCGTATGGTCGCACCTGCGTTCTAGTTCTGCATGGTATAACGTTGTCTGCTCTGTTCTAGCGGCTTCTAATTAGAGTTTGAAATCCCTTTTTCTCGATTGTCTTGACACAGTCGGTATTGGCCCTCCAGTAACATTATCTAGCGGATACCTTCTGGAATATTTGCATGTTCGATCCATTTATGTCAACTTTGCAACATGATCAGTTTGAAAGTTTTGGAAATGACTACGGTCTGATCTGTTGTTGCATGTGCTTTATACAGAAAATCGTAACAATGTGCAAGTACTAAAGGCAAAAGAAGCCTTTTTGCCTTGCATGGTATGCTTTTCAATCAAAATCATCCGTTAGGAGCATTTCTATGCATTCCTTTTCTTACAGTTGTAACGTGGGCTCATTGCGAATTATTGCTATGGGGAACTACACAAGACATTTCGGAATTATTCTTCTATGAGGCCACAGATTTCGTTGTTTATGAATAAGAGAGAAAAAACTTTCTTAGTAAAATGAAGGGCTTCAGTAACACCAATTTCATAATCGGAGAACGACTACACAGACTGCGGCATTCAGTGCTGTCTAGCGATTGAGTTGGTCATCGTTACAAGGTGTTACGTAAGAGTTTCCATGTCACGAAGATTCATAGTCGACACATGAGAATACAGTATCTGGAGCTCTATCAATAAATAATCCATAACCGAGGCTACAACCACAATTGAAGTTAAGAGAGTTACTATAGAAATCGAGGCTCTGAAATGTGTCTTCCCAAATTTTTTTGAAGAATATAAGAGTTACTGTGGCAGTTAGGGTTCCACGGAACGTTGCTGTGATAAAAAAGTCACATCTATACACAGAGGTCCCAATTTTAGGTATCTCGTGAGGACTTCGGAAACTACATATATCCACCTTACAATTCAGACTTAGACTCAAGTGATTTCTTTGTCGCACCAAATGGGTCCCTGGAAGTGGTCAAGTCTGCTTGCGATATATTCCTCAACAACTTTCTCTCCTGGATACAGCAGAGAATACTTTCAAAAGAAGCACTGTTGCGCAAGATTTAATCCTTGAGCCGGTGCGATCGAGTACAATTACCCCAGATTTTATATTCAACAGTGGTAGCTTTATCCGATATGGCACGCATTTTTCACGCAAGATATTATCCAATTTTCGTCCTAAATGGTGAGCAAAGCAAGTACCGCTCTGTTCCGCGCATGCTGCTGCGAGCTATGTTACACGCAATGTAGAGTAGCGGTTAACGTCCCTGCTTAGCATAACACGGGTCCCCAGTTCAAATCCAATGACCAGCAAATATCTGTTATACAAAATTTTCATTTATAAAAGGTAATCGAAATTTATGTTTTTCATACACAAAAGCGCACAAAGTAACTGATATAGACGTGCGTAATCAAATACAGAGATACGTAAATAGGCAGAAGATGGCGCTGCGGTCGACAACGCCTATATAACACAACAAGTGTCTGGCGGAGTTGTTAGATCGGTTACTGCTGCTACAATGGCAGCGTATCCAAGATTTAAGTGAATCTGAACGTGGTGTTATAGTTGGCGCACGAGCAATGGAACACAGCATCTCCGAGGTAGCGATGAAATTGGGATTTTCCCTTACCAGCATTTCACGAGTGTACCGTGACTATCAGGAATCCAGCAAACCTCCCACACCGCTGCGGCCGCAAAAAGATCCTGCAAGAACGGGACCAACGACCACTGAAGAAAATCGTTCAACGTGACAGAAGAGCAGCCCTTCCGCAAATTTCTGTCGATTTCAATGCTGGGGCATCAACAAGTGTGAGCGTGCGAACCATTCAACGACACATCATCCATATGGGCTTTCGAAGCAGAAGACCCTCTCGTATACCCTTGATGATTGCATGACACAAAGCTTTACGCTTCACCTGCGCCCGTCAACACCGACTGCTGATGACTGGAAACATGCTGCCTGATCGGACAAGTCTCGTTTCAAATTGTATCGAGTGGATGGACGTGTACGGGTACAGAGATAACCTAATGAATCCATGCACTCTGCATGTCAGTAGGGGACTGTTCAAGTTGGTGGAGGTTCTGTAATGGTGTACGGCGTGTGCAGTTGGAGTGATACGAGACCCTTGATACGTCTAAATACGACTCTGACAGGTGATAAGTGCGTAAGCATCCTGTCTATCATCTGCATCCATTCTTCTCCATTGTGCATTCCGATAGACTTGGGCAATTCCTGCAGGACAATGCGACACCCAACACGTACAGAATTGCTACAGAGTGGCTCCAGGTACACTCTTCTGAGTTTAAACACCTCCGGTGCCCACCAAACACCCCATACATGAACATTGTTGGGATGCCTTGCAACGTGCTGTTCAGAAGAGATGTCCCTTCTCTCGTACTCTTACGGATTTATGGACAGCACTGCAGGATTCATGATGTCAACGCCCTCTAGCACTACTTCAGACATTAGTCGAGTCCGTGACACGTCATGTTGTGGCACTTCTGCGTGCTCGCGAGGACCCTACACGATATTAGGCAAGTGTACTAGTTTCTTTGACTCTTCAGTGTATTTGCATAATCTGGAGTATTCGATGTTTCTGTTTCTTTCAGTGCTAAGTGTTGTACTTCATTGACGACCTGTCTTTCGATATTGGACGTGATCGTCGGTGGCCTTGAAAATATTATCACCTCTTATGCACTGCTATTGTGTAGTGGTCGGTACTGGTGCATATCACACATCCGGCGCCTGGTGATGCAAGTTGTTTAACACTACACAATTAGAGGGCTACGACGAGTATTATTCGATACACTTATTCCATAACACAATCTCAGAGAGACCAGTGGTGTGTTTTACTTGTTTAGGGCGATGACTGCTGACAGAATACTGAAAATACTGGATGAATTATCGAATGAAGGAGAAACTATAGAAAACGGCAGGCTGATTGAGAGAAAGAAATAGTAGAGGAAAATCAGTACGACAATATGGTAATGTGTTATCGATCAAAATAAAGTATAAAAATAAAGATCGAGGTGAATCACAGCTACACTCTAAAATTTTGCGACGATTTATAATATTTCCATGATAGCGTAGATAGAGAAAAAAATGGTTCAAATGGCTCTGAGCACTATGGGACTCAACTGCTGTGGTCATAAGTCCCCTAGAACTTAGAACTACTTAAACCTAACTAACCTAAGGACAGCACACACATCCATGCCCGAGGGAGGATTCGAACCTGCGACCGTAGCGGTCGTGCGGTTCCAGACTGTAGCGCCTTTAACCGCTCGGCCACTCCGGCCGGCAGATAGAGAAATATCGAAAATTCTAACGTGGTTGCTTCGAAGAAAAGTGGCCATGGAAATGTATTTGAAATTCCGACATTCAGATGGGGCGGGTCAGAAATTTTGAGAGCAGGAAGGATTTACAAGCGTTTTCTATTTTTATATCGTGCTCTGCGCTTTGACCAAGAAGAATCGACATGGGAATGAAGAGAACTGCAGAATTAGCTGCTACATGTTCATTGTAAACGAATTTATAACCAGTTGCAAGCATACGTATGATTTACGTTTTATGGACAGGTGTTTAAATATTAAAGCGTTTGTGAGAAACACGCAGCTTCATGTAGTATATACCAAAGAAGCTGATAGAGTATGGGGCAAAACGTTTTTGAATGTGTGATTCCAAGACCTAGTACAAAAGCAATGTTAAAATTTATTTGTGAAGCAGAAGGATATACCTTACCTAGTATCTAACACACCAGCCGACAATGTAAACCTTCTGAATTTTGATATTGCAGATTCAAATAGAAACACCAGTTATCCTCTAGCAGTAATCTCCTCGATAAAAATCTTACTTGCATAGGTACTCTGAAAGGAGACAAAGAGGAATACATAAATTTCAGGCTAACAGAAATCAGCAAGGGGACTCCTCAGTTTTCATATTGAAAGAAGACATCATCGCACGTCTTACGTCCCAGTGAAAAATAAATCAGTGGTACTCCTCGGTATTAAGGTTCTAGCAAACATCATGGTAACGTATTACGATCAAAAATAAAAGAAATCAGTAATACTCTTATTTGCAATATATGACACCTAACTTTGGACGAGAAAACTAAAAGCATCAAACAGTAACAGATTACAATACGACAAAAGGAAGAACTGACACTGTGGAACAGTAATGCAATGCGCACAATATTACTCGTCAGACAAGCTAGTCATCAGTGGCTGTGCTGTCTGCACTGTTGAACAAAGAAGGCTTAAACACTCAAGCATTATACTTTCCGAGGGAAATTGAAGCGGAGATATGTACAACGACTATGTTCTATGACTCTGATGCTAATTTGTACCATTTTTCTTTCTGGAATTTGTTTACATTTAATATATACTGA
The DNA here is from genome assembly GCF_021461385.2 of Schistocerca piceifrons. Classification (NCBI taxonomy): domain Eukaryota; kingdom Metazoa; phylum Arthropoda; class Insecta; order Orthoptera; family Acrididae; genus Schistocerca; species Schistocerca piceifrons. The sequence goes on from NC_060139.1 coordinate 671,006,243, forward strand.
GCTTTTGCGAATTTGTATTAAAAAATTACAATACCTCTTACACGGACGCATGGATCATGTTTGTATAATCTTAAACAAACATTTAATATTTGTAGATATCTTAGATGTATCAATTAAGAAATTTGAAAAGAAAATAACACATAGATGCTGCCACGTAAAAATGTAAAGGGAAAGAAACAAGTGTCAGAGATGTGTAAGACTCATTACTTATTTACTGAGTTCTAAAACTGTCAAATAATAACTACCTGGATTGAAATTCCTTTATTAACCACCGCATGAAGTCCTCAAACAAAAGTTCTAAGAGAATTTTTACGAAATGAATACCGGAATCGTTTGCAACGAAGTGAGTCCTGATATGAAGTTTTTCCCTTCATCAAGTTTGGTCAGTACTTTCTCCTCATAAAATTCTGATCCATCTTTCCAGATGTGAAAACACCGTAGCTGAAGTATAAAATTGCCTCATTTTACCTTTCTAATATGGCATACGATCACGATATGTACTTGCTGGATCTTACATATTTACAATCAACAACCCACCTGTATTAAATATCTTTACCTCTCGATGTCAGTCGCAGGCTTTATCACCAAGATATGATAAAACTTTTCTGTGCTTTCTTCTCTCAAAGATTCTTAACTTCTTAATTACCCCGCTAAAGGAACATTCTGCATTCTGTTTTCGTAAGCTATGCCTCCATATATTTTTCATCCATTTCGTCCAGAAAACAGCGCAGTATTCTCTTTCTTTTCTCCTTTGCAAGAATATTTTAAAAAAGATTCCTCTTGCACACCAGAAAAATAAACTTCGTTTTTTTATAGTTCACCGGATTTACGTACTGTCTTGAGTTTTATTTCGAGTCAGTCTTCGTAAATTCTTCAGATAACATGCAGTGTGAATTTTTTAATGACGTTCCTGCGGCGTCAGGTGTTTCATACTCACCTAATACTCTATCATTCAATACGGCTTTGACCACAGTCTTTCCAGTTGTGGTTGAAGTCTTTGCATATCGTTCATATGAATCATTTTCAGGAAGCCTTGCTTCAGCTTTAGGGTTGTTGTATGTGGACTTTAAACTTAATTTCTGAAGTTCTAAATTTGCATGTATTGATGCTAATGATGATTTAAAAATCCTTAAGCAAATTACACGGAATTATTCGAAAACTGTTCAAGAGAAAGACGACCATGTCTGAATACTACTGCACGCATTTCTTAAATACTGGAAATGAAGCAGCAGACTAAAACATCACTGTCGTTGGAAGAATTTCCTTTAGCAACAAAACGCCTAAGTATAGTTATCAATCTGATGCCTGTTTTGAACACCGCAATGTTTTACTATGATTGGTCCTATACTACGACAAGAAAACCTATTCCCATCTTATCAGAGTACATAGGACTATGAGTAATCTCTATTTTTATGATTTTACCTTGACTCACGGTTATTCGTGAATATCCGGATATCCAGTGGAAGCAATGCAATGTAAAGGTTTCTCTTTTGACTTAAGATAGCACCGAAACTAAAACGTCTCTTCACTATACAGATCCTATACTCAATTTTCGGTTGCGTTAGCCCCTCTTCTAACTATATCTAGCGTAGATTCCTCAAACAAAAACCGTGACCAGTCCTCGGAAAAATGCGAAGGTCACATCAGTCTACAAGAAATGTAGTAGAAGTGATTCACAAAACTAACGTCCAACATCCTTGACACCGATTCACGATTTGTTGTAGAATCTTAGAACATAATCTGAGCTCAAACATAATGAGGTATCTGAAACAGAATGTCTTCATCAATGCCAGCCAGCACTGATTTCGGAAACATCGGCCATGTGAAACTGAACTTGCGCTTTTCTCACATGACATACTGAAAGCTTAGGATCAAGGCAGTCAGGTAGATGCAGTATTTCTTGATTTCTGAAAAGCATTTGATTGAGTACCACACCTACGGTTATTGTAAAAAGTACGATAATGTTGGGTATAAAGTGCAATTTTTGACTGGATTGAGGACTTTCTGATAGGGAAAATGCAGCATGTTATCTTGGAGAGAGAGTTATCATTAGATGTAGAAGTAACTTCAAGTGTGTCACAGAGACCCTTGCTCTTCATATTGTATATTAATGACATTGCAGACCATATTAAAAATAATCTCATACTTTTTTTTTTGCAGATGATGCAGTTATCTACAAAGTAATACTGTCTGAAAGAATCTGCACAAATATTCGGTCAGATCTTGATAAGGTTTCAAATTGGTGCAAACATTGGCAACTTGCTTTAAATTTTGAGAACTGTAAAGATTACATTAGATTTACTTTCATTCCAATTGAACTGTAGTGAGGAGGTCCTCCAGGATGTGGAACATGTCAGAAAAACAACAATACATAACAAATATTTACAACCAAAACAAGTAAGCTAATGTACCATTCCACAGGTTCCAAGTGGAATGATCGTCATTTTTTAATGAACAATGAAAGTGTCATTTTACAAATACTGATGCACTGAATTTAAAATAAAAAGTTTATTTATTTATTTATAAGGTAATAAACATGTAATACAACTACTATAATACTTATTTACAATGAACACATTACTGCACTGAAATGGTGCAGAAGTTAGATTGTATATATATATATATATATATATATATATATATATATATATATATATATCAGTTGGTTTTTCTGAGAAATTCATCAATGGAGTAGAAGGAGTTGGCCACCAATAAATCCTTTAGGCTTCTTTTAAAGTGAATTTCATTGGTTGTTAAGTTTTTTATGGCTGCTGGCAAGTTATTGAAAATGTGTGTTCCTGAATAATGCACACCTTTTTGTACAAGACTAAGTGACTTTAAATCCTTGTGAAGATTATTCTTATTACTAGTATTGATTCCATGAATTGAGCTGTGGGTTTGAAAAAGTGATATATTTTTAATGAGAAATTTCATTAAACTATAAACATATTGGGAAGCAGTAGTTAGTATCCCTAGTACCCTAAAGAGGCTTCTGCATGATGTTCTTGAGTTCACACCACATATAACTCTTACTGCACGTTTTTGTGCCTGGAAAACTTTAGCTTGGCTTGATGAATTACCCCAAAAAATAATCCCATATGACATTATGGAATGAAAGTAAGCGTAATACGCCAGCTTTTTCATTTTTATATGCCCTATGTCTGACAAAATTCGCATTGCAAACAGAGATTTGTTAAGACGCTTCAGCAGTTCTGTGGTGTGCTCCTCCCAGTTGAATTTATTGTCAAGCTGTAATACCAAGAGTTTAACACTGTCCACTTCTTCTATCTTCTTGTCATCGTATGTTAGACATACACTCATGGGACACCCCTTGAAAGTTCTGAAATGCCTGTAGTGTATTTTTTCCAAGTTTAGTGACAAAGAATTGGCTAGGAACCAGTGATTAATATCCACTAATATTTTATTAGCTGATCTTTCTAAGACTACACTTGATTTGCTATTTATTGCAATGTTTGTATCATTGGCAAACAAAACGAACTTGGCATCTGGTAATGTTACTGATGGAAGGTCATTGATATACAAAGGAAGGACCCCAAAATGGAACCTTGTGGGGCCCCACATGTAGTTAGTTCCCAGTTGCCTGATAGCTTGATACATGTCTCTTTCCTACTAACACCTTTGTCTCCTGCCAGAGATACAAGATTTGAACCATTTACCAGCATTTCCTGTTACACTATAATATTCTAATTTACTTAGAAGGATATTGTGATTTACACAGTCAAATGCCTTTGACAGATCACAAAATATACCAGTTGCCTACAATTTTTGTCTAATGAATTAAGCACATTTTTCACTGTAAGTGTAGATAGCCTTCTCAATATCAGCACCTTTTAGAAATCCAAACTGTGGCTTTGACAGTATGTTATTTGAGATAAGATGGTTATAAAGCGGACTCTACATTTCTTTTTATAAAATTTTTGGGAATGCTGGCAACAGTGAAATTGGATGGAAATTTGATGCTATTTCTTTATCTTCCTTCTTAAACAGAGGCTTAACTTCAGCATATTTCAACCATTCAGGAAATATTACACTGATAAACGACTGGTTACACAGATAGCTTAATAGGTTACTTAGCTCAGAATCACATTCTTTAATTAACTTTGTTGATATTTCATCATACCCACTAGATGTTTTCGATTTTAAAGATTTTATGATGGACATTATTTCTATTGGGGTAGTGAGGGTCAAATTCATATTACGGAAGTTACTTGAAATGTCTGATCTGAGGTATTCCATAGCAACATCTACCAAACCTGACAACCCCATCTTGTCAGTAAGAGTTATAAAATATTTGTTAACAAGTTCTGCAACACTAGACACATCTGTCACCAATGTATCATTTACTCTTAATGCTATTTGTTCCTCTTCATGTCTGGTTCTACCGGTCTCCTCCTTCACTATATCCCATATTGTCTTTATTTTGTTATCTGATATGACTATCTTTTCTTTGTAATATATTTGCTTTGACGTCCATATTACAGTCTTTAATATTTTGCAGTATTTCTTGTAATGTGCTATAGCATCAACATCGGAACAGTTTCGGATTGACAGATACAGTTTTCTTTTTGTTTTACATGATACCCCTATTCCTTGAGTAATCCATGGCTTCTTTGTAGACTTTGCTCTAACCTTGGTAAGTTTTGGGGGAAACAGTGTTCGAATAAGGTAAGCACTTTATTAGCAAAAGTGTTATATTTTTCATTCATGCTATGAGCACTGTAAACATCAGTCCAGTGAATGTCTCTGAGGAGTGTCCTAAAATAATCAGTTTTTGGCTTATTGATTACCCTCTTGAGCTCAGATTTAACAGATTTTATATCCTGTTCAGTATTAACATTTAACATAAGGCACTGCATTTCATGGTCTGAGAGGCCATTGACTATTGGTTTTGTAATATAATTTTGTTCATTGGACTTTTCTGTAAAGATATTATCAATGGCTGTTTGTGAGCAATTGGCTACTCTAGTGGGGAACTTTACAGTGGGAATTAAGTTGAATGATAATGTTACTAACTCAAATAAGTTCTTACTGGAAGAGTCTTTAAGGAAATCTTCATTGAAATCACCAGCAACCACTATTTCTTTGTTTTTTGGTTGTTAAATGCGCCAGTACAGCTTCAAGGTGGGTTACAAATAAATTAAAGCTACCTGCAGGAGCTCGATATACACTTAATATTATGAAGGATTTTTTGTGAAACACTACTTCTGTTGCACATGCTTCCATATGCTTTTCTAGGCAAAATTTATGAATGTCTATGTTCTTAAATTTATGACAGTACCTGATGAATGTGGCAACTCCTCCTTTCTCCATCTCTGATCTACAAAAGTGAGATGCTAACCTAAACCATGTAACACTTAAAAGTTCTATACCAGTGGTCACATAATGTTCAGAGAGGCAGATTATGTCAGCTGGGTTTGAAGATTCTAATTCATCTATGCAGATAGTTAATTCATTAATTTTATTTCTCAGTCCTCGAATATTTTGTTGCAATAAAGATAGCTGACATTTCACATTGACTGAGTTAAAATTGGGTAGAGTTAAAATATCTGCTGACTTGAAAATTCTTAACCAATAGCTGTTTATGCTGATGTAATAAGCTGGAATTGTGTTTTTTGATTTCTTTCTCAAACTGAAGGTTTGCCTCTGTTTCAACCTCTCTTAAAATTTGCTTTCTTTCTCTCCTCCCTACCCTAAAAAAGGGTCATTTCTGAACCCTATAACCACTGGTATTTTACCACTCATGACAGTGACTCCCCCTTTAACTTTCCTGCTATTTCTCCAGCCAGTTTACCCTTCCCCTTCCTGTTGAGGTGAAGGCCATGCCTGGTATAATCCCACCTACTGAGAGAATCACCAAGAACCACACCAATGTGTGACCCTGCACCCGACATAAGCAGCCGTTCCAGCTCCAAATTAACTGACAGAAGAGTTCAAATGAGGTCGGTCATGGCGCCCAAGAACAGATACAAGCTCAAAAAACTGTAAGAACTTCACAAAACGAAAAACGTAGTATGTTATGACTATAACATCAATGAGTCACTGTTAGAGTCGACCATCTCATACAAATACCTGCGTGTAATATACTTTTTTAGGGATATGAAATTGAATGATATAGGTTCAGTCGTGGGTTGAATGCAGGTGGTAGACTTCGGTTTATTGGCAGAATACCTGGGAAGTGCAATCAGCCTCCAAAGGGGATTACAAATTACTCGTGCTATCGGTTCTACAATATTGCTCGAGTGTGTGAGACCCGTGCCAAATAGGGATATTGAATGTATACAGAGAAGGGCAGCACGAATGGTCACAGTTTTGTTTGATCCGTGGGAGAGTGTCACAGAGATACTGAAGGAACTGAACTGGAAGACTCTTGGAGACGGGTGTAAACTATCAGAAGAAAGTCTGTTAACAAAGTTTCATTAAGCGGGTTTAAGTGATGACTCTAGGAATATATTACAAACCCCTACGTATCACTCACATAGGACTCGTGAAGATGAGATCAGAATAATTACTGCAAGCACAGAGGCATTCAAACAATCATTCTTCCCGAGCTCCATTCGTGAATGGAACGGGAAGAAATCCTAATACCTGGTACAATAGAACATACCCTATGCCGTGCACTTCACATGCTTTGCAGAGTATAGATGTAAATACACATGTAGATAGAACTTTTGAATTATCATCATTTCTGCGATTTGTCCATGATTTACGGAAACTAGCATAACATATCTCGCGTTTCTGTTATTCATCTGTACAATTTTTACGCAGTGCCTCCAATGAAGGCACAACATCCGCCTGCGAATGTCTGTGGCACTCGTACGAACAATGTCAATGTCGTTTGTCAACTTTCACCAGTTGACAGAATTCCTGCCAGAGAGTCCTCTTCAGGTAACCCGTACGTCAACTCTCAAGAGAAACTCAAGTGAGGTCAGAAAAGATAACGAGCAGGCCATGGAACACGACTTCCTCTTGCTGCTTCCTTCAAGGTAACGTCTGACGCATGTGTTCAAAGCGAGCTTGGGCTCCATCCTGTTGGAACCAAGTAAGTGCACGAGGAAAAACCTTCCAACGATGCAAATAGTACGTCTCCTTGGAAGACCGTGCACACAGATGGAGTTAAGTGGGGGAAGAAGATGATATGGACATATTATTCAGTCCTTGGCTAAGCCCTTCCACACATTCGTCGTGTTTGGTGTATCTTCACAACCGTAGTATGTGGATTCTCTCCAATACAAGACTTTGTCGTCTAGCGATTCAAGGCGCTCAGTCCGGAACCGCGCGGCTGCTACAGTCGCAGGTTCGAATCCTGCCTCGGGCATGGATGTGTGTGATGTCCTTAGGTTAGTTAGGTTTAAGTAGTTCTAAGTTCTAGGGGACTTATGACCACAGATGTTAAGTCCCATAGTGCTCAGAGCCGTTTGAACCATTTTGAACCAAGACTATATCGATTAGTGGGTCCGTCTCTAGTGCAACTGGCTTTAGCCGAGAAAAATACACACGCAAGGTAGTCACAATCAACCACACAGCGTCGCTTCATCCATTGGCTTTACACTTCGCGAGTTCCGAGGTTAATACGAGTTGAAAAGTTCAAACTTTCTGTAAATGGTAATATTCCAAGCAACTGCACAACGGCAAAACAGAAGAAAACGTAGTGTACCATCAAAATACAATACAAGGTCCTATAAAACTGAACAACCAGTTTCAAATACTTACGAAAGAATGTAATCACATCACATGTCATACATGTCTTCACGTATGAAGAACAACTGAAACTTACTGAAAATTAAGATAATGAAGTTTCCAGTAATATGGAAAAGTGGCTCAGTCTGTGCAAACAATAAACTGGCATTCCAGTTCTTGAGTTACTTAGAACAAATGAGTGGAACGAAGAGGACTGTTATCGTACTAGGACATATTCTGGCTTTCACACAGGTATCGTTTTAAACGTTCATCATTTTTTTTCACTGGGTAGAGTTGTCTTTCAGAGATTCATTCTTAATGCTCGCTGGCCTAACTCCTTCACGAGACAGTTGCATTACGGAAAAATGTTCCGAAAACTTTAACAGTATTTGTTCCTAGCCAAGAGAAGAGCCCTTCTCCATGACTCGTTCTGCTTACTTGTAGAGAAGAGGGAAGTCAAATGAAAATATTAAATATTTTTAACATCTTTTTTATTGTACAAAAGTGGAACACAGGCATATTACTTTTTGGCGTGGAGTCCCTGTCGTTCAACACACTTCCTTCAGCGCGTAGGAAGAACGCGAATTCCTCTGAAAAGAAAAGTGCAGGTCATTGATGGTTGCAAGTGTTACACAGGCAGTATGAGGCCGAGCATTGCCATGTTGCGAAATGACATCTTCAGTCAGGAGTCCACGTCGCTTTGATCTTATTGCAGGCAAAAATCTCATTTTTACCATGTTGGAATATGACACACTGGTAATACTGTTTCCTCTAGTCGTGTAGTATTCCAAGACAATGCAGTGTTCATCCCAGAAGAGGGTCAGGAAAACCTTCTCTCTTGATAGCTGCGTCCGGAACTTGTTGGGTTTTGGTGATGAAAAATGTGGTGGTGTATCCAGATTTCGTATCCTGTAACGTTTCTCATGAAGAAGACACCACATACTACTTCAAAACGCCGTATAAGTTCTTCACATGAGTCAACAATTCCGCTCTTTCACCCATCTTGCAGGCACTTGACGAAATTCAGACAGTTCGTTGATGACGCGATGTTCCAAGTCATGATTAATGTTCAGATCCGCGTCTATTTCAATCCTCCGCCACACGGCAATTTTCCATCACAATGGCTTCAACCGCTGTAACAGTCTCTGGTGTTACTACGTGGTGTACCTGAACCGGGCGCTGAGCGTGTGTCACAGTCAGGTCATTACCAAACTTTCTACTCCACTCATAACTTCTTGCCGTAATGAACGCGCATTACCATACTGGACCTTCATTCGCCGATGGGTTTCAATAGGTTTCGTACCTTCGCTGCTCGGAAAACATATGACAGAACGCTGTTCTTGCTTGTTGCATGTCGCATGCGAGGCAGCATTTCGAACTGGTAGTGTGGCCGCGTTTGGCTTGTCTGTAGTGTACTACCGCCAGTGGGGCATTCCTTACATCATTTTCGCTGATTTGGGGCATGCTGCCATTGGGCGTTCGGTCTGAAACTGTTCAGTACTGAGGAAGTTTAATAATTTCTTTATTTGGCCCTCCTCAGTCGAATGAATTTTCGCTGCAGTGATTACCTCTTTCGAGCTGACACGCCCATTCACAAACTACCCACCTAAAAATTACAAAGTTCATGTCGTACAGTAATGCTTACATACAATACGCATGTCCATGTTACAGGCAGTTACATGCTTATACAGTGTGTTTCCATAAGGTGGTGCAAAAACGTAACAGGACTGAACAATTTGAGGTAGGGAACCTGGCGTCAGAAAAGCCAGCTTAAGAAGATATGGAAGTAAACTTGTCTACCGCCTTCTCTAGCGTTACTGTTTTCCAGCTTATTTACAACTAACATGCGTATAACTTGAGACGTAATTGCTGTCTATTTACCAGTACATTCTTCATTTCCTAAAAGGAAACAAGAAGGACGATCCTCATTTCTAGCAAGTGATGATGCAGCTTTTGTTTACTTGCCCATAAGGTAGCTCTGTTGTATCGCGTTTACATTGTCCCATGACAGAACGTGCTACGAATCAACTCAACAACAGACTGCGAGCTAACACCCCAAAGATGTTCGGGCTCACATGCGGTTCCTCTTCGTCGAAATGTCTTGGCTCAAACTCGTCTAGGGGTTGAACCGCACGTGTCGAATTACACGCCCTAAATTAGACACTTGTGACCCTTTGGTTAAATTGTCTTTCTGATAGCAAATTTGCGAAATATAAAGTTAACATAACATATAATAACAGTAATTATAATATCGGGAACTAAATGAACGACCCATAAATGATGTAGGCCACACAGTTGCAATTTTGTTAGAATAATATTTATTCAGAAAGCAAACTAATAGCGAAGTGGTCGTATTTAAAGTTACTGTTACACTCGAGCGCATATCCATTTGACACAGTTAGATCATTCACAACCTCATCGCGGAATAAAAGTGTAATTGTATTAATTCCACCTAGTTACCTTCACGAAGAGTTAAGAGTTTTCACCAGGTGCGCGGCTGTTCACCACTCTAAGTCCCGCGATACCACACAACGCGAAGTTTTCTGTTTCACTTGCTAGCTGCCTACAGACCGACTGTACCCTTTGGTGTCTCCCGCCGAACTGTCCGTTTTCGCGTCTCCATACGAACTCTCCCCTTTGGTGTCTCGACTAGAACTGTCCGCTTTCGCGTCTCGACCAACACTGCCCTGTGCCCCGTCCGCGTTTCCGGCGTGGCGAGCATCGTCGCTCAACTGACTAGTGCAGTTCTATCTTCTGAAGCCGTCCATTTGGCTACAGCTTATTCTACATTATTTAAAATTTTAACATATTTATGTAATCAAAGCTTGACCACTTTCACGTTCTAAATAAAGTGACAATAATATCCATTACATAATAAACGTTAAATTCTTTTACGTAAAACCAATACAATCACCTTCTTAACTTTGAATGTCACGGCCAGTAGCCTTGCACCAGTGTGGTTTCTGATAAATAAATACAGAACAAAAGTAAGTGTTATGTACTAAACCTTACAACCAATATTCTATTACATAATGATTCAATAAGGTGTCATGCTGTCATCGTTCATTGTGTTTCGTGTGGAGGAAATGATGATCTGATGCTTCATTGAAAATACTGATAATTGAAATCCACTGTATCTTTTAAACAACTGAAGTTACTGTGTTTATATGTGCAACGTACGTCATTTTAATGACGCGCTTCTATATGAAACGTCGATTGTTAAGATCGACCAAAGCGTTCAGATTTTAGATTTCAGGTCTTTGTTACAAAACTTGTTAATTTCACTTAAACAGTAAATCCTAAACTATTATAGTATGATCAATATTCAAGTTTTATAGGGATCACCATGAAAATTTATGAAGGATGGCAGATTAAAATTACTGTGGCTTCATTCACTGCACTACTATAGAATTAAATAGTTTTCATAAATGTTTCCCCTTATGGCAGATCTTAGGTCCACCACAATTAACACGCGTATGTCTACTTGGTCACTAAAGCCTTCTATTGGGTTTCCCTGTGACGTAGGTTCTCGTCTTTCTCATTCGCACACTACAGCGCTTAGGCCTCAATCTATTGCCTGTGAGTTTCCCCATCTTGTGGTGATTCTGTTCCCTTTTTGGCATCCGGTCCTGAGCGACAGGGTTCGTTGCACAATTCCTGATGGCTGACTCTTTCAGCCATATACTTAAATGAGAGCGAAATGCTCGTTAACTCACAAGACCCAGTCATTACTCAGTGCTGTTCAGAGACGTACAGTACAATACGATGGAGTAGCAAGGGAACAGCTTCGCAGAACTCACTGACATGCACCTTGTGTAAGGAGCAGTACGTTGTAATGCTCTCGCTGCTGAAAGGTGTGCAGGGAACGATTTACTAACAAGCATCATCCGTCACGACGAGTGTTTATTTCTCTCGATCGACGAATACGGGAGACTGGTTCGTTGGAAAGAAGAAACAAGGGATCTGGCAACATGAGGACCACTCCCACACCTGATTTTGAAGAGGAGATGCTGCAAAGTATTGCAGCGAGTCCCACTACAAGTACTCGTCATATTTTTGCGTGAAATGGGCAATGCACATACTAGCGTTTGGCGAGTACTCCACGAACAACAATTACACCCATATCATCCAAATCGAGTCCATGCAATACTTGTGACTGACTGTGCACCAAGGGTCGCATTGTGTCAGTGGTTGCTCCAGCAGTGGATTGATCGAACCAGATTTCCTCCAAATCGTGCTGTTTACTGAGGAGGCCTCATTTGATTGTGATCATATTTCGAACAGCAGGCATAGTCATGTGTGGGATGAGGGCAACCCCTATACTGTAGCAGAGTCACACCATCAAGTGAATATCTGGACCGGCACTGTGGATGACAACCTCACTGGGCCATATCTTCCACCTGGGCCTGTATTTGAGGTTCATGCAAAGAGTTCTACCTGAGTCGTTGGAGAACGTACATTTCGCTGTTCGTGAGAGGATTTGGATGCAACATGACGGTGCACCGCTTCACTTCAGTGTGGATGTCCGCAACCATCTAAGTGCTGTATTTCCTAGTCGCTGAATGGAAGGGGAGGTCCAACTCCATGGCCTGCGAAGATTCAAATGGTTCAAATGGCTCTGAGCACTATGGGACTTTACTGTCATCAGTCCCCTAGAACTTAGAACTACTTAAACCTAACTAACCTAAGGACATCACACACATCCATGTCCGAGGCAGGGTTCGAACCTGCGACCGTAGCGGTCGCGCAGATACAGACTGTAGTGCCTAGAACTGTTCAGTGAAGCATCCTCTATGTTCCCTTAAATTTTTGCACTCTCTTACGGTAACACCCTGTAGACATGCCTTGTTATTAACCGTAACTATTCATACAAGATGGTACCAAAAGGCACGACAACTTCTGTACAGGAAGTCAAACTATGGGCAACAAGTACCCTTGTTGATAATAGCCTATGGGTATACTGTTGCATATGACTGATACAATTATAGTGACTAATAGTTTTCTCTGGTGCTGTCGCATCCATTGTCACTTATTAATATATTTTTTTAAAAAGTATAAAAATATCAGTTTTACATTACAGGAAATGGCATGTTTTACAAAATAACTTAGCATCCAAATGGAACATACAAAGTCAGGAGATGACGACATACCGATCCCTCCTGCGTACAACACTGTATTTACATTGCAGGATACAGTACCAAGAATTACTATCTTTCACACAGGGACTCAATGCTAAAATCTAAAATACCTTTTTTATTGTATGTTATCCACATACCATCCACATAAATAAAATAAGGTGAAAGACCTAAAACGGTTACATTTTTTTAATTTACATGATTTATGTAACCCTTGTTAAAAGACTCATGGTTACGCAATTACTGTGCCACGAGCCTCGACCCGGCGAGAAATTGGAATCCTTCACGGGATTCGGCGCCTCACATTACCTTCGGCTGGCATCGAGTCAGTTTGGTCGAGTCAGTTTGGTTTGTGTGAAGGAGAATCTCACTATAGAGAACGTACGAACCTATTCCTGGTCCCTAGAAACCTAACCTGTTGTGTGACAGTGAATTTCGATTACGGACATTCTGTAAACTGATTTAGAAGGTGGTTGAAATTGGTTGTATCGTCATCTGGACAGAGAAATATGCCGGCACGGATGCTACTGACTGGGTTAAGTGTAATTGATTGTGTTTTTCTCAACATATATACATGTTTTCTATTAAATATTGACTGCTAGTCATAGGCTCCATCTTGGTTAACGTTGTCGATTGAATACTAGTGCTAGTTGTTTTCGCTGAAAAAAAGGCGGACTTGGTAATTCGTAGCCTTCCTTATTGCTTATGTTCTAGCTGCTGCTTGTTTAGCGGTGGAGCCATTTAAGCTATGTTGTTTTAACTGAAACCTCTGCTGAGTGTTAATGATAAGATCCGCTACAATCGTAAAAATTATTTATTTCAAAAAGGAAAGCACAACCCGGTTTCAGGACTTATGTCCTATGTTCAGGAGGATCTGCAAAATTTTTGAAAGTTTAATAATACCTGTCCACATGGTTAAGACAATCTAAGCTAAACAGAACCAACAGAACTTCTTAGAATAAATGCCCTATACTTACATTAAAATGTGAGTCCACAAAGGAAGCATAGCTGAAATTAACGTAGGTTAAAATATGTTAAAATAGTGCACCCTTGGCACATGAAATGGAATACAATGTCCTCTTGAATTCTAGGTTTGTCAGAAAGCCTCTTGTAGAGACGGACCTACATAAAAGATTAAGGGTCCCCAATTAGAAGAGCGGAAACCACGGTTAAAGAATTAACGGCCCGACATCCCAAATCCCCCATTACAAATCTTGCAACGGTCCAGGCTTATGGGCGCGCACACACGGATCCGCATGAAGACAGATGAGCAGTCTTTCGAACACTGAAACGTCCAAAAAAGGGGTTATAGACTGCGCATCTGAAGTTAGTGGGGAAAACAGTGTTACCCCCTGAGTAAAGTTTGCTACTCAACAGTGCTTCATAGATACCCATCAGACCAGTATGAAGAACAACTCAACATTCCCGTAACGTTAGCCAGTGGACTGCTCACGCCATCGCACTGTCACAGTTTAAATTAATGTAGCCGCCGACAACAGGTCTAAGAAACCACATCTGCTGCTACGAAATCTAACTTCCGAGGCACTAATTACTCATTACTGCATCTGCAATTGAATACATTGCAAACCAAGCAATAGTGTAAAACCAAAGAAACTGATGTAATTTCTGCGATGTCACTCAAGAATTCATATAGCACGCTTAGAGAGCATAGTCTCAAATTGTCACTAATTTGTACATGCACAAAGTTCTAAAACAAGTAATACAAATGGAAGGAAACTTCAAAGGTCTTATAGCTTACCAGCAACTATTGTAGAAGCAGCGAAGTTAGAGCACAAGTGATCGCATTAAGATTTGCAATAGAATAAAAATGTACAATGAAAAATTTTTAACGCACGTTGCTCACAGAAGTCTTGACCATACCGCTAAAATCCAAAATAAAACCAAAATAATAAAAAAAACTGATAACAATCAAAGCATGAAACACATAGTAACCTCCAATTAAAGTTGCTGCGGTGCAAATGCGGCAGCTCACGCCCCCCTCCATCCCTTCTCCAAAGGCCCTCTATATTTGAAACACGGAACACGGAGACCAATTTTTACCGCGCTGTGATACCCTGAAAGCATTGGAAGTATACTCCTGTGCCTTATCTCGGTTTGTTCATTAAGTGCCTTCTCAGAACAACTAACTTTACATTTCATAATCCCATTTTCTTCTAAGATGTTAAGTATCGCGCCTTTAGGTTGCACTTGAAGAATATCTAGATCTTCCCTAATGTCCCGTAAACTACGGTTGTTGAGTGATAGATGAAAAAGAACTGACTTTGAATTATTGACTGCACAGTTATCCTTGTAACTGATGTTGAAACTTCTGCCGTGTGACCCACGTATCTGGCATCACATTTAGGGCACTCAGTGTCGTATACCCATGTATTATCGTAGGGCCTAACCTGCCGTTCTTCACGGTGTATGAAAGTCGTCCGTTGTGTTTGGGAATGAAAAATAAAGGTGTGATATTTAAAGCTCTCAACCACCTGTCTACCTTATCGGAGATTAGTCCGTAACAGGATATTCTACAAAACGTTCTATGCTCGTTACCCTCATCCTGTGTCAGAAGCGAGCTACCCTTTAGCCTATTTTTAGTACTTCCCTGTGTGAGACTTCTATGTATGTCGCTAACGATCTTAACCGGATAAGCATTCACCTGGGCAAGATATATGATGTTTTCCAATTCTCTCATTTCAACTTCCCTACTCAACTGAATTTCCCAAACTGTACTGAACATTGTTCGAAAGGCAGCCTGTTTTACGTGCCCTGCGATGTGCAGAAGTATTACGACCAACGTATCCGTTGATTACTGTTTGGGGTTGATTTTGTGCTAGGGCAAACATAGATTTACACTGAAGCGCCAAAGGAACAGGTATGGACATGCGTATTCAAATGCAAAGATATGTAAACAGGCAGAATACGGCGCTGCGGTCAGTAACGTCTATATAAGACAAGTGTCTGCCGCAGTTGTTAGATCGGTTACTGCTGCCACAATGTCAGGTTATCAAGATTTAAGTGAGTTTGAACGTGGTATTATAATCGGCGCCAGAGCGATGGAACACAGCATATCCGAGGTACTGATGAAGTGGGGATTTTCCCGTATGGCCATTTCACAACTGCACCGTGAATATTAGGAATCCAGTAAAACATCAAATTTCCGACATCGCTGCGGCCAGAAAAAGATTCTGGTAGAACGGGACCAACGACGACTGAAGAGAATCGTTCAGCGTGACAGAAGTGCAACCCTTTTGCAGATTGCTGCAGATTTCAGTGCTGGGCCATCAACAAGTGTCAGCACGCGAACCATTCAACGAAACACCATCGATATGGGCTTTCGGAGCCGAAGGACCACTCGTGTATCCTTGATGACTGCACGACACAAAGCATTATGCCTCGCCTGGGCCCGTCAACGCCGACATTGGACTGTTGATGACTGTCTCGTTTCAAATTGTGTCGATCGGATGGACGTATACGGGTATGGAGACAACCTCGTGAATCCATAGACACTGCATGTCAGCAGGGGACTGTTAAAGCTGGTGGAGGCTCTGTAATGGTGTGGCACGTAGACATGCCTTGTTATTAACCGTAACTAGTCATACAAGATGGTGCCAAAAGGCACGACAACTTTTGTACAGGAAGTCAAACTATGGGCAACAAGTGCCCTTGTTGATAATAGCCTATGGGTATACTGTTGCATATGACTGATACAATTGTAGTGACAAATACTGCTTTCAGTAGTCAACAGGACTCCTTGGTACGTGTCACCCTCATACATAAGTGCATGCGCGTATGGTTACCTAATAGTTTTCTATGGTGCTGTCGCATGTCCAGTGTGCATTTTGACGGACTTGGGCAATTCCAGCAGGACAATGGGACACCAAAAAGTCCAGAATTGCTACAGAGTGGATCCAGGAGACTCTTCTGAGTTCAGACTCTTCCGCTGGCCACCAAACTCACCAGACATGAACATTATTGAGCATATCTGAGACGTCTTGCAACCTGCTGTTCAGAAGAGATCTCCAACCCCTCCTACTCTCACGGTTTTATGTACAGCCCAGCAGGATTCATGGTGTTAATTCCGTCCATCACTACTCCATACATTAATCGAGTCCATGCCACGTCGTGTTGCGGCACTGCTACGTGCTCGTGGGGACCGTACACGATATTGGGCCGGTACCGGTTTCTTTGGCTCTTTAGTGTAGAATCACATGTGACTATTTCAAGAGAATGTTATTTTAGTTTCAGCTACAATTTCTGAGCTTTTGTATTTATGTACAAATATGCTATTCTGTATATATCTTTTAATGGTTGCACGTTGGCGTTATTACAGGATGTGAGAAGTAACTATAAATATTCAGTGAGGTTTCGCTTCTTGTTTTGGATCTGATATGAATTAAAAATATCTTATTTTGTAATAAAGGCGTTCCCTCAGTGTTGTTGCACACGTCCCAGCCGACCACTATCACTGGTTACTACTACGGTAGCCCTAACTCAGTTTTGACAGATATGGGTACGGTGCCATGAATGGTTCTCTTACAGAAACACAAATATCAGTTCACTAGTAAATACAAGTGCTGACTGCTCGTGTTACTGTATTATCTGATACAAAGACACACACAATATTTCTGTATACTTATCAAACCCAGATGCTCTCCGAAAACGAATACAGAGTGTTTACTGCTGCATGGCAGTCAGTATTGCGAACTCTAGGCTTCGTTAGCGAACTCCGAGGGATTTTGTTACGCTTATAAGTAACTTCTCCAGTTAATTAGGGAATTTCTTAATCCTTCTATGACAATGGATCGCTGGTGTCTCGTTTAACAGTTACAGGCACATTAAGCTGAACCAAACTGAACCCACCTCGAATGGCTAAAACTGAATAAAAATGTTTTTAAAATGTGGGGATGTGTCTCTTCTACCGTCCACCAACGTCATTTATTTGTAATACTCTACATTTTTATATAAACGTTATCGGATGGTTAACTCATCTAAAGACTACTGCTGCCAAAGTCGCTGTAGTAGGAACGACTTGTACCCGACAGTTATGAACAGCAGATTTTCAAGAATCATAAATGAGTACCAGTTGGCAAAGAGCTAAACATACGCTTGAAATAATACACACATCAAAAAAAGTTTTACATTGCCTCTGTTCTGAGAGTTCCGGAACATGTACAGAAAATTGGAATAGATATCAACATAAATGTCCCCAGAATGAGATTTTCACTTTTTTATTGCTCATGAAAGCCACACACTGCATGTTGTACCACCATATAGCGAGACCTTCAGAGGTGGTGTTCCAGACTGCTGTACACACCAGTACCTCTAATACCCAGTAGCACGTCCTCTTGAATTGATGCATGCCTGCATTGGTCGTGGCATACTACCCACAAGTTGATCAAGGCACTGTTGGCCCAGATTCGGCGATTCGGCGTACAGCCCTCAGAGTGGTTGGTGGGCCAGATCGTCCATAAACAGCCCTGTTCAATCTATCTCAGGCATGTTCGGTAGGGTTCATCTCTGGAGAACATACTGGTCACTCTAATCGAGCGATGTCTTTATCCTGAAGGAAGTCATTCACAAGATGTGCACGATGGGGGCGCGAATTGTCGTCCATGAGGACGAATGCCTCGCCAATAATCTGCCGATATGGTTGCACTGTCGGTCGGAGGACGGCATTCACGTTTCGTACAGCCGTTACGGCGCCTTCCATGACCACGAGCGGCGTACGTTGGCCCCACATAATGCCACCCCAAAACATTGGGAACCTCCACCTTGCTGCACTCGCTGGACAGTGTGTCTAAGGCGTTCAGCCTGACCGGCTTGCCTCCAAACACGTCTCCGATGATTGTCTGGTTGAATGCATTTGCGACACATTGGTGAAGAGTACGTGATGCCAGTCCTCAGCGCTCCATTCGGCACGTTGTTGGGCCCACCTGTAGCGTGCTGCATGGTGTCATGGTTGCAAAGATGGAACTCGCAATGGACGTTGGGAGCGAAGTTGCGCATCATGCAGCCTATTGCACACAGATTGAGTCGTAACACGACGTCCTGTGGGTGCACGAAAAGCATTATTCAACATTGTGGCGTTGCTGTCAGGGGTCCTCCGAGCCATAATCCGTAGGTAGCGGTCATCCACTGCATTAATAACCCTTGGGTGGCCTGAACGTGGCATGTCATGACCGTTCCTGTCTCTCTGTATCTCCTCTATGCCCGAACAACATCGCTTTTGTTCACTCCGAGTTGCATAGACACTTCCCTTGTTGAGAGACATTCCTGGCACAAAGTAACAATGCGGACGCCATCGAACCGCGGTGTAGACCGTCTAGGCATGGTTGACCTACAGACAACACGAGTCATGTACCTCCTTCCTGGTGGAATGGCTGGAACTGATCATATGTCGGACGCCCTCCGTCTAATAGGCGCTGCTCGTGGGTGGTTGTTTACATCTTTGGGCGGGTTTAGTGACATCTCTGAATAGTCAAAGGGACTGTGTTTGTGATAGAATATTCACAGTCAACGTCTATCTTCAGGAGTTCTGGGAACCGGGGTGATGCAAAACTTTTTTTGATGTGTGATATGTTAATACACGAAGTACATAAACAGAGTGATATTTCCCAAAATAGAAGTTGCTGCGTTTTCACACAGTCTTCCCTTATTTGTCATCGAAGTTCGAATGTGGTGCTCCGAGGAAGTGACTAATATACGGCAGAAACAAACAATACACAGTCCACTTTCAAAGAGTGCCCACACTACAGCAGTCCAATAGCAAATGACACAGTGGTCACATTCTCCAGACCTTTGCCTGATGTTGTTCCATTCAGCTGTATTTCAATCATTTTTATTCCGTTTCGCATTTCCGTCTGGGGTAATTTCCCAGTTAGTGAGAATGAGGTTTTCTGATAGCTTCCCTTTCATCACTTGGTGATTTTATTTTCAAAATAAAATGTTGTTTCCTTATAGGTAATAGTTGATACAAGCAAAATACGAACAAGAAAATTAATCGCTGTTTATGGCAGTTTGTTTTACGTCACGTATGTGCATCGATTGTAAACGAACTGGTTTCACTTGTAAATGATTCTTTTGTGGTGACCGCAGATCTAAGGATGGTTGTATAGATCGCAACCAGTCAGCTGATGGTAGATGTGCAACAGCGATGACAAATAAATACGTATTAAATGTAAAAGGTTAATGATCTCTCTGGACTACATAAACCTCCAGAATAACAGTAAATATTTGACTGGTGAAGGGGTACGTATCCAGTGTTCTTCTTTATTTGAAAGAATGGCTGTGACAGCATCTCTGACTGTTGAGGGATATTTACGCTTTTTAATGTCACGACTCTAGTCCATAAGCGTCAGTCTTCTACGTTTAAATTTAATTCGTGTGAGGCGTTTAGGACGCCTTAGTTGTTTAGTACATATTCTACATAAAATTTCTTACAGGTAAGCTGTAAGGTACATGAAAATTTGAAAGTTCCATCTGGCTTATGTAGTAATGGACCGAGACGTCACAGTTTGTGCTATGTTTGTATCCATATAATTGGAAACGTATAGGAGATGCTGTAAACATTTTGTGTATGTTATCACATAACAAAGAATACAGAAGACCCCATACAGGTACTTTCGCCTGCAAAGTAATATGCCTTGACCATAGTACGCGTATGCCAACAATGGTCATTCTGTCCGTAGGGCTGGGAAGATATCACTGAAGACAGAAGGATCATAGATAATTGATTGTTCAAGTACGCCGATTGCAGAAAAGACAGCGCTTCATAGAAGGTGAGAAGTCTAGGATCTACCGCACAAGACAAAACCAATAGTTAAAACAGCAAATCAACACGCAGAAGAAGACCCTTACTGTTTGCACACAATAAAATAACGTTGTTCAGTGAGCCACTTCCCTGATTTCACAAGAGAGCGGAAATCGCAGCAACGGCGCGGTTTCGCAGAAGCCATGACCGACCATCACCGAAGGTCGTCGGCTACGCGAGAGCAAGGCTGCGAGTTCGCAGAAGCCACGGCCGAGCATCGCCGAAGCTAGTCGAACACAGCCGATGTCATTTGACAAAAGCGCGATGCGAGACTATGTGCACTTTTGTATTCCGTGCAGTGGTGCGGAAGCACCACGCTATCGGCGATAGCTTGTCACTGTTGGCTGTGTACTGCAGCGTCGTAAGATCATCTTGACTACTTTCGCGGTGAGTAGAGCGGACTTCAGTTAATGTAGATTTTCATACGAATGAGTGAGTGAGAGTTAGTGTAACATATATATGATGTGCAGCAATTAAATAGCTCCAATAAATTAGCAATGCTAATACAACGTTCCTTTTATGATATAGGAAATCTTAACACTGGTGAACTGATGTATTAAATAGTTTACTTACAGCATGTGTACTAAACTTTTCGTTAAGATAATTTGTTATAAAAGAATAAAATGTCATTTTTAAGTTTTGAGTAATCT
Organism: Schistocerca piceifrons; assembly: GCF_021461385.2. Lineage (NCBI taxonomy): Eukaryota > Metazoa > Arthropoda > Insecta > Orthoptera > Acrididae > Schistocerca > Schistocerca piceifrons. The sequence continues at coordinate 671,027,542 of NC_060139.1, forward strand.
TAAATGTAATGAATCTGAATCATCCTCTCCATTTTGGCAAATTCGTTGCTCACCAGGTGGTAAATTTCAGGTTAAGACATCAGCTGGCTAAATTTCAATTTAAGACACGAGCTGCTGCAGGAGATACTTTTCAGTTGACAACAGAGCTAAGTTTGAAAGCCTTTCTAGAATTTGTGATCTATGTACATAGTTCTTTATCCTTTTTAGGGTTGAAAAACTTCTCCCACCTGACATACTGGATTCAGGAATAGCCAAAATAAGTTCACAGCATTTAAAGATGTCGTACTGTGCTGTTCGGAGTCCTTTTAACTTAATAAACCTCAATAAATCTCCAGCAATTTTATGGTGCATTTCGTCTTGAATATACATAACCACTACTTGTGCCCTGAAACAGGAAAAATTAAAACTGATCCGTAACAGTCCTATAGTGATTGAAACGCAAATTCAGGGCAAACTGTTTTATATTGATCAAAATTATGCACGTTTAAACCTTCCAAAAATGAAAAGTATTCCACGTTACTTAATCATCTTGTAACTGCCCGAGAAGTGTCAAACATTTTGCAATAGATTCCTCTAAAGTTTGTTTCCAATCTGACTTTAGCATTACGGCTAGCACATCTAATTACTTGTTAATCCATCCGTTGGCCTTTAATTACTCTTCACCATATTCTTTCAAATCCTTCAAATTTGGTCTTCAACATTTCTTTGAATTCATTAATTTTTTTGTAACTGATATCGTGTGCTTTGGCTGGAAAAGACATCGAATAATGCATCAGTGAGACGGAAAATAGGAGCATAATTACGAAAAAGGAAGTTGAAACTGAATTATTACTTCATGATTACCAGTCCACGGGCAGCAGTAAAGGCATCTTCGTCCCACATCTCACGTGGAGCTATTGTCTTCCTGACAAGTGAAACCGGTTCACTCCGATAGTCGCATGAGTTTTTTACAGAACGAGACGCAAGATACCATCAAGTGGCAGACACTTCTTTACTTCCTCATCTAGAGCTCTGGTTCCTTTGGTTTAACTTCGAAGGCAGGGAGACTAGAGTGAAAGAAAAAAATCCGCATACTTTGATGTTTGGTCCAGCTAGTGATAGCACTAAATTCAGTGGGTGAGAGAAACAGTGAACGAACGTTGCAATAGGAAACGTTATTCTGCCGTAGATTGCAGTCCAATCAAATGACCAGCCATGACTCCAGCTCCATCATAACTCTTAGTCGTGAATCAGTTGTACCAGAATACAATATAGTTCCATGGCTGTTCTGTCTTCAGAGATGTTTATGAATTCTAAGCATCTTTCATGACGTTCACCGTCAGCTATGACTTAATGAAAGACTGAGCCTCTGAGGAGTTACAACCGTTACGCCATGTAGACGAACTGAGACAAAATTTGTTTCTCTTATTTCTTATTTTATTCATGGGCGTGTTTCAAACACAGGCAATTGAGTCATTTTGTATTAGATTTGACACACTTGTAAGCACGGAAGAATTTTCTAAATTATGTTTCAGTTTTTCGTGAAACTCAGTGAGTAGCTGAATGATTTCAAGGCAATTGCCTTTATTCAGAGACCCAGGCCTCAGAACGTCATATCTTGCCTTGACAAGAACCGTACTAAGTACATTAAGCGCATCGTTAGGTCTCTTTTCTTTCGTACTGGATTGTTAATGTTGTAAATTATGAACTGCCTTGTGCTCATCCAACATTCGACCAATTCTCGTCTTCCCGTATGTTTTTTTCATTCATAGTGGAGCCGGCCGGAGTGGCCCAGCGGTTCTAGGCGCTACAGTCTGGAACCGCGCGACCGCTACTGTCGCAGGTTCGAATCCTGCCTCGGGCATGGATGTATGTGATGTCCTTAGGTTAGTTAGGTGTAAGTAGTTCTAAGTTCTAGGGGACTGATGACCTCAATTGTTAAGTCCCATAGTGCTGAGAGCTACTTGAACCATTTTTTCATTGAGGAGTGCAAATGGTTCTCAAACTGGTTGTTGTTCTTAATAGTTTTCGTGAACGTTAGCCACGTCGCAGTAGTCAACGCTATTCCAAACACCATATGCAAGATTTCACCTTAGTTGTGGTGATTAATTCAAGTGTAGGTCTACTATTTTGCCTTGTGTTCATCTTCTCTTGGAAACTACGCATGGCAAAGTTGTGAAGCAGAACCTCACAGATTGCACATTCATACGGACGCTCTCCTGCTTGGGTTTCCGTGCCTTCTCTGCTTCGCACTACGATACGCCACTAGGTTCACTTGCTTATCTTCTCGCCAACTGGAGTATACCAATGCGATATTCATAACTAAGTATTAAAGCAGTTTATATAGCACTGAGGTAATGTAAAACTATGTACACAAACACGTTTCCCATAGTACTAAGAAGAGAGTATGACTTTTAATCCTTGTAGTCTCACACCAGTAACCGCAGTCGACTGGCTATGGGACCTAGCGATCGGGATTGCACGTAGCTCCGCTTTCTGCTAGTCCAGCCCGCTTCCTGGAAGTCCTGCGGCCGCTAGTACAGACCGCTCTGATCGCTCAGACAACAGAGGGCACGTTGGTTCCAAGTTCGCTAAGAATCATGAGACATCGTCAGAGCTAACTCAAAAATATTGTATAAAGTCGAACATGTCAACCCATGTTCTTAAACATTAAGGTTTCCGGTAGCATCGAGGTTATTCCTACACTGACGTGACAAATGTCGTGGGATACCCCCTGATATCGTGCTGCACCTTTTACCTGGCATAGAGCAGCAACTTGACGTCGTGTGAACTTAACTAGTTCTTGGAAGTCCCATGCTGCCTCTCTAGCCGTCCATAACAGCGAAATTGTTGCCTGTGTAGGATTTTGTGGACGAACTGGCCTTTAGATTATGTCCCATAAATGTGCGGTGGGTGGCCAAATCAGTCGCTTGAATTGCACAGAATGTTCTTCAAACCAAGTGACACAATATATTGTCGTCCATAAAAATTTCATAGTTGTTTGGGGACTTGAAGTCCATGAGTAGCTTCACATGGTCTCCAAGCAGCCAAACGTAACCATTTAGGCTTGTCAGAAGTGTCATCTGGCACTCTTTCACAATAGTGGTGTCAGCTAACACATGTGATTGAGTACTTATTAAATTCTCACGATTTTGTATAATCAGTTTAAGTAATATTTGAATAAAGTTAATGGAAAATAGTAAAATGTTAATTTAATAAATGCAGAAGTATGACAAAATATGAGGTATTGGTGTATAATTGTTGATAATATGAGGTTCTAACAAATATATGCACTGTGAAAAGATATAAAAACCACAAAGAATCAAGAAATAAAATACATACAGATACATAGATTGCAGAGATGATAGCTACAGTGCAATTCTACTATCCAAGACATCGTATGCTGAAACAGCATGAAGCGTTTCAAAGTTGTTAATTCAGAGGTTCATTGTGAAAATGTTCATTCTCTGTGAAATAATAACTTCTTTGGTTTTAAAGGTTTTGAAACATTATTGTTTCATTGTACGTGTCTCATTTTTATGAGGTCGCAGATGTATTCAGATTTTCTTTAATACTTGTTTGTGAATTACTATAGATACTTGAAAGGCTGTAAGAATCATCTTTCAGCTTGTCTGACAATCGACATTTCTTGGAGCATTGTCTGTCCTCTTAAGCGTCAAAATTCCCCATGATGGGTTTTTACCCATTTCTGACTAGGGTGTGTCTCCATATAATCTCCCAGGCAAGCAAGCAAGCAAATTCAGCTCTCCTCAGTACCAGTACTTCTGTCAATGGCCGGAATAAAAACACAAGAGAAATTTCATAGTTAGCCTGTGGGTGTGGACATGAATCCTCAAATAACTGTTGATGGACATTATTCACAAATATTTTGCGTCAGTGTTTAAACCGGCATTTTTGGTGACTTTTAGTTAGGGTATCATGTTATTCCATTTAGTCTCAACACGCAAACTTGCAATGCTTTTTCAGAGAACAAGCTGCTTACCTACTGTGAAATGTGACTTTAAGAATGTGGCGAAACATGTACTTCATGGACGATGGAATCCTTCTCATTTCAGTGTCAATATCCGTTGGCTTATAAATAACAGAATGCACGACTGGTGGGCACAAAGGGGTGGACCGATTCTTTTGCATCTGTGTTCTCGGGTCATAAACCCATTGGATGTTTATTTGTAGGGCTCATTTAAAGTTATTATGTATAGAATCTCGATACAACAAGCAGAAAGTCTGTACGCCTACACTGTAGAAGGCTGCTAACCCATATGTTTTACTCCAGGGGTACATCAGTGTACATCAATGTTGATACATGTATCAGTGCTAAAGGGGGGCACCTTTAGAGTTTCCTGTGTTTTCGTTGATTAAATACAGTGAGGATTTTGTAGAAAAAGAGTTGTAGCATGGAAATAAAGCCCTCCTAGACACCTTTCTAGACAACATGTTTAAAGTTGAAAAACAAAGAAACTGTGTTTTTGTTCTACTGATATTTCTTTATTTCGAATCGGTTTTCAGCTTATTACACCATCATCAGCAAACATATGACTAGCGCCCAAAAGAGACACTAGTCAGTAGGAAACAAAACGTAAGCAACAAGGGTACTATCAACAAAAATAGTATCTTTAGTTATTCCATTAGCTGAGGACTTTCAACTCGAGTGCTCATCACTCACATCATGCGCCACACATTTTAAATTACAGTGATGAATAACAGTTTATACGGTAGATGATATCAAAAACAGTACGTAACGAAACCGCGCAGTATTAAAGTATAGTATGAATATAAAAAGGATGTAATGAGAAACGAAGTATGGCATATGACAATTCTATTGTGATAAAAGTTTGTGGAAACGAATGAGACCATTCAGTTTGAGAGTAAGTGACTGGTGCTTAAGAGTGGGAATGTGCTCAGCTGTAATAAATTATTCAGTACTAGGTGGGGGTTTTGAAATAACTGCGAATTTAGTTAAAGTGCTTCTGATAGGCTAAGCATTCCCTTTTGTTGGCTTTGTGTGTGTGACCGGCGGCCAGCATGTGTCAGTAAATGTGGTGTCTGAAATTATGTAATCTCCAGCTTGTTCATGTTCCATCAGTTTATGTCTTATAGCCCCGCCTGATTTACCAATATGCAGTTTTATATGGACAATGCAATTGGTTTTATAAACTCTACTATTATTTAATAAATACATTTTAACCTCGCTGTTGAATAATATGTAAAATAAAGTTTTACTGTTGCCAGATCTGAGAAATTTGGCAAAATTGTTGGATGAACTTCTTAATATGTGCTAGTAAACAACTTATTTTAGTTACAACTCTTACTGCATAAAAACATAAAGGTAGGGAAAGATTTTTCATCTTTATTTCTTTTGTAGAATTTTGTCAGGGCTGTTACTAGATGCAGTAAATTTATTTGTGCCTAATTTTCTTTGGAAACTCTCCCTTGACATTGGTGTGTATATGAACGATGCACAATGGGATAGAAGACAGCATATTTGTGGGTTACTGGATACCCATACCAACATAAAAGTGTTACAGTGTCTGTTGTTGAAGATTTTTTGTTAATTTTGAAACTATGTGTATTTGTAGTAATGTAAGAAGCTGATGGGTTTTTCACCAAGCTCCATGGTGAACTGTATGTTCACTGTTGTGAGCCTAGATGTTCTAGGGTTCTAGGAATGCGCTGAGTTATTTGGCTGTGACTGTACACAGATACAGTACACCGTTTACATGTCTAATCCACTAGTTAATGTTACACTGAGAGCTTCTTCATCTAGAAACAGCTTTTCTCAATGGTCTATAAAGACTTATGCTAAAAGAGGGCTGAAGGGAGACCACATTGCCAAGCCATGTAACTGTCTGTACAGAGATCCTAGAAATCGAAAATAATGTAGTTGTCAGCATGTATGGGCAGCCATCCTTATATCTTCTTTGACACCAACTTTGTATACTAGTTCTGTCAGAACTGGTGTTTGAAAATAAACTTCTAACATAAATACATCCACTTTTTTACTGTGTAGGATAGTGAGACCTTTAATTTTCTCAAGGTCCACTAAATTATAGTTCCAAAGGTGGATTTAAATTTCGTCTAGAAGAGTCATATATATTACTTTGTTGTTACTCACAGACTTCAGTATTATACTCAGAGACATTTTGTATTTTAAAATTGTGTGTATTCGTCATGAATTGTGTTCGATAGTATCTGTGTTGTAAACTGTAATTTAACACTATAATTTTCAATGTTTTTTGTACAACTTGAGTGATAAGCACTCGACGTTTCTTACCTAATGTGACGACTAAAATTCTGCAGGTGTTGATAACACTTTTGTTTCTAATGTTTGATTTTTAATGCACTAGTGTCGCTGTAAAATGCAGATGAGATAGCGGATGGATGGAAAGAACACACTGAAGGCCTCTATGAGGAGGAAGACTTGTCTGATGTTGTGACAGAAGAAGAAACAGGAGTCAATAGGGAAGAAAAGAGGATCCACTATTAGAATCAGAATTTGAAAGAGCTTTGCAAGACTTAAGATCGAATACGGCAGAAGGGATAGATAACCTTTCAACAGAATTTCTTAAATGGCTTGGAGAAGTGGCAACAAAACGACTAATTTACGTTGGTGTGTAGAATTTGTAAGTCTGTCTATGTACCATCAGACTTTCGGGAAAACACCATCAACACAATTCCGAAGATAGCAAGGGCCGACAAGTGGAGAATTATCGCACAATCAGCTTGATAGCTCATGTATCCAAGTTGCTGACAAGAATAATATACAGAAGAACGGAAAAGAAAATTGAGGACCTTTTAGATGACGATCACTTAGGGAAGATAAAGATACCAGAGAGACAGTACTGATGTTGCGTTCGACAATGTAAAATAGTGTAAGATGTTCAAAATCCTGAGAAAAATGGGGATAAGATATAGGGAAAGAGGGGTAATATGCAATATGTGCAAGAGCCAAATAGGGAACAAGAAGAGCGGAAGACAAAGGACGAAGTGAGGGGATTATTAATGTTGTAAAACAGTTCAGTCCAAACATCGAAGAAGCAATGACGAAAGTAAAAGAAAGGTGGGATTACAATTCAAGGTGAAATGATGTAAATGAGAAGATTCACTGATGACATTGCTATCCTCAATGAAAGTGAAGAAGAATTTCAAGTTCTGCTGAATGGAATGAACAGTTTATTGAGCACAGAATATGGACTGAGAGTAAATGAAGAAAGGCGAAATTAATGAGAAATAGAAGAAATGAGAACAGCGAGAAACTTAACAACAGGATTGGCGATCATGAAGTAGATGAAGTTAACGCATTCTGCTACTTAGACAGCAAACTAACCCAGGATGGACGGAGCAAGGAGGACATCAAAAGCAGACTAGTACTGAAAAAAAAGGCACTACTGGCCGAGAGAAGTCTACTTGTATCAAACACAGGCAATAGTTTGAGGAAAAAAATTCTGACAATGTACGTTTGGAGCACAGCATTTTATGGTAGTTACACATGGACTGTGGGAAAACCGGAGTAGAAGAGAATCCTAGGATCTGGGATGCGGTGCTAGAGAAAAATGTTGGAAATTAGATGGGCTGATAAGGTAAGGATAAAGGAGGTTCTCCACAGAATCGTCGGGGAAAGGAGTATATGGATAAACTGTCAGGAAGAAGGAACAGGACGGTAGGACATCGGTTACGTCATAAACAAATACCTTCCACGGTCCTAGAGTGCGCTTAGAGGGCAAAAACTGTAGAGGAAGTAGGTTGCAAGTACTACTCTGAGATGAAGATGTTAGGACAGGACACGAATTCGTGGCAGGCCGCATAAAACCTGTTAGAAGGCTGATCACTCAGGAAAAAAAGAAAGAAAGTGTGTCACTCGTGGACGCTAGGTACTTGTTTGCAGACGATGGTCTAGTAACGCAAAAAAAGGTTGGAAATAAACGAATAGTAGATATTCAAAAAGAGTTTGATCGTTTTTCAACGTTAAATATAGAATTTCTCTACCAAGAATTGACGGAAGAATCCAGAAATCTGACCACACAATATAATTTGACCGTCCATGCTTGAGGAATGTGTACTGGATGTTTGGCCGAACAATTTTATTGCACCCTGTACAGGGTGGTCCATTGATCGTGACTGGGCCAAATATGTCACGAAATAAGCGTCAAGCGAAAAAACTACAAAGAACGAAACTTGTTCAGCTTGAAGGGGGAAACCAGATGGCGCTATGGTTGGCCCGCTAGATGGCGCTGCCATATGTCAAACGGATATCAACTGCGTTTTTTTAAATAGGGACCCACATTTTTTATTACATATTCGTGTAGTAGGTAAAGAAATATGAATGTTTTATTTGGACCACTTTTTGCATTTTTTGATAGATGGCGCTGTAATAGTCACAAACGTATAAGTTCGTGGTATCAAGTAACATTCCGCCTTTGCGGACGGTATTTGCTTCGTGATACATTACCCGTGTTAAAACGTACCGTTTACCAGTTGCGGAAAAGGTCGATATCGTGTTGCGAAAAAAGTGGTCCAACTAAAACACTCATATTTCTGTACGTACTACACGAATATGTAATAAAAATGGGGGTTAATACTTGAAAAATCGCAGTTGATATCCGTTTGACCTATGGCAGCGCCATCTAGCGAGCCAATCATAGCGCTATCTGGTTTCCCACTTCAAGCTAGACAAGTTTCGTCCTTTGTAGTTTTTTCGTTTGATGCTTATTTCGTGACATATTTGGCCCGGCCACTATCAATGGACCACCCTGTATATCATTCTGCTGAAAACTAGCTGTTGGCTAGTGGGTTTGAGGACTGGGTACGGATTCACACAAGTCTTCGGTCTGTCAGTACCTCTCCTCATTCCCCAAGCGAATAACAGCTCCCTTTAGAACCCAACAAGATTTCTAGCCTCCAACTCGGAAGAGCCAAATCATCTGGAACAAATCTCCCAACTAGTTACATGTCATACCTTGACGACTGGATTTGTGAGAGGGTGATATTTCTGGAACCTGTGAATCAATCTATGTAGCTCCGCTTAAGAGAGAAATGCCTACAGAACGCTGATTTCTCGCTTAAAGGTCCATTGTTGCATACTGTTACTGAAATATGTCTTTGGTTAACGACAAGAGATTTACTTTGGTATTCTTGTTTGTTTGCAGTCTTCATTCTGGACCAATCATGAGTTGTGCTGAACCTGAAAGTCCGCCCTTTCCTTATTGGGTCAACAAGCAGTTCATAGAGTCTGTGCTGAATAATGGAAATGAGGGGACTGCACTGACGGTGAAAATATTCGAATCTGACTCTGCCTCCAAGCGGGGCATGAGCTTCTCAAGCGACGTGATCAGAATTGTCGCGGCTGTCAGACCTGGAGAATCCGACGCCTATGAAAAGAGGAGCTTCGTACTGAAGTACTTGGAGATAGATTGGGAAAAGGAAGACGTCCCAAAGGACTTCCAGACGGAGACAATGGCGCTGGATGAAGTGATCCCAGAGGTACATAAACTGCTGAGGAGTGTGGAGGGCGAGGCGTTCCGGCCTGTGGCGCCGCTCTGCTATGTGGCAGGCAGCACGCCCTTCCCGTTCCTCGCCATAGAGGACCTCTCGCCAGCCGGCTTTAGGACGGCGGATGCTGCCCTCCCTCTGGACTACGAGCAGTGTGCAGCAGTGGTGCGCGCCTACGCCCGCCTGCACGCCGCCTCGGCGAGGGTCCTCAAGGACCGGCCACACTACAAAACGCTCTTTGACCCAAAGGATACCATGAATGAAGGTCTGCAGGAGTACTACAGGCAGTTCTCTGACCATCTCTTCAAAGCTGTGGCCCGGCAGCTTAGAGCTCACAGTGGGTTCGAAAGCTACGCTGAAAAGTATGAACGGCTTGCAGAAAAATTCACAAACGACTTCTTCAGCTACTGGAGGTCAACGGAAATAAGGCTGCCAGTTATTCTGCACGGCGACTGTTGGAAGTACAACTACATGTTTGCAAATGTGGATGAAAATAATATAGATGTTAGGCTCATAGATTTTCAGGTAAGTGCATTTCCTTTCCGTGTAACAGTTTGAGTTCGTTTTCTTTCTATTCTTCCAATACTTCATCTTCTCCCCATGTCTTCTTTTCCTTCCTTCTGTCCAAGTTTTACTGATTTCTTATTTTCTTCTGCCTTGCAAGCGTTGTAGAGCTATTATTCTCTGCTTAAAAATTTATTTCTATTATTTTGGATTCCTTGATACTTTTTCCTTGATAGTCATTTTCGTATTCCTGTAGCGTAGGCTACTGTTATCGTTTTTGTTCAGAAATCAAGAAATATTTATTTTGTTTGCCCATTCTCATTCATTTGGACGAGGTGTTCAAAAAAAGTTAACCTTCGCTTAGACTTAAGTTCTGGTATCTTCTGTATATTTCGGTCGCTCTAAATACTTCTCGCCTTCCAACCATCTATAATTTGTATTGCACACACTATTTTTCATATCATCGTCTTTCAAAAGTCTCTGTTCTGTCCAGCATATACTTCATAGTCAAGAATTCACCTGTCTATAAACATTGTGGCCTTATCATTATAGTGTAGTGACTCGGTGCAATCTTTGTTTGTACATGTTCTCTGTTTTCTACTTCTTTCCTTAAAGAAGTGGTCATGGTAGGCTTTTAGAAATGAATCTCATTGTAGAGTCATGTTCCTTTCAGTCAGTCTCCACGTGAGCTGGGAACAGGGCAGTGGTATGACATCTCTGGAATGCTGTAGAGTGGTTGGTGACTCAGTGCAGTCAGCTGGCGCCATGTTTCTGTTTACAGAACAAGTCAGTGTCCAGGACGGTGGCTGTTGTGACAAGCAGATGCGATCTGTGTCACATCTATATAAAAGGGAACACTTTGGTGAACAAGTGGTCGCATGAAGAAGTAAACCAGAGTCTCAGATGTTGCTGGTTTTGGAACTAAGGCTTTATGTTCCAGTGTCCTCATTTTATTTTATTTCATGACTTCTATGTGCTTTAAGTGCTACTGTGTCAAGATGATGGGAACTTGACTCGCTAGACATGTAGCTGCGGTTTACATTTCTCACATATGAATTTACATGCTACATAACGATAACGGTTATCTTCGCAGCTGTAACCACCAGTCCTTAGGACAGATAACATTAGAATGCCTGTTCCAGTGAAGACTGTGAGGTGTTTATGTAAATATAAGAATCTTAAATCCAGATTGCTTAAAAAAGTCAGAAGTATTATGTTCAAGAAAGAATATGTTAAAAACGGTCTTATCACAAATTATGCAAAGATGGAAACAGGTGATCAGCAATCTAGAACAGGAAAAGTAGCAATTTTAAAGCCAAGATACTGTGTGAACACACTGAAATTAATTGCCTTTGTGAGAAGAGAGATAAGATAACAAAATAATTAGATGTGTCGCTAGTTAAAACTTGAGATAAGCTGCACGAGCGCATTTAGGAGAAAGCGAAAAGTTAGGTTGATAATGTATTGTACGAAGGGTTCATTAAAAAGAACTGAGGGGATAAGATGTTATTAAAATTCGGTAAAATCGAAGGTAAAGCAGGGAGGGTAAAATAAACCACAAACCAGAAACTTCTATCCAAGAGACGCAAATCAGAAGGACACTGTGTTTAAAGAAGAAGAAAATATACTTCCAAACCTCGATCTTCGTAGCACGAGCAGATGCTCGGCGTACGCATCAGATCCCAGCCAGACTCTCTTTCGATTACTGATCATCTCATAGACAACTGCCTCATTGTGGGATTCTGCTGATTGCTCGAAATGTGGGGCGTTTTCCTGGCACGCAAATTTTTTTCAATTTTTTTCACCTAACTCGCTGTTTATTTTATATTACTGCCGCTCACTTGGTCATACATAACTGTTGTTAGTTGAAGCAATAATGAAGGAACAGGTACGGGCTCACAATTATAAAACAAAAACTGATCGTCACAAGACAACCTCACTTGTGGTTGGCGCACTTTATACACAGACGTGCCCGCTGGAAGGTTGAATCAACGCCTGAAACAAAAAACTGAGCCACTGTTTGATAGTTTGGCAAGAGAAAGCAAAGGTGACAATCATTGTTGCTAAACTGGCGGGAGACTTAGTGAAACTTAATCGTAACAAAGTAGGGCTTGTACGGCACAAGTTGTGCAAGGCTTTGGAAATTTAATTAAGTAAACGGGAGAATGGTAGGAAATATCAGAAAAGTAATAAAGAAAGAATACAATAAAATCCGTTAATCAGGAATGAACGGATGGTAGTAAAACGATTGTTACTAAGGCAGATGGAGGGAACATTATAGTGGTTGTTAAGGAAGTTGAGTACATGAGGGAAACATTAGATTGTTTTGATAACAACGCCATTACTGAAATATCTAAAGAGTTAACTCATTGATGAGTTTGTAAATCAGCCTTTCAGATCAATCGTTACAAGTTAACAAGGTTACTAAACAGTTTTTTTAGAGGCAATAATGTGTTCAGCAACAACTACTCAGTGTGTAACAATATCGTCTTCGTTCACGAAATTAAAGATAAGCCGATCATTGATTCCTCCCAAATAGCCCCCCATCATATTAAAAACTGGTATTCTAAAATTCCAGTAGATGTCAAAATTACAGTATTAAAAATAATTTACTCAAGCATAAAATGATCCATATTGGAAACGACAGAGTTTTTAGAGCTGCTGGGCTTGTCACTGATTTCAGCTGTTTCTTGCTTAACACCCCAAAAAGTGGAAGGGCTATGGAATCCAGAATTTTGGTTGGATATATTTATTAGCAATTTAGAAGAGAACGTTTTTAAATCTGAAAATTCTTTGATGCAAACGTTAGCATATTTTAAATGTTCTGTAGACGACACGTTATTTCTTGTAGGAGGACCAGAGGAGGACATCGATAAAGTAGTAAATTCACTGGGTGCCATGAGAAAATCATCTTTACTGTGGAGCTCGAAAGTAATAATCATATTCAGTTTTTGGACCTAGAGATAATGAGGCAAAATAAACGGCGTGCCTTTAAGATATTCAGAAAGCAAGTAGCAGCAGCAGATGTGATTACTAATTAATCATGTCACATGCAAATGAATAAAAATGCTGCATTTAGAAGTTTAGTACATAGACAATTTAGTGTACCAGTGGGTATAGCGGATAGACCGAATGAGAGAAACATCATAAACAGATAGCAGAAAACAGTGGATACGATTTAAGTATGGTGAATGACCACAGGGAAACAGAAAACAGAAAAAGCAACCAGTGAACGATAAAAAGATCGTTACTGTTCCATATTTTTGAGAAATCTCAGAAAAACTGAGGAATTATTCAACCATGAACATTCGAAGCGGAAAATCCAGTCAGATAAAGTTTAATGCATGAGGTCGCTACAGACAAAAGTAAATTAGAACAAGTGGGAGAAAATGAAATATGGTGTGCATCTTGTAACACGAGGTATACAGAACAGAAAGGATCATTTCCATTGAAGTGTAAAGAGCGCACAGATGCTTCCAAACTGACCTTTATTGCAATTTTCATGAAAATGCTATGAGACGTAGCGGACATTTGATTCGCTTAAATGCATCTATATGGATACTCTGCAAATCACATTTAAGTGCCTGGCAGAGGGCTCATCGAACCACCTTCACAATTCTCTATTATTCCAATCTCGTATAGCGTGCGGAAAGAACGGACGCCAATACATTTCCGTACGAGTTCTGATTCCCATTATTTTGTCGTGCTAATCGTTTCTCCCTATGCAGATCAGGGTCAACAAAATATTTTCATTCGGAGGAGAAAGTTGGTGACTGGAATTTTGTGAGAAGATTCCGTCGCAACGAAAAACGCCTTTCTTTTATTGATGTCCACCCCAAACCCTCTATCATTTCAGTGACTCTCTCCCATATTTCGCGATAATACAAAACGTGCTGCCTTTCTTCGAACTTTTTCGATGTACTCCGTCAGTCCTATCTGGTAAGGATCCCACACCGCGCAACAGTTTTCTAAAATAGGACGGTCAAGCGTAGTGTAGGCAGCCTCCTTAGTAGATCTGTGACATTTTCTAAGTGTCCTGCCAATAAAACGTAGTCTTTGGTTACTCTTCCCCACAACATTTTCTGTGTGTTGTTCGTAATTGTAATTCCTAGGTATTTAGTTTAATATACGGCATTTAGATATGACTGATTTATCGTGTAACCGAAGTTTAACGGATTTATTTTAGCACTAATGTGGATGACCTCACACTTTTCGTTATTTAGGGTCAACTGCCAATTTTCGCAACATTCAGATATCTTTTCTAAATCATTTTGCAATTTGTTATGATCTTCTAATGACTTTATTAGTCGATAAAGGACAGCGTCATCTGCCAGCAACCTAAGAGGGCTGCTCAGATTGTCTCCCAAATTGTTTATGTAGATAAGGAATAGCAAAGGGCCTATAACACTACCTTGGGGAACTCCAGAAATCACTTCTGTTTTACTCGATGACTTTCCGTCAATTACTACGAACTGAGACCTCTCTGACAGCAAATCACAAATCCAGTCACATAACTGAGACGATATTCCATAAGCACTCAATTTCACTTCAAGCCGCTTGTGTGGTACAGTGTCAAAAGCCTTCCGGAAATCCGTGTGGTACAGTGTCAAAAGCCTTCCGGAAATCCAGAAATACGAAATCGATTTGAAGTACCTTGTCAATAGCATTCAACATTTCATGCGAATAAAGAGATAGTTGTGTTTCACAAGAACGATTTTTTCTAAACCCATGATGACTGTGTGTCAATAGACCGTTTTCTTAAAGGTAATTCACAATGTCAGAACACAATATATGTTCAAAAACTTGCTGCATATCGACGTTAACGATATGGGCCTGTAATGAAGTAGATTACTCCTACTACCTTTTTATGTCAATAGACCGTTTTCTTAAAGGTAATTCACAATGTCAGAACACAATATATGTTCAAAAACTTGCTGCATATCGACGTTAACGATATGGGCCTGTAATGAAGTAGATTACTCCTACTACCTTTATTGAATATTGGTGTGACCTGTGCAACTTTCCAGTCTTTGGGTGCGGATCTTTCGTCGAGCGAACGGTTGTATATGATTGTTAAGTATGGATCTAATGCATCAGCATACTCCGAAAGGAGCCTAATTGGTATACCGTCTGAACCAGAAGACTTGTTTTTATTAAGTGATTTGAGTTGCTTCACTACTCCGAGGATATTTACTTTTACGTTACTCATGTTGGCAGCTGTTCTCGATTCGAATTCTGGAATATTTACTTCGTCTTGTTTTGTGAAGGCATTTCGGAAGGCTGTGTTTTGTAACTCTGCTTTGGCAGCACTGTCTTCGATGGTATCTCCATTGCTATCGCGCAGAGGAGGCATTGATTGTTTCTGGCCGCTAACATACTTCACATACGACCAGAATCTCTTTGGATTTTCTGCCAGGTATCGAGACAAAGTTTCGTTGTGGAAACTGTTATAAGCATCTCACGTTGAAATCCGCGCTAAGATTCGAGTTTCTGTAAGAGACTGCCAATCTTGGGGATTTTGCGTTTCTTTAAATTTGGTATGTTTGTTTCGTTGTTTTTGCAACAGTGTTCTGACCCGATTTGTGTACCAAGGAGGATCAGCTCCGTCGTTTGTTAGTTTATTTGGTAGAAATCTCTAAATTTCTGCTGATAATACTTTTTTGAATTCAAGCCATATTTGGTCTACAGTTATATTATTAATTTGGATGGAGTGGAGACTGTCTCTCAGAAAGGCGACAAGTGAATTTTTATCTGCTTTTTTGAATAGGTATATTTTTCGTTTGTATTTGGAGGATTTGGGGATTACAATATTCGGTCTCGCTACGACAACCCTGTGTTCACTAATCCTATATCCGTTTCGATGCTCGTTATTTACTTCGGATTATTTGTTGGTAAAAGGTCTGGTGTGTTTTCACAAACGTTTATGATTCGCGTGGGCTCATGAACTAACTGCTCGAAATAACATTCAGAGAATGCGTTTAGCACAATTTCGGATGATATTTTATGCACGCCTCCGGAATTAAACATGTATTTTCGCCAACATATCGAGGGTAAATTAAAGTCACCCCCAACTATAATCGTATGAGTTGGGTACGTGTTTGAAATCAAACTCAAGTTTTCTTTGAACCTTTCAGCAACTGCATCATTTGAATTGGGAGGTCGGTAAAATGATCCAATTATTTATACCGGTTTACAACAATGACCTCTGCCAATACTAACTCATAGGAACTAACTACTTCAATTTCGCGACAAGATAAACTACTAATGACATCAAGCACGCCACCGCCAACCGTGGTTAGCCTATCCTTTCGGAACACCGTAAGGTTCTTCGCAAAAATTTCTGGTACTTCCCCAACACAGCTACGACAATTTACAACTATTATACCAATGGTTCCTGTATCTACGTTCTTCCTGTGTTCAGCCTGCACCCTTTTTGACTGAAGACCTTCTTGTGTTTTTCCGAGACCCTCTAACCCAAAAAACCGACCAATCCTCGCCACACAGCCGCTGCTACCCGTGTAGCCGCCTCCTGCGTGTAGTGGACACCTGACCTATTCAATGGAACCAGAAACCCAACCACCTTTTGGCGCAAGTCGAGAAATCTGCAGCCTACACGGTCGAAGAACCACTCGGCTCTGTACCAGAGGTCCGCAATCGGTCCTGACGACTATGCTGCAAATGGTCAGCTCTGCTTTCATCTTGCAAGCAAGACTGGCAGCCTTTACCACTTCTGTTAGCCGCTTGAAACCAGAGAGAATCTCTTCTGATCCAAAGCGACACACATCATTGGTACCGACGTGACCAACAACCTGCAGTTGGCTGCACCCTGTGCTCTTCATGGCATCCAGGAGGACCCTTTCCACATCTGGACTGACTCCACCCGGTATACACATGGAGTGCACACCCGTTTTCTTACCCTTCTTGTCAGCCAAGTCCATAAGGGGCCCCATAACGCACCTAACGTAGGAGCTTCCAACTACCAATAGTCCCACCCTCTGCGATTGCCCGGATCTTGCAGGCTGAGAGGTTTCCTCTGAAACAGGACAGGCGACAGCATCTGGCTCAGCGACAGTGTGTGCCACAGACAGCACCTGGAATCTGTTTGTCACACAAACCGGGGAAGCCTTACGTGCGGCCGCCTGGGAAGTCTTTCGCCGCCCGCTACGCCCCGGGGCGACTTCCCACTCAACCACAGTGCGAGCAGTAACTGGGCTGACCACGGGTGAGGATCGATAGGAGGACTCGGACGTGCTGGACGTCCGTTGGATCCCCACGGCCGGCCAACAACAGTGGTGCCCATCCACTGCAGCCTCAAGCTGTGTAACCGTATTCTGAAGCTTAGAGCGACGTGTCGCCAACTCGGCTCGCATCCGTACACAACAATCGCAGTCCCTGTCCATACTACAGACCGTGGAAAACTAAACTATGCAGATTAACGGACTATCAGAACGTGCTGCGCATCTATACTGTAGACCCTTACGAAAACGCAGGAACTGTGTCTAATAAATTAGATCAAAATTAAAACAATTGCAGTCCTCGGTCGCGAAAATGAAGTCTTTTTGACCTAGGTCTCGGCCACTTCTAAGAGTGCCTTCATCAGAAATGAAACATTTAAAACTGGCAGGTCACATATAAAATAACTATGAAGCGATAACAATATGGTTACAAAATATTAAAACAGAACATATAGAAGCAGGCCACTAAGGGCTGCTCCACATGTCGAGCTGCGGTAGCATCAGACTGAGGCGCCCGCGCGAGTAATTGCTGAACATTATACCAAAAGTGCCATCTAGCACGCAAATACAAAGCGGCTATTTAACATTACGAATATAGACAGGTGAAATGTGTAATACATGAAGTAAGAGGCAATATTTTACCTGTCAGCAGCAGACTTGATAACAATTTGTCTATATAAAAGCTTGGAAGTACAGTTTATAGGGTGAAAAACGCCATTACAGAATTACAAAAGGAGCTGAATAACTCAGCGAATAGAAAAACGGTATAACATGAAATGTAATTAATATAAATCATTTAGTGAAGAAATAGTTATGTATCGACTTAGATAGAAGAAATACTTCGGCGACTGTACGAGGGAACACGAAATAAAATATCAAGTAACGGCTTTACACCGCTGAAGAAGCTTTTATTACGTAATTGTAGCTGCTCATTAAGAATGAGGCCATCATTTCGAGAAAGATGTTTAAAAATTTCTAATTCTTCGAGAATATCTAATCTAAGTCCTTCTTCTCAGTGTAAGACGAATTTTGGGTGTTAGTGTAAGTAGGCTGTTTAGGTTTTCTTATTGGTAACGCCACGTAGCGCTCTGTATGAAAATCCCTGGCTGTGCTGTGTCCAGTCTGTGGCTAGTTTGCATTGTTGTCTGCCATTGTAGTGTTGGGCAGCTGGATGTTAACAGTGCATAGCGTTGCGCAGTTGGAGGTGAGCCGCCAGCAGTGGCGGATGTGGGGAAGTGAGATGGCGGAATTTTGAGAGCGGATGATCTGGACGTGTGTCCATCAGAAACAGTACATTTGTAAGAATGGATTTCATGAACTGCTATATATATTATGACTTTTGAACACTAGTAAGGTAAATACATTGTTTTTTCTCTATCAAAATCTTTCATTTGCTAACTATGCCTATCAGTAGTTAGTGCCTTCAGTAGTTTGAATCTTTTATTTAGCTGGCAGTAGTGGCGGTCGCTGTATTGCAGTAGTTCGAGTAACGAAGATTTTTGTAAGGTAAGTGATTTGTGAAAGGTATAGGTTAATGTTAGTCAGGGCCATTCTTTTGTAGGGATTATTGAAAGCCAGATTGCGTTGCGCTAAAAATATTGTGTGTCAGTTTAAACACAGTCATGTATAATTTTTCTAAGGGGACGTTTCATTAGTAAAATTGTGTCATATAAGATGTTCTTTATCTCTGACTGTAAATGCACGTCCTGTTTGTCCTATGTAGTAAGAAGAGCAGGTGTCGCAAAGAATCTTATAGACACCAGAGTTTTTCAAAGGGGAATGGGTCGATTTTAATTTATGAATAAAATTTTTTTCGAGTTGTTATTGGTTGAAAAGGCGAATTACCGTTGCAGTTATTACGAAGAAGGCGTTGGAACTGATAGGAGATGGGACCCAAGAAAGGAATAGAAGAAACTTCTTCTTTAGGCTGGACTCAATGATAGAGGTGCCGAGTGTAGTAACTGTTTTTACAGTTTCCTTTTTAAGGATGTTATACACTATGGCAGGTCCGTATTCGTTATTAACTGTTATCGTTTTGATTATATTAATTTCTTCCCCGAATTTTTCTTTCGAGAATGGAATAGAAGTAGCTCTGTGAATAACATAGCGCAAGAAAGCGTTCTTACGAGATTGTGGGGCATAGAAGTTGCAGCTACGATCTGATCGGTATATGTTTCTTTACGAAAAACATCAAATGAGATTTTATTTTCTTCTACTGTAAGCGTCAAAACAAGAAAATTCAATTAACGGGCCTCGTTTTCGAGTTCGCTGGCGAAGGATATTTTCTCGTGAAGTTCATTGAAGAGATTGAAAATACGGTCAATGCCATCAACAGACCCTTTGAAGATGTGTAGAGTATCATCGACATATCTGAAATAGGAGAGAAGGCCTAGCGCTGTAGCTGAGAAACAGTTGAAGAACTTTTCTTCTGTAGAATTAATTAAGATGTTAGCAAGGATACCAGCTAACGTATTTCCCATAGCGTGACTGTAGGGTTGCTGATACAATTGCTCATTAAATTCAAAATAGTTGTATTTGACTACGACTATAATTAAATTCATAAAGTCAATGATTTGTTCGTCCGAAAATTCTTTTTGAACTGACAAGCAGAACGGACAGGATGACTGGACATCTGTTAAGACATTGGGAATAACTTCCATGGTACTAGAGGGAGCTGTAGAGGGTAAAAACTGTACAGGAAGGCCGCGATTGAAATACATCCAGCAAATATTTGAGGCAGTAAGTTGCAAGTGCTACTCTGGGATAAAGAGGTTGGCACAGTAGAGGAGTCTGAAGCAGGCCACATCAAACCAGTCAGAAGACTGTTGACACACAAAAAAATATATCTAGTTGTAATGATAATAATAAAAAACTGTATTACAAGATTAAATACACTCCTGGAAATGGAAAAAAGAACACATTGACACCGGTGTGTCAGACCCACCATACTTGCTCCGGACACTGCGAGAGGGCTGTACAAGCAATGATCACACGCACGGCACAGCGGACACACCAGGAACAGCGGTGTTGGCCGTCGAATGGCGCTAGCTGCGCAGCGTTTGTGCTCCGCCGCTGTCAGTGTCAGCCAGTTTGCCGTGGCATACGGAGCTCCATCACAGTCTTTAACACTGGTAGCATGCCGCGACAGCGTGGACGTGAACCGTATGTGCAGTTGACGGACTTTGAGCGAGGGCGTATAGTGGGCATGCGGGAGGCCGGGTGGACGTACCGCCGAATTGCTCAACACGTGGGGCGTGAGGTCTCCACAGTACATCGATGTTGCCGCCAGTGGTCGGCGGAAGGTGCACGTGCCCGTCGACCTGGGACCGGACCGCAGCGACGCACGGATGCACGCCAAGACCGTAGGATCCTACGCAGTGCCGTAGGGGACCGCACCGCCACTTCCCAGCAAATTAGGGACACTGTTGCTCCTGGGGTATCGGCGAGGACCATTCGCAACCGTCTCCATGAAGCTGGGCTACGGTCCCGCACACCGTTAGGCCGTCTTCCGCTCACGCCCCAACATCGTGCAGCCCGCCTCCAGTGGTGTCGCGACAGGCGTGAATGGAGGGACGAATGGAGACGTGTCGTCTTCAGCGATGAGAGTCGCTTCTGCCTTGGTGCCAATGATGGTCGTATGCGTGTTTGGCGCCGTGCAGGTGAGCGCCACAATCAGGACTGCATACGACCGAGGCACACAGGGCCAACACCCGGCATCATGGTGTGGGGAGCGATCTCCTACACTGGCCGTACACCACTGGTGATCATCGAGGGGACACTGAATAGTGCACGGTACATCCAAACCGTCATCGAACCCATCCTTCTACCATTCCTACAACGGCAAGAGAACTTGCTGTTCCAACAGGACAATGCGCGTCTGCATGTATCCCGTGCCACCCAACGTGCTCTAGAAGGTGTATGTCAACTACCCTGGCCAGCAAGATCTCCAGATCTGTCCCCCATTGAGCATGTTTGGGACTGGATGAAGCGTCGTCTCACGCGGTCTGCACGTCCAGCACGAACGCTGGTCCAACTTAGGCGCCAGGTGGAAATGGCATGGCAAGCCGTTCCACAGGACTACATCCAGCATCTCTACGATCGTCTCCATGGGAGAATAGCAGCCTGCATTGCTGCGAGAGGTGGATATACACTGTACTAGTGCCGACATTGTGCATGCTCTGTTGCCTGTGTCTATGTGCCTGTGGTTCTGTCAGTGTGATCATGTGATGTATCTGACCCCAGGAATGTGTCAATAAAGTTTCCCCTTCCTGGGACAATGAATTCACGGTGTTCTTATTTCAATTTCCAGGAGTGTATTATGATAGTTATAGCAGTGGCGAAAAGGACATCGTGGAACAGGCAACAGAATATGACATGATATATACCCCCTGGCTTCAGAAATAAAAGAATGATTTATTTCCTGCCTTCTTGTCCTTCCACTTCCCTAAGATTACCCCAATCCAAGATAGCGGATTCAACGTTGCAGGCAATGGAATATGCTGAATCCCAGGTGGCGAGCGTAGCCTAATTGGCCTAAGAATGAAATATAAGTGACGGACCTGGCCAATGCAAGATGGCAGACCTACCCCACTTGCCCATAAGGTCAAAGGGTTACCAGGTATTCCAAGACGGCAAAAGTAACTAACTGGGCCTTGATGGCTCTTGGCACATGTAAAGGATTATCTGCATGCTTATGATGTCATGAAACAATTGTCCTCCCAATCCAAGATGGCGGAACAACTATAGCGCAATTTGTCGACTTGCCCTTGATATTTTAAGTAGATTTCCCCAACTACTATGACGACATAATCCGAGGTGGTGAAATTGTACTAAGTCATAACGGCAGGACAGCTGTTACAGAAGTGGCCTACGATTAGTAGCATGTTTTAAACAACTGTATTTTATTGTGTGTTGTGTTTATTTAAACAATGACTCTTGTTTTCGGCCTTTACTGTTCCCTAACGCAGCAGTCATATTCCATCGGTGCCCCTTCTTTACTGATCAGTTTGAATATTTCGTCTTGTTCATCTTCCCTTACCTCACCACCTGTCTCCAACTTCATACATTTTTCATTTGATACAGGTTTCATTATTTCCCTTGCAACTCCTATTACATATTGTTGCAATATTTTTACTTTTTTGTTGCGCTTCTTCTGCAGTTGTCATTTCACATTTTTCACACTCCAGTTGTCGAACTGTTTCACATGATATTTATATACAGTTCTGCTGTGAGACTTCGGAAAAAATATATACAACATTATGTAAATGATGTGTGTTTGATGTCTAGCAGCAGGAAAACATTAAAACTAAAGGTATTGTAGAACTGTGTACAACATGTATAGTTCACACCCACCCACACCCACCCACCCACACATACACACAATACACGTTTTACAACACCTGCAACCACTTCTATCATTATCCAAGTGGATAGTGTGAAAATGACAGAGACTTAATCCCAACCTCACAAACAACTCGGTCTCGCGGTTCTAGGCGCGCAGTCTGGAACCGTGCGACTGCTACGGTCGCAGGTTCGAATCCTGCCTCGGGCATGGATGTGTGTGATGTCCTTAGGTTAGTTAGGTTTAAGTAGTTCTAAGTTCTAGCGGACTTATGACCACAGCAGTTGAGTCCCATAGTGCTCAGAGCCATTTGAACCATTTGAACAAACAACTCACTAACCATCTTGGCGAGTCAGGCCCCTTCATTAAGCCAGTAACACTGTTTGCTAGCTTCATACCGTCTCCTGAGGTTTTTCCGAAAATCTAATTACTCATAATTTTTATAGAAGTCTTTCTCAAAACCGCATATCATGGACGATCGTTGCTCTGCATTATGTAAATGCACTCCTTAAGCCAGTTCGACTGATCAGTTTTAAAAATGTGATTGACTCTAATCAATTCCATTCCCAAACTGAGGCACTGTAGAGGTTTTTTCCCTCAGCATGCTCATCAGCTTGAATGGGGAACTGTTTCATAAAACTTTCTTCTGTGGGCATACTGCAGATCACTGTGCACATTGTGAAACCTCTTAGGACATGCCAGGTCTGCCTCCCAACATCTGAGAGACCCTATCTGACAAAGCATTGGCGCCCTCAGGGCCTCAGCAATTGTTTGCTGAGAACAGGCTTGGCGACCCCAGGGTTCCTGAGCTAGGGAATGGAAAGCATCGTCAGTCCCATGTCCCTCTGGGCATGCTTCAGGGACCACTGTATGGAGCAGCTGTTGAACGTTGTGTGTCACAGGGAAAACGGCTTCTTGGCTTGTCTGCCCATATCGAAAGGAAAAACCTCTACAAAAACCTTCAATCTTAAGGGGTGCTGCACGCTGATGAGATACATGGCTGTTGAGGTACAACAGTCGCTAGTGGGCAACCTCTGGGAACCTGCTGCATCTCATTTGTAGAGGTTTACTCAGGCACATGGGGCTTTTGCTGAGTGGACTCGTATTTCTCTGGCTACTTGTGTGACCCTCGAAGTATTGTCCTTCTCCTTCCAGCTGGCAGGTACTAGCACCCAATAAAATAAGAGGGCTCAAGTAGTCAGTCCTCCAACTCAGGAGTTACATAGAATTTTCCATGAATACTAACAGAACGCTTGCTGATGGTCAGAATGTGTTTTTGATTATGAAACAGGAAGAAGGTAGTTTTGAAAAGGTCTCTCCTTTTTATACTCAAAAAAGTTGGGAGGGCATCACAGGTACACCGAAATCCGTCGAGCGATGGCATGATGTTGGTTGAAGCTGCTAGTTCCCAACAAGCGACAAACCTCTGGAAAGCTAAATGTCTCGGAGAATATGTCACTGAAAAGAAGTTCCACAACACCTTGAACTACAGCAAATGTGTCGTGTCAAGTAAAGATCTGGTTGACATTCCCAAGGAGAAATTCAAAGATGAGTGGGCTCAGGAAGGGATCGTTGATGTGCGGAATATATTGAAAAGGGTGGATGTGGATCTGATAAAATCTTCATCCTCACCTTAAATAGCACAAAACTCCCAGACAATATCAAGGCAGCTTTCGTGCACCTAAGTGTACAACCCTTGTCCCCAACCTAATGCGCTGTTTTACATGCCAGCGCTTTGGGCACACTACCTTAGGATGTAAGAGTGCAGTCACTTCTGGCAAATGTGGCAAGGTCACCCATGATGGTGTTCATTACTGCTCACTTCCGAAGAGTGTAAGCTGTGCTGTGGTCATCCTGCGTGGAGTAGGGACTGCAGCATCTTCTTTGAAGATAAGAAAATACAGGAAATTAAAACATCAAAATGCATCCCATATGATGAGGCCAAGAAGATCTGTAAGGCCATGAAGCCTCCCACATTCACTACATCTCTTACTTCAGCCCTTAGAAGCCTGTTTCGACGGCCATCCTTGTATGCCAATGGAGGTTGCCAATGTCAGCACTAGTATCTATGTTTGTCAGTGTACTTGTGAAGCTGCTGTTGATTTGGAGCCCATAGAATATCAGAGAAAGCCACTGTCACCACCATTGTGGAGCTCCAAGGCAGAGCCTTTAAAAAAATCCAAAACTGCTGCGGTAGTCCCCAAAAAGCCCTCGTAAGCCAATAAAGCAAATGGGAAGCTTTCATCACAGACAAAACAGGCGGTAGAAGTCATTTGACGTGACAGTTCTGCTGCTTCTGCTTCAGAGCCAATGGAATTCGAAGTCAGCCCAGGGCAGCCATCTTGCCCCAAGGTTGACCCTCCATCTTCTGTGGGCTCCCTCCCCTTGTGGGAAAGACGTGGTGCAGGTGCAATCCCTGTGATAAATGGCTTCCAAACTATAGTGAATCATGAATGGATTCAGGACTTTTGTGGAGGAACTGAAATACGTGGCCCATGCACAACCCCAGTGCTTCTGTTTACAGAAAAGACATTTAAAAGCCACTGTGGCCCCTACGATAACAATGTAACCCTCCACCATAATGATTGGGGAAAGAGCCAAGGGAGATGTTGCTGTGTTTGTCAATGACACACATCACTCCTCTGCTCTTCCCTTGATTATTGACCTACAAGCAGTAACCATTACAGTTCATGGGAGTCAGGTCACTGTCTGCTCCCTGTACTTACCTCCTTAATATGCAGTAGACTCCGAGGCTCTCACATTCCTTATTGAAGAACTCCCTTACCCGTTTCTCCCACTGGGTGATTTCAATGCCCATAATGTAATATGGGATTCAAACTATACTTGCTCCAGGGGTCTAGTGCTGGAGAACTTTATGACGTCTCAGGAGCTGTGCATCCTCAACAGGGACAGTCCCACTCGGGTGCTACTGGGTCATCCTCAGCCACCGATCTCTCTTTCGGCTCTCCAGCCCTTGCAGACTCATCACAGTGTGAAGCAACTGTTGACCTTCATTCCAGTGACCACTCCCGACTGTGGATTCACCTACTGGATGGGGAATTGCTTGAACAGAAGCCTTCGAGATAAATGATCAGCAGGGCTAACTGTGTGCTGTTCGGCCAGTTGACTGTATTTGAACATCGTGACAGTGTGCAGGAATGGGTGGACTATATCACGCATGTGATCCATCATACCGCTGACTTATCGAGTCTAAAGTCTTAAGGTCATCTTAGGAGGTGGCCTGTACCTTGGTGGACAGATGAGTGCTGTTCAGCAATCCGGCAAAAGCGGCTCATTGACAGTTTAAATGCACCCAACAGCAGGCAAACTCTTTTCGGGCCTCGGGAGCCAAAGTTCCATGCTCAATTAAGGCGTACAAGAAAAGGTCACGGCAAGCGTTCCTAAATTACCTCAATCTTTCCACACTTGTCCTATAAAAGTGTAGGAAGCCATCCAGAGGATTTCTGGTAAACACAATAGCTGCAGTGCTGAAACAATTGTATCTCCAAACAACACCCAGAGGCATCGCTCAGATGCTGGCTGCTCATTTTGTGAAAGCTACAGCCAAATCAAGTCAGGATCCAGCGTTTCGTCGCTACCATGCGAATGTATAGAGAGGTAAGCTGGACTTCAGATCCAACAATTCTGTCTTATAACTGCCCTTTCTTCACGTGGGAGCTGGAATTGACGCTGTGTGAGACTCGTGATACTGTAACTGCTCGTGACCTGATCCTGTACTGCATGCTCCCACATTTGCCAGCAATGTCAAAGGAAATCCTTCTCGAATATTTTAATTTCATGTGGCAGATAGGACATTTCCCCAGCTCGTGGACAGAGGGAATTTCAGTACAACCAGCATAGGACTCCACATGTCGTGTTACCGGAATATCACCTTAACGAGCTGTGTAGGAAAGACCCTTGACCAATGGTTAACCGTCATCTCGCCCTGTTGTTAGAGACGAGGCTTTTTCTTACATCCTCTTAGGGTGGATTTCGGAGATTTCGGTCTACTGTCGAGAACCTGACCCTACTAGTGGCTGCTATTCAGCAATCTTTGCTACATAAACAGCACTGTACTGGCACATTCTTCGACATCAGAAAGGTGTGTGACACCACGTGGAAACATGGTTTACTTTTGTGGTCATCCCCCATCTTCATATGACTCTTCCTGTCCGAGCAGTTTTCTAAGACCTGAGTTGGTGACTCGTTGTTAGATTTAAACAGGAGAATGGTGTCCCTTAGTGCAGCGTTTTACGTGTTGCCCTCTTTGCCATAGCCATAAACAGTAGTACAGCTACGGTAAGGAGTCCTGTACACTACTCCTGGGACGATTTTCCTGTTTTCTGTTCCTTCTCCATTGTCATAATAGCGACCCGTCAGTCAGTTGCAACTTACTGAGTGGGTTGCAAAAACGGGTTTTCAGTTTTCTACAGATGAATATGTGTATGTTCATTTTAATCGTTCTTGTCGTATTTTTAATTTACCCGACTTGTGTATAAGGGATTCCATTGTACATTTTAAAGACTCAGTGAGGTTTCTCGGCCTCATTTTTTACTCTAAACTGTCGTGGTTACCACATCCGAGAGTCCTGAAAGGTCTTGGTAATGTTCAATGAAGTTCAAAAAGCAAACATTTTTCTAGTTCTAACAAGCATTAACTCAAAATAGAGGAGCGATGTAGCGGAATACAATTTCGAAGGAGCGTAAGAGATCACTACTCATAATTTTGATCTTAAAGGTAATCATCGAAGGTTATTCGATGGTTGAGTTTTGTTTAATGGAAGCTTCTATTTGTGACATTGGATTTGGAAAGAGCGAAGAGAGGTTTGAACTTTAAAGTTTTAATCAATGTGTTTATTGGCACAAACAAATACGTCACTACGTAGAAATGTTCTTTTGACGTTTGAAAGACAGACCAAACATAAGTAAAAAGTAGATAATTTATTTACAAGTAGTTGAGTGACTCCCCTCACCACTCATCCTTAGAGTGATTAATTAAAAAAGTTCCCTTGTCTTACACTTTGTACCTGGAAATTAACTACTGAGCATGTGCTCAAAGTAATCACCATTTGCTTCAGTGCACAAATTAATCCTCCTTAAGAATGTCTGACATTGGAAAGCAGGACACCTTGTGGAAAGTTTGCACTAGCTCTCCGGATACGTTCCACTATGTTTTCTCTTGCCGTTGGCTGCTGCTGTTAACAAATATTTTTCAATATCCCCAAAGGTAAAAATCAGCGAAAGTCAGATAGGATGAACAAGCGGGCCACGGAATGGGACCACCACGTCCAAGCCGTTAGTGTGGATATTATTCATTTAAAAGTGTCCTTATGATACATGAGTAATGTGGCAGTACACCATCCAATTGCATAGGCATTCCTTGTCTGGTCTCTGAGTCAACATCTTCAGGTAACCCAGGTAAATGGTTTCTCAATATTTCTAAAAAATTAACGTTAAAAAGTTGGGACCAATCAGATAGCCACTGACAGTTCAGCACCATACGTTAAGGCTACAACGATGTTGACCATTAACTGTTCTACACCAGTGAGGATGGATATCCGAGAAATAATGACAGTTTAATTCACCAGTATTTGTAAATGTAGCTTCATTAGGAAACATATTTGAACACCTCTTGATGATGTACGGTCAGAGATGAAATGCAAGGCGTTCTTCGAACTTCCAAAGTGTTAGATCGTGGGTCAGTGTGATACTGCAAGCATGAAATATCCGCGTATTTAGGATTCTGAGATTCGTCGACTTCGATAATCACAGTTCCGTTTGAATTTGCTGTGAACTATTATGATGATTTAGCTGGACCATTGCAAGAACGACTATGACGCCTTTCTCATTTCCCCCATGTTCATGACGAGGACGTACAAGATGTAACCGTCCATTCCGAGCACAGTCACAGAGATCTCGATTGGTGACGATACTTGAGTGTCGTCTGTTAGGAAAACGTCTAGCGTAAAATGCAGCCTCGTACACATAAATACCCTGGGCTCTCTTAACATAATAATCATGTCTAAGATTTCATTTAGAGTGTAGTCAGCCATTGTATGAAGGTGTGATTGATCTGTTATGATGATGTTATTATGACAACGATGTGTATTACGCTGTTGAGATACGTTTATGGTCAATAAGATGATGCTATATGAGGAATGTGATTACATGTTTATATGTATATGAATAATGAATAGTGGTTAGGGACTCTGATTGTGAAAGGATGTTGAAAACCAAGAATTGTACTTCTTTAAGACATGCATGAATGTATCAAACACTGCTATTCATGAGATTTAGTTTCTACACATTTCTACTGTAATTTCTAGACCTGTGAAATTTTATTTGTATCAAACCGTAACTGTAGTGGAAACTGCTGTTGTAAATATGTTGGTAAGGAAAGTAAGCGACCTTGACATAATCCACTGTGGGCGCCCTGCTACACGACAGTCACCTGGACAAAAAAGGCCGTGCCTTTCAGAGGCACAACAAAAATAAGGAGACGCCATTAACCTTGCTATTAACATTTCTTTGTAGAAAGCATCGTAAATACGACACGCTCATACTTGCAGACATATGATTGCACTTTGGAGCTTGTACTTTCTGATAGTTACTTAAATGCCTAATGAAATGAATATGCAACGTCCCCCTAGAAAAAACTTTATAAATGACAGTGCTGAAAAACCTCTACGTTATTTGATTTTCAAACAGCTGAGCAAAACTGAACGTACTCAGACATTTCTCTCTTTACTTATTCAGATGAACACTGAACTGAGACACAATATTTTTTTAGCGCAACGCAATCTGACTTTCAATAAACCCTAGAAAAGAAAGGCCCTGACTAACAATAACCTATACCTTTCATGAATCGCCAGCTAAATAAAAGATTCTAATTACCGATAGGTGTAGTTAGCAAATGAAAGATTTTGATAGAGAACAAACAATGTATTTACCTTAATGTTCAAAAGTCATCATATATATTCCCATTGCATCCTGAGATAATGAGACGCGAAGTTGACACTTGAAATACACGACATGCGCTGCTAGCGCACGTCCTGAGGCTCAGGCGTGAACCCCATGCTGCCCGTAATCGCGATGTGATTGGCAAGTAAGTGTCCCTCTTGATAAGTATGGAGGTGTGATTACACATGTCAATCACATCGCGATTACAGGCAGCATGGGGTTCACGCCTGAGCCTCAGGACGTGCGCTAGCAGCGCATGTCGGGTGTTTCAAGCGTCAACTTTGCGTGTCAATATCTCGGGATGTAATGGGAATATTCTGATGCAATCAACGCCATTGTGTATGTGCTTTGTCATGCTATGGATTGCTGAAGAAAAAATATAGGAGGTCCATTTAAAAAACCATATGTTTGTATTAAAAAACACATATGCTTTCGTTTTAGAATGTTTCCAAACATGTACATTCATGGGCCCCAGCCCTATATTGATACCGGTGAAAGTCGTTTTCCAATAGCTGTTATTGTTCCAGAGATATTTTGGGTGGACAAGATAGCTGGGACACCCTGTATATATCAGTTCATGATATCCCAATTACAAATTTACTCTTTCTGATGGACACACATCCAGATCGTCCGCTCTCAAAATTCTGCCATCTCTCTCCCCACATCCACCACTGCTGGCAGCTCACCTCCAACTGCGCAACGCTACATGCTGTTCACATCCAACGGCCCACCATTACAATAGCAAATATTCCATCAATGCAAACCAGCGACAAACTGCACACAGCACAGTCAATGATTTTCATACAGAGCGCTATGTGGCGTTACCAACATAAAAACCTAAACAGCCTACTTACGAGAGCACTGCTTGGTGTTTGGCGACTTTGAAGGTTTTTTCAGTTCTGCTGTTATTGTTACATGTTCAGCATATGTAGCCATTGGGTGTCCACTCGGTTACCTAGTACAGATATTAGTCTGTTGCTGGATTTCACACTGTTCCTGTACAGTGTTTGGTCAGTTGACAGTACGTATCTTGCAGTAATGGGACTACAGTGAGTTCCTGGAGCTCCATGGTGGGAAAATCCCATGGGAATGCAGCGTGTTCTTCAAGGTGGAATTCCCCCACACTACTGCAACATGCTCTAACACTGGGTGCATCCGTGTGAAGTACAATGTGATGCCTTCTTCTAATGATGACTCTAGGTTGAGCTACATGTGTAGGGTCCTCAGACTACACATTGCTTTCTGGTCTAGCTTATTGAATTCTGCTCCTGGATGAGGCATCTGTTCATAGTGATGCCCAAGTGATACGTGGTGCTTCTCCGTAGGATGGGAGTACTGGCACAAGTAAGGGGGGCATGGCAGCTGTGAATGGTCGTCTGCCTATGCTGAGCACCTGCGTTTTTGCATCGTTGAAGACAAGACCACTTCTTTCCCCAGTCAGTGAGCGCATCTGTTGCCCTTTGTAGGCAGTGTTACAGGAACCTGGTGCTCCTGAACCACAGGTAAAGCATCATGTCGTCTGCGGATAGTGCCGTTGTGTACTACTGCAAGGGTTCCAACATGCTCCCTGGTTGTACTGTGGCTAGGGTGTGTCTCTTGCTTGACTCCCCTTCTTGTGCTCATTCGTGGTATGTGTGGTCAGTGAGGTAGGACTTCAGCAGTTGAACGCGTGGCACTGTCGCTTCCTGTACATATATTTTATACAGGGGGTCATGGTGTCACACGCTATCGGAGGTATGAGAGACATTTGGGAATATTGCTCTGAAGTATTCCCACCTCTCAGTAGACTGCATTGCCTACATGACGAGATGCAGCAGCTTGGGGGTTGTGGCATGGCATCTTCTGAAATAGCAAGTAGCATCTGGCCTGCTTCGATACGTTGGAGTAACCAGCTCGGGAACAGATGCTTGAAGAGTTTTAACACTGCTGGCAGGAGGATTATGGGCCTGTCAGCTGCGAGGCAGGCAGTGATCCTTTCTAGACTTATATCCACGTCTTGGGGTAGCTGCCTGTCCTCAGGATGGCACTGAATGATTTTGGCAGTACTGCAGCTGTGGCCATGTCATTTGCTTCAGTGTCTCGTTTGTCAGCATGTCTACTCTACTTGCTTTCTTGGCAAATAGAATTCTGAGCTGCAGCAACAATATTTATATTGACAAAAGCTCAATTTCATCGCCTCCCTCTTGGTCTTGCATGAACTGGTGCATACATTCAGCGACCAGTTCTGTGTGTTCTGGGTCACGTGTCCCATCAACGGAAGGAAAATTGCCTGCAAGCACAACTGCAAGTGCATTTGCTGTGGCACCTAGCTTGCCGATGACCTCTGACAATGATGTCTTATAGCCTTCAGGGCCAGCCCAGCAGTGGTGCGTGCGGTGCTACCATGTATACGTCTCGGTTGAATACCACATGGAAGTGGTTTGATGGCAAGCCCAAACTCATGCCCACAGTGATGATAAATGATAATCCTTTAATCAGTGCTTCAGCGTGGTGCTGAGCACCTCTGCTGGGCTCTGGCCTGGTAGAATGTGTGGGCTGGTGATTGTGGCATGATAGTTTTTGGTGTCTTGTAGCAGCCATCTCTCACTGATATTGATCAAGCTGGAGTTCCAGTTACGGTTTTCGCATTCAAGTTCCCTCCCATGGATACCTACCTTGAAGGGACAGCAGGGACTCGAAGTCTGGTCGCTTTAGTTTTCCCCTTCAAGGGTTTGGTAAATATGCTGTATCTGTGTTGGCTTCCAGCGCCGTCAGGTTCGTCAGGGGACAGGGATGATGGCACAGTGACCTCCTAACATATACTACCATTCTGCACCCAGCTGTGGGTCAGTCTATTATGCAGCATGCATAATTTGACTCCCCATCATGGACGCTTTGTTTCAGATGTGACACTGTAAGCAGGCAGATGTCCATGTCGTCTTCGAGTAAAAACTGTCGGAATTCTTTCACCTGGTTAGGTATGCATTTAATATGCGTATCCTTAGGCCATGATATCTAAAGGCCATTTTGAATGTTGAAAGCTTTTGTGCTGGCCGTGGGGACCACCTGCGCTGCAGCCGTTATGAGCTGCAATTTACAGAAATTTTATTCAGAAAGACGACTGCCTCATCATAGCTTCTATCATTTCAGCGAGGTGGGCCACCTATGGTGCTGCTGCCAGAGGGGGAATGTTGGTGGTGGAAGTGGTTGTTGCCCTCTGATCTTCTGAGTGGCTGAATGTGTTGTGGCTTGCAGCTTGGGGACTTTGGGGGATGATATAGGGCGTCGATTGCTTGTGTGCCCATGGGGAAGGGAGGGGGTGCTTCGCCTCTCAGAGGGCCGATTTGCGGATGCTGTTCCTGGTCATCCCTTGATTGACGGTCATCTTGCTTAGACTTACCGTATATAGTGGAAGCTGCAGAGAAGAGGGATGGTGAGGATAAGGAATCGTGTGTAAGGGTGTAAAATCGTACCAGACGTGTAGTAGCATGTCACGTGGGTGGACACGTGCTGGTGAGATCTCAAGATGTAGCATCTCTGGCGCAGCAACAAATCAAATGCTTGGCGCGATTTTTCGCACAACTGCCGTGCCAACGCCAGCTGGTACTGCTAAATTGGACTCGGGAACGCGCTCGGAACATTATTTTCACGTGATACTTTGCTGCGGTTGTGGAAGCACATTTATTTAAACTTAAAGGGTATTTCCTGCTGACTCCTTATGTTTCATATTCCTTGATAACTTCATGACGGGTAACGAAATGAATAACGGTATACCCTTCACCTTCTTCTGTGCCTTCATACGTCTTACAGAGGTGTGTGAGAGTCGTTTTAGGAATTCAGTAACAGCCTTAAACCTCTATTTCCAACTACCCAGCTCTCAGCGACCATAAGTTAACCTGAGTGGCCTTACATACCTAAATGAATTTACGTTGCATCGACGTGCTGTTGTGTACTAAACAAACTTCGAGTTAGTGTACAACTTACATACTCTGATTTGTTGTTTGGGAGATTTTTGTCAGTTTCATCAACATATACACTTAAACTACTGAATAACTTCAAAATGGCTCTGACATGGTATTCCACTCGTGCATTATCATCCCTGATACATTGCCACTTCTTTCTTCTCGAGCTTTTATATCATAGATACCTTTGTCGATGATTTCTTTACAAGCATTTATATCCCTGACAATTTTGCTGGTGCTTTCTTCTCCATACCTTCGTTACGCTTTCTTGACATCCATTTACAGGGTGTTTCAAAAATGACCGGTATATTTGAAACGGCAATAAAAACTAAATGAGCAGCGATAGAAATACACCGTTAGTTGCAATATGCTTGGGACAACAGTACATTCTCAGGCAGACAAACTTTCGAAATTACAGTAGTTACAATTTTCAACAACAGATGGCGCTGCGGTCTGGGAAACTCTATAGTACGATATTTTCCACATATCCACCATGCGTAGCAATAATATGGCGTAGTCTCTGAATGAAATTACCCGAAACCTTTGACAACGTGTCTGGCGGAATGGCTTCACATGCAGATGAGATGTACTGCTTCAGCTGCTCAATTGTTTCTGGATTCTGGCGGTACACCTGGTCTTTCAAGTGTCCCCACAGAAAGAAGTCACAGGGGTTCATGTCTGGCGAATAGGGAGGCCAATCCACGCCGCCTCCTGTATGTTTCGGATAGCCCAAAGCAATCACACGATCGTCGAAATATTCATTCAGGAAATTAAAGACGTCGGCCGTGCGATGTGGCCGGGCACCATCTTGCATAAACCACGAGGTGTTCGCAGTGTCGTCTAAGGCAGTTTGTACCGCCACAAATTCACGAAGAATGTCCAGATAGCGTGATGCAGTAATCGTTTCGGATCTGTAAAATGGGCCAATGATTCCTTTGGAAGAAATGGCGGCCCAGGCCAGTACTTTTTGAAGATGCAGGGACGATGGAACTGCAACATGGGGCTTTTCGGTTCCCCATATGCGCCAGTTCTGTTTACTGACAAAGCCGTCCAGGTAAAAATAAGCTTCGTCAGTAAACCAAATGCTGCCCACATGCATATCGCCGTCATCAATTCTGTGCACTATATCGTTAGCGAATGTCTCTCGTGCAGCAATGGCAGCGGCGCTGAGGGGTTGCCGTGTTTGAATTTTGTATGGATTGAGGTGTAAACTCTGGCGCATGAGACGATACGTGGACGATGGCGTCATTTGGACCGCAGCTGCAACACGGCGAACGGAAACCCGAGGCTGCTGTTGGATCACCTGCTGCACTAGCTGCGTGTTGCCCTCTGTGGTTGCCGTACACGGTCGCCCTACCTTTCCAGCACGTTCATCCGTCACGTTCCCAGTCCGTTGAAATTTTTCAAACAGAACCTTTATTGTATCGCTTTTCGGTCCTTTGGTTACATTAAACCTCCGTTGAAAACTTCGTCTTGTTGCAACAACACTATGTTCTAGGCGGTGGAATTCAAACACCAGAAAAATCCACTGTTCTAAGGAATAAACCATGTTGTCTACAGCACACTTGCACGTTGTGAACAGCACACGCTTACAGCAGAAAGACGACGTACAGAATGGCGCACCCACAGACTGCGTTGTCTTCTATATCTTTCACATCACTTGCAGCGCCATCTGTTGTTGAAAATTGTAACTACCGTAATTTCGAAAGTTTGTCCGCCTGAAAATGTACTGTTGTCCCAAGCATATTGCAACAAACGGTGTATTTCTATCGCTGCTCGTTTAGTTTTTATTGCCGTTTCAAATATACCAGTCATTTTTGAAACACCCTGTATATCCATAATATTTTTATCAAAGTTTTCTTCTGAGGCATTTATGTCCTTGATACTTTCGTGGACATCTCCAGAATGTTGTCATACCTACTGCTGCCAGCGTATTGATTCTCCTCCACATGCTCTCGAATTCTACATTTAATTGCTGCTCAATCTCCTCATAATGTGCGTTAATATCCTGCTCAGTCCTCTCAGAAATTGTGTTAACGTTTCTAGTAATTTCAATTTTTGTAGTACAGCTTTTAAGATTTTCATTTCTTTTCTCGACGTTTCTGCTGTAGCATTTTCGTTGATTGTTTCAGTTTTTGCAACATAGACACGTGTTTGGCCCATTTATCATACCCTCAGAATGAATGTATGATATTATACAAATTTTTCCATAGTGTAATCAATAACAGTGTGATTACCATCTATCATTATCTTCACATGCAAGTTTAGTTTCAAGGCCCATCACCTGATCCGTTAATATATTAAATTGTTCTAGTGTCCCATAGATTCATTTCATATTTTATATGAGAATAAGCACATTGAATAGCTTTTTGGTCTAGAAGTATATAAATAATTCAGCTCTCAAGGCTCTCTAGATTCTTTTGTGAGAACACACCATGTGACTGTACTTGTCCATAGTACGCAATATGATGGTAGAATTGCATATTGGTACATTATCTTTTAAAAAGAAACTCCTGGAAATTTCATCTGCATTGTGTGCGATTCTAGCAAACTCCGCATATAATCACAGGTTCCTTGAATGTCATTCACATTTATATGCACTTGATAAATTTCTTTTTAATTCGTACTATCTTGGAGATGAGAATAATATGTGTTTTATCACTAACCATTTTGGAATTTTACTGTATGTTTGGCTCAAATGAAAGACATCTACTACCCTGTAACGACCAAAGCGGAAATATTTTTGTATTTAATCTTGGTTTCCTGCAGCAACATCATTAAATATAAACAAAGTATTAGACTTTACTCTGCCAGGAGATGGGACATGGCTGCTTTCATTGTGTTACACCATCAATGCTCTTTTGTAAGAGCTGGTATTTGGGTTGAAATTATGCTTTCGAAAATACATACACCACTTGAAGCATTTTTAAGGAGGATTGTAGGACAGCTGCACATAATTATAGGTCTCAGTCGATGACATCAATCTGTTTGTAGAATTATGCAACATGTTCTATGCTCGCATATTGTGACGTTTTCAATCAAAAATCTTCAAGAAATCAAACAGCGAACTTGTGAAACTCAGCTCACTCTGTAACTCCATTAGATTCATAGTGCTGTAGACATCAGCACTTAGGCTGCTGCAGTGTTTCTAGACTTCAGGTAGACATTTGACACCACCATACTCTGAGTTAAGTGAAAATATTCCCAGCTTGCCGAGTACTGGACCAGACTTGCGGCAGGATTCGAGACTTCCTCGAAGAGAGAACACAACTCGTCGCTCTTAATGAAATAAAATCAACATATGTAAAGGCAATTTCAGGGGTGCCCCATGGAAGTGTGAGTGACATTGGCTGTTTACAATACACAGGCTGAGTCGCTTAAGTCGTAGCACACCTTTTACTACGTGAACAGTTCCAGATATCGAAACGAGGTTTTCTGAAAATAATGGTATGCTAAGGGGCACATAATGTTACGTATGGATAATGGCCGGCCGTTGTGGCCGAGCGGTTCTATGCGCTCCAATTCGGAACTGCCTGCTGCTACGGTCGCAGGTTCGAATCCTGCCTTGGTCATAGATGTGTGTGATGTCCTTAACGATAGTTAGGTTTGAGTAGTTCTAAGTTCTAGGGGACTGATGACCTCAGAAGTTAAGTCCCATAGTGCTCAGAGCCATTTGAACCATTTGACTAGACTGTCGATCAATCAAAACGTGCCGGCTCTTCGGACTCATCACATATTTGCTACACTACGTCCCTGGCGACCTGCACCCGCGGTCTAGGGGTGCGTCTTTGACTAGAAATCAAAGCATTCTCGATCCGGGTTCGAAACACAAACATCACTTGAATTTTGATTAATAATCAGCAATAGAGGCCGTTGACTTCCGGAATAAGAAGTCACCCTCATTCTGGCAACGGCCTTGCCAAAGAAGGGCGGAGGAGCGAACAGATATTAAGTGAACTCTCTTGTCCTTGGGTTGAGAAACTGCCTCTATATGCGGAAGAATCAGCAATAAACACCATGAGACTGTAGAAGGCAAACGAAACCACTGCATTAAATGCACACAAAGTGGATCCACCGGACAACAGTCGGCATTTACCCGTGACACGGCTCAGACGCAGGCGCGTGTTTGTTTACTCGCTGTGCTAGGTGCTGCGTTCGCTGTTGTGTTTTAGAGCTCTCACTAGATATGGCGACGGTGAAACTCACGTTCAACGATTCCTACGGGGGTCCAAAGGCTTATGAAATGCATGCCGATCCCCATGAGCTGATAGGCATATACCTGTCTATCATTTCCAGCATAGTCAGCTCAAGATGAAGAACGAAGAGGTATGTGACAACCTAGTCCGACGTTCCACCAACGGATACCGCTTTCGCCACTCTGACGGTAACGTAAGCACGGTAACCGTGGACAACGCGGGTGTGTGTCTGTGCACGGTGCGGATATTCTAACTGCCATTCGAAGTCCCGGCAGTGTTCGTTACTGACGCGTTGCGGCCATATGTAATGGTCCTAAGCTACAACTTTGAAACCTGTCGCATGCTCAGTGGCGTCCGACAGGTACGTATCGAACTCCGCAAACACGTGCCGTCGTACGTGTTCATCGGAGCCATCATTATTATGACGGACAACCGCAGACGTGTGCAGGCTGCGTACAGGAGGGTCACGTCCGATCCAACTGCCTCCAGCGCCGCCTTGTCCAGGTGGCACGTGCGGAACCAGTACAGACAGCTGTGACAACCACATTACCGCTTACGTACGTGGAAGCGGTGCGGCCGGTGTGCACAGTCCAATGCTGCAGTCCAATGCACCTGCAAGCTCAGCTGCCGGCCACCAGCATCGTCGTACCAGAGGCGTTGGTACCGGAAGCCGGCCGCATGGACGAAGGTACTGATCCCAGTCCTTCGACGGGAGCGGACTCACGGACGCGGAAACAATGGTCGCCGAAGCGTCATAAGAAACTCTCGGCGGTTGACGACCAATAGGATGGAGACAGGGAGCATGCTGCCGGCGCCGCCTCTGACGCGTCATTACCAACAGACTCGATCAGCACCGCGCCATGGCAGGCATCCAACACCGCGGACGGCATGGTGGCCTCACCCAGCCCAGACGTTCCACGACTGAAGCTCCTCAGGACATAGACCAGGTGATAGAGCACAACGCCCATGACAATGCGCCACCACCGACCCCATCCCCGCTCGGTGACTGGGCTGCTGATATGGAGGCAGAAGACGCACAAGTCACCCTTGACACTCCTTTGTCACACGGAACCGGCGCCCCATATGGGGAGAGCCTAACACCCGCAGAAGGGCCGCGTTAAAGTTACCTGCCGCAGAGGAAAGGTAGCCGAGAGGCCGTTATTTGCGTCTACTCACTCCGCATTTACATGTCCTACCGTGTGGGCACAGTCAACCTTAACAGCAGACGCTCTGGTATCAAAACGTTCATGTTCCATGATATGCTCTGGGCGGCGGACCTCGATATCACACTCCTTCAAGAAGTCCGTCCAGAGCTGCAATTGAACATTTATGGATACACAGCCTACAGCGTCCCATCAAGCGACGGTGTCGGCCGAACCGCCATCCTGTTACGCGACGGCATCGAGGCATCGAAAATTAGGTACCTGCCATCTGCCCGAGGTATTGCCGTCACGGTGGGAGCAGTCCACGTTGTCAATGTTTACGCGCCCTCTGGGTCATCTCGTCGCAGAGAAACGGTCACCTTTTATTCTGACGAAACTGCTCCACTGCTGAATGGAAATACGGAACCCTACATTATAGACGGTGATTTTAATAGCATCTTGGATACAGCAGACCAAACACTGGACTACTCTACATGCCCGGCACTATGGGCTCTCATTCGACATCTGGCGCTACACGACACGTGGCGTCTTCTTCACGGGGACCGCCATGGCTATACATATTTCACCGACCACTCTGCCAGCCACCTCGACTGGATACACGTCTCACGAGGACTCTGCACCGCGGCAAGGGACGCGGAGCTGTGTCCGACAGTCTTCACCGACCATTTGGCATACATCTGCTCTACCACACTCCCC
The DNA here is from genome assembly GCF_021461385.2 of Schistocerca piceifrons. Lineage (NCBI taxonomy): Eukaryota > Metazoa > Arthropoda > Insecta > Orthoptera > Acrididae > Schistocerca > Schistocerca piceifrons. Next base: position 671,067,063 of record NC_060139.1, read on the forward strand.
CGACAGCTCACATATCGCAGACGTGGTCCATGGACGCTGAACGTTTCCTACCAGTATGTGGATGCATGTCGGCGTGAGACCGCTGCTGTGTGGCACCGGTGCCTCCGGAGTTTGCATGCACATTTTTCCACCTTACATTGGTGGCACGACCTGGCCCTCTGACAGACACTCATGGGATATGGCCGTGACAGAGCGTGGTGGCGTCGGGCGACGTGGAAATTTTATTACACTGGGCTGAGGGAACTCATGACCCAGACCCCATCACGTGAACGACAGACAGCGGTTAATCGTCGCCAAGCTCACCTAATCCGACTCACCACGGAATAGCTTGACAGAGCCTTATTCTGGGCAAAGGTGCAGGATACCATCCCCACTGAAATGGCATCCGCATATCACATTATCAGAGAGAGACGCCACCGCAAGCGCCACCTTATAACATCAGTAGAGGTAGTAGATGGCAGACACATCGACTCGCAGTGTGCCATCGCTGCGGTATTCGTCCAGATTTAAGGGCGTTTTACGCCGAGGACCCATAGACTTCGCGAGTACGAAGACGTCCTGTGCGGTCTGACTGACCCCAGAGAAGTGGCTCAGGACGACGACCTGCTGGTTTCCATAACTGCTGAACACTGAACAACGGCCTTGGCACGCGGCGTCCTGAACAAGTCACCGGGCCCAGACGGCTTACCAAACGAATTCTACTGCTCCTTCTATCCCCTGATGGGCGCTCTGTCGATTCAGATGTTTCAATACCTTATCTACGACGATTTTACCGTCCCCACAGTTTTCCTCGAAGGCATCATAATTCCAGTTCCTGAACGCTGACTGCAAACTTTTCGCCCGTATCCTCCGCAGACGTCTACAGACCACCAGACGACACACGATCCATCGTGACCAAACATGTTTAGGCGGTGACAACAACATCCACAGGACACTTGGCGCCTACCGTGAATTCACGGCGCTGGCAGCGGCCTGCCGCCTTCGAGGCGCTCTTGTCGCCGTCGATTTTGATCACGCCTTTGATCGTATCGACCACAGTTTCCTTCGTGCCATGCTCGAACACATGGGCCTCTCACAGGCCTCTGCAAGGGGATCTTACACTTAATCCATGGGGCGCGCTCCGAGATTACGATCAACGGCCATCAGACAGAACACATCACTCTTGGGCGGTCAGTACGACAGGGATGTCCTTTATCAGGAGTCTTATTCGCGGCGGCCCTCGAACCTGCACTGCACGGCCTTCGCCAACGACTAGAAGGCATCTGCATTCGAGACGTGACCTTCCGACGTGATGCGTCGCAGACGACGTGGTGCTCTTGGTGTGGTCGGGAGACGAAATTCAAGCCACGCTTCAGTGGTTGTACCGCTATGGCGCAGTATCTGGCAGCGTCGTCAAGATGCGCAAGACGACATACATGGATGTCGGAAGAGGCCTTCTACACGCGACAGCGATCCCCTTCCAAAAGGTTCCGTCACTGAACGAATTGGGGGTGGAGTTCTCCAGTACAGTTCGCCTAACTGCGACAGCCACATATCACCGGTTACTACAGAGGACACGGGTGCTGCTCTGTGATAGCAGATTCCACAATATGGATATGATTCTCCCAACCCGTTACGTCAACACTTACCTAGCGTCCAAAATTAATTATTTTGTGCACATTCTTCTGCTAACAGTCACCATGGCCCACAGTTTCCATGTGGTGTACGGACAATTTGTGAGTACAGGTCATATATTCAAAGTTCGCTACACTGCTTTAACGAGGCCTCCACTGGCAGGGGGCCTGGGGTTGACTCACGCCCACAAGCGCGGGTGGGCATTGTACCTACGAGGCATGCGGCTCGCATGGACTGCGGCCAACAACACCTTGACAGGTATGCTGCTATAGATCATCGCACCGCGAGATCTTCGTCCACCGGTCGCCTTGGGCCGCATAACTCCGTCTCTTGCCCACATCCGCAATTTCCTGATCTCACTGAGCTACATGACCGAGGATCTACCGGGGACGAGGGCACCGAGCACGAGAGGTTACTACCGCATTTATCAGGCACGGCAACTCTGTAACAACGTCGAACAACAACAGCCAACCATCGCTGGACCAGGGTGTGGCGAGCCGTCCACGCCCCATACCTGCCCACGCTCCTTATGGTACGTGGTGGTGAACCGCAAATTAGCCACATGCCAACGCCTCCATTTCATCAATCTCATTGACGACCCTTTGTGTCCACATTGTGTAGTCGTCGATTCGGACGCGCACCGCCTGACATGTGCTGCGACAGGCAGATGCTGGGATCTTGTACAACGTATGCTGGCGCTCCTGTTGCGACGACAGCAAAGTCTATCACGCCGGACGAACTCCTACGTCCAGATCCAGATACCGTTTACTTTTCCACTTCCAGAATGATACATGTTGCAAGCAGCGCCCGAAAATACTCTCGACTTGTGGGTCCATCTGACAACGACGCCATGCATTGTACCGCACACGACTATCGAATTATTTAGGCGCATTATTCAAGGAATCCCCCCGGCCATTGGGGCGTCCCGAGTACTAGAAGGCACACTTGAAAATAATTCACAGCGCCGGCCTGAGTGGCCGAGCGATTCTAGGCGCTACAGTCTGGAACCGCGCGACCGCTACGGTCGCAGGTTCTAATCCTGCCTCGGGCATGGATGTGTGTGATGTCCTTAGGTTAGTTAGGTTTAAGTAGTTCTAAGTTCTAGGGGACTGATGACTACAGCAGTTAAGTCCCATAGTGCTCAGAGCCATTTGAACCATAATTCACAGCACACGACTGATCCTCAGAGAGAACGGTTTAGAGGGAGTCCTCCTTACATTCATTAAGCGAAGACGATTGGGAAGCTTCTGAATTTGATTTAATAAAGTTCCTTCCTTGGACCTGGGAGGGCGGGAAGGGGACATTGAGGCCGGCCTCAGAAGACGGCCCTTCTCTCAGGTCCTTAAATAAAAAGAGGGGGTAGCGTCTTTGACTAGTAATCAAAGCATTCTCGATCCCGTGATCGAAACTCGGCGCCGCTTGAGTTTTGGTTAATAATCAGCATTGGCGGCTGAAGACTAAAAAAATGGTTCAAATGGCTCTGAGCACTATGGGACTTAACATCTGTGGTCATCAGTCCCCTAGAACTTAGAACTACTTAAACCTCACTAGCCTAAGGACATCACACACATCCATGCCCGAGGCAGGATTCGAACCTGCGACCGTAGCAGTCGCGCGGTTCCGGACTGAGCGCCTAGAACCGCTAGACCACCGCGGCCGGCGGCTGAAGACTTCTTGCCTAAGAAGTCACCCTCATTCTGCCAATGGCCTTGCCAAAGGAAGGCGGTGAGCGATCAAATGTTAAGGGAACTCTCTTGTCCTTGGGTTGGGAAACTGCCTCTAAAGGCGGAAGAATCAGCAATGATTAACACCATGAGACTGTATAATGCAATGGAAACCAGTGCATTAAATACACATAAAGTGGATCCACAGGACATGTTGTCTGTAGTCGACAAAAGATTCCTGAATAGTCCCCCATTCGGATCTTTGGGAGGGGATTGCCAAAGGGGAGGTGACAATGAGAAAATGATTGAACAACCAACGAAAAGAAAACTTTCTACGCGTCGGGACGTGGAATGTCGGAAGCCTGAACGTGGTAGGGAAGCTGGAATATCTGAAAAGGGAAATGCAGAGGCTCAATTTAGATATAGTATGGGTCAGTGAAGTGAAATGGAAAGAAGACAGGGATTTCTGGTGAGATGAATATAACGGGAGAAGGATTCGTTATGAAAATGAAGGTATGGCAGAGAGTGTGTTACTGTGGACAGTTCAGTGATAGGCTTGTTCTTGTCAGAATCGACAGCGAACCAATACAGACAACGATAGTTCAGGTATAAATTCCGACGTCGCAAGCTGACGATGAAGAGATAGAGAAAGTATATGAAGATATTGAAAGGGTAATACAGTATGTAAAGGGAGATGAGAATCTAGCAATTATGAGGGGCTGGAAAGCAATTGTAGAGGACGGTGTAGAAGAAAAGGTTACAGGAGAATGTGGGCTTGGGTCAGGGAATAAGAGAGGAGAAAGACTAATTGAGTTATGTAATAAATTTCATCTAGTAATAGCGAATACTCTGTTCAAGATCACAAGAGGAGGAGGAGGTATACTAAGAACAGGCCGGGAGGTACAGGAAGATTTCAGTTAAATTGCGTCATGCTCAGACAAAGATTTTGAAATCAAATATTGGATTGTAAGATGTATCCAGGAGCAGATATAGACTCAGATCATAATTTAGTAGTAATGAAGAGTAGGTTGAAGATTAAGAGATTAGTCAGGAAGAATGAGTACGCAAAGAAGTGGGATACAGAAGTACAAAGAAATGACAAGATATGCTTGAAGTTCTCTAAGGATATAGATACAGCAGTAAGGAGTAGCTCAGGAGGCAATAGAGTTGAAATGGAATGGACTTCTCTAAAAAGAGCAATCACAGAGAGTGGATAGAAAAATATAGGTAAAAAGAAGGCAACTGCAAAGAAACTGTGAGTAATAGAACAAATACTTCAGTTGATCGATGAAATAAGAAAATGCAAAAATGTTCAGGTAAATTCAAGAATTTTTTTTTTTGAAATTGATGTTAAGTTCCCTTACACACTACTTAATCTAACTTAAACTAACTTACGCTTAGGACGACACACACACACACACACACACACACACACACACACACACACACACACACATGCCCGAGGGAGGACTCGAACCTCCAATGGGGGAAGCAGCGCGAACCGCGGCGAGGCGCCCTAGACCGCAAGGGTACCGCTCGCGGCGAAATTCAAGAGAACAGAAATACAAGTTGCAGAGAAATGAAATAAACAGAAAGTGCATGGAAGCTAAGACGAAATGGTTGCAACAAAAATGTGAAGAAATCGAAAAAGAAATGATTGTCGCTAGGCCTGATTCAGCATATAGGAAAGTCAAAACAACCTCCGATGAACCTTAAAACAAGGGTAGTTACGTTAAGAGTGCAGTGGGCATTCCACTGTTGAGTGCAGAGGAGATAGAGGATAGTGTAAAGAGTACACTGAAATCTCTATGAGGGGAAAGATTTGTCTCATGTGATTAAAGAACAAACAGGAATTGATTTAGAAGAGAGAGGGAATCCGGTATTGGAATCGAAATTTAAGAGAGCTTTGGAGGGCTTAGGATGAAATAACGCAGAAGGGATAGATAACATTCCATCAGAATTTCTAAAATCATTTGAGGAAGTGGCAGCAAAACGACTATTCAAGTTGGTGTATAGAAAGTATGAGTCTGGCGACATACCATGTGACCTTCGGGAATATACAGGGTGTTTCAAAAATGACCGGTATATTTGAAACGGCAATAAAAACTAAATGAGCAGCGATAGAAATACACCGTTTGTTGCAATATGCTTGGGACAACAGTACATTATCAGGCAGACAAACTTTCGAAATTACAGTAGTTACAATTTTCAACAACAGATGGCGCTGCGGTCTGGGAAACTCTATAGTACGATATTTTCCACATATCCACCATGCGTAGCAATAATATGGCGTAGTCTCTGAATGAAATTACCCGAAACCTTTGACAACGTGTCTGGAGGAATGGCTTCACATGCAGATGAGATGTACTGCTTCAGCTGTTCAATTGTTTCTGGATTCTGGCGGTACACCTGGTCTTTCAAGTGTCCCCACAGAAAGAAGTCACAGGGGTTCATTTCTGGCGAATAGGGAGGCCAATCCACGCCGCCTCCTGTATGTTTCGGATAGCCCAAAGCAATCACACGATCATTGAAATATTCATTCAGGAAAATAAATACGTCGGCCATGCGATATGGCCAGGCACCATCTTGCATAAACCACGAGGTGTTCGCAGTGTCGTCTAAGGCAGTTTGTACCGCCAAAAATTCACGAAGAATGTCCAGATAGTGTGATGCAGTAATCGTTTCGGATCTGAAAAATGGGCCAATGATTCCTTTGAAAGAAATGGCGGCCCAGACCAGTACTTTTTGAGGATGCAGGGACGATGGGACTGCAACAGGGGGATTTTCGGTTCCCCATATGCGCCAGTTCTGTTTATTGACGAAGCCGTCCAGGTAAAAATAAGCTTCGTCAGTAAACCAAATGCTGCCCACATGCATATCGCCGTCATCAATCCTGCGCACTATATCGTTAGTGAATGTCTCTCGTGCAGCAATGGTAGCGGCGCTGAGGGGTTGCCATGTTTGAATTTTGTATGGATAGAGGTGTAAACTCTGGCGCATGAGACGATACGTGGACGTTGGCGTCATTTGGACCGCAGCTGCAACACGGCGAACGGAAACCCGAGGCCGCTGTTGGATCACCTGCTGCACTAGCTGCGCGTTGCCCTCTGTGGTTGCCGTACGCGGTCACCCTACCTTTCCAGCACGTTCATCCGTCACGTTCCCAGTCCGTTGAAATTTTTCAAACAGATCCTTTATTGTATCGCTTTTCGGCCCTTTTGTTACATTAAACCTCCGTTGAAAACTTCGTCTTGTTGCAACAGCTCTGTGTTCTAGGCGGTGGAATTCCAACACCAGAAAAATCCTCTGTTCTAAGCAATAAATCATGTTGTCTACAGCACACTTGCACGTTGTGAACAGCACACGCTTACAGCAGAAAGACGACGTACAGAATGGTGCACCCACAGACTGCGTTGTCTTCTATATCTTTCACATCACTTGCAGCGTCATCTGTTGTTGAAAATTGTAACTACTGTAATTTCGAAAGTTTGTCCGCCTGAAAATGTACTGTTGTCCCAAGCATATTGCAACAAACGGTGTATTTCTATCGCTGCTCGTTTAGTTTTTATTGCCGTTTCAAATATACCGGTCATTTTTGAAACACCCTGTATCATCCACACAATTCCGAAGACTGCAAGACCTGTCAAGAGGAAGAATTATCGCACAGTCAGCTTATCAGCTCATACATCCAAGTTGCTGACGATAAAAACATACAGAAGAAAGGAAAAGAAAACTGAGGATAAGTTACATGACGATCAGTTTGGCTTTAGGTAACATAAAGGCTCGAGAGAGGCAATTCTGACGTTGCTGTTGATAATGGAAACAAGATAAAGGAAAATCAAGAAACGTTCATAGGATTTTTCAGCCTGGAATAATCGTTCGACAGTATAAAATGGTGCAAGATGTTCGAAATTTTGAGAAAAGTAGACGTAAGCTATAGGGTTGAGACGAGTAATGTACAATATGTACAAGAGCCAAGAGGGCATAGTAAGAGTGGACGACCAAGAACGAAGTGCTCGGATTAAAAATGATGTAAGACAGGGATGTAGTCTTTCTCCCCTACGGTTCAATCTGTATATCGAAGAATCAATAATGGAAATAAAACAACGGTTCAGGAGTGGATTACAATTCAAGGTGAAAGAATATCAAAGATACGATTCGCTGATGACATTGCTGTCATGAGTGAAAGTGAAGAATTACATGAGGTGCTGAATGGAATGAACAGTGTGATGAGTACAGAATACGGATTGAGAGTAAATCGAAGAAAGACGAAAGTATTGAGAAGTAGCAAAATGGAGCAGCGATAAACTTAAACATCAGGATTGATGGTCACGAAGTAGATAGGTTAAGGAATTTTGCTACCTAGGCAGCAAAACAACTAGTAAATAACCAATGAGGGTCGGGGCAAGGAGGACATCAAACGCGCTGGTAAAAAGGGCGTTCCTGGCAAAGAGAAGTTTACTAGTATCAAACACAGGCCTTCATTTGAAGAAGAAATTTCTAAGAATGTACGTTTGGAACACCGATTGTATGGTAGTGAAACATGGGGTGTTGGGAAACCGGAATAGAAGAGAATTGGAGCATTTGTGCTGTGATGCTATGTTAAAAATTAGGTGGACTGATAAGGTGAAGAATGGGGATGTGCTGCGCAGAATCGAAGAGGAAAGGAATATGTGGAAAACACTGACAAGGAGAAGAGACAGGAAGATAGCACATCTGTTAAGACAGCAGGGAATAACTTCCATGGTACTAGATGGAACGGTAGAGGGTAAAACTTGGAGAAGAAGTCAGAGATTTTTAATACACTCAGCAAATAATTGAGGACGTAGGCTGCAAGTAGTATTTTGAAATGAACAGTTTGGTACCGGAGAGGAATTCGTGTCGGTCCGCATTAAACCAATGAGAAGACTGTTGGACTGATGACTTAAAAAAAAAAGAGAAAAAAAGTCTATGATCGTCCTGACATACATCGTCACCGAGATGAACGGCGATTCTAAACGTGTAGCGTGATACGGACGCAGGCTGGCGAAATCAGTATTATGCTGTGGTAGACATTTTCCTGCGCTATAGTAGTAATCGAAGACACGCTGACAGCTGCGAACCACCTGCATCTTTTCATGCTTGATGTCACCTTTCGGCGGTATAACTGTCCATGTCTCAGAGCCAGAACGTGCTACAGTGTTTTGAAGAGCATTGTAGTGAACTGACTTCGATATCTCGGCGACCAAAATCGCCTGATGTGAATCCTACGGAACCCATTTGGGGTCTCTATTGGGTGCCATCACATGACCTGCGCACAGACATCTAATGTTATATACCTTCACAAACCTACCAACAAACTGTAGGATCCCTGACACGCAGAGTCAGTGATTTATTTCGTTCCAAAGACAGTCAAACAAGCTATTAATCAGGTGGTCATAATGCTCTGGCTCCTCAGTGCATGTGCAAATATTTGAGTTCATGTATCATACAATTAAGAACTACTGTGTAATAGCAACAAAGTCTCGCAGGTTGACATCATAATTAGCATAATAGAAAGTCGATGTGTGCACTAATTTCAACATCATGATCATCTTAATAAGTATTCCACTAAGCATCATAATTATAGTAACAAGACTGCATTCTATGTGTACGTAAGCTTGTAAGTAAGAGTAGTGCTGTTTCTGTTTGCCGGTTTCACCTACGTTGTGAAAGCCAGTCATTTTTCTGTTTTGCTTCCTCTCTTCCCTTAGTCAGCACTCCGTCTTCAGGCCACAAGAGGCCCATCGGGAAATATAGAGTTGGTTACAATAGCTGTGATCATACTTACCTCAGTGAAGATACATCGGTCTTCTCTCAGCCTAACCGAATCAATATGCATATATCTTGACCGAAAACAATGTAGTGTCTGTTTTTTCCTCATTTAATTTCATATTGTAAACACTGAATCACTCCTTCTAGGTTCTTAAAGTTTCTAGCCAGATGGTGTTGCTGTCAATCTGTACCACCTCAGAGCTATCCAGTAAAGATGTTACAAAGTTACTGTTTTGCTGTCTCAGGGTAGCAAGGTGCACAGTGGGGCAGCGGACCTGCTGCACTTCCTGTACAGGAATGCCAGCGTGGAGGTGCACCGCGACCACCTGGACACGCTTCTGGCCGACTACCATGGCACGCTGGTGGCGCTCCTGCGTCAGCTGGACATGGCTGCCGAGGCGGACAGCTACCCCCTGCAGGCACTCGTCGATGACGTGCAGGTGGGCGGCGCCTGTGCCGTCTACTACAGCGCACTGAGCCTCATGTCGCTTACCTCGCACAGCCACACTTCCGAGTGGGGGAAGTTTTTCCAAATCGCCGACGGTTCGGCGTCTCTCATGGAAGATGTTTTCAGAAATCCCCACTATGTTTCGTGTTTGAAATACCTTGCACCAGTATTTGACAGAAAGGGTCTTCTATGAGTTAAGGTGATAGCAGAGTGGTCTGGTGATGAAAGATCCTATATTGACTAGAACAGTGGTTCCAACCTTTCTTAGACTATTACACCTGAGTGCAATCAGACGTTATGTGGAACCCCCCTCCACCCCCCCCTCCCGTCCCTGCTCTCTGTTGCACCCTACTCCCCCACATTATCACCAACTTTAGCACCTAACTAAACTGTAGAATGAAAGACTTTTCTTGGAACACTTTTATTTTTAAAATAATGAAAGGTGAATGATATTTACTCTGTGTGTGTGTGTGTGTGTGTGTGTGTGTGTGTGTGTGTGTGTGTGTGTGTGTGTGTGTGATTTAGTCTGTGTGTGTGTGTGTGTGTGTGTGAGAGAGAGAGAGAGAGAGAGAGAGAGAGAGAGAGAGAGAGGGAGGGAGAGAGAGGGGGGGAGAGGGGGGAGTGTGTGTGTGTGCATTAGAAGGAGTCACGAAGGAATTCGTGGTGCATCGCAAGTACTACCAATAATTCCTTCTCAGATAGGAAAGCTAACTATCCATAGTGGTGGACACTTATTACAAAACGTACTTCCTCTGCGTTACCCCTTTCCTTTGTGGCACTTGCTTGGCCTACACGCTGCAGTCTCTTTTAAAATCAAACAGGTTCAGGCGAGTGCACTATACTTACTGTTTGTAGATAACCTTACCGCTGCATTTCTTACTTTTGAAATGGCGGAAATCGGACGACTTCAGACTGTTAATGCTTTGTGTCTGACCAGTTTAATAATAATACCACCGTGTAGAGCACTATAGTAGCGATTATGTAGTCACTGCTGTGTCGTGCTGTCAATTAATTAATTTATCTGTCACGAAGTGATTAAGTGAGCAATTTCTGTACTACTGCAGTTATTATGTACAACTTGGAAAATACATTTTTTTGGGATATTTAATCTACAACTTGAAAAAGACATTTTCTTGAGATATTTAGCATTTGTTATGTATATGTCTCACTTTTATCATCAACGATGTACGGATCAAAGCACAACATACGTCTGTAGTGGGTCGACTATGTGAGGAACCTGTAACCTACACCGCATTAATGCTACTAGTTAAGAAAAAGTAATTATTTATAACTTACGTAATGAACATTAGAGTCTTACAAAAGTGTGATTAATGGTAATGATATTTGGAAAATTATTTAGTTTCGTGACTGAAACAGAATCGAATTGTTTAGTTTTTACCCCTCAGAAAATTTCAGTTTACCCCTCAAGGGGTAATTACTCCCAGGCTTGAAACCAATGGGCTAGAATGATAAGTGGTGTCGACGCTACAGATGTACGTTGCATAGTGTTCTGTGATGTGTTACTGTCACGCTTTGGATGTTGTGAAAATTACGGAGGAAATACTGATAAATAAAGTCTTCGATTTCACTATATTATTGCTCCAGTGAGAAATTTTATTGAATAAAATGAACCTGAGACAAGCAATAGCATTGGATTCTATCCCCTTTTTATTTTATCACAACTTGTGACTTTTTCCCATCCACTGCACATCATATTGGAATTACTTACAGAAGAACAGCATCTGTTTCAGATACAAGCGTTGCTTAAAGCGGCATTGAAAGTGCCAGAAAGTGAAGAAGTCCTTCAGCATTTAATCTGACAGCCAGGCTGTCCGTTGGACAGGGCTCTCTTAGGTTAACAGTCAGATCGAAATAAACCTCTGTACACAGGCTCTCTCTCACGAGTACACACACACACACACACACACACACACACACACACACACACCCACACACCCACACACCCACACACCCACACACATATATATATACAGGGCGTTTCAAAAAGAAAGAGCAGATTTCAAACATTTATTTCTCAAAAACTACAAATGATAGAAACACAATTCCAACGGTCCTTCACTCAATATGAGTACCAAATGTTACACAACAAATATCAAAACTGTACCTCAATATGAGCACCATTTGTTACACGACAAATATCAAACCGGTATCTCATTTCTTGCCACACACGACGCAACTGGTCTTTAGTTACCGAATTCACGGCCGCAACAATTCGATGTCGTACCTCTTGAAGAGTAGCGGGCATAGGTGGGACATAAACACAGTCCTTTATGTACCCCCACAAATAAAAATCGCAGGGAGTAAGGTCTGGTGACCTGGGAGGCCACAGACGATGACATTGATCTTGTGCTCCTGCTCTTCCAATCCACCGTCCTGGAATGGTGTTATTTAGGTACCGTCGTACTTCTGCGCGGACCATTGAAAAACTTTGAACCTTTCTCTGACAAGAAACGTTTGAATTGTGTTTCTATCATTTGCAGTTTTTGAGAAATAAATGTTTGAAATCTGCTCTTTCTTTTTGAAACGCCCTGTATATATATACACTCCTGGAAATTGAAATAAGAACACCGTGAATTCATTGTCCCAGGAAGGGGAAACTTTATTGACACATTCCTGGGGTCAGATACATCACATGATCACACTGACAGAACCACAGGCACATAGACACAGGCAACAGAGCATGCACAATGTCGGCACTAGTACAGTGTATATCCACCTTTCGCAGCAATGCAGGCTGCTATTCTCCCATGGAGACGATCGTAGAGATGCTGGATGTAGTCCTGTCGAACGGCTTGCCATGCCATTTCCACCTGGCGCCTCAGTTGGACCAGCGTTCGTGCTGGACGTGCAGACCGCGTGAGACGACGCTTCATCCAGTCCCAAACATGCTCAATGGGGGACAGATCCGGAGATCTTGCTGGCCAGGGTAGTTGACTTACACCTTCTAGAGCACGTTGGGTGGCACGGGATACATGCGGACGTGCATTGTCCTGTTGGAACAGCAAGTTCCCTTGCCGGTCTAGGAATGGTAGAACGATGGGTTCGATGACGGTTTGGATGTACCGTGCACTATTCAGTGTCCCCTCGACGATCACCAGTGGTGTACGGCCAGTGTAGGAGATCGCTCCCCACACCATGATGCCGGGTGTTGGCCCTGTGTGCCTCGGTCGTATGCAGTCCTGATTGTGGCGCTCACCTGCACGGCGCCAAACACGCATACGGCCATCATTGGCACCAAGGCAGAAGCGACTCCCATCGCTGAAGACGACACGTCTCCATTCGTCCCTCCATTCACGCCTGTCGCGACACCACTGGAGGCGGGCTGCACGATGTTGGGGCGTGAGCGGAAGACGGCGTAACGGTGTGCGGGACCGTAGCCCAGCTTCATGGAGACGGTTGCGAATGGTCCTCGCCGATACCCCAGGAGCAACAGTGTCCCTAATTTGCTGGGAAGTGGCGGTGCGGTCCCCTACGGCACTGCGTAGGATCCTACGGTCTTGGCGTGCATCCGTGCGTCGCTGCGGTCCGGTCCCAGGTCGACGGGCACGTGCACCTTCCGCCGACCACTGGCGACAACATCGATGTACTGTGGAGACCTCACGCCCCACGTGTTGAGCAATTCGGCGGTACGTCCACCCGGCCTCCCGCATGCCCACTATACGCCCTCGCTCAAAGTCCGTCAACTGCACATACGGTTCACGTCCACGCTGTCGCGGCATGCTACCAGTGTTAAAGACTGCGATGGAGCTCCGTATGCCACGGCAAACTGGCTGACACTGACGGCGGCGGTGCACAAACGCTGCGCAGCTAACGCCATTCGACGGCCAACACCGCGGTTCCTGGTGTGTCCGCTGTGCCGTGCGTGTGATCATTGCTTGTACAGCCCTCTCGCAGTGTCCGGAGCAAGTATGGTGGGTCTGACACACCGGTGTCAATGTGTTCTTTTTTCCATTTCCAGGAGTGTATATATATATATATATATATATATATATATATATATATATATAGGGTGTGGTCAGAAAATGTGTGAAATGCTTGTAGGGATCTTACAGGGCAGATTATACTGAGACATAAATGTTCAGAAAGAGATTCGATACGTTGCTCAGTTTTCGAGTTATTTAGCATTGAAGTTAGCCAATCGGGGCGTCGCGCTCTCACATTCAAGCGGCCTGCCAGGGACGATCTGATTGGATAACTTCAATGCTAAATAACTCGGAAACGGCGCAACGTATCGAATTTCTTTCTTAACATTTATGTCTCAGTACAACCTGCCCTGTAACATCCCTACAAGCATTTCACATATTTTCTGACCACCGATACTATGAAGCAAATCTCTTCTACTGAAAACTCTTTGCTTTCCATATTTTGGAAAATGGTAATATGGACCAAAACAAGAAAAAAATTTTTCAGTAAACATGTGCTCTAAAATGCATCCCTTAAGATCTAAGAGCTACTTGGAAACACAACTCTACTAATGAACAACTGCTCATAACTTTTAAGGTATGCATTTTAGAGCAAATGTTTACTGGATATTTTTTTCTTGTTTTGGTCCATACTTCTACTTCCCAAACTGTGGAAAGCAAAGAGCTTGCAGTAGAAGAGATTTTCTTCACAGTTTCGAAGATGAAAAATTGCTCATAGCTCTTAAGGTATACATTTTTGACCCTACGTTTACTGAGACTTTTTGCTTCTAGTATCGTGTACTTTCATCTGTATGCGTTTACGCCATTAATTATGATACATTCTGTATATATATTCTTTCTAAGCAAGAGGAGTATCACATAAGAAGGAAGTGCTTCATTTTAGCGGCCCAGCTCCACAGTCTGTCAGTCTGATCTCTTCTATATTGAGGGCAGTCAAAACAGATGTGAACGATATCTTGGATCACTCTCCATTTGCAATATGGTGTTGCACAGTGGGTCAGAACCCTGGAAACGTAGCCAAAAATCGAAAAAAAACGTGTTTGGAGTTAAGAACCTCCCTTTAATACGTTGGCTAGAGTCACGCGCCGAGCTGGCCTGACTGGAAAAGTACTGCGCCGTTCGGATGAAATTTTTTTGCTCAGAAAAATCAGACTGTATTTTTTTGAATTCAGACTATTCGAGAATTTATGTACTTAATTTTATTATTTAACTGTTAATTAACAATTTATTTTGTTAATTAACTTCTTACCGGAATGCAAGCAAAGAAATTGTGAAACGCAAGCAAAAAGAAAGAGATGCGTTTTAGATTCCGCGACATTCCGTTTTCTATTTCATTTCATCCTTATATACGCTCTGGTATGTTCACGAAACAGCCTTAAAATTCAGCTGATAACCGCAACTCCGACTTTGTGCCGTTTCTTATGCCACAGTTACAAAATATCATTCTTTACACTTAGAAAATAAAAATTAAAAAATTCTACAAAAATGCGAATTAAAAACTTATGTACACATATTCATATAATTGTTATGCCTATTACATTGTTAATAAGCTATTATAAAATAAAAAATACATTTACTCCAATTTTGTCAATTGGTCAGCTGTCGGAATATGCACAGGAATCAACAAACAAATTAAAAAGCAATATTGCCTAAGATTTACTCGGAAGTCTTGTCGCAAGCTGTTGCCCCCTCGGTACCTGCTACAGAGGATTACGAGAGTCAGTAAGGAAGAAGATGAAGAAGAAAATGAAAATGAAGAACAGAAAGGAACAAGACGCAGAAGATTAAGATGATTTATGAAATTTTAAATATTCGTGACGTTGTCAGTCTGAGGACGATATGCAGTGTATTGTAACTGAAGAAACCTTCATAAGCCAAGATCACTAAAAAAATCATCTTAAAGGATGGCAGGTTTCGACAACCATAATCGGATCTTATGCTTTAAAGCTTTTAATCGTATTGTCCAACAGTGTTGCAAGTCGCTTCACATTGCTTATGTACTTCCCATTGCCATGAAGATCACTACACATCGGCTTGGTAATAATAGCGGTAGTAGTAGGAATGTAACGAAAAGTGCATATGGAGTGTGAAGCGACTTACAAGCACTGATGGACAATATTTTAAAAATTTTAAAGCGTAAGATGCCATGATGACTGCGAAGCTCTGTCGAAAACCGAAAACTTTCAATGTTTGTTTATATTTTTAATAATAAAGGTAGTAATAGAGGCATTTTGATAATAAAGTTTACAATCAATATTATAAATCACGGCCAAAAACACTTTTTGTCTACTTCATTCATTTTTTCTAGATTTTTTTCGTCATATTGGATCCACCATATGGGTTTTTTCAATTGAGAAACCCCATTATATCCATTTGGGTCATATTTGAGCAGATTTTGAAATTTTGGCCATGTTTTCAGGTATCTGGCCCACTGCCCGACGCTATGAGGCGGAGTCTATAGAGTTTCTCTCGTTTTCTGTGGCAGCTGAGGTGCATTTCAGAGCCAATTTTTCACTAACTTTGGGCCTTCGGCAAATGCGGATGGATTTTTTGGTACCGGATGCTGTTGTGCAGACGTTCAGTACCCCAGACCTTGTTCCATTCCCTTTTGGCGATGTCTGTAACTACAGCAATGAGGTAATCTACTGTGTGATGTCACGGTTGAGCGATCGACATACGCCTGCGGGTGTCAGAGTAATCTGTATCGAGTGATGTTACCGATAAATAGATCGCTCCTCATAGTATCACATGGATTTAACTATAGGTGTCGCACAATGGATAGCTCAGCGAATTCAGTTAATTAAATAGGAGTGTCTCTAACTTACATGGAACATGGATGCTGTAAAGAGAGGCTGTTGAATTTTTTCTCTTTTCTTTTTGAGTTGTCGGTGTTCTGACTGGTTTGATGCTGCCCGCCACGTGTCCACCTTTTCAGCACTTGCGTCCTGCGTCCTCAATTATTTGCTGGATGTATCCCAATCACTACCTTCCTCTACAGTTTTTACCTTCTATAGTTCTCTCTAGTACCATGCAAGCTATTCTACATGATTACTCTGCAATTCACATTTAAGTGCTTGGCAGAGGGTTAATCGAACCACAATCATACTATCTCTCTACCATTCCAATCCCGAACAGCGCGCGGGAAAAGCGAACACCTAAACGTTTCTGTTCGAGCTCTGGTTTCTCTTATTTTATTTTGATGATCATTCCTACCTATGTAGGTTGGGCTCAACAAAATATTTTCGCATTCTGAAGAGAAAGTTGGTGACTGAAATTTCGTAAATAGATCTCGCCGCGACGAAAAAGTCTGCTTTAATGACTTCCATCCCAACTCGCATATCATATCTGCCACACTCTCTCCCCTATTACGTGATAATACAAAACGAGCTGCCATTTTTTGCCTTCTTTCGATGTCCTCCGTCAATCCCACCTGGTAAGGATCCCACAGCGCGCAGCAATATTCTAACAGAGGACGAACGAGTGTAATGTAAGCTGTCTCTTTAGTGGACTTGTCGCATCTTCTAAGTGTCCTGCCAATGAAACGCAACCTTTGGCTCGCCTTCCCCACAATATTATCTATGTGGTCTTTCCAACAGAAGTTGTTCGTAATTTTTACACCCAGGTACTTAGTTGAATTGACAGCCTTGAGAATTATACTATTTATCGAGTAATCGAACTCCAACGGATTTCTTTTGGAACTCATGTGGATCACATCACACTTTTCGTTATTTAGCGTCAATTGCCACCTGCCACACCATACAGCAATCTTTTCTAAATCGCTTTGCAACTGATACTGGTCTTCGGATGACCTTGTTGTTGTTGTGGTCTTCAGTCCTGAGACTGGTTTGATGCAGCTCTCCATGCTACTCTATCCTGTGCAAGCTTCTTCATCTCCCAGTACCTACTGCAACCTACATCCTTCTGAACCTGCTTAGTGTATTGATCTCTTGGTCTCCCTCTACGATTTTTACCCTCCACGCTGCCCTCCAATGCTAAATTTTTGATCCCTTGATGCCTCAAAACATATCCTACCAACCGATCCCTTCTTCTAGTCAAGTTGTGCCACAAACTTCTCTTCTTCCCAATCCTATTCAATACCTCCTCATTAGTTACGTGATCTACCCACCTTATCTTCAGCATTCTTCTGTAGCACCACATTTCGAAAGCTTCTATTCTCTTCTTGTCCAAACTGGTTATCGTCCATGTTTCACTTCCATACATGGCTACACTCCACACAAATACTTTCAGAAACGCCTTCCTGACACTTAAATCGATACTCGATGTTAACAAATTTCTCTTCTTCAGAAAGGATTTCCTTGCCATTGCCAGTGTATATTTTATATCCTCTCTACTTCGACCATCATCAGTTATTTTACTCCCTAAATAGCAAAACTCCTTTACTACTTTAAGTGTCTCATTTCCTAATCTAATCCCCTCAGCATCACCCGATTTAATTTGACTACATTCCATTATCCTCGTTTTGGTTTTGTTGATGTTCATCTTATATCCTCCTTTCAAGACACTGTCCATTCCGTTCAACTGCTCTTCCAAGTCCATTGCTGTCTCTGACAGAATTACAATGTCATCGGCGAACCTCAAAGTTTTTACTTCTTCTCCATGAATTTTAATACCTACTCCGAATTTTTCTTTTGTTTCCTTTACTGCTTGCTCAATATACAGATTGAATAACATCGGGGAGAGACTACAACCCTGTCTCACTCCTTTCCCAACCACTGCTTCCCTTTCATGCCCCTCGACTCTTATAACTGCCATCTGGTTTCTGTACAAATTGTAAATAGCTTTTCGCTCCCTGTATTTTACCCCTGTCAACTTCAGAATTTGAAAGAGGGTATTCCAGTTAACGTTGTCAAATGCTTTCTCTAAGTCTACAAATGCTAGAAACGTAGGTTTGCCTTTTCTTAATCTTTCTTCTAAGATAAGTCGTAAGGTTAATATTGCCTCACGTGTTCCAACATTTCTACGGAATCCAAACTGATCTTCCCCGAGGTCCGCTTCTACCAGTTTTTCCATTCGTCTGTAAACAATTCGCGTTAGTATTTTGCAGCTGTGACTTATTAAACTGATAGTTCGGTAATTTTCACATCTGTCAACACCTGCTTTCTTTGGGATTGGAATTATTATATTCTTCTTGAAGTCTGTGGGTATTTCGCCGGTGTCATACATCTTGCTCACGAGATGGTAGAGTTTTGTCATGACTGGCTCTCCCAAGGCCATCAGTAGTTCGGATGAGCTTACTAGACGGTAAATTACAGCATCATCTGCGAACAACCTAAGAGAACTGCTCAGATTGTCACCCAGGTCATTTATATAGATCAGGAACAGCAGAGGTCCCAGGACGCTTCCCTGTCAACTGCAGCCCGCGGGCCGCATACAGCCTACCTCATGTATTCATTTGGCCAGCAAATCTGACAAGGGAAACTCCCCATTGCACGCACCTCAATTTTTGTGATAAGATGGCCCAGTGGATAGCCGGGCAAAAACTGGACACCGGTTATGAATGAAAACAGGAAGAAGGTGTACTGAACTGTGGAGAAAGTAGCAAAACAGAAACGGTGGATGGTCCAAGTTCAAGATGTGCAGCATCGAGCCAATTGTGTAGTGGCTGTGTGGTCGCGGTGTTGGACGGCAAAGCGGAAGATCCGTGTTCAGAAACTCCCTTGTGCCACATTTCTTTTTCACAAAATTATGAACTTTCCGTCCAGTCATTTGACCTGTTTGTTCTTCTTCTGTAGCCTCGGCAGTTTTCATACTGTACACTGGTTATAGAATATGGTCATGTAGTAAGAATATATTACTGTCACAAGTGAACTTCATAAATAGTGAGAGCAGGTGAGATGCTGCGTAGATGTCTCACAGAAATGAAAATAACAAGTAAACGGGTGTGAACTATGTTGCAACAAAGGAATGCAACAGACAAAACTTCCAAAACGGGACGCGAGAGTCATAACATGTAGTACCTGTATAGTACAAATAGGAGGTACGAACGTCTGTAGGTCCCTTCCTTACACCTCACTGTTGCAAACGGACGTTACACCACGATACTGACACCAGTTCGAATACATTGAACAGACTCGTCAATCACCGGACGGACAGTCTACAATTTTGTGAAAAAAGAGGGTGGCTTAAATAGGCACCTCTCGCTTTGAAGTCCAACACCGTGACCACACAACCACGGCGCAGTAGCTCTTGCAATTTGCTCGATCTTGCACATCTAGAGCTTGGACATTTCACTGTTTCTGTTCTGCTTCTTTTTTCACCGTTGATTACACCTTCTTCTTGTTTTCATACTTGATCTGTATTCAGTTTTTGATACGCTATCCACTGGGCCATCTTACCACAAAATCTGAGGGGAGTGCGTTGGAGAGTTTCCCTTACGAGCCGTATTTTATAATAATATGTGTCTTGCAACTAGGAACCAAGTCAAAAAAGTCAGCTAACGATAAGAGCTTTATAAGAACTGTAATTTTGCTGCTCATTACACACAAAATACTTACAGAGACAGAAATGTTTTAGGAGGTGTTTAAGTTCAGTTGACGTTGGTGAATTCGGCCGTGAGCGAAGTAAATTTGGCCACTTAGTGAGGGGCAGCGGGATAAGTCGTGTGGCCACTGCTGGGTAGAGTGGAATACCGAAAATGCAGATAAAATACCTTCTGAACCATTCAAAATTTTTCGCCGTTTAATATCTGTTGATAACTTGTTCTGTACTTCTGATTCTGAATCTGTAAGCTTTATTACAGAAACTATATTTAATATGTAATGAATGTAATAGTGTATTTATTTCTGACTGTGTATGATTGATTGAAAAAATAATGAAAATATTGTAAATTGCTGGGTAATAGCCAAGAGAACTTTATTTAAATGTATCGATAGCAACAAAGAAATATCAGTAGCTGTGCCGTTGTTTATCTTGGCGTATGGAGAGTCTCTGTCGCGATGCGAGCAGAGAGGAGGCAGAGTAGCTTGAGTCATGAAAGAGTGCGGAAGTGTTTGTTGGGCGCTCATGCAGACGCGGTGAGCAGCTATGAACGCACCAGTGTAGGAGTACCTAATTCGTCAACCCGCGTGTATTGAGAACACGGAAGGAGTGGACAGGCGGAGGAAGCTGCAGTTCTAACTATTGCCTGTCCCATAATTATCCCTGGCTCTGGAGACGACTGGGGGTTCTCATTTAGTAGCAGCACCAGCGACAGCTCAACATTGTCGTCAGCTACATTCTTCGTCGTCCGCACAGCTAAAACATCGTAACGCTGTTAAGTGAAAAACTATTAACTTACATAGGCATTACCCAGAGATATTTCTTTCACAAAGTACGACTGACTTGAGTAATAACCTACAATAGTTAAAACTAGTAAGGCACCTGAGTCTTCATTGTAACCGAGCGATTCTAGGCGCTGGCTTGGTATGTATCTCATTGTTGTTATATTAAAAATAAAATCAGTTGCTCATTTGCTTAAAGTATATTTAATTCATTCTTTCAATAATCAAAAGTAAACTGCTTGTTTTTTTCTAAATTTTTGATTACGTTACACTTAGGTTACTGGAAGTAATATTTTTACATAACAAACCTTTGGTTACATTTATTTAACCAGTAACTCCATTTAATTTTACTTTCAAAATTTAGTATTTCAGAGTAAGTAACTGCAAATCCAATGATTTCTGATTCATTTATTTTCTCGTGAAGTCTTGTGTTGTGGAAAAGCGGGACAACCTTCTCTTGCCACACCAGTGATTATTTGCTTAAATTTCTTTGCCATTAGCTTTCTTAAGGTTCTGGAGATTCATTGCCCTAGCGGGCTAGCGACCATTTAATTACCCCATTTTTAGCTAATCAGTATTTTCTTTGTATTACCAGTATTTTTTGTATTAAGTATTACGTGATACCCTATTCCTCCCCATGTGGTTCGTGAGCGATTGTGCTATATTCCACCCATTTCAAATTTACCATCAGTATTTAGCTTAAGTTTAGAATAGATTCTTCCTTAAGAAGGGGTGTGTTGTACACTTCCCTCCGACTAACCGATGTTATTTTCCTTCGGTAACGATAGCCTTACTCACTCCGAAGTTTCATTTAGGTATATGCAATCATAGTCAGCTATATCGTAATCCAGTAGGCCGATTAGGAAGGAGGAGGTTATAAGAGAATGTAAGAGGAAGAGGGGTTCATTGATTGTCTTCCAGTACTGACTACTGATGGGTGAATGGTACTCGTACCGATGAGCTGCTATGCGTAAATTTTGACACGGTAGTAGCACGTTGTAAGTAGGCTCTTTAGGTTCTTATGTTGGTGACGCCACGCTACGCTCTGTATTAAAATCGCTGTGGCTGGTTGGACTCTTTGTTGGATTATTCGTTAGTGTAGTGTTGGGCAGTTGACTTGAACAGCGCGTAGCGTTGGGCAATTGGTGGTGAGCCGCCAGCACTGGTAGACATGGGGAGAGAGATGCTAGAGTTTTGAAATGTTAATATGAGCGGACGATCTGGACGTGTGTCCGTCAGAAAAAGGTAAATACATCGTTTGTTCTCTATCAAAATCTTTCATTTGCTGACTATACGGCTATCAGTAGTTAGTGCCTTCAGTAGTTAGAATCTTTTATTTAGCTGGCAGTATTGGCACTCGCTGTATTCCAGTAGTTCGAGTAACGAAGATTTTGGTGAGGTAAGTGATTCATGGAGGGTAGGTTATTGTCAGTCAGGGCTATTCTTTTGTGGGGATTATTAAAAGTCATATTGCGTTGCGCTAAAATATTGTGTGTCAGTTTAGAAATGACCAGAATAAGTAAAGAGAAAACTGAGTACGTTCAGTTTTACTCAGCTGTTTCAGTATCAAATAACGCAGAAGTTTACCAGCAATTTCGACGTATTAATGAATGCACATTACAGGGAAGATCATCTTCAAAAGCTGTAAGTATATGTAGTAAGCAATGTGAAATCAAATTAAGGATGTTGTTACACGACACAGTGTGTAGAAGAGAAATGACTTTCGAAACATTTAGTAATCATTTGTGATCGTCTCTCATATCACATAATAAATGTAAGTAAAATTAATCGTCCGCTCAGATCAGCCACACAACAACACTTCGTCCGGCAGTTACAGTGCATTAACTTTCAGGTCGATGTAACACTGATACAACTTTGGGGCCGCTGAGGCTGGTAGCAACCTGAAACACAGGAGAGTCTACACGAAATGTTCCAAATCTTACCGACTTTTGATTATGTGTACATGGGGGCCGGCGGCCAACCGTTACTATAGCAAGTCTACTGGAGGCTTTTTTTCTTTCTTTTCTTTTTTCCGTCTCATTACTTATCTGACTGATTTGGTGTGCCCCCCCCCCCACCCCCCCCAACACCAATTTCTCTCCTGTACCAAGCTCTTCAACTCGCTGTGGCACTTGCCATCTACGTTCTCAATTATTTGCTGGATGTATTACAATCTCTGCTTTCCTCTATGGTTTTTATCCTCTACAATTCCCTCTTGTACTATAGAAGTTATTGCTTGGTGTCTTAACAGATGTCCTACCATTCTGTCTCTTCTTCTCCACAGAGTTTGCCACACCGTCTTTTTCTCTCCGATTATGCACAGAACCTCCTCATTCCTTACCTTATCAGTCCACGTAGTTTTCAACATTCATCGGCAGCACCATCTCAATTGCTTCGATCCTCTTCTTGTTCGGTTTTCTCGCTGTTCATGTTTCACTACCTTAGAATGCTGTGTTCCAAACGTACATTCTTAGGAACTTCTTCCTCAAATTGAGGTCTATGTTCGATACTGATAGACTTCTGTTGGCCAGGAATGCCCTATTTACCAGTGCTAGTCTCCTTTCTCCGTCCGTTATTGGTTATTGTGCTACCTAGGTAGCAGCATTCCTTAACTTCGCCTAATTCGCGACCATCAATCCTGATGTTAAGTTTCTCGCTGTCCTCAGTTCTGCTACTTCTCATTTCTTTCCCCTTTCTTCGATTTACTCTCAGTCCGTATTCTGTACTCATTAGATTGTTATTCCATTCAGCAGATCATGTAATTCTTCTTCACTTAAGCATGTAATACTTTTTTACTTTCTCTCAGGAAAGTAATGTCATCAGCAAATCGTATCACTGACATCCTTTTACCTTGAATTTTAATTCCACTCCTGAACCTTTTTTTATTTCAATAATTGCTTCTTCTATGTACATACAGAACAATAGGAGTGAAAGACTACACCCCTGTCTTACAACCTTTTTAATCCGAGCACTTCGTTCTTGGTCGTCCACTCTTATTATTCCCTCTTGGCTCTTGTACATATTGTATATTACCCGTCTCTCCCTACAGCTTACCCCTATTTTTCTCAGAATTTCGAACATCCTACACCATTTTACATTGTCGAACGCTTTTTCCAGGTCGACAAATCCTGTGAATGTGTCTTATTTTTTCTTCAGGCTTGCTTTCATTATCAATCGCAACCTCAGCACTGCCTCTCTGATACCTTTGCCTTTCCTAAAGCCAAACTGATCGCCATCTAATTTATCCTCAGTTTTCTTTTCTATTCTTCTGTATATTATTCTTGTCAGCAGCTTGGATGCATGAACTGTTAAGATGCGATAATGCTCCCACTTGTCGGCTCTTACAGTCGTCGGAATTGTGTGGATGATGTTTTACCGAAATTCGACTAGTATATCGCCAGACTCACAGTTTCTACACCAACATGAATAGTCGTTTTGTTGCCATTTCTCCCAATGACTTTAGAATTTTAGTCTTCCAATGCTCTTTTAAATTCTGTTTCTATTATCGGATTCCCTATCTCATCCCTATCGAATAATGTTTCTTCTTCAGTCACAACAGATTTGTTTTCCCCCTCGTAGAGGCCTTCGGTGTACTCTTTCCAACTATGCGCTCTATCCTCTGCGTTTAACAGTGGAATACCCATCACACTCTCAATGTTACCACTCTTGCTTTTAATGTCACCGAATGTTGTAGTAACTTTTATATATGCTGAGTAAGTCCTTCGATTCCTTCACATTTTTCATGCAGCCATTTCACCTTAGCTTCCCTGTGCTTCCTATTTATTTCATTCCTAAGCGACTTGTGTTTCTGTGTTCCTGAAATCCTCTGTACTTCCTTCTTTCATCGATTAGCTGAAATATTTCTTCTGTTCCAATGGTTTCTTTGCAGTTAATTTCTTTGTGCCTAGGTTTTTCTTTCCAACTTCCGTGCTTGCCCTTTTCAGAAATGTCCATTCCTCTTCAACTGGAATGGCTACTGAGCTGTTCCTTATCGCCGTATCAATAGCGTTAGAGAACTTCAAACGTATCTCTCCATTCCTTAGTACTGCCGTATCCCACTTCTTTGCCTATTGATTCTTCCTGACTAGCCTCTTAAACTTCAGCTTACTCTTCATAATTACTAAATTGTGACCTGAGTATTTAACTGCTTCCTGGTATGCCTTACAGTCCAGCATCTAATTTCGAGATCCCTGCCTGGCCACGATGTAATCTACCTGAAGTCTTCCCCTCACTTCCAGCCTTTACCAAGTATATCTCCTCCTCTTGTGATTCTTGAACAGAGTATTAGCTATCACTAACGAATATTTATTGCAGAACTCACTTAGTCTTTCCTCCATGTCATGTCTAACACCAAACCTGTAACCCTTTCTGGTACTCCTTCCCCTACAACTACATTCCATTCCTCCATGACTATTAGATTTTCATATTCCTTTACGCATTCAGTAACCATATACTTCCTCTATCTCTCCATTTTCAGTTTGCGACGTCCAAATGTATACTTGAACTATTGTTGTCGGTATGGTTTCCTGTGGATTCTGATGAGAACAACCCTATCACTGAACTGTTCACAGTAACTCACTTTCTGTCCTACCTTCCTATTCATAACGAATCCTACTTCCATAATACCGTTTTCCAGTGATGGCCAGAAATGCTCGTCTTCTTTCCGTATCACTTCACTGACTCCCATTATATCTAGATTGAGCCACTGCATTTCCCTTTTCAGATTTTCTAGCTTTCCTACCATTTTCAAACTTCTGAAATTCCACTCCCCGACTCGTAGAATGTTATTCTTTCGTCAGTTAATCAATCTATTTCTCGTGATCACCTCCAACTTTGCAAATCCCCTGCTGTAGATCCGAATGGGGAACTACTACGGAATCTCTTGCGAATGAATACATCATGACACTTTTTCAGTTAGAGGCGACGTATCTTGTGAATACACGCTATATGTCTTTAATGTAGTGGTTTCCATTGCCTTCTGCATCATCATGCTGATTCTTCCGCCTGTAGTGGCAGTTCCGCACTCGAAGGACAAGAGAATGCTCTCAACCTCTGTCTGCTCCTCTACCCTCTTTGACAAGATCGTTGGCAGAATGAGGGTGAATTCTTATGCCAGAAGTCTTCGGCCGCTGGTAACGCTCCAATTTATTTAGGTTTTAACGATAAGATCGGTACATATGCGGCCCGAAGTGCCACCACACGAAGTCAATATTGCCCCATGGCGAAGAAAGTTTGATGAGTACCGCTCTAAGAGGAACAGAACTGGTGGTGTGACTGACTAGAGTTTTCTAATGTAGGATTAAAAGGGTACACTGGCGATGGTGCTGTTTTAAGCAAGGTTTTAACAGGGTGTGACTAAGTGTTCATCTTGCAGCAGGTTTTCTTATACCAAAAATGTTGCACTTTTGTTTTTCGATCACATGCTCCACTTAGGTCACAAGGGAGGGATCTACAGAGAACAGATTTTTTACAGGGGGTGTGGTTCATAGTTTGCAGGTTGCGAAAAGTTGCAGTAGAATGATTTGTGTAGTGACCTCCACAGTCATGTGTTGGATGAGAACGAGGAGGCCTCTACTGGCAACAAAGCCGCTGAAACTAGAACTGGGTGATATCAGAATGAAGGGAGCCATAATACTGCAATATGGAATGATGGCTAAGGTTATGCACCACTGGCCACTAAAATTGCTACACCAAGAAGAAATGCAGATGATAAACGGATATTCATTGGACGAATATATTATTCTAGAACTGACATGTGATTACATTTTCACGCAATTTGGGTGCATAGATCCTGAGAAATCAATACCCAAAACAACCACCTCTGGCATTGAGTCAAAAAAATCTTGGAAGGCGTGTACAGGTAAAGCTGCCCATGCAGCTTCAACACGATACCACAGTTAATCAAGAGTAGTGACTGGCGTATTCTGACGAGCCAGTTGCTCGGCCACATTGACCAGACGTTTTCAATTGGTGAGAGATCTGGAGAATGTGCTGGCCAGGGCAGCAGTCGAACATTTTCTGTATCCAGAAAGGCCTATACAGGACCTGCAACATGCCGTCGTGCGTTATTCTGCTGAAACGTAGGATTTCGCAGGGATCGAATGAAGGGTCCCACGGGTCGTAACACATCTGAAACGTAACGTCCACTGTTCAAAGTGCCGTTAATGCGAACAAGAGGTGACCGGGACGTGTAACCAATGGCACCCCATACCATCACGCCGGGTGATACGCCAGTACGACGATGACGAATACACGCTTCCAAGGTGCGTTCACCGCGATGTCGCCAAACACGGATGCGACCATAATGATGCTGTAAACAGAACCTGGATTCATCCGAAAAAATGACGTTTTGCCATTCGTGCACCCATTCGTCGTTGAGTACACCATCGTAGGCGCTCCTGTCTGTGATGCAGCGTCAAGGGTAACCGCAGCCATGGTCACCGAGCTGATAGTCCATGCTGCCGCAAACTTTGTCGAACTGTTCGTGCAGATGGTTGTTGTCCTGCAAACGTCCCCATCTGTTGACTCAGGGATCGAGACGTGGCTGCACGATCCGTTACAGCCATGCGGATAAGATGCCTGTCATCTCGACTGTTAGTGATACGAGGCCGTTGGTATCCAGCACGGCGTTCCGTATTACCCTCCTGAACCCACCGATTCCATATTCTGCTAACAGTCATTGGATTTCGGCCACAACGCGAGTAGCCATGTCGCGATACGATAAACCGCAATCGCGATAGGCTACAATCCGACCTTTAGCAAAGTCGGAAACGTGATGGTACGCATTTCTCCTCCTTACACGAGGTATCACAACAACGTTTCACCAGGCAACGCCTGTCAACTGCTGTTTGTTTATGAGAAATCGATTGGAAACTTTCCTCATGTCAGCACGTTGTAGGTGTCGCTACCTGCGCCAACCTTGTGTGAATGCTCTGTAAAGCTAATCATTTACATATCACAGCATCTTCTTCGTCGGTTAAATTTCGCGTCTGTAGCGCGTCATCTTCGTGGTGTAGTAATTTTAATGGCCAGTAGTGTAGATCCAGTCTTGAGGCAGAAGAAGACAGGACTAGGACTGTATCAGTGGTATAAGATTAGGGTAAAAAACAGGCTGACAGCAGCTGCTTGCTAACTGCAAAAAACTCAAGATTGGTGGAATGAACAGTTGTGTATCTCTCCATCTTAGTAACAGCGGGAACCAAACGCATTGAATATACTGCTCTTCAGCAGTTATGGACTTGCTGCAGGGATGAAGAGACTCATAGTCTACCAAATTGTAGTGGTCATGAGAAGATAAGAAAGATGGCGGTAGATAGGGTTGACCATGCCACGAAAAAGAAACTGAAGGAATGCTATATCTGCTTGAACTCTCTGTGGTCGCTGCTCCACAACTTATAGGTTATGATGTGTCGTAGGAAGTCGTCAGATGCACCGATAAAAGAGCATGACAGTAAATGACAGCAGCTGAACTCATGAATATTAGAAAGTACTTTTAATTTTTATCCGTGCAACTCTGTGGAGTCGCGAGACAAACCGCAGTGCGGTTTTTATCGTTATTGAATTCCAACATGTGGTAGCTGCCGGTGGTCATACTTGTGTGGCCTTGCATATCGTATGTTATGGCCTATGTGCAGCGTCATGTATTATCAGTATGCTACAACCAGGGTGGTTAGTGACTGCAAGATACTTTTTGATATATGATAGGCTGCTCAGTAAGCACAATGAAACTGCATACATTCAAGGCAGGTATAAAGAAAGCAGTATATCTCCGATTTAAAACATCTTAAGTCAGCAAAACGCCGTTTGAAAGGAACGGGACTCAATGTCCTTATCGTAATTCACACACGGGTTTAGAACGCAACGCTTATCAATGGGACGCTCGGAGTGTAAGCTTTTTACTCCCTTTAATTCCTTTTGAGGTAATAGACTGGCTCATGGAAAATCAATAGAAATTACAACTGGTGACAGTGTCAAATGACTGTAATATGGCTTTAGCCTATCGAGTTGTATGACACTATGCTGTCTGCTAATTGCAATTTAGCTTCCACATGTAATCTGAGCTATAAAATATTGTGTGGGACCTCATAGGATTGGGGAATTTCTTATTTTATCCCTCTCTGATTGACTAATTTCATAATTAGACACAGCCCCGATGTCGATATGGTGGTAAGACCGCAACTTTATTATCCATATTTATCTACCTGGCAGTTACCCTACAATTAGTCTACTCCACTCTTTCCAAAACATCGCTTGAGTCAGTAACCGCTGGTAACTCTTCAATTTCGACATTTTAAGTCATCTTTTCTACATCTACATCTACATAGATACTCTGCAAGCCACCGTACGGTGCATGGCGAAGAGTACCCCGTACCACTACTAGTCATTTCCTTTCCTGTTCCACTTGTAAATAAAGCGAGGGAAAAACGACTGTCTATATAGTTTTTGATGTTGCTGAGCAACAATATTACAATAACTTTTTAAATATCACACAGCCATTTGGCACTATTTAATTACCATAAAGGTAGTATTTAATTACGACCCAGGTCTCGGCCTTTTATGCCATTTTCAAGTGATTGAGTCAAATGGTGTTGCGTTCATTTAAAAAAATTAAAGACTGTCTGTACGCCTCAGTATGAGCCCTAAATTCTCGTATCTTACCTTCGTGGATCTTACGCGCCATGTATGTTGGCAGCAGTAGAATCGTTTGTCACTCAATTTCAAATGCCGGTTCTCTAAATTTTCTCAGTATTGTTTCTCGAAAAGAACGTCGCCTTCCCTCCAGGGATTCGCATTTGAGTTCCCAAGGCATCTCCACAACATTTACGTGCTGTTCGAACCTACCGGTAACAAATGTAGCAGCTAGCAGCTCACCTCTGAATTGTTTAGATACCTTCTCTCAATCCGACCTGGTACGGATCCGAATACTCGATCGGTACTCAAGAACTTGTCGCCCCCCCCCCCCCCCGTCCTATGTGCGGTCTCCTTTACGGGTGAGTCACACTTTCCTACAATTCTTTCAGTAAACCGAAGATGACCATTCGCCTTACCTACCACAGTTTATCCGCACAAGGCCTCATATAGTGACTGCATAGTCGGACCATTAGTTCTGCTACTATAGGCTGATACAGCAAGTACTGAACCCAGTCATAGTGAGTTTTATTGACATAACAGAGGGATCTTAGTTATGGTTTTATGCACACACTCAACTTCTACATTCGCCTTGGAATGGAAAGTTGCTGTCGTCCATTTTTAAGTGCAGCAGTTTAAAAACGTGTAAAAGTACTGAAGACATTTATATTGCAGCTGCATTAGCACAAACGATCGTGTGATGCCCAACAATTATTTCAAAGGATCTGGGAGACATAACGTTTGGCGTGGACTTCAGGACTTAGTCTGTTTTGCTCGCTATACACGAGAAATTTAACCACAAATGTAATCTTCATTGTCATGTTGTCGATCCCTACACCACTGTCTCATTATTACTGGAGTATTGGTTGCCTGCTGACCATTAGGACAAGCTAGAATGCTTTTGTG
Source organism: Schistocerca piceifrons (assembly GCF_021461385.2). Lineage (NCBI taxonomy): Eukaryota > Metazoa > Arthropoda > Insecta > Orthoptera > Acrididae > Schistocerca > Schistocerca piceifrons. Next base: position 671,097,340 of record NC_060139.1, read on the forward strand.
ACATTGTGTGATAATATGGTGCTAAATTGCTTTCAGCATTACTAATCAGTTTGCTCAGGCACTTTTGTGATACAAAACACCTCTTCAGACACCAGTCTCCGTAGTGAAGCGAGCTGTTGACGGTCTTCATCTTGTTCCTGTACTTCACCATCTCGGTGTGACTTGTCAGATTTGTAATGGACCTCATAATTATACTCATTAACCTTTAAGGCGCTTTGCATCAGTCAGCTAGTCGAGTATTTTAAATTAAAAGCCACAATAAGACGGCATGATCTGTGAATACTGCGAAACATCTATCATAAAGGTAGTATTTACAGTCATTTACACTGAATGCCACAGCCAACAATTTCTTTTAGTTGCACTATAATTAGTTTCTTCTTTGTTAAGCAGACAGGATGCATGACGAAGTGGTTACTCAACATCATCTAGCTCCAGACTTAAAACACGGCCTATGGCATAGTCCCTAGCATGCCATGACATAGTGAATTGCTTTTCAAAGTCGAGATAAATGTGTATAAGGGATTTTGTTCAAAGTCTTTAAATTGTTTCATCGTCACGTCACATTCAGTGGTCTTCTTGAACATTACACCTTATCTCAGTAATTTAGTCAATGTTTTGTGATGGTGGAATTACCTTGCATGAATATGCAGTAATAATTAGGAATACTCAGTTGTGACTGTAGTTCTTTTGCATCTTTTGCATAGGAAAATTATCAACTGCCTCAGTGGGAGCTGGACCCAGATTAACATCCTCAGACCTTCTAATATATCTGAGGTACTGTAACCCGAGACCTCACAAAAGATTGATTCTCCAGTTTTAAGCATAAGTTATCACCTTGTAGATATAACAGTCCTTAACTTCTGCATGCTCCTTGATTATGCTTGAAAAGACTATGATATCATGAAGATATAATAAGCATATAGTGGCTTTCAATCGATGCAATAGTAAATCTGTAAACATTTGAAAAATAGCAGGTGCATTTCTTAAGCTAAAAGGCTGTCTGAGAAACTTATATAGCCCAAAAACCATGACAAATGCTGTCTTGGGTCTATCCCGATGAGATGCTGTTGTCGTTCTGGTCTTCAGCTCTCCATGGTACTCTATCCTGTGCAAGCTTTTTCATCTCCCAGTACCAACTGCAACCTACATCCTTCTGAATCTGCTTAGTGTATTCATCTCTTGGTCGTCCTCTACGATTTTTACCCTCCACGCTGCCCGCCGATACTAAATTGGTGATCCCTTGATGCCTCAGAACATGTCCTACCAACCGATCCCTTCTTCTAGTCAAGTTGTGCCACAAAATTCTCTTCTCACCAATCCTATTCAATACCTCCTCATTAGTTATGTGATCTACCTATCTAATCTTCAGCATTCTTCTGTAGCACCACATTTCAAAAGCTTCTATTCTCTTCTTGTCTAAACTATTTATCAGCCACGTTTCACTTCCATACATGGCTACACTCCATACAAATACTTTCAGAAACGACTTCTGACGTTAAATCTATACTCGATGTTAGCAAATTCCTCTTCTTCAGAAACGCTTTCCTTGCCATTGCCAGTCTATATTTGATATCCTCTCTACTTCGACCATCATCAGTTATTTTGGTCCCCAAATAGCAAAACTCCTTTACTGCTTTAAGTGTCTCATTTCCTAATCTAATTCCCTCAGCATCACCTACTTAATTCGACTACATTCCATTTATCCTAGTTTTGCTTTTGTTGATGTTCATCTTATATCCTCCTTTCAAGATACTGTCCATTCCGTTCAATTGCTCTTCCATGTCCTTCGCTGTCTCCGACAGAATTACAATGTCATCGGCGAACCTCAAAGTTTTTATTTCTTCTCCATGGATTTTAATACCTACTTCGAATTTTTCTTTTGTTTCCTTTACTGCTTGCTCAATATACAGATAGAATAACGTCCGGAAGAGGCTACAACCCTGTCTCATTACCTTCCCAACCACTGCTTCCCTTTCATGCCCCTCGACTCTTATAACTGCAAACTCGTTTCTGTACAAATTGTAAATAGCCTTTCGCTCCCTGTATTTTACCCCTGCCACCTCTAGAATTTGAAAGAGAGTATTCCAGTCAACATTGTCAAAAGCTTTCTCTAAGTCTACAAATGCTAGAAACGTAGGTTTGCCTTTCCTTAATCTTTGTTCTAAGGTGAGTCGTAAGGTCAGTATTGCCTCAAGTGTTCCAATATTTCTACGGAATCCAAACTGATCTTCCCCGAGGTCCACTTCGACCAGTTTTTCCATTCGTCTGTAAAGAATTCGCGTTAGTATTTTGCAGCTGTGACTTACGAAACTGATAGTTCGGTAATTTTCGCATCTGTCAACACCTGCTTTCTTTGGGATTGGAATTATTATATTCTTCTTGAAGTCTGACGGTATTTCGCCGGTGTCATACATCTTGCTCACGAGATGGTAGAGTTTTGTCAGGACTGGCTCTCCCAAGGCTGTCAGTAGTTCTAATGGAATGTTGTCTACTCTCAGGGCCTTGTTCCGACTCAGGTCTTTCAGTGCTCTGTCAAACTCTTCACGCAGTATCGTATCTCCCATTTCATCTTCATCTACATCCTCTTCCATTTCCATAATACTGTCCTCAAGTACATCGCCCTTGTATAGACCCTCTATATACTCATTCCACCTTTCTGCTATCCCTTCTTTGCTTAGAACTGGGTTTCCATCTGAGCTCTTGATATTCATGCAAGTGGTTCTCTTTTCTCCAAAGGTCTCTCTAGTTTTCCTGTAGGCAGTATCTATCTTACCCCTCGTGAGATAAGCCTCTACATCCTTACATTTATCCTCTAGCCATCCCTGCTTAGTCATTTTGCACTTCCTGTCGATCTCATTTTTGAGACTTTGTATTCCTTTTTGCCTGCTTCATTTATTGCATTTTTATATTTCCTCCTTTCATCAATTAAATTCAATATTTCTTCTGTTACCCAAGGATTTCAATCAGCCCTCGTCTTTTTACCTACTTGATCCTCTGCTGCCTTTACTACTTCATCCCTCAAAGCTACCCAATCTTCTTCTACTGTACTTCTTTCCTCCATTACTGTCAATTGTTCCATTATACTCTCCCTGAAACTCTGTACAACCTCTGGTTTAGTCAGTTTATCCAGGTCCCATCTCCTTAAATTCCCACCCTTTTTGCAGTTTCTTCAGTTTTAATCTACAGTTCATAACCAATAGATTGTGGGCAGAGTCCACATCTGCCCCTGAAAATGTCTTACAATATAAAACCTGGTTCCTAAATCTCTGTCTTACCATTATATAATCTATCTGAAACCTGTCAGTATCTCCAGGCTTCTTCCACGCGTACAACCTTCTTTTGTGATTCTTGAACCAAGTGTTAGCTATGATTAAGTTGTGCTCTGTGCAAAATTCTACCAGGCGGCTTCCTCTTTCATTTCTTCCCTCCAATCCATAATCACCCACTACCTTTTCTTCTCTTCCTTTTCCTACTACCGAATTCCAGTCACCCATGACTTTTAAATTTTCGTCTCCCTTCACTATTTGAATAATTTCTTTTATCTCCTCGTACATTTCTTCAATTTCTTCGTCATCTGCAGAGCTAGTTGGCATATAAACTTGTAGTGATGAGATATTGATATTTTATAATAATCCAACTTCAAATTTATGTAGTGAAGTATCTGCAATTTCCCAAGAGGTCAATCATTTGACCAATGCGAGTGACTGGATATGTGTCTGGAGTGGTTACACGATTTCTTACCCGCATGTCTACAGTGGTGCTAAGGTTATTCTCCATTGACGCTTTTCTTAGTTGTTATGACAATAGGTGAGGAGGGCTAGAGGGAGGCTAAATTATTCTTGGATATAATTGTTGTTACATGCTTTTGTTTAAAACTAACTGCGAATGGTAAGGATTATGGTAAGGTTTCTGTCCCATTGGCTGTGCATTCTTTTTCAGTATTTCATTTTCCATAGGACTCAACAGTATATGTTGCCTTTTTAGAATATCCACACAAATTGCTTCAATACTGTATACAACAGGTTTCTGCCTGTTTCTGAAAAATGCATTAATTTTCTTTGAACTGGTTACAAAGAAGTGACCGAATTGCATGGACATATCCAGTTGGCATGTTTTCTGATCTCACAGATGACTTTCTGTGTTCTTTCAAACTTTCCGAAAACTTAATTTCTCCCATCTGAAATCATTCAGTATTCTATGCTGCTCTCTCTTATAAGACTTCTCCATTTATGATTTCAGATCTACAGCACCCTGTTTTTAAGTGACCTTTTGAGTGATGGATCGAGCAGAAATATATTTTCTACAGGCTCTGAAAATTCAGAGAACTTTCCCCGTTCCATCATGTACTGCTCAAGGGACGCTGACTTTCAGCACTATGATATGTACACAAAGGAATTACAGACATTGGCTGTGAGTGGGCATTGTTATGTAATTTTGTATAGACTCGAGAATTATGCACTGCGTCACCAGATTGGACAATTTGCAACCGAGAGTAAAAAGCTACCTGAAAGTGGCGCAGGAAATCATTTGCAGTAATGACACCAAAATCCTGTCCCACTGTCCTAAGCACTTCCACACCAAAATTGTTTTTCCTTGCACCAATCTCCATCTCAGTACTGCAAGGGATTAACAAGTTTCTGTTCCTAATCAGCTGATGCAAAAGCAAGGCAACTTTCAGGTTTGCTCATCACCAAGGGGTAAAAGTAGGAGGCGCACCTGTGCATCCTTGTCTACTGAAATCTTAAACGGTCTTCCTTCAGTGTTGCGTCTTACAATCATCTTTGCCACCTCCACTAATCCTAACTAACGATATTGACAGTTTTTACTGGGAGCTCGTAGCATTGACGATACCAACCTCCATCCCGTTTCTCACTCCATACCTTGTTTTACTTCTGGAATACCGAAATCGTTGATATCCTTCACTGTCTCGGCTCAGCGTATTGCGTAAACAGCTGCAGTCTACAGTTAACTGGCCACTCTCCGTACAGTCGAAGCAACAAGGGACAAGACACTAGTCGTCAGTGTCTTCTCAATGCTTTCGGTGCCTACAATTTGTCTCTCTTGTGTGCACGTGGTGGAGGTCATTATCTAGAGAAGCAGTATGAGGGCATGGCCTCTTGTAGATAAAGGGGTGACTAAAATTTTATTTCTCTGACAATTTGCGGGTTTACTCCCTTAATAAATGTATCTAAAGCCCTTGCCTTTGCCTCTTCAAGTAGGACGTCATTTTCTCCAGGGGTGACATCAGGACAGGTTGGGTTGTTTGGGGGAAGAGACCAAACTGCGAGGTCATCGGTCTCATTTGGTTAGGGAAGGACGGGGAAGGAATTCGGCCGTGCCCTTTCAAAGGAACCATCCCGGCATTTGCCTGGAGCGATTCAGGGAAATCACGGAAAACCTAAATCGGGATGGTCGGACGCGGTATTGAACCGTCGTCCTCCCGAATGCGAGTCCAGTGTGCTGACCACTGCGCCACCTCGCTCGGTTGACATCAGGATACACGTATGATATAAAGCAGTTCATACACAGTCGTAAAAAGTTTAAAAACTTCCCTTGACCGTCGGGGAAGGATGAACACCTTTATCATTAAAAACTGACGCTTTTTTTGTTGGAGTATCCGTCAGATAACCTCATCGCAAACACTTCAGAACTGATGCTATATAAGTTCTTGTGTATTCTGTCAGCTACAGACATGCAATTTTTAACTGAAACTTATCGGTTATGAACAGATTCGGCTAAATCTTGGATATTTTTCAGAAATGTGGCAACATTATCAGAGACCTTCCTACAAAATGGCGTAGCTCCGCTGGGCTGTGGAGCAAAGAAAGAGCCGTGAATGTGCTGTACATAATCATCAGGGGCTGCCTCAATGCAGCTTTTCGAGCAGAGAACGGATCCTGTTTTGCTTGTAGCTGTCCTTGTAATTCAGTATTCCTACGAATGAGAACCACTATACGGTCTTGCAAAACTTTGTGTGGCTCGCCACTGCTCATCCCAGCACAACCTTCCAGCTGTGAGCGTGTGATGGGCATTTTATCTTCTCAAGACTTGTAAGAGAATGTAATTACAAATATGGAAAGAAGCTCCACCACCTTAAACAAAATAAAGTTTTTCTTTCCCAACGAGTGCTGCGTTCTTGGCATCCTCGGCTATAACTTGACTCCTGAGTGTTCCTTAGTGACATTTACATTATTAACGTCAAGTAGTCATATCACCGACAAGGCATGATGCATACGAGCCAACGCAATGGATAGCAGACCCTTATGGCAGCAGATGGACACTGCAACAGGAAGGCTGTGACAAGGCAGACATCACGCTTTGGGCGACACTGCGCAGACATCAAGCTGTGATGCCAGGCATTAGTCCGCAGTGAGTCGTTACTTATGGCGAATAGGCAGCGTAGGCGGAGTTGGAATGCGACTACCTCAGCAGCACGGCAACCAGGGCGACTGTAGTGGGAGTGTATTGTAGGATTCTTGCCCACACCGTCCCCTGCTAGCTCTGACGTCTAATCCATGGCAAGGCTTGCCAAGAAATTTATGTTCTTCAATAAAATTCTTCAGGGTATCAGACCGCATCGTCATAATTTTAAAATGCGCCAACGTTTCGGCCAGCGTTGCAGCTAGCCTTCATCAGGGCCTTACGTTAACTGCAAAATGAACACACCTGGATTCCTTAAATAGCTGCACGAGAAAACCGTGTCGTTACTTGATTGGCTGTACTAGGAGGAGGAGGAGGGGTGAAAGGTATGCTTTATTGGTGTTTCCTTTATTATCTGTTATTGGCTGAAATAGCTGTTTTCTATTGGTCTTTATATTAATCCACCCCATTGGAGGAGACGGACGAATAGCGAACAGGTGATGGCTGTGACGTCACACTGTTTCCATGCTGTCCAGAAGCCGGCTGCGGCGTGCCATTGCTTTGTGTGCTCGCGACCACTACTGTGGCTCTCCGCGTGTCCGCATGGGCCGCCTCGGCTCTGCCGCCGCTCCGTAGCCCTGCTATTGCAGGCAGCCAAGACCTCGGAAGCTTGTACCCGTCCTCTCTATTCATGTTGGCGGGTCTTTTGGCTATTTCTATCGCCTCTCTAATCTTTCTTTTGAAAGTGAGAGGCTGTTTCGCCAGGACGCGGGCTTCTTGAAAAAATATTGGTTTCCCGCACTCGTCTCGGTGTTCCGCCACTGCTGACTTAGTGTGTTGTTTCAGGCGGATATATCTTTCATGTTCCGAGAGCCTAGTGCTGATCGGACGTCCCGTCTCACCTATGTAAACTAATCCACACGCACAACCAATTTCATACACGCCAGCTGTGTGTAGTTTGTCAACTGCATCCTTGGTAGAACCGAGCATGTCTGATATTTTGTTTCTGCTTCGGAAAATTGGTCTGATGTCGGCTTTTCGTAGTATTTTGCCAATACTTTCGGTGACCCCTTGTACGTATGGTAACACAGCAATGCTCTGTGCCTCCTTCTCCTCTTCCCTATTAGTCTTCTCCCTTGTCGACATGGTGCTGTCTATCATCTGCTTCCCATAGCCATTAGTTCCGAAGATGGACCTGAGGTGTTCAAGTTCTGTCTTCAGATGTTCTTCGTCGCTTATCCTGTACGCTCTCTTCGTTAGCGTGTGCAGGGCGGACTTCTTCTGCGTGGGGTGATGGTGGGAGGAGGCGTGAAGGTACCTGTCCGTATTGGTTGGTTTCCTGTACACTTTGTGGCCAAGTTTACCATTAGGCTTTCGATAAACTTCCACGTCGAGAAAAGGCAGCACCCCATTCTTCTCTGTTTCCATTGTAAACTGGATTTTTCTATGCTGTTGGTTAAGGTGCTTGTGGAAGTTCTGTAACTCCTCTTCTCCGTGGGGCCAGATGACGAAAGTATCATCGACATAGCGAAGCCAACAATTTGGACGTAATGGTGCGGACTGGAGGGCTGTTTCCTCAAATGCCTCCATGAAAATTTCTGCTGCGATAGGCGATAGGGGTGAGCCCATAGCTACACCGTCAGTTTGTTCATAAAATTGACCTCTCCACCTGAAATAGGTGGTAGTCAGACAGTGGCGCACAAGCTCACATACATCAGGTGCCACGCGTTCTTCTAGGATGTTCACAGTATCTGACACTGGGACATTCGTGAATAGGGATTTGACGTCGAAGCTAACCATCAGATCGTGGTCCGTAACACGCATTTCCTTTAGGAGAGACACGAAGTGAGTGGAATCCTTAACGTAGGACTCGGTTTGATGCACTAGGTGTCGGAGCCTAGGTGCCAGTTCTTTCGCTAGGTAGTAGGTCGGCGAATTTATACTGTTTACTATGGGCCTTAAGGGGAAGTCGGGTTTGTGTACCTTCGGTACACCATACATCCTTGGTGCCTGTGTCACTTGCGGGATGAGTCTTCTGGCCTTGTCGAAATTGATTCTAGAGTGCTTGAGCAGTGCCTGCGTCGTTTTGATTACCTTGGCCGTCGGATCTCCCTGAAGTTTCTTGTAGATAGGTTCTGCGAGAATATCTTCCATTCGTTTGTTGTAATCAGTCGTGTCCAAGACTACAGTGGCGTTGCCCTTATCTGCCTGTACCACTACTAAGTGGGGGTTGTCCCTGAGTTCCTTAATGGCATGGTATTCCTCAGCGTTGATGTTTTGCTTCGGTGGCTTTGCTTTATTCAGAACTCTGACCGTTTCCTGCCGGATCTTCTCCGCCTCGGCCTGTGGCAGATGACGTACCGAAGCCTCTACGGATTCTATGATATCTTCTTTTGGAACTTGCTTAGGTGCGACTGCGAAATTCATCCCCTTGGCCAGGATTGCTGTGGTTGCTTCGCTCAAGGTGTGGCTGGAGAGGTTGACCACTGTCCGTCGCTTGTCCAGCGTCAATGTTTCGTCCGTGGCTTTCTGTTGTAGTTTGTCGTACTTTCTCATCTGGCGATTAGTAATACTATTGCTGGTCCTTGATGCTTGCTGAAAGGTTAACCTGTCGACTTTATCCCAGTCTTCCATCTGAAGTTTTCCGGCCAGAAATAGGTGCAGATCACACAAATTCCTGTTGTGAGCATCGAGACTTATGCGGATGTGGCGAATCCTTTCCCGTAGCAATGCTTTACTGGCTTTAACACAGATATTCCTCGCCTTGTTCGTTTTTATGTGAGACGTCAACCGCAAAGAATACGGCACAACACTCGTGTCTCTGCATCTCTTCAAAAAAGCAAGGTCATTCAGCAGTTTACATCTTTTTAAACGCAGTTCTTCTAACTTCTTGATGTTTCCGTGGATTTCCTGCCCATACAGGTTGGTTAAATGTAAGCGTAGGCTTCCGCGGCCGTTGTCTTCTTCAATAAAATTCTTCAGGGTATCAGACCGCATCGTCATAATTTTAAAATGCGCCAACGTTTCGGCCAGCGTTGCAGCTAGCCTTCATCAGGGCCTTACGTTAACTGCTAAATGAACACACCTGGATTCCTTAAATAGCTGCACGAGAAAACCGTGTCGTTACTTGATTGGCTGTACTAGGAGGAGGAGGAGGGGTGAAAGGTATGCTTTATTGGTGTTTCCTTTATTATCTGTTATTGGCTGAAATAGCTGTTTTCTATTGGTCTTTATATTAATCCACCCCATTGGAGGAGACGGACGAATAGCGAACAGGTGATGGCTGTGACGTCACACTGTTTCCATGCTGTCCAGAAGCCGGCTGCGGCGTGCCATTGCTTTGTGTGCTCGCGACCACTACTGTGGCTCTCCGCGTGTCCGCATGGGCCGCCTCGGCTCTGCCGCCGCTCCGTAGCCCTGCTATTGCAGGCAGCCAAGACCTCGGAAGCTTGTACCCGTCCTCTCTATTCATGTTGGCGGGTCTTTTGGCTATTTCTATCGCCTCTCTAATCTTTCTTTTGAAAGTGAGAGGCTGTTTCGCCAGGACGCGGGCTTCTTGAAAAAATATTGGTTTCCCGCACTCGTCTCGGTGTTCCGCCACTGCTGACTTAGTGTGTTGTTTCAGGCGGATATATCTTTCATGTTCCGAGAGCCTAGTGCTGATCGGACGTCCCGTCTCACCTATGTAAACTAATCCACACGCACAACCAATTTCATACACGCCAGCTGTGTGTAGTTTGTCAACTGCATCCTTGGTAGAACCGAGCATGTCTGATATTTTGTTTCTGCTTCGGAAAATTGGTCTGATGTCGGCTTTTCGTAGTATTTTGCCAATACTTTCGGTGACCCCTTGTACGTATGGTAACACAGCAATGCTCTGTGCCTCCTTCTCCTCTTCCCTATTAGTCTTCTCCCTTGTCGACATGGTGCTGTCTATCATCTGCTTCCCATAGCCATTAGTTCCGAAGATGGACCTGAGGTGTTCAAGTTCTGTCTTCAGATGTTCTTCGTCGCTTATCCTGTACGCTCTCTTCGTTAGCGTGTGCAGGGCGGACTTCTTCTGCGTGGGGTGATGGTGGGAGGAGGCGTGAAGGTACCTGTCCGTATTGGTTGGTTTCCTGTACACTTTGTGGCCAAGTTTACCATTAGGCTTTCGATAAACTTCCACGTCGAGAAAAGGCAGCACCCCATTCTTCTCTGTTTCCATTGTAAACTGGATTTTTCTATGCTGTTGGTTAAGGTGCTTGTGGAAGTTCTGTAACTCCTCTTCTCCGTGGGGCCAGATGACGAAAGTATCATCGACATAGCGAAGCCAACAATTTGGACGTAATGGTGCGGACTGGAGGGCTGTTTCCTCAAATGCCTCCATGAAAATTTCTGCTGCGATAGGCGATAGGGGTGAGCCCATAGCTACACCGTCAGTTTGTTCATAAAATTGACCTCTCCACCTGAAATAGGTGGTAGTCAGACAGTGGCGCACAAGCTCACATACATCAGGTGCCACGCGTTCTTCTAGGATGTTCACAGTATCTGACACTGGGACATTCGTGAATAGGGATTTGACGTCGAAGCTAACCATCAGATCGTGGTCCGTAACACGCATTTCCTTTAGGAGAGACACGAAGTGAGTGGAATCCTTAACGTAGGACTCGGTTTGATGCACTAGGTGTCGGAGCCTAGGTGCCAGTTCTTTCGCTAGGTAGTAGGTCGGCGAATTTATACTGTTTACTATGGGCCTTAAGGGGAAGTCGGGTTTGTGTACCTTCGGTACACCATACATCCTTGGTGCCTGTGTCACTTGCGGGATGAGTCTTCTGGCCTTGTCGAAATTGATTCTAGAGTGCTTGAGCAGTGCCTGCGTCGTTTTGATTACCTTGGCCGTCGGATCTCCCTGAAGTTTCTTGTAGATAGGTTCTGCGAGAATATCTTCCATTCGTTTGTTGTAATCAGTCGTGTCCAAGACTACAGTGGCGTTGCCCTTATCTGCCTGTACCACTACTAAGTGGGGGTTGTCCCTGAGTTCCTTAATGGCATGGTATTCCTCAGCGTTGATGTTTTGCTTCGGTGGCTTTGCTTTATTCAGAACTCTGACCGTTTCCTGCCGGATCTTCTCCGCCTCGGCCTGTGGCAGATGACGTACCGAAGCCTCTACGGATTCTATGATATCTTCTTTTGGAACTTGCTTAGGTGCGACTGCGAAATTCATCCCCTTGGCCAGGATTGCTGTGGTTGCTTCGCTCAAGGTGTGGCTGGAGAGGTTGACCACTGTCCGTCGCTTGTCCAGCGTCAATGTTTCGTCCGTGGCTTTCTGTTGTAGTTTGTCGTACTTTCTCATCTGGCGATTAGTAATACTATTGCTGGTCCTTGATGCTTGCTGAAAGGTTAACCTGTCGACTTTATCCCAGTCTTCCATCTGAAGTTTTCCGGCCAGAAATAGGTGCAGATCACACAAATTCCTGTTGTGAGCATCGAGACTTATGCGGATGTGGCGAATCCTTTCCCGTAGCAATGCTTTACTGGCTTTAACACAGATATTCCTCGCCTTGTTCGTTTTTATGTGAGACGTCAACCGCAAAGAATACGGCACAACACTCGTGTCTCTGCATCTCTTCAAAAAAGCAAGGTCATTCAGCAGTTTACATCTTTTTAAACGCAGTTCTTCTAACTTCTTGATGTTTCCGTGGATTTCCTGCCCATACAGGTTGGTTAAATGTAAGCGTAGGCTTCCGCGGCCGTTGTCTTCTTCAATAAAATTCTTCAGGGTATCAGACCGCATCGTCATAATTTTAAAATGCGCCAACGTTTCGGCCAGCGTTGCAGCTAGCCTTCATCAGGGCCTTACGTTAACTGCTAAATGAACACACCTGGATTCCTTAAATAGCTGCACGAGAAAACCGTGTCGTTACTTGATTGGCTGTACTAGGAGGAGGAGGAGGGGTGAAAGGTATGCTTTATTGGTGTTTCCTTTATTATCTGTTATTGGCTGAAATAGCTGTTTTCTATTGGTCTTTATATTAATCCACCCCATTGGAGGAGACGGACGAATAGCGAACAGGTGATGGCTGTGACGTCACACTGTTTCCATGCTGTCCAGAAGCCGGCTGCGGCGTGCCATTGCTTTGTGTGCTCGCGACCACTACTGTGGCTCTCCGCGTGTCCGCATGGGCCGCCTCGGCTCTGCCGCCGCTCCGTAGCCCTGCTATTGCAGGCAGCCAAGACCTCGGAAGCTTGTACCCGTCCTCTCTATTCATGTTGGCGGGTCTTTTGGCTATTTCTATCGCCTCTCTAATCTTTCTTTTGAAAGATATATCCGCCTGAAACAACACACTAAGTCAGCAGTGGCGGAACACCGAGACGAGTGCGGGAAACCAATATTTTTTCAAGAAGCCCGCGTCCTGGCGAAACAGCCTCTCACTTTCAAAAGAAAGATTAGAGAGGCGATAGAAATAGCCAAAAGACCCGCCAACATGAATAGAGAGGACGGGTACAAGCTTCCGAGGTCTTGGCTGCCTGCAATAGCAGGGCTACGGAGCGGCGGCAGAGCCGAGGCGGCCCATGCGGACACGCGGAGAGCCACAGTAGTGGTCGCGAGCACACAAAGCAATGGCACGCCGCAGCCGGCTTCTGGACAGCATGGAAACAGTGTGACGTCACAGCCATCACCTGTTCGCTATTCGTCCGTCTCCTCCAATGGGGTGGATTAATATAAAGACCAATAGAAAACAGCTATTTCAGCCAATAACAGATAATAAAGGAAACACCAATAAAGCATACCTTCCACCCCTCCTCCTCCTCCTAGTACAGCCAATCAAGTAACGACACGGTTTTCTCGTGCAGCTATTTAAGGAATCCAGGTGTGTTCATTTAGCAGTTAACGTAAGGCCCTGATGAAGGCTAGCTGCAACGCTGGCCGAAACGTTGGCGCATTTTAAAATTATGACGATGCGGTCTGATACCCTGAAGAATTTTATTGAAGAAGACAACGGCCGCGGAAGCCTACGCTTACATTTAACCAACCTGTATGGGCAGGAAATCCACGGAAACATCAAGAAGTTAGAAGAACTGCGTTTAAAAAGATGTAAACTGCTGAATGACCTTGCTTTTTTGAAGAGATGCAGAGACACGAGTGTTGTGCCGTATTCTTTGCGGTTGACGTCTCACATAAAAACGAACAAGGCGAGGAATATCTGTGTTAAAGCCAGTAAAGCATTGCTACGGGAAAGGATTCGCCACATCCGCATAAGTCTCGATGCTCACAACAGGAATTTGTGTGATCTGCACCTATTTCTGGCCGGAAAACTTCAGATGGAAGACTGGGATAAAGTCGACAGGTTAACCTTTCAGCAAGCATCAAGGACCAGCAATAGTATTACTAATCGCCAGATGAGAAAGTACGACAAACTACAACAGAAAGCCACGGACGAAACATTGACGCTGGACAAGCGACGGACAGTGGTCAACCTCTCCAGCCACACCTTGAGCGAAGCAACCACAGCAATCCTGGCCAAGGGGATGAATTTCGCAGTCGCACCTAAGCAAGTTCCAAAAGAAGATATCATAGAATCCGTAGAGGCTTCGGTACGTCATCTGCCACAGGCCGAGGCGGAGAAGATCCGGCAGGAAACGGTCAGAGTTCTGAATAAAGCAAAGCCACCGAAGCAAAACATCAACGCTGAGGAATACCATGCCATTAAGGAACTCAGGGACAACCCCCACTTAGTAGTGGTACAGGCAGATAAGGGCAACGCCACTGTAGTCTTGGACACGACTGATTACAACAAACGAATGGAAGATATTCTCGCAGAACCTATCTACAAGAAACTTCAGGGAGATCCGACGGCCAAGGTAATCAAAACGACGCAGGCACTGCTCAAGCACTCTAGAATCAATTTCGACAAGGCCAGAAGACTCATCCCGCAAGTGACACAGGCACCAAGGATGTATGGTGTACCGAAGGTACACAAACCCGACTTCCCCTTAAGGCCCATAGTAAACAGTATAAATTCGCCGACCTACTACCTAGCGAAAGAACTGGCACCTAGGCTCCGACACCTAGTGCATCAAACCGAGTCCTACGTTAAGGATTCCACTCACTTCGTGTCTCTCCTAAAGGAAATGCGTGTTACGGACCACGATCTGATGGTTAGCTTCGACGTCAAATCCCTATTCACGAATGTCCCAGTGTCAGATACTGTGAACATCCTAGAAGAACGCGTGGCACCTGATGTATGTGAGCTTGTGCGCCACTGTCTGACTACCACCTATTTCAGGTGGAGAGGTCAATTTTATGAACAAACTGACGGTGTAGCTATGGGCTCACCCCTATCGCCTATCGCAGCAGAAATTTTCATGGAGGCATTTGAGGAAACAGCCCTCCAGTCCGCACCATTACGTCCAAATTGTTGGCTTCGCTATGTCGATGATACTTTCGTCATCTGGCCCCACGGAGAAGAGGAGTTACAGAACTTCCACAAGCACCTTAACCAACAGCATAGAAAAATCCAGTTTACAATGGAAACAGAGAAGAATGGGGTGCTGCCTTTTCTCGACGTGGAAGTTTATCGAAAGCCTAATGGTAAACTTGGCCACAAAGTGTACAGGAAACCAACCAATACGGACAGGTACCTTCACGCCTCCTCCCACCATCACCCCACGCAGAAGAAGTCCGCCCTGCACACGCTAACGAAGAGAGCGTACAGGATAAGCGACGAAGAACATCTGAAGACAGAACTTGAACACCTCAGGTCCATCTTCGGAACTAATGGCTATGGGAAGCAGATGATAGACAGCACCATGTCGACAAGGGAGAAGACTAATAGGGAAGAGGAGAAGGAGGCACAGAGCATTGCTGTGTTACCATACGTACAAGGGGTCACCGAAAGTATTGGCAAAATACTACGAAAAGCCGACATCAGACCAATTTTCCGAAGCAGAAACAAAATATCAGACATGCTCGGTTCTACCAAGGATGCAGTTGACAAACTACACACAGCTGGCGTGTATGAAATTGGTTGTGCGTGTGGATTAGTTTACATAGGTGAGACGGGACGTCCGATCAGCACTAGGCTCTCGGAACATGAAAGATATATCCGCCTGAAACAACACACTAAGTCAGCAGTGGCGGAACACCGAGACGAGTGCGGGAAACCAATATTTTTTCAAGAAGCCCGCGTCCTGGCGAAACAGCCTCTCACTTTCAAAAGAAAGATTAGAGAGGCGATAGAAATAGCCAAAAGACCCGCCAACATGAATAGAGAGGACGGGTACAAGCTTCCGAGGTCTTGGCTGCCTGCAATAGCAGGGCTACGGAGCGGCGGCAGAGCCGAGGCGGCCCATGCGGACACGCGGAGAGCCACAGTAGTGGTCGCGAGCACACAAAGCAATGGCACGCCGCAGCCGGCTTCTGGACAGCATGGAAACAGTGTGACGTCACAGCCATCACCTGTTCGCTATTCGTCCGTCTCCTCCAATGGGGTGGATTAATATAAAGACCAATAGAAAACAGCTATTTCAGCCAATAACAGATAATAAAGGAAACACCAATAAAGCATACCTTTCACCCCTCCTCCTCCTCCTAGTACAGCCAATCAAGTAACGACACGGTTTTCTCGTGCAGCTATTTAAGGAATCCAGGTGTGTTCATTTAGCAGTTAACGTAAGGCCCTGATGAAGGCTAGCTGCAACGCTGGCCGAAACGTTGGCGCATTTTAAAATTATGACGATGCGGTCTGATACCCTGAAGAATTTTATTGAAGAAGACAACGGCCGCGGAAGCCTACGCTTACAAGAAATTTATGGTCACTCTTATAGACCAAAATGTGGGTGTCCCACTTTAGACATCAGCTTGTGCTTCTGGAATAAAAGAGATATTTAAGACCATATCGGTATATTCTTACAGTATGAATATGCCTGGGGTAGAAAGGTGGACAGGTGAATAGACATGGTTATCAATTAAAATGTCGCTTTGCAGTTGAACAAAGTCCGGGAGCAGTTAGGAGACAGAGGTGAGATTGTATGTATGCTTAGCTGAAAGCCAGAGCTACAGAGAACGTCCGCATGTGACCCTACACTCTGGCCGCTTCTTGCATCCAAGACGTGACTCCTCTGTTATGCTCCTTATTGGCCAGCCACAGTGGTAAAAGCGGCTGGTTTGTCAGCAGGTTACTGTAAGCAATTGCCCTTGCACTTCTTACAGGCATATAGATCACAGGGAAGTTAGGCTGCAAGAGCCTCTAAGACACGCAGTGTATACTGAAGTGGAAGAAAATTTACAATTTGCAACAAAAATTCACGAAGGACCCAAAATTGGCTAGGCGACCTGCACAGTAAAATATCTTGCAAAACATTGGTTTCATCTATTGTCCATCAGTCAGATACCATTACCACGCAGAACTAAATTTAACGCCGGACAAGAATTGTCACCTGCAGGAGACATTACACTGTTACCGTGTAGCACCACCTTTAGACTTGATAAAGGCTTCAGTGTGGCGAGGAAGAGTCCGTACAGGTTTCTCCAGGTTCTGTGTATCCAGCTGAAGCCTCTTAGAGCTATCGATGGGTAGAGTATTAATTGCTGCGTTTAACGTATTGTTTCAAATACTTGCAGGAATTTGGCATAGTTTTGATAATGGGTGATAGACGTGTGATACAGTGCCTGAGTGGTCCCTGAAGCGTAGGAATGCAAAACACCTGTTGTCATCTTGGAAGACTCGAGTGTCCACAGTACTCTTATCATGAAGACGTACAGGGAGAGGTATTACTCAGTCATCGAGAATCTTGAAATTAACTTCGTGGTTCATAGTCACGGTACCGTGATTCCCAAAACAGCTTTATGCATCATGACGACCAACTGCCTTTTGCGAGGTCCCCACTCCATACGCCCATTTCATGCAAATTGTTTCGCAATACTCACTGGAAAACTGGTTGAGAGGGACCTGCATTCGCTGACAGCAGCAGTTGCCATGGAGTTTGGAACTGATTGTCGTTGAGAATCCGTGATACTAGTCGTCGGTCCCTCTTGATTACAATCTCGTTACGATTTACGTCGTTACACTGTGTTACACGGCTGGCAGTAGTATACCATCTCTTGCAGAGACATATAAAACCACTCGCTCATGGAAGGATCCACTCCTAAGGATTGGAAAGTTGCGTAAGCCAGACCAATATCCAAGAAAGGAAATAACAGTAAACCGCTGAACTACAGAAGCATATAACTAACGTCGATTTTCAGTAGGGTTTGGGAACATATATTGTGTTAGGGTATTACGAGTTGCCTCGAAGAAAACGATTTGTTGACAAATAGCTAAACGGATTCAGATAACATCGTTCATTTGAAACGCAACCAGCTCTTTATTCTCATGAAGTAATGAGTGCTATGGACAGGGGATGTGAAATTGATTCAATATTGTTCCTGAAGGCTTTAGACATCGTTCCTCACGAGCGACTTCTAATCAACTTGTGCCTTTGGAGTACCGCATCAGTTGTTCGACTGGATTCGTGAGTTGCTGTCAGAACGGTCACAGACGGAAAGTCAGCTAGTAAAACAGGAGTAATATCTGGCGTTCCCCAAGGAAGTGTCATAGGCCCTTTGTTGTTCCTGATCTACATAAACGACATAGGAGCAATCTGACCAGCTCTCTTAGATTCTTTGCAGATGACGCTGTCATTTACCGTCTTGTAGAGTCATCAGATGCTCAAAATCAATTGCAAATTGATGTAGACGAGGTATCTGAATGGTACAAAAGTGGAAATTGACTGTAGATAGTAAAATGTCCGAAATCGCCCATACGAGTACCAAAGGAAGCCCGTTAAATCTCGGTTACACGATAAATTACACAAATCTAAGGGCTGTAATTAGGGATTACAATTATGAATAACTTAAACTGGAGCGTGTGTGGATAAAAATCTTGCATCAAGTTCGCAAAATTTCTTAACTGATTACCGGTTTAGCTCATTACCGAACCATCTTCAGATCAATGTGAAATGTTCTTCAGTGTGGGACACTCATTACACATCGTTGTATGTTTAGAACTAAGTCGCCTTATTCAAATAAAAAATTCCTAAAATGAAAGCCTTAGTTGGTTATGAAAGCTGACAACCTTAATCACTAAGATTTTCAATTTAGGATTTTTTGTTTAACCAGAGCGACCTAGCTCTAACAAGGGAACCTCCCCATCGCACCCCCCTCAGATTTATTTATAAGTTGGCACAGTGGATAGGCCTTGAAAAACTGAACACAGATCAGTCGAGAAAACAGGAAGAAGTTGTGTGGAACTATGAAAAAATAAGCAAAATATACAAACTGAGTAGTCCATGCGCATCATAGGCAACATGAAGGATAAGCGCCGTGGTCCCATGGTTAGCGTGAGCAGCTGCGGGCCGAGAGGTCCTTGGTTCAAGACTTCCCTCGGTTGAAAAGTTTACTTTCTTTATTTTCGCAAAGTTATGATCTGTCCGTTCGTTCATTCACGTCTCTGTTCACTGTAATAAGCTTAGTGTCTGTGTTTTGCGGCCGCATCACAAAACCGTGCGATTAGTAGACGAAAGGACGTGCCTCTCCAATGGGAACCGAAAATATTTGATCGCAAGGTCATAGGTCAACCAATTCCTCCACAGGAAAACACGTCTGATATATTCTATACGACACTGGTGACGGCATGTGCGTCACATGACAGGAATATGTTGTAGACCCATCTAACTTGTACACTTAGCGAATGGGTAAGAAGATTCTTCTACCTTGCCCGATTTAGATTTTCTTGCGGATGTGATAATCACTCCCAAAAAGTGATCAAAACATAAGAGTTTGTCACATAAACTGCAACAAATGAATGCAACAGTTTTACAGTCGCACAGTTTTCCCTGAGCTCTGTCAAAACATATGTTTTTAACGTTTTCAAATTTTTCTGTGTGTAGACCGTTAAATGCTGCATATGTCCAAGCAAATCTGAATATGTCCTGGAATTTTGGAGAGTGAAGTTGATTATGTGTGAGTGCCTGAACCTTGATAATTGTCTGAGAATAAAAAAAATGGTTCAAATGGTTCAAATGGCTCTGAGCACTATGGGACTTAACTTCTGAGGTCATGAGTCCCCTAGAACTTAGAACTACTTAAACCTAACTAACCTAAGGACAACACACACATCCATGCCCGAGGCAAGATTCGAACCTGCGACCGTAGTGGTCACGCGGTTCCAAACTGAAGCGCCTAGAACCGCACGGCCACACCGGCCGGCTGAGAATAAAAAATTAAACTTTTCGCCCAAGGAAAGACTTGGTCCAAGGACCTATCGTTCCGCAGCTGGTGGCCCTAACCACGGGACCACGGCCCTCGTGAGTTCACATTATCCTTTATGTTGCCTATCAAGCGCATGGACTACTCAGTTTGTATATTTTCCTTATTTTTTTCATAGTTTCACACAACTTCTTCCTGTTTTCTCAATTGATCTGTGTTCAGTTTTTCAAGGCCTATCCTCTGTGACAACATATAACTAAATCTGAGGGGACGGGGGGGGGGGGGGGGGGTGCGATGGGGTGGTTCCCTTGTAAGAAGTACGAATGTGTAGTGAGTGTCACACACTGATCTGAAGACGGCTTACTCAAGAGCCGAAAACGACAGTCAGTAAAGAAAATTTGCAGTGCTGACATAGAATTATTATACACACATGTTTTAAATCAACAGATAGCGTATTTCCTCCCATTAACAAAGTAAAAAGAAAGACATTAAATTGGGAAGATAACAAAGATAATTTGTGAGGAAAGCAAAGCAAAGATTGCGATTTATTGGCCGAACACTTAGAAAGTGCAACAAGTATACTAAAGAGACTGTGGGATCCACGTCAGGTGGAACTGATGTAGGGCGTCGAAAAACTTAAAGAAGCGCAGCTCGTTCTGAAGTACACGAAATAATGGAGAGAGTGCCACGGCCATCAAAGGTGACTTGAAGTGGCAATCATTAAAACAAAGACCTTTTCGTTGCGACAGGCGGCCGCGGTGGCCGAGCGGCTCTAGGCGCTTCAGTCCGGAACCGTGCTACTGCTACGGTCGCAGGTTCGAATCCTGCCTCGGGCGTGGATGTGTGTTATGTCCTTAGGTTAGTTAGGTTTAAATAGTCCTAAGTCTAGGGGACTGATGACCCCAGATATTAAGTCCTATAGTGCTCAGGGCTGTTTGAACCATTTCGTTGCTACAGGATCTTCTCGTGTAATTTCAGTCACAGACGTTTTTCTTCGATAGCGAAAATATTTTATTGGCGTCCACCTTCTTACAGAGAAATGACCGCCGTAATAAAATAAGAGCTAATAGAGCTCGCACAGAAATATTTAAGTGTTCTTTTTCCCGCGAGCCGTTCGAGAGAGACAAATTGTCTGATGGTGGTTCAATGAACCCTCTGCCAGGCACTTAATTGTGAATTGCAGCGTAATCATGCAGATGCAGCTGTAGGTATCTGACAGTCAGCACCGATACACCAACTGATCGGGAAACCTCATTTCCGCACAAACACGGTGGCTTGTTTTTTCCATTCTGTCACGTCTCCACGTCGTCCCATCTAACTGCACTAATTCCGTACAGCCGACTAATTCGCACACGTACACACCACTTCACACCACAACGTACGTCAGTTGTGGAGGATCACACAAAAAAGCGCCTGGATCCAGCTCTACAGCGTTACATAGCAGCCAGTGCGCTCTTTTAAAGAGGATGACTAATAATATCCTATCCAGTGAGCTTAGATACGAAAGATTCTAAGATGTGCGGCGCGTTACGTCACCGGTTCGTTTAGTCAGCACGTGGGTGTCACGAAGATGCTCATCCAACTCCATGCTGTAAGAGAGGCGTTGGGCATCACGGAGCAGTTAATTATTAAAATTCAGACAGAGCACGTTCCTCAACGAGCCAGAAGATACGCTACTCTCTGCCACACACACCCCTCGTGAAATGACTGTGACAGGAAAATCCGAAAAAAATCGGGATGACACTGACGATCAGAGGCAGCTGTTCTTTCTGTACATCGTTCGCGACTGGAACAGGTAAAGGAGGAATCGATGGGGGTGCCAGAAGTACTACTTTCTGCAATACTTTGTACACTGGGGACACGAGTATACCTGGGGAAATTGTCCAATCGATTCTTGTAGGCTTTCGGTTTCTGTTGACGGAAAATGTATTTGCTTGCTAAAATAGAAGTTCAGATCAAATGATCCTTGTACCTAACCACTTAGGAAAATTGTATGAAGATCCACTACCCTTTTTCCAGTGCCGTTCAACTGCTTCCCGCAATCAAACAGAAAATATCTGTAACAAAAGAAAGGGCTTAAAACATGAGAGGATTTAATTGTACTTAATTTCAAAAACTATACAATTGAAGACTTCATAACAAAAAACTGTTATCAAAGTTTTTCCTCGTTACCGTGATTTCAGCGCAATCGTGTAGCCATCCCCTACACTCACGGTTTGTTCTCGACAGACTTGTTGGAAACGTCCCTCGTCGTGAGTTAATGCACCCCAAAAATGTGGTGGTTCTACAGAAACAGCGTTTATCAAAATGTTTTCTGACAGAAACAACCTTTGTCGTTTGGCAAGAGCTATTTTTGTGTGAAAGCAGGGGACACTGCAATCTCAGTGTTCGTTGTCGCCTTCGTAGTACTTGTTGGATTATTGCAGTCTTCTCTCCGCAAGTGACAGTAGGCTGAGTGTTGTTCCTAAAACACTATTCACTGACCTAAAAAGCGGAAACATCAACAAAGATGGGAAAATATAGTAAAGGAGAAGAAGCTGATGGCGAGGAACACATGAATTACGCCGCAAAAGTGTTTCCTCCAAAAGTGTTGGAGATGACTGCAGGTTAGCAACGTTTACATTATTTATTTCCACAGGTAATTTTTTCCACCTGATTTACTTAATAGACAGGTGTGTAGGTGATCTGACCTCCGCTCGCTTTGGTTGCAGATGCAAAAGATTGCGGTGCTTTCAAAGGACAACAGCTGAACAAAGCCAACATCTTTTCTTAGACATCTATAGAATGCAATCAAAAAATGCACAAGACTCCTATTTGGCTGGTCTTATCTCTGGGGATAATGTGAGACAAAGGAGGTCACGCAAAGTATTGCGTAAACAGGGAGCAAGTGATGGCGAAAGCATCAGTTCACTGTCCAGTGCCCGTTTTGCACACATCATTGTTTTTTGTTATGAAGCCCGAGTGAGTTCTGATCCTACCACAACAGAGTAATCCGTTTGTAGTGTGCCGATTTTCGGCACGATTGTGTTCCGGCCGCGAGTGTTAAGGTCGATATTGGCCTCGCCAGAGATACTGCGGCGCCGAGTTGCCCTCTGGCGACGAGGAGAGGAGAGTTAGAGTGTACCGAGCGAGGAGGACGGAACAGCAGAGTGTTGGGGTCCAGAAGGTCGGAATGTGCATTAATAATTTTGGCACTCTGTGGTAATGAATTGATGGTGAAACCGAGACGCTTGGGAATTCAACGCCGCTGTGGAACGATAAGACGTGGGCTCTGCAACTGTATGGACGCAATTTACGGCGAGCTGTGGCCGATGTCGTTTGTGGATGTTTTGCCACGGCAGATAAACAAGACAGCGTGGGCCCAACCTGAACACGCTGTGCTGTAGCATGTTCGCCCACAATAAGGATGTAATGATATTGGAGAAGAAAGCAGTGCAATACGGTACGTGTATTAACCTTCAGTGACTTCTGCGGTGTTACTCATCTGTGTGGAGATTGAACAGTAACTGTCACTTTTTTAACGAAATTTACGAGTGTGTAAAAGTGTGGCCAATGCCGGATGGGCGTTTTCATAAAGTTATTATATTTCTTATTTGTGAACATGATTTTCTGTTATCAGGATTACTCATTGGACAGATTTGAAATTGCCAGTCCTGTGCCGTAGTTCAGAGGGTTATAAATACTGGAATTCGACAAATATGCCAATTATGAGTTTTGGATATGTTTTTATATCTGTGTGTTAAATGAAAGTGAATTTTGAAGTTTGTATGGTACCTTTCTACCATTACGATTCTGTAAGTTTTTATTTGGACGTGATGTTTGCTACTGTTATAGGTTGAACTTATTACCCGATTAATCAAAGGAACAGTTATTTAACCAGCTTTTCCATGAAGTGTTTTAAGACTTGTTTTTCAGTGAACTATTATTAATAAATTACGTGAATCAGCAATGGTGTGTAAGCAGTTTTTGAAGGCACCCATCTCCATTAGCCCGTCAACCATGGCCAGTTGGGAACGGACATTGATGTAACATTAGGTGACTCGAAGCTATTTGTTAAGTTGTGGCAACGCTAATCCTGTTGTTTGTTGTTCTTGTTGAAGTGGCTAGTCGCCCCTAAATTAAATACTAATTCCGCACAGTAGAGAGAGATTCGTGACTTTCCACGCTATCTTTCGAGATCGACTACGCATTGTCCAACAGCATTTGTTCTCAGACAACGGTTCTACATAGGGTATGAGAGGCAAGTACAATAGAACACCTCGCGCATTTCCTCTGCCATTCAGAAACCTTGTTGAACATCACATAAATTTATTTAAACCAAGGGTTTTGTCACTGCACATCCCGGATGAATTTGTCAAAAAGATATCCGCCTCTCACCGTGAAGAAAATGCACGAAGTTATTCTGGACGAGTATCAAATAAATATGCCCTACAAACTCTATTGGGAAGTGTTAAATACCTTCAATATATTCCGATATCCTCGGTCTGACACTTGTTCAGTATATGATACTTTAGACAAGCAGGTATCTGCTGCTAGCGCCAGTGGGAGATGTGGATTGATTGTTGAAAAAGAGGTTCATTTAAAAAAGCGGAAACTTTCTTAAAAAAATGGCTCTGAGCACTATGGGACTCAACTGCTGAGGTCATTAGTCCCCTAGAACTTAGAACTAGTTAAACCTAACTAACCTAAGGACATCACAAACATCCATGCCCGAGGCAGGATTCGAAACTGCGACCGTAGCGGAAAAACTTTCTTATTTCGGTCATCAGTCTTCTACTGGTTTGATGCGGCCCGCCACGGCTTCCTATCCGGTGACAACCTCTTCATCTCAGCACTTGCAACCTACGTCCTCGACGGTCATTGCCCTCTACAGCTGTCTGATGTCTTAACAGATGTCCTATCAACCTATCCCATCTTGTAAGTGTATTCCACATATTCCTTTCCTCTACGATTCTGCGCAGCATCTCCTCATTCCTTACCTTATCACTCCAACTAATTTTCAACATTCGTCTTTAGTACCAGTCTCAGATGCTTCGATTCCCTTCTGTTCCGGTTTTCCCACAGTCCACGTTTCATTACCGTACAATGCTGTGCTCCAAATGTACATTCTCAGATGTACATTCTCTATGTTTGATACTAGTAGACTTTTCTTGTCCAGGAATGCCTCTTTTGACATTGATAGTCTGCTTTTGATGTCCTCCCCGTTCCGCCCGTCATTGGATATTTTGCTACCTATGTAGTAGAATTCCTTAACTTCATCTACTTCGCGACCATCAATCTTGATGTTAAATTTCTCGCTATTCTGAATTCTGCTTCTTCTTGGTACTTTCGTCTTTCTTCGATTTACTCTCAATTCATATTCTGTACTCATTACATTGTTCATTTCATTCAGATCATCATGGAATTCTTCTTCACTTTTACTCAGAACAGTAATGTCACCAGAGAATCGTTTCATTGATATCCTTTCATCTTGAATTTTAATTCCACTACTGAACCTTTCTTTTATCTCCATCATTGCTTCTTCGAAGTAGAGATTGAAAATTAGATGCGAAAGACTACACCCCTGTCTTATACTCTTTCTAATCTGAGCTCTTCGTTCTTGATCGTCCACTCTTATTATTCCATCTTGGCTCTTCTACACATTGTATATTACCCATCTCTCCCTATAGTTTACCCCTATTTTTCTCAGAATTTTGGTTATGTTGCATCATTTTATCACATTGTCAAACACTTTCTCCAGGTCGACAAATCCTATGAACATGTCTTGACTCTTCTTGGTCTTGATTCCGTTATCAACTGCAATGTCAGAATTGCCTGTTTGGTGCCTTTACTTTTCTTGAAGCCAAACGATCGTCATCTGATACATCCTCAATTTTTTTCCATTCTTCTCTATATCAATCTTGTCAGCTACTTGGAGGTATGAGCTGTTATTAAGCTGATTGTGCAGTAATTTTCGCACTTGTCAGCTCTTGCAGTCTTCGGAATTGTGTGGATGATATTTTTCCGAAAGTCGTATGGTATATCGCCAGATTCATACATTTTGCATGCGAACGTGAATAATCGTTTTGTTGCCACTTCCCCCAATGATTTTAGAAATTCTAATGGAGTGTTATGTATCCCTTCTTCGTTATTTGATCTTAAGTCCTCCAAAGCTCTCTTAAATTCTATTACTGGATCCTCCTTCTCTTCTGAATCGACTTCTGTTTCTTTTTCTATCACGTCAGGCAAATCTTCGCCCTCATAGAGGCCTTCAATGTACTCTTTCCCCTGCATTTAACAGTGGTGTTCTCGTTCCACTCTTAATGTTACCACCCTTGCTTTTAATGTCACCGAAGGTTATTTTGACTTCCATATATGCTGTGACAGTCCTTCCGACAGTCATTTCTTTTTCCATTGCCTCAAATTTTTCATGCAACCTTTTCGCCCTAGCTTCATTGCACTTGCTAGTTATTTCATTCCTCAGTGACCTGTATTTCTGTATTCCTAAATTTCCCAGGATATTTTTGAACTTCCTTCTTTCATCGATCATTTTAAATATTTCTTCTGCTATCCATGGTTTCTTCGCAGCTACATTCTTTGAGCGTATGTTTTTCTTTCCAATTTCTGTGATAGCCATTTTTAGAGATATTCAATCCTCTTTAACTTCACTGCCTACTGAGCTATTCCTTATTGCTGTATCTACAGCCATAGAGAACTTCAAGCGTAACTAGCCATTCCTTAGTACTTTCGTATCCTACTTCTTTGCGTATTGATTCAACCTGACTAATCCCTTAAACTTTAGCCTACTCTTCATCACTACTAAATTGTCATCTGAGTCTGTCTGTTCCTGGGTACGCCTTACAATTCAGTATGTGATTTCGGAATCTCTGTCTGACCATGATGTAATGTAACTGAAATCTTCCCGTATCACCAGGTATTTTCCAAGTGTACCTCCTCCTCTTGTGATTCTTGACCAGAGTATTACCTATTATCAGCTGAAATTTATTACCGAACTCAATTAGCCTTTCTCCTCTCTCATTCCTTGTACCAAGCAACCTTTTCTCCTATTCCTTCCCCGACACATGCATTCCAGTCCTCCATGTCTATTAGATTTTCATATCCCTTTACGTATTGTATTACCCTGTCAATATCCTCATATACTTTCTCTGTCTCTTCATTTTCGTCTGCATGTATGCCTGAACTACCGTTGCTTCACTGACCTCTACTATATCTACATTGAACCTTTGCATTTTCCTTTTAAGATTCTTTAGCTTCCTTTCACGTTCAGGTTTCTGACATTCCACGCCGCGACTCCGTTGGTTATTCGATCTTTTTCTCGTGGTCCCCACCCCCTTGGCAGTGGCAGTGCCCTCCCTGAGATCAGATTGGGAGACTATTCCGGAATCTTTTTTCAGTGGAGAGATCATCATGAAATTTTTTTCAGTTATAGGTCACATGTGCTGTGGATACATGTTAGGTGTCTTCAGTGACGTGGTTTCCACTGTCTTCTGCATCCTCATGCGGTTAATCATTGCTGATTCTTCCGCCTTGAAGGGCACTTCCCCATCCTAAGGACAGAAGGGTCGTGTAGCTCTCTTCGCTCCTCCACCCTCTTTTAACACGGCCTGTGGCAGAATAAGGGTGACTTCTTATGCAGAAAGTCTTCGGCCGCCAATGCTGATTAGTAATCAAAATTAAAGTGGCTGCGGGTTTCGAACCTCGATCAAGGACGTTTCGATTAGTAATCGAAGAATCAAAGGCACTACCCCTCGACTACGGATGCTTGTGATGCTCGACAGGGATTAGTGAGTTTTTATCTTTCGATTAGATATACAGCCTTTCTGACTTTGACTCCTTATCTTGTTTAATGTCCTGTTTGTGTGATTACGTGCAATAATTGCATATGGTGAAATGGGATCTGCTTGAAACCAAATAAAAGTAATAATAAAGAATATTCATGGATAAGCCATAACGGCAAAATCAGAGTAAAAAAATGATTTAAATGCAGACGAACGGCGTAGATTACTTTGAGTCATGAATGGAAGCCTATAAACACTTTCCATGGCATCTTTGACATTTACATCGAGACTATAGTTTTTATGTCTCATAAGGCAATTTGTCAGCCGACCACAGAGAACAGGCTGAGCTGAATGAGTCAAAAGCGTGAAGAGGGCCTTTGAATCTAGACAATAGTGTTGTATTTCGGTCTTTGTATTTCTGAACTGTGATACATGTGTGGAAGCGATAGAGCGTGGACAGCTGAGGTGTCGGAAATCGAGTAACTGATGCCGAAGCAATGCCACATAACGGAAAGATAGTCCTGGAACACGTGATGGCTGGTCTGAGCTGGTTACTCTCATTTCCTTCCTCTTCTTCGTCTGTCGTTTCTTGTTACTAAAATTTTTCCTCCATAGAGCGGCCAATTGTTGAACCCTGCCTTCATTTCGGCAACATCCTAGTTGGACAGTTGTGCGCCATATCAAATGCGTTTGTATACGACTCGTTAGAGTATTTTCCTTAGGACGCATCAGTGACTTGTTCAACACTTAATGTCGGCTGTTTTCTAGAAAAATATTTGTTACTTCCTGCTTTTACTGGTTAACTTTGTTTTCCTAAGTAGCAGGCCACCAGAAAGCTTTTTTTGTGAAAACTGGTTTCATTCTAAAGTACTTGTGTATGTTTCTGAAATGGATGTTTGAACATAAAGTTGTTTTCATACGAGTGCCAACGTGTGTGCCTGTGTGGGTCAACGTATCTCTTTTGCTTCGGGAGCTCCAAACACCAATTAGCAGATTTTATTTTAGAGTTTTCGAATCGGCTGAGATCTTAGTTCATGATGACGTATCACTTCCAATTTACGAGGTATAGACAGAAATAACAACAGAAAAAGCTTCCAGGATTATCTTCCACACTGCCGCGAAGTGTACTCTGTTTTGAAACTTATCAGAAGATAAAAACTATGCTCTATACCAGGACACGAATGTGGTGTCTCGCCTTTCGCGAGCAACGCTATCACCGACTGAACAATCAAGACCGACTTGTGATACGCCACCATAATGTTTCAAAGATTAGTTGTAGAAACCATTTCCTAGGCTGTGGTTAAGCCATTTTTCCGCGATTTCCTTCCTTTGTCCCTCTAGGTATGCAGGAGAACTTCTGAAAAGTTTGGAAAGTAGGAAAGACTTACTTTGAAATGTAAAGCTGTAAGGGCGGGTTGCGAGTAGTGCATGGGTTGCTCAGTCATTAAAAGTATTGCTCACGGAAGGTAAAGTTCTGGGTTCTTGATCCAGTCCGAAATGCAGTTTTAACCTACAGAGAAGTTTATTTTTATTCTTTTTTTATTTTATTTCTGTAAGAGCTTGCCAAATCCGCCATCGCGGCATGAGGGTGCTGCAACGAAGGCTTATGCCGCTCTGAATGATATGGAAGCACCCTCTCTCCGGAGCTCCAGCAGCCTGTCTACTTAAATTTAAACATTGATGCACAGAGTCCGTTTTGTGCGGTTTTGTCATTTCATAACATTTACAGATTTGCATTGAGGTCAGGGCTTGTCTTGTACGGAATACTGAGGACTGAATCAATTCCAAACCTTTGTATCTGTGTACATTTCAAAATTCAAGTCAACTGTTACAAACTCACGCTGCAACTATAGCAAACGTAGTTATGTATTACTTTTACTATTTGATATTAGATGTAGAATAAATTAAATCTGAATTCTCTCTCCACGAACCGAATCTATTCCTCCCTCTTCTATCCACTAAAGAATCACAGAGTGCAAAGGAAGCTAGAATATTTCATTTATTTATTTCTCCTTTTACACCGTATATAGTAAGTAGTCTAAGCACTACGCTTCCAAAAAATGAGACGGCTGATATTTCTGTTATACACATATTCGTTGTAGGTTTGCTTCACTAAACGTAATTTTTTTGTTCAATTTCTAACACAATTTCTTTGTTTATAGTCTACAACAAAAAGCAGAATAATGTAAAACAAAACGTTATGGAAAGTGAAGAAATTTGACCAGGAATTAATAATCAGTATTCAAACAACATATTCACTGTACACGAATTTTATTAGTATTTGTAATGCTATTCTGTGTCGAACCTGAAGTAAATGGATGTACTTTACAGTTGGACATGGTTAACAAACGGTTCAATGACTTACGATTGTTCAGTGAAATATTTCATAAGTGGGAATCTACATCCACATGACTAATAAAAGATCATTAAGTTTTTCACACCACATGCGCCAGTGTATATGACTGTGTGGTAATGCTGGTGTCGTCCGAAGAACGATGTCACATGTCAGAGTTGGTAGCAGACGACAGAACCACAAATAAAAGCTGGGATACACTTGAGAGTTGTTTTTCGCACAGACGGTTTGGTATTCTCAGCTACTACTCTCAGAATTGTTTACACCAGGGGCGATTTTTTTCTGATAGTTCGCTTCCCGCGCCCGGGTTCCCGGGTTCGATTCCCGGCGGGGTCAGGGATTTTCTCTGCCTCGTAATGACTGGGTGTTGTGTGATGTCCTTAGGTTAGTTAGGTTTACGTAGTTCCAAGGTCTAGGGGACTGACGACCATAGTTTTAAGTCCCATAGTGCTCAGAGCCATTTGAACCATTTCTGATGGTTACTGTCTGATAGTTCCTTGCGAATACTTCCTGTAAGTGATAGTCCTGCAGGAGCAGATGTCGAAAGCGTTTACACACCGCAGGGTGACACTGTTAGTGAGAACTGAGAGATCACACTCTGCGAGATTTTTCTGCCGTCGTTCCGTGAGTGAAGAATGAGGTCGTGATGGAAGAGCGTAGGCCTCAGCTGCACTTTTAATACTTTTGGTGGCAAAGAGAGAACGTAAACGATCATGTTCGTGTTGGACAAGAGAGCGGATAAAACGGCGGGATGATTTTAGAGCACGCAAAAACCTCATTGTAGAGCTTGTGATGGAAAATCCACAATATCGAAATTTTATGAGAATGACACAGCGGTGAAGATGAAAAAAGTACTCTTCATAATTGCTCCTAAAATTACCAATCTAGCCACTATTATGCGTAAATTCATTAGTGTTAAAGGGAGACTGCTTTTCACAGCAAATTTGTAGCATCCTGTAATATTTGGTAAAGTAACAATTACGGTGAAATAACATTACACCAAATTCATCTACAGACGTTCAAAAACCAAATAGGATATCTCGTAACACAGTGTGTATCCATCGCGATAGTAGCCATAACTGTCTTGACAATGCTTGCACACGTTTATAAATAAGCTTGTTCCCCCCCCCCCCCCCCCCTCCCCCTATGGTCCACGGAACGTCTCACACCAGACGAGTGTAGCCCCTATGTTTGCGTGGTAGAGTAATAGTAGTCTGCGCATACGTGGAGAACTTGTTTGCGCAGCAAACGCCTACGTAGTGTAGCTGAAGCGAAATAAGGGGAACGAGCCCGCATTCGCCGAGGCAGATGGAAAATCGCCTAGAAAACATCTACAAACGGGCCGGCTCAGATTCGTGCCGGGGATCAGGCGCCCCTTCCCAATCCGGAAAGCCGTGCGTTAGATAATTCCCGCTTGCGCTTAGAGTGAGCAGATTGTTCTTACTTCGGCGTCTATAGCACGCCGCGTGTGTGTCGAATTTGAGTTTACTCAGTCTCGTGTGTGTATCGGCCGGTGTCGCATCGTTCTTGCCTAGCGATCTTTGTTGTTGGTTTGTCCTCTGGCGGCGGCGTTCTCTGTCTGCCCCATGATGTCTGTCAAGTCCACCAAGAATATTATCGTCGGGGCACCGTTCGTTTGTTTTGACAAGAGTACGCTTCAGATGCAACCGGGCTCGCTGGAAATAACCATCGGTTGGTTGATACGATTCGATGTTTCTCAGGTGTTGTTTAAGCATTGTGGTGATTCGGTTAGTCCAATCCTTCTTGCAAGTGCGGCGATATTTTCCGTTAGACTTTATAACCTGCCACCTGTAGTCCTATGGAGTTGTTCGGCATATCCGGTGGGAATGCTCGTCTGCTCAATGTCGCTTGCAATGTCACAGTGGTATCCGAACCGTAGAAATGTGTGTTCAAGAGAATATTCCTTCACATTTGTTTGTGGTTATCGGATTCATGTTATGTATGCGGAGCAAGAAGAAACGTGCTTTCTTTGTGAGGAAGCCGGTCGGGGTGACCGAGTGGTTCTAGGCGCTTCAGTCTGGAACCTCGAGACCGCTGCGGTCGCAGGTTCGAATCCTGCCTCGGGCATGGATGTGTGTGATGTCCTTAGGTTAGTTATGTTTAAATAGTTCTAAGTTCTAGGGGACTGATGACCTTAGATGTTAAGTTCCATAATGATCAGAGCCATTTGAAACCTTTGTGAGGAAAGTGGCCATCTCAGATCCAATTGCCCTCGCTGTGTTGCGGTTTTAAAGTCGTCCTATGAAAAACTTCATCCGTGGACACTAGCTGTATCAGTGTCTGCGCAGACTCTTGCTAGTACTTCTACAGCTTTAGAGGACGTTGGGGAGTTATTGCCTCCCCCACTCCACGACTCCCTCCATGCGACTTTGCACCGTTACTGGCACATTCAGATTGGGCCCCTGCTGTTGTTAAGGCGCCGACATCGGTAACACAATTTGAACGCCTTCGGACTCAGGATGCTGAAGATTTTGGTCACTCTTTCTCAATCTTGCCTCTCCTAGACAGTGGTGGTGGGAGGTATTTCTTCCAGTGGTGATGCTTTGAATACTGACGTTAATTGCGGTTCTTGTTTCTCCAAGGCTGTTTCCGTTGTTGTTGAAGTGAATATTGCATCTATGTCCTCTCCTCCATCCGTAGGATCGTTTGTTCCAGTGGGTTCCGGTGATGTAATGGAGACACGGTCTGTTGTTCTGCCTTTACAGTATTCTAGTGCAATACCATTCCTTCATCAGTCCGATACGATAGAGTAACACGTTACTGCGGATGGACTGTCTTCCAGTCTTCCAGTCTTCCAAGTAACCAGATGATGCAGACAGCTTCAGACGCTGCATTGCCTGTCTCTTGTGTATCTGATGATGAGTCCATCGCTCCCTGTCGTGTCCTCGATTCCGTTGATTGGGGTGGGGACGCCACTCTCACGGCAGTGGACCTTAGTGAGCCCCCTGACCTTCCGCTTCACGGAGTGATGTGGAACAACGTTTTCAACCTGAGCATGAGGTGTCGCGCCGAAAAAAATAAACATGAAGCATGGAATATGCACCTTGCGATGGAGAGGATTCGAGTCCTGTACCTTCGTTCTCGCCGACCGCCGGTGTTGCTGAGTGCGGAACGTGATGAGTAGATTCCTTTCTGGATCTACTTTCACGTCTTACATGTGTTAATTAGTGCAGCCATATGGGTTTCGTAATATAATTGTTAACAGAATAAGCTCTCCATTAGTGCTTATTGCGTTACGACAGTTTATTTATGATTGTGTGTCTGCAAGAAGCGTTATTCGATTTGTTTTGTCTCCCTGAGTATTCTACGTCTTTGATATTGCACGGGAAATTTCTACTGGCATGACCATACTTTATACACCATGTTACAAAAAGGTGCGGCCAAACTTTCAGGAAACATTCCTCACACACACATAAAGAAAAGATGTTATGTGGACATGTGTCCGGAAACGCTTAATTTCCATGTTAGAGCTCATTTTAGTTTCGTCAGTATGTACTGTACTTCCTCGATTCACCGCCAGTTGGCCTAATTGAAGGAAGGTAATGTTGACTTCGGTGCTTGTGTTGACATGCGATTCGTTGCTCTACAGCACTAGCATCAAGCACATCAGTACGTAGCATCAACAGGTTAGTGTTCATCACGAACGTGGTTTTGCAGTCAGTGCAATGTTTACAAATGCGGAGCTAGCAGATGCCCATTTGATGTGTGGATTAGCATGGGGCAATAGCTGTGGCGCGGTTCGCTTGTATCGAGACAGATTTCCAGAACGAAGGTGTCCCGACAGGAAGACGTTCGAAGCAATTGATCGGCGTCTTAGGGAACACGGAACAGTCCAGCCTATGAATCGCGACTGGGGAAGACCTAGAACGACGAGGACACCTGCAATGGACGAGGCAATTCTTCGTGCAGTTGACAATAACCCTAATCTCAGCGTCAGAGAAGTTGCTGCTGTACAAGGTAACGTTGACCACGTGACTGTATGGATAGTGCTACGGGAGAACCAGTTTTTTCCGTACCATGTAGAGCTGATTGGCCTCCACAGGTACCCTTCTGCATATGGTTCATCCAACAATGTGTCAATCCTCATTTCAGTGCAAATGTTCTCTTTACGGATGAGGCTTCATTCCAACGTGATCAAATTGTAAATTTTCACAATCAACATGCGTGGGCTGACGAGAATCCGCACGCAGTTGTGCAATCACGTCATCAACACAGATTTTCTGTGAACGTTTGGGCTAGCATTGTTGGTGATGTCTTGATTGTGCCCCACGTTCTTCCACCTACGCTCAATGGAGCACGTTATCATGATTTAATACGGGATACTCTACCTGTGCTGCTAGAACATGTGCCTTTACAAGTACGACACAACATGTGGTTCATGCACGATGGAGCTCCTGCACATTTCAGTCGAAGTGTTCGTACGCTTCTCAACAACAGATTCGGCGACCAATGGATTGGTAGAGGCGGACCAATTCCATGGCCTCCACGCTCTCCTGCCCTCAACTCTCTTGACTTTCATTTATGGGGGCATTTGAAAGCTCTTGTCTACGCAATCCCGGTACCAAATGTAGAGACTCTTCGTGCTCGTATTGTGGACGGCTGTGATACAATACTCCATTCTCCAGGGCTGCATAAGCGCATCAGGGATTTCATGCGATGGAGGGTGGATGCATGTATCCTCGCTAACGGAGGACATTTTGAACATTTCCTGTAACAAAGTGTTTGAAGTCACGCTGGTACTTTCTGTTGCTGTTACTTCTCTTCAAATCACATTAATCATGGAATGGAAATTCCATGATTAATGTGATCTGAAGAGAAGTAATAAAATGACCTCTAACATGGAAAGTAAGTGTTTCTGGACACATGTCCACATAACATATTTTCTTTCTTTGTGTGTGAGGAATGTAAAGTTTGGCCGTACCTTTTTGTAACATCCTGTAGGGACGGTATTCCGTTGACGGACTTTGAAACACTGGTTGACGGTCGGGGCATAGTGTCGTTTTTATGACCTCGCCTTAATTTTTCTTTGTGCTCCATCTGCTGGGGCCATACATATGCATCCTCGCGCTTTTGTGAGGAGGATGCCATTTACTTACTTGAAGATCCGCGAAAAATTTAGAGGGGGGAGGTTTTTACTGCGTCTTACGTCCTGTGGATCAGACTGCCAATTATAACTAATGCCATGAAATTGATGATATGGTGGAGTCGTTGAGTCTACAGAACGCATGGATCTGCAGATATCTCGCATTAGTGCGTTTTACGTATTTTACAGTTGCTTCTACTAGTCGACTGGACCGTTTTTATTTGTATACTTCCCAGTGTATTCAACTTTTATCAACTGATGTAATTCTTGCCGGTTTCACTGACCACTGCTCTATTTCAATGACTCTTAACCACATACCGCAGCAGGTACACCTTTCTCGGCCTATTTGGAAGCTAAATTAGTAGTAAGTGGGTACGTTGGGGGCGCTAGGTATGTTTTTCATGCACAACCTTTTTCATGAATTTTATAAAACTATATACAGGGTGTTTCTGTAAGGGGGTGCAAAAGTGTAAAAGGATGTAGAGAATGCTCCACTGAAAATTTGAGGTAGGGCACCTGGGGTCGGAGCAGTCAGCTTAAGGAAATGTGGAAGTGAACTTGTGTATCGCCTTGTCTAGCGTTACTGTTTTCCAGCTTATTTACAATTAACATGCGTACATGTTTACACGTGCTGTGCTGTTTGCCGCGCGGAGTGGCCGAGCAGTTAGAAGCGCTATGCCACGGGTTGAGCGACCCCTCCCGCAGGAGGTTCGAGTCCTCCCTCGGGCATGGGCGTAGATGTGTGTGTTGTTCTTAGCATAAGTTAGTTTCAGTAGCGTGCAAGTCTAGGGACCAATGACCTCAGCAATTTGGTCCCGGAATACACACACACACACACACACACACACACACACACACACACACACACACACACACACATGTTCTCTGTGCTGTTTATTTACATTTACATTCTTTATTTCTTACAAGAAAACAAGGAGGACGGGCCTGATTGTTAGGAAGTCAAGAAGCAGGTTTTGTTTACTTTACTTATCCATAAGAGGACTCTGTTGTATCGTTGATTCATAGCATAGACTGTCATGGGACAATGTAAATACGATACAACATGACGATGCGCCGCCTCACTTCAGTATAGATGTCCGCACCTATTTCAATCCTGTATTTCCTGGTCTCTGTATTGGAATAGATGGTCCTATTGCAGTCACCTGACTTGAATCCTCTTGATTATTTCCTACAGGTGTGTCTAAAGTCACTTGTGTTTGAGATTCCAGTGGATAGCGAAATGGAATTAATTTCTAGAATTGTAGCTGCCTGTGATGTCCTTTGGAACACACATGGAATATTTGTCAGGGTGAGTCAGAATGTTGTTTGCCGATGTCATGCTTGCACTGAGGTTGATGGCCGTCAGTTTCAGGACATTTTGTAGGATAAGGTTCTGATGGTACGTTCATTGTCATTGATGGTATTTGCAATTGGCTGTAACTAATGTAAATAAAAAGTACACAGTAAAGTGATTTTATTCATATTATCTCCTTACGGTGTATTTTACAACCCCAGGTTTCCTACATCAAATTGTTCAGTGGAGCATCTTCATCGTACTGTTACATTTTTGCACAATATTCCAGAAATACACTTGAATTTTATATAACATATTAAAATATATAACTTTATAAAATTCATAAAAATGGTTGTGCATTAAAAACAGGCCTATTGCACTCAATGTACCCATTTACTACTATACAGTATATTGCATAGAAAAGAATGAGCATTTTGCACACACTAGAATTTTTTAAATTCATTTTAGTGTATCAAATTCAAGGGCTAATGGCCACTTAAAAATAATAGTGGCGAACCGCATGATCTGGTATTCACTACGTGAATTACAGACTGCACAGGATCATGGTAAAAAAATCAGAACAAAAATTAAAGGCATTCATGTAGTGAATTCCAGATCATAAAATTCACCACCATTATTTTTGAGTTTCTTCCCTGCACTCTCTGAGTATAATATTCCCTCCTTCAAAAATTGAAAATGCCAACCACTAATTTCAAGTATCTGTCTGGAAAAACTATTTTAAATTCATTATTCAATTCAAAACATATTTTATCTCTACATCGAGTATTGAAATATTCACAAGTGATAATGTAACATAAAAAAGTTACTTTCCACATAATAACCCTTACAACTGTACCATATTGTCATTAATAGAATTTACATCTATATTACTAATTGGTCATCCAGTAGTATCTTATAAAATATTTGTAAATTTATAACATACTCAGTTTTACTCATATTTTGTTGTTGTCCAAATTTTTCCCATAATGAATACAGATATGTCTTAGCAGTAGTTCATTTTCCAGGGATTACTTTTCATTTTTTTACATCTAAGCCAAAATCTGTTTTTTAGATGTTTTATGTATGTATTATTTGTTTTAATCTTATGTTTACTGATTTCTAATTTTATTTTCGTAAAGTCTTCACACAATTTTTAAACAACATGTTGCTTTGGATCAGTAGATCAGTTGTTAAAAGTTCCAATAAAACTTCTTTTGCCATCATTGCAATTAGATTTATTTATTCTTTCTTGTGCACATTTTACGCAGAAAGGAAACAACAGTTTTTCATCTTTATTAGTCTTCATTCATACAGGTAAACCAGGATGACACATTCCTCAGGAGCCTACTACTTTATATTTTATAAGCCCATTCCATTCACCATTATAATATTTTGGGTTATATGCTTTGTTGATTGACCAACAGGATAATAGTCATAATACCATACAGTTTGATAGAGATTACACACCTCAATATATCTTTTTGTCATAACACTATTGCTTAAGCTCTTAATTTTATTACATTTGTATGACCATAAAAAAGAATCTTTTGATTCAGTGGTTTGACAGATTCAGGCAACTATTTTAATTTCTTAAGTTTTTTTATATACTGCTGAGTTAATCCAATTACATTCCTACATCTTGGCTAAATTATATCCTGAATTTCGTATTTCTGTTATAAATGATCTATTGATTCTCATTTTTGTGTTCAATCGATTTAGTTTCGAAACATCTTTACTACCATGTCAAAAACAGCCATGGTATCAAGAAACAGTATTGATTTCTTTATCAAAGGAATCTGTTTTAGCTCCAGCTATATTTACTTCACCTACATTAAGAGCATTTTGAATATTATTTTTATTTAAACTATTTAACAAAACTCTAGATTGTTTACAATAAGTTTCCTTTTGTTCTTTATCCAGTACAGAAATTGTATGGTTAGGTAAATATTTAGAACTGTATATAGTGATACAAGCTCCAGCAGTTATTAATAACATAATGGACCTATATTAGTTATTTCTAGGCATTGTTTTCTTAGTTCTAAACAATCTCTTTTAATATATCTACATCAGTATTACAGTATTCATTAATTTCTTTCCTCGTATTGAACATACAATTTTCTTTGATTTTTTGACTATGCCATTTGAGAAATAGTTCCCTATTTTCCGGTTCCATAGAGCCAGCTCAATAATACTTGATATCAGGAATCAGTACTATGTAATTTTCATTTTCCTATGTATTAAATAAATGTGGGAAGTAACCTTTCCTTAATTCTTTCAAATCAAATGTTTCTAGAGCTTTACTAAGTATACCTTGTAGAAAATTACATCTATCTATAATTTTAGGCAGAATTGTTCTCTAATAACATTAACTAAGTTCCTATGTAGATAGTATATGTCTTTATTGTATTTTCATCACAGTACTTCAGAATGAATTGTGAATCATAATGCCTAGCATAATGAGCTATAAATGTGTAGTCATTATGTTCATCAGACACCATCCACTTACAGAATTCATCATTTATTTTAAATTTTTAAACAGTATCACAGTTAAAATTTTGAACTATTATGAGATTTGGAATATGTAACTTTTTTTCTCGTTTAACTTCATAATGAAACGTGTACAGGTACAAGGAATTCTGTTTGGATATTATTTTTTACAACATATAAACTGTTGTCCTGTAACTGTAGTATTGCATTTCGAACATTAAAAAAAAACATAATTCTTTTACTGTTCATTATCATAACGCAAATGGTTATTTCGTTTGTATACAGTGATTAAATAATTCACAAAATCACATGTGTGATGTGTATATTGTTGATCTGTTACCTTCGAGCTCCATGTTGTCACAGCATTTGTGACGTCTCCTATTGCTATCTATTGCCACTTCCACCATCGGCGAAGGTGTAATTTCCTGTTTCTATGCCTATACGGTAGTCTTCACCTCGTCGAGATAAGTGAAATGGAGGCGACACAACACCGTCATTGCAGTCAGTATTTGTTACTCAGTAAATTTAAATTCAAATTATAACCATCAGTTAGCGGTGTTGTTTAGCCGTTGCCCCTGAAGATACTCATTAACAGTTTCTAGGCGGTCGCTTCGTGTTTAAAAATGAATTTACATCTTTGATTTTGCATAGCACTTCTACACCGAATTAATTCCTTCAAAAGTGACAGGGTTCATTTAATCACTTTATTTGATATAATTTACTGTGAAGGGGATTCATACTTGAGCCTGGTAATAAATGTCTACAGTTGAAAGTCAAAGAAATTTACTTTTAATTACCCCGACTTTCAGTGAGGTTATCTGTTTCACGCAGAGGCGCATGAACTTAAGGGTCGAGAATATTCAGAACTACAACTCTAAAAGCTCGGACACTAAAATCTCAAACAGAAAGACTCCCTGATACTAAAGACTCACTAGAGACTGACAGACGCTACAGGAGCGAAAGACTAATAGACGAGAAAGACGTGAGAGAGGTTAACAACATGTACGTTGAATTTACTTAATTGTTATGAAACAAAAGGGACATTCGTTAGAAACTCTTTGAATAAAGCCCCTGGCTTCTTTGCATATAATTCTCAATTCCGTTGGTTCTTATTATTCTTTTATTTAATATTTCTGCTTTAAAAAGAGAATTCGTGATTTTATATGAAATATGGGAATTGTTCATGGCCAGGTCGAATGAACTATAGTTTTAAAAAAAAGACAGAATATGTAATGAGGGGTTATATGATGCATGGCTGAGTGAATTAATAGTGTCTTGTAAATAATAAATAATAAATAAGAGCATGGGGTGACTGGAAGAGACAAGAAGGAATTTAAGAAAACTTAACATCACAGACGACACCATACAGGACAGGAAAAGTTTCGGGCGAATGACCAGTACTGCAGAATTTCCTATCCAACAACAACCACAACATAGTAAGGTGGTATCAAATGAACAGATGTATACCATCAGCCAACGCATGAAGAAGTTCTGGGAAGTTAGGAAGAAACGGATTATACCATGTCTTAGATTCTAAGGGGAGGGGGCGGTCTAGTACTGGCCAAATTCTGAAAAAAATGTGAAAGAGCCACTTTGGTTACAGATGTTGGTAACGATTTTTACCAAACTTGAGCCGCATGTGGTTTATCCATATGCCTGGTCTTGGAACCTTTGTCAGTTCTGGGAATTTCGCGTGTCGCTTTCCAGGAGTATCTTAATTTGCTCACTGCGTGACAAGCTCGCCCGTATTTTATGTAAGTGGCCAGACAATGACAATTTCCTGTGGCATTCTTGTTGCTATGTTTTCCGTTTCCTTACGTTTTACTTTCTTATGTAGCATTTACCTTCTTTTCCCGCTTTCTTTGCGTGTGTGCTTCAGTTTTATTAGGTCTGTCCACATTCGTTCCTTTTAATGTGTGCCAGGGCGCTGATGATCTCGACGTTGAGCGCCCATAAGCCCCAACACACACACTCACACACACACACACACACACACACACACACACACACTCCATATCTGGCAATGTTTTTTGATGTGAAAAGCTTAGAGTTTCTTTGGGATTAGGGATCCATGTTAAGCCGTAGTTCCGTCTATATCTGGCTGAGTAAGTCAGTTACAGTGCGAAGAAAGCGAACAGCCATCGCACCTCCAACATGGCCAGACGTAGTAAAGCACCGTGATGTTCAAACCAACCCTCTGGTTGGTGCCAACTTTACTAGCTTTAGCTGACTTCATAAGAGTAAATTGCATAGAGTTTCTAAGTGTTTCGAAATACCAGGGTATTGCGGTTTTTTACCATTTTGTCTTATTTTGGTATGAAATTTAATTCAGTAGTATAGCTGGGTTTGTATCTGCAGCCATAGACTTTCTTTAAAGTTTCGTTGCACAATCTACGTGCACACTCCGCATGCCATAGTATGGTGCGTGGCGTGTGGTATTCTCTACCTCTACAACTCATTTCCTTTCCTGTTCCACTCGCAAATAGAGCGAGGGAGTAACAGCTGTCTATATGCTTCCGTATGAGCCCTAATCCCTCTAATCTTGTCTTCATGGTCCTTAGCGAAATACGCGTTGGCGGCAGTAGAATCGTTCTGACGCAAGCCTCAAATACCGGTTCTCTAAATTTTTTCAGTAGTGCTCCTCGAGAAGAACGTCACATTCCCTTTTGAGTTCCCGATGCTTCCCCACGACGAACAGGTGGTCGCCCGTAACTAGCGAAATAAGTTCAAAGTTTGGAGGGAGACAATGGCACATTATGCCGCCTCCAAAAACACTTGAATAATAATTAACGGAAAAACATCTAATTTGAGAAAAATTACTTTGTTATATATACTGAATAGCTTCTTGAAAAACTAGAGGGTTATGGCATCAGAGGCGTACCTGGTGTGTGGAAAAAGTCTTAATCTCATAAACAAATGCAGAGACTCCATGAGAAACTGTAACGTATTTGACGCGTCATGATACGTTGAATGCCACAACGCTCGTCTGGGAGCACATTCCTGTTCATAACTGATGTAAATGGCGTTTATAAGGACTGAATAAACTGATCAAGCTTCTGCCATATTAATCGGAGGTTTCATGTGAAAAACGTCAGTGTCAGATGATAAGTGGTCAGTCGTACAAATAGTTCTCAGTAATCACATTAAGTCTCGCGATGCTGTCGTATTATGCTGTTTCAAACAAGTAAGAATGACTTAGTGGTAGGAGAAACTGAAATTCATGGTGACATAACAGATGGAATTGTGGGTGTAAAATTCTTTCTTGTCCAGCTACGTAACACACAGACGGAGTGTCAAGACTCGACGACTGTGATAATAGCTTGTTGCGTACAAATGTGGAAATGAAATTCTGGCAGATGGTTTTGCAAACGTTTAGCTAACTCATCACCAATAGTAGGCAAGCAAGACCGGAGTGGATGGATGTTTTGACTGCGACAACCAACATTTTCGGGTGCATTCTCACTGACGGTCAATTCAATGTCACTAGCCTTCAAACGGTGACCACTTCGCGTGATACGGGAAGTCTGCATCACGCCTTTGCCCAGTAATTAAAAGTGAAGGACAGTTCATCAGACAAAATGTATAATTTTGAAAGCAACACAAACGATAGTAGCTGCGTTTACTTAACACCAAAGAAAATTGCGTAATGGATGTCATTGTTATAGCGTATGTAGTAAAAGCAGGGAAAACTAAAATAAGAAATGCATCACACTTTTTTTTTTACAAAAAAGTCAAATGTCAGGATTCCTATGCTCCAGGAAAATACATAGACAGAGAATCACTTACTCGAAAGCATTAATCCCCTTGGTTTATTTCCTTGTCTTTTGTGTCTCATCTTTTTTCATTTATGAATTAATCTGAAAGAAAGTGAGCTGTTCACATTGCTTGCCGGTGAACTTTCACTAAAAAGGCTTCTTTAGGGCTGTATGTTCTCACTCGCCCGCAGTGTGCACTTCATCGATCTTCATATACTGTA
Organism: Schistocerca piceifrons; assembly: GCF_021461385.2. Classification (NCBI taxonomy): domain Eukaryota; kingdom Metazoa; phylum Arthropoda; class Insecta; order Orthoptera; family Acrididae; genus Schistocerca; species Schistocerca piceifrons. The sequence goes on from NC_060139.1 coordinate 671,139,923, forward strand.
TAACCTAAGTAGCAATCTGTCACGACAATAGGAAAACAAAGAATTAAATGAAATGGACAAGTAGGAAATGGACTCGTGCACTGAGGGTTCCGTACAAATTCAGTTATGTACGTATGGACAGTTCATCCACTTGGGAAACGAGAATCTCGACCATTTTTGCCTGTTACCGACATTCATACCAGCAAGATATCGGTCACAGGGATGCCAACGTCTTCTACAATGTTTTAATTTCAATAATATAAACGAGAAAAAAGTCATGCAGGATGTACGTGATGATTATTATAATAAGTTGTTCTCCATTCAGTCTGACTGGGTCGGAATGGTTAAAGTCAAACACTAGGCAAAGAATGACTTTGTTGCACATATGACGAGTTTCGCAATTTACCCATCAGATATCGACGAGCGATTATTGCAAGTAGATATAACGTTTCATGTTGTATATGAAACAAACAGTTAGAGACCACATGGATGTACTGTTTCGAGTTGTGTGTGAAATGCCATATACAGGGTGAGTCACCTAACATTACCGCTGGATATATTTCGTAAACCACATCAAATACTGACGAATCGATTCCACAGACAGAACGTGAGGAGAAGGGCTAGTGTAACTGGTTAATACAAACCATACAAAAATGCACGGAAGTATGTTTTTTAACACAAACCTACGTTTTTTTAAATGGAACCACGTTAGTTTTGTTAGCACATCTGAACATATAAAAAAATACGTAATCAGTGCCGTTTGTTGCGTTGTAAAATGTTAATTACATCCGGAGATATTGTAACCTGAAGTTGACGCTTGAGTACCACTCCTCCGCTGTTCGATCGTGTGTATCGGAGAGCACCGAATTACGTAGGGATCCAAAGGGAACGGTGATGGACCTTACGTACAGAAGAGACTGGAACAGCACATTACGTCCACGTGCTAACATCTTTTTATTGGTCTTTTTCACTGACGCACATGTACATTACCATGACGTGAAGGACGCATGAATTGGCCAGCCAGTTCTCCTGATCTTACACCTCTGGACTTCTTTCTGTGGGGTACGTTAAAGGAGAATGTGTACCGTGATGTTCCTACAACCCCAGAGGATATGAAACAACGTATTGTGGCAGCGTGCAGCGACATTACACCAGATGTACTGCGGCGTGTGCGACATTCATTACGCCAGAGATTGCAATTGTGTCCAGCAAATGATGGCCACCACATTGAACATCTATTGGCCTGACATGTCGGGACACACTCTATTCCACTCCGTAATTGAAAACGGAAACCACGTGTGTACGTGTACCTCACCCCTCATGGTAATGTACATGTGCGTCAGTGAAAAAGACCAATAAAAATGTGTTAGCACGTGGACGTAATGTGCTGTTCCAGTCTCTTCTGTACGTAAGGTCCATCACCGTTCCCTTTGGATCCCTACGTAATTCGGTGCTCTCCGATACACACGATCGAACAGCGGAGGAGTGGTACTCAAGCGTCAACTTTAGGTTACAATATCTCTGGATGTAATTAACATTTTACAACGCAACAAACGGCACTGATTACGTATTTTTTTATATGTTCAGATTTGCTAACAAAACTAACGTGGTTCCATTTAAAAAAACGTAGGTTTGTGTTAAAAAACATACTTCCGTGCATTTTTGTATGGTTTGTATTAACCAGTTACACTAGCCCCTCTTCTCACGTTCTGTCTGTGGAATCGATTCGTCAGTATTTGATGTGGTTTACGAAATATATCCAGCGGTAATGTTAGGTGACTCACCCTGTATACATCCAATAATCGCTCCTGGATATCTGCTGATGGATAAATTGTGAAACGCATCATATGACCAATAAAGTTATTTGTCTGATGTGTGACTTTAACCATTGCGATTCAGTCAATCAGAGTATACAACTGCCGATTACATTAGTTTCAAGCTGGACGTCGGATAACAAATGACTAAAGAAATGCGCTTCCTGATTTATACTTATAAATCAACAATTTTCGGATTTTAGCTTCGGTTTTACTTTGAAACTTTGTCATGTCAAATTTTATGATTCTAGGCCAACGAGAAGTGCCATGTATGTTTTCATGAGTGAGTCTGAGAGTATCAAAATATGTGACGTAAATGGCCGTATCTTTTGACTGAACTGCCTTAGAGGCTTCAAATTTTTATATCGCCAAGGGACCGAAGGTCTTAATATTTTAACTTTTTCCCTAAGAGAAAGGAATCTTAAGAGACGGACGAAGAGACAGAGTCAGATAAGAATATATATTCGAGTGATATAATTATAGATTTACAGCTTTCGGATATTTTCGTTTAGCTGTAAAGTGAAACTTTTCTGTCAGCCAATTTTCATGATTTTTTTAACCAACGGGAAGTATCCTATGCGTTTTAATGAGTGAGTTTGCCAGTCTTAATATATGTGACGGCATAAATGGCCGTGTCTTTTGATATCAGTGACTTAGAAGTTGCAATCTTTTACACTAGCAAAGTACCATAAACCTCTACATGTGACATAAATTTCAATCTGATACATCTACACTTTCCTTAGAAAAAGGGTTTCCACAGTTGGACAGACGGGCAACAAAACGATCCCAGGAGGGTTCCGTTTTCACTGACTGAGTCAGGAACCCAAAAAGTAAGTAGTAACAAAGGCGCATGATCAACAAAATAAATAGGGCCAGTGAGAGCATATTAACATAAGATGTTGGCCGGAGTAGCGGGATGCAGTCTCGTGACATTACCGTTTCGTCAGTGCAGTAACGACGCAGCAGACATTGTTCCTACTGAGCTCTACCTTTAGAAATGCACTGCGTATCGTTTCGACGTCACATTCAAGAGTAACTCGACCTTCAGTCGGCAGGTGGGAGGGAAGTGGTAGGAGTGGTGTGTTGGAGTGGGGACGGCGCAACACGCAACGTGGATCGCTGGCAGCTGGAGCGCCGTCTTTGGCGCGTAGTGAGAAGTGAACAATTGTTTTATTCAGCAGAGCGATTTCATTTAAGCTATGTAACTTCACGGGCATGCAAACATAACACTATTTCCATATTTCATCTTCTATTCTGAATATTTCTTGGTTTTAAATGAAAGCAAAATCAATTGAAAGGTTGAAGATCTGTCGGTATAGTTACTCATGTTTCGATATTACGGAGACATCTTTACAATTTTAGGTACTGCTATTGACATCAAACACCGTAACGAATTTCGTATTCGTACGTCCGAACTACCGCTAGTCAAACAGATTCAATGTGAACAGTGTAACACTTCTTCGAATATATCTCTAGCTTCAGTCCAACTAGGGAACGCTCCCGCAGTGACGAGCAACACTGAAGAGTCAGCTGGATGAGCGTTTTGGAGCCGAGCATCTGCATTGACGAAATACCCAACTTCTTATTTGTGGATGATAGGGACAGAAAATAGTGTTATTGTGCACCAATTCACTTACGACGAAGCAGGTTTCGACGTATACGGTCATCATCAGCTAATATTTCATTAGTGTACAGAAAGGACATTGTGCACAAATGGAGCAAAACTTGAAAACAAAAGCTGTCGCCAGATCTACGGAGTATTTCGTATATCGACATCTCTCATCTTACGTTAGTTCCGTATAGAATTATATAATAGCCAACATTCACTTACTATTTAGTATGGTGAGATATGAATAAGGGAGAAGTGCACTAACAGCGGATACCAATGTCAATAACATAGTACGAAGAATGCATGAAACACAATTACATACGTACATGACATGGACTATAATTCTTAACAGAAAGTACATTTTGACACCAATTACATCAGAAGGAATAAATGGATAATGTGTAAGAGTGAGGGAACTCAAAATTAATTAGTATTCCTTTCCTGTTGGGCGGAGGGACGCAGTTGAAAAATCGCCATCTGCGGAATGTTTGTTTTCATAAACGCAGTTTCCTTGTTTGACGAATTTTTGTTTCTCTCCTTGTATGCCCTAAAAACTATTCCTTTTGAAATTTTTTTCTCACTGCAAGGAACAAGAAAGAGTGCCAGGATCAAATTGTGGCCAAAATGTAGCTGTATTCGTCACTATGTGACCAGGAGTATCATTGTGCTGGCAGAACAAAGCTTTTATCGTCACTACGTAGACAATTTTTAACTGCCGACGCAAACAGAGAAGTGTTATATGATTAACGTGTGTATCAGTGTATCTGTCTGAGGCGTCGTTGCTTCCAAACGGAAGGTTCGATTTTAACCCAGTTTTTTTATTTGAAAGCTGTTTTAATCGGTATGGTCCTTAGGTATGTACCATGAGAGTCTGTTCAGCCGTTTAAATTTCCACAGTTAAATTAAGTAAAAACGTTTTGCGCCGGTGCGCTCTTTTGATTTACGCTATGTAATACATAACAGCTACATAATGTTACGTAGTAATTGATTGTAGAGCTCAAAAAGTTCCAAATAAATCCGCGATGACGTTTACCTTTTACGTTTGGTCAACAAGGATGAGTTCTGTCGTTTGAAGTCCCCGATTTCAGCACCTACAAAACAGAAAATGGAAGACCGTGACTCAACTGTAAAAGATAAACATATGCTCGAGCAGAATCTTTTGTAATTCTTTTTTTGGCCTTCAATTCAATACTAAATCACATGATTTTACTCTAATAGTTTAGGCAGCTGCTGCAAGAGAGCGCAATGGGAGCCCACTTTCTTCCGACTTCATTTAGGATTATCGCCACTGCTTCTTGGTTATGTTACTTAAAATAGCTAAATCTATACTAAAACATAGTCAATGAATATATGTGTGAATTAAAAAAAAGAAACGCGTAAATCGCATAAGTGAAAAAGACCTCGCGTCGCAATTTCGTGTTTCCTCTTGGAAAATATTTGTGAATGAGGGGGCAGATTATCGGTCCACCGAGGCAACTAGCATAATATAAAGTTTAAAATACGTGAAATAAGACTTGAAATTAAAAGTTAAAAAAGCCACAAAAGACATATATAAAGTAAAAAAACATATATTGCCCCTTTAAGTTTAATACTATAACCCTGATCCAAGCGTCGTCGCGTTGGGGGGCCACGAAGTAAATAAAATGAAAACAGAATAAATCTAAAAGCGATATAGTATGAAATTTAAATACAAGTAAGCTGACTACGCAACGTAGGCGCATATCAAAACAATAGTATCAAATCGTTTGGACTAATTCTTAATTAATTTACTCCGAAAAATTCGTAATACAGACAAGACTGTCAACGAGCCCGCACTCACGCGACTGCCCGTTCGCCACACTTGATCAAGCTCTGCTCGCAGTTAAATGAAGCGTGAGTCAGTACGCTATCACCAAATCACTGCTGACATAGGCCTTATAAGATAGATCAATGCATGAATCTAAGTTCGTACGTAATTATGTAAAATATGATACCAAATAAGTAGTAAGTAAATGGTAGGCTAATTAAAGACGGATAGATTTTCGTATTATGCATAATAAATAATTGTAAGTTCATTATCTATTTTGGGGTGTGGATGCGGGACGCGCAGGACTGGAAGAGATGGCGCCAAACAGAGGAGGTTTATACCCAACAATAATGAAAGTGTGCTACTCTAGAAAGGATAGCTGCTCGTTAACTTTTTTTTTTTTACTAAGCGGATCCCCGACGCGACGAGGCTGCTTAGAGAAATTTTGTGTCGGTTTTTTTAATTTTTAATTTAAGTTCTATACACAATTTTTTTAAAATGCGTCCCATTCTCTACCCGGAAGAGTAGAGCTGCCTAGTTCTTTTCCGCTGTGGGTTTGTAGTCGGGTGGAACGGGTCCCGTTCGAGAATATTTGAGAGGAGTGTTACAGTTCCAACACTTGCATGAAAACTAAGGTAATCCTTATGTAAACCTTGGTAACGAACCGCGGACTGCAGGTATTTATCATTTTTATCTTATTCTTTTAATACTTTAATTCTCGACGCCAACTCCTTGTAGCGTTCAGTTCTTTGAGGTTAAATACCAGACGGGCTGGTAGTTAATATATTTGGGAGAGAATTTCCAGAGAAGGGAGCCTCTCAAAAATGTTTGTCGCAACCAGTTGGGAGGAAATATTTTTAATTTACTTCTAGAACAATACTTCTCAGACAAAGGTATGAATACCCATTATTTACTTGAGTATGTGCAACAAGAGAAAAATCAATAACTTACTGAACTTGTACAGCGCGCCTGTGCTCCTGCTTATAAAATCCAGGGCCTGTAAAATGTACTTTGTTTCAGTTTGTAGGTACATCGGGTTGTTTAAGTAATAAACCATGGAACAGTCAGGGACTCAGCCAAATAGCATGAGAACTGGTAATAGGGCAAAGAGAGTCCCCAGTTGGGAATGTTTGGGAGAGAATTTCTAGTTCCAGCATTTTCCTTACAACCTAGGCAAATCTTCCGATAAGCTTGGCCAGAATCGGGGAATGGGAACTAGTTTCAACTGTGTTTTTGTTGTGTCTTTTGTCCGAAGGCTAATTGGATGCAGCTCTCTGTGCTGCTCTATCCTGTACAAGCCTCTTCATCTCTGAATAACTACCGCAACCTACAATCTTCTGCCTCAGAATGTATCCTATCAACCGATCCCTTCTGTCAGTCAAGTCGTGATACAAATTTCTTTTATACTTAGTTGTCTTCGGTACCTCTTCATCAGTTAACCGACTTAATCCTCTCATCTTTAGCATTCTTCTGCAGCTCTATATTTCAAATGGTTTTCTTGTTTTCTTCTCCAGACTGTTTATCGTCCATGCTACACTTCCAATCATTACTAGACGCCAATAAATACGTCCAGAAAAGATTTCCTAGCACTTAAATCTGTGTTTGAGTTAACAAATTTCTCAAAGATTGCATTTACTGTAGGTTCCCTCAAACTCCTCCATTTTCCTGCATTTATTTATTTCTGTTTATCTTATTGATATTGCTTAAGTTTCGTATGTATTATGTAGTTACATGTTCCATACCCCCTGATGTAGCCTTGCCTAGTACTAATTTTATTTTATTTTATTAGTTTTGTTTATTAATAGAAACTGTTATGTAGGCATGCAGTTTCTATTTTGTGTTAAAGGTTTTCCTGTCTACTCCTTCGTTATTTATGTACTGTTCAATTTTTACTTTCATTGTATTACCGCCACACTGTCAAAGATGTTACTTATTGTATGTTTCTAATTCAGTCTAGACGTATTACTTCTCTTCCAATTTTGTTTGCAAACATTGTTACTTCTTTGGTGATAATACGCAGTAAATGTCTGACGATGGCCTTGTAAGCCGAAAACCGGTTAACAATAAAAGTAATATTGTAGAACAAAAGCAAACTGGTGCTTTTAATTTATTCAAATTTCTCTTCTTCAGAAATGCTTTTCTTACCATTGCCAGTCTACATTTTACGTCCTCTCTTGTTAGGCCATCATTCGTTATTTTGGTGCTCAACTAGATTCAGTTAAATTCAGGGAGGATATCTCGCAGACAAAAAAATATGAAAACTTCCTGCACATGAAAGTGTTTTTCTTTGCGTGTATAATGAGTAAATTCGATGAGCTACTCAAATTGTGGACGGTACCTATGACTTCGACTACATTGTATGATCCCTTTCTCAAATGACACTGAATCGTGAAGTAACTACAAGAAACATGTACACTGAATCTGACAATTTGTATAGTCGTAAACCCTAACAAAAATGGGCGAAGTGAAATAACAATTAAGAATTTAATAACACCGAAATTAGTTAGATTTGACCTGATATTTTATTCTTAGAATTGTCGGTGTACTGTTAATTCATCGACTGCAATTATGGCGAATAACCCTGACACCGATCCTCGTAAGATCTAGGCCAAGGTAAAATTATTATGCCCACCTTGTGATAGAGGTGGCGTGCAGTCCTCCTGCTCCTATCTTTAATAGGCAAACACGTCGAGCGACAGTCAATAAAATGACGAATGAAATCTGTTTATATTTAAGTCGTAAAAAATATATATTGTTTTTTGGTTTCGACACCTTATTGTTTTGCTTTTGAGCTGGTTCCCCGATACTACTGAAACTTTTTATATTTTCAAGTATTTTGCATCTACATTATATTTTCACTGGCAGATTTCGATTTTGTTTAACCTGAGCCAGACTATACACAGCGCTTGCCCTCATGAAATCGTTTAGACATACAAAAAGATTTCTTACTTTTGTTGCGAGCATTTATACATATATTCATGTTGTTGAAAAATTGCTGCTACTCACAGCATTCATTGGCGACACCGTTGGACACTAGGATCTAGTCTTTTCGTAGTATTCAACTGCACTGAAATGGTTCAAATGGCTCTGAGCACTATGGGACTTAACATCTATGGTCATCCGTCCCCTAGAACTTAGAACTACTTAAACCTAACTAACCTAATGACGGCACACAACACCCAGTCATCACGAGGCACAGAAAATACCTGACCCCGCCGGGAATCGAACCCGGGAAATCGGGCGCGGGAAGCGAGAACGGTACCGCACGACCACGAGCTGCGGACGACCTAAGAGAACTGCTGAGAATGTCACCCAGGTCATTTATAAAGATCAGGAACAGCAGAGGTTCCATGACGCTTCCCTGGGGAACACCTGATATCACTTCAGTTTTACTACGAATTGCGACCTTCCTGTCAGGAAATCACTAATCCAGTCGCACAACTGAGACGATACCCCATAGGCCCGCAGCTTGATTAGAAGTCGCTTGTGAGGAACGGTGTCAAAAGCCTTCCGGAAATCCAGAAATACGGAATCAACCTGAGATCCCTTTCGATAGCGGCCATTACTTCGTGCGAATAAAGAGCTAGCTGCGTTGCACAAGAACGATGGTTTCTGAAACCATGCTGATTACGTATCAATAGATCGTTCCCTTCGAGGTGATTCATAATGTTTGAATACAGTATATGCTCCAAAACCCTGCTGCAAACCGACGTCAATGATATAGGTCTGTAGTTCGATGGATTACTCCTACTACCCTTCTTAAACACTGGTGCGACCTGCGCAATTTTCCAATCTGTAGGTACAGATCTATCGGTGAGCGAGCGGTTGTATATAATTGCTAAGTAGGGCGCTATTGTATCAGCGTAATCTGAAAGGAACCTAATCGGTATACAATCTGGCCCTGAAGACTTGCCCGTATCAAGCGATTTGAGTTGCTTCGCAACCCCTAAGGCATCTACTTCTAAGAAACTCATGCTAGCAACTGTTCGTGTTTCAAATTCTGGAATATTCCATTCGTCTTCCCTGGTGAAGGAATTTCGGAAAACTGCGTTCAATAACTCCGCTTTAGCGGCACAATCGTCGGTAACAGTACCATCGGCACTGCGCAGCGAAGGTATTGATTGCGTCTTGCCGCTTGTGTACTTTACATACGACCAGAATTTCTTCAGATTTTCTACCAAATTTCGAGACAATGTTTCGTTGTGGAACCTATTAAAGGCATCTCGCATTGAAGTCCGTGCCAAATTTCGCGCGTCTGTAAATTTTAGCCAATATTCGGGATTTCGCGTTCTTCTGAACTTCGCATGCTTTTCTCGTTGGCTCTGCAACAGCGTTCGGACCTGATTTGTGTACCATGGGGGATCAATTCCATCTCTTACCAATTTATGAGATATGAATCTCTCAATTGCTTTTGCTACTATATCTTTGAATTTGAGCCACGTCTCGTCTACATTTGCATAGTCAGTTCGGAAGGAATGGAGATTGTCTCTTAGGAAGGCTTCTAGTGACACTTTATCCGATTTTTTAAATAAAATTATTTTGCGTTTAATTCTGGTGGATTTGGGAGAAACGGTATTGAGCCTAGCTGTAACGACCCTGTGATCACTAATCCCTGTATCAGTCATGATGTTCTCTATTAGCTCTGGATTGTTGGTGGCTAAAATGTCAAGTGTGTTTTCGCAACCATTTACAATTCGCGTGGGTTCGTGGACTAACTGCTCGAAATAATTTTCGGAGAAAGCATTTAGGACAATCTCGGAAGATGTTTTCTGCCTACCACCGGTGTTGAACAAGTATTTTTGCCAACATATCGAGGGAAGATTGAAGTCCCCACCAACTATAACCGTATGAGTGGGGTATTTATTTGTTACGAGACTCAAATTTTCTCTGAACTGTTCAGCAACTATATCATCGGAGTCGGGGGTCGGTAAAAGGAGCCAATTAGTAGCTTAGTTCGGCTGTTAAGTATAACTTACACCCATACCAATTCGCACGGAGTATCTACTTCGACTTCACTACAAGATAAACCACTACTATACAGACACAAACACTCCACCACCAATCCTGCCTAATCTATCTTTCCTGACACCGTCTGAGATTTCGTAAAAAATTCTGCAGAACTTATTTCAGGCTTTAGCCAGCTTTCTGTACCTACAACGATTTCAGCTTCTGTGCTTTCTATTAGCGCTTGTAGCTCAGGGGCTTTCCCAGCACAACTACAACAATTTACAACTACAATTCCGACTGTTCCTTGATCCAAGCACGTCCTGTATTTGAGATTGCAGCCCACCCCATACTTTCCCGAGGCCTTCTAACCTAAAAAACCGCCCAATCCACGCCACACAGCCTCCGCTACCCGTGTAACCGCCAGCTGAGTGTAGTGAACTCCTGACCTATTCAGCGGAACCCGAAACTCCACCACCCAATGGCGCAAGACAAGGAATCTGCAGCCAGCACGGTCGCAAAACCGTCTGAGCCTCTGATTCAGACCTTCCACCCGGCTCTGCACCAAAGGTCTGCAGTCGGTTCTGTCAACGATGCTGCAGATGGTGAGCTCTGCCTTCATCTCGTAAGCAAGACCGGCAGCCTTCACCAAATCAGATAGCCGTTGGAATCCAGAGAGAATTTCCTCAGATCCAAAGCGACACACGTCATTAGTGCCGACATGTGCCACCACCTGCAGCTGGCTGCACCCTGTGATCTTCATGGCATCCGGAAGGACCCTTTCCACATCAGGAATGACTCCACCCGGAATGCACACGGAGTGCACCCTGGATTTCCTCCCCTCCTTAGCCGCCATATCCCTAAGGGACCCCATTAAGCGCCTAACATTGGAGCTCCCAACTACCAATAAGTCAACCCTCTGCGATTGCCCGGACCTTGAAGGCTGAGAATCATCCTCTGAAACAGGGCAGGCAGCTGCATCTGGCTCAGCCAGAGACAGTACCTGAAACCTGTTTGTCGGACGCACCGGGGAGGCTTTCTGATCAGCCTCCGGGGACGTCTTTCGCTGCCTGCCACGCCTTGGAACGACCTCCCAATCAACCACAGGCGAGGGCTCAGCCCCACTACGGGCAGCAAGCGGGGCAACCACAGCGGCAGACCGGTCTGGGGACAGACGGGTCGAGGTTGACATCCCCGTGATACCCAAGTCCGGCTCCCCACAGTGGTGCCCATTGGCAACAGCCTCAAGCTGCGCGACCGATGTCAGCACCGCTTGCAGCTGTGAGCGAAGGGATGCCAACTCAGCCCTCATCCGAACACAGCAATCACAGTCCCTGTCCATTCTAATCGATGTTGAACAACAGTTACTGAAAGACGAGTTCGTGCTTAGATAACGCAAGGGAAACACGCAAAGAATGTATGAACTAACCTGCACAAATGCCTAACGACTGCGCTACAATCTGCCTGAATTTACGATTACAGTAACTAAAACTCGAAATAACACCTCCTATACGAAACTCACACGCAATTTAAGTAAGAATCTACGACGTAAACACTAAAGCGCGATGCTACGACTCTCAAATACTATAATACGTCCGAAATTTATGAATTAAACAATGCAAGTACACAAAAACACGCAAAGAAATTAAGAATTAAACTATGTAACAAATAAGTCTCCCCCCATGAACCATGGACCTTGCCGTTGGTGGGGAGGCTTGCGTGCCTCAACGATACAGATAGCCGTAACGTAGGTGCAACCACAGCGGAGAGATGTCTGCTGAGAGGCCAGACAAACACGTGGTTCCTGAAGAGGGGCAGCAGCCTTTTCAGTAGTTGTAGGGGCGACAGTCTGGATGATTGACTGATCTGGCCTTGTAACACTAACCAAAACAGCCTTGCTGTGCTGGTACTGCGAATGGTTGAAAGCAAGGGGAAACTACGGCCGTAATTTTTCCCGAGGGCATGCAGCTCTATTGTATGGTTAATGATGATGGCGTCCTCTTGGGTACAATATTCCGGAGGTAAAATAGTCCCCCATTCGGATCTCCGGGTGGGGACTACTCAAGAGGACGTCATTATCAGGAGAAAGAAAACTGGTGTTCTACGGATCGGAGCAAGGAATGTCAGATCACTTAATCGGGCAGGTAGGTTAGAAAATTTAAAAAGGGAAATGGATAGGTTAAAGTTAGATATAGTGGGAATTAGTGAAGTTCGGTGGCAGGAGGAACAAGACTTTTGGTCAGGCGAATACAGGTTTATAAATACAAAGTCAAATAGGGGCAATGCAGGAGTAGGTTTAATAATGAATAAAAAAAACAGGAATGCGGGTAAGCTACTACAAACAGCATAGTGAACGCATTATTGTGGTCAAGATAGACACGAAGCCCATGCCTACTACAGTAGTACAAGTTTATATGCCAACTAGCTCTGCAGATGACGAGGAAATTGAAGAAATGTATGACGAAATAAAAGAAATTATTCAGATAGTGAAGGGAGACGAAAATTTAATAGTCATGGGTGACTGGAATTCGGTAGTAGGAAAAGGGAGAGAAGTAAACGTAGTAGATGAATATGGGTTGGGGCTGAGAAATGAAAGAGGAAGCCGCCTGGTAGAATTTTGCACAGTGCACAACTTAATCATAGCTAACACTTGGTTCAAGAATCATAAAAGAAGGTTGTATACATGGAAGAACCCTGGAGATACTAAAAGGTATCAGATAGATTATATAATGGTAAGACAGAGATTTATGAACCAGGTTTTAAATTGTAAGACATTTCCAGGGGAAGATGTGGACTCTGACCACAATCTATTGGTTATGAACTGTAGATTAAAACTGAAGAAACTGCAAAAAAGGTGGGAATTTAAGGAGATGGGACCTGGATAAACTGACTAAACCAGAGGTTGTACAGAGTTTCAGGGAGAGCGTAAGGGAAGAAATGGCAGGAATGGGGGAAAGAAATACAGTAGAAGATGAATGGGTAGCTTTGAGGGATGAAGTAGTGAAGGCAGCAGAGGATCAAGTAGGTAAAAATACGAGGGCTAGTAGAAATCCTTGGGTAACAGAAGAAATATTAAATTTAATTGATGAAAGAAGAAAATATAAAAATGCAGTAAATGAAGCAGGCAAAAAGGAATACAAAAGTTTCAAAAATGAGATCGACAGGAAGTGCAAAATGGCCAAGCAGGGATGGGTAGAGGATAAATGTAAGGATGTAGTGGTTTATCTCACTAGGGGTAAGATAGAGACTGCCTACACGAATATTAAAGAGACCTTTGGAGAAAAGAGAACCACTTGTATGAATATTAAGAGCTCAGATGGAAACCCAGTTCTAAGCAAAGAAGGGAAAGCAGAAAGGTGGAAGGAGTATATAGAGGGTCTATACAAGGGCGATGTACTTGAGGACAATATTATGGAAATGGAAGAGGATGTAGATGAAGATGAAATGAGAGATACGATACTGCGTCAATGAGCAAGATGTATGAGACAGGCGAAATACCCTCAGACTTCAAGAAGAATATAATAATTCCAATCCCAAGGAAACCAGGCGTTGACAGATGTGAAAATTACCGAACTATTAGTTTAATAAGTCACGGCTGCAAAATACTAACGCGAATTCTTTACAGACGAATGGGAAAACTAGTAGAAGCCGACCTAGGGGAAGATCAGTTTGGATTCTGTAGAAATATTGGAACACGTGAGGCAATACTGACCCTACGACTTATCTTAGAAGCTAGATTAAGGAAAGGCAAACCAACGTTTCTAGCATTTGTAGACTTAGAGAAAGCTTTTGACAATGTTGACTGGAATACTCTTTCAAATTCTAAAGGTGGCAGGGGTAGAATATAGGGAGCGAAAGGCTATTTACAATTTGTATAGAAACCAAATGGCAGTTATAAGAGTTGAGGGGCATGAAAGGGAAGCAGTGGTTGGGAAGGGAGTGAGACAGGGTTGCAGCCTGTCCCCAATGTTATTCAATTTGTATATTGAGCAAGCAGTAAAGGAAACAAAAGAAAAATTCGGAGTAGGTATTAAAGTCCATGAAGAAGCAATAAAAACTTTGAGGTTCGCCAATGACATTGTAATTCTGTCAGAGACAGCAAAGGACTTGGAAGAGCAGTTGAACGGAATGGATAGTGTCTTGAAAGGAGGGTATAAGATGAACATCATCAAAAGCAAAACGAGGATAATGGAATGTAGTCGAATTAAGTCGGGTGATGCTGAGGGTATTAGATTAGGAAATGAGACAATTAAAGTAGTAAAGGAGTTTTACTATTTGGGGAGCAAAATAACTGATGATGGTCGAAGTAGAGAGGATATAAAATGTAGACTGGCGATGGGAAGGAAAGCGTTTCTGAAGAAGAGAAATTTGTTAACATCGAGTATAGATTTAAGTGTCAGGAAGTCGTTTCTGAAAGTATTTGTGTGGAGTGTAGCCATGTATGGAAGTGTAACATGGACGATAAATAGTTTAGACAAGAAGAGAATAGAAGCTTTCGAAATGTGGTGCTACAGAAGAATGCTTAAGATTAAATGGGTAGATCACGTAACTAATGGGAAGGTGTTGAATAGGATTGTGGCGAAGAGAAGTTTGTGGCACAACTTGACTAGAAGAAGGGATCGGTTGGTAGGACATGTTCTGAGGCATCAAGGGATCACCAATTTAGTATTGGAGGGCAGCGTGGAGGGTAAAAATTGTAGAGGGAGACCAAGAGATGAATACACCAAGCAGATTCAGAATGATGTAGGTTGCAGCAGGTACTGGGAAATGAGAAAGCTTGCACAGGATAGAGTAGCATGGAGAGCTGCATCAAACCAGTCTCAGGACTGAAGACAACTACAACAACAACAACAACAAATAAGTAAGCTAGGGGTATGCGACTTGCTGCTGCAGCTGCTTATCCAACTTATTCACATGAAGTGTTGAGTGCTTTGACAATGGATTTCGGATCGATTCCGTATTTCTGTATTTCCGGAAGGCTTTAGACACTGTACCACACAAACGGCTCGTAATGAAATTTCGTGCTTATGAAATATCGTCTCAGGTATGTGACTGGATTTGTGATTTCGTGTCAGACAGGTCACAGTTCGTGGTAACTGATGGAAAGTCATCGAGTAAAACAGAAAAGACTTCTGGCGTTCCCCAAGGTAGTGTTATAAGCCCTTTGCTGTTCCTTATCTATATAAACGATTTGGGAGACAATCTGAGTAGCCGTCTTTGGCTGTTTGCAGATGACGCTGTCATTTATCATCAAATAAAGTCATCAGAAAATCAAAACAAAATGCAAAACAGTTTAGAAAAAATATCTGAATGGAGAGAATAGTGGGTCATCCACATGAGTGCTAAAAGAAACTCGTTAAACTTCGGTTACACGATAGATCAGTCTAGTCTAAAAGCCGTAAAATAAACTAAATACCTAGATATTACAATTACGAACATCTTAAATTGGAAGGAACACATAGAAAATGTTGTGGGGAAGGCTAACCAAAGACTGCGTTTTATTGGCAGGACACTTAGAAAATGTTACAGACCTGCTAAAGGGACTGCCTACACTACGCTTGTCCGTCCTCTTTCAGAATACTGCTGCGCGGTATGGGATCCTTACCAGACAGGACTGACGGAATACATCGAAAAAGTTCAAAGACAGGCAGCATGTTTTGTATTATCGCGAAATATGGGAGAGAGTGTCACAGAAATGATACAGGATGTGGGCTGGAAATCATTAAAAGAAAGGCGTTTTTCGTTGCGATGGAATCTTCTCACGATTTTCCAATCACCAACTTTCTCCTCCGAATGCGAAAATATTTCGTTGACACCGACCTACATAGGGAGGAACAATCACCACGATAAAATAAGGGAAATCAGAGCTCGTACGGAGAGATATAGTTGTTCATTCTTCACGGGCGCTACTCGAGGTTGGAATAATAGAGAATTGTGAAGGTGGTTCGATGAACCCTCTGCCACGCACTTAAATGTGATTTGCAGAGTATCCATGTAGATTAAGATGTAGATGAACCGTACGACACGCAATTTTATACACTCCACAATTAACAAAAATTGACGTTTTTGTACACTTAGATTCCAGATCATATACCCGACTGCTAGCACAAAAAAAGACCCAAATGTTTCATTACAGCTCTCTGATGCGTGCAGAAGTAGGAACTTCAACGAAATGTAGAGAAACAAACAGCTAAAATCTGAAGTTTGTACTGAATTTAATGTTTTTCTAACTGTATTAAAAATTTGAAATGCGCTATCAAATCTACCAGTAACCTGGCAGTGGAAAACATTTAGTCTTCTGGAATTGAAGTGAAATCACCTTTTCCCCTTTGGAGATTATAGCCCAATAATTTTCTTTTACTTCTTCAGTTCTCTAAGCTGTGTGTGTGTGTGTGTGTGTGTGTGTGTGTGTGTGTGTGTGTGTGTATGTGACGTTAGCAGTAAACTATGTGTGCAAAATAGCTATAGGTTTTCTTCAGTTCCCATCATCCTGCTACGTAGATGTAGATCTACAATATTTGTTTACTTGGTTACTGAGCGATCTCTTTTAGCGTGCTAGATAACGTAACTTTACCTGTAATCTCGTGCAAGAAAATTTTTCTCAAGAAGGAAAGGCACCTAGATGCTGTTACAATAAGTTAACTGGGCTTTCCGTTGTGTTTATAACGGAAATAAAATGTCAATACTACTATAGTTACATTTATAAGGCTGTTGAAATTAGTCGTTCATGTTTTGTTTATTTCAAATCGATAAACTGAAGTATTATTACAGCACAAAGTTCTTTATTATTGACAGCTATCAACAGTGAACGTTGTAAGCAGCTAATTCTGTAGCTTAATCTGTGACTAAACTGGTGATGTTTCTTTAATGCTTCTTAAATATCTCTTAAACTAGAAGTGTCTTAAACTAGAAGACCAGAAAGATGCTTCGAGAATTTTTTTGGTGTATGTGTCAAAGATGATGGAAAAAGAATTAATGAGTTATGTGTGCAACATGGTACTGGATGATGTATGATAAAGATGTACGAGTTGGCATAGTCATGTTATAGCAAAGGGATTGTGCAAGCTGAGTACGGCATTTCCTGAATTATTGCCGCAGACAGATACAAAACTATTTGTACACTGATGTTAAAGAATCATGTTTGAACAATTTAAAAAATGATCTAACCTAATTTGTGAATTGATATTATGAGACATAGATACATCAAGCAAGAAAAGAAACAGACAGTAAAGTAATAGATGATAACCAGCTGTTCTGCACTGGAAACAAGAGAATACTATTTCAGGAGGCAGAAAGAGTATGGTTAGTGTTTCCTGGGTTGCAAAAGGAATTCTTAGTATTAGTAACTTCATCAGGTGTAAATGCCTCAAGATGTAGACTAGAAAAACGCAAAGTGGCCTTTTTGATCTAACATAATTAATCTAGATCTACATCTTAATACATACTCCGCAATCCACCATACGGTGCGTGGCGGAGGGTACCTCGTATCACAACTAGCATCTTCTCTCCCTGTTCCACTCCCAAACAGAACGAGGGAAAAATGACTGCCTATATGCCTCTGTACGAGCCCTAATCCCTCTTATCTTATCTTTATGGTCTTTCCGCGAAATGTAAGTTGGTGGTAGTAAAATTGTAGTGCAGTCAGCCTCAAATGCTTGTTCTCTAAATTTCCTCAGTAGCGATTCACGATAAGAACGCCTCCTTTCCTCCAGAGACTCCCACCCGAGTTTCTGAAGCATTTCCGTAACACTCGCGTGATGATCAAACCTACCAGTAACAAATCTAGCAGCCCGCCTCTGAACTGCTTCTATGTCCTCCCTCAATCCGGCCTGATAGGGATCCCAAACGCTCGAGCAGTACTCAAGAATAGGTCTTATTAGTGTCTTACAGGAGAATGACTAATTGAGTTTTGTAACAAGTTTCAGCTAGTAATAGCGAATGCCCTGTTCAAGAATCACAAGAGGAGGAGGTATACTTGGAAGAGGCCGGGAGATACGGGAAGATTTCGATTAGATTACATCATAGTCAGACAGAGATTCCGAAATCAGATACTGGACTGTAAGGCGTACCCAGGAGCAGATATAGACTCAGATCACAATATAGTAGTGATGAAGAGTAGGTTGAAATTCAAGACATTAGTCAGGAAAAAATCAATACGCAAAGAAGTGGGATACGGAAGTACTAAGGAATGACGAGATACGTTTGAAGTTCTCTAACGCTATAGATACAGTAATAAGGAATAGCGCAGTAGGCAGTACAGTTGAAGAGGAATGGACATCTCTAAAAAGAGCCATCACAGAAGTTGGGAAGGAAAACATAGGTACAAAGAAGGTAACTGTGAAGAAACCATGGGTAACAGAAGAAATACTTCAGATGATTGATAAAAGGAGGAAATAAAAAAATGTTCCGGAAAAATCAGGAATACAGAAATACAAGTCGCTGAGGAATGAAATAAATAGGAAGTGCAGGGAAGCTAAGACGAAATGGCTGCAGGAAAAATGTGAAGACATCGAAAAATATATGATTGGCGGAAGGACAGACTCAACATACAGGAAAGTCAAAACAACCTTTGGTGACATTAAAAGCAACGGTGGTAACATTAACAGTGCAACGGGAATTCCACTGTTAAATGCAGAGGAGAGAGCAGATAGGTGTAAAGAATACATTGAAAGCCTCTATGAGGGTGAAGATTTGTCTGATGTGATAGAAGAAGAAACAGGAGTCGATTTAGAAGAGATAGGGGATCCAGTATTAGAATCGGAATTTAAAAGAGCTTTGGAGGACTTACGGTCAAATAAGGCAGAAGGGATAGTTAATATTCCATCAGAATTTCTAAAATCATTGGGGGAAGTGGCAACAAAACGACTATTCACGTTGGTGTGTAGAATATGAGTCTGGCGATATACCATCTGACTTTCGGAAAAGCATCATCCACACAATTCCGAAGACGGCAAGAGCTGACAAGTGCGAGAATTATCGCACGATCAGCTTAACAGCTCGTGCATCGAAGCTGCTTACAAGAATAATATACAGAAGAATGGAAAAGAAAATTGAGAATGCGCTAGGTGACGACCGGTTTGGCTTTAGAAAAGTAAAGGGACGAGAGAGGCAATTCTGACGTTACGGCTAATAATGGAAGCAAGGCTAAAGAAAAATCAAGACACTTTCATAGGATTTGTCGACGTGGAAAAAGCGTTCGACAATATAAAATGGTGCAAGCTGTTCGAGATTCTGAAAAAAGTAGGGGTAAGCTATAGGGAAAGACGGGTCATATACAATATGTACAACAACCAAGAGGGAATAATAAGAGTGGACGATCAAGAACGAAGTGCTCGTATTAAGAATGGTGTAAGACAAGGCTGTAGCCTTTCGCCCCTAATATTCAATCTGTACATCGAGGAAGCAATGATGGAAATAAAAGAAAGGTTCAGGAGTGGAATTAAAATACAAGGTGAAATGATATCAATGATACGATTCGCTGATGACATTGCTATCCTGAGTGAAAATGAAGAAGAATTAAATGATCTGCTGAACGGAATGAACAGTCTAATGAGTACACAGTATGGTTTGAGAGCAAATCGGAGAAAGACGAAGGTAATGAGAAGAAGTAGAAATGAGAACAGCGAGAAACTTAACATCAGGATTGATGGTCACGAAGTCAATGAAGTTAAGGAATTCTGCTACCTAGGCAGTAAAATAACCAATGACGGACGGAGCAAGGAGGACATCAAAAGCAGACTCGCTATGGCAAAAAAGGCATTTCTGGCCAAGAGAAGTCTACTAATATCAAATACCGGCCTTAATTTGAGGAAGAAATTTCTGAGGATATACGTCTGGAGTACAGCATTGTATGGTAGTGAAACATGGACTGTGGGAAAACCGGAACAGAAGAGAATCGAAGCATTTGAGATGTGGTGCTATAGACGAATGTTGAAAATTAGGTGAACTGATGAGGTAAGGAATGAGGAGGTTCTACGCAGAATCGGAGAGGAAAGGAATATGTGGAAAACACTGATAAGGAGAAGGGACAGGATGATAGGACATCTGCTAAGACATGAGGGAATGACTTCCATCGTACTAGAGGGAGCTGTAGAGGGCAAAAACTGTAGAGGAAGACAGAGATTGGAATACGTCAAGCAAATAACTGAGGACGTAGGTTGCAAGTGCTACTGTGAGATGAAGAGGTTAGCACAGGAAAGGAATTCGTGGCGGGCCGCATCAAACCAGTCAGTAGACTGATGACCAAAAAAAAAAAAGAGGTCTCCTTTACAGATGAACCACATCTTCCCAAAATTCTACCAATGAACCAAAGACGACTATCTGCCTTCCCCACAATTGCCATTACATGCTTGTCCCACTTCATATCGCTCTGCAATGACGCCCAAATATTTAATCGACGTGACTGTGTCAAGCGCTACACTACTAATGGAGTATTCACACATTGCTGGATTATTTTTCCTATTCATCTGCATTAATTTACATTTATCTATATTTAGAGTTAGCTGCCACTATTTACACCAATCACAAATCCTGTCCAAGTCATCTTGTATCCTCCTACAGTCACTCAACGACGACACCTTCCCGTACACCACAGCATCATCAGCAAACAGCCGCACACTGCTATCCACCCTATCCAATAGATCATTTATGTAAATAGAAAACAACAGCGGTCCTACCACACTTCCCTGGGGCACTCCAGATGATCCCCTCACCTCCGATGAACACTCACCATCGAGGACAACGTACTGGGTTCTATAACTTAAGAAGTTGTCCAAAATAATGAGCAAGGAATTAACTACAAAATTAAACAAGGATCACCTTTAACTCAGTTTATTACATTAAATTAACTTGATGAAAATCATCCTATATAGGTTGACAAAGCTATCCTGAAACCTTGGAAAGTCTGATCAAGGAATCTGGGGTCTGATTCTAATAAACACATGTCAGTATGAAACAAATGTATTTCCAAATTCGTATTATGATTCTCAAAAATTGTAACCTCCCCGTGAAAATAAAAAAAAATGAAAAGAATTGAATAGAATTGCAAATAATCCCAAATGTTAGCTTCCCACAGTAATAAAATTCAATGATAATAAAAATGTGCAAAAATGTTAAGTCCCCACAAAATTAACGTTAAGATCAACTGATAAATTTTATAAGGGCAGCTGCGCTGACCTTAGGCCCTGTGCAATAATTAATATGATAAATTGATTCTGGGAGGAAAAGCTTAGGAAATATTGTTTCAATTGGACTGATTCTTTTCTTAAAAACGATTGCTTTGAAAACAGAATTATTATTGGGGCATTTCTTGAACAAATTAATTACAATTAACACACATTACATTATCAGATGTGCGCAATGCTGCTTCATTACCTTATTTAACAATATACCTCGTCCTGAATCGTGACCAGAGACCCATGTCGACGCCCGCCGACTCCTCACACACGACTTCCGACTGAGTACAACTCGCAACTGCTCCTCGCGACTCCCTACATGCAACAACTTTCTCGCAACTGAACACTCGCGCGGTCAAGCGCAGACTAGCAACGATAAATAACTCTCTGGTCAGAGATTCTGTCATGCCTCGCCATCGCTGCTACTGAATACATACGTGTTTCAAAATTTAGTATTAAAAGGCAGAATGCGATGGAAAAGGGTATACGTTTGCATCTGCGGTTGGAGATGAAAGCGTACTGAACGTAACATCTGCAAGCAAGTCTTCAGAATGAAGCATGAAATTATTGAAATTCAGTAAAAATTATTTGGCTGTCCTTACACCTCATCTCTCCGCAATGGCTAGATCTCACAACGTTGGAGGCTTATGTGGCCGCAAAGATCAGTCACGGCTGTCGCACTAAGAGTTTGTGTCTGCTGCTAAATTCAACTCAGAAAAAAATTCTGTAAGTCCGTCAGCCATCTACTCAAACAGGCTCCTTGTTGCAGACATACTCAGATGAGGATGTGCCGAGAATAAGTATTGTGGAGAAGTCATGAAATACTGCGGAGATGTTTAAAAGTTAATCGAAGTCAATGATGAAAATTCTGATGGAAAGTAACATTGTGTGATGGTCTCTGCTCCCCTCGCCGGCCAAACACTTGCGACTATTGGGATTCGTTATCTTCGCTTCTAGTGCTACCGCACAAGGGATGTTTCGATATCGTCAAAAGCATCGATACCTACTCAAATGAGCAGTTCTCAATTCATCCTGCGATACTACTCATATGAGTAATCCAAAATAATCGGTACCTACTCAATCGATACATTTTTAATTTGGTATGCAAATGAGGTAATCCGGAGTGTATATGATATTCTAATTGAGTGCTTACTTTATGTAATCTAATGAAATGTATTAAATACTTTTATTTCTTTATTAATGACAATCTTAAACCAGAAAGTCATCTTTTAGAAAGTTTCCATAAAAGAGCAATTGCTGTAAACATTTAGGAAACAATTTATTTCCATTTTGAGTCATAATTGCACCAGATTTTAGAAATAAACACTCAGTAGGCAAAGATGTTGCAACGATGATAAGATACTGATGAGCATATTTATACGAACATGGAAAAATGACTGTCATCTCTTTGCGTCAGCAAATGTGTTGCTTTTTAACGACATTACAATGATTGGCAAGTAAAGAGATATTTCGTCAATTTGGTGTTCCCTTTTCCTTTTTGCAGCTGTGCGCTAGCTGTGTACGACCTTTCAAAATTTCGTATTCCTTTGTTACAGTAGAGGAGCAGCAGCTTCCTCCGATTCACTTGGGCTTCTTTGTAACACATAAAACGATACTTTTAAGTTTTTGTATGGTTCGCCCAGAAGCTACTGGATCTTGAAAATGTAGGCTTTTAAATATTGGATCCAATACAGAAGCAATGCCTGCAAGTTCATTTAATTCAATTAACCCACTGTTTTCCTTCACTTTTCTCAATAAAACGTACTTGCAATCTTCGGTAGTTGATGAGACTGGTGTGATACTACTAAGGATTGGCATAATTTTGGATATTATAACACAATTTTGTTCAGTCGTTTCTCCTGAGACCTGTTCAAAAGGCTTTAATAAAGCTGCGAGTTTGTTGAATGTTTCCAGTTGGCATATCAGGACTTGAAACACTATCAATTACGATTTCAGATATCGGATTTAAGAAACCTAACAATATGAAAAAGGCGAAATCGACCTAGTTTTAGCATCAGAAACAAGTTTCGAAAGTGGTCCTACATGATTACAGTTTCACGTTTCAATTTTTAACAAATTGTCTGACTGAAAACACTATTTTTAGTCCAGCGTAGAAATTCTCTAACTTAAGATATAAGTATCTGAACGCCAAGTAAACTTAAAGCATCTTCTTTAAAGTATTCTGCCCTACTTTCTTCGCCCACCTGCCACGACATTTGAAGCAATCGATATGAGATTTTGTATCAGTTCCTAATATCGACGTTAGCGGCTGTGATAGGGGGGGCACAAGTTCGTCCGCTGTTTCTGGTCGCGCTCGTTTAATTTAATTACAATGCATTGTCATCACGCTGTAACTGGAGAACACTCGAACACAGTAAACAGATTAAACAGCCAGTGTTTCGCGCAGTTCTCTCTGACACAATATACAATAAAAGCTAACAAACTTTTGACAAGAAGCAGCACTGCCCGACTGAAAACACAACGAACAATATGGCCGACAAACAGATGAAGAAGCCTGACGAAGGGCAACGTGGAGGCCGGCTATAGAGTATCTATGTCTGTGATATGAATGTAATCACTGCCCATGTTCAATGCCTGCGGCGAACACAGTCGCGGCACTCCTGCAGAAACTCTAATGACGTGATTATGAGACGTGATTATGAGACGACACAGCTTGTCTACAGTTTGAGGTAATAGCGAAACTTGAATATTACAAGTATTCACCTTGTTTCATGTGCGTTTCTGCACGTTTGAGTTAGTAACAGCTATGATGGAGTTTGTCGTTGCTACGGACCTAAAAAGAAATTTGCTAAAGGATGACCAGTTACTTTTCGTAGATATGTACAATAAATGTCTAACTTTAAGTATTATATTAATATGTCACACTATATATGTTGAAACATATCGAGACACGTATTATAAAGTCTAAGGGGCGTTCGAAAAGAAACGAGACAGAGGCATAATTCCAGAAACCAGTACCTGTATGTTAGAAGTATTGATCCAGGCTATTGAGACACTTGTCCAACTGTGACACAAGGTGGTGAATGGCTGCGATGTTAACCAGTTCCGCATGCACAGCTGGACGTCGTCGTCCACACGAGTGCAGGAAAGGTTATGCTGGCGTTCTTCTTTGACCAAGATGGCCCCCTTCTGATTCGCTTCCTGCAGCGCGGGACAACAGTGAATGTCCAGCGTTACTCGCAAACCTTGACTACCCTCCGCCAAGCGATCTAATCAAAACGACCAGGCAATCTCACCCGTGAAGTCATTCTGCTCCGCGACAATACAAAGCCTCATACGGCGAACACAGTCGCGGCACTCCTGCAGAAACTCAAATGGGAGTTTCTCGGCCACCCTCCATACAGTACGGACCTCACTCCCTGTGATTACGCCATTTTTGGTCCCCTTAAAAAGGCTCTGAGGGGCAAAAGATTCTCCTTGCACGACGACGTCCAGCTGTACGTGCGGAACTGGTTAATATCACAGCCTGGGAATTTTATGAGACAGCCGTTCACCACCTTGTGTCACAGTGGGACAAGTGTCTCAATAGCCAGGATCAATACTTCTAACATACAGGTACTGGTTTCTGTAATTATGCCTCTGGCTCGTTTCTTTTCGAACGCCCCTTATATATAGATAATAATAAAGTATCGGTATAATAAAGAATAAGTATGTTGTTGTTGTTGTGGTCTTCAGTCCTGAGACTGGTTTGATGCAGCTCTCCATGCTACTCTATCCTGTGCAAGCTTTTTCATCTCCCAGTACCTACTGCAACCTACATCCTTCTGAATCTGCTTAGTGTATTCATCTCTTGGTCTCCCTCTACGATTTTTACCCTCCACGCTGCCCTCCAATACTAAATTGGTGATCCCTTGATGCCTCAGAACATGTCCTACCAACCGATCCCTTCTTCTGGTCAAGTTGTGCCACAAACTTCTCTTCTCCCCAATCCTATTCAATACTTCCTCATTAGTTATGTGATCTACCCATCTAATCTTCAGCATTCTTCTGTAGCACCACATTTCGAAAGCTTCTATTCTCTTCTTGTCCAAACTATTTATCGTCCATGTTTCACTTCCATACATGGCTACACTCCATACGAATACTTTCAGAAATGACTTCCTGACACTTAAATCAATACTGGATGTTAACAAATTCCTCTTCTTCAGAAACGCTTTCCTTGCCATTGCCAGCCTACATTTTATATCCTCTCTACTTCGACCATCATCAGTTATTTTGCTCCCCAAATAGCGAAACTCCTTTACTACTTTAAGTGCCTCATTTCCTAATCTAATTCCCTCAGCATCACCCGACTTAATTAGACTACATTCCATTACTCTCGTTTTGCTTTTGTTGATGTTCATCTTATATCCTCCTTTCAAGACACTGTCCATTCCATTCAACTGCTCTTCCAAGTCCTTTGCTGTCTCTGACAGAATTACAATGTCATCGGCGAACCTCAAAGTTTTTATTTCTTCTCCATGAATTTTAATACCTACCCCGAATTTTTCTTTTGTTTCCTTTACTGCTTGCTCAATATACAGATTGAACAACATCGGGGAGAGGCTACAACCCTGTCTTACTCCCTTCCCAACCACTGCTTCCCTTTCATGTCCCTCGACTCTTATAACTGCCATCTGGTTTCTGTACAAATTGTAAATAGCCTTTCGCTCCCTGTATTTTACCCCTGCCACCTTTAGAATTTGAAAGAGAGTATTCCAGTCAACACTGTCAAAAGCTTTCTCTAAGTCTACAAATGCTAGAAACGTAGGTTTGCCTTTCCTTAATCTTTCTTCTAAGATAAGTCGTAAGGTCAGTATTGCCTCACGTGTTCCAGTGTTTCTACGGAATCCAAACTGATCTTCCCCGAGGTTGGCTTCTACTAGTTTTTCCATTCGTCTGTAAAGAATTCGTGTTAGTATTTTGCAGCTGTGACTTATTAAGCTGATAGTTCGATAATTTTCACATCTGTCAACACCTGCTTTCTTCGGGATTGGAATTATTATATTCTTCTTGAAGTCTGAGGGTATTTCGCCTGTTTCATACATCTTGCTCACCAGATGGTAGAGTTTTGTCAGGACTGGCTCTCCCACGGCCGTCAGTAGTTCCAATGGAATATTGTCTACTCCGGGGGCCTTGTTTCGACTCAGGTCCTTCAGTGCTCTGTCAAACTCTTCCCGCAGTATCGTATCTCCCATTTCATCTTCATCTACATCCTCTTCCATTTCCATAATATTGTCCTCAAGTACATCGCCCTTGTATAGACCCTCTATATACTCCTTCCACCTTTCTGCTTTCCCTTCTTTGCTTAGAACTGGGTTTCCATCTGAGCTCTTGATATTCATACAAGTCGTTCTCTTATCTCCAAAGGTCTCTTTAATTTTCCTGTAGGCGGTATCTATCTTACCCCTAGTGAGATAGGCCTCTACATCCTTACATTTGTCCTCTAGCCATCCCTGTTTAGCCATTTTGCACTTCCTGTCGATCTCATTTTTGAGACGTTTGTATTCCTTTTTGCCTGTTTCACTTACTGCATTTTTATATTTTCTCCTTTCATCAATTAAATTCAATATTTCTTCTGTTACCCAAGGATTTCTACTAGCCCTCGTCTTTTTACCTACTTGATCCTCTGCTGCCTTCACTACTTCATCCCTCAAAGCTACCCATTCTTCTTCTACTGTATTTATTTCCCCCATTCCTGTCAATTGCTCCCTTATGCTCTCCCTGAATCTCTGTACAACCTCTGGTTCTTTCAGTTTATCCAGGTCCCATCTCCTTAAATTCCCACCTTTTTGCAGTTTCTTCAGTTTTAATCTACAGGTCATAACCAATAGATTGTGGTCAGAGTCCACATCTGCCCCTGGAAATGTCTTACAATTTAAAACCTGGTTCCTAAATCTCTGTCTTACCATTATATAATCTATCTGATACCTTTTAGTATCTCCAGGGTTCTTCCATGTATACAACCTTCTTTCATGATTCTTAAACCAAGTGTTAGTTATGATTATGTTGTGCTCTGTGCAAAATTCTACCAGGCGGCTTCCTCTTTCATTTCTGTCCGCCAATCCATATTCACCTACTATGTTTCCTTCTCTCCCTTTTCCTACACTCGAATTCCAGTCACCCATGACTATTAAATTTTCGTCTCCCTTCACAATCTGAATAATTTCTTTTATTTCATCATACATTTCTTCAATTTCTTCGTCATCTGCAGAGCTAGTTGGCATATAAACTTGTACTACTGTAGTAGGTGTGGGCTTCGTATCTATCTTGGCCACAATAATGCGTTCACTATGCTGTTTGTAGTAGCTTACCCGCATTCCTATTTTCCTATTCGTTATTAAACCTACTCCTGCATTACCCCTATTTGATTTTGTGTTTATAACCCTGTAGTCACCTGACCAGAAGTCTTGTTCCTCCTGCCACCGAACTTCACTAATTCCCACTATATCTAACTTCAACCTATCCATTTCCCTTTTTAAATTTTCTAACCTACCTGCCCGATTAAGGGATCTGACATTCCACGCTCCGATCCGTAGAACGCCAGTTTTCTTTCTCCTGATAACGACATCCTCTTGAGTAGTCCCCGCCCGGAGATCCGAATGGGGGACTATTTTACCTCCGGAATATTTTACCCAAGAGGACGCCATCATCATGTAATCATACAGTAAAGCTGCATGCCCTCGGGAAAAATTACGGCTGTAGTTTCCCCTTGCTTTCAGCCGTTCGCAGTACCAGCACAGCAAGGCCGTTTTGGTTATTGTTACAAGGCCAGATCAGTCAATCATCCAGACTGTTGCCCTTGCAACTACTGAAAAGGCTGCTGACCCTCTTCAGGAACCACACGTTTGTCTGGCCTCTCAACAGATACCCCTCCGTTGTTGTTGCACCTACGGTACGGCTATCTGTATCGCTGAGGCACGCAAGCCTCCCCACCAACGGCAAGGTCCGTGGTTCATGGGGGGGTAGAATAAGTATAATAAAGTAATAATAATGAAGAAAAAGATAATTTCTGCGGTTTTATGGTCATATATTTAGGAAACAAGTGCTAGATAAATTTGCAATGTGTCTGAGTAAAATGCCAGTCAGTGCATACTTCTTGGTCTATGTCCATGCACATAAAATTTACTTATGAGTCTGATTAATTACCTCCATTTATGCAGGTTCTCAACCGCTTGCGTGTATCTAAGTACTTCGCCATGAGACAATTTCCCATACAGTGTCACTGTAACGTAGTTAATTAGAACAGACTCGGGCATATGGATCAGCGCAACAGAAAACCTAAAGGAATGTTGTTAGCTGTCAATTCTTTTATTATTCAAAATTCGAGCATTGAGCTTGCATTTTTTATTTTGTTGTGCATAGTGTACAGTTTTTCTTTTCTGATGAGATGGCGAAAAAAATGTTATAGATATTTTGATTGTAAGGAAGAGCAGGATAAATAAAGATAAATCGAAGATAGTAACTGACAAGGATTTGCTGCAAACCGTTTACTGTAATTACAGTAGCAGTTTCATAGTGCCAGATGCATCGTTTTTTCATGATCCTTCTGCGCCATCTACAGTGTCACTGAAACTTAATTATTTAGAACAGAGATTCGGCAATATGAATAAGTGCAGTAGAAAACGTAAAGTATTGTCGGCCGTCAGTTCTTATCCCGCTACTGAAAAAATCTAAAAAAGTGTAATTTGAGCTATGATACTGTGGCGAAAAGGCACGTTACCACTGCTCTTCGCATATTTAAGCTAACCTCAGTTCCTGGTACCAAACAGTTATGATGTCTTTTGTTGTGGATTGGCAGGAGCCAACCCACGGAGTTTGGAGGAAGCCGAAAGGCACGCGTTTAAGCTCACGCAGGCTAGCGTGAGGTCTGGAACAGGACAAGGTAATTATAACTTAGAAAAAAGGAGGTAACTGGTAGAATACTTAACTTTAATCCATTAATGTTGAACGTAGCTCTTGTCTGTACATTCTTTACAATATCAATAGAAACTGATAATGGCGACTTGCTAGGTCGTAGCAAATGACGTAGCTGAAGGCTATGCTAACTATCGTCTCGGCAAATGAGAGCGTATTTTATCAAGGAACCATCGCTAGCAAAGTCGGCTGTACAACTGGGGCGAGTGCTAGGAAGTCTCTCTAGATCTGCCGTGTGGCGGCGCTCGGTCTGCAAACACTGATAGTGGCGACACGCGGGTCCGACGTATACTAACGGACCGCGGCCGATTTAAAGGCTACCACCTAGCAAGTGTGTCTGGCGGTGACACCACATCTTTGAAACGCGTGTACAAAGTTTCACAGTAGTTCTGAGGGTGATACCCTCTGTAGCAGCGATGTAATAACACTCAAAATACGGTAAGCGCTATATGGGTTAAAATGCATCGTAGTAAAATCAACCGTCTTCAGGTGCAGGACAGTTGCGGACAGAATTTTCGTTCTGCGAATCTGAATGCTCATTCCATAGATGTTTATACTCGAGGGGATCGGCAGGCAATATTACAGATTGAAGCATACAGTCACTCACTTACTACTCGGATACGCACGTAAAATCGGTTATATACAAGTATTTTTCTTTCGATACCGAGTAACTATCGAAACAATCGTTCTATTCTAAAAATACACGCTAGATAAGCAAAAATATCGAGTGCTCACTTGTATTTATCGGTATGGGAACATTCCAACACCGCACAAGCATGCAGTAATGAAAGCAGAGTAGCTACTATCTGTCAACCAGAAAGAAAGTGTGTGTGTGTGTGTGTGTGTGTGTGTGTGTGTGTGTGTGTGTGTGTGTGTGTGCGAGAGAGAGAGAGAGAGAAAGAGAGAAATCATCTGACAGCAGCCATTTTGAACAACTTGAAAGATGCATTTTCTTTCGATACTTGGACTTTGACTTGATTGTAATTAACTGTGGTAGCATAGGTACTAGGTTTTCTGAAAGAAAAGCTACTAGCTTGAACAGAAGTGCTTGCAAAATGATTGATGGTGGGAATGTATTGGAAATGCATCTTCAAAATATATCTTCTTTGAGCTGATTATTAACACTTAAGACGTACCTCGCAAATCAAACTAGAAAAGATAACGTCATTATAATAATTTCCAATTTTCTATATAGTTCTTGACATTTCAATGTCATAATTTTCATTGCGATATGGTTCGCAGCTGCGATGAATTTTTTGAATTAATTCTTGAAGCCTTCAGCTGCCATTTTCTTTATTTCCGGTAAGATTGTATAATTTCGGCCTTAGGTCATTTTCGAGTATTTTACGGATGATTTTTTGGTGACAGATTGTCATATACGTCGTTGTTCCTATGACATCATGTTATGATCATAAATTAGTTCGACGTGTTCACGCTATTATAGGAGCACGTTACTTTCGAAAGTAACATGCTCCTAAAATAGCGTGAACACCTGGAACTAATTTATGAGCATAACGTGATGTCATACGAGCAACATACGTGCCCATTATCAAAGGGAATTTCTGAGATGAATACCTATGCTCAATCAGCAAATTCTCAGAAAAGACACAACTTGGCTAAATTTAGGAGGCATAACAGTAAGTGACATCATTAGTAGATTTAAAAAAAAGACAAAAAATGTTCAAATGTGTGTCAAGTCTTATGGGACTTAACTGCTAAGGTCATCAGTCCCTAGGCTTACACACTACTTAACCTAAATTATCCTAAGGACAAACACACACCCATGCCCGAGGGAGGACTCGCACCTCCGCCGGGATTAGCCGCACAGTCCATGACTGCAGCGCCTTAGAAGATTTGCTGATGTCTGCACTTTCATACTGACACAGCTCTATATTTCCGTCAACATAAATGTGCAGATACTTTCTCAGACAAGTCGAGACTTCGTGTCAGCAAAGGAACATTCAAATTGTTATAATTTGGTTAGGGATAGACTTTGTTTCCTTAAATCAGGTTAATGCACATACACTGTCATCTTCTGGTTTTACAAAACAGTTGTAAGTTAAATCAGGAGTGCCATTTGGTGCCTTATTTTTGATAAGTAATACACTGAATTTTTGGTTTCTTTCGAGTATTGTAAAATAACCAAACTCCCTGAGAAGCGCTGTTTGCTTGTAACTTAGCTCATTAGTGCCATTTTGTGAGCTATATATAACTTTTTACTGTTGTTGTTGTCTTTAGTCCTGAGACTGGTTTGATGCAGCTCTCCATGCTACTCTATCCTGTGCAAGCTTCTTCATCTCCCAGTACTTACTGCAACCTACATCTTCTGAATCTACTTAGTGTGTTCATCTCTTGGTCTCCCTCTACGATTTTTACCCTCCACGCTGCCCTCCAGTGCTAAATTTGTGATCCCTTTATGCCTCAGAACATGTCCTACCAACCGATCCCTTCTTCTTGTCAAGTTGCGCCACAAACTCCTCTTCTCCCCAATTCTATTCAATACTTCCTCATTAGTTATGTGATCTACCCATCTAATCTTCAGCATTCTTCTGCAGCAACACATTTCGAAAGCTTCTATTCTCTTCTTGTCCAAACTATTTATCGTCCATGTTTCACTTCCATACATGGCTACACTCCATGCAAATACTTTCAGAAACGACTTCCTGACACTTAAATCTATAATCGATGTTAACAAATTTCTCTTCTTCAGAAACGCTTTCCTTGCCATTGCCAGTCTACATTTTATATCCTCTCTACTTTTACCATCATCAGTTATTTTGCTCCCAAAATAGCAAAACTCGTTTACTACTTTAAGTGTCTCATTTCCTAATCTAATTCCCTCAGTATCACCTGACTTAATTCGACTACATTCCATTATCCGTTTTGCTTTTGTTGATGTTCATCTTATATCCTCCTTTCAAGACACTGTCCATTCCGTTCAACTGCTCTTCCAAGTCCTTTGCTGTCTCTGACAAAATTACAATGGCATCGGCGAACCTCAACGTTTTTATTTCTTCTCCATGGACTTTAATACCTACTCCGAATTTTGCTTTTGTTTCCTTTACTGCTTGCTCAATATACAGATTGAATAACAACGGGGACAGGTTACAACCCTGTCTCACTCCCTTCCCAACCGCTGCTTCCCTTTCGTGCCCCTCGACTCTTATAACTGCCATCTGGTTTCTGTACAAATTGAAAATAGCGTTTCGCTCCCTGTATTTTACCCCTGCCACCTTTAGAATTTGAAAGAGAGTATTCCAGTCAACATTGTCAAAAGCTTTCTCTATGTCTACAAATGCTAGAAATTTAGGTTTGCCTTTCCTTAATCTATTTTCTAAGATAAGTCGTAGGGTCAGTATTGCCTCACGTGTTCCAACATTTCTGCGGAATCCAAACTTATCTTCGCCGAGGTCGGCTACTACCAGTTTTTCCATTCGTCTGTAAAGAATTCGCGTTCGTATTTTGCAGCAGTGACTTATTAAACTGATAGTTCGGTAACTTTCACATCTGTCAACACCTGCTTTCTTTGGGATTGGAATTATTTATTATATTCTCTTTTACTGTTGTAGAACAATTAAGTTACAGGATTAGTACCATGTGATCTGTACTCAAAATTTTTAATATTTTGATAACTAATACCGACAGTTTTATTCTATTCAAAGATAGAATTCTAGCACACAATCACTTGATGTGACACTACCCAGATAACTGAAACTTTTCACACATCCAACCTTCTCTTCTAGTATGATGTTACAAAGTGCGGGTGTCCTACTCATTTTCATTGCCACTGTCTTGCTCTTAGTTAATGTGAATCCTTTAAATTTTTTTTCCAGCAATTGTCTCCTCTGAACTTCCATTTCTGTCCCTCACCAAATGGTAGTGCTATCGGCAAAATCAAAAACATTGAGATTTTCATTTTTTACTTCTTTGAATTCTTTCTTGCCGTGCTGAACACCTCTCTTTGTCTTAAACCATTTTAACCTCCTGCATGTACACTGCTTTCACAGCCTTCATACAGTATCTGATCTTTTCTAATAAATGACTCTAAAACATAAGTTTTCTCGAGCATTTCCATATTTTACCCCTTCCTACTGTCACATGCAGTTCCCAAATCCTGGAACACTATTACCAGGTCCTTTCCTTTTTCTCAAAACTTCTCCATTAACTGACAGGCGGAAAAATGAGGTCTATCGGTCCCCTGTTGCTTCTGAATCCATGCTGTTGTTCCTCAATTTGTTACGTTCTAGGGTATTTCTGTGTCTCTTATATTATCTTTTCCATTATCTTATGCGGTATCATAGTAGCCTGATTCCTAGGTAGTTGGTGCACTTCTTTTTACTTCCTTTAATAAACAATGGTATTATAACTCCGTTTTTCGAGTCATCTGGCACTCTGTTCTCTTTTCATACCACCCCCAGCATCCGATGTAGCCATTGTAGTCCTTGAAATCTAGCTGCCTTAATAATACCTGGTGTCAGGACATCTACTCCTGCCACCTTTCCACCTTTCATCTACTTCAGGGCATTTTTAGTTTCCATCCAAGAACCTGCATGCCTTTTTTTCCCCTCTATTCCAGTGACGTAGGTGTCGCTGTCTTATTCATTTTCCCCCCATTCAATAACATTTCAAGAGTTTCTAAAACACAGAATGCACAACGGAGAGAAATCTTCGGACTTAAAAGTATCTACGGATGTCATAAGGGAGTATGGGACGACCATTATTACTCAAAAATACCTACATAGATGAATTAGTGGAGGACTGGGGAACAATCAAGAATGGGGTGCCGCAAGGTTCGGTCTTGGGTCCTCTGCTGTTCTTAATATATATTAATGATTTGCCATTCTATATTCACGAAGATGCAAAGCTGGTACTTTTTGCCAATGATACAAGTATAGCTATCACACCAAACAGATAAGAATTAACTGGTGAAATTGTAAACGATGTTTTTCAGAAAATCATTAAGTGCTTCTCTGCAAATGGGCTCTCATTAAACTTTGACAAAACACAGTATATACAATTCCACACAGTAAATGGGATTACACCATTAATAAATATAGACTTCGATCAGAAATCGGTAGCTAAGGTATAACATTCAAAATTTCTAGGTGTATGCATTTATGAGGGGTTGAACTGAAAAAAAAAAAAACACACTGAGGATCTGCTGAAACATTTGACTTCATCTACTTATGCTATTAGGGTCATTGCAAATTTTGGCGATATATATCTCAATAAATTAGCTTACCATGCCTATTTTCATTCTCTGCTTTAGTACGGCATCACATTGTAGGGTAACTCATCATTGAGTAAAAGAGTGTTCATTGCACAAAAGCGTCTAATCAGAATAATTGCTGGAGCTCATCCAAGATCATCCTGCAGACACTTATTTAAAGAGCTAGGGATCTTCACTGTAGCCTCACAATATATATATTCACTTATGAAATTTGTTATTAACAATGCAAACGAATTCAAAAGTAATAGCAGTGTGAATGGCAACAACACTAGGAGAAAGGATGATCTTCACTACTCAAGGTTAAATCTCACTTTGGCTCAGAAGGGGGTAAATTATGCTGCCACAAAAGTCTTTGGTCACTTACCTAATAGCATCAAAAGTCTGACAGATAGCCATATAGCATTTAAAATGAAATTAAAAGAATTTCTTAATGGCAGCTCCTTCTACTCATTAGATGAGTTTTTGGATATAGTAAGTGGGCAATTTTCCCAAAAACAAATTAAAAATATTAAGTGTCATGTAATATTTTGTGTAATGTAATATCTTGTATAGACACCTTTTATTAACCTGACACATTCCACATCATTGCGAAGTGTCGTATTCATGATCTATGGAACAAGTACCAATCTAATCTAATGTAATCTAATCTAATGTCAAATAATCTATGAAGTTGTTCGTGAGCGATGATGCTGTAGGTAGAGAAGTCGAAGCGCTAGAAAAAATGCAGCTAAATGCACGAAAACCTGTAGAGGATCGACGCTTGATGCAGGTTTTAACAGTTTAGCCTACGAAGAAACAAATATGACGTATTACACATAAGGAGGCGGAAAGACCCTCTATTTTTGATTACACAACTGCAGACCAATCAACGAAAAAGTCACGCTCATAAAATACCTAGAAGTATGCGTAGGCAGCAATTTAAATTGGAACAACCACATAAAAGTAATTGTAGAAAAAGCAGAGCGCAGACTGCAAGTCATTGGACGGCCCTTCAGGATGTGTACCCCACCCACGAAGAAGGTAACTAACAGAATACTCGTTCGACCGATTCTTAAGTATTACTCGTCATTCTGTGGGACCCTTACAGGCAGGACTGACAGAGTGAATAGAGAATAGCCAAAGGGGAGCAGCTCGTTTTACCACAGCTTCTTCTAAAAAATGCGAAATTGTCAGGGGATACTCATCTACCTCCAGTGATATGTTACAGAAGAAGCACGGTGCATTACGGTATAATTTATTGTTAAAGATTCGACCGCTTACGTTTGTAGATGTCAAAGATCATGAAGGTAAAATTACAAGAGATCAGAACTCACACAGGGGATTACCAACAACCGTTTCTCTCACGCACCATTCGAACTTGGAACAGGATAGGGGCAAAATACTCTCCGACATACAGTGTAATGTGGCTTGAGAAGCGTAAGTGTCGACGAAGAAAGCGGAGTCATATTGCACGGTTTTCCTTCGGTTCCTCAAAACTCACAGTTTTTAATTCCATGTTTTACTTTTCAGAAGTCGTGCATATTAACTCTAAAAGCTAATTACCTCTTAGGACTCTCATATAACCCTTAAAAACAAGGTCCACCGAAATTGGAACTATGAGACAATCTGCAGGATTGATTTTGACGGTAAGAATTGATGATTCTTTTCGTGTGCCATAAGTGTAAGGCACCAAGAATTGCTTTTTACCCTCAGAGCCAATGTGAATTTCATCACTGAAATGAAACGTATGGATATTTGTGTTTATAATATAGGGCTATATGTGGTTAGTAGTTCTCCGTTTTGTGCTTCGGAAGTGAAAGATAACATACAACTGCAACCGCACTACTGCAATCTGTCACTTCCAAAGAGAGTCGCTGTTGGTTCAAAACATGCACACAACTAGCTCACATTGTACCATTATCACATGGTTTTTAAAATACGTACCGGTATTTTGTTTCATGCTGGACGTAGGAACGGCTGCTAAGTTAGAGAAAGTTCGTTTATCGGACGCTAGATGGCAGTCGCAGCTCCGGCTCGTTCTATGGCTCGTCCGGTAAATGCTCGCAACAGACTATATTAATGCTTAGTTTTCCGAAATATGCGTGTTATCAAAAGCTGCCTCACAAAGTATTGTTACACGCATACCTTGAGATCAATAAAGCAGCTGGCACACAAAAGAGAATAAAATTCTTGCGTGACAAGCAATGGGGGAAGGAAATCGTTTGTGAAGGAAGCTGAAAAAGAGAATTTTTTTGAAGCATGCAGGTCTTGTTTGATCATTCCCTTCTTTTTGATACGACATAGTGTATTTCTGACAGTCTATGTAGATCCTTATGAGGACCATCCATCAGTGACACTCGAAACGGTAAGGTAGAGGCAGAATGGACATATTCCCATGAGACTATGCATGTTAAAAATCTGATACAGCCTCCTCTTCGTGTCCATGTTAACGCCTAGTAATAAAAGGAATGTTTACGAAATATAATTCGCCACGTACAGATGCCGAAATTAATTTCTGTCGTTCCATCTTCTGTAAATGGAACGGGACTGCAGCTGGTCGAATACTTGAAGAAAACAGATACTTACAGCGAGAAATTTATTTAATAATTTTACTGAGCTACCAGATTCGGAACCTCATCTGCATCACCTTCAAGCCCCTATACACGAAACTAAGTCTTCTAGTCGTTTGTGCTGTTATAGAGACCACTATAACCAACTTGTTTCCGTAGGCTTAACTACTTAGTAGAAGTGGACCCTTCAGCTAAATAAAATAATTGAATGACATTACGGCTGTTGGTATCTGTTTTCTTCAAGACCGAAATTGATGGTGGCTCCAATGATATGACACGACTTGGGGCTCCTCACAGGCAAACAGACTCGATGAGATTATGAAATTAATCGATGGAGAAAACAATATAGTCACGAATAACGAAACAACGACGCTAATCGCTGTACCGTGGCAATCCAATTCGACAATATATACAACAGCTCTATCGATCATCCTGACTTTAAAGGCATCGTTCGAGGTGATAAACGAAACACTAAGAGCCAGACCACCCACATAAGTTTCTTTATGTGTGAATCCATGACCTCGGCGTAATTTCTCGATGCTAATCGATTTCTTATGCCCACCGGAGGCTCTCAGATATTTTTTATGCACATTATCTTCGTCACATTATTTTTTATTTTACTGGTCATTTTTTAAACTCCAGCATCATCAAGTGTCAACGAGAGCTGTGTCGTTGTTGTGTATCATTACAGTCAAGAACTATTTAGTTCTAGGTGTTCCTATACAAACGTCGAAAATCTGCGTTTATGGTCTTGATTTTTGATATCAGATTTTGAACGTGTGTGTGTGTGTGTGTGTGTGTGTGTGTGTGTGTGATGTGTATGTTGGGAACACTAGCACTAAACGGTTTTTAAATATAACGATACACATTTCACCGATGCAGCTTTGTTTGACATTTTATAATGCAGTTATCTGGGTGGCTACAAGCCGAAACTGTCCAATAATGTAATGTAAGATAAAAACAAAATTCATCCACATAAAAAAATCCTGTAAGTTCATCTGTATAACAGAGTCAGGCAGTGACCGGTGGACATAAAAAGGTTTTCTCTTTCATAAACTTGCAATAACATTTTCGGCTCGGAAAGACAGACGGGAAATCAAACATTCGGTACGTATCACGGTATGAGGAAAGCGGTGACACAGGACTAGACTACAATCTGTGGAAAGCCGCCGGAAAGGTAGCCGAGAAGGCAGCGGCAACAACGGGAAGCGAGATGGGTACAAAATCGAGAGCCCCTTTTGTGGTGGGACACAGAATGTGAGGAGGCAGTTACAAATCGAAAAGACGTCTTTAGAATTTATTACGCAAAAGTCACTTCGCAAAATTATCTGCATCTCAAACTTAAAGTAAGGAAATCGAATGCAATAACGTAAAAGAATTGTTGCAAACGGTATTATTCGAAATAAAGCAAGGATTTTGCAATAAAGAAATGTATTAAAAACGAGAAAAATCACTATGAAAAGACCTTCAGGAGGCTTCCTTACAGAAAATGGTTTCACTGGTGCTTGGCCCAGAGGTACTTCAGGTCAGGGCAACGACACTTGTGAGTTTGACAGGTATGGAGAAGCTGTTCCGTTTTGGATGGAAAACAGGGATGAAACGAGACAACGCAATATACGTTACAGTATATTACAACACCTCCCAGCGTCAAGAAAGCAAACACTGCGCCCGCTTTTGGCGGGTTGCAGACAGTTTTCGCCCAAGCGAAGTTCGTGAGCACATTCTATTAAAGTAATGAAGTCAGCCAGTAGATGTTGTGGCGCCTTCAAACAGGGTGTAGCTATTATCATTGTGAAATCTGTAACGTGAAGCATCGGCTGCGGTGTATAAGAGTGTGTTTTTACTGCATTGTGATTTTTGTATTTATTCTGCAGTCGTGATTCAGTAATCGTATATAGGCCTAGCCATACGTTTTCCTGTGTTGTTTCTTATGTCGGTATATTAGATACCTCTGTGTAGTTGTATTATCCAAAGTACTAGTTGAGTAGATGGTGAAGTCGTCTTTCCTTGTGGCAGTTCGTTTTTAGCGTACAGTGTTATTCTGGGTGGCCACTTATAAAGTCACTTGGGCTATTGCGATATCTTTTCTTGGTTGGTACCGTACCTGTGTGGAGTAAGGTTATGGTTTAAGTATATTGTATCTGTTTACAAAAGTTTTTTACTGTTACTTTTGTGCTGCGTTCATTATACAGAATTATTCTAGGGCAGAATATTGTTTAATTTTGATATTAACTGTCAGGAATTTCTTTTGTGTTACAGCGTATGGTTGTTTGTCACTAACGGCTATTTCAATTAAGCTCACGCTCGCCTAACCCCCAGAGTGACCTTACTCAACCCAAACACTGCGCTATAGCATCCAGGAACATTGTCCCAGAAATATGTTAAATAGATCCAGCCCTCAGCGCGATCAAGGTTTTCGGGCGGTTTTTCTTGGTCATCAGGCAAATGACTGAACTGGAAATTCCTTCCCGAACATTCCCAGTTGAGGTTTCTTTTGTCTCACGCCCAGACCGCTGTGCAATTTGTGTGAAAATAACGAAGTTCTTCAACAGCCCGCCCTGCTCTGATAAATTGGGAATGAAAGATGTAAATAAGAGGGCGCAGCACGAAAATCTTCAACAAAATATTCTCTCATCCTCTTATAATCGTAGAAGGTGTAGTGGAGGATGGGGCATGATGTGACAGAAAATTTATTTTTTTAAATTTTGAAAAATATATTTGTTAAGACATTGTTCATTTTATGTATTTTTTAAGTATCCATTAGCGATCATTTAAAGCTTTAAAATGACGTATTTATTGAGAATATCAAGTATGAATATAAATTGTTACAGTGGATTCAGTATGGGGCAGTGTGTAAGGCAAACTGAGATAGAATGTAAAAAACATGAAAAACTACATATATGTTGGGCTAAATTGCATTATTCAGCTGCTTCAGAGAACGACATAAAGTTAAATGCTAGACAAGAGCAATATTTAAAAGCTTTGTAAATAATTGCTATTTTTGCAGTATTCATTGAACTTTAAAAATGTTAGAGTGACGTCAAGTTCAAAATGACCTTGCTGCCTTTCGGTTTTCCCAAAGAAAACGCCGACCGCTGTGACCGAGCGGTTCTAG
This sequence comes from Schistocerca piceifrons, assembly GCF_021461385.2. NCBI lineage: Eukaryota > Metazoa > Arthropoda > Insecta > Orthoptera > Acrididae > Schistocerca > Schistocerca piceifrons. The sequence continues at coordinate 671,180,040 of NC_060139.1, forward strand.
GCGCTTCAGTCGGGAACCGCGCTGCTGCTGCGGTCGCATGTTCGAATCCTGCCTCGGGCATGGATGTGTGTGATGTCCTTAGGTTAGTTAGGTTTAAGTAGTTCTAAGTCAAGGGGACTGATGACCTCAGATGTTAAGTACCATAGTGCTTAGAGCCATTTGAACCATTCGAACCATTGCTAAAATATGGAGTTTCTCAGCCAGAAATGTCACACTTACTAAAATGTTGTGAGCTATTGTGCAGTTGTTCGATGAATGTTAACCTAAATTACTTACAAATTACGGCGTGCACGGATTTTACTCAGCATGTAAATGTCACTACAGATATTCGGATTTAGATTATGACATTCTCGATGAGCCTGCCGCCATTGGCAATGATGCGGCGCAGACGAAGAGCGAAATTCTGCATGACTCGATGAAGTTTGGGGACATCGATGCTGTCGATGACCTCCTTAATGGATGTTTTCATCTCAGCAATGTTTTTGGGGCTATTGCTGTACAACATGTCTTTAGTATAGCATTTGGGAGACTCAGAATCGGCATTTCGCGATCAATGGGTGACTGTATGCTGTGTAGTGTGCAATCACGGAATCGGTGCGATGTTCCTTGATGGTATGGTGACTACCGAACGGTGTGTGAAGGTTTTGGAAGATGATTTGATCTCAATTATCCAAAGTGACCCTGATTTCGACAAGATGTTGGTTCATACAAGACGGAGCTCGATCCCTTCGAAGCAGGAGAGTGTTGGATGTCCTAGGGGAGCACTTTGGGGACCGCATACTGGCTCTGGGGTACGTAGAAGCCACTGGCATGGGCCTCGACTGGGTTTCATATTCTCCGGATCGAAACACATGTATTACTCTACATACAGGTCCATATATTATTCTGTGCCCTATGTTACACTTTACCCCACCTTCCCCTAGACGAATTAATATATATATGTTCTTATTCCGCTGAGTCAGATCTCGAGCTACTTATTATTAGGTTTGCAGTGACGCTCGGTCAAAAGTGACATTTCAAATGGAAAAACCACTAAGACATTTAAAGCATGGTTAACCGAAATTGGGAGTTCGAGATGAGGTAGTTTACATGGAAAGAAGATTCCTTTTACCCCTTATTTAATTCAAATTGGAACACATAAAATGGCCAAGACAGTTTTGTTAATATCGAGGTCGCTCGAAGAATGTGCCGGTCACTTACGTTCACCCACAACAGTGGGATTTCCACAATTGTAGTTGATCAAAAAAGGCTGCAGATCTCCATGTTACAAGAGAGGCTCAGCCTTTTAGGCTTCGAACAGTACTGAAAGTGATAGTTTAATACAATAAAGCAATGAAAATGTTTGTTCGTTAGTATGAAGAACGGCCGAAAACAGCCAATAGGTTTATTTAAAACTTAAATTTCAAAGCTGGTTGTTTGGAGAGGTATCATATTCGAATTAAACACGACTAAAATTTGGATAGTTGATACACTCATTTTGTTATCTTGCATTTTCCTACGAAACATTTTTGCCCCTAGATTTAATACATAACCTTTTGAATTGAAATACTGGACACTGTATGGATATGAATCTGAAATTTTTATTCTTCTTTTGAAAAATATGGTTTTTCATGATGTTATGGTGGCCTCCAGCTCAAAGACTGATTTGATGCAGCTTTCCATGCTACTCTATCCTGTGCAGACCTCTTCATCTCAGGCTAACTACTGCAACATCAGGCATCCCTGTGAATCTGCTTACTGTATTCATCTCCTGGTCTCCCCCTACGATTTGCAGCCCCTTCTTCCCCCCGCCTTCCCCCCCCCCCCCCCTCCCCTTTCCACACACACAGACGCCACTTCAACACTCAGTTGGAGATCCCCTGATGTCTCGGAATGTGTCCTATCAACCGATCTCTTCTTTAGTTAAGTTATGCCACAAATTTCTTATCTCCCCATTTCTTTTCAGTACCTCTAATCTTCAACACTCTTCTGTAGCTGCACGTATCAAAAGCTTCCATTCTTGTTTCAACTGTTTAACGTCCATGTTTCACTTCTATACATGGCTACACTCCACGCTAGTACCTTCAGGAAAGACTTCGTAACACTTAAGCCTGTATTCGATATTAACAAATTTCTCTTTTACAGAAACGCTTTTCTTGCCATTGCAAGTCTACATTGTATAAAGAACTTCGGCCATCATCAATTATTTTGCTGCCCAAATAGCAAAACACATTTACTCCTTTAGGTGTCTAGTTCCCTAATCCCATTCTCGTAGCATCACCTGACTTAATTCGACTACATTCCATTATCCTTGTCTGCTTTTATTGATTTTCATCTTATATCGTCCTTTCAAGGCACTATCCATTCCATTCAGCTTCTCTTCCAGTCTTTTGCTGTCCCTGACAAAATTACATTGTCATCGGCAAACATCAAGGTCTTTATTTCTTCTCCCTGAACTTTAATTCCTGCTTCAAATTTCTCTTTGATTTCCTTATCGCTCACTTAATGTACAAATTGAATAGTATGGAGGATAGGCTACGACGCCGTGTCGCTCCTCTCCCAACAACTGCTTCCGTTCCATGCACTCCATGCACCTCGCCTCTTTTAACTGCCACTTAGTTTGTATACAAGTTATAAATAGCCTTTCGCTCCCTGTATTTAATCCCTGCTACCTTCAAAGTTTCAGATAGAGCATTCCAGTCGGCACTGGGCACTGTCATGTGCTTTCTCTAAATCTAGCAAGGCTGTAAACGTGGGTTTGCCTTTCGTTACCCCATCTTCTAAGGTAAGTCGTAGAATCAGTATTTTCTCGCGTGTCCCTGTATTTCCCGAAATCGAAACTGATTTTCCCCGCAGTCGGTCTCTGTAAGGAATTCGTGTAAGTGTTTTGCAACAATGACTTATTAAACTTACGGTTCTGTATTTGCACTCCTGTGAGCAACTGCTTTTTTTGGAACTTGAATTATTACATTATTCTTGAAGTCTAACGGTATTTCGTCTGTCTCATACGTCTTGCACACCAGATGGAAGAGATCTGTAATGGCTGCCACTCCCAAAGTTATAAGTACTTCTGACGCGATGTCGTCTACCCCCGGGCCCTTATTTCGACTTATATCTTTCAGTGCTCTGTCAAATACTTCTCGCATCATCATGTCTCCCATTTCACATTCATCTGCGTCCTCTTCCATTTGTATAACATTGACTTGAAGATCACTTCCCTTGGATGGACGTTCTATATACTCCTTCCACGTTTCAGCTTTCCCTTCTTTGCGTATTATTGGTTTTCCATCTGAACTCTTGATAGTCATACCTCCAAAGGTGTTTTTAATTTTCCTGTAGGCGGTATCTATTTTCCACGTAGTGAAATATGCTTCTAAATCCTTGAATTTGTACTCTATCCATTCCAGCTTAGACATTTTGCACTTCCTGCCAATCTCATTTTTTAGACGCTTGTATTTTCTTTCGCCTGCTTTATTTACTGCATTTTTAAATGTTCTCCTTTCATCAATTAAATTCAATATCTCTTGTGTTATCCAAGAATTTTCACTAGGTCTTGTCTGTTTAGCTACACTGACGAAAAAATCGTAGCACGATAAAGTAATTAATGTAGAGTAATGAAATTCCGGGAATACATTTGTGTGGGTAGCGTATTTAGATGATTAACCTAGCAAGATCACAGACTGATGTAAGCGCGAGATAAGTCATTGCGAATGTGAAGTGCTGGTACAATAAAAATCGGAGTAACCGCCACAATGTTGAATGCAAGCACGCAGACATGCATTAATTGTGTTGTACAGGCGCCGGATGTCTGTTTGTGGGATGGAGTTCCATATCTGTTGCACCTGGTCGGTCAACAAAAGACGGTTAATGAAGTTTGGGGATGACGCTGGACTTGTCGTCCGATTATCTACCATATGTGATCGATTGGAGACAGGTCTGTAATCGAGCAGGCCAAGTCAACATGTCGAGACAACATGCCGGGACTCTGTACAGCATGTTAGGTTGCAATATAAGTATATGGGCAGGCGTTATCCTGTTGGAAAACACCCCCTGCAGTGCTGTTCACGAATGTCAGTACAACAGGTCGAGTTACCAGATTTACGTAGAAATTTACAGTCAGGTGCGCGGATACGAAAGCGCTTCTGCCGTCATACGAAATCGATCCCCCACCAAAATTCCAGGTGAAGGTCCAATGTGTCTAGAACGCAGACAGGTCGGTTGCAGGCCCTCAACAGGCCTCATCCTAACTAACACATGACTGGCATCGTGGTAGAACAAGCTGCCATCAGAAACACAAGAGATCTCCACCCTGTTCCCCAGTGCGCTCTCGCTTGACGCTACTGAAGTCGCAAATGGCGATGGTTTGACACGCTACAGGGCGTCTGGCTCGGAGCTTTCCTTGAAGTAACTGTCCATTGTGTTCCCGTGGTGGCAACTGCTGTTCAGATTACTGCTGCAAATGCAGTACGATGCGCCAGAGCCACGACGGTCATCCCTCTCGGCAGTGCCACGTGGCCATACAGAGCCCGTTCTTCTTGCGACTGTACATTCCAGTGACCAGCAGCCATGTGCAATGTCTACATTCCTGCCAAGTCTGTCTGCGGTAGCCCTCTTACACTACTTCGTTCAAACTCGGCGTCACCATGTCCAATATCAAAGGTCAGTAGTGCCAACGACCGGTACAGCGTATATTTAAAGCAAACCTGATTTGCATCCTCATAGTGGCGGTACTAGCGCCGCTCTTCCGCGACTGGTGCGAAGTCTGGAGACATCTTTCAGATGCAGAAACACGCCTACCAACTTTCGTTTATATCACACAACTCCTTGTTGCGATTTCTTTTCCGTCAGTGTATTTGGTCCTCTGCTGCCTTCATTATTTCACTTGTAAGTAGGCTGTTTATGTTTTCTTATTGGCAACGTTACGTAGCGCTCTGTATGAAAATCACTGGCTGTGCTGTGTGCAGTCTGTGGCTAGTTTGCATTGTTGTCTGCCATTGTAGTGTTGGGCAGCTGGATGTTAACAGCGCATAGCATTCGGCAGTTGGAGGTGAGCCGCCAGCAGTGGTGGATGTAGGGAGAGAGATGGCGGAGTTTTGAAATTTGTAAGACTGGATGTCATGAACTGCTATGTATATTATGAGTTTTCAACACTATTAAGGTAAATACATTGTTTGTTCTCTATTAAAATCTTTCATTTGCTAACTATGCCTATCAGTAGTTAGTGCCTTCCGTAGTTTGAATCTTTTATTTAGCTGGCAGTAGTGGCGCTCGCTGTATTGCAGTAGTTCGAGTAACGAAGATTTTGGTGAGGTAAGTGATTTGTGAAAGGTACAGGTTAATGTTAGTCAGGGCCATTCTTTTGTGGAGATTTTTGAAAGTCAGATTGCGTTGCGCTAAAAATATTGTGTGTCAGTTTAAGCACAGTCATGTATAATTGTTAAAAAGGGGACGTTTCATATGTCGACCCTTAGCCTAGGATACCTCACTGGAATCTTCTGATTTTTTTCTTGTACTTTGTGTAATTAGTGTAGCTATTGTTTATTGCTAGCGCATAATTATGGAGAGAATTTCCTTTGTAGTTGCAGTCTTTCATTGTTGTACAGTAAAACAGGTGTGGCATGAATGTAGATTTACACCAAGTATTTCGCAGCTGCAATTAACTAGATATTATTTTCAGTGCTGTGTTAATCTGTTCTCTTATTTTTGCTCTTCAAACTATGCTTTTCTGTGTTGTCGTGTGAAATATTGTGACAATAATGGCGTGTGAAAAACGTAATACTAGGCTCCAAAGTAAACTGAGAAATGACAGTGAAGACGAAAGCAGTGTGTTAGCGCTACCATGTAATGAATTAACTAATATTCAAAGTAGTGGCTCTGAGCGCTATGGGACTTAACATCTATGGCTCATCAGTCCCTTCAAAGTAGTAATTTGGTAACTGTGCATAGGGAAATGGAGCGGGCGTCAAATAATGGTGTAGACAGTGAAACAGGTAGTGAACAGGGAAGCATTATCGATCGATCGATCGGTCGGCAACAGCTCGCCTCAGGAATCGGGAATGACAGAACACAATATTGCAAATACTGTAGACTCAGGTTTTGGGTTCTCACCGTTTTCTCAAATGAGTCAAGACACATTTCTCGCATGTCAAAATGTGATTGTTGCCGGTGCAGATTCACTGCCGAAAAGCACTGAGGGACATGTTTCAGACACCAATGTATTGTTATTACAATTAATGCAACAAATGGGACAAAAGCTTCAAAAGTTAGACACAATGGAACAACACCAGAGACAAACACAGCAATAGTTAGACACAATGGAACAAAATCTTCAAAAGTTAGACGCCACGCTTGAACAAACACGTGAAGATTTAACTACTGAGTTACATAACATTGAATCGAAATGTCAAAAAGTCTGTAATGATGTAAAAACACAAATTTGTGAGCATTTTCAACCTATTTTTTCGCGGCATGAAAATGCATTACAGAATCACGAAGAAGCCATAAAAGAACTGCAAACTATTGTTCATGAAAATCATGAGACCTTGCAAGCTAAAATTGACTCAGTTGCATCTACCAATTTGGTTACGCAACTTGCAAAAACTCAGGAAAACTTAATGGACACAGTAGATACTCTGAAAACCGGTTCAGAAAGACACATGGAGGAAATTAGTTCATTATCAGAGAAAGTAGTTGAACTTTCGGATCAGCTAAATAATTTATCTACGAAGGTAATGATAATCTGAATGACACAAAACTGGTAGTCTTTAATGACACAGAAGAGTGCGAACAAATTAGAAAATTCAAACAAAATCAAAATCAAATCAATACACAGTACAAAAGAGAAATCCTGGAAGTACAAGATCAGCTGACACAGGTAATACAACAATTACGTATTTCAGAGGACACTCGCGCCCCAATATGGGAAGAGGGACATAGAAATACGGAACAGCCACAAAATAATAACACAGGGCATTTCGGAAGTTATGAAAGAAATTGGCAATGTGCACCGAATTTTGAGATGGAACCGCCGACACGACGTAACAATGACCGACATGCGACTCGCCGACATGATGATTTTGACTATAAGCTGTTCATTACTACACGTAAATTCAAAACGTTTAAGAATTCTGGCAACGACATTCATCCACTAGCGTGGCTCCATCAACTCTCTCATTGTTTTCCTCCCAACTGGTCATTAGAGCACAGATTACAATTTATGTGTGGCTATTTAGAGAATGAACCAGCTGTAAGAATGCGATCGGTCATTCACGATTGTCACAGTGAAGGAGAATTTCATCATGCCTTCCTCTCAGCATATTGGTCTCAAGCTACACAAGACCGAGTAAAACATAGCATCATAATGATGAAACATTTCGAACAATCTGAATTTTCCAGTCTTGTGAAATATTTTGAAGACATGTTGCACAAGAATCAGTACCTGTCAAACCCATACAGCCCCTCAGAACTCATCCGCATTTGCTTAATCAAATTGCCTGAACATTTACGACATATTATTTTGGCAAAGACGACATTGAAGCTTTTCAGGGACTCTTACAAGAATTAGAAGACAATCGCGGAACGCGAAAACAGGAACACAACAATTACAGGTCACATCCGTCGCAATTCCGCGATGAAAGAAATAATAACTGGATGCGACAAGGCTATTCTCACAACACAAATCGTGACCAAAACAGACACCACCCATATGACAACCGTTGGCAGAGTAGTAATAATTACAGGGAAAGATCACCTCTCCGTGGTATTGACTATCACAGAGATAATCAGAGAAACAGACAATATAGGAACCAAAATAAATATTATCAGAGGAGACAGAATAACTTTAGACGCAACGGTCCAGCGCGCAGTTACGATTCAGGGAGAAATTCTCCACCACGTGACCGACAAGAAAGAAACTATGGAATCTACCGACATGACGACACACGATATGATCGTAACGACAGACCTGAATGGCATCAGAACGGGTGGGATTCAAACAGAGCAGGGCCCTCTCGACAAGGTGAATTTACAGAAGTTAGGTATCCAAATCCCAATAACGACGCACGCCAACAAAGAGACAATAGGCAATGACTCATACCGCTGGCAGCTACAAAACGTACGTATGAAACTGACGACGCAGCTGCCGTAGCTAGTAATTACGTTAAAATGGAAGACATTAGGGACATCTTACTCCAGGAACACAACGTAAAACATAACAACATTGCACATCCTGTGATTCACATTACAGTAAATGACGTAAAATTTACTGCAGTACTTGACTCTGGCAGTCCCATTTCAGTAATTAGTGAAACAGCCTTTAGCAAATGCAACAAATCGAACGATTGCCCCACACTTCCGTTACGTAAGATTAAATTACAAGGTGCAATCGTTGGAAAAAGTGTAGATGTACGCCAACAAACCAACTTAGAATTCTTTTGTCAAAGCCACAGCTTCTCTATGAACTTTCTTATTGTTCCATTATTGTCGACGGAAATTATACTGGGAGTAGACTTTTTGAATGAATACAAAGCAATCTTAAACTTTCACGATGCTAAAATAAGTTTAGAGAAAGAAGGTAAGTCAATAGCTTTGAAATTTGAAGATTGGCTCTCAAACCATGACGAGACAACAGTTCGGAATTTTCTACGGAACTAGACACTAACAATCACTCTGCAAGTACTGACAGGGATGATATCGACGACACATTTGATACTAATGAGTTAATTCAGAATAAAATTCAAACAATTGAGAATTGTAATGACACTGATAGGCAGGACCCTTTTGAGATTTTACAAGCACATTCCACAGTTTTTACTCACAAAACAGGAACAATCAAGGGATTTCAATACCAATTTCGTGTTCGTAAGCATACTAAATTTTGTGTTAGACCATACGTAATTCCAGCACATTATAGGGACCGTGTTAGAACAGAAATACAATCTATGCTTGACGAGGGCATTATTGAGCCTGCAGTAAGCTCATACAACAATCCATTACATGTTGTTGAGAAAAAAAAATGGATCGATCAGGCTTGTCCTAGATTCGAGACAAATCAATACTATCATTATTCCTGAAACAGACAGGCCGCAAACGTTGGAAGAACTTCTTCAAAATTTTAATGGTGTAAAAGTATTGTCTTCCATTGATCTCAGATCCAGTTTTTATCAGATCTAACTTCATCCAGAATGTAGAAAATACACAACTTTCCTTTGTTTCGGCGTTTGTTATCAGTTTCGGAAATTTCCTTTTGGTTTTAACATTTCTTCGGCAGCATTCATTCGCGGGCTAAATTCCATATTACCTGAGTTCTTAAAACGTCACATCACCTTATATGTGGACGATATTCTAATAGCAGAAGCTTCATGGGAACAACATAATCGCATCCTCAACAGTTTGTTACGTATTTTTGCAGAATCCGGAATTACAGTTAACTTGGAAAAGTCTGAATTCAGTAGGTCAAAGGTGAGGTTTTTGGGACATATTATTTCTTCTGAAGGCATTCAGCCGGATCCTGAAAAGTTAGAAGCAATCAGAGCCATTCCAGTTCCATCCACAAAAAAACAAGTCCGCAGTTTTCTAGGTCTTGTAAATTTTTACCGTCGTTTTCTGAGTATGCAAATTCTTGTTACACCAAAACTTTGTTCTCTCACTGGAAAAAATACTATTTGGAACTGGGACAAACAATCACAGTTGGAATTCAATCCTTTGAAAGAAGCGTTACTTAACGCGCCAATACTAGCTCATCCAAATCTGTCACAAGATTTCTGCCTTAGCACGGATTCTTCTAAAGTCGGTCTTGGTGCCCATTTATTTCAAGAAGCCATAGAAAATGACACTACCGTTCAGAAAACCATTGCTTTTGCTAGCCGAGTGCTAACAAAATCTGAAAAAAATTATTCCGTTACTGAATTAGAAGCTTTAGCTATCGTTTGAGCATTTAACAAATTCCGTTTCTTTCTTTCTGGTAAGCACGTAAAAGTATACAGTGATCATCGTGCATTACAATTTCTTATGTCTTCAAAATTAAATCATGACAGGTTAAAACGTTGGGCATTGTTTCTGCAAGAATTCCACTTCACAATAGTCTACATTCCCGGCAAGGAGAACATTGTTGCAGACGCACTGTCACGTGCACCGGTTGGGCTTGAGAAAAGTAACACAGAAGGCAACCTCGAGAAAAATTTCAGTATTCTTTACATTCAGAAAGTCGCCTTTGAAAACTTCATCACCACATTTTTAAAGGACATTGCTCATGAACAAGATAAAGATCCGATTTGGAAAGAAATCAAAGTAAATGGCATGAAAAGACACACACACAGATTCGGCATTATTATCTGGTGAGAAACAACATACTGTTCAAACGCTGCACTGTTGATGACAAGCTATGGGTTCTTTGCATTCCAGATGATTTTGTTAATAAGCTCATTTGGTACATTCATTTCAGCTACGCACATTTTGGTCCACGAAAATGTTATCATATTCTTTGGACGACTTTTTATTTTAACGATATGGAAAAGAGTCTTGTCTATTTGTAAACTTTCTCAAAAGGCGAAACCATCTACTATCTCCCATCGTGCTCCGCGGTTTCCTATCATTCCTTCTAAATTAAAAGAATTTGCTGCTGTTGATCTCTTGGGACCGCTTGTCAGAACATCTAATGGATTTTTGTACGTTCTAGTCGCTGTTGAACTTACTTCAAAATTTGTTTCTTTCACTCCGTTACATAAAGCCACTGGACGGTCTGTTTCTACACATTTGTAACGCAAATTCTCAACCTGTGAATTTTTTTATATGAGACTGCCACTGTAGCGGAAACTGCTGTCATAAATATTTCAGTAAGAAAAGTAAGTGACCTTGACGTAATGCGTTTTGGGCACCCAGCTGAGAGGTAGTCGTCTGACAAAAGAAAGCCATTAGGTGCAAAAAAAAAAAAAAGAAAGAGGCCATTATCCTCGCTATTGACATTTCTTTGTCGAAAGCATCGCAAATACGACACGCTCAAACTTGAAAACATATGATTGCACTGTGGAGCTCGTAATTTATGATATTTACCTAAAATGCCTAATGAAATGATGAGAAACATTTTATATCTATTGTCTTTGTAGTTGAGAGACTGCTCATTTTGTTTAATATCTAGTATCTAGCTCCACTGTAGCATTGGTTAAAATAAAATTTTATAGATGTACTAATATAAATATTTTATGCCTACAGATCCAGTAAATAATTTTACGATTTATTCAAAAAAACGAAGGAGCATAAAAGACATTTCCCTTCACAGGAATTGCATATGGAATTTTCTTTTCAAGTACTTGGTAATTTTTTGGTAGAACAACTTCTTGTGGTGCACCACTTTAATTACATAGACATTAAGATGTGAATAGACATTTCCCTTGTCTGCATTGTCGTCTTTAGTGTAATATTTTTTCTGCTTGAGATATGTCATGTTTAGATATAAGTTACTGCATTTGCTGCTGCTGTTTGCCAGGCATAGTGCTACTAAATTTCACTTTGTATTACTCTGTTAAGCTAGTTTTACTACTGATTTATTTTTCTTGGTGCTGCACATTGGCTCATATTAGTTGTAATGTTGCATTGCTTGGTAATTTAGATTTACTGTAGCTTGCTGTGCAATTTTTCATTTTTTTGTCATTGCTGTTTATGTTAATTGTTTTGTGCTGCTGCATTGCCTCGTCCCTTAGTTTAGCATCTGAGCTCAGTAGATTTAAGTTAGCTTAAGAGGGGGTAGCCTATAAGAGAATGAGTTGCGATGAATTTGAAGAAATGCACTGAGAGGCTATACGAGAAAAGTACAGAAAGCTGGTATAGATAGGACTTTTGGAAATAATGAAGAACGAAGGGAGATCTCCGAGAAGTAAAGAAAGTTTAGTTTGCAAAATACTGCAGTAAGACAAACCCTGTCCTTTCCTTTTGTTATCCCACACCCTTGTGTATTTATGTTCTTCCTGTCTTTATATGTTTATCTGATAAGACTTATGTTGTAGAATTTTTCTAATACTCAGCTACATGAACTATGATGAGGAATACTGTTATCCTCAAATATAATTTGCATTAATAATGTGTTATTTACTTTGTAAAGATGTTAGACATTATTAATTCTGTTCTGTTTTAATGCTCATGTGTGCAGTTGATGTTTCAATAATTATTCTGATCTTTTATGTATTTACGTATGTCATAATTGCTGTAACACTAATGTATAAGTTTATTTCCATTCTTTTGTAAAGCCCCTATTACTACAAATGTTATCTGTATTATTATGTTTTTAATGACGTATTTTGTACCTTTGTTATTGTATTCTTATGTTATAAAATTGTAATTGACACCATTTCATCAAACTAAGTAACTTGTAAGTTACATTTCACTGCACACGTTTCTGTTGGTCATAGTATATGGACAATATGTGAGAAGTAGGGACTGTTAGTGTTTGCACGTGTGTTAATAATTCAGCAAGGGACTGGATGACAGCATTGCTGGTTCTAAGGACAATTCCAAAAACTTTGTGAGTGCACAAGTGGTGGTTATGGACTTGCTATATTATCCGCAAGACTCTTCAATGGTGATTGTGCACCTGCACAGTCACAACAGATGGCCATTTCTACAAGGACTACAGTGGGTCTACACCTTTGCTGACTCACCATTACCATTATTTCTACAAGGACTGCAGTGGGTCTGCACCTCTGGTGGCCCACCAATACCGTAATCGCTACCAGGACTACAGTGGGTCTACTCTGTGATGACCTACGTACCAATATTATTCAAAACTTCTACTGACTCTGCGGTGGGTTTACTCTGTTGTGGCCCATTACCTGTCTGCATGTCAAGAGTCAGCACTGTCTTTTCGTTGGAAGGACAACACTACTTCTTCAAGACTGCATGGAAATCCACTACTTCCGTGTGCATTTTCTTCTACTGCTCAGACTTTGAGAAAAACACTGCTATTTTACTGTGATGAACGATCAGGACCGTCTTTATGGACTGTGAGAAAATTTTAACTTTTGACCAACATTGTATCAATAAGTGTGTGCCTTTGATTTCTTTGTTATTGTAATTACGAAAAATTTTATCAAATCATTATTGGCCACTGCCCAAAACAATTTGTAAAGTTTTTTGTGGGGAGCATGGGGGCTATGTAAGTAGGCTGTTTATGTTTTCTTATTGGCAACGTTACGTAGCGCTCTGTATGAAAATCACTGGCTGTGCTGTGTGTAGTCTGTGGCTAGTTTGCATTGTTGTCTGCTATTGTAGTGTTGGGCAGCTGGATGTTAACAGCGCATAGCGTTGGCAGTTGTAGGTGAGCCGCCAGCAGTGGTGGATGTGGGGAGAGAGATGGCGGAGTTTTGAAATTTGTAAGACTGGATGCCATGAACTGCTATGTATATTATGAGTTTTCAACACTATTAAGGTTAATGTTAGTCAGGGCCATTCTTTTGTAGAGATTTTTGAAAGTCAGATTGCGTTGCGCTAAAAATATTGTGTGTCAGTTTAAGCACAGTCATGTATAATTGTTCAAAAGGGGACGTTTCAATCTCTTAAAGCTAGCCATTCATCTTCCTCTCCTCTGTTCTAGTCATCCGCTGCCTAATGCTCCTTCTGATACCCTCAATACCCTCTGGCTGTTTCAACTTATCCAGGTCTCAACTCCTTCATTTCCTACCTTTTTGCAAACTCTTTAGTTTTAATCTGCAGTTAATAACCAATAAACTGTGATCGGAGTTCATATCTGCCCCTGCAAATGTCTTAAAACTTAGAATCTGGTTTCGAAATGTCTGTCTTGCTATTATATAATCACTCTGGAACCTTCCGGTGTCTCCAGGACTCTTTTTCGTAGTGAAATCTTGTTATTTGCCTTAATGATTTCAAATGTTTAGAATCTCATCAAGTCATTAGTCATAAATTGTAGTGTGAAAAATACAATTATATAATAACCTGAAATCTTGAGTTGTAGGCTTCTAATTGGAGAATTTATCACAATTTTTTTCTGGTAGGTCCCGCTCGACGGATCCAGCCTCGGGCTCTACTGATGTTAAGCACTGCACAGGTCTCTCGTTGGACTGTCGTAGCCTTTCAAAACGAGCATTGTGTTGCAAAACATGCCAGATATGAAGTGCAGGTTTTAGTGGCAAAAAATCTCGAAACTGTTGACTTGGATTGCAAAATTCGTGCTGTACATGAACGGAACGTGGTGAGTGGAAGTGTTTAGTCTGACGAAGAATGGAAGAGGATGAATGTTCACGATGACGGCAGAAATGACCGTCAACGTGTAGTCCGGAAGAAATTGACGAAAAGATTCGTGAAAACTGCCGTTTCACGGTATCTAAACTGATGGACAAGTTTCTGAAGATTTGTCGAGGTGTTTAGTGTATGATGGTTACTAAAAGGTTTTTTAGGATTCCAAAACTCCTTTCTGAGAGACGCTAAACCCAACGAATGATTTCTTCTCTGGACCATCTTTTTCGTTACGATGCAGAAAGAGAAAGTCTACTGAACAAAATCGTGGGAGGTGACAAGACATAGGGTTCCATTGCCAATGCTCACACAGAGCAGCAGTCAGTTGTGTGGGGGTCCATACCACGTAGTCGTCCCCGCCCCCCTCACCATGCCCGCTAAAAAAAGCAAGACAAACGTGACAATCGTCTACCGTACTCTGCTTAGTTAGCACAAGAATTGTTGCGTGAGCTCACATGGGACGGTTTTGGACAAAAGCCCTATCGTCCGTATTTGTGTGCAAATGATTTCCACCTCTTCATTCAAGTGACTTGGGTCATAACGAATAAACTCCGACGAAGAACTTCATGACCTGTCTAAGAAATATTATTAGTGTTAGACCTGGGTGGTGATTATGTAAAGATGTAATACGAATGTGTAGTTTTAAGATTTTCCTGATATATTTGCTTTGACGCTGACAGTATTTTATTTATGACCTACCGGAGGTTGAATTCCGGACAAGCTCGTATGTTGCACTCCAACTCAAAATTTAATTTGGTCTTCGTCAAGTATAGGCTGTGCGAAATTATTAACTAATATGTTGACTTACCAGCGAGGCAAGATTAACTATAAGCAACGGAAACGGGACTTATTTTACGGTCATTTATTTTCGTAGGTAGTGTTAGTTCAAACGTAAAAGCTATATGCCTGTTAGCATTTAGAAGATGCATCTGAAGGATGCACTACTGTCTGATTTATTTTGACAGCTTCACGCGTCTTAAGCATTTAGACGGTATAATATATCTGCGTTTTGAAACCGTTTCTTCCTTTGTTCACGCGTGTAACGTCACATCTAATTTTAAAATAAAATGTAGCCGACATTTCGATCAAGCTGCAATCGTCTTGCCCATATTCTACCGGACGATGTACAGCTGTGCAGTGTTGGGGCAGTATGTGATGTTGAGGAGGGCCTGGCTGTTCGTCTTTAATGCAGCGTAAACCCACGGCTTAACCACAACACACGTGAAGTACTACAACTTTAAGCACCTCATTATACTGCTATTAACTATACTGTTCCAAAACTTTGGGCAGTATAGAGTGTTAGCTATTAAGCCCCGGAAGTAGTTGACTTGAGCCTTGTTTCTGCAGACAGGTAAGCAGCAACTCGCAGGTAGAGGTTCTGGAGGTTCGTTGTCACCCAAAATGTACCTCAGAAGAACTTAACTCAGTTCTTCCAGTGTTTATTATTTTTATCATTGATACACAGGTTTAAAGTGATATCGTAAAGTTACTTCGTTCTGTGATTGAATTTCTTTACTATATAATACAATGCAACTGACTCACAGTAATGTACAGCGCAAAATTATTTGAAAAGAGGAAGAAAGAGAGGATTTTAAGGAAGTTTGCAGGGGCTATGCAGTCAGTATCAAATAAGCTAATTTTATGTACCTTTATCTCTAGAATCAATAACAATTTAAAATTTTTAGAGGTAACATAACCATGTTATTTATATCTACTGTACCAGAATTAAGGGATAAGATAGAAAAGAACCAGCTATATTATTTTTTTAAGTAAATATGCCAGTATTTATTGCGAATACTAGACATGTATGTTCCTAGATTCATTTCTATTCAAATCACTACCATGATTGTTCTTCATTACCAAATGATATACAGGTACATAAAAGTATTAAAAAATCATTTTGAGAAAATTGCGATTGAAGTTTAAAGTGATAAAAGCACACTCACATTTTTAAATTAAGATTCAAAAGCACCCTCCTCCTTACCACCCTCTTTCTCTAAAAGCTTTTTCCTTCTGTTGAGCTTGCTTGCTTGTTTGGCTGTGAACTCGGCTGCACGCTGGGCCTCGGCTTGTCTCGAATTGTGTAATAACCTCAACCACTTTACAGTATGACAGTCTGGGGCGATGTTAAGATGGACTAGAACTCTTAATATTCTTACCTTCCACATTAAATGTTAATACAGCGTCAGAGTATTTAACCCTGCTAACACATTTTTGGGCACACTTGTCCAGATAATACACTGAAAGAAACTGGTATAGGCATGCGTATTCAAATATAGCGACATGTAAACAGGCAGAATACCGCGCTGTGGTCAGCAACGCCTATGTAAGACAACAAGTGTCTGGGGCTGCTGTTAGATCGGTTACTGCTGCTACAATGGCAGGTTATCAATGTTAAAGTGAATTTGAACGTGGTGCGATGAGACACAGCATGTCTGAGGTAGCAATGAAATAGGGATAATCCTGTACGACCATTTCACGAGTGTCCCTTGAATATCAGGAATCCGGTAAAACATCAAATTTCCGACATCGCTGCGGCTAGAGAAAGATCCTGCAAGAAAGGAACTAATGACGACTGAAGAGAACCTTTTAACGTGACAGAAACGTTACCCTTCCGCAAATCGCTGCAGATTTCAATGTTGGGCCATCAGCGAGTGTCAGCGTGTGAACCATTCAACGAAACATCATCGATGTAGGCTTTCGGAGCCGAAGGCCTACTCGTGTACCCTTCATGACTACACGACACAAAGCTTTACGCCACTCCTGGATCCGTCAACACCAACAGTAGACTGTTGACAACTGGAAACATGTTGTCTGCTGGAACGAGCCTCGTATCGAGTGGATGGAGATATACGGGTATGGAGGCCAACCTCATAAATTCAAGCCTGTTCAAGCTGGTGGAAGCTCTGAAATGGTGCGGGGCGTGCGCAGTTTATATGGGGCCCCTGATACGTTTAGATACGACTCCGACAGGTGACATGTATGTAAACATCCTGTATGATCACCTGCACCCATTCATGCCCTTGCGCATGCCGACGGTTTTGGACAATTCCAGCAGGACAATGCGACACCGCACACGTCCAGGACTGCTACAGAGTTTCTCCAGGAACACTTTTCTGAATTCAAACACTTCCGCTGACCACCAAACTCCCCAGAGATGAACATTGTCATATCAATGCCTTGCAACGTGTTGTTTAGAAGAGATCTCCACCATCTTGTGCTCTTACGGATTTATGAACAGTCCATAGTATCAATTCCCTTCAGCACTGCTTCAGACATCAGTCGAGTCCATGCCATATCGTGTTTCGGCACTTCTGCGTGCTCTCCAGGGCCCTACGCGATATTAGGTAGGTGTACCAGTTTCTTTGGCCCTTGAAAGCTCTTTGGAGTTCTGAGTCCACTCATGTAGACACTTTCAGAGGTGGTGTGGATGAGCTAGGTTCTTATTAAGTTCCCTGCTGTCTTTCTTAATGGGTTCAGGAGTAGAGTTCTTGTGTTCAAAGTACGCTGTCCGGCATTTACACTATGATTTAGGTCCAGGTGGGCAAAGTGAATGTATTGGTTTTCTGTCAGTTGTGAGTTTGTGAAAGTATGAGGCCAAGAGTGCTTTCTTCATACCTTGTAAATCATTTCCGTTACTTCTAATGGACCTTTCATAATATGACTGAAGCTGATCTTGTTTTATCACTCAGTCGACCCCTTAGTGTTCTACCGTCTGACGAAGTGGTGAGGCGAAGAATTTGCTGTAACTGCCTGAGGCACGTGTGCATCCTCTTTTGTACGTGTCCATCGCATTCCAGTTTATTCCACATTTTCATACGGATTTAACTTCGCTTTAGAATCGCTTCCTGCGGTATCACATGTCGATACCACCCTATGGCGTCATTACGTTCGTAATAGAAATGCAGGTTTCCGTTCGACATCAACAGCAGTCGTGCGGAATCCGGCGGACCCAATGGAGCATGCCTGCAGAGCCACGCCTCAGTGGATCTGGACTACGAGTGCCTTCTGTTGTCGCAATTAAGGACAGAGGGCAACAGCCTCTTAGCCCACTCGCACTTAGAAACTCATCGTACCAACAACACAGCGAGTTTCATCTTAGTTGACAATGTGATAGCTGGACTCTACTTCTTCAGGGTATAAACGCGGACAAGGAAGAAATATTCCCGGACTGTTCCCGGATTTCCTGGTTAAAAATACTCTTTCTCCCGGGTGAAAACACGATCTTTCCCTGTTGAGTGACATTATATTTCCCCTCATCAATCCGTTGAGTTGTTAAGGTTTTATACACCGGCGTAGAATTTCTCGGCAATTTAGAAAACGAAACTCAGAGAAAAAGACTTTTGGAAATATCTTTTTATGTGCAGCAACATGTACGTTGCGTATTTTCGTATTACGAAACTATACACTGGAATTCCACCAAACACTGCATGTTACTTTCCGAATCATAGAAATCGAGATTGCGATGCGTTTCTGTAAGCCAGTCATAGCTCATGTCATGTGATCTCGGCAGCCGATGACAGCGGATATTCAGAGCATAGGACACGTGATGTAGTCCGCCAACAGCAAATCACTGTTACGTAGCACGAACACAGAAATAGGGAAAGTTAATAGTTTAAATTAATATACATAGTGTTGCTACAAGAAAAGCAAAGCTTTCACATATAATATTGGTCTATAAGGTTAATAAGCTGCAAGAGAAGCTAAGATTTCCCATACAATGTTGATCTTTTTTGCGCATTTACACTTTATTATATAACACACAAATGTGCCAGCAAAATTGTTAATAATGATATAAATGTCTGATCTTCAGGGTTCGAAATTCTTCTAAATGGCTAGTCATCAAAGAGCTGATTTTTAAATGAGAGTCAAACGCTCTGTGATTTAAGAATTTCATGGTACATTCTCGAACATAGTTCAACTTACGTAAAAGGATATTTACTTTGAAAGTAAAGCTTTTCAAACCACCATTCGCAATATTTTCCCGCGACCTGTTAGAAATAGGTTCGTTTCAGCAGTTGCCAGAGAGCGCAGATAACAGGCTACACCGCGCTTGCGCATCTACCATGACGCGGGAAGCTCGTATGTATGTACGTGTAAAACATCAACAGACGATACATTGTCATAAAAGAAACAAGACATCAGAAGATACTCCAAGTGCATCGGAATTTCGTGAACCATACTAAAATGTGCACATTTAAAGTGCATACTTAAAGTGCACATTCGTGTGTCCGGATTCCCAATGAAGTAGACCTCGACCTGATATTAAGCTTTTCAGTGTGGTTTTCGGGATGTAAATTTTCTTGGAGCACCAGTACTGTATTATATCATGTTTGGTTCTTTATTATGGCATAATGCCATACGTGCTAGAAGGTGAAAACGTGCACTTGAGATGCAGCGAACAGTTGAAACTAGCCAGTACTGTGGAATTAAACATTTCGTTTCAAATACATTGACTGCCTCTGCGGAAAAGGTTAATAAAAGTCGAATTTCTTTAGCAAACAGACAAAAATAACTTCATTGTTACGCAAAGCGATTAATGCTTGACAGTCAGAAAGGTGGAAATAAAATAAAATCTGAAACTAATACATATTTCTGGCCTTCCGTAGTTATGTGAATGTATTTTAATTCACTTGATAGCTCCCGGCCAGAGATATCTGTTTTGTATTCATTTGAGGTGAGAGTAAACGAGGGGAAAACATTAAAATCACTAAATGTAAACTCGGGTCACGTGGAGACTATCCACTATACTCAGACTGCTCTGCGCATCAGCCACGGATCTACGATATTTGCGAACCGGGTCAATACTAAAAAAAAAAAAAAGAACTTTCAAAAATATGTTCATCTTGTAGCGCACATCTTTCTGAAAAGCCTGTAACATAAAACATATGTGTTCGAGGAAATGTAATACGTGTTATTTGGTCTTAAGTGGGCCAAAGTGCAGTGCGACGCCTCTTCATAAAGCATTCTTCTATCGCACGTCACTGTATTTCGCTCTGTGGAATTGAAACGTGTATATTTTGTAATGGATGCCATCAAACTATATTTAGGACAGTGGAAATTGAAATGTCCTGTGGTGCCTCTCCTGCTCCCAGGCGGCCGGTTTGACATCCTGCCCCTCTTTAAAAAAATCTCGCAATTAATAGCGGATAGGATTATTTGTAATCGGGAGAACAAGAAATCTTCAGAAAATTTTCACTCTTTATTGGCTATTAGCTAATAACTTGCTGTTTTGTGTGACATAAAATTAAATATAGGATACATAAAACCAATAAAGAAAAGAGACAAGCAAGAAAGTACACATTTCTTCAGTCCTTAGCTCCTAGTAGTTTTTCTCTCTAATCTTGCTACAGCTTTACATGGCGTGCTTTCTTTTCTGCGAAAGAATCTATTACCTCATCAAAGCTCGTCAAACGTTTCGCTACATGAAAAATCGAAATGTCTTTATCTAATACTGAAAAAGCTGTTAACACAAATAATACCGAAGACTAGTGTGGTTTCTCGATGTGGTTACGTCTATTTTGTCACTGTCTGCTAGATAAAACAAAATAGGCCTTCCTAATATTGGAGCAACACTACAGAATATAATACACGAAGTGCCAATATCAAATGCCTATTAGGCCTATTGCCAGCAACAAGCTTTATGTTAGGAAGTAGTTTCACATTTCATTCATACACACCAGCTTCTCAAACATGAGATCGAAAAGTAATATTAAGAAATTTTTATATAAATTTGGAATCGTCTTATTCTTCCATAATTTGTGTGATGTCCCCGTCTCTTCTCCTTCCTCGTTCTAACAAACCAATTATGCAGCTATTCCTGCCATTGTCAAAATTTGTTCGCCCATTAATTTCACTAACCGTGCCAGAATCACAGGTTTAGTTATCCCGCGATTGTTTTCCGGTTAGGCGTTATTACGTGTTCGTACAACACGTTTTCCGCGTTACTTCCAGGATAGAACTTAAGCGGCTGCTAGCCGGGGACTGTGCAACTGGTCCCTACTAGTGTAGCCACCTAGCAAAAATTTTCTGTCAAAATTTCATTTTCTTGGGAACACCGAGAAGATAGTACGTAATCTTTTCACCTGTTATTCCTGTCAGTCGTATATTTCCATTCTGATAGTCTGAATCCATGGATTTCGCTAGTATTTATAACAACGCTGTTCATTCGCAAACCCAATCAACCACATAATCAGACAGCGACCGGCAAACATTCGTTCGGCTTTACTCCGCTCAGCTCGTATAGCGCCGTCCCCTTTTCTCTGCGGAAAGTTTATTTCTAGATGCGACGAGGATTCTCCTGACAGAGACATCACGTACATTATGCACGCTTTCAAAAATCAAGTTGTGATTCAATCAGAAATCAACTTAAAATGTGTTCAAAAATGTTAAAAGAAACAGGGAAGCGTTTCAAAATCATATGAATAATCGAGACACAAACGTGCGCTGGACGCCAGGCGCTTTGTGAAACAAGTTTTTTCCCCCTAAATAATATGAATTTGGCGCGCCCTTTTCCCGGTAGCATCTAGCTGCTTGCTGCGACTGCTTGCACAGCCAGTAGCCACATTCTTGTAACCAGAAGCGGGAGAATCTACTGCTCAAACGCGAATCAACTGCGCATGTGCATGACCCCGCGCGTAACTGCTAAAACGAATCTAATGTAAACAGTTGTGACTTCACACTTGTCGGAAGCAATTTGTTGTTATGAAGCACTGCATAGTCTTCCTAAAGCCTTTGACACATTTTGCTGTTGGCAGACGCTTGCATGAGCATTGTGTGTCGTTGTCGCATATGGCGCATTTCTTTTGTAATTTAAGCTATTTTCGTTTTTTTCTCTTGTTCATGTTTTATTGTTGAAGTGTTATTTTGCAGTAGCGGGATACAGTAATATCCTTTGTTAGAGTATCGGTTCTTACCAGTCAAAATTACAAAAATTTAACTGAAAACTAAAACAATGAAAAATTCACGCAGTTCTAAAAAAGTCCCGGGTTTTTCCCGGTTTTCTCGCAGATGAAAAAATTCCCGGATTTTTCCCAGATCTCCCTGTTGTCCTGGGTCGTATACACCATGTTCTTGCTGTTTTATTTGTAATGTGTCTTCGTTTGTTTGGAGAAATACAAGTTAAGTAAATGTTATATTCGGTGTCAACGTGTTCGCTAGTTATTTCTCCTCGAGTCCAGCTTTCCTATGACGACAGTTGCTGCACCACTTTGTAGCCCACCACTCCTTGCCGTTGTGTACGAAGTCGTACACAGTACATACAAAGAGATTATGTCCAAAATTAGGTAGTTTCAGAGATATGAAAGTAACACAATAAAATAAAGAAAATAAATGTTTCTGAACGTAACACAAAGGTAAGTTAATACCATTTTGTGCAGTAAAGAGTGAAGTATTGCAGAACTTGTTTGTAAAATGTCAAATATTTTTTTTTGCCTGCAAACTCCCCTTAACGTCCCGTCGACGATGAGATCGTTAGTGGCGGAGATCAGACTGAGAAAGAAATTGGCCACTTCCTTTCCTAAGGAACGGTCCTGGTATTTAGCTTAAAAAATTTAGGCAAAACATGGAAAACCTAATGTGGTTGGCTGGACAGTGATCGGTGTTGCCATCCTTTCTAATAGCAGTCCAGTGTCTGATCACCACGCTTGTGCTCAGTAGTATTTGGCTGCTTGCTCTATACCATGATACTCGATACGACAGAACTTCTGGTGGTGCGAAAAGCGCCTCTAAATTTTCTTTTAGTAAAATAATGAATTTTTTTATGTATGCATCCAGAAACCCGATAGCAACTTTTATAAGCTGCAACGAGGTTCGACAGTTTATGTCATCATCTAGCAGACATAAATTGTCGACACTGATTGCGGCATAATAAAAGATTGTAGCAGGTTTTTGGCCTTGTAAATAGAAACACCTTTTATCAGAGCCGAGTAGCACAACGTGAAGACGATTTTATGAAACAATAAGGGATGTAATGGTTCTTTTTAGATTCCCGTATCGCTTAGTGACCAGCTCTCATATACTGACCAGATGTGGCTACTATGTTGTACCAATATTAGAGCAGAATATATCTTGTTTTCGTTATTGCAATGACAAATCATACCGATTGAGGTTATAATTCACGCGTGCCTTATTTTAAAGAATGATAATAAGACCGTATACGGCACTAACTAACTAATATGACGGAATCAGAAGATGTCAAATTATTGCATTCGCTGTGGCGACAGGTGAGATGTTACTTCAATGCAGCGATCGTATGTAATTAAACTGTACTTGACGGTAATGCCTCTTTAAAATATTTCTTTTTTCTGTTATCCTTTTTTCAATTACTTTATTTACAAAATTGGTCTGTTCGACAACAGTTGTAGCAAATAAACTTAAAAGTTCACGCTGGATCTATCCCGCACATAATATGTTCATATTTAGCACACATTTTTCAGCTGTGCAACAACACTGCGGATATTATAAATCCGCTGCATTCGTTTGAAATACAGCTGTTTTCCAATACTGTTTCGCGTTCATTTCATTATTTTCAAGCTGAACGTCGATTTTCCTTTATATTATCTATACTGCGCAACAAATAAAAAAAAGAACACGTTTCCGGAACCCCGTAATTATGTTCCATTCCAATGCATAAGCATGAAATATGGCTCAAAGGTGCGCACTGCTGTGTCACCCTCTGGCTCAACGTCGGTTCAAACAGCAAACATGCGAAAAAAATGCAAGAGCTCAGACGTTCTTGTGAGCCATAAAGAGGGCTAATGGTGTCACACTGGCACCAAATTTCACCACAATTATGCCCAACAGCACTGTGGATGTGTCATACAATGGGAGATTGTCACACCACCTCTTACCCAAATTTCACCCCTCCTTTTGCCGCCTCTTCGTTGAAGGTCATAGCTTTGAAATCACGCGGTATGGGTGGCCGACTAAAGCACTTCGGTCACAGTGCCGCTCAGAATTAACACGAGAAGGTCCTTGTGGGTGGCACAAAGGTGTCAGTGAAGCCACCTCTTCTCTTGGGTCGTCGATTTCCATGCGTTTCGCCGTTGAAAACGACGGTTTGCACTGCGATCAACAACAGGACGACATTCGTGCTAACTTTCGACATGGCTGCCAGCCTATGGGAGTTGCAAACCTACTCTAGGGACAACGTGTTGCTGCAGTTCCATTCAACGTGATCTGACCTCTTGGAAACGCAGTGCGACCGCAATATTTTCTCTTGTACACAGGGCGGAACCACTAGGGACCGGTCACAACCATTAGACGAAATTTGAAAGTTTTAGCTAATGAAGACGCCGGCTGTGAAAGCCTATGTTATGATTGCTGAGTTATTTACGTGACAAGAGTAAAGATATTAGTTCTGTCAGATATTATGAATGGAGTAACATTTTTGAAAAGTCGGTCATGGTAATAAATTTGAGTTTAGAAACCTTAATGGTTGTCGCATCCGTAATAACTTGCTTCCTGATATTTCCACTGTCGTCGTGTTAATCTACATCTTTACTGATTGCCTTACAGAGCAGTGTTCTCTAGTGGTCACTGATGGTAACCATTTCGTTTAGTCGAAAAACTGCACAGAGATTGGATTAGAGGACCCGCAATAAAGTTACGTCATTGGAGATGCATACAAATAAAGCGGCACGCAAATCATTCATATACTTTGGGGCATGATAGTATACGCAATGCAGAGAGATAATACGAATCTGTGACAGGTATTTATGATTGTTTTTATTGAATGCAACGAGATTTAGTTTCGTGAATTCACAATGCTGAAGAGATTTCGTGTCACCATGCTGATACCGAATTGTTTGTATTTGTTGTGAGAAAACATTGGATGTGGATGAACCTACTTAGGCATATTAGAAGCGAAGAATGGAATTGTTGGTAAACAATAATGCAATAATACCAGCTAATTCGAGAGAAAACATTTTGTCCATGTGTGTAATGAACAAGAGAACTGAATAACACGAGTAATGTACAGCTGGTTATTTGTTGCTAAATCGCCGGCTGGCGTGCAAATTGAGAGTAACAGATGCACTGAACGAAAATTACCCACGCAGGCGCCGTTTGACAAAATGGATATTGAACGTTTAGTGGCGCTGCCCATATCGTTACACTCCGATATGCAACTGCTTTTTAATTACGAGCAGAGTTGCACTGAAATCGGGAGCAGGCGCTCATCAACGAGACGTCACACATCTACTCACAGATGGCCTCTGGTTAATGATTTTCTCCACTCATGTAATCCGAAAGTTCCTGTGGTGTCACTGACGCAGTTAGACAAGACGTACCCAGACAATTAGTTCCAAGAGCTTACATTGTGATGAAGCGTTGTTTTTATCAAACACGAAAAATGAATCGAAATAGGAATGTAATGCACATTCTTTAACAGGAAAATGTATTACATACGGGACTACCTTATTTTCTAATATAAAGGAGGAGGTTATGTATTCAGTGACTCATGCATGCATCTAGTGAAAAAAGACACCTGTTGTTGCTGCTGTCGTGGCTTTCAGTCCTAAGATTGGTTAGTTACAGCTCTCCATACTACTCCAGCCTGCACGATCCCCATCTTCTCCGAATAACTACTGCAACCTACATCAGTCTGAACCTGCTTACTGTAACTCCCCCTTGGTCTCGCTCTGCAAATTTCACCCCTACTCATTCCCCATCCCCTCGCTCCCTCCCCCCTCCCTCCACACACATGCACTTTCCTCCGAAATTAAACTGCCGATCCCCTGATGTCTCAGAAGGCGTCCTATCAAGCGATATCTCCTTTTAGTCAAATTTTCCCATAAATTTCTTTTCTCCCAAATTCTATGCAGTATCTCCTGATTAGTTACGCTATCTACCCCTAAGTAAAAGGAAAGATGATATTGCGACAGATGCCGACCTTGTTTATGTTCTACTTAAATTTATATTCGATGTCAATAAATTTATTTTCTTCTAAAGAGGTTTTTTGCTATTACCAATGTCGATTTTATATCCGCTCTACATCCGCCGTTATCAGTTATTTTACTGATAAAATTGCAAACCTCATCTACCACTTTCAGTGTCTCATTCCTTATTTAATTCCCTCACCACCACCTGATTTAATTCGATTACATTCCATTATCTACGTTTTGATTTTGTTAACGTTCATCTCGTCCTTTCAAGACGCTGTCCGTCCCATGCACTTGCAAGTGCTTTGCTGTCTCTGACAGAATTATTATGTAATCGGCAAATCTCAAAGTTTGTATTCCTTCTCCTTGAACTTTAATTTCTTCTCCAAATGTTTCTTTAGCTTCCTATACTGCCTGCTGAACGTACGTCTTGAATTACATCGGGGATGGGCTACAGCCTTGTCTCACTCCCTTGCCTTTCATGCCCTTCGACTCTTTATAACTGCCGTCTGGTTTCTGTGCAAGCTCCATACATAACTTTTCGCTCCCTATGTTTTACACGTGCTACTTTCAGAAGTTGAAAGGTTTTATTCCATTCAACATTGTCAAAAGCTTTCTCTAAGTCTACGAAAACTATAAACGCCATTTTTCCTTTCTATAACCGGTCTTCTAAGATAATTCGTGGGATCATTAATGTCTCCTGTATTTCAGCATTTCTCTGGAACCCAAACGGATCTTCCCCAAGGTCGCCTTCTACCCATTTTCCCGATATTCTCTATTTTGCAGCAATGACTAATTAAACTGATAGTTCAGTAATTTTCACACTTGCCAGTAATTGCTTTCTTTGGAGTTGGAATTATTACATTCTTATCTTGTACACCAGATGAAATATGTTTGTCACGGTTGGCTCTCCCATAGGTATCAGCAGTTCTG
Organism: Schistocerca piceifrons; assembly: GCF_021461385.2. Taxonomy (NCBI): domain Eukaryota; kingdom Metazoa; phylum Arthropoda; class Insecta; order Orthoptera; family Acrididae; genus Schistocerca; species Schistocerca piceifrons. The sequence goes on from NC_060139.1 coordinate 671,207,075, forward strand.
AAGGAATGTCTTCTGCTCAAGAGGCCTTGTTTCGGCTGAAGTCTTTCAGAACTCTGTCACATTCTGTCACATCTCCCCTCTCATCTTCTTCTACTTCCTCTTCCATTTCTATAACACTCTCTTCAAGTTCATTTCCCTTGTACAGCCCTTCTGTACATTCCTTTGCATAGTACTTCAATTCATTCTGAGCTCTTGATATTCATAAACCTGTTTCTCTTTTCTTCAAAGGCCTCTGTCCCTTTGTCGTACATGCTTCTACAGATTTACATTTATGGTCTAGCCATTCCTGCTTAGCCATTTTGTGCTTTCTGTCAGTCTAATTTTTATGACTTTTGTACTCCCTTTCGTCTGTTTTATTTGCTGCATTTTTATATTCTCTCCTTTCATCAGATATATTCATTATCTCCTGTGACATCCAAGTATTTTTTCTAAGCCTTGGATTTTTACGTATTTGATCCTCTGCTCCCTATTTCCTCTCTCAAAGCTATCCGTTTGTCTTCTATCGTATTCCTTTCCCCTGTTTCAGCGAAACGACGTCTAATGCTCCCTTTGAAACTCTCAATGACCCCTGAATCTTTCAACTTATCCTAAACCCATCTATTAATTTTCTACGTTTTTGCAAAATCTTGTTTTAATCCACGGATCATAAACATAAATCACGGTCAGAGTCCACATTTGCCCCTGCAAATGTCTTATATTTAAAATCTTGTTCCGAAATGTCTGTCTTACCACAATGTAATGAATTTGAGACCTTCCATTGTCGCCAGATCTCCCCTTTCATGGTTGTTAAACCAGATGTTAACGATGATTGAGTTATGCTCTGTTCAAAATTCTACCAGACGACTTCCTTTAGCGTTCCTTTCCCCCAGTCCACCTTCTTCTACAATTTTTCCTTCTGTTCCACTTCCTATTGCCTAATTCCAGTCAACCTCTCCCTTAGCTACCTGAATAATGTCTTTTATCTCATTATACATTCATTCAGTCTCTTCATCATCCGCTTAGTCAGTTGGCACGTAAACTTGTATTACTGTGGTGGGTGTTGGCTTTATACTGGCTACGATAACGTGTCCACTATGCTGCTCATATTAGCTTATCTCATTCTTATTTTCTGATTCACTATTGAAACTACTCCTGCATCACCTCTGCTTATAACCGTGTACCCACCTGACCACAGGTCCTACTCATCTTTCCACCGCACTTCACGATCCCCACTATATCGAACTTCAACCTATCACTTCCTCTTTTTAAATGTCCTAACCCACCTATCCGATTGCGGGAATCCACCCTCCGATCCGTAGAACGCCAGTTTTGCTTCTCCTAATGACGACATCCTCCTATTTAGTCCCCGTCTGTAGATCCGAATAGGGGACTATTTTACCTCTGGAATATTTTACTCAACAGGATGCCACCAGCATTTAAACATACAGTAGAGCTGCATGCCCTCGGGAAAATTAAGCGGCTTTGCACAGAATAAACCATTTTTCAGGAGTTTCAAGCAATGATTCTTACAGTCTTAGCGAAACGTTCTCACTGTCTGTACTTGCAGGTATCGAAATACGTCAACACGAAATTGTCACGATACAATCATCGTGTGCAACTGGACAGTTCTCATCCGGATTTCAGGTTCAAATCAAAACAGTTCATATGCTTTTGCCAAATATGGCTCTCGTCTACGGTTCACATAATCAAAAATAGAGACCGTGACGTCACACAAACATCGAAATCTGTCGTCAAGATCGGTGTGTCAGAATCGTAACATACTGCGCAGCACTGATACACATTAAATCGTACTCTCCTCCAATAATTTGCCTTTGTTTTTGGGCCATTAGTCCTCTGCGCTGGTTTGACGCGGCCCGCCAGGAATTCCTTTCCTGTGCCAACCACTTCATCTCAGAGTAGCAGTTGCAATTCATGTCCTCGATTAACTGCTGGATGTATTCCAATCTCTGTCTTCCTCTGCAGGTTTTGCTCTCTGCAGCCCCTTCTAGTACCATGAAAGTCATTCCCCGATGTCTTGACAGATGTCGTATCATCCTATCCCTTCTTCTTGTCAGTGTTTTCCATATATTCCTTTCCTCTCCGATTCTGCGCAGAACCTCCGCATTCCCTACCTTATAAGTCCACCTAAAAATAAACATTCGCCTGCAGCACATCTTAAATGCTTCCATCCTCTTCTGTTACGGTTTACCCACAACCCATGTTTCACTACCACACAATGCTGTGCTCTAAACGCACATTTTAGGAAATTTATTCCTCAAATTAAGGCCTATGCTTCATACTACTAGACTTGTCTTTCCAGGAATGTGTTTTTTGCGACGACTAGTGTGCTCCTGTTTTCCTCCTTACACCTCCCGTCATTGGTTATTTTGCTGCCTAGGTAGCATAATTCCTTAACTTCATCTACTTCGTGACCATCAATTCGGATGTTAAGTTTCTCGCTGTTCTCATTTTTGCTATTTCTCATTACTTTCGTCTTTCTTCGATTTACTCTCAATCCATACTCTGTACTCACTAGACTGTTCATTCCATTCAGCAGATCAAGTAATTCTTCTTCGCTTTCACTCAGGATAGCAACATCATTAGTGAATCGTATCATTGATATCCTTTCACTTTGAATTTTAATTCCACTCCTGAACCGTTCTTTTATTTCCGTCATTGCTTCTTCGATGTACAGGTTGAACAGGAGGAGCGAAAGTCTACATCCCTGTCTTACTTCACTCTTTTTAATTCGAACGCTTCGTTCTTGGTGGTGCACTCTTATTATTCCCTCTTAGCTCTTGGACATATTGTATATTACCCTTCTCTCCCTATAGCTTACCCCTATTTTTCTCAGAATTTGGAACATCTTACACCATTTTACACTGTCGAACGTTTTTTTCAGGTCGTTAAATCCTATGAACGTGTCTTGCTTTTTCTTCAGACTTGCTTTCATTATCATCCACAACGTGAGTATTGCCTCTCTGGTGCCTTTACTTTTCCTAATGCCAAACCGGTCCTCATCTAACATATCTTCAATTTTATTTTCCATTATTTTGTATATTATTCTTGTCAGCAACTTGGATGCAAGATCTGTTAAGCTGATTGCGCGATATTCTCGCACTTGTCAGCTCTTGCAGTCTTCGGAATTGTATGGATGATATTTTTCCGAAAGTCAGATCGTATGTCGCCAAACTCATATATTCTACACATCAACGTGAATAGTCGTTTTGTTGCTAGTTCCCCTAATGACTTAGAAATTCTGATGGAATGTTATATACCCCTTCTGCCTTATTTGATCATAAGTCCCCGAAATCTCTCTTAAATTCTAATACTGGATGCCCTATCTCTTCTAAATCATCTCCTGTTTTTTCTTCTAACATATCAAACAAATTTTCCCCCGCGTAGAGGCATTCAGTGTACGCTTTATACCTATCCGCTCTTACTCTGCATTTAACAGTGGAATTCCAATTGCAGTCTTAATGTTATTATCCTTGCTTTTTATGTCACAGCAGGTTGTTTTGACTTTCCTGTATGTTGAGTCAGTCCTTCCAACAATTATTTCTTTTTCGATATCTTGGCTTTTTTCATGCAGCCGTTTCGTCTTTGCTTTCCTGCACTTCCTATTTATTTCACTCCTCAGCGACTTGTATTTCTGTATTCCTGCATTTCCCTGAACATTTTTGTACTTCCTCCTTTCATCGATCAATTGAAGTTTTTCTTGTGTTACTCGTGGTTTCTTCGCAGTTACCTTGTTTGTACCTATGTTTCCCTTTGCAATGGCCTATTGTTTGTAATTAACTGTAGTTGAGCCTGGTTTTGGTCTGCACCACCGCCGACTGTTACGTATGAGTGGTAACACACACTAATTACACACAAAAGGACCTTTCCAAAACAATTAGCACTGCATGTAAAAACTCAAAACCAGATTAGGGCATTTTTAAGGAATATGAGACAAAATATTAATCACTGAGCAGATGTACTTGTGACGCCGACTCACATCACTGTATTTGGTACAACGCAGTAACATTTCTTCAGACGATACCCAGCAATAAAGATGAATTAAACAGAATATTTTCCATCAGTAGTGTTGTAAAACTTAAGTGTATGTAATGAACGGTACCACTAAACCGCCCCAGCTGCTGTGACGTGTATTTACTCATACAGACTATCAATTTCACTCAATCAGTCATCTTAAAGCTTAAAGGAAGCGTCGAAACAAGCACGAGTTGACTCAGTCATTAGCTTATGAAACGGCCGTGTTAGACAGTGTGTTGAACCCTGCAACAGACTCTTGATTTTTGCACTTTGTGAGTGATGGAGTAAGATAATAGATACACGCATATAAGACAGACGCTACAAGTGGAAACAATCACGTACTTGACGCAAAGGAACATTCCTTCGGTTTGATGTGATGTCAATCTACGGCTTAAAAATGGTTCCTATCATGAACTCGATTATTGGTGGTCAGATACACAAGCAACAGCCTAAGGTGCCGTTCTTTGAATGTAATACATTCATTCGCACATTCGTGTGAACACAGAAAACGTTCCATTATTCTTCGCAGTAGGACATACAGAAACTCATGGTATAATAATTAGAGCAAATTGTGCCAGCACCATATTTGCACTATTGAAGCCAACACTCGTAATTTGAAATAGCGGGTGTGAAAAACGAAATTGGCTTGGAAAATATTTCTTAGACATCACCAGCTTAGAGTCATGCAAGCTATCCATGTATGCAGTCAGGTGCAACGCAGTACGATTCCGATATTTATACGGTTCACTTCAGAGCTAATAAACATCCTTGGGAATATTCAGCAACTTCAAATACGTTAGTACTAATGCCTAATGACATCTGTTATTTAAGACAAAGAGCCTACTTACAGGAAGGAGTAAACTAATTTATACTTGGCTACAAAGTTGATTTTGACTGGAATCACTTGTATTTTGCAATCAAAAGTGTCTGAAGCTTTTGAGAAGGTACGATGAAGCTGGGACCTGATCGAGCCGATACGTAGGTAAAACATTTTCGAAAACCGATCTCTCATGCTCCCCCTTCAGACAGACTCACTACTCCGAGGATATTTACTTCTACGTTACTCATGTTGGCAGCTGTTCTTGATTCGAATTTTCGAATATTTACTTCGTTTTCCTTTGTGAACACATTTGGAAGGCTGTGTTTAGTAACTCTGTTTTGGCAGCACTGTCTTCGATAGTATCTCCATTGTTATCGCTCAGAGAAGGCTTTGATTGTTTTTTGCCGCTAACATACTTCACATACGACCAGAGTCTCTTTGGATTTCCTGCCAAGTTTCGAGACAAAGTTTGGTTTTGAAAACTGTTATTAGCATCTCGCGCTGAAGTCCGCGCTAAATTTCGAGCTTCTATAAAATATCACCAATCTTGGGGATTTTGCGTCTGTTTAGATTTGGCATGTTGAGAATTTGATTTGATTTTTAAAAACCGGAATATTTAGTCATCACGGCACAACCAGGTGGGGACAAGGAGACTGAACTCCAAAAACTGGAACTGTCCCGGTCAAATAGGGACGTCTGGTTATTGTAGCATGGGTATCGGTGGTTTTAATTAAAGTGGAGCTACTCACAGAGGTGCAGTGTTGGCTGTCATTACCATACGACAGCGGAACTTAATAGATATTCTAATGCGTTTATGAGGAACCGATTTACACTGGAAAAAAAATGAGTTCCAATTTTGGACTCCAGGCGCAAATGTGGCGCTGTGAACTCAAGACTTACGGAAATGCTTTCATATATAATGAATTACGAACGGAACATGGCCAGAAACGGTCAAACAAGTGAGAAAGGCATAATCTTGATTTTATTCTTAACTGCTGCTTGCGCAATTTGTTTAGTATGAGCGCCGGAGACATCGACGAGATGCTGCATCCGTAAAATCTCGTGATCAACAGTTCCTGTGAAATGTGAACGACGTGTTCCTACATACCAGCCTTCAGATCAGGCAGAGACTGAACGTGTCACTGGTGAACGCGTTTTTTTACATATCTCCAGAGTCAAAAATCACAGGGATGCACATTAGGTGGTCTATCAGGCCTCGCACCTGGGAAACCTCTGGAGATAAATCTTCTGTGGAAGCTTGCATTAAGTAGATCTTTCACTGGGCATCTGTTGCCCCATCTTGCATGAATACAATGGTTTCCACACAGTTATGCTCTTCCAAAGCAGAAATCACATGCTGTACAAGAAGATCTCGATAAAACACAGATTTCACGGACGCATCCTCTTCAGAGACGAACGGACAGAGAAGAAAGGTGCTTGCGAATCTACACTATACAGTCACATATGGTGTGTACAATGGCTCTTTGAGCACAACACGCGGTTTAGCAGTACACAAAATTCGGCGGTTCTGTGTATTCATTGCACCCTGTAGTGAAAAATGTGCGTCGTCACTCCACAGAACATTGCCCGGCCACATGCCATCAACAACTATCTGTGCCTGACACTGACGAGCAAATTCAGAACTTTGCTACCGATCACGAGGTTTCAGTTGCTGTGTCGTCTGGATTTTGGAGAGATACCAGTCTGAAACAGAACGCAAAACTTGCTGTACTGATGACAATGAGATGAAAAATTCTCGTGACACAGCAGGAGCACCAGCGCTGCCCGGTGTATACGCTGCATAGGTCAGTTACAGCAACAGCAAATGCAGCCTCGTCAATAACTTCCACCGGGATAGGACGGTTTCTTCTTCCAGGTGCCACAGCAAGCTCGCCCGTGTTTTCGAATTTTCATTATCATCTCATTTAAACCATTTAATGGCATCGGACGATTCTTCCTGTCTTTCGGGCTGCGATACTCTCTCAATCCAGCACTGTAATTTTGCCATCTACATAAAACAGTTTCACTAACAGCGTACTGTCTCTCTTCTAGATAGCCACACTCTTCACTCGCGGTATGGCTTGCCAAAGGACAGCGTGGATGTCATACCATCTTACAGTTTACAGCGCCAGATTTGCAACTGGTGGTCACAACTGGAAATAATTTGTTTTCCAGCGTAAATCTGTTCTGCACTAACGTATTAGCATATCTACCAAGATTCGCTGCCATACGATACGTTAAGTATAGCCCACACTGGATCTCTGTGAATAGTTGCAGTTTAATGTAACCAGAGCCTTTGCTACGTGTTTTGCTTCCCTAGGCGAGAATTGCAAAATGAAGTCTCCTGTATGCCCAATTACACTTTTAGTCGTTAAATTAAAGTGACCATATGTCCTCATGTCTGGGGACAGTCCTAAGGTTTCTTGCTGTGTCCTCCATTTCTTTAAAACTGATTGAAGTCAACAAACGTCCTCAATTTCTCATTTTTTGTTCTCAATTTTTGAAATTTTCCAAACTAATGGAAATAGCGAATAAATATTTAAATGACGCTTTGTTTGCATTTTCTTTTAAAAAGGTCAGCAGTTTTTATTAGCCGCTCTGGTGGCGAAGTGGCCTAAGTGATTGGCTTCTGATCATTCGTCTGAGATGGGCCTGTGTTCGAATCCCAGTGAGTTATAAACGTTTGTTTAAAGGTACTTGCTCTTCCCCTTCACTGGAGTTAGTGGCCCTAAGTAAGGGACGGGCGACTGCTTGCAGCCCATTGAGTTACACACGCTGGCCGTACTCACAAGTGGCTGCTTTAGCTTTGACGCAGGTGTTTACTTTCGTCAAAGTGAGTGAAGACTTCCTAAGTACCTGTTATGTATGCTTTTCAAACAATTAAATGTTTCAATTTTTTTTGCTCTATTTTTTCGTTGCTTTATTTGAAGTTAATTTTTTCCGCCTTTTGCCACCCCTGAAATTTAACGCCCTAGGCGGCCGCCTAGACTCGTCTGATGTTGGAAACGCCTTTGATTATAATCACCGGGTAGAAGCTATACGTTCTGAAAGTCAGTGCGGTCGCCAGCTGGTATTTCCCCGCAGCGAGTATACTTTACGGACGGAAAGCGGACCTGCGAATAATCCGTCTGTGAGCTGTGGACGGGAGTTGAGTTGCGCGTCCCTCGCCCTCTCCAAACGACCGTTGCAGTGTGCGGGCAGAGGTCCGGAGGCGCAAGAAGCCGGCAGCGTGCCGCCGGCGCTTAGCGGGGATTCCCCGTTTTGCGAGTGGGCTCTCCTGGCTGCCCGGGGCTAGCGGCCATTGTTCCCCACCGGCTGGCCCGCTGACTCGCGCAGCCCTTCAAGAACAAAGCCCAAAACTTCTCCCGCCGAGAACTGGCTGCCTCCTTTCTGTCGGGCCCCGCAATAACGCCATTGTAATACATGTATGCCGCGCTGAACTTAACCAGTTCTCGCGACGTTTAACTTTCGCCGGATACGACGAAGAAGTTCCAGCAAAGGAGGGGAAGAAACGCCAGGAAAACGGCCTGTAGCATACGGTCCGCTCAGGTGCGCTGGACTGCGTGATTTATTGCAGTTTGTGCTGAAGCAGAACTTGGGCCATAAATTAAATTCCAGTTAAAATGAATGGGCCTTAAAAATTGTTGCGAAAACGTTTACTAGCTCTGGAGACTGCCTTAATTTGCTGGCGCTAAAGAGAATTTCACCAGAGACTGGGTGATTTATTTGGCACTCTCCAGTCCATATCTGCCGAAGTAAACGGACGACTGTGAGAATGTGCAACAGACTGTGGAAATAAATTATTGTTTCCGTATCAACAGCTGGTGGCGTGATGTTTCCCTTGCGAGAGATTTCACCTCTCTTCTGCCGCAGTTATAGAGTTAGGATAGTAAGAGGGCGAAATCGCAACTTTTTTATGCACTGAGCCAACTCAGAATAATTACTTCAGTACTGTAAACGAAGAGGTCTGGTGGGCAAATGGGATACTTCATCAAGAATACCTACTACTTGAGGTGTATTAATCTTGGTTGCCCATTTTTCACACTGCAGAGAGACAAGGACACCAGAATGATGTAAATGAAAACCCTTAGGAAACGAGTATAGGCAGAGTCCCTGTCTTAGAGAAAACATTTGTTTACCTTTTGATGGTATGGGTAACGACAAAGGCACACTGTCCGCAGCTCGTGGTTGTGCGGTAGTGTTCTCGCTTCCCACGCCCGGGTTCCCGGGTTCGATTCCCGGCGGGGTCAGGGATTTTCTCTGCCTCGTGATGACTGGGTGTTGTGTGATGTCCGTAGGTTAGTTAGGTTTAAGTAGTTCTAAGTTCTAGGGGACTGATGACCATAGATGTTAAGTCCCATAGTGTTCAGAGCCATTTGAACCATTTGAACAAAGGCACATAACACAATTCTAGGCTCCATTGCTAAATGTAGCCTTTGTCAAATTTTCTGAACTTTGACGTGTTACTTGCAACTCTATTGCATTTACTTTCTATTTCTGTAATGCTACCTCTGTTTAAAATATATTTTAAATTCACTCGGATACTCAGTTATAGAAAGCCGTGAAACGTCAATGACTGTAATATCATAAATGTTTTCTGTGACTATTTTCTTTTGTTCCTTACTTGTTTGTTTCTGGACTTAAAGTCTTCGAGAATTTGTTGGTAACAAATGCTGAACTTCCTTCATTTTATATGGATACAATTTTTTTTCTGATTCTTCCTGCTTTGTGATTAACAAACTAATTAATTTGTAAAATGCTCCCCTATTATTTTGAACTTAAGATAAATATTTCGTTTGTCAATAAGTTACAGAAGATAAGCTCACTTACTTTGTGGGGACTGGAGAAATTATAGACTGTGTGAACGTGCAGTACTAGCTATACCAGAAAATAAAACACTTTGCCAGTATTGCTGTGGCTGAGGCTGTTCATTAATTGCTCACATTCCGACAGCTTCTCGTTTAAAGTATGTGTTTACTAATACTGCACGTTATAAAGAACGTTAAAATTCACAGATCGCGTATTTTGGGGTATTAGAAGATGGTTAATTCATGGAAATTAAGATAGGATACATACTGTTATTTTCTAGGAACTCTTTCCACAATTGTGAATTAAATTGCGAGTCAAGTACTTGCAGGATGGTATCAGGATTGATGATATTTTAGAAATATACATTCTGTTGTTCCTTCCTTGTGATGCTGTAGTAAGTCTTCCTCAATGGCAAAAATCGAACCAACTGTAACAGGAATTTATGGCACACGTTACCTGACAAAGGGAGGCTTCTTTCTTTTCCAGTGACATGCACTACCTAATTCTTCCACCTACACCAACTGCTAGTCATTATCTAACAATTTTTTTATGTAATCGAAAGTAAGCAACATTTACAAATAACGTAATCCTTCCTCATGCAAAATCTTTTATATGTTATAATTGCATCAGCTCACACAAGAAACGTAAATACTTCACATCAGAGAATAAAGTAAAGTGCACTTCAGCAATTTTACACAGCGAAAAATTTTGGAAATTGTGGTAAGATCTTATAGGCTGAAACCGCTGAAGTCATCGGCCCCCAAGTTTAAACACTACTTAGGCCAACTTAAAGTAACTTACGTTAAGGACAACACACACACACACCCATGCTCGAGGGAGAACTCGAACCTGAGACGGCGGGAGCCGCGCGGGTCGTGACAGGCGCTTCAGAGCGGGCGGCTCCACCACGCGGCTTTACACAGAGAATACATCTACATCTATGTGATTACTCTGCTATTCACAATAAAGTGCCTGGCAGAGGGTTCAATGAACCACCTTCAAGCTGTCTCTCTACCGTTCCACTCTCGAACGGCACGCGGGAAAAACGAGCTCTTAAATTTTTCTGTGCGAGCCCTGATTTCTCTTATTTTATCGTGATGATAATTTCTCCCTATGTAGGTGGGTGCCAGCAGAATGTTTTCGCAATCGGAGGAGAAAACAGGTGATTGAAATTTCATGAGAAGATCCCGTCGCAACGGAAAACGCCTTTGTTTTAATGATTGCCACTCCAATTCACGTATCATGTCTCTGACACTATCTCACCTATTTCGCGATAATACAAAACGAGCTGCCCTTCTTTGTAACTTTTCGATGTCATCCGTCAGTCGCACCTGAAGCGGATCCCACACAGCACAGCAATACTCCAGAATAGGACGGACATGCGTGGTGTAAACAGTCTCTTTAGTAGACCTGTTGCACCTTCTAAGTGTTCTGTCAATGAATTGAAATCTTTGGTTTTTTCTACCCACAATATTACCTATGTGATCGTTCCGATTTAGGTTATTTGTGATTGTAATCCCTAAGTATTTACTTGAATTTACAGCCTTCAGATTTGTGTGACTTATCGCGTAATCGAAATTTAGATGATTTCTTTTAGTACTCATGTGAATAACTTCACACTTTTCGTTATTCAGGGTCAATTGCCACTTTTCGCACCATACCGATATCTTATCTAAATCATTTTGCAAGTCGTTTTGACCATCTGATGACTTTACAAGACGGTAAATGACAGCATCATCTACAAACAAAGACGGCTACTCAGATTGTCTCCTATGTCATTAATATAGATCAGGAAAAATATAGGGCCTGTAACACTTCCTTGGGGAACGCCCGATATTTCTTCTGTGCCGGCTGCGGTGGTCTAGCGGTTCTAGGCGCACAGTCCGGAGCCGCGCAACTGCTACGGTCGCAGGTTCGAATCCTGCCTCGGGCATGGATGTGTGTGACGTCCTTAGATTAGTTAGGTTTAAGTAGTTCTAAGTTCTAGGGGACTGATGACCTAAGATGTTAAGTCCCATAGTGCTCAGAGCCATTTCTTCTGTTTTGTCCGACGACTTTCCGTCTATTACTACGAACTGTGACCTTTCTGACAGGAAATCACGAATCCAGTCGCACAATTGAGGCGATAGTCCGCAGGCAGGCAGTTTGGTTAGAAGACGCTTGTGAGGAACGGTGCCGAAAGCCTTTTGGAAATCTTAAAAGATGGAATCAATTTGACATACCCTGTCGATAGCACTTATTACTTCATGAGTATAAAGAGCTAGTTGTGTTTCACAAGAACGGTATTTTCTGAAACCATGCTATGTGTCAATAAATCGTTTCCTTCGAGGTACTTCATAATGTTCGAATACAGTATGTGTTCCAAAATCCTACTGCAGATCGACGTTAGTGATATAGGCCTGTAATTCAGCGGATTACTCCTACTTCCCTGTTTGGGCATTGGTGTGACTTGAGCAATTTTCCAGTCTTTAGGTACGGATCTTTCTGTGAGCGAGTCGTTGTATATAATAGATAAATATGGAGCTATTTTATCAGCATACTCTGAGAGAAACATGACTGGTATACAATCTGGACTGGAGGCCTTGCCTTTATTAAACCAATGTTAAATGCTATTCTTCAACATAATCAGTGTACTTACACAAATATTTAGTTTCGTCATACAATGACAGTAACTAAAGAGGTATAACAATCTACGAAAGAAGTGACTTCCCTATTAATTATGCAAGGCTGTCATTTTCAGCCCTTTAAAATGAAGCAGAGAATATATACTGCCGTTGATGGAATAAATTATGTTAACTGAAGTGCTACAATTTATCATCAGACTCGAACCCACTTTACAACAACACAGGGCACTAAAGTAGGAAAAATAATCCACTGATATCTCAGTTAAAGGGAAACTAGAAGTACCACGGATACTGGTTTCAACACCACTGTGCTTTATTAGACATGGTCCTGTTGGAGGTGGTATGCTGTTGCCTTTCTTCAGCCTGTGAACTGCGTTTCCTCAGTGTGTTATAAGGAAGCTACAATTTAATGTGAACAGTAAACTGCAGCGATATTAGACTTTTTTCACATTAACAAACATTGCTAGAGGTGAAAGAATGATAAAACACACACAAAAAGACTACGACTGTCCCAGGATCAAACCCAGTACCTTATAACCCATAGTCTGCCACATTAACACTGAGCCACTGAATCACAAAGAGGACTGACCATGACACTTGTTGCATGAAACATTTGAATGCAAAGAAAATGGAATATGAAGTTGTTGATGTGGAACTGTAGACTTTCCACCGAATACAGTGCTAACATCTGTTGGAATGTATATCGATCATCCTTTATAGGCCCTCAGACATGCTGTTATTACATTAAGTAAATTAAATAGCAATAAAAAAGCTTTGATATGTTAATTAAGTTGATTTGTTTAGAAATTTTAATTGGGACAGAACAGGAGTATGCAAACACATTAGTGTTTTGAATTCAGCTGGTTACAGCTTACTGTATTGAAATACTGCCCATTTGGTGCAGTTGGCCTCACAGTTTTCAAATGAAGATGGTAAAATAAATGTTGAATTATTGACTCAGTAATATGCAATACGTCGATCGTTGTAGATCATTAAACTAGCATGAAAAGCAAATTAATCGTTCCAAATATCACTAAATTCCACCTTGGAGGTTTAGTTAGCATTTCACAGTCCAGTGTATGTGGACATTATTAATGACACAAAACTGCAGATCAGTTAATTCTGAGAAATGTTAAAGTTATTTTTACAACGTTAATCTGAGATACATGTAAAGAGTTAGAAAAATAAACAAACTTATCAGGTTTTTTATCACGTAACAGTTTTTGCCTGTTGGTGAAGAACATGTATTTAAGTTGTCTCTGTATACAATGAACTGTTGCTGCATTAGTGAAGAAGTCTCTCTCAGCATAACAGTACTTGCACAAAAGAAATTTGCGTACCAGTACAATAAAACTTTTGAGGAAATTAACAATCAGTATTTATTTTAACAAATAGTTCTGTCATTCAAATTCCATACTAATAAAATTTGAAATGAATAATGCTCAAAATGCAATCATGCTGAAAAGGTAGTGTTTCAAATTGTGCCTATCACATGTGTGCAGTTAATTTGCCAGGTGTTACACCCATGCTCTATTTGACATGCAACTTCAAGAACCCTAAACAAGTGTTAATGAAAAAGAGAAAAGGATTTTACCTTTTTTTTAACAGGATGGTTACTCCATGTTTCTGTTAAAAGTTCTATCAGAACCATTATCTGAGAACATTCGCAGGTAATATTGTAAGTGGTGTCTATTAGTCAATATTTATCACAGTGTTTTAATATTACTCATATTTTTCAGGTCAGATTGTCAGTGATATGATATTCTTGCAATTAGATTAGATTTGACTTGATTAATTATAGATTCCATAGACCAACAAAAGAGGGGATCCTCCTGGATGTGGATCATGTCAGATAAACACATTACAAAAATGAAATTAGAAAAACTTGAGATTTATCAATTTTAATGATCCTGTCAATGAAGAGTAAAATTATGTACATGAATTAAAATTAAACTTCTAATATTTACAGGTTTAATACTTACATCTGCTTTCATTAAATCCATCATTCACGCAGTTACTTGGCTACTATAACCACATATTGTCAAAATTTTAAGTAAATTATTCATTTCAATGAGCATCAGTTAAGAACAGTCAAATTATGTAAAAGATTTATAATTAAACTTCCACTATTTACAGACTTAAGACTTACATGTGCTTTCCATACATCCATCATTCACACAGTAGGTAGTTATTTGGCTGTTAAAACCAAATATTGTCGAAAACCAAAGTACAATAAATTTTCATTAAAATGGTCTACTGCACTTGTTGAGAAATTCATGTATGGAATAGAAGGAGTTGACCACCAAAAATTCTTTTAAATTATGATTAAATTGTGCCTTGTCTGAAACTAAACTCTTAATGGTTGCTGGGAACTTATTGATAATATGTGTTGCTGAATACATGACTCCTTTCTGAGCAAGAGTAAGTGATTTTAAATATTTATGTTTATTGTTCTTATTCCTAGTATTGATACTGTGTACTAAGCAGTTAGTTGGAAAAAGAGATGTATTATTTACAACAAACTTCATTAAGAAATAAATATACTGAGAAGCTGCAGTTAGTATGCCCAATTCTTTGAATAGGTTTTCAACTTGATGTTCTTGGATTTACACTACTCATTACTCTTGTATGTGCTTCTGTACTCTAAAAATTTTTTCTCTGTCTGTGGAGTTACCCCAAAATATACCATATGGCATAATGGAGAGTGAAAATGAGACAAATATGCCAGTTTTTTGTATTTATATCTCCTATGTCTGACATCATTCGCATTGCAACTAACGGCTTCTTTAGGCACTTTAGCAGTTCGCTAGTATGTTGCTCCCAACTGAATTCATTATCAAGTTGTAATCCTAAGAATTTTACACTCCTGTCTTCTCCTACTTCCATGTCGTCATATTTTATACACACGCTAGAAGGAAATTTCTTGGAAGTTCTGAACTACATATAGTGGGTCTTTTCAAATTTTAATGACAGTTAATTGGCTATGAATCACTTATTTATGTCAGTAAAAATTTGATTAGCTACCCTTTCTAAATTTATATTTGATTTACTATATATTGCAATGTTTGTATCATCTTCAAATAAGACAACTTGACATCTGATAATAACAGATGACAGGTCATTAATATACACAAGAAAAAGTAGTGGACCTAGTATAGAACCTTGGGGAACATCACATGTAATTTCTTCCCAGTCAGGTGATGCCTGATTGCCTACTGCTGAAGTGTTATGTAATGACACCCTTTGTTTTCTATTCATAATATATGACAGAAACCACTTTGCAGCACTACCAGTGATGCTATAATATTTTAATTTACTTAAAAGAATGCTGTGAATCACACAGTCAAAAGCCTTTGAAAGGTCACAGAATATGCCAGTTGCCTCTAATTTGTTGTCCAATAAATTAAGGACATTTTCACTGTAAGTGTAAATCATCATCATCATCATCATCAGCGAATTCAATCATTAAATGATGAGGCCTCTTCGAGTCATGGATTCAGGTAGGCTTTCAGCAGTCTTCTCCCAGTGCGACAGTCTTGGCCAGGTGTTACCAGCGATCCTCTTGATGTCTTTGTCCCTTCTGTCTGGTGGTCTTCCTCTAGGCCTCCGGTGCTCTCTCGGCCTCCACTCCAGCATTAGCTTCGTCCATCTGTTGTCTTTTCTTTTTGCGACGTGGCCAGCCCACTGCCATTTCAAGGAACCTACTAAGATGTCATAAACCTTCGTCACAGACCAGATGTCATCTGCACTTTTCCTATCCTTTCTTGTATAGCCCAGCATTGATCTCTCCGTGGCTCTCTTTGCTGTCCTAAGTTTCCCTTTTGTAAATGAGTTCAGTGTCCATGTCTCGGAGCCATATGTCATCACAGGAAGAATGCATTGATCAAATACTGCTTTCTTCAGATTTACTGGAATTTTCGATCTGAATACTGTTGTATTCTTCCCAAATGCTTGCCAGCCAAGCTTGATGCGTTGATAGATTTCTGGCCTTATGTCTCCCTTCATATTTATAATCTGGCCAAGGTAGACATATTCACTGACCTCTTCTAATAGACTGTCCTTGACTTTCACATCTCCAGCTGGGACCCATTTGTTGGACATTACTTTTGTCTTGGAAAGGTTCTTGTTCAAGCCAACCAGCTGACATTCTGATGCAAGATCTGTAACTAAGTTTTGGATCTCAGCGAAGTCTTTGGCCAGTAAGGCAATATCATCAGCAAATCTCAAGTTGGTAAGCCTTCTTCCATTAATTCTAATTCCCTTACCTTCCCAGCTCAGCTTTGACATAGCCATTTCCAATACAGCAGAGAACAGTTTTGGGGAGATGGAATCGCCTTGCTTGACACCCCTCACGATGCGGAATTCTTGAGTTGATTCGCCGATGTTAACATAAGCTGAAGAATTCTCATAGATTTTCCCGAGCACTTCAATGTATGCTGCTCCCACTCCTTGCTCACTGAAAGCTTGGAGGACAGCTACATGGCTAATGGAGTCAAATGCCTTTTCAGAGTCAACAAAGGCAATGCAGAGAGGCAGTTGGTATTCATTTGCTCTGCTTATCACTTCACTAACGGTCCGAATGTGGTCAATAGTGCTAAAATTGCTTCGGAATCCTGCTTGTTCTATAGGTAGGGCTAAATCTAGGGTGGAACTAATTCGATTTAACAAGATCTTTGTGAAAATTTTGTACCAGTAAGTGTAAATAGCCTTCCCAATATCAGAACCCTTGAGAAACCCAAACTGTGACTTTGGCAGTATGTTATTTTCACTAAGGTGCTTAAGTAGACTCTTGAACACAACCTTTTCAAAGATTTTTGAAAAAGCTGGCAAAAGTGAGATCAGTCAGTAATTTGATGGCATTTCTTTGTCCCCTTTCTTGTGGAGAGGTATAAATTCAGCATATTTAAGCCAGTCCGGGAATGTTATTGTGACAAGTGATTGATTACACAAATAACTTAAGATATGACTAAGCTCACATGAACACTATTTTATTAACTTTGTTGATATGTCATCATAACCACTAGAATGCTTTGATTTCAAGGACTTTATGATGGATTCTATTTCTTTGGGTGAAGTAAGTGTCAATTCCATTTTACTGAAATAGCTTGTGTGCACTGGTCTCATATATTCCATTGCATTATTTACTGAACCTGACAACCCCATGCTATCAGTAACAGAGACAAAATACTTGTTTAGATTGTTTGCAACATAACATGGGTTTGTTACCAGGGTTTCACTTATTTTTAGAGCTGTTTGTTCCTCCAGATTTTTGGTCGTACCTGCCTCTGACTTAACTAAATCCCATATTGTTTTTATTTTATTGCTGGATGTATTTATCTTCTTCTCATTACACAGGTGTTTAGAGGTCTGGAAAACCTTCAATATTTTGCAGTAATTTTTGTAATGAGCTATAATGCTAGTATCAAATGTGGCCCTACATATCAGACCGTTTCCTTTTTGCCTCACATGATATCGTTATCCCTTATGTGATCCATGGTTTCTTATTAGACTTCTGCTTAATTTGAGTTATCTTCAGGGGAAACCAGTTTTCAATTTTCCCAATCATTTCTTCCTGAATGTCTGTTGTGGCCAGCTCACCTTTGCACATGTGGCAAGTTATTCTAATTCTTATCATAGTATGTATAGCTCCAGTGATCTGAATTTGGATTTGTTCTTCAATGCAATACATCTTGTTTCCAATGATAATTATGAATTTTGATTGCATTGAGATCACTGTATTTTTTCCATTATAACATTCAATATATGATCAACATCTTCTTGACTCTCTGTCCCATGACTCATTTCCAGATGTTTCTCTAAATATTTTCTGGGGATTTGTATTTATAATACTGTCAACGAGTATGATTTCACTTTACAACAGTTGTTGATCAAAACTTAATGAAAGTTGAAACTTTAACACATATAAGATTACTTTTCACATTTAAGTTATGGTATTGTATGGAATGCACTGTATTTTTAGCTCTGCTCTGCTACTTTACACTGCTAGTCACTAATTCTCAAATCTATTACGTTAAATAGTACACTTCTTGGAACTGTGGTAGGAGTTTACATTTCATAGTATATTCCGTTGTTAGGGTAATTTTATTGATTACCCTCATATTCATTCTAGTTCTAACAAACGTGTTTCATTGGCTTGACAGGATGGAATGGATTTTTGCATCATATCATTAAATTACACCATTTTAACAGTCTAATAATTTCAGTTTCTACACCCCTTCTTCTTCATGGTAACGTAGCATATGGCTCATTATAACGTCACATGTGTTGAATGTACACTCAGATACATTCATCAAGCCATATTTTGAATAAAGAGTTGTTGAATAATATCATAATACCTCTCATAGATCCTGTTTCACTACTTCAGGTAAGTTATTCATTGTAGTAACTTTTCCTCATACATCTTAGATGATGAGTTCAGTTGTAGTTTTTCTTTAATATTAATTGGTTAGATTTCATCATAACATTATCGCAAGCTCTTGGCCAAATTCGTTTAATTCTATGTTGTGCGAGTCAATATATATTCAACACAAAATGGAGCTTCAGAGATGATGATATTAATACATATAGCATATCCTCATCATTTAGCATTTTCGATTCCAATATGATTTTTCATTTCTAACTATAGGCAACTAGCGTATACTGTACGCTAGGAATGTTGATGGTGTAGTGATTCCTCCTTAGTTACTCACTTGATTTTTCAGAAATTGTACTTATTCCATTGCCTACAGGGACATTTATCTTTATACCAAATTTTGCAGTTCCCATTATAAACCTTAAAATGTTTTCTGCAGTGAATTCTCCTTTCTTCACGAAAACATGTTCATTTGATTACTGTTTCCCACTGTAGTACTAGCATTTATTGCACTGATTTGTCTTCCACAGCTGCTTCATCCGAAAATAATTCACTTTAACAGCTTCTTGTCCTTTTGGTTTCATACAGGCATTCTGGTCGATGCTCCTATTCCATGGAAAATATCCACAACCTTCTTCTGATGTAGTTTTCCAAAATAAATGTATCTGTCATTGTCAACCAAGCAAGGTGGCATGGTGGTAAGACATTGGACTCACATTCAGGAGGTTCTAAACACAATCTAGAAATTCAGGTTCCGGTCTTCTGTGATCAGGGAGAATGTCACGATGGTTCCTTCGAAATGACACATCACATTTCCTTCTCCATCCTTTACAAACCTGAGCGTGTGATCCTTTTTAATGACTCCATCACTGATGGGACGCAAAACCGTAATCTGGCTTCCATTTTGACTATTCCTCACTGTGTGTCTTTGTCATTGTATTTTCAATTTGGCAGTCCCTGGTCATAGTAGTTTCTAAATTATACATGGGTTGGGTCCTACTTTGTTTCTGTTTTGCCATAATTGTGAAGGGTAAGAATCTGCTAAAGTTTATTCTTTTGCTAAGAATTTTTCACAGACTTCTTCCCATGCTGTTTTTCATTTGTCTTAATTCTTAATGTACTTGGAACTCTTGTTCTACCTTCCTTTGTTACTGTTTCGTAGCGTTCTCTTTTCTTCATTTCTGTGCAGTACTTTAGTGTTACTCTAAAATAATTTAACTCTTCATCCCATCTACACTATTAATAATGGATGCATCAATTTATAAATATTTGTAATACTTAAAATGTAAAAACAATTCTGTCAACTTGGTTCAGATTTTGATATATTTCTGATGTTTTTTAGTTTCTCTTTCACTATTACATCTGGTAGACGGACTTGTGATAGAAGCAAATCGCTGACATGAAGCGACAGTCACATGCCACTTGCTGTAGAGAGAAAATATTTTGAAACCGGTATGGATTTTTAATATTTGGGAGAGATACTACAGAGAAATCACTTACTGCTTCAAAACAAAAGGTTTTCCATGATAAAGGGAAATAAAATGATGGTTCCTCTGAAAAGCCACAGTATATCTCTGTCTCCATGCATCACAAAGCTGTCAATAAATGTTTGCCTCCTAATGTACTAGAAGAAAGTTACAAAATATTTCGGTAATAATACATTCTGTCTTTGAGTCTACGTTTCTCACTGTTTCACTGTTGTAAAATGTGGCACCAGAATTCAGCATTTAGAGGTATGAATGTCATTTGTATAGAGTTTGCAGAGCGAAACGAACCGATTTATTTTCTACTCGTACAGTGAAACGAGATATTCAAACAATTCAGGAGAACTAAACACGTGGCACCATGGGCGAGATTTCACAAAAATTTCTTTCATAAATGGAATAATGTAATATGATATCTATGCTTTGAGAAATACTTCAGGAATAAAAAAATTCGCTTGATTAAATTTACGCAGTAGGTTGTTACAGATGCTTGAAACTTAACGCGAACTTCAATGCAACATGCTTTTAATAATCTGAAAACCCATCCGTCTTGTAAAGCTTTAGGTAAAAGTTAAAAATGTTTAACAATAAATTTCACTGTGAATTTTATA
This sequence comes from Schistocerca piceifrons, assembly GCF_021461385.2. Lineage (NCBI taxonomy): Eukaryota > Metazoa > Arthropoda > Insecta > Orthoptera > Acrididae > Schistocerca > Schistocerca piceifrons. The sequence goes on from NC_060139.1 coordinate 671,227,810, forward strand.
CCAGTTATCAGTTTTACTACCGAGGACAATGTAATGTGTCTTTTAAAACTTAGGTAAAGATGTGGTAGAACCGTTACAAGCGCAGTGGGATTGTTTCCCGCTAAACATTTCATACTAGCAATGACTGAATATTGAAGAAGTACGAGGACAGCGCCAGTACAAGAGTGAGTTTCAAGGTCTTTGATACAACTTATGGGGTATCGCGTTCCACTTGAGGCTATTACACTAGTTATCTTCAATGTCACACCGCATCCCCTCTCCTCCCCTGGGATCCCAACTTACCCACACATCCCTGCCCCCGAACCCTTCCCCCTTTCTCTCTGGACAAATAAGATTCAAGCTCACCCACATGTTTGTTTGGGATCGGGATGTGGGTATTTGTTATAAATAAATATTATAATAAATAATTTTTTATAATTATTTCTAGTACACAAGTTTTGCCTTTAGAGTTCTGTATGTTGCTGTGAGAAGACCATCTGCAGCAGAGTTATCCTACTTAAAAATGGTGGCAAACGCTGATATAATTTACGAAGTAAGGCGCTTTGACATTACATTCTGTATATAAATTAATGACATTGTGGATTATTCTGCAAAATGACGTTAAACTTACGAGGCGAGACACATCGACATTACAGTGTGTGGTCAACTACTGTAAGCTAATGACGTCATGACATATTCCGCGAAATAGCATGATATGTTATTGTATTTATGACGTAAGATAATTTTATATTACAGTGTGTATCTGAGTTACTATAATTTCATGACATCATGGCGTATTTGCAAAATGTTGGTCCTTTAGGTGAACTGTCTGTGGCAGCTTATTATACTGCTTGGCTTCACACAAGATTTTCCACGGACAGATCTAGGATCAGGTGCAGTTCGCACTGTGACTGCACTCAGGTGCACAATATGTTTTTGTCTGCAACCATCAAGAGCTGCAAGCTGTGGACCACAGTCCTTGTACGTAAACAGCACCTCTGGCTCGACATAAGTAATGACGACGCGACATCATAGTTTGATAAAAACAGTGGCAGAAAAACTACACCTAACATGTCTATTTACACTTTAGACCGATTTTCACCCAGATACCTATGTTTCCAGTCCTCGATATACTGCATAATTTAGTATGATGCCATGGCATATTCTGCAAAATGGCGGAAAATGTTAGTCCTTTAGGCGAATTGTGTGTCACAGCGTAATAACTTCCAACCATGTAATGCCATTTTTATGAGTAGTAACATTATACATTCTAACTTTAGCACTCAAAAGCGGAAGTGATTCATGATCATGTGATCAGCTTATAATACGACTGCAGTTTCTAAGCGTCGAGTTGTAGTTGCTGTCATCCATCGGTAACCTATGTTTATACTGCAATATCCCCTTACAATCATTAGCGTTCTCGGCGAGACTGGAGTTGGAATACTGGAAAACTGCACTAAATATTTTTTCTGATGTCGCAAATTTCATTTATTCCCTCCATATAAAAGCAGAATATCCACTATTCACATAGTTTCACATAGTTTCAACGATTGTCTTTATTTCGATATTTTTTCATATTTTATATATTTTTCCTTATTTTATATGTTTCTGCATATTTTCCATTGTTTTATGTAATTTTCATATTTTCCATAACTATATATACAGGGTGTTTCAAATTGAATATACGGGTTTTAAGGCTTTGCAGCACATATTACAATCATCTTACAATTATAAATAATACACCAAATGAAAGAGAAACAAAAACAGTTTTTCTTACAATTATTCAGTGTGAACACCGATCAAACATCGAGTCGATAGGCGAGTTGTTCCGAAACCTTGATCAATGTGGGAGAAGTAACTGTTCCAATAATACTGTTTCTAAGGTCGGATAGCTCAGCTGGTATCGGAGGGACACACACATGATCGCGTCAGGACGTGTGTGAACGTGGAGGCCGTGCATAAAATGCTGTGTCAACCGGCTCCTTGCGCCCAATCCACAGGCTGGATACAAAGTCGTTTAACCGATCGTGTACTGAGTTGTGCCAATGAGGCGGTGCAGGATCTTGCTCCCAAATAAAGATATGTTGTTCAGCTTCTTCCCATTCAGGCACGGGCCTTAGCTGTAGAACATCAAGATAAGAAACATCTGCTACAGTTGATTCGTCGAAAGAGAACGGCCCATAAACTTTCCACAGGGATATTTCATGGGGCTAAGCCTGAATGACTCGGACTCGTTCAGCACGTTTTTCAGTCACTCTTTGTCATTCCATACTCTTCCCATTGCGCACAGGTATACAAATAAAACTGTTTATGTTGCTCTTTCATTTGGTATTTTATTTACGATTGTATGTAGAACGTAATAAGGGCTACAATGCCTTAAAACCAATATGTTCATTTTGAAAGACCCTGTATATTCCATATTTCCATCCATTTTTTTCCAAATTTTTATCCATATTCTATGTGCAGATGTAAAATAATATAAATGCTCTTATTTCATACACTGTAAAGTTCCTTTAGTGTCCAGTAGTAATCTGGTGCTCTCCAGCAAACCAGACAGTTTCTACAAAGTGTCTGCATGGTCACTTGGTCCCCTTCTTTCTCCAAATGACAAACCAGACAGAAAACTCACTTCAAAACACAATACTGACATCCAAAGCCAGCTCTTATGAATGATAAAACACACATACACACAAACAAACACATGGAGATTGCTCACTTTAGACATTTTAAGTTAAGCTTTAAGCCCATTCTTTTTTACAAAAATATTAGATAATCACTTAACAATGATGACATCAATTTGTGCTTTTTCATTCATAATGCAGAATGCAGTCCAATTAAAGCTGTCAAAGCTTTACACATACACACACACACACACACACACACACACACACACACATACACATACACACACACACACACACACACACACACACACACGCACACACACACACACACACACACACACACACACACACACATACATATCTTGTATCTAATGATACAAGATGGTGATCATCTGAGACAATCAAAATTTGTCTATATGCATAGACTAAAAATTCGGTACATACCTGTGTATCAGACAGAAATAATAATAATGTTTTAGAAACTAACTTCATCCTCTTGTAAACACACGCGCCCCAGTTGCGTTCTTTTGTGTGCATATGTATATGTGTGTTTCTTCTTGGGGCCCCGATGATCTAGGGGACATCCAGGATACAATTTTGAAAGTAAATCAACCTGTGTTAAGACTGGGGTATTGTTTGACGATGAGTCCACACACACATTAGGTCTGGGATACTGTTCGCAGTGTGTCTACTAGCATTATGTCTGGGTTATTGTTTGGAGTGGATCCACCAATATTAGGTCCAGTATGAGGTCCAGAGGTGGATAAAGCCACATTACATCTGGGATAATGTCTGGAAGTGTACCTGCAAGTGTTAGGTCTAGAGTATCACTCAGAAGTGGGTCCACCAATAGTAAGGCGAAGAGTTAGCGACTAGGACGCCCATAAAAACCAACAAAAGCACACATACAAAAGAGGCATCTTGGGCTATGCTCGTTTTTAATAGAGTAAAGTCATTTCCTTGAACATTATTATTGTTCCCATCCATTACACAGATACATTCTGTATTTTTCGTCTATAAATATAGACAGGCTTTGATAGCTACAGCTGATCACTATTCTGAACATTATTTATATTTTTTATCTTTAGAGTACATATGACAGGCATAGTTGAATTGGTATATGAGAATGTACAAACGGACATCAACATTATTAGGTGGTTATGGAGTGATATTTTTATGAGAATGATTAGGCATATAGCTGTATTTAGAAGGTCTAAAAACATCAATCTATGTCTGTGTGTGTGTGTGTGTGTGTGTGTGTGTGTGTGTGTGTGTGTGTGTGTGTGTGTGTGTGTGTGTTTTACCACATATAAAGATTGGCTTTGGTAGTTAGCATTTGTGTTGACTCTTTGTCTGGTTTCTCATATGGGGGAAGAAGAGGAATAAGTGTTCCTGTAGACACTTTGTACTATCTTTCTGGCTTGTTAGAGGGATCTGAATCACTACTGGATGTTGAAGAAACTTGACAGCGTACACAATAAGAGCATCTACACATAGAATAAAAATAAAAATATGGGTAAAAGTATGAAAAAGGTGGAGAAATGTGAAAGATGATGGGAAAATAGAAAAATATGGAAAATACTGAGAAAATATGTAGAAATACGGAAAATATGGGAAAATTTGGAAAAATATGTGAAGTATTGAAATACAGGATATTCTATATTTATAAAGAGAGAGTAATCGAGATTTGTTGCAGAAGCACTGTGTGTATAGGACATTAATAACATCACACATACACTTAGAAAAAAAGCATTATACAGAGGGAGTAATCGGAATTTGTGATAAGACTTCAAATATAACCCTTAGATAGATATAGGGGTGGGATGACACCATGCATGTCTTAATTGGAGAAAAACGGGACATTGTAGTGACGTGGTGTCAACACAAAACTACTGTACTCCCACATGCTCGAACCACACTGTATCATCAATAGACATGACAGAAAGAGTTAGCGGGGAAGTGCCAGAAACCATTTAGAGGGATTATAAGGAATATATGGTTACGTTACATAAAGCAGATGAGTTAGTCATCATGAGCATTGCACATATTGAACATAATATTACGAATTACGTAACAGTATTTGTAATATGTTCCATGCTATGAGAGTCTATTATGACGTAACTGGTAGGCATTCATTCATTTCCTAAACTGCTAGTTCTATACATAGTATTATAGGGAGAATGAAAAAGTTGCGGACGTGTTTTGTGTGTGAATACCTTAGGGACCAAACTGCTGAGGTCCCTAGACTTACATACTACTTAAACTAACTTATGCTATGAACAACACACACCCACACCCAAGGGAGGACTCGAACCTCCTGCGGGAGGGGCCCAGCAATCCGTGACATGGTGCCCGAGACCGCGCCGCCACTCCGCGCTGCGCTGACGTGTTTTAAATCTTCTTACCTCGAGTTGGTTTTTACTGATGTTAAATTAGTGGAGCATGGCTTGTAAGAAACTCTTTATTTGGATTTTGATTGGTGTGGTATTTGGAATGGTAAAATACTTGGATGCAGTCTACATTTGAATGAGTCCCTAAAACGAAAAGTGATACACATGGATGACACTACTGTTGGAAAAAAATCAAGGGAGATTCGCTAACAGAAGAGGAAAGAGCTCTGAATGGAACATGACTAGCACATATTTGGTTTACATGTCTTGGATTAGCAGCTAGTACTATTGCTGGGAGTTTATCTAATTTTAACTCATTTATCATTACTTTTTTGTGGGACTGTCTGATGTTAAAAAATTGGTTTATTGCCTGGATTATTACTGTTAAAATTTTGGATGGGGCCCAAGTGGTAATCTATGTTGTACATCCCCTTCCATTGCTCTGCTGGAGTGCTGACTATTTTTCTTAGGCAGTCTACATTTCAGAATCGGGAGGGGTGTATATATACCACTGAAGACTGTAGTTTTAATGGAACATTTCGTAATGGCAAGAGGCAGTACCAAACAGTGATAGTCATACAGTAAGCTACCACTTCGTGGAATTCTATGGTATGCACCTCATTCAATTGCTGTTGTGGATGACTGGTTGTCTTGTTAAAGAAATTGTATTTCAAAATCAGGATGGGTGTATTATACGACAGAAGACTGTGGTTCTAACTGGACGTTTGGTAATGGCATTAGGTGTGAAAGTTGGACGTTTATATCTTTCAGGGCTAAGGAATGTTTTAAGAAGTAATGGGATACATGTTACTTTAACAATATGGAATAGCGAATTCGCACAGTCTTGGCAAAATGCAAACTGTGCCAAAAGGTAAAACCACCTACTGATACTCATAAAACACCACTATTTCCGTTCATTCATGTGAAACTAAGAGAATTGGCTGCTGTTGACATTTTCGGTCCAGTTACGAGATCTGAACATGGTCATTCATTTGTTTTTGTAGCTGTTGAACTTACCTGTAAATCTGTCATTCACACCTTAACGGAAAGCAACTCCAAAATATGTTTTTACAGTTCATAAAGAATTTTCTGTAAGACGTAAGGCATGTTGACAAAGTAATTTCTGAAAATTAACAACAATTTCGCCTAATACATGGCTAAAAACTTTGAGACGCTGAAAAATTAAACCAATATTTATATCATGTTTTATGCCGTCTTGTAATCCTTCTAAACGCTATCGTGAAGAGAGAAACTGGGATTTGCACTTCTCGGCTTTTCGAAATATTATTAACGAACTACCAAATCATTCTACAACATTGCGATTGATAATGGAAGCAAGACTGAAGAAAAATAGAGACGTGTTCATTAGATTTGTCGACCTGAAAAAGCGTCCGACAGTGTTAGAAACTCTGAGAAAAATGATGGAACAGGATGACCGTACATCTATTAAGACATCCGGGTATAACTTCCATGCTATAGGGAAAGACGGATAATATACACTATCTGCAAGAACCAAAAGGGAACAACTAACTGGAAGATCACGGACGAAGTTCTCGGATTAAAAAGGGTAGAACTCAGGGATGTAGTCTTTCAACTGCACTATTCAGTCTATGCATCAAATAGCAATGAGGGAAATGAAAGAAATGTCAAGAGGGGGCTATAATTCGAGGTGAAAGGATAGCAATAATACAATTCGCTGATGACATTGCTATCCTTTGTGAAACTGAACAACAATTACTGTATTTGTGGAATGGAATGAACAGTCTCATGAATACAAAATATGGATTGGAAGTAAATCGAAGAAAGACGATAGAAATGAGAAGATATGAGAACAGCGAGAGACTTAACTTGGAACCAGGAATCACGAAGTAGACGAAGTGAAGGAATTGTGCTACCTAGGCAGCAAAATAGCCCATGACGGACGGAGCAAGGAATACATAAAAATCACTCTAGAATTGGCAAAAAAGGGCATTCCTGGCCAAGAGAAGTCTTCTAGAATCGGACATGGGTCTTAATTTGAGAAAGAAATTTCTGAGAATGTACATTTGGAGCAGAGCATTATATGATTGGGAGATATGGACTGTGGGAAGACGGGAATAGAAGAGAATCGAAATCTTTGAGATGTGGTGCTATAAAAGAATCTTGAAAATTAGGTAGACTGATAACGTACAGGATCAGGCGGTACTACGGAGCCGGCCGGACTGTACGTGCGGTTCTAGGCGCTACAGTCTGGAGCCGCGAGACCGCTACGGTCGCAGGTTCTAATCCCGCCTCGGGCATGGATGTGTGTGATGTCCTTAGGTTAGTTAGGTTTAAGTAGTTCTAAGTTCTAAGGGACTGATGACCTCAGAAGTTGAGTCCCATAGTGCTCAGAGCCATTTGGTACTACGGAGAATCGGAGAGGAAAGGAAGATCTGGAAAACACTGACAAGAAGAAGGATCAGGATGACCGTACATCTATTAAGACGTCCGGGTATTGCTTCCATGTTACCAGAGGGAACTGTAGAGTGTAAAAACTGTAAATGAAGACAGAGATTGGAATACACCCAGAAAATAATCGAGGACGTAGCTTGCAAATGCTACTCTGACACGAAAAGCTTGAGGTTGGCACAGCAGAGGACAGATGACAGAAAAAAAGAAAGAGTGCTCGACTACGCCGGTGGAGTAATAAGCCAGACAATGAAGACCAAAAAACGTCGAATGTGGGAAGCAATTCGTGCAGTCGCTAATATTGGACGGTGGTAGGAGAGAATGCCATGAACAACACATTAGAAATACTGACTGGTGGGGCTGAGTGTGGGAGTCGGGCTGCATTTGAGGATCACTTTTATATATTTTGCTCGAATTACTCGAAAACAACGGATTCCTGCACAAAACTGAACTACATCAAATTTCCTACAGAAAAGTCCTGTTCATTATTTCAGTAGGACTAACAGTTTACGCATGTGATGAATATCTTGCATGTCGTTTATGAAGGCCAGCATTGTGGGTTGCCTGAAACGACAGGGGCAGGGACAGCTGAATCACTATGTATACTGTTTATATTTCGGCAGCCAGCTTAATGGGATCGCATCCTTGTTAAATTACCGATTGAATCAAGACTGACTGTAACATCTTTTTGTTTGCTGTGATGCGCTACCAACAGCTCCAGCTTTTTGTTACTGGTACTGCAGTGGGGCGGGTTATAAATGTTGCGTAAATGTTTGATCACTGTCTCTCGTCGTACTGTGCACTACACAAGTTCCACTTACCTCAGTACGGCGTCTGATCACCAGCCCGTTTCTTTGCATACGTAGATACTGTTACTCTGCTACAATATACGAGTTTCGCATTCGGTCGTTTTTCAGTGGATATCTAATAAAGAAATTGCTCGCCAAATATTTCATAGACGAATATGAAACATGCCACGCGGAATTTTACAAAGGCCGAAAGTTCACACGCGCTTCTCTTTCCAACAAAACAAAAACTGGCAATCTTCACAAAACTGTCCGTAAATGAAACTCCTATTACGGCCATATAATCTGGACGCGAGAAACCAATTATTTCTTCATTTTTCACATAATAAAGACGGAAGCGTTCAACATGACCTGCACGTCCGGTAGCTGACTAACGACTCCTTAATGTCGTTCCTTTCAGAGCCTATAACTACTTCCAATGCGCGGGAAATAATTAACTCTGATTGGTTGTTCAAAATGACCAGCCAATCAAAACAATCCTTCTAGACCATTTTCGCGCTAAAACTGTCCTATGCCAATCATTATTCACAGATGCATTTACGTCACTTCTTCATGCAAATATTAATAAAATGTTTAACAAAACCAAACGAAAAGAAAACTACTCTTGAAGTAATTTTAGAAAACTATTACTCTACAAATGACTATTTTGGCTGCCTTCTTACAAAAGCAAGTACCCTTGCACATATGTTTTCAGCAAGGTGGAGAAAACACAGCTTTCCCATGACATAATTACGCAATGCTGTACATAATATAATATTGAATCTTTACGTATGTCCCACATACACACTCTTACTCATTCTCATTTACTCACACAGCAGCATATTAACTAAATAATAATCTTTTCAGAATTTTATATTACGAAAAAGGAAATGTAGTTAATGTTTTTTATTTATGAAGATCTAAATTAATTGTTCTGCCATTTTGTGAACTTCAGTAATGATTCCAAATGATACTAAAAGACAAACTGTTATGAATCCTAACTGACTTTAATCTTACATGTGTCGATTTGGGGTGTTTCAGGTAATTTTCCATAACTCTGAAAGTATGCCAGCTAGAAAGCTGAGATTTTTACACAATCTTCTTTTTAATAACAAAGGACAGTATATTGACTTTTAACTAAATTGAATAATATTTAATTCCTAGGGGCTTGAGTATTCTGCCGCTTGAATGGACACAAGTACCGCTTCCCACGGCTAGGCTAGCGACAGGTGCGAATGAGTCACACTGAGATACAAGCGGGTGTTTCTATCGCCACCAACGGTTCCAAAGCTACGAGCCGTACTGCAAAGTAGTGCAATAAACGTTATTGCGTATTGACTCGCGACGTTACAGTACAAACAGAAGTGACGAGCGCAGGTCACAGACATATTTGGCTGTTAAATACGCCATACTCTGCGTTAATGGTTTTTCACTGTGCACAGTGTGTTATGTGTGTTTCTTCGATATGTACTCATATCCTGTAATAAAACAACTGGTTTATAAGACCAGAAATATGTTTTTTTGACAATGACATGTCACAAACTGGTCAGACACATTTTAACATTTAAACCTATACTTGAATATGGCAATAAAGCCGAAAACATGATTGTGTAAAATAAATGAGCATTTAGCAGTTAAATAGCGGACATTTATTTAAAAAAAGAAAGAAAAAAGGTTAGTGGAGTTGCAGCTACGATCAAAAATACTCATAGAAATTAGTTGGAAATAGAGTAATATGACAGGAGACCGGCAAACTCTTCTTATACCATTATTTGAAACAGAAGATCGCAAAATGTGTGACGACTATCGAGGTATTAGTCTTTTTAACTGTGGAAACAAGATATATATGAAGCTAATAACAAACAGACTACAGGTATTTTCAGAAACTTACTTTAGAGCATAACAGAATGTTTTTCGGATGGGAAGATCTTGCTTGGAAAATTTGTTTCTACTCTGCCAAATTATTGAAAATCACAGAAAGTACAACCATCTCTTTATCAACAATGATGAGGCTTTTAATAAAGTTAACAGACTTAAATTATGCGAACTTTTAGAAAACAATGCTATATCTCAGTTCGAAGCATGTATATACACAACAAAATCAGGGTATAAAAAGGAAGTCCTTTTGAGAGAACCGTCCGCATTATTTAACATGTACGTAGACGACATCATAAAGACATTGTAGAATAAAGTATGCTCCATTATAAGTTTAATAATAGGAATATAAATATATTCTTGTTTTTGCGGATGATCAAATAACCTTAGCATACAATGGAAGATAAATCACAGAGGGCAGTTTGGTTCTTGCATCATGCAGCAAATGATTATAATATAAAAATATCTAAATATAAAACTATGATAATGTTATTTCATGGCAAGGAGCATTTAAGAGCACAAACAATAACTGATGAAAAGCGCTAGAACAAATAAGTACCTTTACATAGCTGGGATGTGAGGTCTCATATATTACAGCGAATGATCAACTGCAAAAATTCCAACAACTAGTAGGTAGTTACTATAAATCAAGCTCTCCTCAAAAAAAGTTAGGAAAGAGACATATTAAGATATTATAATGTTATAGCAATACCAAATCTAATGTATGGGTCAGACACTTGGACTCTAGCAGCCAGTCAACGGAGAAGGACTGAAGCAGCAGAAATGAGACTCCTAAGACCTCTAGCTGGTTACAAACTTATTGATCGGATAAAGAGAAATGAAATCAGAAATGAACTGGGCATCGGAAACGTACTCCATAAAATAGAGGAGTACAGAAAGAAATGGCATGAACACATGCAAATGCCGTCAGATGAACGCAAAAATATACCTTAAAGGGAAAGACATGTTGGGCGTCCTATGACGAGTTGGAAAGATGAGTTGCATTCTGCTTGAAACTGGAACAGGCAAGAATGCCTAAAATAAAACAGTATATGGTGATGAAAAAGTAATGTTACACTATCGTCGTAATTTATAATAACTGTCTATTTCTCTGTCTTTGTAATTGGTCTTTTGCCTGTATTGGCGTGGTCCACTACGTTACCTCTTCTGTGCCAACTCAGATTAAAAGATAAACCCAATATCCTCAGTTATTTGTTATATATATTATATTCATTGTCGAACTGGCACGTTACGACGCTGCTTCCGTGATTCGGGGGTGGGGAGGTGGACGTCCACCCCTGGATCGAATGCATCAAAAAAAAAAAAATGGTTCAAATGGCTCTGAGCACTATGGGACTCAACTGCTGTGGTCATAAGTCCCCTAGAACTTAGAACTACTTAAACCTAACTAACCTAAGGACAGCACACAACACCCAGCCATCACGAGGCAGAGAAAATCCCTGACCCCGCCGGGAATCGAACCCGGGAACCCGGGCGTGGGAAGCGAGAACGCTACCGCACGACCACGAGATGCGGGCTTCGAATGCATCCGGCAGATTAACAGTGAGGGCCTATGTGCCGGCCAGATTGGATGTGGTTTTGAGGTGATTTCTCACATTCCTCTACGTGAATACCCATGTCCCGCCTCAGTTACACGATTCGCAAACATTGGAGAGAACATCAGCACACTTCCTCATTGGATAACACTAGACGCAGGCAGATTGGGTGCACAAAGTCCGTCCCGGGTGGTGGGAGGGGTGGTGACAGGAAGGGCATCCGGTCATTCTGTAAGGTGGCTATGATTTCGCACCTGACAAGCACTCATATACATACTTTGCCGTGATTTACAACCGGAATTAGGTATCATTTGATAGGTTGTACGTCGTATATATGAATATTTAAAGAAGACTGACACTGTCACGTTTTTTTTTTTTTTTTTTTTGGTCATCAGTCTACTGACTGGTTTGATGCGGCCCGCCACGAATTCCTTTCCTGTGCTAACCTCTTCATCTCAGAGTAGCACTTGCAACCTACGTCTCCGTCCTCAATTATTTGCTTGACGTATTCCAATCTCTGTCTTCCTCTACAGTTTTTGCCCTCTACAGCTCCCTCTAGTACCATGGAAGTCATTCCCTCATGTCTAAGCAGATGTCCCATCATCCTGTCCCTTCTCCTTATCATTGTTTTCCACATATTCCTTTCCTCTCCGATTCTGCGTAGAACCTCCTCATTCCTTACCTTACCAGTCCACCTAATTTTCAACATTCGTCTATAGCACCACATCTCAAATGCTTCGATTCTCTTCTGTTCCGGTTTTCCCACAGTCCATGTTTCACTACCATACAATGCTGTACTCCAGACGTACATCCTCAGAAATTTCTTCCTCAAAATTAAGAACGGTATTTGATATTAGTAGACTTCTCTGGGCCAGAAATGCCTTTTTTGCCATAGCGAGTCTGCTTTTGATGTCCTCCTTGCTCCTTCCGTCATTGGTTATTTTACTGCCTAGGTAGCAGAATTCCTTAACTTCATTGACTTCGTGACTATCAATCCTGATGTTAAGTTTCTCGCTGTTCTCATTTCTACTACTTCTCATTACCTTCGTCATTCTCCGATTTACTCTCAAACCATACTGTGTACTCATTAGACTGTTCATTCCGTTCAGTAGATCATTTAATTCTTCTTCATTTTCACTCAGGATAGTAACGTCATCAGCGAATCATATCATTGGTATCCTTTCACCTTGTATTTTAATTCCACTCCTGAACCTTCCTTTTATTTCCATCATTGCTTCCTCGATGTACAGATTGAAGAGTAGGGGCGAAAGGCTACAGCCTTGTCTTACACCCTTCTTAATACGAGCACTTCGTTCTTGATCGTCCACTCTTATTATTCCCTCTTGGTTGTTGTAAATATTGTATATGGCCAGTCTCTCCCTATAGATTACACCTACTCTTTTCAGAATCTCGAACAGCTTGCACCATTTTATATTGTCGAACGCTTTTTACAGGTCGACAAATCCTATGAAAGTGTCTTGATTTTTCTTTAGCCTTGCTTCCATTATTGGGCGTAACGTCAGAATTGCCTCTCTCGTCCCTTTACTTTTCCTAAGCCAAACTGATCGTCACCTAGCGCATTCTCAATTTTCTTTTCCATTCTTCTGCATATTATTCTTGTAAGCAGCTTCGATGCATGAGCTGTTAAGCCGATTGTGCTGTCACGTACATCTTGTAAATTTGACGGAGTGTCTTTATTATCAAAACTGCATGATGAATGATCGCCTATACTAGTAGAGGTTCGAACGCCAGTGGAAATGAAACGGCAGACGTAAATCAAGCCCTGGGTAGAAAAGCTCGCACAAGTGTGTTGGTCCTGCTTGAAACAGGAATTTTCAACTTTCCTCATTGCTATAAATCAATGCCCACTGGCAGCCAATGTCTTTAACTCCTTCGTGTCCTCATTCTGTCATGTCTTAAAACGCGTCCTATCATCTTCCAGCTAGTACTTTTTGCATATAGGGGAGTTCTGAGCAAAGTAGCCACGCTATGATAGATTTTCATGTTTTTTTAAGTCGAGTATCTTTTGACGGAAGGACATAGAAATGAGTGATTACAAACTGCAACTAGTGAACAGTAATATCGAATAGCTTTATTACCTTAGGATCAGATTAAGTAGTGTCCAAATCGCCACTGTTTGACTAGAGAGGCCAAAGTGGTCACTTAGTTTTAAACTCAAAAATAAGGGATAAAACACTATTTTAACAAAGAACTAGCCTTGAATTTGAATATTTTTCTTCTCAGTACATGCATTCTCTGTCTTCAACGTCGTCGCCAAAAATAGTTCTTGTACAGTCAAGTTTCCTGTTGTATGCAATTTTTTTACTACCTTTCTTCTTTTCTGTTACTTTCTGTTTATCCTTCCCTTTTACTTTTTTTCCTCTGTTTCCTCTCTTTACTACGAGTTCCTGTTACAAGGACCCACTGTAAGCGACGCCAGAGAGCCCATCTATCGGCAGCTGCTTTTACATTTTTCTCCAACACAAAGTGCCCATAAGCCACCGCCGAGATGCCCAATTTGCTCGCATTGATGCTATTACTTCTCCATGGAGAAGTAATAAAAACTTTGAGGTTCGCCGATGACATTGTAATTCTGTCAGAGGCAGCAAAGGGCTTGGAACAGCAGTTGAACGGAATGGATAGTGTCTTGAAAGGAGCATATAAGATGAGCATCAACAAAAGCAAAACAAGGATAATGGAATGTAGTCGAATTAAATCGGGTGATGCTGAGGGAATTATATTAGGAAATGAGACACTTAAAGTAGTAAAGGAGTTTTGCTATTTGGGGAGCAAAATAACTGATGATGGTCGAAGTAGAGAGGATATAAAATGTAGACTGGCAATAGCAAGGAAAGCTTTTCTGAAGAAGAGAAATTTGTTAACGTCGAGTATAGATTTAAGTGTCAGGAAGTCGTTTCTGAAAGTATTTGTATGGAGTGTGGCCATGTATGAAAGTGAAACATGGACGATAAATAGTTTGGACAAGAAGAGAATAGAAGCTTTCGAAATGTGGTGCTACAGAAGAATGCTGAAGATTAGATGGGTAGATCACATAACTAATGAGGAGGTATTGAATAGGATTGGCGAGAAGTTTGTGGCACAACTTGACTAGAAGAAGGGATCGGTTAGTAGGACATGTTCTGAGACATCAAGGGATCACCAGTTTAGTATTGGAGGGCAGCGTGGAGGGTAAAAATCGTAGAGGGAGACCAAGAGATGAATACACTAAGCAGATTCAGAAGGATGTAAGTTGCAGTAGGTACTGGGAGATGAAGAAACTTGCACAGGATAGAGTAGCATGGAGAGCTGCATCAAACCAGTCTCAGGACTGAAGACCACAACAACAACAACGACGCTATTACACAAAAGCTGTGTACCCTCTAATAGCATGACCGAAATGTCAATAACTAAAGAAGGATTATGGTTTTAAGATACGACACTTTAAACGCAATTTCATTAAAAGGACATAAGTCACATTCCCTCTCCACAATAAATATGCAAAGTGACCACTTATCTTACATCAGGATAAATAAAGTCCTCAAAAATTATTGTAACTCTGAGGTGCGGCACAGCGGGTTGGGGTTGGGTTGTTTGGGAAAGGA
This sequence comes from Schistocerca piceifrons, assembly GCF_021461385.2. Taxonomy (NCBI): domain Eukaryota; kingdom Metazoa; phylum Arthropoda; class Insecta; order Orthoptera; family Acrididae; genus Schistocerca; species Schistocerca piceifrons. The sequence continues at coordinate 671,243,051 of NC_060139.1, forward strand.
GACCAGACAGCGAGGTCATCGGTCTCGTCGGATTAGGGAAGGATGGGGAAAGAAGTCGGCCGTGCCCTTTAAAAGGAACCATGCCGGCATTTGCCTGGAGCGATTTAGGGAAGTCACGGAAAACATAAATCAAGATGGCCGGACGCGGGATTGAACCGTCGTCCTCCCGAATGCGGCACAGCAAACAGGTTAGATTTCACTGGGTGACTGGGCCCTCCAGGGAGAATGCATTGAAGCATTTCCCGAGCCGTGGCAGTGCCTTACAGCCCCGAGGACACAAACGGCCAGTTTGCCCGCCATGACCACTTTGACCGGCTCATCATTATCTTCCCTCTCCTATCGCGCAGACAACGTCCTCATTACGTCAGTTCATTTCATTTTCAGCATGCTTCCGCTATATTACACACCAAACGGTTGGATACTCTTCATTTTCTGTTTTGCCACATTGTATATAAGACACATTGTACAGCAGATACGCAAAGGAGGAAAGACAAGAACAGCTATTTAAAGACCTTCTCTCACAAGACTGATGCGTTTTCTGATTTAAGCGTGCTTTACACCCACGACTTTGGTGACTGCGTGTAAATCAGCAGCTAACCACGTCACGAGTGCGTCTCTGACAATGATCTATAGATCTTGCCGAGTATCGAATTCAGAATTTTGGAGTATGCTGCACACTGCGCATGCGCAGAAACAGGAGAGCGTGTCGGCCTCTGCTACATCGATAGGTAAGCTATTCTGGCCGAGCTCTCCCATATTATAGAAACGTATTTCGTGCATTCACGTCTTCTTGATCTTTCTTGTGCTCTTTACTCTGTTTTCGTTACAGACTTACGGTTGCACGATGTCCTGTATTTTTCCTGATAGTGGTCTCCTACAAGAGTGAAGAAATATCTGAACCAAAACTTATTCACGTTTAACAGGGAAGAAACCTACACTATGCATGAATAAAAACTTCAATAGATAGACTAGTTTTAATGCAAATTATCTGAATAAAAAGGGATTTACGTTTTACAGAGAATAAATAATAAATCCTACACTATGCATAAATAGGAACGTAAGTAGATAAATGTGTTTTAATGAAGATTATTTTAACAGTGAAAAAGTAAGAATAATTATCAATGTTCAATGTGTAAACTAAAAAGGCTCTATTTGCAGGGTCCTAGATATTGTTGGACGTGTACGAGAGTACATACTTTCTCGTGCAAATAAAAATGTATGTTGTTCAATATTTGGATGACACTTTTCTTATTCTTTCAGTTCTCAGACGTCTAGAGAATTCACGACGTGACCTTAGAACTTCTACTGTAAATTTTTCTTTGATCATTAATAAATCATTGCTTGTGCCTACATTTTCTCACTGAACCGAACGAGGTGGCGCAGTGGTTAGCACACTGGACTCGCATTAGGGAGGACGATGGTTCAATCCCGTCTCCAACCATCCTGATTTAGGTTTTCCGTGATTTCCATAAATCGTTTCAGGCAAATGCCGGGATGGTTCCTTTGAAAGGGCACGGCCGGTTTCCTTCCCAATCCTTCCCTAACCCGAGCCTGCGCTCCGCCTCTAATGACCTCGTTGTCGACGGGACGTTAAATATTAACTACCTACCTACCTTTCTCACTGTATTTCAACTTTTTCGTAAGTAGGGTAGTTCTTTTATAACCTCACTTTCACCATTCAGGCGCCAAGCTGCACTCCAAACAGCTCTCAAAACTAAGGTGACCATCCGTCCCGTTTTTTTTCGGGACAGTCCCGATTTTTGTGTGTCTGTCCCGAATTTTTTCAAAGGTAATTCGGGACACCTGTTTGTCCCGAAATTAACAATCATGACCCAATTTGTCCCGAATTAGACATTCATTTCACCTGTATCGATATATTTTATTATTAGTTTTAGTTATGATGGGAAATTGTTTGACAAGAGGGTACGACAAATTGTCGATACAGTTATCAAACTGTTTCTACTGTGCAAACACGTGTTGGCCGCAGCTCGAACAGCTAATGGGCAGTCAGAGACCACGGCAACTGGGAAAAAGTCGCACTCGAAGGCATTCGCGCGGTCGAAACGGTTGTAACCGTAACTCGAACGGAAGAAGGAAGAAATCTGCATATTTTCTGATAGCCATGGAAGAAGAAAAGTGTCCCTTGTTACTTCAAAACTTCTTTCAAAACCCTTTGTCTGAAGTGTGGCTATACTTTGTTCACAGCAGGCTTCATCATTTCATGAAGCAGTTGAAGGACAGACAGTCACTGTATTTGAAGTGGCTGATTGTATTAGTAAGTTGAAAACTACACTGCAGTCCAAAATTGAAGACCAGTTCCTTCCCTCAAGAGTTAAAACAATTCTTGGAACTCTCGAAACAGTGGTAGGTCTGCTTCCAGCAGAGGTAAAGAGTTTTCATGGTGCTGTATTATTTTTCTATGAAACTGCTCTATCCTACTTAAAAAAGTGGACTGAAAAAAGTTTCCAGAACTTGGACTGCTACAATTGGGTTACCTTGAATCAAATACCTGTATGGGATGACATCGAAAGAACTTCTTCTCTAGTTAGCGAAACTGTGCCATATGTTCAGTTTGCAGAAAATGTAATGTTTGATGAGTATGTCAGTGTCAAACAGTTCATAACCACTGAGAAAATAACTGAATGGACTGCTAACAACACTGTTCCAGGTCAAAGATGGGTTGAGATGATTTCTCATTTCAGCCAGAATCATGTGCCATTCTCAAATGTACTCAAGCTAGTGGAGTTTCTTTTCTGTCTTCCTGGCACTAATGCTGCTACTGAAAGGGTATTTTCCCACATGAACAATATATGGACAAGTGACAAAACACAGTTGGCTGTAGAAACCATGAAAGCAATGTTAGCAAGTAGAATAAATTATGATGAAACTTGTGTCGAGTTTTCTCATATGTTGCTGAAAAATACAGACGTGATAAATAAAATTCACAGCACTGATAAATACAGTTGCCCTGATCACACTCATTCATCTTAGAAAGTATTAATAAAACGTAAAGGTGCTTTTATTTGTAACAAATTTAATTCATATTTTGTATTTATTACATTTAATTGAAACCTTCTTCTCACATAATAAATAAATAAATAAATAAATATAAACTATTTTGCAAAATTTTTAATGTGTCCCGGATTTGGGCCTAGGAAATATGTTAATGTCGCGAATTTGAGTCTAGAAAATATGGTCACCTTACCAAAATACACACAATTTTGGCGCTGACGTGTAAACGAAAATGACCACTCGAGACAGACGAGATCGAGTACAGGAACGAAAGGCCAGGAGTGTTGCAGTAGACTCACGTGCCTCGAGTAGCCGGCTGAGAGAAGAAAGCCGATAGCGCAAAAGATGCTTTAGGCGCATCGTAGCGCAGTGCACACAGGCTCGTGCCGCCTAATTAAATTAGCGACTGACTGCAGCCGCTGCGTGCGCGCATACCTGCCCCCCCCCCCCCCCCCCCCCCTTCACCCTAGTAGCTGCTCTCTGGGATTCCGCGCAGCTGCAGGGCACGCTGCCCCTGGCACCTGTTATTAGGCAGTGCGCCTGCGGCTGCCCCTGACAAGCAACCGAGCCCAGTCAGTTCAGCGGTACAACAGTGGCAGCGCCGTGGCCACCTGCACGTCAGCGCTACAGCGTACTGCCATTCCGGCCACTGTCCCTGTCTCTGCCACTTCGGAGTTGACGCGTGAGCCGTCTCAGTGGATGGGGGTGCGAAGTGTACACAGACACAAACGTCTACTTCTGCCATTGCGCTGTGCAAACAACTATTGTTCCACAGGACAACTGGCATATCTCCCAGTATGGATTGAGAGCTTGACCTAATTTTCCCCATGAGCGACAAATATTGTCTTTAAACATAAGAACTGTCAGAAGCCCCTCCTAAACGGAATTTTTTGGAAGACTATGTCCTGTTGAGGAATGGACCCGTTGATATTTGTTAATATAGAAACGGAGCAATTGTTGAATGTTGTTGGGGAAGGAGGGAGGCGTCGCTGCGCGGTGGGGGTGTAAAAGTGGGGGGGGGGTTAGGAGAATGCAGGCTGATCCATTTAAAGGACGGCTGAGAATGGGTGAAATAGCTGTGTATATATCATACGTAATTACCAGTGTTGCACTCAGTAATGATCCCTATACGTAAACAATTTTAAGTTTCAAAGTAAACAGTTCTATAGTAATCTCCTTGTAAATAGTATTTCTGTTGTACTTCGCAGTCGGCCATGGTGGACGAGCGGTTCTAGACGCTGCAGTCTGGAACCGCCCGACCGCTACGGTCGCAGGTTCGAATCCTGCCTCGGGCATGGATGTGTGTGTTGTCTTTAGGTTAGTTAGGTTTAAGTAGTACTAAGTTCTAGGGGACTGATGACCTCAGAAGTTAGGTCCCATAGTACTCAGAGCCATTTGAACCATTTGTATTTCACACTACACACAAACCAACAAAGAGTGAACTATAGCTCTTCACAGGTAACTCCAGCACACCGTCCGCATCTCTCCCCAATCCCACAGCCTGAATAAACACGATCCACCTACACTACTGGAAGACAGGTAGAGGATGCTGTGATACGTAAATGATTAGCTTTTCAGAGCATTCACGCAAGGTTGGCGCCGGTGGCGACATCTACAACGTGCTGACATCAGGAAAGTTTCCAACCGATTTCTCACACACAAACAGCAGTTGACCGGCGTTCACCGGTGAAACGTTGTTGTGATGCCTCGTGTAAGGAGGAGAAATGCGTACGATCACGTTTCCGACTTTGATGAAGGTCGGATTATAGCCTATCGCGATTGCGGTTTATCATATCGTGACATTGCTGCTCGCGTTGGTCGAGATCCAATGACTGTTAGCAGATTATGGAATCGGTGCGTTCAGGAGGGTAATACGGAACGCCGTGTTGGATCCCAACGGCCTCGTATCACTAGCAGTCGAGATGACAGGCATCTTATCCGCATGGCTGTAACGGGTCGTGCAGCCACGTCTCGATCCCTGAGTCAATAGTCAATAGATGGGGACGTTTGAAAGACAACAGCCATCTGCACGAACAGTTCGACGACGTTAGCAGCAGCATGCACTATCAGCTCGGAGACCATGGCTGCGGTTACCCTTGACACTGCATCACAGACAGGATGGTGTACTCAACGACGAACCTGGGTGCACGAATGGCAAAACGTCATGATGGTCGCATCCGTGTTTGGCGACATCGCGGTGAACGCATATTGGAAGCATGTATTCATCATCGCCATACTGGTGTATCACCCGGCGTGGTGGTATGGGGCGCCATTGGTTACACGTGTCGGTCACCTCTTGCTCGCATTGACGGCTCTCTGAACAGTGGACGTTACATTTCAGATGTGTTACGCCCCGTGGCTCTACCCTTCATTCGATCCCTGCGAAACCCTACATTTCAGCATGATAATGCACGACCGCATGTTGCAGGTCCTGTATGGGCCTTTCTGGATACAGAAAATGTTCGGCTGCTGCCCTGGCCAGCACATTCTCCAGGTCTCTCACCAATTGAAAACGTCTGGTCAATGGTGGCCGAGTAACTGGCTCGTCAGAATACGCCAGCCACTACTCTTGATGAACTATGGCATCGTGTTGAAGCTGCATGGGCAGCTGTACCTGTACACGCCATCCAAGCTCTGTCTGACTCAACGCCCAGGCGTATGAAGGCCGTTATTACGGCCAGAGATGGTTGTACTGGGTACTGAGTTCTCAGGATCTATGCACCCAAATCGCGTGAAAATGTAATCACTTGTCAGTTCTAGTATAATATATTTGTCCAATGAATACCCGTTTATCATCTGCATTTCTTCTTGGTGTAGAATTTTAATGGGCAGTAGTGTACGTTAATGTGACCGCCGACTATGTTCGAAGTCAATCTGCAATAGCTATCACAAGTAGCAAGTGGAGCACTAGCAGAGGAAGGTATATAAAGCGAGTCAGATGGACGCGGAAAACAGTACAGTCATTATTCTAATGCGGAAACGGAGTGATTTATCTGACCTCCAAAAGGGCAAGCTCGTTGGCTTTCGGGCCAGGGATGCAAGCGTTTCCGGAGCAGCTAAGTTTGTCAGCTGTTCGCCTGCTGCCGTGGTTAAAGTATACCCTGAATGGCAAAATGGTCCTATACAAAACCGGCGCCGAATCAGCTAAGGAGTGCTACAGGGTTGAACAATGGCTGCGAAGATGTGTATGGGTGAATAGACGTGCTACTATTCAGTAACTGACCGCCCAGATGAACCAGGTGGGTACCAAGAGTGTCTCATCAATGACAATTCAGCGAACGTCGCTGTGTATGGGCCTCCGTAGCAAGCGCCTTGTTCATGCAATCATCGGGGACGAACGCTGGAATTTACACCCCATTACCGTGACTGGATGGCCACTGAGTGGCGTGGCGGCGTTGTCATGTGAATCACTTTTTATGCTCCACTGGACACATGGTCATTGGCGTGTACGGCGTGAAACGTCTTAAAGCAAAAACCCTGCAACAGCAGTCGGAAGTATCGAGGTCGGAGGGCACTCCAGGTGATCTCGTCATTCTGGATCAACACAAATGTGCATCTACCCTTGGGGTCAATGTTTACCCCTACATATATTTGGGTTTCCCTCGGCACTATGGCATGTACCAGCAGGGCAGTGCAACGTGTCACACGGCTCACAGTGTAAGAGCGTGATTGGAAGAGCACCAGGATTAGTTTACCGTACTCTCCTGGCCACCAGACGCACCGAACTCGAACCTAACCGAGAATCTGTGGAACCAACTTCATCGGGCTCTTCGTGCCACGGATCATCAACAGAGAAACGCAACGCAGCCGGCATGGCTTCACATCACTGTCGGTACAGTTCAGAACCTCACTGACTGTGTGGCTGCGCAGTATATTTTTATGGATGTTTTAGCACATTTCTATCTTAACCTTTCATTGATTTCCACACCAGTTATTTGTTTATATTGCGTCCCTTTAATTTGTAATATTATTCCGCCTAATTTAGAAAGCTGCCACGTTTTTCAGGGCTGAGTTTTCATTTATGTGCATACGATTTTGTAAGCGTCGTTTTTAATTCCATGTCATTGTTTTATTACAGAAGAGCTCCTTTGTGGATGAATTGTTCCTTCACTTATACCTTCTACCTAATTTTGATAACTTCCTTGCTTCATCTCTCGTGTCTTACTTTATTCGTAAAATAGTTATTGCACTTGATCTATTATCCAGTTTTTATGTTCAGCGTCTCCCTGTTTCCATATCTAGTACTCTTCATCATCTTCACCTCTTATTCGCCTGTCCTGATCGAAATACAGTATTATGTGAGGCATCCTTTCCATTCATTTCTTCTAGGACCTACTCATTCTTCAAGACAAGGATTATGGCGTAAGAGAAACTTAAGAATTTCGTATCCATTTCCCTTACACTTTTGTTCTTGTTCTGAAAGTTTTTTCACGTCATACGAGGGTTATGGAACATACAAGTTAAATAACAGCACCCATAAACTTCAAAAGACCTTGCACTCAACTTATACAAAGTTACATTTTTTGTCATTGAGTTTCTGTTCTTACTCAGAATTCTGTTACCGTTTGGAATGTATTCGTACAATTTTATACATACACACATTAAAAATGTGGTGTCACCGCCAGACACCATACTTGCTAGGTGGAAGCCTTTAAATCGGCCGCGGTCCGGTAGTATACGTCGGACCCGCGTGTCGCCACTGTCAGTGATTGCAGACCGAGCGCCGCCACACGACAGGTCTAGAGAGACGTTCTAGCACTCGCCCAGTTGTACAGCCGACTTTGCTAGCGAAGCTACACTGACCAATACGCTCTCATTTGCCGAGACGATAGTTAGCATAGCCTTCAGCTACGTCATTTGCTACGACCTAGCAAGGCGCCATTACCAGTTAATATTGAAATTATAAAACATGTACCATCAAGAGCGACGTTCTCCAATTATGGATTAAAGTTAAGTATTACATCAACTACGTACTTTATTTGCTACTATTAATTCCTTTACCTTGTTCCAGACCTCACGCCAATCTGCGTGTAATTAAACACGTGCATTTCGGCCTCCTCTAGCAACACGGTGTTGGCTCTTCTGCCGAGGATTTTGTGTTTGTTGATAGACTGATTTCATTGTGTCATAGCTTCGCCACAATCTCCAGATGTACTGTCCGAATTTTATCACTTGCAGAATCAGCAGTCGCAGGCCTTTTTGGATGCCCTTGGACAGCTCGTCCAGGGTCAACGAGCAATGCAAAACGATGCGGCAGCCGCCGCTCCACCGCTTCCGCAGCCACAACACGCAGTTGCACCATCTTTTCGTCCTTTTGATGCGGCACTGGAAAGCTGGACGGAGTGGTCACGCCAATTTGGATTCCATCTCGCCGCCTACAGAATTCAAGGTAACGAGCGGCAGCCTTTTTTGTTAGCATCCGTCGGGGTGCACACGTACCGTGTGATAGTGAAATTATTTCCCCGACGCGACGTAGCAACTCTGTCCTATGAAGAAATTTTGTCTGCATTAGATGCATATTTCAAAGAATCAGTCAATGTCGTTGCAAAAAGGTATACGTTCTTTTGTACAAAACGTACGGCCAGTCAGACTAATCGGGAGTGGGTTGCAACTTTGCAAGGCCTTACTAATGATTGTGCTTTTGAGTGTGAATGTGGACTCCCTTATTCAGATACTATAGTGCGTGATGCAATTGCACAGAACGTTTCTGATGTTCGTATATGGGAACAAATTTTGAATCTAGTCAATCCTTCCCTTCAACAAGTGATAGAGATATTGGATAGGCAAGACACACTTGACTTTGCTCAGGAATCATTTGCAACTTCGCCAGCTGTGTCTCACGTTAACCGGCCCGCCGGGCGCGCTGCAAGGAACAGTAAACAGCCCTCGCGCCCGTCCGTGCAGCAGACGCCAAGCTCTCCATTACGTTTGCCGCGCAAGCACGCAAATGCACTGCTAAAATCATGCCCGTGGTGTGCTACTAGACATTCGCATGAGAATTGCCTGTCACGCCAAGCTATTTGCTTTTTCTGTAATAAAAAAGGACATGTTCAGAGTGTTTGCCAGAAAAAGCTCAGAACGGACACTAACAACCATTCCAGGCCCTTTGCTTCGCGCTGGAATCGGAATCGAACCAAGAATACTCAGGCTCGTGAACCTTCGCCCATGGACACTCATGTAGTTCATTCCACTCCGCCCAGTGCCACTCTCTCTAACAGTGACTGTGTTCGTCCCACAAATAGTGTGCGTCGACGTTGACGGAAATCCCGTCACGTAGCAAGTGATTCTGTACCAGTGTCTGTTCACGTTGCACGAGACAGTCGCTCTTGTCACCAGCAGGACAATAAACTTTTTGTACATTTGGTCATAAATGGGAACGTGATACCATTCCAGCTCGATACAGGAGCTGCAGTTTCATTGATCAATAAAGACACGTACAAACAACTGGGCACACCTCCGTTGTGTGCCGCAAATGTTAAGTTAAATAGTTATTCCGGTCAGAATATCCCTGTGTTAGGACAGTGCAGCCTTCTTGCAACATACAAGGGACAAACAAAACTTGTGTCTTTTTACGTCCTTCGTTCTTCTTCTGCAGTGAACTTGTTTGGTTTAGATTTATCTCAGTTGTTTAACTTGTCTATAGTAAATCAGGTCCTATCAGTGAACCAGACTGTGCCTTCAGTCAGTGTTTATCGTCTATGAGAAGAATTTGCAGACATTTTTGCACCGGGCCTAGGTTGCGCTAAGAACTATAAAGCACATTTGGAACTGAAGGTAAACGCGCAACCGAAATTTTTCAGAGCGCGCAATGTTCCCCACGCATTGCGTGATGAGGTCGCAAGAACATTACACGATTTGGAATCACAAGGTGTGATTGAACGTGTGCAGGCTTCTCTCTGGGCATCACCCTTAGTAATTTTGCAAAAGCCTTCCGGAAAATTGAGACTTTGTGTGGACTTCAAAGCTACAGTGAATCCACAACTAGTGATTGCAACTTTTCCTTTACCCCGCCCGGAAGATCTTTTTGAGAAACTGTGCCCGGGTAAATATTTTTCGAAATTGGACCTAGCAGATGCGTACTTGCAAATACCAGTGGATGACGAATCCCAGCGCGTTTTGGTGGTTAACACGCATCTTGGTATGTATCGATTCAAAAGACTGCCGTTCGGGTGTGCATCCGCCCCTGCATTGTTTCAGCAGTATCTCCAGCAAACTATCTGGACGATATTGTGATCTCCGGAAAGACGGAAGAAGAACATTTAGCCAATCTCAGAACATTATTTCAGGTCTTGCGACAAAATGGTCTTCGCTTGCGGAAGGACAAATGTGTGTTTTTTGCTAGTGACTTACCTTATCTGGGACATGTAAACAATGCCCAAGGCATACATCCCAGCCCGGAGCACCTCCGTGCCATACAAGACTTGCCTTCGCCGCAGAATTTGAAGCAGCTACAGAGTGTGCTGGGTAAAATTAATTATTACAACAGATTTATGCGCCACGCCTACTCCATTTCAGCTCCGCTTCATCGCTTACGCCGTAAAGGTGCTCCGTTCGTCTGGACGACGGACTGCGAACGCGCCTTTCGCCAGTTGAAATCTGCGTTGCTTTCTAATACTTGCCTTACGCCATTCGATCCCCAGAAACCCCTTTTGTTGATGGTAGATGCTTCGGATTTCGGGATCGGTGCTGTGCTTGCGCACAAAGATGGATCACACGATCGCCCTATTGCCTCTGCGTCCAAATTGCTCTCGTCTGCGCAAAGAAATTATTCCCAGATAGAGAAAGAAGCTTTAGCTCTCGCCTTTGGTGTTACAAAGTTTCATGATTTCTTGTATGGTCGTCACTTTACCTTCATCACAGACCACAAACCTTTGACACCGCTTTTTCATCCGACCAAGCCTGTAACTCCACGTACAGCACAGAAATTCATTCGCTGGTCTATTTTCCTCTCGCAGTACCGCTACGATATCTTGTATCGGTCCACTGCTAAGCACGGAAACGCCGATGCGTTGTCCCGTTTGCCTGTTGCTGAGGATAGAGCATTCGATTCTTCCGAACTTGCTTTCATGTTCATTGACTCGGAAACCGATGACGTGGTCGAATCGTTTCCGATTGATTTCCGTCGTGTAGCTACAGCCACAGCTGCTGACCCTGTCCTTGCTACCGTTTTGCGTTTTGTTGCTACGCAATGGCCTTTGTCAAAGTCACGGATCGAGGATCCGTTGGTTCGCCGATTCTTTCCTCACCAGGAGAGACTTTTTGTACGACATGGTGTTTTGCTGTTGCGTTCTGATAATGATCCGTCTCGGGTCGTGGTCCCACGTTCGTTACAGTCCTCTGTCTTACGGCTTCTCCACCAAGGACATTGGGGCATAGTGCGCACGAAACAACTTGCTCGTCAGCACTGTACTTGGTTCGGAATCGATGCTGCGATTCCGAATATGTGCTCTTCTTGCATGGCGTGTGCCGAACAACAATCCGCACCGCCGCGGAAATTCTTTACATGGCCGAAAGCCACTTCCCCTTGGCAACGCTTACACATAGATTTTGCTAGTCCATTCTGGAATGCTCGATGGTTGGTTGTAGTAGATTCTATCAGTAATTTTCCTTTTGTTGTCCGGATGTCTTCCACGACGTCATCTGCCACCATCTAAGCGTTATCTGCTATCTTTTGCATTGAAGGTCTTCCACAGACTATTGTTTCCGACAATGGCCCACAATTCATGTCCGCAGAATTTCAGTCATTCTGCAAGGCCAATGGTATTCAACATCTGACATCCGTGTCGTTTTCGCCTCAGTCAAACGGTGCCGCTGAACAATTGGTCCGGACTTTCAAGTCACAGATGTTGAAGTTGAAAGAGTCGCATTCTCGGGAGGACGCGTTATTGCTCTTTTTGTCTTCGTATTGCTCTCAGCCCCGAGATGGTCGCTCGCCGGCTGAGTTGCTCTACGGTCGTCCTCATCGAACCTTGATGTCTTTGCTACATCCGCCGCATCAGGTTCCTGTGCAGCGGCAGCCACCTGCTTTTGCTCCAGGCGACGTTGTATACTATCGCAACTATCGAGGTTCACGGCGTTGGCTCGCAGGGCGCATTCTTCGCTGCCTCGGCCGCGCTATGTATTTGGTTTTGGGGGCCTCTGGTGAGGTGCGTCGGCATCTCAATCAGCTGCGCCTCTGTCATCGCACGGGTTCTGCCGCTCCCCGTCTGCTTTCAGCGACGGTGCCGTCCGGTCAGCGCCCTGGGGACCCATCTACTGGCTCGCCTTATCCCCAGGTGTTACCGACGATGCCTTCCATTTTGCCCCATGGCGACGCGTCGCCGCAGCCGCCGGCCCTCCCGCGGGCGCCGCCCGCAGTGGACGCGTCGCTGCAGCCGCCGGGCGCCTCCTTGGGTCACGCGCCGCCGATCGCTTCCCGTGACCAGCTGCCCTCCGACATGGAACTCTTGCCCGCTCCGGATCAGATGTCGTCTTCGCCCGTCGGGTACCCCGACGCGATGGAGGTCGACCCTTCGGCCCCTCCTGTCTCTCTACGGGCGCATACACTGCATGTTGGCGTGCACCCTGGATTAGGTTTTCAGGCGTTTCTTAGCTCCCCTCAGACCGAATGGCCGGGTGCGGGTGGCACAGCCTCACCTGTTGTTAGGCTCCCCACCTCGTCGCATACGTCAACATGGGGTCCCCCCCCACGGCGGGCGGAAGCCTTATAACACAACCGTTCGCCGATTTGCGGGGGAGGAATGTGGTGTCACCGCCAGACACCACACTTGTTAGGTGGTAGCCTTTAAATCGGCCGCGGTCCGGTAGTATACGTCGGACCCGCGTGTCGCCACTGTCAGTGATTGCAGACCGAGCGCCGCCACATGGCAGGTCTAGAGAGACGTTCTAGCACTCGCCCAGTTGTACAGCCGACTTTGCTAGCGAAGCTACACTGACCAATACGCTCTCATTTGCCGAGACGATAGTTAGCATAGCCTTCAGCTACGTCATTTACTACGACCTAGCAAGGCGCCGTTACCAGTTAATATTGAAATTATAAAACATGTACCATCAAGAGTGATGTTCTCCAATTATGGATTAAAGTTAAGTATTACATCAACTACGTACTTTATTTGCTACTATTAATTCCTTTACCTTGTTCCAGACCTCACGCCAATCTGCGTGTAATTAAACGCGTGCATTTCGGCCTCCTCTAGCAACACGGTGTTGGCTCTTCTGCCAACACTTCAAAAAAAAGTTTTGCATAGCCCCGGATGCCAGAACTCCTTAAGATAGTCGTTGACTGTGGACATTGTACCACAGACACAGCCCCTTTGACTGTTCAGAGATGTCACTAAACCCTCCCAAAGATGTAAAAAACCATGCATCAGTAGCGCCTATTAGACGGAGGGGGTCCGACAGCCGACCAGTTCCAGACATTCCGCCAGGTAGTCTGTCGTTCAACCATGCCTAGACGTTCAATACCGCGATTCTATCGCGTCCGCATTGTAACTTTGTCCCAGGAAGGGCTCTCAACAATGAAAGTGTCCAGGCGTCTCGGAGTGAACCAAATCGATATTGTTCTGACATGGAGGAGATACAGAGAGACAGGAACTGTGGATGACATGTTCAGGCCGCCAAAGGGGTACTACTGCAGTGGATGATCGCTACCTATGGATTATGGCTCGGAGGAACCATGACAGCAACGCCATCAATTGAATAATGCTTTTCGTGCAGCCACAGGACGTCATGTTAGGACTCAAACGGTGCGCAACAGGCACCATGATGTGCAACTTCACACCCGACGTCCACGGCTAGGTCCGTCTTTGCAACCACAACACCAAGAAGCGCTCTACAGATGGGCCCAACAACATGCTGAATGGACCGCTCAGGATTGGCATCACGTTCTCTTCACCGATGAGTGTCGCATATGCCTTCAACCAGACAATCGTCGGAGACGTGTTTGGAGGCAACTTGGTTAGGCTGAACGCCTTAGACACACTGTCCAGCGAGTACAGCAAGGTGGAGGTTCCCTGCCGTTTTGGGGTGGCATTATATAGGGCCGACGTATGCCGCTGGTGGTCATGGAAAGCGCCTTAACAGCTGTACGATACGTGAATGCCATCTTCCGACTGATAGTGCAGCCATATCGGCAGCATATTGGTGAGACATTCGTCTTGATGGACGACAATTCACGCCCCCATTGTGCACCTCTTGGGAATGACTTCCTTCAGGATAACGATATCGCTCGACTAGAGTGGCCAGCACGTTCTCCATACATGAACCCTAACGAACATGCCTCGGGTAGATTGAAAAGGGCTGTTTATGGACGACGTGACGCACCAACCACTCTGAGGGATCTGTGCCGAATCGCCGTTGAGGAGTGGAACAATTTGGATTAACGGTGCCTTGATGAACTTGTGGATAGTATGCCACAACGAATACAGGCATCCATCAATGCAAGAGAACGTGCTACCTGGGTATCAGAGGTACCACCTCTGAAGGTCTCGCTGTATGATTGAACAACTCGCAATGTGTGGTTTTCATGAGCAATAAAAAGGGCGGAAATGACGTTTATGTTGATCTCTATTCCAATTTTCTATACAGGTTCCTGAACTCTCGGAACCGAGGCGATGCAGAACTTTTTTTTGATTTGTATCTAGGTCACAGTTTTTATTATATTTTCGACGACCAGCTTCCGGCAGTGTAGTAAACAGGCCCTCAAATGAATGATAAAAGAATTAAAATTAGCTGCATGTTAAACACAATAAATGTATCGGTGCTAAAATAGAACAATGAGAATGGACAGTAAGTGAATGTATCTTGTTACTTAAAATCTCGTCGCACCAAGTGTTGTCTGCTGCCAACAGTAGTGTTAGCAGTACCTCAACGACTACATAGGCTCTTTCCTCGGGTGAGCAAACCACTGTGTAGCAGGCATTTCCGTATGACAACAAAGCGATTTTTGAGATAGTAAGTTTTATAAACACCCTAAATGTAGACTTCTACAATCTAGGTATCCGCCAAGGTATCCATAGTTTGAAACTGGCCACATTAAAGGGCGATTAAGTGGAGTAGTAACGCCATGTTTCATGGGCGCAGCTTGATTCATTTTCAGGGTGACATTTAAAACTATCCCCAAATAGAGGTTATGTAATGACTACAAGTGAAACGCCTCGTCACTTTTTTCAATGCAGTGAGTTGTGTCTTACGATGCGTAATAGCACGAAGCGCCACAGAAGTGGACAGTGAGCAATGACTGATTAATAATGCTCTACAAAATATAGTGCATATGTCCCTTTACCTGAGGTATAATACCGTTCTGGTTGCAACAAAAACATTCCTAACTTCAAATGGCTCGGAGCACTATGAAAACATTCCTAACTCTTTTTTTATTTTAACTGTGGAATTGCTGCTAAACCTTAACCATACTACACTAAATTTAGATGATGTGTATCAAGAATGAGATTTTCACTCTGCAGCGTAGTGTGCGCTCATATGAAACTTCCTGGCAGATTAAAACTGTGTGCCGGACCGAGACTCGAACCTGGGACCTTGCCTTTCGCGGGCAAGTGTTCTACCTTTTCTTTTTTGATCGCTGTGTTTGGTCGCTGCGGACGACACATGGTATCCGTTGAAGTTCGTTGTTGATCCTTTCACTCATTTTCTTTTTATTACAGAGGCCAACCAGTTCTTTGACCGAACACGGCAACCTTGTCCTCCTACCTTCCAAACCTTACAGAAGCTCTCCTGCGAACCTCGCAGAACTAGCACTCCTGAAAGAAAGGAGGTTGCGGAGACATGGCTCAGCCACAGCCTGGGTGATG
Source organism: Schistocerca piceifrons (assembly GCF_021461385.2). NCBI lineage: Eukaryota > Metazoa > Arthropoda > Insecta > Orthoptera > Acrididae > Schistocerca > Schistocerca piceifrons. The sequence goes on from NC_060139.1 coordinate 671,258,869, forward strand.
TTTCCAGAACGAGATTTTCACTCTGTAGCGGAGTGTGCACTGATATGAAAGTTCCTGGCAGATTAAAACTGTGTGCGGTACCGAGACTCGAACTCGGTACATACAAAAACTAACTCTCGGCAGTCCATCTCGTTGATTCGATCGAGATGTAATTCACATGTGTATCAATTCAGTACAAGACAGGTGGTGTAAAGACAAAGAGCTTAGTGTGGAGTCAGATTTCTTGTATTTCTTTCAACATTAAATTTATCTAAAAGGACTCAGTTCCCGATGTTATTGTACCTACGTAATTCGTAAAGTTCCTTTACGAAAATTTACAGGTGGTAGGGGAACGAATTAATTTTGTGATACTATAAATTGCACTAGCGCAAGTGGCTTAAGGCATGAAGTGAGGTGGAAGTGAATTACATCTCGATCGAATCCACGAGCTGGACTGCCGACCGTTAGTTTAGTACTACCTTGATACATTATCCCTGGTTGTTTTCTGTCTCATCGCTTAGCAATGGGAAGAAGAAAGTCCGCGTTTAATGTTAATCTGCAACAGGAATACAAATATTTGAAACTGTGTAATGACAGGATCAACGAACAAGTTTATTGCGCATGTTGTGACTTGGCAAGACAGCCAAGCCTCTACGAGGTGAAGCCGAAAGGCACGCGTTTAAGCTCACGCAGGATGGCGTGAGGTCTGGAACAGGACAAGTAATGAAGACTAGCAAATAAAGTACGTAGCTTCTGGAATACTTAACTTTAATCCATAATTGGTCAACATCGGTCTGACGGTACATGCATCACAAGATAAATAGCAAATGATAATGGCGCCTTGCTAGGTCGTAGCCAATGACGTAGCTGAAGGCTATGCTAACTATCGTCTCGGCAAATGAGAGCGTAATTTGTCAGTGAACCATCGCTAGCAAAGTCGGCTGTACAACTGGGGCGAGTGCTAGGAAGTCTCTCTAGACCTGCCGTGTGGCGGCGCTCGGTCTGCAATCACTGACAGTGGCGACACGCGGGTCCGACGTATACTACCGGACCGCGGCCGATTTAAAGGCTACCACCTAGCAAGTGTGGTGTCTGGCGGTGACACCACAGCGCACTGCAAAACTTTCTGTTGCCAGTTAACGAAAGGATACTACTGAAGACCACGTGAAAACTGCTAAACATGGGAGACCTATTAACGCTATTGCTTCACCAAAAATAAGCTATTTTTTAAAATCCCAAAATGGGAAATTTGATCTGGAGTGAGTGCTAAAGAGGCTACATTTTCATCCCAGCCTAGTAGACACGAACTCAGGTTCGAAGCATCAGATAATACATCTAAACTGATTGCAAAGTTATATGACCCAAAATTTCCATCTGCTAGATCCATAACCGATGCACTGATTGTTAACGTTATTTCGCCATTTATATTTAATAATGTGTTGGGTTCTTTTGAAAAGATTGTTTATGTAAGAGCAACGATGGATTGGTCAAACAGAACTGAAGCAAATCTTTTTTCCAATTGCTGTAAGATATTTGAGTCTTAGATGGGAATTCAAGTTAAACTTTAAAATTTAGATGAAGTGTGATGCGAAACATCATCTGTAACAGAGCGTGTACAAATACGAACTTGAGAAAACTCGGTTTGTTATACCGCTGATAGCATTAACAGTAATTTTGGTGGCGCAAAAAATCAGAGTAGTTCAAAGTGTTTTAGATCGATCTAGTTTACGAATGGGTCTGAAAATGGTTGAAATGGCTCTGAGCACTATGGGACTTAACATCTCAGGTCATCAGTCCGCTAGAACTTAGAACTACTTAAACCTAACTAACCTAAGGACATCACACACATCCATGTCCGAGGCAGGATTCGAACCTGCGACCGTAGCGGTTGCGCGGTTCCAGACTGAAGCGCCTAGAACCGCTCGGCCACCAGCGGCCGGCACGAATGGGTCTCTCAGCCTACATTTTGCACTAACCATTTCTGAAGAAAGTCATTCCTAGTGAAAAATGCAACTGAATAAATAGAGTTTAATGTATCAGTACATTCTTAACACATTTAAGTAATTTTAAAAATATATGTCCTGGGTTGGACAAAAAATATTGTAATACGTCGTGGGTTGGAACCAAATAAATATCGTAAGCCCAACTGTAGCTGCAAGGATGGACGGCGATCTTATACTTCTCCATTCTCGTCTCAGACAAAACATGTAAACACGCAGAAGAGTTATGTAACGCAGGTTATAACGGCCGTATTTTAGTTCCTTGGTGATATCTGGTTTTCGTGATGCTATAAAGTATATTTTTATGCCTAGTGTTCCCTAAACTGCTGTGGAGGTGTCCCTCACACACACACACACACACACACACACACACACACACACACACACACAGTATGGGGATGTGCGGTTAGAGACTTTGTCGTCTGCTGCATTCAGCGGGAGAGGACTATACCAATAATGTGAAATAACGTCAGGAGATGAAAATAGTGCTTAACATTGATGAAAAGCTGAAACGTGATGAATTTAATATTTCGAAGTTGGACATGGTAAATAGCTAAAAAAAGCTGAGAAGATAATGACAGTATCTAACGTAATAAACAATATTAACAAGTGAAATTTGAATTACAGATGTAACTGCTTGATAAACTGACTTTACCAAACTGCCTGAAGACTATGCACATGATAATGAAGTACGTTTCCGAATTCTAATAATACACTCCTGGAAATTGAAATAAGAACACCTTGAATTCATTGTCCCAGGAAGGGGAAACTTTATTGACACATTCCTGGGGTCAGATACATCACATGATCACACTGACAGAACCACAGGCACATAGACACAGGCAACAGAGCATGCACAATGTCGGCACTAGTACAGTGTATATCCACCTTTCGCAGCAATGCAGGCTGCTATTCTCCCATGGAGACGATCGTAGAGATGCTGGATGTAGTCCTGTGGAACGGCTTGCCATGCCATTTCCACCTGGCGCCTCAGTTGGACCAGCGTTCGTGCTGGACGTGCAGACCGCGTGAGACGACGCTTCATCCAGTCCCAAACATGCTCAATGGGGGACAGATCCGGAGATCTTGCTGGCCAGGGTAGTTGACTTACACCTTCTAGAGCACGTTGGGTGGCACGGGATACATGCGGACGTGCTTTGTCCTGTTGGAACAGCAAGTTCCCTTGCCGGTCTAGGAATGGTAGAACGATGGGTTCGATGACGGTTTGGATGTACCGTGCACTATTCAGTGTCCCCTCGACGATCACCAGTGGTGTACGGCCAGTGTAGGAGATCGCTCCCCACACCATGATGCCGGGTGTTGGCCCTGTGTGCCTCGGTCGTATGCAGTCCTGATTGTGGCGCTCACCTGCACGGCGCCAAACATGCATACGACCATCATTGGCACCAAGGCAGAAGCGACTCTCATCGCTGAAGACGACACGTCTCCATTCGTCCCTCCATTCACGCCTGTCGCGACACCACTGGAGGCGGACTGCACGATGTTGGGGCGCGAGCGGAAGACGGCCTAACGGTGTGCGGGACCGTAGCCCAGCTTCATGGAGACGGTTGCGAATGGTCCTCGCCGATACCCCAGGAGCAACAGTGTCCCTAATTTGCTGGGAAGTGGCGGTGCGGTCCCCTACGGCACTGCGTAGGATCCTACGGTCTTGGCGTGCATCCGTGCGTCGCTGCGGTCCGGTCCCAGGTCGACGGGCACGTGCACCTTTCGCCGACCACTGGCGACAACATCGATGTACTGTGGAGACCTCACGCCCCACGTGTTGAGCAATTCGGCGGTACGTCCACCCGGCCTCCCGCATGCCCACTATACGCCCTCGCTCAAAGTCCGTCAACTGCACATACGGTTCACGTCCACGCTGTCGCGGCATGCTACCAGTGTTAAAGACTGCGATGGAGCTCCGTATGCGACGGCAAACTGGCTGACACTGACGGCGGCGGTGCACAAATGCTGCGCAGCTAGCGCCATTCGACGGCCAACACCGCGGTTCCTGGTGTGTCCGCTGTGCCGTGCGTGTGATCATTGCTTGTACAGCCCTCTCGCAGTGTCCGGAGCAAGTATGGTGGGTCTGACACACCGGTGTCAATGTGTTCTTTTTTCCATTTCCAGGAGTGTACTTTGAGGGCTTGTGATGGGGACACATTAACTTTGAACAGGAGCTCTTATCTGGAGCGTTGTTGGAGAACGAGCATCAAATCTATATGTATTCAATGGCTTTAGTAAATGACATACAGAAAATGTTAGGAGGATGCCCTCGATTCTCCTTCCGCGTTTGATGTATGCCGACGACAGGAACAGCCAAACGTTCTGAGTGAAAGAATGGTCGTAATTCTCAGTGTTTTTGTTAATTATTTCATTTTTACCCAAGTACCTAAGGTGATAAAAATGCTCAGTGTTAACTACTGTCCACTTTATCAAAATTTGCTTCATTTTCGTGTCAACAAATAATAGCTTACTGCTGCTAGATAAATTATACGGATTAACCCAGCGTCACTGTAAATTTAATACATAGTTATTGTAGTGTTTCCCAAACTGTGTTCCACAGAACACTGTTGTTCCGCGAGAAGTGAGTAAGTGTTCCACGAAAAATTATTAATAACGTGGCCTTACTTTCGCATTTCTTGTTTTTTTTTTTTTTTAAATTGTTATAATGTTTTGTCATTAGTCATGGTATAAAATTTGAGGAATCACTGAATAAAATAAGTTTTTCTCATTTTTTAAATTTCGTTAATTTTATTAGTTTCCAAAATAAAAAGGGTGTTCCATCAAAGTATCAGAATTCTCAAAGTGTCCCTCAGAGGGTAGCCTGAGAACCCCTGCCCCAGCGTTGTTGCTACATTTACTGCAAATATAGGCAGAAGGAAAGACTTAACGAGCTATCGCCCTTTCATCCAGCGGATGTTCCCAAGTACATTAAGGAGCCACGGATTTTTTAACAAGCTCCAATTAAATACGATCCTTACTCACTTCGTAATACTACCCACGAAAGTATGCAGGGCGAATCTAGAAACATCCCTTGTGAAGATGATACTTGAGAAACTAGAAAAGTGGCCATAATAATAAAGCTGTCTATTTTTAAATAGGAAAGAAGCTTATGAAGTCGAGGCTTATTCAACGAACAGCAGGGTAAAATACACAGTATTCCCGAGGAAACGGTGTGTTTCTGTTATGTCACACCGTAATCTGCAGCAGCGTGATGTAATGTTATATGAAACGGACTGAATTTCTGCTTCGTTGTCGGCAGACGTATTACTCACTAGACAAAAGTTGAATGAGAAATATTCTACGAGCCTCTCCTTTCTTTGTTGCTCCTCAGAACTTTGAGAAGTATCTTTAAAGCTGCTCTTTACGACCCCGAGCATACTCTTTTCTCGTTTAATAACTGACGTTTGAGAAGTTTTGTGCAGCGTATCTTCAACCGAAATTAAATTCTGCGAGTGAGTTCATCTTGAGAGTACCGGAGTGGCACTTGTTGCCAAAGCTTCTAAAGTCGGGAAAATACGTAAAGTCTCGAGAGGGGTTGAAACTAAGAGAGTAGGCTGCAGTAATAGAAAGACATAAACACAGTGAACGGAAGATCAAATATCCTTTTCTACACGAGTGATATCATTCACAGGCAAGCTTCACAAAAAGTCGACTTCCCATAAATATCGTATTACTTTTATGTGTGAAGACTGTGAATCAGAGTTTAAGTTCAGAATTAAAAAAAAAGAACTGAGATTAAATCATTCTGCTCTTCCAGAAATCCACGTGATAGACTGTAAAGATTATCCAAGCAATGAATACTGTGAACCACTTGGAACGCACCCTTCGACTAGTTATAAACTATACATGTAACTGTTCATCCACCGTTAACGGCAGTCGGGCGAGTGTATGGGTTTGTTGCAGAAGAAATATAGATGGCTATCATCTAACCCCTGTGCCTCCTACTAACCAGTGTTCCGCTTTCTGTTATTATAGGCAACAAAATTAACGACAGCTCTTCAATAAGCGAAGCCATTCGGCTATATATTCCATATTTTAACTTGTTGGGGCAAATGTATAGCCTCTAATCAATCGCACTCTCTTCAACAATCACGTTTTCGGTTTAACCTCATAGATTAGTTTATTATATAAAAGTCCATGTTATGAAATTTAGATATTATGTTACTTCACAGTAAATGATCCAAGATTTCTTCCGATATACGAGATTCAAGCACGGTCACCTGTAAAACTAATGTGCTGTAATGGCTGATATGTGGAAACGAGTTTATCACTTCGCGGTCTGTAACTCTTGATAATTCGGAACCTGCGGTAATACTTCCTGAGCATACGCCTGCGACTCTAAAGCTTGTTCACGATTATATGTGAACTGTTCCTTCCGCAAATTTTAACTTTTCTGTGCATACAGGGCCATAGACCAATCTTCACGTTCGGACACTCGTCACCATTACCTCTTCCTCGTCTCACTTCTTAAAATCGCGTGCACTGTACCAGGGCACGGCGCCTGACAACCCTGGATGTTGACACGGAGCACTTATGTTCTGAACATTCTAGAAAACCACCGATATTGCAGCCGCTGTAAGTGAACTGCTGTTGCCATCGTAAGAGTATCGACAACGGTACTGTACACACTATACTCCGGAGACTCAATTAAGCGAAATTACTTTCTTCCCAATATTCTGGTTCAAGTGATTGAATGTACAAGAGTTTTGTGTCTATTCACTATAAGGAAACATTATCCCGCATAATACACGACGTTCGAAGACAGAATTTCCAAATGGTAAACAAAGACAACATGAAGAATATTCAAGTGAAGCAACTTTCTATTTTTATTTAAATTTCTGACAGTCTTCAGAATGGTCTCTTCACAATTCATTCTTACCGAATTAACCCTGTGGTGCACGTGTCCACTGCAGTCGACAGCTGTCAATGTCGCTTCTTCGGCGTTTTCAATCAGTCCTGAGGCTGCAAATGCACACAGTACACTCCAGTGGAGACTCCCTATTGGTGATATGCCCTGAGCGCGTTTTTAGCCTCAGGACTGATTGAAAACGCCAAAGAAACGACCATTAACAGCTGTCCGCTGTTGTGGACATGTGCGTCACAGAATTAATGACAAAAGTTCGTGTCGTTAATATAGAAAATTGGAAGACAGCCGTGAAATCGTAATCAACGGGTAGATAAACAAAGCGCAGCTGGCAGTTCCACTCGGCGAGGGCGTGTGTCGGTTGCACGGGTGTGGCCTTCCCTTCCCTCCACCAGTTAAACGTGCCCAGAAATCCAATTCTTCTCGTAGAACAGAGTTTCAGACAAAACTGCAGAAGTATCACTGCCGAATGATGTGCTCCTATAAATCGCTTAATCAGACGCTGAAGATGGAACTTCTTTCATAATTCATTAGTGCTTCTCGGAGCAAAAATTGTACACTTCCTGACAAAAAAACAAGTAAAACGCCCAGGACGGGAAGAGAACCGAAATGAAGCTTCACGGTTTGATTACAAAATCGTGTCAAATTTACGGTAAAATTGGCAGAATGAATTCGCTGATCAGTATGACGTTGGTCCCTCTCTGGCTTCGATGTACGTACTGATTCGGTGGGGAAGGATGTCATAAGGCCACTGTATCCTTTCCTGAGGCAACCTGGCCCACAACTGTTGTAACTGGTCCTCGGCACTCCAACACCACACAGACCGTTCATAGAGACACGTGGCATGTGTGGACGAGTGTTGTCCTATTGGAAAATGGCACCACTATACTATCACATGAGATGTAGAACAAGACGATGCAGGATGTCCGCGAAGTACCTGATATGTCGCGACGTTACGCCTGTATGGTCGGCAACACATCAAATGTTCAGCGTCGTGGGTTGCTCGCTTGCCAGGTAAACACGTTCCGTCCTCGCAGAGTCGCCAGAGGTGGCGGGCCGCTGGAATCTACATGCTTCCGGGACTCACTTGAGTAAAAGCAGATCCCAAGATATCCTGACACCACACACCTTTTAGGCAGGCGTACGGCCCTCTGTCGACAATTGATCCCGAGGTAGAAGTCCATTTCGGACATCCATTAAACGCTAAATATAACTTTTTACGGATAATCTGCCAATGTATTTGACAATCTGAGCGATGATTAATACGATCCAGAAAGCGACATAATGGTATTAAGAGTTCCGGTGAATTCAGTTAAAAACTAACACTCCGATCCGTATTTAATGATTTCTGTAAATAATTCCAAGCGACTGGGACGAATTCTTCTTCAACAAAAGTCAACACAATATGTCCTCATTTATTTCGGAAGCCAGGTCCTTGACGTATTAAAGATGGGCCGAAAATTGGATCAACATGGCTACGAAAACAACGCCCGTGTACAACGCTGTTGACTCTGTTCGTGCAAGAGTCCCAGAAGGGAGTGGAACCAGCGCCCAGGTTGATGCCCTGTTCCCTTACTTCCGGAAGCCGTTCAGCACGGTTCCGCACTGACGCCTGATGAACGGGATATGTGAGCACGGAATATCGGACCAGTTTTGTAGTCCGACTGAAGAGTTGCTAGCAAATAGAAAACAGCACGATATTCTTGCCGAAGATAAATTTCGAGGCGCTATAAAGGGACAATTTTTATTGTTCACTATATACATAAACGATGTAGTGAATTACGCCGGAAGCTCCATCAGACTGTTCGCGGATGATGCAGTTCTATATAAAGAAGGAAAACGCTAGAATATTGTAAACAAATGTACGAGGGCTTGCAGAGGATAACGCCTTGCTATAGAGACTAGTAGTTGACCCTACACATAAAAGAATGTCGCATATTACCCACAAATAAGAGGAAGCATTCATTACTGTCTGATTAGACGATTGCTGCACACACACTGGAGGCAATGAAACAAATTAAATATCTGGGGTATACGCATTTATTTACTAACACATTCGCATTAGCCTTCTTAATTGAGTATAGTTTCACAAATTTTGAGAACCCATTCACTAACAAGAAAACGTATTCACAACCACCTCGAGACACAGGTAACGAACCGAAAATATCACAGGCTACAAGGTCCAGTTTATTTTGTGGCTCAACACTATATATTTGGCCTTGAATTATTTTATTATCTGCTCTGAATTTTTGGCATCTGTCACACATTTCAACTCTTGCTTTTACTCGTCTCCACATATTATTAAAGATCGCTGTTCCGATAATTTTGGCTACACATTTTTGGCCCCATAATGCCCAAACCTTTTATGTATATACACTCCTGGAAATGGAAAAAAGAACACATTGACACCGGTGTTTCAGACCCACCATACTTGCTCCGGACACTGCGAGAGGGCTGTACAAGCAATGATCACACGCACGGCACAGCGGACACACCAGGAACCGCGGTGTTGGCCGTCGAATGGCGCTAGCTGCGCAGCATTTGTGCACCGCCGCCGTCAGTGTCAGCCAGTTTGCCGTGGCATACGGAGCTCCATCGCAGTCTTTAACACTGGTAGCATGCCGCGACAGCGTGGACGTGAACCGTATGTGCAGTTGACGGACTTTGAGCGAGGGCGTATAGTGGGCATGCGGGAGGCCGGGTGGACGTACCGCCGAATTGCTCAACACGTGGGGCGTGAGGTCTCCACAGTACATCGATGTTGTCGCCAGTGGTCGGTGAAAGGTGCACGTGCCCGTCGACCTGGGACCGGACCGCAGCGACGCACGGATGCACGCCAAGACCGTAGGATCCTACGCAGTGCCGTAGGGGACCGCACCGCCACTTCCCAGCAAATTAGGGACACTGTTGCTCCTGGGGTACCGACGAGGACCATTCGCAACCGTCTCCATGAAGCTGGGCTACGGTCCCGCACACCGTTAGGCCGTCTTCCGCTCACGCCCCAACATCGTGCAGCCCGCCTCCAGTGGTGTCGCGACAGGCGTGAATGGAGGGACGAATGGAGACGTGTCGTCTTCAGCGATGAGAGTCGCTTCTGCCTTGGTGCCAATGATGGTCGTATGCGTGTTTGGCGCCGTGCAGGTGAGCGCCACAATCAGGACTGCATACGACCGAGGCACACAGGACCAACACCCGGCATCATGGTGTGGGGAGCGATCTCCTACACTGGCCGTACACCACTGGTGATCGTCGAGGGGACACTGAATAGTGCACGGTACATCCAAACCGTCATCGAACCCATCGTTCTACCATTCCTAGACCGGCAAGGGAACTTGCTGTTCCAACAGGATAATGCACGTCCGCATGTATCCCGTGCCACCCAACGTGCTCTAGAAGGTGTAAGTCAACTACCCTGGCCAGCAAGATCTCCGGATCTGTCCCCCATTGAGTATGTTTGGGACTGGATGAAGCGTCGTCTCACGCGGTCTGCACGTCCAGCACGAACGCTGGTCCAACTGAGGCGCCAGGTGGAAATGGCATGGCAAGCCGTTCCACAGGACTACATCCAGCATCTCTACGATCGTCTCCATGGGAGAATAGCAGCCTGCATTGCTGCGAAAGGTGGATATACACTGTACTAGTGCCGACATTGTGCATGCTCTGTTGCCTGTGTCTATGTGCCTGTGGTTCTGTCAGTGTGATCATGTGATGTATCTGACCCCAGGAATGTGTCAATAAAGTTTCCCCTTCCTGGGACAATGAATTCACGGTGTTCTTATTTCAATTTCCAGGAGTGTAGATGGGAACAATGGCAGGAGGGTGTCCACAATGAGGAAATCAAAGAAAAACTGGGAATGAAGTCTATAGATGTAGCAGTCAGGGCGAACAGGCTTAGATGGTGGGTTCATGTTACACGCATGGGAGAAGCAAGGTTACCTAAGAGACTCATGGGTTCAGCAGTAAAGGGTATGAGGAGTCGGGGCAGACCAAGGAGAAGGTACCTGGATTCGGTTAAGAATGATTTTGAAGTAATAGGTTTAACATCAGAAGAGGCACCAATGATAGCACTGAATAGGGGATCATGGAGCAATTTTATAAGGGGGCTATGCTCCAGACTGAACGCTGAAAGGTATAATCAGTCTTAAGTGATGATGATGATGATGATGATGATGAGATTGTTGCAATGATCTGCTCGCGAATGCAATAGTTTTATGAATTTCTTCGCCTCCTTCTTCATACGTTTGGAACAACTTTACTGCAATACCATATCCACACGCATCTGCCATTAAGATAAACGCTTTGGAAAAATCGGGATGATGAAACATTTGGCTTTCACATAAGGCGCCCTTTAGTTCCTCAAATGCAATTTGACATTCATTGGTCCATTTGTACGGTACATCTTTTTCCTACAGATTCCTTAAACATGGCGCAATAAATGATTGCCCTGATACAAAACGCCTGTAAAATCCCAATTATCTGAACATCCCTTTTAAATTCTTTTACTGTTCAGAGCTTTGTATTCCTCAATAGCCTTTAGTATCTCTGGGTCTGGCATTACCTCTTTCCCACTAAGAATGTGACCTGAAAATTTTAATTCTTTCTTAGCAAAATGTCTTTTTAAAATTTTAACCCCCTTTTTAACCACGTCGAAAACTTTGTTTAAGAAATCACAAAGTTCTACCCATGTGGCTCTCTAAATTAAAACGTCATCTACATACATTGTTATTTTCTTACGTAGTTCATGCCCTAAACTTTTGGCATAGCTCTGACAAATGCAGACACACTTATATTTAAACCAAAGGGCACCAACTTATACTGGTAACATAAAGAAAAAAAAGCAGTATATTTTCTAGATTCATGGCTGTGTGCGCCGCCATATTGGCGGGTGACCTTGAACGAGCTTTGCTTGGCAGCCGCAGCGCCGCAGCGGATTGCGCTCTAGTTTTAACAGAGCGCGATCTGCTGGAAAATTCAGCTTCCGGTTCGCCATGTTGGATTATCAGCGCGCTACTTCCTGCCGCGCCCAGTTCTTATCAGTGGGAACTTCCGTTGTACATGCAGCTGCACGCTCATTTGACTCTAAGTAGCCGCACAGAGCACACAGCCATGCTGTACAGGAGGAGAAGATATACAAGAAGATCAAGACTGCCTGTTTACAAGACTGTGGATACATTTAGTCTTACTCCTAATAATGTAGCACAAGAAGAGCTACTAAATGGACCTATTACTTTTGTAATCCCCCGGGGAGGTGGTTGGGTGTTCTATATGGCTGTGTGCTGTGGCTACGTCCCGTTCAAGGTCACCCGCCAATATGGCGGCGCACATATTATCTCCAACAGAGCATCCCAGAGTGCCCCAGAGAGCATCCCAGAGTGACCCAGAGAGCATCCCAGAGTGCCCCAGAGAGCTAAAACATTAAAAAGAATCGCTTCTCGGCTTTTGGCAAGATCAATGTGTAGTAAGTGTATATAAAACCATTAAATAAATATTCAAAATAACCCACCCACCTCCCCAGGGGTCGGAACCCCTGCAACCCACACATAAAGAAAGATGTGACTGTATATTATCATCCTTAATAAAGAGAACCATCCTTATCTATCCCGTGAGTTTTTTTTTTAATTAAAAACACTAATCATTTACTGAAGCAGCCCAATGGCAGATTCCAATAACCACACGTCACATCCATGGACGTAAAATAATTAGATGCCTTAAATTTTTGCAGTAACTCATCGATGTTTTCTGGCCGATCACTTTCTGGTAAAACTATTTTATTTAAAGCCCTAGCGTCCAACACTAATCTTACGGATCCATCGTTTTTCGTTACTACAATCACCGGTTTGTTATATACACTCACAGCCTTTTCCACAATTCCCCATTTAATAATATTCTGTATAAAATCCCTGACAGCTTCCGTGTGTCGTTTAGCGATAGGTATTGGTTTTTTGAAAAAGAAAAGGAGTGTTATCTTTTACATTTAAGTAGCATTGATTTTCCTTGACTAAGCCAGGTTGATCAGAGAAAACATTTTTGTGATCTAGTAGCACTTCTTTTAATTTGTCCCTTTGATGCTCCTCTGAGTCTGGCGCCTCTTTTACTTTTTGTTCTATTTTTTCTTGTACCACTTTCATTTCCTCAGAGTCCACCCCCACGTCACCCCCAATACTCATTTTTTTTTTTTTTGTCATCAGTCTATTGACTGGTTTGATGCGGCCCGCCACAAATTCCTTTCCTGTGCTAACCTCTTCATCTCACAGTAGCACTTGCAACCTACGACCTCAATTATTTGCTTGACGTATTCCAATCTCTGTCTTCCTCTACAGGTTTTGCCCTCTACAGCTCCCTCTAGTACCATAGAAGTCATTCCCTCATGTCTTAGCAGACGTCCCATCATCCTGTCCCTTCTTCTTATCAGTGTTTTCCACATATTCCTTTCCTCTCCGATTCTGCGTAGAACCTCCTCATTCTTTACCTTATCAGTCCACCTAGTTTTCAACATTCGTCTATAGCACCACATCTCAAATGCTTCGATTCTCTTCTGTTCTGGTTTTCCCACAGTCCATGTTTCACTACCATACAATGCTGTACTCCAGACGTACATCCTCAGAAATTTCTTCCTCAAATTAAGTCCGGTATTTGATATTAGTAGACTTCTCTTGGCCAGAAATGCCTTTTTTGCCATAGCGAGCCTGCTTTTGATGTCCTCCTTGCTCCGTCCGTCATTGGTTATTTTACTGCCTAGGTAGCAGAATTCCTTAACTTCATTGACTTCGTGACCATCAATCCTGATGTTAAGTTTCTCGCTGTTCTCATTTTACTACTTCTCATTACCTTCGCCTTTCTCCGATTTACTCTCAAACCATACTGTGTACTCATTAGACTGTTCATTCCGTTCAGCAGATTATTTAATTCTTCTTTACTTTCACTCAGGATAGCAATGTCATCAGCGAATCGTATCATTGATATCCTTTCACCTTGTATTTTAATTCCACTCCTGAACCTTTCTTTTATTTCCATCATTGCTTTCTCGATTTACAGATTGAAGAGTAGGGGCGGAAGGCTACATCCTTGACTTACATCCTTCTTAATACGAGCACTTCGTTCTTGATCGTCCACTCTTATTATTCCCTCTTGGTTGTTGTGCATATTGTATATGACCCGTCTTTCCCTGTAGCTTACCCCTACTTTTTTCAGAATCTCGAACAGCTTGCACCATTTTATATTGTCGAACGCTTTTTACAGGTCGACAAATCCTATGAAAGTGTCTTGATTTTTCTTTAGCCTTGCTTCCATTATTAGCCGTAACGTCAGAATTGCCTCTCTCGTCCCTTTACTTTTCTAAAGCCAAATCGATCGTCACCTAGCGCATTCTCAATTTTCTTTTCCATTCTTCTGTATATTATTCTTGTAAGCAGCTTCGATGCACGAGCTGTTAAGCTGATCGTGCGATAATTCTCGCACTTGTCAGCTCTTGCCGTCTTCGGAATTGTGTGGATGATGCTTTTCCGAAAGTCAGATGGTATATCGCCAGACTCATATATTCTACACACCAACGTGAATAGTCGTTTTGTTGCCACTTCCCCCAATGATTTTAGAAATTCTGATGGAATATTATCTATCCCTCCTGCCTTATTTGACCGTAAGTCCTCCAAAGCTCTTTTAAATTCCGATTCTAATACTGGATCCCCTGTCTCTTCTAAATCGACTCCTGTTTATTCTTCTATCACATCAGACAAATCTTCACCCTCATAGAGGCTTTCAATGTATTCTTTCCACCTATCTGCTCTCTCCTCTGCATTTAACAGTGGAATTCCCGTTGCAATCTTAATGTTATCACCGTTGCTTTTAATGTCACCAAAGGTTGTTTTGACTTTCCTGTATGTTGAGTCTGTCCTTCCGCCAATCATATATTTTTCGATGTCTTCACATTTTTCCTGCAGCCATTTCGTCTTAGCTTCCCTGCACTTCCTATTTATTTCATTCCTCAGCGACTTGTATTTCTGTGTTCCTGATTTTCCCGGAACATGTTTGTACTTCCTTCTTTCATCAATCAACTGAAGTATTTCTTCTGTTACCCATGGTTTCTTCGCAGCTACCTTCTTTGTACCTATGTTTTCCTTCCCAACTTCTGTGATGGGCATTTTTAGAGATGTCCATTCCTCTTCAACTGTACTGCCTACTGCGCTATTCCTTATTGCTGTATCTATAGCGTTAGAGAACTTCAAACGTATCTCGTCATTCCTTAGTACTTCCGTATCCCACTTCTTTGCGTATTGATTCTTCCTAACTAATGTCTTGAACATCAGCTTACTCTTCATCACTACTATATTGTGATCTGAGTCCATATCTGCTCCTGGGTACGCCTTACAATCCAGTATCTGATTTCAGAATCTCTGTCTGACCATGATGTAATCTAATTGAAATCTTCCCGTATCTCCCTGCCTTTTCCAAGTATACCCCCTCCTCTTGTGATTCTTGAACAGGGTATTAGCTATTACTAGCTGAAACTTGTTACAGAACTCAATTAGTCTTTCTCCTCTTTCATTCCTTGTCCCAAGCCCATATTCTCCTGTAACCTTTTCTTCTACTCCTTCCCCTACAACTGCATTCCAGTCGCCCATGACTGTTAGATTTTCGTCCCCCTTTACATACTGCATTACCCTTTCAATTTTCTCATACACTTTCTCTGTCTGTTCATCTTCAGCTTGCGACGTCGGCATGTATACCTGAACAATCGTTGTCGGTGTTGGTCTGCTGTCGATTCTGATTAGAACAACCCGGTCACTGAACTGTTCACAGTAACACACCCTCTGCCCTTATTCATAACGAATCCTACACCTGTTATACCATTTTCTGCTGCTGTTGATATTACCCGATACTCATCTGACCAGAAATCCTTGTCTTCCTTCCACTTCACTTCACTGACCCCTACTATATCTAGATTGAGCCTTTGCATTTCCCTTTTCAGATTTTCTAGTTTCCCTGCCACGTTCAAGCTTCTGACATTCCACGCCCCGACTCGTAGAACGTTATCCTTTCGTTGATTATTCAATCAATACTCATTATAGCCCTTTTAATCTTCCATCCTTCTACAATACCTAATTGGTATGCTGACTACTTCTTCTTTGGTAAAATTATTTTTCCGAAAAAATGGTACAACTACATCTTTCCCATTTATTTCAAAAATTACTACACTTTCATTAAAATTTAATCTCTCTTTGTACTGGTCGAAGAAATCAACGCCAATTAACATTTTTATTCATAGATCAAGGATTATAAGGAAGTTATGGAGTATTTGCACACCATGTATTTTTACTGGCAACAGAACTTCGTGTTTAACAGATTTTTTTAACTTTTCCTTTAGCTACAATTATCTGCACCCCCATTACTAGCATTATTACACATTCATTTCTGTTTGGCAACAATTCTAACCAACTTTTACTCACAGCACATAAATCACTGCCACTATCTGCCAAGCACTGTACTTCTTTGTTTCACACTTGCAGACTAATTACTGACGGACTCCACACCTTCCTTTCATTACCAGTAACCTCCTCCAAAAAATCGTTCACAACCTCCCTCCTATCGAAACCTTCTCTGTTTGTAGAAATTACACAGATTTTTGCAAAATTACCCACATCAATTTTCTCCCCCATACTAACTATTCTGTCCACTAATGACACCTCAAAAATATTTTCCGGCATTTCGCCATTCTCCCTTTCCTCTCTTCCTATTCTCTAATTAGTTGGCTGACCCTCATTTTGGTCATCATTTTGCTGCCTCTCCCTTACAGCCTCACAAACGTCGTCATTTATAGACGCTAGTATTTCTTCTACACTGGCATCACTAATCTCCTGTAATTCTGCAGCCTCTGCAGTTTCTCCTTCCCCGGAACATGACTCGACTTCAACTTGGTTGCTAAAGACTTTCTGGCAGTCAGGTTCTGTCACATTTTCCGCTAATACGTCAACCATTTCGTCTGCAATGCAGTGCTTATTTTGTTTATGTCTGTCCAAAAGCTCCCCTAAACCTCCCTTAAATGTACATATTTTTATATAGCTCGTTTCGTCTGTTACTACCTTCTTTGGCTCCTCACTTATAATCCGTGTCTGTTTAGTTCTAACACGTACAAAGGGTTCTGCAAGCGGTTCAAACTGCTGCTTCCCTTCTTATAAACGCTAGCCCTTTCACAGACAGCATTTAGTTTAACGGACTCTGGGAATCTGTACCATTTCTTACGTTTACCCCCATTTGCTGCAGCCTTTGCGAGACACAAGAGAATACGACAAATAATTGTGTATCTGCTCCCCATAATTTCTCCTATCATTTGTTGGATAGCGCCACCTCCCGGCACCTCTGCTCCTGCTGTTTCCACGGCGCACGCCAGTTTATTAAAGTTTACATGCTACCGCGGTTCTGCATTATTTGGTGGACTTACATTGTGATTTGCATGCTCTTCCTCATGCAACAATGTCTCAACTCTCTCCAAATAACTAATGAATTTATGAATGTCATTCCTCGGAGCTGCAATAATTTTTTTTCGCCACTTAATGGGCAGTTTACCTTCCAGCCCCATAACAGTTTGTTCTGGCTCGACTTTGTTGTTTAAATATGACAAATTTGTCATTCACTTTAACGCAAACTTTTTTACGCTTTCTTTTCTAGGATTAAACTCTTCCCTAACCCAGAAGACATTTAGCAACTCCATTTGTTTTTGTTTCCACGAATATTCTTTAAAAAAACGCCTCTTTCAATTTATGTAGAGTATCGTACTATTCAGCAGCGATAATCCCCCAAATTCTAGCCTATCACAAGAATTTAGACGTAATGAACCCTATTTTTTATCTGTCTGACCATAAACTAGGTAGAACACCTTCAAAGTCATTCCAAAATTCTTTTGGATGTACATTCCCTGTTGGATCAAAACGTAAAAATTGCCTGTTAGCGACATATGATTTTCAGACGATTCTGCTACAAAATTACACCCACTACTGTAAGTCTGTGTCTGAGTTTAGTTTCAACTTGGCATAATCTACTACTATGCTCATCCGACTTACTTTCGACCTCTTCTACCCGGTTAGTTAGCTGAAGAACATTTTCTTCGGACACACCCACTCGGTCAGACACACTTTTTACTTCATTCATACATTTAGCATGTTAAGAACTAATTTTACTGTCTAACAATTTGTGATCGTTAACACGTATGGACGCTACCGCCGCGATTTTGACCTCTACTTTCTGCACACATTTTTGTATCGCATCTACCCTTTGTTTATTTCCAATAGCAGCTTTTTTTCAAGGCATCTGTTAATTCACTTTTTACAGTTTTAGCGGATTGTTGGCAGTTATTCTCAACTTGAAAAAAATTGCCATCCGCTTTACTTTCTAACAACTTCAAATCATTTTTCTACATTTCTTTTAAAACCACAGTCTGCTTTTCAATTTTTTTCATTAAAAGCACTAGTTTGCATTTCGTGTTTTTCATCAGGTTTACTGATTTTCTGACCAGTTGTGTCAGCCAAATTAGTGTGTCCATCTTTTATAGAACACATTAATGCTGCAAATATGTCCTGCGTACTTCCAGGTTCGCCAGCCTGTGTGACCGAACTGTACTAGGCGCTTCAGTCTGGAACCGCGCGACCGCTACGGTCGCAGATTGGAATCCTGCCTCGGTCATGGATGTGTGTGACGTCCTTAGGTTATTTAGGTTTAAGTAGTTCTAAGTTCTAGGGGACTGATGACCTCAGATGTTAAGACCCATGGTGCTCAGAGCCATTTGAACCATTTTTTGAACCTGTTCAGGCGTGCTAGTTTGTGAAGCACTTACACTGAATGAGAGTCCTTCCTCTTTAGTCTTACTTACAAAATCTTTGTCAGTTTGCATGTTACTCAATCTTTCAGCACACACACACACACACACACACACACACACACACACACACACACACAACAAATGTAACAAACTTATCTTTCGTTGAATGCTGCAGCCTCGGTGTTCTGAATCTGTGAATCCGACCTCCTCCGTCTGCTGTACCAGTTTCAGGGACCCCGCTCGACGTGTAAGTTGGCAGGGCTGCCCCGCCGTAATGCTGCTCGTTGATACCGCTATGACGCCGTCTGCTGCTTCGATGCGCCTTCGTTGTTAGTGTGACTGTTTAACGTTCTCTTCTTTCTTGTAAGTCTCTCCGGTGACTCGAAACGGCTTCCGTTCAAAATTCTGTGTGTAGCGATGTACTAAATTTTTCACTACCGTTCACTATACGGTCTTCCACAAAATTTCTCTCAACCACGGATTCAATGCACTATGGTCTTTTAACTGTGTTTCCGGCACACATGCACCATGAGCGGCGGCGCGTTTCCTTTCTGGGATTAAACCAGCATCTACCTGTGAACTCGTCGCAGCAAATCGCTGGTAGGAAAGCCGAGCAGAAACCTACCATACTGCAACTCGCATCAGGCTGCATACAACGTAAATATACTAAAAATCGGGAAAAGGTCTTAATTTTGAATGGAAGGTGGAAATACTGGCAAAACTTCAGTGTATTCTGAAGTTTAAAATTTCAAGTTCACTGCCAAGCCCGTGCTAATCCTAACACAGTCATGCACAAACCCTTTCATTCACGTTAGCAAGTTTATGGTATCGTATTTCCCGAAATACGAACAGCTACTAAAAACGGATTGTTCTCAAATGAAAATGCTGGCCACATTATTAAGTTTATCGGTGTCTAATGTATTCAAGTTTTTGGTCACCGATCTGCTCAATATGCCACGCGGAATTACTGTCTTTTCTCATAGACAAAATACTTAAAAAATCCATACTTTCTCAAAAAAACCACTGGAATAAATACGCCTTCACTTTAAAGCAGTTTTGAGGCATGTAGCGCAACTAAAAGCGACAAACTATAATTTCCTTCGGAGCTCATACTACACACGACCATACCATTAAAAGGCTGACCTCCCACTACTTTAGTCTGCTATAAGCATTCTCTATCTCAAAGAGTAAAGACGCGCGAAGAATACTCCGTTCTCACTGGTCAGTTTTCTTTAAGGCCAATAGAAAAACATTATTCTCTCGTGTTAGTCCCTACTTTTAATGACTAACCAATCAACAAATAACAGACTTTCGAATTGTACCTTTTCCCGAAATAAATATTTAACATTATGATATTTTATTTAATCTTTACGTTATTAACTATTTTCATTTGCAGTCGAATTAGCTTTCCTTTTACCACAAAGTTACTTAACGTATTATACGTACAGCGTTTGTCAATATAACAATGATTTACATATTTACTTTAGACCACATTCACGCATCAGTCACACTACTAAAAACATATACAAAACTGTACAAACATAAACGAACAAAAAAGCCTTCAAGAAATAAACAGAACAATTCACAAAAACGTTCTCTTAACCTGTTTCTTGAATGTCTCTGTCCGCTACTGTGCTCTGGCGGATGAAAAGCAGAACTACGTACTCGACTGAACCCTCTTCAGACCATCTGTCACTGTGCACGCCTAAGTCATTCTCCTGATACACAGGCTTCAGACACGAGCGATATAAAGGCCCCATGCCTCAGTATGGCCGCCTACATCACCATAGCCAACAACCTTCTCTCCGATTACGACCGCATCATTTTTAATTGACATGAATATGGGAGTATTATAATGATTCATAAAGGTTCACTGTACGATTCGAGTCACCAATACATCCGCAGTCCACGTCCATGATGATCTGCTGTCAGCCGAAACAAACCCCACCATAGGGGCACGTTCTGAGCCCTGCAAAATACACGGCACATTCACAATAATGTGACCGCTACCAACGTTCGCCGGCCTCTGTGGCCGAGCGGTTCTAGGTGCTTCCGACAGGAACCGCGCTGCTGCTACGGTGGGAGGTTCGAATCCTGCATCGGGCATGGATGTGTTGTGATGTCCTTAGGTTAATTAGGTTTAAGTAATTCTAGGTCTAGGGGACTGATGACCTCAGATGTTAAGTCCCACAGTGCTTAGAGCCATTTGAATCATTTTGAACCAATGTTCGTCGCCAATGTGCAGCAACCACTCGCAAATGGCTGGTGGCAGCACTAGCAGAGAAGGGTACATAATGCATGTCGGAAGAAGCAGAAATCAGTGCAGTAGTTGTCGTAATGTAGAAACAGAGTGATTTATCTGACATCCAAAAGGGTATGATCATACCTGGTCTCTTCGAACAACAGACGCAAATTGCGAGCTGTGTGACATGTTGCATTGTCCTGCTGGTAGGTGCAATCCTGCGGAGGAAACACAAATTGCATGAAGGGATGAACATGGACCCAGGGTGGATGCATACTTGCATTGATCCACTTTTTCCTTCCAGAATGACGAGATCTCCCAGGGAATGTCACCAAAATGACTTGTCGTGTAAACTGTTCATGTGCCATTATGGTTAAAATGCACCATGCAATTGCAAAACTGTGCTATCCAAAACCAGATCCGAGGCAACTATTATGCACTACGGGCCATAGATGACGGGGGTGAGCAATGGCTGCGGAGATGGGTACAGGCCAATAGATGAGCAAATGTTGAGCAACTGACTGGCCTGGACTGCTACAGTCGCAGGTTCGAATCCTGCCTCGGGCATGGATGTGTGTGATGTCCTTAGGTTAGTTAGGTTTAAGTAGTTCTAAGCTCTAGGGGACTGATGACCAGATGTTAAGTCCCATAGTGCTCAGAGCCATTTTTTGACTGGCCGGATGAATCTAGAGGCTACCAACAGTATCTCTTCAACGACCATTCAGCGACCGTTGATGAGTATAGGACTCTGCAGCAGGCGCCTGATTCAAGTACCCATGATAGCTGCTGTTCATCGGTGACAAAGACTGGAATTTGCACGTCAGTACCGTAACTGGGTCCGCCCCGATAGCTGAGTGGTCAGCGCGCCAGTCTGTCACGCCAAGGGGCCTGCGTTCGATTCCTGGCTGGAACGGAGATTTTCTCCTCTCAGGGACTGGTTGTTGTCCTCATTATCATTTCATCATTATCATCAGTGGAAGGCAACGGGAAACCACCACTGGAATCACTTCCCTGGACGTTCATGCGGTGGACCTCTCTGACGAAGCTTCCACCCATGACAAGACCTGTCGTAAGGCAGAACACATAGTTTTTTACCGTAACTGGACGTTCACTGATGGACGATGGGTTGCTTTTTCAGATGAATCACTTTTTATGTTCCCTCAGACAGATGGCCGTTGACTAGTACGGCACAAAATGCCTGAAAGCAAACACCCTGCAACAATCGTCGGAAGGGCCCAAGGTGGAGGAGGGATTTTATGGTCTGGGGAATGTTTTGGTGGCATTCCCAGGGTGATCTCGTCATTCTGGAAGGCAAAAGTGGATCAACGCAAGTACGCATCTGTCCTTGGGGAGCATGTCCACTCCTGCAAGCAGGTTGTGTTTTCTCCGCATGATTACATCTACCAGCAGGACAATGCAACATGTCACACAGTTCAACAATGTTCGTCTGAGGTTCGAAGAGCATCAGAACGAGTTCACGGTAGTCCACTGGCCTCCAGGCTCCCAGAATTTAAACGCAATCGAGGATCTATGGGACCATCTCAATCGGTCTGTAACGCATCATGGTCCTCAACCGAGAGACATAGTACAGAACCGAGGAACCTAGCACCGGAGTCAGCACGGCTCCATGTCTCTGTCTGTACCTTCCAGAACCTCACTGACTCTCTTTCTGAACGCCTCGCAGCAGTCCGTACTGCAAAAAGTGGTTATTCGGGTTTTTGATAGGTGGTCACATTAATGTGAATGGTTATGATTAGCCGCGCGGGATTAGCCGAGCGGTCTAGGGCGCTACAGTCATGGACTGTGCGGCTGGTTCCGGCGGAGGTTCGAGTCCTCCCTTGGGCATGGGTGTGCGTGTTTGTCCTTCGGATGATTTAGGTTAAGTAGTGTGCAAGCTTAGGGACTGATGACCTTAGCAGTTAAGTCCCCTAAGATTTCACACACATTTCAACATTTGAACATTTGGTTATGATTTAACTTCCGCTACTTCAGTCAGTGTATGTACTGTATGGGTACTGATCGTAACAATAATGATGTTCACAGTGTTCAAATGGTTCGAATGGCTCTGAGCACTATAGGACTTAACATCTGAGGTCATCAGTGCCCTAGAACTTAGAACTACTTAAACCTACCTAACTTAAGGACATTACACACATCCATGCTCGAGGCAGGATTCGAACCTGCGACCGTAGCAGTCGCGCGGTTCCGGACTGAAGCGCCTAGAACAGCTCGGCCACTGCGGCCGGTTGTTCATACTGTGCGCTGCAGGATTTGCGCTATTACTAGTGTTAGTGTGATGATATGGCGCTAGGAGCCGGTAGTGGTAAGGCGACATAGGGATGAAACACAAGCATCAGTGTTTGTTACAACTGAAGACAGTTTACATGGGCCAGGAAAAGGTGAGCAGGGCTTTACTCATAAAGCTCTTTTATCAGGATAACAATAACAGTGCTGCTGCACCTCTCGAGTGTTGACGCATTAAGGGAATATGTAGAGGTCCTCTTTCTGCTCCGGGGTTGAAGAACACGATTCAGGAGTTCGAACTATGTGGTGCTTTGGAATTGCTCCTGGGAGACTACTTCGTCACCGATTGTTGAAGTTACTGCACACAATGTGCGATTTTCAAGCAGTGCACGAGCTTCATCACTACACCTGAGCCCTCTACGGTCCGCTGTTTGAGAAGTGCTGCAAACAATTGTGAAATGGTATCTCCAGTACGGCTCCTAGCGGTTCAGGTAGACGTCACACGCAGCAACGTTTGTAATGTCAGACGAAAACATGGTACATGTTAACAAGTGTTCCTCTCTCATGTTGAAATCAAAATATGTTTTTTCCACGGTTTATTTGTTACTTCTCCTCCGCATGTCCTTACAAACGCTTCCACAAAGTTTCATTGCCCTACTGTCACTCGTTTCTCGTTGGGGCCCTGTGAAGGAGCGAAATTTTAATCAAAAACACTCTTTGCATTGAGCTTTTCACACAAACTGCGTTATAAAACGCAGAAGAAATGGTTTTACTCTCTGAAAACATCTGATTCACTTCTATATTGTTGTTGAGTGTAAGAAATCATAAATACTCTGTATGGAGCTTTTCACACAAACTGCGTTATAAAACGCAGAAAAAATGGTTTTACTCTCGGAAAACATCTGATTCACTTCTATACTGTTGTTGAGTGTAATACGAATAAGTTGATTACATTCGAATGATGAAAGTGAACTCGATGTCTCAGATTGTGCTATCCAGCGAAATAATAGTGGATTCAAAGTATCACCTCATTGTACGTATTGATCTAAATGATGCATTACATGCAAGAGCAATGATGCGGACCTGAGAGGGAGGTCGTTTGAGGAATGTAGGCGAGTGTTCAACGTTTTACGTACGTGAATGTCATTACACGTTTATTCGGATAACCATTCGGTATGAAATCGGCTGCAGGCTTCTTACAATGGAACCGTCCAGGTATCCGCCTGAAATGATTTAGCTGTACCGCAGGAACTAAATCAAGATCAACAGACGGAGGATTTAAATCCCGATGTTCTCATATACGCCTACAGGCTCTGAAATTCCGCATCACTCCAATTGGTGGGTGGTGACTGTAGAGAGATTACAGGCGAAGGAGAGTGGACGAACGGGCAGAACTACACTCCTGGAAATTGAAATAAGAACACCGTGAATTCATTGTCCCAGGAAGGGGAAACTTTATTGACACATTCCTGGGGTCAGATACATCACATGATCACACTGACAGAACCACAGGCACATAGACACAGGCAACAGAGCATGCACAATGTCGGCACTAGTACAGTGTATATCCACCTTTCGCAGCAATGCAGGCTGCTATTCTCCCATGGAGACGATCGTAGAGATGCTGGATGTAGTCCTGTGGAACGGCTTGCCATGCCATTTCCACCTGGCGCCTCAGTTGGAACAGCGTTCGTGCTGGACGTGCAGACCGCGTGAGACGACGCTTCATCCAGTCCCAAACATGCTCAATGGGGGACAGATCCGGAGATCTTGCTGGCCAGGGTAGTTGACTTACACCTTCTAGAGCACGTTGGGTGGCACGGGATACATGCGGACGTGCATTGTCCTGTTGGAACAGCAAGTTCCCTTGCCGGTCTAGGAATGGTAGAACGATGGGTTCGATGACGGTTTGGATGTACCGTGCACTATTCAGTGTCCCCTCGACGATCACCAGTGGTGTACGGCCAGTGTAGGAGATCGCTCCCCACACCATGATGCCGGGTGTTGGCCCTGTGTGCCTCGGTCGTATGCAGTCCTGATTGTGGCGCTCACCTGCACGGCGCCAAACACGCATACGACCATCATTGGCACCAAGGCAGAAGCGACTCTCATCGCTGAAGACGACACGTCTCCATTCGTCCCTCCATTCACGCCTGTCGCGACACCACTGGAGGCGGGCTGCACGATGTTGGGGCGTGAGCGGAAGACGGCCTAACGGTGTGCGGGACCTAGCCCAGCTTCATGGAGACGGTTGCGAATAGTCCTCGCCGATACCCCAGGAGCAACAGTGTCCCTAATTTGCTGGGAAGTGGCGGTGTGGTCCCCTACGGCACTGCGTAGGATCCTATGGTCTTGGCGTGCATCCGTGCGTTGCTGCGGTCCGGTCCCAGGTCGACGGGCACGTGCACCTTCCGCCGACCACTGGCGACAACATCGATGTACTGTGGAGACCTCACGCCCCAGGTGTTGAGCAATTCGGCGGTACGTCCACCCGGCCTCCCGCATGCCCACTATACGCCCTCGCTCAAAGTCCGTCAACTGCACATACGGTTCACGTCCACGCTGTCGCGGCATGCTACCAGTGTTAAAGACTGCGATGGAGCTCCGTATGCGACGGCAAACTGGCTGACACTGACGGCGGCGGTGCACAAATGCTGCGCAGCTAGCGCCATTCGACGGCCAAAACCGCGGTTCCTGGTGTGTCCGCTGTGCTGTGCGTGTGATCATTGCTTGTACAGCCCTCTCGCAGTGTCCAGAGCAAGTATGGTGGGTCTGACACACCGGTGTCAATGTGTTCTTTTTTCCATTTCCAGGAGTGTATATGGGTAACACGGATGAGCATCATCAACGAGCGTGACGCAAATTGGTTCCGATCGCTCACGTTAGTGGCCGCTAAAGAGCGCCACGTGATTCATCAAGATGAGCGTTGACGGCTCTCGGCAACACAACTACACAATATCTGGTTACCCTCTCCGCTGCACGTGGCCCACTCTTCTTTAACAAGCATGGAAGCAGACATCACGCTCCCTCCGGCGCCTGTTCAGCTGGCTGCCCGCGCAGCGTTATCGACCGCCCAGTACGACCGCCAGGTAAGCACGTTATGGCCTCGGGGAGTGCCTGGTCTGGTACGAGACTGCTTGAGAGATAAGCCACTTGCAGCTACAGCTTTGTTTAGAGCGTTATATCACTGTTAGAAACGTATTTTGTTGTTGTGGTCTTCAGTCCTGCTTTACTGCGATTCTCCACTCAGACAAGCCTCTTCGTTTCTGAATAGCTAGTGCAACTCACATCCGTTTGAATCTGCTTACTGTATTCATGCGTAGGTCTCCCTCTGCTATTTTTACCTCCAGATACTTCCCTCAGTATCAAACTGACTATTCCTTGGTCGCTCCGAATGTGACCTATCAGCTGATCACTTCTTTTAGTCAAGCTAAGCCACAAATTTCTTTGTTTCCCGACTTTATTCAGTACCTCTTCATTAGTTATTCGATCTAACTATCTAATATTCGGCATTCTTCCGTAACACCATATTTCGAAAAATTCTCTTTTTGTCTGAACTGATAACCGTCAACGTCTCACCTCCGTACTAGGCTATACTCCACACCAATACCTTCAGAAAAGACATCAAAGCACTTCAATACAGCTAATAAGCATATAAATTTGTATTACTTTGGTGGATGTTGGCTTCGTATCTACCTTGATTACGATAATGTGTTCAGTGTGCAGTTTTTGAGAGACATACGTGAGAGTAAGTAATGTGTTGATCAACTCTTCCTCGAACGTACGATTTCGGAATTTCAACAGTGAACTCTATTTGTAAGCTATTTAGTACTTTTTTTTTACGATGAGAGGGTTTCATAAACAAGTAGTAATTTCTCAACGTGTTCAATTGCAGAATAAATAATGTAGCTCCTTTTCCAGAACTGACGGCCCAAGTTGCTTTCCATTATATTCCAGATATAAACTTAGCTCTTTTACGCCCTCTGTATTTTTTAAATTGTTTTTGATATAAGTGAAAAATCTCTACTGGTAACTGGATACATAAACCCTATATGTTTACTAGAGTTGTACGCATCCGAAAGTCCTGGGAATGACTCAATAAACAGCAGGGAAGCTAATTTGAACTGAAAACATTTTTTTGTGAAGCATCAGTTTAAAGAGTTACAACATGAAACTGGGCAGTGGTGTCACTAGGAAAAGGAAATTTGCAAGCGAAAAAAAAATATCACAATAACTGGAAAACAGTGAGACTCGACTACAACAGGAGTAATAAAAAGAGAGAAAAAAAAGGTTGCCAGTCTCGCTTATCTTTCACGGAAGGTCGGGCAGCGGCAGCGGTCTGCGAGTGGAGGATGGGGGCGCGGCAGGGGAGAGCGACCACTTGCTGTCGATGCCGCTGCAGTAATTAGGGTGGGCCAGTGGCGGCTGCCAAATGAGCGGCCGGAACCGCGGGACCAGCTCCGACACTCGACAATCCAATTAAAATCCTGGAAATCCCGTTCTGAAACAAATTTACCGTGCGCCCGTACGAATCCGGTTAGTGGGTTTGTATCACTGGCTTCCGCGTCCTGTTGGACGCGAAAATTCGCCACCCGCAAATGCGGCTAGTATACCGTCTGTTTCGTCCAAGAGAAGCCTCTACTGGCCATGTTTACTCAACGTCCTTGATTTTGTGTTGCAGCCAATGTTTCGTCAGTTGTTACGTAACTACTACAATTGCGGCTCTTTTTTAATGTTTATTTTTATTTTTCTATGCGACTCGCTTGGAAATCTCTCCTTCCACCTCATACCCAGAGTAGCTAGCACCTACAGCCGACGTTCTCAACTACTGTACCGTATTTGCCGAATACACTTCAACCGCTGCCTTCTCCTCAAATGTTTGCTCTCTACGGGTGCTTCTATACCCTGGATTTTTTTCCCGGATGACCAACACATGTCCTATTGTCCCATACCTTCTTCTAGCCAGACCGAGCGAGGTGGCGCATTTGGGAGGACGGTGATTCAAATCATCGTCCGGCCATCCAGATTTAGGTTTTGCACGATTACTCTAAATCGCTCCGGGTTCCTTTGAAAGGGCGTGGCCTATTGCCTTACGCATCCTTGTAGCAATCCATGCTTCTGCTACTTCGATAACGAGCTCGATGTCAGTGAGACGTTAAACCCAAATTTTCATTCCTTTTTTTCTTATAGCCAATGTTTTCCTTCTATTTCTTTCATCACCGATTCAGTCTAGGACCTTTCCGTATCTCATCAGTTCCCTTAATTTTCAGTAAACTTCTGAAACACAATGTTTCAGACGATTAGATTCTCTTCTTTTTTGCGTTTTTCCCACAGTCCATGATCCGCTTGCATCTTTGCTTGCGTCGGGGGACTGGCACACCTTGGCGGTATGCCGGCTGGCCCGACACGAGTGCCAACAGGAGGCGCTGGTAGGAGGAGAGAAGGGTGCGCAGTGAGTCAGTTGGAGCGAGCTGTCGGGAAATGGGTGCGCGACTTACTCCTGTAAGGAGTTGGCTGACGGGCGGTACTCCTTGTGTGTTAGAAGCATTTTATATAACTGAATTCAGACGATGTATATACTGACGCTAATGATTTGAAGCTCTGGACTTAGTGGGCCCAGTTCCAGCTCCAATTCTTTGTATGTTACATCAGCATTGTACATTCTCAGAGAGTAACACCTATGGTACATAGAAATAGACGTTTTAGCGAGGAACGCCCTATTTTCCTGTTCTGTCTGCTTCTTATGTCCTCCTTGCTTTGTCCGTCGTGTATCACTTTCCTTCCAAGCTTGAATAACTCTCTGACGTCGTCTCCTACGTGGACCCAATTTTGTTATGTGTATCGCTAATCTCATATCTGATACACCAGAAAACATTCCTTTCTGTTCTTATTCTTAACCCATATTCTGTGCTAAGTAGTCCATGATCAGGTGTTGTATTTTTTGTCTCACTTACAGATAACAGATGTGCCATCAGAGAATCCTGTCATTGATATATTTTCATCCTGAACTTTAGGGGAAAGAGAACCCATGATATTATTCGTTCATGGCATTGCTGTTGTCTATGAAAGCGACAAAGAATTACTACATTAAAAATAGTACAGAATATCAATTAAAAATAGGAACAGAAAGAAGAAACTTCCGAGGTGTAGTAGATACCAAAATTGGGAACCACGTACCAGATGACGTGAAGGAATTCCTCTACTTTGGAAGCAAAGTAGAAAACATGCGACTGAATTCAGGAGTGTCCGAAACCCTCTTCACATTGATGCTCATGTGGGACAACAGATGAAATATCTAGAAGCTGCACATTGTACTATTGGACGAACAGCCTATATTTTTCCTGAAAAAGTAGCAACGATATAGCTTTGCAAAATATTTGTCACAAATGGGAAAGGCCCAGGTGACACAATTTTGTGAGTGTTCAACTGATTTTTTGCGATAACCTTGGGTGAGGTATAGGTCCATAACTTATAGCAGACTCGAAATGGCATTTAACACAGAGGTAAAATGCTGGTGTCTTTACACCGAGAAAGAGATACACAATTCCATTTGTTAGAAAGGTAGCCGCTAATGGTCTTCGGGATGCTATGTACAGGCCCAGAGTGTGTGTGGGGTATTCGCGCGGTCTTGGGCGCCTTGCAACGGTTCGCGCGGCTGCCCCCGTCGGAGGTTCGAGTCTTCCCTCGGGCATGGGTGTGTGTGTGTTTTTCTTAGCGTTAGTTTAAGTTAGATTACGTAGTGTATAAGCCTAGGGACCGTTGACCGCAGCAGTTTGGACCCACAGGAACTTACCACTAATTTCCAGAAATTTCCAGAGTGTGCGGACATCCGCAAGGACTGTCTGAGGATAACATGAATTGTTTCTTTTCAAAATACGTATTTAATCCTGTGTGTGCCACAGTCATTCCCGACAGATAGTGAGGAGGTCATATTGTAAGACTAACCTAGGTCCATGCAGGAATAGGGAACGAAACATGTCCTAACAGCGGGAGTGCCTATGCAGGAAAGAGCGAGCGGCCAATGCAGACACCTGTTGTCCGCTGCCGGCATCTGATTCCTTGCCTGAACGCCGTATCGGCTACGTACATCCAGAGCGTAGGGAGCAGATTGTTTGTCAGTAGGTTCATAAGCCACAATGAACATTAAGCTTCTTAAAGAAAGATTTTGAAAACGTTTTACACTGGCTGGGGGAATAGGAGAAATCATACAGTTTTGTTGATAATCAATCAAACGGTGAAAGAGTAGTTGTGAATATCACTTAGTTCTTCTGCCCTGACCAGGATGGAGATCAGCCTGTACGACAGACACCCATATGAAAGCGATAGTTCAAGTTACTGAGCAGTACCCCAGTGGGTTGCTCATCCTCCCACCTCATTGAATGAAAATTAACTAAAAGATCTTGGGGTGTCTGATGTCGTACTCACGCCTTTATAATGAAAAAATAACCATTCTTTCAGCAAGCAGGTGCAGCTATTGATGGACTTGACATTTTCATGATCAGTGAGTAGTACGTCCTACTTCCACAGCACACCATTTTGTATCGTTGCCACAAGTATGTGTAATGGTACTGTCCAGCGGTTTCTTTGCGGGTTAGGTTGTTCGTGTAGTAATACACCCCAGAGGCTCTATCGGAAGTCACTGATTACCCGACTGATACAATTGTAGATCCTCAGTCGTCGGAATTTATTACTTTTTACACGGCATGGCTCTTCCCCATCACTTACTATAAGTAGTTATTTCTCATGAGCATATTTAAGAAAGATATACGAAGTATCAATCGGAAAAAATTCGAAATCTCTTTAGGGTTGCAAATCGCAACAAAATATTTGCCTTTTCCTTAATGTTTAATAACTGTAGTTTTATGCTGATTATGACCTGCTTATGTGTACGTTCTGTAAAATAAATACATAGCTTGTATTGTGTTTGTCATGTATGTGTAGTAGAAGTGTCTGTTAATTATGAAAGTAATGTTTCTATCATTATAAATAGAACTTGTTAACTAGCTGATAAGCTTTAACGATTAAGATACTACTTTTTAGCGTGGTCTTCTACCACTCAAGTAAGGTAATACATTGACATTTGCTTGGGTTACTTTTCTTGCCTCGGCGCTTAACGATAGGGGAGAACATGAAATCAATCGTAGCCAGAATCTAGTGAAGGGAGACACTAATGATGAGCAGTTGTGTTGGAGAGTAACGCTCTACAGTGTTGGGTGGAGGTCAGATTGTGACAAGATGTAGTGATAAGTCGTCTCTCTTATATTGTCGGCTCAGGTGCAATGTTTCAGAGGCAATAGAAAGTTTATGTTGCTCACTCCACAATTTTCAAAATGTTCGGGGAACATGCGGAAAAGCAACATAGCGATTCTGTTCAGAAGTACGATACACTGTTCCTTCGGATAGGCGAGCATATCCCGAGGAACAATGCATCGTACTTCTGAACAACACAGGCACTGCAATATCGTATTTGTCAACCGAAACCAGGTAAGCGATTTCAAGCAAAATGCCTGCCATATACGGGAATATACGTAATGGATGTACGAATGTAGACACGTGGTTAACGACATATGAAAATTTTGGTCTGAGAGTGAAGCGTGCTCGGATAGCCCAACAGTAAAGCGACCGCTCACGATAAGCGGGAAATTCGAGCTCCAGTCCCAGTCCAGCAGACACTTTCGTTGCTGTCATTCCATCATATAGCTGATGGTTGTCCGTATTCGCAACTGCGAATACATATCATGTACTACATGTATAACATGTAAGAGAATGACTTCACGTTTCAGAGCGTTGGCGAACCTTGTCTCATACCTCAAGGTATCATTAGCAAAGCAAGAACGTTTTCATATCCATATAACTGTAACACTGAGATCGGTTCAAGTTGATATTGTTACTGTTTGAAACAATATACTAACAGTCTTGAAAAAGTACTTTAGTGTCTTGTAAATTATTGTGGACTGGTCATTTCCCATATGTTTTCATCGTTTCCTATTGTAAAGTGTTGCTTGGACGGTACAGAGTGATTTAAAAAAGAACAGGTTTCAGTTGTTTATTACAGACAAACTACGAAAGACAGAAACATATTGTGCACGACATTGTATAGAGGGTAGTTCAGAGTTTTATGTTTGCACAGACACTATACCTTATACTCAACATAAGCGCCATGCGTTGCTCGAGGAACATCGAAACGGTAGTCAATTTCATTTCAAACACGAATCAACAGGTCCCAGTTTACTGAATCGACAGCTTCCGCACTTCGATTTCCCAGCCCTTGAAGAATAGCTGCCATAGGTGGGACGAAGACTCTTTTACGTACTCCCACAGAAAATATAGCCAGGTGTGTGATCTGGTGACCTGGGAAGGCAAAAACAATGAACAAGATCTTGTTGTTCGCCTCTTCCAATCCAACGTTACGGTATGGTGTTGTTAAGATAATGTCGCACCTTAAGGTGAAAATGAGGCGGGACGCCGTCATAAATAAAAATGAATACATTGGAATCTTCGTGAAGCTGAAGGAAGAATCAGTTTCGTATGATGTCCTGGTATGACCTGTCACAGTTTCCTCCACAAAAAAGAAAGGTCTATCAGCTTCGTGAACAGAAACGGCACAAAACACATTCAGTATCAGTGAATCACTTTCATATTGTGTGACGACGCCAGGATTTTGTTACACCTAAGTTCTTACATTATGGCGGTTTACTTTAGCCGATAGACGAAACATCGATACGTCCGAAAAAACGAGTTGTTCAGGAAAAAGTGCCCTTTGCCGAATCTTAGTGAATGGAAATACAAAATTCGTACCCCCTGTTGTTGTCGACGGGACGCAGTCGCTGCAGTAACCACAACTTGTAAGGCTTCACGTGGAGGCATCATATCAGAGCGCGCTACACCGTTATTTGAGCAAGTTGAAGCTCCCGGCCTGCCCGTCTTCTGAATTTCCAAGGGCTCTGTGTGAACGCATCCTGTACACGCTGCTTTTTTTCGTCAGACATGCGTGGCAAATCATTGCTGTTACGTCTGCATATGCAACCAGCTTTGAAGAATTTTCCGTGTCAGACATAAAAAATGGTTCAAATGGCTCTGAGCAATATGGGACTTAACTTCTGAGGTCATCAGTCCCCTAGAACTTAGAACTACTTAAACCCAACTAACCTAAGGACATCACACACATCCATGCCCGAGGCAGGATTCGAACCCGCGACCGTAGCAGTCGCGCCTAGAACCGCTAGGCCATCCCGGCCGGCGTCAGTGATAAATCTCCTTGTGCAGAGGCGACTTCTTGCTGAATCTGTGACGGCATGCACGTTGCACTTGAGCGAAGGACTGAAACTTCAACACACCACTGATTTCACTTTTGGTGTAGTGGCCATGTTGCTAAGATCAAACAACAGGGCAGCTGCGACAAAATTTTGAACCTTCCTCTATGCATTGACATGCACAATATGTTTGTATCTTTAACAGTTTCTCTGTAATAAACAGTAGTTGATATTTACCCCTTCTTTTTCAGTCAGCCAGTATTTTATATGTGTTGGAAAATATTTGAATAGTATGGGAGTTGTTGTGGAACCTTGATGCCGTTTCGCTTTGCATAACGTGAATGTGACTAGATGGTTTTCCGTTCTATACTGCTATTCTGTTAGTTCAGTAAAGTAAGTGTAAAAGTTCCAAATTATAGCACACTCAGAGGATTTTCTCAGTTGTAGTGATATTATTTTCATGGTCAGTTACCTACTAACACCTTGGAAAAGCAGTTTGAATAAGTTAAAGTTTCACTTTTGCTCATAAAAATGGTTGAAATGGCTCTGAGCACTATGGGACTCAACTGCTGAGGTCAGAAGTCCCCTAGAACTTAGAACTACTTAAACCTAACTAACCTAAGGACAACACACACATCCATGACCGAGGCAGGATTCAAACCTGCGACCGTAGCAGTCGCGCGGTTCCAGACTGTAGCGCCAGAACCGCTCGGCCACCAACGGCCGGATTTTGCTCATACTTCATTTTGAAAAGACTCGGCTATTCTGAATGTAGAAGTATGGAAATTGTACTTGCTTGAATGATCTTGGTTCTCATTAAGCAGTATAATGATTTTTTTATATCGGCTGCCACGCCCATAACATTATTAAATGGCACCTTCCACCTTGGCTGTTTTACGATCACAGTCATTTATTTCACACTATCAGCTGATTTCAGTACTGCATCATTTTCAATTTCTTATTCGTATCCTCGTAATTTTACACTGCCACCCAGTGTGGGTATGTACAGTGTACGTCTATTAATTAAATACATTCTAACACAAAAAAAACGACTCACCACGAAGGAATTATCCGAAAGGAACAAAAATCGCAGTTGAGACGTACTTTTTTTGTCATCTGTCTTTTGACTGGTTTAACGCGACCCACCATGAATTCCTCTTCTGCGGTAACCTCTTCATTTTACATTAGAACTTCCAATCTGTGTCCTCAATTATTTCCTGGATGTATTCCAATCTCTGTCTTCCTCTGCAGTTGTTACTGTTTAGAGCTCCCTCTAGTACCAAGGAGGTTATTCCCTGATTCCTATCATCCTGTCCCTTCCTCTTCTCAGTGTTTTCCATATACCATACGCCCTTTCTCACCGATTATGCAGAGAATCTCCTCATTCCTTACCTTATCAGTACACCCAGTTTTCAACATTCTTCTGTAGCACCACATCGCAAATGCTTCAGTTCTCTTCTGTTTATATTTCCCCACAGTCCACGTTTCACTACCATACAAAATGTGATTCACACGTGCTTCCTCAGAAATTTCTTCCTCAGATTGCATGTACAGACAAAGAAATGGTTACAGTTTCAGAAAAACTGGATGATTTATTCAAGAGAAATATCTTCTCAAATTTAGCAAGTCGATAACGCATTGGTCCACCTCTCTCCCTTATGAAGGAGTTATTGGGCTTGGCATTAATTGGAAGAGTTGTAGGCTGTTGTCTTTAAGGATATAGTTCGTAATTCTGTCCAAATGACCCAATTTGTAAAGCTATTTCTCTTGAGTAAATCATCTAATTTTTCTGAAATTATAATCATTTGTTTGTCTCTACACGGACGTCAAATTTACCGATTAACGCCTGATTCGGGTAATTCCTTCGTGGCTCATCGGTTTTTTTTCTTATACTGTATACAACTGCTAGCGTAGTATATCTGAACGAGAACGTGTTATATTTGTCAACGATTTAAATGTCATATTGTCGAAATCAGCTGATCATATGAAATAAATGACTGCGATCATAATAGAGTCAATCTGGAAAGTAGAATTGTTTTCTAACAAACTGGTGAATAATGTTTTCACAATGATTTATGTAAGGTAGGGTTGTACTGGTTCAGGCCGCAGTAGTGAATTATGACACTGTCGTTAAGTAGATAACATAAAAGTACCTGAAAAAGCTCAGGTTACTAGTGAAGTGATACAGAATAGTACTGCCACTATATTATCAGCTGGAGTCTTCGAAAGAATACGATAGCCTTTGGAGTAATATGATGAAGGTTTAGACCACAATTACTCTTTTAGCGAAAGGCAAAGTAAGTCTAGTGAACAGCAACGGTGTGATTAAAGGATGCAGAAATGGCCCTTACATATCGCTTTGCGATACTGTCTCAGCTCTGTCACGATTACACGATGATCAAGTGTGTGAGCTTGGTACATTTTGCTGGGAGCGGCAAATATTCGATTTCTCGTCAGAGGGGAGTCGTTCTGGAAGGCTCGGCAGGCCCTTAAGTTCGGCAAAAAGCTGTCCACGGTGTCTCAGTAGCAGAGATCGAGCACCTCCCAGTTGTCACCAGTTTATGCGGAAACGGTCCTGTGTCCAGAAATGTCTATAGTGGGCAGTTTCTGGTGCTAATGCGCTTGCAACAGATACTGTGCCGCCGGCCGGCACAGCTTCTCCCCTGAGGGTGCTTGAGGGTGAAATTTACCTTTCTCCCTTGTGAGAAATTTCGTTACTTCCTTCCAAAATCACGAACTGACAAATCCAAAGTAACGCACCCGACAGCGTGGTCACTGGTGACCTGTGGAGGGACACAGTACAAAACCAATGCCAACCTCAAGAATCATGACGCTTTTTGCATGGTTTGAATGGGAAGTTTCTGTTGCTTATGTAGAAAAATGAACCTTCTCATTCGCCACATCGGCAGGAGCATTCAATATCCCCTTCAAGTGTAGCTTGGAAATTGTTAGGCTTTTGGAGAGAACTTTGCTTCCCACACTATTGCAATAAAATGTGAATCCCATGGAGTTCGGAGTCATTTTATTTTAATTTGCTACAATTTTCAGTTCTCAAATATTCAAAGGATTAGATTAAATAAAAATTTTGTATTCTCTACCTGACTTTGATTTTTAGATCCCCAATGTCCCACAACATTCATATAGTTAGACGACTCGTTAATAATAAATATACACACATCGAAAATAGTTTAGCATCACCTCGGTTTCGAAAGCAGTAGAGAAAATTGGAATAGAGATCAAAATAAACAACATTTCCGCCCTTTTTATTGCTCATAAAAACCACACATTGCATGTTGTACCACCATACAGCGAGACCTTCAGAGGTGGTCGTCCAGATCGCTGTACACACCGGTACCTCTAATACCCATTAGCACGTCCTCTTGCATTGATACATGCCTATATTAGTCGTGGCATACTATCCATAAGTTCATCAAGGCATTGTTGGTCCAGATTATCCCACTCCTCAATGGAGCTCTGGCTTAGATCCCTCAGGGTGTTTGATGGGTCACGTTGTCCATAAACAGCCCTTTTCAATCTGGATTGGTTGGTGTGTCACGTCGTCCATAAACAGCCCTTTTCAATCTATCCCAGGTATGTTTTATAGGGTTCATGTCTGGAGAACACGCTGGCCACTCTAGTCGAGAGATGTCGTAATTCTGAAAGAAGTCATTCACAAGATGTGCACAATGGGAGCGCGAATTCTCGTCCATGACGACGAATACCTCGCCAGTATGCTGACGATATCGCTGCACTATTAGTCGAAGAATGGCATTCACGTATCGTACAGCCGTTGCGGCGCCTTACATGACCACCAGCGGCGTACGTCGGCTCCACATAACGCGACCTCCACGTTACTGCACTCGCTGGGCAGTGTGTCTAAGGCGTTCATCCTGACCGGGTTACCTGCAAACACGTCTCCGACGATTGTCTGGTTGAAAGCTTATGCGACACTTATCGGTGAAGAGAACGTGATACCAATCCTGAGCGGTCAATTCGGCATTTTGTTGGGCCCATCTGTACCGTGCTGCATGGTGTCGTGGTTCCAAAGATGGACCTCGCCATGTACGTCGGGAGTGAAGTTGCACATCATGCAGCCTATTGCGCACAGTTTGAGTCGTAGCATGACGTTCGGTGATAGCACGAAAAGCATTATTCAACATGGTGGCATTGCTGTCAGAATTCCTCCGAGCCATAATCCGTAGGTAGCGGTCATCCACTGCAGTAATAGCCCTCGGGCGGCCTGAGCGAGGCATGTCATCGACAGTTCCTGCCTCTCTGTATCTCCTCCATGTCCGAAAAACATCGCTTTGGTTCACTCCGAGACGCCTGGACGCCTCCCTTGTTCAGAGCCGTTCCTGGCATAAAGTAACAACACGAACAAGATCGAACCGCAGTATTGACCGTCTAGGCATGGTTGAACTACAGGCAACAGGAGCTGTGTACCTCCTACCTGGTGGAATGAGTGGACCCTCTCCGTCTCATAGGCGCTGCTCATGGTTGTTTACATCTTTGGGCGGGTTTAGTGACATCTCTGAACAGTCAAAGGGTCAGTGTCTGTGATACAATACCCACAGTCAACGTCTATCTTCAGGTGTTCTGGGAACCGGGGTGATGCAAAACGTTTTTTTGATATGTGCATAAACCAGCTGAAATTCTGGGATGTTTGCTTCATTGTGACTTGCCTCCGTTATGTGCAGTGGTGAAGCCGAATTTTTAAAGATGTAAGACATGCAGATGTGTTAATTAGTGTCAAAAGCTCACAGGGTGGAAGTAGTTTTTGCACAAGCTATTGAGCCTCATTTCGGCCTTATCCATGTCTGTTAATTGTGTCACAACTCATGTTAATAGTGTGATGCATCTCATGTAGGAAGATTTTACACACTTAGCATTTAGTTCTTGCAGGCAGGTACTCGAATGGTTCAAATGGCTCTGAGCACTATGGGACTTAACATTTGAGGTCATCAATCTCCTAGAACTTAGAACCACTTAAACTTAACTACCCCAAGGACATCACACACATCCATACCTGAGGCAGGTTTCGAACCTTCGACAGTAGCGGTCACGCGGTTCCAGACTGAAGCGCCTAGAACCGCTCGGTCACACCGGCCGGCAGGCAGGTACTAAAGCAGATAATTAAACATCCGCTAGTTTACGTCGGGCAGCTAATTTCCAGTGTGATCGTCTATAAATTATCACATTGCTATGATTTTCATGTGCATAGCTTACTGATCTGTAGCACTTCAGGGTTGTAGCAACGTCATTAATGTTAGGAGACACGATCCGATACTTTTGGGAGGTAAAGGTTTGTTAAAAGTTTAATTAAAGGTACAGTTAATAAAACCAGAAAGGCCGTTACAGACTATACACTTTCAGTACATAGATACTTTTTGCTTACGACAATTTGTGTGTGCACTGAAATGATGGTAAACATTACTATTAAAAGAAGCTAGTGAGAATCAAGTACCAAGATTTAGGACATCCTCTAGTTTAACATTAACAAAATTAAACATGCCAGGACACAAGTACTAGAAACTGCTCATAGTTACTCTCCAGGCGTTCCTAGGGTGAGAGTAGCCTTGGTTTTTTAGGTCCCGTAACAACGAATGACAGATTAGCCGGACTATGATGCTGCGTGTTTGACAATTTGACCTTGCCACTTGCCGAAGAATGCTCATCCAGCTTTAGACACGGTTGGTGCATCTTCCTATTCGTCGGAAATGTGAAAACGAGAAGACCGTGTAAGAGTTATTAAAGCTTCCTCTGACTGTTTGGCTACATATATAAATTGGTGATCAACTTTATGCTTCTCTGACGCTGTTTCTGAGTCCATATTGCGTGGTGGAAAGACAGATAGAGGTGACCCGCGGGTTCCGCAAATATCTTTAGTTTTTGTTGTAAACACAGAGTAATTGGAAGATCTACTATTTTAAAGGCAAACTTAACAGTAAGGTACTAAAAAACTATATCCTGCTTCTCGATTGTTACGGAAATGCATCAAAGCCCCATATTAATTTTTCAATCAGAAAATTTGTTTTCAGCCATGGAAATGGTGAATATGTGCGGGCAAAATGGTTATACATCTGAAGAACGGTATATAGCCTATAAATGGCCAATTTATAAGAAAGGACACAGACATAAATGTCAGAACTACAGAGGTATCAGCCTTCTGAATTTATGTTAAAACTATATTACCTGGTGCCGAACATGGTTTTCGAAAACGCAGATCATGCTCGGACTGTATCTTCACCGTGACGCAGCTACTAGTAAAAGAGATGACTTCAGTTTACAAACATTTCTTGCTTTCATTGATTACAAAAAGGCGTTTGATAAAGTAAATCGAATCCTGCCTCGGGCATGGATGTGTGTGATGTCCTTAGGTTAGTTAGGGTTAAGTAGTTCTATGTTCTAGTGGCCTGATGACTTCTGATGTTAAGTCCCATAGTGCTCAGAGCCATTTAAACCACAAAGTAAATGGAAACAAACTGCAGGGAAATTTTAAGAAACACAGGGATCCGATCTCATCTTGTAAGAGCTGTACAAATGAAAATGGCAAGCAGCAGACATAATATGGCAGAAATAAACCAAGGAACTAGACAAGGGTGTTACTTTTCGCCCACTATTTTTAGTATGTGTGTCAACGATGTAACCAAAACTTGGGTACAGGCAATAATACATTTAAAGCAAATGTAGTGGATGTTAGTACACTACTTTTTGCTGACGACCGAGGTATTATCAATCCAAATGAAAATGACTCTACAAGATGTAAAATAGCCAGAGAATACAATCTGAACTTCTCCATCACAACGACAAAAACAATGGCATTTTTAGGCAGCAGCTCTTGCGAGTTAAGACTGAAATTAACAAGCAGATCATAGAGTAAGTTAAATATTTTTAAATATTAAAGATGCATT
The DNA here is from genome assembly GCF_021461385.2 of Schistocerca piceifrons. NCBI lineage: Eukaryota > Metazoa > Arthropoda > Insecta > Orthoptera > Acrididae > Schistocerca > Schistocerca piceifrons. The sequence goes on from NC_060139.1 coordinate 671,299,177, forward strand.
ATTACATGCAGTACAAACAGTAAAATGCAAAGTAATTTAGACCTATTTAATTATTTCTGTGGAACTTTACGCAGGACATTGGGATAGAAAGTTCACAGACATGCTCTACTAACGTTCTGTAAAGTTATGGCTATACCAGCACTGCTCTACGGATTCAGAAAATTGGACCCTTAAGAAGGGAGATGAAAAGAGAAGAGAAGCATGTGAAGTGAATTTCCTTAGCTACGTTTCTGGATATACTGGACTTTGGCGGATAAAAAGAGAAATGATGACATCTGACCTGAACTAAATATGCAAAACATAACTGACATGATAAAATAATATGTTATGTGGAAAGATCATATAGATCGTATGCAAGTTGCAAGGATCAATAAAGCCATAAAACAATGTAAACCAAGAGGCAAAAGATCTTTAGGAAGAAAAGTGACAAAAAAATTGACCAATTTTTGAAGGAACCGGAACGGATCAAAAGGCCCAATCCTTGATATAAATGATGATGATGATGAAGATGACGATGATGATATGTCTTTATCTGAGACCATTGTTACGCCAGCGATACTGTGTGGAAGGAAGTATGAACTTCCTGTTTCATTCGCTGGGTAGTTCCCTACGCTATTAGCCTAACTGGCAGCGCAACATACATCACCTAATGTATCGTCATATAATCTATAAAAATCACTATAGCGTAGCCTATATTTTTAACGCCAGTCTGTAGAATATGTGTGCGAGGCAGTCACTTCAGCCAGTCAAGGAATAGTTTACGGACTTGATTAAAAAATATTTCGAAGATTCAAGTGAAATCCTTACTTCTTCTAGAGTAGCTCCGGTTGTGCCTACAAGGTCCAAGCTGCCTGCCTTTCAGAGCCGAGGCAGTTCTGTCCGATTAAAGCTGCTGACGAGAGTCGCCTTCAGCCTACTAATGAAGCTGCTGGTGAATTCACGCCATCGGTTTAGCCGATCTGGAGAGCAGAAAGGCACTTCTCTCTCTTGTGATTCAGACCTCGACTAGGACGGACTTCTTGGGAAACAGAGGCTCTGGCTATGCACACCATGACTGGCCACCAACAGAACCTAACATGAACCGCCTCCCCTCCCGTTGCTCACTTCTATACTGTGTTCGATATCCTAGACTAGCCTACGCCTAGTAACTCCCTACCCTAGGGCGCGTCCCTTGTCTTCCGTATACTGAAATGTATTCTCTTTTTTCGACCGAATTTACAGTTCTCCTTTAACATTAGCCCTGGACACCCACTCCCAAATCCTGGTCGTTCGACCACCAGTACAGATGATTAGATGTTCTATGCAATTTTCTTATTTACGTTGTGACCTTGCTGTATTGCTAGCTCTTGCGCATTTGAAGTATAGAATATTTCACTGATGCTACTGATTTTTCCATTTACTACAGATTTTTGTAATTGAACTCAAACCAGCCATCCAGTCGCAAGAAAAGATGGTTACACTCAACCTTTGACCATGGTTTTGACGGATGTAAACCCATCTTCAGAAATACGTGTCACTAAGTTTTCACATTCCCGTGCCTGCAGTAACCTAGTATCAGGAGGTGCCTTGCTGTTGCCTGACTTCCTTGTCCGCCGGAAACCAAACTTATACCGACGAATATCTGCACGCTACCAGCTACCACCACCAAGCACAGAGACAGTCTTTCCTGAGGACCGTGGTGCATCGAGCGGCCGTTGTTTCGGAACTACCACAACAACTGAGTCACTTACGAATAGTATTTAAGGAAAACGATTTCAACAATCAACAAAGTTAGCAACCCATTTCACCAAAGACACCTGAGCAGAAGGTCTTCGAGGAGGACGGGAAGAAGCTTGTACCTTTATTGTTCTTGGCCTCAATGACAGAAAAAGTTAGGTGGGTTCTAAAGAGACATTAAATCGACTCAGTCTACAGGCTTCCAACAAAAACTTCGACAACTCGTGAAGCCTATAAAAGATGATGTAGGCCTCAGAACGCCCAGGATGTATACTCCACGACAAAAAAACCGATGAGCCCAAAGGAGCTATGGAAATTGGTCACAAGTTGATTTTCATACAGGTATCGACAGAAAATACAAAACTGTGAACTTTGGTGTCCGATGGATGATGTTGTGACGCAGCAACGCAATTTCACGGCGCATCTGGCAAGGTAAACATAGGACATGTCGATACCAGGGCACCAAGTCTATGGAAATTTAATTTCGCATTTGAACAGTAACTATGCGTCGCAGGGAGGCGCATTAACAAGATAAGCAGATGTCAGCATTTGAAAGAGGACGTGTAGTTGGGCTTAGGCGGTGGGAGTTTTCGGCAAATCGCTCGACATTTGAATAGGAGCAACGCAACTGTTCGGCGACGTTGGCTGAACACAGCGTCAAGAGGAAAGCAGTCGACCTAGAGAAACGGCAGAACGTCAGGAGCGAGCAGTTGTCAGAGAGCCACTCAGAGCCCGGGATTCATCATTATCATCGATCCCACGAGCAATTGGTGCTTCGGTAACCACAAGGACCATTAACAGGCAGCTCACGGGGGTGGGGACTGAGCTCACGGCGCCCCTTGCGCCGACTACCATTGACCTCTGTACACCATTAAGCACATTTGGAATGTTGTCGGGCACACATTCCATCTGGTATCTCTTTGACTGGAGTAGAGTTGTCTTTAGTGATGAGCCTTGTTTCGAACTGAGCTCTTATGAACAGAGAAGACTGTCTGGAGATGGGATACAAACCTCACTGTTGTCTGCCATACGGCCCGATAACCAGAAGTGATGGTATGGTGTGCAAAGTAATATCATAGCAGGACGAGTTTGCTTGTCATTCGCGGCATCATTACAGCAGTGGTACGTCCGTGATATTCGACAACTCGTTTTGTTGCCCTTAATGGCAAGCCATCCTGGGCTCACATTTCATTAAGGTAGTGCTCACCTGCACACGGTGAGAGTTTCTACTGCTTGTCTTCGGCTTACCAAACCCTACCTTGGCCAGCAAGGTCGCCGATCTCTCCCCGATAGAGAACGTTTGAAGCTTTATGGACAGTAACCTCCAAACAGCTCGAGATGTTGACGATCTAACTCACATATGAATTGTTCTATAACTGTACAAAACATATGTGAGCAGGCAATGAACATATCGGCATAGACCTAATGAGAGTATTAAAAAAAGAAACTGACGAAGCACCATTTCAGGGATGGGGGAGAAGATAATGAACCAAGTACTACACTAGAAAAATACTACCAATGATATTGACTAAGATTGATTTTCGTTACATTTTGACCTTGACCTACTTTAGGATATGTACAAAACGAACATTCAAGGATGGCTGCAACATTTTCCAATCAGAAATAAGGCGTCAAAGCCCTCTAAAACCTTTAAAGACTGTATTTCTGTTCCTTTCCATAATCAGCTACAAAGCGATACGAAGATCTAATTGTAATTCTCTAAAATATAAGGTATAAAAACACACAACATAACCGAAGACAAACAAAATGGCCAAGCGCAATTTTAGGTGGCAGAAAAGTTTTTCGAAAAGATTATTTTGGCTTGTAAACTGAAAATTATCGTAATTCGCAAACGTAACTTCATAATGCTCCATACACAGAGAGGAAAGATCGGTATCTGGAAAATATGAACTTTACACCAAAATTATACATATACATCAAAAATAGTTTTACTTCACCCCAGTTCCCAGAACTCCTGAAGATAAAGGTTGACTATGGATACTCTATCACAGAAACAATCCCTTTGACTGTTCAGAGATATCACTAAACCCGCCCAAAGAGGTAAACAACCTTGAATGAGCAGCGCCTATTAGACGGAGGGGGTCCGACAGCCGATCTGTTCCAGTCATTCCACCAGGAAGGAGGTACACGGCTCATGTTGTGTGTAGTTGAACCATTCTTAGACGATCAGTACCGCGGTTCGATCCTACTTTGTACCAGGAAGGACTCTCGACAAGGGAAGTGTCCAGGCGTCTCGGAATGAACCAAATCGATGTTGTTCGGACATGGAGGAGATACAGAGAGACAGGAACTGTCGATTACATGCCTCACTCAGGCCGCTCAAGGGCTGCTACTGCAGTGGATAACCGCCACCTACGGATTATGGCTCGGAGGAACCCTGACAGCAACGCAACTATGTCGAATAACGCTTTTCGTGCAGCCACAGGACATCGTGTTACGACTCAAACTGTGCGCAATAGGCTGCATGATGCGCACCTTCACTCCCGACGTCCTTGGCGAGGTCCATTCTTGCAACCACGACACCATGCAGCGCGGTACAGATGGTCCCAACAACACGCAGAATCGACATTGAGGAGTGGGATGATGTGGACCAACAGTGCCTTGATGAACTTGTGGATAGTATGCCACGACGAATACAGGCATACATCAATGCAAAAGGATATGCTACTGGGTGTTAGAGGTACCGGTGTGTACAGCAATGTGGACCACCACCTCTGAAGGTCTCACTCTATGGTGGTACAACATGTAGATGCAGACCGCTCAGGATTGGCATCACGTTCTCTTCACCGATGAGTTTCGCATATGCCTTCAACTAGAAAATCGTCGGAGACGTGTTTGCAGGCAACCCGGTCAGGCTGAATTCCTCAGACACACTGTTCACCGACTGCAGCGAGGTGGAGGTTCCCTGCTCTTTTGGGGTAGCATTACGTGCGGCCAACGTACGCCGCTAGTGGTCATGGAAGGCGCCGTAACGGCTGTACGATATGTGAACGCCATCCTCCGACCGATAGCGCAACCATATCGGCAGCATATTGGCGAGGCATTCGTCTTCATGGACGACAATTCGCGCCATCATCGAGCACTTCTTATGAATGACTTCCTTCAGGATAACGACATCGCTCGACTAGAGTGACCAGCATGTTCTCCCTACATGAACCATATCGAACATGCCTGGACTAGATTGAATAAGGCTGTTTACGGACGACAAGATCCACCAACCGCTCTGAGGGATCTACGCAGAATCGACGTTGAGGAGTGTGATGATCTGGACGAACAGTGCCTTGATGAACTTGTGGATAGTATGCCACGACGAATGCAGGCATACACCAATGCAAGAGGATATGCTACTGGGTATTAGAGGTACCGGTGTGTACCGTAATGTGGACCAGGACCTCTGAAGATCTCACTCTATGGTGGTACAACATGCAATGTGTGGTTTTCATGAGCAATAAAAAGGCCATAGATGACGTTTATATTGATATTTATTCCAATTTTTTGTACAGGTTCCGGAACTCTCGAAATTGAGGTGATGTAATACGTTTTTTCATATATTTTCAAAATACGTGAGAATTGGAAAATGTACCCCATGTGGCACTACTGCTGCAAGTTAACTGTCATCTAATGTTATAAAAATACACATGGCTTGCATATTGGCACATCTGCTAACACAGATTCAGCGCACAGTTGTTGATGACTAAATTTCAGTATCTGTACTACACTTTATAATGCGCAATGGACCTTGAGATTCAAACTAAATATTTCCACATCAAAACTGTCTGTATTACTTCAAAAATATCAAAATGAAAGGGTCTTGCTTATTGGCACTATTGACGTAAATTTATAGGTTTATCTGTGAGTTTAGTTCTATCTTTGTACCACATATTAAAGAAATGAAAATACATGAAAATCTGTTCTATAACATTATAAAATACGCGTGGATGTTACTGTTCATCTAACTTACAGCTTGAATGCACTTATAGATGAGAATAATTTAATATTTGTACTAAAGTAACGGTATTCGCATGTCTGAATTTGCCGAATACTACTCTTACTTTGGCTGAAACTGATATCAATTCTATTTTCAAAACTGTAAATTTTATATTGCTTGTAGCTCTGTTGTGAATTATAGTTAGAAACACCGTTTTCTTACTGATTACACAAGTTGCAAGATTTTTTGAGTAAGTTTTCTGAATTTCCATATTTATTCTAAAATATTAATCCAAATCATTGTTAATAGCCTTTCAGTGTCTCTTTGCCAAGATTTTAAATTTAAGAATCCACATCTGCAATTAAAAGAAAAAGTATAAAATATTTAAGTTTTATACACCCAGCTCTTTATCACTCCCAGATCCAGGCTCATTACCCTTCCACTTTTCCTTGTTGGAACAAGCGTCAGCTTGCTCTTATTGACAAGTTTCAACTTGCTGACTACTGCTTTTTGCATGTTGGGACAAGTCACAACTTTCTGGAACGAATTCCTACTTGTGTAGTCGGTGACATATGATGCAATTTTTTACAGTTATTTTTGTCTGATGCTTGTAGTTGTGGAGCACACACTGGTAGCTTCTGGTTTTAAAACACCGTAGCTGACAACCACTGTCCACACGCTATTTTTCCTCATTGTTGAATAAAGTGCTGCATTCTGGTAGTCACGGTATGTCAACCGACCACCATTGCCGCAGTAATATCAAGGGTAATGGTTTGTAAACTCATTGCCCACCAATAATATCTGGGGTATTGGTAGTCACCTGGTAAACTGACTGTTATTTCCCTCACCCCGTACATGCACCTGTCATTGTCCAATCCAGCAGTATCCAGGGGTAATGGCAGTCACCCCGTAAACTGACAATCATTGTCTCCAACCTGTACACTGACCACCACTTGCCCACCCTTTAATCTGACCCTCATTGCCCACCATTTAAACTAGCCAACATAGTCCCCCTTTCCTGCTGACCATTATTGCCACAATTGTGTATGAGGTGATGGTAGTCACCAAATGTCAACTGACCACAACTGCCCATCAAATGAATTCATGGAAATAGCAGTTACCTTGTACAAAGATCATAATTGCCGAAGTTGCATTTGTGATAATGGAGAAAGTTCAGCAGCTGAACCCCATTTCACATACAGACTGCCACATACTGGTATTACTGTACAGTTTTATGACCCAGTAACTAACACCTACTGGCCATACACTCTGACAGTCCTAGATCAAAATGTAATGAAAATCGTTATTACTGTATCATCAATTATGATTTTCTGTTGCAGAATATGACACGGTATCTTCTTCCCTGCTAAACTGGTGCTTGGTGATGTGACACATTACTGAAAATTTTCAAACACGTCAGATGCTCATAACTGAACCACGAGTAACATAGACTGAAGTAATCCTAAGCTCGAAATGCCAATATTAAGCGTCTCATCACAACATCGTTTTAATACGGTTTGTTCTGTTAAAGTGTCGGAAAAAAATGATGGTGTTTAGAATGCCAGTGGTTTGTTTTTATTCATACTATCATTTAGGCCTAGAATGATATATCAACTGCATGCTTAACATGACACATATGTTTTGTACAATTGCAGAACGATTTAAATCTATAATTAACGTTGTGGCAGATAATTTCAGTGTTCACAGAATGCCTTAGGCGTCAAGTGTAAGTATACATTAACTACATTCTTCTAGTAACTCACAGTAATTCAGAATGCCTAATTCTTCTGTTAGCTATCAACGCTTGACCTATTACCACAGTATTTTAGCCAATACGAGTTTTGTTCAGTTATATGCATGGTTAGGTACTGATATGGCGCAATAGCCAGGATCTAGGTGGAGAAGTGGTGAAGGGTCGGATTAGTTAATAAACACAAAATACTTTAAAACACATTTATTACAGGTAAAATTCCCCAGAGGATAAATGAAATTTCCTACATGATAAACATGATCTTAATTATACCTTTAACATATCACGTCCACAACGGACTTAAGCTTGCACCACAGTCAGAATTTCTCTTTTGAAACTTGAAACGCTCAATTAACTTTAAACTCTAGAAAATTACTGTGGCTACAAGCCAAAGAGTTCTTACAGCGAAAAAATTCACTATAGACCAAACCAAAATTGCAAGACACTACCGAAGTTAAAAACCATTTCAAACCTTACACAGCATTCCATTTAATGTATTACTTTCTGGACCACTTAAAGAATTAAATTTTACATATCAACAAGGTTGCACGTAGTCTCCAGAATTAAAATAACAACGGACTTAAACTTCACTTCCAGAACCAGTGGACGTAGCTGTTGGCATCATGTGACGCCCTAACACGGTAACAAGGGACCATTAATTAATAACATACTCGTGCATAACACTTGCCGCTATCGGCACAAGCTCTAGGATTTACAAGCACAGTTATTAAGCTATCTGAAACACATGAAAGAAATGTAGCCATAGACCCAGAGCAAATGAAAACAGTTTAAAAGAAACCCGTCCAGATTTTCACAAATGAACAAACTGTAAGTACTGTCGTTCTGATTAAGGAACCGTCTCAAAAAACCATGTAAATGTATGAACGGCTCCGACCAGTGTCTGAAGCAATTAGGTAGCTATTTATCCACAAACTTGCCTGTGCTCAGCACACTTTCAAAATTTCACAAGTCTCAGTACAACCAGGTCTTTCTTTCAAAAAGCCTCACGGTGGTAGAGAACGAGACTGAGACAGTGTCGGTGGGTTTCCCCCTAAGAATCACTATTTCCAAAGAAAATGTATTAGAGCTCACCATTAAAGAAAGGAAGTTTCCTCATGAAGCGGAAAAATCAAGCCAGTTATGGCATGAGGAACCCCAAATTTTCGTCTAGCACGATATACAGATTGTAAAAAACGGACCAAATTGTGTTTATTTGACATCGTTAGAGCTTTCAATCACTTGACCATCATCAGACGTATAAGAGGCAGCAGTGACTTGGATGTTAGGATATTACCGAATGGTATCACTCAAGTGCTGAACAGAGCTACGTGATGATCTACTGACCAAAAGCACTAAAAACATATAATAAAAGCGATTGACACTGTTGTTTATAATCAACATATAACAGTCGCTATAGTTCCATAGACGTGATTAAAGTTAATGATGTGTACATTCTGTGAAATAGAGCAATATGGCCATGGGGTAAAAAGGAAATGGTGGGTAGCGTCTTTGGCTATTAGTCGAAGCTTTCTGGACACAGGGTCCGAGCCCAGCACCTGTTTAAATAGTGAATAAAAATCATCATCAATACGACCGAGGACTTCTGGTATAAGCGGCGACCCTCGTTCTGCCTAAGGCTTTGCCGAGGGAAAGCAGGAGCAGACAGAGGTTCAATGAACGTTATTGCCTTTGTCGTGGGGAAATTGTCCCTAAAAGGCGTAAGAAACAGGTATGATCAGTAGGATGATGAAGCTGAAAGCAATGGAATATTCTGCATTAAAAACACAGAATATGTGGAGTGTATTTGAAAAAGTGACGTGATAATGTCTCCATTGGAAAAATATTCTTGATTAGTAGCCCACTCTGATCTCCGGGAGGGGACTGCCTAGGGGCCGATGACCGTGAGAAAAAGATGGAATAACTACGAAAAGACAACAGTCTACGAGTCGAAGCGTGGATTGTCAAAAGTGTAAATGTCAGAGGAAAGCTAGAAAATATGAAAACGGAGGTACAGAGGCTCAGTGTAGCTATAGTGGCCGTCATTAAAGTGCTATGGAAAGAAGGTAAGGATTTCTGGTCAGACGAGAATGGGGTCATATGAACAGCAAAAGGAAAAGGTAGAATGGGATTCGCCACGAATAGGAAGGCTGGACAGAGGGTGAGTTTTTGGAGGATAAAAACAAAGAGAAGATAAATGATTCATTTAATGAGTAGTACAACATGTAATTGGAGATGAAAATCTGATAATCATGAGGGATTGGAACTATGTAGTACGGAAGGGAATAGAATAAATAGTTACACGAGAGGTAGCAGGAAAGAACCGAAAAAAAACTGTTGTCTTCTGCAATTAATGCGAGCTAGTAATTGCGAATAATCCAAAAGTCAAAAGTCACAAGAGGGTATACTTGGAAATGTGAAGGGAACATAGGAAGGTGCCAGCTGGATGTCATGGTGAGACAGAGAGTCTGGAATCACATACTGGGCTGTAAGGCTTAACCAGGAGCAGATATAAATTCAGATCACAATTTAGTAGTCATGAAGAGTCAGCTGAAGTTACAAAGAATCGAACGGAAGAATTGGTGTGAAATGAAATGGGGCAGTGAGTGATTGAAGAATGGTGATGTACGTTTGGTGTTTTCGAAGGCTGTAGCTACTGCGATAACGGATACCACCGTAGGCGATTCAGTTGAAGTAGAGTAAATACCTCTAAACAGGGCAATTTCAGAAATTGAACAGACAAATATAGGTAGATGGACGGGAATTGTGAACAAATCTGCCGGCCGAAGTGGCCGTGCGGTTAAAGGCGCTACAGTCTGGAACCGCAAGACCGCTACGGTCGCAGGTTCGAATCCTGCCTCGGGCATGGATGTTTGTGATGTCCTTAGGTTAGTTAGGTTTAACTAGTTCTAAGTTCTAGGGGACTAATGACCTCAGTAGTTGAGTCCCATAGTGCTCAGAGCCATTTGAACCAGCCATTTGAACAAATCTTGGTTAACGGAAGAATACTTCTATTGATCGACGAAAAAAAGAAGTTAATAATGCTCGGAAAAAGACAGGAACATAGAAATATAAGTCATTGAGGACTGAAATAAATCGGGCGCGCAGGGGAGCTAAGCAAAATGATTGCAAGAAAACTTGAAAAAATCGTAAATGGAATGATCGTTACAAGGACAGATACAGCATACAGAAAAGGTAAAACAGCCTCCGGTGAAATTTAAAGCGAAGGCGTCACCATTAAGGGTGATGGAGGAATATAAGACTGTTAAAGGCAGAAGAAAGAGTGGATAGCTAGGAAGAGTGCACTGAAGGCCTCTAATTGGGGTCAGTATGGAAGAACAGGCTACCCCATATTAGAATTTAATGGAGGTTTGGAAAACTTGAGTTTAATAAAACGGAAAGCACAGATAACATTCCTTCGGAATTTTTAACATAACTGAGAAGAAGTGATGACTATTGAAGTTAATTTGTAGAATATATGAACTGAAGATATACTATACGGCTTTCGGGAAATTTCATCCACACTATCGTGAAGACAGCAAGAGGAGACAAGTGTGAAAAGTATTGTACAATCAGCTTAGCTGCTTGTGGGTCAATGCTTCTGACAAGAATAATGTACACGAGAGTGGAAAAAAAATAGGGATCTGTCAGGTGACAATCAGCTTGTGCTTAAGCACCGTAAAGGCACCAGACAAACAGTTCTGACATGCCGCTTGATAATGGAAGGAGGATTTAAGAAAAATCAAAACATCTTCATTGGGTTTGTCGACCCATAAAAAGTGAAAATGTAAAATGATGCAAAATGTTCGAAATTCTCAGAAAATGGGTGTTAGCTGCAGGGAAAGATGCGTAATATACAATATGTTCAAAAGCCATGATGGAACAATGAGAATGGGAAACGAAGAAAATAGTGTAAGACGGGGATGCATCCATTTCCCCATTACTGTTGATGCTACAGTTAAAAGAGCCAATCACGGAAATAAAATTTAAGTTGAGGATGGGATCATATTTCAGAGTGAAAGGATTTATCACTGATAAGAATCGCTGATGACATTGTTGTCCTCACTGAAAGTGAAGAATAATTACAAGACCTGTTGACTGGAGTGAAGAATCTAATGAGCACTGAATATGGATTGGGGATAAACCAAAGAACGACAAAAGTAACTAAGAGTGGCAGATATGGAATTAACATCAAAACTGGTGACCAAAAAGTAGATGAACTGGAGAAATGCTGCTACCTTGGAAGCAAAATAACACATGACAGACAAAGTGAGGAGGACATAAAAAGCAGGCTAGCGCTGGCAAAGAGGTCTTTCCAAGTAAAAAAAAGAAAAAGGTCTGTTGTTGTCAGATATCGGCCTTGGAGGAAGAAGTTTCTGAGAATGTACGTTTGGAGCACAACATTGTATAGAAGTGAAATATGAACTGCGGGAGAGCCAGAAAATAATAAAACTGAACCGTTTGAACAATGTTGACATAGAATGATGCTGTACAATAGGTGTAGTGGTAACACAAATGAGGAGGTTCGCTACAGAATCGGCAAGGCAAGAAATGTATGGAAAACGCTGACAAGAAGAAGGGGCAGAAAAATAGGTCGTTATGCATCAGGCAATAACAGCCATGGTACTAGACGGAGATTTCTAAGCTAAAACAGTAGTATAAGACAGAGATTGGAATATATACAACAAATAACTGAGAACGTACCCCTCTGATGCCTCCTAAAGAAAGACACAACAATGTCACATTGCAGTCAATCCATGGTGCTCCAGAAGTCATCATACTGTCAATATGGATCGTTGTGTTAATGGAAACAAGCCAGTTTCCTTACCGAGGTACGTGAAGTGCTTCTACACTCCTGTACTGCTGAGCTTTGATTGTCCTCTCAAGCGCTACTCGCTTGCTGTTACTAAGGTGTCGTGTGGCGGCATGTAAGGCGCTCCCGATCCCATCGGTTTCATTTTAGCATAACAGTCACGGGTTCCCGGTTAAAACCTGAAGTGATATCACCGTATCATAAACCAGTCTCTGTCGAATTACTGCGTGTGCTGGTAGACATGTGTTCTTACGCGAGGCACAACACGATGTTTTCATAAACAACGAACATTCAGACACGATTTCTGGATGAAAAGTTCAGTGTGTAATATTTCCTTAAGTGGAGGTTGTACTCAGTGTAGCACGTACCTGCGCGTACTATGTGCGGTAGCACTGAAGTCGTCATTAAAATGCACAATGAAGCATGTAGTTCACTTCCTGTCAATTCGACATCTGCTTCACGAAGCCTTCTTGGAACAGTTTTAATGCCTAGCGGTGTATGTACTTTATTGTCAGTTGGGTTTACTGTGATTCTTTCGTCTTCTTTCACGGGAACGCAATGTGCTGCCAGCTAGTTACGAGATGCTGCTCCGGTAATGTATAATTCTTACCATAGACGCACGACACTGTATAAGTCCGAAGATAATATTTAATCAGTTTGCAGGTTCTACCTTCACGGTCGATCGCGAGGGCGTATGCTTTCTATTATTAATGGCAGTTGTAATATGAACTGTGAATGCACGCCATTGTATAAGTCCGAAGATAATATTTAACCAGTTGGCAGATTCTACATTGACGGTCGATCGCGAGGCCGTATGCTTTCTATTATTAATGGCAGTTGTATTATAAACTGTGAAAAATCACCTTATCGATGTCTGGTTTATTTCGTCGGTATAGCATGTCACAGACATTTACTTCATGTGAAGTCTGCGCCATAAATTATCTCTGTAACATCAATCGTCGTCGGCGGCTGCAACTCGATTTCATATTTCAACTCAACTTATGGATGTATTTCCGGTGGCTGAACAGATCAATCCTGACATAAAACATACGTTCCAACAAATCACACTGAATGGTTGGAGGGGGGCGGGGTTGTAACTGACGGAGCTTTCTTGCTGGTCGCTTGGCCTCATCGTGTCTGCGGCCTTCTCTTTCAAACAGGATGACAGCGGTGGATGAAGTGTTCCGCCACAGTAAGTGGTCCACAGTACAGTCTTCCCAAGTTTGTGTCTTTATGCCAGTCGTCTTCTTGACGGGTGCTCAAAGCGCTTAAGGGGGGCTCCATGAGGTCTACTGCCAGAGCAGAGTTCACCATTAAGGATACGGCAGGGAAGCCTTGTAAATTCGTACGATGAACAAGGCCTACCCATATCAGCTGATGAACCTCGCCAGAATGCTGTCTGGATGCGCAGTGTGTGTCACATCGTCCTCTCACTTAATGTTCAAGATGTATCAGAATTTTTTTTTTTTTTGGTGGAAGCACTCAAATGTCCAAGTTTCACAGTTGTACGGGAGAACAGAAATGACAATAGCTCTGTACATCATGAATTTGGCGTGTAGCTTTAAATCTTTATAAAGACTGTGTGTTAACCATCCAAATGCTGCATGTGCAGCCCCAGTTCTTTTATAACACCTTACAGTACATAACGTCAGTATGTAATTTTGAACTAAATCGTAACTAAACCACCAAGCATCAACTCAGTTAATCTGTAATGCTTTGGCTTTGAGTTTTTATCAGTCAGAGTCCTTTCACGAGTACGATGACCTTCCACATTAATACAGCATTTAGCGTAATTTATAACATCCAGCGATACTAATGCGTTATGATTACTGGCATAAGTTTCACTTCCATGACTAAGAATATCTCTGTCTAGCTATTATGAACTGCCAATGGAAAAATTATCATCATTTTCTTTTGGGCCTTTGTCCCACTTCAACGTGGGGACGCCTTGTTACTACGGATTTGGCGTCCCCCGGGACGGAATTAGCGTACCCCAGCTGTCTGCATCTAGTGTGCCCTGTGAAATGATGCGAACGTATTTTCAAATTCTGCGAGTCGTGTAACTGAGGCGGAACGTGGGGACCAGGCTGGTATTAACCTAGTGGGATGTGGAAAACTGCCTATAACCATATCCAGGCTGGCAGGCAAAGCGCCTCTCGTCGTTAATCCTCCGGACGGATTCGATCCGGGGCATCGCGCCTACCCGAGTCCAGGAAGCAGGGCATTAGCACTATTAGCTACCTTGGTGGGCTGCCAGTGGAAAAATAATTTCACCATTTACATGTCTCCATTCCACAAGGGATTTAAAGTTCGTTTGGCCTTGAAACTACCCCCGATAAATCACTTTCATCCAAACTGTAGTGAAATTAAAGTCCAAAAAATAACAGTGGCGTAGGTCAGTAATCCAGAGATCTTACTATCTCATGTCAAGTCTTGAGGTACGAGATAAAAGAACCCTGAACACCAAGGACACTTTATTTGAATTAAATCAATCAATCAGTCAAATAAATCAAGTAAATTTTCAAGAGAATCTTCAAAACTGTTCACTTTCTAACAACTTTATTAAAATATTATTCGACTTCGTTAACAGAGCCACGTCCCAGACACTAATAACGTATATGAACAAATTTCATCTACTCGTGGCTAAATCTGAACAAGAACTGGATACATATTTTAACTCATTGCTGTTCAGAACTATTAATCTTATTTTTCTTCATTATTAAACGAGAGTCGGGCGAGTCGCTTTGGAAGTCTTCTTTAGCTTTGACCTATTATCATTCAGAGTCCTTTCACGAGTACGATGACCTTCTACATTAATACAAAATGGTTCAAATGGCTCTGAGCACTATGGGACTTAACATCTATGGTCATGAGTCCCCTAGAACTTAGAACTATTTAAACGTAATTAACCTAAGGACATCACACAGCACTCAGTCATCACGAGGCAGAGAAAATCCCTGACCCCGCCGGGAATCGAACCCGGGAACCCGGGCGCGAACACATTAATACAGCATTTAGCGTAATTTATAACATCCAGCGACACTAGGGAGTATCGCTTTTGCTCCAATATAGAACAGAAAGGATAGCTGCGTAATAACAGGAAGACTGGTCCTTCTGCGACTTGCACGCCCCACGCTCGTACCACGAAATAAAAGAAAGAACATACATTTATTACAGTATCATATTACGATAAAAGTATACCCAAGCTTTTCATTTTCGATAACGTTATAAAATTTACAACTACTTACAATTCATGTGTCGAGTGGCAGAGACTAATCGATAGTAAGTCTATCAATCGCTGTATCATCACAGTATGTGACTAATCAAATTATTGTCGATAGTTAGCGATTGCATATTCATTTGTAGCCTTGTAGACGAGAAGTAATGACTAGAGGTTGGATGGTCGAGCCACGATAGGTGTGCGCTGATTGACAACGTCCTCCCCTCGTCCAACTTGCTTATCGCCTCTTCAGATATCTGCGACTAATTTCCGGCGAATCCGGGAGAGGTGGAGCAGGTGGTTGCGGACCCCGCCCAGGTGTCTCCCTTTCCCGGTAGAAAAACAGCTCATCGGTATTAAGCTTCCCGAAGAGCTATGTTTCATTTGCCTCAGGGGGTCGGCTTTTTTTTATGACCCGTAAAATGGCGGCGCGAGGCATGAAGCACTCTGATAGGGGACAGTGGCGCGCGAGGACCGCGGCTGTTTCGCCTCTGACGCTGCAGTATTGGCGGCCGGCACTCGGCGGGAACGGTCCCGCAGGACGGGCAGTAAACAAACGCGCGTGCCGCGGCTTTGCGAGTCCTGGGGGAATCCCCGCGCCGCCGTGTTTTCGGTTTATGGGCTCTGCGCTCTTAAAGTCAAAAATACAAGAGCGTGCGCCTCCTCTGTTTCGTCGTTCTCGCGAAATGAGAGGTACAGATGTGGACGAACGCTGGCTGACCACTCACGGAAAAAAACGGGGAAGGATGTCGAAAGACAGTTACGGCAAAGGACCTGCCAGAACATTGGAGCTTCATGCCTTCCCGTCAGCATGTTACCACAGACGCATCACCAACCCAGTTTGCCTATGGTGACTGTGGCGATATGAAACGAACTGTAGGGGAAAGTTGTGCTTGAGTTTTTTGACGTTACTGTGTAACTATGGTGGTTCGTCGAAACAATAATACACTATTCTCTCTACCTCAACATATGAATAGCACAGTGAAATGATTTAAGTGCTTGTAGAATGTATGTTGCAGTATCGGTCATCGCCTTTTCTGTGATAATAACCGTTCTTAATTATACACTATACTGTTAGCTACTGAATAATAGTAGAACAATTAACATAGGAAATTATTTTTACTATTTCAGCTTAGTTCTCCAATGGTTAGCTCACTGTTTTACAGAGATCTCAAATAAAATACAAAACATTCTCCTGGTCCACACATCCAACGTGTCCCCAGCCTCTACACTTGGTACACAGTACCCAGCCTTTTTCAGATGATTCCAGTCACGTAACCCACATTTCAGTCCTTGTATTGACCCATTATTTCAGGTGAATTCCAGTTTTCTTCGCCGCTTTGTAGTTGGATTTCCATGACCACATTTTGTGTGTTTATCGTATTGTCAAACGTCGGTCTGATCTCAAAAGAGCACGCACCCGTTCGACTTTTTCGTCTTTTTCTGAACTTGGTCTCCCCGAGAGAGGTTCATCTTCAACGTTTTTTCGGCCTTCCAAAAACAATTTGCACCAGCGAAAAACTTGTACTCTTGATAAGGAATGGTCCCCATAGGTCTGCTTCAACTTTTCAAAGGTCACACTCGCGGGTTCCCCAAGTTTAACACAAAACTTGGTTGCATAACGTTGCTGTAAACTTCGTTGTCCCATTTTTGCAGCGCATAACGAAAACACAACTACACTGATGGTACCCTTAAAAATCACGTGATGGCAGTACGGAGCTGAAACTCGGACTAAGCATCGGGAGGGGGGTGGGGGGATGATGGTTCAGATGGCTCTGAGCACTATGGGACTTAACAGCTATGGTCATCAGTCCCCTAGAACTTAGAACTACTTAAACCTAACTAATCTAAGGACATCACACAACACCCAGTCATCACGAGGCAGAGAAAATCCCTGACCCCGCCGGGAATCGAACACGGGAACCCGGGCGTGGGAAGCGAGAACGCTACCGCACGACCACGAGCTGCGGGGGGGATGAACGAGCCGATCTGCACAAATAGGACAGCACAGTTTTGCCAGATCTCTCACAGTGTTGTAAGTCTGATTACTTTTCTCCCACACCTCGTAAACGTACACATCCTGTAACGTCGTCTGCAACAGGCATGCGACGCAGTAGGAGCTTGGGCCACGAAGTGGAGTCTCAAGAGGGAAGTGACAGAGAGCCAGGCTCTGATCATCACTCGGAAAAACTTCCTGTAGACTTAATTCCGGTCCGCATCTTTTGGAGACCGCATCCCATGGTCGCGAACCGAAAAATATCTAGGGGTGACCCTTGACAAGAATCTGACATAGGGGCCACACGTCCTCGGGGCCAGGTGAAAGCATTGGAGCGAATGAAAACGCTTTACCCCTCCTAAACCCCAGCTCAGCGTAACTCACCGAGGCCAATATTGGAGTGTGCCGCTGCAGCGTGGGGCAATGTTGCTAACAAGCACATTAACTCTCTAATGAAGATACAAAACAGCGTTACGCGTTGCTCTTCGTGTACCGAGGCGCTACCTGAGCACTAGAATGGTTCAAGAGCTAGCTGGGGTCCCGTTACCACGAGACAGACTCCGACAGTCCGTTCGCTATTTTTACACATTCGCGTAGCAGTCCGAGAACAGGTTTATCTCCAAAATGGGCAACCACGTGCATTCACGACAATCCACAAGATGACCAGACCTGCTGCGTGTGCAAAATGTAACATTTAGCAAGCGATTTAATTTTTAAAACTGAACGACATGAAAAATCATGCCAAAACTAGAGCAGGCAAGGCTCCAAAAATACCTTTGCTACGAGAAAAATAAGATCCCATCGTCTTCTGATGTCAATGTCGTGGGTTAAGGCTTGCAGAATTGTTCTGGGTACGGGTAGCCGTCGCCATATGCTGAAAGCTGCCATCCATGGGGTCTTGCGGAGCACGCAAGGCTTCTTCATCTACGTCTACACGTACACCCCGCAAGACATCTCTCGATGGGTAGTGGAGGCTTCCCGTTAGTTTAGGCGAAACTCCGATATCGCCAGATATGGAAACCCCATATCTGAAAACCAGTTATTCGCATTTTTCGGAGGTTAAATATGGGAAGCAAAATCATTAGAGCTGTTGTACTATCCCTGAACTCACCTCTTTCTAAGGAAGCAATGACCATTACAAAACAATACCTGAACTAAAAATATAAGCGAAGTAATAAGTTTGTGAGTGTTTGTATGTGTGGGGAGAGATGGAGGATGGGGCCGGAGCGGGGGCTTAGGAGGGGTAAAGAGTTTTCACTCGTCGCAATGCTTTCCCCTGGTCCGGACGACGTGTGGTCCGCATGTTTCAGGCACTTGATGCTAGTGCTCAGACTGTACACACACCACTCGCCATCTGCTAATGACACTCTCTGGAGATCCCCAGTAACAGTGAACACATAAACACACACACACACACACACACACACACACACACACACTGGACATGGGCACGAGACTTCCGTATCAAACGGTTGGAAACAAATAAATAAATCAGCTGCCTCCAAGTTAAACATGACTTGAACTGCCCATAAGTGCCCATTAAGGAACGAAAAACCCTACATCACTTTGAGACAAAAGGAGCATTGTCCTTTTGCCTCAAAGTGATGTGGCGTGTTAGGGTTCCTTAATGGGCAAATATGGGCAGTTCCAGTCACGTTTAACTTGGAGACAGTTGATTTATTTATTCGTTCCCATGAGTTTGACACAGAAATCTCGTGCCCACGTCCGGTGTGTGTGTGTGTGTGTGTGTGTGTGTGTGTGTGTGTGTGTAAGGAGTGAAGAGCCCTGATGATGCTACACACTGTGCGATAGACTTTCCTGGGCAGTGGAGCGGTACCGGGGTTCGCGCAGAGTTCTGGTGCAGCTAAGCTTCTAAATTTGTGGGCTGTCAGTTTGCCTTGGCGCGCGCTGGCAGTGGTGATTTCCGGGTGACGAATCCCGGCCTCGCTTATGGGTTGCTTCATATGACCTCGACGGCCGCGCAGTTGAACGGCACCTGGGAGACGTTAACTCTGTCCCACAGTGACTGACTTCACTTACATGTAAATAACCAATGTACTAATGTCATCGATAACAATCACTCACAGTATAACCACTAAGAGTGTCGCAGACCTACAATAACATTATTTTTAACCTATTTATTTGCCACAGTATAACATGAAAATGGCACAGAGTTCCAATGGCGCAATAAAATGCAAGTGGGACTATAGTGAAAACCTTACAAACTTTAATTTTTTTGCTGTACAAAAATGGAACATAAGTGTATCATTATTCAACATAATCTCCCTGTCGTTCAACATATTTCCTCTAATGCGTTGGAAGTGGATGGCTTCTTCTGAAAAAATAAATAAATAAATAAATAAATAAAAATCATCTGATTATGTGCGCGGACACTCATGCACTGCTTGCGGCACCTCTTCATCGGAACGGAATTTCTTTCCTCCCTTTTCTTCTTTCGGTGGTACAGACATGTAATAATCTCTCGGGATGATGTCTGGTGAGTATAGAGGATGTGGCGGAGTGTTCTGGAGTGAACTGCGTAGTAACCATCTTGCAGACACTGCGAAACTTAAGCACTTCATGAATGATGTGATGTGCTGAGCCATAGCTATTGTTCAGATCTGCGGCTATTTCATGTACCGTCACACGGCGATTTTACATCACAGTGGCTTCTACCGCAGCTTCAACTCTGGTATTAAGACGCGGTGTGCCTGACCCGAACGTCCGCAGCTCGTAGTCGTGCGGTAGCGTTCTCGCTTCCCGCGCCTGGGTTCCCGGGTCCGATTCCCGGCGGGGTCAGGGATTTTCTCTGCCTCGTGATGACTGGGTGTTGTGTGATGTCCTTATGTTAGTTAGGTTTAAGTAGTTCCAAGTTCTAGGGGACTGATGACCATAGATGTTAAGTCCCATAGTGCTCAGAGCCATTGAACCATTTGAACCTGACCCGAACGCTGAGCATTTGTCACGGACGTCACGCCACTCCCGAGCTTTCTACTCCGCTCACACAATTGCTGCAGTGATTGGCATGCATGACCATACTGAACGTTCAACCGCGGATGGATTTAAAAAAAAAATGGTTCAAATGGCTCTGAGCACTATGGGACTCAACTGCTGTGGTCATAAGTCCCCTAGAACTTAGAACTACTTAAACCTAACTAACCTAAGGACATCACACACATCCATGCCCGAGGCAGGATTCGAACCTGGGACCATAGCGGTCGTGCGGTTCCAGACTGTAGCGCCTTTAACCGCTCGGCCACTCTGGCCGGCCGCATTTCAAAAGATTTCCTATTGTCACTGCTCAGAAAACGTATGACAGAACACCGTTCTTAATAAGTGAGCGTCACAGGGAGGCGGTGAACTGGTACTGGAGCGGTATTTCGCTTTTTGTCTAGTATGCTGGCTCCTGTAGTGCATTCCGTAGATAATTGGTAACAGTATTGCCAACTTACAGAACAATGGCGCGAAATGTCGATTTTTAATTACACTGAAACGTCCCCTTAGAAAAATTTATGAATGACTGTGCTGAAAAACCTCTTATATTATTTGCTTTTCAAACAGCTGAGCAAAACTGAACGTACTCAGACATTACTCTCTTTACTTATTCTGATCAACACTAAACTGACACACAATATTTTTAGCGCAACGCAATCTGACTTTTAATAATCTCCACAAAAGAATGGCCCTGACTAACAATAACCTATGCCTTTCATGAATCACTTACCTCACAAAAATCTTCGTTACTCAAACTACTGCAATACAGCGAGCGCCACTACTGCCAGCTAAATAAAAGATTAAAACTACTGAAGGCACTAACTACTGATAGGCATAGTTATCAAATGAAAGATTTTGATAGAGAACAAACAATGTATTTACCTTAATAGTGTTCAAAAGTCATAATATATATATCAGTCCATGATATCTAATATTACAAATTTACTCTTTCTGATGGACACACGTCCAGATCGTCCGCTCTCAAAATTCCGCCATCTCTCTCCCCACATCCACCACTGCTGGCGGCTCGCCTCCAACTGCGCAACGCTACGCGCTGTTAACAGCCAACTGCCCAACACTACAATAGCATATACTCCAACAATGCAAACCAACCACAGCCTTCACACAGCACAGTCAGTGATTTTCATATAGAGCGCTACGTGGCGTTACCAACATAAAAACCTAAACAGCCTACTTACAACACTTTTAATGTTTTCATTTGACCGCCACTAGTATTTATAGCTAAAAGTGAGAATGACGCTAACTGTGGGCACTGTCGCAACAACATAACGAAGAAAGTTGTTACGTAATTTAATTCTATTGAGATGATAACTGAAAATTTATGACTGACCCTCGTAGAAATTGATGAGAGTTAGTAGCTTCTAACCTTTCAAGATTGTCATCGATGTGTGACGCCACATATAAACTCTTTTTACTCGCTACTGACAGGAGGGCATATATAACCAAGATTCAGAAATTATAGTATTTTTCGACGTTTTGTTTTCTCAATGGAATATGAGACATTCCTTTAGATTGAGCGACTGACGACGAATTGTTATGCACCGAAAGTCAGCATCGAACTCATGGAGATTTACAGAGTAGGTGACAGACACTACTGCACTGGACAAGAGCGCAATCATTAGCGGCCAAAGGGCCGTCCATTTCCTGTCAGTTTAGCTATTAACACTGGCAGCGGTAACAGCTCACACGCACCGAGTGTCCCAGCTGCATTCTGTGGTCTGCAGTTTAACAGATCGATGGCAGACAAATCTGCATAAGCTAGCAGCTACAGAGGGAATAATTGCACTAATGGACAGTTGGAAGGAATACTATGAGGCAGTGTGATCAAAATCCCGCGTGTAGTTTCACCATAGGAATAATAATGTAGCTGATAATGTGAAGAAGAACCCCGTCATAGGCAAAAAAAGGGAAAAATGGCTACGTGGACTGAACCAAAGAGTGTGGTGTCAAACGAAGACTTGGTGGCATACCTGAGTTTGAGTGCTGGCCCAATTAGTCGTTGTGGTCGGATGTCGATGCTGGTCGGGCCGGTCATCACTCTAGAGCCGAACGTTACAACCGAAACATCAGCAACAACTGAACCACAAGGCAGTTGATACACCTACATACATTGATAAGCCGGAGCAGTATGATCAATGCCCGTCGCGACGCTGGACGTCACCTGGTTGCGTTGCGGACACGTGACGCAATAACAAAGGTATGCAAGCGGAGCAGACACGGACGGGGGATTACCCTAACCCTAGCGAAGATATGGGATGAAAATGGGGAAATTCATTGAGATAGGGACATCGACAAAGGGCGGATTACTACACACATCAAAAAAAGTTTTGCATCTCTCTAGTTCCCAGAACTCCTGGGTCAACGTTGACTGTGGATACTGTATCACAGACACAGTTCCTTTGACTATTCAGAGATGTCACTAAACCCGCCCAAAGATGTAAACAATCATGCATGAGCAGCGCCTATTAGACTGAGGGGGTCCGACAGCCGATCAGTTCTAGTCATTCAACCAGGAATGAGGTGCAAGGCTCGTGTTGTCTGTAGTTCAACCATGCCTAGACGGTCAATACCGCGGTTCGATCGTACTTTCAGCGAGGGTGGGCTGTCAACAGCGGAAGTGTCCAGGCGTATCGGACTGAACCAAAGCGATGTTGTTCGGACTGGGAAGAGATAGAGAGAGACAGGAACTGTCGATGACATGCCTCGATCAGGCCACCCAAGGGCAGGAACTCTGACAGAAAGACCACCATGTTGAATAATGCTTTTCGTGCAGCCGCAGGACGTCGTGTTACGGCTCAAATCGTGCGCAATAGGCTGCATGATGCGGAACTTCACACCCGCCATCCATGGCGAGGTCCATCTTTGCAACCACGATACCTTGCAGCGTGGTACAGATGGGCCCAACAACTTACCGAACGGACCCCTCAGGATAGGCATCATTTTCTCTTCACCGATGAGTGTCGCATATGCCTTCAGCCAGACAATCGTAGGAGACGTGTTTGCAGGCAACCCAGTCAGGCTGAATGCTTTATACTGTCCAACAAGGTGGAGGTTCCCTGCTGTTTAGGGTTGGCATTATGTGGGCCGACGTAAGTCGCTGGTGGTTATGGAAGGCGCCGTAACAGCTTTACGATACGTGAATGCCATCTTCCAAGCGATAGTGCAACCATGTCGGCAGCATACTCGCGAGGCATTCGTCTTCATGGACGACAATTCGTGCTCCCCATCGAGCACATCTTGTGAATGACTTCCTTCAGGATAACGACATCGCTCGACTACACTGACCAGCATGTTCTCCAGACATGAACCCTATCGAACATGCTTGGGATAGATTGGAAAGGGCTGTTTATGGACGACATGACCAACCAACCTCTCTGAGAGATCTACTCCAAATCGCCGTTGAGGACAATCTGGACCAACAGCGCCTTGATGAACTTGTGGATAGTATGTCACGATGAATTCAGGCATACATCAATGCGATACGACATGCTACTGGATATTAGAGGTTCCGGTGTGTACAGCAATCTGGACCATCACCTCTGAGGGTCTCGGTGTATGGTGGTACAACATACAGTATGTGGTTTTCATGAGAAATAAAAAGGGCGGAAATGATGTTTAGGTTGACCTCTATTCCAATTTTCTGTACTGGTTCCGGAACTCTCGGAACCGAGGTGATGCAAAACTTTTTTTGATGCGTGTATTACGCAGAGCCTGAGAACGAGTATCTCGAAAATGTCGAAACTGGTCGAATGTTCACTTACTGCTGTCGTGGGCATCTACGGAAAGGAGAAGAACAGTGAAACTGCCAGTAGGTGCTAA
Source organism: Schistocerca piceifrons (assembly GCF_021461385.2). Taxonomy (NCBI): domain Eukaryota; kingdom Metazoa; phylum Arthropoda; class Insecta; order Orthoptera; family Acrididae; genus Schistocerca; species Schistocerca piceifrons. The sequence goes on from NC_060139.1 coordinate 671,323,452, forward strand.
ATGGTTGGACGTCCACGATTCTTCACAGAACGTGGGGTTCGGACGCTTGTCTGCTCTGTAAATCAGGATAGTTGGTAATCCGTGGTATCTCTGCCGAAAGAGAACAATGCTGGTGCATGCACAAGTGTGTCGGAGCACACTGTTCATAGTATGTTGTTGAACAATGTACGATGTGTTAAAATGTTGACCCAGCGACATCGTCAGTTACGATTGCAGTGAGCGAGGGATCATAGGAATTCGACCGTCTATCAATGGAAACGTGTCGGCTCTTAGGGTGAACCACATTTTTGCTACACCAGGTCGATGGTCATCTCCACAAGCGCCGTCATCGAGGTGAATAGCGGCTCGAAAAGTACAGCGCGCCATGCACGCAGACTGGTGGGAGCAGAATTTTGCTATGGTAGACATTCTCCTGCGCTCTTATGGGACCTGTGGTAGTAATGGAAGACACGCTGACAGTTGCGAACCACCTGCATCCGCTCATGTTTGATGTCTTCCCCCACGGCGACGTCATCTTTCAGCAGTATCATTGTCCGTGTGTCTCGGAGCCAGAACCGTGCTACTGTGGTTTGAGGCGCGTTATAGTGAACTCATGTTGAGGGCTCGGTCATCAAATCCGCCTTAATTAAATACTACGGAATCGATCTGGGACGCTATCGGGCGCCATCACCGCGTAAGAAAATCAGCGGCCCATTGTTTACAACTAATGTCATGACCTGTGCGTAAACGTCTAATGCCACATGCCTCCACAAACCTACCAATAAACTGTCGGATCCCTGATACGCAGCATCAGTTATATGTTTCGTTCCAAAGACGGACAAATAGGCTATTGAGGAGGGGGTCAAAACGTTTTGGCTCATCAGAGTAATTAATCCGTAGGCCACTGTATGAAGCATGGGGAATTGTTATTTGTAACTTTGCTAGCAGTTTCCTATCTTTTCCATTCGTGAATGCAGTATCCATTTACCTAGAGGCTTTCTTCTTTCTTGGTAAAGCTAGTGTCATTTTGGTTGTTTCTACGGCTTTTCTGAACGCCTGGATTCCCCTGCTGCAGCGAGCGACTGTTGGCTGGGGGGAGAACTAAAGTGGTAATGTCCAGCGAAAATCGCCCAGATCTAGCACGTCAAGCGCATGCAGTCTCAGGCTGCTAGCTTGACTCCAGTCCGCCACCATCAGTAGTGGGTAAAAGCTGGACAATGCCAACCACTCGTGGTGGCGAAACGTCAGGAAAATCGTTGAACATACTCCGCCTGAAAAACCTGAAACGATAGCCAACAGGCAATACGTCATTGGTGTACTGTTAAGCTACGAAACTCTTAGCCTCAGCGGAGGTATTAGTCTATCAAAAATTGTAAGCATTTCGTGGTTTTAGAAAATATAGTGACTCTCATTTAGTCACTGTCTTATAGTCACTCACCGCGCACAATATTTTTATCACATATTACAGCGTGTGGTAAAGTCTGTGGCTCAAACCCACGACCGGGTTAAAATGGCTCTGAGCACTATGCGACTTAACTTATGAGGTCATCAGTCGCCTAGAACTTAGAACTAATTAAACCTAACTAACCTAAGGACATCACACAATCCATGCCCGAGGCCGGATTCGAACCTGTGACCGTAGCGGTAGCGCAGTTCCAGACTGAAGCGCCTAGAACCGCTCGGCCACACCGATCGGCCGAATGTGAGATACACCAAGATAAACACTACACCACTCTGTTAAGTGTAGGTCAAGATATCTGCATACATGTAACGAGACTTAAAGTGAAATAAATTTTCAGTGAATAATTTCCTCATTAGTAGCGTGTAGATTAAATTTATTACGCTCAATTTCTTTTTTTTTTTTATCAAATCTCTTCACGTAGAGCATTTCACTCTCCTCTAGAACCTCATCTCTGCTGCTTATACTTTCCTATCTACTTTCATTTTATTTATCTCGCTCTAGCTTCCATACAACAGACATTAATTTCTTGTTTTCCTCCAAATACCTTAACTTATCTAGTATATTTCCTCGTCTGTACTGCTTACTGAATAATTACTTCAGAATTTAATAAGATATTTATGGGAATCCCAGTTTCGCTCTAAAGAATTGTTTGTGGTTTTGTTATCGCCCCAAATGTATTTGTGACATCCGCTGAAAGAGCTTTGGTTTGTGAAACGAAAGTTCATAGCAACTATTTTTGAACAAAATTTATTATTATTAGTAAAGGGCATCCACTAAGGAAAACAAATAGTTTCAAAACAGTGTGTAGAATAACCAAAAATTCAAAAAGTGAGTAGTTTGTAATACTCAGAGTTCCAGCATCAGAATTTTTACAAAGAGAAGGAAGTACTCCGCAATGATTTTTGCAAAACTGGTCTCCGTACTTCTGATTGTGTTGATGTGATATTAATTTAGATGTTTTGATGGTCTCTTATCTTATAAATACACGGCTTCGCGGCAAGCTGAAAACGTAAATTACTCTGGCATTCCTCTCTACCAGAGTACAGCTAATTGGAAACAAGAAAAATATCGAGATGGGTTTCGCAGCACCGAACGATCAGATTGAATTTGGAACTATAATTCTGGAACTGTGCTCTAAAAGGCACAGACGTTAATTACTTACTCAGTTCGAAGTTCTGCCCGTTAACGAATTGCTGGAGTTAATTTTGTGGCCCTTGCGAAACCCAGTATAAAACTCTTTGCGGAATTTCGTTTTCTCCGCTGATTTGCAAGGAATGACACCATTCTTCCAGTCTCTTCGTTTTTCTTGCCGAAGTAAATGGTTGTATTCCCATTCTATTAAGGAGACGGCCGGAAAAGTTAACTGGAACTCTGAGTTGAATTCTTGGCAGCTAATTGAAGAACAGAGGGAACTCTCAATACGGCCAACCTGTGTTATATATAATTAATCCTGCTACTAATATTTTACACAAGTAAAAGCATATAATTTATATTCGATTCGCGACCATGTCGCAGTTTGTGATCCAGGAAGATGTTACTGTATTATAATGATTATATCACATTAGTTTTGGTTCAGTATTCATTGGAGTTGACTCTGATCTCCAAAATAGCAGGCTGATTATTTGGAGCATTAGGTGAATAATTGTTGTTTCTCTTACTCTCATTCAAAAACTCAGGGATATAAAACTACGGCGAAATCATTACTGTTGCATGGAAGCTAGAGGTAGATGAATAAAATGAAATATGACAGCGAGGTACAAGTAGCAAGATGAGATTCTGGAGGAGAGTGAAGTGCTCTACATGAAGAGATTTAATAAAAGATGAAAATGTTTGTAATGAGTTGAACCTACATACTATTAACGAGGAAATAACTGAGTATATAGAGAACTGGAAAAAACAAACGAATACTATGAAAGACTACTCAAGAAAATCCCGAACTGCACCCCGAAGGAAGGGGAGTAACACAATGGCTGTCATTCAAAGTGGCGTTAGCGTGGCAGACAATTACAACATCTTTTATGATTTAGTGTAGCAAGCGAGGAGCTACGAGTATAAGCTACCAGGCTACAGAAACATGACACCTCTTCCTGAAAAGACTTTCTTTTATAAAAAAAATTGTATATAATTTTTTACTTTAAACACACTAGCTTCAACAATTGCAATTAAATGTAAGGAAAGCACCAAAATAATTTAAAAGCTGAAAACTGTGAAGTTTCTAGCTGAAATTTGAAAGCTCTTCAATAGTTCCAATTAAGTGTTAGAAAACAAGCAAAATTTTTAATAACTGAAAATGGAGAAACTTTCAGTTGATGTTTGGAACCATTAGATAGCATGTACCCTCTATCAGCACAAATTGTGCTCCCTAATATCCAAGTCCTACAAGAACACAAGAAGATTTCAGTTAACACATATTCCAAAGAAAAGAGTACATCAACAGGCAGAACATCAACTTAGACCTGTAAGTCCAGAAAACGAAAAGAAGGAATAGGCAGTCGTAAAATATGAGCTTAGCTAAATCAAGATGTTATTTAAAATCTCTAGGTAAAATTGAAAGGACTCAGACTGGTTGCATAAAATGATGTATACATTAAATCTGAGTAGCGTCCACAAGGCCTCGACTAAAACAACAAATAGTTAAATTAATCGTGAATACAAAATTAAATCACAAAAGGCAGCAAGAATATTTATATTTTAAAAAAAGGGGGATGGCTTGTTCTAAAAACAAGAATGACTGTGCCATGGATATTTTTAAATAAAGCCAAATTAACTCAAACCTAAAACGCATAGTATAACTATGACAACAACCTAGCGGATAGCTGTGAATGTCCGTACATTTGACATTTTTGTTACGGAGTAATGTCAAGCTCCGGCACGCCAAACGGGGACAGTAGAGTAGAGAGGGCTGTGAGAAGACATCAGCCAATTGCTCGTTGACCAACCCCTCTCCAGGATGACAACGCGACAGCAGCGGCCCCTATGTGAAGAGAACATAAGTGTCGTGCCCGATTGGTCGCGTCTCAGTCGAACAGCAGCATCAAGATTAGGCACTTGTATAGCAGCGACTTAGGGCTTGTATATACTGTAGAAATTTATTTATTATTTGTGTCTCCCTTTGCTTGCGACACATCTGTGTATCACAAAGTTAAGTATTGTATTTGGCCATTTTGTAATAAAACTCACGAATACGATTTGTTTGAATGTTATCTAGCGATACTAGAAAGCAGGGTCCCCATATTTGAAGACTAGGCAGGATTTAACAATTTTATATGCTACAGTGATAAATGTTATTATTGTTGATGTAATGTATCAATGTTAAGACAACTTGCGGATTCCTTTCTGGAAACTAAATAAGACATTTTATTTCCTGAATAAAAAGCCAACCACCGTTACTTTATCCAAAGGCAGAGCGTGTATATCTTGTCGTCATAAATATTAATGACAAATCCTTAAACTAACTAACTCATTTTCTTGAGCTTCCTCACTGCCTCTTTACGTTCATCACATATTCTCCCCATAATGGCATACCGCCTGACAAAAAAAAAGTGAAGCATCCAGAAGACATGGTCGAATGTCAATGTAACTTCGAACTCGTAGTCTCAATCTGCTGTTATGTAAATTGTGGTGTCACCGCCAGACACCACACTTGCTAGGTGGTAGCCTTTAAATCGGCCGCGGTCCGTTGGTATACGTCGGACCCGCGTGTCGCCACTATCAGTGATTGCAGACCGAGCGCCGCCACACGGCAGGTCTAGAGAGACTTCCTAGCACTTGACCCAGTTGTACAGCCTACTTTGCTAGCGATGGTTCACTGACAAATTACGCTCTCATTTGCCGAGACGATAGTTAGAATAGCCTTCAGCTACGTCATTTGCTACGACCTAGCAAGGCGCCATTACCAGTTACTATTGATGCTGGAAAACATGTACCGTCAAGAGCGATGTTCACCTTTTATGGATTAAAGTTAAGTATTCCACAGCTACGTCCTTTTTTGCTAGTCTCATTTCCTTGACCTGTTCCAGACCTCACGTCAGCCTGCGTGAGCTAAAACGCGTGCCTTTCGGCTTCCTCTCATAGTGGGTTGGCTGTCTTGCCAATCCACAACATAAATGATTATTTACAATTCTCTGTGCGTTACATTACTGGATATTATAAAGGCTAGGTTTCACGAAGGTAACAGTACAGTATCTGAACCATACACGTAACAGGTAAACATAAGACATAAACAATCAGGATGGAACTACATATTTTCGTTCATAACACGAGTAACAATCTATGGCTTTTGCATTTCCTGAATGGAAATTGGTATGACGCAGTCACTGTCCTGTTGTGTTGCTGCATTGCTACTCGTAGTGCTACGTCAAACCTACATTCTTCCTAATTACCTCAAAACTTCTCTTGAACATTGATTTTGTTAGGGTTTGTAGTTCTTGCAGTGAAATTGTCGTCCACTTTTCTCCTGTCGCTGTTTTCAGCTCACATACGGTTCAAACTGCCTACCATTGTGATAAACACGCCTTGAAAGTACTTCCCAAAGGTGTTCCAGACGGTTGCAACCCGAGACACGTGTAAGCCAGGACAAGAACATCGATATCTTTATCTCCAAAACAAATTTTTGGTTGTAGTACAAACATAAACAGATGCATTACTTTGTTGCAACATTAGACTTTCATCCCCTAGGTCTCTTACATTTCAATCAGCTGTATCTCTAGCCTCTTAAAGTACATGTTAGAGTTCATTCTAGCGTTCAGCCAAGTAATGCGTGACTTATCTTTAGCGCAGAAGGCTGCCCAAATTATAACACTTCTACCATAAAAATTTCTGCTTATTCTTACCCGCCGCTCTGGTCTTAGATCTTGCCAATTATACTGAAATCCATTCTGCCCATCTAAATCAAACTTCTTCCCATCGCTCAAGATCATTTTATCCTATTCTGAAGATCATGACATATATTATTAAGCAAACTCCAATCTAGCCTGTTACGTTTGGGTGTAGGAGCAGGATTCTGCAGTCTTTTCTTGAATTCAGTGTGTTTGTCATGAAACAAAATTTTTCGTACACGTCTGGCAGTTACTGGCAACTATAGATCAGCTACAAGTGGAGAAGAATGGCAATTCGCTCCCTTGTTTGGCTCAAACGTAATCTTCTCTATGGTTGAGGTAACTTTCTACTCTGCCCATATTTTCCATTCTGTTTATATCTTGCGCCCAGTCTAACGAAATTATCGATCACTGTACTTGAACAGTTCAACTCCTTGGCAGTTTCACGACTAGAGTGTCCCATTTAGCTGTACGCACCAGTTTTCCTTTCTCATTAGTTGACAATTGTTTTAAATCTGGCATTGTCACAGTAGTTATTTATGAACAGAACACGCACTGTCACGTGTCTGTTTCCTGCCTGCAGTAAAGTCACGTACGATCACAACAACACCGCACACAGCTGACTGCCTTTGTACCTAGTTCCATCCTCTACCACCTGAATCGTTGATGTATTCTTATATACCTTACTACTGACATAAAATGCGGTACCATTTGACTGCATTTGCGGTAGACTGTATTTCACATTATTGCAAAAACTTTGCGCACAACTATTCCAACGGACAACGTTAATTTTCCTGCAAATGTCCACGCGTTTATACCGATTTCCACTACTGCAGTGCTTTTCGTCTTTAATGTTGTTATCAGACCTGGTAGGGCTGTGTCAGATATTTAGTGATCACTGTGAAGGACAAGGAGATGCCGCGCAGTCATGTGAGACAGAGTTTTCAGCAACTTACAGACACTGGAAGGGCCCTTGTGCGACTTCGTTCGGCCGGCCGGTCAAATCGTGTAATATTCAGATTTGTGGGGCATTCGGAGGTGACAGTGGCAAAATGCTGGACGTCATGGTAGCGTGAGGGCAGTCGAACGCGTCTGACCACCATAGGGGCGGAACGCCGCGTTATGCTCCAAATGTATCGTATCTCCTTCACATCTACGCCTGCCATACAAGAACAACTACTGTAATCTCTGAAACACTCTATACCATTCCTAACTACTGGTCCGGAACATAGCAGCAGCCTGAGTGGGTAATTACCGTCTTATGGGTAGACTGCGTTAACACCATAACACAAGCTACTGCAGTTGGAGTGGTGTCTGGCCAGGAAGCATGGACTGCTGACGAACAGCGTTGCATTGTGTTCAGCAACGCATCGTGGTTCTGCACTAACCCAAATGACCGTCGTGTGTGACAGCGACTTTGGAAGAGCTTTCATTCTTCCACTGTTTTGTTGAGGCACAGTTGTGTCACTCGTGGCGTCATTGTGGGGAGTGCCGTCATGTGTGACTTCAGGTCATGGCTGATAGTGGTTGAGGGAACTCCGACGACAAAACGGGCCATCCTGCGTCCTAGTGTGTTACCCCTAATGCGACAGTATCGTGGTGTCATCTTTCATCAGGACAATGACCTTCCGCAATTGCCAGGTGTCTATGTGAACTGACTGCGTGGTGTTGAGGGACACTCGTGGCCAGAATGATCCCCAGATCTTTCCCCGATAGTATATATCTGGGACCAGCTCGGACATCCTCCCTTTCCCAGGACTAAATTACAGGATATCACGGGCCAGTTACAGTTAGAATAGTTGTGGGCCATGTTGGGTGAAACGAGGATACGACGGCTTTATGACGTCCTTCGCAGCCGAATCAGTGCTTGCACCCAGGCCAGAGGGGGTGCGACGACATACTAATAAGTGGGCTCATATCGCCAAGTTCTTTGCATGCTTGTCAGGATTTTGCAATCATTGCAATTAAAACACAAATATTCTCTCAACCTGTGAGGTTCCACTTCATTTCCTCCGTCCCTTCTAGGCACTTCACTTTTTTTGTCAGGCAGTGTACATCATTATCTGTTCAGGTCAAAGAATCTGCAGCCACTACTATATATAACAAAGCGCGTCTCCAGAAAGAGTCTTTCACTCTCCAACTGGGCTGCGATACTTTCAAAGCTAATGGCAGATTGAAAGTGTGATTTGGGCTGCGTCTTGAGTCCGAAACCTCGCCTCTTGCAGTAAATAATCTTACCGTTTGAGCAATTCAGGCTCGAATCAAGAGCCTTCCTCACAGCTTCAGTTCTGCCAGCACTTTACAAAGTTCGTAGATCTGCCGCGTACGTTGGAGTACTGACGCTACTGGAAGATATGATACCGCGGATAAATGGCTTAGCCACCGCCAGCAGGATTATTTACAAGTTGAATCACTCACTCTGTAGCTTAGTTTGCGCTGTTTTGAAACGTACGAATGAAGTGAACCAAATGTGTGCAGCGTCAAAAGTCAGGCATGGATGATCTGCTTGTACGCAGAGAGTCGAGTCCTGTATCCGCAGCTCGTGGTCTAGTGGATAGCGTTGCTGCCTTTCCATCACGGAGTGCCGGGTTCGATTCCCGACCGGGTCGGGGATTTTCTGCCCTTGAGGACGGGGTGTTTGTGTTGTACGCATCATTTCATTACCATTCGCGTAAGCAGCGAGTCTGGACTGTGTGAAGATTGGAAATTTGCACGGGCGCTGATAACCGCGCATTTGAACACCCCACAAACCAAATATCATCGTCGAATCCCATCGTACTCTGGTCAACGGAGAGACAAATTCTTATAGTACTTTCAAGCCTATTGAGAAGTATCAAGCTTCTTGTCTACCACGTTTTCTCAAGCTGAGATAAATCATCAGCCAAAAGATAACCCCATCGCTACAGACACGCTTTTCTTAATAAATCCATAACGGAAAGCAGTCATGATAATCTGTTCCGAGGCATAGGTACGGTTAAGGACGTTACGGATATCATCACCCTCGTGCTACCAGACGTCTTCAGTCCGTGTATCAGGGGCCCATACCCCACTGAGCGGAAACAAAGCTTAATTTGAGCAGTACCCGAGAACGATAAACCAAACTCATCAGGCGCCTGCAGACAGCATCAGTGTACTACCCGCAGTTTCTATAGTCGTGAAGAAAGTTGTTCACGAACAACTGACTGACTACCTAAACTTATAAAATTGACCATCTGGGCAAGACTCACGACTATAAGATCTCTGTACAAAGTTCGATGAGTATTTAAACTGGAAAGACCAAATTGTCACAGTATGAAAGGAATATCTCTCTTGCCTACATACAATTAAAAAAAATTAAAAATTTCACCGGAAATAGCACTAAAGCTAATCTAATCTTTAGTCATACCGTTTATTTTATAAATATGATGTATTTCAGCACGGCACAAGTAGCAACTCCTGACGACTCGTGAAACGCATGAGTGTATTGATAAGGTATATGTGGTATCTGTACTTGTGTGTAACATTCGGTTGTTTGATCACACCAGTCTTTCTTATACCTAATTATGCGACGTGATTCTTCATTAGGTTTAGTTTTAGTTTAGTTTCATTTATTTATTTATGCATTTATTTTACCTGGCAAGAATTTTAGTTATGTCATGTTCCGTAGATCATTTTCACGATTATTTTATGGATATGATGTGAAACAAGTCAGATTACAAGATACATATACACACATGAATAGTGCGTGCTTTTGGAAGGAAGGAAATATCAAAACAAAACACATTCCCCATTTAAAAAATAAAACACTGCACAGTTAAGAATTTGTTCACGCGTGACGGATTTCGAGAATTTATTCTCATTGTAAAGTGTAAATTTGCACTTGGTAATAAGAATGAATTCTTGAAACGCGTTACGTGTGAAAAAAAGTAACTGGTGCAGTATTTTATTAGTTAAATCATATACGACAGAGATACAGGAGACGTACAAAGCCTCCAAAAAGATGAACCAAAGTACGCTCCACTACAGACCGAAAGTTTCATTAGGAAAAAAATCACTTGGCTAAGGCTAATCCCTTTAGGTATGCAGAGAAACTGCTACGAAATTTGGGAATCAGGAAGAGTGGTTGTTAGCCGTTTGAAATTACAATGAAATGAATACCCTTAGCTGCATACACGCGTTGATATAAGTCAACGAGGACAGCTGATAATGTGTGCTCCGATCGGGACTCGAACCCGGGATCTCCTGCTTACATGGCAGACGTTCTATCCATCTGAACCACCGAGGACACAGAGGATAGTGGGACAGCAGGGTCTTATCTAGGGCACGCCTCCCGTGAGACCCACATTCGCGAATTATTGTCCCGCACTATATTCATATTGCGCCTGCCCATCATACTCATTACTCGTGACTTTACAGATACCATCTTCATATATATATTCCGAGTTTGAGCACCGGTCTGGCATAAAGTTTTAATCTGCTACGAAGTTTTAAGATGCCGCTTCTTCCAACATTTCGTTTGTTAGAACGCTTGGTTCTTCTGCGGCGTTCACTGTAAGACTTTCATTTCCAGTCTAGACGGATTGTCAACAAACAGTTGTAGTCACGCCATTTTGGTTCATGGAAGAACTGACTACAGCATCGCAGAATACGTGATTACTGCTGCTCTCACTCGAGCGAAAACAGTCACAAAACCAAATCAAGTAGTGGGAGAATACGCTACGAACTAGTCTCCTGGCACGATCGTAGGTAATGAACTGACTAACGATTCAGAATGAGATTCTATCCCAGAACGAGATTACACTTAGAACGTCTACCGTCATTATACAGGGAAATATTATAAACATCAAAAACTTTGTTCCCTATCAATACCATTGTATCCATTGCCACATACTCCTTCTTTAGGTAATTTCTACCTCCCGGCGTTCTTATTAATTGGTTTCAGTTTATTGTTATTAGTTACATCTAAAATATACCCCCCTCCCCTCCCACCGCCTTCACCCTTCATTAACTGGTACGTAATTCTGTCTGACTGCAGAAGAAACGGATGAAATTTTGTGCAAGTGAAGGAAATGTTATTCTAGTTGCATTTACAATTAGCACAACAAGAAAAGCTCTTAAGTTTTTGGCGAGCAATGCCTGACTACAAGTGAAGTGATAGCTTATAAAAACACAAATGCCTTCTTTACTGCTACTACTGGGACCCTGACCACAGAAAGACGTGAAATCATAATTTGTGTGTGTTAACTTCACGTCACTGCAGAAGATGTTCCAACAAGAACGGTTAGATTTTATCTACGTAGCCCAAAGTGGCCGGTTTTCGTCACCTTTCTAAAGCATGGATTGATAACCAGGTATGAGTATCTTCCGTAATGAAAATTAACGACTGCTGAGGTCTTTCATCAACACCGAACTTAACCGCTTGAATATGACGAGCAGATGCTTTATCGAAACATCCTGAAATTTAAGAATTACTATCCGACACAAAGACCATGAACCACAGCAAGAAAATTTAATAATACTATCACTTTCTCACTATATTTATTTACGGATTTCCTGGTGCTGCACATAGTTGGGTTGGGTTGAGCTGTTTGGGGGAAGAGACCAAACTGCGTGGTCATCGGTCGGTGCACATAGTTTCGACCTATCAAGATTCAGACTAATCCCAATTACCACACCAAATACTGGGTCACAATTATTGAACTATATAAAAAAAAACGTAAATTAGTTACAAACTACGGCGTGCACACACTTTATTCAACATGTTAACGTCAGTAGAGATATCTGGATTTATGTTATGGCATGTTCGATATGCCTGCCATCATTGGCGATGATGTGGGCAGACGAAAAAGCGAAATTCTGTGCGACCTGCTGAAGTGTCGGAACATCCATACTGTCGAGGGCCTCTTGAATAGCTGTTTTCAGCTCAGTAATGGTTTTGGGGCTACTGCTGTACACCTTGTCTTAAATACAGCCCCACAACAAAACATGCGCATGTGCCCAGATCCGGAGAATATGGCCGCCAATCGAGGCTCGCGCCAGTGGCCTCTGTGTACCACAAAAATGCTTCTCCAGGACGTCAAACACTCTCTTGCTTCGATAGGGTCGAGCTCCATCTTGCATGAAATACGTCCTTTCGAAATTACGATCAATCTGGATAATAGAGATGAAATCATCTTCCAAAACCTTCACGTACCGTTCGGTAGTCACGGTTCCGTCAAGAAATATCGCACCGATTATTCTGTGACTGCACATTGCACACCACACAGTTATCTGTTGAGGGTGAAGAGAAGTCTCGATCGTGACATGCGGATTCTCAGTCACCTAAATGCGCAAGTTTTGCTTTTTGACGAACCCATCCAAGTGAAAGTGGACTTCATCGATAAACCAAACAACACAGTGCATACCAATTACCATCATGCCCCGCGGCCAACTGTGCGGTTTGAACATCCGAATGCAAACCCTTCAGAAGGTCTGACGATTTTATTTCATATAGCTCAATAACTGTCACCCCCCCCCCCCCCAGCTCCTCCGCCAATCATTTGAATATTACCTGACAATTTTGCAGATTTTTTATGAAAGAATGAATGAGCAAACATGAAATGGATGAACTATAATAAGCGCCAATCTTTTCCCCTGTTTATATTATCCCTGCAGGCAACATCAATGTGCTATAAGATCTGTTCATTGCAAACGCAAAAAAAGAAAAAAAGAATGTAGTCAGGCACTTTTCGTATCCTGTTCACACAGACTGTATTCTATAATTATTAGATCATAGCAGAGTGAAATTTCTGCATGTGTAAAGCATATGCTACACAAGCGTTGCTTGTGCTGCAAGCTGCTGTTCGTGTGTACTTTGTTCTCGAAACTGAAATCCATACATACTTGTACAGCAATTAATTAAGTGACACCGTTGTGTATTTTTGGAAATACCATTTTTTCTATTTGGTACGATGATTCGAAAAAGGGTCCCGGCCCGAACGTAGTCATTGAGTAAATAAAAAAAAGTGAAATTTGCAACTTTGGCTGGTTTTTCGTTGTACTAAATTTTATCGGTTTGAAACTATGTCAGTTTTATGATTCTTTGGTTTATCCCGGAGTAGTTGTTGATCTACCTGTCCACGGGTGTACAGCCGGTCCATACTGTACAACGGGCACAATATTTCGACGATTAGACATGTGCACTGACAATGACGACATGTCTGATCGCCGAAATATTGTGCCCGTTTGACACTAAGGACTGCCAGTGCAGCCGTGGACTATGTTACTTTTACTTATTAATGTTGTGATAGGTGTTATAGATTTTAGATACTTGTCAGTATTTTCGACACAAAGCATTTTGTGTTGCCGTAAAATTTGTGGTACTTTCGTTTGACTTAATGTGACCTACGTTTGTCGGTCTGGATGCTTGTAGAATGTTGTCAACATCTGCAACGCTGTTTCCTCTTCGTTAATGTATTTAATGAGAAATCACTGTATAAAGTAACGATGTGAGCAAGTTGTTTATTAAAACGCTAGGGACCTACGACTGAATTTTGTCAGTGACAAAAGCTGTGCACAAGTTGGATGTCATTGAAACGGACTGTGAATAGCGTTCGTTTCAGCGTCTTTGAAAGGATGACGAAGACTTTCCGGTCTGTTTCCCTCAACTACCCCCCCCGACACCGCACCCGCCCACGCCCACCCCTCTCCTTTCCCCCCACTGCCGCCATCAGAATCGTTGTTGAAGTGTTGACCTTTAGGAAAGCCCGAGCTGGTTTCTCGGATCTCGTTAAGATTAAGTTCCCATTATTTCCACCTGACCCTCTTTTACTTTTTTATTTATTTTACGCGTCTAGTTCCTTAAAGCCAAATTAAGACGGAAATATCCATGGCCATGGGTCGAGTCAGTACATGAAATGAACAACAGAAAAATAATAATAAGTACAACGAAATATAATAAAATATATACGAATCCTGTGTAGATCAGAACTAAGAGTTTGTATTTGGGTAATCAACAATATAACACAGAAATTAGCTTCATTTTTCCAGGAATACCTCGACTTAATAGAAGGAGTGAGATGTGCGGAAACTCTTCAGTTTGGACTTCAAAGTGCGCGGATTACTGCTACACTATTTTAATACTTGTAGTAGATTACCGAAAATGAATGCAGCAGAATACTGCACGACTTTCTGCACAAAAGTCAGTGAAGTGCGACACAAATGCGGATGGGATATCTGCCTAGAATTAACTGTGTGAAAGCTCCTAATTCTTGGGAGTTAACTCATATTGTTAGCAACAGACGACATTAAAGAAGATATATACTGAGAGGCCAATGTCAAAATTTCCAGGCTCCTGAATAGCAGTTGACATACTGCCAGTTTATGAGCCAAAAAAAAAAACACTTTGTTAACAGCGAGAGTTACCCTGTCATATAATATCATATGTTGTTAGCAAATGAAAATAGGAAAAGTAGTGGTAAATATAGCGGCATTGTGTTTTTGAACAACATTCTGAACGTTGTATTTTCATGACAGCTTACTATTATCTGAAGACCAAGAAGTTTAAATTGTTCAGATTCACTAAGCATTTGCCCATTATGTCTAATCAAAATGTCAGGTTTAGTAGAATTGGTGTTAGAAAGTGTAAAACCTGTGTTCTGGTGTGATTTAGCATTATTGTCTACAACCCACGATATTTTTAATTGCACTATTTGACGCACTGCCTATGTTGCACACAATATTCTCCGCCACCAAGCCCGAGTCATCAGCAAACAGGAATATTTGAGAGTCACCTGTCGCATTAGCAGGCATATCATTTACATATATAAGAAATAGGAGTGGTCCCAGCACTGACCCCTGGGACACCCCAAACTTACTTGTCATGGCCATTTTCAGTACTGTGGAAAATGACTTTTTGCTGTTTGTTCTTAAAGTAAGAGAGGAACTGACTGTGAACTACTTCCATTACTCCATAATTATCCAACTTCTGTGATAATGTTTTGTGTTCAACGCAATCATAAGCCGTAATTAAATCAAAGAAGGCGGCTAGCGTTCATAATTTTTTGTTTAAACTATCCGATATGCTATGCAGAAAAAGAGAATATATCGTTTTCAGTTGTTAAGCCACGTCTAGAACCAAATTGTACATTTGACGGAAGTGATCAATTGCCCTTATATATACAGCCTTTCCTATAACTTTACCAAACAACAATGGCATACATAGAAATAGTCCGAAATTTGGCACATTATCCCTTTCTCCTTTTTTAATAAAACGGCTTCACTACTGCTTAGGAAACTGAAGATTTCTAAAGGAAAAATTACAAACATGGCTGAGTAATGTGCTAACACATGCAGCACAGTACTTAAGCATTCTGCTGGGTAAGTATTTTAGGAAGCGGTCTCAGAAAGACATTTTTTAAGAGAATTATATGATGCCCTACAGAAAATAAGTTTCTGTTTAATGCACCTGCTATATTCAGAATGTGATTATTAAATACTGTACATTTATGCGACTTATCAGCAACAGAAACATTTTACTATGTAGTGACTGTATACCACCGACTTCATGCTGCTGCCCAGACACTACTTTCAAGACTGATCACATTGTTTTAACTTTTTCCTGAGAATTATTAGCTATTCATTTTCCGTACCAAGTGTATTATGTCTTCCTAATAACATTTTAATTACCTTACAGTCCTATCTGTATTGGACTGCCCCATGTCAGTGGTGACTATTTCTAACGTTTTTATATAATTCCAACATTCTTACCCTACTAGTCAAAACCCAGGTCGAGTGTTAATGCTAGTACCCTGTTCTGAACGCTGATGATGATGTTTGGTTTGTGGGGCGCTCAACTGTGCGGTTATCAAATGGTTCAAATGGCTCTGAGCACTATGGGACTTAACATCTGAGGTCATCACTCCCCCAGAACTTAGAACTACTTAAACCTAACTAACCTAAGGACATCACACACATCCATGCCCGAGGCAGGATTAGAACCTGCAACCATAGCAATCACGCGGTTCCGCACTGAAGCGCCTAGAACCGCTCGGCCACCATGGCCGGCCGCGGTTATCAGCCCCGTACAAATTCTCAACCTTTGCTCAGTCCAAACTCGCCACTTTCATGAATGGTGATGAAATGATGAGGACAAAACAAATACCCAGTCATCTCGAGGCAGATGAAAATCCTTGTCCCCGCAGGGAGCTCTGAACCTTCTAAGTAACCTTGGCTCTCTGTAATATCCAGTTGGAAAACTGATTTGCTTTATGAAAGTTAACCAAATACACACCCTAAGAAGGAAAAAAAAAACAAGAAAGACGCACGATGGAGGAATTATCCGAATGGGACGGATATCGCTAGATGAGATGAACACGTACAGACAAACAAATGATCCCATCTTCGGAATGGGCGTAGAATATCGTCGACGTACCTGTGCGCTGTAACGGTGCCGCAGATGGCAACCAAAGGGTTCCTGCTATGCCAGACCATCACTCCTGGTTGTGTCTGCCCCCGGTAGCTGAGTGGTCAGCGCGACAGAACGTCAATCCTAAGGGCCCGGGTTCGATTCCCGGCTGGGTCGGAGATTTTCTCCGCTCAGGGACTCGGTGTTATCTTAATAATCATCATCTCATCCCTATCGAGGCACAAGTCGCCGAAGTGGTGACAAATCGGAAGACTTGCACCCGGCGAACGGTCTACCCGACGGGAGGCCCGAGTCACACCACATTTTATTCCTGGTTGTGGGGCCGTATGGCGGGCGACAGTCAAGTTTGTGTCCCACCTTCGTCTGGGGCGTCTCCAGACAGAACTTCGCTGGAGTTCATTTACAAGAGGGACTCATCACTGTAGACAGTTCTACTCCAGTCAGTGAGATTCCTGGATCTCAGGAGGACATCCAACGACTCCGTCAAAATATAGTGACTCTCATTTAGTCACTGTCTTATAGTCACTCACCGCGCACAATATTTTTATCACATATTACAGCGTGTGGTAAAGTCTGTGGCTCAAACCCACGACCGGGTTAAAATGGCTCTGAGCACTATGGGACTTAACTTCTGAGGTCATCAGTCCCCTAGAACTTAGAGCTACTTAAACCTAACTAATCTAAGGACATCACACACATCCATGCCCGAGGCAGGATTCGAACCTGCGACCGTAGCGGTCGCGCGGTTCCAGACTGTAGCTCCTAGAACCACTTGGCCACTCCGGCCTGCAGTCTTTATTAGGGAAATATTGTGAAGACATACATCTGTAATAGTGTTGCCGAGTGTATGTGTTATCCTGCCAATAGAAACAGGGATTCGTGTCGGAACGCCATAGAAATATCATCTAAACGGTCACCATCTCAAATGAAGTTTAAGGCACGAGCTATAAAAAGTCTAGTAGTATCAACCATTTGCTTTGAGTTGACGAAGAAGTTTCTGAGAAAGTACAGCTGGAGTACAAAATTGTATAGAAGTGGATCATCGACCGTACAAAAGCGAAAAAGAGGAAAATCGAACTTAACAACGTACTTCCGGATGTTCTGCCAAGTTGTTGTTTCCTTTTTATGTACAATGTATTTCGACAGTCTACCCCGCCATCTTATTCAGAAAAGCCAAGATAAAATGCAGGGAGCCCTACTGCAGTTAATCTCACGAACAAACATCTGGACGAGGATAAAGTGGAAATCCTTGCTAAACGGCTATTTTTCGCGCCAACTCCCAAAATGTTACCAATAGCAGATAATGTCAGTTCCGTGGAGCACGTTGTAGCCTCTCTTTTAACAGAAGTAGCAAGAGAAGTTCACCTCGAAACTGCAGAGCGCTTACCATAGCGCCATTACTAAGATCAAACACATATGAGCGACAAAAAGCAGCATTGAGAAATCTGCATGAGGACCAAGGAAACTGCAGTTCTGCCAGCCGACAAGAGCAACACTACAGTCCTAATGTCGGATGTGGGCTACAATACGAAGATTTTCGACTTTTTGAGTGACTTTGCATACAGATGTCGATCCTACGAATCAGATCGAGAGGAAGATAATGACTCTTCTCAGTGAGTCAGGCTTGCCACGTATAAGCATTAACAGTGTTGAAACACGAGCAGGCTTACTATCATGGCTAAACGGTCTTCTTAAGGTACATAAGGAAATACACTGAGGTCATGGGATGGCGATATGCAAATATACAAAACGCGGCAGTATAGCGTACGCAAGGTATAATAGGGACGTCAATTTCCGAAGCTGTTATTTATTCATGTAAAAAGGTTTATGACGTAAGAATGGCCTCACGACGTGCATTAACAGACTTTAAACGCGGAATAGTAATTAGAACTAGATGCTTAGGACATTCAATTTAGGAAATCATCTGGGAATTCAGTATTACGAACTCCGCAGTGTCAATTGTATGTGGAGAATACAAAATTTCAGGCATTGTGTCTCACCACGGACAAAGCAATGTCCGACGGACTTCACTTAACGACCGAGAGGAGCGGCGTTTTCGTAGGTTTGTCAGGCAAGTAGCACTGCGTCAAATAACGCAGAAATTAATGTGGGACGTACGACGAACGTACCCGTTACGGTAGTGCTGCGAAATACGGCGTTAATGGGCTATGGCAGCAGACGACTGACGTGAATGTCTTCACAAACAGAATGCATAGCCTGCAGCGCCTCTCTTGGGCTCGTGACCATTTCGGTTGGACTCTAGACGACTGAAAAACCGTGGCCTATTTAGCTGTGTCGCGATGTCAGTTGGTAACAGCCGTTAGTAGAGTTCAAGTGTGGCGTAGACCACACGAAACGATGGACCTATGTTGTCGACAAGGTACTGTACAAGCTGTTAGTGGCTCCATAATGGTGAGGGCTGTGTTTGCATGGCATTGACTGATACCTCTGGTCCAACTGAACCGATCATTCACTGGGAATGGTTATGTTCGACTACTTGGAGACCATCTGCAGCCGTTCATGGGCTTCATGGTTCTCAAATAATGATGTTATGTCACTGGACTACAATTTTGCGTGATTGACTTGAAGAACATTCAGGACAATTCGAGCGAACGATTTGGCCACCCACATCGCCCGACATGAATCACATCGAACATTTGTGGGACATAATTTGGAGGTCAGTTCGCGCACTAAATCCTACACTGGCAACACTTTCGCAGTTATGGACGGCAGTATTTGTGCCTTCTGTCGCCTTATTTTAATTCCTGTAGGATGCATAGACAGTAATACTGGTGCACCTACAGAGCACCAGGTTGAATAACTGAAACGCTTTCCCACCTTATATGTAGAGAATTGTGAACACCGTATCCGCAACTCCACCGGCTTTTCACACTGCTTCAGTCAATTGTGGCTCCAGGATAAAGACATTATGGTCAGTTCCGATGTAGCCTCCCTCTTTACGAGATTTCCACTTTCTGATTCCTTGGTACCGATCGCGGAGAAGTTCGATGTTTTCATAGAACTTTTTAGGCATGTTCTGTCACCTACTCCTTTCCTGTTCACGGAAAATATTATGAACGAACCGATGGCGTGGCAATGGGTAGTGTGTTATAATCTGTCATGACGAACCTATACACGGAACACTTTGAAGCAAGGCGTTAGAGTACGTCAAGTTGATACCAACGTGTTTCTTTCGGTACATGGACAACACGTTTTTAGTGTGGTTACATGTAGAGGAAAAGCTTCAAGAGTTCCTGGAACATTTAAATTCCATCCGTGGTAATACAATATTCACGATGGGTCTTGAAAAAGGTTACCAACTACGTTTCCTCGACGGTTTAGTTAAGCGAACAACAGTCGGATTCGTGGGTCACTGTGTATATAGTGATCTTAAGACACTTCACGCCTCAAGCCGGCATCATCTGTCAGAAAGAAATTCGGTGATAAAGACTCTGGTCCATACATGTCGAACATTTTCACATAAGGAGAGCCTCGCCAAGAATTACAACACTTTCGAATAGTGTTACGAAGGAATGCGTATTCAGATCATCGACTTGAACGGGCGATGCAGTCAAAATGAAGAACACATAGAAAAAGGCAGTGACTGAGACCGAGGAACAGGAGCCAAAAATCGCTCATCTACTGTATTCTGGCCCAGTATCCGGTAGTATATATGAACTACTACGGAAACATGGTACCCAGTGTATTTCTTTCTCTATAACTAAAACAAAAAGTATTATTTCCAAAATAAAAGACGCTCTAGGACTTCTAAAGCAGGGTGTTTATCGCTCTCCGTTCGACAGTGGCATGTCGTACGTGGAGCAGACTGTCAGAAAAGTAGTGGAGAGATGTGAGGAACAACAGCGACATATCCGACTAAAGCAACCAAGCAAATTAGCTGCTCAGAGCACTGCCTCGAATATAACACCCAAATGAAATAGACGAGACCAGTATCATGGTGAAAACGTCAAGTTTCTGAGGCAGCATAATTAAGGACTATATGGAAATAAAAATGTTAGAAAACTCAACAAACACGGACGGCGCTTTCAATTTAAATAACGCTTTGGTTCGGGGTCTCAGCTTATTAAAATCTCGCCGGCCATCACATCGGCGACAGTTGTAAAACGCTGATTAAATTGGAGTTTCACGGAATATCAGTGCGAGAGCAGCGTGAGACCAACAATAGCTGACAGTCTGGTTGGAGTCCAGGCTGTGAGTTCACATGACAGCGAAACTCGCTGCACCTGAAGTGGACGGCTGTATCGGTCATCGAAATACTGTGCACAAAATGAAATACAGCAGCCCGTCAGAACACCCGAAAGCACAGTATTAATAAATCGCTCCTCGAAAACCTGACAGAGCACTGATCTTACAAAAGGATACTGAAAATTAAGTGGACTAGGAATGATGAAGTTCTCCGCAGAATCGGCGGGGAAAACAATACGGTAAACAGTGAGTAGAATACGTCACAGGATGATAAAAATATATTAAGACACCATGTAAAAGCTATCACGGTTCAAACGGGAGCCGTAGATTGTGAAAGGTGCAGGAGAAGACCGAGATTGGAGTACAGCTAACAAATAATTGGAGGACTTTGGGTGAAAGTGCATTCTGAGATGAAGAGGCTGGGTTAGAAGAGAATTCCTGACGGGTTGCACCAGATCAACTAAAAGACAGATGATACAAAAAAAAAAAGAAAAGAAGCAGCTGTATTGGGAACATTGCAACACGTCGTGTAGTATTGCTAAAATAAGTTGAGACTAGCTGCAGTATTCAGTCTGTTATTTTTATACGAATCATTGTTTGACTTAAGTAGGAAAATTCATCAATGTGCTTGCATATTTTATTTGTGCTAGGAAACTACATTTGTATTAAACGTCATTCATAATTTGTATAGACCGTGTACATGGGCAGGCCTAAACATACAAAAACAATGCGTGTCATCACTCAACGATACCTCACGTGAGAGTCAGGCCACTGTTGTATCTACGGGAAGGACTCCATGCTGGAGCAACGAAAGATACCTAGAACTGGAAAAAAGCACAGATTGTTCCCGTTTTCAGGAAGGGTCGTAGGACAGAGGCACATAATTACAGAACTACGAGTATATCGTTGACCTCAAACTGTTGTAGGATTATGGAATGGGTTTTATGCTCCAGAAGTATGACGTTTTTAGAGGACAAAAATCAACTCTATAGAAATCAACATGAATTTCACAAACATAAAACCTGCGAAACTCAGCTTGCTCTGTTCGTCCAGAGATCCTTAGCGCTATAGACAACGGCGCTTAGGTTGATGCGGTATTGCTTGACATCGGGAAGGCATTTGACACCCTCCCGAGCCGTCGTTTGGTGAAAAATACACGAGCTTACCGGTTTCTGTATCAAGTTTGCGACTGGATTTAAGACGTCCTTTCAGACAGAACTTAACGCGTCGCTCTTAACGGAGCAAAATCGACACATACGAATGTAATTTCCGGAGCATCCCAGGGAAGTGCGATAGAAACGCTACTGTTTACAATGGACGTAAATAAACGTCACTTATTGCGCATATATTGGAAAGGAAATCCTCTATTGTACAGTTACACTATTGATGACAAACTGTTGGAAACAGTATCTACAGTAAAATTTGAAGAGTAACCATCCAGAGAGAGCTTAACTGGAATG
Source organism: Schistocerca piceifrons (assembly GCF_021461385.2). Lineage (NCBI taxonomy): Eukaryota > Metazoa > Arthropoda > Insecta > Orthoptera > Acrididae > Schistocerca > Schistocerca piceifrons. The sequence continues at coordinate 671,345,760 of NC_060139.1, forward strand.
ACCACATAAAACAAATAAAAGGAAACACAGAGGCCAAAACGAGATTCATAGAGAAACTCTTAAGGAAATGTAGCTCATCCACGAAAAAAGCGGCTTACAAGGCGCTTTTTCGAGTGATTCTTGAGCAATGTTCATCAATCTGGGACCATTACCAAGCAGAACTGACAGAAAACATAAGGAAGATACAACGAAGAGCGACGCGTTTCGCCATGGGATCGTTTAGTCGGAGCGAGAGCTAGCAACTGCTTGTATCATGAATACTGTTCGAACGGCGGATGAAGTGATTAAAAGATATTTATTTAATTCTTTATCCTGTAAGTAGTATAAATAAATGTAATGTATTACACATTTATTAATATTTTTAGTGGTCCACGCCAGTAGATACGAGGCGGCTTGGATCATCGACACAACAAAATTATCTACTCACTACTTGGTCGAATTTTCTTGTGAGACAAAATACTATGGGGTTTGAATCGTTAATAATTACACAACTAATAATGGGTAAACAGTGGTTGAACCCAAAACGAACGGGTCACGACTGCGTATGATCGTCGTACAGTATTTTTTTGGCCTATGACGTCATTCATACGACTGTTACGAATTAGATTTATGTAAAATTATGAGTTTGTGCTACGTAGGCTAGGACATTCATTCAGTTGTCAGTAAGTTTTATATGTATGCTCTTGATAAAAGAGCAACTAGAAGTCAGTCATTGTTATTAAATTTGATCACGTGAACACATTTGAGGTCATCAAAGCCCATCACTCATCATACCCCACCAACCTTATCAGTGAAGTTATCATCATAATTAATGACGGAATCAATATCATCAGTGATGTCATGTACCATATCAGTAATGTGGTCAATCAATAAATAAAACCAGTCAGCCAACCAATAAAATAAAGTTAAACAAATTGAACTAGCTCAATTGTGCTTTATGCCCCACCTCCACCTCTTTCCAACCAACAGGATCATAGTCTTAAAATGAGTTATGAAAATGGCCCCAGAAGTGAAAGTCAAAGATATTGTTGTGTATCGAGTTTCATTACCTCTGTTCACATACCTACTTCTGGCGTAAATAATTGTATGCACTACTGGCCATTAAAATTGCTACACCAAGAAGAAATGCAGATGATAAACGGGTATTCATTGGACAAATGTATTGTACTAGAACTGACATATGATTACATTTTCACGCAATTTGAGTGCATAGATCCTGAGAACTCAGTACCCAGAACAACCACCTCTGGCCGCAACAACGGCCTTGATACGCCTGGGCATTGAGTCCAACAGAGCTTGGATGATGGGTACAGGTACAGCTGCCGATGCAGCTTCAACACGATACTACAGTAAATCAAGAGTAGTGACTGGCGTATTGTGACGAGCCGGTTGCTCGGCCACCACTGACCAGACGTTTTCAATTGGTGAGAGATCTGGAGACCGTGCTGGCCAGGGCAACAGTCGAACATTTTCTGTATCCAGAAAGACCCGTACAGGACCTGCAACATGCGGTCGTGCATTATCTTGCTGAAATGTAGGGTTTCGCAGGGATCGAATGAAGGGTAGAGCAACGGGTCGTAACACATCTGAAATGTAACGTCCACTGTTCAAAGTGCCGTCAGTGTGAAGAAGAGGTGACCGAGACGTGTAACCAATGGCACCCCATACTATCACGCCGGGTGATACGCCAGTATGGCGATGACGAATACACGCTTCCAATATGCGTTCAATGCGATGTCGCCAAACACGGATGTGACCATCAGGATAGTGTAAAGAGATCCTGGATTCATCCGAAAAAATGACGTTTTGCCATTCGTGCACCCAGGTTCGTCGTTGAGTACACCATCGCAGGCGCTCCTGTCTATGATGCAGCATCAAGGGTAACGGCAACCATGGTCTCCGAGCTGATAGTCCATGCTGCTGCAAACGTAGTCGAACTGTTCGTGCATTTGGTTGTTGTCTTGCAAACGTCCCCATCTGTTGACTCAGGGATCGAGACCGGGCTGCACGATCCTTTACAGCCATGCAGATAAGATGCCTGTCATCTCGACTGCTAGTGATACGAGGCTGTTGGTGTGCATTTTTTTTTCTTTATCGATTTTCAATTCTTCCCGAAGGTGGCGGGCTGGCAGCAGCTTAGTACACTGCTCTACAACCTACAGACTTTTTTAAAAAACGGAAGAAGAAAGAAACAAGAAAAACAGGTGATAAAACAGTGACTTAAAGTGTAAAATGGCGGAAAAATTGCGGAAAAATGCGGAAAGTTAAAACAGAAAGCAAAAGGGGCTTGGCAATGTTAATAAAATACACATGAATCAGACAAGTAACATAGTAGACACACAATTAAACATGGCGACAGTCTGGTTTCTGTACGCAAGAGATAAAAAATCACACCCAGCGACAGTATGATGACCGTTCACAACACTTACCAAAAGACACAATACGGAACACTCAGTGTAAAAACACTCACTGTAAAACATTGCACGAAAATGGCGGCACAATGATGACACTTCCAAGCCAAAGGCAGTTGGGGGAGGGGAGACCTGGAGGAGGGGGAAAAACAAGCAGGGAGGAGAGGAAAAAACGAAAAGAGGGGGGGAACAAAGGAGGGAAAGGACTCATAAGGGCGGAGAGGGGCAGGGCAGACGCGAGGGGGAATGAGAAGAGGTAGAGGAGGGAAATGCAAAAGTACTCGGGGAGAGAAGGGGGCAGAGAGAGGAGGGGAGGTGGGGAAAAAAGAGCATGGAAGGGGGGTGGGAGAGGGGGCCCGGAAAAGGACAGAGGAAAGGAGGGGGAGTGAGGATCAGAGTTGATTGGGATCCAGCACGGCGTTGTGTATTACCTTCCTGAACCCACCGATTCCGTATTCTGCTAGCAGTCATTGGATCTCGACCAACGCGAGCAGCAATGTCGCGATACGATAAACCGCATCGGGATAGGCTACAATCCGACCTTTATCAAAGTCGGAAACGTGATGGTACGCATTTCTCCTCGTTACACGAGGCATCACAGCAACGTTTCACCAGGAAACGCCGCTCAACTGCTGTTTGTGTATGAGAAATCGGTTGGAAACTTTCCTCATGTCAGCACGTTGTAGGTGTCGCCACCGGCGCTAGCCTTGTGTGAATGCTCTGAAAAGCTAATCATTTTAATATCACAACATCTTCTTCCTGTCGGGTAAATTTCGCAGATGTAGCACGTCATCGACGTGGAGTAGCAATTTTAATGGCCAGTAGTGTACCTCTGCACTTTATTAGTATTATGTAAAAACGATGCATAAAACTGGTACCACTTTCAGAGATATGAATTACATATGTAAAACGGAGTACCGAACTCCGTGCACAGATATCCTTGCATTTAGAACATTGAATACTGTACACCTTACACATGCGATCTCTCCCTCTGTATTTCATACCTGAAATACTACACTCCACACACACATGTGATCTCCCTCATACAAAGTGAACATTTCTCTCCATATTTCATACGTCAAATACTGTACTTCTTAAACACACATGATATCTCATACAAAAGTAATCGTTTCTCTCTCAATCACACTTAACTACGTATTTCATATGTCATTTAGTGTACTCGTTACACACATGTGATCTCTTTCTCTCACACAAGGTAATCATTTCTTCTCTCCCAATTCCCCCCCCCCCCTCCCCTCTGTGTCGCTCCGTGCATTTCTCTCGTCATTATAACATACTATTAAGGGAATGAAACAAAAAACAAACAATATAAAAAAAATTACTACCAAAAATTTTCTCTGGAATTTTTACAATTTGTACTGTCACAAAAAGTGGAAATCTGCTTTAATGAAATCGAAATAGCACCGAACTGCAGTTTTTGGGCAAACAGTACAGTATGAATAATATATCTTTATTGTAGGAATCGACCAACTTCTTATACTGTAACTAGGACAGTTCTGTGTAATAAATACAGTAATACGTATCATACACTTCGAAAACAGCAAATTGTTGAGAGTCTATAAAAACCCTCTCAGTTACTTCTGGGAAAGCTTTTATACGACCAATGACTTGAACTCTTCCGAATAAAACTAAGAGCCACAACAATGTTCCTTTAGAGATACAATATGAATATCTCTTGTTTTTCCTCCGCACGATACTTCGTGAATAGAAACTGACATTTTTGTATGTGTAAACAGTTACGCATGAATTATTTCGAAATCAACTGTTTCAGTGTTATTCAGTCTTCTGTGATTATCCTGCACATGTTACTGCTGTAGAGGAAGTCGAGCTCAGTGGGACCAATGGTCGAAACTCTTGTCGACAGATATATCTTACAGTTTTCCGCCGCTCCAAATTTGGTGATGACGCATTTCGTTGTCAACATCGAATGGCGCCGCCCCTTCTCCAAAGGCGACAGTCCTACTGTGCTTATTGCTCTCGCCAGTTTCTTCAAGTTCTATGATGCTGAATCCTCGCTTTCTTGTGTTACAGCTGGTAACTGATGAGCAAAATATAGGTTCTTATTAGTAGCAGCGAAAGTTGTTATTGCAAAGATGCCGACTGCATTGTTGATGCTGCTATTATGTCAGAACAAAAATGTGTTAATTACAATGAAGATGTAACTAATATTGAACCTTCTCCAACTCTTTAGGAATCTGTAGCGTTTGTTAACCTGAAAGCAGCAAATGCTTCATTATCTGAACAACAGGTGACTTCGAGGGCTATCGATAATGCTCGCCTGTGGAAAATTTATTTCCAAGAATAGATTTAAGTGCTATGATTTTCATGTAGACGTATCTCAGCTTGTGTTAAACTTCCACCTTCTCCTTTTCACTCTCTGTGTGTCAGAATCCCATTTTAACTCGAACAAGAGCAGTTTTGTTGTATTACATTTAGTACCAATGAAGAGTTTCGGCATATAAAATAGATTGTTAATATATATTTTTGTACTTTGTTAACAGCGAAATTGTTAAAGGCAGACCTTGGTGTAACATATTTGCGTAACTTCCTCCTAGTTTGGTACACCAATTTCCTTTTAGTATGATTGTACACTTTCTGCAAAGCAAGGGCGTTTAAAAATGTTTTGTACAGTCGTCTCTACTTTTTTAATTTTTTGCAGGAGGAGAATGAAATATTTTATGAAGATACTTGGAACATTTAGCTATACATTCAGCATACTCAAAGCAGCCTCCATCAGCTGTGACGCATCTGGCCCATGATGTAAAGGCACTTTGGTAAAATTCTGGGGATTGACTTTTACACCAACGCTTGACACAGGAAATAACGTCTTTCTTACTATCAAATGTTTTACCGCCCTGGTGGGCATTCAGGTGACCAAAGAGGTAAAAATCAGATGGAGTCAAGTCCGAACTGTAGGGAGGATGAGGAACAAACCCATTTTCCTGATTTTCTCCTGCATCACAAGGGCTGTATGGGGTTTGGCATTGTCATGGTGCAGTTTGATGAGCTAATCCTGAAGCTGTGGTCTATGGGTCTTGATGGCACGTCGCAGCTTGTCCAATGACAAACAGTAACGGTCCCGGTTAATTGTGGAGACAGGCAGCAAAATTCAATGAAAATGACACCACACTGACCCCAGAAGAAGGACGCCATCACCTTTCGGGCTGCTGTTCAAGTCTTGGTTTCTTCTTCCGAGGGGAACCCGGATGACGCCACCCCATGGATTGGATTTTGCTCTCAGGTTCGGACAAAAACAACCATGTTTCGTTCTCGGTAATGAGCCGTCAAAACACTGTTTCCATTCTTCAGTAAAGGTCTTCGTGAGAACCTCGCGCAGATTTTTCTGCTAGTGACTGTATCAGTGATACCACACTACCCAATGACAAATGAGTCATTTCAGCAAGCTGTCGTGTTTTCACACATCTGTCATTTTGGATGATTTGATCAATGGTCTCCTTATTCACATTATGTACTGCTGTCGGGGGTCTTGTAACACCACAAGAATCCCGAAAACCCAAATAAGAATGTCATGATAATTTAAAGTAGGGAACAGTGTTATCCTGACAGGTACGACAACTTTGACAATAATATAACACCTTAAAGTTTTGATGAACACCAATTTCAATAATTACTGAGTATGTCATTATATAAAGCAAGAAAGAAAGTAACGCTATTTTTAATTAGCTATCAAACATCTTATTAATAACTACAAATCAGTACGACGAAAGTTAAGTCCAAAGTAATATGTCGGTCAGAGATAACATTTATTGTGAAAGAGAGTTGTAAACGCGGCGAAAAGGAAATTCAATGCGTCTACAATGCTCGATCATGGAAAAGTTAGTCGCTTGCTAGCTATCAAGTCGAGAGAGAGCACCGTTTGTTATAGTACTACAAACGGAACACTACGAGATTGTTTCTATTAAAAAAAAAAGGAATATTGTGTGATAGTGATGCGCGGACTTTGTTCTCAGTTATTCTGACTTGAGAACTTGAACTGAAGTGATATTCCGATAGTATGCGACGAGTTAATGAACTTTAATTATTGGAGATATTATTGTTGGACTCAACCTTCATCAAAGTGAACAGTTACAACGAAGAATGGACATAGTATCGAAGACTGCAATACCTGATTAGCCTGGAGTAGGAAACATTAATACGACCACACGATGATAATACAAATACGCCGACTGTAAAAGTTGTCGTAATTGTCACGATCACCGAATTGAAAAGAATCGTAATTGATCTGATCTATCAGTGTGCATGTGGTGTGATAATTATAAACTAATTGCTAAGAAGGAACAATAAAATTGCTTGTCAGTAATGGAAATCTCACGCGTTGGCTCCATCATTAATTGAACTGTGTGATAGTTGATGATCAAAATTAATTAACTGTGAACATTTTAATTGAAAGAGTGACTTGCTGAACATTGAGCATTGTTTTGCCGAAATAATATCACGACGCGCGAAAGCAAGATAGCATTATAGATTATCTCTGGATTTGGGTCGTGCCGTGGTGAACAATTGTGCCTAGTAACGTTACAACAATTACTGATACTGAGCCGCAAATGAATTTTTCCTCGCTTCAGTGGTGTGACGAATGATTAACTCAATACTGCAATAACTAACTAACCGGGCACAGCAAATCATCATAAAAACATAACAGACAATTAAAATCAGCAGTTCGCATCGCTGAGAAGACTGTGTGGACTCGCAAACGGACTTCCATACATTACGCGAGGAACAATTTTCTTTAGAGTGTTTCAGGTGCTGTTTCACGTTATCCGATGGGGACGACCATCACTGCGCGTCGCGTCTCCATTCCACCGACCGAGCTGTAGCAGTAGCGGCTCAACATCGACAGCGACAACAAAAAGGGGAGAGGGGACGTCACAGTGTACGGCATCGTGAATTGTCCAGTAGAGAGAAATCACCTTCTTTAAACCTCTGCAACCACTGCTGGACACTGCTGCGATACACTACGTCCTGCCGGTCTTGAAGAGGAACTCTATCACCGACTGTTGTCGCAACCTGACATTTACTTCATGGTCCATTATGGCTCACCTGTAAATAGAAGAAAATACTTTTATATACCAACGTATAGCTAAGTGTTCCAAGTATGTTCACAAAGAATGTCATTTTCCTCCTGCAAAAAATTAAAAAAAAATTTGAGACGACTCTGCCAAACATTTTGAAGGCCCTTCGCACATTATAATGCATGGAAAAATAGCACTCCCATCTCTTCAAGGAAACAAATTTTCCACAGGCGAGCATTATCAATAGCTCTCGTAGTAAACTGTTCAGATCATGAAGCACTTGCTGCTTTCAGGTTGACAAATACCACAGCTTCCTGAAGATTTGGAGGAAGTTCAGTATTAGTTGCATTCTTCACTGCAATCAGCACATCTTTGCTCTGAGATAATAGAATCTACAAAGTCTTTAATCTTCACAAAAATCACAAGCAAATGCTTGGAAGACTACGGAGCTGGTACAACCCATGGATCATCCACTTCTTCCCATCGTTTCAAGTTTCTACCATAATGGAGATACACAGCTTGATCTTCATTACCAGTATAAAAGAATCGAGCTTTAAAAAGATTGTTTGCATGCTGCTTAACAGCTAACGATCAGTCAACTGAGGGATGCTAGTTTCGCACCATATCTCTTGAATTATGGATGAGCTAACCCTGTATAGCTTTTGGATTTTTCGCATATAATGTGTTGAAGTGCATAGTGGTGCTGATTCAGGAGATGAACGCGCGCGTATTTCTATTGTAGATGAGGATGTCTACCACCTTATGTGTTAAGCTTAACAATGGAGAAATCAATGCAGCATTTTACTATTGGTTTCAGACAAGCGTTTCCCCATTCTCGGCAATATATGACTATTAATATCTCTTATGGATCCACCCTGTAGAAATCTTTGTGGTTGCTGGATTTCATGTGTTTTTTAAGTAAATGTCGATGTCTCAAAACTGGTTCATAGCGATTATTTTTTAATGCAGGACGTATTCTCTGGTTCTAGAGACTGGTGGTTTCCAGTCGGATAGCTAAGGTGCAACAAGCCCCTGAGTGAAATTGCTGAAACAAGTTAGGAGTTGATTCTCTGTTGTTGCAACTTTCTCAACTTGCTTACTGTCAGAAGACATGTTGTAAGGAAAAATAGTGATATGCACATGTACAAAGGGCGGCAGTATCGCGTACTCCAGCTATAAAATAGCGGTGCATTGGCGGAGATGTCGTGTGTACTCAGGTGATTCGTGTAAAAAGGGGTCCGACGTGTTTACGGCCTCACGATGGGAATTAACAGACTGCAATCGGGGTATGGTAGTTGGAGCGGACGAGATGGAACAATCCACTTTGGAAATCGTTAGGGAGTTCAATATTCCGAGATACATAGTGTCAAGAGTGTGCCGACAGTATCAAATTTTAGGCATTACCTCTCACAATGAACAACTTACTGGCCAACGGCCTTCACTCAGCGACGAAGAGAAGCCTAACGGACAAACAATACTGCGTGAAACAATCACAGATATCAATGTGGTACGTACGACGAACATATCCGTTAGAACAGTGTGGTGAAATTTTCCGTTAATAGGCTGTGGGTGCAGACGACCGACGCGAGAGCCTTTACTGACAGCACGACATCGCCTGCAGCGCCTCTCCTGGGCTTGTGACCATATCGGTTGGACTCTAGACGACTGGAAAACTACCATTACCGTCGATAAAAGCTGATGGCAGGGTTCGAGCGTGGCGCAGACTCCCACGAAGCCATGGACCCAAGTTTTCAAGAATGCACTGGTGGTGAGTCCATAATGGAGAGGCCTGTGTTTACACGGAATGGACTGGGTCCTCTGGTCCAACTGAACCGATCGTTGTCTGGAAAAGATTATGTTGGCTTCTTGGGGACGATTTGCAGCTGTTCATGGACTTCATGTTACAAACAACGATGGAATTTTTCTAGATGACAGTGCACCATGTCACTGGGCCAAAAACTTTCGTGATTGGTTTGAAGAAAATTCTGTGCAATGAGAGAGAATGATGTGGACAACCCATCTCGCCTGGCTTGAATCCCATCGAACATTTGTAGGACGTAATATACAGGTCAGTTTGTGCACAAAATCCTGCACCTGCAACACTTTCGTAATTATGGACGGCTCACTATTGCTCAATATTTATGAAGGGCACTTCCAGTGACTAAGTAAGTCCATGCCACGTTGAGCTACTGGACTACGCCGAGCACAAGGGGGTCCGACATGACATTAGGAGGTATTTCATGACTTTCGCCACCTCAATGTATATTCTGTGTTACAGAATCTGTGGCCCTTCCGATAGAGCAGCAGCAATAGCGAAGAGTCGGCAGTAGCAGGAGAATATCTCAGTAGGCTGAAATTTGTTGACATCTTTGTCGTCAACGTCAGTTTGAGACTTGAGTAAAGTAGTATTTTATGTAATTACGAATGATGGATGAGCCATGTATGAAGTGTGTTAAAATCAGTGATAACAGGCTTGAGCGGTTTTATGTGAATTCAGCTTTTAAAAATCGAATGTGTATTGCCATAATTGCCAATCATGATGGGTTCAAAGAACCCAAATAATTTCGTGGAGCATGTCTCCTAGTTTTCACCGCAGAGTGTGAGACCTGAATCGGCCAGTTGAGATAAACATCTGATCCCTCTGTATGTTGGTAAATGGTTCAAATGGCTCTGAGCACTATGGGACTCAACTGCTGAGGTCATTAGTCCCCTAGAACTTAGAACTAGTTAAACCTAACTAACCTAAGGACATCACAAACATCCATGCCCGAGGCAGGATTCGAACCTGCGACCGTAGCGGTCTTGCGGTTCCAGACTGCAGCGCCTTTAACCGCACGGCCACTTCGGCCGGCGTATGTTGGTATTGCCAAGTCAGCTGAAATTTGGGAAATGTATACGAACATCAAGAATACGCCGTTACACGAACATCAAGAATACGCCGTTACCACCATTTGACGACATCAGTGAATGGTACTCAAACAACGTGACTTTCGAGAAAAACTGGAAATTTCCAAGAACGCTATTCTGGAAGGGCTGTAAAAGAAATCATGAAACTTCGTATTAATGTAAAGATAAATAAAGGATTTAATGAGGCATCACACAAATACCTGTCAAAAATGGTTTCGGACAAAAGAGTCTGTCACAAATGTTGATTCAAACAACGACGGTTAGTGCTTCAGATGGTCAGTTATAGCCTGTTTGTATCCAGAAAATAACCGTCTGAGCCACAAATATAAATATCGTTCATATTCATATGCATTAAACTCTGCGAATATTTCCTAAGTACTGAACTGAATAGTCTCTGAATACTAGAGAAAAACACTGTAAATGTATCTGTTAATGTGTACCGTATTCAGTACGAGTGGCTCATTATAGGGGGGACAGGGAGGAACATAAAGGAAAAAAAAATTTCAATTGGTTCCATTCCTTGTGCCAAACATTCTAGACGTGACAAGCATGTGAATCTCTTAGCCTTACACAAACACAGAAATTTATAGTTTCTATTACATTAAGCACTTTTTGAGGCTTTAACAGAGTAGCGTCACTGCACATACTAATCCATTGTGGTATGTACACGATGTTTATCCTATTTTCATCCTAAAGAGACGTTGGTAGCGCATTTGGTTGACTGTTCACAGTTCAAACCATTCAGAAGTATAATATTCCAAGTAGAGAAAAAGTTAATAAATTTCAAGTTGCATAGCAAACAATTTAAGTTATCGTTCGTCATTTACGTAGACATCGACTGCTTGCTGCAACCAAGTGTTAGTCACAAAATTCATCAACCAAGTATTAGTCACAAAATTCATACACAAATACTGTATAGTATGACTCTCTATGTGAAATGCAGTTACAATGACGAATATTCAGAGTTTCAGCTATGAGTGCAATGCATATTCCTTGGAATTATTAGAAAAATACCTACTTGTTACCTTCAGCTCTTCGGGTTTTAAGTATGAGACGCATTTTCCCACAGAGCACGTCAGAAACATGAAGAAATCAAAAAGCGAAATTTTATGTTGCTCAGTATCCCACTGTCACAGATTTAGCGAATGTTTTGTATTTTTCCACAGTCTTTGCAATCGCGGAAACATGACCTGGTTTTATTTTAGCTGATTCTTCCACTCATTCGCAGATATTCACCATTTTAAAGTTTGCGTTGTAATTCTTTTTCTTTTGAAAAACAATAGGGACCGTAAAATTGGTTACATAATTTAAACTGCAGTTGTCATTTGCAGCACCTTCCAATGTGCCTGTAAAATAGCAGTGATACCTTTGTTTAACATCTGTTTTCGTGAACAACTTTTTGCACATGTTGCAAATTTAGGATGTTGGAAACGCTTCTTTAACTTCGGTGCTAATAATCATCTGCTCGAGCAGCAACCAGCAGATACAAATCCGACATATTTAATAAGTGACGTCTTGCTTCTGCCTGATGTCTTTGAAAACTTTGGTACTCTCTTTCTTAAAACATACAAAATAGATAGCGCCTCTTCTGTGACCTTGCCTGACTTGGCATGAGACGTGTTGCTGAAAACCACTAAAGTGTAATTGCAGCTTATTACCAACAATGAGCAATTACCGTTTGTTGAGCATGTTATTAGTGGTGGTACTTGTTCATTTCCCCCATGGACATACAAGTACCAATTACAGGTTCATGGTTGACTATGACGAAAATAAGGATTACTTCATACCTCTATCTTAAGTCTGTACAGCTCTGCCATGATATAGCACCTACCACACACTGATTTTGCATGGGTGCCTATCGAGTGTTTTGAAGTAATGAACGTACCTAATGATTCAAATTTAGTCTATATTTTAGCAACAGATCTTGAGTAGGTGGAAAATTTGTATAAATTTCGCTCTGCTCTGCATTTATGTCCAGAGAAAAATGTACCACCATTTAGCATCAACAAGCCAGGTGTTCGAAAATAGCTCAGTTCCACATTATACGGTAGGAAAATTATGTGATTCACAACAGAAATTTAAAGTAGTGTTTGAGGAATAATCTTATCGCACCCAAAATTCACCATGTATTTAAATTTTGTCAATCAGCCTGGATGAAATCTGACAAACATATGAATGCAAAGATCTCTAAAAAATACAGTTATCTCGAAAAAATTGTTAAAACTTATCAATAACCCTTTTAGTAAAAACTATTCAAAATGTCCGGAACATAAGCGATGCAAAACTAGTGGTAAGTTTGGAAGAGAGATCTGGAGCTACTGCTGTAATTATAAGGCCTAATTTCAAGCACACCATTCTAATTAAAGAAAATTTAGTTGCACTTGAAATGAGAAAAATTAACATTTTTCCTACAAACCTATAGCTATGGGAATGGCTTTTCTTGAAATTTCCAAGACCCTGCTCATAGATGGTCATTATAACTACACGTTGAAGAACTATGACATAAAAAAATGTTAAAATGTGTTACACTAAGAAAGATAGCCTAATATACGAGTACTATATAAGCATTTCAAATATTTATGATACTATTAAAAATGAAATCCATATGTGATTTGACCATCTTATTGTGACAACAAAAAAAGGCATGTGGGTTTAATGAAAGATGAACTGACAGAAGGGATAATTACCGAATTCATAGAACTAATAGCAAAAATGTATACTCTGGAATTCAAGATGGAACACGTAATTCATAAAGTGAAACGCTCATCTGCAAAACGAGTAACCATTGATGATTATTAGGAATGTTTGTTAAGTGATATTGACAAAAGAACGAGTCCCAGTAAGAAAGTGCCAAGCCACACGTCTGCGCTTTTGAGATAAAGCAATTTTAATCCTTGATCAAATTCCCGAATCACATAAAATATTAAATTTTCATAGCACACATGCAATATGTTTCTCTGATAACATGTACTATATAAATATTTATTAAGATTATAACTGATTATAAACAAATGTTTATTTACTTCCTTTATTAAGGAATAATATTATATTTCAAACATAGATCAACAATGCCCTGAAGTACTTTTTCTACATCATGATCTCCATTATCTTCCATCACCAACAGCAGTAGTCTACAAGTTGAGATAAAAATCGTGGTAAATTGATGAGACATATTGCATTAGCTTCATTGTTTCACTGGGCTTGCTTTTCTTAAATTTAACATATCAAATGTATTCCTTTCTTAGAGTCATGCTTCTTCCTTGTAGATACCTCCTCAAACCCCATGTTCATTCGTTTTTCAAGTTGATAACCAATAGGTTTGTTTGTACAAGCCTGAAGCATATAACCTCTGAGAATTAATGCTCAACTCCTGTTACACACTTTCCTATTAATGTTAAGCAGCCCATTTTCCATCCCTGTTATGTTACAGAAATCATTACTTTCCATTTTTATGAGACTGAACTTGTGTTTAAGATCACAAGACTCAGTTATTTCTCTCTAATGTGATGGAGAGTACACGTTGGATAGTTCCCTCTGATATTTCTCAGTTTCAGCAGAATCTCTAATATAGCGCAAGTAAGTGTGTTTGGGAAGAGATAAATAATGCTCACTTTCTTTAGAAGGCTTTCATGTATCAGGTAACTCCAAATTGCCATTGTATTCCAGTTCTTATTCTGATCCCACGCAGTTTTCAGAAAATACAACAAGTGTTTTTGCAAAGATGATTTTAGTTTTCAAATACTCAGAACGAGAAGTAGTGTCACTGTCCTCGTCATTGTTTTGATTGGAAAACTTTAGTTCCTTTCTTCAAGACATTTCATCAAATTCCTTTTTGTTGCCTGACATTGACTTGCAGTTAAGGAAGATACATCAAGCATTAGGGCAAGAACATAAAACTAAAAACAATGCCTTTTCTTGAATTTTTCACAGAAACTCTTGACATAATGATCTTCAGAGTAATTGTCTTATGAAATATTGGCCTGTCCTACCCTCGCAGTATGGAGCGGGAGTCCCGCGTGCCATTGGATATTAAAGGGCGACTGAGTAACATGTGATAAATGCGCCATCTGTACTGAAATGAAGAAAATGCTTCAGATAAAAGGTATGTAGATTTTCCCGTAGGCTCGTAATCTGCAAAAAAAAAAAAAAAAATGGGGGGTTTCCATTGAAGATTTCAAATTTTCCCCCCGCCACCCACGCACGGGGTGTGGTGGCGGGTCGAAAGTGGTGTCGTTGGACCTTCCGCTCCGAGATTACAACTTTTTTTTTGATACGATGAGCAGTTTTCGAGATATTTCAATTTCTTCAGTTAAAATGAAAAGTCCGTATACGTGAGATGAGATTTAATGAGTAAATATTTTAATAAAGAGACAGTACAGAATGCAACGTGTCACAGTTTTGAGGTAATATGTTACAATTTCAGGACCTACTTGAAGTAGTTATTTTCATGACATCACTTTTGTTGGCTTCACCACTCACAACCAGACGCGTTTAGCCTAACCTCTTCCTCGGGTCATCACACAGATCAGTATGTCGCCACTACTAAGATTTCGTAGTTATATTCGCTGGCTTCAGCAGCTCACAACAAGCAATCACTTTCCATCCTCATTGGGATCAATGTACGCTAAAGATCCTTCTGTATATGTCTACATTCCGTAAAATACATCATTATTACTTTACATCAAAGAAAACGCCCAGTATGTGTCGGTTCAACTTATTTGCAGTGACAATGGGCGCGGTATAATGGCCGCCAGTAGAATGGCGAGAAAAGGAATAAGTGCGCCAAAAATGTGGGAACTCTTCAGACACAACTATTTACTCTTGGGACATAAACTGAGCCAGAAGTTGGAAATAATGTGAATCAATACTCATCCGATCAAATGACATTATTCCGTTGTTCCATTATCTAGGTTTTATCGCTTTGGCAGCACGTATTCGTGTTATGGCATTTACATAATTGCTGAGTCATTTTAGAATTTCACCTCGCCTTGCAATTACCTGATTACGGAGATCCGTTAGTGTTGTTTTGATACTGACAGGGTTCGCGAGAGCAACATTCAGTTCTGCAGCGACTATTGCAGCTGTCGTTCTCCTACACTACTGGCCATTAAATGTGCTACACCAAGAAGAAATGCAGACGATAAACGGGTATTCATTGGACAAATATATTATACTAGAACTGACATGTGATTACATTTTCACGCAATTTGGGTGCATAGATCCTGAGAAATCGGTACCCAGAACAATCACCTCTGGCCGTAATAACGGCCTTGATAAGCCTAGGCATTGAGTCAAGCAGAGCTTGGATGGAATGTACAGGTACAGCTGCCCATGCAGCTTCAACACGATACCATAGTAAATCAAGAGTACTGAATGGCGTATTGTGACGAGCCAGTTGCTCGGCCACCATTGACCAGACGTTTTCAATTGGTGAGAGATCTGGAGAATGTGCTGGCCAGGGCAGCAGTCGAACATTTTCTGTATCCAGAAAGGCCCGTACAGAATCTGCAACACGCAGTCGTGCATTATCCTGCTGAAATGTAGGGTTTCGCAGGGATCGAATGAAGGGTTCGTAACACATATGAAATGTAACGTCCACTGTTCAAAGTGCCGTCAATGCGAACAAGAGGTGACCGAGACGTGTAACCAATGGCAACCCACACCATCACGCTGGGTGATACGCCAGTATGGCGATGACGAATACACGCTTCCAATGTGCGTTCACCGCGATGTCGCCAAACACAGATGCGACCATCAGAACCTGGATTCATCCGAAAAAATGACGGTTTGCCATTCGTGCACACAGGTTCGTCGTTGAGTGCACCATCGCAGGCGCTCCTGTCTGTGATGCAGCGTCAAGGGTAACCGCAGTCATGGTCTCCGAGCTGATAGTCCATGCTGCTCAAACGTTGTCGAACTGTTCGTGCAGAGCTATGCGGATAAGATGTCTGTCATCTCGACTGCTAGTGATACGAGGCCGTTGGAATCAAGCACGGCGTTCCATATTACCTTCCTGAACCCACCGATTCCATATTCTGCTAACAGTCATTGGATCTCGACCAACGCGAGCAGCAATGTCGCGATACGATAAACCGCAATCGTGACAGGCTACAATCCGACCTTTATCAAAGTCGGAAACGTGATGGTACGTATTTCTCCTCCTTACACGAGGCATCACAACAACGTTTCACCAGGCAATGCCGGTCAACTGCTGTTTGTGTATGAGAAATCGGTAGGAAACTTTCCTCATGTTAGCACGTTCTAGGTGTCGCCACCGGCACCAAACTTGTGTGAATGCTCTGAAAAGCTTATCATTTGCATATCGCAGCATCTTCTTCCTGTAGGCTAAATTTCGCGTCTGTAGCACGGCATCTTTGTGGTGTAGGCATTTTAATGGCCAGTAGTGTATTTTTCGTCACAATTCTCTTCAATGGTCGTCCATCACCATCGCTCAACAAACATTTTCGTCAGCCTTGTGATTTAGTGGATGATGTTTTTCTGCTTTTACTGCATGTGGTATAAGTTTTCGGTACGGTGTCTCCTGAAACACCAAACCCTTCGGCCACCTTAGTTATGGAAGCACCCACAAAACGAGTACCAACAATTTTCCCACATTCGAATTCACTTAGCTACGACGTAATGCTCTCACATCTGGACATAATACACTACTGACACTTTCAACTTATTGACGACATTGCAAGATGCCATTCGTGTTAATATACAGTATGCAAGTTCTGGGCTTCGCTAGCGTCTGCATTTGTGTTCATTCACACATTTCTCGCTGTGTTTCCATATTTTTGTCCGCCCCTGTACAACAATGCGACGTATCCGCTCTAACTGTAGATTTAATCATACGTCCAGAGTATTACAGGCCCTTCTACATGTGTCCCATCTATGACGTGAAGTCCTTAGAGTGGACCTGATCTCACACTGCAGTCTGCAGATGATGCTTCACGCTGTAAAGATACAAGTAGAAACGACGTATGGCCAGGTAACGTCTTTTTAGTCCTCCACTGTCAACTGTCGGTGTTTGTGTTACGTTGTAGCAGTGTTACGAGGAAGGGTATCCTGGGTGCAACTCCGCTTCCAACGTTCATCCGATGTAATTCCATTCGCACTGCCAATTCGGAAACGGGTCGGGAAGGATCTGCGCTGATTTCTGGAAGCAGGTTCTTCCTAAAAACGAACCAGCACGTACAGCAGTCGTTCCATTTGTTCACGAGTGTGATCTGTCCACAGTTCTAACATGAATACCTTTTGGGCGGAGGCGTCTACCACTTCAGTCATAACCGGGAACGTATTCTGAGCACTACGGCAATACACATGCAAAATTCACCGCAGGCTGACGTTCGGTATGCCCAGCATCAACAAACCTCCCTTTTACGTTCCATCGCGTGTGTCCTGCACTCCATTTTACACGTGGCAAATGCTATACCACATCTGTAGGATCTATCAATGACTGCCTTCATTTCGGATGTAGTTAACGACCACGCTATTTCGTTCAACTATTTGAGCATCCACCTGAAGCTGCGATTAGCTTTGCACACCGGTGTTTTAATTTTGTCTCTTCTGAGTTCATATACAGTGTGTCCAAATCTCCAGCGTCAAAGGGTTATAATCACTGTATTTCGAGACGAGGAACTTGTTCTGTCCTGCAGTCGGCGGGAAAAAACTAACAGTCAATTTGAACACACTTTATTATACTTAAAAATGTGTATGCCAAGAATTAATTCTTGGCATACACTAAGTTTTAAACGCAAGAACAACCAGAAAACTCCACAACTCTTGTGGTGGCAAACCTAATAAGGAAACAATGGAAAAAAATACTGACCAAAACGTAATCTACAAAATACAACGTGCTACTAAAATGCTACAGTGAGTGAATACAATGTTAGAGACGGCGTAAGTACTGGCCGGAGCTGTTCCTAGCGTTCGGTAAACACTGCCGGTTTGACGGTCAAGGCGTGCTTATAAAGCCATGTCGGCGGAGTGCTACATGAGTCATATGAGTTCCGATTGGTGGAACACTACTACATGTTGTCTGGCGAAGTAGTTCCTCGTTTATTTAGAAAGTCTGTTATTGTTTCTGTCCGCTGGCGATGTTTCTCTCCGCGCTCCTGAAAGGGGGTCGGTAACCCATCTTGCATGTCGGTTGTGCGGGTCCTCAAACCACTACGACAGACCCAATGGCCGGAAATAAATTTTTCAGTCAGTATAAAACTCTGAATGAGCAAATTCTATTCAGTCACATGTGTGTAAACTGATAAGGTTTTGTAACAATCAGCTGCCTGCAACGTCGCGTCGACGTTGGCGACACCATCTGCAAGTGGATTATGATGTAGCGAGTGGAGTGATCCAGCGTTCGTCACATTAATTATTTGCTGTTACTATGAGGTTAAGACGTTTATGTCAATGAAATATTAAATTTTGACATCCGAACATTACTTCCTGATCCCAGAGTACTCAGTTTAGAATCCTCCATTACAAATCGGCAATGCCTGACAAAAAAGTTAAGCACCCTGAAGGGGAGCAGGATACGAAACGAAACGAGAGGATATGTGATATTATCTCCGGTCATAAAATTTCCAAAAACTTTGCAGTATGAGCTCACTTATCAGTACGTCGTTAAATCCCCTCTGGCATGGAGCCATGACTTTAATTCGGATGGGAACGATGACATAAAACCGTTATATTATCTCCTGAGGCAGGCTGGCCCACAACTGTTCAACCTGAGTGCTGGTAATGGGACAAAGCTGACATCCGAGCTCGTACGACACATATTTTATCAGGGAGAGAAGTGGGTGTCTTGTTGGTAACAGGAGCACGCAGACAGTTCACAAGAGACTGTGGAAGAGCGCTGTCCTGTTGACAAATAGCACCACGATACTGTCACATGAGAGGTAGTACGCAAGTACGCTGGTTATCCGTGACGTACCGTTGCTCCCCTCAATCACTAATATCTGCAATGAAGTATTACTTTATATATATATATATATATATATATATATATATATATATATATATATATAAAGTCTGGTCTTTCAGACATTTCCGAAAGAACAGACACCATTTTTGCAGCCACTACTAATGAAGATAAAAATGAATGACAGACGTTGGTTGCGAGTGGGCTGCATTGATGTAAATCATTGTGGAAAATTGAAAATTTGTGCCAAACCTGGATCTTCTGCTTACTGGGCAGATGCTCTGATCACTAAATCATCTGGTCACAGTGCTCATCGCAACTGTTCTGATTACCCTAGCACAACTCTCATCAAACCCAAATTCTTCTCAACTTATCCGCACACTTCGAATATAGTGCCCCTTGCCCTCAACCAAGACGGACTACGACCAGTCGTCTTTTGAAGAACTGATTCCTATGAAGTTCATACATGGACTGTCTATCCTATGCAAGTAAAAGTCATTTGGAACCATCACTGTGAACAAATACGTAAAGGGGCCCACACACGAGCGACGGATCGCAGCGACCTGTTGTATGCGATATCGTTTGCAATCGGTCACTGGCCACATACACAAAAGCGAATTGCGAAGCATTGCAGTCAGCTTTATAAACGTCGCTGTGTCCAGAAGTCTGCTATCGAAAATGAAATGCTATGTTTAGCAACAGTTGCAGTTGATTTCCTTATCCCATCGAATACGCGAAAAACGCAAATTACAAATAGACGAGTATTATAACTGGTTAAATTTGTTTTGAACTGAGGGCTACTTTATAGAATATACTACATTTTTCACTGACGGCGAATGGGTTGTGTAAATCTTTGCAGTGTATCAACACAATTCGTTTCACGTTTATTGGTCCACAATACGTATGTTATTCATTAGCCTCGTTGTTCAATTGGAAGTCTCTACGGCTACACAATTTACTTGATGTTTCTATAGAGATGTTTTCAATACCAGCACTACTCATTACCACAACTCATGTTATAAATTTTACGAAGGAGAATTCGTTTATATGAAATGACACAGGACTTGAGTATAACTGTATAATAAATTTGTGCTGAACATTCTCCTAACATTACGATTTTGTTTAGAAGAAAAAGACTGTAACCCTTACAATTATTTCATAAACAATTCAATATGATAAGATGGAGCCCATTGAATCGCGACTACTTGTACTACTACATTCACGAGCCAAGGAAACTGGTACACCAGCCTAATATCGTGTAGGGCTCCCGCCAGCGATCAGAAGTGCAGCAACACGACGTGGAATGGACTCGATTAATGTCTGCTGGGCTGGATGCAGCAATTTTCATTTTTGCTGCCACCAAACAGGCCAGAGACACACAAGCTCGAATTTATCTCCAGCTTTTTAGAAGGAGAACCTTCGATGCGTATGAGACCGATAGCAAGACATGTCACTCCATCGAAGAGTTCCAAAATGCTTTTCTATCTGCGTATTTGTCGGAAACGATTCAACGAGGCATTAAAGACCAGCTAATCAGTTTACCCAATTTTGAACACTCTAATTTTCCCACTATCACCAATTCTTTTGAGTATATGGTCCAACAAAATCAGTACCTGACCGAACGGTACAGCCCATATGCGCTCATACAATTATGCATCCACGTTCATTACGAGCAAATGAAAGTATTCCAGCATTCAGAGACTTATCACAATTACTAGAAATTCAGCGATCGGACTATTCATTTGTCAATAAGAAATTCAATAACAGCAATCAAGGTAACAACTCATTCAGTTACAACGAGCAATCCCGCCCACCCCATAGCAAAAGAAATAAAAGATTTGATCCCGATAGAGAATTTTATGGACTTGCTAACAAGAGACAACATTTTGATAACCAATGTATTCAGCAGTAGCAACTATATCAGAATTTCGACGCCAACAATCACAGTTTCCATCCGCAATTCTTGCCACAGCCGCGGCAGCCCGGAAATATCCAACAACAATACGGTCGACAAGCCCAAGAATGTGCCACCGCCCTGCTTCATCAGTACAGCCCAGTCCAGTAATTTTACCCAACCCCAAAGGAATAACTTCTCCCACAAAAAATAATGGTTACAGTCACAGCGAAACAATCAACAACAAAGAAATTTTCACCACAACCATGAAGGGAATAATTAACAATTCGAGCGTAATTTTGGAGAAAGCAAGTTTATCACAATCAGCACCAGCAGTCTCACTTAATTATTAATGAACCTAATGCTCTTTTCCATCGACCGCTGCATTCTGCAGACCAAAACAACCGTACAGTACATATACTTGAACCATCATAGCAATGGTTTGCCACCAATCAGCCCAATAGTAATGAATGCCTAGAAACTACCGACGTTGCTCGATCGGAAAGCGTGAAAGGCGATTGTGCTACTCATAGTACCGTTCAACAAAACGTCATAGCCTTCGACGACATTAGGGACACATTATTACAAGAGACACCAAACTCAAAAGTTGAATTTAAAATTGGTTTGTATTTATTTCTTGCAGTTATCGACTCTGGTTCACCAGTAACAGTGATACATGAAACAATACCCCTAAGGAAGAAGATTATGACATTGTGCAGACGATCAACAGTAAGGTGAATGCACGTAAATCTTCGACCGACGAAGAGCGCCAACAGGTGCAGGATATTCTTTTACAGCACTCCGAAGTATCTGACAATTTACCATGAACCATGTCCAGTTTTGTTTACCAATTCCAAGTAAAACCGCATGATACATTCAAGGCAAAACATTATTCCAGTCCGTTCCTCTATAGAGATCAAGTCAAGCAAGAATTTCAGGCTATGTTAGACCAAGGTATCATTGAACCAGCCATTAGTCGATATATTAACCCTCTTCACGTTGTTAACAAGAAAGATTGCTCACTTCGTCTTGTGTTGGATTCACGTCAGATCAACGAAATCATCATTACTGAAAGCGATCTCCCGTAAACGCTGGAAGAGCTCTCACAAAAATTTCACGGAACTTCAGTCTATTCTATTCTGGACCTAAAATGTGGATTCTGTCGAATTCAACTGCATCCTAATTGAAGAAAATACACTGCTTTCCTTTGTTTCGGTAATTGTTATCAATTTTGTAAATTGGTTTACAATTAGCTCCACTGCTTTCATCAGTGCGATGAATACAATTCTTTCAAATGAATTAAATGACAGAATCACCACTTACATTGACGACATTGTGATTGCAGAAGCTCATTGGTCGGAAAATAATTCTGTTCTTGGTTTGCTATTGCAAACTTTTCTTACAGTCGGTGTTACCGTGAAGCTCAGTAAATCTCATTTTGGCAAGACTTCCATTAAATTTCTAGGTCACATAATTTCGACTGACGGCTTACGCCCTATCCCGACAAACTACAAGTCATCCGTGACATTACAATTCCGTTTACCAAAAAAACAACTTCTCAGCTTCCTCGGTTTGATCAACTCTTTTCGCCGTTTCATACACCACTCTGCACTAGGTACCCGTTGGTTGTGTCATCTTACTGATAAGAATACTATCTGGTCGTGGGACGACCAAGCACAGTCCGAGTTTCTCAATTCAAAGAAGGCTTTACTTAACGCTCCACTTCTATCACATCCTGAACCGACAAAGAATTTTTCGATTGCTACAGACAGTTCCAAGACTGCTCTTGGTGTCCATGTATTTCAGGAAATAGAAGAAAATGGTGCAACTGTTAAGAAGAACATGGCATTTACTAGTCGCATCCTCACATCAGCTGAAAGAAATTATTCTGTCATTGAACTCTAAACATTATGTGTTGTTTGGGCTTTCAATAAATTTCGTCACTTTCTCTACGGCACAGATACAACAGTATACACAGATTACAGAGCTATTCAATTTCTGTTAACTGCTAAATTCTCACATCTAACCACTATCTTAAAGTCTTACATCCTATGTGTAACAGAGTGCAATGGCAACTGCTACTGCGCTCCGGGCGCCACTATTTACAGTCGATTCTGCCACTCAAGCAACATCTTTGGTTCAGTGGTGTCAAAGATACAATCTATTCTGCATGTGATAACCATTTCATGACATTTTTCACGAAATAAATTACAAAATCAGGCTCCATGTACAAGTGGACCCCTCACATTCTCATCATTTCATCACCATTCGGGAAAGTCGCGCGACTGGACAGTGAAAAGGTTTGGGCTATGTACGGGCGCTGATAACGACTTCCCACAAACCAAATGTCATCATCATCAACAACCATTAACAGCCGTTACCTGACATCATACCCGTGCTTCCCTTACCAAGATGCCAGGAGGAACACCGTTGTGCCTCTCCAAAATACTGGAAGAATTACACCTCTCCTTAGTTTGCCGTCATACTCACCTACGATGGTCATTTGGAGTAGAGCAGAAGAGCGATTTGTCGTTGAACACAGTGTGATGCCATTCATCGACAACCCATGCTTCCCAGTCACGGCTCCACTCCAAACGCACCAGTCTGTGTTGCGGTGTTGAGGTCAGTCTACACATGGGACGATAATTCCCTAGTCCAGCTGCAGGCAGTCTCCGACAAATGGTGCGAGATGATACAGAAAGTGGGAGTGAGTCCAGCACTTGTTTTCGGATGGAAGGCACTTATGTGGAGGGATTACGATGCACTTTGTGGACAACACCACCATCCTTACTTGTGGACATGATACGTGGTCCGCCGAAACCTAGATGAGGAATACGCCTGCCCTCAAAGGCGCATATAGTCCAATATCGAATCACACATCTGGATATTGCACGAACTGACCAGCCGACCAAATGGTCCCGACGATGAGGTCCTAAAAGTACTAATGCAGTCTTGGGGCCGTTCCATCTGTCTCTTTGTAACTGTAATTATTTACATATCCGCTGAAGGTGTTTGCGTGTACGATTTTACATTCACGTCTGGCCCTGTCTTGTGGCTCCTTAACTTTCTTGTCCACTGTCAAAGCCGGACAAGGGAATTACCGTGGCAAGTATAGACTGCCGTTAATACCACAACAAAAATTGTTGAGTTTTGAGTAATGCTGTGACCGGGACGTATTAGTTGCTGATGAATGTTGTCGCACTGTATTTAGCGAATCGCAGTTCGTCACTACCCTGGTGTCCTACTGAGAGGTCACGTTCTTCCAATGGTGTTATCGTGTGGGAGCCATCGGGTATGACATTATCATGGTGCCATTTTTTAACAGGACAGTTCTCGCCCACACGTGGCACTGGGATCTCTGAACTGTCTGCAAGATGTTGGGTTACGATTGTGGACAGCAAGCTCCGCAGACCTGTGCCCCAGAGAACACGTGCGGAACATCTCGGACGTCTGCTCTGTTCCAATGCCAGCATCCAGGGATTTCAAGGACTAGTAGCAACACTTGTGGGCCAGTTTGCCTCAAGAGAGGCTACAGCAGCTTTATAACTGCCTTATGACAGACTTCCCAACCGAAACAGTTGCTGCATCCAGAACAGAGGGCGTGCAACGTCTACGGCCACGTGGGCTCATACCGCCAAGTTCTTTGGAAATTTGACGCCATTTTGTCATAACTGCACTTCCTCCTCTTTAGGGTGCGTCACTTTTTTTACAGACTTTGTACGTTGAGAGGAGGCTGAATCGTCCTTTATAAGATTTCACTTACACGCTAGACCCGTATGGCTATTTTCGAGGAGTATTAGGGAACTATATTCAGAACGCTCAGTGTATCTGGTTTGAGAACTTATAGGTTGCAACGATCGTTTATCTCTGGAATCAGGGAACACTGAACAGTGATGTCTGTGCCCATACCACTATTCAGTGAATTGTGTTTTCATTCTCGTAGGGCAAAGTTTGACATGCTCTTCCTAAAGGACATGTCCGTACACATCTATCGGTACTCAGAGCGCGCGCCAAGAAGTTCGTCAGTTCTCCTGCTCAGCACGATTCCCACATTCGTTCCATGGTAAACATGATTGTAGTGCCTTGTAGCGCAGCGGTCCACAATCCTACGACAACTACCGCTCTCCACTTCACCCCTCTGCCGCCCCACACCGAACAACTCTTTCAGGGTTACTGTGCGGTTCGCGGCCCCCGGTGGAACGCCCCCCCCCCCCCCCCCCTACCCACCGGGGAACGTCTCGCACCAGACGAGTGTACCTCTATCCCTATGTTTGCGTGGTAATGGTCGTGTACGTAGAGATCTTGTTTGCGCAGCAATCGGCGAAATAAGGGGAACCAGCCCGCATTCGCCGAGACAGATGAAAAACCGCCTCAAAACCATCCACAGACTGGCCGGCGGGCCTGAAACATGATTGGTCAATGACGGAATAGTTTTTCTGATCAGGTATACATCCAATAGCATTTCGCTTTGTATATTTATGACAACAGATAAAAGCAGTCTGGGACACCATTTACCAATATGACGTCCGTCTTCTCTCCGACCGCGTCTACTTACGGCTGCAACATTGTAAAGAGAGGACAACAGACATTACAGCTGTTGCTTGGGAAAAATTTTAGATGTGTGTGTTTAACAGTGTATTATGGTCATGTTTACTGTGGTTACATTGTATACGTGATATTTAATTCGTGTTAGACTCTTCAAGGTGTTCGTTTTTCAGTAATGAATTTGGATCTAACTTAATAAAGGGTGAGACGGAACCATCTACCTTCAGCTATGAAGGAAACGTTTCCCGCAAAGAGATGGTGCACAAAAGTAATACACCACTGGCCATTAAAATTGCTACACCAAGAAGAAATGCAGATTATAAACGGGTATTCATTGGACAAATATATTATACTCGAACTGACATGTGATTACATTTTCACGCAATGGTGGTGCATAGATCCTGAGAAATCAGTACCCAGAACAACCACCTCTGGCCGTAATAACGGCCTTGATACGAATGGGCATTGAGTCAAACAGAGCTTGGATGGTGTGTACAGGTACAGCTGCCCATGCAGCTTCAACACGATACCACAGTTCATCAAGAGTAGTGACTGACGTATTGTGACGAGCCAGTTGGTTGGCCACCAATGACCAGACATTTTCAATTGGTGAGAGATCTGGAGAATGTGCTGGCCAGGGCAGCAGTCGAACATTTTCTGTATCCAGAAAGGCCCGTACAGGACCTGCAACATGCGGTCATGCATTATTCTGCTGAAATGAAGGGTTTTGCAGTGGTCGAATGAAGGGTAGAGCCACGGATCGTAACACATCTGAAATGCAACGTCCATTGTTCAAAGTGCCGTCAATGCGAACAAGAGGTGACCGAGACGTGTAACCAATAGCACCCCATACCAACACGCCGGGTGATACGCCAGTATGACGATGACGAATATACGCTACCAATGTGCGTTCACCGCGATGTCGCCAAACACTGATGCGACCATCATGATGCTGTAAACAGAACCTGGATTCATCCGAAAAAATGACGTTTTGCCATTCGTGCACACAGGTTCGTCGCTGAGTACACCATCGCAGGCGCTCCTGTCTGTAATGCAGCGTCAAGGGTAACCGCAGCCATGGTCTCCGAGCTGACAGTCCATGCCGCTGCAAACGTCGTCGAACTGTTCGTGCAGGTGATTGTTGTCTTGCAAACGTCCCCATCTATTGACTCAGGGATCGAGACGTGGCTGCACGATCCGTTACAGCCACGCGGATAAGATGCCTGTCATCTCGACTGATAGTGATACGAGGTCGTTGGGATCCAGCACGGCGTTCCGTATTACCCTCCTGAGCCCATCGATTCCATATTCTGCTAACAGTCATTGGATATCGACCAACGCGAGCAGCAATGTCGCTATAGGATAAACCACAATCACGATAGGCTACTATCCGACCTTTATCAAAGTCGGAAACGTGATGGTAAGCATTTCTCCTCCTTACATGTGGCATCACAACAACCTTTCACCAGGCAACGCCGGTCATTTGCCGCCTGTGTTTGAGAAATCGGTTGGAAACTTTCCTCATGTCAGCACGTAGTAGGTATAGCCACCGGCGCCAACCTTGTGTGAATGCTCTGAAAAGCTTATCATTTGCATATCACAGCATCTTCTTCCTGTCGGTTAAATTTCGCGTCTGTAGCACGTCATCTTCGTGGTGTAGCAATTTTAATAGCCAGAAGTGTATTTCGTATGTTCTCAGAAATCTTTGAAGGAAGAAGGAAACACAGAAAAATGGAGTCATCGTCTTTTTAAGAGATGCCACCATAACCGCTATAAAAAGGTTTTCTTAATTAGATATTAAAATAAACATTAAAATTTCGCTAAAATAATCTCGCTTTAATGTATGTTTAGTTACAAACATTAAAAAATAATTTGACAATCGCGGTTTACTGAAATTGATCTGCGGAAATGTAGGCAATTGGCGTAGCGCCAAAAAGAACATGTACAGGTATTTTGACCTTCGCGTGACCGGTACCACAAAGGTCAGGTTAACATAACCGACTTTTAACCTACCAGGAGAACTGGTGCGCACTGGTAACCTTTTCATGTCGCTACTTCTCAATTAACGATTATCCCTCAATTAATAATATTGTTACTCTACGTTGATCCAACGACCAGTTTTCGGAAGGAACTCTGCATGTTGAAAGGTAAAGTACCTGGTACTCAACCTAACGTATATCATACCTTCCCAGCTGCAATATAATTCTTTCCTTTTAGTCCAATGGTTTTAATTATCGGTTTAGTTTTTATTTGTAGTCCTAAAATAACTCTTTATCATCAATTATACACTCACTCGAGCAAGTTTTCATCTCCGCTGCCAGTTCACTTTCAGAGAAATAAATGAAGACCAGGAGCATCGGTATCGGGAACTGAGAAAACGCAAAAAGAGTATCTCTCACATACTACGAGCAGAAGAACTTTGGGTTTCTTTGCCTTGTTTATATATACGATGCAGAACCTGTGCTGAATCGAGGAACCGTTCGGGGCCTGTACCAAGCTCAACCGGGTTACATGCGTTGGTTTATCTATGTATTTCCGCCCTTTATTTGCTTTGGATTCTTCCTTGGTTGCTCCTGTGTATAATTGCTCATTGTAGTCGACATACTAATGCTCACTTTCTTATTTTAAAGTCTACACAGAAATCCCTTCATGAATGAAGACGAAGCAAATATTCCTGAATTAGAATCAAGAACAGCTGGCAACATAAGTAACTTAAAAGTACATATCGTCAGTGTAGCAAAAAAGGTTAAACGAATAAAGGCAAAATGGTTCAAATGGCTCTGAGCACTATGGGACTTAACATCGGTGGTCAGCAGTCCCCTAGAACAAAGAACTACTTAAACCTAACTAACCAGCCGGCCGGTGTGGCCGTGCGATTCTAGGCGCTTCAGTCTGGAACCGCGTGACCGCTACGGTCGCAGGTTAGAATCCTGCCTCGGGCATGGATGTGTGTGATGTCATTAGGTTAGTTAGGTTTAAGTAGTCCTAAGTTCTAGGGGACTGATGACCACAGATGTTAAGTCCCATAGTGCTCAGAGCCATTTGAACCATTTTTTGAACCTAACTAACCTAAGGACATCACACACACCCATGCCCGAGGCAGGATTCGAACCTGCGACCGCAGTGGCCACGCGGTTCCAGACTGAAGCGCTTAGAGCCGCGCGGCCGCACCGGCCGGCAATAAAGGCAAATCCACTAGTGCAAAGTGTATACCAAACAGTATGCTGATACAATAGCTCCATACTTAGGTATTACTCGCTCGATGACATATTCGTACCTAGACTGGGAAGTTGCAAGAGTCAATCCGGTACTCAAGGCAGGAAGTAGGAGTGATCCGCTGAATTACAGAGCCATATCACTGTCACAGATGTGCAGTAGGATTTTCAAACATATACTATGATGGAACATTATGAATTACCTCGAACAATAAGATCTATTGACAAATAGTTAGCATGGTTTCAGACAACACAATTAGCTCTTTATTCACAAGATATAATGAGTGCTATCGATTGTGGATCTCAAACTGATTTCATCTCTCTAGATTTACAGAAGGCTTTTGGCACTGTTCATCACAAGAGAATTCTAATGAAATTGTGCGCCTAATGTTCATGGAGCGCATGGAGGCTTGCACAGGTGCATGGAGAAATACATCAAACCAGTCTTAGACTGAAAACCACCACCACAACAACAACAACGAGCATTGTTTCAGTTGAGCAACTGGATTCGTGATTTCCTTTCAGAAAGGTCACAGTTCGTAGTAACATCAATAAAACGGAAGTGGTATTTGACGTTACCCAACGAAGTGTTGTATGTCCTCTGCTGTTCTAATCTTGTAAAAGATTTAGGAAACAATCTGAGCAGCCCTCTTACTTAGATTGTTTGCAGATGGTGCTGTCATTTGCCGTGTCTTAGTCATCATAATATGAAAACCAATTGCAGTATGATGTAGACAAGCTTTCTGTACTGTGCTTAACCTTCACGCGCTCGCGCGGGCGGTGAAGTGACCGCCTTTTTGCAATTTCGCGCCATACTTACTCCACAAAAATAACAGGCGGCAGGAGGGACATGTATTCTCTAGTTGCACCTGTTTCCGACAGATTCTGCTCAAAATTCGTCCAAGTCGCACCTCTCTGCCTCTCAGGACAAGTTCAAATAGGTCCGAACACGTTCGGCGGTCAGTTTACCGCCTTGCGAGTGCTTAGAAGACTTTGTTCTATTCGTCTACTTCGGAATGTAAGTATTTCTTTTTGTAACTACCCTGTAATTCCTCAATTTTATAGACTCTTCAAATTCTCTAGTGAATGTGCACTACTTTCTATAAATTTTGCCATTCACAAATTCAGTTTTTCTTTCTACTTTAGCACTTCGTTATTGTAAGAAATTTCTGTTGCAAAAGTAACAATTATTTTTATTTTTTAAAGCGAACGACTAAACCTTACGGCTGATGACATACATAGAATCTTGGCTGAATTGGAGAGAGACGAAGCAGAGGGGAAAGGCCATGAGGAATCGCTAGAAGATGACGTTTCCGATGACCCAGATTATGAACAAGAAGTGATTGAAGATATACATCAAAATGCGTCGGAAATTGATTTGGAAAACGGGGCAGAAAATAGATCAACAGGAGCTACCAACAAATGACGTCAGATTTTATATAGGTAAGTACATGGAAACTATTTCTGCTAGTAGTGCCAATATTACCAGCACAAAATCAAAGTCAAGAAATATAATCAAAACTCTACCAAGTCCTAGAGGACAAGCCAGACAATGTGAAACCCGACTGAAAAATTTTCAGTGTATAATAACTCCCGAAATGGTAGAAGATGTCGTAAGGTAAACGAATACTTATATTGAAAGGAAAAAATTGGCACGTCAAGCACTGGCAGAAGGAAGCAGTAGCTCAGAAGTACGTGAAAGGGATTATAAGCCGACAACAACGGCTGAAATGCTAGCATTGTTTGGTGCCCTGTTTTTTATTGCAGTCAAAACGGGAAACCGTGCAAATTTCTCTGAATATTTCAATAGCAATGGAATAGGTCTGACAATTTTGCGAGCCAATTTCAGCCTAAATAGATTTAGATTTTTGCTACGAGCTATAAGATTTGATGACCTAAACACGAGATTGGAACGTCAAGCAACGGACAAACTTGCTCCTATACGAGAAATTTTGTCTTCTTTCATTGCTAACAGCCAAAAATCATTCAGTTTAGGGGAATTTGTCACTGTTGATGAGATGTTGGTTGCGTTTAGAGGACGATGTTCATTCACCCAGTACATGTCTCAAAACCAGCCAAATACGGGTTAAAATGTATGCATTGTGTGATGCACGCACTTTTTATACATATAAAACAAGTACTCTCCAGCAAACCATACGACTTTGTCGCTAGATTGGTTGAATGCATGGGAGGAACAAATAGAAATGTAACAACTGATAATTATTTTTCAAGTTACCCGTTGGCTAAATACCTCCTTAGCAAAGGCCTCACTTTTTTAGGTACAATGAGAAAAAATAAAAAAAATTCCCCCAGAATTTGTGACAGTAAATGGAAATGAAGTGGCAGGAGACTACACGTTCGGTTGACAAGATGACAAAACTTTGATTTCTATGATTACAAAAAAGGAAAGCTGTGGCAGTGCTCTCCACAATGCATGATACCGACATCATTGATGAAGATACCAAAAAACCTGTACAAATCATAGACTATAATTCAACCAAAGGTGGAGCTGATACTGTAGGCTTCATGTGCTCCAGAATTTCAACATCAAGGAGATCACAAAGGTGGCCTGCATGTATATTTTTCCTCTTACTTGACTTGGCAGGAACGAATTCGTTACGCATTTTTCAATTCAACACAGGTAATATGAAAGAAAAAACGAGAAGACAATTCTTGCATGCGTTATCTTTGGAACTGATGAGCGAAAACCTAAAAGAAAGAGCTAAATTGAAGCATTTACCAAAAGATTTGTTAGTATTTTTGGAAAATTACGGAGAGAGTGACGTAGTTTATCCAGCTGTATCAACCCCTACAAGGAGAGGAATATGTTATTTGTGTGGCTCAAAAAAGAATATAAAAACAAAGCGAGAATGCGGTGAATGTGGAAGAAACGTCTGTCTACGACATTCAGCCACGACAGTTACGTGCAATAATTGTTGTCAGCCTCAAAACGAAAATGAAATGGATACAGACTGATCAGCATTTTTCATCTGACAGTAATGTTTGTGACTTTTTCAATCAAAAATTCTTTTTTCAAAGCAAAATTAGCTTTTATTGTGACGAGTTAAGACAGTGTATAATTCTAGTCTTAAGTATTACATTATATAGTCCCAAAACATTACAATTAAAAAAATGTTCTTATATTTCATTTGGGTATTTGGCTTCCTTTTTGTATTCCATTGTATATTTTATTGTTAAATAAATAATTTTGATTACAAATGTGTTTCCAATATTGTGTGAGATATCCTATGTCGATATTTTATGGAAATAAGACCTTTAAAAACGGAAAGCCTCAAGAGATTGATGAAAACTCTCGGACGGTCGGCCGTCCGCCCGCGCGTGCGCTCGCGTGACTATTTCTAGCGCGAGCGCATGAAGGTTAAACTATCAATTGACTCTAAATAATGAAAAGTGTGAGTACTAAGTGGAATCTGAAAAATTTCGTTACACGATACACAAATCTAAAGGCTGTGGAATCGAATAAATACTGAAGGATTGCAATTATGAATAACTTAAACAGGAACGATCAAATACATAATGATAATGTTGTGGGGAAAGTGATTCAAAAACTGAGTTTTATTGGCAGAACATTCAGAAGATGCAACAGGTCTACTAAAGAGACTACGCTTTTTCGTCCTATTCTGGAGTATTGCTTCGCAGTATGGAATCCATATCAGTTAGAGTTAATGGAAAGCTTGGAAAGAATTCAAAAAGGACAGATAGTTTTGTGTTGTTGCGAAATGGGTACAAGAGTCATGGAAACGATAAGCGAGTTGGCGTGGCAGACATTAAAAAAGGAGGTGTTTTTCGTTCCACCGGAATCTCTTCACAAAATTGCAATCATGATATTTCTCCTCAGAATGCCAAAATATTTAGTTTGTGTCTGTCTGTACACGGAGAAACGATCGTCGTAACAAAATAGCGAGAAGATTTCACTGTTCGTTTTTCCCAAGCGCCATTAGAGAGTAGGACGGTAGAGAAATAGCTTGAAGGTGGTTCCAATAAGAAATAATGCGTTAAGTATTCCGTGCAAAGCGGGAATCCGCAGATAATTTTGAACTGTTTTTTAAAGAGAAAATAACCTTTTCGTTCAACAACTGTAATCTTCAGATGTAATTGTTAGAAGCTCTATATTCCTGTCACAGTCACGTGTCTTTAACGCCGCTCAGCATCTACACCAACAACGTAGCTTCTCCTACTAAATCTACCACCATTGTCCCCACACAGTCCTTCGCCATTTACACTTCCATTAAATGTTTGTAATATTTTGCACAACAGTATTTAGCATGGATAGGGACTGCGACTGCTGTGTTCAGATGTGGGCTGAGTTGGCATCCCTTCGCTCCCAGCTTCAGGCAGTGTTGGCTTCGGTCACACAGCTTGAGGCTGTTGCCAATGGGCATGACTGTGGGGGCCGGGACGGGGATTTGTTGGGGACGGCCAGCTCGTCCCACGCATCCCCCGATCGGACTACGGCTGTGGCTGCCTGGGATACTGCCCATATTGAGGCTGACCCCTCACCTGTGGTAGAGTGGGAGGTCGTCTCGAGGTGTGGCAGGGGGTGAAACACATTCCGGAGGGCTGAACGGAAGGTCTCTCCAGTTTGTCTGACGAACCGGTTTCAGGCTCTGTCTCCGGCTGATACTGATCTGCGGCTGTGCCTCAGTCTGCAAGATCTGGGCGGTCGCAGAGGGTGGGCTTACTGGTAGTTGGGAGCTCCAACGTCAGGTGCATAATGGGGCCCCTTAGGGATATGGCTGCAAGAGAGGGGAAGAAAACCAATGTGCACTCCGTGTGCATACCGGGGGGAGTCATTCCAGAGGTGGAAAGGGTCCTTCTGGATGCCATGAAGGGTACAGGGTGCATTCATCTGCAGGTGGTCGCTCATGTCGGCACCAATGATGTGTGTCGCTATGGATCGAAGGAAATCCTCTCTAACTTCCGGCGGCTATCTGATTTGGTGAAGACTGCCAGTCTCGCTAGCGGGATGAAAGCAGAGCTCACCATCTGCAGCATCGTCGACAGGACTGACTGCAGACCTTTGGCACAGAGCTGAGTGGAGGGTCTGAACCAGAGGCTGAGACGGTTCTGCGACCATGTGGGCTGCAGAATCCTTGACTTGTGCCATAGGGTGGCGGGGTTTCGGGTTCTGCTGGATAGGTCAGGAGTCAACTACACCCAGCAGGCGGCTACACGGGTAGAAGGGGTTGCGTGGCGTGGACTGGGCGGTTTTTTAGGTTGGATGGCCTCGGGCAAGTACAGAAAGGGCAACAGCCTCAAAGGGTGCAGGGCAAAGTCAGGACATACAGGGCCCAAGCAGCAATCGGCATTGTAATTGTAAACTGTCGAAGCTGCGTTGATAATGTACCGGAACTTCAAGCGCTGATAGAAAGCACCGAAGCTGAAATCGTTGTAGGTACGGAAAGCTGGCTGAAGCCAGAGATAAATTCTGCCGAAATTTTTTACAAAGGCACAGACGGTGTTAAGAAAGGATAGATTGCATGCAACCGGTGGTAGCGTGTTTGTCGCTGTTAGTAGTAGTTTATCCTGTAGTGAAATAGAAGTGGATAGTTCCTGTGAATTATTATGGGTAGAGGTTATACTCAACATCCGAGCTAGGTTAATAATTGGCTCCTTTTACCGACATCCCGACTCAGCAGCATTAGTGGCAGAACAGCTGAGAGAAAATCTGGAATACATTTCACATAAATTTCCTCAGCATGTTATATAGATGGAGATTTCAATTTACCAGATATAGACTGCGACAGTCAGATGTTTAGGACAGGTGGTAGGGACAGAGCATCGAGTGGCATTATACTGAGTGCACTATCCGAAAATTACCTCGAGCAATTAAACAGAGAACCGACTCGTGGAGATAGCATCTTGGAACTACTGATAACAAACAGACCCGAACTTTTCAACTCTGCAAGCGCAGAACCGGGAATCAGTGATCATAAAGCCGTCGTAGCATCCCTGAATATGGAAGTAAATAGGAATATAAAGAAAAGGGAGGAAGGTTTACCTGTTTAGCAAGAGTAATAGGAGACAGATTTCAGACTACCGAACAGATCAAAACGAAAATTTATGTTCCGACACTGACAATGTTGAGTGTTTATGGAAAAAGTTCAAGGCAATCGTAAAATGCGTTTTAGACAGGTACGTGCCGAGTAAAACTGTGAACGACGGGAAAAACCCACCGTGGTTCATCAACAAAGTTAGGAAACTACTGCAAAAGCAAAGAGAGCTTCACTGCAAGTTTAAACGCAGCCAAAACGTCTCAGACAAACTTTAGCATAAGGAGGGCTATGCGTGAAGCGTTCAGTGAATTCCAAAGTAAAATTCTACGAACCGAGTTGACAGAAAATCCTAGGAAGTTCTGGTCTTGCGTTAAATCAGTAAGTGGATCGAAACAGCACATCCTGACACTCTGGGATGATGATGGCATTGAAACAGAGGAAGAAACGCGTAAAGCTGAAATACTAAACACCTTTTTCCAAAGCTGTTTCACAGAGGAAAACCGCACTGCAGTTCCTTCTCTGAATCCTCGCACGAACGAAAAATGGCTGACATCGAAATAAGTGTCCAAGAAATAGAAAAGGAACTGAAATCACTCAACAGAGGGAAGTCCACTGGACCTGACGGGATACAAATTCGATTCTACACAGAGTACGCGAAAGAACTTGCCCCCCGTATACCGCAAGTCTCTAGAGGAACAGAAGGTTCCAAATGATTGGAAAAGAGAAGAAGGGTCGTCGAACAGATGCGCAAAACTATAGACCTATATCTCTGACATCGATCAGTTGTAGAATTTTAGAACATGTTTTTTGCTCGCGTATCATGTCATTTCTGGAAACCCAGAATCTACTCTGTAGGATTCAACATGGATTCCGGAAACAGTGAACGTGTGAGATCCAACTCGCTTTGTTTGTTCATGAGACCCAGAAAATATTAGATACAGGCTCCCAGATAGATGCCATTTTCCTTGATTTCTGGAAGGTGTTTGATGCATTTCTTCTCTGTCGCCTGATAAACAAAGTAAGAGCCTACGGAATATCAGACCAGCTGTGTGGCTGGATTGAAGAGTTTTTAGCAAACAGAACACAGTATGTTGTTCTCAATGGAGAGACGTCTACAGACGTTAAAGTAACCTCTGGCGTGCCACAGGGGAGTGTTATGGGACCATTGATTTTCACAATATATATAAATGACCTAGTAGATAGTGTCGGAAGTTCTATACGGCTTTTCGCGGACGATGCTGTAGTATACAGAGAAGTTGCAGCATTAGAAAATTGCAGCGAAATGCAGGAAGATCTGCAGCGGATAGGAACTTGGTGCAGGGAGTGGCAACTGACCCTTAACATAGACAAATGTAATGTATTGCGAATACATAGAAAGAAGGATCCTTTACTGTATGATTATATGATAGCGGAACAAACACTGGTAGCAGTTACTTCTGTAAAATATCTGGGAGTATGCGTGCGGAACGATTTGAAGTGGAATGATCATTTAAAATTAATTGTTGGTAAGGCGGGTGCCAGGTTGAGATTCATTGGGAGAGTCCTTAGAAAATGTAGTCCATCAACAAATGAGGTGACTTACAAAACACTCGTTCGACCTATACTTGAGTATTGCTCATCAGCGTGGGATCCGTACCAGGTTGCATTGACAGAGGAGATAGAGGAGATCCAAAGAAGAATGGCGCGTTTCGTCACAGTTTTATTTGGTAACCGTGATAGCGTTACGGAGATATTTAGCAAACTCAATTGGCAGACTCTGCAAGAGAGGCTCTCTGCATCGCGGTGTAGCTTGCTGTCCAGGTTTAGAGACGGTACGTTTCTGGATCAGGTATCTAATATATTGCTTCCCCCCACTTATACCTCCCGAGGAGATCACGAATGTAAAATCAGAGATATTCGAGCGTGCACGGACGCTTTCTGGCAGTCGTTCTTCCAGCGAACCATATGCGACTGGAACAGGAAAGGGAGGTAATCACAGTGGCACGTAAAGTGCCCTCCGCCACACGCCATTGGGTGGCTTGCGGAGTATAAATGTAGATGTAGATGTAGAATATTTCACTCGGACGGTTAATATTAGCACTATCAATCTAATTGTTCGAACTTGCGTTTTAATGCACAGATAAATGTTCGTTCATTTGTTCAATAATTCGTTCCCTGTTTTATGCACCTCTTAACTTCTATACCCTGCTCGTCGTGATGGATACACAACTTTTTATAAGAATATTAATAAATAACGCACACAGTGATAATAACTAACAAGCAAAGCAATGTCAACTTGCATACCAAGTTCTGCGAAACAAAATTACACTGATCAGCAGAATATTACGACCACAGTCCTATAATCGACATAAACCCATCCAGATGATACCATCGTCACCTAGTGTGGGATAACTGCTAGTCAAATAAAAGCACGGGCACTTGTATCGAATCTGAGTTTGGCCGAGGGCAGTTGTGAAGGCCCAGCGGCACGAGCACTTTGAAAACTGCACGACTTGTCGGGTGTTTGAAGAATGCTGTGGTGAGCGTCTTCAGCACTTTGCGAAACCTAGATGAAACCACATCCAGACGTCGTGGGGTTGGGCGGTCACCCCTCATTCCAGATGGCAGACTGGTGAAAGAGGACAGGTGGAGAACCGTGGCGGAACTAACATCGGACCTTAATGCTGGGCAGAGTACAAGTGTGCCAGAATATATAATGCACCAAACACTACTAACGATGGGCCTCCGTATTCGATGGCCCATGCATGAGCTGATGTTAACAGAATGACTGAAATGGGCACCTGATCATCGGCAGTGGACTTTGGCGCAGTGGCAGAGCATTGCATGGGCTGATGAATCCAGATACCTTCTTCATCAAGCCAATGGGATGGAACTAATCGGTCGTGTTCAGCGAAACAGCTCCTTGACACCTGTACTGCAGGACGGACACTGGCGTCGGTCCGTTATGCTCTGGGAAACATTCACGTGGGCACTGATGGATCCAGTGGAGCTCGTGAACCACTATAATGGCCAAAGAATGTCGTAAACTGGTTACAGACGACATACACTCCTTCATGAAGATCATGTTTACCGACATGTTTTTCAACAAGATAATGTGCCATGTCCAGAGGTGTGATGGAGTAGTTCGTGGAACACAGTGGAGAGTTTCCATTGACGCGCTGCCCCCGCCCCCCAACTCACCAGATCTAAGCTCATCGAACACATCTGGGATGTGATAGATCGTGACATAAGAGTTCATCGCCCACCGCCTCGCTATCCGTGGAATTTACGGGAATTAGGTGAATTGTGTGTGTGTGTGTTTGTGTGTGTGTGTGTGTAGATGTGGTGCCAACTGCCTCCAGTAACTTAACAAGCCTCATTGCTTCCATGCCACGATTCGTCTTCGCTGTTACCTGTGTCAAAGGGGTTGGGTTGTTTTGGGGAAGGGGAGCAGACAGCGAGGTCATCGGTCTCATCCGATTAGGGAGGGACAGGTAAGGAAGTCGGCCGTGGCCTTTGAAAGGAACCATCCCGGCATTTGCCTGGAGCCATTTAGGGAAATCACGGAAAACCAAATTCAAGATGGCCGGACGCGGGATTGAACCGTCGTCCTCCCGAATGCGAGTGCAGTGTCTATCCACTGCGCCACTTCGCTCGGTCTGTGTCAAAGGTACCAGCTATTAGGGAGGTGGTCAAAATGTTCCACTTGATGAGTGTACAGAGATGTTGCTAAATCTGAATTATGAGCTTGGGACAACGCTTCTTAGCTGCTGGTTTGTCAGATGTTCAAATGTGTGTGAAATCTTATCGGACTCAACTGCTAAGGTCATCAGTCCCTAAGCTTACACACTACTCAAATTAAATTATCCTAAGTACAAACACACACACCTATGCCCGAGGGAGGACTCGAACCTCCACCGGGACCAGCCGCATAGTCCGTGACTACAGCGCTCGGCTAATTGTTGGTTTGTCTTTCTTGTTTTCAAATTATACGCACTTTTTGTTGTTGGCCAAGTCCACCGAAAATATAAGCATCGACGAAGGTCTCTCGGCGCCCTGAATCCGGGCCTACCTGGCCTATGAGTGAATCCAGCCTTGCTTGGAATGATATCCCTGCGCGTAGTAGATTGGCTATTTTGTAGGAGACGTATGTTAAATAATAGAAGACAAATGTAGGAAATAAGAGACTGGTTGTCAGTTCTCCAACATTATGTAACGTGGTACGACAAAAGGAACGAAAATATTTATCGAATTTGCAGCA
Source organism: Schistocerca piceifrons (assembly GCF_021461385.2). NCBI lineage: Eukaryota > Metazoa > Arthropoda > Insecta > Orthoptera > Acrididae > Schistocerca > Schistocerca piceifrons. Next base: position 671,384,966 of record NC_060139.1, read on the forward strand.
GCTGTTTTCCCCAACCGAGCAACTAAAAATTCCAAAGGTGACAACGACCTGCAAACAGAACGGCAAGCAAGAAGCACGAGGACTTTCCAATTAGGTAGCAGTGGCAGCGGTGGCGGCGGCGCCAGTTCGCGAATCCGCCGGCTCTGAGCGAGTCTGCAATTACCGCTGGCAGGCCCCAGCCGCGTGGAGCGAGGAGGGGCGGTAAAAGGGATGGGGAGGGGGCGGGGGAAGCTGCGCCGTAGCCGGCAATTTCATTAGCTGTGGGTGGGAGGAGGGGGAAGGGGAGGGGGAGACTTGTTTAAGCCGCCGCCAGGCGCGACCGCAAACCCTGGATTGCCGGCGACCGGAGCTGCGCCGTGAAACCTGAAAACGTCAGCTCAAACACTAGCACATGTCTTTTCACATCGCTACTGACAGCAGTATCGCGGTGGGTGTAAGGTTGACGAGCTGGAAAGTAGGCTGAAGGTTTTGTCCAGAGAAAGATAACTGACGTCTCGCAACAATACGCTTGTGGTGTGCGTACTGTAAGACCTTCCGTACACACACCATCAGATTATTTGACTCGTCGCTCTAACGAAGTAGGCGAGTGTCAGCAATATGTCTCGTGGTCTTATCGTGGTGTGTTTATCTTCTGCCGTTAGGTCAGACAATTGAAATGCCACTTGCATGCTTAGAGTAGCAGATTGACGGTGACCAACTTTAAACAGAACTTGATTAATTTTCACACACATTTATTAAAATAATAAAAATCATAGACATTACGTAACTTGATTCTGGATGCTGTTTGCAATTGACAATCTGAAGTTCCTTTGGTCTTGGTACGTTAATCTTATTCTCACAATCTCTGATACTTGACAAAGTGTCTATACATTTCTCTTCATGGCTATGTACAGGAATATGATAATCTTATTAGGCGCAGACTGAAACTTGACTATAGACTGGTACAGACTAATGTAGACTGGTACAGACTGGTGCAGACGAATGCAGACTGACTAATCGGAGGTCTGTACACTCGTTATAATACCTCGCGCATTCAGGTATCACTGCGCAAGTGTAATCCGCGAGGAGAAAAGGTTCTACGTTAGCAGCAATCTCATTGGCTGTGTTACATATTAATACGCGGATCGGCGGAAGCAGAATTTGGTCCGTCTCTAAGGCAGCGCCATCTCGTAGTGCGGAGACGGGCGAGCGCTGCATCTGCGCTGTTGTGCTTAGCGGGGCGCGCTCTAGTGGAAAAGTTGTGTACGTGCTAACTACGCAGAACTATGTACACAACAACGCTGTGTTGTCCCTAACATTATAAATCGAGCGAGCGAGTGGTGGAGGCCGGTGATTCAATAGCCCGACTGCACACCCAGGTCTATGTTTCCCGTGATTCCATAAACTGCTTGAGACTGCTACCCCGATCGTTCCTTTGAAAGGACGCGGGCGATGTCCTTCTCTGTCCCTCCCGACGTGTCGCAGATCAAAGGATACCATCGTCAATTGACCACTAGACCATAATCTCACTCCTTATCCTTACTATTACACAATGAGTAAATTCTGCTTTTCCGTTCTGGGATTCAACATACAAAATTCTGATTTTCGCCGTATAACGGTTTGAGCGAGTTTTCTGACAGGTTAGAGCAACTAAATTCATGATCCAGTCACAGTAATGTGACCACAGCAGATGTTCGACGTCAACATGCAATTGTAAGCTTTCTATATAATTTATCAATGTATGAAATGCTGAATATTCTTTCTTCAAAAAACGTCTCCTTGTGTGATGTCTCGTTAAGATATAGTATTCAACTGCTGAGTGATCCTGATTGTTCGTTGGCCCTGGTTTGCGCTTGTGAACAGTGTTATGAAACAAAATTTTAATCTTAGTGAAATGCTGATTTTGTAATAATGAAAGTGAATGTAATTAAATCCAAAATAAATAAATTGGCTGCTCAGTGAAAACTACTTAACTGAAAATCAATACTGACTTACGTTAAGAAAGTTAAGTAACATGAAGTGCAATAACATCTGAGTTGAAAATCCACTAAATAAAATACTGCACAGTTCGGAAGAAAATAACTGTCCAATATTACCTTCACTGTTCATTGTAAATGAATATGCTTACTTAGCACAATAATGGAAAAATCAAAGACTGTTTGCTCACTAAAATGCAAAGTGAGATTTGCTCTGAAAGAAAAGTAACTTACCTCTTGCTCAGCATGTAAAGTAACTTCCCTCTTGCTCTGCCTGCTATTTCGTGTCTGGTGTACTGACGTTCTCGCAAGCAAATTGAAATCCGCAGGTGCAGCAGCTGAAGAAAAATATTGTACTCAGTGCTAAATTTTTCTTTGCTTGTCAGAAATAGTTTACAGTTGCGTGTGGCCTCAGGTGCAATACACACACGGTAATATTTAAAACTTTACTAAGAACGATGGAAAAGACTTTTACTTTAAAGAAAAAAATTCTTAAACAAATTAAGCTCTGATTATCGTGAAAAAGGCTGAGCAAAATAAAAAGATTTTAATAATTACGAAATTCACTTATTACAAAGATTACGGAGGTTTAAACCGATTGCATTATTAGTGACATAATGAAAACAAAGAGATCAAATTAACACTAATAAGAATATTATTAGTTATCTAAGGGACAAATATTTCCTTCAATTAATAATTTGACCAACAAACATTTCATTCTTTCACGTTCATTGGTTACCTTGAAGTATTTCTCCAAAAATCTTCTCCATCCACAGAGTCAAATATCATTACAAACAAGTTTTCATCTCCATATAAAGTACAGAGTATCCCACTCAAACCTCCCTGTTTTCGAGGACCCAGGAGAGAAATACCACAGTAGACACGACAATGAAAAATGCACCACATTGAATTTATATTACCCCGTCAGAAGTGCCAAGTTTCGTCTCCAGAGTAATGCATGCTCGCACGAAGTGAAAATGGCGACTCAACAGCAGCGTGCGCAAGCAGTAGTGTGGTTCACAGAAACAAAATCGCCGATTACTATGTAATGACATTATCGTCGTGTCTATTAATGTGATCCACCTGATGTGAAAACAATTAAGAAATAGTATAGGAAGTGTCTGGCAACAGTACGTGTTCTGAAACATTCTGGCGGTGCACGTCACGGAGTTTCAGAAGAGACAGTGGAGGACATCAGACAAACGTTTCTCAGAAGCCCACATAAGTCAATTCGTCAAGCATCTAGGCAACTTGATGTACCTCGATCAACATTGCATCGTGTAGTTCACCAGCGTCTTCGTACGTGTGTTTACAAAGTGCAAATTCAGCAACATCTGACGCCGAACAACAAACTACGCCGACAAAAATTTGCTGCGAATATGCTTCAATGTATACTGAGATGAGGCAACCCTTTATCTATCAGGAAGGGTTAATAGGCATAATGTTCGGATTTGGGGTTCGCAAAATCCGTACGTTGTCATTGAACATTTTCGTGATAGCCCTAGACTAAACGTCTGGTGCGTGCTAATGCACGAAAGGACTGTTGGACCATTCTTCTTTGCGGAACAATCAGTGAATGGGTCAGTGTATCTGGACATGTTGGAGCAGTTTGTGTACCCTCAGATGCAACACTTGCAACCCAACATCATTTTTCAACAAGATGAAGCTCCGCCGCATTGGTCAACGGTTGTTCGCAAGTTCCTGGATAGGAAATCTCCCAGTCGTTGGATCGGACGCGCAGGACCCATTTCTTCGCCACCCGTTCATCCGACATTACACCACTTGATTTCTTCATGTGGGGATTCGCGAAGGACCGCGTGTATGCGACCAAAGTGGACGATATTCCTACGTTGCGACATCGTATCACTAATTTGATTGCAACAATAACAGAGGAAATATTACAAAGAACTTGGCAAGAAGTTGAATATAGACTCGATACTCTTCATGCTGCAAAAGGTTCACATGCAGAGGTATATTGATGATAAATAAATTCTTTGAGATGCTCTACAATGTGGTGCATTTTGCATTTTCATATCCACTGATGTTTTTTTGAGGATCTTTGAAACCAGGGAGGTTTCAGTGGGGCACCCTATATTGTATATAATTTCTCCCTTATTCTCTAAAACTCAACTGCTCGCTTCTGTGACTCTAACAAGAATACCCCAGCGTTGTACAATTGACTGGCGACTAGGCGCAACACAGATTACATAGGGACAGTCAAGAATCTTATCCACTACTCGTGCAATGCCCTTATATATCTGTGCCCCAGTACAGTAAAAGTGATATATTTACCATGGCAGAAAACATATCAAATCCTGACACAATAGCCACACACAAACGACAGGTGGTAGTAGTAGCAAAGACTGTATGTAAAATATGTCGGGGGAGGGGGGGGGGGCGGAGACTGGGAAACAGTGCAGCCGTTGTTGTAATGCTGATAAACGGAGCGATTTATTTATCCGGAAGCCAAAAGGGCACGATCATTGGCTTTCTTGCAAATTTTGAAAGCATTTGCTAAACGGCGAAGTTTCTAAACTGTTCCCATGGTACCACGGATGGCAAAATGGCGCTATAGAAAATCGGCGCCGACGTAACTGGTGCTGCAAGGGCCACAGATGACAGGGGTGAACGACGGCTGTGGTGGTGTGTACGGGCGAATCGACATGGAACTATTGAGCAACTGACCACCCAGATGAACCAAGCGGCTTCCACCGGTGTATACCCCAACGGCTTGCAGCGAACGTTGCTGATTGCTGCTATGGGCCTCCGCAGCAAGCATCTGCTTCATGCAACCATGCTGACTGCTCTTTACCGGCGACGACGGCTGGATTTGTACGCCAGTAGTGCAACTGGACGTCAACTGAGTGGCGACAGCTGGTCTTCTCCGAAGACCCGAGTTTTATGCTCCTTCGGACACATGGTCGTTGGCGTGTAAGGCGTGAAACGTCTGAAGCAAACACCAAGCAACAATCGTCTGACGGATCCAGGATGGAGGTCATTCCTTGGGTGATCTCGTCATTCTAGGAGGCACAATGGATCAACATAAGCATCCATTTATCCTTGTGGACGAAGGCCACCCTTACATGCAGTTTTATTTTACTTGGCACGATGGCACCTCGCTTGGGCTTTTCGCGCCATGGATCTTCAACCGATCTTTACTCTCTTCTTGCACGTCTCACAGAGGTCATCACTGTAAAAGATGTTTATTCAGGCTTTTGACAAGTGATCATATCGATGCGACTGAACAATGCACAAGTATGCAGGCTGTATTGTGATGTGTAAATTCATATTAGCAGTTAATAAATTTTTGTATCCTACAGGGTGTATATACAAATATATCCTTATAAAAAAAGAACTCGACATTTGATGTTGCTAGTTAAATACGCAATTGATAGACACACATTCCAGGATATGATCCTCACCGTTTCATCAACTGTGCTGCATCACATAGCACATGTGTGCTATTAACAGGACATACCTATCTCGACATGTTGGTGAACTATGCCGTTGCATAAATGTCTTTCGACTTCATTTTCCTGAAAGATTGTGCTTCCCGCCCCCCCCCCCCCCCCCCACCCCTATTATCGCGAGGTCTATGTCTATCTGACAGTGTTGCGATATGATAAAGTGTTAGGCTGCCAGCAGAGATGTTATTCTACGTAGCACACAGAGATTTCCATTGACGAGCACTAGAGCTACGTCTACAGCTATGATCTGGTTGATTGTGTAACACAATTTAAAAAAAAAAGTGTGAAATCTTATTGGACTTAACTGCTAAGGTCATCAGTCCCTAAGCTTAGCACTACTTAACGTAAATTATCCTAAGGACAAACACACACAGCCATGCCCGAGGGAGGACTCGAACCTCCGCCGGGATCAGCCGCACAGTCTATGACTGCAGCGCCAAGACCGCTCGGCTAATCCCGCGCGGCTAACACAATCCTGCTATAGATGGTTGTTTTGAATAAAAGTAGAAACTTTGTATTGGGCATTCTTCGTTTGAAGTCATTTTAGGCACTGAGCAATTTTTGACGACACTCTACACTGATGAATTCGTTGTAATATTCAACTTGAGAAGCTAAATAAAGTAAATTTACTAACAAAGCAACACGCCTGTGTGCAACATTTGTAATTAGAATCAAACAAAACCTGCCCAGATAATACCGGCACGGTAGCTCAGTGTCTTCGGTCAGAAGGTTGGCTGTCGCGTCAGTCAAGCGTCCGCTTCTGGCACACGGAGAGGCGTGTTGGTCACGATTAGAACCAACCTGGTGGATCAACGACGAAGTTCGATGTTCCTGTCAGCCTGGATGTGGTTTTTCACATCTCACTAGGTACGTCATGGGCTTGTACCCAAGTCCCGTTTCAGATACACGTCATGCAAACATTCAGAAAAATATCTCACACTTGCACGTCGAATTCTTTCCAGACACAGAGAGACGGGGTACGCTCATTCCGTCCCAGGCGGTGAATAGGAAACTGATGATCATAGATGTTTAGTCTCCATAAATCAATGACCAGAAGCAGGATTAAAGAAAGAGATAACATGTGCCAGATGTAGGAAAGTAGTTAATGGATATTATTGTTTCCATTATTGCTTTATACATCATGGCTAAAATATCTGGATTTGCCCTTCTTCTGAAAGAGTAAATATGTTTCAAGCACATATTAAAATTAATTGGAAAGAAACAATAATGTGCTCATTATGTCAAGAATTGTTCCTGGATTGCTTTCCTGGATGTTGGCTATTGCTCTGCGACAACGTGGTCATTTCTAAATAAAGCTGCTGCCAACCCAAAGGTTGATTTGAACACACGTGGCCCAATGGTCCAACTGGAGGACATACTAAAACGATCTTAGAAAAGCATGTTGTGTTATGTGGTTTAATATCAATAATAATATACCTGACAACCTGCGTAAATAATCCTGAAATATTGCTATTCTCTGTTCGAATGACATCCTGCTGTCACTATCAATCACTGTCTCTCAAAATACGGCACCTTTGTTTGCTACAATTTCACCAAAATAATTCATAACAAAGCTAATGCTTCCGTTGAACATGTACACTTATATATATATATATATATATATATATATATATATATATATATATATATATATATATATGATGTCAGCTATATATATATATATATATATATATACTTAGATAGACTGTTTCTTCGGTTTCGATCGAATTGCCGTTTATTAATATAATTAGGGTTCTTTTATTGTATAGAACTAAGACTGTGAATTAACGTGAACTGTTGCCATTTAATGAGCGATCTGTACATGATCTGTTAACTGGAATGAGGCTTGAAACACGAACTTTTCGTCGACTAAATAGTTTTCAATAAGTGTCCTAAGATTTTCTTGAGTGAATTTATGGGTACACAAATTATTATGAATTAGACGGAACTTGTAATAACAGATTTCTATTGTAGAGTACTGGAACATATCAAACTCTGTTTACGTGAAATACATGTGGACAGGAACTCTTTGAAAGTAGACGTACTGACACAGCTACTTAGAATTTACAGTATTTTCAACAGCTAACATAACGTGAACATTGAGGGTTATATAGCACTGCCCATACATAATTACAAAGCTCTGTCAAATTTACATTCATTATAGCTGACATCATAGAACTCTTAATCACCCTTAATATTACAACAAAAACATTTAACTGCGAGAGAAATCTGCATTTTCAGTGAAAATAAAATGTATTTTAACTTAGCCATTGTTCTTTTGGATAACTATTTGTAACCGTCAATGTCTAACGTTGTTAATGTATACAAGGGAAGCCTGTTGCGGGACAAATAATTACTGAGATGTAGCAAACAGTGTCCGACATCCAAAAGTGTTTAACTTGCTTGCTCAGCTCTAATCGCCTGCAACAGCCGATGTTCGCTGGAGCTGTAGCACATCAGATGTAATCGGCGAAGCGTGGAGATGGTAGGAAGGCGGTGAACTGTCTTGTAGTCCTCTATTATGACTAAAACCTTCTGAGTTGCAGCACAAAGAAAACCGCGTCCCTTCCCCCGAAATTATCACTCTTTCACTAATTAAACAACATATCCTCGTCTGTCCGTCATTACATTACCGAGTATCAGCCCCTATTGTCTCTTTTAATTTGTCCCTTCCTGCTTAAAAATTTTTGAACATATAAAAATTGTCCTGTCAGAACAAAAAATTTTATTTATATACGAATTTCATACAATTAAATTTGTAAAATGCAGCATGTGTGAGCATGTGAAATTTAACTGAATTTGAAATTAATCAAGAATCAGGCACGCCCTTGACATCCAGTGCTGAAATTAATATATGCAACGGAATTACTGACGCTTTAATTTATTGGCCCTAGTAGTGAATCTGAAGGTGGGGAATTGACATAGTATCTATCATTTAATAGAAGTGGTAGTGATAATAAACTCAAGCATTAAGTAAAACTATCGGTTGTTACGAAAGACACACGAATAATAATGCAACAAAACACAATTATTTGGACAAGAATTATACAAAGACATACCTTATAATGAGAACTAAAGCTCTGAGTTGGCAAAGTTGATAAAACAAATGGAGTTGCATGAAATTTCAAATATGGTCCTGTGAAATAGGTATGGCAATCTGTTTGCCCGGAACCAACACTCATGAGTCCTAAAAATGTGAGGGAGCACTGGCAAATATGAGCCAGTGATAGGTGCCTTGGGACAGAACTATAATATTCTCCCTTGCCCTGATATGCAGAGCCTTAAGCGACGCTTACCATGATCTTCATTGTACTGTGAACAGACTGGAGACACACTCTGCAACTTGTTTCTTAGGGACGGGGGAAGGGGGTGCAATGAAGGTAAGCTTCCTTAGTCAATGTAATCGAAAGATACGGCCATTTACGCCACGTATTTCCACACTCGCAAACTCAGTCAAAACGCGTCGTGTACTTATGGTTGATCTAGAATGTTGAAATTTGGCAATAAGCAAGGTTTCACTAAACAAATAGAAAAAAAATTCAAAAAAGGTTAATTTGTAATTGTATCACAAGATACTTTTCCTTATCAATAGCAGGTAGAAATGGAGATTCTCGATTCCTGGAATGAATGAACTATCTATGTACATAAGTTTGTAGGGAACCATAGCAGCGCGACCTCTATACGCAGAGCTCAATATTTCAGAGCAGCATTTGCACTCAACTTTCTCAGTTGTTTGTTGAATGTATTCCATTTCCTGCCTTCCCTTACAATTTTTACTCTCCACAGCTCCCTCTAATACCACGCAAATTATTCCCTGACGACTTGACGCATGTCCTGTTACCCCATCGCCTCCCCTTGTCAGTGATCTTCATAGATTACTTCGTTTGACTATTCTGCGGAAAATCTCTTCGTTCAGTATTTTTTTAGCACACCTACTTTTCAACATCCTTCTGTAGCATAACTCTAAAACACATCGATTCTTTCCTATTACAGTTTTTCCACAGTGCTTTATTCGCAAAAGCACATTCTAAGTAATTTCTTCCTCAGATTAAGACCGATGTTTGATACTAACAGACATCTGACTGATGGTCATCTAACAATTTTCTTTTCCTGCCGCGCGGGGTAGCCGCGCGATCTGGTGTCTTGTCGCGGTCCGGCCGGCTCCCTCTGTCGGAGGTTCGAGTCCTCCCTCGGGCATGGGTGTGAGTGATGTCCTTAGTGTAAGTTAGTTTAAGTTAGATTAAGTAGCGCGTAAGCTTAGATACCGATGACCTCAGCAGTGTGGTCACATAAGACCTTACCACAAATTTCCAAAAAAAAATTTCTTTTCCTTTTACTTTGGTATGGTTCTCGTACTGTGCCATGTCATGTTTAGTTTTCGAATGCATGTAAGTCACACTGGTCAGCCCGAATTTCAGCCATAAGACCTACTGTAGAGCGACCCATTCAGTTACTAGTTTTTCTTCGCATTGGATGCATAATTCTTTCACCTACCATAGTTTGATAGTTCGCAACAGTATGTGGTCTGTCAGATGGTCTTGCGTGCACATATTCTTAGGCGGTTTCTCTCCTACGTAGGGTAATATCATGTCACAGTCAGACATAGTGGCAGTTAGTCAGGAGAAGCGGGATCATATCTCTGTCCTGTCATTCTGACTTGCTTACGCACCAAGTTTCTCGTCTTGGATGTTATGGATAAAATACAAAGAAACTAAAACCATGGTTCATATTGCTTCATGTTGAGGCACATTTTAAAGAGGCACCTAAAATTTCCGGCGAATGGTTCAAAATGTTTCAAATGGCTCTGAGCACTATGGGACTCAACATCTGAGGTCATCAGTCCCCTAGAACTTAGAACTACTTAAACCTAACCAACCTAAGGACATCACACACATCCATGCTCGAGGCAGGATTCGAAGCTGCGACCGTAGCAGTCGAGCGGTTCCGGACTAAAGCGCCTCGAACCGCTCGGCTACCACGGCCGGCTCCGGTGAATGATATAAAACAGAACTAAATATAAGCAACCATTTGCATAAAATAAATTTAATTTCTTTATCGGTTTCGGGCACTTTGTACCCTTCCTCAGTAGGTTATACGTATCGCATTATTTGCGATGGCTATAACCATCTGAAGAAGGGCACTAAGTGCCCGAAACCGGTAAAGAAATTAAATTTCTTTTATGCAACTGGTTGCTTATTATTTCGTTACGTAAGGATGGATAAAACACTAAAAAAGAACTGAAGATATAAACAAAATACCTTCCTTAATCTTCCACTTAATCTCAATTATGGAAACAGTCAGCGAAGGGTTATATGGCAAAAGGTGGAGCTACTCATTTTATATACCCTGCGCAACAGAATTAAATGATAACTTTTTCGAAACCGTGTAATCATCTCCTATTCCGACCCACAAGGTTGAAATTTGTTTCAAAGATGGCTACAATCTTCCTCTGAGCGTGATCCAAAGCAGCAAAGGGTTCACATACTTTTTCATCCCTCCTTTCTCCCACGCCCTCTGTGGCGTGATCACGTTTGGGGAGGGGGGGGGGGAATAAGAGGGGAGCAACATTAAGACGTGTGTGAATAAAACGGCTTAGGGTCCCTCTGCTCTTTTCAGCAGCACCCTTGGTGCCACTCACGCACCTTAGTTGAGAATGAGACAAATGTACCTGTCACCTTGCCCTAGCGCCTGAATCCAGACCAACACCGGCTGAGGGATGCCGGAGGGGCTGCATAACTCTCAGGTGCTAGAGCAACCGCAAAGCAGAATGTGTGTCGAATTTTTCTCAAAGATACAGTTGTAACGTGGTCAGCTAAAGCGCGAAAGTGGCACCGAGGATGTTACTGAACTGGTTGGTCTAAGAAAAACCCTTGCCGTGTTATTGACGCACATCTTAATGTTGCACCCTCCCCCCCCTCCACACCCACCCCCGTGATAACGACATAGGATGGAGTAAAACAAGGAAAGATGAAAGGGCTATGAACCCTTAAGCTTATGATCATGTCAGACTTTCGTCGAATGGTTTTTAACAGTCCCTAGTGATTTCAAACCTGTACAGAAGAGCACAAACAGCAGAGCCAAGAGTGGTAAATAACGTCGTCCTGTTGCTCGTCACCTTATGAACTGTCGTATTCGGCTTTGAAATGTGTGGGAAGCAACGGCACGAGCGAACGGGTGGGTTCATTGAAATCCATTATGATGCCCCCTGAATTATTTTCGCGTCGACTCCGAGCTGCGGTGTGTCTGAAATGTTTTTCTCGGCTATCCATAAGACAACCGCGTGCATTCGAGGTTCTTTGTTGTGGTACTGACCTCCGGCGTCAACACGACAACACTGCGTTGCGCAGAACTTCTGAACTGTGCCATTTATTTGTTTATTCATTTTTTTCATGTGTAGACACCTTGATCTCTGAAGCTTTGCGGAGCCCGAGGATGACGCCGCAGGGCGCCACGCTCATGGTCCGTTACAAAGGAAGGTTGTAGACATCTTGTAGAGAAATTTCAAACTAAAGGTGGGTATTATGGGGTTTCAAAAAAAGTGATCCTCTAATTCTGTTGCACAAAGTACTTTCCAGACCACTTTATGTACCGAGTTAGGCGTGGCTCCCAAACAGCAGAACTTATATCCCTCTGCCCCATGATTAACAATTTCGATGGTAGCCTTCTGCGTCATCTCATTATCTTTGTCATTCTCTGGTTTGCTCTCACTCCATGTTCTGTACTCATTAGACCGTATATTCCATTAAACAGATCCTGTAACTGTCTTCGCCTTCACTGACGACAGCAATGTCATTAGCGAATCTTGTCGTTGGTATATTTTCACCCTGAATTTTAACCCCAGTCTCAAACCTACTTTTGCTGTCATCGTATATTTTTCCAAGTGTGGATTGAGAAGTATTGTCAAAAGACCGCATCCTTTCTTAGTCCGAGCATTTTTTGTTTATGGACTTCCATTCTTATTGTTACTTCTTTGTTCTTGTATTTGTTGTACATCACGCGACTTTCACTGCAGCTTATTCTTGTTTTTGGTAGAATTTTGAACATCTTGCACCATTTTCCATTGTCAAACTCTTTTTCTAGGTTGGCAGATACTATGAATGTGTCTAGATTTTTAAATTTCTTGCTTCAATTATCAAGCACAATGCCAGGAATGCCTCTCTGCTGCCTTTACCTTTTCTAAAGCAAACTGACCGTCATTTAACACATCCTTGATTTTCTTCTCCATTCTTCTGTTATTCTTCTCACCAAGTTGACTCCATGAGCTTTTAAGCTGACCGATGGTTCTCCTACTTATCTGCACTTGTTACTTTAGAAATTGTGTGGATAAGATTTTTCCTGTTATATCCTAGCCAGTAATGCCACCCGAGCCCGCTGCCAAAAGGTTGGCAGCATCAAAGTCCGGACGCCGTCCGCATAAGCAGCGCCAGCGAGACAGGAAATCGCCGCAAGTCTGCGCGCGCCACCGCTGGCTTCTGGTTTCTTAAGCGCTGGAGTCGCGAGCGCTAGGACAGTTCTGTATTCGCCGCGCAGTTGTATACTCGCCACCGAATTGTGTACTTGCTAGTCAGTTGTGTGTTCATCGCAGCAGAGTTGTTGTTTGTCGTCAGCCGACGCTGACCTAGCCACTCCGACTCGAACTAGACAGATTTCTGTAGACACGGAGTTCACTACTGTGTTTCTGTATCTTCGTTAATAAAGATAAGTACCGACTTTTATTTAATCAGAGTGTTTGGGTTTTCATCTTTCTGTTCACTGTTCCAGCGGACCGGTCGGCCCGCTAATAAAAGTGTGGCGGTGACTTCGTAAGCCGTTTCTACAGCGAATTGTTTGTCGCTACGAACGCCGCCACAAAACTGGCGACGAGGGCTTCCGAACTCGTGTGCAGGGCTGGTTCAACTTGTTTCTGGTTATACTAATTATAGCGATAAAATTTTGGGGGCTGGTTTAATTTGTGTTCACTATGTCTGCCGAATTACAACAGTTGATCTTGTTACAGAGTCAGCAAATACAAAGTCTGGTGGAAGCAATCGCCAAACAAGCGGTTAATCCTCCAACACAACAGGAACAAGCACAGGCAGCACCACCTTTCCGTGCTTTTGACGCATCAAGAGAAGAATGGCGAGAATATTTCGCGCAGTTGCAGGCGTACATGACAGTCTACAAAATCACGGGTACTGAGCGGCAGCTTTATTTAATTTCCACTGCAGGCGTGGAAGTCTATCGACTACTTTGTAAGTTGTTCCCGGAATCCAAGCCAGAAGCTTTAGACTATGACGTTGTTGTTAACAAGCTTGCTGAGTATTTCGAGTCGCGAGTTCATGTGGCAGCAGCCAGATTCAAGTTCTTCAGATTAAAGAAACTGCCACATCAATCTAATAAACAGTGGTTAACAGATTTACAGGGCCTCACCCGTCAGTGCCGATTTAATTGTGTGTGTGGAGCTTCCTACAGTGATGTCATGTTACGAGACGCTATTACTCAAAACATTGCAGATTCTCGTATTCGTGCTGCTATCTTAAAGTTGCCTGACCCGTCATTAGAGACTGTGATGAACATCATTGAAGCCCAAGATACTTTTGACTATGCTGAGTGTGAGTTAGATCAGCCATGTATTTCTCAAATTGCCTGTGCTAAGCAAGTTATGTCACGCCCGCGGCCCCACCGGCAGAGTCAGACTGTAAACACTAGCCGGCCGCGTCATATTAAACACATTCGTCAGTCGCGTGTGCAAAATGATATAGTTTAGTCTTGCCCTAAGTGTGTTCTTGCTCATCCTCGTGAACGTTGCCCGTTAAGAAACGCGGTTTGTCACTTTTGTCAAAGAAAAGGACACATCCAGACTGTTTGTTTGCGTAAACGCAAGAACAATTCTAGTGCTGCCCAGCCCATGGATATTCATGTTCTTCAAAGCCAGCCCGCCCAGAAGGTCGCGTTTAAAGACTCTTCCACGGTTCGTGTGGGTAATAAACTTGTTCGCAATACGCCACCCACCCAGCCCTCTGCTATGCGACCCAAGCGTAATTCAAACGCTGTAAAAAGTAATGTACAGACTGCAAGTGAAGCGGGAGTTGTTGTTCCACCCGCCCAACCCACGAGTTGTCGTAAGCAGCGAACACGCGCTAAACGCGCTGATTTTGTGTCTTCCGCCTCCACTGCACCGATCCAGAGACGGTGTAATAAACTATTTGTGAAGCTACGCATCCAGGATAAGACCTTCAATTTTCAATTAGACACTGGTGCGTCTGTGACTCTCATAAATAGTGCTACGTATGCGGCTATCGGCCGCCCTAAACTTTCAGCGGCAAAACATTCTTTGGCTACTTATAGTGGAGAACAAATTTCTGTGTTAGATGTATGTAGCGTGCCAGGCACATTCCGTGGCAATACAAAAACAGTTTCATTCACAGTGCTCCGCGCTACAGACAGTGTAAACATTTTCGGATTAGACTGTTTTGACTTGTTTGGCCTGTCTATCCAAGACAATGTGTTGCAAATTAATTCTGTTGTTGTTCCTCAAGACAGCATAACCGATTTGTGTAAACAATACAGTGACATATTTAAAGACGAACTAGGTTGTGCTGCGATCTTTGCCGCTCATATTACGTTAAAAGATAATGCTCAGCCTCGATTTTTTCGTGCTCGTCTAGTGCCTCACGCCCTCCGGGCACCTGTAGCAGATGACCTTCGTCGTTGGCAAAACAACGGTGTTATTCAACCCGTTTCAGTGAGCCAGTGGGTTTCTCCCTTAGTTATTATAAAGAAACCGTCTGGCAAGTTACGTTTGTGTGCTGATTTTAAGTCGACAGTTAATCCTCAGACTGTCATTGATTCTTTTCCTTTGCCTAGACCGGACGAGCTGATGGATAAGCATATTTGCAATTGCCCCTCGACGAGCAATCACAACAGTATTTTGTCATAAACACGTCGTTGGGGTTGTTCCGTTTTCTGCGTTTGCCTTTTGGTTGTGCGTCAGCTCCAGCTGTTTTTCAGCGTTTTTTGTCACAACTTCTGGCTAATGTGCCATCGTGTTGCAACTATTTAGACGATATTGTTGTGTCCGGTCGGACGCCTGCTGAACATTTCCGTAATTTGGAGTGTTTGTTTACAGTGTTGTCTCAGGCAGGCCTACGTTGCAACATCGATAAATGTTCATTTTTCCTTACGGAGCTGGAGTATCTGGGACATGTTATTAATGCTCAAGGCATTCATCCCTCCCAGTCACATTTAGCAGCTATTCGTGATTTGCCCGCCCCTCGCAATCTGCATGAATTGCAAGCAGTTCTTGGCAAACTGACGTATTATATTAGGTTTATACCTAATGCATCACAGATTGCTGCACCGTTGCATCGTCTCCGCCGTAAGAATGTTCCGTTTGTGTGGTCAGCTGATTGCCAATCAGCCTTTCAGCAGCTTAAAGAGGCTTTATTGAATGATCGTTGTCTGGTCCATTACGACTCTAACAAGCCTCTGGTGTTAGCTTGTGATGCCTCTTCTTTCGGCCTCGGTGCTGTGTTGTCTCACCGAGTCGGTAACACCGAACGTCCTATTGCGTTCGCATCTAAATTGCTAAACAAAGCTCAGTGTAATTATAGCCAATTGGACAAGGAAGCGTTGGCTATTGTGTTCGGTGTCACAAAATTCCATCACTACCTCTATGGTAGACCATTCTATTTAGTAACAGATCACAAACCCCTGACGTCACTGTTTCATCCGTCTAAACCAGTTCCTCAGCGGACAGCTCAGAGACTACAACGTTGGGCTCTTTTGTTATCACAATACCAGTATGCGATACTGTATTGCCCTACAGCTCAGCATGCAAACGCTGACGCGCTTTCTAGATTGCCGATTGCTGCGGATGATGTTTTCGATTCCTCTGACGACTCTTGCCATCAGATTGACGCCGATGAGCATCAATCCCTCCGGGATTTTCCGATTGATTATCGTCAGGTGGCACGTGAGACAGCTGCGGATCCTCATCTGAGTTTACTATTACGTTTTGTTCAACGTGGTTGGCCGTCCAAGGCAAAGGACATATCGGATCCTGTGGTTCGTCGCTATTATCCGCAAAAGTCATCTGTTGTCTGTTTCGCACGGAGTTTTGCTGTTACGCACCGAGAATGACCAGCTTCGTGTAGTGGTTCCCCAAGTGCTCCAATCCAAGGTCCTCGACTTGTTGCATCAAGGTCATTGGGGAGTGGTCCGCACCAAGCAGCTTGCCCGCCGTCATTGTACATGGATCGGCATTGATAAGCAGATTACGCAGATGTCTACAGATTGTTCGACGTGTGCCGAACACCAAGCTGCTCCGCCTCAACGCTATTTTGAGTGGGCACGCCCTGCCGGTCCCTGGCAGCGAGTACATATTGATTTCGCTGGTCCATATTGGAATTCTCGTTGGCTCATCGTGATAGATGCATTTAGTAATTTTCCGTTTGTTGTGCCCATGCAGTCTACAACGTGTGCACAAACTATACAGGCGTTGACTTCAATTTTTTGTATTGAGGGTCTTCCAGAAGTTTTAGTGTCTGACAACGGTCCACAATTTACCTCTGCTGAATTTGAAAGTTTTTGTTCTGCCAATGGCATTCGCCATGTTCTTACTCCGCCGTTCCACCCTCAATCGAATGGTGCAGCGGAACGTTTTGTACGCACATTCAAGGATGATATGGACCGCCTTCGTGCTACGCACTCTCGTCAGCAGGCCCTCATCACGTTCCTGTCGTCGTACCGGACCACGCCACGCGACGGCCCTTCGCCTGCGGAGCTTCTCCACGGCCGTCGTCATCGCACCCTACTACGGTTGTTGCACCCCCCCGGATCGACCCGCCGCTTCTGAGCATCGCACGCGTTTTCAGCGCAACGACGCCGTTTTTTTCAGAGTTTATCACGGTCGCCGTCGTTGGGAACGTGGTACCGTGATAAGCGTCCAGGGTCGCGGTTTTTATACTGTTCAAGGTGCTACTGGGGTGCACAGGAGGCATCAGAACCAGTTGCGCCGCGCTGGCCGCCCGGATTCTGCCGCTCGTACTTTGTCCACAGATTTGGTCCGCGGCGGGTTCCAGCCGCGCCTTCCGACTTCGCTGCCGCCCCCAGGGCAGCAGCAGCAGCCGTCGCCGCTACCACGCCGACAGCCCGTCCCGTTGATGCCTCCCGCGCAGCTTCATCCGGGAGCGCCCCAGGTGATCGCTCCGGCGCATACGGTCCCTCTTCAGTCGCCACCGCCTTCGGAGCTGTTGGACGTCGACCCCTCAGCCGGGCCGCCTTCCCAAGCGGTGGCTGTGCAGCCTGTCCTGCAGCCGCTTTCCTTGGGCACCCCCAAGGAGTCTGACACCGCAGCGCCTTGTCCGGCGCCCACTCAGCACCCGTCGACGCAGCGTCAGGAGACGCTGCCTCTCTTCGTGGGTCCCGACGCCCCGTCGCGTCCAGTACCAGAAGCTGCGCCCGTGGTCACAGGCGTGCACCCTGACCTCGGTTTTCAGTCGGTGTTTCCCGAGGCCCCGCGCAGCCAATGCTGGGGTGCGGACCGGGGACTGCCACCGACAACAGTCTCCGCCCCGGTCTTTTCTGCTACGCCTGCGGCCAGACCCCTCCCCCGCCGTCGACGCTCGCCACGTCATTATTCAACGACGGTGCGGCGATTTGGGGGGGAGGAGTGTTATATCCTAGCCAGTAATGCCACCCGAGCCCGCTGCCAAAAGGTTGGCAGCATCAAAGTCCGGACGCCGCCCGCATAAGCAGCGCCAGCGAGACAGGAAATCGCCGCAAGTCTGCGCGCGCCACCGCTGGCTTCTGGTTTCTTAAGCGCTGGAGTCGCGAGCGCTAGGACAGTTCTGTATTCGCCGCGCAGTTGTATACTCGCCACCGAATTGTGTACTTGCTAGTCAGTTGTGTGTTCATCGCAGCAGAGTTGTTGTTTGTCGTCAGCCGACGCTGACCTAGCCGCTCCGACTCGAACTAGACAGATTTCTGTAGACACGGAGTTCACTATTGTGTTTCTGTATCTTCGTTAATAAAGATAAGTACCGACTTTTATTTAATCAGAGTGTTTGGGTTTTCATCTTTCTGTTCACTGTTCCAGCGGACCGGTCGGCCCGCTAATAAAAGTGTGGCGGTGACTTCGTAAGCCGTTTCTACAGCGAATTGTTTGTCGCTACGAACGCCGCCACAAAATTTCCGAAAGTCTGATGGTACGTCGCCAGAATCATAGATTACACACATTAATCTGAAGTCTTTGGTTGCTATTTTCCTCAATGATTTTAGAAATCTCAGTGGAGAGCTATCTATTCCTTGCACCTTATTTCACCTCAGGCCTTCCAGAGCTCTTTTCTAATTCCAATCCTGGATTCCCTATCTCTTCCTTATCGACTACAATTCCTATCAACAGACAAGTCCTCCCCCTAATAGAGGCCTTAATTGTACTCATTCCACCTATCCGCTCTTTCCTCTGCCTTTAATAGTGGAATTCCCATTAAACTGTTAATGTTAACAGCCTTGCTTTTAATTTCACCGAAGTTGTTTTGACTTTTCTATCCGCCGAGAAAGTCTTTCCGATGATCATCTCTTTTCCGATTTCTTCACATTGGTCCTGCAGCCGTTTAACCTTGGCTGTCCCGATCTTTCTACATATTTCATGTATGTTAAGTGATTTATATTTCTGTCTTTCCCGGATGATTTTTGTATTTCTTTCTTTCGTTGATAAATTGAAGCATTCCTTCTGTTAGTCAAGGTTTCTTCGCAGTTACCTTCCTTGTCCTTACATTTCATAGTGCAACATCCGTGACTGATCTACTGATCTTTTAAGAAATGTCCACTCTTCTTCAACTGAACTTCCTTATCGCAGCATCCATATCCTTAGCAGAGTTAAAACGCACCTCATCGTTCCTCAATAATTTAGTGTCACGCTCTTTCCACATTGGTTTTTCCGGACGATTCTCTTAAACTTCAATCTACTCTTCATTATTACTAAATTGTGATCTGAGTCTGTATCTGATCCTGGATACGCCTTACAATCCAGTATCTAATTTCAGATTAGACTGGCAAAAAAAAAAAGAAAAATATCCATTATTGCGGAGCACACGATTACAGTGGCTTGCTAGAAACCATAAAAAATTATCGATTAACGCAGTGTAAATTAAGACACGTATTTATTACGAACCTGTTCTAGGGCCGAATTTCACATTAGAATTAAACGGGGTGTACCTTATGAAGAACAGTGTGAGATATTATGATTTCCCTGTATTATTCAGCTGCAGATCTTAAGTGCAGAAACATGACTAGTGTTAGCAAATATAGTGAAGCGTTTTCTTTTTAGAATGCTTGCCTACAACTGGTTAAAATAAACTTGGTGTACCGAAGTATGTGTACACTGAAATTTTATGACAATAGTCGTAATCACTCGTTATTGGAAATGTTTTAAAATATTTTATATGTATCGCATTCTTGAGGACTACTACACTTCCTGATCCGAACATTGCAGCTAAACATATCAATTAATGCGTAAGATTGTAACTGGTAATTTGCCATCCACCGCTGGATACATCCGATCTCCATGCTCCTCCATACGCATCCATATTGTTGTTGTGTGTCTTCTAACGTCATCTAGCTATCTTTCGCCTTGGTCCTTTCATACGAGGCGCGACCATAAAGTAATAAGGCTGATGTGAAAAAAAATGTTGCTTACCGTTTTCGTCAAGTTTAGTGTTGTCCCTTCAAAGTAGTTCCCTTCTGATTGCACACACTTTTTCCAGAGCTTCTGCCCTTGATGGTAACATTTCTGGAACTCATCTTCTGTAATATCCTCCAAGACCCTCGTCACAGCTATTTGGACACCTTGTGTTGTTTGAAAATGGTATCCCTTGACCGCCGTTTTGGCTCTTGGAAACAGAAAAAAGTCGTATGGTGCGATATCTGGTGAATAAGTTGCTGCGGTAGTACTGAAATTTGTTTTGAGGTTAAAAATTGCTGTACTGACAGAGCAGTATGGGATGGCACATTATCGTGATGCATTTTGCACAAATCTTTCTCATACTAAGATCTTCAGTTATTATTAGACGAACCGTTTCTCGACTGATGTTCGGTTCTTCTGGAATCATTTTTATGGATAATCTTCGATCAGTTCGTACGATTTCACGCACCCTGGCCAAGTTTACATCCGTCCGTAAGGTTCAAGGTCGTCCACTGCGGTCTTCATATTCAATATTCGTCCTGCCTTCACTAAACATTTTATGCCAACAAAAAACTTGAGCTCTTGACATAACCTCCTCTCCAAAAGCCTTCTGAAGCTTACTGTAAGCTGTCGTTGCGTTTTCATCCAATTTAACACAAAAAGAAATGGCATACTGTTGCGCAATATTACGCGGTTCCATTTCCGTGACGAGAGACACAAACACATGCTAACTTATTACAGCACAACTCGTGACTGAGCAGTTGCATCGATGTGCCGCTTGGACTAGAAGCAGCTTATAGACAAAGGTCAAAGATATTGTGCCTACGCAAGCCTGCAGGGTTGCCACATATTGCAAAGAAAATCAGTCTCATTACTTTATTGCCGCATCTCGTATTATGAGAATCCAGGAGATGACTTACTGACTACATCATACATCCATTCACTTGACTATGTCTCCTGCCCATCTGCATTTCATATTCATTACAGTCACAATGATATTTTCATTTCCAGTCTGCTTCCTGCGGAGGTGGTGGTGGTAGTGGTGGTAAGTTCCTTTGGGACCAAACTGCTGAGTTCATCGAACCCTAGGCTTACAAACTACTTACTCTAACTTAGACTAACTTACGCTAAGGACAACGCACACACTCATGGGCGAGGGAGGACTCAACCTCCAACGGGGGGTAGGGGGAGGGGGAGCCGCGTGAACCCTGCCAGGCTCCCTAGACCGTGTGACTTGTTTCCTGCTCCATTTTTTAATTTTTTCCTAGTAATGGCAGATGTTTCGCAACATTGCTCTTTGAGCAGTCCTCAATTCTGGAGTAATATTCGCATTAAAAGTTCCATCTAAGAAACATAAGACACGTTCTTCTTAAGACACATCCAGAGCTTGGTTTTGAAAATCCTTCCTAGTTCTCCAAAAACACTCCTCAACCTTTTTTTCTTTTGTTTATTTATTTTGCCGTTCAGTCTTTAACTGCTCAAAAACAGACACTAATTAACAACTTCTATAAGGTCATTGTGAATTCATACTATTATCGTTTCAGGGTGTTGGTTCTTCATTTTAGACATGCCTGTTCCCTAAAATAGAACTGTCGCTCGCTTTAGATGCTGATCACTTGCACATCTCTGCGGGTTTGTCATATGTTACTAAGCACGTCTTTGCTGTTTAATAAACATTTGCGACTTTTACACCTCACTAAGGAATATGTTCATATCTGAAGTTACTCATAATAAATGAAGGAAGAAAGGATGATTAAGGTGTAACGTACCTTCGACGACGAGGTCTTTCGAGATAGAGCACAAACCCGAGTAACAGAAGGGCAGGCCAGGAAATCGACTGCGGCCTTACGAAGAAACCATCCTGGCACTCGACTTCAGCTATTTAGAGAAATCACGGAAAATCCAACTCTTGATGGTATAGGATCTGTATTAACATTCACCTGCAAATGCAATAAATAGGTGGAAGTTACACGCTGGGAAACCGAATGTCCTACAGATATGGAGACTGCACGATTCGTCCAGCTGGTAAAATAGAGGCCCATTTCAAACTCAGCCGTGCTGATAAGACTTTTCACACGAGCACACTTTGTCTTCGTGACCTATGCAGTGATCACACAGTATCTGAGGATCCTCAGGTGTGATAACAACCCTAAACACAGATAACATTAATGGACTCAGATGGCCATTCTACCTGCCACAGACAATTAGAGTTTTAATCATTTATGTTGACACTGTTGTGTGCATGTATGAAATTACACTGAAGTCCGACCATGTCTTCAGTGTGCTTATTTTTTTGTGTCGGATAGTACACTAACGACATAACAGATACTTTTACGCTTCCTTGGGGAACACCAAGTCTTAATATCGTTTACGTGGACTATTCGCCGTCCAGAGTACCGGAACTATCAGTGGAAAGTAGCAACAGCCCCACACTTAATTCTTCACGTTCTGTTTCACAAACAGCGTGATAGCTTGGGACAGCGTCGAAGGGCCCGTGGGGCACGAGACTTTCATGCCGGGGGTAGAACAGCCGCTGTCACCTCCTGCGCCTCCTACCGGGGACGTCACGACGCTCCCATTGTGCGTCGCGAAGTCGCTTTCCAGGAAAGCGTCTGTCTGGCATCGTCTCGCACCGGGCCCCCGACGCCCAGCGACTCTCTTACGTGAGACTGTCGCTGTCCGCCACGATAAGAACGTTAAGGGCTCAGTAAAAAGATAAACAAATTCGGCTAAAAGGGCATATCTCCTAAGAGTACGCACCACACTCTAACACATTCAGTAGCAACACTCTCTGCTGTAAAAACTGTCTGACCTTTTGACCTAGACTAGCGGTCCAAGTGGATAGAAAGCTGCTTGTCTCTTGAATTCATTTATGCCGCAAATATAGTGTTTTTTTAAATTCTTTTTCTACATAATTTACCAAATGATATATATCTGAATTCTAAGTGTCAGAAAAATAGCGCTTGTACTGTAGTGAACTGTAAAACTTTTAACAAACTCATTTTTATCAGATATTTCCGTGAGCCTGATTAATTGCTTAACCTGAGTTATTAATTTTGAAACCAGTTTCTGGTTATCCGATTTTTCGTCACATTGCGGTCGTTGGCACTCTGAATAGTTCATTGTTAGAACAGATAGCACTGGGAGCAGATACTTAATTACAGTTGACCATACTGCACCACACTATCTCAGCGTGTGAACTGGAACTCACCTGACATTGCGTTTCGTATGTTTACAGGTATAGAATTATATACAGTATGAAAGTACTGAGTTGATTCGGGAAGACTTCGGGCGACTGTATTTATCTATTTTCAGGTGTTCATAACCGGTACTGTTTTGTTATTTTTCGCTAGTGTTGACTTTTTAATTTTAAATCTGCCTGTGCCGTTTGTTCTTTTAGTTATCCGGCTGACTTAAGCTTCAAGTTGGGAGTTTGATTGTTTAAGTTTGTTTACTTTAGTGCTACACTTTACGGCGATGCAGCGTCAGTGGATGGTAAGCAAATCTCGTTATTAATATCTGATTATCACTAAGAATAGGGAATAGGGACGTAACATGGCGAAATTATTTTAATATGGTGATTCCATGGCAATGGTACAAACTTTCAGGGCTGATGGAGACCTGTAAAGGTATCGATTTCGGGTAAAGGATACAGGCGAGGAAACGACGGAGTAGTTGTTACAAGCGTAAATCGTTCTGATACTTCTGACAGTGGAATACATGTACTGGCACTGGTACTATTGTTGCTAAGACTTAGGGTAGCCAACTTCCGGAGGTGGTAGTTAGACCAGAACAAAAACAAAAAACGACAGGTAAATATGGGATGTAAAATGCAAACCTTAAGAGCTGAGCTGTGAGCACTTGTTCATCTTCGTTACTATGAAACATTTACCTTCTGATGAACTAGTGCCCACGCCCTTAAGGTACACAGCTTAAAGCCCATATTTAACGGATACTCTTTTCTCATGTTTCGGTCAATAATATCTCCGCAAAAAATATCGAAACTTAATAGCTTACAGTAGAACGGATGTGTTTCGAAGTGTCGAAGATGAATAAGTGCTAGTAGCTCTTACGGTATGCATTTTAGAGCCCATATTTGCTTAACATTTCTTTCTTGTTTTGGTCCACACTACCACCTCTACACTCTTAGCAACAACAATACCTGTACATGTATTCCAATGTCAGTGCTATCAGAACGTACTTTCGACTCGGACGTTTACGGACCACAGTCACATACCTCCGACCGGTACATTTACCCTCCTACCATCATCCCTTAATGTTGGTAATAGGCTCACGAAATCACCCTGTATGTCACTGGTCGACTTTCGTTAAATCGGAAGACATCTCATGTGTAAGCAACGCTGTGCGTGTGGACCGTCTGTACACTGCGACAGGTACAAAATTTCCATGCTGCGTGAATATTAACAGAACCGAAATAGGTAATTTCAAGTGTTGTACCACTGGATATGCTATAATATTAAGCTCTCTTGACAACAGGTACGTACCTTTGTGATGTAGAACTGGTCATTTTGCTCAACAGTTATTGTTAGTGGTTTGCTAACATCACAATATTTCTGCTGCAAAAGTTTTTCTAATCTGAAAAACAAGAGAAAAACGTGACGAAATATAACATAGTAGCCGCGTGAGATTAGCTGAGCGGTCTGAGTCGCTGCAGTCATGGACTGTGCGGCTGATCCCGGCGGAGGTTCGAGTACTCCCTCGGTCATGGGTGTGTGTGTTTGTCCTTAGGATAATTTAGGTTAAGTAGTCTTTAAGCTTAGGGACTGATAACCTTCGCAGTAAAGTCCCATAAGATTTCACACACATTTGAACATTTTTATAACATAGTAACATATTGTAAGCACTACATAATACGTATATTATATGTATAAAAAGAAACACGTACTACAGGCCACTGAAGATGCTTGACAAATAAGAGGAGCGAAACGCGTATGGCAAAAACAAACTGCCTTTCATGTAGTTGCATAGACGGATCAAACCTCCATGAATTTTGCAGCAACTAAGGAACGACGGAAAACGAAAAAATAACGTAACAGTGCCTTTTGATGAAGAATGAATACGGGAATATGTTCTAAAAGACGCTTAAAATCCAATCTGCTGCTTATGTAAATTGTAAATACCTCTGGCCGACATGGTACAGCGAACTATGCTAACCGGATCACGATGTGTTCGACATACCAGGAGACCATTATGCCCATCACTTACCTATTAATCCAGAAGAGGCTTAAACAACATTTCAAATGGGTACACGGGTCAGTCCTGTTAAATGACAATTAGTTTGTTTCCCTAGAGAACCAGTCTTTGACAGTGAGGGATCTGTTATTAGTTGTAACGTAAATATAAGATGTGTCACTACGGATCAGTCATAAAAGCGAGGTATAAAACTAGAAACCCCGGCAAATTTCAGAAGTCTAACACTGTTTTCAAATACCGCGTCACATCCATATCAGAATTAATTCATAAGTAATTAGAGCAGAATACAAAGAGAAAATATTAGTATTAATTCCATTATGCCTGTACTGCTGTTGCATTTACGAGAGAGAGTAATTTATTTGAGCACGCTGCACACACAAAAGTAAAAAGCAGTCATGTTGCACACAAACACGAAAAACATTCGCGTTACACGTCGCAGATACAATTTTGAATTAAAATTATATAGGCTAGCGACAGAAGGGCTGAGTACTACTACGGGACAAAGCAAATCGGCTTACTATAGAAACTGCGAAACTGTACGTAGTGATGTAACTTCCTGACGTTCGAACTCTGTGCTGGATTAGCACTGAAACTCTGAAACCCACCTGGTTACTCTCTTAACGACTAATAAGCTATCCGATCACTACTTGCCCCCAATAGCTTCAGTACTGTCTGTACCTCCTGCTCGTCTGGCATGGTCTGCAAGAGAGCTATGTATTTGCGAATGTAGGGGAGAGGTACTGGCAGAAGTGAAGATATAACTAACTTCATTTGGCTCAGTGGCCGAGTAAATATTTCAGCTGGGCATCACTTTGGCGACTCTCACTGAGGTGACAAAAGGCATGGGATATAGATAAGCACATACACAGATGGCGGTGGTATTTCGTAATACACACGGTATAAAAGGGTAGTGTAACGGCGGAGGTGTTATTTGTACTCAGATTATTCGCTGAAAAACTTTCGGCGTGATTGTGGGCGCACGACAGGAATTCACAGACTCTGAAAACGGAGTGGTAGTTGGAGCTAGGTGCATGGGACATTCCATTTCGGATATCGTTAGGAAAGTCAATATTCAGAAATCCACCGTGTCAAGAGTGCCGAGAATATCAAATTTGAGGCATGTCTCTCACCACGGCCAAAGCAGTGTCCGACGGCCCTTACTTACCAACCGACGGCAGTGGCGTTTGTGTAGAGTTGTCAGTGCTAACAGGCAAGCAACACTGCGGGAGAAAACATAATTCAATGTGGAAAGTACGACGAACGTATTCCTTAGGACAGTGAGACGAAATTTAGCGTTAATGGGCAACGGCAGCAGATGACGGCCGTAAGTGCTTTTGCTAAAAGCACAACATTGCCTGCAGCACCTCTCTTGGGTTCCTGACCAGACGACTGCAAAACAGTGGCGTCATCAAATGATTCCCGATCTCAGTTGGTAAGAGATGATGGAAGGGTTGAGTGTGGCGCGGACTCCACGAAACCATGGAGCCAGGTTGTTAAAAGGCACTGCAATCTGGTGGTGGCTGTATTTGCATGGAATGCACTGGATCCTCTGGTCCAGCTGAACCGATCATTGACTAGAAATAATTATGTGCAGCTGCTTGGAGACGGTTCGCAGTGTGGCACTGTTCTCTCTCGGCTCGATGGTAATGGGTGTCCCAGATGAGATGACGTGGAACGGCAACATCAAACTGTAACTATCAGAAAAAGAAAAAATATCCTCGGGTGGTTTGGTTATTTTCAGATACTGTATCTCGAAAGTGATATCACCGTCTCGATGGAGCAGCACGCCGGAGTGTGTGCCCCGCCCTTGCTTGTAATGAAATCAGTTGTGTTCGTTGTCTGTCGATATTCTTCACTTATAAATTTAGCGGCTGCACCACTCGATAACGCGATGCCCCCATTGACCTGAAATAACCAAAAGTCCCTTGCGTGTTCGCGACAGATCCTTACGTTTACGCGAACTTGCTGACTACAGTTCTTATGCGCGGCTTGAGAATGGTTATTGAAACGTTAAAAATAGTGTCTTTAATCATCATTCCATCATCCAAGCCGAGGCCACATTATGAGTTTTGCGAGGATATTAAGTTGTTAATTATTATTCCGTCGTCAAGGCGTCGCTGCGTCGCGTATTCAACAACTGTACGACGTAACTTCAGAGATAACATACCCCTAAGCAATGTTCAGAATGCGTCGTATTTTTAGTGTAAAGTTATTACTGTTCGCATTTAAATTATCACTAATTCACTTGGCGCTTTTATGTTATCCGAAGACTCAGTCAATTTCACAAATACACTTTAAATGTCCATTAAATGATGTAGGCGACACGAAGAATTAAAGTTGAATTAAGGTTTATTGTCTTTCGTAATTATTGTTTTTCCCTACGCTAAGCACACACACCGATATGTAATTCAAGGAATTGCATATGTTAACATCAGTAATTCTGACTCTGACGTCAACTTCTGACAACACTGCGAAATTGTAATTTCTTCGTGACTGCGTTTAGTTGTAGCCTACTGAAGTCTAATAATCGAGTTTATGTCGGCGATCAGTCTCTTTCGGTGTCCTTTGATGTTCGTGACTATTAAGTATCACGAAGGCTAAGTCCCATCACAAATCGGTAATCACACGGTTCAGTTTCCTGTCACATACATCAAAATCCCGTTATTTGCCTAACAATAAAGATGATCCCACTTTAGTCCGAATTCTGATTAATATTCCCAGCCTATATCGTAAAACTTTAAACTTCAGATCAGTTTTAAAACAATCTAGCAGCGCTTAAGATGCGCACTGCTGTTGCAGAATACAAGAGAGAAGTGAAGTTAACATCTCCACTGCCGAGTTACATTGATGTCACAGCGAATTTACAGTTCGATGCAGCTACGACTCCCTTCTAGGATAAATGTTATCTATGGTCGATTTATAGTCTGGGCTTCAACCTTCGTAAATAAGAATTTTTGAATTCTTTCTTTGAAGTTTCGGTTTTGTAACACATGGTATTCTTTCATTCAGGCCTTTCTTTATGGTAATCATTAGCATTTATATAACATCCCTGTTAATCAAACTGAGAAGAGTGTAAATTTTGTTGTCAGTAGCTGCCATCACTGTCAGTATGACTAATTTTGCTATTTCTTTTGCAACAAAAAGGGTGGTTATTATGTGTTCTATATTTGGGGTGTTACAGCAGCCAGTCATCGACTTCATTTTCCCAGGCAACGTGATCACCGGGTCACAATTATTCACGATTTGTTTGAAGGACATTCTGGACAATTGGAGCGAACGGTTTGGCCACCTAGATTTCCCGACTTGAATCTCTTCCAACATTTATGGGACATAATCGAGAGGTCATTTCGTGCACAGAATCCTGAATCGGCAACATTTTCGCAGTTGTGGACGGCTATAGAGGTAGCATGGCTCAATATTTCTGCAGAGGACTTCCAATGACTGGTTGAGTCTAGGCCACGTTGAGTTGCTGCACGATGCTCGTCAACAGGAGATCCGACACGGTATCAGGAGGTCACCATGACCTTCGTTACCTCAGTGCACATGTCCTTGATCTACCCCAGATATCAAACCGGGGAAAGGGGACCTATTGTTTCACGTGGAATCCGAACAACGTGTCGTTTCTGGCGATTCCTCACTAGGTCAAGGCTTGATTTAGGGGAGAACGAAAATTTCCATAGTCGAGCTGCGATTCGATCATGCGAGTCCTCTGTTTCCAAGCACACGCTTTACAACTAGATTGCCTGTCCCGCTATGGAAGCTGTGAGTGTGGGTCGTTACTTGTACATGGGTAGCTCATACGGTTAGGACTTGGACCGCGAGGATTTGGTTTAAGCACTCGAGTTTGGCAGTTCTGCAGTTTTAATCTGTCAACAAGTTTCAAAACTGTGTTGCTCCACAGCAAAATGAAAGATTCATTGTTACTTCTATGGATTTATGCTTGATCATTATCTGTTGCTCATACAGTATTTGAACTACACAACAATTGACAGCTCGGGTAGTATTAATTCCTGTGGAAATACGTGTTTTTAATCAGAATCCTCTAAAGGATCTGAACTCGTAATACGTATATCAAACAGACGAGCGCAGCCAAATGCACAATCCTATGTATAGTCGAAATAGTTAATCATCAAACTTCAACCAAGTTATTAGACGTAATCATTATACGTAACAATTGTGGGCAACGGAATACACAATGAACTGAAGGAATGGTCAATTATCAAGTCGTCTGAGAAACAACTAAGGCTAACATCATGAATCACAACTGAATTATGTCGCTATTTCTTAACATGACTCAAATACCACATAAGGTTACTGAGTGCCTCAAACACTTCTAATTCTGTTTTACTTGTTCCGTATTTAACCATATGTGAATCGCTATAATGTCCGTATGAAACAGGAGTTCAATTTTCCACTTACCTTCAATGTTGCTGGTAGTGTTTAAGTCACTGGAACAAAAGAATTAAAGAGTAGTAATAGTTTGCAAACCTTACTAAGAAGTGGACATGCTATGGACAAGCTCAGTGCTGACTGCATGTGGAACACACCAGAACAAGACATTCCAGCGATAAAGAGAATTCTCAAGTTCGTAGAAGCACTTTTTAATAATGAACCTATACTCTAAAATTCGATATGACACAGAGCCAATATAAATGGAATTCACACGGTATAACTACATCAAAATTACATTACAGTCTGAAAAATTTAGAGAGACAAGCCTCCCAATTTTCCAGTAATCACGTTGTTAAAAGAGAATAGTCAGTTATAACAGATGCATGCAGTAGATACTAAAGTAGCCTCCCAAAGATTCTGATCTTACCTAAGCATGTGCTTGATGAACAGATCCCATTTTCACACAATTAGTCAGTAGCAGTATTCAGAGACCGATATGAAACTAATGACAAATTCCTATGCCTTATGAACGAACGTCGTTTTTTCGTCGAGATTACACTTTTCTACTCCTCATTACACATAATCTGATGAGGCGAAGGACTCGTTAGAGCGCTGATTAATTACGTCAATGTGTCCGGTATTCTGAATTACAAAGAAAGAAACTCCAATCATTGATTTGATATGCCTAATCATAAAAGTTTTATTTTCTGGAAGATGATGTTAAGTATTTCTGCACCGTAAAGGATTAATATAAAGTATGAGTAAGAGAACGTGAAACAAACAATCCGATTGAAGACCACATCCATGTGGCTCAAGTACCACCAAGACAAGGATTCCAATTATTATAAGGGGCAGTTAAATGAAAACGAGGCAGTTAGAAAGTAAGTAAGCGAACTGTTTACTATTTCAAAAGTAATCCTCATAACAGTTAACAGAGTAATCCCACTGCGATAAAAGACCGTCAATGCATTGATGGAAAAATGTTTCCGGTTGGCTACGGAATCATAGTTGTACCCAGACATATACCTCTTCGCCCGAAGCAAATCGACGGCCACAAATGTTTTTCTTCAGGGCTCTAAAAGTATGGAAATCGCGTAGTGGAGAGATCGGGTCTGCATGGAGGATGTGTAAGGCCCCACATCTTGACAAGGTTCTTTCGGTTACCTTGCGGAAGTTTCGCAGGGAAGCCCTTACACATCCTCCATACAGTCAACATCTCTCCCCTTGCAGTTTCGATAATTGTGGAGTCCTGAAGAAAGACATTTGTGGCCGCTGATTTGGTTCGGGCGAAGAGGTGCGTGTCTTGGTAAAACTGTAGCGGTCACGCGGTTCCAGACTGCGGCCGGCCGTGGTTGCAGCTGTGTGCGGATGGCTTCTATTCACGGCGTGATTTGGCCACATCGGCAATCTAAAGCTTTTTACTTACTGCGCTTGCGTGCCAGAGGAGAATTAAATTGCTATTTTGCGCTTTGCAGTTAGCAATCTCTCAGATGAACGTTTCTGTAATGCTAGTTAGCAGATTTATAAAATTATAAGGGGCATGGATGTGTGTGATGTCCTTAGGTTACTTAGGTTTAAGTAGTTCTAAGTTCTAGGGGACTGATGACCTCAGATGTTAAGTCCCATAGTGCACAGAGCCATTTGAACCATTTGAAACCACGAAGAAAAAAGTGTGTCTGAACCTTTACCACTTGCTACCTGCCTAATCTTCCTAACATACTCCAATCGACGCATGGTCACTGAGCATCCTAAGACGCCCTGTTTTTGTTTAGATATGCCACTAGTGCACTTACTGTCTTTCCGTGTCCATTGTGCACTAAATCTTTCCTCTCCCGTATTCATCAGCTTTCAAGGTGTTGTACTTTGGTAAAAGTGAGTCTTCCAAATTCAATGTTTTCTCTAAGAGTGTGGAGACGAGTAGGTGATGTTGTGTTTGACATTCCCACATTTGCACGAGTCGTCCTCTACACATCCCTATTTCCTTAACATTTTTAAGCATTCGGAGACTCCTGATGACAGACGATTGTGTGTTTTCAGTGGGGTTCGTGAGCGTATGGCCCCCGGCCAGCTTCTCTTTCAGTTCAGTTCCTCTACTATAGATTTAGGTGTGTGGTCTCAGGTGACTTTTTTAAGGGGGAAGGTCTCTTGAGGAAACTCATTTTCTACCTCAGGCATGACGTGATGACATTGCCGTTATATAGCAAATGTCTTAGATCTTCTGTCTGCATCTTTTTCTCTTTATATGTCGCGACTGGACTTCTAATTTTGGGTGGAGCTATACGACGTGGGGGTTAACAGCGGTCAAAAGTGTAGATCTCAAGCACACGGTAACTGTTCTTTCCGCTTCACTGAGGGCATTATCTGCTTGCTGTGAGTGAGCTCCCGCTTCACACAGTGAAGGTGCATAATCTCTCGCTGCCAACATCGAGCCATAGCAGTTCTCTTTAACATCTCTTGGTGCACTCCCCATGATGTGTCCGTTAGTTTCTTCAGCAGACCATTTCTTGGGCTAAATTCTCCTTTTAATTAATCGCAGTGTTCTTTGGAAGAAAGAATACGGTACAATCCGACTCGCAGATATTTGGGATGGGGTTCTTCCTCCAGGGACATGTCCCCCCACCTAACGTTAAGCTTTCTCCCTGTCTCTTTCTTGCGCAAATGGAAACTGCATACTTCGATATTGTTAGGATTCTGTTTCAGATGGTTCTGCGCAAAGTGTATTGTGAGTGTCTCCATAGCTTTCGAGAGCTTTTACTTCTACCTTCTCAAATTTTTCCATTTAGTTGTGGTAACTGTGTCAAGAAAAGCAAGTGGTGCACTAATAGAGCGGCACTGTCTTTGAAAATTTGACATGACTACTGACACGAAAACTTGGAAAATAAACTCTACTTATGAGACAAATTATGATGATAATGCGATTTTATACTTTAAGTAAGTCAAGCTCTCACAGGAGGTGCCTTTCACTGAGGGAGAAATATTCCTCCGTCCCGTTACATTGCATAAATTTCACTGCTGACACATACAAATACGGTCAAGACAGTGTGTGACACATCTTGATTTTGCTGGCTATCTTAATTAATCAACCTCATCAACCTCTTTCACTAAGATATTCAGTAAATTCTATGGCTTTCATCACCTTTCCTTGGTCGAAGTTAGCTAGTCTCTGTGCCCACTTGGCAAAAGGCCGAAAACTCCTGATGTGATCACTGAACCGAAAGTTATACATCTCTCTCCTCTCCTCTTGACCACCCTGTAACATCAGTCGACTTCCTCTGGTCTAAATGGAGATCTGGGATCACAGATGAAAGCATGAAAGCCACCGGCCACGCAAATACAAACTTTCCGGTTTAAATGGAAACAGTAATTCAATGTCAGCACATAAACGTAACGAAGTCCATGTCTAGATAAAATTCTCTGATTTGCTCTCTGATAATACAACCTAATACTGGAGTGCCGTTTACTACCAGAACGTGTTTCATAACTCGCTATATGAATCTTTGGTGGCTTTCCCAGGTGCAGTTGAAACTTTAGTTCTGGTATCCAGTGACCCATTCCACATTCCCTGACGGTAACAGTAATCAAACCAGCAACTCAAATAACTTACGGAAATGTAGCCGGATGATGTCCTCGACAGCCACCGGTATTTCGACAGGTGAAAACCCCGACGTTTTCAAGGCAAAACCGCAGAAAGTAAGCGCCGTGCGAGATAATTAAAACCTCGCTTTGCAGAGCCATTCCGGAAAGATGGAAAAAACACACACGCAGGAGGGCGCGCGCACGCACGCACGCATACACACACACACACATACACATACACACACTGTGAACACTAGCGTCACCAAACAATGGAAGATGACCGACACCAGAAGTTATCGATAGGGAAAATTACTAAACAATACTTGAGGTATCATTAACTCTGTCCCTCTGTTTTCGATAAGGGGGAGAGCAGAATTTCACGCAGGATTTAAACGGAAACCTCCATCTCTATTTACAAAGTTACTTGCTGATTTAATTTGAACTGCTTCCTTAATGACACAATTTAAATAGTTGGTATGCACGCCTGGATTTCGCTGTTGATTCCATAGGATGACCGTTGCCAAGACAATATTCTGCAATAGCTCGGCTGTTGTAAGCGTATGTGACGCTTACGCTCAGTACAGCGGTCCTCCACAGTCCTGATAGTCTGATCAATATATGACATGCCGCAACTGCAAGGAATACAATAAGCACCCACCAAGAACACCTTTAACGGAACCCAAAAGAACCCTAATCTTAGACGGAGGTCTGAAAACACGTTCCACAGCATATATTCTCAAAATACGAGCAATCTTGCTTGAAATGCTCCCTCCATAAGGCGGAAAGGCCGTAGTCGTTAGTGTCGATCCGGTATTATCGTCACTTGCCACTGCACGGTTGATCAATAGAGCAAAGCACGTCTGATATGTCTTTCACTGTATCCATTCTGACGAAAAGTGCCCTCAAGATGGGTTAGCTGAAAACTCTCAGGCTCTGAAATAATGTAGGACCTATGAACCAAGGTATGACGTACCCCTTCATTTTGCACCGAATGGGGACAACTATCAGCCTGTAGAAACAAGTCAATGTGAGTAGACTTCCTATAAACAGCCTGTCCCAACGCACCATCAACCTTCCTCCCAACCAACGTATCAAGGAAGGAAAGACGACCACCCTTATCCACCGCCATCGTGAAACAAATCTTCGGGTCGATTGAATTCAGGCGTTCTAAAAGCTTGCTCAAAACGATACTGCCATGAGGCCAAACAACAAACGTACCGTCTACATACCTGTTAATACACGCAGGTTTCAAAGCCGCCGACTGCAAGGCACGTTCCTCGACGACTTGCATAAATAAATTACAATAACAGGCGCAACAGGCTTCCGATTGCAGTTCCATCTATCTGCTCATAGTCGGTCATTGAATAAAAAGTAAGTGGTAGTCAACACATATCGAAATAGGTTCGCTAAATCAAAACCAAACCTAGCATCAGTTCACCGTAATGAATCAGACGTTGGAACGCTAATAGGGAGAGAGAGAGAGAGAGAGAGAGAGAGAGAGCACATCAAGACTTACTAGAGAATCAGAGTCATTCAAACGCATTCTCTATAATCGACGTAAGATATCCACAGAGTTGTTTATGTGATGCTCACACCGACCAGCTAGTCGATTCAACAAATTTGCACAGTGTCTTGCTACATTATACGTCGAAGCACCATTTTTACAATCGGATGAAGAAGAAACTCTTCTTTTTCTATCTTCGGAAGGCCATATAACCTACGGGAACATCGTAATAAGTATTAAGAATCTTGACAGTCTCCCGTGGCAAGGAACTTTTCTTCAGGGGGCTGTTAGTCTTTCTCTCAACACGTTTTGTGGCGTCAGCACTGATCCTACAAAACGTTGAATCAAACAGTAAACACTACATCTTTTGAACGTAATCCTGCTTGTCCAGAACAACTGCAGCATTGCTCTAGTCTGAAGATAAAGTAACGTTATATGGATCAACTCTAAGTGAACGAAAAGCTGCTCCTTCAGCCGCTGTGCTATTGCTCTTGAGTGGATGTGCCCCAGTCAGCACACGACAAGCCTCCATCTTAACCTCCTGTGCAGCATCAGAAGGTAGTTAGAAACAGTCTGTTCAACAGAACTAATAAAATCAAGTACTGCAACATGTCACAAGTGCAAGAAATACGATAGACACCCGCCTTACACAAACCAAGATTATCCTTACTGGAGCCTAATAGGACCCTGATCTTAGATGGAGATCGGAGAACACATCAGTATAAGCAATTCCGGAATGATAACACACACACACACACACACACACACACACACACACATACACACACACAAGATGACCTACGCCGGATGTTATCGTCAGCTCTTGTTCGTAAACGGATCTATTACACTCGTCGACTGTTGGATTTTGTTTCCGAGGAACTGTGTGGACTTTATTTAATGATTGCTTCAAAAATGTCGGCATTTTCTTGGGACTATCTCGACGATGCTTCATGGTTGCAGTCTGATTCGGAATTTCTGTAACGTCTCAGCATTTGGCGAAATTTGAACGTTTCCGAGGTTTGGAGGCTAATACTGTATCTCGATGTTCTGCGGTACATCTCACGGAGAAAGCTTCCGACTAAGAAACTTTAAACATGCTAGAGAAAGAATTAAGTTTTACACCGACGCCACATTTTGGCACGGACTTACAGCTACTGGGAGATTGTTGTTAATGTAGCAGTTGAAATTAAATTATCAGTTTACCTTGTAGAAATTGGAGCTTTTGCTTAAATCCTGCGTGGAATTCCGCTCTCTCCCTCGTCAAAAGGAAAAAAAAAAAAAAAAAACAGAAGGACTGAATCAACTGTCAATACTACCTCACCCATTCTTTAGTAATGTTCCCTATCGATTAGTTCTGGCGTCGGTCGTCTTTGGCTTTATTCTGGCGTTAGTGTTTTGTGTGTGTGTGTGTGTGTGTGTGTGTGTGTGTGTGTGTGGTTTATCTTAACGGAATTTCTCAGAAAAGCGGTGTTTTAAATTCACTTGCACAGCGCTTACTTGCTGCAGTTGTACGTTGAAAATGACACGGTGTCCACCTGTCGAAATATCGGCGGTTGTGGAAGCTGTCATCCGGCTGCACCTCCGTAAATTATTTGGGCATTGTATACGCCGGAAGAAACTCAGCTCTCACAAACCAGCCACTTTCTGCACCGCATTTAAAATGATACGCCTCTTTTATATTTGTACCATTCTGTAGCCTTTGAAATTCCAAAACGTAGACCTGACCACTTCACTTTCACAAGCAGCATGTCGGACAGAGCCCTTGTAAGTTTCTGAACTTTGTTCATTTTTAGCTTTTTTTGCCGATAACTGATACTCTCTTTGGTGCTGTCGTCTATTCCGCTGATAACTATGGTTCTCTATTCAATGTTGTTCCCTTATTACTATGATCATTGGACGCTATGTGGACTCTACCAATGGCTGTTGATAAGGAAATATATCTTTGCCGGAAGCTGTCCGAACATGTCCTCGTTGACCAGTTATCGACAAATTGTTGACCTCCTTCTGGCCTATGGCCCCTTACCAAAGTGAAATCCAGGAAGAATAATTTCTGAAATGATTTTTGAAGTACGGGCCATTGTGCAGTTCGGTTCCTCTCAGTCACATCACAGCAAGCCGGTAGTGGGGTTCCGAAATATGACTTCTTTTACTTTTCATTGCCTTTTGTAAGAGAGGGCAAGCTAGTTGAGATCCTATTCTTTATAGAGCTCTGTTATTATCTGCCAATTCCAGAGGAGCTCACTTTCGATATTTGCTTTAAACATGTACTTATCACTTCACAGTTCTCTATCAGTTCAGTTAAACGAGAGTGAGTCAGTAAATGAGACCCAAACCCTGAAATACCGCATATAGCTTTAAATTTCGCGCCCATATGTGTCTATAAGGTGAAAGTACATGTCGCGTGAAAGGTTGCCGATGCACAGTATTCTGCGGCTATTGATTGACCATCTCCAGTCAGATCAAGAGGAGAGGTGTGCTATGAGCGTATACCCGACTAGAAGAACGCGATTCTGTGAGCCAAAGGAACTGCTCACAGAGCACATATACGGTGAAATTCGTCCATGAGATTAAAGCTATATTTCGTGTATATTAGTTTTCGATTGGATACAGGAATTCAACAAAGGACCCAAGTATCCACTTGAGGTGTAGCAAATGTCTGTTCATCAATGATGTCAACTAGAATCCTGCCTCTTCACGCCTACGAAAACGTGTGAAATTTCACAGGATCTCAATATTACTGTCCGGACAATCGTTTATATTATCTCCCTTACTAAACATTGTGTGTACTTCGTCAACGAATAGTAAAACACCTTTCAGACCCTGCACCAACCTCCAATTTTTATGCGTATTTGTACACCATATCGGGGAAGGTTTTGCTACGTTCCTCTCTGTTTTCATGCTTCGAGGCACATTTATGTTGGTCACATTGGCCACAAGCTTGGAGTCGCCTCTCCAGCGGCGTGTGAGTTGAGAACCGACACCTTTGCATTCCTATCATTCGTTTCCTTGGAGTTGTCCCGTACTGAATATCACTCGCTTTCTGTCATTCCGTGCCGACTGTGCAGTTTGTAGACCTAAGTGCCGCTTTCTTCTATGGTGTAAAATGGTAGTCTGATATTTAAAAATCTACACTCTGAGGACCTCTCTATTTAACTGACGCTAATTACATCCTGAATGCCAAGTTCACTGTGCCATTTCTCTCGTTCATTTCATAATGCGAATTTCACAGACGAGGAACTCTGTTCGGGTTTCGATTTTTCTACCGATTTCAATGTCTACATTATCAGCTACAATGTTTGATGTTAGTTTGCTGTGTTTTTATTTTCCAAGAGTCACTTTGCAATAAGATTTCAAGTCGATTTTCTATCTGAATAAATATTTGATCATTGTGAAACAAACCAACATTTATGAACACCACCTTCTACAACTCCTCCCATGATTTGGCGACCTCTGTTTAACAGACACAAATAGAAACACACCAAGATGTTGTTGTCAGTGTGATGATGTTTCCATCGCGTGCAGCGGTCTAATTATTAATGGAATGTTGTATAATCTGTAAAGTTGTTTTTTGTGGTAACAACTGAGTAGCGCTGAATAATTTGATTAGAGCCAAAGTACTGGAGCTGATTTACTTTGTTCCTACGACGATACATCCCACCTACTAATATGAAAACCTTGTGTGTGTGTTTGTGTGAGTGTGTTTGTGGGAGGGGGATCGAGAGATCCGGCAGTTTCGACCTTGTTACGATGGTAGACGCTTCACATAACGACTCAATGTGCTTTTGTTCATTTACAACCTCCGTAGACATTCCGCAGGCACCCATGAATATCTGTGATGCTCTGGTTCTCCGACAAAATAAACTCACCGACAGCTCTCTGCTGGTAACCCACCTCCTTTACACACGCAATTTTGAAGGCTATGTATACCGCCGCCACCTATCGACATTTCATGAAACTATAGGGACTGAAGTGAAAATTTTCCTCGATATCCCACTACAAATTTTGTATTTTTTCAACCGAAATTGGCAGAGAGAACAGTTGTGTTGCATTACATATTGAACGCTGCATCGCCGTGAAGTGTAGCACTAAAGTAAACAAACCTAAACAGTCAAACTCCCAACTTGAAGCTTAAGTCAGTCGGATAACTAAAAGAACTAACGGCACAGGCAGATTTAAAATTAAAAAGTCAACACTAGCGAAAAATAACAAAACAGTACCGGTTAATCCACACTTGAAAATAGATAAATACAGTCGCACGAAGTCTTCCCGAATCAACTCAGTACTTTCATACTGTATATAATTTTGTACCTGTAAACATACGAAACGCAATGTCAGGTGAGTTCCATTTCACACGCTGAGATAGTGTGGTGCAGTATGGTCAACTGTAATTAAGTATCTGCTCCCAGTGCCATCTGCTCTAACAATGAACTATTCAGAGTGCCAACGACCGCAATGTGACGAAAAATCGGATAACCAGAAACTGGTTTCTAAATTAATAACTCAGGTTAAGCAATTAATCAGGCTCAGGGAAATAGCTGATAAACATGAGTTTGTTAAAAGTTTTACAGTTCACTACAGTACAAGCGCTATTTTTCTGAATAAATGATCATTGATTTCTGCATGTTAACAGTAAAGAGGAATCAGTCATAAAAATGAAACGTTTGTGGTCCTATTAGTGAGTCAATATTTATCTAAAATTTCTTTTTTCATTCTAGTGGAACATGCAGTCTTGTGAGAGCGAATTATCTTTCGTATCATTTATCCACCATACATTTTAAATATCACACGAGATAAATAAAGCGTTGATTACTTTATTTAAATAAAGATTTCTTTTGGACGATCGGGTTCAGTAGTGAGATGGTGCGCCGGTAGTTTTGCTCGAAATACCTGTTGCAGCTGAAGTTGTTGGCTGAGTATGAAATATATCACTCTTGTATTTAGCTATAGTTGCTACTTTACTCATCATTTCAATTATTGACTTTAATACGTTTGTTAACTTTTCACTACATAGCTTCTTTTCCGCAATGTTCCACCTCTTGCGACCATGGCAGTCTACTGAACACTCAAACGGATTAAATCCGGAAGCTTCTTATCGCTGGTAACTTCGTGCCAGAAACGTAAGTTCTGAGAAGTTTCATTCCATTTGCCAGATGTTACATACGTGACAGTTTCACTGGGGAACTTCATATGTAGCACTATTTGTGTTAATGATTCATTGGCTCTCGTAAATTTATGGAACCTAGAACATTGACATTGTATTTCACAAAGCTGTAATATTATCATGAAATCTTCCTTTAGGTTCACTATCAAACAAGAAAAGTAGTTCATGTTCCTGTAAATCCAAATTATTCTTCAGTAGACATTTACATATTCCTCGGCTTCAAACGCTAAATACGTATGTTAAACAGTATAGGTTTCAAGAGGTCCTTTGAAGAAATCCTTCCTACATGTTTGAATAATGAATCTGAACGCCCTCCGCTAACACTATTAAGTTTTCCAACAGTTGAACTCATCCTGAATGTGGACAATACAATATGTCAAAAAATGTGAGAAATATAAAATTGATGTAAATCAACAAACTTTCTCTCTCAGGTATACGATCCTTTTGAATGTGTGTAAGTACGCTGTTGTGCGTTCCAGAAGCAAATGCCTGTAAGTGTTTTCTAAGTCGTATCAACAAACGACAAATGGGACCGAAAAAATGAAATATTTAATAGCCTGGAATTCGTTACAAAGTGGTTGCAGCTGTGAGTGGTCTTGGTGCGTGGGTCAATATTAAAAATAACACTAACCGAAACAATGTGCCAATTGATTTCTGTATTCTTAATATCAATTGCATAAATGTTGTTTGTGTAACCCTGTTTATGGACTTCACAATTGTGCAAATTACTAGAGAGTATTGGTTGAAACAAGTGAAACTTAACAGGTTTAAAGGCATGTGACTATTAATGCAGTGAGTAGACGTTGAGGCACTGCGTTGACATTGTTTGATTTGTCCGCATTTCGAGTTGATGTATGCTTTGTAACCAGTTAAAGGAGTATCCGATATCTAGAAGGTGTT
This sequence comes from Schistocerca piceifrons, assembly GCF_021461385.2. NCBI lineage: Eukaryota > Metazoa > Arthropoda > Insecta > Orthoptera > Acrididae > Schistocerca > Schistocerca piceifrons. The sequence continues at coordinate 671,425,800 of NC_060139.1, forward strand.
CAACTAAAGCACATTTAAAAGTTATGTTTACTTACTGTGCAGCAGAAAAGTTTTAATTTAATCGTGTTATCGTTTTGTATTATAACTTTTAGTACAAAACTATGTTTTACAAAGGAAAATGCACAAGTTACTGAGAATTAAGACAAAATATTTTCTCTTGAACCTACGCTTCCTTCATCTGCAATGCAAGTATCGTAGCTTCTTGTATTGTTCAAATGTTCAAATGTGTTTGAAATCTTATGGGACTTAACTGCTAAGGTCATCAGTCCCTAAGCTTACCTACTACTTAACCTTAAGTATCCTACAAACACACACACCCATGCCCGAGGGTGGACTCGAACCTCCGCCAGGACCACTTCTTGTATTAACCAGTTCTTTTGGCGTACCTGTTTCGTTGGACACGTATGTGGGGAATCTGATTCAAATGGCTCTGAGCACTATGGGACTTAACTTCTGAGGTCATCAGTCCCCTAGACCTCAGAGGGGGGGGGGGGGGGCACGAATTTCTCTAGTACTTTGGAAGTAGGGTGTCTAGTGGCAGCCTGCCTTTGGCAGTGGTGAGGTGCACACGCCTATTGTGCTGCTTGCGGGCGAGTGTGTGTTCGTTTACTTACACGTAGCGCCTTGCCTCAGAATTAGATTCCACCGACCAGCGTGGCGTTTTGCTACCGCCAAGCCACAATTAAATTAACTTTACCTTTGTATCGCGAACGACCGAAGGCGTATGAAGCAGAAAGTTCCATAGAGGATGACCTGCGTCTCACGCCACAAGATGTTCTCGGATTTCATTTTTCGATCCTCAGTATTACTGTGTATAGAAAGCTGGCGCCGACTTCGTGTGGCGCCACGCTAATGCTCTCAAGTTCAGATACTCTTGGCGGACATATATGGACTGTCGTGGTTGATCACGTTGGTGCTGGCTTCCGAACATTGCGGGTTTTCGAACTCCCATTTGAAGTACCGTCGAACTTGTGGTAGCCGTCTTTAAACCTTACGACAACGTTGTCATTTTGTCAGCTGAGACATGGAAGACTTCAAAATATATCGCGTCTCCAATGGTGTCCGTCGGATAGAAATTGAATTACAGAGACGTGCCTTCGTACTTGCTTACTGCCAGCTCCAGGGCTGTCGTCATTTACGGTGGCCAACTGCACATGTCTTGATGGCCATATCTGTTCTGACTGGTTTGGACGCCAATAGGAGACGTCGCTCTTCCTGCGGCGCCTGCTGTGTTACCTCTATCTTACGCGTCTGCAGCTGTGCTGCCTGCTGCGTCCTCTCTACATCAGTTGGTTCCTGTCTCTCCTACACTCGTGTAGGAGGCTATACAAATGAACGATGACCGTCAGCAGGTACAAGCTGTCTATCCCAACACCATAGCTGATGATCACGGAGCTGTACCTATCTTCACTGGCCACAAGACGGAAGATAGCCACCCACCATCCGACACCAAACAGCATTTTAGGAAGCAACGGTTGCCAAGGAAACCGAAGAGACAACGCCATTCACCTTATGATGACTGCCTCCATGTATGCACAAGATGACGACCATGTTACTGATGGTGCGCTGTTCTCTGACGCCTTAACACCTGACGATGTGACGTCCTTTTCCTTCTCCATCTCCAGCGTATACTTTCGTATGCCGACGCTCCACCGCCTGCATCTGATGTGGTTGACTCCCTTTATGTGTTCACGCTACCTGTGGGTGCACCTCTGGTAGTGTTCCACTGAACCAGTGGGGTGAGAAGTCTTTATTCTGGGCGGACGACGTCGATGCTGAGGATGGACATTCTGGAGGTGTTCAGAGTGATGGACCCCCTTGGTGTGTTCGGCTGCCTCCCCGTCACAGTGACAGGAGTTCCCTGTTTTTCCACACATGTTTGGATCACCCGTTCCCCTGGCGATGGTAGCTTTTCAGACTTATGCATTGCCACGGTCAATGTCAATACCATTCGCGTGCGCCACAAACTGGTTTTACCCCATGACAAGCTATATGCTTTGGATGTTGATGTTCCTCTCGTTCAGGAAGTGCTTATTGCAACTTTCTGTGCTCCCCTACTGGTCGTTGAAAGGCGATCCTGTTACTTGACGGTTTCCCCGCTGATGAAGCTGCCTATATCCCTGATGCCAGAGGTGTGGCTCTCATGTTTAGTGACGTCAGGATCGTCAATGTCTATGAAGCATCTGGTTCGGGTGGCTGCTGTGAAAGTTCCACCTTCTTCTCAGAGGCAGTCACGCCTCTTTTTGTTGGTTGACAGGGTGCATGGATCATGGGAGACGATTTCAACTGCCAATGACCAACCAGCAAGTCACTCTTCGTACATGGCGCTAGTGACAACTCTTCAGCACCTCAACCTCATAGATCCTTGGGAGCATGTTCATAGCGACCGTCCTGCGTTTATGCATTTCACTGGCCATTCTTCCAGCTGCCTCGATCGTGTTTACATCTTCCGTGATATCGTCAGTGGGTAGCAGGACGCTGAAGTCTGGCCTGTTGCGTTCTCTGACCGTGACGCATATATTTGTGCCATCAGTCTCTGCCACCAAAGGGTGTGGCGCGGCAGTGGGCCATGGACGTTGAACACGACCCACCTTGCTTCACCCGATTTCCGGCAGCTCATAGAGACCACGTGGACAGCTTGTCGTCGACGCAGTGATGCTTATCAGTCTGCCCTGTCTTGGTGGGTGCTGCGTGCAAAGCCTGCACTTCACAAGGCCTAGGTTGGGTACAGAAGGGAGGTTGTCGCGTGGTGGCAACGAACTCAGGAATTCTGTTTCACCATTATCTTGGAATGTACTATGATGTCGTATTCGTCAGAGCGGCTGACGATGGTGAATCGTGGCAAGGCACAGCTCACATCCCACTTTCTCCGCCACCTTGAAGGAGTTATGGCCAGGATGCGCACACAAGACAGGTTAGTACAAGAGCGTCGATATTGTGTCATGTCATAGCGGAATGATGTTACCATCGGAGGAATTTGATTAATGTTCTTAGGACCGTAGATGGGCGGCGTTTTGACATCCAACGGGATCAGGGTTTACCCTCTGCTGTACTATGAAGAACGTCATCACTCTGCCAACATTACAGCGGTCTAAAGACTCCCCTTTGGGTCGGTTGCTGTGGTTGCGACGATGGATCTGCTTGCTAAGGTCACAGAGGACGAAGTCCGTGATGCTGTCCAGGCGAGTTCTAGGAACAGGAAGCCTGACAGTGACGATTTTTCACAGGAGTTTAATCGGACATTTCGTCCCCTTCTGGCGCCACTGTTCATGGATATTTGTTAGGACCTTATGTCACCTTTCGTGCCATTCCAGGCGGTTTCTTCGATTGTTTCCCTATTCCCATCTACTAGCTTATGGGTGCGCCACGGATATGCGATTACCGCCCCATGACGTTAATCAACAGTGACACAAAGATCTTTACCCCTCCGTTGGCTGCGCCACTTAAACGGACGGCTCGGTACGTGGCTGGCCCCGGTCAAACTTCCCTGGAAGGCTCCAATAACGCCCGTACTGCCCTCTGTAGCTATCGGGACATAATCACTCTTGCTCACGGTCGTCGTATGCCTGGAATTTTGGCAGCTCCTGATTTCAGCCTGGCGTTCGATCGGTTAAATCACGACTTCCTGGACGGGGTGCTCAGTAGTAAGGGATACCCTACACTGTTGAATGATTTTGCCATGGAGCCGTTGCTCTGTGGCCTCCGTCAACACCTCTCTGGGATGTCTCTCGGTGACCGTGTATTCAGCTGCACAGTTTATGCATACGATCTCGTCATCGGTCTCCGTAGTGGTGCTGAGGTCAGGGAGTCACTGAATGGGTTATCACCTAGGGTGAAGCTCCGCAAATCGAGTGCCATGGCTATAGGTGCGAGGCTTCCTGCGGACAGCGCTGCTACTGTGTGTGTAGGTGATACTAATCGATGCTTAGGACTCGATTTCGCACGTGATCTGTGGCGCACGATTGCCCTCAACTACGGTGTCTACTTTCCCAACTACGGGTTGGGCTCTTAGATCACCGTCTACGATCACTCGCTTTTCTGCCGTGGACACAATATGTAAATCTATCTTTGGTGTCACGTACCCCCCACGTGGCACAGACACTTCCTATTCCGCCATCCATGTCCCATCAATGCTAGCGGCATTGAGTTCATTAGTTTGCCACGGTCTGCTGTTCAAGATAAGGTACGAGACCTTCACACTCCCGCATTGCAGGGACGGATTGGTCTGCATCATGTCCCGGACAGCGAAACAACTCTTTTCATTGGTTCTCACATGGCGTTGTGGCGCCGTTGTCCTACGTGCCTTACCAGCCTATTGTTAGAGGCTCTTGCACGACCCACAGTACCTATCACGCTTTTGGACGTCCCGCCGCCGTTCTTTTACTTCTGCCACTTTTTCCTCGACCTGAGCTAAGTCCTTCTGCGATAATGCCAGTGCGCTTCACATCCAAGAATGCGATCTATGGCTTTCTTCAGAAGCACAGATCACCGAATATGGTTGAGGGGAAGCATCCCCACGCCGAGTGGCGTGCAGTCGAGACTGATGTCCAGTCTGCATGGCACATTACTTTCAATGGGAAGCTAGTACGCCGGTCACGCCTTCAAACAAACAAAAAAAGGTTCAAATGGCTCTGAGCACTATGGGACTTAACATCTATGGTCATCAGTCCCCTAGAACTTAGAACTACTTAAACCTAACTAACCTAAGGACATCACACAACAGGTCACGCCTTCACGGGATTCACCTCACAGACACCCCGTTATGTGTCGTGTGTGATGTTTTGGACACAGACGAGCATCGCCTGATGTGCAAATCGGCAAGAGGTGTCTGGTTATTGGTGCGACAGATGTTGTCCCTAATTACCCCTACGACTCCTGATCGGATATCTACTCAACTGCTCCTCTTTACTGACGCTGGATACTTCCCACAAGGGAAGACGAAGTGGATTAGAGGACATAAAACTCAATACGTGCTTGCTGATGGCGAGAAAAGTATCCTTGATTTTTGACAGTTCCTTAATGAACGCCACTGTGCAGTTGTTCGCAATCCAAAACACAGAAGTTTTTTCTATAATTTCCTTTCCAGCGTTTTCCTTAACGCACCCCACAGCTGGGGTGTTCCTGTCATGAAATGTTGATCCCTGCCTCTTCCACACTTAGAATCGATATATTCACTGGTAACCGGATTGTTCTTCTCGAAATGACTATACGTTTATCGTCTCAATTAATCTGAGGGGTTTCTGCGCCCTCGTCCTCACTTGACGCCCGTTTCCTGATATTCTCGGTGGTATGACAAAAATAAATAAATAAATAAAAATAAGAAAGAACGAAAGAAAAATAAATAAATAAACGATGTTCATTGTACCTCTACTCCACGTTCCCTACGCTCTCCTTGGTTCCTGGAGGGTGGTAAATGGCTCATGGTGGCCAGGACTCGGGTTGCGACCCCTGCCCACTTTGCCCCCAGTGGGCACCAGGAACGTTCCTATGAAAAAAAAATAGATCGGTAAGCAAGACATCAGCGGCCCCGAAATCAAAACATGCCACCGTGTAAATTTTGATTAATGATGAGTCCTGGCGGCCGAAGATTCCGGCATAATATGTTACCCTCTTCTGCCACCGGCCTTGTCAAAGAGAGCGGAGGAGCAGAGAGAGGTTCAGCGCTCTTTTGTCCCTGAGGTGGGAAACTGCCCCTAAAGGCGGAAGAATCAGCAATGATCAACGGCATGAAGATGCAGAAGGTAATGGAAACCACTGTATTAAAGACACATAACATGTGCCCACAGGATATATGGCCTGGATTGAAGAAGTGTCAAGATGATCTCTCCACTGGCCAAAGATTCCGGAAGAGATCACATTCTGATCTCTGGGAGGGACTTCCAAAGGAGAAAAAGGAGAAAAGCATTGAATGACCAGTGAAAGGATAACTTTACGCGAGTGGGGGCGTGGGATGTCAGAAGCTTGAATGTGGCAGGGAAGCTAGAAAATCTTAAAATCGAAATGCAAAGGCTCAGTCTGGATATAGTAGGGGTGAAGTGAAATGGAAAGAAGACAAGGATTTCTGGTCAGATTAGTGTAGGGTAATATCAACAGGAGCTGAAAATGTTAAACGGGAGTAGGATTCGTTATGAATAGGAAGGTAGGGCAGAGAGTGTGTTATTGTGAACAGTTCGGTGATAGGATTGTTCCTGTCGGAATCGACAGCAAACCAACAGCGACAACGATAGTTTATATATACATGCCGAATCGCAAGCTGAAGATGAAGGGATAAAGTATATGATGACACTGAAAGGGTAATGCAGTACGTTTAGGGCGATGAAAATCTAATAGTTATCGTGGACTGGAATGCAGTTGTAGGGGGAGGAGTAGAAGAAACGGTTACGGGAGAATATGGGCTTGGGACAAGGAATGAGGGAGAAGAAAATTGAGTTCTGCAACATGTTTCAGCTACTAATAGGGAATACTCTGTTCAGGAATCACAAGAGGAGGAGGTATACTTGGAAAAAGCCGGGAGATACGGAAAGATTTCAGACAGATTCCGGAATCAGATACTGGCTTGTAAAATGCACCAAAGAGCAGATGTGAACTAAGATCACAATTTAGTAGTGACGAAGAGTAGGCTGAAGTTTAAGGAACTAGTCAGAAAGAGTCAATACGTAAAGAATGGTAAACAGAAGCACTAAGGAATGACGTAATATGCTTGAATTTCTCGAAGGATATAGATACAGCAATAAGGAATAGTTCAGATGGCAGTACAGTTGAAGAGAAACGGACATCTCGTCGTAACTGCCGTCTGCTTCACGTCTGCTGTGCAGCGAGCTACGTTAATTTAAGTATTAACTGTATTTTTCTTACTTGTAACTTCTTCTTCCGTGTGTTTTTGCTTTTAGGAAGCTTTAATTGTCGAGTGCTAGTAATAGTGTTCCATTGATTTCGTGTTTGTTTTGAATACAGTCAGAGAGAGTCCCTTTAGTCAGCCATAGTGCCAGTAGTGCTAGTGTTTGTTTTGAATACAGTCCAGAGACAGGTAATGCTATTTTCATTGTTTTCCACAAGAAGTGGCTAGCAATCACAGTTTAGTCAATAGTCAGCCGCCTTTACTGAATTAGCAGTCTAGTTAAAAGTTGATTAACTCTCTTCAGTAAATTGATTTATTAGGATGGATAGGATGTGTGACCGCTGTGTACGGACGCAGGAGGAGCTGGCCACTGTTCGCGAACAGCTGAGCCTGTTGATGGCCGCGGTCAGCCGTCTTCAGGCTGCTGCCTTGGAGTGTAGCGGCAGTGGGGAGTCTGGTGCGTCGCAAGGTACACCCCAGGTGTTACATGCCTCACCCACTGTCCGTGCTGTCGAGACATTTGCGCGGGTACCGGGAGTGGTTGGGCCACCCTCTCCCCAAGGGGAGTGGAGGGTTCAGCGGCGCACGAGGCGGAGGGTCAATGTGGAGGCTGGCCGTGTGGCATCGCCCGCTCTGCCTGTGAGTGGACATGTGGCCGCTCCTTCAGCAAGGTCCAAGCAGGCACACGGGGGGAGGGGTTTATTAGTTATTGGGACCTCCAACGTTAGGCGGGTGATGGAGCCACTTAGGGAAATAGCGGAAAGGTCGGGGAAGAAGGCCAGAGTTTGTCTGCTTGCCGGGGGGGTCTCCTCCGAGATGTGGAAGTGGCTCTGCCGGCGGCAAAAGAGAGCACTGGGTGCACCCGACTCTGCAAATTGTTGCTCATGTCGGCACCAGTGACTCCTGCCGTCTGAGTTCAGAGGCCATCCTCAGTTCGTACAGGTGGTTGGCGGGGTGGAATCTGAGCTAACTATTTGTAGTATCGTTCCCAGAACCGGTCGCTGTCCTCTTGTTTGGAGCCGAGTGGAAGGCTTAAACCAGAGGCTCAGACGATTCTGCGGAGATCTGGGATGCAAATTTCTCGACCACCGCTATCGGGTGGAGAAATGTAGGGTCCCCCTGAATAGGCCAGGCGTGCACTACACGCAGGAAGCGGCTACAAGGGTAGAAGGAGTGGAGTGCACATGTGGGTTGTTTAGGTTAGAGTATTCCCTCCCTAGGCCCGACAAGACGCCTCCTGAGACGCGGCAAGGTAGGAAGTAGGCAAAATGCAACAGGGAATAACAATATTAATGTGCTAATAGTAAACTGCAGGGGCGTCTGTAGAAAGGTCCCAGAACTGCTCTCATTAATAAACGGTCACAATGCCCACATAGTACTAGGGACAGAAAGTTGGCTGAAACCAGATGTAAACAGTGATGAAATTCTAAACTCAGATTGGAATGTATGCCGCAGAGACAGGCTGGACAGTGAAGGGGGAGGCGTGTTCATAGCGATAAGAAGTGCAATTTTATCGAAGGAAATTGACGGAGATCCGAAATGTGAAATAATTAGGGTGAAGGTCACGGTTAAAGCAGGCTCAGATATGGTAATTGGATGTCTCTATAGGCCCCCTGGCTCAGCAGCTGTTGTTGCTGAGCACCTGAAGGATAATTTGGAAAATATTTCGAGTAGATTTCCCCACCATGTTGTAGTTCTGGGTGGAGATTTTAATTTGCCGGATATAGACTGGGAGACTCAAACGTTCATAACGGATGGCAGGGACAAAGATTCCAGTGAAATTTTTTAAAGTGCTTTATCTGAAAACTACCTTGAGCAGTTAAACAGAGAACCGACTCGTGGCGATAACATATTAGACCTCCTGGTGAGCCGGCCTGAGTGGCCGTGCGGTTCTGGGCGCTACAGTCTGGAACCGAGCGACCGCTACGGTCGCAGGCTCAAATCCTGCCTCGGGCATGGATATGTGTGATGTCCTTAGGTTAGTTGGGTTTAATTAGTTCTAAGTTCTAGGCGACTGATGACCCCAGAAGTTAAGTCGCATAGTGCTCAGAGCCAGCCACCTTCTGGTGACAAACAGACCCGAACTATTTGAAACAGTTGACGCAGAACAGGGAATCAGCAATCATAAAGCGGTTACTACATCGATGATTTCAGCCGTAAATAGAAATATTAAAAAAGGTAGGAAGATTTTTCTGTTTAGCAAAAGTGACAAAAAGCAGATTTCCGAGTACCTGACGGCTCAACACAAAAGCTTTGTCTCCAGTACAGATAGTGTTATCAGTGGACAAAGTTCAAAACCATCGTACGATATGCGTTAGATGAGTATGTGCCAAGCAAGATCGTAAGAGATGGAAAAGAGCCACCGTGGTACAACAACCGAGTTAGAAAACTGCTGAGGAAGCAAAGGGAACTTCACAGCAAACACAAACATAGCCAAAGCCTTGCAGACAAACAAAAATTACGCGAAGCGAAATGTAGTGTGAGGAGGGCTATGCTAGAGGCGTTCAATGAATTCGTAAGTAAAGTTCTATGTACTGACATGGCAGAAAATCGTAAGAAATTTTGGTCTTACGTCAAAACGGTAGGTGGATCACAACAAAATGTCCAGACACTCTTTGACAAAAATGGTACTGAAACAGAGGATGACGGACTAAAGGCCGAAGTACTAAATGTCTTTTTCCAAAGACTGCACTGTAGTTCCTTCTCTAGATTGTCGCACAGATGACAAAATAGTAGATATCGAAATAGACGGCAGAGGGATAGAGAAACAATTAAAATCACTCAAAAGAGGAAAGACCGCTGGACCTGTTGGCATACCAGTTCGATTTTACACAGAGTACGTGAAGGAACTTGTCCCCCTTCTTGCAGCGGCGTACCGTAGGTCTCTAGAAGAGCGTAGTGTTCCGAAGGATTGGAAAAGGGCACAGGTCATCCCCGTTTTCAAGAAGGGACGTCGAACAGATGTGCGGAAGTATAGACCTATATCTCTAATGTCGATCAGTTGTAGAATTTTGGAACGCGTATTATGTTCGAGTATAATGACTTTTCTGGAGACTAGAAATCTACTCTGTAGGAATCAGCATGGGTTTCGAAAAAGATCGTGTGAAACCCAGCTCGCGCTATTCGTCCACGAGACTCAGAGGGCCATAGACACAGGTTCCCAGGTAGATTCCGTGTTTCCTGACTTCCGCAAGGCGTTCGATACAGTTCCCCACAGTCGTTTAATGAACAAAGTAAGAGCATATGGACTATCAGACCAATTGTGTGATTGGATTGAAGAGTTCCTAGATAACAGAACGCAGCATGTCATTCTCAATGGAGAGAAGTCTTCCGAAGTAAGAGTGATTTCAGGTGTGCCGCAGGGGAGTGTCGTAGGACCGTTGTTATTCACAATATACATAAATGACCTTGTGGATGACATCGGAAGTTCACTGAGGCTTTTTGCGGATGATGCTGTGGTATATCGAGAGGTTGTAACAATGGAAAGTTGTACTGAAATGCAGGAGGATCTGCAGCGAATTGACGCATGGTGCAGAGAATGGCAGTTGAATCTCAATGTAGACAAGTGTAATGTGCTGCGAATACACAGAAAGAAAGATCCCTTATCATTTAGCTACAATATAGCAGGTCAGCAACTGGAAGCAGTTAATTCCATAAATTATCTGGTAGTACGCACTGGGAGTGATTTAAAATGGAATGATCATATAACGTTGATCGTCGGTAAAGCAGATGCCAGACTGAGATTAATTGGAAGAATCCTAAGGAAAGGCAATCCGAAAACAAAGGAAGTAGGTTACAGTACGCTTGTTCGCCCACTGCCTGAATACTGCTCAGCAGTGTGGGATCCGTACCAGATAGGGTTGATAGAAATAGAGAAGATCCAACGGAGAGCAGCGCGCTTCGTTACAGGACGAATGCGTTACGGAGATGATAAACTCCAGTGGAGGACTCTGGAGGAGAGACGCTCAGTAGCTCGGTACGGGCTTTTGTTGAAGTTTCGAAAACGTACCTTCACCGAGGAGTCAAGCAGTATATTGCTCCCTCCTACGTATATCTCGCGAAGAGACCATGAGGATAAAATCAGAGAGATTAGAGCCCACACAAAGGCATACCGACAATCCTTCTTTCCGCGAACAATACGAGACTGGAATAGAACGGAGAACCGATAGAGGTACTCAAGGTACCCTCCACCACACACCGTCAGGTGGCTTGCGGAGTATGGATGTAGATGAAGATGTAGATGTAGATCTCTAGAAAACAAACGCAATCACAGAAGTTGGAAATAAAACATAGGTACAAAAAAGGTAACTTCGAAGAAACCAAGACTAACAGAAGAAATACTTCAATTAATCGATGAAAGAATAAATTACGAAAATGTTCAGGGAAATTCAGGAGTACAGAAATAAGTCACTCAGGAATGAAATGAATATGAAGTGCAGGGAAACTGATGCGAACTGGCTGCAAGAAAAATGTGAAGAAATCGAAAAAATGATGGTCGGAAGTACTGACTCAGCATATATTAGGTGACGATCAGTTTGGCTTTAAGAAAGGTAAAGGCACCAGAGAATCAATTCCTACATTGTGGTTGGTAGTGGAAGCAAGACTAAAGAAAAAACAAGAAACGTTCACAGCATTCGTCGACCTAGAAAAAGCGTTCGACAGTATCAAATGGTGCATAAACTTTTCCGCATGTGCATGGTATGCTGTATATTCCCGACATTGCAAGTGGGTCCCTTTTCTCCTTTGCCTATCTAAGACATCTTTGATCTTCCTTGTCGGTTTGAAAATCATCTTTACGCCGTGTTTGCGCAATATACCGTATACCATGCAAATGATGAAAAGTTTATGTCGGAATGACTGGATGATCAATCAACACCAGCATCAAAGAACATAAGCGACATTGCAGGTTGGGGCAGGTGAAGAAATTGGCCGTGGCAGAGCACGCACTAAAGTGATACCAACCATGTAATAAAATTCACCGACACGAAAGTTCTGGCTGTAGAGAAGCACTATCATAAGCGCTTCTTCAGAGAAGCTGTAGAAATACAAAAACAGTTTCAACAAGAAAGAGGAAAGCCTTAAGGTAAGCGGATCCTGGCTTCCCGTACTGCAGCGAACGATCGTCGCAGGTAGCAAGAGGAGAACCGCACCGGAAATGACCGCGGAGAAGCCCTCGGATGTTGGCGCGCCAGGTACTTATAGTCTGCGGTAACGAGCTCGGCTCCAGTTCACCACCGGCAATGGAGGGTGAAGCTTTGACAATGCCAGCCACTCGTGCTGGCAAAACGTCAATAAAATCATTAAATGAACGTCGGCCGAAGAACCCGATACAGAAGCCAATAGGCAGTTTGTCAACAAGTGGCCACGAAAGTCTTAACAATTTTGTAATCTGTGTGGGGATAGGAGAAATTATTTTATACCTTTCAGTCCGTTTTAGAAAGGTGTTATAAATAATGCTGTAAGTAAGGTTTGCAGAAATGTAATTGGTGATCCTCACAGTCAAACATTCAGACTCTGTCGCCAGCTGAGTAATTTTGCAGAAATCGAGCAGTTTTCACATAAAACTTCATTACAAGGCTCTCAATTTTCTTAAATGGTGTATCTTGCATTGGAGTAAATGACTCTATCATGTTACCTTCATTTTTGTGTTGTTTTTCATGGCCCTACACTTATTGCGATAAGTGAACTGCAGTAGAAATTAACCTTCGATATTGCCTACTGAATTAATCTTACATACTAATTCATATTTGAAAAGCACGTCTCTAACATTTCACTTATACTGGTCCTGTGGCAAAATTTCGTATAATATCTGTAGCAGCTTCCAGAATTAACTTCTAATAGCGACAGTTGATTAGCTAAGTTTGTGTCACGATTCAGCCGACATTCCTGCCCGTTGGCAGTACCCGCAGTTTTAATTATACAGACGAACCAAAGTGATGGATTTCACTTCGTTGTTTAACTGTACCCCAATCAGATGAATTCAGTTGTAAAAAAACTGACAGCTACAAATGATTGTTCAAACCAACCGGTATAAAAAAGCCGTAACAGCGATAACTGATACTTCGAAAGAACCGTTTGACCCACATCTACAGGGGAGTGGCCCCTACCAGTCTACGCAATACAGAAACCAGGAAGAAGCGAACAAGTACCCCACACAGTACCCTGGCCGGCTGAGCCGTGATCTGTCAGTAATGACCTAGTTGTGATTAGACTCGTCATGGATCGCACATCAGAACAAAATTTCTTGATACAAATGTAATGTATTTCCCACGTTATTATATGATGTAGCCGACGGTTTATTAGTTTAACGCCAAACTGCGTAAATTATAATGGATTTGTAGACGAAGCTCAAAAGAGAGGACATTTTAAAAGCAGAAATATTCCAGGGCTTTCGACATAACGCTGATGGTGCGACGACTTTTAGTGCTACTCTTGTCTGTTCCAATCTCTTTAACGGTACTTAATAAAATTTTATTTACTTAGGTATTTAAATAAGACGTTTTGTGTTTTTTAAATTATGTTCCATTGTAAAATGTGTAGAAGTAAACTATGCCACTGGTTAATGCATGCAGTTATTGCATTGCACAACTGTAAAATAGCCGGCCGGAGTGGCAGTGCGGTTCTAGGCGCTACAGTCTGGAACCGAGTGACCGCTACGGTCGCAGGTTCAAATCCTGCCTCGGGCATGGATGTAAGTGATGTCCTTAGGTTAGTTAGGTTTAATTAGTTCTAAGTTCTAGGCGACTGATGACCTCAGAAGTTAAGTCGCATAGTGCTCAGAGCCATTTGAACCATTTTTGAACTGTAAAATACTAGTCGCTGCGTTTAGTTAATATCCATCTTATTTGCTTTATGTACATAAGCTTTTAGAAAGTACAATATAATAAAAACATGATAAAAATAAGAATTTTGAGGTTAAATAAAGGCAAAGGATGTTGTCCATGCATCATATATACAAGGCAGGCGCTGTAAATTGCTATGACAATCACTGAAACAAGCTGTGTATTGTAAACAGCGGCCTCGGTGTGAACTCTGCCTCTCGCACGAATGTTCAAGTTGAGAGTATGAGCATATTCAAGTATTTTTAACCTTTTAACTTACATTTAGTAGTACGTATTTTGAGACTGACTTACACTGAAGGCTTATGTAACTGTATGTTTAAGAAGACATGCATGTTACCTTATTGTAACTGGTTCTTCACACGTTCCTTAACTGAAGATGTCCATACAATGACTGAATTCTAGATATCCACTAAATATCATTGCGACTGATTGCTGTACCCTTCACGATTTGATAAAAATATCTGACGATCTGAGTGACATATAAGGTTTGTAAACACCTGTTTCAAATAACATACTGAACAAAAGAAAGAAATAATAGGGCGCTGCTGGAAGAATATCAGTTTGGTTTAAAAAATTTATACGGACGAGTGTAGTATTCTGACTTAGCGCATAGAAGTTAAAACCACACCAAACGTAAGCCAGGACAGCTTTTTTATGTTTGTGGACCTTCGTTAAAGGCTACAAAACGCAAGCAAGAGTAATAATGGGCAACGAATACAAGTATGTGTATCAACAGGAGCAGTACAGCTTGAGAGTCAATAAAAACTATTTTATTTTCAGATAGTTGTAAGGGAGGATTTCACGTTATGACTATGAAAATACTCCATCGGTTCACGTCATGTAACTTGATTTATTTTGTCATTTACGTGTCATATTAGTTGCGTCTTTATATAGACTGTCACACAAGTTTTACCATGGTAAGACAGCACCAAACCTGTCGAGTAAAGATGGACCAAGCTATTGTTACATTTTACTTATGTGAGTGGATACTATTGTTGTGACCGTGTAGTTAGAGGCGCCATGTCACGGATTACGCGGTCGTTCCCGCCGGAGGTTGGAGTCCTCCCTCGGGCGTGTGTGTGTGTTGTTCTTAGTATAAGTGTTTAAGTAGTGTGTAAGTCTAGGGACCGATGACCTCAGCAGTTTGGTCCCTTAGGAATTCACACACATTTGACCTATTTTTCCTCTATCCTGCATTCCGCGAGGGTTTGTTGCTGGCTGATTTCGTGGGAGTTAAAAAAAACGTAGAGGGAAACAAAGAAGGAAACGCCCGCTGACAAAGATAACAAAGCAGCGCACGGGGCTAGAGAGTTGGTTGGGAATTTGTAACTCAATGAGTCTCTTCCCTCCACTTTTTAAACAGAGGAACCGTTCTCTATCCAGCCTCAATTTAGACACGACAGAGAAGGGTACAGGGCCTGATAAGGATGGAAAAGGTAAACATGGAGCGAGAGAGCTGGTTGGACATTTCAAACACAAGAATCTCTCCACTCCACCTTTATAAAGCAGAGAGCCGTTTCGCCAGCAGAGGTGGTTTTCAAACAATACTGGCTGGGCTCGGTAAGTGAATTGACGAGTTTTTCGGAGAAGTTCCCTTTGGAAGAAAGTATCAGAATGGGTTAATGTGTTATTTATCGTTTTCAATTCCTTTTACTTTAGGCTGATAGTGATAAGGAAATGTTTGATTTATTCCGTATTTTGCGGTATTTTTGCTTAGAAAGATATAGTGAAGTGACCATTGGTCATGCAGTAGTCTGTTATGAGTAACACTCTTGCGGTAGGTTATCGTCTGTGATACTTCATTACAACTTCTGTCAAAGTAATCAATTACATCTGTGAAAAGACAGACTGATTTCCTTTCAGTGCGTTTTTCGTTTGTTGTAACAAGTTGTGTTGCCATGCTACTAGTTATGGTTGAGATATCAGACAGAATTAGCATCTATACGATGGGAGAATTTCGGCGTAACACTGACTTTCGGGAATTTTTAACAAGAGTTCCTTTCAAGCAGCGATCCCTTCTCACACTGCCACCATTGTATTACCATGGTCAATAAATAACAGAATAGCATAACTTCCATTTGTATCTTCGATGATGTGAGCCAGTAATACCCTTTCCTTTATCAAAAACGGTTACCCTAGTCCCTAAGAGATGAATGCATTTCCCGTCGTTTTAAATAATTTCCCAGTAAATCGAAACCATTGCCTCTTAGGTGACCACGTGACGTATATTGTGAATGTCCTGACTTCTAATGTAAAGGGGTTCTGAACCGCTTGCCCTTATTCTATACAAATTGTAAGTAGGCTGTTTATGTTTTCTCTATGTTAGTAGGCTGTTTATGTTTTCTTTATGTAAGTAGGCTGTTTATGTTTTCTTTATGTAAGTAGGCTGTTTAGGTCTTTTTATTGGTAACGCCACCTCTGTATGAAAATCACTGGCTGTGCTGTGTGCAGTCTGTGGCTGCTTTGCATTGTTGTAATACTCGCCATTGTAGTGTTAGGCAGCTGGCTGTGAACAGTGCGTGGCGTTGCGCAGTTGGAGGTGAGCCGCCAGCAGTGGTGGATGTGGGGAGAGAGATGGCGGAGATTTGTAATTTGTCATGAACTGCTATATTTATATATGATGATATCAAGGTAAATACATTGTTTGTTCTCTACTAATATCTTTCATTTGCTAACTATCCCTATCAGTAGTTAGTGCCTTCCATAGTTTGAATCTTTTATTTAGCTGGCAGTAGTGGCGCTCGCTGTATTGCAGTAGCTTGAGCAGCGAAGATTTTTGTGAGGTAAGTGATTTGTGAAATGTATAGTTTAATGTTAGTCAGGGCCATTCTTTTGTAGGGAATTTTGAAAGTCAGATTGCGTTGCGCTAACAAAACATTGTGTGTCAGGTTAAGTACAGTCGTGTAAAATTGTACTAAGGGGACGTTTCAAAATGAAATAGAATGGTTCAAATGGCTCTAAGCACTATGGGACTTAACATCTTAGGTCATCAGTCCCCTAGACTTAGAACTAGTTAAACCTAACTAACCCAAGGACATCACACACATCCATGCCCGAGGCAGGATTCGATCCACCGACCGCAGCAGCAGCACCGTTCCGGACTGAAGCGCCTAGAACCGCTCGGCCACAGAGGTCGGCGCAAGAAATAAAAAATCGCCATTGAAAATGAAGAGGTATTTCTCTGTTTATGTAAAAATATATGGAGCACGACTTCAAATCATCGTTATTGAGCCGAGTTTAGTAGTTACTCCATCTTAACCGCTAATACTACAGGGAAAGAAGTTGACTTCAGGCGCCAAGCATAGGTAGTTGAGAAACAAGGGTAACCATTCATCTGGCTACTTCCTTCCTAGGGTATTGTATTCATGGGAATGTTATCTAGAAGGGGTGGATATTAGGATGCTACAACGTGATAAATTTGTTTCAGGATCGATGCAGGTCTGCTTATGACAAAGATCTAGCGTGATATAACGACGCCGTTAACGGCATTTTGGGTTTTCTTTCGGGATATTAGTTCTTCAACCAAGGTAACGATACGAATGAACGATGCCATGATGTCGGAAACAAAAGTATTAAACATGATGGACAGTAAACAAACGGCTTAGCCGAAGGACTTATCCCACTTTGGAATGGCAGAGAAAGCAGTGCGGGTGCCCATGAGCCAAGCAAGAGGAGATTTAATGGAGGTACAGGTAGATGAGGTATATGATGTTACAAGGAAAATTGAAACGAGGACGAACACAACAGGGACTGTAAGAGGGTATGGATGGAAAGACACATTTATTATTTCGAGAGTGAAGCCCGTCCAGACAGAGTCACCAGTCACTCTTACAACAGACACTTCGAAGTACTCACTAAACAAACTGACCACATTAATGTTACAGAGACAATAGGCATTAATAAAAGACTGATGACCAGAACAAGACTTTTCGTGAAATACATATAACAGCAACAACAGGCGTAAGGTAAAAAACTTGGTGATCAGAACAAGATCTTTAATGAAAGACATGGGAAACCAGGACTTATATTTAGCTTGGACGTTGCAGATAGCAGGGCTGTCGCAGAATCCACGCAAAGACGAGTGACGTGAGGGAGAAGATTAGTGCGATCACGTAGTGGAAAGAGAAAGTGGTAAGTTAATAAGGCTCGAGGGAATCAGCGGGGGTTGTCGGAAAGCATTGAAAGACACGTGTTGCCGATCGAACATGGATTGACTGTGAGGTGCGATGGGAAAAGCACAAACAGCAGTAGGATCAGAAAGGTCGTTGTGGTAGTTTATTGCGAATACCAGAAAACTATCGAATGAGTTTATCAACAAATCTCCAAACGAGAGGCTTTATTACAAAAACGTGAGACTGAGGATCACAAGGTGGGAAAAATTTAAATATCCTGGCAGCAAAAGTACATCACATTTCGCTAAAGAATGAATGGGATTCAGACCAAATGTAGGCAGTGGTCGTAGGAGCGAGTGAACAGGTGCAGACCCTGTTACGTTTTAAACCCAGTTTGAGATTACCAGACGGAACCGGGAGACACTGGAACATTTATATCAAATTCAATCAGACAAAAACCAGCTGTGGGTACACGGAGTATCTGCTGGGGATTATGTCAGTGAAATCAGCAAATGTAAACAAAATATATTACGGGAACTCAGAGATCTTAATATTCCCCAAAACCTTTGCGTCCATTTGTTCATGACGAAAGGTTAGCTACCGATAACGATGAATGCCGACAGCACTTTGTGTCGATAGAAAATTATTCACTATTCCCTAATGCCAATAATGACCAACATCCACGAATGTTGTTAAACAAAACAGAAAATTCGTTACTGTTTCCATTGGGGCTTCTGCTAAAAATTAAGTTTGTCCAGCCGCTTAAGAGAGGAAGCAGCTGTGAGGATAAAATTTTTAATGCGTCAGTGCAAGGCACACAAAGAATCCGCAGTGCGTTTCTGAATGAGTGCTGGTCCAAGGGGCAGCACGATTGCATGAAATTAAGCATTCTAATGACCGAAAATTACTGTTAATGGAACACCAGAATCCTGATGCATATTTCTGAGATGCTGAAATACAACCCAGGAAATGGTGACTCGGGTTTTTCCAAAAGCCGGAATAATATACAATTGTGTAGAAACAACAGTCATATTTCGTGAAGTGTGTGTCGGTACAGTGGTGAGTGACAGCGTTTCAGTTGGAGGTGTGCCATCTATAAGCAATGGGCCATCCGTACACGCAGTGGAGGTCTAGTCAGTTGACTCACACCATTGCACAAATGACGAGAGACAGGTTGTAAATGTATGGATGACTAAAAGTTGGAATAAAGGCAAAGGCATAAGGTAATAAGATTTTTTGCACATACATTACCACAATATTAGAGGGACTGTTGTAAGGCAGTGAAGCAATAGTCTATTAGGTGCCTCATAGTTAATATAAATTAGGGGTGTATAGGTAGTGCTTTGATCCCATGTATTCTTGACTCAGGTAGTCAAAACTTTGCGGTAAAGGTATATGTGTTAAAGGACTGTAACGGGTGGGTAAATTACCCAATATTCCCACGGCAGAAAAGAGAAGTTCGCAGGACAGTCCATGGCAAAAGTGTGGGCATCAGTCTGCAGTCAAGACTCGAATTTGTTTGCCAGTCATACTTGCTGGAAGAAAACGTTTTCATTGTCCCAGAATTGACAATGGAAGCAATCCTTCGATTAGATTTTCTAAGCTTGCTTGAGATTGTTCTCCATAAGACAAAAAAATGTGCTATGTTGAAAGTAAACGTGGACACAAATTTTCGAAGATCATCTGAGTCACTGCAGGAGTAACAGTATTTTAGTAAACTGGAGAGCTTCAGAAAGGAATGGTTTATGTCGATGGGGAAATGTGAAAGAGGAGTGTAAGGAGATTTGATGCAATTATTCTTGAAAAGCTACAGCACTTAGACGGGGAATGGAAGAATTATGAATAAGTGTTGCACATGAACTAGAGCTTGTTCTCCAAATCACCAGGTACAATAAGGGGATTTAGGTATTAGGTTTAGGTAGAGCCACAATGGAAATTTTTTCTCTGCCCTTACCCGAAATCCAAACTATGCTAGAAACAGTCACTGAACAGTCCGTGTATAACCAAAAAGAATGGATAGATATGACACATGACAGGTAAATACAATCATGAAATACAAAACGGATCGACCTAAGATCCTAGATGACCTGCTACAGAGGTTGTATGGCTTGCAAGTGCTATCATCGGTTGAAAATGGAATTATTCCCATCTTGCTAACAGTATATGCGCTCCTGTGTTATGGAAAGTGCTTTCAAAGCAAAAAGCTATCCTCCATTCATTTTCATCAGAGTATTAGACATGATGAACCCTGAACTGCGGCGAAAAAGAATCACACTGTCTGCCAATTACGTGCCGAGCACAATCGGATACTGAACACTTTGTTCCATGCTTTTCTTGTGAGTGGAGTCATGATGAATTTGGATAAGTCAGGGATCGGACACAAGGAGCTGAATTTTCTTCACCACATTGTTCATCTGAAGCTATTTGTCCTGACCTGGAGGAAGTATGCGCCATACAAGAATTCCCTGTGTCTTGTTCAAAGCGTCAATCCCAAACTTTCCCTGGACTTGGATAACTTTTATAAGCGTTTTCTAACGACTAAAAATCAGACAACACCTTAGCTCTGCAATCTCACAGGGAAGAATCAGTTTGAAAGTGGTGCGAAGCAGTGCACTGGAAATTTAAAGCAACAAAAATTGAACTGTTCTCACCGCCAACATTAGCTCATCCTGAGTTGAATAAGAAGCTTTGGTTATCATCGGAATGTTGTTGCTGTAGGCAGGGCTTAACTCTGTTGCAAGAATTCGAGCAGAATGTGACACTAGTAACGAAATCAAAAGCTTTCGTGAGTTGCATAATTACTAAAGCTGAGAAACTATTTTTTCACAGAACTAATTGCTGTAGCCATAGTTTGGGGGGTTAAAAATTTCGATACTATCCTTTTAGGAGAATGACAAAAATATATTCTGACCACAAAACACTATAGTTTTTAATGACCGCTAAATTGACCCATGGGCATTTTGCACTTTAGGCACAGAATTTCCAGGAATTTAAACTGAAGATTATTTATGCTCCAAGACCACAAAATGTTGTAAGTGATGCTTTGTCTCAAGCACCAATAAGATTTAAACGGGCAAATTATGGAAACTTGAATGTGAATCTTTACTATCTAATGTAAATGAAGCGGGGCCCTTTTGAAAATTCTGTGGTAACAACACTGATCAGTTTAACGAAAAAACAAGGCAATGGTCCATACTCACATATATGAAGTTGATATTGGAAGACAGGAAAGAAGCGACATGGCAGAATTTTTGTATAATAAAGAACAATTCATTATTTCTTAGAATGAATATGGGGAGAGACGACAGGGCTCTATGGATCCTAGTTTACACCAAGTTGATTTGGCATGTACTTCTGAGTCATGGCCATTTTGGATCACACAAATGCTTCCTCAAGAATGTGTATTAGTCTATTCCAGCAGTATGGAAAAGAGCATTTAGAAGGTGCACGTAGCAGTAAAATTAACCAGAAGGCAAAAACCACCTACCACACCACATAAGATGCCCTTATTCCCTATAATCCTAGCACGCCTTTATGAGTTTGTGGCAGTCGATCTGTATGGGTCACTGCCATGAATCGTGAGAGGATTTCACAATGTTTTCATTGCAGTAGCGCTCCTGTCAAAGTTCGTTATGTTTACCTCTTTGTGAAACGTGACAGCGCGAATTGTGCTGGCATCATTTAAAAACCATTTCATAAAGGAGTTAAGCCATGTCGAGAAAATCGATTCTGATAACGGCTTTCCATTTTGATCTAAGTTATGACAAATTCTTGATTGATAGTGACATCAGTGTTCATCTCGGGGTATCAACCTGCCTCAAACCTGGCTGAAAATATAATGAAAGAACTGGAAAAATTAAGCCACATGTATCGTAATAAACACAATTGTAGTTGGGAAACGTTTCTAAAGGACTTTGGGGATATATTGAATAAGCTGCCCCATGGAGCAACTGAATTGCCTCCAATCACCATTCTTAAGATTCACGCACCTCTAGATAGAGAAAGAGAGTCAAGACTTTCCATCTGCTGGACGAAAGAGAATTGCTGAATTTTCCAACTAGCTGTCAACCAACCGAGCAAACAGAGTTTAATGGAAAAGCGTTTTAGTTTAATTTTTGACCATTTTGAGTTAAAATAGTTTTGGATCTGGACGCCATGGTAATCGAAACTCTTTGCAGCAAGAAGTCATGTGGTTCCTATGATGTGCCCAATTTATTTAATGAATAAGAGAATATGTTGATTCATTTTCTCCACAAAATTCTAAATCGTATGTAGACCATATTTATTTTTCTTTGTTGAAACCCTTATGCACATAGTAGTATTTGTAAATTAGTGTAGTGACAAGGTCAGTATACGGCTGTATGCACTATGCTGCGAGATGTTTCAGTGATATATGAGTATGGTTTTGTTAGTAAATCTCTGACTGGGGGCCTGTTGATTACTGAAGAGTATTGTAATGAGTAGATCCATAATAAGTGTAGTTATTTTGATAGTATTGTTTGTGGGTTTTATGCCATGGGAGTGCCATGGTTTTCCAGTTGTGAAATGTCAGCAAGGATCTTGTTGTTCGTAGTATAGTTGCCAGAGAGGCACGAGATGTGACGATGGAGTACAGATGACTAACTGTAAGGGTAATATGGCAGCCAAGGTGTCCTGCTCTAGTAGTAACTGGCAACGGAAAATTAGGAACTTCAACAGGAGACTAAGTGTAGAATTCGTTTTCAGAGAAGCTGAAAGTGTCCTTGCCTTATGGAAGGAACTTATACAGGAGCCCATCACAGGAATGAGAACAAGCTAGTAAAATGGTGGGAGCATGGGCAGATCTGTTAGGATTGTAGCACAGTATCATTACGTTGCTACGTTTTGTAACGTGTCCATTATTGTCTATTATTTAATTAATAATTCATAGCTAGAAGGGAGTAATCATTTTGAAGTCTTATATAAGACAGCTGTCTTTGTTTAATTGCTTTCTCAACAAATCTAGAAAATCTCAACAATTCTAGAAATACAAGAAAACGCCTTAAGAATAACTGACCAACTAGCCCCAGATGACCGACTGGATGTAAAAGATAGGAAGGGATGGACAGGTAAAAGATGTATCTTGAATTGGGCAAATCGAGAACACGAAATATGTCCTATCTTCAGTCAGTCGTGAGGAAGACATGAGAACTTACATAAGTTCAGAATCTGAACGGATATTGGAACTGTATGAGTATGGAAGATCGTGTCATATGTTAAATAAGCGTGTGAAACAATGTGTTATTGTGTTTTGTTGTCATTTGTGTGCTGGGGATGATCCCTGGTTTCAATTAGCTCAACGTCAGTCAGCCACCGATTATTTTGGATTCAGTTACAGTTTACAGGCCTGAAAGGTACGAGAACTTTACCTGAATGAATTTTTTAAGTGTCCCAGAGTGTTGGGAGTGGCGCAACAGAAGGTGTGGACCGATGGCATTCTATACTATATGACTGATTAAAAAAATCTCGTTCTGTGAATGAGTACAGGCTCTGGTCGTACGGTAAACAAAAATTAACATAAGAAATTACTAATAAAATAACACCAAGGGCGAATTGGTGCCACATGGAAGTTGTTGCATCTACACCAGGAGAACAGCTGGAAAATAAAACTTGTAACACTATAAATATTGAGATAAACATCTGATCTGGCGTATTAATAAAGATACAACATGTTGGCAATCAAAATCAGTTCCTTATATTAGAAATCATTTATAGCTATAGCCGACGATGCGTACATTCTGATGGCTTGAAGAATAAAGACAAATGCGAACCGCCAGGCTTAACAAAATTTACACTACACAAGCATTACACATGAAATCTCTGACTGTTAATCGATAGACGGGATTTTTGCACAAATGCAAAAATAATTTTCTATAACGTGGTATTTCAGTGGGACTGTTGAGAGAGGAAAATCTGAGACTTAGAAGGGAAAACAATGTTTGGTAACGAATCCGTAATCTGTAGTCAAGGAGTGTAAACAGTATTCTATTTTTTTAATGTAGGCAACTGCAGCAGAAGTAGGGCTGTATCTATAAGGGGTAAGATGGACATGAATATGTAGTTTTCCTCGAATGCATGAGAATAATAGTAAAAGGTGGGGGTAGCTTTCATTGGAGCATCTTGCCAGTCGCCGCTCCTGTCCACTCGAGATATACTCTATGGGTATGATAGTGTATATAGCTACTGTCCTTCTTGCAATGCAGTTTATGATGAAACCTATATAACAATCTCCTAATTGTGAAAAAACGAAAGGAGAATGAATCAAAAACCTTTGTAATGATAGTATAAACGTAAGTATAAGGTTTAATATCATCTGTAGACAAGTTACAACAGCTGTAAAAGTCCATGAGAGAAAGAGACAGACGGATATAGGCAGCTTAACCGACTCACTACATGTCGTTTATGTCATGGACACTGGGAGCATCTGGGAGACTGCTGGACTGCAATCTGTTAGCCCAGTTGAGGCGCCGCTCTTGTCATGTGGCGCCCTCACACACGGTCGTTGACTGGGCGAGTTGCTACAAGGTGGAGTTGCGCCCCGAAAACGTAATGTTTTGTTGTACCATAGCCGACACCAGCTGATCGGTCTGCGGGACCTGCGCTGTGGTCCAACCTGAACAGATAAATAGCTGCGGTCGCAGGTTCGAATCCTGCCTCGGGCATGGTTGTGTGTGATGTCTTTCGTTTAGTTAGGTTTAAGTAGTTCTAAGTTCTAGGGGACTGATGACCTCAGATGTTAAGTCCCATACTGCTCAGAGCCATTTGAATTTTTTGTGAGACTGTGTTGTGAGTGATACTGGGAATGTAGGAAGACCTTAC
Source organism: Schistocerca piceifrons (assembly GCF_021461385.2). Lineage (NCBI taxonomy): Eukaryota > Metazoa > Arthropoda > Insecta > Orthoptera > Acrididae > Schistocerca > Schistocerca piceifrons. Next base: position 671,450,429 of record NC_060139.1, read on the forward strand.
TGGTATATGTACCAAATAACTTAGGACTTTTGCTTTCAGTGTGACGAATACTTGAGTAACACTTACATGTTCGTCAAACTGAATATCTATTTAAATAATCTGAGACAGTAAACATTGGTGGTTAAGTTTGGTGATTGACACATTATTGAAGTGATTATGTCTCGTGGATTAGTGGAACCCTGTATTTAGCCATTAATCCTGTTCCATGCGTGAACAGTTCGAATCAAATCTTATTATACAGGGCCACAACGATCACTGATGTGCCATACACATGATCTGCTGAACTTGATACGTTATCACAATTACAGCGATCGCTTTTTTGCTACTGGTAAAAGTTGCTTTGCAAGTTATTAAGTTTGGACATTAAATTTCATTATTTGCAGTAATTGTGTCTGTTTAATAAGTGTTTTTCTACATGTCATGGTGTACAAAGATGAAGAAATGCACACAAAAAATTGTACCAAATTTGTCAAGTGGAATCTTTGTACACATTCCACTTAAGCAATTTGGTACTTATTTCAAACCATTTTTTGTGTTTATTTCTTCGCGAAATTACTTTTTGGAATCGTATTACTTATCTGGAAATATTATTGTGTGTGTTTCTTCATGTCTTTAGGCAAGAATATTAATTTTGACTAACTAAGATATTCATTGAAATTAGTATTATGTATTGTTTTCATATCATATAGAAACATTATTTCTGCTAATAGTAGTGCTTTTTTGAGACTGTGACTAAGAGTCGCTTTACAAACATAACTCTTGATCATTTTCCGACTTCTTAAGCCACTAAACACAATGAGTGCTGTGATATTTCTACGATCACATATTGCTTTACTATCGCAAGTGTCATAAGAATGAATGAACCATCTGCATCTTTGTTTTTATTAACTTCCAGTTCATTTTGTGTATAAATTGTTTATATAGGCGACACTTATCATGAAGAGTGGTTTTCAGTTCCGCCTGTATTAATTATAGATTTATATTCCCATTATTGTTCGTTCTCTTTTGCTGATTTCCAAATGGTAATTGAGGGCTGTATGGTCCTCTCCTCGTTAGGTATCTAGAAACGTTTGGGACGACATTACTGGCTCTTTTTTTCTGGAGGCGTCGGGATATGAAATGAATCCATTAGTTCGTTAAACACAATCTGACTTATTTTGTCACTTGCGCGCCATGTTTGTTGCGCCTTAGCGGGTCCGCCATGCTAGTTTTTACCCCGTACAAACAGTAAAAATCTCTGGAGTAAATATAAGTATAGAAAAGCTAAATCTAAAGCGAGAGATCTGGTTGGACATTTCAAACTCAAAGAGTCTCTCCACTCCAGCTTTTTAAAGCGCAGGAGGCATTTGGCTAGCAGGAATGGTTTTCAAACGTCTCTGGCTGAGGTCGGTGAATGAACGGACGTACTTTCCAGAGTTGTCCAGTGTCGTCTTGAGAAGAAGGTATAGGAAAGTGTTAATTTTGTTGTTCATTTTTTTCAGTTTCTTTTACTTCAGTCTAATTATGATAGGGAAGTATTTGGTGTTACTCATTCCATTTTTGACGATGTTTTGGCGTGCTTAGGAAGATGTAGTGAGGTGATCTTTCATCATCACAGCAGTCACTTGTAAGTCGATAACTCTCTTGTAGTGGATTATTGTCTGAGATTCTTCACTGCTACTTCTGCCAACTGATCAATGTTGCGTGTGAAAAGGCCTAGCTTGATTTCTTTTCGGTGAGTTTTCTATTGCTCGTTGTGAATAGTTCTATGTTGTCAGTAACCGCTGTATGATGGTAATTCTCATGCTCCTAGCTATACCCACAATGCAGTGAATTGAGATCGAGAGATAGGACAGAATAAATGCCGCTATGGTAGAAGAATTTCGGCATAACAGCGATCTTTTGGAACTTTTATGAGTTCCGTGAGATCCCAGGTTTCTCACCTAGTAGTACACCCTTCCGTCACCATTGTATTACAGTACTGAACAGTAAACAGTAGGACGGCTTTCCTTCCATGTGTGTCTTCGATGAATGTGACAGAATAAAACTCCTTTACTATATAACAAACGATTACTTCAATCTCTCGACGATGAATGAATTTATCGTTGTTTTAAATTAAAGTCGCTCAAAATCAAAACCATTGCATCTTAGTGGGTCACATGGCGTTTATTATGAATGTTCTGATTTCTAATGTAAAGGTGCGTTGAACCATTTTTCCTTGTTCAATACAAAGGAAATAAAAGATTGTCATTGAAAATTAAGAGCTATTTCAGAGTTTATATAAAAATATCTCGAGCATTTCCAAGTTTTCGCCTTCCCCAACTTACCTAATAAGAAAGAGTAAAAGTAGCTACATAGTAATATCGTTTCGTTGACTAACCACGTCGAAGTTGAATTAGCTGCAATAGGTCCAAATGTTGTCTGCGTTCCTCTAAGACATTTTTCACCTCCTGTTTGGTTATAAGATGGTATAGCTTTGCACTAAATAAGAGTGTGATTCATTGGGCTATGTTTAGTTGTTATTCAAACATAATCCCTAATACAACAGGGAGCGAAGGTGAGATGGAAAACAATACGAAAATAGCTCAGGAAACGCACTCACTTGACTTGTCTGTCGAAGAAGCAATGGACAAAGTTAAGTAAAATATTGTAACAGTTGTAAAAGTAAAGAAGTATTTGACATCAATGCTAAATACTACAAACGACACAAATCTCTGATCTAAGCTTATGACATGAGATGGAGTCTGAATGAAATGGACAGCACAGATCTACATTGTAGAATGTGGGTTCAAAATCAACAAATCTACGACAAAAGCGAAGAAAGAAGAAAAAAAAAGCAATGGCACCTTGGTTAATATAAAACTTGTAGAATGACTGAAATAATACTGTTAGGGATCACGAAATATACTTTTAATTGGTCAGTATTCCAACTGGTTTGATGCTTTCCAGTCTTGTGCGAATCCTTTCATCATTTCGTCACTACTATTTCTAGTATATTGTAAAATCTGTTGAATATGTTTTAGTCTTTTCTGTCAATACAGTCTATCAGTTTTCTGGATTCCAGAAAAGGGAAAGTGTGAAATAGTGACATCGATTTCAGTAAGAAATCCTGGAAATGTGTGTCTGGAGAAGACCATTTTAGATACAAAAATGAAAAGAAAACCGGGGAGACACTTAGAAATCGGTGACATTAAAATTTACTACCGCAGAAGCTATTAACAACAAAATAAACTGATAAAACATTAAATAGAAGCTTAACTCTTCTATTAACTTTTCTCAAAAAATGTTACTAAATAAATGAAATAAACAAAATCTTTAAAACAAAGTGGTACGAAAACAATAAACAATGAAAAATCTTATTCAAACACGAGAACAAGGGACATGTTGATGATACATCTGCTACAGCACCTTGGAATCCATCTTTAGGAGCAGTAGGGGTGAAAAACTGCGGAGACAAATAGAGATCAGAGCACGCAAAACAGATTATGATCCGATATAGTAGCCGTACAAGCCAGCCGGTGTGGCCGAGCGGTTCTAGACGCTTCAGTCTGGAACCGTGCGACCGCTACGGTCGCAGGTTCGAATCCTGCCTCGGGCATGGATGTGTGTGATATCCTTAGGTCAGTTAGATTTAAGTAGTTCTAAGTTCTAGGGGACTGATAACCTCAGATGTTAAGTTCCATAGTGCTCAGAGCCATTTGAACCATTTGGCGTGCAGAGGCGGGAGATAACAGTTCATGGATATTGTTACCGTTTCACGTTCGAAAATCTGTTCGATTTGATCCATCACGCATTTTATATTCGGTCACGCTATTTATGCGTACTGGAAACACTAGTTGCTGTGGTGTTACGACCTCCTTCCCTTTGTTGACTGCCATTGTATTGCGCTCCACAGCTCTGCCTATTGACTTTGAATCATAGTTATTTAATATCAATGTCTCGTAGATACCTTAAATTGGCTTCATCACTGATACCACGTGCTCTTTCAGTCTGCTGGATATTTCCTGTTTCTGTGCAGGCTGGTGACGAGAGTTAGCAATCAGATGTCTTTCCGCAGTTGTGGGTTTCCTGTATAATCTGTGTTCTAATTTTCCATCGGAGTATCTGTAGAATGTAAAGTATTTTAAGAAAATAGGTGCCATTCAGATAGCTCTAGAAATCCTGGAGATTTTCCTAGGGCTAGAGAACGAATGTATCATGCAGGTAACGGAGTCAGTGTGGCGGTTTTATAGATTAACGATTTTAATTTTGCATGGAGCCACAGTCATATAAAACTTTCTGGTAGATATAACCGCCATTTGACTGTTCAACAAGTTTTATTTCACAATCCAGATTTCGGCCTTACGGCGTTATCGTCTGTTACAACTATTATAAACCATAATCATATTACAAAAATGTTCTCGCATTTATTGAGACGAAATTGGTTTATACAACCGGAGATATATTTTTTAGCAATGACTTAGGTTCTACTCAAGTCTAATAATATGATACTTGTAATATTTAATAATGGCCTAAGGCCGAAATTTAGATTGTGAAATAAAACCTGTTGTACAGTCAAGTGGCGGTTATATCTTTCAGAAAGGTTTTGTAGATGTTCCATCGAGAGCCATCCCTGCGAAAGCTTCAAGAAACACAACAAGGGCGTAACAGAATTAACACCAAAGTGCGAAATGAAGCACGATTTTAGTTTACAGTTAAAGATACGAAGCATATACGGCTCACAAAATTTCGGGTGGCAACAGCGTCACGAGTGCTACTGAAAGAGACAGGGAAACGGAAATCATTGGCTTAATGTCGCGTTACCTAATCAGGCCCACTACTTTTTGTCAGACACTGGACGCTCGGTGGCAGAATGGAAACTTTGAATACCCACTGTGACGGGCAGCCTTTGCAACCGTAACGAAGCGCCACTTGTCCTGGCTGCACACAGTCAGAGCCTGTGGTGAATCAGATGGCCGAGTGCAGTGGTGTGGGACTTAATCACCCCGGCTGCCATTCACCTGCTACCCGTCGACTCCGGGAGGCTTTCTGTGTTCATTACGCGCTTCTGTGAGTAAATTACGTGGACCAGAGCGAGAAGTTTAGAGTTTCCAGTTAACCTTTCGCTCTATTTTCCCCCTGCTTTTGCTCTTCCCTGTAAGTAATCAGAGGATGAGGATGAGAAATTTTTTCCTCCCGACCTGCGGATAAAGCATCAGAATTATCAGATCAATACAGGCTAGCTTATATCGTAGAGCGAAAATTTCTTTAGGGTTTCTCTTACTCTCTTCTGTTTCTTGCATCTCTCTGTTGTTTTCTTGTCTTCTTTTGTTCCTTTCAGTGTTCGTTGCCTTTCCTTCTTTCTTGTGGTCTTTCCTCTCTTTCCGTGTTGTGTTATATATCTCGTCTGTTTTATTCTCACACTTGTGGCATCGTTTTGTTAGGAACAAAGGACCGATGAACTCGTAGTTTGGCCCTTTCCTCGTCCCCCCCCCCCCCCTTTAAACCAACCACCCAACCTTCCAGTCATCAGCATATACCAAGTTCTTTCGTTTTCGATCTTTACTAATCCGCAGCATTTCTTTGAAAACTAAAAGGCCGAAAAAAGCATTATTGAAATTACAAAGAGTTGAAGGAGCTTGCCTATGATAGACTGTAATGGAGAGCTGCAGCAAACCAGATGACCATGACAACATAATCTACCATCAATGACGACGTTATCAGAGATGAAGCGAAGCTTACAGAATGGCAGACGACTGATGAATATGCGACACTGCAGCGCAGTTTCGCCAAGCGGCTGGCAAAGACAATAAACAGGGGACATGTCGATACCAGGGCATGACGTCTTTACGACTTACATTCCGAGTACTCAGTTGGACAATAACTATGTCTCACACGCAGGCGCGTGAGCAACAAACGCAGATGTCTGCATTTGAGAGAGAGGACGTGCAGTCGGGCTCAAAGACGCTGGTTGGAGTAATCGCTATATATTTTAACAGTAATCATGCCATATTTCGACGATATTCCCAGGAATCGGTGAACCACGACCGAACGCAGGGTCAAGAAGGAAGCGATCGAATAGGAGAAACGGCAGAACGAGGGGATCGAGCTGTCATCAGAGGGGCACTCATAGCTCCCGATCTGTCATCATCATCATCATCGTCATCGCTCCGATGTGCAACTGGTGCTTCTATTACAACAAGGGTCCTTAATAGGCGGCTCACAGGAAGCACGCTGAGCTCATGGCGCCCCTTCCGCCGACTACTGCGCTCACCAAGAGACTCGCTTTCAAAGGCGTCACGCACATTCGGGGTGTAATCTCATTAAAAGGAGCAGAGTTGTCTTCATTGGTGAGTTCCGCTGCGAACTGAGCCCCGATGACCAGCGAAGACGTCTCTGGAGACTGCCTGGACAACGGTGGGATGCCAACCTGACTGCCTCCCGCCACACGGCCCGACAACAAGTAGTGATGGTTTGGGATGTCATTTCTTTTCGTAAGAGGACCCCTTTGGTTGTCATCGGCGGCACATTCGCAGCACAGCGGTATACCACTATGTTGTGCCCCATGGGAAGCCATCCTGGGTTTACATTTCAGCAAGATAATGATCGCCAGCACATGTCGAGTGTGTTTACTGGTTGCCTTCGTGCTTGCCAGATACTACCTTGGCCATCAGGGCTCCCGGACCTCTCGACAATTGAGAACGTTTGGAGCATTATGGGCGGGGCCCTCCAACCAACTCGGTTTTTTGACGATATAACGCGCCAGTTGGACAATATTAGCCTGACATCCCTCAGGACAATCAAAAGCACTGTCAGTCAATGCCAAGCCGAATAACTGCTTGCATAAGGACCAGAGGTGGACCAACGCGCTGCGGACTTGCTCGAATTGTGAAGCTCCTTCCTTTCAATAAATCATCCATTTTTGCTCAAATTGTAATTATTTGTTTGTCTGTTCATGAGCATCACATCTAACGATTTCCTATTCGGATAATTCCTTCGTGGTGCACAGTTTTTTTGACTAAATCTGAGTCGCAAGACGTGCATTTGAACTCCGATCCGCTACAATATAACAGCAGAGCCTTAACAATAATGCCATCTCTCTCAACGTATTTGAAGACTAATGGAATAGAACAGTGTTACATTATTGTTATAGTCTCCTAGGTATATAGCACATGTCGAGCAAGTAATCTGCTTCAATCTGTATGCACATGAATAAATAGCTGGTAATCATGGCAGCCAGTCGCACGCTGATAAATTACTTCCGTGTAGAGAACGTTTAATGTTGTTAAAAACATTGTGCTACTTCAGTTTTCGTTCATTTCGTGTCTTCTGAGACCTAAAACTTAAGTTCACTGTAAATCTTTGTGATCTGCCCGCCCTCTGAAAGTTGTCTAGTGGTAGCTTTCAGCTATTTATGAGAAATCTAGATGCATGATTGAGCTACCTGTCAGACAAGAAGTAACAATTAATAGTTTGTAGAGTTATTACTTTAAATCTCTTAAAGTATTCAGACTTTGAGAATGAGTCATTACTTGGCTGTTTCAGTCTGACTTCAATGGTAAACTCTCCAACTCGTTTGCAGCAAGATAGCAGGACCGTGACTAACAACATCCTTATAGGCAGTGCTGAGGCTCAAACAATTGTGTACCCATTTGGTAAAGGACTATCTGATCATGATGCACGATTAATGGAAATAAATTATGTAGGAGCTTACAGCTCTGAGGCATGTTCATAGAAAGCAGTGAGGATTATTAATAAAAGGATAAAAATTTTAAGAATTTGTTAAAAGACAAACCAGTATGTAATGAAGTGTATGTACAAAGAGATGTGAAGTTAAATATGTTCAACAGTAAATTTGTGTTAATATTTGAAAGTAACTTTCTTAAAAAGTTACCTTGAATGTCCACCAAAAAACCAAGTAAGCCTTGGATAAATATAGGAACAGGGAGATTTATACTGTAGCTAGAATAAGCTAAGACCCGACGTTACTTGCATTCCACAAAAATTTATCATAGTGTAAGGAAAGTCATTAAAGTTTACAGAAATATGCACATTTTAAAAGCAATCAATAATGCAAATAATAAAATGAAATCTATACTGTGAAGCAGGATACAGGACAATCTATCACTAAAGAAGATACTGCAACAATTGAATCCCAGAAGGATTGTTCGACTACGAATGCTTTTTACACATTCAGTCTCCTAATTTACATGCCTTAAACAATAAAAAATCGCCAGATAGTATTTTTTGTGATTTTCCAAGGCATGACCACAATACACTCTTAGAAAAAATTAAGTTTTATGGAATTGATGGCGTTCACACAACTAATTTGACCATACATAATAAACAGAACGCAAAAAGTAGTGCTGAACAGTTCAAACAACGTTGAAAGGAGAGAAAATTTTAATGGCTGGGGAAAAATCACAGAGTCCCATATGGTAAAATTTTAGGTCCAGATGCCTGTGTATATGAATGATCTTGCAGTTAATATTCACTAAGCAGAAATGGTATTAATTTTTTGAGGGTGATGCTGGCTTGGTAGTAGAGAGAAAAGAACATAGGAGATTACTAAAGGAGCTTTTCAAAGAAAGGTTAAGCGGATGGACTCTCCCTGCATTTCGTTAAAAAAAATTCAGTTATCTGCAACAAATGCAGTTATACCAGCAATTGACGCAGCACCTGAACAGAAGACAGTAAAGAGGGTAGAATGCTTCATATTTTTGATGTACATATTGATAAAAACTTGAAGATCATATTACTGACCGGCTCAAACAATTAAGCTCAGCTGCATTTGCTTTACATATAACTGATAATATTAGAAAAAACAAATCAACTTGTGACAAATTTTGCATATTTCAACTCAATAATAGCCTATGGAATACTTTTCTGGGATAACTCATCATTTAAAAAGAAAGCATCGATTCCACATAAGGAATCAGTAAGAATGATATGTGATGTTGACCCACAGTAGCCATGTCGCCACCTCTTCAAGGATTTACGCATTTTAACTGCACCATCACAATACATGTATTCGCTTAAGAAATCCATCATAAATAATTTATCACAATTTGAGAAGAATGGTGATGTTAATTTCTACGACACTAAAGAAAAAAATTACCTTTATTATTCATTATTAACGCTGTTAGTGGCTCAGAATGGAGTTCAATATGCAGCAACAAAAATTTTGGATCATTTGCCCAAAACCATAAAATGTCTGACAGGAAGCAAACAAAGTTTCAAACCTAACTAAATACTTCTCCTGGAAAATCTCTTGCATCACATGGACGAATCTTTATTAAAAAACTGGTACCCTTTAAAAAAATCAGGTTCTAAGTGTAGATCCATCATTAGGACTAAAATATATGTTTATTGGCATTAACACTAATCTCATATACATATCCTGTAAAATGACTCGTTCCACGTTGTTCCAGTTAAAGGATCGGTCAAACGATCTATTCTACGAACTATTTAACTCACGTACATCTAGTTTTTTAGTTTTTTTTATCTGGGATATATTCTCCTGGACTAATTGAAATATAGTCCTGTCCACCTGTTCTTAACAATGTTTTCTGGAGTTTTCCCTTGATTGTAACTCAAAGGACTCCCAAATATTCTCAGCTGGGAACAGCTCACCAGCTATTTGGCTGAAAAATCTGCCTCTAGATGGGTCATTACTCGAAAAGCCCGATCTCCCTAGAGAAATAGAGGTAAGTCTATAAAGAAAACGTAGTTTCACCTAACACCGAGAGTTTCCTGTGTGACAACGTTGCAGGGTGTTTCTGAAATTCGAAAAATTATTCAAATGGATCTGAGCACTATGAGACTTAACTTCTGAGGTCATCAGTCCCCTAGAACTTAGAACTACTTAAACCTAACTAACCTAAGGACATCACACACATCCATGCTCGAGGCAGGATTCGAAGCTGCGACCGTAGCAGTCGAGCGGTTCCGGACTAAAGCGCCTCGAACCGCTCGGCCACTACGGCCGGCTTCTGAAATTCACCGACAGACTCGAAGTGATGACAGGTAGCAGACTGAAGATAAATATTGTTTTGTTTAGCTAGACATCCTCTCTAATGAGATGAGAACGATCGCGCCATCTCTCTATCGCTTTGCGCAATACTGAGAAGGTCATAATAGACAAACTGCACGAGCCGGGTGAACAGATGGTGGAAATAACTCTCCGGAGAGAATCGTCAGTAATCTGTGAGCCGGTACTACCGCACTGTACCTGAGTGAAGTAACCTTCGGTAATGTATGCTGTCAAACCAAAACATTACTACCGTCTGCTTAATGGCATGTTCATCCACATTCACGACGTAACACAACAGAGAGTCGACGTGACCTGGAGTCGACATGTCCTTTGTACATTTGCAGGAATATATGGCACTAGTTGTCAAAGTACAGCTCGTGAATCTCCCGGAAATTACGAGTTAGTTGCTTATTTACGCTTATATGAAACCTTATAACATTCTGTTAAGTTCAGATCAGACCAAGACATCGATACGAGTCCACTCCTCAGCCCACTATATCACGATTGCGGCCTTGACATGGACAGTTATCCTGCCGGGAGATGCCACCACTGTCAAGGAAGACAAGTATGAAACGATGCAGACGGCTGACAATAATGTTCAGGCAGTTAACAGCCCTTAATTACTACCACACGTCCCGTGAACGCCCAGGAAAATTCCCCCACAGTAACATACCCCCCTACCAACTTGCTTCCATTGCCAGGTGCATGATTTCATCAGCCTTTCGCGTTGATGACGGTATACCAGGGCACTACAATTTACCTGTTGTAACAAGAAAAATGATTTATCTGACTAGATGACACACTTACATTGATCCATGGTGGAATCTCGATAATCCCGAGCTTGCTGCAATCAAACTACTACACTGAAGAGCCAAAGAAACTGATACAACTGCCTAATATCGTGCAAGGCCACCGCGGGCATATAGAAGTGCCGCAACACGACGTGGCATGGACTCATCTTATGTATGAAGTAGTGCTGGAGGAAACTGACGCCATGAATCCTGCAGTGCTGCCCATAACTTCGTAAGAGTACGACGGGGTGGAGATCTATTCTGAGCAGCACGTTGCAAGGCATCCCAGACGTGCTCAATAGTGTTCATGCCTGGGGACTTTGGTGGCTAGAGGAACTGTTTAAACTCACAAGCGTGTTCCTGGAGCCACTCTGTAGCAATTCTGTAAGTGTGGGGTGTCGAATTGTCCTGTTGGAATTGCCCAAGTCCGACGGAATGCAGAATGGACATGAATGGATGCAGGTGATCAGACAGGATGCTTACGAACATGTCACCTGTTAGAATCGTATCTAGATGTATCAGAAGTCCCATATCACTCCAACCGCACACGTCCCACATCATTACAGAGCCTCCACCAGCTCGAACAGGCCCATGCTAAAATGCGGCGTTCATGGATTCATGAGGTTACCTCCATACCCGTACGCGTCCATACGCTCCATACAGTTTGAAACGAAATTCGTCCGACCAGGCAACATGTTTCCAGTCATCAACAGTCCAATGTCGGTGTTGAGGGGCCGAGGCGAAGCTTAAAGATTTCTGTCGTGCAGTCGTACACGAGTGGGCCTTCGGCTCTGAAAGCCCATATCAATGATGTTTCACACGTTGACATTTGATAATGGCCCAGCGTTGAAATACGCAGCGCCGGCCGCGGTGGCCGTGAGGTTCTAAGTGCTGCAGTCCGGAACCGTGGGACAGCTACGGTCGCAGGTTCGAATCCTGCCTCGGGCATGGATGTGTGTGATGTCCTTAGGTTAGTTAGGTTTAAGTAGTTCTAAGTTGTAGGGGAATGGTGACCTACGATGTTAAGTCCCTTAGTGCTCAGAGCCATTTGAACCATTTTGAAATACGCAGCAGTTTGCGGAACGGCTGCACTTCTGTCACGCTGAACGATTTTTTTCAGTCGTCGTTGCTCCCGTTTTTGCAGGATCTTTTTCCAGCCTCATCGATGTCGGGGATTTGAAGTTTTACCGGATTCCTGATATTCACGATACACTCGGGAAGTGGTCGTATGGGAAAATCCCCACTTCATCGCTACCACGGAGATGCTGTGTCCCATCGCTCGTGCGTCCGACTATAACAGCACGTTCAAACTCAGTCAATTCTTGATAACCCGCCATTATGGCAGCAGTAATCGATCTAACAACTGCGCCAGGACACTTGTTTTATACAGGCGTTGCCGACCGCAGTGCCGTATTCTGAGTCTTTTCATTGTATTTAAATATGCCTACCTATATCGGTTTCTTTAGCTCTTGAGTGTATGTCATTGGGTCAATTTTATAACACATAAGAGTCATCGGATGCGGAGCCCGATGTTCAACAAGGTGTGCTAAACAGTGTGTTCCGAAACACTAGTACCTTCGTTGCATACTCGTCTTTCCACTGTCCTTCAAATGCTTGTCGTAGATGCTCACGAAAGAACCTCCCGTACATCTGATCTTCTTCGCCGTTTTCCGAGATGCTCGTTCCCAGGCACCGGGCCTTAACTATCTGCTCTTTGTCAAAGTTGCTCATGTCTGTGAATGTCCTCATTTGCGGTCGGTACTCTCTCTTTTTATTTCATCTCCTCCGCCCCTTATGGGCGGGGGACGAGCTGTCGGCGGTTGAGAGATCCCCACTCTTCAACCAAAGAATAGGTAATATGCACGAAAAACAATATATTTATAGGTCAAGTGTATAAAGATGATTTTAAAATATGTAAAGGATGTGTTTGATAACTGTTTTATTTGTAAGAAAGTTGACCTTATTCATTTTAAAAATTGAACAGGAAAACTAAGAGGTAAAATGAAAACAATAAGAATATATTTAAAACACTTGAACATGGAGAACCGTACCTTTACTAAAAGTTGAAGGACTGCCCTGCACTCTACGTAAGTTTTTTCTTCTTCATTCCCTCGGCGAACTCTAGTTTGTACTTAGAACATGCAGGATGACCAGCAGGGCGTGTATTTAGAAAGGTTCTTTTTGTCCTCAGCTTTCTTGTCCTAAGTGATATCAAAAGTACACTTTACGAGGTAAAGGTTAAATGTATCCATTCGAAGTGCTGTCCCGAAAATGGAGGTGGTTACACGGAGAAATTTTGTGCATAGGCGACTACTGTCGTTTTATAGCTGTATAAAGGATCCGGTAATGAGGGCACGTCACTGATACGTTATAGACAGCCTTGTGCTTAAATGATTGGAGAATGTCAACGATAAAATCGGGCGACTCACGTAAGATTATGGAATGAATTTCGAAATTATTATATGTTTATACTGCTCAATGTGTTTTACTTTGGTGTTTTTTTCGTATAAATACGTATAGTGAATACTGGGTACATAGTGTTGAATTGAAATTTGGAAATTATTTGTATAGCAAAACAACTGCGTACGTTCTTTTCTGCATTCGCTGCCATTATAAACGTGTAGCACCTCGTGAAATTACTGCATACAGTAAAATAGTTAACGAGGAAGCTGTACCTCCGTACAACGGCGCGTAGCAGGCACATCAGGGCTGTATAAACGTTGTTCATGGAACGAGCCAACTTTTAACAATGACCAGTTGCAACTGGTTGTTGTTAAAAGTTTAAATGCATATTTCATGAAAACATGTATTTCACGCCTGATTTGCATTTAATCCTTTCTTTTTTTCATTATATTCGATCAATATTCAGTAGGTTTGATGGAATTTCGTCGCAAGTGAGTATGAATGTGATATAGCAGTCAGATTGCTTGACGTGCACACTTCACGGCCCAGTAATAATCATATTTTCAAACAATATGGAAGCGCAGCTGTAGTAATAAATATTTAAAATTATTCCTCTTCTCAGTCCAAAAAACAAAACAGCAACACACTATGTAAAAGCGTTCGGGTACAAAAATTAAAGAATACAAACGAAATTAAACAAGAAAACAGTTCTGCAGATAGGTTTGAAGTTACACTAATATCAGATAAATTAGGATAGCAGAAGGTACACTCTGACAAAACCGAAACTGAAAAGTGTATTTATATGTTAACAATCTACATTCACTATTTACGCAATGTAACACTAAAGAGTGAAGCTCGGTAGCTCAGTGGGTAAGTGTTAGACGACAAACTCAAAGGTGATCTTAGGGTTTTTTCTGTACCTATCGCTTGTATCACGTCTGGCACGGATTTTTGTATGTGAAAAATACCTGGAGGCCCCAATGTCACCAAGTGTAATAAATGTGTAAATAAATAAGTACTAATGGTTGGCATCGTGGCTGTCAGTTCGGAGTTCGGTGGAAGTCAAGGACATACTACCATCAACAGGGCCACACCTAGTAAGGCAGCGCGGTTGTCGGGCCAGCTTTCGAACTGAGGTCGGTGTTACGTTTAGTTCTAAAGTTAACTACTATTTCCACGTGACTGAGTAACAATGGGAATTATTACTACTTTTCTTCAAAAATGGTCTTCATATTCAATCTACCTTCCAGGACACTGAAAAGAAAATTCAGCACTACTATATCTGAGTCAGAATACCCATAGTCTTAAATCTACAGAAAATTCGACTCAGAGGCATCGAACTCTATTTCCATATTCCATAACTGATATACAAGATCTGATACGTCCAGAATCTTCGTTGCACCTATGCAGAACACTATATCTTTCTCTATATCCTTCATTTCAGACGAACAAGTTTTTCAGTAACGTGTGTCTCATCCAAAGATGTTTTCTATACAAGAGAAGATTTAAAGGTTTATCTAGGGGTCATGAGCGTAGTGTTTCTCTAGCCAAAATCTCCTATTTCTACATCTAACACGGACCAGTCAAGTTCTTTTCCATATCTGATTGCTTTTGTACTGCTTCCATGCATCTGTCTTAGTATGCAGTTATTTTATGAATAAATTACATAATATAAAGTTAGTAAGATTGACATTACATTCTTTATTACAGCTATTACTGTTATTATTGTTATTATTATTATGCGCAGCTCCTGTACTAACCATTTCAGTGTAAAATCTCTAACGATATCTGGTTACATGTAACAGAGGGTCTGGAGGCCCCAATCTCGCCACGTGCAATAAATGTGTAAATAAATAAATACCAATGCTTGACAACCTGGCAGTCATTCCCAAGATCCGAGGACGTCCTCCTGGTTGTTCAGTACTGACAGGCAACAACAAGAAACTGTGTGAACTACGTCGTATAAGATTTTCTATTTTAAACATTAGTTCTAGCTACAGCTAGAGTGTTGTGGATACTATGTGTAATATCCTGCCCACTCCTCTAATACAGAGCGCCTAGGAAGCTGTTTTCTCGGATAGCTAGACAACAATTCAAACAAATCTTATTAATGGAGCTTGTTACAGTAAGTTAAATTGACAATACTTAACTTGGCGTTTTCACGAAGAGGTGTCGCAAGCAACTGGCGATATGTAAATATTCAGTGTCCTTTGGTATACACAATTTCAATGCAAGTAAAACACAACAGTTCATAAGTCACGGCTAGAGCATTTGGATGACGGCTCGTCTTCCGCAGCGGCCGCGACTAGGCCGAGCAGCGCTTATATTCTCCTCGTATAGGGGCCGCTCCTGTCGTGGTATCATCCTAATCAGCCTACAACCCTCTCTGCTGTAGCGTTCCAGGCCGACGTGCCGGCACTTGATGTTACGCTGTATCACTACGGAGTGTGTAATATCTGATTTGCAACAAATGTGATAGCAACGGAATACAAGATCACTCAAGACTCATTTACAGAAATACTTCATAAGTAACTTAAGGTGAAAAACCGTTTGATTGCTAAAGGTGAACAGCCATTCTACAAGCGTTTCCTTCGAAATGTACTAGTAAATGACAAGTGGCAAATGTGCAGGACAGTTCAGTGCCTAAATGAAGTTAGCAGCAGCTTATGGTTTGATTACATCACATTTGCAAAGAACAACTTCTGCTTTAAATACACAAAGCACATAAGAAACTATGACGCACTAGTGGAACCATTATAGAGCCAAAGGTGTGTCAGATGTGCTTGTTCCATACCAACAATCATCTGAGTGACGTTCTTGATGGAGAACTGATTTGAGTGAGTAAGAGAGTTGAATACTGGAGGCCGATGTAGAAAGGTGTGACACGTGCAGGGACGTGAACAGTCCGCGGATTCACGAGAAGCACAGACTATAAAAAAGAAAATACTGTGCCACAGCGACGGGTACATTGTTTTTCACTGTATATGAAAACTACGGATAACGGATGTCGATTTTTCTACTTACTCCCAGATACGTTTGACTACGGTAGATGAATGTTGGAGAAGAACAGAGATAGGAAGACGCAAAATAAGACGTGTTAATATCTTGACTGGCGGACATACAAACCTTCGAGACTGACAACTCTATACTACATCCAAGATGACCATACACTACAGTAATAACAACAGGAGGGACTAGTATAATGTTTTACGACTAAAAGATACATTATGAACTGACAGATACAGCTACCAGTATTGACGTTGCTATATTACAGGCAGAAGGAAGATCTTACTTGTTACTATTGATGTTTTATTCCAGTGAGGTGCAGACATAAATGAAACAGAGGTAGATGGAGTGAGCATAGAGGTCAGTCTACTTAGTAGATAAAAACATAGGTCGCTACGTCGTGATTGGTCCCCTGGGACCAAAACTGCGCGTCCCAAATGCCAGGATGCAATGGAAGCAGTGTACAACGAAATTGTTTGGAGTTAGATAAATTCTGCGGAAATTATTGTATAATCATCTAAAATACAAGGAATTTTCCGTAGTAAGCTGGAAGTAACACGAACTTGGCTCCTAAACGAACAAATGGAACCATGTGTTGTGAAAATAAAGATAATAAAACAGAGGAAATTGGATAATCTGGAATATTTAAGGGAAGTTCAATACATGATAAAAGGCAAAGGAATAAGCTGCTGCCATGTGACGTTTACGACAAATGAGCAATGAGAAGAGGTTTAAAAGTCGCTTTGTATGAATGTAAGTACTGCTCGTCCTTTTTGCCTTATACCCAGTATTTGAGATGCATGTGTAATGTGCTCGTTGAAGTTTGAAGTGCATGCCGTAATACCGGCACATTGGTAAATTCTGGCATCGTATTTACATGTTGTTTTCAATATGTGCTGGCGAATCATTGGGTATCTTTCTGGAACACTGGGTTATTAATATGATATTGATAGTTAATTTTAAAGACTGTTAGTTTCGACCTCTGTATCAACGTATTCCTGTGGATTAACTTTTCAAAGTCGGCGTTGAAATCCCTTTTGCCAATCTCAAGAACATACGTGGACCTTACAAAAATCCAAGGATTCCTGTTTTTATTACAATGTTGAAAACCAGAGCTTCCGTTATGCGTCCCTTCCATTTATTACATTTTCGAATTTTCTGTCCACGGTTTTCACAAAATTCATTTCATCATCTTGTAATAGAAGACTTTCTTGTTTTAAGTTCAAACGGTTCTTCGTGTTATCTCTCCACGAGCTGCACAGAAAGATTTCTTACATGGACGTCTCACTTGCAACTGCTCACACCTGCCTCTGCCCTGTCACTATTACTATACAGGCTTGTCACTGCCAGTGTTGGCGCCAGAACAAAAGGGAATGAATACAAATGACCGACTATACGTAATATTAATCACTGAGATTTACAAATTTTGAATCTAATCCTACTTTCGATGCAAACCCATTCATTTTCAGTTTATTGTTTTACATTAAACATTTTTATGTTTTCATAAATATTAATTTCAGTAAACTCATAATTTCAGTGTGTTACATATTATTCCAGATTTCTGTGCAACAACCGGAAAAGTTCTAATGAAATGACTGATGTTTCAAAACTTATTATTTTATTTTTTATTAACAAATAGTGCAAATAGTTAGTTATTATTGACAATTGTTTACAGAATTTCATTTCATTTATGAAGTAACTGTTAATGTAAATTTGTATGCAGAATCAATCACTTCACTAAAGTGCGGATGAACTACAGTGCACGACACAAGTTTTGTATGCAAGTCATACTTTTACTGTTATAAATCTTCGGTGGATTTCGTGAGAACACGTCATCCTTTAGTGACATAGTATATTACCCAATAATTTTAATTATTTTCAAATATATAACTACCAGTATGATCTACTTGAATCAACAGATATTTGGATCATTTATCAACATAACATTTCATTTTTGTTTCCTTTATTATTATTATTATTATTATTATTATTCGCACTCAGTTCACTTACCACCGTGCATCTGTAGAATATTTTACACGAGATTTCAGTTTCTGGCGAAAACACGTTTTGATTTGCGCTGCGTATGTTACTTGTGTATTTTCGTATCTTGTGTTCGATCTTCTCGTTACAGCTATAACAGCCCGAAGACACCATGTTTTCAAGAGATGTATACTTCGTTCGACCTTGCTAGGAAAGATACACGATTCACTAGCATACACGCTCACAGATATGCCAATGTCTTGTAAAATTTCAATTTCGTTTAATTCATTATCATTTGTGTTACGGCACAGACCGAATGTAATGATACATGTATCTGCTCTAAGTGTAAATGCCTGCAACGAAGGAAGGTACACTTGTAAGATTATTTAGTGGGTTTGTTGTTAAGAATTAGGTAACTTGCAACAGATTATTAAAAGCAATGGACAGTGTTTCAATCAGCGAGATTTTAAAATGACACTCTTCTATTACTTTCTGTAATTCAAGCTGAGCTCACTGGAACGCATCTATGGAGAATAAAATTGTTACCTGATCGTTAGCAGATGTTTTCGAAATGGATCATATTGTAATAAAGCAAGGGAGGGAGAGGGACAGTTACATGATATTTGGTTATTAAGTTAAAGCCTTTCGTAGAGTGCTAATAAGAGTGAAGCTCAGAGATTTCATGGATAGGAGAGAAATTCCCAAGTATCTTGTAGAGGTACTAGAAGACCTTTACAATAACTCTTAAACATGTGGCGAGAAGAACTCTGAAGAACAATTTCAAAACTTGGGTGAAAGAGATCATTCTTGTCAGTTATTGCATATTGTTTTTACTCTGATGACGTCATCCGAGAATGGAAGAGGAAGCATTTATAAGTGGATTTTCCACTCGACTATCTTTTAAGTTTATTTAATGTTAGCTAGGCTGTATGAAACATCCAAGATGTTACGACCATTTTCAGTGTGCAGCCTGACGTCATACATCTGTCGTGTGCGTTACATCTGACGAACCTCTCATATACTTAAGTCAGATGGCGTTACGTAGCCGCCTTTTTTGTGTTTTTTTGTTCTTAGCGTATCGATGCTATCTGACGCCTTTTTGGCCTGTATCGGAACAAGGTACCAAGAAAAAAGACACATCGGACACCAAGTTGTCTTCCACATGGCCTGTTAGAATCCAATTCGTGTACCTAAGCGAAATTCACAGTTCACTTCCTGATGAACGACTTATGAATATATCATTAACTGTATTGTGGACGAAACATTTGTTGAAAGAATTAGGGGGTTTGCTTAAATCATGGCGGCTTTGTGCAGATTCCGAACATTTAGCGCAGCAGTTCGGTTGGGCGGAACTATTGTCATGAAGTGCTGTGTGCCCTTTCGGCCCGAGATGACCTCTGACATATGATCCGCGCTTTGCCGAGGTGGGATAACAGCACTTTACGCTCGCATCACACACAGCATACATGAATATCACCCACCTGCTAACGAGAGACTCGGAAACGAGGCAATGCACACAAATTCGTTATGTTAGGCAGCTGTTACTTCATGTAACGACTCGGCTTTTGTGGTCGCCATTACTGGCACAGTAACTCGCGTTTAGTTGTTACACTATGTGGTAATACGATGAAGTTCACCGATATTTCGAGTCCGAAAGTCGAACCTTATTCTCAGGAGTTCGACGCACGTTATCAATCCAGTTTATTATAGGGAACAGATGTGTTACTAGTGCAGAAGAGGGGCACACACTATTCGGTCTTTTAAATGCTGACGTCATTAGTAAAAATATACATGTCAACGTATTACCGAAAATGGGTATGACACAACGGCTAGCAGAACAGATAATCTACATCTACATGTATGCCCCACAAGCCACTATAAGGAGTCTTGCAGAGGATCCTCTGTGCCGCTATTAGCCACAAAAAAGAAATTTGTTTTATTTACGTATGGAGCAAGGCAATAGTTATTGTGCGCCGTCAAAGCACTGTAATCTCTCTTAACTTGTTCTCAAGATAACTGCGCCAGTTGTAGACAGCAAAACTGCTGTATAGTCTAGCGCGAAAGCATCTGCATCTGAAAATGAAGAGGAAACGTATAACGTTCTAAAAGTAATTTTTTTTCACAAAAGGTGTTTTAAGTGCTATTGCATTCGCGGTACTCTACTGTTCCATGTCCCTAACCTTCCTCCAGGTACCAAACCATGGAGAAAGTCTTTCAGACATATGTTAGTAGATGTCACAAGGTCTTTGTGCCTCGCACTCGAGTACCAAATTTTGAAAGACATGAAAAGTGGTTTTCTTTGGCTAAATTTCTACTGTTTACTTAATACTGTGTTTCTGCACGTATGTTACTCACAAATAAAACGTAGTGCCCAATATTAATTGCCTGGTGCTTTATCGAAAGCATTTTTGAGATTGTGGCTGTGTACAACATACAATTTGACTCTGCATATCGGTTCGAAACCAGTAACAGTGCTATTTGTATAAATAAACAGCATTATTATCAATGTCTGGTTGCTGGTTTCTTCTTTTCAAGAATCAGCTTGTAGAAACTTTGTTATTTACCCTTACAACCAGTCTGCTTCCTCGTATGACACTTAGAACATGCTTAATAAAGTATTTATTTTCTAATCTGCATCATTCTGTGAGCAGTATATTTAAGCGGTATCAGAATTTCTTCTCAATTTTTAAGGTTCTGTGCCTCAATCGGTAAAAACAGAACACTTATAGGACCACTTTGTTGTCTTTCTGTCTTTTTTGACTGTTAAGAACCCTTTTTCTCAGGAACGGGTTTGAAATTTGTGTGACATACTAAGGTCTATGGATCTTTGGCGATGTAATAAATTCAAGTTTCTCAATGCAGTCAGGAGATACTGCTTTTTATGTCATATATTTTGATACTCGCAAACTCACTCTGTAAAATCTGTAGGGTACTTCTAAGAATCAAGAAATTTTTCGAGAAAGCACGGTTCCACAGCACAAGTAAAGAAAAAATTTCTAATTATATCACACGAAAAATATTTTTTATCCTTTCTTATCCAACTTTCTGCTTGTCTGTTTGTTAAGACCTCTTTTTTCCAGGAACGGGTAGATGTATCAAGTTGAAATTTGTATCACTTTTTCAAAGAAAATTCCGCACGGGCTGTATGAATGATTTTTATAAATAATATAAAAAAATATAAAACCATTCATACAGCGAGTGCGGAATTTTCTTTGAAAAATGTCGAGGTTTGGCTGTGGTTGCCTACCCTTCAAAACAGTTTGTATCACTTTCTAAGGTCGTCGGTTCGCTTGGCTGTGTACAAAATCTAAGCTTGTGCGTCAAAGACATCAAAAGATGCTGCCATTTATATGTAACGTATTTTTATATCTTACCTGTCTCGATATATATAAAAGGGAAAAATAGTCGAAATTCTCGATTCCCGGGATGGCTGAACTATCTGTTTAACATGAATTTTTTTTATGGATACAGTTGAAAGTAATGTTTAATAACATTGGCTATTAAAATGTTTGCATTTACAAAACGTCTGCTTCTGTGTCATTATATGCATGCATATCTGAAGGAACATACACTGTTTTGACGACTACAGCTGATATAAGTATTACAAAATTTCGCGCGATACAGCGTACAAGAAAAAAATTGGAAATTTTTGCTATAGAGAAAGTTAATGTTAAATCCCTTTCTCTGTAAAAAGTATTCCTACATTGTATAAGCGCAATTCGTAAATTGTGATCCTTGAGTTGTACCTAATTGATGTTGCTTACTGAGATGTATTAATTTTCATAAATTACAATTTTGATTGTAAATGTTTCTAATACAAACCTTTCAACTTGTTTTTCATTTCTTATTTTATCTTAAGTACTAATTTTGCCTGATGGAGTATCGCATGTCGTATTATGTTATAGTATATATATTATTAGGAATAGAAAAGTGTCAAAAGTAGAACATGGTGGATCACAACAAAAGTAAAACCGTTTTTAGAAAATCAAGAAAAGTGGCACAAGCCACAGAATTAATTAATAATTACATGATGTCCCCTCATATTTGACTAGTACAGAGTTATATTTCTGTATTACAGTTGTATCGACTATAATGGAATTTATTGCTAAAATAGCTTATTAGAAATTTAAAAGACACTTACACTATTTCAATATAAGTTTCATAGACTTCTGTAAGTCGATTTTTCTCCAGTATTGCATTGTTGAGTTGTCACCGTTCTTGCCAGGGTGATATATGTTAGATTTGGCACTTATAAAGTTTTCCTTTTCCACTCTTCAATTGCACCACGCAAGCCACTGTGGAATGCGTGGCAGATAACATTACGTACCAATACTAACGATTTTCATGTTGATCACCATGTCGCTAACGGTCTATGCGTCTGTAAGCAGCCTAATCCCTCTAGTTCTAACCATTCCTACGCGATATATCCAATGGTAGCTGCAGAATTATCGCAGTCTACCTCGAATACCGCTTCTCTAAACTTAGGTAACAGAACATCGTTCTCGAAGCAACTATGTCATACTTTCATTTGGGCTATATCTTCCTTTTAGAATCCATCAGAGTTTACCTGAGTTCGTCTGATATCTATTGCCATGCCTGCTTAAAAAGGACTCTAAACACTGCTACAGTACTCTAGAACTGGTCGCACTAGCGTTTTTACGAAATTTTCTTTACTGATGCAATGCACTTTTTCAGAGCTATACCAAATAATCTAAATCCTCTGTTCGTTTGTTTACCAATGATCTAAAGTGTTTATCGCATCTCATGACGGTTCTTAGTGTTAGTACTAAGTATTTAAACGTACTACAGATGTTCGCATACTACTCTTGTAATGGGATACTGCATTGAAACTTCCTGGCAGATTAAAACTGTGCGCCCGACCCAGACTCGAACTCGGGACCTTTGCCTTTCGCGGGCAAGTGCTCTACCATCTGAGCTACCGAAGCACGACTCACGCCCGGTACTCACAGCTTTACTTCTGCCAGTATCTCGTCTCCTACGAGGAAGACACTACAAAACGGTTGTAAGGGAATAAGTAGAAGAAAGTGTTATGGGAGACTATGGGTTGGGACTAGGAATGAGAAAGGAGAAAGACTAATTGAATTCTGCAACAAATTTCAGATAGTAATAGCGAATACTCTGTTCAAGAATCACAAGAGCACGAAATATCCTTGGAAAACGCCGGAAGGTAAGGGAAGATTGCAGTTAAATTACGCCATGGTCAGGTGGATTGCCCGAAGTGAGATACTAGATTGTATAGTGTAACCAGGAGCAAATACAGACTCAGATGATAATTTAGTAGTGATGAAAAGTATGCTGAAGTTTAAGAGACTATTCAGAAAGAATCAGTCCGCAAAGAAGTGGGATACAGAAACACTGTGGGATGAAGAAGTACGCTTGAAATTCTCTAAGGATACAGATACAGCGATAAAGAATAGTTCTGAACATAGTTAAACTGAAGCGGAATGGACATTTCTAAACATGGCGATCATGTTGGAAAGAGCAACATAAATACAAAGGAGGTAACTGCGAAGGAACTACGGCTAACAGAAGAAATACTCCACTTGACCGATGAAAGTACAAATGCTCAGGAAAATTCGGTAATACAAAAATACAAGAAGCACAGGGATGAAGTAAACAGGAAGTACGGGAAAGCTAAGGCGAAATTGCTGAAAAAGTGATGAAATCCAAAAACATATGATTTGCTGGAAGGACTGACCCAGCATATAGAAAACTGAAATCAACCTTCGGTGAAATTAAAAGCAAGGGTGGTAGCACTAAGAGAGCAATGGAAATTCCACTGTTAAAAGCAGAGGAGAGATCGGATAGATGGAAAGAGTACAGTGGAGCCCTCTATGTGAAGGAAGAATTGTCTCTTGTTATAGAAAGAGTAACAGAAGTCGATGCACAAGAGAAAGGAAATCCAGTATTAGAATCATAATTTAAAAGAGCTTTGGACAACCTAAGATCAAATAAGGCAGAAGGGATAGATAATATTCCATCATAATTCTAAAATTATTGAGGGAAGTTGTAACAAAACGACTATTGACATTGACGTGTAGAATGTATGATTCTGGCGATATACTATCTGACTTTCGAAAACATATCATCCACACAATCCCGAAGCATGAAAGAGCTGACAAGTGCGAGAATTATCGCATAATCAGTTTAACAAATGGTTCAAATGGCTGTGACAACTATGGGACTTAACATCTGAGGTCATCAGTCCCCTATAACTTAGAACTACTTAACCTAACTAATATAAGGATATCACGCACATCCATGCCCTAGGCAGGATTCAAACCTGCGACCGTAGCGGACGCGCGTTTCCAGACTGAAGCGCCTAGAACCGCTCGGCCACATCGGCCGGCTCAGTTTAACATCTCTTGCGTCCAAGTTGCTGATAAGAATAATATACAGAACCATGGAAAAGAAAACTAATTATCCGTTAGATGACGATCAGTTTGGCTATACGAAAGATAACGGCGCCAGAGAGTTCTGACATTGCGATTGATAATGGAAGCAAGACTAAAGAAAAATCAGTACACGTTCTATAGGATTTGTCGACCTGGAAAAAGCGTAAAATGTTTCAAGGTGTTCGAAATACGGAGGAAAGTAGGGGTAAGCTATAGGGAGAGACAGGTAATATACAACTTGTACAAGAGGCAAGAGGTGACAATAAGGGTGGAAAACCAAGAACGAAATGCTTTGATTAAAAACGAAAGGATTTCATCTCTCGCCTAAACATCGAATAAGCAATGATGGAAATAAAAGAAAGGTGCAAGAGCGGAATTAAAGGATATCAATGAAAAGATTCGATGATGACTTTGCCATCCTCAGTAAAAGTAAAGAAGAATTACAGGATCTGCCGAATGGATTGAACAGTCTTCTGTGTACAGAATACAGATTGAGTGTAAATCGAAGAAAGACGAAAACAATGAGAAGTAGCGGAAATGAGGACAACGAGAAACATAAGAGTAGGATTGATGGTCACAAAGCAGACGAACTTAAGGAATTCTGCTACGTAAGCGCCGGCCCCGTTGGCCGAGCGGTTTTAGGCGCTTCAGTCCGGAACCGTGCGACTGCTACAGTCGCAGGTTTGAATCCTGCCTCGGGAATGGATGTGTGTTAGGTTTAAGGTTTAAGTAGAAGTAAGTTCTAGGGGTCTGATGACCTCAGCTGTTAAGTCTCATAGTGCTCAGAACCATTTTTTTGCTATCTAAGCAACAAAATAACCCATGACGAAAGGAGCAAGGAGAACGTCAGAAGCAGACTAGCAATGGCAAAAACGGCGTTCCTGGCTATGAGAAGTCTGCTGTTATCAAACATACGTCTTAATTGGAGGAAATAAAAATTCTGAGAATGTGCCTTTGTAGAACAGCATTGTATGGTAGAGTAACGTGGACGGAACAAAGATAATCTAAGCATTTGAGATGTGGTGCTACAGACGGGTATTAGAAATTAGATGGACTGATAAGGTAAAGAATGACGAGATTTTGCACGGAATCGGAGAGGAAAGACAGCATGTAAACGCAACACTGTCAGCGTTGCACCAGTCTCGGACAGTAAAGGAATATATGGAAAATACTGAGAAGAAGGGACAGGATGATAGGACACCTGTTAAGACATCAGAGAATGACTTCCATGGTGCTAGAGGGATCTGTAGAGGGTAAAAACTGTAGAGGAAAACAGTGACTGGAACATATCCAGCAAATAATTAAGGATGTAGGTTGCCATTGTTAAACCAGGATGAAGAGGTCGACAGAGGAGAAGATTTCGTGGCAGGCCACATCA
Organism: Schistocerca piceifrons; assembly: GCF_021461385.2. Lineage (NCBI taxonomy): Eukaryota > Metazoa > Arthropoda > Insecta > Orthoptera > Acrididae > Schistocerca > Schistocerca piceifrons. The sequence continues at coordinate 671,476,394 of NC_060139.1, forward strand.
AACCAGGGAGAAGACTGATGACCCAAAAAATGTTCACTCTTAAACCGAGTACGCGCTGCAATTAACATAGTGAAAAAGCTGAAGTGTGTGCCTGACCAGAACTGGAATGGGTGTTTGGCAGATAGCGTGCCACCGTTGGGCAATATCTGATCAGGCTTCACAGAGTGACTCGAACTTCAACCCGCCAACAGCTCCTGTCCCAGCTCAGAAGCTTTCAGGAGGAAATATCTGGTAATATTCTACTAGTGAAAGGCAGGTTTCCAGATCGTGTCCCACGCAGCGGTTTAATTTGGAGGTTTTACCAATGGTCAGCTTTGTGCTCCTTCCAGTATTCCTATCTAAGTTCTACCAACATCTTTGACACACTCTGGCACAGGCTATAACGATTTGTCCAATGCTGGCAGCAAGCTTGTGACGTGGTCGAAATTTTCGGTAGTGTGTAACTGATAGTGTAGCACGCTCACTGCAAGAGAGATTGTAGGTGGTTATTGGTTGAGTGTGGCAGTTGGTGTTGGAGCCATAGCCGTAGCCCCTCGTCAGCTCACCTCTCAGGCGACTGCGGGCCAGTGGCCTGCTGCCTTGGGTGCAGGATCCAAGCATCCAGTAAGAGGCACGCTAAGCGTGAAGCAAGACTTATGATTCCCAAACAAGTCTAAGTACCAGCAGGTAGTAGACCGGAGCCTTCTGTGCCTCCTCGGAGCTCAATGTTTCAGTCTACAGCAGATCGCCACATAATGAACATGTCCACTGACTCTGTTGCAGTTACTGCGAGTAGAAGGGGAAATAAAAATATTATTGCGGATTCCAGAAATTGTTACAAGGTGGTGTAGCGCGACGGACGCACAACATTAAGTATTACGGAAGTTTTATTAAAACTGCTTCAACTGAAAGCACCGACGTGCTTGAGAGTCAAGACAATCACAACCTGGTAGAAATACGCTATGTGATCAAAATTATCCAAACAACTGTCTGAAAATGACTTGAAAGTTCGTGGCGCCCTCCATCGGTAATGCTGGAATTCAGGAAGGGGTCTGACCCACCGTTAGCCTTGACGACAGCTTCTACTCTCGCCGGCATACGTTCAATGAGGTCCTGGAAGGTTTCTTGGAGAATGGCAGCCCATTCTTCACGGAGCGCAGTACTGAGGAGAGGTATCGATGTTGGTCGGTGAGGCCTCGCACGAAGTCGGCGTTCCAAAACATCCTTAAAGTGTTCTATAGGATTCAAGTCAGGACTCTGTGCAGGCCAGTCCATTACAGGGATGTTATTGTCTTGTAACCACTCCTCCACAGGCCGTGCATTATGAACAGGTGCTCGACCGTGTTGAACGATGCAGTCGCCATCCCCCAACTGCTCTTCAACAGTGGGAAGCAAGAAGCTGCTTAAAACATCAATGTAGGCTTCTGCTGTGATACTGCCACGCAAAACAACAAGGGGTGCAAGCCCCTCCATGAAAAACACGGCCGCATCATAACACCAGCGCATCCGAATTTTTCTGTTGGCACTACACACGCTGGCAGACGGCGTTCACCCCATCATTCGCCACACCAACACCCTGCCATCGGATCGCCACATTGAGTATCGTGATTCGTCACCCAACACAAAGTTTTTTCCATTGTTCAATCGTCCAATGTTTACGCTCCTTACACCAAGCGAGGCGTCGTTTGCATTTACCAGCGTGATGTGTGGCTTATTAGCAGCCCCTCGACCATGAAATCCAAGTTTTCACACTTCTCGCCTAACTGTCAAAGTACTTGCAGTGGACCCTGATGCAGTTTGGTGTTCCTCTGCGATGGTCTGGATATTTGTCTGCCTATTACACATTACGACCCTCTTCAACTGTCGGCGGTCTCTGTCAGTCAACAGACGAGGTCGGCCTGTACGCTTTTGTGTGTACGCGTCTCTTCACGTTTCCACTCCACTGTCATATCGGAACGAGTGGACCTACGGATGTTAAGGAGTGTGGAAATCTCGCGTACAGAAGTATGACACAAGTGAAACCTAATTACCCGACCACGTTCGAAGTCCGCTGAGCGGCCCATTCTGCTCGCTCGCGATGTCTAATGACTACTGAGGTCGCTGATATGGAGTAACCGGCAGTAGGTGGCAGCCCAATGTACCTAATATGAAAAACGTATATTTTTGCGGGTGTCCGGATACTTCTGATCACATCGTTTAGTTGGTGTGCGTGTGTGAAATGGCTCTGAGCACTATGGGACTTAACGTCTATGGTCATCAGTCCCCTAGAACTTAGAACTACTTAAACCTAACTAACCTACGGACAGCACACAACACCCAGTCATCACGAGGCAGAGAAAATCCCTGACCCCGCCGGGAATCGAACCCGGGAACCCGGGCGTGGGAAACGAGAATGCTATCGCACGACCGCGAGCTGTGGACTGTGTGTGAAATCTTATGGGACTTAACTGCTAAGGTCATCAGTCTCTAAGCTTACACACTACTTAACCTAAACTATCCTTAAGGACAAACACACACACACACACACACACACACACACACACACACACACACCCATGCCCGAGGAAGAACTCGAACCTCCGCCGGGATCAGCCACACGGTCTATGACTGCAGCGCCTTAGACCGCTCGGCTAGTTTAGTTTGTGATAAAATTGAGAGGCAGAAGATAGTTCCGGATCTCAAGACGAAAATTATAGAAGATATATGCGAGAGAGCTTTTATATATAAAATCAACTGAAAGGAGGACTCATGGAAGAGATATTTATTAAAGATATCAACAGATCTCGTAAAACCTTTTACAAAGCTGGGCGGGCAATTCTATCAATAAATGTTCAGGAGGTTCATGTTGTTCTAAACACATCAAGTGTGGAAACTACAGATGGGACGCATTTGTTGCTACATAATGATGCTAATAAGAACCTTGTAATATTCTCTGAAGGTGAAAACCTGAAAATTGTGTACCACAATGCATGTTGATGAAACTTTCAATTGTCACACACATTTTTTGTCAGCTATTTTCGATCCATGGTCTTGTTAATGGACATCAGATTCCCATGTTTCTTCCTTTATTGAAACATGTCTTTGTTATTGATAAATATGAAAATCTAGGTCTGAAATTATCTCCGTCAAGAAAGTACTGCGAAAGATAGAAGCCAAGTGTGGACTCATGTAAGAATCTCAGGTTATAAATGCCCTCATACGCAGAGCTGGTGGAGAAAGGTACAAGCATTGGGACTTGGACATGACCACTATTCCAGAAATGAAATCGGGAAGATTCTGTCCTGCATACGAGGAGCGTACATCAAGTAACGCCACACATTTTTTTTTCTGAAAGCGGGTTGGTTTTATTCGAGATTCCCCCTCTCTTTTGGTTACAAAACTCTATTTTTCAGTATAATCTTCGCTCAATACGACGACCTTACTGCACTGGTCGACGTCGGAGTCAATGTTTTGCTGCATCAGTAACCTCCCCATCACCCACGTCCTGGTTCCCGCGCAGTGCATCCTTCAATGGGCGAAACAGATGGAAGGTGCGAGATCTCGGCTGAGTGGTAGATAAGGAAGGACAGCCCAGTGAAGTTTTGAGAGTTTCTCTTGGGTGCACAGACTTGTTTAGCGAGGTGATCCTCATAGTCCAACAATACAAGAGTCATAGCGGTGTGTGACTATCCAGGACATGGGAGATCAGACAAGTTTGTGCGACTTTGTTGTGATGATGACAGGCACTTGGCCCAATGTCTCACCACACTTTTGTTCACTTCCAGGTCTCCGCAGATATTTTGCAAGCGCCAATGAATATCTGCAATGCTCTGGTTTTCCGCCAAAAGGAAATCAACGACAACTCTATGCCTGGAACGCTTCCCTGTTACAAGCACCATTCTGATCGCTAATGTATAGCGCCGCCACCTAGCGGAACTTCATGAAATGGGGCTGAAGCGTGTATATTCCACGATGTCACACAGCAAATTCAGCATTTTTTTCAACTGAAGTTGTACGAGAAGAAACGTATTTTGCATTGCTTATTGAATGCCCCTCGTATATTTGATTTGCCAATGCTGGATCCTGATGTGGTTGATGACCTCTGTTGTTGAGGACTTTTGAGCGATGCCTTTCCAACTGAAGACATAAAGTCTGAAAATGGGTCTGTGATCATATTTTGGCACTTTATTTTAAGGGTCACATAAACTTTTACCCTTCACTATCGCCGGTTTCGGGTACTGCCGTCTTCAGATCTGTTACAAACAAAAACAGTGTGTAACCAACTAAGTTCAGTTTGCTGACGCTAAATGTATAAAAGTCCTCGTGCTACATAAGAAAAATAAAAAATTATTTTTACATGATTAACAGCCATGTATACCAACCATACAAACCATAAAATATTCTGATGTAACATCAATGTCAAACTAAATGTGTAGTTACACAGTAAGGGCTGGTGCATCTGGTATTTGTACAAGAAAACTGAGGCCATCAGAGGTCACTACAGCTATGGTACGTGATTAAGCAGTATCATAAATGGTTAAAATACGGTATGCGTACTTGTAAGGTGGCAGAATAAATGGTCAGATTTGCACCTTACATGAGACCTTTACAAATCGCAATGAGAATGTGAAGATGACACCTAACGTAAATCGACAGTTATGAGAACACTTGCCTATCAATATGTAATGCAAAAAGGGATGACAGTCAATTGACGGTAATTGACACACCATTCCTATATTCCTATACAATGCATGTCTTTGAGCAGAAGGTAGAACAGGAAACGCAAGTCGAGATGCTTTTAGTTTTAAAAGCCAGCTCCACAATGGCATAGCGAAGCCGTGCTGTGGGAGTTAGCTGGAAACCACTTAAAGGTGTGGCAGGAAGGAGGACAGCAACACTGGGTCAGGTGATTCAAGCTGGAGGGCCGCCTGTAGCGAGGGCATCGGTACAAGAGCAGAGAAGAAGCTTTAGAAAAGTGCGTTTCGAAATTCCAACGGGATACGAACAAAAGCAAGTGACGCATTTTCGTCCAGCGAGTGTGACACAAGGAAAGGTCAATTACTTTAGTCATCTGGAATGTGCACGAAACGTCCGATTGGTGGAAACTCACTGGGAAGGAGAAAACTACTGAAGTTTCGACACAGTTTGATAGAAGGGACGTTGCGATTGGCAGAGGGTGTTTCTACAAAATGAGAGGAACGCTCGTATTGGTCGAAAAAAGGCGTGATGTGAAAAAGGAACCCAAGTGGAGGGAGGCAGTTCTGCCATGAAGAGGACAAGAGAAATTTTGTGTGAGGGACTCTTCTCTGAACTGGCACAAGTGCAGAACGGAGCGCTTAACGCTCCGTACGACGCAGAGAAAAAATTGGTGTGGACACTGCGTTTACAGCGGCTGCACTCAAATTAAAATTAGCTGTAGCAACGTTTAGCTCCAACTGTGGAGAAACGAACCAGCCAAATTAGTTGTTCTCGAGAGAACTGAGAAGGCACTATAATATGCATGCTGCTCCAACCATGCACGTGTATATCGCCACATAAGAAGTCTAGGGCTGAGTACATGTTTTCTCGCATAACGAGAAACATAGGGAAAATTTCTGCTGGAAAGTTCAGCAAAGGTCAAATTAGTTTTGTAGGAATTTCAGTGGGAAAGAGCGGCCTTGTAGACAGCAGCATGTCGCAGCTTAAGGTAAGTACCGCGTGCAGAGGTGTAAACTTTGTTGGTTCACCAGCTTTCGTCCACCGTAAACTCGAGCAGCCTTGGGTAATCTTGCGCTCAAATTTGTCACTTGACTAACCATCCACTGTAGACTCGATAGTCATCCTAAATAGTACCGAACTTTGGCCCAGAATCGGACGATTTTCGTAGTACTGACCAACATCATAATGTATGTGTAGGAGCAATTTCGTAAAGAACGTCTAATTGAAACCTCATATTATTGTACTTAGGATTAATGTAAAGAAACTTCCACTTAAACTTTCATAATATTATGCTTAAGATTAATGTTCTTTCAGAGAGTTAATATATAGCACTGTTGTGTATAAACTTATTTCACTTTTTGATGTTGGCAAGATGCGTTATCCATTGCGCCGTTTTTATGTTGGCGAGTTGAAAACTGTGTGAAAAGCTGTAATTTGGTGAGAAATATTGCGACATTAAACTTGTCATTTCACCTCACAAAGTTGTTCTCAATTATAGAATAAGCAAGCAAAAACAAACCCCCGCAACTTTAACATAGTCATTAATTAAAATTACTTCACGTGCCAAAAAGAACGTCTGACAATAAAACATGTACTGAAATATACGTGGAATTGGATCTGTAATTAAAATCCACATAAAAAGTGCAAATACTAATAACGTGAAGATCCTAGCTTGGCAAGCTAAAACATGCAATTGTATAAAAGCCAGTGTAAAAAGTATAACATTAAAAACCTCTATAAAATACCAGTAGGTGAGGAGACTGGGCCTTCCCCCGCAGGAAAACAAGACGTCATACAGAGAAACCACGACGTGCCACCGTTGAGACCATACTCCGGATGTACTACCTACTATCGTTTTTTAACTTTTAATTAACAGTCACTGCTTCGTTAATTACTTTACAATTACGTTTGCGGTAATTGATCTGTCAGGTTGGAAGATTTTATTTTATAGGTGCTTTTAATCTTATACATTTTATAATGGCTTTTACACAATTGTAGGTTTGTGTGAAAAACTGCAAACGCTGTGCTTATACTCTTATACTTATACTCGTCTAGACAAAAACGGACTCTTTCCTCCATCCATGTGGGCAAAAATAAGTTGCAGTAGAAAAGAAACAATGCTTGCAAAATTTCCACTGCAAGTATGGCAGTCAGTTCTACTTCTGCAGCTCATATGTATACAGATAAAAAAAAGAAAACAAGGAAAAGATTTGCCCGGATTTGAAGTTCATGAAGCAACTGGTGGTAAATCTCAAAGATGGAAAAATTACAAGAACGAAGATGTCTAATTAGTTTCACATAAAATGGAATCTGGAAGCATAAGCTTAAAATGACATTGCCAGTTTTCGTGATGGGCTTACACTATAGGCTTGTATGACAATAAATTTGTAAATATATTTAAAAATAGAAGAAAATGTAAATTTGTCAATAAATTTTGGATGTGAGAAAGTTCATGGCGCACCCTAAATAAACTGGTACAAAAACCATACACTCATATTTAATCTATAGGGGCTCGGTTTCTTTTAGTCTTGCTGGACAATTAGAGTCAATTTTTCTTATCACTTAAGATAGAAACATGTATGTTACTAGCTGCTTGCAACGAGAGGCTATGGTTCTTTGCCACAGGCGGGCCCTTAAAGGTCCATGAGGCGTATGTCCTGTATTTATGACCATGGGAGGCATGGGTTACGTAGCTGGTGCCCTAGTGAGGCGGGTGCGGACCAGAGCACACGGTCCAGTGAAACTCGCACTAGTCTGGACGTGGCGCCATGGCCACCACTGCAGCTTGGACAACGTCGGCGCACAAGGAACACATACACCTATATCGAGAGCTGAGCCAGACGTTTGCGTCTATATACTGATCAACTTTACAAATGCTGCATTAGGTTAGGTACTGAACCTTTTACAATATTTTTAGTAACAACTGTAATATTTGAGCTGTGCAAGGCTCGCGTTTATCCAATTTATTGTTTCTCATCTTCTATTGCGGTACTGCCGCTTCGTTTGCTTATTCCAGTTACTGGCGTCACTAACTTCCTGCCTCACTTGTCCGTGAAGGCCAGCAACTGCGCATATCGATAAGTGCACTGTCGTACCATCTCTGGAGCGACCGATAGTATTTCCGGATCGTCGCGTGACTGATAGTCCATTCGAGACGAACCAGCAGTGCAATCGGGACGCAGCAGGAGTGAAGTCGGGGACGGAGCGCCGGTGAGGCACCGACCGCCAGTGCTCGCCGACCGCTGGCCACACACATGAACTGTCCGACGGAGGGAGATAGGAGCGGGACGGCCGATGGTTGGTCGTTCAGTTGGTCCTCGGATCACCCGACGTACATTTGGTCCTTCACCGTTTCCGGGCCTGGGCAGTTGGTCGGTTGGCGTGGAGCAGCGAGAAATCTCCGCGGTCGGAGTGTGAGGGGCTGTTCCCGCTGCTAGGAGGCCCGTGGCATACCGATACAGGACACGAAAGTTAAGTTATCCTGCCGCTTCGTCCGTTGACTGTCTTTCGGTTGGGTTGTCGTCGGATTGAGAATTGTTGGGCCGACTGCCAGTCTCACCTAAGCGAGTGTTAGTGTTTGAATTCCAGGCCGACCCTCAGAATTTCTGAGCGCCTTTGGGTGTACTGCCGTTTTCTATTTTGTTCTTGTTGTTTGTACTTGTATAGGTTCTAGCCGATTTTTTTTTAAAAATTAAGGTTGTTTTGCCCTTAAGGCGTAAGATTCTTTAGGCCTTCAGCCTAATTTAAAGAAACTGTTTGACGTAAGACCTTTGGCATTTTAAAGGTTTTAATGTTGGTGAATTTTCAGTGTCAGGCCTTCAGCCGATTTGAATTAAACTTGTTTGCTCTTGAAGTGTCTGATTCTTTGGGCCTTCAGCCAAACTAAAGAACTGTTTTAAGATAAGGCTTTGCCTTTTAACTTTCTGTAGGCCTTGTTTGTTTTTTTAAATTAATGTTGTTTAGCCTTAAGTCTTGGGCTTTCAGCCGATTTTGAATTCAAATTGTTTGCTCTGAAAATTTCAGATTCTTTGAGCCTTCAGCCTAAATAAAGAACTGTTGTAAGATAAGACTTGCCTTTTAAATTTCTGATTATGTTTGCGTTTTAAGTTATTGGCCCTCAGCCGTCTTTAAATTAAAGTGGTTTTCAGCTCGTAATTAAGTCCCAAAGATTAAAGCTGTGTGTTTAAAAAAATACCTTTGGACTCGTGTAATGTTTGATCAAATAATAAAGTTGTATGTTCGAGCGTAAGTGACAGCCCCTTATTTTGGGCCCTTTCCACAATTTAAACTACCTGTCCTGTCCTGCCGGTTAAGCCGGGCGTCTCAATATTATCATGAATTGTAAGGTAGGCCCCTATGCCAAGATCGCTAGCAAAAGATTTACAAGCGATCTCAGCAAGCCTGATATTTAAGAATAATATAACAATAACACATACAACTGTAATAATTTTACTAAGAAAGGGGCGACGTATTATATAAGAGCGCACATCAAGACACATTCAATAAGACAGCTGTGTACCGTATCCACCGTATTCGGTTAAAAAGTACTCCAGAACGTAAGTGAATTGCAACAGAGCCAGCAGCAGGCAAGCAACAATGTTACGCCTTGCAAAGCAAAACACGGCCGACAGGCATTGAAAAGCAGAGCCAGTTGCTTGCGGTGTAGCAACAGCCAATGCTGCATTATGCTGACGGGAGGATGGAAGCCTCTCCTCACTTGCACCACGGATGAGTATAGAGTACGTGCCTTAAGCCCTAGAGGAACATAGTCTGGAGCGTGTAAGTACTCAGTCATTCGTATAATAAAATATTCTCGTCTCAGTATCACAGCCTACACCACGAGCTTGTGACATCCGGAGCGACATTCCGGAAGCACTAGAGCGTCCGCAGTTCGACCACAGGACGCAGCAGCCTGCTCTGAGTCACGAGACGAGCCGCCCCCGCCGGAGCAGTGAGCCGCCTGCTCGTTGGAGAGAGTTACGGCCGCCTCTGCGGTATTCTCAGCTGAGCTGCCGAGTTGTCATCGCGGTCGCAGCCGGAGACGTCGCTGACAGGTGCGTTCGAATGACGCCACGATCGGTCCCGCTCTTTGCACTGTCAGCAATGCTGAACGCCTATTGTTTCGTGTGAGAGGCAGCTGGATGCCTCCAACAAGCTACTCCTGATGTGCTGCGGCCGAGGGCCGGACTAAAGAAGTTAACTACTGCCGTCCTGACGTCTCATTGCACTCTCCACGAGTTAAAATCCACGGTCATTTAACACTGGTGTCATGTCAGTGAAATCGCGTTCTTAGTGTGTATCTACAGACTACGATACAGTGAATTCAAAAATTTTGATTGCATTTTGGTCATGGAGAAAAGGTTTGATAGTCACGCATTTTGTAAAGCAGATTTTATTGCCCGTAGGGAACCAGTGGATTTGTCCAGTTTTAGAGGTAATGGTTGTCACGATTAGTTAGTGCCTGTTAGATGTGCACGTTGTAGCCTTGAGGGCCACGAAGCTCCTTGTAGGGAAGCAGTTCTGGTAAAATGTTATACACGTAATCGTTGGGTGCATACGGCTAGGCAATGGCGGGAGACGAGATGGCTCATGATTACGTGAAAGAATTAAGTAAATTTATTTCGTTTTCTTGTCTTGTGAATGTTAGTTCTCAAAATTATTTTCGTCATGGACAAAGATTTCACAGAACCAGAGATGCAAGGCGGGAAGCTGTACACATATTGTTAGAAGAGGTACTACAATTAACAGCGGATAATAGAGAACTGCGTGGACTGGAAGAATCGCGAGTTCACTGCTTCTTTTTCTGGTGGGGCAACCGAGGATGTTCAAACCTTTGTGAGACAACTAGGAAATGTGGCTCAGATGAAGGTTGGTCTGTTAAGGAATAATTGGATGTAGCAAAACTGAGACTAACAGGGGAAGCTAAAACTTGTGTAGACAGAAACTCTTAAGAGAGCCACAACATTCGAAGAATTTAAAGAAGAGTTAATTCAGAGATATACGAAACTAAGTAGTGCCAGACGTTATACGGAAGAATTACGATTAATAACTAAGAAATATATGGAAACAGTGGAACAATTCGCGGATGAGATAAGAAAAATTAACGGCTGTACCTATGAATTAGGACAGGATGCTACAATGAATGAAATTAGTTGACAAGAAGCTGAGCAGAGGGCATTCGATGCCTTTTTAAGAGGGGTGCACGTGGAAATGGCGAGACGTCTACAGATTTGTGTACAGCAGTGTGATTAGGTACAGAGTGTGAAGAGATCGATTTGTCGACTGACGTGCAGGGTAAACGGACAGTGTTTGTAGCTGGTATAAATGTTTCAGGTGAGGACGAACGGGGCATGTAACGAGGAAGTGTCGCCAGCGTTACAGTGATGTAGATAAAGTAAGAGGAAATAAGTCTTAGAAGTAGAGGACCGGCGAGGAATAAGGTGTTAAACGCCAGTGAGAACCCCTGGTCCACTTACAGTCATTCCCAGTAAGATTGGAAGCTACGAAATTGAATGCAGAGATGGACTGTGCGATAACAGGAATAGTACGAAAAAAAGGGTTGCAGAATGTTGTTGGACACGGGGTCTGTGTCAGTCACCAGCGTTCATCTGGTGGAATGTAAGCAGATGGGACGCACACGGTAGAGATTGTGTGGAGTGGGGGGTAAAATTGTCACACTTAACAGCATTGTGCCATAATCGATCTTCGGATAAAAACAGTATGTGTAGGGTGGAACTTGACAGAAAAATGTTTCAGTTTGGTGAATGCATTGCCAGTGTAGCAATGTCACGAGGGGAATCTGTCGCTAAAGACGAACCGATTAATCCGCGAACTACCACACTAAGCCTTATGTCACACGGTTGTGTACCGAAGGGTACTGGGAAATCACTTCGAGTCAGTACAGCATCAGGTGGGATGCTTGGTTAAAAGAGGTATTATACCTGTACAAATAGTAAAGGGTGAAAAAAATCATGGCATAGTTTTAGCCCAGAGGACTTAGGATTATAAAAGGGGTTGTTAATCGCTAATTTGGATATTCTGGAGGAAGAAGAATGGGACATGAGGGGTGTCAGCCATGGAAAATAGCCGGACGCCATTGAAACTAAATTACGAAGAAACGTTAAATATCTAGCGGGAAGCTATATGGAACGGATGGAAATATTACATTTGGAATTTAAAGTTTTATTGAAAAATTACATTTGGAATTTAAAGTTTTATTTTTTTCAAAAGGGCCACTGGCAGCTACGCATATTACACAGCACTGCGTTCCAATGGGTAGTGTCTCCTGAAAACCGTACAGAATACCCAGGTACTTGCAGACGATGTTGGAAGAATTTGTCGATCAATAGCTGAAAGATGGAATAATTGAAGAAAGTAATAGTGCTTGGGGGGGGGGGGGGGGGCAAAAATAGTTGTGCCAAAAAAAAAAAAAAAATCGATGGATGGAACACCACCAAAATAAAGGTTTTGTTGTGATTACAGACACCTAAATGTGAGCATCATAACGCGTGCCTACCCCTTACTAAACATTGTAGAAACTTTGGATCGTCGCGCGTGGTAGCCGAGCGGTCTAGTACGTCTTGTCATGGCCCGTGCGGCTTTCCCCGTCAGAGGTTCGAGTTCTCCCTCGGGTAGGGATGTGTGTGTGTGTGTGTGTCGTCTTTAGCGTAAGTTAGTTTCAGTTAGACTGAGTAGTGTGTAAGCATAGGGACCGATGACCTCAGAAGTTTGGTCCCATAAGACCTTTCCACAAATTTCCAAAATAATCGTTTAGAGCAATACAATATTTTTCAACAATGGGTCTGAAGAGTGGCTATCATCAGACAGAGTTTGCACCGCTGTATCGACACAAAACAGCGTTTCTGGCACTCTGGGGACACTATCAATTCAGGAAAATTCCGTTCCGATTAAAACATGCACCTGCAACGTTTCAGATATTGTTAGATGGAGTTCTCATAGGCTTAAAACCATGGCAATAGTTAGTGTATCTCGATGACATAATTGTCTATGGAAGTGATACGAAACAGCATATGCAGCGATGAAGGTTAAAGCAGCGAAGTTAACAATGAGTACAGAAAAGCCTAATTTTTTGATGGAAGAAGTAGCATACCTAGGTCGTATCATAAGTAAAGGTGGAGTTAAGAAGGAACTAATATTTGTAAAGTAGTTGCAATCGTTTTTAGGAGTCGTGAACTATTATCGCTGGTTTGTAAAAGGGTTTGTGGATATTGCCAAACCGTTGACACTAATTGTTAAAAAGGGTACTAAATTTGTATGGCCAGAAGATTGCCAGCATGCTTTTGAGGAGCTGAAAGTAGCTTTAATATCCAATATTGGTATTTCCGGAATATAATAGAGAATTTGTTTTATCATGTGATGCATCAAACAATGCACTTGGCTATGTGTTATGACAAGAGATAGAAGGAACATCCGGTAACTTACGAATCAAGACAACTAAATTCTGCAGAAAGAAATTATTCCACAATGGAGAAAGAGATGTTAAGCTTTATTTATGGAATCACATACGAGGTTTGGAACTTTAATATTGGCAACTATTTATTTACAGCTCGTACACAATAGATACGTGTTTCAAAGTTTTACTGACCATCAAAGTAATCACCAGCATTGTGTATAACCCGATGCCAGCGATGTGGAAGTCGTAGGATACTCTTACCAGTGCCAGTTGTGTTGACTGTTTGAGCGGCGCGGTCTATTGCCCGACAAATTTGTAGCAGTTCGGAAGCGAATGACGTGAAATGTTTCCTTCAGTTTAGAAATCGAATTGAACTTACGAGGGCTTAAGTCAGGGGAGTGCAGTAGGTGGTATAACACTTAGCAATCTCAGCAGTTAAACAAATCAGTAACAGCTTGCACCGTACGTGCTTGAGCATTGTCCTACAGAAGATGGTCAGATCCTGCAGGAAGTGTCATCACTTCTGTCTGAAAGCTGGTCGTAGGTTTTGCTCCTAAAATGAACAACATAGAGAGAGAAGTGATGACACTTCCTGCAGGACCTGTCCATAATTTTGCAGGACAATGCTCAAGCACATACAGTGCAAGCTGTTACTCATTTGATTGACTTATGGGGCTACTAAGTGCTATACCACCTACTGCACTCCCCTGACTCAAGCTGATTTCTAAACTGAAGAAAACACTTCACGTCATTCACTTCAGAACTGCTACAAATTCGTCGGGAAATAGACCGCACCGCTCGATCTGTCAACCCAACTGGCACTGCTAATAGTATCCTACGACTTCCATATCGCAGGCAACGGGTTATACACAATGCTGGTGACTGCTTTGAAGGTCAGTAAAGCTTTGAAACACGTATCTATTTTGTACGAGCTGTAAATAAATAGTTGCCACTATTAAAGTTGCAACCCTCGTATTTCAAATGTTATCTGTGTAAAAAAAGTTTAGAGCAACAACGGATCACACTGAATTAAAGTGGTTGTTGCTGTTAAAGGATTCTTCTTGAAGATTGATCCGATTGCACTAAGACTAGGTCAATTTGTATTCAAAGTATGTCGTATAAACACCTAGTGCGAGTCATTATCGACATGCTGTCGGTTGGAACACCGACAAACTAACAAAAACGTATTTGTTGCTCTCTATAGTCACAATCTTTTTGGTCTACTGGCTACGAGTACACAGTATCAGCGTGAGGCCACCCTAGAATTAAGATATCACGGTACATATTTAAAATAATAATGTGATAAACATTTACAATTTTTTTCTCTCTCTTTAATAGCGAAAATATCGTATTAAGTGCATTCTTAAAATATAGGTAACCCTAGCTAGGTAGCCCCTTCCCCTGGCATGCAGACGTCACATTCGCTTCCAAACTAGGTGTGTCAGATATTAAAAGTAAAGGTTATGCGAAATTTTAAATGCAATTTGCGGCCAGCAGTAATAGGAGTTCCCCCTGTGTACAGAGTTTCTTTGATTTTCTTGTTAAGAAAGAGTAACAGCCACGCTGAGCAGCCAAGCGGTCTTAGGCGTCTTGTCACGGTCCGCGCGGCTTCCCCCGTCAGACGTTCGAGTCCTCCTTCGGGCATGGGTGCGTGTGTCATTCTTAGTGTAAGTTAGATTAAGTAGTGTGTAAGCTTATGGACCGATGGCCTCCGTAGTTTGGTCCCATAAGATCTTACCATAAATTTCGAATTTTTTCGAAGAGTAACACTATAAACAATGTCTAAAGAATAAAAATGAAATTTACGAAATCACATAAAAAAATAAAAAGTTCCTACTGTAATAAAAGGTTAAAAGCAAAACAGCAAATATTGGTAGCCATGTTTACATTCACCATTCGTATATGGTTTATGTCACACTTAAACATCGATATGATCACACATTGTATACCAAGTGTGCTCTTAATAACAGCAATACACACCAAAAATCCGAAATTGAACAGATAACAAGCATTCATGTGGTGCGGCAATGCAGTGTGGCTATGCAACTGCCAGCTGGCCATTTTTGTCTCATTTCCAGTTTCATGTTTATGTGGACTGTGTGTGTGCACTGGGGCTCTAGGTCGCCCCACATCGCACTTTCTCCACGCAACCGTCGTACTGTGAATTTTATCCTATTGTGGCACTTTAATCCAACACTTATGCTTTAATACTGGTAGTGCTGTATATCTACAGGTGATGACACAACTTTACGTCAGTAGTTACCTTGTGCATCTGCAACTTAAATCAGTAAGTCAAGTGTATTTAAAATACTATGTTGTTAGAGTCCCTATCATCTTAAATCAATATTACATCAGTTATTTAAAATGTAATTAACAGTGGGGTGTACTAGTCTAAATATTATACATTTGTATGTATTAATATTTTATAGGTTATGTCATGGGGGGTGGGGGTGGGGTGGGGGGGAGTGGGAGTGGGAGTGGGAGAAAGAGGAGGGCGAAACGGAGGTGCAAAGCAAACGGCATAGGGGAAGGAGGAACCCATAAAACTATGTACGAAAAGTAAAAAATTATAGGTTGGATGGGGGAGGGCAAATTATAAACAATATCTGTAAATTATGGGTGAAAAGTGTATCTACTAATCAACCCCAGAAGGTAACCTGATATCCATTTTGAAAACAGCTCTAGGAATTGCTTTTCTCTGATATCTGTTTAATCCATGACTAACTTATGCGTTCCTTCTTTCATGTGACTGTAGATTTGCGGTTCTTTTGAGATGGTCATCACCGGGTCCTTGTGGACAATGTGTAAGGTTTCAAGGCTAGTCCTTATTCTGAATAAAGTGGTCACCAAAGGTAGACCTTCCCCTTAGCTGATCCTGCAGTATATTCTCTAAACCTGGTTGTGCATCGATTGGCAAATATAAAAGCTGTTACATTCGTTACAAGAAATTTTATACATACCCGAATTTAAAGATCTTTCTATGTGTTGTTGTTGTTGTTGTGGTCTTCAGTCCTGAGACTGGTTTGATGCAGCTCTCCATGCTACTCTATCCTGTGCAAGATTCTTCATCTCCCGGTACCTACTGCGTCCTACATCCTTCTGAATCTGCTTAGTGTATTCATCTCTTGGTCTCCTTCTACGATTTTTACCCTCCATGCTGCCCTCCAATGCTAAATTTGTGATCCCTTGACGCCTCAAAACATGTCCTACCAACCGATCCCTTCTTCTAGTCAAGTTGTGCCACAAACTTCTCTTCTCCCCAATCCTATACAATACCTTGTCATTAGTTACGTGATCTACCCACCTTATCTTCAGCATTCTTCTGTAGCACCACATTTCGAAAGCTTCTATTCTCTTCTTGTCCATACTAGTTATCGTCCATGTTTCACTTCCATACATGGCTACACTCCATACAAATACTTTCAGAAACGAATTCCTGACACTTAAATCTATACTCAATGTTAACAAATTTCTCTTCTTCAGAAACGATTTCCTTGCCATTGCCAGTCTACATTTTATATCCTCTCTACTTCGACCATCATCATTTATTTTACTCCCTAAATAGCAAAACTCCTTTACTACTTTAAGTGTCTCATTTCCTAATCTAATTCCCTCAGCATCACCCGATTTAATTCGACTACATTCCATTAACCTCGTTTTGCTTTTGTTGATGTTCATCTTATATCCTCCTTTCAAGACACTGTCTATTCCGTTCAACTGCTCTTACAAGTCCTTTGCTGTCTCTGACAGAATTACAATGTCATCAGCGAACCTCAAAGGTTTTACTTCTTCTCCATGAATTTTAATACCTACTCCGAATTTTTCTTTTGTTTCCTTTACTGCTTGCTCAATATACAGATTGAAAACATCGGGGAGAGGCTACAACCCTGTCTCACTCCTTTCCCAACCACTGCTTCCCTTTCATGCCCCTCGACTCTTATAACTGCCATCTGGTTTCTGTACAAATTGTAAATAGCCTTTCGCTCCCTGTATTTTACCCCTGCCACCTTTAGAATGTGAAAGAGAGTATTCCAGTCAGCATTGTCAAAAGCTTTCTCTAAGTCTACAAATGCTAGAAACGTAGGTTTGCCTTTTCTTAATCTTTCTTCTAAGATAAGTCGTAAGGTTAGTATTGCCTCACGTGTTCCAACATTTCTACGGAATCCAAACTGATCTTGCCCGAGGTCCGCTTCTACCAGTTTTTCCATTCGTCTGTAAAGAATTCGCGTTAGTATTTTGCAGCTGTGACTTATTAAACTGATAGTTCGGTAATTTTCACATCTGTCAACTCCTGCTTTCTTTGGGATTGGAATTATTATATTCTTCTTGAAGTCTGTGGGTATTTCGCCTGTCTCATACATCTTGCTCACCAGATGGTAGAGTTTTGTCATGACTGGCTCTCCCTAGGCCATCAGTAGTTCTAATGGAATGTTGTCTACTCCCGGGGCCTTGTTTCGACTCAGGTCTTTCAGTGCTCTGTCAAACTCTTCACACAGTATCTTATCTCCCATTTCATCTTCATATACATCCTCTTCCCTCCACCTTTCTGCCTTCCCTTCTTTGCTTAGAACTGGGTTGCCATCTGAGCTCTTGATATTCATACAAGTGGTTCTCTTCTCTCCAAAGGTCTCTTTAATTTTCCTGTAGACAGTATCTATCTTACCCCTAGTGAGACAAGCCTCTACATCCTTACATTTGTCCTCTAGCCATCCCTGATTAGCCATTTTGCACTTCCTGTAGATCTCATTTTTGAGACGTTTGTATTCCTTTTTGCCTGCTTCATTTACTGCATTTTTATATTTTCTCCTTTCATCAATTAAATTCAATATTTCTTCTGTTACCCAAGGATTTCTATTAGCCTTCGTCTTTTTACCTACTTGATCGTCTGCTGCTTTCACTACTTCATCCCTCAGAGCTACTCATTCTTCTTCTACTGTATTTCTTTCCCCCATTCCTGTCAATTGTTCCCTTATGCTCTCCCTGAAACTCTGTACAACCTCTCGTTCTTTCAGTTTATCCAGGTCCCATCTCCTTAAATCCCCACTTTTTTGCAGTTTCTTCAGTTTCAATCTGCAGTTCATAACCAAGAGATTGTGGTCAGAACCTATATCTGCCCCTGGAAATGTCTTACAATTTAAAACCTGGTTCCTGAATCTCTGTCTTACCATTATATAATCTATCTGATACCTTTTAGTATCTCCAGGATTCTTCCAGGTATACAACCTTCTTTTATGATTCTTGAACCAAGTGTTAGCTATGATTAAGTTATGCTCTGTGCAAAATTCTACAAGGCGGCTTCCTCTTTCATTTCTTCCCCCCAATCCATATTCACCTACTATGTTTCCTTCTCTCCCTTTTCCTTCTGACGAATTCCTTTCTATGTAAACAACGCTATTTGAAAGCATTTTAAGCCATGAACCGTTAGATCTGAAGCTTTTGGAAATTTCTGGTACGTTGCTATCGGACCGAACTGCTGATGTCATCAGTCCCTAGGCTTACAAACTACGTAATCGAACTTAATATAACTTACGCTAAGGACAACACACAAACCCATGCCCGAGGGAGGACTCGAACCTCCGACGATGGAGCCACGCGAACCGTGGCAAGGCGCCCCTGACCGCACGGCTACACCACGCGCCATCTGAAGTTTACCTTAAACTTTTTGTTGCGAAACAACCTAGCAATTTTTTCTGAGGCATTTCAAGTGATCGACGAAACTGTGTGGTACAAAAATGTTCAGAGAAAAACAGGAACACAGCTATGAAAGATACTTAGAAATGAAACACTCGTAAATGGAAAGTGCAGAGAAACCAAGGCGATGTGGTCGTAGGGAAAATGAGAAGTAACAGTAAAAGAAATAGTCATCGGAAGGTCTGATCCAGAGAATAGGAAAGTCGAAACAAACTGCAACGAAATTAAAAGCTAAAGCGTCGTTTGTTAAAAGCTGAAGAAAGTGCATAGAGATGGAAATAATTCATTGCAGGTCTCTGCAAGCAGGTATTGGGGGAGAAAGTATTTGATGGCGTGACAGAACACTCGATACTGCAAACATAGGGGATGTAGTATTAGATTTTAACAGACCCCTTTGAAAAGATTAAAATCAGTTTGGAAAGTGGTATCCAAATTTTTCAGGCGGGTGCGTGGAATCTAGGAGTGTGCAGGCAGACCATCAAGCTTTTGGAAAAAATATCAACCACAATTCCAATGATAGCAAGGACAAACATGCGTGATAAGTGTTGCACTATCAACTTATCGCCTCATGTGTCCAGTTTGCCGACAGGAATATTACAGGGCGAAGAAAATAAAAGTGACAAATAAAAGTGGCGCAGGGTGCTAAGAAACACAACAGAGGAAAGAAACACAGTGCCAACCTGAATACAGCAAAATTTGAAAGTTATTATTAAACTCGTGGCACTTCTGGGCCCTGCTCAGCAAGCTGCTGAAGGCGGATCAAAACTGGACTGATGGAATTGCTGAAATATTCTGCTGCATTTCTTGACGACTAAGAGAGTTGTTGCGATGAACCTTAGACTTGAGGGCTCCCCACACAAAGTAATCTCACACTGACAGATAAGGTGCCTCTGTGACCAGCTACGGCCACGACCAGACTGACTTCTGTTAACAACTCTGTCAAGCATGAAGACTGTGTAAATGTGCTCAAAGGTTCGTCCGACTGTGTGGGCAATTGCTCCATCCTGTTGGAAGTAACTTTACGTCTTTTCCTCCTCCGTTAATGCTGTCACAAATTCACGTCCAATCGTACCAGTTACCAGACGTCTGGGACACATTTATTCGCCCCACTTTGCACATAGGAGATTGGGAACGAAAACTGAAGATCTGTTAGGTGATATCAGTTTGTCTTTAGGACAGGTGAAAGCTGTTCTGATGTTGTCCTTAATAACGGAAGCAAGAATGAAGGTAATTAAGCTATCTGCATTGAATTTATCGACCACTAAAACGTCCGAAAAGTAAAATCGTGCAATACGTTTCAAATCTCAGAGAAATAAGTGTAAACTACAAAGAAAAACGGCCAAGACGTTCGAAAGAAAAGTTGGTATAAGCGAAAGTGAAAGACAGGTAAGTTACAATACGTACAGTAATAAAAAGAGATTGCTGATAATGTAAAACGAAGAATGATTTTCTTGGAATAAAAAGGGTGTAAGGATAGGAGCAGTATTTCCACTCTTCTGTTTCAGGTGTACACTGAAACAATCACAAAGATAAGAGAGTTTCAGGAGTGGGAGTCAAGTTCAAAATGAAAGATTATGACTGACGAAATTCACTGAAGACTTTGCTATTCTCAGTGACATTGAGCAAGATTTACAGAATCTGGTGAATAAAACGAATAATATAATGAGCACAAAATATGGACTGAGAGTAAACCAAAGGAAGATGAGAGTAATGAGGAATAGTAGATACGAGATTCTCGACAAAATTAACATCAAAATGGGGAACCATGAAGTAGAACAAATGACCCAAAACTATCTATGACCTATTATTTTTCCTTTACTGGGTTTCGATTCCCCCTGGAGGGGGCGGTCTGGCAGCAGCTTAGTGCGAAGATAATAAAAAATAAAATACAGGCGGTAAAAACCGCGACGTTTTAAACTGCAAAATAGCGGAAATTTGTGGAAGTTAAAATATAAAAACAAATGATTGGTGATGCTAATGAAGACACACAGTAAACAGATAAGTACAATAGCAGACAGGCAATTAAAAAACACGGCGTCAGTCTGGTTTCTGATCGTAAGAGATAAAAAATTACACCTTGCAATAGGGTGGTTTCTCTTCACAACACTTAAAAAAAGACACACAACACTTAACACTCAAACACTACACTAAAGAGTAGACGTGGAAATGACACACCACAGCCTCAGGCAGATGAGGAGGGCGCAGGAAGGACCCAGACAGATGAGGAGAAAAAAGGGAGGAGGAGCTGATGGACGGAGGGGACACATAAAGGGGGCGCAGGGCGGTCGCGAGAGGGAGTGGGAAAGGCAGAGGAGGGGAATGCAGAAGGACTTGGGGGAGAGAAGGGAGTCAATGAGAGAGTAGGAGGGGGAGAAGAGAGAGCCAGGGAAAACGACAGAGGTAGGAAGTGGGAGGAGAGGATCAGAGTTGATAGGAGGGATAAATAGAGGGAGAGAGGGCATCATCTGGGAGGGGGAGTTGATGGAAGCCACCTTGGGAAAGGAGATAAAATGTGTAGAGGTGGAGAGTAGGTAGGATACAACGGTGAAGGCATGGCAGTGGGTGGAGGTTGGAGAGGAGAGGAGCAGCCAGTGGATTGGGGGGATCAAGTCTGTGGGAGGTGGAGAGGATGCAAATATGTTCGAGGAAAGGAGCAGATGGGGGAATGGAACCTGGTCATACAGGATTGACATGGGGAATGGGAGGCATATACAGAAGGCGAGGTGGAGTGCATGGCACTTGAGGATCTAGAGGGGGGGGGGGGAGCCAGGTGGGACTGGCGTAGCAGAGGATGGGAGGGATCAAGGATTTCTAGGTGATGAGGATGGTAGAGGGTTTCAACCCCCTTGTCCACCCAGAGAGGAGTTTAAGGAGACAGAAGCTGTTATGGGCTATGGATTGGATAGAGCGGAGAAGAGGGGTCCGGGTGAGTCCAGGGTAGGTGAGGGTGTGGGAGAGGCAGAAAGGACAGGTGCAGTTGGTAAAGGAAAAATAAAGGAGCCAGAAGGAAAGAGTGGTACGATCTACAATAATTGCCTGGGTCGAAGGACTGATTTTTAGGAGCCACTAGTTACCCCATATGGCAAAATGATCAAGGTGATTCTGGAGAAGGCGTTGGGATCGTTGAAGGGTAGGAGCGAGGGCAAGGAAGGCGGTGTCATCGGCATACTGCAAGAGGTGGACTAGAGGGGTGAGGGATTTGGGGCATATCTGCTGTGTACAGGAGGTAGAGTAAGGGAGAGAGGACAGAACCCTGGGGCACACCTGCAAAGGGGTAGACGGTATGGGAATCAGTGTTATGGATTGAAACATCATAGGAGAGGTGGTGGGAGATGAACGAGGCTATCAGATGGACATATTTGATAGGGAGGAGACTGGGATGCCGTATTCAGTTGTAGGAATTTTCGAGGTCTAGGGATGCAGAAACGGCGGAGGGACGGGAGTTAAGCTGGAGGGAGAGGAGATGGGTGAGGCGTAGGAGTTGGTCATCAGCAGAGCAGGAAGGTCGAAAGCCACATTAGGCGTTGGGAAGGTGGTGGTGTCGGTGGAGGTGGTGATGGACGCACTGGGTAAGGATGGATTCTAAGATATTGCTGAACACCGAGGTGCGACATATAGGACGATAGGAAGAGGCATCAGACGGAAGCTTGTTAGGTTTGGGAACATCACGATACGGGAGGTTTTCCACAGATCGGGGTAGAAGCCAGCGGCAAAGATTACGTTCTAGAGGGCGGCAAGGACTGCAAGGAAGGAGGGAGGGCAGTGTGTGAGGTGGCGGTAGGTCATGCGATCGTGGCCGGGAGCAGTGTGGCGTTTAGTGCAGAGTGTG
Organism: Schistocerca piceifrons; assembly: GCF_021461385.2. Classification (NCBI taxonomy): domain Eukaryota; kingdom Metazoa; phylum Arthropoda; class Insecta; order Orthoptera; family Acrididae; genus Schistocerca; species Schistocerca piceifrons. The sequence continues at coordinate 671,498,983 of NC_060139.1, forward strand.
AGGAGGATATTCTGTGTATTGATTAGAGTGCTAAGTTCCGATGGTGGTGTGTGGCCCAGTACTGGAAGCTACGAACAAGGGGAGGAGCGGAGGTATCCGTGCGTTCGATGACCCCAGGCACGAGGTTTCTTCGAAGTAAGCAATGCCGGTGGCGAGTGTGTGTGTGTCCCGGCAACGAGTGTGGAGGAAGGATCGGTAGAGTCGACGGGGTTCAAGAAGGAGAAGGGTGGCCTGTTGGGGCAGGGCTGGGCGGATGACTTTGGTAGGAATATGGGTGGCTACAGCGTCAGTCAAGGTCTGATGGAGGAAGGTACCTATGACGGATGGTGCGAAGAAGATATAACATGCAAGATATAACTGTGGGAAAATCGGATAAGGAGAGCATAGAAGCGTTTCAAATGCGGTACTGTAGAAGGTCAGGCAAGGAAAGAAAGGAGATGGTTCTCCGCAGAGCTGACAAGGAAAATGTGGAAAACACAGAAAAAATGAAGGCACGGGGTGTTGAAACATCAGACAACTTCCATTGCACTAGAGAGCTATAAGAGTGTAAACTGTACAAAATTGTTAAGGCTTTCGTGGCCACTTGTTGACAAACTGCCTATTGGCTTCTGTCTCGGATTCTTCAGCTGACGTTCATCTAATGATTTTTCTGACGTTTCGCCAGCACGAGTGGCTGGCATTGTCGAAGCTTCACCCTCCATTGCCGGTGATGAACTGGAGCCGAGCTCGCGGCCGCAGACTACATGTACCTGGCGCGCCAACGACCGAGGGCTTCTCCGCGGTCATTTCCGGTGCGGTTCTCCTCTTGCTACCTGCGACGGTCGTTCGCTGCAGTACGGGAAGCCAGGATCCGTTTACCTTAAGGCTTTCCTCTTTTATGTTGAAACTGTTTTTGTATTTCTACAGCTTCTCTGAACAAGCGCGTATGATAGTGCTTCCCTACAGCCAGAACTTCCGTGTCGGAGAATTTTATTACGTGGTAGGTCTCATTCAGTGCGTGCTCTGCCACGGCCGATTTCTCCACCTGCCCCAACCTGCAATGTCGCTTATGCTCTTTGATCTTGGTGTTAATTGTTCGTCCAGTCATCCCGACATAAACTTTTCCGCACGTGCGTGGTATATGGTATATTCCTGACATTGCAAGTGGGTCGCTTTTCTCCTTCGCCGATCTAAGACACTCTTGGTCTTCCTTTTCGGTTTGAAAGTCGTCTTTACGCCGTGTTTGCGCAATGTACGGCCGATTCTGTCCGTCACTCTGGGAATGTATGGCAGAAAGGCCGTACCCTATATTTCTTTTCCTGATTCCATACTTCGAAGAGTGTTTGGCTCTGTTACAGTTCTAATATAATTTGTGGAGTACCCATTGCTCCTCAGAATACTTTCCAGGTGCTGCATATTTCGTTTGAGGTTCTGAGGCTCGCGTATTCGTCCTGCTCTTGTTACGAGCGTACTAATCACGCTTCTTTTCTGGCTCGGGTGGTGGTTTGACAGTTTGTGCAGGTATCGGTCCGTGTGTGTCGGTTTTCGATACACGCTGTGTCCCAGGTTTTCGCCGTCCCTTGTGACCAGCACATCTAAAATGGCAGTTTCTTGTCCTTTTCTACTTCCATGGTAAATGTAATGTTGGCATGGACGCTGTTTAAGTGCCTTAGGAAGTCACCGAGCTGGTCATGGCTCCATACCACGAAAGTATCATCGACGTACCTGTACCACACCTTAGGTTTGCAAGTCGCCAAGTGCTTCGAATTGTTCCATGAAGAAGTTGGCTACCACTGGACTAAGAGGACTACCCATGGCGACGCCTTCCAGAAGTTCGTAGAAATCGCCATTCCACGTGAAATTACTTATGGTGAGACATGCATGGAAGAGGTTTTTGATGTCTTGCGGGAAAATGGAACCGATGTGCTCCAGAGCGTCACTGAGTGGCTCTTCCGTAAACAACGAAACAACATCAAAGCTGACCAGAATGTCGTTTGGTGCAAGTTTCAGTTTCTTCAGCTTCTCATTGTACTGGAATATTTGTCACCGTTAGGTGTAATCGCTACTCGGAGATTAAGAGGTTAGATAGGAGTAGGGGAATAGCTATTATGGACGCTATGATAATAGTAAAATAGCCACAGATATTTTTGTGACCACTCTTTAATGACGCGTCTCGAAAATCTCATCATCACATTCAATGAAGGGAACAGACTCTATTCGATATGCCACACTCAAATGTACTCAATATATTCTAAGGCGTCTGTTCCCTCAATGGAATCTGATGATGATATTTTCTAAATGTGTGTTTAGAAAGAGTTGTCACAAAAATACCTGTGGCTGTTTTACTATTATCATAGCTTCCATAATAGCTATTCCAATACTCCTGTCTAGTGTCAATATGGACGGACACCTCATTTGCAATTTTACATCGCATATGGAAGCGATGTGAAGAGATTGCCACAGCAGAGAAAGTCGTGAAGGGCCGCAAACATCGCACCAGTTAGAAGACTAAATATCCAAAGAATGATGGGTCTTCCGTCGTTCTGAATCATTAAATTTACTGGTTTCTTTCGATCTCTTGCACAGATATTGTCACAGCTTCAAATATCTTGTTTTTTCATTCTGTTTACAAGACGATGCAGTATGTGACGTATTCAGTGAACAATCCCGGCAACATTAACAAGCCACGCACCATTGATTTACTACACGCGCTTGGGTGTTGTATATACAATTATTTGTCCACTTCCAGTCACACTAGTCAGCAGCCATTTACTGTGTGACAGTTATTGAACTATACGAACTGCGGCGTACACACACTTTATTCAACATGGAAACGACTCTACAGATATTCAGATTTAGGTTATGACATGTTTGATATGCCTGTCATCCTTGGCGATGATGTGTGCAGACGAATAGCGAAATTCTGCATGACACGCTGAAGCGTTGGAACATCGGTGCTGTCGATGCCCTTCTGAATGGCTGTTTTTAGCTTGACAATGGTTTGGAGTTATTGCTGTACACTCTTTGACATAAAACTTGACCGGCGGCCGGCCGCTTCAGAGGCTAAGTCCGCGCCGATCGCGACATGGGACAAAAAAACTGGCCAACTCGCTAATTCCCTAAGTCCGGTTATCTGCACAATCAGGCAACACTGTAGACTGCGGCACTTCCTGGAGGAAAACTTGTCCCATGATAGAGAAACTCTAGTCTGATTACGCCTGTGGTCTAGCGGTAGCGTGCGTTGTTTCTGTTCATGATGTCAGTGGATCGAGAGCAGCTGGTATAAAATATTTTTATAGCCTCTTCTGTCTGAATGCTGAAGACGCGAATGTAATGGTAGCGCAGATTCAATCTATTTCGCTTTGCGGCAGATTTCTTGCAGACTGTCCTCCTCTGGACGCCGTATGCGGCAAAGCTCCGGGATCCATTTGCTGGCTACTGGCAGCGGCCGTGGCGACAGCAGCGGCGCTGCACTCCCCCGTTCTTTATCGAAAGCGCCTGCTACCGCTCATCGCTTTTGATGATTTAAAACGCTTTATTATTAAATGTTGCTCCACAGAAAATTTCTACAATTTCCATTCACGCTCAAAAGCAACGGAGACAGACGCCCTGATTAGTAGGCGGGTATTATATTACATTAATCGGCAAGAGCTGAGTATGGCCCGAAATTAATTTTATAGACTGGGACGAAATTAAACCACCTCACTATATTCGATGAATTTATAAATGCTTCATACCTCGTTTCTTTTCCTTTCAAACTCAATTATTTGTGCAACTTTTGGTCAATGTTTGGATGTTTTCGTCAAGCCAGAGTGAGCGTCTGTGGTGTAAAGTGTATTACAGTTCTTGTTCCATTCCTTATGGTAAGTCTATGCGATAAACTGTGTGAACACCTTGCAATGCATGCTCTGTAGCAGTGCAGGAACACTGCACATTTGGAGTTCCATGTATGGGTTCATGAAGTATTTATTGTTGATCGGAAGTGATAGTTAAGGTCATCAGATTTAAACCAGAAAAATTTGTCGTTTTGAAGGTTTCAGAGAACGGAAAGGAATTGCTAACGCCGGTGTTAGAAAACGTCTACAGTTAAATGCTATTGCAAAAATTTAGAAGAAGGGAACTACATTAATGAACATGTGCACTTCATAAACAACCTTCTGACATGTTAGACCTATATGACGAACAAAGCTCAAATTTATATCGTTGACAGTCGGTTTGAATCTTTTCAGGGTCTATTTTACAGTGAAGCACCTTGGAATTCGCAAAGCAGAAATCCATGATATTAACTTAATTTACTAAGTCGAAATCGGACGAAGATTGATGTTTAAAGGCATTCTTCAGATTGCGCATAAGAAATTTTTACTAGCAGTTTGCAACTCCATTAATTAAAATGGAAAATAAAAGGTTGTACTCAGCGGCTTCTACCGTGATTCGAACTGCTATGGCTTATAGTACAAGCACTGCAACGCACAAGGGAACATCTGAGCTAACGACACACTGGCGGCCAGAGGCGGAATATAGTCACTGCGATGTTGCCTGAGCCTCAAAACGCAACCTTAAACACACGAACAGAGGAGGTGGAGATTACTGTTTTAACGTCCCGTCGACAACGATGTCATTAGAGACGGAGCACAAGCTCGGATTAGGGAAGGATGGGGAAGGAAATCGGCCGTGCCCTTCCTAAGGAACCATCCCGGCATTTGCCTGAAGCGATTTAGGGAAATCATTGAAAACCTAAATCAGGATGGCCGGGCGCGGGATTGCACCGTCGTCCTCCCGAATGCACACACAAACAGGTGATACTTATGTGAAGAACGCCGTTCTTGGAGTCCAGAAATTAAATATACTTTCTAATTGTGTCATCTTGCAGTGGATTATATCGTACGAGTCTTCGATGTGGAAAACGAATGTCAAGTGAATTTAGAGAGGTAACGCCGACCTACACCCGGAAGTAAATGCACTATCAGAGTGTCGACAAATACTTGCTACGACGCTGCCATTTCTAGGCTCTCTGACGAGGCAGCTCTTCAGCGAAATGCTTGCCGTGATTCTCCGATACGGTTCTTCAGAGTGGAGACGCGCGCGCACGTTTGGTTTTTATGCGGCGTTCTCCCCTGATGGTTTCTGACGTCGCCTTGTGGGCTATGTATACATATGAGACATTCAATTATCATTAATCCAGAATGATACAAGTTTCAGCTTCCGGCGTGGAAGAAGGCTGTTGACGCCGACATTATACACTCCTGGAAATGGAAAAAAGAACACATTGACACCGGTGTGTCAGACCAACCATACTTGCTCCGGACACTGCGAGAGGGTTGTACAAGCAATGATCACACGCACGGCACAGCGGACACACCAGGAACCGCGGTGTTGGCCGTCGAATGGCGCTAGCTGCGCAGCATTTGTGCACCGCCGCCGTCAGTGTCAGCCAGTTTGCCGTGGCATACGGAGCTCCATCGCAGTCTTTAACACTGGTAGCATGCCGCGACAGCGTGGACGTGAACCGTATGTGCAGTTGACGGACTTTGAGCGAGGGCGTATAGTGGGCATGCGGGAGGCCGGTTGGACGTACCGCCGAATTGCTCAACACGTGGGGCGTGAGGTCTCCACAGTACATCGATGTTGTCGCCAGTGGTCGGCGGAAGGTGCAAGTGCCCGTCGACCTGGGACCGGACCGCAGCGACGCACGGATGCACGCCAAGACCGTAGGATCCTATGCAGTGCCGTAGGGGACCGCACCGCCACTTCCCAGCAAATTAGGGACACTGTTGCTCCTGGGGTATCGGCGAGGACCATTCGCAACCGTCTCCATGAATCTGGGCTACGGTCCCGCACACCGTTAGGCCGTCTTCCGCTCACGCCCCAACATCGTGCAGCCCGCCTCCAGTGGTGTCGCGACAGGCGTGAATGGAGGGACGAATGGAGACGTGTCGTCTTCAGCGATGAGAGTCGCTTCTGCCTTGGTGCCAATGATGGTCGTATGCGTGTTTGGCGCCGTGCAGGTGAGCGCCACAATCAGGACTGCATACGACCGAGGCACACAGGGCCAACACCCGGCATCATGGTGTGGGGAGCGATGTCCTACACTGGCCGTACACCACTGGTGATCGTCGAGGGGACACTGAATAGTGCACGGTACATCCAAACCGTCATCGAACCCATCGTTCTACCATTCCTAGACCGGCAAGGGAACTTGCTGTTCCAACAGGACAATGCACGTCCGCATGTATCCCGTGCCACCCAACGTGCTCTAGAAGGTGTAAGTCAACTACCCTGGCCAGCAAGATCTCCGGATCTGTCCCCCATTGAGCATGTTTGGGACTGGATGAAGCGTCGTCTCACGCGGTCTGGACGTCCAGCACGAACGCTGGTCCAACTGTGGCGCCAGGTGGAAATGGCATGGCAAGCCGTTCCACAGGACTACATCCAGCATCTCTACGATCGTCTCCATGGGAGAATAGCAGCCTGCATTGCTGCGAAAGGTGGATATACACTGTACTAGTGCCGACATTGTGCATGCTCTGTTGCCTGTGTCTATGTGCCTGTGGTTCTGTCAGTATGATCATGTGATGTATCTGACCCCAGGAATGTGTCAATAAAGTTTCCCCTTCCTGGGACAATGAATTCACGGTGTTCTTATTTCAATTTCCAGGAGTGTATCATTTCAACGTAGGGAAAGCAAAACGGATCATTCAATGTTTCTCATTCAACATAAAGCATGTGAGATAATTTTCCCTAACGTTCATAATCATCTAAAAATACAAACGAAGTAAAAATACACCGGAAGCTTATTCGAATTGAATATAACGCTTGGCACCTCGATGTCGAATTTGTCCACTTGCAATCTTTTGCAGCATACACATAGAATGTCATGATTACCACGAGAATGGAGAAATATGTTTGTAAGGATGGAAGCAAGAAGAGACGCAGTCAACAAATAGTCTATTCCTCATGGCATTCATTTCATTTGACACGTAAGAAGAGGTAAAGCGGGAATTTACTTTCGTTAACACGAAAGATATGCCGCACATATTGATAACGAGGAAGTCTGCGTCTTCATACGTTTCCTCCTTGAAATCTGTATGCTCTATTATATACTAAGTAGCCCGATCATTGTTTCAGTAATGTTACCCTCTTGTTTGACCCCGTAACGATGAACAAATTCCAAATGCATGTCTCCCTTCCTGGGTTGTTTTTTGTGTTTTATTGCTTGGAATTCCTGAAGCAGACCACTGTGCCTTCCCCCCTCGTGGGTTAGGTCTCAAAACTAAACCGCTTTGTATCCAGTGGCATAATTTATTCAGACAGCATCAGCATAAGACTATCAAACAAAGCCTTCCATTTACAGTTGCAGCACTCTAACCAGCACTGACCAAAGTGTAATCCACGGTCATGGTCCTAAATTACCAGCTGTCTGCTACTGTGGCAAAGTCCGTACTACACTGTCGATTCCGCAGCACCATTTTATCTGGTAACACTGTGTAGTTGCACAGCTGTGCTACCAGGTCTGTCCTCACACTGTCAACTTTATGTATCTCACTTCTCCTGTAGCGTAGATCACGAGGAGCCGAAGTAAATGAGTGTATTCTGCATGACGTAACATTCAGTATTCCCTTCTTTCATAGCCACTCTTCATGCGCATCGATACCAAATAGGAATGCGAAAACTCTTGCGAGTGAGAGAATGACAATAACAATCGTAACAAGAACAAGCAAATAATGAATGATGTTTATTCCAACGCAGAACGAGAATTGCTTTAAATATAAAAATCTGTATCTATATCCATATCTATTGATCTTTGAGTTGGCACAATGCAAATATATTCTTAGCATTTAGTTACTGAATTTAGTTCTGGATGTTTGCAGAGAAAAGGAAAAGTCGGTACTTCTCGCTAGTCTAATATAATGTGAACCAGCAACTACCCTTTCCTTAGAACACGACTCAAGCAGGTCCTCAAGTAGGTAGCAAGGCACTGCTGCATTCTGTTCCCTGACATTGCTCTGATGACGGTTAATGCAAATAGTTCCGATTATGAAATACAAAACGTATTGCAGGTTAGTTCCTAGGATAGTAACATTAAATTTGCGTTGTAGACGGCACATGAACGTGACGACTATCCATATTACTCATCAATATAAAAAGACAATATTTAGGGAATTTAGCAGGATTACTCAAAATGAATTCTGAAATTGGGTGACTGACTGCACAGGTGCTAAACGTCGTCAAGAGTATACGATGTCCTAATCGCATTAGGAATATGAAGATCGTCTTCGACAGCTCGCAACTTTCACATTGCTATCTCCACCCTACTCCAGACAGCCCTCGGTGGAGTTGCACGACGTTGCCGATGTTATGGAAGGCCTTCAAACCGACAACAGACCACATATTGAAAAATACAAGCGAATTCTCTTGCAGCGTAAGCTTATTGTAACTAATCTAAAAATTATTGGAGAGGAACATTGTCCTATTCAAAAAAGTAAAGTGTTACACACTGTTGACGTCAAACGGACATTATCTATGTCCTGTCTTGTGTCCTACTCATCTATAATATCAAGTGTACTATGAAAATGATTATATATAATGGATGATAGGGTAATGCATTGGTACCAGATGGTGGTGGCCGGCCGATGTGGCCGTGCGGTTCTAGGCGCTTCAGTCTGGAACCGCGTGACCGCTACTGTCGCAGGTTCGAATCCTGCCTCGGGCATGGATGTGAGTGATGTCCTTAGGTTAGTTAGGTTTAAGTAGTTCTAAGTTCTAGGGGACTGATGACCTTAGAAGTTAAGTCCCATAGTGCTCAGAGCCATTTGAACCATTTGAACTATTTAACACAAAATGACATTAAAAATTAAAGTTATTCACGAGCAGCTAGTTGAGAATATGTATGAACATTAAATGACACGACAAACTGAAATAATATGACGAAGAGTTCAGCGCTCACTGGGAATAGAGCCCCACACATATCGTTGTTGACTACACACAAAGAGACGTCAGCTACCGAATTTTTCTCCACCAGCTGCTCAGAATAGCATCTTGAACTTACAGTCATCTCGCAAATAGTTCTGTGTCTCACTGGGAGTTAAAAACGTCAGATATCGTTAGTGTTGACAACGAATGAAAATACATTAAAAATCAAAATTATTATCCACCAGCAGATAGGTGTTCTCATGATAGAGCTTGATAATACATAATTAAATCTTTAGTGCCGGGCCAGGATTCGATCCCATTCACGCGTAATATGTGAAGGTGTTGAGGAATCTGCAGTTTTGAACAAACAACAAATTGTAGCCGAGCTGTATTGCCACGAAGGGATCAAATTCCGCGTTAAGGGCGGTCTGAGTTGCATTCCCAGTTTAGAACCAATTTTATCGACATACAGAAGCTCAAATAAAAGATGGAATAAGTGTCCTGTGACCATACATAGCGTTTGTGTCGTCACTTGAAATAAATAACTAGTATAAGAAAGGTTACTGGTGATAGAGTTTCTACATGTCGCCACTCCAGACTTTATTGTGGTTCAACCTACCGCCTACTTGGTAAAGAAGGAATATCATCTTTAATGTGAATTTTCAGGCCACGCAGCCATTATATCTCCTCACTTGGTGTAGCCAGGAGAGAATGGAATCTGTCTCTCCCTATCTAAAATCATTGACGGAAGTGGGAATCGAACCCAGACCATAGGTATAACAACCTACCATCCGTCCAACAGACCATGAAATCCTCTTCTCTGCGAGTCATTTTTCTATCGTAACGCAGTTGCGCCACACTGGATGAGAATTCTGACACACAGGCTCCCTGTAGTAATTTGCAGCATGTTCAGTAAATTCATTTACTTGGTTGACCGAATCACCATGAACTAGCTGCCTCGGCTACCCAGTGCATACATTCGACTATTTTGTAATCACAGAAATAAAATCACGTAACTGCCACCTACACACAACTGCCAACAGTGTAGGATGCAGAAGTTTAAATAGGAAGTGTTCCTTTCCACTTGAGCTATTCTATTGCGCTATCTGTTACTAGAAAACGTCGTTCAGTCCAAAAGAAAAGCTGTAACTGTTTGTCTCTCAGAAGTCAAGACCTGGCCATATGCATAATCTCACAGTGCTGTGGAATCCAAAAGTTCTGGAGGAATAGTTACCGAGCTCTGGAGCTGCTGTAGCTACGTGTCAGCTTGTAGCATAGATAAGATGTCGCGAGTTCGAATACATTCAGTGCTACATTTTTTAAAACGCAATTCTGCTCTCTGCTGAAGGTATCAATCTAATGGAACTTTGAACATAATTCCCTTCACTTCTCAACCCAAAGTAGTCGCATGTGGAAAAAGGGCTAACTACTGTGACATTTTGTTCTATTCAGGTTTAATAGACAGCAGGCAGCAGATGCATCTCGAACATGTGCAGGGAGAGCGCATCGTGCCATAATATGTCAGAAAAGTATTTTCTATATTAGCCGTCGTGTGGTAGTGATATTTTATTCTTCTTCAAACTTTGACAGCTTTAACTCAGAACAAGTTTTCTACATGCATGTAATCAATAAACTGCATGTGCATTGTCAGACTGTCATAGGTAACATCTGAGAATTCGCATATATCGTTGATGATTAATTTCTCTCTCATGTTTACTATTGTTTTAACAACACTAAAGGAAACCTTACGAAAATTGTGCACTGTATTATAAGAAATGAAATAAAACTAACCATGGTAACCTTACGACGAAAGTATCTGTAAACAAGTATGCCTCTATCGACACGAATTAGTAAAATACTACTCACTTAGATTTTGATTGGGTCTGTGTTTAATTGGTATGCTGTGTCGTACTCAAGAGGTATGCAAATGTGGCATTTCATAAATATAGTTACGTATTCCTAGAAACCCAAAATTCGCTTGTCAGCAGCGGAAAGAGGCCTTACCTGTTGTGCAGCATTGTAAGTTTTTCAACATTGCACTATGAGCTGAAAGCATTTTCCTGCGATTTCCTTATTGATGTTTGATCTGACTGCTTGTAGCTCTTTCACAGAAGGGATAAAAACGTTACAGTCAGTGAGACTGGAACTGCGAACCGTAACAGACGCTTTTTCACAGCTGCAAGAGAATTCGCTTGTATTTTTCAATATGTGGTCTGTTGTCGGTTTGAAGGCCTTCCATAACATCGGCAACGTCGTGCAACTCCACCGAGGGCTGTCTGGAGTAGGGTGGAGATAGCAATGTGAAAGTTGCGAGCTGTCGAAGATGATCTTCATATTCCTAATGCGATTAGGACATCGTATACTCTTGACGACGTTTAGCACCTGTGCAGTCAGTCACCCAATTTCAGAATTCATTTTGAGTAATCCTGCTAAATTCCCTAAATATTGTCTTTTTATATTGATGAGTAATATGGATAGTCGTCACGTTCATGTGCCGTCTACAACGCAAATTTAATGTTACTATCCTAGGAACTAACTTGCAATACGTTTTGTATTTCATAATCGGAACTATCTGCATTAACCGTCATCAGAGCAATGTCAGGGAACAGAATGCAGCAGTGCCTTGCTACCTACTTGAGGACCTGCTTGAGTCGTGTTCTAAGGAAAGGGTAGTTGCTGGTTCACATTATATTACACTAGCGAGAAGTACCGACTTTTCCTTTTCTATGCAAACATCCAGAACTAAATTCAGTAACTAAATGCTAGGAATATATTTGCATTGTGCCAACTCAAAGATCAATAGATATGGATATAGATATAGATACAGATTTTTATATTTAAAGCAATTCTCGTTCTGCGTTGGAATAAACATCATTCATTATTTGCTTGTTCTTGTTACGATTGTTATTGTCATTCTCTCACTCGCAAGAGTTTTCGCATTCCTATTTGGTATCGATGCACATGAAGAGTGGCTATGAAAGAAGGGAATACTGAATGTTACGTCATGCAGAATACACTCATTTACTTCGGCTCCTCGTGATCTACGCTACAGGAGAAGTGAGATACATAAAGTTGACAGTGTGAGGACAGACCTGGTAGCACAACTGTGCAACTACACAGTGTTACCAGATAAAATGGTGCTGCGGAATCGACAGTGTAGTACGGACTTTGCCACAGTAGCAGACAGCTGGTAATTTAGGACCATGACCGTGGATTACACTTTGGTCAGTGCTGGTTAGAGTGCTGCAACTGTAAATGGAAGGCTTTGTTTGATAGTCTTATGCTGATGCTGTCTGAATAAATTATGCCACTGGATACAAAGCGGTTTAGTTTTGAGACCTAACCCACGAGGGGGGAAGGCACAGTGGTCTGCTTCAGGAATTCCAAGCAATAAAACACAAAAAACAACCCAGGAAGGGAGACATGCATTTGGAATTTGTTCATCGTTACGGGGTCAAACAAGAGGGTAACATTACTGAAACAATGATCGGGCTACTTAGTATATAATAGAGCATACAGATTTCAAGGAGGAAACGTATGAAGACGCAGACTTCCTCGTTATCAATATGTGCGGCATATCTTTCGTGTTAACGAAAGTAAATTCCCGCTTTACCTCTTCTTACGTGTCAAATGAAATGAATGCCATGAGGAATAGACTATTTGTTGACTGCGTCTCTTCTTGCTTCCATCCTTACCAACATATTTCTTCATTCTCGTGGTAATCATGACATTCTATGTGTATGCTGCAAAAGATTGCAAGTGGACAAATTCGACATCGAGGTGCCAAGCGTTATATTCAATTCGAATAAGCTTCCGGTGTATTTTTACTTCGTTTGTATTTTTAGATGATTATGAACGTTACGGAAAATTATCTCACATGCTTTATGTTGAATGAGAAACATTGAATGATCCGTTTTGCTTTCCCTACGTTGAAATGATATAATGTCGGCGTCAACAGCCTTCTTCCACGCCCGAAGCTGAAACTTGTATCATTCTGGATTAATGATAATTGAATGTCTCATATGTATACATAGCCCAGAAGGCGACGTCAGAAACCATCAGGGAAGAACGCCGCATAAAAACCAAACGTGCGCGCGCGTCTCCACTCTGAAGAACCGTATCGGAGAATCACGGCAAGCATTTCGCTGAAGAGCTGCCTCGTCAGAGAGCCTAGAAATGGCAGCGTCGTAGCAAGCATTTGTCGACACTCTGATAGTGCATTTACTTCCGGGTGTAGGTCGGCGTTACCTCGCTAAATTCACTTGACATTCGTTTTCCACATCGAAGACTCGTACGATATAATCCACTGCAAGATGACACAATTAGAAAGTATATTTAATTTCTGGACTCCAAGAACGGCGTTCTTCACATAAGTATCACCTGTTTGTGTGTGCATTCGGGAGGACGACGGTGCAATCCCGCGCCCGGCCATCCTGATTTAGGTTTTCAATGATTTCCCTAAATCGCTTCAGGCAAATGCCGGGATGGTTCCTTAGGAAGGGCACGGCCGATTTCCTTCCCCATCCTTCCCTAATCCGAGCTTGTGCTCCGTCTCTAATGACATCGTTGTCGACGGGACGTTAAAACAGTAATCTCCACCTCCTCTGTTCGTGTGTTTAAGGTTGCGTTTTGAGGCTCAGGCAACATCGCAGTGACTATATTCCGCCTCTGGCCGCCAGTGTGTCGTTAGCTCAGATGTTCCCTTGTGCGTTGAAGTGCTTGTACTATAAGCCATAGCAGTTCGAATCACGGTAGAAGCCGCTGAGTACAACCTTTTATTTTCCATTTTAATTAATGGAGTTGCAAACTGCTAGTAAAAATTTCTTATGCGCAATCTGAAGAATGCCTTTAAACATCAATCTTCGTCCGATTTCGACTTAGTAAATTAAGTTAATATCATGGATTTCTGCTTTGCGAATTCCAAGGTGCTTCACTGTAAAATAGACCCTGAAAAGATTCAAACCGACTGTCAACGATATAAATTTGAGCTTTGTTCGTCATATAGGTCTAACATGTCAGAAGGTTGTTTATGAAGTGCACATGTTCATTAATGTAGTTCCCTTCTTCTAAATTTTTGCAATAGCATTTAACTGTAGACGTTTTCTAACACCGGCGTTAGCAATTCCTTTCCGTTCTCTGAAACCTTCAAAACGACAAATTTTTCTGGTTTAAATCTGATGACCTTAACTATCACTTCCGATCAACAATAAATACTTCATGAACCCATACATGGAACTCCAAATGTGCAGTGTTCCTGCACTGCTACAGAGCATGCATTGCAAGGTATTCACACAGTTTATCGCATAGACTTACCATAAGGAATGGAACAAGAACTGTAATACACTTTACACCACAGACGCTCACTCTGGCTTGACGAAAACATCCAAACATTGACCAAAAGTTGCACAAATAATTGAGTTTGAAAGGAAAAGAAACGAGGTATGAAGCATTTATAAATTCATCGAATGTAGTGAGGTGGTTTAATTTCATCCCAGTCTATAAAATTAATTTCGGGCCATACTCAGCTCTTGCCGATTAATGTAATATAATACCCGCCTACTAATCAGGGCGTCTGTCTCCGTTGCTTTTGAGCGTGAATGGAAATTGTAGAAAGTTTCTGTGGAGCAACATTTAATAATAAAGCGTTTTAAATCATCAAAAGCGATGAGCGGTAGCAGGCGCTTTCGATAAAGAACGGGGGAGTGCAGCGCCGCTGCTGTCGCCACGGCCGCTGCCAGTAGCCAGCAAATGGATCCCGGAGCTTTGCCGCATACGGCGTCCAGAGGAGGACAGTCTGCAAGAAATCTGCCACAAAATTGTTACTGGATAAAATGTTGATATCGGTGTGTCACAAAGCGAAATAGATTGAATCTGCGCTACCATTACATTCACGTCTTCAGCATTCAGACAGAAGAGGCTATAAAAATATTTTATACCAGCTGCTCTCGATCCACTGACATCATGAACAGAAACAACGCACGCTACCGCTAGACCACAGGCGTAATCAGACTAGAATTTCTCTATCATGGGACAAGTTTTCCTCTAGGAAGTGCCGCAGTCTACAGTGTTGCCAGATTGTGCAGGTAACCGGACTTAGAGAATTAGCGAGTTGGCCAGTTTTTTTGTCCCATGTCGCGATCGGCGCGGACTTAGCCTCTGAAGCGGCCGGCCGCCGGTCAAGTTTTATGTCAAAGAGTGTACACCTTGTATGTCAGTGGCCTCTGGGTACCCCAGAGCCAGAATGCGTTCCACAAAGTGCTCCTCTAGGATATCAAGCACTCTCCTGCTCCGATGGGATAGAGCTCCGTCTCGTATGAACTACATCTTGTCGAAAACAGGGTCACTTTGGATGATGGGGATGATATCATCCTCCAGAACTATCACGTACCGTTCGATAGTCACAATGCGATCAAGGAATATCGCACTTCCTTACTGCGTGACTGGACACTACACACCACACAGTCATCCGTTGACACTGGAGAGACTTCGCGATCGCGAAATGCGAATTATCAGTCCCCCAAATGTGCCAATTTTGCTCGTTGACGAACCCATCAAAAAGGAAGTGAGGTTCGTCGCTAAACCAGCCCACACTAATTCCCATCATGAGCTGCAGCCAACCAAGCAGTTTGAACGTCCTAACGCAAACCGTTCAGAAGTTATGACGCTTTTATTTCATATAGTTCATTAATTGCCACCCAGTATTATTCACTGCTCGATACAGACCTCTGATAGACTTCTCAGTACGTTACGACCTTCAGCTTTCCGTATCGAAGTACGTCCTGCTTGTTTATTACGCCGTCAGTTCATTGTAAGCTGCATTAAGTCTTTCACTCTCGTTACCTATCAGGAACCCAAAAGAGAATCAGTCCTTATTCAATCATTACGTCTCTCCATTTGGATTTCGTAGAGTCAGATTTTCTGTTTATTCTTGTAGTGCTCAACATGCACCTTCACCTTTGCTCGTTTGGAAACATCAATTTTTGAACCGTTTTTGCACTGAACATTCATGTTACGCTTCAATAAGTTGATAATAGCTACTATAAACTTGAACTACGAACTATGTACATTATTTCTGAAAAATAAGGAAAAAGAAAAGAAACGTCTATAGCTGAGTGTGTAGTTAACACGTTAGCTCTGCGTAAAAACTTACACTATTGGTGCTTTGAGTTTGAGAGAACACAGCTGGGGTGTGCACTCTGGTCAAATGTCGTCGCTGGATCAATTACCTGACTATGCTTTAATGTAAGAATTGTATCAAAACGCTAGTTCAACTTCACTTCTTTGCTACAGCTAGCAGACGTGTGATGTTTACTGTGTGTGGAAGGCTACATGAATGAGGTAAGTTGCGAGGCATTTATCCACTCAAATACCATTCATCGCAGCGGACAGGAGGGAACGTCTGCACTGTTCACAGCAAGATATACACTGGAATGCACATCTGAGAACGTGGGGATGGCTGTCACCTTTCCGAATAGATGTCCAAAGCGAAACCAGACTTTTTAATTTGTTGAGCAGCCAGAACACGTTATTATTTATCAAATATAAGGGAGAGGGTCATTTCTGAAGGACGAGGAGGTGTCATGTGTACATGTATATGTATACGACCGCAGTGGGAGTTCACGCACTACAGCTCTTGTCTTCCCCCCCCCCTCCGCCCCCTCCCCACCCTCCTCTCCGTTCAGAAACTTCTGTCTACTATATTAATGGCTGTACGTTTTCTGACGTGTGGACTATATCGCAGACTCGCATATTAACTACCACAGTTCGCTTGTAATGGCCACCACTTTTGCTTAGGACTCCAACACACACACACACACACACACACACACACACACACACACACAGACACAGAAAGAGAGAGAGAGAGAGAGAGAGAGAGAGGGGGGGGGGGGGAGAGGTGGAGTAGTGGAGTAGGAGGAGTGACACTGAAGTACGTCAGTGTAGTTATGGGCGTAAGCATAATAATAAGAATAGGAATGAACTTATTTTATATCTAAAGTGGTTTCGTTTTTGACGTATACAACCAAAAAAACAATCCACTACTGTACAACAGAGTTGGAATTTTGTAACGGATGGCTGATCACGCTTTTATCTAAATGCGAATCACATATTCTCAAACTGGGGATTGATTACAGTGTCCAGGTGACAATATTATACCGTAGAGAATAAATAATTTTCAACAGTTGCCGCGGAAAATCGATGGCTGGGTGATTTATTACTGCTATCAGTTACTGCCATCGGCCTCAGCTTCATTAATGTCACTGTGCGAGAGGCATATTTCCCATTTTTCACTTTTATTCATCAAGGAAATAACACACGCTAGCTAGAATTTAATCCCGTGTGTGTTGTGACATTTCATTCATTCAATATACTGCACGGTAATTGTAGTTTTCTCGGTGACAGAATTATTTATCCCTAAAGTATTGCGATACAAAGCGTAGGCTACAGAGGGGCAAGGAAACCTCTTAGTGAGAGTTGAGTACAGTTTCTTTTGAAAATAAGAGCATCGTGTTCCGTCTATTATGTAACTTTACGGTCATGGTCAAATTGAAGGAAACATCTTAAAATTTGTTTGGGGAGAGTACACGAGACATAAATCTGAACAGTCGGATGGTGACTGTAGCCCCATCACTAGCAAACAGGACCTCGCTACCACACCACTGCACTACTTTGTTCCAAAGTTGACTGTTTTACAGCACCACTTTACGATTTCTAAGTATTTTTACGCACCTGGCTCTAATTATAGTAAGAGTGTTCATAGAAACGCTGTTGAAATCCTATCTACAAATCACTGCCCTACAATCATAGCTTTTCCGTCGTTCTACTAAATAATATCAGTTAAAGACGGACAGTGAATTATTCCTCTTCCCCTTCCCCCTCCTCGATCTTTTCCGAGCTGAACTACGATTTTGTCTTTTCTGACCTCTGTGTAGACGGGACGTTAGTGTCAAATGTTTTTCCTCTCCGCCTCTGAAAGAAGCTACAGTGAAGTCAAAGCTAATGTCTTACGCCAGTCAGCGCCGCGGCACGTTCATTTCCAGTGTCATTCATCTGAGTTACGTGCTGAGGTGTACAACGTCGGCAGACGTCTTCGACCTTGTCCAGCGAAGAAAGTGACTATGTCTCTGGTACGCCTTTTGAATGTTTCACTGATGTATGTACGTTGCTGATGTGATATCTTTTACCTCGGTTTACACACTTTTCGAACAAGTCCGTCTGCAATGCTACCGTTGGTCGAAATTGAGGAACGAATATCTCTCTCCTGTCTTTGAGATGATTCATGGGACTACGCCGTTGGCGTCAGGCACGCGCTCCATAAATCCCAGCTGACAGCAGCATGTAGATACGGGCAAAACTTCATCCGATATAGGATGTGAAAGAGAGAGACTGTTACGCTATTGGAATATAGATTGCAATACATCGTATCGAACTGTAACCGTATTACAGGTGCCTTAAAATTAATTCATGGTTATATAACTCAGTTTGCAAGTGCTTATCACAGTATTGTAGGAGCTCGAACACATACATACACAACACTAAATTAAGCATATTGAGAATGTGAATTTTTTCAGACGTTTTGACAGGAGACGCCCATCATTGGGGCAACAGCTAAATTTGTAAATAGTTAGAGACAAAATAAATTCTCATTTCACGTGGATAATGGTCATGTTATGTGGCTGCGATATGGAACTGTCAGCTAATTAATAAAAATATTCATTTTCACACGGAAAATCCGGCTGCATGCAGGCAGTTCGCGTTAGTTAAATTATATTCATGTAATGTTCTACATTTGAATTGATAAACAGAAACACTGAGAAAAAAAGCACACACACACACACACACACACACACACACACACACACACACAGAGAGAGAGAGAGAGAGAGAGAGAGAGAGAGAGAGATTCATTTCATATTCAGAGAAATCTTTCTTGAAACAGGAGCTGTTACGCAAAAGTGATGCATAAGTTGTAATGCTCTGTATCAGAGTCAAATTATGTTCGCGAAAAATGGAGGTCGCTTTTTCTCCTTTACTTGTGAAATCTACCGGTTTTTCAAATTCGTAACTGTTGTTCACAACAAGGTTCTAAATAGAGTACATGTACTCTGAAGCTGTTTTCGCGATGGATTTTAAAATTGTTGATTATGTTTGAATGTAACATTTTCATATTGATAATTTTCCTGTTTTGTGAGTCATAGTTAACGGCAGTTGTAAAAATGATAACACTTTTAGCATCTGACAACTCTTTTTATTTCCTTATGGACACTACTGCTGAAGTGTCCGAACGGAAATAAAGGAACACTGATAATTTATACATGTTCCCACATTCTTGCGTTGAACCGGACCAAATCACTCCTACAGTTTGTTCAAATGGTTCAAATGGCTCTGAGCACTATGGGACTTAACAGCTGTGGTCATCAGTCCCCTAGAATTTAGAACTACTTAAACCTAACTAACCTAAGGACATCACACATCCATGCCCGAGCCAGGATTCGAACCTGCGACCGTAGCAGTCACGCGGTTCCGGACTGCACGCCTAGAACCGCGAGACCACCGCGGGCGGCCTACAGTTTGTCCTTGCTATTCTGGATACGACTTAATTATTATTTATTGTCAATTTATGGCCGCAAACAGCAATTTAGTGGAACAGGAAAGCGCTTAAACACAATAATAAATTTATCTATAAATAATTTTATGTCACATTTTGTATAGTATACCTTTGATAATCAAAGAAAAAGAAAAAGTAGCAAGTGTATATATTAAAATACGCAATTTCCAATGAAATATTTCCTTGCAATCGACAGGCGATCATAATTTGTGAGATGTTTTCCCTAATAGGCTAAGATATAAAGCGGGAAATTCCCCGTATTCAGGAGAGCTCTCAGAACTTTGCAGGACAGATTTCTCGAGGCTCGTCTAAATAATCTTCTTAGGAACGTTTAGATCGTACCTTGAAGAATCTTTTGTCCTGCTCTTTCTTCACCGAGATGATGTTACATATGTAATGATCCAGAACTCGACGTCATATGTAACATTTTAAGTTACGTTGAGTTCTATCCAGACTTCACTGATTTCAGCAGTTTACGAAATATCATTCGTACTAAGTGCCAGTCCCTATAGATCTCTGTTCAGTGTTTTTCTACAGTGGCCCTTAAGAATTGGATACACAATTTTTTTCGCGTAAAGCTGTTTGGGGATATTACAGAAATTTAAGTGACAGTGATGTTTAAGTTTTTGTTTCTTGCACAACGTATTTTCGAATTTCTGTGTGATGCCATACATATTTGCGACTTAGGTTTAGTAGTTGGAACGAAGAAATTAATTAAGTCTTAATATCATGTCCACTTATACATTTATAGGAGAATCAAAGTGTGAACCTTCAAGGAAGATAAAAACTATAAAATTTGAGGCTTTCAGCATTTTATGAGCTACAGCAAGCTGGCTGTGTCACAAAGTCATGCATTTACCACACTTTTCTTTTCAATGTGGAAATAATTTTATGTGTAACTGAGAGTCATACAGAATTTAAAAGTTTTATGTGTGTGTGTGTGTGTGTGTGTGTGTGTGTGTGTGTGTGTGTGTGTGTGCGCGCGCGCGAGTGTGCGAGTTTGTGAATAATGATGACTAGATATGCAGATTATGAAAACTGTCCGTAAGCTGAATCTTTTGCAACAGGGGATCTGATGTGTCGTAAATCAAAGGAGGAAACCACATTACTGAACACTATAAAGCCGTATCCTATTAAACTGTTGACCATTGTTGGGAGGAAATGCCTCCAACGCTAGAAGCGGTGGCTCTCAACGCATCACCATATTATGGTAGCATCAAAAACTAGCGTTGGCTCTCAACGCATCACCATATTATGGTAGCATCAAAAATTTCCTGCTGAGAAATATGACTTGGAAGGCTTCACACTGTCTCATATATCACAATCGGCTGCTCGTGGTCTAGTGGCTAGCATTCCCGGCCGGCTAGGGGAATTTCTCTGTCCTGGGACTGGGGTGTTTTTGTTAACCTCATCATTTCATCATCATCATGATTGGTGACAATGGCTAGAATGGACTGTGTAAAAATTGGGACTATGTAATGACACTGATAACCTCGCAGTTGAGCGCCCCACAAACCAAACATCATCATCATATATCACAGACGAAAATATCACTGCTGACAGTGTCACGTGACGTTACCTAGAATCTTGTAAACACAGTATCTTAAAAAAATGTGTGCGGGACCGAGACTCGAGCTCGGGACCTTTGCTTTTCTCGGGCAAATGCCCTACCAACTGAGCTATCCAAGCAAGACTCACGACCCCTCCTCACAGCTTCAGCTCTGCCACTACCTCGTCTCACACATTCCAAACTTCATAGAAGCTCTTCTGCGAACCTTGCAGAACTAGCGCTCCTGGAGAAAGGATATTGCGGAGACATGGCTTAGCCACAGTCTGGTGGATGTTTGCAGAATGAAATTTTCACTCTGCAGCCGAGTGTGCCGGTAGAGCACTTACCCGCGAAAGGCAGAGGTCCCGAGCTCGAGTCTCGGTCCGGCACAAAGTTTTAATCTGTCAGGATGTTTCATATCAGCGCACACTTTGCTGCAGAGTGAAATTTTTTTCTAGAGTATCTTTAGTTTTCAAAACGTCACAGATGGTTTCTCTGCTTAAACTTTTTCTGTAATACCCTTCAAAATGTCTAGAAGAGGATGTGAAAGAAAATGAGCGACAATCACTATCTGCGAAGAAGAGATGGATAGTACTACATTACAGATTGAAGGTTAGCGCGCTACCAGAAGTGTAAAGGCTGTCATGGTCGAGTGATACATCAAGATCGTTCGGAAAGCGTCCTTTCAGTTGTCAAAGCAGATTTGTTTCGCAAACGGAACCAAAGTATTGCACTTCTTTTCAAAGGCTGTTGACGAGTGCCAGACTGGATGTGGTGACCCTCGTTTTCTGCAGTTCAAACTGTAACATGGATGCATACACCTATTTCCACGGTTTTACAGCTACTAAAAATTACGTTTGCGATGGTAGGTATCTTCTAAGCATGGGTGATAACAGACCCAACTATATATAGAATGAGACTTTGTTCAGAGTAAATTCTGATGCCGAAAAATGTCACAATCCATAGGATATGGAAGAAAGCAGGTGTACATCTACCAAGACTCACACTCGATGAGCCACCTTACGGGGTGTGGTGTAGAGTACTTCTGCCACCCGACACCAATCACTTGCCTGTTTCATGGCACGTGGGAAGAATGACTGTCGGTAAACCTCCATACAAGGTCTAATTTGTCTACTTTCCTCAATATAGCCATTTAGAGGTAGGTATGTTGTAGGAAAAAACATTTTCCCGAAACTTTCTGGAATGTACAGTACTGGAGTTTCCACAGCAAACCTCTTCGTGATACACAACGCCACACAAGTGGCGTCCGCTACTGTTGAACATCACACTAACGCTTTCGCACCCACTGTACGATTCCATGATGAAACGCGCCACTCCTCGTTGGTTCGTGTCTGTCTCTTCTATTAAATCAGTCTGGTAAGATGAAAAACATAAACTCAATTTTCTCAATTTAACAATTTTTATAGAAAATGATTCTGTCAGTTTTAACATCACCCGTAAAAACAGTTAAACAATTTCTGCGTGTGCATTCTTTTGACTGGAGGTCTTGGGAACCATAGCCTTTCATTTGTAAGAAAATGAAACGCCTACAGCCGTCCTTATGATCTTATTTATTGTGTAGCTACCAGTTTCGGCGCTTAAGTGCGCCACCTTCAGACCGTAGTTGACGCTGAAAGGGTTAACAAGATCCTTATATATACCGCAGCAGTGGCCAACATTACTGGTTATGCAGATTATCTGTACTGTGATGTCAGCACTCCAACCATCAACTACCAATTCACGTTGGTAACTGATGTTTGGAGTGCTGACATCAAAGTTTACAGATAGCGTAATCAGTAATGTATGTTGGCACTGATACGGTATACATATATATATATATATATATATATATATATATATATGGATCGTGTTAATCCCTTCAGCATGAATTACGACCCAAATATGGTGCACTGAAGCGCTGAAAGTGGTAGCCACACTATAAACAAGATCGTAACGCCAGGTGTAGGCGTATCATCTTCTCACAATATTCAGACAATGTCTTCCTTGCCGACGCGACTCATCCAAAAGTACATAAACTAGCGTTTTTCATTCTGCCATACATCGTGTGGTAACTCCGTTACCGCCTGCCACTCAGCAAAATGAGCCAAATGTGATGAGCCCTATGGCTGTCAACAACGGATATGACACTTTTTACAATAAAAACAAAGACGCTGCTAAATTCATAGCTGTTCCATTCTTGGGAATATTTCTTACAGGATTTAGCCTGTTCTAGTGAGAAATTGTAATGGTAGTGTTTTCTTCCCTACATACAACAGTTTAAAGAAAACATTTCTGCTTACATCGGAAAATACTGGTGACTGGTTTTCGAAATTCAAGAGTCTATAAATTTATCGGTGGTGAGTGCTGATGCTATTACATCGGCCAGACAGGCAGAGCTGTGAGGACAAGATGTAAAGAGAATCTGTTAGGATAGAAAGGAGTGAATGTATATGATTCTCCATTTGTCGATCACTTGATATTTGTTAACCATACCCCGAAAAATTTGGAGGACAATGTAGTTACACACATTGGCTGCGAATAGGCACTGATCTACAATCAATGGAGAAAGTTGAAAATTTGTCCCGTACTGAAACCCGGATCACCTATTTCTTTTCTCTGCCTCGTGATGACTGGGTGTTGTGTGATGTTCTTAGGTTAGTTAGGTTTAAGTAGTTCTAAGTTCTAGGGGACTGATGACCATAGCTGTTAAGTCCTATAGTGCTCAGAGCCATTTCAACCATCACCTGCTTCCTAGGCAGATCCTCTGACCACGAAAGCATCTGGACACAGCAATCATCACAACAGTACAGACTACCGTAGCACGCTTACTGTCAAACCCAAATTCTCAACTTATACCACACAGTACGAATGTATATAAAGATGGTATCTGTTTTTTCGGATATGTCCGAAAAAACAGATACCATTCTAATAAAGATAAGGCATACCGGCCAATGATCTTCTTCAATGTGGATGCACTCACATTGCCCGAACTCTCATGGGACTCGGTAAGATTGTCTGCCGCGACTAATGAGTGTAGTGGGCAGGGGCACTACAATCGTGGTGTGTGGACAGAAAGTTAGAAACGTGCGTCTCACGGGGAGCGTGCCAGAGATACGTTTCTGCAGTCACACAGTCCTCTGTGTCCTCGATGGCTCAGACGGATAGAGGGTCTGTTATGTAAGCGGGAGATCCCGGGTTCGAGTCCTCGTCGGGATACACATTTTAAACTGTCCCCGTTAATATTTAGCAACGCCTGTAAGCAGCTAAATATCTGGATTTCATTGTAATTTCAGTACGAATGTAGTGCACATTGTCCATTGTCCTCACTACTCGAGACATTTGTCTGCCTGGTGTGCATCCGCACTGAAGTAATAACTGGCCGTCCTCACGGTTCGCTTAGTGATCAGAGCATCTGCCTAGTAAGGAGGAGACACGAATTAGTCTTGGTCAGGCAAAAATTATCAACTTTCCACACTGATTTAAAACAAGTGACCATTCGCAGGCAATGGCAGTAATACCTTTGTGTCTTAATTCACAGTGGCTGCTGAATCAAAATGATGTTTGTTCTATCATATATATCACACACAGTTGTTTTGCACAGAAAAGTCAAAGGGCGAAAGTTGGATCTATGGGATTGGGGCCTGCCGGCCAACATTGCCACACGATCATTTTTTTGTTTTTTATGACGACATTGACATTACCCACTCACGTTACTGCACGTTTTCCCCTATACGATGACCCATGCATCATAGTCTCTTTCATAGTCACGTACGTTTTATGACAGCTTGGTCACGCATTAACATTATTGCTGTACGTACAATAATGTATTCGTGCTCTTATAAGGGTTTTAACCTAAGTTAGCATATTTTACTTTACAATAGAGCCCTTTAACATTCTTTGTTTTTCATTGTTTTCTCACTTGCCACCCCCCCCCCCCCCCCCCAGTATCACCTTCCCGATTTTATTTCCTTATTGGCCGTTTGTGCCGTAAGCGCGCTTAGATCTCGGCGCACGTGCCACCTGGCTTGTTTGCCTGATGTTCACGCTCTCCGTTTGCTGTCAGACTTCAATCAGCTCATAACAGGACCTGGCATTATATTTGATTGTTGTTTCTGGACTTGAATTATTCTTACTTTACAAGCACTGATCATAGGGACCAGCATATTTAATAATGTACACTGCTGGCCATTAAAACTGCTACACCAAGAAGAAATGCAGATGATAAACGGGAATTCATTGGACAAATATATTATACTACAACTGACATGTGATTACATTTTCACGCAATTTGGGTGCATAGATCCTCAGAAATCAGTACCCAGAACAACCACCTCTGGCCGTAATAACGATCTTGATACGCTTCGGCATTGAGTCGAACAGAGTTTGGATGGCGTGTACAACCACAGCTGCCCATGCAGCTTCAACACGATACCACAGTTCATCAAGAGTAGTGACTGGCGTATTGTGACAGGCCAGTTGCTCGGCCACCATTCACCAGACGTTTTAAGATGGTGAGAGATCTGGAGAATGTGCTGGCCAGGGCAGCAGTCGAACATTTTCTGTTCAAAAAATGGCTCGGAGCACTATGGGACTTAACATCTATGGTCATCAGTCCCCTAGAACTTAGAACTACTTAAACCTAACTAACCTAAGGACAGCACACAACACCCAGCCATCACGAGGCAGAGAAAATCCCTGACCCCGCCGGGAATCGAACCCGGGAACCCGGGCGTGGGAAGCGAGAACGCTACCGCACGACCACGAGATGCGGGCAGAACATTTTCTGTACCCAGAAAGGCCAGTACAGGACCTGCAACATGCGGTCGTGCATTATCCTGCTGAAATGTAGGGTTTCGCAGGGATCGAATAAAGGATAGAGCCACGGGTTGTAACACATCTGAAATGAAACGTCTACTGTTCAAAGTGCCGTCAATGCGAATAAAAAGTGACCGAGACGTGTAACCAATGGTACCCCATACCATCACGCCGGGTGATACGTCTGTATGGCGATGACGAATACACGTTTCCAATGTGCGTTCACCGCGATGTTGCCAAACACGGATGCGACCATCATGATGCTGCAAGCAGAACCTGGATTCATCCGATAAAATACCGTTTTGCCATTCGTGCACCCAGGTTCGTCGTTGAGTACACCTTCGCACGCGCTCCTGTCTGTGATGCAGCATCAAGGGTAGCCGCAGCCATGGTCTCCGAGCTGATAGTACTTGCTGCTGCAAGCGTCGTCGAACCGTTCGTGCAGATGGTTGCTGTCTTGCAAACGTCCCCATCCGTAGACTCAGGGATCGAGACGTGGCTCCACGATCTGTTACAGCCATGCGGAAAAGATGCCTGTCATCTCTACTGCTAGTGATATGAGGCCGTTGGGACCGAGCTCGGCGTTCCGTATTACCCTCCTGAACCCACCGAATCCATATTCTGCTAACAATGTTTTCTGAAACCATGCTGATTACGTATCAATAGATCGTTCCCCTCCAGGTGATTCATAATGTTTGAATACAGTATATGCTCCAAAGCCCTACCGCAAACCGACGTCAATGGTATAGGTCTCTAGTTCGATGGATTACTCCTACTACCCTTCTTAAACACTGGTGCGACCTGCGCAATTTTCCAATCTGTAGGTACAGATCTAAGTTAATATATGGCTCCTTCTACCGACCCCCAGACTCCGATGATATAGCTGCTGAACAGTTCAGAGAAAATTTGAGTCTCGTAACAAATAAATACCCCACTCATACGGTTATAGTTGGTGGGAACTTCAACCTTCCCTCGATATGTTGGCAAAAATACTTGTTCAAAACCGGTGGTAGGCAGAAAACATCTTCCGAGATTGTCCTAAATGCTTTCTCCGAAAATTATTCCGAGCAGTTAGTCCACGAACCCACGCGAATTGTAAATTGTTGCGAAAACACACTTGACCTCTTAGCCACAAACAATCCAGAGCTAATAGAGAGCATCATGACTGATACAGCGATTAGTGATCACAAGGTCGTTGTAGCTAGGCTCAATACCGTTTCTTCCAAATCCACCAGCAACAAACGCAAAATAATTTTATTTAAAGAAAGCGGATAAAATGTCACTAGAAGCCTTCCTAAGACACAATCTCCATTCCTTCCGAACTGACTATGCAAATGTAGACGAGATGCGACTCAAATTCAGAGATATAGTAGCAACAGCAATTGTGAGATTCATACCTCATAAATTGGTAAGAGATGGAACTGATCCCCCATGGTACACAGAACAGGTCCGAACGCTGTTGCAGAGGCAACGGAAAAAGTATGCGAAGTTCAAAAGAACGCGAAATCCCGAAGATTGGTTAAAATTTACAGAAGCGCGAAATTTGGTACTGACTTCAATGCGAGATGCCTTTAATAGGTTCCACAACGAAACATTGTCTCGAAATTTGGTAGAAAATCCGAAGAAATTCTGGTCGTATGTAAAGTACACAAGCGGCAAGACGCAGTCAATACCTTCGCTGTGCAGTGCCGATGGTACGGTTACCGACGACTGTGCCGCTAAAGCGGAGTTATTGAACGCAGTTTTCCGAAATTCCTTCACCAGGGAAGACGAATGGAATATTCCAGAATTTGAAACACGAACAGCTGCTAGCATGAGTTTCTTAGAAGTAGATACCTTAGGGGTTGCGAAGCAACTCAAATCGCTTGATACGGGCAAGTCTTCAGGTCCAGATTGTATACCGATTAGGTTCCTTTCAGATTACGCTGATACAATAGCCCCCTACTTAGCAATCATATATAACCGCTCACGCACCGATAGATCTGTACCTACAAATTGGAAAATTGCACAGGTCGCACCAGTGTTTAAGAAGGGTAGTAGGAGTAATCCATCGAACTAGAGACCTATACCATTGACGTCGGTTTGCAGTAGGGTTTTGGAGCATATGCTGTATTCAAACATTATGAATCACATGGAGGGGAACGATCTATTGATATGTAATCAGCATGGTTTCAGAAAACATCGTTCTTGTGCAATGCAGCTAGCTCTTTATTCGCACGAAGTAATGGCCGCAATCGACAGGAGATCTCAAGTTGATTCCGTATTTCGAGATTTCCGGAAAGCTTTTGACACCGTTCCTCACAAGCGACTTCTAATCAAGCTGAGGGCCTATGGGGTATCGTCTCAGTTATGCGACTGGATTCGTGATTTCCTGTAAGGAAGGTCGCAGTTCGTAGTAATACGCGACAAATCATAGAGTGAAACTGAGGTGAAATCAGGTGTTCCCCAGGGAAGCGTCCTGGGACCTCTGCTGTTCCTGATATACACTCCTGGAAATGGAAAAAAGAACACATTGACACCGGTGTGTCAGACCCACCATACTTGCTCCGGACACTGCGAGAGGGCTGTACAAGCAATGATCACACGCACGGCACAGCGGACACACCAGGAACCGCGGTGTTGGCCGTCGAATGTCGCTAGCTGCGCAGCATTTGTGCACCGCCGCCGTCAGTGTCAGCCAGTTTGCCGTGGCATACGGAGCTCCATCGCAGTCTTTAACACTGGTAGCATGCCGCGACAGCGTGGACGTGAACCGTATGTGCAGTTGACGGACTTTGAGCGGGGGCGTATAGTGGGCATGCGGGAGGCCGGGTGGACGTACCGCCGAATTGCTCAACACGTGGGGCGTGAGGTCTCCACAGTACATCGATGTTGTCGCCAGTGGTCGGCGGAAGGTGCACGTGGCCGTCGACCTGGGACGGGACCGCAGCGACGCACGGATGCACGCCAAGACCGTAGGATCCTACGCAGTGCCGTAGGGGACCGCACCGCCACTTCCCAGCAAATTAGGGACACTGTTGCTCCTGGGGTATCGGCGAGGACCATTCGCAACCGTCTCCATGAAGCTGGGCTACGGTCCCGCACACCGTTAGGCCGTCTTCCGCTCACGCCCCAACATCGTGCAGCCCGCCTCCAGTGGGTTCGCTACAGGCGTGAATGGAGGGACGAATGGAGACGTGTCGTCTTCAGCGATGAGAGTCGCTTCTGCCTTGGTGCCAATGATGGTCGTATGCGTGTTTGGCGCCGTGCAGGTGAGCGCCACAATCAGGACTGCATACGACCGAGGCACACAGGGCCAACACCCGGCATCATGGTGTGGGGAGCGATCTCCTACACTGGCCGTACACCACTGGTGATCGTCGAGGGGACACTGAATAGTGCACGGTACATCCAAACCGTCATCGAACCCATCGTTCTACCATTCCTAGACCGGCAAGGGAACTTGCTGTTCCAACAGGACAATGCACGTCTGCATGTATCCCGTGCCACCCAACGTGCTCTAGAAGGTGTAAGTCAACTACCCTGGCCAGCAAGATCTCCGGATCTGTCCCCCATTGAGCATGTTTGGGACTGGATGAAGCGTCGTCTCACGCGGTCTGCACGTCCAGCACGAACGCTGGTCCAACTGAGGCGCCAGGTGGAAATGGCATAGCAAGCCGTTCCACAGGACTACATCCAGCATCTCTACGATCGTCTCCATGGGAGAATAGCAGCCTGCATTGCTGCGAAAGGTTGGTATACACTGTACTAGTGCCGACATTGTGCATGCTCTGTTGCCTGTGTCTATGTGCCTGTGGTTCTGTCAGTGTGATCATGTGATGTATCTGACCCCAGGAATGTGTCAATAAAGTTTCCCCTTCCTGGGACAATGAATTCACGGTGTTCTTATTTCAATTTCCAGGAGTGTATATAAATGACCTGGGTGACAATCTGAGCAGTTCTCTTAGGTTGTTCGCAGATGATGCTGTAATTTACCGTCTAGTAAGGTCATCCAAAGACCAGTATCAGTTGCTAAGCGATTTAGAAAAGTTTGCTGTATGGTGTGGCAGTTGGCAGTTGACGCTAAATAACGAAAAGTGTGATGTGATCCACATGAGTTCCAAAAGAAATCCGTTGGAATTCGATTACTCGATAAATAGTACAATTCTCAAGGCTGTCAATTCAAGTAAGTACCTGAGTGTTAAAATTACGAACGACTTCAGTTGGAAAGACCACATGGGTAATATTGTGGGGAAGGCGAGCCAAAGGTTGCGTTTCATTGGCAGGACACTTAAAAGATGCAACAAGTCCACTAAAGAGACAGCTTACACTACACTCGTTCATCCTCTGTTAGAATATTGCTGCGCGGTGTGGGATCCTTACCAGGTGGGATTGACGGAGGACATCGAAGGGTGCAAAAAAGGGCAGCTCGGTTTGTATTATCACGTAATAGGGGAGAAAGTGTGGCAGATATGATACGCGAGTTGGGATGGAAGTCATTAAAGCAAAGACGTTTTTCGTCGCGGTGAGATCTATTTACGAAATTTCAGTCATCAACTTTCTCTTCCGAATGCGAAAATATTTTGTTGAGCCCAACCTACATAGGTAGGAATGATCAAAATAAAATAAGAGAAATCAGAGCTCGAACAGAAAGGTTTAGGTGTTCGTTTTTCCCGCGCGCTGTTCGGGAGTGGAATGGTAGAGAGATAGTATGATTGTGGTTCGATGAACCCTCTGACAAGCACTTAAATCATGTAGATGTAGATGTAGACGGCCACGTGGCACTTCTTGGTGGAAAGACCATCATGTTCAGCATGTTGCTGTGGCGAATCGTACTCCATCTGCAGCAACGATCTGAGCAGCAGTTGGAACCATAGTGACACAACGAGCTGTTACGAATCCGTTACTTCAAGGACAGCTATGACCCAGACGCCCTGTAGAGTGCATTCTACTGACCACAAACAACAGCCATTTGCGACTTCATTGATGTCAAGCGAGAGCTCATTGGAAGGCAGAGTGGAGATCTGTTGTTTTTTCTAATGACAGCTGGTCCTGGCTCGGTGCCAGTGATGGCTGTGTATTGGTTAGGAGGAGCCCAGTTTAGGCCCTGAGACCAACCACGCTAGAGACACTGGACCTACACATGGAGCTATCGTCCGGGGGTAGGATTTCGTGTGTCAGCAGGAGCACTATCGTAGTTATCCCACGCACCCTGACTACAAAGCTGTACGTCAGTCTGGTGATTACTCATTAGCATCATTCCAAAGGGTGTTTTCTAACGGAATAACGCTCGTCCACATACTGCTGTTGTAACCCATCATGCCGGCCGCGGTGGCCATGCGGTTCTGGCGCTGCAGTCCAGAACCGCGGGACTGCTACGGTCGCAGGTTCGACTCCTGCCTCGGGCATGGGTGTGTGTGATGTTCTTAGGTTAGTTAGGTTTAAGTAGTTCTAAGTTCTAGGGGACTTATGACCTAAGATGTTGAATCCCATAGTGCTCAGAGCCATTTGAACCATTTTTTTAACCCATCATGCTGTTCAGTGTGTCGAGCACATACAGAACGTGATCGGACGACATCTCCAGCGTCGTTCAGAAACAGTATTAGCCGTCCCTGTACTGACAACACAAAGTGCAGCAGATATGGAACTCCACCTGAGAAACTGGTATCTGGCACCTGTAAAACATGATGCACACACGTTTCCATGTTTGCATTCGACATTCTGGCGGTGACAGTGGTTGTTAATACACCAGCATTTCACATTTGCAATGGCTTATTTCACGCTTACATTAACTTGTGATGCCACAATGTAAATCACTTAAATATGTCACCTGCACGAATGTCTTCCTGAAATTTTATTACTCTTTATCAATAATTTTTTGCTACTGTAACTTTTTTCCGTCAGTGTACGAAAACCTTACTGTAAGAGCTTTCATGGCAACTTTCTGCTCCAATTTCGTGCTTGCCCATCGGAATATGTTATGTTGACAGTGACTACTTTCTTGGCAACAAACTGATTGAAGCAGTGGAAACCGAGAAACAAACAACCGCGTCACATGAGGCACGTAGACGGCAGCGGGGCGAGAGCTGTCGCCCTGAGTGCATTCTGCAGAGGGAGACAGCCAGGAGTGGGAAGGAGACTAAAGGGGTGGCAGGCTGCAGGCATGCAACCGCATCCTCCCACACCAACCTACCCTGCGCTGCCACATCACTGAAATATTCTCCTCTACTGCTAACATGGGGCCGGCCGCAGTGGCCGTGCGGTTCTAGGCGCTACAGTCTGGAGCCGAGCGACCGATACGGTCGCAGGTTCGAATCCTGCCTCGGGCATGGATGTGTGTGTCATGTCCTTAGGTTAGTTAGGTGTAATTAGTTGTAAGTTCTAGGCGACTGATGACCTCAGAAGTTAAGTCGCATAGCGCTCAGAGCTATTTTTTTGGTAACATGGAAGCCATGGGCGATTCCAAATGTAACAACAGTAGAAAAATGACTTGCACAGCTTCTTTCTCTGTGGCTGTGGCATAAAAGAAACGTAATGTATATGAGTCCACATCTTTTTAGTTTCGGTAAGTACCTTCCGGCTGAATACCTATGTCACAAAGGATGGGGCCCCTCCACGCCCACACCAACGTGGTGACCAAACCAAAAGTTCTACTGTCACCTCCGAATAACATGATAGTTTTTGAATCAGGAGTCACAGGATGCGGGCTGTGATGTTATCCATGCGTCTGGGTAATGTTACTCATAAACATGGTCCATCAGGAGATAGAAAATGGACGAAAGCGATCGAAGGGTAGCGGTTGTAAGGGCAGAGGAAAAAAAGTGCCAAGGCAAGCGCCAAGGGAAAAAAACCTGTAGTAAGGGCAGTAGCGGCTTGCTATCTGCGACAGTGCTTGCGGCCATCCATATTTTACATTACGACATAGGTAACGTTCCCACCTGTATTATAAGATAACTGTCGCGATGATATGGTACAGTGTCCAGTCACATTCATGTGACCACCTGTCAAAAGCCAGAACAACCACGTTTCGCAGTGAGATTTGCTGGAGGAGAGAATGAGGTACCGACAATGATGTGGAGTCACGCCGTGACCAGCAGCACTAGGTTCCTCAGCTGAGCATCCATGGCGAGAAGAGCCCGATCGAAATGGTCCCATAGATTGTCGATTGGGTTTAAATCCGAGGAGTTTGGTTGCACAGGGAGCCATTGGCTCAGTGCTCGTTGAGGAGACACTGTTCGTGGCCCCTTGGTTCATCTGGGTGATCAGTTGCTCAGCAGTTGCACATCTATTGGCCTGTACACATCTGACTCTACTCTTCGAAACATACACGTACTCTGTGGGATTTGATGCACATTGCATTGTCCTCTTGGTAAATGCCGTCGTGTCGAGGGAAAAGAATCTGCTTGTAGGGGTGGACTTGGTCCCCAAGGCTAGATCCATTGTACCTTCCAGAAAGACGAATATATCCAGGGAATGCCACGAAATCGCACCGTGGTTCAAATGGCTCTGAGCACTATGGGACTTTAACATCTGAGGTCATCAGTTCCCTAGAACTTAGAACTAATTAAACCTAACTAATCTAAGGACATAACACACATCCATGCCAGAGGCAGGATTCGAACCTGCGACCGTAGCGGTCGCGCGGTTCCAGACTGAAGCGCCTAGAACCGCATGGCCATTGCGGCCTTTCCGCCGTTGTCGATGAACTGCAGTCACCATGAATGCGTCAACCACGAGACTGCTGCTGAGGCACATCCGAAGCTACAGTGATTGAACGGTCGTTGAGGAGACACTGTTCGTGGCCATTGGTTCATCTGGGTGGTCAGCTGCTCAGCAGTTGCATGTCTATTCGCTTCTACACAGTCGTCGTTGACCCCTGTCAACTATGGTTTGTGATGTACCACAGTTACCTCGACGCCAGTTTTGGAAACTATCGTTTTGCCAGCCCAAATACACTTTAACCATAATGCAGGCGAAGAGTTTACAAACTTTTCCGTTTCGGAAATTCTCCCATCCGTGGCCTGAAAGCCATCACGTTCTTTGGACGTCAGACAAAAACGCTCCGTTTCTGAATTATGTCAAGTTAGTGGATAGTGTGTGTGGCTAATTGTGGTATAGAGTGTGGCTACGAGCCACCACTGGCGTCAGAATGAAATACTGTCCCAGTTATTTGCAATGTAAACTTTTCGATAAAATCTCCACCTAACTGGTCTCATATTTCACCCATGGCCGATATTTGGGGAACTGGTGGACACTTTTTCTTCTGATGCAAGACGACATCTAACACCTCAGTGTGAACCAAAATGGACAGGCCCGAAGGTACTTCAAGATCAGTTTGCCACAAATATTCGGGTATTTCTTCCTGGAGTAGTCACAGATGTAAAGCACTCTCGTTGATAAGGTTGAAGAATAGGAGCAGAAAACTGTAACTTGTTAAGATTTGCAAGATTGTCTGGGAGTTTTTGAAAGAAGTAGCTCAATACAGAGACGAGTGTGTATTGTACACATGGGACACATCCTTCAAAGGCACGAATATAAAGTAAACTGAAACATATGACGCGCTGAAGCAGGATTCTGTTTGGTCGAAACAAGTCATCGGAGAAATGTGCATCTAGTTACATGGGTGCTTAATCGTAAGTTTACATGTCAAATGCAATTGAACTGATTAAGACGAAGTTCCATTCTCAAAACAGTGGCGGCTTGTAACCACATATTCGTCATTGTCTAGCAAACTGATTGTTTAAAAAATTACTCAGTGAGCAGGCCAGACTTCAAAATATTTTCAAGGACATTTTTTTGATAAACAAGTGGAACTCATTTTTGTCTGCTTTTGAATCCATGTTTACCGGAAAGCTTTTACTTCTGTTATCGTATATTTTCGCTCACGTCAGTTTCCGCTATTATGTAAGATGTATCGCATAAATATGAGTGTGGATCAAAAGTAATGCCTCTAGCGTTAAAAAATTTAATAACGAACGTTAAAATAGTGGAATTAGTACGGTCATAACCTGAGCTGTCCTCTACAGGACACTACCGTTCAACAGTGTGTGGAGCGCTAACTAAAATTTTCCTGTTCCGTTTGATATTTAGTTTATAAATTGAAATTTTCGGCAGACTTTGGCGATTTTTAGATACCAAAGCGTTTTACAGCGTCCTGAAAACTATTTGTGAGTTCAGCCAAAAAGCGATGAAGAACGCTCTGTCCATGGCCTTCGTTCCTCAGACCCACTTCTCAGCTCACATAAACTGAAATAAAATGTTCTAACTCTCTGAGAATAGTGCAAAGGGGTCAAGAACCACAATGACGAATAAACCTACTATCGTTAACGAAACAGTATATTATAATCAATGTTCACAAATACAAGAAATTAGTTCTTCAAAGAATTAATGATTCCTACGTACTCAACAACTGAAATAGTTAGATACGACTTCTACTGTTTGTTCCTATGTATGAAAAGTTAATTGCTCGCCTTAAAAGTGGAGAGTAATCTTGGATGCTTCTCATGCGGTTTCCTGTAATACAGCGGGCAGCACACAAAACGAAACACCCAGAACGAAACACGGGCTTCCCAGATTAAGTCTTAATCTATGTAAGTTCACTTTTACACAGTTTCATCAGTTATATGTGATATATCATGCGACCGAAACACAATAATGTCAGCCGTTATTAATGCCATCCGAGGCTTAAGCGGACGCAAACATATTTTCAGCGGAGCATAGCACATCCCGGTATTACTGACAACTGACATCTGATAACATCCCAGGTACAGGCACCTCGTTATTCACACAGGATGTTTCAGAAATGATGGTCAATAATTCACACATGGAAATTACAGGCGAAAAGTAGCCAAAAAGCTCCAATAAACATGGGTCCACATATCAACCGTCGTCAAGTTCCATTTTCTGTTGCAGTTCATCAGCGTCTAGGAACACATGGCATCTCTAAACCTTAAAAGTACGTGTTCGAAGTGTAGTCCACGCGTCTGAATGCTACACTGAACTCGTCTCTGAAATGACTTGCTAATCCTCCCAAACAGAACCGGGGAAGTCTGTAAAATCTGGAAGACTGCTTTAGTTTGTAAGCGCAATTCCTAAAGACAGTTGACCTCAGTAGCGTGACGAGGTTTCTGACATGACTCCACGCACAGAGGTCAAAAGACCTTGGAGGCCGTGCCACGGACGCTCCTCTACCCATCCAATATCGACAGTAAGTCGGAGTTTGAAGCCGGCGCACTAGTAAATGAAAATGTGTTGGAGCTCCGTCATGCATGAACTACATGTTCAGGCATTGGGTCAGTGGGACATCATCAGGTACATATGGAAGTACAGTCGGTAGAAACCACATGTACTACTGTCCGATGAGTCTCAGTGGTATGAAGTGTGGTCCAATTATGAGGTGATGTGATAAGTGTGTTGCATCAGGATTGACATCGGCTCAAACGTGACAGTTACGGTAGTTAAAAACATCATCACGGGTAAATCCATCCTCGTAATACTGCTTACAAACAGGGGATTCAGGGCACAGTGTTGTTGCACTGAGGGGCAGAAATTCTCTCTAGGAGGGAAGTCTGCATTGTTGAGGGCTTCCACTCGCTGGAGATGGTATGTCTAGAGTAAATGCCGATGTAAAATCCGGCAAATGCTGCTATGACTCAGGACGTGATCTTGGAAAGCAATCCTCTTTGTTGAAGTATTCGGACATTCGTGTACAATACCTAACACCCTTTACTCATCATCGGGTTATGGATCTGGGTCGACCTTCTCGTGCATGGTGTGCGAAGCTCCCCGTTTCTCTAAGGCGCTGATGTAACCCGCTAAATGTACGCCTGTCGGGCTACCTGTAGGGAGGTAACGCTTCTTCATACAATCGTACAACCTCAAGGGCATTGCCATTCGCTTTGCCATACATAAAGTGCATGTCAGCGTACTCTTCATTGGTATAACACCTGTCCAAGGTGCTGCACGTTCGTAACTGGTTGTGATGCAAGTACAGTACAACACAGAGCACGGAGGGGGAAGGGGTAGCAGTTGCGCATGCATAAGCAAACAAATAGTCATTACCGTACCTTGAGATATCAACGAAAATTGAGCGGCGTGGCGTAAAGATCAGCATATTGGCTTCGCATGCGGGAGGACGAAGTTCCAAACCCGCGTCCGGCCGTCCTGATTTAGGTTTTCCGTGATTTCCCAAAATCGCTACAGGCAAATACCGGGGTGGTTCATTTGAAAGGGCACGGCCGATTTCCTTCCCCTCCTTCCCTCATCTGATGGGACCGATGACCTCGCCGTTTTATCCCTCCCCAAATCAACCGACCAACCATACCAACGTAAATACCGCGGTATCCACAGGCGTATACAGTTGGTTCCCTGCTCGAATTAACGCGATACCTCGGCAACGGTTGATTTGCGAACCCACGTTTGTTGGAGCTTTTGTAGCTGCTTTCGGCCTGTACCATTTAAGAATAATTGACCATCACTTCTGAAATACCCTGCATATTCTCGGTGCGGATGGCGAAGGGAACGTTATCTCCAAATCAGCTTAAAGCGTTGGCAGCAGTGCCCAGCCAGCAGCCATTACGACTACAAAATTATTTATATCGATGTTAGTTGAAGACTAACGAAGGTCCTAATTATTCTATAAGTACCTTTGTACTTTATTTATGTTCTATAAAATCCTTAACCTAATAACTCTAAAATTTTGAACTTGAGAATGTTCCAAACGGAACCAACGGTAGCTGGCGGCCTCTGATCTGTCTCTTTTAATTTTGTACATTTTAGCTTGGTACAGCTTTATTATTGCATACATTGAACATAATTCTGCCATTGTGGCTTTGTAGCTCAATAAGAAAGGTTATTAGTCAACCTCACTCCTTTTACAACATGTAGGTTCAATTTGGTTTATCCTTAATAATTACAAAAGTAGATGAAATATCTTCATGAAAACTTCTACCATATGTGAAACTTCCTGGCAGATTAAATGTGCCGCACCGAGATTCGAACTCGGGACCAAAGACAAAGGCTGTTCATATTTGGAACACAACCTACGACCAGCTTAGAGACAGAAGTGATGACACTTTCTGCAGAACCTGACCATCAACCTACATCCTTCCGAATCAGCTTAGTGTATTCATCTCTTGGTCTCCCTCCACGATTTTTACTCTCCACGCTACCCTCCATCACTAAACTGGTGATCCCTCGATGCCGTAGAACGTGTCCTACTAACCGATCCCTTCTTCTAGTCAAGTTGTGCCACAAATTCCTCTTCTCCTTGATTCTATTCAGGACCTCCTCATTAGTTACGTAATCTACCCCTCTAATCTTCAGCATTCTTCTGTAGCACCACATTTCGAAAGCTTCTGTTCTCTTCTTGTATAAACTATTTTCCGTCCATGTTTCAACATCCATACACAGTGGACTAAGCATATTGTAATCCCATCACATCAGCGAATGACTTCCGAGAATAAGTAATGGACTTTACACAACATTATGTGTCATCTCTCACCATTGGTAGGAGACGAGCAGCAGCCGGATTAGAGAAATACCGTAGGATGCCAGTAACACCACAACACAGCTTGACGCTGTTGCCACTATTAAGGGTTGGACGGGGCGACCGAGGGACTTCCAGTAAGACCCGCGTGACCCACTATCGTTCCGCTGCCGTGACTCTAAATTTAGCGTGAACTTCAATGTGAGATGCCTTTAACTCTGCCTCAAAATCTGGCAGAAATCCCAAAGAGATTTTGGTAGCACACCAGTGGCAAGACGTAATTAATACCTTCACTGCGCGATAGCAACGATGATGTTATTGGTGGCAGTACCACTAAAGCAGAATTACTAAACACGGATTTCCGAAATTCCTTCTCAAAAGAAGACCAAGTAAATATTCCGGAATTCGAATCGAGAACAACTGCCAACGTGAATTAAAAGTACCATAGATACCCTCGGCGTAGCGATGCAGCTTAAAACACTTAAGAAAGGCAAGGCTTCCGGTCCAGGTTGTATACTAGTCATGTTTCTTTCGCAATATACTGATACAGTAGCTTCAACTTAGCGATCATATACAACCGGTCGCTCGCTGTAATACCCGTACCTAAAGACTGAAAAGTAGCAGAAGTCACAACAGCACACAAGAAAAGGAAATAGGACCAATTCACTGAATTACATACCCATATCACAACGTCGATATGCAGTAGTGTTTTGGAAGATATTCTGTCCTCGAACATTATGAATCACCTCGAAGAACACGATTTACTGACAAATATTCAACACGGATTTAGAAACTATCGTTCTAGTGAAACACAACTAGCTCTTTATTCTCACGCAGTAACGACTGCTACTGACTGAGGACATCAAATGATTCCATATTTTCAGATTTCCAGAAGGCTTTTGACACCATTCCTCACTAGTGACTTCTTATCAAATTGCGTGCCTATGGAGTATCGCCTACGTTGTCTGAATTCGCGATTTCCTGTCAGAAAGATCACAGTTCGTATAACTAATCAAAAGTCGTCTAGTAAACAGAAGTAATATCTGGGGCTCCCCAAGGAAGTGTTACTGACCCTTTGTTGTTCCTGATCTACATGAACGATATAGGAGAGAATCTGAGCGGACCTGGTTCTAGGCGCTCCAGTCCGGAGCCGCGCTGCTGCTACGGTCGCAGTTTCGAATCCTGCCTCGGGCATGGATGTGTGTGATGTCCTTAGGTTAGTTAGGTTTAAGTAGTTCTATGTTCTAGGAGACTGATGACCACAGCAGTTGAGTCCCATAGTGATCAGAGCCATTTGAACCATTTTTTTGAGCGGACCACGTAGATTGTTTGTTGAGGATGCTGTCATTTACCGTCATTTACCACATATAAAGTCATCAGATGGCCAAAACGAATTGCAAAATGATTTACACAAGGGATGTGTACGGTATAAAAAGTGGCAACTGACGCAAAAACATGAATAGTGTTAAGTCATCCATATGAGCACTAAAAGTAATCCTCTAAAATTCAGTTACATGATAAATTACAGAAATCTAAATGCTGTAAACTCAACTAAATTCCTAGGGATTACAATTACGAATAACTTAAATTGAAACGATCACATAGATAATGTTGTGGGAAAGGCGAAGCAAAGACCGCGATTTATTGGGAGAACACTTAGAAAACGTAACGGGCCTACGTGTTGTGGACTACTGCTGTGCGGTGTGTGATCTGCACGAGGTAGGATTGAAAAAGGACACCGAAAAATTTAAAAGGGCAGCTCGTTTTGTTCAGAGATAGAGTGCCAGTGATGTGATACAGGAACTTCGGTGGCAGTCATTAAAAGAAAGGCGATTTTCGTTGCGGCGCTATATTTTCACAAAATTTCAATCAGTAACTTTGAACACGAAAATATTTTTTTGATGGCATCTCACATGGGAAGAAATGATAACCGTAATAAAATAAGGAACGTTAGAGCTCGTGTTCGTTTTTCCAGGGCGCTGTTCGAGTGTGGAACCGTAGAGCTGAAGGGTGGTTCTCTGGTACCGAGTGCCGCGGGTTTCGAATCCGCGCCATAGGGCATGGACCTCGATTACCACTAGAGATCTCTGCAGCTGTCGCGCCGCACGCTTTGGCCGCACTCACGTACAATGTGAGGGCGCCACAGTGGAGCACGTGGTCCCAGCAGCCAATAGCGACGTACCCTATCATTTATTTAAGCGCCTGCCTCTCGCTCAGCGAGGCAGTCTGATATTCGCGTGAGTCTATCGACATCTCGCCTACATTACTTTGTTTTATGTGTACGAGTGGACGTTGTGGATTCGTGAGGTTTTCGCTTGTGACCCCGTTGCTTCTTGCGTGTTGTTGTTCGTAAGGTCTTGCTCGGTCGTCCGTCGTTGTTCAATGCCGTCCTTTCCCGTTCGTTTGCTTGTGCGCGGGCCGCTCTCGTTTGGTCCCGCCGAGCCTCGTTCTCGGCAACCCTGCGACCGGAACGGTCGCGGTTGCAACAGGTTCGTTGAACTGTCTGCCAGACACTTCTATTTGAATTGCAGAGTAATCATACAGACGGCTAAATTTAGAGTGGCGCCGTGGACTGCTGATAAAAGACGCCGCATTGTGTTCAGCGAAGAACTGCGGTTCTGCACTACCACGGATGCTCATGTCGGTGAGTATTGCGGCGATCTGGTCCCTTTCTTTCAACGTTATGGAGAGGCGCAGCGGTGTTAGCGCTGGCGACGTGGTATGAGGAGCCATTGGGTACGACTTCAGGGCACGGCTGGTAGTGATTGATGGAAGTCTGACGGCAAAACTGTAGGTCATGGAGATTCTGCGCCCTCCTGGGCTACCTCCCGTCCGACAGCGTCGTGGTGCCATTTTTCAACAGGACAATGCTTGTCCGCACAGGAATCGTGTCTCTGTCAACTGTCTCCGTAATGGTGAGGTACTCCCTCGCCCAGAAATACCCCAAGATCTTTCTTCGACGGTTCATGCGTGGGTAAAGCTCTGACGTCATCTTCGTCCCAGTTCCAGTATCCTGGATATCAACGAACACTTACAACAGTTGCGGGCCAGCTTTTCTCAGTAGAGGATACGAATTTATGACACCTTTCCGAACTGAATCAGTACATACATTCAGGCTAGAGAGGGTGAAACGTCACACTGATACGTGGGCTCATATTGCCAAGTTCTTTCTCAGTTTGATTCGATTATAGCACTGAAATAACATCACATACTATCTCCGCGAAGTTTCATTTCGTTTCCTCCTGCTTTATAAGTGGCAGTGGTAGCGCCGGTCCCCCCAGATCACCGAAGTTAAGCGCTGTCGGGCTCGGCTAGTACTTGGATGGGTGACCATCCGGTCTGCCGAGCGCTGTCGGCAAGCCGGGTGCACTCAGCCCTTCTGAGGCAAACTGAGGAGCTACTTGCTTGAGAATTAGCGGCTGCGGTATCGTAAACTGCCGTACGAGCGGGAGAACGGTGTGCTAAGCGCTTGCCCCTCCATATCCGCATCCAGTGACGCCTGTGGGCTAAGGATGATACGGCGGCCAGTCGGTACCGTTGGGCCTTCATGGCTTGTTCTGGCGGAGTTTAGTTCTCCCTTAATGGTGCTTCACTTTTTATACACTACTGGCTATTGAAATTGCTACACCAAGAAGAAATGCAGATGATAAACGGGTATTCATTGGACAAATATATTATACTAGAACTGACATTTGATTACATTTTCACGCAGTTTGGGTGCATAGATCCTGAGAAATCAGTATCCAGAACAACCATGTCTGGTCGTAATAACGGCCTTGATACGCCTGGGCATTGAGTCAACCGGAGCTTGGATGGCATGTACAGGTACAGCTGCCCATGCAACACGATACAACGATACCACCATACCACAGTTCATCAAGAGTAGTGACTGGCGTATTGTGGCGAGCCAGTTGCTCGGCTACCATTGATCAGACGTTTTCAGTTGGTGAGAGATCTGGAGAATGTGCTGGCCAGGGCAGCAGTCGAACATTTTCTGTACCCAGAAAGGACCGTACAGGACCTGCAACACGCGGTCGTGCATTATCCTGCTGAAATGTAGGGTTTCGCAGGGATCGAATGAAGGGTAGAGCCACGGGTCGTAACACATCTGAAATGTAACCTCTACTGTTCAATGTGCCGTCAATGTGAACAAGAAGTGAACGAGACGTGTAACCCATGGCACCCCATACCATCAAGCCGGGTGATACGCCAGTTTGGCGATGACGAATACACGCTTCCAATGTGCGTTCAGCGCGATGCCGCCAAACACGTATTCAGCCATCGTGATGCTGTAAACAGAACCTGGATTCATATGAAAAAATGACGTTTTGCCATTCGTGCACCCAGGTTCGTCGTTGAGTACACCATCGCAGGCGCTCCTGTCTGT
Organism: Schistocerca piceifrons; assembly: GCF_021461385.2. Taxonomy (NCBI): domain Eukaryota; kingdom Metazoa; phylum Arthropoda; class Insecta; order Orthoptera; family Acrididae; genus Schistocerca; species Schistocerca piceifrons. The sequence goes on from NC_060139.1 coordinate 671,541,698, forward strand.
GATGCAGCGTCAAGGGTAACCGCAGCCATAGTCTCCGAGCTGATAGTCCATGCTGCTGCAAGCGTCGTCGAACTGTTCGTGCAGATGGTTGTTGTCTTGCAAACGTCCCCATCTGATGACTCAGGGATCGAGAGGTGGCTGCACGATCCGTTACAGCCATGCGGATAAAATGCCTGTCATCTCAACTGCTAGTGATACGACGCAGTTGGGACCCAGCACGGCGTTCCGTATTACCCTCCTTGACCCACCGATTCCATATTCTGCTAACAGTCATTGGATCTCGACCAACGCTAGCAGCAATGTCGCGATATGATAAACCGCAATCGCGGTAGGCTACAATCCGACCCTTATCAAAGTTTGAAACGTGGTGGTACGCATTTCTCCTCCTTACACGAGGCATCACAACAACGTTTCACCAGGCAACGCCGGTCAACTGCTGTTTGTGTATGAGAAATCGGTCGGAAACTTTCCTCATGTCAGCACGTTGTAGGTGTCGCCACCGGCGCCAATCTTGTGTGAATGTTCTGAAAAGCCTATCATTTGCTTACCACCGCATCTTCCTCCTGCTGGTTAAATTTCGCGTCTGTAGCACGTCATCGTCGTGGTGTAGCAATTTTAATGGCTAAAAGTGTATTAAGCAGTATATTTCGGAAAAAATAGTGAGAGTACCCTTAGATTGGTGAAATAGGTATTCTGATTAAAAAGTTTAAACTGCGTTGTAGTCCGCCTTTTGTTTCTTGCTGTGGAAAGCATTGGCCACCGTATCCGCTTGTTCCGAGTCAAGCACTGTTCCTTTGTTATTATGTCATGATTTTCTCCGTTGTACTAATATTCCTTGCTCAAATGCTTTGATGATACATTCCACAATTTTGTATTTTGCTCATGTAAAACTTTCGATTTCATTGACAGGTTTCCTGTTATACTTTTTGACAGTGCTACCTCTAAATTAGCTATCGGGCGTTGAATATTAACATCCGTATAGTTAGTCGAATAATTACAGGAACGTGTGAACACTCGAGATCCATTTATTACCAAGTAGTGGTGCGTCGGCAGAAGCACAATTTGAATTCGTGTCACGGCGAGACCGGGAGCTCCGAGCGCTTTCTGCCGGTGGACCGGCGCGCGAGGCGGTGTACACGAGCAACCGCCACTTCATAAATTGTTGGTGCATTAACGTGCCGAGGAGCAGGCGGCCCGCTGTGGCTGGATTTCCTGTGCTTTGCTGTGCGCTCATTAATTTTAATGACGCAGGGGTAACGCACGTGCAACGTCTCTGAGAGCCACACCAAGGGACGACGCTAATAAGTAAACCACATTACGTGGCTGTGCGGATGCAGGCGCCCAGATTACCTGGAACAGGCGAGGATACACGTGTGAGCGGGCGCACTAGATCTAACACAGTGGTGCAGTGAGAAATGGTTTTGGCTGACGTCGGTACGATCGAATATAGTGTACAGGCAAAGCAGAGTTAAATTAAGAACAAAGAACGCTGAAGACCTAAATTTAGATTATATGGCAAGCGCCAGACGTAACAAGGGAACTTATCGTATAGAAAGAAGTCCCAGCTCAAATGCTAAGTGCAATTAAATGTCTTTATCGACAAATGAACATTGAAGATGAGGTAAAAGGAGGAAAACGCAAGCAAAAACTATAAATCAAGATGTCAGACAAGGTGCCACCTGCAGTATTCACAAATGGAAAAGATACTTGGCTGTGAAATATAATAAACAGCTGCCAAAGATGAACTTACAATTTGCAAATGACCAAGTAATTATAACAGTTCTCCATTACAAAAACACATAGTTTTGAAATATCTGTGGATAAAACTAAGATTCAAGTACTCATCGGGAAACAGTTCACAATTTCAAGAATCTTAGTAGCAGAGAAGCCTCTGGAACGGATCAATGTTTGTAAGAATTTGATTGTAGTTTAAGTTTAGACAGCTCCAGTCACATTGTCTCCAAAATTAAATCATTCTGTAGATGATAAGGCATTATTAAATGAATTTCAAATGCAAAGCTGTTGTTGAATGAATGATAAAATTTTGTAGTAGCATAGCATATCAATCTTTATGGAGTAGAGCGTTGGAGTCTCACATGAAAAAACAAGGAACTTGGGCAGAATATGTGAATTTTCGCTCGAAACGATAGTACGAGGTTCAGACTAGATCAAAATAATATACAGTAAGAAGTTCAATCACTTCTGAGAAGTATCTTTATGTCATAATTTTTATCGTAGCTTGGTAATGACAGAAACTAATTGCAGTAGCCGGCCGTAGCGGCAGAGCGGTTCTAGGCGCTTCAGTCTGGAGCTGAGCAACCGCTACAGTCGCAGGTTTGAATCCTGCCTCGGGCATGGATGTGTGTGATGTCCTTAGGTTAGTTAGGTTTAAGTAGTTCTAAGTTCTAGGGGACTGATGACCTCAGATGTTAAGTCCCATAGTGCTCAGAGCCATTTGAACCATTTTTTAATTGCAGTAGAACCATTTTTGTAGAATTAGCCTTTATTATAATATAAGTAACAGGAACAAATAATTATTACATACATTTATTACTATCCACAAAAATTTGATTGTGTGGCCTATGTTAGGTTTCTAGATAGCCGATTGTAATGTGAGGAATGAATAAATATCATTCGACGTACTGGAGTCTTAGCGAATCAGTTGGTAACGGATTTCTGGTCTGTAAAGCGCAGGACATGATAATAGCAACAGAAAATTTTAGAATGGGAGTACGTTTCGTCATGTGTAGGTAAGTAGCGAAGAGTGTGAGTTACTGTGAAGAGTTTAGTGGTGTAGTTATTCTCATTAGAATCGGTGCCAAACCAGTCCCGACAAACATATGCATGGATATCACAAGCGGAAGATCACGAGATACAGAAGATATGTAAGGACATTAATGCGTGATACAGTGTGTAAACAGAGATAAAATTTTCAAAAAATTATGGGGGACTGGAAAACCGTAGTACGGTACGTAATACAGGAAAAACGTACAGCAGAATATGAATTCTACAATACATTTCAGCTGAAAACAACCAATACACTGTTCAAAAATTACGGGAGGAGGAGATTCACTTGGAAAAGGCCTCGAGTTATGGGAGGATTCCAGTTGTATTACATGATCAGACAGATATTACGAAATCAGGTAGTGGCTTGTATGGCGTACATAGGAGCAAATATACACTCATAAAAAAAGATTTGCATCACCCCGGTTCCCAGAACTCCTGAAGATAGAGGTTAGCTATGGATACTGTATCACAGACACAGTCCATTTGACTGTTCAGAGATGTCACTAAACCCGCCCAAAGATGTAAACAACCATGCACGAGCAGCACGGAGGGGTTCCGACAGCTAATCAGTTCCAGTCATTACACGAGGAAAGAGGTACACGGCTCGTGCTGTGTGTAGTTCAACTGAAACGTCCCCTTAGAACAATTCTATACAGGACTGTGCTTAAACTGACACACAATATTTTTAGCGCAACGCAATCTGACTTTCAAAACTCCCTACTAAAGAATGGCCCTGACAAACATTAAACTATACCTTTCACAAATCACTTACCTCACAAAAATCTTCGCTGCTCAAGCTACTGCAATACAGCGAGCGCCACTACTGCCAGCTAAATAAAAGATTCAAACTACTGAAGGCACTAACTACTGATAGGGGTAGTTAGCAAATGAAAGATATTAATAGAGAGCAAACAATGTATTTACCTTAATATCATCACAAATCATAATATATATATATCAGTTCATGACAAACTGCAAACCTCCGCCATCTCTCTCCCCACATCCACCACTGCTGGCGGCTCACCTCCAACTGCGCAACGTTACGCGCTGTTCACAGCCAGCTGCCGCTGCCCAACACTACAATGGCAGACAACAATGCAAACTAGCCACAGACTGCACACAGCACAGCCAGTGATTTTCATATTGAGCGCTACGTAACGTTGCCAATAAGAAAACATAAACAGCCTACTTACATAGAGAAAACATAAACAGCCTACTTACACAACCATGCCGAGACAGTCAATACTATCGTTCGATCGCGTCTGCAGTGTCACTTTGTGACAATAAGGGCTCTCAACAAGGGAAATGTCCAGGCGTCTTGGAGTGAACCAAAGCGACGTTGTTCGGACATGGAGGAGATGCAGAGAGACAGGAACTATCGTTGTCAGGCCTCGCTCAGGTCGCCAAAGGGCTACTATTTCACTGGATGACCGCTACCTACGGATTATGTTTCGGAGGAACCACCAATGCCTTCAAACCGACAATCGTCGGAGACGTGTTTGGAGGCAACCAGGTCAGACTGAACGTGTTAGACACACTGTCCAGCGAGTGCAGCAAGGTGGAGGTTCCCAGCTGTTTTGGGGTGGTATCATGTGGGGCCGACGTACGCCGCAAGTGGTCATGGAAGGCGCCGTAACCCGATGGACGAAAAACCGCGCCTCCAACGTGCATATTATTTGAATGACTTCCTTCAGGATAACGACGTCGCTCGACTACAGTGGTCAGCATGTTCTCCAGACATGAACCCTATCGAACATGCCTGGGGCAGACTGAAAAGCGCTGTTTATGGACGCCATGACTCACCAACCACTCTGAGGAATCTACACAGAATAGCGGTTGAGGAGTGGGACAATCTGGACCAACAGTGCCTTGATGAACTTGTGGATAATATGCCACGACGAATAAAGGTATGCATCAGTGCAAGAGGACGTGCTACTGGGTATTAGAGGTACCGGTGTATACAGCAATCTGGACCACCACCTCTGAAGGTCACGTGTAATGTTTGGTTTTCGTTAGCAATAAAAAGGTCGGAAATGATACTTATGTTGATCTCTATTCCAATTTTCTGTGCAGGTTCCGGTACTATCGGAACCGAGGTAATGCAAACCTTTTTTGATGTGTGTTGTCCAGATCGCAATTTAATAGTGATGAAGAGCCGGCTGCAGTTTAAGAAAATTGTGCAGAAGAATGACTGCGGAAAGTAGTGGGATAGTGAACAATTGTGGAACTGTAGCATCCACGGAACATAATCGAATCCTAAAATTTGTAACGCCAAGCTTTAGGTAAGGTAGACTAGCGAGCCGTCTTGAGTGAGCTGGATCTCCAACTGCAGGTGCCTACGTCAAGACTGCCAGAAACTTCCCGGAGAAAGCTGCAGATAAAGAAATGAGTGCATCCCATGGCCTGACCAAGGGTGTGTCTGAAGAGGACATCAAAAAGCAGGTCAAAACGTCAGAAGAGTTTGAAAGACAGTCTGGAAGAGACCATGAGTCTTGACTATATTTACCTGTACTGAGAGGAAGTAATAGTTGGTTCCGAGTTCAAACTTAGCTTCAGTCACTGGCAGTGAAGTCGTTCACTTAGTATAAAACATTTTCCAGATTATAAGGTCACTTAACGTCTAAAACAAAATTATCCGCACGGAATGCGATTAAAAAGGGAATTGCAACTACTCTCATTTGAAAATATTGTAAACACTGATTACTTTTGGTTCTAATGAAATTATACTCGCTGACTGTAATAGAATGATTTAAAATTAGCTTCAGGCCAAACGTTCTTTGTGGATTAACGGTGACGAATGAGCACGTAAGCAGTTAATTTTCACACAAATGGCGCTAGATCGTTACGTCACCAAATTAGCCGCTTCCAGCACAATTTAAGCGGCCGGAAATTGATTTCCTGATTTAATTAAAACGGGAGAATTAAGACAAGTGCCACTTTACAAAAGGAAAACAGGTTTGAAATGTGGTATGCCAATTATTATTGGAAAAAGTTACATCTATTGCAACTTACATCTATATTGTGCAGATAACACAACAAGAAGAAAAAGCCCATTAGTGGCACATATTTCTCAGACAGAACAATTAACGAAGCACAAAGACTGGTAAAACATTAGTGTGTTAAAGACACTGATTTTGCCAAGACTCTGCTTTTACACAGACGTAATAAAAAGAATTAGTTTTTTGCTGTTCATTAACCCAAACTGACGTAAACTAGCAAATATTTTAACTGTAATGATATTAGCAGCTGTTACGTGGCAGGACACTATCAGGAACATCATTTGACATTGTTAGTATCATTTCTCTTTAGGATTATTTAATTAGGCATAAGAGTTTACCTCTGAGTCTTTATCAAAGGATACGTTGTAGGAGACAAAGTATTATATAGATGATTCTGATGTCTGATTGTATTCACACTTTGTTCAAGTTTTCAACATAGTTGTCAGTCGACTAAGTGAACCGAAGTATTCTATTTGTGTGGTATGGTTTGCTTGTCATATCAAACCCAGTTTTTATTTTGAAGCAGAATTTCCTAAGTTTCCAGCCGAGTTCAGACCAACTCAAAAATTCTGTCCTTAGCCTCATACATTGTAGCTACTGCTGGACGAACTCGTCTCAGTTTTGATGAAGAGCTGAAACTGCTCACAGAACGCAAACAGAGGTAAGCATTATGTTGTTTGGCTAATAGTAGAACAGCAACCTGACATATGGTGTGAAATATGAGGTGTGGAAATTGAATTATTGCAACCTGCACTTTGATTGGAATAAACTCCATTTCAAACCTGCGTTACGCAAAAAGACTTTCCGGCGTTGAAATTCCATTTCATTTGAAGAACGCAATAGACAGACGGGCAGGCGAGCGTAAGGCATATGAAGAAAGAAGTAAATCACCAGAAGAGTAGCTCTGAAAGGTCATGACCGGCAACAACAAGATCATCACTAACAAGGGGAGGCCACGAAGTTTGGGACGCGGATTTACTGTAAAATTCGTACACTCGTAGTACTCCATGAGGACAACAAAATGTATAAGCAGTAACGCGTACTTCTCAAGCGTTACTGAGAATATCGGAAGATAATTTCGGTCGTAAAATATATATCTGTGCATGGCCATTTTTACCATGAAGCAGCGGCAGCCGAGTGGTGCAGGCACGGTAGCTCAGCGTGTTTGGTCAGAGCGTTAGCTACCCTTTGTAAGAAAAAAAAAAAAACTGAGCTAACGGATCAACGAACAAACTGAATGGGTGTCATCGGACGTCCGCCCTGAACGAATTCAACGAACAATATAGAACAAAATAAAATTAAAAAAAAAGTGGTTGTCATTCAAGCACCGTAATCGCTGGATCAAGTTACGTTCGTCAGTTTTTTTTCTTAATTTTCAACACAGTCATTTTCTTTACTATTTACATTACAATTGATATAATGGAAAAAATACGTGTAATCTGGTGAACTTTTACTAAACTTACAAGTCATTTGGCAGTCTACTAATTTTTATTATCACAAGCAAGATAATATTAATAACTATCGACTAGTAAACGACCAAACACATAAAGTGATACTGAAAATGTATGCTTGTCCGTGTCTTCAAAATTGTTCGTATTTAATCGAAAGAGAAAGAGAAATTGCTTCTCGGAAGACGCTATTAATATACACTCGATACTGCATAACCAATTATCAGCGCCGATTTTTAAGGAAATACTGCGTTATGCATGGTTTGCTTCCAAATTATCGTCTGAAAGACAGGTTTTTGAAAATGTTAACGAGGTTTGTTTTTCCACGGAAAAACTCAAAATATCTTGCATATGCGGAAACATAGCATTTATTCAATGCAGCTGGTGCCGTTTAACTTTATATGTTTTCCATGTTTTTACGAAAATTACCATCCTGCAAATTGTAATGTCGGAAGCGACGATTAATTGTGCATCTTTCGAAACCGTCTGTGCCGGTCAAAACTTGTAGGTAACAAGTCGCTTCGGTCTCCTTCCAGGTGTAAGGGATTTCTCAAATGATGAAGCATACATTTTCAGTATCACTTCATGCGATTGGTCGTTTACTAGTCGATAGTTATGAATATTATATTATTTATGATAAAAAAATTAGTAGACTGCCAAATAACATTGTAAATTTTATAAAAGTTCGTCCGATTACAAGTATTTTTCCAATTATATCACTTGTAATATAAATAGTAAAGAAAATGATAGCGTTTTTTTAAAAAAAGGAAAAAAAGGAACAGACGAACCCGTCATTTGCGATTTCAGTGGTGTCCACCGAGAGGTCATTGGATAAAATCTGGTTGCGCCTCGGTGCCAGTGATGGCCGCGTTTTGGTCAGAATGTGGCCAGTTGAAGGCCTGCAGACAACATGTATGCGTGCTAGACACACTGGACGTACACTTGGAGTTGTGGACTGGAGTGCGATTCGTATGACAACAAGAGCACTTTCGTGGTTATCTCACGTACCCCGACTGCAAATCTCTACGTCAAGCCGGTGATTCGACCTCTTGTGCTGTCATTCCTGAACAGCGTTCGAGATTTTTTTCCAACAGGATAACGCCCGCCCACATACTACTGTGCTCTGCAGAATGTTTTGACCGACCGATTGCAACAGGCATGGAACCATCTCACAAACTGGCATCACACCTGAACAACACAATGCATGCCCGTTTTTAAGCTGGCATTCAACATTCTGGCGGTTACTCCAGTTATTATTGTATCAGCATTTCACATTTGCAATGGCTTATTTCGCTTTTACATTAACCTGTGATGTTGCAACGTTAACCACTTAGAAACGTTACCGTGAGATAGGTATTTCAGAAATTTCATTACTCCACATTAACTGCTTTTTGGTATTGCAATTTTTTTCCGTTGATGTATGTAAAAAATCATGTGGAAGAAGAAAAGTTAAAACCATTTATTGTGTAAATAGGCTAATTAGACGTTGGCGAACGCTCTTTTCGTGGAGGCTGCTAGCGTGGTGCTATAGTCTTTATGCCGCGTACTTGTAACGTTTCCAGAGTCGCGTCACACACTTTTGACACCACCTGTGACTCAAACTTTCTGTCGCAGTCTCCAGCAGCAGAATCTTCAAAAATGGCGCTGAGCACTATGGGACTTAACTGCTGAGGTCATCAGTTCCCTAGAACTTAGAACTACTTAAATCTTACTAACCTAAGGACATCACATACATCCATGCCCGAGGCAGGATTCGAACCCGCAACCGTAGCGGTCGCGCGGTTCCAGGCTGTAGCGCCTAGAACCGCTCGGCCAATCTGGCCGGCAGCAGAATCTCACCGTCCACTTACACAAGTAAGTTTCTGAAAATATTCGAATAACCGTTACGATTAAATCTGGGTTGTTCATTAAACAGTAAATGTGGTTGTACACTCCTGGAAATGGAAAAAAGAACACATTGACACCGGTGTGTCAGACCCACCATACTTGCTCCGGACACTGCGAGAGGGCTGTACAAGCAATGATCATACGCACGGCACAGCGGACACACCAGGAACCGCAGTGTTGGCCGTCGAATGGCGCTAGCTGCGCAGCATTTGTGCACCGCCGCCGTCAGTGTCAGCCAGTTTGCCGTGGCATACAGAGCTCCATCGCAGTCTTTAACACTGGTAGCATGCCGCGACAGCGTGGACGTGAACCGTATGTGCAGTTGACGGACTTTGAGCGAGGGCGTATAGTGGGCATGCGGGAGGCCGGGTGGACGTACCGCCGAATTGCTCAACACGTGGGGCGTGAGGTCTCCACAGTACATCGATGTTGTCGCCAGTGGTCGGCGGAAGGTGCACGTGCCCGTCGACCTGGGACCGGAGCGAAGCGACGCACGGATGCACGCCAAGACCGTAGGAACCTACGCAGTGCCGTAGGGGACCGCACCGCCACTTCCCAGCAAATTAGGGACACTGTTGCTCCTGGGGTATCGGCGAGGACCATTCGCAACCGTCTCCATGAAGCTGGGCTACGGTCCCGCACACCGTTAGGCCGTCTTCCGCTCACGCCCCAACATCGTGCAGCCCGCCTCCAGTGGTGTTGCGACAGGCGTGAATGGAGGGACGAATGGAGACGTGTCGTCTTCAGCGATGAGAGTCGCTTCTGCCTTGGTACCAATGATGGTCGTATGCGTGCTTGGCGCCGTGCAGGTGAGCGCCACAATCAGGACTGCATACGACCGAGGCACACAGGGCCAACACCCGGCATCATGGTGTGGGGAGCGATCTCCTACACTGGCCGTACACCACTGGTGATCGTCGAGGGGACACTGAATAGTGCACGGAACATCCAAACCGTCATCGAACCCATCGTTCTACCACTCCTAGACCGGCAAGGGAACTTGCTGTTCCAACAGGACAATGCACGTCCGCATGTATCCCGTGCCACCCAACGTGCTCTAGAAGGTGTAAGTCAATTACCCTGGCCAGCAAGATCTCCGGATCTGTCCCCCATTGAGCATGTTTGGGACTGGATGAAGCGTCGTCCCACGCGGTCTGCACGTCCAGCACGAACGCTGGTCCAACTGAGGCGCCAGGTGGAAATGGCATGGCAAGCCGTTCCACAGGACTACATCCAGCATCTCTACGATCGTCTCCATGGGAGAATAGCAGCCTGCATTGCTGCGAAAGGTGGATATACACTGTACTAGTGCCGACATTGTGCATGCTCTGTTGCCTGTGTCTATGTGCCTGTGGTTCTGTCAGTGTGATCATGTGATGTATCTGACCCCAGGAATGCGTCAATAAAGTTTCCCCTTCCTGGGACAATGAATTCACGGTGTTCTTATTTCAATTTCCAGGAGTGTATATTCCATTTTCTCCTGTAGATCCAACAAGTATCCTTTCGGTGCCTTGATTATATCTCTAAGTTGTATTGGCTGCCACCTGCTGCATGCCTTACGTGCTCCAAGTGCAAACGGAACACATTCTTTTTTTTCAGGACGGTTCCTGGAAGTAAATTGCAATATCTTCCCCTCTGATCAACTCACCGCTTGGTACAGTCTCCGCAGCGAAGTCTACACATACCAGACAGTATAGATTTTTTTTTTTTTTAGTCTTGATGTTATGCTGTAACCTTGAACCAGTGTCACATGTTACTTGGAAACCTAAGCTCACCTCGAGTTTTTTGAAAGTCTGTGCGATCTTTTCAGATGTCGTGCCATTGTATATTCCTTAGCAACGATTTTTTCTTCTGCACTATTTTCCTTTTCTCTCGTATATTTTATTTTTGGTGTACATTTTGAAGTATTTTCTTCGTAACCATCAAATTTTGCCACATGTATAACAGTTGAAATGCTCATGTTTTATCCACTTCTCAAGACAGTATTTGTAGTGATTAACGTGGGTTCATTTAGTTCAGCAGATTGCTCTTCTGCTACTTGTTTAAAAGACGCCTGGGAGAAGAATTGCGCACAGAACCAGTTTTATTGATTTCATTTTCTGTCGTTTTTAAACTTGCTGTAATAGTGCTATGGTAACCATTATCCATAATGCTATTCGTAGGTAAGGTCTCTGATGTATGGATATGTGGATGATCGAAAGTGTGCTGTCCTGAAGCATCGACTTCACACGGTCAGCGCAGCGCCACGAAACGGCATCAAGAAGGCGGTGACCGATGCACTAGTGGAAAGTGCGCCACAACTCCAGGAAGACAGAATTCAGTGTCCCTTGTCATCACTGATGTAATCAGCCGACCATCACTGGTCAGCCTCAGTTCGGTCGCAGACTTCGAGAGCATCGGTACTGAGTAACAGGAAGACAGCCCGCGATGAGTAGTAATAGATTGAGAAATCCTCCCTGCAGAGTATTCTGATCATAGAATAAAGGTTCAAATGGCTCTGAGCACTATGGGACTTAACATCTGAGGTCATCAGTCCCCTAGAACTTAGAACTACTTAAACCTAACTAACCTAAGGACATTACACACATCCATGCCCGAGGCAGGATTCGAACCTGCGACCGTAGCGGTCGCGCGGTTCCAGACTGAAGCGCCTAGAACCGCTCGGCCACACTGGCCGACTAGAATGAAGGCTTCGAGAGCATGAGTACTGAGTAATAGGACGTGAAAGTCTTCATTCTATGATCAGTAGTAATATAATGTTTTCTATTAATTTGAAAGATTTTTGTACAGATGATTTTGGATTCCTGTCAGCGGCCATCGCAAATTCTCTCCTTCCTCGTTTGTGTCGGTGCTAACTCCTACAGGAACCGAAACAACAGGAAGTGCATGTTCCAACGTAAAATCAGAATAGTTGTCTCGATTTCCCTTGTAGACGCGTGGGAACGTCTGCAGAACTCAGTTTTCGCTTATGGCGAGACCGGGCCAGAAACAAAAGTTTGCACCACTCTTTTTAAGCAGTATGTCTTCTAATTTGTCAGGCAGACAACCGTGCAAACCATGTAAATTTCCACCGAACTCTTGACCAAATTTTGAACAGTAAACTGGTGGAGAGCTCGAGCAATGGGTGCTTGTGTTCTTAACATGCACCCAGTGGGACAAAATGTCTGGCACTGCTGTGTCGTTTCACGAGAACTGGCTATCCTCGCCCGCCACTCAGGGATGTTCCACGACACCACAGCGTTTGCGAAGCTTTAGAAATTTTCTGAGTTAATTAGTCTGCGGTTGTCAGTGTAGTGAGTAAGTCGTGCTGACTTTGACTGCTCCTAGAATACAACATTTTTGTTGAATGCAATTTAGTCGTTCCATTTCATAACGTAGGTAATCCCGCAGTAACTAAATTCAGGTACAAAGGGAATCACATGGCTAAATTTTTCGTATGTCAATTTTATCGATTTCAAATTAGCTTTTGGAAATACGACTTGAGTTCATTAACCACCAACGTCAGGATTTTTCCATCGTTCTCTCCAGAGTTTCTTGAGCAGAATCATTGGCCACAAACCAGGTCTGACGGCAAGAGCTACCAATTCGAAGGCATTATAAGGATTTTCTTTTATTTGTGCGAACTTATCTTCTAGTGACTTTCTATTCCAACTGAAGCGAATGTCTGAGTTTTAATACCATCACATGAGCACCCTCGTCCCACCCTTACGATGACGCGTCCCTTGCTGAGAGAATCCTATCAAGAAAGTTTGTAAAGAACTGCCCCCCCCCCCCCCTCCAGCCTCCCACCTTTCCCCGTGAGGAACCCCATTATTAGGATGACATTGCTTTTTTTAAGAGATTGTTGACATCAATCAGAGAACACTTCGTTCATATTAAATGCCCTATTTTATGGAATATGGAATGGCTTTTGTTAACTAGTGTTCTAAACTGCGGTAGTTAATTTTTTTGAGGTGGCAAGACATTCTACTCGTATTACAGTCGTGTTGGTGATTGTATTCATACCCGTTGGCTTCCTAAAAATCCCAAATTTAGGTTTCCTGTCCATCTCGATAAACAAGCTATGTAGAAAGTTTATCGTCTCTGCCTCCTCTAATTCTACAATAAAGTCAATTCTGAAGAACATTATGTTCAGTTTGCCCAAAAACCTGTGTTTCTTCCTTGCTGCCTTTTATAGCACTATAAATTCTTTGCATTGTCGTCTGTAATACACAGTTTTATTTAATAGGTCAAGATTTTGACCTGAGAAACTGTTCTCTAGTTCATTAATGGAAATATCCGCCAGGGTCCCCACCGACCTGTTCCCCCATGGGCACTCCGTCCCTCCGATAAAACATTTATTTCATTAAATATAAAATAAGTTTTAACATTTCAATTAGCTCAACTATTTGTCCTTAACCAATCTTCTTGCTTGGATTTATGATTTGTAGTACTTCAGCTACTAGAATTTCGTGTATAAATTAACAATATCAAGGGATGCAAAAGTTGCTCCAGTTAGGACATCTGTGTACTTCACATCCTCTGCAAATTCGTAACTATTTTTATTATTATATGTCGTTGTAAATGTGTATGTGTCTTTTGCTAGTTTATCACACATAGCATTGATTTTATTATTTGGAGAGGACATGTTATTGAGTATAGATCTTACGGTTTCTTATTTTTATGCAGCTTCATTTGTGCACGATGCTCTGGACTAGAGGTATTTATTATTTTCACTCTGTTTTTTGTCACTGAACTGAAAATAAGTTTTCCTTCATATCTTCGACTGAAATTCGATCTTACGATCTTTCTTTTTTTTTAAGTGTTCGTCATGACTAATTACGATTGCATTTCCTTTTCAGGTTTTAGTAATTATTGCCTTCATTTATGGCTGCTAAGAGTCCCCATGTGACTACCGACTTTTGTTTCTTTGTGGACAGGGTATAACTAATTTATACTTTAATGTTGAATTGAATCAAAAAAAAAGATAGAGAGAGAGAGAGAGAAGGCAACAGATTCTTACTCAGACATCATATTCTCAGTTGGTAAAATATTAAAGTCTATCAGTTAACGGATCACACTAAAACCAAGAACAAAGGCCTACACAGGATGTTTAGTTTAATGGGCAGTAGAGATCCTACATTACAGTGCTGTGGCTGATGAATTCCCCAGTAGTTTTCTAGATGTGCTATTTCTCCACCAGTGATCATTTCGCAGCCGATGTGTCAAACTGTAGCCTTCATTCCTTCTATTCGCGGTAAAACCTAGCAAAGCTTAACTTTTAGAATCTTCCAATATTAGTCAAAGCAGTGTGTCGCAATCATGCTGATAATCGTGCCCACACAATAACGTGTACAATCCATAAACATAGTTATTCCAAAGCGTCACGTGCAGATCGTTCATGAAATTTATGTCCGTCCCTTTCCACCTCAATAGCGCTCTGGTGCAACATTAAGCCACCGGCATATACGCCATTAGCATCTGAGAGTGTTTCTACAGTGATTTCCCGAAGGGGTAAGCGTTGAGGTTGGTTTCTGCAGAATACGCTTTCCATTCCATGTGAGGATGGTCTGATTCACAACTCTCTCCACTTACATCCATCACTGCTTACTCCCTTCATTTCTGAAGAACCAAAATCGTGACATCGAGATGAAATATTGTGAACCAATGTGGTAAATTAGACATAATGATGACGTTGACTTGAAATAACATGGGCAACAGTTTTGGGTGTATTAGTTTGTAGCACTGATATACCGTTAAAGAACCTACACAATGTCAGTGTTAAACTTCTGTATTGTGACGCGTCTCTTAAATATCTAGAAGTAGCGGTATAGAAGGATATTCAGCAGCGATGGAAAAGCGAAGTCCATCTGTTAAGGAAACCATATTCAAGATCCCGTTTATAATCATTTACTGTCAACAATAAGAGCATTTTTTGCCCAGGATTTGGTATCTAACACGGCAGTCTACGCAGCACATAGACAGACTAGTGTTGCAGATGGAACTAAGTCAAGAGTTATTGACGTGGTCTAACGTGGTGGGCAGGGTATGCTGTAGTCTAGAATACTTCATTTCTTTCACAGTTACAGTATTTACAGGCCATCAAATACAAATGCAGCTTAAAATCTTGGATTCTTTTACCATGGAAAAATTAAAGTCTACAAGAACACAAAGTAAAACGCGCCTACACTTGCTAATAACGCGATCGTGGGCAGTGCTGGAGGCATCCTTGGACCTTGGGTGGATATGGTCTGGTGGCGTCCTTGGACCATGGGTGGATATGGTCGGGGACACTCATTTGCTCACAGTCACAGCTGCTCGGGACCTTAGTGATGGTAGTTTAAAATGAACATAAACAGTCTCGACTGCAAGAAACCTTTATTGTTGTGTTTGCCGGTTTCGGTCAGTTACTGACCGTCTTCAGACCTCATACCATGATGGTAGGCGGTGCTGGAAAACGGACCAGGTGTTACGAACTCCACGAACGTCAACTACAGTCTGAAGATTGGTAGTAACTGACCGAAACCGGTAAACAAAAAATAAAGGTTTCTTGCAGTCGACTCTGTTTACGTTCATTTTGAAGTACTAAGAAAAACTGCTGTTCCCCACGAGAAAGATCCTCAAAAATCATCTTACAAGGGGGGCCACGACATTTGGAACGCAGATTTACTGCAGACTTCGTACACTCGTAGTACTCCATGAGGGCAACAAAATGTGTAAACAGTAGCGCTTAATTCTCAAGCGTTGAGAAAATCGTAAGATAATTTCGGTCGTCAAATATATACCTGTGCATGGCCATTTTTTTATCACGAAGTGGAGGCAGCCGAGTGGTTAGTGTTGAAGCCTCGTAATCGCTGGATCGAGAAATCGCAAATGACGGTGGTTTGGGGGTAGTGGAATGCACGCTACGGGGGCTTCTGGCTCAGAACTGTCCTTGAAGTTACCGATTTCTAACAGTTGGTTGTGTCACTATGGTGCCAACTGCTGCTGGAATTTCTGCTGCATATGCGCCAATGGAGACGATGGTTTTCCCTCTGTGTATTGCGACGTAGCCGCCCGGAGCCCGGTATTCTTGCGACCGTACATTCTCGTTACCACCGCTGCCAGCAGCCATATACAGTGGTTGCATTCCTTCCAAGTTTTTCTGCGATATCACAGACGGAACATCCAGCTTCTCGTAACCCAATTAACCAACTAACGGCCTCGTTCAAACACAGTGAGGTGTTCATAATGGCATCTTTGTTGCTTTAGAGACATTTTTGACTAACGACAGCTCATCACGTCCAATCTCAAAGGTAACTAACTTTCACGACCATTACAGCGTGTATTTAAAAAAAAAAAAAACCTGAATCGTATCCTCCTAGTGGCGCTACTAACGCCAATCTTACGCGACAGCCACGAAACTGGAACAGACATCATCTGTCAGATGTAGAAACACACTTGCCAACTTCTGTTTACGTCGCACGACTCCCCCTTGATGTTGCGATTTTTTTCCGTCAGCATCCGAATGAATGAATTGACTTCTGCCTGATTTGTGTGCAATCTATATAATGGAACTTTCTCGTAACCGTTTTTCGGTATAGCAGTTTCATTATACAAATATACAAATATCAAGAAACATTATTAGAGACGGTACAGTCTTTAATGTTAGTACACCCAAATATATTACAATAAATGACAATTGAGAAAGTGAGTTTCAGCTTGAAATTACATGACGAAAATTTTCGCACTTGACATGACGTCATGTAATGTTTATGTTGGATGGAGATTCGAACACAGTAGCTAATCTGATTGTTCTAAGCACAATTAAATCTTGAATATCGAATGAAATGAGACGAAATGCGGTTGAAGGAAGTAAAGAGCAGAGCGTGCTCAATATCCCGCCTTTGAGTTTGTACTGCGACGGAGTTACCACTAGACCATAAATACATACACCACCACAGGAACTTGTTTGGAAAGCAAGACAATCTACAAAAATTTCCGCAGCTACCATGTTATCAGATGGAGTAGACGCCTCTTATACGATTTTATTTGAGCGGTTACAAAATCGGGTGGACTGTACATGAAGCTAACGCTGACGTGTGAATGAACAAGAAAATGCCGGCCGGAGTGGAGTATCGGTTCTAAGCGCTACGCTCTGGAACCGCGCGACCGCTACGGTCGCAGTTTCGAATCCTGCCTCAGGCATGGATGTGTGTGATGTCCTTAGGTTAGTTAGGTTTAAGTAGTTCTAAGTCTAGGGGACTGATGACCTCAGAAGTTAAGCCCCATAGTGCTCAGAGCAATTTGAGCAAGCAAATAAATGTTTTTAACAGACTGGAATCCACCTCCAAGCCGTCATAATTCTTATCTAATTTAAAGCATCGCGTGTTACAATAGAATCATGAGGCAGCCACGTATGTAGTTCGGTGGACTACTGTAATGATTCTAGCTTCGTGTGCTTTGGGCCTAGGTCTGATTCACATTTCGGAAACTATTTTTAACAAGCACGAACGTAGCCTCTTCGCCCATGGTAACGCCAACTGAACAACGCAGGATTGTACCGCGGTTCCAAATCCATGTTCTGTCCTTCTGCTACCGACTAGAGAAGATTCGCCGTTGACTGAATCGTCACCAAGGGGTAAGTCACGACTGAACTCTGTTACCAGTAAGCTATCTTATACCTAAAATGTAATGTCCGATCGTCATATATATTACAAGACACCAATTTCTTTTTATATTTGCACTTGAGATGTTGATAACATTGGTGCTGGACTGGGATTCAAATTCATACCTCCCATTTCACGGGATTTGATCGCTATCTAAAAATACGGTTCCATCGCTTCACTGTTTCTCAAGAATTCAGCTCCTCAACGTCTTTACGAAAGGAGCGTGTGTGGGTTGGAATCCTGGTCCGGCACAAAAAGTTTTACGCACATAAAACCACAGCTGAAAAATAATTATGATTTGTGACGTCTCATTGTGCGTTGTCGATAATAACGATAGTTGTCAGTTTCAACTATTCTGTCGGATACAGAACTTTACAGGTTAAAACATGCCACTCCCAGCTACTGGTGAAAATGAGTTCTGTAGTTAACGTCTCTTCGTGTGTAGTCAACAGTGATGGTACGTGCGGCGTCCGATTACCAGTCAGCAAATACATTCTGACACGTTATTTCCAGTTCATATATGCGCACTTCTCACTACTGGTGAAATAATTCGATGTTTACACGTGATTTTGTGATTAAAAAACGACGGAAATTGGTGCCGGCTTCGAATTCTGCTAAGGCTAAACTTCTTCTTGTCGTCAATTCAGTTTGATGATCTAACTGATGGTGCAAAATTTCGATGTCTAACAATTGATTGCACGTAGTTAACAATCTGATTGGGTGTTGAGTTCGAATCCCCATCCAACGCAATACTTTACGTCGTCAAGTTTAAACACGCGGACACTTTGTTACTTGTGATTCACGGTTAGTTAGCAGGGACAACATTCACCAGGCAGGAGCCCTGCGGTCCCAGGCTAGTGTAAAAACGATTGTCATGTAATTTCAAGTTTAATCTTACTTATGATGCGTCGTTTATTGCAATACATTTGAATTTACAAGGGTTAAAGTCTGTGCCATATTTAATAACGTGTTTTCTGGCATATGAACAACGTATCCGAATAAACACATATAAAGGTGGCAGATTATTAAAAGTTCTGTCTTCATTTTGTGTTTTAACAGAATCTGATAATGGCAATAGCCGAAAACATTTATCAAAAAAATTAAAACTGTGTTGTTGAAGGAAGATTTTAATAAAAAATTAAAATTTTACACGCTTGACTACATGGAAACAAACAAATTTGTGCCTTGCGCCAGCAGCCTTTGTGACTTGTCCTCAAGTATCGATCCTCCTTAGCTTGAGCTCTTTGGTCGCTTCTATTGGAAAGAACTTTCATGTTCCTAGGCGACAGTGCTCGCTGATGAGAGGGTATTTAACGAATAGCGTAGGCAATACAGTAAACGGTCGTCTTGACGATGAAGCGCTAGTGCGGTGTAGGGATCAAGGCTTTCTTTGTTTTTTGTTTTTGTTGGCATGTTGTGTCCAAAGAATGATCATCTTTGGCGATTTTTTTCTTCTGGGGTGGCAAGGTAAGGGAAATAGTTTCACTTTATTGTCTATTCGCTTGCAAAAGTACTTGGACTCTCTATTGGTCCTTTAGTGTTTTGCAGGAGTTGGTTTTGTATTCGTAAGAGTGACTGACATTAACCTTTATACATCTAAGATACAGAATAGCTGAACGTTGCATCACCTTTGACGGTCTTGTTGAGATGAAATAATAGCTCTAGCCACCTAGTATTTGTGTCAATGTAATGGTATGCCATCCTGCATTCTGAAGTTGGCGGGCATTTCCCCGGGGACCTTGGCTGTCTACGGCTTGTTGATACAAGCGATGGCCTATGACTGACACAATGGGCTGTGTGTGTCGCCTATCGGCAGACCTGCCCCGTGGTCGTTGTGTAATATGGTGCTGGGCAGAGCTTCGTGAGAAAAGCTACACTGGAACGACGACTTCACAACAGAATAACGGACTGTAATGGTAAGCAGTGTCTTGGTTCAACGCCGCCGTTCTGGGGCTTGAAGGTTTGTAGACGTTGTCCTTCAAATGGTGACTGCTGCACATCCTTTCTCTCGCATTCCGTCTACGTTCTGTACTAGCGATAAGCGCCGATGTTATATGATTTATTATTATTATTGTTATTAGTACTATTGGTAGAATACTTGTAAGCAATGTTAGTCTCGCTTGTATTCAGTTACAGATCTACAAGAGCTTGTTTGTATTTTGTTTTGCCTCCTGTGTTATTTGTTGAAAAATAGTTTTAAATTATTTGTCGAGTACTGTAAGATTCCATGTTCTGACTAGCTGGTTTTGTAATTGTATGGTATGATGTTTAATGAAATCTACTCATTTATTGCTGGGAAATTAGCTTCTGCATTTATCTCAACAATTACGACTTATAATAGTACGTAATTGGTCAATGGCCAGAAAGTATAGTAAAGGTATTGCATGATTTTTCGTGGGTAGAGTTGCACTCTAGTTCGGTTGTTTCGGTACACTAAATAACTGGAGTAGGAGATAGTGGGATTAGCGGTAGTATTAGAAGGATTGGTAGCAAAAGAGACATAACTGAACGTAAAAGAGAGAAAATGGTAGCTGAAGACTTTCCTTTGTTGTTGTTTTTGTTTTTGTTTGTATGGTTGTTGGTTTTGCACATAATTAAAACCGCACATCGTTCAAGTGTTAGTCCATTGTGTGCTACATCCGTACAGAACATAAATTGCATTTTAAAAGTAACAGAAATTAGTTGATACCGTAACTTCTGCGCTTTTATGAAACCAAAGCAATTACAGTTTACATGTACGAACACAAAAAAATACTTATATAAGTATTTTTGTTATTTTGTACTCAATGCTCTTCATCTTGATCAAAGGCAAGAGTTTCCTGTGATAATTGATGGATACGAAATCAGTTTTTGAACAACAGATACATGTTTTATATTTGTTTGACTAAGTATTGAAACGATGTTTGATATACTTTTGTTTTGCGTTTTTTAAAAATTTTACCTTCTCGTTAAGGAAATTGGGTTTTCTAGCGCTATATGATACATCTGTATGGTTTTCTTTATTTTTACTACAACCTCCCCCTATTTGACGTTAAAAATCAACAATTTTCGAATAAAACCTGAATTAAACATTGTCAATTTTAGTTCTGCTATAAATATTTATTCGTAAGTAACAGCCAGGGGGGGTAACTATATAGAACAAAAATGTTCTGTAGGTTGCCTGGCTCTTTATATATCCTCACTAGGCTTCTAGATGATTCACCGCTTCTGGTTTTAGTGGAACCTACTAAGACACTGATCGCATACGTGAAGAATGCAATCTTTATGAGGTAACGCCCAGTCGGTATGCAACAAATGCAGCGTACAGGTAGTGTGGGTGCGACCCTAACTGACTAAAGGTACGAGGAAAACTTCGTAGTCTACGCTTACTTATGGCAGCAGCAAGACTACAATAGTTTGGAATTGTATTCGTGTCTCTTGGCACCCGTCGTATGTAAAACTTCAGCAAACATAATAAGCTTACTTACGTGCGAGAGAAAATGAAATATTTAAATTTGTGGAACGCTAATTAAACTACAAAATCACTTGAACCTTTTGCTGTATCAGAATGTCTGGCCAGGTCATAAGTTTCAAGTTCCATTTGTCAAATATTTTCAGAACAATTTAAAATCTCGCCTTGGCCAGTTGATCACGTATGTTGTCTTGTGTCTCAGTAAAGCTATCTGAGAATATAATACTGCATGTTTAATAGTTTTGAATATGCCATATTTAATGTAATGTGTGGTTGCGTACTAACATAGCCAGTGGGCCGTAATTCTGTCCAAAACACGATTAACAGAAAGATAATGAATTTTAAAAAATTGTTAGAATAATAATCTGTGTCGTTGCTGCAAACCAAAACTGCTGCTTTATTTCAATGAAAAGTTATAATAGTGTATTAATTTCATTTGCTAGAATAATGTTCTAAGTTTTGTTTTCTTTTTGTTGCTTGTTCTCATAGGTACTTTCTACGTTACTGTCTAAGTGGAAATCTACAATATTGTTTATCTGATATCCAAAGGGACTTCATCCAAAATATGAATGGTCTTGCTCATTAAGAAATTTTAGGGGATATCTGTCGTTAGTAAACATTTGTAGCATTTCAACCACAGACCCCTTTGAAAAATACAAGTAACTTGAATTTAATTCTATTCTGGCACCAGCCTCATGCATACAGATATTAAAATCCTTCAGCGTAATTTTAAAGTAAGTATACTTAACTGTAAACATTTGTATCGAGTTTATTGCAGATGCAAATATCTCACGTCTTTCTTTGAACGAGGATTTCATGGATTAACTGTTGAGTATTTTTTTTTAACTGTATATTTTCTGATTGCGTCTATGTTTTGCACCCTAGATCTCAAAGATCGTTAAATAAATATTATTTGACTACTTTTTCCAATTTTAATTGGGTTTAGCTCAAAACCACTTCTGAACCCGATACCTGCCGTTTGAAAAGTCTTCCAGAATTAATACAGATAATCACAAGAACATGTTAGCCATAACACTGACTACTCAAATATTTTCAATACACATGTCACCGAAATCACAACGCTGTATTAGCAACGCTTTACTCAATAAATAGAAGTTCATGGCATTTCATATTGTCGTTATTGGAAATCCAATCACTCCTAAATGGGCGTTGCTACAACGTCCTTGAGTTACACACAAAATGTGTGAAGCCATGTCTCCGTATGATCATTTTGTTTTTGAAGCTATATTAGCAACAGTGTTTGCAGAATGAATTTTAAGGATTCAGATTCTCATGTTATGCAAGGAACTGTTGCTTATAAATATGCAGACATGTTCCTTTATCCACTGATGACGGCCATAGGTGTTTAAACATATTTCGGCATTTATAAATAGCAGTTGTTCGCATAAAATAGATGGACCTGATTTCCCTTAATTTATTTTTATGACGTTAATTGGGAAATCAATGAGTCAGATCTAGTACGCAGAGTAGCTACATCTACGTAAGAAATGAAACAAACTACATTCATAATAAATGCAAACATGGTCCGTAGTAGGCTGTAATACGATGTGTATTTACTCGTGAAATTAACTAATTGACAATGAAGCTTTGTCGAAATTGTCTGATCCCACGATTAAATAGCCAGCCGGTGTGGCTGTGCGGTTCTAGGCGCTTCAGTCTGGAACCGCGTGACCGCTACGGTCGCAGGTTCGAATCCTGCCTCGGGCATGGAAGTGTGTGATGTCCTTAGGGTAGTTAGGTTTAAGTAGTTCTAAGTTATAGGGGACTGATGACCGCAGATGTTAAGTCCCATAGTGCTCAGAGCCATTTGAACCATTTGAACGATTAAATAAATATCGCATTACAGCCTACTACGGACCATGTTTACATTTATTAAGCATCTGGAGGCTGTGTATCCCCACTGATACAAAATTTTAAATTACTTTCAACTGCTTGAAGGGGCATGCTGTATACTAGAGTTAAATGATAAACCGAATCTCTGTTTCACAATTTACAGCTTATAAGCATGATGAAAACAATTAATTTTTTTCCTTAGTGAAACCCAGGTAACAGGCTCAGGGCAGGAAAGGATGAAACATCTACACGTGGAAGGGAAACCCATCAGATAGTTCGTCGTTTTCACCAAATTAACATTTATCTAAGAAAAACATACTGATCAATTAAATTCCAGATTAATAACATGAAAACCATCAGAATTATAGTGACATATAAAGTGACAAACTATTGAAATTTACCAATATAAGTAATAGAAAACAGTATTCAATAAACAAAAAGCATCTGAGATTTTAACAGTAATAATGAAATTTGACTCTTAATTTACAAAAGTTAATGAGTTAATCCCGCTAAACTCCACAGCCTACAACCCTCGCGGCACCCGCTCAACCCAGGTATAGCTCCAAGGAACAAGACAACTACTCAACTTTTGCTACGTATGACGGGCACCTGCGACAATAAATCGGGCGTTGGGCAGGATGCCGCCAAGGCAGCGGACCAGAAGTGACGGCTGCAAACACCAAGGTAGGTTCCCTTGTTTCGCAATAAACTGTGAACATAAATCACACGTGAGACAGCACCCTCAAACAGGAACAGAATATACATTAAGAAATGAGACTCGTTATAGCAAGATAAATGCAACTCATAGCCTTAGATAAAACAAATAGTTAAACCTGAACTTAAATAAAGAAACTATATACACGCCTTCACAAGGCTTCTTATCAGATCAGGGGAATCTCGCTAAGATTGACAGAGATAATTAGAATGGATTTGGTTGTACACGATAAGTACATAGGCCTGTGTCTAAGTAAGGTAAGTGACTACAAACAGAGCAGTTGCGGCTAAACCCTGAACCAGGGCAGAAAATTTCACTCAGTAGTAGCCCTCAATCACTCACTCACTCTCACTCACTGGACATACCGGACTCGAGAGTGCATTACCGCAGTAACGTATTTTCGCCATCTGTCCCTGTCTTGGGCTATTTCCTTCCATTCACCTGCAATACCTAGGCTCCTCAAATCAGCCTTCACATTGTCCTCCCATCTACTCCTCGGTCTCCTCACAGGACGTTTTCCCTCTAAGTGCCCTACCAGTACTCTGCGCGCTGCCCTGCCCTCATCCATTCGAGCTACGTGACCCGCCCATCGCAGCCTACGTGGTTTAATAATACTGATTATGTCAGGGCCTGAATAGAGTTCGTGAACCTCTTCGTTATGCAGTTTTCGCCACTCTCCGCTAATGTCATCCCTTTTTGCTCCGAAAATTTTCCTCAAAATTTTGTTTTCAAATATTCGAAACGGCTTTTCATTTTGCACAGTGAGAGGCCAAGTCTCACACCCATACAGCACAACTGGTGGAATAATAGTTTTGTATATTCTAATCTTTAAATTCCTAGACAATATACGTGATGAAAATAATTTATTCAGTGAGAAGTAGCCCGCATTTCCGGCCACGGGCCGGATACAATCTCATTTCTCGAAGTGATGTCCACGCCTAGATACTTAAATCTGTTCACTTATTCAAACTGCATGTCTCCAACTCTTAACATTTCCCGATCTACTGCTGTTGCCATTCTAGTAGTAACCAGGTATTTAGTTTTGTCTTCACTTATCCTTATACCTATATCTTCACTAGCCTTGATTAACGGATTCACATTTGCGTACCCTAATATATTAATATTTCCATTTAACTCCACACCCTCTGAACTATCTGCTGCCATTCGTACAATATATTCTAGGACTAAATTAAAAAGTAGCGGAGACAGGGCATCTCCCTGCTTAAGTCCGTTCTTTATTAGGAATTGTTCTGACTCCACTTTCCCCACGCGTACTCTACATTTTGTATTTTCCAAACTCGCTTCTATAAGTCTAACATACGTCTTTGGTATTCCAAGTTCCAAGAGAATTCTGTACAATTTTGATTGCAATACTGAAGCATATGCTTTTGTAAAATCTAATCTACGTAATTCAATTATGACAAACGCATCAACATAGGTTAGAATGAATACGCTTTACTAAATCAGAATTAGATTTCAAATTCATGCCCAGTACCTGATACAGTACCGTAACATAGCCAGTGGGTACAGTGCCACTCACCGGTGTTAGCACTTCAATTCACAAGCGATTTACCAATTAGCAGGATCACGTGGCTTCCACGAAGACGCACTAACAATCACTGTCCACTCTTGAGACAAGGCACACTGTAGAACAAACAAACACATATTATTCATCGAACACTACACAATAATATTGCGCCAGTTATCCTTTAAACAATAAAAACACACGGCCAGAACATCCGTAGGCCGTATGTTAAGGTGTAGTCTTCCCACCGTGATTTGCCGTTTTAACTCCTCTTCCATTAACAGAACGAGGCTCCCGTCACCAGCGCCCGACTACCATCACCTTTAGCGGCTGCCCAACATTCGACAAGTCGCTCGGCGATCCGGCTGGGTACATGCGTTGTCCATCCCAAATCGGCCCAACCAAACCCTGCCGCCAGGCACTGCTGCTCCAGCTCTCCTCCTTCCGACACGTGCCTTTCAAATCTCACTGCTGCCACGCCGAGCCTCCACACATCAACCAGGAAAACCAAAGATAAGTCACAAGGGAGGTGACGATCGATACCGATGCCAGAGGTAGTTAGGCCAGCAAACCGAGCCGCCACAACTCACTTAGCAGTACTGAGGAATAGCCTAAGGAATTAGGTGAATTAAACGGTTTGCTTTACATGAGTACTCAGAAACTCGAAGGCATTGTCTAATTTTGGACGAGACTCTATATAAATGTTTCAGATTTATCATGTTCACACCGGCGTGTTCCACCGGTGACTCGCACATTATCCTAGCATTGGGTGGCGCGTACGACCTGTGGCTTACGTTTTATTCTACCAGTTATGGTACCAGCAATACATAACGTATGATGTACTACGTTTGAGCAATGCACAGCGGAAAGATGTGAACAGAATTTTGTGTGACCCTTAAACGAGAGAGCTTTCTGGAAAAATCAAATATCACATAATTTTTTAAAAATTTAGTGCAAAATCATTTTAAATGATCCGTCATTGTTTTAAAAGAATGATTTTTCGAAATAAAAATTCAAGCTATTAGAACAGTAGCCCAGTGCATTTGAGTGCGACCGCCACCCAAGGCGAGGAACGGGAAAAGCAACGCCGCCAGATGCAGGAAAGCATGCGCCGTCCCGCAGGGAGAAACGTGGCTCTCAGACCCGGCGTGAACGTTCTAAACGAAGTTAATAAGTGTTTCTAGAGCCGGCAGTAGCAGTGGAGACGTTGTTACGAAAGTGTCGGTGTTCCAGGTGTTGGCCAACAGTCTTATTACCACACCTAACAAACAATGCTAATACCTCACGTCTTCATCTATATTTTGTGGACGTTTTCCGTACCTTCACAGCTTTTACGCCCATCACAGCTTCTCTGCCAGACGCGTTACAATGATGCGAACAAAGTGACGCCTAGCAGAGCGCTGGTTCCAAGACCTACTACACTACTTCCTCTTATAAAATCTCTTTGATGCTAATAAGGTAGAGTGAACACTCATCTCAGAGAGCTATTAATACATTTTGCTTAATAATTTTCTTGGTTTTGAGCACATCGACCTGTTTTTTATTACCGCCCTTGCAACAGTACCTGAAACATCCATACATATTATACAAATGAATGTCTATGTCCGTTCCTAGTACACATTTCACTTTTTTTTCTCTCTTTTTTTGGGGGGGGGGGGGGCGGGGGCGGGTCTTATGATTTCGACTGGTTCGGTGCGGCCCGCCACGAATTCCCCTCCTGTGCCAAAGTCTTCATCTCAGAGTAGCACTTCCAACCTACGTTCTCAATTATTTGCTGCATATACTCCAATCTCTGTCTTCCTCTACAGCTTTTGCCTGTGCGGATGCCTCTAGCATCGTGGAAGTCATTTCCTTATGTCATAACAGATGTCCTATCATTCTGTCCCTTCTCCTTATCAGAGTTTTCCACATATTCCTTTCCTCTCCGATTCTGAGCAGAACCACCTCATTTCTTACCTCACCAGTCAACCTAATTTTCAACATTCATCTGTATCACCACATCTCAGATGTTTCGATTCTCATCTGTTCCTGTTTTCCCAGTCCATGTTTTACTACCATACAACGCTTTACTCGAGATGTCCTCAGAAATTAAGGGCTATGGTTGATACCAGTAGACTTCTCTGTGCCATGAATGCTCCTTTCATCATTGATAGTGAGCTTTTGCTGTCCTTCTTGCTCCCTAAGTCATTAGTTATTTCACTGTCTAGGTAACAGAATTCCTTAACTTCATCTACTTCGTGACCATCAATCCTGAAGTTATGTTTCTCGCTGTTCTCATTTCTGCTACTTCTCCTTACCTTCGTCTTTCTTCGATTTACTTCATTCGATATTCTGTACCCATTAGATTTTTCATTTAATTCAGCAGATCATATAATCCTTCATCACTTTCACTCAGAATAGCAATGTCATCAGTGAATCGTATCATTGATATCCTTTCACCTTGAATTTTAATTCCACTCCTGAACCTTTCTTCTATTTCCATCATTGCGTCTTCGATGTTCAGATTGAACAGTAGGGGTGAAAGACTACATCCCTGTCTTACACTCTTTGTAATCCCAGCACTTTTTTGTTGGTCGTCCAGTGTTATTATTCCCTCTTGGCACTTGTACATATTGTATATTACCCGTCTATCCCTATAGCGTACCCCTATTTTTCTCAAATCCAATGGACGTGTCTTGATTTTTTTAAGTCTTGCTTCCATTATTAACCGCAACGTCAGAATTGCCTCTCTTGCGCCTTTAGCTTTCCTAAAGCCAAACTGATTGTCATCTAGCGCATCCACAATTTTCTTTTCCATTCTTCTGTATATCATTCTTGTAAGCAACTCGAATGCAGGACCTGTTAAGCTGATTGTGCGATAATTATCGCACTTATCAGCTCTTGCAGTCTTCGGAATTGTGTGGATGATACTTTTCCGAAAGTCAGATGGTATGTCGCCAGACTCATACATTCTACACACGAACGTGAATAGTCGTTTTGTTGCCACTTCCTCCAATGATTTTAGAAATTCTGGTGGAATTTTATCTATCACTTCTGCCTTGTTGGATCTTAAGTCCTCCAAATGTCTTTCAAATGCTGATTCTAATACTTGATCACCTATCTCTTGTAAATCGACCCCTGTTTCTCCATCAATCATATCAGACGAATATTCCCCCTCAAAAAGGTTTTCAGTGTATTCTTCCCACATATCCGCTCTCTCCTCTGCATTTAACAGTGGAATTCCCGTTGCACTCTTAATGTTACTACCTTTGCTTTTAATGTCAGCAAGGTTGCTTTCACTTTCCTATATGCTGAATCTGTCCTTCCGACAATCATTTCTTTTTCGATTTCTTCACATTTTTCATGCAGCCATTTCGTCTTACCTTCCCTGAACTTCCTACTCGTATTTATTTCATTCCTCAGCGACTTGTATTTCTGTATTCCTGAGTTTCGGAGACCATTTTTGTACTTCTCCTTTTCATCGGTCAACTGAAATATTTTTCCGTTAACCATAGTTTCTTCGGGATTACCTTCTTTGTACTTATGTTTCTCTTTCCAACTTCTGTTATGGTCCTGTTTAAAGGTCTCCATTCCTCTTCAACTGTACTGCCTACTGGACCATCCTTTATTGCTGTATCCTACAGCCTCAGAGAACTTCAAGCGTACCTCGTCATTCCTTGGTACTTCCGTATCCCACTTCTTTGCGTATTGATTCTTCTTGATAATCTCTTAAACTTCAGCCTACTCTTCATCATTACTAACTACATAGTGATCTGAGTATATATCTGTTCCTGAGTACGCCTTACAATTCAGTGTCTGATTTCTGAATCTCTAACTGAAATCTTCCCGTATCAACGGGCCTTTTCCAAGTATACCTCCGCCTCCTGTGATTCTTGAACAGAGTATGGGCTACTATTCGTTGAAATTTATTACACAACTGAATTAGTCTTTCTCCTCTCACATTCCTTGTCCCAAACCCATATTTTCCTGTAACCTTTTCTTGTGCCCCTTTACCTGCAACTGCGTTCCAGTCCCACATGGGTATTAGATTTTCATCTGTCTTTACGTAACGTATTACCCTTTCAGTATCCTCATATAGTTTCTCTATCTCTTCATCTTCAGCTTGTGACGTTGGCATGTAACCCTGAACTATCGTTGTCTATTCTGATAAGAAGAACCCTATCACTGAACTGTTTACAATAACACGCTCTGTGCCCTACCTTCCTATTTGTAACGAATACTGCTCCCGTTATACCATTTTCTGCTGTTGTTAATATTACCATATACTCATCTGGCCAGAAATCCTTCTCTTCTTTCCATTGCAATTCACTACTATGTCCAGATTGAGCCTTTGTATTTTCGTTTTCGAATTATTTTCTAGTTTCCCTACCATGATCAAGCCCCGACTAGTAAAACATTATCCTTTCGTTGATTATTCAATCTTATTCACATGGTCATCACCCGCTTGGCAGTCCCCTCCCAGACATCCGAAATGGGGACTATTCCGGAATCTTTTGCGGAGGGAGAAATAATTAGGACAGTTTTTCATTTACAGGCCACATGTCCTGTGGGTACACGTTAAGCGTCTTTAATACTGTGGTTTCCATTGCCTTCTACAGCCTCATGCCGTTGATCATTGCTGATTCTTCCGCCTTTAGGGGCAAGAGAGCGTCCTGAGCCTCTTTCCTCTCGTCCACTTTCTTAGACAAGGCCATTGGCAGAATAAGGGTGGCATCCTTTGACGGAAGTCTTTGGCAGGCAATGCTGATTATTAATCAATTTAAGGAGTGACGGTTTCGAATCCAGAAGCGTGGACGTTTTGGTTACTAATCAGAGACACTACCCCCATTTTTTATTATCAGATTGACTTGGTGTTTTCATGAAAATTAGGCAACCATAGTCAAATCATCATTTACTATCACCTGCAAAAAGAAAACCAACAAATTAATTCAAGCACAAACAATCATTAAATTCTGAACGGGAAGACGATCCCATTATCCCACCCTTCTTGTCAATTTTATTTTTATGTACATGGGGAAGAGAAAAAGCGACAAAACAAAGCTACAAGGGAGGGGTAAGCTCAGGGAAGAAACACGTATCACAGGGGAACTTAACCAACACCCTAACGGTTAAACACAAGAAAAAGCATATTCGCAAAAAGCTTTCGGTAACGTGACAACCGCTGCCACTTCCAATGCGCAGTTCTCAGATAATGGTGAAAAACGCGGGGGTCTGGATCGTTCCCGCCTTCAGTGACATAGCGAACATAGTAACCCAAGAGTCAGACAATCGTGACCGTTTTCGTCTGAGGAAAAAGGGACATGTCCTCGAGTAAGGAAAGCTAATTGACAGCGGATCCAGAGCCAATGATCCTGTCCGCAAGCAACAAGCCTTTGAAGTGAAGTGTCAGTCTGATGACATTCCTCACACTGGTCAGTCGGACGAAGACCTATGCGAAAAAGACGATTACAAGTAGGTATCAACCGGTGAATGACCTTATACCACGTTGAAACACTCTCCATCGGCAATATACAAAGACTAAGATGAGACCAGACTGTTTTCCAAGATGTTGATGGGGAAGCAACTTCAACAAAAGAAAGGGGACATGGTGCACCACAACGGGGTGATAGCCTGTTGGTAGTAATATGCGTCACAGAAAGTATATCAGCACCTAAGATACCGATAATTAGAAAGTATTCACGAATGTGACGCAATTTACGATTAATCTGTCCAACATCGACAGGAGGGGTGAGACAGACCGGCCAGAGTCGGGAAAGTAAACGGGAGGTAACTGAATGCGGAACCGGGGTACAGTTTAAAACATTGCGGCGGGCAAATAGGATGGATGTCTTCACTTTGATATCGGAAAGACCCAATCGTTCAAGCTTTCGAGGCCTGGCCACGACTTGATACCGGACACGAAAGATATGGCGGCGCCACAGGAATCGACCAGACAGCTGTTTCAGTCTGCGGGACATCATCGTGGAAGGCGGGTGTGTGTGTGTGTGGTTTGAGGTTTTCGGGCGCTAAACAGCGTGGTCATCAGCGCCCAAACGCATAGAAACGGGAACACATGCGGAGAAGGGACGAAGACGGACAGCGAACAAGGAGAACGGTTAAAAGGTACTGGCCTGACGCAGTTACAAATCCTCACATACAGAGGCAAGACAAGAGGAGAAGAAACGCACTAAAAAAGGAAAGGAAACACAAGGAAAAGAGAACAGAAATTGAAGGAAAACAAGTAGGTAATCGTGACTGGCGGACCTCTTACCTAAAACCTGGGTGAACCAGTCACCCAGCAGCACATTAAAATCCTCTCCCTAAAATCCGAGGCAACAAATTGGACAGGACACAAAACCGTAAGACCTTAACCACAGTCGTTGCGTCGTCTTGCAAAATAGAGGGCAAATCCGGTGGCAAGGAAACCACCGCCCTCTGGTCAGAAAATAAAGGACAGTCAAGTAAAATGTGGCGCACAGTTATCAGGTCGCCACAAACACTACAGATTGGGGGGTCCTCCCGCCGGAGTAAAAAACCGTGCGTTAAGGGACTGTGCCCGATGCGGAGGCGGGTGAGGAGAACCTCATCCCGCCTGCATGACTGGTAGGATGTACGCCATGGCCGCGTGGTGGCCTTGACCAGACGCAGCTTATTTTCACCGACTGCCAGCCACTCCTCTTCCCATTGACGCATAACACGAGAACGCAAAAGGGAGGTAACAGCATGGAGGGGGACGGCACATTCAACAACGTGAGGGAGGGAACATGCATCTTTGGCAGCCACATCCGCCAGTTCGTTTCCCCTAATACCCACGTGCCCCGGCACCCAGCAGAAAGAAACCTCCTTCCCCTGCCGTTGCAGGTGGAGTAGGGCATCATGGATGTTCTGGACGACCGTATCCGCTGGGTACAAGTGTTGCATGGTCTGAAGGGCACTCAGAGAGTCAGAACAGATGAGAAACTTAAGACTGGGAACACATCTCATCTGCTCCAATGCCCGCAAGATCGCAAACAATTCGGCATCAAAGATGGTAAACGCTGCAGGAAGCCGTAATTTGATGACTCGATCAGGGAAAACCACAGCACAACCTACAGAGTCCCCCTGTTTAGAGCCATCCGTAAATACTGGTACATGGTCAGGATGCTGGTTTAAAATATCGTAAAATAAGGAGGTAAAAACAAACGCAGGAGTGCAGCTCCTCCGGTACTCTGACAAGTCTAAAAGGACGCTGGGCCTCTGGAGCAACCAGGGAGGCAGGCGGGTAAAACCCTGGAGTTGGGGTGCCACACGCTCCACACCAAGGGACTCAAGCAAATGCTTGGCACGAATCCCAAATGGTCTCGTTGCCCTTGGACGACTGGAAAAGAGACATTCCATAGGGGGTCGGGCAACAGTAGGGTACGCAGGGGAGGTAGGACAGGCAAGGAATTGACACACCCGTCGCACCATGAGGAGTTTCCGCCGGATGGCGAGCGGCGGTTCCCCTGCCTCAGCACACAGGCTGGGGATGGGACTGGTACGGAAGGCACCAGTGGCCAGCCTGATACCCTCATGGTGTACTGCGTCAAGAATCTTCAGATACGAAGGCCTCGCTGACCCATACACAGTGCATCCATAGTCAAGACGCGACCGGACGAAAGCCCTATAAAACTGCAGCAGACGCGCCCGATCTGCTCCCCAGGACCGATGGCTCAAACACTTCAAAATATTCAGCGCCTTCAGGGCCCGCACCTTGAGGTCTTTAAGGTGCGGCAACCACGACAACTTGGAATCAAAAGTGAGGCCCAGGAACCTCACAGTGTCTCTAAAAGGAAGAATGGTGCCCCTCAGACGCAATTCAGGGGAGGTAAAAGCACGTCGAGAACGATTAAAATGAACACACACACATTTGTCTGCAGAAAAGGTAAAACCCGTCTTCGCAGTCCATGCCTCTAATCGCTTTATCGTAAGCTGCAGCTGCCGACTAGCAGTGACAAGACTGGAGGAAGAACAGAAAACAGCAAAATCGTCCACAAACAAGGAGCACTGGGCAGGACTCCGGATTGTGGACGTGATACTGTTAATGGCGACGGCAAAGAGGGTGACACTTAAAACGCTTCCCTGAGGAACACCATTCTCCTGCACGTACAAATCAGATAGCACATTACCAACCCGATATCGAAAGACGCGGCAGGAAAGAAAGGACCGAATGAAGATGGGGAGATGGCCACGAAAGCCCCACTGATGGAGTTGATTGAGGATAAGGCGGCGCCAAGTAGTGTCATACGCCTTATTAATGTCAAAGAATACACCTAGACAATGCTGGTTACGTAAGAAGGCCTGCTGGATGACCGCCTCAAGCAGGGTCAAGTTGTCTATAGTTGAACGACATCTCCGAAAGCCACACTGAGAGTGGCTAAGGAGCTGCCTGGTCTCGAGCAGCCAAACCAGGCGACGGTTGACCATGCGTTCCAATGTCTTCCCGACACAGCTCGTCAAAGCAATACTCCGATAACTACTGGGATGCATTCGGTCCTTTCCCGGTTTGAGGAGGGGAACCAAAATCGCCTCCCTCCACGAGTCAGGGAACGTGCCGGATGACCATATCATATTAAAACAATTCAGGAGCACTTCCTTGGATGGCAGCAACAAGTGCTGCAGCATGCTGTACAGGATTTGATCAGCACCTGGCGCAGTATCATGAGCCACAGACAGCGCCGAATCCAGTTCCCACATTGTGAAGGGGCAGTTGTAGGGTTCAGAATTTGGAGACCGGACGTCCAAGTGATCCCTCTCGATAGCAGTGCGGTAGCGGCAGAAATCTGGATCACAGTTCATAGTGGCAGTAGATTCGGCAAAATACGTGGCCAGTGTCTGGGCAATGTCTCTCGGCGCCGTGAGTAGACTACCCTGATGCAGCAATGCCGTGACAGGTAGTTGGCTGCGTTTCCCGGAGATCCTCCTGATGGCTTCCCACACTTTTGTAGAACTAGTGGAGCGGGAGATGGAGTTCAAGAACGATTGCCATGACCGTCGTTTGCTCTCTTTAATCACTCGCCGCGCCTTGGCCCTTGCCACCCGAAAGGCCGCAAGATTGTCAGCTGAGGGACGGCACTTGAAGCGGCGCAGAGCTGCACGGCGGGCTCGGATGGCTGAGCGGCACTCAGTGGTCCACCAAGGGACAAGGCGCCTCTTGGGATGACTTGAGGACCGTGGGATCGACAATTCAGCAGCATGGGAGATCACGGCTGTAACATGGTCGACCCATTCGTGGACGCTGGCACGGTGTTCCAAAACAGCTAAATCGCTGAAAAGTGTCCAGTCAGCTCTGCAGAGGTTCCACCTGGGTGGCACTGGTAATGCTACAGTCTCATCCAGGAGGCGAATCCAAAGGGGGAAGTGGTCACTAGAATGGAGGTCAGCGGCAACCTCCCACAGAGCAGAATCCGCGAGTGCTGGAGAGCAAAAGGAAAGGTCAATAGCTGACGACGACCCAGAAGCAGTACAGAAATGAGTGGGAGCACCAGAGTTGAGGATGCACAGTTCTTCGGATACCATGAGGCTTTCCAGAATGCGACCCCTGGGGCAAGTAGTCGTAGAGCCCCATAAGACATTATGAGCATTGAAGTCCCCCAGAAGGAGAAATGGGCGGGGGAGTTGGGTAATAAGGTCTGTGAGAGCCTCAGAGTCTATGGCGTCCTGAGGCGGTAAGTAAACGGAACAGATTGTGAGCCTCTGCCCCACAAGAAGGTCAACTGCAACCGCTTGCAAGTCCGTAACGAGAGGGAGCTCAGATGAGTGGTGCATGTCATGGACAAAAACCGCAACACCACCCTTTGCCCTTTCCCCCATCAGATCATCTTTTCGATACACGGTATAGCCCCGTAAAGAAGGAGCATCAGTGGCCCGGAAATGTGTCTCTTGGAGACATAAGCACAAGGGGCGCTCTCGTACAAGGAGTTGTAATTCGGCCACATGCGTCCTGAACCCATTCAGGTTCCACTGTAATATGGGAGCCAGTGATCAGGGTGGCTGAATTTTCACCCTGCCCCTGTGCTTTGGAGGAGAGCCCGTACTGGCTGGAGATTTATTCCTGGGGCGAGAAGATCGCCCCCGGTCGACATCAATGTCCATCAGCTCCGATGGCGACCCAAGGGAGATGTCAGATAGTACGATGGCATCATCATCGGACTGACCGTGACTAGTCTCCTCAGGTGGCAAAACCTTCACCTTTGGCGTCTTCGTCTTGGGGGGCTTAGAATGCAGAACCTTGTCAACAGTTGGAGCTTTACTCGCCTGGGCAGAAGGTGCCATATGGGGAGGTGCAGGAAGTACCCCAATGTCAGCAACCACGGCCTTGTCCGATGTTGTGGGGAGAGCTGCAGGTTGCAAAACAACCGCAGCAGCACAAGTGCACTGGCAAATGCAGGTATTAGTGGTGACACTAGCAACCTCCGTTTGTGTAGCAACAGTGGCCAACTGTACCGGTTTCTGCAGAGTGGAAGCGAAAGATGTTGTAAACACAGGAGGCTGCATGGCCTTAAAGAGCTTCTTGGCCTCACCATAGGGGATGCGCTTAGATGTTTTGATCTCCTGTATCTTCCGTTCCTCGAGATAGATGGGGCAGACCCGGCTCCAGACAGGGTGACTCCCAGAGCAATTCACGCACTTCACAGGCGATGAACAATCGGCTCCTTCATGGGCAGGCTGACCACATTTACCACAAGTGGCTATCCCATTGCACCCCAACGTAGTATGCCCAAAGCGCTGACATTTAAAACAGCGCATTGGGTTGGGGAAATATGGCCGTACTGGCAAACGTAAGAAACCCGCTTTAACATGCTCTGGGAGTCTCGGGCGATTGAAAGTGAGAATAAACGAGTCGGATTTGACTAGGTCCCCATCGACTCGTTTCATAATATGCTGCACGTCGACAATACCTTCGTCAGCCCACTCAGATTTCAACTCGTCCTTGGGGATATCCACCAAGTCCCTACATGTCACAACACCCTTACTATAGTTCAAAGTGGAGTGGAGCTCGGTCTCGATAGCGTACTCTCCGAGACAGGTTGCTTTCCTAAGAGAAGTGACTTGACGGGAACTAGAAGTTTCAACTAACAGAGTCCCATTGCGCAGACGCTTCACAGATTTCAGTGTTCCTGCAATTCCCTCAAGACCCTTGTGGATGTAAAAGGGAGAAACTCTCTCAAAGCTACCTTCCTTCCGTTTGACAATCAAAAACACATTCTGGATATCAGCATGTGCTCTGTTACGACAGTCTGATAAATCTCTAGTAACACCAGGCGCTGGAGGACTCGCAGCACGAAGTCGCTTTTTCGATTGGGTGTGTTTTCCTACCAGTGGCCCACCCAATCCACTGGTAGGGGGAAACGTAGAGGTCGAAGGGTCCATTGTGGTCCCACGAGCAGCTAGGGAACTAAAGGTCCGCTCAGACAGAGCCCCGCGTGCCTGAGTAAGCCTTATACAACTGGGGTGCGGCAGGTGCCCCAGAGGTTGCCCGCTTGCGACTGTTCCACCCCAACAGCCATGCATCTTATAGGCGCGCAGCACACCATAAGATTGAGGGGTTTTTATAGAGGTTTACCTTCCTCGCAATCCAGGCGGTCAAGCCAAGATTACCATTCCCCGCAGCATACAACATTCCACCGCTGCGCCATGCGGTGGTCGCTGAAGCATGTCCGGGGTTTACGGTGACAGGAGACTGGTGGCGCTGACCAGTCCCCAGCTCAGGACCCCGGGGTCGCCAAGCCCGTACTCAGCAAATGAATGCTGAGCCCCTGGGGGGTGGAAGGCGGGAACACCTGCAACGTAATATACTTTACTGAAGGCATAGGTCTCTAAAACCCGTATCTTGTGAAGGAGCCTAAGGGAACGGCGTTCATGTTCAAGGTTCGCCCAGTGAACACGACTCGTAACCTCACGCCAATTAAGAGTCGCCATTTTGATCGAATTGCTATCCACTAAGATCCTTAAGGTCTTATGGCGATCGACGAACGTCGTCCAAAGAATGACGACTTGATCTAAGCCTCTCAACCGTAGGAACGTGCATTTACGATCATTAATGTGAGCTCCAGCAAGACGACAAAATGAATCCAATATATCCTTAAGCCTCAGTATGTCCTGGACATGTCGTACTAAAACCATGACGTCATCGGCGTATGCACGGACCGATAAAAGTTCCCCCAACATAGTCCAGCCACGTAATGGCATGGTGAGGCGGCGAAGTAAGGGCTCTAAGAACAAGGCAAAAAGTGACATTGATGAGGGGCTTCCCTGGGGTAAAGCCCGTCTGATTGATATCTGGGAGGGTAGGGTGACCGTTCACAATGCGAATGCGCACAGGTTGCCCGAACTGTTAAAGGAAATCGTCACCTTAGCGTGCGCGAGTAATGAGTGGATAGGCAAATATCTGTTAGGCACATTACTTATGTAGATTGTGGACAGTTGGGAATGTGGGTGTCACGGGAAGCGTGCAAGGGATGTCCCTGCAGTCCGCTATTGATCTGTGTCCTCGGTGGCTCAGATGGCTAGAGCATCTGCCATGTAAGCAGGAATTCCCGAGTTCGAGTCCCGGTCGGGACACACATTTTCAGCTGTCCCAATCGAGGTATATCAACTACACCTGTCCGCAGCTCAGGGTTCCAATTACTTATCATTCGTTCACAATCACCGAAACAAAGATGCCGGTAAAAAGGCGAGTTAAGACCTGTCGAGCATCATTATTAAAGCCGACAGCGATGAGCATCCTCGTGTAAAAATCATGGCTGACACGGTCAAACGCTTTTTGCAAATCAAGAAAAAGCAAAGCCCCTGGGATATTAGCGGCAGCCGCCACCGAAATTACATCGCGACATTCGAGAACAGAAGTCACTATCGTGCGTCCAGGCATACAGCTTTGGAGGGTAGCAATAATGGTATCGATCAGCTTAGAGAGACGGATATTAATCGCTCGAGCGACAATTTTATAATAGAAGTTAAGGAGAGTAATAGGACGGAGGGAATCAATTGCAGGGTGACCCGTGGACTTCGGGAAGAGGACCAGTTCACCTTCCTGAAAAGGAGCAGGAAGTGAGACTCCCCGCATCACTTCATTGACCATTGACGTTAAGGTATCACCAATGAATGGCCAAAACTGAACATAAAACTCCTTAGGAAAACTAATCCAGGCGACGTGCGGGACAGAGATCCTGTAACAACATCGTATATATTATCCTTGTTGAAAGGGACGCAGAAAGGCGTCATTTAATTGAGGAGTGACGACGCGATGCAGCAAGGACGTAAAGTCGTCGAGAAAGTTTTCAGCCGGGACATAGGTATCGTACAGAGCAGTAAAATATGAGTAAATAAAGTCGGAAATGTCACGGTGAGAGGTGAACATGCGGCCGTCAGTGGTTGTGAGGGAGGCAAGGCACACGCGTTTCCGGCACGCCCGTAAACGGACTAGATGGTATAGTGACGTCGATTCGCCTTGTAAAAGGGAACGTGGTTGAGACCTCGTCCGCAATCCCTCCATTTGAATGCATTTGAGCTGCAGCAGTTTGGCTTTGATGCGCTGTACATCAGTAACCCGTAGGGGAGCATGGGTAGGACTATAGTACAGTTGACCTAAGACCGAGTAGTAAAATTCTTATTTCGTCCATCGTCTGCCACCTTCACAGCTCGAAAACGCAAGAGAGCCCTACGGATTTGTGGTTTAGCATGCGGTGTCCACCATGCTACAATAGACAAGTACCGGTCCATAGTACGAGAACAACAAACTCTTGCGTCCTCCAGGACGACACCAAGAGAGCTATATTGCAAATAGGCTATATTGAGCATCCCGGGAGGACGAAACAATTTTACCAGTTGCTGTTCGTAATTAAACGTGACGGCCACGGCGCAATGATCAGTAAAACAGGTTGGTATCACATCATCACCCAGAAGTTGCCCACACAAGGAATCGGAAAGGTAAAAGCGGTCGAGGCGACAGCTAGATGTGGGAGTAAAGTATGTATGTCGCACAAGTGCAGAATAGCGAGAAATCCACACGTCACGCAGGCGCAAGGAGCGCACCAGGTCCTCGAGTTCTTTACTGAAATTAAAATTAGGAGACTGAACCGCCGGCCGTAGAACACAACTGAAGTCTCCACCTTAGATAATCTTTGTTGGGGATTTACAAAGCAGGTAAATGAATTCTTCTTTATAGAAACTCGAACATGCGGTAGTACGACCTGTGCCAGAAGGGGCATAAAGAAGGAGTAAACTGAGATCACAAAACGTGCACCCGATCCCCTTTCCACTGTCGAGTAGTTAGAAATCCATCAACGGAATGCCTTCCCTACAAAACAAGGCAGTGCCCGTAGAAAGTTCGGAAGCCACATTAAAAAAAGGTTGAGAACCCATAAATAGAAAACTAGTCGAATAAGACTTCCTGCAAAAAAAAAAAAAAAAAAAAAAAAAAAACATCTGCCCCAGATTGATATAAACTGTCGCAAAGCGGCGAGCCGAAGCTCGGAACATATTCTGTTAATATTCAGAGTAAGAAATGTGTATTCTTGCATGGAAGTTCAACCCAGAAAGAAGAAGAAAGAACGGTAGAGATCCGTCAGTTGACGGAGCAACATACAAGTAACAATACCAGAATCAGTCGCTGAACCAGAGAGAGAAGAACTACGGAACAGAACCCTCATCTTACCACTGCTTTTTCTTCGGCCATGATGCGGCTCCCTGTGGCTGTTTACGGATTCTACTGCGGCTCCGCGGCGCCGACGCTGACGCGTTCGGTAGCGTGGGAGCATCATGTAGATATTCCGTTTCAGATTGCGAGGGAGAGGCCTCTACAGCCCACTCGTCCGCAGACGTGGGTTCACGGAGGGACGGTTGGTGAATAACAACGGGATCCACTGGCTCTTGAGAATCAATTAGTTGTTTCATGGGAAAAGGCATGACCCAGAGGAGACAACATGTCGCAGAGGGGGGATGGGAAGCAGAGTCGACAGGAGAAGTGTCCGAGAGAACCGGTGAAGACACGTGGGAACCGGAAGCAAGTTCCTTCACGGGTGTCTCCGAAGGGGTGGCCGCGTCAACAGGAACAACGCCAGATAAGGTGTCAGGGATCTCCTGCAGAAGCGTAAAAGTTCAGTCTGAGATCCCTGCGGGAGAAGATCAGCTAAAGTCAATTTATTACGCTGTTCCTATGTAGGTTTTAATACCACCAGACGCCGCTGACAACTAGTACGGAAATGGCCGGTTTGATTACAATAATAACATCTTCCTACTTGGCCACTGTACGTAATATGGACACTATAACCACATACCTGCAGTTGAGAAGGAATATGTTTTTTGACCACCATTTC
Organism: Schistocerca piceifrons; assembly: GCF_021461385.2. NCBI lineage: Eukaryota > Metazoa > Arthropoda > Insecta > Orthoptera > Acrididae > Schistocerca > Schistocerca piceifrons. The sequence goes on from NC_060139.1 coordinate 671,582,305, forward strand.
CACCGATGGAATACCACTATAGACCCGTAGGCGGTGCCAGCGTTCCTTTCGATTATGACGTATTTCCCCATAAGGAAGCAAAACGGGCCTCAGAAAACAGTCGTCTATCTAGGGCGGAAGGGTAAACACCCGGGAATTTGCATATATCACTTCTGCATTCGCCAAGAGAACCATACTAGTGGAACCATCGCGGTGCGTAAAGTGTACCTGAGAACCGTGACAAGAAAGTATCCTATCAACCTGTAGCGGGTCAAGAAACTTAACAAAAAAGACATGTAATTCGCTGTCAAAATATGCAGTATGCACTTGATCAGTAGTGACTTTAATTTGTAAGTAGGCTGTTTAGGTTTTTTTATTGGTAACGCCACCTCTGTATGAAAATCACTGGCTGTGCTGTGTGCAGTCTGTGGCTGCTTTGCATTGTTGTAATACTCGCCATTGTAGTGTTAGGCAGCTGGCTGCGAACAGCGCGTAGCGTTGCGCAGTTGGAGGTGAGCCGCCAGCAGTGGTGATTGTGGGGAGAGCGATGGCGGAGTTTTGAAATTTGTCATGAACTGCTATATTTATATATGATGATATCAAGGTAAATACATTGTTTGTTCTCTATTAATATCTTTCATTTGCTAACTATCCCTATCAGTAGTTAGTGCCTTCCATAGTTTGAATCTTTTATTTAGCTGGCAGTAGTGGCGCTCGCTGTATTGCAGTAGCTTGAGCAGCGAAGATTTTTGTGAGGTAAGTGATTTGTGAAAGGTATAGTTTAATGTTAGTCAGGGCCATTCTTTTGTAGGGAATTTTGAAAGTCAGATTGCGTTGAGCTAACAAAATATTGTGTGTCAGTTTAAGCACAGTCATGTAGAATTGTTCTAAGGGGACGTTTCATATGTCGACCCTTAGCCTAGGATACCTCACTGGAATCTTCTGATTTTTTCTTGTAGTTTGTGTAATTAGTGTAGATTTTGTTTATTGCTAGCGCGTAATTGTAGAGAAAATCTCCTTTGTAGTTGCAGACTTTCATTGTTGTACAGTAAAACAGTTGTGGCATGCATGTAGATTTGCACCAAGTATTTCGCAGCTGCAATTAACTAGATATTATTTTCAGTGCTATGTTAATGTGTTCTCTTATTTTTGATCTTCAAATTGTGTTTTTCTGTGTTGTCGTGTGAAATACTGTGACAATAATGGCGTGTGAAAAACGTAATACTAGGCTCCAAAGTAAACTGAGAAATGACAGTGAAAATGAAAGCAGTGTGTTAGCGCCACCGAGTAATGAATTAACTGATGTTCAAAGTAGTAATTTGGTAATTGTGCATAGGGAAATGGAGCGGGCTGCAAACAATGGTGTAGACAGTGAAACAGGTAGTGAACAGGGAAGCATTATCGATCGATCGGTCGGCAACAGCTCGCCTCAGAAATCCGAAATGACAGGACACAATTTCGCAAATCTGTAGATTCAGGTTTTGGGTCATCACCGTTTTCTCAAATAAGTCAAGACACATTTTCTGCTTGTCAAAATGTGAATGTTGCCGGTGCAAATGCACTGCCGAAAAGCGTAGAGAAACAGATTCCAGACACTAATACATTATTATTGCAATTAATGCAACAAATGGAACAAAATCAGAGACAAATTGGACAAAATCTTAAAAAGTTAGACACAGTGGAACAAAATCTTAAAAAGTTAGACACAACGGAACAACATCAGAGACAAACACAGCAACAGTTAGACACAATGGAACAAAATCTTAAAAAGTTAGACTCATTGGAACAAACACTTGAACAAACACGTGAAGATTTAACTACTGAGTTACATAACATTGAATCGAAATGTCAAAAAGTCTGTAATGACGTAAAAACGCAAATTTGTGAGCATTTTCAACCTATTTTTTCGCGGCATGAAAATGCATTACAGAATCACGAAGCAGCCATAAAAGAACTGCAAACCATTGTTCATGAAAATCATGAGACCTTGTGGGCTAAAATTGACTCAGTTGCATCTACCGATTCGGTTACGCAACTTGCAAAAACTCAGGAAAACTTAAAGGACACAGTAGATTCGATTTCAACACAAATGGACACTCTGAAACTTAGTTCAGAAAAACACACTGAGGAAATGTGTTCACTATCGGAGAAAGTAGCCGAACTTTCGGATCAGGTCACTAACTTATCTACAAAGGTAGATGATGATCTGAATGACACAAGACCTGTAGCCTTCACTGACACAGAAGAGTATGAACAAATTAGAAAATTCAAACAGAATCAAAATCAAATCAATACACAGTACAAAAGAGAAATCCGGGAGGTAGAAGATCAGCTGACACAGGTAATACAAGAATTACGTATTTCAGAGGATACTCGCACCCCAATACGGGAAGAGGGACACAGAAATACGGAACAGCCACAAAATAATAACACAGGGCATTTCGGAAGTTATGAAAGAAATTGGCAATGTGCACCGAATTTTGAGATGGAACGGCCGACACGACCTAACAATGACCGATATGCGACTCGGCGACATGATGATTTTGACTATAAGCTGTTCATTACTACACGAAAATTGAAAACATTTAAGAATTCTGGCAACGACATTCATCCACAAGCATGGCTCCATCAATTCTCGCATTGTTTTCCTCCCAACTGGTCGTTAGAACACTGATTAGAATTTATGTGTGGCTACTTGGAGAATGAACCAGCTGTAAGAATGCGATCGGTAATTCAAGATTGCCACAGTGAAGGAGAGTTTTACCGTGCCTTCCTCTCAGCATATTGGTCTCAAGCTACACAAGACCGTGTAAAACATAGCATCATGATGATGAAACACTTTGAACAATCTGAATTTTCCAGTCTTGTCAAATATTTTGAAGACATGTTGCATAAGAATCAATATCTTTCAAACCCATACAGCCCCTCAGAACTCATCCGCATTTGCTTCATTTGCTTACTCAAATTACCTGAACATTTACGACATATTATTTTAGCAGGATGTTGCAAAGACGACATTGAAGCTTTTCAGGGACTGTTACAAGAATTAGAAATTGACTCAGACAGTCGCGGGATGCGAAAACAGGGAAACAATCACTACAGGTCACATCCGTCACAATTCCATGACGACAGAAATGATAACTGGACGCGACAAGGCTATTCTCACAACACAAATCGTGACCAAAACAGACACCACCCGTATGACAACCGTTGGCAGAGTAGTAATAACTACAGGGAAAGATCACCTCTCCGTGGTAATGACTATCACAGAGACAATAAGAGAAACAGACAGTATGGGAACCAAAATAAATACTATCAAGGGAGACAGAATAACTTTAGACGCAACGGACCAGCGCGCAGTTACGATTCAAGGAGAAATTATCCATCATGTGACCGACAAGAAAGAAACTATGGAATCTACCGACATGACGACAGACGATATGATCGTAACGACAGACCTGAATTGCATCAGAACTGGCGGGATTCAAACAGAGCAGGGCCCTCTCGTCACGGTGAATTTGTAGAAGTTAGGTCTCCTAATCCCAATAACGACGCGCGCCAACAAAGGAACAGACAATGATTCGCACCGCAGGCAGCCACCTGCGCCGGCTGGCTCAGAGAAAAATAACACAGACGCTAACCTTGAGAAAAGATTTAACATTCCTTACCGACATATAAAACATGACAATTGCTTTTCAGTTGAAACTCTGCGTACTAGAAAGAGTAAAGGTTTACACCACATTTCACATGTAAAACCGTTTATTGAAAGATAATCTGCTTTTTAACTTTGTCATTGCCATAAAACTTTTCACTTCACATTTCTAGTATGCTTTGTCAGACTTAAGAAACTGTTAACATGCAACAATGTTTGAAGTTAAATATCCAGTCTAGAACATAGGGAACATTTTTAAACAGAAATTACGAATGCATTGTTATAGTGAACAGACGACAAAGTGTTGTATTTGTACATTCTTGCTTGTTAGTTGCACGATTACGTAACGACTATCAGGCTTACATACTTAGGACACATACTGGTACTGCTAATGAGATTTTAATGCAACATTTTGGTTTACTTGAAAATACATTCTGGGTTTAATGTACTTTCTGTGAGATACCAGACGACACAGTGGTTAGTTTAAGTGACAACTACACGGTTTTATCACGACGCTACTAATGAGTGACAATTTACAATGTTGCTTTTGCGGTGTATCTGTTTTATATCTGCACAGTTTTTCTGAATTCTTCTGGAAATCAAAACATGTTTTATTAGTAACTTTTGTGGTATAGCTACAAGGAGACAGCCTTTTCCATAGCACAACAATACGTTACAGCACAGTACTTTCTTCATCACAACAATAAGCGTAATAACTAAGATATCTCTACGCAAAGCATTTCACTTTTGTTTATCATGAGGTAAGTACATTGGCTTCTGCAGAACTTAGCTTTCGGAGGAAAATAACTATGACACTTCCACAGAGATTATCTTACAACAAGATGCACATTTAGTGCTACAGGACACGCATTTCAGTGATTAATTTTGTACTTAAAACATTTATTTTTAAAGATTTTTGAATTACAAAGAAAGTTTTCCGTGATACATTTCATTCCATTGCTGTAATCTGTAACACCTGAGGGTATAATTACATTAATCCTCAGGGGGGTACACGCTTACTTTGTGTACCATGTGTGTGGCAACCACAAGGAACCCTAGCTAATATGGCATTTGCTTATACAACTTTACACATCGGTACCATATTTCTCTAACACACAAATTACACAGCTATCTGATCATTTAACAGAGAAAGAAACTTTTTTTTACTACAACAGTGACAGATGTTTAAGTAATTACACAGTTGGATAACTTCAAACTTATAAAATTGTATTTTGTCAGTACTTTGTGGAATGTTCATATTTTTTCGGAACCATTGTGAAACTATGAGAGCTTTGAATGTCGTATTTGTTATGGGATCATGATTTTTAAAGTACATTTGAGGTAGATGACACTATTGAAATGAGCAGAGAATATTTTTTAGGTTTTGACATTAATGCAGAAAGCTACAACGTTTTTGAGATTTGACTGAGGTGTAATGATGTTATTTTTACGACGACGATGTGTATTATGCTGTTGAGGTATGTTTATGATCAATAAGCTGATGTTATATGAGGAATCTGATTATGCTATGTAGTTATTATGTGTTGATGAATACGAATATGTATATGTGTAATAAGGTAAGGAATAATGAATAGCGGGTAGGGACTCTTGATTTGTGAAAAAGGATGTTGGAAACCAAGAATCGTACTTTAAGAGTTATGAAATGTGTGTATATGAGTGAATGTATCACAATGCTGGCAAAAATTTTTTGGACACTGTTATATTTATAGGGTTTTGTTTCTACAGATTTGCAACGCTAATTCTTGACCTGTGAAATATTTTTATATGAGACTGTCACAGTAGCGGAAACTGCTGTCGTAAATATTTCCGTAAGAAAGTTAAGTGACCACCTGCACGTAATGCGTCACGGGCACCCACCTGGGCGACGGCCGCCCGAAGAAAAAAAGCCATTAGCCTTTCAGCGGCACAGGTAGAAAAAAAAAGGGGAGGCCATTATCCTCGCATTTTTATGCTTTGGTTTGCGTAATTACTTATTTCATTTGACATCTGTTTTTCAGCTGTGTTGCAGCATTGGTTTCATAAAATAAAATTAAATGCATTTGCTAATGTGAACACTTTCTGTCAACAGATGTATTAAATAATAATTTTGTGATCCACATTCTTCAAAAAAGGAGCACTTGGAAAGGAAAGAACAATAAGAAGGGACTAGTAACAGTAACTGCATACATAATATTCTTTTCAAGTACATGGTAATATTTCTTTTACAATAAGTTGTTGTGGTGCACCACTTTAATTACATAGACATTAAGATGTGAATATACATTTCCCTTATCTGCATTGTTGTTTTTACTGTAATATTTTTTGTGCTTGAGCTTTGTCATGCTTAGGTATACGTCATAGCATTTACTGCTGCTGTTTGCCAGGCATAGTGTTACTGAATTTGACTTTGTATTACTCTGTTAAGCTTTTCTTGTTGCTGCACATTGGCTCATATTAGTTGTAATTTTGCATTTTTTCTGTTAATTTAGATTTACTGTAGCTTGCTTTGTGATTTTCCATTTTTTTTATTGCTGTTTATATTAATTGTTTTATGTGCTGCTGCATTGCCTCGTCCCTTAGTTTAGCATCTGAGCTCAGTAGATTTAAGTTAGCTTAAGAGGGGGTAGCCTGTAAGAGAATGAGTTGCAATGAATTTGAAGAAATGCACTGAGAGGCTATACGAGAAAAGTACGGGAAGGAGGTATAGATAGGACCTTTTGGGAATAATGATGAATGAAGGGAGATCTCCAAGAAGTAAAGGAAGTTTTGTTGTAAAGCAAACCCTGTCCTTTCCTTGTATTATTCCGCTATATGTTTGTGTACCCTTGGGTATTTATGTTTTTCCTGTATTTATATGTTTATCTGATAAGACTTATGTTGTAGAATTTTTCTAATACTAAGCTACATTCACTATGATGAGGGATACTGTTATCCTCAAACATAATTTCCATTTATAATATTTTATTTTCTTTGTAAAGATGTTTAGACATTAATTATTCTGTTTTGTTTTAATGCTCATGTTTGAGGTTGATGTTTCAAAAGTTATTCTGATCTTTTATATATTTACTTATGTCATAATTCCTGTAACATTGATGTATCTGTCTATTTCTATTCTTTTGTAAAGCCTGTTTTACTACAAATGTTATCTGTATTGTTATGTTCTTTAATGATGTATTCTGTACCTTTGTTATTGTATTCTCATGTTATAAAATTGTAATTGACACCAGTTTAACAAACTAAGTAACTTGTAAGCATTCATTTCACTGCACACATTTCCGTTGGTCATAGTATATGGACAATATGTGAGAAGTAGGGACTGATAGTGTTTGCATGTGTGTTAATGATTCAGCAAGGGACTGGATAACAGCACTGCTGAATCTAAGGACAATTCCAGAAACTTTGTGAGTGCACAAGTGGTGATTATGGACTTGCTATATTGTCCGCAAGACTCTTCGATGGTGATTGTGCACCTGCACATTTGCAACAGATGGCTGCTGGCCGTCTCTACAAGGACTACAGTGGGTCTACATCTTTGATGATCCATCAATACCATTATTTCTACAAGGACTGCAGTGGGTCTGCACCTCTGATGGCCCACCAATACCGTAATCTCTACCAGGACTACAGTGGGTCTGCTCTGTGATGACCTACCTACCAATATTCTTCAAAACTTCGACTGACTCTGCTGTGGGTTTGCTCTGTTGTGGCGCATTACCTGTCTGCACGTCAAGAGTCAGTACTGTCTTTCCATTGGAAGGACAACACTACTTCTTCAAGACAGCATGGAAATCCACTACTTCTGTGTGCATTTTCTTTTACTGCTCAGACTTTGAGAAAAACACTGCAATTTTACTGTGATGAATGATGAGGACTGTCTTTATGGACTGTGAGAAAAGGTTAGCTTTTGACCAACATTGTATCAATAAGTGTGTGCATTTGATTTCTTTGTTATTGTAATTATGAAAAATTTTATCAAATCATTATTGGCCACTGCCCAAAACAAATTTATAAAATTTTTTTGTGGGGAGCATGGGGGCTATGTAAGTAGGCTGTTTGGGTTTTTTTATTGGTAACGCCACCTCTGTATGAAAATCACTGGCTGTGCTGTGTGCAGTCTGTGGCTGCTTTGCATTGTTGTAATACTCGCCATTGTAGTGTTAGGCAGCTGGCTGTGAACAGCGCGTAGCGTTGCGCAGTTGGAGGTGAGCCGCCAGCAGTGGTGGATGTGGGGAGAGAGATGGCGGAGTTTTGAAATTTGTCATGAACTGCTATATTTATATATGATGATATCAAGGTAAATACATTGTTTGTTCTCTATTAATATCTTTCATTTGCTAACTATCCCTATCAGTAGTTAGTGCCTTCCATAGTTTGAATCTTTTATTTAGCTAGCAGTAGTGGCGCTCGCTGTATTGCAGTAGCTTGAGCAGCGAAGATTTTTGTGAGGTAAGTGATTTGTGAAAGGTATAGTTTAATGTTAGTCAGGGCCATTCTTTTGTAGGGAATTTTGAAAGTCAGATTGCGTTGCGCTAACAAAATATTGTGTGTCAGTTTAAGCACAGTCATGTAGAATTGTTCTAAGGGGACGTTTCAAATTGCATCGACTAACCTGCCATGTATCTCCAAAGAACCGGGCTGAACGTGATGCGTGGATTTGTCGAAGCTGAAGCTGACAGTACCTGTACGTGGAAATTTCGTGGGAACCATGGTAGCTATCACGGCGCGAGACGACGCCGCGACAGGAAGGGCCGCACGAACACCAAACACTAGCCGACAACCAGCGATGCGACGCGCATGGAGACCAACACGACACTAAACGGACACGAGGAAAACACGCAGCGTTACAGTAGAGGCGAAGCTAGTGACACAACCTAGTCGCCCGACGCGCGAAGCAGGAATGACCACCTAGACCACCGGGACATCTACGTAGCAAGTAGTGGCTAGAAAAAATCACTATGAGGATAAGAACCCCATACTTATCAAAGTGGTGGTGGTGAAAAAGAGGTGTAGCCTAGAATGCGCAAATACCCCGAATTTATTCATCCAGTATTTGAGAACGTGAGCACTTAGTGACCTGCAACAAACTTTACACATAATTTCCAGACTTTAGCGCCTAGGACCGCTCGGCCACACCGGCCGGCGAAAACTCGTACAAAACGACGAAAGAAAGAAAGTTTATCGATTATTACCTTTTCGCTGTTCATGCAGTAAAAGTGTCGCATGAGACATGACGATTTAATTTAAAACTTCTTTACTATTAACTTTATGCGCTGTATGTTTTATAGACAGTATTCACTTATAACACAGAATGTACTTGCAAAATTAAGTCATTGTACCACACATGGTTCAGGATATATGAGGTCATAAACATTGAGCTGTATGAAAACGAAAGGGCAGAACGAAATTAGCTACAGTTCAAAGTAGAGGAGACTGGGGTTGGGGAAGATGGGCAGACAGAGGGGGAAGGAGGAGATAGACAGAGAGGGGGGAGGGTAGATGGACAGAAATGAAAGACGAGGAAATTGATGGAGAGGGTGAGGAGGAGATTGGCAGAGAATGGTAAAGGGAGGAGATGGACAGACAGAAGGGGAGGCGAAAATGACACAGAAGAAGGAAAGAAAGGGAGACGAACAGAGAGAGTAGAGAGAAGGAGGCAGACGAGAAAGGAAACAGGAAGGGTTGGACATGATGGACAGAGAGTGAGGAGGAGGAGACTGACAGAGAGAGAGGGATGAGGAAGTGGGTGGAGAGAGGCGGGAGTTGGAGGCGGACAACAGAGAGAGAGAGGGGAGAGGCAGAGATGGACCTAGAGGGGGTGAGTAGGAGATAAAAGAGGCGGAGGAGATAGTGGGGACGAAGCACTGGACAGAAGGTGGTGGAGGGGAAGCAAGAGATGGGCAGAGGGAGAAGAAAGGAGGAGATGGGCTAATAGGAGATGGGAAAAGATACATACCCGGTCAATAGTGTGACGAGGTAGTAATATTTGCAGAAAATACATTACTGAAGGCGACAACTGTTGTGACCGAATTTCGACTGAATGTCGGGAAGGATTCAAAAGGAACCCGATGAAGCTTGGTCGAACGGACTGAAACCGACCACTGTGCGTCGACGAATGGGAACAGAAAAGCCAAAAGATGAGGAAAAGTGAAGAGGGCACTACAGATAAACCAGGTCCAACGAATAATCCAGAGAGAGTAAAAGGTGCGACGCAGCGACATTGGATGCCGAGAGTGAACTGTGCGTTACGACGACGAGACGGTAGCGAAACAAACGACACGGATATCGCTGAATGGTGCGTGGCGCCACTGCAAGGCAATGTTACTGCTGAAAAAGTTAGCAGCTCCGCTAGCGGCTGATATGGGATCCGAGGCTGTCTGGTAGGCCTGGCCGGGAGATCAGATTCCTAACCCTTAAAATGGCCACACATGGGCGAAAGTACTGACGACGATGCTACCGTAAATACGTATTCCAGCCCTCTTTGTCATCGTTACGTGGTGGAAAAGTGGGTGGGCTGCTCCCCGTTTGGGAAGTGACCACTTCTTGTACTGGAAAGCTAAAGTGTATCAGCAGTTGATCCTAAAGAAACTGAATTTATTATTGGTGCAACTCACTTTCTGCTTAGGTTGTTGCTGTTGTTGAAACTACTGTTGGAACTACTGTTACTATTGCTGTCCAAAGAGTTTCACAAGCCTGACTTCCATTGAAATCTTCTAATCTTTTATCTCGTCGCCAGTTTTTGATGTGACCGGCATTCGAGCGAATATCGGAAGCGAGTTAAAAGAAACCGGGTAATATTGGTCTGGAACCGCCATTAGCGAATCGACCACTGAAAAAAGTAAAAGACAACGAACGAGGAAATGGACGAGTGGAGTCCGCGCTACAAATAAGCAGAGTCCGCCGGGTAAACCAGAGAGAGAAAACGTGAGAGTAGCGAAATCAGAGACCTAGAATCAACGGTGCGTTACGACAGCGAGACAATACAGAAGCGAATGCACCACTAAGCTCAGCATCGCTGCGCGGCGGATGTTATATGACGAGCGCGGGCTCCAGTGTAGATTGGTGTGTGTAGCACGGGAAGGCGACGCGGCAGATGGAGCTCCATGTAGTGGCCGAGGTAAAATTCTGTACTCTTCCTTAAAATGTTTTTTATTTTTAACCAAACAATTTTCTTAAATTTTTATTAATTACTATTTCAAATAACACAGCTATGTTTGGCTGATTACCAAACGGATAAGTACCTAATACTTTTTAAGTGCATTTACATCTATATTGTTCCAGCCACTGTCAAATGCATGGTAGAGGTTATCTTTTACTATAGCAGCTATGAGGGCTTCTTACTATTCCATTTGTATATGGAGTGCGAGATGAATTGTTGATTAAACGTTTCTGTACATACAGTAATTAGTCTAATCTTGTCTTCGCAGTCCCTGTGGATGTGATACGTTGTTGTTGTGGTTTTCAGCCCAAAGACTGGTTTGATGGAGCTCTCCACGCCACTCTATCCTGTGCAAGCCTCTTCATCTCGCCGGCCAGAGTGGCCGAGCGGTTCTAGGCGGTACAGTCCGGAACCGCGCAGGTTCGAATCCTGTCTGGGACATGGATGTGTGTGATGTCCTTAGGTTAGTTAGATTTAAGTAGTTCTAAGTTCTAGGGGACTGATGACCTCAGATGTTAAGTCCCATAGTGCTCAGGGCCATTTGAACCTCTTCATCTCTGAATAACTAATGAAGCCTACATCCGTTTGAGCCCGCTTACTGTATTTGTCTTTTTGCCCCTCACCATTATTTTTGCTCCCCCTCCCTCTCCTTCCCTCATACGTACACTTCTGTCCAATAGTAAACTGATACTGATGGTTCATTGATGTCTCTGAATATGTGTTACCAACCGATCCCTTCTTGGGGTCGCTCTACAAGCAATGTCATCCGAGACAAAAATACAAATCGCCGCCCTTTAGGAATATATGTACTTATTTTTTATTTTCAATAAAAACCAGATCATTTTATTTAAATGTTAACAAAAGCATAAATTTAGGCTTCCACGACACAGAAAAAGAGGAAAGCCCCGCCTTCATTGGAACGATGGAGGAAACATCGAACGAGAAAGAAATTTTGATGCGAAAGACGCCGCATGGTGTAGAAAACTCGCTCGAAAAAGAAAAGGATTTAGAAATAAACATACAGCATTGCTAATCAAGCAGTACACAAAAGCAGAAATGAAAAAAATACCTGTACCTAGCCACAAACTATAGCAACAATTTTTTTACCTTTTTAAATGCCAATATTTAAAAATAAATACGGACATCAACTACGTTAAAACCACGAAAAACATTCTTTCTTGCTACAAATTCTTCAGACTTTTTTATTACATCTTTTAGATATACTTGATCAGCAGTTTCATACTCTGTAGCCAAAATGGCCAAACCATTAAGTCGATTTTGGTCGTAGTGGAATGGAAAACGTTCTTAGTTAATTTTAACTTAGAGAAAGTCACTTCACCACTAGCTACAGTTTTTGGTATTGTTAGCAGTATTCCTGACGCAATGGTAAGATTTGGGGCAAAATTTAACATTGCAGTGCAGCTCAGTACACAGATCAGGCTTTGTTTTTTGCACAAAAGTGCAGATGCTACTAAAATTTCCTCTGCTAGCTCTACACCATTATTGTCAACAGAAAAACCATCAGTTAAAATACATTCTAAATACTTATAGTCTTTTAGAAGTATTTCTTCGACTGTAGTATTTAAATTGTATATATGATACAAGTGATAAAAATAGTTACTATGAATACTAAGATGTTCAAATCAAGCCTCTAGTGCGTTTAGTGCTTGATCGGCTGGAAAAAATGGTCATTTGCGGGTAGGATTCGGTCTCTGATGGTTCCGGACGTTCTTTATTATGCATATAGACAGTTCATCCTTACCTGGAATAGAGAATATCAATGATTTTTGCCGTTTGTCGACATTGGTACTAACAAGATATCGGTCCCTGGAGCTCCAAAAACTTTCGAGAAAATTTAATTTAAAGTTTGAAGTCCCATAACAAACGACTAAAGAATGCTTCTTTTTTAGTGTGATATAATTACAAATTAATACTTTTCAGATTTTTTACTTTAGCTGTACTAGGAAGCATTGCTTTTTGTTAAATTTCGTGATTCAACCTATGGGTTTTAATTAGTAAGTTTGCGAGTATCAAAATATGTGACACAGCTGGCTGCATAACTTCATTGCATTGACTTAGAACTTTCACTTTTTTACACCTCCAAAGGATCGTAGACCTTAATATCAGACACAAATTTCAACCTGATAAGTATACCCGTTGTTGTGGAAAATGGTTTTTAACAGTCTGACAGACATACGGACAACAAAGTAACCCTATAAGGATTGATTTTTTACCGGTCTGGGTACGAAACCGTAAAAGAGTATTTTAAATTGTTCTTTGGGATCTTTGATGCGTTCATTCCATGCTTCATATAAGCAGTAATTTTTTTTTCTACTAACGCGATTTCATGTTGTTGTTGATCCAAAATTAGCCTCCACTTCAGTTCCCGTACAAAGTTCATTTTTATTCGTAATAGCTTCATCAAACGGCGAATCGTATAGAAGATTTGTAAAACATATTTAGTAGTTTTGTAGAAGGTCGCATGCAAAGGCTAGATCAAAATCTTTTGTACGCATCAACTTGCTTATTGGGTTAATGAAATTATTTTACACAAAATAACTAATAAATGCAAGAGCTTCAGTTGTTTCATACACTTTAATAAACCCATGGCCTACTCTCTTATCAAATTATCAATTTCTCGGCTGTCATAAATCCATGCTTAGTAAATTATCGCACACCTCTGCCAATTGAGATCTAGTGTCAGTCAGTGGTTTACAAGGTGAACTTTCTACATGTTTTAAAAAGAAGTGACCAACGAAAAGCACATGTTGTATAACTGTATAAGGGAACAGAATGAATCTGATAAAATTTCTAGTTTATGTGATGAATGGCAGCTAGCTCTAAATACAGAAAAGTACGAAAAACACACCCGTAATGTTCGAAGGTAGCGTTAGCAATGTGCTGCTTGACACAGTCACATCGATTAAATATATATACATAACGTTGCTAACGTTGCAAAGCGACATGAAACGGAACGATCATATAAATATTGTAGCAGGGAAGGCGAATGGTCGACTTCTGTTTATTGGAAGAATTTTAGGGATGTTTGGTTGATCTTCCCCTGGAGGTGTAAGTAAGCTGTTTAGGGTTTTAGGTTGGTAACTCCCGTAGCGCTCTGTATGAAAATCACTGACTGTGCTGTGTACAGTCTGTGGCTGGTTGGCATTGTTGGAATATTCGCTATTGTAGTGTTGGGCTGCTGGATGTGAACAGCGTGTAGCGTTGGACAGTTGGAGGTGAGCCGCCAGCAGTGGTGGAAGTGTAGAGAGAGATGCCAGAGTTTTGAGAGGTTACTATAAGCGGACGATCTGGATGTGTGTCCACCAGAAAAAGGCAATGTGTAAAGATGGAGGTCATGAAATGATGACTTTTGAACGTTATGAAGGTAAATACATTGTTTGTTCTCTATCAAAATCTTTCATTTGCTAACTATTCCTATCATAGTCATTGCCTTCAGTAGTTAGAATCTTTTATTTAGCTGACAGTATTGGCGCTGGCTGTATTCCAGTACTTTGAGTAACGAAGATTTTTGTGAGGTAAGTGATTCATGAAAGATATAGGTTATTGTTAGTCAGGGCCATTCTTTTGTAGGGATTATTGAAAGTCAGATTGCGTTGCGCTAAAAAATATTATGTGTCAGTTTAGTGTCGATCAGAATAGGTAAAGAGCAAAATGTCTGAGTACGTTTAGTTCTGCTCAGCTGTCTCTGTATCAAATAACTTAGAAGTTTACCAGCACAGCAAATCATAATTTTCCAAGGGGGACGTATCAGAGGGAAGGCGACGTTCTTTTCAAGGAAAATTTAGAGATCCTGCGTTTAAAGCTAACCGTAGACGATTCTACAGCACCAACGTACATTTCGCGTAAGGACCAAGAAGATAACAGAAATGAGGGCTAGCACAGAGGCATAGAGATAACAGGTTCTCCCTCGCTCTCTTTGCGAGTGGAAGAGGAAAGGGCTAGTAGTGGTACAGGATATCCTCCGCCACGCACCGTACGGTGGCTTGAGGAGTATGTACTAGAAATACGTTAAAATTGGATAGAATATTTTATTGTTTCAATAAACAACCTTTTTGTAGAAATTAAATGTTAATTTAATTTTAATTTTTCATTATTTCGATTAAAAACTCCATGTAGGAACCTCGCTCTGAGCTGGATTTCAGGTGTTCGGTTTTTTTTACCGAACTGTTCGGTTTTCAGCTCCGTGTTCCGTGTTCCGTACCGAAGCATGAGTATTTCGGTGTTTTTGGAATTGCATTCATATCACTAATTTATGTATCGATTTGCAAAATCAAATCAGTAAACATCTGGTGCTTTGTTTCTAGCGGCGTGTGCTGCATCTGCAACAATAAAAAGCCAAGCTTCTACGTC
This sequence comes from Schistocerca piceifrons, assembly GCF_021461385.2. NCBI lineage: Eukaryota > Metazoa > Arthropoda > Insecta > Orthoptera > Acrididae > Schistocerca > Schistocerca piceifrons. The sequence goes on from NC_060139.1 coordinate 671,597,463, forward strand.
TACAAGGTGGTTTTCGTGGAAAACGTTTTTAAATGGAGACATGGCTCATATTTAAAAAAATTATCAGAAGGATAATGACGGTTCCATGCCCTAGCTTCTAAGTGGACAGTCTACAGTCTCACGAATCATTTATGGTCTGACACTAGAAACAAACTGACTCTCGATATGGTAAAAGGAGAATTATGCATACTTTGTTACTTAAAGTTTGCAACATGCAACGGCCTTTACCGAAAATTTCAAGGTAACAAAAAATTGTTGAAATCTGTAACTAGCAATGATAAATACAATATTTAATGTTTATTGTGTTCACGCTCAGCCCTCAGGTCAGCAAAGCCTGTCGTCAAGCAACGTTCCGTAATTTTGTCAGTTTAATCTGGCAACCCTGGCTCTGACGTTTCCGTACGGCGAACGGTGCACTGCTGCCGCTTGCTTTAACGCGAGCCACGTCACGACAGACCATCCAATAGCGACAGAGGCGTCTCCAAGCGAGCGGAGAGCCTTCGCCACTGCAGCGAGCGGCGAAGATCAGACGGACGCTCTTGAGGGCGCAGCAATAGGCTACGCAGCGAGAGTCGTCATCATAGTAAAGAAAGTGTAGATGACGGGCTCGGTGGATCCATCCGCGAGACAAAAATTTTCATTTTATGTTTCTGTTATTGAGTATTTGATACATCGACATTTTTCTCACACTTCAAACCAAAATGGCGCACCTTAATTTGGGCGCCACGGACAAATGTCGGGGTTGCCCTCCTCTGCAGTGGGCCCTCTCCTTATTTTAGGCAAACCACGGATTTATTTTTTCCCCAGTTCTATTCAGTACTTCCTCATTAGTTACGCAATTTACCCATTTAATCTTCAGCATTCTTCTGTGGTACCACCTATCAAAAGCGTCTGTTCTCGTCTGGTATGAACTGCTTATCGGCCACGTCTCTCGTTTCAGTGCAAGACTACCCTCCAAACAAATACCTTCAGAAAAGGCTTCCTAACACTTCAATTTATATTCATCGTTGACAAATTTCTCTTGTTTATACAAGCTTTTCTTGCCATTGTCAGTCTACATTTCGTATCCTCTATGCTCATGCATCCATTATTCTACTGCCCAAGTAGTCATACTCATGTACTATTTTCAGTATCTCATTTCCTAATCTGATTCCCTCTGCATCGCCCAATTCAATTAAACTACACTCTATTACCCTTGTTTTACTTTTGTTGATGTTCGTCTTGTATACTCTTTTCAAGACGCAGTCCATTCCGTTCAACTGCTCTTCCAAGTCCTTTGCTGTCTCTGGTAGAATTACATTCTCATCAGCAAACCTCATAGTTTCTAATTTTTCTTCCTGTTCCCACTCCTTTATTGACTGCTCAATGTACAGATTTAATAACATAGGGGATGGTCTACTGCCATGTCACACAACTGCTACTTTGCTTTATGCCCTTCGACTCTGATAACTATTGTCTTGAGTTTTGTACGAATTAGACATAATATTCCGCTCCCTTTAGCTTACCGCTGCAACCTTCAGAATATCAAAGTGTGTTTTCCAGTCACATTTGTCAAAACCTTTCGCTAAGTCTACAGCTTTGGCTAAGTCTACAAGCGCTATAAGAGTGGTTTTGCCTTTCTTTAGCCTGTCTTCTAAGATAAGTCGTTAGGTCAGTACTTCCTCTCGTGGTCTTCCCCAGATTTTTCCACTCTTTTATACGCTTCGGAAAATTATTTTACAATCATGGCATATTCCGCTGCTACTCTGGTAACTTTAACACCTGTCAGCATCTGCTGTCTTTGAAAACGTAACCACTAAGTCTATGGGTATTTCCTTTGTCTCATACGTCTTGCAGACCAGGTGGAATAGTTTTGTCATAGCTGGCTCTTCCAAGCATATCGCTATGACGGCCGGCCGGAGTGGCCGAGCGGTTCTAGGCGCTACACTCTGAAACTGCGCGATCGCTACGGTCGCAGGTTCGAATCCTGCCTCGGGCATGGATGTATGTGATGTCCTTAGGTTAGTTAGGTTTAAGTAGTTCTAAGTTCTAGGGGACTGATGACCTCAGATGTTAAGTCCCATAGTGCTCAGAGCCATTTTTTCGTTATGACCGAAAGTCGTCTGCTTCAGGAGCCTTGTTTTTCACTTAGTCTTTCAGTACTGTCAGATTCGTTTCGCAACATCGTATCTGCATTTTCATCTTCGTCTACTTTCTCTTCTCTTTCTATAATATTACCTTTAATTAATTTCCCTTGTATAGCCACTCCACATATTTCAGATTTTGCTTCTTTGCTTAGTTTAACATCCTCTGCTGGTTTTGTTTGATTTGGGTCCCACACAGTGGAGCAGAATTCTAGGATAAGTGTTACGAGTGTACCGTGAGCAATCTGCCTTATCGGCTAATTCCTTTTTCCCAGGATCTAACAATGAATCGAAGTCTGCCACCTGTTTTCCCTATTACTGAGCGTAAGTGATCAACCAGTTTAATAGCCCCACAAATTTTTACAACCATGTATTTGTATGAGTTAACTCATTCGAATTTTGGTGCGTTGTTAATTCAGACATAGAACACTACGTTTTTAAATTTTGTGAAGTGCACGATTTTATCCTTCTGAACATTTAAAGCAAAAGTTGCAGTTTTTTTCGCCATTTTGAAAGATTGCTTTTAGCGTTGGCTGCCACGTCATTTTCACACAGGACCACTTCTCGGCAGACACTATAAGTTACTTATTCATATGTCGATGACTCTGCATCCAGGGTAACATGCTGTGTCCTTCCTACCAAAAATACGTATTAATTACTTGAACGAGTTAGGAAGCAAAATACACATATAAACACATTTCCAAGTGTACAACTGTTTCATTAGAGCTCGACCAAGGGAAATTTCGACATTCATCTGCATTATTTTATGGAATGCACGATAAACCTGTACCACTGTTGCTGAACGAGGGCTTGACCATCATAAGACTCGAAAACGTGTCCTTCAGTAAAAAAATAAGGGAGTATCGATGACTGTGGATTTTCTAGTGGGGTACAGTAATCGTCAAAATCTATAACGAGTGAAGGCAGTGTAGACATGATACTCCAAAATAAATATAACATGCAAACCAAAACCTGTCCCGGGTTAAGTCCTGCACGAGTTCTTTCAGGTGTGTTTAGTTCGTCGTCATTCCACTTATTTTATTATCATTTCAAGGACAACTGAGAGATATACCAAACGTCTGGAATGTCAATCACTATTACATGGCTATCTTTTAGTTGTTTGATCAGATTTATAAGTTTTATTAACATGAAACCGAGTAATTTGCAGAGCTTGTACAGGGAAGGTGGCATAACGTAAACTAGAAAATATATTTGTGCTTTGTCTCCATAATGTAAAATTATTAAAGCAAATAATTTTTTTCTAGGATACCGTACTGAATTAAGGAAAATCATTTCATATTTTGCGACTGGCCAAATTCAGCAACATCGTTAATTTTCAGTGGCACCATTATTCACACGAGCGTTCGATCATTAGGTGGTATGCAGTACTATTTGGACTAATACGGTAGCAGAGTAGAACGGGGGAAAAGGGGAGGGCGGTGGTCTGTAGAAGATTTATAGAAGGAGTTTACTGGCTTTGTTTTGGTATCGTACATGTAAACCTGCAGTTGGTGTTTTGGTTCTTGAAACTGTTATTTCTCGTAAGCATAAAGAAGATTTAGCGTTAAATGTTATTAAAGAAAATCTGGAAGCTGATTCGTTCGTGTGGGCTGCTTGTAGGAGATTTGTAAGAATGAATCAAGAGAATTTTATCGTTAATCGTCGCGTAGAGTTTTAAAATTTTGAAAATGGAGCATGCGCCAATAATATAAACACTTATTCGCTTGCTTGTAAGTAAGCTATTAGACCATTAGATGGGGTAAAGTCGCAGGGGTGCTTTGCAAATTTGTTAGTGTTGTATATATAGAGCAAGGGTGTCTCTGGGTGAATGTGTTTTCGAATCAAGTTTTTAATGTTGCATCTTTCGTGTATGTGCCTTAAGGAGTCTTAATGATTTATATTTTTTTTATTTATTTTGTTGGCGGGGTTAGCGTGATTATGTAATTTAATTCCTGTATAGTTACCTCATTTCCAATATTTAATGGCATTGCCAACATAAATATTGAAATGAGTGTGTGAGAGGACACTCCCGTCTGACTTCTTGAGTGATCTTTATCTTACTTGGCCACTACTTTGCTGTATTTATTAATACTTTTGTATCATGATAAAAGTATTTGAGAACCCTTATAAGGGGCGATGGGTATCCACTGTCACTCATTATTGGAACTAATTTATTTCGACCTACTTTTTCAAAATATATGAATGTAATGTTGGTTGTAAGTTCCTTTTTTTCCCACGATTCGTTTATTTTGGAAACAGTATCACTAGAAGAAAGTTATTTTGTAAGTCCACCTTGATTTTCTTGGAGAAGTGTCTCAGTTAGAATTGTTATTTCGTTGTTCAAGGTTTTTGAGTACGGCTAGTAGGCAGTGTTCAACAAACTAATGGTGCTATAGTTTCCACATTCACTTCTGTAGGCATTTTTAAACATAAAATTAACTTCCGTCGTATTCCATGAGCTTGGAATTTTGCACGTTCGCCAACATATATTGCTACTGTACAAAAATGTAAGATAAAAGGAAGTTTCTGCCTGCTTTATTAACATCTGCATTTATTCCGTCTTGTACTGAAGATGCGTAATATTTTTTTTTTTAATATGCTTTGTACTTCATCCATTTTCATATTGTCAGAATTAGCGAAGTTCTGCTTTTCATGAAAACAAACGTAATTTCCAACACCATCCAACTTGGGCGTTAACCTTGCTGCATCTTTCTCTGTGTGGTTTATGAGTCTCATCACCCTTCGTGATGCGTGTAGCGGCAGCCGCCGAGCTGAGAGGGCGCGCAGCAGAGCAGCAGCAGCACTTGTGTGATTAACTGTAAATTAATGTAGCGTTTGCTTGTTTTTTGTTTACGTGCTTGTGCAAAGAGGTGAAATGTACGTGTGTATTTTACTCTGTAGACTAGCAGTTAGAAAATGAATCGAAGTTTTTGTTTTTGCGTGAGACCTTTTAATATCCTTGTGTAAGGCGGCTTCCTAGTATAAACTTTCCGTGTAGAGAAATTTATTTCTGTTTAACAGCCTGCGGCCTCAAAGGTCAGTGAAAAATCTGCACACCAACTTTTAATGTTACTTTATACTTCTTTGGTAAATTTTCAAACTCAGTAGCGCCATTTGAGACCATGTATCTTTTTTATACACAATAGATACTGATACAGGCTGTGCTTTTTGTGGGCGGACACAAGGAGAGTTTGCTACCGTCGACAAGCTTCTAGCTAATGCCCGAAGTTGCGGAGACGTCGGGGAGCCAGTGACGAGACCTGCAACACCTTTGGTGTCACTGGAATCTCCTGTTGGCCCAGACGTCGCTGCGACTTCCGACACGCAACATCTGACTGGTCCTTCCTCACTCCAGAGTGGGTGGCAGACAGTGGTGGGTTCGCGTGTCACTGGGCGGAAGGCGAAAGAGGGAGCAGGCCTCTCCTGTTGGGCCAGCGGACGATTTTCCTGCCTAGTCCGGACAAGTGCAGAGGGTGGTATGCTAGTCATTGGGAGCTCCAATGTTAGGCGGGTGATGGAGCCCCTCAGGGAGATAGCAGGTAAGGTGGGAAAGAATTCCAGTGTGCATTCGGTATGTTTGCCAGGAGGTCTCATCCGTGATGTGGAGGAGGCCCTGCCGTCGGCTATCGAAAGCACTGGCTGCAAACGGCTGCATGTAGTGGCACATGTCGGTACGAATGACGCCTGGCGCTTGGATTCTGACATCATCCTCGGCTCTTTTCAGCGGCTGGCTGATTCGGTGAAGTCAACTAGCAACGAACGCAGAGTGGAGGCTAATCTGTCTATTTACCCAGGGTTGATCGCTGTCCTCTGGTTTGGATAAGCGTGGAAGGTCTAAATCAGAGGCTCAGGCGGCTCTGCGACGATATCGGATACGAATTTCTCGACCTCTGCTATCGGTTGCAGAATTGTAGGGTTCCCCTCAATAGATCAGGCGTGCGCTACACGCAGGAAGCGCATACTAGGGTAGCGGAGTACGTGTGACCTGGACATGTGTTTTTTTTTTTTTTTGGGTTAGAGGACTCTTCCCTTGGGAGCAAACACGATTTGCCTGTTAAATCAGCGACAGCGACCTCAGAGAATCTGGGTCCTGGCAGATCAGAGAGCGAAAAGATTAATATCATTTTAGCAAACCGAAGTAGCATCCAAGGAAAGGTCCCAGAATTAGTATCGCTCATTGAAGGTTATAATGCACAGATAGCATTGGGAACAGAAAGCTGGTTGAAGCCAGACGTCAGTGACAACGAAACCCTAAACTCAGAATGGAATGTTTATCGTAGGGATAGGTTAGTCGTCAATGGAGACTGCGTGTTTATTGCAGTAAAAAAATCGATAAAAATCTAGCGAGGTTATGACGGATTCCGAATGTGAATTAATGTGGGTGAAACTGAGTATCAAAGAACGGTCATAAATGGTGATCGGATGCTTTTATAGACCACCTGGTTCAGGATCTGTAGTTGTAGAACGCTTCAGACAGAGCTTGCAGAATATCATTAGTAATTTTCCTGATCATGTCGTTGTAATAGAGGGTGACTTCAACTTGCCTGGTATAGATTGAGAGTGTTATGTTATCAAAACTGGTGCCAGAAACAGGGAATCGTGTGGCATTGTTCCGGATGTCTTGTCCGAAAATTACCTTGAGCAGATAATTAGAGAACCAACTCGTGAGGGTAACGTCTTAGACCTCCTGGCAACAAAATGACCTGAACTTATCGAATCAGTTAACGTAGAGGAAGGTATCAGTGATCATAAGGCTGTGATAGCATCTATGACGACGGGTCCTACAAGGAAGAGAGGTAGGAAGATATATTTGCTCAGCAAGGGTGACAGGATACAAATTTAAGAATATCTCAGCAGTCAGCATCAAATATTCGGTGATGAGGACGAAGATGTGGAGAATAAATGGGAAAAAAATTCAAAGGCATCGTTCAATATGCCCTAGACAAGTATGTTCCGAGTAAGGTTTTAAGGAATCGGAAAGAACCACCATGGTTTAATAGCAGTGTTAGAAAAGCGCTACGTAAACAAAGAGCACTTCATCTCGGCTTCAAGTGAAGTAAGAACCTAGCTGACAAACAAAAGCTGAACGAAGCGAAAATGAGCGTAAGGAGAGCAATGAGAGAAGCATACAGTGATTTCTAAAGGAAGACGTTGTCAACCGACCTAAAAACCCTAAGAGATTTTGATCGTATCTAAAATCAGTAAGTGGGTCAAAATCATCTATTCATTCTCTCAGCAACGTTACCGGCACCGAAACGGAAGATAACAGAGAGAAGGCCGAAATACTGAATTCGGTCTTCCGAAGCTGTTTCACCGCGAAATATCGCAACACTGTCCTTCCTTTTAATCGTCGTGCGAACGTCGAAATGGCAGGTATTGAGAAAAACGAGCGCGGAATTGAAAAGTAGCTACAATAGCTTAGTAGTGGAAAGACTTCAGGACCAGATGTGATACCTATAAGATTCTATAAAGAATATGCCAACGAACTTGCTTCTCTTCTAGCAGTAATTTATCGCAGATCGCTTGAGCACCAAAAGGTACCTAATGACTTGGAAAAAGCGCAGGTCATTCCCGCTTTTAAGAAAGGCCGTAAGACAGGTCCACACAATTATACACCTATATCGCTGACGTCAGTCTGTTGTAGAATTATGGAACAGGTTTTATGTTCAAGAATTATGACGTTCTTGGAAAATGAACAGCTCCTCTATGAAAATCAACATGGATTCCGCAAACAGAGATCCTGCGACACTCAGCTCGCTCTGTTCGTCCATGAGATCCACAGCGCTGTGGAGAACGACGCTCAGGTTGATGCCGTGTTCCTTGATTTCAGTATGGCGTTTGACACCGTCTCGCATTGCCGGTTAATAAAAAAATACGAGCTTACGGAGTATCGGAGCAGACCTGCGGTTAGATTCCAGACTTTCTTGCAGATAGAACTCAACACGTCGCTCTTAAGGAAACTCAATCGACAGATGTAAAGGTAATATCCGGAGTACCACAGGGAAGTCTGATAGGGAGCTTTGCGGTTCACAATATATATATATATATATATATATATATATATATATATATATATATATATATATATATATATATATGATGTAGTAGAAAGCATCGGATGCTTTTTAAGACTATTCGCGGATGATGCAGTTGTTTATACCAAAGCAGCAACGCCAGAAGATAATAATAATTTGCAGAACGACCTGCAGAGAACTGATGAATGGTGCAGACTCTGGCAGTTGACCATGAACGTAAATAAATGTAACTTATCGCGCGTGCATAGGAAAAGAAATCCACTACTGCACGGCTACACTATTGACAGACAGCTGGAGACAGCGTCTGCCGTAAAACATCCAGGCGTAGTTATCCAGAGCGACCGTAAGTGGAAAGACCATGTAAAACAAATAGTGGAAAAAGCAGTCACCAGACTCACATTCAACGGAAGAATCTTAAGGAAATGTAGCTCATCCACGAAAGATGTAGCTTATAAGGCGCTTGTTCACCCGATTCTTCAGTATTGTTCATCCATCTGGGATCCCTATCAAGTAGGACTGCTAGAGGAGATAGAGAAGATCCAACGAAGAGCGGCGCGTTTCGTCACGGGATCGTTTACCTGGCAAGAGAACCGTACGGAGATGCTAAACAAACTCCACTGGTAAACGTTACAAGAGAGAGATTTACTGTTCAAATTTCAGGACGGAGCTTTTAAGGAGAAGTCAGACAACATATTACTTCCCACCATACACATCTCGCGTATTGACCACGAGGAGAAAATTCGAGAAGTTAGTGCCAATACAGATGCTTACGGACAATCATTCTTCCCACGCACTATTCGCGGGTGGAACAGGGTTGGAGGGATCAGATAGTGGTACCGAAAGTACCCTTCGCCACACACCATTAGGTGGCTTGCAGAGTATGACGTAGATGTAGCTGTAGATGTGCTCGAGTATATCGTGTTTGGGCCCCCCGGCTAGCCGTGTTGTCTAACGCGCTGCTTCCCGAGCGGGAAGACGTGTAGGTCCCCGGCACGAATCCGCCTGGCGGGTTAGTGTCGAGGTCCGGTGTGCCTTGCCTGCCAGCCTGTGGATGGTTTTTAAGGTGGTTTTCCATCTGCCTCGGCGAATGCGAACTGGTTCCCCTTATTCCGCCTCAGTTACACTAGGTCGGCGATTGCTGCACAAATACTGTCTTCACATACGCGTACACCATAATTACTCTACCACGCAAACATTTGGGGCTACACTCCTCTGGTTCAAATGGTTCAAATGGCTCTGAGCACTATGGGACTTAACATCTGTGGTCATCAGTCCCCTAGAACTTAGAACTACTTAAACCTAACTAACCTAAGGACATCACACACATACATGCCCGAGGCAGGATTCGAACCTGCGATCGTAGCGGTCACGCGGTTCCAGACTGAAGCGCCTAGAACCGCACGGCCACACCGGCCGGCTACACTCCTCTGGTGTGGGACGTTCCCGGGAGGGGGGGGGGGGACACTGGGGACCGAACCGCACAATAACCCTGCATTCGGTGTGAGGCGATGGATGGGTGGACTACTGTGGCCTGTTGGGGGGTTGTGAACCACTGAGGGCTGTGGTGGGACGAAGCCTCTCCGTTGCTTCTAGGTCCCCGGTTCAATACACACACAATACACAATATCGTGTTTAATGAAACTGTCTCAGAATTCTTGATGGTCTGTCATGTAAATTATGTACTATAATTTGACTTTTGTTTATAGCAATTGCAGCTGGTGTGTTATTCTGCAGGATATTTTGATATGTCTTTTGTTTCTCTTTTATAGCTGCTTCTGATTCCTCATTTCATATCCTCAATTTCTTTGGTTTTACGCCTACTGTCTTCGCCACGCTACTTCTTTTGCTGAATTTTCTATACAGGTCTTTATGTTGCACCATTCATCACAAATAATTCCAACTGGTTAGTGACATGCAGTCCGAATATATGTCACACCCTCTGTAAACTACGGGTTGTGAGGAAACGAAATATACCGTTAGTCACGCTTGGAATGGATGATAGTTGAAGCGATATCCCATGCCATTTATTATTAAACGAAGTGGTTATCGAAATAATCTGCAACCAGTTGCATGAAAGAAGAATTTCTTTTATATAATTGGCTGCTGATTCTTTAGATAAATACAACTACAGTTCCTGAAGAGAGATAAAATATTTAATGAAGTGAGCAGATTCAATATGGTTGAAATGGGTCGTAGCACTATGGGACTTAACATCTCAGGTCATCAGTCCCCTAGACTTAGAACTACGCAAACGTAACCAACCTAAGGCCATCACACACATCCATGCCCGAGGCAGGATTCGAACCTGCGACCGTAGCAGCAGCGCGGTTCGGGACTGAAGCGCCTAGAACCACTCGCCCACAGCGGCCGGTGTGCAGATTCTCTGTGATATCAGTTTGACAGAGCTGCTTTGTTGATGAAGCCCAAGTTCACATCAGTTCGAAGGTTTGAAGGTTTTTATACTGCTGTGTTTTGTGGTGATTAACTAAGTTTTCTTAACTACTGAATCACTAGGGCCACTGTTCGATTCCCTACCGGGTTGGGGATTTTTTCTGACTGGGGTCTGGGTGTTTGTGTTATCTTCATTCTTTCATCATCATCATCATTCATCAGAGTGGCTAGAGTGCTCTGTGTAAAAATTGGACTGCGTAAAATTCGGTGATTTGTACGGGCGCGATGACCGCGCAGTTTAGCGCCCCACAAACCAAACATCATCATCATCTCTTAACTAACCATTCTCGGAGCGACTGTAGTTAGCAAGTGAGTACTATGTCTGCGTCACTTTTCTGGCCTTATTAGCTTATGAGTTACTGTTACGCGTTAAAACGTTTTTTATGATTTAATACAAACAGCTGTTTTGTACTGGCACATTAAAGGTTTTGTTTTGCTTTGATTTTCTGTTCCTAGTTATCTTGAGAGTCTCATCATTGAATGTCATGAATGCTACGTCTTAAGAGTAATTGTTGACTTTTCAGTGAAGTGATGAGTGGTTCTCAAGTGTAGTGCAGTATCCACGTTGTTGAATTGGGAGTAACATATCATCGCTGTTGATTTGGAGTAACAGGGACGTCAGATCTCTGCACAGTCACATTTGTATGGGAATACATATTTATGATAGTCACCAACAACAGTATCTTGTGTTCTTAGTCTAAAATCCACTTAATGGAGTTTCTGTAATGCCACCATCTACAAGGGTACGCATGATGGTATTTAGCAAATATAAGTTGACATCTTTTCCCCATTATCTTAACACTGAAATTAAGAATATTGCTTTTTTAACAGTATCTACTGCTGTCTGGTTCAAGCAAATGGTTTCAAAGATTACAATCACAGAATCTACTCTGCAGAACTGTAAGATCCTTCCTTACATTTCTTCGTCGTTATGTCTTCGAGATTCCAGACAGTCGAGGCTACTCTGTTAAGCCAGGTGGAACCTATTTGATGTGATGTCACTTTGGAGGCTTGTTTATTTTTTATTTTTTTCCAGTGCAGCTGCTTATTTTTACTTTACATGTTTCATATATGGTTTTGCGATGGTGATCGAACTGCATTCCATAGCTTTAGATTACAGATAAAATAGAGGTAGTCACCCGGATTGGAACTGCAACTGAAACGTTGTGTTGATTAAATGACTCTAATTCTTTAATACTTGGTGGGAATGTGTCGGCTTGCGTGTACCTGGAACCACGCATAATGGTTTCAAGAGCCCATCAACACCCGTGTAATCAGTGATGGATCACAAAGTCGGACTGAACAATGACGGGGAAGCAGCTGGTTTATTGGCTTCTTCTTCGTTGGTTGGCATCAATGGGTTAATATAAATCTGATTTGAACAACACTGCTGCCAGAACGAATTTTCACTCTGTAGTGGAGCGTGCTTTAATGTGAAAATTCCTGGCAGATTAAAACTCTGTCAGACCGGGACTCGAACATGGGACCTTTCTTTTCACAAGTCTCTGTCCGGCACAGAGTTTTAATGAGCCCGGATGTTTCAAGACACTTCTTCCGATTATGAACAACTGCGTTACTTCGCTTCGTCACATAATGTCAGATACCACCTGTTACGGAAAAGAGAGTCTGCAACTTTTGTACTGCCGTAGGCACTAAGGTTGATTGCACCAGCGTTATGCAACACAGGAATCCGTCACTAGCAGGCACTCAGTCATAAGCTAACTCCCCGACACATATCCTGACAAAGGGATAGATAAGGCAGTCGTGAGACGTATTCTACCGTGTCATACTATCTGTTCAGCTGCGCGAAGTTTTCTGATGGGTGTAGCAACACAAAATATGGAAACATAAAGCACACAAGATACGTCAACGTAAGTGCGCATTACCTTCTTATCACTGTATGGAAAACTGTTATTTACGGGTTGTGCGGAGAACGCTTCACAGCAAGGATAAAAAAGCGACCTGAACATTCTCCATAAATCCTTGTTTTGCAGCCGACAGAAGACCATTAAGTACATCGTAAAAGGATATTTATTTGTGCACTCGTTTATTATCCCTTTTCCATGAAAAGTGCGCTGTTCGATTCAGATGGCCCCAGGCAGAGGTGTACAAATTCCACTTTCAGCCTGCCTATGCTTGCCTGTTGGCGAGGCAGGCAAGCTGCCGCACGTTAGCAGCAAAGCGCTCAGGCTGCTCTACTCCCCATACAAGCCGAGCGATGCCCAAACCAGATGGCTAAAGCTACGCTTTCACTGTAGTGTTATGGTAGCGTTAAAACGTTTTTTTAACCTAATATCGAAAGAAGAGGCCCAATTGACTATATATATTCAGTCTGGGTCATTGTAGCTACGAAATTTGTGTATTTTATTTTTTATTTTTTCCATTTCGGGTTATTTCGGGAGTATTTATTTACTTCGATATGAGCGGTTTTCTCTGTAACTTCACCCTCTTTTGGCTAATACTGGCTAGTATTCTCAGTTCGAACCATCATCAGGTCACCTCTAATACATGTATTGTATAGTAAGCAGAACCATCTCTGAAACTCGAGCTCCTTTGCACTTAAGAACCCGAACATGTCTATATAGCTCAACGCCAGTTAAGGCTTTGGAAGTCTAGTTGCTGTAACCTTAATGTGTTTCAGACAAATATGAACTCAATTAAAACAATTTAAATTAATTTTTCCAGGATATGTATTGTAGGTTCGCTGAATTCGTCGTAAGTGGCCAAAAAAGTTCATCCTAAATTCCCCGAATGCATTTCAGCAAATACAAAATTTGTTTCTCACATTTTGTTAATGTAGAAAGTACATGTATGAAAGAAGAAACTTTTCTTTCGTATCAGGTTTTCTTCGCACTATTCTGCGCACCACCAGAATGTTGTTTTAAATATCCACAGAGCCGTATATTTTTCCTGTTTCAATAAACGTTTTCCCTACATTATATACTGATAAATAGCCTTAAGTCCTTAGCATACATTTCCACACACTTGTCAACCATTAAGTCTTTGCCCCCTTTAAAAAATTATGCTAGAATTTATAGACATTAAACGTACTCGAGATTGCCGAATGAGTGTTCAGGAACTTTTAACACAATTTGCGTTGCGAGACACCTACCGATTTATTTAAAGCTACTTCGGAAACACACGAAAACTTTTCCTTTGCTGAACTGGGCCTCTGTTTCGTGACTGGTATATACTCCCCAGTTCTTAATTTCTCCTCAATCTCCTTTAAGTTTGGTTTGTTCATTTTGCTGCTCCCACCATCAAGATAGCTGAGCTCCAGTGAAACTACCCATGCAGACATATACCTGGTTATTTTGTAGTCACGTTGGACTGAGAGCGCAACCTGTTGTCACGTGTTGCAGGCTGAACGGTTCCACTGAAGCTTTCCTGGCTCGGGGAAACCCTTGTTGGCCTGTTTTAACGACTGTGCTTCAGTACACGTGTACCATTGTGTCTCCGTTGCGGCAGGCTGAACTGCTTTAATGGTAGCGACGGAAACAGGGGGAGGGTGGCTGGAAGGACAATTTGTACACCTCTGCCCCCAGTAGGGGCCTTTGACTGACGCTTCCTGACTTCACCTCTTTATAAAGGGCTCGGACAATGCACCCTTAGCTAGTGTTTTCTATACGTCAGAAATGTGAAACTGAGTACTCAGTAGAGGAAACGAAAGATCTGCACGCTATTCTAGATTCACACGTGTACAATTGCTAACACGCTAATTAAATCGTATACGTTCCCTCCTTTGAATACAGTGTCAATCATTTCGTATACTGTCTCAAAATTGTGTTCACAGATTAATGGTTTCTTAACCATATTTCATTCTGCAATGATTTGAAGTTTCCTGGCAAATTAAAATGCCAGCCAGGTCGTGACTCTTCCCCGAAACTTTACAAAGATGCCTGGTTCGTATCTGGATCGGCAAACATTTTTACCTGCCAGGAATTTTAATACATTATCGATCTTATGGAAAAGACTGATTTGCCGAAGAGCACCAAGTTTAACGTTTCCAACCGGGGGAAAGTCACCATCGTCTCGTAAACGATGACCTTACTGAACTACTTACTGCCAAAGAAACAATGTGGCTTCAGGCCTTTTAGAAGAGCCACAGCTCGTCAGCTTCAGGTAAAACGCAAAGAAAAAAAATAAACCTCTTCACAATGCATTTATTTATCTCACTTAGATATTTGACTCGGTAACCATGAATCTTTCGGAAGATTTTTAGCTCTCTATTTTATCTATAGAATTTTATTGTCTCCTTGAAATTGCTATGCAAATAGGCATATCAACACCGGTGTTAAAGAAGGATGTGTAGAAATTTCGATATTACTTTTTTTTTGTGCTGCTGTCATGCAGCTCGACAAAGATGATCTTCTTCCAGGAATATGGTTAACATACGGGATGGATGGAAAATTCATTAATTAGGGCCGTGAAAACGCAAGGACTAACTTTCCTGCAGCATTATTTGAGTTACAGTTCACTGAAGATCAGCTCAGTCAGAAGCATACAAAATGGCTGGTCTCTGGCTAATAATAAAACACAGATCTCTTACCAACAAGCTGGGAAGGTCAAAGAAATATCAATATTAACATCGACGGAGTAATTTGCTTGTAGTTCAAGACTTGGAAATTCGTTACACAGTTAACCGTGCTGGAGCGTCCTTTGCCAGGCTAAGATCTCGGATACAACAAATAAGATCCTCGTGGACAATTCAGTTGTAATTCCCACCTTGCTTTATCGATCTGTATCGTGGATATGTCATAGGCGGCACCTTAAAAGACTGAAAAAATACACTGAAGAGCCAAAGAACCGCACTTGCCTAATATCGTGTAGGGCTCCCACGACCACGCAGAATTACCGCAACACGACTAATGTCGACTAATACTTGAAGTAGTGTTTGAGGGGATTGACACCATGAATCCTGCAGGACTGTCCATAAATCCGTAAGAGCACAAGGGGATGGTGATCTCTTCTGAACAGCACGTTGCAAGGCATCCTAGATGTACTCAATAATGCTGATGTTTGGTGAGTTTGGTGGGCAACGGAAGTGTTTAAACTGAGAAGAGCGTTCCTGGAACCACTCTGTGACAATTCTGGACGTGTGGGATGCCGCATTGTCCTGCTGGAATTGTCCAAGTCCGTCGGAATGCAAAATGGACATATATGCATGCAGGTGAACAGACAGGATGCTCACGTATGTGTCACCTGTCACAGTCGTATCTAGACGTATCAGGGGTCCCATATCACTCCAACTGCACACACCCCACACTATTACAGAGCCTCCAAGAGCGTGAACAATCGTCTGCTGACATGCAGGGTTCATGAAGTTGTCTCCATACCCACACACAACCATCCGCTCGATACAATTTGAAACAAGACTCGTCCGACCAGGTCACATGTTTCCACTCATCAACAATTCAACGTTTTTGTTGTTGGGCCCAGGCGAGGCGTAAAGCTTTGTGTTGTGTAGTCCCAAGGGTGCACGAATGGTTCGCACGCTGATACTTTTTGATGGCACAGCACCGAAATCTGCAGCAATTTGCGGAAGGGTTGCACTTCCATCACGATGAATGACCCTCTTCAGTCGTTGCTGGTCCCGTTCTTGCAGGATCTTTTTCCGGCCCCAGCGATGTCGGTATTTGATGTTTTACCGGGTTCCTGACATTCACAGTACACTCATGAAATGGTCGCACGGGAAAATCCCCACTTCATCGCTACCTCGGAGACGCTGTGTCCCATCGCTCGTGCGCTGACTAAAACACCATGTTCAAATTCACTTACAAGTTGACAAGTTGCCAATGTAGCAGCAGTAATCGATTTAACGACTGCCCCAGACATTTGGTGTCTTAAATAGGCGTAGCCGACCGCAGCGCCGTATTCTGGATGTTTACATATGTCTGCATTTGAATACGCATGCCTATGCCAGTTTCTTTGGTGCTTCAGTGTATTACCAGCAACGCTTAAGGAGGATTCTAAATATAACATGGCAAGACAGAAGCTCTAATGTCATCGTTCTTGCTGAGGTACATACAACTACTATAGAAGCGATCGTTCTCGGATGCCAGTTATGATGGGAAGGACATGTGTTTGATTGCAGTCCAAAACAAGAGCTTTACAGTGGGGAAACGCTGTGAGGGAGGTCAAAGGAAAAGATACACCGATGTGACTAAGGCCAACGTACAGAGGTATTCAGTTAACGTTAACAGCTGGGACAGTGGTTCTCAAACTCTGGGGCGTGACCCCGAGAGAGGGAGATTGGGGGGGGGGGGGGGGGGTTGGCAATGGCGTGAAAGGGGAGGGGGGCATTATGTTAGGAAAAATAAAATATATTCTTAGTAACAAACAATTCGGTTTATCTTTTGTCTAACAAACGACATGCCGCTGATCTGGTTTGAGTTTCGCCCGATGTCGGTGTTAACGCCAGACGTGGCAGACGACAATGAAACCGCTGTCTCATTTTGAGCATTGTTTGACATGATCGATCGAGCTGTGCGACTTCCTACAACGCCACCTACGGACAAAGCAAAACCTATACACGCGAGCTGAGTAGGCTTTGCTCCTAGGTGGCGTTGCTCCCTTCGATAGTCAGGGGAAGACCCTTAGTCGCCTGCGCCATTACTATTTCCGTAACTATCCTGCGCAGTGCAAAGGCGGCTCATTTTCTCAACAGTTGATCAATATTCCTGTCTGTAATGATACAGTGCGTAGAAGAATTTTAGACATATCTGACGATTTACTCGAGCAGTTAATCGATAAATTGCACAACGACTATTCTGCGCTTCAAGTGGACCGAGCAACTGACATTCATAAAATTACTCTGTTGACTGCTTAAGTTCGATTTCGTTGATGAATGTAACATTAGAGAGGAATTTCTTTTCTGTGAGTCGATACTGAAAACAGTTACAGTTAAAAGCCTTTTTGACGTGCTCAATACAATTTTTTAACCGAAACGGTATATCATGGAATAGGTGCATTGGAGTATGCACAGACAAAGCTCGCTCAGTGTCTGGAATTCATGGTGGGTTACAAGCGGAAGTTAAAGCTGTAGCTCCTGACGCTGTATGGGTCCACCGCTTCATGAAGTTCTGCAAACGATTATACGAACAGTTAATCTTAATAAGTCAAAAACTAGAAATTCGAGGCTTTTAAAAACGCTGTGGGAGGAGACGGATGCTTAACACACTCAGTCGCTCTTTTTTAGTAATACTCGATGGCTTTTAAGGGGTAAAATATTGAAAAGAGTGTTTGACCTGAGGAAGGAGGTATTCTATTTTTTAAAGGAGAAATTATTCTTTTGCAGACCGTTTCAACAACGAGAAACTAAATGTTCTTAACACTTCCCTTCAGGGTAATCGGGCAACTATGCTATTTTGGAATGAAAAGGTGAAGGCGTTCATAAAGAAATTAGAGCTGTGGCAAAACCGAATGGAGTGTGGCATACTAGATATGTTCCCCACTGTAGTGTCACTGTTAGAGGATACAGGAAATCCGGTACTTTCAACGGCGACTAAAGCTTGCTTCCTTCATCATCTTGCAACATTAAAAGTCCACTTCATGAAATATTTCAGCAAAGATTTTGATAAATTTAATTGGATTAAAAATCCATTCATAAATGCTCCTGGGCATCATTTCTAAATACAGAAGTGCAAGAAAAACGTATTGAACTCACTTGTGACACTCCACTGAAGAGCAAATTTAAGGAAGTGTCTTTGTTGGAGTTTTCGATACATATTATCAAGGACTTCCCAATGCTAAGCCGAAATGCAATGAAGATCCTGATTCCTCTTGCAACAACATACTTGTGCGAGACCGGATTTTCAGCTTTGTCAGGTAAGAAGTCGAACTACCGTTCAATGTTAAATGTAAGCAACGGACTTCGAGTGGCTCTTTCTGCTATTCCTCCAAATCTTGAGAAACATTATCCTCAAAAGCAAGCTCATCTATCACACTAAACTTTTTAATTTAAATTTTTATTGCTCTTGTAATTCTTGTTTGCTGATTTGTAAATAATGTTCATTTCATAGTTTACGAATACATGAAAACGTGATTAAAATTTTTTTCTACATTTTCGTTGTAATACGTCATGTTATTTTTCGTTTATGCTGCGTATAAACTTTTTAAATTGAGTTTGGTAAACGTAAGAAGAAAAAAATTGTTTCTGAAGAAAAAAGCGGACGGGGAGTGGTGAACGGGCAGGTGACTGAGAAGACGCACAGGAAATAAACACATTAGCTGCCAGTGGGCACTCATTTTATCAACAGGGCAAGCTGAAAATTTCTATCAGAGCTGGATTAGAACCCACTCGCTTGATTAATAAACAGATGCACTGACCATTAGGCCAACTTTTTTTATAGATTTTTAAATGAATAAAAACAATGATCAAAGTCACTGTGATAAAAAAAAAAACAAACAAAGCACCTGATGAGAGCGGAACCTTCAATCTTCTGCACGTAGAGGTCCTACCCTAAAGATTTTTTTGTCAACTTTACCAAAAGCTAGGTAACAGGAATGAAACATTCAGTAGAAAAGGGATTCCAGAGACCATTCAGCTCCTCGACGGGCAAATAAAAGATACAGCATATTCGCAAGAAGGTGACCATAGCGTGACATCCTTTTTCCATGTCCAGTGGGCAGTAACCACATATTGGCAAAAGGGGCAATGGTCTGGGTCATATCCGCTCCCCACCAGGTATTGAACATAATGCCTGATAAGCCATGTAACTATATT
This sequence comes from Schistocerca piceifrons, assembly GCF_021461385.2. Classification (NCBI taxonomy): domain Eukaryota; kingdom Metazoa; phylum Arthropoda; class Insecta; order Orthoptera; family Acrididae; genus Schistocerca; species Schistocerca piceifrons. The sequence continues at coordinate 671,616,797 of NC_060139.1, forward strand.
ATTCTGCGTTCTGGGAAAGAAGATTGAATCAAGACGCAGGAGAATCTCATCGCAGACTGCCGCTTGCGTCATCCTGGGAAGAAAGGCCAATTGTTGGCAGAGTGAATAACAATACCTGTGGATGCGAGAGTCCAACCGATGACATAATGTATCATTCTCGAGGCAACGCCTGCATCGGTCGGTCACACTAAGACCACTGAGAAAAAGTCTAACGTTGGTGGGGACAAGGTTACAAACCAATTGGTACCATGAGGTCGCCTCTTCCATCCAGTCTGTCTCTGCCGACATGGAATCCACGGAGGAAAAGCGATTTGGAAACGTTCAGCAACATAACAGCATTTTTACAGAGAAACGCGACTGGGAATGAATACCAACCCCCAAAATAACTTATATCAAATAAGAATTCCCGAATATGCCTTAATTTATTATTTGTCCTACCAACATTTACAGGAAGTATTTCACTATAAAAATACAGCATAGGCCAAACAGAGAGAAACTTCAACATACGGTTTCGAGAACACATGGATGTTCTTCGTTTAAAAAATTTAAATAAATCCACATTCGCCCAACATGTAGCAGAAGAAGAACATCAAGTAACAGACATATTCCATAACCTACAAGTTCTCCACCTAGCCAACAAAGGAAAAAGAATGAGCCTCCTAGAAGAAATCGAAATTTATTCACGTAAACATGCATCCCCTTCTGACATACTTAACGACCAAACAGAGCTACCAAACCGAATATTTCTGAAAAACTTCCACACTCTACTTATCAAACCACTTACTAAGCACAATCAAGAAATAACATAATCTATTATAAACCCAACAAATGCATGTAATAATATGCAACATAAAAATCTTAATTCTATCTTTGTTATATTGTAAATGTATGAATTACTGCTTTGTATAAATGTGTTATGTTAGTTTATTATCTTCAATACTGCCAAAAAAAGAAAAATTGTATACTTCGTACTTAGAATACTTCTATCACCCAGCTTATCTTAGAACCTCAAAACTTTCGTAAAATATAACTCTGTCCATAGATAAACCGCTTGTATGTGAACAAAAAAAAACTGTCAGTCGACAACATGGCGGATAACGCAGTGCGCCTGTGTAAAATACGTGACAGAAAGTGTTTGTGTTGTTGCAAAAAAGGAGAAAAGCCAAGAAAAAACAAGGAGAGGAGAATGTAAGTAAAATGAACAACTGATAGTGCGTAACTTTAAACTCGCGAAATTGAAGTAAATGATTGGAATCGTTGGTTTTGCACAGGCCAGCTGCAGCATCCAAACTGCTGTCGAGATTGTACCACTGAAGATACATGTAATTTGCCAGCTGAAGATGGGTGCAAACCCGAAATGCATATTGGCATAAATAAAACCCATTAAAAAGTGGCTGGTTGCTGTATTTTTATAGTGAAATATCATTATCCACGGCCACGGAGCCCAACAGTCAAAAAAAAAAAATAAATAAATAAAAAAAATGGACAAGTTCTTATCTACAGGAGCAGGTAAGCTCGCTGATTGGAAACAGGCAAAAATGCGAGCTGTAAGCGATTAAGGGATGCGAAGAGACGTTAAAATAGTGCATCGAAGGAACGAAGCAGAAGCCTTGGCCGAACAACACGGAGGTCCAGACATCCCTTTAGCCGGGGTCTCACTATAATCTCATAGTGCACTCGGAAAACAGATTTTAACCAGCTAAACTTGCCCAGTAATCGTTGTAAGTTTCGGGACATCATCGCAGGCATGGAGAAAATTTGTGCAACAAAACAGACTTTACTCAAAACGTAAGTTAGCAAGTACCGAACTTTACGAAGTAACGAGAGGGAGCAACGCTCGTATTCAAGTGTCGCACCTCGAATACACTCCGTGACGGACTTCCAGTTTAATGCAGCGACCTTCATTGGACAACCATCAATAATAACACCCGACGATCAATGGCGGGCGAACGCCAAAGTCCATGGAATCTCAACCTCGTCAGTTCCCTGACAACTGAGTAAACAACATTTCCGGTCGTTAAGCTGTGATCCCGCATGATGAGAAAAAGCATCCTAACTCCGTAAAACACATTAAAATCGATAAAAAGGAAATCTCCCGACACAGGACCAGTGGAAGTAATCGAGATAAAATCTCGACACTCAGCAAAGGGAATCAGGAGAGTACGATCCGGAAGATAACACGCGACAGTGTCAGCAAGCAAAACTGACGAACAGCTACTTATAGCTCGCACTACCATTTTATAATCGCGAATCACTAGCACTATCGGTCGGATCTGATCTAGGAATAGACGTCCCGTCGTTTAGGGAATTAAAAGAATTTTTCCGGCCATAAAGGAAGGCAGGTTGTTTTCCCCTTGCGTACTTCATTCATCTATCAGAGGCCAAACCGAACATAAAATTCTTCTTGAACACCATCCAAATCTTGCGATTTGCCGGAATGAGAGCGAACTACAATGTCAGATACTTCATCACGGCGAAAAGCTGCCAAAAGCTCTTCATGACGAGATGGCGTAACTAGACTACCAAGGAAGGAAGTAAAATCAACAGACGCTATATCGCCTGATTCCATTCTAGCGCAAAGGTCGGAAAAAATACCGGGGAAGTTGACACATTACACTATATGCTCAAAGGTATCCGGACACCCCAAAAAACATATGATTTTCATATTAGGTGCATTGTGCTGCCACCTACTGCCAGGTACTCCATATCCGCGATCTCAGTAGTCAGACATCGTAAGTGAGCAGAATGGCACTTTCCGCGGAACTCATGGACTTCGAACGTGATCAAGTGATTGGGTGTCATTCATGTCATACGTCTGTACGCGAGATTTCCACACTCCTAAACATCCCTAGGTTCACTGCTTCCGATGTGATAGTGAAGTGGAAACGTGAAGAGACACGTATAGCACAAAATCGTACAGGCCAAACTCGTCTGTTGACTGACAGTGACCGCCGACAGTTGGAGAGGGTCATAACGTGAAATAGGCAGACTTCTACCCAGACCATCACATAGGAATTCCAAACTGCATTAGGATCCACTGCAAGTACTGTGACAGGCGGGAGGTGAGATAACTTTGATATCATGGTCGAGCGGCTGCTCACAAGCCACACATCACGCCGGTAAAAGCCAAACGACGCCTCTCTTGGTGTAAGGAGCGTAAACAACCGACGATTGAACAGTGGAAGAACGTTGTATGGAGTGACGAATCACGGTACACAATGAGGCGATCCGACGGCAGGTTTTGGGTATGGCGAATGAAAAATTAACGTCATCTGCCAGCGTGTGTAGTGCCAACAATAAAATTCTGAGGCTGTGGTGTTACGGTGTGGTCGTGTTTTTCATGGAGGGGGCTTGCAGCCCTTGTTGTTTTGCGTGGCACTATCACAGCGCTGGCCTACATTGATGTTTTAAGCAGATTCTTGCTTCACACTGTTGAAGAACAATACAGGGATGGCGATTGCATCTTTCAACACGATCTAGCACCTGTCTATAATCCACGTCCTGTGGCGGAGTGGTTACACGACAATAACATCCCTGTAATGGAGTGGCCTGCACAGTGTCCTGACTTATATCCTATAGAACACCTTTGGGATGTGGTTGGAACGCCGACTTCGTGCCAGGCCTCACCGACCGACATCGATACCTTTCCTCAGTGCAGCATTCCGTGAGGAAGGGCTGTCATTTCCCAAGAAACCTTCCAGCACCTGACTGAACGTATGCCTACGAGAGCGGAAGCTGTCATCAAGGCTAAGGGTGGGCCAACACCGTATTCAATTCAAACATTACCGATGGAGGGGTGCCACGAACTAAGTCATTTTCAGGCAGGTATCCGGGTACTTTTGATCACATAGCGTATATCGGGTTGAGGTGACTACTCATGTCCACCTCTAGAACGAGTGTTGGTGATAAACGTCGTTTGAGATTGCGTTCGAAGGCGAATTAGATGATGTAGAGATGCGCACTCATCCTGGAGAATCGAACGTGGCTAGGAACGAAAACGAGGATCGCCCAGTTGCAGTATTCTGAGTTGCAGGAGTTTCACCTTCACGTGGTGAACATCCATAACTCTCGAAGGGGCGTCTCGAGCGTTATCAAAAGGATCACGCAGGACAGCATAATAAAATTTCCCATTGCCCCTCACGTCAGCGCTTTACTAGCACTACAACGCATGAGTGTAGTGGGAAGGCGAGGTTTGGCAATGGCAACACACCACTTGATAAGTTAGGGATAACGCTCTTAGAAACGGCTTAGTCGCTGCCACACAGCAGCGATGATGTCATCCAGAGAGGGATCCACCAGATTTAAAATATTTATCTTCCAAATGGGCGAGAAGGATGTACCAACTGTGGGATGTGGTTAATAGCCATTAAAACAGTACAGTGTTCAGCGAAGCTGGCAGGAATAACATCAATTAACAAAAGCTGGCTACATAGGGAAGCAGGTAAGTAAAAACGGTCCAGTCGACTACTAAAAGTACTAGCTGTAAAACACGTAAACCACTCTAATATCTGATATCCGCACATCCGTTCATTCTGTAGATTCGTAGACGCCACCATGTCAATTTCACGACAATAGTTATAAATGGTAGTCTGATAAACAGGACATAAGACACAGTTGAAATTTCCCCTGCATTCAATTTTTTCGCGGATTTTGCCGAAGTAAAAACGCGGACGGTCATATGCACGACCAGATCCAAATGGAGCACAAAGAAAACTAAACCCTGTACCCTGACAGTCATCAAGTGTTTCAAAGGCGTCAACGGAAAACCATTAGTATAAAGCACGGTCATGCCAGAAGAAGTTTTCTGCGCATCATCAAAAAACATAGGGCACCCAGGGAGACAAAGCACATCAAATAACACTTCTTGCAAACACACGACATCAGCTTGGGAATCATAAATAAACTGTCGTAACGCAGCAGGCCGTAATGGAGCCTGCATTAGTTAACACGTGTAAGGCATGAAAAGTGAACGAGGAAGGAATTTACGCATCATGTCCCTCTCTCCAGTCTACCGGCAGATGGCAGAGTTGAAGGTAAAGGTTTTCACTTCTCCCCAGCACAATTAAAATTCCATACTTTGTTCATTTTTCTTTCGGCTCGACGCTGCACGTTCAGGTTGAAAAACAAAAAAAAATCTTGTTTTACACCACTCCTTGACAACATAACAGCCGCTACACTAGGGATGGAGGGGAGCCATCCCCACTCCTCAACAGAATGCGAGAAACACAACCGGAAGCAATGAACATCATCATCAGATAAATAAGATATAAGCAATGCAGCGTCTGAAGCTGTCTGCATCATGTGACTACCCGGAAGAGAATCTGCAGTAACCTGTTGCTCCATCATATCAGAATGAGGAAGGTATTGTATTATACCAGAACACTTTACAAGCAGAGCAGCAGACGATGTCTTCGTTAAAGGGACACGCCGATGAATGGGTTGTATTTTTAGCATTATCTTCACCCTCACAATGCAACTGATTTATAAATGAGAGATAGCTCAAAATTCTTACACGCAATTAGGGTCATTAGTCAAAGCATTTCTCAAAAACTCATTGAGATATTTATTATATTTTGGTACTGACAACAATATTTATAAAAATATAAAAAACGGAACACTATTTCACTGTGGTATCATTTTCTTGGCAACCACTGACTGCACAGCTTGGAAAAAGAGTCAGAGTACAGACAACATTCATATAAGTGTTTTATACCTCCACTTTCCTTCCCTGATACTGATCTGTGAAAAGAGAAGTAATTTGTTTTATTACAACAAAAATATTTAAAAATGTAGCTCAAATATCACCGACATCATCATCATGTTATAAACTTTTCAGGAAATAGCAGGCAAGGGAGGTAGAGAGGTTATTTTTAATATCTGTGCCAATTTTTGTGAGTGTACCTTCAGTCATTTAAGAGAAAAGTATACCTGACTGATGAAAATTCGAGTTTTCGGTAAATCGCGAAAGAAGAGTTACAGATTTATAAACTTACCGCTATGCTCGTTTTGAACATTCCAGCTGCATACTCCAGTTGTCCTCCTATTTCCTTATCCTCCATACTCCTTCTTTTCATTCTTTTCTTTATCCTTGACTCCTTGGTTGTAGCTTCTGCAGCTGTCTCTGCTTCGGTTACCCGCCGCTAATCAATAGCAGTTGGAGCTGAAGCCATATTCCTTCCCGTCTGGATGTTCAATTTCTTGATAACATTGATCCTTGCCGGCCGGAGTGGCCGAGCGGTTAAAGGCGCTACAGTCTGGAACCGCACGACCGCTACGGTCGCAGGTTCGAATCCTGCCTCGGCCATGGATGTGTGTGGTGTCCTTAGGTTAGTTAGGTTTAAGTGGTTCTAAGTTCTAGGGGACTTATGACCACAGCAGTTGCGTCCCATAGTGCTCAGAGCCATTTGAACCATTTTTGATCCTTGAAATTGCACCATCATTGAATATTATTATTGCATCCATTACACTAATCTTCAGTACTGTCAGCCCAACAAATACAGTTTTGGGTATTCTCTCCCATATACAGCTGTTGAAGCTTTCATTTGTATTCTGAGTGAGACCATGCATACATTGCCTAAGTAGATTTTTATTTGCCAGATCCCTGTGTATGGGTCTAATTGCTTCCATTGCAGCAAGTGGTAAGTAATGTTTGTGTGTATATTGAATGCATGCAGCACTGCTCAGCCAGTACTTGAACCACGAATCTGCCCCGTTTGGACACAAAGCATGCTGTGAGGTTTCATCAGTTGACACTTTGCGAAACCATGTTGCCCAAACAACTCGTCTCATGTTCTCCAAAACTCCTACATTTCTCCTTATTGTTAGTCCATAATATTGAGTCAAAGAATCAATTTCACGTTTTGTAAGACGACCTGGACCACCTTTGTATTTTCCGTCTGATAGTTTTTTTCCACTGAAGTGTTTACAAAATTTTCTCAGCCGAGCTCTCATTCTTTTTTGTATATGCCCAACATATTCAAGGTTTTCTGGTCTGTCATTAACAACGGTAGTGTGTCCTTGACAGTCTCCATCCCGAAGGTAGCCTACATACCTCACACCATTTTCAAAAACATGTGCAGAAGTCCTTTCGTTTCCATGTTTTTACTTGGGCCATCAAAATTCTTTACACAAATATGGGTTCTTATAAATTTACTTGAACAACCCAGGCAGCGCTTTATTAGACAGTCACAATGTAATATCTTACCAGTTTCAATAAATATGGCAGTTACAGTCAGAGAAGTGTGACCTCTCTTCTGCCAAGATCCATCAAATGCTGCTACAATGTCTGTATTCTCAGACAAAGCTACCACTCCTTCTGCTACTCTTTTCATTGCATGTTCACTTACTCCACATAAAGCACGGTGTATTAATTCATTGTATCTGTCAAACCTCAGTGGAGGTGGAAGCATATCTATCACTGCACAAAAAGTCTTCACAGATCTCCTTTCCATTCCAATACATCGCATTGAATAAGCAAGCTGAATATTTACACTGTGATGTCGACTATCAGTTGCTGGCGATGTCATAGTATCACTGTGCGTCTTGCACGAGTTACAGGCAATCACGAACCGACTTGAAAGACCCTTCATTGTGAAATGTGCTCAGAAACATCAACATCATCTTCATAACTGCAGTGCTTACATTTCACAGCAGTCTTCAAAAGTCTTGACAGCCTATTTAGGTTCACAATAACACTTCTGACTTTATTGTTGCTCACAATAGTACTCGGCTTGTTCTCATTACATTCAGAAAGCGAACGTTTACGTCTAGAAGCACTGCCTGTAGACACAGTTTCCGCGGGTGACATTTGAAGCAACTCGTATGTGTATTATTCGGTTGTGCTTGGAACTGGTTGCCGAAAAACTTTAGTTTTGGGCTAAATTTTCTTACTCTCGGCATTAGTAGCACAAGAAACACACACACAGAGACAAAACAACACACAATAACTACAAAAGCACATGCGTACGACATTCCGAAATCATATGTTCTCAGGTTCTTTGTTTACATTCGAACCATAGCCTTTTAGACGTGCCTGTACTTTTGTTCCGGGAGTCAGTGCCTTCTAGAATACACCTGTGTTAACGATCCGTAACTAATGACGGGAAAAACGGAAGAACAAAATAATGCATCAACCATTCTGACGCACTTCAGACTGACAGATGGGCGTGGCTCCTGTGCAACATTACGTTCAACCTCAATCTTAGAACGAAGATCCATCTTCCATAAACTAGACATTTTTGAAATCAGCATGAAATGCTCTTTTGTATAGCCCAAGAATTTTTTTCAAATTTTAGTTCATGTTCACGAGCATGTCCCTTTAATCATGGGAACCCACCGGAATAGACGGTTCCACAGATGGAAGGGAGACAACACTCATTTCAACATCGACAGTACCAGCCGCGTCATACCTGATGAAACACATGAGAGTGAAGAGGGGTGACACCAAAATCTTCACTGTCCTTTGTCCGCCGCCATTTAAATTGTGCTACTGGTGCCGGAAACTTAATGGCAGGAGGGGCCGCATATGAATGTGTCAGTAAAGGCGGAAAGACGCCTGGAGTGAGGGTAATGTCTCCCTGACCTCCTGTAAAGCTGGAGATGTATTGACAGCAGATTGCGAAGAAACTAATTCAGCTAATGTCAACGGGCTACGCACAGCACAACTATAGAACGGTAACACGACGAGAACAACTGAATCTGGGATGGCTACTTTAATTACAAAGTAAAGAGGTTCCCTCTGGCTCTACGTACGTGATATGAATCCGGTAGCCAAAGACGTTCAGGAGTGAAGTAATATTCTTTTGAACACACATTTCTACAGCTCGGATACCACTGTAACATTGCAAGCGATGCTGTGTAGACCAGCGTTCCCGCCGGATATGCCAAACTACTACAAAAGGCAGCAATGCCACCTAAAGAAATGAATCGTCCACTTCGGGTGGAGCTTTGTAAGCTCTAACCGGAATATACTCGATTGCTGCTCCTACAATAAGGGCACGGAACCCTCACGATGTGGAAACGTCACCTGAGAACCAACCAAAGAGAGAAGCCGGTATACTTGCAAGGGATTTTGAAACTTCTTAAAAAATACCTACAAACCACAATTAAAAGAAGCAGCATTTGTCTGGACAGATGTAACGTGAATTATATCGAACAATCCACCGTGAATTTCTAAAGATCCTGATAGAACATGATGGGTACTCTTGTCAAAACTGAAACGAATGGTACCCGGGCGAGGAATAATTTTTGGAGACACGGCAGACGTAAGACGCAGGTAGAAGAAGCCGTCGCCAGACTACAAAACAACAACAAACTCCGAAAAGCAAGATCGTTGAGATAGACACACATGACTGAGTACACTGAAGTTCGATACACAACGATGTTGCGGCATACGCGGACTGAAGGACAACCCGCTCACTCGAAGCGCAAGGCGAAATTACGCCCTCTGGACACACGTGTGACTACAACCGTAAGGACTGTGCTACCACGCCTCCCGTCAGACACAATTTCTCAACTTACATCACACGATACTGATGCTTGTTCAAATATAGAAATATGGAAACAGGCAGAATACGGCGCTGCGGCTGGAAACGCCTATTTAAGACAACAAATGTCTGGGGCAGTCGATTACAGGTGCTACAAGGGATGCTTATCAACTTTTAAGTGAGGTTGGACGTTGTGTTATAGTCGGAGCAGGAGCGATGGGACACAGCGTCTCCAAGGTAGCGATGAAGTGGGGATTTTCCCGTACGACCATTTCACCAGCGTACCGTAAATATCAGGAATCCGGTAAAACATCAAATCTCCGACATATCTGTGGCCGCGAAAAAGTTCCGGAAAGAACGAGACCAACGACGACTAAAGAGAGTCGTTCAACGTGACGGAAGTGTAACACTTCCACAAATTGCTGGAGATTTCAGTGCTGGGCCATCAACAAGCGTCAGCGTGCGAACCATTCAACGAAACATCATCGGTATGGGCTTTCGGAGCCGAGGGCCATCTCGTGTATCCTTCCTGACTGCACGACGCAATGCCCATTATAATTATCCGGGCTGTTATGCCGTGGTCGGTTGGTGAATTCTTTGTCAAATCCCAACGTTTCATCCCCGTCTGCTGGAGATATCTTCAAGGGGGTCACTTGCACGATGGAAGGTCCAACACACCCACTGGCTCACTACTGACTGCCGCTAAAATCCGTGTCCGAGCGCTCCCGCGCCGCGGCGTGACGTTACGTGTTTTGAAAACGTCAGTGCAATTGGCCGCTGTCCGTTGCCATCGATCGCCGTTGCCATCACCCAGTAGTGGACGGGTAGTACACATCTTCTTTAACACTGGCATCCTTATACTGTTTAATTTCACGCCCTCCTCCTTACGATTGAAAGTATTAGGGTGTTTAGCGATTTCGATTGCCTCCCTGTAGAGCCTTTCGTAATATCAGCTTGTGGCCGCTAATACTTGCGTCTCCTCGAAACGAATATGGTGGTTCCCTGGCTGGAAAGCATGCTCCGCAACAGCTGATCGTTCCGTTTCTCCTCTTCTACAATTGCCCTTGTGCTCTTCCAAACGTCTTGAAACCGTTCTTTTAGTGGTACCCACATAAACATCTCCACAGCTGCATGGGATCCTATACACTCCAACTTTTTCCAATGGTTTGCGAGCGTCCTTGGCAGGCTTAAGGTATTCCTGTATCTTCCTGGTGGGTTTGTAAATTAAGGTGATATTCCGCTTCGTCAAGATCCTCCCTATTCTTTCCGTTACATTTTTAACAAATGACAGGAGAACCTTAGATTTTGCAGTAGTCTAATAATTTCAATCGTAAGGAGGAGGGCGTGAAATTAAACGGTATATGGATGCCAGTGTTAAAGAAGATGTGTATCACCCGTCCACTACTGGGTGATGGCAACGGCGATCGACGGCAACGGACAGCGGCCAATTGCACTGACGTTTTCAAAACACGTGACGTCACGCCGCGGCGCGCAGCGCGCTGACACGGAATTTAGCGGCAGTCAGTAGCGAGCCAGTGGGTGTGTTGGACCTTCCATAGAGCTACAGACCCCCTTGAAGATGTCTCCCGCAGACGGGGACGAAACGTTGGGATTTGACAAAGAATTCACCAACCGAGCATGGCATAACAGCCCGGATAATTATAATGGACATGACATTTCTGGCCGTGAAAGTCTACATTTTAGTATGCACGACACAAATCTTTACGCCTCGCGTGGGCACGTCAAAACCCAAATTGGAATGTTAATGACTGGTAACATGTTGCCTCGTTGGACGATTCTCCTTTCAAATTGTATCCAGCGGATAGACGTGTACTGGTATGGAGACAACCTCATGAATCTATGGACACAGCATGTCAGCAGGGGATTATTCAAGTAGGTGGAGGCCCTGTAATGGAGTGGAGCGTGTGTAGTTGAAGTGATATGGGACCTCTGATACGTCTACATACAACTCTGACAGGTGTCACGTACATAAGCATCCTGTCTGATCACCTGCATCCATTCATGTCCGTTGTACATTCCGATGGACTTGGCCAATTCCAGCAGAACAATGCGACACCCCACACTTCCTGAATTGCTACAGAGTGGCTCCAATAACCCTCTTCTGAGTTTAAACACTTCCGATGGTCACCAGACTCCCCAGACAATGATATTATTGAGCATATCTAGGCTGCCTTACAAAGCGCTGTTCATAAGAGACCTCCACTCCCTCGTACTCTTATGGATTTATGGATAGCCCTGGAGGATTCATGATGTTAATTCCCTCCGGCACCACTTCAGACATTAGACGAATCCATGCCACGCCGTTCTGCGGGACTTCCACGTGCTCGAGTCTACACGATATTAGGCACGTCTACCAGTTTCTTTGGCTCTTCATTGTGTACGTGTGATGTTTGTTCTTTCGGACATGCCCAAAAGAATATTACATGTAATGAATGTTAATTTGCAGTGCAGGAAATAAAGGGATCTGGTGAGACAGAAACTGTTCCACCTAGGACCAGCAGTCACCATTGCGCCAAATGTTGCACCTCTCACATCGGACTTGTACTAACCCCTCGTGAAAATCATATTATTTATTTTATTTAATATTGAATTGTAATTTGGCTAGCAGAGACTTTAATTGAGAGAGAGAGCCATTTTAACAGAAAAATTTGAACTTGTTGCAGTCTGCCTTTATGATTTAATTTATTCGTTAATAACGGACGTAATATTTCGGAAGCTACTGCTATTGCAATGCAGAGATATGAAATCATTATTCCTGATCGCGATCTCGTTTAGATGACTTCTCGCATGACGCATAAAACTATGAAAATTAACTGTGCAAGACGCACATACAGTGTGTAAGGCGTACAACGTTACCAAAAATGCAGGCTCGGTTTATATGCTAAATTAGCGTGTGGTAGACTGTCACTTGATCAGTATGTCATTGGCTAAATCAACATTCGGTCGTTGTTAACACCTCCGTGAACTGCAAATTATATTTTGAATCATATCAGATGGTGAAAGTAACCAACGACAATAAACAAGGATAACAAATTTATGAACCCTGAATTATTATTAAAATTATGAGTAATGCTACGATGAAAATTACAATAAGGTGCAAACATACGGAAACGAAACCTACATCATTACTCTTTGACCGCTCGGTGAGAAAAGACAACGTAAAATCGTTATGACAACTATTTAAAATGGTGTGATTATAGAGTTTAAGATCAAATGGTTTTTCATAGGTAATGTCGTTAATTGTTCCACAGAATATTGTCGCTGGCGCTGTAAGTTGACAGCAAACCCAGAGGTGATCTGAAGACAAATGTACTCGACTGTGATTGTTTGCTGCGATGGTGATTTCTATCATGGTGCCAATCTGACCGTTCGTCATCGGTTGTTCGTCTTTCAACTCGGAAAGTCACAAACGCCACTACAGTTCTTTTGAAGGTACCTCGGTCTTGCGCGTCTTCCAGTTGTATACCCATTTCCGCTAGATTTCCTTTGGCGTTCATGTAGCTCGGTACTTTTGATTTCTATTTTGAATGAAATATACTGAATATGTTTATATTGTTCTGGGGGGAGACATCGGATGTCGTTAACAAAAGTCCACAATATTTCGTCGGAGCAACTGACTAATATCTTCGGGTCCGACGAACACTGTGCTCAGGCTGCGACAGAAGCCTCCTATTTGTATCAGTCTGAGAAGAATCTGCGCAGGCGTCATAAGTGGGAGGATTCAGTCACAGCCTGAGCACTGTTCGTCGCACCCGAAGATGTAGGTTAGTTACGCCGCGAAATATTGTGGAATTTTCACAACTAGAGCCAACGTCTCACCCGAGAACCATATTTACAGCTAGTCCGTAGGGAAAGCCACAAGCGAAAAATGTTGGAAATATGTATCCTCGTAATGCTGTCATAAAACCGATCTCCGCGTTGTCGCATAGTGTCCGTAAATTTCCTTCTGTCTTAGGTGATGTTGCTTGTTCCGGTTTTTTATGTACCGTACATTCTATTTTCGTAATTTATGCCCAGCATAATGTATAGGACGTCAAATTTTGACATCATATTATCGACACTGGGAGAAACATCAGAGAAAAAAAAAAAAAAAAAACGAAAATTTTACCAATTGGTGTGCTCTCAGCGTCTTAACGTAAATGAGGTAAGTTACAAATGACAGATGAATCACAATACGACGGCTATGGTTTGAGTTGCACGTTACACCATCCATATTGTTAAGCGTGCAAGGCTGCACAAGTTCGACAGCCAACAGTTATGGCACTGTTGAATGTGTGTGGGTGTTATGTTGACGAGTTTGCGCAACGGATTGATCTGACAAGTACCCTTTGGCTTCTACAAGAAGCAATTTCCACCTCACACTGCAACAGGATTCAGACAGACGCTTCTAACGTACCAAAAATCGCTGAAAAACTTTCATCAATAAATATCTTCTGGTGTCGTCCGCTGTAAGAAAAAGACACAAAAATATTCTATTTTCTTACGTAACTAGTGGCATACTTGGGTACTGGAGCATTGCTAGTTAGTGTCAGAAAATCATTAAACGAACGGAAAATATAATTTATCGCAAAATCTGAGAAAATCAAGTGAATACTGATTCTAGCAGTTCTAGGCGCGCAGTCCAGAACCGCGTGACTGCTACGGTCGCAGGTTCGAATCCTGCCTCGGGCATGGATGTGTGTGATGTCCTGAAGTTAGTTAGGTTTAAGTAGTTCTAGGTTCTAGGGGACTGATGACCACAGCTGTTAAGTTCCATAGTGCTCAGAGCCATTTGAACCATTTTTGAATACTGATACACCGATTTCAGCGTTCTTTTCGGAATAGGAGGTTACCTCATTTGGATAGGAATCCTGTTAATGAAATTTATATACAAAGTGTGGGAAAGCTCTTTTATCCCTTTTCTTTACGGATGTTATTTACTTGGCAGAATGGCTGTAAGCCGTGCCTCCTCAACTTGAATAATTATCTGATTGAATTTTTCTAAGTACGGTCGAGGCTGTCGAGTGAGAAATGTAATGGAGAAACGTGAATGAAGTATGTTATTTCTAATGGAGGAAAGATGGAGCTCACCTACGCTGTAGTGCACAATACAGTGAGCTGCCACGACTACTGCCTGCGTCGTTTGCCTCTGAAAAATAACAAAACTATCTCTTTTTATCTGGATTGACCTACGCCAATCGAACTCTCACTATGCCTTGATGAACTCAAGGGCTCCTATCTGCCCCTAGTATAACTATTGGCGTGGTACACCGGTCAGGTAACCAATCCACCACAATGCCACTCGATGTTCGCTCGCAGGCTCTAACTAATACTCTGTGATCACACGGCACGATAAGTGTCGTGGCCAACACAGTGAACAAACGCTTAATCGTGAGCGACTCAGTATAGACTGTCACTCCGATTCGCTAGCAACAGAGGTGCTCTCTCAGTGCAGTACTGAGTAGAGACTTTGTTCCTCGCTCTCTGCGTACTCGCACGAGTGCACTCACTCCCGCTATGTGTTCCCAATTCAAGAGTGTCACCAGAACGACCCCTCTCCACGCAAAAAGCGAAAGGGTATATCATCTGCTGTCTTTCCCTCACTCCTCCAGCTTATTGTGTCAGAAACAGTCCGCCAATCAGAGTTTCTCTTACAAACGGGAGAATGGCGCTATGTTTAAGCCAACCAATCCGGAAATATATAGCATCTGCATTAGGCGTATAATGTCCATCTGTGAGAACTCTGAAACTGTGCACTAGGTCGATCAAAAATGCGTATGCTGGGGCTATCACAAAAAATTCAGCGAGTTTTGCGTTTAAGGTGAACACACAGACCATTATCCCTTGTCTCTGGCAATAAACCGTTTTGGTTCGTGGGCGGTCGGCCGGCCGGCGCAGCTGCATGCTAACTCACCCTCCTACGGACTTTCCAGCAGACTGGCAGCCTCCACCGATCAAAAAGTCCTGTGGCTGTCATGTTTTGAATGTTTGTGTATGCCAGCCTCGACTTTTCAATCTCGGTGCACACTTGCGATTTATTTATTAGTTTGCATATCGATTAAATGAAAATATGTGTAATTGACTATACCCTAACGAGTCTGGGCTCGAATGAAACGTCTTGACAAGCAGAATACGATGATGAGGTCGGAATATGTAAGAAATGAATGTCAGGAGACTACGCCACCTTAAACTGTTAATTAGGTAAGCCTATCCACCATGGCCAGGCTATGCCACATCGTAAGGAAAGATCGGTTTTTAATTGTTCTGAGACCAACTACTGCATAAAAAGGAAAATGGCATCTGTTTTTGGTTGTCCGGGGGCCAAAAACCACATAACAAGCTGAATGACACCACTATCTAACTGTTGTGTGACTGGCCCAAGACACGCTGAATATGCTGTCCACCGATTTCTGCCACGATTTGAAATTGAGAAACAGCAAGGTCCACAAAGATTGGAGTGACTTGGGGGTCACGTTCGGAATGCATTGCGCAATGTGCAATGTGCTTCAGTTCAGCTACGTCCGTAATTGGAGTACATTCAGATAACTCTGCATCCAGAAGTCAGATGATCAGGATGGCCAGGCTGTAGGGAAATGACGCTTGATAATTCTAGCGTTTCTATCATGCCTTTGCAGAAGCTGCTCCACTGGCTGTGCCATGTTAGAAGGAGTACCATCTTGCATAAAAATGATCTTACCCACACATTCACATTGTTGAAGGGTTGGAATGACGTAGGTGTGCAAAAGACTCGCAGCGTTTGCCAGTAACAGTAAAGGTTACAGGACCCCCAGGACACATCTTCTCAAAAAAATACTCACTTCCGATAAGCGATGCCACACCACATAGTAACGATTCCAGATTGAAATGGTAACAGTTAATGTGTGTGCGGATTTTCCGTTAACTATATTCAGCAGTTCTGCCAACTGAGACGTCCTTGGACATGCAAACGGGCTTCGTCTGTCTCAGAATGTCCATAGCCATTCACTGTCCATTCCCATGCGAACAAGAAATACCAGACCGAACTTTTGTCTTGCTGGCAGGTCAGCTGGAAGCAACTCGTAGAATTTTAAGCAGCATGAACGCACGTCTATCCAACTGTCGGGCAGTTCCCTATACACTGTATGTCCGCACAACATCGCTCGACCCCTCCTGCAATGATGCGGTGACATCTTCGACAGACATCGGACCAACTGGTTTCCTCCCTCAGCTGCATTGCAATTCAAAACAACCTGTCTTTTCGAATTTTGTAAGCATTTCCTCCAGACATCGGACCAATGACTTTTTTCATTCTCTTGAGTGACTGGAACTTCCGCAGGGCCATTGCCGCACAGTCACAGTTCTTGTAAAAGAGCTTTACCAGCAGCGCACGATCTTTCATTCAACTTTGGAGTTTCGGACACAAATTGGGCAACAGCGTGCGCCGCGCGTTCGTTGGCATTCATATTCTGAGGCTTAAATCGCCAACTATTAGTCAAACTTCCTTGGTTTTGGTCCCATCTTGTTTCCCACTACGTTAATAATACGCTGTTCAAATTTGACATTATGAGCAGTGGTTCTCTTTCTACACAGTTCTGAATCTGTAACTTTAATTATGGACACTCTGTATATATGCAGACTGAAGCGACGAACGAAAATTATTACAAAGGACGATATTCGAACCCGGATCTTCCGCTCAGTAGTAGGCAGATGGGTTAACCACTACGCCATCCTGGAAGATTGGCTTTGCACAGCTGCATGGATTATAGCACGATTCCCCCATCGTTCCAAACCTCATTCACGGCTCAGCCCACTTGATATCCCACCTAAACGAAATCAAAGCCACTGTGCCACTGTGAATAAGTGATTAGTGCATCCCATAGTGAGCAGGAGACTTGGGTTCAAGTCTTGTCCTTGATAAAAATTTTCATTCGTTGCTTTAGTCTTCATAAACAGGGTAGTCCATTGATAGTGACAGGGCCAAGTATCTCACGAAATAAGCATCAAATGAAAAAACTAGAAAGAACGAAACTTGTCTATCTTGAAGGGGGAAACCAGATGGCTTTATGGTTGGCCCGCTAGATGGCGCTACCATAGGTCAAACGGATATCAACTGCGTTTTTTTAAATTGCAACCACCATTTTCTATTACATATTCGTGTAGTGCGTAAAGAAATATGAATGTTTTAGTTGGACCACTTTTTTCGCTATTGATAGATGGCACTGTAATAGTCACAAACGTATAAGTACGTGGTGTCACGTAACATTCCGCCAGTGCGGCCGGTATTTGCTTCGCGATACATTACCCGTGTTAAAATGGGCCGTTTACCAATTGCGGAAAAGGTCGATATAGTGTTGATGTATGGCTATAGTGATCAAAATGCCCAACTGGTGTGTGCTATGTATGCTACTAGGTATCCTGGACGACATCATGCAAGTGTCCGGGTCGTTTGCCGGATAGTTACGTTACTTAAGGAAATAGAATGTGTTCAGCCACATGTGAAACGTCAACCACGACCAGCAACTAATGATGATGCCCAAGTAGGCGTTTCAGCTCCTGTCGCGGCCAATCCGCACATCAGT
The DNA here is from genome assembly GCF_021461385.2 of Schistocerca piceifrons. NCBI lineage: Eukaryota > Metazoa > Arthropoda > Insecta > Orthoptera > Acrididae > Schistocerca > Schistocerca piceifrons. The sequence goes on from NC_060139.1 coordinate 671,634,840, forward strand.
AGCAGACAAATGGCGCGAGAATCGTGAATCTAAAAAATTTCGGTGTTGAGAATGCTACATCAACATCGACTGCACCCGTACCATATTTCTATGCACCAAGATTTGCATGGCGATGACTTTGAACGTCATGTACAGTTCTGCCACTGGGCACAAGAGAAATTATGGGACGACGACAGATTTTTTGCACGCGTTCTATTTAGCGACGAAGCGTCATTCACCAACAGCGGTAACGTAAACCGGCATAATATACGCTATTGGGCAACGGAAAATCCACAATGGCTGCGACAAGTGGAACATCAGCGACCATGGAGGGTTAATGTATGGTGTGGCATTATGGGAGGAAGGATAATTGGCCCCCATTTTATCGAAGGCACTCTAAATGGTGCAATGTATGCTTATTTCCTACGTAATGTTCTACCGATGTTACTACAAGGTTTTTCACTGCATGACAGAATGGCTATGTACTTCCAACATGATGGATGTCCGGCATATAGCTCGTGTGCGGTTGAAGCGGTATTGAAGAGCACATTTCATGACAGGTGGATTGGTCGTCAAAGCACGTTCGCCGGTTCTGACGTCCCCGGATTTCTTTCTGTGGGGAAAGTTGAAGGATATTTGCTATCGCGATCCGCTGACAACGCTTGACAACATGCGTCAGCCCATTGTCAATGAATGTGCGAGGATTACGGAAGGCGAACTACTCGCTATTGAGAGGAATGCCGTTTATTGCATTAACGTGGTATTTATAGGTAATCACGCTGTAACAGCATGCGTTTTCAGAAATGATAAGTTCACAAAGGTACATGTATCACATTGGAACAACCGAAATAAATTGTTCAAACGTACCTACGTTCTGTATTTCAATTTAAAAATCCTACCTGTTACCAGCTGTTCGTCTAAAATTGTGAGCCGTATATTTGTGATTATTTCAGCGCCATAAGCGAAAAAAGTGGTCCAGCTAAAACATTCATATATCTTTACCTACTACACGAATATGTAATTAAAAATGGGGGTTCCTATTAAAAAAAAAAAACGCTGTTGATATCCGTTTGACCTATGGCAGCACCATCTAGCGGGCCAACCATAGCGTCTCTGGTTTCTCCCTTCAAGCTAGACAAGTTTAGTTCTTTGTAGTTTTTTCGTTGGACGCTTATTCCGTCAGATATTTGGCCCGGTTACGATCAATGGACCACCCTGTATACATCATAGATATTTGAGACTTCAAAAGGTCTCTGGAACCATAGGATTTCATTTGGGTAAATAAAACAAGTGAATACAAAAATAAAATAATATTTCACATCGATCAATAAGTAATTTTATCTGAATTATAAGCTCCGCTAAACCTAATGCAAAGGTGGAGTAAAGCAGTGTACAGAGTACACAAAAGTTATTGGCTTTTATGCCGCGATGAGATGTCACAAGTCCGCTGCGATTTAAAATGCGGCGAAATTACATGAGAACACGTTGCGCCAGGGTTGTTGCAGTTCCATTGCTCTGTGTGGGAGGGGAAGGCGCTGTTATCTGGAGCGGTGCAGTTTCCGTGCCATTCGGAGGCAATGAAAAAGGCCTGCTGCGACTAAGAATGTTGTGGACCAGCCGAGCATGACGGACTTGAAGAGAAACCTGGGTAGCCATTGGCTGGTTGGCGACTGGCAACAGCAGTGTGCTGTCCGGAGAGTGGAGGTACGGCCGTCTGATGTGTTTTTGTACGGTTCCTGGAGAGCACGAACTGGGGCAGTGTATTAAGCTGTGTGTGTGTGTGTGTGTGTGTGTGTGTTCGTGCTTGCATGTGAGCGTGTATTTTATGTACAGCGCTTCCCTGCCAGCAGTGCAAGCTGAAGTCTGTCCGCTATACAGCCAGTAACGTATTTGCAGGAAAGAGCAGACAGTAGTACCTTATGACACCTATGGGCAACTACTCGGTGCAAGGCTGGCTGTGTTGTTATTGGACTGCTGTTAAGCGATTTTGTAGTAACTGATCACGTCTGGTTCTAAGTGCATAGTTTAAAATTATTTTGGCAGTTCATGCAGCAGTATTCAGTTAACCAACTTGTATTGCGATTAGTGCTTCTCACGCATATGGCTAGTAAAATTGTTATCGGGTAAATTAGGCTTGGCGATAACTGATTTTTTTACCAGTGTGTAATTTGGTAGGGCTTGTGAGCAAGATTAACTGAAGCAGAACTTCCCAGTGGATTTTGTGCATGGTTTTATTTAGCTCTCTGGTTCCATTTGTACTGAGCTTATTATGAATTTTGTGTGTAATTTCTGAATAGTTTATTCCGTGGCTTAGCCCAGTGTAAATAAATTTTCTTATTTTTAATATTATGGGTATTACCCCTTTTGTATTTTAGGACTTGTTCTCTCACTTAGAAGTTCATTGTTCTTGTTATGTTTCTTGCATTCTACCTCTACTGAGCAAGCTTTATTCTGCTACTAAACATTTGCTTTTTAGACTCTATGATGCTTGATTAAAGTTTTGTTTTTTATTAATGTTCTGAAATCACGGCATGCTGAAAATTTATGCATTTCGCTAAATGAATTGATGAAATATATTATCAGTCATGGCCCTATTACTTCCCTGTCTTTTCAAGGTATAGTAAATACTCACTATAGTCGAAAATAGTAGTAAGGAACGAAATAACTGAGCAAGTATCAAACGTTAAATATCTGGGCCTCAGCTCGTGTTATGATAACAGTAATGACGTAGATGAAAAGCTGCACAAGTTATGAAATTATACACAAACATAAAGAACACAGCAAGAATACAAAATATCTCATTACAATAGAAAAAAGCGAGCAAGTAGAAAAATGGATTTTAACCTTACCATACTTAGGACACATTTCGGACAAAATAAGTCATTTGTTTCAAATTGCCCTGAGGACAGAGAACAATGTAAGATCACGTAACATGTAGTGAATGTGATAAATTTTGTTTTGGACAGACAGGGAGAAATTTCAAAACGGGATTTAGAGAACATATTACTGTTAGTGAAGCCGATCTCTCATCATTCAGAGCTCATTTAAGAGAATAAAGCATTCTGCTAATGACATTACAAACATCACCGTTCTCAATAAAGCAGAAAAAGGCAAATTCTTAAATATGATAAAATAGCTGGACAACATACTTAATGAATAAACAGAGTTACGGGATAAGATGTATATACAGAATTTCAGCACTGTATTAACGGAATAATATGGTTTGGAGTCTATGTCCTGCATGGAAAGTTATCTAATTTGACTTGATATGTTGGATTACTTCGCAATTTTGATACCTATATTCTAACTTCATATAGCAATTGTAATATACATGTATGAACGCTCGTTTTATATATATATATATATATATATATATATATATATATATATATATATATATATATATAACGAGCGTTCATACATGTAGACTCTTTGACCTATCAGATAATGTTCACTGTTCACACTATATGACACTCACGGCAAACGTAATAAAAAACTGTCGCTGCCTAAGATTTGACTTCAGTAACATACATGACAACTATTTATAGAACAGATTTTGGAGCCTATAGTATTTGCTGACATGCATGTCTACTGTTATAGAGGTAGATAATGAAAGTACACTTATGTTACTGGTACCATGTGTACAGTTGTCATTTTGTAGAAATTGTTGTACATGTAGATGTTTGTTCCCCTGTGTCAGAAGCCACGGATGATGGGTCATAAATCCGGAAACTAGCTTTCGCAAATAAATATTTCTAGTGCAGGTTATCGTGTTCACAAAATGTCCTTCAATTAATATCTGAAAGCTGCGGGGCAGCAAGCATTCAAAGTATTCTATGGTCACATAGCTTAGTACATTTTGTGGATGGCATTCGAGGTAGTCAAGGGAAATAAGGTGGGTTTTAACGGCATGTCGAAGTCAAGAACATTGCAGACAGTGCCACAGCATGGTCTGGACTACGACAGGGAAGAAAATGCACTATTCCTAATTCAGAGGTTCATTTTAAGCGATTCATAGAATCCACGAGAAATCTAAACACGAGTGGCTTGGAGGGGTTCTGAATACAACTTCTTCCAAAGTTCAGCACCTTAACTGTTCGAAGTCCTTGAAACTAGGAGTACAGTAAAATTACACATGTTATAATTAGCAACGAAATCCTTCACGAAAGGAGATACTGAATTACCTTCTGCTACTAAGATGTTTCAGGAGACACGTGAATGAGCAGGATCGTTAGCTCGCCTTTTTTTTAATATTTTGTAAAATTCATGACATCCATTTTCTGCATGACCTTCCCGATTTCGGTTAATAACTATCATCGGAGTACCTGTATACAGTGCAAAATATGAATCAATAAAAAAATGAATAGCGTACGGTCAACTAACAACAAATGACATAACACTTGCAAAAGTTCATATATTATTTACGGATCACGTCATCTCATATTTAGGTGGGGTTGTTACTAATGTAGCACCATCAGAACTGGTAAATATGAAAAGAGCAAACAGCTGTAGTATTCAAGAGATGGTCTTTCAGATGTAAAACCACATTGTAGCTGATCGTCAGCTAATTTTAAACAAATAGAAGAATAAACGACAATATATGTTTGTTACGAATAACTAACTAAGGTAAGATATAGTGGCACTTATCCACTCAGTATTGGAAGTGAACATATTGCAAAAAAGTAACTGCAAAATAGAAGAAGGATAATATGTACAACAAAAGTACAAGTCAGTGGTGTGAGAGTATAACATAAAAAGAGAAAATAATGGTAATAAGCCGTTGTTAATACTGTAAAAGTGTACGAAGTACAATAATATAAAATGAGATCCAGCAATTCAACTTGTAACATGTGGTGTTTAACAGATGAAAATAAAATGCTTATATCCCATAAAGCTTTACTAGAAAACAAAGTTCTGACTTAAAAATGGACGCTTGAAAGAGAGGGCCGTTTATGACATATGGAACACTTCAGTGAAGTTATTAAAGTAGTTCTTGTTTTTGAATCTGTTTATCAATTCAGGAATTTCTCTTTGTGCTTTTGTATATTGAAGAAAATCTCTGTTTCTTCAAGTAAATTCATGTCTGCTCCTTTATTTCACTTATGCAATGTCTCCATTCGTTCATTCATATTACTGAATACGTGCGCGTGAGTTTTCACATTACATGGGCAAGAGCGTTCGTTGAACCTGGTTGTCCGCTTCCTCTCTTCCTCTCTGTCTTACCAATACAGAACCGGTCAAAGTATTGACATTCGATCTTACAAACACATGGCTGATTATAAATGATGTCTTTTTCTATACTCTGCTGCAATTCCAAGCCTAAGCTATTGCCAGTCTAGGAAAAAAGTAGCGAGATTACGTTTTTTTGAATAAGTGGCTAATTTTCTCTTAAACTCTTCCAAGACATGGGAGAGCAGTATATTTAGTTTCCTTTCCTCTACCAATTTTCTGCAATGTAATTTCATGCTTTGTGATCTTCTCTTTCATTTTAATTTTCTTCTTATACCTGTAATCTGTCAATTAAAACTGTTACCTATTTGTTCTTCTGATGTTAAGCAGTTGTGATGGGGCTATGTTGATAACATTGCCGTACTGATATGGCACGAAATGATATGTAAGTAATATAAGGTGTTCGATTACTCTTGATTCAAACGAAAGAGGCTAGTGGAGGGCAATGAAAGGTGAAAATAATCCTAATTGACGCTGGTCCGGAAACCAAAGGTTTTCCCGGTATTACATACGCACAAGCAGTCACACCATTGTTAGAACGCTACTAATATCTAAGGATACGTTTATTTCGAAACAAGGCAAATGAAACGTAAATCACAAAGTGATCATCAATTGGCTTCATTTGATTTTATCTTCATTCCTCGTAACTACGCACTGGTAAGCAGCCTTTCGATAACGAGCGTGTCGGTCGAGTCTCACCTGTATCATGACCTCCTAGGCCTGCTGGGTTCAATCAGCTGGATTTTTGTGTGAGGATATTTGGAAGCTTTGCCTTTTATTAGCTCATAACTTAGGGAACGCATAGCGGACGGTTGTCGATGCATTCGGAACACTTCGGGGTTTTCCGAAGGTATACGGACATGGACGAGGAGAGGTTCATAAACCTGCCTTCACATTAACGATGGCCATGTGGAGCACCTGATATAATGTATTTGTCCTCTAGTGGACATTCGCAGTTTTGTTCCTCGGGGATCTTGTAATAAGATGTTCCTCTACCCCGACGTAATAGGTTGTATCAGAGAGAACATTAATTTCCTTACGTATATTTTTTTGGTTATAAGCTTGTTTCTTTGTCTTCCACTGGCGCCATTATTTGTATAACAGTCATACACCCTGTATATAAAGTTTTGTATTACGTTACGCCAGCACTTGAATAATCGGTTGGACTTTAAACATTACGATGATTTCATATTCCTTGCCGCATGCGGACGTTGTGATGACGTTTATTAACTGAAAGCGGCTGTGATAATAAAGGATATACAGACAGCTGTGTGTCATGAATTTCACAAATTGCCTAACAGCTGTTGCCAACAGCCTTAAAAAGTGTTTATTCTTTCTAAATGTTACGGTGTCGCTGACACACTAGCAGCTTATTAGTTCCTGGCAGTATTACCTATAACTCTAGCGCAGTTTCAGTTCTTCATAGGCTGATGTTCAGACAGACTATTCTTACTAATGAACGACAGGTTTCTTCAGTAATCTAAATACGTCGATATTACGTTGATGAAAACCAACGATTGTCTCGTGTACCCTCAATGTATAAAGCACTACAAAATTTAATATAGTAAGTAAATGTAAGCACTCAAATATCATTTTATAGAGCCATGCACTGGATTAGTCAAAGATCGGCGGTAGGTATCAGTCACCTGAAATGTCCAGCTTTGCAGTTCACATCACACTAAACTAAATGAGTGGTTCGAACGTGAAATTAGCAAAGTGTCAAATCAATAAAAGACTCTCTGAGTTCCGACTGCACACCGTAAACACTAAAACAAACGGAAATTAAAAGTAGACGTGACGGTTCAACAATCGAAACGCAGTGAGAACTGTACTGACTGTGGGTCGAGTAGTATACATATCAAACTGCCACGAGCGCTTTTCTCGCAGCTTATTCATACCTCATAACCGATTTTTTAATAAATACAGGTCTAGACGCAGGCCCGTTAAAGCACCCGCTTCCAAGACAAGGGCAGGCACGCCGGCTCTGGATCGAATGCGCCCAGTGGATTTACAGCGAGAGCCAATGTGTGAGTGTGCCAGCCAGCCTGTATGTGGTTTTTACGCTGTTTCCCTCGTGCGACGAGGTGAAAAGGTCGCTGCTGCTCACATACTGTCTCAGCTACACGATTCCAAAACATTTAGAAAACGTTCTCACACTGGCACTTGAGATGACACTCGTCTCACGTAGGGTAGTGGAAGTGGTGACATCAGGAAGTGCATCTAGACAACCAGTACCACAAAGATCACTCATTCAGGACTAACATGCCTATACCGTGAAGAGACGAGATAAGGCCAGAAACTTAAGAAGCGGTGATCAACCCGAAGGTTGGTTTGCAGATTATAGTGCTTTACTGGGAATGTTGTAGGACCATCGTGTCCGACACCAGTCCATACATCTTCACTTTGTTTGGCACACGAAATTTAATTATATTTGTAGAAGTGCGGTGATTACGTAATGCGTTGATACAAATATCTACATCTGATTACTGGGCCGAAATTAAAGAAAAAACAACAAACTAGATTACAGAGTTTGTCTAAAATAAGCTATTCACATTACAAATAGCACATCACTGCTGAGGGAAACAATCTCTCCTTTCTGCAGATGCAATGTTTTTTGTACGCCTGTGATAAATCAGAAATGGTCGATTAATGTGTACAGGAATTACTTATTATAAAGAATATTCATAAACAAGTGAAATACTTTTATTAGATTGTGATATGCTGTGTACACGTCTAACATAATCTGGTCCCCAGGTGTTTTGCATAGCTTTTATGTACAGCATTAGTTCATAAAATTTTCTCGGGCTTCCAGCCGCGTCAGATGGTTAAAATCCCGCGAGCTTTCGACCGAGCTCTCCCTGGTCATTGACAAGTGGTAACACTGACTGCTGTGTCGCCATGGCAGCGTCGTCATACAGCCGCACTGCTAGCTGTGACGTCACTGGTGCTCTCTTCCTCGCCATATATGATAATGTTTTCATCCCGCGTCCGTCGTGCCCGTTGTAACATCGCAATAGCCGGGTCCCAGGCTGTGCTGAGCTGCAAACCGCCGTCCTTGTTGATGGTGTTTTCAGAGGTTTTCATTTCAATAGCTTCTTTTATGACGCTATCCCAAAATCCCTTCGTCGCCGGCCGGAGTGGCCGAACGGTTCTAGGTGCTACAGTCTGGAACTGCGCGACCGCTACAGTCACAGGTTCGAATCCTGCCTGGGGCACGGATGTGTGTGATGTCCTTAGGTTAGTTAGGTTTAAGTAGTTCTAAGTTATAGGGGACTGATGACCTCAGAAGTTAAGTCCCATAGTGCTCAGAGCCATTTCAGCCAATCCCTTCGTCTTCATAACGACAGATGTTTCGTCGAATAGAATTCGATGTCCATTTTATAAGGCGTGCTCTGCCACGGGGGATTTTTTCAGATAGCGTAGGGGTAAGCACCTCTCGTGTTCCGTCCGGCGTTGCTCCACAGTGCGTACTGTTTGCCCGACGTAGTAACAGCCACACTGACATGGTATCTTGTACACTCCAGGCGCTCTAAGCCCTAGATCGTCCTTCACAGGCCTCATGAGCTGCCAAATGTTTGCTAAAGGTCCTGAACACCGATGAAGTGATATATCTCTTCAGGAGCCGGCTAATCTTTCCCGACGCTGAACCACAGAAAGGCAAAAACACAAGATTTTAGCTTTCTTCCTCGGTGGTGTTCTCTTCTCTGCTCATGTGTTTCTTGCGTGTCACACCAGATATACCTGTGACACCTGTCCGTGGCTGTACCCGTTTTCCCGGAAGACTTTTCGGAGGTGGCTCAGTTCTGGTGGCAGATTTTCTGCGTCTGAGACGACTTTAGTACGATGGACGAGGGTATTAAGAACGCCACGATTTTGTGCCGGACGGTGGTGGCTCAGAGCGTGCTGGTAACGATCTGTGTGTGTCGGTTTCCTGCAGACACTGTGGCTGAGGTGCCCATTGGTTTTCCGTCGAACGAGGACATCAAGGAAGGGCAATGCACCATCTGTCTCGACTTCCATCGTAAACTTGATGTGGCCGTGAGTGCTGTTCACGTGTTCTAAAAATTCTCCCTGTTTTTCAAGACCATGGGGCCAGATGATAAAAGTGACATCGACGGCAGCCACCACCATCCGGCACAAAAACGTGGCGTGGGATTTTAACCACCTGACGCGGCTGAAAGCCCGAGAAAATATTATTAATTCATATCGCAGCGAAACGATGCATCCATAAAGCATTATTTCATTTGTAATGAAATTCATATACCAATGCTTCCCATCAGCGAAGTAATACTTCGCAGATTATTTTACAGGGGCACGCTGAAAAGTAACGTCTGCCGCGAGGGATTAGCCGAGCGGTCTAAGGCGCTTCAGTCATGGACTGTGCGGATGGTCCCGGCGGAGGTTCGAGTCCTCCCTCGGGCATGGTTGTGTGTGTTTGTCCTTAGGATAATTCAGGTTAAGTAGTGTGAAAGCTTAGGGACTGATAACCTTAGCAGTTAAGTCCCATAAGATTTCACACACATTTTAAAAGTAATGTCTCTAACTTATTTATGTGACAGCTCCCAGCCTTCTAAGTAAAACAAACGTTATTAACGTTCTACATCTTTATTCCTCATGTCTACAGCATTGAAAGCTCTGCAGCTAGAGAGGTCCGGCTGGTCCGTGTAACATGGCGGTGTGCAGCTTAACTATACCGTTGCACGAGAAATAATGTGGTGTGATCGAGTTTCTAATTCTAAGAGTTTGTCCACACATGGAGGATACTCTTCTTCAGCATGGCAATGCCAGGTCAAACCGAGCGCTCCGACATGTAACAATAACCCGACGCCGCGGGTGTGGTGTCGTCTACACTGAAACGCCAGAGAAACTGGTATAGGTATGCGTATTCAGATACAGAGATATAAAACCGGGCAGAAGACGGAGCTGCGGTCGGCAGAGTCTGTATAAGACACCAAGTTTTGGCACAGTTGTTACTTCAATTGCTGTCCCTACAGGTTATTAACATTTAAGTGAGTTTGATTGGTTCAAATGGCTCTCAGCACTATGGGACTTAACTTCTGAGGTCATCAGTCCCCTAGAACTTAGAACTATTTAAACCTAACTAAACTAAGGACATCACACACATCCATGTCCGAGGCAGGATTCGAACCTGCGACCGTAGCGGTCGCGCGGTTCCAGACAGTAGCGCCTAGAACCTCTCGTCCATCCCGGCCGGCACAAGTGAGTTTGAACGCGATGTTATAGTCGGCGCGCGAGGAATGGGACACAGCACCTCCGGGGTAGCGATGAAACGGGGACTTTCTCGTACGACCATTTCACGAGTGTACCGTGAATATCAGGAATCCGGTAAAACACCAAATCTCCGGCACCGCTACTCTCGGAAAAAGATCCTGCAAGAGTGGGACCAACGACGACTGAAGAGGATCGTTGAAGGTGACAGAAGTGCAACCTTTCCGAAAATTGCTGCAGTTATCAATGCTGGGCCATCGACAAGTGCCAGCGTTTGAATCGTTCAACGAAACATCGATATGGGCTTCCGGATCCGAAGACCCGTTCGTGTACCCTTGATGACTGCACGACATAACGCTTTACGCCTTGCCTGAGCCCGTCAATACCGACATTGGACTGTTGATGACAGGAAACATGTTACCTCGTCGAACGAGTTTCTTTTCAAATTGTATCGAGCAGATGGACGTGTACGGGCATGGAGACAACCTTATCAATCTATGGACTCTGCTTGTCAGCTGGGGACTGTTCAAACTGGTGGAGGCCTTGTAATGGTGTGGGGCGTGTGCAGCTGGAGTGATATGGCGCCCCTGATACGTTTAGATACGACTGTGACAGGTGACATGGCATCCTGTCTGATCACCTGCATCGATTCATGTCCACGGGCATTCCGACAGACTTGGACAACTCCAGCACGACAATACGACACCCCACACATCCAGGATTGCTGGAGAGTGCCTCCAGGAACACCATTCTGAGTTTAAACACTTCCCCTGACCATCAAACATCCCAGACATAAACATCTTCTAGCATATCTGGGATGCTTTGCAACGTGCTGTTCAGAAGAGATCGCCATCCTCTCGTACTCTTATGGATTTATTAACAGCCCTGCGGATTTTATAGCGTCAGTTCCCTCCAGCATTTCTTCAGACATTAGTCGAGTCCATGCTACGTCGGGTTCCGGTAATTCTGCCTGCTCACGGGGGCCCAACACGATGTTAGGCAAGTATACGAGTTTCCTTGACTCTTCAGTCTAATATAAGAATACGTTTGTTGTTTTGATTTAGTTTCATTGTATCGTCCCCCACCCACTCCCAACCTGGCCCAATCAGCTTTACATCTGTTTCCAGAACTTAAAGAACGTCGTGCAGGATTTCACTTTGACAGTGATGAGGCGATGATAGCAAAGGTGAGGCTGTGATTCCGTCAACAAAGTCAAGCAATTTTACAGTGACAGTATCAAGATACTGATCTCTCGATGGGAGAAATAAGTTCTTCGCCAGGGCGACTAAATTTAGAGATAAAAATGTAGACATGATGAATAAAGATGTGGAATGTTAATAACGTTTGTTTCATTTAGAAAGATTTAGAAGTTTTCCTGTAAAGAACTCGGAGTCATCAGTTTTCAGCATTCCCTTGAACGTATTTAATCAGATGCGTCTCGCTGAACTTGTAGACCTGGCATATCAATCATTTATGTACCTGAAACGAACTATTCGTAATTCATTGTATTCTAATTCACTGTTGTATAAACTACTTCTCCTGAATTGTGTTCTCAGTTTTAGCCATACAATTTCTTCTGAGTGTCATTATTACTCCACTCTCTGTGTTCCATCCATTGCTATGTTTAGCTTCTCTTTACCTGCCTTTGAAACCTGGGTACAAAGAGATGTTAAAGAACAAGCGCAGCTCGCCAAATGCCGCAGCACTGAGCGGCCTGACTTGTGGTAGCAGCTGCCTTTGACAGGTGCACGCGGTCACCGGGCGTCTACCTGCCCCACGCGGATCACGGCTCGGCCTGACACCAACAGCTCCAAGTTCTTTGACAAATATTTTATAAAAAGTTACAATTATGATCAAACTTTTATAAAAGATGTGACAAAAGATACCCAGTACTCTGTCAAAGATTTTATAGAATGTCCCTCTAAAGTATATTTGACATGATCTTATAATGTAATAGTGTAGGTGTTGTTCATCATCATACAAGATGGAGATACTCCTAAATACATAAATAAAGACTGCACAGCATAGTTCGGCATAGATTGAAATCAAGTCATTGCTACAATGTCACCCAGTATATAATTAGTTCTTATCTAAGTGTCACAGTGATGAATCCATATTGTTATGGCTGCATCTGCCTGTGACTGTATCAGGATCACCAAATGTGGCGGGAAGGCATCAAATGTAGTTGATGGTTGCCAGGAGGCGCTGTATTAAAACTCAGCTATAATTTTCCAAATGATTTATTTGTTTCCACTACAATGATCGATTCACCTCAGTCTGCGTCACAGTGCCCTGCAATGCTGAGGAAGCACCCCAGTGGCCTGTGCAATGCAACGCAGTGTCGTGCCAGCCTTGACCGGCCCGCTGAGTTCTGATGATGTCAGGATGGCTGCGTCAGCAGCTGACTCATCACTGCTCGGGGTGAGCCGCGGGTGGCCAGCTGCGTCCTTCTCCTCGCCGGCGTGGCTGAGATCGCGACGGCGAACAAGCACCCACTATCCGGCGCCCGAATCTGCGGCCCTCGCCTCGGGAAATCTACAGCGTGTGCCGGAAGCCTAGACGACTGCCCGTGGTAGCGAGCTGAAGAGTGGCTGGCTGGTGGCAGTCTGCAGACCCCATGTCGGCCTCAGAGGGTCGAACCAGCGACCTGCCGTGGACTGGGACGCTGTCGTTCCATCTGCTGCTGCGTGTAGCCCAATGGTGTGATACACCCCACCGTTCAGGAGAGCTGCCACACTTCGAAAAAGGCACCTATTTATATTCAGCTGTGCACCTCTGTTTTGCCAAGCGCGCCACTTCGCGTCACATATGCATAACACTAAGGTTGGCCAGTGGCCCCCTTCTTCCTGTGACTTTCAACATGAGTTCCGTAACCTATAAAGGAAACTGTAATAGGTATCAACATAAATATCATTTCTGCCCTTTATGAAAACCATACATTGCATGTTGTACTACCATACAGCGAGACTTTCAGAGGTGATGATCCAGACTGCTGTACACACCGGTACCTCTAATACCCAGTACTACATCCTCTTGCATTGATGCATGCCTGTATTCGTCGTGGCATACTATCCACAAATTCATCGAGGCACTGTTGGTTCAGTTTGTCCCACTCCTCAACAACGATTCGGCGTAGATCCCTCAGAGTGATTGGTGGGTCACGTCGTCCATAAACAGCCCGTTTCAATCTAACCGAGGCATGTTCGACAGGGTTCATGTCTGGAGAACATGCTGATCTTTCTAGTCGAGAGATGTCGTTATCCTGAAGGAAGTATCCACAAGAAGTGCACTTTGGGGCACGAATTGTCGTCCATGAAGACGTAAGCTTCGCCAATATGCTGGTGATATGGTTGCACTATCGGTCGGAGGATGGCATTCACGTATCGTGCATCCGCTACAGCACCTTCCATAACCACCAGCGGCGTACGTCGGCCCTGCATAATGCCACACCAAAACAGCAGGGAACCTCCATCTTGCTGCAGTCGCTGGACAGTTTGTCTAAGGCGCTTAGCCTGACAGGGTTGCCTCCAAACACGTCTCCGATAATTGTCTGGTTGAAGGCATATGCGACACTCATCGGTGAAGACAACATGATGCCAATCCTGAGAGGTCCATTCGGCATATTGGTGGACCAATCTGTACCACGCTGCATGGTGTCGTGGTTGCAAAGGTGGACCTCGCGACGGGCGTCGGGAGTGAAGTTGTGCATCATGCAGCCTATTGCGCATCGTTTGAGTCGTAACACGACGTCCTGTGGCTGCACGATAAGTCTTGTTCAACATGGTGGCGTTGCTGTCAGGGTTCCTCTGAGGCATAATCCGTAGGTAGCTGTCTTCCACCGCAGTAGTAGCCTTTGGGCGGCCTGATGCGAGGGATGTTATCGACATTTCCTGTCTCTCTGTATCTCCTCCATGTCAGAACAACATCGCTATCGTTTAATTCGAAACGCCTGGACACGTCCCTTGTTGAGAGCCCTTCCTGGCACAAAGTAACAATGCTAACGCGATTGAACAGCGGTATTGACCTCTACGCATGGTTGAACTACAGACAACACGAGTCGTGTACCTCCTTCCTGGTGGAATGACTGGAACTGATCGGCTGTCGGACCCCCTCGGTCTAAAAGGCGCTGCTCATGTATGGTAGTTTACATCTTTAGGCGCATTTAGTGACATCTATGAACAATCAAAGAGACTGTGTCTGTGACACAATATCGACAGTAACGTCTATCTTCAGGGGTTCTGGGAACAGGGGTGATGCAAACATTTTCTTGATGTGTGATTAGATAAAGTCGTCTGTTGCACCATTAATCATTAAAGGTCTGCCTTAGGTGGCATGTTTAAAGGAACTGCTTAAATTTCTGTCCTCATCCAAAGAAATTCTCCACAGATGCACATGACTGTGGGGCACACTATATTCTACAGCCACCACTAGCAAGTACTTGGGGAATGGCTGTTGTAATACCAGCATATAACGTCCTATTATGTGAGCTGCACTAGAAAAATCCAAGCATTGTTGTGTACCGTGCACAATAAACCACTCTCCTAAAGTACCAACAAGAGCATTTAAGACAAGCACGGTAATGATTAATTTCCCATTGTTTTATAGTTTCGGTTATGATTTACAGTATGATATGCCTTAAGGGCCAAAGAGGAAGGAAATGACACATCAATGGAGAATAAGTGACTCCCTGATTATCTTCTTTTCTTTAATTGCCATTTCAGTCCCTAAAATATTCCAAAGGCAGTTCTCGGTTTCGATCAGGCCGTCATCGTCATAAAAGGGTCTAAATACACGAACTGCAAGCGGTGACGTAAGGTGTTCGTTTCGAAGTCAATGCAGGGTGGTCAGAAATACTTTTAAGGGTGTTGCAGCATAGGTTGTGCAAAGAAATAAATGTTAGGAAAGTAATCGATATGTTGCGTCGTTTCCGAGGTAATAAAGATTGAAGTTACCCAATCAGGCGGTTGCGGGCGCAAATTAAAGCGGCACGCCATATACAGTTTGTGTCAGTTTTTCTTATAGCGTAAATGATAGCGCACGAGACTTCTCAGCCACTGGTTCGATTGGATCGCAACTACCGACCCATGTACAGTTTTTGTACCGCTCTCTTATTCGGTTTTAGGAAACCAAACTAATCACACGTTTCGCGACACCGTGTCGGCGGGACGCTTGAATCTGCGTGCGCAACAGCTAGATAGGTTTCGGAAATGCTGCAACGCATCGAACTTGTTTCTTGAGAATTATTTCTCAGCACAGCCTAAGCTGCAAAACCCATACAAGCTTTTCATACTGCTTCAGACCGCCCTGTACAACAAGTGAAACCTTACTGAGCCATGCCCCGAGTACGATAGCTCGCGCCCGGCGAGTTGAGCACTGTCTTTGACAGAGTGCCTTTGGTTTGTTGTCTAGTGGAAGGGAGGAAGTGGGTTGTGTGGAAAGGTAGGGTGGCATTCGGGACTGGGTCGTTATGGTGATTGGCGAGTCCGGTGGAACGTAGGTGTTTCCTGTTTTCTGGAGATCAATTGGCAGCGTTGCCGGCGCACCCTTTTTCTGATTCGAGCGTTGGCGGTCGGAGTTGTCCATGCAGAGTGATACAGCTGTTGATGTGCCTTGCTGGAATAGCCGAGTCCTGCCCTGGCTGTACTTATTCTCGTAGCAATCGGGTTCCTCAAGGAGAAATTGGAGTTATTCGGCGAAACCCAACCGTCGTATCCCGTTCTGCATTAGACGACTGCATCGCCTTCACCACAGGCACTGAGTCATCACCTCCTTCGCGTTCCTTGGTCGAGGAACGATGCTGGTTCTACTTCCATATGTTTATGGGGATCGTCATCTGTATGTTTTTCAGAGACTTGACTCCACCATCTGCTGCTGATTGCGTCTGAAGCAGCTTGCCGTTGGCCTTCTACTTAATTTTTAAATTTTTTAGTTGTGCTGCGCTCCCCCATTTTCCTTTTAACGTGATTTTAAAAGAGTGTGTGGCACGTGCTCACCTCTCTCCTGTGGAGAAATTGGTTTACATCTAAATGTTTTAAAAAAATTTTTTGCACCCAATTTTAAGTGTAGTGCAGACTGTAGTTCTCGTGATTTACTTTTAAGGCCTAGAGGCCTATGCTCAATTCAGAGTTACATTTTGTCTCTACATTGGTCTTAAGAAAAGAGATCCGCTGTATTTAGTGTGACTGTCTTCTTTCTGGGAGCCAGTAAGTTTTTTCCCACTTAGATGCCGCAACAACCTTTTAGAGAAATAAATGGAATATTTTATATGATACTTACATAATGCTTGCCGTTGTTAAGTTATACATAAAACTGTGATGAAAACCATGAGGACAATTGAAATTCTTGAGAACTTCTGATTTGATCATCAAGGAAATAAAAGGCTATTTGTAAACCTTGGGTTGTGGATACTAGTTTGAAGGCTGCTTCATTTATTATGATTTTGGTATTGTTCGTCCCACATGTAAGATACTCATAATTTTTTATCCTTAGCCAGCAGCAATTCTGGCTTTGGGTACTTCGTTCGAACCTGTTAACTTCAACTAGCAACACGAGACAAGTTGACATTCAGTGACGCTTTAATCTTAACATTAATTATTGGATTTCTCTTAAATCTGGGGCAAAGGCTTTGGTTTTATTTAACGTATTCACTGTTTAAGAGAACTTTGTGTAGTACAGTATCTATACGCTCTCATCTTGTTGCCAATGGGGGTGGAGGGGGGGGGGGGGGCTGGGTCCCGACGCCTACGTGTGTGATCATCTGCTGTGTCGCCTGCAGGTTTGAGCCCTGACCCGATGTGGAGCTGCACTATTACTGTATTGTAATTTTCAGGTTATGGTGTGCCTCAGCATGACTTGCAATGTAAATTACTAATATTCAATGTTTTCGTGAATTGTAAACTTAAAAAAAAACAACTTTTAAGAATATCTGAACTGTTTCTTTTCTAGTATTTCACGTTTAATGCCTTTAGTCTTTAATGTGTTTTTTTTTAAATTGAGCCTTGTGTCTCGTTGCTGTTGAGGAAAAAAAAATTAATGTCGATATATAATTCGTTTTAAACATTAGTTGGTAACAAATCGTTCACTAGTTTTCCCCAGCCATTCCTCTAGGATCTATTGGTTGGTGTCCTCCTAAGACACAACCACTTGTTGCCTGTATCACTTATAGTACGTCGGTTTTGACATTCTTATGAAGACCACTACCTAGTCCAAACTGGTAACTGCATTTCGAAATGTTTTCGTGACTGTTGTATCAAAAAAAGGAAATTAATTTTTTTTATAGAAACGAGTCATCGATTAATAATGGACAATGGACTAGTGCAACGTATGTGGAACTGATATGTGTTGAAAGGGATGCCTGCAAGCTGCATTGACACTATACGTGTAGTTGTGTTTGATGCCAGTTCACAGAAATCAACAACGCCTCCTAAATGGAGTGTAAATGACCGCCATAGCCAGTGTACTGACTAGCAACGTGGGGTGCATTTGGCCCGGTCTTGCTTTAAAGTATCAAAAACCGCTAAAACTAATGCTACTGCAGTGACCCCAACATGGATGTCTGCTCTCTCAAAAATACAGTGGGTAAACATCAGTGGTAATGGTCTGGGGACTGTCTGTGGAAAAACTACACATGGAATATTTCAACACGACAATGCCGAGAAACACACTGAGAGATGAGGAAACCTTTCTTGATTGATACTGCCTGCCTGATCACGTTTGCCTCACGTTCCACCTATACAACATGTCTATGATAAGGTTCGCTCGCAAACTGTTGTGGTCCTACAGGAAGCAAATATGAGAAGACTTATAACAGACTGATTTCATTTTATTTTACTAATGTCATTTGGTGTGTAGGATGTATGAGTCTGGCGACATACCACCTGACTTTCGCAAATCTTTGGGGCTGTTTGGTTCATAAATGGTAAATCTCTGTGTTTCTGCTCTTGTTCATAAGAAGCATGTTTTATACAACTGCTTCCTTAGTCTACTGTCGAATTTCTGTGTGGGGTCATGAGAGATTTCTTGTATATGGTTATTCTGAAAGGCCTCAAGTGTTTTATTTATATATTCATGTTTGTCCATGATAACTACTGTATTGCCGTTGTCAGATTTTACTGCTAGTGCATTGCCCTCAATAAACTTCTAGTTGATGTTTTTAAGTAACTGGTTCTCTTCTTTAGCTTCCTTTACTGGATTATTGTTAAGGTGTTTCTCTATCAATTTATTAGTTTTATGCTCTATTACTGTTTGTTCATTTTTGTTTAGTTTGGCTATATCTGCTGCCATTCTGAATGAGCAAATGATGTCTTTAATGTTCTGCTGATTGAGTTCTAGTTTTAGGTTATATTTAAGGCCTTCGTTTAGTAGAGGTAGTTCACTGTTGTTAAAAAAATGTCTGTGGAATTAACTACTCTTCAGAAAAAATTGTGGGAAGTCTGACTTTTGGTGTAGTAAGTGAGTAAGTATTTGATTGTCTGAGTTGACCTAGATTCTTCATATGTGCTGGTTTGATTCTGTTGTAATTTTCGTTTAGAGCATGATTTATGACATCTTGGAAGAAAGGTACTTGAGATGGATGGGTGAGTAGTAGCAATTTCTAAGTGCAATTTATATGCTAACATATTTAAGTGGTTTTTCGTTTTGTACTGTTGTTTCACTTCAGTTTTCAACCATATTTTTCCACCTTTCTTTTGAGCCAACTTGGCAGACAAAGATCGGTTGTTTCTTTTTAGTTTTACGTATTTGGGGGTCAAATCCTCTTTCAAACAGACGTTGTTTAACTTTATGCTTAGGTTAGTTTTCAGTTTATTTATTTTAATTTTTTTGTGTGCCTGAAATATTTGAAAAACCTGGTGCGTTGGTAAAAAAGAATCTGAATCAATTTTGACTATTTTTCGACTGTGACTGTCTTACGAAATATATAAAGGTTTTTTTAAATTACCACTACCAGTCACAAACTTTTTCGACTATTGTATTAATTATTTATTTAGCGACATGTTTCGAGGGAATACCTCGTCTTCAGGCTAAATGGCATTACAAAAACGATTTTATATTAAGGTCATAATGATATTACAGAGTCTTTTCGTAAATGCTGGAAAATGGACATCTTGGAGGAAATGGAAATATTCATCTATGGCCACATTGGGGAATAACGAGATGCTGAATGAAATGGCAGACTTCAAAAATTCACATTACTTTTCCAATTTCGCAACAGTACTCTTAGAATGAAAGCTATATAACATGGCAGTCGTCTGACTCTAGACCCAACAATAGCTTAGAAATATGTAAAATAAACGGGTTATGTCATGATGTATACAATAATATTGCAACAGGTGCTCAATTTGTAATGTATTTCGTCAACCTACATCTGTAATACGATAACAAGACGTGTAGAAGAAACGTATACGTCTGACACCACATAGATCGACAAAACCGTAGTCAAATCGAAACCAGCTGTATTTCGTTCGTCATCTTGTCCACTGCACTACAGATTTGTTTTCGTGATCGTTTTTCCAAGTTACTGTTACGTTAGTGAAAATTTATGAACAGTAACCAAGAAAGCCAAGAGAACCACGGAAGTAGAAACACCTTAGCACATCAGAACGAGACTTCCACGCCAGAAGATGAAAGTAAGTGACCGTTACAAAACATTTTCTTGCAAATATCAGTCCAGCTTCCAAAGTGACATCGCCTGTTACTAAGTTTTCTGTTCTTCCACAGGACAACCACAGCATTTATGAGAAGACTATAGACTATGTAACATCAGTATGACCTTATTGTAAAATTGTTTTAGTATTGCCATTTAGCCCGAAGATGAGGTATTGCCTCAAAACATGTCGCTAAATAAATAAGTAATACATTAGTCAACAAAGTTTGTGACTGGTAGTGGTAATTTAAAAAACCTTTACATATTTCTTAAGGCAGTGGCGGTCGAAAAATAGTCCAAAGCTTTCAAATTCTTGGAGAGATATTGGTGCATCTTTTAAAATGAAATTAGCATGGAATTGACTAGGTTTTTGCTGAATGGAAATGTGAAGAGATGTTTCGTACGCTATTATACCCATAATGTACGAGGAGGGCGGCGCCATATAGAAATACTTATTTTCGGAGGGTTCGGAACAAGAGGATGCAGCTGCTAGTCTCCACGTCTAATGTGCACCACTTCCTCATGCGTTACAAACATACACTTTCTTTTTTTATACTCAATAGTCTTTTGACTGGTGTGATGCTGTAGCCCATATATTTTTATTTTGTGATAGTCCTACAGGAATTGCCCAAGGCCATCATAGTGCACAATGAATATGAACGGATGCAGGTGACCAAACAGGATGCATACGTTCATGTCACCATATCACTCCAACTGCAGACGCCCCTCCACTACCTTGAACAGTCCCTTGCTGCCATGCGGAGTTCACGGATTCATGAGATTGTCTCCACACCCGTACACGTCCATCCGTTCGATACAATTTGAAACGAGACTCGTCCGACGAGCCAACCTGTTTCCAGTCATCAACAGTCCAATGTTGATGTTGACGGGCCCAGGCGAGGCGTAAGGCTTTGTGTCGCGCAATCATCAAGGGTACAGGAGTTGGCGTTCGGCTCCGAGTCCATATGGATGATGTTTCGTTGAATGGTTCGTACGCTGACACTTGTTGATGGCCCAGCAGTGAAATCTGTAGCAATTTGCAGAAGGGCTGCACGCCTGTCACGTAGAACGATTCTCTTAAGTCGTTGTTCGTCCCTTTCTTGCAGGGTCTTTTTCCGGCCACAGCGATGTCGGAGATTTGATGTTTTACCGGATTCCTGATATTACCGACGGCAACGCCGTATCTTGCCTGCTTTCATATCTCTGTATTTGAATTCGCATGCCTGTACCAGTTTCTTTGATACGTCAGTGTAATTGTCTATGAATTGTACTTAAATACTATATACACACAAGCGTTTCATGCTTGTAGTTCTGATAATAATTTTGAATGATTATTGATGTCCAAAATAAATCTAATCAATGTTACATTAAAAACTGGATATGATTCATGTTCATTTGTTTTCCTTGCCTCAATCATACTTAATAACAATTCTCTGCTTAGTTACTGTTGTCGCACTAACGTTAGCTTTATAACTAGCTAAGTTACTTGGAAAATGTTCTTCAACGAATATGAACCTCTGCTGTTGGTAAGCGAATATTATGGAACTAAATCCCGATGGCTTGGCTAGGATCTGACCCCAAGTCATCCAGAACATTTGGGCAATGTTTAAGCCACGGCGGTGTCTCAAATGAGAAGGTATACTTCTTGTTATGCTACAAATGTCGTGTGCAGTAAATTTTATCGTCCCATATCCCATATTTATGGGCGTTGTAGTGTTATAGTTAGCCATAAAGACAGCACACGTTACGAGGGGAGGAAGACTAAGGGTGCGATGGCTGTTCGTATTTTCATGATCCATTCTAAGGGCAGGGTTTAATATGACAACGCAGTTGGCCGTTATACATCAGTCATTTTATAGTTATGAACAGCATAATCTGGGAAACCGTAACAGGAGCTGTTCTCTTACGGCTAGCAGAGGTCGACACCTTAACTACGCTTATCGCACTGGTTAATTGATGGCTTTATATTCGAGTTTCATACAAGCCTTCGCTTTTAGTATGCGAAATGCGTGCGTTAAACGCTCTAAGTTTTGCAAGTCGTGTGCTGTATGCAGCTAGGTATCGACTAAATGCTGATATTCTTACAAAAATTTGCAGATTCACCAACTTTCCTGAACTTTCAAAAAATGGAATACGTTAGAACTCTAAACACAGGTGGATACTGTCGTGTGCATAGAGTTACGAAAGAGGAACCAACGCTAATTACAATTAATCAGTTATTTATTCGGTATTTAATTTATTTATACATTTAATTTCGTCTTTAAAAGAGTGTCCACCGGACAGAATGCAATTCTGCCAACGTTTCATCCACTGATGGAATCAGTTCTTTTGTCGTTTGAGACTGTTCTGTCTAATGCTTTCAGCGGATTTTATTTCAACTCTAACATCCTGATGACATAGCCCACTTCACTGTAGCTGCTGAGAACCAATCATCGAGTACCCGATCCAGTAGGCAGTTCACATTTGGCTAGAAACTTCCTGACATTCACTACCTGTGACAAGAGGAGAAATCAATCGTTCAGACACAAAGTAGTCCACTTGTACTACTTGAAGAGAGTTATATAGATTAACTTTATGACACAAATTCCTGGTGGACTTTTCTCTTCACCTCTTAAAACACCCCAAATATTTGTTCATCATCAGGATTACAATACAAATTCAGGAAGTTAAGTATTATTGCAGATTTTTGTATGATTTCTACGACTACGATAGTAGTAGTTCCGTTTAGTCAGTATCCTCTAGCGTCCGCAGGTATCATATGCGATACCTCTAGTCTAAAGTTTTGTTACCCGTTTTTCGACCGCTTAAGCGAGAGCTCCTGCCGGCATCACAGAGTGTACATTCAGCGCATTCTGTTAGTAATTTTTTAAACTTCTTCACGCCATCAACAGGTGGGAGCAGCAGCTGGAAAGTGAGTCTTACGACGGCATGCTCCACGTCGGGAATTAAAAAGGGTAAATATTCATATCTTTTGAAATGTCACACATTTAGAAGCATGTTTATATTCACAAATGATTCATTTATCCTGTAAATAAATACCTCTACCGAGAAACTACACTTCATGACCAAATGTTCTACTTCATTGCAGGTATCGTCCCTGATACCTCGGGTCTCTATTTCTATAATTCTCCTGTCATTGTTTACTTGCTTACAGTGGCGTGTCTGTTTGTGTCCTCATTTTTTGCTAAATGTTCGTCTATTGCTGTCGCCATACTGTATTAAATTACGTGTTTCCCTTACAGGTAAATGCATTGGGTATTTATTGCATTACTTTAATGAAAATAATGAACCCAGTAAGTCCATTTTTCCCTGCTGTAAGGCTAACTGATGAAGTAATAGCGGAACTTCTGGCGATGGAAGAGCCACATATTTCTGAATTTGAGCTGTCTGAAGAAGAAGATGACGTTGATAAAGCCGTCAGATCACAAACACCAGCAGCTAATGAGTCATCATCTGAATCAGATGACGATGGGGTCCACACAATAGAGTAAGTAGTTTCTAGATACAAATTTGTGTGGCATATTGAACGTATAGTTTGCAAAGATCTGTGTTATTTTACATTAATTTCTAGGTTTAATCCTGAAGTACCAGAATTTGCAACACCTGAAATTCCAACTGTGAAGTCACCATTCGAATATTTCACACAGTATATTGACCACATATTGTTTGATGATATGGCTTATTATATAAATTTAAGTCATGTTACACTAACAGGTAAGTCAGTGGACTGTAGTGGAGCAGAACTAAGAAAGTTTTGTGGTGTTAGTATCCTGATTGCAATACTGGGTTCCCTGGATTGAGAATGTGTTTGAGAGGCGAACACGTTATCCTCTGACTGCAGATACAATTAGAAGGGACAGGTTTTACCTGATAAGAAATAATCTGAAAATGGTTAATTACAATGCTGTATTTGAAGAAACCAAACGAAGTGACAGTTATTGGACGATACGACCACTCCTTAACAGACTGAGAAATGCATTTCGAAACCATTCCTGACCAACTCATGCATGTATAGATGAGCAGATGATACCGCTTACAGGTCAAGTAAGAACAAGGCAGTATGTTAGGGGTAAACCTAACGCAGTTGGCTTCAAGAACTCTGTGCTAGTTACATCCAACGGTATACATTTTGACTTTTTGCTATACCAAGGAAAGGGTGAAGATATCACCTCTGGAAAAATTCCAGTACCTGACAACCTTGACATTGGAGTGCGTGTTGTTCCGAAGCTTTCAGATCCCTTGCACCTGGGTCACTAATATACATTGATAGATACTTCACATCTGTCTCTTTACTAGAAAGTCACCTAACTCATGGGCCAATCTTAGCAACTGGGACTATCATGGCTAATCGTCTTCCAAAAGCTGTAAATTTAAAGAGAGATTTAGATTTGGAATGAGAGGGCAGAGGTTCTTTTAACCAGGTTGTAAGATGTGATGGTAAATAGCTACAATGAAATGGTTTGACAATAAACCTATTTACGTTGCATCTTCTGCTTTTGGTGTTCATCTCAGTGACCAGATTCAACGTTGGTCAAAGAAAGATAAGGTTTATGTCTAATTTCCTAGGCCAAATTCAGTTACCAAATATAGCAAATAGATGGGTGGTGTGGATCTCCCGGATAGGGTAGTGAGAAAATACCCAATGAGAAGCAGAACTAACAAATGGATAGTACGCGTGATCCACCACTTCATAGATTTTGCTTTTGTAGCAGCTTGACTAGAATATTGGCAAACAACGTGAAGTAGTCAATTTATGAGAAGAGATATGATGCTATATCAAGCTTTCAAGCTTGATGGCGCACAGACTCTTATTTTCTATGGTGTGCCAGAAAATGAGTAAAGATCAGACTCGTGCAATGATGATGATGATGAGGGTGATGATGATGAAGGTCCACTAACAAAATGGGCAAGAGCACCAAAAGCTTTACCATCTTTGCCATTCAGAATATCAAATGCTAATCACATGTCTCAGATAATGAACAACATAAAAAAAAGATGAAAAGGCAGGTTAGAGGGTTGTAGAGGTCTAACGTTTGTACGATGTAGCATGTGTCAAATGTTCCTGTGCTTTACATCTGAAATTGTTTTGCTCTTTTTCATAAGAAGTAAATTTGAACTTATGTTACGTTTCTCACACAAAAACAGGATTATTTTATAAGTTAAGAATAATTTTTTTGTAACACTCGTCAGAATTTCTTTGTATTAACATAGATCGCAGGTATCACATCTGCAAAATATATCTAAAAATGAAAACAAAATTTTTCTCTGTATTTTTGACTTATTTGTGTCATTATCGCCTGTAACTATCAGTTCCAATAAAATCAGACTTCGGACCAATCGTCAGGACTCTAGGTGGTAAATCGAATATCATGCTATTTCAAACTATTGGACAGTCTTAATGATTGACTATTTATGATGGATCTTCGAGTGTTATTACTTTGGCTGTTATACACCTCAAACACACTACCAATACCCGGCTGCGAAGAGAGAGTAATCGCCTGCAGATACACCTTATTAATTAATTAATAAGTACGAGTTCTCTGGGCAGGAAGGAATGTTACCTTTGTTAGTGAAGTAAACAATGACATAGTGTCCGCAGGAAGTCATGTGATCCACTCTGTCTTCAGCTACAATTTTGTTGTTTATTTGGGAGCGCTAATAATTACAAAATGACGACGTCACTTCGGAATGTCACTAGCATCGGCTGGTGTAGTATGAATAATGTCACGTAGAAAAAACTGTAATTAGATGAACGACGCACACTATCTGCATTTAACCAAGGTTTATTCAGCACTTGCACATAGAAGAGCGTGGAGCAAACTGCCTCTGGCCAGAACACATACAGTATAAATACAGCTACAGAGCATTCCAGTACAATGATTCTTGACATTTGTGGATACTTCTAGAATGTAGTCGACCTGAATAAGAAATTAAATTTGTACAGTCGAGGTGAATTTTGAACTCATGACCCTCCATGAACAGTTTAATATCATAACCACTACATCACGGCGCTACTCAGCTTCCTCTATGACATTGCCCCCTCCTTAAGAGAACGGCATCTCGGTGTTACGTCCTAGTCTGGGAACGAGTCGTCGGTCCTGTGTACTCCGGCTCCTGATGACAGATTCTTGCCGTGGCGATGATCTTCTTAGAACTTCTTTTACCTCTACGCTCTTGGTCACCTTTCCTCTTGTTGCTTGTCACTGGAGCTTCGAATTTACCCTGGGTTGCAGAATCCTTATAGGACTTCATTCGGAGGGCGTGGACAGCATCTCTGATGTTTTGTCGTCTTGCGTCGGGGTCGAAATCATCAACTTCATAAGGAACATCATAAAACTGTCTTACAACCATATAAAGTCCAAATCAACGCTTGAGGAGCTTCTCAGAGATACCAACCTTCCGAACACGAGTGAAGATCCCCCGAGGTCACCAGGCTGGTAGACAACAGGGCGGTGGCTCACGTCATACCTCTGGCGATCGTTTTCTTGAGCGTGCAGCGTGCGGATTAGAGCTAACTGCCGAGCTTCCTCAGCTCTGATTAACACCTGACCGATGTAGTCGTCGTCCACGTCATCAGGATGTATCGGAAACACAGTGTTCATCGTCGTAGCCGCCTCACGCCCATGCACCAGGATAAATGGCGTAAAGGCTGTGGTCTCTCGTTTGGCGGTTTTGTAGGCAATTGTCACGAAAGGTAGCACCTCATCCCAGTTGCTAAACATTGACGAACATTGATAGCATGCCGGCCAAAGTCTTATTAAGACGTTCAGTAAGCCCGTTAGTTTGCGGATGGTAGACAGTTGTCATGTGATGAGTAACGTTGCACCGACGGTTTATCTCTGTCACAAGGTTCGATTTAAAAACTTTCCCTCGATCCGTAATTAACAACCTTGGGGCACCGTGTTTTAATAAAATGTCTTCCACGATGAATTTGGCTACCTCGGATGCTTCGGCTGTTCTCACGGCTTTTGTAATGGCATAGCGTGTCAGATAATGAGTACAAACAATAATCCATCTATTGCCAATAGCAGACGTCGGAAATCGTCCGAGGAGGTCAATCCCAGCACGCTGGAAGGGCGTTTCTGCTGGTGGAATTGGTATGAGTCGGCCAGGTATTTTCTGAGGAACAGCCTTTCTCCTCTGGGACTCTACAGTGCGACACGTAGTGACGGACACTCCTAAGTAAATCTGCCCAGAAAAATCTCTTGCGGATTCTATCGTATGTCTTAATAAATCCCAAATGTCTGGCCTCAGGTGTGTCATGGAATTTCTGTAGAACATCTAAGCACATGTGTTTAGGAATCACTTGTAGCCACCTCTTTCCAAACGGATAAAGTTTTTCTTGCAAAGTAATCCATTAACTACCTTAAATTGTCCTTTCACATCCTCTGACCGATTTAAGGCAAGCATAGTTTGAGATATCTTGGCGTCCTTCTTCTGCTCAGCAGGGAGATCCTGGAGTGCAGCGAGACAGTCACTCTCTTCATCAAAGTCTTGATGGTCTTGCACAGGGTTTCTTGAGAGACAGTCGGCATCTTGGTGTTTTCTTCCACCTTTGTACACTATGGTAATGTCATACTCTTGAAGATGTAGTGCCCACCTGGCAAGTCGTCCTGTTGGATCCTTAAGATCTGTCAACCAACAAAGTGAATGATCGTCTGTAACAACTGTGAATCACCTTCCATAGAGATACTGTCGAAATTTGCACATGGCCCAGATCACAGCAAGACATCCTCTTTCTGTAGTTGAGTGGCTCCTCCCGGTTTTTGTAAGTGTTCTAGAAGCATAGGCTATAACCTTTTCTTTTCCATCCGAAATTTGCACCAGAACAACACTGATCCCTTACCCACTGGCATCTGTGTGTAGTTCTGTAGGTGCTCTCTCATCATACAGACCAAGTACAGGGTCAGTTGTCAGAGCTTTTCGCAGCAGATCTAAAGAATCTTGTTGAGCACCACCCCAGATAAATTTAGTATCAGCTTTTAACAACTCTTGGAGTGGCCTGGCTTTGATACAAAAGTCTTTGATAAAACGATTCTAATAACAACATAATCCGTGGAAGATTTTCACATCTCTAAAACTTTTAACAATAGGAAATTCCGTTATAGGTCTCACCTTCTCTGGTATGGCCGCACACCTCCGTTTGTCACAAGGTGTCCAAGTATTTTGACTTCTTTTGCTCCAAAGAGACACTTTCTTGGATTAAGTTTCACTCCACCTTGTTGGAGACACTTAAGAACAGCCCTCAGTCTTTCTATATGTTCATCAAATGTCTCT
This sequence comes from Schistocerca piceifrons, assembly GCF_021461385.2. Lineage (NCBI taxonomy): Eukaryota > Metazoa > Arthropoda > Insecta > Orthoptera > Acrididae > Schistocerca > Schistocerca piceifrons. The sequence continues at coordinate 671,663,197 of NC_060139.1, forward strand.
GAGAACACTATAAAGTCTAAATAACAAAGACACACCGTCCACTTCAGGTGCCTTAGAAGATTATCCATCATCCGTTCAAAACTTGCTCTTGCATTACACAAACCAAACGGCATTACCTTAAACTCATACACTCCCTCAGGGGTGAAGAATGCAGTTTACTCACGATCAGCCTTATCTACTTCGATTTGACAGTATCCAGAGTACATGTCCATGGTCGAGAAAAACTTAGCCCCCTTCAGAGAATCTAGTGTATCGTCAATACGTAGAAGATGGTAAACGTCCTTTTTAATTATCTTATTAATCTTCCTGTAATCAACACAAAAGCGCCAACTGCCATCCTTCTTCCCGACGAGGACCACTGATGACGACCATGGGCTCTGCGATGGCTGAATGATGTCATTCTTCATCATTTTCGCTACCTCGTCGCGATTTATTCGACGTTCCGTTGCTGACACAGGTATGCTCTCTGGCTTATTGGTTGATGGTCTCCAGTGCTAATCTTATACTTCACCGTCGATTTGTCTAATTTGCTCTTCACCTGTGGACTGAAGCATTCAGAGAGCTCTTGAAGAATGTTGTTCCATAGTGAGATCTGGTGATAGTCGAGCTACAAGATATTATCTCCTAGTGGTAACACTAGTTTCGCCCACAGACTCGGCATGGGAGGTTTCTATGACGCTCAGCTCTTCTTCAATTAACAGCTCAGCGTTTGCTACGCACACGGAAGGATCTGCAGTTCTCGGCGACAGTTAACAACCCACAATTCACCGAATCTGCTCTTAAACGAGATGACGGAGGCTGGGATGCCCAAGTTATTCTTCAGTGGTATGCTTCTCTTACATTATACTATAAGATCCATGGGTTGATGCATGGCATGACACGTGCAATTATCTTTCTGGTACTGACTGCAGGAATGTTAACTTAATCCAGCACACATAGTCTCCTCACACTCGGATGTACATCTTCCTGTTCACAGTATCTTATCTCGTATAGCACAGTCTTCGAGCGACCACAATCTATAATTGCCTGAGAAGCTTTCAAAAAGTTCCATACGAGAATGACGTCATGACTACACTCCTGTAAGACGATGAATTCTAAGGGCTGTGTAAGGCCACTTATACTCACACGAATGGTACATCTTCCTATAGGTTTTACATATTTCCCATTAGCTACGTTCAGCAGAGAAGTTTTGCTGTCGACGAATACGATTTTCTGCAACTGGCGACGGTACTTCTCCGAAATGACTGAATATGATACTCCAGAATCCACAAGAGCTTGGGCTGGTCGGCTATCCATGAGGATATCGACGTAGTTTCCTATCATTTTTGTAGTGATCGACGGTGGAGGATTTTTCTCTTCGGCGGCCTCACCTCCAAGGAAGGTCGCACCCTTTAGTTTTCCAGGTGGCGCCGGCTAGGTGATCGGCTGGAACTTCTAAATGGCGATGGAAACCTTGATCTGCGTGTTGGGGAGCGGCCTCTCCAGAAGGTAGCTTGCGGCGATGGTGACCTACGTCGTGCTGTCTTCTGGCGCAGGCATAATCAAATATCCGCCGCCCTTCTCGACAATAGCGCACCTCATGTCCCGGTCGCCCACAGTGGAAACATACTGGTTGGTTATTCTGAGTCCTCCAGACGTCAGTCTTCCTTGGTGCCCAAACTGGTTACTCATGCGGCATTGTAGGAACGTTTTAAAGGGAAACGAAGGATGACAGATTAGGTTTAAGGTCTGTTTCACTTCCTCCCTTATGACATCTTGAAGCGTCTCGGTTTTTTGCTCGCCGTGCAATCCCACTGCCTTCTGAACTTCCTCTCTGACTATCTGAAGAAAAAAACTTGTGAAATCAATTGCTTCCTCTATCACAGACATCGATACGACGTTAGGAAGCCGTTCAAACTTCTGGCGTATAATTATTTTTTATGCATTGTCTCGATATACTGACACCATTTTATGAAGTCGTCTAGTGTCGAAACCTCCTTCAGGAGTATTTTACACAGCTTCAAGACGTCTTGAATGTAGGATGCCGTAGTTTCTCCTGGACGCTGTGCCCTGCACTTTAATTTATCTACAGCTTTGCACTTCTGTCGTGTGTCGCCGAAATACTTGTACAGTTCCACCTGGAATACTTCCCAGCTTGTGAACTTCTCCTAGTTATTCTCATACCATTGCTTGGCAGTGTAATCCAAAAAGAAAAATGCGTTATACAAACACACGGTGTTATCCCTTTTGTTAAATTTGGCCATACGCTCATATACATTCAGCCACTTGTTTGGATCTTGGCCATCATCACCAGAGAACCCGGAAGGATGTCTCATGTGGTAGCACACAGTTGCTGTCATCGTAACGTCTTCTGTCTCCGATAGATTGCAATCTGTTGCATATGGCTCGAACTGGGGTTTCTCGCCACATAAACGGCGGCTCTGTCGTGGTCTGATGGGAGCCACTGTGTCGTCGATAATGTGCGCTATCACAAGTTCCAGTACGCAGCGTGTCCACCAGAATAATGTCACGTAGATGAAGGTGTAATTAGATGAATGACGAACACTAACTACACTTAACGAAGGTTTATTCAGCACTTGCACATACAAGAGGGCGGAGCGAACTGCCTCCAGCCAGAACGCATATAGTATATACACAGCTACAGAATATTCCTGTACAATGATTCTTGACATTTGTGGATGCTTCTAGAATGTACTCGACCTGAAAACTGCACGGTCCAGGTGCGTTTTGAACTCACGACCCTCTATGCAACGACCGCTACGGTCGCAGGTTCGAATCCTGCCTCGGGCATGGATGTGTGTGATGTCCTTAGGTTAGTTAGGTTTAACTAGTTCTAAGTTCTAGGGGACTAATGACCTGAGAAGTTGAGTCCCATAGTGCTCAGAGCCATTTGAACCTCTATGCAACACTTTAGTATCATAACCTTTAGACCACGGTACTACTCAGCTTCTTCAGCAACAATATTAAAACAAACTTTTGTGCAATGCTAAAGAAAATGGTTCGGTATCTATCAATAACATCAACAAGACTGAACACAAATAACGCACTCCTCATTAGATTTCCTTTTATATGCGACACTGAATGATTAAAATTAGGCAAACGAGTTACTATAAAAATGAACGAAATTATTTGTCATTGACTTAGAGAGTAAGGACGAAGTACTAGAATTTTTTTCCCTTAATTGCATTTAGATTCCCCCAGAGGGGGGGGGGGGGCGGGGGGCTGGCAACAGCGTAATATGCTGCTCTACAGCCTACAGAAAAGTTAAGAAAACATAATGAGAATATAAACAAACAAGTAAAAAGGCGATAAAACTGTGACATTATAAAAAACTGTAAAATGGCGGAATGTTGTGGAATGTGAAATATAAAACACTGCGATGACGATGCGGATGAAGACACAATAAGTAGACAGGCACAATTAAAAATAACCAAGGCGAGAGTCTGTTTTCTGTTCGCACCAGATAAAAAAACACAACTAGCGACAGTATGGTGGCTGTTCGCAACACTGGCAAGGGACGCACAACACTGAAAATTCCCTTAAAACAGCACTACACAGGTGACACGGTGGCAGATGGGGTGGGGGGTGGGAAGTATTAGAAATCCTGTGTTACAAATATAGAAACATTTTGGGTATTGGTGACAGTGGTGCAGGTAAAAGATGCTATAATGGAACGTAGCAACGCTGACACTTGCTTAATTCTACAGGGTGTCTGAAACAGGTTCATATGATTTCACGAGATTGCACCTTCTATATGAATGTGCAAACTTGTGATCGATTTTAAATAACGCATGGAAACGAAAAAGTTCCTTCTGCTTACCGACAGAGGTCTTCCTGTTGCAGATACTTCGTTAGTTCCCCCGTTGCTTTTTGGAGCTGAGAATTAAAACTTTATCACTAGCGCGCAGTCAGGTGTCTCAATTGTAAGGAACACTATTCCAGACTGCACAAAGCGTTTTGATAGTCCCCAGATATGACAAGCTCTTGAATAAAATTTTTGTTTTACGAGAAATTACTGCATAAATTTTTAGTTGAAGAAAAATTGACATGGTTCTAGAGAACACAGATCATATTTGCCGGAAATCTGCCACCTGTCAAGAAGAATTATTTTATTGCTAAAGGACATGTTATTGTCTCCGGAGATAAGTGTTTTTGGCTGATACAGACAGGTAAGACAGTGGTATAGACAGCAACGAAAAAAAGCTGAGGGGTTATTCGACATCAAAATGGGACTTGGTCTTGCATCCTGGTCCGATACAAAATTTTCTCCGGAATGACTTGTTCAGTATTATATGTTCTACATGTATTATATGTTCTGCATCAGATAATACCTGAGAATGAAAAAAGGCAGCAAAGATACCCTGGTACATCCAGTACCCTCAAAGGCCACGTACTTTCGCAGCATACACTCAAAATATAAAAAAGCAAGGCTACGGCAGTTGTAGCATAACCGTGACCCCAAACCCCGATGTAGTTACTTGTGCTGCTTTTATAGGACGTAGGCATAAGATTCTCGAAAGAGACGTGCAAGTGATCACAGCCATAATCAGAGTGCTTGCAGTAATCAGCTGGCTCTAAGACTTCTCAGGTAACAGAACCAGTGTATTATTCTCGACGGTGAGTGATCATCAGCGACAAGGTTATTGACAGGAGCGTGCGAGGGAAGTGCGATAGGACCGCTAATATTTTTTATATGTGAGGCGTGGTGACAAATATTACCTCAGAATTTTTTGATGTGAAAACTCTTAAAGCTTTTAAATCAAAAAAACTTTATTAACATTCTACATCTTTATTCGTCATGTTTACATATTTATTTCTCAACGAAGTCTTCCTGGCGACGAACACATTTCTGATAACGAGAGACCAGTTCGTTGATACCCTCATTGTAGCATGTTTCAATTTGTTGACGGAACCACAACCTTATCTTTGCTTCCACCTTTTCATCACTATCGAACTGGAGTCCTCGAAGGTGTTCTTTAAGTTTCGTAAACAGATATAAAGCGGATGGGGCCACGCCGCGACTGTATGGAGAATGAGTGATCCAGGGCGTCGGATTGCTGCAGGTGTCGCAGTGTTTGTGTGTGATCTGACATTGTCATGGTGAAGGGGAGGGTGCTCCACGTGTGGGTGAAAACTAATTTGAAACTCGATTACAGTACCCTGTTTCCCACGCACCGACAGCGTTACACATTGCCATGTCGCACGCTACAGTTCGGAGGCCCCTAGCGGCAGAGGGTTGCAAATTGAGTCAACGAAGTTTGATAATGACTGAGTAACATGTATAACATGTTATACCTCAAGCGATATTGAGAGCAGAATAAGAAATTAGGAGGTATTTCTTTTAAGCACGAAAAAGTAAATAAATGGTCTAACGGGCAGGGTGACAACAACCTGCGGTTGTTTGCTGATGATGCTGTGGTGTGAGGGAGGGTGTCGTCGTTGAGCGATTGTAGGAGGATACAACATGACTTAGATAAAATTTCTAGTTGGTGTCATGAATGGCAGCTATCTATAAATGTAAAAAAATGTGTAAGTTAATGCAAATGAGTAGGAAAAACAATCCCTTAATTTTCCGACTCAGTATCTCTAATGTGCTGCTTAAGACAGTCGCGTCGATTAGATGTAACTTTGCAAAGCGATACAGAATGGTTGGAGCGTGTAAGCATTGTGGTATGGCAGGCGAATGGTCGATATCGGTTTATTGGGAGAATTTTGGGAAAGTGGGAGTTATCTGTAAAGGAGACCGCATACAGAACACTAGTGCCACCCATTCTTGACTGTGGCTCTAGTGATTGGGATAACCACCAGGACGGAACAATTGAAGACATCAAAGAGGCAGGTTGCTCAGTTTGTCACTGGTATGTTCGATGAACACCCAAGTATTACAGCGATGCATCGGGAACTCAAACTGGAATCGTTGGAGAGAAGGCTACTTTTTTTCGAGGGCCGCTATTGAGAAAATTTAGAGAATCGACATTTGAAGCCGACTGCAGACGTTTCTACTGTCGTCAAGGTACGTTTCGCGTAAGATTACAAGGATAAGATAAGAGAAATTAGTGCTTGTAGGAGGCTTAGTTAGTTAGTACATAGTCAAGTTCATGTTCCATGGATCACTTTGCACGATCAACCGTAATCATGTGGAACAAGGCATATTACATTCACATGGCAAATTAATTTGTAAATATGGTTTACATGCTGAAAATTTCTAAGTTTTTTCTTTTTTTCTTTTTTAAAATGTACGGATGTGAGTAATTCCTACCCGTCACCTTTTACACATAACTATAACACAAACTCTTCTTCGGTATAGGAGGAGGTGTCCTGGACAAACTTTTCCAGATTGTTTTCAGATTTTGCTTTGCTGTCTGTGAGACATTTTATATCTCTGGGTAAGTGATCAGAAATTTTTGGTTGCAGCATTGTGCACTCCTCTTAGTGTTAAAGACAACATTAATCTGCAGTGATGACTGTCATTTTTCTTCCTGGCATTGCAATTATGTACATCGCTGTTCCTTTTGAACTGTAATGGATTATTTTCATCTAAATTCATGACGGATTAAATATACTGTGGAACAGTACTCATAAAGCCCAACTTCTTAAACAGATGTCTATAAGATGACCGGTTGTGAGCAGCACATGTTATTTTTACAGTAAGTTTTTGAGCAAGGAAGACTTTCTCTCTTAAAGATGAGGTACCCTAAAAACATTATTCCATATGACAGTATTGAGTATATCGCCGTGTGCCACTTATCGTTGATGTAGTACCCCTAGATGCGCAGAACTAAGTATGCTCTGTCTTTCTAAAACTGAGTGTGAGACCATTCGCTGAATTCCAATTAGTGTTACTTTGAAGAACATTGTTTAATATTTCTTCTGTCTCTGTAGGTATTCTTGGATTGATTACGATACTAGTATCGTCGGCAGAAAAAAAATCTGCTTATTGTGTATTAGACAGTCGTTCTATCCTCGCTGAATCTGCAAGTGGAATAGGAAAGAAATGACTAGTAGTGGTACAAGGTTCACCCTTCGCCACGTACCATACGGTGGCTCGTGGAGTATGTATGTAGATGTAGATGTAAACGTAGATATAATCATTGGTGATACCGAAATCCAAGACACTCCTGCACCATTGTCACAGGGGAGATACGTGAAGCCTAGGATACCCGCACGCCTGACCTTAGTGGATATAATTACTGCCCATCCGCCTTTAAGAGACATCAAATCAGAGACTCCTGTAGAAAGAACTACCACTTCGTGGCCGGAGATGCGCCACTCCACCGCGATCCACTGGTGCAGCCACCATCGTCTGTCATCCTGTGGGATACCCGATGAACTAGAATCAGCTCCGATGAGCTGAGGGTCGAACTAGGACCCATCTAGGCACCAACTCATTTAGCGTCTACCACCGTCAGCCGCTGCCAGCCAGACGTCGTAGGCTAGGCTTCGTTCTCTGCATATCACTGCTTCTGAAACCAGTTGCTGCTGTGGTAGGTAGGCCAACGGCATGCCCTACTCACAGCGTAGCTGTACCACTCAGCCACTCCAACACTCAAAATCCAGCACAACTCTGTCGCTGGGTGGGGAGTTGTACCACACAGTCACACTGCCGATGGGCTGCGCCGCTCAGGTGCACGCCCCCAGTGGTGGGATAGACTTCTTGAAACCATCTATGCGGTTGTGTCGGTTAAAATCCCAGGTGTCATACACTGCAGCCATTCACTCTGGTATTCCATCTGCGAGAAACTGACGAAAGAAGAAATCGGAATCTTGCATGACTCTCAATAACGTCAAAAAAGTGATGTGACGTAGACTAGATGCGCGATGTAATGGGCAGGGTGAGGGCTTCACATTAAATAGGTAGCGGGTTCGAATCTCGTCAGAGACACTAACATTTTTAGATCGTTCATCTAAATGACATTGATCATCATTTATATCCAATTAATTGATTGACACGTAATTTTTTTATTTCCACGCCTTTGTCACATCATTTTAATCATAACACCTACTTCTTCATTTGCTCTCATTTTTCTTCCAGTCATTCTTTCTCCACCTGAAATTTTGGTTATTGTGTTTTTAATTAATTTTATGTGTTAATTCCGATTTAATTCCATTTGTTTTATCAACCTATTTTTTTCATCCTGGTTATTGCATTCATTATCTATATTCCTCATGTTGCTTAAAGTTTTCGTTTTACCTGTAAACTTTTCTCATGTTTAAATCTTCATCTGCATTATTTTGTCTACACTGCGACAGGAATTTAGGCTACTGTTTATATGACGATTACTATGCAGAAAAGAACTGCACACATTGTGACGAAAAAGTTTCATACGATTGCACAGTCAATATGAATAGACTGTTTCGTCTTTTGTTTTTTAACCGACAGATCGGTATTTTTTTAAAAAATGAATATTATCATAGATAAATATAATTAAATTCAAATTCACAAATGTTCCGAACGGAAAGACAATGTTATAAAAAAAGGAAACATACGAAAAAGTTTACAGTATGATTAAATGATGTGAGAAAGGAACATAAAATAAAAATTTACACTTAAATCAATTAACTGAATAAATATAATGATAAAACTCATTTAGATAAAGATTTAAAAACAAATTTAACGCATCTCACAAGAATCGAACCTACGTCTGCTTGATGTGAAAATCTTACTATACTCTTTTTTGTCCATCCATCACACCACGCAACTAGTCCATGTAACGCTATTGCATGTCACGCAAATTCTGCAATTCTTTTTTCTTGAATTACTCGCAAACGAAGGCCCACCAGAGTGAATGGCTACAGGGTTTGAGACATTGGATCTTAACCTACATCACCGTAGCTTTAGTTTTAAAAAGTCGATCCCACCGCTGTGTGACTACTCCCGTTTCTCGTGCACGTCCCTGTTTTCTGAAGATGTTCAACCAGACGAACCAGGAAGTCACACGGGCGGCAGAACTAACACCGAACCCGTTGCCCCGCAGACTTGCGCTGTCCGTGCTGCTTTACTCACTGCCTCTACGCGGAAAACGGTCTCAAGTACACTCATGCCACGTTCCTTCACGCCAAAGATGGTGCTTCAGGAGATGCGGCGAGAGCTATTTTCGCGTACCGGTTTTCGCGTTATTGCTAAGGATTATGTGATCACTTCGGTTGGTCAAGTCCATCCCATGATATACCGTTTGTTCCGCAACGGTGATGCTGAGTTCTAGGACGACAAGGTCCTTGTTCACACAACTCGCACCTTCCAGAACCGGTTTTGTAAGCACGAAGATGAAGTGTTGCATTTCTCCTGGCCACAGCAGTCAGCAGATCGCAATATTCTTGAGCCTTTGTGGTCTACGTTGGAAAGAAGTGTGTGGGATCGCTTTACAACTCCGTCATCGTTACCTGAACTTGCTACTATTGTGCAGGAAGAAAGGTGTAAGACTCGTCCGCAGCTCGTGGTCGTGCGGTAGCGTTCTCGCTTCCCAAACCCGGGTTCCCGGGTTCGATTCCCGGCGGTGTCAGGGATTTTCTCTGCCTCGTGATGACTGGGTGTTGTGTGATGTCCTTAGGTTAGTTAGCTTTAAGTAGTTCTAAGTTCTAGGGGACTGATGACCGTAGATGTTAAGTCCCATAGTGCTCAGAGCCAGCCAAAGGTGTAAGATTCCCTTGAAAACAACAAAGGATATAAATTTTTGCTTGGTGAGACATCCACAAATAATAAATATAATGCTCGTGATTAAAACATCCGTTGCAGCTGTACTGTTATTTATTCACTGAAGTCATTACACTAACAGGTTTCAGGGAGTCAGCCCATCTTTAGGTGTATCAGTAAGTTGGATTAACAATATCACTAATCTGCAAGATCTTAAACAAGCTAACAGTATTAGAGGGAGAAGATGATATGGGTCATGTAATTCTGTTCGACTGAATTTTGTGTGCCATTTCTAGGACACTGATGTGGCTGGTAATAATACAGTTAATTAGAATAAGTAATACATTATTAATTGCAACAAATCTTTGTCGCCAGGCTTGGCTGTAGCTGTGAAACGCTCGATCTAGACTTACGGTTCAGAACACAGTAAATGAGTCACGATTACTGAGTGACAAGTTTTTGTGCTACAGTCACTAGAAAAACTAATTTCGTAGACCCTTGTTGAGACAGTTCTGATAGCGTTGGCGCGAAGGCACATTTCACAAGAGACGGAAGTCTCTACACTCCCTGGCTGTTGGCACGGGCTGCGTGTCACGGAGAGTTGGCAGCACAACGACGTCATCACAGGAACCTCCCAGCGTGGGCAGGAATACCTCGAATAAAATTGTTCTCCTGGCCTGTAACGACGCTATTTCAAGGCATAGGCCTGTGGTGGCGAGGCGCCTGTAAACTACTGGGAACATGGCTACTTCGTTGTCTCTCATTAGCGCCTCGTGATACCGCTTTGCTGTGCATTATCTGTGGGGTGAACGATACTTCTTGCGCTACTCCCGATAGTCAACGATACTAGATTCCTGCCTGCGTCCCGCCCCCACCCCCAAACATTCGCCCCGGTGTCGGGGCAATTGTGGAGGTAGGTGCCGAGCACACGGGCGCACCCCGGTGTCCACCCTTCGCGTGGCTGGTAACGCCGACCGGGAAGCCAACCACAAGGTGCATTTAGGTGGTCGTAGACAAAGAGACAGACGATGTGACAGGCGGGCCGCCGGAGACGACGCTTAGGCCCTCCTGGGGGTACAGGCGGGCGACCGGGCCCGATCCTGTTGCTGGCTGCGTCACAGGCTGCCAGCACTTCTGCGACGCTGGATTGGCCATTGCTGCTTGCGATGCTGCCTGTGCAACCCTGTCCAGACTGCGAATGATGTAGCTGAAACAGTACGACACATCAGACATCACACCTCGTTCCCATCTGTGAGGCACGCCAAACGTATGAAAGAATGCTGGTTGCCAAGGCCGGAACTGTGACTCGGAAGGACTGATGTAAGGTCTCTGCGGCGGACATAGCAAATTTAGCACTGTGCTACAGCGTCGACCGTGACGGACCTCCGCTGGCGACTTTCAAACTTTTGGGAGGGAGCGATACGACGACAGCAAAATTTTAAACCTGGTCCCATGTATGGGTGTCTCACATCTTGTCCATCTGTGATTTGAAGGTTCTTACGATACTTTAGGTTTCCCCGTTAGATTTCAGATGAAGGAGGATTGTAAGGACATGCTGAATGATATTGTATGCACAAAACTGTTCAAGCTCCTGAGATGCGAACTGCGGTCCATTATCCGTCACCTGTACCTCAGGTAAGTCCGCCCCCGGTAGCTGAGTGGTCAGCGTGACAGAATGTCAATCCTAAGGGCCCAGGTTCGATTCCCGGCTGGATCAAACATTTTCTCCACTCAAGGACTGGGTGTTGTGTTGTCCTAATCATCATCATTTCATCCCCATCGAGGCGCAAGTCGCCAAAGTGGCATCAAATCGAAAGACTTGCACCCAGCGAACAGTCTACCCGACGGGAGGCCCTAGTCACACGACATTTACATTTACCTCAGGTAAGCCTTCAGTGGAAAAGATCGACGTAAGAGCTGATACTCTGCTGACTGATTGGTAAACTTCATGGGAACGATGACAGATTTTCTGTGCACATCGATAACCATTAGCCAGTGTATTTCCCAGTAAGGCCCAGTAAAATCTATGTACAGGCGTTGTGAAGTAATGGCCTCTATTTGTGCATGAATTCCCGGCCATGTACAGTGTCGCCTTGCTAACTGCTTGGTGTGTCCAATACCTCAATGTCTTTGGTGCAACAACAGAAGAATCGGGAGGAAGCCTATCAATGCGGAGATGGCACGCCGATGAGTAAAGTAGTGACTAACCACCCGGTGGCGGATCTCCGCAATGCTGGTACCGATGTTGTCGCTATTCTACAAGGCGGAAGGTGACGGGAAAATCTTCCAAAAGCCGGTTTTCTTCTGAATCAATGTGATAACAGGATTCTTTAGAGGACTCAAATGCAGCATCGCAGCCAGTAGGGGGTCTCAACAGGAGGTTGGCGTTGGAGTCTCTGGTAGCGGGCTGATATGACAACTTGTACTGATAACTGGAGATGACAACGGCCCCCCATTGTAACTTCTGCGCTGTAAGTGCTGGGACTGGCTGGGGGACCTCAAACAGAGCCATCAGTGGTCTGTGGTCTGTAACTAGTCGAAAGCGGCGGCCCTGCAGGTAATGACGGATGTGCGTGACACCATAAATGATAGTCAACGCCTGCGTTTCCAGTTGGGTGTAGTTTCGTTGGGCCTTGGTCAGCGTCTTTGTTGAAAACGCAATTTACCTATCATTGAAGCGCACTCGGTGTGGCAACAAAGCACCATTACCATAAGATGAGGCATCTGCTGCAAGGATGAAGGGGCTTGCTGGAGTCGAAGTGGACCGAACAACGATCGCATAGTAGTGCGTCGGTCAGCCGCTGGAGAGCGGTCTGGCATTTAGCCGACCATACGAACAAAGCACCACAGCGGCGCAACTTATTTAGAAGCGCCGCAGTCTGAGCGGCATTCGGAATAAAGCTTGCAATTCTGATACACTGGTTGGCGCAGGCCTGTCAAAATGGCCACTAAGTGTGACTCTGACCGATGGATGGCGGGTAGATTAATCACGTGGCTGAGATACTCAATTTCAGTGAGAAATAAGATCCACTTAGAACGGTTGCATGTCATTCTCATTTTGGACGGCACCTGAAATAATACCTTTAGATTTTTCAATATTCTCCTGGTGTGTGACCAGAGGCATGTATATCAACTAAATAGTTAGAAAAAGAAGGTACTTGTGGCATCAGTTGCTAAAGGTACCTTTGGAAAATAGCTGACGCGGAAGCGCTACCGAATGGTAACCGCTGAAGGTGGAATAATCCCTGATCGCTAAAATCTTCTTTGACTCTTCATCTAAAGGCAGCTGCAGACGGGCCTCCTGGAGACCAGTTTTGGAAAAGAAATGAACCTGACTAATTTGTCCATCAAATCCTCAGCGCAGGGCAACAGAAAAGAGTGAACAACAGTTTGTGGGCTGACAGTTGATTTAAAGTTTGCACAGAGTACCAACCTGCCCGAGGTCAGGCAAATTTCAGGATGGTTCCTTTGAAAGGGCACAGGCGATTTTCTCCCCCATCCTTCCCTCATCCGATGGGACCGATGACCTCGCTGTCTGGTCCCCGCCCCCGAACCACCCAACCAAGAAACCAACCAACCAAACAACATGCCCAGCGGTTATTAAGGGCCACCTGGGGTGACGCTTATTGGCTGACTGACACTGCTTTGGTGAAGTCACGGACCTGAAACCGCTGGAACTCTGCAGCAATCCAGATGAATTAGTTTTTAACACTTTACTGTGAACTGACAATGCGGGAAGGTCAAAGCTATCCATAGCAGAATGTTAATAGACTCATGAGAGCACAACACATTCAATAAGACAGTTTTCGTAGTACCACGGAATGTGGCTGGTAACTGCACGTTACAAGCACTGGAATACGTTGTCCTTCGTATGCTGCCAACGATTTACGTCGTTGCTGAATCTGTGGGCTACCTGACCATTCAAAAGTAGCGCGGTTGAGCAGCGAAACAGTAGCTCCAGTATCTAACTGGAAATCAACACAGTTATTGAAAACAGACGCAACTGAACATACAACGTACTGGTCTGCGATTGATAAATTGAAAGTTTCTGTACTATCAATCTGAAGAAACGACAACAGGATCGCCGGACCGTTGTGCAGCAGACACAACGTACACTTCATTAGTATCACTGTCTGACAAGGAATGTGAAAGTTGCGTAACACTGATGAATTCTTCTCGGGTTATCAGCCGAGTGATGGCGTCGTCTTGTCACAACGTTTCAACGAGTTTCGTACCCATCATCTTCGCCAGAATATGATGGGTACAAAACTCGTTGAAACGTTGCGACAAGACGACGCCACAACTCGGTTGATAACCCGAGAAGAATTCATCGGTGGAATACGCCGAGAAAGACTGCAATCGCATATTGCCTAACACTAGTCTACAAGGGACTGATGACCTTAGCAGTTAAGTACCATAAGATTTCACACACATTTGAACACTAGTCTATATGTACTTGAACATACCGACTGTATGTGGCCTTGTTGCCACCAAGAGCAACACTTGGTTTTGCGTCACGCGCACTGTGCCCTATCATGTGTTTGAAAGGAACGCGGCTAGGACTTCAATGACTGGGCAAGCTGCGCCGCTGCCTGACCGTGAGCCTGGTTCAGACATAACGTAGACGTCGGGCAACGTCTGACCTGAGCGGGGGGTCAAGGACGGGGTTTGGCCCCCGAACTGTCTTACTCTTGACGACAGATGTACCAGGTGCTTGAAAATCACGCTTAATTACATCAGCACTGACAGTAATATACTGAGGTCAGGATTTGAATGCTTTAGGTTGGCAGCACGAATTCTGGAATCAGACACGTTCGGCGTAACCCCATCTCCCATCATAATGTCACCGTAACGCAATCCACGTGAACACTGGAAGTGACGTTGTCTAGTAAGGCCACTAAGTTCTATCACCCACTATTTTAAGAACTGTCCTGGCTTCTGCTTTAATTTGAAAATCTTATAATGAGAAGCCGCTACATGCACTTGTGATTGAAAATGATTTGACACTTGGTCAACTAACTCGTTATTGGGGGATCGCATTAAGTTGACGATCTGGAGACAGTATTGCTACCAACCGGAAGACATCTGCGCTTACGTTGGAGAGAAAGTGTTGAATACGCTGGTTACCTGTTACGACGTAGGTGCTCAAGTGCGCCATCAACTATGCCACATAATCAGTCTTCGCTTTGCCCCAAAACTCTCTGAATTTAGGCCGTCTTGAACAGGCTGGTTTAGCGGTAGTGGTGCTGCAACAATTTCTTGCAGTGCTTGTAATAATTGTTCAATCCTTTGTCTCTGCAGTTTTACAGCGTGCATTAAAGACACATCCGGATAAGGTACAGTGAACACTCAGTATATCAACACACACATTGCCTCGTGGTGACTGGGTGTTGTGTGATGTCCTTAGGTTAGTTAGGTTTAAGTAGTTCCAAGTTCTAGGGGGCTGATGGCCATAGATGTTAAGTCCCATAGTGCTCAGAGCCACATGAACCATTTGAACTTAATTAGAACATTCTGAATAACTAATAAGTTGTTGACTGCAACAAAACTTATATGTTTCCTTGCCAGGCACGGATGTATCTATGAAACTGTACACGTGGACTTGCTGTTCAGAACACAGCAAATGAACCACGATTACTGAGTGTCGAATTGATACAAGTTGAGAATGGCCTTGCTGTGACTCCACTTCAGTCACTGGAAAACACAAGTTCATGGGCATTTGCTAATACTGTTCTGATGGCGAGGCGCGTAGGCACAGTTCACGTTTGATATGGACAGTGTCACAGGGAGTCGGCAGCACAACGACGTTACTACAACAGAACTACTCCTCCTGGCCTCTGGCGTAGCTGCTTAAAGGCAGAGGCTCCTCGACACTATGAGAGGTACGGCTTCTTCTTATCTCTTTATTGGCTCCTCGTGATACTGATTTGATGTGCAGTATCTCTACGGTTGTCGATAAATCTTGCCTCGCTCTCGTTAATCGACGACTCCACAAAGGGTCGAAGCGTCCCTGTCTAAGTTTACTCATAAGACAACACATTTGCTGCACATGCTCGTCAAAGTGAGTATTCCGTAAGTGCAACTACACTTATAGTTTTTAGGCTGCTGTGATCAGCTTTCGGCCTCGCACATACTGTCTACGTGGTTTCATTTGGACTCCTTGCCCTGTCCCCGATGCTTTCAGAGTAAGGGTCACTTACTTCAGTTACAGTTCGAAGATGCTTGTTGCGCGGCATATTCGGTGTATTCAGGATGATGAGCCATATGAGGCCGATATGTTGCCTCGTAATTTAGTTCCGACATTGACACTTCGATCTACTGTTTCTAGATATGCTCTGTAGAGTGGATTTATCTGACCACAACTATCTTCCTTCTTCAGCAAAGTTAGCATGTTCATGGTCTTGCAATTTTGATATATTGTTTACTTCAACTTACAGAAACAACTAAAGATAATGCTGAGTCCCTGAAGCCTGGTAGTGTAAAGACCTCAGTTAATAAAAAACTGTACATCTGCAGCGGATGTTTTAATTATGAACATAGATGATCTGTATTTATCCGTTTCGTGACGACTGGAAGCTGTTTTGTTTCCTGCTTTCCATATTTTTGTCCATCCTCTGAATCTAAGGAAAAGGTGTTTATTGTTTGATGAACTAATATTGCGACAAACCATTAGTAAACAGTAAGTACAAACCCGCCGAGTAACGGCCGGTTCCCTTACAACCTGCCTAATATGAAGAACAAAGTGTTGAAGTCTGCCGGTCCATGTAACCAGTCCGCACTGTCCGACCTATGGATAGAGGAAGCAGTTGTCCACGATCCTCCGCACTGAGAGCGGGCCAGACTGCCCGTACATGCAGAGACGCTTCTTCTGGAACGGAGTAGTCTCGTAGAAAGTGCGCACACGGTGCGCAATGCGGCGCGAAATAGAAGGACGATGCGCCCCTGGAGCCGGTCGCTCAAATGCCTCGATCGGCCACTGATACCCAGCTAATGATGAGAGGTCTTGACTGCCATGCCTCGGGGAATCTATGTAGTTCGCTGATGTGTTCTGTGCGAATTCATACTGTTGCTCGCAGAGGTGCAGGCACTTATGGATAGAATGACTGACGTGTTCCTTGACTTCCTAAACGTATTTTGAGCAGTCCTGCATTGCAGTGTAGTGATACTCACCGATGAACCCTCCATATCTGCGTTTCGTTTCCAGACCTTCATGCAGACAGACATCAACAACTACTAGTTCTTAACACAACAAAATCGACAGATGCAAAGGTAATTCCAGCAGTATCGCAAGGGAGTGCTTTGAAGCCGTTTCTGATAAAAATTTATATTAATGATACAACAGATAACTTTGCAGGCATCGTGAGTCTTTCCGCGGACGACGAAATGCAGAAAGACTTGCAGTTGTCCCTGAAAATAAGAGGAACAAATTGCTCATAAAAACGAAGAGACCATCTAATGTAGACTGCAGTAAATATAGAGAGACTTGTAGTCGACCCTGAAGTTAAATAGGTGTACAAAAAGTGTATAAAAAGACGAAGAAATCCTGTACTTTTCGATTAAATTACTGTCGACAAATCATTGTAAACGACACCCACCGCCAGATACCTATGTGCAACCGCCCGGAGCCACATAAGGTTGGATGACCACACAAAACAAAATATACGAGTAGGAAAAGCACATGCCAGTCCAAGATTCATTGGAATAATACGAAAAAATGTAATTTACCCTGTGAAAAAAGTGGCTTGAAAGTCTTACAGACTGTTGAGTATTGTAAATCAGTCTGGAATCCTTACTATGTTGGGTTAATGAAAGATCCGACGAAGAGCGGCGCGATTCCTCACGGTATTGTTTAGTCTGTGCGACAGCGGTGCGGAGATACTAAAAAAATATAGTACCAGATCGCTACAAGAGCGACGCTGTGCTCACGGTTAGGTTTACTGCTGGAAATCACTCACATACATCTCTCAAAATGACCAGTATGAGAAAATCAGAGCAATTAGAACTCATACGAAGGTTTATCGACGATAATTCTTTCCACGCACTATTCGCAAATGATACAAGGGAGGGGAAAAGAAAGATAGTACTACTAGAAGTACTCTCCACCGCAGACTGTAAGATGGCTGACGAAGAATGGAATCCTGAACTAGTGAGGAGTTGTGAGCAAACCACCAATAATAGTGATTCTGCTGTGGAAAGACTGTCTGTGATAAACTTTCTCATGCTGCAGATGATACAGGTTGTAACGGTTTTCTCTTCTGCTCGCTCGTAGGGCTTACTTCACACACTTTGTCATTTGGGGACCAACCGCTGCAAAGTGCTGACGTAAGGTCATGGTGCGTCTACACTGCATGGTCACCCACTGTAGAAAACGTACTTGTCCCAACAAAGCATCGAACAAATGATGCAGACAGGTAATGGAGTTGTAGTCTTCAGCCCGTATCTTTTGCCGTCATAACCTCGCATCCCAATAGACATTGCCTGATAAAGAAGGTATAGTACTTAGGAGGGGCGGAGTATACAAATTAAAGGATCATGAATTGAGGAGATATATGATGTTTTTCGAGTGATTACAACATTCTGATAAATTTACAAAGAACTTGGTAAGATGAGCCCAGTTGTCAGTAAGACGTTGCACCCTGCTTAGCCTGGATGCTGTTCAGGACGGTGTCCTAAAGTCGTTGTATCCTCTAATGAGCTAAGCTATTCGACAACTGTTCTAGCGGCTCTTTGATATCTTTGATACTATCACTGAGCCGCACTCGATGCCCAAGTTATTGTACGACATATTCTTCGCCACACAGAGATCGTGTTGGGCACGAGAATACCTCAACATCAAACGGAAAGTTCATAGAGAGACGTGCCATGTATGGACGAGTAGTTTCCTGCTAAAATCTGGCCGCACGAGACCGTCACACCAGAGTTAACGCCTGATGGTGCTGAATGTCAATGACGTACCCTTCTCCTATCAGAGTTCCATCGATCACTACCACCCGTGATCTGAAGCCGTATTCAGTGGCATCGCACACCGTGACACCAAGCGTAGCACCACTGTGCCTCTCCATATCACTGACAGAATGGGCCTTCTCCCCAGGTCGCCGTCATACGCGACGATGATTGTCACCCGGGATAGTGCTGAGCTGTGTTTCATCGCTGGACACACTGAGACGCCATTCGTCTGCAGTCCATGCTATCCCGTCACGGCGCGACTTGTACGTTCCGTTGTCGTGTTAAGGGCAGCCTACGTCCTCACTCTTATTTGTATACTTAGATAGGAAATCAGAGAAATGGGCATTTGACTCTTATTTCTTTACACCGATTGCCGTTAGTCATTATATTATCTCTTTCGCCATGGACTTGTTTAAATAAGCGGTTCTCTCAGTCGGCCGAGAGAGAAATTTATTCTTTTGTCTTATCGTAACTCTTTGTGAGTGAAATGTCACGTGAAGCCGTGGTGAAGTTTCTTATTGTTGTTGTTGTTGTGGTCTTCAGTCCTGAGACTGGTTTGATGCAGCTCTCCATGCTACTCTATCCTGTGCAAGCTTCTTCATCTCCCAGTACCTACTGCAACCTACATCCTTCTGAATCTGCTTAGTGTATTCATCTCTTGGTCTCCCTCTACGATTTTTACCCTCCACGCTGCCCTCCAATGATAAATTTGTGATCCCTTGATGCCTCAAAACATGTCCTACCAACCGATCCCTTCTTCTAGTCAAGTTGTGCCACAAACTTCTCTTCTCCCCGATCCTAATCAATACCCCCTAATTAGTTACGTGATCTACCCACCTTATCTTCAGCATTCTTCTGTAGCACCACATTTCGAAAGATTATATTCTCTTCTTGTCCAAACTATTTATCGTCCATGTTTCACTTCCATACATGGCTACACTCCAAACAAATATTTTCAGAAACGACTTCCTGACAATTAAATCTATACTCGATGTTAACAAATTTCTCTTCTTCAGAAACGATTTCCTTGCCATTGCCAGTCTACATTTTATATCCTCTCTACTTCGACCATCATCAGTTATTTTACTCGCTAAATAGCAAAATTCCTTTACTACTTTAAGTGTCTCATTTCCTAATCTAATTCCCTCAGCATCACCCGATTTAATTTGACTACATTCCATTATCCTTGTTTTGCTTTTGTTGATGTCCATCTTATATCCTCCTTTCAAGACACTGTCCATTCCATTCAACTGCTCTTCCAAGTCCTTTGCTCTCTTTGACAGAATTACAATGTCATCGGCGAACCTCAAAGTTTTTTCTTCTTCTCCATGAATTTTAATACCTACTCCGAATTTCTCTTTTGTTTCATTTACTGCTTGCTCAATATACAGATTGAATAACATCGGGGAGAGGCTACAACCCTGTCTCACTCCTTTCCTAACCACTGCTTCCCTTTCATGCCCCTCGACTCTTATAACTGCCATCTGGTTTCTGTACAAATTGTAAATAGCCTTTCGCTCCCTGTATTTTACCCAGAATTTGAAAGAGTGTATTCCAGTTAACATTGTCAAAAGCTTTCTCTAAGTCTACAAATGCTAGAAACGTAGGTTTGGCTTTCCTTAATCTTTCTTCTAAGATAAGTCGTAAGGTTAGTATTGCCTCACGTGTTCCAACAATTCTACGGAATCCAAATTGATCTTCCCCGAGGTCCGCTTCTACCAGTTTTTCCATTCGTCTGTGAAGAATTCGCGTTAGTATTTTGCAGCTGTGACTTATTAAGCTGATAGTTCGGTAATTTTCACATCTGTCAACACCTGCTTTCTTTGGGATTGGAATTATTATATTCTTCTTGAAGTCTGAGGGTATTTCGCCTGTCTCATACATCTTGCTCACCAGATGGTAGAGTTTTGTCATGACTGGCTCTCCCAAGGTCATCACTAGTTCTAATGGAATGTTGTCCATTCCCGGGGCCTTGTTTCGACTCAGGTCTTTCAGTGCTCTGTCAAACTCTTCACGCAGTATCTTATCTCCCATTTCGTCTTCATCTACATCCTCTTCCATTTCCGTAATATTGTCCTCAATTTCATCGCCCTTGTATAAACCCTCTATATACTCCTTCCACCTTTCTGCCTTCCCTTCTTTGCTTAGAACTGGGTTGCCATCTGAGCTCTTGATATTCATACAAGTGGTTCTCTTCTCTCCAAGGGTCTCTTTAATTTTCCTGTAGGCAGTATCTATCTTACCCCTAGTGAGACAAGCCTCTACATCCTTACATTTGTCCTCTAGCCATCCCTGCTTAGCCATTTTGCACTTCCTGTCGATCTCATTTTTCAGACGTTTGTATTCCTTTTTGCCTGCTTCATTTACTGCATTTTTATATTTTCTCCTTCCATCAATTAAATTCAATATTTCTTCTGTTACCCAAGGATTTCTACTAGCCCTCGTCTTTTTACCTACCTGATCGTCTGCTGCCTTCACTTCTTCATCCCTCAGAGCTACCCATTCTTCTTCTACTCTATTTCTTTCCCCCATTCCTGTCAATTGTTCCCTTATGCTCTCCCTCAAACTCTCTACAACCTCTGTTTCTTTCAGTTTATCCAGGTCCCATCTCCTTAAATTCCCACCTTTTTGCAGTTTCTTCAGTTTCAATCTGCAGTTCATAACCAATAGATTGTGGTCAGAATCCACATCTGCCCCTGGAAATGTCTTACAATTTAAAACTTGGTTCCTAAATCTCTGTCTTACCATTATATAATCTATCTGATACCTTTTAGTATCTCCAGGATTCTTCCAGGTATACAACCTTCTTCTATGATTCTTGAACCAAGTGTTAGCTATGATTAAGTTATGCTCTGTGCAAAATTCTACAAGGCGGCTTCCTCTTTCATTTCTTCCCACCAATCCATATTCACCTACTATGTTTCCTTCTCTCCCTTTTCCTGCTGACGAATTCCAGTCAGTAAACTAAAAAAATTGCGTAAAGCAACATATAGAAGGATGTTCATGGAAGCTTAAACTAAATAATGGCACTTTTATATTGTAGCCATGTATAGGTCAACATTGGGAAATTTTCAACCATTTTTTAAAAACTTAGATTCCTTGTTGTGATATCTATCAGCAGAGGAAAGCAAATTCATGTTTGTGGGGATTTCAATGTAGATTTTCTGATATCCTTGACCTTGAAATGTTACTTGGTCCTTTCAATTTGACATCAGTTATTGATTTTCCTACTTGGGTGGTAGAGGAAAGCAGCACACTGCTAGATAATGTATTCATAGACCAAGATAAATTTAATCAAGTAAAAACTGTTCCTGTTAAGGATGGTCTGTCTGATTGTGATGCACAGTTAGTTACAGTACGTATATGATATAGTTCCATAGAGAAATGCAATACAGTCCTCCAAATCAGTGCTTTCAATTAACGAATTAACAAATTCAAAATTTTAGGGAAAGCTTGGAACAGCGATGAGATGTACAAGGATTGTGATGCTAATTTAAAATTTAATCTATTTCATGATACCTTTGTGAGTATGTCTGAAAACAGTTTCCCTACGAAAACAGTGACATATAATAGTAAGAAACCATGTAAGAAGCCATGGTTTACTAAAGCGATAAAAATGTCTTGTAAACAGAAAAAGGAAATGTGTCCTATAGTTAGGAGGAGTAATGATCCCAGAACAGTGAAACATTATAGAAACTACTGCACTGTATTAAGAAAAGTTATTAAAAAGTCCAGAAGTATGTGCATTATGTCTGAGATTAGCATGTCCGATAATGAAATTAAAATAACTTGCAATATTGTTAAAAGGGAAACAGGGCAATTGAGAACACAGGAAGACTGTATTTATATCAAAAACAATGAAAAGTTTGTTAACAGGAAGCCAGAAGTAGAAAATATCTTTAATAATAATTTTTAAGTCTTGTAGAGAATATAGGACCCAACTATTGGTTAGAAAATGCTGGGTATTATGTGGTAGAGGCAGTACGTATGCAATTTGATAAAACTGAAATTCAACCCACCTCTCGTACTGAAATTACGAAAATAATAAATTCACTCAAAAGTAAAAGCTCACATGGAATTGATGGCATTTCCAACTGAGTACTAAAACCTTGTTCCAAACAAATAAGTAGGATTCTCAGCCACATATGTAGTAGCCCAATGAAATAGGGCATTTTTACAGATAGACTGAAATATGCTATTGTTAAACTATTGCATAATAAAGGATAGATCTAATGCTAACAACTACCACCCAATCTCACTTCTGACAGCTTTATCCAAAATTCTTGAAAAAATTATGTATTCAAGAGTAGCATCACATATTTGTAAAAATGAAGTACTAACAAAATGTCAGTTAGGTTATCAGAAAGGCTTTTCAACAGAAAATGCTATATACATTTCCACTGATCAAATATTAAATGCACTGAGTAACCAAACATCATCGATTGGGATATTTTGTGGTCTCTCAAGGATGTTTGAGCGTGTGAATCATGAAATTATTCTAGATCAGCTTAAGTATTGTGGTATGAGTGGGACAGTGCACAAATGGTTTAATTCATAATTAACTGGAAGAATACAGACGGTTGAAATTAACAGTACAGTTAGTCTGCAAAACCAGCACAGTCCTCTAACTGGGGAGGTATCAAGAATGGTGTCCCACAGGGTTAAGTCTTGTGTCCCTTATTATTGTTAATATACAGGATGTCCCATTTATGTTGACCATCCTAAATAACTGGTTGTCCATATGCAAATTACAAAATGATTCAAGCAAATGCTCTTTAGCTGTCAGGGGACATCAATCAGCATGATGACCTACGTTGCAGCTTTGTTTTCTGCAAAGATGTGAACAGTGGTATGACTTTTTTAAATGGCACCCTGTATTTTTTATACAGTAATCCATTTCCTCTCCTAAAGACATATTCAAAAATGTATCACAGTGTACCATTCACTGAAACATAACGTTATTAATTACATAACACAGCACTGACTTTGAGCCTGGGATCACAAACTCGTCCACTTGCTGGAGCTGTCACAAAACAAATGAAAACTAAGTAAAAACGTAACACAAAATAGACTTTGACTCTGTTGTACCGTTGCCCAGAAGTAGAACATTCAAAGGTGCTCAAAATGATGACCCTTGACACTGATGCACTGGTGCACTCGTTGAATGAAAGAATTATTTACTGCTTCCAATGTTGCCTGCTGAAGAGAATTACAAGCAAGCAAGAGACGTTGCTCCATGTCCTCTGGACTTGTTGTAATATCGCGATAGACAACGTCCCCAAAGAAAAACGTCCAGAGGATTTAAATTAGGAGACTTTGAAACTTCCCCTTTGAACATTTCTACATGACTGTGCTTAAACTGACACACAATATTTTGTTAGCGCAACGCAATCTGACTTTCAAAATTCCCTACACAAGAATGGCCCTGACTAACATTAAACTATACCTTTCACAAATCACTTACCTCACAAAAATCTTCGCTGCTCAAGCTACTGCAATACAGCGAGCGCCACTACTGCCAGCTAAATAAAAGATTCAAACTACTGAAGGCACTAACTACTGATAGGGATAGTTAGCAAATGAAAGATATTAATAGAGAACAAACAATGTATTTACCTTAATATCATCACAAGCCATAATATATATATCAGTTCATGACAAATTACAAATCTCCGCCATCTCTCTCCCCACATCCACCACTGCTGGCGGCTCACCTCCAACTGCGCAACGCTACGCGCTGTTCACATCCAGCTGCCGCTGCCCAACACTACAATGGCAGACAACAATGCAAACTAGCCACAGACTGCACACAGCACAGCCAGTGATTTTCATATTGAGCGCTACGTAACGTTGCCAATAAGAAAACATAAACAGCCTACTTACATAGAGAAAACATAAACAGCCTGAGAAAACATAAACAGCCTACTTACATAGCCCCCATGCTCCCCACAAAAAATTTTTTACAAATGGTGTTGGGCACTGGCCAATACAGATTTGACAAAAATTTTTCTTTTCATAATTACAATAACAAAGAAATCAAATGCACACACTTATTGATACAATCTTGGTCAAAAGCTAAAATTGTCTCACAGTCCATAAAGACAGTCCTAATCGTACATAACAGGAGAATAGCAGTGTTTTTCTCAAAGTCTGAGCAGTAAAAGAAAATGCACACAGAAGTAGTGGATTTCCATGCAGTCTTGAAGAAGTAGTGTTGTCCTTCCAATGGAAAGACAGTGCTGACTCTCGACATGAATGCAGGTAATGGGCCACAACAGAGCAAACCCACAGCAGAGTCAGTCGTAGTTTGGAAGAATATTGGTAGGTAGGTCATCACAGAGCAGACCCACTGTAGTCCTGGTAGAGATTGTGGTATTGGTGGGCCACCAGAGGTGCAGACCCACTGCAGTCCTTGTAGAAATGGCCAGCAGCCATCTGTTGCGATTGTGCAGGTGCACATTCACCATCGAAGAGTCTTGCGGAGAACATAGCAAGTCCATAAACCACCACTTGTGCACTCACAAAGTTTCTGGAATTGTCCTTAGATCCAGCAATGCTGTTATCCAGTCCCTTGCTGAGTTATTAACACACGTGCAAACACTCACAGTCCCAACTTCTCACATATTATCCATATACTATGACCAACAGAAACGTGTGCAGTGAAATGTAACTAACAAGTTAATAATATCATGAACTGGTGACAATTACAATTTTATAACATAAGAATACAATAACAAAGGTACAAAATACATCATTAAAAACAGAATAATACAGATAACATTTGTAGTAATAGGGGCTTTACAAAAGAATAGAAATAAACATATACATCAGTGGAATTATGACATGAGTACATACATAGAAGATCAGAATAACTTGCGAAACATCAACTTCACACATGAGCATTTAAACAGAATGAATAATGTCTAATATCTTTACAAAGTAAATAACATATTATTAATGCCAATTATATTTGAGGATAACAGTATTCCTCATCATAGTGAATGTAGCTTAATATTAAAAGAAGAAAAAATTCTATGAAACTACACAGAGACAGGAAGAAAACAAATACTCAAGGGTACACAAACTCATAGTGGGATAACACCAATAGGAAAGGACAGGGTTCGTTTTCAGTGTAACATTTGGTACTGCAGTCCAACCCAAAACTTCATATATCTTTCCTCTTATTTCATCCTTTGTTTCCACCAAAAAAAATTCTAACTAAGCATGCTTTCTGTGTTTATATGTTCACACGTTTCTTACCTCATTTTTATTTTCCATTATCTTACCTCATCATTTATTTCCAAGAAAATCCTACCTAAACCTGTTTTCTCAATGCATTTCTTCCAATTCATCGCAACTCATTCTCTTAGAGGCTACCCCCTCTTAAGCTAACTTAAATCTACTGAGCTCAGATGCTAAACTAAGGGACGAGGCAATGCAGCAGCACAAAATAAGTAACACAAACAGCAATGACCAAAAAATTGGAAAATTGCAAAGCACGCTACAGTAAATCTAAATTAACAGATAAAATGCAAAATTACAACTAATATGAGCCAATGAGCAGCAACAAAAAAAAATCAGTTGTAAAACTGGCTTAACAGAGTAATGTAATGTGAAATTTAGTAGCACTATGCCTGGCAAACAGCAACAGCAAATGCAATAACTTATATCTAAACATGACATAGCTCAAGCAGAAAAAATAATACAGTAAAAACAACAATGCAGATAAGGGAAATGTATATTCACATCTTAATATCTATGTAATTAAAGTGGTGCACCACAACAACTTATTGTAAAAGAAATATTACCATGTACTTGAAAAGAATATTATGTATGCAGTTACTAGTTCCTTCTTATTGTTCTTTCCTTTCCAAGTGCTCCTTTTTTAAAGAATGTGGATCATAAAATAATTATTTAATAGATCTGTTGACAGAAAGTGTTCACATTAGCAAATGCATTTTATTTTATAAAAGCAATGCTGCAACACAGCTGGAAACCAGATATCAAGTGAAATAAGCAATTACGCAAACCAAAGCATAAAAACATCATTCAATAGTCATGTGGCATTTCGTAAGTCAGTAGCTCTCAACTCTCATAGAAAGACACTTGTCATAATCAGGTGTGCAGATGTACGAATATTTCCCATCAATTCATAAGCATTTCAGCAATTAGCACAAAGTGCGAGTAATCATATGTTTTCAAGTAACGAGGGTGTCGCATTAGCGATGAAAGGCACACCCTAATGGCTTGTTCTCCAGGTGTTTTCCTGTGCTCTGAAAGGCACGCGCTAATGGCTTTTTCTCCAGGCGTCTGACACAGCTGGGTGCCCACGACGCATTATGTGTAGGTGGTCCGTTAACTTTCTTACGGAAATATTTACGACAGCAGTTTCCGCTACAGAGACAGTCGCATATAAAAATATTTCACAGGTCAAGAATTTGCGTTACAAATCTGTAGAAACAAAATGCTATTGATATAACAGTGTCCAAAAAAAATTTTCGTCTGCATTGTAATACATTCACGAATATACACACACATTTCATAACTCTTAAAGTACGTTTCTTGGTTTCCAACATCCTTTTCATAAATCAGAGTCCCTAAACACTACTCATTATTCCTTACCTCATTATACATATACATATTCGTCGACACTTCTTCAATATTTCATCATGAGAAATACGTAGCATAATAAACATTCCTCAACAACATAATACACATCGTCGTCGTAATAATAACATCATAACACCTCAGTCAAATCTCAAAATCGTCGTAACTTCCTCCAATAATTTCTAAGCCTAAAAAAATTCTCTGCTCATGTCAAAAGTGTCAGCTGCCTCAAACGTACTTTAAAAATCATGATCTCATACCAAATACATCATTCAAAGCTCTCATAGTATCACAATGATTCCGAAAAAATATGAACAGTTTACAAGGTACAGACAAAATACAGTTTCATAAGTGTGAAGTTATCCAACTGTATAATTGCGTAAACATGTGTCACTGATGTAGTAAAATAAATGTTTGTCTCTCTCAGTTAAATAATCAGATAGCTGTGTAATTTGTGTGTTAGAGAAATATGGTACCGATGTGTAAAGTTGTATAAGCAAATACCATATTAGCTAGGGTTCCTTGTGGTTGCCACACACATGGTACACAAAGTAAGCGTGTACCCCCCTGAGGATTAATGTAATTATACCCTCAGGTGTTACAGATTACAGCAATGGAATGAAATGTATCACGGAAAACTTTCTTTGTAATTCAAAAATCTTTAAAAATAAATGTTTTAAGTATAAAATTAATCACTCTAATACGTGTCCTGTAGCGCTAAATGTGCGTCTTGCTGTAAGATAATTCTGTGGAAGTGTCGTACTTATCGTCCTCCGAAAGCTAAGTTCTGCAGAAGTCAATGTACTTACCTCATGATAAACAAAAGTGAAATGCTTTGCGTATAGATATCTTAGTTATTACGCTTATTGTTGTGATGAAGAAATTACTGTGCTGTAACGTATTGTTGTGCTACGGAAAAGGCTGTCTCATTGTAGCTATACCACAAAAGTTACTATTAAAACATGTTTTACTTTCCAGAATAATACAGAAAAACTGTGCAGAAATAAAACAGAAACACTACAAAAGCAACATTGTAAATTGTCACACATTAGTAACGTCGTGATAAAAATCGTGTAGCTGTCACATAAACTAATCACTCTGTCGTCTGGTATCTCACAGAAAGTACTTTAAACCCAGAATGTATTTTCAAGTAAACCAAAATGTTGCATTAAAATCTCATTAGCAGTACCAATATAGTATGTGTCCTAAGTATGTAAGCCTGATAGTCGTTACGTAATCGTGCAACTAACAAGCAAGAATGTACAAATACAGCACTGTGTCGTCTGTTCACTATAACAATGCATTCGTAATTTCTGTTTAAAAATGTTCCCTAGGTTCTAGACTGGATATTTAACTTCAAACATTGTTACATGTTAACAGATTCTAAATCTGACAAAGCATATTAGTAATGTGAAGCGAAAAGTTTTATGGCAATGACAAAGTTAAAAAGCAGATTATCTTTCAATAAACGGTTTTACATGTGAAATGTGGTGTAAACCTTTACTCTTCCTAGTACGCAGAGTTTCAACTTCAACGCAATTATCATGTGGTATACGTCGGATTCTGTAAGGTCCATTGTAAACTAGAAAGAATTTGTGACTCAAGTGTTTCTTCTTATGTGACAATGAATGAGCTTTAATGAGAACTTTCTGACCAATATACAATTTCTTTGTATTTGCTTTACCGTGTAGTTTTCTCCTTTTGTCTGCTGCAGATTTTATATTTTTAAGAGCCAAATCAATTATGTCTTTGTGTCGAAGTTTACGTGTATTTGGGAAAGGTACAAGCTCTCTGATTCTGTTCGGTGGTTCTTCATTCTTTAGTACAAGAGTAGGTGGTAAAGCAGTGGAATCATGAGGCATTTCATTCAGCACATTTTGAAATAAGTGTAAATATCTGTCCCAATGCTGATGCTTTCTGTGACAATAAAGTCTGCAAAGCTTATTGATTTCTTTCATAATCCGTTCAGACGGGTTACAATGTGGTGAGTACAATGAAATAAAAACAGGTTTGATTTTATGGTTGCGAAGCATGCGTGACCAAACAGCAGATCTGAATTGCGGTCCGTTATCTGAAATGACTTTACTAACGTGTCCAACTTCACGTAAGAAATTTTTAACAAAGGCGTTGGATACAGACCGTCCAGTGGCTTTACGTAACGGTGTGAAAGAAACAAATTTTGAAGTAAGTTCAACAGCGACTAGAACGTACGAAAATCTATTAGATGTTCTGACAAGCGGTCCCAAGAGATCAACAGCAGCAAATTCTTTTAATTTAGAAGGAATGATAGGAAACAACGGAGCACGATGTGAGACAGTAGATGGTTTCGCCTTTTGACAAAGTTTACAAATAGACAAGACTCTTCGAATTCGCTTTTCCATATTGTTAAAATAACAAGTCGTTCGAAGAATATGATAACATTTTCGTGGACCAAAATGTGCGTAGCTGAAATGAATGTACCAAATGAGCTTATTAACAAAATCGTCAGGAATGCAAAGTACCCATAGCTTGTCATCAACAGTGCAGCGTTTGAACAGTATGTTGTTTCTAACCAGATAATAATGCCGAATCTGTGTGTGTGTCCTTTCATGCCATTTGCTCTTGATGTCTTTCCAAATCGGATCTTTATCTTGTTCATGAGCAATGTCCTTTAAAGATGTGGTGATGAAGTTTTCAAAGGCGACTTTCTGAATGTAAAGAATACTGAAATTTTTCTCGAGGTTGCCTTCTGTGGTACTTTTCTCAAGCCCAGCCGGTGCGCGTGACAGTGCGTCCGCAACAATGATCTCCTTGCCGGGAATGTAGACTATTGTGAAGCGGAATTCTTGCAGAAACAATGCCCAACGTTTTAACCTGTCATGATTTAATTTTGAAGACATAAGAAATTGTAATGCACGATGATCACTGTATACTTTTACGTGCTTACCAGAAAGAAAGAAACGGAATTTGTTAAATGCCCAAACGATAGCTAAAGCTTCTAATTCAGTAACGGAATAATTTTTTTCAGATTTGGTTAGCACTCGGCTAGCAAAAGCAATGGTTTTCTGAATGGTAGTGTCATTTTCTATGGCTTCTTGAAATAAATGGGCACCAAGACCGACTTTAGAAGAATCCGTGCTAAGGCAGAAATCTTGTGACAGATCTGGATGAGCTAAGATTGGCGCGTGAAGTAACGCTTCTTTCAAAGAATTGAATTCCAATTGTGCTTGTTCGTCCCAGTTCCAAATAGTATTTTTTCCAGTGAGAGAACAAAGTTTTGGTGTAACAAGAATTTGCATATTCAGAAAACGACGGTAAAAATTTACGAGACCTAGAAAACTGCGGACTTGTCTTTTTGTGGATGGAACTGGAATGGCTCTGATTGCTTCTAACTTTTCAGGATCCGGCTGAATCCCTTCAGAAGAAATAATATGTCCCAAAAACTTCACCTTTGTCCTACCGAATTCAGACTTTTCCAAGTTAACTGTAATTCCAGATTCTGCAAAAATACGTAACACACTGTTGAGGATGCGATTATGTTGTTCCCATGAAGCTTCTGCTATCAGAATATCGTCCACATACAAGGTGATGTGACGTTTTAAGAACTCAGGTAATATGGAATTTAACCCACGAATGAATGCTGCCGAAGAAATGTTCAAACCAAAAGGAAGTTTCCGAAACTGATAACAAACGCCGAAACAAAGGAAAGCTGTGTATTTTCTACATTCTGGATGAAGTTCGATCTGATAAAAGCTGGATCTGAGATCAATGGAAGACAACACTTTTACACCATTAAAATTTTGAAGAAGTTCTTCTAACGTTTGCGGCCTGTCTGTTTCAGGAATAATGATCGTATTGATTTGTCTCGAATCTAAGACAAGCCTGATCGATCCATTTTTCTTCTCAACAACATGTAATGGATTGTTGTATGAGCTTACTGCAGGCTCAATAATGCCCTCATCGAGCATAGATTGTATTTCTGTTCTAACACGGTCCCTATAATGTGCTGGAATTACATATGGTCTAACACAAAATTTAGTATGCTCACGAACACGAAATTGGTATTGAAATCCCTTGATTGTTCCTGTTTTATGAGTAAAAACTGTGGAATGTGCTTGTAAAATCTCAAAAAGGTCCTGCCTATCAGTGTCATTACAATTCTCAATTGTTTGAATTTTATTCTGAATTAACTTATTAGTGTCAAATG
This sequence comes from Schistocerca piceifrons, assembly GCF_021461385.2. Classification (NCBI taxonomy): domain Eukaryota; kingdom Metazoa; phylum Arthropoda; class Insecta; order Orthoptera; family Acrididae; genus Schistocerca; species Schistocerca piceifrons. The sequence continues at coordinate 671,694,567 of NC_060139.1, forward strand.
CGCCGTCGATATCATCCCTGTCAGTACTTGCAGAGTGATTGTTAGTGTCTAGTTCCGTAGAAAATTCCGAACTGTTGTCTAACAGAACGTAAAGCCGATTAATTTCCTCATCATGGTTTGAGAGCCAATCTTCAAATTTCAAAGCTATTGACTTACCTTCTTTTTCTAAAGTTATTTCAGCATCGTGAAAGTTTAAGATTGCTTTGTATTCATTCAAAAAGTCTACTCCCAGTATAATTTCCGTCGACAATAATGGAACAATAAGGAAGTTTGTAGAGAAGCTGTGGCTTTGACAAAAGAATTCTAGGTTGGTTTGTTGGCGTACATCTACACTTTTTCCAAAGATTGCACCTTGTAATTTAATCTTACGTAACGGAAGTGTGGGGCAATCGTTCGATTTGTTGCATTTGCTAAAGGCTGTTTCACTGATTACTGAAATGGGACTGCCAGAGTCAAGTACTGCCGTAAATTTTACGTCATTTACTGTAATGCAAATCACAGGATATGCAACGTTGTTATGTTTTACGTCGTGTTCTTGGAGTAAGATGTCCCTAATATCTTCCATTTTTACGTAATTACTAGCTACGGCAGCTGCGTCGTTAGTGTCATAAGAACGTTTTGTGGCTGCTAGCGGTGTGAGTCATTGCCTATTGTCTCTTTGTTGGCGCGCGTCGTTATTGGGGTTTGGAGACCTAACTTCTACAAATTCACCGTGACGAGAGGGCCCTGCTCTGTTTGAATCCCGCCAGTTCTGATGCAATTCAGGTCTGTCGTTACGATCATATCGTCTGTCGTCATGTCGGTAGATTCCATAGTTTCTTTCTTGTCGGTCACATGGTGGAGAATTTCTCCCTGAATCGTAACTGCGCGCTGGTCCGTTGCGTCTAAAGTTATTCTGTCTCCCTTGATAGTATTTATTTTGGTTCCCATATTGTCTGTTTCTCTTATTGTCTCTGTGATAGTCATTACCACGGAGAGGTGATCTTTCCCTGTAGTTATTACTACTCTGCCAACGGTTGTCATACGGGTGGTGTCTGGTTTGGTCACGATTTGTGTTGTGAGAATAGCCTTGTCGTGTCAAGTTATTACTTCTTTCATCGCGGAATTGCGACGGATGTGACCTGTAATTGTTGTGTTCCTGGTTTCGCGTTCCGCGATTGTCAGTGTCAATTTCTAATTCTTGTAACAGTCCCTGAAATGCTTCAATGTCGTCTTTGCAACGCCCTGCCAAAATAATGTGTCGTAAATGTTCAGGTAATTTGATTAAGCAAATGCGGATGAGTTCTGAGGGGCTGTATGGGTTTGACAGGTATTGATTCTTGTGCAACATGTCTTCAAAATATTTCACAAGACTGGAAAATTCAGATTGTTCGAAGTGTTTCATCATTATGATGTTATGTTTTACACGGTCTTGTGTAGCTTGAGACCAATACGCTGAGAGGAAGGCATGATAAAAATCTCTTTCACTGTGACAATCGTGAATGACCGATCGCATTCTTACACCTGGTTCATTCTCTAAGTAGCCACACATAAATTCTAACCTGTGCTCCAATGACCAGTTGGGAGGGAAACAATGAGAGAATTGATGGAGCCACGCTTGTGGATGAATGTCGTTGGCAGAATTCTTAAACGTTTTGAATTTACGTGTAGTAATGAACAGCTTATAGTCAAAATCATCGTGTCGGCGAGTAGCATCTCGGTCATAGTTACGTCGTGTCGGCGGTTCCATCTCAAAATTCGGTGCACATTCCCAATTTCTTTCATTACTTCCGAAATGCCCTGTGTTGGAGCGCGAGTGTCCTCTGAAATACGTAATTCTTGTATTACCTGTGTCAGCTGATCTTGTACTTCCCGGATTTCTCTTTGGTGTTGTGTATTAATTTGATTCTGATTTTGTTTGAATTTTCTTATTTGTTCATACTCTTCTGTGTCAGTGAAGGCTACGGGTCTTGTGTCATTCAGATCATCATCTACCTTTGTAGATAAGTTAGTGAATTGATCCGAAAGTTCGGCTACTTTCTCCGATAGTGTACTTATTTCCTCAGCGTGTTTTTCTGAACCAAGTTTCAGAGTATCTACTTTGTCCTTTAAGTTTTCCTGAGCTTTTGCAAGTTGCGTAACCGAATCGGTAGATGCAACTGAGTCAAATTTAGCCCACAAGGTCTCATGATTTTCATGAACAATGGTTTGCAGCTCTTTTATGGCTGCTTCGTGATTCTGTAATGCATTTTCATGCCGCGAAAAAATAGGTTGAAAATGCTCACAAATTTGTGTTTTTACGTCATTACAGACTTTTTGACATTTCGATTCAATGTTATGTAACTCAGTAGTTAAATCTTCACGTGTTTGTTCAAGTGTGGTGTCTAACTTTTGAAGATTTTGTTCCATTGCGTCTAACTGTTGCTGTGTTTGTCTCTGGTGTTGTTCCATTGTGTCTAACTTTTTAAGATTTTGTTCCACTGTGTCTAACTTTTTAAGATTTTGTCCCATTTGTTTCTGATTTTGTTCAAGTGTTGTGTCTAACTTTTGTAGCTTTTGTCCCATTTGTTGCATTAACTGTAATAACAATGCACTGGTGTCTGAAACATGTTCCTCAGTGCTTTTCGGCAGTGAATTTGCACCGGCAACATTGACATTTTGACATGCAGAAAATGTGTCTTGACTTATTTGAGAAAACGGCGAGAACCCAAAACCTGAGTCTACAGTATTCGCAAAATTGTGACCTGACATTCCCGATTCCTGAGGCAAGCTGTTGCCGACCGATCGATCGATAATGCGTCCCTCTTCACTAATTGTTTCACTGTCCACGCCATTGTTTGCCGCCTGCTCCATTTCCCTATGAACAGTTACCAAATTACTACTTTGAACATCAGCTAATTCATTACTCGGTGGCGCTAACACACTGCTTTCATTTTCACTGTCATTTCTCAGTTTACTTTGGAGCCTAGTATTACGTTTTTCACACGCCATTATTGTCACAGTATTTCACACGACAACACAGAAAAACACAATTTGAAGATCAAAAATAAGAGAACACATTAACATAGCACTGAAAATAATATCTAGTTAATTGCAAGCGCAGCTGCGAAATACTTGGTGCAAATCTACATGCATGCCACAACTGTTTTACTGTACAACAATGAAAAACTACAACTACAAAGGAAATTCTCTCTATGATTACGCGCTACCAATAAACAATAGCTACACCAATTACACAAACTACAAGAAAAAATCAGAAGATTCCAGTGAGGTAAGGGTCGACATATGAAACTTCCTCTTTGAACATTTCTACATGACTGTGCTTAAACTGACACACAATATTTTGTTAGCGCAACGCAATCTGACTTTCAAAATTCCCTACACAAGAATGGCCCTGACTAACATTAAACTATACCTTTCACAAATCACTTACCTCACAAAAATCTTCGCTGCTCAAGCTACTGCAATACAGCGAGCGCCACTACTGCCAGCTAAATAAAAGATTCAAAATACTGAAGGCACTAACTACTGATAGGGATAGTTAGCAAATGAAAGATATTAATAGAGAACAAACAATGTATTTACCTTAATATCATCACAAGCCATAATATATATATCAGTTCATGACAAATTACAAATCTCCGCCATCTCTCTCCCCACATCCACCACTGCTGGCGGCTCACCTCCAACTGCGCAACGCTACGCGCTGTTCACATCCAGCTGCCGCTGCCCAACACTACAATGGCAGACAACAATGCAAACTAGCCACAGACTGCACACAGCACAGCCAGTGATTTTCATATTGAGCGCTACGTAACGTTGCCAATAAGAAAACATAAACAGCCTACTTACATAGAGAAAACATAAACAGCCTGAGAAAACATAAACAGCCTACTTACAACTTAGCAGGCCAAGTAACTGTTACTCCTCGACCAATCCATCTGGCAGGATACCTTCAGTTCAGAACACGACGTGCACGCAAGGCATTATGCGCTGGACATCCATCGTGTTGATACCACACAAGCATTCTGGTTCGTAGCTGCACTCCATCCAGAAGAGGAGGAAGAATTCGTCTGAGAAAGTTGGTATACGCTGTGCCGTTTAGACTACCATTGGTGAAATAAGGCCCAATAATTGTAGTACCAAGCATCCCTCACCAGACTTTAACTCTCCACTGACGCTGATGTTCCACTTGACTAAGCCATCGTGTGTTGTCGCTAGATCAATAATGCATGTTCCTTGTATTTACCTGTCCTATGTTTGAGAAGGAACATTCATCGGCAAATAGAACATTGGAGAAGAGGTTTGGACTAGCGAGGATTTGCTGCTGTGCCCACTGACAGAACTGTACACGATTCTGGAAACCATTTCCAAGAAATTCTTGATGTAGGTGTAAATGGTACGTATGGAACCGGTGCCATGTAAGAATACGATGTACACTGGTTTTAGGGGGGCCAATCTCGTCTTAAAGCTGTCGTGTGCTCACATGTGGATTCATAGCAACGGAGGCGAGAACAATAACTTCGGCAGCTTCGTCTGTGCGAGTGCTACGACGATTGCGTTGTTGTGAGTTGAAACTTGCCGTTACCTGCAACAAGACGAGAAAAAATCCGTCAGCAAGGTGGGTTCTTGTCAGGACATCGCTCTCTGTACAGTTCTGCTGCCTGTGTAGCATTTCACCTACCTTAAACAACAACCACAAAAGAAACGTTATGTCGGTGCAGTTTGTAGGAAGGACAGCCTTTACTGTATGCCTACTCTAAACAACTTTATTTAAAAGGACTGCTAACTTACATTCCCCAAAGATGAGTAGTATTTCTCCCTTCTCTTCGCTGGTGTACGTTCTACTCACGCAACTCTTCAATTTACGATAGTTGAAGGAAATAAGGGTGTGCATTCTACTTACGTCAATGTTGTGTTATGTAATTAATAATGTTGTTTTTCAGTGAATGGAACACTGTGATACATCTTTGAATAGGTCTTTAGTAGAGGAATTGAATTACCGAATAAAAAGTACAGGGTTACATTTAAAAAAGTCAAACCGCTATTCACCTGTTTGTAAAAAAAACAAAGATACAACGAAGGTAGTCATGCTGATTGATGTCCCCCTGATGGCTAAAGAACATTTGCTTGAAACATTTTGTAATTTGCGTCTGGACAAACAGTTATTTAGGGCGGTCGAGATAAATGGTACACCCTGTATATTAACGACTTGCCACTCTACATTCATGAAAATGCAAAGCTAGTCCTTTTTGCTGATGATACAAGTATAGCAATTACACCCAACAAGCAAGAATCAGCTGAGGAAATTGCAAATAATGTATGTCAGAAAATTATTAAGCCGTTCTCTGCAAATGGTCTCTCACTAAATTTTGAGAAAACACAGTTTATACAATTCTGTACAGAAAATGGCATAACGCCATTGATAAAAATAGACTATGAACAGAGGTCTGTTTCTAAGGCAGGATACACAAAATTTCTGGGTGTGTACATTGATGAGAAATTGAACTGGAAGAAACACATTGATGATCCGCTGAAACAATTAGGTTCAGCTGCTACTTATGCTATTAGGGTTACTGCAAATTTTGATGATAAACATATCAGTAAATTAGCCCACTGTGCCTATTTTCATTCACTGCTTTCATATGGCATCATATTTTGGGGCAATTTGTCATTAAGAGAGAAATTATTCATTGCACAGAAGCGTGTAATCAGAATAACAGCTGGAGCCCACCCAAGATCACCTTGCAGACATTTATTTAAGCAACTTAGTATATTCACAGTACCTTCGCAATACATATACTCACTTATGAAATTTGTCCTCAGTAACCCATTCCAGTTCAAAAATAACAGCATGGCTACAACACTAGAAGAAAGGATGATCTTCACTATTCTGGATTAAATCTCACTTTGGCACAGAAAGGGGTGAATTATGGTGCCTCAGAACTCTTTGGTCATTTGCTAAATAGTGTTAAAAGTCTGACAGATACCAAACCAACATTGAAAAGCACATTAAAAGAATTTCTGAATGACAGCTCCCTCTACTCAGTGGATGAATTCTTAGGTATGAAGTAGTAACTGTAAACAAAAATTAATTATTTTGTGTAAAGAAAATTTCTGATGATTTGACACGTTCCACATCATTACGAAATGTCGTATTCATGATCAGTGGAACAAGGATTAATGAATGTACTGTATGTATGTAGGCGGCAGCAATCTTAAAACGTTACTCCCACGACACCCATATCTGGATGACAGGTAAGCCCTCGTAGGGGCCCCTTCATCCCCATATGGGTGACGCTTTTCTTGTTCAAGTTAACAGGATTTGCGGTTGGAATTATCATGGAAATTTAATGGAATAAGCACTGAAAGACAACTATAGGATACATAACCTAAACATACAAACAATATACACACAATGCGATATATTTTATTCATTACCATTTAGGATGACTTGTTACATTATACTATATCGGATGATGTTCGTTACGACGCGCTAAACACATCTGAAGTGATTTTGGAAAACTGGAACAAGAGATCATAGTTTCTATTACATTTTTCTTCTCTTCTGGGCGTTCGACTGTTTCCCACTTCTTGTCGTAACATTGGGCGCACATCCTTCTTAGAGGATTGCCTCGCTGATTCATACGAATCTCGAAATCGAGGGACACGTTCCTTTTTTATTTCTATTACTGTCGGCCATATCATTTTCCGCGGACAGCCATTCGCTAACGAGAGGTTCCCCAAATTTTCTTATTTCATTTTTTGTATTTGTAGTCCTCTGATACACAATGCGAACATGAACTATACCTGTTCCTAAAAGCAAATGTAGTGATAACTTCCGATACCAGTCGATACCCATCCCTGTCGTTGTGGCATATGACACCATCTGGTCGTTTCTGTCGATGCCACTTTTTCCTATATTATATGAGAGTATCGCCCAAGATTTCTGTTTCGGAGAACGGCCGCGATACGCAGAATCCAAGATTGACGTCATAACTGGTGCATGTTTCGTTGCTAACATCTTAACATCGCGAAAATGCCTCCATTTTAGCACCACAATACCGCTATCTTCTTCACGTGCTATCGTTTCACTTCTCTTAAAAGTGTGCGGCATTACAAAAAGACACAAATTTTTGTTGTATCGTACAGCTACAACGACATCCGTTTTGAATTTTAGATATTTAACTACTGATTCATAGCTCGTGTTCAAGTTCGTCCTCCATTTGGCAATTCAGATGCAAGTTCAATGCAGTTTTCGGCTATGTCAGGTTGCTTTCTTCCGCTGGTATCTCGTCCAGAACATACTTTTGTAATCCGTGTATCCCTCTCGTTGGGCACAGTTTGAAAAGTTAAATACCATTCTTAACGCAATTTCGTTGATATGTATTGCCTGAATCTTAGTCGTCCCCTCCGAGGAACCATTATCTCGTCTGCTACAATACCTTCGCCCGGTGAAAATAGTTTTTGATAATTGTCTACCAATAGTTTGTTTAGGAATGGTGAAACTTTTCCAAGTCTGCTACTCTCGTCTATCGTTTTGTTATTTGCGAATTGCAAGTTTGCTAACAGTAATTCAAAACGATTACGGGACGTCGGCTGCGCAGAAATAGAAAGCTGTAAATATGATTCGTTGACCAGCACCTAGCGAGCGGTGTCTGTACTAGACGCATCCAAATCATGAGTCAAGCAAAGTTTGTAATTTTCTCAGACGTGGTGCTATTCCATGTGTCCAGTCTAGTATGTTCAATCATTTTAAGTTGATCCAACTTTTTCTCTGCACTTGTGTTAGATTCTCCCACTAAATGGCTTAGTCGTCTAAGAATAGCTAAGGTACTTCATCTGCGCACATATAAGACAGCAGATACACGAGATGCTCACCTTTTCACTGAACGGAAATGACCGTTGCCAGTACGCGAATTCGTTCCACTGGATGTTGTCCAATGAATGATCAACACAGTTCAGTTCGTCTTCTTCATCTGCAGTAAATTCTACAAAAGTTTCATTAAGGTCTTCATTTGCATATGATTCCTCCGTTTCTGGGTCTGAACTCGGTGAAATTGCTTTTGTCACTTTTCGTCTAAAGCTCTCTACTTCATCACTGCGCTCCTCACTTTCAATTATTCCTTTATGCCGTCCAAGGAACATTTCGAGGGCACAGATGTCACTGATGTGTGTATGTCTCAAAAACTATATGCTTCTCGACTCTGTGACGGATATGGCATAACTGAGATGTGATAACAGGCAGTCCTCTAGCCGAAGTGCTTATTGATTTCCCCATTTCGGAAATAAACATTTTATTCTTTGTAATGACTCGAAGGCTCTGTGACATTAAATATCTTCAACATTTCGCGGCCCTGTCAGAAACTGTGTAAATATTGATTTTGATTTTAATAATTAACCGCCTCAGTTGCACCGTTTTCTTAGAATTTACCTAGGTTTCGGTCGGGATAACCCAACATTCTTCAGAATAACGGTAACTACTGTCTTTCCATAGTGGACATCGTCAAGCTAAAACTACAAATCCATGAATTGTCGTCAGACTATAAAAACGTAGCTGAAACTGCCTCAGCCCCACTTCGCGACCGCGATGCTGCAGCCACGAGTGCTGTACTGGGACGGGAATGAACGGGCTATTCGAGTTGCATCGTTGCTGTTCACGCTCATCGCTCTGTTTCTGTTCCGGTGCTCCTTCAGTCGGTCTTGCGCCCCGCGTGAAACGTAACTGAATCACAAAATGGGCCGGGAGTCCAACATACGGGGAAGTTCGGCCGGCGAGGGTAAGTACTTATTGCATTCAACGCCACATTGGGCGACTTGCGCGGCGGAGAAACTGAATTAGAAAAGGTGACGAACGTGTTAAAGTGAAGAAAGTAAACACAAATTGCACATTGCTGTTGCTGTTATGAAACTTTCCATAAAATATATACCGGGCTTAAAACTGTTTGTGTAAATACCCGGGACACCACAAACCGCATGAAAAAACAATCTATTGAAAGTTGTTCGTTTCGGAACGGGACATCCAATGACTAAATTCGACTCACCTGCTCCTCCCCTGGGGCTGAGGGTGGGTTCAACTCTGAAATCTTCAGTAGGCATCCCCCCCCCCCCTCCCGCCAATTTTTATTGCGGATTCGGATTCTCCGGGAAATAATACGTAATTTTTGTATGAGGCAATTTGTCGTTAGGTCGTGGATGGCCCTGAAATCGACTCAATGAAAATGCGTTACATATCACTGAAAAGCGATAGGGTAACGTACGTTGTGTTCCATTGTCTTGGATACAGTTTGCACATTCAAATAACTGTGATGCGTGGGCGGTGAACATGCTTCGCAGTCTGTGGTCAAACTCTCGCTGTAGTTGCAATACCGCCAGGTGCAAGGATGTAGTTCCTTTGTGTCGAGCGCGATTGTGGCTGTAACGCGGACGACGGATAAGAAAACAGCGGCGCGAAGCGGACGCGGTTCATTTTGCTACATACACCCGAACCGCAATCTCTTTTTATGAGTGCAATAAGGTTGACGACTGCAGAGAGGGCCAGATATCATTGCTTCTGTTTTGCGTCGAATATAGGAGAAGCTCGTGGTCGGTATGCCATCCTGTACCCGAGAAGAATGTTCGTATTGAAAGTGCTTTTCGCAATTTTATCCAACTGTTTACTGCCACTGTGTGCACAGCCCACATGAAGAATCCGACCACGGCCTACAACGACAGAAAATGCCGCTGTGGATGTTTCAGCTGTAACTGCTGCCTATCTTCACATTATTTCGCGGAAAATCCCACGAGGTGTAGGTATTTCGCTTATATGCGCAGACTGCAGGAACAAAAATCCACCCGTATGACCTTTCGTATCATCAAGCCCTACATGGGGGCCACTTTTAAAGCCGTTTGAACTTTTGTTAATGGATACAACAACTAGCAGCCAATGGCTATTTTCATTCACGGGTACTTTTGTCTGGTGAAGCAACATTTACGAATAGTGATAACATGAATCTGCATAATATGCGTTGCTGGACAGTGGAGAACCCTACTGGTTAAGGCCAGTCGATTTTCAAAGCCCCTGGAGTGTCAGTGTTTGGTGCAGTCTATTAGGTACCAGGATAACTGGCACATACTTCATAGAAGGAATTGTGAATGGTCGAATGCAGGGCCACATTTTAGATAACGTTTTACCAGTACCACCTCAAACAAGAACGGGTATGTGGTTTCAACACGATGGCTATCCAGCTTATTATCTATGAATATATCGTGAAGTTCCGAATCGACACTATACTGGTACGTGAAATGGACGAGGACGTTCTCATGAGTGACCTGTACGCTCACCTTATTTGACGCCTCCCGATTTTTTCATGGAAAACGCCAAAAGATAAGTGTTGCATGGAACTGCCAGCAGTCCCTACAAATATGCGGCGTCGAATTACCACTGAATGTTCAAACATTAGCGAACAGATACTTAGAGACACAGGATTGTCTCACAGAAATAGGACTGAATTGTGTATTGCAGCAGACGGACACCATTTACAACATTTGCTTCAGTAAAACAAGAAGATTTGTGAGAGACAAGAGGACGAACCTAAGACAATCACCCCGATGGTGAGAGGCAGGGGGATTCACCCAAAAAACGCAGCCCATAGTGAAAGGCAAAGGGGAGTCACCTAAGCCAAAATATTACGACAACTGCCCGCTGCGACGATAGATACAGCCTGGTGGCGTTGTGGGCACGTGATTGGAGTAGACGCGGACGGGGGATCACACTAGCGAAGATGTGGGATGAAAATGAGAAAATACATTCAAATAAGTGACTTTGACAAAGGGAAGATTATTATGACGCAGAGGCTGTGAAGGAGTAACTCGGAAACGGCGAAGCTGGTTGAATGTTCGCATGCTACTGTTGTGAGCATCTACGAAAAGAGGCATGAGGACAGTGAAACTATCACTACGCGCTAAATGGTTGGACGACCACGATTCTTCACAGAACGTGTGGTTCGGACGCTTGTCTGCTCGGTAAAGGAGGAAACATGGTGATCTGTGGCATCTGCCGATAGAGCATACCGCTAGTGCACGCACAACTGTTTCAGAGCAGACTGTTCATCGTACATTGTTGAAAATGGAGCTCCGCAACAGACCACCCCTGTGTGTTCACATTTTCACCCAATGACATAGTCAATTACGATTGCAGTGGACGCGGGACCATAGGGATTAGACCATCGATCAATGGAAACGTGGCGGCTCCTCGGGCAAATCAGGTTTTCGCTACACTAGGTTGTTGGTTGTCTCCACAAACACCGTCAACGAAGTGAACGGCGGCTCGAAACGTGCAGCAGCGGACCACAGATGCAGTGTGGTGGGAGCAGTATTATGCTATGGGAGACATTCTCCTGCGCTTGCGTGGGACCTGTGGTAGTAATCGAAGAACGCTGACAGCTGCGAACCACCTGCGTCCCTTCATGCTTGACGTCTCCCACAACGGCTATGTCATCAAATGGCTCTGAGCACTATGGAACTTAACATCTGTGGTCATCAGTCGCCTAGAACTTAGAACTACTTAAACCTAACTAACCTAACGACATCACACACACCCATGCCCGAGGCAGGATTCGAACCTGCGACCGTTGCAGTCACGCGGGCTATGTTATTTTTCAGCAGTATAATTGATGTGTCTCGGAGCCAGACCGGCGCTACAGCCATTTGAGGAGCATTATAGTGAACTCACGTTGGTGTCTCAGCGACCAAATTCGCCTGAAGTAAATGCTATGGATCCCATCTGGGTCGCTACTGGGTGCCATCACCAAGTGTGCAAGTCAGCGGTCCGTTATTTACATGACCTGCGCGTAAAAATCTAATGCTACATTCCTGCACAAACCTACCAACAAACTGTTGGGTCTCTGATGTATTTAGTTGCAAAGAGGACAAACACGCCACTAAGCAGGCGGTTATAATGTTTCGGCTCATCGTCACCGATGATGAGAGGCAATGGGACTCACCCAAAACAAGCACCACGACGGTGACAGGCAAGGGGACTCACATTACAATAGCACCCCGAAGGGAACAAATAACTGCTACGTCCATTTTGTTGTTCCTGGGTAACGCTAAATGTAGTTGTTACTACATTGATAAATGCACCAATGACCTAAGCGCTTTCCACTTCGGTGCCATGTGTGAAGGTAATTACACCAATAATGTGGATACCGTAATGTGTTACGGTCTGGAGAAACATGTTGGTTTGCTATAGAACATCGATGTCTCATATGTTACAGAATGTAATGCAGCCGTTTTACCCTACTGGATAATTTCTGGAGGTAATATCATGTTTCAATGGATTATAACGCGTTTTGGTTTGTCGGCTCCATCTATCTCCCGTGTAAAATTACGAAATTTTCCGCGTAGAATCAGATTCCACAATAAAAATTACGGGGTCCTACTGAAGATTTCAAAGTTGACGGCTCTCCCACAACATGGGGGTAGGGCAGGAGGATCGAGTGTAATGTCGCAGGATGTCTCGCTTACAGATGAACGACTGTTACTACAAACTTTTTTCTAATCCAATGTACAGTTTCCCACATATATTTCCCAAAATAGTTTTAACCACTCCACCCTCTATACAGGGTGGTCCATTGATCGTGACCGGGCCAAATATCTCACGAAATAAGCATCAAACTAAAAAACTACAAAGAACGAAAGTTGTCTAGCTTGAAGGGGGAAATCAGATGGTGCATTGGTTGGCCCGCTAGATGGCGCTGCCATAGGTCAAACGGATATCAACTGGTTTTTTAAAATGGGAATCCAATTTTTATTACATATTAGTGTAGTACGTAAAGAAATATGGATGTTTTAGTTGGACCACTGTTTTCGCTTTGTGATACGTGGAGCTGTAATAGTCACAAACATATGGGTCACAATTTTAGACCAACAGTTGGTAACAGGCAGGTTTCTTAAATTAAAATACAGACGCAGGTACGTTTGAACATTTTATTTCGGTTCTTCCAATGTGATACATGTACCTTTGTGAACTTATCATTTCTGAGAACGCGTGCTGTTACAGCGTTATTACCTGTAAATACCACATTAATCCAATAAATGCTCAAAATGATGTCCGACAGCCTCAATGCATTTGGCAATACGTGTGACGACATTCCTCTCAACAGCAAGTAGTTCGCCTTCCGTAATGTTCACGCATGCATTGACAATGCGTTGACGCATGTTGTCAGGCGTCGTCGGTGGATCACGATAGCAAATATTTCCCCACAGAAAGAAATCCGGCGATGTCAGATCCGGTGAACGGGGGGCCATTGTGTGGTGCTTCGACGACCGATCGACCTGTCATGAAATATGCTATTCAATACCGCTTCAACTGCACGCGAGCTATGTGCCGGACATCCATCATGTTGGAAGTCTGTCATGCAGTGAAACATCTTGTAGTAACATCGGTAGAACATTACGTAGGAAATCAGCATACATTGCACCATTTAAATTGCCATCGATAAAATGGGGGCCAATTATCCTTCCTTCCTTCCATACATTAACCCGCCAAGCTCGCTGATGTTCCCCTTGTCGCAGCCATCGTGGATTTTCCGTTGCGCAATAGTGCATTTTATGCCGATTTACGTTACCGCTATTGGTGAATGACGCTTCGTCGCTAAATAGAACGCGTGTAAAAAATCTGTCATCGTCCCGTAAAATCTCTTGTGCCCATTGGCAGAACTGTACACGACGTTCAAAGTCGTCGCCATGCAATTCCTGGTGCACAGAAATATGGTACGGGTGCAATCGATGTTGATGTATCATTCTCAACACCGACGTTTTTGAGATTCCAGATTTTCGCGCAGTTTGTCTGCTACTGATGTGCAGATTAGCCGCGACAGCAGATAAAACACCTACTTGGGCATCATCATTTGTTGCAGGTCGTGGTTGACGTTTCACATGTGGCTCAACACTTCCTGTTTCTTAAATAACGTAACTATCCGACGAACGGTCCAGACACTTCGATGATGTCATCCAGGACACCGAGCAGCTTACATAGCACACGCCCGTTGGGCATTTTGATCACAATAGCCATACATAAACACGATATCGCCCTTTTCCGCAACTGGTAAACTGTCCATTTTAATACGGACAATGTATCACGAAGCAAATACCGTCCGCACTGGCGGAATGTTACGTGATACCACGTACTTATACTTTTGTGACTATTACAGCGTCATCTATCACAAAGCGAAAAAAGTGGTCCAACTAAAACATTCATATTTCTTTACGTACTACACGAATATGTAATAGAAAATCGGGGTTCCTATTTAAAAAAGCGCATTTGATATCCGTTTGACCATAGCGCCATCTGGTTCCCTCCTTCAAGCTAGACGAGTGTCGTTCTTTGTAGTTTTTTCATTTGATGCTTATTTCGTGAGATATTTGGCCCAGTCACTATCAATGGACCACTCTGTATATGTTTCTGGGTTTATGGGGGGGATCATGTTTGTATCTTGCCAGTAAATAACTGTTGAATGATGGTGACCACTTTCTAAAACATCTCTTCCTCTGTTTGAAAGAAATTACGAATCGAATCTCGATCTTGAAATCGATGTGATGAAGTACATTACTTCATAGTACTGGTGGTCACATTAATACCAATAATACGGATATTACGCTTGGGCAAACTGGTTCAGCCACTGTACCTTAACTACATTAAATTTAAAATCGAAAATGGGTTAACATTCAATTGACGTAAAGAATAACTTGTCCTAGTATGTGTCTCAGGTCATTGGGCAGCATTATGTGAAGGACCCCTATCAACAACTCGCTATTCAAGTCATCGAAGGATCCAGAATCTTCTACGCGATTACCTCCACTCCTCTTCTACAATCGCTAGTAGAGTTAACGCACCTATTTTACGCTCGTAACGAAACTGTGTGGCTCGCGAGCCAAATAAAGCCGACAACAGCCGCTGGAGTGTGATGAGAGCGCAAATCACGTTAACCAACTCCTCCCGTGCGCCGACGGTGCTGCTTCTCGTGAGATAGAACGTCCCGTCCACGTCCATGTCAACGTTAAGTTCTTCGTCCCGTGTGGGAACGGCTTAAGGAACTTCTGCCTGTCCTTGTCAGGTAACAACTTGGGCTCTCTCTGTAGTAGTCACGGCGGATCGAAACTAACAGCGCTGAATTCAGACCGCACAACAAGCTAGGAAAAAATGGTTCAAATGGCTCTGAGCACTATGGGACTCAACTGCGGTGGTCATAAGTCCCCTAGAACTTAGAACTACTTAAACCTAACTAACCTAAGGACATCACACACATCCATGCCCGAGGCAGGATTCGAACCTGCAACCGTAGCGGTCGTGCGGTTCCAGACTGTAGCGCCTTTAACCGCTCGGTCACTTCGGCCGGCAACAAGCTAGGAACTGTCAAGCATACGTAAGTAGCACAGTTTCAATCTGCCAGAAGGTTTCAATTCCTTTAATTCTTGTCAGATGGCAGGCACAAGTCTGATGGGATTTCGATGTGACTGGTGCACAATACAGATCCTGCAGCGGTCATATGTGTTCTACATGAACCGTGATGACGAATATGCCTGTTCTCAGATCCACATACAGTCCAACAATGCGTCGCTGTCACATCCAAATGCCCCTCATGTCTGGTCACGATTCGACGCCTCGAGCAAATTGAGACCAGAATGAGGCCCCCTTCCAATACAGTTAAGTAGTGCTAACGCAGTCTCACATTAATTGCCGGCATCTCTTTGTCCTTCAGCGTCACTCAGTATCTGACGCTGTTCTCGTCCCTTATATCCCCTATCACGCTTGCACGCTTGGTAACAACACTAAACACGAAGCACCAAATGCACTTTCGTCATCACTCTGTCACAGAGAGTTGGAATGGTAATCATTTGCATACCTGCCGATGTATATGTGAGCAATATTACATTGACATTTGGTCATGTTTCTGGGTGCCGCTCCTTTTTTTGTCAGGCAGTGAGTATTAAAAAAAATCGCATAATCGGCCATCGTTTGCTACAAACGTCCACGATAGAGCAGTCGGCATCATCAGTCAAAGTGACACGTAACAAATAATACATGGTCCAGTCACATCACTGTGACCACCGCCTATGTTCAGCGTCAAATTGCAGTAACCACTCACAGACGGTAAGTGACTGAGTGGCTGGACTAGCAGTGGAGGGTACATAAAGTGTGTCGGGGGGCGGGGGGGGGGGGGGGGACGCGGAAAACAGTGCAGTCGCTTAGTGTGGAAGCAGACAGATTTATCGGACGTCCAGAAGGGCACGATCATTGGCTTTCGGGCCAGGGGTGGGAGCATTTACAAAACGGCAAAGTTTGTAAGCTGTTCGGGTGCTTCTGTAGTTGAAGGAATACCGTTCACGGCAAAATGACCCATCCAACATTTAGGCAAATGTGGTGCACCACGGGCTATAGGTGACAGATATGAATGACAGCTGCGGAGATGTGTACGGGCAACTGTTGAGCAACTGACCACCCAGACGAACGAAGGGCCTAGCAGCTGTGTCTCCTCAATGGCTGTTCAGCGAACGTTGTTGCGTATGAGCCTCCGTGCGTGGTTCATGCACCCATGCCGACTGGAACTAGCACGCCAGTATCGCAACTGGACCTCCACTGAGTGACGAGAGGTACCTCTTTCAGATGAATCACGTTTTTTGCTAATTCAGACATATGACCTTCAATCTGTATGGCTCTGCAAGAAACATCGTAAGTATCCAGGCCGTATGAGGCAGCATTAGAGTGTGGGGAATTTTCTTGCAGAATTTCCTGGGTGATGGCGTCATTCTGGAAGTCACGGTGGATCAACAGAAGTACGCGTCTATCCTTTGGGACCATTTACACCCCAAAATGCAGTTTGTGATCTCCTCACCACGACGACCTGTAACAGCAGGATAACGCAACGTGACACACAGACTGCAACAGTTGGTCCGAAGAGCACCAGGATGACTTCACTGTTCTCCTCCGGCCAACAAACACTCAAGATTTAAACCCAGTTGTGAATCTGTGGCACGACCTCGATCAGACTGCTCGCGCCATGTATCCTGAAGTTAGAACAGCTAGCACTGCTGGCCACTTTAATGGAGTTGGCATGCCCCCTGTGATGCTACAGTTAAATTCAGACTGAAATGTGTATTTTTTTTTATTTAAACAGTATCGAATGAAAATCGACACGGTAAAATTATCGTTACTATACTAAAGGTTAGTGTTAAGGAAACCTCTGGACCTATGTCAAGATGTGAAAGCGTTATTTCTGCTATAAATGTTCGTTGGTGTTAAGACAATCCTTCAGTGTCATATGAAATTAATTTCCAATAATAATTGTTTATTTTCAGTTTGAAGAGATAGTAAGTGTGGTCGCTTTGATATGTCATTGAAAAGTTCCATTCTATGAGATTTCTTACCTTTACATTTGCTTTAGCAGAGTATTAACTTCAAGTGATTATTCAGAGGTCAGCCATTAAGCTGTGTAAGTATATCTCTGCCTCCATCTTGTATCCAAATAAAATTGTTGCCGCAAAATTCATTAACGTAAATTTACTTCTGGCACATTCAAAAACACAAACTGAAAGAAAGTATTTGAATTACTTCTTCATAGCTGGCGACTAAAACAGTCTCAGTAGATGCAGTTTTCCTTTCAGCGGATCTGTCGTAAGGTTACACAGTTGCAAACCGTTTGATACGGGTGTGTTGATAAGACCACATAGAGGTAAGACGTATAAAGCCTGGGGGTGTGTAACAACTTGTGTGGTGTGTCAATCCTGAAAATCAAGCTCCGTGATCCACACTTCGCTTTGGAGCGAAGTTTAAAGCGTAAGTAGGGGCCTCGCTAATAACAGTATTCTGTTAGTTAATATATGTCAAAATTTTTGTCAGAGATTGTTGTTAACGTTAGTAAAAACAGCGTAAAGTTGTACAGTTTTAATGGAAAAGCTCTACTGGGCGAACTAAAAGCTGCATTTTTCTGAGAAACGGCACGTAGGCAGCGCAGGAGGAACGAACGCTGTTTTTGGCGAGGCAGTTTCGGCGGCTAGCGGTACATGCGCTTGGTGTCGTAAATTCGGCCGCCAACCGGATTTACTTTCCGTAGCGCTGCCAACACCGTATTTTCACATCTGGAGAGATACAAAACTTATCCTGCACGTAATTAATTCCATTTTAAGCGATATTAGCGGGAAATATAGGTAAATATTATCACGTTTGTAGTTAAAATGCATTCGTTTCCCTGCTAAGTAACATTAAAAATCGATTCGATTACTCGCGATTCGAACATTTAAAAAACAAAGGCGAATCGTTCACACGTGGACTCGGCACGTTCTGTTACACTCCACATCCCTGTTGGTACATTTCGGAAACTCTGCGGTCCTCAGGCTTTTAAAAGATGATTACTTTAATGTGACTGGACCTTGTATTAACAACGCAGGTAACAACAGGGAAAGGCAGTGTGTTGTCAGCTGTAATGTACTGTACGAGTTCGTGTAACCACCTCTACCATGGTGACTCCACATTTCCATACATACGTCTGAAACTCAGGTAATAGATTCAGGACAGCAAAGGATCAAACAGCAACACGTGGAACGGAGACCCATCAGATAGTTCGTTGTTTTCACCAAATTAACATCTGTTTAAGAAAACATACTGATCAATTAGATGTCAGATTAATAAAAACATGAAAACCATAAGATTTATAGTGACATATCAAGTGACAGAACTACTGAAATTTACCAAGAGAAGCAAAGGAAACAGTATTCAATAAACACAAAACATCTGAATTTATGAACAGTATGATTTACAAGAGTCCATGAGTTAATACCGCTAAACTCCACAGCCTACAACCGTGCTTAGAAAAGAAAATAATCTTAAAAATCGTCATGATTATTCTCAAGACTTCTGATTCACAGTTAAAGCCTGAAAGGACCTTATGAGATTTTTTTTTGCCATGCAAACTGTAATTCACTTCTGTTTTTGTCACTTTGTTGCTATGTGGTTTAAAATTTTACCCTGAGTGTGGTTCGGAGTCCCTAATCCTAGCTTAATGAAGGGACTGAGCGACGTCTGGTGTGAGCCCAAGCTGGTCACCTTATTTCAACGCCTGATCGATAGCCAAAAGTATTTATTTCTCCTCCTTGAATGGGAATTGCTAAACTTATGTCACCGCGTGGCGAATTACCAAATGTATTTACTTTTACTCCTTGAAAAGGAATTTAATATTGTCAGTGTTTTCATATTTAAGTTTCGTTAATATTCATTCTTTCACTGTTTACCGTTTTCTAGATCATAAGTCAAAAACTTTAAAATTTAATTCCAATCTTTAATGTTGTTTAACTTTCACATAGGCGAATAAACTTTGTTAAAAGTCTCTCGTCTTTTGGGTTCAGCACATTACCACTCGCAGCTCCATGCTCTGTACCATTTCAGTGTCACTGCCACTGAATGCTTCTGACAATATATTGTTGAGACGTATTTGACCCTCTCGTGCCGCATGGCCTGCAGTACCGGTACGCTTGCTTACGAGACAAAGATGTGCGTCAGATTCAGATAGAAACCGCGCGCCACATTAACGAACGATGTTGTGGTACACTAGACAGCCCGAGTGTGGTTTTTAGGCGGTTTTTCACTGTAGTTTAGGCAGATGCTGCGCTAGTTAACTTTTAGAATAGGAAAACCTTCAGAACAAACTTTTCTCACTTCATAAACAGATGATACCAACGGCTCGGACCCCTTAATCCCCCCCCCCCCCCGCCCCCCCCCCCCCCCCCCCCCCGTTTTCACACCAGACCTCTTCGGTTACCGACGATTGTGGCAACAGGAAGGGCTTCCCGCCACAGAGCTGAAATAAAATACAATACATCGGTCAAACAATGGAAACCAGCGAGTCAAGTAGCCCAGCATAAACGCTAGGAAAGGGAGAGCTGTTGACTGTACTTCTCCGTTGAAAACTCAGCGATCTCCACGTCATTTTTAAGCACAGCCCATCGCGCAACCAATTGATCAAATGGAGATCAGACACAGCGTGCAATTCGCGAGAAGAGCTGCGTCAGGAATGTGGCTACTGGTATGCTAACCACCCGCAGGTGAGCGTTATTGGCATACTGAAGGCCTCCTCTCGGCGTAGCGAACGCGTCGGCGTGATTATTGGCGATGCGTGAGCACATCAGTACAGGAATCCAGGGACTGATTACACAACAGCCGTCTGCTGTGGGCCGCACACGTTAACATTGGATTCCACAACCGGTTGTAAGCCCCATCTGCTGGGATACTTCACCCCTGCAGTCTCCGGTGTACTTTTAATGAATACTGACGATTTTTTCTTGCAATCGAGGTGAGGTCTGCCTCTGTTTATTAATTTGGCAAAAAAGGAGAGACCAGATCATTATATTCTCATTTGTACAACACAACTCCAGTGGATATGCACTATATGAACAAAAGTATCCGCACACCCATATGTAGTGCGGAATTGACCACCAGATGTGACGAGAGCGGACCCGCCGGTTTAAAAGAGGGTGAGGAGAGCTGTGATGTCAGCAGAGAGGAAGGATCAGTAGAATGCGTCGGACAATGACTTCGATCATGGACTAGTCATTACACGCAGCTTGAGGAACAAATCCATCGGGCACATGTCAATCCCTCTGAAGCGGACGATGTCTACTGTTGTTGATGTAACGTTTAAGTGGGAACTCGAAGGAACAACCACCTCGTGGATGGACAACAGGGACCATTGCGGAAGATGGTTCTAAAAAATCACATGAAACCATCGTAAGAAAATGCTCGTCAACTCCGTAGTGCTGTCAGCAGTCCAGCTAGTACAATGACTGTCCATAGGTTGTAAAAAAAGATGGGATATAGTTGTCGAGCAGGTCCTCATATGCCACAAATTTCTATTGTCAGTGGTAAGCGACGCTAGATGTGGTGTTAACAGCGAGGCCACTGGGCAGTGCATGAATAGCAATTAGTGTTTTTGAGTGATGCACCCTGTGGTAATCCGTTGGAAATGTTTGGATTTAGGGAATGTCTAGATTATGTTACCTGTCACTATGTTAAGTGGCAATAGTGATGTAGAGAAAGAGGGGTACGTTGGCTTTCCAATCGTGGTATTTCCGACCCTTTTGTAGGGGCAGAAGGTACTGTGGGCCTTCCGACCAAACAGTTCCCCACCTTGGATTTTCGACGAGAGCCTCTCCCACTGCTAATTTACGCTAGTCGTTCACCAATAGGAGATGAGTTGTCGCTGTTAGTCTGACAATGCCCTAGACTAAAGCCTTCGTTAACGGATAGTTTTGTAGGCCTAAGCTACTCGAGTTCTTTAGCGAATAACGCAAATACTTACGATAGCAAAAGCGATCCCGTGTAAAGGATGGCCATCGCTAACGGGTGCACAGGAAATGTGACGAATATACTACATGGTTGTGTGTGAATTCCGAACGGATTGAGTGCTGAGACCGTTTTAAAATTACAAGTGGCGGAATCGTGGTTGAACGGCAACATTCTTGCCCACCTGACGAGGCAGATTTGCGGATTAAGAAAAGAATGCGTAGATACAGGAAAAGAGTCCACGAAGAAAAGACAGTGCCTGTTTTCCAAATTTTAAAGAAAAATGACAAGATTTGAAAGATAAAGGTCTAAATATGCCAAATTATGAGAACTCCAAGGACGCACTGAGTAAAGCGAGAAGTTATCGGGATGACACTGAACCCCGTGCACTAGTTCGCAGATGCAATTGGCTGAAGACAATTTGAAATTAGCTTAAGGTAATAGTGTTTAGAAAATTGTCGACAGATCTGTTCCTGCGAAAAAAGTCCTTTTTTCACTTGTGGAGAAGCAGAGAAAATCTTGTGTGGAAATGGAATTGTTCTTACGAACGGTACACGTAACAGTTGTTCGAAACAATTCAAACAACTGTACAACATACACGTTGACATCGGAAGTACAGAAGAAGAGACTAAGGTATTTTCTCTTTTAGTTACTTCGCTGCAAGACAACAGTCAAAATATAAACGAAAGACTTTTTCTAGATTGAAAAGTATGTCATCTATGGGTAACCGAAAACATTAGTGCTAGGCTTTAAAAGGGCTGCAATTAAAGTTATGAAAACAGTGTTCCCTAGTACGTCCCTTTTCGTTTTCTGTTTTCACGTTAGTGAATGTCTGTGGAATAAAGTACAAGAACTGGGATCAACGGAGGAATACAGTGCTCTGCAAATAACAGAACAACAAACCTACTCTTCTCTGTATAGGGTTGTGGTTGACATCCCCAGCCACCGCGTAAAGACACATCCGCCCTTATGTAGCCGATGTCCACAACATCTCGACTATGCCCTCCTTCAACCATTGGTTACACAGATTGTACGACTGCCCGGCATACCAAGATCCAGCTGGACTTTCACATCCTTCGATATAATAATGCTCTAGAGGCACATGCACCGAAGCCTGGTCAAAGACGAAGCTCTCCGGTGGAACGCACCACGCAAAATCCGCCAAGCTTTCGGAACCAGCGGCCGGAAGTGCAAAGGTACACCTTCTCATGGGACCATCTAAGTTTTCAATGGTAATACGAACTGTACTTCCTTCAGATCACAGATCAGGGCCCTTAAAGCGTGGCAACAGCGGCCCCTCAACCTCGCCCCGCTCTACTCATTTTGCCAAGAATCTGGGATACACGCGATCCCCTACTCTAAGCGGATTGGGACGCCTTTGCTGGCTGTAACCATGAGAACTTTGCTCTTTGGTTGCCGGTATATTTTTCCAAGTTTCCCTCCACCTTTCCCTGATCTTCTTGGGGAATATCCTACCGGGCAACAATTCTTGAATAGACCACAGGTTAGGAAACAGGGAATACGTCCTAAAAGCAAACATCAATCCCACCGGCGACTCCTTTTGCATCTCATGCTTAGCCGTGTTAAATTCATACATTAGCTATTCCAAAGTCTCGAAAGGGCATCCACACATACCAGAGCGTACTTTTTTCCTGCCCGCGACCTCAGAAACACACCAAAACAATTTACATACAACTTCTCCCTCTGTCGCTCTACCAGTTTCGATGCCAACATACCTTGCTTCGTATCTTGTGGAGGTTTGCTTATGGAACATGCCTAACACGCCTGCTCTATTGCCCTGATATTTCTGTCCGTTCTTTCCTACATAAATACCTCTCGGATTTTTTCGCATGTTCTGCAGGCTCCCAAATGTCTGCCCACTGGTGACTGACAACAATACACAAATAACACGTAGGTTGATTGCTGCGAAGGGTATTGCAATGGAGTATCCGATTTTTAAGTGTATATGGTCTGACCACTTCCCCTTTTCTGTTCTCTGCTTCACAGTCCTTAAGACTTCATCACTCCGCCTGATGTTTCATGATCCCTTTACATAGCATCAGTAAGTCACCCAGTATCGGTTTTATCCCTTGCAGTTTGTTATACTACTTATCTCCTTCTACCTCATTCTCTTCCGAATCTCCATGAAACATGTGACTCAACCTGTTAGCAATGACGTTATCGGTCTCCCTGATATGTTCAGATGCAAATTGAAAGGCCGAAATCCGCCTAGGCCACCAAGTCTGCCTGTGTGCCCAACTGAGGTTCTGGTTGTGGGTCTCCAACTGAGAGCGTTTGTGATTTAGACAGAACCTTAACTTCTCCGATGCAAACAAACTTGCCAAAGACCCAGCCGCATAAACTGAGTGCTTTTTCTCTAATTGCGACAGCCCTCTCGAGGCATGTGAGACTGGTCGTTTCCCTTCCGGATATTCCTAAAGCAGCGCAGCCACTACTTGCTGCCATGGGTGTGTCAGTCTGAACAATAAATGCTTTATCAAAGTCGGGTATGGCTAGGAGAGGAGCTCCGGCTAGAGCCTCCTTCATTCCCTCAGATTCATCTTGTTGAGACTCATCCTATCCATATTCACAACGCCTTTTATGTAATTAATTTAGTGGCCTAGATAGCTGCGCAAATTATGATCACAATTCCCTTGAAAAAATTAACAATGCCCACAAACCTTGCTGAGTGCCTTGGTGAACATTCCTTAATAGCTGTAGTTAGTTAAGCCTCACTTCTTAATTCACCTGGCGACACAGTACATTCCAGAAATGACGTTTTAGAGCCTGACCTTCACCTTCTCTGTTTTAACTGCCAGTTTCGCCTTTCTAACCCATGAGAACACTTCTCATAAGTGCTCCTTGTGTTCATGCCAGTATTTACTAAAAATCACCAAATCGACCAGATAATCACAAACGTATCTGAGAGTTGTGATAATACAGCTGCCCTATTGGTGAGGCCAAAGGACACTCAATTTAATTCAGACATGCTCAGATCCATGGAAAACGCTGAGATGCTCCTCAAACCAATGGAATTTGGTAACGTGCGTTGTTAAGATGTAATGTTGTAAAAACACCGTTACATGCGAATCATCTAAAACATGTGTGCAAATCTAGCAAAGGTATAGACTAAAGGATCATCATCTGATTAAGTTCTCTGTAATATACAACCGGTCTGGTTTTCCTGATGGTTTCACATTAACAAACATGGGTGCTAAATACTACTTGGAAGGCTGAACGACACCTTGCTGTAACATTACTTCTTTGAGCCATTTTAACTCTTTTACGCATTGTAGCGACAGTTGATACGGTGCTCATCTCACCAGCACTGTATCAGTAAACTCAATGCGACATTTGATTCAGTTGGTGACAACAGTTTGTCAACCAGCACATCTCCAGTGTTTCTACATCCCACTGATACAGAAATAAAAGAGCTGCCGGCCATGTGACCAAGCGGTTCTAGGCGCTTCAGTCCGGAACCGCGCTGCTGCTGTGGTCGCAGGTTCGAATCCTACCTCGGACATGGATGTGTGTGACGTCCTTAGGTTAGTTAGGTTTAAGTAGTTCTAACTCTATGGGACTGATGACCTGAGATGTTATGTCTCATAGTGCTCAGAGCCATTTGAACTATTTGAAAAGATCTGCACTACATCTCTCGCTCCTTCTCCTTGTTGAAAGGCTGGTACCACAGGCTCAAAATGTAGCCTTCACGAGAATGTTCTGTTTCTGCAAAACTGGAAGGTGAAGTGATCCTTTCCCATACTAGGAATTATTCCCATTACATCATATCCCAGAACGAATTAGATGGAAAGTCACACCACTACCCTCAGTTTAACCATATATGCAAACTCTCCCTTGAATTGACCATAACATACAAAGTCTCATACTTGGATAAACCTTATCAACGACACACCATCTACATCTACATCTACATCCATACTCCGCAAGCCACCTGACGGTGTGTGGCGGAGGGTACCTTCAGTACCTCTATCGGTTCTCCCTTCTATTCCAGTCTCGTATTGTTCGTGGAAAGAAGGACTGTCGGTATGCCTCTGTGTGGGCTCTAATCTCTCTGGTTTTATCCTCATGGTCTCTTCGCGAGATATACGTAGGAGGGAGCAATATACTGCTTGACTCTTCGGTGAAGGTATGTTCTCGAAACTTC
Source organism: Schistocerca piceifrons (assembly GCF_021461385.2). Taxonomy (NCBI): domain Eukaryota; kingdom Metazoa; phylum Arthropoda; class Insecta; order Orthoptera; family Acrididae; genus Schistocerca; species Schistocerca piceifrons. The sequence goes on from NC_060139.1 coordinate 671,720,027, forward strand.
AATAAAAGCCCGTACCGAGCTACTGAGCGTCTCTCCTGCAGAGTCTTCCACTGGAGTTTATGTATCATCTCCGTAACGCTTTCGCGATTACTAAATGATCCTGTAACGAAGCGCGCTGCTCTCCGTTGGATCTTCTCTATCTCTTCTATCAACCCTATCTGGTACGGATCCCACACTGCTGAGCAGTATTCAAGCAGTGGGCGAACAAGCGTACTGTAACCTACTTCCTTTGTTTTCGGATTGCATTTCCTTAGGATTCTTCCAATGAATCTCAGTCTGGCATCTGCTTTACCGACGATCAACATTATATGATCATTCCATTTTAAATCACTCCTAATGCGTACTCCCAGATAATTTATGGTATTAACTGCTTCCAGTTGCTGACCTGCTATTTTGTAGCTAAATGATAAAGGATCTATCTTTCTGTATATTCGCAGCACATTACACTTGTCTACATTGAGATTCAATTGCCATTCCCTTCACCATGCGTCAATTCGCTGCAGATCCTCCTGCATTTCAATACAATTTTCCATTGTTACAACCTCTCGGTACACCACAGCATCATCTGCAAAAAGCCTCAGTGAACTTCCGATATCATCCACCAGGTCATTTATGTATATTGTGAATAGCAACGGTCCTATGACACTCCCCTGCGGTACATCTGAAATCACTCTTACTTCGGAAGACTTCTCTCCATTGAGAATAACATGCTGCGTCCTGTTATCTAGGAACTCCTCAATCCAATCACACAATTGGTCTGATAGTCCATATGCTCTTACTTTGTTCATTAAACGACTGTGGGGAACTGTATCGAACGCCTTGCGGAAGTCAAGAAACACGGCATCTACCTGTGAACCCGTGTCTATGGGCCTCTGAGTCTCGTGGACGAATAGCGCGAGCTGGGTTTCACATGACCGTCTTTTTCGAAACCCATGCTGATTCCTACAGAGTAGATTTCTAGTCTCCAGAAAAGTCATTATACTTGAACACAATACGTGTTCCAAAATTCTGCAACTGATCGACGTTAGAGATATAGGTCTATAGTTCTGCACATCTGTTCGACGACCCTTCTTGAAAACGGGGATGACCTGTGCCCTTTTCCAATCCTTTGGAACGCTACGTTCTTCTAGAGACCTACGGTACACCGCTGCAAGAAGGGGGGCAAGTTCCTTCGCGTACTCTGTGTAAAATTGAACTGGTATCCCATCAGGTCCAGAGGCCTTTCCTCTTTTGAGCGATTTTAATTGTTTCTCTATCCCTCTGTCGTCTATTTCGATATCTACCATTTTGTCATCTGTGCGACAATCTAGAGAAGGAACTACAGTGCAATCTTCCTCTGTGAAACAACTTTGGAAAAAGACATTTAGTATTTCGGCCTTTAGGCTGTCATCCTCTGTTTCAGTACCATTTTGCTAAATATGAAACCATCTTTCACTCATTACCATGAAGACGTCATAATGACTCGTTATAAATTTTGAAGCAACGAATAGTGTCATAAGGCACTGATGTTCAGATCTATCCCTAGTATCGCTAGGTGAAATGAGCGAGATCACAACTCCCAGTGCAACATTAGAGCACCGTCCACTGCTTGTGTTCAACTCTTTCTTCAGCTTTAGGTAAATGTTCTAGGACACCATGAAGAACACAGCTGTTCGATCTTGAACCTAGGTTTCTCCATGCACTCGTTGCGTGTATCATAGTTACTTCCTGTTTGGCATCACTCTTTTGATCAACATGGATCAACCTGTTTATACCGATCGGGCTGATTCGCTAATTTCTCTAAATCTTTTACTGTATGAGGAAGTTGAGTGAACATTACCTGCAGAAGATAAGCAGGCTTGATCCCTTCCCCAAAACTGATTACCTCTCCGTCTTCCGTAAATTAAAGACAAAATCCACTTGTATCTATGTGCACCCAGCTAACACATTCCGCAAATGGCTCCCGTAATTCCTATTCCTACCCGTAATACATGTCACCTAATTTTTGCCGGCCGGGGTGGCCGAGCGGTTCTAGGTGCTACAGTCTGGAACCGCGCGACCGCTATAGTCGGAGGTTCGAATCCTGACTCGGGAATGGATGTGTGTGATGTCCTTGGGTTAGTTAGGTTCAAGTAGTTCTACGTTCTAGGGGACTGATGACCTCAGATGTTGAGTCCCATAGTGCTCAGAGCCATTTGAACCTAATTTTTATAATTCTCTAGCGGAAACAACTGACCTACAGAACTATTGGTGAAAGGCTGCTACAGTTTCCTCTTCAATTTTGACATTAGCTTTTCTCATTACCGAATGGGCATGAAACAAGTGTAATATTTCCATATCCTTTAACATAAACACTTGTCTCCACTCCCTTAGTGACACCATATACCGTAACATTTCACACTCTCAGGTATCGAATCTGCTGAGATCTCTTGATCACTCAGCAGTCCTGTTAAGGGATGGGGTAACCTACTGCATTACGTTTTACACATTCTATCTTCTCGCCCTGATGTCTCCACCCGTTTTGTTTGATTAACATCCGCCCTCCAGTACGGAAATTAAATTTTTCCTGCTACACTGCAAGAATGACACGGCCAATAAATCGCTAATTACAACCCCTACCCATGCTGTGCTATCCTGTAGTTCACTCACTGCCTGCTTACTTTTTCTTTCATTTACTAAAACCAACAAATCACTAACCCTATTGACGTAATGCATACCCTGTAACCCACAAAATTGTCCAGAGGAAGGTGTTTCGCTTTAGAAAAACAGCAGTACTAATTCTGTCTCTACGAAGTCCAACGTAATGGTGCTGATGACGTTTTTGTATCCATCTGTTCCCTCACTTTCAACAGCTATGGTTTCCCAATGACCCGCCGAAATTGCAGGGGCAAATTGGTACCAGTGCTGACAGGGCCTGCTATTGAATGGATAACTCACAGTCTGAATCATACAATCGCAGCCACGCTGCACCTGGCACCTCCCTAGTGCCCATAGCTGCTTCAACAGAAGGGAAAGCAAAACGTAGGCTTTATATACTTATATGTCTAAGACTATGGACAGCACGACATCAAAACATGACACCACACTCTGCTGTACGTACTGTTGCAGGATTTGAGTGGAGTGAGGTTCTGCCAGATACAAAAGTCAAATGTACTTCAGCCACTAAGAGCCAAAATCAAGTACCAGTGAAGAACAACAGAAGATAAAGAAGAATATTCACTTTCTCTGCCCGTTACATTTTACAGTCATGGAGACATACAAACAAAGTACAATAAATGAATAAAGACACAAAGGGATTTACGTCTCTCACAGAAGATCCTCACCAACAACTTATACTGCTGTGTACAACGGGGCTTCAAGTCCTACCTAGCATACGGACAACCACAGCAACATAAAATTCAGTGCTACAATAGAAAATGCCTTTAGCATGACTACAAACACAACACTTAACTCTCTTCTGTACAGCAGTAGAACATACTCTCAGCCTAGATATAAGACACATTAAACAAACACACTCTTGTGCCACCACAGCCACGCCATGTAATATCACAACTTGTAACGATCACTTAATGTTCACAACACATACAACAGCTGTCTTCACTGCACACAGTACCCTCTGTACAATAATCTCGTCTGGCAACTTGTCAGCTGACCACCAATCACTGCCGGCCACTAAGGCGCACCCCTAATTCTCCTTATATCATAGGAATAAAAAAAAAAATTACTCTCCATATTTGGTTATGGCTGACATCTTCCTGCCCACTGGGTAAAGACACATCCACTTTTCAGGCATAAGGCGCACCCCTAATGCTCCGTATATCATAGGAATAAAAAAAAAATTACTCTCCATATTTGGTTATGGCTGACATCTTCCTGCCCACTGGGTAAAGACACATCCACTTTTCAGGCAAGAGATGACCACGCCTCGTGTTGGCGATTGACCATACAGGCTGCCCAGCTCCTTGCCACACCACATTCCAGCTGGACTTCCGTCTTATTTACTGACCAACATCCAATTGTCCTCCACGCCATTCCTTCGATAGGATACAGCCCTAGAGGCACATGCATCGAAGTCCGATGATAGAGAGAGCCGTCGCTTCGGCTGCTTAATCCAGAATCCCTAAATTCTCAGTGCCAGCAGGGGGAAATCCAAAAGTACCCCTTTGCAAGGCATCACTACTGAACAAGCAGGAATCCTTCGATGATTCTTAAATATGTTTGGAGACAGTACAGTAGATGCAAGTTAAGTTAAAAAAAAAAAGTTGAAATGTGTGTGAAATCTTATGGGACTTAACTGCCACGGTCATCAGTCCCTAAGCTTACACACTACTTAACCTAAATTATCACACCCATGCCCGAGGGAGGACTCGAACCCCCGCTGGGACCAGCCGCACAGTCTATGACTGCAGCGCCTTAGACCGCTCGGCAAGTTAAATAGGTACTGGATTAGAGTAGCGGTGGAAAGAATGTCCATTAGTCGATCATGGTCGACTGACGTTCCTCTTAAGCAACAGCATCTCGACAAGCTTATCTCTGACGTTTGTCTGAATTACCTTGACATGATGTTACGCAATCTAGGTTATCTCACAACGTGTGTGAGATGGGCCCTTTAGATTCTCTTTTTTCTTTGAATCATAAGTCTTCTGACTGGTTTCATACGGTCTACCACGAATTCCCCTCCTACACCAACCTTTTCATCTTAGAATACATTCTCACTCTGTGTCCTCTAGTACTATGGAACCTGTTCCCTGACGTCTTAACAGATGTCCTATCATGCTGTCCACAATTCTGCTACTTCTCATTTCTTTCGTCTTTCTTCCATTTACTCTCAGTCCATACCCAGTACTCATTAGACTGTTCGTTCCTTACAATGCATCCTATAATATTATCAATCGCAGTCTCAGAAACTGCTCGAAGGTGTCTTTACCTGTCCTAAAGCTTAACTGATAGTTATCTAACAGATCCACGATTTTATTTTCCGTTCTTCTGTATATCATTATTGTCAGCGAGTTGGATGCATGAGCTGTTAAGCTGATTGCGCGATAATTCTCGCACTTGTCAGCTGTGTGGATGGTGTTTTCCCGACAGTATGATTATATATTGCCAGGCTCTACACGCCAACGTGAGTAGTCGTTTTGTTCCCACTTCCCCCAATGATCTTAGAAATTCTTATGAAATGTTATCTAGCCGTTCTGTGTTAGTTGATCTTAAGTATGAGAAAGTTAATTCTGATTCTACTACTGGATTCCTTATCTCTTTGCTATCGACTACACATTTCTCTTCTATCACGTTATCATCCTCTCCCTCATAGAGGTCTTCATTGTACTCTTTCCACACATCCTCTCTTCCCTCTGCGTTTAACAGCGGAATACCCACTGCACTCAATCGTACCGCCCTTGCTTTTAATTCCATCGACAATCATTTCTGTTTCAATTTATTTTCATTTTTTATGTAGCCATTTCGCCTTAGCCTCACTAACTTCCTCTTCATTTCATTTCGGACTTGTATCTCTGCATTCCTGAATTTCCTGGAACATTTTTGTAGTACCTTCTCTCGTCGATCAACTGAAATGATTCTTCTATTTCCCATGGTTTCATCACAGTTATCTTCATTGTACCTGTGTATTTCTCTCCAATTTCTGCGATTGATCTTTTTAGAAATAGCCATTCCTCTTCGACTGAACTGCCTATTAAGCTATTTATTATCGCAGTATCTGTAGCCTCAGATAACTTCAAGCGTAACTCTTCATTCCTTAATATTTCCATATCGCACTTCTTTGCAACATTAATTCTTCCTGACTAGTCTCTTAAACTTCAGCTGGCTCTTCATCATTACTAAATTGTGATCTGGGTCTTTATCTGCCCTGGGTATATCTTACAATCCTATATCTGATCTCTGAATATCTGTCTGATCTTGACGTAATGTAACTGAAGTCTTCCCTTATCTCCTGGTGTGTTCCAAGTGCATCTGCTCCTCTTGTGATTCTTGAAAAGTGTAATCGCTACTAATAGCTAAAATTTATCGCAGAACCCAATTAATATTTCTCTTCTCTGGTTCTTACTACCAATACCATATCCTCCTGTAACGTTTTCTTCTGTTGATTCCCTTACAATAGCTTTCCAATTCTCTGCGACTGTTACATTTTCATCTCCTTTTATGTACTGAATTACACTCTCAGTAACCTCATATTCTTCCTCTATCTGTTCATTTTGGGCTTACAACGCCGGCATGTATACCTTAACTACTAACAAATCCTGCCCCCGCTATACCATTTTCTGCTGCTGTTGGTATTACCCTATATTCGTGTAACTAAACACCCTTGTCTTCTTTCCATTTTAATTCGCTGAAATATTACTCGTTATTCACAAATAAATTTGAGTGATGTAGATGACCACGATTTGCTACAGTTGTACTGATACTAAATTTAGAAGATGTCAGCAGTTTAAAAAAGTTGCCTGTAATGTATGCCTTTTCATATGCATTTTCAAGGGTTTTCTTTATTTTTGTCTTCTCTGTCATCTGATGTGGCCTGCTATGAGGATGTGACTGATGGGTTATGTATGTACACACTTCAAGGAATGGATTATGAACCACTTAGGTCAAAGTTTTTCATAAGTCTGACACAACCTGTAACATGGACAATTACGCAATTGACACCACTGGATAACAATGGTGCTAAGTTCCCTACCTGTTTGTGTTGCAGGAAGTTGATTTGCTGTGTTATTTTTATGGCAGTAAAATACTAAGTTGAAGTTGGGAGAATTAAATATTTAAAACAATTGTCCTAGGAAGGATGAAGAAGGGGGGAGGGTGCTTAGCAATGAGGGAGGGGATCAGTTGGAGGGAAGGGCCGGGGGAATGAGGGGAGATGAGAGAGGGGAACGTGACTGGTGGGTGAGGGGAGTGGAGTGAAGAGAGGGGCATGGGAGAAGGGAAGTTCAAGCTCAAATTTTACCCAAAATGCCTGTTGTCCTCTTACTTCATGGTACAGTTCTCTGAGAGTTAGTAACAAGCACTGTTGAGAAATTTTCTGTGTCATCTGGTGATGTTCATTGGAACAAAACGGATTGTGGCATAATAAACATACCTTAAATAGAGCTGTGGTGATTTTTAATAACGTTAACTCGAATTAGATCTAGAACACAAAATGATTAAGATTGCAGTGTTTGATGTTGTAATCTTCTCGTTAAAGAGAAGATTACAACACGAAATGTTTGTGTTCAGTTGTGCGGCGTTTCTTACGACCAAATCGTCACTAAGAGCTGTGTAAAGCGCAACAGCCCGTCTTCAGCTTGGCAATTTCTATCGAAACTACACGTCCACTGTGAATGAAGCTGAAATTGCACAACGATTTCAGCAGGGAACCTTGACGTTATTTCCCGTGACTGACTTAATTAACAGCCAGGAGTATAGTGGATGAGAAGTTTACAACTGTACTTGCCCATGTAGTTGGTGGATGCATCTAAGGCGCTGACAATGTAACGTAGTGTATCCTTATCTGTCGGTTTTCGGCACGCCAAATGACTTTGGCTATTTATTTGGAGAGGTTACTCGCTCTTCCGCCAGATACGTTATCACCATAATTCGAAGTACATGGATTTCCTATGGTGGCTCAAATTATTATACCTCAGTCCATCAGATTCTCGCGTCAAGTTTGATGCTGTGTCTTGTTTTATGTGCATTTCATTTGAAGCTTTCAGGAGCTTAAACAATGAAAAGTTGGACATGCAAATGATGCAGATTTGACGTTATGTGGTCACTTTACCCTGCATTTTATTCAATAGCTTAAGTTCTTGAACAGACCCACGGAAGGCTATCTCAAGTCACATAAAGCTACACCAAAGTATTTCATATTTTTCACATTTTTGCTTTTTGTATAGCTAATAAGTATGTTGTCATTTTATTATCAATAGTAATTATTTGAAATACTATTACGCGGGGTTACTACAAGCAATATTTTAGGAAATGTAGTAGATACGATGATAAAGTCAGAGTTTTTGGTATGCATGACAACAATCTCTAACAAAAGCTAAGGTTGGCATGGCATTAAAATCGTTGTCATGCGAGAGTTCACACGCACAGAGTTTTTGCAAGTTGACAGTGAGTGAGGTAGGACGTGAGTAATACGAAATCGTGCACAAAACTTAAGAGTGCTAACTTCGTGGTGATGAAATGTTGACAAATAATTACGAAGATAACTACCAATAGCGTGGTCCACAGTACAGTAATTAATTGAGAAGGTTTCAAGAGTTTTAGTGGAAGAAGAGTACTGTTTAGTTAGACGTGTTTAATTCTGATCCTAAATGGAAGGAAAAACCTGTTGCCTAAAAGATGACGTCATCAAATCATCATGCCGCACTTAAAGCAGTTCCACCTCAAAGCAAGACTGTGCCAATTCAGAAGTTTGGCAGTAAAAGTCTTGCCAACGTAGTACAGTCATTTATTAGGCACCATAGATTTGTCAACCTCGTGTTCGCAAGGTTGTTTCGATTATACTGCAGACGTTTCTCTAGAAAGCCCTTATACATCCTTCAAGAAGTTCCGACCTCTTTCCATGCAATTTCCATATTTTAGAAGCTTTGAAGAAACATTCGTGGCGCCGGAAGTACGAAAGCCAAGAATCACTCTGCAGAAAAATGAAACTATACAATTGTAAAATACTATTAAAATTAATTATTCACTGTTATCTTTCCAGACAAATTATTTTGAGATTTAGTTAGACCCCTTCTCAAAACAGAAATGGATGCAACCAAATCTGCAAACTTAAGCAAATAGGCTGCGGTTTCGTAAATGGAACCGTATACTTTAGATGACGGCATTTGATAGCTCTTGAGAAGACGATTGCTGTGGCATTGTGTTTGTTGTGTTGGCGTTGAAACCTGTCGTAAAATATTCGAGAAATGTCTTAGAATCTGAGATCACGATGGCCGAAACTGACGTTATCGGTGCAATCACCGCCAAGCGGAGCTCTCCTGCTACGCCGTGTCAGAATATCGGACACATTCGCCTGTTTACTTGTCTGCACTACAGGCCGCTCATTTCTCATCCAACATTCGTTACGTGCAAACATGTACGCTTATGTCGAGAATATGGATGTACTACTATCATATGGTGAATCTAAAAGAAATACTGTAGAAACATTACAGAGGTATAGGGATATCTATCCGGATAGCCAGTGTCCTATCCGCCAGGATATTTCACGAATTATTAAGAAGCGGACAGGCTGCTTGAACGTCAAAAAGAGGACAAGAAAGATGACTACAACTGACAGAGAACACGAAGAAGCTGCTCTAGCTACAGCGGTGATGAATCCGCACAGTGGAGAGAGATATATTGCCAAGAAATGCAGAATAAGCCAGACGACTGTCATTCACGTTCTGCATCAACAGAATATCCATCCCAATCATCTGTCAACACATCAAGCACTCGACGAACGTGATTTAGAAGATGGTACAGAATTTTATCGGTTTGAGCTTCAGTAAACGATAGTCGACCCTACGTTTGTCCAGCGTGTGCTCTTTACGTATGAAGCAACGTTTACTAACCACGCTAATGTAAATTTGCATAGCGTGCACTAGTAGGCAGCGTAAAATCCACATTGACTTCGTCAGGTGCAACATCAACGGCCATGGAGCTTAATGTTATGGTGCGGCAGCATAGGAAATTACATCGTGGGACCTTACTTCGTTTCAGGGGTTCTAAAGGGACATTCGTACGCACACCTTCTGAAGAGCATTGCCAGTTCTGCTAGAAGAGGTACCACTGGATATTTCACAGTGTATGCGTCTGCAACACGACAGTTGTCCAACTCACTCGTCCCGTGTTGCAATTCAAATACTGTATGAGAGCTTTCCTGGACGTTGGATAGGATGAAATCCTGTTGTCAAATAACCTGCGAAGGCCCCCGACTTGATTCATCTTGATTTCTTTATTTGAGAGCACTAAAAGATGCTGTCTGTGATGAAGCAGGACGATATGTGTCGTCGAATCATCAGTGTATGCTCTATCACATCATTCACTGTAAGTACATCTATTCGTAGTTCTTTTGAACGGATATTTCAAATGTGCCTTTCAGTTCATGGTCAACAATCTGAATACATGTTTCAATAAAGGATGATGTTGCTATTTTGGAGGACGCAATTTATGTTACGTGGTTTGGGTTGTTACCAAATCATTGTTAGTAAATTAGTTATTTCATGTAGGTGTGTACGAAATCGCATTTCAACATCAAATAAGTCGACAGTGTGTATTGCACGTAGCTGTTAACCCTGTCATTACGCGCTTATGTTCAGGATGAAACGACTTTTCGTTAAGAAGAATATTTGTTTTGCGATGTATTTTTAATAAACTATTTAGTTCAATGGATGTATCCCACATGATGTAATTTATAGCATTATAAGTAGAGACAGTTATTCGAAAGCGTGTTTTTTACCTCTAACGTTTCTTTCTAATTTTTAGGTATTTAATACAGTAGTTGCGTTTTGCAGCGTATAAGACCTCTTTATCTTTCAAGAATAAATACTTGATTCCTCTGTTTCAGCTTATGCGAATCTGGGAGAATACACAAATGTGAAATAGTTTCCCTAAGTTCTATGTCGTGATTACATATACAACATTCGTAGATGAACCTCCATGTAGGTCGTGAGTTGGTTCAAGGAGAAATAAAACTTAAATCTATCTCGTAGTGCATGCCAACCTTACGGTATACAATTACGCAGCAGCGTCCGAGACGCCTTCTTGGCAGTGTTTGCAACGCAAATGCTGTTTCCGGCAACCGTGCTCTCGCATTCCAGGACATTTCTCGAGTTTCTTTACGGCAGGTATATCGGTGTTGTTACTTTTCAAGAACTATCCAATGCAGTTATAAAAAAACACGGTTCCACCGAAAGAGAACTTACTTAAATATCTGAGCTGATACCAGCACGCCGGCTGGTATGACCGAGCGGTTCTAGGCGCTTCAGTCTGGAACCGCGCGACCGCTACGGTTGCAGGTTCGAATCCTGCCTCGGGCATGGAAGTGTGTGATGTCCTTAAGTTAGTTAGGTTTAAGTAGTTCTAAGTTCTAGGGGAGTGATGACCTCATTGTTAAGTGCCATAGTGCTCAGAGCCATTTGATACCAGCGCTAACCAAACAAAAATATACGTGCCCCTGTTGGCATAACAGCTTTCAGTAGTACACTTATCTGCATTCTGTCGGTGAAAAATTCTTCGGAATAGATGCTTTCCTGAAAATTACAGGACATTGGGAAACACATGTCGTTAAATTATCGGAGAATGTCTATAGGTTACAGTCGTTTAGCATCTGTAGTTGTGAACTTATTTCTGCAAAATTTTTAAGACGCGACTTTGAGGATGGTAGCTTTAAAACCAATCTGGCTCAGAGATACGCGATGGCTTTTCCAGCGTCTTTACACATGGAATGATTGCTTTTAAATATTTTTCTACATCGCAGCATTACACTTACAATGGAAGTTTTAAGGAAAGTCTTTTTCATTGATTATAGCTCTATGAAAGGAATGATGAAGCTCATAGACACTATGTACCGGAAACCTACAAACACTGGCTGATATATACTTGCAGTTAGCTGCCATGAGCGGCATCAACACACTGGGGTACTAAGAATACTGCCATGAGTGCCATTAGTCTCCTCCGACGCTTACGGCACAAACTGAATAAACTGGATATCCGAAATCAATGTTCATGAGAGTGGTTTCTCCGATTGGCCACTTTTTGAAGTTTAGAGCAACGTCGGTAGCACAAAAATATGGATGTTTATCAACTGCTTCGCATCCTTTTGCTGGAAGTTTTTGTCCAAAACTGGAAGAGTTTTAAAAAGATAAACTTCAACAAGTTGTTTCATCCGCCACCCAAGACCAGAGCGCTCCTTGCCTCTGTTAAAGAGGATTGAGGATTAAGGATGCCTGACTTATAGAATAACTCCTTGTTCATGTGGAAAACCCTATATTGACCAGACAATTCGAACGTCTAGAACGTGTGTATTTAACGTCGTCATCACAAAAGGCTTTAATACACAGAGAAATTCTCAATCGCCGAACATTATTTAATCGAGTGACGCTGTCACAAACGTAAGAAGACTCAGACAGTCTTGTTATGGTGTACATTAACAGATGGTCACGGTAACATTTCCCTCAAGGGGCACGTGACTGCTTGTTTTAACACTTGTTGCCTAACAATGCTTCTGACATGGTCGCAGGAGCTCTTAGTGGAATTTGTCTCTATTGTGACCTATTTCTCATCCCAGAATTCACCATCAGTGCTACTCTTGTGCACTGTGCTAAGGGGTAACACTGAAGGCTTCCGGCACATGCCACGCACGCTTTCTGGTGTCTTTTTATGGCCGACAGCGCTAGCTTATTAGCAGTTCGTCTTCGCACCTGAAAGATAGCTATCAGATGGAACGCAAAATTATGGTTTTAGATTGAACTGAAGATCCTGTTGCAAACCCTACAAACATGCCACGAATTACAACACCGGAGAATCCTTTGCAATCACATAAAACTTCCATACTAAATTTTGAAATATTTTCAATTTCGTTTATCTGCTTGAATATGTAACTGATATAGTTTCTTTCGTATTTTCAACTATGTCGAATGGTGACCTTTTTTAAATATATTTCATCTTCCAATTAGTTGCCGGCAACTTCAGGGTAATATTAGAAACACGTTGTAAATTATTGTTTCGTATAATACTCGCTACGAGAATGAGACTGCAGAAAGTGCGACATGGAGTCAAAATTTAGAAAAACAACATTGTTAGTTAGAAAATCATGGTCAATACTTTTATGACATGAAGGGAAACAGATGAGACGTTGAAACTTGCAGATGGGTTTTGACGCGGCCACAGCAGGGTAGTTGATACCATGCTGCCTACGATAAGTACTGATCTGGATTCATTTATAAATAAAGTATCAAACTGAATTGTTATTGGCTTCAAACTGACCCCAAATAACTCTCAAGGGAAATCAATTAAAAAAGAAATAAAAAGTCCTATACTAACACCAACTGTAAATCCAAATCCTATTCAAAACTTCACACTGGTCCCATACTGGATATACCGTAACTGTACATCAAGGGTCTATTGTGTAAAAGTTCGGAAATGAACGTAAGTGGTGGTGAATTTTTTATAATATGCTGCTTGAGAAGAGAATCTATTAACAACAATTATGTGTAAAACTGCAATCGATGACAAATACGTAATTAAGTACTGTAGGTGCAAGAATGTAAAGTGGGTACTCTACACATGTCTTCATTTTGAGATAATACTGGACAACAGCTAAACTGATTGAAATTACTCCTTACAAAATTATTTAGTAACTTATTTTGAAACCGTTAGCATCTTTCCGTTACACAGTTACGTTAAGAGAAAACGGTAATATGACCATTACACAAAAAAAAAGAAAAAATTATGGTCACTGTCATGCTTGTTCCTATTAATTTTTGGCAAACAAAAATCAGACACACAGGCAGAGAGGCACACGGACTTGTTTTCATGTGTGTTAAAGAGTTTCATTATCACGACGTGTGCAGAAGTTGTGCTGTCACTGAAGACTTATTTTATTTGACATGGCAGACAGTAGCTGTTGTGAATCAGTAGCGCAGTAGGAGTGATGGAAGCGTTAGCAGTAATGACTCTCCATGACTGTCATTGTTTACACTCATGACTAAAGACCTGAATGAGCATCCAGATAAGGTTCATTCGCTTCGCATTTGCCTACAAGCAAAATGTTCTGAAGCTTTGTCACCAATCAAATTATTTTATAGAAACTTTTTTGTGTCATGCATAGCACCCCTTTTCCCCTTACACAGACTTATCTAAAGTGTTATTAAACTTTATCATAACAATACTTAGTTTATCTGTACCTGCCAGAACCTGCAAACATTGTGTTCTGCTGTTGAGTTGTATATCCTCTAAAGTCTCTTGGACAAAGTGCTCCATTGTGCATTAGTGTTCCGAACAGAGAGGTCAAACGACAGTCCTTTTCAGAGATAAAATGAACGAACTGGAGCCATTATCCTGAGAAAACTTTGATGTAATAAGAGCTACCCGTGTGACGGCACACTACAGTCCATAACGTTACAAGTTTTCTGTTAACAATTCGACTGACGATAATGTGCTCATAAATATATGATAATTTTTAAAACTGTAGCATTTTACTAGGTCATGTAGAAATATTGTCTGATGAATGAGAGTTTACAGCAAAATACGTTTAAAAGATTTTCGAGAGCAGTGCTATACAGCGGTATAGGGAATGTACAAAAAATTTAGATTCTATGTTGGATGTTTCAAAAGATTACAGTAGAATTTAGCCAAGAAATAGCATGCATAGATTACTTAAAATCACAGAATATTGTGTAGCAGTCTACATTTTCCCTCTGTGTTTAGGTCTGGTCGGTTGGCGCGGTATCAGTCATTCCAGTCCCATCTTCGAATCTGGTTTAATATTTAGCGACGAATTCTGGCGGCACTTCCTGTTGGGGTCTAATGAATGATCAGTTTCATCTAGGCCTTGGATTGTGACACTGCACAATGACGATAATAATAATGTCAAGAGATAAATACCAGAGCACAACATTGCACTGCACGGTTGTCAGCAGTAAACAACATGATAATGAAATGGGCAAACAGGAAGAAAAGTTTGAGTGGCTGGTTGGCGTCAATGTTAAGAGTGCGTGATAGGTGGCCAAAGCCTCATTTATGTTTCTGCTTGAATCTTAATCTTTGTGAACGACGGCATTACAGCGTCAGCAATAATTCTCCTACTCATTCGGTTTCAATCCATTTGATAGTTGGTAACACTGTGGTTCTTGCAGCCATGGTTACTTTACTATTAATCGAAGCATTCTACTTGCTGTAGTAGGCAGCTGGTGTCATCAGTAGGTAATGAGTGATGTATGTGAACAGGGAACGCAATACGTGTCGTTTTCACATGGCATCATAGGTTGATGGACGCCTTTATTTAGCTGACGTGACACGGGCGGAGCGACCCTATGCTTTGATTGGCTGTTGGGATACAACGTGCATACCAAAACCTTTAATTTCATTACTTATTATTATTTAAATAAAATACCAAATGGGGCATTGTAAGAGCACAAATTGTCTCACATCAGTGTTGTCATTAGGAAGTAGTAATGACAACAATCTGTTAGTCGCATTTAAGACATGAGAAACTTTGTTAACACCTCTAATCTCTTCACGCTCTATCGTCTGCAAACGAAACGGGGTGGCCAGATACGGTCTGAAAAGCTTGTAACTGTGTTGCAGGGTAGGTTGTGGTAAAGTATAATTGCTAAGGGAAAAAAAAATTATACGTTGCGCCGATTTCGAGTTATTTATCACTGAAGTTACCCAATCAGGTGAATGCGCGAGCAAATTGAAGCAATGCGGTAATGCATTCCGTGGATCCGTGAGTTACCACTAGTTCAAGTGCTCATTACCAGTTAAAATTTGCGTTTCCCGGGAGTGATAAATTTAAGCTGGTTGACCAAAAGCTACGTTTTTACCAAGCGAGCAACACGTTTGGCGATACTCTGTGTTGATGATGATGTTTGGTTTGTGGGGCGTTCAGCTGCGCGGTCATCGGAACCCGTACAAATTCCCAATTTTTTCTACAGACCAATTTTTTTACACAGTCCAATCTAGCCACTGTCACGAATGATGGTGAAATAATGAGGACAGCACAAACACTCGGACCCTGGGCTGAGAAAATCCCCCTCCCCTCCAACCCGGCCGGGAATCGAACCCGGGACCCCTTGACCCAGAGGCAGCAGCGTTAGCCACTAGACCAAGAGCTGCGGACCGATGCAGTGTGTGACAGGCTGCATGAATTTGCTCGCGCCACGACTTGATTGGCTAACTTCAATGTTAAATAAGTCGGAAACGACCCAATGTGTCGAATTTTTTCCTCAACAATTACTTGTCAGCACAACCTCCCTTGAAATACCCTTACATCTTTTTCAGACTGTTTCCGACCACCCTGTTCACTAGGAATTTTTTTATCTGTTGTTAATTGGCATATGAAAAGCATACTAATTACATACTTTGATTTCGTAATTTGTAACATAACGTCATGTTTTACACTTGGTAAATTCTACCAGCTGCAGCAGAAGGTCTACTTCACCTTCTTGAGGTTTCTTTCTGCTCGCATGCGCCTCTTTTTAACACACTTACGTTTTAGTCGATTCCGTAAACATTTTTGGCACGTCTGGTACATGGATTTTCTTTAATACATATTCTGCCAATTCAGAACTTAATGAACTATTTCACAGGTATGTACGTATCAGAGATGTTCTAGGACGAGCGGTCTGCAGGATCATCCGTGTGTTGTTCGCGGGCCCGCTAAGCGTCAGGTCACAATGGCGGCCAGACCGCGCGCCCTCCACAAGCCATCGATCACACACAAGTGCGCCGCAATTGACAGCAGGGATTGCGAGCGATCCTGGCGTGTTGGGCGCTGCCCGCCTGTCGGTGCTTCATAACCGGCGCCTGAATAACACAGGCTGTTGTGCAGGGACACCGGCCCGGTGTGGCAGGGGCGGCGGCCCCGCTGCTGTCGCGGAACATGCTAATAGCTTTCTGCCTCAGTGAACCTGAAATGACTTCGTGGAAGCGTCGGATATGACTTTTTAATTATATCCAAGGCCCATCACAAATTTTTATACCCCTCTCTGTACTGTTGTTTACGTTTTTAACATGATACAAACGCCATTTTTGAGTGTATTTTGTCATTATACGTCCAGGATGTGAGGTGTCTGCCGTCAAGTTAGCTGTGGATGAAGACTCTGTCTCGTCCATCATGATTTTCCTTATACCATGTCTCTACAGAGAATATACGTATCCACTGTGCATTATATGTTATGTGAAAACAAGTATCCAGGCACATGCTCGTGGATATTAGTACTGGAAGTATCCACTGTCGCCATTATGACAGCTTGAATTCTGCTGGGGTCACTTTCAGTTAGGTGGCTGAAAGTCTGAAAGAAAACACAGACGGTAGTGACATTGGATACTGGGGTCCGCAGCGAAGTCGGCGTTCTAACTCATCCCAAAGGTGTAAATGTAGGTTTCCGCGGCCATTGTCACAGTCAATAAAAATTCTTCTGGGTTTGAGGCCTCAAACCCAGAAGATTCTTATTGACTTATCCCAAAGGTTTGAATTGCGTTCAGGATGGGATTGTGGATAGACAGTCCATTTCAGCAATTTTATTGTCCACAAACCATTGCCTCACAGATGCAGTTTTCCTACAGCGTGTCCTGTCATGCTGATATAAACAGTTATGGCCTCTGAACTGTTTCATTACTGTACATAGTACGCAATGCTGTAAAATGTGTTCGTATCGTTCCGCATTTAGCGTTTTCTTGAGAGCAATAAGGAGAACAACACTTTAATAGAGAAAAGCATCTCCCATTCCGTAACACCACATACTCCCTAAGAAGTTTTCGATGGCGTTGTTGTCTGCAGTTCGTGGTCTAGTGGCTAGTGCTGCTACCACTGGATCAAGGGGTCCTGGGTTCGATTCCCGGCCGGGTTGGGGATTTTCTATGCCCGGGGACCAGGTGTTTGTGTTGTCCTCATCATTTCATCATCATCATTCGTGATAGTCACTAGAATGGACTGCGTAAAAAATTGGAGTGTGAAAAATGTTGGGCCTTTTACAGGCGCTGATGACCGCGCAGTTGAGCGCCAACCAAACATCATCATCATCATCATCATCGATGGCGTTGTGCCACAGTCATGCAACAATTTTTAAGTCAGTGTATTATTGTTTTATATTATGTATTATCCATATTTTGCCTTTTATGCCATTATCAAGTACAGTGCTAAAATTCGTTAGACCATTGTTAAGTTATATTTGCTAAGGCAGACAATCAAATGGCGGTTTGCAGCTTTTTAGAAAAGTGTACTCAGTACATCACTGTTGGCACTACACACGATGACAGCTAACGTTCTTGAGGCATTCGCCAAAACCATATTCTTCCATCGGATTGCCACAGCGTAAAGCATGAATCATCATTCCAAATCACTTGTTTCCGCTCATCCATTGTCCAGTGGTGGCGTTGTTAACGTCACAGCAAGCGTTGCTTAGCATCCACCACAGAAATGTGTGGGTTTTTTTTTTTTTTTAAAGAAAAAAAAAAACTTTATTTCTATATCATTATATTTATACAGTGTAGCCCACTACCTTAATTGATTAGTGGGCCAAGATCTCATACATTTATACAATACACTTGCAGCTATTCTAAATATAAGTTAGTAACTAGCTAGTAGCAAATAGCAAAGTACTTTGGAAACTACAATGGGCAGTTAGTATGTTAACTAAGGACTATCAATGACCTAACTAAACTAATTATGTACTAGTCACTAATCCTGCAGCGTTACAAAGGTGTCAGCTAGTAGTACAAACCTACTATTAGGCCTTGCCCATTGAGCTAACCCCAATGGGCGTGCCCCTGACACTGGGCAGGCCATGGAGTTGGTCGCTGCAGGTTCCTAAAAGTATCTATAACTAAGTTCTACAACTACACTTAACCTAATGTCATAGTTGGGTGCGTTGTCTTGATTGGTAGGGTTGCTCCCCATTCCCCCTAATCCCGGGGCTCGGCGGATTCTGGACTGAAGAGTCGACCTTTCCGTGCCCGGGCGGATTGGGAATAAGGTGCTGTCTTGATTAGTAATTTAATAAGTCCCTAATCATATGCTAGTGTGGTTCATTCAGGTAGTCCCTTAAGACTTTTTGTGAAACCGCGTTAGCCAGTTTGTTGATGGTCCGAAAGGTGTCTTGATGTCTTAACAGTCTGTATGTGTTATTATGAGGTAGTTGTTCGCGTAACTCTGAGGCCACATCATTGAAGAGCGGGCACTCGTAGACCACATGGTCAGGAGTGCCTTCCGGAGCACCACAGTCACACGTAGGTGTCGCCTTTTCCCCAAATCGACATAGATATGTCGAATAGGGTCCATGCCCAGTGAGAAAATGAATGAGTCCCCTTGTTGGTTCGAAATAAGTCATTTCTATTCTTTCCCTGACGTCTGGCAGTAAATCGAAGGTCCTGCGTCCTGTTTCTTCACTTGCCCATGAAAGTTGCCATAGCTGTTCCCCTTTCAATCTGATCTCAACTTTGTTGTCAGTCCTACTCCCCAGAATTTCCTCTATCTTGTCCAGGTTTCCCTTTTTTGCCCAGTACCAGGCGGCCTGCTCCCGAATTTTAATATCTAGTGGGCAGAGTCCCATTATAACTAACAGGGCTCCTCCTGATGTAGTTCTGTAAGCCCCCGTTGATCTCATAACCATATTCCTCTGCACTCTTCTCACTGTCATGGCAGGCACCACCCTCGTGAGCCTGTGCGCCCAGACTCCTGAACCGTAACCCACTATGGAGGTGAGTATGCTATTGTGATATAGTTTGATGAGATGTGGTGGGAGGTGGAAGCGTTTGTGTCCAATAGAGATGAGATTGTTGAGTACTTGCAGGGCTCTTTGTGTTACGGTATCAATGTGTCTACCAAATGACCACTTCTCATCAATGATGATACCCAGATATCGAGTCTCTCGTCGCCTTAGAACAGGTAGGCCCTCTATCCTAACAGTTGGATTTCTTACTAACTGTCCCTTTAGAAGAAGGTATGTTGATTTAGTCGGTGAAATTGTCATCTTTGTGTCTCGGCACCAATGTTGTAGTGTTTGTATAGCTTGTTCTATTTTTGGCTCAATGTCTTCTCGGCTTCGGCCGCCAACCAGTAGAAGGAGGTCATCTGCGTAGGCTATCACCTCCAGCACTTCATTAGTTTGCTGTAATTTATCCAATAAAGGTTCCATGTGGATGTCCCAGAACAGGGGACCTAGCACGGAGCCCTGGGGACATCCCTTTGTGATTGTTTTCCTTACCCTTGTGCTAGGGGATGATAGCCAGACCTCCCGGTCCTCACATTAGCTCCTCAGACACCCATATAGCGGCCCTGGACACTCCTTCTCCCGTAAACAGGAGAAGAGCGAAGGCCACCACAGGTTGTCGAAGGCGCCACTTATGTCCACCATGATGCCGACAACGTACTTGTACGGGGTAGAGCCACAGACCTCAGCCGCCAGGGCGATTGCATCAGATGCCGAACGCCCCGGCCTAAAGCCGAATTGCCTGCTGCTCATCCCGCACAGCACTCGGTGCGCAGCCAGTCTGTCAGCTAGCAGTCTCTCCAGGACCTTCCCAAGCAGATCAAGCAGGCAGATTGGCCGGTACGATTTTGTTTCTGCTGGGTCTTTATCGGCTCCTTTTTTGATGATAACTACATTTGCTCTTTTCCAAATTTGAGGGAACTTTTGCTGCCTCAGACATTCGTTGTATAGGTAAGTCAAAGGGGCAACTATCTGGGGAGCCAGGAATTGCACCACCTCCGCCACAATGCCATCTGGCCCGGGAGCTTTCCCTATCTTCAGGGTTTTTATGTGGGCAGCTACTTCCTCTTCAGAGAATGGGTAGACTGCCGTATCATTTCCATATATGTTGCTTCTATAGTGCTCTCGTAGCTGCCGTTGTTCATTTGTCTCTCCCTCCGCTGTGTCATCAGGCAGCAGGGACTGGAGAAGAACCTCGGCAGTTTCCTGCCAGGATTCTGTCATCCCGTCCCCACGCCTGACGGTTGAAAGCTCCATCGGAGAGCGGATTTTTTCTCGGACAAGCTTGTAGGGAATTCCCCAAGGATCGAGAGCAAGTTGGTTTAGAACAAAGTGTTCCCAACTTTTGGATCGTACTTCTCGTAGGTGTTTGTGGAAATTTTCTTTTGCTACCCGGTACAGTTGCAGCCATCTTTGTTTCTCAAGCCAGACGACACTGCGCTGGTAGTACCTCCTGAGCCTTCTGACAGACCGACGCATCTCCTCTAATTCGGCTGACCATGGCGACGGAGAGGCCGCTATGGCCTTCCTTCTAGTAGGTACGGCGGCCTTCACTGCTCGAGTTATTGCTGTAGTCAGTTCTTCAGCTCTTTTGTCAATGTCGATGTCCAAAAGTCCGTCACCTTCTGGTAGTGCAGGAATGTCGCACTCCCTGGCAAGTTTTTCCCAGTCGGCTCTTTTATAGTTATATTGCAAGTCCCACCCCATGGCCCAGCGACTGTCCCTGTTTCCCACACTGAAAGAGATAAGATTATGGTCACTGGTGGTAGCATTCTCTATCACTTCCCATTGCTGGATTAGGTGCACCGTGTTGGGCGTAGCCAGGGTCACGTCAATGTTTGTGCCCTGGCCACCTCCCGCCACATAAGTCGGAGGATTTCCAGGTTTATTGACTACCACCAGCTGCAAGGCCATAATGGCCTCTTCTGCCTTCTCTCCATTTGAGTCCCTGGTGCCGCTGTACCATAGGGGGGACTTAGCATTTATATCGGCAGTTATAATTACTTTACGCCCCCGCAACGCCGTGATGACTGTGGTAAGATGTGTCAAATGTCTTTCAATATCATCAGCGTACTGAAAATACATATTGATAAGGACGATGGTGCCAGATGGAGATTGCAGCTCCACGACGTTGCAGTGGCTGGATGAGAATTGTGTGAGAACTATGGCTCTCATAATTTTATTGGTTATAATTATTGCCGATTTTGGGTTTTCTCCACTACTTATGACTTGCCATGTCGCGGCTGTGAATGCTAGTTTCCCATTTAGGGAGTACGGCTCTTGCAGACAGATCAGATCCAGTCTCCTCTCCTCCACTTCCTTACGTAGCTCCTGCATCACTAGTCTACTATTGTGGGCGTTTAGTTGTCCAATGGTGATTTTTGTCATTTAGTTATTATGGAGTATATGTATGTATTCTGTCATTTGGCCAGGTCTTATTCCAGTCAAACATGATACGTCCATTTGCTAGAACTGCTTGTGCGTAAATGTCGTTCAAGTCAAATTTTTCCCCGCGTCTTTCAAAAAGTTTCTTAAGTAAGTCCCGCAAGGCTCCGAAGTCGGTGGGGAGATTCACTGACTTTAGCTGGATTCTGTCTACGGCCTCCATTACCGAGAAGGTGACTCTCCTGCCATTTTCGTGTCCCACCCGGACCACGTGTCTTAAGGCAGTGGTCAGGGTAGTCGGCTGGTCTAGTCTCGCTAATTGCATGGTAAATTCCAGGTTAGGATAGACCCTGACTGGGTCGATGGGTGGCAATCTCACGACAGGATCTTTCGTGGATAGTTCATTTGAGCTCGTTATTGTGTTCTCCTGTAGTGGTTGTTTTGTATTACTGTTCTCTTTCGTTGAGATTGCCACCGTCTCTGTTGCAGGATGCCATTGCCGTTGATCTTTAGTCGGCGTAGTCCTCCGGCTTTGGGAGGAGGGAGACTTGACTATAAGAGGCTCAGTTTGAGTTCCTCTGTCAGTTGTGGTGGATTCCGTCTGAGTGCTCTCATCCTTTGTAGTGACTGAGGCGTCAGTGAGCGACCTCAAAAACATCTTAAAGGCACTTGCCCTCATGGCATCCCTCCTCCTTTTGCTCGGGGATTTTCTTTTGGTCATCCTGTATGCTTTGGCTTGTTCAGCCATAGTCTATCCTTGAGATTAATCTTTGCTCTAAGAGTCTGTAGGTGGGGCAATTCCGCCCAGTGGCGCCACAAGGTTATTTGCCCCTTCTTTTACAGGGGATGCAGACTGTTGTTGCCTTACAGTCTTTGCGGACATGTCCGTCTTCGCCACATTTTGAGCAGGCCGACCCCCTGGTACAGTGCCTCAGAACGTGGTCGAGATCTCCACAGTTGTGGCAACGCGGTACCACAATATAGTCTCGTGTATTAATGGCGTGAAAGCCGATATAGAGTCTGCCCATTGTAGTGATCTTTTTCCACATTTGAGCTGAGACCTCAGCGACGTGGTGAACCACGTCACGGTCCCGAGGTCCTGTTTTAAATCTCAATTTGAAACTTTCTTTAAATTCATCCTCTGTCATATCTTCAAAATTTTGTGCCCTCACAGTTTCATGAATCTCCTCATTTGACAAAATTGTCGGTACATCATACAAGATGACCAAAGGGTTTCTCTTCCTCGGTGGCTCGCATTTGACCACCGAGTTGAGTTTAGCATTATTTAGTAATTTCATCTTGTCCTCTTCAGAGGCCACTTCTACTATTACAGAGTTCTTACTTGGTTTGACCTTATTTATTTTTATTTTATCTTTTATAGGATTTACTGTAGTGGTGAGTAGCTCCTGAATTTTTCTTACGCTAGTGTCTTTGCCTGGTAAGGTCCTTAGAAAGACCGTTGTGTCAGCCCTCTTTGTTATCTTTGCTATTGTATCCCTGGTTGTTTGTGGTTTCGGTGGCGCTTGTGCGACCACCCCTGCCCAGGTCTTGGCCGGTTGTTTCCTCAATCTTTCGTTTTCCTTTTGCAACTCTTCAACACGGCCCTCGAGCTTGGCGTTTGCTATGGCCCACGCCGCCAATTCATTTTTAATAGTTGTTAGTGTCGCCTGGCTAATCTTCCCGTTTTTAATATTTTGCTCAAGGAGCAAGGCAATTCTA
Source organism: Schistocerca piceifrons (assembly GCF_021461385.2). Taxonomy (NCBI): domain Eukaryota; kingdom Metazoa; phylum Arthropoda; class Insecta; order Orthoptera; family Acrididae; genus Schistocerca; species Schistocerca piceifrons. Next base: position 671,743,519 of record NC_060139.1, read on the forward strand.
CTGTGTCTCTGCAAGACGTTTTCCTCCATTACCTGTCCTGACTCGTCCTGGGGAGCAGGTACAGGCATCAATGAAGCTCGCGATAGCGCACTCGACTCACTCGTTTCAGGCGTCTCCATGTTTGAACGAGTGAATAAAAGAGGTGGGAGCCCGTCTCTTGCCCCGGACCGGCTCCTCTGGCATGGGGGGGGACTTCTGCAGCTCGCCCACCGACCTCGCCCCTAGGTCAAGGGCATTCCAGAACTGCCGGGTTCAGCGCGCCGTCGCCAGCGCACTGGTCCCCATCGATGGCCTCGTCATCGACGATTTCATACGACGCTCCTCGGCAACTGCACCCCGCACTCCGGAGAGGCGGATGCACCTCTCGCCCTTCGCCGCCTACTTGCCCGAGTTTCCACCTGAAGGCCGAGGACCCACTCCTACTCAGGTGGTGGGTCGGTCCCCCAGTCGTTCGGCGGTCTGGGCCCATCTAACCTGGCCCAGGCGGTGTCACCACCTCCTGGGTTTGGCAGAACACGCCCCGGTTACCCAGGGGCGCGGCGAAGCACCCTTGCCGACTCGCGCCGTGATCCCACGCCGACAAACAAGGTCGCCGGCATGCAGAGCACCTGTTGGTCTGTGCCCTGCGAACAGAAAGGGACTGGTGTTCGGTCCCTCGACACAGCTCCCCCTGTGCCACGCACCCTTCGCTTTCGCATCGGGTTGGGTCGCAGCTCTCCCTTTTGTCGCAAGGCAGAATGCCGAGCTTAACATCTGGCACCACGGGAAGGCGGAAAGAGCCACTTGGGAAGGAGAGGCTATAAGAGACGCTTCACTTTCCCTGTGAGGACTGCCGCGGCACACCCGACTGAGAAGCGATACGCCCCAGTGCGAGCCTCCGTGCCTTACGGCGCGCCGGCGACGGGCAGGCCTGCGCCGAAACGCGCCGTCAAGCGACTGACCTCACGCCAGACAAATGTTTACGAGGAACTGCTCGACCACTGCACACTATTGTTTCTAAATTTCTATGCACAGTCATTGTGCTGCCTGGTCTATTGGTAGAACTCGCGAGTGTTTCTTTCCACTGGTTTCATGCGATTTTTTACGACTACCCTGCACAATCCTCTATGGTCCCTGTCCATCAGTACGTGTGGCCTGCCTGGTCTTGGTTTAGCTACGGTTGTTCCTTCGCATTTCCACTTCACAATTACATCACCAACAGTCGACTTTGTGAGCTTTACAAGGGTTGAAATGTCAGTTAGTCAGCCGGCCTCTCGTGACATATAGTGGTCAGTTCCGCATTACATAGCGGTGTGTGGGTACTTTTCATCAGATAGTGCATTTGACTTCTTCCTGTAACTGACTATAAGCCATCCAGTATCTTTAGGTCATATCAGGAAATAGGCAATTAAATAAGGAGCAGTTAACTTTGTTGAAGAAACTACGCCAGCTGTTGAAAAGACCCTGGAAAAACAACGGAAAACATATATTACGATCAAAACGCTACTTCTCAGTGGATTAGTGGCGCCTCTTAACCGATAGGGCCGAAAAATCTCATAGACATCGAAGTCACTCGAGACGGAGCTGTATCTGAGACTGAAACAGCGTTTTAGATGGATATGAGCTTATTGACTGCTTTTGCCTGAAGTGGTTTACAGAACCCACACCAGGATGGCCACAAACGGAATTCAGCACCCTCTGGGCTGCTTTGTTGGGTGACTGAATTCTGTCTGATACGACTTTTTCTCTGTTCATATCTACCGAGCTATAGTTAACCCTCAAATATTTCTTCGTTGAAGGATCAAGAGCTTTTTATCCATCAACAGAATCTTTCTCTCGACAATAATCTTGGCCTCACCGAGGTGTCTCCCATAGTGACTCTCTAGATAGTCTTCTGGAATGGTCGTCGGTGTTACTGGTAAGGTAGAGCTTAGTGTTGAAGACTGGTCACAGATCCGGCTATACATATGGTTGCTGCCGTTAACAGTGTAGCTTCGGTCGTGGTTATACACTGTAGTGTTTAAAGTTGTGAGTTTATACGTGCATATTTTATTTTGACTCACAGTTAATGCCTTAAGATTACAAATTTTTCCCTGTTCTCGATATCGTCGATGGATAGGCCAAATGAGACTATGTTTCAGTTTAGTGCGGGTGCTTTATCACCTTCCTTACATTTGTCATTCTGAAGTTCTGAATAAGATACAGCTTCAGATAGTCTGTGATCATTAATCTGCATTTGGTGTCCACCGCATCTAAGCTGACCTCTCATCAAAGGGGACTCCGTGCTGTCCGTATTATATCATCATGGAATTTCGGTGTTTGGTAAGCGATCTTGCCATTTCAGACTTAGAATTTCCTGGTATCAATTAGACAGCACCCTGCCGAGACCTTCGACGTCACACCTGTACAATCACAAAGTCTTTGAGGCATGTAGTGAAATGGAGAAGATTACCCGTCGTTAAGTGGTATACCGGCACGTTAGCTCAGCGTCTTCGGTCAGTGGCTTTGGCTACCCTCTGTAATAAAAAGCTGAATGAACAGATCAACGAATAATCTGAACGGGTGTCATCGGACGATCGCCACAAACAAATTCAACGAACAATTAAAAAAATATATTGGGTAACGTCTTTGACTCATAATCAGAACGTCTTTGGTTCGGAGTTCGAATCCCGCCGCTGCTTAAATTTTGATTAATAATCAGCATCGGCGGCCGAAGACTTCCGGCATAACAAGTCGTCACCATCATTCTGCCGACGGCCTTGTCAAAGAGGACGGGTGAGCGAACAGAGGTTTAGGGCACACTCTTGTCTTAGGGATGGGAAACTGCCCCTGAAGGCGCAAGGATCATCGGCGTGAGGACGCAGAAGGTACTGGAAACCACTGCATTAAAGAAATGTAACGTGTATACAGAGGACTTGTAGCCTGTAATTGAAGAAGTGTCGTGATGTTCTCTCCTTTAGCAAAAGATTCCGGAATCGTCCCCCATTCAGATCTCCAGGAGGAGACTGCCAAGGGGGAGATTACAATGAGAAAAAGATTGAATAATCAACGAAATAATAACATTCTACGTGTCAGGGGGTGGAATGTCAGAAGCTTGAATGTGGTAGGGAAACTAGAACATCTGAAAAGGGAAATGCAAAGGCCCAATCTAGATATAGTAGGGGTCAGTAAAGTGAAGTGGAAAGAAGACAAGGATTTCTGGTCAGATGAGTATAGGGTAATATCAATAGCAGCAGAAAAGGTATAACGGAGTATGATTCGTTATGAATAGGAAGGTAGGGCAGAGAGTGTGTTACTGTGAACAGTTCAGTGATACGGTTATTCTTATCAGAATCGACAACAAACCAACACCGACAACAATAGTTCAGGTATACATGCCGACGTCGCAAGCTGAAGATGGAGAGATAGAAAAAGTGTATGAAGATATTGAAAGGGTAAGAAAGCATGTAAAGGGGGTTGAAAAATCTAACAGTCATGGGGGACTGGAATGCCGTTGCAGGGGAAGGAGTAGAAGAAAAGGTTACAGGGGAACATGGGCTTGGGACAAGGAATGAGAGAGAGAAAGACTAACTGAGTTCTGTAACAAGTTTCGGCTAGTAATAGCGAATACTCTATTCAGAAATCGCAAGAGGAGAAAGTATAATTGGAAAAGTCCGGGAGATACGGGAAGATTTCACTCAGATTACATCATGGAAACACAGAGATTCCGAATCTTTCCTCCACACACCGTCAGGTGGCTTGCGGAGTATGGATATAGATGTAGAAATAAGATACTGGATTGTAAGGTGTACCCAGGAGCAGATATAGACTTACATCAGAACATAGTAGCGATGAAGAGTAGGCTGAAGTTCAAGACATTAGCGAGGAGTACGGATGAAGAAGAATGGACATCCCTAATAAGGGCGAATCCGGAAGTTGGGAAGGGAAACATAGGTACAACGAAGACACCATGGGTAACAGAAGAAATACATCAACTGATCGATGAAAGGAGGAAGTACAAAAATGTTCCGGGAGACTCAGGAATACAGAAATACAAGTCGCTGAAGAATGAAATAAATAGGAAGTTCAGAGAAGCTAAGACGAAATAACTGCAGGAAAAAGTGAAGAAATCGAAAAAGAAATGGTAGTAGGTAGGACTGACTCAGCTTACAGGAAAGTCAAAACGACCTTCTGCGACATTAAAAGCAAGGGTGATGACATTAAGAGTGCAACGGGAATTCCACTATTAAATGCAGACGAAAGAGAGGATAGGTGGAAAGGATACACTGAAGGCAACTATGAGGGGTGGGGGGGGGGGGGGGAGATTTGTCTGATGTGATAGAAGAAGAAACTGGAGCCGATTTAGAAAAGATAGAGGACCCGGTATTAGAGTCAGAATTTAAACGACCTCTGGAGGAATTAAGATCAAATAAAGCAGAAGGAATAGATAACATTCGATTAGAATTTCTAAAATCGTTGGGGGAAGTGACAACGAAAAAACATCATCCACACTATTCCGAAGGCGGCAAGAGCTGACAAATACGAGATCTTTCGCACAATCAGCTTAACAGCTCATGTAACCAAGTTGATGACAAGAATAATATACAAAAGAATGAAAAAGAAAATTGATCATGCGCTTGATGACGATTAGTTTGGCCTTAGGAAAGGTAAAGGCACGAAAGAGGCAATTCTGACGTTGCGGTTAATAATGGAAGCAAGACTAAAGAAAAACCATGACACATTCATAGGATTTGTCGACCTGGAAAAAGCGTTCGACAATGTAAAATGGTGCAAGATGTTTCAAATTCTGAGAAAAATAGGGGTAAGCTATAGGGAGAGACGGGTCATATACAATATGCACAACAGCCAGGAGGGAATAATGAGAGTGAAGGACCAAGCACGAAGTGCTCGGATTAAAAAGGGTGTAAGACAAAAATTTAGTCTTTCGCCCCTACTGTTCAATGCTTACATCGAGGAAGCGATGATGGGAATAAAAGAAAGGTTCAGGAGTGGAATTAGAATTCAAGATGAAAGGATATCAATGATACAATTCGCTGATGACATTACTATCCTGGATGAAAGTGAAAAGGACTGAATGCTTTGCTGAATGAAATGAATAGTCTAATGAGTACAGAGTATGGATTGAGAGTAAATCGGAGAAAGACGAAGATAATGAGAAGTAGTAGGAATGAGAACACTGAGAAACTTAATATCATGATCGATGGTCACGAACTAGATGAAGTTAAGGAATTCTGCTACCTAGGCAGTAAAATAACCAATGATGGACGGAGCAAAGACATCAAAGGCCGACTAGCAATGGCAAAATGGGCATTCCTGGCCAAGAGAAGTCTACTTGTATCAAACATAGGCCTTGATTTGAGGAAGAAATTTCTGAGAATGTACTTGTTGAGTACAGCATTGTATGGTAATGAAACATGGACTGTAGGAAAACCGGAACAGAAGAGAATCGAAGGATTTGAGATGTGGTGCCACAGACGAATGTTGAAAATTAGGTGGACTGATAATGGAAGAGAAGAGGAGGTTCTGCGCTGAAGCGGAGAGGAAAGGGATATGTGAAAACACTGCCAAGGAGAAGGGACAGGATGAAAGAAAATCTGTTAACACATCAGAGAATGACTTTCATGGTATTAGAGGGAGCTGTAGAAGGCAAAAACTGTAGAGGGAGACAGAGATTGGAATACATCCAGCAAATAATAGGGGAGGCAGGTTGCAAGTGCTATTATGAGATGAAGAGGTTAGCATAGGAGAGGAATTTATGGCGGGCCACATCAGACCATTCAGAAGACTGACATCCCCCCAAAAAATAATGGCTTGATTGACCTTAAAGTATAAGTCATGGGACGTTCATACTCCACAAAAGCGTAAACTCTATCCACAAACCCTGGTGGCCTATCGGTAACGACCGATCGCCATGTCATCCTCCACCAATGGCGCCCCCGGGTGCGGCATGGAGAAGCGTGGTATGAGCACACTGCCCTCCCGGCCAGTGTCAGTTTTCGCGACCTTCAGCCGGCACTACTCAGTGACGTAGCTCCCCAATTAGTATGCGGAGGCTAAGTGCACCCTTCTCCGATCCTCCTAGCAAGGAAAAACCCCTGGCAGTACTGGGAATCGAACCAAGGCCGTCCACGTGGCTGTCACCCACACTGACCAATCAGCAACGAGACGGACGTTCATACCCTGTGCTTTAAAATAACGAAGGCGGGTGGAATCCTAGTGGAGCGGGTAGCGATTTAATTTTCCAAATGTCTGTACTATGAATCATGGTTTTCAAACACAGTGCCATTTCAAATCCCAGCACAAGGTGTATACGTGGTGGAGATATTGCTTGAGACATTGCATTGGACCAGTCATGAGGTAGATATAATCAACATAGAAAGTCTCAGAAAACAGTTCATTACTGTGTTTTCAGTTTAGCTCTAAAGCATAAGGTGTCGAAGTGCCTTTATCAGGTACAAAATTCAATATAATTAGGTCATGATTATTCTTCAACAACGCTCTTAGCAGCAGCAAAGGAAGTTCTGAAAAGCGTGGAAGGTGTATCACCTTCCTCCTCGACATCACTCGCAATAAGAAACAGGTCTGTGAATTTGTTGTCATTCTACGACAGGAGTTCAAAAGTAATTCATCACATTTCTGTTCTGAAAGCAGTTTGGTTTTATTTGACATTTCAGTATGCCACATTATTCCCCACTCTTTGGCTACAAAACGATATTTTTCGTCATAAGCTCCGTTCAATGTGTCGGCCTTACGCCATCTTACTGGAAGGGCTTGTGTACAGCAATGATGAAGGGCGCCTCGCCCGACGCACCAGGCTTTTGTTCACTGTCTGGTCTCTGTAGCCATTCTGCAAGCGCCTATGAATTTCTAGGCTGCTCTTGTTTTCCGCAGAAAGAAAGTTAATGACAGCTCTGTGCTTGGAAGGCGCCATCGTTACAGGCACCACTTGGATGGTTGAGCATAGGGCCAGCACCAGTCGGAACTACGCTGAACTGTAGGGGCTGGAGCAGGAATATTTCACGACATCCCACAGAAAACTCGGCATTTTTTCAACAGAAATACACAGTGAAAAAAAAGGTGTTGCAGTACTTAATGGATGGCCCTTGTACATACGAACAAACCTGGTGTAATGAACCAAGACACGAAATCAACGACTTTCTGAGAACAACCGTTTTCCTCCACAACATTCCATACGACACCCCTTGGCACCTGCCTGAATGCTTTCTGTGAATCAACGAAACACCTGTCACAATGTTCTTCACGATTTTTCCCTTGAAGTTGCTTGACTACGAAAACAGCATCGACTGTGCCCCGAGCCATGGATCCACTACGTTATTGTCATTCTTTGGAAATTTAGAAGAGCGCGTGCTTGTTTCGTAAGAATTTCAACGCTAATATGAGGAAGATTAGGATCTGCCGGGACAAATCCTTATGTGTGGCGAAGTGAAATTTCTTCTCCGTGGGTCATTCACTAGAACAATGTCTAGGTATTATAATCCCAGGAAGCTGCTGCTGTTGTTCAGACTCATCGTAAAATTCCAGCTGTAACCATTTCATATCAATTTTGAACCACACAACTTTCTTGCAAAGAGTTATGTATGTGGAACACTGGATAATACCGCAACTCACCGCAAGGAGAAGCATGATTTTCTTTCTCAGGAATATGCGGACCAACGAGATTGCCTTATGGACAACAGGCAGTATCTAAATCTATAATTGTCGTGTTGCTGGATAGACACATGTCGGGCACACTTTTATCTTATGTGATCTTTTCCTATAGGTTTCCATTAAGGGCACCACTTACATCACTCCACTTCCACTCTGCTGATCTACGAAGCTGTTCATTGAATTCGAGAAATGCTGGTAGCGAATTTGATGATTTGATTAGTTCACGTACTTCGTCAATGTTGGAAACTCGAGAAAGATGACAGAGAGGTTTGTATTTCGAAAATATCGCTACATGCTAAGCAGTTTATCCGATTACATGTGGGTAAGATTCAATAATCAATTTTGCATTTACTGTAGACTTGAAATTGGCACTTAGGTTTAAGAAGCAGTATGCCTTTTTATCAGATCTTAATGCCTCGACCCAGTCACTAGCGGTTAGAGACTCACCACATGGAAGCTGTAGGCAACTGACAGAGAGACCTGTATTTCAAAAATATTGCTACGTGCTGACTCAAGATGCATTTCATTTCATCTCCTTCAGAGTAGGCGCACGATTCAACAAGGAATTATGTTTTTATTGTGGACATGAAACTGCTACATAGATTCAACAAGCAATTTACTTTCTTACCACACCTAATGCGTTGATCCAATTATTAGCAGCTACAGGCTGAAATATTCTCTGCAATCCCTAACGCTGAACACAGAACTTGTTGGCCAAGTGAAAAAAAGTGTATTGTTGTAGATTGGAGCTTGAAGTGTCGTTGTTGCGGTCTTCGCTCCGAAGACTGGTTTGATGAAGCTTTCCATATTCAGTAGGGCAGGTGACGACTATTGGGAGGCGTGGCAGATGGATAGTGTGTCGGGAGACACTCTCCCAGTTTGCTACTTGCCGGTTCCTCAGGGAACAGGGGGTTGCAACCTGTGTACGCCGGTGGACGCAGTAAAAGAAGAGTGACTTTGACCCATTAATTTCTTCAAATACATCTGTCCTTTAGCGTTGCTACCGCAGTCCTTCTGCCGCTGCTTGCCGGAGTGCGCCGCGAGCGCCCGGCAGCTACTCAGAAAGTGGTTGCTGCATCTCCACTCTCCGCACTCGAAGAAAGTGGCGCATGCGTATGTGGTTTACACATGCCGGCCTAGGAGGTCCTCGATATCCTCTCGAAGCTGTGGCCTATCCCTGCTCTCTGAACCGTGACGACAGTTGTCGGCAGATAGACCCTGTTGCTCCGCTGATGTGTCGGAAACGCTTATGTCCTGGCCCAAGTCAACACAGAAGACCCTCAGGCCTTCCCATCTGCGTTGGAAGCTGTCAGCAGCGCCGAACTCGTGACTGGTGCTTACCTAGAGGAAGATCTCTTCGGCGTTTGTTGGCGGTGTTGAGTACGAGCAGGAAATCTACAACAGACTTATACCCAGCGTTAATTCCGTGTCAGGGAATCGAGTACGGGCGTCCCGTACACCATCGCTCCTTCTGACCAACACCCTTCGGAACTCAAATGCTGGAGTATTTATAGTGTGAAATATCGGCTGGTGTTGACCCAACGTCACTTTTAATGATCGGATAGGCTTTCCTAATAGTAATTTATCAGCAATTCATATCGCACCCTGTTTACTTAACAGATATGTTATACCGACAGGCTGGTCCATAACAATAATCAATATGCCTCCTTGCGTTAGCGACGCGGCTTCTTACTTCACGTAACAAGGTGACGTGATACTTCTCAGTCATATTGCTTTACTAAGCTTCTGCTGGTGCTAGCTACCCACTTCGTGCAAGGCGCTAATGTCCTGCTTTCCGCATGACCTGCTGACGTGATGAAACGCTGCCGTTTCGTGTAGCGCTTCGTGACACTCCCGCAAGGATCACAAAGTGAACGAAGTCTCACAATTATGAAATTCTGCGACCAGCTGCCTGATACAGGGTTGGTACGTAACACTAGTCTATCCTCTTGATCTATGCTTAGTTGTCACAACCCACATCCATTTTAAGCTCCGTACTTTAATTACACCTTGGTCTACATTTACTGTCTTTGCCTCCCGCCCCTCCCACACTTTCTTTGATTATCTGATCGACAATTCCTTGAAACATCAGGATGTTTCCTATCTATCAATCCCTACTTTTTGTTCAACTTGAACCACAACACTCTTCAGTCCCTAATTCGATTCAGTACCTCTCCGTTACTTACTGGCTCTATCCACGTAATCTTCAGCATTCTTCTGTAGTACCTAAGGGACCAAACTGCTGAGGTCATCGGTCCCTAGACTTACATACTATTTTAACTTATGCTAAGAGCAACACACACACACAGCCATGCCCGAGGGAGGAATCGAACCTCTGGCGGGAGGGGCCGCGCAATCCGTACCGGGCGGACACTCGGCGCGGCTCGGCTGTCGTCACTTATATTGTTGTAGAAATCACAAAACACAACTACTTAATTTTAGTGTTTCATATCATAGTCAAATTTTCTCAACATCGCCTCATGTAATTAGACATTACAATACCATTCTTTTATTTTTGTTGATTCCCATCTTATAGATCTTTTCAACATATAATTCCAATCAACTGCTCTTCCAATTATTTTGCGATCTTTTGAAGAATTATAATGTCGTCAGCAGTTCTCAAAGTTTCCATTTCTTTTCCTTGAATGTTAATTCTGTTTCCAAGTATCTCGCAGGTTTTCTTCACATATTTCCCAGTGTACAGATTCAAAACATCAGAGATATGTTACAATCACGTCTCATTCTCCTTTCAACCACTGCTTCCCTTCCATGCTTCTCGACTCTTGTTGTATATAACATTTCGCTTAGTGTATTTTACCCCTGCTAGCTTCAGAATTTCGAAACTTGGTTTCCTGTACACATTGTCAAAAGCTTTCTCTAAGTCTACAGCTACTGTTGTTGTTGTTGTGGTCTTCAGTCCTGAGACTGGTTTGATGCAGCTCTCCATGCTACTCTATCCTGTGCAAGCTTTTTCATCTCCCAGTACCTACTGCAACCTACATCCTTCTGAATCTGCTTAGTGTATTCATCTCTTGGTCTCCTTCTACGATTTTTACCCTCCACGCTCCCCTCCAATGCTAAATTTGTGATCCCTTGATGCCTCAAAACATGTCCTACCAACCGAACCCTTCTTCTAGTTAAGTTGTGCCACAAACGTCTCTTCTCCCCAATCCGATTCAATACCTCCTCAATAGTTACGTGACCTACCCACCTTATCTTCAGCATTCTTCTGTAGCACCACATTTCGAAAGCTTCTGTTCTCTTCTTGTCCATACTAGTTATCGTCCATATTTCATTTCCATACATGGCTACACTCCATACAAATACTTTCAGAAACGACTTCCTGAAACTTAAATCTATACTCGATGTTAACAAATTTCTCTTCTTCAGAAACGGTTTCCTTGCCATTGCCAGTCTACATTTTATATCCTCTCTACTTCGACCATCATCAGTTATTTTACTCCTTAAATAGCAAAACTCCTTTACTACTTTAAGTGTCTCATTTCCTAATCTAATTCCCTCAGCATCACCCAATTTAATTTGACTACATTCCGTTATCCTCGTTTTGCTTTTGTTGATGTACATCTTATATCCTCCTTTCAAGACACTGTCCATTCCATTCAACTGCTCTTCCAAGTCCTTTGCTGTCTCTGACAGAATTACAATGTCATCGGCGAACCTCAAAGTTTTTACTTCTTCTCCATGAATTTTAATACCTACTCCGAATTTTTCTTTTGTTTCCTTTACTGCTTGCTCAATATACAGATTGAATAACATCGGGGAGAGGCTACAACCCTGTCTCACTCCTTTCCCAACCTCTGCTTCCCTTTCATGCCCCTCGACTCTTATAACTGCCATCTGGTTTCTGTACAAATTGTAAATAGCCTTTCGCTCCCTGTATTTTACCCCTGCCACCTTTAGAATGTGAAAGAGAGTATTCCAGTCAACATTGTCAAAAGCTTTCTCTAAGTCTACAAATGCTAGAAACGTAGGTTTGCCTTTTCTTAATCTTTCTTCTAAGATAAGTCGTAAGGTTAGTATTGCCTCACGTGTTCCAACTTTTCTACGGAATCCAAACTGATCTTCCCCGAGGTTCGCTTCTACCAGTTTTTCCATTCGTCTGTAAAGAATTCACGTTAGTATTTTGCAGCTGTGACTTATTAAACTGATAGTTCGGTAATTTTCACATCTGTCAACACCTGCTTTCTTTGGGATTGGAATTATTATATTCTTCTTGAAGTCTGAGGGTATTTCACCTGTGTCATACATCTTGCTCACCAGATGGTAGAGTTTTGTCAGGACTGGCTCTCCCAAGGCCGTCAGTAGTTCTAATGGAATGTTGTCTACTCCCGGGGCCTTGTTTCGACTCAGGTCTTTCAGTGCTCTGTCAAACTCTTCACGCATTATCGTATCTCCCATTTCATCTTCATCTACATCCTCTTCCATTTCCATAATATTGTCCTCAAGTACATCGCCCTTGTATAGACCCACTATATACTCCTCCCACCTTTCTGCTTTCCCTTCTTTGCTTAGAACTGGGTTGCCATCTGAGCTCTTGATATTCATACAAGTGATTCTCTTCTCTCCAATGGTCTCTTTAATTTTCCTGTAGGCAGTATCTATCTTACCCCTAGTGAGACAAGCCTATACATCCTTACATTTTTCCTCTAGCCATCCCTGCTTAGCCATTTTGCACTTCCTGTCGATCTCATTTTTGAGACGTTTGTATTCCTTTTTGCCTGCTTCATTTACTGCATTTTTAAATTTTCTCCTTTCATCAATTAAATTCAATATTTCTTCTGTTACCCAAGGATTTCTATTAGCCCTCGTCTTTTTACCTACTTGATCGTCTGCTGCTTTCACTACTTCATCCCTCAGAGCTACCCATTCTTCTTCTACTGTATTTCTTTCCCCCATTCCTGTCAATTGTTCCCTTATGCTCTCCCTGAAACTCTCTACAACCTCTCGTTCTTTCAGTTTATCCAGGTCCCATCTCCTTAAATTTCCACCTTTTTGCAGTTTCTTCAGTTTCAATCTGCAGTTCATAACCAAGAGATTGTGGCCAGAATCCATATCTGCCCCTGGAAATGTCTTACAATTTAAAACCTGGTTCCTAAATCTCTGTCGTACCATTATATAATCTATCTGATACCTTTTAGTATCTCCAGGATTCTTCCAGGTATACAACCTTCTTTTATGATTCTTGAACCAAGTGTTAGCTATGATTAAGTTATGCTCTGTGCAAAATTCTACAAGGCGGCTTCCTCTTTCATTTCTTTCCCCCAATCCATATTCACCTATGTTTCCTTCTCTCCCTTTTCCTGCTGACGAATTCCAGTCACCCATGACTATTAAATTTTCGTCTCCCTTCACTACCTGAATAATTTCTTTTATCTCGTCATACATTTCATCAATTTCTTCATCATCTGCAGAGCTAGTTGGCATATAAACTTGTACTACTGTAGTAGGCATGGGCTTTGTGTCTATCTTGGCCACAATAATGCGTTCACTATGCTGTTTGTAGTAGCTAACCCGCACTCCTATTTTTTTATTCATTATTAAACCTACTCCTGCATTACCTCTATTTGATTTTGTACTTATAACCCTGTAATCACCTGACCAAAAGTCTTGTTCCTCCTGCTACCAAACTTCGCTAATTCCCAGTATATCTAACTTTAACCTATCCATTTCCCTTTTTAAATTTTCTAACCTACCTGCCCGATTAATGGATCTGACATTCCACGCTCCGATCCGTAGAGCGCAAGTTTTCTTTCTCCTGATAACGACGTCCGCTTGAGTAGTCCCCTCCCGGAGATCCGAATGGGGGACTATTTTACCTCCGGAATATTTTACCCAAGAGGACGCCATCATCATTTAATCATACAGTAAAGCTGCATGTCCTCGGGAAAAATTACGGCTGTAGTTTCCCCTTGCTTTCAGTCGTTCGCAGAACCAGCACAGCAAGGCCGTTTTGGTTAATGTTGCAAGGCCAGATCAGTCAATCATGCAGACTGTTGCCCCTGCAACTACTGAAAAGGCTGCTGCCCCTCTTCAGGAACCACATGTTTGTCTGGCCTCTCAACAGATACCCCTCCGTTGTGGTTGCACCTACGGTACGGCCATCTGTATCGCTAAGGCACGCAAGCCTCCCCACCAACGGCAAGGTCCATGGTTCATGGGGGGCTACAAATGCTATAAATGTATATGCTATAAATGTATATTTGCCTTTCATTAGGCTATCTTCTAGAATACGTCGTAGGATCAATAATACGTCTCGCGTTTTTACATTTTGTTGGAACTAAAACTGATCTTCGCAGAGGTCGTCCTCTACCGATTTTTCATTCTTCTGTAAATAATTCGTGGCAATATTTGGCGACCATAACTTATTAACCGATTGATCGATAGTGTTCATGACTGTTAGCACCTGACTTCTTCGGCTTTAGAATTATTACGTTCTTCCTGAAGTCCGATGAATTTTTGCCTGTCTCATGTAACTTGTGCTCCAGGGCGAATAGTTTTGTCACGACAGCCCCTCCCAAGGACCTCAGTAATTCTGAGGGAATATCGTCTACTACAGTGGCCTTGTTTCTATTTAGGTCTTTTACTGCTCGTTAAATTCTTATCACGGTTTCATGTCTCCCATCTTATCTTCAACTACTTCCTCTTGTTTTTCACAGTGGTGATATCATGTCTCTTTCACTTGTACAAACCCTCTACAGATTCCTTCCATCTTGCATTTTTCCCTTCTTTGGTTAGTTTTCCGTGATTTCCCTGGAGCAATCCAGAAAATTTCCAGGATGATTCTTCCAATAGGGCACAGCCGATTTCCTTCACCATCGTTTCGCAATACGAGGTTGTGCTCTGTCTATGATGATCGCACTGTCAACTGGACATTAAAGTATAATCTTGCTTCCGTCCTTGCATTTGTCCTCTAGCCATTCCTAGTCGATCGTTTTGCACTTTTTGTCAATCACATTTGTTAGACACCTGTATTCGCATTTGTCTACTTTATTATATTATCTCCTTTAGTCAATTAAATTCAAAATCATTTGCGTTATGCTAGTATTTATACTATGCTTTGTCCTTTTGTCTAGTGATCCTCTGCTATCTTCACCATTTCATATACACTGACGGAAAAAAAAGTCGCAACGCCAAGGAGATCTGCGACATATACGAAATTCGGTAGGCGTTTTTCTACATCCGAGAAATGATAACTACTGAAATTTCGCACCAGTCGCATAAGAGTGGTGCTAGTAGCGCCACCATGAGGATGCAAATCAGCTTTGATTAAAATACGATCTTGTACGGTCGTGAGAGTTACTTATCGTTGAGAATGCGCGTGACGAGTTGATCTTAGTGAAGAACGCCTTTACAGTGACAACAGGACGCCGTTATCAATGCTTCACTGAGTCTGAACAAGATTGTGTAATAGGGCTACGAGAGATTGAATATTCCTTCTACGATACTGTAGAAAGACTTTGCAGACTGTCCATGACTGCTGGCGGCGGTGGTCATGAAAATGTACAGTAGCAAGAAAACCGGGCTCCGGAGGATCACGTGTCACTATCGACAGGGGAGACCACTGTGTTCGGAGTATGGCTCCGGGGCATCATCCTGCATCTGTAACAGTGATTTGAGCAGCAGTTGGCTCCACAGAGGTTCGATGAAGAGTTATAGATCCGAGCCAGGCACCCCGACCGACTCCAAACGAACGTCGTTTTCGACTTTATTGATGTCAAGCGAGAGTTCATTGGAGAGTTCTGATGAAAGTTGGTACTGCCTCGGTGCCAATGATGATCGTGTGTTGGTTAGAAGCAGGCCAGTTGATGACCTGTAACAAATCTGTCCTCATGCTAGACACAGTGGACCTACGTCTGGAGCTATGATCTGGGATGCGAATTCGTGGGACAGCAGGAGCGCCGGCCGGAGTGGCCGTGCGGTTATAGGCGCTACAGTCTGGAACCGCGCGACCGCTACGGTCGTAGGTTCGAATCCTGCCTCGGACATGGATGTGTGTGATGTCCTTCGGTTAGTTAGTTTTAATTAGTTCTAAGTTCTAGGCCACTGATAACCTGAGAACTTAAGTCGCATAGTGCTCAGAGCCAGAGCACAGAGCTCAGAGCACACTCGTGATTATCCCACGTACCCTGACTGTAAACTTGTATGTCAGCCTGGTGATTCGACCTGTTGTGCTATTATTCATGAACAGTGTTCCAGAGGGTGTTTCCGAACAACATATTGCTTGCTGACATACCGCTGTTGTAACCCAGTACGCTCTACCGACTGTCGACATGTTGCCTGCTTGATCACCAGATTTGTCTCGAATCGAGCACATACGAGACATCACCGGAAGACAACTCCAGCATTGCCCAGAAACGGCATTAACAGTCTCCGTCCCTGTATTGACCGACCAAGTGCAGCAGACACGAAAGTTGATCTCACAAACTGACATCTGGGACCTGTACCACACAATGCATGCACGTCTGTATGCTTGCATTCAACAGTTTGTTAAAGTACTAGCATTTCACATTTGCAATGGCTTATGTCTCGCTTCCATTAACCCCCGTTCTTACAGTGTTAATCATTTCAATGTTCCTGAAATTTCATTTTTGTAAATTAATTATGATTTGGTATTGCGATTTCTCTTCCGTAAACGTATCAATGCTCACAATTCGTCCCCTTTTATACCGCTTTCTCCTGTTTCAGCCCAACGTAGCCTAATGCTCCGTCTTATACTCTCAACAACTTCTGGTTCTTTTACTATGAACAAGTTCCACCTCCTTAGTTTCCTTCTTTTTTTCAATTTCTTCGGTTTTAATATGTGGTTTATAACAAATGAATTATGGTCTGGGGCCGCCACTTACTCCCACATGTCTTACAGTTTAAAATATACTTTACGAATCTCTCTCCTACCATTGTATAATGAATATGAAATCTTTCAGAGTCCCCAGGTCCCTTTCGTCCATTTTTGTTGTGCTGTGTGCAGAGTAATACCAAGCGGCTACCTATTTCATCACTGCTCTCCCCCGTACGAAGTTCTTTTTCTCTTCCCATTTCTAGTGCCGAATTCCAGTAACCCATAACAATTACAACATCCTCTATCTGAATAATTTCTTTTATCTCATCACAAATTCTTTCAACCTCTTATCATCTTCAGAGATTACTGAGATGTAACTCGTACTGCTGTGGTGAGTGTTGGCTTCGTGTCTATCTTGGCTACGATAGTGCTTTCACTATGCTGCTGATGTCCACGTACATAAGTGAGTGGTCAATACGAGTATCTGCCACACTTGTGATCCGGGCAGCAACCCAGTACTGCTATGGTGTTTTATTTGCTGGGAGGATTCCAATGGGGTGCACAGAGACTAGTGATGCCCCTGAGGAGCTACATTACCAAGTAGTGGAGGCACTTGGTTTGCTAGCCCGTCAACGGCCGGGAGAGTAGTGTGCTGACCACTCTCCTCCATAGTGCACCGTTGACGGGACATGGCATGGAGCTAACCAGGACCGAGTGACCCGTCTATAGCCAAAAATGTGGTGCTTTCATTTTTGCATTTTGCATTTTTGCATAGCGCGACGTAGTTTTATTTTTCTGTCTATTTATACATTTTTATTCACTTATTTAGCGTTATCAGATTAAGGCCTTCAGACCCACTACTAAATCGGATTAACTTTTCACACATTTTCTTTCATAGTACACACATAAAGAAGTTTTGCATCACCCCGGTTCCCAGAAATCCTGAAGATAGTCGTTGACAGTCGATATTGTATTACAGACTCAGTCCCTTTGACTGTCCAGAGCTGACACTAAACCCGCTCAAAGATATATACAACCATGCATGAGCAGAGGGGGGTCCGACAACCGATCAGTTCCAGTCATTCCACCGTCCTGGAAGTACACGACTCGTGTTGTCTGTAGTTAAACCCTGCCTAAACGGTCAATACCGCGGTTCGATCGCGTCTACATTGTTACTTTGTGCCAGGAAGGGCTCTCAACAAGGGAAGTGTCCAGGCATCTCAGTGCGAACCAAAGCGATGTTATTCGGACGTGGAGGAAATAGAGACAGGAACTGTCGATGATATGCCTCGCTCAGGCCGCCCAAGGGCTACTACTGTAGTGGATGACCACTACCTACGGCTTATGGCTCGGGGGAACCCTGACAGCAACGCCACCATGTTGAACAATCCTTTTCGTGCAGCCACAGGACGTCGTGTTACGACTCAAACTGTGCACAGTAGGTTGCATGATGGACAACTTCACTCCCGACTTCCATGGCGAGCTCCACCAACATGCCGAATGGACCACTCAGGTTTGGCATCACGTTCTCGCATATGCCTTCAACCAGACAATCGTCGGAATCCAGTTTGGAGGCAACCCAGTCAGGCTGAACGCCTTAGACAGAATGTCTAGCGAGTGCAGCAAGCTGGAGGTTCCCTGCTCTTTTGGAGTGGCATTATATGTGGGGCCGACGTACGCCGCTAGTGGTAATGGAAGGAGTCGTAACGGCTGTACGATACGTGAATGCCATCCTCTGACCGATAGTGCAACCATATTGGCAACATATTGGAGATACATTCGACTTCATTCAGGATTACGAAATCGCTCGACTAGAGTGGCCAGCACAATCTCGTGACATGAACACTGTAGAACATGCCCGGGATAGATTGAAAAGGGCTGTTTATGGACGACGTAACTCATCAACCACTCTGAGGGATCTACGACGAATCGCCGTTGAGAAGTGGGGCAATCTGGACCAACAGTGCCTTGATGAACTTGCGGATAGTATGTCACCACCAATACAGGCATGCACAAATGCAAGAGGACGTGCTTCTGGGTATTAGAGGTACTGGTGTGTACAGTAATCTAGGTCTCGCTGTATGGTCGTACAACGTGCAATGTGTGGTTTTCATGAGCAGTAAATGTTTATGTTCAGTTCTATTCCAATTTTATGTACAGGTTCCGGAATTCTCGGAACGGAAGTGATGCAAAACTTTTTTTTTTTTTTGATGTGCGTAGTTACTTAAGAAATTACAGTCATGTTAATATAAAGAACTGCTATAAAATGGTTTTAATAAAATTATAAAATGAATGGATTTTGTAAAGACAATGTATAACTACTGACTAAGAAGTAAAGCGTTAAGTATGCGTCGAAGATGGACTGATTGCCATACACTAGCCACAAAAATATCTGAGAACTAAGAGTCAAAAGGAAATAGCACGAAAGATCGAGTTGATAATCATCAGGGCGTGAGGTCGGGACATGCCCCTTACCTGTTGTTTTTGTTGCACTCTGTTCTTCGTATCTTATAGTCTTAGCTCTTGTACTGAAAAATATGCTGGAAACTGATATTATGAAGGATAATTCCAAGTTATGAAAACCCGCACAACAGATCACTTTTTAATAGTGGCTCATCGCACTTTATTTGCGCTATAGCACTGTCGATGGCCAGTTTCAGTTTTACATACGACAGTTCAAACAGGTAGAGATGCGCATCTCTTCCTTCATAAACATATACGGAAGTGAACTAAATCTACTGTTTTGAATCACAGACAAAGCCTTTGATTGAATTTCAGAATGGCGTAATGTACAGTGACATAAATGTGAAGGCAACAGTGGACACAAAATGATTTGTATTAAGATCACCATCATTAATAACACTGTCCAGTAAATAGTAGTCACAGACTTTTAATTAAACACACATGATATTAACCCCAACGCTTGCCTATCGCAGACTCTGACGCGAACCGGCCTGGAGATGTTACTCAATTACTCGCCGGCAACAGACTGCCGATTTTCGGGGAGGGTTGACTATTTAAAGGCAGGTGCAAGAATATGACGCTAATTCCAAAACTACTTCATGTTATGGAATTCAGTTAGTTTAGATGTTAATATTCCGCATGGGCTCTAAGAGTTCACTATTATCTGGTTTACGACAAATGTTCCAGTTTAGTAGATTATTAAACTTATATGGAACACTATTCTTCATCCGTCATCTGAAATTCCTATTTACGTCAATGGAATAAATCGTTTATGATCCAAAATTATTCAAATATTTAATTATGACTGAATTAATTACTGACGTATGTTTCCTAATTCAGAAGAATTACAGCAATAAAAATATGCCGTCAAAGTTCGGAATCTTATAGGCATTAAATTAAAATAGGCGATTGAAATTATGTTGGGCCGATCTTTTAATATCAATGATTTCATAAGTTAATTAATTTCAGACAATTGGAATTGTGGCCTCAGGAAGCTGGGATTATCCACACTTGGTTACTTAAAAAAAACAAACAGCTTACTTACTTTTTTCCACCTGTCTTGTATTGATTTGAGTGTCCTTTAAAGCTGTCAAAATCGTTCAGCGATTTTTCTTTAAAGGACTTATATGCTACCAAAAAATGTAAGGCTGACTAACTGAAATTACTGTTAAGAATCTTAGATCTTTAACCTACTAATCCTTCTTCCGCTTGAAACGTTACTTCTTATGTAGGTCATTTTCGAAACTTGCTCCAATGTTCTCTTTTCTCTTGTAGCATATCCCTTATGCATTTCTGATATGTGTTTCATTCCTTGTTATATCTACGAATGCAAGGAAATTCGTTTGTAAGTCAGACATGCTTTTTCTCATTCTGTGTTACACTGTTTGCAAGTATCAGAGAATCTGAAAGCAGCTGCATGACTGAGAAGAGATCCAAGGACTGCAGTGGCTACTTATCCTATTGAAGACCTTCAAGTCAGATGTCACTTGGTAGACTGAACATCGTAAATATCGTCGACTTTGAGACTAAGATGTGCTTTATATAATTATAAATAATGAGTGAGCCATACGCAAAGCAAGTAAAATTCAGTGATGAAAGTCTAAAATGGGTCTGCGTGAATTTATCCATAACAAATCGAATATGTACTGTCATAAAGTGCAAGCATCCTGTGGTAAATGATCCCAAACAGTATCCTGCCATATGTCTCCTGCCTTTACCAACAGTGTACGGGAGCTAAATCGACCACTTAAGATAAAAGGTCTCACTAGTCTGTAAATTCCTATTACCCAACTTGGATGAGGATAGGGAAATGTGTGTGTATGTAAATGTCCTGCTTTAGAGGAAACCGGTCAGCCGGCAAGATCCGGGCAGTTCCAGAGAATTGGACTACTGGTAGTTGTGAGCTCAAATTTTAGGTGTTTTGTGGGGATGCATTAGAAACATGGCTGTCGAGGAAAGAAGACAGGTGTGCATTCTGTGTGCATACCTAAGTGAGTGATCCCGGATGTGGAACGGGTCCTTCCGCGTGCCATGAAGAGCACAGGTTGCAGCGAACTGCTGATAGTGGTTAATTTTGTTACTAATTGTAGTGGCGTGGCAAGACAGCCAAGCCACTCGGAGGTAGCCGAAAAGCACGCGTTAAGCTCACGCAGACTGGCGTGAGGTCTGGAACAGGTCAGAGAAATAAGACTAGCAAAACAGGAGGTACTGGTAGAATACTTAACTTTAATCCACAATAGGTGTACATCTCTCTTGACTGTACATAATTTCCATTTCAATATACACTGGTAATGGCGCCTTGCTAGGTCGTAGCAAATGACGTAGCTGAAGGTTATGCTAACTATCGTCTCGGCAAATGAGAGTGTATTTGTCAGTGAACCATTGCTATGAACGTCGGCTGTACAACTGGGGCGAGTGCTCGGAAGTCTCTCTAGACCTGCCGTGTGGTGGCGCTCGGTCTGCAATCACTGACAGTGGCGACACGCGGGTCCGACGTATATTAACGGACCGGGGCCTATTTAAAGGCTACCACCTAGCAAGTGTGGTGTCTGGCTGTGACACCACACTAATGATAAAGGGAGTCGGCCCGGTTAGCCTTGCGGTCTAACGCACTACTTTCCGGGCGGGAAGGCATGCCGGTCCCCGGCACGAATGCACCCGGCGGATTAGTGTTGAGGTTTGGTGTGCCCCCTAGTCTATGGATGGCATTTAAGGCTGTTTTCCATCTGCCTCGGCGAATGCCGGTTGGTTTCCCTTATTCCGACTCAGTTACACTATGTAGGCCATTGCTGCACAAACACTTTCTCTACCTACGCGTACACCATAATTACTCTAACATGCAAACATTGGGATTACACTCGTCTGGTGTGAGACGTTCCTGGGGGAGGGAGGGGGGGCAGGTCAGGTCCACTGGGGGCTGAACCGCACAGTAAACCTGGGTTCGGTGTGGGGCGGCGGGGGGGTGAGTGGACTCTGTAGCCTGCTGTGTGGTTGTGAACAACTGAGGGCTACAGTGGGGACGAAGCCTCTCCGTCGTTTCTAGGTCCCCAGTTCCAGAGAATACAATACAATGATAAAGGGAGAGCTCAGCATCTGTAGCATCGACGTCATCACTGATTGGTGACCTTTGGTACTGAACCGAATGTGGGGTTTGAATCACAGGCTCAGACAGTTTTGCGAACGTCAGGGCCGCAGATTATCGCGTATTTTTTTTGAATGAATTAAATTGAATACCGTTTCATACAATGGCAACTTTGCCGTTATTCCCATAGTATGAAATGGTTTTGAAAGTACTCTTTTCTGTTTGTTAAAAGCCACGGCTAATTTTTCTCAGGGCGCTATCGCCTGAAATACCATACGTGTCCCAACGTGAAGACATCCGTCTTACTAACGATGGATTAAAAGTCGTAATTTAATATTACGCGATAATCCACTTATACAATGCTTAATAATTTTTTCTGTGAGGCTGATGCTCCAGGATAGCTGCGTATGTGCAATGCCAGTGTAAGCATTTATAGATATTAGTATTAATAAAAAAACTGTACCTCTGGCCTACTATGAATTGGAAAATATTACAAGACGCCGTTTTCCGTTTATTGAGATTATTCTTTTTAATACTTTTAGCATTAAATTACTGTTAAAAGAACTTACATAATTTATGTCATCAATGGCGTCGCTACAATAATGAGCCTACACAAAATGGCCAGTGCAACATTTAATTATTTTTAATGCAGTTCTATCTGTTTTAATTATTCGGGAGTTGAGTCTGGTTTGAAACTTTCTTTGCTTTTTGCGTTTAATTTGATTGGGAAACTGTTGAGATTGAACTTAACATATACATGGATGGACATGAGAAATGAAAGGTTGCAATAAATTTTTCATCTCTGATTATTTCTTTACCTATGAAATATTCTGTTGCAGATTAATAAAAATGTATTTCCTTGAATATTCCAAAATAATTACTCAAGTTATACCTTTATTGAAGTACTAAAGAAGTTTGTGCAAGAATGAAAATACTATTGTCCATCGAACTTAGCAAACATTTTCACGTTGCAGTGGATTTTTCTTACTGGATATAACCCGACTAGCTTTGAAGCATAAGACTATCTCTACTATATGAAAATGTTTTCTTTTTTACATTGCTAAGCTCTCATGAAAATTATCCAGTTTTAAATACCCTTTACGATATGTTCAGAATTTATCACTTTTTTTAATGAAAATTTACAATTTACAAAAGCTGCAGCTTGTATCCACCTGTGAATGCACAAGATAAAATGTACTACTCTCTTTTTATTCTGCGTCTGGAATGCTGTGAAAAGAAGCACTTTATTATTTTCGTTCACCTCTACCTGTACCCTTTTTAGGATGTGGTCGTTATAGCGATCGTATATTTAAATATGCCGCTGCTGCAGACTGCTCGCTCGCTGCGCAGCTCCGCACTGCCAGCGATATCCAATAAAATGCTGAAATTTCTTAAATAAAATGGGCAGTAATTATGACAAACAGATTTTACTAGATAAATATATTTTAACAGAAACAATTTAAATCTTTGCACACCTTTTACAATCCCAGCTTCAAATTGCGTCGATCATCGACTTATGACAAATGAAGACTACGTAAGAGCCTAATGCAACGTCACGGGTTCCTTTCCCATTCAGTCCGTGCAGAAGACAAGCGATTCTATTACAATATATTACCTACTTCTATCTTAACTGATTCTTATACGGTCTTTGTCATTTTGATTACATATCGTATCTTCTGTGGCGATTTTCACATCCTCCGCCACAAATAGTATTTCACACTCTTTGAATAAACATTTATAATAGCAAAATTCATAATTATCGTTTTCCTCACAAAATTAAGTCTCCTTTTGAAATTCAATTAACATAAATACATATAAATTATTTGTTACAGTGAGCATTATAGATCGAAATGTTCTTTTAACTTTCACTTTGGATGCGTGCTGCCAGAGAACGTTACATATTACGTACTGAATCATACGCAGGATAGGTACTCACTACTAACGAAAACATATTATACAATTATTAATTTCATATATATTAAACAAAATTCTATTACTACTACAGTTACAGACCGTGAACAATTAGCGTCCTTCAGCTGGAACATCAGAATCGATAAGATCATGAAACAAAAAATACGCTCATTCTTCTAGTATAAAAGGTCAAAGATAATAATAATTGCGATTCTAAGAGCGCAAAATAGCGCTTCTCCATTGTTGAGTATCGACGACTGATTTATACTCTTTTTTACCGGAGGCTTTTCTACAAGATCCCTCGACTTGGGCCATAGGATGGTGGTGCTCATGTTCTGCTTACTAGGTCAGGGGTCCACCACACACAAGAGACGAATCCCCGAGTAGGTGGGACTGTGTGGAGTGAACTAACAGGATTTTTATGTCAGAGTGTCCCTGCAAAGAACAAAAAGAGTTGTAACCTCAAAGGTTGCAGGGCAAGGGCAAGGGCAAGGGCTGACCTAGGAGCCATAGGTATTATGGTAGTAGATTATTGTAGCTGCGTTGGGAAAGAACCAGAGTTGCAGCCGCTAATAGAAAGCACTAAAGCACAAATCGTTACAGGTACTGAAAGCTGGTAAAAGCTGGAGATAAATTCAGCCAAAATTTTTACGAAGGACCTGACGATGTCTGAAAAGAGAGGTTAAGTACAATTAGTGACGGCGTGTTTGTTGCTGTTAGAAGTAATCTACCCTGTAACGAAATTGAAGTAGATAGTTGAGAGTTAGTATGGGTAGAGTCTATACTTGACAACCAAAATAAATAAAAGATTATTTCCTTTACGGAACTCCTAACTCAAATGATGCAGTTGCTGAACAGTTCAAGGAAGACATGAGTCTCATTTCAAGCCACAAAATTATACATGATGGCGACTTCGGTCTCCCCTCGATATGTTGCCGAAAGTACATGTTTATAGTCGGTGTTAGACATAGAACATCATCGAAAGTGCTAAATACTTTCACTGAAAATCATTTTCAGGAAGTACTTCAGGAGCCCGCTCGAGGTGTAAATGGATATGAAAACGTACTTGACCTCTTACCGACAAACAATCCCGAGCAAATACGCAGCATTATGACAGACAAAAAGGTCGTTGTAGACTGACTAAACACCGTAACATCTAAATCCAAAAAAATTTACCTATTTAAAAAGGAGATAAAAACTGCCTTGACGCGTTCCTCACAGACATTCTACACTCCTATCAAACTGTCTATGTAAGTGTAAACAAGATGTGGCTTGAATTCAGAGCAATAGTATTGACTGAAATTGAGAGTTATATTCCATGTAAATTAATAATTCGTGGTACTGACCATGCATGGTACGCAAAACCGGCCAGAACACTGTTGGAGAAGCAACGGTAAAAGCGCACCACATTTAAAAGAACGCAAATTCCACAACATTAGCGAAGTTTCACAGAAGGTCGAAACTTAGTGTCAACTTCAATTCGAGATGGTTTCAACAGTTTCCGCAACGAAACTCTGTTTAGAAATCTGGCAGAAAATCGAAAGAGATTCTGTTTGTGTGTGAAGTACACGGCGCTATAAATACCTTGGCTCTGTAATGGCAATGGTAGTGTTACGATGACAGTGACACTAAATCGAAGTTACCGAAACCGTTTTCAGAAATTCCTCCATCTAAGAAGTAAATATTACAGAATGCGAAACAAGAACTACTGCCAAAACGAGTAACCTAGAAATAGATATCCTTAGTGAAGTCAGATAACAAACCATCTTCATTTATTTAATACAGGCATGCTTCCGATACACATAGTGTACCATGAGATTCTTTTCAGAGTGTGCTGATACAGTAGCATCTTTCTTATTGTCATATTCACTGAAGAGCCAAAGAAACTGGTACATCAGCCTAATATCGTGTAGGGCCCACACAAGCACGCAACCGTGCCACATCACGACGTAGCATGGTCTCGACTAATGTCTTACGTAGTTTTGGAGGAGATTGACACCATGAATCTTGAAGGGCTCTCCATAAATCCCTAAGAGTGGAGATCTCTTCTGAACAGCACGTTGCAAGGCATCCGAGATATATTCAATAATGTTGATATCTGGGGAGTTTGGAGGCCAGAGGAGTGTTTACGCTCAAATGGCGGTCCTGGAGCCACTCTGTAGCGATTCTGCACGTGTGGGGTGTCACATTGTGCTGATGGAATTGCCCAAGCAGTCGGAATGCACAATGGACATGAATAGATACAGGTGATCAGACAGGATGCATACGTACAGTCGTATCTAGACGTCTCAGGGCTCCCATATCAACCGAAATGCACACGTCCAACAGCATTACAGATCCTCCACCAGCATGAATAGTCCCCTGCTGACATGCAGGGTTCATGGATTCATGAGGTTGTCTCCATATCCGTACATGACCATACGCTCGATACAATTTGAAACGAGACTTGTCAGACCAGATAACATGTTTCCAGTCATCAACAGCCCAATGTCGGTGCTGATGGACCCAGGCGAGGCGTAAAGCTTTGTGTTGTGCAGTCATCAAAGGTACACGAGCGGGCCTTCTGTTCCGAAAGCCGTATCGATAATGTTTCGTTGAATGGTTCGCACGCTGACACTTGCTGATGGTCCAGCACTGACATTTGCAGCAATTTGCGGAAGGGTTGCTTCTGTCACGTTGAACGATTCTCTTTTGTCGTCGTTGGTTCAGTTCTTGCAGGATCTTTTTCCGCAGGCAGATGTATCGGAGATTTGATATTTTACCGGATTCCTGGTATTCACGGTACACTCGTGAAATGGTCGTACGGGAAAATCCCCACTTCATCGCTACCTCGGAGATGCTGACCCTCATCGCCCGTGTGCCGACTATAACACCAGGTTGAAACTCATTTAAATCTTGTTAACCTGCCGTTGTAGCAGCAGTTACCGACCTAACAACTGTGCCAGATACATAGGCGTTGCCAACCGCAGCGCCGTATTCTGCCCGTTTACATATCTCCAGATAAATTATATAATGGTAAGACAGAGATTCAGGAACCAGGTTTTAAACTGTAGGACATTTCCAGGGGCAGATGTGGACTCTGACCACAATCTATTTGTTATGAACTGCAGATTAAAACTGAAGAAATTGCAAATTTGAGGAGATGGGACCTGGATAAACTGAAAGAACCAGAGGTTGTAGAGAGCTTCAGGGAGAGCAATAGGGAACGATTGACAAGAGTGGCAGAAAGAAATACAGTAGAAATTGAATGGGTAGCTTTGAGAGATGAAATAGTGAAGGTAGCAGAGGATCAAGTAGGTAAAAAGACGCGGGCTAATAGGAATCCTTGGGTAACAGAAGAGATATTGAATTTAATTGATAAAAGGAGAAAATATAAGAATGCAGTAAATAAAGCAGGCAAAAAGGAATACAAACGTCTCAAAAATGAGATCGACAGGAAGTGCAAATGGCTAAGCAGGCATGGCTAGAGGACAAATGTAAGGATGTAGAGGCACATATCACTAAGGGTAAGATAGATACTGCCTACAGGAAAATCAAAGAGACCTTTGGAGAGAAGAGAACCACTTGTATGAATATCAAGAGCACAGATGAAAACTCAGTACCAAGCATAGAAGGGAAAGTAGAAAGGAGGAAGGAGTATATAGAGGGTCTATACAAGGGCGATGTTATTGAGGACAATATTATAGAAATGGAAGAGAATTTAGATGAAGATGAAATGGGAGATATAATACTGCGTGAAGGGTTTGACAGAGCACTGAAAGATCTAAGTCGAAACAAGGCACCGGGAGTAGACAACATCCCATTAGAGCTAATGACAGCCTTGGGAGAGCGAGGCCTAACAAAACTGTATCATTTAGTGAGCTAGATATATGAGACAGGCGAAATACCCTCAGACTTCAAGAATAATATAGTAATTCGTATCCCAAAAGAAAGCAGGTGTTGACAGATGTGAAAAGTACCGAACTATCAGTGTAATAAGCCACGGCTGCAAAATACTAACGCGAATTCTTTACAGACGAATGGCGAAAATGGTAGAAGCCGACCTCGGGGATGATCAGTTTGGTTTCCACAGAAATGTTGGAACACGTGAGGCAATACTGAGCCTACGATTTATCTTAGAAGCTAGATTAAGAAAAAGCAAACCTACGTTTCTAGAATTTGTAGACTTAGAGAAAGTTTTTGACAATGTTGACTGGAACACTCTCTTTCAAATTCTAAAGGTGGAAGGGGTAAAATACAGGGAGCGAAAGGATATTTACAATTTGTACAGAAACCAGATGGCAGTTATAAGAGTCAAGGGAAGCTGTGGTTGGGAAGGGAGTGAGGCAGGGTTGTAGCCTATCCCCGATGTTATTCAATCTGTATATTGAGCAAGAAGTAAAGGAAACAAAAGAAAAGTTAGGAGTAGGAATTAAAATCCATGGAGAAGAAATAAAAACTTCAAGGTTCGCCGATGACACTGCAATTCTGTCAGAGACAGCAAAGGACTTGGAAGAGCAGTTGAACGGAATGGACAATGTCTTGAAAGGAGGATATAAGATGAACATCAACAAAAGCAAAACGAGTATAATGGAATGAAGTCGAATTAAATCGGGTGATGCTGCCGAAATTAGATTAGGAAATGAGACACTTAAAGTAGTAAAGAAGTTTTGCTATTTGGGGAGCAAAATAACTGATGATGCTCGAAGTAGAGAGGATATAAAATGGATACTGGCAATGGCAAGGAAAGCGTTTCTGAAGAAGAGATATTTGTTAACATCGAGTTTAAATTTAAATGTCAGGAAGTCGTTTCTGAAAGTATTTGTATGGAATGTAGCCATGTATGGAAGTGAAACGTGGAAGATAAATGGTTTAGACAAGAACAGAAGAATGCTGAAGATTGGATGGGTAGATCACATAACTAATGAGGAGGTACTGAATAGAGTTGGAGAGAAGTGAAATTTGTGGCACAACTTGACCAGAAGAGGGGATCGGTTGGTAGGGCCTATTCTGAGGCCTCAAGGGATCACCAACTTAGTACTGGAGGGCAGCGTGGAGGGTAAAAATCGTAGAGGGAGACCAAGTGATGAGCACACTAAACAGATTCAGAAGGATGTAGGTTGCAGTAGCTACTGCTAGATGAAGAGGCTTGCACAGGATGGAGTGGCATGGAGATCTGCATCAAACCAGTCTCTGGACTGAAGATCACCACCACAACAACAACAACAACAACATAACTCTGTATTTGAATACGCATGCCTATACCATTTTCTTTGCTGCTTCGATGTATTAGACGTATTTTACTTGATTTCTGTGTGAGTAAATCTTGATAAGTTGCTTAAAGCGTCGGAAGATACGTACAATGGAATTTAGTTCAGGATGAAAGCGTGATGTTAGTATCTGTTTAATGCCATGTTCATGCAGAAATGTTCTCCATGGATTATCCGACAGCAATGCAGCAGGATTGCCAACTGTTGGTGTATATCTGTTAACTATTCTTTTAATGATCCGTCATTCTGTGGAAGACTTTGTAGCCTAAAGTTTAACGAAAGTGTTGTATAGTTCTAATACATACTTAACTCCACCTGTAGGTGAGAACAAAGGTACTGTGACGTATACTGAAACGAGCTGTAGTGGTATTATAGGATGTAACACTGTACAACAGCACTTTTTTATGGATTTATCTTTTTGACATACAAGGCATGTTTTAAGCAACAGCTGTATGCATCTTCTCATGCTTAGCCTTAATACTTTTCTGATACATTTAGATATGCCATAGTCCCCAAACATTATGTGTGTACCACATCCTCACACGCAACTGGAACACAAATGTACCATGTGTCAGTTCGTGTACCATATCTATAAAGTAGAACATCATTCTGTATTCCGTAGTGATATTTTAGATTTTCTATACGATTTTGTGAAAGTAGTGTTACCTTATACCAATACTGGTCAGCATTCTCAAAAGCAGCCATATTTCTACACATATCTGAGTAATATTGGCGATAGTTGCTGTCCGCGAGTAAAAAATAGTAGTCAGTGGATTGTTCTATGAGGTCTGTGTAATCTGGGAAACATTGTGAAAGTTATGACAGAACATCTACTATGATGTTCTCTCTTCCTGGAATGTGAATGATCTAAAAATTCCACATTTTTCCTGTCTTCCATCGTTACTCAGTTACCTCAAAATGCTTGATGTTATATTCTGTCTTTACACCTAAATGAGAGGCAGTTTGCTTTTTGCCATATGAACATAAGCCAAAAATGCTTTAAGCTGTTTTTTTTTATGCTGGGATAAGGAAAATTCTTTATTGCATTGATGTTTTCCGGACCTGATATTATCCCTGTAGAAGAGTTATATGCCCAAGAAACCTAATTTTATGCCTCACACACTTCCACCTTTGTAGAATCACTGTAATCCCTGCTTCAGAAAATTCTTGTAGTGTCTTTTCTAACAAATCTTCAAGTTCTTCCCAGGTGTGGGTGGCTAGTAATAAATCATCAACGTATAATGTAACTCTGTCTGGTAGTTCAGACACTAAATCAGTATTTAAGGCTGTAACCTAAACGTCTGAACTCACTTTTAGACCAAGTAGTAGCATGCCAAATTGCTAACTTTTTCCTCGAAGTATAATGTCAATGTATTTCCTTGATCCCTTATCAGACGTATGTACCAGTACAAACTTCTCAACACTGTTCTGTGAGGTGTTTAACTACATGGAACTTCTGCAACTGTTCATAAAAGTTTTCAAGTCGTGTTCTTACAGGAATCTTATTACCGGGCCTCACATCTAAAACTAGGTGTAAGCTTCTATAAGACTTTGCCACAGTTAATAGTGAAGTGCAAGAAGCAGACATTAAATACTTAGTCATTCGCCTTTCAAGAATTTTGTTTATCTCATTTACGACCGCTGCCCTCTTGGTTCGTAGGATGAAATACGTGTTATGATAATGGATCTCATGGGAGTGAATTTCCATTTCATTAAGGAAAGGCAAACCTACGTTTCTAGCATTTGTAGACTTAGAGAAAGCTTTTGACAATGTTGACTGGAATACTCTCTTTCAAATTCTAAAGGTGGCAGGGGTAAAATACAGGGAGCGAAAGGCTATTTACAATTTGTACAGAAACCAGATGGCAGTTATAAGAGTCGAGGGACATGAAAGGGAAGCAGTGGTTGGGAAGGGAGTAAGACAGGGTTGTAGCCTCTCCCCGATGTTGTTCAATCTGTATATTGAGCAAGCAGTAAAGGAAACAAAAGAAAAATTCGGAGTAGGTATTAAAATTCATGGAGAAGAAATAAAAACTTTGAGGTTCGCCGATGACATTGTAATTCTGTCAGAGACAGCAAAGGACTTGGAAGAGCAGTTGAATGGAATGGACAGTGTCTTGAAAGGAGGATATAAGATGAACATCAACAAAAGCAAAACAAGGATAATGGAATGTAGTCTAATTAAGTCGGGTGATGCTGAGGGAATTAGATTAGGAAATGAGGCACTTAAAGTAGTAAAGGAGTTTTGCTATTTGGGGAGCAAAATAACTGATGATGGTCGAAGTAGAGAGGATATAAAATGTAGGCTGGCAATGGCAAGGAAAACGTTTCTGAAGAAGAGAAATTTGTTAACATCCAGTATTGATTTAACTGTCAGGAAGTCATTTCTGAAAGTATTCGTATGGAGTGTAGCCATGTATGGGAGTGAAACATGGACGATAAATAGTTTGGACAAGAAGAGAATAGAAGCTTTCGAAATGTGGTGCTACAGAAGAATGCTGAAGATTAGATGGGTAGATCACATAACTAATGAGGAAGTATTGAATAGGATTGGGGAGAAGAGAAGTTTGTGGCACAACTTGACCAGAAGAAGGGATCGGTTGGTAGGACATGTTCTGAGGCATCAAGGGATCACCAATTTAGTATTGGAGGGCAGCGTGGAGGGTAAAAATCGTAGAGGGAGACCAAGAGATGAGTACACTAAGCAGATTCAGAAGGATGTAGGTTGCAGTAGGTACTGGGAGATGAAAAAGCTTGCACAGGATAGAGTAGCATGGAGAGCTGCATCAAACCAGTCTCAGGACTGAAGACCACAACAACAACAACAACAACAACTGGTATGTATTGATACTACCAGACCTGCTTCCACACACATGCACATGATTCTGTTAGTTCTACTTCTTGCAGTGGTTCGATAGTAACAGACTCCATGATTTTATTTTTTAGCTGATATTTACAGTTTGACTTCAGTGTGAGGGTGTGCCACTGATTTATGTTGTCTTCATATTAATAACTTTAGCCTTAATATCTGGCAATATTTACCATTGTCAACTTTCGTTTTTATTAAATATACTACGATCTTCCGATTACTGACGTTTAAAAAACATTTACCTGAAGAGAAATAGACTACTGCGTTCTTCTCTCATATACCAAGCTATTTATAACTGGGAATAGGTATTTTGTCGTTCCATTTCTTATTTCAATCTCCACCTGAATTCGAATCTTGACATTATATGATTTAACACCAATAACGTCAGTGATTTTACAGTTTTGTACAGTATATTTGGGTACTTTTGTGGCTTCACGAGCCTTATTGAACAAATTGGACGACATAATGCTCACATTGAAACAATGTCCATTACAACTGTAGTTGATATCTTTCTCATCATTGCATGTACATTGGCCTGGACATGCTCTTCATTCTGAAAACTGCGTTTAAAATGATCTTCAGTTAGTTTCTCCCTGATGTATGCATCATCAGTGTAACATAAAAATTACTGTATTATCTTCGTTGGCCCTGATCCACCCCACTACCAAATCTGAAAGTACAATGTGTCCGAATTCAGTTTGATGGCCATGAATTAGAAGGCCAAGGCTCTTCCGCCACTTTATGATTTTTACAACAAGGTTCTGTGTTCACCGATCGCCTTCAAAAGTAGAGTTTTCCCTAGGAATATCGTACATGTTATTATTATTCTGCATGGGTAGTTGGTTGCGAATTTCCACTTGGGAACTACCCCTAACGTTATTGTGGTTGTTATTATGGTTCAGCTAGTACCTATTACTGTTACTATAATATCCTGGATGATAGCAGTTATCATTCTGTTTCTTTTTATTTGAGTTTGGTGAACCACAATTAATCTGATGTGTATTACGTATGGGAAATAAACACGATCTCATCATATCATTTACGTGATTCTCTCTTGTTCCGCAATGGTTATACCGCTGGCCGTGCAGTGGAGAGAATTGTGCTGTACTGTTGTTGCTTTGACTGTTCAGTTTAGCGTCTTCTCGTATAAGGTCATGTGAGCCCAGCCCAGACATAAAATGTTCAAGATCGGTTTCGAATATAAGGACCTATTTGCTCCTGAGATCCAGGAGCAGCTTACCCTTCAATACTATTAGAATTTTCTAACTAGAATAGGTACATCCCAATATCGTGTTCCTTTTAGGTTCTTTTGAAAGTATCTGCGAAGGCTACCCTGTCTGCTGTTAAAGGGTTCTGGATTAGACATCTTTCTGGAGTCTTTGCCTGACACATTGAGACTGGTTGAAATGTCCCCTTAGAAAAATGAAGAATGACTGTGTTGCTAAACTTCTATGTTATTTGTTTTTAAACAGCTGAGTAAAACTCAGCGTACTCAAACAGTTTTCTCGTTACTTATTCTGATCATCACTAAACTGACACACAATATTTTTTAGCGCAGCACAATCTGACTTTCAAGAATCCCTACAAAAGAATGGCCCTGACTAACAATAACCTATACCTTTCATGAATCACTTACCTCACAAAAATCTTCATTACTCGAACTACTGCAATACAGCGAGCGCCAATACTACCAGCAAAATAAAAGATTCTAACAACTGAAGGCACTAACTATTGATAAGCATAGTTAGCAAATGAAAGATTTTAATAGAGAACAAACAATGTATTTACCTTAATAATGATCAGAATATATAGCAATTCATGACATCCATCTTTACAAATTTCCTTTTTCTGGCGGACACACGTCCAGATCGTCTACTTATAGTAACCTATCAAAACTCTGTGGCATCTCTCTCTCCACATCCACCATTGCTGGTGGCTCACCTCCAACTGCGCAACGCTACGAGCTGTTCACATCCAACTGCCCAACACTACAAAAGTGAATGTTCCAACAATGAGTCCAGCCAGCCACAGATTGCACACAGCGCACCCACCGATTTTCATACAGAGCACTACGTGGCGTTATCAACATAAAAACCTATGCAGCCAACTTACACGGTTATTAGCTAAAAATTATCACTCAAATTGGGCGTAATCTTGACTGACTTGAAGGGTGGCCTGTTATTTTATGGAACATAATGAAACGAATTCATTGTTGGTTGGCTCACGACGTCAGTAATACCACATTAATAGACTGAATGATAACAATAGGTTGAATACTATTTCTTTTCGGAGAGTTTTATCCAATGGGACAGTTGCAAATGAGATGCTGATTCCATCCCATACAGCGCAGTGCTGGGTGATACGACTGTGTGATTTAAATCATTGCCATATCCTCCCTCATATACTGCAGGACTAATGTTACCGTCTTCTACCTTAACAACAGATGGTGGTGAGTCAGTTACTTTGCTTTTAAGTATTTTAGCTGCTGCTGGATGCCATTGATCTGCGACGTAATATTTTCTTTCTACTATGGTAAGTCTTTGTTTAGCAGTGTTTTAATTTGGTTCAACTCCGTGTAAATTGCTTCTCCTGATTTGCCTCACTGAGATAATGCCTCATTCAATGCTCAACGATGTGCCGCACTTCTGAAATCCATGTTTCATTGATATTGGTTCCCTTACCTGAAATCCATGGAAAACAATCTTTCTCCAAACTTTGCCTTTTTGTGTCAAATTGAAGTTTAATTAGCGCCTTTCTCCACAGTGAAATTCTCTACTTTTCGATCTAGCTTGCTAACGAACTCTTTTATTTGTACTTGTTCATGTGACAATTGTTTAACTGTGTCAAACAGATTCTTGCACCCATTGTTATATGCAAATACTTCGGAACTTAATGCGCAGCACTGTAATGATTTTTTTTTACGTCAATCTTCATAGTACTTTGCTGCATTTTCAAATTCAATACAGTGGTGAAACTCTTTATTTGAGAATAAATTTCGTTGTAGGAGTCATAATATTAATGGATATTCCATTGCGAAATCCATCTTGTTTAGTTGAGATTTTGCTATGCATAGGTGATACTTCATTATGGAGTAATGACAGTGCAGACTTCATTATTTCCGCTACATCGCGAATTATTTAGGTAGTTGTTTCTTGTGCATGGCTGGTTCTGGGACTAACTAAAGAATTAACTTCTTAACTTTCAGCACGCAATTCAGTTTGTTAGCTGAAATACCTTCATCATATATTGCTGCATTAGCGAATTCTTCGAAATTCTATTTCATGTAGTGTTTTAGACAATTTCCACATCTTTACCATAACATACAAATTGACTGAAATCGCATATGGGAAATCATGTAATTAAAATTAATATCAGCTCACAAACAATTAATATTACAGATCAAGGGTATTCTGGCAGCACGACATTACTGAGCTGAAACGGAAATACATCACTGCGCCAATACGAGCAGTCATGACATGAAGTTAGAATTTTAGACACATTAGATTCATACTATTGTTGGAGCTAACTACTACTGTAAAACTTTAAAAATTTAATCTACCAAGCAATACTTGTTTTGGATGAGTACAGCCCATACATGAATCCACTCTATGTTCATGGAAAGATACACAGACAATGTGATCCTTACCTTTTCTTTTACAAGCAGATGTCAAATATTTTTTTACAAATTTTCTAGTTGTTCCAATTTATACAGTTTTGTTGTTTGTTCACAATAATTTTCATATATTTCTGGTTATCTTCTCTGGCCATTTGACAAATGTATTCTCCATGAAACAAAAACAAGAAAAGTTGCAACAATGCAACAATAATAAAGGTTGGTTGGTTTGGGGTATTCTAGGGACCAGACTGCGACGGTCATCGGTCCTGTTTTTCAAATACTAAAAATACCCACAGAGAATAAAAAAACGTTCAACAGAATAGTAGACAGACAACACAGAACAAGAGAAACGTAGATAAGGACCAGACAAAACGAAATAAAGTCACACAGTGTGTGACAGTGGTTGGCCGACCATAGGAACAAAAAAAGGAGAAGCCAGCCACCGAGAGCCACATTAAAAACTCAGTTTAAAATCGTAGGCCAAAGGCCTGAATCAACACAAAAAACATAACAAACACTCAAATTAAATGATAAAAACCCCATGCCCAAATAAAACGTAAATCTAAGCATGCCATGGCAGAGTCATCAGTTAAAAGGGAAGGGAGCGTATCAGGCAGCGCAAATGTCTGCCTGACCACAGCTAAAAGGGGACAGGCCAACAAAATGTGGGCCACTGTCAAAGCCGCCCCGCAATGACACAGACGAGGGTCCTCCCAACGCAGTAAATAACTGTGTCAGCCGGGTGTGGCCAATGCAGAGCCGACAAAGAACAACTGAATCTCTGTGAGTGGCTCGCATGGATGACCTCCACACATCCGTCGTCGCCTTGATAGGATTGTGCCATTCAGTGTCCCAAAGCGAGAGAACTTCGTGGCGTAAGACTGCCTGCAAATCAGACTCTGGGAGGCCAATATCCAGGGATGGTTTACTGGTGGCCTCTTTCGCCAGGCGGTCAACATTTTCATTGCCGGGTATCCCAACATGGCCGGGGGTCCACACAAAGACGACAGATCGGCCGCAATGGGCAAGAGTATGCAGGGACACCTGGATAGCCATCACCAAACGAGAACGAGGGAAACACTGATCAAGAGCTCGTAAACCGCTCAGGGAATCGCTACAGATAACGAAGGACTCATCTGACCAGGAGCGGATATACTCCAGGGCTCGAA
This sequence comes from Schistocerca piceifrons, assembly GCF_021461385.2. Taxonomy (NCBI): domain Eukaryota; kingdom Metazoa; phylum Arthropoda; class Insecta; order Orthoptera; family Acrididae; genus Schistocerca; species Schistocerca piceifrons. The sequence goes on from NC_060139.1 coordinate 671,780,322, forward strand.
AGATGGCGACCAGCTCAGCAATGTAAACGCTGCAGCCAGCCAGCAATGAACGTTGTTCGGAATGGTACCCTAGAGTTAGCGCATCACCGACATGACCAGCAACCATCGAACCGTCAGTGTAAAACACGCCAGAGCCATGATACGTGGCTAGGATGGAATAAAAGCGGCGGCGGAAGGCCTCTGGAGGGACTGAGTTCTTCGGGCCCCGTGCCAATTCGAGCCGAAGGCAAGGGCGAGGAACACACCATGGGGGTGTACGCAAAGGGTCCCAGAAAGGAGGTGGAACAGGGAAAACCCCAATCCCGGAGAGAAGCTCTTTGACGGGGATGGCGATCAGACAACCCGACTGGGGCCGACGTTCTGGGAGATGGACGACTGACTGCAGGAACAGGAGACGATAATTTGGATGCGGGCAACCTAAAAACGTGGGCAGCATAAGCAGCCAGTAATTTTTGGCGTCGTAACCGCAGTGGAGGGACACCTGCCTCCACAAGTATGCTGTCCACAGGGCTGGTCCGGAAAGCACCAGTGGCAAGGTGTATCCCGCTGTGGAGGATTGGGTCCAGCACCCGCAACGCAGATGGGGAAGATGAGCCATAAGCCACACTCCAATAATCCAGACGGGACTGGATTAACGCCTGGTAGAGCCGTAACAGGGTAGATCGGTTGGGGCTGCAGCGGGTGTGGCTCAAGCATCGCAGAGCATTTAGATGCCACCAACACATCTGTTTAAGCTGCCGAATATGAGGCAGCAAAGTCAACCGGGCATCAAAAACAACGCCCAAAAACCGGTGTGTCTCCACCACAGCAAGACGTTCGCCAGCAAGATAAAGCCGCGGCTCAGGGTGGACTGTTCGTCGCCGGCAAAAATGCATAACGCAGGTCTTGGCAGCCGAAAACTGAAAGCCATGCGCTACAGCCCAAGACTGCACCTTACAGATAGCGCCCTGCAGCTGACGTTCAGCAGTGGCAATGCCAATAGAGCTATAGTAAAGGCAGAAGTCGTCAGCATACAAGGACGCTGAGTCAGCCGTTCCCACCGCCGCAGCGAGCCCGTTAATTGCCATTAAAACCAGGCAAAGACTTAAAACAGATCCCTGTGGCACCCTGTTCTCCTGAACTCGGGAGGAACTAAGAGAGGCCGCGACTTGCACACGGGTGCGACAGAAAATTGCGGATGAAGATCGGCAGTGGACCCCGAAGACCCCAACCATGAAGTGTAGATAGGATGTGATGACGCCATGTCGTATCGTATGCCTTCCGCATGTCGAAAAACACAGCGACGAGGTGCTGACGGCGGGCAAAGGCTGTATGGGTGGCTGACTCCAGGCTCACCAGATTGTCGGCGGCAGAGCGGCCTTTACGGAACCCACCCTGAGACGGAGCCACAAGGCCCCGCGACTCGAGTACCCAACTCAACCGTCGGCTCACCATCCACTCTAGCAACTTGCAAAGAACGTTGGTGAGACTAATGGGGCGGTAGCTGTCCACCTCCAAAGGGTTCTTGCCAGGTTTCAAAACGGGGATAAGAATGCTTTCCCGTCATTGCGATGGAAACTCTCCCTCGGTCGAGGAGGCGCAGCTGGCAGTCCACTGAAAGTTGTTTCAGCATCTGACAGTGGATGCGATCTGGCCCAGGAGCTGTATCAGGGCAAGCGGCTAGGGCACTCTGAAATTTCCACTCACTGAATGGAACATTGTAGGATTCAGGATAGTGGGTGCGAAATGAAAGTCTCTGACGTTCCATCCGCTCTTTAATGGAGCGGAAGGCCAGTGGGTAATTGGCAGAAGCGGAATTCAGAGCAAAATGCTCTGCCAAGCGGTTGGCAATTACGTCGGAGTCAGTACAAACTGCTCCATTCACTGAGAGCACAGGGATGCTGACAGGGGTCCGATAGCCATAGAGGCTGTGGCCCAGACCTGCGATGGAGTGACATGGAGGCCAATGGTGGACACATACCGCTCCCAGCACTGCTGCTTGCGTTGGCGGATAAGGCGGCGGGCTCGCGCACGCAGCCGCTTGCAGGCGATAAGGTGTTCTATGGAGGGATGTCGCTTGTGACGCTGGAGCGCCCGCCGGCGATATTTAATCGCTTCAGCGATCTCAGGCGACCACCAAGGCACAGTCCGCCGCCGAGGGGACCCAGAAGAACGGGGAATGGCAGATTCTTCGGCAGTAACGATGCCAGTGGTGACCGAGTGAACCACCACATCAATGTGATTATTAGAGAGAGGCTCAATAGCGGCAGTGGAGGAGAACAAGTCCCAGTCAGCCGTATTCATAGCCCACCTGCAAGGGCGCCCAGTAGACTGACGCTGTGGCAGTGACAGAAAGATCAGAAAGTGGTCACTACCACACAGGTCGTCATACACTCTCCATTGAACAGACGGTAAGAGGCTAGGGCTGCAGATCGAAAGGTCGATGGCAGAGTACGTGCCATGCGCCACACTGAAGTGTGTGAAGGCACCATCATTCAAAATCGAAAGATCGAACTGTGACAATAAATGCTCAATGGTGGCGCCTCGACCTGTTGCCTCTGACGCACCCCACAGAGGGTTATGGGCGTTGAAGTCGCCCAGTAACAAGAAAGGTGGCGGCAATTGGGCTATCAGTGCAGCCAGGACATGCAGCGTGACATCACCATCCGGTGGAAGGTAAAGACTGCAGACGGTAACAGCCTGTGGCGTCCACACCTGAACAGCGACAGCCTCTAAAGGTGTTTGTAAAGGGACTGACTCGCTGTGAAGAGAGTGAAGGACATAGATGCAGACGCCACCAGACACCCTTTCATAAGCTGCCCGGTTCTTATAATAACCCCGATAGCCACGGAGGGCGGGGGTTCGCATTGCTGGAAACCAAGTTTCCTGAAGAGCAATACAGAAGAAAGGGTGAAGGCTGATAAGTTGTCAGAGCTCAGCTAGATGGTGGAAGAAACCGCTACAGTTCCACTGGAGAATGATATTGTCCATGTCTGAGAAAGGCGTGACGGGACTGGGAAAGCAGATTGCGCTGCTGGGTCAGTAGCTGCCTCTGATTGAGCACCTGTGCTAGTGCTGTCCATGGTGTCTGAGGGACCGGCGAGATCGAGGTCCTCAGTGGACGCCAGAATCTCCACCTCATCCTCAGACGCAGAGTTGGAATGTTGTGGTGGGACAGGTGCCACCGCAATGACAGGATGCTTGGGAGCCTTTTTCTTCGACTGCTTTGCATGCTGTGCCTTTGGTGGGTCTGGCTTTGGCCCCACTGGGTCAGTCTCAGGGATGGACAACGACCATGAAGCCCTACGACCAGCGACCGGTGGTTGCTTCAAAAATTTGCGGGTGTCCGCTTTGGCACTGGGCAAAGCCTGGGATGGCAGGGCCCCAAGGGACCCCTTCCAGACGAGTGTAGCCAGAGAAGTCTCACGATCCTCTGGCTGGGAAGGGGGAATTAATGTCCCCGATGGTTGGGGTGGTGTTGCTCCTGAAGTAGATGGAGCAGGAGCAACAAACGGGGAAGTGCCCCCCACAACCAAAGGGGCCGGTGCATTTGACATAGCTGAGAGGCAACAGCACGTGACGACATGGGAGAGGATCGTACCGGTGTTGCAGCAGTGGCATAAGTTGATGGCATTGGCACAGGATGTAGCCACTCATATTTCTGCTTAGCCTCTGGGTAGGTAAGGCGGTCCAGGGTCTTATATTCCATTCTCTTCCTTTCTTTCTGGAAAATGCTACAGTCCAGCGAGCAGGGGGAATGGTGTTCTCTGCAGTTAACGTAGACAGGAGGCGGGGCACATGGAGTATTGGGAAGAGAAGGACGACCACAATCTCGACACGTGATGCCGGAAGTACAGCAGGATGACATGTGCCCGAACTTCCAGCATTTAAAACACCGCATTGGAGGAGGGATATATGGCTTCACATCACAACAGTAAACTATCACCTTCACCTTTTCGGGTAATACATCACCCTCGAAGGCAAGATGAAGGCACCGGTGGCTACCTGATTATCCCTTGGACCCCAATGGACACACCGGACGAAGTGAACACCTCGTCGTTCTAGGTTGGCGCGTAGTTCATCGTCGGACTGCAGAAGAAGATCCCTGTGGAATATAATACCCTGGACCATGTTGAGACTCTTATGGGGCGTGGTGCTAACTGAAATATCCCCCAACTTGTCACAAGCGAGCAACGTCCGTGACTGGGCAGAGGATGCTGTTTTGATGAGTACTGACCCAGAGCGCATTTTGGACAAGCCCTCCACCTCCCCGAACTTGTCCTCTAAATGCTCCACAAAAACTGAGGCTTGGTTGGCATAAAAGATTCACCATCAACCCGCCTACAGACAAGGTACTGGGGTTTATAATCTCCACTGCTGTCTTTAGCCATGTGTTCCTCCCATGGAGTGGCCAGGGAGGGAAATGATCTTGGATTGTATTGCTTGCCGTTGAGGTTAGACCTCGATCGCTTAGAAACTGCTGGTGGAGGCCCACCACCGAGAGATGATGTACCATGCTTCATTGCGGGTCAGCCGCCTTGACGCCATCCACTCCGACCAGGGGCTCTCCCCATGGGCGCCACCCAACCACAGCAAAGACCACCTAGCAGGATGGCCTTTGCCGGGAATCCTGATGCCCCAGAGGGATAGGCATCTACTCCTTGGCATACGTGGGGAAGTAGCAGCTCAGGCATCAGCAGTGTGATCCCTGTGTAGTCAGGGGGCTACCACCAAGAGGATACATGACGACCCCACTACAACGGACTGGCTACCGTGTTGGATGTCAGGTGTCGAAATATCCATGTACATCACGAGGGCAAAGATGGAAGTGCACAATGGAGGGAATGTATGCTACCTGGAACACACTGCAGTGGATGTAGCCAGAAGCTCGCTGTAAGTCCACCTCCATGAAAATATTAGGTGTGCCAGATCTTAGGGCAAGATGGATTTAAGATGCACCACGTAAGGTGTCCTTCCCCAAATGGTACGCACTAACGGAAAATTTGGAAAGGTAGTAGTCAAACCACGTAGGGGACCATCACATTAAAGGCCGAAACAGTTGAGACTCCTTTTAGTCACCTCTTACGACAGGCAGGAGTATCGAGCGCCTATTCTTACCCCCGAACCCGCAGGGGGCGATAATAATAAAGTTCGGATATCATGTACATAAAATGTATATAAAATCTTCTCATGGGTGCCAGTATAACGTATTCCTCGAAAAGAGTAGTTACTGTGAAAGAAAATGCCAGAAGGTATTTATTCGAAGTTGGGATTAATCACAGTGCCCACAGCAGGTGTACGATAAAGAAATATGTATCATTAGAACATCAATGTCCAATAACATCATATATCCTACGCCAAAACGCCTCTATTACCTATTATTACAATCTTTTTTGGTGGCAGTAGGGTGCAGAGTTGTCATTGGGAAGCGAAAAATCACGGTGATGGTGGATTGTGAAAATATGACTTTTAATGCAAATAACGTTTTCCATTAAACAGAAGCAGTAATGAGAATGATAGGAAATTTAGATTGCAAGGAACGGCTTATAAAAATGGAAATGTGCATATAACGACCCGCGGATGCCGCCTGATTGTCACATCACCAAACTAATCGCTTCCAAGATTACCCAGTTATTAATTTCAGTCTTTGATGGACATCTTCAAACCTCTGTACAAACCATTTTTCCATCACATCAAGCCAACATATATATTTTATTACTGTGACTGCAGCATATTTGCATATGTTGGTTCGATTAGACCGAAACACTGTACTCAGGTCTGAAGGTGTTCATCCACGACTGAAATTAATAACCTGATGATAAAAATTTGTGAGCCGTAGCCGAAATAGATATATAAATAAATTTATATGAATGTCGAAAACCTGTCACAGCTTAATTAATATTTTTATTATAATATTTCAGAGAGCAAGAAAAATTGCGTGCTTACATGATTCAAGACGAAAGAAAAAGGGCGACGGGCTTGAGATATTTCGTGTGTGAATTATTTAAAGGAATGAAAGAAGAAATTGCGTAAATGAAGATATATTTTAGTAGTAGTACCTGGTACAATTTGATCTCTGGCTTTGAAAGAGAGAGGTTAATTTGTTACAAGGCGGCCGCAAGCCGACGGCCGACAACTTTCATCTTCCGTATTCACTCTCTTGGAGGTAACACCTTGGGTGGCTTAACACATTTAATCCTTTAGGCACGCGTGGTTTCAGCAGCCGATGGAGTGTTAGGGTGCTTGCACTCTCGGCGACTACATGCTGCCACCATTATTCCGTGGCAGTTGTGTAAGTATAATATTTAGAGTCTGAGATATGACAACGGAGTGCAGTCGGATGCTTAAGGATTAGGGCGTTGGACCACAAGGAAGTTCCGCACTACAGGGAGCGGAAACGAATATGTCACAAAGTCACGATAGGCATCAGACTGGATACAGGGATCCAACTCCACAGCCTATAGGCCGAATCGAAAATAATTTGACATGTCCCCAGACGGTGAACTCACTGTCCCTCCGCTCCTGTAAGATTCCCCTCTATCTGCATTGATGACTCACTGATTGACTGACTCATCTAATTCTAATTACAACGCCTGATCACGCTGACTGATCTCACTGACCAATCCAAAGCTGTTTCGGCTTGTCGGTTTTATTAAATCATCCTTCAATGTGTTCTTGCCCTTCACATCACCTTTGTCATGGTGGGCTCAATTTGCAAGTCCTCCCAATAAACGATCGACCCTGCATAACCACGTCTCCTAGTATTTGTACTGGGCGAAAATTTCCGATGGCATGTAACCAGGGAACTTCTGTGTCGCTCTCAAGTGTTGCTCGTTGTCGTCATTCCCAGTGCTGGCTGCTGCTCCCTAGCACACAGCACACCGCAGGGGTTTTTCTCCAGTGTTCGTTTCGATTCCTGAGTTTTCGAGCCTGCAGCGGTTCAACAACAAACCTGCTGGTTTTAAAAGGGAATGCCTGTGCTTTTCTCAAGTTTCTAAGATGTTTATGACTCAGTGACATTGGTTGTGTTTTCGGCCAGGCTTTAAATGGGACAACTCTTTCACGGCGAAGCAAACACTTCAGTTTAACTGTACCTGTCTAGTTTTTGGTATATTTCAATTGCAGATATCTTAAGTGTCCCGTCATGTCCTGAGCATTTGGTGACGAAGTATTACAATACATAAAGCCAAAAGTGATAGCAACGTACATAGCTAAAAATCGTGGCAATTAACAAACAAATTAGGACATGGCCAAATAAGCCTTTATCCCTCAAACCAAATAGCAGACTGGGCTAGAGTTTCATACTCAGAAGGAACAGGTATTCATAAGAAGTTCTAAGTTCATGTAAATTGTAATCAGTGTTAGTCCCATTATCAGAACAACCAAAGGTAACTTTAAGCTCTGAATAATTATCAGCACAAACTTGTTCTCTTCTGCTCGGACAGTTAAACTTGAAGATTTAATAACGTGGCCAGGTCATCACAATACGCAACGCCCTTTACAAATACAATATAAACTACAAACTCGGCATAAGCTGACACTAATACGACCCCCAAGCAAAACAAACCCACAATTTACATACACGTGCCGCTTGAGTTATCACAGCACCATTACGTTACAACTTAGAACCAACAGGCAAGGTTCAAGTTGCTCGTACGTGTAAAAACTGCACAGATCGAAATTAAGGCCAATTTCTTGAGATAAAACTATTTTCTGGTTCATACACCTATTGTTTTTTCGCAAACCACCGACCCAGAGTCAGCTCATACGAAGTATACTGGTATGGAAGATGTCAGATTGTTGTACATCACACAGCTCGGTTATTAACTAACTTTCTTTGGTCGATTATATCATCTGAGACTGTCAGGTTAATGAAGGTCACTCCAGTGACATTTCCATCAAAGCTATCTTTCGTATATTATGCCAAATTTTGGCTCTACCAGTATGTAATTTCCTATGTTAGAAACTTGCTTGTTGGTGTATGGATTTCTCAAGGGTACTAGTGATTCGATATAGGTTCAGTCATGGATTTCTCAAGGGTACTAGTGATTCTATATATGTTCAATCATTCTAGGTTCTTAAAAATGTGGCAGAGCAGCGATATAGGTCAGAAACTTTTTGGTCATTTGTTCTTTGCTAGTTCCTGCAATGCTATCAGCAAAGACTTTCTTCATGTCATCGGGATCTCCAAATTGGTAATATAGTTGTTCATCATATCTAGTGGCCATTTCAGTGTTATCGTTAGAAAATCTAGACTTTGTTCGCCTTTCAGTTCATTAACACCCTCTGGCCTGCTCTTTATGAAGGATGAGTGTATAAAATCAGAGAAAATGAAGGTGGAACTCTGTACTGACACGCAGTCCACTCGTTTTCGAAATCATAGAATAATGAGCTAATTTTCATATCCCCATCTGACGAATGGACCACCATCACTAGATTCACAGTATTTCACTCCACAGACTGTGTATATGTTTGGATATTTTACAGGAAGATGATAACAAACGTATCTGAACACTGCCGTGAAATGTCGTCTTCGTGGCCAAATTTTCTAGGTGAACGTTTTTCTAACACCAAGTTTTTCTTAGGAGACAATTCTGCTTCGTCTAAAAAAAACGAACTGTAATTACAACTCTAAGTTGGCGTCAAGATGTTTAATATTTTTTCTAGAATGTTTCAGTGTAAACAAAATCTTTGGGGACTATGGCAAAAGTTTAAAATAATATAATATTGGTGTAATATAAGTATAAATAATATGAGTTTAACATAATTTAAAAAAGCAATAAACAATTCGCCGCTTATGTAAATTGTAGGTTCATTTGACTGCTCTGTTAGAGGTGTATAATAAAAATGTCGTGTATGCTCATCTGAAAAACGTGCAGAGGTTGCGCGTTTTCAGTTATCAGTGTTTACATTATGTGCATTATTTCATAATAGTATGAATTAGAATTCCTGAAAGCTGTTCAGCGTCTTCTTTTCCGGGTGTGCAAAAAAGGTCATTAACAACTGTATTGGAAGATTTTCACAGATTGTGTTGGTCCCAAATAATTTATGAAAACTCAATAGAGTCTGATAATGAGATAGATTTCTACACCATATTTTAATAGACGAACCACGAATTCTTCAATGTTAACAGCACGATCGCTTCTTCAAAAAGAAGCAGAAGACTTGTAGGAAATTGTAAATGGCTGATCCTGGAAAAGAAAAGGTTATTCTGTTAAGAGCATGTTAGATTAGGAAAATATTATAAATGATATAAATAAGTTATAAATAATAATTAAAATAAAAGCATATACAAAAGCATGCTTTATTTATAGAGCAGCATTCCTAGAGTTTTCCAGTAACATAATTCCGTTTATCAGTAAATCTCTAAGACACAAATGAAGAACTGAAATTGCTAGACGTTCATTACGATGACGAAATATGTAAACGTTTGCAAGATATGGAGTTCCTGTACATGAAAAAACAAGTTATCATAATCATAGAAAGAGAAGAGATCAAATCACAGGGCGACATTGGCTGCTCAAATGGAAATACCAATAAAAGAGTGAGCGACTGAAACTTCTGAACAACGAAAGTGGGCAACCTAAAGCAACCTGAAGGACAGGCAGGAGATTATTTTATGGTAATCTCGTCAGGATAAAACGTAAAATTTCAGTCTTCTAATGGTCTGATGCTAAGCATGATTCTTCATTTACGTATAGCTCTTGCAATCAATGCTCTCACTAGGAAACCCTTAAATGTGAAGTCGCAAAAGGCCAGTGATGTTTAAGGCATTCGACGCCCCACCTATTATCCACCAAGCAACCACAATATTGACTGAGGGGGCAGGACTGAAGGTATCCAGTGGTGAGCACAGCATGAGGCTGCAGAACGTAGTTGAACTGTTTAGTCGACGAATAACTCCCATGATGTTAACACAAAGCAGAGCAATGGCAACGATAAACGAATTGCATTATACCTTCAACAATATGTGTCGAAGTTAACATTTTGTCAGAAAGGAACTCTAGGAATTTCGCAGGGTGAGAAAGAAGTGGCAGACAAATATAAGAGAAACAGTAGTGTTTCTGCAGGATGAGTCAGTGGGTTGTGTGGTATCGTATGAGATCGACTGTGCAGACAATGTACATGAGGACTACAATGATGACGAAACGTGCTTAACAAGAGAAAGTGATGTTGAAACAACTATCAAGCCACGTAGTTCATCATGCTTGTCGGTCATGGAGCCACAAATACCGTCCCCAGTGAAATGTAGTATAGGATAATCGTTGTCCAAGGAGCGGATAACAAATATAATTGCATATTTGGAACATCAGCATCAGCATAGTTAAAAAATAATTATTAACAGATTTCGAATAAGTCTGCAGCAGTATGACCGTGTAGTGCATAAGAAAAACTACAGACATTTATGGGAGGACAAGGCGCACTTATTGGCGTATTTCAGGGATGCTCCTTACAAGTTACAGAATGTGTGTGGTAGTGACCTACCACTTTATTCGTATAAAACGCCTCGCGGCGTAGATTACATTGATTTCAAGGGAAGTGGTGGATGGGTGCCTAACTTCAAACAGTGCCACAGAATTGGAAGACGTAAGATAACGAAATTTCAAACAAAGCGTCAAATTGACACTGCACAGCTCAATCGTTCAGTAAGAAATTGTCTTCAACTCCGACTATCGGGTTTGAACGGGAAATGCATTTGAAATGAATCCTGGAAATTAGAGGCACCAAGAGAATTGTATCAAAATCAGCTGACATCAATACCTTAACGTATTGGAATACAATTATGTTGACTGTTAATGTGGATCATAAATCGGCTGGAAAGTTATTCATTGTGCTGTGAGAAGTTTGATCTGCCCCCTACAATTCTTTCTCGTGTGCGTGTGTTGCAAGGGCAGTAGGGAATACTTACGTCGCAGCAAGAAAGAATAGGAAAATGGGTGAAGGAGAACTACAGCTGTGATGTAAGCACTGCCTCTAGACAAGAGCTGGTCAAAATAACATGTTTTTGCTCCTTTAGCGCAAACTGTCTCTCTTGAAAAATGTGTGACATTGCAATTAATACCAGGTAGATCCACTGGACAATTTCAGCCGCTGGATGTTTGATTTTCCGTGCCCATAAGACGTATTAACGCACAATTTGCAGCTACGCTTTAAAGAATAGCCACTTTCACGATAAGCTCCACGACAGACTATTTCGCATTCGATTGCATGCCATCACTTCTCATCAGTTCTCATCACACCGTTACACCGACGTGACTCTATGCTGACGTGACTTAGCTGGAAGTCCTGGACGGTTTGTAACTCCCAAACAGTCACCTTCGAAAATCAGAATGAGATTTTTCACTCTGCAGCGGAGTGTGCGCTGATATGAAACTTTCTGGCACATTAAAACTGTGTGCCCGACCGAGACTCGAAATCGGGACCTTTGCCTTTCGCGGGCAAAGTGCTCTACCATCTGATCTACCGAAGCACTACTCACGCCCGGTACTAACAGCTTTAGTTCTGCCAGTACCTCGTCTCCTACCTTCCAAACTTTACATTAGCTCTCCTGCGAACCTTGCACAACTAACACTCCTGAAAGAAAGGATATTGCGGAGACATGGCTTAGCCACAGCCTGGGGGATGTTTCCAGAATGAGATTTTCACTCTGCAGCGGAGTGTGTGCTGATATGAAACTTTCTGGCAGATTAAAACTGTGTGCCCGACCGAGACTCGAAATCGGGACCTTTGCTTTTCGCGGGCAAAGTGCTCTACCATCTGAGCTACCGAAGCACTACTCACGCCCGGTACTCACAGCTTTAGTTCTGCCAGCACCTCGTCTCCTACCTTCCAAACTTTACAGAAGCTCTCCTGCGAACCTTGCAGAACTAGCACCCCTGAAAGAAAGATTATTGCGGAGACATGGCTTAGCCACAGCCTGGGGGATGTTTCCAGAATGAGATTTTCACTCTGCAGCGGAGTGTGCGCTGATATGAAACTTTCTGGCAGATTAGTCACCTTCGATCTTGATGGCGCGAACTTTTGTGATCTCTGTGGTGTGCTGTTCTTCATTCAGTGTTCATGGGGCAAGTTAATGGCTTCTTTTGAACATTTCTTGAATGTCGACGTTGTCCACTTTATGAAGTGTAATGCGTACATCCCACTGAAGTTTGATCTCTGCACCTTCCGGACACTCCTTTTCTGTTGCCCTCGTAACACGCACGATGAGTCATTAGGAGCCAATATTTTTCCTTTCTTAACTGCTAACACAACACTTCCAAATGAGCCTTACTAATGATTGAACTTGCGACCTCATACTCAAGGGGTTCCTTGCCAGTATTGAGAGACTTCCTTAAGTCATGGTCTGCTACATTTCTACGTTACTAGCTTAACATTTCATCTACATCACGGCACAATTTCCATCATTCAGAAGGTCATCCTAACATGAAATTTCTGTAGACTTATTCCTCTGAACTTGTCAAAGGTTTCTTCATTTAGTGTTTTAGCCGTCATTGTAATTTGCTTATGAAAAATCGAATACCAACGTATCCAATTACAGTATAGTCCACTACAGTATTGCACTCGATAAGAACAGCATCATCAGAATTCTATTCAGTGCCAGTAGATCTCGTTTATCGATGCCTGTAATAGTCAATCGAATCTCTATAATGTAAAAATAAATTTATTTAGATGGCACGAACAGAAAAGATGATGGTATAGTATAATAAAAAATATTAATAATAATAAGAAATATTTTTTGGTATATTGAATCCACCTACAAAATCTTGACCATGTCCATGTTGCGTTAATCGGATCTCCGTAAATTTTCCGAAGTACACAGGTGGGTTTCAGTTCTTCTTATTACATTACTAGTTGAAATAATAACTCGTACAATCTTTCAGTTAATAAAGTAATACTGTATTTTTATGTTCGATGCAAATAGAAAATACATACTCTTAACTTATTCACATCGCCCAAAATGGCGGCCTACGATTACGCTCTAGGATAACTTGTGTCTACCTCCGTTCACTAGCAGAGAGCAAGTCCTTCCTCTTACTGAGGAACAGGAAAAACACATTGTTTTTAAACATCTGAAAATCAGAAATACATGACGGTAGGCACAGGTTCTACGCTGGGCTACCCCTTCACCTTTTCTCTTTGCCTTTAAAGAAAACGAAAACATAAAAGTTAGAAATGCAGAAGGTTCATCACAATGCTCACTATTCCTGATGATTCTGCTTTGCCAATAAATGGATGGACTGAATCCTATCGCGCTTGGTACCTACCCCTATCACCTGTCCTCCACCCCATTTATCCCTTGTTTCCACTGGGGAATAATTGGGTAGCAGGTGACACCCATATTCTCACACATGTTACACAGCGCTCTGAAGCCCGACTAAGCCAAATGTTTTCTTGTCTATGAGGGCAGCACAGTACGTGCTCTAATTGGTCTTCGCGTAGGCAATGTGCTCTTAGGGTAGTATATTTAGTAATCATGGGTGCTGCCTAAAACCCACCAGCTTTTCGATAAAAATCACCGTCACTGGCAGTCGAAGAATTTCGATCTAAGGAGTCATCCACTTGTGCCAACTGCCTTGTCAAAGAGAACAGGGGATCAGAAAGAGGCTAAGAATATCCTCTTGTCTTTGAGGTGGGAAACTGTCCCTAAGACGGGGAAGAATCATCAGTGACCAAAGGCATGAGGACACAAAGTGCGTTGGAAATCACCACATTAAAGACACACGATCTGTGTGTATTGGGAGGACATGTGGCCTGAAACTGAAAATGTGATATGGTCCCATTATTGGCAGAAGAACACTGATTTCCGTGAGGGGACTGCCAACGGGACCATGCCATGAGAAAAAAGTTTAATAACCAACGAAAGGGTAATAATTTTCGAATCGGAGAGCGGAATATCAGAAGTTTGTAGGTGTTATTTAAGCTAGAAAATCTGAAGAGAGAAATGCAAAGGCTCAATATAACCATAGGGAAAACAGCGAATGAAAATGGAGATATGGTAATGATTTCTGGTTAGTAAACTTGAGTAGGATTCGTTATGAACTGAAAAGTAGGGCTGATAGTTACTTTGAAAAATTCAGTGGAGGGTTGTTCTCACCAGAAGCGACAGAAAACCAACACCAACAACAATAGTTCAAGTGTCCATGTCGACTTCACGAACAATACATGAAGAGACAGAAAACGTACATCAGGATATTTAACGTGTAATTCGGTGAGTACAGAGAGATGAAAATCCAATAATCATGGCTGATTCGAATTCGATAGTGGGGGAAGGAATAGAAGACAGGATTATGGGAGATAGGGATCGATAGCAGGAATTGGAGAGGACGACAGGTAATTGAATTGTGCAGTAATCTATAACTGGTAGCAGCGAATACATTGTGTTGTCACCGCCAGACACCACACTTGCTAGGTGGTAGCTTTAAATCGGCCGCGGTCCAATAGTACATGTCGGACCCGCGTGTCGCCACTGTGTGATCGCAGACCGAGAGCCACCACAAGGCAGGTCTCGAGATACGGGGTAGCACTCGACCCCAGTTGTACGACGACTTTGCTAGCGGCTACACTGACGAAGCCTTTCTCTCATTTGCCGAGAGACAGTTAGAATAGCCTTCAGCTAAGTCCATGGCTACGACCTAGCAAGGCGCCATTAGCCTTACATAGTTTGATAGTTATCGTATGAAATGTCTCATCAAGAACGATGTATACAACAAGGATTAAAAGTTAAGTAATCCAGCAGCTACATACTTTTCTTATTAGCATTCACTACTTATCCTGTTCCAGAATTCACGCCCGTCTGCGTTAGATGGCGTGCATTTCGGCCTCCTCTATCTACAAGGTGTTGGCACATTTGCCAACACATCATACATGTTCAAAAATCCCTTATTTTCAATGGGGAATAATTGGGTAGCAAGTGACACCAATATTCTCACACATGTTACCCAGTGCTCTGTAGCCCGACTAAGCCAAATGTTTTCTTGTCTATGAGGGCAGCACAGAAACAAGAGGTTAACTTGGTCTAGATATACACAAAGATACCGGCTGGATTCATGGTCAATCAGAGAAACCGAAAACAGATTGTGGTGTACCAGGGTGAAGATGACTGAGACCGCAATTTGGTAATGAAGAAGAGTAACCTGAAGTTCAAGAGAATGGTCAAGTCAGAAGAGGAGTACTAAAGTACTGAGTCATGAAGTTGTAAGTTGTCTAAGGTTTAAATAATGGGATAATGGACACAACTGTAGGAAGTTCAGTTAGAGAGGAATGGAAATCTCTAAAAAGGACATTCGTAGAAAATTGATAAAGGTAGCCCAGAATAAACCTTGGAAATCAGAAGAAATTTTTTGGGCGATCGATGGAACAAGGAAGTACAAAAAAGGTCAGAAAGCGAGATAATCACCGAAAAACCTCATGTATCAAACTGCTGACAGCAAAATATAGAGAGAAATAGAAAAGAAAATGGAGGATCGGTTGGATGAGGATCCGTTCAGCTTGAGGTAAGGTACAGGCACAAGAGAGGTAATCCTGATTCTGCGCCTGATAATGGCTCCAAGACTTAAGAAACACCAAGACAGGCTCATATAATTCGTCGATTTGAAAAAAAAAAACTGTTCTACGACGTGAAATGGTGAAAGATGTTCGAAGTTCACAGCGAAATCTGATTTAAGCCAGAGGATAAGACGGGTAATATGCAGTATTTATGAAAACCAAGAGGGAACAAAATGAATGGAAAACCGAGAACGAAGTGATCTGGTTAAAAAGATTGTAAGAGAAGGATTCCCTGTGAACCATAAAGCTTGTGGAGGTGAGAGTGGCTTGTGGCTTGCTTGTCTGAACTGTGCAGATACCCGTACCGTGGGTGCAACCACAATGAAGTGGTATCTGTGGGCAGGTCAGACTAATCCGTGCTACCTGCAGAGGGGCAGCAGCCTTTTCCGCAGTTGCAGGGGCTACAGTCGGACCGAATGTTCTGGCCTTGTAACATTAGAAAACATGGCCTTGTTGTGCTGGTGCTGCGAATTGATGAAAGGAATGGGGAAACTACAGCTGTAATTTTTTCCCACGAGCATGCAGCTCCACTGTGTGGCTTAATGATGATGGCATCCTCTTGGGTATATTATTTCGGAGATAAGATTGGATCACCGTCTGTGGAATACTTAGGAAGATGGCGTCACCTGGAACCTGGAGCAAAAACAGGACTGGGATTCTATGGGCTGGAGCGTAAAACGTTAGATCTCTTCATCGGGTAAGCAGCTTAGAGAAATTAAAAAGAGACGTGGATAGGTTGTAGTTAGATATAGTAAGAATTAGCCAAGTGTGATAGGAGGAACAACAGCAGTTCTGGTCAGGTGAGTACAGGGTTGTAACTACAAAATTTCTTGGAGGTAATGTAGGGGTAGATGTAATACTGAATAAGAAAATAGCAAAGAGGGTAAACTTGTGTGAACAGATACAGAATGCATTATTGCAGCCCAGATAGCCATGAAGGTAATGCCCACACCAGTAGTATAAGAATATATGCCCACTAAATCAGCAGATGATGAAGATATTGAAGGATTGTATGATGAGGTAAAAGAAATTGTTCAGATAATTAAGGGAGACGAAAATTTAATTGCATTAGGGGACTGAAATTCAATAGCAGGTAAAAGAAGAGAGGCAAAAATGATATGGGAATATGGAGTGTGGAATGAATGGAAGAGGAAACCGTCTGTTGGTATTTTGTGCACAGCATGATTTATTCATCGCTCATACTTGGCTCAAAAATCAAAGGGGCCAGAAGGCACAAGATGGTTTAAAATAGATTACATCGTGGTAAGACAATGATTAACAAACCAGATTTTAAAATGTCTTTATATTTCCAGGAGAATATATCTACTCGGACCTTAACTTACTGATTATGAACAGCCGAATAAAACTGCAGAAATTGCAAAAAGGTAAAAAATTAGGGAGATGTGACCAGGATAAATGAATGAACCGAAAAGTGGTGAGAGTTTCAGAGGTAATATTAGGCAACGATGGACGGGAACAGGGTAAAGGAACACAATAGAAAAGAAATGGGTGGCTTTGACAGAAGGAACAGGGAAGGCACCAGAAAATCAAGCGGGTAAAAAGAAAAGGCCAACTCAGGAGATGCTGAATTTAAATGATGAGAAACGGTAAAAATTCAGAAAACGAAGTAGCCGAAAGATAATACAGACGTCTAAAGGATGAGACTGACAGGAAGTGCAAAGTGACTAAGAAGGAGTGTGTAGAGCACAAATGCATGCTTGTAGAGGCATGCATAACGGGCCGAAAGATAGCTACCGCCTATAGAAAAATTGAAAGGACCTTCAGAAGACTGTCTTGTTTGTCATTTTGTGATAAGCTCTAGAGCCTCGACGGTGCACCAAGCTCTCGTCGAAGCTTTCTGATGATTTCCTTTGGTAGGGACACGTAGAAGCTCGATCATCTTCCTTTCTACGCTTTTGATTGGGTCTCCTTTTAATTTCCTGTATGCCGGATCCTCAAGTAAGTTGAGCGATTGTACTAAGTCAGACTTCGTAATTTTGGGATTGTTCTAAAGGAGGCTGTTGAAGTACATGTGACTAAGGGCCTGATCAGTAGAGACAGGGCAGTGGCCTTCAGTGAAGCGCTGGACCCGGCACTCAGCCAACTTAAGTTCACAACTTTGGCCGAGAGCGTCTTTCGAGCCCGACGAGGGTGGCGGAAGCATTGAGGGTCTGGAGTCAGTGCCCAGCATTCTGCAATCGCGTCTCCATGCCTCCCCCCACCCTACCGGAAGTGGCCTGAAAGCGGGTAGTGTCGGTGGGGGCACCAATATAGTGCAGTCACTCATTCTAAAGACACCACGTGAAGATGATGGCTTGGTACAGTGTCCGAATACGGGGTTTCGTAAGCAACTGCAACTGACTGGACACCCGAAAGCAGTACCAACAGCTGAGTCGCCGTGAAAGCTTGTACATATTGCTGTTCATAGTAGGCTGCGTTCAGATGGATGTTCTGCTGGTGGAATATTCATCTGCAGTGCTCAAACCAGTGCACATTTTCCTCAATGCACAACTCATTGTTGCTTCTATACGACCTGTAGATGACCTGTAAACTTACTGGAGTCAGGGAGCGACAAGTTTCTGCGGTGCTTGATGTAACACCCTGAATATAAAATCTGAAACACCATGTACACGGGGTGTAACAAAAATGTGTGGAACCAATTGCAGGACACATTTATCTCGCGTAGATGAAGAAATTATGTTACACTAACATGGGTCTGGAAACGCTGTGTCTCCATGCTACAACCCATTTTCTCCATCTCATTACCCATGGGGAACACACAAGAAGAAAGCGTTAAAATCACGGGGGAGATGCACTCTTGGTGATGTCTGGTTACGTTGTGTCCGCCAGTGTTTGTTTTACATGTCCACGTTGCCATCCGACGTATGCCATAGCTGGCTTAGAGGTAATACCAACTGTTCCAGCGATCAATACCACCGTTGCAAGCACATTGTTACTACGTAGAGTTAATCACAGACTTGGTTAGTACAATGGAAATGTACACAAATGCAGAGGTGGCAGATGCTCGTTTGCTGTGTGGATTGGCTGAGGGCAATGGCGCTCGAGCTCAACGTTGGTACCGGTAAAGGTCCCCAGGACGAAGACGCCCCAACAGGAAAATGTTTGAAGCCATTAGTCGTTATCTTACGGGACATGGGGCATTTCAGTGTGTTATTCGCGACCCGTGGAATCCTAGAAGGACGAGGAGACCGCAACGGGAGGCGGCAATTCTTCATGCGGCTGAGGCGACCGCAGTAGCTACAACACTGAATGTTGGCCATATGACCGTCTGGCGAGTGTTACATGAGGGGTAGCTGTATCCATACCATTTACAGCGTATACAGGTACTATCAGCAGCTGATTTACCTGCATGGGTACTCTTCTGCGAATAGTTTATTAAACAATGTGTTAAGCCTAATTTTTGTGCAACGGTGCTTTTCGCAAATGACGCGTTGTTTCAATGAGATGAGATCGTAAATTTTCACAGCAGTTATGTATGGGCAGACGTCAATCTTCACGCAACTGTTGAAGCAAGTCATCAATAAAAATTTTCTGTCAATGTTTGGGCCGGCATTGTTGGTGACACTTTGGTAAGCCCTCACTTTCTTCCTCTCAGATTCAACGGACAATATTATCGTAATTTCGAAGATAATGTTCTACCTGATCTGTTAGCAGATGTGCCTTTAGGTGTGCGACAAAACATTTGTTTCATCCGCGATGCAGCAACTCCTCAATTTAGTGTTAATGTCCGTCAGCTTCTAAATAAAATATTCGGTGACGGATAGATAGGCGTCCGTCAGCTTCTAAATAAAATATTCAGTGACAGATAGATAGGCAGAGATAGACCAACTGCCAGGCCTCCACGCTCTCAGGACCTAAACTCACTGGACTTTTATTTGTGGGGGCATTTGAAAGCTCTTATATATGGGACTGCAGTACAAGATATTCAGAGTCTCCGTGCCCGCATAATGGAAGGCTGCGAAACCATACGCATTAATCCAGGGATACATCAGCGCAGCCGAGATTCACAATGACGGCAGGTTTATTTTTGTATCAGTGTTCACGGAGGTATATTGAACATCTCCTGTGAGAAAGAGTTACATGTGGTATGCTGGTGCGACTGTTGGTGTGTGTTTCCCATGATTAATAAGTTGCAAAAAATGAGTTTTAATAGGGAAACAAAGCTTTTCCAGACCCATATTCATATAACATAATTTCTTCGTCTAAGTGTGATGACTGTGTCCTCCAATTTATGCCGAATACTTTTGTTGCAACCTGTATAAAATACTACTTCCACTGGTAGTTTAACTCTTTCCTAGTTATCTAACTAGTAGGGTTACTGTTCCCACAATTTCTTGTACAAAAAATGGTTCAAATGGCTCTGAGCACTATGGGACTTAACATCTTAGGTCATCAGTCCCCTAGAACTTAGAACTACTTAAACCTAACTAACTTAAGGACATCACACACATCCATGCCCGAGGCAGGATTCGAACCTGCGACTGTAGCAGTCCCGCGGTTCCGGACTGCAGCGCCTAGAACCACACGGCCACCGCGGCCAGCTCAATTGCTTGTACAACTTCTAGCAATGACATCACTACGTTTCTCCTCCCACTATTCCACACATTAATGGCGACCTCTTTTTCTTAAATGAACGTGTATAATTTTATTTAAGTTAGTTCGCTGCAGCTGAATGTCCGCAACAATCGCCTTCTGAATATGGTGATCATATAATAGCTCATCAGCAACGCCTGCGTTGATGAGGTCAATACTACGATTTTCTGCAGCATTATCACACCAAAATTTTCGCATAGTCTCGATGGAGCTCTAATAGAGAATTTACTTTTGAAATAGCGAATTTCGATAGCATTCTCTCCGTTTGCAGATAATGTCCACCACTTGGGAAGATCTTCATGTCGTAAATTTTTTCATGAGTCCCTCTTCGTTTTCCTAGATACTGCAGGTTTATCGTACAAGATGCGCCACTTCTAACCGTCCCGGTGTGTTGCATGTCGTCCAGTGTCCGCCACTTGGGAAGATCTTCAAGTCGTAAATTTTTTCATGAGTCCCTCTTCGTTTTCCTAGATACTGCAGGTTTACCGTACAAGATGCGCCACTTCTAACCGTCCCGGTGTGTTGCATGTCGTCCAGTGTCCGTATCTTCTGCCGTTAATTTTAGAGGTGTGCATCGTTACACAGTTTGTGCTGTGAATGGGCGCACTACCAAGATCGACATACACCAAGTAATGCCGATGACAGCTACCATCATTTCCATGTTCTAGATCTGAAAAGACCTAATTTGTGCAAAATCAGCCATTACAATAAAAATGCTTGAGCTATATTTTTCTTTGTTCATAAAATTTGTTCAAAAAAAGAGCACTGGTTTCTCCTGTTAGGTAATCTCTTTTTTCTGTAATTATTTTAGATTGTTTCACTGCAATTTTACGTCTATAGCACTTGTCGATATTCCCAGACAGCCCTTGCTGCACTACATGGTCATCATAACGACAATATTAGTACTGATACTAGCTTGTAGCATACTTTGGTTAGTCCAATATCACCTAGCATCGCTGAAATATGAAAGTCGCTCAAGTCACTGCTGGCGGGAAGTTCCGCGAAATCGCTGTTTTACCACGGGATCACCGAGTCCATAGCTCTCTTTAGTAAACAGCTTCGTGCAAATGTTTTGGTCTGCGCCACTCTGAGCCATAAATATCTCTGTCTTCTAGTGTCATTCTGGGAACAGCGTTAGTTTCCTTCAGCACTACACATGTGATTCCTACGCTTCCACGGCCAATGTCATCTTGAATAAGGTGATTGTGGGCATTAGGCCAGCTCATTATAAAACACTACAGCAACCGAGATTGCCGACGTTGCGACCGACTTTGCTGCGCTCCTCTTCACGGCGGTGAACTGCTGGTTACTGGTGAGTGTCTTCCCCTATATACTGCCTACTTTGGTTATCCGGTTGCTACCAGCGTCACTCTGACGACAGGTTGCTGTGGGTAAGGGGGTGGCTATCTATAGGCTATTCCTTGGCTACTCTGGTAGGTGACTGGGAGGCAACTGTGGTAGGTGATTCATAGGCCGTAGCAAACCGTCCTCTTGTACTCAGGACAGCGCTGAAGCCGCACAGTAGTTGTCTCGCACCCGCTGTTTATGCTGTCAAAGCGGGTAAGTGATACTGTTGGTTGGCGAATGCACGAGGACCGCTAGGTTGGCATCGTTGGCAACCACGCAGTAGGTCACTTGTAGCCATTCTCCCTGTTCATGTTGTTAACGCATTTAATTACACTGACGCAAAAACGTAGCAACACCAAGAAGGAGTTGTGCGACATAAACAAAGTTGGTAAACATCTTTCTACATCTGAAAGATGATATGTATTGAAAATTCGCGTCACCCTGCCTCGGGCATGGATGTGTGTGATGTCCTTAGGTTAGTTAGGTTTAAGTAGTTCTAAGTTCTAGGGGACTGATGACCACAGCAGTTAAGTCCCATAGTGCTCAGAGCCATTTGAACCATTTTTGAAAATTCGCGCGAGTAGAATAAGAGTGGCGCTAGTAGTGCTATTATGAGGATGAAGAGCAGGTTTGATTTTAAACACACGCTGTAAATATCGTAAGCGTTAGTTACTTTCAAGATAGGACGCGGTGAGTTGATATTACTCGAGAATGCCTTTAAAGCGACGAAGGCGCCATTATCAACACCCCTCTGAGTCGTCTAATAGTACTACCAGAAGCTAGTTGTACCTTCTGCGACATTGCGAAGACTTGGCAGGAGTATGGCCACTGTGCTTGACTGCTGCCAGCAGTGATCATGAGAATGTACTGTCATAAAGAGATCGGGATTCAGACGGCACGTGGCACTACAGGGAGGGAAGTCAACCATCATGCTTGGCGTAAGACGTTGTCGAATTGTACTGCAACTGCAGGAGCAATCTGAGCAGGAGTTAGTACACAGTAACACAATGAAATGTTACAAATCAGTTACCTCAAGGACAACTTGAGCAAGAAGCCGTGTAGTGTGTATACGTGTATTCCGCTGACCCCAAACCACCGCCATTTGCGACTTCAGTGGTGTAAAGACAGCTCGCTGGAGGGCAGGGTGGAGGGCTGTTTTGTTTTCTGATGAAAGATTGTCCTCCCTCGGTACCAGTGTTGGCTGTGAGTTGGTTAGGAGGAGCCGAGTCCACGGCCTGCAACCGTCATGTCTTCGTGATAGATACGCTGGATCTACAACTGGATTTACGGTCTGTGGTGCGAATTTGTACGACACGAAGTACACTCACGTGATTACTCCATGCACACTGACACAAACTTATACCTCGACTTGGTGATTCGACCCGCTGAGCTGTCATTCCTACACAGCATTCTAGGGGATGTTTTCCAACAGGATAACAGTCGCCCATATACCGCTGTTGTAACACAGCATGCTGTTAGGAGTGTCGACATGTTGCCTTGGCCTGCTCAATGATCAGATATATCTCGAATCCAGCACACATGGGACTTAACGGGACGACAACTCTAGCGTTGCCCACAAACAGCATTAATCGTGCCTGTACTGCCTGACAAAGTGCAACAGTTACGGAAATCCATCTCACAGACTGACATGCAGCGCCTTTTACCACACAGTGTATGCACGTCTGTACGGGTGCATTCAACATTCTGGTGGTGACGCTGGTTATTACTGTACCCGCATTTCGAATTAGAAGTAACTTGTCTCGCTCTTACATTAACCTGTGATCTTGAAATATTAGTCACTTAAGTATGTTACCTAGACAAATGTATTCCGGAAATTTCATTACTCTACATTCAGTTTTTATTTTTTTTAATTTTTTATTTTTTTGGTGTTACCGTTCTTTTCTCATCTACGTATTTCGACCGCCTCTCTTATTTCCCTGCTGCTGCTTCAACGGCTGCTGACAGCGCGCGTGGTTCTTGAAATCTCATATAACGGCAACATTCATGGTTGTGCTCAGCTACACTGACTTCCTGTTCTGGTCCAGTCGTACGTAACGTTCATGTTCCGACATGCGAGTGCTAATGGCTCCTCTGGCTTCACCAACACAAACTTCACCACACTTACGTCGAAGATCGTAGACGCCAACAATGTGGAGAACAACTATGGGATCCTTAGTGGGCCTCAACAGACCTTAGCTCCTGCGACCAATCAGGACTATAGGTTTAGTTCCTCCGCGACGTTGAACCTTGCCTACGCGGCCACTGACGCCTCTCTCATAAGGCAGGTGAACAACAGGAAGAGTTTCTTCTGTACCTGTGTTTATTTTGTCTCCGCTGTACCTCATAGCTCGTTGTTTGTCTCCGTTGGTGTAGCCAGTTGTACGGAATGTTATCTTGAGCTCGCTCATTTATTGTTGTGTGTTGTTAATGTGACCAATCCGGTGAGCTCGGGATGTCAGCGTACGTAGCACAGTGTTCCTTTGTGCTCGAATCCGCACGTAGCTAAATGTTGGCGTACGTAGGTTTGCTGTAGACATTATGTCGCAGTTGCCCACCAGATGTTCTGCACACCTCTAGGTACAGAAAAAGAATCACTTCTTTATTTTCCATTTTTAGCGTAAACCATGTGTTCTTATGTAGGCTGTTGAGGTACTCATGAAAACTGCGTAGTTCTGCTTGTTCACGCGGCCGTATGACAAACGAGTCGTTCACGTACTGTATCTCAGCCAGCAGCGTGGGAGCAGCGACCTATTCGAAAGTTTCCGTGGAAATGTCAGCTGCTACAGGCGAAAGAGGAAAACCCATCCGCATTCCGTCTACCAGCTCGTAAAATTTGCCCTAGCAACTAAAATAGGTTGAAGCGAAGCACAACTGCACCAGGTAGCTGATTTCTGGCGGTACTTACTTCTGTATGATGTTGATGGTTTCACATATAGGCACGCTGGTAAACAAAGACTTTATGACAAAGTTAAAGTCGCCATTTCAGTTACTATACACTGTTTTTTAATGACGCAGCCTAATATCCAAACTTATTTTATTAGAAAAAAACAACATTACGCATGTCAAATAGCGTTGCAGGTGTAATGAACTCTCAACCATTTGCCCGATTTAGGGTCAACGTCATACAGATGGCAGAGGGATCTTAAGTAGAACATTTTGAGACAAGACAGCAATGTTCGGAAATTAATATTTCAGGCGCTAAGAGGCCTGAAATGCGCAAGGCTTGTAGTCAGTGTTTCGATCTGAGTACGGTTCAGCTATGATGGCACGAACTTGAAAAGCAATAACGAATCCTTTTCCTATGGAGTTAGAAGAAGTTGACCGTGTGTGAAACGATAGTAGACACTGAAGAGGAACTGGTTGGTAGGGTCATAGCTGCCTGTCTCATCGTCTAATAGGAAACAGAAGTATTCGATAGAGTGCGAGAAAATTTTATGTGCTATTGTAATATGACTGAGACGGGTAGACGTCACTCACAAAAAGTTTCCGGGAGTTGGCGCTGTAGCATGTAACCTAATTTACCATGTCAATGACAAGCTAAATATTCATTTCCGACTTTTAGCTCCTTATCTCAAAATTATCAGTGTAGTATTCTCTATTAGCTCTATACTTCTGACTCTAAGGATTTAAGACGCCTGTTATGTACCAAGTGGAAGTGTTCCTTCAAGGTACAGAAAAGTACTAGTATCAGAAAACATATTTTGGATAATATTAATCAGCAACTTAATAAAATAATGCTTCAAAATATACTGCTAGTCATTAAGACTGCAACACAATGAGGGCAGCATGCAACAAAAGTCTAGTTGGAATGAACAGTACTACATGCTTGGATATGCAAATGATTAACATTTCAGTGCACCCGTACAGAACAGCAAGTAGTAATGCCACACCCATTCCGTATATAAGGAAAAATTACGCAATGCGTTTTTCACTAAGAAATGTCATTTGAGTGCTCGTAGTTTGTGTGGAAATCTGCGATCCTTCGTGTGAGACGGAAAGAGGTCTGCTATCACACGCAGGAACTCCACGGCAAAGAGGATCTCGCGAAAATCGGGATCCCACTGCTGTCATGCGATTGTGAGATCGGTGGATTCGGGGACGGCGGGGGGAGAGGGGGGGGGGCGAGGGTTGTACTCAACAACACGCACAACCATACAGCAACGTCATGTACATTGAATCAAAATATGGCTTCTTTGCTGCAAGCCTAGTATCCACATGGACAGTGTGGCGACCCCTGGAGCACTAAGAACTGTCAGCTCGACGACCATTGTTACGACTTCCCTTGGCGTGGCAGCAGATAGAGACGCAACAGCAGTGGCGCGCCCAGTGATAACACTAAACACAGTATTGGCATAGTGTTACCTTTTCTCACGAGTCTTCGTTCTGCATAAATCATCACGATGGCGTATCGGTGTCTGGAGGCTTTGATGGGAGAGATCATTGACAGACTGAATTCGTCATTCGCTGAGTCAGTAATTTGGAGCAGCGTTGCACTTGTGACGTTTTAAGGCCGGTAGCTGCACTCAGTCTTCGAGGTTTCTGTGACGTTATCTTTAAACAAGCTAGCAGAGGATGGCGTCGTGCTGAAGTTGTCCATGACCTATCTGAATGCAGAAAGTCTTGTATCTTGCCATGGCCAGCACATTCTATTCTCCAGATCTCCAATTCGCTGCAAACGTCTGGTCATAAGTTGCTGAGAGCTCGAAACGCCACCGCCCGGCAGCTACTGCGAGTGATGATCTCTGGCGTAGAGCTGAGATAGCGAGGAGTGAAGTCCCCGTACCTGTCATCCAAACTCACAGGCGGACCTCGCCCACTCGTCCGATTTCGTCCAGAAATGAAGAAGAGGATCCCCAGTTGACAAAGTGTCTAGGACAAAACAGCATTCTTGAAGTGCGTCGGCGAGGTGTAAGCCGTTTATGGTAGCGTAGTACTCAGGCGGCGGTTGGCGCAGCAGGAAGCGTACAGAGCAGTAATCCGTAGGTCGCGGAAGCAACCCCAATGCGAAAACTTTCATATTTATTTTTAATTTTTACATTGCCTACACTGCAAATAAACCGAAATAATACTAAATATATTAAATTTATTATTAATATTTTCATAAAGGGAAATGCATAGAAAAATTTGGAGTTGCAAGTGAATTTTCAGGAAGTGACAGTAAAGTGTACACGAGAACTTCGTATATAAAACTAGATGGCTTTAATATTTTACTTTTGGCAATTTAAACGTGCTAGGGTGATATTCAGCGTAAAGACAGTGGAAGCAGTAATTTTCTCGGTATCATGCACACGTTATAGACGCCACAATTATGTTTGTTTTAAAGTTTGTATAGAAAAATAAATTTGGGTTATATTTTTAAAAGGTTCTCTCTCATAGCCACGTGAAACGCACCGTTTTGCCAAATATTGTCGAGGATAGCGGGTGATGTACGATGCAATATGTTTAGATGCACTCTTCTAAGGATGTGGTGTCTTTTTCTCTCTAGTTGAGATAAGAGCAATTTTGAAACCTTTTGGACAAATTCTTCAGCTGACGATAAAACTGCACTGCCAGAATGCATTTGGGGACAATCATCTTAATACCGCACGATGGCAATCCTTCTTCATCCTGAATAACATCTCTTATAGCTGTGGATATGTTAGTCCTGCCCAAGAGTCAATAAACATAATTTGTTCTGACTTGGAAGTATGACAGTGATATCCGTAAGAACCCAATACGTCATAAGATCGTCGGGAAAGCCTGAAGAATTGCATAATTTGTTCTGATGCACACAGGATTTAATTAAATTGAATAGAATATCTTGAGCAATATCTCAAATTATTTTTAGTGTGGGTAACGTAAAAATAGGAAATAAAGTTTCTGTATAGTGACTGGATTACCGTTCTGTACCCTTCCCGCTGCTCCAGCCTGTAACTGGTAACTTTTTGCTTGTGCAGTTGTTGCTGCGGATACGCAGGGTCGGCATGGTTAATCGGATGTGGCAATGTCAGTTGAAAGGGTGGCCGGAAGCCCTTCCTGCCGCCACCCCATACCCCCGCGTGAAGGAATTAGTGTACCCCAACTGTCTGCGACTAGTGTAATCCATGGAATAGTGCAAAAGTGTTCAGATGTCTGTGAGCAAGGTAACTGAGGCGGGAAGAGGGGACCAGCCCGGTATTCACCTAGGAGGATGTGGAAAACTGCCTAAAAACCACATCCAGGCTGGCCGACACACCGGCCCTCGTCGTTAATCCGCCGGAAGGATTCGATCCAGGGCGACGCGCCTACCCGAGTCCAGGAAGCAGCGCGTTAGAGCGCTCAGCTAACGTGGCGGGTTCCGCTACCTCGTAACTGTGGTAATATAAATGACCCTTGCCTTTCACCACCTGTACCAAAAGTGCTGCGTCCTGCACGTTAATCGATAAGAGCTGAATCCTTACAGGATCACTTTGTTTTGTGCCTCCCGTCCGAAATTTAAGAACATTTTTCTCAGGAACCGGTAGACGTATCAAGTTGAAATTCGTGTCTCATTACTAAAGTCGACGGTCCCAAGGCAGTGTAAGAACTTCAAGCTTTTGCGTCAGTGCAACCATAAGATAGGCCATTTACGTCACATATTTTTGTATCTTGCCAGTATCAGTGTGCCGGGATGGGTAAACTATGTATATACATAATTTTGGACGGGAGTCCCGATACGCGAATCCTACTAGAACTTACCAAGATTTTTTTTCTAAACGATTGGCGATCTGGTGCTCCCACTTCTGTGGCACTCGTTTCTGGCCAAGCCCTATGTACCACCAATTTGGATAAAACCGATGGTGACTTGTAGGTGCGGTCCACTTATTAGTTTAACTCTATGTCCAGTCGGGTCAGAGAAGTTGCTAGTGCTAGAGGTGACAGTTCTGCGCAGTAGAATTCATACGCGGTGTACCTCCAAATCACCTAGAATTTTAATAATATATGCTGACTGCTACACATTTGATTCATGGTGTTGCAGTTTTAATGACCAGTAGTACACAAAGTCGGCTCTGGTTGTGTGGTCTAACTGAGCGAGCGAGAGCGCAGTGCAGTCTCACCTGCGGCCAAGAACTGCAGGAGGCCGGTGTTGAGGTCCCGCGAGGGCACCTGGCTGACGAGCAGCAGCAGCTCCAACAGCACCTCCACCACCTGCACCAACAGCCACGGCAGCACCAGCAGCGGACTCTGCGCCGACCACAGCAACACACAACAGCGTCACAGTCGTATTAACCAGCCAGTTGGCTTCCACTGCTTCATAACGACATCCTTCTACATCTACATGGTTACTCTGCAGTTCACACTTAAGTGCCTGACAGAGGGCTCATGAACCCATTTTCATACTACTTCTCTACCATTCCACTCTCGAATGGCGCGTGGGAAAAAGGAACACCTAAATCTTTCCGTTCGATTTCTGACTCCTTTTGGCAACGGCCTTGCCGCACTGGATACACCGGTTCCCGTGAGATCACCGAAGCTAAGCGCTGTCGGGCGTGGCCAGCACCTGGATGGGTGACCATCCAGCTACAATGCGCTGTTGCCATTTTTCGGGGTACATTCACCCTCGTGATGCCAATTGAGGAGCTACTCGACAGAATACTAGCGGCTCCGGTCACAGAAAACCATCATAACGACCGTGAGAGCGGTGTGCTGACGCATCCTCAACTGAGGATGACACGGCGGTCGGATGGTCCCGATGGGCCCCTTGTGGCCTGAAGACGGAGTGCTCTGATTTCTCTTATTTTATTATGATGATCATTTCTCGCTACGTAGGTGGGTGTCAACAAAGTATTTTCGCATTCGGATGAGAAAATTAGTGATTGAAATTTCGTATTAGATCTCGCCGCAAAGAAAACCGCCTTTGTTACAGTGACTGCCACCCCAACTCGCGTATCATGTCAGTGACACTCTCACCCCTATTGCGCGATAGCACGAAACGGGCTGCCCATCTTTGCACTTTTTTGATGTCCTCCGTCAATCCCACCTGGTAAGGATCCCACATCACACAGCAATATTCCAGCAGAGGACGGAGAAGTGTAATGCAGGCTGTCTCTTTAGTGGCTTTGTCGCATCTTCTAAGTGTTCTGCCAGCAAAGCTCAGTGTTTGTTTCGCCTTCCCCACAATATTATATATGTTGTCTTTACCATTTAAGTTGCTCGTAATTGTAATTCCTAGGTATTTAGTCAAATTGACAGCCTTAGATTTGTGCGATTTATCGTGTACCCAAAATTTATCGGATTTCTTCTAGTACCCATGTGGATAACCTCTCTCTTTTCTTTGTTTAGTGCCAGTTACCACTTTTAGCACCGTACAGAAATTCTGTCTACATCATTTTGTAATTGGAATTGATTGTCTGAAGATTTTACTTGACGCTAAATTATAGTGTCATCTGCAAACAATCTTAGGGAGCGGCTCAGATTATCACGTAGATCATTTATGTATATCAGGAACAGCAGAGGGCCTACGACATTACCTTGCGGAGCGCCAGATATCACTTCTGTTCTACTCGATAATTTACTGTCTATCTATGAACTGTGACGTCTCAGAGGAAATCACGAATCCGATCACACAACTGAAACGATACTGCACATGCACGCAATTTGATTAATAATCGCTTATGAGGAGCGGTATCAAAAGCCTTCTGGAAATCTAGGAATATGGAATCGATCTGAGATCCTTTGTCGACAGTACTCATTACTTCATGGGAATAAAGTGTTGCACAAGAACGATATTTTCTGAATCCGTGTTGCTTCTGTATCAATAAGTCATTTTCTTCAAGGTGATTCACAATGTTTGAGTACAGTATATGCTCCAAAATCCTACTGTAAATTGAGGTCAGTGATATGTGTCTGTAATTCAATACTTGTTCCTATTTCCTTTTTTGAATATTAGTGTGGCCTGTGCTACTCTTCAATCTTTAGGAACAGACCTTTCGTCAAGTGAGCGGTAGTATATGATTGCTAAGAAAGGCGCTATTGTGTAAGCATATTTTGAAAGGAACCTGATTGGTATACCATCTGGCCCGCAAGACTTGCCTTTCTTAAGTGATTTGAGTTGTTTCGCAACACCTAAGATATCTACTTTTATGTCACTCATGCTAACAGCTGTTCTGGTTTCAAATTCTGGAATATTCACTTCGTCTTCTTTCGTGAAGGAATTACGGAAAACTGTATTTAGTAACTCCGCTTTAGTGGCACCATCATCGGTAACATTGCCATCGCTATTGCGCAGTGACGCTATTGACTGTTTTTTGCCACTGGTGTACTTTACATATGCTTTTCCGCGTATCACAACACTCATCAAGGCACATTCATGGTGGTCTAACATGATTTCCTATCACATCTATCCAATAAACATTAGACTGCCTCCTACATCTCTTCTCGTCTCGTCTCTTGAAATTCAACAAAAAACTATACTGGGGCATCTACCATTCATTTTCTTGGCTACAGCTAAAACTACATCTTTCACTACTGTGTATTCCCGAACCGATTTTTTTTTTCGTTTTGTTGCATGACTTAGTAATTGCCTAAATTTAACTTCACTGAATATCCGTATATTTCTATGCGGTTTCCGTAATAAGAGTGCATTTCTCACTGCCGTAAGTCAAAACTTGCACTACAACTTTAAGTCTATAAAGTACATATTGCAGTCTTCATTCTGAAATCTCTGGTCAGCTTAGCAAAAGCTATTCAGGTATTTTCTTACACTTCTCTTAACTGTTTTCGCCTGTCACTTAGTCACTCTATTTCAACTACTGTAGATACAAAGACTTTGTAATTACTCTTAATTTGTACTCGTATTATCTTACTTTCGATTTGATGATCGTGCTTTATTTTACTCTGATTCTCCGATCAAAGTTTTTCTTTTAGGCTGTTCTCTTCGTTATCCAACATTATCTGCAATAGAGGGGCTCTCAGCACTATGGGACTTAACTTCTGAGGTCATCAGTCCCCTAGAACTCAGAACTACTTAAACCTAACTAACCTAAGGACATCACACACATCCACGCCCGAGGTAGGATTCGAACCTGTGACCGTAGCGGTCGCGCGGTTCCAGACTGTAGGGCCTAGAACTGCTCGGCCACCCTGGCCGGCATTTGCAATAGAGAAAAGCCTTGCAGCTTAATCTGAAAAACGACAGTTCTTCTATGTTTCATCTTGCGAGGGGCGCTCAAAAAGTAATGGAAGTCTTTTTTTTCTCCGACAGTTTCGGTTGTAAAATTTAGTTTTTACTGTGGAACATCGTCGAATATTCCCGCCTTAGCCCCCATAGTTCCATGAAGTTGCAGTACGTGGCGGCACAATACGTAGCCTTCAAAATGGAGTCTGTAACGGAGGTGCGTTCCAAACAGAGAGCCTGTATTGAGTTCCTTTTGTTGAAAAAACAGAGCATCGCAGATGATGTTTTCAGAATTTCTCCGGTGCCCTGGCAGTGAACCAAAGCACCGTGAGTTGTGGGCGAGGCTTCTGTCATTATTGGAACAAGGTCACACAGACCAGTCCGGTCTCCTGTGTGCCGGCTGGCCGCAGATAGCTGTCTCTCCTGCACTGTTGGAACGTGCCCACAATCTCATTGGAGGTGATCGGCAGATGAAACACATCACTGCACAACTAGACGTCTATGTTGGTAATTCTGACGCACTCGTCCACCAGCTGGGGTACTCAGAGATGTGTGTCTGCTAGGGTCCTCGCCGCCTACGCACCTTCCGACTTCCATCTGTTTGGACCAACGGAGGATGCACTCCACAGAAAGGAGCACGTGGTTGGTGGTGAGGTTACTGATGCAGGAAGACGTTGGCTCCAAGGCCGATTACTAGCGTTGTAACATACGAGCATATAGTCCCTCCCAGTAAGATGGCGTAAGGACGTCGCACTGAACGTAGATGCTTTTGAAAAATGGGATTTTGTAGGCGAAATAATGAGAAATAATACACTTTATTGGAATCCTAAATAAAACCAATTTGCTTATTTTTTAAAAAAATGGTGTTGCATTACTAACTGTACCCCCCCACCCACGTATATATTAGATCTTCATTTCTTCAGTTGATGCACTTGATTACGTGGCGTATTATTGACTTAGTAC
Source organism: Schistocerca piceifrons (assembly GCF_021461385.2). Lineage (NCBI taxonomy): Eukaryota > Metazoa > Arthropoda > Insecta > Orthoptera > Acrididae > Schistocerca > Schistocerca piceifrons. The sequence continues at coordinate 671,812,885 of NC_060139.1, forward strand.
TAACATTTTCCATATATTTAATGCCTTATCCTCAGAAAAATCATTAAGAACAACTCAGTTGGAAGTCAGGGGGAAGTCAGGGGGAAGTCAGCAGTCGTGACCTTGTTATGGTAAATTATGAGGTTTATAAGCTAGGACACCATGCAAAATGTAAAACTGAACACATGAAGCGAGAGTTTAATTGACACAGTGACACCTAGCTAGGTACACATTGGGCTGATAAATAAATTCGTAGCGCTTTTGTTAGTCATAAAGCAGTATGTTTCTCTGACTTTGTTTACCATTCGTAATTTGTTTTCTGGAGCGCTGTGTTTTGTAAATGCGCTGTGTTGTCGTGAGAAACTTGCTTCTGCGTGCTATTAGGATCTAGTAATAGCGAAGTGAACTAAAAATTTTCAAACTAACATAGCAGGCGGTGAGAAAGTGTCAGCCAGAATGCTCCCTTTATCAACGCTGTTCTAAAGCTGTTCCGCATCATGAAGTGTTAATCCGGGAGATGCTGTAGTACTAGGAGAGACTGTCTCCTTCGTTTCCAGAGAAACGACTGCCGAGATACAGCTAGCACGAAAAAGCAGACAGGTACAGCAGAAGAATTCCATGTCCTGCACGGACAACTTCTTAGTGAAACTGAACATCGTATTAACAATTGCTAAATCTGCAGTTGCACATTTCCTGCTCCCCATTTACACTGAAGCGCAAAAGAAACTGAGCATGCGTATTCAAATACAGAGATACGTAAACAGGCAGAATATGGCGCTGCAGTCGGCAACGCCTAAACAAGTGTCTGGCGCAGTTGTTAGATCGATTACTGCTGCTACAATGGCTGATTATCAAGATTTGAGTTTTAACGTGTTGTTATAGTTGGCGCATGAGCGATGGGACACAGCATCTCCGAGGTAGCGATGAAGTGGGGCTTTTCGCGTACGACCATTTCATGAGTGTACCGTGAATATCAAGAATCCTGTAAAATATCAAGTCTCCGACATCGCTGCACCGGAAAAAGATCCTGCAAGAACGGGACCACCGACGACTGTAGAAAACCGTTCAACATGACAGAAGAGCAACCCTTCCGCAAACTGCTGCAGATTTCAGTGTTGGGCCATCAACAACTGTCAGCGTGCGAACCATTCAACGAAACATCATCGATATGGGCTTTCGGAGCCGAATGCCCACTCGCGTACCCTTGATGACTGCACGATACAAAGCTTTACACCTCACTGGGGTCCGTCAACACCGACATTGGACTGTTGATGACTGGAAACATGTTGTCTGGGTGGACGAGTCGCGTTTCAAGTTGTATCGAGCGGATGGACGTGTACGGACTGCACTGCATGTCAGCAGGGGACTGTTCAAGCTGGTGGAGGCTTTGTAATGGTGTGGGGCGTATGCAGTTGGAGTGATATGGGATGCCTGATACGTCTAGATATGACTCTGACATGCGACACGTACGTAAGAATCCTGTCTGATCACCTGCATCCATGCATGTCCATTGTGCATTCCGACGGAGTTGGGCAATTTCAGCAGGATAATGGGATGCCCAAAACGTTCAGAATTGCTACAGAGTGGCCCCAGGACCTCTCTCCTGAATGTAAACATATCCACTGACCATCAAACTCCCATGACATGAACATTACTGAGCATATCTGGAATGCCCTGCAACGTACTGTTCAGAGGAGATCTCACCCCCTCGTACTCTGTCGGATTCATGGTGTAATTCCCTCCTGCACTACTTCAGACATTAGTCGAGTCCATGCCTCGTCGTGTTGCGGCACTTCTGAGTGATGGCGCGGGCCCTCCACGATATTAGGCAGGTGTACCAGTTTCTTTGGCTTTCCAGTGTATGTAAAGTCGTACCTTACCATTATCTTGCCGGCCGCTGTGGCCGAGCGGTTCTAGGCGTTTCAGTCTGGAACCGCGCTGCTGCTACGGTCGCAGGTTCGAATCCTGCCTCGGGCATGGATGTGTGTGATGTCCTTAGGTTAGTTAAGCTAAAGTAGTTCTAAGTCTAGGGAACTGACGACCTCAGATGTTAGGTCCCATAGTGCTTAGAGCCATTTGAGCCATTTTTTACCATTATCGTGAATCACGTCTATCATAAGCAACGAGCCATATCTGATTCTCTTCTCTGACTATGGACTTATGAATGTTCTACACTGGGGTGACAAAAGTCATGGGATACCTCCTAATATCGCTTCAAGCAACTCTGCGTGCCATGGACTCAGCAAGTCGTTGGAAGTCCCATACAGAAATATTGAGGCAAGCTGTCTCTATAGCTGGCCGTATTACGAAAATGTTGCTGGTGCAGGATTTCTCGGTTACGTCTCATAAAAGTTCTATGCGATTCATATCGGGCGATTTGGGTGGCCACATCATTCGCTCGAATTATCCTGACTGTTCTTCAAACCAATCACGAGCAATTGCGGCCCGGGGACTCGCCGCATTATCATCCATAAAAATTCCATCATTTTTTGGGAATATGAAGCCCATGAATGATTGCATATGGTCTCCAAGTAGCCGAACATAACATTTCGTTGTCAATGATCGTTTCAGTTCGACCAGATGGCCCAGTCCATTTCCTGTAAACACAGCCCACACCATTATAGAGCTACCACCAACTTGCTCAGTGTCTTACTGACAACTTGGATCCATGGGTTCGTGGGATCTGCGCCACACTCGAACCTTAACATCAGCTCTCACCAACTAACCTCGGGACGCACCTGACCAGACCGCGGTTTTCCAGTCATCAAGAGCCCAGGAGAGGCGCTGCTGGCGACGTTAGTCGCGTCAGTCGTTTGCTGGCATACCCATTAAAGCCTAATTTCGCCGCTCTGTCCTAACGGATACTTTCGTCGTACGTCCCACATTGATGACTGCAGTTACAGACACGCTGTTGCCCGTCTTTTAGTATTGACAACCCTACGCAAACGCCGCTGCTCTCGCTCGTTTAGTACCTTGACGGTGTGGATCTAAGACTAGTGAATTTCCTAACCATTTCCGAAATGGATTGTCCTTGCATCCAGCTCCAACTACCATTCCGCGTTCAAAGTCTGTTCATTTCCGTCGTGCGCCCGTAATCACGAAAGAAACCTTTTTTCATCAATCAGTGCAGATGATAGCTCCGCCAATGCATTGCCCGTCTGTACTTTGTGTGCTCGATAATCCCGCTATCTGTATATGTGCATATCGCTACCCCATGACGTCTGTCACCTCATAGTATGACGTAACGAACCGAGACCAGCAAACTTTCTGATATTCCTGTTCAAAGATGGTGATGTTTGAGTGTCATGAACTGTGGCCATTTGTACACTAAGAAAAAAGCCAGAGAGTGAAACGACAATTACTGCTACAATATTCTAACGGACGCCCGCACGTTTGTAATAACGAAAGCAATTGTCCAGGAATTTATTGGGTGGGCGCTCTATATATTTACGGCAAATTCTCCAAATACCGCGCCGTTTTTCTATATCCTACGTTTTCGGGGGAACTTCTTCGACAATGAAAATTATATTACTAACTTGAATATGCGAACATTTCAGTTTCCGTGAGAAGCTTGCCTGTGACACTAAATAGAGAAGCCATCTTATTGTTTGTAGTGGTCAAACGAAGAGTTATTATTGACTAATTTTAGTTGACTACTCGCCTCAAGTAAACAAATAATAGTGGCTTTGGCATTAACCATATAATTCTAATACGCTGTATTAATGAGCCAGAGAATCACCCCAGGTTTTATTATTCAGTTCCAACTAAATTAGTTTCCTGTTAAGTGCATTTACAGAGTTTCGTAAGCAAATATTATATTATACGGTGTTCTCCATTGAGATAATTATACAGTTCACAGACGCACATAACATGAAAAAATTTTGTTTAAACAGAGATCTAGATTATTAATGAATGTATGCTACACAGAAAGAATAAACTGAGGGAAAAAAAAGCACTTAAATAGGAGTCGGACGCGTTATTAACAATTTCAGTACGGGCTTTCAATGACGGTAGCTTCCAGATTAGGAATTCCTTTACTAGTAACGCGATGTCGTGAGTGACGATATTTTATCTACAATGTCAAATACGTTTCGAGATACAATTCAGTTTTCAGCACCACATTGACATTCTTCGCCGCTACATCTGCTTCAGTAATTTAGCTACCAGGTATAAGTGAAGAGTATATTTATTAACTTTACGGAGAAAAGGTTATGAGACTAGATCAAACTAACAAACGAAGCACCTACTGGTTAACGTCATTTAAAAATGAAATTTTCAGCTTCTGCAATATTGATAAATTCCCACTTTAAATAAGTTAGCATGTTTATGACTGCACTACATTAATAAAAAGACATACTTCAGTTTGCAATTCAAGAGTGTATTAGAACAGCAGATGCCATTATTTTGGTGTATATGAATACGAAATACTATGAACAGTGGCATTTAAAAGTTATTTTTATTATTTATATACATTCTTTACTCAAGATATGGCACGCTTTTTAGAATATTGTGTGCTTCGAATAACTTGCCACAAGTGGCTTTTTTGGTCAAGTAGTATGGCAACAAACATGATAAATCTAGACCAGTGTGCGTAGGATTGTGAAATAATAACAATATCCAAAAGCTTTAATTGTACGCCACTCAATCTAGCGTCAACATTTGGCTCATTCTTCGGTATTAACTGGACACACTTAACTGTTTTTGACTGATATTACATTACAGGTGTAAGTCTGTCCTTGACTGTGTATTGGGTACACAACACACGTTGTTATTAAATGGTACAGTGCTAACGAACGGTATGTATGACGTTCTTAGTGTGTTTGATGTCCGCCTCGATAGCTGAGTGGTCAGCGCGACGGAGCGCCCTGCTAAGGGGCTCTGGTTCGATTCCCGGCTGGGTCGGAGATTTTCTCTGCTCAGGGACTAGGTGTTGTGTTGTCTTCATCATCTCATTCCCATCGACGCGCGTCACCGAAGTGACGTCAACTCGAAAGACTTGCACCAGGCGACCAGTCTACCCGAATCGGAGGCCCTAACCACACGACATTTCATTTCATTTCAATGTGTTTGATTAAGAAATATATTGCTGACATGATGTTTCATCGATTTGTAACATGAAGAAATTTCCCTGTGGTCGCATTCTAGCACAGGTATGTGTCATAATGGCGATAATACACTCCTGGAAATGGAAAAAAGAACACATTGACACCGGTGTGTCAGACCCACCATACTTGCTCCGGACACTGCGAGAGGGCTGTACAAGCAATGATCACACGCACGGCACAGCGGACACACCAGGAACCGCGGTGTTGGCCGTCGAATGGCGCTAGCTGCGCAGCATTTGTGCACCGCCGCCGTCAGTGTCAGCCAGTTTGCCGTGGCATACGGAGCTCCATCGCAGTCTTTAACACTGGTAGCATGCCGCGACAGCGTGGACGTGAACCGTATGTGCAGTTGACGGACTTTGAGCGAGGGCGTATAGTGGGCATGCGGGAGGCCGGGTGGACGTACTGCCGAATTGCTCAACACGTGGGGTGTGAGGTCTCCACAGTACATCGATGTTGTCGCCAGTGGTCGGCGGAAGGTGCACGTGCCCGTCGACCTGGGACCGGACCGCAGCGACGCACGGATGCACGCCAAGATCGTAGGATCCTACGCAGTGCCGTAGGGGACCGCACCGCCACTTCCCAGCAAATTAGGGACACTGTTGCTCTTGGGGTATCGGCGAGGACCATTCACAACCGCCTCCATGAAGCTGGGCTACGGTCCCGCACACCGTTAGGCCGTCTTCCGCTCACGCCCCAACATCGTGCAGCCCGCCTCCAGTGGTGTCGCGACAGGCGTGAATGGAGGGACGAATGGAGACGTGTCGTCTTCAGCGATGAGAGTCGCTTCTGCCTTGGTGCCAATGATGGTCGTATGCGTGTTTGGCGCCGTGCAGGTGAGCACCACAATCAGGACTGCATACGACCGAGGCACACAGGGCCAACACCCGGCATCATGGTGTGGGGAGCGATCTCCTACACTGGCCGTACACCACTGGTGATCGTCGAGGGGACACTGAATAGTGCACGGTACATCCAAACCGTCATCGAACCCATCGTTCTACCATTCCTAGACCGGCAAGGGAACTTGCTGTTCCAACAGGACAATGCACGTCCGCATGTATCCCGTGCCACCCAACGTGCTCTAGAAGGTGTAAGTCAACTACCCTGGCGAGCAAGATCTCCGTATCTGTCCCCCATTGAGCATGTTTGGGACTGGATGAAGCGTCGTCTCACGCGGTCTGCACGTCCAGCACGAACGCTGGTCCAACTGAGGCGCCAGGTGGAAATGGCATGGCAAGCCGTTCCACAGGACTACATCCAGCATCTCTACGATCGTCTCCATGGGAGAATAGCAGCCTGCATTGCTGCGAAAGGTGGATATACACTGTACTTGTGCCGACATTGTGCATGCTCTGTTGCCTGTGTCTATGTGCCTGTGGTTCTGTCAGTGTGATCATGTGATGTATCTGACCCCAGGAATGTGCCAATAAAGTTTCCCCTTCCTGGGACAATGAATTCACGGTGTTCTTATTTCAATTTCCAGGAGTGTATGTCTTCATCCAATATTGTGGTTGGACACTAAACTCATTTTATGAATTGATGTGAAAAAGGCTTGACTGCTCAGCCCAAACCAGTAATCAATGATTGTTAAAGCATTGCGATGTGGACCATTAAAAGATTTTATATAACAGAAATCTTTGATGTTACAAATAATTGACGGTAAGATAAGAGATGGCATTAGAAAATAACTGCTAGAAAAACAAAACATGCGAATGACTTCAGTGAGGATCATGTCTACTTGCAAGCGTCGGGAAACTGCCAGTCGCTCGGAGGTTTGTATGCAGAATTTGAAACACTACTGACAGAGATTCAATGATTCAATGTCAGGCCAGTGTGACAGGCAACTACAACAGGCATATCATGAAGGAGCAAGGAATAGCTGATAGCGATGCGATGGAAGTTCAACGAAGTTTTGTAATCGGAAGGAGTCCGTATCACATGAATGTACGTAAAACACTGACAACCACAGAATATTTGCTAAGTTATGATGAGGTCATCAAAATAATCCACAGTAAGTTGAGACATCAGTTTGGAATAACGAAAGACTTCCCTCCATACGACAGATATCATTCTGTCATTGTTGAAGACAACGAAAAATTACAAATTTACCGCTTATGCAGCGCAATAAGCGATGAAATTTGAACAACAAACTTCCCTCATCGCGGTACCAATACCCTTATTTGCTAACCACCTGTAATGACAGGGTGGTCAGGTGAGCTAAAAGCCTTGTTTAACCCAGCGTATATGCACATTGTTCATGTGATAATATCGATATGTTAAAACAGTTATCGTTAGATATGTAGAAAACGATGAAGCCAAGAAAAATAATAACAAAAATGACAGTTTTTAACTGGCATGTCTCTGAGTATTTATCGTATTTTGATTCATACACTACTGGCCATTAAAATTGCTAAACCACGAAGATAACCTTCTACGAACGCGAAATTTAACCGACAGGAAGAAGATGCTGTGATATGCAAATGATTAGCTATTCAAAGCATTCACACAAGGTTGGCACCAGTGGCGACACCTACAACGTGCTGACATGAGGAAAGTTTCCAACCGATTTCTCATACACCAACAGCAGTTGACGTTTCCGACTTTGATAAAGGTCGGATTGTAGCCTATCGCGATCGCGTTTTATCGTATAGCGACAATGTTGCTCGCATTGGTCGAGATCCAATGACTGTTAGCGGAATATGGAATCGGTGGGTTCAGGAGGGTAATACGGAACGCAGTGCTGGATCTCAAAGGTCTCGTATCACTAGCAGTCGAGATGACAGGTATCTTATCCGCACGGCTGTAACGGATCGTGCAGCCACGTCTCGATCCCTGAGTCAACAGAGGGAAACGTTTGCAAGACAACAACTATCTGCACGAACAGTTCGACGACTTATGCAGCAGCATGGACTATCAGCTCGGAGACCATGGCTGCGGTTACCCTTGACGCTGCATCACAGACAGGAGCGCCTGCGATGGTGTACTCAACGACGAACCTGGGTGCACGAATGGCAAAACGTCATTTTTTCAGATGAATCCAGATTCTTTTTACAGCACCATGATGGTCGCATCCGTGTTTGGCGACATCGCGGTGAACGCACATTGGAAGCGTGTATTCGTCATCACCATACTGGCGTATCACCCGGTGTGATGGTATGGGGTGCCATTGGTTACAGGTCTCGGTCACCTCTTGTTCTCATTGACGGCACTTTGAACAGTGGACGTTACATTTCAGATGTGTTACGACCCGTGGCTCTACCCTTCACTCGACCCCTGCGAAACCCTACATTTCAGCAGGGTAATGCACGACCGCATGTTGCAGGTCCTGTACGGACCTTCCTAGATACAGAAAATGTTCGACTGCTGCCCTGGCCGGCATATTCTCCAGATGTCTCACCAATTGAAAACGTCTGGTCAATGGTGGCCGAGCACCTGGCTCATCACAATGCGCCAGTCGCTACTCTTGATGAGCTGTGGTGTCGTGTTGAAGCTGCATTGGCAGATGTACCTGTACACGCCATCCACGCTCTGTTTGACTCAATGTCCAGGCGTATCAAGGCCGTTATTATTGCCAGAGGTTGTTGTTCTGGGTACTGATTTCTCAGGATCTATGCACCCAAACTGCGTGAAAATGTAATCACATGTCACTTGTAGTATAATATATTTGTCCAATGAAAACCCGTTTATCATCTGCATTTCTTCTTGGTGTAGAAATTTTAATGGCCAGTAGTGTATGTTTCAGTAAAAATTTCCGAAACATGCTGCACTATACTGTTATTGTCGGAACTAAGTGTTGTAAGAGATGCACTTCCGTACAATGATACACTCCAGATAAACACCTTTAGAAAAAAACTTATTAACGTTTAAATTAAAAATCGATGGTAACACTGATTTTTTTCACAAATCCATTTCTTGCGTTTTATATCGTCTCTGCTTCAACCATAATCTGTCATTTTATTGCTCAACTAACAAAAATCATCTTTTACGTTAAGTGCCTCATTTCGTAATCTCTGCAATATCTAATTTAAGACACTATTCATTAGATTCAACTTTTATGTTAAGTCCTGTGCCTTCTTTCAAAAAATTGCTAGGAAATCAGCAAACTTAAAAGATTTTATTTCTTCTCTCTGAACGTTAATTTCCTTTCCCGATTTCTCCATGTTTTGCTTTACAGCTCCGTCATTGTACAGATTGAACAATATCGGGGATGGGCTACAACCCTGTCACTGTCCCTTACAATTTCTGCTTTACTTACATCATTTGACTCTTATAACTGCAGTTTTGTCTCTGCACACATTGTGAATAGCATATCAAACACTGTAAATTATTTCTGGAACCTTCAGAGCCTGAATCAGTGCACTCCAGTCAAAATTGTGAAAAGGTTTCTCTACATGTACAAATGCTGTAAGAGTAGGCTTGGTTTTCTTCTGAGATCGTAGATTGTGCATTGCCGCAGGTGTTCTATATATCAGCGGAACTCAAACTGATATCCTCCAAGATCTGTCTATACCACTTTTACCAGTTCTTCTGTGAATAATATAATTTCTTTTCAATATTTTGGAGCCATGACTTACTATACTGACAGTTCGCTCATATTCACACCTATCAGCACCTGGCCTTTTGAGACTTAGAATTACTACATCCTGAAGTTTGAGGGTACTTTTCTTGTCTCATATCTTACAATTCTGTCATACCTGGATCTCCCAGTAATCTCAATATGTCGCTACTTTCTAGCGTAGAAGTAATTGCATGTCTTGTGCTATTGATGTGTATTTCATTCAGTACAGTTTTGTTTATGTAAGTGGCCATTTATTTTGAAACAGATGTGGATGCCTGGTGCGTGAATCAGTGTTCCAGCGCGTCCCTTTCCGCATATCGTATTCAGCTTCATCTCTGTTCATACTCCGCAAGCTATCAAAACCGTTCACGGCGGACGGAAAATCTACGGTACCCTACACTACTTCTGACCATTACCTTTCCACATCCACTCGCAAAATTTGTCTTCGCGGTCCTAACGTGAGATATGCATTGGCGGCAGTAAAATCATTCCGCAGGTTGTTGCAAACGTCGATTCTCTAAATTCTGTCAATAGTGTTTCGCAAAAAGAACGTGTTAATCCCTTCAGGGACTCTCATTGAGCTTAACGTAACATTCCCATAATATTGGAGAGTTGATCGATCGTAGAGGTTAATAAATACATGCGTGATTAGACGAGTGGCACCATGTTTATGATTGTTGCTGTTCATAATTACAATTTATCTGAATTTCATTTGCTATTTGAAGAAAATTGCTGCAGTAATTATCCAGACTATTTTCCATTGAAATTGTTAGGATTTTTAGTTTCAATTCTGTTTCTTCCTGAGTGTCCTCTCAGTACTTAATGCAATCTTACCACGTGAAGATCTTATTCGCGAACATGGCTTCTTCGTACACAAAATTGTCTATGAATCCCTGTTGACTTTTTACGGGATGAGTATAGGGTTAGTAGCTGCTGTAGTGTCTACTTTTGAAGTAGTGCAGCTGTAGTATAATGAGCTGTTTGATGGACAACCAGTGTTACTCATTGTTAGAAAATAATGCTGAGAACGAGACCTTTCTTCAGTGGTTTTATTGTGGATGTTGCATAAGATATGTTAAAAGGTATTTTTTCGCCGCAGTGGCCAATGTAGCATCTGGGCAATTCGTCTGCCAATTTCCTGTAAGATAGTAAAACCTTACACGTCGTACTAGCCGTTTGAGAGAACACAGGTATTTATGAATTAGTCCTTGATTAACTGTCATTTCTATGGTGCTGTTACTGATACAGATCGTGTGTTAGTCTCCAGTTCTAGTTATCTTCAAGGAGCGTATCCGGATATAAATACTGAAAATTGCCTGCTCGTTTGCAAATTCATTTTTTGCTCACTATATTTTCCTTTTCTTAAATCGTGACATTCATCTTTGCAAAATTTTCCGCCATTCTATTATGGCCAACTTCGAGTCACCGAAATTAGCGCACTGAGAAAACTCTTTTCATATCCACTGAGGCATTTCGTATCTTTGGGAAGTCGGTAGTTAATTGATAACCTGGAATCAATAAAATTCTAAGTATTAAGCCCCAAAAGTTTATATCGTTTGTGTGGAAAAGAAATTTAGATGTTGTAAAATGTTGTACATTTACCTAGTTACTCATATGGAGTGGAGAAGTAAGTACGTGGAGGTCAATCACCCTTATAGCTTAGAGTATGAAATACTCACCCCCATGACAGCGGCAATAAGCAGGATGTGGTTCTCGAGACTCAGAATGGCCAACATCAGCCTCAGGTCACGTTGCGACTCCGAGCTCACTGCTGAAATAGTAATTACCATTTGTAAGTCAGATATACGTTCCCATGCGCTGAGTTCTGATCATGTACTGGTGTCCAAGCCTCTTTAAAAGAGATACATTACATTATCGCACCTAAAAAGTAGTATTTTCCACTGAATACGAGCAACTACAAATGAACAGACCCAAATTATTATGTAAAGTGCAAATATTCTAAGCCAAATATATCGCTGTTATTAAGGTAGTAGCTGTTTGCGTCTGGCTTCACCCATGTACGCAGATGACACATACAATGCACCCATCACCTCCTTCCACCCCCACCTCTCCTTGTCTTTATCATATTTCTCTGTCTCCCTGTCCACATCTTCCTGCCGCTTCTCTCTGTCCATCTCCTCCCACCTCTCTCTCGCCGTATCCTCCTTCCCCCCCCCCCCCCCCGCTCTGTCTCTCTCCATAGCCCCCTCTCTCCATGTACCTCCTCCTCCACCTCTTTCCATCTCCTCCTCTTCACCTCTCTTTTATCATCTCCCATGCCCCTGCCTCTCTCTCTCCATCTTCTCCTTCATATATGTGGTGTCCATTTTCTCCTCCCCTATCCATTTCCTTTTCACCCTTCTCACTGCCCATCTCCCCTCAGCCTTCTCCTTGTCTATCTCCTACTCTGCTGTCTCTCTGTCATCCCCCCCCCCCCCTCTCTCTCTGTCCATATCCTCGTCCTCAGTCTCTCTATCCATCTCCCCCTATCTTCATCTATCTCCTACTCTTCTTTCTCTTTGTCAATCTCCTCCTGTTTCCTCTCTTTGCCCATATTCTCCTCCCCATCTCTCTATATCCTCCTCCTCCTCTTTTCTTTGTACACATCTTGCTCTGCTATCTTCCTATTCACTCCTTCCCCACCTCCCTCTTTCTATCTCTCTCCCCCCCCCCCCCCAATCCCTCTGTCCATCTCCTACAGCATTCCTAGCCCAAAAGAAGCTAGGTGGTTCTTACACACATTCATAGATACATCCATTTTCATATATGTATATGATACATGGTTCTGAGGTATTATGCTACGATCGACTAAATTTCTTGGAGAAACCCAAGGTTTCGTCCCCAGGTATGGAGGACATTTTGATTATAGTGTGGTGCTACAATCCCCTTTAAAATTTTGGTGGTACGGAAGGACGAAACATTGGATTTGGTCAAGTATTTATTTATCCACAAAATAGTAGCCCAGTAAGTTTTAATGAACGTGGCAAATTAATTTTCTCTTGGACAAATTAACTAAGGGAAACACTAAGCTAGTTGAATTACAGGTCATTTTTGCAACATCAGATAACTGCGAACTTAACTGTAAGTCGCCACAAGTGGAACTGGTTACAGTATAGTTGTGTACAGTTAGGCGTTGTCCAAACGCAGTTTTGTTCTATGGGTATGTATGTTCCCTAAACCTAATATTAAAATATCTGCCTGTTTGTCCAACATAGGTTCCAATATGCAAGTTCCACACACTGCACCAAAGGGCCGTCTATTAAATATTGTGGAAGAAATAGAGGTCAAAGGAATAAAAACGGAATCCCACAAAACTTCTAATTGAACTAAACGAATTTACACTAAACACTTTGTTTAATGTATAACAGGCTGCTCCAGCTCTTGCACATCGTGATGTCCTGACTCCGTCCATTTGTTTTCTGTCCCAGCGCTGCACCACCCACTTCTTCTTGGCTCTGTTTCTGTGAATCTATTGCACCTGTGACTGTTTTCGTGTTCTGAGATGATCCTTTCTGTTAACTTTATTGTGACCTACATACATGGCAGACGCCTATTTGAGTGATAGCATTTATAATTTAAACTAGTACTTTACTATGTTGCACTTTTTAAGTTGGTTTTAACTTCTCTTACTTTGGATAATACAGAATGTTGAAAATCATATCCCTGATTTTGTAATACGTCATTGTAAACAGTGCTTACGATCAGTGGCATCTAGAGTCAGTGACGGTTAGCAGCCGAGCTCTCTCAGCTGCTTGTACCGCAGCTGTAAGCACAGTTTGCTAACAACGGCTCTAAACTATTGGCCATGAGCGTTTACTGTAGTGATTTTATACCATGTGACGATGCCGAACATGGCTATTTGCCTCTCTTGTTAACTTCAAAGATACATGTTTGCTCGCGAGTTGCTTCTCAGACAATGTGAATCACGCTAGTACTGTAATGTTTCTAACTTACCGTAACACTCTCTCTCAGCACATTCCTTTTTTAGATACATCTATATTCATGCAGGGTGATGCAGCTGCCCCTACCTGTGGTTTTTATGCAACCTATAATGGCTTCAAAACAAAGCACAAGGTTTTCATATTTTCTCGCTCGCCTCACTCCAACTATTAGAACTACATATAAATATGAACAGCATCCTTTCTAGAAAATTTAATAAAGTAACATTTTGTACTAGGATGCGTTTTCGCTGGGGGCCACGGTTTTCTAGTTATTCAAGGAAAACTCATTTGAAGGTCACTTTTGTATTTTTTTTTAATAATTCGAGAACTACGGCAACTAGCGGAAACATGTCCCTGTGCAAAATTTGGCTAAATTAAATTTCCTGCAAAAATGTCCCGTTCATTTTTCTGTGGAGAAATTGTTTGCACACAGCATGGGGTAGAAAAGAAAACTCTTGGTACTTAAAAGCAACGTGGATTGCATGAAACCAATATACATAAATGACCTTGTGGATAACATAGGAAGTTCACTGAGGCTTTTTGCGGATGATGCTGTGGTATTTCGAGAGGTTGTAACAATGGAAAATTTTACTGAAACGCAGGGGGATCACGGACCATGAAAATAACTATATCTAAAGTTATTGTAATGTAAATTTGAATTTCTGCTACAGATTTTAGGAGTAGTTGCGATACCACTAATGCTGTATATACTTATATAATTAATTTTGTAATAGGGTGTGAATTTATTAACCTTTAGGACTGTTTGTTGCTTTTTGTTTAGGACTGTAATTTCTTTAGGCATTATGTGTTTATTGAAGTTTCCGGGAGTCACTGATAATCTGAAGGTCCGTTTTTTAGAAGAAGAAATACCGAGTGATTTGGCTTTAGCGCCATCTGAGACAGAAAATGGCCCTGAGGACCCTTCTTCTGTGAATATTCTTCATCAGGCAAGGACATCAGGAGCTTCAGCTCATTTGCCACGTCCTCAACTACTCACTGAAAATTCAGTTCACGGCGATGTTGATGACGACAGTGAAGATGAGCCTGCCCCGATGCTGTGAATCTCTCGTGAAAATGATTCTAAACTTATCCCATAGGAAATAATGCGAGGTTGATAACTGCATGTCGCAGTTGTTCCAAAGTGAAACCACCTCCATAAAACAATCGGTTGTTTACTTTTGACAGTTTCTTATATTCGTTGCTTACGATGACAATATCAGTTAATTTTGTGAGAAATTTCATAATAATTTATTTTTCATTATAGCTGAAAAATAGTAACACGCATAAGGGAAAGGAGGAGAAACCGACTGCCATAAGCTGATATTAAGGAAACTGAGGTTCTGACCTGTCGAAATGTTGCCACAGTGTCTTATCGTAGAAGATAAGGTAAAGAAGGACAAACTAATATTCATAACTTTTGTAAATTTAGAAAAAGTTTTTGTGAATGTTAACTAGACTATACTATCTTACGTTTTGATGATGTTGTGGACAAAATACAGCGAGGGAAAGGCTATCTTCAACTTGTACAGAAAACAAATTGCAGGTATAAGAGTTAAGCGACGTGAAAGGGATATAGTAATAGAGAAAAGTTGAACCAAGATTTCTATCAGTCCCCGCATGTTATGTGACCTGTATACTGAGCAAGCAATAAAGGAAGTCAGGGAGAAGTTTGGAACTGGAATTAACGTTTAGGGAGAAAAAAAATATTGCGACTCCGTCAGAGGCTGGAAAAGTGCGTGTGAAATTATTTGAATGAAATAGATCGTTTCTTGAGACGACATTATGACATGGGCTACAAAAAAGGTGAAGGGAATGTAATTCCGTTAAGTAAGGTAGTCATCCTCAAACATTTTTGGCGATGGGACAGTTTTGAAATATGAAATACTTTATGGAGTCCTGAAATAAGCAAACCCTGGTTATATGTTTCTTCTTTAACTATAATCATTTAATGAAAATCATACAAAAATAAATATATCATACAGTACTGGTTTCTACAACAATGTACAAAATAACACAACGAAATACTATCCACAAAATAGTGCTGTATTAATTTCACTGTAAATGATTAAACTGTTTTGCTTACACTTAGTGGGAGGTAAGAACCTGGTTTTTCTTTCTTGTTTTTATTTCAAACCAACAGCTTATTGTCAAACCTGACAGTCCCATTTACTGCGATATTTTTTCTTTGTACGTGCATTTGCTGGGAGTCCCGTATCACACAAGTACTCGTATTTGCTCGTACGGAAAAAGAACACTCAGAGCCTGTTGGTAAGTTGTGTATAGTCATCACGAACCCTGTACTAAAAATCATCAAGTGACATTGTTTTGAACGATGAGTCCATACCTGAATCTGATGTCATTCCTAAAAGTCATTCGTAGCTGTCGTTTGACATATTTTCTGGCTTCTGAAAATTTGGTTCAGAAGGATTCTGAACTCAAGAATTCTGTTTCAGTTTTGTATTCTGCTCTTCAGGAAAACACGTCTCAAAGGAGCTGCACGTATCACTGGAGCAATTCTTCAAATATTTCTGCTGTCACCAACGAACACATTCAGTCCTATGAAACTTTCAAGTTTTCTCTCGCCAACACAAACAATCCAGAAATCTATTTTTTTAATGCGGTTATATTGTTATTAGCACTGAAAACTGTTTTGTCTGTTATCCTTGTAAAGCTAGATCAAATTCACGAATTTTTCCCAATATGTCTGCCAAAAAAGCTAGTCTGAACAACTAAGTCTCATCACTCAAATGAATATCACTCATAAAAGCTTGTATTTCAGCTCTTAGTTTGAATAACATTGTGAAGTTCTTATTCCAAGATAACTAGCTAATCTCAATATAGAGCAGTAGTCTTTTTTGTATATTCGCATAATCTTGACACACTACTGAAAACAGTTGGCACTGATGATGTTGTGAGTTAACGAAACTGCTTATTTTTACTGTTTTGTCAAGAACTTTTAGATTTGGCGATATCTTCCTTACGATGAGTGCCTTTCTACGCCAAATACAATGGCGATTTATGTTTTATTAGTAATATCGCTCCTGCTTTATTACCAGCTATTGCTTTGGCCCTATCTATAAAAACATCGATAAAATATTTCCAATTGATATACTTTATTTAAAAAATTAATATTCATGCTAAAAATTTCTTTTCCGGTGGTGTTAGATGGCAGTCATGCGCTCACAAGTAAGTGTTCCTCAAGTGAATATTTATACGCATATCACAAAGACATCAGCAAGCTGGCCAGTCTAGTAACAGCACTTGACTCACCCACTTGCAAGATAAATTTAGTGTGTCTAAGGCGACAACCTAGTTCTCGTTTGATATAGCCTGCGAGATCGTGAATTCGATATGAAACAGTGTCGTTTGAAAGTGGCGCTGTAGAAAGATGCTTTACGTATTTATCATCGAGCGTACATTGCTTTTATGTCTCTCAGACATAGTTTTATTAAACTCTCAGCGATAATCTGCGCTTCGCCAACTTTTGCAGTAGAATAGCTCAACGAATGTGGTCCTGTTCTGGTTGCATACTTCATAATGATTTGAATCTTTATAATTGCTCTTTGTTATATATAAAAATTCTATTTTTGTCTTTGTAATCGGAATGTATAGCTTCTAAATGAAGACGCATCTTAGCAGGTACCATGGAACTATTTTTAGGTAGCTTGCAACATAACATACGGAGAAGTCAGCCATTAGAACCAACAACTCCAAGATTGATGTAAGGTTCGTCATACTTTCTTGTTCTTACTGCTGGAAATCAAGGTACATGTAGTCTTGATAAGTCTTTGAGGTTAAAGACTCATCTCCCGGGCTAACTTCTTTTCAACTTTTGATGCAAAATTTTGTTGCAACAGCTTCCAGTATGACAAACACAAAATAAGTATTTGTGGCGTACGCAACCTTAAGTGGAAGTGAAACGTGGACTACAGATAGTCCAGCAAGATGAGAACAGAGCATTTATTTATGTGATCCTCCAGAAGAAGGCTAAGGATCAGATGGGTATAGCGAATAAGCAATGAAAGGCACTATACAGAATTGGGGAGTAAATATCTATAAGACACAACTTGACTATAATAAGGAGTAGGCTAATGGAACACATCCTGAGGCTTCAAGAAGAAGTGACGAAATTGTAGAAAGTAAAAATTGGTTTAAATGGCTCTGAGCACTATGGGAATCAACTGCTGTGGTTATCAGTCCCCTAGAACTTAGAACTACTTAAACCTAACTAACCTAAGGACATCACACACATCCATGCCCGAGGCAGGATTCGAACCTACGACCGTAGCAGTCGCACGGTTCCGGACTGCGCGCCTAGAACCGCGAGACCACCGCGGCCGGCAAAGTAAAAATTGTAGAGGCGGACCAATGCTGGAGTAAATTAAGCAGATCACAGCAGATGTACAATGAAGCGATTTCAAATGAGATGAAAAATTCGAAATTAATATTCGTAGCTTCAGAAAGCCAAACGATGGCTTCGATTCTTTTGGACGATGCTGGAACCGTGTAATGCGTAAAGGAAACTACATAGCAGATTGTAGGGTCGATCGTGTAAGAGTAATAGTCCAGCGCTTGTAGTATCTTATCACCGACCACTGATTATTGTCTTTAAGATTTGCGAGCCTTCAACTCCTCCAACTGCTGCATGGCTTTTTGTCTCAAGAGGAAGAGAGTCAAAATGAGTTCCCTGAAAGCCACCTTGCCTTACGAGTCCTCCTTAGTAGTTGCATGACTCTTTATCTCAAGAGCAAGATGACAACTTGTTGCTGTCTGGTACGTAGGCTCACAACTATTTCCCGGAAGACCACCTTGGCTGCTACATCTGTTAGCTCATTTTCCCGAATTCCTGCATGCCCTGGCATCCAGCAGAACGATACCTTCTTATCCTGCTGTTGAAGAAGGAACAGTTTGTCCTATATTAATTGGATGACTAAGAGAATTGGAGCAGACTATAAACGTTCTACTTTGATGACGACTCAACTGCTCCATTGCCTCCAGGATGGCGTGCAGTTCCACGCTAAAAATAGTAAACTGATCAGAGAGTCGATACTTGTAAATACGACAACGGAAGGCTACTAATCAGCCAAGGACATCCTCCTGTTTTGAGGCATCTGCATTTACATCAGACGTCGTCGTGTTTACGTAATTATTACAAAAACAAATTTGAATATTACATTCGGAGAACATTCTTTCTTGAACATGGACAATTCTAAAATAATTCTGGGTCTTTTACTCAGGGCTTCGTGTAAAATATCAGCATCTCACACAGCCATTTCTAAAAGAAAATCCTTTGCATATATTGCAAAATGCATCGATGTTCACCGGGATACTGAAGAATCATCCGAAAGGTGAGCGAGCAGCGGAGTGGTATGCAGATGTGACGGCTCAACAGCCTCGGCACAGGTGATGGGAATATCCCAGATACTAAATTCGCCAGTGTCCACCATGATTTTCTCACAATGGTCGAAATATAATATTTTTAAATATAATTTTCTAGCTGCCCCAAACACTATACATCTAGAATAGAGTAGGTTCTGCAAAACTTTCGATAAAAATAGTTCTACTTGGTACCAAAAGTCTGAAAACGAGAAAGTTTACTCAGAGCAAATGAAGACAACGACAGTGGTCAATTTTAAAAGCCAGCAGTGGATGTAACTATCTAAGGGACCAGCCCCTGGTCATCCCGAAATTTGGAAACCTAGAAAACTGTCAACGGACTGTGGAGAGGAACAAGAAGGTTTAAGGCAAAATTTCTGTAGTGAAGGAGTCCAGACAATTCAACACATGTGAAAGGGGACTTTTCTATCCACCATGTCGATTTTCAAGAAGTTTTGGCCATAATTGTGAATGAAGTTGAGACTCTGATAAATGTACTCAGCCTCTGTAGTAATGATATAACCACATTCTTTGTGTGTTCGTGAGACCACAGATACTGGTCAGAGAGGCTACTGTCTTTGAAGAGAGTAGAATGATGTGTGTTGGACAATCTGGCAATGTAGTAGGTTTGAAAACGATGGAAGATGGACTGCCGTGTAGAGGAGGCAGCATTATTTAAACGGGATTTTGTAATAATACGTTTCGAGGAAAAATTTTGAGGAAATTATATGACATGAATACAATAATGAAAAAAGCTAAATTTGGAGGTAATCTGGTTCTTTTATATTTGTAGCTGTATTGTTTCTTATTGTCAGAATATTGTGTGTGGTTGAAGTTCGCTATAGAAATTTTGTAGAGAAGCACATGGACTTACGCACTTCTCTGATAGTTGAAACAAGTGTCAAGGAAGGCAGTTGTACACAAGAGAATTATTAAGAAATACGTTTGCTAACTTGTCTTGGTGTGATAACTTTATGAAGAGGTGTATTGTTGTCATGGCTTAATGAAACACAGTTATACTTGAGGTCTTTGTTCTAATTTATCAGTTGTTAAGCTTAAATTCTCATTTTTCATTATTTACCCTCGTCACTGTGTTTGCATATTCGCACTGCCCATCGCGAGATGTTGCTGAGAAGCATTTATGAAAATTGGTATGATACCGTCTTGCATTGGACGTCGCAATACGGCAAATGAAATTTGATTTTGGACAGTTAGATCATAATCCTCTTGGTGACAGGTTTCACAGCAGACGAGGGTTCCGTGTGCACTGGTATGCCAACAAATATTTTTATCATCAAGGTTCACGTCCATTGCAAGCTTCAGCGATTATCAGAGTGCTTTCGTGAAAATATCAGTATCAGTTCTGAGGCTTAATACCACTAGAAGATTTCAATGAAGTGCTGTCTTGTGCATTTTCAAGTAGTTTTATCCGAAAGTCAGACGCGTTAATTTTTGTGCTCATTTACTCTGTAATTACAGTAACAGTTCTCGAACAGTGATTGTCTGCAAGGCTAAAGATAAAGATTCGCTGTATTTAGGGCCAAAATTTTAATATGAGTTGTTTGTTTTGCAGTTAGGTAGCATATGTGAATTTCATTGAGAACTGTTTGGTTTCTCGCAGGCGAATTGTTTGATGTACCGTCTAGTGTGGATTTTCCTTCGTGTAGCGTAAACTTCCCATATTTCCATCCAAAATTAAATTTTCACACAGTTCTGTTACTCTCTACCGAGATTTACATGTTCCTTTCTCAAAATAAGTTTTACCAATCTTTGGTTCAAATGGTTCAAATGGGTCTGAGCACTATGCGACTTAACTTCTGAGGTCATCAGTCATCTAGAACTTAGAACTAATTAAACCTAACTAACCTAAGGACATCACACACATCCATGCCCGAGGCAGGATTCGAACCTGCGACCGTAGCGGTCGCTCGGCTCCAGACTGTAGTGCCTAGAACCGCACGGCCACTCCGGCCGGCTACCAATCTTTAAGATACCAACTTGAAACTTAGAAACACGAGTTTAAGTTTTACATATTTATTTCACATGTTCACATAATTTATGAGAATGCAGCCGGGTGACGTCATCGACAACCTCCGATAGTTACACAGATGCCACCCAGGGTGTGCTCCTGTCAAACTATCGGCAGATGGGCCGGCGTCACCTGGCTGAATCCCGGCTATCTGAATATTGTATATGCCGGAAGGAACTCTGGTCTCGCAGGTTCAATACATGCTCTTCTGTCCCGATTACCCCGCACAGTACAACCTCAAGGCACTCGGTTAACAACCTCCTAATGTTAGTTAAATCCCCTGTTTCTGGGCTAAAGTATCATAATCAAACTTTTCTGTTTTGTAACATAGAATTTGTATTCTATAATCGGACGCTTACGACTCGAAATTCCATCGAAAGAATTTGGAGACACACTGTTAGTATACCCCATGCAAAACTGGAACGATGACTCCCATGTAATTGGAATGCAAATATCTGAATGAAAAGTTTCATTCTTGTCACGAAAATTGGTCAAATTTCAAGAGCCGGTAGCCAAGGAAGACTATACAACAATTTGTCTGTGTATACTGTAGATCTAACTCAGGGACCACAAGAGCAAGACAAATGAGATTTTCGCCTGTACTGAGGCATAAAGTCACTTTTCCTCATCCCACACTTGAATTGATAGCGTAGTAAATAGATAGTGTTGGCACGAAATACCACCCATTGCGCTTTACAGTGGCTCGCTCGCCTTGCCAAGAATACAGGGTATTTTAAAGTCTTTGCGTCAAACGTCTACTGGAGTAGGTGGTATGCAGCACACACTGGTTAGCACATCCTGAAGGTCTGAGAAAAACCGCCATCCGAAAGCAGCCGAATACTAAAGGATGCCTAGCGTCTCTTGGAAGCATCAGCGAACATTTTGTTTTTCACGAAAGTTGTTCCCCATCATGTTATCTATCACCCCTAGACGTTTCATGCAACGATTTTGAATCAAACTGCATGAATATATGATGTTACGTAAAGCAGTCTGGAACAGAATTTTAACTTGCCACACATATACAGTGAAATGTATGCTGTAGCGAATACACTTTATCTTTGTTGTAGTTTCTTTTCGCAATACAGTTTATGATGATATAGTTCTCGTAATGCGCGTGAACTCCTGAGGCTCTCACCTGGACTAGGCCGCTGCTCTCCGTCTTCGGGTGTGCTGGCAGTGGCTGCACTCTCTGGTGCCTCCGAGCTGCTTCCCATGTCGTCCCGTATGTCCAACATCGCACTTATCTGTAACACGGATACAGCAATTCAGGCCTTTACTCCTGCAGTAGTGACCACGAATAATAATTACCTATCAACCCTCTCTCCGCAACTACACTACACTACTCATTTCATACTGACACTGGTGAAAACTGCAGCGCCAAGCAAAGTTAATGTTACCTAAATGGACTTCGTACCACACTTTAGGTATGTAACATTAAACAGATACTTGTGATGACGAACATATAGATGAATTCTGACTTGGAAATATCAATATGGCGTGGTACTCCAGCGTGCCACATCAGGAGTCTTTCCAGCTCGAGACTCGACCGGGAAACAGGTATGAATATGTTCCTGCTGAATCCATCCTGAACGCTGTTTATACAGGATGATTCAAAAATACATTTAGAACCTTTTACAACCTTTGGGGACATGTTCCTTACACACACACACACACACACACACACACACACACACACACACAAAACGTCAGTAAACTTTGGCTCTAAAATGAATACTTTAAGGGCTATGAGCACTTGTTCATCTTCGATATCGTGAAACACACCTCTTCAATTGCAAGCTGTTTGCTTTCCATATTTTGAGAGAAGGTAGTATGGACAAAAAAAAAAGGAAAAAAATGTGCAGTAAACATGGGCTCTAAAATACAAACCTTTGAAGCAATGAGCACTTGTTCAATACGTATGCAAGAGATGTGTTGCACGTCAGCGAAGTTAAACAAGTACTCATATATTTAAGGTGTGCATGTTAGATCCACGTTTTTTATAATTTTGGCCCACACTAGCTCCTCCCAAAATATAGGGTGTACATAAAGTCCGGGAACATTTTCAGTTATTTATTGCACAAGAACTAAACATTGTCATACATACTGAATTTTGAAGATAAAGTCTGAAAGTTTTTTTTACAAACATTCTATATACAAACCATGAGTGACCCGGCAGACGTCAATACGGTAACCGAATTCTTGCGATACTCGTCCCAGTATGGCTCCGTCGACTGTGGCAGTTGCTTCCAGTATTCTCTCCTGGCGCTGTGGTACATCACGTGGCAGAGGCCGTACATACACCAGATCTTTAATGTGTCCCCACAGAAAAATGTCACACAGAGTGAGATCTGGTGATTGGGGATGCCATTTCATGAAACAGCTGTTCCCTTCTGTAGCATGGCCGATCCATTGATGCAAGGCTCCATGTTCAGGTACCCACCGAACTCCACAATGAAAATGGGGTGGAGCCCCATCCTGCTGAAATATGAATCGAGAGTTCGATTGCATTTGAGGCATCAGCCTTTGCTGCAACATGTTCAAGTAGAGATATCCAGTGACAGTGCTCTTGGCGAAGAAGGATAACCTGTACAGTTTTCGACGTGACAAGGCACAAAAAACATTTACCTTTGGGGAATCACTCTCAAAGACAATGCATTGTGTGGATGCTTTGTACCCCAGATTAGACAATTATGCCTGTTCACTTTCCCATTAGTGTGAATAATGGCTTCATCGCTAAAAATTAAGCGATCAGCAATGCCATCCCCATCCTCATTCAATTTTTGCAACTGCTAACAAAACTCAAAACGCATGTCTTTGTCGTCGTCATTGAGCCTCTGCATTACATACAATTTTAATGGTTTTATACACAGCTTCTGTCGCAGGACTTTCCGCATTGGAGCCATTTGGAGTACATAGGATGCACGACGCACTGATTTCTTCGGACTCCTAATGAATGTCTCCTGTATGCGCTTCACATTCACTTCACTCACAATGCGACGTCCGCTTCTCTTTTCCGGGCGCAAGTAATCCGTCGTAACGAATTTGTTGTGCCAGTGGTAAGTGGCCTTCCTTGTTGGTGGCTTCTTACCGTTCTTGGTTCTAAATATCCGTTGAACAGCTGTAGCACACTTGTTTTTGTTGAACTCCAACACACGGAAAGTTCGCTCCGCACCTGAACTCGCCATGTTTGCGAGTAGCGCTGACTATTGGCAAATTACCAAACTACGCTGTGGCGGTATACTTAAAACAAAACAAAACAAAAAAAAACTTTCAGGGTTTCTCTTCAAAATGACATATGGATGATATCTGTACAATGTTTGGTTCTTGTGCAATAAATAATTGAAAGTGTTCTTGGACTTTATGTACACCCTGTACGTAAGGCAAGTGTTTTACTGTATCAAAGGTGCACAGCCGTTCATAGCTCTTAAGGTACGTGTTGTAGAGCTCATTTTCATTAGACCTTTTTTGCGGTAAAGAAGCTGTCCGCAAAGGCTGTAAAAGTACCCTTGAAGCACCTGATATATGAATATATGAGAGCACAAGAAATAAGCAGTGGTGGAGTATCACTGCCGCCCATGCAGATTTTATACACATTCAGCCGGCCAAAGGTCGTGCTGATGTACAAGTCACGAAAACAGTTGTGTCCAGGCTTCTTGGATGAAAGCTTGCACAGTCCTCTTTACATTGGCTAGGATTTTCTTGCTGAAGTACTGCCGCGAACTTGAGATCTAACCGCTTCGTTGTTTCTTTATATCCATAACTTCTGCAGAGATATTTATACTTACCTAGTAGTGTATTGTTTGAATTTCCAAGTCAGTATGAAACGATGTCATATTGCTTCACTTCAGTATAGCACAATCAGTGTTGTCTCCATACTATTCAACAGAATCAAGTCACCTCAATCTGCTGCTGCCATCACTTTAGGCACCTTGCCAAGGCGGCTCCCTCCCCCCTCCCCCTTCCAGCCAACCGATGGTTCGAGTCCTCCATCGGGCATGGGTGTGTGTGTTGTCCTTAGCGTAAGTTAGTTTAAGTGAAACTAGTGTGTAAGCCTAAGGACCGATGATCTCAGCAGTTTGGTCCCATAGCCCATAGGAACTTACCACTCCCCCTCTTCCCTCCACCCACCACCACCGCTCTGCTAGGAACTATTCTGAATCATAGAAAACTCTTCAGAACTCCCCACAATCGTCGGCCTGCAGATGAGTCTGCTCCTTTCATTGTGGTGGCGTGTGACATCGTTCCTCTGGCACCAAACAAGCCCTATGTCAGAATTACGAAATGACTTACGAATAAAGTGATGCTGAAGTCTAATTTTTAATTTGATTCACTGGATGAGAATAACATTGAGGAATTTTACAGACCATTGGTTCTATTTACATGTCTGTGATGTAATATATGCTGACTGAACTGGGCTGACGTAAGGACAGAAGGGCTAGAAACGTAAAAATACGAAAATCGCTGCAAAAATTTCAAAATCAAAACAAAAAAGCATTTTGTTTGCAGGTGTTTTGAAAAGAGTATTCCGTATTTTGAGACGTGGTAGCATGGACAAAAAGAAGACTCTAGTAAACATGGGCTCTAAGAAAATGTATGCCTGAAAAGCTATAAACACTTGTTCATCTTCACTACTGTGGAAAACGTCTCTTCTGCTGCAAGACCTTTACTACTGCAAACGACCTACAGAAGTAGGATCATATCACATTCAAGCATTAAAATCATTTCTACAAAGAGTTAAGGCTTACCAACGTGTAATAAAAGAACTATTACACGACCTTTGTGTCCAAGAACACATAGGGATTTGCTCCCATCTGGTCCTAAGTTTTCACACATGAAACAAGCGGCCGAGAGACCTCACGGTTAGTATGGTAGAGCAATCTCCACCAAACCAGATCTCCAGAGTCTTACAACTTCCATCACAGAACGCAATAACATCGCAATCATTACTGTTCAAGCTAGCAACCTTAATATTTCTCCTATCTACATGCTTTATAATGAGATAGTTGATCAACCTGCTAACTTCGAGAGTTAGAAAGCATCTGTTATTATAGGGGATTTCAATAGTGTATGGTGGCGTGGTCTCCTGACCTTCATTTCTCACATAGTCTGACCTCACCTTCGTATTCTGCGCATCAAGATGTTTCATTCGAGCCCAAACTCGATTGGGTAGAGTCAGTTTTACATATTTCCACTTAATAAATATGCAAATCTAATAAATAAATCGCAAGTGCACACCGAGATTAAAAAGTCGAGGCTGGCATACACAGACATTCAAGACATGACGGCCACAGGAGTTTTTGTTCAACGGAGCCAACCAGCCCACTGTAAAGTCCATAGGAGGGTGAGTTAGCATGCTGCTACACCGGCCGGCTGACCACCCATGGACCAAAACAGTTTTTGCCAGAGAAAAGGGATAATGGCCTGCGTGTTCACCTTAAAGGCAAAACCTGCTGTATTGTTTTGGAGAGCCACAGCATACACATTTTTTGATGGACCTAGTGCGCAGTTTCAGAGTTCTCATAGGGGGACAGCAAATGCCTAACGCAGATGCTATATATTTCCGGATTGGTCAGCTTAAACGGAGCGCCATTCTCCAGTTTGTAAGAGTAACGCTGATTGGTGAACTATTTCTGACGCAATGAGCCGGAGGAGTGAGGGAAATACAGCGGATGATATACCCTTTCGCATTTTGCTTGAAGGGAAGTCGTTCCGGTGACGCTCTTGTAGCGGGAACACATAGCAGGTGCGAGTGCGCTGGTGTGAGTACGCAGAGAGCGAGGAACAAAGTCTCTACTCAGTACTGCACTGAGAGAGCAACTCTGTCGCTAGTGAATCGGAGTGATACTCTATATTGAGTCGCTCGTGATTAAGCGTTTGTTCACTGTGTTGGCCACAACACTAATGTGCAGTGTGAACACAGACAGAGTATTAGTTAATGCCTGAGAGCGAACATCGAGTGGCATCGCGGTGGACTGGTTATCTGACCGGTGTACCACGCCAATAGTTAGACTAGGGACTGATAGGAGCCCTTGACTTCATCAAGGCGTAGTGAGAGTTCGATTGGCGAAAATCAGTCCAGATAGAAAGAGATAGTTTTGTTAATTTTCAGCAGCGAACGATGCAGGCAGCAGTCGTCGCAGCTCACGATATTGTGCACTATAGCCTTGGCGAGCCCCATCTTTCCTCCATTAGAAATAACATACTTCATTCACGTCACTCCATTACATTTCTCACGTGACAGCCTTGACCATACTTACAAAAATTCAATTGGATAATTATTCAAGTTGTGTAGGCGTGGCTCTCAGCCATTCTGCCAAGTAAATAAAATTCTTAAAGAAAAGGGATAAAAGAGCTTTCCCACACTTTGTATATAAATGTCATTAACAGGATTCCTATCCATAGGAGGTAATCTCCTTTTCCAAAAAGAGCCCGGAAATTTGTGTATCAGTTTATAAATAAAAGTTTCACTTGATTTTCTTAAATTTTGCAATAAATAGTATTTTCCGTTCATTTAATGTTTTTCTTACACTAACTCCAGTACCCAAGTATCCCACTAGTTACGTAAGAAAACAGAATATTTTTGTGTAATTTCCTTACAGTGGACAACTCCAGAAGATATTTATTGCTGAAAGTTTTTCAGGCATTTCCTTTTGGTACATTAAGAACGTCTGTCTGACTTCCATAGTAGTGTAGGGTGGAAATTGCTTCTTGCAGGAGCCAAAGGGTACTTGTCAGATCAATCTGTTGCGCAACTCGTCAACATAACACCCACACACTGACATAAGTCATAGCACAATACGATTGTAATGGAGAGGCCGTACTAGAGTAGGCGAAACTACGTCAGCTATATTTAGTCTAAAATTTTATAGTTGCAGATGACAGTGGTGATACAGTATTGATTGGTGAGTGAAAAATTAGCCGAATATAGTATAACATGAATTTGCACACTGATCTTTGACACATAACATCGCCAAGTTATGTATCAGATAGTATCAGCAATCCCTTCACACATAGTGAACTTCAGGTGAGGTACAATTTCAAGAAGGCAAACTGGAAAAAAGTCAGAACTACGCTTGGTGAGAGAATTAGAACTCATCCCTCTCCAGAGGCTTATGTAGAGTTTCTGGAAGCTACCCTGTACTGCTCAAGAAAAACTATTCCTAGAGGCTTTAATATCATTTGCATCCAACGTACATCAGAATGATCCTCTTTAACGAAAGAACGTCAAGACCCTTTCAGTGACAAAACTGTCTCGTGTGTGCAGCGTGCTGTATTCTCAATTTCTGAATCCAAATGTAGCCAACTGATTAAGTTAACTGAGGAGCTGGATGTGAGAAGCAGCAGCTACAGCGTGTGAAGAAGATTATTTAGACACATCTGTACTGAGAAAATTAAGAATTTAGTGCGCACCAACATTTCGACGTCGAGAGCGCACTACTACCGCAGTGGCCGTGTGGTTCTAGGCGCTTCAGTCTGGCACCGTGGGACTGCTACGGTCAGCGCTTCGACTCCTGCCTCAGGCTTGGATGTGTGTGGTGTCCTTAGGTTAGGTTTAAGTAGTTCTAAGTTCTAGGGGACAGATGACCTAACATGTTAAGTCCCATAGTCCTCAGAGCCATTTGAACCATTTTGAACCTACAGGTAAAGCAGGAATAAAACCAAAACAATAAGCAGAAAAACAGATTTATCAGGAAAACAGCACACTCTGATCGTTTTTCTCAGGAAGATCTATACGAACCGCTGAATAAATGCAAAAATGCTAAGACAGCTGGTCTTGATATCTGCATGGAGCAACTAAGAAGGTTTGGCCCTGCTACTCAGCAATGGCCCCTGGACTTATTCAACAATCAGTTGCCAGATGCAACCACGTTGTAGCCAGGATGATGCCTTCTGAAAGCCCCCTTTTAGTCACGAGGAAAGTTTGTCACCGTAGAAGACGCTCAAAAGGCTGCGCTCTAGAGCTGGCAGAACAAAGCTCAACACGAGGACTTGGGGTTTTGCCTGCAACTCTACATTGTGCGAAAGTAGTCAAGAAGAGACAATGGGCCGTCTCCTCATCTGAAAGTTGTGTCTAACTGCATGCTCTCCCCAAAAATTGTTTTTTGCCATCAATGAAGCATATGAATTATCTGCATACTGGCCACGCTATATTTAATATGTGCTTGTGTCACACTTATTAGACGATACCATTAACTGCTAGCTAAGAAAGACCTATTCGTGTTCAGAAGTGTGTGAGGCATTGTTGCATATTTTTATTCCTGTTTGTCAGTTTGTGCTATAACCGCTTATAGTGTCAACCTGTTTGGATTATTTTTCTTAATGTTTGTGAACGTCATATGTGCTTCGTTTGTCCTCAACCCAAACTCTGTAATAAGTGAGCTGTTCACTTCTTTCAGCAGGCCTCCTAAGTTTTCATTACACTCAGCCAGACCGGCATTGCTGTTTCTTCCGCGGCTCTTACCACTGCGATCTGTTACGCCTTGCACTTTCATACCTCTTCCAAAAACCTTTTTAGCTTTCTTTATCACTTCTTCATCGAACATGTTGGAAAAAAGTAGTAGAGAGGTGCAGCCTCGCTTTACACATTTCTCATCATGAACGGACCCTTCCTAACCTTTCACCAACATATTGTTATGAGAAGAGTCTCTTAAGTTATTGTTATGGATAGAAACACACAATTTTCATACAATATTTCACAATTTTGTCCATCAACAATTGAATTTCACAGCTCAGTCTATCAGCTGCTATTAAATGGCCCATAGAACTAATGATTCATATATTCACTATGAAGAAGCAGTGGTTGAGCTGCCGACTGGCACACAACTACACCTGACCAGGGTTCCCACTGTCTGTGCGATGCTGGTCAACGCACACAATCTCAATCAGGTACTCCACGCCTCCGGCTTCGGACGCTGATGTTCCTTCAACATTCGGAACCACGCACTGCTCCTCAGATTTCTGGGGTTGGACCCAGATATTCGGACGCAATGCTGACTAGATACCTAGACGCCGTGGACTGATAACTGACGATAACCCCTTTCAGCAACTTCTGTAAGTCAGATTGTTAACAGCAATAACAGTTAATGTGCTGTTACTTTATACACCTTGTTTGCAAGTGGTCGTCAGTTGATGTTGTCCTATGCACTGCGCAACTTTTCACACCTAAGATGTTGTCATAATTACGTGTCTCGGTGTTACACGTTTGTTTTATAACAGAGGTCTTCAATACATTATGTAGACGCATACAACACAAAGAAATATTTTTAGAAAAATGGAATAAAATAGAGAACAAGGCAACATTTTGTGTAAGCCATAACAGAGGAAAAATGAAAATGATACAAATACGTAACTAGATACAAAATAAACCAATAGTACGAAAAGGAAATGAAATGTAAGTAATACAAGGTGTATCCGAGCTTGTGCGGGGACATGAATCATGTAAACGATACTGAAACTGATATAATGAGGGCAAGGAGATCATAAAAGATGTGCAAAACGAAAACAATCGAAGTTGAGGCAGATAAATGAAAGAGAGAAGTACAGGCCATGGAAGAAACGAAAATAAGCTCAACGGACACAATACGCCTTCATAGAGCACACTGGTCGCTCGCTTTAGGTCGCTGTAGATGGTGCATAACTGGCGCCAGGTGGTCCTGTAATGCTGTACTGCAGAAATTAAGTCTTGAGAGCGATGTGGCGCATATATGCCACACGATTCTTTGGAGTCAAAGCAGTAATGTGGAATGACATAGATACGAGACAGAATTGTATAAACATCCTGTCATATTTGGACGCCACGAATAAAGTTGTCCGACGAGTGGGGATGTGCACGCTGATTGTTTAACGTGTCTAGAAGGAACACTGCACGACTTGAAATCCTGTAACGCGACTTAAGAACAATGGACCTAAAAAGATTCTAACCGATAGATGGTTCAAATGTTCCAATGGCTCTAAGCACTATGGGACTTAACATCTGAGGTCATCAGTCCCCTAGACGTAGAACTACTTAAACCTAACTAACCTAAGGGCATCACACACATCCACGCCCGAGGCAGGATTCGAACCTGCGACCGTAGCAGCAGCGCGGTTCCAGACTGAAGCGCCTAGAACTGCTCGGCGACAATGGCCAGCCTAACCGATAGAGACCAGAGTCGAGTGTCATTCTGTCTCAGCGACAAAAATTCAGATGGCTCTGAGCACTATGGGACTTAACAACTGAGGTCATCAGTCCCCCAGAACTTGTTGTCGTTGTTGTGGTCTTCAGTCCTGAGACTGGTTTGATGCAGCTCCCCTTGCTACTCTATCCTGTGCAAGCTTCTTCATCTCACAGCACCTACTGCAGCCTCAATCCTTCTGAATCTGCTTAGTGTATTCATCTCTTGGTCTCCCTCTACGATTTTTATCCTCCACACTGCTCTCTAGTACTAAATTGGTGATCCCTTGATGCCTCAGAACATGTCCTACCAACCGATCCCTTCTTCTAGTCAAGTTGTGCCACAAACTCCTCTTCTGCCCAATTCTATTCAATACTTCATCATTAGTTATGTGATCTACCCATCTAATCTTCAGCATTCTTCTGTAGCACCACGTTTGGAAAGCTTCTATTCTCTTCTTGTCCAAACTATTTATCGTCCATGTTTTACTTCCATACATGGCTACGCTCCATACAAATACTTTCAGAAACGACTTCCTGACACTTAAATCAATACTCGATGTTAACAAATTTCTCTTCTGCAGAAACGCTTTCCTTGCCATTGCCAGTCTACTTTTTATATCCTCTTTACTTCGACCATCATGAGTTATTTTGCTCCCCAAATAGCAAAACTCCTTTACTACTTTAAGTGTCTCATTTCCTAATCTAATTCCCTCAGCATTACCCGAGATAGAGCTACTTAAATTTAACTAACCGAAGGACATCACAAACATCCACGCCCGAGGCAGGATTCGAACTTGCGACCGTAGCGGCCACGCGGTTCCAGACTGAAGCTCCTAGAACAGCTCGGCCACACTGGCCGGCTCTCAGCGACAGTTATTAGTTTCAAATCCGAGAGGAATTGTCGCTAGCAGTTAATGTAAGCCCTTGTCAACCAGTTTGAAAAGGAGACGCTGGAATTGGACGTTTGGATTGGATAGATTTGGGGAAAGAGGCCAAACAGCGAGGTGAGAGGTCTCGTCAGATTAAGGAAGGATGGGAAAGGAAGTCGGCCGTGCCCTGTGAAAGGAAGCATCCCGGCATTTGCCTGAAGCGATTTAAGGAAATCACGGAAAACCTAAATCACGATTGCCCGACGCGGGATTGAACCATCGTCCTTCCGAATGCGAGTCCAGTGTGCTAACCACTGTGCCACCTCGCTCGCTGGTGGACGTTTGGAGTAGGGTACATCGCAAAAGGCCGTTGCTCACAGCGACACTTAAGGTTTCACGTCTTTACTGGACCAAAGAACGCAGAAATGCGAAGAATGTAGTATACACAAGGAGTCGGGCTTTCATTTCATTTCAAATGATGTGGTGTTGGACTACACTGAATGGGGCAGTGAAGTGTTTAGGTCGCAAGGTGTGCAGGCTATGATTCAGAAAGGAGGTGATTCTCTGATGTTTTGAGGATGTTTTTCGCACCATGAACAAATCTTTATGATTATCGTGAACATGAAACAGGAAGTTTCATTGTACATTCAAGGTGAGTGAGTGGTGCCCTATATCCTACATCTTCATGATGACTGTGGAATGGACATTCCCATCTTCCACGTTGACTGTATTCACAGGACTACTCGCACACGTTCCATGGTTTAACAAACACTCAGCCACACTGTCGCATCGCGACTGGTACGGCAGGTCTTTCGATCTTAATCTGATATACAAAATGTGAGACTATGTTCAGCACAGTAATCAACACCTGCGCCATTTGATACTTCTATGGGAACTAATAGCTAGAGAGAGGCTTCAGCTGGATATATGTAGTATGACTGAAGAAACTTGTATACTATCTTCCTCCCCGGAATGTGGCCGTTATGAACAATAGAGACGTTGCTACACGGTATTGTGTGAAAATAAGGGGGGCAGGGGAAGGTGGAGAGGATGGTGGCTACATTTTAGTCAGTTGGGCCTCG
Organism: Schistocerca piceifrons; assembly: GCF_021461385.2. NCBI lineage: Eukaryota > Metazoa > Arthropoda > Insecta > Orthoptera > Acrididae > Schistocerca > Schistocerca piceifrons. Next base: position 671,845,983 of record NC_060139.1, read on the forward strand.
ATTGTTTTTATAGAACATAGGAGATGGATACATTACTTACCATACCAGACAGGGCGAGCCCCAGGATCCCAACTGGCATTCCCATGTAGTCCACAAAGCACAGCTTCCAGTATAGGGGGCCATCGTCCTGCAACATTCATTCCACAGTGAGAGGCAGTCTAAGGTGAGATTCAAACGTGACTGACGAAAAGCATCGCGTCCCAAATTACTTTAATCATTCAGATTCACGTCTTCAATCGTTTGTTTATGCTTATTTTAGAGGAAAAGGACACCTATTCCACGACGCACAAAACAGGTACTGAAACATCAGATTAGGTGAACTGGTCAAGCGATTTGAGGAACTTGTATTAAATAACAGGTGTGGCAGTCAAACGGTAGATTTGGCAACCCTGGAAATAACGCGTTACGTTGGGAATCAGAAAAGGAAGGCCTTTTATAATGTAACATTGTAGCCTTAAAACTACTTGCAACAGCTTTGTATGGAATTCATTGAATGATGCCTAGTGCATAAAAATATTTATATTGTCTTACCTCTACAGCAGCAACGGTGGAATGCGATATATTCTGATCTCTCGTAAGAAAAACAAAAAGATAGCTACAGTCTCAGCAGTGTGCAATGTTGGCCATAATACTTTGGAATGTACATGAAATTCTTTTGCCTGATAAATGAAAACATTTAAGAATAATCCAACTTCTTTACAAAACATATGACCTGGACAGGGAGACAGTACTGATTGTGATGAATTACTAACACTGAATTTTTTAGCAAAATTAAATTGAAAGTTGAGTTTGATTTTTCAAAAAACTTTTTACAATTAAAGTTACATTGGCTGGAATAATATATCACATCTACTAACTGATTCACGAAGAATGAGATTTATACAGCAAGTAATGCAAATCATCAAATTACATACAGCTCTGCTAACAAACCTTAGAAACACTACAAAAGTGATATACCTAACTGTCTTTTTCATCAAATCAGTTTACGTACATTCTGGTGTCACTCAATAATTACAAATTATAAGCCAACTCAATTACACTAACGCGATGGCACATCGAAAGTCATAATTATTTAACATCTTTGTCTTGCTTGCATGAAGACTTCTGCTTTCATGTTCCCACAAAAGCTGCTTACACCATCCTCTTTCACTCACAGACTTAAAACTGTGCGCCCAGCACTCTGTTACTCCAACACCACATGCTCAGATCAGAAACAATATCATTAGCTCTGCGGTCGAGCACAGTCAGCGATCCGCATTATGAAGCCTATCAGAGCCATACATCGTTTGTAGTATCATAGTTTCATTTTAGTTTACATTAATATTATTATCATATGCCACTTACAAGTGTGCCCCAGTAGACTCCTTTCAACAAAAACAACAACAGGTACAAGGCCGCGCATTCGTGCTCATTACATGCTCGCACGCATGCCCCAGTCCCATCGGCACATTCCATCAAACTGAGCTGTCCAACGTTTAGGAAACGGGTGATACAGTGCGGAAGAGGGGTGGAAGTGCGAAACACTTGTGTACATCAGAGAACCCCGTAAGAGTAGAAGAAACTTTCAGCCGAACTCCCAGGCGTTCTGCAAGCAAACTGCGGAGAGTAGGATCGCAGTGGAATTGTAATTAGTGGCATTGATGTAGGCTGCCATTTTGAATACGGAATGAAATTTTATTAATTATAATAACATTTCATCACATAGAAGAGAATGATGTGTACTGAAATGTAGCCATGAAGATCATTTAAGGAAATATATAATTTCACGAGTGGAAAAGGTACGTTCATTTCTTTGGTTATTTTAACTTCTCCCTTGTCCGTGGCTCGGAACAAGATTTTGTGTGTCTTAATTTATAGGGAACTTAGCAACCTGGGAAATCACTAGAGCTTGAACCACGATAGTTTATGCTCTACTGTAAGAGATTAAATTTGGACTTTATCAAAATTGATACACAATTTGGACATCGATTCCCATGCTGCAGAATCAGTACGTCATAGCACCCAAGACGGCTTCCTCACGGAGTACGATTGTGCGTCTGGTTACTTTAAGAATTTTCAGAGTCGACGATCGCCGGAATTCTGCAGACCCACAGAGATTTTATACCAGGTTCTAACTTCGACTACGAGAATCAGAGTATGAGTATGAACTGTAATTTCTAATCATTTTGTTTTTTTACATTTGAGAATTCAACTAATAATTAATTTTATACCTGGAAGTGTGAGAGATAATTGTGTAAAAATATTGGAGAAATGACCGCCCTCGCCCAAAAGTTTCCATTCAAGTTATTAGCTATTACTCAGTCATAAAAATGTAGCTTCATTTTCAGAGAGGGAGTAAAGTTAAAACGCCTCTTCCTCTGTTAGAAAATAGCGTGTTGTCTTTCAACAACTCCACAGGAGTTGTCGAGCTTAACTGACCCATTCTCTATAGGGATCACTGTCAATAGTGTAACAAATTGCCGTACCAGCGGACATAGCAGAGAGAGGTTCAACGTGACTCGAGATACTGTCGTAACCTCATATTGTCAAGCATTGTACCCCATCACTTCTCTCTACAGTATCAATGAAACACTTGTGAGCAAAATATATTGTGCTGTTAAACGGCATTCAATCTAGGGAGCGAAAACTTGTCTACAGCTTGTACAGAAACGAGCTTACAGCTGTAAGGGTCGAAAGAGAAGAAAGGAAAGCAGTAGTTGAGAAGGTAGTGAAACAGGGTTTTGTACTATTCCCAACGTATTTCAATCTGTGATGGAAATCAAGAATTAATTTGAAAAGGGAATTAATACATAGGAATAAGAAATAAATACTTCGAGACTTTCCGATCACGTTGAAATTCTGCCAGAAACGCTAAAGGACTAAGAAGTTCCGTTAAACTCGCCGTCGTGCTCTCTGCAAAGGCTCGCAGATTATTTATGGTGACGTTAGGTAGATGTAGCTAGTGTTCAGGAAGGAGGTTTAAGACGGACGTCAACTAAGTACCTAGGTATTACAATTACGAACAACTTAAATTGGAAGGAACACACAGAAAATTTTGTGGGGAAGGCTAACTAAAGACTGCTTTTTATTGGCACGACACTTAGAAAATGTAACAGACCTACTAAGGAGACTGCCTACACTGCGCTTGTCCGTCTTTTAGAATACTGCTACGCGGTGTGGGATTCTTACCAGATAGGACTGACGGAGTGTATCGAAAAAGTTCAAAGAAAGGCACCAAGTTTTGCATTATGGCGAAATATGGGAGAGAGTGTCACAGAAATGACACAAGATTTGGGCTGAAAATCGTTAAAAGAAATGCGTTTTTCGTTGCGACAGAATCTTCTCACGAAATTCCAATCACCCACTTTCTCCTGTGAATGCGAAAATATTTTGTTGACACCGACCTACATAGGGAGGAACGATCACCACCATAAAATAATGGAAATAAGAGCTCGTACGGAAAGATATAGGTGTTCACTCTTTCCGCGCTCTATACGAGATTAGAATAATACAGAATTGTGAAGGTGGTTCGATGAACCCTCTGACAGGCACTTAAATGTGATTTGTAGAGTATCCATGTAGATGTAGATGAAAAATAAAACAGAGTGGAATGTAATAAAATTAAATCGGGCGATGCTGGGGAGATTAGATAAGGAATATGCCTGTCTTCACGCTCCCATGCAGCTCAAGATCGGACCACTCTCACATCAGAATGTCCAACAAAACTAGATATTGCACGATCAAATTGGATTAGGTACAGAAAATTATAAATGTCATTATTTACATATCCGCATATGTTGCGTACATGTACGAAGTTATAATGACTTCCGACCCTGTCTTCTAAGTGTTTCATTGTTTTGGCAGGCGGTGCATTTCATGCCACTGCTTTCAACGTTATTTACGACAGTTAATAATGATACTTCGAAGGATGATTTCCATGTGCAAATTGACGTGTGCCTATTTACACTCCAACTGCATCTGCTCAAATATGGTTCTGCGAATTATTCTTCGTCGAGAAACTTGGTGTGACCGATCCAGTGTAAGGTGCCAGGATTTGGGCACTTAGACGTTAGCTTAACACTTAGCTCACCAACATCAGTATTAATAATAAAGGGACTGGTAAGGATATCAGATCATGACTTTATTGAATTATGATGAACATGAGGCACTCTCGAGTAGTATTCCCTGCATGTCTCCATGATTAAGTCACTAACTTAAGGCGTTGGTGAAGAGTGTCGGAAGTTGAGAATTGTGGAATATGAAGTCTGCAGCTGGACGCAGCTCGCCGGGCCGCTGTGGGCGGCAGGTAGCGGTCACCGGAAACGCGGGACAATACGGCGCTTTTGGGGATAGCCCAGCATCCGGAGCCACCTGCGCTGGACAACACGTGGCGAAGATGGGAATTTCGTTTGCCCAGGGGCGATATGACCAACTCGATCATTGGGTAGAATCTCAGAAATGGCGTTGGAGGGATTTCGGCGATGTTAGAGCGTTCGACATTGGTCGAAACTGAGTATTCCTCCGCTGCGTTTTCTTATGCTTGGAAGACGGGAGAATTGTGGAGAAATAAGACTTCGCCTTCAGCCATCGAGATGTACGGACTTGGAGACGGCGTCTTGGCCGTCGTGTTCGAAGGGAGATATACGGTCTATATCGCAGCATTGCACGAACGCGTGTTCCACGCAGAGTATTACAATCGAATTGTCGACTTCATTATAGCTAGCATTTAACTTGTCCCAGCAAGCTTTACATGTATCCTAGTCACTGCACAGCTTGCCCAGACGGGCACCTTCTATGTCAGCGACGGACAAATAAGCTTACACCAATTCCTCCTATGTTTCTGTTTACGGTGATAAATTTCATCTAGTTTGCCTTTTACTTAATTTTCGTCTGTATATGAACGCAGCTTTTTGGCCAGTACGCCCTGTTGGACCATACATCAAATCCGAGTGTGAAAATAACGGTTAACGCCCCATCTGCGAGTGGCAGTCACGAACTGTAAACAGTGGTTAACTCCTTCGTGGACACACCACAAGCGATTGTGAATTGTTACTCAAGATAACGACACTGACGATGCGGTAGGCAGGTGTTTGACATGTAAAATAAGCAGTATACAAAACGACGTTTCGGATGTAGTGCTCATTAAAGTCATTTTACCGCCTGAAATGTTTATTTCTACATCTACGGTTACATTCATATTTCGCAAACCACCTTATGATATATGGCAGAGAGAAGAACAACTATCTATATGCTTCCATACAAGCCCTGACTTCTCTTTCAGCAATCCATACACGAGATTTTCTTTGGTGGCAGTAGAGTTGTTGCGCAGTCTGTCGTAAATGGTGGTTCTCTAAACTTTGTCACTAGCCTTTCGTGTAAAGAGCGACTATTAGGGAATCCAATTTAGTTCAAAGAACTTTTCCATAATACTTGCCTGCTGATCCACCGGTAACAAATTTAGCAGGACACCTTTGGATTTCTTCGAAGTGTTTCTTGAATCCGACCTGGTGGCGGTGCGAAACACTCGAGCAGTCGAGCAATGATGAACAATCTCTCGGACAACTTGTCATTACGCATTACGCGGTCTCTCCCTCTCTTCTTCTTCTTCTTTCTTCTTTCTCACGTTTTCCTAGAACTCTCCCAAGAAACCGACCACTCATTTACCTTACAACCACCTGACATGATCGTTCCATTTCATGCCGCTTTGCGACGTTACGCCTAGTTACTTTATTGATTTGATTGTGTCAAGCGGCACATCATAAATACTATTTTTGAACTTTACTAAATTGTTTTTCCTACTCATCTGCATTAAATTACATTTTTCCACGTTTAGAGCAAACTGCCATTCGCCACAACCTAATAGAACTTCTATTCAGATCATTCTTTTTCCTCCTACAGTCACTCAACGACGACATCTTGGTTCAAATGGTTCAAATGGCTCTGAGCACTATGCGACTTAACTTCTGAGGACATCAGTCGCTTAGAATTTAGAACTAATTAAACCTAACTAACCTAAGGACATCACACACATCCATGCCCGAGGCAGGATTCGAACCTGCGACCGTAGCGGTAGCTCGGTTCCAGACTGTAGTGCCTAGAACCGCACGGCCACTACGGCCGGCGACGACGTCTTCCTGTACACTACAGCGACATCGGCAACCAGTAGAAGACTGCTGTTTAATTTGTTCGACAGGTCGTTTACGTATATAAAGAACAAGAACAGACTACTACAGTCCCTTGGGACGCTCCTGACAACACCTTAGCCTGTGATGAACACTTGCCGTCCAGCACTGCCTGCTCAATTCTATTACTTAAAAGTCTTCAAACCACTCACATATCCACACAGTCCAAAATGCTTTTATATTTTCTTTATAGGAAATTGAGAAGAGCTAGATTGGTGGTTTTAGTGCTTCAGGTGCTCCAAACAGTCTCTCCCCGGTTGGGTGGAAAATACAGAACGCACACACAATAAAATAAAACTGTCCGAAAATTCTTCTTTGGGATGCTGTTCAAACATGGCTTGAATGTCGTTCTGCCGTCAATGCGTTGACTATTCTTGTGAAGTTCTACACTTCGTCGTTTTGTGGTAGATTAGTGAGGTATCGTCTAGAGATCGCCGTGTCACACCGAATTCGGAACGTGAATCGATACCAGAGACATCAGCGAGGGCTCGCTGCAATTTGCAACAAGCGATGGGATACACTCTAGAAGACTCAACTTCCCTCCCAGAACAGCAGCGCCCTCACACTTACGCCAGTATAGTGTCGAGCATGAAAGAGCCCTACACTAGTTCGAAATCTTAGCTATGGGACTCAACATCATAGTGTAAGACCAACGAGCTGTTACAGTTTCTGAAGAACCTGTACTGTTATAAATGTCGAGCATTGTACCTCAGTGTCCTCTTTTAGAACACTGCTGCACGATGTGGGATCCTTACCAAATAATACTAACGGAGTATACTGAAAAAGTTCAAAGAAGGGCAGCACGTTTTGTATTATCGCGAAACAGGGGAGAGACTGTCACTGAAATGATACAGGATCTGGGATGGACATCATTATAACAAAGGCGGTTTTCGTTGCAGAGGAGCTTCTCACGAAATTCCAACGACCAGCCCTCTCTCCGAATGCGAAAATATTTTGCTGGCGCCGACCTACACAGTGAGAAACGATCACCACGATAAAATAAGGGAAATCAGAGCTCGTATGGGGAGATACAGGTGTTCGTTCTTTCCGTACACTATACGAATTGTGAAGCTGGTTCGATGAATCCTCTGCCAGGCACTTAAATGTAATTTGCACAATGTCCATGTAGATGTAGATGTAGATGTTGAAGGGGTTTGCTAGTCAGTGACAGCTGTAAATTATTGTACTCCTGTGGCAAAGAAGTGTCACTATATCCTTTGTTCATTTATGTAATAAAGTGAACTACCATTTCATGAGTTCTAGTTTCTATGTGACACACTCACCGAGAAATCAAACAACCAACAGTTGCGGCTAGACGATAGTATTTTCGTCTGCTCACGACAGCTAATATTGTTAACATCGAGACTCCTCACCAGTGGTGCCTTTTATCAGAAAAGAATTACCCGCGTTTTGCCGATCATTCAAGTCGTGGCAGGCGTCTACGCTTCATTGTTTAACTTATGGAATCAAGATTTATAGCAGAAAATGTGCACACCTTTACTCTTCTCCGAAAACATTGTTGGGATTGTCCTGAATACTCGATTTAGAGATGTTGCCCCGTTACGATTTGTGGCACAACAACGTTGACGGTCTACGGTCTCGCGTCCACTGCTCACAACCGACTGGTCAAAAGCACATCTGTTGCTGACAGTTAGTTCAAACCGCCACCATAGTTACTGCACTGATGCCACTTGTGCGACAGGGATATAATCAGTCTTGGAACTTTCTCGATACACTGTGTGTCTGAGAACCTATTCCGTAGGCTCGGAACTACAGTATGGCACCATATTAAATACTTTCCGGAAATCTGGGAATACTGAACCCCCCCCCCCGTTATCCTTAACCCACAGTGCTCAGAAAATCAAGCGAAAGAAGAGCAAGCTGAATATCTTACGAGCGATATTTTATAATTAATACTTGCTGATTTGTAGACTTAAACGCCTTTCTCTCACGTAAAATTGTTATATTATAACTTAAAACATGCTTAAGAACTGTGCAGGAAATCGATGTTACGGATAGAATAGTTAGTTAAATAGTTAGTTAGTTACATGTTCCACAGACCATCTGATCTATACTTTTATCGAAATGATGTGGAAAGAGTCAGTTTACAGGATATGTACACATGATTATTGCTAACATTATTGAACACATTATCATTTTATTCCTAATCATGCAATTACACTTGAAAACATATTTTTCTTTACTGCCTACCCGTTTTCAAGTAGAAATTCTTCAAGGGAAACTTACTTCGCTATCTATCAGATATTTTATGTTATTGGGCAAAGGATCAAAACCTGCCGCATATTGAGCTCCTCTCTGAGCCACTAACAGCTTTAACAAGGGGTAATATAGGTCATCTTTCCATCTAGTGTTGTAGGTACATGTATCACTGTTCTTCTCAGATTGTGACGGATTATCATGACGAATTTGATATGTATTGTGATCGCCAATGAAACACCTACCCACAGTTCTGACATGCTTCTTCCATACCATTCAACCTACGGTAATATATACACTTGGCACATGTGAGCCAACTCTTACAGTAAACCAAAAAGCGCTTCAACACACTTAAACTGTAATAAAGTAATAACCAGTAAAACGTACGGTGAGTTGTGCAGCTAACTTCCAGGCGACAGACTGACATAGAATAACACGATCGAAGTTTGTTGGACTTAGGCAGCACCAGACTCGAAGTGAATGAAAACTATCAATGCTCGATACTTTCTAACAACACTCTTAAACCGACGCTACCAGGAAATTATTTAAAGCACTATGATGGATCGAAGACAACACGTAACGTTCAACTGGTTCAAATGGCTCTAAGGACTATATGACGTAGCATCTCAGGTCATCAGTCCTCTAGACTTAGAACTACTTAAACCTAATTAACCTAAGGACATCACACACATCCATGCCCGAGATAGGATTCGAACCTGCGACCGTAGCACCGCGTGGTAACAAATAACGATAATACAGCGAGCAGAAGTAAACACTAGCTTATGAGCACTCCACCGATTTTCACTTAATGAAGTTTTTGAATCACGGAAGACACGAAGCAAATGAGAACACTACAAAGCATGGTATTTGTGTCAACACTATATAACAAGACACAATCTGGAAATTATGGTGAGCACTGCCCTGTATTCAAAAAAACTCGTAACGCTATTCCACTGCTGTTGTTGAGTTCCGAGAGCTTGAGTACGTCCGCCTGCAACGGCTGAACTCATATTTGCGGGTTTGTTTTTATATATCCAAGTCACCTGTGCTTGATTCGAGTCACTTTGAACTTGGCGCTGGACGACATGTTTGTGACAAATGCGAGGTAAGTGTGGGGCTAATAGCGAAGAGTACAGCCTGTAGAACCGAATTGATATTCTCTCTGGACCCAGTGACGTACTTGTTTCCAACTCTTTCAGCTGCTTTTCAACTCCAGAGATGCCTATATCTATGTTTTCCATGCGAGAGTTTCTGCGGCGGTCAAACAGCGGTATATCTGTACTGACCTCCTGCGTGAATGAGTTCTTAAACAAGGTATTGAGAACTTCAGTTTCTTTCCTTTTTGTGTATTTTCTATTGCCAGACTCGTCGGCTAGTGACTGAGTAACAGCCTTTGACTCTATCAGCTGTTTCAAGTAGGACAATAGCTCTCCACCCAATGAATCCGGATCTGAAACTACACAATTTAAGATCTTGTACCGCCTGTATTCTCACCCAGAAAGTTTGGAACAACCAGCATAGGGTACCGGAAAAGTATGTTTCTTGTGGAAAGAGAAGAAAAAAACCTCCGTAGGCATATGACCTAAAACATTCTAGTCCTAAATGATATCGGTAATCCTTGATACATCCGGAATATACTAATCCCATTATTTTTTCAAGCTGCTCGGTTTATATTGTCTGTTTAATACGCATTTCACTGATTTTAACAGTTTGGAAACAGTGCTACGTTGACTGCCTTACTCTAAGTAGTGTAACTAGACTGGACAGACGAGAAGCCCGTACGCATTTCAGAAACATTCTTTTAATGCATGTCACAGATGTTTACATTTTTCGATCAAAAATGTTTTATATCATACAAAGTGTTACTGGTATAAGTGCAGATACTGTGAGATTGGTACCTTAACATGTACGCACTTGAGTGTATTAGTTGTTTTTTATCTGCAGCTAACAGTCTTCCTGCAAACACGTCACACAATTAACTACCTAATGTCTTTTCCACAGTCTTAACCACACCATCAAGTTGGCCACACCTGTCAGTATTGACCAACCGTTTTACGCTTTAAGTTCCCTCCCATTGCTAACCTGCTGCCTAGTGGAAAATAAGCATTAATGGCTTGTTATTGGCACGTGTACTTGAAGGTACTACCAACCCAAAAACATACTGCTCCTATTTGCTATAATTATTAGTCTGCAGATGAAGTAAATACTAATGTAACGTTGTTTAGCACACAGTACTCAGTCACGAACAAAGATATCTGCACTTATATCCCTTACACGCTGTATTTTTATACAACATGTCCTCTCCTGATGGTTAGTAGAAACGCTGCTAAAGTTTATATTACTATTTGTGTCACATCCTTGATGTCTCTATTCAAATTCTCTTCTTGATGTCAGGGATGACTAGCTGATAATGATGAAGATTGTATTGTGACCCTTTCGCCCAACTTCAGCTGTAAGTTTAAACTGAATCTGTAATGGAATACCGTATTTGTTACGTACCCTATAAACAGAAACAGAGCTCACCGTTCCCTACGGGTAAATAATGATTTAATATTTGCAATAGTTATGTGAATATCCCTATCTATGAACACCTAAACTCGCGTTAGCAACTTCTTAATGCTGCCAGCCACCAGTGCGCTTGATAAAGTTTCTGCCTCAATCGTGGAAACCAGTTACACAAAACAAATCCTGCAACCACTTACTGCCGTGCAATGAAAATCAACAGAGATGAGCAAAAATGTTATCTGATGCTTCCGATGACTGTGTCGAACCTTGGCAATTTCCAAGAATGATTGCCTATCGAAGCTGGAGGGCTCCAAACGATGCATATCGAAGAGGCGATAGTAAATCGATTATGGAAGTCTCGTGGCGCGCGTTATGATAAATTACATGTGATCGTCAATTGTATCAGTTTTGCGTTGTTTCTTCAGTTTGAGTACATTACGTTCCCGCCATAATTGTTTATGATTCCATTGGGAAATCGACACAATTGCTCTTCATAGCGAGTGTAATGTGTGCAGCTTCTCAAGATTCTTCTGCGGATTGCCTCACATGGAAAACTCTAATTCCATGCATATGCAGTGTAGACAAATGTTTGACTTTTCGCCGGAAATATGGACTTCTCCCGGACGACCAAGGAGAGACTGTGTGTGAAACTGCGTAAGAGAAGTGCGGACACTGAGATTCCGTTGCAGTTTCATTGCGGACTTTGTGCAAAGCGAGCCAGCATCAGGAAAAATACGTGGTTCGAGTCCTCTTAAATTACCGATTCAGACGAGCGTAATTCTTGTGTCGTTTTGGATTCGAGATTATACTCTGCAAGCCACAGCATCAGAAACTGAGCTATCGGCGAATACCGTCTGTGATTACTTCGGGTTTTCCGAGAAGTGTGCTGCGTCATAGTGACAAATTACAGTGTGCCAATTGGTGGACTGAATAAAATAGTGGAGGTAGACGACTCTCACATTGATAGACGAAAGAATCAGAGAGGACGACCTTCTGAAAGTGAAGTAGTTCATATTTGGGGTTTTGGTGGGATAGGAAGGGAGTCACGCAAGTGTTTCGTTGTCAGGGTATTGTCGCGAGGCAAGGTGACTCTAGTGGCTCTTATAAAGCATTTCGTACCGCCAGGAACAAAAGTCATCACAGACGGGTTTCAGTCATACCAGAGCCCCAAAGCTGAAGGGTTCGAGCACGAATTTGTGGACCACTCTGTCGAGTTTGTCTCCTCAGATGACGCCAGTGTCCATACCCAGAACATAGAACGTCTGTGGAAGTCTGTCAAGTCAACCATAAAAAGAGAATGGCGTCCAGAACAGAGGGACGAACTGTATTTGTTCCAGTACCTATACATTCACAACTTGCATTTGCAGGGGAAGTCGACGCTTGCGACACACTGCCGATATTCCTACGCCATATTGGCAGAGTTTACCCTAGGTACGGGAAAAAAGGACTTATCTCTGCAGCTTATACATCACGCGGACTGTCACAAGACGATGACACCGACGACGACTAAGGTAAGTCGTCTCCTTTCAAGTTGCGAGAGCTTCGCTAACGCTTTTCTTTTGTCGTTCTGTAGTGACACCTTCAAACATACTCGTAACACGCGCCACGAGACTTCCATAAACGATTTACAATCGCATCTTCGATATGTATTGTTTGGAGCCTTCCAACTTCGATAGGCAATCATTCTTGGAGTTTATCCGAACCTTAAATAAGTAAATAAATAAATAAATTAAAAAAAGGAAAATGCATCACCAAACAGCATGGCGACTGGATCACAAGCGTACATAAAACTTCAGATGACACATCGTCTTTATATATCCTCAGTCGTAAAATGCCAGATGAAAGGTAATGAAAGGACGGTTTAATTCATGGAATCTGCACAAAACGCGAAACTTCTCGCATCTAAGAACGTTGTAGCCTACTTTCGCCCGAGACTGGAAATGTAACAGGTCTCCCTGTCATACGTTACCCTCAGCTGCGGCCTCAGGAAGAGGCTGTAGAACAACGATGGGAGCATAGATAGGCGCGAATGTTACCAGTGCTGCTCAGCTTGGACGAAGATGACAAACTACCGGATCACGTTACCGAGCAACTGCAACAATGTCATTAGAGCTGCTTCATTTTCGGACGGCATATCAATCGTTTCCGTCGAAAAGTTGACTTTTCTTGTATTGGCCCTTTATTTCATTGAACTTTAACTACACTGACCAGCCAGAACATTATAACCGCCTGCCTAATAGCCGATATGTCCGCTTTTCGCGCGGATAATAGCGACGATGCGTCGTGGCATGGAAGCAACCAGGCCTCGGAAGGTCGCCGGAGGGAGCAGGCACCACATCTGCGCACATCCGTATATTCGGGAGAGGGGAGCGATGAGCTCTGACGTCACGTTCAGTCACATCCCAGATGTGTTCGATCGGATTCAGATCTGGCGAGTTGAGGGGGGGGGGGCTATCATATCAACTGGAACTCGCCACTGTGTACCTAGAATCTCTCCATCACACACGTGGTCGGCCTTGTTAAGTGGCGCATTATCTTGTTGAAAAATGCCACTGCCGTTGGGAAACATGATCGTCATGAAGGTGTGTTCGTGGTCTGGAAGCAGTGTACGATACTCCTTGGCCGTCATGGTGACTTGCACAAGCTGCACTGGACCAATGGATGCCCAGATGAATGTTTTCTAGAGCATAATGGAGCGGCCGCCAGCGTGTTTCCACCCCACAGTACAGGTGCCAAGGAGCTGCTCTCCTGGAAGACGACGTATTCGCATCCGCCCAACGGCATGATGCGGAAGGTAGCAGTACTCATTATACCATGTAACGCTCTGCCACTGCGTCAAGGTCCTGTGCTGATGGTCACGTGCCCATTTCACCCATAGTTGCCGTTGGTGTGATGATATTGGCACATGCATGGATCATCGGCTGCGAAGTAACATCATTAGGAGTATTCGGTGCACTGTGCTTTCAGGGACACTTAAACTTTGCCCGGCATTAAAGCGTGATGCTAGTTCCGCCACAGTTCGTAGCTTGTCCTGTTCTACCAGTCTGCCCATCCTATGACATCAGACATCTGTAATGACAGGTAGCCACCCAACCCCACAACGTCTGGACGTTGTTTCACCTTGGTTCCGCCATGTGTTGAAGACTCGCACCACAGCTCCCTCGAAAACCGGACAGGTCGTGCGGTTTTCGAAAGTCTCGTGCCAAGTCTCCGGGCCATCATAACCTGCCTTCGGTCGAACTCAGATAGATCGCGCGCCGTCCGGTTTCTACACATGGACAGCGCGCTCACTGATACTACACGCATCTTGTGTGCGCTTGACTAACACTCACTTCTCGCCAGGTGACACTGCTATCATCTGGAGGTGTTTATGTCGATAGTAGGTCGATAGTTATAATGTTCTGGCTGATGAATCTAATATACATTGCAAGAAGAATCCGCGCCTACGGCCCATTTCAGAAAACTGTAGCGCTGTAAGCAGATCTTGCATGTTATGCATCTGAGTGTGGTTTGAGTAGGAAACATTCAGGAAAATGACACAACCATGACCCATGATCTGCCTAACCTGTTTCGGTGAACGGTTTTCGGAACTTTTAACAAAAGAATAGTGTGTCCCGGCTTGAACGTGGTTTCCAAAGGGTTTCATTCTGCTTCTCTTGTGACTCTGCAGGTTTTTCTCTTTCTTGGCTTCGTTTTGATGAGTGAATCATTTTACAAGTTTTGATGTAAATTTCCTACTTCTCTTTTTGTTTAGGGTTCGAATGCGGCCAATGACTTTACAGTAATAGTGTTAGATCTGATACCAACTGGCTGCCGGCGTAGAGATATTAATCTTTCTGTTTAGTTTCGCGGGAGATTATGCTGCTTCATGATGATCTTCTTAGGGTGGGATGCTGTCGTAGAGCAATTTTACCACTGCTGGCGGTTTTTTCTTTTGTCTGATGGAGATAAGATGTTGGTTTTCTGGAGGCCATGCTGTAATGATGCAATGCGAGATTTCGAGAAGTTAATGCAAGATATCCTGAATTGTGCCTTTTCCTCTTAATAAATAGATCATTTGTTTGAGGACGTTGCCACTGTCCAGAAGCTAAGCAGATCAAATCTGATTATGCCGCTTCAAACTAAAAATAGACATTTCAGTGTGCTATATATGGAAGGAAAGTGTAGGCGTAGACACGAAAAGGTACATATATGAACAGAGGTATTACACTGCTCCAGTGAAGTCGACCAGTAGTCAGTGTACTTATTTGTTGACTGAAACTCGAAGTGAATAATGCGAGCGTAGCATGGGTCTAATCATAATCGTGGACGGAGTGGCTTATGTAGTATGAAAATGATTATTGTGACAACAGTAGGCTGGACTGATCATTGTGAATTCACAAAGAAATTTCAGTATTCCGACTATGCATTTCCGACCGCGGCTCTTTGGAGAAAGATACTTCTGGCAAACCAAAGGCAGGTAAATTTTGCAAATATCAGAAAGTGAGTGCCGTGCACTTTGCTCTCAAATCTGAAAGTAAAGTTCACATCGATAACGATAACGTAAGGGCCCACCCTGAGAAATGGAAAAGAGAGAACCTTACAACGGGCTGTGCCAAAAGGACAATTGGCTGTGCTCTTTATCTGGAATATTAGATGTTGTTCTAGATCTTAATTTACTGGCGTTTGGAGTTTCTGTTGAAGTCACCCTTAAGAGTGCTGTTAGCCTCACAATTAAATACGAAATTACGCAGACCTCTTCGTCAATCTTCTATTTGAAAGAAAACGACAAACAGGTAGGAGGCTTTAGAGGTCAGTCGATGACGATGTGATTAAAAACGAAGCACAGGTTTGGTTCGAATGAATGATATGGAGGAAAAATACCGTGTTATTGCAAAGGCACCACCGACATACTTGCTTAATTGAATTAGGAAAACGGACGAATATCTAAACCAGTGCGGCCGGGAGAAGATTTCTGTTTATTCATCACAAATTTATGATACCCAACATCACAGGTAACAGGAAGCGAACTTCCAGCTATATTTCATTAATTGCTGTGCAAGATGACTTGACTTACGACTGCTACGGTCGCAGGTTCGAATCCTGCGTCGGGCATGGATGTGTGTGATGTCCTTAGGTTAGTTAGGTTTACGTAGTTCTAAGTTCTAGGGGACTGATGACCACAGGAGTTGAGTCCCATAGTGCTCAGAGCCATTTGAACCATTTGATGACTTGACTGCAAGCTACACAGTTTTATGTAAACACAGTGCTTGGAATGTAAAATACATCTTCTGTAGCTGGACTGATCAATATGGTGTGTTACTTCCACAAATGGTCTGTCACCTTCATTGTATCACGACATTTTTACGATAATTATGTTCGTACGGTGGCCTTACGTGAAGTTCTTTGATTTAGTGGTCATGCTACATGGTACCACTGATCCGTGCCGATTGATATCTTCACCGTCTGCAGAAAGCCGAGGGCTGTAAGAGAATAGAATCTTACGATTAGAGCAGAATGGTGTTTTACATTACATCTTTTCATCTGTTTATCGGGCGTTGTAACTTGCCCGTCTGCTCCTTGATCTACAACATTCCGCTAAGCCGAGACACCAAAGAGCAAGCGACGCCTGCACCAAAGGTAGAGGCGCTCAATCACCTCGGGCTTCGCCAAAGTTGTGTGCTCGTGCGTCTTTCTCCCAATCTGCACCAACATCAACTCAGCGCACGAACGGTGGGAAATTCTCTACATACTAACCATCCAAATAGCCTTCTTTTACACGAAAATCTATCATGGGTTTGTGAGAAGGAAGCGAAACATTTTGTTCTGAATGAACAACATGTATCACATGCTCTAAAACACACATAGGACGGGCTGTACAAATAAACATTTATTAAGTTTATGTGCAAAAGTAATATTCAGTTTTGAGCGCTGACAGATGAGTGGCTCGGTAGTCAAAGACCAACACGATGACTCGCCTAACACATTGAAGATAACTTCAAACTCTTATGCTTCGAGTCGGTCTGCCTCTTACGACATATGGGAGCCTCTGGAACTTTTACGTCTACTTCGTACTGGGGCTCGACAGTACATAGTGTGCTATCTTCCTACTAGTTCAAATGGTTCAAATGGCTCTGAGCACTATGGGACTTAACATCTTAGGTCATCAGTCCCCTAGAACTTAGAACTACTTAAACCTAACTAACCTAAGGACAGCACACACATCCATACCCGAGGCAAGATTCCAACCTGCGACCGTAGCGGTCGCGCGGTTCCAGACTGTAGCGCCTAGAACCTCGAGGCCACCCCGGCCGGCCTTCCTACTAGTCTTACGACATCTACATCAGATGAATCAAGTCGTGTTGCGGCTTGGCAGTATAGTGCTATCTGACTACTTCTCTGAAGACATCATTATCAAATAATGTGGTATGGGAGCGAACGCAGTGCTCATCACACAGCAACTAAACATTTCATTTACAGTCTTTAAACGGTGGGCACCTGTACTGCATCGGTAACTCCGTCACAATGAGACTACTATACACCTCTCTATTGACTATATTTATTACTTAAGGGTCGCCTAGTCTGAATTTCTTGTAAGACTATAAAACTGAAAACTGCGAATTTTAGATTTACTACACTACTGGACATTAAAATTGCTACACCACGAAGACGCGAAATTTAATCGACCGGAAGAAGATGCTGTGATATGCAAATGATTAGCTTTCCAGAACATTCACACAAGGTTGGCGCCGGTGGCAACACCTACAACGTGCTGACATGAGGAACGTTTCCAACCGATTTCTCATACACAAACTGCAGTTGACCGGCGTTGCCTGGTGAAAAGTTGTTGTGATTCCTCGTACAAGGAGGAGAAATGCGTACCATCACGTTTCCGACTTTGATAAAGGTCGGATTGTAGCCTATCGGGATTGCGGTTTATCGTATCGCGACATTGCTGCTCGCATTGGTCGAGATCCAATGACTGTTAGCAGAATATGGAATCGGTGGGTTCAGGCGGGTAATACGGAACGCCGTGCTGGATCTCAACGGCCTCGTATCACTAGCAGTCGAGATGACAGGCATCTTAACCGCATGGCTGTAACGGACCGTGCAGCCACGTCTCGATCCCTGAGTCAACAGATGGTGACGTTTTCAAGACAACAACTATCTGCACGAACAGTTCAAAATGGCTCTGAGCACTATGGGACTCAACTGCTGAGGTCATTAGTCCCTAGAACTTAGAACTAGTTAAACCTAACTAACCTAACGACATCACAAACATCCATGCCCGAGGCAGGACTCGAACCTGCGACCGTAGCGGTCTTGCGGTTCCAGACTGCAGCGCCTTTAACCGCACGGCCACTTCGGCCGGCCCACGAACAGTTCGATGACGTTTGCAGCAGCATGGAATATCAGCTCTGAGACCATGGCTGCGGTTACCCTTGACGCTGCATCACAGACAGGAGCGCCTGCGATGGTGTAATCATCGACGAACCTGGGTGCACGAATGGCAAAACGTCATTTTTTCGGATGAACCTAGGTTCGGTTTACAGCATCGAGATGGTCGCATCCGTGTTTGGCGACGTCGCGGTGAACGCACACTGGAAGCGTGTATTCGTCATCGCCGTACTGGCGTATCATTCGGCGTGATGGTATGGGGTGCCATTGGTTATACGTCTCGGTCACCTCTTGTTCGCATTGACGGCACTTCGAACAGTGGATGTTACATTTCAGATTTGTTACGACCCGTGGCTCTACCCTTCATTCGATCCCTGCGAAACACTACATTTCAGCAGGTCCTGTACGGGCCTTTCTGGATACAGAAAATGTTCGACTGCTGCCCTGGCCAGCACATTCTCCGAGCAAATGGCTCGTCACAATACGCCAGTCACTACTCTTGATGATGTGTGGTATCGTGTTGAAGGTGCAAGGGCAGCTGTACCTGTATACGCCATCCAAGCTCTGTTTGACTCAATGCGCAGGCGTATCAAGGCCGTTATTACGGCCAGAGGTGGTTGTTCTGGGTACCGATTTCTCAGGATCTATGCACCCAAATTGCGTGAAAATGTAATCACATGTCAGTTCTAGTATAATATATTTGTCCAATAAATATCCGTTTATCATCTGCATTTCTTCATGATGTAGCAATGGCCAGTAGTGTAATTTCAACAAACAATTTCACTATAGGACATTATTGGTATCTGACGGAACCATCCGGATATCGGACGATTACTCTACTCTAGCTGAAGACTGTGTGCTATCAACGTTCGATGCCACACTTGTTAGGGGTCACAGTTATCGACCGCGGTCCGTGTCAATATCGCTGGACGCGCGAGTCGCGACCAGCGGCGCTAGCGCCGCTCCGCAACTTGTAACAAGTTCCTAGCGAGCTCTCGTCCACTCTTGCTAGGGACGTCAAGTAATAAAGTAGCATAACCTTCAGCTGATAGGAAGCAACCTCTAACAAGGCGCTTAGTAACGTATGGCCTAAGTGACGCCTCAATAGTTATTAGTTTATACGTATGCAGCCAAGAAGAATCCATTAAAACCAGTTAAATATAATATATATTATTTTTTACCAACGACTTCTAATTATTTTAGTCGTTGCAGATCCAGACAATGCAGCCAGCACCTTATCGACGTTACTGACAAACCTACTGTGATTTCTATGTTTCTACTTAGCATTGGCCAACAGTCAACATTGGCGACGACTCGTTCGTCGTCATCATAACAGACAGTTTATGATACACGATAGACTTCCCATTCCTTGCAGCTTCCAATTAGGCAGGGTGAAACGGATACTAGATCCTTCAACTACTATCCAGTTTACAAAGGTAACACCAGTGGCTTACAAAGATGCCAGGATGAAAAGGACACTAGGACCTTCAGCTAAGGCTGTTTATTAAGATAACACCAGGTACCCACAAGTATGTAGAAAGAAAACGAATACTAGCTCCTCGAAAATAGGACCTAGTTTACGAGGGCAACACAAGAAGGGCAACACAAGATGCGTAATTTCAGCACATAAATTGTGAGTGCCACACTTACTCACAAAACAAACCAAAATACGCCAGGCCGAGGACGCAGGAGATGCCTTCCTCTCTCCGTGGCAAGACAGAACCGACCCCTCGTTCCCGACTCCCCTCTTACGCCTCGCTACTCTCCTCTCTCCCTAAAGTCTACTTGGAACGGAGGATTTCCCAACTTTTGCCACAGTGACAATCGACGCTTCCATAAGATTCATCAAAGTAAACGTCCGCCCCGATAGCTGACGGATTGCTAACCGGGTTCGATTCCAGGCTGGATCGGGGATTTTCTCCGCTCAGGGACTGGGTGTTGTGCTGTCTTCATCGTCGTTTCATCCCCATCCGGCGTGCATGTCGCCCAAGATGGCGTCGAATGTAATAAGACCTGCACCAAGGCGGCCGAACCTGCCCCGCAAGGGGCCTCCCGGACAATGACGCCAAACGCTCAAGTAAAGGGTAAAGCATCCGAAATTTTCCTTCCATCTCTTACCAATCGTAATTCAGTGGCAGAGGTTGCTATGGGCTCAAAAACAGGCTCCCGATCATTGGCTGAGTCCTTCGCGTGAGAATGAAAACGCGGGCCAGGCAGTGTGATTGGATACTCACTCCAGAACTCCAAAAGCATTTCATTTTCCCACAGAAAACCGTAGAAACTGCAGGCTTTATACCTGTACCAGCCCAAAAAGGATGATGTGATTCGCTACGCCCCTCAACCACCGCAGACGGAAGGAAAGCAGGCTTGAAAGGCTTGCGGTGACGTTCTGACAGAATTCAACACTCATATCTGCCTTACCGATTCTGCGAATCAGACCTTCTCCCGTTGGGACACGTATTTCGTGGTCCTCGTGGAGGACCATCCAAGATAGTGTCAGAGGATGGACACTGGAATGATAGAACTGTAGCCACTCGATATGAATTCGTCTGGAATGCTACATGAACTGCAGGTCTGAATTGGGCGAGAGTTCCCGCGGATCACCATTTACCCGGCGATGGGTGGAATAGTCTTAGTTCCGGATATCAGCGCCCTTTGCGGCAGTTGATATCACTAGCGATGGATCAATCTGAAGCTTTGGCGGTCTTGTAGCGGAAACAGGAATAGATCGCACACGTTGACCGCCATCTAGGTGGCAATTCACTGGAACTACGTTTGCAGCCAGGGCTGCAGTGCCTGCTAGGTGCCGGCCTGTGGTGTAAATTGGAAACTCTCTCCTGGGGGCGGTGTTCGTCGGATCATGTTACTCAGATTGATCGTTGACACGGTCGCACATAGAAAGCTTTGCGTCTAGAGTCGTTCACGGCGCAGACTGCAGTCCACCAATTAAGTTGACGTGATGTTACTATCGCATATCAATGTGCGATGTTAATTCGTTCTGACGCTGTTTCGCAGTTATTTAGTGAGGACACTGGAGTGGCAGTCTTGCGCTCACTCTGGGATGATGTCCCGTTGGGAACGTCGCTATGGCCTCCGTTGTCAGCAGAAGCGCTGTTGGTGAATTTCATTAGTTCGAGCGGGCCTACTTTGGGGGAATGAGCCGTTTCGTTGAAGGCAGTGAACCACTCCACGGCTATTGAAAGCCAGGCTGGTATTTCCTACCCCTGACGTCAGCACAAGCTGGGCCACCCGAAAGCCCCGAAGAATAACTGAGCATATCATTCTTTCTTTTCTGTGCGACTACAAAAGTTCAGACGTCATGACACCATCTGGCCAGCTTGGAAGAGTCAGCTATATTCTCTATAAAAATATGGATCAGCCAATAGTACTTTGTCACTTTGGACAGAGATCTTGACCTGTGAGGTTGACCAGTCATAAAGACCATACTTCGGGCCTGTGCCAACTTCGTTGAAACAAGAGTGCGTCTTGTGCACAAAAGGCGGGAAGTTACATGCGCTTTCCCCTGCTTTTTCATGAATTCTCTCCTGTCACATTGGCAAAAGCTTGGAGTCGTTCAATCTATGTATATTTTTTCGAATGTAGAGAGTTAGGGGTGGCGTACTTGGACTCTGGGATATCTAATCCGAGCCGCCCTAGATTGGACACCGGCTGCCTTCTGAAGCTGGTCGGCGCATGCAAGCCGTTGGGGGGAATTGAAGTAACGCAGTTGTGGTAGCGCGATCCATATTCTGTTCAACTCGTTACTTGCTTACTTTGCCACGCTACATGTGTTGCCTATTTTCGTTATAATTGTGGATTCTTGTAAAATTATTTTCGATTTCGCGAGCTGCCAAGTCAATCAAACCTCGTTGCACTTGCTCCAATCTTCTACGCTTGTGCACAGTGGCCTATTACTTACTTGTAGCTTTATCAAAGCAACGATCATTGCACTCGCTCGTCTTGTATCACTACTCCATATTCGTATGTGATATTGTATGAAATCAATGAGCCTTGCACATCGTCAACTTGAATCACCGGACTAGAAACTTTCGGTGCAGTGTGTCGCGACGTGGCAGGAACAGTACACTGGCCGACGTAGTTGGGTCGCTGAACTTCGGAGCTGAGCGTAGCCCGCAGTCGTGTCGCTTCCCCAGCCCGATGGGTTGCGTGCTCAGGTTACTCGCTGGATCAGCCATTCGTCTCTGATGCATAACGAAGGCTACTGCATTCGTTGGCAAATACCAACAGCCTCCAACACTTCCACTTGGACTAAGTATACCGAGACAGTTGGCAGTTGCTTCAGTGAATCTTCGAGCTAGCACCCTTCAATACAGGGCCACTTTTATACATATTTTTTTTATTACATACACCAAATTACACTGATCCACAATAAATCGACCTGTAGCAAAATCTTTTAACACTGAAAAGAGCAATGTCTTGTAAAAAAATCTCATGGATCCGACAAAAATCTATTACCACCTCTACTCATTAAGTACACTCATTTATTTTTCGTGATCAGAAGAGAGTATGTAGGAGCAATAACAATTACAGAATATCTAAACTATGGCTTGATTCTATTAACATTAGTGCAAATAGAGTAATTATTGATGGGATTAAGGTCACTACGTTACTGAAGTATGGAATAATCGCTGTGTGAGCATCCGATAACATATGGTAGGACTGTAGTATTAGACATTTCATTCGTAAGTTTTCGGATCTTACAGTCAGATGCAAGGCAAGGCACGTCGGCGGTGAATGCCTTGGATAAGGTGCACGACGCAATGGGGACGTTACACATTATTCTGACCCGCTAACACACAGTGAATGTAACAACAAAACAATTGGGAGTAAAGAGAAATATTTTTAGTACAGACCTCACACATAAAATAAAATTTATTATAGGAGCTGTGTCAAATCAGGAGTGACCATATTTAGCTTTTAACATGACCATGCTTGCCTCGCAGACAAGCTGTCGTGTGTGATCAGCAGACGGTGCAGGTTGCTCTACTCCCATCCAAGCCAAGATGTGCACATCCCAAGCAGGCTAAAGGATTCTTGCTTGCCTGCCTGTCTTCCCCCGGCACTACGATACGTTGCAGTTTATTCTGTACGATTTCACTGTAGTGTTATGAGTAGGACTCGGAAGATG
Source organism: Schistocerca piceifrons (assembly GCF_021461385.2). Lineage (NCBI taxonomy): Eukaryota > Metazoa > Arthropoda > Insecta > Orthoptera > Acrididae > Schistocerca > Schistocerca piceifrons. The sequence goes on from NC_060139.1 coordinate 671,869,392, forward strand.
TCAGAAAGTCCGTTTTTATTCGAGTGTGGCAATACGAGGACCAACCTCTACTACCATATAAAGACAATATGTTCTTTAAATTTTTACCAAAAAACCAGAAATGTGGCCGGTCGATTTACTTCTAATTTTTTAGGGTGATTTAATAAACACACACATGGATGTAGGCTACATATTTTAATTTATGTAATATATGAATATGCAAATGATACAGTGCTATTTAAAAAGAAGGAGCAGATTTAAAATCACGTCCGACGTTAACTGACTGATACCATTCCAGGACGTTGAATTGGAAGGAGAGGAACTTCATCGCCGGTTTCCTCCTAGGTCTCCAGACCTCACACCTTATGACTCTTATTTGTGGAGTCACGTAAACAATTTTGTTTTTATCCCCCCTATGCCTGACAGTCTTGAAAGTCTGCGACATCGCTGTTGAAGCTATGAGACCAGCTGGTTCGTGTGGGGCAGGAAATGAACCACCGTTTCGATATTTGTTGTGTAGCACACAGTACTCACATTGAATGCATAAAAGTTAGAACTTTTCTGTTTCCACGGATGTTGGAATTGTGTCTTTTGTAGCCAGGAAGCAATATTTGTTTGAAATCGGTTCCTTCTTCTATGAATAGCCCTGCATAAAAGGGAAACATAATCAAGGCTGTCAAAATTCTCAACTTACTTGCTTCTATAAAATTATTTTCTATTACACAGGCGAAACGCATCCAACACCCTCAAAATTTTTTCCTGATTTGCTTCCAACAGGTACACAATGATCTAACAGACATACAAACGTGGTCTACACATATCTTTTGAAAAGGAAAATACAGAGTTTCCGTTAAAAACAACCACAAGAAAGAAAATTATCTGCCGTGCTGTGAAAACGTTTCTCGTAGTCAGTTTTAACTACGATAGCGAGGCATCTAAACCATTAGACCACAGGTGGCCAAGGATTTCAATCCGGCCCGCAGAAGTAATTCGTAGGAAAGGCAGCGAGGCGCTCGCATTGTGCACTGCCCGGCACGCATTCTCGGATATTTCAGCGGATGCTCAGTTTGCCTCGGGTTTATAGCTCCTGACGCAGACAAGGGAAAAAGTTTTTGTTTTTCCAGTTTGGCTTCGGTATAAAACATCTGATGTGTGCTAATTAAAGCGATTTAGACTTCTAAACTTTTTAAAATGAACAAGGGAATTATGGCTTTATTTATTTTCTGTTGCAAAACAAGCCATGCCTAAACGAACAGTCATCAAAAAGATTTTCTGACAAATGTTAAAAAAATTGCTTGCTAATAGTGTATGTGAATGTAAGCACGCTAAAAGTCAGACGTTCGAGTGCGGCAAAAAATAGTAATTTCTCCTAATCTTTTTTAACTGGGATTATTTGTCCCAATGCCGTATTTTTTTCTCTATTCTTCCTGATGCTGACATTGTAAAGAATTACTGTCTTTTGTGGACGTACAAGAACATTGCACTGCACATGTTGAAATTGAGGCTAATTTATAACGAATTAGCTGCAACCAATTGCATTTATTATTGTTCCATGGTGACATCTTCGGATGTTTACATTTATATACATGTTGTGAACATCATATTTTTTCTAACGGCGTTGCTGAATTTTTCAACGTCAGTTTTCTAGACAACTGTAGTAAAACGTCCTGTTGTGTGATTTTTAAATTATTTTCTTCAGTTTTTAGGCTACCTTGTAGTAATAGGCTGCAAGTCACCTCAAATCTCCTCTCGGATTTCTACAGAAAGCTTTTGATGCTTTTCTTCGTGTTTCTTGATACCTTTACTGAATTCTTCTTGCGATTTTATATTTTGACTAGTATTTTGTCTGTTTTTTGAAGTGGTTCACTGTTTTCCCCCTGCGATTTTGTGTTGTATTTAGGTGTATTATTCATAGCAAAAACTCAAAGTTGTATTATTGAATTAGGCATTCGTTTCCACTGGATTTCGAAATGAATGCATATTGTCAATAATTGATGTTGGCTTCTGTTCTGTTTGATTGAAAGAAACCGAAGCAAAACCCAAGTCGACTGCCTCAGTAAGTGGTTGCGAAACTTTACGTGGCTGAGGCGACTTGTCGCCTGCCAAGCCGTCTTCTGAAATTTTTTGTTCACTCTTCGATATCTGTTCTGTTGCGTTTCCAAATAAGGAATTCATCTGTGTCGGAAAGTTATTTGTATTCTCTGAAATCTCAAATAAATTATTTATGTTTTACAACTGTTTTATTTATTCTGTTTCATTAATTATCGAGTCATTGCTTTGTGACGTAGTTTGTGGTCTGGTTGCGCGACGAACTGCTTTGTTGCTAGTCATAGTGTTGAAAGGCAGAACTGACTTACCAAACAAAATTTCTATTGTAGCTACGTGAAGTGAGGTTTTCATTAAATAACCGAAAGCAAAAATTCCATTATGCAGCTGAAATATCTGCATAAAACCTAGTTAATACTGAAATATTTCACACCATTTATGCTGTCAGCCTTCATAACAAAGATCTACACATGCAATACTTTTGCAAAAAAAAAAAAAAAAAAAATGCACTTTGTATCAAACACAAAAATGATACTGAAATTGCAGTATCTGAAAAATAAAGTACAAATGGCAGCACATATGCCCCTAATGATGACTTGCATTCGATAACTTTGTTGTTGTGTAACTACATTATCACAGAACAACCAGAGGACTATCCTAAACGAATATGGTCGGCATTGGTAAGCTTTCTATGTAATTTATCTGTATGTGAAATGCTGGTTTTTTTTTGAAACCCTTTCTCCTCGTGCAACGTGTACTTTAGATATCGTGTTCAACTGCTGAGCAAAACTAACTGTTGGCTGGCCCTGTGTAGCGCATATGAATAGCATCGTGAAACAAAATTTAGATTTTAATGAAATGCTGAATTTAAAATAATGAAAGCGAATATAGTTAAATAACAAAAGCAACTAATTTTTTCCTCAGTGAAAACTATTTCACCGACACTCGATACTGAAGTACGTTATGAAAGTTAGGTATCATGAAGTGCAATGGCTAACTTGAAATATCCACGAAATAAACTACTGCTCAACAAGAAAGAAAATAACTGTTTAATGAATAGTGGCGGCTCGACCTGAATGATTCTCTACTGCAAAATGTTTATCTCTGGCCGCTTTATGTGACCAGTGAACAGGTAGTCCTACTGTTCAGTGCACAGAGCGGCGTCGGTCTGAGTCGACGGGGGGCTCTTACGTGCGGAGTGCTCGGCAAGTGATTGGTCGCTTGGGAGGTGCAGCATCCCTGCTGTTGTTGTGTCCCTGGAATGTGACCGAGGTGAAGAACCGACGATGTGGGGCCTCTCTGATGCCGGAAAGTTCATCTTCTTACTGCTTTTGCGGTGGGGATGAGGCTTAAAGGTGAAGTTTTCGTTTTGTAGCCTTTAATGACTTTGCTGTATGCTAAGTTGCAATGACCTACTTCGGAACGGTCTTTAGATACAAAAAATAACAGAATTAACATTTGAATTACTATGTGGTGTGTTTCACTGAAATGTGAGTATGACATTTACAAATTGTGATTTTCAAATGAGATTTTAAACCTTGTGTTTAGTGTTAAGCAATCCCGAATTTAATGAAGGAAACTTTTGCAGATCAGATTTGGTTCTAATCTGTTATTTTCAAGCCTTGACCTCCATGAAGGTGTACTGTGACTTTATGAGCGGGTTGTAGGGGACCTGTATACAGGGCGTGGTACACACTGGTTGGATGAAGCAATCTAGTTGTGTATGACCAATGGTAAGTTGCGATTAAAATTTTGAGTGATCTGCATCTTAGGCCTTGGCAGATCCTTATTTTATTTCATTCTCATTCTGTAGTACTTTTCTAAGACATTTTAGTCACCTTAGTTTTTATTATTAATTGTAGCTTTTCCAAGGAATTGACAGAGTTTACTGTTGTAATTAATAGAAATTTGGGTGTCTCATACTCCTGCGATAAACTGTGTTTAAGGGTTGGTATAGCAGTCACTACCACTGGCATGCCGCCGCTGCGTATCTGTGTTTGTGCTGTTGTAAATACACAACTGGCCATTAAAATTGCTACACTACGAAGATGACGTGCTACAGACGCGAAACTCAACCGATAGGAAGAAGATGCTGTGATATCCAAATGATTAGCTTTTCGAAGAATTCACACAAGGTTGGCGCCGATGGCGACACCTACAACGTGCTGACATCAGGAAAGTTTCCAACCATTTCTCATACACAAACTGCAGTTGACCGGCGTTGTCTGGTGAAACGTTGTTGTGATGCCATCACGTTTCCGACTTTGATAAAGGTCTGGTTGTAGCCTATCGCGATTGCGGGTTATCATATCGCGACACTGCTGCCCGCGTTGGTTGGATCCAATGACTGTTAGCAGAATATGGAATCGGTGGGCTCAAGAGGGTAATACGGAACGCCGTCCTGGATCCCAACAGCCTCGTATCACTAGCAGTCGAGATGACAGGCATCTTATCCGCATGGCTGTAACGGATCGTGCAGCCACGTCTCGATCCCTGAGTCAACAGATGGGGACGTTTGCAAGACAACAACCATCTGCACGAACAGTTCGACGACGTTTGCAGCAGTATCGACTATCAGCTCGGAGACTACGGCTGCGGATACCCTTGACGCTGCATCACAGACAGGAGCGCCTGCGATGGTGTACTCAACGACGAACCTGGGTGCATGAATGACAAAACGTCACTTTTTCGGATGAATCCAGGTTCTGTTTACAGCATCATGATGGTCGCATCCGTGTTTGGCGACATCGCGGTGAACACACATTGGAAGCATGTATTCGTCATCGCCATACTGGCGTATCACACGGCGTGATGGTATGGGGTACCATTGGTTACACGGCTCGGTTACCTCTTGTTCGCACTGACAGCGCTTTAACAGTGGACGTTACATTTCAGATGTGTTACGACCCGTGGGTCAATCCTTCATTCGATCCCTGCGAAACCCTACATTTGAGCAGGATAATGCACGATCGCATGTTTCAGGTCCCGTACGGGCCTTTCTGGATACAGAAAATGTTCGACTACTTCCCTGGGCAGCATATTCTCCAGATCTCTCACCAACTGAAAGCGTTTAGTCAGTGGTGGCCAAGGAACTGGCTCTTCACAATACGCTAGTCACTACTCTTGATGAACTGTGGAATCGTGTTGAAGCTGCATGGGCAGCTGTACCTGTACACGCCATCCAAGCTCTGTTTGACTCAATGTCCAAGCGTATAAGCCCGTTATTACTGCCAGAGGTGTTTGTTCTGGGTACTGATTTCTCAGGATCTATGTACCCAAATTGCGTGAAAATGTAATCATATGTCAGTTTTAGTATAATATATTTGTCTAATGAATATCTGTTTATCATCTCATTCCCTCTTGGTGTGGCAATTTTAATGGGCAGCAGTGTGCATTCGAAGTTGGCCGAACCTTCAGACCGCTTCTTCGGCCGTATTTCGGCGGTGCGCTTTCCCTTTTGGCAGCCCAGCAGTGTGGGCGCAGTGCGTGGCCTGATACTATGTGCTCGTAATACTCTTGTATCTCGTCCGCAGCATTTATACTTACGTTACCTTGTGTTTCAGTAACCAACACGCAGTACTGTAAACTATATTGCCTTTCCCCTTAGAGTCTTCTTGGTCTTAATGTGTTTGGATGCTGCTTGGTGCTTGGGGACTGTAATTAAAAGTTGTTTGTGTTTTAGAGTTCTCCTTCTTCAGAGATGGGTTTAATTTTAGCTGTTTTGAACTATTCTGTTAGGCCTCAATTAATATAGGGGATTCGAATTTCAAAGTTGAAGGCCTCTGCGTCTAATTATTCAGGATGATGTTGTGAACCTAATGTCACTGTATTTTACTTGGCTTACGGAGCTGTTGCTTCTGAAAATTCAAATTAAAGGCCAACTCTGTGAATTCTTACTATCGGGCTGATTATTCATTATCTTAAAATTTCTGTAAAATTTTACTTAAAACGTCTGAAAATACGTAAAAAAACTTCGTACTGAAAATTTGTATTGGAGGCTCGCTCCACAGATTCCCACAGTTTGATTATTGCTCGGACTTATTATTCATTACTTTAAAATATGTGCAAAATTGAATTTTACAAATTTGTGCTGAAACTTTAACCTGATGGGCCATTTCATAGTTTCTCACACTTTAATCGTTTTTCAGGTTGATGATTCTTTTTGAGTTTGTAAAACAAAGTTCGAATTATGTAAAAAGCTCCCTCTTATTGGAAATTTAACCTGGCTGCCCGTTTTAATGGTTCCCTGGTTTATGTTAATTGTGGTTATTGTGGGTTTTGTATGTTGTAAAATCTAAAGATTGTTTGAATAAATCACATGTACCTTGAGAAATTGAAAACGGTGAAAGGTGTTGGAAATAATGTTGAATTGGGGCCCGATCTTTCCCCACCTTGATTTTCCTTAAATTTCTTTAACAGGCTGGTCAGCCGTTCCATTAATATTATCTTCGCTGTTCACTATAAGTTAATCTGGTTTTTTTGTCTACACTACATTTTTCTTTGCTTTTCAGAAACCATGTGTGCCTGCGTGTGGCGTAAGGCGCAATGCAGACACGACAGAATATTTTGAACTTTACTAAGAATGTTTGAGAAGGGTTGTACTTTAAAGACAAGCGTTCTTCAAAAATTAAACTCTGATTATTGTCAAAGCAGATGGTACAACATATCTAACAATTAAGAAATTCTCTTATTACAAAAATTACAGACATTTCAACCAAATGCTTAATTTTCGACATAATTAAGTTAAAGTGATGAAATTAACAGAACTCATGGATATTATTGGTTATCTAAGGGACAAAGATTTCCTTGAATTAATTGTTCTGACAAACATATATTTCATGCTTGTACTTGCATGGGTTAACTTTAAATATTCCTACAAAAATCTTCTCCATCAATACAATCAATAAAATACCCTTGCAAACAAGTTTTTATCTCCATAATAAAGTAGTCCATTCTCTCAGATTCACAAATATCAGATCTTCTTCCCTAAAATTTAAATGGATGTTACTATACCTCTAATAAGGCCACTCCATGGCTGCACAACTAACTGGTGATCAGCTGCATCACAGATTATACTATACACAGAGTCAAGGATCTTACCAACTACTCATGCAACCAAATACATACAACATTAGACTGGCAATATCATATACAGTATCTTCGGTGTCACTGGAACCAGCAGTTTAGAACAGTAATACAGGGTGTTACAAAAAGGTACGGCCAAACTTTCAGGAAACATTCCTCACACACAAAGAAAGAAAATATGTTATGTGGACATGTGTCCGGAAACGCTTACTTTCCATGTTAGAGCTCATTTTATTACTTCTCTTCAAATCATATTAATCATTGAATGAAAACACACAGCAACAGAACGTACCAGCGTGACTTCAAACACTTTGTTACAGGAAATGTTCAAAATGTCCTCCGTTAGCGAGGATAGATGCATCCACCCTCCGTCGCATGGAATCCCTGAAGCGCTGATGTAGTCCTGGAGAATGGCGTATTGAATCACAGCCGTCCACAATACGAGCACGAAGAGTCTCTACATTTGGTACCGGGGTTGCGTAGACAAGAGCTTTCAAATGCCCCCATAAATGAAAGTCAAGAGGGTTGAGGTTAGGAGAGCGTGGAGGCCACGGAATTGGTCCGCCTCTACGAATCCATCGGTCACCGAATCTGTTGTTGAGAAGCGTACGAACACTTCGACTGAAATGTGCAGGAGCTCCATCGTGCATGAACCACATGTTGTGTCGTACTTGTAAAGGCACAGGTAGAGTATCCCGTATGAAATCATGATAACGTGCTCCATTGAGCGTAGGTGGAAGAACATGGGGCCCAATCAAGACATCACCAACAATGCCTGACCAAACGTTCACAGATAATCTGTGTTGTTGTCGTGATTGCACAATTGCGTGCGAATTCTCGTCAGCCCACACATGTTGATTGTGAAAATTTACAATTAGATCACGTTGGAATGAAACTAAAATGAGCTCTAACATGGAAATTAAGCGTTTCCGGACACATGTCCACATAACATCTTTTCTTTACTTGTGTGTGAGGAATGTTTCCTGAAAGTTTGGCCGTACCTTTTTGTAACACCCTGTATAGCGACGAGCGGAGAGGAAGTGTCAATAGCTGTTTATTTACTGATAAAACACTCGTAAGAAATGTGAATAAGCCGATACAACTACGTTATCCTTAGAGTTTTGACATAATTTTCAGTACAAGAGTCGTTTTTGGCTGTAATGTTTCCTTCAGCAGGCGTAAAATACAAGGAAATGAACATGTCTCAATGCAAGCATAATAGAAACCTCATACGTATGTTTATTTCTGTACTTGTATGTAACCCTAAATAATTACATTAGTTTATGTTATCCTAAATGCTTGGAGTATTTGAAAAATTTGTCTACTTTAGAGAGTTTAATAATCTAATATTAACCGAGGCGCATCTTAATGATGTGCTTTTAACGAGTTGTGATCAACTTCGGCTTTTCGTCGAATAGTATGCTCGTTATTAAAGTGCTCCCATAAGCAGAACGTGCTATCTGTCGTTGATAACAAGTGCCTTTATTCATTTTTGTGTTCCTACGAAATCTACAGTTTGCTTTAAACGTGTGTGTATGTGAACTGATGCTTTTCTCGTAACACGATACTACGTTGTATGTGTGAAATTCAACTAGTACACAAATATTTACTCAACTCCAGAAATCCTTTAAGCCACCTTGTAAAGCCTACAACGCTATTTCGTTTCAGAAAATCTTGTTGGTACCACACACAAATTTCCTTACCACACCAAACGTCATACTTTAGTAAAATCTACGTCTTTGCCTGTCTAGTAATGTATGCCTGTGCATACAGTGCGCTCCTGCGTCGTTATGATAGTGTAGTAAACGTGAATTATTTACAATGACAGAAAACATATGAAAACCTTGGGTAAGTACTAAAATTGTCTGGTTCTTTTCTAGAGCTACGAAAAAGTACTTGCGGCTTAGGTAAATAATTCCACGTATGATACATAGTTTTATGTTATTTCAACGCTATAAAATCCATAAGGGAAAACTGTTTGTTAAATTCAATGAGATTTAATATTGTCTGCTTTCTATTCCATAGTGTTCTTAAAAACTCATGAACTTTGTAGTACGTTACACACTGAAAACATAGAATTTTAAGATATTCAAATAATATTTCTAAACTTGACATGCGACCGACAATTTTCACCACCTCGCATAACTGCCAAGCTGTCCTATCTTAGGACTACATAGTGTATAAAGCTGTGAATTTACTTTTTTTGATGCTATGGCTATGTGTTAGAAGCTGGCACTACGATTATATAAATCAGACCTTTGTTTCTGGCACTATTATTTTCAGGAAGTGATGTTCCAGTAAGGGATTTCTGTAGTGTACTTGGAGGCATTGTTCTTTCATAGGTGTATAAAATGACTAAGCGTAAAATAAATGCAAATTTGAAAGCAACAGATATGTGAGGTATGCATTTGCACCTGAAGTTGCTGTAATTAAAGGTTGTTTGTGTTTTAGAATTGTCCCGCTTCAGGGAAAAAAGTGAAGAAAGTCCACACAACGAGGATGTTTCTGAAGTGACCATGTCCCTCAGTGGTTCGTGTACGTATAGGCAAACCGACCTTCCCGGTAACGTAGGTGCATTTACGCATAAACATTCTCTCCATTAACAGTAACAGAGGACTCAAACTATATTCAAAGTCCTGGAAAATCCAGAGCTACTAAAGGCACGATTGCATGCGAAGACCCAGAATGTGAATTGTATACTGCATTTGCCTAATAGTGTATTTTGGTCTTATGAGTCTAAAGATAGCAGCGTTCGATGCTGTAATAACATTTAACGTAGGGAACTATAACAGACTGAAGGTCTTGTAGAAGTTAGGGCTGAGATTAGGACAGAACGTAGCTAGAGAACTATGAGACCAGGCTGTGCTTTGTGACACCGAGCAGAGCTTGCTGCTCAGCAAATGACAAAAGACGTAAATAAGTGAAGGAGAAGAAAGTACTGGGCGATGGCGACACCGAAGAGGACACAGAATAAGGGCCAGGGCAATTGTAGCGCATGAAAGAGTCAGAATTGTATGTCCGTGCAAAAGTCTATAAACAAAACCATTGAAATTCAGTATCTCGGAACTGCCCTTTCTGCTTTTAATGACACATTATCTCAAAAAGTATTGAAGACAGAAACATGAAATTTTCACAGCATGCCAAGAACAAGATTCAACACATATATGAGTAGAATAATATAAATATTCAGTGTTGTTTGGTTATGTTCATTTATTTAAAAAATTCTGCCATCGGAGTTACGTGTTTAAGAATGTCATAACACTCCCGGTACTGCAAGTTTTGCAATAACTCTAGTTCAGAAAGGACAGTCAGCAGTTATTGAAAACTGGAAGCCGGTCTCTTAAAAACGTTCCAAGAGAATAGGTCCAGAAGTCTGATAACTGGTAGCATCGGACATACAATCTCCCCTTACCATTTGTAATATGAATCGCACAGGCGCGTTTCTGTATGCGGGGAGGTCAACAACCATGCTCGTTAAGTCTCGTACCACTGAGCGGTGAAATCACGGAAGTCCAAGCAGAGTAGAGCCAGCATGAATGTGGAACATACACTCCTGGAAATGGAAAAAAGAACACATTGACACCGGGGTGTCAGACCCACCATACTTGCTCCGGACACTGCGAGAGGGCTGTACAAGCAATGATCACACGCACGGCACAGCGGACACACCAGGAACCGCGGTGTTGGCCGTCAAATGGCGCTAGCTGCGCAGCATTTGTGCACCGCCGCCGTCAGTGTCAGCCAGTTTGCCGTGGCATACGGAGCTCCATCGCAGTCTTTAACACTGGTAGCATGCCGCGTCAGCGTGGACGTGAACCGTATGTGCAGTTGACGGACTTTGAGCGAGGGCGTATAATGGGCATGCGGGAGGCCGGGTCGACGTACCGCCGAATTGCTCAACACGTGGGGCGTGAGGTCTCCACAGTACATCGATGTTGTCGCCAGTGGTCGGCGGAAGGTGCACGTGCCCGTCGACCTGGGACCGGACCGCAGCGACGCACGGATGCACGCCAAGACCGAAGGATCCTACGCAGTGCCGTAGGGGACCGCACCGCCACTTCCCAGCAAATTAGGGACACTGTTGCTCCTGGGGTATCGGCGAGGACCATTCGCAACCGTCTCCATGAAGCTGGGCTACGGTCCCGCACACCGTTAGGCCGTCTTCCGCTCACGCCCCAACATCGTGCAGCCCGCCTCCAGTGGTGTCGCGACAGGCGTGAATGGAGGGACGAATGGAGACGTGTCGTCTTCAGCGATGAGAGTCGCTTCTGCCTTGGTGCCAATGATGGTCGTATGCGTGTTTGGCGCCGTGCAGGTGAGCGCCACAATCAGGACTGCATACGACCGAGGCACACAAGACCAACACCCGGCGTCATGGTGTGGGGAGCGATCTCCTACACTGGCCGTACACCACTGGTGATCGTCGAGGGGACACTGAATAGTGCACGGTACATCCAAACCGTCATCGAACCCATCGTTCTACCATTCCTAGACCGGCAAGGGAACTTGCTGTTCCAACAGGACAATGCACGTCCGCATGTATCCCGTGCCACCCAACGTGCTCTAGAAGGTGTAAGTCAACTACCCTGGCCAGCAAGATCTCCGGATCTGTCCCCCATTGAGCATGTTTGGGATTGGATGAAGCGTCGTCTCACGCGGTCTGCACGTCCAGCACGAACGCTGGTCCAACTGAGGCACCAGGTGGAAATGGCATGGCAAGCCGTTCCACAGGACTACATCCAGCATCTCTACGATCGTCTCCATGGGAGAATAGCAGCCTACATTGCTGCGAAAGGTGGATATACACTGTACTAGTGCCGACATTGTGCATGCTCTGTTGTCTGTGTCTATGTGCCTGTGGTTCTGTCAGTGTGATCATGTGATGTATCTGACCCCAGGAATGTGTCAATAAAGTTTCCCCTTCCTGGGACAATGAATTCACGGTGTTCTTATTTCAATTTCCAGGAGTGTATTTCTGCACGGTTTTGCTGCACGGTGTTTCCAAGAGAAGACGAACGTAATGCTACTTGGTGGATTTACAGCTGGATCATACATAATAACTAAATGTCTTGCATATGGCATCTCAGTATACCGCTTTAAAACACCCACAACCGGCTGTCGGGATACCGTAATATGGAATAGCCGCATAAACGCAAATATATTGAGCTGCTATATTAGTGAATACGACGAAAGGGTGAAGCACCGTTTAGAACATTTTACTATGTTAATAGATTTTGACTTGGCTGCTTCTGTCTGAAATACGCTCATGAATGAAATGAAAAAGGAATTTTTAATATCGCGAATGAGGCAACTAATAAGAGGGTAAGTCAAATATTATCCGCGAAGTACTTACAAAATTTTGTTGTAATCAAATAGGAAACTTACAAGAACATCATTTTTCGACATAGTCTCCTTGCATTTCAACGCAGTTGGTCCATCGTTGTACAACCTTTTCGGTTGAGCTACGAGCCAGGAATGCACCGCTTCTTTCACTGCTTTCTCCGAGGCAAATCGACGGCCCCTTAATTCCTATTTGAATGAACCAAACAAGTGATAGTCAGAAGAGGCAAGATCGGGACTATGTGGAGGATCATCGAGTACCTCAAATTTGAGTTTCTGGAGCGTTCCAGCAGTGTGTGGCATCAGTTTTCCTGCGATCGGTTGGGTCTTGAACTTTTTCTTGCACGGCGAATTTGGGTGTTTCCATTCCATGCTCTGCCGCTTACTCTCCGGCTCGTACTGATGGGTCCATGTTTCGTCACCAGTAATGATCCTGTCTAAGACGTTGTCACCTTCGTTACTGCAGCGATCGAAATTATTTTTGCAGATGTCCAAGCGCGATTGTTTATGCAACTGTGTGAGTTGTTTTGCGACCCATCTTGCACAAACTTTGCGAAACCTGTTGTGAATGATTTCGTAGGCACAACCGTGACTGATTTGCAGACGATATGCCACTTCGTCAATAGTTAATCGTCTGTCTCAGAGAATCATTTCACGTGAACGCTCAATGGTTTCTTCATTTGTGGCGGTAAACGGTCGTCTGGCCCTTTCATCGTGCTTAACGCTTGTGCGACCAGTTCGGAATTTTTCAGTCCATTCGTAGACACTCCGTTGTGGCAAAACACTGTTCCCGTACTGTACCGAAAGTCTTCGATGAAGTTCGGCCCCTGATACGCCTTCCGACCACAAAAAACGGACCACTGAACGTTACTCTTCTTTGGTGCAAATAGACAGCGGAGCAGCCATGATCAACAGCACGGCAGCCATAACGAAACTAACCTAGCATCTTGAAAATTGCAAAGATATAACAACAAATAAAGAAAGCATGCATCATCAACGTTAAACGGCAATACTACCAAAATAAACAAAAATATGTCTAAATAGAAGATAATAATTGATTTACCCTCGTATATGTAATATTTGACAAGAGTTCTCAGTATTTCACTGTATCACAGCTATTGGTCAAGCCGATTAGAGATTTTTTAAACTCACAATCGTACGATGTAATTACGATTTGACATTTAAGTGTATTGCAGTCAAGTCACTGTTGCATTCTACCGAATTCAGTGCTTTCGCGAGGTGTGTCAAAGATAAAAAAAGATGCAGAGCTTTTATCTTCGCTTTCTGTGGTCCTGCTACTCTTTTATCAAGGTCAAACTAAGCAATCCGGGCTCCAGACGAGAAAATAAGGAAAGGACTGCCCAAAGTGCCTGCCATGCATTAAAGTTAGGCATCTCGTTTGGTGAAAACCTTATATCGGAGTCACCTGGTTTCACTTTTCAAGAAGATAATAGATCCAGGTAAGCAGGAGAAAGAAGACTATACTGCTGCACGTGGATCTGATATCACGATGCAAGATGTCGTTAAATGTACGGCAAACTAGAGCTTACGACATAGGCTAAAGTGTAATGTTAATGAATTCCAAGAAATGTTGAAAACCAAACATCACGGATTTGAAAGAACGTGTGAAAGAGTCAATATGGCCGTCTCGTGGATGAAACAGTATCTTACATAATGGGCATGATTCTGCACTCGAGTTGAAAACAAAACTTTACGGCAATCTGTTATAAAGCTTTGATCACAGTGATACGGTAATTAAAAGACAGATTCGGTAACTTGGATTCTCCCTTGTTTTTGGAACGGTTGAATCTATATAATTTTAATCAGTATGAACAGCGTTACCGTGAGCTTGCGGTAGATTCTGTAAAAAATACTATATCAATTTTTGTTTTTTCCTGATGAACATCAAAGCTAATGATTTCCTGAATTTCCGGAGAAATTCACCATTAGTGTTGGTGCTTTGCTGAAGTTTATTCTCAAATGGCCTAAAGACTACATACTATAAAACTGTAAAATTCTGTTAACGTATTTTAAATTATTCCTCCATCGTAATGCTGCAGCCTGGAGACGTTTTTCAGTCATAAACAGGATGAAAAACTTTGTATGCAGTTTATAAATTCAAGAAAATCTTACTAGTTGAGCTCCATTATCAATTGAAACGGAACTCCTGTGGTAGCTAAGGTCAGAGTTTTACAATCCATTGATCTACGAATTCGCCAAAGAGGTAACTTCATATTTAAAAGTGACATTTTACGTTTTTGTTACTGCTTACCTTAACGATAAGTTCAGTATGTGCCATTCGGACGTTTATGATGAAACATTCATGATAAAACATTGCAGTCGATCCGCCATCGGCCGGCCGGAGTGGCCGTGCGGTTCTAGGCGCTACAGTGTGGAACCGAGCGACCGCTACGGTCGCAGGTTCGAATCCTGCCTCGGGCATGGATGTGTGTGATGTCCTTAGGTTAGTTAGGTTTAAGTAGTTCTTAGTTCTAGGCGACTGATGACCTCAGAAGTTTAGTCGCATAGTGCTCAGAGCCATTTTTTCGATCCGCCATCGATCAGACTCCGTAAAAAAAATTTCTGCTACATTTTGGAATCGACGAAGTTAAGGGATCGATCAAAACACGTTTACCATTCTCAAGTACGACAAAACACGTATCAGCGATGCCCTAAAACCTAAAACCAATATTAAAATGGTTTATATGTGTTAGAGATTGAATATAACCTTGTTTTCGGCAACAAGCCGCGAGAAAAATCGACTTTGGTGATAAGGATTCTTCCGACATTTATCTGTCGGTTTTAGTGAGAGTATTCCCAAACCAGATTCACAATAGAAACAGAAACCTGCGTTGGGGTTATCACAAGTTGGTAACAGAAAGTGCTTCAATGTCTTCTCATTTTAAGCACCTCAGTCTGACTGCACCTCTTCGGAAGCACTTCCATTCACTCACACATAAGTAATCAACGTGATTAGTAACCTGGGAATATTTCTTTCCTAGACACTCCGCGGAACTCTTACTTGTTACTCAAGTGAATTTTTTTTTAGTCGTTAGTCTTCTGATTGATTTGATGTGACCCGTCACGAAGTCCTCTTTTGTTGATTTATATAAACCACAAAAAAATTAATTCAGGATGTCTGGACGAAAATATCCTTACTACTAAGCTACATCTACATACAGACTCAGCAACACAACACATGGTGCACAGCGGAGGGTACAATAAACCACAACTAGCCATTCTCATTCTTTTTCCTCATGCGAATACAGCAAGGGGAGAATGACTCTTTGCATCCTTACGAAAGAGCCAAATTATCTTTTCTTCACTGTTCTTAGGTGAGAGGTACGTTAGTGGCAGTAGAATCGTTTTCAGTGTTCACAAATGCCAATTTTCTAAACTTTCTCAACATTGATTTTCGAAATGAGTGTGTTCCTCTTTCCGGGGACTCCAATATTAGTTAATGGAGCATAACCGTAATACTCGAGCGTTGATGGAAGCTACCAATAACAAATCTGGCACTCGCCTCTGAATTGCTTCGATGTCTTCCTTTAATCCGACTTGATGGGGATTTCAAACACTGGATCAGTACTTAAGAATAGGTCACACTAGTATTCTACACTCAGTTTCCGCTGTAGATCCGTTACACTATACTAAAATTTCCCAGTAAATCGTGGATCATTACTTGCCTTCCATACTACCGTCCCTATGTGCACGTTTCATTTAACATCGCTTTACAAAGCTACGCCTACATATTTAATCGAGGTGACTGAGTCAGCAGCACACCATTAATACTGGATTCTAACATTTCAGGGTTGTTTTTTTACTCATTTGCATTAGCATATATTTTTCTACATTGAGAACAAGCTGACATTCATCACACCAAGTAGAAATTTTGTATATGTCGTCCTGTATAGTTCTACAGTCACTCAACGACAACACCTTCCCAAACACCACGGCGTCTTCAGCAAGAAGTCGCTGATTGTTGCTGAGCCTCTCCGTCAGACTGTTTATGTATACAGAGAACAAGAGCGGACTCATCACATTTTCCTGGGACACTACTGACTATACTCTTGTGTGTGATGAACACTCGGCGTCAGGGGAAAGGTACTGGTTTCTGTTACTTAAAAGTACTTCGCTACTCCCGTACCTGGGAGCCCATACCGTATACTCAGACTTTCGTTAGCAGTCTTCATTGCGGCACCGAGTCAAAGACTTTCCGGAAATCTAAGAATATGGAATATGACTGCCGCCCTTCATTCATGATTCGCAGGTTATCATATGAAAGAAGGGCAAGCTGAGTGTCGCATGGGCAATGCTTTAACTCATGCTAACAGGTAGAGAGAAGCTTTTCTGTCTCAAGGAAATGTTTCATATTCATACTTAGGTTATTCTCAAGAATTCTGCTGCAACCAATGTTAAGACTATTGGATTGTGATTTTGCAGATCCCTTCTTTTACCCTTCTTATACAGAAGCTACCTAAGCTTTTCCCAGTCGCTTTCGACTTTTCACTGGGCGAGAAATTCGCGGTAAATGCAAGTGATGGAAAACTTCCGTAGTGTAAAGTCCGTAAAACCAAATTTCTCTTAGTAACATATCTAATCTCTATACTGCTCGGTCATCTTGCAGTGTGTGGCCAAGGGTACTTCCACTGTCACTCCCCTCTTCCCATTCGCTGTCGCGAACAGTTCGCGGGAAGAACTATTGTTGGTAAGCCTCCGTGTTGGATCGAATGTTTCTCATTTTTTCTTTATGCTCTGTTCGTGAGATATACATAGGAAGACAGCAATATACGACGCACCATGAAGGAATTATTTGAATGAGTGAATGGCACGGAAATCAGTAGATATAATATACGTATACAGTCCAACAAAAGATTATAGTTTCAGAAAAATTGGATTGTTTGTTCAAGATCTTCACAAATTGTGCAAGTCAGTAAACAGTTGGCCCACCTCCAGCCCTTTTAAAAGCAGTTTTTCAGCTTGACAGTGACTGATAGAGTTGGATTTTCTCAAACGCTCTCAAGTGGGGAGGGGTCCGGTGACGTTTCTGGCCAAGGTAGGGCTTGGCATGCGTGAATACAAGCAGTAGAAACTCTCACCGTGGACGGGATGTGTGGGTGGGATGCATCATCTTGCTGAAATGTAAGCCCAGGATGGCTTGCAATGAAGGGCAACAAAACGGGGCGCAACAAAACGGGGCGCAACATATCATCGACGCGCCACTGTTCTGTACGGACGCCGCAGATGACAACCACAGGGAAACAAATGGCCCTCTAGGCCGTCACTCCTGGTTTTCTGGCCGTATGGCGGGTGACGATCAATTTGGCGTCCCATCGCTATCCAGGCACGTCTCACTGACGGGTGTAGTATAGTCTACAGTGATGAGTTCCGCTTCGATATGAACCCCTATGACCGGTGAATTATTCTGAAACTGTAATCATCTGTTTGTCTGTATATGTACCTCACGTCCAGAGATTTCCGTCCCATTCGGATAATTCCTTCATGGTGCGTCCTTTTTTTGTCTTGGAGTGTGTATGTTGACTCTTATAGGATCGTACGCTCTCGAAACTTTGAGTGAGCCACACCATGATGCAGAATGCCTCTCTTGAATCGTTTGCCACTAGAGTTGGTTGAGCTCTCTGTGACGCTTTCGTGCTTTTTAAATTAACCTGCAATGAAACGCGCTGCTCTTCTATGGACCTTCTACATTTCCTCTATCAGTCCTCTCTGGTACGGATCCAATGCTGACGAGCAATGTTGGAGCTTTTGTCGAACGAGTGTTTTGTGAGATAATTTCTTTGTTGATGTACTACAGTTTTCTAGCTGCGTGAGTTCTCTGTACACATCATCCGCGAAAAGCCTCGTGAAACTTCCGACGCTATCAGCTTCGTCATTTATGTATACTGTAAAAAGTAATGGTCCTATGACACGTCCCTTGGGCACACCACTTTGGTGCCTGAAGACATCTCTCCGTTCAGAATGACATTGTGTGCTCTGTTTGATAGAAACTCTCCAGGCCATGCACACAATTGGTCTGACATTCCGTATACTCGTATTTTGTTCATTAAGTGGCAGTCCGCAAATGTATCGAACGCCTTCCGGAAGTCATAACCCGGCCGCCGGTGTTTCACACGATCATTGTTACAAACTTTTTATCTATCCTTCGTCAAACATGTGACATTTTTTAAAAAAGTTTTAGGGCAAAACTACAGCAGACGGCTACTGGTTATATATAATGTAGTTTAACTGGTGGTTAAGTGGATGACATGTACTAGACAGACTCAACGTGATTTTACTTGAGTATGCTTAAAACATAATTTCCTGTAATTTTGCTTATTATAATGTTACTATCTTCCTTCCACACATAATGTTGTAATCTTCTGAAGAAGATGGTTTTAAGAACGTTGAAAGCATGGTGAAAGTTGAGCAAACATGTATTTTGCAACTGTTGCTTCAAATTAATTGAAACTAGTATATAGGAGTTTTTCGGTCTCCTGAAATACCGTAATACGCGGACATTTAACATGTTCCAAAATTATTCAATCGATCAACGTCAAAGAGAAAGACCTCTGTTCTCGACCCTTCTTAAAAACGGGAATGGCTTGTGCTTTTTCTCCTGCAGACACGTAGGGTACCTTGCTGCTAGAAAAAGGGGGTGGGGGGGGGTGGGGGAGGGTCACGTTCTTTCGCATACTCCGTGTAGACTTGTATTGCCATCCTGTCAGGCCCATTGGTCTGTTGAGCAATTTCTGTTGCTTCCCTATCCCGTCGCCACTTACTTCGATATTGGCCATTTTGTCGTTCGTGCGACGGTTTAAAGCAGGCTTTATAACGCAATCTTTCTGTTTGAAACAGTTTCGGAAGAAGCAATTGGGTATTTTGGCCTTTCGTTGTAAGTTTCGTCATCTGCTTAAATGCCGTTACGATCACAGAGTGCATGGACAAATGGTTCCGTTTACTGATTTAACATCAGAACAATACTTCTTAGGGTTTTCTGTCATATCAACAGACAGTAAATTTCTCATATGCCTTTTCACTAGGCTAGAAATGTCCATTACTTGGTAGGAGAAGTGTTCAAATACCGTATGGTTTTTGTTGGTTTCGCTACGTCGGCTAAAGTGAATCTCTATCACGTTACTCTTAACAGAACACGCTTGATTTCAATCTGCAACCTTAAACTATACATTACGCTCCATCTCTAATGGCCCTGTCGCTGACTAGACGTGAAACGTTGAGCTTAATTTTTTATAGTACGCAAAGCAGTAATAATCACCAGAGCCAACTTGAAATATTCGATAGAGAAATTACAGCTTAGCTTCAGGAGTTTAGGATGTTTTTAATGAAATTCTCCCTACAGCACAGACGGAGTAATACTAGTTGAGAAACGTGCTAGGAAATTAGTTTCCCTGTTGATGTGCTGCAAATTACACTGACAGCTAGTACCGACTATCAGAGAAGGAACGAATTTAAATTTTTTGTCTAGTTGGCAGACTAGCTGCTGGATTAGTACGGGAAAAGATTAATTGATGTTTTCCGTTTTGTGGTGTGTTAATAAATAGCAGCAGCAGCAATTAAAACCTGCGGATTTACTCGCATTTCGTGATTTATTTACAGGTTATCATGATTAATTAACCGGAATAATTTTATGTTCGGAAATCCGGGGATGACGCCAGCATTAGTATTCAATGAAATTAAGGCGACGTAATGTGTGCATGTTTGTCATACAGATGAACTTGTCTGGCAATGTAGGGCTTGACATATTACGCATACTGCACCCGGCATATTTACGATGAGCAGAACGCTTGCTTTTCGCTTTGAGAGAGTAGCTGCAGAAGTTATGGATATATCGATGCTGAGACCTAAAGCGGGACACAAGTTTTCTCTTATGATGCCACAGATTTCTCTTTGGTAAAAGCTGTTTTACATTTGTCTTTTCATTAGGAGAGAACTATCGATCAAAATTACCACGTCGTTTTCATTTCATACACGCCGTTTTGATGATATCGAACTGGACTGAAATTAGAACCTATATGACTGGTAGTAATGTAGCTGCCGAGATGCATCGAAACCACCTATAAAATAAGTAAGTGTAATAAATAGTAAAAATAAAACGTAAAAAGTTTAATGATCCGAAAGTCGGGTTTTATGTGCAGTTATTGTTATTGTTTTCTTTACAGTAAAACAATTACATTTAATTGCTTTTTTGTTCGAGTACACCTAAATATGCTTTATAGTTTTATTACCTAGGAAATTTTTGTGAAAGATAAAAAAATTGGAATTGTTCTGGTTCAGAAAATTTGAGCAAATCCCCATTTGTTTAAATATAGTTACGTATTGGCCTCTATTTTGTGAATGAATTTTTCCTGTGTATGATTGTCTGTTAATTTTTGTTGTATAGAATAAATGGAAAATCTTCGGCTTGCTGTGATTGCTTGGTTCTTTCCTTTTCTTTTTTTTTACATTTGTGTAACTTAGTGGTATAGACGTGGAGGAAGGTAGATTTTCTAGGGATGCCATAGATTCAAGAACATTTTTCTCAGATCAGGATTAGGAAACAAGTTTTGCAGAAGTTAAATACCATAAGAGAGCCTTCAAAATAGCAACTGTGTAGCTGTAGGACGTTCTAACCATTTCATAAATCACATTTAAGATAATAATGACCAAATTAAAAGACAAAAAACCGGTTTTGATGGTGATTTCAATGTAGATTATCTTAAAAAAGCATCCAATAAGAGTTTATTGTGATCGGTAACATAATGTTTTAGTTTAACTCCGATTCTAAAATTTCAAATTAGTTTAGGCGACTGTTCGAAAACTATTTATAGTAAGATACAAGGAACAAAATTATATTATAGATCAGTGTATAGTGAGAGAGGGATTACTGCTTAGCAGGAAAGCGACCTACATTATTGTTTCTTTCTATGCTAGTTCCTAATATGTCTTGTAATCTTCATTCAAATCTCACTTATGTTCGTTAGTGCTTCGATACAACGTCTGAAAATATAGGGTAGTAAAGAAATAAAGAACAGAATAATTTAGAAAAAATACTCTAAGACATGGACTGAAAAGATGTTTACACTGCTAGTATCACCATTGAAAAATATGACACATTGATAAAACCCTCACCCTACATGAAAAGTGTTTTCCTTCAAAATTAGTTCAGATTGAGATTGAACTGTACTACATTACAAAACTCAGAAAAGTTTTCTCATATGACAGTTCACCAATCAGGAGTCGCACTAGTGCTGATGCTGTAGCACATTACAAGACTCATTGCAAGGTACTGAAAAATTCAAGCCACCGAAACCTGACATTTTAATTTCACAGAATGGGCATATGATTTAGTGAAACTGAACAGTTCAGTATCTGAAGTGAGTGATTGTTCGACACGAAAATTGGTCTGCTTTGCTTATTTTCATTCGCTTATGTCGCATGGCATTATATTTTGAGGTAACTCTTCCCATTCTGAAAGGATATTTTTGGCTCAGAAATAGGCGGTTCCAGCAACAAGTGGTGTAAGTTCAAGAACCTCTTGTCGACACCTGTCCACCAGTCTGGATATTTTGACATTCGCCTCTCAATATATATATTTCTTACAGTCATTTATTGTTAACAATATTAGCTTATTCCCAAGAATAAGCAGCTTTCACTCAGTTAATACTCGGCAGAAAAACAACCTGCATTTGGATCGGACTTCCTTAACTCTTGTGCAGAAAGGTGTGCAGTATACTGCTGCATCTAGTTTCAATAAGCTACAACTAGAATTCAAAAATCTTAGCAGTAATATACGCGCATTCAAATCGAAACTGAAGAGTTTCCTCATGGGTCGCTCCTTCTCTTCTGTCGAGGAGTTCCTCGAAACATTAGGCTGATTCTTATTGTATTGTTGATTGTGGTTACTTAAACTTGTGGCTGGACTTTTATCGTGTTCATAAACATTTTATTTTTATCTGTTATTACTTTTATGTTGTGATGTCATGTACTGACACAATCCATGACCTTGAAGATTTGCTCCTCAATTTGGTCCTACAACACTAGACGTGAACCGAGCGAGGTGGCGCAGTGGTTAGCACACTGGACTCGCATTCGGGAGGACGACGGTTCAATCCCGCGTCCGGCCATGCTGATTTAGGTTTTCCGTGATTTTCCTAAATCCCTCCAGGCAAATGCCGGGATGGTTGCTTTGAAAGAGCACGGCCGACTTCCTTTCCCATCCTTCCCTACTCAGATGAGACCGATAACTACGCTGTTTGGTCTCCTCCCGCAAACAACACACACTAGACGTGAAAATAAAATAAAATAAAATAACAAATTGTTTCAAATGAAGTATGAGAAGAGGATGATTAAATTAGGCAAAATAACAGAGATAATATAAAACACAATGATCAGATAGTTTTAAGAGTCAGTGATGCGACGGGACTGCGGTATGTAGTGTGGAAAACCTCTTTAACAAGCAATTTTTACCTGTCCCTGAAATTATGATGCTTTCAGGCTTGATTAATGCAGGCCTGGAATACCAGAGAACTGCATTTACAAGTAACTGCAGTGATATGGCTATGGCCATAATTCCTCTACAGCCAAACAATTGCAACAGTAATGATAAAATATCAACCTGTTAATTAAAAGTATTCTTTCAGCTTTAGTAACCACTTAAGTAAAGTTTGTAACCAATTACTTATCACTGATATGTTCATCAGTAGGCTGAATCAGAATGAAGTTAAGCTACTGCGTAAGAGATAAAGAAGGGTTATCAAACTTCCACCAAGTTTTATTTCTGCTAACATTCTGAAACAAAAATTGAGAAAGGTACGATAAAGGAGCTTCTTAATAATCTACTTACAAAAAATGTGTTGGCAAAGTAACGCATTTTTAAAAGGTTCCAGTACTGACAAAGCTATTTACATATATTGTGTGCATAATAGAGACTACTGGTATATTCCTTGATTTATCAAAGGCATTTAACTGCAGAAATTCACAACCTCTGTCAGTCTTCATCTGACTGGAAATTAATTACATTTGGTGTTGAGCAAGGTTCTACCGTAGCCTCGTGGTGACATCAGTTACTGTGTAAGTAACAAAAGATGAATATCTGGTTTACCAAAAAGTATTTCTTATCAGTGTAGAGGTTCGATTATTATTCTCTGTATTTACGTTGGCTGCGAAATGGTGTGTAATAATTTTAAGTGTTGAGTACTCGTCACGTCCGGAATTGATACGGGAATTATCCCCTGTCGTCAAATTACCCATGCAGATAAGCCCGGCGGGATTCGGGACTGAGATATATTTTCTTTTCGTCATAATGAGGAACATGACAATGCAATTGCCAGAAACTGAAGTGGAGCAAACCACGTCCCCAGCTACGCTGCAACGGGCGGCCACAGACATAAATCGACAAGACGTGTATTCCACGACCCGCTTTGGTCATGTCAGACTTCCGCCATTCTCGTCTGTTCGCCCACAGGCGTTGTTCGCTCACATAGAGTGCATGTTTCAGCCACACGGAGTGTGTACTAACGACGACAAGTACGTAATCGTGGTTGCACATTTTGAAGGAGCGATAGAAGAAATAGAAGACAGTCTACCACAGTCCTACGCGTTACTAAAGGAGGTGCTTCTACCGATCCCGAATTGATGAGAGCTTTGAGTGTTTTACACTACTGGCCATTAAAATTTGCTACACCACGAAGCTGACGTGCTACCGACGCGAAATTTAACCGACAGGAAGAAGATGCTGTGATATGCAAATGATTCGCTTTTGAGAGCATTCACACAAGGTTGGCGCCGTTGACAACACCTACAACGTGCTGACATGAGGAAAGGTTCCAACCGATTTCTCATACACAAAAAGCAGTTGACCAGCGTTGCCTGGTGAAACGTTGTTGTGATGCTTCGTATGAGGAGGAGAAATGCGTACCAACACGTTTCCGTCGGATCGTAGCCTATCGCGATTGCGGTTTATCGTATCGCGACATTTCTGCTCGCGTTAGTCGAGATCCATTGACTGTTAGCAGAATATGGAATCGGTGGGTTCAGGAGATACGGAACGCCGTGCTGGATCCCAGCGGCCTCGTATCACTAGCAGTCGAGATGACAGGCATATTATACGCATGGCTGTAACTGATTGTGCAGCCACGTCTCGATCCCTGAGTCAACAGATGGGGACGTTCGCATGACAACAACCATCTGCACAAACAGTTCGACGGCGTTTGCAGCAGCATGGACTATCAGCTCGGAGACCATGGTTGCGGTTACCCTTGACGCTGCATCACAGACAGGAGCGCCTGCGATGGTGTACTCAACGACGAACCTGGAAGCCCGAATGTCAAAACGTCATTTTTTCAGATGAATCCAGGTTCTGTTTACAGCATCATGCTGGTAGCTTCCGTGTTTGGCGACATCGCGGTGAACGCATATTGGTAGCGTGTATTCGTCATCGCCATACTGGCGTATCACCCGGCGTGATGGTATGAGGTGCCATTGGTTACACGTCTCGGTCACCTCTTGTTCGCATTGACGGCACTTTGAACAGTGGACGTTACATTTCAGATGTGTTACGACCCGTGGTTCCACCCTTAATTCGATCCCTGCGAAACCCTAAGATTCAGCACGATAATGAATGACCGCAGTTGCAGGTCCTCTATGGGCCTTTCTGGATACAAAAAATGTTCGAGTGCTGCCCTGGCCAGCACATTCTCCAGATATCTCACCAATTGGAAACGTCTGGTCAATGATGGCCGAGCAACTGGCTCGTCACAATACGCCAGTCACTACTCTTGATGAACTGTGGTATCGTGTTGAAGCTGCATGGGCAGCTGTACCTATACACGCCATCCAAGCTCTGTTTGACTCAATGCCCAGGTGTATCAAGGCCGTTATTATGGCCAGAGGTGGTTGTTCTGGGTACTGATTTCTCAGGCTCTCTGGACCCAAATTGCGTGAAAATGTAATCACATGTCAGTTCTAGTGTAATGTATCGGTCCAATGAATACCTGTTTGTCACATGCAGTTCTTGTTGATGTAGCAATTTTAATGTTCAGTAGAGTAGTTATCCCTGATGTGCTACTTGAGCAGTGTACATGCCGTGGTTTCGTGAGTTACCTGTTGGTATTAATGTAACCATGGCAACACATCAGGATTTGTTGTTAGAGGCGTTTGGAAAGAAGACTGATGCACTAGCGAACGACCTGTCTGAAGTGCCAGTAGGTGCTAAAATTGAGATGTGGCTGACACGGTCACGGACCGAGCTTTGAAGCAATAAATATCACTACAAGCACCGAACACTTGCAGATGTGCCAGCGCAGGAGGAAATAGTTGTACTATTAGAAGATCAGATCGCAGGCCTGATCGTGAAGCTGTCAGCACAGCAGCGCAATTTCCGACGCTGCTATTAGCAAACACCTGAATGGCAGACCGAGTACCAGGAAGATGGTCGGCATAGATTTGATACGACAACTACCAAGGTGTTAATATCACAGTTATTTATGAGATACAACTCGCCAGTGCACCGGTCCCTGCTGTTGCTCGAATGCCCTAGACGTACGTTAGAGGACGCCGACATTCGTCATCAATAATGCGGGCATCCACAACTGGACGATGAAAGGCAGCACGGAAATACAGTACAGCAATCACAGAGGTTATTCATGTTGTTCGCACTCCAGTAAAAATTTTCTTGTAGATTCGGGGTTTGCACTGAGTGTTTATCCCAAGTTGTATTCGTCACACTCAGCCTAGCAAATAATTCGTGTATTGAAACTTATGGTGAACAGCCAATGGCATTGGATTTGTCTCTTCAGTTTGAGCCAACTTGGACAGTTATTACTGCCAGTGTCACCGACCCTACAATCAGTGCGGATTTTTTTCTCATTTTCATCTGTTGGTTGATTTAGCCAACTGTCGTTTATTTACAGTGAGTCGCAGTCAGAATCTGTCAACCATGTTATATTTGCTGGTAAGTGAGGAATCAACTGTGTCTATACAACAATGTAGAAACCACCTGTGTGTTTGACTCACATGATCCTGACTATATCAGATTGTCCCTGGCAGTCCTCACTTCACATAATACTCTAAAATGATAACTCCTCACTATTGTACTGGTATTAGACGCCACTCAGTGCTTACACAACTCCCGATCGTTACTCTGCGCCTCACGTGGCTGACTTTAATAGTGACATGGCTCATACTTACGTGTTTAGTGCGATCAGCGCATTTTTGTAAATTCTGGTGCTACTGGAGGACGTCCAAAAAAGCCGCTATAATAACGCGTTTTGGCCTTCTCCAGTATAAAGTAATGCGTTTTGGATTGAGAAACGCAGTACAGACTCATTTTTATCTACAGATGAGCAGCGTGTGATTCACCCGTGGCAGTTATTTCAGCGCTTACGAAGTGTGGCATAGTGATTAATACCGCAAAGAGTGTTTTTGGCAAACGAGAGGTGCAGAGATAGCCTGACCAGCCAGCCTGTCACCACCTGGACGTCTGACAGCAGTGTAAGATTTGCCTCTGTCGACAACCTACAGAGGATTCGGCAGATTTCTGGGAGTCTTAAACTGCTACCGCCGATACCTTCCAGGGCTGACAAGTCAGTGGGAACCACCTACCGCACTTCCGCACTGCTCTCAGGCAAGCATACAACCGATAATCGAAAGATAGCTTGGACCTGGGTGAATGAAGCGGCATTTCCTAAAATTAAGCAATGTTTGGCTCAAATGGTATGACTGTCTCACCCACGCGATAGGTTCCGATTGTCTCTAATGACGGACATAAGCCAAAACGAAATCATTGCAGCAGTGCCACAAAGAGTGGTTGGTTTATGGCAACCGCTCGCTTTGTACTCACAAAACACGCCACAGCCGAAGAAATGGTTTTGCCGGCTGTAGACGATCCATGCAGCCCTTAAACTTTCTCGATCCTCAGTGTAAGGAAGATATTTTACAGTTTTCACTGACCACAAATCGCTATCACTGCGGCAGTGAACACAGGTGGAATATATTGCCCAATTTACAACCGATGTGCGTAACATTTCAGACACAAACAACACTGTCGCAGATTGCCGCTCACGAAACTACTCCAATCTACAGGCGGCCAAGCAACAAGAGGACGCGGTGCTGCACGACTTACTCTAAAGTGAACATACTGCCCTGTGTATATTGTTCGAAGAGTATCTGCTATGACACACTCCAGAACAAACAACGCCTGTACATCCTCACAGAATTTCGACACATAGTTTTCCGAGCGTTACATGCCCTTGCTAATCAGGACATCCGAGCAGCAGCAAGATTAGTGGCAAGCCATGTGGTGGGGCCGACGAATCTAGAGGCTGAACTTGCGCCTGTCTCAGTTGTCAGCGAAGCAAAGCTGGCCAACATGCCATCACGCCGGTTGCGCAATTTCCAACGCCGAAAGCAAGAGTTTCACACACACGTATCTGGACACTGGAGGACCGTCACCCTATAATGATGTCACCGCTTTACAGTTACAGCGCTACAATCCATTCATCATAAGAATAAACCTGATGTAAGCAGACACAAACGCGATGATTGGTCAGAAACCGTAGCACACGTACACTGGTGTAGTTAGGCTCTTGGAAGTAGATACTACTCATGTATTACATATCTTATTACTATGTTAGGTTAAATGAAACTTTAAGATATTCAAATGTAGTAACAGCCATCAACGTTTTTCTTAATCACGCTTTAGCTACTTTTTTTTATTTCATAAATCGTGTACAGTCACAGCCCACGCAGCGTTGTGCTGTGATTGTCGCGGTGTTAATGCGCAATATAATAATGGCTGAGACTGCTTTCTGTTCCGTAGTGAAACACACGCGTGGAAAGCGGTTAATAAGTGCCGAGAAATACGCTGTTCTTAATGTTTTTTATAAATGTGTGGAGATATTCGGCTTTGAAGTTCCCCCAGCCTGTATATAAAACAGTCATAAATAGCCAAAAATTGGATGTGTAGCGCACTTGGAAGCGTATTTGACTTTGATTCCAATGCGAGTCTACGTGCGATGGTTCATTTCTCCGTATTATCATTTTTTCTGGTTCAATTTGAAGTACCTACATCTCGTAATTATAAAACTTATCATTATTTTTTATGAATAATGCATGTCGTCTTGTTTATATTTATATATTGGACGCAAAATTCCTGTTTCCACTTCAAATACAAATCCTAAAATTATCGATGTTTTATGAAAGACTGTTCACAAAAGTTTTGTAAATTAAGAATACATAATTTAATTTCAAGACAAAAATAAAAAACCGAATCCTCTTTATTTGGACTATGTCCATCGTTTTATACCACAGAGGTCGGTAAGTATCATAGAAACATGAGAAACAACCATTCTCACAGCTGCGAGCACATCATACAAATGCTGCATTTTTACATTTGCTTCTGTACCATTACAATATGATCCCAACAGAACTGATCTGGAGCCAAGCTGCTGGGTTAGGCCCGAGAAGTAACAAGACCGTTACGCTGCCAGACGTACTGGAACTAACGCACGCAGCTTTTTCACACGTCACTGCCGAACGCTGGAGGGATATAGAACGGTTCGTCATAAAAGAAGAAGAGAAAATGCTGCACCTGGTTGGCTTCGTGGATTATGTTGTTGATAGGCCCGTTATCAACGTAGCAAAGTGACACTTCCAAAACTGAAATATGTTTCTCGGATTCGGATAAGGAAGGAGCTAAGAGATTACCAGGCTGTTGGCTGAAAGTAATAACTTCAGTGACTTCAATATTTAACTATATGGTGAAATCCTTCCATACTTTCTCACATTAAACACAGCTTATACAGAAAAATTACGCTGTGGTTAAGTGAGGAATTTCATCATTCTTGTTTTTAATTACAATAGTACATTACCTAAAAATGATAACGTGCTGCGGTTTTCGTCTAGTTGTCTAAGGAACGTATTATGGGAGATTTGCAGTATGTTATTTCATTCTGCTTAAAAATTAAATGACATTCGAAGCTGTATTGCTCCTCTGCTCGTCTCTTTGGCCACACGTCACTGCAAGCTAGCTGTACCAGCTGAGCGGCCAGTGCTGTCCAAGTTGAATGCGCCGGTAAAGCTGTTGTCCCGTATTATCGCTAAGTCGATGTGAGCGTAACGTACAGCACAAAACGTTCCCTTATTATCGTACTTGACAGTACTCGAGACTGCTTGGCTGCAGTCCCACATGAATCGGAAATCCAATGAGGTTCTAGCAGACGCGGAAGAATACATAGTGAAATGTTTACATCAGGTTTATTCTTATCAGGAACGGATTATAGATCGTTTTACGAGGTAGCGTGAAGCTACTCCCACACCAGACACCATCGCAGAGGTGGCTGAAAAGACAGTGTTGCTCACATGATTTCCGAGATTCGGCGTTCCTCAAACCATAATGATTGACCGCAGCTGCCAGTGCTAGTCATAGCTGTTTGATAAGCTTCTTAAACTATGCAACCGAACACTCTTCACATCAGTGATGGACTGGTGGAGAGGCCGCATTGCGGCACTGACGCGTTGCTCATCAACGTGGACAGACTCCTCGCCGCCGGTACCGTTAGTACTGTGCACACCAGTAAAGGAGACTCTGCCATGTTCACCCGCAGCAAGCAGTTGTGTGTGCCAGGTGAACTCATTGTACCAGCACCACCTCAGCCGACAGCCCCAGGAACAGTGACAGATTTAGTACTGTAGTTCAGCTACCAGATGAGACGTTTGCATGCAAGCCCACCAGTCAAGCATGTAGAGAGAAAGGTTTTCATCCCCAGAGATCCACTTACAGCATCATATGTCTGGCCAGGAGGTGATATCAAGCGCCCCCATTACACCCCCCTACAGTCTAAAGATAACACCTTCAAGACTGACCAGAACGGCAGGGCGAAACAGTCTCCACAGAGCGACTGAAGTGTGTTTACCTCTTCAAGGAGCAGCCTCCGCAGCACCGTTGCCAGTTGTCAGAGTTTTGCACCGATGTGCGCAGAGCCTACAACGCCAAGTGACACTGGAGCCTCTAGAGCCCCACACTGTTCCGCCAGTTGCTGCCACGACACACATCCCCCAGCCTATCGTCATTAACGCTGACTGATAGGTTATGCAACCCGATATTTTGGAAGCGCCCGGCTTCATAAAGGGGAAAGGGCTGGTTTGGCGACATCAGTTATAGTGCAAGTAGCTGTCGCAAGAGGCGAAAGATGGATCGCTGATGTGGCACAGAGTGTTTACGAGAAGTAATCAAACATACTTTTTTTTCTCGGCCAATTTCAGTTGAAAAATGCGTAACATCCCGTGGGAAATACTGCAATATTCCCGCTTTACCCCCCTATAGATTCATGAAGTTCAAATAGGTTGCGCCGTAACAGCTACCTTCAAAATGGCAACTGTAACGGAGATGCGTCACAAGCAGAGAGCTGTCAGTGAGTTTCTTTTGACGGAAAACCCGTGCGTCACAGATATTCACAGGAGCTTGCAGAATGCTTAAGGTGACTTGACAGTGAAGAAAAACATGGTGAGTCTTTGGACGAGGCGACTGTCATCATCGCAACAAGTTGGCGCAGACGTGTGCGATCTCCCGCGTGCCGGCCAGGAGCACACAGCTGTGACAACTGCAGGGTTGGAACGTGCGGACACTCTCATTCGAGGTGATCGATGGCTCACAATAAAACACCTCGCTCCACATCTGGGCGTCTCTGTTGGTAGTGATGACAAACTTGTCCACCAGTTGGATTACTCAGAGGTGTGTGCCCGCTGAGTTTCTTGCTGCTTAACAGAAGGTCATAAAGCGCCATGAAGGGCACACTGTTTGGCGCAATGAAGGTTTTTGGCGCAATGAAGGATGCACTCCGCGGGAAGCAGTACATGGATGATGGGCAGGTTATTGATGCAACAAGATGTTGCCTCCAATGTTGATCAGTAGTGAAGTATCTGCGGGCATAAAGGCCCTCCCAGTAAGGTGGTGTAAGGCAGTCGCATTGAACGGTGATTATTTTGAAATACATAGGGTTTTGTAGCCAAAAGAGTGGAGAAAGATGTGATGTACTTGAATCCCGAGTAAAACCAAGCTGCTCTCAGAAAAAAATATGAGTTGCACTACTTATTAACCGCCCCTCGTTGTATTATAGGCGTAATTTTTGATTCTTTTTCTTTGTGTTCACGTTGGTTACGACTTGGTTGTAATAAAGTTATGTACTGATAAGGGTCGTGTCCGCAATTTATACTGGAATTAGTTCTTGTCGTCCTATTAGCTGTAGGCTCATTAATTTTTCATGTAATTTTTCACTTGTGTGGCCATATTTTCCGTAATTGATGTATAATAATTGAAAGTATTTTAAATCCGCCTTTGTAACTACTCTCGTACTCTTGTAGCTGCAAAGACAGTTTTAACATACCGTCAATAATTACCTATTCACGTGGATATTAACATTTCATCAATATCATTACGAGATGCTACGTTCGCTTTGTTTGTAGATAATATGAACATCTCAATACGTAGCGTATAAAGTACAGTTGCAAAGTATAAGATGAGAACGTTAAATACTTGAGATTACTATGCAACTATCAGTTCTCTTTCACATAAAACAGAGGATCACTTATTTAAAGGCGAGATTTAGTCTTCAGTGGAAACACGACCATTTTCGTAGCTGAATATTCAAGTTCTCCGGTTCCCAACCACGTTCAGTGATTAAAATCACTTTTTCTATAGTTTTAATCACTTGATGCGGCTGTAGACCCGAAAATGTTTTATTCAGTATTCTCACAGCGACACTCTGCATCCTTATATTTTGAAAGTTTTCTTTATGTTGCTCCCTAATGTGATGCAGCTTCAAGAGCAGGGCTACAGAGCTGTGAGCGATTTCAGTCGAAAACTCCTGTTTAATGTAAGAACCCGTGATACACAATCACATGATATTATGCAACGTGTCTTGCGAACGTTTGCCCTTTTGTCAATATCCGATGCTTCATCGAAAGAGTTTTCCAATTTATCATCGAATATCATATTTATCAATTTATCATCGAATATCATATTTTAAGTTCCTATTTTTATGCAGAAACGGTTTTAGACCAGGTAGGTTTTTACTAGCTAGAAAGGACTAGCTTCACTTGGTCATATTTTTCAGTTTCTTTTCTGAATGTGACAAAAAATGTGGAAGTAATCATTTCGTTTCAAATGAAATAAAATACTTTTGTAAATTTGTACATTTTTCATTTTCATTAGTACAATAGACTATAACTTCTTATAAAGTATATTTTCGAATAGAAGACGAATAAACTTTGTAGTAGTCAAACCAAAAAAATAATAAAAGTATTGAGTAGGACTAAAAATAATTGTGTGTCCATTAATGTTAACGCTAATCATGTACACATATCCTGTAAACTGACTCGCTCCACATCGTCTCGATAAAATGGTCGTTCAAGTGATCAGTGGACCATGTAACTAACTAACACGTAAACATGGTACGTGTACTTGTCTGTGCGAGAAACACGATTCATATAAATTCACTCCACATCAATGGGAAGCCTGCCCCTGGTCTTTACTGATAAAAATTCTGTACGCTAATGTTAAATGAAATTAAGACTTTTAAAACTAAATGGCAAGTTCATTGAAATGAGTGCTATTTGTGACGTGAATATTGATTTACCTTCTTTTCCGATTAATGTTTTCGCTTCTGTTTTCTCTGTAATAAGCGGATGGACTATTTCGATGAGTTGATCTTCTGTCTTTAATACGCTGCCCGGTTAATCGGTTAAGACGGTTTTGTCGGGGTGTTGATCATTGCGAGATGTGGTGTTTCTAAGTTGTATTCTAGCACATTCGAGAATGTTCTAGAACATTTGAAACATTCATTTAGATTCAAGAATATTCGTCAAACCTCGTGAACTTCCTAGAACAGTCTCGAATTTTTCATCCATAGATTCGGAAAGAGACAGAAAATCTCAGATCACCATTGCGATGTGATATCAACCACTTCAAATACTCGTATTTCCACAAGCACAACAGTTACCATGTCACAACCAGAACAGTGCACAGCGGGAGAACTAAGTGTAGTTCCAGACACAAAGTTCTTGGTTTGGAATAGTTGCTTTTGAATGTATTGTATACTTCACATCCTTATATGAAATATAGGGGTACATAAAATTGTCTGCTAAATTGGAAAATATAGGGGCTACGACCTGTTTGCAGGTTGGTAGGTGTCATCAGAAAATTTGCAGGAGAACATTCGTGCTTATAACTGTAGACAGTAATGTATAGAGTATTCTAGAGAAGGATTTCACCAGCCACTGGACGTTCAATGGGAGTTCAGTTTACAAATCTCGTACTTCTGTCTGTATTTTGGTTATAGCAACTTAAAACAGTTTCAGTTCGATTATCCTACAAGCTGTGTTGGGAAAAATCGCTGGAATCTCTGGAAAGACAGTGAATAACAGTATAAATGATCAACAAAACCAGACTGTATTTAAAAAGATTGACCATCACAATTGAGGAACGATGGAAGATAAAGAAAACAACTGGATGAAGACAAGAACATACTAACTTCCTTAAATTATGTCCGTATTTGATAGGTTTCTCCACAGGGAACGAATATCCCTCTTTTATGCAACTGAGTAAATTGTTGCTGTGAAGAAGAGAGTGGGTTACTCAGATATAGTTTTGCAGTCGTTTTTTTAAATTATTTCAAGCAAATGTTGAAATGTTGCTTCATAAACGTAACACGTTTCTTTTCCCACACTAGTCACACAAAATTTTTTTCTCGGTCTGTGACAACCACACTTTTCAAGAGGCTTTAACTCAAAACATTCCTCATTTTGATTTTACACACAGCTGCGTACGTACATCAAATCGAGTGAAATACGGATGACAACCGTTTCTTAAGGGTATGTCCATAAATGTGTGTTTTCTTAGAGTATTGCACTGTTTAATTCGCTTTTCGAACATCTTACAGGATATATAAAGGTATCGTGGGAAGGTCTTACACACTCCGTCGTTGGTCACCCTCTGAGTATCATTAGCTATGACAAACTTCGCACCCATTTGCTGTAACTTTACTTTTGTCAAGAGAAGGCGGCTGGCTGGAGACATATAACTCGAATAAAAAGGATGACGCAAAGTTGTTATCTGTTTTGCGCGACAGGAGTCGACGATTTATTGCTACCAAATAAACCGGCACTTCGTCTTGCAGAAGGAAAAAATTTACGATTGCTGGTTCAGAGCTGAAAAATGCGGGAAAGTAAGCGCTCCGACACGGATGCCCGTCCACAGTGCTGCCGTTAGCTAAAATCCGTGTAGAAAAATATTTCAGATGCGATAGGGTCCACAGTCACTAGAGTCTGTTCCGGTTCTGTTAACTACAAGCCAAGGATGCGCATTTTATGAACTATACCGTACAACCATTTAAAAATGTCTACATAGTCGATACTACACACTAATGGAAGTAAGACAATGGATGTTTTAATCCATGTATCTATGCCGCTGAGTGTAGCTACACAAATATATCATTGTACAACACATAGTTTAAGAGATACGACGTCATAAACACTGAGATACGTGAGAAAAAGTAATTATCCTGCATAGAGTTTTAATTCGTTTATTCTTCGCTAGTAAGACATTGGGAAGCGCAAACGGCTGTATGCAAAAACAGTAGCCGTCTATAGAGCTGTTAAAAGGGGTTGAGATGTAATTTACAATATCGCTTTATAGATAGGCGAAGTAGCTGCCCCCCCCCCCCCCCCCCCATACAGAAACATTACGTTTCTAATAGAACATTAACAAAATGAATAATTCTTCAATGCCTGGTTTGTCAGCTGGTAAGAACGTAAATATGACTGCGTAGCTCTCGGTGGCGATTGTCTCTGCCTACATCCATTCTCTCACATTAGTTTCCCCGAACCATTTTGTGCTCCGCGGTTTGTGGTACGATATTCTTTCCCTCTCTTCCATGTTACATTCCTTCTCTACCATACTATAGTCACGAATAAGGCATGGGAAGAATAATAGACGGTATAGCTGTAAATGAGCTATAATTAATCTGATTTTGTCGTCGTGGTCATTTTGCGAGACATACAGGGTGATTCACGAAGATATGCAAGTATTTTAATATGTTATTTTACAAGTAAAACTAAAGAAAAAAGTTCATGTAAACATAGGTTCGCAAATGTTTAGTTACGGAGTTACGGCTAATAAAATATTTTGCCTGAAATGTAGCAACTTCGCTAATATGACGCCATCGCAAAACTGTACGAGGTTAACGTAATGCACTATTTCCATTTATTTTGTTGTTATTGGTCTGGTGAATCTAATAATACATGTCCCAGGCGCGTATCTGCAGTAGTTTTCCCGCGCATCCAGAGAAGCAAAGGTTATTATACAACCAAATCTGTTTACTTACTATTAAGAATGTAGAAAAGTTTATGTCATTGTTGGTAACCGTTAGTTAGTCGTTTGTCGTTTCCTAAGCTTGAAACGAGTTAGTTTTGTGTATTGTTCAGTGAAAGAACATAACAGCGTATTTAAGTGGAACCACATAGTAACTCTTGTATTTTGTAGATTATCTAACACGTTCGTACAGTTTCAGTTGACGTTATTGCCATCATTTTTCCAAAATTAAATTTTCTGAACTTCTTTTGAAAACTTTGTACAATTTTCTGGAATTTAAAAAACAAATAGGGCCACGTAATTAATAAATTAAAAATTATACGAAATTGCTTCTTTGCTTCTCTGGATATTCTGGAAAACTACAGCAGACACATGTGTGGGACGTGCACAATGCTACTCTTCTAGTTTCTGCCACTGGAATTGTCTGAGCATATCCGTATCGTTGTTGTGCAGAGCGAACAATCCCATCACGAGACGCGGATTTTTCTCTCTCTCTCTCTTGTATTAACCGTTGTAGGTGTTGCTTCACAAAATGATAACCGGGCGGGTATGAAAACATAAGTTTTCACTGGCTGGCATGAACGTCAGAACTGATGCCACAGCAGGCTGGTACGCAATATTTAAAATGGAATGCCAACAAGAAAGAACAGCCAAGATATTGCACGTAACATGGACACACCGCAGAGCTAACTGACGCTCACCAACACGAGCTGGATGGGCAAGTTGCTGATACAGGAGAGTGACCTCACGCAAAAATGAGCACAACATCATTCCACTGACCACGCACAGATTAGTAACAACATGATTTCGTAAGCAAGAGTGATTTTTCATGATACCGACGTTGGACAAATAACCGAACTGAAAACCTGAAGAGAGAAACCGGGACTCTGCGGCGCGCTGCGGAGTGCTGAAACTAGACCACATACGGTCACTCTTACCACAGGATACCGACAGGTTCAAATATTCTGACTTTCAAAGCTCAGTTCTCAGTTTACAGCTAACCTGTTCTGAAGTGGGACCTGTGCCCCCCCCCCCCCCCTCCCCATCCACGGTCCGCCTAAAAAAGACTTGCATATACGGGGGAACAGCCAGCCCAGTCTGTAGGACTTCGCTGTCGACGGCTGCTGCCACCACGTCTTTGACTTCACTGATGAAAGGACTTGCATGCCTCCTACCACCAGGCCCCTACTGAAATGATCGTATGGCATTTACTGGCCGGGATATCCCCTTGGGGTCCGCCGCCGTCTTCTTTTAGTTGACGCCATTTCGGCGACTTGCGTGTCTATGATAATGAAAATGATGATGAAGGACACGCAACACCCAATCCGCTGCCTGGAATCGAACTCGGGCCGCATTGCATGGGAGGCGGTAACGCTACCACTGCGCTACGGAGGCGGAGGCGGAGGCCCCCTACTGGCAGAGCCGATTGTACCTCTTGTACATCGTGAGCTGCAGAATTACCTCACCCAGGAACGGACGAAGGTGGAGGGGTCTGAGGGTGGTCCACAGTAGTTGGCGTCCCTGACTTACATCTACGAGGAGACTCCAGCAACGCAGGCTATAAAGGAACTCTACGGACCCTCGCACAGAGCCGTTAGATTCCTTTCTGGGGCGCCGTCTACGACGTCAACGGGAGCGCCGTGGTAACCTGCTGTCCTTACTGCTGCTCAGCAGGTTACCCAGGCCACATCTGGAGCTCCTCCGGTCAGCAACCTCCTGTGACGTAGCAGTGTGCTGAGTGTGCGGCATCTTCACTGTGGCGGCCCAAGCCCAGACTGCGAGGCGTACAGGTATCAGCACATACCAGCGTGATTTTCGCCGTTCCTCTCGCCCGGCTACTGGCCGCCGTGAAAGAAGACAACAGTGTACCCACGAATAATAAATGTATATTCTATTAAACGATCTTACTAGCACTTCCACGTGTTTGACAAATCCTCATTGCTTCACCCCAAGCCATCCTGTCATTGTAGACACTACAGCTCCAGCACTCATATTCATAAGAGTCCTAGGCTAACGACGAGTACCGACTGGCTGAAGAAATGTTTTGTAAGCCAGTTCCTTGGTGGATGAATTACATTTGTGTATTGTGTAATGTGTGTACTGAAACCGGGGACCTAGAAACGACGGAGAGGCTTTGTCCCGCTGTAACCCTCAGTGGTGCACAACCCCAAAACACGCTACAGCAGTCCACCCACCCCACCACTGCTCTACACCGAACCCAGGGTTATTGTGCGGAGCCCCACAGGGTTAAATTCTGCGTCCACTTCTGTTCCTTACAAGTGTCGCACTAATGTTCTCCATATAGAATCTGTAAGTTATTGTATTAAGCTCCATTAGAGAGAAAGCAACAGAAGCGGTTACTAACGACGTTTTACAAAAATTATTGACTGGTTCTCTGAAAATTCCCTTTCCCTAAATTTGGAAAAATTGGTTTTATTCAGTTCTGTACAACAAATACGTGCTTCGTAGTGGGAATGAGAGAAGATAAAGACTACTTGAGTTCAGCAGTAAATTTTAGTCAGAAGTAGCAAATACACTGTTCAAAACTGACAAGAGGAGGATACATACTTGGAAAAGGGCTGGAGACACGGAAAGATTTCGGATCGATCACAGCCTGATCAGAAAGAGATTCTGAAATCAGTCACTAGATTGTAAGATGTACCCAGGAGCAGATATAGACTCAGATCGCAATTTAGCAATGATTACGAGTACAAAGAAGTTTAAGAGCATTCTCAGGAATAATTAATGTGGGAAGAAGTGGGATTTTGTAGTACTGTGGAGTTATGAGAAGCGTTGGAAGTTTCCTAAGGCTACAGATATTGCGATAGTTAATACTACAGTAGATCATTGAGTCAAAGACGAACTGATATCCCTAAAAAGGGAAATTACATTAGTTGGACAGAGTAATATAAGTGAAAGATAAATAACTACGAATAAACCTTGGCTAACAGAAGAAATGCATCGAAGAAAGAAAGGAGTACATAAACGTCGAAGAAAAGATAGACACAAAGCAAATTAAGCCACTTGGGAATTAAATAAATGGGGAGTCCAAAGAAGCTGAAACAAAGTAGCTGTAGAAAAAATGTTAAGGAACTGCTCACGGAAAGGGAAGATTCGTCATATGAGAAATCAAAACAATCTTCCGTTAAATTAAAATAAAAAGCAGTGGCGTTAAGAGTATAAAGGAGACTCCACAATGAAGCGCAGAGAAGGGAGCGGATAGGTGGAAAGAGTACATTAACGGTCTTTACGAGGGGAAGAACTTGTCTGTTGGCGTGAGAAGAGTAAATGTGAGACGATGTGGAAGACCTAAGGGATCCGGTATTACAGTCAGAGTTTAGCACGGTATTAGAAGACTTCATACGCAATTCCTGAAATCACTGGGTGAAATGGCAACAAAGCGACCATTTCCGTTGGTGTGTAGTATCTAAGAGACTGGAGAGATGTCGTCAGATTTTGTGAAAAATATCATCCATACAATCCCGAAGTAGCACGGGCTCATAAGTAGGAGAACTGTCACAAAATTAGCTTAACGTCTCATGAATCATAGTTGTTAACCAGAATAATATATATAACAACGGAAAAGAAACTCGAGGAGCTGTTAAACGGCCATCAGTTAGGTTTTTGAAAGGCAAAGCTCCCAAGGGTCATATCTAACGGCGCAATTGCTACAAGAGGCAAGAGGTAAAAAAAAAAAGGAAGAAAATTTTATGGGATTTCTCGACCTAGAAAAATTGTTGTTTGATGATGTAAAACGGCGCAAGATTTTAAATTCTCAGGAAAATACACTCCTGGAAATTGAAATAAGAACACCGTGAATTCATTGTCCCAGGAAGGGGAAACTTTATTGACACATTCCTGGGGTCAGATACATCACATGATCACACTGACAGAACCACAGGCACATAGACACAGGCAACAGAGCATGCACAATGTCGGCACTAGTACAGTGTATATCCACCTTTCGCAGCAATGCAGGCTGCTATTCTCCCATGGAGACGATCGTAGAGATGCTGGATGTAGTCCTGTGGAATGGCTTGCCATGCCATTTCCACCTGGCGCCTCAGTTGGACCAGCGTTCGTGCTGGACGTGCAGACCGCGTGAGACGACGCTTCATCCAGTCCCAAACATGCTCAATGGGGGACAGATCCGGAGATCTTGCTGGCCAGGGTAGTTGACTTACACCTTCTAGAGCACGTTTGGTGGCACAGGATACATGCGGACGTGCATTGTCCTGTTGGAACAGCAAGTTCCCTTGCCGGTCTAGGAATGGTAGAACGATGGGTTCGATGACGGTTTGGATGTACCGTGCACTATTCAGTGTCCCCTCGACGATCACCAGTGGTGTACGGCCAGTGTAGGAGATCGCTCCCCACACCATGATGCCGGGTGTTGGCCCTGTGTGCCTCGGTCGTATGCAGTCCTGATTGTGGCGCTCACCTGCACGGCGCCAAACACGCATACGACCATCATTGGCACCAAGGCAGAAGCGACTCTCATCGCTGAAGACGACACGTCTCCATTCGTCCCTCCATTCACGCCTGTCGCGACACCACTGGAGGCGGGCTGCACGATGTTGGGGCGTGAGCGGAAGACGGCCTAACGGTGTGCGGGACCGTAGCCCAGCTTCATGAGACGGTTGCGAATGGTCCTCGCCGATACCCCAGGAGCAACAGTGTCCTTAATTTGCTGGGAAGTGGCGGTGCGGTCCCCTACGGCACTGCGTAGGATCCTACGGTCTTGGCGTGCATCCGTGCGTCGCTGCGGTCCGGTCCCAGGTCGACGGGCACGTGCACCTTCCGCCGACCACTGGCGACAACATCGATGTACTGTGGAGACCTCACGCCCCACGTGTTGAGCAATTCGGCGGTACGTCCACCCGGCCTCCCGCATGCCCACTATACGCCCTCGCTCAAAGTCCGTCAACTGCACATACGGTTCACGTCCACGCTGTCGCGGCATGCTACCAGTGTTAAAGACTGCGATGGAGCTCCGTATGCCACGGCAAACTGGCTGACACTGACGGCGGCGGTGCACAAATGCTGCGCAGCTAGCGCCATTTGACGGCCAACACCGCAGTTCCTGGTGTGTCCGCTGTGCCGTGCGTGTGATCATTGCTTGTACAGCCCTCTCGCAGTGTCCGGAGCAAGTATGGTGGGTCTGACACACCGGTGTCAATGTGTTCTTTTTTCCATTTCCAGGAGTGTAATTGTAACACACAGGAAAATTTGGAAATTTGTGGTACGTTCCTATGGGACCAAACTGCTGAGGTCATCGGTCCTTAGGCTTACACACTACTTAATCTAACTTAAACTAACTTACGACCAAAGACAACACACACACCCATGCCCGAGGGAGGACTCTAACCTCCGACAGGGGGAGCCGCTCGAAGCGTGGCAACGCGCCTCGGACCGCACTACAGGAAAAGCTGAGTAATAAACAGTATGTATATAAATGCAAATAAAACAATAAGAATGGAATGAGAAGAAGGAAGCGCTTCGGATGAAAAGAGTGTAAAGCAAGGATTCAGTCTTCTGCCTCTACCGGCCAAACTAAGCAACGAAGAATTAATGACGGAAGTAAAAGAAAGCTTCAGGAATGGGATTGAAATTTAAGATTTAGTGATGAAATTGCTATCCTCGGTGAAAGTGAGGGAGAATTACAGGACGTGGTTAATAGTGTGGTGTCACCGCCAGACACCACACTTGCTAGGTGGTAGCCTTTAAATCGGCCGCGGTACGTTAGTATACGTCGGACCCGCGTGTCGCCACTATCAGTGATTGCAGACCGAGCGCCGCCACACGGCAGGTCTAGTCTAGAGAGACTCCCTAGCACTCGCCCCAGTTGTACAGCCGACTTTGCTAGCGATGCTTCACTGGCTACATACGCTCTCATTTGCAGAGACGACAGTTTGGCATAGCCTTCATCTACGTCATTTGCTAAAACCTAGCAAGGCGACATATTCAGTTACTATTAATATTGATATTGTGAATCATGTACCTTCAAGAGCGACGTTCA
Organism: Schistocerca piceifrons; assembly: GCF_021461385.2. Taxonomy (NCBI): domain Eukaryota; kingdom Metazoa; phylum Arthropoda; class Insecta; order Orthoptera; family Acrididae; genus Schistocerca; species Schistocerca piceifrons. The sequence goes on from NC_060139.1 coordinate 671,911,223, forward strand.
TCATTAATGGGTTAAAGTTAAGTATGAAACTAATTACGTCACCTTTCTGAATTCTAATTCCTTGTCATGTTCCAGACTTCACGTCAGTATAGTTCTTCCCTCCTCACGCCAGCCTGCGTGAGCTAAAACGTGTGCATTTCGGGCCCCACTAGTAACACGGTGTTGGCTCTTCTGCCAACCCAACAAATAGAATGAAAGTTTGATGAGAACAGAATTTAGATTGAGCCGATGAAAGACGAAGTTAACGTGGAGTACCAGAGATGAAATTAGTGATAAACTTACCATCAAACTTGGGGACCACGGAGGTAGGGAATTCTGTTACCTTGGAAGCAAACCGACACGTGACGGAAGAAGCAGGGCTAACATAACAGCCGCCTAGCACTGGAAAATAAATATGCTGTATCAAACAAAGGCTTCAGTTTGAACACTAAATTTCTGGGAAGCTACGTGAGGAGTACAGAAACTTATGGTAGTGCATCATGGACTATGGAAAAGCCGGTAAGTAGATGAAGTGTTTGAGATGAGATGTTACAGAAGGATGCTGAAAATTAGGTTGCCTGATAAGATAAGAAAGGAAGACTTTCTCTGTAAATTCGGCTTAAAAATGGAACATATGTCAAACACTGACAAGAAGAAGGGACAGGATGATAGGACATCTGTTAGTTAGTTAGTGAGTTACGTGTTCCGGAGACGAATCTCACGGTAACCGTTACGATGATGAAGTGTCAAGTGCATAAGAAATGCAAACATGAACCAAGTTTTTTTTCTATTCTATTACAGGGCGTATAGGGTAAAACTTCAGGTGAAGTCCAACAAGTAATCGAGGACGTAAGGTGCCAGGATGGAAATGAATTCTTGGTGGTGGGCTGCACCAAAAAGTCCGAGGACTCATATTTTGACACTTTTACTGTAAATATAACTCCTACTCTTGGAAACAAACGAATAAACCTCCCTATATACTTCTCCGTAACTTGCCTATGTCGTATGCATGCCCAGATTCAACCATCCATCGAATATCGTGGTCGCAGCAACTCCACATTGAGCTTTTCCAAAATTTTAGAAAAATATTCTTTTGGAAGAACTTTTGTGGAAACGGAAACCTTTGGAAAACTTATGAGGAAGAGCATCTCGGTACTTGGGAAGCTGAGGAGGTATTTTACCTTCTTAGCACTACTGCTAATGCCATCTCTGATATTTTAATTCAGATAACACATACAAATTTTTTTGGATATACACTCGCTCTTCAAATCAATCGATACATCTTTCTTTATGTGGGAGACGCTCGGTTCAGTCGGGTGATGATACCTCACTGTGATGTTCCTGTGATGTAGAGATGCTCGGTTTCGACGGTCTGAGATGTATATCAAATGTCATGGTCGTATCGAGCTCTGAGGAGATTTTGGATTTCGTCATTTTAGATCTACATCTACATTTACGTGATTAGTCAACTGTTCACAATAAAGTGCCTGGCAAAGGGTTCACCCTCAAGCTGTCTCTCTACCGTTCCACTCTCGAAAGGCACGCGGGAAAAACGAGCACAAAATTTTTCTGTGCGAGCCTTTATTTCTCTTATTTTATCGTGATAATCATTTCTCCCTATGTTGGTGGGTGCCAACAGCTTCTTTCCATGAGAAGATCCAGTCACAACGAAAGATGCCTTTGTTTTAATGCTGGCCACTCCAATTCACAACCGAGCGAAGTGGCGCAGTCGTTAGCACACTGGACTCGCATTCGGGAGGACGACGGTTCAATCCCGTCTCCGGCCATCCTGATTTAGGTTTTCCGTGATTTCCCTAAATCGCTTCAGGCAAATGCCGGGATGGTTCCTTTGAAAGGGCATGGCCGATTTCCTTCCCCATCCGTCCCTCAACCGAGCTTGCGCTCCGTCTCTAATGACCTCGTTGTCGACGGGACGTTAAACACTAAGATCCTCCTCCTCCAATTCACATATCATGTCTATAGCACTATCTCCCCTAATTCGCGATAATACAAAACGAGCTGCCCTTCTTTGTACTTTTTTGATGTCATCCATCAGTCCCATCTGATGCGGATCCCACACTGCACAGCAATACTCCAGAATAGGGCGGACAAGTGTGGTGTAAGCAGTCTCTTTAGTAGACCTGTTGTACCTTCTAAGTGTTCTGGCAAAAAATCGCAGTCACTTGTGTTAACGTGCCTCAGCAATGCCTCTGCGACATCTACACTCCTGGAAATTGAAATAAGAACACCGTGAATTCATTGTCCCAGGAAGGGGAAACTTTATTGACACATTCCTGGGGTCAGATACATAACATGATCACACTGACAGAACCACAGGCACATAGACACAGACAACAGAGCATGCACAATGTCGGCACTAGTACAGTGTACATCCACCTTTCGCAGCAATGCAGGCTGCTATTCTCCCATGGAGACGATCGTAGAGATGCTGGATGTAGTCCTGTGGAATGGCTTGCCATGCCATTTCCACCTGGCGCCTCAGTTGGACCAGCGTTCGTGCTGGACGTGCAGACCGCGTGAGACGAAGCTTCATCCAGTCCCAAACATGCTCAATGGGGGACAGATCCGGAGATCTTGCTGGCCAGGGTAGTTGACTTACACCTTCTAGAGCACGTTGGGTGGCACGGGATACATGCGGACGTGCATTGTCCTGTTGGAACAGCAAGTTCCCTTGCCGGTCTAGGAATGGTAGAACGATGGGTTCGATGACGGTTTGGATGTACCGTGCACTATTCAGTGTCCCCTCGACGATCACCAGTGGTGTACGGCCAGTGTAGGAGATCGCTCCCCACACCATGATGCCGGGTGTTGGCCCTGTGTGCCTCGGTCGTATGCAGTCCTGATTGTGGCGCTCACCTGCACGGCGCCAAACACGCATACGACCATCATTGGCACCAAGGCAGAAGCGACTCTCGTCGCTGAAGACGACACGTCTCCAATCGTCCCTCCATTCACGCCTGTCGCGACACCACTGGAGGCGGGCTGCACGATGTTGGGGCGTGAGCGGAAGACGGCCTAACGGTGTGCAGGACCGTAGCCCAGCTTCGTGGACACGGTTGCGAATGGTCCTCGCCGATACCCCAGGAGCAACAGTGTCCCTAATTTGCTGAAAAGTGGCGGTGCGGTCCCCTACGGCACTCCGTAGGATCCTACGGTCTTGGCGTGCATCCGTGCGTCACTGCGGTCCGGTCCCAGTTCGACGGGCACGTGCACCTTCCGCCGACCACTGGCGACAACATCGATGTACTGTGGAGACCTCACGCCCCACGTGTTGAGCAATTCGGCGGTACGTCCACCCGGCCTCCCGCATGCCCACTATACGCCCTCGCTCAAAGCCTGTCAACTGCACATACGGTTCACGTCCACACTGTCGCGGCATGCTACCAGTGTTAAAGACTGCGATGGAGCTCCGTATGCCACGGCAAACTGCCTGACACTGACGGCGGCGGTGCACAAATGCTGCGCACCTAGCGCCATTCGACGGCCAACACCGCGGTTCCTGGTGTGTCCGCTGTGCCGTGCGTGTGATCATTGCTTGTACAGCCCTCTCGCAGTGTCCGGAGCAAGTATGGTGGGTCTGACACACCGGTGTCAATGTGTTCTTTTTTCCATTTCCAGGAGTGTAGTTTACCGTCGTCCATGGCGGCGCAGTGTACCTGTGTATTGGAGCTTAAAAGCAATTGATGTTGACTTCACTGGACAGTTTAATAAACAGCAATTAACTGGAGGTCCCAATGTGTTTCGTGGACTGTGTCTGAACTTCATTTGTGATATGCAAGCAGTGTTTGGGGGCAGTACATGGCTGACACTGGCTGTTGTATGGGGCAACCACGCAGATTATGGTGGCTTTGAAGCATTTCAGCCGGCCTGGGTGGCAGAGCGGTTATAGGCGCTTTAGTCTGGAACCGCGTGACTGCTACGGTCGTAGGTTCGAATCCTGCCTCGGGCATGAATGTGTGTGATGTCCTTAGGTTAGTTAGGTTTAAGTAGTTCTAAGTTCTAGGGGACTGATGACCTCAGGAGTTAAGTTCCACAGCGCTCAGAGCCTTTTTTTTTAAGCAGTTCCAGATGCCAATGTTATTACTTGGAAGGCTTAGAGTATTGCTGAGACCACAGGACTGTTGGCTAAACAGCCCTATGGTACTCTTGTTCCTAGTATGCCTTTTGTTTTGTCTACTAGAAGAAAGAAGAAGTTGAATGCTGATGAGTATCTGCTTATATGGGCCAATGTGGGAATTGGCAATTGTAAAATAAAGATCATTGATGACTGTATGTTGTATTATAGACAATAAAGTTCCTTATCTCCTTTCCTTATCTACTTTTTTAAAAAATATTAACAATTAACATATAAGTAGTGTGGACTTGGTTTCACGCTAGGCAGCACGTGACCTTGAACTGCACGTAATATCTCTGACTTAGAGTATTTTATCTGTGGCGCCAAGCTCTTTGGCCAACACGGCGGCGGCCACGGCCGCACGGGCCTTAGTTTTACTAGGCCCGGGACGCTGAAAAATTACTTCCGGTGGCCTCGCGCTCAAGGCCACTCTCCGGTTGCAACTGCGCGCTGAGACTGGCCTGCACCGGTTTGTTCTACCCACAACGTCATCTATGTGATCGTTCCAATTTAGGTTATTTGTAATCGTAATCCCTAAGTATTTAGTTGAATTTACAGCCTTCAGGTTTGTGTGACTCATTGAGTAATCGAAATTTAGCGGATTTCTTTTAGTACTCATGTGAATAACTTCACACTTATCTTTATTTGGGGTCAATAGCCACTTTTATCATACAGATATCTTATCTAAATCATTTTGCAATTCATTTTGGTCATCTAATGACTTTACAAGACGGTATATGACAGCATCATTTGCAAACAATCTAAGACTGCTACTGAGATTGTCTCCCATGTCGTTAATATAGATCAGGATCAACAGAGACCCTATGACACTTCCTTGGGGAATGCCGAATATTATTTCTGTTATACTTGATAACTTTTCGTCAGTTACTACGAACTGTGACCTTTCTGACAGGAAATCACGAATTCAGTCGCACAACTGAGGCGATATTCCATAGGCACACAGTTTGGTTAGAGAGGATTTTGAGGAATGGTGTCGAAAGCCTTCTGGAAATCTAAAAATAAGGAATAAAGTTGACATACCCTGTCGATTGCACTCATTAATTCGTGAGTATAAAGAGCTTGTTGTGTGTTGGAGGAACGATATTTTCTGAATCCGTGCCGACTACGTGCCAATAAATCGTTTCCTTCGAGGTACTTCATAATGTTCGAATAAAGTACTGCAAATCGATGTTAGTGATATGGGCCTGTAATTCAACGGATTACTCCTACTTCCCTTTTGAGTATTGGTGTGACCTGAGCAATTTTCCAGCCTTTATGAACGGATCTTTCTGTGACCGAGCGGTTGTATGTACAGATGTGTGTGTTCAAACGTGTGTGAATTCCTAAGGGACCAAACTGCTGAGGTCATCGGTCCCTAAACTTACACACTGCTTAAACTAACTTAACACTAAGGACAACACTCACATCCATGCCCGAGGGAGGATTCGAACCTCCGGTGGGTGGGTCCGCACGACAGCGGTTGTATATAATAGTTAAATATAGAGCTATTGTATCAGCATACTCTGATAGGAACCTGACTCGTATACAATCTGGACCGGAAACCTTGCTTTTATTAAGTGATTTAAGCTGCTTTGCGACACCTAGGATATCTATTTCTATGTTTCTCATCTTGGCCGTCGTTCTTGATTGGAATTCAGGAATATTTACTTCGTCTTCTTTGGTGAAGGAGTTTCGGAAAATGGTGTTTAATAACTCTGCTTTAGTGGCACTGTCATCAGTGACTTCAACGTTGTTATCGTGCAGTGAAGGTATTGATTGCGTCTTGCCACTGGTGTGCTTTATGTATGACCGGAATCTCTTTGGGTCTCCTGCCAGATTTCGAGACAGAATTTTTCGTTATGGAAATTATTTAAAGCATCTCGCATCAAAGTACGAGCTATATTTCGAACTTCTGCAAAGCTTTGCCATTCTTGGGGATTTTGCGTTCTTTTAAATTTGGCATGCTTATTTCACAGCTTCTGCAAAAGCAATCTGCCTCGTTTTGTGTACCATGGGGGATCAGTACTATCACTTATTAATTTATGTGGTATATATCTCTCAACTTCTGTCGATACTATCTCTTTGAAATCATTCCACAAAAATGGCTCTGAGCACTCTGGGACTTAACATTGGAGGCCATCAGTCCCCTAGAACTTAGAACTACTTAAAGCTAACTAACCTAAGGACATCACACACATCCATGCCCGAGGCAGGATTCGAACCTGCGACCGTAGCGGTCGCGCGGTTTCAGACTGAAGCGCCTAGAAGCGCTCGGCCAAATCATTCCACAACTTTTCTACGTTTACACGATCAGATCGGAAGGAGTGCAGACTGTCTCTTCAGAAGGCGTTAAGAGAATTTATATCAGCTTTTTTAAATAGATATACTTCGCGTTTCTTCTTAATGGTTGTAGGAGTTACGTTATTCAGCCTAGCAGCTACTGCCTTGTGGTCGCTAATCCCTGTACTCGTGAAGGTACTCACTATTTGTCCAGAACTATTTGTTGCTAAGAGGTCAGGTATGCTTTTGCCACCATTTCGAGTGGGCTCATGAACTAATTGTTCAAAATAATTTTCTGAGAAAGCATTCAGTACAATTTCGGATGACGTTTTATGCCTGCCGCCGGCTTTAAACGTATAATTTTTCCAGCATATCGGGGGTAGATTAAAGTCACCACCTACTATAATTGCATGAGTGGGGTACCTATTTGAAACGAGACTGAAGTTTTCTTTGAACTGTTTAGTAACTATATTTTCTGAGCCTCGGGGTTGGTAAAATGACCCAATTAATAGTTTAGTCCGATTGTCAAGTATAGCCTCTACCCATACTATTTAGCAGGAACTATCTACTTCAATTTCACTACAAGGCGAACTACTTCTGATAGCAATAAATACTCCACCACCAATTGTTCTTAATCTGTCCTTTCTGAACACTGTTAGATCGTTAGAAAAAATTTCTGCTGAACTTCTTTCCCGCTTTAGCTAGCTTTCTGTACCTATAACTATTTGAGCTTCAGTGCTTTCTATTAGGGCTTGGAGCTCTGGTTCTTTCCCAACACAGCTACGACAATTTACAACTGCAAACCGATCGTTCCTACAAATAATTTGCTGTATTTTACCTGCCCCCATTTAGATGGACGCCCTTTCTGTGATTCCCTGAGGCCATCTAACCTAAAAACCGCCCAGTCCCTTCCACACAGCCCCCGCTACCCGTGTAGCGGCTTCCTGTATGTAGTGGTCTCCAGACCTGTTAAGCAGAAACCGGAAACTCACCAACCGATGGCGCAATCAAGGAATCTGCAGCCTACACCGTCACAGAACCGCCTGAGCCTCTGATTCAGATCCCCCACTCGGCTCTACACCAAAGGAACAATGTCGGATCTATCGACGATGCTGCAGATGGTGAGCTCCGCCTTAATCTCGCAAGCAAGACTGGCAGTCTTTACCATTTCCACTAACCCCCCAAAACCAGAGAGAATCTCCTCCGATCCAAACCGACGTACGCCATTGGTACCTACATGAGCCACCACCTGCAGTTGGTTGCGCCCTCTACTCTTCATGACATCCGGAAGCAGCCGTTCCACATCCGGAATGACGCCTCCCGGTATTCACACGGAGTGCACACTGGCTTCCTTCCCCTCCTTGGCAGACATTTTCCTAAAGAGCACCATTACGCGCCTAGCGCTGGAGCTCCCAACTACCAGCAAACCCATCCTCTCTGATCGCCCAGACCTTACGGGCCGAGAAGCTTCCTCTGGAACAGGACGGACGACTGCATCCGGCTCAGACACAACGTCAGCCACAGATAACGCCCAAAACCTGATCGTCAAACGAACTGGGGAGGCCCTAAGATCGGCACCTCGGAAAGTTTTTCGCTGCGTGCCAGACTTCGCAATGGTCTCCCACTCGACCATAGACGGGGGCTCAACCTCAGTGCAAGCAGTACCCGTGGCGCCCACAGCAGTGGGCCGAACGGGGGACACGTGGGACGTGCGTGACGTCTCTCTCGTCTCCGCGTCTGACCCTCCCCCCACACACACGCACAGTGATGATGCCTCTAGCAGCAGCCTCAAGACGTGTGACGGTAGCTAATGCAGCCTGGAACTGTGAGCGGAGGGTTGCAAACTCAGCTCGCATCTGTACACAGCAATCACAATTCCTGTCCATTACTGCAGTCGCTCACGTTTGAATCTCGTAAAAATATACAACAAACGAACGGTGTACTCGCCTTCTTAGCAGCAGGAACACGAGGTGCTGTCACTGACGGTCTGTGCGACACTGAAACTTGTATTTGACGAGTTTTATGTTACAACGTAGGTCCTATGAATATATGCTGTATATGCTATGAATTGAATGAGAATGCAATTAGAGCCAAAGGTTAGCTTCCCACAGTAATAAAAGTCAATGATAATAAAAATGTGCAAAAAATGTTAACTCCCCACAAAATTAACGTAAAGATCAACCTGATAGATAGATTCTGGGAGGAAAAGCAAAGGAAATATTATTTCAATTGTAATGATTATTTTCTTAAAAGATTGCTTTGAGAACAAAATTATTATTGGGGCAATTCTTGAACAAATTAATTACAGTTAACATACATTACATTATCAGATGTGCGCAATGCTGCTTCATTACCTTATTTAAAAAATATACCTCATCCCGAATCTTGACCAGAGACCCATGTCGACGCCCGCCGACTCCTCACACACAACTCCGACTGTCTCTCGCGCGCTACTAGCACGAACGAACTACATGTTCTCGCGACTCGCTACGTACAACAACTGCCTCGCAACAGAACTGAACTCTCGCGCGGTCAAGCGCAGACTAGCAACGATGAACAACTCTCTGGTCAGAGATTCTGTCATGCCTCGCCATCGCTGCTACTGAATACATACGTGTTTCATAACCCTCCACTGGGGGGGGGGGGGCAAAAATTTGGCAGCGATGGTGAGTCATTTGGACTTGCCATGAGCAACAAATTTTTTCGTAACTAATTAACTTTACAATTACAGCATATATACAGATATAGAACATGAAGGAAATATGGTGCACATGCATCACGTGCAAAACATATTAGACAATAACAAAATGTGAGTACAAAAGAAATGACATAAGTGTACACGCTCTGAAAACCTCTTTAGCATTTTCACAACAAATAAACATAATGGCAAAAAATCATGTTGATAAGTGACATAATTGCACATGTGCTGCAGTTCAGCAAATCGAAAAAAAATGTATAGGCCATGAATATAAATAATGTTAGCAAAAAATGATTTTCATTATGTTACAAGAATTAGGATAGGAAAGGGAAGGATTGCATCATGGTTGTAGCACTTTAGGTTGCACGCAGCTGCACTGAAAGTCCATATCTTTCCACAGTAGTACAACACCAAGTGAGACAATTTGAAGTTCTTTTCCCAGAAGTATTTATCAGCGTAGCCAAGACACTTAAATGTCGTAGTAATATTCCATGTTTTCACATTGGCAGTACATTAGGTACAGCAAACAGTGGGACCATAATAACGTCTCCATCGCTCACGGTGGTGGACAGCATGTCGTGTCAACACCACGCTCTTACAAGGCACACCAACGTAGAATTAGTGCAAAAACCAAATATAGTGCTCCATGATCAGGAGGATGTACAGGACAAATGGATATTGCAGTAATTCAGGGTAGTGAGGACATTAAGTTACATACTAGTCATCATTAGGAATTACGTTAGTAGTTTGCGGCATTCATAGCCCAGTTATTGTACATTTCTGTACCATGTATGTAGTATTACAGAAAAATGTTCATTAATTGTTTTACATAGAATATTTGCGCCCATTCTCTAATTACAAATCATCAGAAGTCATTACTTAAAACAGGAGGTAGTCAATAATAATGTTGATACTCAATCATTGCTCATCCCAATACAGTCATCATTTCTCAGTTACAAAGCATTATTAATTAGTGGCATTCATTTTCCAGTTACAAAACATTATTAATTAATCATTTGCCATTTCAATATGGTAATAATCAGTAGCCTTCTTTTCCTAATTACAAAGCATTATTAAATAATCGCATTCTTTTCCCAGTTACAAAGCATAATGAATAGCATTCATTTTCTAGTTACAAAGCATAATTAGTAGCATTCTTTTCCTAGTTACAAAGCATTATTAGTAGCATTCTTTTCCTAGTTACAAAGCATTGGTCATCTCTATACAGTAATTAGTAGTATTTTCCTAGTTACAAAGCATTATTAGTAGTTTTTTCTAGTTACAAAGCATTGGTCATCTCAATACAGTAATTAGTAGTATTTTCCTAGTTACAAAGCATTATTAGTAGTTATTTTCCTAGTTACAAAGTATTATTAAATAATCGCATTCTTTTCCCAGTTACAAAACATAATGGATAGCATTCAGTTTCTAGTTACAAAGCATAATTAGTAGCATTCTTTTCCTAGTTACAAAGCATTGGTCATCTCAATACAATAATTAGTAGTATTTTCCTAGTTACAAAGCATTATTAGTAGCATTCTTTTCCTAGCTACAAAGCATAATGAATAGCATTCATTCTCTAGTTACAAAGCATAATTAGTAGCATTCTTTTCCTAGTTACAAAGCATTGGTCATCTCAATACAATAATTAGTAGTATTTTCCTAGTTACAAAGCATTATTAGTAGCATTCTTTTCCTAGTTACAAAGCATAATGAAAAGCATTCATTCTCTAGTTAGAAAGCATTATTAATTAATAGTATTCATTTTTCAGGTGACATATTATTCATAGCTGATCAGCATTACTCAGAACTCTCTTAAACTGGTATCATTATTTGGGACTGGTAATACATTTTTTTGTTAGCAATGCATCGCGTTGGGTAATTATAGGGGAAAGCAAGAGAGAAAAATTTGCTTCTGGGCTGTTGGTGCAAATGAAAATGTGTAACGTCATTCGTCATAAGTCAGCTGTGGCAAGATTATGAAACAAGTAGAGTATATGTAATCACATTCATAGATGACATAGATTTAATGAACAACTGCTTATAGCACATTAATTTCATAAATAATTTCTTCTGCAAAAATATATAAAAAAATGGATTATTAAGCTGAAAGAAGAAATGCATTTTATGCTGAAAAGTAGTGAACTTCGAATTAACAGGTAGTGACATGTGTATAAAAATGTGTTCTATAGCTGTTCTTTCCAAAACCTTCCGTCATTATACTATGCAATATAACACCTGCTGTCAAAGCGAACTGCAACAAATACTTAAATAACTATATAGCATAAATACATAACTTCAACAATATCCTCATCTGTAAAGAAAAAACTTCATTATCCATCACTTTATTATTTATATTATCATAACTCCATTATTATCATCACCTGTAAAGAAAAACTTCATTATCTTGAAACACGTATGTAACATAGCAGCGATGGCGAGGCATTGTAGCATCTGTGACCAGAGAGTATGCGCTTGACCGCGCGAGTGTTGCGAGCGGTTCTCAGTCTGCCAGTCAGTCGTTGCGAGTCTGTCAAGTAGTCATTGCGAGTCTGTAGCTCTGTCTAGTTGAGAGCAGTACTCTGTCAGTAGTCGTCGCGTGCAGTATGCTAATAGTCGTCATGCAGAGCGGTCGGTCAGTGATAGCAGTCCAGTGCGGGTGATGTAGGCGGTCGGCAATACTGGTCAAGATGCTGAATAAGGTATACTGTTAATTAATATAATCATTAGATAATGTAAAAATTTATTTGTTGTAATTATTCTCTAACAAGTGCCCCAATAATAATTTTTATTTCAAAAGCATTTTTTTTCAAAATTTTAATTTTTATTGAACTAAAGATTTCGTTGCACTTCCCATTTCACTCCATTTCTTTTAAAGAAAATTTTCAGTAAAATCACAGAAAAAAGGAATATTATCATTTGCAATGCAGTTCCTCCAAGCCGTGCAGAAAGATAAGAGCAGAAATGTGACATCCATTTATTCTGAGGTAAGACTTTAACTCTGATTGTTTTACACAGGGCCAAAGACCGATGTTTCGGTTTAATTGAATTTCCTTATCACTGAATGGACTTTAATTTTTTTTGAAGGATTTACATTCGAGTCAGATTGCGTATTTCACATTTTTGTTGCCATTGTCAGTACATTTCATTGTGGGCAGGTTACGCTTACAGCAATGTCCATTAGCATCCCTAATTAAATATTGTCGTGTTTCTTTCTTTCAAATTTTTGTGGGGAGGTTACACTCGGCTCCCATTTGTATTAAATAATATTGTCTTTTTTCCTTTTAAAAATTACGGCGGGGAGGTTACACTTGGCGACACCCAGTCCAGGATCGTATTTCGTTGAGAATCTTTTGAAAACAGTCAGATATCTGCTCTTGTTTGCTTAGATATAATTAGGATTTGGCGCAACGCTTTTAATAATATTGTGACTTTCTTTCTACAGGTCAACGGCAATTTGTTGCTTTGTTGTATTTGTGTGTTGCTTTTGCATTGTGCTTATTTATTTTGTGAATAATTTTGACTATTGTTAAAATGCCACGAAAGACTGTGAATAGTGTATCGCGAGGTATTATGAATGAAATTACCGACCCAAACAACTTTGCCGATAGGACATGCGACACGCAGTGTAATGATGACAATCCTGCGTTCACTAACAATCAGTGCATTCCAACCACTAATGATGACTTTCACCTTAATGATGAACAAACGAACTCAATTGTCTCGTCTGTTAACTTGACGACAATTGATGACGCAGAACGCTCTATTGTAATGAGCGCTGCCCAGCTTAACACACCCGATTCGGGAAACTCAAGTAATGTACAGACAAATTTGTCTAATGAAAATGAACAGGATACTCAAAGTACGATGGATCTATTTAATTCCGAAATAATGTCTGACAGTGTACATCCGACTGACAAACCTTTTTGTAAATCTCAGAATAACCAAATGGTTACAGTAAGCGAGAGAGTTCCAGATCCACCACTAAACAGTACAGAGAGTATAAACGCTAACTTTGGCTTTGAACAAACTTTGGTAAGATTGCTACAACAACAGAGTGAAAATTTCAAACAACTTAGGGAAGATAACAAACACTTAAATGAAAAACTTGACAATAATGCCGAAGATCTCAAACAACTTAGGGAAGATAACAAACACTTAAATGAGAAACTTGACAATAGTGACGAAAATCTCAAACAACTTAGTGAACAGGTCAGACAACAGAATGAAAAATTAGACGACAATTCCAGACAGCTTAGTGAACAAATTAGAGCCGTTGCCGCGCAGTGCCATGACACTAAGGAACAGTTGCGCGTGGAAATTGAAGCTTGTTCAAAAAAAAATAGCGAAGAAATTAAGTCTGTTGCGCAGGAATTAAGAGAAATGCAAACAGCCGCAACAGACACACTCAGAGACGAAATTAGCGGAGTCGCTAAACAATGCTCTGAAAAAACTACACAATTACGGGATGAGTTTAAAGCAATGACGGTAGAACTTTCGCGCACAATGGACGCAAAGATAGACGCGAAATTTGAACAACAGAACACTCAGATGAACGAGCGCTTTAATCAGCACATACAAAACAGTGATACGCGTTTCCGCAGATTTATTCAAGATCAAAACAAAGTAAAACGACAAGTCATGGAAACAATCACTGCACAAAGACAAGAGGACAAACGTAAAATGTTCGCGAAAGCAAAAACGTATGTAGACAATAATATTACTACAGTGTCCGACAAAATTAATACCATAGAACAATTGAACGCGGAATTACGGGATGAAATTTCTGATCTTAAATCAAAAACAGATACGCACACAGTAAATATTCAAACAGTGACAGACAGATTCGAACAATTAGATCTAACACAGGATTGCGATGTCATCAAAGCTGATGTTAAAAAACTGAGCGAAACTACGCGTAAGTTGCAAAAACAGATTAATGCGTCCGATTCTAAAACCGATGATCAGGCAAAAATACTGACTGAAAAATATGATGAATTGGCCAGTCGTATTGATGTTATCGAAAATACTAATGACAATAAATCAGACGATACTGCACCGGTTTCATTTATCCAAACACCTGAATTTCAAAATTTACAGCAGACAATTAATGAGATCGATTCGTCTAATAACACGTTGCAAAGAAAATTGTCGAGTTTACAACAAGAAGTAACAGAGATGAAAAACATTTCAGTTAATAATAACATACCACAACAGACGCCACTTTATGAACATGTATCAGACTCACGCAGCGCGTATAATTTGGGTAATCTGCAGAGAGTACGGGACTTAGATTCCGAACAACCACAGTTCAATAGATACTCTTACGATCCTGAACCTGTTGCATCACACAGAGATGATAATTTCGATTACAAACATTTTCTGTCAGTAAGAAAGTTCAAAATATTTAAAAACGATAGAACGCAGATTCACCCACTGGATTGGATTCAACAGTTTAGCTTTGCTCTTCCACCGACTTGGCCTGTAACACATAAACTTGAATTTATTTGCAGTTTTTTGGAAGGCGAACCGGCAACTCGTATGAGACCGATCGCGAGACAGTGTTACTCGGTAGAGGAATTTCAGAATGCTTTTCTGTCAGCGTACTGGTCGAAGACGACACAGCGCGGAATTAAAGATCAACTAATTAGTTTGCCAAACTATGAAAACTCAAATTTTCCCAATGTAACGCAATTTTTTGAGCACATGGTACAACAAAACCAGTACCTAAGTGAACCGTACAATGAATCCGCACTGATACAATTATGCATTTCCAAATTACCACGGTCATTACGAGTGTCACTCCTAACAGGTCAGCAAAAAGAAAATATTTCAGCGTTCAGAGATCTTTTACAGCTCTTGGAAGTACAGCAATCTGATTATTCTTTTGTAAACAAAAACTTTTCTTATAATAACCAAGGTCAACAAAAGTACAGCAATTATGATCAGACACGTAATTTTAATAGGAAAGATAACAGACGCTTTAGGAACGACAACTACCAAAATTCTAATAACAGCCAAAATTCTAATTATCAATATCGTCAAACTTTTCAGCAACAGGAACCGCACTTTAGTAACAATAGAGGTATTTCACAACAACAACATCAAAACCAGCCGGTTAGCATACCTAACCAACAATGGAATGCACAAGGTCAACCAGGCTTTAATGTTTCGCCGCGTGGACGTATAGTCCCTGGTCCAACAAATAGTAATGGACGGCAGCAAGGAAACAACTACGTACAAAGAAGACAGTATTTCAATTCCCATCGCAATGCACCGTATAGGAATGACTATTACGAGAGACGTAAAAACGATGAGCACAATTACCAGCGTACATATAATAACAGTCGGTCTCACCAACAGCAAAATCATACGCTAGAACATATTCGCATGAATGAACCCGACAGTAGGTACCATCCAGAGCGTAACACGTCTGGAAGAAGTAATAGGACAGTTCAAATAGTCGAAATGCCACAGAATCCTCCTAATAATAATAACACGTCAGATAGAATCTGACTAGATAATGTACAGGACGCATCTTCCAATAATACAAGCACTACTTTAGACACGCAAAATGTTGTTCACGAAAATGTAATTACTTTTGACGACATCAGAGACACTCTTTTACAGGAAAGACCAGTTATTCAGAAATCTATTTCACATCCTGTTATCGAAATCAAAATTGGTTCATCGAATTTCTCAGCACTAATTGATTCCGGCTCACCGATATCAGTAATAAATGAAGAGACTTTTAATGAGTGCAACAAAGAGAATACCTATCCGACACTACCTTTAGGCAAAACAAAAGTGAAAGGAGCAGTATCGAGTAAAGGTGTAGACGTTAAATTACAGACGCATTTATCATTTTGTATTGGAGGTCATACTTTCCACTCTAATTTTTGGATTGTTCCTTTATTGACAACAGACGTTATTTTAGGTACGAATTTTCTGGTACAACACGACGCAGTTATTGATTTTCAGAATTCTTATTTAATGTTAAAGGATGAAAATGTACAACTTGCTTTAGAATTTCAGCACTCATTATCTGCGGAAGAGCAAACAATTAACCGCACAGAGGTCATTTCCGCAACACGTGACATAGACTGTAATCCCACATTGTTCACGGATACGTACGTGCACAACTATAATACTCCAGACGAAGTGGACTACGACGTAATACAAATGATTTCCGATAAAGTTAGACAAAGCAGTGCAACTACAGACGACGAACGAACGCAATTACATAAAATTCTTTTACAGCAAGCTCCAGTTTTTGACAACATTCCTGGTACTATGTCCGGCTTTATGTATGAATTTCAAGTCAAAGCGCACGACACATTTAAAGCAAGGTATTATCCCATTCCGTATATTCACAGAGAACAAGTTAAAAAAGAATTGCAGGATATGCTCGATCAAGGAATTATTGAACCAGCAGTTAGTCCGTACATAAACCCGCTACATATTGTTAAGAAAAAAGATGGCTCACTTCGCCTTGTACTTGATTCACGTCACATTAATGACATTATTATTAATGAAACAGATCGACCACAGACACTAGAGGAACTTTTACAGAAATTTCATGGTACTGCTATTTATTCTACATTAGATTTGAAATCGGGATTTTGGCAAATTCAACTTCATCCAAATTGCAGAAAATATACAGCTTTTCTCTGTTTCGGCGACTGTTATCAATTTTGCAAATTACCGTTCGGCTTAACTATTTCTTCTGCAGCTTTTATTCGCGGTTTGAACACAATACTTCCGACAGAACTTAAAGACAGAATTACGACGTATGTAGACGACATTCTTATCGCAGAAGCTAACTGGTCTGAACACAATCTGATTCTTGAACAACTGTTGCAAACTTTTCATGCACAAGGACTTACAGTTAACCTCAGTAAATCGCATTTTGGCAAAACTTCCATAAAATTTCTTGGACACGTAATTTCAGCAGAAGGCATTGCGCCTGATCCAGAAAAACTTCAGGCTTTACGTGGCATTACCGTTCCTACGACGAAGAAACAACTACGCAGTTTTTTGGGCTTAATTAACTTTTTTCGTAAATTTATTCACCATTCTGCTTTAGACACGCCTAGACTATGCCAATTAACAGGTAAAAACAGTATTTGGTCTTGGGATAAGCAAGCACACTCTGAATTCATGAACCTGAAACATGCTCTGTTGAATGCTCCACTTTTATCGCACCCAGACCTTACTAGAAATTTTTCCATTGCTACCGACAGTTCCAACACCGCTTTAGGCGTACACATTTTCCAGGAAATCGAAGAAGATGGTTCAACAGTAATTAAAAACATCGCATTTGCAAGTCGCATTCTGTCACCTGCTGAACGAAATTATTCTGTTACAGAACTGGAAACATTATGTGTTGTATGGGCTTTCACGAGGTTTAGACACTTTCTTTATGGCAGACATACTACCGTCTACACAGACCACAGAGCAATACAATTTTTACTTTCGGCTAAATTCACTCACGACAGGTTAAGTAGATGGAAACTGTATTTACAGGAATTTAATTTTACGATTGTTCACATTCCCGGCACACAAAATGTTATAGCAGACGCAGCATCGCGTTCTCTCGGCAACAATCAGCAAGACGTAGCAACCAACTTCTGCAAAGCAAATTTCAGTGTCATGTACATTCAACAAGTAGCATTTGAAAACTTTATTTCATCGTCATTACAGGACATAGCAAAGGAGCAAAATAAAGACAATGTGTGGAAAGAAATTAAACACCTATGGCAAGATAGGAATAATGTTACGATTAGAAACCACTACACTGTACGCAATGACATTCTGTTTCGCCGCTCTCATCCTGACAGCAACAATTGGTTATTATGCATTCCTGACGAACTGGTTAACAAATTAATCTGGTACACTCATCTAAGTTACGCACATTACGGAGCACGAAAATGTTTTCTTATACTGAGACAGAACTGTTATTTTACCAACATGGAGAAACGTATACGAAGAGTTTTAGCGTCTTGTAAAATTTGCCAGAAAGCTAAATCAGACACCACTTCACATATTCCTCCATTATATCCCATTATACCTGTTAAATTAAGACACATGGCTGCAGTAGACATTTTTGGTCCGATTCCCAGAACTAACAGAGGTTTTTGCTACCACTTCACATATTCCTCCTTTATATCCCATTATACCTGTTAAATTAAGACACATGGCCGCAGTAGACATTTTTGGTCCGATTCCGAGAACTAACAGAGGTTTTTGCTACATCTTTGTCGCTGTTGAGCTCACTTCAAAATTTGTTACTTTCACTCCGTTACGCAAAGCTACTGCTAAAACTGTTTCGAAAGCATTTGTAAAACATTTTCTATCTCATGTAGGGCATGTAATGAAAGTAATTTCTGACAATGGATCTCAATTTCGTAGTAGCGTATGGACACGCATGTTACGAGCCAGAAACATTTCTCCGATCTATATATCCAAGTACCACGCTTCTTCGAACCCCTGTGAAAGATTAATGAAAGAAATTGGTAAGCTGTGCCGAATATACTGCCACAAAAGACATATTGATTGGGATACACACATACTCTCATTCCAAGATGTAATTAATTCCATTCCAAATGAATCCACTATGCTATCTCCGTCTGTTATACTGAAAAATGCTGAACCACCTAACAAAATTAAAGAATTAATAACATTTCCTACATCTCGTCGATTACGACACCACGAAATAATTGACATTGCGCTGAACAACATCAAACGTGCCGCAGAGCGCCGGAGAAGACAGCAAAAACAGGTTTGTACACGCCGCGACTTTCACGTTGGACAGAAGATATTAATACGTACACACTATTTATCCAGCAAATTAAAAGGTAAGTGCAGTAAAGTTGAACTTCTATACGAAGGTCCATATCGGATTCGCAGCATTCCTCACCCCAATGTTGTACACGTCGAAACTTTGAGAACCAGAAAATCGAAAGGCAATCACCATTTCTCAAACATTAAACCGTTTATTGAGTGAAACCACTGTATGATTCAACACACTATGATGCCATTTACTAACGCAATTATTTCACCTGACTAATTACTGATGATTATCGTATTTTTTTTTGGCAAGTGCCCGACAAGGTAAGGTTAGCAGGTCGCTTTTCTTGTCGTTACACATCAGACCGTGCATACTTTTTCAGACACACTTACGTATTTTATGACTAATTATGCAATGTTAGCTAATGACATGTTAATTTCATTACATTTTTTTCCATTAAAGGCTTTAATTCTCGCCTCGATTAACTACACTACATACAAGCTGAACACAACGAACGTCACATTTTGTCTTTTTTATGTACGATTGTATTCCAGTTTTGTTAGTATGCACTGTGAAATAGTTAAGATATAACACACCAGTCGACTTTGACATTTTGCCTTATGACATCTCAACATCGTGACTGTTTTACATTTTTTTGCTGCTGCGTTGTGATATTCTGTGTACATTTTTGCATCTGAACACTGTCAATGTCTTTGACATATTACGTTTTCTGTCATGTTATGCTGTATGGCTAATTGTGTCACCATAAACCAGTCATTATGTAGTGGGTATGTGATTTAAATGCAGGACATTAATCTTTGTTCATCAATTTCAGAAAGAAATGACGCGTGTAAGAAATAAATTCAACAGAAACGGGAATTTCACCTACGGAATAAACGAAAGAAGATGCAATAACTTTATGAGGAAGAGTAAATGGATCAGGATTAACAAGCATTAACAAGAATATACAATACTCATCACAGAATAGCAGTCTTAACTAATTTTTTCTTTCAGAATACAAGGTGATTGATGCAGGCTGTCAGACTGAACTACACATCTTAGTTTTAGTGATGAAATATGCTAGTGATAAGGAATAGTTATATAATGAGTAATGAAGTGATTTTTTTGCAGATGATAATGAATACTGATGAATAATGATGAAGGAAATGGTATTATGAATAATGAAGTTTTTCTTTACAGGTGATGATGATAATGAAGTTATGGTAATGTGGATAATGAAGTGATGGATAATGACGGTCAGTAGTCGTCGCGTGCAGTACGCTAGTAGTCGTCATGCAGAGCGGCCGGTCAGTGGTAGCAGTCCAGTGGGATTGCGTGATGTGGTCTGGCGACAACACTGGTCAAGCTACTGAATGAGGTATACTGTTAATTAAGATAATCATCGGATAATGTAGAGTTTAACTATTGTAACTAATTTTCAACAAGTGCCCCCAATAATAACTTTGTTTCAAAAGCAACTTTACATAAAATTTTCATTTTTTATTGAAGGAACTGTTACATTGCATAGTAGGATGATGGAAAGTTTTGGAAAGGACAGCTATGGAACACATTTTATACACATTTCACTACCTGTTAATTCGAAGTTCACTACTTTTCAGCATAGTGTGCGTTTCTTCTTTCAGGTCAATAATACATTTTGTATTTTTTTTTCAGGAGAAGTTTTTCATTATACTTACTAATCCTGTTAGTTATTATACCTGTTCTAGTACTTGCATTTTATTTTTTTTACCCATTTGTGTTTATCATTTATGAATGTGATCACATATACTGCCTTGTTGCATAACCTTGCTACAGCTGACTCATGACGAATGACGTTACCTATCCTCATTTGCAGCAATAGGTCAAAAGCAAATAGTGTTATGCCTCAGCAATTAATTATCGATCTCAACGCAATGCATTGCTAACAAAAAAAAAAAAATGTATTACCAGTCCCAAGTAGTGATACCAGTTTGAGAAAATTCTGAATAATACTGATTAGCTCTGAATAGTATGTCACTTGAGTAATGACCTCTTAATGAGACAAAAAAAAGTATGTATTTAAAATAATGCTTTGTCACTAGTTAATAACTGCCACTGTTTATTGTAATGAGACTACTTATAATGCCTATGATTACTAATGCTATGACTAATTAACTGATTTTAATAATGACTTTGTAATGATCTGAATACTACTGAAGGAGAAACACTGTTTATTGTAATGAGACCACTTATAATGCCTATGATTACTAATGCTATGACTAATTAACTGATTTTAATAATGACTTTGTAATGATCTGAATACTACTGAAGGAGAAACACTGTTTATTGTAATGAGACTACTTATAATGCCTGTGATTATTAATGATTTGACTGTAATTAACTGATTTTTAATAATGACTTCGTAATAATCTGAATAATACTGAATGATGATTCTATTCAATACTTGCTGGCCACTGAGTGCCAATAATTAATGTCACTTGAAGAATTGTTATTAATTATGCCATTAATTAGCCTTTTTTTCCCATGTTGAGTTTTCATGTTTTGGTTAATGGCCAATGAGTGCCAATAATTTGTAAACACTGTTTATTGTAATGAGACTTCTTATAATGCCTGTGATTATTAATGCTATGACTGTAATTAACTGATTTTTTAATAATGACTTTGTAATAATCTGAATAATACTGAATGATGATTCTATTCAATACTTGCTGGCCACTGAGTGCCAATAATTAATGTCACTTGAAGAATTGTTATTAATTATGCCATTAATTAGCCCTTTTTTCCCATGTTGAGTTTTCATGTTTTGGTTAATGGCCAATGAGTGCCAATAATTTGTATCACTCAATGTATCATGTTAATGCTAGGCCAATAATTGACTCTCCTTTTCAACTAAGACTTCTGATGAACATTATTCTGTCATACTAAATATACTTTGTAACGGGCCAAGGACCGCCACTGTTTATTGTAATACGATTACCCATGATGCCAGCTAGTGATTCTTAATAGATTGGAATGACACATAATTAATTAACTATGGTACTGTTTAATAATGCTTTGTAATTAGGAGAAGACTAATAATTCTTACTATTGGAATGACAAATGATTAATTAACGACAAATGATTAATTAACTGTAATTAGACAAATGATTAATTAACGACAAATGATTAATTAACTGTAATTAGGAAAAAGGCTAATGATTATTATTGGAGTGACAAATGATTAATTAACTGTAATTAGGAGAAGGTTAATTATTCTTAATTACACACTGTAACTGAAAAGAATGCGATTATTTAATAATGCTTTGTAACCAGGAAAAGAAGGCTACTGATTCCATGTAAAACAATTAATGAACATTTTTCTGTAATACTACATACTTGGTACAGAAATGTTCAATAACTGGGCTATGAATGCCACAAACTAATTAAGTCTCTAATTGTCAATATTATGTGACTTGATGTCCTTCACCTCATAAGCTGACTACCCTGAATTACTGCAATGTCAATTTGTCCTGTTTATCTTAGTGATCATGGAGCACTATCTTTGGTTTTGCACTAATTCTACGTTGGTGTGCCTTGTAAGAGCGTGGTGTTGACACGACATGCTGTCCACCACCATGAGCGATGAAGACATTATTATGGTCCCACTGTTTGGTGTACCTAATGTACTGCCAAAATGAAAATATGGAACATTACTACGACAGTTCAGTGTCTTGGCTACACTGATAAATTCTGATGGGAAAAGAACTTCAAGTTGTGTCACTTGGTGTTGTCCTTCTGTGGAAAGATATGGACTTTCAGAGCAGATGTGTGCAATCTAAAGTGCTACAACCATGATGCAATCCTTCCCTTTCCTATCCTGATTCTTGTCACATAAAAAAAAAAATAAAAAAAAAATTTTTTTGGTAACATCATTTATGTTCATAAAATGCTAAAGACATTTCTTCAGTGCGTGTGCACTTTGGACATGATATTTTGCCATTATGTTTATTTATTGCAAAAATGCTAAAGACATTTATTTTTTTTGATTTGTTCTGAAGTACAGTATATGTACACTCTTGTCTTTTATATTGTATATACATTTTTTATTGTAATGATATGTTCTGAACTACAGTGCATGTGCACTTATGATAGGTGTTAATATGTTTTCTATTGAACTTCAGTGCCTGTGCACTTTTCTCATTTTTCAATATGATTTATAGTATACTGTATATTCAACACTTCAATGCGTATGCACTTATGTCATTTGTTACTCATTGTATATACATTTCATCATTTACTGATATGTTCTCAACTGCAGTGCATGTGCACTCATGTCACTTGTCAACATAATATTTTTTGCCAGTCTGTTTATTTGTTCTGAATATGCTAAAGAATTTTTTCAGTGCCTGTGCACTTTGTTATCTGTCAAATAATTTGTATATACATTTTTCTGATTTGTTACTATGTTTTGTACTCACATTTTGTCTTTGTCTGATATATCTTGTACTTAGTGCGTGTGCACAACATTTACTTTATGTACTACATCTAATTATTCTGTAAATTGTAGAAGTTTATTAGTTAATTAAAAATTTTGCCGCGATTGGCAAGTCCAAATGACTCACCATCGCTGCCAAATTTTTGCCCCCCCAGTGGAGGGTTATGAAACACGTATGTAACATAGCAGCGATGGCGAGGCATTGTAGCATCTGTGACCAGAGAGTATGCGCTTGACCGCGCGAGTGTTGCGAGCAGTTCTCAGTCTGCCAGTCAGTCGTTGCGAGTCTGTCAAGTAGTCGTTGCGAGTCTGTAGCTCTGTCTAGTTGAGAGCAGTACTCTGTCAGTAGTCGTCGCGTGCAGTACGCTAATAGTCGTCATGCAGAGCGGTCGGTCAGTGATAGCAGTCCAGTGCGGGTGATGTAGGCGGTCGGCAATACTGGTCAAGATGCTGAATAAGGTATACTGTTAATTAATATAATCATTAGATAATGTAAAAATTTATTTGTTGTAATTATTCTCTAACAAGTGCCCCAATAATAATTTTTATTTCAAAAGCATTTTTTTTCAAAATTTTAATTTTTATTGAACTAAAGATTTCGTTGCACTTCCCATTTCACTCCATTTCTTTTAAAGAAAATTTTCAGTAAAATCACAGAAAAAAGGAATATTATCATTTGCAATGCAGTTCCTCCAAGCCGTGCAGAAAGATAAGAGCAGAAATGTGACATCCATTTATTCTGAGGTAAGACTTTAACTCTGATTGTTTTACACAGGGCCAAAGACCGATGTTTCGGTTTAATTGAATTTCCTTATCACTGAATGGACTTTAATTTTTTTTGAAGGATTTACATTCGAGTCAGATTGCGTATTTCACATTTTTGTTGCCATTGTCAGTACATTTCATTGTGGGCAGGTTACGCTTACAGCAATGTCCATTAGCATCCCTAATTAAATATTGTCGTGTTTCTTTCTTTCAAATTTTTGTGGGGAGGTTACACTCGGCTCCCATTTGTATTAAATAATATTGTCTTTTTTCCTTTTAAAAATTACGGCGGGGAGGTTACAATCTATAGTAGCATATTCTTCATCATTATTCATCAGCATTCATTATCATCTACAAAAAAAATCACTTCATTACTCATTACATAACTATTCCTTATATCTAGCATATTTCATCAATAAAACTAAGATGTGTAGTTCTGTCTGACAGCCTGCATCAATCGCCTTGTATTCTGAAAGAAGAAATTAGTTAAGACTGCTATTCTACGATGTGTATAATGTATTCTTGTTAATGCTTGTTAATTCTGATCCATTTACTCTTCCTCATAAGATTTTTACATCTTCTTTCGTTTATTCCGTAGGTGAAATTCCCACTTCTGTTTAATTTATTTCCTTTACACGTTATTTCTTTCTGAAAATGACGAACAAAGATTAATGTCGTGCATTTACATCATATACTCACTAAATAATGACTGGTTTATGGTAACATAATTAAGCATACAGCATACCATGACAGAAAACGTAATATGTCAAAGACATAGGCAGTGTTCAGAGGCAAAAAGTGTACACAGAATATCACAATGCAGCTGCAAAAAAAAAAAAAAAAAAAAAAAAAAAATGTAAAACAGTCACGATCTTGAGATGTCATAGGGCAAAAAATGTCAAAGTCAACTGGTGTTTGCTATATCTTAACCATTTCATAGTGCATACAAACAAAACATGAATACAATCGTACATACATAAACAAATGATGACAACTTGCCAAGAAAAATGCGATAATCATCAATAAGTAGTCATCTGAATATAATTGCATAAGTAGTCATAAAATGTCTAAGTTCATCTGGAAAAATATGCACGGTCTGATGTGTAACGACAAGCACAGCGACCTGCTAACCTTACCTTGCCAGGCACTTGCCAAGAAAAAAATACGATAATCATCAGTAATTGTTCATGTGAATATAATTGCAGAAATAATCATAAAAATAGGTAAATGGCATTACAGTGTGATAAATCATAAAGTATGTTCATTCAATAAAGGGTTTTATGTTGGATAAGTGGTGGTTTCCTTTACTTTTTCTGGTTCTCAAAGTTTCGACGTGTACAACATTGGGGTGAGGAATGCTGCGAATCCAATATGGACCTGCGTATAGAAGTTCAAATTTACTGCACCTACCTTTTATTCTGCTGGATAAATAGTGTGTACGTACTAATATCTTCTGTCCAATGTGAAAGTCACGGCGTGTACAAACCTGTTTTTGCTGTCTTCTCAGGCGCTTTGCGGCACGTTTGATGTTGTTCAGCGCAATGTCAATTATTTCGTGGTGTCGTAATCGACGAGATGTAGGAAAATTTACTAATTCTGTAATTTTGTTTAGTGGTTCACCGTTTTTTAGTATAACAGACGGAGATAGCATAGTGGATTCATTTGGAATGGAATTAATTACATCTTGGAATGAGAATATGTGTGTATCCCAATCAATATGTCTTTTGTGGCAGTATATTCTACACAGTTTACCAATTTCTTTCATTAATCGTTCACAGGGGTTCGAAGAAGCATGGTACTTGGATATATAGATCGGAGAAATGTTTCTAGCTCGTAACATGCGTGTCCATATAGCAGAACGAAATTGTGATCCATTGTCAGAAATTACTTTCATCACATGCCCTACATGAAATAGAAAATGTTTTACAAATGCTTTCGAAACGGTTTTAGCAGTAGCTTTGCGTATCGGAGTGAAAGTAACAAATTTTGAAGTGAGTTCAACAGCGACAAAGATGTAGCAAAAACCTCTATTAGTTCTGGGAATCGGACCAAAAATATCTACAGCGGCCATATGTCTCAATTTAACAGGTACAATGGGATATAATGGAGGAATATGTGAAGTTGTTTCTGACTTAGCTTTCTGGCAAATTTTACATGACGCTAAAACTCGTCGTATACGTTTCTCCATGTTGGTAAAATAACAGTTCTGTCTCAGTATAAGAAAACATTTTCTGGCTCCGTAATGTGCGTAACTTAAATGAGTATACCATATTAATTTGTTAACCATTTCGTCAGGAATGCATAATAACCAATTGTTGCTGTCAGGATAAGAGCGGCGAAATAGAATGTCAATGCGTACAGTGTAATGGTTTCTAATCGTAACATTATTCTTATTTTGCCAAAGGTGTTTAATTTCTTTCCACACATTGTCTTTACTTTACTCTTTTGCTATGTCCTGTAATGACGACGAAATAAAATTTTCAAATGCAACTTGTTGGATGTACATCACGCTGAAATTTGCTTTGCAGGAGTTGGTTGCGACGTCTTGCTGATTGTTGCTGAGAGAACGGGATAGTGCGTCTGCTATACCATTTTGTGTGCCGGGAATGTGAACAATTGTAAAATTAAATTCCTGCAAGTAAATTTTCCATCTGCTTAATCTATCGTGTGTGAATTTAGCTGAAAGTAAGAATTGTATCGCTCTGTAGTCTGTGTAAACGGTGGTATGTCTGCCATAAAGAAAATGCCTAAATCTCGTGAAAGCCCATAAAACACATAACGTTTCCAGTTCTGTAACAGAATAATTTCGTTCCGCAGGTGACAGAATGCGGCTTGCAAATGCGATGTTTTTAATTATTGTAGAGCCATCTTCTTCAATTTCCTGAAAAATGTGTACGCCTAAAGCGGTGTTGGAACTGTCGGTGGGAATAGAAAAATTTCTGGTAAGATTGGGGTGCGATAAAAGTGGTGCATTCAACAAAGCATGTTTCAGGTTCATAAATTGAGAATGTGCTTGCTTATCCCAAGACCAAATAGTGTTTTTACCTGTTAATTGGCATAATCTAGGTGTGTCTAAAGCAGAGTGTTGAATAAATTTACGAAAAAAGTTAATTAAGCCCAAAAAACTGCGTAGTTGTTTCTTCGTCGTAGGAACAGTAATGTCACGTAGAGCTTGAAGTTTTCCCGGATCAAGCGCAATGCCTTCTGCTGAAATTACGTGTCCAAGAAATTTTATAGAAGTTTTGCCAAAGTGCGATTTACTGAGATTAACTGTGAGTCCTTGTGAATGAAAAGTTTGCAACAGTCGTTCTAAAATCACATTGTGTTCAGACCAGTTACCTTCTGCAATAAGAATGTCATCTACGTACGTCGTAATTCTGTCTTTAAGTTCTGTCGGAAGTATTGTGTTCAAACCGCGATTAAAAGCTGCTAAAGAAATAGTTAATGCGAACGGTAATTTACAAAATTGATAACAGTCGCCAAAACAGAGAAAAGCTGTATCTTTCTGTAATTCGGACGAAGTTGAATTTGCCAAAATCCCGATTTCAAATCTAATGTAGAATAAATAACAGTACCGTGAAATTTCTGTAGTAGTTTCTCTAGTGTCTGTGGTCGATCTGTTTCATTAATAATAATGTCATTAATGTGACGCGAATCAAGTACAAGGCGAAGTGAGCCATCTTTTTTCTTAACAATATGTAGCGGATTTATGTACGGACTAACTGCTGGTTCAATAGTTCCTTGGTCAAGCATATCCTGCAATTCCTTTTTAACCTGTTCTCTATGAATATACGGAATGGGATAATGCTTGGCTTTAAATGTGTCGTGCTGTTTGACTTGAAATTCATACATAAATCCGGACATAGTAGCAGGAACATTGTCGAAAACTGGAGCTTGCTGTAAAAGAATTTTGTGTAGTTGCGTGCGTTCGTCGTCTGTATTTGCACTGCTTTGTTTAACTTTATCAGAAATCATCTACATTACGTCGTAGTCAGCTTCGTCTGGAGTATTATAGTTATGTACGTACGTATCCGTGAACAATGTGGAATTACAGTCTATGGTACGTGTTGCGGAAATGACCTCTGTGCGGTTAATTGTTTGTTCTTCCGCAGATAAAAAATGCTGAAATTCTAAAGCCAATTGCACATTTTCATCCTTCAACATTAAATAGGGATTTTGAAAATCAACAACTGCGTCGTGTTGTACGAGAAAATTAGTACCTAAAATAACGTCTGTTGTCAATAAAGGAACAATCCAAAAATTTGAGTGAAATGTGTGACCTGCAATACAAAATGATAAATGCGTCTGTAATTTAACGGCTACTCCTTTACTCGATACTGCTCCTTTTACTTTCGTTTTGCTTAATGGTAATGTAGGATAGGTATTCTCTTTGTTACACTCGTTGAAAGTTTCTTCATTTATTACTGACATAGGTGACTCGGAATCGATTACTGCTGAAAATTTCGATGAACCCAATTTAATTTCGATAACAGGATGTGAAATGGTTTTTTGAACAACTGGTCTTTCCTGCAAAAGAGTGTCTCTGATATCGTCAAAAGTAATTACATTTTCGTGAACAACATTCTGCGTGTCTAAAGTAGTGCTTGTGTTACTGGAAGATACGACCTGTACAGTATCTAGTCAGTTTCTATCTGACATGTTATTATTATCAGGAGGATTCTGTGGCATTTCCACTGTTTGAACTGTTCTATTACTTCTTCCAGACGTGTTACGCTCTGGATGATACCTACTGTCGGGTTCATTCATGAGAATATGTTCTTGTGGATAATTTTGCTGTTGGTATGACCGACTGTTGTTGGATGTACGCTGAAAATTGTCCTCATTATTTTTACGTCTGTCGTAATAGTCATTCCTATACGGTGCATTGCGATAGCAATTGAAATACGTGTTTTCTGTACGTAGTTGTTTCTTTGCTCCCGTGCATTACTATTTGTTGTACCTGGGACTATACGTGCACGCGGCGAAACATTAATGCTTGGTTGACCTTGTGCATTACATTGTTGGTTAGGTATGCTAACCGGACGACTTTCATGCTGTTGTGGTGGAAAACGTCTATTGTTACTAAAATGTCGTTCCTGTTGCTGAAAATTTTGACGATATTGATAATTAGAATTTTGCCTGTTATTAAAGTTCTGTTGGTTGTCATTCCTAAAGCGTCTATTACCTTTACTATTAAAATTACGTGACTGATCGTAATTGCTGTACATTTGTTGGTCTTGGTTGTTATATGAAACATTTTTGTTTACGAAAGAATAATCTGATTGCTGCACTTCTAAAGGCTGCAACAGATCTCTGAATGCCGAAATGTTTTCTTTTTGCTGACCCGTTAGAAGTGACACTCTTAATGACCATGGTAATTTAGAGATACATAGTTGAATAAGTGCAGATTCACTATAAGGTTCACTTAAGTACTGGTTTTGTTGGACCATGTGCTCAAAAAATTGCGTGACAGTGGAAAAATTTGAGTTCTCATAATTTGGTAAACTAATTAATTGATCTTTAATTCTGCGCTGTGTCATCATCGACCAGTAAGCTGACAGAAAAGCATTCTGAAATTCCTCTACCGAGTAGCATTGCCTCGCGATCGGTCTCATACGAGTTGCCGGTTCGCCTTCCAAAAACCTGCAAATAAATTCAAGTTTGTGTGTTACGGGCCAAGTCGGTGGAAATGCAAAGCTGAATTGTATCCAATCCAGTGGGTGAATCTGTGTTCTGTCATTTTTAAATACTTTAAATTTTCTCATTGATAGAAAATGTTTGTAATCGAAATTATCGTCTCTGTATGACGGAACAGGTTCTGTATTGTAAGAGAATCTATTTGTCTGTGTCTGTTCTAAGTCCCGTACTCTCTGTAGATTACCCAAATTATACGCGCTGCGTGATTCTGACAAATGTTCGCCAAATGACGTCTGCTGTGATGTGTTAAACCCAGAAACATTTTTTTATCTCTGTTACCTCTTGCTGTAAACATGACAATTTTCTACATAAGGTGTTATTGGATGAATCGATCTCATTAATTGTCTGCTGTAAATTTTGGAATTCAGGTGTTTGGTTAAACGAAATCGGTGCAGTATCGTCTGATTTGTTGTCATTATTACTTCCGATAACATCAATACGACTGGCCATTTCATCACATTTTTCAGTCAGTATTTTTACCTGATCATCGGTTTTAGTGTCAGAGGCATTAATCTGTTTTTGCAATTTACATGTAGTTTCGTTCAGTTTTTTAACGTCAGCTTTGATGACATCGGAATCCTGTGTTAGTTCTAATTGTTCGAGTCTGTCGTTTACTGTTTGAAAATCTGTTGTGTATGTGTCTGTTTTCGATTTAAGATCGGAAATTTCGTCACGTAATTCTGTGTTCGACTGTTTGATGGTATTAATTTCGTCGGACACTGTAGCAATATTGTTGTCAACGTATGTCTTTGCTTTCGCGAACAATTTACGTTTGTCTTCCTGTGTCTGTGCTGTGATTGTTTCCATTACTTGACGTTTTACTTTATTTTGACCCTGTATGAATTTGCGGAAACGCGTATCACTGTTTTGTATGTGGTGATTAAAACGTTCGTCAATCTGAGCGTTCTGTTGGTCGAATTTCGTGTCTATCTTTGCATCCATTGTGCGCGAAAGTTCTGCTGTCATTAGTTTAAACTCGTCGCGTAATTGTGTAGCCTTTTCAGAGCATTGTTTAGCGACTCCGCTAATTTCTTCTCTAAGTGTTTCTGTTGTAGCTATTTGCATTTCCCTTAATTATTGAGCAACAAATCTAATTTCTTCGCTACTTTTTCTTGAACAAGCCTCAATTTCCTCGCATAATTGTTCCTTAGTATCATGGCACTGCGCAGCAACGACTCTAATTTGTTCACTAAGCTGTCTCGAATTGTTGTCTAATTTTTCATTAAGGTGTTTGTTCTGTTCACTAAGTTGTTTGAAATCTTCTTTGAATTGTTTGTTATCTTCATTAATGTTGTCTAATGTTTTATTAAAGTGTTGTTTGAGATTTTCGTTATCTTGTTTGTTCTGTTCTCTAAGTTGTCTGTGATTTTTGTCTTGTCTTTCATTGTGTTGTTTGAAATATTCATTAAGTTGTTGTAGCAATATTGCCATAATTTGATCCAAGCCATTATTACCTACTCTATTCACTGTGCTGTTTAATGGTGGATCTGGAATTGTCTCGCTTTCTGTAACCATTTGGTTATTCTGAGATTTACAAAAAGGTTTGCCAGTCGAATGTACACTGTCGGTCACTATTTCGGAATTAAATGGATCCGTCGTACTTTCAGTACCCTGTCCATTTCCATTAAAAAAATTTGTCTGTATGTTATTTGAATTTTCCAAACCAGGTGTGTTAAGCTGGGCAGCGCTCATTACAATAGAGCTCCCCGCGTCATCAATTGTCGTCAAATTAACAGAGGACACAATTAAGTTCTCTTGTTCATCATTAAGATCTACATCATTATTGGTGGTTGGAACGCACTGATTGTCAGTGAACGCAAGATTGTCATCATTACACTGCATGTCACAAGTACTATCGGTAAAGTTGTTGAAGTCGGTAATTTCATTCATAATACCTCGCGATATACTATTCACAGTCTTTTGCGGCATTTTTACAATAGTCACAATTATTCACAAATGAAATAAGCACAATGCAAAAAGCAACAAATACAAATACAACAGAGCAACGAATTGCCGATGATCTGAGGAAAGAAAGTCATAAAATTAGTAAATGCGTTGCGCCAAATGCTAATTATATTAAGTAAATAAGAGCAAATATCTGACTACTTTTCAGAAGATTCTCAACGAAATACGATCCTGGACCGGATGTCGCCAAGTGTAACTGCCCGACAAAAATTTTGTAATGACAATAATTAAATGTTAATGGGAATATAACCAAGAGTAACCTTCCCACAAAATTTTAAGAAACTATTTTAAATGAGAATGGACATCGTATTAAGTGTAACCTTCCCATAATTATTTTTAAATGATATGAATTGAATGTAAATGCAATTAGAGTCAAAGGTTAGCTTCCCACAGTAATAAAAGTCAATGATAATAAAAATGTGCAAAAAATGTTAACTCCCCACAAAATTAACGGAAAGATCAACCTGATAGATAGATTCTGGGAGGAAAAGCAAAGGAAATATTATTTCAATTGTAATGATTATTTTCTTAAAAGATTGCTTTGAGAACAAAATTATTATTGGGGCAATTCTTGAACAAATTAATTACAGTTAACATACATTACATTATCAGATGTGCGCAATGCTGCTTCATTACCTTATTTAAAAAATATACCTCATCCCGAATCTTGACCAGAGACCCATGTCGACGCCCGCCGACTCCTCACACACAACTCCGACTGTCTCTCGCGCGCTACTAGCACGAACGAACTACATGTTCTCGCGACTCGCTACGTACAACAACTGCCTCGCAACAGAACTGAACTCTCGTGCGGTCAAGCGCAGACTAGCAACGATGAACAACTCTCTGGTCAGAGATTCTGTCATGCCTCGCCATCGCTGCTACTGAATACATACGTGTTTCAACACCTAAGCTGTTGTTTTTGATTACAAATGAAAATCTTAGTTTATGTGCTCCTATTTTTGGATATTTTCCATAATTTCATCTCTTCAAACTGTCAACAGTGCTAACAAATAATAATTAAAAGATTAGGCAGGGTTAAAGTATTTGGTGAAATGTTGCCGAAATTGTATGATTTTGGAGATTTTTTTTGTCTGCTGTGTATAGTCATGTCGACTCTGAGCGCAGTGAACCTCCTATAATTCCGTGGTACGAAGCTCTTGTCTAATATACTTACTGCAGTGCCTTAATGATTCTTAAAATAATGTGACAGGTTGCTGTTTTCAATAACAAATTATTTCTTATCATTACAGTAATGTGGGACTAACTATGTTATGTTCTTTTCAGAAATTCTGTCTGCAAATCAACATTCATTAGGTGTGCCTCATTAGTGTTGATAAATGAGAATGTATATATAGGTTGCGCACCAGTGGATAAGTAGCATCTTGCCTTATCTTATTCGATTTGACCCGTTTATTCACTTCGTTTTAGTTGCTCTGCTTGTTCTTCTAAGGACCGTATATGTAACGTAAATAGGCCTAGTTATACATGCAAATTTATACGTGCTTTGTACATCAGAGTGACAATCTTCTGAAACCATAAGAACTTTGTACGTATGGAGTATGTTTGAGAGTCTGGTAGCAATTCCTGCTCAAGAATGAAAAAAAAGCAACACTTATTTTCAATAGGTACATTCACAGCAGTTTTGGAAACTATTGCTGCCTCATCTTTCTTTGAAAATGAGAACCTGCCTACTCCATACTCGTTGTACGAGAAGTACTTAACAATAAGCTCTCCCAACTGTAAAAGTGTGCTGGTTGTGCAAAGCATTCTCTAATTTTTGTAGTAAATTACAGTTCGTTGCGAGAAAAATCAGCTTCTTCCTTTGACTTGAAATTAACTGGAAACGACGAAAGAAACAGGACACTTAGTGGGAGTAAGTGCTATAACTGAAGATGTTCTAGATTGGAAAAGAAATCTCATAAGATTGTAAATGTTCTTTTACACTTTATAGACGGCTGAGACGAAGATACTTTATTAGTCTTTTCTCTGCTTCTCATTCTGAATGATACCTAGTTTATTTTACCAGATGATCAACGTGTTTTCAATATTTACTGGCACTTACTGTTTCAAGCTTAGTTTGCAAATTATTGAAAATGACAGCACACTCCTGAGGGTTATCGCTGTTATATTTACATAACATGTTATACTACAGAACAAGTTTTTATTGAATTAATGAGGGGTAGAACCATGGGTCGTAACACATCTGAAATGTAACGTCCACTGTTCAAAGTGCCGTCAATGCGAACAAGGGGTGACCGAGACGTGTAACCAATGGCACCCCATACCACCACGCCGAGTGATACGTCACTGTGGCGATTACAAATACACGCTTCCAATGTGCGTTCACCACGATGTCGCCAAACACGGATTCGATCATCATTATGCTGTAAACAGAACTTGGATCCATCCGAAAAAATGATGTTTTGCCATTCGTGCACCCAGGTTCGTCGCTGAGTACACCATCGCAGGCGCTCCTGTCTGGATGTAGCGTCAAGGGTAACGGCAACCATGTTCTCCGAGCTGATAGTCCATGCTGCTGCAAACGTCGTCGAACTGTTCTTGCAGATGGTTCTTGTCTTGCAAACGTCCCCATCTGTTGACTCAGGAATAGACACGTGACTGCGCGATCCGTTACAGCCATGAGGATAAGATACCTGTCATCTCGACTGTTAGTGATACGAGGCCGTTGGGATCCGGCACGGCATTCCGTATTACCCTCCTGAACCCACCGATTCCATATTATGCTAACAGTCATTGGATCTCGATCAACGCGAGCAGGAATGTCGCGATACAATAAAACGCAATCGCGATAGGCTACAATCCAACCTTTATCAAAGTAGGAAACGTGATGGTTTGCATTTCTTTTCCTTACACGAGGCATCACAACAACGTTTCACTAGGCAACGCCGGTCAACTGCTGTTTGTGTATGAGAAATCGGTTGGAAACTTTCCTCATGTCAGCACGTTGTAGGTGTCGCCACCGGCGCCAACCTTGTGTGAATGCTCTGTAAAGCTAATCATTTTCATATCACAACACCTTCTTCCTGTCGGTCAAATTTCACGTCTGTAGCACGTCATCGTCGTTGTGTAGCAATTTTAATGGCCAGCAGTGTATATAAAAATTGTAGATGGCATTACTCCCTTTGCGCAATTTCGCATATACAGATTGTAAATGGTGTGGACTTGCGTTGAAATGCTAATTATTTGCATATGCCAGAAAGTAGAGAATTTCACGTTAATTGATTTTATTGTTTACCAGTTTCACGGTGTTACAGTTTTAATGGCCATCAAAATAGTTGGAGAGAGGGAGGAAACAATGGGAATAGAAGTGGACTAGAAACAAAGACGAGAGTTGTACAGCCAGACACATGATTAGTTGAGATGTCCAGATTTCTCTCCCCTCCTTGTCTCAGAGCGGATTTTCCTCCTTCCCTTCCTGAGTCTCTGCACCCCCTCCTCGGCTGTTTTCCTCTCCTGTCCTGTCCCTTCCCTTTCCGCCCACCTTCGGCGCACCCCCACCCCATCCCCCTTTTTCTTTCCTCTTCCTCTTCTATTTTTCCCTTCTCCCTTGTCCCCTCTGCCCCTCCCCCTCCCACCCAGCAGATCCTCACAGGTTTTTATTCATTAGTGTTGTGTTTTGGTGCTGTTATACAGTGTCATATAGTGATGCGGTTTTAATTGTGAATTCGACCTGTTTATCATCCATGATTGCTCAGTGCTACACCGTCAAATGGCTGTTTTAATCGTCCTGCGACTTTTTATGTTGCGGCCATATTTAGGCTGGTGCATTTTAATCCAGTGTAAGTTTTTTGTTTAAAATACTTTTTTAGATTTTTACCTCCATTTTACAGTCACCGCTTTGTATGCTTTCTTTCTTATGTTCCCGCATTTTTTGTTTCTATATTCCGCTCTGTTTTCTTCTTTATATTGTTTTAAATGTCTTCCTATCGGCTTATGTCTCTCGACTGAAGAGCAGCACTTATACTGCTGCCAGCCGGCCCCTGTTGAGAAATAAAAATTACAATAAAGGAACAAAAAAAAATGTCCAGATTACGTGTTGATGGTTGGAGCCCCTCACTTCCAAATCGGAGGATTATGCTGCCTGGGCTGCCTTCGCTGCCCATTGCTCATTGCTGCCTGTCATCCATCTGCCGCTGCCCTCTGTCTGTCCACCCGTCTGTCCATCTGTTCTCCACGCCACTGGCAATCTGTCATCGCAGTCCATACATCTGTCTGCACTCCACTGCCATCTATCCATCTCTGCCCATCACCGTCCGTAATGAGCCTTCCAACCTCCACTGCCATCTACACCTCCCCCTCCCCTACTTCCACAATCACTTCCTGGAATGCCACCTCTGGCCTCCTGCCTTACAGCTCACCTCCCCTCTTCCCCACTCACCCATTCCCACATCTCCTCCCATGCTGTTTACCACCACATCTACACCCTGCCCCCTGATTCCACATCCACAACAGCTCCCACTCCTGCCCCTGCCCATATTTAAACCTCTGCTGCCGGCTCTGCTGCAACCCCTCATGTGGTCAGCTTCCCACCTCCATCATGCCTACAGGATGTGTCACCTGCCACCTCTCTCTTCTCCCCATCTCTCTCCCCTTCTCCCACCCTACCACAGAAGTGCATCAGTGTTCCCACCATTTCCAACAAAAAGTCACCACCCCCTCCTACTGTCATCTCCAATGATACCACCCCTCCTCCTGTCACCCATATCCCAGCCCCCAACCTCCATACCTTTGTCCTGTCAGCCCAAGACCTCAAGTATCATAACACATGTACCCTCACCACAGGTATATGAAAGTATTTCCCAGGTGCTCCCATCTCCCAACTGATTCCCAACTGGGACTCAGTCTTCATCAAGTCCCCCTCCCACTCCTTTCATATGGACCTCCTCTGCCAACTCCTATACATCATAATTGGCCCCAGAGTGTCCCTGACGCCCTTCCTCTCCTCTTCCTCTCCTCATCAGCTCCATCCTCCGCATCTCCCCCAACCTACACAGCTGTGATCACCAAGCTGTGATCATGGAGGATGAGGTGCTGGCTCAACTAAACTCTCATCCCGACCTTGAAATCCGCTCTGCCTACTGTATCCCTAGTGCCTCTGATCCCACCTATCTCATGTAGGTCTTTTTGGAGTGCGCCCCCTCCATCGACCACCTCCTCACCCACGGTGTCCTGATCTTTCACTGCCATCACCTAGTGAATCCTTCAAATCCCCTCCCCAATTCTACTGCAGCTTGTGCTGCCTCATGTATAGTGATCACCTGACCGCCAACTGCAAAAGGTCCTGCAAAAGGCCTCCCAATTTCTCAAAACTGCCCCAACCTAGCCACCCCTCCTTCCCGTAACACCTGGAATGGCACCTATCCCACCTACTCCCACAAGTGTAAAGCTAAATCCCCCCTCCTGCCACTCTTGAGCTTACTGCCCCATCTGTCCCATCGATATTTCCATCCACCCCAACAATTCCCTCTGTCTGCCCCCACAGCTGAAAACATCATCTGTTTCTTAACCATAGTCCTCCAAAACATTCACCAATGCCCCACACCTTCCAACAGATCTCCCTCACTGCCCGCTCCACCTTTCACCTCAACACTTTTGCCACCTACCCCACAACCAAGCCCACTTCACCGTCACCCACCTTGACACGCTATTCTAAACCTCTCCTCTCCCTTTACCCCCCTCTCATCCCATCATATTTCAGCACAAGAGTTGCATCCTCTTCCAGAACTACTCCTTCTGCACCAACAAATACCTCCTCATGAACACCCTCTTTCACCAAAGGGTCGAATCCTTCCTCCTAAATGAAACTTTCCTCTGGCCCCACCATACTATCCACACCTCTCCCTATAGCCTCCACCGAACTGATGCTCCTGGTCCCTGAGCATAGGGTGGAGTCGAAATCAACCACCTTAAGCACATCGCCATCTGGCCACAGCCCCTTCTCAATGATCCCACTGAAAATATTATCCTCAGTGTCTTCTTCCCCTCCCTCACGATCAGCTGTGCCACCATCTATGTCTGCTCCACTGCTCCTATGCCTTATGACTTCATCTCCCACGATGAGCACACCTTCTCCATCTATGTGATTGCCGCCAACATCAGCATCAATAGCTGCTCCCCTGCTGCCCTTTGGTGGTGGAATCAGTTTCTCCCCACAATCCAAGGTGACCTCTTCTCCAGTACACCCATACTGAAATCAACACCACAGCAATGTTGTCATCGCCTCTGTGAACCTCCTTGGGCATATCACCATCAACATCAATGACCCCTCACGTAGTGACCAGCTTCCCATCCTCCTCACCATAATGTCTGCTCACCACCTGCCTCTGGCTTCCTACTCTGTACCCTCTCCCAAGGTAGTCCATGACTACCATTGCACCAACTGGGATGCCTACCAAGAATACATAGCCACCCAGGTCGAAAGCCACCCTCCTACATATCACCATCCTGACATCATCCACGCCTCATCCTTCTTACAGAAGGCCATTACTGACGCTGTGGAGGCCCGTGTTTGTACTAAATCCGTCCACATCCACCATCCTGCTCTTTCTCCATGGTATGTCCTCATAGAAATGCCGGGACTGGCGCCAGACCTGTACATGACTCAATGCTGTCCTCCCTATAAACTCCTCCAAGTACTGGTCTATCTGCCATCGCCTTAGTGGTTCCCATTCAGCACCCCATTATCCCCGTCTACATAGTGACCACCACTTTCCCGACAACCTCAGTAAGGCCTACTACCTCGCTTCCCACCTTTCCGAGGTCTTCTCTGTCCCTGTTGATCCCCACTTTGATTGTTCCTTTTTCCCTACCTATACCTCAGTCGCTTCACTTGCTTCCAGACTCCAGTACTTGGGGCAGTTACCCCCCTAGAACATAAACACTGCAATCACAGCACAAGACATTAACTTATCCTCTGGTCAAAATACAACTCGGCCCCTGGTCATGACTGTCAACTACCGCCACCTCAGAGAATGCCCCTTCTCCTTCCTGACTGTCCTTGCCGATTTTCATAACTGAGCCGTGGCGGCTCGGGTTTGGTCTGTCGAACGTACCACGTATAATATTATCGCTGTATCGCGGAGGAAAGAGAGAAGTGGCGCCCCCTCGTGGGGGAGGTCGGCGAGGCACCTGTGACAGTCGAGTGGTTGGATTTTGGAGGGCGAGCAGAAACAGTGAGTTCGGCAGTAGTGCGCAGAACGTGAAGCCGTGTCTGCCGACGCCGTGTGTGGTGGCAAGAGGAAAGTTTGCCACGTTACCTGATTGTGTTGGGGCGGACTTGGTGGGTAGAGGCGCTGATGCTGTCAGGAACTTGCTGCTTACTTGTTTATGATGGATTTACTGTTTGCTTCTAGTGACTACATTCTCGTCTCTATGGCTCTGTGACTGATGTGATGTC
Organism: Schistocerca piceifrons; assembly: GCF_021461385.2. NCBI lineage: Eukaryota > Metazoa > Arthropoda > Insecta > Orthoptera > Acrididae > Schistocerca > Schistocerca piceifrons. Next base: position 671,950,426 of record NC_060139.1, read on the forward strand.
ATTGCGAGCACAGTTGGTTTGGATATAGGCAGTATTTTGTTCTCAGTGTCCATCTTTCTGGCGATTACTGAGTGTGATTGCCATTGTGGTGTATTTATTGGCCTGCCGGAGTGGCCGTGCGGTTCTAGGCGCTACAGTCTGGAGCCGAGCAACCGCTACGGTCGCAAGTTCGAATCCTGCCTCGGGCATGGATGTGTGTGCTGTCCTTAGGTTAGTTAGGTTTAATTAGTTCTAAGTTTTAGGCGGCTGATGACCTCAGAAGTTAAGGCGCATAGCGCTCAGAGCCATTTTTTGTATTTATTGAGCAGTGTGCTTTGGACGCTTGACCTTACTATTAGGAGTCCATTGCGTAAGGCCGCGTTTATCCTGTGAGGACTTGTGTTCGGCATTTAAAAATTTAGTTGTTGTCAGTCATTGAATTGCTCAAATGCATTCATACTTCTCTGCTTAAGTGTTATTGTTTTACGCCCCTCTGAAAGGGAAAATGATAAAGGGCCTTACTATTATTGACCTTCTTGTGTGCCATTGACTTGGTTGTGTTTTTCAGCCACGTAATTTGTGCGTTTATTGTAACGAACCTATGTCTGTTTCTGATTAACGTTTCCCTGTGACATTGAGAGTTATTCTTGGAACGAACACTGTTTTAGATATTTTAATCAGTGTGTTGCAGGACATATCCTATTTGTGCCTTGCAAGTGGAGAGTGGACGCGGTTTATTGGCCATGATGATGGGTTGGTAGATCCATTTCACGAGTCCAGGCCAGTCACCCGGAAATTTAGGAGTTGTATGTTGTGTTAAGTTAATACTCCTTATTTTATGCGTAGTGCGCTCATGCAGGAAGCTTATGTGGTTTTTCGCAGATTGCGCAGTATGTTTAGATGACTCTGAATTCAGTGTGTTAAGTTAGTACTCTACATATACATGATTACTCTACGATTCACATTTAAGTGCTTGGCAGAGGGTTCATCGAACCACAATCATACTATCTCTCTACCATTTCACTCCCGAACAGCGCGCGGGAAAAACGAACACCTAAATCTTTCTGTTCGAGCTCTGATTTCTCTTATTTTATTTTGATGATCATTCCTACCTACGTAGGTTGGGCTCAACAAAATATTTTCGTATTCGGAAGAGAAAGTTGGTGACTGAAATTTCGTAATTAGATCTCGCCGCGACGAAAAACGTCTTTGCTTTAATGACTTCCATCCCAATTCGCGTATCATATCTGCCACACTCTATCCCCTATTACGTGATAATAGAAAACGAGCTGCCCTTTTTTGCACCCTTTCGATGTACTCCGTCAATCCCACCTGGTAAGGATCCCACACCGCGCAGCAATATTCTAACAGAGGACGAACGAGTGTAGTGTAAGCTGTCTCTTTAGTGGACTTGTTGCATCTTCTAAGTGTCCTGCCAATGAAACGCAACCTTTGGCTCGCCTTCCCATCAATATTATCTACGTGGTCTTTCCAACTGAAGTTGTTCGTAATTTTAACACCCAGGTACTTAGTTGAATTGACAGCCTTGAGAATTGTACTAATTATCGAGTAACGGCTTTCTTTTGGAACTCATGTGGATCACCTCACACTTTTCGTTATTTAGCGTCAACTGCCACCTGCCACACCACACAGCAATCTTTTCTAAACCGCTTTACAACTGGTACTGGTCTTCGGATGACCTTACTAGACGGTAAATTACAGCATCATCTGCGAACAACCTAAGAGAACTGCTCAGATTGTCACCCAGGTCATTTATATAGATCAGGAACAGCAGAGGTTCCAGGACGCTTCCCTGGGGAACACCTGTTATCACTTCAGTTTTACTCGATGATTTGCCGTCTATTACTACGAACTGCGACCTTCCTGATAGGAAATCACGAATCCAGTCGCACAACTGAGACGATACCCCATAGGCCCGCAGCTTGATTAGAAGTCGCTTGTGAGGAACGGTGTCAAAAGCTTTCCGGAAATCTAGAAATACGGAATCAACTTGAGATCCCCTGTCGATAGCGGCCATTACTTCGTGCGAATAAAGAGCTGCGTTGCATAAGAACGATGTTTTCTGAAACCACGCTGATTACGTATCAATAGATCGTTCCCTTCGAGTTGATTCATAATGTTTGAATACAGTATATGCTACAGAACCCTACCGCAAACCGACGTCAATGATATAGGTCTGTAGTTCGACGGATTGCTCATACTACCCTTCTTAAACACTGGTGCGACCTGCGCAATTTTCCGATCTGTAGGTACAGATCTATCGGTGAGCGAGCGGTTGTATATGATTGCTAAGTATGGAGCTATTGTGTCAGCATAATCTGAAAGGAACTTAATCGGTATACAATCTGAACCTGAAGACTTGCCCGTATCAAGCGATTTGAGTTGCTTCGCGACTCCTAAGGTATCTACTTCTAAGAAACTCATGCTAGCAGCTGTTCGTGTTTCAAATTCTAGAATATTCCATTCGTCTTCCCTGGTGAAGGAATTTCGGAAAACTGTGCTCAATAACTCTGCTTTAGCGGCACAGTCGTCGGTAACAGTACCATCGGCACTGCGCAGCGAAGGTATTGACTGCGTCTTGCCGCTTGTGTGCTTTACATACGACCAGAATTTCTTCGGATTTTGTACCAAATTTCGAGACAATGTTTCGTTGTGGAACCTATTAAAGGCATTTCGAATTGAAGTCCGTGCCAAATTTCGCGCGTCTGTAAATTTTAGCCAATCTTCGGGATTATCTTAAGCGTAGTGTGCTCATGCACGGGAAGTTAATGTGGTTTTGCGCAGATTGTGCGGTATGTTTAGATGACTCTGAATTCACTGTGTTAAGTGGTGTCCTCTGAGGTGCTGGAAATAGTGGATAGACAGCTGTTTTGGACACGTTGTATATGCAAATAATTTATGTCCTCATTACGTTGGTGAGTTGCTTGCCCTTTGGGTCACGGGTGGTGCTAATTTCATTAATTTCGCAACCGGTCTTCGCAGAGGCTGCGGGAGGAACCGATTCACTGTTGCAAGCAATTACGTAGTCGCGCCCGCCCACCGTAGCGGGTGTTGTTTACTAGCCCGACGCCTTCCTGTACTTGGTGGTGGGAGCATGTTGACTGGTTTCTTACGGCTTGCAGTCTGGGAAACCGTGCCTTTGGTGTACACGTGGAAGACTTGTGTTTTGCTTCCAGTACCTTGGAGTGGCTCTATGTGGGTAATGACGACTTATATTGTTGTTGGCTCAGGCCGAAAGTGGTTCATTTGCTAAAGAGAAGGCGTATATGCATTTCTTTCCCATAATTCTGTAAACATGTTTAGGTGGTTGCGTTTTTTTTTAAGTCAACTGAATTGTTGTTCAGAGGTTACTATGTATGGCCATTAACTTATGCAGACATTTAATAGCAAGGAAGTGTATTGAAATCTGGTTTCAAGTTGTGTTGATTATGTGGGGAAAATTGCCTTGAACAGACATTTAATTAATTAGTAAACAACTGAATGCTATTTGTGAGTTGAAGTTTATTGTGTTCCTAAACATATTAACGATTAGTTGTAGTAGTTCACTTATGCAGTTAGGCGATATACAAGGCCTGTTGTGTTGTTTCCTTTTAAAAGTATTATCATTGTTATTAATAAAGAAGTGTGTTGTAAAAAATAGACAGTGAATGAAGTGCCTCAAATCCCTTTGGTTCACACCTTCCGTCATTCATCCTTGGGTGGTATTAACAAACCGAGAAAGCCCATTTCAACAATGTCATCCTCTCCACCGGCTTCAACACTGAACTGTGGAAGACTACCCACATCCTCTTATTCCTCAAACCCAACAAACTTCCTTCCGTTGCCTCTTCCTATTGTTTCATCTGCCTAACCTCTGTCTTCAGTAAGGTCTTCGAATCCATTACTGTCGTTTCCATCACTAACTTAATCAACGCCGGCCGGAGTGGCCGTGCGGTTCTAGGCACTACAGTCTGGAGCCGAGCGACCGCTATGGTCGCAGGTTCGAATCCTGCCTCGGGCATGGATGTGTGTGATGTCCTTAGGTTAGTTAGGTTTAATTAGTTCTAAGTTCTAGGCGACTGATGACCTCAGAAGTTAAGTCGCATAATGCTCAGAGCCATCTGAACCATTTTTCTTAATCAACGTCACCTCCTACCACTCACCCAGTGGGTCTTCCGATTCCCCTCCTCTGCCGAAGACCAACTCCTTAACCTTGTCCACCTTCTCTCTCTCCAACTTAACTCACATCGCTCCGCCATTTTTGTTTTCTTCGACCTCCAAAATGCTTGCAATTGTGTATGGCATCCCAGTCTTCTCTTTAAACTTCAACCCTACGCCCCGCCTATCAGTTTTGTCTGTCTGATCGCTTCCTTCCTCTCACGCCGTCCTTCCTATGTCACCCATGTCTTTTATCCCACTGCTGGTGTCCCCCAAGGCACCACCCTCTTCCCTCTCCCCTCCGCTCTATGTTCTGTAAATTGTCAATATGCCCAAGCCACCCCCACCTGTACACTTCCTTCAGTATGCTGATGACACCGCTATCAAATGGCTCTGAGCACTATGGGACTTAACTTCTGAGGTCATCAGTCCCCTAGAATTTAGAACTACTTAAACCTAACTAACCTAAGGACATCACACACATCCATGCCAGAGGAACGATTCGAGCCTGCAACCGTAGCGGTCGCGCAGTTCTAGACTGTAGCGCCTAGAACCACTCGGCAACTCCAGCCGGCGACACCGCCTTCCTAGCTGTCTATCCTACCCTTTAATGGTCCCAAAGCATCCTCCAAAACTACCTTGACCAGTTCACCACTTGGTGCAACCAGTGGTTCCTTTGTATCAACCCCTCCACGACCCATCATCACAGACCACACCACCCACTCCTTGCATCTCCATGATTTCTACCTAACCATTTATGGTCATCCCATCCAGCTCACCCTCACCCCGAGATACCTTGGCCTCTCCCTCAACCATCAACTCACCTGGACCCCTCACTTCCAGACCATCTAGCTGAAAACCCACTCCCACCTCTGCCTCCTGAAACTCCCTCATTGGTCCTGTTATGCCAGCATTGTCTGGATCTCCACCACCCCCCCCCCCCCACTCTTCCCACCTTGATAAGGTCCTCCCAATCCTGGAACACCTCACACTGCACTTCCCCTTCCATCATCCACATGACTCCTGTATGACCTCATCCCCTTACCTCCTCCTTTTCCTCTAACATATCTGCATCCTTTCACTGTTAGCAGGCTTTATCCCCCCAGCCCACAGTATCCTCCTTCCTCTCCACCTCTCCACCCCCCCCCATGGCCACACCTCTATTGCTGTATCCCTCCCTCTCTCCACCTCCGCACCCTACATCTCATCAGGACAATTTCCAGCACCTCCTCCTCCCGGGTGATGAACTTCACCATGACGTCTACCCTTCCTACCAACTGTAGTCTGGCCTTGTTCACCCCCCCCCTCCCAAGGACCCCCTCTTTTTCTCTCCCCTCCTTTCCCCATAGTGGTTTTTCCTCCTTCCCCAGTGAGTCTCTGCATCCCGTCCTTGGCTGTTTCCCCTTCCCATCCTTCTGTAACCAGCCCCCTTTTGCGCACTCCCCACCTGTCCCCCCTTCTCTCCCATCCGTCTAGCACAGCCCATCCCCCCTTTCTTCCCATCTCCCTCATATCCATACCCCTGGCAGATCCTCTCAGTCCGTTGTTCGTCGTCAGTGTTGTGTCCAGTGTCGTTCTACAGTGATGTCAAGTGCTGTGATGCTTAATCAAGTGCTGGACTCGTACATAGTGTTGCTGTCCATGATTGTTATGTGCTATGCCACCTGTCGCAACTTTTATGCTCTGGCTATACTTTACCTTGTGTTCTGTTAGTCATCACAATGCGTGGTTTTTTTGTGTACACTTTTTAGATTTTTATCTTCATTTTTACAGTTCCCCATTTTGTATGCTATCTTCCATTATGTTTCCCATTTTTATATGTCTGTTTAGCCATATTTTCTCCCTTTCGTTATTTTAAATGTGTCTCGGCTGAAGAGCGGCGCATATGCTGCTGCCAGCTCATCCTGAATGGGGCACTGAAGTTCAGTTATGAAAAAAAAGTTCATATTAACAGATTTCATGAGTTTCTGTGAACACACATAACCGAAAAATCAATAACAACATTTGCAACACCAATTCCTAGTATTTGTAGGCTTCTGTCACTCCTGCATAAACGCGTATGATGCCTTAATGAATCGTCAACGAAAGACGTTCCGAACTCCACGAAGGCTGCGATACTACCTTCGTTGGTAACCTTGGGGGGAATGGCGAGTTTTTACCATTTAACGACCTTAGCGTGGGACTCGGAAGGGATTCTAATGCACGAATTATTCAAAGGGCTTTCTCTGAGGTCACGGGAATTTTTCTGGTCGGTAGTCTGCCAACTTTATTGCGAGTGTACTGGTGATTAAAATAGTAACACCAGGAAGAAAAGCAAATAACTAAATTTTGTTTCCAGAATGAATTTTCAGTCTGCATCTGAATGTGCGCTAATTTGAAATTTTCTGACGGATTAAATCCGTGTGTCTCTCCAGCAGCCGGACCTCAGACATGTACCAGTAGAGAACTTCTCCATGAAAGGAAGAGGTCTCATGTTCGAGTACCTGTACGGCACACGGATTTAATCTCACAGGAAGTACCGAAGTTGTACGTACTGCGTGCATACGCTGATGAGCCAAAACGTTATGATCACCTATTTATAAGCCTGTTGCTCTCCTTCTGGAACGCAATTCAGCAGTGATTCTGCGTGCCATTGATTCGACAAGTACTTGATAGGTTCCCATAGGTTTTTGGCACCAGATTCCTATTCACAGGTCGTACACTCCCCGTAATATACTGACTGCTCGTTTGTGGGCGCGCAGCTGGGGCTGGATAGTCTCCTAAGTGGGGTTCATCGGATTCAGATATGCCGAATGTGACGGCTGAGACAACGTAAGTTCACTATCATGCTTGTCAAACCACTGCAGCACGATTCTGGCCTTGTGAAATGGACAGTTATCCTGCTCGAATATGCTGTCGCTGTTGTGCCCATTGATGATGTAGTTGAGTCAAAATGGGAACACTTGAGGGGTCCTCTGTTGTGGAACACTGTGTTCAGCACTTCTGCTTACGCCAGTTCTGTACTCTGTCATCAGATCTGCCACAGGACGCCGCTTTAGAGAGCGGGAAAGTCTCTGACCTTTGTGTTCTGCGTTCTGTAGATGCTTAAGACAGCAGCACACGATCAGCTGACCAGCTTCTCGTTTCCAAGATTGACGCTTCCAGGCACTGTGCCACAACAATCTGGCTTGTGTCAAAGCCGATAAAGTCGGCAGATTTCAGCGTTTGCGCCATTTTTTTTTGTCATCAGTCTTCTGCCTGGTTTCATGCGGCCCGCCACGAATTTCTCTCCTGTGCCAACCTCTTCAGCTCAGAATAGCACTTGCAACCTGCGTCCTCAATTATTTGCTGGATGTATTCAAATCTTTGTCTTCCTCTACAGCTTTTGCCCTCTATAGTTCCCTCTAGTACCATGGAAGTCATTCCCTCATGTCTTAGCAGATATCCTGTCATCCGGTCCCTTCTCCTTGTCAGTGTTTTCCACATATTCCTTCCCTCTCCGAATCTGCCCAGAACTTCCTCATTCCTTACCTTATCAGTCCACCTGATTTTCAACATTCCTCTGTTGCACTACATCTCAAATGCTTCTGTTCCGGTTTTCCCACACTCCATGCTTCACTAGCATGTATTGCTGTACTCCAGACGTACGTTCTCCGAAATTTCTTTCTCAAATTAAGGTCTATGTTTGATACTAGTAGACTTCTCTTGGCCAGGAATGCCCGTTGTGCCATATCTAGTCTGCTTTTGATGTCCTCCTTGCTCCTGCCGTCATTGGTTAATTTTCTGCCAAGGTAGCAGAATTCCTTAACTTCATCTACTTCGTGACCATCAATCTCGCTGTTCTCATTTCTACTACTTCTCATTACTTTTGTCTACTTTCGATTTACTCTCAGTCCATACTCTGTACTCATTATACTGTTCATTCCGTTCAGCAGATCATGTAATTACTCTTCACTTTCACTCAAGGTAGCAGTGTCATCAGCGAATCATTGATAGCTTTTCACCTTGAATTTTTATGCAACCCCTGTACCTTTCTCTTAATTCCATTATTGCTTCTTCGATGTACAGATTGAACAGTAGGGACGAAAGGCTACATACTTATCTTATAGCCTTTTTAATATGGGCACTTCGTTCTTGGTGGCCCACTCTTATAATTCCCTCTTGGCGTCTCTTCCTATAGCTTACCCCTAGTTTTTCAGAATTTCGAACATCTTCCACTAGTCTACACTGTCGAATGCTTTTTCCAGGGCGAAAAATCCTATGAAGGTATCTTGATTTTGCTCTAGTCTTGCTTCCAGTATTAACCGCAACGTCAGAATTGCCTCTCTTGTGCCTTTACCTTTCCTAAAGCCAAAATGATCGTCAACTAGCGCATCCTCAATTTTCTTTTCCATTCTTATTACTCTTGTAAGCAACTTAAATCCACGAGCTTTTAAGCTGATTGTGCCATAATTATCGCACTTTTCACCTCCTGCGGTCTTCGGAATTGTGTGAATGATGCTTTTCCGAAAGTCAGATGGTATGTCGCCAGACTCATACATTCAACACACCAACGTGAATAGACGTTTTGTTGCCACTTCCTCCAATGATTTTAGAAAATCTGATGGGATTTTATCTATCCTTTTTGCCTTATTTGATCTTAAGTCCTCAAAAGCTCTTTTAAATTCTGATACTAATACTGGATCCCCTATCTCTTCTAAATCGACTACTGTTTCTTCTTCTATCACAGCAGACAAATCTTCCCCTCATAGCGGCTTTCAATGTATTCTTTCCATCCGTACGCTCTATCCTCTGCATTTTACAGTGGAATTCCAGTTGCACTCGTAATGTTACCACCCTTACTTTTAATGACACCGAGAGTTGTTTTGACTTTCCTGTATGCTGAGTCTGTCCTTCCGACAATCATTTCTTTTTCGATGTCTTCACATTTTTCCTGCAGCCATTTCGTCTTAGCTTCCCTGCACTTCCTATTTCTTTCATTCCTCAGCGACTTGTATTTCTGTATTCCTGAGTTTCCCATAACATTTGTGTACTTCCACCTTTCATCGATCAGTTGAAGTGTTTCCTCTGTTACCCACGGTTTCTTCGCAGTTACCTTCTTTGTACCTATGTTTTCCTTCCCAACTTCTGTGATGGCCCTTTGTAGAGATGTCCATTCCTCTTCAACTGCACTGCCTACTGCGCTATTCCTTATTGCTGTATCTATAGCGTTAGAGAACTTCAAACGTATCTCGTCATTCCTTAGTACTTCCATAACCCACTTCTTTGCGTATTGATTCTTCCTGACGAATGTCTTGAACTTCAGCCTAATCACTACTATATTGTGATCTGAGTCTATGTCTGCTCCTGGGTACACCTTCCAATCCAGTATCTAATTTTGAAGTCACTGTCTGACCGTGATGTAATCTAACTGAAAACGTCCGGTCTCACCCGGCCTTTTCCAGGTAACCTCCTACTCTTGTGATCCTCTTTCATTTCTTGTCCCAAGCCCATATTCTCCAGTAATTTTTTTTTCTATTCCTTCCCCTACAACTGCGTTCCAATCCCCCATGACTATTAGATTTATATGCCCCCTTACATACTTTATTACCTCATACACTTTCTCTATTTCTTCATCTTCAGGTCGGCCGCAGTAGCCGAGCGGTTCTAGGCGATTCAGTCCGGAACCGCGCGACTGCTACGGTCGCAGATTCGAATCCTGCCTCGGGCATGGATGTGTGTGATGTCCTTAGGTTAGTTAGGTTCAAGTAGTTATAAGTTCTAGGGGACTGATGACCTCAGATGTTAAGTCTCATAGTGCGCAGAGCCATTTGAACCATTCATCTTCAGCTTGCGACGTCGGCATGTATACCTGAACTATCGTTGTCGGTGTTGGTGTGCTGTCGATTCTGATAAGAACAACCCTGTCACTGAACTGTTCACAGTAACACACTCTCTGTCCTACCTTCGTATTCATAATGAATCCTACTCTAGTTGTACCATTTTCTGCTTATGTTGATATTACCCAATACTCGTCTAAACAGAAATTCTTGTCTTCATTCCACTTCACTTCACTTCACTGTCCCCTACAATATCTAGATTGAGTCTTTGCATTTCCCTTTCCAGATTTTCTAGTTTCCATAACACCTTCAAGCTTCTGACATTCCACGCCCCCGACTCATAGAACGTTATCCTTTCGCTGATTATTCCATCTTTTTCTCATGGTAACCACCCCTTGGCGGTCCCCTCCCGGAGATCCGAACATGGGACTATTCCGGAATCTTTTGCCAACGGAGAGATCATCATGGCAATTCTTCAATTACAGGCCATATGTCCTGTGGATATACGTTACGTGTCTCTAATGCAGTGGTTTCATCGCCTTTTGCATCCTCATGCCGTTGATCATTGCTGATTCTTCCGCCTTTAGGGGTGGTTTCCCACCCCTACGACAAGAATGCCCTGATCCTCTGTCCGCTCCTCCGCCCTCTTTGACAAGGCCGTTGGCAAAATGAGGGTGACTTCATATGCCTGAATTCTTCGGCCGCCAATGCTGATTATTAATCAAAATGTAAGCAGCGGCGGGATTCGAACCCGGGACCTAAAACGTTTTAAGGTTAAAACAGAAAACCAGACAAGATAAATCCTGGTATGTTTTTTACATGGTAATATTGGAAACAGAATTCTTGTCTGTTTTCTTAGAACTACTGTACCTCGTCCACTACGCAGAATACCACAAACATGCAAATAATCATTCGCATTACGACGGTACTGAACACTACTCACTGTAGCTTGAATAATTAGCTAGAGCCTCCACGTGCTATGGCACGAAAATATATACATTTGTTACCCTCAGCTTAACTGAGTGGCCCAGAGATGTGGCTGGTCTCAACGTTTGGCTTCGTTTTCCGTTTTTAAGCTGAAATAGAGTATAAGAAAACAATGCAAGCAGGTACTGCGGTTAAATTTAATATATTGAGTCACTCACGTTGATTTATAATTTGAACAAGTAGTTTATTTCTACTTTTCCACGAATAGTCTTCAATGTACTGACTGAACACTTTAAATGCGGACTGAGGGGCTTTTACGTAAAGGCGGCCGTTAATAACTGATGCTACAACACTACACTATAATATTCCTATGTAGCGATCACGACAATCGACAGTCTGTTCACAGTTGACAAAATACACCGTTGTTTGCTGTCCTAAACGACTATATTGCGCTCGACATGATCGTTTTTGAACGTCGCTGCATACGTACTTGTCTCCGATCATGGCTATCAATCCAATACGCCCGGCTCTTAGCGTCGCTCAAAACCAACTCCCCTGTCATCAAAGATGTCCGCTCTATGCCCCCTCGAAACGACTGCCTAACTCAAAACAATGTTTGACAAAAAAATTACGAATATTCTAAAACTAGACCAAAAACACATATGATACATTGAAAAATATGTAAATTTTCCTGCAAAAACAATTTAAAATCCAGTTTTTCGTATCTGCTACCGTTTTTTCACAAATAAAGTTCTTGTGGCGTGATTTTGGTTTTCTCACATTTTTTGATACTAAACATAAATAAAAATATGAAAATACATACGTAATTACTCATCTATTTCTTTAAACTTTAGAATGCTGCCGCTAGTTTCGTTTCTTTAAATTTGTTACCAAAATCACAGTTCCTCTCTGTCGAATCCCATATTCCGACCTCTCATTAAAAAATGGTACTTATTCGGCTAAATCGACTATGATAGCTTGTCGCAGCTCTACTAGCCGCATCCGTAAACACTTTGTTCATATTAATCGGCCAAAGCATTGCCGAGATATTAGATTTTGAACTTTCATAGATTTACAGTTTTTAAGATGACAATAACCCTTAAACTATTATATATTTTTGTGGCGCGTCTAGATAATTTAGTTTTACATATTTTTCTGTCCATGAGTGCCAACTCACACCTCCGTGTCACTCTAGTTCTGTTTTTATCAATATTTCTGTGGTATACAAATTTCTCCAAGCGCGCAAAACGGCCAAAGCGCTCCTGCAAAGCGTACGCTCGGGTTTTTCCATGGCCGCGTAAACGCTAGCCGCTCGCCACCACCACGTAGCAACCGCCAGCCACGTGCTCTGCGGCGGGAAACTGTCACTCTAAACTCCCCCACAGCTTGTGCGCTCACAACACTGACAGTTCCTGGCAGATTAAAACTGTGTGCCGGACCAAGACTCGAACTCGGGACCTTTGCCTTTGCTGAGCACCTTGAGTTGTGCTCAGCTGGTGTAGCACATGCCTTCGAAAGGCAAAGGTCCCGAGTTCGAGTCTCGGTCTGGCACAGTTTTAACCTGCCAAGAAGTCTCATGTCAGCGCACACTCCATTGCAGAGTGGAAATTTAATGCTGAGCGCTCACACTGTTATGTTATGAAGATATTACGACACTATGGTCTTACAAAAAATTTGTATACGTAGGTGCCAATTTTCCTATTGGTTACATTATTAGCATAAAGTTATCGCTTACAAATTTATTGTACCTATACTATTACTGACATCCGAATTATCGATTACATCTTATATGCTGTTTTGTTGCAAATGTTGAGTATCTCAAAAAATGAACATATTTACCGAATTTACGAAGTTTAGCAGTTGACCCCAATGGTAGTATTAGTAGTGGTAGTAGTAATGGTTCTTTTATAAGTGGATCACTTTTACAACGGTATGGGTCGTCGTGATGTCCGACTATGTATTAGTTTCAGATATTAAAATGGCTTAATTCCACTTAAACCAGTGACTTCAATTAAGAAACGTGAGCTAGATCGATTAGTATCCTGCCGGCCGGAGTGGCCGAGCGGTTCTAGGCGCCTCAGTCTGGAACTTGGCGACCGCTACGGTCGCAGGTTCGAATCCTGCCTCGGACATGGGTGTGTGTGATGTCCTTAGTTAGTTAGGTTTAAGTAGCTCTAAGTTCTAGAGGACTGATGACCTCAGAAGTTAAGAGTCCCATAGTGCTCGGAGCCATTTAAACCATTTGATATCTGCCTTGTGTAACCGTCGTGGCATTTATCCTGAGGTGATGTTGTAAACCATGGTAGACCCAAATGAGGAGACTGCAGACTGCAGAGGAATGCAGCGTGCTAGATGTACGACAGTCCGATTAGTTCCCATATCCCTCTCGATGTACTGTAAATGAGAAAATATATAATTGTTTGAGTGTATTTCTGCTTGGAAACTGCCGAAACGTATTGTTGGCAGTATCGTATGAAACGATCGATGTTGGTGAAGGAATTACCTGATGACAAAGTGGGGAAAATGTCTTCCGATTTTATTTTATCTTCTTCTGATATGCATTTGGTATCGTTTTCACTGAACTTTCTTTTACGACTTCGTTACACTAACTTCTGGATGGTTGTGTACATGTTAAATACTCATTTCTTGATGTGGCACTAAACATCTCAGCTGCAGGTGTCACTTAGGTAGCAATATGTATACAATTACGCTGGAGAAGTTATTGTCAAAGCAAGGAGCAAACATAAGCTGCCTTGATTTGTAATTAATCATCTGTAATGTTTTCAGCGGAAAAAGGTACGTCGCACTTTACAAAGGAAAACTTTTTTTTTTAGTTTCTAATTTTCTGGAATTTTCTGTCGGACGTATGATAATCTGTCAACCACTATAACTTTTGCACTTCGGCTCCCTGTAATATTCTACAAGTTATTCCCTGATCTCTTAACGCTCTGTCCATGATTGTATCCGTTTTGCTGGTTTGTATTTTCGACACGCTTTCCTCATCCATTGTTCAGAGAACATCTTAATGCCCTGAAAGTTCTCTCATAACAGCTGATAGTTGTACATGTTTGTTGGAACATAAATTCTGTGGGAGGAAAGCTTGATCCGATGTGGGTTGGATCATGTGTCGCAAGTGCAGCAAATGTTCATTAGCAATTAGCCTCTGGCACAGAGCTGTCAGTTCGGTCGGGTGTCGGTTAAGAACACGCCCGCCGACAGACCACCATTAGCTGCGAGCTCGTGTGGAGGGCGCGGTTGATTTATTCGACCGCGGCCAGGTGATGACAAGGGCTGAGCTGGCAGTTAATGAGCAGCGGGCGTCCGGCTCGTGTAGCACACAGGGAGGCAGGAATGCCGCATAAGCCGTCAGCTACAAGCGCCTGGCTTGTCCCTCAGGTCACGGGCGTCGGCAGAGTAACGACACCGTTGCGCGCTACGGGGGCCCAAGTTTCGCCTCAACACAGCTGATAACGCACGTGCGAGGTGTCTACGATACTTGTAATATCACATCACCCGCAAAAGGGGTGTTAGTCCCATTGACACAGTAACAAAATAATAAAAGCTTCAGCATATCCTCGCAGCTCTTTTTTCCATTAGCAGAGAAATTACTTACGGTGACATTTCTCTTTTGTCGGATCTACCGTTCGGAAAAAAGAACTGATGTTCGACAGAGTGCTCCTTGCAATTTAATAGAAAGCAGATGTGGGCTGAGGTTTTAAATCTTGTAGAAAGCAGACGTAATTCAGGAATGTCGAATTATACACATTAGTATCACTTGTGGTCGAATGTAGACAAATTGAGCCACTGGGCCTGATCTGTGATAAAAAACGTCATGTACCTTAAATGATAAACTACGTGTAAAACTGTATCTGAAATTTTAGCCTCAGAAAAATGCTACTTTGTAGCTACGAGTATCCCTGAAATAATTCTTTGATTTCTCTTAGATTGTTCCATCGCCTGAAGTGGGTCCTTGATAGTGTGTGTTGGAAAATAAATCTTGTGTTAACGGCAGCAAATAAATTTTTCCCGTATGACAACAAGATGTGAATGCCGTTGTATAGCGTAAAGTAACCTCAGATGAAAAATGATTTGCATTATAAATTCTGCACAGTAAATTTTTGATTTGTGGTAAGGTCCTATGAGACCAAACTGCTGAGGTTATCGGTCCCTAGGCTTACATGCTACTTAATTTAACTTAAACGAACTTATGCTAAGGACAACATACAAAGCCATGCCCGAGAGAGGACTCGAACCTCCGACGGGGGGTGCCGCGCGAACGGAGGCAGGGCACCCTCGACCCCCCGGCTGCACTGTAAATCCGTCAAACCGCAATAATAACTGTGATAATTATTTGAAATTACGTTCACTCTGCATTTAAATTGGTCTTTCAAATCAGCAATAGGATTGTCGCTATCACCGTCCAAACTATTCCTATTACTTTGTCTACACAAAAAATTGTGTGTCTCTAGCTCTTCGTCTTTCAGTCCGATCCGTTTAGTGTTCTTCTTCGAGGCATACCCAAAACAAATATAGGTTCCGTACTATAAAGGAAGCCGAAGTTGTTCAAAGTGAAGAAACTGAAAATTAGGAACACTTCAAATCATGTGGTGACGGCGACAAAGGAACACAAAATTAGGTCCGTTTATTCGCAGACGAAAGTAAGCGAAAAAAAAAAAAACGATGCTAATAAGCAGCGTTTGTTACCCTCGACAGCTTACTAGATTTCGCTTTCCAGTGCTGACAACATCAACGACGTCGCGGTTGTGGCACTGTAAATGGATGGTATGAATGCGTTACTGCAAACCAACTATCTGCAGCATTTAAAAATGAACGACCTTAGAATGTGATTTAACGAAATGTTACTTTCGTGTGCCATTTCTACCATAGCACCTGATAGTTACACAGATCAGAAGTTGGTAGCGCTACGGTTTTCTATGTTCAAGTACTGGAGATTGTAAGGGGACACGCCCATGAACGGGCTGCATTTTTAGCATTATCTTCATCCTCATAGTGCAACTGATCTAAAAATTAGAGATATCTCAAAGTTCTTACACACAATTAGGGTCATTAGTCAAAGAATTTCCCAAAAAATCATTGAGATATTTATTACATTTTGGTACTGACAACAATATTTATAATAGTATAAAGACGGAATACTATTTCATTGTGGTACCACTGACTGCACAGCTTGGAAAAAGAGTCAGAGTACAGTCAACATTCACATAAGTGTTTTATGTCTCCAGTTTCCTTCCCTGATGCTGATATGTGAAAAAGACAGGTTATTTATTTTACTACAACAAAAATATTTAAAAATGTAGCTCAAATATCACTGACATCATCATCTTGTTATAAATTTTTCAGGAAATTTCAAGCAAGGGAGGAAGAGGAGGTCATTCTAAATATATGTGCCAATTTTTGTGAGAAAAGTGTACCTGAGTGATGAAAATTCAAGTTTTCGGTAAATCGCAAAAGAAGATTTACGGACTTATTAACTTACCACTATGCACGTTTAGAACATTCCAGCTACGTACTCCAGTTGTCCTCCTGTTTCCTTATCCTCCATACTCTTTCTCTTTATTCTTTTCTTTATCCTTGATTCCTTGGTAGCAGCTTCTGCAGCTGTCTCTGCTTCGATTACCTGTCGCTTATAAATAGCAGTTCGGGCTGAAGTCATATTGCTTCCCGTCTGGATGTTTAATTTCTTCATAACATTGATCCTCGAAATTGCACCATCACTGAATGTTATCATTGCATCCTTTACACCAATCGTCAGTACTGTCAGCCCAACAAATGCAGTTTTGGGTATTCTCTCTCATATACAGCTGTTAAAGCTTTCATTTCTAGTCTCAGAGAGACCATGCATACATTTGCTAAGTACATTTTTATTTTCCAGATCGCTATATATAGGCCTAATTACCTCCATTACAGCAAGTGGCAAGGAATGCTTGTGGGTATATTGTATGCCTGTAGCATTGCTCAACCAGTACTTGCACTACGAATCTTCCCCTTTTGGACACAAACCATGCTGTGGGGTTTCATCTGTTGACACTCTGTGAAACCATGTTGCCCAAACAGCTCGTCTCATGTTCTCCAAATCTCTTACATTTCTCCTTATTGCTAGTCCATAATATTGAGTCAAAGAATCAATTTCACCTGCACCACCTATGTGTTTTCTATCTGTTTTTTTCCACTGAAGTCTTTACATAATCTTCACAGCTGAGCTCCCAAGCTTTTCTATCAGTGTGTCCCCATATTGTCTGTCATTAACAACAGTAGTGTGTCCTGTACAGTCTCCATCCCCAAGGCAGCCTACATACCTCACACCACGTCTGACCTCTGACCTCCTAAAATGTTTAGAACTCCTTTCGTTTCCATGTTTTCACTTGGGCCATCAAAGTTCTTTACGCAAACATGGGTGCCAATAAATTTACTTGAACAACCGGGCAGTGCTTTGTTGGACATTCATAATCTAGTATCTTACCAGTTTCAGTAAATGTGGCAGTTACGACCCCATTCAGTGAAATATGACCTATCTTCTGCCAAATTCCATCAAATGCTGCTGCCATGTCTGTATTCTCAGACAACGCTACTGTTCCTTCTGCTGCTCTTATCACTGAATGTTCACTTACACTACATGAAGCATTATGTATTAATTTAGTGTATCTGTCAAACCTCAGTGGAGGTGGAGGAAAATCCATCACTGCACAAAAAGTCTGGGCAGCTCTCATTCCCCTTCCAATACATCGCATTGCATAATCAAGCTGAATATTTACACTATAATTCCGACTATCAGTTACTGGCGATGTCATAGTATCACTGTGCATCTTACACGAGTTTCAGGCAATGACTAACAAACTTTAAATGTCCTCAGAAACGTCAATATTATCTTCACAACTGCAGTACTTACATTTAAGAGCACTCTTCAAAAGTCTTGACAGCATATTTAGGTTCACAATAACATTTCCGTCGTTACTGTTGCTCGGAATACTACTAGGCTTGTTCATATTATATTCAAAAAGCGAAAGCTTACGTCTAGAAGCACTGCCTCTAGACACAGCTTCCGCAGACGACTTTTGTACCAACTGATGTTTGTTATTCGGATGTGTTTGGAACTAGTTGCCGCGAAACTTTCGTTTGGGGCTAAATTTCTTTACTCTCGGCATTTGTAGCACAGGAAACACACACACACACAGAGACAAAACAACACACAATAACTACAAAACCACACGCGTATGAAATTCCGAAATCATATATTGTCTGATCTTTGTTTACATTGGAACCATAGCTTTCTAGACATGCCTGTACTTTGGTTGCGGGAGTCAGTGCCTTCTAGAATACATCTGTATTAACGATTCATACCTAACGACGCAGAAAAAACGGAAGAACAAAATAATGCATAATGTATTCTGACTCACTTCAAACTGACAGATGCGCGTGGCCCCTGTGCAACATTATGTTCAACCTCAATTTTAGAACGAACGGAAAATGATAATTCCCATAAACCATACATATCTGAAATCAGCATGAAATGCTCTTTTCTATAGACGAATAAAATGTTTTTCAAAATTTTTGGTCATTTTCACGAGCATGTCCCCCTAAAGCGTGATAGAGATATTATCGTAAGAGTAACGAATTGGAAAGCGTCTACTTCCTTTTATCACTCTTAACAGCTATGTACACACATGATTTTTTTTTCTTTGTGCACATCCATGGCAAAGTACTTTCGAATTAGATGAGTTCCATTTTTCTCCTCCTATAATTAATATTAAAAATTGGTACTTCAATTTTCATGTTCACATATTAATATTATAACACTGTCACATGAGATACGCAGAAATAAAACACGACTAATAAATTGTACATGTAGACGACATTATTTATTTTATACAACGTCCGA
Organism: Schistocerca piceifrons; assembly: GCF_021461385.2. NCBI lineage: Eukaryota > Metazoa > Arthropoda > Insecta > Orthoptera > Acrididae > Schistocerca > Schistocerca piceifrons. The sequence continues at coordinate 671,969,185 of NC_060139.1, forward strand.
TTATAATACTAAATTCGGGAATCTCCATCAGATATCAGATGTACCTTTTCATCAGATTTAAGTGGATGTGAGTGCTCCAGGAGCATTTACAAATTCCTAGTAGGATCAAAAATGCGTGATTTCACTTATTGCTTCGCCTTTCTCCGCAACCACTGCGTCATATGATGGTGCATTGTGGCCTTACGCTTCCACAACACCACCCACTCAGGATGGTTTATTGCAGCTTTGCTCACCTACAAATGCAGGAAACAAATTACCGTATGGTTCTTCACTTTATCAGTTTGCTGCACCATTTACCTTTGGCTCTTTCAGCAGCGTGTTAGAGTACTGTGATGCAGGGATATCAGTGTCTGCCAGAATTACAGACATGTACCTGTAAACAAATAAGGTTATGCAGGTGATAAAGCGCTATGGCTGCTCATAGCAAGTTACTGCGTTGTTACAATGCACACGCTTAAACATACTTTTTGGGTTGCGTACCTTTTTTTTTCCTTTCTGTAGCCAGTATACTGCCAGCTATGAAGTTTCTTACCTGAATGTTAATATTCAAGGCAGAGCCATATATAACATACATTTTTCGTCCTCACGGCTCTTCAGCTATTTTCAATTCGGCATAAGCTGTCTTCCCTGGAGGCAATGCTGCAGATCTTCACAAGCCTCAGGGATGGAGACCGTTACTTTATCCTTCTGCATATTTCCTTTCCACCAAAGGCAAACGCTCAGAGAGCCGGCTCAGAATATTTCGGATTAGGCCCTGAATCGCTCCTGACGATAACAGTACCCACTCTGCCTGAAGGGGACTGTTCCCTCCGGCACTGTGCAGCGGGGTGTTTCCGAGTTTACTGCCGCTGTCGCGCTTCGTTGTCCGTGTAACCTCGTGTTCCGCGCCTTGCGGTGATTCAGGCCTGCAGCTCCTGACACAGTTTGCTAGCAACACACCGCAACACGCACACCCACCCACCCACACCCACGCACACACACACACACACACACACACACACACACACACACACAGAGAGAGAGAGAGAGAGAGAGAGAGATCGTCTGCTCTGAATTTTATGTAGACATGGCCAGAGATGAAGAGTAAAAACAAATATTCTCTTCCACAAACGCGGTGTTGTCATACTGTTATCATACATATAAGATCTATCCATCTGTCTGGTTCCCACAAACGCGATTTCAGATTTTTCAAGTTATGTGTCGAATTGATCACGCTTATACTACTTGTAATTAGTAGTAAAATCATGTCCTTCACTCATCTGCAAAATTTAAGGACTATACAGAAAAAATAACATAACTTATTAGCTACTTGGTGGAAATGAAAGTGCAGGAGCATATTGCCGGTGGGCTCCCAGTCGTGCACTGCAAGTTGGACGACACCTGACATGAGGTCAGCTTGACTGTGAACCAAATGAGGGTGGTCCCACAACGCGAGGCATCTAAAGAAATGGGAAAAGACGGTGTGTGAATCAGCGAGGAGCTACGGTGTACTGTGGTGGTGTTCTTTGGTGGTGTTCTTCATTACAACATGGCCCAGAGACAATTTTTGGATGACTTCACACGGGGAAGTATCACCGGCACACTGAAAGAAGGAAGAAATGAGACAATTGCAGCTAAGTAGTTTGGTATTGCTCACAGCATTGTTTCGCATGCAAGGGGGAATGCTCCGAACCACAACCACTGCTACCCAAAGAAGAGGAGGTGGTCGATCAGTGTCAACTAATGCAGCATGTGACCGCCACATTGTGCGACAGACAAGAAGGGACCCACGTCAAACAGCACAGCAACTGCAAACACATTTAACACGGCCATGAGGCAGCCAATCTCGTGCTGCTCAGTGGCACAGTGACGGCATGGGTGTGCTTTCTTTGCCCAGCGATCCGTACAATGGCGGCGACGTTTGCGATGTTGCCAAGAGTATAGCGGCTGCACCAACGAGGAGTGCATGCATGAAATGCATTGCAGTTGCGAATACAGACAGTCATCAGCTGTATAACAGAATGGATTTCCCGCTTATCGCGAGCGGTCGCCTTACCGTCAAATTATCCGAGCACGCTCCACGGCCAGACCCAAACTATGAGGCGTCAACCATGTGTCTACAGCCTGCGCTCATTATGTTTATTCCCATACAGGGGAGAATTAACTGTTGCTGTGCATGTGTTGTTCAGAATTACGATAATGTTCCCTTGGACATGCATGCACGTTGTCCAATATGATCGTTTTGGCGGGCCTTGTGCTATGGCGTAGGGACGCGTGATGTCACAAGGGCGTTCTGAGCCACCAGTCTCGAACATTGTACACTCACCGGTCAATGTTATTATGACTCTGTACTCCCTCCCCATGTGCGTCTTTTCAGGAGCGCATTTGGCCCTAAAATATTTTTATGAATGACAGCACGCGACTGTGCCGGACAGCGCAGGTGGAGGAGGACTTGGAACGAGGGCATGTTCGACGAATAGCTGCCCTGTCCGTCCCCCCGACTTAAATCCCTTCGAGCTCGTGTGTAAGGCGTTGGGGAGAGCATTGCAGCACGCCCACACGCACCAACGACCATCCTGCGTCTGTCAGCCGCACTAGCGGAACGCCATACCAGATGAACTCCTTATCAGCCTTGTGGCCAGAAAGTTGCAGAGCATGTATTGCTGTCCGTGGTGAACGCACACCCTATTAAATACCCTGTCCCGCCTTTTGTAATGTCCAGGACACCATGAATCGCGGTGACTTCAGTGTAATTATTATCGTTGAACGAAAGTATCACTTTTATTCGTGTCATTCCGTATTTCTTTCAGTCATCTTCTGTACTATACTTTTGCAATTCTTTCTACGCGTGGTCCAAGTTTCAACGATTTATGTTACTTGGCAGTGATATCATGCGAACTTTACTTTTGTCGCGAAACTTTGTACCACGGTCTACTGTAAGATATGGAGACAGCATCTGCAGCTGCCAGACCTGCTGGTTTTAAACGGAACTTTACAAATTCACTTCTTGGACAAAAATTAAAGATCTACCTATCTACTCCCTATAATAGAAAAACATTTCGCTATTGGCGGGAATTAAGTTTTCAGTGTTACAATACAAAGTTTGAAAGGTAAATTTGTTTATCTGCGTAAACATTCAGTTATTATTTTTATTATATTGTTAATACGTATTTAACGCATGAAGTAACATACTATTTCATCTGCCGTATCTGGTGACAGTTATCAGGGAATTCATTCTTTTGAAAATTATTGCAGTAAAAGACAATCTCTGAGCTAATGGATAAGGATGCAGGATTCTTTTCTACCGTGATCAACAATAGTATTTAATTATCGTCTCATGCAACTAGCGTCCCAGAAAAGTGAATCACGTATCACGTTATAATTAGTTTTTGAAAGTATTTTAAAATTAGCAGTTCTGTTATTCTCTTGTTTTTCACTGATTAATGACACAGAACTGGTAGGAATGCAATAACAACACCAAACGCGAAAGTATTCTGTAGCACAATTACTGTTTTATTACCCCACATATAAAAAGTAGCTCTCAGTTGCGTCAACTGTGAGCTATCAGGAACCCAGACAAAATGAGGATATTGCAACTGCCGTAACAAAATCCACAAGTACCAGAAAAATGAATGCATGTAGGCCTAAGTGTGTATGTTCCACATATCGTCCTAAACCACTGGACCGATTTCAGTCCGTCTTGGTACACATACCCCTTATTGTGAGGCAACAATCGCTATGGGGGTAAGAACTACCTACCTATCATAATTGAGGAGATATGACGTCATAAACAATGAGATGCGTGAAAAATTGCCGCATTAATCAACACTTTTAAATTTATTACTTCTATGCAACTATCGCAATATATTTCGCAGACATTATCCACGTGTACCCGTAAATGCACCTACAAAATTATATTATGGTACCTCACATAGGCCAGAAGATATAAAGACTGAGATGTGTGGAAAATGCCGTATCATGCACGAAGTTTTAACATTTATTGTTTATACAAAGATGCACCTACAGTCGAGTAAACTTAAGGAAATCCCTGACACCTGACAGCACTTTTCACAGCTTTCAACTGCTAAGCGCAAATGGCTGTAGGCGAAAACAATAGCCGTAATAGCCATGTGTAGAGCTATGAAGAGGCTTCACTGTAGGGACATTTACAAAAGAATGGGATACTGTACTTACGTATTTGTACATACGTGTATTTCTTTGTACGACTGTTTCATGATTTCGAAGGTGTTTTCATGAATATGAGAACATGAATTTTTTTCCATGCGTACTACAAAAAACAATTTTTGCTTTCTTTTCTAACAGAGAATTGACAAAATGAATACCGAGGCAATGCTAGGTTTGTTAGCTAATATGTAATATTTCTTAGTGACCTACGAGTCATGTTAGCATGTGGCAAGGATACATGTGCCGCATCATGAGACTTTGGGCTGTTACTAGTCTCTGACCAAAACAAGACGTAAATCGAATTTTCTGTCGTTTTACTAACATTCCGAACTATCGTTTGTTACAGTATGTAAATGTACTTTTACACGCGGAATTGTGGTACGGAAACAAGCTTCCTTATTAACACATTTTCGGTAATTTATTTAACGGAGAGAATGCGTACTTCTGTTCTGTAAGCTGGCAGCTAAAACGAATTTTTGAACACTAAACGGGCGAATAAAACTTCTTTTCCTAATCGGTACGTGACTGTATGGGTATGTTAGACAAAGTCGGGTTCAATACTGTTAAAATTAATCATATTGATTGTGTGATCAGTTGACCGGCAGTTTCATTTTACTACGTGGTACATAGGCCACGGATATTGGGCAGTGTAATTCTAAGGAAATCTTAAAGCTGGCACTAAACGACATGTCTTTTCTCGCGGAACATGTACAGTTGTTTTACAAACAATTACACTTGACGACGGCGGACACATAGTTCCACAAACCAGCGGTTAATAATTTATATATATTTTCGTATCTGCATCAGAAGGTTCCAAGAGTGCTGTTCCAAATAGGTCTTTTGTTACAACCAGTAACACCGGCGCTTAAAAGTCTGTGCTACGTTTCGAAAAATTGTTTGAAGCATACATCGTTAACACGGCGTGTATTTGTGTAATTTTAACATACACGAATTTTCTTCCTACTACAAATTTTGTGCCTTTACTGTTCATTTGTTGCACCAAATAAACAATCTGTGCGTCCGCAGAGTATCAGAGAAAGGGAATGCCGTACAACGACAAACTAAAGTCGTTGGAACTTATCGCATTACATAGCAGGTCAATGCCTCTTACTTCGGTGATACATTCGAGGAATAATTTCAGTGTAGCGCCTGAAGGATTTCATATTTTCGTCTGTTGACAGGTACAGTATCTAATATCACACTTTTATTGGTACCCGAACAGAAGAATCAATGCTTTGCATTCAGTCTTTGGACCATGGATAGCACTGGAAGTTATCAGTCGAGTTCTGCATTACAGGAAATCCTCTTCGAGAATGGTTACCTCCACTGGTTACGAATTTATGGAGAATCTTCAGTCTGCCGTTTGCTTTTTCTTGTTTGATAGCAACACTTGTGTTAATTTCACTACTATTTGCACTCCTGTAAAGGTCTCGGACTCTGCTAGGGTCAGCTAATTAAGGACCATGCTCCATATGCTATTTTCCATTTACTTATACTTTAATTTTCTTACCGGATTCTGTTCCTGTCACCAGAGACTTCAGTAGCCAAACTCAGGACGGAGAGCGGGTTATCCTTTGAGTTGTCTAAGCACCTTTCTCTAAAGCACACGACAACGACATCGTGCCAATCTTAGGAAAAATAAAAACTGGAAAAATTCCAGATTCGGAAACCCCTCGTTTGGAACGTAGTAAGCTTTCTGAGCAATAGGAAGACAATCATTTTGCAACACGGGTCTACAGTGGGACAGAGAGAAACTAGCAGGGATCGATCTTGGCTCCCTCACTATTCAGTCTCTATACTGCAGACCTTCATGACCTCTCTGCCAGTGACCTCAAAATATTACAATACGCAGACGACGTATGCATATATATCTGAAGATAGTGCTCTTCAGCTCTGTCATCTCAAAACGCACACCGCCCTCATACGCCTACAGATAGGGCTTCGAAATCTTTGATAACAAGTCTATTATTATGATCATTACTCGCAACAATATTCTACTTGCCCTAACAATGCAAATGAGACAATACACTTCTCCAGTTGCGAAAACAGCTCGCAAGGAACCCCTTGGATGCGAAGTTGCAAAAGGCCGATGATGCTTAAGGCATTCGAAGCCTCATACATTGTCTACCATGTGAAACCTACAATTATGAATAGAGGGATATAAGGCGAAAGGTTAGGGTAGATGTACCACCATCTTTCATTTCCTGTTACTACCTTGTTGATATAAATACCTCTGAATCAGGTCGGCCTTTGCAATCACAATTTCAGTTAACTGGAACACAGATTGAGGAAGATGTCGAGAAGGTCTTCGAAGACGTTTGGCAGGGAGGTCGGCTATAACCCAACCATATAAGTACTACGTGAGAACAGGGGGGTCCGGTCACAGCATAAAAGAAACACGTTAGCGCTCTGGCTCAGGAAACACCTTCGGCTCACACAGTGTAAAATAAATATTAACAAACAACCAAGACCAGTATCGACTCAGGAAAAGCAAAAAACAGCTACAATTCAAGGAACAAACGTGATGAAATAGATCAGCTAAGAAATAGCAGTGATCGCAACAGACATATAGGTATCAGTAAGAAAATAATGGTTAAGACCTCAAAATCGAAAACTTAACTGAAGTTCACGAATCGAAGCTGAAGCTTGCCGGTTCCAAAGGGGCCCAGAATTCACCACAGTCAAACTTACTTCAACTGATCGGTGTATAATGTCCAGGAGTTGGTTGGCGAGGCTACGCACGAAGACAGCACTCAGTCAGCCACGCATTCAAATCAGCCCACGAATATGCCCAGCAACCATTCGCCCAACTCCGTGCCCAAGACGTTCGCCCTACTCGCCGAGTGGGCCTCTCACATCATTCCACAGCTCAACATGCCACAACACGCCCCGTCCCCATCGACAACCTCGAGCAAAGACCTGAAACTAGAGGGACATAACACGACGGGTCGAACTAGTGGCGCTAGCAAATCGTAAGGCGACGCCAGCAACCCCACCACGGTTCACCACGCAACCATAATATTGCATGCTAAAGGTAATATGGGATGGGACTGGAGGTATCCAATGGCGTGGTTAGCATGAGGTTACGGATCATAAGTGAACTGCTTAGACGACGAGTAACTCGCAACAGTGCTACAGTGATGATGGTGTTAACACACAGAACATCAATGGCAACGACAAAGAAGGGAAACACGTCATTATGTCTACAACAAAGTTTGTAGAAGTTGACATTTCGCAGAGTGAGAAAGAAGTTTCATATTAAATATTGGCGTTTCAGCAAGATGCGGCAGTGGAATGTGTGGTGTCTTATGCGCTCGACAGTGTGGAAAATGTATGTTGTGGGTTGGCGGGAGAGCCAACACCGTTTTACTAGAGGAAGCCGAAAGGCACGCGTTTTAGCTCACGGAGGCTGACGTGAGGTCTGGAACAGGACAAGGAAATTAGAATTTAGAAAAAACGGACGTAGCTGTTGGAATACTTAACTTTAATCCATTAATGGTGAACATCGGTCTTGACGGTACATTATTACAGTATCAATAGTAACTGGTACTGGCGCCTTGCTAGGTCGTAGCAAATGACGTAGCTGAAGGCTATGCTAACTATCGTCTCGACAAATGAGAGCGTATTTTGTCAGTGAACCATCGCTAGCAAAGTCGGTTGTACAACCGGGTCGAGTGCTAGGAAAACTCTCTAGACCTGCCGTGTGGCGGCGCTCGGTCTGCAATCACTGACAGTGGTGACACGCGGGTCCGACGTATACTAACGGACCGCGGCCGATTTAAAGGCTACCACCTAGCAAGTGTGGTGTCTGGCGGTGACACCACAATGTATGTGAGGAGTACAATGATGACTGAGCCGTAAGTGGCTCGCATTCTTGCCGTTCATAACGTGGCGTCTTGTAATAGCGGTAGTGGCGTCAAATTTCCTTCTTGTGTTAATGGCAGCCGGCCGGTGTGACCGTGCGTTCTAGGCGCTTCAGTCTGGAACCGCGTGACCGCTACGGTCGCAGGTTCGTATCCTGCCTCGGGCATGGATGTGTGTGATGTCCTTAGGTTAGTTAGGTTTAAGTAGTTCTAGGTTCTAGGGGACTGATGACCATAGATGTTAAGTCCCATAGTGCTCAGAACCATTTGAACCATTTGTTAATGGCACCACTGAATTGGCTACTATTGTTTGCCCACGAGGGGCAGCAGCAGCGGTTATCGATAGCCAGCACTGTGGTACTATCTTTGGTGCCACAGCTAGTATTTCCGGGTCTTCATGTGTGTCAGGCAGTTCGGCTTCGGACAGCGCAGCAAGGAAGTTCGCTGCGCGGGGGCAGGCCAGGACCGCTGCCGGCGTGCAGGCACTGTGGACTGAGGGGCTGTAGCTGACGACCGAACACACGATGTGTGAAGTTGAGTGAACCTTGTCCAGTAGTGAAACCTCTACTGTATGTGATCTCACTGTTGTTTCCGTGTTGCTGCCCCCAGGGTCGGTTAGACCAACCGCAACTGGAGTCTGTCAGGTTGGCAGAAGCTGTTAGCCACCTTCTACTGCTTGATGTTAGTTTTTATTTAGTGTTATTATTGCTAAAGTGCAACCAGTGGTAGCTTACTGTCTACTGGCCGCCAATGCCCCAGTTACCTGCCTTGGAGGTTAGCGTATTTTGTGGCAGTGTACTTTTCCTTGTCTTGCCGATGGTATCCGGCATGGCGTGTAATTTGACAGCTTCCTTGATTGGGGCACGGATAATGAAGTGGCTCTGAGCACTATGAGACTTATGTGCTGAGGTCATCAGTCCCCTAGAACTTAGAACTACTTAAACCTAACTAACCTAAGGACATCACATACATCCATGCCCGAGGCAGGATTCGAACCTGCGACCGTAGCGGTCGCGCATGGATAATTATTTTCCTTGTCTACCTGGGTTATAGTGGTTCCTTCTGCCTTATGGTGTGCCGGCCGGAGTGGCCGAGCGGTTCTAGGCTCTACAGTCTGGAACCGCGCGGCCGCTACGATCGCAGGTTCCAGTCCTGCCTCGGCCATGGATGCCTGTGATTTACTTAGGTTAGTTAGGTTTAAGTAGTTCTAAGTTCTAGGGGAACTGATGACCTCAGAAGTTAAGTCCCATAGTGCTCAGAGCCTTATGGTGTTTTAAAAACCGGATTTTGGAGTCGCAGTGCTATCTGTTACTTCGCTCTCGCCTGAATTATTACATTGTTGTACTGGTTATCTGGCGTTAGGCGGGTTTGCTAAGAAGGTTGATCGGCGTTTAAACCGTCTCTAGTTTGAGCTGCCCTCCTTAGGTGAACATTACTCTTGGCTGTCTGGCTCACCGCTTACACAGCTGTAGTCACCTTCCTCAGGTCGATCCCGGGAGCACTGTCTGTGGATCACTCCATCTTACTTGGTCAAATTGTTATAATCGTTTAAAATTTACCCTAATGTTTTAACGTGTAATAGCCTTCGTCGCTTGTAATTCAGGCCTTCATCCGTCGTGTATTGTGAAATTGCTTGTGGCCTTCAGCCGCCAAATAATTTTGAATCTTTTCTTAATTAAGCTCTCAGGCGGTAATTGTTTGTAACATTGCTTCTAGCTTCCAGCCGACAAATAATTTTCAATTCTGTCTTTTTAAGGCCTTCAGCCGTCACTATAGCTTGTCACAGTTTAAGATTGTTTAAAAAGGTTTTAGTATTTTTTACGTGTAATTGCCGCCCTCACTTGTAATTCATGCCTACAGCTGTTGAGTGTTCTGAAGTTGCTTGTGGCCTTCAGCCGACAAATAATTTTGAATTCTTTCTTAGTTAGGCCTTCAGCCATCAGAGTAGTAAATTCCTTTAAAATGACTGTTGAAAGTTATTTCTTCAAATAAAGAATATGTGTTTACTGTAGCCAACGGTAGCTGATTACGGCCCCATCCACAATCGTTGCCTTATCCTGCCTCTCCCTGACTACCAGATTACAAGGACGATAGGTGCTTAACAAGCGAAACTTATATTGAAACAGGTGTCGAGCCCTGTAGTTCTTCATCTTTGTGGGACAGAGAGCCAGTTTCTCTAGTGAAACGTTGTATAAGGAAAGTGTTCTGAACATATTTACCTACATGGAGCATCATCCATAGCATAGTAGAAAGGAGTTACTAACGGCTTTCGATTAAGCCCACAGCGATATGACCATGTAGTCCAAAAGAAAAACTACGAATCTTCAAGGGAGGACGAGGCGCGCTTGTTACAAAAACTAGTGTGTGCGCATTTCAAGAATACTCGATACCATTTACAGAACGTGTACGATAGCGATCTACAACGTTATGCACATCAAATGGCGCGCAATAGGCACTGAATTGTCAAAGAAACTGATGTAGACACTTATGTAGACATGCGTATTCAAATACTGAAACATGTAAACATTTAGAATACGGCGCTGCGTTCGGCAACACCTTCATAAGACAAGTGCCTGGCGCAGGTCTTAGATCGGTTACTGTTGCTACAGTGGCAGGTTATCAAGATTTAAGTTAGTTTCAATGTGGTGTTACAGCCGGAGCACGAGCGATGGGACGCAGTATGATGAAGTGGGGATTTTCCCGTACGACTATTTCACGAGTGTGCCGTGAATATCACGAATCCGGTAAACCATCAAATCTCCGACATCGTTGCGGGTGAAAAAAGATCTTGCAAGAGCAGTACCAACGACGACTGAAGAGAATCGTTCAACGTGACGGAAGGGCAACCCTACCGCAAACTGCTGCAGATTTCTATGCTGGGTCATCAACAAGTGTCAGCGTGGGAACTATTCAACGAAACACCATCGGTATGGGCTTTCGAAGCCGAAGGCCAACTCATGTACACTTGATGACTGCACGGCACAAAGCTTTACGTGTCGCCTCGGCCCGTTAACATCGACATTGATGTGTTTATGGCTGAAAATATGTCGCCTGGTCGGACAAGTCTGCTTTCAAATTGTATCGAGCGGATGGACGTGTACGGGTATGGAGAGAGCCCCTAGAATCCATGGACGCTGCATGTCAGCAAGGGACTGTTCACGCTGGTGGAGGCTCAGTAATGGTGTGAGGCTTGTGTAGCTGGTCCGATACGGGACCCCTGGTGCGCCCAGGTACGACTCTGACAGGTGACACGTGTGTAAGCATCATGTCTGATAACCTGCATCCGTTCATGTCCATTGTGCACTCCGACGGACATGGGCAATGCCAGCAGGACAATGCGACAGGCCACACGTCCAGAATTGCTATAGAGTTGCTCCAGGGACACTATTCTGTGTTTAAACACTTCCGATGGCCACCAGATTCCCCAGACATGAACATTATTGAGCATATCTGGGATGTCTTGCAACGTGCTCTTCAGAAGAGATGTCCATCCCCTCGTGCTCTCGCGGATTTATGGACAGCCATGTAGGATTCATGGTGTCAGTTCCTTTCAGTGATATGCCAGACATTGGTCGAGTCCATCCCACATCCGAAAAATGTTCAGATGTGTGTGAAATCTTATGGTACTTAACTGCTAAGGTCAACAGTCCCTAAGCTTACACACTACTTAAACTAAATTATCCTAAGGACAAACACACACACACATGACCGAGGGAGGACGCGAACCTCTGCTGGGACCAGCCGCATTCAACATCCTGTTGCTTCTGCGTGCTCTCGGGGACCCTACACGATATTAGGCAGGTGTACCAGTTTCTTTGGTTCTTCAGTGTAGATTACAGTGATTTCAAGGGAAGCAGTGGATGGTTGAGTAACTTCAAATAGTGCTCCAAAATCGGAAGACGTAAGATAACGAAATTTCAGACAAAGCATCAACTTGACATTGAACAGCAAACTGCCGAATCGGCCCGAAAATTTATAGATGAGATAGACAAACTTATCCCATTTTTCAGTAAGGAATTTGTTTTCAACGTCGACTAATCGGGATTTGAGGAGGAAACGCATGTGAAAGGAACCCTGTAAATTAGAGGTACCAAGGGTGTTGTATCAAAATCAGCTAACATCAGTGCCTTAAGGGATTCATATACAACTTCTCTGACTGTTAATATAGATGTTAAATCAACTAGAAAATTATTTATTGTGCTGCAAGAAGTTGGAGGTGCTCTGTCCACCACATGGAACCATTGGGGAAATTCATCCCACTCTTGTTTCCCTTCAAGACGAATAAATAAATAAATTCAGCCTCTGGATGTTTGATTTTTCCGTGCGTATAAAACGATATTACGGCACTGCCTACAACTACACCTTAAAGGATAGCCAGTTTTATGACAGTCTCTACAACAGACTGTTCCCGTCACAGTACTATGATTGTATGTGCATTCTTCAATAGTGGGTACCTAACTGAAAGTCCTGCATGGTTTGTAACTCCCAAGAAGTTGGCCTTCGATCTTGATGGTGTGAATCTTTGTGACCACTGTGGTGCGCTTTTTTGCATTCAGTGTTCATGGTGCAAGTTAATGGTTTGTTTTGAACATTTCTTGAATGCCGACGATGTCCATTTTGTTAATACATACTTCCCATAGCAGGTTGATCTCTGAGCCTCCTTAAGCTCATGGTGAGTCATTAGCAGCTAATATTTTCCTGTCATAGTTGTAGACACAATATTTTGAAATGTGCCTTACTAAAGATTGAACTTCCGCCTTCACACTCATGAGATCCCTTGTCCGTGTCTCACGATAATTATCCATGGTAAACTAAGATGGACTCCTCATGCCCGATATATCATTACCGGGTGTGAAAATGCCTCCAATTTTATCGGAGCTACGACTGGAAATATGTTGGGGCGCTGAACGGCGGACAGCGAAGGAGACACACACTCACTCACTCACACACACACACACACACACACACACACACACACACACCACGTTGAGGTTAGCACCACCGTTTCCTTCACTACGAGCTCGAACAATCCGGTGTCCCACATTACTGATGTCAATAGAATCATCACAAATACACAACTTTCATTCTCCTATGGATTTCAACTGCACGCGCGTTTTCTGCTGTTGGAAAATCGATACAGAACGCTGTTTCTCACTCACAGACGTAGTTACGTTACACATCGCCATATTACACTCTAGAATTCGGATCGCTTTTGTGGCAGATGGTTGCAACTTCCGTGAATGAAGCGGAAAAATCGACCAATTAATATGCATGACATTTAATACCTCAGTCCTTAGTGAGAACATAATAAAAAATTCGGAGGCATTTCTTTCCAACATGCGCTCCTAAATTGAAGACAATGAGAAATTGTTGCAGGACAACAATGACATGGATGTTGTTACTTACAGAAAATCAGCATTTTACAGTTTGTTAATGACACAACAGTTGCCAAAAGTAACAGGAACTGAGCCGGCCGCGGTGGCCGTGCGGTTCTAGGCGCTCCAGTCCGGAGCCTCGCTGTTGCTACGGTCGCAGGTTCGAATCCTGCCACGGGCATGGGTGTATGTGATGTCCTTAGGTTAGTTAGGTTTAAGTAGTTCTAAGTTCTAGGGGACTGATGACCACAGCAGTTGAGTCCCATAGTGCTCAGAGCCATTTGCACCATTTTAACAGGAACTGAGTCGGTTAGGGAAATGAAATATGTGTTAGCTGTAGGCCACGGTATGCAGGCATATTAAAAGAATACAAAGCTATTGAAGTGCAGGGTAGGTGGACGTCCTGGATGATTAACGCTTTTATTTGGGCAACAGACCCTTGAAAAGATACACCAGTTCTGGTGTCTTATAAGTATGAGAGACAGGGGTGGAGGATACCACAATGACATGGCGGCAAAGATTGTGCAAACCAAAAGGGCTTTACCTAAGCAGCTGATAATATCCAAAGTCGCAAACCTTGAGGCCAGAGAAAGATCCGTGAAAATCTGTGTTTCAAATGTAGGTCTTATGAGAAAGGCACAGCGAAAAAGAGGGAAATGAAAAGATTAGAAACCTTTGAAACGTGTTTTTGTAAGAGAATCTTAAACTTCCGATGGATTGATAAAGTGGAAAACGAAATTGTCTTACAACGACGAGGAAAATTGCCTGATATATAATGGTATGAAACGGTGCGTGAGAAAGATTGGTTACTTACGTACCACATGAGTCGTAGCTGAAGACTGTAGATGAAGGGGATGTGACGAGGAAGAATTGAGGACAAAGGATACAGTGGGTAATAAACTTGGAGGTATTATAGTAGGTATCTTGAGGAATAAATTGAGGATTGTTACGTACTTTCGGAAGCGTTATCGAACGACGATACACCAAGTTGGTCTATAGAGTCAACTCCGGCTGCTAACACACCACTACGGTAGCAAAAGCGAGTTTTTACGCTCTCCGTCAGGCACCCACGCCCTTGGTGGCCTCTGCATTATTGTTATGACGCGAATGGACGGTTTCGACGCCATCTAATGGTTTGAATACCGTCACACCCATTGCGGGAATTTCAGCTTGTGTTACGTCAACATGGAAACTTAGATTTGCCTGAAGGATTAGTTGCACTACATTTAGTTACCCTCATAAGTAGAGGGCTACGTGGGTAGTGGAAATGAGGAGCTGCTTCCGCACTGCATCTGCAAATGCCTTACTCGCGTTAGCAAGTATTTTACCCGCATCAGCATTCACGAATATCAAAATTTTGTGGACTACTTTATTCCGTTCGGTAAGCAAGGGCAGTGACGGCTAGATTGCCACTACCATAAGCCTTCGTCAGTTGAATTTGATATCGTAATTTACATCCCGTTCACTAAGAACCTATAGGCCGAACGTGACTAGATTTTTAATGCAGCATAGCGCGCCCGTTAACTGAAGCTTTCGTTAACTTACAACTACCCCCCGTAATTTATGAAACGGATTTTATGAATTTTATTTAATATACTTTTGTAGCTTTAGGAAGTCAAATGAAGTTGTGTTGTCATCACACCTTGCATACTGATAAATGCTACTCCTAAGTTGGTGTATCACATACAGGTTAATATATCGTAATGTTAAATCATGTCAACGTGCATTGTGTACATGAAAATGTAAGTAGGTAGATTCACTGATTATTTTCGGAGTATTATTTTTATCGTACGTGACACAAACAGGAGTCAACCGTGAAGGGAAAAAAAAATGAAATGTGCGTATGGTATGGCATCGTTGACCGGGAGGCCCCATCCGGGAAAGAATTGGGTCTCCATGTGCAAGTTTTATTTCAGTCGACGCCACATGGGGCGACTTGCGCGTAGGTGATTAGGATGAAATGATGATGAGGACAACACAACACCCAGACCCATAGCGGAGAAAATCTCCAACCCGGCCGGAAATCGAACCCGGGCCCCTTGCATGGGAGGCGATCTCGTTACCACTCAGCTAAGCAAGCGGACCGTGAAGCAAAAGTTTCCAATGGATGGAGTTTCATCGGAGGGTCATGTGACAACGTACGTCATTCTGTATGTGATCGCTGTTAGGGGAGCGAATAAAGAATAGCTCACACTAACACAGCTGCTTGTACTACGGAATTGGGATATACAGGGACTGGCCAAGACAAGGAAAACTACCACGTTACCACGCTTAATACGGTAAAGGAAAACAGTTGGCATTCAAAAAAAGGTTACAGTCGCCTTTCTCTTGGTGAATACAGGTCCTGCGTGGTTCTGAAGGGAATCTTATACTACCATTCTTAGCGCAAAATAGTGGCAAAGTCAGGTAGCGAAGGTGGCACTGGATAGCGAACACGCACCATTCTCTCTACAGCACAAAGCCTCAATAATGTTGAGATCTGGTGACTTTGTTGCCCAGGGGAGATGCGAAAATTCACCATCGCTCTCAGAAAAGCAGTCCTGGATGATGCGAGCGTGTGAACATGAGTCCCGTCTCCTGGAACACAGCCTCACCATTGGATAACAAACACTGAAATATTGGATGTATGACATCAGTCACTATGAAACACTGAACTATTGGGCGGATGTGATCAGTCACTATGGTCACATAATCCTTGGCAGTAATACGACCTTCCAGAGTACTGATGGGGCCCATGGAACACCACCATGTGGAGTCCAATTCGTCACCAAATACCAGTGAGATCTAATAGTCAACGGAAGGCAGGATTCGGTTACGATTATGGACGTTGCCGTAATCAGTTACTATTGGTTGCCTTTTACAGTTACACACGGTTTATTTCAAACCAGTAATTTCAGACTCAACAATAAATAAAAATACCACAAGTTATTAATGAAGAAATAAACAACTGTATAAATAATAGTGTTTTCAGTGGGTTACAATTTAGCAAATCACAATTAAATACAGGTACAGCCAATAACGTTTTAAAAGCAAGCCACTGTGATCTGGGCAGAAGGCCGTATACGCCAGGAATGGCAATAAATTAAGAATTGTTTAAAACTCGCTGCAACTTACAAATTAGGTATTGAAATATTAAAGGCAAGTCACCAAAAACACAGCACAAGGCATCAGACGCCAGGAATGGCTGAAAATAAGGTTTTAAAGGCTTACTGGGTAAAATAAAAATACCATATTAGATTCTTAAGGCAAGTGACCACAATCACGGCTGAAGGCCTTACACGGCAGGAACGGCAATAATATAAAAAAAAAATTTAGAAACCTGCTGTAAAACAGCAAATACAATAGGAAAGGTTAATTTAAAATACAAGGAACTGATCTCCTTTTAGAACACACATATCTTACAAGAACCAAGGGGCCATAGACGGTGCTCCAGGAATCGACCTCTGAGCAGGTCCAGCAACAAACACTTTCGCGACCAATGAGATAGGCACACAAGAGTTGCATTCACTTCACAATATGGTAACTCAGACTAGTGTCAGTCTAACGAATGACTAATGATAATCTTTCTGAAGCTACCTGACGTCCGATAAACCAAATGCAACGATGGAATAATACGTCAAAGTCGGAACCGGCAGTCTGTACGTCCCCAGAATACTGTGTTTATAGCGCCCAGAACGAGAAAGGAACCACTACCACCAGAGTACAAGTATCACCCACCGACCGCTGGTTGAACTAACAAATCGTAACAAGCTGAACGCAGTAAATAGTAATAAGAAGTCGAGGAAAGGCAATCAGATCCGCCTTCCCCCGAGCACTCCTCTCGCTGCTCTTCTTGGCGACACAACGAGCAGCAACAGGAACCCAAGTCACTGGAGAACCGCGAGATATCACAAGGTGGAGGTTTCTCTTCTTGGATTGAAAGCACTCATCTTAAAGCTTTCTGGGTCCAGTTTACGACGAGGTCGTGCACCCTCGTGACCACAACGCTTCCATCTGGCAGTCCATGCGTGCTGCCAATGGTCCCAGTATGTTCTCGCACTGTGCGGATATGGCTCCTCCTGAGTCCCCAACCAAACAGCCGCACTCACATGCCAACGACTTCGCCCCAAAGATACGGCAAAATATACTACATATTGATAAACGCCGCTGCTGCCACTAGCGGGCAGGCAACGCTTGCCAAACCGAGTGGCGCCAGTCAATACGAGACGAAGACAAACAACCGCAACCATGCCAACAAAATGCTACCGCCTGGCCTCCAACAGAGGGCGGAAACCTACACACAGCGCCAAAGCGAGGCGCAGCACGGCTCAGCCAGCCTTGTTTCACTCTTGTGACGCCAACTCGCTCAGAAGTAGTAAACTTTGTTTTAAGATTCATCCGAACAAATTACATTCCTCCATTGTTCCAGATGAACAAATTACATTTCTCCATTGTTCCATAGTCCAGGTTTCATTGCTTCGTCACCGCGTTTTCCTGTTACGGGCATTTGCATCACCAATGAGTGGCTTGGGAATTCCGGTTCCACCTGCAGTTCCCTGCTTATAGAGGTAATAACAGGGTTCATGAATGAGGCAACCATTTCTGCAGTGTCTTTTGCAGATGTCGCCTCTTATTTTTCACCCGTCCGCCTAAGCTCTCCCTGTATGCGGTATACTCGTAAATCTTCGATATTGCGCCTTTTGAAACAACAAACATTTTGGATGCCTTGGTTACGGAATCATCCACTTACAATCTTCCCACGTTCGAATTCATTTAGCTCCGACATACTGCTCTCACAAAGAACTCTGTACTGACCACGACTGACACTTGCGACACATTGAGGACATCGCAGAGGTGCCGTTCGTGGTAAAATACAGCAGCGCAACCTGCAGGGTTGGGTAGCAACCACCTTTATGAACAAGCATGCATTTCTTGCCGTGTTTCCAACTCATGTACGTCTATGAGGAAAACCAGGAAGAAGAGCGTGTGCCAGTCCTCAGACCTTGCACGTCTATCGCTTGAGGCTTTTCACAAGGACTACTTGTAAATGAGGTTCTCGTGCGAGAAATTTCCACAATATTGCGTAACTGACCGACATCTTCATGTGCGGTCGGCCAGGAAACCATATTTATAATACGCCTATCGCTTCCAGGACTTTAAGCTTTTAAGCGAATATAGAGGCACTCCGATCCCCAGTGACCAACAATAGTGACTTAAAACACTAACAATAATTATCGATTGTATGTGAAGTAATAATGATGTGATGCGTCTAAAGATGAAATTGTCCTGTAACTTTTAACCAAAAGCTTACAGTGACTCCAAAAAGTATTCGCATGACCATAGTGCATAGAATGTAACGTGCACAATCAACGAAATATAGTTAATATACGAACAATAACTGTTTGCATACATCCGTTAATATCTATATTCAGAAATAATACGCTCTTTGGGTTCATATTTCAACTAATTTGTGAACAAATCCACGACATTTTAAATCATGCTCCAGCTGATTTCAAGCAAGTATTCGTCTAGTAAACAAGATCCCACGTATTGTGCCGCAATGACACACACCCCTCTTCCTTTCCTTATGCAGTTGTGTTTTATCTACTGCCTTCAGAGCAGTTGAGGGAAAACATGGGTCGAAAACCCAAAGAACCTACAAAAGAAGAGACAGATATCTGCAACAGGCAATTTCGGAAAGGAAAATCTTTTCAAGGAATCGGAGAAACCATTGGCAGACCTACCAGTGCAGTGAACACTGTTCTATAGAGGCTTAATCAGAACAAAACGTAAGAAAACCAGTCGTGATGTGGTCGTTCTGCAGTTCTATCCGAGACAGGAAAACGGCGGCTAATTTGAGAAGTCAAGAAAAATCCAAACCTAAACGTTGCAGAAATTGCTACAGTAATTCAGATGCTTGTAGGGAAGCCTGATTCAGAACAGACTGTAAGAATTGTGCTTTATTTAAGTGGGTACACAGCCCAAACAACCCGTAGAAAACCACACTTGAATAAAATCAAAAGACGGAAGCGAATTGCATTTGCAAGAGAATATAAATCCGATGGGTTTTATTTCAGGAAGGAGGTTGTATTTACTGAGGACAGCCCATTTGATCTGTGTACGTCAAATGGGCTAGTAACAATGTGGAGCGAAAGAAAACTGTGGACGTGAAGAGAGGAGTGTAATAAGAGCCCCAGTTAAACATGAAAAACATGGAGGAGCTTCAATGCTCATCGGGGGCTGTATGAGTGAAAATCGTTTAAGGAATTTGGGTTTTATTGATCGATTTATGGAGCGTGGAGTCTGGGTCGGCCTGACGATTATTTTTTCACAGTCGTTAATGGTCCCAAACATTCAGCTCTAGAAGCAAGACTGTGGCTGTTGTAGAACACTTCCCGCTGGGCGCTAACACCACGACAATCCCCAGACATTAATCCAATAGAGAATTTGTGGAATGGTATCGATAAAAATAAGAGGAATCATCAGAGATCCGATCGAAATGATCTAAACAATTTTGTACTAGAGAAATGGCGTGAAATTAAAGAGCAAACAACATAATCTCTGATGAAATCCATTACAAGTAGTACGCAAGTGATTATAAGGAGGAAAGGAGGGCCCAATAAGCATTAACCCTAACATTCTATGTTCAGAGTGTCAATTTTCAGCATTGCAGACAAATACATATTTTGAATCCTAAATTGCGTGTCCTTAGTTTTGAATGTGTAACTATGTTTATGCAAATGGAAATCTGTGTTTCTTTATTGTCTTTTCCTTTTCGCTGATTGATAAACAAGTCCATGTCCCTGCTATACTTCATTCTTACAATTTTTCACTACGTAGCCACCCTTAAACAAAAACCTAAGTACTAGACGAATATTTTTTGGAGTCGAGAATGAGATTTTCACTTTGCAGTGGAGTGTGCGCTGATATGAAACATCCTGGCTGATTATAAATGTGTGCCGGACTGAGACTCGAAATCGGGACCTTTATTTTTCGCGGGAAAGTGATCTACCGTCTTTTTTATCTAATTTTGTTCGTAACTGATCGTTGTATTTGTTCAGGGCGGACGTTCTATGACACTTGTTGAAGTTCATCGTTGATACATTAACTCAGTTTTTTTTATAGGTGTCTGAACTACCCAAGCACGACTTACGCAGCGTCCTAACAGCTTTACCTCTGCCAGCATCTCATCTCCTACCTCTCAAACTTCACAGAAGGTCTTCTGTGTAACTATGTTTATGCAAATGGAAATCTGTGTTTCTTCTGTGAAATTTGGAAGGTAGGAGACGAGGTAATGGCAGAAGTAAAGCTGTGAGGACGGGGCGTGAGTCGTGCTTGGGTAACTCAGACGGTCACGTTTCTCCTACTATGATGATATATCCTGACGCAATCTACTTTCCATCGTCTAAGTGGCACGCCATCACATGGGTCAGTGGCATGGCTATCAGCTACCTCTTATGGGACGGCATCGTCGACCTTTTGAACACGCCTCCATGTACACCACCACACCTTTCGCCGACATCGACAGTATCGGGCCACTTTCGCTAACTATCTACAGAGTATTTTCGACAAACCGCCTGAAATCTCAATGAAACGTGCCAGCGCAGACCGGGCGATCCCACATTCCCCGTCTAACGGTCAATGATAGAATGGACGTTGTTCTGATGGCGCACCAAACTGAAGCATGGCGCAGCAAGTATTCATAATTTCTTTCATTTATCTTTTCTCCTCATCTCCTAAGTTTTTTCTTCCTTACACACGATTATCCTGTTCAAGCATAACTCAGTATCTGCAGCCTATTTGTTTTCTTTCTCATGTGCTGCCCCATAAAGAAATAAATAAAAGTTGGGTTGCTGCTGATGTTGAGACTGTATACTTATTTAAGTTAAAAAAAGAAAAAAGAAAAGAAGGATTTGAGAAAATATACTTACTTATGTTTCACGTTTTCAAGGAATATTGCTTAATTTTATGAAGAACGTCGTCTTTTATTTTCAAAGAATAGAGGTTTTTATTTCTTTTCTCATAAAAAAGACGGTAGAGCACCAACCCGCGAAAGGAAAAGGTCCCGAATTCGTGTCGCGGTCCGGCACACAGTTTAACCTGCCAGCAGGTTTCATTTTTTGGAGTGGGTGTACATTTTTGCGAATATCTGCATCGATGAAAGTTCTTATCTTCAAAGGGGTTATTACAGCCGATATCCACGTATATCCGCATCCACACACACGTCTACCTATTACTTCGAACTGGCTAGCGTCTTTGAAGGACTGTCCCGACAAATTTCCTATCTAATTTGATGCTGAAGACACCATCAACAACCTTTGTAAGTCTGTCGTTATTATTCTGTTACATCCTGGTATCTGACGTATGGTGCAGCAGTTATGTTGAAGTGACGAGGATAGTTGGCAAGAGGCTGGAGCATGAATCTGACCCACCTTAATATTTTTGAGCAAAACAACGTCTCTTAGTCTAGCTTTGATCTAAAATTACATGAAATGTTGAGACTCTGGAAGCTGGCAGTCGATAAATCCGCGACAAGCAGAGCCGTTGGCGAAGATCATTAGATCAATAAGTCGGCAGCGTGTAAATATCTGTCTGGAGAAGGTTATTTCATTGGTCTTCCGTTACCTCCGCTTTCTTGTAGTGAATGATATTTGTTCATCGGAAGGAGAGCTGAAATATTTATAAGTGCTGGTACTGCAGGTAGTAGCGCTACTGGTGTAAGTTGAGAGGCGTTTATTCGGAAACGGTGGTTCTTTATTTGTTGGGAGGGAACGTGAATTCAATAACAGAAGCATTTTGCTAGTAATACACGCTACGATGAACTTCAGAAGCATGCACGGTATCTGACGTACAAAGAGAAACTCTCTTTATATTCAATTTCTGCATAACCGGCGCTCCACGAGTGGGAGGTCACCGTTTACTTTTTCCACAAAAAAGTATCTCAGTTCTTGTTCCCCGCTCGCACAGATAGGCGGCGCTCAGAAAAGCCATCTCCCGACAAAAAACGCGATTGCACGATGATTTGGCGTGTGTTCCGCCAGGCGCGGCGCTACGCTGCCTGCCCCCCCTGCAGCCCTCGGGCGCCGGCTAAATGGAAAAGTTGCCGATACGCAGCGCCGCCGCTGCGACGTCCGCTTGAATGTTTGATGAGGCCGAACAGGCAGCCTGCGTGTAATTTCCAGCGGACGTCTGCCGGCTCGTGCGCCGAGGCGAGCCGGAGGCAAACCAGGCAACTCCGTCTCCCCAAAGGGCCGGCGTCCGGAGGCGGGGGCGTAGGGGGCGGAAGACGAATCGTTAGGAGGGTCGGAAAATACCGACACACACATGCCCGCTCTGTCGGGAGCGGCAGCTCTCCGTGAGTGTACGCGTCATCGTGCCAGAAGTATAGATTTATAGCGGTATCTCTTTGGGGCCTCACTAACTACGCTTTGTGTAGTACCTCTGTAGACAGAAAAATACTGTACGTAGCGTACGGCGCTGGTTGTACTTACAAACAAAATGAAACGAAGGTGTCTGACTCTCGTGCTTCAACGGAAGATGAGGAAAGCTACACACGTCGTGAGATAGCGAGAGCACAGTCTTGTGTAGAGTGTTCGATGACAGTTACAAATCCATTTAAGAAAATCGTTGAGTCTCAATTTTATAGTTAACAGCGAAAAAACTACGAACTTTTGAACATTAAATACGCTCTGTAAAGAGACGCCCCAGTTGCTCATCAGTTTATATCATCGCATATAGAGGTGTTTATTGAAACTGAAAATCACAATTTCTGAACTGCATTAAAGGTTTCAGTTGTCAATGGAACTATCTTCAGATCATGTTACCACCATGGCAGTGTGTTAAAATGGTTCAAATGGCTCTGAGCACTATAGGACTCAACTGCTGTGGTCATCAGTCCCCTAGAACTTAGAACTACTTAAACCTAACTAACCTAAGGACATCACACACATCCATGCCCGAGGCAGGATTCGAACCTGCGACCGTAGCAGCAGCGCGGCTCCGGACTGGAGCGCCTAGAACCTCACGACCACCGAGGCCGGCTGCAGAGTGTTAAGAAATTATTGCATGTGTAAATGTATGCCATGCAAAAAGTGAACTGAGTAACTTAAATATTTTCAACATTTCGCGTTCGTGTCAGCAACTGTATAAATATTAATTTTAATTTTAAAAATCAACAGCCTCAGTTGAAAAGCTTACCTAGATCTACCTAGGTTTCAGTCGGGATAACCCAACCTTCTTCAGAATAAAAGTAACTACCGTTTTTCCTTAGTGGACATCGTCAAGCTAAAACTACAAATCCATAAATTATCGTCAGACTGAGTTCCAGTACAGCGCTCGTGGCTGCCGCATCGCGGTCGTGAAGTGGGGCCGAGGCAGTTTCAGATAACTTTTTATAGTCTGACGATATTTAATGGATTTGTAGTTTTAGCTTGACGATGTCCACTATGGACAAACGGTAGTTACTTTTATTCTGAAGAAGGTTAGGTTATCCCTACTGAAACCTAGGTAAATCAAGGTAAACTTTGCAACTGAGGCTGTTGGTTTTTAAAATTAAAATTAAGAAGTGAGTAACCTTTGTCGTGTACCCTGTACGAATATTTCCAGCTAACAAGTCTCTTCTTTTGCTATGATTTTATACTTCCATCTTCTCATAGACTTCTTAGCAGTTCTCATTTGGAAAAACTTGTTGAGCCGTGCCACCATAGAGTTAGTAGACTGTTATGTCCGGCGCCACTCGCTCAGGTCTAATATCGACTATCCGTCTTGCGGCCCCATTGCCAATATCTGTGAGGAAGAGTTGGTATCTGTGGGTTGTGCCTTTGGAAGGTCTTTGCTTGCCGATATATACAGCGTGAGTCGCGTATGACATAACACCCCTATTATTCCGTTGGCTATTGCACGTATCGACAAACGGTGTTCGGCGAATCATAGCCGATTACGGGGCACATACTTTGGTACATGCACAATAATCACAACGTTTATATTGACCGAGATAATGAGGCAAGTGCATGTTTTTTAAATGGGGTGTAATACTTTTTTACCATCGTTCGGACGTTCCGGAAAAGACGCGTATAGTGATGTAACGCATGTTGCTACTGTGATTCAAACTTCGCTTAAAAGGCGCTGGGAAATATGGTACGATTGAAGGTCGAGGCGGTCAGAAGCGACTGCAGACTGTAAACACGCCTCGCGCGAGCCGCAGGCCGAGTTGCCGTGCTCTATGCAGCATGAACGGCCTACGCTACGTAGGTAAATCCTCATCCGCCCTCGGCATCTCGGAATAAAGGGGATGTTAAGTCTTACGCGACTCATCCTGTATACGATGTCCGCTGGCCCGGGACGGGAAGCACGGTGTTTGAGGACTAGCGGTAGTGTCGCGACAAGAGGTGGTCACGAGGTCCGAGCGGCCGAAGTCACGAGCTGCACAAGGAGCGCCTCCGCAAAGCGAAGATACTGGAGTTCTTTTCCGGGGTCAGCGTCGACTGCAAGCAGCAGTCCGACATTCCGTCGGTTGGTTGGCAACATTCGTGTCGGACGACCGCCCGTGCCCTGGCTGCCCTCTTCTACCTGGCTTTCATCGGCACCACGCAGTAACCCCGTGGATCCATGGAAATGCCTGCTGATAAAGGTCAGTACCAATCTGAAATCCTCGTGGTGATTTGTGTCATTGTCTATCTGCCCTCATTGTTTTCTGGTTTGTACCCGACCCTCAGTTTTACTCGGCCGGCTCTTTGGTCGTAAATATAGGCCGTAGTATTGTACTAAGACACTGGTTGTCGTTTGAAAATTTGCCCTGCCATTGTATTTCCTTTGCTTTCTGGTTTGTACCATACCATTAAGTTCTAATGAATCAGCTCCTAGTAAATACAACCGGAACAATTGTACTAAGGCACAGGTTGCCGTTAAACAAAAGACGGACGTTGGGTTTAGGTTTAGCTGTTAACCAGTTCAGTTCTTTGACATTAATTGCATTTCTCAGTCATTACTTATAATCAGAACAACTTGTTGTACTAAGCTGTTCGTTTCCGTGTTTGAAAGACCGGGTTATTATTGATGTATTTTAGCTTGATCTTGTCTCGCTTCCCACGCCCGGGTTCCCGGGTTCGATTCCAGGCGGGGTCAGGGATTTTCTCTGCCTCGTGATGACTGGGTGTTGTGTACTGTCCTTAGGTTAGTTAGGTTTAAGTAGTTCTAAGTTCTAGGGGACTGATGACCATAGATGTTAAGTCCCATAGTGCTCAGAGCCAGTTAGCTTGATCTTGTGGTTCCGCCGAGCGACTTGTCTTCTAATAAGTGTTCACAAGTAGTATTTTAAGACGTTCCTTCAAAACGCTCTTAATAACTGACAGTAAGTTTAACTTTGAAAATATTAACAGCCAACCGTCAGCAGGGCTTCAGTCAGAATGGACGGGTTGGGATCCAGTCGCACCTTGGTTGCCGATTGAAATTAAGAGGTTGGTTGCTTTGAAACAAGGCTTATCATTGTCATATTGTTTCCTAATTTGTTTAACATTTAAGCACAGGTGCGAATCTTAGCCCTGAACCTTTCGATATACAGCTTTCACATTAAAAGTTACGTCATATGTTTTGAGTAATTGAATCACTATTGTCATCAGTGGTGCTTATATTGTTTTCATTTTTTGAAGAAGGGCATTTAATACGACAGACTGTGTCCACGACGGTAGTAAACATCGTTCTTTCACCCGATAACGGGCGGGCTGCAGGTTCGGCCGTCATGAAACCATTGTCATATTCTTTGCTGTTTTGCAATAGAGGACTTCAGATTTCTTTTGTAAAAGCTTATTCAACTTAAGTTTTGAGGTCAAAAGAATTTTGCAAATTTGTTCATTTTGTTGAAGAAAATTGTATGGTTATATATTGTTAAATAAACAGGGTGTGTGAAAAAAATTTATATTTGTTGGTCCGCTCTTCGACGTTTCCCGTAATTCCAGTAAGTACCACGTCTCACTTTTATTGTTCTTCAATCCTTGAGCAAATTAAGCAGCGTCCCCATTCTTCGGCAATCCGCAGTGTGTTAGAGATCCGTCACCTCTCAACTCATTAGCGCAACACACAGTAATTGAGCCGTGGCGACTCGTTTCACCTTCCCACTATCGATAGCTTCCAGCTGGCGTCGCGTCTCACCAGGTTCACGAATATTACTCCCTTGTGCGGTTATCGCTGCCCCGCTATCCGCACGAAGTAGCCGCGCGCGGTCTAGGGCACCTTACGAGGCTTCGCGCTGCTCCCCCCGTCGGAGTTTCGAGTTCTCCCTCGGGCATGGGTGTGTGCGTTGTCCTTAGCGTAAGTTAGTTTAAGTTTAGTGTGTAAGTCTAGGGACCGATGATCTCAGCAGTTTTGTCCCATAGCAACATACCACCGTCGTTACCCTGGCTAGGCTGCGAAAGCGGCTGCTCCAGCGACGTCGAGAGAGGACTTGGAACAGGGCAGTGCGGGCAGTTTTCGTGTAGTCTTCAGGCAGTGCGCATCTGGGGGCAATGGCAGTGCTTGGAGCAACAAACACGCGGTGCAGATCGGCACCACGTCTTCACCGGATCACCAGTACTGGGTAGAAGGCAAAAGGTCTGGTTTGCCCACGCCGTGCATATCTGGTTGTTCGGCTCAGTGCACCGATTTCCCGCTTCGCAAGCTGCTTGAGCAGATGTTCGTGTTTATGTTCATTAAGTCGTCATGCACGCCTTTGTTATTTGACTCTGTGTGATTCTAGGACAAATTTATTGCCCTGTCTGCTCTGTGTGTGTGTTTTTATTTTATTTTTAAGTGACTTGTGTTAATCTGCTGGCCAGGGATGTCTCTAAATATTTACCATGGTTAATGTTGTGCCCAGCTTTCACTCATAGCTATATAAGGGGCCTGTGAATTATACAGTTTTTTGAAATTTTGCGTTTGTTTTTAAAGTCTTTTGAGCGAGGGAACGGACTGTTTCTGGATTTTAGTATTGGTTTTCACTATGTTTTAGAAGCTGTGTGTTCTCTGGTATTGCTATTATACATCCCTTTAAGTTTGTTGCGTTATGACCTCCAGGTAATGGTAAGACCCTACAGCAGGATCGTCCAAACTGTGCCCCTGGGGCGCTAGCGCCCGCGATCGCCCGCGGCCAACGTCCCGGGCGAATTCGCATGTTGTCGCACTGGCCGAGCCGTGTCGCTCAGCTGGCCGTGCGGACCACCCGACCGCCCGCCGCGCCTCTCGACCATATACTGTTATAAGACACACCCACGGGTTTGGATATTTTTCTAGCCGTGGAAATGTGTTAGAGTCAATGGGTTTAAAATGGGAACGCCTGACCAGTGTAACAACGGATGGAGCCCCTGCGCTACGAGGGATACGCACTGGATTCCTGGGTTACGTCAGGTCAAAAATGGTTGAAGTCGGCTGTTCCTTATTCGCGGTCTATTGTCTGATATACCAGGAGGCACTTTGTGCGAAGATTGTCAACATAAAAAATGTCATGGACACAGTTCTTCGAACGGTTAACTATCTTCGATCGCATGGACTTAAACATCGTCAATTTAAATAATTTCTGGCAGATATCGAAGCGGAATACCCGGACATCCCCTACCGCACCGAAGTAAGATGGCTGAGCAGAGGAAAAGTGTTTCATCGGTTTTTCTCCTTGAGGGGTGAAATAAATACCTTTTTGAAATGAAAGGACGTCCAGAAGAATTACTTTGTGATCCTAAGTGCGTGGCGAATTTGGCTTTTTTGAGTGACCTTACTGGTCATTTAAATACTTTGAGCATTTCACTCCAAGGCGAAAATCACTCTGTTGCTGATTTAGTGCGGACGATTCAAGCATTAAAAAAAAAAACTTATTTTGTTGGGAAAACAGTAGCGCGAGAAGAATTGTGAACACTTTTCTGCACTAGACAGTGTTAAAGAAGATGTGGATTTTTCAGATTATGTTCAAATCATGTGCGAATTACAAGAACAGTTTGAAAACAGGTTTTTGGAGATAAGTGTTTTTCAACCAGCCTTAGATATATTTGTTCGCCCGTTTTCCCTTCGGGCAGAGGACGTCTCACAAGTGCTGATTGACCTGTAGTGCGATATCCGCCTGAAGGACCGCTTTCTCATCTGTAAAACTTTGGATGACTTTTACAGCTGTCTTCCACGAGAGAAATTCCCTCTTTTGCACAAGCTCGCGGCCAAATTTCTCTCAGTGTTTGGTTCTACGTATATTTGTGAGCGCTTTTTATCTCTTTTAAAGGTTGCTAAAACTAGCAACCGTTCATTACTTGGCGATAAATTTTAACTAATTCTTTGAGGTTAGCAGTATCATGGAATATTGTACCAAATCTAGACAAAATCGCTTCCTCGAAAAAGAAAAACGTGTAAAATGTTAATTGTCTTCTTTAACAATGTTGACTGTAAGAATTAAAAAGCTATACAACCTTAATTCTATTTCTAATAAGTTTTCAAAATGGGTCAGTTAAAATTATTACGTACAAAACAGCAAACTAAGGATTCGATTTCTAAACTCTGATGGCCGAGCCGTTCTAGGCGCTTCAGTCTGGAACCGCGCGACCGCTACGGTCGCTGGTTCGAATCCTGCCTCGGGCATGGATGTATGTGATGTCCTTAGGTTAGTTGGGTTTAAGTAGTTCTAAGTTCTAGGGGACTGTTGACCTCAGATGTTAAGTCCCATAGTGCTCAAGGCCATTTGAACCTAGGCATTTCTAAACTCTGAAAAGGGATACAAAAAGCTGTAGCACTTGTAACTACTGGCAGTAAGAATGAGACACTATATCCCTTACATAAAACTATTTCTGAAATAGAATATTTTGTTTACGTTGGATCTGACCGCGGGACAGTCCTGCGCAGTGCAGTGCTGTGCAGTCTCACTCGCTCCGCAGCTATCCGTCTCTCTCTCTCTCTCTCTCTCTCTCTCTCTCTGTCTCTCTCACTCTCTCTCTCTTGCTCCTATGGCGACACTAGCGACACACGGTCGCGGACGGGGTGCTGAACTACACTGCCTTGCGCCCGCGGGGCGCAAGCGCGCCCGTCGGGCGCAATTCTTGGATGAGCCTGCCCTACAGAGTTGTTATCTATATTGCTTCCTGGGGGAATTCACAGCTGTCTTTGAGTAATTCTCCTCTACACCTCAAATTTGTAGCGAAGCTTATTCCCTAGGGTGTGTGACCTTCTTGGAATATTAGTATAAGTGCAGTCGTGATTAAACAACAACTTTCAGTTGTAGTGTAATTCAGTTCAGTTCAGTTTTGTTGATAGCACCAAGTATATTGCCGGGAGAGCCTCTTACCACGGTGGCATGGCTTGCTTGCGGCCGTGTGTATGGCTCTGAAGAATTTACTGGCACTTCTTGCTATTTGTTTGTTTACAGTCGCGTGTCTTGACCGTCTTGACGTACTCGAGTACCTTGTGTCATCTCACTTACATTGTAAATCAGATTTTGCTGTCGGCTAAAGGCCTTTATCTGATTAATTGGCTTCGTACGGGGAATTTTCTCTTTAATATTATTTTTGTGTTTAATATATATGTAATTTTGTTCTAAATCTTATTTTAATTTTCTTTGGTATAATCCATTTGGATAAGATGTAATGGCGAATTGTTATGTCTTGTTAACTAGTTAATGTTTATCTTCTGGGGATCTATCTGTTTTCTTGGTTTTGAGCTCACTTTCAGAAATTTATCTATAACTCAATTTTAATTTTTTCTATTTGCCGTTTTGTTTAAATCTTTTGAAAATTAAAATTTTTAAAGGCCAATGTGGTTAAACTCTTATCATCTTGCAACTTGTTTAAGGCCATTATTATTGTAATTCAGTGACTGTGCTATTCACCATTTTGAACGCTTTCAAGAGTGTGTATTTAATATGACAAATTGATTTGGAATTTTCCTACCTGTTTTTCTTAAAGGGACCTCTTGTTATCTTGAAAAATAAGTATTTGTTGTCAAAAGGATAAATGATATTAGTTAAAGGGGCCTAGTCGTTCCATGTTATTTCCCTGAGCCTGGTAATTCCCGGTTTTAGTAACCTGTCGGATACACCAAGACGCCAAAATCTGTACAGTTATAATCCACAAGAGGCATTTCAGTGTGTGGCGGAGGATGGGATCTACGACATGAATACGAGGGCCCACGTTCCCCCAAATAACGTGGGCTCCCGAATCCATGATTTCTGTGGATAATGTTATTAACAATCGAAAACAATAACAAATGTGCAGCCTGCGAAATGGCACGGCAAGTGGAAACCTTATCCAGAGTCGAGCACTGTTCTTGTGGGAAAGAGCAACATGCATGAAAAACTAAACAAAGACATTGTTCTCATGCACGACCATGCAACTTTTCACACGACGAGCACAACACAAGCTGTGCTTCAACGTTTTCGATGGCAAAGTTGGAAACATCCGCCATAGAGCATAGATCTGGCACCATGTGACTTTTGTCTTGTCTGTAAGTTGAAAGAACATCCAAGGGAAAGAGATTTTCCAACGATGAGGACGTTCACACAGCGATTCTCTAGTGGCTCCGTGAGCAAGGCGCAGATGTCTGTCGTCGAGGAATTAAGCGATTGGTAGAACGATCCGACCGCTGTTTGCAGAGACCTGGTGGCTATGTTAGAAGATAGTGTCATTTATGAGTCACTTTTATTTGTAATACAGTATTCAATAAAGGTTGCTTGGCCTCCCATAATAGCGTATAACTTTCTTTTTGAAGTCCGTATGTGATGGCTCAAGGAATATTGGAATATCGTCCGTTATACTGGACGCCTAGTGCCCCACAACAAGAAGGTAACACTGGTTGTTGCTCAAAGAAACTTAACGGGACCTGTTAAGTTTTCAATATACGTAAATGTTTTATCATATAGAATCGCTATATTATAACGTTGTTCCCTGATGACTATGCACGCTAGGTTATCATAAGGAAATGCAGAAGAGAATATTTTCACTCGCTGTTATGAATGGCAGCATTCTTAGGGTGTGGCCAGATGTAAGATTATACTTATAACAAAGGAAAAGAACATTATAGCATATGATTAAAAGATTACTGGCTAATGTCACGAGCAGCTCACTCCTGTAAGTATTTGGGGAGAAATACTAAGAAGTGCTATGAAAAATGACTATCACGTAAAATAACTATTAAAGAAATAAAATGATAGAATTACATTTGTTGGGCGCGTTCTATGAAAATGCAGCGCGCCTCTAAAAGAAGGCACTTGAAAGACACTAATCCGAGTAGTTGTGGAGTTTCGAGTATTGACGTAGTGCGTGGTGTCTTTTCCATGTTAAGCGTGGCAGGCAGACGAAGTACGAATTGAGAGATATGCTGCTACCATCGTAACAGGCACGCACAGACGATACCAAAGTGTAGCAGAAATAATCGGGGACCTGAAATGGGGATTCTTGGAACAAAGGCGGCGTAGTTTTCGTAAAACTCAGAGAAATACAATGATTTGGCTGCCACCAACGTATGTCTCCATGGAAACAGGGGAAGAGAGGTTGTGAGGTGTACAGAGGCTTATAGACACTATTTTTAAATTAAAAAAGACTAGATCGCATAAAATATTTAATAAAGTGGTTACCACTTTCAGTTGATTATGATCATCTGCAGACTAATCTCCTAAGGTGGTGAGCGGAGACGGCGTGCGAAGCACGAACCATACGGCAAACACAAATACTGACTGCTCAGTAGCATGAATACGCTATGGGTTAAACACGAGGACCTTTGCCCAACGCCTGCTGCATGACATCAGAAGGAGTCATTGAGGCAATGGCAAGGTAAAAACGTGTCAAACATGTTAGAATTACAAATATGAGTATTAAAAAGTGGAAATAGTACATTAAATTACATCAGCATTAACTGCTATGAGCAGTAGTTAATCAGAGGAACAATGATAAAAAACAAATCCAGCAACCAAAAACGTTCGGGCATGGTAACGATGGCTGCACTCTGTGGGCAGTACGTAAAAGCATAAAACAAATCGCAGGAACATATCATAGCAAAGATGATTCAAAGTGACACCATTGGTTGTCACGCAGAAGGCATGAAGAATGTCGATAAGGTACGTCCGCAGTAAGTAGACGGTAAACCAAAGACGTAGTGGTGACAAACGTACATTGTCGGCCGTTATGGAGACAAAGTTTCGGTGAACATATGATGTGAGAAAAAGCGGACGCCGTCGATCGTCACGGAGATGTATGTATTGGATGAGCCGCCAGGAACTTACGAACAAGATAGGTCTGGGATGTACCTGAAGTAACGCAAAAGCCGCGCCATTGTTATATTGGAGGCTGGAACTTGAACGTAGAAAAATTATGCCAACAGCCAGCATATGCTACTCAAAAACATCTGGCCTAAAACATGACCGATGAAAAAATATCTTGTTTGTTGTGGTCTTTAGTCCGAAGATTGGTTTGATACATCTCTCCATGCTACACTATCCTGTGCAAGCCTCATCTGCGAATAGCTACTTCCACCTGCATCCTTCTTACTAGATTCGTCTCCCCTACCGCGCCGCAACACACACACACACACACACACACACACACACACACACACACACACACACACAGAGAGAGAGAGAGAGAGAGAGAGAGAGAGAGAGAGAGAGAGAGAGAGTGAGAGAGAGAGAGAGACATTTCTTCAGTACTAAACCGGTGATACCTTGATGTCTCAAAATGTGTCCCGTCAACCGATCCTTCTTTTAGTCAAATTTGTCACAAATTTCTTCTCTCCCCAATTCTCTTCAGTACCATCTAATCTTCAGGAGTCTTCTGAAGCGCCACAATTCTAAAGCTTCTTTTCTCTTCTTGTCTATACTGTTCATCTTCCATCATTCACATCATACATAGCTTCACTCCGACGATTACCTTCTGAAAAGACTTCCTACCACTTAAATTTGTATTAGATGTTAACAATTTCCTCTTCTTGTCAGTCTACATTTCATATCGTCCTTACTTCGGCCAACATCAGTTATTTTGCTTGTTTTGCAAATCAAACTGCCTTTTCCTGCCGCTAGTTATTTTATTTCTCCCATACGCGTTTCACCTTCTCCTTTCCCTAAGGCATCATCAGTGGAATCTATAATGATATAGTTTTGTTAGTTATAGATTATCAAACAGTTCAATTCGCGATTTTTTGTAAAATTGTAATTACTTACGATTTGCTGATCTGCGTTTCCTCACATCTGGTCTGAGGGTCGCACTGCCACTTTTATCACTGTTCTGTATCCACATCTTTGTGTTTTCGCCATCCACATACTGTTCACCGTGTTTCTCACTCTTTTTTGTGATGGTCTATCGTTCTCCTGTCACTTATACAACTATTTCGTCGTACACTTCTTTTCACATCGTAAATATTGCGACTCCATTACGTGCTTCATCGTCTTTGTTATGTTTACTTATGTGTTGCCACACTAACGAAGTATATGTTCGTTACTAACTTCTGTTTCTGATGTTTATACCGTGTGTGTGCGTATGAGTGCGAGGAGGGGGGGGGGATAAAGCCGAATTTCTTTTTCTTTTTTTGGTGGGGGGGGGGGGCGGTTTTACTAGCTCTTAGCGAGTGGCTGAAAACTTTGGTGACAGCTGTTTTGACTTTCCGTTTCATTATTCTGGGGAGGGGTAATGGATGAATGAGTGTAAAGATGTTGGGCTCTATGATTATATTTAACAGTATTATTATATTTATCCTTTTTGCGAACATTATTATTTTATCTATTAGTGTAAATAAGGAATTGCTTGGCGTGTGTACTTGTTCATTCAACAGGATTTTCCCCTCTGCTTTGGTTTTATGTGGGTGGTAATTTTCTTGCATGGTCAGAAGGTGCTTTTTATTGTTGATTCTAATTATTCTCATGTCATCTACTCTAGTGGTTGGGCTGTGGTCATTTTCTCTTAGTTGTTCTGCAAATGTGATGTGGTTTGTCCCATATTTCTGTGCTCTCATGCGTTCCTTGTGCCTGACATCAAATGTTCTCCCTGTTTGCCGTATGTATGTGCCTTCACAAGTGTTACACTGTAACTGGTATATACCTGCTTTCTGGTATATGTCGCTGTTTGTCAGTTTTGGGGTGTATTTTTGTATAGAATTGTTCTGTATGCTATGTTTATTCCCTGTCTTTTGAAAATGTTGGTGATTTTATGGGTGAGTTTGTGTTTGTATGTCATCGTGTACCATCTTGTGTTTTCTTTCATCTTTTCTGATTATCCTGTGTTGTTGTTATTGGACTGCGTGTTTGTGTTTGGTTCTATTGTGTTGTTATCTGTGATTTGGAGCTTTCTGCTTTTATTTTACTTTTAATTTTGTTGTTTAGCTTTGTGACTGTGTTATTATTGTAACCATTATTTTGGGCTATCTGCATTATGTCCAGTTCTTTTTGGTAGCTTTCTTTGGTGAGTGGTACTGTGTTGAGTCTATGGAGCATGTGTCGAAGTGCTGCTTTCTTTCGTGAGTGTGGGTGGTTCGAGGATTGGGGAACGATAATGTCCGTTGCTGAGGGTTTGCAGTAAATTTCAAACATATGTTTATTGTTTTCTTTTTTGATTGTTATATCGAGAAAATTAATTTGGTTGTTCTGTTCTCTTTCAACTGTGAATTTTATATTTTTATGTATCTTATTGATGTCAGTATGTAGTTTTTCAGTTTTTGTTTGTGGTTTATCTATTAAGCAAAGGATGTCTTCATATACCTAAACCAATATTTCTTTCGCTGCTATTTTTGTGAAAATGATCTGTTCAATGTGAATTACAAAAATATTTGCTAAGGCTCCTGAAACTGGAGACCCCATTGGCAATCCATCTTCTTGTAAATAAAATTCATTATTGAACTGGAAGTAATTTTGTTCTATTATGAGCTTTATTAGTGTGCATATTTCTTTAACCTGTTCATCAGGGAGTTGACTATAAGTTTTCAGGTTCTTATGTATAATTTCTATTGTTTCTGGTACTGGTATGTTAGAATACATGTTTTCTATATCAAATGAGAGGCGTGTTGCTGTGTCTGGGATTCTTATATCTTTTATTTGTTGTAGTAGCTGTGTAGTGTTTTTAATGGTTCTGTCTTCTTGCACTTTGAAATTTTCAGACAGTACTTTAAACATGTGTTCGACAAGCTTGAAAGTGGGGGATTTTCTGAAATCCAGTAGTTACCTTACAGGAAGGTTCGGTTCGTAGATTTTTGGTTGGCTTCGGAGGACCGGTGCAGTGGGACTGACCTGTGGCAACTTCCTTTTCTCTGTGTTATCCAGTATGATGTCAATATTTTTCAGAGTGTTTTTTGCTTTTGTCTGGAATCTGTGTCTTGGGTCTGATTTTAATTTTGAAATGTTATTCTGTGAGATGAATTCTTGTGTTTTTTCAATGGATTGTTCTTTGCCTATCAGTACTACTATGTTCTCCTTATCTGCTTTTGAAATCATAACATTTTCATTTTGAAGTTTTCTCCCAAGTTTTCTGAGTGTTACACATTCTGTTTTTTTTTGTTGTTGTTGTGTTGTTCAGTTTTCATACTGGTTATTATGTTCTAGGTTTCTTTTTTTTTTACTAGTTCTCTAGTTAATCCAATGTTGATACTGCTATTTTCATTCCTCTTCCCTTGTCAAAACACTTTCTGCTTCTATAATTACATTTTCTAACTAATCTTCGTCTATTTCTGAATTTACATTGTATTTTAATTCTTTCTCCAACAGCTGTCTTTCTTTATTGCTTAACTGTGTGTCTGTAAGCTTCACTAATCTTGGGTAGAATTGGTGTTTGTGTTTTTCTTGGCAGTGTGCAAAGGTATTATGTTGTGACTGTTTCCATTCTTTGTACAGCGGTTTTTGTGTGCTTTTCGACCTCGTTGACCAGATGGGAGAAAACTGTCATATTATTTCTGGTGTCTGCGAGTTGTTAATGTGTCTTATAAAACTACAGAGTATAGGGTTTTGATCTCGTATTTTAACCATATTTTCTGAGCAGCAAGCTGGGTGAACTGTTTTTAATCGTTACGTTGATATATTTAGGTACAATATCGTTACATTTGCATATGTTGTTGAATTTTATGTGTTGTACGGTTTTATGGATGTTCAGATGAAGTCTTCTGAATTTCTGGTATAGACAACCTGGAAATGCCTGGAATGGCGTGAATAACAATTTTGTTTTTGTGGCCATCCTCCGCAGCAAGCATATAAATACTTGTTTTGCAAATCAAACTGCCTTTTCCTGCTGCTAGAAATTCGGCTTTCCCCCCCCCCCCCCCACCCTCTCTCTCACTCATACGCACACACACGGTATAAACATCAGAAACAGAAGTTAGTAACGAACATATACTTCGTTAGAGTGGCAACACATAGGTAAACATACCAAAGACGATGAAACACGTAATGGAGTCGCAATATTTACGATGTGAAAAGAAGTGTACGACGAAATAGTTGTATCAAGTGACAGAAGGACGATAGTCCACCACAAAAAAGAGTGAGAAACATGGTGAACAGTATGTGGATGGCGAAAACACAAAGATGTGGATACAGAACAGTGATAAAAGTGGTAGTGCGACCTCCAGACCAGATGTGAGGAAACGCAGATCAGCAAATCGTAAGTAATTACAATTTTACAAAAAATCGCGAATTGAACTGTTTGATAATCTATAGCTATCAAAGCTATATCATTAAAGATCCCACTGATGATGCCTTAGGGAAAGGAGAAGGCGAAACGCGTATGGGAGAAATAAAATAACTAGCAGCAGGAAAAGGCAGTTTGATTTGTAAAACAAGTATTTATATGCTTGCTGCGGTGCATGGCCACACAAAAAAACTTGTTATCAGTTATTTTGATGCCCAAATAGCAAAACTCTTCTACTACTTTAAGTATTTCGTTCCCTAATCTAATTCCAGCAGCATAACTTATTTCAGTTCCACCACCATTATGCTTGTTCCGATTTTGTTGCTGTTCATCTTATTTCATGACCCTGCCCAGTCTATTCAATTGGTCTTCCAAGTCCTTTGCTCTCTCTGACAGAATTACAGTGCCACTGGCTAACCTCAGTGTTTTTACTTCTTTACCCTGAAGTTTAATTTTCACTCCAAATTTTTCTTTGGCCTCTTTTACTCCCTGCTTATGTATAGATTGAATGACATGAGAGATAGTGTACAATCCTGTTTCACTTTCTTCTCAGTTACTGCTTAACGCTCACGACTCTCGATTCTTACAACTGCCGTCTTGTTTCAGTACGAACTGTAAATAAAACGACCGAAAATAATCAAAATAACCACTAATTGAAAAATAAGTATAATTTGAGACGTATATATGGTTTACGCATCACTTAGTCCAAGAATAAAATGAGTTTAGAAAGAATAAGTAAAAAGTACAGAAGAGTATTTAGCAACTATGCAGAACATT
Source organism: Schistocerca piceifrons (assembly GCF_021461385.2). Taxonomy (NCBI): domain Eukaryota; kingdom Metazoa; phylum Arthropoda; class Insecta; order Orthoptera; family Acrididae; genus Schistocerca; species Schistocerca piceifrons. The sequence continues at coordinate 672,006,931 of NC_060139.1, forward strand.
TTAGTTGTTTAGGACAGAACGTTTAGAATGATTATTCCGCATAAGGTGTTGGCCAAACAATGCTTTATTACAGGCAGTGGCTGTAACGTGTTTTCTAAACAGGATGAGGAAATTACGACCTGTCTGTCCGATGTATTGTTTGAAGTTTGTAAATACCACATTTCACGTATTTTTTACTGTAACTAACAAATGTATGTTTAAGTCTGTCTACAGAAGATTATTGGTAATGTCAATACTTTTAAACAATTTATTTATTTTGTCAGAAATATTATCCACGTAAGTTATTTTAGTAAATTTTAAATTTGTTGTGCCAAGATAATCTATTGATTTTTGTGATTTATTGAGTAAGACATCAACTTCATTATACTGAAATTGTTGGCCTGGCAATCTGTTTAAGAATAGCTATTTCGTTTGAATTTAGTCTAACTACAGTAGCAACTATAATTCAGTGAAATTTTAATTGAATCATTGAATTAAGTAATGCTCTTTTATATTTGGGTGGAAGAGAGGAAGCAACATTTATGATAACATCTATTGCAGTTGGTTATCTGTAAATGGCAAAATAATGTTGCCATCAGCTTTTCCGCGATTATGTCCCTACGATTTGTTTTATGCTTTTCCATACTGCCGACACAGGGCATCTATCGTTCCCATTACGTATGTAATTTATTTTTTATTATTGTTTAGTAATTAACTACTGCTCATAGCAGTTAGCGCTGGTGTAATTTAATGTATTATATCTATTTTTATTACCGAGAATTATAATTCAGATGTCTTTGATATGTTTTTTATTTTACATTTCGCCTCATTGTCTCCTACCGATGTCATGCGACAAGCGTTGGATGGAGCGTCTCCTACTTAACCCATAGAGTATTCCCGCTATTCAGCATTCGACATTTGTTTCTTTGCACATATGGTTCGTGCTTCGCGAACTGCCTCCGTTTACCACCTTCGGATACCCATTTTCCATCAATTTTGTTTTATTCTTTGTTATTAGTTTTCAACTTTCATTGTTTCTGTGCCCTAAGTTGCAACCAAATCTGTATTTCTGAAGTTGATCTGAATATGATCATAATCAACTGAAATAAGTTACCATTTTAATAAATGCGATCAAGACAGTGTTTAAAAAAAGTAAAAATTTAATGCAATTACTGTTTCTTTGCAAATAACGGTTTTTCAAAATTGTCTAGAAATTTAACTCTCGCTTGATACTCGATTAAAATCGGGAAGGGAATCGGAAACATCGGTACAATATACTGTTCATCATCCGCTGTACAGTGCCTTGTGGAGTACATTGGTTGATGTTGTAGAACAGTTCAAAACAACACTGAGATCGAGTGTAGGGCTTGAAACGATGATCGATAGATATAGTGATGATGGATGACGTAGTTTACTATGAAGACGACAATGATAGTTGCCTGTGGAGATGACAGTGTTTCATTGCTATGAAATTCTGTAAACACCACAACAGTCTCTGATCGACAATATTTGTGTATTCAGTTACTGGTTTCATTCATTATGATCATCTTCGCAATGATCTGTCTTCAAAGATATAGTAGCGAACTGAACTGATCGAGCGCATGTGGCGAACGTCTTAAAAGACAGTAGAAGCCCCATTAAATATTGTGTCCTCCTAATTTGTGACAGTACTATTAGGAAATGTCGCAATATGATTTGTGTGTAATGTAGCAGTTAGTGAGGGTTAGCATGGATCTTTCTGGAATTTGGGGGTTGTTGGCCTAACGAGTGTCGTGGAGAAGAATTTATATACGCATAAAATGCTATAGACTTTCTCTGACAGACGTGGTAGATGGATGGCTGCCGTAAGTGTTGCTTAAAGTGTGTGCTGAGAGTGTAGCATTGAGCATTGGTATCACTTAATAGGGTTTGTAGGCGTTGCAAGTGAATGTAGGTGGCCGTTGACTATGCCTCCGAAAGACAAAGGCTGGGTGGATGGCTCTCTTACAAATCGAAGGACTATCCAATTGTACACAGTGCTTCCAATTGGTAAAATTTACCGCACCCTCCGTTGGCCGCCCTGGTTATATGTGACATTCAAGTCAAAGTCTTAGCACACCAAGCAAGTCTAAGTCACAAGTCGCAAGCTGTCGTTTTGTCTGTCTGAGTTTGACGGCTGAAAGAGGTACCCCGTATTTGACATTTGTCAGAAATTTCAATTTCGCACTGACCGCTGTAAGGCGCTGTAGATGCGAAACCGATTCCAGGCGGTTATACGACTGCCGATGACGTAAGTGATGGCACTGAGCTGGCGCGTGTGGGCCAGTCAGTCTGTGGGATCGGTAAAATAATATTGATCGACGTGGCTAAGTGATGGAATGACAGAAGGAGCAGTCGTGTTTCGTCATGCCCATCGACGTGTAGAGAACGAAGTTGCTCGATATGTTGTGCGAATGTCCACTACGAAACGTCAACCACTCACATCGATGTAACGCAGTCTTAGAACAATCGTCGTAGAAAGATGCTGACTCACAGGCACTGGATTCAAGCCTTGCACCTTGTCAAATAAAATCAATTTAAAAGTCTACAGAATATCAGTTGTCGGTGAATGCTGGTCCACCTCAACCATTTTCCGAGCAAAAATTACGAAAGTAACTGTATGGAACGGATTTTTGCTGTGGAACAAATCGCACGTTATGCTGGACGTCTTGAATGGGCCAAAGTAGACCTTTTCATGTGCATAACGCACTACAAAGCGTGTTGAGAACGTAGTTCAGGCCAGAGGTGGTTCTGTAATCTTTCAGGAATATATTACGTAACGTGACTTGGACCCTTATTTTGAGGTTGCCGAGAACATGGAACAAACTGTTTGTTTCAACGTTCTCCTGACCTTGCCTAAACGTTTTCATTATGAGTACGCTGTGGACAGGCCGGTTTTCCAAGATGAAAACAGCCATATGTCACGGGGTTGCATGGTACGTTCCTAGTTAGAGCCACATGCAGACACGTTTTTGCAGTTCTGTTGACCCTATAATTCACTTTGTCGTAAGCCAGTAGATAAAGTCAGGGACTGTTCTGAACAGCAGGTGAAAAGCAGTGATCACCATCTCCACAATCTGGTAGCTCTATGCATATACTCGTCAATCAGTAGCTTACCAAAGCTAAGAGTCTCAAAAAACATAGCCCCTCTGTGCTGATATAAAAAAGACAGATGTTCGGAGCAACGGATAACATTCTTAGCAAGACGATGAAGAGTCGTAGGAAGGGGAATAACTGCCTGATAACGTGAAAATTAAGAGCTGAATGATCTCTCCAATGTGGTAAAGAAGTTTATACAGGATGGTCGAATCTAGTAATGTATCAGACGTAGAGAAAATAAACCTTTCTTTAGTAAAGAGGTCTTCTCGTATCAGGTATCGATATGGAATTGAGTGATAGAAAGTGTAGGGGTCTGGGAATAGCATTGTATGGATGCGAAACATGGAACATTGGAAATCTACAAAAGTCCAAAATGGGTGCATTTTAAATGTGGTGCTACAGAAGAACGTTAAACACTAAGTGGACATTGTAAGTTCGAAATGAAGACATACTAAAAGAATAAGTGAGGAAATAAGTCAATGGAAGATATTTTGCAGAAAAAGGAATAAGTAAAGGGGCATTTTCCAAGGGATTCTAAAATAGGCAATGTGGTACAGCCAAAGCTAGTAGAGTGGGAGAGCAAGAATCGAACGTGCCAAAGAAATTATATGAGACTAGGAGAAATATACACTATGGAGGAAAAAATTATGGCAACTGTCCACCACGCTGGCACGTGGTGTGCGAAACTTAAGGATGAAAGTAACTTTCGCATGCTTCTTCACTACCAAGTAACGTAGCTCGATGAAACTTGGTCCATACATAGAAAGAATAGATAGAATTGTAATACAGAAGGTAACTGAAAGAAATACGCAGTGAGGCTTACAGGAGTGATTACACGGCAGTCACGGCGATTGACGATGATCTGCTGCACATTATAAACGGCGGGACATGGAACTGAATAGGATGGTGTGATCACCATGAACTGCAGCGCACGATCTGCAACTTGCTGCCATGCTGGCCACGAAGTTAGTAACGAGTTCTTGTGGTAAGCTGTTCCTTTCCTCAACCAGTGTGGTTAACAACTGCTGGATGGTGGTTGGTAAATGTGGACACGCTGCAACACGTCCTCCCAACGCATCCCAAACGTGCTTGATGGGATTTAAGTCGAGGGAACGGGCACAGTTCGATGCCGTAGAGCTTGATCATCCATAAAAAATGAATTCATGCCGAATGGACCACTGAAAAAACGCACATACGACGTTGACCGTGAGCGTATTAGGTTCAGAGATTTGGATGTCAATATGTACATGCTGCATTGTGTCCTTCCATACCATACACCTGGACCACCAAAATGATTATGTAAGACAATATTCCTGGATGCATAACGCACCCTCATACAAAAAGAGCTGGGAACAAACAATATCCCTCCTGGAATCAGGTTTCAGACGTTTCAGCCTTTACGAAATTCTCACAAATTTCTAAATAAGATTGTCTGTGATTGTCTTATACTGTGTATCTAGTATTTCCGAAATCTACGGTACGTTCAGACGCAGTGTGTTAATACTAGGTTGTATCGCTCAGTTTAATGTTGTTCGTAGGTTTCTCATATTTATCTTCCCCATCGCTGGTCTGTGTTACACTTTACCCCAAAACAACTTTCAAAACACATTTTATTAAACTTTAATTATGATAGTCAACTTTAAACTTATGGGAAACATGAAACTAATGCAATAAATTCATTAACATCATAATTTAACCAAACAAAGTGTCTTAGATGGAGTGGAAGCAAAATAAGTGTTATTAAAGTGTGTTCCAGATTTCTATACCTTGAGAAGTATTAGATAATTTTCACTGAATATTTTTGTTAATAACTGATGGGACGTAACTGCAGATTAGAATTAGAATTATGTATTAATACCGTCAGCTGCTGACGGGCGTTAATATATATCAACGGTGAAACGTCCCCTTAGAAAAATTAATGAATTACTGTGCTGATAAACTTCTTACGTTATTTTATTTTCAAACACCTGAGCAGAACTGAACGTACTCAGACATTTCTCTCTTTACTTATTCTGATCATCACTAAATTGACACACAATATTTTTAGCGCAACGCAATCTGACTTTCAATAATCCCTACAAAGAATGGCCCTGACTAACAATAACCTATCCCTGTCATGATTCACTTACAAAAATCTTCGTTACTCGAACTACTGCAATACAGCGAGCGCCAATACTGCCAGCTGAATAAAAGATTCTAACTACTGTAGGCTGTAACTGCTGATAGGCATAGTTAACAAATTAAAGATTTTGATAGAGAACAAACAATGTGTTTACCTTAATAGTGTTCAAAAGTCATTATATATATATATATATATATATATATATATATATATATATATATATATATATATACAAGGATGATGTGACTTACCAAACGAAAGCGCTGGCACGTCGATAGACACACAAACATACACACAAAATTCAAGCTTTCGCAACAAACTGTTGCCTCATCAGGAAAGAGGGAAGGAGAGGGAAAGACGAAAGGATGTGGGTTTTAAGGGAGAGGGTAAGGAGTCATTCCAATCCCGGGAGCGGAAAGACTTACCTTAGGGGGAAAAAGGACGGGTATACACTCGCACACACACACACATATCCATCCACACATATACAGACACAAGGAGACATATTTAAAGACGAACTCTGCATCGGCAGAGAAGAAGAAGGTCGTGGCCGGTTTTGCCAGAACTATATACTTATATGGATATGGTGTCCGTTCTTCCGGACACGTCTCAAAGAACAGACACCATATCCATGTAAGTATACAGTAACTGCAAATTGTTAAATCACGGAGGAACCATCCATGCCCATATCGATAGTAAGAACAGATGCAGATTTCAAGTAGTAATGAAGTATAGTCTCTTTCAGGTACCGAAGTACTCTACTTAAAAACAAAAGAAAGGAAAAAAATACTGGTTAGAAGCTACCAATAGTATGAGATACAACATGTCTGGTGCATTTCCTGTCAAATTAAATTGGAGTACGACACGTTTTCAAACTTACCGAACCAATTAAACCTGTCAATTTGCAATCATCACTTTTTTACGCAGTAGGTATCTTCCATTACATTCCCCCTGTTGACTTATTCTGCTACTGGGTACAATTTATTCTACCAAGTTAGTATGCAGTTACCAGATGAGAAAACCTTTTGCCTGTCCGTATACTTTATTTATTTTTATTTATTTATTTATTTATTTATTTTTTTACGAGCTCTGACAACAGCAAATTAGCGAGCATCGACAGTTTCGTGTCTTAGGTAAACTTCCGCAGTCGTTGGTGGATCTGAACGCCTGAGGCTGCTGACGACCAGATAATGGAACAGTGCAAACTGGATGCGATCCGCTACCTATTTTATAGAGTTAATTGCTCTTTGGTGGTGATCAAAGACTGCGGCATCTACTTAGGGAAGCTGGAGCCCTTAAAGCGGCTGTGAAACACTGATGTAATTTAGGAAGCTCCTCTTGCACACACCTGTTGCTTGAGGGGACAACCTGTCTCTGGGGCACGCGCCCACGCACTCTGGGGATTAACGGCGACCCCGGCCAGCCCCCCCCCCTCTGTGCTCGTAACAAGTGTTGCTGTCACTGCGCTACATAAAAAAATAATAAAATCTGCAGACATGCAAAGCCCTTTCTCACCTCCCAACCGCATACTAATCCAGTACTGCAGCATAAACCATAAACGCTGAAATTATACCCACCTAACATAAGAAGCTAGCTTTACAGATGTAACGAAAAATCAACTCTTTTTTTTTTTTTTTTTTGAGTCATCAGTTTTCTGACTGGTTCGATGCGGCCCGCCACTATTTCTCCTTTTGTGACAACCCATTCATCTCACTGTAGCATTTTCACTTTGTCTTGATTATTCCAGTCGCTGCGTCCCCGTAAAGATTTCCTCTCTACGGGTCCCTGTAGTACCCTTGAAGTTATTTCCTGATGTCTCAACAAATTTCCTGTGATCCTGTCCCTTCCTCGTTTCAGTTTTTTTCCATATTTCTGGTATCTAGAACATCTTCAAATTCTGTGATAATAGTTTCGGTATTTCTTTCCCCTTGAACTTTTTCCGTGCCTTGAAAGCTTTACTACATGAGATATCTAGAATATCTTCAAATTCTGTTAGAAGAGCTCAGTTATTTGTTTCCGCTTCAATTTTTTCTACTCGCTTCTAGTTTACTCCTTTCAAGTTATGTAAGTACATGTTTTGTAAATATAATGTAACAACCTTCAGATCGCCCAGTTTTTTCGCCTCTAATATTAATTTTTTGGCTTGAAATATGTTTCCAGCCTATGACATTTGATATACTTCAATACTGAATGTAATAATCTTTCGGTCGGAGCAGTTACTTTCTTCACCACAGTTTTTTTGGCTTATTAAGGCCAGTATATCGTAAGTCTTCATAGTTAAATCATCACTGTCTTTCCTTTACAATTTTAAAAGTTGGTCTTTGAGGTAGGTACAGGTTAGTGGAAGCCAGAAATTCTTCCATCTCTATTATTTTGGAGTTTTTTTAGCGTGTCAGGCCACATGCTAGATCTTCCATTAACTACCATAACAATTAGTAAACCAACTTCATTATTGTTGGCTATCACGTCGTCAACTTCTCTCAGCCGATCTCTGATGGAGTTTGCGGGGTCTAAGTACGTGCTAGATGTGAAAAATAGCAGAATTTCTTTTACTATTTCTATAAATACTTAATGTTGTCGAACTAGTGACTGATTGTTATGAAATCAATATCTTTGCTGGCATCAGTATTGCTGCTCATTTCGCCGGCCGTAGTGGACGAGCGGTTCTAGGCGCTGCAGTCTAGAACCGCGCGACCGCTACCATCGCAGGTTTGAATCCTGCCAACGGCATGGATGTGTGATGTCCTTATGTTAGTTAGGTGTAAGTAGTTCTAAGTTCTAGGGGACTGATCACCACAGCAGTTAAGTCGCATAGTGCTCAGAGCCATTTAAACCATTTTTTGCTGCTCATTTCATTGTGCTACCTGCCCTAAATAAGTTATAATCTCTAGTGATTCCAGCTGCGCTTGGCTGATAACAAATCGTTTTCTAGATGAAAGCAATGTCAATTTAATATTGCATAATAATCTGCATTAATCGTTGCAGCTCATGAACGCTGTAGATTTATTTGTACGCATTTGATTTGTTTTCGGAGGGATCAAGCCGTTTGGCTTGTGTTTGGTGTCGTCATTAGTAATATTCAAGATTCAATTTACGTTCTGTATTGTTTGCTTCGGACGTATCGACGTTCCTGGATTGTTCTTGCTCGAACACTTAACGATCGTTACTTTTTTTGATCGTACTTGATAATCGTCATAGGTGAGGACAATCATCGACAACTTAGGTTTTTGTGAGCTTTTTATCATGTAGTTGTTGCAGAGTTACAAAATCTTTCGTGTGCTCTTTTGTATTATATTCTGGTTTCTTCTCGCTTTCAAAACCACTTGACGACAAAAGGCTATTTTACGGACCTCTTCCGCTAGTAGCTCAAAGTTCATTGAGGCATCTGACACTGATGAACCACATCCGGGTTCGGTACCTATCATGTCTTCGTTTTGATACAGCTGGCATATCAGTAGCAGATGCTGCGCCTGACGCAATGTGAGCTCCAGCATTGGCTGGAGATGAAGCAGTTTCATCAGGAAATGTCTCGCTGTATTAAGTCGCTAATTTCTAGTGGATGGCCTGAGACAGTTTCACTTGCCAGATTTTTAATCTGGTGTCCATTGCAAGAATTATTCTTATTAGTGACAAATGAGCTGTTGACAATATCTTTATTAATAACGAAATGAGATCGGTATGTTTTTTAGTGTGGTTAGGTCTTATTCCGAGTAAGATAGCAGGAGAGGTAGATGTATGCTGCTCTTTTCCAGTCTGTGAGGGAGGTAAAGGAATTTTAGAAGCTGCTTCTTGCACCGTTAGTACGGACTTTTGGGCAGGAGCGTTATGTACGGGTACAAGAGCAGGAAATTCGCTTTCACCATTCGAAATAGTAATTTCGAGCAATATTGCTTGATATGGGAAATATCTTTGCAACGATGACATACAACGTCGACATACTGAAATAATTCCCTTCATAGGGAATCTGTATCGTCTATAGTAATTCGCTTAAATCGTCAATTATTTGTTGAGCAATACAATGAAATGATTTTATACGAGAGCATCCCTGAATCTTGCAGCCGTTACAACTCTTCGTACGTGTCCCCAATTGGATGTTGTATTAACTATTACGGCATTGCTAAAACAATTCGTGAAAAGGCACTTTCAAAACGCTTTACTAGTGGCATGACCTCTTTAATACACAAAATCCATTTGCAGTAACGATATAGTTTTTAAATAGTTCTTGTAAAAATACAGATATTCCTTCGGATACGAGAGAGCAAATGTACTGATGCAGAAATTATGTCACTTGCACATTTTAGGTAGTCATCATAGTTAGGATATCAGAAACATTGTCGATATTGATAGGTTTTTCTGGTGAGATAACATATTCAGAAGAAACGAAAGAGCTGTTGCAGGACGATTGATTCACGGATCCAGTTATATGGCTCCTTCCGTGTACAGCGATTTTACGACTATGACGAGTGGGGCCTGAAGATGGCATCAATGTAATGCCGAAACTGGTAGAACGTGGAAGTTCATAAAATAAAATAAATTTCTACAGTACATACAGCTGTTGGTAAATTATTGCACCAAGAAGCATCAAGAAACGAAAGACGATACTATGTAAACTGAATTAACATTAGAATATTATGTTTGTTTGGATGGCCATTTCCCATAGTACCTTTTATTAAGTATCGCCATAGGCGGTTCCGAAAGTAAAAGCCTAGGTAGAAAATGACAAAAAGCTTGAATGAAACTTTCACTCTACGGCGGAGTGTGCGCTGATACGAAATTTCCTGGCAGATTAAAACTGTGTGCCGGACCGAGACTCGAACTCGGGACCTTTGCCTTTCGCGGGCAAGTGTTCTACTAACTGAGCTACCTAAGCACGACTCACACCCTGTCCTCACAGCTTTAATTCCGCCAGTACCTCGTCTCCTACCTTCCAAACTTCACAGAAGCTTTCCTGTGAAGCTCCTCTGCAAGGTTCGCAGGAGAGCTTCTGTGAAGTTTGGAAGGTAGGAGACGAGGTACTGGCGGAATTAAAGCTGTGAGGACAGGGTGTGAGTCGTGCTTGGGTAGCTCAGTTAGTAGAACACTTGCCCGCAAAAGGCAAAGGTCCCGAGTTCGAGTCTCGGTCTGGTGAAAGTTTTAATCTGCCAGGAAGTGTCAACAAAAAACTTTCTTTTATTGGAGGCAAGTCCTGAAAAATTATGAATAAAAATAAGCTCTTCTGGGTGAACTCAAACACTTCATATGCTTGGTAATGGAGAAAATCAAGTTATTAAGTTCTTCACAATCTTAGTTCAAAGTCCAAAATAAATTCTGAGTTGAGCATAAAATAGACCGTTCACCTGGCGATATGGGAAACAAAATTTCTGAACTAAAGTTCCTGGCCCACTACCGATATAAATCATGTCTGACCAGAAATTCTTGATACCTTTCGTATAGAGACATGAAGTCAAAGTAAAGTTCCCGGCACAGTGTAGCAACATAGTCTGATTAAAGTTCTAGACGCAATATAGACAAGTCCAAGTTCCAAAGAAGAATTTACTAAGTCCGGCGAGGCAGAAAGATAGGCGGTCACAGAAATACTAAAATCCAATCTCCAAGTCGGGGCCGCGTCTTCTTCAGGGAGAACACTATGCAAGCTCCAAGACAAGGAGGCTGTCTGGAGCGGCAGAGTCAGCGTAGCGACGGCCCCTGAGTGATTTCCTGACCGAAGAAATACGTACGCAGTCATTCAGCGCCTGGCCCAATCAGCTCACTTGGACTAAAGTTGCTCCCCAGGGCCCGTGCGCCGGCCTAAGTACAGGCCTCAGCGCCAGGATACATTGAGTCTTGCTTTCTGTAACGTGGCTGGCGTTTCGTTTGATGGTACAGTTTGTGGTGGCAGCCCACGAATTTCATCAGTAAGGCTGGGTTCTCACGAGTGGAATATTTGCTGAGATTCAGCTGCTTGGTAAATGGAGGCACCGCTTTGGCGCACAGGGTAAATACAGCAGTCCGCACGGGGCGAAAGATTGCGGCGGCTGCATTTCGCCGCTTGCCAGCCACCCCGCTCATAGCGAGACGAAGTCGCACGGCGGCAGCCACAGTGCTGCAGGCCACGAGTATCATTTGGGCAGCTCACACGGATGGTGCGGCAGGTGTGCGAAGAAGGGCCAGCTGACTATAGGCAGTCAGCGCTTGGAGCGGAGTTGCCAGCTGACAGACAACACGCAGTGTTGCGTTCTCCCTTCTGGGTCTGCATCTACAAAGTATCTTCCGCAATGTGTCATACAGACACAGAGAAAAGCTACACATGAATTCTAATAACGAAGTTAGAGAAGATGACTTGTTACTGGTACATAAGGATCGAGGAATACAAGGATAGACAGATACATCTTGATACGAGATTTTCTGAGGATTTCCTGATTTCGCATAGCTTTCAGGTAAAGAGAGATTATTTGGTGGTAACTTTTTTTCGCTAGTTCATAATTTTAACAACACTTCGGCTTGAAGAATCAGTCGGAAATGCGACAGAATTAAGGATTTAATTTTCTCGAACTCCTTTACGAATTTTTATTCAGAGATTCGTCAACAGTGTTAGCTTTGGAGGGAGTCCTACATTTCTCTTATTGTTGACATGTTACGTCTAGCTTCTTGTGACACAAGCTAGCAAAGAGCCCTTTTCAGTCACATAACTAATTCATTGGTAATTTTTTTTCATAATGCAGGGCCACAGTCAGATTATATTTCTTTAAAGCCAGTACCGCCATTAGACTTGTTTATTTACAGTGTTACATGTACACGTACACAATCATGATTTCGGCTTCAAAGTGCCATTATCAAGTGTTTTCTGAAAGCAGGTTAGACAATAACAGTGAAACACATAACAAGTCATATAGCCGTATAATAATCCATATTGGTAATACTTCCTTACAAGTGGTATAAATTGCCTAAGATTGCATAGGCTCGTCAGTTCCACAAAAGAAAATAACAATGGGAAATGTGAAACTTGGTTTTGAAGCCAAACCATGCAAACTTCTGGATATTCCTCCAATTCTTCTCCGTTCCCTGAGCACGAAGGCAAATCGTTTATGAATTCGTTGTTGCCGACTTTGTGTAAATTTGATACGGATCAAGAAAACAGGAATTTTGCATGGACATTTTACGGTTACTTCGCATCTGTAACGCAAAATCACAACCACTTCATGTTTTGTTTTCTAATGTAGTGTATCAGACACGTACACGAAGTACACCAACGCATGCAATTAGCTCAGGCGATTTTCAAACGTTATATTCACCAGGAATGACCTGGGTGCCTCTTCAATTAGATGCAATCCCAGTAGTACCACCCCGCTAGAAGACTGATGTCTGTAGAACAGTAGCTTAAATTTTAGAAGATCATATTGATTCTTCTCTTGAGTTACCAGTTTTCAGAAAAGCAGACTAAAAGGAGTTCATTTGTTTCTCATTTTGCACATTTTGAAAAAGGCGTCGTATTTTGCCGTAACACTGTCACTATATACATTAAATGTATTCTCAATTGCGAATTAGCACAACCACCAGCTGTAGAACGGAAAGATGAGAATGAAAATATTTACCCAAACGGGACTCGAACCCGGATTTCCCGCGTATCTCGAGCGGCCGTCTTACTATTCGGCTATCCCTGCACGACGCGCGGCCACACCCAAACTTCGACATGCCGTCAACCACGTGTCTACGACCTGTACTCCTACCTCCACTGTGTATGTTCCTGTACAGGTCAGACGTTCTACTTGAAAGTCGCCTGCCCGGTATCAGCACAGAAATACGATATCGCAGTGCCTATGGCAGTTACAAGAGTCGATGGGCATGACAGGAAAGCAGTGGTTGGGAAGGGAGTGAGACGGGGTTGTAGCCTCTCCCCAATGTTATTCAATCTGTATATTGAGCAAGCAGTAAAGGAAACAAAAGAAAAATTCGGAGTAGGAATTAAAATCCATGGAGAAGAAATAAAAACTTTGAGTTTCGCCGGTGACATTGTAATTCTGTCAGAGACAGCAAGGGACTTGGAAGAGCAGTTGAACGGAATGGACAGTGTCTTGAAAGGAGGATATAAGATCCATTCTGTTACTTTTATTGAAAGTTGATAGATCTATCTTATCCTAAAAAATGCAGAGTTAAAAGTAAATTTTCAGTTTAGAACGGTAAAGATAAAAAATTCAACTTGTGCAAATGGTTCAAATGGCTCTGAGCACTATGCGACGTAACTTCTGAGGTCATCAGTCCCCTAGAACTTAGAACTACTTAAACCTAACTAACCTAAGGACATTACACACATCCATGCCCGAGGCAGGATTCGAACCTGCGACCGTAGCGGTCGCGCGGTTTCAGACTGTAACGTCTAGAACCGCTTGGCCACCCCGGCCGGCTCAGCTTGTGCATTTAGTGGTCTTATCACTTCCCCATTTTTCAAAAAAAAATTGATGTGGAAGTCTTCTTAAAAATAATAATAGACATTTCTGGATCCTTTTAATTTTTTTTAGCTGAGATAATTTCTGGCTGAAATAGAATATTCATATACTGTAATTTACCACTGAGAGTATACCTAGTCCCACGTTAATGTCTTGCTTCTGTAACCATCCATGTGATGTTGTTCATCGAATTTGGAGAAGGACTTTCTGAAGTAGTTGAAAAATTTCGATTCATCCTATTATAATCTTCGTTAAAAAAAAGAAAAAAACAAAAAGAGCCACACTGGGTGCACCCAGTACTCCGTTTCAAATCTTTCAACCCCTAGTATGCCACTACTGCACAATGCCGACTATTTGTCGTGACTACCAGCTAAAACCAAAAAAGGGGAAAGGGAAACAAATTCAGCCTACTTGCGTGGACTCCTCGCGACAACGAAGCGTACCATCGTCATTCTAAGAATATTTATCACTGAACTAAAATGAACAGTGTATTTTTATTTCGTGTATCGAATTTGTATTGGCACTTAATCGCTAGATCAATTTTTATCAGTTCGACTTTGCTTAACTAATTTTAAAACAAAAACAGTTATTAAATGTTTCGTGAATAGAGCAGTGTAGACAAGAATATGCATACAGCGTATAGATAACTCTGCCCCTGAATATGCGAATGTTTGTCTCAAGTTTTAAAATTAAAATAACTGTTGTCGCAGTGTTAACTTAAAGCGCGCCTGTAGATGAATTCATAAAGTACATACCAAAGAGAAACACGATGCAAAACTCCACGTAGTGAGCGCCAATAGTGTCGGCGTGTGGCACGTCGCAGTACGTCACAGCCAGACGGCAACACATAAATTATTACTCGGGACTGGAAAGAGGTTAAAAACGATTTCGAGCAGTTGAAACATAGGTAAAGTTGAAAATTTTTTACCTGTGCAACCGAAGAGCTGTATTTTCAAGTAATATTACGCTTTCGATGTGTAAGCAACATTTGCTACTTAGCATTATATGTCCTAAATTCCACCAAACGTAAACTGAGAGGGACGAAATTTTTTACTACGAACTTTTCAAAATAAGTGCTGTGTTTTATTTCGAAATGTCACTATAAGTGTGGACAATAACGAACAGGAAACCAGTACACGCAGATCCGAAAACAGTGCGTTTTAATTTTTTTTACATACACAAATGAAGCTTTGCATCTTTTACATAAAACAAGTTTTTTAGAGGCACGGCATATGACTCGATATTTGGCCTCCCCCGCATTTCGTTACACTGCTAGACGTACGGTTACACGACACTGCGTCTCGCCACAGTCCGTCGTCCGTTACGGAAACACTCCGCTCATGTGGTTCTAAGGTAAGGAAGGAGGCTGCCTGCAGAACTCAAAAATGTTCAAATGTGTGTGAATTCCTAAGGGGCTTAGGTCATCGGTCCCTGGACTTACACACTACTTTAACTTACGCTAAGAATGTAACACACACACCAAGGCCCGAGGGAGGATTCGAATCTCCGGCGGGAGGGGCCGCGCAGACCTGCAGAACTCTGATGTAGTGTGAACTGCGGATAGAATAGGCGTACGCCACACGATACTGCACTACCAGACATTACCTTTTGTCTCCTAAGGCTCTCTCTCTCTCCCTCCCCCCCTCCCCCCCGTCTCTCTCACTCTCTCTCTCTCTCTCTCTCTCTCTCTCTCTCTCTCTCTCACACACACACACACACACACACACACACACACACACACACACACACTTCAATACGAAAGTGTGCTTAAGACACTGCATTCATAGTGTTGGCAGTACTCACAAACGAACACACAAAAGCACACTGCTGAATGCAAAATGGCGAAACCACAAAAAAAAAAAAAAATTATTCAGACAAATAGTGTGAAGTTTCACACAGTTGTAATGTAATGAACACAAATGCAGCAAAAGAAGAATTAGGAAAGTACAAATAAAATTTTTCGGCTGAAATCTCTGCTAACGACGAAAGAAAAAAAATATCAACTTAAAAGCAAATGACAAGGAGTAGTAAACGCTCACGTACATGAGCAAAAACTGTTTTAATCCGTAAGCATCAACATGTAGACAAGTCATTTCTATTATATTTCGTAAATGAAAGCGAAACGAGTTTAGAATGACATTCTTCAATTGCCGTTAATAAGTGATTCGAACAGTAGGCCACTACTCGGATTAACCGAGGACGAGGACATGGTCACCTGGCTAATGGCTTGTATTTTTCTTGTATACAGCTATAATTTTTAATGGGAACATGTAAATGTAAAACTCTGAAAAATCGCACAACGTAAAAATCTTACTCAATGCGACCAAAGAACGCACAGGAAAAATTTAAACTAACTGCATATCTAAATCTTCGGTATTCTTCGACAGCATCAGGAACAAGTATTTGCCTATTAAAGCTCGGAAACCTATTGACAAACCCAGAGTCTTTATCTCTGAACGAAGAAATGCACTTAAAATTGGGCCATCGAAGGACACACTCCAGCCCCACTTGTTCTCGCCATAGATTTATTTAATAAACAAACTGTACCGTGGCCAGAATTAGATTTTCACTCTGCAGCGAAGTGTGTGCCGATATGAAACTTCCTGGCAGATTAAAACTGTGTGCCGGACCGAGACTGGAACTCGGGACCTTTGCCTTTAGCGGACAAGTGCTCTACCAACTGAGCTATCCAAGCACGACTCACGCTCCGCCCTCACAGCTTTACTTCTGGCAGTACCTCGTCTCCTACCTTCTAAACTTTACAGAACCTTGCAGAACTAGCACTCCTGAAAGGAAGGCAAAGGTCCCGAGTTCGAGTCTCGGTCCGGCATACAGTTTTAATCTGCCAGGAAGTTTCAAACTGTAACGTATTGAAATTGAGGCTACCACGTTAACCTGTTGCTAGATCCCCACGGATCCCAAGTGCTAGTCTTGAGAAACTAATATACTGGTGACATTAGCAGTAAGTTATAACGATTACTCCCTGATAATTCTCACATAAGTATTTTGATAGCGTAAAGGGGTGGTTAGAGTGAAAGGACCAGGAAATAAACTACGAGTAAAATGCTCCATCTGTGAGGAGCAGCATAGAAATTTCGTTCCATACTGACTTAGGGTAACCTCTTCCTGTTACTTTGTCTCTCTTAAGCGTTCTGAAAATTGGAAAGATAATTCATCACTTTTACTGACAAAATATCAACAGTAATTGCAAGTTCTGAGTAGGCGGTACTTTCGTTCCTTTGGTTTTTGTGGACTGAAGAACAGTTTTGCTTAAGGATGACATATTCGTAACATGATAGTCACTGTTTTGTGTTCCTTGTTACACATTGTGACCGCAACTCCTCCTCCTTTCATATTAGCAGTAGTTGAAATCGAAGTTACACTGCGCTCATCCACCTGTTTCTTTTTCTTCTCGTCTTTCTTATCGCTGTGGTCATTGTACAATTTGCTTTCTTGGTTTGAAACTTTACATTATGCATAGATTATTAAATTTATTTGAAACTTCCTGGCAGATTAAAACTGTGTGCCCGACCGAGACTCGAACTCGGGACGAGTTCGAATCTCGGTCGGGCACACAGTTTTAATCTGCCAGGAAGTTTCATATCAGCGCACACTCCGCTGCAGAGTGAAAATCTCATTCTGGAAATTTATTTGATATCGTTTGATATCAGTGCCTTGACGCCTTTACATTTGTGCTCCACTGTATTAGAGATGGTGTCACTGTACGTATTCTTAAGGAAAACTGTTTTTAATACTATAGCTCCGAAAAGAACTAAATGTATTAATTACGCCTCTTCACTGTATTGTATCTGATGGTGCTAAGAAACAAACTGCTTTCAGTGAATGAGGTCTTCAGTTTGCTTCTGGATGTTATTGTATCTACACTGTAAATCTTTATCTTCATGACAGAAATGGGAATAAAAATCATTGGCCTCTACTGGAGGTGTTTCAGTACCTAGTCAATGCGGCAACAACTAGCGTTGCAACATCTTTGAAGGGTGGGTTCCCCAAATGCGAGCCAGTTCAAGAAAGATGTCAGCTGTGGAAACTTTTTCTGCCGCTGTTGTGGCAGTTGGCAACACTGTAGAATACTTTGATTGTTGGCTTATTTCCATTAAATAATCTGTATTATTCTCACTTTTGGTGTAACAGTGGCTTATCAGATTTATGATTTTGGTTCTAAGAAGATCGCTCTATGCAAACTCTGTAACTTATCTCTTACTTTATGTTGTGAATCATCAACCATTGTGGCAATGAGGGTGGAGTGCACGCAGCTGTGGCTAGCTAGCTAGTGCTAACGAGGTCTCTTCATGAAGCAGAACTGCCTTTGGCTTGATACCAATGTGGCTGGAGACCTATATGGTTCATACTTGTTCTATTACCGAGCTGCAAGCAGCTGGATTGAAGGATGGGAAAAATTCTTAACTTTTCTATCTTAAGTCTTCTTGCGACATTGAACTGCTCTAGATATAGATCTACTCTCCCTGCCACATTTCCATCCTAATGTGTCGCTGTCCTGCAGTGCTTCACGAATATGACAAATAACCGCACAGACTATTTTGACGTCAAAAGTGCGTAGTATCTTAATAATTCTTGGCGATGTAGGCACGCTCATACTACAGATATTTTATGTTTAATGTAATATTTCGTTGTAAGATTATCACGATAGGTTGTAATTCATATGTGGCTGCGCAGTGAATGTTTTATAGATTCTTTTCGTTAGTTTTGTGGAGCTGTAGTTGGGTGGATTTCTACTGGGGATTGTGCAGTTTTATGCTAATAATTAATATTTCCATTATTAAACAATATGTAACAACACCAGAGTCGATACAAACGTTAAGCATTTACACACAGTTTCAAGAATAATAATTTCTGGTATCTAATGATATAAGAGATCAAAACAATATGTCACTCCAAAAGAAGTACAATAAACTATAAAATATCAACTTGAGTAAACCGAACACAAAAACACATTAGCTCCTGTCCATTAACAACTTTACAAGGCGCACTAACATAATCGAGGAAAAGCAGATGACTCAGTACAATTATCTGCAATCTATTACTACCAACACCTGTCTCCTACAAACAAAACAACCATAAAGAACTTCAACTCCTGCATCGACCACAAGGAAATGTAGTTAGTTACACAATAATAGAAAGAGCAGGTAAGGAAAATATAGCATAACTTATTACTAATTCATTGTAACCAAAGGACAGCCTTACCGTATTTGCAATTTCACGATCAAAGTGTTAGCTGTGTGCCACGATGGCCACACTGAGCAAAACAATTGACCATAGCTTTGGTACAATCAAGTTTTTCTTAGTTTCTCCATGCTTTCTTACTAAAACAAACTGAATAAAGCCGACATCCTCATTCTAACACACGCTGCAGCTCTGTAATCTACTCTGACAACCACCGTTGCCTGTCATTAGCAAATATGGCAGACAAAAACACACGTCACTTTGTTATCTACTGTGTCTTGCCATAACCATCTACTCCACCATTCCTCTTCACTGACCGTCAGCTTCCACCTTCGCCTGGACACCAGCAAGAAGATATCGTCCGCTATCCCAGCTAGACGATGTCCGTGTTACAGCGTGCCACACCCCGTGCTGACAGTTGCAGTCCGCTGCCGCTGTATTCACGCTACGGCGCTCTCCTCTCCGCGGTCTGTTTTGCTTCCTGACCGTCCGCGATCTTCTAGCCCGCTCTGCGACGCCAGAGCGGAGGTGGGATCGGTCCCTGCTCTGTGCGAGAGACCTCCTGCGGGGAGCGCCACTGCAAAATTAACTTCGTCCAACCTCGGGAAATTCAGATGTGCTGCAGTACACGGCACACTTTTTTTAAAAAGAAATCAGGTTAGAGAGATGTAGTCGTGTGGCTAGGGCCTCTCGTCGGGTTGACCGTTCGCCGGGTGCAAGTCTTTCCATTTGACGCCACTTCGGCGACTTTAATACTACACTTTGCGTACTCACACTGGCCTTTGCGAGACACTATTTGTTAGAACTCAATAATTATTTTCTTAATGAAAGTCAAAAATCTGTTTGCCCATCGTTATTTAGATTTTCGATTACTTCTTTAGACTAAGGCAGTTTGTGGGGAGTTTGGAAGGGCACAGCTGACTTGTTTGTGAATCCTTTCCAATCTGAGCTGTTGCTTCGTCTTTAATGATCTCAACATCGTCAGGATGTTTAATCCTAATCTCTTTCCTTTCATTTCCCCAACATTGCCCTGTACTAAGTTTAATTGCTTGCAGTTCATCACATTTGCCAATTATCAGCTACACTATCGTGGATCATAGTATTAAGGTGTATAAATGTTCTCATTGAAGTCCATTGAACTTCCTGAATGTGGAGACTTATTCTCGTAAAAAAAAAAAAAAAAAAAAAAAAAAAAAAAAAAAAAAAAAAAAAAAAAAAAAAGAAACGAGAAAACAAGTTTAGAGGACATTTATTCCATGGTTCTTGCCCTTTAAACTTCATAACTATTTCAAGCTGCCTCTGCTGCGTTTACCCCTCCATTAAGTCCAAGGAGAACAAAATCTCACGTAAGTTAAAACTTTTTTCCGTTTTACACTACGTTTCATAACTCTAAAACAACACTTCTCACGACACTAAAATAAGCAGCATCCAACACTGGCACCTCAAATAAAAATGACGATTGGTAAATATACTTACAGCAGCCTGCACGACAACCTGCCAAACACGATAGCAATGAACTTCTGGACCGACCTAATTTTTTCAGGTAAACTTAGCCCACAATGGTAAATTAGATACTCGTACTACAGGGTGTTACAAAACAGTACTAACAAACTTCCAGGAGTTGTACAGAACGTCGTGAGGAGCAAATCGGGGATAGGGACCCATGTCCGGAAACGTCATTCAACGACGTTACAAAGCGTCGAAATTATAGGAGCCGCTGCTTGTTCTACGAACTTACAAGAGAATGACTTACAAGGGAATGGTCCAGTGTGACCTGCGAGTCCCGCCCTGAAGTTCTATACAAAGCTTAAGCCGAAACAACTGTAGCGTCAAAATTTTAGTTGATATGAAGCATTGTAAGTAGGTTTTAAAAAAATGTTGAAAACTGCCGAATTCGTAGCCCACTAGCCATCTGGAAAAATATAAACCTGTAATGGAGCTGCGGCAGGTTGCGCACTTGCAACACAAGAGACGCATAACCACGGTTGACGGCTCATCGGCTAATAGATGAACAATTCAATTGTTATTTGTGAGGCGAATTTCAGTTTCCTTTGATAGCTTCTATGACATTGTTGTTCACAGTTACTACTCTCTGAAACCTGCAACTCGTTTAAAATGAGTAATAATTACTAGTTAATTTTGTGGTATCACTTTAACAATTAAGACAAAGCTGGATTACGTTCAATATGTTTTCTTCATATGTCTGCTAATAGCATGTGTCATTGTCGAGTACCAGGATTTCATTGCAATGTGGAACCTAATTTACGTTCTCAGAGCTACAAAGATGTAATATGACGAACGTGATACGCAAAAAAGCCCTCAACCATGGTTATGCGTCTCTTGTGTTGCAAGTGCGCAACCTCCTGAAGGTCAACGTATGTGTTATTTACTAGTTAATTTCTCGACCCTTAATTTGAGTGACGTTGATATTTCATTAGAATCAGTGAAAACATTCGAAAAAGTACGAAGTAAATGACGGTTCCGTGAACTGTGGTACAAACGATGATTGTTGTTCTAGTAAGAGTCTAGAATAACGATACCTTCATAGGCCAAAGAAAACATGTAGAGTAATAGCTTTCAGTGACAAAGAAAATGCTGGTACTTCTGATTGAAAGAAGGAGGAATAAAACGCTTTAAATTAAGGAGTCTGCAAAGCCAGTTTCGTTTCATAAAATCTGAACGTGAGTTGTGCAAATGGAAGAAAGACTTACACGAAATGAAAAACAGGGGGTTAAATGAAACTCACAAAAATGTAACAGGAAAACTGTTCGAAAGATTTACAACCGCTCGTGAGATATAATGCACCGTTACCGATAGAGGTGTGTGAGACTGGGCACTCCGAACTGCAAGTTAAATTAACACTGCTGATTCCCAGGCTTATTCTACCTGATTAAGCAGGTTCAAGGAATCATACGGAATAGGAGGTCACAAAATTACGAAACTTACTAAGCAATTTCAAGGTATCATACAGAATAAAAAGTCACAAAGTTACGAAGCTTACTTCAAGTAAACATGTAGAGGAGATGCCGTCAATAGATACTACTACAGAGAAATTAGTAGATGACATGAAGAGGAAGTGTGCTGTTATACCCAACCCCGCTGTGTACAACGCTGATCAGTCGGATTTCGTGAAAGAACTGCGTTAAAATAGCACTTTATCTTTTCGGGACGAAAAAAGACCAGAGTCGATTGAGCAATCGATAAATGCTATGACATATTCGTATACAGTAATGCCAGTGACAGTTATGAGGGTATTACTGTTTCCTCAGCCTTATATTTGCCACCAGGAACCCCAAGCACATTTAAGACCGAAAATGAAAAAGCTACGTCTAGTTGCAAAACTCTTGTGATCGACGCATCAAAATCTGGAAAAAAGGGAAAGAATAATTTTCAACATTTAATTGGAAAAGTCTTCTTATAAGATGTAAAAAATAATTCATTGTTTTTTTGGACTTTTGGTCAGGACATAACGACACAGATGTCTCTGAGGACCACGAAGAGACTATTAATGTAATTCGGATTCCACGCGGTACTAATGTGATTCAAACACTTGATAAAAACTTTTTTCGGGTAGTGGAAAGAATTCCTTCCTGAAGCCGTCGGAAAATATAATTTTCGATAGCTATTTGTAATTTCAGATTTATCAGCGCAAAATTAATCATGAACTTCAGTAACTTATACATAATCAGTTCGCGTCGCCACTTTTTATGAACTGGGTGAACTATAATACCTCACATGTAACACAATATGCGGAACGACGGTTGGATCTATTTTTTAATCCATCCCAGTTCCGTCCAAATAAAATTGATAATTACTGTGATGTGATTGAATGCATTAATTGTTTACCATGCACGCCTGATGTCAGGAAAAGGTTTGCTTTCGTTACTCAATAGACACTTCGCATTTTTATGACGATTATTTGGAATAAACAAGGAACTCTTATATTGCTGGTAAAAGAAAACAAAAAGTACCATGATGACTCTGCTATAGGAGTTCTTGTGAATGATATATGTGTAAATAATATTTACATTCAACAAACTGAAATCTCGATTGATAGAATTCTTTGTAACTTCGAATTCAGCCTTGATTTTCTTTCCACTCCTAGTCATCTTTGTAAAAATAAGATCTGTAACACTGTAGCTGCCGATATCAGCTGCATATTATTCAAAAAATTAATGATACATGACAGTTTTGGCATGATTTAGTTGATCAAAAATCGCGTGTGTGTACTTTGAATTTTTGTGCTACGCAGCGCCACCCCCTCTTCTCACGGTTGTGCTTACACGTTCGCCGATTCGCGGCTGGGCACAAAGGGCTGTACAAATAGCTATTATAAGCTGCTCTTCGCGCGGGAAATATGAGCAACTTCAGTGCTTTTTAAATACTTCCAGGGTGTCTCAGAATCTAAAACACTGACCACACGTTTTCTTCCTGTGTAATGAATTACAGTGTAGGTTTCGACATGTCGGATTGGACCATGCTGTTGTAAGTACGCTGACGGTCTGTTGACTGATATTTAGTGATCGCGACTGATTTTCACTGTCGCCAGTCCAGAAGATGGAGCTAGCGCTGCGCAGACAGTCTTTGTCTCCTGGGAATACGGTGCTCTGTTGACTCGATAGTTGACGGTTTCGACAAAGGTTTTCCGTATTATATTTTTCTCCGGGAACCCTCTAAAATCTCCAGTGCTTTGTGGTATACAGGAGGAAAATAAACTACGGATGGAAACCCGTGTCCGAAACCATCGTCCACTAAAGCAACAGAGCATCATACTCGTAGGAGACAAGGCCTGTCTACGCAACAGCTAGCTAGATCTTCTCCATTGACGACCGTAGCAATCTGTTGCTTACGGTCGTCAGCGTGCAAAGCCATCTTTGCTGCCGAAGGGTTGGCGTTGTGGCAGGCGCTGGAGTCTGGAACCTCGACGCTCTGTACCTACTTCGGTGACGCTTCCGGTCACGAGCTCCTATCCTAAATTTTTCACGACACATTCTTCACCCCCTCAAAGTATGTCAGGATCGTTTTGTAACACCCAGTATATTCCTTAAGTCATATCTTTCACGGGCAATAGCATGAAGCTGTCAACCATGCAATTATCTTAGACGAGAAGAAATAAGTGCACTCGGTATCTCGTCTTTGCTTTTTAGTGCATGACATTGATCAGTAGCCAACGAATAGATACCCTGCGGTGACAAAAGTCATGAGACAGCGATATGTACATATACAGATGTTGGTAGTACCGCGTAAACAAGGTATAAAAGCGCAGTGCATTCTTGTCGGAGCTAGCAATGTACTTAGGCGATTCGTATGCAAAGGTTACCGACGTGATAACGGCCGCACGAAGGAAATTAACAGACTTTGAACACGAAATATTCTGGGCAATTCGAGCGAATGATTTAGCCACCTAGACGGCCCGACGTGAATACCGTAGAATATTTATGGGAGATAATCGAGAGGACAAATCGTACACAAAATCGTGCACCGGCAACACGTTTGCGGTTATGGACGGCTGTAGAGGCAGCATGGTTCATTATTTCTACAGGAGACTTCCAACGACTTGTTGAGTTCATGCCGCGTCGAGTTGCGGCAAGATCAGGTCCGGCACAATATTGGGAGGTATCCCATGCCTCTTGTCACCTTTTTGTACCTCGCCAGGACAGATCAAGAGGAAGTAAACACTCACTGTAGAGATTTCCTAACCCTGTAGTGTAGTCAGTTCATGCAGATGCTCCTTATATTATTCTATTTCAGTGATTACAAAATCAAGCCGAAAGTATGTGCTGGGGAGATGAGGCCAGTGGTTACTGGGATGCGCTCGAATAAATAAATGAAAATACTAAACAGCTGTAATCCAGCTCAAGGGAGTCAGGATTCTCATCCAGTGTGGCGCATTCTCCGTTAGGACAGAAACATGACCCAGCCATTTTGAAGTTCGGTTGTCGGTTTGATTGATGGTACCTTGGTATACCTTGATCTGGGTTCAATTCACGTTTCAGGTGGGCACTGAAGATGAACGAACAGATCCTCTTCACCTCAAGCACAACCGAGAAACGTAGCCACATTCCAAAGCCACATTAAACGTGATGTCCCTTCACTACCGACTGGAGTATTGTGGCCATGATAGAGGCCAAAGTGGCACCAGGTAGAAAGCCTGTCGCCAGTAGGTTTTCGTATGATGGAAATATTATTTTATTTACTGAACCTATCACCATAAAGGTCATAAGGCACTTATTGGCGCTGTGTTCGAGCATTTCAGTCAGGCATGAAAGCTTTACTTGATTAGCACTGGCTATACGTTTTGGGGTTGAATCCATATCCAGAAAAAGACAGTCCAAAACTGTCCATAACTAAATGCTCATGATCCCCTCAGACATGTAACGCTCTTTTGTACTAGGACGATAGGTCAGTTTAGAGCTGCACATAGATCACGTATCATTTTGATTGATACACTGCTGATGTTGAGCTTTCCGTAGATGGCATGAGGCGGTTAATCGCGGAATTTTAAACCACTTAGTTCTTTACCGGCTTTATGCAAAACCACTCGCCAAGCAAACGGCAAGAATATTTCGAATTATTATGGAGCGTTGGATTCCAGATATCCTTGCAAGATCTCTTATTCACAAGGAACTTAATTTTGACTGGGAATGGCTGAGTGATTTATGTAAGTGTTAAGTGTCTCAAATTTTTATGAGAGTGGCAACATTTCTGAAATCTCACTTACTCTAATGAGTGTGAGTTTAGAATTAACCTCTGTCTTGAACTTAATGAAGTGGTCCCTGATACTGCAACATCGTCTGTTTATATACATCTGGACTGATTGCCAAACACAGCAGTGTTCTCTAGGGCTGGCTTGTAATATTCCAATGTTCTACAATCAATGGTTTCCCTGACGCACGTGTTTGTAACCCTCAACAATGCAAATGGTGAGGTGATAGTAAAACAAAATAGTGGTTGGTAGTTTCCTATTGCCAGATTTCTTTTATATATCACATTAAAAATACCACAGCAAATTGCAGGGCACTTTGTAGCCCTGTAAGCAGTTGTTTTATGGCAAACTGGACCTAGAAAGGATAGATTGCATGCAACCGGTGGTGGCGTGTTTGTCGCTGTTAGTAGTAGTTTATCCTGTAGTGAAGTAGAAGTGGATAGTTCCTGTGAATTATTATGGGTGGAGGCTACACTCAATAACCGAGCTAGTTAATAATTGGCTCCTTTTACCGACCTCCCGACTCAGCAGCATCAGTGGCAGAACAACTGAGAGAAAATTTGGAATACATTTCACATTAATTTTCTCAGCATGTTATAGTCTTAGGCGGAGATTTCAATTTACCAGATATAGAATGGGACACTCAGATGTTTAGGACGGGTGGTAGGGACAGAGTATCGAGTGACATTATACTGAGTGCACTATCCGAAAATTACCTCGAGCAATTAAACAGAGAACCGACTCGTAGAGATAACATCTTGGCTGACATCGAAATAAGTGTCCAAGGAATAGAAAAGCAACTGGAATCACTCAATAGAGGAAAGTCCACTGGACCTGACGGGATACCAATTCGATTCTACACAGAGTACGCGAAAGAACTTGCCCCCCTTCTAACAGCCGTGTACCGCAAGTCTCTAGAGGAACGGAGGGTCCCAAATGATTGGAAAAGAGCACAGATAGTCCCAGTCTTCAAGAAGGGTCGTCGAGCAGATGCGCAAAACTATAGACCTATATCTCTTACGTCGATCTCTTGTAGAATTTTAGAACATGTTTTTTGCTCGCGTATCATGTCATTTCTGGAAACCCAGAATCTACTATGTAGGAATCAACATGGATTCCGGAAACAGCGATCGTGTGAGACCCAACTCGCCTTATTTGTTCATGAGACCCAGAAAATATTAGATACAGGCTCCCAGGTAGATGCTATTTTTCTTGACTTCCGGAAGGCGTTCGATACAGTTCCGCACTATCGCCTGATAAACAAAGTAAGAGCCTACGGAATATCAGACCAGCTGTGTGGCTGGATTGAAGAGTTTCTAGCAAACAGAACACAGCATGTTGTTATCAATGGAGAGACGTCTACAGACGTTAAAGTAACCTCTGGCGTGCCACAGGGGAGTGTTATGGGACCATTGCTTTTCACAATATATATAAATGACCTAGTAGATAGTGTCGGAAGTTCCATGCGGCTTTTCGCGGATGATGCTGTAGTATACAGAGAAGTTGCTGCATTAGAAAATTGTAGCGAAATACAGGAAGATCTGCAGCGGACAGGCACTTGGTGCAGGGAGTGGCAACTGACCCTTAACATAGACAAATGTAATGTATTGCGAATACATAGAAAGAAGGATCCTTTATTGTATGATTATATGATAGCGGAACAAACACTGGTAGCAGTTACTTCTGTAAAATATCTGGGAGTATGCGTACGGAACGATTTGAAGTGGAATGATCATATAAAACTAATTGTTGGTAAGGCGGGTACCAGGTTGAGATTCATTGGGAGAGTGCTTAGAAAATGTAGTCCATCAACAAAGGAGGTGGCTTACAAAACACTCGTTCGACCTATACTTGAGTATTGCTCATCAGTGTGGGATCCGTACCAGGTCGGGTTGACGGAGGAGATAGAGAAGATCCAAAGAAGAGCGGCACGTTTCGTCACTGGGTTATTTGGTAACCGTGATAGCGTTACGGAGATGTTTAATAAACTCAAGTGGCAGACTCTGCAAGAGAGGCGCTCTGCATCGCGGTGTAGCTTGCTCGCCAGGTTTCGAGAGGGTGCGTTTCTGGATGAGGTATCGAATATATTGCTTCCCCCTACTTATACTTCCCGAGGAGATCACGAATGTAAAATTAGAGAGATTAGAGCGCGCACGGAGGCTTTCAGACAGTCGTTCTTCCCGCGAACCATACGCGACTGGAACAGGAAAGGGAGGTAATGACAGTGGCACGTAAAGTGCCCTCCGCCACACACCGTTGGGTGGCTTGCGGAGTATCAATGTAGATGTAGATGTAGACCTACTGATAACAAACAGACCCGAACTTTTAGCCTCTGTAACGGCAGAACAGTGAATCAGTGATCATATGGCCGTTGCAGCATCCCTGAATATTGAAGTTAATAGGAATGTAAAAAAAGGGAGGAACGTTTATCTGTTTAGCAAGAGTAACAGGAGTCAAATTTCTGACTACCTAACAGATGAAAATGAAAATTTCTGGTCCGACACTGACAATGTTGAGTGTTTATGGAAAAAGTTCAAGGCAATCGGAAAATGCGTTTTAGACAGGTGAGTGCCGAGTAAAACTGTGAGGGACGGGAAAAAACCCACCGTGGTTCAACAACAAAGTTAGAAGACTACTGCGAAAGCAAAGAGAGCCTCATTGCAAGTTTAAAAGCAGCCAAAACCTCTCAGACAAACAGAAGCTAAACGATGTCAAAGTTAGCGTAAGGAAGGCTATGCGTGAAGCGTTCAGTGAATTCGGGAGTAAAATTCTATGTACCGACTTGACAAAAAATCCTAGGAAGTTCTGGTCTTATGTTAAATTAGTAAGTGGCTGATGATGATGGCATTGAAACAGAGGATGACACGCGTAAAGCTGAAATACTAATCACCTTTTTCCAAAGCTGTGTCACAGAGGCAGATCGCTCTGCAGTTCCTTCTCTAAACCCTCGCACAAACGAAAAAATGGCTGACATCGAAATAAGTGTCCAAGGAATAGAAAAGCAACTGGAATCACTCAACAGAGGAAAGTCCACTGGACCTGACGGGATACCAATTCGATTCTACACAGAATCCCCCCCCCCCCCCCCCTTTCTAACAGCCGTGTACCGCAAGTCTCTAGAGGAACGGAAGGTTCCAAATGATTGGAAAAGAGCACAGGTAGTCCCAGTCCTCAAGAAGGGTCGTCGAGCAGATGCGCAGAACTATACGCCTATATCTGTGACGTCGATCTGTTGTAGAATTTTAGAACATGTTTTTTGCTCGCGTATCATGTCGTTTCTGGAAACCCAGAATCTACTCTGTAGGAATCAACATGGATTTCGGAAACAGCGATCGTGTGAGACGCAACTTGCTTTATTTGTTCATGAAACCCAGAAAATATTAGATTCAGGCTCCCAGATAGATGCTATTTTCCTTGACTTCCGGAAGGCGTTCGATACAGTTCCGCACTGTCGCCTGATAAACAAAGTAAGAGCCTACGGAATATAAGACCAGTTGTGTGGCTGGATTGAAGAGTTTTTAGCAAACAGAACACAGCATGTTGTTATCAATGGAGAGACGTCTACAGACGTTAAAGTAACCTCTGGCGTGCCACAGGGGAGTGTTATAGGACAATTGGTTTTCACAATATAAATAAATGACCTAGTAGATAGTGTCGGAAGTTCCATGCGGCTTTTCGCGGATGATGCTGTAGTATACAGAGAAGTTGCAGCATTAGAAAATTATTGCGAAATGCAGGAAGACCTGCAGCGGATAGGCACTTGGTGCAGGGAGTGGCAACTGACCCTTAACATAGACAAATGTAATGTATTGCGAATACATAGAAAGAAGGATCCTTAATTGTATGATTATACGATAGCGGAACAAACACTGGTAGCAGTTACTTCTGTAAAATATCTGGGAGTATGCGTGCGGAACGATTTGAAGTGGAATGATCATATAAAATTAATTGTTGGTAAGGCGGGTACCAGGCTGAGATTTATTGGGAGAGTCCGTAGAAAATGTAGTCCATCAACAAAGGAGGTGGCTTACAAAACACTCGTTCGACCTATACTTGAGTATTGCTCATCAGTGTGGGATCCGTACCAGATCGGGTTGACGGAGGAGATAGAGAAGGTCCAAAGAAGAGCGGCGCGTTTCGTCACAGGGTTATTTGGTAACCGTGATAGCGTTACGGAGATGTTTAGCAAACTCAAGTGGCAGACTCTGCAAGAGAGGCGCTCTGCATCGCGGTGTAGCCTGCTCGCCAGGTTTCGAGAGGGTGCGTTTCTGGATGAGGTATCGAATATATTGCTTCCCCCTACTTATACCTCCCGAGGAGATCACGAATGTAAAATCAGAGAGATTAGAGCGCGCACTGAGGCCTTCCGACAGTCGTTACTCCCGCGAACCATACGCGACTGGAACAGGAAAGGGAG
Organism: Schistocerca piceifrons; assembly: GCF_021461385.2. Lineage (NCBI taxonomy): Eukaryota > Metazoa > Arthropoda > Insecta > Orthoptera > Acrididae > Schistocerca > Schistocerca piceifrons. The sequence continues at coordinate 672,036,897 of NC_060139.1, forward strand.
GTAATGACAGTGGCACGTAAAGTGCCCTCCGCCACACACCGTTGGGTGGCTTGCGGAGTATATATGTAGATGCAGATGCAGTATTTTAATTCTCCTTTAATGTTTGTACACGAAATGTTAGAACCATTCCTACTTTGTTAAGGTATTTTTCTTGTGTACTTTCATCTTTAACCAACTCCAATGAACTGTCTGAGAAAGTATTGAGAAAGTAAAAATGGCGTGTCCACTGAAGAAGCCGACGTACTAACTTAGCGTCTTTCACAAAGTTATATCTCGGAAAACTTACTACTGCAATTATTATTATTATTATTATTATTATTCATTGGAATTTTAAACAGAGTTCATAACGCAACAGATTTTGCACAGCTATTGTTGTTAACACTTGTGAAGACTAAATACACACACACACACACACACACACACACACACACACACACTCTCTCTCTCTCTCTCTCTCTCTCTCTCTCTCTCTCTCTCTCTCTGTCTCTTACTCGATTGCCGATGTTCAAATGTGCGTCACAGTACATCGTATATTACGTAGTTGAGGGTTTTATTCACATTATATACTTTCATTACTATCTAATTGTTCTTCATCGTAATTACTAAATTATTATATTATTGTTTGCCATCAACCATAATGATGGTTTGAGGCAACTCTCGGTGTATATCGTTAGCCAATTACCCTCTTCTTTTCAACGTAAACATCGTGAAAGATATGCCGTATTGTTAAAGGTGTAGCAAATGATGGCTATAGCTCCATAAGTTTGACTAGTATGCACGCTTGTTAATTAGTTCTTGTCTTAAATGGCGACACTGAATGAAAGATATGGCAGCACAATAATAAATAACAAATAACACATCTTTGGTACAGTTTGATGCAAGGCACTTGATATTCCAAACCTGAGATAATGATATCTGAATAACATTGCTGACTTTTGGCTGTATACAACATTGTCCTCATAATTGCACTGTCCTTATAATTATTAATAATTATGTAAAATATTATTCTTATAAATATAAACAATTACTCATGCACTGTGTTAATGATCCTAGTTCCTCGTAAACAGCGTCTGCTAAGTCGAAAGGTAATGTTCAAGATACTATATTCAGCAGGAAGAAGACGCTGAAGCGAGCTCAACTGTCGTAACACTGTGTGCCCGCAACGGGTCATATTTTGGTGTCTGTAAGCTAAAGAATTCATGCCCGCCAATGTAAACAGTAGTAGCAGTAGTAGTTTTATTCATCCACAGCTCTCTCTCACAATGACATTCTACACGTCTTGGTATTACAATACACTGCAGTGTCTCTGAACTGATCAATGACTGGAAATGGATATGTTCAGCTACTTCATTTGCAGCCATTCATGGAATTTGTGTCCGCCCCCGGTAGCTGAGAGGTCAGCGCGACATAATGTCAGTCCTAAGGGCCCAGGTTCGATTCCCGGCTGGGTCGGAGATTTCCACCGCTAAGGGACTGGGTGTTTTGTTGTCCTAATCATCATCATTTCATCCCCATCGACGCCCAAGTCGCCGAAGTGGCGTCAACTCAAAAGACTTGTACCCGGCGAACGGTCTACCCGACGGAAGGCCCTAGTCACACATTTTTTTATGAATTTCATGTTCCCAAACAACGAAGGAATTTTTTTTATGGATGACAATGCGCCATTCCACCAGCTCACAATTGTTCGAGATTGGTTTGAACAACTTTCTGGACAATTCGAGCGAATGATTTGGCTACAGAGATCGCCCGACATGGGACGTAATCGAGAGGTCAGTTCGTACACAAAAACCTGCACCATAAACACTTCCGCAATTATGGATGTCAATAGAGACAACGTGGCTCAATATTTCCACAGAGGACTTCCACGACCTGTGGAGATGCTGCACTATGCCGGGAAGAAGGAAGTCCGATACGATATTAGAAAGTATGCCATGAGTTTTGTTTGTCGTCTCACTGTATAAAAACAATAAAAGTAAAGTAGTTCAAATAAGCAGACATTTAGGGGACTTACGGCTCTAGTAAAACAGAACTTTGACAGGAATTGCGCCATGACCTAATGATAGGAACCATCCTGGCATTTGCTTAAAATAACTGAAGGAAACCACAGAATGCAAGGCCACTGTGTTTTAAATTGTTTTACCTCATTCTGTTTACCACAAGTGTGCGATACTGTTTCTCAGAGAACTTATTTAACAATGAAAGGTAAAATGCTACAATGCTCATTCATTCCTCACTCCCAGTCACTGTACACACAACACACACACTATACACACGTTGTATCGCCACGCTACACATGTAATTGTAACCTACCCACACAAATTAAAAATTGTGATAAAAATAATTATTATTAAGCCAAGTGTAACATCCCCACACGATATTAAATATTGAAATTATAATAATTATTATGGAGCCAAGTGTAAACCCCCACAGAAATATTTAAATTAGAAACCAAGAACCATGAACCAAGTGTAACCTCCGCACAGAAATATTTAAATGAATTTTTAAAGTATTGTAACCTCTGAACAAAATTGGCTCCCATTTATAATTCCTAAACACCAAAATAATAAAAAAAAGTAGTAACCTGGTAAATTTTATGAGGACTGCAGCGCTGCCCTTCGGCCCTGTATTCCGAATAAAAAAGCAAAAGTTCTTACCTCAATAAAAACTGCAAATATATCTGCTCTTATGTAGAAATTTTTTGGCACAGCTTCGTGCAATGCTGGCGTATATATATATATATATATATATATATATATATATATATATATATATATATATATATATATATTTCTGATTCTTGGAAGGAATGATCATGCATTGGAAATATTCTTTGAATTGAAATGATTGCTTTTCTTTAAAAAATTACTTTATATTATAAAAATTATTATTGGGGCATTTTTAAAACAAATTAATGACAGTTAATATACATTACTAGATATGCGCAAGGCTGCTTCTTTACCTTCTACAATAATACTCATCCTCCACAGTCCCGACCAGAGCAGACTGCCGACACGCGCAGGCACGCGCCGACTCCTGCAGACTATCATGGACTAACACGGACTGAAGACTAATACCGACTACTACTACAGCCGACATGCGCACACTCGCGACAAGCAACAACTAACGACATACTGCTCTCTGGTCAGAGACACTCTTATGCCTTGCCCATCGCCTGCAACGCATACGTCTTACATAACCCTCCACTGGGGGGGGCAAAAATTTGGCAGCGATGGTGAGTCAATTGGACTTGCCATGAGCAACAAATTTTTCTTAATTAACTAAGTTTACAATCACAGAATATATACATATATATAAGTGCAGAACATGAAATAACATATAGTGCACACGCACTGAGTACAGAACATATCAAGCAAAGACAAAATGCATACATAATGAGTACAAGACATATTAACAAATGGCAAAAGTGCACATGCACTGTAGTACTGAACATATCAGGAAATCACAAATGTATACGGAATGAGTACAAATCATATTAACAAATGACATAAAGTGCATACGCACTGTAGAAGTCTTAAACAGTTTTACAACAAATAAACATATCAAGGAGTGAAATAAAGTGCACACGGACTGTATAAGTCTTTAGCATTTTTACATAACATATCATGGAGTGAAACAAAGTGCACACGCACTGTAGAAGTCTTTAGCCTATTTAGGACAACTGATCTTGTTAACAAATGAAATGAAGTGCACACACACTGTATATGTCTTTAGCATTTTTACATAACATATCATAGAGTGAAATAAAGTGCACACGCACTGTAAAAGTCTTTAGTATTTTACAAGAACTAGGAAATGAATGGGAAGGATTGGATCATGGTTGTAGCACATTAGGTTGCACGCAGCTGCACTGAAAGTGCATATCTTTCCACAGAAGCACAACACCAAGTGAGACAATCTGAAGTTCTTTTCCCTGAAGTATTAATCAGTGTAGCCAAGACACTGAAACGTCGTAGTAATATTCCATATTATCATTTGGTAGTACATTAGGTACACCAAACAGTGGGACCATAATAACATCTCCATCGCTCAAGGTGGTGGACAGCATGTCGTGTCAACACTACGTTCTTGTAAGGTACACCAACGTAGAATTAGTGCAAAAACCAAATATAGTGCTCCATGAGCATGAGGATAGACAGGACAAACGGATATTGCAGTAATTCGTGGTAATTAGGTCAGAAGGTGAAGGACATAAAGTCTTATACCGGTCATCATTGAGAATTACACTAGTCTAACAACTGATTTGAGTAATTAGTGGCACTCATCGCCCAGTTACTGAACATTTCTGTACCATGTATGAAGTATTACAGAATTATGTTCATAAAGCATCTGATTACAGTGAACATTGGCGCTCATTGGCCAGGTACAAATCATCAGAAGTCATCATTCAAAACAGGAGCTAATTCATATATATAGCATGAAAGTGACATAATATAAATTTAAAGTATAAAAAACAATGGCATTCGTTGGTCAGCAAGTATTAATTATTAGAAAACTTTTTTCATCCTTCAAGTGACATCTGACATATTTAAAAATAATTATTGGCACTCATTGGCCAGTTACTAAACATGTAGCAAGTATTGAATATTACAAAACATTTCTCGTCATTCAAGTGACAGATGACATATTTAAAGATAATTATTGGCACTCTTTGGCCAGTTACTTAAAAATAATGATTGGCACTCATTGGCCAGTTACAAATCATCAGAAGTCATCATTCAAAACAGGAGCTAATTAATAGCATAGTATTAATGCATAAGTCATCATTCAGTAATACTCAGAACTCATCATTCAAGTTACATAGGACATATTTAACATGTAACACACTGTATCTATTACTCAAGGTCTGTGATTAGAAAAACATCATTCAGTATTACTCAGAATTCATCATTCAAATGACATATTACTCAGAACTGATCATTCCAGTGACATAGGACATATTGAAAATGTAACATACTGTAACTATTATTCAAGGTCTGTGATTAGAAAACATCATTCAGTGTTACTCAGAATTCATCATTCAAATGACATATTACTCAGAACTGATCATTCCAGTGACATAGGACGTATTGAAAATGTAACATACTGTAGCTATTATTCAACTTTTTTTTGTGCTAGCAATGCATTGCCATTAATTCCATATCATCATAACTCCATTATTATCATCACCTGTAAAGAAAAACTTCATTATCCATATTACCATATTCTACATCACTATTCATCATCATTCATTATCATCTGCAAAAAAGTCACTTCATTATTCATTATACAACTATTCATAGTTTAGAGTTCGTTATTTCTAGCATATTTCTTCACTAATACTAAGATGTGTAGTTCTGTCTGACAGTCTGCATCAATCGCCTCGTATTCTGAAAGAAAAATTAGTTAAGACTGCTATCATACGATGTGTATAGTATATACTTGTTAATGCTTGTTAATTCTGATCCATTTACTCTTCGTGACGAGGTATTGCATCTTCTTTCGGTTATTCCGAAGGTGAAATTCCCATTTTTGTTTAATGTATTTCTTTTACACGTTATTTTTTTCTGAACGTAATGAACAATGATTAGTGTCTTGCATTTAAATCATATACCCATTAAATAAAAACTGGTTTACAGTAACATAATTGAGCATACAGCATAGCATGACAGAAAACGTAATATGTCAAAAACATAGTGTTCCGATGCAAAAATGTACACTGAGTATCACAATGTAGCAGCAAAAAAAATGTAAAATAGTCACGATGTTGAGATATCATAAGGCTAAATGTCAAAGTCAACTGGTGTTTGTTATATCTTAAATATTTCATAGTGCATACAAACAAAACAGGAAAACAATCATACATACATGAAGAATGGAAAATGTGCACAGTCTGATGTGTAACGACAAGAAAAGCGACCTGCTAACCTTACCTTGCCGGTCACTTGCCAAGAAAAAATACGATAATCATCAGTAATTGTTCATGTGAATATAATTGCATAAGTGGTCCGATAATCATCAGTAAGTGTTCATGTGAATATAATTGCATAAGTGGTCTTAAAAAAATTAGGAAATGGCATTACAGTGTTATAAATCATAAAGTATATCCATTCAATAAAAGGTTTGACGTTGGAGATATGGTGATTCCCTTTGGTTTTTCTAGTTCTCAAAGTTTCGACGTGTACTACATTGGGGTGAGGAATGCTGCGAATTCGATATGGACCTGCGTATAGAAGCTCAAATTTACTGCATCTACTCTTTCCTCTGTTGGATAAATAGTGTGTACGTACTAATATCTTCTGTCCAATGTGAAAGTCACGGCGTGTACAAACCTGTTTTTGCTGTCTTCTCCGGCGCTCTGCGGCACGTTTGTTGTTGTTCAGCGCAATGTCAATTATTTCATGGTGTCGTAGTCGACGAGATGTAGGAAAGGTAACTAATTCTTTAATTTTGTTAGGTGGTTCAACATTTTTCAGTATAACAGACGGAGATAGCACAGTAGATTCATTTGGTATGAAATTAATTACATCTTGGAATGACAGTATGTGTGTGTCCCAATCAATATGTTTTTTATGGCAGTATATTCTGCACAGTTTACCAATTTCTTTCATTAATCGTTCACAAGGGTTCGAAGAAGCATGGTACCTGGATATATAGATCGAAGAAATGTTTCTAGCTCGTAACATACGTGTCCATATAGCAGATCGAAACTGTGGTCCATTGTCGGAAATTACATTCAACACATGCCCTACATGAAATAGAAAATGTTTTACAAATGCTTTCGAAACAGTTTTAGCAGTAGCATTGCGTAACGGAGTGAAGGTATCAAATTTGGAAGTGAGTTCAACAGCGACAAAGATGTAGCAAAAACCTCTATTAGTTCTGGGAATCGGACGAAAAATATCTACAGCGGCCATGTGTCTCAATTTAACAGCTACAATGGGATGTAATGGAGGAATATGTTAAGTCGTATCTGACTTAGCTTTCTGGCAGATTTTACATGACGCTAAAACTCGTCGAATACGTTTCTTAATGTTGGTAAAATAGCAGTTCTGTCTCAGTATAAGAAAACATTTTCTGGCTCCGTAATGTGCGTAACTTAAATGAGTATACCAGATTAATTTGTTAACAAGTTCGTCAGGAATGCATAATAACCAATTGTTGCTGTCATGGTGAGAGTGGCGAAACAGAATATTATTGCGTACAGTGTAATGGTTTCTAATGGTAACATTATTCCTATCTTGCCAAAGGTGTTTAATCTCTTTCCATACGTTGTCTTTACTCTGCTCTTGTGCTATGTCTTGAAATGATGACGAAATGAAATTTTCAAATGCAACTTGTTGAATGTACATGACGCTGAAATTTGCTTTGCAGAAGTTGGTTGCGATGTCTTGCTGATTGTTGCTGAGAGAACGGGATAGTGCGTCTGTTACAATATTTTGTGTGCTGGGAATGGGAACAATTGTAAAATTAAATTCTTGTAAATAAAGTTTCCATCTACTTAATCTGTCGTGTGTAAATTTAGCCGAAAGTAAAAACTGTATAGCTCTACGGTCTGTGTAAACGGTAGTGTGTCTTCCATAAAGAAAATGCCGAAATCTCGTAAAAGTCCAAACAACACATAATGTTTTAAGTTCTGTAACAGAATAATTACGTTCAGCAGGTGACAGAATGCGACTCGCAAAGGTAATGTTTTTAATTACTGTAGTACCATCTTCTTCAATTTCCTGAAAAATGTGTACGCCTAAAGCGGTGATAGAACTGTCGGTGGCAATGGAAAAATTTCTAGTAAGATCTGGGTGCGATAAAAGTGGTGCATTCAACAAAGCATGTTTCAGGTTCATAAATGCAGAATGTGCTTGCTTATCCCAGGACCAAATAGTGTTTTTACCTGTCAGTTGACATAATCTAGGTGTGTCTAAAGCAGAGTAATGAATAAATTTACGAAAAAAGTTAATTAGGCCCAAAAAACTGCGTAGTTGTTTCTTCGTCGTAACACAGTAATGTCACGTACAGCTTGAAGTTTTTCCGGGTCAGGCGCAATGCCTTCTGCTGAAATTACATGTCCAAGAAATTTTATAGAAGTTTTACCAAAGTGCGATTTACTGAGATTAACTGTGAGTCCTTGTGCGCGAAAAGTTCGCAACAGTTGTTCAAGAATCAGATTGTGTTCAGGCCAGTTAGCTTCTGCAATAAGAATGTCGTCTACATACGTTGTGATTCTGTCTTTAAGTTCTGTCGGAAGTATTGTATTCAAACCGGGAATATATGCTGCTGAAGAAATAGTTAAACCGAACGGTAATTTACAAAATTGATAACAGTCACCAAAACAAAGAAAAGCCGCGTACTTTCTGCAGTCCGGATGGAGTTGAATTTGCCAAAATCCCGATTTCAAATCTAATGTGGAATAAGTAGTAGTACCATGAAATTTCTGTAGAAGTTCTTCTAGTGTCTGTGGGCGATCCGTTTCATTAATAATAATGTCATTGATGTGACGCGAATCAAGTACGAGGTGAAGTGAACCATCCTTTTTCTTAACAATACGGAGCGGGTTTATGTACGGACTAACTGCCGGTTCAATAATTCCTTGGTCAAGCATAGCTTGCAATTCTTTTTTAACTCGTTCTCTGTGAATGTATGGAATGGGATAATGTTTGGCTTTAAATGTATCGTGCTGTTTAACTTGAAATTCATACATAAAACCGAACATAGTACCAGGAACGTTGTCAAAAACTGGAGCTTGCTGTAAAAGAATTTTGCGTAGTTGCGTGCGTTCGTCGTCTGTATTTGCACTGCTCTGTTTAACTTTATCAGAAATCATCTGTATAACGTCATAGTCGGCTTCGTCTGGAGTATTATAATTGTGTACGTACGTATCCGTGAACAATGTGGAATGACAGTCTATGTTACGTGATGCGGAAATGACTTCTGTACGATTAATTGTTTGTTCTTCTGCAGATAAAGAGTGCTGAAATTCTAGAGCCAGTTGTACATTTTCATCCTTTAACATTAAATAGGAATTTTGAAAGTCAATAATTGCGTCGTGTTGTACCAGAAAATTCGTACCTAAAATAACGTCTGTTGTCAATAAGGGAACAATCCAAAAATTTGAGTGAAATGTATGCCCTGCAATACAAAATGATAAATGTGTCTGTAATTTAACATCTACTCCTTTACCAGATACTGCTCCTTTTACTTTAGTTTTGCCTAATGGTAGTGTAGGAGAAGTATTCTCTTTGTCACATTCGTTGAAAGTTTCTTCATTTATGACTGACATAGGAGATCCGGAATAGATTACTGCTGAAAATTTCGATGATCAAATTTTTACTTCGATAACAGGGTGTGAAATGGTTTTTTGAATAACTGGTCTTTCCTGCAAAAGAGTGTCTCTGATGTCGTCAAAAGTAATAACATTTACATCAACAAGATTCTTCGTGTCAAAAGTATTGCTTGCATTGCTGGAAAATGCAACTTGTACTGTATCTAGCCAATCTGATGTCCTATTATTTTCGGGAGGATGCTGTGGCATTTCGACTATTTGTAGTGTTCTGTTATTTCTTCCTGACGTATTACGTTCGGGATGATATCTACTGTCTGGTTCATTCATGATAATATGTTGTTGCGGATGATTTTGCTGTTGGTAGGACCGACTGTTATTAAACGTACGCTGAAAATTGTGCTCATTACTTTTACGTCTGTCATTTCTATACGGTGCATTGCGATAAGAATTGAAATAGTGTGTTTTCTGTACGTATTGGTTTCCTTGTTGCTGTGCATTACTATTTGTTGGGGCCGACGCTATACGTGTACGCGGCGAAACATTAAAGCTTGGTTGACCTTGTGCATTACATTGTTGGTTAGGTATGCTAACCGGCTGGCTTTCATGCTGTTGATGTGAAAAACCTCTATTGTTACCAAAATGCGTTCGCTGTTGCTGATAATCTTGACGATACTGATAATTAAAATTTTGTCTGTTATTAAAGTTCTGGTGGTTGTCGTTCCTGAAGCGTCTATTAGTTTTGCTATTGAAATTGCGTGGCTGATCGTAATTGCTGTATGTTTGTTGACCTTGGTTATTATTTGAAAAATTTTTCTTTATAAAGGAATAATCTGGTTGCTACACTTCCAAAACCTGTAGTAGATCTCTGAATGCCGACATATTTTCTTTCTGCTGACCCGTTAAAACTGACACACTTAATGATCATGGTAACTTAGAAATACATAATTGAATAAGTGTAGATTCACTGTATGGTTCACTTAAGTACTGGTTTTGTTGGACCATGTGTTCAAAAAATTGCTTGACAGTGGAAAAATTTGAGTTCTCATAATTCGGTAAACTAATTAATTGATCCTTAATTCCGCACTGTGTCGTCTTCGACCAATATGCTGACAGAAAAGCATTGTGAAATTCTTGTACTGAATAGCATTGTCTTGCAATCGGTCTCATACGAGTTGCCGGTTCGCCTTCCAAAAAACTGCAAATAAATTCAAGTTTGTGCATTTCAGGCCAAGTCGGTGGAAAAGCAAAGCTAAATTGTTGTATCCAATCCAAGGGGTTAATCTCTGTTCTGTCATTTTTAAATACTTTAAATTTTCTCACTGATAGAAAATGTTTGTAATCAAAATTATCGTCTCTGTACGTTTGAACAGGTTCAGGATTGTATGAGAATCTATTTGTCTGTGGTTGTTCGGAATCTAAGTCACGTACTCTCTGTAAATTACCTACATTATACTGGCTGTGTGAGTGTGACAATTATTTGGAATGTGCCGTATGCTGTGACGTGTTATTGACTGAAATATTTTTTATCTCTGTCACCTCTTGCTGTAAAGTCGACAATTTTCTATGTAATGTGTTATTGGACGAATCTATCTCACTGATCGTCTGCTGTAAATTTTGAAATTCAGGTGTTTGATTAAACGAAATCGGTGAAGTATCGTCTGATTTGCTGTCATTATTACTTTCAATAACGTCAGTACGACTGGCCAATTCATCATATTTTTCAGTCAGTATTTTTACCTGATCATCGTTTTTAGTTTCACAAGCATTAATTTGTTTTTGTATTTTACATGTGGTTTCGTTCAAATTTTTAACGCCAGCTTTGATGACATCAGAATCCTGTATTAGTTCTAATTGTTCAAGTCTGTCAGTCACTGTCTGAAAGTCTACTGTGTGTGTATCTGTTTTTGATTTAAGATCGGAAATTTCATCACGCAATTCGGTGTTCAACTGTTTGATAGTATTAATTTCGTCTGATACTGTAGCAATATTATTGCCTATGTATGTTTTTGCTCTTGTAAACAATTTACGTTTATCTTCCTGTCTCTGTGCGGTAATTGTTTCCATGACTTGTCGTTTTACTTTCCTGTAGGAATTTACGGTAACGTGTTTCACTGTTTTGTAGGTGGTGATTAAAGCGTTCGTCGATTTGACTGTTCTGTTGTTCGAATTTCGCGTCTACTTTTGCATCCAGTGTCGGTAAAAGTTCTGCTGACATTGATTTAAACTCGCGTAACTGTGTTGTGTTTTCAGAGCATTGTTTACCGACTGCACTAATTTCGTCTCTAAGTGATCCTGTTGCAGCTGTTTGCATATTCCTTAATTCTTGAGCAACAGATCTAATTTCTTCACTACTTTTGCTAGCACAAGCCTCAATTTCCTCACGTAATTGTTCTTTAGTATCATGACATTGTGCAGCAATGGCTGTAATCTGTTCACTAAGCTGTCTGGAATTGTTGTCTAATTTTTCATTCAACTGTTTGGAACTTTTGTCTAGCTTTTCATTAATGTTGTCATGTTTTCCATTGAGTTGTTTAAAATTTTCATTAAGTTGTTTGTTCTGTTCACTAAGTTGTTTGAAATTTTCACTAAGTTGTTTATGATTGTTGTCTTGTTCTTTCTTCAACTGTTTGGAATTATTGTCTAGTTTTTCATTAATTTCATGAATAAATTGTTTGTGATTGTAGTCTTGTCTTTCATTCTGTTGTTTGGAATCGTCGTCTAGTTTTTCATTAAGTTGTTTTAATTTTTCACTGAATTGTACCAATAATGCCATAACTTAATCCATGCCAATATTAGCTACTGTATTCTCTGTGCTGTGTGGTGGTGTATGTGCATTTGTCACATTTTCTGTAACCATTTGGTCATTCTGTAATTCTTGAAAATGTTTGCTAATCGGACGTGCACTGTTAGTCACTACCTCGGAATCAAATAAATCTGACGTATTATGATTACACTGTCCATTTTGGTCAGAAAAATTTGTCTGTTCGTTACGTAAATTTTGCAAACCGGGTGTGTCAAACTGGGCAGCGTTCATTGTATCGGAACGCGCCGCGTCGTCAATTGTTAAATTAACAGAGGACTCAATTGAATTTTTTTGCTCATTATTAACATTAAAATCACTGTTAGTGGTCGGTACGCGCTGATTGTCTGTAAATGGAGGATTGTCATCATTACACTGAGTGTCGCAAGTACTATCGGACTGATTATTCGAGTCGGCTATTTCGTTCATTGCACATCGCGATGTACTGTTAACAGTTTTACGCGGCATTTTTCACAAATCAAAATTAAGCAGAAATGAAACAAGGACAATGCAAAAGTGCAACAAACACAATCACAACAAAGAGCAACGAATTGCCGATAATCTGTGAAAGAAAGAATGACAAATTAGTAAATGCGTTGCGCCAGATGCAAACTACATTTAACTAAATAAGAGCAGATATCTGACTACTTCTCAGAAGATTCACAAAGAAATACGATCCTGGCAGGGTCGCCAAGTGTAACCTCCCCACACAAACTAAAAATTGTGATAAAAATAATTATTATTAAGCCAAGTGTAACCTCCCCACATGATATTAAATATTGAAATTATAATATTTATTATGGATCCAAGTGTAAACCCCCACAGAAATATTTAAATTAGAAACCAAGAACCATGAACCAAGTGTAACCTCTGCACAGAAATATTTAAATGAATTTTTAAAGTATTGTAACCTCTGAACAAAATTCGTTTTAATTTAACCTCTGAACAAAATTGGCTCCCATTTATAATTCCTAAACACCAAAATAATAAAAGAAAATTAGTAGCCTGGTAAATTTTATGAGGACAGCAGCGCTGCCCTTCGGCCCTGTATTCTGAACAAAAAAGCAAAAATTCTTAGCTCAATAAAAACTGCAAATATATCTGCTCTTATGTAGAATTTTTTTGGCACAGCTTCGTGCAATGCTGGCGTACATATATATATATATATATATATATATATATTCTGATTCTTGGAAGGAATGATCATGCATTGGAAATATTCTCTGAATTGAAATGAATGCTTTTCATTGAAAAATTACTTTATATTTTAAAAATTATTATTGGGGCATTTTTTAAAAGAAATTAATGGCAGTTAATGTACATTACTAGATATGCGCAAGGCTGCTTCTTTACCAGAGCAGACTGCCGACACGCGCAGGCACGCGCCGACTCCTGCAGAATAGCATGGACTAACACGGACTGAAGACTAATACCGACTACTACTACAGCCGACACGCGCACACTCGCGACAAGCAACAACTAACGACATACTGCTCACTGGTCAGAAACTCTCTTATGCCTTGCCCATCGCCGGCAACGCATACGTCTTACAGAATAAACTGATTATTTTGTGCTTTACAACTTCCCATTTGTTAGCCTGAAAAACTCCGTGAACATCCCTCTATAACAAATGAGTTGTTGAGCTCAGGAATATGATAAGGTGTTAGTATCATAAATTGCATTCCTTTGGGATTAAGGTTTTTCAGAAAAAGAAAAAAAACACAAGGAAAAATCCAGTGTGAAAGAGCTATACGCATGTTAGATATTTTATTTTCGTAATTATTACACTGACGAAAAAAAAAAAAACAACACCAAGTAGGAGTCGTGCGATATAAACGAAAGTTGGTAGACGTGTTTGTGTATTTGTGTTTTCTAAGTACTCTTTGGTTGTATAGAACAAGGCGAAAGCAATGCAGTCCACAGCTTACAGCACTCCCTATGGCAGAGGACCTATACAACGCGCTGAAGGTAGTGGCGTGGGAGCTGAAAGAGGTCTGTGTTTGCGAGCGCCATCTGGAGGTTGCTGCACAGAGCTAATAGGCGCTAGACGAGTACTTTTTGCTGTGCGGCGGCGGCTACTCACGATATTTGTAGTATACCTATTGCTTGGGGTCCTGTGTTTCTTACCTTACAGCACCTCTTTGAAAACAGTTTTCTGTACGTTCTATGTCGTATTAAATGCCCAACCATTCTGTCTCTTGAATTTATTATACACTTCACTATTTTCGACCCGTTACCAGATTTCCTCACTCACTGATCAATCAATGCATTTAATCTTCAGCAGTGATCTGTGACACCACATTTCACAGCCTTACAATAGTTTAATTTCTGTCTTCCCTTTCTGCCTTCTCTTTAATCGTTGTGAGATCCATACAGAGCTGAGATCCCAACATACACTACTGGCCATTAAAATTGCTACATCACGAAGATGACATGCTGCAGAAGCGAAATTTAACCGACAGGAAGAAGATGCTGTGATATGCAAATGATTAGCTTTTCAGAGCATTCACACAAGGTTGGCGCCGGTGGTGACACCTTCAACGTGCTGACATGAGGCAATTTTCCAACCGATTTCTCATACACAAACTGAAGTTGACCGGCGTTGCCTGGTGGAACGTTGTTGTGATGCTTCGGCTAAGGAAGAGGAATGCGCACCATCACGTTTCCGACTTTGATAAAGGTTGGATTGTAGATTATCCCGATTGCGGTTTATCGTATTGCGACATTGCTGCTCGCGTTGGTCGAGATCCAATGACTATTAGCAGAATATGAAATCGGTGGGTTCAGGAGGGTAATACGGAACGCCGTGCTGGATCCAAACGCCCTCGTATCACTAGCAGTCGAGATGACACGCATCTTATCCGCATGGCTGTAACGAATCGTGCAGCCATGTCTCGATCCCTGAGTCAACAGATGTGGATGTTTGCAAGACAACAACCATCTGCACGAACAGTTGGGCGACGTTTGCAGCAGCATGGACTATCAGCTCGGAGACCATGGTTGTGGTTATCCTTGACGCTCCATCACAGACAGAAGCGCCTGCGATGGTGTACTCAACGACGAACCTGGGTGCTCGAATGGTAAAACGTAATTTTTTCGGATGAATCCAGGTTCTGTTTACAGCATAATGATGGTCGCATCCGTGTTTGGCACCATCGCGGTGAACGCACATTGGAAGCGTGTATTCGCCATCGCCATACTGGCGTATCACCCGTCGTGATGGTATGGGGTGCCATTGGTTACACGTCTCGGTCACCTCTTGTTAGCATTGACGGCACTTTGAACAGTGGACGTTACATTTCAGATGTGTTACGAACCGTGGCTCTACCCTTCATTCGATCCCTGCGAAACCCTACATTTCAGCAGCATAATGCACGACCGCATGTTGCACGGCCTGTACGGGCCTTTCTGGATACAGTAAATGTTCGACTGCTGCCGTGGCCAGCACATTCTCCAGATCTCTCACCAATTGAAAACGTCTGGTCAATGGTGGCCGAGCAACTGGCTGGTCACAATACACCAGCCACTAGTCTTGATGAATTGTGGTATCGTGTTGAAGCTGCATGGGCAGCTGTACCTGTACACCCCATCCAAGCTCTCTTTGCCCGCATCTCGTGGTCGTGCGGTAGCGTTTTCGCTTCCCACGTCCGGGTTCCCGGGTTCGATTCCCGGCGGGGTCAGGGATTTTCTCTGCCTCGTGATGGCTGGGTGTTGTGTGCTGTCCTTAGGTTAGTTAGGTTTAAGTAGTTCTAAGTTCTAGGGGACTGATGACCATTGATGTTAAGTCCCATAGTGCTCAGAGCCATTTGAACCATTTGAACCAAGCTCTCTTTGACTCAATGTTATTACGGCCAGAGGTCGTTGTTCTCGGTACTGATTTCTCAGGATCTATGCACCCAAATTGCGAGAAAATGTAATCACATGTCATTTCTAATATAATACACTCCTGGAAATTGAAATAAGAACACCGTGAATTCATTGTCCCAGGAAGGGGAAACTTTATTGACACATTCCTGGGGTCAGATACATCACATGATCACACTGACAGAACCACAGGCACATAGACACAGACAACAGAGCATGCACAATGTCGGCACTAGTACAGTGTATATCCATCTTTCGCAGCAATGCAGGCTGCTATTCTCCCATGGAGACGATCGTAGAGATGCTGGATGTAGTCCTGTGGAACGGCTTGCCATGCCATTTCCACCTGGCGCCTCAGTTGGACCAGCGTTCGTGCTGGACGTGCAGACCGCGTGAGACGACGCTTCATCCAGTCCCAAACATGCTCAATGGGGGACAGATCCGGAGATCTTGCTGGCCAGGGTAGTTGACGTACACCTTCTAGAGCACGTTGGGTGGCACGGGATACATGCGGACGTGCATTGTCCTGTTGGAACAGCAAGTTCCCTTGCCGGTCTAGGAATGGTAGAACGATGGGTTCGATGACGGTTTGGATGTACCGTGCACTATTCAGTGTCCCCTCGACGATCACCAGTGGTGTACGGCCAGTGTAGGAGATCTCTCCCCACACCATGATGCCGGGTGTTGGCCCTGTGTGCCTCGGTCGTATGCAGTCCTGATTGTGGCGCTCACTGCACGGCGCCAAACACGCATACGACCATCATTGGCACCAAGGCAGAAGCGACTCTCATCGCTGAAGACGACACATCTCCATTCGTCCCTCCATTCACGCCTGTCGCGACACCACTGGAGGCGGGCTGCACGATGTTGGGGCGTGAGCGGAAGACGGCCTAACGGTGTGCGGGACCGTAGCCCAGCTTCATGGAGACGGTTGCGAATGGTCCTCGCCGATACCCCAGGAGCAACAGTGTCCCTAATTTGCTGGGAAGTGGCGGTGCGGTCCCCTACGGCACTGCGTAGGATCCTACGGTCTTGGCGTGCATCCGTGCGTCGCTGCGGTCCGGTCCCAGGTCGACGGGCACGTGCACCTTCCGCCGACCACTGGCGACAACATCGATGTACTGTGGAGACCTCACGCCCCACGTGTTGAGAAATTCGGCGGTACGTCCACCCGGCCTGCCGCATGCCCACTATACGCCCTCGCTCAAAGTCCGTCAACTGCACATACGGTTCACGTCCACGCTGTCGCGGCATGCTACCAGTGTTAAAGACTGCGATGGAGCTCCGTATGCCACGGCAAACTGGCTGACACTGACGGCGGCGGTGCACAAATGCTGCGCAGCTAGCGCCATTCGACGGCCAACACCGCGGTTCCTGGTGTGTCCGCTGTGCCGTGCGTGTGATCATTGCTTGTACAGCCCTCTCGCAGTGTCCGGAGCAAGTATGGTGGGTCTGACACACCGGTGTCAATGAGTTCTTTTTTCCATTTCCAGGAGTGTATATTTGTACAATGAATGCCCGTTTAGCACCTGCATTTCTACTTGGTGTAGTAGTCTTAATTTCTAGTAGTGTAGTTTGTATTAATCTTTTTTTCTTGTATCAAGGTTAATATTTTCGGATGTTTGTATGCTTCACCATTACTTCATAAGACTCTCTCTTGAACTATACTGTATGCCTTGAATAGTACGCTAAGTTGTATAAACATTAGCCTGGTATAGTGTTCGATATACCGCTTGGAGTTAAGCTGTGGCGGACAGAAAAGATGGATTTAACTTTGTATACATCGAAAACTGGATCCTGTTTGAAGCGCTGGCCACCCGTTCTCACAGCTTGTTATTAACGATACACGGATCAACATAATGGACAGCGGGATTTGGGCTTTTGTTTAATATTTTAACATGAGCTGTGCCATCAGCGCGGTGGTGTTACAATGAGGCGGTAGCGCAGGCACCGAGTCGGTCGATGCTCATCGCTCTCATCTCGTGGATGAGTACGACGGCTATAGCGAGACGAAGCCATAGCGATTGCTGGAATAGCGCCGTCATCTTGCAGTGCCAGCAGCGAGCGGGCGCTGTCGCTGCTGCATCAGCAACTGCAGTCCGGTAACAGCGCAGTGTAGCACTGAGCGTCCCCTCGCTCAGACGGTTCCGCAAGCACTACGCTATCATCGCCGCGATTAACAAACCGCAGTTCCCATGGGACCGCGGAACTTGCGCCTATTACGATACACCATCAGTGAAATGACTCCGCATCAGAATTATACCCATGTTTTCCAATTGGCTCGCTGTGACTGTGCATTAGTGCGGTCATTGGCGGCCCGTTAGCGTGCTATTAAATTGTCTGTTACACATGATTTGCTGTTATAGCCGAGAATTCCGAATAAATACAAATGCGGCGAGTGACTGTTATATTGAGTCAATAATGTGCGAAAATAATAAGACATTAGTTTATTATTGCAAAACAAAAAATGCGCGATTGCATAATGTTTCACAGCGGAATGCAGGTGGAGAAGTTCTAGAACTATGAACGCGTGAAGGTTGCTGTATGTGATGCTTTTGTTGTGAACGCGCTGAAAAGGAGATCGGATATTTCACAATTAGTTTCAGTTCTCGCCGGCGGGAGTCGTTAGCCGTCACCGTCACCGCACGGAGCCTGAGAGCGAGGTTACAAAGAATGGTGGTCTGTCCTACGTAAGTTGGCATTATCCTCAACGGCAAATCATGTTCAGAATGTTCTCTGCGTATTGTCATTAGACGCCGCAATAAGACAACGAAGTCATGCGTTACGCTTTGGATCCATTTTTTGTTAAGTATGTCGGGTACCACAGCCGACATCGACAACTGTAGCCGCGCGGGATTAGCCGAGCGGTCTCAGGCGCTGCAGTCATGGACTGTGCGACTGGTCCCGGCGGAGGTTCGAGTCCTCCCTCGTGCATGGATGTGTGTGTTTGTCCTTAGGATAATGTAGATTAAGTAGTGTCTAAGCTGAGGGACTTATGACCTTAGCATTAAGTCCCATAAGATTCACACACACTTGAACATCTTTTTCACAATTGTGAGTAATGTACGGGTTGTGGTTGACGCAAACGCGATTCATTGTTACCTCACAATCAGTAATTCTGATTTTTCAGGAAACCAACTAAATGAAAGTGGGCCTCAATTGTAAGCTATACTGCCATCATAAAGAGTGGTACAGCAGCTCCTACCTATTGGTTTTATGCAACCTGCTGTACCTCCAAATACCACGTGTACGATTTTCATCTTCTCTCCATTGCTACGCTCAGATTATTAGTGCTAAAGGAAAAAAATGAATAGAACCTTTCTGTAGGCAATGTTATGTAGATAAATTGTGCACTGGGATACGTTTTCTCTAGAGGAGGTAGTTTTTGCATCATCCAACAAAAACATACAAAAGTGACCTTCAGGTTCGCTTTTCTTGCCTTCAAACTCTTTTTTCATGAGTAACTCGAAAACCACGCCAACCAACGAAAACGCACCCCAGTACGAAGTTTAACAATGTACTATTCATTTTTTGTAGGACTAATAGTCTGCGCTTAGCAAACGAGAGAATATGAAAAACTTGTGAGTGGTTTTTGAAGGCGTTGTGTGTTTCATGAAGCCCACAGACAGGAGCAGTTGGAAAAGAAGAAGTTGAATCATCCTGTGCAGTGTTTATCTAAAAGAAGACCTGGTATAATGAGTAACACTGGAATTGCTCAGAAGTATCGGACCACATCCGAAAAATCACAACAGATGATACTCGTTGAGGAACATGCCAATACTTCTATGCTCAGTGTTTCAGAAGAGTGGAACAATATAGACCGAAATGAGAACACAGGAAGCAGTGATAACAACGGAACACGGAGAAGTTATTTATGTGGGACACACGAAATGATATGTGGATGAAAATTTCGTATCATTACTTGGGTGTAGTGTCATTCATTGTGACGCGTTTCTGTGGACTGCTCTTTCGATTAAATACGAAAGATTATTGCGGCTCTGTCAGCCTAGGTAGACGCTAGAGTAAAATCTGTATTACGAAATTTAGTACATTTCCAATTGTTTCTAATAAAATTAATAAATATGAAACAGGAAGTTACCAAAGATGCATTGTCATGTTTTATAAAAGCACATCTTGCTTAATGTCATTGTGTGCCGAATGAATAAAGATTTCGGCCATATAATCAATATTTGTTTTACCTTAGAACTGTTAATATTTATTGTTTCAGTTTTTCTTGCCTGTGTTCTACTTGCCGGCGCTTATAAATTTAGCCTTGGTTCATTTAAAAGGTACACCGAAAATAGTCCACTTTCGACTGATAAACAGAATGTACCGACAGTATAACGACATAAATAGTTTGATCCTTCTCAGTAATGACGTAATTTGGCTACGATTAGCTTGGACGGCTGACGATTGTCACCTCATTCTGCCGAAGGTGTCTTTGGACAGAGTAATCAGATTATCAAACACTTCTCGTTGTCGCCAGTGTCGTGTCTTTCAGTCATAACCGTTACTTCGCCCTCATCTAGCTTGCAGTTGCCTCGACTTTGTTTCAGTCCTCATACCAAGGAAGAAAAACCATTATAAAGTAAACGAATCGTTCACGGGTGTCAATATGGACGACTAATCATCTACAGAGACGGAGCAGCAGACTATTAACAGATCAAAAACTTTTCGTCTCAGCAGTAATTTGATTCCTTTGCTTAAAAAAAATCCAGCGTCAGTTGAATCCTGCAGAATTACAATGGAATCTACTTCACAGGGCCAAACAACAATTAAAGTTCTATCGCCAGCGCACACTGAAGAACCAGCGTGGAACACTGCGGCCGGTACGAAGCTTCTACCGCTAATGAAGCTGCCGTGGTTTCAGTCATTCAAGATTTAAGCTTATTAGTCTGCTGCGATATATAGAAAGAAAAAGTCGCTTGCTACGAATCTAGCTTAAGGCGCTCGTCAGTTTCAGCTAAATTATGTCTTCGCCACGATGAGAGTATTTCATCGTGTGCCAAATTGACTAAACTATAGCTGTTTCAAATATTTCGCAACAAAACACTAATGCTGCGGTTGTATTGTTATTTGCTATAACAAATAAATCCTATTACTTTTCGTACAAGAAGTGTTAACATTCTGTTGTTATACAGCTAATTTGTACGAAAAAGCTGAAATTAAATATTTGGATGCTGAAAACTGAGCCCCACTGAATATTATGTTTATCTTACTATGCAGCAGAATAATAATGCGAAAAACATGAGGCTCTTAGCTAGTCTACCATTCCGTTTGTGAATAGCCCACACTTTCTATGAAAAGGGCCACTTTAATGCTTCTCTTTATGGTAACTGCACACACACTCACATTCACACACACACACACACACACACACACACACACACACACTGATCATCGTTAAAGAAGCCGTGCGCACAGCTCGTTCAAAAAAGTGGCACAACTTCCAGAGAATAGGCAAACTGCCCGCGACACTTATTACGACTACAAGTTGACGTGACAGGAAGCAGAAAAACAAAGAAAACGGGTATCTACCGTGGAATACGACACGACAACTAGTATCGGATGCTGCCGTGCCCACATACTAAGACATGAGGGTATCTTTTTATGAGGAATATTGATGAAACGAATAATTCAAAAAATTCCTTTCTATTTAAAACATATGAGATATTTTGGAATAAAAACTTCAAATTACAACGGTCATGCGAGATACATGAGCTTCTTAGCTACTCTAACAAACTTTCGGAGGTTCATTATCTACGACTTTTGTAACTGATCAAAGGAAGTAAGAATCAATGGAAAAGTAGAAAATCAAGGCAAAGTATAGCGCCGGATTCTCATTCTATAATTATAAATGTCGTTCCAAGAAACTCTATGTCATTTGCGTTAGTAACCACTGCTACGTTAATGAAACATTACTTTTATTTACGCTTGTTTAGTACAGGAAGATACTGAATTTAATTGACGAAAGGAGAAAATATAAAATGTAGCTAACGAAGTATTGCAAGGGAATACGGGTGTCTAAAACTGAGACTGAATAGAAGCAAAAAATGGCTAAACAAAACTGGCTACAGGACAAATACAAGGCTGAATAAACATGTATCACTAGGATAAAGATAAATGCAGCTATAACAAAAGTAAATAGATCTTTGGAGAGAAGAGAGACGGTTTGATTATCAAGAGCTCAGATGGCAAGCCAGTACGATGCAAGGTAGGTGAAGCTAAAAGGGGGAAGAAATATGTATACAAGGGCTATACAGGGAAATTAACTAATATAAACAGCGGCATATCATTCATGTATGGTGAGAGTAAATAACGGGAAAGCAGTTGTAATCGGAATGGCAAACATTGATATGTTGTAAGCTTGAGAACTGGACAACTGGTAACAAACTGCAATGCTCAAAAATTACTTTTGCTTCATTCATCGGTTCCTGCATCTTGTACATTACACATTTCAGCGAGTGTGCTTTATTTTGTATCATTGAACAAGTTGTTCATAGGAAGCCACAGGGCAAGATTGAAAATTCCAGGCCTGTCCAGTTATCGTGAGAGATTTATACCTCTGTCAGCTGAAAATTCGCCCTTTGAAAGCCATGTATCTGCTAACAAATGTTCCATCTGTATCTGCAGTGACGATAAGCACTATCGACAAACCTATCTGCATCTCTGCCGAGATTTGTATTCCGCCAGTGGCCGATAAGTGCTTCGTTTCAGATTTGTCAGTTCCGTTTTTGTTGAATGTACGCCCTTCGATCCAGTCATAAATTCCACTCGGATCCTGTCTGCACCTCATACTAGTTGATGATGAAATACGTTTCCTTCTGATAGTGTTAAGATAACGTTTAATGTAATTACGGAACAGCTATTCGACATCCCACGATTACTTATGTATTTTCATAACCGTACTGTCACTAGAACATTTGTAACATACAGTATGAAGTTCCCGTAAGTAATTAAGTAAGATTGTCCTACACATTCTAAATATCGGCGTCAGCATAGAATGACAGTTCATGAAGGAAAAATACAGTAACTGTTTTCGTCGTCCATTTTAATCATGCTGTGTGTGGTAGGGTGGAATACCAAACTGGAGAGATCAGCTACCTTGGGGATGTGGCAAATTTGCTATCACAACCAAAGTTACCAAATGGGAAAGATCTTTCTTTGAATTCTACCCAATATGAGTGTGGTAAAAAGGCAATGAGCTTATATTCGTAGTTACATTTCAAAGATGTATGATATGTAGAAAATAGATGAATCACCCGTAAATATACTGAAACGGTCGTTTTATAACTTTTTCCTTGTACGGCTTCGCTGACACGGACATAAACACCCGCGGCTCCTTTCGCTTATGACATCTCTGCAGGAGGTCGATGGGTCAGCACTTGCAGGTAGATTTTAAGACAACGTAGGAAATTAGGTTAAAAATAACCTATATTTCAGTGTATGGGGCCCATAGATGTGCCCTAGGGAACGAAAGGTAGTCAGCTGGTGATCCAGATAAACCATTATGATACAATTACGGAGGAGCGAGAAGAGGAGTAATTTTATCAAGTAGGAGGCGGCAGACAGAGATAGAGAAGTGCTCAGCCCCACCGTCTGGCCACAGCTTCTACTGTTCACGTGACGTTCTTCCACACTCCTTATTCGTGGCTACTGCAGGCGAGCTGTCAAGCATGCTTCGCCAGCAAAAAATGGTTCAAATAGCTCTGAGCACTATGGAACTTAACTACTGAGCTCATCAGTCCCCTATAACTTAGAACTACTTAAACATAACTAACCCAAGGACATCACACACATCCATGCCCGAGGCAGGATTCGAACCTGCTACCGTAGACATCGCGCGGTTCCAGATTGTAGCGCCTAGAACCGCTCGGCCACCCCAGTCGGCCGTCGCTAGCACTATGGGTCTGTAAAGGCTGCAGGAACATCCTTACATTCAAAAATGGCCGGGAGGTCCCAAGTGGGTTCGGCCACCAAAATGGCTCTGAGCACTATGGGACTTAACTTCTGAGGTCATCAGTCCCCTAGAACTTAGAACTACTTAAACCTAACTAACCTAAGGGCATCACGCACATTCATGCCCGAGGCAGGATTCGAACCTGCGACCGTAGCGGTCGCGCGGTTCCAGACTGTAGTGCCTAGAACCGCTCGGCCACCGCGGTCGGCTCGGCCGCCAAGTGCAAGTCTTATTTCAATTGGATCCACGTTAGGGGACTTGCGGCCGAAGATTAGGGTGTGATGATGATGAAGACAACACAATACCCAGTCCCTGAGCGGAGAAAAATCTCCAACCCGGGTCCCAGTGCATGGAAGGCAAGCACGTTACCACCCAGCTAAGCAGGTGGACCCTTAAATTCAAAGAAAATGCCCTATACAATTTTTCGATATTGCCCGAAGGGGTGGCCGCCTTTACAAATCTGTCTCGAAGTGTGGACCATGACGTAATTTAAACTGAAGTTTCGAAAGAAAGAAAATGAATAACAGTAGTTAAGTTTTATTAACTTTTGATATAACGCATTTTAACCACCTATGCTGTTTTTTGAAGCCATTTTGACTATTTTTCTACAGCGACAGTCTCAAAAAACATGCAAACGTTTTTAACTACCGCTACCAGTCACAAAATTTAACTAATGTATTATTTATTTATTGTGCGACATGTTTCGAGGGTATACCTCATCATCACCCTATATGACATTACAAAAACAATTTCACACTACAGATATGTTTTTGAGATAGTGTTTCCATGTTACTGGTACGTGTGAGAAAATTTAAGAACAGTGATCAAGAAAACCGAGTCACAGAAACGGAAACACTTCAGTTCATCTCAACGAGACTGCCATGCCATAAGAACAAAGGTGACTACAGGATTTAGGAAAAGATAATCATAGTGTGTAGGCTTTCACGGCCGGCACACACGGACAAATCGGCTGTAGCGGAACATGATTTTGAAACGGGTGACCATGAAATAAAATTTAGTGAGACGAGCGTGCTAGCTAAGACATCGCATTATTATGCACGTATGTATAGAGAGGCTGTAGAGATTTTTAAACACCACAATAATTTTAACAGGAAAGAAGAAGGCTTGAAGTTAGATAAGATATGGCGATCGACTTTGTACCAAAGATGTGACAATCGATTACCTTCGAAAAAATAAAAAATCGAGAGTAATGACGCCAGCCAGAGATAGTTTTACTGTTGACAACACGTGACGAGTGGTGGCGCCCTCTACGCGCTCTATATGAACAGGACCTCCACGGTCTAGCAGTCAGTCGTAGACTCACCTCAGATGATGTTGCCCGCAGCTTGCAACGAAACGTCAGGGAGAAGTATTTCTACTATTGGACCACGGCCTCTTAGTCCGGAAGTTATAATTATGAAAAGATAGTTTGACATCTGCATAATCCCATTGCGAAATTGTTTTTGTTATGCCGTATAGCCTGATATGAGGCATACCCTCGAAACGTATCGCACGATAGATAAATAATACATTAGTTAACAAATTTTGTGACTGGTAGCGGCAATGAAAAAAACTTTACAACCATGCTATTGTAGCTTATTCTTACACGCCTGCCGCGGTAGCCGAGCGGTTCTAAGCGCTTCAGTCCGGAACCGCACGACTGCTACGGTCGCAGGTTCGGAGCCTGCCTCGGGCATGGATGTGTGTGGTGTCCTTAGGTTAGTTAGGTTTAAGTAGTTCTAAGTTCTAGGGGACTGATGACCTCAGATGTTAAGTCCCATAGTGCTCAGAGCCATTTGAGCCTTATTCTTACAGAAGAATAAATGGGAAGGGTGCACTTGCTTCTTCATCCTCAGTTCTTCACGTCTCGACAAAAGACTGGAAATTGCGACTCACATTCAACACGGTCTGTGTTTGATGCTCATGACTGCCAATGCTGAATCTCGCTGAAGTAGTATGTTCCAAACAGTATCAAAACTCGTTGGGAGACGTTACCTCCTCTGCACAACAGAAGTAAAGGATCACGTTTTTGAATTCCCGCAATTCTCACTCATTGCGAAGCATAAGTTGGAAATGTGTCTTAGAGGTGTGAACAACATTCCTCTGTAACGGTTCAAAAGCGTGGCGCCCCGCGGGAAGTCACCCTCGGACTCGGCGGCGCTTCAACTGACAATGTGTCGACACAAGCGGAAAAAAAATGCTAGAACTCAGGAGTTCATGTGAGGTGTGAGGTGGGCTAGTGATGGCACGTATTTTAGTCAACTATGTTATTACATCTTATTCTTACAGCAGAATAAATGGGGAGGGTGCACCTGCTTCTTCATCATCAGTTCTTCACATCTCAAGAAAATACTGGAAATGGCCTCACATTCGTTCGCGTCCTATATTTGACGCTGATGACTGCCATTGCTGAACCTCACATATGCAGGACGTTCCAAAAGATGACAAAACTCGCCGGACATCGTTACCTGCATTGCACAACAGAATTTCACCAAAATTCTGCCCATTGCCACCGTGCATATGTAACTCGATCGGACGGTCATCACACCCCCTCTGACTCACATGTCAACCTTCCCTTTGACCCCTCTCCGATAGTTAGTACTGCGACGCCGAGAGTTGAAATCTGTGTTCTTAAGAGTAGGAAAGCAAAACATTCCTGGCACACAACCGCTCAAAACTGGCGCGAAAAGGCCTCAGGGGGTGACATAAAGGGCTTCAAAGAAACTATCCCTTTACCTTGCACGGTTGGAAATGACAGTTCGCAGTGCGATGACCGACAGGAAGACGTTCTTCACGACCCTTGGCACTGCCGACACCCTCTGGCGTTTCCACTCTTCTCTAAGAATATTGCCAAGCTGCATCCTCGTCGAGCGTGATCGCACCAGTTTAAAGAACAGTTCGGCATCAATTTTTGCTCACCTGTACATGTTGGAATCACTAACGACCGTTCAGAACCCATCGACGACATTTGAACGAGATGCTAAGCGGCTTTTTCAGCCCTTTTGTCTTCTCCTGTTGCGTGATCAGAGGAAATGAGACACTGACACGCGCCAGATGTCCCTCTGAGACCTCCCAAATCCGCACCTGCCAACCTTTATTGAGATTTTTTTCAAAGAAATTTCCGCACTGGCCGTATCAATGATTTTTATTAAATCTGCGACCTGTTTCGCACCACTTGTCGGTGCATCCTCAGGCAATATACGCTATTTATAACATGGTTGTGGTGTCACCGCCGGACACCACACTTGCTAGGTGGTAGCCTTTAAATCGGCCGCGGTCCGTTAGTATACGTCGGACCAGCGTGTCACCACTGTCAGTGATTGCAGACCGAGCGCCGCCACACGGCAGGTCTAGAGAGACTTCCTAGCACTCGCCCCAGTTGTACAGCCGACTTTGCTAGCGATGGTTCACTGACAAAATACGCTCTCATTTGCCGAGACGATAGTTAGCATAGCCTTCAGCTACGCCATTTGCTACGACCTAGCAAGGCGCCATTACCAGTTACTATTGATGCTGTAAAACATGTACCGTCAAGAGCGATGTTCACCAATTATGGATTAAAGTATTCCAGCAGCTACGTACGTTTTTTGTTAGTCTCATTTCCTTGTCCTGTTTCAGACCTCACGCCAGCCTGCGTGAGCTAAAACGCGTGCCTTTCGGCTTCCTCTCATAGTGGGTTGGCTGTCTTGCCAATCCACGACAATGGTAACGTTGAACATTGCCCTGTAGCCACTCCCCACTTTATTGAGAGTTTTAAAAGTGCACGACACACTTCGTGACGAAGTCCTAGGCAGTTGTAGATCGGCAACCCCTTCGACACTGTGCAGGTCCTGATGGTCTAATACCAAGCCCAAGATCAGCAGTGTAGCCTGCCTGTAGGCACCTGGTACTGTCGTAACGGATTCCATCTGTACAGGTAGATTATTAGGGCAAAGGCCTTGCCGCAGTGGATACACCGGTTCCCGTGGGATCACCGAAGTTAAGCGATGGCGGGCGTGGTCGGCACTTGGATGGGTGACCATTCAGGCCGCCATGCGCTGTTGCCATTTTTCGGGGTGCACTCAGCCTCGTGATGCCAATTGAGGAGCTACCCGACCGATTAGTAGCGGCTTCGGTCAAGAATACCATCATAACGACCGGGAGAGCGGTGTGCTGACCCCACGCCCCTCCTTTCCGCATCCTCCACTGAGGATGACACGGCGGTTGGATGGCCCCGGTAGTACATTCGTTGCCTGAAGACGGAGTGCTACAGGTAGATTTTTAAGGTGGTCAAGAAGGACTGTTTCGGGTCACTTTGAAATTTCGTCGAAAGGTGTTGAACAGTCTCTATTGGTTCCAACCCGTACACGAGAACAATAATTGCAGTGAGAATGCGCTCCAAAACGGTCAATTATGCTTAATGGGGATGCAGCCCCACAAGTCCTTAGGGTCAAAGGTTCTCAAGAACGTGTCCTTTTACTCAACGCTCTGCTGAGTGTCCATTTTCGACCGCTAGGTATGTGGGAATGAACCTCGCAGGCAAAGGGTAGGTTTCATTGAGGTCCTTTACGCCACTCACTAAGGCATTTTCGCGCCGACTCTGAGCGGAGTTGCGTATGGAATGTTTTTCTCGGCAGCTCATAAGAAAACCGCGTATTTCCAACGCTGTGGGTCGCTGTTCTAAACTGCGTCGCAGGGTCGTCAAAAGAATGGTTGAAATGTGGGTAAGAAATACTGTGACGACCTTCCAATCATGTTACACGTTCAAAGTGGGATTGGCTGTCGTGAAATTTGGTGCCAAGGTGACATCATTAACCCACCTTAAACATCACCTGAACTTCTGAGCTCTGACGTTTTTTCTGCACGTGTGGACATTGTAATGGTTCTTTATTTACGTGACCATTACGGCACTTCAACCCAGTTCTCGATACCAGTAATATCGTACTACATTTTTGCGAAGTAACAGACATATTTTTGTGACAATATCACATTTGGTTTTATTAATGTAGAGGTACTCCGATGTATCGATATATTACAGTGATATGGTTCTCTTGTGTATTCATTTCTGTGAGACTGTCATAATCTTTGACTTACTCGTAACCGTTTTGGTACGAATGCGCACAGAGTGCTCTTTGTTTCACTTTGCAGAAGTTAAGTTCTTATTTCGCTTTATAAAAGAACAGCCAAGTCTTGTGTTTGGTTAAAGTGGAAATTAAATATATGAAGATTGATACGAAACTGTTTTCTTCACGATGTGACTATTAAAAAGAAGTATATGAGAACTTACAAGAAGTTCAATAAAATTGTGGATCGTGAATACCAAGTCAAAAATTATTTCTACCATACTATTGTTCTGATCTGGGATTGTTTGATCATTTCGAATTTCCTGAAAAACGCATTTGTTAGGTCTTCAAATATTGCTAAAATACAGATCTGGACCTACTAGCAGTCAAAGTGGAATCACCCTAGAGTGAACAAGATGAGTCATAGCAACTTCGACAAAATCTACTTGGGAATCTATTTAAAATAAGTGCCAGAATTAATGACTTTTTTTACAGTGACTTCATTATTTCCATTCTGCCGATACCATCCACAGTCAATAACTTTGTTGTAGCCCGATAGAGCGAACATATGCTGCGTGAGCAACATTTTTAATCTGATTTCTAACCTACTTTGCAAGTGGTGGTATTGTTAGAACACCTTGCTGTTTGAAGCGTCGTTGAGCCCGAGACTGACGTCGCAGGGCGCCGCGCTGTTGCACCGTTACAGAAGAAGGTTGTTCGCACCTTTGAGCCAAATTTCAAATTTAAGCATCGCAATGGGTGAGAACTGTGAGCTTTCCAAAACGTGATCCTTTCATCCTGTTGGGCAGTGTACTTGCGGATAGTCGTTCACTAAGCTCTACAACTCAAGCGATGATGAGAAAATTAAATTCGCTTTCAATTCGGAATCTGAAAAAAAAAAATATCTGATGAAAATATGGGTGGAAGTTGTGTTCTGACGAGATCCTTAATCCAGTTGAGTTATTAAACTTCTTCTGTAAAGTACTTCAGAAATTAATCACTAATTCAGTTATCCACTAACACGGTCTGCAATTCTTCACTCATCTCATCTTTACCGTACTGTAATTTTGTCTGATGGTTCCAGAAAAATGGTTTCACTTTCTTGAAGGAATACATTCAACGAACTTGTTTTTGCAGATATGTTACAAAGATACGTCAGCTTCGAAAGAAGGTCACTGCCTTTGACATTCATGGAACTCAGATACTTCTCTTAAACAACTTTATCACTTCAATCCCTGATTAAAGACCCTTATGAAGGTTAGGTCTCATAGTTTTGGATGTCAGTGGTGGTCGATGAATAAAATTGTGGGTCCAAATTGTCTCTTTACAGATTAGACCTCGCAATCTATCGTAACACTAAGGCATACTATGACATTCGTTTGTGCACAACCCTACACAGTTGCCCCAAATAATGTTATTTTCTTCCATAAAAGAGCGTAGTATTTGAAAGAGGTCGGTTTGTTCCAAGACTTATTTTACTGCAGAAAAGAACATCTTCATGAAATTTGTTGTCATGTATAAAGCCTACGTAACTAATTAGATGCGGTTGTCTGTAGCTTATCTACCTGAACTGCGAAATCACCTTTACGTTTGAGTTTTTCAATCAACTGACCATTAATATCGGCACCAATGTCCAATATTCGACGACTAGTAGCGTTTCCTGAGAAAGGCATACTTACATACCATATAGAGGGCAGCTGATAAAGTTGGGTCTTCTGCTTATAGTGCGAGGTTTCTTGCTCTTTCCTACACGGCACGAAACTTCGAAAGTTGAAAGAAGAGCCTTTGTCGGAAACGTAGGTTGTTTAGTTCAAATGGTTCAAATGGCTCTCGGCACAATGGGACTTCACTTCTGAGGTCATCAGTCGCCTAGAACTTAGAACTACTTAAACCTAACGAACCTAAGGAAATCACACACATCCATGCCCTAGGCAGGATTCGAACCTGCGACCGTAGTGGTTCCAGACTGTAGCGCCTAGAACCGCTCGGCCACTCCGACTAGCCGTTGTCCAGTAAAAGTTTATTTTTGTTCTGTAATTTCTTTAAATTCACGGGAAAAAGTATTCTCATGGTTTGTCTACCAAATTATAGTGATGTTACTGCAAATATCGTTTCATTTTTATAGCAAGCATCGTTTTAATAGCTAAGACTTTGAAAGAAATGACACAGTGTGATCGTTCTTCGTTTCCAACAGAAGTACAAGTAAACCCGAAATTCAAGTAACTGTCGTCGTTCTTCGTGCATTTTAGTATACTTGTGACTTTAGAACTGTATCAGATATTATGTTTTACACTTGCATTAAAAAATCTGTCCATGCAGCAGAGAAACAAACTACAGACAACAACCAAAAACTATCTGCATTCGATAAAACTAACCGTCAAACTAACTGTAACTGAATAAAAACAAATGAGTCGCGTAGTACGATTCGATTGCCATCTTCCATGCTTCCACAGTAATAACACTTGCTTTACTGTCCACTAGATACTAGCGTAAACGTTTTTCCATTATTAAGAAAGCAAATAAACCAAATTTTTCTTTTTATAACATCACCGTGATGCTCTTACGTAAGGAAGCGACGGGCTTAGAAGCACTGACGCACAATTTGAAAGCTCCTGTGCTAAAAGAATATCTGCATTTTGAGCATTTCATACAACTTTAACGCTGAAATATAAGTCCCCTGTCGGAATGTGCAACTTCACTTATAACCCGCGTTCCACATTACAGCAAAGTTTAGTTCTGTAGAAAATAGCCGGCCGAAGTGGCCGAGCGGTTCTAGGCGCTACAGTCTGGAACCGCGCGACCGCTACGGTCGCAGGTTCGAATCCTGCCTCGAGCATGGATATGTGTGATGCCCTTACGTTAGTTAGGTTTAAGTAGTTCTAAGATCTAGGGGACTGATGACCTCAGAAGTTAAGTCCCATAGTGCTCAGAGCCATTCGAACCATTTTGTAGAAAATAGTTCGTCATTATTTTTCAGTTTTTTCTTGTATTTACGAAAGTTAGTGATTACGTTTTTGTCGGCAGAAAATCTCGGGACTGGCCTTATATGGTCCGCCATGATTTCATCTCTTGTGGCTGTTTCTTCATCTCATGGTAGTAAGTATACGCAACTTCCAGAATAGTAGAACACAAACGTTACCAGGTTTAGCAGAGGGGGTGTGCTTCATTACTTAGCTACATAAAATTGTCCTCAAATATCAATATTTAATTCAAACGAGAGTAATTAAGTTAGTTTGAGCAGAATAATGTATATTTTACAAAATATTCATGTAAATTAAACTGGCATCTAGCAACGTCAATTTACTAGGAGTTCCCCATTCCCGTTCATTGACCATTCAGGCATTAAAGTAGGAAACACATTTCCTTCTATGGATATCTGGGCACATAGTGCTTTGTATTAGAGAACGATGAGACACGAAAAAAAAAATGTAATTCCTTGTAGAAGTTCTATAGACTCAGACAGATGGAACCAATTTGCCGCTCGAGTGGTTTCAGAAGTTTATCGAGGCAACCGCCGTGTAGATGTTAGATGTCTTTTGAATCAGGTACTGCATAATAGTCCACTCGCATGTAGCAGGTCTCATACACTCGTGAGACCTCACACTTGTTTTACCTGCATTATATTCGACGAACTGAAAACGAGAAAAAAAGTTAAACATATTACCTCTATTCACGGAAAACCAAAGGTAATAAATAACATTTTTCATAAATATTGACAGAATAAAATTCACGTACAACACCGTTTCTCAAACTTCGATCCGTGGAAACCTGGGATTACGTGAAGGTCAGTCAAGAAAGTTAACGACCCTACGAAATTAAAAAAAAAAAAGTTTTCTACTTTGAATAGTGGGTAAGAATGGAGTATCGACAGCGAATAAGGCTGCATTTATGAGAGCTCAGACGACAGTTATAAGAATGCTTAGGATGACGTGTCAAAAATCTCGACCATTAAATAATAGTTTCCTCAAAATACCACGCAAAGATATGGGAAGTATACATACGTCTCTTCTATTACATACTGAGGTCAGATAGTTATCTCCAGGAAACGAAACCGTATTTTTGACTTGAGTGATGAGGTGTGTGCTTTAGTTTTAGAACACAGCTTCGATGGTCGATTATTTGACAAAAATAGGGTGCTTAAAATTTTTTATTTAAGCGAAATATTTACAAATTTCACAAACGTCAATTACATGACTTGAACACTTCAAGCTCAGCGGATAAATGCATTTTCTGTTCATTCATTAATTTCTGCTTTCAAGAAAAAGGCAGAATTATGAACAATTGTTATGCGCTCCGGTGAGTTTTAATTCCTGCCATCAATAAATGGCTTACTAGAAGAGGAATAAGAGAGACAGTTATTAAGAAGTTTCCTCCACCTGAAAGTTTTGTAGCTTTAATATAAAAGTGACTTGTGGATTAAAAGCACGTTTATTGGCATGCAAGACCTCAGGCCATGCCAACAGAAAAGCGTATTGAAATGACAGCCGGTTCATTGCTGGAGGAAGAGTTTAAATTAACGCAGTTAGCGGAATTTTGGTTCAGTTCAAAAGATGTCTCAAAAGGCTGTGCTGGAAATTTTACCATTTGCAGCTCCAGTGAGTTTAAGAAAACTGTTACGTTTTACGAGGGTATACTGAAAGTAATGCGCCCGAATTTTTTGTGTGAAAATTCGTAAAGTTTTTTAAATAACAAAAACTTTAGTAATATTCTACATCTTTATATTTTATGTCTACACATTTATTTCTTAACAGTCTCTCTTGCAACGAGCGAATTTCCCCCAACGAGAGACCAGTTTGTTGATACCGTCACTAGAATATTTGATTTTGTTGACGGAACCATACGGTCGCCTTTGTCAGCGACACTTCATCAGAATCAAAATGAAGTCTCGAAGGTGTTCTTTAAGTTTTGTAAGCAGAACAAAATTGTATAGGACCGTGTCAGGACTGTATATGAAGGATGATCGACGATAGTGAATCCAGGGTGACTGATTGTTGCAGCGGTCGAGTGTGGTCTGGAATTGTTATGCTGAACTAAACAGTATGGACGATCTCCTCAAACACTCGAAACACTACGTTGTTTCTCGTGCACTGACGTAGTTTCGTTACACAATTCGTAGCCCTCTACGGGCGTAGGTCTGTAGATATGTAGGCATAAGAATAAAGATGGAAATTGTTAATAGTATTTGTTTTAATTAAAAAGTCTTATGAGTGTCGACGTAATAAATTCTGCGGCGTTACATTTCAAACCCTCACCTCCGCCCGTACCACACGAGGTACTATTGGCCAAAAGTAAAATATAATTCCGGAAATTGCATGTACTTGTGGAGAGACGTCTCTAGAATATGGAACAAAATTGGTTTTGAGCATTTTACTTATGGAATGCTATGAAACGAGTTAACGTAGTGAAAGAATATTACAATACCAACAGAAATTGTATCACAATGTAATACATTTTTTTTTATTTCACGATGGACTTCGGTGGAGTAAAATGATTCGGACAATACAAAGTTCTTGATTTCAGTCTTTTTTTTATTGATTTGTTTTGTCTTGGGATGATATTTGTCCTCTGCACGTTGCAGAGGACAAATATTGGCAGCACGTCTTTTGAAACTTCATTTGAAACCGAAGTCTTCTGAAGAGGTCTTTGATGGACGTTTTCAGTCTAATAACAGATATAATTCTTACATGTTGCTACTTTGAAAACATTATCACTGTTCATTAATATTCCCTAAATGATGTTTCTGCAACTAATTAAGGAACAGAAATATGTAGAAACAATCTGTTCACAGCATTGATTGACTGTTCCGACGGATCTTGGTGGAATATTGTATGCATAATGAATGAAAACACACAGAACACTGGTATAATATTCTACAGTATTTATTATTTATTTCCTAAACCGATTTCCGGCTGTAACGCCATCGTACAAGCCGTAAACCTTTTTGTGAAATAAATAATAAATACTGTAGAATATTATACCGGTATTGTGTGTGTTTTCATTCATAATCTAATCGGTTCATTTTTAAATCTCATATAGCTGTAATCACATGTACATTACATGTAGCTGTGGTAAGGTACATATTTTATTTAGGGGTGTGGGTTCCTTGATTGTTTTTATTGCAACTGCTGGTTTCAATAACTCCATCAGTATTGTATAAAAAATCGAACGTTAATCATATGTAACAGCGTACCATATCAATGACGGAATACATATACTTACTGTCCCATCTGAATACTGCACATATACAGAGCCAAAAAGGTGTCCTTGTATAAGAGATGGAGTGTCGAGTTCGAAATCATAGTTATATCTGCTGCATCTGCTAATTCCATTTCACGACTCAGAAGCACATTCATTATGTCAATTGTTTTCTTATTAATTTGCTCTGTGCTGTAATAATCACTAGGCGATACCTATGCACTTACTAATCAATGTTCTCACTGTCCTTTTCAAGGTCCGATATCGAAAATCTGACGAAAACTTTCAGGATCTCAAATTCGAGATTGAAAAAAATCTAGAAGGTTTTGCGTATGCATTTTTTTCTTTCAGGTATTTAGCTGAATGTTACATGCAAAAGTATAGCTGGATTTCTGTCACTTGTTGGTATTACGTATCTGCTAATTCTGATCATACACTGCTATTTTAGTCAGGACATGTGACTTACTGGAATTTCTTGTTTTTCGAATAGCTCGATGTCACTTGTAGATGACATGTGAATATTTTCGTCAACTTAGATTTTTATAAACGTCAAGTTGGATATCTACAGTATTTCGGATTTTTCCACCGTTGTAACGAGAAGGAACTCGGTATTATGACATGCGGAAACTCTCACGAGGTGGTTACTGACTGCCAAGACATAAAAATCGCAATTATACAGGATTATAGTGTCCATAATGCATGGATCCATCAACAGAGTGCGCAAGGTATTCCAAGGCAATAAACACTAACTGAAAGAAAATGGTTCTGTCCTGCTACCTTCACTCCGTCTATATCAGCTTGTACGTCCCTTTTATTCTCATATTTACTCTAACTGCACGTGTACCGCTCTCATTGTACGATGCAAAAGTTCACGATTAGAAAAACAACTGTCGTAGGTGCTAGGAAGCAATAAACTGCGCAGGTCTTACCACGTAACTTAAAAAAGAAGCCAAATGATACTGCGCATCTAAAAGCAGATACTGGTAAGTGTAGCTTCAGTAATTAGGATAGAGTTCACCTCTGGAAACACAGCGCAGGTTTTCAAAAATAAAATCTGTTGTTCCCTGGAGATACGATTTAATTAATTACGGATCACACATCTGGATCACTTCGGTAATGGCATTTCGCTGTTGGCGTCGCTTTTTAATGAGGTCCTAATGGGCTACGGCTGCTCTGGGCGACAGAATCTCGTCCTCATCTAGATTAACGCAGCTTTCAAGGGTCTGAAATGGTTTTGAAAGAGATAATTACTCTATTTCCTTAATATGCAGTTATGCGCGTGATACGTAATTGCTTTGCATATTAATGATATAGAGAAAAGTTTTTGACGATTAAAGGGGATGTAAACAATAGAGAATTATGTTCGGAAGTGTTTTTCTATAAGATGCACATGTAACTGTTGAAAGGTTATGATAAGCTTGTATTCTGCTTCGTTACGTATTGAGTTATAATTTATGACTATATTAAGACGATAAAGCGAATATTAGTTTTGTGATCATACACGTGGTTCAAGTGCTATGTTCGTAAACACACGTTTACGTACTGAAACCTCATATTAATCGCAATTCTCTTCCTCTACTAGTTGCGTAGCGTGCTAACAAAGACGTATTAATAATGAGCCTTCGCACGCACACTATTAAAATAAATCGCTCCATCAAGAAGGTGTTGTCCAACATAAACGAAAGTTGATAAGAGTGGCCCTACATCTGAAAGATGACATCTATTCAAATTGCGCGCCAGTCACATAAGATTTGCGGCAGTAGCAAAAAAATGGTCAAATGTGTGTGACATCTTATGGGACATAACTGCTAAGGTCATCAGTCCCTAAGCTTACACACTACTTAACCTAAATTATCCTAAGGACAAACACACACACCAATGCCCGAGGGAGGACTCGAACCTCCGCCGGGACCAGCCGCACGGTCCATGACTGCAGCGCCTTAGACCGCTTTTTTTTTTTTTAATCTCATAATGTTCGTTTTCGTTCGTTGTACATGCTCAGGGCGGACATCGCAAGACACCCGTTTCAGTTCGTCGTCGATCCATTAACTCAGTTTCTTTTTAATTACAGAGGGCAACAAACCCTCCGACCGAACACGCTGAGCTACCGTGCCGGCACTATATTATCCTAAGGACAATCACACACACTCATGCCAGAGGGAGGGCTCGAATCTCCGCCGGGACCAGCCGCACAGTCCATGACTGCCCGCCTTAGACCGCTCGGTTAGTCCCGCGCGGCGCGGCAATAGCGTCGCTATGAAGAGGCAACTCAGGTTTGCTGTAAAAGTTAGTTACCTAGTTATCTTTCAGACTGGACGTGGTGAGCTGATGTTACTCAAGAATGCCTTTATCGCTACAAAACGCTATTATCAACAACTCACCGAGTTTGAATGAGGCTGTGTAATAGGGTTATGAGAAGCTATACGTTCCTTCTGCGATATGGCAGAAAATCTTGGTAAGTACTTAGCCACTGTACATGATTGCAGACAGCAGTGGTCACCAGACGTCCTGCTGTTTGCAAGGCCGCTCTCTCCCACTGAAATTCCTACAAAACTAATCTGGCCTCTGCTGAACTTTCCAGGAGAAACTTTCCCTATGTTTCTCGTTATGTGAGAAAACATGTACTCAGCCCTAGTCTTATTATGTGGCGATATACACGTACATGGTTGGAGCAGTGTGCATATTATAGTGCCCTCTCAGTTCTCGCAAGAACAATTAACTAATTTCACAGGATCGTTTCTCCACAGTTGGAGCTAAACGTTGCTACAGCTAATTTTAGCTGGAGTGCAGCCGCCATGAACGCAGTGTCCACACCAATTTCTTCTCCGTGTCGTACGGAGCGTTAAGCTCTCCATTCTGCACTTGACCCCGGTTCAGAGAAGAGTCCAAAATTTTTCTCTTCTCCTCTCATGGCAGAACTGCCTTTCTCCACTTGGGTTCCTTTTTCATGTCATGGCTTTTTCCAACCAATTGGAGCGTTCCTCTCATTTTCTAGAAACACCCTCTACCAATCGCACCGTTCCTTGTATCAAACTGCGTAGAAACTTCAGTAGTTTTCTCCTTCCTAGTGAGTTTCCGCCAATCGGACGTTTTGTGCCTGTTCTAGACACCTAAAGTACATTGACCTTTCCATGTGTCGCACTCCGTGGACGAAAATGCGTCACTTGCTTTTGTTCGCATCCCATTGGAACTTCGAAACGCAGTTTTCTAAAGCTTCTTCTCAGCCCTTATACCGATGTCCTCGCTGCAGGCGGCCCTCCAGCTTGAATCACCTGGCCCAAGGGTCGCTTTCCTCTTTCCTGCCACCCCTATAAGTGGTTGCCAGCGTAACTCCCGCAGTGTGGTTTCACTATGCCATTGTGGAGCAGGCTTTTCAAAACTAAAAGAGACCGACTCATGTTCCCTGTTCTACCTTCCGCTCAAAGACATGCATTGTATAGGGATGGAGTGTTAATTAGCATTGATTGACTGTCATCTCTTTTTGCATTACATATTGATTGGAAAATGTTCACATAACTGTCGATTTACGTTAGGTGTCAGCTTAACTTTGTCACTGCAATTTGTAAAGGTCTCATGTAAGGTGCGAATCTGACTATTTATTCTGCCACCTTACAACCAACACAGGAAAGTAACTAATATTCATACATTTCTTTTTATTACCTTAGTCGCTCGAATTTCTTATGGTCACTACACGTAGTTAGATACCACACAACTGAAGTACACACTGCGGTAAACAGACAGCCAGACTGATATTTATTTCCATGAGCTATAGAATAAATTACAGATGATTCGTCTCTCTGCACTGCTCGTTTATCCGTAGTCAGATCCCAAATGATGGGAAACGGTAATAAGCAATTGGTAAACAGATGACACCAGAGACTATTGGCAGTTATTAAAATAACTGCTAGTAACAGACGAACTGTTAGTACAGTAGCTACTGCTTTTCAGTAACCGTTTATTTCTGTGAGTTACGTTACTTTCTGCCACCACTAGACTAGTATTGGAAAAGGCCGCAGTGAAGTGTGACGGGAATACGAGATGCTGTGTCGACAGCTGGATTTAAGTGACGAAACACTGAATTGCGGCAGTCGACGCGTTTTGTAGCCCTGAATTTAAATTCATGTCCTTACTCTATTACAACCTCCTGATGTGCAATGTATCCCACACAACCGCAGTCAACAGTGTCCAGCACAACTACTGATTACGCTCGCTTTGATCATGGTGATCAAAGCTAACGTCTAGGAGTAAACTGAAGACGGAAAAATTTCGGTTTGAGCAATAAAAACGAATTGTAATGTCTCGCTTACATTGCTTACGAGAAATTACCCTGAGACTGAAGAAACAGAAGTACACCTTGAAGCAGCCAAAATCGCTGTTGTACAGCATTTAGTATGATGACCGTTTTCAGTAAACTGCGTGGCCATCATCAGACCTTCTGCAGTTGAATTTTGAGCGACACTGCAAAATATTTGATCGACAACGTAGTTTTCTGAAACCGATCATCACAATAAATGCTTTACAATAGCGATCTTGGGTGTTTGATGTTGTGCTTTTTCTACGTTAATCTAGATCGCCCCCTAAAAGGAAAATAGAATGATGAGAAAACAATAAGAGCAAATAAAAAAAAGTCGATGTGATGATAAAAATAATG
This sequence comes from Schistocerca piceifrons, assembly GCF_021461385.2. Taxonomy (NCBI): domain Eukaryota; kingdom Metazoa; phylum Arthropoda; class Insecta; order Orthoptera; family Acrididae; genus Schistocerca; species Schistocerca piceifrons. Next base: position 672,076,686 of record NC_060139.1, read on the forward strand.
CGGCAAAGTGGTAGATATAAAAAAATACATGTACACCGATTTATGAAGCAAAAAATAATAATCAAAGTCATAAGATTAAGAAATAAAAAAAATTCCAATCATGTAACAAAATTCGAAACAACGTCCTTTTCCACATTAGGATTCAATGTCAACCGCTACGCAACACCATAATCCTGCGTTAAAATGATTTATGACTTTGCGCAAGCAGTCACAACGATGATTTGCTACTTCGAAAATCTTCGACCTCATGTACGATGCATATCTACTGCAGGCCAAATCTCTGTTCGTGTAACTCCGAATCGCGTCTTGCGTGAAAGGATCCAGTAGCGTTTGGTTAGTGCTGTGTAGAAAAGGTGCGTATTTCGTTGTGTGTCTCCGTGTGTGTCTGTTATCATTCCAGATGAAATGTGAAATTAAAGAAGGCAGGCTCAGGTATAGGGATCCAAAATTCCAAACTCATCAAGGAAGAAAGCCGGAAGAGGAACTGAAAGTGAATTGACCAGTTGTTGGGGCAGTGCGGCAATGACGAGCATTTCGGCCGTTATGTTGAACTCTCTGTCTGGAGGAAACCAACTCCAAACTATGAAGTATCAACCAACAAGTAATTTTAATCAGATTATACAGGGTACAAAAATCAGAAGACAACAAGCACAGACAGTTGAGGATGCCTTGGACCCTCAAGTGTGTGCGTGTGTGTGTGGTGTGTGTGTGTGTGTGTGTGTGTGTGTGTGAGGGAGGGAGAGAGGGAGAGAGAGAGAGAGAGAGAGAGAGAGACATTAGAAATCCGTAAAGACTCACTAAACGAAATGATTCTGCAAACAAACCCATGTCCTGACTCAAGGTACCTGACGTGGCTGCACAATCCTGCATAGCCAAGAAAACAATACGTGTTTCCTTCATTTTAATAAAGGAATCAGTCTTGAAAGCAAAAACCTTTTGAAAATATCTTCTGGCCATTAAGTGTCTCCTCTATTGTTCTGTGGAGAAGGTGGCAGAAGGCACATTCGTTTCTGAGCGAGACTCATCAGTGAAGACAGTTCCGGTCAACGAGATTACATGCCGGAATCATGTCTGGAGACGCCCTGGACAGCGAGCGATGCCAGCTTGTCTGTCCACCGGCGTGTGGCCCGATAACAGGTAGTGATCGGCCTGTGGTGCCATTGCTTTTCATAGCAGTACCCGTTTGTTTGTCATCCAAGGCACTGTTACGGCAAAGTAGTACAGCGACGATATTCTGCACTCCAGTTTGCTGTCCTTCATGGCAAGCCATCCTGGGCTTACATTTCAACAAGACAATGCCCCCTGCACACGGCGAAATTTCTACTGCTTACCATCGCGCATGCCAAAACCTACCCTGGCCAGCAAGATCACAGGATCTCTCCCCAATTGAGAACATTTGGAGCTTAACGTTTGAAGCATTATGAGCAGGGCTCCTCAATCATCTTTGGATTTTCACGATCTGACGTGCCAATTTTACAAAATTCAGCACGATATCCTTTAGAAGGACATCCACAGCTCTATCGATCAATGACAAACCGAATAATGCTTGCGCAAGGACCTGAGGAGGACCAACACTTTACTAACTTGCTCAGTTTTTGAAGCTCTTTCTCTTGGAGAAATCGACCGATTTCTTCTGAAATAGTAATCAGGTTTATTGTCTGTACATTTGCATCACATGTACCGGTTTCCACACCATTCGGATAATTGCTTCGAGGAGTGTAGGTTTTAGTGTCTTTATAGGATTTATAGGATTAAGTTGCTTTATGCTCAATAACTATGACGTTTTTGTAGAACGAATATCTCTTCAAAAGCAAAAAAAAAAAAAAAATCTTGGGAAACTTAGCTCCGTTCCTCCGTGAGATCTATAGTGCTGTAGACATCGGAGTTCAATATGGTGCCGTCTTTTTCGTAGTCAGGTAGGTGTCTGACACCGCCCGCAGTGGCCATTTAGTGGGAAAAATCCAAGCCTACCAAATATCGGTATTGCGACTGGATTCAAGACTACCTTGCAAACAGAACTGAACACGTCGCTCTTATTGTAGTTACATGCACGGATGCAATAGTAATATCGTGGATAGCACAAGAGAGTGTGTTAGGACATTACTGTTTACAATGTATGTAAATGATCAATTAATAAGCGTCGGAAGCTCTTTAAGACTGTTTGCAGATGATACGGCTGTCTACAACAAAGTGGCAACACCAGAAGACCGTATGATTGGCAGAATGATCGACAGAGGACTCATGAATGGTGCAGACTACGGCACCCGACCCTTAACGTAAATAATTGTTACATATTGCGTACATACATAGCAAAAGAAATCTACTACTGTACAAAGATACTCTCGATGACAAATTGCTGGGAACAGTATCGACCGTCAAATATCTATCTGTCCACAGCGACCTTAAGTGGAGTGACCATATAAAGCAAATAGCAGGAAAAGCAGATGCCACACAGAGATTCATAGGAAGAACCATAAGGAAATGTGACTGTTCGACGAACGAAGTGGCTCAACAAGGCGCTTGTTCGACCGATTCTTGAGTATTGTTTGCCAGTATTGGACCATTAACAGGTTTTTTTTTTTGGTCATCAGTCTACTGACTGGTTTGATGCGGGCCACAACGAATTCCTGTCCTGTGCTAACCTCTTCATCTCAGAGTAGCACTTGCAACCTACGTCCTCAATTATTTGTTTGACGTATTCCAATCTCTGTCTTCCTCTATAGTTTTTGCCCTCTACAGCTCCCTCTAGTACCATGGAAGTCATTCCCTCATGTCTTAGCAGATGTCCTATCATCCTGTCCCTTCTCCTTATCAGTATTTTCCACATATTCCTTTCCTCTCCGATTCTGCGTAGAACCTCCTCATTCCTTACCATATCAGTCCACCTAATTTTCAACATTCGTCTATAGCACCACATCTCAAATGCTTCGATTCTCTTCTGTTCCGGTTTTCCCACAGTCCATGTTTCACTACCATACAATGCTGTACTCCAGACGTACATCCTCAGAAATTTCTTCCTCAAATTAAGGCCGGTATTTGATATTAGTAGACTTCTCTTGGCCAGAAATGCCTTTTCTGCCATAGCGAGTCTGCTTTTGATGTCCTCCTTGCTCCGTCCGTCATTGGTTATTTTACTGCCTAGGTAGCAGAATTCCTTAACTTCATTGACTTCGTAACCATCAATCCTGATGTTAAGTTTCTCGCTGTTCTCATTTCTACTATTTCTCATTACCTTCGTCTTTATCCGATTTACTCTCAAACCATACTGTGTACTAATTAGACTGTTCATTCCGTCCAGCAGATCATTTAATTCTTCTTCACTTTCACTCAGGATAGCAACGTCATCAGCTAATCGTATCATTGATATCCTTTCACCTTGTATTTTAATTCCACTCCTGAACCTTTCTTTTATTTCCATCATTGCTTCCTCGATGTACAGATTGAAGAGTAGGGGCGAAAGGCTACAGCCTTGTCGTACACCCTTCTTAATACGAGCACTTCGTTCTTGATCGTCCACTCTTATTATTCCCTCTCGGTTGTTGTACATATTGTATATGACCCGTCTCTCCCTATAGCTTACCCCTACTTTTTTCAGAATCTCGATCAGCTTGCACCAGTTTATATTGTCGAACGCTTTTTCCAGGTCGACAAATCCTGTGAAAGTCTCTTGATTTTTCTTTAGCCTTGCTTCCATTATTAGCCGTAACGTCAGAATTGCCTCTCTCGTCCCTTTACTTTTCCTAAAGCCAAACTGATCGTCACCTAGCGCATTCTCAATTTTCTTTTCCATTCTTCTGTATACTATTCTTGTAAGCAGCTTCGATGCATGAGCTGTTAAGCTGATTGTGCGATAATTCTCGCACTTGTCAGCTCTTGCCGTCTTCGGAATTGTGTAGATGATGCTTTTCCGAAAGTCAGATGGTATATCGCCAGACTCATATATTCTACACACCAACGTGAATAGTCGTTTTGTTGCCACTTCCCCCAATGATTTTAGAAATTCTGATGGAATGTTATCTATCCCTTCTGCCTTATTTGACCGTAAGTCCTCCAAAGCTCTTTTAATATCCAATTCTAATACTGGATCCCCTATCTCTTCTAAATCGACTCCTGTTTCTTCTTCTATCACATCAAACAAATCTTCACCCTCATAGAGGCTTTCAATGTGTTCTTTCCACCTATCTTCTCTCTCCTCTGCATTTAACAGTGGAATTACCGTTGCACTCTTAATGTTACCACCGTTGCTTTTAATGTCACCAAAGGTTGTTTCGACTTTCCTGTATGCTGAGTTTGTCCTTCCGACAATCATAACTTTTTCGATGTCTTCACATTTTTCCTGCAGCCATTTCGTCTTAGCTTCCCTGCACTTCTCATTTATTTCATTCCTCAGCGACTTGTATTTCTGTATTCCTGATTTTCCCGGAACATGTTTGTACTTCCTCCTTTCCTCAATCAACTGAAGTATTTCTTCTGTTACCCATGGTTTCTTCGCAGTTACCTTCTTTGTACCTATGGTTTCCTTCCCAACTTCTGTGATGGCCCTTTTAAAAGACATGTCCATTCCTCTTCAACTGTACTGCCTGCTGCGCTATTCCTTATTGCTGTATGTATAGCGTTAGAGAACTTCAAACGTACCTCGTCATTTGATTATGAATCAAAGACGCTACGCCTAGACCACGGGACGTTAACAGGTAGAAGCGGTAAAAGAGACAGAGAAGCTCCAACAGACAGAGGCGTGTTTCGTAACAGGATTGTTTAGTCGGCACGAGGGCGTTACAGAGATGTTCCACTAACTGCATTGGCAGACGTTACAAGAGAGACGTTGTGCATCAGAGAGAACTTTGCTATGGCAGTTTCGCGATATTACTCTTACAGGAAGAGTCAGACAGTATATTATTTCCTACACATCTCGCGGATTGGCCACAACCAGGAAGATCGAGAAATTAGAGCCTAACTGACAATCATTCTTTCCACGCACCATTCGCGAGTGGAATAGGTAAGCGGATATTAGTCAGTGGTACCAAAAGTACCCATCGCCGCACACGGTTAGGTAGCTTGCGGAACATGATGTGCGTGTAGATGTAGATGGGGATGGGTGACGGTAAGAATGCTGACAAAATTAAGTTAGCGAACTGTAGACAAGGAGCTTGGGCCGGCCGACGTTGTCTGGCAGTCCGGCAGTTGGTACGGCAGCAGCGGACTGCGTGAGTCTGATTGCGTGTAGTACCTGGGTAGACGAGTGGAGGTTATCTGTTGCCATCCTGCGGTAGCGACCTCGTGTGTATGAAGGACGTGTCGGCCACTGTAATCTTGGGGACTGGGCCTTAGTCTGTAGAAAGACGCCGAGGAAGTACTCGGTATGCGAGTAACAATGACGGCAGTGTGGGCAGTACGGACGGAGCTGGAAATTCGCATGGCCAGCACTGAGGCAGCTTGGAGTCCGGGCCTTAGCGAGGGGCTAGCCGCAACTCGTTATCAACACACAAGCCTCAGTTCGGGAGACTGTAGGCAGAAGATGTTTGGTGTCTTGACTCCAGTGGAGTCCATGCTGTCTGTACAGAAATAAATACTTCCCAAGATGTACGCTTTTTTAGTGGTGGCGTACAAGACGAGTGTTGTGTCGGTGGTACTCGATAAAGACATCTGTTGCACAGTCACCTACGGTCTGGCTGTAATTCGCCCTCAAGCTGCTCTTTATCATTTACTCATCAGTCTCAGTTACACATTTTTCATTACTTGCTTCGACCTCTATAAATCATCTTCATATCTAAGTAGCAACCCGTCTTGTCTGTGTCAGAACCGTATCAGAGAACTTGATATCAGAGTACTGATGTGAGATTCTGACATAGACAAGCCGAGTTGTTGATGCCACTACGTAGCTCTGAAGATGCTCCACACAGATCGAAAGATCTCATTTAATGAAATATGTGCTACTTAGACTGAAGAATAAAACCCCCACTTACGACTTCCAACGTTTCCTGGCCAAAACACTTTTCGTCAGTTTGGCGTTTGTTGCATACAGCCCTCACAGAGTTGCAATTTGGTGGCCAGCAGTGCATATTGTTGTCAGCAATAGAAATACCTGTACTAGTAGCAGGGGAAAGAGAGGGCTCCTGTTATATGCTGATTGAATCAATTCGCCAAGTTAGTGACTGCAATGCGGTCCGAACTACGACTGGCGGTCAGGATGGACACAGGGCTTACCAACACTTTTGATGGCGGCAAGATCGTGGTTGGTGGGTGCCTGACACGGGGCACACCCGATCTCCGCCGTCTATCGACTTACCACTACGCTAAGCTCATAATATAATTAAGCTGACTCGAGAAAATGCGCCAGTGCTGAAATTAACTACCGTGGACAGCAATGTGTTGTTCACAAAGGGCGACGTTGACTCTTCTGACGGAATAGTCTTCTGTGTCCTTTATGAACAACACACTGTTGTATTCTGTATCTTTGTAACAGATAGGAGGGCAATATGGCACCAGAACGCTCGCTAATTCACATTGAATTTAAAACCAGTGAACATTAGTATCCATCTCCTCTGTGGATTACGAAAACCACCACCCGTACTAACACCTCTAATCATCACGGGTCACGGATTAGCACTGCCGCATGAACATTGCAACAGGACGCTCGAACGTTGGAGAACAATCGGCAGCAATGATGAGTCTCGGCATACGTCGATACATACCGATCGCATGAAATAAATACGTCAAAAACAACATGAAATAATGCATCCACTTACCAACAGTGCTCTGTAGAGGCAGAAGGTGGCATTATTCTCGAGTATGAGCTGTTTAAATGGAATGGAGCTTGTGCTAAGGGTATGGTCGCGTTTTGCCATCAAATAAAATGTGACTGCTGCGTCTTGCCTTTTGCATCCATATAAGAGGGTTGGAGCTTTAATGGTGGCAACTATTTATTTACAACTCGTACAAAATAGATACCGGTTTCAGAGTTTTACTGAGGCGTTGCCAGCACTGTGGAAGCCGAAAGATACTCTTAGCAGTGCCAGTTGTGCTGACAGTTCGAGCGGCGCGGTCTATCGCCCGACAAATTTGTAGCAGTTCTGAAGCGAATGCCGTGAAGTGTTTCCTTCAGTTTAGAAATCAAGTTGAATTCACGAGTACTTAAGTCAGAAGAGTGCAGTAGGTGGTATAGCACTTAGCAGCCACATCAGTCAAACAAATCAGTAACAGATTGCACTGTACGTGCTTGAGCATTGTCCTGCAAAATGATGGTCAGGTCCTGCAGAAAGTGTCATCACTTCGGTCTCTAAGCTTGTGTTCCAGAAATGCCAAATTCAGCAACACGAAGGAGAGCGCTGTGTCAACGGCCAGCTCACCGCACAGCAAAAGACGTGACAGGAAACATCTCGCCGCACGCCAGGGTGTCGACAATGAGGGCTGTAATCGGTTCTGTTACGCCAGCCGAGCAACACCAGAATATTCCACCGACCTACTGGGAAAGAAAAACAGCAGAAATCAGCGGCAGAGAGCAGTAATTGAGGACTGGCTACCAGCTCGTCAACACAGTCCGTCATGAGGAGTTGAAGTGACATCAGCACGGGCTAGTCACTGCCATCACAATCATCGTCATAGCCACTGTCCTCATGCAAGTCGTCGCCTAGGAGGCGTCACAGTGACTCCTCCGCCGTAGCTATACCGTCGGACGCTGTCAACAGGCAGCCGCCTGTCATGGGAGTCATCGATTGGGGGTGCGTTGTGGTAGTGCACTGTCGCCATCGTCCTATGACGCTACCGCCACAAAACACCGTGATCGAGGCAGGAGCCGCGCCGCCTGAAAGCCGCCGCCGGGGATGTCCACTGAGACAGGGCACTGCCCTTTCCCACTGTCACGCCCTCCAAGTAGCCATCACAACAGAGGCCCGTGGCTCCAGCTGCGGTAGTAAGTCCCTGGAGGGCCGGAGCGCCGCTGTCGAGCCAGCAGATTCGAGTTACGCCAGCGAAGCTTCAGACGCAGGTTCGAAATCATCTTTTGACTCAGTGACAATAATGGCACCGTAACGAGAAATGAAAGAGAGAAGACCGGATTACTGAATTCGGTCTTCCGGAACTGTTTGACTGCCGATGGAGATGAGCGAGGTGGCGCAGTGGTTAGACACTGGACTCGCATTCGGGAGGACGACGGTTCAATCCCGCGTCCGGCCATCCTAGTATAGGTTTTCAGTGATTTCCCTAAATCGCTCCAGGCAAATGCCGGGATGGTTTCTTTGAAAGGGCACGGCCGACTTCCTTCCCCATCCTTCCCTAATCCGATGAGACCGATGACCTCGCTGTCCGGTCTCCTTCCCCAAAACCAACCAACCGATGGAGCCAATTCGGCCCTCCTTTCAGTCATCATATGATATTCGAAATAGTAGATACTGAGATAGCTAATCATGGGTTGGAAAAACAACTACAACCGCATTGCACTGGAAAGGCAACACTACCACATAAGATACCCTTAAGATGCTACAGGGAATATGCGAAAGAAATTGCTCGTTTTCCAGCATATGTTTATTGTAGGTCGCTGTAGCAACGAAGGACAGCTTACCTGTCGAGTGAAAAAAGAAGCGTGGGTCATTCCCGTTTTCCTGAAGGTTTGCAGGCACAGGCGTGCTCTGAACTCGCGTGGCCGTCTCGGGACCGTAGCCTTGACTGCCGGGCGAGTCTCGACTGGCGCTGCCCGCTCTGCCGGCCAACCCGCACAAGGGGCACGCACGACCGAGCAGTGACCCGCCGGAACCCGGGTCCGGCCGTACGCACGTCCGGCTCGACTCCTCGACAAGTCGCGCCCGCTGTGACTACACTGTTGCGGGCGCGAAACGAAGTGTCTGAGCCCCGTTTGCAAGCAGGTTTTCACATCGCACTGTATTTACCGTCGCAGTACTTCACCTGTAGTCTCATATTAAAACAACTGATGCCTGTAACATCAGCAATAAGATAGTTACTTAAATATACATCGTTGCCTGTAACTATTTAATCAACTTACTGTTAACGGGCACGTGAAAAACCTCTGCACCTTACGAAACATTGAAAATAGTTCATCTTACTAATGCTCCATCTACTAATTAGCGAATTTTTGTAATACTGACCTAAGTATTTAAAAGTTTTTATAGAATCAGACGGATGTAAGATGATTATATCACAGCAGAACGTTCTCATGCTGTATGAAAAAACAAAACTCCACATGAACCGAAAAAGGCCCAACGGTACCGACTGGCTGACGTGTCATCCTCAGCCCACAGGCATCATTGGACGCGGATATAGAGGGGCATGTGGTCAGCACACCGCTGTCCCTGCCGTATGTCAGTTTACGAGACCGGAGCCGCTACTTGTCAGTCGAGTAGCTCCTCAGTTTGCCTCACAATGGCTAGAGTGCTTCCCGCTTGCCAACAACGCTCGGCAGAGCGAATGATCACCCACCCAACTATAGGCCAACCCGACAGTACTTTACTTTTGTGATGAGACGGGACCCGGTGTTAACCACTGCGACAAGACTGTTGGCGTCATGTTGTATGACGTTTATACTTCCGTCGCCAGATACGGCTTTCCATGCGTGAAATATGGCATCCGACTGTGGCTTATTGGACACACATTTTGCTAAAAATCTACAGTTTAAATGTAACACTTCACGGACCAAACATAAATCTGTGTAATGTGCTAGACCGTATCGAACAGTTCATTATAACCCTTGCAGTTTGGGAAACCTGTGCAAAGACCAACCAAAACTGGATGCTTTGATTTCCCAGTAGAAACTGATGCTGCTTCGGATGAAAATGTCAAGAATAAAATTAAGGAAGCTTTGAAGAAATTTGAGATAATTTCAAAGACTCCATCCCTGCTCTAACTAGTAATAACCACTGAATTCGCGATCGCATGGAAAACAGAATAATTTTGAAAACCACATGAAATAGAATGCAGATTTCAGACTACCTAACAGATCAAAACGAAAATTTCTGTTCCGGCACTGACAATGTTGAGTGTTTATGGAAAAAGTTCAAGGCAATCGTAAAATGCGTTTTAGACAGGTACGTGCCGAGTAAAACTGTGAGGGACGGGAAAAACCCACCGTGGTACAACAAAAAAGTTAGGAAACTGCTGCGAAAGCAAAGAGAGCTTCACTCCAAGTTTAAACGCAGCCAAAACCTCTCAGACAAACAGAAGCTAAACGATGTCAAAGTTAGCGTAAGGAGGGCTATGCGTGAAGCGTTCAGTGAATTCGAAAGTAAAATTCTATGTACCGACTTGACAGAAAATCCTAGGAAGTTCTGGTCTTACGTTAAATCAGTAAGTGGCTCGAAACAGCATATCCAGAGACTCCGTGATGATGATGGCATTGAAACAGAGGTTGACACGCGTAAAGCTGAAACACTAAACATCTTTTACCAAAGCTGTTTCACAGAGGAAGACCGCACTGCAGTTCCTTCTCTAAATCCTCGCACAAACGAAAAAATGGCTGACATCGAAATAAGTGTCCAAGGAATAGAAAAGCAACTGGAATCACTCAACAGAGGAAAGTCCACTGGACCTGACGGGGTACCAATTCGATTCTACACAGAGTACGCGAAAGAACTTGCCCGCCTTCTAACAGCCGTGTACCGCAAGTCTCAAGAGGAACGGAAGGTTCCAAATGATTGGAAAAGAGCACAGGTAGTCCCAGTCCTCAAGAAGGGTCGTCGAGCAGATGCGCAAAACTATAGACCTATATCTGTGACGTCGATCTGTTGTAGAATTTTAGAACATGTTTTTTGCTCGAGTATCATGACGTTTTTGGAAACCCAGAAATTACTATGTAGGAATCAACATGGATTCCGGAAACAGCGATCGTGGGCTTTATTTGTTCATGAGAGCCAGAAAATATTAGATTCAGGCTCCCAGGTAGATGCTATTTTTCTTGACTTCTGGAAAGCGTTCGATACAGTTCCGCACTGTCGCCTGATAAACAAAGTAAGAGCCTACGGAGTATCAGACCAGCTGTGTGGCTGGATTGAAGAGTTTTTAGCAAACAGAACACAGCATGTTGTTATCAATGGAGAGACGTCTACTGACGTTAAAGTAACCTCTGGCGTGCCACAGTGGAGTGTTGTGGGACCGTTGCTTTTCACAATATATATAAATGACCTAGTAGATAGTGTCGGAAGTTCCATGCGGCTTTTCGCGGATGATGTTGTAGTATACAGAGAAGTTGCAGCATTAGAAAATTGTAGCGAAATGCAGGAAGATCTGCAGCGGATAGGCACTTGGTGCAGGGAGTGGCAACTGACCCTTAACATAGACAAATGTAATGTATTGCGAATGCATAGATAGAAGGATCCTTTATTGTATAATTATATGATAGCGGAACAAAGACTGGTAGCAGTTACTTCCGTAAAATATCTGGGAGTATGCGTGCGGAACGATTTGAAGTGGAATGATCATATAAAATTAATTGTTGGTAAGGCGGTTATCAGGTTGAGATTCATTGGGAGAGTCCTTAGAAAATGTAATCCATCAACAAAGGAGGTGGCTTACAAAACACTCATTCGACCTATACTTGAGTATTGCTCATCAGTGTGGGATCCGTACCAGATCGGGTTGACGGAGGAGATAGAGAAGATCCAAAGATGAGCGGCGCGTTTCGTCACAGCGTTATTTGGTAACCGTGATAGCGTTACGGAGATGTTTAACAAACTCAAGTGGCAGACTCTGCAAGAGACGCGCTCTGCATCGCGGTGTAGCTTGCTCGCCAGGTTTCGAGAGGGTGCGTTTCTGGATGAGGTATCGAATATATTGCTTCCCCCTACTTATACCTCCCGAGGAGATCACGAATGTAAAATTAGAGAGATTAGAGCGCGCACGGAGGCTTTCAGACAGTCGTTCTTCCCGCGAACCATACGCGACTGGAACAGGAAAGGGAGGTAATGACAGTGGCACGTAAAGTGCCCTCCGCCACACACCGTTGGGTGGCTTGCGGAGTATAAATGTAGATGTAGATGTAGATGAAATGTAAATCGAAACAAGCAGCTACTCGAGGCTTCCAGTCACTAATTTACAGAAAGTAAATCTTTGTCACCGTTAAATTTCTGGTTAAGCTTAAAGACGGAGTTCGTTACTTGTCTCGTCTACATATCTGTGCGAAAAGCCTTTTCCTTCTTACATGTATATTAACAATTAATCCAGAATCAAACTTTACAGCGAAAGTAGTCTGAGACTGACTTTACCTTCGGCGATTCCTGATTTAAAAGCTATGTCACGTGCAAAGCTGGTGGATATTCCTTAACGTATTCCGGGGAGGGTTGAACGAGTGAATTTCATAGTGAAAGCTTGAAAATTAACAGAAAAGTGTAAAATATTTTAATAGTGCATACTTGACGTACTCATTGTGCACAGATCTTTTGATTCGGTGCAGGTGAAGTGTATAGCGTTTTAAGTGCATTAGGGCTATTGAACCACTTGCTTTGAATTCAAAAAATGGTTCAAATGGCTCTGAGCACTATGGGACTTAACTTATGAGGTCATCAGTCCTCTAGAACGTAGAACTAATTAAACCCAACTAACCTAAGGACATCAAACACATCCATGCCCGACCCAGGATTCGAACCTGCGACGTAGCGGTCGCGCGGTTGCAGACTGAAGCGCCCAGAACCGCTCGGCCACCCCGGCAAGCCTTTCAATTCAATTACTTCCATGTTACACTAAGCACTTTTCTGTGTTACATCCATCGGTTTACATTACACGTTATTTTTCTTTGTAAAGGCTCAAGAATGCCCCGTTCCTAGCATATCAGACCTTCATGATTTTTAAAGGAGTGCAGACAGTTCAGATAGCAATTCCGCGCTTGCGTGGCCATTCAGCCGCTCGGAGAGACCGCGCGGTTTGAGACGCCATGTAACGAACGGATTGCGCGGCTCTCCCACTGGAGGTTCGAGTCCTCCCTCGGGAATGGGTGTATGTGTTGTTCTCAGCATAAGTCAGTTTAAGTAGTGTGTCAGTCAAGGGACCGATGACCTCAGCAGTTTGGTCCCTTAGGAATTCACACACATTTGAACAGTTTGTGGCCACTCATTCCCGCCTTCCCAGCGTTGCCGATTTCGTTGTTGGACCGAGCCCTGTTGACACCTGCCCCCCCACCAGGTACCCGAACCGAGTCGTGGGCCTCGGCGGCGCATCGCGTCTCACGCACTCCGTTGACGGTATAGCTGAGCAACAGGAGGGAGCGATCGTCCGCAGCGACCCACGGCTCTGGTTATAGGACAAATGCATTTAGCCTAAAATTATGGACCTATACTGTTGACGTCAATTTGTTGTGGAATTATGTAACATGTTTTATCCTTAAGAATTATGTCGTTTTTGGATATTCCATGAGATCCATAGCGCTGAAGACGTCAGTGCGCTGGCCTACGCCTTCGCCAGCACACCGGTCGGCACTAGGAAACATTGTATAGCAGGCGCTGAACTAGGCGTGCCTTTGACAAAAGAAGACCAAGACACGCCCCCAAACTTCGCGCCGATACCGCCCCCTGGGCAGCGTGCATATTGGCCGCCGCCGCCGACCGAGCAATCTCCCAGTCTCTCAATCTCAGTACGTCGCATCGGGCCTTAGGTTGCACTGCACCTCAATACGTCCACAGTGATAGCCGTCGCCTCGCACCTTAGCTAGCTGTGAGGAAACTTTAGTCATTATATATACACTCATGCTCATAAATTAAGGATAATTGCAGAATGTGGTGCCACACAGCGTGGCACTACGCAAAACTGGTTCTAATAGCATAGGCACATAGAGAACACACACGACGCAAATCTGTAAGTCCACGGTATTGGAGATAAGTTGAGAAAACTGTCCAGAAACACATGTGCTACGAAACGCCACTATTTCCTGCGCATGTATCCCTGCATCAATATGGGATATAATCACCATGCACACGTACACTGGCCGCACAACGGGTTGGCATACTCTGGATCTGGTGGTCGAGCAGCTGCTGGGATATAGACTCCCATTCTTGGACCAGTGCCTGTCGGAGCTCCTTAAGTGTCGCAGGGGTTTGAAGACGTGCAGCGATACGTCGACCGAGAGCATCCTCGACGTGCTCGATGGGGTTTAGTTCTGGAGAACAGGCAGTCCACTCCATTCGCCTGATATCTTCTGTTTCAAGGTACTCCTCCACGATGGCAGCTCTGTGGGGCCATGCGTTAATCATCGATCAGGAGGAAGTTGGGACCCACTACACCACTGAAAAGGCGGACATACTCGTGCAAAATGACGACCCGATACACATGACCTGTTACAGTTCCTCTGTCAAAGAGATGCAGCGGTGTACGTGCACCAATCAATCCACCCCACACCATCAAACCACGACCTCCATACAGGTCCTTTTCAGGGACATTAAGGAGTTGGTATCTGGTTCCTGATTCACGCCAGATGAAAACCCGGCGAGAAACACTGTTCAGACTATCCCTGGACTCGTCCGTGAACATAACCTGGGACCGCTATTCCAGTGACCATGTACTATGTTTTTGACACCAGGATTTACGGGCTCTCCTGTAACCAGGGGTCGGTGGAAGGCACCTTGCAGGTCTTCGGGTGAATAAACCACGTCTGTTCAGTCGTCTGTAGACTGTGTGTCTGGAGGCAACTGTTCCAGTGGCTGCGATAAGGCACTGAGCAAGGCTACCTGCAGTACTCCGTGGCCGTCTGCGGGCACTGATGGTGTGATATCGGTCTTCTTGTGGTGTTGTACACTGTGGACACGTTTACTGTCTGCTGGAATCGTTGCCATAATCGTGAGATCACACTTTGTGGCACACGCAGGACCCGTGCTACGACCTGCCGTATTCGACTAGCCTGCAGTCGCCTTAGTATTCTGCCCCTCACAACGTCATCAACATGTGTTCTTTGACCCATTTTCAACACACAGTCACCATTATCACGTCTGAAAATATCTGCACACTTACTGGCTGCACGGTACTCTGACATGCACCAACACACCTCTGCCTATGTGGACTGCTGCCAGCGCCACCATGCGACGACTGCAGGTCAAATGCGCCACATGATCTTACCCCAAGGTGATTTAAACTCACGAACCGCCCACCAGAGCGTTGTTTCACCATGTATCAGCATTATCCTTAATTTATGAGCGCGAGTGTAGTTGTGATATGAACACGGACAAGATTCAACCATTAGTACATATTAGTTGACTGCTGTTAACCACAAAACTTCAGATAGGACTTCGGGGATACTCCAACGAAGTGTAATAGGATCGTTATTGTTTACAGAGTTTATAAATGATATAGTAGAACGAGTCGGAAACTCTATAAGGCTGATCGCAGATGAAGCGGCTGTCTGTAAGAAGGTAGCAACACCAGAAGACAGTAACGATTTACAGAAAGAACTGCAGAGGATTGGTGAGTGGTGCAGGGACCGATAGCTGATTTTGAATGTAAAAAAAGTAACACATTGCGCATACGTAGAAATAGAAATCCACTATTGTGCAACTACACTACTGATGACCAATTGCTGGAAACAGAAATCACCGTAAAATATCTAGGACTATCAAGCCGAAGCTTCCTTAAGTGGAGTGACCGCATAAAACAAATAGTAGGAGAAGCAGATGCGAGGCTCAGAGCCCATCAACTGAAGAAGTGGCTTGCAATGCGCTTGTTCGACTGATTCCGGATTTCCGGAAGGCTTTTGAAACTGTACTACACAAGCGGCTCGTAGTGATATTGGGTGCTTATGGAATATAGTCTCAGTTGTGTGACTGGATTTGTGATTTTCTGTCAGAGAGGTCACAGTTCGTAGTAATTGACGGAAAATCATCGAGTAAAACAGAAGCGATTTCTGGCGTTCTCCAAGGTAGTGTTATAGGCCCTTTGCTGTTCCTTATCTATATAAACGACTTGGGAGACAATCTGAGCAGCCGTCTTCGGTTGTTTGCAGATGACGCTGTAGTTTATCGACTAATAAAGTGATCAGAAGATAAAACAAACTGTAAAACGATTTAGAAAAGATATCTGAAATGTGTGAAAATCCGCAGTTGACCCTAAATAACGAAAAATGTGAGGTCAACCACATTAGTGCTAAAAGGAAATCGTTAAACTTCAGCTACACGATATATCAGTCTAATCTAAAAGCCGTAAATTCAACTAAATACCTAGGTATCACAGTTACGAACAACTTAAATTGGAAGGAACACGTAGAAAATGTTGCGGGGAAGGCTAACCAAAGACTGCGTTTTATTGGCAGGGCACTTAGGAAATGTAACAGACCTACTAAAGAGACTGCCTACAGTACGCTTGTCCGTCCTCTTTTAGAATACCGCTGCGCGGTGTGGGATGCTTACCAGATAGGACTGACGGAGTACATCGAAAAAGTTCAAAGAAAGGCAGCACGTTTTGTATTATCACGAAATATGGGAGAGAGTGTCATAGAAATGATACTGGAATTGGGCTGGAAATCGTTAAAAGGAAAGCGTTTCTCGTCGCGACGGAATCTTCTCACGAAATTCCAATCACCAACTTTCTCCTCGGATTGCGAAAATATTTTGTGTTCATTCTTTCCGCGCGCTATACGAGATTGGAATAATAGAGAATTGTGCGGTCACTCCACTTAAGGAAGCTTCGGCTTGATAGTCCTAGATGTTTTACGGTGATTTCTGTTTCCAGGTGGCCAACAAGGCTGTGATGCTTTCCGGGGAGTTGTAGAGGAGGGTAGATGGACGCAGGTTATCGTGGAGTCGCTGATAATGCAGACAGCTCAAATGTTGCACCTCAAGACGCGATCTGTAGTGACGTTTAGTTTTAATTCTACAACAGATTCAAAAAATATTTATTGATAAAGCGTAAGTGCCAATGGCACTTGAATGTGATTTGCAGAGTATCCATGTAGTTGTAGATGTATATTCTTGAGAACTGTTCATCGTTATGGGATCCTTTCCAGGTAAGACTGATAGATGAGCCAGAAAAGACCCAAAGAAGAGCGGCGCGTTTCGTCACGGGCCCGTTTAGTGAGCGCAAGAACGTTGCAGAGATGAACTCCACTGGCACACGTTACAAGAGAGGCGTTTTGCATGATGCAGAGTGAGTCGGGAAACATATCACTTCCATATACACCTCGCGAAATGACCACAATGAGATAATTCGGGCAATTATAACTAATTCAGAGTCTTACGGAAAATCACTCTTTCCATGCGCCATTCTCAAATTGAACAGGGAGTAGGGGGTCTGTTAGTGGTATCAGAACTACCCTCCGTCACGCACCATCAGGTGGCTTGCGGAGTATTGAACTAGATGCGAATATAGAACTTTCGTTACCCGACTCCATTTTTAGCTTCTTTTATATTATTTTCTACAATGTACTGCGTGCTTTTTGATCCACGGGGAAAGCGTATATAGCGTCTGACTGGTCCGCTGGCTGGGTGCCGTTGCACACGTGGAGTGTTTCGCTGGGAACCCCCGCCGGGCGCCACGTGCGCCAATGGCCATTACTCGCTGCTGGTAAGCCGCAGGTGGACTCTCTGCTAATTGAGTGGTGTAATAGCGCTAGCGCCATCATGGAATTTACGCGTCCAAGCACACAGATGCCGTGTCCCATCCAATTCACACCCACGAGAGCGTAAACAGGTGGCCAACAAGGCTGTGATGCTTTCCGGGGAGTTGTAGAGGAGGGTAGATGGAAGCAGGTTATCGTGGAGTTGCTGATAATGCAGACAGCTCAAATGTTGCAACTCAAGAGCGCTCTATAGTGACGTTTAGTTTTAATTCTACAACAGATTCGAAAAATATTTATTGATAAAGCGTAAGTGCCAATTTCGACAGATAGAATCAGATGTATAATGAAGAAATCCCCGTGGTCGTGGGACTTGTCAGAAAAAATGAAGACTATTATGCATATTTACATCTACATGCACATGATTACTCCGCAATTCACAATTAACTACCTGGCAGAAAGTTCATCGAACCACGATTAACTTGAGGCTTCATGAACAGCACCCTCCTCCCTATTTCGTGATAATACAAAACGAGCGCCAGTTTTTGAACTTTTTTCATGTTCTCCGTCAGTCGTATCTGGTGCGGATCCCACAACACGCAGTAATACTCCAGAAGAGGACGGACAAGCTTAGCTGATCTGTTGCATATTCTCTGCATTCTTCTAATAAATCGTAGACCTTGATTCGTCCTTTAAGTTTTTCGTAATTGTAATCCCTAGGTACTTAGTTGAATTCACTGTCCTTAGATATGTGTGATTCATAGCGTAACCGAAATGAAATGCATTTCTTTTAGTACTCATGTGGATGACTTCATTCTTTTCATAATTTCGAGCCGCTTTTCGCAACATACTGGTATCTTGTATAAACCATTTTGCAATTAGTTTTGATCATTCGATGACTTTAGAATGAATTACCACTTTTCGCACCAAATTGATACCTTGCCTAAATCATTCTGCAATTGGTTTGATCATCTGATGACTTTATGGAGTGGTATGTGACAGCATCATCTGCATATAATGTAAGATGACTGTTCAGATTGTCTCCTAAGTCATATATAAAAATCAGGAACAGCAGAGGGTCTATGATACTTCATTAGGAAACACCAGATATTACTCCAATTTTCCTCGCTGACTTTCCGTCAGTTACCACTAATGCGATCTTTCTGACAGAAAATCGGGAATTCAGTCGCTTGTGAGGAACTTATCAGAAGCGTTCTGGAAACCTAATTTTTTTGTTTAGTCATCAGTCTTGTGACTGGTTTCATACAGCGCGCCACGAAATCCTGTCTTGTCTGAACCCTTCCCCTCTAGTACCATACATGTTACTCGCTTATGTATTAACAGATGTCCCATCATATGGTTCCTTCTTCTCGTCAGTGCTTTCCATATATTCCTTTACTCGCCGATTGTCCGGAGAATCTCCTCATTCCTTACCTTAGCAGTCCACCTAGTTTTCAGCATTCTTCTGCATCGATACCGGTTTTTCTACAGCTCATATTTCACTACCATACAACACTTTGCTCCAAACGTCCATTCTCAGAAATCACTTCCTCAAATTAAGGCCTAATTTTGCTGCCAGTAGACTTCTCTTCACCGGGAATGCCCTTTCTGCCATTGCTAGCCTATGTTTTAGGTCCTCTTTATTCGGTCCACCAAGGGTTATTTTGCCGCCTTGACAGTAAAGTTCCTTAACTTCGTTCACTTCGAGATCCCTAGATCTTACGTTAAGTTTCTCGCTGTTCTCATTTCTACTACTTCACATTACTTTTGTCTTTCTTCGATTTACTCTGTCAGTATTCAGTACTCGTCAGACTGTTCATTCCACTCAACAAATTCTGTAATTCTTCTCCGTTTTCACTCGGGATAGCACTGTCATCAGGGAGTCTTATCACTGATATCCTTTGACGTTGAATTTTACTCCCACTCTTGAACCTTTCGTTTATTCCCTTCCTTGCTTCTTCAGAGTGAACATTTTGGATGAAAGACTGCATCCCTATCTTACAATCTTTTTAATCCGAACACTTCGTTCCTAGTCTTCCATTAGTATTGTTCCCTCTCGGTCCTTGTACTTGGATGCATGAGTTGTTAATCTGACTATGCGATAATTCTCGCACTTTTCGACTGTTCCTGTCTTTCGGAACTGTATGTGTGACGTTTTCTCCGAAAGCCTGATGGGGTGTTAGCCGTCTCATACATTCTAAACGCCACGCTAATAGTCGTTTTGTTGCTACTACCCCAATGATTTTAGAAATTCTGATAGTATGTTATGTTACCCTTCAGCCTCATTTGATCTTAAGTCGACCAAAACTCTTTCAGATTTTGACTAACACTGGATCTCCTCTCTCTTCCCTGTCAACTCCTGTTTCTTCTTCTATCACATCATACAAGTAATCAACCTCATAGAGGCCTTCAGTGTACTCTTTCAACCCATCAGCTCTTTCTCCGGCATTTAACAGTAGATTTCCTTTTGCACTCTTGATATTATCGCCCTTACATTTAATTTCACGAAAGGTTGCTTTGGCTTTTCTATGTGTTGAGTCAGTCCTTCCGACAAACATTTCTTTTTCGATTTCTTCAGTCTTCATGAAACCATATCGCCTATATTTCTGCAGCCTTTTTTACCCTGATCATTTTTGTACTTCTTTCCTTCGTCGATCAGCGAAAGTATGTCTTCTGTGACTTACAGTCTCTTCGCTGACCTGCATGACATGTATGTTTTTCCTTAGAACTGCTTTGATTGCCCTTTTCAGAGATGTCTGTTCCTCTTGAACTGAACTGCCAACTGAGCTATTCATTACCGCAGTGTCTTTAGCGACAGAGAATTATACGTGCATCTCTTCATTTCTTAGTACTTCTGTATCCCACATCTGTGCGCACTGATTCTTCCTGAGTAACCTCTTACACTTCAACCTTCTTTTCATCATTACTTTGATCCGAGCCTATATCCCCTCGTGAGCATGCCTTACAATCAAATATCAGACTTCAGAATCTCTGCCTGAAATGCCGCGCGTGATACCCACTTGGTCTACGGCACCTTGTCACGGTTCGCGCGGCCCCTCTGTCGAAGGTTCGAGTCCTCCCTTGGACATGGGTGTGTGTATTGTCCTTAGCGTAAATTTGTTTAATTAGTGTGTAAGCCTAAGGACCGAAGACCTCAGAAGTTTGGGCCCATAGAACCTTACCACAAATTTCAAAAAAAAAATTTCTGCCTAACATGATGTAATCTAACTGGAATCTTACCGTATCTCCTGGCCTTTGACAGCTATACTTCCTCCTCCTGTGATTCTTGAACGGTGTTTTCGGCATTACTGGTGAAAATTCATTGCAGAACTCAGTTAGTCTTTATCCTATCTCATTTCTAGCATCAAGCACATACTATCAGGTAACCATTTTTTCTGGTGATTCCCCTACAACAGCATTCGAATTTTCCATATTTATTAGATTTTCATTTTCTTTACGTACTGAATTACCTGCTCGATATTGTCATATACTTTCTCTACCTCCTCATCTTCTGCTTGCGACTTCGGCATATATACCTGAGCTGTTGTTGTCTGTGTTGGTTTGCTGTCGATTCTGATGAGAACAACCCTGTCACTGAGCTGAACTCTCTCTGCCATACTTCCCTGTTCGTAACGAATCCCACTCCGGCTGTACAATTTTCTGCTGTTGTTGATTTTACCCTATACTCGTCTATCCAGAAATCCTTGTCTTCTTTTTGTTTCACTTCTTTGTCCCCCATTACATCTAGACTGAACCTTAGCATTTCAATTTTCAAATTTTCTAGCTTCTCCACCACTTTCAAACTTCTGACATTCCACACTCCTACTCGTAGAACGTTACCCTTCCGTTGGTTATTCAGTCTTTTTCTCATGGTCATCTCCCTGTTGCAGTCCCCTCCCGAAGATCCGAATGGGAACTAGTTTAGCATCCTTTGCCAATGGGGAGATCATCAAGGTACTTTCTTCAATTACTGTCCACATGTCCTGTGGATACACGTTATGAATCCTTAATGCAGTGTTTTCTATTGCCTTCTGCATCCTCATCGGATGATGGATCATGGGTCAGTTTCCCAAGCTAACGGCAAGAGAGTGCCCCGAATCTCTGTACACTCCTCCGACATCTTTGACAAGAACGTTGGCCGAATGATGGTGACTTCTTATACTGGAAGTCTTCGGCCGTCATTGCTGATGATGTTTATTCAAAATTCAAGCAGTGGGAAGGATCGAGCCTGGTTCCCAGGCCATTTTGATTAGCAGTCGAGGCCTAAGAGTATGGAAACAATTTGTACCCCATGTTGACAGCACACATTACTTCCTGACAAATAGGAGCCGGCTGAGTTGCACAACCAGTAAATAGTTTTCTTTGAGGTTCAAACACAGTGGATGTTGCAAAATGCTACTGCAAATCGAAGTTATTGATAAGTGCTTTTGTTCAGCGGAATACTCGTTTCCTTTCTTGACTACTAGTGTGATCTGTGCAACATTCCTATCTTTAAGTACGGATCATTCAATTGTCGAACGGTTGTATATGATTCCTAAGTATGGAGCTACTGTATCATCATACTCGGAAAGGGGCCTAAATGGTATACAATGTAGACCGAAGGCCTTACCTTTATTAAGAGATTTAAGCTGCTTCGCTACACCGAGGATATCTTCGTCTAAGTTGTTCATGTTGGCAATTGTTCTTCATTCGAATTTTGGAATATTTCATCCCTCTTCTTTGGTGAAGAAAACCGTGTTTAGTAACTCTGCTGAATGGGACTGTAGTCAGTAGCATTAACAGTGGTATCGCACAATGTAAGTGCTTATTGCGTCTTGCCGCTAGTGTACTTTACATACGACCAGAATCTCTTTGGGTTGCCATAGAGAATGTCAAGGCCGAGTTTCGCTCCGGAAACTATTACAAAAAGTCAAAAAGTTTGGAGCTTCTTTAAAATTTCACCAGTTTGGGGATTTTGTGTTCTTTTAAATTTGGCATGCTTTTTCGTTTAATTCTGCAACATTGTTCTGAACTGTTTTGTATACCATGTCTTAAATGAAATGAATTGAATTGTCTTGTGAAACGAAAAAAAGGAACAATTTTTTATTTATAAATTAATGCATTTATTGTGAAATGCATTTAAGTATATACAAAAAACGGCGTTAATGGACTTTGAAAGGCATTTTCAGAGTATTGTTGTAGCTTTCCTGTGCGCCCATTTTACTTTCATTCTCTCAGCATCGTTAATTTTCGGATCTTGGACTAGGTTGTTACGGTGCTCTTGGTTTATCTTGCCAGGCCTACTATGCAGTCGTGTCAATAAAATTTTCTGTCCACTTTGTCTAGTTGTGTCAATCCTGCGTCTTATTTTAATGCACCGATGCATTTTACTGTTTCAGTTTTATTTTTATTACAATCTAGGAACCTCGTACAAGTCGGACGCTTACAGCTGGAGGAAACGCGCTAAGTCACTTTTGTACGTTTGTGATGTGAAGTTTGAATAGTTTTGATTGAGTGTTAGGTGCACCTAAATCAAATTAAAAATTATGTAAACTCGATCCTGGAACTGCGGCTATAAGCTTCTCGTATCGTCCTTCATCTCTATGCCTTTGGTTATGTTTAGATTACCGAAAAAGAAAAAAGCGGAATGGCGTAAAAGTGCGCAGGCCTAGTGGGATAGACGTTCGCAGTGCATACTTTTGCCCCATCAAGATACTATTGGGGAAATTTTCCCTCATAACCAGTCTTTTAATTGTGTAGTCCCTTATAGCGTGTTCAAGCACTTTTAATTGTTTATTTACCTCATATTTACCTTATAGAACTAAAATTAATTATTCTTTGGTGCAGTTTTTTTTTCGTTGGGTAGTGGTTTTTTCAGACATGTCTACCTCTCAAACGCACTTCGAATACATTCACGTCTTCCATAGTACTAATATTTTTTTTTAATCAGAAACCCATGGAGAACATCAACTCGACAGCCATTAGCAGAATCACTCTATCACCAAGCTCTTGGCTTTATAGAAAATGGGACCTCAATACGGTTAGTATCTAAAGCTATCAAGTTTTCAGAGGCTCCCTTAAGATGACGCCTTAAAACCTGCAACGGTTGTGAGTTCCTCTGTAGAGTCACACTAACGAAGCTGACGTGGAAGTCAGTTCTACAGACAGGAGAATTCACAGTTCTTAAGTCCACGGCAGGACAGAGGGGATCAGGTTATGGTTGTGGAAAGGGGCCAATATCAATTACCTTCAGTTGGATGAAACACACAAACCTTATTTTCCTAAAAACACTTAATGCCCTTAAAAGGATTCAAAACAATACGGTTGAAAGCCCGAACACAAGTGATTACAATTGCTTTAAGGAATACACATGGCTGAAGGCCTTACTTAAAAAAAATTACGTAAATGCTCGGCTGAAGGCCACACACTGGACACAGAAGAACTGAGGGCTTAAGGCCTGGATAACATAAATTTCAGACAGAGAAGAAAATTTTTAAACGTTTTAACAAGTGAATTTTCAAATTTTGAGACGGCTGAAGGCCTTATCTTAAAATATTTCACGTAAAAGTTCGGCTGAAGGGCACATACTGAACATAGAACAACTCAAGGCTTAAGGCGTAGATAATAAGGATTTCCAATAGAGCAAAATCCCCCTTCTTTTTAAAAAAAAAATAATTTAAGCAAGAATCTTGAAAGTTTTAATTTAAGACTGCTGAAGGCCTTATCTAAAAATAACTCACGCAAAAGCTCGGCTGAATGCCACATACTTAACATTGAAGAACTGGAGGTTAAGGCCTTAATAACAAAGATTTCAAATAGTGGAAAATATCCTTTTTTTAAGTTTTAAACAAATCAATCTTGAAACCTTAATTTAAGTCAGCTGAAGGCCTCATTTTAAAATTGAAACAAACTAAATTAATAGACGGCTGAAGGCCTCGTATATTATTTGACACTAAAAGAAACCCACAATTTAAAAACAACAGAACAATGGTGCTCAGAAGTGTTCCAAGGGGCTGCCTGAGGAGGTAACTCTAACATAAGTTTAGGTGAGACAGGCAGCCAGGAGTAAGACTAAATAATCGGATGGCATCCCGATCCAGGGACGGCTGAAGGACTGACCAACAACCTAATCAATTCCCTTCTGCCTGACCAATGGCACAACAACGGAAAATATCATCGAGGACAGATACCAGCAGCACTACGTCTTGAAAATTGAAGTCTAAATACAGTCAAGGCACAATAACCACTCAAAAATATGAACAACACCAAGGCTGTCGAACTACACGTCGTGCCAGACAGCAACACGGCGAGGAAAAACACACTGCCAGAAAACTATGCTAACGGCCAGGGCATGTAATTGGAACGTTAACGGCCACAAGGCAGAAAATACTGCTGATGAACTTCACTAATAAGTAACAACCAATTCAATAGTTAAACACCATACAGGAAGACGGCTGCAAAATTTCGCCGATTCCAACACACCATACATTGCTGCTTGCGGGAACGGTCCAGGAAGAAACAACCAGCAATGAACGAAGAGATGTCATAGCAGTTAATGTTTCATAACATGTTAATTGATCACTGAACTTCAATGTCCAGGTTCGGTGGGCGACGAACTTTGTAGCTCTCGCAGCTAGTGCCTCACAAATCCGACGCCCGTGCACTCTTCCAGCGGCCCCGGCCTGTCCTTGCACTGTGGAGACTTCCTCGCTGCTTTGGCCCAACCGACCGACTGCTACACACATACCACCACACGGAAATATAGCGGTGACACCAAAGATGGTATAGCAGTACTATTATTGATAAGCGCTGCTGCTGCCACTGATGGAGGCAAATCAGCAACTCGTTATGGTAGTAACTCAGAGAGAAATAAGACGCCACTCGAATGTGACAAAATGCCAAAGAACAAACGGAATCAAGGCGAGCCGGCCACGGCTCAAATTGAAACTCCGTTTCGCCTTTAACTATTTGAAATGGTTCATTCTTTCCATCATGGCTATGATGTTCTTTTATAGGTGTCACCCAGAAATACAGGGATTTCAGGAAGCAAACAAGTAAGGTTACGTCGAAAAAAGGTATTTGTTAAACACTATCAAAACCTATTTACAAAATTGTTGTTTGTTTCTCCATGTATTTACTTGTAATTCTTTTTATTTTTTTCAATTTGGGGTAATAGTGCGCTCTGTGTACTCTTCCCCATGCACACATACTTAACCCACGGCATAGGGTAAGGATATGCAAAACTATTTTTTCACGAAAACTTTTATTTCTCCTCTAACAATGTCTGTGTGAAAATAATGAAACTGTTACAAAATGTTACCAAGATGTCAAACTAGGTGTTGCATACATAATAGACACAATATTTTTGCAAGTTTTTACAAATATTTAGTTAATACCCAAGTCAAACTTCTGATTACAGAGCACTGTCATCAGTATAATTCCAAACAATAGACTGCCTCATTTACCTTTTGCTTGATTAACTTTGTTGCTATTGTAGCTTCATAACTAGTAAAATTGGTATTGCGACACCGCATATGCTGCAATTAAAACAGAATTACGCCATATATAACGCAATTATGCCACAACTATTCCAAAATTACATCACAGTTACGCCACATATCACCGTATGCACACCATACATGTACCATACATACACAGCACATGCCATGCTGCATAGTATGTATGCCATGGTAAGACACTTTGACAGTATAAAATAATAACATCAAAGCGTAGTCTGTAGAGATGTTAGTTCAGTGGCGCTAGATCTGGAAATTGGTAAAATCGGCTGTAAAATTGATAATTTAGTGGTGTGTCGTTTCAGAAACTGGTGAAACTGACAGAATAGACCAAAATGCAGATGTACCAACCAAAAAGGAGTAGGCATGACTGTAGATACACACAGTCCTGCAGGTGTGCGTTTAAGTTAAAAATATTTTTATTGTTGTCCATCAATGATTTCTGAAACACTAGCATCCATATGTGCTACAGAGATAAAAATAAAATGGCCAGGTGAAATACTTTTACAATGTACTGTGTGTGAAGTCACTGCATATTCTACAACATGGTGGGGGAACATTAATGTGCGATATTTTGATACTACAGCGTCTGTGTGAATTCTACTACAACAAAGAAGTGTTTGTCCTCTAGGAGAATTGTGTGTGACTGAAATAAAAAATAGTATCCAATATTAGTTTAGTTAGTGCGTTCCACGCCTAGCAGCAAAGTGTAATGCGTCCAGTGTTAACAAGACTGTGTAAGACATTTGCATTAAATATTCGGCTGATGTGAATGTGCATTAGCAGTCGTGTATGTTAAAGTATTTGTTCGACATAACGTCCATGTTATTTCGTTGGTCTTAAGAAAATTGGACCAGTGTACCGGACGCAAACTATCAGTTTTCATTATTTAACTAGAAAAACGAGACATTTCAGTACAGGAAGTGCTGTCACATCTTTCAGCATATGGTTGATCTGTTCTGTGTGCTAAGCTTCGATTTATAACTACAGTATTTACTCTACACATACGAAGCAGGTATTGTACTACTTCACTGAAGGTGCACCGAAAATGATGTTAGTTTCTCAACGTCACCCTTGTCAAGAGTGACTCGCTGTAAAAAGTGTTGGAAAAGACCAAACTGCAAGCGTAGAAAAAATTTGTAGGTTAGCTACCTGACGTTAAGATAACACACCTTCATTTAGGTAATTGATTGACTGCTTTTAACTTGATTAGGCACACTCGTTCATTATAATGTACACTAGAGAGAAAGAAAAACTTTTATTATCCTCCAAAGAGTTGATGTATTGTCTGCAAGTACCACAAAGCATGACCATTACCTGTTTTTCACATCCTGATGCAGAACTGCGATACGACAACTACCTGTAACGCGATTCGACCGAACAGTGTAGGACAAGCGTCGTCGACGGCATGGTCACCTGACTCGCCAAAACTGCCAGCAGAGCTGCCCAATGCAAACGGACTTCCTTATGGGTAAGGAAACATCACATTACAATTCATTTTTTCGCCATGTGCTATTTGGGTGTGGAGCGCTGTTCTGGCCACGAAGGCATAAAGTAGCTACATGGTAAATTAATATTGTCCTGTCGTTTCAGAATATTGGAATAACGTGTGTCCTGCGTCACTGTATCCGTTGGCTCCACACTTTATGCGTACATAAAGAGACTGTACAGCACTAAAATGCCACGCAGCTGCTCAGCACTATATGGATGCATCTTGTGAGGCGCTGTCTCTCCTGGGTGTCTAAAGTCAACAGCCATGCCACATGCACACAGAGATATCACTAGCGTTCACGGAGTGTTTCACGTACCATGCATGGCTGGCACACATCTTGATGCTATTGCTCTTGTTCCAATTGACAGTGGTTGCTCGTTAAAATCTAATTCCGAGACGTCACAGGTCTGTGAATAGAGATGCTACAGGTGTACTGTTGATTCAGATACGGAATACAAAGTGCAGGAAGGTACTAGGGCTATCTGTTGTGCTGTCTATGCTTCAGAATGCCTATAAAACACAAAGAATATCCAGTATGTGTGCAGAATTAGCTAGCGTTTCGGTCTGACAGTTGTTTGGATATATGTATATGTAAATGGTTCAAATGGTTCAAATGGCTCTGAGCACTATGGGACTTAACATCTATGGTCATCAGTCCCCTAGAACTTAAAACTACTTAAAGCTAACTATCGTAAGGACATCACACAACACCCAGTCATCACGAGGCAGAGAAAATCCCTGACCCCGCCGGGAATCGAACCCGGGAACCCGGGCGTGGGAAGCGAGAACGCTACCGCACGACCACGAGCTGCGGACTATATGTAAATGCTAGACTAGCTTACCATGTCCATAAAATAGGCTCCAAGCATACTTTCTTTTGATAGTTATACCCCACACCCATTAATCTAATCTGGTAAGTATCGTAGACTGACGAACAAATCCTGTACTTCGCACATAACAATCCACAAGAAATTGAAGCATGTTATGCAAGTGATAAATGATTACACATTGGATCGAATGTGACAGGTAATTGCTGAGTTTTTTACGACTGTATACTGACATTAGGTGTAGCATACTTACACATTCAGCATAATATCTGTTGTAACATTAGAGCACCAAGCTAACTTAGCGAAAAGCGACATCAGATTCATGTGAGCAGGTTATATGCATCTAAAACTAATGTTTTATGTCTGCTCGACACATTGACTAGATATCTTGGGCAGCAAAACAGTCAGGTCTCTCCTTTGCTAAAATATATGTGCAGGCTAAAAGATATGTGCAGCTGTTCTTCACATTCTCACGGTTACTGTCGTTGAGACAAGGTCTCATACTAGATTTTGTTCTTATTCTTAACACAGCAAAGAGAACTGCTAGGAAGGTGGTGCTTTTGCTGGCCATGGTAATCACAAATAATAAACATGTTTCTCAGTATCATCACCTTACCCGGTCTTGGCTCTATAGCCAGTAACGCTCTGCAAGGAAATTCCAAAAGGAATGGCCAGTCATCAATTCGCTCTCTACAAAAGTCAACTATCAACTCGAGGGCGGCAGTGTGGGCTGTATACATTGTAGGATGCTGAAACATTGTAGGTATGTTCATGAGTCGGTATATCTGTTTAGTAGATTGAAAAACTAAGAGTTCCATTTTCTGCCACGAGGTGAAAATGTGGCCCTGTAAGCACTTAGAATGTAAACTATTTCCTGTTTCAACATCAGTTCGTATTTTGTCGCTTGGTGATCTGTACGAAACGCAATGACCGTCCACTGCTGCTAAGGTTGTTTTATCAGAACATCAGTGCTGCAATGCGGTAATGAGGCTGACAGAAACAGCTGCAAAGTGGCAACTGCGTAAGTAAATGAGCTAAAATACATTGTATAAATGTCTTATACGCGTCAATCGTTGGGGGTTATCTGAAGGTTAACATTAAACTCCAAGAATCAAGTTTACCAGGATCGCTAGCAGTTCGTTTTATTACTAAAACAGGTTTCGACAGATCCATGCTGTCATCTAGTAACATTATTAGATGTAAACTTGTGGACAAAACGAGCGAGACACCTCGCCTTTTCGTTATGCTGATCCGCATAGCTTTAAAGTCTGCTACACAGCATAACAGGCAAGGCGACGAAGTACTACCAACATACTATGCACAGGCGTGAAATTGAGAAACTATCCGAACTTTGTGAGATTGTTTCCAATCATGTGTAAGATTATATTAATGCTGATTTGTGGTTTAATACAAAACGTAAATGTAAGGTATAAATGAAAGAAGAAACGCTAATTAGTATGAACTGTACTAATAAAAATGAATTTCAGCTTATCGAGATAACTGTTTTAGTAAAACAAAGTACCCCAAATCGTTACGAATTAGCAAACTATTATGCGCATTCGGCTGCGGAATGGTCTGTGTCAAGGTACAGACCGGTCATACTGGATTACCGTTGATGACCTACCATGAAAGTGTGCAAATTCAGCAATGCGTGAAGGTTCATAACGAAATGCAGTAAAAATCATTCAGTGCCGCACTGAAGTCAATTCAATTATTGACAGTAGCGGAAAAAGTGGGCAGCGACGAGTATGAAATTCTACAGTGTTTCATATTGACATCCACGGGGCGCCAGTACAGAATAAAGGTAGCAGCAAAACGTTTGGGGGCGCGAGAATTTCTTAAAACTACTTTACTGAAAGTCTATCTGCCTCCATCGAGTAGCAAACACCTTTCACTACGCTAGCAGACAAACCTGCCCAAGATGTAAACAACCACGTATGAGCAGCGCCTATTAGACGGGGGGTTCGACAGCCGATCAGTTCCAGTCATTCCACCAGGAAAGAGGTACACGGATCGTCTTGTCTGTAGTTCAACCATGCACAGACCGTCAATACCTCGGCTCGATCGCGTCCGCATCGTTACTTTGTACCGGAAAGGGCTCTCAACAAGGGAAGTGTGCAGGCGTCTCGGAGTGAACCAGAGCGATGTTGTTCGGACATGGAGGAGGCACAGAGTGGCATGAACCGTCGATGACATGATTCGCTCAATCCGCCCAAGGGCTACTACTGCAGTGCATGACCGCTACCTACGGATTATGGCTCGGAGGAACCCTGACAGCAACACCACCATGTCGAATAACGCTTTTCGTGCAGCCACAGGACGTCGTGTTACGACTCAAACTGTGCGCAATAAGCTGCAGGATGCACAACTTCACTCCCGACGTCAGTGGCGAGCTCCATCTTTGCAACCATGACTCTATGCAGCGTGGTACAGATGGGCAAAACGACATTCCGAATGGACCGCTCAGGATTGGCATCACGTTCTCTTCACCGATGAGTGTCGCATATGTCTTCAACCAGATAATCGTCGGAGACGTGTTTGGAGGCAACCCGGTTAGGCTGAACGCCTTAGACACAATGTCCAGCGAAAGCAGTAAGGTGAAGGTTCCCTGCTGTTTTCGAGTGACATCATGTGGGGCCGACGTACGCCGCTGTTGGTCATGGAAGGCGCCGAAACGGCTGTGCGATACTTGACTAACATCCTCCGACCGATAGTACAACCATAGCGGTACCATATTGGCGAAGCATTCGTCTTCATGGTCGACAATTCGCGCCCACATCGTGCACATCTTGTGAATGACTTCCTTGAGAATAACGAAATCGCTCGACTAGAGCGGCAAGCACGTTCTCCCGACATGAATCCTATCGAACATGCCTGGGATTGATTGAAAAGAGCTGTTTATAGACGACGTGACGCAGCAATCACTCTGAGGATCTACGCCGAATCGCCGTTGAGGAGCGGGACAATCTGGACCCACAGTGCCTTGATGAACTTGTGGATAGTATGCCACGATGAATACAGGTATGCATCAATGCAAGTGAACGTGCTACTGGGTATTAGAGGTACCGGTGTGTACAGGAAGCTGCACCACCACCTCTGAAGGTCTCGCTGTATGGTGGTACATGCAATGTGTAATTTTCATGAGCAATAAAAAGGGTGGAAATCATGTTTATGTTGACCTCCATTCCAATTTGCTATACAGGTTCTGGAACTCTCGGAACCGAGGTGATGCAAAACGTTTTTTGATGTGTGTACGTGAAATAATGTTACAAGATCCAATGATGACAGCGTCAGTCTGTCGGAACAGAGCATAGTAATAAAACGAATTGCTAGCCATCTTGGCAGACTTTATTCTCCAAGAGTAATATGAAAAAATACGTTCAATAGCCGCGACTGATACGGTCGCAGGTTCGAATCCTGCCTCGGGCATGCATGTGTGTGATGTCCTTGGGTTAGTTAAGTTTAAGTAGTTCTAAGTTCTAGGGGACTGATGACCTCAGAAGTTAAGTCGCGTAGTGCTCAGAGCCATTTGAACGTTCAATAAATCTGAAGAAACAGATGAATGAGGCGGTGAAGGAGGGAGTTGGAGGCAGCCCATTCCAGTGGCAGTTAATCCCGAAGCAGCTGTAGCTATATTCGACCGTGCAGCACGTGCCTACATTCTGCAACCAAAGTTCTAACTGTGTCAGTGGAATTGTCTCTCCTCTGGTCAACAGTTAAAAATATTTCGCGGCGTATTTTACACTGGTCTCCCTACAAAAGAGAGAAAGTGCAGCAAATCAAGCCTCAAGATAAGCTACAATGCCGTTATTTTACATTTCGTTTCTTGGCACGCATGGAAATGGATGACATGTGGCTGAGTAATATTCTCTGGTCGAACGAGGCACATTTTTCTTTGCGCGGTGTTGTGAAAGCACGGAGCTATCGCACTCCACCACATATTGTGCAGGAACATCCACTGCACTCAGATTATGTGACTATGTGGTGTGGTTTCACAACCTCCTACGTTCTCGGTCCGTCTTTCTTAGAGAAAGTGACTTCTCGTGGGCCTGTTATGTGTACAGCGCCATTTGCACTTCATAAAACGTCCTTGAGCAACACGTGATTTTAGCTTTGCAAGAACACACTTGTGTCTATACCACTATTTTCATGCAAGATTGGGTGACAACACATGTCGCTTATCAAGCGAAAGATTTGCTTTGAGTAACCTCTGATAATGGCGGCATGATATCTTGCCAGTTTGAAGACGTCTTCCAGATCTCCCGACCTAAATCCGTGGGGGAATGCACCCCCACTTTCCTCATTTGAAGGGTACCATGCGATGACATATCAACCTGGTTACATTGGATAGGCTGTGAGCGACTGTCGACTATGCCGTGCTACGAATACAGCATGTTGCTGAGTCAGAAGACAGTACTGAACACATGTTGTCACTTGTGACCATATCCTCATAATCTTCATAAACGTGCCAGAACTACCGTTATAATGTGTTCTATCGTTCCTCCATTTTCCCCCACTCTCACCACACTCTGACTCCTTCCATCGCTGTATTTTCACCTGGTAGCATAAAGTGGAATTTTTTTTCAGCATTATTTGCGAGTGCAGTGATTAATGAACATAACAAAAATGTTTCAGCGTCCTGCAGTGCATACAGCCCGAACTGCAATAGTCGGAACACTGTCAGTTTAGTCACACCGAGGTGACAATAATTAAGGGATAACAATATGTACGTACACGGATGGCGTATCCCGTACGCAAGCTGCAAAAGAGCAGTGCATTGTCGGTGGAGTCATTTGCACTCAGGTGATGCATGTGAAAAGGTTTCCGACGCGATTATGGCCGCAAGACGGGAGTTAACAGACTTTGCAAGCACACACATCGGACATTCCATTTCGCAAATCGTTTGGGAATTCAATATTCCGAGACCCACAGCGTCAAGTGTATGACGATAGCAACATATTTCGGGCATCATCGCTCACAATGGACAACGCAGTGGCCAACGGCCTTCACTTAACGACCGAGAGCAGTGGGGTTTGCGTAGAATTGTCAGTGCTAGTAGGCAAGTAACACTGTTTGGAACAACAGCCAAAATCAATGTAGAATGCACGACGAATGTATCCGTTAGGACAGTGCTCCGAAATATGGCGATAGTAGGCTGTGGCATCAGACTGACGCGAGTGCCTTTGCTAACAGCAATGCTTGTCCTGGGCTCATGGCCACATCGGTTGGAGCCCAGACGACCGGAAAACCATGGCCTGGTCAGATGAGTCCCAATTTCAGATGGTAAGAGCTGATGGTACGATTCGGGTGTGGCGCAGACCGTACGAAGCCGTGGACACAAGTTGTCAACAAAGCACTGTGCAAACTGGTGATGCCTCCATAATGGTGGGGGCTATTTTTATGTCGAATGAACTGAATTGGTTATCTACGGCTAGTTGCAGACATTTGCAGCCATTCGTGGACATTGATCTCAAACAACGATGGAACTTTATGGATGACAATGCACCACTTAATCGCCCACAGTTGTTCGAGATTATTTTGAAGAACGTCTTGGACAGTTAGAGCGAATGATTTGGTCACTCAGGTCGTCCGACGTGAACCCCATCGAACGGTTATGCTACATAACCAAGAGGTCGGTTGGTGCACAAAATCCTGCACCGACAACACTTTGCCACAGCTATGGAGGCAGAATCGCTCAAATATTCCTCCAGGAGACTTTCAACGACTTGCTGAGTCCATGCTAGGCCGAGTTGCTGCACTACACTGGGCAGAAGGAGGTCTGACACGGTATTAGGAGATACCCCGTGACTTTTATCACCTCATTTTTCGTTGTTAAGTTACCATGGGATCAAACTGCTGAGGTCATCGGTCCTTGCGATTTATCTTTGTCATCAGTCTTGTTACTGGTTTGATGCGGTCAGCCCGAATTCCTTTCCTGTGCTAACCTCTTCATCTCAGAGTAGCAGTTGCAACCTACATCCTAAACTATTTGCTGGATATATTCCAATCTCTGTCTTCCTCTACTGATTTTTCCCTCTACAGCTCCCTCTAGTACCATGGAAGTCATTCTCTCACGTCTTAACAGATGTCCTATCATCCTGTCTCTTCTCCTTATCAGTATTTTCCACATATTCCTTTCCTCTCCGATTCTGCGAAGAACTTCCTCTTTCCTTACCTTATCAGTCCACCTAATTTTCAACATTCCACTGTAGCACCACATCTCATATTCTTCGATTCTCTTCTGTTCCGTTTTTCCCACACTCCATGTTTTACTACCATCAAATGCTGTTCTCCAGCCGCACATTCTCAGAAATTTCTTCGTCAAATTAAGGCCGATGTTTGATATTAGTAGACTTCTCTTGGCCATGAATGCCTTTCTTGTTGTAGCTAGTCTGCCTTTGATGTCCTCGTCGCTCCATCCGTCATTGGTTATTTTACTGCCTAGCTGGCAGAATTCCTTAACTTCATCTACTTCGTGACCATCAATCCTGATGTTAAGTTGCTCGCTGTTCTCACTTCTACAACTTCTCATTACCTTCGTTTTTCTTCGATTACTTCGTTCTTTGTCGTTCACTCTTATTATTCCCTCTAGGCTGTTGTACATGTTGTATATGATTCGTCTCTCACTATAGGTTACTTCCAGCCGGCCACCGTAACCGAGCGGTTCTAGGCGCTTCAGTCCGGAACCACACTGCTGCTGCGGACGCAGCTTCGAATCCTGCCTCGGACATGGATGTGTGTCACGTCCTTAGGTTAGTTATGTTAAAGTAGTTCTAAGTCTAGGAGACTGATGACCTCTGATGTTAAGTCCCATAGCGCTTAAAGCCATTTGAACCATTTTTTTTTCTCTCTTCCAACGTCAGAATTGCCTGTCTCGTGCCTTTACCTTTCCTAAATCCAAACTGACCGTCGTCTAGCGCATCCTCAATTTTCTTTTCCATTCTTCTGTATATTATTCTTGTAAGGAACTTGGATATATGAGCTGTTAAGCTGATTATGCGATAATTCTCGCACTTGTCAGCTCTTGCCGTCTTCGGAATTGTGTGGATGATGCTTTCCCGAAAGTCAGATGGTATATCGCCAGACTCATATATTCTACACACCAATGTGAATAGTCGTTTTGTTGCCACTTCCCCCAATGATTTTCGAAATTCTGATGGAAAATTATCTATCCTTTCTGCGTTATGTGATCTTAAGTCCTGCAAAGCACTTTTAAATTCTGATTCTAATACTGGATCCCATATCTCTTCTAAATCGACTTCTGTCTCTTCTTCTATCACATCAGAGAAATCTTCCCCCTCATATAGATTCTTTCAATGTATTCATTCCACGTATCCGATCTCTCCTCTGCATTTAACAGTGGAATTCCCGTTAATGTTATCGTTCTCGCTTTTAATGTCACCGAAGGTTGTTTTCACTGTATACTGAGTCTGTTCTCCCGACAATAATTTTTTTTCGATGTATTCATATTTTTCCTGCAGCCGTTCCGTCTTAGCTTCCCTGCACTTCCTGTTTATTTCATTCCTCAGCGACTTGTATTTCTGTTTTTCTGATTTTCCCGGAACATTTTTGTACTTCCTCCTTTCATCGATCAATTGAAGTATTTCGTCTGTTACCCATGGTTTCTTCGCAGTTACCTTCTTTGTACCTATATATTTCTTCCCAACTTCTGTGACGGCCCTTTTTAGAGATGTCCATTCCTCTTCAATTGTACCGCCTACTGAGCTATTCCTTATTGCTGTATCTATAGACTTAGAGACTTCAACCATATCTCACCATTCCTTTGTACTTCCGTATCCCATTTCTTTGCGTATTGATTCTTCCTGACTAATGTCTTAAACTTCAGCCCACTCTTCATCACTACCTATATTGTGATCTGAGTCTATGTCTGCTCCTGGGTACGCCTTAAAATCCATTATCTGATTTCGCAATCTCTAACTGATCATGATGGAATCTAACTGAAATCTTCCGGTATCTCACGACCTTTTCCAAGTATACCTCCTCCTCTTGTGATTCGTGAACAAAGTATTCGCTATTGCTTGGTGAAACTTGTTACAGAACTCAATGAGTCTTTCTCCTCTATTTCCTTGTCCCACGGCCATATTGTCCTGTAACCTTTTCTTTTACTCCTTCCCCTACAACTGCATTCCAGTCTCCCAAGACTATCACATTTTCATATCTTTTTACATACTGTATTACCCTTTCAGTATCCTCATACGTTTTCTCCATCTCTTCATCTTCAACTTGCGACGTCGGCATGTATACCTGAACTATCGTTGTCGGTGTTCGTTAGCTGTCGATTCTGATAAGAACAACCCTATCGCTGAACTGTTCACAATAACACACTCTCTGCCCTACCTGCCTATTCATAATGAATCCGTTATACCATTTCCTGCTGCTGTTGATATTACCATATACTCATCTGACAAGAAATCCTTACCTTCTTCCCACTTCACTCCACTGACCCCCATATATCTAGATTCAGCATTTGCGTTTCCCTTTTCAGATTTTCTAGTTTCCCTACCACGTTCCAAGCTTCTGACATTCCACACCCCGACTCGTAGAACGTTGTCCTTCCGTTGATTATTTAATCTTTTTTTTTTTTTGATGGTAGCCTCCCCCTTGGTAGTCCCCTCCCGGAGATCCGAATGGGGGACTATTCCGGAATCTTTTGCCAATGGAGAGATCATCATGACACTTCTTCAATTACAAGCCACATGTCCTGTGGATACACGTTACGTGTCTTTAACGCAGTGATTTACAGCGCCTTCTGCATCCTCATGCCGTTGATCATTGCTGATTCTTCAGCCTTTAGTGGCAGTTTCCCACCCCTAGGACAAGAAAGTGTCCTGAATCTGCGTCCCCTAATCCGCCCTCTTTGACAAGGCAGAATGGGGGATGACTTCTTATGCCTGAAGTCAAACAACGGCCGAATTCGAACCCGGGACCGAAGACATTTTATTTATGAATCAAAGAGGCTACCTTTTTCTTTTTTTAGGTGTTGCCTTCCTAACTATACGTAACCAACCCCCCCCCCCCCATTTAAAATGTGAAGAAACTATACTATACGGGACTAAGTGTGTGCGCCAATCCACAAAATCACGATGAGAGGGAGGGGGGAAGGGTATTTCTAGTAGGGTGCGGAAGTTTTATTTTATTTTACTTTTTTTTTCGTTACATAGATATCAAGGTGCGAACAGTCATAGATAGTCAAGCCAGGAAAACTAAAACAGAATGAAGACACCATCGAAGATAGTAAACATAAATAACATGAAAAGAAAGCTACCACTCGTAGTCAGGCTTCACAGCGACTGCGGCCACTGATAAAGAGAATTCAATGTATGATCGTTTGCGCTTCGTTCTCACCTCATATACCCCTGCCTGGAACATTCCAGCAATACGGAGGGCTGTGAAAGGCACTCCATAGGTAGTTTGCGAAGCATTGTCGATATCAGGAATGCCCGGAAATAGTATGATGTCTTTCTTGACAATAGAGCCAGAAGTCAAGTAAATTCTTGTGTCCATCACGATAGAGTTAATGGACCACATGTCCACGTATCAAGGTGACTGAGTAGGTCCGAGTCTTGGGGTAAAATGTCTCATCCGGAAACAATAACGTACGTGCAGATATATGCTCCGGCGTAACTCGCAAGTCAGCATCTGCCGCACTAGGCGCCAAACCGGCTCCGCCTCTCCACAGCTGAAGTGATACTCCTCAGAATCTACTGTATTACAACCCACACAAATGGGAGATTCTGTCACGTGGATACTGTTGAGACGTTCTTGCGTCACCAGCTTCCCATTAACGACAATTGGGAAACAACATAGGAATCAAGAATGGCATTAACAACCATTGGGAAATAACATCGGAGTCAAGCATGGCATCGTGTTCAGTCTTCCACACCACGCGCCACCGTACATCAGGATATTTTAGTTTGACCACATTTAGGGAGCGGCGTTGCAGCATGTCGTCATACAGGCGTCAAGCTGTGATCATTCGTGGTGTCGTGAGCGCTACACTGGAATGTTTTTGTTCTAAATAGAAACATCCTATATAAAGGAGGGGCGCTGGGATGTCCTGTAGCGGCACCGGCGCTCATAGTGAAGCAGGTCGTAGCGTCGTCAGAAGCAAACTCGTGAGGCTTGTAGGACAACGGCGCAGTAGACATAAAAGTGAGCTAACATAGAGGGCAATGGCCCTATCATGGACGTTAACTAGGCCGAGACCACCTTTTTCCTTGGAGGGGGGGGGGGGGGAGGGAGGGTTCAGAGATACGTATCTCATCTTCAGTAATATATCAGCGCTGCCATTAAGCTACGCTCCAAGGGGTTCGTAATGGGTAGCGTTTGGGCGACATGCGATATGTGGGACGCAAGGTATACATTGGCAAAATGCGCCCGTTGAACGATGTTGAGGGACCGCAAGCGCTGATTTGCAATTCCAGCCCGAATTTGGTTAAGAAGGCGACGATAATTGAGCGTCATCTCACTTCTCATGTCGTTCATGAAATCTTAGCTCAAGCAGCGGACAGTATCACTGAAGCGTAAGGGTACAATGTGTTCCTGCGGTAGCCCAATCCTGATGCTCAAGGCGAAGGACTTGTCAACGTTGATTTGGCTACCAGAAGCTGCACCGTAGGTTGCGACCCAGTCCACCGCCGCCGCCATATCGGCAGCTCCTAGTATGACGATCATCAAATCATCCGAATATGCGGTGTGGCGATAGATGGAGCCGCCAAACTGTATCCCAGTGAGCCTGTCTCGGAGACCACACAATAAAGGTTCTAAGACCAATGAAAATAGCAATGTGGATAATGGACATCCCTGTCGTACTGATTGGCGGATCAGCATGGATGCCGTCAGTCTTTCACTAACAAGAACTCGAGAAGTAGCATCATGCAGAAGGCGTGTGGACACTGTGATAAAATGGTCGGGGATATTCCATTCGCCGTAGAACGGCCGTGAGGAAAGTGTGGCTCACACGGTCAAAAGCCTGGCTAAAGCCGATAGACGCCAGGGCGCCCGGCAAACGTCTCACCCGTGCAAGGGACATAAGATGTCTGTAACGACAAAACAAAGTTCTAATGTTGTTGGGTCCCCCAAGAACGTCTGATCGCTGGTCAGGACGTGCAATAGTGTGGCGCGAATACGTTCTGCTAGCAGATCTTGAAGTCACTGTTCAATAACGTTAAGGGGTGATAATCGCGTACGTAATTCCGTCCCTTTGGCTTATGGATGGTACAATCCGTCCTTCCAAGAACGGTGCAGGCAACGGTATACCTGGGGACATCAATTCCTGTCAAGTTTCAACCCAGCACGTACCAATAGTTGTTTAAAGGCTCGATAGAACTCTAATGGTAGTCCGTCGATTATAGGTGATTTATAGGGAGCTCCTTTATCAATGGCGTCGAGCACTTCCTCTTCTGTCACTTCTCCCAGTAAAGTCGGTGACATGTCTGGCGGAACTGTACCGTGGACATGTGCAGAACAGTGTCTACCGTCGCCATATCGGGGAGCACTGCTGAATAAAGGTGAACGTAATGCCATAGAAGGCTTCTGCTATATCTGCTTGTTCTACCACGTGTCGACCGTCGTCCGTTATCATGTCGGTTACCAGTACCCTACGGCGCCTCCTGCGTTCTAGGAGCACGTGGTGCATAGATGGCCTTTCTGATTGTAGCATGTCTGGAGCGCGCGACCGTATAACAGCGCCCTGTGAATGACGGCGTGCTAAGGAGACGAGATGCGCTTTCACGCGATTTACAATGACCTGCCTGTCAGGTGAGGGCTCCATAGCGAGACATTCCCGTAGGACGGTGTAATAAAAGTTATCTGTGCTCCTCCTCCATGCCGCCGCTTCCCGGCCGTAAGCCATGGAGGTGCACCTAAGAGCAGGCTTCGCACATTCAATCCACCAACTGAGAGTCGATCGGTAACGACCACGACGCTGTAAGGACGCGTTCCACGACTCTTCGATAGCAAATTTACATCGCGGCTCGTCCAGATGGGCGACGTTCAGTTTCCAGGGGGACCGACTGCGCCACAAACGTGGAGGTTGGAGGGCAATGGTGCAAGTATAGGATTTGTGGTCGGTGAAAGCGGTGGGCCAAAGCTCTGCTCCTCTCGTCGCCTTCGAAAGGCTGCTTGTGACGTAAGTCCTGTCTAACCGACTTGACGAATGACTTTTATAATAGGTGTAACCAGGAGCTGGGCCATGGATGTAGCGCCACGTGTAGAGCAGGTGGAGGTCACGCACTAGCATTTCCAATTCCGCACACGGGACGTGATGTGGCTGCTGATCAGACGAAGATAAAGTACAGTTAAAATCTCCTCCTATTACCATATCGTCTATGCGGCCCATACAGACACGCGTAATATCTTCCGAAACAAAGCGGGTCTTATCTCTCCGCCTCTCTGATCCCGAAGGGGCATATACATTGATGAGTCGTACGCCGTTGACAGTTACTGCCATGGCTCTTGCACTCGGCAGGTACAGTACGTCCGTAGCCACCAAGCCTTCCCGTAGCAGGACAGCCACACCACAATCGGTAGGCGTGGGAGGTATGGGCGGTATATCCGTAGAAGTTAGGGAAACTAGCGACACATACTTCCTGTAAGCGAGCCACGTCGATGTCCGCCGCATCGAACATGCGTTGTAGCATTGTCAGTTTGTGTGGTGCCCTTATCGCATTGATATTGATCGTGGCAAGGCGAAAGGTGTGCTGCCTAGCCTCTTCACCTACGGTAGACGCCATGGCAATCGAAGATGCCGGACCCACCGAACCTGTTGCAGACTATGAGCCTTTCACGCTAGGAGTGGCATCCCCAATGCCATCTCCCCCCTGTCACCCGTGCCCACTCCAGGAAGTTCCTCAACATCGTCCGACCACTGTGGGTGCAACACGATGCTGTGTAGCTGATCGGCACCTAAATCTCTTTTACCCTCGTCGTCTTCGTAAGAGGTGGACGGAGCGCCATCCATCGAGGCGACCTGCTGCATCTGTGGCGCAACAAGTAACTGGGCACTCGTTGTATGGGCAAGCGAACCGTCTACACCACTTAGATCCTCAGCAGGCGCAACATCCATACCGTCTGACGAGATGTCACCTTCGTGACTGGCTGTGTGTATGAGGCAATCATCAGAAGGGATCCGCCGAGGTCTCTTGCGTCGTCGAAGCGAACGTTGCTTTCGAACGTGAACATCAGTATCCGAATGTGGGAGGCAATCCAGCATCGTATCACCTTCCGCTAGAAAAGCCGCGGTCGGGACAATGTTGGCGTCCACGTCCATCGCGTCCTGAATGTTATGTTGCGTCTGGATTCCGTGGGAATGTTGCTGCTGTTGTTGTTGTGGAGGGGGCGACATCTGGGTTGGCATCGAGGGTCCTTCCTTTTCCTCCCTTGGTCCTTCTGACGTCGATGGAAGTGCCCGATCGCCAGTTTCATCCTCATCTATAGTGTGCATTGTCGACCGGGCGTACGTGAGGGGCAGGATTGTCGTCCCCGTCGGCGAAACGGAATTCCCACAGGTGTTTGCGTAATTGTACGTTGTAAGCAGCCCGATCGAACATGGCCTCCCTGCCTACATCCGGAACAGGTACGCCGTTGACCGTCGTACATTATGATTGCACGACAGCCACCGATGTTCAAATAGGAAGGCACATGTTTCTTGAGCTCAAGTTTAATTTGGCGCACACCATTGTAGACCTTATACGTCGAGAAAGTTTGATACTTTTCTGCAAAGTGGCTGATGACATTGCCATATGGTCGGAAGGCGTCCATGACAACTTCCTTTGAGGCCTAGAAGGGGAGGTGAAAAACCCTTACAGTCCTCAGGCTCATGCCTGCATGATTCACCGTCACTGCGCCTATATACCCGTCAGAATATTTAAATGTGAGTGAGTTCGCGTATTTAGACACCATCGTAACGCAGACCTCTGCGCTGGTCATTTTAACATAAACAACGCTCGCTGTTATAGAAAAATTTATTCCGACGACAGTCGCCGGATCTAAACGTAGATTGTCGCGTATGATCTGTTCTATTTCATAGGCTCAAGGACGCGCGTGATCTGGTTGGAAGGTAATTCATATTGTGTCGTGCCTTAGTCGCACTGAACTTGGAACAAATGCAACTCGCGCCGCGAGAAGGTAAACACAAGCAAGCGCTCACACTACTGAATCTAACTTAAACCAACCTACGCTAAGCACAACAACACACACCTATACCCGAGGGAGGACTCGAACCTCCGACGGGCGGACCCGCGCGACCGGTGGCAAGACGCCACATCATTGTATAATTTGCTGGTATGTATTTAGTCCTTCAGGAAGTGTAGCTTTCGATCCTATGTCAGTCCATCATTGTAGAGCAAAATAGAGAGGCGTTCTAATATAGCAGCATAGTCGGAAAGAATCATGCTTTTTATTTTTATTTA
Organism: Schistocerca piceifrons; assembly: GCF_021461385.2. Classification (NCBI taxonomy): domain Eukaryota; kingdom Metazoa; phylum Arthropoda; class Insecta; order Orthoptera; family Acrididae; genus Schistocerca; species Schistocerca piceifrons. The sequence goes on from NC_060139.1 coordinate 672,119,402, forward strand.
TTTTATTTATTTATTTATTTATTTTTTGATGGTGATGATCGTTCGAACCGGTAGCAAAAGTCTCTACGTTTCTGAGAACAGAATGGGCTGTGTATTTGACCCTACGCAAAGACCAACTAACAGTATGTACAGAGTGCTCCGGTGTAGTGTGCACTAGTCACTTCCACTTAACGAATAATTTACGAAACAGCTTCCTTGTGATGTATAACAGTGTTTTGCAAATTATCTGCTGAGGTAACAAGCCCCTAAATACGGTTGACGTTCTATACATATAAAATGGAAAATTGGACGTGGAAGGCATCGAAGTCAAGAAACGAAAAAGTGGTATATGTAGCGAAGGCAGATGCGATAGCGGAATAATACAGACTGCAAATGTAAAAAGAAGAAACTATTGCAAATATGCAAGCAAGGTTTACATATTGTTTTAAACCCAGAATAGGGAAGAGCGAGTATGCATCTGCACAAGTAATATATTAGTATTTGCTATGAGAAGTTGGAGTACTTATGGAAGACATCTGAATTGAGAATATTTAATGCATTAATAAGCACATGAAAAATCTTTTTGTAAAGCTACAGTCAATCCTGGATCTCCTTAATAAGGATGGTTATACTGCATCTAAATGTGGCTGACTAGATGTTGTACACCTAGCAACGTAACCACCGTTTTAGAGTTTAAAAACGATGGAATAACAAGTTTGAACGGTAATTCGTTTGCAGCAATTTTTAACTTAAAGTTCTAAACGGCAGTTACGACTTTGGAAGCGGAGGCGGTCCGTGGCAGTCTACTGCCGTTTTCGAATGGTGGCCCCTCTGTGTACGTAAAATGCCAGATATGTGAATTGATTTACACACCTCATCTGCAAAATTTGCTCTTTTCATAACCTCCATGCACTCAGATGGATGGTCTTAGCACACACGATGTGTTTAGCACAAACGGGTATGGCCGTCTGAGCAGGCCCACTTCCGTGCAATACTGCAGGAACGGACCTGCAATCTCTCAATGGTGCGTAAGCCGAGGCGTGATGCGAATTCCAGAAATTATGCATATGCACGCCGGTGACAGGCTGCCTGCTTCCGTACCTCGAAATAACATCGCGCAGTCTTACTTTTTTCAGGACCCAGCGAGTGACTAGTGCACATAGTGCAATTTCTGGAACACCAACTACGTCACTACGCCTTGTTTACTTCTCAGAGGAAGTCGTCCATATGTTCACTTTTCAGCAATATGGTACCATATTTGATAACTTCTCAGGAAAAAAATATTATGTCAAAATATAGTGGAGCTTTAAATTAACCAGAGAATACATAGTAAATCTTGAATAGAAAAGAGAGCAGGTCACTCTTATCCATAAAATAGATAAAAGATGTGAGGCGCAGAATTATATACCGCTATATTAACTTCCCTCTCTTACGGAATCGAATAGTTTAAGGTCGAATATTGTTAAATTCGTGAAAGAAATTAGCTTCCCTCAAAGAAGCAGTGTGAATTCACGCAAAAGCAGTACAGTTCATACACGGCATCTCACAGTCTGTTAACGGGGATGAAGAGGTATATTCCGACTTCCTAAGATTCAACTCACAACAAAAGTACCATACGGAACTGGGCACTCTTTTTAACTAATAGAACCCAGTACATAATATTAAATGACGAATGTATAACAGAAAGGAAAGTAACGTCTAGTCTTCTCCAAAGAATCATAGGTGAGCTGCTGATGTTCTCAACATACATAAACGACTTAGCAGATAAAATCACCAGCGCCTTGAGATTGTTTGTTGACTATGTCGTTGTTTACAGTTAAGTATCGTTGTTGGATAATCGTAAAATGGTTCAAATGGCTCTGAGCTATGTGACTTGACATCTGTGGTCATCAGTACCCTAGAACTTAGAACTACTTAAATCTAACTAACCCAAAGACATCACACACATACATTCCCGAGGCAGGATTCGAACCTGCGACCGTAGCGGTCGAACGGTTCCAGACTTAAGCTCCTAGAACCGCTCGTCCACACAGGCCGGCAATCGTAAAATGGAAGCTCATATTTGACTCAGTGTAATCAATGGCAATAATCTTTATACGTAGAAAAATATAAGAAATATTATACAACGGGAAATAACCGCAGTGGTATCCGATTAGAATTTAGTGCTAAACTTCCGAACACCGTAACAAAATTTAAATATTCTGGGGCAACAGTTCCACGCGAATGAGACGAACAAGTAAAATCAGTTTTACGGATGGCAAGTAGAGGGCAGATTTGAGGAAGCGTCCAGGGACACTGCAATCCCTCTGTAAAGCAAACTGCATACAAGTCGCCAGTGCTATGGTGAATCATTTGAAACTGTTATCAAATTGTCATGACTACAGGCAACCAATGAATTCAGAGATGTACTGCAGGATAGTGAAGTTCGATATTACCCATACGAAAGTGTAATATCGACCTTTAGGTAACATACCCGACAATATTTAGAGGTAGAGGCCGTTGTTCTCGTGAATTCAGTCGGCTAAATTAAGAAAAATCTGTATTCGAGTAAGACTACGAAAAAGTTCTTCTGAAATCAGCTTAAGTCTAGCGTGAAGATCATGAGCAGAAGAAAAGAACGAACGGCGTATGTATAGAGATAAATATTTGTCTCACTCAGTATGCGAATGAAATAGTGCTGAAAATTCCGGTGTGCAGAACCCTCCACCCTACGTTGTATAACGGTTTGCTGAGTAACCATGTAGTTAGTCACTGAGTCACTTGGTTATTCATTAAGTTAGTTTGTCCCGTGCCCCACAGATCATATCAACGACTCTTTCATCAAGATGGTGTGGGGAAATCAGTTTAGAGGATATGTTAACATTAATGAAAATATTTTTTTTAGTCCTGCTCACTTAGTAACACTTGAAAGGTAGTTAAGCCATTTTTTAAAGTGAAGATTATTTAAAAAGGTAGATAATGGTTGCTTCATTGTGGGTCATCAGAAGCAAATCTTAAAATGAATTTTCAGAATACACTTACAAAGCATTGTCCATCCTGCTCCTGATTACGAAGCGACCACATTATGGTCATAGTGATGAAGACAGCCAAAGATTTCCTCTTTGTTTATCCATAATTGAAACGGACGACTTGGGACGTCAGCTAGTGTAATATACGAGGACTATCCACAAAGTACATTACGTTTTGGAATTAAAAATAAATAAAGTATTGGAAATTTTTTTTATTATATACAGACGAAAGCCACACTTAAATACTACTTTTCTACATAGTTGCCATTTAAATTAAGGCACTTATCGTAGCGATGGACGAGCTTGGAAATTCCTTCGTCGTAAAGTTCGGCCGCCTGCGCCTTCAACCACGTGGATACCTCTTCTTGAAACTGTGCGTCGTCATCAAAACGCTGCATAGCCAACCACTTCTTCATTGCTGGGAATAAGTGGAAGTCGCTCGGTGCCAGGTCGGGACTGTACGGCGGATGAGGAAACAACTCCCACTTAAAAGATTCGAGAACTTCACGAATGGCATTTGCCGTGTGGGCCCGAGCGTTGTCGTGAATCAGCAAGGTCTTTGAGCCCAAATTTCCCCTGCGCTTGTTTTGTATTGCTCTTCTGAGGTTGTGCAGAGCTTGGCAATACCTTTGAGAGTTTATTGTAGTGCCTCTTTCCAGGAAATCCACAAAAATCACACCTTTTCTGTCCCAAAAGAGGTAACCACATGGTTGAAGGCGCAGGCGGCCGAATTTTACGACGAAGGAATTTCCAAGCTCGTCCATCGCTACGATAAGTGCCTTAATTTAAATGGCAACTATGTAGAAAAGTAGTATTTAAGTGTGTCTTTCATCTGCATATAATAAAAAAAAATTCCAATACTTTATTTATTTTTACTTCCAAAACGCAATGTACTTTGTGGATAGCCCTCGTATGTTAATAAATGACGAAATTCCTCCAGCTGTATTAAGGTGTTGGTTTTATTGGCAACTAGTTTCGATGTTGTTACAACATCATCTTCAGGCCCATACTTGTTGACAGCAACCGTATGTGTCTAACACTAGTAGTCAGTGGTGAGATAGGCGTGTTCCATGCGGAAGGCAGGGAGTAAGTCATATGCGAATGTTACTTCCTGCCTTCCACATGGAACACGCCTATCTCACCACTGACTACTAGTGTTAGACACATACGGTTGCTGTCAACAAGTATGGGCCTGAAGATGTTGTTGTAACAACATCGAAACTAGTTGCCAATAAAACCAACACCTTAATACAGCTGGAGGAATTTCGTCATTTTTTAACATATAGCCAAAGATTTTGTTCGGTTCGGGATTTAGGGTGGTGTAGCTCATCTAAAGGAAAAAGCAGCTAAGTAGAGTCTCCCTTTCCAGCGTCGACGACTGCTTGTCCTACAGAGATCTGTATCGAGTATTAATGAGAGTAGAAATTCGAGGAACAAAAAGAAAAAATGTACCACTTGACGTGGGTAATGAGTAAGGTGGCTCAGTGTCTAAAGTTTTGGATTCATAGTAGGAAGAAGCGTTGGTGACATCTTCGTGCAAACATTTGGTTTCGGTTTTTGGATTCCCTGAATCACGACATGCTGTCCCTCGAACAGTTCGTGCTTCTTGACTTGTTTTGTGGAGGAGTTTGTTTTCTGGAGGAGTTCTTTTGTGGAGGAGTTACGAGACCGCTATAATTTCTCAATAACCTAAATGCAAGACCCTACAAGAGCTATTTCCAAAGCTCTGATCATCTGAAATAGACTTCAAAAAATAGTACTGACTCACATATTCATACCTTACAAGGGGTTGTCGCCAGATGCAGTCTTGAATTAAAAAAAGAAAATAACATCAGGTACTCTAAAATATACACCACACTGCTGTCTATTTACTTAGTTGATATCGTAGCTTTTTAATTTTTTTTACAGACGGTATTGTAAATATTAGCTGATTCAGGTGTTGACAGGTAAAGCAAAAATTCCGTGAGAAACAAAGTAAGCTGTTGACAATTTCAGAAGTTAAATCAAAAGCACGCAGTACAGCAGAGAAGGAGCCAACCAGTTGCCGAGTGCAAACAGAACGACTGTATCAAGAGAATGAAAAGGAAAAAGCGCAATGCAGGTGACCCTTGGAATTTTTCCAGTAGGCTGTCACAAAACAAAAGTTATGATATTTACCACGCTCCGTCGTCTCCCGTCACTTTCCGCCTTTCGGCCGTTTAATTTCCGCAGAGTAAACGAACCCTGACCGTAGCTCGCGGCCCTTTATTTCCTCTGGTGAGGTCTCTGAAATCATTTCCGATCCATCGACGGTAGTTTGGGTTCACAAAATTGTTTTGCTACACAGAGCGAAACAATGTGTGGAAATTCTAAGGTTAAAAGCGTTTGACAATAACTGCGTGTTGAGATGAATTTCTTTGGTAAATAACTGTCGAGTCTGCCCACTGGCAGTGAAAGGGTGTATCGAAATGTAAGCTATCTTGCAGCAAGTTTGACTGTACGTGGGATTTTCATTTTTGGGTTAAAGTGCTTTTGTTCCATTATACAGGGTGTTTCAAAAGGAGTATACGCCTTTTAGTGCTTTGTAGCACTTACTCCATTCAATTTTAACATAAACGGTCGCAAATTCGAATCCTGCCTCGGGCATGGATGTTTGTGATGTCCTTAGGTTAGTTAGGTTTAAGTAGTTCTAAGTTCTAGGGGACTGATGACCACAGATGTTTAAGACCCATAGTGCTCAGCTATTTGAACCATTTTTCTTTCTTACAGGTATTGAATCTAAGCACCATCCGGCACACATCGAGTCAACAGGCGAGTTCTCGCAAAATTTGGATCGCTGTACCTGGAGTAACTGTTGCAACAACGATGTTTGTTAAGTCGGTTAGATCAGCTGGTAACGGGAGTACATACATATGGCGTCAGAGGTCATGGAAGACAAACTCTGTCATCCTGTCTCTTACGACCAATTCAGCGGTAGTGTACAACGTCGTTTAACCAATCGTGTACTGAGTTTTGCCAGTGAGGTGGCGCACCATCTTGCTGGCGAATAAAGTTATGTTTTTCAGCTTCTTCCAGTTGAGAAAAGAGCCCTAATTCTAGCGCATCAAGCTAAGAAACACCAGTTACTGATGATTCACTGAAAAATAAATGTTCTTAAACTTTCAGCCGGGCTATAGCACCAAAAATTCAATTTAGGTGACTCTAGTTGCACCTCTTATCATATCGTAGGGATTTGTTTACCATCACATGCGCACATTGTGTGTGTTCACATTCCCATTAGGTGAAATGTCGAGTCACTGAAGACGACACGATCCAGATAGTCTGCATCGTATGAAGCAACGTTTCGTTAGCAAAGTTGGCACGTTAACCATAGCCTGTAGGCTTTAGAACCTGCAACAATGGCAAAACATAACTACGTAGTTTGAGCGTCTCCTTAAAATTCTCGTCACAGACTTCATTGAAATTATTAATTCACGTGAAAGATGCTCACTCGTTCTACACGTTCTTCATTAGCTCTTGTTCTTTGCATACGCTTTCCTTTGCACAAACGGAACGATTTCAGTTGCTCTTGCATTTGATGTCATCATCATTGCCTAGGACTTTGTCCCACTTCAATGCGGGGTTGGCCCTGTGGGACGGAAGTAGTGCACCCCAGCTGTCTGTTCGAACATTTTCAAATGTCTGCAAGTCGTGTAACTGAGGCAGGACATGCGAACCAGCCCAGTATTCACCTAGCAGGATTTGGAAAACCGCCTAAAAACCACATCCAGGCTGGCTGGCATACCTGCCCTCGTCGGTAATGCGCAGGGCGGATTCGATCCAGGACAGGCGCTCCTACCTGAGTGCAGGAAGCATCGCATTAGCGCTCTCGGCTAACCTGGAGGGCTGCTCTTGCATTTGATGTATTACGTCAAGTTTTAAGCTGAATGTAATAAATGCAACAAAGCCTTGAAACCCCTATATTTCTTCGTATTACTGGTGTAATAAACAGTTATCAGTGTTCCGCTACGCAACAACGGGAATCAACTAGCACTGGGCATTCGCTTAGAGCAGAAGTGAGGGCCGGAATCCTTTATCTAAAAAATCGAACGTGAAGCCAAAAGCAGATCGCTTCCTCGCGTAAAAAACGTAGTCTGAAAAATAACATTTTAAGTAATAAATCTGGAAAAAGACAAAATTTAGCATAAATACCGGCAATGAGCACAAATACGATTGTTATAATGCGTGTACGCGGGTTCAGAAAGGTTGTGCAGTGACTAAGAAATCGTTTGGGAATGAGTGATCTTCAGATTTAAATTCTCCTTTCTTTCTCAAAAGGGCATCAAAGGCAACCTGAAATATTTTCTCTGAGTAGTACGTAAGCTATCTCATCCCTGTAATGTTCAGACAGCACTTCGTCACTAGTGATTCAATGTTGACGGGCGTCCTAAGCTTCGATATTTTCACCTGAGCCGAAACAAAGCGCTTGAGAAAAGTAAGTATTTGCGGCTCGTAGAAATGAAAAGATATTGTAGAAAGGGCAATGATGTTAACAGACGACATATTTTGATTAAAAAGTGCTTTACTTTTACAAAAATTACCGTTTTTACTGATACCTCAAATTCATATGGAAAATAAACGAGAGCATAACCCATCGCTTCTCATGTGATGGTATCCTTAAATGCGCAGAATCTGTAGGACTCACATTTGTGCCCGTCTCTGCACCTCTGTGTACAAACCCTGTGCATAAGCAACAGATACATGTAGTGTAATTAAAAACCACCAGGTAATGCAAAAGCAACAGAGAACTGAAAAACAAATTATGCAAAAATTACTGCGCCTAGTGATATCAATTATCCAATACCTTGAGGCACCAGATCACTTGAGATTTTCATTGAAAGTTAATGATTTGGTTTAGCAACTATTGGGCAATGGGACACAGCTGCTACCTTTCACGAGATCAACCATCAGTATCCATTACAACAGAAAGCGCTGATACATGTTCGGAACCTAACACAGTATGAATGGTGACAGCCAATAATGTTATTTACCTCAGACGGAGCATCTGCGCCACCTCTCGACAACGTTCAGGAAAACACAGAGTGAATACAATGATTGAAAACAGCTTTAGTACCTAATGCATAGCAATACGTCGAAAACAATTACAAATAATGTAAAAGGAAACTCGAAATTTCCATTCTGAGCAAGCGCAGTGGACTGCAAACAGAAGAGCGCTGTGGTTCATAAATGATAAGTTTCGTGTCACAAGTGAAAATCAGAGATCCCATAAGATGGCATTCTGCGCACTAGAATTTAACAGTTATCTTTTTGTCATCGTAGTGCACAACTGTCATTGTCGTGTGGAGGTCAGCGCAACACATTTTTAAATGGACACCTTCCATCCTGTTGATCGGTCGTTTTGCAGATGACAATGCCATCTACATCGATTTCATTTTACATGTTATGTGAAAGCCCTTTTGCATGTTACTCCTTTACCTAAAACAATTCCAGAACTCAAAATCAGCATTTATAGTGCGTTCCTGTCGGTAGTCAAGATATGCTTCAGGTCATGTGACGTCGAATGGATTACAGTTCTGATGTCCGTGTGAAAAACAGGTGTCCTGGAACAACTATAAAGTACGTAAGAAGGAAAGTTTAGGATCTCATTTTACAATGTCTGTCATTATTATCTATATTTGTAGTTGCTTGTGATCGCAACATTGATAACGGATTGAGCTGTATCTATCGCAGCTACTCTTTTCACTGCAAAAGAACCTACATTCTCAGTTTATTTCTGTGCTGATACATCGTTCCACTGGTAAAATCTTCATAATTAATGATACTTCACTTTTTCTAGAACTTTCTTGAAAATAGAGAAACTTAATGTGTCGGTAATGACGATGGAATTAGATGCAGTGTACTAACCAAATGGTCTAGGAAAGGGAAAAAATTTGGCCGGCGCCCTACTGAAGCCAGCATACTGACCTTAATATGAAGAAATTAATAGTTACATCGAAGAAACCTGCCTCAGGCTTTTTAAATATCTGAACTGCCCTTGCTGTGAATGAGAATGTCTTTAATGTGGTACTTTTGGTTCACTGCGTTATGACAAAACAGACGACAAAATACATTAAAATGTTATCATTATTTCGTAAGTCGCAGTATCACATCACTGCTGCAAACCATAAATTTCTACTAGATACAGAGATCTACAAAAAGAACTTAATATCATCAAATCTTTAGATTCAATTAACGGGAACAGGCCGATCATGACAGAGAAAATGTCCCAAAAAAGTAAAACAATTAAGCTGTATATTGAGAAGAGAATTTGTGACCTAAATGAAGTTTTTTTTTCGGTTTCAAGTCAATTATGTGTACTGAAAAAAGTGCATTACGATAGTAGTCAGTTTGATGGCGTCGAATGTGGATCGTTGTAGTTAAGCACCAGGTAACTAGTCTGTATTGAAAAGAAAAGCAATGGACAACAGCAAAAAGCTATACGAAAATCTAATTTATAAAATCATAGAGACGAGCAACAGATCACAAACAGTACACAGGAAATCGAGTGATGTGTTAAAATGTCACACTCCAGGGTGAATACTCAGCAAGAAATTCCTCATATATTTCACCAAAACGGACTGATGCCAATACTCCATGGCAAGGTAAGCGTCAGAAATAACTCCAGTTACAAAAACGAATTTCACAGAGAAAAGTGCACGTTGTCAGTCCGACAATATTTACGTCGAACAAACAGTCCAGTCCCAAATCAGTTGTATCTGGCATCACAATATAGTAGGATAGTTTGGAAGAATACTGCCCATTTACTGCTATAATCGCCACTATTACGCCTGTTTACAGAACTTCAATTTGCTTTCTTGATTCCGTGTACCATTTAACACCAACATTCCTGCAAGACTTCAAATCGGACGTGTCATTCAGTCATGGAAAGGGTGTATGCACATTTCTATAAATATTATTTCAAACAATTCCGAATTTTACGTTCTTGTGGAGCTGATGTTATCTGAGGCTGAGTTCAGAGCTACAAGCAGCTTATGGAGCTTGAATGTCGTAGTTAGGTGCGTTTTGTAGATAAGCCGCCAGAGTTGTTGTTTAAATGGTCTTATAAACATGATGCTATCTGTTTATGTTTAATTAAGGCCACTGAGCTTTCTTAAGCGCTTCAGACGTCGGTCTCAAAGCCGCTAAATGTTCTCTGCTTAATTCCGTCTTATCTGTGATCCTCACAGAACATTTAATTTCTCGCTAGCCGCTTTCTCCGAGGAGTTGCTTGTATCCAGTGATGCGCTAAAATTACCGCTAAACAAATCCCTCGCAAAGTAAAGAGTGTTCCATGGAAGCTACGTTGGTATGGAGTTATTTACATATTGTTTTGAGAGATCAAAGATTTTTATAAACTTTAAACCAAATCTAATGCAATAGATTCAGGCTACATATGATTACTCAGCTGTCGTTTTTGCAAATACTGAGTTTTGCAAATAGCGACTACCGATAACGTGGCTTTGGATTATATGTCTGCTGTATTGTGCGAATATAGCGTTCGTGTTACGTACATCACGAACAACAGTACGCGGCTCAGGCAGCGAAAACGAAGGGTGAAGTAACATTGAGTGTGAGAAGCTGATACCCATCACTACGTCCTCGCCAACATTCGCATTGGAACGGCACTTAATCGACGGGAAAGAAGAACTGTTGTTCCACATTTTGCACGTAATAGGATATGTGATATTTACTGAATAAGATTTTCGTGACATAAATAAATAATATCACGAACGCTTATTTCAATTTTATCGATCTACGGATGTTCGACAAGCGCAAACCTGAATACGTTGACATACCAACACATTAATGTACGTGGTCATGCTGATAAATAATATGAAATTTCTTAAAGATTTTTAAATAAATCAGTCGTTATTAACATTCTACATGTGCTGTTTGAGACTTTTCCAAATTATTAACTGGTTCGATGGTTCACGGGCATTTCGTCGGATAATGTGAGAGCTGCACAACAAGACAGCTGCTGCCATCTTCACGTCTTTACTGAAGATGACGAGCAGCTGTCTCGTTGAAATATTGAGCAGCTCTCAGAATATTTTCTCACAAAAACTTATACCAATATCAGTACCTTCCCTCCGGAAGCACCTCTATTCTTGCGTTGTTTCAACTCTTCCTTGAACAAATGATGTTGAAAGTTTCATCCGGTTCATATTCACCTAGATGAGGAAACAAAAAATTTATGGTGGTTAACACACACATCAACTTGTACCAATAACAGCACTTTCCCTCCGGAAACATCTCTTTTCCTCGAACAAGTGACGTTGAAAATTTCATCCGGTTCAAATTATTTATATGACATAATTACATCCATTGAAATACCGAAATAACATCTCAAAAATTTGGAGTCTCGTTTTCAAGTTTTAACTGACACAGGACTCAAGTGTAATTTACAGGATGTTCATTCTTCAGTACTGAAACTGAACATTCCGGGCATATTCCTGACGCCTACGGAGGAGATCCCGCGAGTGTGCATTTAGAGGCTCTACGGAGATTACCTTCTCCTACAAATGCGCGAGAACTTCAAGCTGTTCTTGGTGAAATGGCATACTACATCGATTTCATTCCGAACGCTGCGCTAATAGCTGTTCCTTTGCATCATCTCTGGGCTAAAATTGGCTGTTTCTAATGGACTGGAGAATCAATCTTTTCATAAATTGGAACAGGCATTCCTTAGTCTCCCTGCGTCATACATTTCGATCCACAAAGACCTGCAGTGCTCGCAGTTAACGCACCATTACACGGAATAGGGGCAGTTTCATCTTACAAGGTTGGCAACACTGAAAGGTCTCTGCCAGATCCCCTTCATTAAATTCTCTCTCTATTGCGTTGTTTCCTGGCCACTCGCTACTCTTTTGGGATTGTAGGTAGCCTTTAGGAAGCAAAGTTGTTCTTTAATTCTGAGCCGTGCCGTGAGAATCACAGCTCTCGTCACGCTCTTGAGAGCTCCCGGGAGCGTTCGCCGCTAGCTGGGCGCTCCTGCCGTGACGGGAATCAGGAGTGCCAGTCTGGGGTAGGAGATGTTCGCTTGAAGAGGAGTCTGCCGACCTTACAAGCAATCTGCCTTTAGCACCCGAGGCAGCATCAGTTCGGGGTGTGACTATTACCCCGACGCCCGGAGTACATCAGATCAGCAGTACCCGGTCAGCCGAGGAGCGTACGGGAGGTTTTGTGGGCAGTAGCTCTCGCAACAGGGTGCGGTCGGTTGTGAGGCCACGGCCACCACGCATGTGCCAGTCTGTTATACCGGCAGGGTCCTCCCAAAGACCGCAACGGGTGAAAGTGTTTTTGAACTGACTGAAATCATGGCCGCTCGGCAGTTTTGCGTGAACTGGAATGAAGTAACTATATTTTGGCATCTAGTTTTGGCGGGCATGTTATAAGACCAGTAATTTTTCAAAATCGCACCCTTGTGTCCGCCATGTTACGCTGCGGCTCAATGTTGTTTGACTAAACCGGTATTGAGGAGTCAACCATGTAACCTCCCCACAGAAATAAAAGACAATAATAATGAGCTAAAATCTAAACTCCCCACAAAATATCGTTAAATAGGAAAATGGAGCCAAGCGTAACGTCGCCACAAAAATATTGTCAATGTTAATGACCCAAATGTAAACTCCCCACAAAAATTAAAGAATGAAGATTGTTGAGCATAAACCCACACAATAATGTTGATTAAATAATGAACCATGAACCGTATATAACATCTCAACATAAATGATTAAACCTGATAAATTTTATAAGGACAGCAGCGCTGGCCTTCGGCCCTGTATTCTGAATAACAAAAGCAAAGTTCTTATCTCAATAAACTGCAACTATATCTGCTCCTATTTATCGACACAGCTTCGTACAATGCTGGCGTACATTTAATTTTGATTCTTGGAGGAAATGCATAGGAAATATTCTTTAAATTGAAATGAATGTTTTTCTTTAAAAGAGTTACTTTATAAAAAAATTATTATTGGGGCATTTTTTGAACAAATTAATTACAATTAACATACATTACTAGATGTGCGCAGTGCTGCTTCATTACCTTCTACAACAATACTCATCGTCCACCACAATCCTGACCAGAGTCGCAAGAAGAACACGCCGTCGACGCATGCCGACGCCTGCTCAATACAACCGTACACTCGCTACTCACTACTGTGCCAGACTGCTACTACTATCCAACTGACGACTCGCGCGGTCAAGCGCAGACTAGCAACGATAAATAACTCTCTGGTCAGAGATTCTGTCATGCCTCGCCATCGCTGGTAATGAATACATACGTCTTTCATAACTCTCCACTGGGGGGCAAAAATTTGGCAGCGATGGTGAGTGATTTGGACTTGCCATGAGCAACAATTTTTTTTAACTAACTAACTTTACAATCACAGAATATACAGATATATATAGGTATAGAAAATAAATATAGTGCACATGCACTAAGTACAGAACATATCAGGCAATGACAAATATATATACAATGAGTACAAACATATTCACAAATGGCAGAAGTGCACATGCACTGTAGTTCAGAACATATCAGCAAATCACAAAATGTATATGCAATGAGTAGAAATCATGTTAACAAAATGACAAAAGTGCCCATGCACTGTAGTTCAGAACATATCAGCAAATCATAAAATGTATAGGCCATGAATACAAATCATGATAACAAAATGATTTTTACTATGTTACAAGAATTAGGATAGGAAAGGGAAGGATTGCGTCATGGTTGTAGCACTTTAAGTTGCACCCAGCTGCACTGAAAGTCCATATCTTTCTACAGAAGCACAACACCAAGTGAGGCAATCTAAAGTTCTTTTCCCAGAAGTATTAATCAGCGTAGCCAAGACACTGAAACGATGTAGTAATATTCCATGTTATCAATTTGGTAGTACATTAGGTACACCAAACAGTGGCACCATAATAACATCTCCATCGCTTACGGTGGTGGACAGCATGTCGTGTCAACAGCACGTTCTTGTAAGGTACGCCAACGTAGAATTAGTGCAAAAACCAAATATAGTGCTCCATGATCATGAGGATATACAGGACAAACGGATATTGCAGTAATTCCAGGTAATTAGGTTAGAAGGTGAAGGACATTAAGTCACATACTAGTCTTCATTGAGAATTATACTAGTAATGGGTGGCACTCATTGCCCAGGTATTGAACATTTCTGTACCATGTATGTAGTATTACAGAATAATGTTCATGAGTAGTTTTACAGAGAACATTGGCACTCATTGCCTAGCTATAAATCATCAGAAGTCATCATTGAAAACATGAGCTAATAAATGACATAGTATTACATAATAATATTCATGAGACGTTTTACAGAGAACATTGGCACTCATTGTCTAATTACAAACCATCAGAAGTCATCATTGAAAACAGGACCTAATAAATGACATAGTATTACATAATAATATTCATGAGACGTTTTACAGAGAACATTGGCATTCATTGCCTAATTACAAACCATCAGAAGTCATCATTGAAAACAGGAGCTAATAAGTGACATAATATTACATAATAATATTCATGAGATATTTTACAGAGAACATTGGCACTCATTGCCAAATTGTAAACCATCAGAAGTCATCATTGAAAACAGGAGTTAATAAATGACATAGTATTCATAATAATATTCATGAGACGTTTTACAGAGAACATTGGCACTCATTGCCTAATTACAAACCATCAGAAGTCATCATTGAAAACAGGAGCTAATAAATGACATAGTATTACAGAATAATATTCATGAGACGTTTTACAGAGAACATTGGCACTCATTGCCTAATTACAAACCATCAGAAGTCATCATTGAAAACAGGAGCTAATAAATGACATAGTATTACATAATAATATTCATGAGACGTTTTACAGAGAACATTGGCACTCATTGTCTAATTACAAACCATCAGAAGTCATCATTGAAAACAGGACCTAATAAATGACATAGTATTACATAATAATATTCATGAGACGTTTTACAGAGAACATTGGCATTCATTGCCTAATTACAAACCATCAGAAGTCATCATTGAAAACAGGAGCTAATAAGTGACATAATATTACATAATAATATTCATGAGATATTTTACAGAGAACATTGGCACTCATTGCCAAATTGTAAACCATCAGAAGTCATCATTGAAAACAGGAGTTAATAAATGACATAGTATTCATAATAATATTCATGAGACGTTTTACAGAGAACATTGGCACTCATTGCCTAATTACAAACCATCAGAAGTCATCATTGAAAACAGGAGCTAATAAATGACATAGTATTACAGAATAATATTCATGAGACGTTTTACAGAGAACATTGGCACTCATTGCCTAATTACAAACCATCAGAAGTCATCATTGAAAACAGGAGCTAATAAATGACATAGTATTACAGAATAATATTCATGAGACGTTTTACAGAGAACATTGGCACTCATTGCCTAATTGTAAACTATCAGAAGTCATCATTGAAGACAGGAGCTAATAAATGACATAGTATTACATAATAATATTCATGAGACGTTTTACAGAGAACATTGGCACTCATTGCCTAATTAAAAACCATCAGAAGTCATCATTGAAAACAGGAGTTAATAAATGACATAGTATTACATAATAATATTCATGAGACGTTTTACAGAGAACATTCGCATTCATTGGCCAGTTACAAAGCATTATTTTTTTTTGTGCTAGTAATGCATTGCGTTGGGTAATTACTTGGGAATGAAAATATTTGCTTTTGAGTTATTGCTGCAAATGAAGATGTGTAACGTCATTTGTCATGAGTCAGCAGTAGCAAGGTTATGAAACAAAGGCAGTATATGTAATCACATTCATAAATGACATAGGTTTAATGAACAACTGCTTATAGCACATTAATTTCATAAATAATTTCTCCTGCAAAATACAAAAATGGATTATTAAACTGAAAGAAGAAACGCATTTTATGCTGAAAAGTAGTGAACTTCGAATTAACAGGTAGTGAAATGTGTATAAACAAAAATGTGTTCCCTAGCTGTCCTTTCCAAAACCTTCAGTCATCATACTATGCAATATAACACATACTGTCAAAACGAACTGCAACAAACACTTAAATAACTACATAGCATTTCGTAACTAACAGCAAATATATAAACTTCATCATTATTTTCATCTGCAAAGAAAAACTTCATTATCCATATCACCATAACTCCATTAGTATCATCACCTGTAAAGAAAAACTTCATTATCCATAGTAGCATATTCTTCATCATTATTCATCACCATTCATTATCATCTGCAAAAAAAGTCACTTCATTACTCATTACACAACTATTCCTAATTTCTAGCATATTTCATCACTAAAACTAAGATGCGTAGTTCTGTCTGACAGCCTGCATCAATCGCCTTGTATTCTGAAAGAAAAAATTAGCTAAGACTGCTATTCTACGATGTGTATAGTATATTCTAGTTAATGCTTGTTAATTCTGATCCATTTACTCTTCCTCATGAGGTTTTTTTGCATCTTCTTTCGTTCATTCCGAAGGTGAAATCCCGATTTCTGTTTAATTTATTTCTTTTACACGTTATTTCTTTCTGAAAATGATGAACAAAGATTAATGTCTTGCATTTAAATCATATAATCATTAAATAAAAACTGGTTTATAGTAGCATAATTAAGCATACAGCATAGCATGACAGAAAACGTAATATGTCAAAAACATAGATAGTGTTCAGATGCAAAATGTACCCAGTGTATCACAATGTAGCAGCAAAAAAAAAGAAGTAAAGTAGTCACGATGTTGAGATATCATAAGGCAAAAATGTCAAAGTCAACTGGTGTTTACTATATCTTAACTATTTCATAGTGCATACAAACAAAACAGGAAAACAATCGTACATACATAAAAAATGATGACAAGAATGTGACTTTCTTTGTGTTCAGCTTGTATGTTGTGTAGTTAATAGAGGCGAGAATTAAAGACTTTAATGGAGAGAGAATTTAATAAAATTAATATGTCACTAGATAAAATTGTATAATTATTCATAAGATACGTAAGTTTATCTGGAAAAATGTGCATGGTCTGATGTGTAACGACAAGAAGAGCGACCTGCTAACTTTACCTTGCCGGGCACTTGCCAAGAAAAAATACGACAATCATCAGTAAGTATTCTTGTGAATATAATTGCATAAGTGGTCATAAAAATTCGCAAATGGCATTACAGCATGTTAAATCATAAAGTATCTTCATTAAATAAAAGGTTTGATATTCAATATGTGGTGGTTTCCTTTGGTTTTTCTGGTTCTCAAAGTTTCGACGTGTATAACATTGGGGTGAGGAACGCTGCGAATCCGATATGGCCCTGCATATAGAAGTTCAAATTTACTGCACCTACCTTTTACTCTATTGGATAAATAGTGTGTACGTACTAATATCTTCTGTCCAATGTGAAAGTCACGGCGTGTACAAACCTGTTCTTGCTGTCTTCTCCGGCGCTCTGTGGCACGTTTGATGTTGTTCAGCGCAATGTCAATTATTTCATGGTGTCGTAGTCGACGAGATGTAGGAAATGTTACTAACTCTTTAATTTTGTTGGGTGGTTCAACATTTTTCAGTATAACAGACGGAGATAGCATAGTGGATTCATTTGGTATGGAATTAATTACATCAGCATGTTTCAAATAACGTTTTCGTGAACAAGATTCTGCGTGTCAAAAGTATTGTTTGCGTTACTGGAATATGCAACCTGTACTGTATTTAATCAAATTCTATCTGGCGTGCTATTATTTTCAGGAGGATGCTGTGGCATTTCCACTATTTGTACTGTTCTGTTAATTCTTCCTGACGTATTACGCTCTGGATGATACCTACTATCTGTTTTATTCATGATAATTTGTTGTTGGTGATCTTCTTGCTGCTGATAAGATCGACTGTTATTAAATGTACGCTGAAAATTGTGCTCATTGTTTTTACGTCTGTCATGATAGTCAATTCTATACGGCGCACTGCGATAGGAATTGAAACAGTGTGTTTTCTGTACGTACTGATTTCCTTGTTGCTGTGTGCTACTGTTTGTTGGAGCTGAGACTATACGTGCACGCGGCAAAACATTAAAGCCTGGCTGACCTTGCACACTGCATTGTTGGTTAGGTATGCTAACAGGCTGGCTTTCATGCTGTTGCGGAGAAAAACCTTTATTGTTAACAAAATGCGTTTGCTGTTGCTGATAATTTTGACGATACTGATAATTAAAATTTTGCCTGTTATTAAAATTCTCATGGTTGTCATTTCTGGAGCGTCTAATGATAAATTATCACTTTCGGTAAAACTTGTCTTATCGGGTTTTCTTTACACTTTTTTTTTTAATCCTAGATAGAGCAATAGTTGAAGAGCTGCTTTGATAGATATAAAGGATAGTAGAAGAGAAGGCAGCGGTGCAGAAAACTAAAGATGAAACAGCACTACTACGGCTTGGAGCCCTGTGCACGCTACGGCACATATTCATTAAAGCATAATGAATCCCCTGAGGTCAATTACGCGCTGCAAATAAATTTTAGCTTTTGTGTTACAGGCAATGCCAGTGAAGATTCAAAAATAAATTGCTGTATCCATGCTAACTGTAGTTTCTGCATTACACGAAATATTGGTAAAAATTCAAGAGCAAATTGTCGTATCCAGTTCAAAGCTAGTTTCTGCGTTACAGACCAAGCTGGTGAAAGTACAAAAATAAATCGACGTATCCAGTTCAATGCGTGTACCTGTGCTCTGTCATTATTAAATTCCTTAGATTTTCTTACGGATAAAAATTGCTTATAATCTACGTTATCGTCTCTGAATTTGAGAACAGGTTCACGATCACATAAGAATCTGTTTGACTGTGACTGTTCGGAATCTAAGTCGCGTACTCTCTGTAAATTACCCAAATTATACACGCTGCGTGAATCTGACAGCTGTTCGCAAAGTGGCGTCTGCTGTGATGTGTTAAACGCTGAAACATTTTTCATCTCTGTTAGTTCTTGCTGTAAACTTGACAGTTTTCTACGTAATGTGTTATTAGATGAATCTATCTCACTAATTGTCTGCTGTAGATTTTGGAAGTCAGGTGTTTGGTTAAACGAAATCGGTGAAGTATCGTCTGATTTGTTATCATTATTACTTTCAATAACATCAATACGACTGGCCAATTCATCATATTTTTCAGTCAGTATTTTTACCTGATCATCGTTTTTAGTGTGAGAAGCATTAATCTATTTTTCTAATTTACGTGTAGTTTCGTTCAGTTTTTTAACGTCAGCTTTGATGTCATCGGAATCCTGTGTTAGTTCTAATTGTTCGAGTGTGTCTGTCACTGTCTGAATATCTACTGTGTGTATATCTGTTTTTGATTTAAGATCAGAAATTTCATCACGTAATTCTGTGTTCAACTGTTTGATGGTATTAATTTCGTCGGACACTGTAGCAATATTGTTGTCTACGTATGTTTTTGCTTTTGCAAACAATTTATGTTTATCTTCCTGCCTCTGTGTGGTGATTGTTTCCATGACTTGTCGTTTTACTTTATTCTGATCCTGCATAAATTTACGGAAACGCGTATCACTGTTTTGTAGGTGATGATTAAAACGCTCGTCGATTTGACTATTTTGTTGGTCGAATTTCGCGTCTACCTTTGCATCCATTGTGCGCGAAAGTTCTGCTGTCATCAATTTAAACTCGTCGCGTAACTGTGTTGCCTTTTCAGAGCATTGTTTACCGACTGAACTAATTTCGCCTCTAAGTGATTCTGTTGTAGCTGTTTGTATATCCCTTAATTCTTGAGCAACAGATCTAATTTCTTCACTACTTTTCCTAGCGCAAGCCTCAATTTCCACACGTAATTGTTCTTTAGTATCATGACATTGCACGGCAACGGCTGTAATCTGTTCACTAAGCTGTCTGGAATTGTCTAATTTTTCATTAAGCTGTTTGTTCTGTTCACTAAGTTGTTTGAAATCTTCTTTAAGATTGTCTTGTTTTTCATTAATTTCATTAAATTGTTTCAAACTTTCCTTAACTTGTTTGTTATCTTCATTATTTTGTTTGTTTGATTCAAGAAGTTGTTGCAATAATGCCATCATTTGATCCGAGCCAAAATTAGCATTTCTATTCTCTGTGCTGTTTGATGGTGTACCTGCAATTGTCACGTTTTGTGTATCCATTTGGATATTCTGTGATTCTTGAAAAGGTTTGCTAACCGGATGTGCACTGTTAGTCCCTACCTCAGAATCAAATAAATCTGCCGTATTTTGAGTACACTGTTCATTTTCATTAGAAAAATTTATCTGTTTGTCACGTAAATCCTGCAAACTGGGTGTGTCAAGCTGGGCAGCGCTCATTGCAACAGAACGCCCCGCGTCATCAATTGTCATTAAATTAACAGAGGACACAATCGAATTCGTTTGTTCATCGCTAGGATAAAAATCAACATTAGTGGTCGGTACACACTGATTGTCGGTAAACGGAGGGTTGTCATCATTATACTGCATGTCGCAAGTACTATCGATCAAGTTGTTTAAGTCAGCTATTTCACTCATTATACTTCGCGATGTACTGTTAACAGTCTTTCGCGGCATTTTTGCACAAATCAATTATTCACAAATGAAACAAAGACAATGCACAATCCAACAAACACAAATACAACAGAGAGCAACGAATTGCCGATGATCTGTGAAAGAAAGTGACAAAATTAATAAATGCGTTGCGTCAAATGCTAATTATATTAAGTAAATAAGAGCAGATATATGACTACTTCTCAGAAGATTCACAAAGAAATACGATTCTGGTCCGGATGTCGCCAAGTGTAAACTCCCCACAGAAATAAAAGACAATGATAATGAGCTAAAATCTAAACTCCCCACAAAATATCGTTAAATAGGAAAATGGAGCCAAGCGTAACCTCGCCACAAAAATATTGTCAATATTAATCACCCAATTGTAAGCTCCCCACAAAAATTAAAGAATGAAGATTGTTGAGCATAAACCCACACAATAATATTGATTAAATAATGAACCATGAACCGTATGTAACATCTCAACACAAATGATTAAACCTGATAAATTTTATAAGGACAGCAGCGCTGTATTCTGAATAACAAAAGCAAAGTTCTTACCTCAATAAACTGCAACTATATCTGCTCTTATTTATCGACACAGCTTCGTGCAATGCTGGCGTATATTTAATTTTGATTCTTGGAGGAAATGCATAGGAAATATTCTTTACATTGAAATGAATGTTTTTCTTTAAAAGAGTTACTTTATAAAAAAATTATTATTGGGGCATTTTTGAACAAATTAATTACAATTAACATACATTACTAGATGTGCGCAGTGCTGCTTCATTACCTTCTACAACAATACTCATCGTCCACCACAATCCTGACCAGAGTCGCAAGAAGAACACGCCGTCGACGCATGCCGACGCCTGCTCAGTACAACCGTCCACTCGCTACTCACTACTGTGCCAGACTGCTACTACTATCCAACTGACGACTCGCGCGGTCAAGCGCAGACTAGCAACGATAAATAACTCTCTGGTCAGAGATTCTGTCATGCCTCGCCATCGCTGGTAATGAATACATACGTCTTCCAACCATCGGCAATGGAGGGTGAAGTGTTGACAACTCCAGCCACTCGTGCTGCCGACACGTGAGAAAAACTTGGAGCGTCGACCGAACAATCCGAGACAGAAGACAACAGGCAGTTTGTTAACAAGTGGCCACTAAAGCCTTAACAATTTAGTAAGTCATTTTTGATTCCAAAGGATTCAAAGATTCACTGTTATGATTTACAGTATCTCTCAGTCACGCGTGATGCACGTTTGTTAATGAGTTTCTTCTTGTGTTCAGTGTTTAACAATTGTTTGTGTGGGTTATTTAAATTGTGTTATTATTAAATGGCAACTATTTATTGCACATTCTTATCTAACATTACTTCCGGGTCGAGAATAATCGGTGACAACAATAATTTGTTCCTCAGGTACGTTCCCCTGCTTGCTCAGCAAATTGTGACCGCACTAAGAAGTTGTTCAGTTGTAAATTGTCCCGGAAGTTACGCACCCTTATTGATAATTCATTCAACTCTAAGGATGGGGAATTACATTGAAAACTTGGCATCCGCCTGTTGTTTGTATTCTATTGTTCAGTATTACTTTAAGGAAGGTCATGAACTAAATACAGAGTTTATTTAAGGGGTGCTATTCAGTTTTCAGACAACTCATTTACATTTTCATATTGTTTACTACTACAACTCAGACTACGGTCTGAGTTGTTCCATGTGAACCGTGGCGCTATTAAATTAATTGACTGACCTGTCTGAGGCCTAGCTCAAGGGTAGTACCGACTATCCCTCTTGCGGCCCCGTTGCCAATAAGTATGGGGAAGAGTAGACATCTGTGGGTTGTGTCCTCAGAAGCTCTTTGCTTGCCGATATACATAGGAGTTCGCTGGCCCGAGAGAGGAGGCACCAAGTTTAGGGATTGGTGGTAGCGTAGCGACAAGAGGTGGTCACGAGGTCCGAACGGCCGAAGCCACGAGCTACACAAGGAGGGCCTGCACAGAACGAAGATACCGGGGTACTGCACCCGGGTCAGCGTCGACTACAAGCAGCAGGCCGACATCCCGTCGGTTGATTTGTAACATTCGTGTCGGAGGAGCGCTCGTGGCCTAGTGCCCCTTTCTATCTGTCTGCCATTGGCACCACTGAGTAGCCTCCGCGATGCGCCGTGGATCCATGGAGCTGCTTGCTGATAAAGGGTAGTAACATTCTGTAATCCTCGTGCTGATTGGTGTCATTGTCTGCCCGACCTCGTAATTATTTGATGGTTTGCACTCGACCTTCATACTCGGTCGGCTCTTTGGTCGTAAATATAGGCCGTAGTAATGTACTACACACTAGCTGTCGTTTGAAAATTTGTTCAGATATTATATTTCCCTTCCTTTCTAGTTTATACCCGATCATTAATGTTTTAGAGAATCAGTTCCTGGTCGGAAATACAGTCGAAACATTGTACCAGGGCACAGCTTGCCATTAAACAAACAGGGGTCTTGTGGTAGAATTTAGATGTTAACCGGTTCGATTCCTTGATTGTAATTGCATTTGAGATAATCTGAACTACCTATTGTACTAAACTGTTCGTTCCTGTCTTTGAGAGACCATGTCATTATTGGTGTGTTTCTAATTGGATCTTGTGGTTCCGCCGAGTGAGTTCTCTTGTGGTAAGTGCTCATACGTAATGTTTTAAAACACATCTTCACAGCGGCCCTCGTAACTGAGGAGTAATTTAACTTTTAACATATTATCAGCCACCTGTCACCAGGGCTTTACTCAGAATAAGATTGTAAAAAGGGTCGGGTTGGGATCCAGTCGCACCTTGGCTGCTGGTTGAAATGAAAAGTTTGCTAGCTTTGAAGTAAGCCTTATCACTGTCATAATTGTTCCCTAATTTGTTTAACCTTTAAGCATAGCTGGGCATCTTATCCACGAACCTTTGGACAAAAAGCGTCCAAATTAAAAAAAAAAACTTACGTCATCTGTTTGAGTACTTGAATCACTCTTTTCATCAGTATTACTTATGTGATTTCATGTGTTGCAAGACGGCACTGATAAGAGAAACTCTGTCCAGGGCGGTGGTAAACACCGCTGTTTCACCCGACAACGGGCGGGCTGCAGGTTGGGCCCTTGTTATTATTGTCATGTTGTTCTAAGATTATATATTGTTAAATAAACAGATTCTGTGAAAAGGAAGTTTCACGTTTGCCTTAATACCAGTAAATACCACGTCTCAACATGCATTTACCCTTGTTACATTGGTTGTAAGAAACCTTTGCATTTGTGTTTTACAAGCGCCCAATGCTTGTGTGTTCTGCACGACGACGGGGTTTGAATCCTGTCTCCCGATGTGCCACTGGAGCGGGCTGTTAAAATTGTTATCTATTTAGAATTGAGAAATTTAATAAATTGTGTTATTGTTGCGAGTGATCATCAACTTCTCCATTATCTGGTCCTTCCAATCCCCAAACAACCTCTGACGGATACCCGTATATCAATTTCTAATTATAACTGGAGAGTCCGTGTCCCTCTTCCGTATGAGAAGCAGAGTGAATGATGACTTCAAATAAAACGTGTTTATCGTGGGTGGTGGGAACGGGCGTCTGCTCAACAGATGTACCAAGATATGGAGTGTAGAGAACGTCCAGAGACGTTGGCTGAATCAGGGAAGCTGTTGCTTTGGTCAAAGTAGTGCTGCTAAGATCAGAAGGGGTCCACTGGTCCAGGATGGCCGAGGAATGCAACAAGCGCGTTAATCATGATTATTCTTCCTTCGAGACTGATTAGGGCTGCTATGATGTGGCAAAGGTGGTCACTTACTCTTAAGTTAGTCAAAATAATAGCAAACCATTCACTTTCAGGATTAGGATGACAGGAGTGACTGCGGTGATTAATTTCGAGTATGATTAAGCATGTGACTGAATGTTGATATTTTTGTCTGATGCTTTGTGTGACATTCAGGCTCACACATGTAAGCCTACTAATACAAGGAAAACATGTTCTTGCTCATTGCTGTCAGTAGTAGATTAACTCTCAGTGCTCAGCGTTCCCTTAGTGATGATCCCACATCGTCACATTTAGAGAGATACTTCATTATGTGAGTAGGCATTGGGAATATACACTCCTGGAAATGGAAAAAAGAACACATTGACACCGGTGTGTCAGACCCACCATACTTGCTCCGGACACTGCGAGAGGGCTGTACAAGCAATGATCACACGCACGGCACAGCTGACACACCAGGAACCGCGGTGTTGGCCGTCGAATGGCGCTAGCTGCGCAGCATTTGTGCACCGCCGCCGTCAGTGTCAGCCAGTTTGCCGTGGCATACGGAGCTCCATCGCAGTCTTTAACACTGGTAGCATGCCGCGACAGCGTGGACGTGAACCGTATGTGCTGTTGACGGACTTTGAGCGAGGGCGTATAGTGGGCATGCGGGAGGCCGGGTGGACGTACCGCCGAATTGCTCAACACGTGGGGCGTGAGGTCTCCACAGTACATCGATGTTGTCGCCAGTTGTCGGCGGAAGGTGCACGTGCCCGTCGACATGGGACCGGACCGCAGTGACGCACGGATGCACGCCAAGACCGTAGGATCCTACGCAGTGCCGTAGGGGACCGCACCGCCACTTCCCAGCAAATTAGGGACATTGTTGCTCCTGGGGTATCGGCGAGGACCATTCGCAGCCGTCTCCATGAAGCTGGGCTACGGTCCCGCACACCGTTAAGCCGTCTTCCGCTCACGCCCCAACATCGTGGAGCCCGCCTCCAGTGGTGTCGCGACGCGTGAATGGAGGGACGAATGGAGACGTGTCGTCTTCAGCGATGAGAGTCGCTTCTGCCTTGGTGCCAAGGATGGTCGTATGCGTGTTTGGCGCCGTGCAGGTGAGCGTCACAATCAGGACTGCATACGACCGAGGCACACAGGGGCAACACCCGGCATCATGGTGTGGGGAGCGATCTCCTACACTGGCCGTACACCACTGGTGATCGTCGAGGGGACACTGAATAGTGCACGGTACATCCAAACCGTCATCGAACCCATCGTTCTACCATTCCTAGACCGGCAAGGGAACTTGCTGTTCCAACTGGACAATGCACGTCCGCATGTATCCCGTGCCACCCAACGTGCTCTAGAAGGTGTAAGTCAACTACCCTGGCCAGCAAGATCTCCGGATTTGTCCCCCATTGAGCATGTTTGGGACTGGATGATGCGTCGTCTCACGCGGTCTGCACGTCCAGCAAGAACGCTGGTCCAACTGAGGAGCCAGGTGGAAATGGCATGGCAAGCCGTTCCACAGGACTACATCCAGCATCTCTACGATCGTCTCCATGGGAGAATAGCTGCCTGCATTGCTGCGAAAGGTGGATATACACTGTACTAGTGCCGACATTGTGCATGCTCTGTTGCCTGTGTCTACGCGCCTGTGGTTCTGTCAGTGTGATCATGTGATGTATCTGACCCCAGGAATGTGTCAATAAAGTTTCCCCTTCCTGGGACAATGAATTCACGGTGTTCTTATTTCAATTTCCAGGAGTGTATTTATCGAACTCCTTAATCGCTATGACTATATTGCAGCTACTTCTGGCTTTGCGGAGTTAGAATTTTAATGTAATCATTGACAGCTGACAGTGTTCTGAATAAAGTCTGATTGTTGTCGTTGGGTGGGAGTACTCTGTTACTTAGCCTGCCCGGCAAGCCGCGCGGTGTAACGCGCTGCTTCACGAGTTGGAAGGCGTGCCGGCCGCGGCACGAATCCACCCGGCGGATAAGTGTCGAGGTCCGGCGTGCCGCTCAGCGTGTGGATGGTTTTTAAGGCGGTTTTCCATCTACCTCGGCGAATGCGGGCTGGTTCCCTTATCCCACCTGAGTTATACTAGGTCGACGATTGATGCGCAAACACTGTCTCCATACCATAATTACTCTACCACGCAAACATTTGAGGTTACACTCGTCTGGTAGGAGACGTTCTCGGGGAGAGGGGAATGTTCACTGGGGGCCGAACAGCACAATAATCCTGGATTCGTTGTGGGGCGGCGGTGGGGTGGGTTGGACTGCTGTGGCCTGTTGTGGGGTTGTGAACCACTGACGGATAAAGTCTGCCCGTCGTTTCTAGGTCCTGCTCTCAACACACAGTACTCAATACACTCTGTTCTTCCTTTGTCATAAGAATAAAGCTGATGTAAACAAACACAAACACGATGACTGGTCAGCAGCCGTAGCTCTGGTACAATGGTGTTGTCCTGCTCTTGGAAGTAGGTCCTACTTATGTATTGGAAATCTTAATACTATGTCACTGTAAATGAAACTTTAAGATCTTCTGATGTATTAACAGCCATCAACGTTTTTCTTAATCATACTTTAGCTAAGTAATTTTTATTTGCCGTAGAGCCAAGTTAAGGGATTTGATGCGAGAAATTACAAGACACTGTGTAAGTAGGCTGTTTAAGTTTTCTTACCGGTAACGCCACCTCTGTATGAAAATCACTGGCTGTGCTGTGTGCAGTCTGTGGCTGCTTTGCATTGTTGTAATACTCGCCATTGTAGTGTTAGGCAGCTGGCTGCGAACAGCGCGTAGCGTTGCGCAGTTGGAGGTGAGCCGCCAGCAGTGGTGGATGTGGGGAGAGAAATGGCGGAGTTTTGTAATTTGTCATGAACTGCTATATATATTATGACTATTAAGGTAAATACATTGTTTGTTCTCTATTAATATCTTTCATTTGCTAACTATCCGTATCAGTAGTTAGTGCCTTCCGTAGTTTGAATCTTTTATTTAGCTGGCAGTAGTGGCGCTCGCTGTATTGCAGTAGTTCGAGTAATGAAGATTTTTGTGAAGTAAGTGATTTCTGAAAGGTATAGTTTAATGTTAGTCAGGGCCATTCTTTTGCAGGGATTTTTGAAAGTCAGACTGCGTTGCGCTAAAAATATTGTGTGTCAGGTTAAGCACAGTCGTGTATAATTTTTCTAAGGGGACGCTTCAACTGAAGCTGCCAAACGTACTATAACTAAGGCAAGAAGCTTTTTGACACGTCACTGCCGAAAGATGGCGAAATGCAGAACAGCACGTCATAAAATGGGACGAGGAAATGTGGATGTTTTCGTGGCTTGGGTTTTTTCGCTGGTCCCCTCGTTATCAACGTAGCATTACTGATATTCCTCAAAGTCAGATATGGAAGGAGTTCGGAGATACCAGACGATTGACTGTAATGCCTTCAGTGGCTTCAATATTTCAGTACATGAGAAATCAGAAGTGTGCTTTTACGCAGCACGTATCTCACACAGAGAAATTACCCTAATTAAAATCAAGTATTTTTATCACTCTTGTTTTTAATTACAGAACTGTGTTAGCTAAGATGAAGAGCATATTATACTTTCCATTCGGTCAAGCGTATCGCCTGAGTTTTACCGTTTATTATTTCCTTCTGTTTAAAAATTAAATGACACCCAAAGCCATACTGTTCTCTGCTCGCTATGTTGTTCTCTACTCGTCTCTCTTTACGTCTTTACTGCAGCCGTTCACACCACTACGTGTTAGTTGAATCACTTTCATGACGAGTGCTGTGCATGTTAAATGAGCGGGCCGGCGCTGTTCGGTTGAAATTGCTACTCCGTTTGTAATATGACTATCCGCGTCGTGTTAATTCGCTTGAGAGTTTCAATGTGAAATAATCGACGTCGCATAGTGGCATG
Source organism: Schistocerca piceifrons (assembly GCF_021461385.2). NCBI lineage: Eukaryota > Metazoa > Arthropoda > Insecta > Orthoptera > Acrididae > Schistocerca > Schistocerca piceifrons. Next base: position 672,147,679 of record NC_060139.1, read on the forward strand.
CGAAATCTGAATTAATTATACATATTTCAAAGTATTTGCTAAAGTCGTGCTTTCGATAGTAAATCGTGATGACCGTACCGTTTGTGATTTCTTAACAATACTTGTTCTATATAGTACCCGTCATTATCTGCTTCCAGAAATTATCAATCATTGGATTATACAGTCTAAGGCGCTGCAGTCATGGACTGTGCGGCTGGTCCCGGCGGAGGTTCGAGTCCTCTCTCGGGCATGGATGTGTGTGTTTGTTTTTAGGATAATTTAGGTTAAGTAGCGTGTAAGCTTAGGGACTGATGACCTTAGCAGTTAAGCCCCATAAGATTTCACACACATTTGAACATTTTTTTATTGTTATATCTATCTCTTAATGGAGTTGAGACGGGCAGCAGGATCGTCTTAATACAGCACGCACCCAGTGGTCATGTTATACCTTCAGGAGAGTAAACACACTTAACATGGAATTAAAATTTATAAGAGTTTTCGTGTGATGCTTTGTGTGAGTTCGGACTCACACATGACCCAAGTAAGTATACAGGAAACATGTCATTGCTCATTCCTAGTAGATATACTCTCAGTGTTATCATTCCGTTTAGGAGAGTAAAGTGTGCCTAACGGGGCATTGAAATTGATAATACGAGTATTTTCGAATTATGATACACGTGAGATTCTGTTCCAAAACGTGTGCCCCAGCAGCGCAACGGAAACAATCCCTTGTTCATTCCTTTCAGTACTGCACCCTGTATCACTGTTTACTATTACATTCAGGAGAGTAAATGTGCGTGACGCGGAACTGATACTGATAATTTATATCGAGTCATGCCTTGTGTGAAGTTCATGCTCGAACCTGCGTCCGAAGTACTACAAAGAAGTCACACCTTTGCTGTTAACTGTAAATTCGCTACTATTTTTTAATATTTCCTTCAGACGGAGTAACTGAGCAGACGCAAAATTAAGATCGATAATACTTTTCGAATGAGGAACTTCCGAGGTTGGTTGTTTACATTGGTGACAAGTATCTAGAATACTGCTTCGACATATGTTTCCCAAAGATTCTGATTTTTCTACACAATAGTAGTAGCTAACTTGAAGCTTTCATCGGTGGTTGGAAATTCTCCACAACCTACTTTATTGCACGTAAGTACGAGTGAATGATTCTTGGTTGGTTAGAACCGTTTATCAAGTCTGGTGCGATATTTCTAAAATGCTCAAAGCTCATAGAATAACTGATAGTGCTCCTAGTATTTGTTATTACTACTGTTAGTGGGGACTCAATTATTTTATAATGGTGAAGCACTGTGAGTGCCAAATAATAAATCATTTAAGATAATAAATCTTGCATGAGAATTATTAGCAATATATGCCAATTGAATCTAGTATCCTGAGCCGGCCGCGGTGGCCGTGCGGTTCTAGGCGCTACAGTCCGGAACCGCGGGACTAATACGGTCGCAGGTTCGAATCCTGCCTCGGGCATCGATGTGTGTGATGTCCTTAGGTTAGTTAGGTTTAAGTAGTTCTAAGTTCTAGGGGACTGATGACCTAAGTTGTTAAGTCCCATAGTGCTCAGAGCCATTTTCTAGTATCCTGAACCAATCCCACACTGATGTATGTTACATAGTCGTAGCCTCTCAGTGGCAAGAGACGAGAATTGGCTCGGAATGATGTTGGCGACAATGTTATCGCATGGAGAACTTTATAACTGCCCCAGGGTAGACGTGGTGGTGTATAAGTCGCTATGCACTGACGCCATTAAAATCAGTAGTCATTATTTGACGAAAAAAACTGTAGGGGTTCCTATTTTAAAGCTGTTGCACACCCCAGCCGATATTTGCTTCACTTGAATTTCCTACCTGCCGTTTGCCTTCAATAATAATTCCACAGGACTAGGACTTTTCACTTTTCATATCCTGCAAGGACCTTTCACTTGTCTGCCCTGCGTAGGATGAGAGAGTACAACTTCAACCACCCACCGATAGCAATAGAACCAATTTTTGAATTGTGATACGCCAGTATGAACGAAAAACGGCTTCCGCCAGATTCACCTGTTGGGAGCAATGGATCTGATAAGACATTCCGAACGTGGTCGAAGTACTGTTTCGTCTTCGATGAAGCTCAGTTTGTGCACCTGCTGAACTGTTAACTCTCTTCACCCATCGCCAAACAGTACTTCAGTCACCGAGCGAGGTGGCGCAGTGGTTAGCACACTGGACTCGCATACGGGAGGACGACGGTTCAATCCCGCGTCCGGCCATCCAGATTTAGGTTTTCCGCGATTTCCCTAAATCGCTCCAGCCAAATTCCGGTATGGTTCCTTTGAAAGGGCACGGCCGACTTTCTTCCCCGTCCTTCCCTAATCCAATGGGACCGATGACCTCGCTGTTTGGTCTCTTCCCCCAAACAACCCAACCAAGTACTTCTGTCAATTGCATCAAAACATAAACTCATAAGCCATGACATTATGAGCACCGACCTGCTATCGAAATAAACCCGACTCGGTGATAGCAGCTTCAAACGTACGATGCATCAGTATCAGTGGGCGCTCTGTCCGTGAGTAGAATGGGGAAGGCGCGCAATCTGCCTGAGTATGACCGAGGGCAGGTTATGATGGCCCGGAGGATCGTCACGAGCATTCCGGAACTCCACGTTTTGTCAGGTGTTCGAGGAGTGCTGTGGTGAGGATCTTCAGCACGTGGCGATGTCAAGGTGAAGTCACGCCCAGACGTCGTGGTGTTGGGCTGCCACCCCTCGCTTCAGATATCGGACGTCATAGATTCGGCATCCTGGTAAAACTGGACAGGTGGAGCGAACATCAGTCTTTAATGCTGGGCAGAGTACAAGTGTGTCCGAACACACAGTGCACCGAACACTCCTAAAGATGAGCTTCCGCAGCCGTCGACCCATGCATGTGCCGATGTTAACACTATGACATCGGCAACTACTACTGAAATGGGTCCGTGACCACCCGCACTGGAATTTTATGGCAGTACCAGAGCGTTGCGTGGAATGACGAATCCCGATACCCTCTTCATCATTCCGATGGGAAGACGCGAGTCGATCGTCTACCAGCGGAACAGCTCCTTGACACCTGTACTGCGGTACGGAGACAAGCTGACAGCGGTTCAATTATGCTGTGGAAAACATTCGCGTGGGTGTTCGTGGGTCCAGTGCAGCTCGTGCAAGGCACCATAGCAACCAAGGAATGTCGTACACTGTTTGCAGACCACGTACACCCATTCATATCGATCGTGTTTCCCGACGATAGTAGCATATTTGAAAAAGATAATGCTTTGTCACAAGGCCAGAAGTGTGATGGACCTGTTCGATGAACACAATGGTGAGTTCCAATTGATGCCTTGGCCTCCACACTCGCGAGATCTGAACCTCACCAAACACACCTGGACTGTGTGGTTCGTCCCGGTGGATGTTCGAGTCCTCTCTCGGGCATGGGTGTGTGTCTTTGTCCTTAGGATAATTTAAGTTAAATAGTGTGTAAGCTTAGGGACTGATGACCGTAGCAGTTAAGTCCAATATGATTTCACACACATTTGAACATTTGAACAAACACACCTGGGATGTCGTTGAAAGTGGCGTTAAACCTCATCGTACTCCTCCCCCGAATTTACGAGAATTAGGTGGCTTGTGTTTGCAGATGTGGTGTCATCTCCCTCCAGCGACCTTCACAAGGCCTCATTGCTTCCTTGCCACGACGCGTCACTGCTGCTATTTGTACCAAAGACAGACACACCTGCTATTACTTAGCTGGCCATAATGTTCTGGCTGATAAGTGTATAAGTAGACAAATGTTTATCAGTATTCACCACGATTTATTTACCCGCAACTAGGAATTCCACTGAAACAAAGAGTGTGTTGTGTAGAAGCTAGTTTGTGGTTCACTACGACTGTATCATTAGTCGGAATTACTGAAGAAACATCAAATTCGAAGCATCTGAAAGGACGTTCGTGCATTAGTTTGCATCTTGTCGCAGCTGGACTTTATTGCTGTTCGTTCTTTTGAAAAATTTCTTCTCAACTTTCGTTTACTGTATTTAAGTGTTCGCTTATTATTTCTGCTCCTGTCCAGTTTACTGTATAGCTGCTGTACCATTCTGTAGCCCACCTCTCCGTACCGTTGTGTACGGAACAGTACACAGCACGTGCCTTCTTGGAGGTGAGTGAAATTGTAACCTGCTGAATTCAACAAAGATATTGATTCTGATATCAACCATCTGTGGCAGGGGAACAAAAATTTGATAAATAATCTTCATAGTGTTTATGCTCTAAGAATCAAATTACGTATTATAAGGAGTCAGTTTGTAGGCGTAGCGACATGCTAGTGCGGTTAGGAATCTATAAGTATGCTCCTTCGTGGAACGAATGTTAACATTAAGATAGCACACCCCCAGCCACGAGGGAGAACCGATAGAGGTACTCAAAGTATCCTCCGCCACACACCGTCAGGTGGATTGCGGAGTATGGATGTAGATGCAGATCAACGAAGTGTTCATCTATCTGGCGTAACTGCCATAAGAACGGTATGGAAAGGTGTGGAGAAAAAAATATACCATTCAGTACCGCCCAAGTTAGACCCCTTAATCTCCACATAGCTGCAAACATATTACAGTTCTGCGCAATTTATTAGCGACATATGAAAATTTGTGGCGAACCAGGACTCGAAACCAGACTTCCTGCTTTACACAAGCGGTTGCCTTTAACCACTTCGACTATGCGAGAGCGCCTCCTGAACCGACCCAAATCCCCACATATCTGTGTGGTCAGATTCTGCACTCGCATGGACTTCTGAAGGACACTGCGTAGTACGCCACACAATAAAGACGTTGCTAAACAGTATAACATTGAAGTTAGTTAAGTAGATAACTTCCATTGTTTATTACATGCACAACATTCTAGTTTTACGTTGTGACAAAACTCCAAAATCCAAATACCTTCAAAAGCATTACACTTTCCTCAAAACAATGAGTGAAGCCTACACCATTTAAAGGGTGACAGTTATTGAAATATATATAAAACAAATTCATCATAACTTCTTAACGCTTTGTGTTAGGAAATTCAAGCAGGGCATGACGGGAATTAGTTTGCGCTTGCGCGATTTGGTTTAGAGAAGGAAGCCCACTTTCATTTGGAATAAGCAAAATTGGTGCATTTGGGGGGACTGAGAATCCGCATTTCGTCATCGAGAAGTCTCTTCACCATCAACGGGTGACTGTGTGGTGTGCAATGCCCAGCCACGGAATAATCGGTGCGATATTCCTTGATGGCACGGTGGCTACCAAACGGTACGTGAATGTTTTGGAAGATGATTTCATCTCCTTTAATCAAAGTGATCCTGATTTAGACAAGATGTGGTTCATGCAAGACGGAGTTCGACCCCATTGAAGCAGGAGAATGATGTTCTGGAGGTGTCCTTTAAGGGTCCGCATTCTGGATCTTGCTACGAAGAGGCCACTGGCATGGGCCTCTATTGGCCGCCATATTCTCCGGATCCGAAGATATGGGACTGCTTTTTGTGGGGATATGTTAAGGACTAGGTGTACAGCAATAAACCCAGAACCATTACTGAGCTGAAAATGGTCATCGACAGCCTTGATGTTCCGACACTTCAGCGGGTCACGCAGAATTTCGCTATTCATCTGTGCCAGATCATCGCCAATGATAGCAGGCATATCGAACATGTCATACTCCAAATTCGAATATCTATACTGACGTTTACATATTGAATGAGGTGTGTGCCCGACGCAGTTTGTAACTAATTTATGTTATTTTTTCATATAGTTCAATAATTTCACACCGTATATTACGACCACGGCATACATTTCGCTCATAGTTTGTAGTTGAAGTACAGATGCAATACCGCCACTGAGAACACCCACGAAAAAATCGAATTTTGTATAATTTACCGTTTACAGCACTGTATACATGTGTAAAAATGACCTAATTACCTAATAAAGTTTTAATTTTATGTCCCTTTTTTGCATCAGTATGTGGTGCTGTCCAGAGCGGCAATAAAGTGTTTCTATTGCAATTCACGGGAACTGACAGTTATTTCAGAACAGAATTGAATCTACAACCATAAAATAGCTGCATTTACAAAACAGATCGATATAAATGAATAATGGGAATGTTTGTCTCATAGGAACGACTCCAAGAGCACAAACTGGCCAAAGTAGCAAATACGATACATATTTTCAAATTTATGCTCTCTCTGCCACTGTCAGTTTCACAGCAGTCTCTCTCGATGTACGGCGTGTCGTGATATAAAGTACTTAAATTTCTAAAATAACTTCCAGTAGTGTTGAGTAGCCTTCCTCAGAAGGTATATCTGGAGATTATGGTTTAAGTCGCGAGGAATGAAAACAACATAGTAAATTTTCTCTTATATTTCTGCGTAGACTTCCTTGTAGCTATTTAATTGAACATCACCGACTCATATTGTTACTTTCACATTTCGCATATCACAAATGGTTGCACGACTTCTAAATATGCTTAACCTGAGAAATGTTTATAGATCTAACGGAAAATTATACATTCATCCTAACATTTTGTGCTTGTAAACAAACTCTAGGAAAAATGAGCCACAGTAGTATAAAATATAAAACATTAAAATATCCAGCGTATCAGCCGTACGTCTGAATCAAGGAAATGGCAGTTTTACAACGTACGTCGTTGGCAGCAGACTGTGAATTTATTGTGTAAAGTACGAAAAAATACGGTGGAATTCCAAATTTAGTGTGCATGACGAATTTAAAACAGGCTGGTTATTGAAACAGATTTAATTGGAGATATCTACGCTGTCAGTTAGCCTAAATGAAATACGCACATGCCAGGATAGTTTTATATTGGTAACTGGATTGAACAGATATAACTGATATTATTTCCCGCAGTGTAATAATCGGTGAGACTACATTGTATTTAGTCGCGCAGGAATTTCAATTAATTTGTTCCCGATATTGGTCTTCAGCATACGCTTACAGTGCACATCGCAGTGCAACGTGCAGTATGAACGGAGGAAAACGTTTGGAAGTCCCGCTGACAGTGCAGGCTTCTGTCGCTCTCAAAAATTTATCTTTAGGTATGGGTGGAGACGACTGAGTGTCTTTACATATCGATGTTTGCACTATATATGTAAATCTTGATAAAGGAAGTTTCTGATCAAATATCGAATTTAAACCTACGAGTTTGATCTTTAAAATATTCATATTCGTGAAGAGCGGTATTCATATCTTCGCTCTCCATTCAGATTTAGTTTATGCTATCTGTGCTTTCCCAAAAACTCTTAAGGAAAACTCAATGTTGCTTCAGTTGAGTATATCGTCAGCAGCCATCTTTCCCACCCTTACCCAAAGTGATTGTGCTACATCTTTCTACCGCTTAGCAATATTCGTATGTCGGCCCTAACTGACAAGGACTTTTACCAAAATGAAAGTGATTTAGTTTTAAGGACCTCTAATAATTGCATTTGAGTGAACTAGTGTTGTAATTAGACCAACTAGATACGAAGAAGGAAAAATATCAATACATTACAGTGAGAAGCTGTTGTTTCTCCAGTCTCTAAATTATACCTCCTGAATGTACATTTGTTGTATTTTTATCTTTCACAAGTTACGTAGAAACAGAATTGATTTTTTTGTGTATGGAAATGTAGGTTAAAAAATAAAATACGGGTTATTATCGATCGTGTTTTAAATCAGGCTGGGCAACTAGAATAAAGCACTGTTTTTGTCACCAAATGCATTTCTTTTTATTGATATAAAGCGTCATCAGTGTGGGTGTGCTGTGTATTATTTCTGCTTGCACATTTTTTGGGGTAGTCCCTTGTTTGCGATTGCTGTTCTTTGCCTTATTCCACATAGCTTTACAGCGCTATACATTTCTTGATGCGAAAAACGACCCAATGTAGCTCCGTTACTGTTTGTACACTTCTGATTAAACGCCTTTCTGCCACGAGTTCTCAAACAAACTGAAAAACAAAAATAGATTCTTGTCTCAGTTAATTTCTTCTATTTCCCAATAGAATTTTTATGTTTTAACAAATAAGATAAGAGAATGAAATCTCGTCACGTACTTACTTTCTTACACTTTACTTCGCAAATTCTTAAGTCACTGGGGGAAAAATCCAAAGGACTCTTCAGAATAGTGTGTTTAGTTCATGAGACTGGAGAGATACCGTCAGACTTCTGGAAAAAAGTATCATTCAGACGATCCCTAGGATAAAAGGGCACATAAATGCAAGTAGTGTTGCACAATGATCTTAACGTCTCACGCGCCAAAGTTGTTGAGAAGAGTAACACACAGAAGAATGCAAAATAAAACCGAGGAGCTGTTAGATGACGATCAGTTTGGCTTTAGAAAGCATAAAGGCAGCATATAATTCTGACACTGCGATGCGTTATGGAAGCAAGGCTTAAGAAAAACCGAGACACGTTCATAGGATTTGTCGCCGTAGAAAAGGCTATCCAAAAAGAACTCGAAAATGTTAAATCGTACATGATTTTAGAAATTCTGAGAAAATTAGTAGTAAACTGTAGGGAAAGACGGGTAATATACAGTTCGTACAAGAAGCAAGAGGAAACAAAAATGCTGGAAACGCTCGGATTAAAAAGGGTTTATGACAGGGATACAATCTTTTGCCCTATTGATCAGTCTGTAGATCAAAGAAGCAATGACAGAATGAAGGAGGTTGAAGATTGTGATTGAAATGCTGGATAGAAGGATATGAATGATAAGATTCGTTTACGGCATTGGTATGCTCAGTGAAGGTGAAGAAGAATTACAGAAATTGTTGAATGGAATGATCAGTCTAATGGCTACAGAATATGGATTGTGACGGAACCGAAGAGTGACGTAAATAATGTGGAGCGGAAGAAATGGGATTCGCAAAAACTTATCAAAAATAGTGACCAAGAAACAGACGAAGGGAAAGAATTCTCTTGCATTGGGAGCGAAATAACATACGACGAACGAAGCTAGAAGGGCCACACACCGTTGGGTGGCTTGCGGAGTATCAATGTAGATGTAGATGTAGATGTAGATGTAGGGCATAAAAGCAGCCTAGCACAGGGAAAGAGTGCATTTCTGGCTGAAAGTCGTATCAAATGTTGGAAGTAATGTGACGAAGTAATTTCTGATAACGCACGGTTGAAACACGGCATTATATGGTAATGAACCATGGACTGCGGAAATACCGAAAACGATAAGAATCGGAGCATCTGGGATGTGGTTGAAAATTTGGTGTGTTGAAAATCAGGTGTACTGATAAGCTAAGGAATGTGGAGAAGAATCAAAGAATGAAGAAACATATTGAAAACAAAAGGAGACGTGAAGGGTTATATGATATTTGTTAAGACATTGGGGAATAACTTCCATGGTACTAAAGGGAACTGTGGAGGGTAAAAACTGCAGAGGAATACAGAGATTGAAATATTTTCAGCACCTAATTTGGGAAGTGGCGTGCAAGTCCAACTCTGAGATGAAGAGGATGGCACAAGAGAGAAATTCGTCGCTGACAGCGTAAAACCAGTCAAAAGACCGATAACTTAGAAATATAAAATGTGAACTATGGACAATTGGCGATTTATTGCCAGTGAGTTGTTTGACTGTTGTCGTGAATCAGGAAAAACTCGCATGATGTTGATAGAGCCGGGTGAAGGCTTTGATTTTACTACCAACGGGTGCAACATCGTTCTACGTGATTTATCGTGAAAGACCCTATCAAAACACCGTGTCCCATTACTAGTCTCAATCTTGACTGAGGAGTTCTTGTCACATATAGCCAGTCCTGAAACATCACAAATCGATCATCCAAATGTACCCGCATCACATGTCGTCGGGCACGCCAATTACACAAATTCTGCCCCTCTTTCCTATCTTCTGTAATCAGTGACGATGATCACGATAGTTCGCTTTTGTCGGCAGACAAAACGTTTGTTTGAATTTGTACTCGTATTACACTTTCTTTGCTTATGGAAAAAAAGTTTAACAGCAAAATTTACCTATTACCCGTAATTTCTCATTGTTCTGTCCCTCCCGAATGTAAAACACACACACACACACACACACACACACACACACACACAAAAGGCTATATCAGAGGTCCACGCACTTCATCAACTTCTATATGGATGTCTCTTTGCATCTAGTTCCACATTTATATCTACATCTGCAGCCAAAAGCCACCTTATGGCGTGAGACGGGGCGGTCAGTGGGTCTATGATTAAACATATGGTTGTCACATTGAGCAACGATTGTAACATGGAACGTAAACATGGTACGCAATTAACAAATGCTACTCTCTCAAGTAGAAATCAAATTGTGTATCTTTCAGCGGTTTATTCCTTCTCTTCCGTATTTCCTTACAAATGTTTCCACAAAATCTCATTGCCCTACGATCACTCGTTTTTCATGGAGGTCCTCACTAGCAGCTAAAATCTTAACCATAATCACTATGTACTTTGTACACCACTGCATTTTCCCTTATTTCCTGTTTCAGTCGAGAATGGTGCGTGGGATGTTGGTCTTTCAGTTCCTGTATAGGGTGTGGCTTTGTTTCATAGACCTTTCTCTCCAAATGTCCCCGCAGGATAAGTTCACATGTTGTGCGACAAAGCTAAAGTGATTAAAATATTCTCGTACCGCTACTTCCACGTATTTAATGGACATGGCTGCTTCCAGTAATTGCTATACAATCGTGTTATCTTTCTGCCATTTACGTGCAGCACGTCACATCTATTGACGCTGATCGTCAACTGCCAGGCATCGATCCTCTGCATGTCTTCCGGCATCTCGCTATAATTTTCGGCGTTTTTCCTTCTCTGTTATGCAACAACATCACCAGCAAACAGCCTCGTGGAAATTCAAACGTTATTCTCTAGGTCTGTTACATATACTGTGAAGAGCAATAGTCCAATAACACAGGTCTGTGACATAGAAGTTGTTCCACATTGATTTTTATAGTGTTTTCGACGCTGATTTCTGGAAAAATAGTGAAAAATTCCATCACGTACAGTTATTTCACAAACTGCTAGTCTATTTTTAGCTTTTTTCGATGTTTCAGCATCCTATTGAGTTTGAATTTTGGTTCTTAGGATCTTCATAAACTGCTATTTAGCCCTTTTATACTAGATACAAGTAAAATAAAGAGTAATTAGTAGAAACCAGCAGTGTTTTCATGTCAGTGCCTGTCTGTCGCGCTGCCTCTTCCTCCGCCATCACCAAGCAGTGAGCTTCTGCTGTTGTCCTTCAGTTCACAGTACCTCTTCATTCCGTGCTGTTCACGTGTTATTGTTACTAGTTCTTTAAAGTAGTGACCGTTTTCTTGTGTTGCGAAGTTGTTTTATGACAATGGACAATGGCTACCAGAGGATGTATAAACTCGCCAGATTGCTTCTGCTTGTGGTAACTATACCGTTGAAAAGCAACAAATAAACATTCCCGAATTTGTTGAAAAAGTATATTTCGCCTATTTTGGTATAAAGTTAGGCAATCAAGATAAGCCTTGGGCTCCACAGAAAGATTGTTCAGTGTGTGTTGAAGATCTGAGGCAATAGTTTCAACGTTAAAATGCAGTCCTTACGTTTTGGAATACCAATGTTTAGGAGGGAGCCCAAAAGTCATAGTGATGACTGCTATTTTGCACTTGCCACGTACGAGGTTTCAATTTGAATAACAAACAGGATATTTCTTACGCTAACATTCAATCAGCCATTCGCCCTGTTCCTCATGGACCTCAAGTACCAATACCCTTTCTTCCAGATTCTTTGGATGATACAGATGATCACGAGCCATTGGCTCAGCAAGTTGACAGTCAAGAAGACAGAGATTGCTACGATCCTGGCACAACCGATCCCATTCTATTCTCACAATCAGAACTAAACGATTTTGTTAGAGGCCTAGGCTTTTCTAAAGAATCGGCAGAGGTTTTAGGACCTAGATTGAAAGATAAACATATGTTTGCTCCGGGTACATCCTTTTCTTGGTATCGATTGAGAGTAAAGGAGTTTGTACCTTTCTCCTCTCAAGAAGGTGATCTGATATTTTGCAGTTATGTTCCTGGACTTACGACACATTTCAAAATAGAATATGCTCCTGATGAGTGGACACTTTTTATTGATTCTTCAAAAAGAAGCCTTAAAGTAGTACTTCTACACAATGGCAATAAGTATGCTTCTATACCAGTTGGACACTCGGTTCACTTAAAAAATGTTACAAAAACCTTGAACTGGTTTTAAGCAAACTCTGCTATTCAGACCACAAATGGACACTATGTGGTGATTTAAAAGTGATTTCAATGATGCTTGGTCAACAAAGTGGCTATACGAAGTTCCCTTGCTCTCTCTGTGAATGCGACGGTACAGACAGAAAGCTACACTACATAAAAGAAGCCTGGCCCTTGAGGAAACCCTTAAAGGTAAGTGTTAAAAATATTGAGAGGAAAAGCCTTGTACATCCCAAAAAGGGGTTACTTCCACCACTTCATAGTAAGTTGGGGCTGATGAAACAATTTCTTAAAGCATTGCCAAAAGAAGGGGAATGTTTCAGATATCTTTGTGGACAGTTTCCTGGTTAATCCGAGGTGAAGCTAAAGGAAGGAATGTTTGTCGCACCAGACATTAGAAAATTAATGACAGATCCCAACTTTGTGGACAAAATGGAAACAAATAAAAGGCAGCCTGGGCACCTTTTAAATTAGCTGTTACCGGTTTCCTAGGAAACAAAAGAGTTCCGAGCTACAAGACAGTCGTCACAGACATGCTCGACAGCTTTAAGAATCTGGGCTGTAACATGAGCATTAAAGTCCGTTTTCTCCACTCGCATCTTGACTACTTTCCCGCAAATCTTGGTGATGGTAGTGAAGAGCAGGGTGAAATATTCCACGAAGACATCAAAGAAATGAAGATATCAAGGAAGATGTAACGTCAATATGATAGCGGACTGCTGCTGGATGGTAAAAAGAGATGATGCTCAACGAGTTCACAGCCGGAAAAGCAATAAAAGAAGCTTCGACAGAAAGCGAAAGCATTATTATAAGGACTTATGGGCTTAAAGAAAAATGGAAGTGTACTGGAAATGTAGTTTAGAACATGATTCATAAATAAAATAAAATTTTATAACGTTGGAAAAATGTGATAAATTGCTAAGATTTTGTTATTATACCCAAAATTACTCCCTCTTTGCGAGAAAACCTGACGTAATAGAAAAAATGGACTGCATTTTTGAAATGAGTTCTGAAAAGTACATAAAAGTCAGTTATGAAATTTCAAACAACTTTAAGAAATATTTGTTTGCCGACCTGTGTAATGTGAGCTTGGGATACACTCGAAGTTTACGTCTGAAGAATTTTCTCCACTAAGTACGACATGTTGTGTTCTATTTGCTAGGAAATCTTCAGTCGGATCACAAAGCTCGTCAGGTATTCCATAAGCTATTAATTTGTTTATTAGGTGACAGTGTGGAACTGTATCGAATGCAAATTGTATATTATAAGAGAATCTAACAATCGTGTAAACGTTTCTCGAAATAACGATTGTTTTGCTCACTCTAAGGCTCCATCATTGTACGGTTCATTTAAGGCGGGTATGTACCTGCACTACTGACTCTGTCACGGAAAACATTTTGAAGAAGAGTCCACGTTGTAGTTTTACATATTTACTTCTTTACACTGATGAGCCAAAACATTATGATGAGTGCCTACCGCGGGGTTGTATGGCGTCTGGTGGCGCCGAAGGCACGTGACGCGGTAAGAGATATATATGGGAGGAGCAGAGACGAAGGGGAATCATTCTAGCGTCCATATGTGGCGCAAATGCGGAAATCCTCCGACTTAAGAGAGTTTGACGTAAACCAGATTGTTGTGGCCCAGTGCCTGGAAGCGAGAATCAACGAAACGGCTAAGCTGGTCAGCTGTTCGTGAGCTCCTCTCGTGAGGGTCTATGCAAAGTGGGTGAAGAATGCTGAAACCACGAGTAGGCGACAAGGAGTTGGACGTCCACACCTCATCAGAGAACATAGGGATAAGAGGCTAGCCCGCTCTCTAAAGCACGCTAGGTGGCGATCTGTGACAGATCTGACGGCAGAGTACATTGCTGGTACAGGCGCAAGTCTTTTGGACCATACCGTTCAGCACACAATGTGGAACATGGCATGTCACTGCAGAGGACCCCTACGTGTCCCCATGTTGACCCAACACCATCCTTAATTATGATTATAGTGGGCACAGGATTATCGCAATTGGACCGCGGATCAGTGGAATCGTGTCACCTGGTCGGATGGACCCCAATTATTGTTAAACCAGGTCGACGGTCGTGTCCAGCTAAGCCATCATCCAGACGAATGGCTGCTCGAAACATGCAGCGGACACAGACGCAGGCCTGCTGGAGCAGCATTACGTTATGGGGGACATTCACCTGGGCTTGCATGGGACCTGCGGTAGTAATCGAAGGCGCCATGCCACCTGTACACTACACGAAAATTATTATGGACCACTTGTAACCCCTTATGCTTCATGTCTTCCTGAACAGCCATGGCATCTTCCAGCAGGTTAAATTTCCGTGTCACAAGGCCAGAATCGTACAGCAATGCTCTGAGGAGCATGGTAGTGAACTCACACTGATGTCTTGGCCGTCAAATTCGGCTTACCTGAAACCGATGAAACGCAACTGAGACGGGCCCTATAGTGTCCCTGTGAAATATTCAAGCCGATATATTTGAAGTAAATAATAAAAGGACTCTGAATAATATTATATGGACATTAACGACAAATTATGAAGACGTATTAAATTAACTTCAAAGAAAGACTATTTCGATTGCAATGTAATAAAAACATTATTTATATTAGATGAGATTGTAGTGCATAACGTTTTCGAAACTAACATTATTATCTTTGTCATTATATATAAGAGAAAAAAGATATTTAAAATCACTTCGAGTCATATCATTTCTTTTGCTGTATGTAAGGTACGCTTGCAATTGTAAAGCGGTAGCTTTTGTTCTATTTGTTCTCGTACGTGGCGCATAATTCAAGTGTGTATTCCGTGCTTAGTGGAAATACATTTACAGAAAGTGAGTGCATTTTGTTACTTAAAGAACTCATGCAAACAATTCTTCCTGAATTAATAATTGCAAGAAGTTATTTAGCATTTTTTTTCAGTCTCTGCGAAGCGAGCAGTGGTGATCTTGGACTGGCAACAACTGGCCGCCATTATCCGGCGTATTTAAATTTATTTTTCTGTGTACCATATCACCACAGACGGAGCAGAAATAATCATTTCAAGTTATTCAATTAACTGAAGTGCAAAGCTTCCCTAATTTTATTTCGTCAAAAAATGCATACTTTCAAAGATACGATTTATTCTAGGTCAGTGAACTTAGCCTGCATTACATTTCACCGAAAGCATTTGAAATAATTTGTAGGGAGCCTGGCGCTCATTTGAAACATAATTTAATATTTATCTTTGGCCACTTACAAATCAATATATGTATATATATATTTCTTATATTATCCCTTTCTTGTGTTTCACTTCATAATAACAATAATTAATAACCACAGAAAGGATGGGATAATATAGCCCACGAACCAACCTCCCATGAATTATGGGAAGGGTGTGACCTGTGAGTAGGCATCTGGTGCCACAAACCTCTGGAAACCTGCCAAGTACTCGTCGTATCCATGGCACGTAGAATCACTGTTAAATTGCGTTCCAAAAGTGGTCCAACACGTTATTAAGTAGGTGGTCATAATGCTTTGGCTCATTAGTGTGTAAATTATCAGTGTCATTCTTTAATTCACGTAAGAGCTAATGTAGATTTCACAACAATTGTGTATAACCTAAATGACCATCGCTGTGGTTTTAGATACAGCAATGTATTCTTAGAACATTCGAAGAAGCGTGATTTTACATTTAGAGATTAATTCTTTTACAGCAAGTCGTCTGTCCCATTTCAGATGGTAGCCCTACCTTTACATACGTACTCTGTAAATTACTGCAGGATCTGTGTAAGTGGGTGCGTTTCAAAACAACATATAACAAGATTTCGTTCTGTTCCATTGACAGATGAAGCGTAATACGAAAGGTTGAACGGTGATGTCCGATTGCTGATAATTTAATTTTACGTTCTCTGTTTCTGTGAAGACGACCTATGGAGTTCTGAACAATATTTGACGATCCTGGTGGGTAGTTAGTGGTTAGAATTTTATTAGCAACGTTCACGAGGTACTACAATACTAAGTTTCTGTTACACACTGCTACGGGTCAAACAAGACCATTCCTACACGCACGGATCTCCTTTGTGTACGCTTTATGTTTCCTGTTCATACATCAGATATCTGTCTCACACACTTCTAGAGTATCCCGAAATCCTACGTCGCACGAAGACAGCTACAAAAGACGCTGTGGTCAAGATGTTCCATTATCAACGGTTATCTTCATATGACGAATTTTCTCAGTAGTAGAGAACGTTACAAAACAACATATGTACATTAAACTTACAGGTTATTTTCTATCGCTGTAAAAAGTCGGCGATGGATCATACCTACTGACTACTAAAAACCTGAGGTTCAAGTCATACAAGTTTTGGAATCCGGAAAAAAAATTACAATCTTAAAATACATAAGCAAAAGCTGCGCAAAATATCCAGTGTGTGTCAAAAATGTCGCTATAATTGCTTGATCTGGTCAAATTTGAAGTACTTTTAAGAATATATTGCTTACGTCGGTGTACAGTATCACGTAGGCGTTACTCATTTCTTGTATAATTACATAACTGTGACAGTAAGGTTGCTTATTGCAATGATACTATGGATAAATTAAGGCCGTATCGGTTTGTGTTCGAGAAAAGGATAACTGCAGACGAGCTGTAAGAGCCGTGTGGAAGGGAACTGACAGCATTATTATCAGCAGCAAGAGAGAGGGGAGACATTGAAGAAGTCATAGGGATCGCCCAAGTGTCATCTCCAGTACTAGTTTTCATTTATTTTTCAGATACTTCGAAGATCACACTGAAATGTTCTAGAAGGCTTTCAGTAATTATTCCTGTCTGTTTATTATACTTTCGACCCTCTTCTTAATTGGTTTGTAATTTCTGTGTCTGCTGGTGCTGATATGGCTTTACCTTTATGTGTTACTTGCAATATTCCTAGCTAACTTTATATTACCCACTTTACGATGAATGTTACGTTATACGAATGTTTTTCCTTTGTCTGGGACTATCTGTAGCGTCTGTGTTTAACTCTCGTACTGTTTCTCCAAGGCAACGTTTAAATCATGTGGTGCATTTCAATATATAAACAAGTGACTTGTAAAATATTTACGTTCGTGTTATGAAATTGTTCTGGACTTTTCCGTAAGGTTTTAGGGGTAAGCAAAGCAAGGTGTACTTCAGTTTCCTTAAATGATCAGGTGATACTGTCCGACACACTTCTTAAACACAAGAGTGCTGTAAACATTGTATTTTTAACTTCACTCCTCTTGCTAAAGTGATTTAATTTTGAATATTAAATGTACCTTAGTTCAAATTCTTATGATCTATTTATATCCGCCTGAAAGCCGTTAATAGTAACTCTGCCATTTACAGTCTGTAGTTCTTTGTGAACCTCACTTTTCTCTAACATTACACTTGTTAATAGGGATACATATCCGTTAAAAAATGAGAATGACATGACTGTTTAGTTATTACTGCGTTAGTAAGTGTAGGATGTGCGGCAACTCTCATATTTCTGTCGTGAGCCCGCGTCAGTGATTGTCAGATCAGACAACAGTGTAAGCGAATATCACACAATACCGTGGACCTCTTCTCAGGGGCAGGGGAGTGGCAGGCACGTAAAGAATGCATCCTCTTCTCTCTCGCACAGACAGCGGCATGCATGATTTATTAGTCAAATAAATGCCCGCTTCTCCGTATTGACAACCGAGCGTGGCAAAGATCACGAGAGCTCCATCGGATGAGAGGCCGAAATATGAATCCATGAATACAAGAGCAGAGAGATGGGGGGGGGGGGGGGGGCAACTCGCATCCAGCTGCGAGGCGAGCACTTTTGCAGAAGAATGAAAATAAAAGCTGAGTAGGTAGGGATTGGAAGACAGAAACTTTTGTGTACTGATGGTTACGTGTCCCCATGCACAGAGGGTGGAGATTTATCCTGGTTTCTTATTTCTTCTCTTTTGGATATGTGTGTGTGTTTAAGCCACAAAAATACCTGTCCGTTGCAAACCAATGCAGAAAAAGCTCTACGTTTTCCCAGATTTAGCAGACAAAAACTACTGATGTTGCATTTCGCTGGTTTACTTATTATGGTTTTTGCAGTAGTGCATTGCTAACAACATAATCATCCGTCATACTAAATAGTTCTTTTTCATGTTACTTTACTTCTGTGATATTTTCTAAATTTATGTGACTTACGGTGAGAGAGAACTAAATGAGTAATGAATAAAAGAATATCGGAACAACTTTTTCTTGGGAATTATCCAAATTTTAAGTTTTAGAAACTGTTGCATTTCTCGTTTTAGAAGTTGTCACAGTCATTATACAATGTTCTAAACAATTTGAACAACATGTGCACGAGCTCCAGTAAACATTTATGCACATCTGCTATGAAGATCGAACACTATCAGTAGAATTAATAAAAAGTTAAGCAGTTACCGTATCTAAGAAAGGAAATGACAATGATTCATCAAACCATAAAACATTGGCATTACGATGCAATGACACAAAATATTGCCCAACATTGTCAATTCCTGTGTGATGGTGTGGATAGATGTCCGCCTATTATACATTACGACTGCCTTCAACTAGGTAGTCTCTGTCAGTCAGCAGACGAGGTCGGCCTGTACGCTTTTGTGCTGTACGTGTCCCTTCACGTTTCCACTTCACTATCGCATCGGAGACAGTGGACCTAGGGATGTTAAGAAGTTTGGAAATCTCGCGTACAGACGTATGACACAAGTGACAACCAATCACCTGACCACGTCCGAAGTCCGTGAATTCCGCGTAGCGCGCCATTATGTTCTCTCACGGTTTCTAATGACTACTGAGATCGCCGATATGGAATACCTGGCAGTAGGTGGCAGCACAATTCAAATCCGGATACTTTTGATCACGTAGTGTATGCTCGGAAAGCAACTCTCGCCAAATGCTATGTACAATATAGAAAACAGCAACCAGACTCTGGGGGTAGATCGTGGTTTCGTAGTGTCGTTTGTAACATTAGCTGTAGAACTGAAATTTACAATTAAGACATAAGTCTGCGTTAGATATAGTCTAACACCTGAGGCTCCATGTTAATTATTAATTCTATCATAACCTTGCATATCCTCAAGATAGATTGTATGAATTATTGTATATATTATTACGTACTTTCCTTTCTAATAATATTAATTCAAAAACTGTTTATGAAGCCACAATGTACACCTAGACTTTGGTTGTTGTCTTTCAAATTGTGTATGGTATTCGGCATTCACCAATGATGGTCAGGTCCTGCAGAAAGTGCCATCACTTCTTTATCTAAACTGGTCATAGGTTGTGTTCCAAAAATAAACAGCATGAAGACAGAAGTGATGACACTTTCTGCAGGGCCTGACCATCATTTTGCAAGACAATGCTTTGCAAAACAATGACATGGAGACGTTCATGGGGGGACAACTAAAAAAGTCGACATAAAGTTAAAAAACACAGTTGGCGATTCTTAAAACACAAAGAAGACACTGAAGGCACACTCACAGGTTGAAAGTCGGCCATAGTATTAAAAACACTCCAGAAAAAACCACTTGGAGCACACACAATGAAGAATAAATTTGCCAGGTGGGACCTGCCGAGGGAGAGCCTGGAGGGGATGGAAAAGGAGGGGAGAGCAAGGTGCAGCAGGGGAGGGGGCAGGAAGAAAGGGGAGGGGCATTAGCGTGTACACAAAGAGGCAGGAGACTGGTGGGGCAGGAGATGAGGAGGGAAGACAAGGCAAAAGGGAGTGCACAAGAGGGAGGGGGAGTAGGAGGGGAAAGTTGCTCAGGAGAAGGAAGGGGGAGGCCCTAAGGAGGAGCCAGGAGGAAGGTGGGGATAGAGTTGGTAGGAAGGATAGATGTCAGGGCGAAGCTCAGCATCCGGGAGGGGTAGGTGGTGGAAGTTGCGTTGGGAAAGGAGGCGGAGGGTGTGGAGATGGAGAGAGAGTGGTTCACAACGGTAAAGGCGCGGCAGTGGGCTGGGGTTGGAGAGGAAGGGAGGCACCAGGGGTGAGGGGGATTAATGCGGCGGACAGTATGTAGTGTGCGGATGTGTTCAAGGAAAAGGAGAAGATGGGGAGAGACGCTCAGCTTAATATTCAGTCTAGCCTCAAATTCAGTGAACGATAACGACATCAGGGTTGGTTCATGATGGGACCAATTTTAGATATGGTCATTCTGCTGTCTTGAGCTACTGTTGATACTGCCTTGATACTGCTGCTACACTGTCGTTGACACTGAGTGCAGCAGCGCATTTCCTTAAATTTGCGACTGACGAGTGGATCCCCCATTGGTAACTGTTTGTCGCGTCAGGCGGGTAGTCCCTGCAATGTGGTGCCTTCTCTGGACGCAAGCCTCAACTCTTTGCTGCCTGAGTTGCAGCAGCGATGCGCTTTACTGAGCATGGCTGTGTTCAGATATCCCAGAGGACCCAGCAGAAATCACAAACGCATTTCTGCTTCGCAAGTAGAAGATCCCGCCGCATCTAATGAGTGGTGATATAATATTTGAGCCAGAATCAATGCCACAAGAGAAGATTGGTGGAAAAATCCGATAATACTGTATTAACGAGAACTTCTCAGGAAATAAACTCCAGCAGCCAAGAACTTGCTCCATGAAGATCTCTCTTATCGAGTCTCACTTTCCTTGTGATTTTGTCAGCTGGGATCCGCCCTCATTGAATTCAGTGGTCGATATTGGATCCCAAGCAGATTTCATCCTGTCTCAAGCTATGGGTCTATCATGTGTCCCGATTTCAACGATTGTTGAACGTCGACTGCATGTCTGATGCTAAATTCGCATGGAATCTGCGCAGAGCCAGTGGATTCCGGGTTAGTAAATATTCTGAATTGGGATGGGAAAGGTCTCGTAAACTTGGTGCTGATATTGGCGACAATACCCTGCGAAACATCTGTCCCACAAGCATTTGCACAGGTGGACAGTTTCACGACACCGTCCATAGAAATAAGATACAGATGCCGTCTCGCAATTTTGTCAGAAGATTTCTGTCGAAATATGAAGTATTTCCTGCGAGGCCTTCTTAACTACGCGAAAACGTTATGCTAATTCAGATAGCCTGGAAATGCAACGTGAAAATTTTTCTCTTTAGTTTTCCATATCGACACACGTTAAAACCATCAAAGCCTTGCGAAACAGCGCAGTTATTACTCGATATGCGAAGTTCAGCCGTTGTGTCAGATCCAATTTGTGCTTCATTTGTCAAATCTACTTGTTGTAACTGATTCCCTTCAATTTCTATCGTTTAACACGTCTGTAATACTCTCACGTAAATTTTAGCGTACCAATTATCAACTAACTGTGCTCGTGTCACTCGTTCAATATCCGCAGATAATCTAATCTGGTACAGTCCGCTATGCCAGAACGAAATTTTCTCGGACACACCGAAGCGGCGCATTTCGAATGAACTGCTAGTAACTCTTACACTGAATAACAGCTTGTATAACTGTCACCAATTATCGCTTTATGTACGCCATAAGTGTTACCACTCTTTCAGCATCGTCATGGCTGCTTTATTCGTTGTTACATTACAGGATTCTCTCTTTCAGTAAAGTGATGAGAGTTTGTTGTACGAAAACTTTAATTTCTCTTTCTTGTTAGCAAAAGTCTCAATAAGTTCTTGGCCGATTTACTTCAAATTTTAAACGCTACTCTATTAAACATTTGGATGGACATGGACTACAGTGTTTTGTAACAATGTATACATGTTAAAACCGACTTCAAAAAATAAAATGCTATTACTGTGCTCCGCTGTAAAAATGTGCGTTTTTTTTCTTCTGACACAGTCAGTTTTAACCACCATTGTGGAACATTTAAACCACTAGACAAATTGTTTCTCCCTAAGTTGTATACACAACAATATGCTGTTTTGTTCTCTTCCTCACAGATGATTCTCACAGAAAACAGGAAAGTTGTATTCCTGGCTTACTGGCTTATGATTAGAATGCTACTACTTAATCTGAATTTACAGTAAAACTAAACAAGGCTCATGGTGACAGGGGGAGGGGGGGGCGAGGCGAGGAAGCGGAGATAGACGGAAGGATGACTGAAAAGAAATGGGCAGAGAGAGGGGAAAGAAGGATGAGATGGACAGAGACAACGCTGAGAAGGAGATTAGGCTGTGTAAATGATTCCCAAACACATTAGACGCCGTGTGCTTTCTCTTTCTTGCTTTCCCATTTAACCAGGCTGAGCCACAGCAAGGTGGGACCGGGTGTAATTAGTTTGTTTATGTTTTCTGTCTAATTCTGCTAGCATATGGACTCACTCGCTGGATATCTGTCTGTTAATCTGGGGTCTGAGTGACCTGGTATTCCCCAGCTTAGTACTCTTTCCTTGCTGAGACAGAAATTAACTGTTTCCAAAGCTAGTTATAGTTTTTTTCCTATTTTTAAATGTTACCTTCAGTAATACTTGGAATTTTGTGTACTGAATGTAAGTATTGGCCAGCCATTCTGTCTTCTACTAATTTTAAAGTCACATAAATTTGTTCAAAAGTTCTTTGTGGACCTATGCCACTGTATCTCAGACTGCAGTTTAACATGAATTACTACCTGCTACCATTCACTTGAAACTTTGAAACAGCAGCATTCGTTTCAACTTGGTATGGATGCTGGGTACCCAAACCATACAATTGGTTGCAAATACAGGGTGTTCAGAAATTCCCGTTACAAACTTCTGGGACATGTAGAGGGTAGTGAGTACAGAACATTTTTAATAGGATGTCCGGAAACGTATCGTTTCCGTTCTACGAGAGTTTCAGTTCAGATGTGTACCTCGTCAACGTCTGCTTAAGGCAAGAGAAACGTCTCAGAGTTCCCTGTCCTGGTATGCAACAGAGTAGACACGAACACAATGTACTAAGTCAAACGATCCCCAGATGTCACTTATTGTCCGCTTTGCTGCGAGACCGCGTCAATACCTGTGCATCACTGATAGGGGAAACATGGTGCAGTACACGTTTGCGGAATACACAGACATGCTCCTTGTGTATGGCGAAACTGGAGGTAACGGAAGAGCTGTTAGTCGGCTGTATTACGAGCGTTTTCGACACCGTCACATTAGAACGCGCAAATTGTTTGCCTAAGTTACACAATGGCTACGAGAAACGGGCAGGACTATGGTGCTCCATGGCGACGCCGCACTCCCGAATTTGAAGGTGTACTGCGTCGCATTGAAGACAGCCCGTCAACGAGTTCGGGAACAGTTGCGCGTGCAATGGCTGTTAGTCACAGTACCGTCTTGGACGTCCTGAATGAGCAACAATTACATCCGTACACTTACAAAGAGTACACGCTATGGGTCCAGCAGACATTCCACAACGCGTCGACTTCTGCACATGGTTCCTGCACCGTAGCATCGGCGCGCCCCTGTTTCCACGTCGAGTTCTCTTCACAGATGAATGTAGGTTCACAAGGGATTATGTTCTGAATGCTCGAAATAGTCATGTCTGGGCGGACGAAAACTCTCATGTCACAATTGTTCAGGAGTATCAAGACAGGTTTGGAATTAATATGTGGGCAGGTATTCTGGACGGCCATGTAATTGGACCATACCTCCTTCCATCCAAGCTCACGGGTCCCGCATACTGTCTTCCTACGACACGTAATGGACTCGTTCTTGGAATCTGTGCCACCGAATGTCTGTCAGGAAATATGGTTTCAGCCTGATGGAGCACCACCTCACTTTTCACTGGCTGTCTGGAGATATCTCAACAGACGGCCTCGTGGTGGTCCAACCGCGTGGCCGCCACGATCGCCGCATTTAACTCCTATGGACTACTTCTTGTGGGGTCGTATGAAGAACCTAATTTATGAGACACCTCTATGGAGAGAGGAAGATCTGCTGGCACGAGTTCTGGCCGCTGCACAAGACACTGATGAGACACCAGGTGGGATGGAGAGAGTGTACCAGAACATGCTTCGGAGGTACAATGTGTGTAACAACGTTACTGGTCGCCACATCGAGCCGCTGTTGTAATGTAATGGTACGTTGCGGCTGGTGCCGTAGATGCTGGGTTCTAGTTGTTGTCGACTAATGTAAACCATAAGGTGTAAGTTGTAGTGCAAATGCGTAAGTAAAAACGGAATGAGTCAGTATTCTTTTCAAATGGATTGCAACAATTGTACTGGGTCACGCCTAAGTACATTCCTCACGTGGGTGTGGGTGAGATGATCATCTGTATTGAAACTGTCGTAGAGCGGAAACGATAAGTTTCCGGACATGGGTTCATGTTCAAAATGTTAGGTACTCACTACCATCTACACGTCCTAGGAGTTTGTCATGGGAATTTCCGACCACCCTGTATACTTCATAACTTGTTATCTCTACTGGTAAGATACTTATCACATGTCTCTCACATGGACGTAATCTAACTCTTGTCATGATATTAAAAGAGTCAAAGCGCTGTTGTGCAACACATGTGACAGGGCATCTGTTTGATTGTAAAGAAGGTAATGCTGCCACATATACCTCACATATTTTATTAGTGTTATTATAGGTGTTTGTCTCTCTCCATTACTGTCCGTGTCGTCTATCTGTTATCCTACTTCTTTCTTCCTTTTTACAATAATGAAAATCTTGTTCCAAATATTCAAGATTAGAATCTCAATAGACAGAGATGGTGTTGGTCATGTTACACAGGATAACTCGATACACTTTATTAATCTGAAACTATTACACTAATTTTGTCAAGGAAAATTCTCTAGCTTTTCATTTTCATAATTACGTTCGAATACATATCATTTGTTTAGATTCTTAAACAGTTAACAGTTACGCTATTGTCTGTGACCAGCTCAGCAACAGCAATTCTTTCGTCAGGCAAAATATCACTATCCGAATGGGATTCGGCAAACATACTACTAATTTCTTTTTCTATTGACTTTAATTATGTGACATAGTCTGTGTGATGTGGATCTAGGAAAATTAAATCCCATTCAAGTGAGAAACAAACTTAGAACATCTCAGAGTTTATTTAATTAGGCATTACAATAATTGTGGAGAACACTGCAGATACTATGAAGGGAAAACCAACACAATGAATAAAACCATCTAATGGCGGGAACTTAACTCAAAACGTAGTATTATACAGGATGGCTATAAATAAATTTTTGTGACATGAGTGAGTGAAGATGGAAAACTATTTATTGCACGGTTGGGGTCCTCTCAAGTAACGAAAGTTTAATTATAACCACCCTGTACACCAATTGAAAAGAGTATCAGGTATGTAGTGTTAGAATTTCTACATGGGTGACATCAATGTTATCAACACTAAATCTGTGTAACACAAATACTTCATTCTAAAATTAGAGAAGAAAATTTTGTTTGTAATATGAAAAGTGTAGAAAGAGTAGTGCGTCAAAAATTATTGTCGTCTTGTCCTGGGTCGTTCAATGGGGGTCATTCACTTCGCTTATGTTTACTGCGTGAACTGCTAGATCCTTAGATAGCGATATTAGCGACACTTAATCGGTGGAAACAGCAGCATCGGTGGTGCTGCTGAACGGACCGTGTAACTGGCGACTACTCTACCTGAATGTATTCTGTTATGTACATTATGATGGCAGAATAAACAGCGCCGCGGTTAACTCATATCGAA
The DNA here is from genome assembly GCF_021461385.2 of Schistocerca piceifrons. Classification (NCBI taxonomy): domain Eukaryota; kingdom Metazoa; phylum Arthropoda; class Insecta; order Orthoptera; family Acrididae; genus Schistocerca; species Schistocerca piceifrons. The sequence continues at coordinate 672,173,508 of NC_060139.1, forward strand.
GAGGCTATTGATAGCCATTTAGTACATAGTTATGGAACTAGTATTAGGAAAAATCTTACATCGACAGCAGCAACTTCACGAGTCTCTGGTGTTCATATAGTATCTGGCACAGGAGATATAGGACCGGGAAGAGAAAATAGAACGTTTTCGGCAGTCCCCCATTCAGATGTCCGGGCAGGGACTACTCAAGAGGATGTCGTTATCACGAAAAAGGAAACGGGCGTTCTACGGATCGGAGCGTGGAATGTCAGATCCCTTAATCCGGCAGGTAGGTTAGAAAATTTAAAAAGGGAAATGGATAGGTTAAAGTTAGATATAGTTGGAATTAGTGAAGTTCGATGGCAGGAGGAACAAGACTTTTGTCAGGTGAATACAGGGTTATAAATACAAAATTAAATACGGGTTTGCAGGAGTAGGTTTAATAATCAATAAAAAAAATAGGAGTGCGGGTAAGCTACTACAAAAAGCATAGTGAGCGCATTATTGTGGCCAAGATAGATACGAAGCCCACGCCTACTACAGTAGTACAAGTTTATATGCCAACTAGCTCTGCAGATGATGAAGAAATTGGTGAAATGTATGATGAGATAAAAGAAATTATTCAGGTGGTGAAGGGAGACGAAAATTTAATAGTCATGGTTGACTGGAATTCGAGTGTAGGAAAAGGGAGTGAAGGAAACATAGTTGGCGAATATGGATTGGGGGTAAGAAATGGAACAGGAAGCCGTCTGGTAGAATTTTGCACAGAGCATAACTTAATCATAGCTAACACTTGGTTCAAGAGTCATAAAAGAAGGTTGTATAGATGGAAGAATCCTGGAGATACTAGAAGGTATCAGATAGATTATATAAAGGTAAGACAGAGATTTAGGAACCAGGTTTTAAATTGCAAGACATTTCCAGGGTCAGATGTGGACTCTGACCACAATCGATTGGTTATGAACTGTAGATTAAAACTGAAGAAACTGCAAAAAGGTGGTAATTTAAGGAGATGGGACCTGTATAAACTGAAAGAACCAGAGGTTGTACAGAGTTTCAGGGACAGCATAATGGAACAATTGACAGGAATGAGGGAAAGATATACAGTAGAAGAAGAATGGGTAGCTCTGAGGGATGAAGTAGTGAAGGCAGCAGAGGATCAAGTAGGTAAAAAGACAAGGGCTAGTAGAAATCCTTGGGTAACAAAAGGAATATTGTATTTAATTGATGAAAGGAGAAAATAAAAAATGCAGTAAATGAAGCAGGCAAAAAGTAATACAAACGTCTCAAAAATGAGATCGACAGGAAGTGCAAAATGGCTAAGCAAGGATGGCTCGAGGACAAATGTAAGGATGTAGAGGCTTATCTCACTAGGGGTAGGACAGATACTGCCTACAGAAAAATGAAAGAGACCTCTGGAGAAAAGAGAACAACTTGTGTGAATATCAAGAGCTCAGATGGAAACCCAGTTCTAAGCAAAGAAGGGAAAGCAGAAAGGTGGAAGGAGAATATAGAGCTTCTATACAAGGGGGATGTACTTGAGGACAATACTAGGAAATGGAAGAGAATGTAGGTGAAGAGGAAATGGGAGATACGATATTGCGTGAAGAGTTTGACAGAGCCGGGCGTAGACAACATTTCATTAGAACTACTGACGGCCTTGGGAGAGCCAGTCCTGACAAAACTCTACCATCTGGTGAGCAAGATGTATGAGACAGACGAAATACCCTCAGACTTCAAGAAGAATATAACAATTCCAATCCTAAAGAAAGCAGCAGTTGACAGATGTGAAAATTACCGAACTATCAGTTTAATAAGTCACAGCTGCAAATTACTAACACGAATTCTTTACAAACGAATGGAAAAACTGGTAGAAGCTGACCTCGGGGAACTTCAGTTTGGTTTCCGCAGAAATATTGGAACACGTGAGGCAATACTGACCTTACTTATCTCAGAAGAAAGATTAAGGAAAGGCAAACCTACGTTTCTAGCATTTGTAGACTTAGAGAAAGCTTTTGACAATGTTGACTGGAATACTCTCTTTCAAATTCTAAAGGTGGCAGGGGTAAAATACAGGGAGCGAATGGCTATTTACAATTTGTACAGAAACCAGATGGCAGTTATAAGAGGCGAGGGGAACGAAAGGGAATCAGTGGTTGGGAAGGGAGTGAGGTAGGGTTGTAGCCTCTCCCCGATGTTATTCAGTCTGTATATTGAGCAAGCAGTAAAGGAAACAAAAGAAAAATTCGTAGTACGTATTAAAATTCATAGAGAAGAAATAAAAACTTTGAGGTTCGCCGATGACATTGTAATTCTGTCAGAGACAGCAAAGGTCATGGAAGAGCAGTTGAACGGAATCGACAGTGTCTTGAAGGGAGGATATAAGATTAACACCAACAAAAGCAAAACGAGGATAATGGAATGTAGTCGAGTTAACTCGGGTGATGCCGAGGGAATTAGATTAGGAAATGAGACACTTAAAGTAGTAAAGGAGTTTTGCTATTTGGGGACCAAAATAGCTGATGATGGTCGAAGTAGAGAGGATATAAAATGTAGACTAGCAATGGCAAGGAAAGCGTTTCTGAAGAAGAGAAATTTGTTAACATCGAGTATAGATTTAAGTATCAGGAAGTCTTTTCTGAAAGTGTTTGTATGGAGTGTTGCCATGTATGGAAGCGAAAGATGGACAATAAATAGTTTGGACATGAAAAGAATAGAAGCTTTCGAAATGTGGTGCTACAGAAGAATGCTGAAGATGAGATGGGTCGATCACATAACTAATGAGGAGGTATTGAGTGGAATTGGGGAGAAGAGGAGTTTGTGGCACAACTTGACAAGAAGAAAGTACCGGTCGGTAGGACATGTTCTGAGGCATCAAGGGATCACAAATTTAGCATTGGTGGGCAGCATGGAGGGTAAAAATCGTAGAGGGAGACCATGAGATGAATACACTAAGCAGATTTAGAAGGATGTATGTTGTAATAAGAACTGGGAGATGTAGAAGCCTGCACAGTATAGGGTAGCATGGAGAGCTGCATCAAACCAGTCTCAAGACTGAAGACCACAACAACAACAACAACTTCGGCAGTAATCGGCATAACGCCAGCGCCTGCTCTGCTGACTTCTGGAGCAACAACAGCGTTGAACAACGTCGATGACAAACCGCAAGCATGTTTTCCTTCCCTAAGACGGAATAGTGATACCTACTTCTTAAGTGGCGGCGATAGCATTTCCAGTCATTCCTGGTAACACAACGAAAGTATCAAAAATCTTTATTCTACCTGTAAGCAAATCCAGAGTTTACACTTGCACAAATTAACTCCTTTAGTAGCACTAGTAGACTTGTGACATTTAGGCAACCACTCTTGTAGAAAATTTGTTTTTGCAGCATCCACCAATTTACTAGGCACTGCAGTCATATCTATCGTTGATTATGGACCTTTCCGGCATTAGCACTAAGCTTGTGTGAAAATTCAATTGTGAAAAGTGTCAAATACATTATTATGTTAGTACACAATGTTGTTTTACTCAACGTGCTAAATAGCAAACATAAGCGGTAAGTACAGAAATTAGTCGACCCATTCCAGGCTTTCAAGTTGTCAAAGAACTCAAAAAGCCGTATTAAGAAGTGTCCATATCACAGAGTGAGTCACTTCGTTCCTCTTTGGACCAGCTAGAACAAAGTCAGCCATTTGGATTACATGTTATGCTGCATAATAAAGAAAAAAAGTAAATAAGGAAACGCCCCCACATTGTTCTAGGGCTCACGGTTCTGCTAACAATCATCAACGTGTTATGGCATATTTTCTGAGTGTGGGAACTGAAATTCTGCTTACGACCTCTGGAAAGTAGAATGTATTTTGATGCAATATTCTCTGTACACTGTTATCTTTGAAACTGTTCCTTTCCCTTTTAATCCGGGCACTTATTTAAAATTTGTTATTGAGAGCCGGTACTACAGTCACCTGGAGCAATTTACAGACAAGCCAACAATTGGGAGCGCCATTTTTAAGGGCCATGGCTCTCAAGGTGGCCACAGAACTCGTCATCAGCGATTTCGTTCAAATTCGTGGCATTTAGAGGGATTGGCCAGAATTGGAAGTGACTGAAGTAGGAGCTCCAGATGGCCAAACCTTGGTTAAAAATAGGATCTTTGGCGAGGATTTCCGAGTCGTTAGCCATTTATATTAGCGTAGTTTCCAGACAGCGGTTGCTGCAGCAGAAGCCGAGAATAACGCTAATCCAACGTTCGAATCCATATACATTGACGTTTTCTCATCCTTTTTATTTTCAGTGTTGACATTACTTACAATGCAAATAAAATAAAATGATGCTCAATATATTTTATTTACTAATAATTTCATAATAGATATAAAAAGAAAAGCAAAGGACAATTTCGAATTTTTTAAAAAGCCAAGAAAAAATTGCACTTGAGCCACCCACGAGGACTCTGCAAATGGATCGTAATTAAAGCATACAGGACACTGTATTCCGTTAGTTTAACCTTCGAGTAGCCCTCAGCTGTTACACGAAAACAATAGTTTCCAGGTGCAGGAAAAATTGGACCATCGACCACTCAACGGTGTGAAAAAAGTGGTTGGTCCGATGACTGCCAGGTTCTGAAGAAAATTATTACAAATTCGAAAAGTAAGGATCCTTTTGAAGTGCGGCTGGTCCCGGCGGAGGTTCGAGTCCTCCCTTGGGCATGGGTGTGTGTGTTTGTCCTTAGGATAATTAAGTTCAGTAGTGTGTAAGCTTAGGGACTGATGACCTTAGTAGTTATGTCCCATAAGATTTCACACACGTTTGAACTTTTTTTTTTTTTTTTTTTTTTTAAGTGCAATGTGGAATAGAGACGAAAGCAGTTGATCTGACGTCTGTTGGAGATGTGGCCAGAGCATTGCACGAGGGTGTCGAGTGATGATGTATGCAGTGCATGTGGAATTGCCTGAACATTGGACGTGCCTGCGAACACGACGCATAAAGTCCTGCGAAACATACTGCATTGCTATCCATACTAAATCACATTCAGGTGCTGCTTCCTCATACCTGCCAGTAAGGCTGACGTTCGCTTAGGAATGACTTGCTCCTATGAAAGCAGACAATGAATGGTCATGGAGCAGGCGAAGTCCATTTCCTCTTCCAAGGACATGTCAGTATGCAGAACTACAGAATATGGGCAACGGAAAATCCTCACACATATCAACCGGTAGGACTTCATTATGAAGAGGTGACTGTTTGGTGCGGCTTGACGCCATCTTTTATCGTATTTTTTCGAGATGAGTCCTGCCTGTCCTGTTACCTCTGACGCCAGTGGTCAACGCTATGAGAGTCTTTTAGGCACCTACGTCACTCCAACCCTTCAACGGCTCGGACGTGTGGGTGGGATCATTTTTGTGCAAGATAGTGCTCCTCCGCACACTCCGCAGATAATGAAGCGGCTGTTCAGACGCAATTCGGAAATGTTTGAATTATCAGCAGTCATTTCCCTACAGACTGCCTGCCCAGATCACCTGATCCTAATTCGTGCGACTTCTGGCTATGGGGTTATCTGAAAGATGATGCGTTCAGTACTCCAGTTACGAACGTGCCTGAACCGCAGGCACCCATTCCGCAACCCATTCTGAACGTAACCCCCGAAATATAATCTGTTGTGGACTATGCTGTTTCTCGATTTCAATTTGTGTCAGAAAACGGACAGAATATTGAACATGTCTTGCGCCAGTCCCATGACAATTAGAAACCGATGTCATTTTCCTTTTTATGCGATTTTTGCCTCCAACACAGCTAAAACGATACCATTTTGTTTTTTATTCAGTTTTTGGTCTCAGGAGCAATAAAAACCGGTGTTTCCCGTCCAATGTGGCACGATCTTGCAGTAATGGATGGGCTTACCCAATAAACAGTGCCGCAGCTGTTGACTGCCGAACTTGAGCAGTCACGCATGGTGAACAATGTGGATGATGTAATGTGCAATCGTCGTATTGCTATGCGTCTGACATTTGTTCCTGAAGACATTTACGATATCATGCTTAGAGTTCCAACTATTGATACAATTTTCTTTAAAAATTTTGTCTTCCATGACGTATCCTGCTACGTCAATAATATGCTGCTAATTGACTTCATTTGGAGCAATGGTTCTCTCCCTACAGCGTTCTGAAACTGGAACTAATTATGGACACCCTGTACAATTGAGCAATAGTTTAGTTTTGCAGTGTAATTAATGGAAAACTGAAACTAAAAGAAATTCCGCAGAGGGACTCCACCCAACGAACATCTCATTACAGTTCTGTACTCTTTCTGCTGCGGCAGACCCTGTCTGGAATCTACGCTAACAGAAATGGCTCATACCTCGGTCAATCCGCGCCAGAAATGCTACTTTTAAACACTTGCCCACTGAAGCTCTCACTTCCGCCACGTTCATTCCTCGGCAAGACCTGCCCTGCACATTGTGAAGTTACTGCTGAGCCATCGACATACCACTGTCGATATCAGAAAGAGCTGTATCGGCTGATCTTACCGATAATCAGCCCACTCCCCATGGAATCTCCTGAATTTAATTAAAGGTGTCGCACAACGGATAACTTCATCAGTCTAATGTATTGGACAGAGGTGGTCCTAGCATACATGAAACATGGGTGCGTAAAGTCACAAGATAAAAAAATAGGGAGTTTCATGAAACTATTGAATGAAACAATGATCACCAAAAAACCCTTATAATTTGTTGTGTACTTCAATTTCAACACTAGTACACAAAGACATGAAATCATTACATCCATTGAGTATTAACAAAAGTTCACAAAGGAATTAAAATAACAGTAATTTAGCAAAGTTCATTTAATGATGTTGAGATTATTACATTAAAGTCGATTCAGAAGTTGGGGAGAAAAACAGTTGAGTACTCGGATTGATTGCCAAATGTTAATCAGATATGTAAAGAAAGAGGTACAGAAAGAATTACATATGCACCCACTATCTTGAGTGAGCACATATTGAATTCGAGATTGCTAATGACTGTACTTGAGTTAGTCTGAAAATTCTGCCTACATCCTGTCACTTGGTTTGCAAACATTGCAGTGGCTCACCATACTTAGCGTTAGCGGTGCACCCAAGTGGCGGCTGTGGTGACTGAAAATTCTAAGTCGTCTGGTCTACACTGAAGGCTGCTCTCACGCATGAGTGCAGAATGGAAGTCCCTCTCTCTGCTCTGAAGCATGCACTGCCTAGTCTCGTATGGACGTAAGTTCCACAGAACTCTCTTAGTAAGCAGCAGAGCTTTTACTTGCGCCTAATTTTGAGCTCCAACGACAGCAATGGTGTGTGTCCTGTTTGTCAAAACTGCTCGTAGAACAATATACCATAAATTTCAGTGAAATAGGTGATGCTGAACAGATGCGGTCTCCTTGTCAATAGGCTAAAGATTCCAGTAAAAGAGAAACTTTCAGTTACGCATTGATATAAAAAAGTGGCACCAGAGATGAAACGTTTTGGTTACATGCTTTCACTCTTTTGCTTTCTCAATGTTGGGTTCAGTAAATGACATTTCTATTAGAATTACTTTCACTGAAATAGATGAGATTTATCAAGAGTTTATATCTCGTTTTGATCCCTGGCCAAGACGAAGAACTCGGTTCCGAGTACAAATTACTCTTAGTATGCTGATAAGAATAAAAATTGAGGGACTCCAGTGTTTCCATTCACTCTAAAGAACTGGACAGACTACAGGAAATTGAAGTTATTGAATATTTATTCCATCTGGCGAAAAGGAAATGCCGTAGTACTGTTAACGAAACCAAGTGAATCCGTAAGAGTTTGTGGGTTTTCAAAAGTACGATCAGTTGAACAATAATGGATTCATCCTCATTCCATGTCTAGATGACCTTCTAGCTTACTTAGGGAGTGGAGAATACTTTTCTGACCGCCTCCATAGCCGAACAGTTAGCGTACTTGCCATCGAAACGAAAGGATCTGGATTCAGTTCATAGTACCTCCTCAAATTTTCTGACGTCGAGATGTCTGAAATGAGGTTCCCTCAGCCTCGTGAGGCAAGATAACGAGCTGCTCGGGCAAAGAAGTAACAGCATCATCAGACGTCCTCTACTAACAACAGTGGTCGGAGGGACTGACAACATGCTGATCGAATGTCTCACGGTCATATATTACCACTCTTGCTGATTTGTAGGCAGCAATCGGCAAGTCTGCACAGGCTTCTAAGCCTGTCAGTGCTATTAACGTTTAAGATTTGAAATTCTTTTCTAAAACCGACCTATCGAATGACCATTTACAACTGCCTCAGAAGATTCATCGCGAAAAAATTGCAATAATAATTTCGCCTGTTAGGCTCTGTCTATGTAGTAGGTGGAATATCAGGAGCTCTAACAATATTCCCAGCATTTTTGTAATATGGATGGCATTATCATAACGGGAGTGAAAAAATAAGGACATCTCAGAACCTCACAAATTTATTTGCTAAGCTTGATGTGGCTGCTTAATGTAGGCAAATAAAATATCTGTCAAGGACGGGTGAAATAATCTGAAATGTTCTCTGTGCAAAATGCGTCTCACCTGATACAGATGTTTTTGTTGTGGTCTTCAGTCCTGAGACTGGTTTGATGCAGGTCTCCATGCTGATCTAGCCTGTGCAAGCTCCTTCATCTCCCAGTACCTACTGCAATCTACATCCTTCTGAATCTGCTTAGTGTATTCATCTCTTGGTCTCCCTCTACGATTTTTACCCTCCACACTGCCCTCCAATGCTAAATTAGTGATCCCTTAATGCCTCAGGACATGTCCTACCAACCGATCCCTTCTTCTAGTCAAGCTGTGCCACAAACTTCTCTTCTCCCCAATCCTATTCAATACCTCCTCATTATTTACGTGATCTACCCACCTAATCTTCAACATTCTTCTGTAGCACCACATTTCGAAAGCTTCTATTCTCTTCTTCTCCTAACTAATTATTGTCCATCTTTCACTTCCATACATGACTACACTCCATACAAATACTTTCAGAAACGACTTCCTGATACTTAAATCTATACTCGATGTTAACAAATTTCTCTTCTTCAGAAACGCTTTCCTTGCCATTGCCAGCCTACATTTTATATCCTCTCTACTTCCACCATCATCAGTTATTTTGCTCCCCAAATAGCAAAACTCCTTTGCTACTTTAAGTGTCTCATTTCCTAATCTAATTCCCTCAGCATCACCCGACTTAATTAGACTACATTCAATTATCCTCGTTTTGCTTTTGTTGATGTTCATCTTATATCCTCTTTTCAAGACACTGTCCATTCCATTCAACTGCTCTTCCAAGTCCTTTGCTGTCTCTGATAGAATTACAATGCCATCGGCGAACCTCAAAGTTTTTATTTCTTCTCCCAGGATTTTAGTACCTACTCCAAACTTTTCTTTTGTTTCCTTTACTGCTTGCTCAATATACAGATTGAATAACATCGGGGAGAGGCTACAACCCTGCCTCACTCCCTTCCCAACCACTACTTCCCTTTCATGCCCCTCGACTCTTATAACGGCCATCTGGTTTCTGTACAAATTGTAAATAGCCTTTCGCTCCCTGTAATTTACCCCTGCCACCCTCAGAATTTGAAAGAGAGTATTCCAGTCAACGTTGTCAAAAGCTTTCTCTAAGTCTACAAATGCTAGAAACGTAGGTTTGCCTTTCCTTAATCTTTCTTCAAAGATAAGTCGTAAGGTCAGTATTGGGTCACGTGTTCCAGTGTTTCTACGGAATCCAAACTGATCTTCCCCGAGGTTGGCTTCTACTAGTTTTTCCATTCGTCTGCAAAGAATTCGTGTTAGTATTTTGCAGCTGTGACTTATTAAACTGATAGTTCGGTAATTTTCACATCTGTCAACACCTGCTTTCTTTGGGATTGGAATTGTTATATTCTTCTTGAAGTCTGAGGGTATTTCGCCTGTCTCATACATCTTGCTCACCAGATGGTAGAGTTTTATCAGGACTGGCTGTCCCAAGGCCGTCAGTAGTTCTAATGGAATGTTGTCTACTCCCGGGGCCTTGTTTCGACTTAGGTCTTTCAGTGCTCTGTCAAACTCTTCCCGCAGTATTGTATCTCCCATTTCATCTTCATCTACATCCCCTTCCATTTCCATAATATTGTCCTCAAGTGCATCGCCCTTGTATAGACTTCTATATACTCCTTCCACCTTTCTGCTTTCCCTTCTTTGCTTAGAACTGGGTTTCCATCTGAGCTCTTGATATTCATACAAGTGGCTCTCTTTTCTCCATAGGACTCTTTAATTTTCCTGTAGGCTGTATATATCTTACCCCTACTGAGATAAGCGTCTACATCTTTACATTTGTCCTCCAGCCATCCCTGCTTAGCCATTTTGCACTTCCTGTCGATCTCATTTTTGAGACGTTTGTATTCCTTTTTGCCTGCTTCATTTACTGCATTTTTATATTTTCTCCTTTCATCAATTAAATTCAATATTTCTTCTGTTACCCAAGGATTTCTATTAGCCCTTGACTTTTTACCAACTTGATCCTCTGCTAACTTCACTACTTTATCCCTCAGAGCTACCCATTCGTCTTCTACTATATTTCTTTCCCCCATTTCTGTCAATTGTTCCCTTATGCTGTCCCTGAAACTCTGTACAACCTCTGGTTTACTCAGTTTATCAAGGTCCTATCTCCATCAACTCCCACTTTTTTTGCAATTTCTTCAGTTTTAATCTACAGTTCATAACCAATCGATTGTGGTCAGAGTCTACATCTGCCCCTGGAAATGGTCTACAATTTAACACCTGATTCCTAAATCTCTGTCTTACCATTATATAATCTACCTGATACCTTTTAGGATCTCCAGGATTCTTCCATGTATACAACCTTCATTTATGATTCTTGAACCAAGTGTTAGCTATGATTAAGGTATGCTCTGTGCAAAATTCTAACAGACGGCTTCCTCTTTCATTTCTTAGGCCCAAACCATATTCACCTACTATGTTTCCTTCTCTCCCTTTTCCTACTGTCGAATTCAAGTCACCCATGACTATTAAATTTTCGTCTCCCTTCACTACCTGAATAATTTCTTTTATTTCATCATACATTTCTTCAATTTCTTCATCATCTGCAGAGCTAGTTGGTATATAAACTTGTACTACTGTAGTAGGCATGGGCTTTGTGTCTGTCTTGGCCACTATAATACGTTCACTATGTTGTTTGTAGTAGCTTACTCGCACTCCTATTTTTTTATTCATTATTAAACTTACTCCTGTATTACCCCTATTTGATTTTGTATTTATAATCCTGTATTCACCTGACCAGAAGTCTTGTTCCTCCTGCCACCGAACTTCACTAATTCATACTATATCTAAATTTAACCTATCCATTTCCCTTTTTAAATTTTCTAACTTACCTACCCGATTAAGGGATCTGACATTCCCCGCTCCGATCCGTAGAAAGCCAGTTTTCTTTCTCCTGTTAACGACGTCCTCCTGAGTAGTTCCTGCCCGCAGATCCGAATGGGGGACTATTTTACCTCCGGAATATTTTACCCAAGAGGACGCCATCATCATTAACCATACAGTAAAGCTGCAAGCCCTCGGGAAAAATTAAGGCTGTAGTTTCCCCTTGCTTTCAGCCCTTCGCAGTACCACAACAGCAAGGCCGTTTTGGTTAATGTTACAAGGCCAGATCAGTCAATCATCCAGACTGTTCCCCTGCAACTATTGATAAGGCTGCTGCCCCCCTTCAGGAACCACACGTTTGTCTGACCTCTAAACAGATACCCCTCCGTTGTGGTTGCACCTACGGTACGGCTATCTGTATCATTGAGTCACGCAAGCCTCCCCACCAACGGCAAGGTCCATGGTTCATGGGGGGAGGCTGATATAGATAATGTGTAAGTAATAGAAGCTTTACCATAAGTTGAAAAAACATGACAGTATGGCAGGCTGTTTTAGGCCTGGTAAACTACTATGGCTAGTTCATTCCCAATACCAAGTAAATCATGCATCCACTAAATGAGATAGGTTCACTATGAGGAAAGGATTTAGAACTCTTAAAACTATAATACACTCCTGGAAATTGAAATAAGAACACCGTGAATTCATTGTCCCAGGAAGGGGAAACTTTATTGACACATTCCTGGGGTCAGATACATCACATGATCACACTGACAGAACCACAGGCACATAGACACAGGCAACAGAGCATGCACAATGTCGGCACTAGTACAGTGTATATCCACCTTTCGCAGCAATGCAAGCTGCTATTCTCCCATGGAGACAATCGTAGAGATGCTGGATGTAGTCCTGTGGAACGGCTTGCCATGCCATTTCCACCTGGCGCCTCAGTTGGACCAGCGTTCGTGCTGGACGTGCAGACCACGTGAGACGACGCTTCATCCAGTCCCAAACATGCTCAATGGGGGACAGATCCGGAGATCTTGCTGGCCAGGGTAGTTGACTTACACCTTCTAGAGCATGTTGGGTGGCACGGGATACATGCGGACGTGCATTGCCCTGTTGGAACAGCAACTTCCCTTGCCGGTCTAGGAATGGTAGAACGAAGGGTTTGATGACGGTTTGGATGTACCGTGCACTATTCAGTGTCCCCTCGACGATCACCAGTGGTGTACGGCCAGTGTAGGAGATCACTCCCCACACCATGATGCTGGGTGTTGGCCCTGTGTGCCTCGGGTGAATGCAGTCCTGATTGTGGCGCTCACCTGCACGGCGCCAAACACGCATACGACCATCATTGGCACCAAGGCAGAAGCGACTCTCATCGCTGAAGACGACACGTCTCCGTTCGTCCCTCCATTCACGCCTGCCGCGACACCACTGGAGGCAGGCTGCACGATGTTGGGGCGTGAGCCGAAGATGGCCTAACGGTGTGCGGGACCGTAGCCCAGCTTCATGGAGACGGTTGCGAATGGTCCTCGCCGATACCCCAGGAGCAACAGTGTCCCTAATTTGCTGGGAAGTGGCGGTGCGGTCCCCTACGGCACTGCGTAGGCTCCTACGGTCTTGGCGTGCATCCGTGCGTCGCTGCGGTCTGGTCCCAGGTCGACGGGCACGTGCACCTTCCGCCGACCACTGGCGACAACATCGATGTACTGTGGAGACCTCACGCCCCACGTGTTGAGCAATTCGGCGGTATGTCTACCCGGCCTCCCGCATGCCCACTATACGCCCTCGCTCAAAGTCCGTCAACTGCACATACGGTTCACGTCCACGCTGTCGCGGCATGCTACCAGTGTTAAAGACTGCGATGGAGCTCCGTATGCCACGGCAAACTGGCTGACACTGACGTCGGCAGTGCACAAATGCTGCGCAGCCAGCGCCATTCGACGGCCAACACCGCGGTTCCTGGTGTGTCCGCTGTGCCGTGCGTGTGATCATTGCTTGTACAGCCCTGTCGCAGTGTCCGGAGCAAGTATGGTGGGTCTGACACACCGGTGTCAATGTGTTCTTTTTTCCATTTCCAGGAGTGTATGTGGTGTGCTTCCCCATTGTGTACCACCATTGTTGACATTGCTTGTGTTTGGGACTGTTTTTGGACATAGATTCTGGTGTGGTGCTACATGACTGTGAAATAGTACTGAGGATAAGGCACAGTGTATTTCACTCTCCTATTTTCTCGTGTAGTCCTGTATGACAAAATTCAAATGGCTCTGAGCACTATGGGACTTAACACCTGAGGTCATCTGTCCCCTAGAACTTAGAACTACTTAAACCTAACTAACCTAAGGACATCACACAAATCCACGCCCGAGGCAGGACTCGAACCTGCGACCGTAGCAGTAGCGCGGTTACAGAATAAAGCGCCTAGAACCGCTCGGCCGCAGCGGCCGGCCCTGTATGACATTTCTTACACTATCACTAAGACAGAAAATTAAAATTAAGTGAGACAAAACTAAGGCAGGAGGTGAACTCAAAACAACAATTGTGAGCCGTGTGTGACTCGTGTTCCCGCCATCATATATTTTACACCCTGTTTTTAACGTACTTCCACCTCATTACGTCAATTTAAATTACTACTGCCACTGATTTGCTGCTTTGCCTGTACGTGAGCGGCGCTAGCAGCGCGTATCGGTATATCCCCTCTCGTAGTATCTTTGCTCGACTGCTATTACTTCCCGGTCGTTGTCTGTCGTAAGGCAGTTCGTCGCGAGTTCGGGTTTGCCAGTCAGTTGGAACGCGTCTGGAGCGCAGTCCGAACTTGCCAGTCGGGGAGTTGCAATGTGGATCTAGTGCAGTCGGGTTGGAGCAGCAGTGAGGTCTGCGTCGACATGGCTCGTCCAACCATTGCCTCCATGCATCACTTGAGCTAGGCCATGGTCTTGGTGGATCGTCGGTCGGTCGTCCTACTGGACGTGTTTTGGCTTGCCGATCGTTCATGAGTCGGCAGTGTGTGTGTGTGTGTGTGTGTATGTGTGTGTGTGTGTGTGTGTGTGTGTGCCCCCGCGCGCTCATCGACTCCCGATTTGTCTTCGTGCGTGCTTAGTTGCTGCTGTATCGATCAGGTCGTGTAAGTGTTTGTCAGGTCGTGTGTGTAGTTGGCATTAGTTCCACTGACGATTATTTTAAATGCTGTCGGCGTACTGGCTCTGAGAGATCGGTCGTCTCATCGGGCGACCTGTAACTGGTTCTCTGAGCGCTTCTTGGCCCCTTCAATTACCATCTTGTGGAACTTAGCTTGGTCTCTTCCCAGCGCAGGGGGGTCGGGTAGCCAGTGGGCGTGTTTCCTCTGCACGGCTGGGTCCGAGCCAGTGTTTCGGGTGTCTGGAAGTGAGTGGAGCAGCAGTCGCGGACGCACCAGCCGGCAGTCGGTTGGTTGCTGCGGGCCAGGGAAGACATCTCCACGCCGTGCAGTCGGCTGGGTCCACAGGCGGTCCCTGCGCAGTGTCGGAGCGTGTGTGCAGCTGTCCGATCGCTACGTATTTCGTGGTTCACCGACCCAGGACGTTAGAGTTGAGTGGTGTTTTAAGTCTTCGAGCCACATCCGTTCATATTGTGTCGTTTCTTGCGTTTTCAGAGCTTAATACATTTGCGTATTTGATTGTGGATAACTACGTCCGTAAAATTTTGGTGTTTGAGTTCTCATGTTCGAATTGGTGGCAAGCAAGTCGTTTGTGGGTCGGTCCGTGGCTGTCCCCTGGTTGGGTTCCGACGGATCAAGTGTAGTTGGGCTCACCACCTGTCTCGCCTTAGGGCAGACCGACATCCGTGGAGGCTTCTGAGTGTCACCAGTGTTTAATTATCTGTTTTCAGCTACTTAAATTTTAAGGCATATGGTTATTTTTTTCTTTCCTTAAAATGTTGCAAAATTAATCCTTAAATTTATCTTTCACGCTTAAACATTGCAGCCCTGTGCCTTTAAAAGATTATGGGTATATTTCAAAATTTTGAGACTTAATTGTGAACTTCAGCCATTGGTATTAAACCTTGCATATGTTTGTTCTATCTGCTTTGCCTTGCGGCTTTCCACTTAGCCGTGATTTGTTTTTTGTTTATTGTTTCTTTGCTATCTTAGTTGGACTTTTATGTATTGATTTGTTAAGATTTCTTGTTTGGAGGCCTTCAGCCTTGAAAGAGTTGCATTTGGTAAAGATCCGGCTATGTGCCGCTTTGGTTGTAAAAGTCTTATTAAATTACAATTGGAAGGTGCAACTGACCCCAACCTATTTGGCGCTTTCCACAATCCTAATTACCTGTTCTATCCAGTGGGTTTAGCGGGCGTTTCAAATTGCAGCACGGATAGCCAAAAACTGTAGTCTTATGTATTTGCTAGAGACCTAAGGTAACAAAATAGCAAAAATGCGGGTAACTTCATAGTTGAATATATAGCACAAAACTAAAATCAGATTAAAATATTGTTCTTTGATGAAATGTTAGAGTATGCGGAAATGCTGACTTCGTCATGATTTCCTTGTGAGATGATGTTGCGGGGAAGCAAAACAATCACGGTAAAATGATTGGATTTCGTGAGTGGTTTTGCCCGAAAACACGAAGAATGCTTCATAAGGGACTCAGGGACAAACTCTCTCTCTCTCTCTCTCTCTCTCTGACACGCACACGCACACGCACACGCACACGCACACATACAAAACCAGCAGGACTGAATACGCTGCATGACAGTTAACTAGGGAATTAAAAGCAATTTCTGTACCTTCAGCGTGAAATGAAAGAAGTAAACTGCCTGCAGCGTCACCACTTGATGGTAATATCCTCAGACCACGTAATTCCTCTGTTGAAATACTCGCCACTATATCTGCACGTGGGTCACCGCAGCAAGAATATACCCTGAATAGACAGTATGAGTACGTTGTATGAGTACTCGCCTCACTTAATGCAGTTAACATTGCGTAACAGGTGACACCTTTGCTCTTCTCAAACTGAAACTGCTATGCAGGTTCCTTAGAAAATGCCGCAGCATGGCCTTTACATCAGAGCTATTTCTCTGTGCCCAACGTCGACGTTGGGCTCTAAGCTGACCTCGAACTGCAACAATAACAACAAAGACAGTAACTAAACTCACACACACACAAACACACACACACACACACACACACACACACACACACACACACATACAGTGAAGCAGCTCATGTCCCTGTGATCAGATCACTGCACATTACAACCATCATAGTCATAGGCGACGGGATATTACAATGAAATATTCTGTCGCAAAATTTTGTACATGGCTGTACGTTCAGGGACTGTGAATAGTTATAACTGAAAGAAAAACAGCCCTCGGTCACTATATTTAAACGAATCATTTCTGTAATATTTCAATGTGAAGTAGCCTAATTGTATCTACGGCTACTAGATGGCGAGCTCGGTGCAGTGCCATGTTCACCTGGCCGCATTTGTTAACGCGGGCACCTCAGTCCGTTTCGCAACCTGCACCACGCAAGTAACGAGCAGCCCATCACAGTTTTCTTTATCTTAAATATCTTTATGACAAATGCCCTTTTGGCATATTTATTATTTTATAAATGACATATAAGTACGATAATTCCGTACGTATACTCTACCATACGTTTTTAGTCATAATTGTGTGACCATGTTACAGAATATAGACCATTCTTTGATTTAAATTCTGAGGAAGACACTCCTAACAGTGTTGAAACCCGGTTCATTCGTTTAAATATAGTGACCGAGGGCTGTTTTTCTTTCAATTGTAACTATTCCGTATTATAGTGTGTTCGATCAACACACTGAAAAAATATTGTGAGGCCTGAACTGCAAGCAAAGCATTCCAGAATATTCTTCAATGCAAGCTGCTATAGCCTTTCAGACATGAGACATACAGGGTCTGCTTGTACACACTCAGGACGGATTGAATTAGAGAAACCTTTCAGTGTGGAGCACATTCATTCACCCATATGAAGACGAAGCATAACAGTAATCTCTCCATAAAACGCCGAAAGGCTTTGAAAGCCGTCCCAATGCATAAGCGCTATTACAATTCCAGGGACTGATATAAGCAGGTTCGAAGGCGCGCTCCTTTCTCTCTTTGTCCCCCCCCCCCCTCTCTCTCTCTCTCTCTGTCTGCCTCTTATTCGTACCCAGAAGAGAACTAAGGTCAGGTTAGTTATGGAACCACAACAAAACGCTGGTGTCTCATAAATTAGGCTATGTCTCAGGATCCATGATCTCTATTCTCATAATAAATAAATAAATAAAAACTCTTTCTGGATCGCAGTTGTTTTTAATAATCACTATCGGTTTTGGTCAACCCTGCAGATCAACGTCGAGTCTAAGTTGGAAGAAGAAGGGGCGTCAAAATAAAAATTACAAAAGCGAAACATCACAAAAAGTTCCATCAAAGATACCATAAATAAAACCATAACCTCATGAAACCACACATTCCTGGTGCGGTGGCTCAAGATGTAGTTTGTCAGCGGTGGTATAAAGTACAAAAATAGGTCCAAGTAGGATGTTTCTCCACCCCATCGACCGAACGTATTGTCTGCGCACCTTGGAAGAAATTCTTGGGCCCAGTATTCTGTCACCACTAAGTGCTTCGAGATGTTCTTTCCCCTGATAGCTGCATGTAGCTTTCAAGCCCTAAACGTCCACAGCAAGGTTTTGTGTTACTGACCGAACTGCGTGCTTGTTCTCAACTCTAGAAAAGTACTATTTGAAGGACAGCCACCATAAAGACACCACATGCATTAGTAATGTAGACGCTTCCTTAATTTCCTGTTGGCACACAAACATGATGTGTTGACTGAAAATCATTATTAAATTCTACCCTTGAATATTGAGAATAATGAGAGAGTGGCTCATTTTCTCTCATTGCAACCCCCCCTCCCCCCCCCCCCCCCGCGCAGTTGATGTCCGCATGTGTAGTGTCTCACTTCAAAATGTCATAGTGTGTCATGGGAGAGAAAAAATCATCAAATAGTACTGAGATCTCACAATGATGACACGAGTGTTGGTCCTCGACAACCAAGTCCACACATGAAAAGCATCCTAACTTGACCTCATTCAACTCAGGAGTGTAGCATGATTCATGTGGACCCAAAGGTCTTTTCTACACCCCAGCCTTCAAATACACAGTTGCAGCAGGGTTTTTTTTTTTTTTTTTTTTATTCAGACATACAATTTCTGAGGTCACAGACGATTAATGTTAATGTCCCTAATCATATTAGGACTCCGTGGATTTTGCTCTGTTCTCTTCCTCAGTGATTTACCCTTGCTCGCTCATACACAAGGTTTCATTCATCATTGATATATAAATGGACAATAATAGTAATTTAAGAAACCCACTCATTCTCAAAATTTAAACAAATAAGCAACACGTGTTATATGGCTATTTATTTCCTGCGGTAGTGTAATGTTCTTTCTTCTACCTTCTAGACCTAGGCTTTCCTTAAAATTACTTAACAATCACGTGACATATTTTTAAATCTTGGTCATCTGTAAAAATTAGTTTGACAGGAAAGTATACTAGATTACGTTTGAAACATGGAACATCTTATCGTTGCTTCTAAAGGGGTCTCTGGTGAGACGTGTTACATTTACAAAGACACACAGATAGAAATGGGACTAAACACACTCAAATGGTTCCTGGACTGGCTGAACATAGAGGTGCAGCAAGGTGAGGGTTGTTCTCCACTCAGCATTTGATGTGGGAGCAGCAGCAAGTGGCTCTGGTCCCCCACCTGGCCCACGGCAGTATCAGTGAGGCAGCTGGGCTGTTGACATCATCCAAACCTTGCATTGATTGGCAGTCTGGTGTGGTGTCAAGCATGACTAACAGGACATCTGGCGGAAGGGAATGAGGCACCAGTGCAGTTGCACAATACCTAACATCTCCAATTCAAGGAGTAACATTTCAGCCCTTGTCTCATCTCTCAAACCAATAGCTGAAAGATTGCAGTCTCCCCTTGGATTAGGTGGTGAGACTGCATTGCATTTTGCATGCAAGCCACCTTCTGGTGAGGAATTCCTCTGTGCTATCAGGTAACCCGGGGCCGGCTGGTTTATGACAGCCACGGCACATGACATCGCTCCCCCTCCACTCTCACTTGCACTGGGCTACTAAGGCAGACAGCAGATCCTCAGCTGTCCCGGCGCTCATTCAGCACTGACGACCGGCTTTCCACTTGGTAGGCATCTGGGCCATTTTGCCTCTAACGTTCTCCTTCTGGCCGCCACGAGATTGCTAATCATCAGAGTGTTGCTTTCCGACTCCCCACAGGATTCCTTGATGGTGGGTTTGAGTGCTTCCAAAATCCGCACTGTCCTCGTAGTGCGTTTCAGTGCCAATGTTTTACAAAGATCTGCATACATTTTTCCTAACGTCCAGAAATAAGTTTTATGAATGAACACAGCGAAATCTGGTATTTAATTACTTGTGTGGCCTTGATTCGCCATACTAAATCCGCAGGACAGGACAGGTAGTTGGAATTGTGGATAGGGGCCAAAATGAGGGGCTGTAAGTTATACTCGAACACATATAACTTTATTTATTTGACCAAACATTACAGTACAAATTCTTGAACTTAGTTACCGGCTGAATACGCCACACTATCTTATGCCTTAAGGGCACAACCACTTTAATATAAAAAAAAAATTAAAAAAAACTGCTAAAAGCCCTTAAATTAAAATTCAGACGCCAAAGAGAATATTTCGAGGGCAGAAGGCCTCACGTTAAGTAAGTTCTACAGTTTGGCTGAAGGCCAAAATCTAACGCTTGAAAAGCGACAAACTTAATTTAACGACGGCTGAAGGACCATGATTTAAGATTCAGGGTAAAATTTAAAAAAAAAACACACAAGGCAGAAGGCCTTATATTGAGTTAGGCTGAAGGCTCCAAAAAATCTAATACATGACAAGCAAGGAATTTTAATTTTAAAACTGCTGAAGGCCCATGACTTAAACCACCACTAAAAACAATTCAACTTTAATTCAAATCCATCGGCTATGTGCCGTACAAATACACACAACAGAAAATAAGAAAAGACTGTGCAGCTAACGACGCTCAAAAGTTTCGACGACAATCCAACCAACAGACAGTCAACGGACCCACCGACAAGGTAACTTTGATCTGCACTCGTCCAGCACACAACCAGGAGTTCAATGCAAAACGTAAAAGGAATGGACGCGCACAACCAAGCATACATTAAGCTGTCAAACTACACACCATGTTGGACAGCGACAACATGGTGAGGAAAGGACACTGCCTGAATTAATGTCAATGGCCAGGGCAGGTAACCGGAACGTTAACGGCCACAAGGAAGAAAATTCCGCTGGTGCACGTCAACTGCAAATAACCAAATACAGTTAGGCTGCACCAGACAGTGGCTAAACCTTCGCCAACTAGAACACACATGTTGTTGCTCGCGGGAATGTCCCATTCAGCCAACAATGAGAACCAGACGGCACAATGTGAACGGTTCTGACTTGCTGATAAATTAAATCCAAACTCAACTTTCGTTTCCATGGTCATTGAACCACTGACCTCATAGCAATGGGAACAGCCCCACACACACCGACACTGAGCAGAGACTGCCAGTGGGCCCGGCCAAACTACGTCCAGCGGAGATTTCCTCGCAGCTCCACGCCAACCGACCGACCGCCACACATCAGCACGGAGATAGCACTAAAATAACTGAGCAATCGACATCACAAGCTACACACAGTTTCACGAACAGTTGCACGAAGGACTAGACAACAATAACGGCAGCGACTGTGCAATAACAAGGACGAATCACGAGTCGGCACATGCAGGCAACTCATAAGCGATTGCCAGCCAACATACACGTCGTCCGACAAGACGACCAACAGACGACCAACCAAGGTGGTCCGCACTCGGGTGATATGTATCGGCAACCGTCCTGCGAGTCATGGCTGTCCGGACCTCACTGCAGCTGTGCCCCGACTGAACTTCTGCCGCGTCCTAAGTCAAACACTGCCAGGTCCGAACTGGACTACAGGCGCGTTCCCACTTCCTGGCCGATCCACACTCACTGCCACCACACGACAACCGGGAAGTAATAGCAGTCAGCAAAGATAATACGCCAGGGCTTATATAGATAAGTGCTGCTGCTGCTGCAGCTCACGGGCAGGAAAGCCTGCAACTCAGTGACACCCAATTGAAATTAACATAACGAGGTGGTAGTACAGTAAAAACACAGGATTTCAAATGAGATATAGCACGAACGTAGCCACGCACGGCTCAGGCCTGAATAAGTAAAAATAATGAAAAGAAGTATGTATTATCATACAGACTAGACATTACATCCTTCACAGTTATATATATATATATATGTCCTAAATATATGATACGAAGTGTCTCTGAGAGTTGCGTTAGTGCCATATCCCGTTATGAATTACCCTCATGTTAGGCCAACATTGCATCCACTCTTCACCCAATGTGCTCTTTCCCACATAAACTAAGTGTTAACTTATTCTCTTTACCCAGAACCAGTCAACTTTAACTCTAAGCCCTCTCTACCCTTAGATTGTGACTATGCTACATACACTGCTTCTGTTCTTGGTTCTTCTGGCTGCGTTGTCACCCAATGCTGAAGTGGTCTGTAACCATGCTCCAATTTGTCTGCATAGGTGCTCTGTCTCTTGACCCCTGCTCCTGTATTCACACGTCTGAAACTTACAAATGATATTAGTTTCCGTTTACTTGTTGCTTCCAATTTCCTCTTGTTGAATCGCCGCTGCAGTAAAAAACAAGGTAAACTTAGTTCTCTGATGTAGTCTAGTTCCTTGATGACTGCTGCCCACCTTTTCCTCATTCTGAGATACAATACACAACCATGGCTTACACTGTACATGCTCATTCTTCCTGGTGTGCTTTGCCTATGGCGCTCTCTAGGCGTCAGCAGAACACAAAGACCTCGAAAAAGGCTTCATGCCGGCTGGTGTGGCCGAGCGGTTCTAGGCGCTTCAGTCTGGAACCGCGCGACCGCGACGGTCGCTGGTTCGAATCCTGCCTCGGGCATGGATGTGTGTGATGACTTTAGGTTAGTTAGGCCTAAGTAGTTGTAAGTTCTAGGGGACTGATGACCTCAGATGTTAAGTCCCATAATGCTCAGAGCCAAAGGCTTCATCGCATGACTGGAGATGGCCCAGGATCCCAATAAACTTAGAGCCTCCGCGCACCTAGTGTGTCTGGGCAGCTAATACCATTTATAACACACCCAAAAATCTGGACAAACATGTGCAGTGTCTAACAACCCTACCACAACAAAGGTCAAAATTTAATATTGATTGTGGTGTTGCTCACGCTGCTAAATACTGCATTTTGGGGCAACAACAAAGTTATTATGGGGCAGGTGTCATTAGAGCACAGTTAATAATGTCATTTCAAGTAATAATGAATAAACTAGGCACTCATCTTTTCGTGTTTCCCACGCTGGTCTCGTTGTAAAATCATAGCTCAATTGTCGAAAATCTAGGTGGTGATGATTCCAAGCACGGACGCAAAGAGGCCTAGGTTTTATTATGCGATATTCAAAAGTTTTATAGATGTGTTTCACAAACCATTCTTGAAGATTACACTTTTGCAGGACAATGGTGATGTAAAAAAAAAGTAATCAGCACTCCGAATTCAAGTTACACTTCTTTTTTATTGCTTTTGTTGCAATATCGCGTAACACACAAAACAACACTTCACAATACAAAATATACTTGAAAACATCTTCCTCACTGTTAAAGTTCACATTTTATAAGCTGACTACAATACGCGTCTTTCCAACTTGACGTCCAAGACTTGACTTTTTCAAGATCCGACCCTCTAACAAGTAATAACCGCTTACGCGCCCAAAAATCAAGAGTTACAAGTACATCAAAGATCATAGTGACAAAAGAAAGAATACACATACGAATAATATCATTGCAATATAAACATATCGATGTATCGAAGTACCTCTACATTAATGAAATCAAATCTGAATGTTGTCTCAGAAATATGTTAACTACTTTACAGAAACACAGTAGAATATTTCTGGTATCGAGGGGTTCAGGTGAGGTGCCGTAATGGTTACGTAATTCAGGTACCATTACAAGTGGTATGGCCGCAGTCAGGTCGTCCTTAACAGCGGAAAGCCACATACACCCTCCCCTTTGGCAGTGCATAAGATACCGCAGGAAAGGGACAGTAACACTCACACTGGCCGTAGTCATCTTATGGAAGACACTACAACGAGAAGCTGAATTTGGTGTTCGTAATACAGTCGTCTCTTGACTAACATTTCGAAATTTCTTGGAGCGTGATAATGTTCAAAAACAATGCAGTTCAAAGACATAACGGTCATTTGCCACAAAGGTGAATTCAGTTTGGACACTGGGCTCGATTCAGTAAATGTGCAGAAGTTATCATGCTGAAGAGAGGTGTCAGTTAACATTAAGAGGTGTCGCTTGTGACGTACTTCTATACAATCCTGATTTTGATTTTGAAGCAGGCAGTGAATGCGTTGATACGATGATGTATTAGCCAAGCCACTCATTTGATCTCGTTCCTCAGGGAATAATACCATAAGCTAATACTTGACTATTACAAATATATCAATTTCAGGAATTTTATAAATGAATAATGTAGACTACGCTACACAATATTACCTATAATTTGCTGATCCTCTGAAGATCTGTGTACAAACTGATTCTAACTATCTGAACTATTATAAGCGCCTATTCTTTAAATGGTTTCACATGACAGTTGCGGTGAATATTCTGAGATTTCCTTGATTTCAAGGTCTCGAGTTCCAGAGTGTTCAAGTGAGCAATGCTGTGTATTTTGGCAGGTCCACTGTAGACAGGATAGAATTTGTGGCACAAGTGTGGCTCCTTCTTAGACAGATGAAAACTTTTAACCAATACCTTTTGACCAGTGTGGAATTATTCTTCACGTGCTTTCCTATCCCAGAGCGCCAGGTCAACAATTTTTTTGTGTTGCACTCGGTTCTTGGGGGGGGAGGCGGGGAAGTAGGCTACGACTTCACAGATTAGATCTCTGAGTTGCCTATTCTTGAGAACAGTGACTGCTGCTGTGTTAGTGACTTCATGTCCCAACTCGTTCATCAAGTCCTGGAAGTCACATCTCAAGTGGTGCGTCATATCACGCAATATACACGTTGAAGGATTCCCAGGCTTTTCAGTATTATTTCTGCTGGGGACAATTGGGGAAGCTGTATGGATTCGTGTATCGTTTTAATCCTGTGTTTCCTTAACATAGCCTTCCATTTCTCTGACAAGAACTGGGGTCTATTGTTGGAGATAAACCTATCTACATGGCCTACCATGGTGAGGAAATCCTTGCAGAAGGCTTTCCACACTCTCTGAGCTGTAGCCTTTTTCAGGGGACGTACTTGGATGCGAGTTCCACTACTACCAGTATGCAACTGTATACTCTACATGTGCGCGCAAGTGCGCACATTAAACCAGTTGCAGCAAGATGTTTTAGTTTGATTGGAATTATGGGATGCAGAGATGCATACATTGGCACCATATCAGGCTTTGATTTCTGACAGGCCTTACACACCACCAAAACCTTCTGAATTCGTCTGTAATTTTCCTGGCTCCAAAATGTGCGTAGTTGAGTGTGCGAGATAATCTTGTTCATGAGGTCATCTGGAATGCATACACGGCAGGCTGCTCATTCTCCTTCGCTGCGGAAGAAAAAAGATTCCCTTCTATAATAGGTAGAACTGCCTGAGTTTAGTTTCCGTCTTGTTCTTTCACTTTTTCTTCATATCAAGTAGAGATGGGGTTCTTGTCTTGTTCCCACGTAATGTCCTTAAGGTTCGTGGTGACGTAATTCTCAAACGCATTTTTTAAATATAATGCAGGCTGTAATGTTCTTCTTGTAGTGGGTTTGTGCCACGTCTTTCCAATCCCACTGGTGAACGTGACAGTGCATCCGCGATGGTCTTCTCCTGCCCTGGTTTGTGCATAACAATAAAATCGTACTCCTGTAGCAAGAGTGCCCACCTCGCGAGACTCTTATTACCGGGCTTCGCCGTGGGTAGGAACTCCAAGGCTTTGTGATCAGTGAAGACTTTTGTTTTTCTCCCATACAAGAAGAATCGAAATTTATCGAAGCCAAAAACGACCGCTAATGCTTCCTACTCAGTTACGGAGTAGTTTCTCTCGCATTTTTTGAGGACACGTCTTCCCAAAGCAATGGTCTTATACACAATGTTACTCCACTGCTGATATCTGTGGAAGATTACTATGCCCAGACCGGAGTGCGAGCTGTCTATTGCCATGCAAAATTGCTCCGCTAGGTTGGGATGCGACAAAATCGATACATTAATCAGCGCGGTTTTGAGGGTCTGTACATCTTCCATCACGTCATCCCACTCCCACGGCGCCTTCGTTTCCTTAGAGCTGGCATAATCGTGGTGCTGCTAGTTTCTATTGTAGAAATTTGTGACACTGAGAAAGTCAGGGAGTTGTTTCGTAGTTGCTGCTGTTGCAAATTTTTCTATCGCCTTGATCTTGTCCGGATCTGACGAGATTCTCTTCTCGGCGATGACGTGGCCGAGAAATGTTACTAGTGAGATCCTAACACACGTTTTCTTGCCAGCTACGCTGCATTCCTTGAAGATCTGCAGTATTTCCCTTAAGATCGCATTGTGTCCCTCCCACGTCGTTTCCGCAATGAACTGATCGTCTACGTAAGTGGTGTTTATGTTGTAACTGCGACCAGGACGGTCGCGTGGTAGCAACGACGGAAAGCGCGGCGGGACCCGCGGAGAGGCTCGTGAACAACAACACAACGGAAGAGTTCGGACACGACCAACGAAGCACAGAACGAATACAACAAGACTGAACAACAGAGTCACAAGGAAACAAATACGTCCACTCGAACGGGAACTAGGAAATAAGCAGTCTAGCTCAAGGCGAGGTGTAAACCGGCGTAAGCGAGATAAGACTGACTGGATGAGCGAGTGGCCGTCGTTTACGTACGCTGTCTGGGGAGCCGCTATTGGCTGCTGGGACCACGTGTTCCACTGTGGCACCCCCACACTAAAAGCGGGCCAGGAGGCGAGCGCCGCCATAGCTTTCGGCGCGATGGTGCAGAGACCTCTATGGGTCTTCGACGTCCATGACGTCTGGCGCGGATTCAAATTACGCGGCGCGCGTTACCAGAGTTTACGTAAGTGGTGATTCTTTGTTTCACGGAATACTTTAAAATACTATGAAGTCCCCTAATGAAGGCAACTGAGGAAACATGTAAAGTGAATGGTAACCGTTTGAATAGCTAACATCTACCAAAGGCGTGGAATGCGATGTATTTCCTGCAGTTCAGGTGGAGTGTCGTTTGCCAGAAACACGGTCGAGGGACGGGAATTCTATTGCGCCAACTTCTCGGGACTTTTCTACTACCGTGAGGAAGTTGTTGTACATGGAGGTTGCTGGTTCAGGGGTGTCATCTTCTAGCATTCTCATGATCTCTCAGAAAACTTCGTGACAGTATGCCATGAGAATCTGATAATGTGGTATGAAGAATTTTGGGTTCTCGCACACTCGGCATGCATATCCAAAATTACCAATAGCTTCCGTTTTCCGCAGAAATAAATCAAAGTTTTCAGGGAAGATTGCTTCCAGGTCTTTCTTGTCGTTCATTGTAATTTTTTTAGGTTCCTCAATATGTTATCAATCGCATCGCTCACCTCCCTACGAGTTTGTTCACTTTCTTGCGCGGTACGACAACGCTCATTACCCCACAGTTGGTTACTATCTTCCTCCTTTTTTGTGGTGTAATTTAGGTCGAGGCATTCAGCAGGAGTTTGTGCCCGTATTGCGTGATCAGCAAATGTAATTTTCCTGACAGCATCTTTTTGCAATGTGACCTCTCCTAGTCCGACGTCCATTACAAGTACCACCTTATGTTGGTTCGGGAAATTTACGCCGAATATTGTTTCAGCTGCCAGGGAATGGGGGACCAGAAAGTTCGCTTCCAAAATGCCCTCTGGCAGCAGAACATGAACTGGGTTTGTATCCGTATCTGCGAGTGCTTTCCTCTAAGTGCGAAAGTGATTTCATTTTTATTCAGCGTGAGTACTGGGCATGCATGATTTGCAATGCATCTGTTGTATGCAGATTACAAGATCGCTATGACGTGGATTTCACTGTCCACAATGCCGGTCAGATTGATGTTGCCTAAAGTGACGTGAATAATAGAATGTGGGTCCGGTTGTGTCGCAACTTCCTTTTCCTCACCCAAAGGCCCGCTTGTTGGTTCATATTCTAGCATGTTTGGGTTGCTCGTTCCGATTGTTTCTTGTGCCTTGTTTTGAGCTGTATTAGCAGCAGGTGAGCGTCAGTTTCTATTTGAGTTTCTGCTTCGTTTCCCCTGTGACGTGTTGGGTGGCCTAAGCTGGACATTATGATCTTGTTAGTTTTCTTGCTGCCATCGTCTCTTTTTCTTCCAGATCTTTCTTTGCTGCTGTGGTTCTCCAGTATCCCACTGGAACTAGTTTGGACGCCGTTGATTTCTCCAGTTAAATTTTCCCATTCGTTGTAACTATCGTTGTAATGGCCTCGTCTACCTCTGTTGTCCCATGATGGCTGGTTACTCCCAATAGTTCGAGTTGTTGCTGTTTCCCTATGATCGACAGTTTCCCCCATTTCGTCTGTTGTTCCTTTCTGACGAGCCTTGCCAACTGTGGTCATTGTTTCAGTTTCTTGCCTTTTGTATCTCGTTAACATAGTCTATTTCATGTTTCACGCTCTTGAAGGATTCAGTGGTATCGCTGCACCTTCCGAATAGAAGTTCTTGACAGTGCAGAGGTAATTTGACATAACAGTGCCTCGTAGTTTCCTCGGGACTGTATGGCTTCTAGATCTTTGCTCCGCATAATCTTCCACTTCATTCTTTCTGCGCCTTTTGCGACCAATGTGCGTTAAGGAAGGCGTCCATGAACTCTTTGTACTAGCAACAACTCCCAGCAACACTACCCATCTGCTTCGCAATCGATCCCTCTAAAAATACGCAGATAAATTCAACCTTGTACACTACTGGCCATTAAAACTGCTACACCAAGAAGAAATACAGATGATCAATGGGTATTCATTGGACAAATATATTATACTAGAACTGACAGGTGATTCCATTTTCACGCAAAAAAAAAATGGTTCAAATGGCTCTGAACACTATGGGACGGAACATCTCAGGTCACCAGTCCCCTAGAACTTTACTTAAACCTAACTAATCTAAAGACATCACACACATCAATGCCTGAGGCAGGATTCGAACCTGCGACCGTAGCAGACGCGCGGTTCCGGACTGAAGCGCCTACAGCCGCGCGGCCACCGCAGCCGGCCTCATTTTCACGCAGTTTGGGTGCATAGATCCTGAGAAATCAGTACCCAGAACAACCACCTCTGGCCGTAATAACGGCCTTGATACGCCTGGGCATTGAGGCAAACAGAGCTTGGATGGCGTGTACAGGTACAGCTACCCATGCAGCTTCAACACGATACCACAGTTCATCAAGAGTAGTGACTGGCGTATTGTGACGAGCCAGTTGCTCGGCCACCATTGACCAGACGTTTTCAATTGCTGATAAATCTGATTAATGTGCTGGCCAAGGCCGCAGTCGAACATTCTCTGTATCCAGAAAGGCCCATACTGGACCTGCAACATGCGGTCGTGCATTATCTTGCTGAAATGTATGGTTTTGCAGTGATCGAATGAAGGGTAGAGCCACGGGTCGTAACACATCTGAAATGCAACGTCCACAGTTCAATGTGCCGTCAATGCGAACAAGAGGTGACCGAGACCTTCCAATGTGCGTTCACCGCGATGTCGCTAAACACGGATGCGACCATCATGATGCTGTAAACAGAACCTGATTCATCCGAAAAAATGACGCTTTTCCATTCGTGCACCCAGGTTCGTCGTTGAGTACACCATCGCAGGCGCTCCTGTCTGTGATGCAGCGTCAAGGGTAACCGCAGCCATGGTCCCCGAGCTGATAGTCCATGCTGCTGCAAACGTCGTCGAACTGTTCGTGCAGATGCTTGTTGTCCTGCAACGTCCCCATCTGTTGACTCAGGGATCGAGACGTGGCTGCACGATCCGTTACAGCCATGCGGATAAGATGCCTATTATCTCGACTGCTAGTGATATGAGACCGTTGGGATCCAGCAAGGCGTTCCGTATTACCCTCCTAAACCCATCAATTCCATAGTCTGCTAACAGCTATTGGATCTCGACCAATGCGAGCAGCAATGTCGCGATACGATAAACCGCAATCGTGATAGGCTACAATCCGACCTTTATCAAATTCGGAAACATGATGGTACGCATTTTTCCTCCTTACACGAGGCATCACAACAACGTTTCACATTCAGGCAACGCCGGTCAACTACTGTTTGTGTATGAGAAATCGGTTGGAAACTTTCGTCATGTGAGCACGTTGTAGGTGTTGCCACCTGCGCCAAACTTGTATGTATGCTCTGAAAAGCTAATCATTTGCATATCACAGCCTCTTCTTCCTGTCGGTTAAATTTCGCGTCTGTAGCCCGTCATCTTCGTGGTGTAGCAATTTCAATGGCCAGTAGTGTATTTCAGTGGCTATGATTCCAGGAGCATTTTATCGTACTAGATTAACCAGCATTTTAATCTTATGTACTGTTCTTCTCCTTGAACAATCGGAAAATTTAAATGAATAATAAATGTGTTCGAATGGTTCATTTCCTGACAGCGAATTTTCCCTCGGTTCTGCAGCACGCTTCTCTATAAATCGGTGTCCAAACGACCCTTATCCATTGTTAGTGCCTCCTCTTGTATCGTCACATTCAGAGAGTAACGCTTCCATTCGCCGAAGACGTACACAATTGTGTTCTGGTTCGGTTTCTGCCATACTCTGCGTCTCCTACGGCGCGTGCTCTGTCGCGCGCCCTAAGGCGACTGGTGTGTTCTCGTGCAGCACTCGCTTTATTGCCGGTGAAGTAGCCTCAACTGCGCATCGAAATGTCGTAATACATGCTCTTCTGTCCTTCCCTGATGATGTGGGCGTGCTGTCTTACCAGACTGTGATTTTACCTGCCCAAACCGCTGTCATGCTTGCTGAACGACTTTGATGGCTCGTATAGCTATGCGGTGGTAATAGTCTGGTCTTCTTTAACCTCTGATATTTCGACCTGTTTGTTATCGATCTGATAAATGCGCTTTGCTTTCTCGCTAATCTTTTTTGTTTTTTGGGTTTCCTGGACATTCTTTCTTTTGCAGTTTTGGAGCGTTTTGCACGTCTCGGTTTTGGCCTATGTCATTTGTTCTTTTGCCACAAAGGATTCTTGTGTGCATCTCAGGCTATTGATCTTGCCGCTCTGATATCAGGTTTAGCCTCGTTTGTAACCTCTCGCGTCTCTGTCGATGTTTTCTTGACGCTTTCCACCTCTTCTTTAACACTCGCGACTTCCTTCTCAACCTGCTATTTACTTTCAACAGTATCTCCTTCACCTCTTTGGACGTTATCTTCTCTCTCTCCTGCTTCTCTTTTCCTCCACTTCTCGTCTCCTCCGCTTAGCTTCTTGCATAACTAGCTTGAGAGCCTCAAATTGAGATCGTCTCTAATACCTCCGGGGCTAGACGATCGCGATTCCATCGTTTTGTGATGTTTCCTTCGTAAGTCTGCTCCGCTATTATCACTAACGGTACGTTTTGCCATGCCTGCAGATGCTACATGGTGCTCTGCTGCGGTGTCACCTTCGCGCTCGGTGTCTGACTGACGTACTCTGTCGTAATCAGAATTTTCTGTGGGCGACGTATCTGAGAATTCTCCGCAACTCCCTCCTGATCAGTGCTACAGGTCTGACATTGATCCATTTGTGACGAGATTCGAATACTCTCACTAATCTCGAACACATGCGCCTTGCTTCTCGTGAGCATGCATTCAGGTTTCTCCTCCCGAGAATTTTCAACTGCTCCTCGTTGCAATGCCGCACAACGCTACCTTGAAATTTGCTCTGGCGGACCAGTAATTCTAAATACCTGTCATCACATATTAAATAAAACAACTCTAATCTACGATAAATGCAATATCCACAGATAACCTACCGTTCCACACGTTAACAAACGCCATTCCCGTCAGGAAGAATCAATAAGTGACATCACAGCAACAAATCAACAACACACAGGAAATTTACAGGTCATCAAGAGATTTAGAGCCAGCAATATTTACGATTACGTGACAGCAATTTTTCTCATTGCACCAACTAGATTTTAACATGTGACAATAGAAGTCTAGTAACAGAAATTGAATCTGGGGGTCACGGAAGGTGCCATCAATTCTGGATCTTGGCAGCGATCACCATATTGCAGGACTACACTGAATTTTCGGTATGTTTTGGAAGGCGACAGCCGACTCTGAGTTACCGTCCCGACAGCAATCACTTTAACTTGTAAACTTCCCTCTTGGCTACCTGTCCCATGCTTCTGATAATTATGCCGTTTAACTCTGTTTGTTGATGGTAGCCAGCATTAGAGGTTTTCACATTGATCCTGAAGGCTGAAACAGTGTTAATCAGATAGTGACCCTCTCATAATTTTTATTAATTTCTGATGGGTGATAAATATATACATATGGTACTGGTCTTTTATAAAAGGTATGACACATGTATGATTCTTAAAAATTGGACAAAAATACATGTTGCACGTGAAATAAAAATAAACATGATTTTATGGTAGCACAAATATGCAACGAGTGTGACAGCTGGTTAGCAAAGACTAAGGTCTGTCTGATTGTACTATTTACTCTGGCTCGAAATATCTATAACGCAATATGAAATTACCTAACACTGATTAAACCTTGATGGATTTATTCTACACAGAAAGTTATACTACGTTGGTGCAGCTGAGGACAAGAGGCGAGATTGTGACCTTGTATGCCATAACAAGCCGGAGCAGCAACACAATACCCCTTTTCTCGATGTGGGGCCCTGCCTTACAAGGGAACCTCCCCATCGCATCCCCCTCAGATTTAGTTATAAGTTGGCACACTCGACAGGCCTTGAGAAACTGAACACAGATCAATCGAGAAAACGGGAAGAAGTTGTATTGAACTATGAAAAAAATAAGCAAAATACACAAACTTAGTAGTCCATGTGCAAGATACGCAACATCAGGGATAGTCTGAGTTCAGGAGCGCCGTGGCCGCGTGGTTAGCGTGAGCAGCTGCGGAACGAGAGATCCTTGGTTGAAGTCTTCCCTCGAGTGAAGATTTTAATTTCTTTATTTTCACAAAGTTATGATCTGTCCGTTCGTTCATTGACGTCTCTGTTCACTGTAATAAGTTTAGTGTCTGTGTTTTGCGACCGCACAGCAAAACCGTGCGATTAGTAGACGAAAGGACGTGGCTCTCCAATGGGAACCGAAAACATTTGATCGCAAGGTCATGTGTCAGCCCATTCCTCCACAGGAAAACACGTCTGATATAATCTATACGACACTGGTGACGGCATGTGCGTCACATGACAGGAATATGTTGTCAACCCACCTAATTTGTACACTTGGCGAATGGGTAAAAAGCTTCTTCTACATTGCCTGATTTAGGTTTTCTTGTGGATGTGATAACCACTCCCAAAAAAGTGTGTTTCGATGTTTGTTTAGGTGTAGCGTCCCCATACTACGGCGCAGTTACCTCGCATCGGGCAGACGGACGGACAGATAATAATTGTCTGAAAATAAAAAATTAAATTTTTCGCTCGAGGGAAGACTTGAACCAAGGACCTCTCGTTCCTCAGCTGCTCGCGCTAATCACGGAACCACGGTGCTGCGGAGCTCAGACTGTCCACGATGTTGCCTATCTTGCACATGGACTACTAAGTTTGTATATTTTGCTTATTTTTTTCATAGTTCCACACAACTTCTTCCTGTTTTCTCGATTGATCTGTGTTCAGTTTTTCAAGGCCTATCCACTGTGCCAACTTATAACTAAATCTGAGGGGGGTGCGGTGGGGAGGTTCTCTTGTTAGTAGTCGGTCGCGGTTCAAGCGGCTGCAGAGCAGCGGCGTGCAGCGCCTGCAATTCCCCATAGCGGGTACGAAATATGCAAAGTCGCGGTTAGAGGTCTGTTAGATGCATCACAGTTACTCTCTAATTGGGCCCTGAAGTCTCGGCAGATTCCAGCGTGTGACTCTCCTGTTCGGCAGTCATACCACAGACCAATTTGACTCACTGATACAGCAGTGTGCAAAAGGAGATGAAACGTCATAGCGGCAGACCTGTGACGAGTAAGACTGACCTCAGCACAGCGAGTTGTGAGACATCTCAATTACAAACTGTCGATACAGCTAAGCCCTCACCACAGGCTCCCCAGTCAGGACCAGTGTCTGCGTGGAGTCACGTTCAGGACAAGTGTCCCAAGTGCATCCCACTCATAACAAAAGTTAAGACCAGAAACAGAGCCTGATTCAGAAGGTCCACTCATGAGAGCAGTCTGAATCGGAAGACAAAGTATCACCTCTACACACTGCCCTCAAACCTCAGTAAAGTCCACAGAACCATTTCCACAACTGCCCCCACGAGCTTTTCGTGCCAATCACGAGACCCCACAAGCTACATTCCTCCCATCTAACTCGTCTGCCCTACTAGTTGGCCAATCCTAATCAAAGTTAACAGTATTCTTATCTTTTCAGCAGAAGAGGTCAGTCCCTGAATCGGAAATACCCAAATTCCCGCGCAGGCATGAGAAGACTTTGTGCTTCCAACTTGCCTCTCTTTTTTTTTTTTTTTTACACCAGCACTTAGGGCAGCGTGTTATTTCGAGTATCTCTAAGGCTCTGAGGTACCAACACATTTATTATGGAGATATTTATCTGGATGGCCTGAAAGTTGCGATATGTCCGACCAGGGGCACCAGGTAAGCCAAGAGAAGTATTTTCGTGTCCCAACATACACTACTGGCCATTAAAATTACTACACCACGAAGATGACGGGCTACAGACGCGAAATTTAACCGACAGGAAGAAGATGCTGTGATATGCAAATGATTAGCTTTTCAAAGCATTCACACAAGGTTGGCACCTGTACCGACACCTACAACGTGCTGACATGAGGAACGTTTCCAACCGATTTCTCATATACAAACAGCAGTTGACCAGCGTTGCCTGGTGAAACGTTGTTGTGGTGACTCGTGTAAGGAGGAGAAATGCGTACCATCACGTTTCCGACTTTGATAAAGGTCGGATTGTAGCCTATCGCGACTGCGGTTTATCGTATCGAGACATTGCTGCTCGCGTTGGTCGACATCCAATGACTGTTAGCAGAATATGGAATGGGTGCGTTCAGGAGGGTAATACAGGACGCCGTGGTGGATCCCAACGGCCTCGTATCACTAGCAGTCGAGATGACAGGCATCTTATCCGCATGGCTGTAACGGATCGTGCAGCCACGTCTCGATACCTGAGTCAACAGATGGGGACGTTTGCAAGACAACAACCATCTGCACGAACAGTTCGACGACATTTTCAGCAGCATGGACTATCAACTCGGAGACCATGGCTGCGGTTACCCTTGACGCTGCATCACAGACAGGAGCGCCTGCGATTGTGTACTCAGCGACGAACCTGGGTGGACGAATGTCAAAACGTCATTTTTTCAGATGAATCCAGGTACTGTTTACTGCATCAAGATGGTCGCATCTGTGTTTGGCGACATCGTGGTGAACTCACATTGGAAGCATGTATTTATCATCGCCATACTGGCGTATCACCCGGCGTGATGGTATGGGGTCCCACTTGTTACACGTCTCGGTCACCTCTTGTTCGCATTGTTTCAGCACGATAATGCACGACCGCATGTTGCAGGTCCTGTACGGGCCTTTGTGGACTCAGAAAATGTTCGACTGCTGCCCTGGCCAGCACATTCTCCATATCTCTCACCAATTGAAAACGTCTGGTCAATGGTGGCCGAGTAACTGGTTCGTCACAATTCGCCAGTCACTGATTTTGATGAACTATGGCATCGTGTTGAATCTGCATGGGCAGCTGTACCTGTACACGCCATCCAAGCTCTGTTTGACTCAATGCCCAGGCGTATCAAGGCCGTTATTACGGCCAGAGGTGGTTGTTCTGGGTACTGATTTCTCAGGATCTATGCACCCAGATTGCGTGAAAATGTAATCACATATTAGTTCTAGTATAAAATATTTGTCCAATGAATACCCGTTTATCATTTGCATTTCTTCTTGGTGTAGCAATTTTAATGGACAGTAGTGTAGATTGTTTCAGAGCTGCCACAAATATTATGTTCTTTCTAAAATTGTTTTGCAGGCCTGAGTTTGCCAAAAAGCTGTGTAGGCCGACGGCTGACACCACCTGACGGCTCCCTCAACAGCGTCCTCTCCATGTCGAACATGAAAACTTGCAAATTTTTAAGGTCACCATCCCTGTTCACAAAGAGCGTTTACAACGCTGTCGAATTGCTTTTGCTGGTTTACCTGTATTTCTCTCACACTCCTGATTTCTGCTGTGGCTAGAGGCACCTAACAAGTACGTCCAGGCAGGCAATTTCCCCCGCTCCGTCGACCGAACGCATTGTCTGCACACCATGGGAGAAATTCTTGGGTCCAGCATATTGTCCCCAGTAAGTGCTTCGAGATGTTCCTTTTCCTAATAGCTGCACGTGGCTCTCAATGTCCAAACGTCCACAGATAGATTTACTGTTATATGACCAAGCTGCCTGCTTGTTCTCAACTCCAGAAAGATACTATTCGATGGAAAGCTACAATAAAGACCCCGCATGCATTGACAATGTACATGCTTCCATTATTGCCTGCTAATGCCGATAACTTCCTGTCGTCACGCACACGATCTTTTGGGTGAAAAATGAACATTAAGTTGTACCCTTGAAATAGGAGAATAGTGAGAGAGAGACTAGTCATCTTTCAATCTTCATGAACGGAAAGAGTTTTCCCATAACTTCTACTTTAATACTTATGATGACCTTCTCTGTCTTTACATTAACATGGATGTGTTTATCACGTTAGCTGGTTATTGGCCAATGGTGGGCGCCGTTGGCTGCAGCCTGTAAGATGCGTAAACACGCTAGTGCATCACTCGTCTTTCAGGGTGTTGTGACAGGTGGCGCACTGTAGCAACAATTTCATTTTCCACACTACTATCATGCAATGACTCGTTTAATAATATAATAATATGTACTTATATTTTTTGCTAAGAGCTATAGTTCTTTTGCAACCAAATTCCTTGTCCCATTTTCTCTGACGATAAGAGTTCTTCATGTCAGGATTCATATTTTTATCCTTATTTATTGGATGAAGACAGGTTGTTAAAGTTGTTTTAACAGTGACAGGACTCAATGCAGTTACGAAGGGATACTGAAATGTAATGTCTCCGAATTTTTTATGTGAAAATTATTAAATATTTTTTTAATATTCTACATTTTTATTCTTCATGTCTACGTATTTATAAATCAATCTAGACGCCATGGCGATGGACTCATTTCTCTCAATGAGCGACTAGTTTGTTGATACTCTCACTGTAGAATGTTTGTTGACGGAGCCCCAACCTCACCTCTTCTTGTACCGCTTCATCACTATCAAAATGAAGTCCTCGAAAATTTTGGTTACATAAGAAAATGGGATGGCGCCATGTAGGGACTCTTCGGAGGATAATAGATGACAGAGAACCCAACGGGTCGGGTTGATGCAGATGTTGCAGCGCTCGCGTGTGTTGTGGCATGGTCGTGCTTAAAGAGAGTATGTTCCACGTGTGGAAGATCTCTCGTAGTTCGCGATCACGATTACAGCACACTGTTTCTCACTCACGGACATATTTATGATACACATCGCCATGTTGCACGCTACAATTCGGAACCCTCCTGCAGCAGAGGGTTGCAACTTACGTCAGCGAAGTGGGGAAGTCGACTGAGTAGTATGTATGGCATTTGATAACTGAACCGATATTGAGAAGAGAATGAGAAAATTCGAAGGCGTTTAGCACGCCTTCATAGATGTCTTGGTTAATTTAATACTGTTTAACGAAATGTATAAAGAAGAACGATAATGTACACTGTACCAGTTTACTATATGTCGTTTCCTACGTCTTTAGTTCATTGTGAATAACGATAAAAACACTAAATGCTCAATAACGACTGAAATTATGAAAAGTTATAACAAAAAAAGGGGAATGATGATGTGGTTCCAAAAGCCGCATAGCTGTATGAAAGTGCTTTACTCGCAAATACCGGTTTCATGTCCGTATACACGCATCTTCAGGTTCATCTGCCAAGAAGAGAGATTACTGTGCGAATTTTTTTAAGCGCTAGAAATACACAACCATAGTACTGGCATTTAACAGAACACAATGATAAGAGCTCACAATGGTTATCGAGAACACCTCTGTAAGCTATTTTCGGACTTCTTCGATTCTCGACGTTTCGGTTCCATCCTAGAGTATTATTGTTTGAATGATATTTCCCGTGTACCTATAGTACTTTTACTAGATGATAGCTACTTCTTGGGCATTTCATTCCCAGTCACAGTAGTGTTACATTTGTTATTTGTTTGCACCTCGTTTTTGCTCTAGGCCGGGTTCATTCTGCAGTCATGCATTACACATTTTGACAAGCATCTTTTAGGTGTAATCAATTTTATTATAACAACCCTACAGCGTGGTTTGACTCTTAATGTGGAAAACTTCCCAATTGCTGAGACTCTTATCTGCGTTATGAAAATGTAACCACTGTGAATATTTGTCATTTTTTTTAGGGTTCCGTACCTCACTTGGTAAAAACCATCCCCTATAGGATCACTTTTTATGCCGTTTTTCTCAGGAAAGTGTTGATGTATCAAGTTGAAATTTATATTACACATTGAGATCTTTAGCCCCTTAGCGGTGTAAAACATTGATGCTTCTAAGTCAGTGCAATCAAAAGATACGGCCACTTATGTCACGTACTGTTAATACTGAAAAATTCACACTTCGAAACCCATACGGTACTTCCCATCGGCCTAAACTCATGAAATTTATCAAGAAGGAAGGTTTCACTACAAAACGCCCAACGGAAAAAATCCGAAAAAGGTAAATTTATCATTATATCACACGAAAAAAAATGTTCCTTTTGTCTTTCTTCATCCGACGTCGAACATCAAATTAGAACAGTTAGTAGTTGTACTGTATATTCAGGCACGCTGGATCGCAGTGCTAAAAGGTACTCGTGTACCCTTGATGTCTGCGTGACACGAAGACTTACGCCTCCCCTGGGCCTGTGGACACCGATATTGGACTGTTGACTAGAAACATGTTGCCTCGTCTGACTAGTGTAGTTTCAAATTGTATCGAGCGGATGGACGTGCACGGGTATGGAGACAACCTCATGGATTCATGGACCCTGCGTGTCAGCAGGGGACTGGTCAAGCTGATGGAGGCTCTGTAATGTTGTGGGGCGTGTGCAGTTGGAGTGTTATGGGACCTCTGATACATACAGATACAGTGTGCCAGGTGACACATACGTAAGCATCCCGTCTGATCACCTGCATTTATTCTTATCCATTGTGCGTTCCGACGAACTTGGAAAATTCCAACAGAACAATGCGATACCCCACACGTCCAGAATGGCTACAGAGTGGCACTGGGAACACTCTTCTGAGTTTAAGCACTTCCGCTGGCCACCAAATTATCCATACATTAACATTGTTCAGTATATCTGGGATACCTAGCAACGAGCTGTTCACAAGAGATCCCCGCTCCCTCGTACTAAACGGATTTGTGGACAGCCCTGCACGATTCATGGTGTCGGTTTTCTCCAGAACTACTTCAAACATTAGTCGAATCCATGCCACACCGTGTTACGGCACTTCTGCGTGCTGTCGGGTGGGATTCCTACACCTTATTAGGCAGGTGTACCAGTTTCTTTGGCTCTACAGTGTAGATTACCGCTGGAGATCGTATAAATGTGCATCCGCATGAAGGTTGTTGATACATTACCCATATGGGCGAATGAAATATATGAATACGTGGTGTCTGTTTCCATTTTTTCTTGTTTTTTAAAACCTAGTTTTTAACTCATATTGGTGTTTATGATGTCGTACCTCCTGAACTATGTGCAATAGAATGATACAGGATGGTGCAGAGAAAAGTAGCCCATGTATGTATGCAGTAAATGCAATGAAAATACCGAAACTAAGAGCTGAAATGGACTTAAATTTTATGTTGTTGTTGTTGTTGTCCAGAGACAGGTTTGATGCAGCTCTCCATGCTACTCTATCCTGTGCAAGCTTCTTCATCTCCGAGTAATTACTGCAACCTACATCCTTCTGAATCTGCTTACCCTCCACACATCCCTCCATCACTAAATTCGTGATCCCTTGATGCTGCAGAATGTGTCCTACTAACCGATACCTTCTTCTAGTCAACTTGTACCACAAATTCCTCTTCCCCCCGATTCTATTCAGTACCTCCTCATTAGTTATGTGATCTACCCATCTAATCTCCAGCATTCTTCTGTAGCACCACATTTCGAAAGCTTCTATTCTCTTCTTGTCCAGACTATTTATCGTCCACGTTTCGCTTCCATACATGGCTATACTTCATACAAATATTTTTAGAGAAGACTTCCTGACACCTAAATCTATACTCGATAGTATCAAATTTCTCTTCTTCAGAAACGCTTTTCTTCCTATTGCTAGTTTACATTTTATATCTTCTCTACTTCGACAATCATCAGTTATTTTGCTCCCTAAATAGCAGAACTCATCTACTACTTTGAGTATCTCACGTAATTAGTCTCCATTCCATTATCCTCGTTTTGCTTTCGTTGATGTTCATCTTATATCCGCCTTTCAAGACACTGTTCATTCCGTCCAACTTGTTATCTCTGAAAGAATTACAATCTCATCAGCAGACCTCAAAGTTTTTATTTCTTCTCCATGGATTTTAATTCCTACTCCAAATTTTTCTTTTATTTCCTTTACTGCTTGCTCAGTATACATATTGAATAACATCGGGGATAGGCTACAACCCTGTCTCACTCCCTTCCCAACCACTGCTTCCCTTCCATGCCCCTCGACTCTTATAAATGCCATCTGGTTCTTGTACAAATTGTAAATAGCCTTTCGCTCTCTGTATTTGACCCGTGCCATCTTCATAATTTGAAAGAGTATTTCAGTCAACCTTGTCAAAAGCTTTCTCTAATTCTACAAAGGCTAGAAACGTAGGTTTGTCTTTCCTTAACCAATCTTGTAAGGTATGTCGTAGGGTCAGTATTGCCTTACGTGTTCCAACATTTCTACGAAATCCGAACTGATCTTCCCCAAGGTCGGATTCTATGTTTTTCCATTCGTCTGTAAAGAATTCGTGTAAGTATTTTGCAGCCATGACTTATTAAACTGACAGTTCGGTAATTTGCACCCCTGTCAAACCTGCTTACTTTGGGATTGCTATTATTATATTCTTCTTGAAGTCTGAGGGTATTTCGCCTGTCTCATACATCTTGCTCACCAGATGGTAGAGTTTTGTCATAGCTGGCTGTTCCAAGGCTATCAGTAGTTCTAATGGAATGTTGTCTACTCCCGGGGCCTTGTTCCGACTTAGGTCTTTCAGTGCTCTGTCAAATTCTTCACGCACTATCATACCTCCAATTTCATCTTCACTTACGTCCTCTTCCATTACCATAACATTTCCCTCAAGTACATCGCCCTAGCATAGACCCTCTATATACTCCTTCCACCTTTTTGTTTTCCCTTCTTTGCTTACAACTGGTTTTGCATCGGAGCTCTTGATATTCCTACAAGTGGTTCTCTTTTCTCCAAAGGTCTCTTTAATTTTCCTGTAGGCAGTATCTATCTTACCCCTAATGATATATACCTCTAAATCCTTACATTTGTCCTATAGCCATTCCTGCATAGCCATTATGCACTACCTGTCGATCTCATTTTTGAGACGTTTGTATTCCTTTTTGCCTGTTTCATTTACTACATTTTTATATTTTCTGGTTTCAACAATTAAATTCAATACCTCTTCCGTTGAGCAAGGATTTCTACTAACCCTCGGATTTTTACCTACTTGATCCTCTGCTGCCTTCACTATTTCATCTCTCAAAGCTACCCATTCTTCTTCTACCATATTTCTTTCCCCTGTTCTTTTTAATTGTTCCCTAATGCTCTCACTGAAACTCTCTACAACCTCCGGTTCTTTCAGTTTATCCAGGTCCCATCTTCTTAAATTCCCACCTCTTTGCAGTTTCTTCAGCTTCACTCTTCAGTTCATAACCAATAGATTTTGGTCTGAGTGCACATCAGGCCCTGGTAATGTCGTACAGTTTAAAAACTGTTTCCTAAATCTCTGTGTTTCCATTGTATAATCTATCTGAAACCATCCAGTTTCTCCAGACCCCTTCCATGTATTAACCTCCTTTCATGATCCTTAAACCAAGTGTTAGCTACGATCAAGTTATGCTCAGTGCAAAATTCTACCTGGCGGCTTCCTCTTTCATCCCTTATCCCCATTCCATATTCACCTACTACTTTTCCTTCTGTTCCTTTTCCTACTATCGAATTACAGTTCCTCATGACTATTAAATTTTCATCTCCCTATCTGAATAATTTCTTTTATCTCATCATACATTTCTTCTATCTCTTCATCGTCTGCGAAGCTAGTTGGTATATAAACTTGAACTACTGTGGTAGGCTTGGGCTCTCTTTCTGTCTTGGCCACAATGATGCGTTCACTATGCTGTTCGTAGAAGCTGACCCGTACTCCTATTTTTTTTATTCATTATTAAACCTACTCCTGCATTACCCCTATTTGATTTTGTATTTATAGTCCCGTATTCACCTGTCTAGAAGTCTTGTTCCTCCTGCCACCGAACTTCACTAATTCCCACTATATCTAACTTCAACCTATCCATTTCCCTTTTTAAGTTTTCTAACGTAGCTGCCCGATTAAGGGATTGACATTCCACGCTCCGATCCGTAGAAAGCCAGTTTTCTTTCTCCTGATAACTACATCCTCCTGAGTAGTCTCCGCTCGGACTTCGGAATGGGGGACTGTTTTACCTCCGGAATACAGTAAAGCTGCATGCCCTCCGGAAGAATTACGGCTGTAGTTTCCCCTTGGTTTCAGTCGTTCGCAGTACCAGCACAGCAAGGCCGTGTTGGTTAACGTTACAAGGCCAGGTCAGTCAATCATCCAGACTGTTGCCCTTGCAACTACTGAAAAGGTTGCTGCCCCCCCCTACAGGAACCACACGTTTGTCTGGCCTCTCAACGGATACTCCTCCGTTGTGGTTGCACCACGGTACGGCTTTCTGTATCACTGAGGCACGCAAGCCTCCCCACCAACGGCAAGGTCCATGATTAATGGGAGGGTGGGGTTACATTGTATATACAATGAAAAAAACTGTGAAAAATACATTTATAGAAGTACAGCTGTGCACGTCTAAGCATACTCAGATACACTCGGCGTAAAGTTCGAATATCGATGGCGGCAACTTCACGGCTGATTCCTGTATTGTGTGTGGATTTGTTTCATAGACCTTGCTCTGCAAGTGTCCTCGCAGAAGAAATCACATGTTGTTGGATCCGGTGAACGTGGTGGCGATTAATGTTTGCTGACAGTTCGTTCTTCAGTGAAGATATTACGGACTCGTTCCAGAGATTCCTTACACGTGTAGCATGTTGCCCCATCTTGCTGGAAGGTGCAGTATTGTCTTTCATATTCATTGAATTGAGCACCAAATGTATCAGAAATTTCCTTATATGCTACCGTGTTGAAGGTAATGTAAAAAAAAAAAAAAAAAAAAAATCGGTCCAATGTTGCTCCTTCTCGTTACACTCACCACAACAAATGCCGATTTTTCGATCTTGGAGTGGTCGCTGACACAAAATATTAGGTTTCTCCGTTGCCCAATACCTTTGTTCTGTGAATTCAGATGGCCGGAGATTACTTATGACGTAATCAAAAGGGTCTAAAACTTCCTGAAAGGTTAAAACTGTGTGCCGGATCGAGACTCGAAATCGGGACCTTTGCCTTTCGCGGGCAAATGCTCTACCATCTGAGCTACCCAGGCACGACTCACGACCCGTCCTCACTGCCTTAATCCCGCCAGTACCTCGTCTTCTACCTTCGCAGTTTTAATTTGCCAGGAAGTTTCACATATGCTTCCACAGTTTCAATTATTTTTCCTACAGCAGACCCCAAAGAGAAAAGTCTAACTTTACTGATGAAACGAACTGAAATGTTGCCAGAAGAGTGCTAACAATTGATTACTGCATAAAACTGTCCATTGTTGTATCTGTTTATTTCATAAGTCGAAATATTGCATTAGCATTGAAGGGGAGGTGGGCTACTTTTAACAGCGTCACCCGGTATAATTTTGGAAGTTACATACTGTAACATATGTAGATACTGTCTGTGGAATACACAGTGCAAGACAATCGAAGGATGACTTCTTCGAAACACCGTAATTGTCTCCCATTGCTGAAATTTGGCTCAAAGGTGGCTACAGC
Organism: Schistocerca piceifrons; assembly: GCF_021461385.2. Taxonomy (NCBI): domain Eukaryota; kingdom Metazoa; phylum Arthropoda; class Insecta; order Orthoptera; family Acrididae; genus Schistocerca; species Schistocerca piceifrons. The sequence goes on from NC_060139.1 coordinate 672,217,424, forward strand.
CTTCCTCTGCAAGAGCGCAAAAGCATGGCACACTGCGACATCAATCTTGTACTCGGCGGCACTCAAACTGCAAGGCGTCGACACATGTGGAAAAAAGGCCAGGGGTCAGAAGTTCATGTGACGTGCAAAGTGCGTTGATAATGTCACCAAAACTCTGCCCTACGCAACGCAACCGCATTCGTGTAACTCGACGGGAAGGTTGTCAGACCATCTTACCCACATTTCACTCCTTTGACGTCTCTGTCATTGAGGTCCGAACCACGACGTCCAGCATTTTGTATGGATGGCCGTGGAAAACCGTTTAGTCACACCAGCGCTCACAACGGACACAAAATGGCTTCAAGGAGTGGCATAAGGGGTGTTAATGAAAACATTCTTTTCCTTGGGCCTTGATTCCCACAATTTTCAGAAACAAGATGACGTTTTGGTGGTCAGTCTTAGTGCCGAGGTGATATTATTAACTCACCTAACGCATCGCATAAACTTCTGAGCTCTGGGATAATATTTCTCATGTCTCGGCACCGGGTTGTTTGATGCGTCGTCGGGCCCAAGGGTGGAACCGCACGGCGCCACGCTTTTGCACCACTACAGATGAAAGGTACTAGGCACCTACGAGCAAAATTTAAATCTTCTGCGTCGCAATGTGAGACCCCTAGGGCGTTTAAAAAAAGTAATTTTTTATTATATTGCACTGTGTACGTTGCGAATAGGACTAGTGCTAAAGAAGTAATAAATTAAAACGTTATGTCTGACACGGCAGGCTGGCCGGAGTGGCCGTGCGGTTCTAGGCGCTACAGTCTGGAACCGCGTGACCGCTACGGTCGCAGGTTCGAATCCTGCCTCGGGCATGGATGTGTGTGATGTCCTTAGGTTAGTTAAGTCCCATAGTGCTCAGAGCCATTTTTTTGACACGGCAGTTTTACTGCATGAACAGCAAATATACAGGGTGTTACAAAAAGGTACGGCCAAACTTTCAGGAAACATCCCTCACACACAAAGAAAGCAAATATGTTATGTGGACATGTGTCCGGAAACGCTTACTTTCCATGTTAGAGCTCATTTTATTACTTCTCTTCAAATCACATTAATCATGGAATGGAAACACACAGCAACAAAGCGTACCAGCGTGACTTCAAACACTTTGTTACAGGAAATGTTCAAAATGTCCTCCGTTAGCGAGGATACATGCATCCACCCTCCGTCGCACGAAATCCCTGATGCGCTGATGCAGCCCTGGAGAATGGCGTATTGTATCACAGCCGTCCACAACACGATCACGAAGAGTCTCTACATTTGGTAACAGGGTTGCGTAGACAAGAGCTTTCAAATGCCCCCATAAATGAAAGTCAAGAGGGTTGAGGTCAGGAGAGCGTGGAGGCCATGGAATTGGTCCGCCTCTACCAATCCACCGGTCACCGGATCTGTTGTTGAGAAGCGTACAAACACTTCGACAGGAATGTGGAAGAGCTCCATCACGCATGAACCACATGTTGTGTCGTACTTATAAAGGCACATGTTCCAGCAGCACAGGTAGAGTAGCCCGTATGAAATCATGATAACATGCTCCATTGAGCGTAGGTGGAAGAACATGGGGCCCAATCAAGGCATCACCAACAATGCCTGCCCAAACTGTAGAGCAATGTGTCGCATGTCAACACAAGCACCGAAGTCAACATTACCTTCCTTCAATTGGGCCAACTGTCGGAAAATCGAGGAAATACAGTACATACTGACGAAACTAAAATGAGCTGTAACATGGAAATTAAGCGTTTCCAGACACATGTCCACATAACATCTTTTCTTTATTCGTGTTTGAGGAATGTTACCTGAAAGTTTGGCCGTACCTTTTTGTAACACCCTGTATAGTAAGGGATAAACTTTTTTGCATTTCATTACTTTTTTGGGAGATGGCAGCAAGAAAAATTTCATAAACATTTGAAATAGTGTGTAAGGTTCATTGTAAGTTCCCATTCTTAAATATTGGATGCATGTAGTCGCTATACGCGCTCGGTGTGTTACGCTTCTTTTCTATCCCTATTCTCACCCCCTTAAGAGGAAGGTGTACGTTACCCCCACATGCCCGCTCGGCTAGCCGCGCAATCTAACGCGCTGCTTCCAGAGCGGTCAAATGCGCTGCTTCCGGAGCGGGAAGACGTGACGGTCACCAGCACGAATCCGACCGCCGAATTAGTGTCGAGGTCCGGTGTGCCAGCCACCCTGTGGATGGTTTTTCAGGCAGTTTTCCACCTACCTATGCGAAATCGGGATGATTCCCCTTATTCTGCCTCAGTTACACTATGTCGGCGATTGCTCCACGTACGCGTACACCATAATTACTCTACCACATAGTTGTTAGTGCTCCTTGACTCAGTAAAAACGGGAGTGTAAAATCAGCGGTAGCGAAGCGCCAACAGTAACATGACAAGGTTATGGATTTTAAGAGCATATTAGAGCTGGCCAGATAACGTAATATTTATAGGTGGAAAGTCCGTGAAGCAATCGATATGTCGAATAACGATTAAAAATAGAAATACCGAGTACAGGCTTCCGTTTCAAGACTTCTTGCTGTCAAGGAAGTGAACAGCCAGCCACGCGGTGCGAGTAACATAAACTGCTACTAAGAAACGACTGGCGCATCACAACGTATATTTTTATTTATTTGACATTTTCTTTTAGTATCTTACTGTTTACAAGAACAAACAAAAATGCTGCGTGTGAATTGGCATGAATATACGACATAAAAATTTAACATAGTTTCAAATGTGTTATTATAACTGAGCAACGTGGCGTTTACGGTGAAAAAACCTATGTGAAAAGAAAAAGTCTACATACTATATTTGGCCATCTGGTGCACAGATAAATGTTCATCCTGAATCCAGATGGCACATGCTACTGGTCTGCTACAATATCTTGCGTTGCTGGAATCTGATTTTGTAATCTATACAAAAAGTCTAGAGACTAGGAGATGGCTGTCAGGATATCAGGAAATCCTTCCTGGTCTTCCACGAGGCTCATCCCCACACTGCATCCGGAAGGTTATTGCAGGTGGATGTTCGCCTGATGTGTCTCGTTGTCATAATGTATGGTCACTTCTTTGTTTTCTCTAAGCTTTGTAGACTTGCAGCTCATACTCTGATATTTTAGCTATCAGCGACATCAGCTTATGCCACAGTTTGTCATTCCTTGTTATGTTATGCACTATTGTATTGGCAAAGATATTCCTGTCCTGGTCCGTAACATCTGGTCTAATGGCACAATCCCAGACGATATGGTCCTGGGTGCCGACTGCTCCACATTCACTAGTGTCTGTGATTCGTTGTCTTATTTTCAGTAAGTAGCTGGGCTGTGGACCATGTCCCGACAGGTCGTACATAACTCCCTTGGTCGGAAGAAAATATGACATCCTTGAACTTCGTTTTATGCCAGGAAGGAACTGGTAATCCTCCTCCCAGTTTCTGCCCTGTCCCAGATTTCTTGCCGTTGTCTGTCAATGGAAACCTTTATTTTCTTATTCGTTGTTGCTCCTGTGGCCAGTATTTTCCTCACCTTATCATATCACTCGTGTCTGATTCAATATTGTGGATCTCTCTTTGTGCCTATTGTGTGCAGAGGAAGCAAGCTTAACATCACCAGCAGCGCCACAGTCGGTGATGTTCTAGACGTGGGTCTCAGGGGCAGGAGAACATTTCATTGTGTTCACCGTAGAGTCTGTGCTGTCCTTACCTTGCTGGATCTATGAGCCCGAAAGTTCGATCCGTAGCCCACAACAGTCATAAAGAGTGTCTTGTGGTGTGTTCTTAGTGCACTTAGTGACAGCCAGTTGTTGTTATTTTGTTCCGGCTGTTAATGCCTCTCTGTGCAGATGATTCCTACATGTGCATGAATATCGATGCTTATACCAAGCTCCTATATACTTTCTTTCTTTTCACTCGATAACGATCCTTTTCGTAACGTATAAACTGTTTTATGTGCTGCTATAGTTATTTTGTTCTCTACACAGCAATTACTTACTCTTTCAAGAACTACCCTACTATTTTCCTCTAATTTATCCCTTTATTTGGCAGGCACTATTATTAGGACATTGTCTGCGTAGGTGATGCGGCAACTAGTGTTTGTTATACTCCGAAGCTGGTTTAGTAATGGCTCTAGACCAACATCTGAGAACTCTGAACCACAAACACAGCCCTGTGGGCAGCCGTTGATGATTTTTTTCACAGTTTCCGAGACATTCTAATTGCACCTTGCTGTCAGTGTAATAATCGCGTAGGCTTTTATAGAGACACACGGGACATCCAGCTATATCAGCCATTACGCTTATAGCACACTTGGAGTCTGAGGTATTCACAGCGTACATAACTTGATTTATTGCATCCTCGATGGATGTCCCTTTCCTGAGATCCTATAGCAGGGGGCTCCTACTACGCCTCTGTGGTCCGTCAGGTGAGGGAACAGAAGTTTTTCCCGGACCTCGGCTACAGAATTTACCAAACAAATCGGCCTGTATTATTTCGATTCTCTTGGTTCTTTTAGTATGACTATATTCGAGATTTTTCGGATTCTGGGCACCAGTTTATGCAAAGAAACATTCGTTTAATAAGACTGTTAGGTGTGGTACTATTTTGTCCAATAGCCGAGGCAACACTTCTGCCATCATTATACCAGGCCCGGGTGCTTTCCTCTTCTTTAACTTCATTATTGCTAAGATCACTTCGTCGTGGGTAAATGTAATCACAACACAATCATTCACATACTGCTCTAGTAATTCAGAGCGAAGTTGGTGATGATGGTACTGTGTGTCCTCCAACGTCGTATCGTCTGACAACTGAGTTCTTAGTACGTACTGTACTCATGTCTCCACGTCTGACGTCATGGTGCAGTCCCGTCGCCTTAGGGTTGATATTACAATGGATGATCAAATACTATATATTGGAAGTTGGCATACAAACCAAAACATCTGATACCATTTGGTCGTTATCGTACGTCTCCCATTTTTCTACTTTTATTTGTGAAGTAATTTTTAATATTGTTGTTTGACTGTTCAATAGAAACGCAGGCTTCTTCCTCGTTCTGTTTCCGCTGAGGATCTCTGGCAGCACCCTCTGACCTACCTTGCTCCGCGGCACAACAACATTAATGCCAATATTTTGGATTCCTCCTTTCTGTCGGTATGCACTTTCAGTATTTGCCCAACGACAACGGGTCACCTACAGCAACCTGAAGATTTTTTCCCAATTACGTCAGTCATTCCGAAAAGCGCTGGAAAATAGCCTTTTATAAGTGAGCGCAACACTGTCTTTCGACTGTGTCACATCATGCACAGACACCAGTTGTAACCCGAATATCCTTGCCGAGGGAAGGAATCATCGAGCATTGGGGAACTTTTAACAACAATATGACGCGACTAGACGTCTCATGCATTAAAATCAACAGGAATACCTCATTCACTGTTCTACTCATCAGCACATCATAGTGAAGTCCACCCTTGCTACAAAATGGGTAAATGACTGTATGAAAGTACTTATCGTCTAGCGAACGAGGTATTAGACATCATTCATGGATAAACTGTCAGTAATCAGTTCGAGCTTTTTCCATTGTCTTATTAAAAATATGAGAACAAACGGAGAAATTTTTGAAGCCTATCTTCACCGAATCTGACGTAGCGAACGGAACAATACTCGGATTTCGGAGATCGGTGACTGAACACGAGTTGTTATCTGAAATGTTTAGGATATTACGAGAGAAACTAACAGAATCTGGACTGAAACCCATTTACCTAAATCATAACGACGTTTCTGCACACATCAAAAACATAGTTTTCATGCAGAGTATTCCTAGAATCATTACTGATCAGATGAGAGCACCTGCGAAATTTTCCTGTTTCAAGTAACGTTTTTCGAGACCTGCTGATGTCACCACTGAATAAAATAACGGAAGGACAATTCCTTTCAGGACAGAGTTTGGATTATGGATACAAGCCAATATGCACATGTGTCATTAAAGTGTATTTTTAGTAAGTGTTCCTGTTCTCCACATCTATTTAGCTTCATGTGGATGTCAGTGGTGTCTCGCCATTATCATCTACATGTATATGTACATACTCATGTTGTAACACAGTACCTGGAAGAAGGCACTTCGTATCGTACCCTCACTCCGATCGGTTGATTTGGCGTATGAGGAGAGGTAAAAATTACTGTTCTTCGTTTACCGGGCGCTCCGTAATCTGTCGTTGATGGTGTGTAAATTTAAAGCAGTCGCGTTAGACCACGCAACTGTTCTACTGCCTGCAGAACGTATCTCGTGTGGCGATTACTGTTCATTAGCCCACCAAATCTTACCCTTAGCACGGCTGATTGGAGAAGACTGTGGAAATAAATTTCAATGACTGGGTACTGCGATTCCTGGATGATGTTAACATTCAAATTCATGACACACTACCCGTGCTAAAGGTCAGATTTGATGGGGTAATGAACAATAATCGCCACACGAGATATGTTCAGCAGGCGGTAGAACAGTGGTCTAGCGGGAATGACTGCAAATTTACACACCATCATCGCCTCTATTCGGTCGACACCAAGTTCCCAAAGACGTTCGTATAGATTACGTAAGTCTACTGCGATCCTAATTTTACGTCTCTAAATTCTTTTGATGTTTGCCTTCAGATGCTGTGGCAGTACTCTTATGTAGGCTGCACTAAAATCTTATATTCAGTTTCCGTAACACATACACCTCAGCTATTCTGTTTCCCTACTGCTGAATTCAAGTAATTGTTCCACTTCAAACAGCCTTAAAGTGTTAACTATAGCCACTTAAATGAAGTGGCAGGTCTGTAACATTCTGCGTGGTGTCTGTTCTAAGTCGTGTCTCCCTACCACTTTCACGCAACGACGCTCTGAGCGTGTTTCTTTTAGGGAATTGGCTAGTTTGAACCTGGGACCTGTTGCTGGTAAGGAGACGCCAGACTACACATGACATGTAGAGTTCAGAAGAGTTCAGTGAGACTAGTGATGATATAATCAAATACTTTATGATTTCAGCGTCAGCTCCACTGCACTCCCTGTAAAATAATCTTAATACTAACTAAATTTAGTGGAAGGGGTTCAAGGTTTTCCTACTTTTAGTTAGCTGGTAAAATAACGTCGAAAAAGCAGTTAAGTTTACCATTGGAAATTTTATTCTACTCACAAAACATTGTTTATAAATTGAACTATTGATAAAAGAAAATGTTTTAATACAGGATGATAAAAACCAACTGCGTTCAACAAAAATGTGAACGAATATTCCCTGAATGGGTTTCCAAGTTCTACAATGGATCGAAGAATGACCTATGCCATATCACATCTATAATCTAGGTTTAAATTAAGTTTCACAAAAGAGAAAACTATCAAAATGGTCTACAGTGACCCTCAATTATCTTTAATTACTTATCTAACTTGTCGTAAATTACAGTGGCTGATGTGGCTTCTCAATAATTATATAACAGAAAAATCATCGCGTTTCAGATTTTTACTTCAAGTAGCAAATGTGAACACCATTAGATTTAATTGGCGATCGACACTAGTATTACGTAAAAAGGGGGTGTAACAGATGAGACTTCTGCAGTTCTGAGTGAAGCTTTATGCGCTGTTATGCGGCATCGCGTGCGTTCATTACCTTGTCGTTGGTTAGACAGTGTCAGGGGGTGTTGGGCGGCGCTGCTCCATACAGCTCGCTGTCTCGGAAGCAACTCTCTCCTAACTTCTCCTTGCTACAATTTACCGAAGTTGGTTTAAAAAAAAAGCTATCTGGCTGTGTTTTCATCTGACCAATCAGGGTCTCAATGTTAACCTTCAGCTCCGCCTACAAAAATTCTGTCTATCCAATGAAAAATGTTATACTTTTCGTGGTGGGGCATTGTTTTTAACGTTTGCAACGTAACAGAGACGCGAAAAAGTCTCACGCTAAAACTTGCAGCTGGTGTGGCCCTTTCAGTGTTATTGTAAGATCTATATTGTTCTTCTGGAGGCTCTATCTTTCTGGGGGTGGGGGTCCTGGCGGTTGGCTGGCGACGTGGGTGTCCGTCCCTTATCGTAGGGCCTTCTAGCTTAACACGGTTCTGCTGTCGGCTTCTGTTCTCGTTTCTCCCCTCGGAACTGCGTCTGTTTCACGGTGAGAAGGTATGACATGCATTTAGGCATTCTTGTGTTAGTCTGTGGTATTCCATTTGGTCACTCTTTAATCGTATTACTTTGGTTAATTTAATGTCACGATTTATTCGGAGCTATGTGACATACTGCTGTATTTGCTTATCATGTCACGGCTTTCATGGAAGGTGTTGGATTTACACCTTACAGTCCCTGTAGTTTACGGCTATTGATATAAACTAATATTTTACATATTACTTATGTAATGTCTCCACAAAGTAAATGTATTTATTGTCAGTTCTTCTTTAATTCTGGATCGTCGTTCCTATTACGCACAACTGCGTAACTTGGAATAGTAGTAGAACGGAGATAGAATAGGTATACTGTTTTCAAAGGTATTTGTGTATTACATTCACGGGAATTGAATTCTTACCTCGAAATTGGCAATACCAAATATGTCATTATAAACTGTATCTTAGCATTACTCGGCACATGTAGAATCTAATACCAGAGGATGACCCGGTAGCCGCTCGGGAAAATTTTCGTGTTGAGTATCCTGTAACTCTGTGTGGTTATCTAGCACTAGGGAAACTCGTCTTAATAGAAATACCATTGTAATATTTAGCACCTTACGTTTGTCGTGATTGAAGAAGATTGTGGCAATAAATTTCAGTGACTGGGTATTGCGATTCCTGGATGATGTTAACATTCAAATTCATGACACTCTAACCCTGCTAAAGGTCAGATTTGATGGGCTGATGAACAGTAAAACTTCCAGCCTACTCCTATGGAAACAGCTCTCTTGGTCATTCGCTCTTTCCCCCTAAATATGAGGAGGCGTAGTTGAAAAAACTGACGGCGAAAATCAATTGAAGACGTAAATAAATTGCGTTGAGAAACTGTAAACGATTTATGAAGTTTAAGTCCGACTGCTAAACCACATTGGGAACTCGGTGATCAAGAATGCTGTTTGAAGTAAATTGTAGCTGAATTTAGCCGTCCCTGTGGAACTGTGAACAGCGGAATATAGAGTGTGCGTCCCCACAGGCAATAAACACTACCAGACATTCTAGAGTTGTAGGGAACCGAAAGTAGGAATATTATACTACGAGCTGATTGTTGTGGTGAACGTTTTGTTAGCCTCACACTAGGAAGTTAATATCAGCAGAGAAATTAATTAAGGCTCTCTGGAACGTACTGATGTGGTGGTGGATTTTTACGTTACGCGGTTTCAGAAGCTAATTTACGATAATTGCATTTATTGATTATAAACAAAAATGTTAAATGTGGAATTCTGAAAGAATAGAAATGAATGTTCCTGGTACAGCAGTGTAATTAATGTACATATTGAATATTCTTATTTATATTTAACTTCTCTGTTTTCGTGCAAGGCTCAGCTGATGGTAGTTACTCTTTACAGAATTAATTAATAACTTGCTGTGAAGTGTTTGTGACGGAATATGTTTACTACATATTCTATATTCATATTTACAATTTGCGCAGTATAAATGCAAATGAAGAATGCAGCCTATGAAGCTAGTATGATCTCTTTCATGACGTTTACTTTAACATAGACATAAATAAACAAAACTCTTGCCTTTAAAGTGTTTATACTTAAACAGTTTTCATCTTACCGTTACATCCCAAGTTTAAAAAGGGAACACTAAAATTGTCATTGCAGTAATCATTATCTGAGGGTAGCATTTTTCACAGAAATTCCGACCTGTGAAACTAACAGAATTTTGGCAGAAGAACTTTTACTCTGGTATATTTCCCCATTTCATTATCAGTCAGGGCGAAGATGGTATGTAGGTACTGAGCACGAAGGCTTTCACATGATATGCAGAGATGACTTTTTGATGCCGCCGGCATTGCTTGGTAGAAAGTGGCGATAGACTTATGGGCTAGTAGTTTAACAGATGTTATTACTTACACTCATGATCAAGTTCTTGAGTGATCCCCTCCACCCCCTCCCAACAGGCACTGAAGGACAGACGCTGCTAAATTCTCAGTGAATTTGGAATTCTTAATCATTTCGCAATTCAGTTACACTGTAATGGGTTATGTGTTAATAAAAAATAAATTTCATTTAATTGCGATTTACATAGTCAAAACACAAGACATAAAAATAATTTTCATGTAGATTTCGCATCCTAATCTAGGCTTCAGAATGGAGTTATGTACTGTTGTGGGAATGTATTCAACAAGCTGCACTCCAACATAAAGCAAGAAATTTAGACTCCCTGCCAACTCCAAACAAAGCTCCTGGTACTAGGTGGCCACCGCTCAATTTAGTGCTGTTTGTGGGATGCGTTCACGAGTACCGCGGTGGCTCAGTTAGGAATTCAAGAGCAATTTGTACTTTTATTTATTGACCGATGACCCCAACACATACGAGGGCTATTCGGAAAATACGGAAGGAAAGGTCACGAAATGAAGATCACAGTGAAAATCAAAACTGCTTTATCTGAAACAGTTAGCTACATCTTCCACTTACTTCACTGAAGTCCCCCTCCCATCTGTCGTAGGATTTTACCAGCTTTACACACCTTCGTTGTAGAAGGTAGCTTCCTATCGTTCCTGACAATTTTCTACCCTGGTTCAAATGGTTCAAATGGCTCTGAGCACTATGGGACTCAACTTCTGAGGTCATTAGTCCCCTAGAACATAGAACTAGTTAAACCTAACTAACCTAAGGACATCACACACATCCATGCCCGAGGCAGGATTCGAACCTGCGACCGTAGCGGTCTCGCGGTTCCAGACTGCAGCGCCTTTTCTACCCTGTTGTCTGTCTCAACATATTTTCATAGCCAGCGGTTCATTTGAGCAGAGATGAAAATGAAAGGGAACCAAGTCCGGGCCGGCCGCGGTGGCCGTGCGGTTGTAGGCGCTTCAGTCCGGAACCGCGGGATGCTACCGTCGCAGGTTCGAATCCGGCCTCGGGCATGGATGTGTGTGATGTCCTTAGGTTAGTTAGGTTTAAGTAGTTCTAAGTTCTAGGGGACTGATGACCTGAGATGTTAAGTCCCATAGTGCTCAGAGCCATTTTTGAACCAAGTCCGGGCTATATCGTGGGTGATCAAACGCTTCCCATCGAGTGTCCTCATTGACCCTGTAATGTGCGGCCGAGAACTGTCATGAGGATGGGAATGCATGGCAGTTATGTTGTGTGGAGTCGCACGAAAACTCTCATTAAGCATGAGTACTAGGCATACTTACGCGCTCACGTGAACGACCTTGCCGCAGTTGTAACATCGTTTCCCGTCCGACCACCGACGGGTGACCGTACGAGTTTTCCGAGTGCTGTGGACAAGCGGTGTGCATTCAGCCCTTCTGAGGTCAATTAAGGAGCTACATGACTGAGAAGTAGAGGCTCCGGTCACGAAAGTTGACAACGGCCTGGAGAATTGTTGCGGATCACCTGCCACTCTATATCCGCATCAAGTGGCGTCTTTCTGCTGATTCTGACACGGTGCTCAGTCGCTATCTTTGGTTCTTCTAAGACCTAGTCCGAGAAGTAGCTTAAGCGCTCACTGTGCGCTCAGAGACTGAGAAGAGCGACGTGATTCCGTCTATTGGCGTACTAGAGACACTGCCCAACACGTCTGAGCACTGTTGTTTCTATTTGGCGACCGATCGTTCCTTACTTTCTGAACAGCCCTCATGTATAACGGTTGCTGCCGTAGTGTGGCCAGTGTTTCACAAACAGTGCGTGACGTCCATATGGAGGGACACTGATGCGGAGCAACAGCAGATAGCGGTGATGGCACCCTTGCTTACCCAGTACTGCTTTGGAAAATGCGCTTAACGGCTGTTGGTTCTCACCTGGTCAAAACACTATATGTCAGCTCTGTAGCGCAGGAAGTCCAGCGGCTGCCGTATTCCACCTCTCGGGCATAGCGGCAGTCAGAAACTGGCAGGCGCTTTGAGGCCGGCAGGTGCGTACGCCGAAGGTGACCACCGAGCGGTTCCATCACAACAGGTCCCGATCGAAGACCAGAACCATCAAGACTTGCGGCACCAGTGTTCGGCGAGAACTGGTATGGACCAACTATAAATGACTGTCCAGCAAATTACTAAGGAGCATTTCATTTTACTCCCTTCATCTGGGTGTGTTGTCGCAGGAGTCATGTTCGTAACACTTAATCGGGCGCGGAAACGTTTCGGTGTACTGCACCGTGTGGTAATACAGTGCGACAGTCGGCGTGGAGTGAAGCGTCACTGGTTGTCTGACAGCGTGAAAGAGCTCTTCCATTTCAAATCGGAAGAAAAATGAGAAAACTGATGTGATATTTTTCTAAAATTAGCAAGTTTTTCATATGTCAATTAGTGTAAAAGAAAACACCTTCTATAAAATTATGTCATATACAACATAAAATATATAAGATAACTGAAATCCCTGGGCTAGTAGGACAGAGCGGATGAGGTTATTTTTGTGGAAAGGGGCCAAAATAAGTTGCTGTCAGTTGCACTCAACATATAAACACACAATCACACAAGCAAGAATCAAAAACTCTCAAGGTTTTAACGAAAGACCTCCTTTGATTTAATTTAGATCGGCCGAAGACCACATCGAGAATCCATGGCACAAAGCCGAAGCAAGGAATTCAAGGAATTGAGTACAGAAGTCCTTCTGGAGGTTTCACTTCTTTAGTAAAATTTCTCTTATCTTCTAAATAAGTAGGCTGAAAGCCTTAGCTTAAATTTTTCCCATAGAACTCGGATGAAGGTTTCACATTAATCAAGATCAGTGTTACGGCTTAAGACCGAGACAAAGATTTTCAATGTTTAATCTAAATAGGCTGAAAAGTCGGCTGAAGGCCGCATATCAACAAAACAATTTAACGGCTTAAAAACTAGGAAGAAGAGGTTTCAATTTGAAAAGGGTGAAGGCCTTACCTTAAAATATTTCGTGCAAAACTCGGCTGAAGGCCTCATTCTAAAGAATAACAATCTTATGACTTAAGGACAAGACAAGGATGTAGAGTATTCAATTTAAGAGAGATTAAAACTCGGCTGAAGGTCACACAATATGCAGAAAACAATTTTACGGCTTGAGGCGTAAAGCGAAGAGCTTCTAAATTTCAACTATAGTGGGCTAAAAGCGCTATCCTAAAATGCTTCTCATAAACTTGGCTAAAGTACACATACGAAACTCAAACAATGTCACAATGAAGCCCAGACAAACAAATTTACACATTTTAATTTAAGCTGGAAAACTCGGCTGAAGGCCACATACAAACTAGAATATGTTTCTTTCGGCTTAAGACCTAGACAAAATTTTTCAGCCACTGATATGAAAAGGCTGAAAACTCGGCTGAAGGCCACATACGAAACCCAAACAATCTCATGGCTTAAAGCCCAGAGAAATAAATTTCCAATTTCTAATTTAAGCTGGAAAACTCGGCTGAAAGGCACATACAAACTCGAAAATATTTATTACGGGTTAAGGCCTAGACAAAATTTTCTGCTACTGATTTGAAAGGCTGGAAACTTGGCTGAAGGCCACATACCAACTTGAAACAAATTTACTGCTTAAGGCCTAGGCACAAAGAATTTTCAATTTTAATTTTGAAAGGCTGAAACCCGGCTGAAGGCCACATACCAAACAAGAAACAATTTTTTACGGCTTAAGGCGTAAGAAGAAGAGCCTTGCAATTTTAATAAGCTAAAACTCGGCTGAAGGCCACACAGAGTACTTAAGACTAAAAAGAAAATCACTATGTAAAACACAACGAGCGGCGCTGAGAAGGTTGGAAGGGTCGGTCTAAGAAGGTAACAATAACGCACGTTGTAGGTGAGAAAGACAGTCAGACCGACAACCTCTTAATCGGAAGGCAACCCAACCGATAGCCAGTAGACGAACCAACCAACAAGATCAGTTCTGCTCCGCCCGACCAGCAAAACGACAACAAGATGTCAGTAGCACAACGTTCGGGGTACTGGTGCCCAATCCAGCCAAGTCATAATAAACCCCCAAAACTACCAACAACACCTCAGCTGCCGAACTACACGCCGTGCTGGATAGCATCAACACGACGAGGAAAATACACTGCCGAAAACTACGTCAACGACCAGGGCAGGTAACCGGAACGTCAACGGCCACAAAATGTGTTAATTTAACTTCCAATGTGGGTACTTAGGTCTTTCCAGTGAATATGATGTTTGAAAGTCTCTCAGGCATGCAGCTGCATTCATTGGTCGTTGTTGAACGAATTTTCAATGGTATAACGTGCCATCATGATCATATTACCCCTGCTGACTGACATCCTAGACCACGGATGCGATATGTTTACTTGTCGTTTGCTCCCTCCACTGTGTGACTCGCCTGGCACGGTGGTGGCGGTAGCTTACGCAAGGTATTCTAGTGGCAGACAGTCTGCGCACGCCCTTGCCGCGCTTGGTGATGCGCTTCCGATGCGTCTGCCGGAGCCCACGCCTGACTAAATTGAAATACATTGTCTTGTTTGATGAGGATCTCATGTAGTCTGATTTCGGTAGCCTCCTTGTATACGCAGCCCCAATAATGAGATACATTGTGCAGAATCTCCATCTTTCATTTTTCGTTTGGTATCGAAGCAATATTCAGCATCTGCTTATACGATGCTGGAGAGAGGTGTGCCGTTTGAGTTCCGTCACCTTCCTTCAATTGTAAAAATGTTTTATCCGATGTATGCATTCCCGCACTCGCATGATATGATATATTTGTATACAACTCTCCTGATTTTGAAATTCGAGTTGTTCAAGAACAAGTCATCCAGCAGAGCAATGGATCAGAACCCTCGGACGCAATGAACAGAGAAACACGCATTGTGAAAAAAGTCATAGAATACCTCCCAATATTGTGTGGGACCTTCTTTCGCATAGAGCATCATCACGATATGGCAAGGACAAAACAAGTCGTTGGGAGTTCATTGCCGAAATATTGAACCATGCTGCCTCGCTAGCAGTCCATAATTGCGAAACTTCTGCCAGTGTGGGATTTCTTGCACGAACTGACCTTCCCATGAAGTCTCGTAAATTTTCGATGGGACTCATGTCAGGCGATCTGGGTGGTACAACCGTTCACTCGAATGGTCCAGAATTTTCCTCAGTCCATTGACGAACAACTGTGATAAGCAACACTGTCATCCATAAGAACTCCATCGTTGTTTGGGAACATCAAGTCCATAAATGGCAGCAAATGGTCTCCAGGTAACCGAACGTAAACATCTCCAGCCAACGATCGCTTCAGTAGGACCAGAGGACCCAGTCCATTACATGTAAACACAGCCCACACAATTATGGAGCCACCACTAGCTTACGAAGTGCCTTGTTGGCAATTAGGACTATGATTCAATAAAAATTTTCTGGGTTTGTGACCGCATTGTCAATGTATAAAGCTACAGACATTTCGGTCCCTGTTGCAAGTGACCTTTTTCTGGGTGTTTTTGTTTACTGCTGAATGAGAAAATTTTGTTTCTTAGATATCTGCAGACGTGGCTATTACCCAATTTCGATAGGCTGTCCAGGGTGAAGGAGAGGGATGTTTTCTAACATCCCTCCTCTTCACTACATTCGAACTCTACCATCAGCTCTTACCGACTGAAATCGGGACTCATCCAACCAGGCCACGGTTCGTCAGACGTCTATGGTCCAACAGGTCTGGTTACGAGCCGAGAAGAGGCGAGCAAGTGATTTCGTGATGTTAGGAAAGATACTCGCATCGGTCTTGCGCTGCCATAGTCCATTAAGGCCAAATTTCGCCGCACTGTTCTAACGAATACGTTCGTCGCGCACCCCACACTGATTTCTACCGTTGTTTCACGCATTGTTTCTCGTCTGTCAGCACTGACTATTCTGTACGAACGTGCTGCTTTCGGTCGTTAAGTGAAGACCTTGGCCCACTGCGTTGTCTGTGGTGCGTGGTAACGCCTGAATTTGATATTCTCGTCACACTCTTGGCATTATAGATCTCGGAATACTGAATTTCCTAACGATTTTGAAATGGAATGGCCGATTTCCTTCCCAATACTTGGCACCATGCGACCACTTGCTCCGTCTCTAATGACCTCGATGTCGATGGGACGTTAAATCCTTCCTTCTTCCTTGGGAGAGAGATGGCACGAGACCAAAGTTACGCTGTGTTCTGGGGGCTGGTCGTTGCACTCTTCTCTAGCACTGTCCCTTCTACGTTTATTGTATAGATCAACAAGTATTTCTTCGGCTACAGAAATTCCTAGGAGTTTGTCTCTGTCCATGCAGTAAACTGACATATGGTGATGTCATTGTTTCAGACGTTGCCTTCTCTCCGCGTAAAAACGGCTTGAGTTGTGTCAAGATTGCGCTGTACTCTGTTTCTCTTTGCATACGAATTCCTCATGCTGAACTACACTTACGGAAAAAAAATCGCAACACCAAAAAATAATTTATGAAGAGAATGAAATTTCGGGAATACATTCGTTTAGGTAACATATTTAAGTGATTAACATTGCTAGATCACATGTCAATGTAACCGCGAATTAAGCCATTTAAACATGAAATGCTGGTACATTAATAAAGTGCAAACACAAAAACGTGTATGTATTGTTTTTTACGGCTGTCGGATGTCAGTTTTTGGGATGGAGTTCAATGCCAATCGCATTGGTCGCTCAGTGCAGGCACAGTAAATGCTGGTTGAGGATGGCGCTGGAATTGTCGTCCGATGATGTCCGATATGTTATCGATTGGAGAGCAAGCCAAAGCAATATGTTGGCACTCTGTAGAGCAGGTGGGTTACAACAGTGGCATGTGGGCGAGCGTTATCCTGTAGGAAAACATCTCCAGACTGCTGTTCATGAATGGCAGCACAACAGGCCGAATCACCAGACTGACGTACAAATTTGGAGTCTGTATGCGTCGAATAACTACGAGAGTTCCTGCTATCATACGAAATCGCACCCCAGGCCATAGCTCCAGGTGTATTTCCAAAGTCCCTAGCATGCAGGAACGTTGCTTGCAGGTCCACAAGCGGCCTCAGTCTAATAAACACACGACCACCAGTGGCACCGAGGCATCACCAGCATTCCTCAGATGTCCACTCTGCCCTCCAACGTGCTGCTTCTTGACACCACTGAGGTCGCAAATGGCGGTGGTTTGGGCTCAGCGGAATGCACGCCACAGGGAGTCTGGCTCGGAGCTGTCTTAAAGTAACCGACTTGTAACAGTTCGTTGTGTCACAGTGGTGCCAATTGATGCTCAGACTGCTGCTTCAGAAACAGTACGATGCGCCAGAGCCATATACCGAACACTACGGTCTACGCTCTCGGTACCGCCACGTGGCCGGCCAGAGGCCGGCTTTTGAGACCGTACATTCTCGTGACCACCCCTGTCAGCCATCACATAAAGTGGCGACATTCCTGCCGTCTCCCTGAAATATCGCTGAAGGAACGTCAAGCTTCTCGTAGTTCTATTACACGAAGCCATATAAACTCAGTGAAGTGTTAATAATGGCTTCTTTGTTGCCTTGAAGGCATTCTTGACTTACATCGACTCACAACATCTAATATCAAAGGAAACTAGCACTCACAACAGATAAATCTTGAATTTAAACCAAACCTAATTTGCGTCCTCATAGTGGCGGTACTAGTGCCACTCTTATGCGGTTGGCTTGACATGTTAATAGACGTCATTTTTCGAATGTAGAAACACTTCAGACAACTTTCGTTCATGTCGCACCACTCCTTATTAGTACTGCGATTCTAGTCCGTCAGTGACCAAGTGAGGTGGTGCAGTGGCTAGCCCACTGGACTCGGATTCAGGAGGACGACGGTTCAATCCCGCGTCCGGCCATCCTGATTTAGGTTTTCTGTGATTTCCCTAAATCGCTCCAGGCAAATGCCGGCATGGTTCCTTTGAAAGGGCACGGCCGACTTCCTTCCCTGTTCTTCCCTAATCCGATGAGACCGATGACCTCGCTGTCTGGTCTCCTCCCCGAAACAATCCCCAACCTTCTCCATCAGTATATACTGATGTCTGCTTTATGTTTCTTATCTGCCATTGCTACCGCCCTGTTACACCCTCGGCTGAAGATTGTTGTCTGTCATTTACTATAAAATGTCTAGTATCAGACAGTCGTTTGTTAGTCGTGTGCAGGAATCTTTTATTCCTACCTATGTGAGCAATCTGATATACCGTAAGATTGTCCTTCCACGTTTTGTCAAAGGGTTCCCATACATATGGCAGGAAGTTCCAGTTGCCCTTGACTGGTGGAAGGTAAGGGGATAGCGTTCACTATTTCCCAACTCTTACGTGTTCACCCACTGGAAACCAATCTGGTTCTGTTCGGTAGTGTCGATAAATTGGAGTCGCTTTTAGGTCCAGTTCAATACACTTCTCTGAAACAGACTGCCTTACGTAGGTAATAAACTAAGCGGTCACTAGTTGCGCGGTTGCACCACCTTTTCCAGAAAGCAGAGAAGTGTTGTGAAATAAATTTAATAGCACATTTGGTTTTCGTAGTTAGTATCTTTGGTGCTTGTTTAATATTTTACCCTGGTCTGGTGAAAAACTATGCTCTTTACCATCGACAGAATCTCCTAATCAACGGGGAATGAAGGCAGACAAGGAATACATCAATAAGTCGCATCGCTAGGGCACCCAGTAGCAACACTTGCCAGCCATCCTCTGTCTTCGTCCTCGCAACCAGTGTATCAGCTACCATAATCGTGCTACTACAATACTGGCCATTAAAATTGCTACATCACGATGATGACGTGATACAGACGCGAAATTTAACTGACAGGAAGAAGATGCTGAGATATGAAAATGATTAGCTTTTCAGAGCATTCACACAAGGTTGGCGCCGATGGCGACACCTACAACGTGCAGACAGTAGGAAAGTTTCCAACCGATTTCTCATACACAAACAGCAGTTAACCGGCGTTAACTGGTAAACGTTGTTGCGATGCCACATGTAAGGAGGAGAAATGCGTACCATCATGTTTCCGACTTGGATAAAGGTCGGATTGTAGCCTATCGCGATCGCGGTTTATTGTGTCGCGACATTGCTACTCGCGTTGGTCGAGATCCAATGACTGTTAGCAGAATATGGAATCGGTGCTTTCAGGAGGGTAATACGGAACGCCGTGGTGGATCCCAACGGCCTCGTATCACTAGCAGTCGAGATGACAGGCGTCTTATCCGCACGGATGTAACGGATCGTGCAGCCACGTCTCCATCTCTGAGTCAACAGATGGGGACGTTTGCAAGACAACATCCATCTGCACGAACAGTTCGACGACGTTTGCAGCAGTATGGACTATCAGCTCGGAGACCATAGCTGCGGTTATCCTTGACACTGCATTACAGACAGGAGCGCCTGCGATGGTGTACTCAACGACAAACCTGGGTGCACGAATGGCAAATCATCATTTTTTCGGATGCATCCAGGTTCTGTGTACAGCATCATGATGGTGCACCCGTGTTTGGTGACATCGCGGTGAACGCACATTGGAAGCGTGTATTCGTTATCGCCATACTGGCGTATCACCCGGCGTGATGGTATGGGGTGCCGTTGGTTACACGTCTCGGTCACCTCTTGTTCGCATTGACGGCACTTCGAACAGTGGACGTGTTACGACCCGTAGCTCTACCCTTCATTCGATCCCTGTGAGACCCTACATTTCAGCAGGATAATGCCCGACCGCATGTTGTAGGTCCTGTACGGGCCTTTCTGGATACAGAAAATGTTCGACTGCTGCCCTGACGAGCACATTCTCCAGATCTCTCACCAATTGAAAACGTCTGGTCAATGGTGGCCGAGCAACTGGCTCGTCACAATACACCAGTCACTACTCTTGGTGAACTGTGGTATCGTGTTGAAGCTGCATGGGCAGCTGTACTTGTAGACGCCACCCAACCTCTGTTTCCCTCAATGCTCAGGCGTATCAAGGTGGAGGCTCAGTAATGGTGTGAGGCGTGTGCGGTTGGAGTGATATGAGACGCCTGATATGTCTAGATAGGACTCTGACAGGTGTCACGTACGTAAGCATGCTGTATGATCACCTGCATCCGTTCATGTCCCTTGTGCATTCCGACGGACTTGGGCAATTCCAAGAGGACAATGTGACACCAAACACGTCCGGAATTGCTACAGAGTCGCTCCAGGAACACTGCTCTGAATGTGAACACTTCCTCTGACCACCAAACTTCCCAGAAATTTCGGAAATTTGTGGTAAAGTCTTATGGGACCAAACTGCTCAAATCATCGGTCCCTAAGCTTACACACTATTTAGTCCAACTTATACTAATTTACGCTAAGGACGGCACACACACACGCCCATGCCCGAAGGAGGACTCTAAGCTCCGGCGGGGGGGCCACGCGGACCATAACAAGACGCCTCAGACATGAACATTATTCAGCATAGCTGGGATGCCTTGCAACGTGCTGTTCAGAAGAGATTTCAACCCCCTCGTACTCTTACGGATTTATGGACCGCCCTTCAGGATTCATGGTGTCTCGAGCACTACGTTAGACATTCGTCGGGTCTGTGCCATGTTGAGCTGCGGCACTTCCACGTGCTCGCTGGGGCCCTACACCCCCGCGTAGGTGTACCAGTTTCTTTGACTCTGTTCGGTTTATATGTTACTTCGTTAACTTTAGAATTACTGTGTTCGGTACAACATTGAAGGACATTAGCACTGATAAGAAGACAAAAGGTGGTATCATTAAACGCTAAATTGCTTTCGTAGGAAGCCCTGCGAGGCATTATCCAGCAACTCAGAATTTCAGACCTGTGGCGAAAGAAACCACTCGTAGAGGAAGCGAACTGTCTCCGACTCTCAACCGTACTTTTTTCGTACGGAATTCGTAATAATATTTTATTCTCATCGTGGGTGTTGACAATAACTGCATCCTATTGACACTGTTAACAGTTGGTGAGTTCTAGAAATTCTTAAAATTTCATGAAAATGGATATGTAGAATTTTCTCTTATTTAAGCACTAAGCTTTTGACAACGTTAACTGGAATACTCTCTTTCAAATTCTGAAGGTGGCAGGGGTGAAATACAGGAAGCGAAAGGCTATTTACAATTTGTACAGAAACCAGATGGCAGTTGTAAGAGTCGAGGGGCATGAAAGGGAAGCAGGGGTTAGGAAAGGAGTGAGACAGGGTTGTAGCCTCTCCCCGATGTTATTCAATCTGTATATTGAGCAAGCAGTAAAGGAAACAAAAGAAAAATTCGGAGTAGGTATTAAAATTCATGGAGAAGAAGTAAAAACTTTGAGGTTCGCCGATGACATTGTAATTCTGTCAGAGACAGCAAAGGACTTGGAAGAGCAGTTGAACGGAATGGACAGTGTCTTGAAAGGAGGATATAAGATGAACATCAACAAAAGCAAAACGAGGATAATGGAATGTAGTCAAATTAAATCGGGTGATGCTGAGGGGATTAGATTAGGAAATGAGACACCTAAAGTAGTAAAGGAGTTTTGCTATTTGGGGAGCAAAATAACTGATGATGGTCGAAGTAGAGACGATATAAAATGTAGACTGGCAATGGCAAGGAAATCGTTTCTGAAGAAGAGAAATTTGTTAACATCGAGTATAGATTTAAGTGTCAGGAAGTCGTTTCTGAAAGTATTTGTATGGAGTGTAGCCATGTATGGAAGTGAAACATGGACGATAACCAGTTTGGACAAGAAGAGAATAGAAGCTTTCGAAATGTGGTGCTACAGAAGAATGCTGAAGATAAGGTGGGTAGACCATGTAACTAATGAGGATGTATTGAATAGGATTGGGGAGAAGAGAAGTTTGTGGCACAACTTGACTAGAAGAAGGGATCGGTTGGTATGACATGTTTTGAGGCATCAAGGGATCACAAATTTAGCATTGGAGGGCAGCGTGGAGGGTAAAAATCGTAGAGGGAGACCAAGAGATGAATACACTAAGCAGATTCAGAAGGATGTAGGTTGCAGTAGGTACTGGGAGATGAAGAAGCTTGCACAGGATAGAGTAGCATGGAGAGCTGCATCAAACCAGTCTCAGGACTGAAGACCACAGCAACAACAACAAGCACTAACTATTCTGTAGACCTCGGCACTAAACAGGGAGTGACAGCAGTTTCATTACTTGAGAAAAAAGAGAAAATAAAAAAAAGAAACTTATTTAAAACATGGAAACAAATTAAAGACGAAACAGAACATCTGTACATGAGAAGAGATTTATAGCTCGTCCAAGTTGTATCCTACAAAATGGTTGGCCGTAAATTAAACTACAAACGAAAAACTACTGGTGCTGAATTACCGGAGGTGGTTGTAGCAGTTTACGGGATTAAACTATAGCAGGGCGTCTGCAGCGGACAGTGCTGCCTACATAAACACCGCTGAGCGTGTCGCTTAGCAGGCACTGTAGTCCGCCGCGGAAAGCAATACGGCGACCGGCGCCGAGCGAGCGCGTCAAACGGCCCGCTTAACTGGATTGCAGGCCCCGCATCCAGTTTCCTAATGGAAGCCTGGCGCCACGCCATCGATTTCCCATATTTCCCTCGCACGCGGCGCGACGCGGCGGGGGGATTTCCTGATGGCCACATGACAAGCACATCCGGCCGTGCTAATGTTCCACTCCGCGCCAAGACTCTGATTCTGACAGCTCTCCGCTGTGTGCTCAGCGTCTATAAATAGTTCATTACGCGCAAACATTCCCCCTTATAATAGCAGTTCGGAGCACTGATCCGTTAGCAAGTGCCAATCTAGGTTATCAGAAAAGCAAGGTGGTGTTGCGACAGTGTAAAGAGGAACCATTATTCATGCGGCAGCATGCGTACCTGATATGCTCCAAAACAACGAGCGTAAAAACAGGATGTTCCATGTTTATACCTGGGGTTCTATTGGTAATAAAAAGGCAGATCAAGTGTTTTGGATAGCCCTTGGGATAGGGACCATTTGTATACCCGGCAGAAGGATCGTCTTAGTGTCACTATCCTACAATACAGGGAAAAGGTATAAATATTACACACTTCTTCCTGCTTGGGCAAATGGTTCAAAAAATAGTTCAAATGGCTGTGAGCACTATGGGACTTAACATCTATGGTCATCAGTCCTCTAGAACGTAGAACTACTTAAACCTAACTAACCTAAGTACATCACACAACACCCAGTCATCACGAGGCAGAGAAATTGGGGAAATGGAACAAGTTGGTTGATTCTTTTTGCATTTTATATAGTCTACGGTGGGTGGTTTTTTGGAAAATCCCCAAAAAGGGGGTTTTTACTATATTTTTGCTATCACCAGCGGTCCAAAATCCAACCGAGGATTCCAAGATGGCTAATTTCAGCAAATGGTTGAAATTATTAAGATATAATCCTAAGATCCCGATCTCGAATAGTCTCGAAAATTTTCTGGATATCATTATCCGTTTCCAAGATGCAGACGTTCAAAATCACCCTGCTTCGACACGAAAAATCCGGTACGACATGAAATCAAAATAATAAGTAACAACAGAATATTGCTCATATTTTAACCGTATGTTGTCTAGACTTTTATCCAGAAGATCGATCTCCCCGTTTTCAAGAATCTTTATCCGTTATCGAGAAACAACCAAAAAATTTGTTTTTCAAGTACCAAATCCAGCCGCGGATTCCGAGACGCCTAAGCACAGCAAATGGCAGAATTTTTGCTGTTTATTCCTAAGAACCCGATTTCCAAAACCATTGACAATTTTCTTAGATTATTTTTCCTTTTTGGAGGTACAGAAAATCAGTTTTGCACTACTTGTGCACGTAAAATACCCACGTACAACCCCGGTGTGAGGCGAAAATG
Organism: Schistocerca piceifrons; assembly: GCF_021461385.2. Lineage (NCBI taxonomy): Eukaryota > Metazoa > Arthropoda > Insecta > Orthoptera > Acrididae > Schistocerca > Schistocerca piceifrons. Next base: position 672,241,327 of record NC_060139.1, read on the forward strand.
CAATTTATGAAGTGATGTAGCATGGATAAATATACTGTCAATATCTCCGCTATAATCTGGGAGCTCCGTGTTTTAGTATTGTAGTACTGGGGCGCTTGCAACCTTTTTCCCTTTTTGCACGTGGAATCTGGTCTGATGTGTGAAACTAGTTTCGCGTTATTTCGGTTCCACCTAAGTAATCTATCTAACTTTTACTGACTAAAACATTTCTTTTAATATGAGTTACATGCCCTGCTGCAGAAGGGAAAAGAAAGAAACTAGCCAAAAAATGCTCTTATTGGAGCACAAACAATGCGAATAAGTTCCTGTTCATTTTCAAGACTCTGACTGAAGAGAGGTGTACCAGCTGCTTCATGCTACTTTTCTCAGCACCTTTAAAAAATGCTCAAAAGTTTTGGCATGCCAAAATATTTGCGCTTTTTTATGCTGAGACAGAGGGAGACTGGGGAGTGGGAAGAAGATGGAAAAATAAAAAAAATCGGGAAGATAGTAGACAGAGGTTGGGTTACAGAAAGGGCGATGGAGACAATGGCTGTGTGACTGAAATAGAAGGTCACAGTGGCATTAGAAAACAGTTGACAGTGACAGTACAGTGCTAGGAAAAGAGTGAAAGAGGTAGAGTCATAGAGTGGGGGGAGGGGAATAAAGAGAAAGTGGTAGTGGGTGAGAGCCAGTGATAATAAGTGACAGAGTATATGACAATGACAACAAGGAGAAGAGAGATAATGACATTGAGAAGTGACAGCAACATTGGGAAGGAATGAATGAGACAGCAGAAGTAAGAAAGATCAAGAAGGAGATAGTGAGAGGACAGAACTAAGTAGACTACGGCTGTTACACAGTATACAATGAAAATTACACAAAGAGGTAACGACAACCAATTGGGATGCATGAGTGAGTGAGAAACCACAACTAGAAGTGGGTGGGTAAGAGCGACGTACAGCGATGGAGTACTGTATTTGAATGAGTTGCAGTTAGGGGAGTTTGTGGGCAGTCAGAGGTGAGTTATTTGTTAAAAGTACGTGAATATGTTCGCATCCCAAAATTTTTGGGAAAATTTTTAAAGGTGCTGAGGAAGGTAGAATGAGATAGCTGATATCCCATTTTTCAGTCAGGCTCTTTTAAATAAACAGGAATTTATTCGCCTTTTTTTTTTTGCTCCGATAGGAGCACTTTTCCACTGGTAGGATGTTAGTGCATTTATTAATCCAACCATGAGATGGTATAGAAAATGTTGTGAGGCATGTTAAACGGAAGGGCTATGTTCCATAGAATTAAGGTTGTCTTATTGGTAGTTGTGTTATTTTGTAATAATCTATCATCCATAATGTATTACTTACCACATTGATGAAGGCCTTTGGAACGTACGGCGAGTCAACACAGCATGCGTTTGGTTGAGTTTTCTACAGGGATATCCAGCGTAGGAAATGGATTTCTTGTTGGACACTACTCATTCAGTTTACGCTTATACACTGCAGGTAAATATCACAGCTCCAAGAACTTGTGCGAGATAAACGATAGTTGGTCGGCGTGTATCTGTATCTAAAGACAATGACTTTTCATATTTCACACCACTCGCGTAAGAGTGGCACTAAGAGTGCCGCTATGAGGATTCAAATTAGGTTTGCTTTAAATACACGCTGTAACTGTCGAGAGTGTTAGTTTCCGTTGAGATTGGAGGCGGTTCAAATGGTTCAAATGGCTCTGAGCACTATGGGACTTAACATCTGAGGTCATTGTCCCCTAGTGGAGGCGGTAAGTTGATGTTAATCAAGAATGCTTTTAAATCGACAAAGATGCCATTATCAACGCCTCGCTCAGTCTCTATAAGGTCGTGTAATGGTATTACGAGCAGCTGGATGTTCCTTCTGTGATACTGCAGAAAGACTCTGCAGGAATGTAGCCACTGTACGTGACTGTTGGCAGCGGTGATAACGAGAATTTACAGTCGTAAGAACACCGGGCCTCGAACGGTTACATCGCACTATCGTGTTCTCCGTAAGGCTTTAGCGCATTGCACTGTACCTGCAGCAGCAATGGAGCAGCAGTTGGCACCACAGTGACACAACGAACTGTTAGAAACCGGACAGCTCCGAGCCTGACACTCTGTAGCGCGCATTCCACTGACCTCAAATCACCGCCATTTGCGACTTCAGTGATGTCAAGTGAGAGCTCACTGGATGGCAGGTTGGCAGTCTGTCGTACTGTCTGATGAAAGCTGGTTCTGTTTCGGTGCCAGTGTGTTGGTAAGAAAGAGACCGGTTGAGGGCCTGTAACCAACCTGTCTGCATGCTAGACACACTAGACTTACGCCTGGAGCCATGGTCTAGGCTGACATTTCACAATAGAGCAGGCGCACTCTCGTAGTTACCCACGCACCCCGACTGTGAAGCTGTACGTTAGTATCGTGATTCGACACTTTGTGCAGCCACACATGAACAACATTTGAGGGGGTGTTTTCCTACGGGATAACTCTTGCCCATATACCGCTGTTGTAACCCAACTTGATCTACAGAGTGTCGAAATGTTGCCTTGGCCTGGTCGATCATGAGATCTGTCTATATTCTGGCAGATACATGTGGGGTCCTGCCAACTGGTCTCGTATAGGGTGCCTAAAGGACGCTGCGTTCTCCGAATGCTATACAACAATTCAAGCAAATCACATTAATAGATTTTATTACAATAAAGAAGATAGACAATACTTAACTTTGTATTTATAAGAACGTGTCGCAGGCGATGGGCAACATGCGAAAAGTCAGTGTATTTCTCTACGTACTATGTCCATACAAACAATGGAAATGGATCACTAATATCTGTTCTGCTAATGCCGGTCTACTACTGTGCGGCCGAGGCTGGCAGGAGCGGCGCTTATATTCTCTTCGTATAGGTGCCGCTCCTCTCGTGGTGCAGTCCTAGCGCAGGTTCGAATCCTGCCTGGGGCATGGATGTGTGTGATGTCCTTAGGTTAGTTAGGTTTAAGTAGTTCTAAGTTCTAGGGGACTGATGACCACAGATGTTAAGTCCCATAGTGCTCAGAGCCATTTGAACCATTTTTGCAGTCCTAGACAGCGGGCTACTGTCTGGCGTCGTCTCACAGCCTTCTCCGCTCTTGTGTTCTACATCTTCGTGCCGGCGCTTGTCGATACGCTGGAACAATATGGGACAACATCGGACGACAACTCTAGCGTCATCCACAACCAGCATTAACCATTCTTGTATTGACTACTCAGTGCAAGAAATGGCACTGAGCACTATGCAACTTAACTTCTGCGGTCATCAGACGCCTAGAACTACTTAAACCTAACTAACCTAAGCATGGCACACACATCCATGCCCGAGGCAGTATTCGAACCTGCGACCGTAGCGGTCGCTCGGCTCCAGACTGTAGCGCCTAGAACCGCACGGTCCCTCCGGCCGGCTACTCAGTGCAACAGGCTTGGAACTACATCCCATAAATTGACTTATAGTACCTGTACAACACAGAGCATGCAAGTTTGTATGCTTGCATTCAACTTTCTGGGGAACCCGTTATTAATGTACCAGTATTTCACGTTTGCAATGGATTATCTCACCCTTAAATTTACCTGTGACCTTGCAGTATTAATCACTTAAATCTGTTACCTAGACAAATGTATTCCCGAAATTTCATTACTCTACATTAATTATTTTTGACATTACGATTTTTTTCGTCATTGTAATTGGCGTCCGTAACTGTGACAAGAAACTCTAATTTCGTCAGTTTAGGTTTATCGTGTGTTAGAACTTGTGTACGTTAATACGGTTCACCAGGATTAGTTTTTTCCTTACTCTTTATTCTGTCGAAGGAGTTTCCCGTATAGTGTAATACGAGACAAAGAGAGGAGCCAGGACTGGAGAGAATCCACGAAGTGGATTAACGACCATCGCGTCCAGTACACCTACCAGCCAATACGGTTGTTATGTGATTGGTCACGCTCGTTTAGCCATTTGCTTCGCTGATCCTCAATCTGTGCCTCAGAGAATATGATACGTAAACACTGAAATTACGATAACAAGCAGAGTAAGTTTACACACTTAGCAGGTAGATCGTGCGCACAAGCTCCGTTTGTCACAACTGGCGAGCGTGGCGACAGGAACGGCATCCGGGCACACATTTAAAGTGACTTAGGTCTGCCACAAATCATGAAAAAAGCAGACCCTGTACAACAGGACGAACGCTAATAAAAATAGTGACAGAAACGCATAAGCGGAACTGATTCAGCTGAAAATATAAGAGAATTATGTTGTAACAGCGGAGTAGATAAATATTCCGAAATACAGTTACATTACAAAATCAGTCATCACAGACACCTACAAAATGAAATGTAATTAGAACTACGCTATCGGAATAGGCATTAGTCGCTGAAATTAAAATCTGTATTGATTTATAATTATAGAATTTATGTGCATCATGAATTTTTCAAGATCACATAGCTCCTCGGTAACCATGCACATAAATTTCGCAGAACCGATCGTGCTTTTTCCACTTTTTATTCTCGATACACATGTCTAGATTTCTGGACTTAAGATGATACTGTGATCGCCGGCTGTTGTGGCCGTGCGGTTCTAAGCGCTTCAGTTTGGAACCGTGTGACCGCTACAGTCGCAGGTTCGAATCCTGCTTCGGGCATGGATGTGTGTGATGTCCTTAGGTTACTTAGGTTTAAGTAGTTCTAAGTTCTAGGGGACTGATGACCTCAGAAGTTAAGTCCCATAGTGCTCAGAGCCATTTGAACCATTTGATACTGTGATCCTCGATGAATCGCCACACTCTCGTGTACAAGTTACGCATCTTATGAATTTTAAGTAAAGTATTTAGTGCCGGATAACATGTTACCAAAAATAACAGCACATATTCGTAATTTAGATGAAAAAACTGTCACCTAACGAGAGAATAGAACGTAAAATAAAGCTTTTCAGCAGCCGTAGGGGACAGATACCGATAACCTGTTACTATCGCCAAAGGAGTAAGTGACAACAGATAAACACATACGGTGAATCACACCGAACAGTTAAAAGTGGAAGTATCATATAAATATCCTTAACGGTAACACGGTTGTCAGATTTCGTTTCAGTACAATAATCCCTTTGAATTCTTCCACAAAGGACGATCGATATTAAAAATTGTTGTTCAGTCTGAGTCCGTTAGGTAAAGCAGTCTTCTGCCCGATGTTTGCAGTGCAGTACATGAATGGGCTCGTTTGCAGTGGAATTGTTCATCTCCAGCAGGAGAGAGCTCATTCCCATACATAAATGTACTGCGTTATCTATTACTCGAAAAAGTCTCCAAAAACCGTGTGCAGTGCGCTAAATTACTTAAGCACATTTACACTTAGCGTAAGCCTACGTGACGCTGTTGAATTCTTAAGTAATTAGTTCATTTTATTCCCACAGTCAGTGTCACTTTTTTATCCGGTAAGTACATACAAAACAATAACTTTTATAACTTAATCCGATAGGAAATCACCATTCCCCTCAGTAGGTACAAACGGCCTCGTTTCACTTTCTGAATATGTTCAGGACATGAAGGAAATTTTTAATGAGTGAAAAAAATTGCAACCTTAAACAGGGTGTTTCAAAAAGGACTCTACAAATTTCAAACTTTATGCAAATTTATTGAAAGAAGATATAAAGCTGGGTTTAGTGTTATTTTGTAGAGAAACACATCAATTATTTTTTAACCTTAAACTAAAGATGCTGTATGTGGCTCCCGTTGGTTATCCAGCACACGTCCCATGAATTTTCAATGCTGTGAAGTCCTTTTTAAAATGCCCTGTATTGTAATACAGACATTTATAAAATTCAGCTTCCGCTCAGTTCACCACGTCACAGTACATGAAACCTTCATAAAATGCAAGAAGTATTATCAGGAGAGTAATTAAAAGAAGAAAGTCAATCACCAACCATGAGCGTTCCTTTGTAGTGCAGCATTACCTTAGGTTTCGTATAAGACGTCATGTTACCTGAAAAGATCGAAGATGGAGAGTGGTGGGTACTTTACCCGCCAGCAAACTCCTAAATTACTTTGAAGATTCAATGCGCCTGAAAAGCTCAAGAGACAGAATAAATTACTGATCGTAATTGGTCTATCGTCCTCACGGTGGTTAAAAAAAATGGCTCTGAGCACTATGGGACTTAACTTCTCAGGTCATCAGTACCCTAGAACTTAGAACTACTTAAACCTAACTAACGTAAGGGCATCACACACATCCATGCCCGAGGCAGAATTCGAACCTGCGACAGTAGCATTAGCGCGGTTCGAGACTTTAGCGCCTAGAACCACTTGGCCACTCCGGCCGGCACAGTGGTTCCACAACAATGTTCAAAAAATGCGGCTAGGAAGCAGTACAAGGGACGCAATGTGCATTACGATAAGGTCTGCATTCTAACAGTAATCGTTTGACGACGAACCGGGATAATATTTCTTACTCCGACATACTTTAAACGAAATGATCATGAGGGTGGAATAAGAGTTTGAATTAAGCGCTCGTACTTGCCACAAATAAAACAAGACGGGTACAGATACGTTGTAATATCATAACCTCCCCCTTCCCCTTCCCTCGCCCCGTAGCAATATTTGCGAACGGTAGTCTGCAAATTAAATGTCATCATCTAGATGAAATATACATAAAAGACAGTATAATAAAGTAATTAGTTTTTGTAACGCTAGGTTTTGCCTTCATAGCAGGCTTCGGGGATGAAATCGAGGAAAATCCGCTTACAGTTGTACTGGAAAGGTCGTTAGGTCACATTTTGTGGGGTCAATGCCCCCTAAAAAGCCGAGGCGTGCCTCGTGCCGGAGTTGAACGGCCTGCAGCAGGTTAAACATTCACCAGGAGACACCGGCCGTCCACTCTGGCCGCACGCACCTTTGACAGACGACGCGGATGGTGCGTATTGACGAAATTACGAACGTACTGTAATAGCCGGCGCTACCGTTTGTCGAACTCGTAGCATGTCGGAGGGTGCAGAGCACCAACAAGGGAAACTCGCCTTTGCTTTATTGAACTAGTCTATTTTGTGTCTACTTCCGTTAGTCATAGAGAAGGACCGTTAGCGAAAATACTGTATCAACAATAGTTTTATTACCGTAGGAAGGCTCACCTATGACCTGTTTCTCAATAAAAATGCGAATTTCAGATGCTTACCCATACTCGTGCACCAATGTACAGTCGAAGTTCTCATGTAACAATACAGAATTTGCAGTCAGGCGACCTTATCTGTGAGCGTATGCCATCTGAATGTTCCACACCCACTATAATCTCATTTTTTGGGTCTATGGAACGAAAATTGAATCTAATATAATATAATCTAATCTTTCAAGCAAAATGTGCGACGACCTATCAGCAATGTCAAACCACTGTGAAAAGGAAAAGTCTTGATTTCATGAGCCTAAATAAACGTTTCCTTTATCTTTGTAGTTGTTTTATTTCCTTCGCCTGTTATGGGCGAGGGGGAGACAGGAATTGGGGGGTGAGGGGGCTGTAAGTGTGACTGACATCAGACGAAAGGTTTATACATGAAGTCTAAACAATATAATGATAAGTTGAAACACTTTAACATGTTTCTAAAATTAATGAACGGTTGTACTCTGTTGACTGTGCGAAAAAAATTATATTCGCTTTATTATTGGATTCTGAAACAATTATGTGAGCCTTTATAGTCTCTGATGATGCCTCCAACATCAGGAAACGAAATGTTTAATATGGAACCGTGACCTCTACCAAGAACTAATGTAAATATAACAATACACCGTTGGAACCGTTAAATTCCTTCGCTTTTAATTAAAACCAAAAGATGAGCTTGAAGTTAAAAAAAAATGTACGAATATAAAAGAAGTTGCTTGCGGGTGATGATGTTGAAACAAAACAGTTTACATCCGCCAAAAGTTGAAGGATACGCGCTGATGAAGGGTAGTCCGAGTATGGAGGATAGACAGGCGAACTTCGGGATTTCTAAAGCAGTTCAGATTGTGGTATAAGGAAAAGGGTCCCATGGAGTAGAGGGATAACTGGAGACAGCAATGAAGAAGAAGACTGAGATGCGGGGAGGACCACAGTGCGAAAAGGTCAGGGGCCATTTAAATGATTTAATGCCGCCTACAGCCACTATTTTTTCTGTACTCGTTGCTCGACTGCGATAAACGTCATCGAACAGGAAAAGATATGAAGAAGAGGGGGGATGGGAGGGGAACACACATATGGTGGATAAATACACGTGGGATTTCATCGTCCGGCAAAGGTATGTAGATCAGTTACGCACGAATGATAACCATACAGAGACAACACTACTGTAGATCAAGTTGACACGTACGCTATTCCACATCACGTGTAAAAACAAAATGTCGCAGATAACAGCACCTTCTCCATACCAGGCTGAGAACACTTTACCTTGCCCTCGTTGCATAGATAAGTTCACAGGGTCATTCAGGAATTTACATGCATTTACATTATTTGAAATGTACCTCTTACAAGGCGTCTTTACTTATACCCTGCAAAACAACACCAACTACATTCTTCGTGATATTGTGTAATCTGTAAAAGTACTAATTCGAGTGATTCGTTTAGGTCAAATACATCACTATACGTTATCTATGAAACATCTTTCTTTTCGAAGCATGGAGTATTTTCGTGCCCGCCTCATACTTATTCGACCATTATGATGTACCTGAAGAAAACGATTTATTGACATCTAGTCAGCACGGATTCAGAAAATATCATTCTTGCGAGACGCAACTAGCTCTTTATACTCATGAAGTAATGAGTGCTATCGACAGGGGATGTCAAATTGATTCTATGTTGCCACGCGGAGTGGGCGCGCGGTTTGAGGCGTCACGTCACGGACTGCGCAGCCCCTCCTGCCGGAGGTTCGAGTCCTCCCTAGGGCATGGGTGTGTGTGTTGTTCTTAGCATAAGTTAGTTTAAGTAGTGTGTAAGTATAGGGAACGATGACCTAAGCAGTATGGTCCCTTAGGAATTTACGCACATGTGAACATGTGATTCCATGTTTTTAGATTTCCAGAAGGCTTTCGACACCGTTCCTCACAAGCGTCTTCTAACCAAACATTGTACCTATGGAATATCGCCTCAGTTGTGCGACCAGATTCGTAATTTCCTTTCAGAAAGGTCAGAGTTCGTAGTAAAACAGAAGCAACATCCGGCGTTCCCCAAGGAAGTGTTATAGGCCCTCCATTCTTCCTGATCTATATTAACGACATAGGAGAAATCTGAGTAGCCCTCTTAGATTGTTTGCAGATGATGCTGTCATTTACCGTCGTGTAAAGTCATCAGATAACCAAAACGAATTGCAAAATGATTTAGATAAGGTATCCGTACGGTGTGAAAAGTGGCAACTGACCTTGAATAAGGAAAAGGGTGAAGTTAAAAATAAAAAGAAATCCACTAAATTTCGATTACGCGATAAGTCACACAAATCTGAAGGCTGTAAATTCAATTAAATACTTAGGGATTACAGTTAAAAGTAACCTACATTGGAACCATCAAATGGATAGTGTTGTGGGTAGAAAAAAACCAAAGACTGCGATTCATTGGCAAAACACTTAGAAGGTGCAACAGGTCTACTAAAGAAACTGCTTACACTACACTTGTCCGCCCTATTCTGTAGTATTGCTGTGCGGTGTGGGATCCGCATCAGGTAGGACTCACGGATGACATCCAAAATGTACAAAGAAGGGCGGCTTGTTTCGTATTATCACGAAATAGGGGAGATAGTGCCACAGACAGGATACGTGAATTGGAATGGGAATCATTAAAACAAAGGCGTATCTCGTTGCAACGGGATCTTCTCATGAAATTTCAATCTCTAGTTTTCTCTTCCGATTGCGAAAACATTATGTTGGCACCCACCTACATAGGGAGAAGTGATCATCACGATAAACTAAGAGAAATCAGGGCTCGCAAAGAAAAATTTAAGTGCTCGTTTCTCCCGCGCGCCGTTCGAGAGTGGAACGGTACAGAGACAGCTTGAAGGTGGTTCATTGAACCCTCTGCCAGGCATTTTATTGTGAATTACAGTGTAATCATGTAAATTTGGATATAGATAATTGCTTTTAGAGAGAAAGCGTGGGACTACTTACTTCCAGTCATTCTTAACACTTCAACATCGGTCTATAGAAACCATGTTTTCAGCGGATGCAATTAAATAACTTATGTTACAACGTAACTATCTACACTGTTGTGTCATATACTGGAATGTAGATCTTGAACATTATTCTGTGTGACTGTGGCTGTTTCTGTTTCTCTGTTGATGCACATCTAGTGATTTTTTTTTTTTCAGTTCGTCGTCGTCAGACGTACGCTGGCTATCCAGAGAAAATTTGAAAAATATATGAAAATTATATTTAGATAGTACCATAGGGACTGTATGACGCTAACTCCCAGTCGAAAATGTGATCTATTATGTTGCCTTCGTGGTAGGCGCCCGGAGATTATTGTGTAAGTGAAAATTACTCTTGTTTAGTTTATAAACCATTTGTTACGAATTTCCGTATGTGGAGCTTACTAGTCGTCACTAAACTACGTTTTGTGTTGATAGACAAAAATAGGGGCCTGAAGAATTTTTTCTAAAAGATATACCCGAAATGTGGCTGCTAACTTGTTCTTAAACGTTAAAATGTTAAGGGATATTACTGATTAGCGATTACATCTGACAACAAATAAAATATCTAAATTAGACCGTAGAGTGGCTTCTTCTTCCTGCTTCTTCTTCTTCTTCCCCTTCTTCATCCTCCACTCATTAATTCAGCACTGTTTACTTCTTCTAGTCTTGCAACTTCACTTTTTTCCGGTCGCAATGCAATCTGACACTGCCGCATTGGAGCCCACGATTTGTGTTGAAAAATACTTTTTTGCTAACAATTTCGTTGGTCTCATTTCATGGACTTACGAGAGAGTATGCCAGTTTCGATTGTTATGAGTCATCAAGAGAACCTGTACCTTTCTACAAGACTAACACGTCAAACAGTCATCTAGCGTTCATCATGGTGCCTCGAAAACAGTGACGACGGTGGACCCTAGATGACTATTTCACTTGTTGGTTTTTTAACAGGGTACTGGTTCTCAAAATGACTCATAGCAATCGAAACTGGTAGACTCTGACAAGTTCACCAAACGAGATCTACAGAATAGTGAATACAAAAGTATTCTGCCGAGCTGGTGAATATTCTGGGCGAAGACTAATGATCTTGATACACTTAATAACGACGTTTTACCATTTTTACTTTCATAGTTCCATGCAGTTGTGCACATATTAGCAGCTGCTACACGCAGGAAGTATCATTTCCAGAAAATCTTGCTTTCCCTCATTTACTCTGAACTGGGGAGCATTTGTAGTAACTGACGTATCCTGTCGTTAGCCAAACGTCAACATCCAAGGGAGCGTATGCGTTTCCGTCTTACGGAAGTCACTTTTAGTGATCAACAACAATGCCTCATTGCTAACTGTAAGGAACACTGGATTTTTTTTAAATCGTCAGTGTTGTGACTGGTTTTTTAAGGCCTCTCCACAACTCTCTTGCGCCAACCTCTTAATCTCGGGGTAACATTCGCACACTAAGTTGTCAGTTATTTTTTGGATGTATGTCTCTGTTTTCCCATACAGTTCTTGCCATGTATACTTTCCACTAATATTATGGAGGTTATTCACGGGCGTTTTAACACTTGTACTATAACCTGTCCGTTCTTCTTGTCATTGTATTCCATGTTTGTTTCATCGCCGATTCTGCAGGAACCTCATCTTTCCTTATCAGTCCGCCTGATTTTCAATGTTCTTCTATTTAATCACATCTCAAACTCTTAGATTCCATTCTTTTCCAATTTTGTCACTGTCCATGATTCATTACCATAAAATTCTGTGCTCCAAACGTACTTTCTCAGAAATTTCTTCCTCACTTTAAGGATTATGTTTGACACCAATAGACTTTTGTTGGCCACGTAAGCTCTCTTTTCCTGTACTAGTTTGTTTTATATGTTCTCCTTGTTTCATCTGTCTCAGGAAGCAGTTTGATTGCCAGTGATTGTCAGTTCTGATGTTAAGTTTCTTGCTATTCTCATTTCTACTACGTTTCGTAACTTTTTTCTGGTGTACGCTCAATCCATACTCAGCATTCACTGAACAGTTCATATCATTCATGTCCTGCAATTTTTCGCTTTTAGTGATTATGGGAGTGCCATCAGCGAATCTTATCATTGATATCCATTCACCCTGAGTTTTACTGTAGCTTAATTGTATTTTTCTCAGAATTTAGTGCGTCAGGCACCATTTTACATTGTCGAACGCTTTTTGTAGTCCGACAAATCCTGTGAATTGACATTTCTTCAGTTTTGCTTCCATTACTCAGTACAACGTCGGTCCTACCTCTCTGGTGTCTTTGCCTTTCATAATGCTAAAGTGATCTTCATCTAACAGATCCTCAGTTTTCAGTTTCATTGTTCTGTATACTATTCTTGTTAGCAATCTGTGCGCATGGACAGTTAAGCTGACTGTGTGGAAGTTCTGTCAATCATTTGCCCTTGCTATCTTTGCAATTTCGTGGATTAAATTTCTCTGAACGTCTGACGGTACGTGCCACTTTGACATTCAAATAAAAAGTCAGTCTCTGTTATAGGTATTGATTTTAAAGCTGGCTCGTTTCGCGCTAGTGGGGCATCTTTAGAATTTTTGTAAATTAACAGTAACTTTTGCGTTACATTACGTTGTAAGCACGAGCCAATCAAACACCTGTTAAGTAACTATTGACTTAAGTAACTTATAACAAGAACTTTCCTTTGATAGCATAAACCGCAATATCTAAAAGTTAACACTGAATGGAAAGTAACAGCTATCGTCAAATATAAAACCGGAAGCCTGATAAAGTAAATAAATTTTTATAAAAGTTTCTTCTAGAACGGACTTTCTGTATCTATAGGCACGAAGAATATAAACGGGAGTTATTAGACAGTCACACACACCAAATCACGGAGAAAATCGGTGTACGGATAGGCTTATGGGGAACTGGCGTACCGCATAATAGTAACTGCACAGTGCTGTGTGTTGGCTGCAAATGAAGCGCTAATTGTAACTCCAAGCGATGGCGCTAATTGTGCGTGGTTGTTGGGCATAATTTACATATTGAATGATAATCAAAAACATTATCACATGCTAGTGCCAGAGGTAATAGTTTAAGTGAATTAATAGTTATTAAGTAATGCCTTAAAAGTAGTTAAAACACATATGAAGTTGAAATTGGAAAGTGTAAACACGAGGTAATAGCGGCGGTTGAAAAATGGCAGACCTGTTGGTCTTTACTTAGCCATAAAGAAACCGGCTACTGACATGTTTGTAAATCTGTCATTATAGTGTGATAAACAACTTTGTTATTAATGAGAAGTTGCTCACTGAGACTCAAATCTTCAAAACGCTTAAAATGTTTTGTTATTTCAAGTTCCTCTTCTAGAGTTAACTTTTTACCCTTAGTTGCAACTTGAAGTATATGTGAAGAATCTATTGTTGGTTTGGCGTGCCCACTAACCTTCAGATGATACGCAAACCGAGAACTTTTTTCACAGGCCCACTTCAGTAGGTAACTGCTCACGAAAACGCGCTCTTATCTCACGTCCCGTCTGCCAGACGAATGCACGATGTTATTGGGGGAATATCAGTTTGTAAACCCCAGACTTAGAAAAGCGATCACACTAGGTAGTTTGTTATCGATAAGATGACACTGAATCAGATCCCGTGTGGAGCAGGAGATTCAAACATCTTAAGGAGACTCGAAAGCCTGTATGATGTGTTACCCACAAATGGTAAAGTGATGTAAGCGAACTCAGGCATGAGCATTGTGCAGTGTATTGTCTGATTTCGAGCAGTGCATCCTATCTACAAGACTGAGGTTAACCATCAGAGTAATCGTGACTTAGTAGAGTACTAGTCGTTGGATAAATCCAATCAGGTATACATGCCGACGTCGCAAGCTGAAGATGAAGAGATAGAGAGAGTGTATGGGAGTACTGAAATGGTAATACAGTACGTAAAAGGAGATGAAAATCTAATAATCATGTGGGACTGGAATGAAGCTGCAGGGGAAGGAGAAGGAAAAAATGTCACAGAAGAATATAGGCTTGGGACAAGGAATGTGAGAGGAGAAATACTAATACAGTTCTGTAATAAATGAATATGAGCCATAGGGTGACACTAGAATGCATGGATAACAGCATCACTTATTGCGAAAAATGTCATACTTAGTACTCCCTCGATAGAGCCACTAGTACTATATGTAAATTAGGGCTGCATACCAGGCACAACCAGCGCCATCGCTCACCGGTTACGATCTACTGTTCATTCGCGTTAGATTACTTCGGGGCTCGATGTCGCAACCAACACATAGCACTACGAAATGAATGTTAGACGATATGCCTGTTCACTGCAAGACTGTCCACACACCGACTTTCTCCATGATTTGGTGAGCCTGACTAACAACTATCGGTTCTATTCATCGTGCCCATAGATACGGAAAGTCCGTTCTTGTAACTATCTCTCTTATAAAAAAAGTTACATAAAAATTTATTTATCTTTTCAAGCTTCATATCTGACGATAACTGTTACGCTTCATTGAATGGTTACCTGTTGACTACTGTGGTTTACGCTGTCTAAGGCAAGAAGAGCGGACAGCGGATCAGGGCACTCTCTTGTCCTTGGGGTGGGAAACTGCCCCTAAAGGCGGAAGATTCGGCAGTGATCAACGGCATGAGGATTCAGAAGGCCATGGAAACCAGTGCATTATAGACAAATAACATGTATCCACAGGGCATGTGGCCTTTAACTGATAAAGTATCAAGATGACCTCTCCATTGGCAAAACGGAATAGTCCCCCACTGGATCTCCAGGAAGGGACTACCAAGGGGAAGGCAACCATTAGAGAAAAAGATTGAATAACCAATGAAAAGATAACTTTCTACGAGTCGGGGCAGGGAATGTCAGAAGCTTGAACGTGGTAAGAAAGCTAGAAAACCTGAAATGGGAAATGCTGAGGTTCAATGTAGATACAATAGGGTGAGTTATGTAAGATGGAAAGAAGATAAGGATTACTGGTCAGAATAGTATAGGGTAATACTAACAGCAGCATAAAATGGTATAAGGAGAGTAGGATTAGTTATGAATAGAAAGGTAGGGTAAAGATTGTTTTACAGTGAACACTTCAGTGATAGGGTTGTTCTTGTCAGAATCGCGTAAACCAACGTCGACAACAATAGTTCAGGTATACATGCCGACGTCGCAAGCTGAAGATGAAGAGATAGAGTGTATGGGAATACTGAAATGGTAATACAGTACGTAAAAGGAGATGAAAATCTAATAGTCATGTGGGACTGGAATGAAGCTGCAGGGGAAGGAGTAGAAAAAAATGTCACAGAAGAATATAGGCTTGGGACAAGGAATGTGAGAGGAGAAATACTAATACAGTTCTGTAATAAATTTCAGGTAGTAATAGCGAATACTGTGTTCAAGAATCGAAAGAGGAGGAGGCATACCCGGAAAAGGTCGGGTGGTAGCGGAAGATTTCAGTTAGAATCCATCATGGTCAGAAAGAGATTACGAAATCAGATACCGGATTTATAGGGCGTACCCAGTAGCAGATATAGACTTAGATCAGAATGTAGTAATGATAAAGAGTTGGCTGAAGTTTAAGATAGTAGTCAGGAAGAACCAATACGCAAAGAAGTGGGACACGGAAGTGCTAAGGAATGACGAGATACGCTTTAAGTCCTCTAAGACTATAGATACAGCAATAACGAATAGCTTAGCAGTCAGGACAGTTGAAAAGGAATGGACATTTCCGGAAAGAGCAACCACAGAAGTTAGAAAGAGAAACGTAGATGTTAAGAAGGTAACTGCGAAGAAACCGTAGGTAACAGAATCGATGAAAGAAGGAAGCACAAAATTGCTCACGGAAATTCACGATACAGAAATAGAAGTCACTGAGGAATCAAATAAATAGGAAATGCAGAGCAGCTAAGACAAAATGTCTGCGTGAATGAAGTGAAGAAACGGAAGAAGAAATGATTCTCGGAAGCACTGACTCTGCATATACGAAAGTTAAAAACAAGGGTGATAATATTAAGAGTGCATCGGGAATTGTACTATTAAACGCAGAGGAGAGAGTGGATTGGTGAAAGAGTACACTAACGGACCTTATCAGGGGGAAGACTTGCGTGATGTGATAAAATAAGAAACAGGAGTCGATTTACAGGACACGGGGGATCCAGTATTCCAATGAAAATTTAAGAGAGCTTTGTAAGACTTAAGATCAAATAAGACAGAAGGGATGGATAACATTACATCAGAATTTCTAAAATCATTGCAACAAAACGACTATTCAAGTTGGTGTGTAGAATGTGTGAGTGTGGCGCCATGCCATCTGACGTTAGAAAAATATTTTCCACACAGTTCTGAAGACTGAAATAGCTGAACAGTTCGAGAATTATCGCACAATCAGCTTTACGGATCATGCATCCACGTTACTGACCAGAATAATGAAGTAAGGAAAAGAAAACTGAGGATGTGTTAGATGACGATCAGTTTGGTTTTAGGAGAGGTGAAGGCACCAAATAGGCAAATCTGACGTTACGGTTGATAATGGAAGCAAGGCTAAAAGACAATCAAGACACGTTCATAAGACTTGTTGGCTGGAAAAAAGAGTTTGACAGTATAAAATGGTTCAAGATGTTCGAAATTCTGAGAAAAATAGGGGTAAGGTATAGGGAAAGACGGGTGTATACAATATGTACAAGAGCCAAGGGGGAATAATAAGTGTGGACGACCAAGAACGAAGTGCTCGGTTTCAAAAGGATGTCAGACAGGGATGATGTCTTTCACCCTTACTGTTCAATCTATACATCGAATAAGGCATAATGGGAAGAAAAGAACGATTCAGGAGTGGAATTAAAATTTAAGGTGAAAGGATATAAATGATATGATTCGCTAATGACATTGCTATCCTGAGTGAAAGTGAAGAAGAATTACTTGATCTGCTGAATGGAATTAACAGTCTAATGAGTATACAATATGGGTTGAAAGTAAATAAAAGAAAGACGAAAGTAATAAGAAGTAGCAGAAATGAGAACAGTTGAAACTTAACATCAGGATTGATGGTGACGAAGTAGATGAAGATAAGCAACTGTACTGCCTAGGGAGCAAAATGACCAATGATGGATGCAGAAAGGAGAACATCAAAAGCAGGCTGGCACAGGAAAAAAGGGCATTCCTAATCAAGAGACATCTAATAGTATCAAAAATAGGACTTAATTTGAGGAATACATATCTGAAAACGTACGTTTGGAGCACAAAACTGTATGATAGTGAAACATGGACTGTGGGAAAACGGGAACAGGAAAGAATCTAAGCGTTCTAGATGTGTTCCTACAGACAAATGTTGAAAATTCAGTGGACAGATAAGGTAAGGGATGAGGAAGTACTGCATAGAATCAGAGAGGAAAGGAATACGTGGAAAAGAAACACAAGAAGAGGACAGAGGATGATAGTACATTCGTCAAGACACCAAGCAATGCCTTCCATGGTACTAGAAGGCGCTGTAATGGCCAAAAACTGCGGAGACAGATATTGGAATATACTAGCAAATAATTGAGGACGTAAGTTGCAAGTGCTACTCTGAGGTGAAGAGGTCGACAACTAAGAGGAAATCGTGGCGGGCAGCATCAAACCAGTCGGAACACTAATGGTCCATAAAAGAAAAAGTCAGTATTTATTTTACAGCTGTTGGATAGTCTCATGGTTACAACTTTATATCACGCAATTCACTATTTCTGTTGTGGCGTAACAAGACAGCCACGCCACTCGGAAGTAGCCGAAAGGCACGCGCTAACTCACGCAGGCTAGAGATAGGTCTTAAACAGGATACGTAATGAATGCTATAAAGAAAAGTACGTAGCTTCTGGAATACTTAACTTTAATCCATCCTTGTTGTACATCGGTATTGACGATACAAGTGAGACTCTATAGATACTAATGGCGCCTTGCTAGGTCGTAGCCATTGACTTAGCTGAAGGCTCTGCAAATGAGCGACGCTTCGTCAGTGTGCATCGCTAGCGACGTCGTCCATACAACTGGGGCGAGTGCTAGTAAGTCTCTCGAGACCTGCCGTGTGGTGGCGCTCGGTCTGCGATCACTGACAGTAGCGACACGCGGGTCCGACATGTACTAATGGACCGCTGCCGATTTAAAGCTAACACCTAGCAAGTGCGGTGTCTGGCGGTGACACCACAATTTCCACATATCTTCTCTCCTCTGGGTTTAATAGTGGAACTCCCAATGCTTGTTAACGCTACCGTTCGCAACTCGTGGTCGTGCGGTAGCGTTCTCCCTTCCCGCGCCCGGGTTCCCGGGTTCGATTCCCGGCGGGGTCAGGGATTTTCTCTGCCTCGTGATGACTGGGTGTTGTGTGATGTCCTTAGGTTGATTAGGTTTAAGTAGTTCTAAGTTCTAGGGGACTGATGACCATAGATGTTAAGTCCCATAGTGCTCAGAGCCATTTTAACGTTACCACCCTTGCTTTTAATTTCACCGAAGGTGGTTTTGACTTTATTGTATGTTCAGTAGTCTTCCCGACGAATATCTCTTTGTCAGAATCTTCACATCTTTTCTGCAGCCATTTTTCCTTGGTTGCCCTGTAGTTCTCGTCTTTCCCTAAACATTTTTGTATTTCCTTCTTTTTCCGATGAACTGAAATATTTGTTCTGTCAACCAAGTTTCCTTTGCAGTTACCTTGAGAGATTGTAGGGAACTCTCATTTCTGATTTGGTGTTATGTCGCTTGATGTTCTTAGGGAATATGATCTATATTGCAATTTTGACTTCATGCATGATGATGATGGTAGACAGTAGTTAATGCTCTTGCTTGTGTGATCTAGGGAAGGAATAATGGTAAGCTTTACGTGCATTCAAAGGACTAGGGGGAAGTCTTAGATGTAAACGTGCTTTGCTACCGAGCTGAGGAGGAAGCGGACATAAAGAGAAGGGATCGCACTTTGTACTGCCGCTTCATTAGTAAAGAACTGCCGGTCTCTACCTAAACGATGAGACTTGTGTTCTTTGCTAGTGTGCCACGTAGAGCCTGTGCCAGTCACCTTCTGAACCGTCAGGGGTACTGCTTCTAGCGTCACGCACACAACGAGAGATGTGTGGGTGTACTTATTTGTCTTGAGTCGGCTCTCTAAGCATTTGACATATTTCGTCATGCACAGTCGTGGTACGGAGTGAAATTGGTTTGGCAGACCAGCAAATGGGTCCACCTGCACACTGGAACCTACCAGGGTTTCAGAGGCTCATAGGAAAGTACCTGCATTCCGAATTACCCGAAAGCGAGACCGCGTACTTGCATTTTTCGGGCACGCTCCATTAATAACAAATTGCGGCCGTCCATAACTTCAGTTGCTGAACGCATCGTGGTGCGCCACCCTGACTAACAGGAGAGTAAAGTATTCGCCGCTACGGCGTAGGGCTTCGATATATGTTTCTCAGTACCCTGTTCTTTCGGATGGCAGAATAGAGATGCTTGATGATGGAGTAGTTTTGTGCCATAACCCGGGTTCATATGTATGAAATCAGATAAAGCGATGGGTTTTCCAGTTAGTGTCGTGTGTCGATCCCCAGCAGATCACTTTGTTAACCATAGACCCCATGGTAATGAAACCGTTTGCCAAATAAAAATATCTGTGTGATGTTCTTTAGTCATTTTTGTCTTCTTGTGATGATAAGGATGAATAAATCTATTGTCATTTAGATCACAACTTCTCTCTGAGTTCTGATTAACAGTACTTTTCCATTTTATTATTAAAGTCTAGATTTGAATCGTAAGTAGAAGGCTTTCAACCTTCCTTGTATATACGACTTTGTCCAACATCAGTGATTGTGTGCTGGTGTAAGTTGTCTCCAGCACACCAGTCGGCAGAGATGAAGTGCGAAGGTCGATAGCAGGCGCTGGATCAAGCGCGCCAATCACAAGGGAGGCCAGAGACGCACTGAGAAGCAACAGACCATCAACACACTTTTAGCAGAACATATTTAGGCTTCTGCCACTGACTGGAGGGCCTCAATGACTCATTCACTCAGTATACAGATTGGTGTCTATCAGTTAGTTGCAGTGCGGGCTCAGTTCATATCACAGGTGTAGCAACCATATTAGTGACAAAAGTTTGTACCGAGGTGGCGCAGTGGTAGCACACTGGACTCGCATTCGGGAGGACGACGGTTCAATCGCACGTCCGGCCATCCTGATTTGGGTTTTCCGTGATTTCCCTAAATCCTTCCAGGAAAATACTGGGATGATTCCTTTGACAGGGCACGGCCGACTTCCTTCTCCATCCTTTTCTAATCCGATGAGACCGATGACCTCGCTGTTTGGTCTCTTCCCAACCCAACCCAACTAAAGTTTGTAATAGCGAGATTACCGATATTGTCTGCAAGAAGACTACCACTGATGAGCTTGTACCAGGGAATATGGACGGTATTAAAGTTAAGTATCAGCTTCAGATAGAAAAAGAACCATATTAATTCATGTGTGCTCCCTTGGTACAAGATTCTACAATTGCGACGAGGATACTACAGATTGCTCTTATATGATATGCCCACATCATTTGAATTGAATTACCTACTGTAGTGTTCCTTATCGTAGTATCAACAACCTTCACAAACTTCAAATACATCATTACTCAGTTCTTCAAATTCCCACTTCCTTCCATCCAGGTTCTTCCAAACGATTCTATTATTATTAAATTGTGATCTGAGTCTGTATCTGCTCCTGGGTACCAATATCTGATTTCGTAACATCTGTCTGACCATGAGGTAATAGAGCTGGGACCTTCTTTTCCGAGTGTACCTCTTGCTCTTGTGATTCTTGGTTACAAGATTCGCTATTATCATCTGAAATTTATTGCAGAACTCAATTAATCTTTCCTCTCTCTGTTTCCCAGTCCGAAGCCCATATTATCCCGTAGTCCTTTCGTCTGTTCCTTCCTCTACACCCTCGTTCCAGTCGTTCATGATTATTAGATTCTCGTCCCCCTTTTCATGCTGAATTACCCGTTCAATATCCTCATAGACTTTGGCTAACTCTTCATCTTCTGCTTGCTACGTTGGCATGTATACTTGAATTATGGTTTGTGGTGGAT
Organism: Schistocerca piceifrons; assembly: GCF_021461385.2. NCBI lineage: Eukaryota > Metazoa > Arthropoda > Insecta > Orthoptera > Acrididae > Schistocerca > Schistocerca piceifrons. The sequence goes on from NC_060139.1 coordinate 672,262,523, forward strand.
GGTTTGCTGTCGAATCTTATGAGAACAACACTTATCACTGATCTGTTCACTGTAGCTCACTCTGCCTTACTTTCCTGCCCATAACAAATCCTTCTCGTATTATACTAATTTCTACAGATGTTGGAATTGACTTGTATTCGTTTGACCAGAAATCATTCTTTCCATTTCACTTCAGTGACTCCACACTATAACTAGATTGAGCCTTTATATTCCCTTTTCAACTTTTCTAGCTTTCCCACATCTTTAAAATTTTTGACATTTCACACAACGGATTCTTTCTCATGGTTTCCTCCTCCTTGGAGTTCCCTCTTGTAGATCCGAATGGGTTCTCATCTGGAATATTTTGCCAATGGAGAGGTCATCATGACACCTTAACAACTATGGGTAACATATCTTGTGGATGCACATCACGCATAATAATTCAGGGACTTCTGTTGCCTTTTGCATCCTTTTTTTTTTTGTCATCAGTCTACTGACTGGATTGATGCGGTCCGCCACGAATTCCGTTCCTGCGCTAACCTCTTCATCTCGGAGTAGCACTTGCAACCTACGTCCTCAATTATTTGCTTGACGTATTCCAATCTCAGTCTTCCACTACAGTTTTTGCCCTCTACAGCTCCCTCTAGTACCATGGAAGTCATTCCCTCATGTCTTAGCAGATGTCCTATCATCCTGTCCCTCCTCCTTACCAGTGTTTTCCACATATTCCGTTCCTCTCCGATTCTTCGTAGAACCTCCTCATTCCTTACCTTATCAGTCCACCTAATTTTCAACATTCGTCTATAGCACCACATCTCAAATGCTTCGATTCTCTTCTGTTAACGCGCGACCGCTACGGTCGCAGGTTCGAATCCTGCCTCGGGCATGGATGTGTGTGATGTCCTTAGGTTAGTTAGGTATAAGAAGTTCTAAGTTCTAGGGGACTGATGACCTTAGATGTTAAGTCCCATAGTGCTCAGAGCCATTTGAATCTCTTCTGTTCCGGTTTTCCCACAGTCCATGTTTCACTACCATACAATGCTGTACTCCAGACGTACATCCTCAGAAATTTCTTCCTCAAATTAAGGCCGGTATTTGATATTAGTAGACTTCTCTTGGCCAGAAATGCCTTTTTTGCCATAGCGAGTCTGCTTTTGATGTCCTCCTTGCTCCGTCCGTCATTGGTTATTTTACTGCCTAGGTAGCAGAATTCCTTAACTTCATTGACTTCGTGACCATCAATCCTGATGTTAAGTTTCTCGCTGTTCTCATTTCTACTGCTTATCATTACCTTCGTCTTTCTCCGATTTACTCTCAAACCGTACTGTGTACTCATTAGACTGTTCATTCCGTTCAGCAGATCATTTAATTCTTCTTCACTTTCACTCAGGATAGCAATGTCATCAGCGAATCGTATCATTGATATCCTTTCACCTTGTATTTTAATTCCACTCCTGAATTTTTCTTTTATTTCCATCATTGCTTCCTCGATGTACAGATTGAAGAGTAGGGGCGAAAGGCTACAGCCTTGTGTTACACCCTTCTTAATACGAGCACTTCGTTCTTGATCGTCCACTCTTATTATTCCATCCTGGTTGTTGTACATATTGTATATGACCCGTCTCTCCCTATAGCTTACCCCTCCTTTTTTCAGAATTTGGAACAGCTTGCACCATTTTATATTGTCGAACGCTTTTCTCAGGTCGACAAATCCTATGATAGTGTCTTGATTTTTCTTTAGCCTTGCTTCCATTATTAGCCGTAACGTCAGAATTGCCTCTCTCGTCCCTTGACTTTTCCTAAAGCCAAACTGATCGTCACCTAGCGCATTCTCGATTTTCTTTTCCGTTCTTCTGTATATTAATCTTGTAAGCAGCTTCGATGCATGAGCTGTTAAGCAGATTGTGCGATAATTCTCGCACTTGTCAGTTCTTGCTGTCTTCGGAATTGTGTGGATGATGCTTTTCCGAAAGTCAGATGGTATATCGCCAGACTCATATATTCTACACACCAACGTGAATAGTCGTTTTGTTGCCACTTCCCCCAATAATTTTAGAAATTCTGATGGAATGTTAACTATCCCTTCTGCCTTATTTGACCGTAAGTCCTCCAAAGCTCTTTTAAATTCCGATTCTAATACTGGATCCCCTAACTCTTCTAAATCGACTTCCGGTTTTTCGTGTATCACATCAGACAAATCTTCACTCTCATAGAGGCTTTCAGTGTATTCTTTCCATCTATCTGCTCTCTCCTCTGCATTTAACAGTGGAATTCCCGTTGCACTCTTAATGTTACCACCGTTGCTTTTAATGTCCCCAAAGGTTGTTTCGACTTTCCTGTTTGCTGAGTCTGTCCTTCCGACAATCATATCTTTTTCGATGTCTTCACATTTTTCCTGCAGCCATTTCGTCTTAGCTTCCCTGCACTTCCTATTTATTTCATTCCTCAGCGACTTGTATTTCTGTATTCCTGATTTTCCCGGAACATGTTTGTACTTCCTCCTTTCATCAATCAACTGAAGTATTTCTTCTGTTACCCATGGTTTCTTCGCAGCTACCTTCTTTGTACCTATTTTTTTCCTTCCCAACTTCTGTGATGGCCCTTTTAAAAGAGATGTCCATTCCTCTTCGACTGTACTGCCTACTGCGCTATTCCTTATTGCTGTATCTATAGCGTTAGAGAACTTCAAACGTATCTCTTCATTCCTTAATACTTCCGTATCCCACTTCTTTGCGTATTGATTCTTCCTGACTAATATCTTGAACTTCAGCCTACTCTTCATCACTACTATATTGTGATCTGAGTCTATATCTGCTCCTGGATACGCCTTACAATCCAGTATCTGATTTCGGAATCTCTGTCTGACCATGATGTAATCTAATTGAAATCTTCCCGTGTCTCCCGGCCTTTTGCAAGTATACCTCCTCCTCTTGTGATTCTTGAACAGGGTATTCGCTATTACTAGCTGAAACTTGTTACAGAACTCAATTAGTCTTTCTCCTCTTTCATTCGTTGTCCCAAGCCCATATTCTCCTGTAACCTTTTCTTCTACTCCTTCCCCTACAACTGCATTCCAGTTGCCCATGACTATTAGATTTTTGTCCCCCTTTACATACTGCATTACCCTTTCAATATTCTCATACACTTTCTCTATCTGTTCATCTTCAGCTTGCGACGTCGGCATGTAAACCTGAACTATCGTTGTCGGTGTTGGTCTGCTGTCGATTCTGATTAGAACAACCCAGTCACTGAACTGTTCACAGTAACATACCCTCTGCCCTACCTTCCTATTCATAACGAATCCTACACCTGTTATACCATTTTCTGCTGCTGTTGATATTACCCGATACTCATCTGACCAGAAATCCTTGTCTTCCTTCCACTTCACTTCACTAACCCCTACTATACCTAGATTGAGCCTTTGCATTTCCCTTTTCAGATTTTCTAGTTTCCCTACCACCTTCAAGCTTCTGACATTCCACGCCCCGACTCGTAGAACGTTATCCCGTTTATTATTTCTAATTCTTTCCTCTTTTAAGGACAGTGTCCTACCCAATGGCTAGTGATTGCCCCAAACTCCTGTCCGTTCCATCTTCTTTGACAATGCCGCTGGCAGAACGAAGGTGACTTCTTATGTCGAAACTCTTAGGCGTCCATTGCTGATGACTTTCACTCACAATTTAAGCAATGGTTGGGTTGGAAGCTGATACATACGAAGTTTTGATTATAAGCCAAGGACAGTACACCAAGACCATTATGCCATCACACAAAAACTTTTTCAGCTTCCAGTGTCATATCCTGGTAGCTTTGTTTGACACTCTGTGATAAGGTCTCTTAATGAAATAACTATTACAGTCTCATTAGATTTTGTGCTTGGATTTGGAGCATTTAAAAGAGATGAATTGTTTCCAGTATATATTTGTACACCAAACTAAGACTACAGCACAATCATTGGCTTGGTGTTGGGTGTTCGTCACTTGTAAGAGCAATGGAGAGCAATGTCGGATGTAGATAGTTCGATGAACAATGGTCATGTCATTAGCAAGCATGGTTAAATGATGATGGAGTCCTCTTGGGTAAAATATTCCGGAGGTAAAATACTCCCCCATTCGGATCTCCAGGCGGGGATTACTCAGGAAGATGTTGTTATCAGGAGAAAGAAAACTGCCGTTCTACGGATCGGACTGGGGAATGTCAGATCCCTTAATCAGGCAGGAAGGTTAGAAAATTTAAAAAGGGAAATGGATAGGTTAAATTTAGATATGGTGGGAATTAGTTACGTTCGGTGGCAGGAGGAACAAGACTTCTGGTCAGGTGAATACAGGGTTATAAATACAAAATCAAATAGGGGTAAAGCAGGAGTAGGTTTAATAATAAATAGGAAAATAGGAATACGGGTAAGCTACTACAAACAGCGTAGTGAACCCATTAGTGTAGCCAAGATAGATACGAAGCCCATGCCTACCACAGTAGTACAAGTTTATATGCCAACTAGCTCCGCTGATGACGAAGAGATTGATGAAATGTATGATGAGATAAAAGAAATTATTCAGATAGTGAAGGGAGACGAAAATTTAATAGTCATGGGTGACTGGAACTTGGCAGTAGAAAAAGGAAGAGAAGGAAACGTAGTAGGTGAATATGGGTTGGGAGTAACTAATGAAAGAGGAAACCACCTGGTAGAATTTTGCACACAGCATAACTTAATCATAGCTAACACTTGGCTCAAGAATGATGAAAGAAGGTTGTATACGTGGAAGAAGCCTAGAGATACTAGCAGGTTCAAAAATGTTCAAATGTGTGTGAATTCGTATGGGACTTAATTGCTAAGGTCATCAGTCCTAAGCTTACACACTACTTAACCTAAATTATCCTAAGGACAAACACATACACCCATGCTCGAGGGAGGACTCGAACCTCCGACGGGACCTGCCGCACAGCCCATGGCTGCAGCGCCTAAGACCGCTCGGCTAATCCTGCGCGGCGATACTAGCAGGTATCAGATAGATTATATACTGCTAAGACAGAGATTCAGGAAGCAAGTTTTAAATTGTAAGACATTTCCAGGGGCAGATGTGGACTCTGACCACAGACTATTGGTTATGAACTGTAGATTAAGACTGAAGAAACTGCAAAAAGGTGGGAACTTGAGGAGCTGGGACCTGGATAAACTGAGAGAACCAGAGGTTGTAGGGAGCTTCAGGGATAGCATTAGGGAACGATTGACAAGAACGGGGGAAAGAAATACTCTAGAAGAAGAATGGGTAGCTTTGAGAGATGAAATTGTGAAGGCAGCAGAGGATCACGTAGGTAAAAGCGTGAGGGCTAATAGCAATCCTTGGGTAACAGAGGAGATATTGAATTTCACTGATAAAAAGAGAAAATATAAAAATGCAGTAAATGAAGCAGGCAAAAAGAAATACAAACGTCTCAAAAATGAGATCGACAGGAAGTTCAAAATGGCTAAGAAGGTATGGCTAGAGGACAAATGTGAGGATGTAGAGGCGCATATCACTAGGGGTAAGATCGATACTGCCTACAGGAAAATTAAAGACACCTTTGCAGAATAGAGAGCCACTTGCATGAATGACAAATTCTCAGATGGAAACACGGTTCTAAGCAAAGAAGGAAAAGCAGAAAGGTGGAATATATAGAGAGTCTATACCAGGGCGATGTTTTTGAAGACAATATTGTGGAAATGGAAGAGAAAGTAGATGAAGATGAAATAGGAGGTATGATACTGCGTGAAGATTTTGACAGAGCACTGACAGACCTAACTCGAAACAAGGCCCCGGGAGTAGACAATATTCCATTAGAACTACTGAAAGCGTTGAGAGAGCCAGGCCTAATAAATAAAACTCCACCATCTAGTGAGCAAGATGTAACAGACAGGCGAAATACCCTCAGACTTCAAGAAAAATATAATTCCGGTTCCAAAGAAAGCAGCCGTTGACAGATGTGAAAACTGCCAGACTATCAGATTAATAAGCCACGACTGCAAAATACTAACACGAATTCTTTATGGACGAATTGAAAAACTGCTAGAAGCCGACCTCGGGGAAGATTAGTTTGGATTCCGTAGAAAAGTTGGAACACGTGAGACAATACTGACCTTACGACTTATCTTAGAAGAAAGATTAAGGAAAGGCAAACCTACGTTTCTAGCATTTGTAGACTTAGAGAAAGCTTTTGACAATGCTGATTGGAATACTCTCTTTCAAATTCTGAAGGTGGCAGGGGTAAAATACAGGGAGCGAAAGGCTATTTACAATTTCCTAGACCTTACCATTACAATAAAGAATAACAGACATCAGTTTGAAATTTGTCGGAAGCCTACCACAACACATATTACAATCCACAACTCCTCTTGCCACCCCGCAGCACACAAAATGGCAGCATACCGGTACATGATTAATAGAGCTATCCAACTACCACTCTCAGAAGATAAACGTGATCAAGAAATTGAAATAATAAAACAAACAGCTATTGAAAATGGCTATAACGACTCCATAATAGACACTCTAAAACACTCAATAATGGCAAAGCAATCACAACACAAAAAACAAAAAGAAAATAACGTCTTGCATACAGTCCCCTTTCTGGGTAACATTTCATACCAGATTGCTAATGTCTTCAAACGGAAAGGCATAAGTATATCCTTTACAACAGACAACAAGATTGGACAGAAGTTACCCCACAACATCGGCACACGAAACCCACTTCATCACACAGGTGTGTACAAAATTGAATGTTTGGACTGTGACTGCTTCTACATAGGCCAGACAGGCAGATCATTTGAGATTAGGTTCAAGGAACACATGGCAGCACTAAAAAACAAAAAATACAACACATCAGCAATAGCTACACACCCACATGAAACAAAACACCATGTTAACAACACAAGTATTAGCATCCTACACATCCAACCTTGAAACACTCCAAATATACAAACACCAAATGAAACAACCAGAATCCATCTTAAATGACAAAAATGACAATATTTACAATAGTATCATCTCTGTTTTCAGCAACTGCCTACACTCTTAAAATACACACACACACACACACACACACACACGTGCACATATCCTAATATTTACCATAAATATTGACAGCCGCCAAGAGTACAAGAGATTGACCTCATTCACAGATAATTCATCACACCAACAGCTTGTACCCCCTGTCAGCTTAAAACTGTATGTACATCATCTACTGGCACAAATGTATATCTATCTGCATATTTTATAACATTAACCAGTGTATTACCCCAACCTTTAGGCAGCTAATATATGCAACATGTAATCTTAAGACTCCTTGCCATGTAAATGTTTGCTCTCATATAATCACTCCTTCCTCTCTCTCTCTCTCTCTCTCTCTCTCTCTTTCTTCAAAGAGTGTCATCTATGTATGATTTTACTGCTGTAGCCAATATGATCATTGTAATTGAAGCCTATAACATTTTACCTAATTGTTATTAGCAAGTATGAAGTTTAAGCCATTTTAACATTTCACCTGATTGCATAAACGAGTACGAATGTTTAGCTGTTTTAACCTTTCAAAATTGGATTTATATACCACCTGAAGTACACACACATATATTTGACACCTCAAAACAAACACCTCCAAATGGTTTAAACTATTATTCTGTAATAATGTTGTTAGAATGTATATTCTTTGCACTTTGCGATTATGTCTTCTCTTCTGCTGTACGAACCTTGCACCCTGCTGATTCCAGACGCCATATTTGTTTACAAATGTGGCAGTATACATGTGAAGTGTTACGACAGAAAAAGGAACCTGTGACCACTGGAGGTACTTTAGTTTACTTATTAAAGTTTACCATTAAATATCAGTTTAATTTTTTGTCAAAAGTTATCCAAAACCATATTCTGAAATAGTGTCTTGTTTCTCCACTAGTCAGTGCCACAAGTTCCTCCAAATGTCGTAACACAACATACACACATATGTAATATTAACTAATGTAAATCCACCCGATGATGGAGGTTTAAACCTTCGAAACGCGTCGTGGAAAAAATAAAACGGTGACTGGTAACAGTAAACTTGTTGTTTCATTTAATATTTACAATTTGTATATAAACCAGAAGGCAATTATAAGAGTCGAGGGGCATGAAAGTGAAGCAGTGGTTAGGAAGGGAGTGAGACAGGGTTTTAGCCTATCTCTGATGTTATTCAATGTGTATATTAAGCAAGCAGTAAAGGAAACAAAAAAGAAAATTCGGAGTGGGAATTAAAATCCATGGAGAAGGAATAAAAGCTTGAGGTTCGTCGATGACATTGTAATTCTTTCAGAGACAGCAAAGAACCTGGAGGAGCAGTAGAACGGAATGGACAGTGTCATGAAAGGAGGATATAAGATGAACATCAACAAAAGCAAAACGAGGATAATGGAATGAAGTCGAATTAAACTGGGTGATTAGATTAGGAAATGACACTTAAAGTAGTAAATGAGTTTTGTTATTTGGGGGCAAAATAACTAATGATAGTAGAAGTAGAAATGATATAAAATGTGGACTGGTAATGGCTAGGAAAGCGTTTCTGAAGAAGAGACATTTGTTAACATCGAGTGTAGATTTAAGTGTCAGGAAGTCGTTTCTGAAAGTATTTTTATGAAGTATAACTACGTATGGACGTGAAACGTGGACGATAAATAGTATAAGCAAGAAGAGAATAGAAACTTTCGAAATGTGGTGCTACAGAAGAATGCTGAAGATTTTATGGGTAGAACACATAATTAATGAGGAGGTATTGAATAGGATTGAGGAGAAGAGGAGTTTGTGGCACAACTTGACTAGAAGAAGGGATCGGTTGGTAGAGCATATTCTGAGGCATCAAGGGATCACGAATTTCGTATTGGAGGGCAGCGTGGAGGGTAAAAATTGTAGAGGGAGACCAAGAGATGAATACATGAAACAGATTCAGAAGGATTTAGGTTGCACTAGGTACTGGGAAGTGAAGAAGCTTGCCCAGGATAGAGTAACATGGAGAGTAGCATCAGACGAGTCTCTGGACTGAAGACCACAACAACATCAACAGATAAAGTGTACATATTTTTGATGATGTGTATAGCATTTTGACACAGTAGGTGGATGATCAGGCACATTGCGATCACTGTTACAAATGTAGGAACGTGTGTACAGTGGTACAAAAGCATCTAAATATATAAATATCTTTAGTGGGCGACTATGTGTGTGTGTGTGTGTGTGTGTGTGTGTGTGTGTGTGTGTGTGTGTGTAGTGAAAATATATTTGTGATTTCTGACACTCCACTCGTTTTTTTCATTTGTCAGACATCAGCAAAACCACCGTGTAAATACATTGGCGTCTATAGAATAAATGACTGGGATTAGGAGTGGACCCTTATTCTATGACAGAGTACGTCAGTGTTTAGCTGTACACAATTTGTTTAATTTTAGAATTATTGTTAAAGAAGAACACGAATTTACATAGATTGTGACATGTCACTTACAGGACAGTTGTCAATATAACGCATTACATCCTGTTTTGTAGAAATAACCCTGAACATAAGAATATAAAATTTAAATAGAAGGTTCGCTACCAGATTATTCGTAATACTACACCGTGAAGTAGGCCAATATTACCACAAATCATCTGGTTCCGGTTCTAAGTTTGGTACTATTTAGGACGACAATCAAGCCAATAGAGGATGGTTTGTATTTGTGACCAGATGAGCAAAAGATTACTCAAGATTGCTCGAGTTCACAGTGGATGCAAGCTGGTGAACCAGCAAGTTTACGCCTCTGCCAGTGGCAGTTACCTTTTAGCTGGAATGTGCTGTCGGCTGCATGGCTACTCTCGCCCTCTGAAAATCCTATAAAAAGCTAATCAACATCTTTACTCAATTTATCAGCTGAAACCGTCCAGTTTCTCGTTAGGCGAGAAAACATGCACTCATCCCTAGTCTGGAAAATATGGCAATATATACGTGCGTAGGTGGTGCAGCGTGTATACTTTAATGTCCTCTCAGTTCTCGCAAGAACAATGAACTACGTGGCTGTTTCGTTTCTCCGCTATTTGAGCTCAATGACTCTAGCTGAATGTCAGCCAAAATGAACGCAGTGTTCACACAAAATTCCTCCTTTGGCGTCGTATAGAGCGTGATGCACCCTGTTCTACACTTGACGCTGGTTCAGAGGAGAGTCCACGAAGTTTTCGGTCTTGTGTCTTTTTCAGCAAACTGTTCCCCACCTTTGACCTTTCATGCTTCTCATCACGGCTTTTTCAAAGCAATGGGAGCATTCCCTTCACCTTGTGGAAACTGCCTCTGCCAATCACAAAGTGCCTACCTTTAAACTGCGTCGAAATATCGCCCCTTTCTATTCCTTCTGAGTTTATTTCAGCCAATAGGACATTTTGTGCCTGTTCATGACTCCTAAAATTAACACACATCACGAGCTTACCACGAGCATTTCACGTGATCAGCTGTGTCACTGGTCCGTTTGTATCCATCTGGAAATTCGCCAACGCAGTTTTCTTAGGAATTTCTCCGTAGCAAGCACTGCTGCGCCGCTACCTGCTCCCCTCGATGTATCGCCTGACGCGTTCCTTGTTCCTCTCGCCATAGGTCATCAATTCCTTTTTAGAAACGTTTCGTTGTACTCGGTCTGTGACGGAGCAACTCGCGTCTGCCCCCAAACTAAAACGTTTCTCCAGCTGCTTTTTTTTTACCTTTTGCCCATTGATATGACAGGGGTTCGGTGTGTTAATACCGTCGAATTGAGTGTCATCCCTGTGCATTACATACTGTATATTTTGATAGGAAAATTTGCTCATTATCACCAAGGTACTTCAGGTGACATACACCTCTACTTGTTAAGACATACAAAATCTCTCATGTAAGGTGTGAAATTGACGTTCATTCAATCTGCCACCTAACAGATTTCAAAGCACAAAGTCCTTACCTTGAAATTAATATGTTGCCATCAATCTATTAATTTAATTTTCTTTGTGATGGAGTTGAAATTACAATGAGTTTTCTACAGTCCTTATGTTACATTAAGTAGTTGATGAATTTGGAATGAATCTGTGTTTCTTTACATATAACTTTTTCCTTTTTTTTACTGTGGCTACAGCCGAGTTTGCTGAAAATTGTAACTTTTAGAAAGAAAGGAAAGAGAGGAAAAGTCTTGTCATTTGCCATTGACAGTATAAAAATACAGGATCATGGGCAGGATATGTCAGTTCTATGATAAACATTTGGATAAAGTAATAAACAAGAGATCTGTAGTCCGCAGAAAAAATAACGAATGAATTTATTGCGATAAAAACAACAACTGCTAGCGCCGACTGCGAAAGATATTTTCTTAAGAAGAATTTATTTGAACTGTGACTACCGTGCAGTATATTTTCAAATGTTCGTTCACCGGAACATATAAACATTGCCGCAAAGCGTATTTTTCCAATACATTTGCCGGAATAAACTGTGTTACGCTTACAAGCAAGGTTCAGTATTACAGTCAGTTTCCTGTTTCACGAAAGCATAACACACATTGATAACCGGAAAATGAATAGCTGATTCTTTTCTTTTTCTTTTAAGATACTCAGAACTGACTGTTTATTCACTGCCGTATCATTTTCTGTTCAGTCAAATGCAATACTGGAAATGGAAACAGTGTAAAATTGCTCAGTAACTGCATCGGTGAATAAATATTTTTGAAAACTTATCGATCTCGATGATCTCGATTAATGCACTATGTAACACTGTGAAATAATATTTTTGTGTAGTACACGTAAATTCAACGAGACATAGGGACGACGAAATCACGTCTCCACAGTTTCATTTACTGCTTCCACACGCTACTATACTTCTGTAAATTCACATCTAATGTCATCTGCTATATGTAAGTGTATTTCGATATTGAATCTGTTGTTTCTATTTGCTTAAAAACAATTCCTTGGGTTTCAGCTTCGTCAAAAAATGAAACATGCTTTATAACGTGCGCATGCGGCCTGAATCACCACTATCATGCATTAAATTAACCATCAATGCTACGTATTGTTAATCAGTGATATGTCGGAAGTCAAACGTCTGGGTCCAAATAAAATCATTTTCATTTATGTTGCTCTTAAAACAACTTCTTCCTCGATAAATCTTGGAGTTTCATATGGCCGTATCTTCTTCGTCGAATGAACTGTTCTCGAGTCACGTAAGCAAATCCCAAACCCGAAACAAAATAAAAAGAGATACATACAATCAGTTTATAATGAGGATGATTTACATGTTTTGTTTCATCACCACCACAGTCATCAGCCACCTGATGTACATCTCTTAATGTTTTACAGTTTTAAATTATGCTTTCGATAGACGAAGATACACTAAATTAACATTCTTGAATCCAAATTAGCTGATAAAATGTAGGATGGCTAGCTAATGAGTAATTCGTTTCTTCCGTTTTTAAATAATTTAGGATGTTCAATTTCCTGCTTAATGTCCCCTGGGAACCTATTACAGATTTTTGCACCGCAGTAATACTTCTTGTGAACCCCAATGAATCCCTATGAAAATTATTTCTACTTCTAGTACTGTGGTCGTGAATTGCTGTCTACATCAACATTCACAGTTTCTTACTTATCACAAGTACCATATGAAAGTCGCAGTTGTAGCCTTCAGTCCAAAGATGCAGCTCTCCATGCTGCTCTAACTGGTTAAAGTCTCTTCATCTCCGATAAACTACTGCAACCTACATATTTCTGGATCTCCTTAGTGTATTCATTAATCGGTCTCCCTCTATTATTCCCCCCCCCCCTTCAGTACTAAATTGGTGACCCCGTGATGCCTCAGAACGTGCCGTACCAACCGGTCCCTTCTTCTAGTGAAGTAGTAGCACAAAATCCTCTACTCCCCTATCCTGTTCAGTACCTCATCATTAGTTAAACGATCTACCCATATAATCTTCAGCATTTTTCTGTAGCACCACATTTCTAAAGCTACTCTTCTCTTCTTGTCCAAACTGTTTATCTGTTTATCGTCCATGTTTCACATTCATACATGGCTACGCCATATAAATGTTCACAGAAAATACTTCCTGACACTTAAATCTATACTCGATGTTAACAAATTTATCTTCTTCAAAAACGTTTACCTTGCCATCGCCAGTCTACATTTTATATCCTCTCTGTTTCGAATATCCTCAGTTATTTTGCTGCCCAAATAACACGGACTGAGCTGTGAGTCTGTATTGGCTACAGCAATACGTTCACTGTATTGTTCGTAGTAGCTTATCGGCGTTCCTATTTTTTTATTCATTATTAATCCTACTCCTGCATTACCCCTATTTGATTTTGTATTTATAGCCCTGTATTCACCTGACCAGAAGACCTGTTCCTCCTACCACCGAGCGTCACTAATTCACACTATATCTAACTTTAACCTATCCACTTAACTTTTTAAATTTTGTAGCCTACCTGCCCGATTAAGGGATCTGAAATTAAACGTTCCGATCCGTATATTGCCAGTTTTGTTTTTCCTGATAAAGACGTTCTCCTCAGTAGTCACCACCTATAGATACGATTGGGGTACTATTTTACCTTCGTAATATTTTACCCAAGAGGATGCCATCCCACTTAAGCACACAGCAAAATTGCACGGCCTCGGGAAAAATTATGGCTGTAGTTTCTCCTTGCTTTCAGCCCTTTGCAGTACCAGTGCACCAATGCTATTTTGGCTGATGTTACAAAACAAAACTGTTGGTCTGCTCAGATGAGCCCAGATTTCAGCTGCTAAGAGCTGATGGTAGGATTCGACTGTGGTGCAGACCCACGAAACCAAGTTGTCTACAAGGCACTGTGCAAGTTGGTGGTAGCTCCATAATGGTGTGGGCTGTTTTTACATGGAATGCGTACTATGGTCCAGCTGAACCGATCATTGACTTGAAATGGTTATATTCGGTTAGCAGCCATTCTTGGATTTCATGCTCCCATGACAGTGCGCCATGTCATCGGCCCACAGTTGTTCACGATTGATTTGAAAGACATTCTGGACAATTCGAGACAACGATTAGGCTGATTGAGCCAACACACATTATGCGGCCCAGGTAGCAATAACGAAATGAACTTCCATTCGGACTTCAGTATACAGCACCTGGTTCCAGGCCATAGAAATATCTGACACACTGGGAGACTTCTTACGAGAGCGACGTCGGTGCGGCGGTAGCATTGGAGAACGGCGGAACTCAAGGACGGACCGCGAGAGAAGTCCCGGCGAGGCAAAGCTTGTGGCCGGTCGCAGGTAGAAGTGGTTGCTGCATAAGGCATAAAGTGGTCTCCTTCGAACGGACTGAAGACGCGGCCAGTGGAGGAGAGATCTGTTACGGAGTAAAGTCAAGCACTTGCACGCCAGTCGGGAATGACAGAGAAGAGATGGCTGTGAGAAGACGTCATTCAATCGCACGCTGACCGACCCCTCTCCAGGACGACAACGCGACAGCAGCGGCCTCTATGTGAAGGGGACATAAGCGTCGCGGCGACTGATCGCGGCCCAGTTGAAGAGTAGCCTCAAGATTAGCTAGTTCTATAGCAGCATCGACATTAGTTACTTTGCTTGTGCAATCTATGTAACAAAGACTTGGGAACTGTTATACTGAAGAAGCTTATTTATTTCGTATGCCTCCCTTTGCTTGCGACACTTCTGTGTAATCGTCATAGTTAAGTATTGTCTCTTTTCATTTTGCAATAAAACTCATTAATACGATTTGTCAGAATTGTTTTTCTTGGGAACCGATAAGAGAGGCGTCCTAGACCACACATATTTGGCAACGAGCATGGAGACATAATATTTGACGACTAGGCAGGATTTAACTAGATCGACGATGTGTTGCGCACAGTTGCGGGGGTTGCGGCAGACGTCGGGCATAGCGTGGAGAATTCGGAGTGAAGTGTCGTACGCGAATCCGAACGTTCTACAGTGCTGCATAACAGGAGCTCTGTTTGAGGACCTGGCGATTGCAGTCATCGCTATAGTTTACAGTGACCCCCGATGTGAATTAGCTCTGGTTAGCTGGGCGTCGTCTTTTGTAGTCGCCAGGTGGAAGAGTACCTCCGCGAAATCGGCGGCCACGATATCAGCGGAAGGATAATCCGTGCCCGTGACGGCAGCGCTAATTGCAGCTCATCACCTACTGGGGAAGCTGATGGCACGTGTTGCTGTGGCGGCTACGGGGGATGTGGTTGACAACAAACACCTTGTGCTCGTGTTTGTGGTATCTGTACTGTACAAATGAGTCGTCACCGGTCTGGAGTGGCAGCAGCCCGCAGTACACCTCTGTGTTTCCTACCGGTTAATCCCAACGGGAAACTTGTAGTGAGTCACGGACCGTGGAAAAACTCAAAAGAAGAGAATCGAAGTGTTTGAGATGTACTGTAGAACGGCGTTGCGAAATAGGTCGGCTGAAAGATAAGTAATAAGGAGGTTCTCTGGAGAAGTGACAAAATGATTGGACATGCGCCGAGACATTAAGGAACGGCGTCTTAGGTGCTTAAGAGATCCGTAAAGGAGAAGACAGGGACTGCAATTCACCCTAAAAAATTTTAGGATGTTGATTGTAAGTGCTTATCTGAGATGTTTACACAGGAAAAATTCGTGGTGGGCCATGTATAATCACTCAGTAGAAAGACGATCTGAAAAAAATACAGTGTGCTAGCAGTGCTGTCTGCTAGTTAACATAGTGAGAGAGATGTCTCAGTAGAAAGCAGACGCAGCTGAGCTTGGTGGAACGGAGGGGATCCCAAATGGGAATGAGTGAGTGTTTCCAGTTCCAGAATTCGCCTTAAAAACAAGGGAAATCTTCCAAAAACATTTATTGGAACCGAGGGAAAGAGACCAGAACTATTTTATTTCTGGATAAATTGTCAATTGTTTCATAGATAAATCAAAATTATGTGTATAAATGTGCATGTCTCTTAAATAGTTGATGGAGTGAATGGCCTGATGAGAAATCAACTGTTTCTTAATACATTTTTGGATTTCAAAAATGGCTCTGAGCACTATGGGAATTAACATTTGAGGTCATCAGTCCCCTAGACTTAGTACTTAAATTTAACTAACCTAAGGACATCTCACACATCCATGCCCGAGGCAGGATTCAAACCCGCCACCGTAGCAGCCGCGTGGTTCCGCCTAGAACCACTCGGCCACAGCGGCCGGCAGGATTTCTATGTGTCTCAGTACAAGTGTGGCCTCCCCAGCTGATCATATTACAAGAAATTAATGTCATATTCACATGCATAACTGTAAGTTTCAAAATATTTTGATGTCAAAAACGAGTCCTATATTTGGAGTCGTATTCTGATACTTTCTTACTATTGAGGCAAATACTCAATTTCCACATAAGACGAGTTCCTCCAGTAATTACACTAAAAGGAATTTTATCTTATGTCTTTACCGAGCTCACTATGTAGTTGCTCCAGTACCTCGGTGATACGTGCGCTGATGACAGCAACGAGTCGTTATGGGCTTCCGGATATAATGGAAATTGAAGGTGCACTAGTTTTTCCGCATTCACACTTTCCGGTGTCATCGCTTATACTCTCTAACAGATTGAGTGTTGTTCTTTTTTGACACGTTTCCAATTGAGTTAAGTTCCGTGAGTGCAGTGGTCTTGTAAAATGGTGTAACTGTTTCCGAGTTATAACTAGATGTCATATAGTTCACTCACCTGACGCGAGGTTTGCCATCGTGGAAGACAGGGGTTGTCATAGCCAGGAAGATGGGAAAACGCCGCAACCTGCATCTCCGGTAGCTCAAGGGAGCCAACTTGAGTCATCCTAAAAGAAAGAATCCTTTTTGCGAAAGCAAGAAGTTGTGTAATATCAAAGAGACCCATCTATCTTGCAATACATTTGGTCGTGGCATTTCTGGAAGGGTTCTTCAGGTCTTCGGCGTAGTACATCAATCGGGAAAACTTAATTCTTCTCACCAAAATTGCTTTTCTCGTCCTCAGTGGTATAGCGTTGGTGTTCCTTCGGTCATTCAAACATACCGTTTTGAGAGAAGGAGTAAGCAAGGAAAAAATATTGGTCGACACACAAAGCCTAGTCTCTGCCTATTCTTGCGGACTGTTCATCTCCATTCCATCAAGCTGGAAATTATGTGCTTACTTTATATTTGAATGATACATTTTACAAGTGATCTCGGCTCTTGAGACACTGTTGCAAGTCGTAGCTTTATAATTAATGTCTATACTCTAATAATCTGTAAAATAAATAAATAACAGTATTTTCTCGAAAGCATATCCAGGCAATAATTGTGTTATACTCTCGGTTGTAGTTAAGTCGTAAAGAAAATAAAAAAAAGTAAATGATCACCCCTCGCTTAATTTTAGAAGTCACATTTCCTTGTGGTCGAGCATACTCTGGTTCGACCGCTGTTACTGATGATTTCCTTCTTTCTGAAAGTTTTCTTTATTTCAGTCTCCCTTACGTTAATTAACTTTTTATGCATGGCCTACATGCCAGAGTACGTCTAAAAACAAAGTGGTGATGTATGCTCTCTCTTCCTGTTATATACAAACACACAGTTTCTTTTGCGAGGTTGTTCACATTTATGCATATTGCGTCATATCTTAGCATGTCATTTTGTGCCCATATTTCCTCACACAGGTTGGCTTCTAACGTCTTCTCTCACTACCTCTGAAACAATAAATGGCCCTTCTCTCTAAAAAGCAATTGTCAGTCTGCAAAGAGGACCTGGCGCTGTAAACATGAACAGCTTTTGACCCCGATCCTGTGACGACAATAGATCTAAATTTAGTATCAAGTTCTTTTTCTGAATTCTTGAACTGCGCGTGCCTTGATTTTTCCCACCTCATTATCGAATGCTGTACAGAAGGGGATCATTTTTTAATTTTATTATTCTTAGGTATTTGTTAGGTGTTCGTTAAAATATTTATTTAGCTGCCTGGAACTGTAAGTTTATTCTCAAAGGAGACAATACAAACATACATTATGTTTGCCCTGAACTTAAATCAAAGCCTCTTAGTAAATTATTAATGTTCCCTCATATTTGTGTGCCACACCAGAACTTGGAAACGTTTGTTTTCAAAAAATCCTGTTGCAACATTTTGAAACAATATGATGAAATAAATTACCACTCAAGATAAATTAGTTACTACCTAACCGGCAGAGGTTCCTAGATTTTTAATATGGCTCTACACAAAAAGATGTTGATTCACGCACTGTTGCTTTAATCAATCATAGAAGGATGGATCATTTACTAAATACGCTGATTAGGAAAGACTGTGGTGAAATAATTAAATAAATGTGTAATGGGTAATGACCCTTAAAAGGAAAACATTACGTAACCATCCCATAGTAAAATAACAAGGGCTGCAACAGATAAGTTATTCATATCAGACCCAAGTGTATATCTCGTTGAATGGTTTAAGGGGGGGGGGGGGGGGAGCAGGGACCAAACTTCTTTGTCATCGGTCCCGTTTACATCTGAATAGTTTCTTCAGATACATGTGGTATTAGACCGAAACAACACATTCAACGCTGACGTCCGTCATAGTTTTAGCATGTTGTTGTCTGAGAAGTCCTCCATGGTTGACTGCCCTCAGATGTTAGAAAAAAATATTTAATTGATCCTAATTGATTAACGTTCATAAACAACCTATTCAAAATCAGTTGGGTAAAGACTAATAATATTTAATTGAGAAAGGTAGGATGCTATCCAGATATTTACTACAAAAAGTCAAGTAAATTGCAAAATAGAATCTGTACAATTACAACATTAAATTAAATTTACTGGTCAGACTAAGTTCAAGATTGGCACAACACTAAAGTGGTTGTTACTGTTTAGTCTCCCACTTAGAAAAATGTCCATTCTCACCGGTGATGACAACAGAGAGCTGAGAGAACATATAGTGGACATAAACACAGGCGTTGTTATGGTTCCCTACTTCTAAAACAGTAGCGCATTTTTTTTTTTTTTTTTGGTCATCAGTCTCTGACTGGTTTTATGCGGCCCGTCGCGAATTCCTCTCCTGTGCTAACCTCTTCTTCTCAGAGTAACACTTGCAACCTACATCCCCAATTATTTGCTGGATGTATTCCATTCTCTGTCTTCCTCTACAGTTTTTGCCCTCTACAGGTCCCTGTAGTACATTGGAAGTCATTCCCTCATGTCTTAACAAATGTCCTATCATCCTGTCCATTCTCCTTATCACTGTTTTCCACATATCCCTTTCCTCTCCGATTCTGCATAGAACTTCATCGTTCCTTACCTTATCAGTTCACCTAATTTTCAACATTCGTCTCTAGCACCACATCTCAAATGCTTCGATTCTCTTCTGTTCACTACCATACAATGCTGTACTCCAGACGTACATTCTGAGAAACTACTTCCTCAAACAAATGCCTATGTTTGATATCTGTAGACTTCTCTTGGCCAGGAATGCCTTTTTTGCTGTAGCTAGGCTACTTTGATGTCCTCGCAGCTCCATCCATCATTGATTATTTTACTGCCTAGGTAGCAGAATTCCTTAACTTCATCTACCGGTACTTCAGGATCATCAATCCTGATGTTTCTCGCTGTTCTCATTTCTAATACTTCTCATTACCTTCGTCTTTCTCCAATTTGCCCTCAATCCATACTCTGTACTCATTAGACTGTTTATTTCGTCCAGCAGATCATGTAATTTTTCTTGACTTTCACCCAGGATGGCAATGTCATCAGCGAATCGTATCGTTGATATCCTTTCACCTTGAATTTTAATGCCACTCCTGAAACTTTCTCTTATTTCCATCATTGTTTCCTCGATGTACAGACCGAACACTAGGGCCAAAAGAACATCCTTGTCTTATACACTTTTTAATACGAGCACTTCTTTCTTTGTCGTCCACTCCTATTATTCCATCTTGGCTGTTGCACGTATTGTATATGACTCGTCTCTTCCTGTAGCTTATCCCCTGTTTTTTCAGAATTTCGAATATCTTGAATCATTTTACATTGTCGAACGCTTTTTCCGGGTCGACAAATACTATGAATGTCTTGTTTTTTCTTTAGTCTTGCTTCTATTATTAGCCACAACGTCAGAATTGCCTCTATCGTGCCTTTACTTTTCCTAAAACCAAAGTGATCGTCATCTAGTTCATCCTCAATATCCTTTTCCTTTCTTCTGTATATTATTCTTGTAAGCAACTAGGATTCATGAGCTGTTAAGCTGACTGTGCGATGATTCACGCACGTCTGAGGTCTTGCCGTCTTCGGAATTGTGTGGATGATGCTTTTCCTAAAGTCATTTGGTATGTCGCCAGTCTCACACATTCTACGCACCAACGTGAATAATGGTTTTGTTGCCACTTCCCCCAATGATTTTAGAAATTCTGATGGAATGTTTCCTATCCCTTCTGGCTTATTTGATCTTAAGTCTTCCAAAGCTGTTTTAAATTCTGATTCTATCATTGGATCCCCTATCTCTTCTAAATCGGCTCCTGTCTCTTCTTCTATCACATCAGACAAATCTTCCCCCTGATAGAGGCTTTCAATGTATTCTTTCCATCTATCCGTTCTCTCCTATCCACTGCACTCTTAATGTTACCACCCTTGTTTTTAATGCCACCGAAGGTTGTTTCGACTTTCCTGTATGCTGAGTCTGTTCTTCCGACAATCATTTCTTTTTCGATGTCTTCACATTTTTCCTGCAGGCATTTCGTCTTAGCTTCCATACACTTCCTATGCATTTAATTCCTCAGCGACCTGTATTTCTGTATCCCTTAGTCTCCCGGAACAATTTTTTTACTTCTCCTTTCATCGATCAGTCGAAGTGTTTCTTCTGTTACTCATGGTTTCTTCGCAGTTACCTTCTTTCTACCAACGTTTTACTGGCTATTTGATATTCATCCCCCTTTACATAATGTATTACCATTTCAATATCCTCATACACTTTCTCTATCTCTTCGCATTTGCTTGCGACGTCGGCATGTATACTTGAACTATCGTTGTCAATTCTGATAAGAACAACTCTGTCACTGAACTGTTCACAGTAACACACTCTCTGCCCTACCTTCCTATTCATAACGAATCCTACTCCTGTCATAGCATTTTCTGTTGCTGTTGATATTACCCTATACTCATCTGACTAGTAATCCTTGTCTTCTTTCCACTTCACTTCACTGACCCCTTCTATATCTCGATTGAACCTTAGCATTCCCTGTGGCACATACATCACATATTGAAATGGAGAGCTTGTTTTTCACGTCTATGTGCAGAACTTTGCAGTCGTCATGGAGGTGAAGTATGTTGTGTAGTTGTGAGTTCAACTACGCAGAGGACGCGTTGTTTCATCTGCATACTTCTGCGTTTGAAGTTATTCAAGTTACAGAGTCCCTCCAAAGATCAAGACAATCTGCTTACTCACTTTTCAAGAGTAGACACGACTTGTTCCTGCTAACGTTCCTCTGCTTGCGTAGAAATAAAATGATTCTGCTTCAGGTGGAACAATTAGCACTTTCTCAAACTGAGTTTGAACGTGATCGCTGGAAACGTTGACAACGATGCCTCAGACAAACTGTTTACCTCTCAGCGATGTGTGTTGGCTGGACAACCATGAGAGGTTCCCCTCACACGTTCTGCATTGATGTTAGCAAACTTCGGTTCACTCATGTGGACGCCTGACTCAGCCAATGATGGCCTCTGTTGCAATCCGATTTCCTCTGGCTCTTTCTAGACATGAGGGCATGGGCCAGCCCCGAGCAGTTCGTACTAAATGCTGGAAGCTTCTTGAACAATTTAAAGCAACGTCCAGCCGAGGGGCTTAGCAAACGACAAGGCCTCCTGTAAACCGTGGCAGTAAAGTATTACACGTTCCATGTAGAAGGATTTCTTAACCTTTGACTCATGTGCACCTGTGTGACGACAGGAGACACATTCCAGTGAGGGTGAAAAAATCACAAGTGATTCTTGTTAGATTGCTATACTTACTGCCGCCGTTCAACTTTCGCGGGCACCGCTCCACCGGATAGCTTTGGGGTGGGCTGTAAAATTCTGCACTTTGCCCATCGAGATAAAAACTCCCAGCGCTCCTCCAACCTGTCCGAAGTCTGTCAGTTTCTAGGCATCTTTCGCTACCCTAGCCAACGCAAAAATTACTTTTCTAAAGCATACAGTACTACAGCTGTTAGTGTGAGACCGTCCATTATTAACCAATACGATTAATAAACTGAGAACACCACCTAACCTTCGATCCCAAATTGTATAAATTTGTTAATGTAATCGATCAAATTAATTACGCTAATTGATCATGTAAGGAGGTAAAATGCAGCCGTCTTACACTCTCAACAATTGACTTGTAGTACAATCAGCATTTTGCAGACAGTAGCAAGTGCAGAATGAATGTTTGGAGCAGAGCAACAAAATAGCTAAAACATGCAGCATTTATGGTTACAATAGTGTCTACCTCCGAAAATACACACTTAAACACAACCGCGGGGTGTGGATTGCATGGCTATTTAAAACCATCACTGCTTTAGTCAGCTGGCCACCATTCATGAAGTCAGGCACGTTACAATATTAGACAACTTTCAAGATTCACTTTAAATACTCTTGAGCAAATTTTATGATTTTGGTGTACAATATTCTATTTGTAATGACCATTAACAGTTATATTTACTGATCTTTGCAATATTCGGAGCTCCAGCTGATGCTAATCAATACAGCATCTATCAACACACTGGTGCTTCAAGCCCTATATTCTATGACAGTCTTAAATATGTAAGTTTACTCAGCTCTCGTCATAGAAACATTGGGACTAAAACAATAATAGGATGTGATTCCCATGCTGGCGATATATATGTAAATGTGGAGTTTTCACAGTTAAGCCACCGTTCTTCAGGTTATTCAGTAAACAATTTATAACTACTTGCTCCTTTAACAGTATTAAAGATTAATTTATTTTAGCTGGCATCAAGACCTACATACCGGTGTGTCACATGCATATATTGCACGGCTTTATCATTAGTTACAGATTTTACAAACAATTTTAGTGTTAAATGTTGATATTTTTGTTAATAATATTTTATACTCATGAAAATAATCTTAGGCCAATTTCCTTGCCACAGTGGTAACATCGGTTCCAGTCAGATAGCCGAAGTTAAGTGCTGTTGGGCTTGGCTAGCATCTGGGTGAGTGATCGTCTGGGGCTGCAGAGCACAGTTGGCATGTGAGGGCGTTTGAGGAGCTACTTGTCTGAGAAGTAAAGGCTGCAGTCATGAAAGCTGACAAGGGCTGGGAGAGCGGAGTGCTGGTCACCTGCCCCTCCATATCCGCTGCCAGTGCTGCCTACCAGCTGAAGGTGACACGGCGGTCAGTCGGTACTGTTGGGCCCTCTGAGGCCCGTTCGGACGTAGCTGAAGATAATTTTAGTGAGCTCGTCTACCACCCGAAATTCAAGCTATCTTCAAGTTTCTTGTAGCATGCCTGTAAGCAGCTTTGGTATTTTTAGCGTCTTCAGTTCTAACACATTCAGTTAATAGGCCACCTTGCCTCGCTTTCCTAACCATGTGGCGGTGTACTCTGTTCCTTTCACTCTGACTTTCCAAGACGACGAGATGCTGTATCCTTCCGATTTACATGCAGCCACTCACAGCTCACTGCGAAAGCCGGGGTGCTCTTCCCAAGTGAGAAGCCTGACTTACACGTCCCAGCCGCATCAGGTACATTTCATCACACACCGCTCAGCCAAATACTCGGGGTATGCCTGCTATTCATAGCACATGCGCCTTTCACAAACACAATTCCAGGAAGACACATTATTACTACATACAGCAGCATTTGACGGCTACATATGTAGAATTTCCCAAGAATATCGAGATATGGCACCCTGCACTACCTCGACAAAGTTGTTACTGTAGTGAAACAGATATGTTTTATCACTGCAGAAGTTTAATAAATAAGCGCAAGTGAGCTGCTCTACAGAAATAATACTTTATGTAACAAAAGAATGAAATTCGTAACTGTCTGATGAGCGCATAACCGCCGCAAATGGGAGCAAGCTTCTGTTCAAGCATTATGTCACCCTGTCTGTTCCCAGTAAGTCTTTAAGATCACCCTGTTGGCAACCAGTGGCGTCACTGAAGTCTGGGACGCCCCTCCATTTTTACGACAGAGTGACTATGCTGTGCTCTTTGATCTGTTGGCCATGGCCTGGGTTATCATTGCATACTGCCCGAAATCAATAAATAATTCTGGCTGCAACATGAACACTGCTGAATTTGCTTCTGTTGCCACTAACTGATTGCTCACCTCTTGCTCACTTCCTTTGTATCATTCCCTCTTCACGTAGGTCATTGATGGTTTCTTAATCTCCACTCCATGTGGACCACTGAGTGTTTCTTAATTACCATTATATGACGATCGGCTGGGTGGATTCATTACACACAATTGACTGCAATGCCACTAATAACTTATTATACACTTTTTTCACATTACTAAATTACAATAAAAAAACTGTGCCACGAAGGTCGAATAAAACTTGTACTATGATGAATGTTTCAATGTTCGACGTCTTCCCTACATGCGAATTACTAATTACTATGATCATTACATTTCGCCCGGTACACGACTATAAACTTCAATACACTGCTCGGCCTCCATTTTAGTGCTTCCACTAGCCGAATGTTCACGATCGAACTCATTTGTAAATTCCACTTTAACGACTGCCGCACTGGCACGCACTCAAGACAGGAACCCGTGACACTCATTATTGAGCCCAATAACGAAAATAAAATAAACTCTTACATAATTATTTCATGGATTTCAATCAAACAAATAAGAATTTCCTTGTTTGTGTGAGTGTAGTGAACATCTGAAGACATCCGCGGATAAACGGGCTAACCCTCAAATACAAAATTGTTAAGGCTTTCGTAGCCACTTGTTGACAGACTGCATATTGGCTTCTGTCTCGGGTTCTTCGTCCGACGTTCATCTAATGATTTTACTGACTTTTCGCCAGCATGAGTGGCTGGCATTTGGAGCCAGAAAACAGGCATGACTAATATACTCGTAACGCAAGCAGGACGAATATGTGAGTCGCAGCACCTCAGACGAGTAAAGCAACACCTGGAAAGTGTTCTGAGGAGCAATGGGTACTCCACAATTTATATTAGAAGTGTAACAGAGCCAAACACTCGGCGAAGTAAGGAATCAGAAAAAGAAATGTCGGTACGGCCTTTCTGCATACATTCCAAGAGTGACGGACAGAATCGGCAGTACATTGCGCAAACATGACGTAAAGACTATTTTCTAACCGACAAGGAAGATCAAAGAGTGTCTTAAATCGGCAAACGAGAAAAGGGACCCACTGGCAATGTCGGGAATATACCGTGTACCATGTGAAACACCTCCGTTTAATTTCCTTTCTTGGGTTTTGTGTAATTTACTGAAGCCGCCAAACAGTTAATTATTATGATTATATGACCGTGTGCTTAATGGATGAAAGGCTATCGGTTTTTTTTTTTTTTTTCTGTGGCTTCGGGGGTATTTCAACCAAGTGCGGCTGTTTTGAGATGAATAGTGGAATGATTGAAAGATGGTCTATTATTAAGGACCATAAAGGATGCGATGTACAAAATGATATATATTTCCTTCTAACACACAAATTCTGAGGCAGTTGCTACCTTCACCTTACACGTCTAATTACAGTTATATCTTTTTATCGGTTGCTGATTTTCAGTACTTCGTCACACGCAATGCTGATGGTTAACATTCACAACAATCCTCACTGCAATCCACGGTTGTTGCTGGCCGGCGCGGTTGACACGAAACACGTAATTCGGCGCTTGTCACTTTCTGTTTCATATCACTCGCGAATCGGTATTAGTGAGGGTCAACCCCACAACGATCAGGTGGGCGTGCTCACTCGTCATACTCCGGTGAATTTTACCATTTACAACTCACTCGACCACCATTCTTGCCTGTCTCTCCAGCACTACTTCTCACTCAACACTCATCCAGTACTACTGCTCATTGAACACTAGTCTCACTGCCTACTGCAGCACTCGACAATCGACTCCCTTCTACTATCGACCTGGGCGTCGGATACTAGCATCTATGTTCGTGGGATCACAGATCCCTTACATCCCCGCCCTAAAAACCATCTTTGTAGCCACAGGCGAAAAAGAATAATAGGAAAAATTATCACATAGTATATAAATGAAAATGAGGAACACAAGTTGTGGTTCAAATACTGAAAATTACATCGTATCACAAATAATACCCTATTGACTCCGGTAGCATACTGCCCCTACAGAAACATTATACAGCATCAATATATCTTAATTAATGTGGCATGGTAAATATTTTTACAAACTTATCTTACATTCCATTACCAAAAATCTTCACTTTCAAAAATTTGTATGAGCTATTAACTATATATTTGTTACTGGTTAATCTTTTACAACTACCTACAGCAAAGGCAAGAAAACAAACTAGTTGAGTGCCAGCTATGCCTTTGGTTTGCCATCCTTTCAGTAGGATTACTGCCATCCATACTACTATCACACTAACTTATAACTCACTTGGTCAACACACATGACAGTTAAGGAAGAAATTCACAACTTATTCATTTGAGTCTTTAACACTAACAAAATTCAATATGAGAACAATATATACCATTTGTACCTTGACTTACGCAATTATTTTACAATTCCTCATACCTCTACAAACTCAATAATATTAAATGCTCCATTATACCACTAAATATGTCTTACATAACTATTTGCATCACTATAACTAATGTGGTCATCCAATGAATTATTTTAAACTACTGATCATTTCATTTTGCCAAACATTACTGCCATATGTGAATTGTTATCACTAAAGCTTAGATGAGAGGTACAATATTTCCTATTATATTGACATTAATTCAAATCTGCTATATGGATATTTGTTATTCATTACAGTTCCAGAATTCTGCTTCTAAAGCTTGACGTAAGCATAACCATAATTGACTCTGATAGCTAAATGGATACATGAATTACTCATTACTCTTGCGTTACACTTTCTGTTTTATTCAGCATACTTCAGATCAACACGTATACGTAAAAACAACTTGCAAACAGATATTGCTCATGTGCTGAATGACATACTTCAATACTTCAAACATCTCATACTCCATACTCTTCATTACACATAACTCCCTCAATTTAACAACAACTTCAACTGCAAATAAATGTACATCTTCAAACTACATCAACCCTCCATATTCGCTGCAGTAACTGTGTAAAAATACTACTCCAGGCTCCTTGGCATCTCCGTTCACCATATTTCACATCATTTATTCGAACAACTATCTCCTCATGTATTTGTTTCTTTATATGCCATCCTAATTACAAGCTGATACATTACTTCAATTCTCTTACAATTTCTTGAACTTTTCATGCCTCATAAAACAACTATATAACATTACACAAAATCTTATTTGATGAATTAGCTTCCCATCACATTTTATAAACATTGGCTTTCTGATCTGGGTCTCATTTTATTACTTCTGGTGCTATTAATTTTGTAATGTACTGAGACTAAACTGATTTTTAACTTATTGATTCTCTGACACCTCACATCTTACATCAACAGCAACTGCTTATCCTTATTTTAAGTCAACTATAAATCTGCTACATGATTCCTGACTGAATTACTTGGATGACCACTACCAATCCTAACTACTACACACTAACTTTCTTAACCTAAGGATAGAGAAGGTAGAGGAGTGAAACTTGAATTAAGAAATAAAGTCTCACCCAGCTGGGAGTGTACCAGTCGCCGCTTGGTATACCAGCAAAAGTGTTGCTGGCCTCCTACACCTAACTTTCTTCAATTCATACCTCAAGATCCTTTCGTCTATTTTCTCCCCCCTCATAATTCCTGTCATTATCATCATCATCTCTCCCATGATTGTGATGAAACTGTCGACCATTGCCATGGTTTCTATGTCCATTACCCCCACCTCTACCTCTGTAATTCGGTGGGCCATTAAAATGACTTTGATGGTATTTACACTCCTGGAAATGGAAAAAAGAACACATTGACACCGGTGTGTCAGACCCACCATACTTGCTCCGGACACCGCGAGAGGGCTGTACAAGCAATGATCACACGCACGGCACAGCGGACACACCAGGAACCGCGGTGTTGGCCGTCGAATGGCGCTAGCTGCGCAGCATTTGTGCACCGCCGCCGTCAGTGTCAGCCAGTTTGCCGTGGCATACGGAGCTCCATCGCAGTCTTTAACACTGGTAGCAAGCCGCGACAGCGTGGACGTGAACCGTATGTGCAGTTGACGGACTTTGAGCGAGGGTGTATAGTGGGCATGCGGGAGGCCGGGTGGACGTACCGCCGGCGTGAGGTCTCCACAGTACATCGATGTTGTCGCCAGTGGTCGGCGGAAGGTGCACGTGCCCGTCGACCTGGGACCGGACCGCAGCGACGCACGGATGCACGCCAAGACCGTAGGATCCTACGCAGTGCCGTAGGGGACCGCACCGCCACTTCCCAGCAAATTAGGGACCCTGTTGCTCCTGGGGTATCGGCGAGGACCATTCGCAACCGTCTCCATGAAGCTGGGCTACGGTCCCGCACACCGTTAGGCCGTCTTCCGCTCACGCGCCAACATCGTGCAGCCCGCCTCCAGTGGTGTCGCGACAGGCGTGAATGGAGGGACGAATGGAGACGTGTCGTCTTCAGCGATGAGAGTCGCTTCTGCCTTGGTGCCAATGATGGTCGTATGCGTGTTTGGCGCCGTGCAGATGAGCGCCACAATCAGGACTGCATACGACCGAGGCACACAGGGCCAACACCCGGCATCATGGTGTGGGGAGCGATCTCCTACACTGGGCGTACACCACTGGTGATCGTCGAGGGGACACTGAACAGTGCACGGTACATCCAAACCGTCATCGAACCCATCGTTCTACCATTCCTAGACCGGCAAGGGAACTTGCTGTTCCAACAGGACAATGCACGTCCGCATGTATCCCGTGCCACCCAACGTGCTCTAGAAGGTGTAAGTCAACCACCCTGGCCAGCAAGATCTCCGGATCTGTCCCCCATTGAGCATGTTTGGGACTGGATGAAGCGTCGTCTCACGCGGTCTGCACGTCCAGCACGAACGCTGGTCCAACTGAGGCGCCAGGTGGAAATGGCATGGCAAGCCGTTCCACAGGACTACATTCAGCATCTCTACGATCGTCTCCATGGGAGAATAGCAGCCTGCATTGCTGCGAAAGGTGGATATACACTGTACTAGTGCCGACACTGTGCATGCTCTGTTGCCTGTGTCTATGTGCCTGTGGTTCTGTCAGTGTGATCATGTGATGTATCTGACCCCAGGAATGTGTCAATAAAGTTTCCCCTTCCTGGGACAATGAATTCACGGTGTTCTTATTTCAATTTCCAGGAGTGTATTTCCATCTTGGTTCTGATCACGCATCTGATTGTTTTCCTGTGCACAAATAGTTTCTAATTGCTCCAATACTTCTATTAAAGTATCTTTATCTTTAATCAGGCTTCCAGATAAGTTTTCTTGCATCCTATGATTTAACCTCCTTTTAACTGCTGATATCATTATGTCGTCATTCAATGGCTGCTCTAATGTTTCTTTCAACTCCCATAGATGCTCAGCAAATTCTCTCAAGGTACCTCTCCAGGTAGTAAGGGACTTGTGATGCAGTAAATCTTCAAGTGTTGCACACTGGTGACTTTTGGACCAGTATTTCTTTAAAAATTCTTCCTCAAATTGACTGTAGCTGGTAACTTCTTCTTTCTTCCTAACTCCCCAGGTGAAAGCTTCACCTTCCATTCCGTCTATTGCGAACTGAATTTTATCTGAATCTCGTAAGTATGCTGGGAAAACTGCTCGTAACCACTTAGTAAATATCATTGGATGCAATGCTCCTTTGGGCTTATATTTTTGTCCGATGTGGGTTGGGGTATACCTATTATCAGCACTTACCAGTGTAATGAAATTGCCCTCCCCTACTGCTAAGGTGGCACTATTTATCTTCCTATCGATCTCTTCGGTTTTGGTTTCTAGCTGTTGGACTCCCTCCTGCAGCTGTTTGATCTCATTTGTGACTATATGTTCCACAGCCTCCTCCAGTTTCACTTGCCTATTTCCCTATTTACCAATATTGATTTGGCACTGCTGTTGTGTTTGTACCACTGGGCTGGGATTCTGACAACGACCTGGTCGTTGAATTTCGACAGGAGTATCACTGTACACTGTGCGAGATGAACAGGTGGCTCTAACTGCACCAGGAGCAATGCTAAATTTGCTTCTGCTCTTCACTAGTTTGTCCTGAGGACGCTTGAATGGCCAACCCAGAAAGCATACATCAGCTCCACTACCATCCATCGGGGTTATGAACTGAAATAACAGAGTAGTTATGTGTGATAAAGCTGTAGCACAGTTGTACGTAATGTACTCAACAATAAACAAAATTCGATGTCATCATTATTAATCAGGAGAATGCGCATGGTCTTAGAAGTTCCTTGAATGCGGCTCTGTCTGTTAATTGTTGCATTACCTCGAACTGAGTCATTGACGTAGTTTAATCAAAATTCGCATTTATGGTCTCGATTGAATAATGAGTTTAATTAAAAGGAATGCAGGTTTCAATAACTCGATAACAACAATATTTAAATTCATGTCAAACACAAAATATGCACAAAAATTTACAGAAACACAGAGAGGCAAGATAGAGCGAATAAGTGAAATTAATTATTTTGGACAAACGATACAACAGAGTCCACTGTGTAGTACATGTAAGAGTCAACAAACTGGAAAGAGCATATGGTTTAACAAATAATATTTACAAGAAATGCATGAAATTAAGAACCCATAACTCCGTTGTACGACCAGTTTGTTTATGTGGATGTGGATGTCTAACAATGAACTGTAGGTTGGACAGTATAGAGGTACTTGAAGCACGGATTATTAGAAAAGCAGTGGGTGTAATAATAAGTGCAGTTCGTAGGAAAATGAGATATAGAGAAAATTTCAAAAGTCATGGATAAGTGAAGGTTAATCTTTTTTGGACATTTCTATTGAATGAATGAGAACAGGCTAATGAAACAAACAGTCATGTTTTGGAAGAAGAACTCGGCAATAGCATCGATTACAGAAATATGGAAAGAACAGGACAGAAACGACATCAAGGAATGTGAAATAACAGACAGAAATCTTTCAAGAATAAAATACAAAATTTAGAAGAAAAAAGAAATCTGGAACAAAATTGACATAAGAAAGGCACAGGCAACCTCGGGAGAAAATGAAGAAGTCCTGGAAAATAAAAAGCAGCAACAAGAATGGAAGAGGGATCGAAATCTTTACGTTATCCTGGTTGCCCATCACGGAAAAAAAAGTTTTGAAATCATAACATTTTTGTTTTCCATATAACCCATTTGATTCGTAGTAACTTTACATGTCATTAAAAACTGTTTATTTTCTGGTTCATTTATGCCAGTCTCTTTAATGATTACCCTAGATTGAAGTTTATATGAATTCATTTAGGGACTACATCAAATTCTGAAGAACTATTATTTATCAGTCATGTAACAACAGTCGTTGGAATTGAAAAGAAAATTCAGGAAAATACTGGGGCAGACCAGTTCGGACTCAGAAAGGGATAAAGAACAAGAGATACTACTGGTTTTCTTTGGATGATAGGAGAAAGAATGACAGAAATGAATTATGAGGTGTACATTTGTTTCATTGACTGGGAGAAGGCACTCTGTAGGGTCAACTGGAGTACAGGGCTCAGAATTTTAGAAGTTCTTGGTGTAGGGCGTAAAGAATGAAGGTTAATAAATATGATGTACACAAAGCAAAAAATGAGAGTAGGGAAGGAAGAGATGGAGATTGGCCGTGGTGGGGTTGCTGGCGTCGCCGTTCAAATTCCTACTAGCTCGATCTGCCGTGTGATCACCCACTGGTTTGAGGCCACTAAGATCTTTTCTTGAGGTCGTTGGTAGGTACGGGGCGTGTTGTGGCGTGGCGAGTTGGGGAGTGGTAACGGGGCGAGGAGGGCGGTATGAGAGGTCCGCCCGGCGCGTAATGCGAGCGCTTGCGTAGGCGTCTTGGGCGGTTGCTGGGCATATTTTCAAGCTCTGGGACGTGACACATTGATGAGGGAATTGAAGCCAGTTTCGCTGTGCGGAGTTATGGTCCCCCTTTGGAACCGGCAAGCTTCAACTCTGATTCGTGAACTTCAGTTCAATTTTCGATTTTGAGGTGTTAACTGCTGTTTTCTTATTGATACCAAGAAGCCTGTTGCGATCATTGCACATTTCTTAGTTGATCTATTTCACCACTAGTTGGTTCCGCGAATTGTGCCTGTTGTTTGCATTTCCTGAGTCGATACTGGCCTTCTACATCTACGTGATTACTCTGCTATTCACAATAAAGTGCCTGGCAGAGGGTTCAATGAACCACCTTCAACTCTCTACCGTTCTACTCTCGAACGGCGCGCGGGAAAAACGAGCACTTAAATTTTTCCGTACGAGCCCTGATTTCTCTTATTTTATCGTGATGATCATTTCTCCCTATGTAGGTGGGTGCCAACAGAATGTTTTCGAGATCGGAGGAGAAAAATTGTGATTGAAATTACATGACAAGATCCCGTGGCAATGAAAAACGCCTTTGTTTTAATGATTGCCACTCCAAAATTTGGTAGTCTTTCGGATTTTACGTTCTTTTAAATTTGGCATGCTTTTTTCACTGCTTCTACAACAGAGATCTGACCCGTTTTGTGTACCATGGGGGTTTCAGTACCATCAATTAGTCATTGCTGTGGTATGTATCTCTCAATTGCTGTCGATACTATCTCTTTGAAATCATTCCACAACTTCTCTACGCTTACATGATCAGATCGGGAGGAGTGAAGACTGTCTCTTAAAAAGGCGTTAAGAACGTTTTTATCAGCTTTTTTAAAAAATAGATATAATTTGCGTTTCTTTTTTATACTTGTAGGTGTTACGGTATTCAGCCTGCATCAAGAAGGCCGCCGAGTGAGATGACAGGTATTTTCGTCGTCCGCTAAAAGATCTTACTTAAGAGGAAATAGTGTCAAGTTTAAATTTTCTTTGTTTTGTATACTTGCTGCAGTGTCCGTTCTTGTCACACAACTGAATATTAGCGTCCCAGCAGAACCTGTTCTTAATAAAACTTGTTCTTTAGCTGAAGTTCCGATAATCACGACATAACCCGAAATTGTTTTGACACCAACACAAAAAATTCTATTCTAGTTTCCTTGATAGTGCAAAATACGTTTAAAAAAGGTAGCTACTAGTTTCATCAGTGTCTACTGTCACAATAAAAGTGTAATTAAACGTTTCTAAATCGTATTTACCTAACAATTTTCGTATTGTTTACTAGTTAGATAGACGCGATTTAGGCCTAAATTTTCCGAGTTATAAACGTTTAAAAACCTGAGCATAAACGCCTCATAACGTAAATTCTCTAAAACCAAAGTAATTACAAATTGACATAAAAGTTTTCTGGGTATGGTACCGCGTCTTAATGTAAAAAAACTACTGCTGCTGGAGAAAAAAAAAAGTTTCGGCCACGATTGCAGCGGCATTCTTCTGGGTCTAATGGTGCGTTCTAGGTATGCAGTATCCTTTATAGTTTGTTGTTAGTGTCCACTGCGCATACCATTACGTCACAATTTTAAAAAGGTAGTTAGTTACATTGGTTCACTTAAGGAAGAAGGAGAGGGAACTTTATTTTAATAGGTCATTGCGGTGAAGGGAGAACGTGACATCTGTTGTTTATTGGCTTTTCTGTTATGAAGAATGATTGGTGGTCACCGTCGAATGAGAGGTTGGCTGCTGTTTACCAACTGCTGGACGTAGCCGCGCGGCGGCAGTTACTCGCCGGTAGCGCTCGTGCCTCGTGTTGACAGTGCGGTCTGTTGCGCTCTGATTGCTAGCAGCTAAGATGGGGCAAGCCTGAGTCCATCCTACCTGTTCATGTTTATTTCTCCAGCAGCAGTAGTTTTTTACATTATGACGTGGTACCATTCCCAGAAAACGTTTATGTCAACTGACTCTGGCCGCCGAAACAACACAAAAACAACAACCACCGCACGTAAGACTTTTGTGTCGTTTCTTGTTTACACACAGCCAATGTCGCGTCCTTGACAAATTTAAAACATTCTTTAAACATTGTTATTCTTCCGACACTGACCATGAGTGAGGAATGTGGGAGCTGTTACACGGTAGTGAGTAGAGGGATTTGTTGGCAGTCTTGTAAGATATATCTCCACTTGGCGGGGATGCAGTGGGGAGAATGTTGGTAGAACAGAACAGGCTCTCTCCTGCAACTGCAGAGTATGCAGTAGGAACATTTTGATTGGGGAACAGGAAAGGAAACAAGGAAGGAATTCATAAGGATCAAGGGCGATAGGGGGGAGGAGGGTGGTTGGGAACTGGCAGATGGCGGGAGGAGAGGAAGAATGAGAACGCGATCTAACAGTTTTATCATAAACACCAAAAACAGGTATCTGCCACTGCCAGAGTTAAGTGGAGAAGAACCTCACGTAGAATGAGGAGCAGGAAATATGCAGCACACTTCAACCGAGGCCAAGAATCCTAGGAATGTACAAAGTGTTAGCAAGAAGAAAGTGCTGCTGCTAGGTAGTATCCACAGGCGAGGTGTAGGTTCTCATTCACAGGAAAGTTTAGGGGCAGCGTACCAGGCCACCATTATCTTCAAGCCAAATGAATGGCTATGTCATATGATAGAGGACCTAGGGCTCATATGTAGGGCCTTGACAAAAGAGGACATTGGATTGATAGTGGATGTGGTGGGAAACAGTTTAGACAAGGATGGGGCATATTATATAGCTGGTGACCTGGACAAGACAACTTCCCTGACTCATGGCATCAATGGACACTTCATTGAGCTGTTCCGGCGTCATGATCGACCACATCTTGATGGAGGTGGGAGGCGAATCAATGTCGGGTTAGGGATGGCTCTGACGAAAGCCAACTTTGCTCATGTTTCTCTGGTGACTGTCAGGACTATCAACAAATGAGGTTTCACTAGCCATGGCCAACACCTAAACAGGACTGGGAAGGGAAGATTGGTACAGCTGATTCATGAAAGTATAGGGGGTGGATCTCCGGCCACCAATGGTCAAATATCTGTTGTCAAAGGTAGGAAAAGTAGGTCTTTTTTAGGATAAATCCAGACAACATGTTTCCCTGCCTAAAGAGTATCTCCAGTAGTTTAAAAAAATACTGAAACAATCACTCACAAGACAGATTTTAACACTTCAAATATCACACATACCAAATGTCACAAAGAAAAACAAAACATTGGAAAGAGTAACATGGGACATTTTACAGACTTAACAGTCCTTCATCACAACATGCAATCAATAAAAAATAAAATACAACTATTAGAAGTTGAGCTCCAATCTTTGAACTGTACAGTAGTTTGTATTACTGAGGGCTAGTGTAGAGACGCAGAAATCCAACTTGCAATATTATCATTGTATGAAAGGGCAATCTCTTAGTGCTGAACTACTTCAAGGGGTGGAGGATCATGCATTTATATCTGAAAAGGAACACATTTCAAATCAAGACATTAGCTCAATCTGTAAGTGAAGATAAACACTTTGAAATATCAGCTATTGAATTAACAGGGCTTGATATCACCAAGAAATGAATCATTTTGTGTGTGTACAGATCTCCCAGTAGTAATAAGGACACTTTTTTCAATAAATTAACAGAGGTTCTAGATAAAGTCTCAAGTACTAAGGTTAAAATAATTCTGTGTTGAGACATTAACATCAACACTAATATCATAAATGAATCCAGCAGCACCTTCATAAACATCCTTCAAAGTTTTGGCACGTCCCTATTGGTCAATAGTACAACAAGGGTTACTACAAAGACTGCATCAGTAATTGACCGTGTGGCCACAAATACAGACAGGAAAAAATATGATGTAGCTGTAAAACATCTCAGACTATCATACCATCTCTGCCAAACAACAACAGTAAAATCAGGCATCAATTCATCCCCTAAACTAAAAGCCTACAAATGACATCTATCAGAAATCAAAATAAAAAAAATTCCAAAATAACTAGAAAAACAAAGCTGGGATGAAGTGTATAAGGAAATCAATGTGAATATGAAATACGCTAAATTCTCCAAATTATTTAAATTGAATTTTGAAAGGCATTTCCAAAAGTATGCATGTCTGTATCAACGTCTCACAAAAACAGATGGATAACATCAGGTATTAAGAAGACCTCCAAAACACTTGAACACCTTAGTTCCATGCAAAAAGGTTCACAAAGACCCAGAATTGTTAAATTTCTATCATATATACAAAAAGATCTATAGGAAGGTGCTGATTTCTGCAAAAAGTCATTTAATGACAAAATAATATATAATGCAGAGAATAAAAGCAAAGCAGTCTCGGATGATATTAAAAGGAAATAGGAGAGGCAAACAAACGCAGAATAACATACTACAAAAGGAGGGGGATATGGTAATAAATGATCAACAATACTTAGCAAACTATGCAGATGAGCATTTTTCAAATAATGCATGGAAGTTACAGCAAAAATTCCCTAATACAAATATAACCCCTGTACATAATGTTGCACTAAATACAATGATGTTACTTCCAACCACAGAAAATGCAATCAATAATACTGTTTAAAAATTAAAAAGTAACAAGTCAGTAGGCTTAGATGAAGTACCAATGTGTGTACTGAAAAAGTGCATAGAGATTATACAAGGCCCCTTAACAAATATAATAAATGAATCCTTCACATCAGGGACATTTCCACAGTAGTTAAAACAGGCAAGAGATGTAATTTGCTTAAGAAAGGCAATGCAGGAGGCAGAAAATTACTAGCCAGTTGTCAGCAATCTCAAAAATAATAGAAGCAATTATGAAAGACAGATTAATGAATTACATGAATAAATTCAATCTCTTAAGCGATCACAGTTTGGTTTCCAAAGTGGCAAAAAGACAGTGTCACCCATATCAAATTCACAAAAGTTGTACTTGATGTTCTTAATAAAGATGAATGTGTCAGGCATATTTTTGGATCTTTCTAAGGCGTTTGATACAGTCTACCACAAGATTCTATCAAATAAATCAGAAGCATTAGGAATAAGAGGGGTAGCTAATGACTGGTTTTGATCATACCTAGCAGATAGGGGCAAAGAGTAGGGATAACACACACTTCAAATAGATCTAAATATTAAGTAAAAGACTTATGAGAACCAAAATACATTAATATAAGGGTTCTGCAAGGTAGCATATTAGGACCAATACTATTCCTGATATACATCAAATACTTTCCCAGTAGTGTTACCCACGATGAAAAAATTCTCCTCACTGATGACAGCAATATTATAGTAACTGAGAAAACAAGAGAACTCCTTGCCGAGAAGGCAAATAGAACTCTCATGAAAGTTTACGATTGGTCAATAAGCAATAAAGTGATATTGAACTTAAAGAAAACTAATGCCATGAATTTCAGTTTGAAGAGGAAAAATGACAATGTCAAATTAAATGTAGATGGCACCTCTATGGATTGTGTAACAAATGTAAAATTTCTAGGAATGAATACTGATTCTCATTTGAAGTGGTGTGAACACACAAAGGTGCATGCAAACAGAATGTCATCAGCATGTTATGCCCTTAGAATCCTGTCATCAGTGTGTAACATGCAGTGTCTTTTAGTTACATATTATTCATATGAACACTCAATTTTTAGCTATGGCATTGTTTTTTGGGCAACAAACGCACAAAATATGAACACAAATTTCAAACTCCAGAAAAGTGCCATAACAATAATAACCAAAAATTGTAATCGAGCTCATTGTAAAGATCTGTTCAAAACACTGGGGATTTAACTGCTCAATGTGAATACATTTACCAGCCACTTGTACACATCAAAAATAACATTGGTAGTTACTGCACAAACAGCTCTGTCCATGACCATGCAACAAGAGATAGACTCAACATACATTTACCAAGAAAAAATAAATATAAAACTCAAACCAGCATTTTCTACCAAGGAATAAAACTGTACAATAAATTACTAAAAGATATTAAAGAAATTGCAAAAATACACTTATTTAGAAAGGTATGTAAAAAGTACCTTTATGCAATACATTTTATACCTTGAACGATTACTTACATAAAACGGAGTAGGGGTTTGATAAAATATGTTATACAAATAAATAATAATGATTATAAAACACCCAACATTCTACATAACATCTTCACTTTATGTTTTTCCTTATTTTTTCTGTTCTAGAAATACTTACCCTCAAGCTACACATAACACAATACTAACACCTCTCCCTCTTTGGAAGCCCGTAAAAACATACAACAAAGTAACGGTGTACTCGCCTTATTAGCAGCCTTGACTGTTGTTAACAGGATATCATAAACTGTGTACGCCGATGGTGTTTCCTGAGCTTATGAGTTAAATGGGCTATATGGAAAACGAAAACGTTGTGATTTCTCCTATACTGTAGCAGCCCTCCTCCCCCCTCCCCCTCCCCACTCCGCCGCTCCTCGTCGTCACGTAGTAGCTAAATGGTTGCGTTATAGCTGACCTCCCTGCGAAACTACTTCGAACACCAGATAAGTATGTTTCTCTTGTAATACGACCACGTGCCGGTTTCGAGATAACTTCAGGCATTGCAGACGTCATCGTTTTGCTAGTTATATTTGGATTCCCTGAGTCTATGTAACTGTGTTTGGCAGCATAGTTTTCTTTCGGGAGTTTCGCCAACCTTGCAGAGGTAGTATCTTGCAGTGGCGCGGGTACAACGTTTGGCTAGTTACTATTGCTTTCACATAATTGACGTTGCTCTCCCAATATTCCTTTTGTCGGTCTGTACTCAACGAAGAGCGCCTTGGAGGGTCGTTACTCTCCTTGTAACCTTTCTTGGCCGTCGTGTTTCGTGTAGTCTTGTGTTCCTTGCGTGTAAGTCTTCTGATGCACCTCTTGTGAGGAGTCAATTCAAATTCTTGATTACTTACCTGAAGCAGTTATTCATGAAGGTCTTCCTGCTATCTGTTTGGTAGTCTTAGTTAATGAAGCTATTATTGAAGGAGGCCTGCTTGTTTTCTATTTGGTAATTTAATTTAACTGAAGCTGTTATCATTGAAGACCTTCCTGTTTTCTCTTTGGTAATTTTACTTAACTGAAGATGTTATTATTG
The DNA here is from genome assembly GCF_021461385.2 of Schistocerca piceifrons. NCBI lineage: Eukaryota > Metazoa > Arthropoda > Insecta > Orthoptera > Acrididae > Schistocerca > Schistocerca piceifrons. Next base: position 672,301,739 of record NC_060139.1, read on the forward strand.
AAGGCCTACCTGTTCCCTTTTAATTAAATTAAGAGTTATTTCATAATTTGGGTTATCTGAAACTCTTATTAATCAAGGCTTACCTGTTTCTATTGCTCTGTCATTGATATCTGGTATTTTATCCAATCTGTGTTGTAATTAACTGAAATTGTGATTTCCAAAGGGCTACCTTTTCAGAGGTATTTAACGTCAATAAGGTCGTAACAGGAAATGTCACATGATGGTACATGGGTCCTAAACTTTCGCTTTACATCCTTCTGTCCATAATTGAAGGTTTCATCTGGTAGCAGAGCCTGATTGTGTTCTGTGACATGGGGGGAGGGGAGGGTGTCTAGAAATGTCTACCCTTTTTCTGGTCATCTATCATTTCCTGTGGTCGTTTCCTTACTGTCTGTCGAGCGTTGTATTAATTTATTCCATTGTTCGCAGCGTGCTAGCTTGCTATGGATCCAAGGAGCTGCCACGGAATCGGATATGTGAAGAAGGAACACCTGCAGTATGAACAAAAGAATTCAGGAACTTGGCTCCGAGGATTGATTTCCAGAGCTGGCGGCCAGATAGCGCGCGGCTTTGGTCACCCTGCTTTGCGTTTCAGCGGGCACACTGGGGCGGTACGTGTTTCTCTCGACAATATTTCCGCGACGTTGGATGAGGTGTAGCAGAATCTGTCTTTTCTGCAGGACATTCAGCCTACTGTTAGGCATATTGGTAGAATTCAGGCACATTTGGGGTATCGCCAGCCTGAAGTTGCCCCCTTGGGGTAGTTGAGTGATTGAGGAGGGATATGCAGTTACAACCAGCGTCCTGAAGCTTGGAAAGTCAGGAAGTGGGAGCACGTCCAGTAGCTACCCCCACCAATCAATTCCTTGATCAATTGTCGGGGTCCTAAAGTTTAGGTAGCCCTCTAGCTAATCATTTCGCTAGACTACCCAACCCAATTAAGTGCCTACTCAATGGTATTTCAGAACTTTCGGATCCCTTGGGCTGTGTCCAGCAGTTTTTGTGGCTGTTGTTGCGATTCGAACTTCATGTGGATGCACTGGGGACACCTCACCATGTGGTATTAGCAGTAATTTACCCCTTGGTGATAGGTACTCTGATTTTATATCTTAGGTCCTGAAGCGGGAGGGCTCAACAGGACAACTAACGGGACAGATTGCTGATAGGAAGTTCGCGCCGTAGGCACGGAACGAGCTTGAAGGCAAATATTACTGGCGGGTGCAGGCACCATCCGAACAGCTGAGCCAGTATGTCGAGCGAGTGCGCCTAGCCACCTTGGCTCTTGGTATGTAGGTTTCGGAACTCAATACTGTATCTTACATTTTAGAGGGCATGCGTGCCGAGGATAGGTCGCGCTTGGCCTTTTCTTCTCCCAACCCCCACTAGCTTCCGGGAATTGCAAACAGTAGTTGATTCAATTGAATTCTTTTCATTTACCGATGAGCAGCAGAGGCATGGGGAGCACTCCTCCGCCCACCTCGAGAATTAATAGCGCTCCTCAAGCATCCAACACATTTTCTGGGGAAGGTTGTTTCTGGTGCAGCGCCCGCGATCACTTGGTGTGCAAGAGCCCTACAGCACGAGTTCCTAGACCGGGCCAATGACGCCAGGTGAAGAAGGGAGGAGGGGGGGGTATTGTTTCCGTAGGAGGCGTGCGCCATGATGCGCGCGTGTTCAAGCTCCCTCCAGGTCGGCCCTTCTTTTTATCTGTGCTCATCTTGGATAAGAAACCTTGTGTGCGCTGTTGGATTCTGGTAACTCCCTTTTCTTGCTCAATTACAATTGGTTTTTGGAGTTTGGGCATTTGTATAAATTATCTTTCGGGCGCCCGTAGCTTTATGAATGTTGTGTGACCAATGAGCAAGAGTTGCCTCTGGTTGGCAATGAGCGCGGTAATTCTTCCACTTGTAATTTCTCATGGCAAGTTACGCTCTTGCTTGTTAAAGGCCTAGTGCTCAATTTGTTGCTCGGGGACGATTTTATTCAGGAAACTGGATTAGTTCTCGAGTTAGCGAGCCGCTCCCTTTTCGGTTTTCACCTAGTGACAAGACAGTCTTTTGCTTTTGCCGTTGCGTAAGTGTGGGAGATGCGGTAAAGCGTAGCTCCAGTGAATCTGATGTCTTGAGCTGGGGCAGGCAGGGCAGTTGTTAAATTTATTAGGGAGATATATTGTAACAAATAAGCCCTCTGTCACAAATATTAAGTCAAAATTGACCTGATTTCGACGCTACTATGAACGTCGTCTTATTAGGGAGATTCCCGAGGTTTTCTCTAATAGGTTGGAGATCGCTAACGTCATACAGTGCCACATTTGCTTCGCTGCCAATATTCCGGTTCTGCAGTCTCTTTATCGCCTCTCAATACCCAAAATTAAAATCTTGAGACAGAAATTGGTGAGTATGTTGGAGGGATCATTTGGCGGTCTACAACTCCTACGGGTCACCATTTTTCTCTTTCCTAAAGCTGAGGGTTAGCACTACAGGCCAGTAGTCCAGTGTAGAATTTTTAATAAAAAGGTTGTCTTAGAATCTGTCCCCTTGCCGGATCTTAGCAATTGCTTTACCTGGTATTCGAGGGCTAAGTGGTTCATGGTGCTTGATTTCAACCAAGCTTATTATCAAATTCCCCTTACCGAGGAGTCTAAACATGTCAGCGCGTTCTTCACTGATCGGAACCTTTATGAGTTCAAGCGGGTGACGTTCGGTTTGTTCATTGGAGCGGCGGTTTGTCTCGTTTGTTAGATCATATACTGGACGACTTTAAGTTTTTTGTGTCTTTAATGGCCTTGATGTGTGGTCATTTATAGTCAGTCGTTTCAGGATCATATTTCCCATCCTAGGGAAGTCCTCTAAACGTTTCGGGATGCGGAGTTCACTGTTAAGCCGTCTACGATTATACATTCTGGGATACACGTGTCCTTTTCGACCATTTAATTTCCGGGGGCGGAACGAGCTAAAGTGTTTAAGAAATTTCCTCAGCATATAAATAGAAAGGAGATAACCGGATTTGTTGGGGTGGTGAATTATTTTCGCCGTTTTGTTCCTGATTTTGTCAGATGGCGGCTCCCCTGAATAAACTACGTAGGAAGGGGGAGAAATTTGTTTGGGGTGAGAGCCAACAGGCGGCGTTTGAAGCTGTCAAGACTGTTGTCACCCACCCGACGGGCTTAGCCATCCCGGCTTTCGGTAAAAGATTTATCATTTAAACTGATGCCTCAATTGCTGGTGTTGCTGCAGTGTTGTTCAGCAGGATCAAGGCATATGACGCTGTTACCTTTCACGTCTAGAAGGTTGTCTGGTCCCGAGATCAATTACTCCATTTATGAGTGCAAGGTGCTAGCTGTGGTTGTCGCCTTAGAGAAGTTTCAGTTATATCTACAGCATAGGGAGTTTGATATCGAGACGGACTTGCAGGCCCTAATTTGAGTGTTGTCTCGAAAATTGGTGGAATTGCCAAGTGGGCGGCCTGCATCTCCGCGTTTTATTTCAAGGTGGACACATAACAGGATCTGACAACAAAGCCGCCGATGCCCTCAGTTGCATGTTTCAGGAGGGGCTGTCGAGACTAAGGGCGTTAGTGATACTCACCCAGTTGTGTGTACCGTTTCGCTGAAGTTCACTCTTATCTGGTGGTGCGGTTAGCTACCACTCCACCAGAAATGATTTGTGTCGTTAATACCTAGCGTGGGGTCATGCCGGCTATAACCATTGCACATCTGACGAACACCTTCACCTGGTTTCGATCCCCTAAGGCTCTTGTCAGCAATAACGCTCCGGCGCTCATGATGCTCTGTTGTTTGCGTAACCCACCAATTCCCCTCCGTCAACCTTGTGGGATATCAAAGACCTCCTGCCTTCTTCCGTTACTCCTGAAGATCTTAGGGAAAATTGGGAACGCGCCAGGAATAACATTAGGTTAGCCCACCGCTGCCAGGCACGGCGATATTATAGGAATAGACGCCCCTTTCAGTGCATTGCAGGAGCTGAAGTTTTCGAGAACAGCAATGCCAGTCGGGTGAGGGATGGTTCCGAGCTCGGGACGTTCCCTCCTCGTTTGATAAGCCAATGATCTATCATCAAAATTCTGGGTCCAGTTACCTTACCTGTCAGGCATCTGGTCGCTAGTAAAGTACTCAGGGTGCACCTAAATTCACTTTAGTCTTACATAAAAAAATGAACAGGTCTTTTGGAGGAAATCTAATGTGGTTAAACTTTGACTGGGATACATTCTCGCTACAGGAGATAGTTATCGAGTTATTTAAGAAAAATGTAGAAAAATGACCTGCAAACGCGCCCCCAATCCCACACTCTGCCCCAAACGGTCAGAATTTCTACTATGTTGCAGATGGCTCTCCCTCTTACCACACTACGAGAATTTGCTACAGCACAAATTATTTGCAAAACTCGACCTTTTTGGCCTTCATTGACTGGCCTTTTTATGCCACCAGCTTAGTACAGCACTTACACTTCGTAAAATTAACTTCTTTGTAAATTTTGCATTGAAGTTCTGTGAATTTCAACAGCACAAAATAAATAATTTCATCGTTGTAATCATCAAGCATTCTGTCAATGAAACTTCGAAATTTGGATCGAACTGTCAATGTACTTACATTTAGTGTAACTTTTACAAAAATTGGTTCAAATGCCTCTGAGCACTATGGGACTTAACTCCTGAGGTCATCGGTCCCCTAGAACTTAGAACTACTTAAACCTAACTAACCTACGAACATCACACACACTCATGCCCGAGTCAGGATTCGAACCTCTGAACGTAGCGGTCGCATATAGACTGTAGCACCTGGAACCGCTCGGCCCCTCCGACTGGCTGTAACTTATACAAAAACCGTTTTTCTTTCGTTACGCTCACAGGCAGGTTTAAATTAATTACGTAAATCAAATAACTGACTATGCCGGTGGCGTAATAGCCCTACCAATAGATAATAAAACAACTGCAATATTGGGAATTAGAGTAAGTCGGAAGTTTTTGTACAGTGGTGGGAAGGAGTGCCATGAGCAACAGCGAGGGTGTAGGCGCGTTTGTCCTTGAATAACTCTAAAGCTGGTAGCGTATGCCAGTACAAAATTTGACTACATAAAATTTCCTCCAAAATACCTGTTCATTTTCTCTGTAGGACTAATAGTTTCTGCATAGCGAGATAGAGCATATGACAATTTCGCGAGGGGATTTTTGGAGGCCAGAATATTATCTGTAGGGGCAGCTGAATCACCCTGAGTGCTGCATTGGAATTGCCTCCAACAAAGAATTATAGAGGCAAATGTAGAGAGATGAGAGGAAGAGGTAGGAAGATAACTGGAATGATTGACGACATTACGAATGGAGGGACATACCGTGATGGGTTTGGTTCCGTTTGTTAAAAGTTGTTGTGGTCGTGTGTACGTGTTATTGTAAAATGTATGAAAATGTAGCAGCAAGAATAACAGTATTATTTAAAAGAAACAAATAATCTCTCATAATACTTATTTATGTGCTGGTGAGCCGAACTATAATGAATTACTGTGTCACATCTTATCACTACAAATAAGTATTGTAATGCTGTTTCATTAATTCGATAAGTAGCATTAAAATGTGTGCACCAAATAATTAACATATCACACCACATCCTCTTCCAGTAACAACACTGGTGTCTTAAATATATATATTTTTTAAAGTCACTGATAAATTACTCTGAGAAAAATTAATCTTTACGCAACAGCCACAAAAATCATTTCATTTACGTAATGTCTAATAAAGTGGTACTGAACGTTATTTTCAGTATTAGAACAAAAAAAATAATAAATTCTTGTGGGTTCTTGTCCTCAGAGTTCAAATATCGTAATATCGATAGAAAGAATTAATGTCTGATTATTTCTGCAGTTTGAAATTGCGGCTCCATACGCTCAGGTAATGGCGGCAGACAAAACACCGTCTGGACTGTGTATTCTTAACAACGTAATTTTTCATAGAAAATAGATGACCTCAACCTTTCGCTTTATGCTGGATTAAGTGTCAGAATAATACACCGATCTGACTATTCATAGTATCAGTATTATTCACCAGTTACCAACAATTCAGTTTAGCTGTGCCCGGCGCTAATGGGCGCTTTCCTGTTTGCTTCGGGCGCAAAACATTCACAGTAGGTTATCTAGTTACAAATAAAAGCCCGTACACTGGAATTTCATTTAGTAAGTTGTATCTTATATTTCAGATTACTTGCGCCTCACACAACACGACTATTTTTTACGATATTTAAAAGAACAGTCTTCAGCTTATCTTCGACCTCAGCCGCTTCATACGTCATGAAGAACAACAGAAGGAAAAAATTTCACAAACAATACAATGCCAATACATTCTTTTAGTGGTATTATCTTTTGTCATGTGATTATTCTTTGTATGAAACTGTTTATGAAAATAATAAACATATAATAATATAATAGTAAATCTTTATCAGTTTTCACATATAGGCTTAAAAGTCATTTCTGGAAAAATATTCATCACTTCATAAATCTCGAGCACTTCGCATACACTGGTGACACAAAACATTGGCGTTGACATTACAATAAGTAGAACAGGTGAAGGAAGATGGTCATGACAGGACACGGTAGAGAGCGTCCAGTTGAAACCTGCCATAAGACAGATATGCCGAAGAAGAAGAAGAAAATTTTTTGAGCCTTCTAGATATATTCAAGTAAAAATTTGCGAATTGTGTTCTTCGAATGTTTTCTAAGTGGTGGATGCTCTGATACTGTGGCGCTGTAGCTTCGGAATATTTCATTCAAGATTTGTTAATCGTCTTCAGGAGATAATCTTGTAACATTTCCTGGCGATCATGGACAGGGACCACGTGCATATTGTACATTGCACACGACGTTGTTAAGCAATCGATAACAGAAGTGGATGAACATCAAAAGAGGCAGCTGAAAAAAGTGTTGTGTGGGTTATTACCTTCAAAATTAAGGAACATTAGAAACTCAAATTCGTCCTAGAAGCTATAGCTGTACATTGGCTTTACGCAGGAAGCAGCTGAATCGTAGGTGGGACTGTGCGAGGTGCCTCCGGCGGCATTTAGTGGCTGCTACCCCCGGTCAGCCTGTGACGCAGCCTGCACAACACCGGCTACAAAGAAGGGGCGGGAGCGGTCGGTGTCGGCCCGTGGCCGGTCCTTTGTGCCGGGGCCTGTAGCCTGTAGCCTGCAGCTTGTAGCCGGTGCGGGCGCCACTATGGTGCCCTGGCATTGTCCCCCGCCTCGCTGCTTCACACTGGCTATTCACGCGCCCCGGAGGGCCGAGCTAGCGGGTCTCCCCTTTGTTATTCTGATGTAGCTCGCCAGTTAGCTTCACTTACTGTCGAGCTCCAAGTCAACAGAAATAAATACAAATACACACTGTTCGTCGATTTTCAACGTGCATATGACAGCGTCCACAGGAATAGCCTATACAATGCAATGCGGGACTTCAGAATCCCTGAGAAGCTAGTGAGAATGGTGCAAGCTTGTATGGAAGGATCAAAGGCAGCAGTACGTTTCCGAGAAGCCACATCAGAAACATTCGAGATTGAGACAGGCCACAGACAAGGGTATGCTGTCTCATGCGTTCTGTTCAATGTCATCTTAGAGAAAGTAATAAATGAGTGTCGGCAACAGGAGTGGGCTGGAGTAGAGATGGACGGTAACTTCAATTGTCTAGCATGTGCAGATGACATAGTACTATTAAGTGAATCAAAGCACGAGTTGAAAGAAATGTACCAGAAAATGGACAATATACACCGAAGGTAGGGCTGAAAGTGAATAGAGACAAAACAGAGTTCATGCAATTAGGAAGAAGACAAGAGCAGGTAGTATTTCTTGAGGTAAATGGCAAGAGGTTAAAGAGAGTAGACCAGTTCCAATACTTGGGATCTTGGTTTACCACTGACAACAACATAAAAATGGACATCAAGGAAAGAATAGCAGTGGGAATGAAATGCATGCATTCCCTCAGAGAGGCGCTTGGCTCTAAATCGATCTCAGTGAACACTAAGATGAAAATCTGCGACACAGTGATATACGTAGCAGTAATGTACGGTTCAGAAACATGGAGCATGACTAAGTGAGAAAGGGAAAACTATAAATATTTGAAAGAAGAGTAATGAAGATATGGGGACCAGTTTTAGATAACGGGGAATGGACGAGGAGGAAAAACGGGGAAATCTACCTTCTGATGCGACAATCAACTATCCTACAGAAAATAAAGAGCAAAAGAATACAGTGGGTGGGCCATGTAGCCCGTATGCCAGATGGAAGACAGACGAAGATGGCACTAGCAGGGAAACAAAACACCAAATGCCCCACTGGACGACCAAGGCAGCGCTGGATGGACGACCTGGAGAAGGACCTAGCAGCCCTGGGAATTGGAGACATCTGGAGGAACCGGGCACAAAATAGGAAGGACTGGAAGCAGCGCGTGGTCTGCAGGGCCTGTGATCGCTGAATATCTATCTATCCAGAAGATTTGCTGGGGGCTCTTGTGCTGCAGTGAATGTGTAACACCGATCGGATGTGATACTTTCTGGTAACTCACGAGTGTAAGTTTCTTTGTGCTCTTCTGACTGCAATCACCCTGGTTTGTGTTGTTGTGTGGTCTTCAGTCTGAAGACATTGTGGCACATTTCTCCACGCTAGTCTACCCTGTGAAAGCTTATTCGTCTCCGCATATCTACTGCAAGCTACATCCACCTGAGCCTGTTTACATTAATTTATCCATCTTAATTGTATTTGATTTCGATGACTGTGGACTGAATCACTTAAAGAAATACAGGCAAAATGTTTTTTTTGTCTTTTAAGCGCTTTCGGCTTTCACCCTACTTCAAATGGTGTAATACATCTATATTTCGTCAGTATGACGTTTTTTGGGCTATAGTTGAATTCACCAGCTTCTCTGTGCAAAATAATAATCATTTGCGTGCCAAATTTTTTGTTTCTCAAATCATTAACTTCTACACATAAATGTTCTTAAGTAATCAGTAGAAACAATTAAAAACAACTTTCTTAACCACAAAGCTTTAACTTGACCAGAAATATATGAGTTTATTTATTTGTTAACTTTTGTGTTATTACAAAACTACGATAGCAATACTGAAAAACGAATTTCATTTCCCTATACAAAAGAAAGAAACTGAAATTTTTGGAAAGTAAATTAACAAAATGCATCAGAATATAATCATCGCCGCTGAACACCAGGGAGTCCTGGATCTCGGCACAAGTAGGTCTCACAGTTGACAGAAGTTTGTTTCGAAATTCACATAGGAAAATGATGTACGTCACAGTCAACAAAACCTCATCTCACTCAGATAAGCAGAATATGCCTTACCAGAGAGCAATGCTCAGCAGAAGCCACGTAATCCCATCACAGCCGCCTGACCACATCGAAGAAGTAAATATTATTAAGAAAATCTTCTTAAATAATGGTTAGAATTAAAAATTAATGTATGAGCCACATATTAAAGTAAATTTCCACGTAACCAACAATAAGGACAAATAAACACCGAATAACATCATATCATAACTAACACAAAAGTATTTGAGGATGCCATGATTTGGATAACTTTCATCTAAAGAGGCAATCCTTTTCTGAGAAACTACTGTCAATCACCTTTTACACAAATAACACAGCATAAATCGAATCCATTCATAATATTAAAAACATCACCAAGCTCAACAAAGAGTGATATACAGTCTTAAATGTAACTGATGGCACCAAATAACTGAAAATTTCAATATACGATTCTGCATACGTGTGGCTGCTTTTCGTTTATAAAACTGAAGCAAGTCCATCTTTGCCTAACAGGCCACTAAAGCTTAACATCAAGTGACAGATTTAGCACAAAACATGGCCAACGAAGGAAAGAAAATTAACCTACTCGAAGAAAAAGGAAGTTTTCCGCATGTGTATACATTGAAGTGGCTCAATAGGACCTGTTTCGTGAATGCAGCTTGTGCATTGATGTGCTGACAGCGACTAACGTCTCATTGTTCATATTTCGCTACCATATCAACCCTTGACCTACGGCAAAAGGTCAGTGGGGCTGTGCTTTTTCATTTTTTTCCTCTTATACAGTCCGTTTTCCTTCTTACCTTTTTACTGTGTGCTTCTGTCCGCATACTGAATGAAACGAAATCTGCTACAGTGCAGTCCGAGTTTTACATAGAGTCGTATGTTTGTAGTGCCAACCTAACCGCTGCATAGTTTGGGCTACAACCAGAGACACTGGCCAGGCACAGGGGGTGGAACTCCTGTTTCGTGAGATGCAAGTGTCTAGCTGGCAATGGATCTTTTCCCTCGCGAATGAATCAGGATGAAAATGCGCCCGTACTAGGAAGAGAGGGAAGTTTCCAGTGGTCCTTGGTAAATGATGGACCTACCGCTCTTGCATCACCGACAAATAATTTGGTTAAAACAATTTGGTTTGAGTTTTCTGTTAAATTGGTGCACTTCTTTAGAAAAATAAGGCAAAGATTTCACTGAACCTTTTTATGCAGTCTGTCTTCTCTTATCCTGAGAGGATAACCGTTAAACTTGTAGCACTGTGATATTAGCAATAGCATAAAATGGTGGATGTTACTGACAACGTATTTGCATGTTCTTACTGTTGTAATCCCCCAACCTTAGGGGTCGTAATGTCGTTTTTGTTCTTTAGGGCGCAACACAACTGTCATAAGCGCCCGTGTCGTAACGTAACTTTAAATGGTCAGTTATCAGATGAAGTTTCAATCGAAATACTCAGAGCCTAATCGACTGAAGGAAAGGGATAGCTAAAAAGATCACTTGCCCTTTGAAGAGGATGCTAATACGAAAGTTAGATTTCCTTCGCTAGATTACTATTACGAATAAAAATTAAAACACGATCTACAACTCGTGCTGTATCTGTTAAAACATCTGATAATATAAAAATAATATAAAAAGGGCATTGGGTCAATGGTTGCTTGCAGCAAGCAAAGAGTGATGCGGGGTCTCTTCTTAAGAAATGGTGCTAACTGAAACGACAGTACCCAATACACAGCTGAGCTGAAAGTATCTCCTCATGACGAGAGGGGCGGAAAGAAGTGGTCGAAGCTGTTCGGAGGTGTTTGCTTTCCCAGAATTTGTTCGCATATTGTGCCATTATCAACGTCACCCTCCGCGCCACCACTTCACATTTCCCGCCGCGGTTAGTGACTGAACAGCATCACGCCTCTGCTGCACGAGTCTGCGCCGTCCGTGCCTGAACGAGGGCGATGTGGTGGCCAGCGGCGGAACTCGGGTCTTGAGTTTTGACCACCGAGTGGAGAAGGTGTGTTCGTCGAGGATCCGGGTACACAGCATTGGTTCTGTGGTGAAATCTTCAGCGTGCTTTTGGTCAGTATTAACGGAAAATTGTCAGGAATAAAGGAGAGACTGTGCCGTTACGGGGTATGGAATAGGAATTGTGGAGTTTGTCGGATTTTTTCATTTACATGTGGCATAGGAAACTGAATAAACGCGAGACTAACTGTGTTTGATGGATTTCTTATCAAGTGCCATTAAACTTCAGGCATGGGCTCAGCCAAGGAGCGTGGTATTCATGGATGTTTATCTGTTGGCATTTTCTTATAATTGGTTTGGTTTAGTTTAAGGAGTTGTATTTACGAATGTTAAGTTTTGAGCCAAACAGCACTGAGTGTGGGCTACGAAATGCTTGTAATTGTGTGGCTTGACACCATGCGCTAAATTCTTGGTAAAATGCATTGGCAAGTTGCCTGTTAAAAATTGTGGGTGGCGTATGCCAGTTTCACAATTTCTTGTCAGTCGATAAATATATAATAAATATAAAATGAAGAGGGCACATCGAACGCCGACTCAAAACATGCCCATATATGGCAATGTCACGGGCACCAGTGACGTCACAGCCGGCAGCTAGCGTATATAAAGGCGCACCAACAACCTGCCGGCAGTCATAACACTTGACAATGGCCAAGGAGTGCTTGGCCGAAAGCTCGTGTAGTTTTGAGCAATTGACGTGGTTGGATACCCGAGAACATTTTATTCGATAAATATATCTAGTTATTTATTCTTAGTTTATGAGCGACAGTCCATCCCTTTCGTTACTATGCTAAGCGCGTACTGAATTAATTCGTGGCCGTTACCTTAATTCTTGTAATTTTTTGTCAGTAAGGGGATGGACTAAGTGTGTTTGTCGGACTGCAAGATCCGGGAGTTACTACTTTCACTAAATGTGAAAGAAATATTCTCTGTTCTAAATGTTTCTGCTGCAGTGTCAAATGTTTAAGTTTTCGAGGAATCTGAATGATGGTAAAATTTCTGACGAACGCGTAACCAGCGAAGTTTGGTAGAGAAAAAGGCGAACGTAGGATGGTTGTTATTGGAGGAGCTTTATGCATATTCCATTTGAGTAAGTGTCCGGATAAGCGGAACAGGTTATATACTAGTTGCTGAAGCATGACTGAAGTTATGATCATTTGTGTTTCACTTGCCCCAGCGTTTTAATTGTGCTAAAGAAGCTTGGTAATTTCTGAATAAAAATTAGCTTCATGAAGCAAGTACAGTGCTCAGATGTTTTTGGAATGTGCTAATGGTCGGATTTTAATGAATGTTTTTAGCGATGTCTAAGTTTTGGCGTATTCCGTCACCTACACCCACTGGAATTCTATCCTTGCTACACATATAGAGAAGACCAGTGATCATACCAGAGGGGCACAATGTTCTTATGTGCAGCAACACAGAGATCATCTGAAGGGATAAAAAGCTAAAAGGCTTAGGTAGTCGGAATGTAGCATTGGCAGCACCATCATGAGCTACATTCCCCGATTCTCCGACGTGACCAGGGACCCACATGAACATCACGTTGGCTCCATCATCAGCTTTACTTGCTTCATTGTACGTAGGGGTGGTAAGTACACAGTACAGTACACAGAGGCTCTGGTGGCCACTAAGTGAACTGGAACAAAATACACAAATGAGAAACCTGTGCCGTCGGATGTACTATGTGACCTGCTACACGGCGGAAAGCTATGCAGTAAAAACCGAGCACTGGTCTAGAAGCCGATATCTAAAATGTTTGTTGCAAATGACAAAGGGGCATCCGGCACCACAGTTGATCTTAGAGCCATCAGTGTAGATGAAGGTGCTGTCTCCAATGTGCGCACAACGTTCGAGAAACTTACAGCGATAGTTCGAATCTGGAGTAGTGTCCTTGGGAAGTGAATTAAGTCCAAGACGAACGCGGACCTTTGTACGAAACCAAGGTGGTGGACGGCTCACACGTGGCAGGTAAAGAAAGGTTAAGCTTAGGAAGCAGTATACGAAAGTGAACCCTGGGAGGCAACAAAAAAAGTAGCGCTTACTCTGTATTGGCGGTCAAGGGAGTCATCAGAAAATTACGCATAGGATGGATGGTTGGGTATAGAGGACAGACGGCATGTGTATCTGCTGAGGAAAAAAGTCACGTCGCTGTGACTTCGGTAGTTCGATAGCGTCTGCATAGAGACTCATAACTGGGCTAGTGTAGAAAGCTCTAGTGGCCAAACGCATGTCCTGATGGTAGATTGTGTTGAGACAATGGAAAATAGACGTTGGTACAGATGAGTAATTGGAACAGCCATAATCCATTCTTGATCAGACAATGGATTGGTATAAGGACAGGAGGATTTTTTTTATCTGCTCCACATGAAGTACTGTTTGAAACACTTAGAATATTTAGAGATCAGGTACTGCGTGCTGCCAGATAAGGTATGTGGGAAGACCAACAGAATTTACTATTGAGCATGAGCCCCAAGAATTTCGTTGTTTCGACAGACTGAAGAGGAACATGACCCACATGTAAGGACGGTGGTGGAAACTCTTTACGCCACCAGAAGTTCAGATAGTTTTTTCAGTGGAAAAGTGAAAGCCGCTGTTGACGCTCCAGAGTAAAGATGGTCGAGACATCACTGAAGTAGTCGCTCAAGTAAAAAAGATCCATTGAGAGCTGCAGTAGAAGAAAAGAGAGCCTGAGATGTAGGATACAGTCTGTGATTTGCTGTGGCAAACAGGGCTATGCCCAACACCGAGCGCTGAGGTATCCCCTTCTCCTGAATAAAATGCTCTACAATGCCAAACCCACATTTACCTTGGAAACATCGTCTTTTAAAAACGACTGAATAAAAAGGAGCAAGCAGCCTAGGAAGCCCCTCGTGCGTATTGTAGGTAGAATGCTCGTTCTCCAGCAGGTATCATAAGCCTTCTCCAAATCAAAAACACAGCTAGTCTGCCATTTCCGCAGATAATTATTCATAATGGGGGTTGAAGGACTGACGAGATTATCAACTGCAGTGTGGGGCTTACGAAAACCACATTGTTCATTTGGAAGCAATTCTTAGACTCAAGCCACCAATGACCATGCATTCCATCACCCTGATGACACTGCTTTTGAGAGAAATTAGGCGGAGGCTGGATGGAAGATGATTGCTCTACCAGACTTTGAAATGAAGATTACAATGCCTACACAGTAACGACTGGAAAACGCGGCATCCGTCCAGGAGCGATAAAGCTTACGAAGAAGAAAGTGCTTGCCGTCAGCTCCTGTAGCAGAGGATCGTGATGAGGTGAGAGAGTATTCGAGCTCCTACATAGTTAAAACAGCAGTGTAGCATTCGATATTCTATGAGGGGAAAGATATTTCCCGAGCTTCCTCCTCTCGTTTCCTAAGTAGGAAGGCGGCGTGGTATTGGGCAGAGCTCAAGATCTCTTCAAAGTATTTACCCAAGGTATCGGAAATACCGATAGGGTCCACAATCACATCGTTCGGTACAGTAGGCCCAGGAATCGGAAGATGTACCTTATTTCCAGAAATATCTACATCTACATGGATACTCAGCAAATCACATTAAAGTGCCTGGCAGAGGGTTCATCGAACCACCTTCACAATTCTCTATTATGCCAATCTCGTACAGCGCGCAGAAGGAATGAAACATCTACCTGTCCGTACGAGCTCTGATTTCTCTTATTTTATCTTGGTGATCGTTCCTCCCTATGTAGGTCGGTGTCAACAAAATATTTTTGCATTCAGGGGAGAAAGTTGATGATTGGAATTTCGTGAGAAGATTCAGTCGCAACGAAAAACGCCTTTCTTTTAATGATGTCCTGTCCAAATCCTGTATGATCACTGTGACACTCTCTCCTGTATTTAGTGATAATACAAAACGTGCTGCCTTTCTTTGAACTGTTTCGATTTACTCCGTCTGTCCTATCTGGTAAGGATCCCATACCGCGCAGCAGTGTTCTAAAAGAGGACGGACAAGCGTAGTGTGTCTCCTTAGTAGGTCTGTTACATTTTCTAAGTGCTCTGCCAATAATACGCAGTCTTTGGTTAGCCTTCCCCACAACATTTTCTATGTGTTTCTTCCAATTTAAGTTGTTCGTTATTGTAATTTACGGATTTTAGACTTGACTGATTTATCGTGTATCCGAAGTTTAACGAGATCCTTTTAGCACTCATGTGGATGACCTCACACTTTTCGATATTTAGAGTCAAGTGCCACTTTTCGCACCAATCAGATACCTTTTCTAAATCGTTTTCCAATTTGTTTTGGTCTTCGATGACTTTATTAGTCGATAAACGACAACGTCATTTGCAAACAACCGAAGACAGATGCTCAGATTGTCTCCAAAACCGTTTACATAGATAAGGAACAGCAAAGTTCCTATAACACTACCCTGGGGAACGCCAGAAATCACTTCTGTTTTACTCCATGACTTTCCGTCAATTACTACGAACTGTGACCTCTATGACAGGAAATCACAAATCCAGTCACATAAGTGAGACGATATTCCATAAGCACGCAATTTCACTACGAGCCGCTTGTGTGGTACAGTTTCAAAAGCTTTCCGAAAATCCTGAAATACAGAATCGATCTGAAATCCCTTTTCAATAGCACTCAACACTTCATGTGAAAAAAGAGATAGTTGTGTTTCACAGGATCGATGTTTTCTAAACCCATGTTGACCGTGTGTCAATAGACCGTTTTCTTCGAGGAAATTCATAATGTTCGACCACAATATATGTTCTAAAATCCTGCTGCATATCGACGTTAACAATATGGGAATGTAATTTAGTGGATTACTCTTACTACCTTTCTTGAATATTGGTGTGACTTGTGCAACTTTCCAGTTTTTGGGTACGGATCTTTCTTCGAGCGAACGGTTGTATATGATCGTTAAGTATGGAGCTAATGAATCAGCATACTCCAAAAGGAACCTAATTGGTATACAGTCTGAACCAGAAGTTTTGCTTTTATTAAGTGATTTAAGTTGCTTCACTACTCCAAGGATATTTACTTCTACGTTACTCATGTTGGCAGCTGTTCTCGATTCGAATTCTAGAATATTTACTTCGTCTCCTTTTGTGAAGGCATTTCGGAATACTGTGTTTAGTAACTCTGCTTTGGAAGCACTGTCTTCCATAGTATCTCCACTGCTACCGTGCAGAGAAGGCATTGATTGTTTCTTGCCGCTAACATACTTCACATACGACCACAATCACTTCGGATTTTCTGCCAGGTTTCGAGACGAAGTTTCGTTGTGCAAACTGTTATAGGCATCTCGCATTGAAGTCATCGCTAAATTTCGAGCTTCTATAAAAGATCGCCAATCTTGGGGATTTTGCATCTGTTTAAATTTGGCATGTATGTTTTGTTGATCCTGCAAGTGTTCTAACCTGTTTCGTGTACCAAGAGGGATCAACTCCATCGTTTGTTAATTTATTCGGTATAAATCTCTCAATTGCTGCCGATACTATTTCTTAGAATTTAAGCCACATCTAGTCTACACTTATATTGTTAATTTGGAATGAATGGAGATTGTAAGGAAGGCGTAAAGTGAATTTTTATCTGCTTTTTTTGAATAGATATATTTTTCGCTTATTTTTCGCTTATTTTTCGACGATTTGGGGATTACAGTATTCAATCTCGCTACGACAACCCTGTGTTCACTAATCCCTGAATTGGTTTTGATACTCGTTGTTAACTCAGGATTATTTGTTGCTAAGAGGTCAAGGGTGTTTTCACAACTGTTTACTATTCGGGTGGGCTCATGAACTATCTGCTCGAAATGATTTTCAGAGAATACGTTTAGCACAATTTCGGATGATATTTTGTACGTACCTCCGGATTTAAATATGTATTTTCCCCAACATATCGAGGGTAAATTAAAGTCACCACTAACTATTATCGCATGAGTCGGGTATGTGTTTCAAATCAGGCTCAACTTTTCTTTGAACCTTTCAGCAACTGTTGCATGAGGGCTTAATTAAAAATATGAATGCAAATACTTTTTATTTATTTTTCAGAAGCTAACTGTCCGGTTACGCAGTCTCGTAAACGTTTGGCCCTGACTAGTATTACTCCGCAATCTGACTGCATAGAATAACAACAAAGAATGAAACGAAATTTCCGTTAACACAATTAATTAATTAAGTCCCCAGCAACTATAAAACCTAGGAAACAACAAAAACACTAGTGTAGCTGTTCTGTGTGTGGAAGTGTGATTCAACGTACACATCTGGCACGGTTCTTCGTCAATAAGACCAGATATTTTAAACACCATTTATACTGAAGTAAATAAAAAAAACAGAAATACTATAATTGCACATAGAAACCAGAAATACAGTCTAATACAAGAACACGAGCCAGATGCTTTGTTGACTGAACCTGTGACCAAGAGGCATTATTGTTTAAGACATTGAAATAATAAAAATAAAAAACGGGAATTTTTTTACCTTCATATATATTGACGAAAAGCACACACTGATCATTACAGCATCCCCAATCCAACAATATCTGGTGTTTAGCCCATCAAAACAATATGACAACATCTGAACAAGCACTCTCCATGGGAACTTCTCAACAATGACTCACCACTGCTACATCTCAACGAGCACTGCCTACTGATACTTCACAATAAGCACTCTCCACCACGACTTCTCGACAAGAACTGCCAGTGGAGGCGGCGGAATAGAACTCTTTGGCGCAATCTCTGGCGCTGTGCTCAGTGTAGCCACCTTTCATATGCCCCTCCTCCACGGGCCAGAATTTGATGGTATTTTTGCCAGCATTGGTGGTGAAAATACCACCAAATTCGTCAAAAAAAATACAGACAAAAGTAAAAGATAATATTAATAAGTAAATATCACATCACTAGATAAAATTTTGGCTTTGCACTGACCGTTCCATATCCTAATATATAAAATACAGTAAGGAATACAAATGCTTTCATACATGTGATTTTACATAATAGTTGACACAAGTATTATTCAATCAATGGCACCCAGTAATGTTGAGCAGGTGCAGACACCAACAAGTGACATCATTTCAGTAGAAGCAGTCCATCAGTGGCACCCAGTAATGTTGAGCAGGTGCAGACACCAACCAGTGACATCATTTCAATAGAAGCAGTTCCATCAGTGGCACCCAGCAATGTTGAGCTGGTGCAGACAGCAACAAGTGACACCATTTCAGTAGAAGCAGTTCCATCAATTGCACCCAGCAATGTTGAGCAGGTGCAGACAGCAACAAGTGACATCTTCTCAGTAGAAGCAATTCCATCAGTGGCACCCTGCAATGTTGAGCAGGTGCGGACACCAACAAGTGACATTACAATAGAAGCAGTACCAACAGTGGCACCCAGCAATGTTGAGCAGGTGCAGACACCAACAAGTGACATTATTTCAGTAGAAGCAGTTCCATCAGTGGCACCCAGTAATGTTGAGCAGGTTCAGACATCAACAAGTGACATTTCAATAGAAGCAGTTCCATCAGTGGCACCCAGCAATGTTGAACAGGTGCAGACAGCAACAAGTGACATCATTTCAGTAGAAGCAGTTCCATCAGTGACACCCAGTAATGTTGAACAGGTGCACGCACGTACATCAGTTTGAAGGCACACACAATTGCTTTTACAAAATTATTCTCAATGCTCTTACACTAAACATACAAATTATAATAAACACAGAAATGATATCAGATAATTGTCATATTAACTATTACAATACGCAAATATCAGTAAACCTATAATATTTATGGGTGTCAGTGCAAGCTACAACAAACAAGTGAAATAATATTTAGGAAATAGGTCGGTACCAATTATTTGGGATTAGGAAAAGAAAACACACAAAACACACTCACTCATCTTTCATCCACATTAAGTACTACTGTGTAATTGAATAGTGTTAACTGTGTGGTGTCACCGCCAGACACCACACTTGCTAGGTGGCAGCCTTTTAAATCGGCCGCGGTCCGCTAGTATGCGACGGACCCGCGTGTCGCCACTATCAGTGATTGCAGACCGAGCGCCGCCACACGGCAGGTCTAGAGAGACTTAACTAGCACTCGCCCCAGTTGTATAGCCGACGTTGCTAGCCATGGTTCACTGAGAATTACGCTCTCAACTGCCGAGAAGATAGTTAGCACAGCCTTCAGCTAAGTCAATTGCTACGACATAGCAAGGCGCCATTTATCCTTTGCTATGTATCTAATGAAGCATGTACAGTAACAAGACCAATGTTCACCAATTGTGGATTAAAGTTAAGTATTCCAGCAGCTACGTACTTTTCTTTATAGCATTCATTACGTATCCTGTTTCAGACCTCACCCCAGCCTGCGTGAGTTTAAGCGCGTGCCTTTCAGTTACCCGTCACTGTGGATTGGCTGTCTTGCCAGTCCACAACAAACTGTGTAAATGCAATTCTGTCCAAAATTTTATGTTCAACTTGTGTATCAAGTAGTAGTGGCAGCAATGTATAACAGTCAATAATAGTTAGTCAACGTCATAGTCATTATGTCAAGACCAATGTTTGCCAAGCCAAATCAAAATGTACGGTTTACGAACAACTGTCAGTGTGCCAAGATACGCAAATGCTTCCTCTCTCAAAAAGAAAAAAAAAAAAATATATATATATATACTGCTTATTGATTTAACAAAGTGTGTGTGTAGACAATCTTTCTTCCACTTGAGTGTTCTAGTCTGCCAACTTCATCTTCCTTGTTCCATATAGACCAACAAACAAAAAACAAAAATACTCATCACTTACTTCACCTCTTATCCACCAAAACTCCAATAATCATTATCATCACATAATCATAATACTTCAATAATACCTCTTACGTCGATACATATAAACCTTATCATCAATATCATTTACCATACCTCTTGTCCACCAAAACTCCAATAATCATCAACTTCACACAATCTCAATACCTCAATAATACCTCTTCAATACGTCGATACATATAAACCTTATTACCAATATCATTTTACTACCATAACAACTCTTTCCTCTAGTCAGTCTCCTCGAACAAGTACAGATAAAATCCTAGTGCAAACTTCAATTTATCATCCCATGCAATCCGAAGGCACAATGTCCACACACAATCTCAGTGTAATCCATCTCAGCCAAATCTTCTACTCATTACGAATTATAAAATACATTTTGGTTACCTTGTCCATCACAAAATAAAAGAAATGCATACATGACCTCTAACAGCCTTTAGTTTGAATAACTTTCAGTAAGTATGTACGAGGACGGAAAGTTAATGATAGTAATAATTCACAGTGTGTACACCACTTTAAGAATCATGGCAAAACAGAAACAAACATGTGGAGTATTTCTTGTGTCAACTGTCACTTGCTATTTCAATTACTCACGAAGAATGCAGTGTAATAACTGTCAATGGTCTAAACCTAGTGTTGGTATGTCATGTCGTTAGCTTCCTTCCTATTAGCATAAATTTATACACCTTCCATAAAACTAATGTCGTTCGTCGAATTATAGCAGTTCATTTTCTTATCTTAAAAATATAAGGCACTGAGCATAAGCAAAACATGCAATAGCGAGTAAATATACCAGTGGAGAACACAATGTCAACAAATGGATGCAGCACAATTCCTACAACGAGGCTCTGCCAAGCGAACAATCTATAATTAATACCATAGTGTCACCTACATTCTACGTTCGTACACAGTACATCAGCATTTCTATATACCAAATTAAAGAGTACTTATGACAACAAACAGAAATGTATAAATATGCAATCCATACGCAAAGCGGCAAATATGTATCTTACGTAATAAACAGCTCATTAGCATCATATCAGCATAAGCAAATAAATGTTCATATGTAATCTTAATAAGTAAACATGAAGGCACAAGCAGATAAATCACAAAGTATAACCTACATACATAACCACATCAGCACAATTAATCACGTGACAATTATAATTTAAATAAATAAGCACAGCAGGCACATAATAAAAAAAATATGACATCAGTGAAAAAAGCAGTGCAGCCAAGCGATGCATAATATACACAAGTAACAACCCTGTTCATTAATCAATCATTGTCAATATCAGTTAACACGAAGTATGAATCACGTAATCGCGAGCAGCAAATTACGTCTAAAGTACGTACCTAAGTGGAAATATGTTTCCTGAAAAATAAACTCAATTAATAGTTACCTTTTTAATTTATTAGTTTCTTCTTCGAAATTACATTCTTCCTGAAAATTTCTCTATAGCAAGTCCTCTTAACGTCGGACACACACAGAATTTACCTGAAGTTCTTAAATATTTTATACAACCGTATCCTGAAAAATACTGAACGTTAATAACATAATTTATCAAGTCACTATAGCTTTATACTGAATTTAATCGGAGAAATTAGACTGTGTATTTGTTTACGGCCGTCAGTGCATTCGCACTGAGCGCTCGATCAGCTGTAGGTACGCGTGACTTAGGAAGTAATTGTTTGCGGTCAACGACTGCCTTCTGCGGCGCGCAGACTTGACTGTTGCTTTGAGTATGTGCCGTCGCCGGAACACGGCGCGGTATCCTTGTACTCTCCGTGTGTTTACGTGTAACTGTTAGTTTCTCAAAAGTATGTCATTCCACAAAAATTTTAACGTTCGATATATGATGTATTCCCTTAGAGCGCCGAGATTTAAGAGTTTCTACTTCGACAGTGTTATCATGAATAATATTGCGAACTCTATATGGACCGTTATAAAGCAGAAAAAATTAGCGACACAACCCTTTTCCTTTGTGAGACAAACGGTGAGATTTAATTAACACCTTTTGACCAACTGACACGGTTTTTAAACGACCAGGACGTTTAGCTGATTTTTCTCTTCTAGCAGCCGCTGATGCAATATTTTGTAGAGCCAGGTTGACAACTTCAGAATGCCGCAGTTTCCGTGAAGGCGGAAAAGGAACGATTTCAGAAATGCGATTTGTCGGTTTATCTGTCTGGAATCCAGAACCAAACGAATTGACCCATCATTTTTAAGAACGACGTGTAATGGGCTGGTATAAGGACTGACTGCTGGCTCAATAATGCCTTGATCTAACATGTACTGAAGTTCACACTTAACCTTGTCTCTGTAAGCCAAAGGAATAGCGTACGTTTTCCCCCGAAATGGTGTGTGTTCTTTTACTTTAAATAAATATTGTAAGCCTTGTATAGTTCGGGGTGTGATGACTAAATACTGTAGCATGTGAAGTCAAAATTTGGTGCAGTTGTTCTCTTGCAACGTCATCTGGCACTTCAGCTTTCTTAACCTTTTCATTAATTAATTCTTCGCTATTAATTATATCATCCATCGCGTCTCTGTATCTATTGTCGTTGTCATGAATGAACACATTGTCGTCATAATGCTCAGCGAAACCATCAGAAGTAAGAAACCTTAAACATTCTGTGTCTGATTCAGATCTGGTTAAACACTCGAAAAATTTCGAAAATTTCGGCATTCCGGCAAAGTTAAATTCACACTTCCTTCTTTAAAGCTCAGAATTGCCTTATGTGTGTTAAGAAACTCCATACCTAATATAATTTGTGTACTGAGTAATGGAACAATAATAAAATTAGCAGAAAATTCGTATCCTTGACAAATGAAATTTAAGTTGGTCTGTTGTTTGACTTCCACACTTTTTCCAGAAACAGCGCCTCGAATTGTAGTTTTAGAAACAGGTAACACAGGACAGGCTATAGTTCTTTCACATATACGAAAAACTGAATCACTAATGACATTCAATGGTCTCCCAGAATCTAAAACTGCAGTGAACTTATTCTTACCCACACATACTTCAATAAAAGGATGTAAAAATGCGTCTACATTATTTTCCTTTTCGTCTAACCAAATGTCTCTCATGTCTTCCAGGCGTACGTAGTGTAAAGTCGTAGTGTCATTACTTTCTGAACCGTCTATATTGCTGCCAGAAGCCGAAGCTACAAGTCATTGTCGATTGCTTGCGTCACGTCTTTGATTATTCGCGTCATTTCGCGGATCAATTTCTACGATTTGCACTTGTCTCTCGGAATTTCTGTCACGCGGGGGATGCCAATTAGGTCCCTCCTGTCTGTTAGATGTAAATTCTTGGTTGTGTCTGTTATTAAAATTTCTATTTTCCTGTCTGTCTGCATGACTACTTCTTGTGTAATTTCGACTGTCACTTCTGAAATTATTGTTGTATCTACTACCCTAGTTATTTCTGTAGTAAGAATTTCTATTACTGTATGAATAATTTCTGTCTTGATGATACCGATTACTGTTTCCGTATGATTGATCATTCCGGCAGGAGTTTCCGTTATTATAACTGTCTGTGTAATTTCTGTTAGAACGTCTGTTATTGTCATAAGGCTGGTATCTATTGTCCTGTCTGTTTCGTCTGTCATTCTTAAAATTACCCATATAACGTCCGTTCCGATCATTATCCCTTCCCTCTGAAAATCTTCTGTGATTACCATTACTGAAAAAATTACAAGAAGTCCCGTCTTCGTTGTCATACTCAAGTTCTTGTAGCAAAGTCTTAAAAGTCTCAATGTCGTCTTTACATCTTCCAGCTTAGTTAAGCAACTGCGAATTAATTCAGTCGGACTATAAGGTTTGGAAAGGAACTGATCCTTTCGAATCATGTCTTCAAAGTATTCTGCTGGCGTGCGGAACTCAGACTGTTTAAAATTACGCTGCATAATAAGACTATGTTTGACTCTGTCTTGCGTGTTTTCTGACCAATATGCCGATAGAAATGCATGATAAAAATCATTTAGATTATTACAATCTCTAATAAGTTCGCGCATCCGCGTCGCCGGATCGTTTTCTAAATATCCACACATAAATTCCAGTTTTGACTTAGTGGCCAATTTGGTGGAAGTGCGTACATAAATTGATCTAACCATGAACATGGATGTAAGTCGTTCTTAGAATTGCGAAAGATCTTAAATTTCCGAACAATTAAGAAGTGTTTGTAGTCAAAGTTTTCACCTCGTGGCAACAAAGACCTACCGCGTCTGTCCCAGTCCGAATGTCGATTATTGTCAAGTTCGCGCGCCTGGAGCTCTCTTGTTGCATCCCGTAAATGAAACAAATTACTTTCTTCAAACCCCTCTGCTATCTGTGATTCTAAATTTCTTCTGCTGTCTTTTCCTACGATTTCGCCTTCAATTTGTTTGACTTGCTTTCGTAATGCCTCAAATTCCCTTTTGACGTGTTCATTAAATTTTCCCTGATTTTCAACATGCTTATTCATGTTCTGGTACTCTTCGGTTTCTGCAAATGGCAATGGAGTTTATCATCTGAATCTCTATCCCTATTTAAACTAAGACTTGTCAATTTATCTGCAATCTCCTCAACTCTTTCCGATAAGTCACCTATTTATTCTTTCCGTTTATTTACGTCTTCCGTAAGTGTCGCGACTCGGGTTTCAGTATTGACACATTTAGTGGTTAACTGTTCATATTGTTGTGTTAGGTTATTTATTCTGTCATTTGGTACGGATTCCTCGATTCTCTCAAATATTTCTTCCTTATCGTGTGCACGTTGTAAATTTAACTCTGAAAATTTTTGTACTATCACGCGATCTCTTTCTTCCTGTTCTCTATCCTGTTCCTTTTGTCTAATCTCTACTGCAAATAATCTACTATTGAGAGAATTCAAAATCGGTTGTACTTCTTCTCTAATTTCTTTCTTTAATTCATCTTTCATGTTTCTGAAACATGTCCCAATTCCTGAGTCTAACCGTGTTTCCATTGTTCCCATCTCAGTTTTCATTGTTCCTATTTGTGAGTCTGACCGTGTTTCCATTGTTCCCATCTCAGTTTTAATTGTTCCTATCTCAGTTTTAATTGTTCCTATTTGTGAGTGTAACCATGTTTCCATTGTTCCCATCTCAGTTTTAATTGTTCCTATTTGTGAGTCTAACCGTGTTTCCATTTGTGATCCCAAATTCAATATAGCACCCATCAACAGCTCCATATTAACTGGTTCGAAATTCTTTTCGCCCATAACATTTCCCGCAAAACTAACTTCCTTCGGCATAGCCATAAAGCTATCTGTGTTCGATACCATTCCAGAGTCTTCTGTCGTTAATCTCGTATTCTGAAAATTTTTTGATTGTGAAAAATTTTGAATGGTTCCTGACTATTTTCCCGACTTATTAAATTGTTTTCAACTTCATTATTCATCATACTGTTCTCTTGTGTTGGCGAGTTCGCCATGTTAACAATTGCGTCATTCTCACTATTCATCATTTTTGCCTTTTTCATCAATCGCGTAATCATTTACAAAACATACAAAACTCGTCACTATACGAAAATTACACACAATGACACTTTATCACCAACAATATCAATCACACGAAATGCTTCCCTCAACACGATTAACGAACAATTGAAATCTTCATAATTGCACAAAATTGTCAAACCCGTATACAAGACAACAAAAATTAAACTGTGCAAAAAATACCTTTAGAAGAATGACAATTACCAAATCTACACATGCAATATAGAATACAATTACTAAACTACAAATTACTACAACAATACTACTGTCTGCAATTTTTACAATCAGAAGAATTCCAAGGGACGATCCGAAGCAGCGGTCGCCACGTGCATGGGGGCTTAATTAAAAATATGCATGCAAATACTTTTTTTTTTTTTTTTAGTAGCTAACTGTCCGGTTACGCAGTCTCGTAAACGTTTGGCCCTGACTAGTATTACTCCGCAATCTGACTGCATAGAATAACAACAAAGAATGAAACGAAATTTCCGTTAACACAATTAATTAATTAAGTCCCCAGCAACTATAAAACCTAGGAAACAACAAAAACACTAGTGTAGCTGTTCTGTGTGTGGAAGTGTGATTCAACGTACACATCTGGCACGGTTCTTCGTCAATAAGACCAGATATTTTAAACACCATTTATACTGAAGTAAATAAAAAAAAAAACAGAAATACTATAATTGCACATAGAAACCAGAAATACAGTCTAATACAAGAACACGAGCCAGATGCTTTGTTGACTGAACCTGTGACCAAGAGGCATTATTGTTTAAGACATTGAAATAATAAAAATAAAAAACGGGAATTTTTTTACCTTCATATATATTGACGAAAAGCACACACTGATCATTACAGCATCCCCAATCCAACAATATCTGGTGTCTAGCCCATCAAAACAATATGACAACATCTGAACAAGCACTCTCCATGGGAACTTCTCAACAACGACTCACCACTGCTACATCTCAACAAGCACTGCCTACTGCTACTTCACAATAAGCACTCTCCACCTCGACTTCTCGACAAGAACTGCCAGTGGAGGCGGCGGAATAAAACTCTTTGGCGCAATCTCTGGCGCTGTGGTTCAGTGTAGCCACCTTTCACTGTTTCACCTAAATTGGGAGATCTGTAAAATGATTCGATTATTATTTTATTCCGGTCGCCAACAATGACCTCTGCCCATACTAACTGACAGGTAGTACGACATAGGTTGCTCCAAACGACAGAAGATTAAGCAAAACTGTTGAAAGAATTAGTGAAAGAAATCCAACTAGCACTTTTGCTGTCTCTGATAACGTTACGACACTTTGCACGCCACTGCATTACGACGAGTAGTGTTCTCCTTTGTGAGATGGCGTTCAAAGACACAGCAGGTCTCTGCTCGTGAACCGTGTTGTGGCGTTCCTCAGTCCATCAGGAGACTGGGACACGTTGCAGTAGGGAAGAGATTCGAGCTATGGCGGCGGTAAGTGTAACATTTGTAAGGTGCTCTATGTGACCATCACTGCTGTGGAAAGGTTGTTCTTCGAAGTTTTTCAGTGAAGAGTAGAGCCTCCAGTCGGCTTTAGAGAGCTGCCAGTTAGTCTTGCACACAGATGAAACATGACTCAGCAGACGAATTACGCGCAGGAAATGGTCGCTCGAGTATGAGAGGATGGAGCACTCTAGACGACGGAAAAGCTGTGCAGAGCAAAACGAGAGATCCAGGCGCGAGAAAGTGTGAATGGAGTCTGAAAGAAATATGGGTTCACCAATGTTGAGAGAAATGAAAGTAAGCTAGCTGAGAGTATCTGCCAGGAGAGAGCCTCCTGGGCATCTTCACAGAGAGCCCAAAATGGGATGGTGGGCCTTGAAGTCGCCGAGTAGCACAAAGATGTGAGGGAGCTGAGCGGGGAGATCAGAGGACAGGATTATGTAGTTATTACAAAGAGGAAAGATACAACTGGGGAGAGAGAGACTGACAGCAACAGCTTGTAACTGCGTGTTCAAAGAAGTTGTTTGGCTACGGATATTGGCCCACATGAGCTTCATGACTCTCCTATGATCTGGTGTTCCTTTCTCTGAAGGAAGGTCAAAACGTAGTGGAGTGAAGAGTAATCGGTCAAAGAGGTCTTGAGGGCGTAATTTCTTATCTTGGAGGCATAAAACAACTCTGTATTGCGAAAGCAATTGCAGCTGTAAGCCTTCCTTATGTGTTCTGGTGTCACGAATGTTTCATTGGAGAACAACCATGTTAGATGATCTAAAGGAAATTTATCTTTAGGGGCAATTACTTTGGTAGCTCCCGGAGTCCCAGATTCCTGCTGTGTACTGCGTTCTGCTGCGTACTGCATTCTGAGGCTGGAGGATCCTGTTACATTACGTTTTCAGAGGTACCAGTAACCTGCCAGGGCCGGTCAGCTGATTCCAGGATGGAGAATTGGTTAGTGTCGTAGCAACAATGGTAACTGCTGAAAGTGGTATGCAAGGCTTTTGGCTGGCTAACGTTTTGCGAGCAACATGGGGGGGGGGGGGGGGGGTTTACCTTTCTCTTCATCCGGATCTTCTGAACAGCTCACTCATGGAGTTAGACAGGGCAGTTTCGGGATGAAGCGGCATGGTTGCCGGTGCAATGACGAGAAGGATGTGGTCAGTTTCCCCCATGAACACCTTTGCTGTAAGCTACAGATTTGGCTGCGTTTTTATTCGACACGTGAGTATGGTTATAAAGATGACACTGGTAGCAACGCATTGCCTTCGGTTGTAGGGTCTGACGTTGATGACTTCGTAGGCCGTCTTGATTTATGATGGGAGCTCCACTCGATCAAACGTTAACGAAAGGCTGTGGGTAGGCACGAATTCTGCACCAACACTATTCACAACCCGATGGACTGTGGTTATTTCCTAATCAGAGAGATAATGTTGTATATCTCCCTCAGTCGTATCATCAAGCAACCAAGTGTATATAACACCATGTAAAGAGTTCAGTATCGATGAGGCTCTACACAAACAGGGTGTCCGTGGACGAGCGTAGCTTTAATCAGTTTTAAGGCTTTAAAGGCACTCACTGCCTCTAGAAGCGAATCGAGAGCAGAATTGTAGTGGCCTGCAATTGTGTTCACACCTTCCTGAATGACGAACAGGTTGACTGTAGAAAAGGTCTGACGTCACGAGGCAACAGCGTGCAGACTGAAGATTCGTCATGTCTTTGGCCTCATTCCATCTTCGTTTATTAGACGGAGGTTGCGTCGGTGGAGTTGATGTTCTCATTGCAAGTGAATCCTCCATGATTACCAGAATCTCCGATGGGGCACCCACAGAGGAGAGCACACCCGCCTTAGCTGCCTCTTCACGTCTTAGGTCACTCCTCCTGAAATGCAGACAGAGGGACCAGTCGGCAGTTGGGAAGGTAACAGTTCAGCAGCTCAGGCAATCACCCCGCCCTGGGCCTGGCCTTTAGCAGGAAGTGTGAGTTAGCCTTACCTGACGACCCAGGTGCCGGGAGTTACCCAGTCATCCCGTAAGCGTCAAACACATGAGCCGACCGTCAACCACACACAGCGAGGACGTAAGACAAAAAGGGAGATCTCAAACTCCGAAGCGGAGGAAGGATAGGAGAAATAAGAAAAAGAAAGGAGAGGAAGACAAAGTAGATACTTTCGACTTTACACAAGACATGGTCTTCAAAGGAGGGAAGAAAGCATAGTAGGAAGATAGACGTGCAGCACAGAGAAGGGAGAAGTACTGCAAGGGCAGGGGCTCAACGTCTGCCAAGCATATACACGTAAGAGTTCTGAGTCCCCTGTGGGAGAAGGAGGGGGTGGGAGAGAGTGGTAATGTGCCCGAATGAATGAGAGATATGATTTTGGAGAGAGGGTTGCATCATTCTGGGGCGTGCAGAGAGAGACAACTGACTTTGTTCTGTAGAAGAATAGACAGTGCCTCTGTGGATCCAGTCACGTGTGTACGAGTGTGTGCGTCAGTGCGAAAACCGTTCCGGGATTTGCTGCTCCAGCACGTGGCCTCTCTTTCGTTGCAGACGTAATGGTTCCTGTCCTTGCCTGGTGGCACGGTCAGCAGCGTGTGTCGGCGGAGCAGGAAGCTTCGCACCTGCTTTCCAGACCGCGGCTGGCTATTCCCTTACGCGCTATTCACTGTCATCATGTACAGTACTGCTGGCAAACTGCCAGCACCCGTCGTTGCAGAAGAGCTTCAACGGCTCCAGTCGGCCGTCCAGGACGACTCGGTCGGTGATTGAGGCAGCCTTGGACCTGGGACTGCGAGATCGCTCCACGGCTTCGCCCTTGGAGACGGCCGCTTGCCATCCGTTGGACGACGACATGCAGTGAGCGGAGGCCGACCCCTCCCCCCCCCCCCATCCCCGCTCACGCATCCGTGCAGTACCAAGTTTCGGACCTGACTCGCCGCCGTCTGGAGGGGGCGAGTGAAATGTTCGTTAGTAATTATGCCAGCTTTTCTAGCCCACTTCGCTGTAGACATACAGGTTGCTAGGCGCTGATGTAACAGCAACATTGGTTTTTCACCAACATCAACATTGATTACTCCACTCTCGTCTCCACATTTGTTTATAGTTCTTCTCACCTGCGAGAGGCGTCGTAAACCTGCTTCGTAGAACTGTTTGCTTAATAACAAGATCGCCAGGCCCCGCTATCCGATGTGTCCGGTGGTCCCTTTACTTCTAACTCCTGGCCACAGCTGCGCCAAATTTTCAAGAATTTTCTTAATCCATTCCTATACTTAATCGCAGTGCATCATTCCTCGCCCTTTTTGAGATAATTCATACTGATTGTTTAACATCAAGCTCCCACTAACTACCTTTAATTTAATAATTAATCTCGAGGACAATCATCCACAGATGTCAATATAGTATTCCTACACGTAACTTCTCCCCACGCTTTTATTGTCCCTCTTCATAAATACTAATTAAGACCTTAAAGCTAACTGCTTTTCCAGCAATGCTTGACAACCATTCTACTTGTAATGGATGTTTGGTACGTCTACAGCCTCTGCCTGCTAGTGTTTCACCCATAAATGCAGTACAAAAAAAAGTCTGCTAGAAACCGCAACAATTGGTAGCCGATAGACTTACTACTAACATTTTGGGCTGCTGTTGTCCCGGAAATTGTGTGTATGCAGTCACATTTGTTCCATCGAAATTCTCCCTTGCATCTATTCTGTTAGTCCAAGGACTGCATAAGTTCTGGATCGAGTGTGTTATTTAAATAGGTTGAATTTTGAACGGGTCTGAGATCTTTCCATCCCATACAACATATTCTGTGACAGTGTCTTAACAGTTGAGCCCGTGAGCGTAGCCAGAAGCCAAAAGTCTCTCCCGGTTAGCTCACAAGGTATGGTACTAATAATGATTCCACTTTCCTTACCAACCCTCGTCCTTTGTAGTAAATCAACCGTACAGTTTCCGGCGTGAATCCTGAGTGCAACAAATATGTTCCCATCCTTTGGAAATATATTCGAGCTGGCAGAAGCTCCTTCGCACAACTCATCCCATTCATTTAACCCAGAAATAAACTCGCTTCAGATGTTCGCATATCAGTCCGTACCTGGCCACTGGATCATAAAGTTCCCTCCTGCCGAGACCGCACAACACAAAAAAAGGAATATGAAGAATAACAACATAACTAAATCTAACAACGCACAAAAGAGAAACAAATGTCCCTATGGAAATAAAAATAGACAATTCCCGATACACTAACGCGAAAAACCTCCCAACAAATTACAGTCTACAAATTACTTACACGACCTTAACCTGTTCGGCGCACATGTCCCTTATGTTGCTCACCAATTCCAGGACTCTTCTTTTTACCCCTTGTAACTTTCACCTCCTGGTTAGCTCCGATAAATGCAGTGTCCCCTCTGTCATTCCCTTAAATGCTTTATGCGAGTTACGTGTATAACAGACGTTTCAGTGCGGAATTGTATCTTCAAATTGACTGGTGAGGTCATTTCCACGACCTGGTAAAACCCATAGTACTTATTTACAAATTTCTTTGTTTTCCCCTTTTGAGTATGCGGATTTGTGACCATCACCTGTCCCACTCATTACTAAGGCAGCTTCGCTATGCATCTCTTTGACTGCACCTGTCATTCTGACACCTTCGTGTTCGCCTTCTGTACTTTCCTCTGAACTTCCCTTATTCTTCTGGCAAACATCCTTACCGCCTCACCACCCTGCCCTAATATGGAAGCCAAGACGTCATTCGGAGACGTCATCTTAAAGCCCATTGCAGAATGGACCTTCGAATTATAGGCGCATAAGACAAAGGAAGATAGATGCCCCCAATCATCGTACCTGGGATTAACGCAATAACTCAACATTTTTGCATTGTCTTTTGCACGTGTTGGGTCATATCATTGATCTGTTGATGAAATGGACTCGTCTGTAGCTCCCGTATGTACTACACGCAGCAAAGTCGTTTCATTAAACCTGAGACAAAGTTCGTACCCTGATCCGGTACCCCAAGCTACAATATATAGATGTTTACTAACGCCTGTGCCACGGTACTGGCCCGCTGGTCTGGCATCGGCACCGTTGCCAAAAATCAAGAGAAATGACCGACGATCGTGTGAACATACCTACTCCCTGCAGGTGTTTTATTAAATAGTCGGAGGACTTCCATCTCCAATATAGAAGATGGGCTGGGCGCTTCTCGTAACCTTTACAACGGCACTTTCTGATGTGCAATGTCGCCCCTTTACGCACGTGGGACACAATCCCTATCATGCTGCTCCACCTCGAGCTTCTTGTTTCTTCACCAAAACTGCTCTGCTACACATCTATCTGTCGCACGTCACCGTCCGTGACCTGAAAACATATGGTCATGAGTTTTCTGCAAAACTTCCTTCTGAAAAACTGCTGTAAACGTGCATGTAGTCCACATCTCGTCGTTTTGGATAACAAACCCTGATGAATAACAAAATGTGGCTATGAATTACATGTCTGGCACTCCTTATCCATTGCTTGAGCCTCCTGGCGCTATTCCAGGTTTTTCCTTAACGTACTCAATATCTCTTACCGCATCCGTGCTTGCATACCGTCTTCCTGGCTTATAGATTACCTCGTACTCTAATTCATTATGCATAAGCTCTCACTGAGTTAGTCTACTAGTCGGTTCTTTCAAGCGAAGCAGCCATTTCAATGAGACATGACCTTAAACTTACTACCATAAAGGTAACATTGAAGATACCTTACACTATACAGGCCGCTAACATCTCAGTCGTTGAGTAGTTATTCCTCACATTGCTTTACTGCCTCGAAGTGTAAGCTCCCGGATGTTCTTGATCATAAACCATCCGTCCCAAAGCATAACCGACTGCCATATTTGAAGCCTGACATGAAATGATAAACTCTTTCTCGAAATCCGGAAAAACTGATGATGGATATCAAACTAACATTTCTTTTAATTTTTCAAATGACAGTTGACATACCTGCGACCAATGGAATTTTGCCTCCTTTTTCAGCTGCTTGTTCAAGGCTGGAGCATTATTGCAAAATCCCTTACGAACCATCTATAACAATTACGGAGTCCACTGAACGTCTGTACCTGCTCAGATGTTTGTGGGGTCGGAAAGCTATGATCTGCGCCTATAAGACGAGGATCGGCCTGTATGCGATGTTTACTAATCACGTGTACCAGATAGTTTACCCGAGTTTGCGCAAGAACTATGGATTGTAGTCACCAAAGACATCGTCCAAACGTCTCATGCTCCCGTAAATCCTTTGCAATTGCATTTCTGTCGTCCTGATACACCATACAAGTTTTTAATTTTAATCCTCTCAGTACCCCAGCCAACAAACGCTGAAAAGTTGTCGATGAGTTCTTTACTCCAAACGCCATGCGTTTTTAATGAAAGTGGTAAACAGTGCTGTAAATGCTGTTTACAGCCCATCCTCACGCGCCAGTTCCAATTGGTAGTACCCGCTCCTAAGAATTTGCACTGGCCCAGATTATCCAAAGTTTCTATGTTTGGAATTGGATAAGCATCGTAATTGGTTCGTGCGTGTGGATATCTGATGTCACAGCAAAATCTATATTTCCTTGTTAAGTCCACCAGCTTCTTTGGTACGACCACTATCTTCGCATGCCAAGGGCTATCATTTGGTTCTGTGATGCCATTCTATAGTTGTTGCTCAATAAAATCTTCTACTAACGGCTGAAGTTGCCTTGTTATACAGTATGGCTTCCCATAAAGTGGTGTGCTATCTACTGTCGGTATATGATGTAGTATCATCAGGATTACTGGTATTCTTCCGTCTGTAAACAAATAAACCACTAAATCTCAACAACAAGTTTTTCGTAGACCTACAGTCGCTGCTCTTCAAGTGAACCACTTTACTTTCACTTCCATATCAACGGTTTTCTGCTTTCCTCTATACTCGACGTATCGAACTCTTTATCTTTCAAGATACCCAGAGTGGCTATTACTGCTATTTGACAAAGTCACTTTCCCTCTGCCAAAGTTATCCACACTAACTGGAACCATCTGTTCCTCATTTATGTCACTCTCATGCTCCGAACTCCTGAGGACAAAACACTTCGATCTGTCCATCTCTTTATTTCGTTGCTTAAGAGTGTTCAACAACATATAATTCTTCTCTTGGCAAATCGGTATCCAATGAAATCCACACTATCTTCCCCAAATATGTTGGTATTTTATGCTTCGATTTCTACTGAATATATACGCAATTCAGTTGGTCTCACCCCTCATGACAGGTGAACATTGCGGCATTGTCTGAGTTGCAACTGTTCTCCCCCCCCCCCCCCCAATTGTAATGAAGTCACACTGAGTTCTACTGTGTGTTGCCAAAGGTCAAACTTAGCATAATGTTTGTCGAGAAGGTCTAGCCCGAGAATCACTGAAAAACCTTTTCCTATACACGACAATACATCCATGCATTCTCTGAACTTAGTATTCCCAACCAAGATCTCCAGTACTATCTCCTGTCCGCAGTTCGTGGTCTATTGGCTAGCGTTACAGCCGCTGGATGACGGTGTCCCGGGTTCGATTCCCGGCCGACATGAGGATTTTCTCTGCCCGGGGATTGGTTGTCTGTGTTGTTCTCATCATTTCATCCTAATCATCATCATTCGTGACAGTGCGTAGATTGGATTGTGTAAAAATTGGAACGTGTAAAAATTGGGACTTTTTATAGGCACTGATGACAGCACAGTTGATCGCCTTACAAACCAATCATCAACATCCAGTACTGCAGTAGTCAGTGATTCAGCACTTTTATCGCCAACGTCACATAACCTGTACTTTGGTGTCACTGTCTCGTTTTTCCCACGAAGTCCAGATTGATAATGGACACATGCGCCCCTGTGGCTACAAAAAAATCTCTCTTCCCTAACAGTTACCCAACCTACTAAGCAGCATTCCGTCTGTGCACTAACTTGTACAGTTTTAAGTTCAAATAGTTCAAATGGCTCTGAGCACTATGCGACTTAACTTCTGAGGTCGTCAGTCGCCTAGAACGTAGAACTAATTAACCTAACTAACCTAAGGACATCACACACATCCATGCCCGAGGCAGGATTCGAACCTGCGACCGTAGCGGTCGGTCGGTTCCAGACTGTAGCGCCCAGAACCGCACGGTCACTCCGGCCGGCTACAGTTTTAAGTCTTGGGAACTGCTTTCCTATGGTTGACGCAAGCCCGTTTGCGTTTAATAGCTGCTTTCCTCGCCAGTGCTTCCCACCTTTCCTACTTCCACTGTCAGATGCCCGGCGGCCCACTCTGCCATAAGCATAGCACTCCGGTTGTCTAGTCTCCTTACATGCCCCTCCCGACCACATATATGACAGCTGATTTCACCAGCGAAGACACAGTGGTCAACTGCTTTGTTGCAATATCCACCTCCTCTGTATGTCTTGTGATCCTCAGCGCTGACGCGAAGTCCTCCGGATTTTCTATTCGTATCCTCCGTGGCATCTCTGCGGATATACCACGTACGAAAACGTCCACTGCTGTATTTTCCAGCTCCTGCAGCAACACGCTGTTAGCTCTGCATTCTATCCGAGAATGCCTCCACAGAGCCGTTGCGCTCCATTGAAAAGGTACTTAGTTCGCGCAACAACTGCGAATTATTACTCTTTTGGTACCACTAGCACAGTCCAGCGGCCACTCTTGAAACGTTTACGTTCTAGTAAAGGGCTCCTGGTATACAACGAATGCTTTGGTGTTCCCTGCAAAACACATGGTAGCACCATGGAGGGTCATTTCGTCTCACCATCCACGCAGTTCCACATTATCCCTAACATCCTTGATAAAAAATGTCACGCCCTGCGTTCCCTTGCCCGAGATGAGGTTAATTAATGCGGCTACTGCTAGATCAAATAGAACAGAAGGTACTTTAAGTTCTGACGTATTTTCGACAGACCCAAATTGCTGCTGAATCTGACTCGCTTTTCCAGTTTCTAGCTATCGATTAAGTTCGAAATTTCTCTGCCTCTCGTGCTCCAATTCCTTTGTTAACAAGTGCACTCGCTGACTTAAAGCAGCAATCGCTTCTGCGGTAGTTGTAATAGAACGTGTTTCCACCATTGGACGTGTTCTACTTTTATCTTAATTCATTTGTTTAAAAAATATCACACACTCTCGTTTAACCACCCCGCACACAGGAACCTAATTTCTAATTTGTCTACAATCAGTACAGCTACTAGCCAGATGACCAGTTCTCCTACACACAGAGAAAGTAGCTGCTACAGCTCTCGAACACGTCAAAGTGTGCCCAGGGAAATTACGAAATAGATACCTCCCTTTTACTAAATTATGTCCACCATTACCT
The DNA here is from genome assembly GCF_021461385.2 of Schistocerca piceifrons. Classification (NCBI taxonomy): domain Eukaryota; kingdom Metazoa; phylum Arthropoda; class Insecta; order Orthoptera; family Acrididae; genus Schistocerca; species Schistocerca piceifrons. The sequence goes on from NC_060139.1 coordinate 672,338,139, forward strand.
CTAAATAAAGGTAAGTTCAAGGGTTCCTGCAGCTTCACAAAATTAACTCTAAATGTCGCGTAACCTATTTTACACAATTGACAGCGATAATACGGAAACTAATTACCCTATGAACACCAGACTTGGTAGCATTAATGTCAAGGACATGGGGAAGAGAAATATTGCAGAATCAGTTCAATTGAAACACTTTTAATGTGCTGCTAAGGTACATCATACCATTACATACCGGTACCATAGCTGCTACAAAAGGGGCTCGATATGGCGCCCATCAGTGTCCAGAAGAGTCTGAAAGCGCAGGATTGCATTCTGCACAGAAGAACGAAGCGTGTCCGTAGGTACCCTGGTTACCTCTCTTGATGTGCTGATGTCAGATCAGCACATGTTTGAATATTCCCCTGGTAAACCCTATCCTTCAGTTAGCCGCACAGCCAGAAACCACAGGGAGTGAGGTCAGGTGATCGTGTCGACCAAGCATTTGGAAACAATCGGCTGATAATTCTATCGTTTCCAGATGTGTTTCGGAGAAGCAGATGAACATCACGAGTGATATGCGGTGGGCCCCATCTTGCCTGAAAACTGTTGAATTCAATGCGTCCTTCTCCTTTAGGGCCTGTATCGCATACCGGTGAAGCATATCGCAGTAACGCTGGCCAGTCACACTGCACGTCTTTCGTCCTTGGGTGCCAGCCTTTTTAAAAAAGAATGTGCCCGTGATGAACATAACCGTGAAGTCACACCATACGGTGACGCGTTTACCATTGTAAGGTGTCAGGCAAATCCAACACCTTCCATCAAAACCCTGACATGATAAGCAAATCCAGTAGTATGTCACATAGCTCCGAATAAAACGTGACATTAAAGTAACCAAAGTAATTCGAGTAACGAGTGAGCAAATGGAATACCACAGACTAACAAAAGAATGCCTAAATGCATGTCATACCTTCCCACCGTGAGACAGACGCAGTTCCGAGGGGAGAAACGAGAACAGAAACCGAGAGCAGAACTGTGATAAGCTAGAAGGCCCTACGATAAGGGACGGACACACACGTCGCTAGCTAACCGCTAGGTCCACCCCCCAGCCCATGTTAAAAGCTAGAGCCCTCCAGAAGAACAGTATAGATCTTACGATAACACAAAAAGGGCAACCCCAGCCGCAAGTTTTAGCGTGAGACTTTTTCGCGTCTCTGTTATGTCAGGACGACCCCCCAGCCCATGTTAAAAGATAGAGCCCTCCAGAAGAACACTAAAAGGACCACACCAGCTGCAAGTTTTAGCGTGAGACTTTTTCGCGTCTCTGTTACGTTGTAAACTTTAAAAACATTGCCCCACCACGAAAAGTATAACGTTTCTCATTGGATAGACAGAATTTTTGCAGGCGGAGCTTAAGGTTAACATTGAGACCCTGATTGGTCAGATGAATACACAGCCAGATAGTTTTTTCAAACCAACATCGGTAAATTGTAGTAAGGAGAAGTTAGGGGAGAGTTGCTTCCGAGACGACGAGGTGAGCGGAGCTGTGCTTCCCACCGCCCCCTGACGAACACTGACAAGGTAATGAACGCACGCGATGCCACATAACAGCGCATAAAGCTTCACTCAGAACTGCAGAAGTCTCATCTGTTACACCCCGTTTTTGCGGAATACTAGTGTCGATCGTCAATTAAAGCTCATGGAGTTCACATTTGCCACTTGAAGTAAAAACCTGAAACACGATGATTTTTCTGTTATATACACTCCTGGAAATGGAAAAAAGAACACATTGACACCGGTGTGTCAGACCCTCCATACTTGCTCCGGACACTGCGAGAGGGCTGTACAAGCAATGATCACACGCAGGGCACAGCGGACACACCAGGAACCGTGGTGTTGGCCGTCGAATGGCGCTAGCTGCGCAGCATTTGTGCATCGCCGCCGTCAGTGTCAGCCAGTTTGCCGTGGCATACGGAGCTCCATCGCAGTCTTTAACACTGGTAGCATGCCGCGACAGCGTGGACGTGAACCGTATGTGCAGTTGACGGACTTTGAGCGAGGGCGTATAGTGGGCATGCGGGAGGCCGGGTGGACGTACCGCCGAATTGCTCAACACGTGGGGCGCGAGGTCTCCACAGTACATCGATGTTGTCGCCAGTGGTCGGCGGAAGGTGCACCTGCCCGTCGACCTGGGACCGGAGCGCAGCGACGTACGGATGCACGCCAAGACCGTAGGATCCTACGCAGTGCCGTAGGGGACCGCACCGCCACTTCCCAGCAAATTAGGGACACTGTTGCTCCTGGGGTATCGGCGAGGACCATTCGCAACCGTCTCCATGAAGCTGGGCTACGGTCCCGCACACCGTTAGGCCGTCTTCCGCTCACGCCCCAACATCGTGCAGCCCGCCTCCAGTGGTGTCGCGACAGGCGTGAATGGAGGGACGAATGGAGACGTGTCGTCTTCAGCGATGAGAGTCGCTTCTGCCTTGGTGCCAATGATGGTCGTATGCGTGTTTGGCGCCGTGCAGGTGAGCGCCACAATCAGGACTGCATACGACCGAGGCACACAGGGCCAACACCCGGCATCATGGTGTGGGGAGCGATCTCCTACACTGGCCGTACACCACTGGTGATCGTCGAGGGGACACTGAATAGTGCACGGTACATCCAAACCGTCATCGAACCCATCGTTCTACCATTCCTAGATCGGCAAGGGAACTTGCTGTTCCAACAGGACAATGCACGTCCGCACGTATCTCGTTCCACCCAACGTGCTCTAGAAGGTGTAAGTCAACTACCCTGGCCAGCAAGATCTCCGGATCTGTCCCCCATTGAGCATGTTTGGGACTGGATGAAGCGTCGTCTCACGCGGTCTGCACGTCCAGCACGAACGCTGGTCCAAGTGAGGCGCCAGGTGCAAATGGCATGGCAAGCCGTTCCACAGGACTACATCCAGCATCTCTACGATCGTCTCCATGGGAGAATAGCAGCCTGCATTGCTGCGAAAGGTGGATATACACTGTACTAGTGCCGACATTGTGCATGCTCTGTTGCCTGTGTCTATGTGCCTGTGGTTCTGTCAGTGTGATCATGTGATGTATCTGACCCCAGGAATGTGTCAATAAAGTTTCCCCTTCCTGGGACAATGAATTCACGGTGTTCTTATTTCAATTTCCAGGAGTGTAGTTATTGAGAAGCCACATCAGCCACTGTAATTTACGACTAGTTAGATAAGTAATTAAAGATAATTGAGGGTCACTGTAGACCATTTTGATAGTTTTCTCTCTTGTGAAACTTAATTTAAACCTAGATTATAGATGTGATATGGCATAGGTCATCCTTCGATCCATTGTAGAACTTGGAAACCCACTCAGGGAATATTCGTTCACATTTTTGTTGAACGCAGTTGGTTTTTATCGTCCTGTATTAAAACATTTCCTTTTATCAATAGTGCAACTTATAAACAATGTTTTGTGAGTAGAATAAAATTTCCAATGGTAAACTTAACTGCTTTTTCGACGTTATTTTACCAGCTAACTAAAAATAGGAAAGCCTTGAACCCCTTCCACTAAATTTAGTTAGTATTGAGATTCTTTTAGAGGGGGTGCAGTGGAGCTGACGCTGAAATCGTTAAGTATTTGGTTATATCATCGCTAGTCTCACAGAACTCTTCTGAACTCTACATGTCATGTGTGGTCTGGCGTCTCCTTACTAGCAACAGGTCCCAGGTTCAAATTAGTCAATTCCCTAAAAAACACGCTCAGACCGTCGTTGCGCGAAAGTGGCAGGGAGACACGATATAGAACAGACGGACACCACGCAGAATGTTAGACCATATAGATGAGCTTCATGCACAATAACGGGAGATGAAGCTCCCAACACTAGGAAGTTCTGTGTATTCACCTAACCCGTCAGAAAAAATGAGCTTCTTACGCTCATAGCATGGTCCAGGGCCAGCCCTCGTCAACGTCAATCTTTGCGAGAAAGTGGAGATGGAAGTCAACACGTCGTTGTGCGTCCTGTGGTGCAAGCTGCTGTACGATATGGATCTTGTACTGGTACCATATTAGAATGGTCCGAAGCAACTTCCATACAGGGGACCACAGTATGTTCGACTGTCGTGACACAGCACGCGCACTTCCTGACGATACGGAATTGCGCCCAGCGTTTTCTGTCATAGCAACGAAGATTTCATCAACCACTTGTGGTGCAACCGGTCATCGGCCTGTTCCCAGAGCGACGTCCAGTTCTCCAGTTGATTCGAACTTCTTCATCATGCGCCGTACAGCAAATGGTTAAAGAGGACCCTTCCGTAATCCTTTCAACCGGCGATATAATCGAAGCTCAGCTGCAGCATTACCGTTGTTTTGATAAAAGAGCTTCACCAATAATGGTCTGCTCCTTTTGTCCAAGTTCATGCTGGCACGTCGACAAATGCACTGCAACTGGTCAGGAGTGTGAGACTATGAATCACGATGACTGATTACAACACCTGGTGGCCATAGTCGGAACTGGACGTTGGCGCCGTGATGCATGGAAATCATGCACCCAATATTCCAGACATTAATGCTACCAAGTTTGGTACTCCTACGGTATTTAGTCTCCGTGTTATAACGTGTTAAATTGGGAAAGTTTAGTTATAATCAGCCGGTACTTATGTTTTATGAAGGTATTTTAAATTAATTTGTGCAAAAAGGAGAAATTTCGAATTTTTGCCACCAAACGTGTTTCGTTATTATAAACTAATTGGTACACTATCGCCACTCAAATGTAGAATTTACTACTGCTTAACATGGTATAATGTGTGAATACTGCAATACTGATGTGATATACGTTTTTTCTATATTTTATTAAAGTATCATCTAAATTCCGCCCCCCCCCCCCCCTCTGAACCATGAACCGTGCGGTGTGGAGGCTAGTGTGCCTCAACGATACAGATAGCCGTACCGTAGGTGCAACCACAACAGAGGGGTATCTGTTGAGAGGCCAGACAAACGTGTGGTTCCTGAAGAGGAGCAGTAGCCTTTACAGCAGGGGCAATAGCCTGGATCTGGCCCTGTAACACTAACCAAAACGGCCTTGCTGTGGTGGCACTGTGAACGGCTGAAAGCAAGGGGGAACTACAGCCGTAATTTTTCCCGAGGGCATGCAGCTTTACTGTATGATTAAATGATGATGGCGTCCTCATGGGTAAAATATTCCGGAGGTAAAATAGTCCCCCTATCGGATCTCCGGGCGGGGACTACTCAAGAGGACGTCGTTATCAGGAGAAAGAAAACTGGCGTTCTATGGATCGGAGAGTGGAATATGAGATCCCCTAGTTGGGGTGGTAGGTTAGAAAATTTAAAAAGGTAATTGGATAGGTTAAAGTTAGATATAGTGGGAATTAGTGAAGTTTGGTGGCAGAAGGAACAAGACTTCTGGTCAGGTGACGACAGGGTTATACACACAAAATGAAATAGGGGTAATGCAGGAAGAGGTTTAATAATGAATAGGGAAATAGGAATGCGGATAAGCTACTAAAAACACCAAAGTGAAAGCATTATTGTGGCCCAGATAGACACAAAGCCCATGCCTACTACAGTAGTACAAGTTTATATGCCAACTAGCTCTGCAGATGATGAAGAAATTGGTGAAATGTATGATGAGATGAAAGAAATTATTCAGGTAGTGAAGGGAGACGAAAATTTAATAGTCATGGGTGATTGGAATTCGACAGTAGGAAAAGAAAGAGTAGGAAACGTAGTAGGTGAATATGAATTGGGGCTGAGAAATGAAAGAGGAAGCTGCCTGGTAGAATTTTGCACAGAGCATAACTTAATCATAGCTAACACTTGGTTCAAGAATCATCAAAGAAGGTTGGATACATGGAAGAACCCTGGAGACACTAGAAGGTTTCAGATAGATTATATAATGGTAAGACAGAGATTTAGGAACCAGATTTTAAATTGTAAGACATTTCCAGGTACAGGTGTGGACTCTGACCACAATCTATTTGTTATGAACTGAAGATTAAAACTGAAGAAACTGCAAAAAAAGTGGCAATTTAAGGGGATGGGACTTGGATAAACTGAAAGATCCAGAGGTTGTACAGAGTTTCAGGCAGAGCATAAGGTAACAATTGACAGAAATGGGGGAAAGAAATACGGTATGAGAAGAATGGGTAGCTTTGAGGAATGAAATAGTGAAGGCAGCATAGCATCAAGTAGGTAAAAAGACAAGGGCTAGTAGAAATTCTTGGGTAACAGAAGAGTACTGAATTTAACTGATGAAAGGAGAAAATACAAAAACGCAATAAGTGTAGCAGGCAAAAAGGAATACAAACGTCTCAAAAATGAGATCGACAGGATTTACAAAATGGCTAAGCAGGGATGGCTAGAGGACAAATGTAAGGATGTAAAGGCTTATCTCACGAGGGGTAAGAGGAAAATTAAAGAGACCTTTGGAGAAAAGAGAACCACTTGTATGAATATCACGAGTTCAGATGGAAACCCAGTTCTAAGCAAAGAAGGGAAAGCATAAAGGTGGAAGGAGTATATAGAGGGTCCATACAGGGGCGATGTTCTTGAGGACAATATTATGGAAATGGAAGAGGACGTAAATGAAGATGAAATGGGAGATACGATACTTCGTGAAGAGTTTGACAGAGCACTGAAAGACCTAAGTCGAAACAAGGCCCCGGGAGTAGACAACATTCCATTAGAACTACTGATAGCCTTGGGGGAGCCAGTTCTGACAAAACTCTACCATCTGGTGAGAAAGATGTATGAGACAGGCGAAATTCCCTCAGACTTCAAGAAGAATATAATAATTCCAATCCCAAAGAAAGCAGGTGCTGACAAATGTGAACATTACCGAACAATCAGATTAACAAATGACGGATGCAAAATACTAACGTGAATTCTTTACAGTCGAATGGAAAAACTGGTAGAAGCCAGCCTCGGGGAAGATCAGTTTGGATTCCGTAGAAATGTCGGAACACGTGAGGCAATACTGACTCTACGACTTATCTTAGAAGAAACATTAAGGAAAAGCGAACCTACGTTTCTAGCATTTGTAGACTTAGAGAAAACTTTTGACAATGTTGACTGGAATACTCTCTTTCAAATTCTAAAGGTGGCAGGGGTAAAATACAGGGAGCGAAAGGCTATTTACAATTTGTACAGAATGCAGATGGCAGTTATAAGAGTCGAGGGACATGAAAGGGAAGCAGTGGTTGGGAAGGGAGTAAGACAGGGTTGTAGCCTCTCCCCGATGTTATTCAATCTGTATATTGAGCAAGCAGTAAAGGAAAAAAAGAAAAATTCGGAGTAGGTATTAAAATCCATGGAGAAAAAATAAAAATTTTGAGGTTCCCCGATGACATTGTAATTCTGTCAGAGACAGCAAAGGACTTGGAAGAGCAGTGTGCTGTCACTTCCAGACACCACACTTGCTAGGTGGTAGCCTTTAAATCGGCCGCGGTTCGTTAGTATACGTCGGACCCGCGTGTCGCCACTATCAGTGATTGCAGACCGAGCGCCGCCACACGGCAGGTCTAGAGTGACTTCCTATCACTCGCCCCAGTTGTACAACCGACTTTGCTAGCGACGGCTCACCGACAAAATACGCTCTCATTTGCCGAGACGATAGGTAGCATAGCCTTCAGCTACGTCATTTGCTACGACCTAGCAAGACGACATTACCAGTTACTATTGATACTGTGAATTATGTAACGTCAAGAGCGATGTTCACCATTAATGGATTAAATTTAAGTATTCCACCAGCTACGTCCGTTTTTCTAAATTCTAATTTCCTTGTCCTGTTCCAGACCTCACGCCAGCCTGCGTGAGCTAAAACGCGTGCCTTTCGGCTTCCTCTAGTAACATGGTGTTGGCTCTCCTGCCAACCACAACATGTGCGTCGAGGCAATACCGCGTTCTTAACTATACTGCCCCGATTTGCTTGTGTCATGGCTTCGCCACCATCTCCAGATGTACTGTCCGAATTTTATCGCTTACAGACTCAGCAGACGCAGGTGTGACTGGATGCCCTTGGACAGCTCATCCAGGGTCAACGTGCAATGCAAAACGACGTGGCAGCCGCCACTCCACCGCTAACGCAGCCACAATACGCTGTTGCACCAACTTTTCGACCTTTTGATGCTGCACTGGAAAGCTGGACGGAGTGGTCACGCCAATTTGGATTCCATCTCGCCACCTACAGAATTCAAGGTAACGAGCGGCAGCCATTTTTGTTGTCTTCGGTCGGCGTACAAACGTACCATGTGATAGTCAAATCATTTCCCCGACGCGACGTAGCAACTCTGTCCTACGACGAAATTTTGTCTGCATTAGATGCATATTTCAAAGACTCAGTCAATGTAGTTGCCAAACGGTTTACCTTCTTTGTACAAAACGTACAGCAAGTCAGACTAATTGGGAGTGGGTTGCAACCTTGCAAGGCCTTACTAGGGATTGTGCTTTTGAGTGTCAATGTGGACTCCCTTATTCAGATACAATGGTAAGTGATGCAATTGCACAGACCGTTTCTGATGTTCGTATAAGGGAACAGATTTAGAAACTAGTCAGTCCCTCCCTTCAACAAGTGATGGACATATTGGATCGGCAGGACACACTTGATTTTGCTCAGGAATCATTTGAAACTTCACCAGGCGTGTGTCAGGTTAATCGGCCCGCCGGGCGAGCTGCACGGAGCAGTAAACAGCCCTCGCGTCCAGCCGCGCCGCTGCCGCCAGGCTCTCAGCCACGTGTACCGCACTGGCAAGCAAATTAAGTGCTCAAATCTTGCCCGCGGTGTGCTACTAGACATTCGCGTGAGAATTGCCCGTCACGCCAAGCTATTTGATTTTACTGTAATGAAAAAGGACATGTTCAAAGTATTTGCCAGAAAAAGCTCAGATCGGAAACTCACAACCATTCCAGCCGTTTTGCTTCGCACCAGATTCGAACCAAGGATACTCAGGCTCGTGAAACTTCGCCCATGGAAATTCATGTAGATCATTCCACTCCACCCAGTGCTACTCTCTCTAACAGTTGACTGTGTTCGTCCCACAAATAGTAAGCGCCGACATCGCCGGAACTCCCATCAAGTCGCAAGTGTTTTTGTACCAGTGCCAGTTCATGTTGCACGAGACAGTCGCTCTTGTCGTCAGCAGGACAATAAACTTTTTGTAGACTTGGACATTAACGGCAAAGTGATACCATTCCAGCTCGATACCGGGGCTGCAGTTTCACTGATCAGTCAAGACACTTACAAACTACTGGGCACACCTCCGTTGCGTGCCGCAAATGTTAAGTTAACTAGCTATTCAGGTCAAGCGATCCCTGTGTTAGGACAGTGCACCCTTCTTGCAACATACAAGGGACAGACAAAACTTGTGTCATTTTACGTCCTTCGTTCTTCTTCTGCAGTGAACTTGTTTGGTTTCGATTTATTTCAGTTGTTTAACTTGTCTATAGTAAATCAGGTCCAATCAGTGAACCAGATTGTGCATTCCGACAGTGTTTCTCGTCTATGTGAAGAATTTGCAGACTTTTTGCACCGGGCCTCGGTTGCGCTAAGAACTATAAAGCACATTTGGAACTGAAAGTAAACGTGCAACCAAAATTTTTCAGAGCGCGCAGTGTTTCCCACGCATTGCATGATGAGGTCGCAAAAACATTACACGATTTGGAATGACAAGGTGTAATTGAACGTGTGCAGGCTTCTCTCTGGGCATCACCCTTAGTAATTTTGCCAAAACCTTTGGGACAATTGAGACTTTGTGTGGACTTCGAGGCAACAGTGAATCCACAACTAGTGATTGCAACTTTTCCTTTGCCCCGCCCGGAAGATCTTTTTGACAAACTGTGCCCGGGTAAATATTTTTCGAAGTTGGACCTAGCAGGTGCGTACTTGCAAATACCAGTGGACGAAGACTCCCAGCGCGTTTTGGTGGTTAACACGCATCTTGGTTTGTATCGATTCAAACGACTGCCATTCGGGTGTGCATCCGCCCCTACATTGTTTCAGCAGTATCTGCAAACTGTTTGTGCGTCGGTCCCTACTGCAGCAAACTATCTGGACGATATTGTGATCTCCGTAAAAACGGAAGAAGAACATTTAGCCAATCTCAGAACATTATTTCAGGTCTTGCGACAAAATGGTCTTCGCTTATGGAAGGACAAATGTGTGTTTTTTGCTCGTGACTTGCCCTACCTGGGACATGTACTCAGTGCCCAAGGCATACATCCCAGTCCCAAGCACCTCCGTGCCATACAAGACTTGCCTTTGCCGCAGAATTTGAAGCAGCTACAGAGTGTGCTGGGAAAAATTAACTATTATCACAGATATGTGCCACATGCCTCTTCCATTTCAGCTCCACCTCATCGCTTACGCCGTAAAGGTGTTTCGCCAGTTGAAATCGGCGTTGCTTTCCAATACTTGCCTTACTCCATTCGATCCCCAGAAGCCCCTTTTGTTGTTGGTGGATGCATCGGATTTCGGGATCGGTGCTGTGCTTGCGCACAAAGATGGATCGCACGATCGCCCTATTGCCTTTGCGTCCAAATTGCTCTCGTCTACGCAAAGAAATTATTCACAGATCGAGAAAGAAGCATTGGCTCTCTTATTTGGTGTTACAAAGTTTCATGATTTCTTGTATGGTCGTCACTTTACCATCATCACAGACCACAAACCTTTGACATCGCTTTTTCATCCGAACAAGCCTGTACAGCGCAGAAATTCATTCGCTGGTCTATTTTTCTCTCGCAGTACCGCTACGATATCTTGTATCGGTCCATTGCTAAGCACGAAAACGCCGATGCGTTGTCCCGTTTGCCTGTTGCTAAGGATAGGGCATTCGATTCCTCCGAACTTGCTTGCATGTTCATTGATTCGGAAACCGATGACGTGGTCGAAACGTTTCCGATTGATTTTCGTCGTGTAGCTACAGCCACAGCTGCCGACCCTGTCCTTGCTACCGTTCTGCGTTTTGTTGCTACGCAATGGCCCTTGTTAAAGTCACGGAATGGGGATCCGTTGGTTCGCCGATTTTTGGCTCACCAGGAGAGACTCTTTGTACGACGTGGTGTTTTGCTGTTGCGTTCAGATAATGATCAGTCCAGGGTCGTGGTACCACGTTCGTTACAGTCCTCTGTCTTAAAGCTTCTCCACCAAGGACATTGGGGTATAGTGAGAATGAAACAACTTGCTCGTCAGCACTGTACTTGGTTTGGAATCGATGCCGCGATTACGAATATGTGCTCTTCTTGCATGGTGTGTGCCGAACAACAATCAGCACCACCAAGGAAATTCTTTGCATGGCCAAAAGCCACTTCCCCTTGGCAACGCTTACACATCGATTTTGCTGGTCCATTCTAGAATGGAATTTAATGAATCCACCGATTCATTCTGTAATTTTCCTTTTGTTGTCTGGATGTCTTCCACGACGTCATCTGTCACCATCCAAGCGTTATCTGCCATCTTTTGCATTGAAGGTCTTCCACAGACTATTGTTTCCGACAATGGCCCACAATTGATGTCCGCAGAATTTCAGTCATTCTGCAAGGCCAATGGTATTCGACATCTAACGTCCGCGCCGTTTTTGCCACAGTCAAACGGTGCCGCTGAGCGATTGGTCAAGACTTTCAAGTCACAGATGTTGAAGTTGAAAGAGTCGCATTCTCGGGAGGAGGCGTTATTGCTCTTTTTGTCCTCGTATCGCTCTCAGCTCCGAGATGGTCGCCCGCCGGCTGAGTTGCTCCACGGTCGCCCTCATCGAACCTTGATGTCTTTGCTACATCCGCCGCATCAGGTTCCTGTGCAGCGGCAGATACCTGCTTTTGCCCCAGGCGACGTTGTCTACTACCGCCACTATCGAGGTTCACGGCGATGGCTCGAAGGGAGCATTCTTTGCTGCCTCGGCCGCGCTATGTATCTGGTTTTGAGGGCCTCTGGTGAGGTGCGTCGGCATCTAAATCAGCTGCGCCTCTGTCGTCGCACGGGATCTGCCGCTCCCCGTCTGCTTTCAGCGATGGTGCCGTCCAGTCAGCGCCCTGGGGACCCATCTACTGGCTCGCCTCGGCCCCAGGTTTTACCGACGCTGCCTTCCATTTTGCCCCATGGCGACGCGCCGCTGCCGCCGCCGCCGCCGCCGCCGCTGCCGCCTGTTCTCCCGCTGGCGACGCCCGCAGTGGACGCGTCGCAGCAACCGCCGGGCGCCTCCCTGGGTCACGCGCCGCCGATCGCTTCCTGTGACCAGTTGTCCTCCGACATGGAACTCTTGTCCGCTCCGGACCGTATGTCGTCTTCGCCCGTCGGGTGCCCCGGCCCGATGGAGGTGGACCATTCGGCCCCTCCTGTCTCTCTGCAGGCGCATGCATCGCATGTTGGCGTGCAACCTGGACCAGGTTTTCAGGCGTTTCCTAGCTCCCCGCGGTCCGAATGGTAGGGTGCGGGTGGCACAGCCTCGCCTGTTGTTAGGCTCCCCACCTCGTCGCATACGTCAACATGGGGTCCTCCCCACGGCGGGCGGAAGCCTTATGCCACAACCGTACGCCGATTTGCGGGGGAGGAGTGTGGTGTCACTGCCAGAAACCACACTTGCTAGGTGGTTGCCTTTAAATCGGCGGCGGCCCGTTAGTATATGTCGGACCCGCGTGTCGCCAGTATCAGTGATTGCAGACCAAGCGCCGCCACACGGCAGGTCTAGAGAGACTTCCTAGCACTCGCTCCAGTTGTACAACAGACTTTGCTAGCGATGGTTCACTGACAAAATACGCTCTCATTTGCCGAGACGATAGTTAGCATAGCCTTCAGCTACGTCATTTGCTACGACCTAGCAAGACGACATTACCAGTTACTATTGATACTGTGAATCATGTAACGTCAAGAGCGATGTTCACCATTAATGGATTAAAGTTAAGTATTCCACCAGCTACGTCCGTTTTTCTAAATTCTAATTTCCTTGTCCTGTTCCAGACCTCACGCCAGCCTGCGTGAGCTGAAACGCGTGCCTTTCGGCTTCCTCTAGTAACACGGTGTTGGCTCTCCTGCCAACCACAACAAGCAGTTGAACGGAATGGACATTATCTTGGAAGGAGGATATAAGATGTACATCAACAAAAGCTAAACAAAGATAATGAATTGTAGTCGAATACAGTCGGGTGATGCTGAGGGAATTAGATTAGGAAATGAGACACTTAAAGTAGTAAAGGAGTTTTGCTATTTGGGGAGCAAAATAACTGATGATGGTCGAAGTAGAGAGGATATAAAATGAAGGCTGGCAATGGCAAGGAAAGCGTTTCTGAAGAAGAGAAATTTGTTAACATCTAGTATAGATTTAAGTGTAAGGAAGTCATTTCTGAATGTATTTGTATGTTGTGTAGCCATGTATGGAGGTGAAACATGGGCAATAAATAGTGGTGTTACAGAAGAATGGTGAAGATTGGATGCGTAGGTCACATAACTAATGCGGAGCTATTGAATAGAATTGGGGAGAAGAGGAGTTCGTGGCACAACTTGACTAAAAGAAGGGATTGGTTGGTAGGTCATGTTCTGAGTCATCAAGGGATCACGAATTTAGTACTGGAGGGCGGCGTGGAGGGTAAAAGTCGTAGGGGGAGACCAAGAGATGAATACACTAAGCAGATTCCGAAGGATGTAGGCTGTAGTAGGTACTGGGTGATGAAGAAGCTTGCACAGGATAGAGTAGCATGGAGAGCTGCATCAAACCAGTCTCAGGACTGAAGACCACATCAACAACATCATCTAATTCCGAATAAGAGGACCAATATTTGTGTTTCTGTAACTTCGAAATCTCACTTAGTACACATTTTTATGACGGGCAGTCAAACGAAAACGAGACTAAGTAATGAGCATGTAGCCGACGTTGGTATCGTCGCAGGTGTGTGTCTGTGTGTGTGTGTGTATGTGTGTGTGTAATGTAGAACGTCCCTCTATCGAGTATCACGAAAGAACACCCCCACTTTCAACACTGTGCCAGTTTTCTGTTAAATCTTCTTGACGTGGTATTGGCGAGTCATGTGTAATTCCGGCTTCGCTATGGAGGCTGGTGAAGGCGAATAGCGGGGTGTAGTGCGATTTTCGAGCGTGAAAGGTGTGTCAGGAAACGAAATTCATGAGAGAATGTTTGGTGAGTATGCTGAACACAGTATGTCACATGTACTTGTGTCTACTAGGAATGAGATTCGGGAAGGTCGGCTGTCATTGAAAGACAGCTGTCAGCTAGGACAGGGTCATCGTATCGTTACTGCTGTCATAGCTGCGTTGGATGGTGCCGTCAGAAATTACCGACGGCGGGCAATGGAAGGCATTCGGGTCATGTTGAGCATCAGTCTCGGTACCGCTCACACCATCATGACAGAACATCTGAAGTTACGGAAAATCTATGCACAGTGGTTGGAACAGAATTTCGACATCACTGCAGCATCCGGAATAGTATCACGATGAAGAATATCGTTTCCAGTCCCTTACTGACGCGGGATATTAAAAATGGTAACATCATTTTGAGTCGGTGAGCTAGCGTCAGGACATGGATTCGCACCCCTCCTCTCACCAGCCTCGGCTGTCACCATCCGCCCCTCGAAACCAAGAGAGTTTACGCCAGCTGCTAACTCCGGGAAAGTCATGATGACCCATCTCGATGTGCGCAGCAGTTGACTACGCTGTCGTTTTATTATTATTTATACTAATTCGTCCCTCTCCTATTTTGATAAGGCGGCGACTCCAGTCGCATAGAGGGGCACCTGTATGGCGGCATGAGGTAAATGAGAATTTTACTGCGCCGGGTTGGTAGCTTCCGACACGCCGCATCAGCACTTTCCCGGCCGACACATCAGAATTACGTCACCACCAGGTTGACCCGCTCAGCTAAATGCTGCGAAGTCTGATAGGGAAGGTGTTGGCTTATCAGCCGTAATGAGTCACATTAGTTCGTTTGTTTTGTTTTAATGGCATGCAATGACCGTTTTAAAATTTCACATGGGTACTTATGTATCTTGTAGGGTATTGACTGCCAAGAATAGCAAAATGATAACTGAGCTATCGTGAAGGCCAGTAAAATGATTTTTTTTCTTTTTTCCCTCAAATGTAGATATATCGTAAATTTTACATATGGTTACTAGGTAGATACATGAGATTTACTTTTCAGAATGAATAAAGCAATAAGTAAATGCCTTACATGACACACAATTATTGAACTTGCACACTGGGAATGAGATAAAACAATGGTCTTTAGTTTATTATTCCTATTATGTTCTTACCAGGACTGAATTTAATGTGTACCTTGAACGAGTAGTTTATGTGAAGTTCGTAGCCAAAATTTGTTCGTTAACTTTCATCACTTGGGTTGTCTTTTTGGAGATGCTGAAAGCTGACCTGCTTCGGTTAAAATGCAGTTGAACTGTATATGAAACTATATAGTAAAATTACGTATTCACTTTTATTTCAGAACTTACTTTCAAGCGATAACCAGTAGACAACCCAACACACTCTCTCCAGATGTATTAAAAATATTCAACCGTCCAAGAGGTCGAACGTGACGTCAAAATACGCCAGAATGCAGGGAAAATAATTTCAAAAACGCAAGGCTAGGACAAGAAAAAAGCGGTTCTTACCAGGAGTGTAAGGGTTACGAGTAGATGATGATACTTTCTTTAACCTAGTTTGTCAGAATTCTTGTGGTTAGACTGCTTTCCTCACTCTTCCAAAAAATGTTTATGAATATCTTCTTCCTTCATTATTCTTAAATTATGATTTTTGGTTACTGACTTTTGCAATTGTGTTCTAGGTAAGGGAACCTGCCTGTAAAATGAAGTAAAGAGTTATGGTACTGTATGTTGTTGTTGTAGTCTTCAGTCCAGAGACTGGTTTGATGCAGCTCTATCCTGTGCAAGCTTCTTCATTTCCATTCATCTCTTTGTCTCCCTCTACGATTTTTACCATCCGTGCTACCCTCCAATACTAAATTGCTGATCCATTGATGCCTCAGAATATGCCTTACCAACTGATCCCTTCTTCTAATCAAGGTGTACCACAAATTTTTCTACTCCCCAATTCCATTCAATACCTCCTCATTAGTTATGTGATGTACCCATCTAATCTTCTTCTGTAGCACCACATTTAGAAAGCTTCTATTCTCTTCTTGTCCAAGCTATTTATCGTCCACGTTTCACTTCCATACATGACTACATTCTATCCAAATAGTTTCAGAATAGACTTCCTGAGACTTAAATCTATACTCGATGTTAACAAATTTCTCTTCTTCAGGAACGCTTTCTTTGCCGTTGCCAGTCTACATTTTATATCCTCTCTACTTCGACCAGCATCAGTCATTTTGCACTCCAAAGAGCAAAACTCCCTTACTACTCTAAGTGTCTCATTTCCTAATCTAATTCCCGCAACATGACCCGATTTAATTCGAATACATTCCATTATCCTCATTTTGCTCTTGTTGATGTTCATCTTATATCCTCCTTTCAAGACACTGTCCATTCCGTTCAGCTGCTCTTCCAGGTCCTTTGCTTTCTCTGACAGAATTACAATGTCATCGGCGAACCTCAAAGTTTTTATTTCTTCTCCATCGATTTTAATACCTACTCCGAATTTTTCTTTTGTTTCCTTTGCTGTTTGCTCAATATACAGATGGAATAACATCGGGGATAGGCTACAACCCTGTCTCACTCCCTTCCCAACCACTGCTTCCCTTTCATGCCCCTCGACTCTTATAACTGCCATCTGGTTTCTATACAAATTGTAAATAGCCTTTAGCTCCCTGTATTTTACCCCTGCCACCTTCAGAATTTGAAAGAGAGTATTCCAGTCCAGATTGTCAAAATCTTTCTCTAAGCCTACAAATGCTAGAAACGTAGGTTTGCCTTTCCTTAATTTATTTTCTAAGATAAGTCGTAGGGTCAGTATTGCCTCACGTGTTCCAACATTTCTACGGAATCCGAACTGATCTTCCTCGACGTCGGCTTCTACCAGTTTTTCCATTCGCCTGTAAAGAATTCGTGTTAGTATTTTGGAGCCGTGGCTTATTAAACTTATAGTTCGGTAATTTTCACATCTGTCAACAACTGCTTTCTTTGGGATTGGAATTATTATATTCTTCTTGAAGTCCGAGGGTATTTCGCCTATCTCATGCATCTTGCTCAGGGCTGGCTCTCCCAAGACTATCAGTAGTTCTAATGGGATGCTGTCTACTCCTGGGGCCTTGTTTCGACTTGGGTCTGGTACTGGTACTGTATACACGTGCATAAATTTTCAGAGATTTACTGCGCCCTCACCTCCTATTCAGGCACGACGTTGCCTATATCATGGTGCCCTAAGACATGAATTTTTGGTAAGTTCCAATTTCCACTACTATTTCATGAGGCATGTGAGGTAGTCAATGCTAAATTATTATAATTGTTCTGCCGTTGTGCAAAAGATTTTCTGGTGCAGGTATGTTATTATATGTCTCTCTGCAATCATAACTTTGTTAACAATATGTTTTGCAGATTTCTTGTGGTTAGACTGCTTTCCTCACCCTTCCAAAAAAAGGTTTATAAATATCTTCTTCCTTCATTATTCTTAAATTATATTTTTTGGTTACTGTCTGTTGTCATTGTGTTCTAGGTAAGGGAACCTTCCTGTTGAGAAGCGCCCTTCAGTAGAATATCTCACGCGGGTGCAATACCAGCCTATAATCGAGGAGGGAGAACAGTTTATCTATGGCGTAGTATTACTGAGCTGATAGAGTGATAATGAAGGCGTGTGACTGGACTGCGGCACCGCGTCACGCAGACTTAGCTGCGGGGTTTGGTGTTTACGTGTCCCGGCGAGATGAGCGCAAAGCTGGTGTTCCGGGACCAACTTCGTTACGGCGCAATCACCAGCGCCATAAATCGATGCGAAGTTGCTCGTCCTGGGAGGCTGTTAAGCCCGCCAGCGGAAGGACCCGATGCCAGACAGCCGCGTCTGCTCCAGCGGGAAATAGCCCGGTCCCAGTCACTACGGGAAATGCTTGCCGGGCTGCAACTTCTACGTAAGCGCAACTATACGAAATGCTATTTCTGCAGCGAAGACATTTTGGAAATATTTATCCGATTTCCAGGCAAGAAACGTTAATTCAAAAAAAATAACACTTGTAGTTCAACTATTCCTCTTTCTATGGTCCTTTTGCATATTTGTTGTGCTATACAACCAATCAACTCGATCTTTAATTGTGTGCTGAAATTATTAAGGACGTGGACCTACTAATTTACACGTGAAACGGCAGTAATATTATTGACTGAATGGAAACAAATTTCAGGTTACTGTGGGATACAATATTTGAGCTACACCCCCTGACAAGAAAAGTGAGCCATCCAAGATGTGAGGAGGAAAAGAAGTGAAACTCCACTGGTTGAGAGGGTCGGTGATATTATTAAGGTGATTTCAAAAGCGACTTCACAAAGAACTTGGCAGTATGAGCCCACCTATCAGTATGACGATGCACCTTCTCTGACCTGGATGCGTGCACTGATCCGGTTGGGAAGGGCGTCATAGAGCCGCTGTATCCTCTGCTGAAACAAGCTTTACACGCAACCATTATAACTGGCTTACTGCCAGTGAGAGAGATGGCATCAGAAATGCTGGCAGAGTAATAATAACTAGTATCACCTGTGATTGAAATTCGATGAGCTGCTTCGGTGGACTTCATCTGTCATGTATCTTAAAGTGTCTAAAATTTTAACCGCAGAACTGATCCGCGGCAAATACCACATTGTAACTACGTACTTGTATTGTAGAAATAACTCCTTATTTTCAATTGCTCGATCATTTGAAGGGAGTCTTTGATACACTGCATCGAAAAATAAATTTTGTGTTAATCGCGGCAGATTAATTTTTCCCTTAGTACAACATAAAGTGAATGCAGTTCTAAAGCGTAAAGTCACTTCAGACGGAAATGCTAGGCATTACAATATCTGCTCTGTAAATGCATGAAACCGCTATTAAAGTTTACAAATTATTTGAATTTATGTTCAGTACACATTTAAATATATCTCTCAGAACGACAATAGAATTATCAACATCTGCATTACTCCTATTACTTTCTCTACACTGTGTCCCTCTAGATCTTTGTCTTTCAGTGCGTCCGTTAATATTCTTTTTCGGGGCATAGCCTAAAACAAATATAGTGTCCTTATAATAAAGGACGTTGTACCCGCCTGGTTAGTCGTGGGGTTTGGCGCACTGCTTTCTGGGCGGGATGGTGTGCCGCTCCCTGGCACGAATCCACCCGGCGGATTAGTGTCGAGGTCCGGTGTTCCGGCCAGCCTGTGGATGGTTTTTAAGGCGGTTTTCCATCTGTCTCGGCGAATGCGGGCTGATTCCCCTTATTCCGCCTTAGTTACACTATGTCGGCGATTACTGCGCGAACACTTCTAGTACGCGTACACCATAATTAATCTACCACGCAAACATTTGGGGTTACACTCGTCTGGTGTGAGACATTCCCGGGTGGAGTTCGGTGTGGGGCAGCGGTGGGGTGAGTGGACTGCTGTAGCCTTTGTGGGGTTGTGAACCACTGAGGGCTACGGTGGGGACGAAGCCTCTCCGTCGTTTCTAGGCCCCCAGTTCAATAAAATACAATACAAGGACGTTGTGGTTACTCAGAACGAAAATACTGAAAATAAGGAACACACTAAATTTCGTGGCGATAGCGGAAAACGAACAGAGTTAGTTCCGTTTATTCTTAGACTAAAGTAAGTGAAGAAACGACGCCATTGAACAACGTTTGTTGTACCCGACAGCTTCGTTACTACGTTTTGGTTGCACTGTTGACAACATCAACTACATAGCAGTTGCAGCATTGTAGCTGTCCTTATACGTGTGTTACTGTATATGAATTATCTGCATTATTTAAACATGAACGTCCCTAAAATGAAACTTCATGAAACGTTGTTACTTTTATGTATCGTTTCTACTATAGAACTTGATCGTTAAGCTTGATGGAAGTTGGTAGCAACGTCAGGGAAAGGAAAATCTTTCTCATGACTGTGCGTGTCTCTCCTTATGGCTATATATACACATGATTTTTTTCTTTTGTGCACATCTACGGCAAAGTTCCTTTGGAATGAGGTAAGTTTCATTGGCCTCCTTATATAGTAAATTTTAAAAATCAGTTCTACAATTTTCGATGCTCACGTGGTAATGTTATGATCGCTAAATGAAACAGATGCAATATCATTATAAATGTCCAGATTGCTACTGCGTGTCTAGCTGTGCGTCTTTCACTCGGACCCCTCTGCATTCTCCTTCTAAGCATACCCCAAAACAAATATAGTTTCCGCATAATAAGGGAGGTCGGAAGTCGTAGTTATTCAAAATGAAGAAGTAAAAAATTAGGAACTTACTTCAAATTTTTTGGTAATATCGGAAAATGACCACACAGTTACTCTTAGAGAAAAGTAAGGGAAATAACGACGCCAATATTCGTTATTTTCAGACTTCGTTACTACCATATGTCGATTTTCACTTCTTACAGCATCATCAGCCTAGCAGTTGCCGCAATGAAACTGTAAGGTAAGCATGTTTTACTGCAAATAAACCAAGTAAAAATGAAAGCCCCTAGAATGTCATTTCACGAAATGTTACTTTCGTGTGTCATTTCTTCCATAGCACCTGTCCGCCCCTGGCAGCTGAGTGGTCAGTGTGACGGAATGTCATACCTAACGGCCCGGGTTCGATTCCCGGCTGGGTCGGAGATTTTCTCCGCTCAGGGACTGGGTGTTGTATTGTCCTTATCGTCATCATTTCATCTAGATCGACACGCAAGTCGCCGAAGTGGCGTCAACTTGCACCAGGCGAACGGTCTACCCGACGGGAGGCCCTAGTCACACGGCATTTCCTTACCATAGCAAATGGTTGGTCCGCAGGGCAGAAGTTGGTAGTTCTTCAGTCTTCGATGTTCAGGTATTGGAGATTTTAATGCGTCATAGAGAATGTAACGTTAGTGTTATGAATATGAAACCTTCTATTAACTTTTCACACTCTTAACGACTACATACACACGTTATTTTTTCTTTGTGCACATGTATGGCAATGTAACTTTCGAATTATATAAGCATCATTGGCCTTCTTGTACAATTAATGTTAAGAGTCGGTACTTCAATTTTCGTGTTCTCGTATTGATATTATGGGCAGAAACAGAAGAACGAGACCTCTTCCGACGGGCCGTCATACTCTGCGAAAATGGTAATTCGAGATGATGCGGAATCATGATTCATCAATGAACACAATCTGACGCCTTTCATCAGCACTCCGTCCTTCCTAGTTACAGCACTATCTCAAATTCAGCAGTTTGTGATTTAATGTTAATATCAACGTTCGCGTAGGAGTCTCCATGACATAAAATGTCGTAGGATGTCAGTCTCTCGCTCCTGAATGGCAGGCGTGGATGTGAGGGGGTTATAACGTGCCTGGTGCACAGCACGGCGATCTTCTCTTCTTGTGGCCAGACGCTGTCGACCGGGACATTGGCGATGAATATGCCTTCACGTTCCCAAGCAGCCCGACATAGTGCCACTATCGCATCCGAATGCCCCACAAATTTGAGTATTGTACGATACGACCTGCCATCCAAATGGAGACCAAAAATTAGACCCTCTTTGAATTCGGTCTAGTGCTCATGTTGCTCATAACATTTTCCTTACTTCTGCAAGTGATATGACAAAAATGGTATTTTACCTAATTGTTTTCAGTAACAGACCTTCTTTGTATTTTCCTTTCCTTTCTGAACTATATGAATTGATTATCTCACTTATTTAAAAAAAATTCTTAACGAAATTCTACAGACGAACTGCTTAACATAATTCTCACTGTCGAAGAAATAGAGTAATTTCCTGTAACTTTCTCCCTATTTCTCTCTTAATAATCTTGTATTTTTTGAAATGTCCTTTCATACGAAAAAGATTCAAATGAACAGCTATAAAAGGCTCTGACAATCTATTCACTGGATTGAAAAGCCTCGAGACAGTAACAGTGTTTTTGAATGCAAATTAAAGTAATTTCCTTTACAACACCTGATACACCAAAGCAAAATTCTTGTGTGGAAATATTGGCACATATAAGTATTTTTCAAATAAGATAGTAAAATTCTTGTTGGATAAGTTCCATACCACAACGTATGGTGAACACGTGGCATATTAACCTGTAAGCTTAATGTATGCGAAGACGCTCCATTCCCGGTACTGCCAGAGATTTTTGGTGAAAACTTTCTAAACCCAAGATCGTATAAATATTTCTTTATTTGCAACAACCAGTTTCGATAGACGTTGTTACCATCAACACATATTAAAAAAATTTTTAAAAAGTTGTCATGTTACTGAATAAAATGTAGCACAATTTATCATCATCTGTGAGAGCTATATATATGGACGTTGCCATTTCCACACAGTGGTTTTTTGATTTCAGATGTTTCATTTTTGTCAAGTTTGTGTATAATGTGCTACATTATACCCAGGTTTTTCAAAAGCAAAACATTTAAAATCAAAATACACCTCTTGCAAATGACCACATCCATAAACAGGGTGGTCCGTTGAATGTGACCGGACCAAATATCTCACGAAATAAGCGTCAAACGAAAAAAACTACGAAGAGCGAAACTTGTCTAGCCTGAAGGGGGAAACCATATGGCGTTATGGTTGGCCCGCTAGATGGCGCTGCCATAGGTCAAACGGATATCAATTGCGTTTCTTTTTAAATACGAACCCCCATTTTTTATTACATATTCGTGTAGTACGTAAAGAAATATGAAAGCTTTAGTTGGACCACATTTTTCGCTTTGTGATGGATGGCGCTGTAATAGTCACAATTTTAAACATTTTATTTCGGTTGTTCCACTGTGATACATATACCTTTGTGAACTTATCGTTTCTGAGAAAGCGTGCTGTTACAGCGTGATTACCTGTTTATACCACTTTAATGCAATAAATGCTCAAAATGATGTCCGTCAACCTCAATGCATTTGGCAATACGTGTAACGACATTCCTCTCAAAAGCGAGTAGTTCGCCTACCGTAATGTTCGCACATGCATTGGCAATGCGCTGACGCATGTTGTCAGGCGTTGTCGGTGAATCACGATAGCAAATATGCTTCAACTTTCCCCACAGAAAGAAATACGGGGACGTCAGATCCGGTGAACGTGCGGGCCATGGTATGGTGCTTCGACGACCAATCCACTTCTCATGAAATACGCTATTCAATACCGCTTCAACCGCACGCGAGCTATACGCCGGACATTCAGCATGTTGGAAGTACATCGCCATCCTGTCATGCAATGAAACATCTTGTAGTAACATAGGTAGAACATTACGTAGGAAATCAGCATACATTGCACCATTTAGATTGCCATCGATAAAATGGGAGCCAATTATCCTTCCTCCCATAATGCCAAACCATACATTAACCCGCCTAGGTCGCTGATGTTCCACTTGTCGCAGCCATCGTGGATTTTCCGTTGCCCAATAGTGCATAGTATGCCGGTTTACGTTACCGCTGTTGGTGAATGACGCTTCGTCGCTAAATAGAACGTGTGCTAAAAATCTGTCATCGTCCCGTAATTTCTCTTGCGCCCAGTGGCAGAACTGTACGCGACGTTCAAAGTCGTCGCCATGCAATTCCTGGTGCATAGAAATATGGTACGGGTGCAGTCGATGTCGATGTAGCATTCTCAACACCGACGTGCAGTTTGTCTGCTACTGATGTGCCGATTAGCCTCGACAGCAGCTAAAACACTTACTTGGGCATCATCATTTGTTGCAAGTCGTGGTTGACGTTTCACATGTGGCTGAACGCTTGCTGTTTCCTTAAATAACATAACTGTCCGGCGAACGGTCCGGAAACTTGGATGAAGTCGTCCAGGATTCCGAGTAGCATACATAACACACGCCCGTCGGGCATTTTGATCACAATAGCCATTCATCAACACAACATCGACCTTTTCCGCAATTGGTAAACGGTTCGTTTTAACACGGGTAATGTATCACGAAGCAAATACCGTCCGCACTGGCGGGATGTTACGTGATACCACGCACTTATACGTTTGTGAGTATTACAGCGCCATCTATCACAAAGCGAAAAAAATGGTCCAACTGAAACATTCATATTTCTTTACGTACTACAAAATGGCTTTGAGCACTATAGGACATAACTTCTGAGGTCATCAGTCCCCTAGAACTTAGAACTACTTAAACCTAACTAACCTAAGGACATCACACACATCAGTGACCGAGGCAGGATTGGAACCTGCGACCATAGAGGTCGCGCGGTTCCAGACTGTAGCGCCTAGAACCGCTCGGCCACCCCGGCCGTCTTTACGTACTACACGAATGTTTAAAAAAAGATGGGGGTTCCTATTTTCGAAAAACGCAGTTGATATCCGTTTGAACTACGGCAGCGCCATCTGGCGGGCCAACCATAGCGCCATCTGGTTTCCCCCTTCAAGCTAGACGAGTTTCGTTCTTTGTAGCTTTTCGTTTGATGCTTATTTCGTGAGATATTTGGCCCGGTCACTATCAATGGACCACCCTGTATATAGATCATATAGATGATTGCTACGACCGACAAAATAATCATCTGTGATCTCTATAAGCGTGGATATGGCCATGTGAATAAGGCGCTTGTTGATTTTACATGTTTCATTTATGAGAAATCTTTGAACAATGTGCTAAATTTTATCGACGAATATGACGACTTAGAATGACATTTCACCACAGAAATAACAAGTTTTATAAAAAATATTTTTGAAGATGTGTACATGACAGCAACGATGACGATTCCGGTTATTGGAAATTAGGAAATATTTACGCGGCCTTTGTTTCGAAAGTTTTTACCAAGTAAAACAGATCGCTCCCTCTGATTTCTCAACATGAGAAAATGCAACCAGAGATTAATCCTTGATTCCAGGACTCAGCTGCACTCAGTCTCGTGATGGCAGTTGAAGAACGGTACCAGGCCTGCTAAGCCGACAGTGTCCTTGAGTGCGGTGGGCTGAACTCCGCCCCACCATACTGCGTCCACATAACACCTTTGCCTGACAGATGACTCGGCAGTCGGTCGAGCACTATTCGCTCGTCTGTGGCCAGAATGGTGGTGCTTATCTTATACATCAGCACGGAAAGCGGCGGACAACGGTAACTATTTCCAACTCGGTAGCGTTCTAGTAATGAAGTGCTGTTTCCACAGTATTCTTCAACTCGACTAGTTTGCTGATTTCTGTCAATCATATCACATGATTTACGACACGCTTGTGCACACACATACTGCGGCTCTCTATTCCGGGGCAGCTTTCTGCATTAGACAGAGTGATTCTGTGATGATGTTACAAACTTTCAGGGATCATGGAGAAGGGTGAAGGAATCAATGTGAGCTCCAAACTGCGTACCTCAAGAGCTATGAGCACTTGTTTATCCACGCTATTGTCAAACACAACTCTTCTACCGAAAAAGTGGCCAGCTATTGACCGTGACACCCAAATAAGTGTCCCAGCTAAACGCATTTCCGCGCTACACCGATATATAGCTTAACAGAAGGCAATTCGTACCAGCCACGCTCAGGCACTTACAATGATACATTGACGTCAGAGGCAAAACAAATACTGCGCGACAAACACGTATGTACGTGATCCAGTGATCCATCAATGTGATCTCAAACATTCTTCACGCATTCTCCTCGTATTTATTTAGGATTTAAATCTGACGGTATTTTGCCACGCAAGGCAGTTAGGCAGAAGAACCAATAGATGTTCTCACGTCAACTAACTAAATGTGTTTTTGACTATAGGGCATAATTTTTGTTGCTGTGCTCTATCTGAAATGAAATACGCGTAGTAGGTCTTAATGAAGGATATCTAAAAACAGATTAAAGTGAAACAACAAATACGCTTATTGTTCCCAGAATGAGGTTTGGAATGTGGGAAACGACTTACTGCCAGAATTGAAACTGTGGGGGTGAGTTGTCAGTCGTTCGTGGGTAGTTCAATTGGTAGAGCACTTGTCCGCAAAAGCAAAGGTCTCAAGTTCGAGTCTCGGTTCAGCACACAGTTTTAATCTGCCAGGAAGTTTCATACTTACTGCTGACTTCAGCAAATGATGGCGGGATGTATCACATACATTGAAGAATAAAGATTAAAAAAAAAAAAAAATGATGGCGGGAATGCGGTCTGTGTGGCGCCACCTGGGGCTTCCGAAACTGGGTTAAAACCGCCAGGAGACCCTCTGATTCCCGGAAACCTTCAGAATTTCTGAAGTGCTCTGTGGCTCAGAGGAACCGGAGTGGGACGGGGACCGTAATGTCCTATCCCGTGGCCTTGACGTGGCCCCGGCGCTCAGTAACCCCCTTAGATGGGGTGAAGCTAACACGGGAAGGGCCATCCATGCATGACGTTAAAAGGCTAGCCCTTAACTGGGTGCAATCCTCACTGAACCGCACTGGCCCACCGTGAATTATCAAAAGCGGTGGGTGAGACATGGTCGGCCATGATCCCCCAGTACGTGTGGAGGCCCTCCGGGGAACGTAACTCGGGTTTGAGTGCCGCACCGTCTCGATCATGTCAAACTCCACAACATAAGACCCAGGCCATACCATCATTATATCACATCATCACTCTCATAACACCTCCGGGCTGTGGAATGGTGAGGGTTGTCATTGTGTCAAGGAAGTGCGTTAAACTCCCGTCACGGAAGGACGTTAAACGCCCCCAACCCAAGGCGAAAGCGAAGGGTGCATGGCACAGGGGGAGCTGTGTCTGAAGGACCATCCATCTGTCCTTCACTTTTCGCAGAGCACAACACCAGCTGATGCTCTGCATGCCGGCGACCTCTTTTGTCGGCGTGGGACCTCGGCGCGAGTCGGCAAGTGCACTTCGCTGTGCCTGTGGGTAACCGGGGCGCGTTCTTACAAACCCAGGGGGTGGTGACATCGCCTGGGCCAGGTTAGCTGGGTCCAGACCGCCGAACGACTGGGTGACCGGCCCGCCACCTGAGTAGGAGCAGGTCCCTGGCCTGCAAGGTGGGAGCTCGGGCTAGTAGGTGGCGAAGGACGAGAAGTGCATCCACTTCTCCGGAGTGCGGGGTGCACTTGCCTATAAACACTGGGAGAAATCGTCGGTGAAGAGGCCACTGAAGGGGACCAGGACGCTGGCAACAGTGTACTGAACTCGGCAGCTCAGGGATGCCCTTGACCTGGGGATGAGGTTGGTGGCCGAGCTGCATTTTAGTCCCCCCCCCCCCATGCCAGAGAAGCCGGTCCGGGGTAAGAGACGGGCTTCCAACCCTTTTTTCGCTTGTCTAACAATGATGGCTACTGAAGAGACAAGCGACTTAAGTGCGCCCATAAGAGCTTCGGTGCTATCTGATCCCTCGCCACAGGATGGCCTGGGTCAGACCACGGAAGAAAGCAATCTAGAAAGACATATGAGGATTACACAGTTGTTAGATCAAAATATTAAGAATGGGAAAATTAGTCAGGCCGCAGTGCAGGAAATTAAAAATGAACTGGCGGCATGGGCGATTGCCAATGCAAAGTTAGAAGGGAGAATTGAGGAGCTGGAAAGGGGAAACGAAAGGCTCAGGAGACAGCCAGGGAAGACATGGGCCGGCGTCGCAGCACAAGCTGCGCCAAAGGCCCAAACAACAAAAGAGACCATTGCGAAGGTCTCTAAACGACCAGATACAGCAGTCTTTTTAAGACCATTACCCAGCCAGGACATAAAGAAGGTGCAGGAAGTTTTTACTACCACAGTAAATCCCATAAGAGAAAAGATCATGATCAATAAGGTTAAGGTAACAAAAAATGTAGTTATTGTAGATGTAGCCTCAGAGGAAGATAAAAATAAGCTTTTAGAAAACCAAAAACTATGTAAGTCAGTTAAATGTGAACCCCCCCAAAAGCGAAAGCCATTGGTCATTCTGTATGACGTCCCAAAATCAAAGACAGACGAGGACCTATGTGATACCCTGTATCAACAAAACTTTGACGATTCAAACATAAGTATGGAAACCTTTCTAAAAGACTTTAAACTTAGATTGAGGACAGGACCCAGGGACAGGGACGTAGTTCACCACGTTGCAGAAGTCACAGGGGAACTATGGCGGAAACTAACAACTATGGGCAGGGTGTACATAGGCTTTCACGCCATAAACGTGAAAGACTACCTAATCGTGCCCCATTGCCACAATTGTGGGGACATCGATCACATTCATAAATATTGCAGTAGGAAGCCGGCATGCTCTAAATGTGGAGAGGATGATCATGTAAGAAAAGATTGTAGAAAATCCGCTGTGTGCATACCATGCACACGAAGGGGCAAAAAGACATGTGGCACAACCGGAAGGAATTGCCCAACATACAAATTACTTGAACAACGACTGATTTCCAGAACAGATTATGGATGATGGCAATAACAAAACCAGATCAACCAATAAAAGAAAGTCGCCAAGCAAGAAAAAAAGGGACGCAGAAAGAGCAGAGAAATTCAAAGAATTTCTGAAATCTCTCCAGGAGACAAAGAAAAAGGAGATAATTGTGGTTGATACAAGCACTCAAACAGAACTAGAAATAGAAATTGATGAAATTGAAGAAATAGAAGAAATGGCTGACTCAGATACCTTGACAGAGCCCAAGGCTCTGGTCAACTCGACACTTAACCCAGAGGCAGAAAGCTTCATCACCAATCATGAGAAAACAAGCCCAAAACAGACAATCATGGTCGACCTATGTACACAGACGGAGCCAGAAGAGGAAACAGAAGACAATCTGCAACCAGTAGAAAATAATAGCATTGTTCTAGTTCAAAAAGGCCCCCTCCAAACCATTGTGCAAGACAATACAATAACAAGTACAATGCATATGGGAGTACTTCCGAGAGCCCCAGATCCGGATCCTAGAAGGATCTACCCGAACCTGGAGCTTGCTATGCAACTTTCACGCTTGGAGCAGCTGGCTGTCCTGACTACAGCACTCAGGCACGTCGTACGTATAGGGCACAAATATGGCAGAAAGATCACCTTCTCGACAATGGAGGCTGTGGATAGGATACAGTTAAAGTCAATGAATCTTCCCACAGACTTCGGAGCTCTGCGTGACTTGCTCAGAAGGGTTTCCGAGAGAAGAGGTGAGGAATTCAACATGCAAGAGATATATGTGCAATCTGTCCTTGCAAATGGCCAAATAGCTTCAGATTACAACAAACCATGGCCTGATTGCTATTTCCACACCTATTTTCCATAATATCTGAAATTGCAATTGGACAGATAAACACCCATAACAGTTGGCTGGTCATGCAGGAGCTTCGGAGGGTAGTGGAGGAGAGGAGACTGGATGTAGTCTGTCTGCAGGAGCCATACTCTAGGGCGGGGCAGATCTCCTTCATGTCTACCACTTGGCAGACTATTGTTACCGGAGAAGAGCCGAAGGCAGTCGTAATAGTCACAAACAAGGCCCTAAGAGCCACAACACTAACATAGCTATCAAACAGTCATTGTAATGTAATAGAATTACAAACACCAGCAAGTTTAATATATATCGTAAACATTTACTTCCAATATGGAGGACATTTTGAAGAATTCTCAGACCACCTTGCGAGAATCATCTTGACACTACGCGGGCGTAGGGTTATTGTTACAGCAGATATTAATGCCAAGTCCCCTGTGTGGTACAGCGGCACAAGGGATGCTAACGGTGAGAAGGCTGAAGAACTAATTATGGCCTCCCAACTTGTAGTGGCAAATAAACCTGGTAATCCCCCCACCTACAGCGGAGGTGGAGGGCGGGGAACAAACATTGATGTCACCCTGGCAACTGCAAACGCCATCGGCATCATTAAAGGGTGGGAGGTTATTGAACATGCCACTACAAGTGATCACGACCTAATTACCTTCTGCCTCAGAGAAGAAGGGTGCCGCTGGGACCTAGGATGGGAAATCCAACTAAATTACAATAAGACCGATTGGGACTGCCTGGCCCAGGAGTGTGACATCCCGCCATTGCCTGAAGGTGACCCGGACATAGATAGATACGCCGAAGAGCTGGTAGGATCGATAGTTAACGCGGTCAAGGCCGCTGTGCCAACCAGGAGAAGAGCCGTGGCGGCTTCCCCATCGCCATGGTCTGCTGATCTTGAACGTATGCGTCAGTCTGTGAGACGGGCAAGGAGGTACTACCAGCAAAGTGCCGTCTGGCATGAAAAACAGTTCTGGCTGCAGCAATACTGGGAAGAAAAAGAACGATTCCAAAAAGAATTAAAACAAGTAAGAATGCAAAGTTGGGAGAGGTATGTTCTGAGCCAGCTAGCCACGGATCCTTGGGGAATACCATACAAACTGGTCAGGGAAAAAATCAGGTCCCCAGCGGTTCTCTTGACAATCAGAGACGGAGATAGAATGACAGAGTCGTGGCAGGAAACCGCTGAGGTTCTCCTGCGCACTCTACTGCCAGATGATGAGGTAAATGAGGAGGATGACCTCCAACAACAAATCCGCAGGGAGGATCTAAATGAATACACCAATAACACCATTGCATACCCCTTCTCAGAGGAAGAAGTGGCAGCACAGATAAAATCACTAAAAAAGGGCAAAGCACCGGGGCCAGACGGCATAATAGCGGAGGTGGTGCAATTCCTTGCCCCTCAGCTAGTGGCGTCTCTCACAGGACTGTTCAATGAGTGTCTAAGAACAGGGAGTTTCCCTAAAATTTGGAACAGGGCAAAAGTAATAATCATAAAAAAAGGGAAGGATAAGGACCCCACTGAACCCAAATCCTACAGGCCAATCTGCCTCCTAGATAACTTAGGAAAACTGTTAGAGAAGCTACTGGCTGACAGACTGACAGCACACAGGATGCCATGCGGGATGAGCGACAGGCAGTTCGGCTTTAGGCCGGGGCGATCGGCGTCTGACGCAATTGCCCTGGCAGCTGAGGTCTGCAGCTCAACCCCGCACAAGTATGCGGTAGGCATCATGGTGGACATCAGTGGCGCCTTCGACAACCTGTGGTCGCCCTCGCTCTTCTCCCGCTTGCGTGAAAAGGAGTGCCCAGGGCCCCTCTATGGCTGTCTAAGGAGCTATTGTACGGACAGGGAGGTATGGCTATCGTCGCCATCACGAAGGGGTGTCCCCAGGGATCAGTTCTGGGGCCACTCTTTTGGGATATAAACATAGAACCCCTCCTAGAGAAATTACAACTAAGTGAGGATGTGCTAGACGTGATAGCTTATGCTGAAGACCTCCTCCTGCTGGTAGGCGGCCGCAGCCGAGAGGAACTTGAGCCCAAGATAGAACAAGCTATGATTGTGCTTCAGAAAAGGTGCCAAAAAGCAAAAATGAAAGTTGCACCACACAAATCTACATATCTATTAATGAAGGGCAGTCTCGTCAGGAATCCAACTGTCAGAATTGAAGGAACTCCAGTTCTTCGGCGTCGAGAGGCTAGATACCTAGGAGTTACAATAGATGAAAAATGGAATTATAACACTCATATAGAAAACATTACGCAACGAGCATTAGAAGTTTTAAATAATCTTATCAGTATAGGCCACAAAAGATTCCACCTACCTCCCAAATTGATCAAACTTTATCATAACAGCATCCTAACAT
Organism: Schistocerca piceifrons; assembly: GCF_021461385.2. Taxonomy (NCBI): domain Eukaryota; kingdom Metazoa; phylum Arthropoda; class Insecta; order Orthoptera; family Acrididae; genus Schistocerca; species Schistocerca piceifrons. The sequence goes on from NC_060139.1 coordinate 672,369,732, forward strand.
CCTTAGTCGGATATGCGAGCGGGGTTTGGGCACACAGGCTGACGAGGGTGATGCCTGCAGTGACCGTGAGAAGGGTGCAGTGAAATATGCTGTTGCGTTCAGTCGGGGCATACCGAACAACACCTGGGGGGACCTTACTGACAATAATAGGGCTATGTCCCTTAGACATAAAAATTAGAGAACAGGGAGCGTGGTACTGGGTCTCCAAAGGAAAGATAGATTGGGCCAGGGAAATCATGGGGGTACAAGTTGGGGATAGATACGCAATAAAGAGAAGGGGCGAAGAGTTATGGCAACAGCAATGGGAAACTGAGGAAACAGGAAGAAGGGTATTCCAGCTACTACCGAACATCAGAGCAAGGCTTCAAATGAGCCACTTTGAGCCAAGTAGAGGTCTGCTGCACTTTCTTACAGGTCACGGGCCATATTTGGAAAATGGGCGACACCAGCGTGCGACTGTGGTGCTCCGGATGGAACACCCGAACATGTCGTCTATGACTGCATGTTATATGACGATGTGGCACTCGAGTTTAGGAATCAGCTACCAACTAGAGATACATACACATTACTGCGACGTGCCGAGACCTTCGATGTCCTCAACAATTTGGCAAATGCAATATCCCAAAAGATCTTGAGGGAATTCATTAGTAACCAATACGGTTAGAAGATATATAACCCGATGAAGACTCAGGTGCACCTGCAATTCCGCCGAGTGCGGAACTGGCCAGTTGCCTCACAACTGGAATCCGCCGCGCTGTCGGATCAGGGGAGCAGGAGCACCATTCCCGGACTTGACATATGCACTTAGATTTGATAGGAAGTAGTTACACTAGAATAACGTAAAAATAAGAATACTAACATCACTAACACAGATAGGGACTGCAGCGATTCTAAAAGTAGTAGGCCAGCCCAGTGCCAGGGGCACGCTCACTGGGGTTAGCTCAGTGAGCAGGCCGGTTTTTTTTTTTTAGTAGGTTTGTATTCTGTCTGGCACACATGTAACGCTGCAGAGTAGCTAGTCTTAGAATAATCAAGAGTAGTCAAGTAGTTAGATTAACCCTGTCCATAGCAAGTGCCAGTTAGTAACTAGAATAAGCTGCTTCTTTTTCTCAAGCATAATAATTGGACCCACTAATTACATAAGGTGGTGGGTCAATGTGTATCTCACAATGTTTGTTGATTTCATAAATAATTTGTATCATAATACCTTCTTTCGATTGTTTCATAATGTTGATGTTGTTGTATCAATAAAGTTTTTTTTTTAAAAAAAAAAAAGATGGCGTGAGGTCAGTCGCTCGACGGCGCGTTTTGGCGCGGGCCCGCCTGTTGCCGGCGCGCCGTAAGGCACGGAAGCTCGCACTGGCGCGTATCGCTTCCAGTCGGGTGTGCCGCGGCAGTCCTCACAGGGGAAGTGACGCGTCTCTTATAGCTTCTCCTTCCCAAGTGGCTCTTTCCGCCTTCCCGTTGTGCCAGATGATAAGCTTGGCATTCTGCCTTGCGACAAAAGGGAGAGCTGCAACCCAACCCGATGCGAAAGCGAAGGGTGCGTGGCACAGGGGGAGCTGTGTCTAGGGACCGAACACCAGTCCCTTTCTGTTCGCAGGGCACAGACCAGTAGGAGCTCTGCATGCCGGCGACTTCGTTTGTCGGCGTGGGATCATGGCGCGAGTCGGCAAGGGTGCTTCGCCGCGCCCCTGGGTAACCGGGGCGTGTTCTGCCAAACCCAGGAGGTGGTGACATCGCCTGGGCTAGGTTAGATGGATCCAGACCGCCGAACGACTGGGGGACCGACCCACCACCTGAGTAGGAGTGGGTCCATGGCCTTCACGTGGAAGCTCGGGCTAGTAGGCGGCGAAGGGCGAGGGGTGCATCCGCTTCTCCGGAGTGTGGGTTGCACTTGCCGAGGAGCGTTGTGTGAAATCGTCGACGATGAGGCCTTCGACAGGGACCAGTGCGCTGGCAACGGCGCGCTGAACCTGGCAGCTCTGGAGTGCCCTTGACCTAGGGGCGAGGTTGGTGGGCGAGCTGCAGAAGTCCCGTCCCCCCCCCCCCCCCATGACAGAGGAGCCGGTCCGGGGCAAGAGATGGGCTCCCATCCTTTTCTCACTCGTCTACAAACATGGCTGAATCAGAGACGAGTGACTCTAGTGGGACCTCGAGGGCGTCGATCGCGACTGTTCCTGCCTCACAAGAGGAAGCGGAACAGAACGAGCAAAGCACACTCGAAAGAGATACCAAAATTAATCAAATCTTGGACTCGAGTGTGAAAAACGGCAAAATCAACCAGGCTGCAGTCCTGGCAATCAAAAATGAGCTCGCCGCTTGGGCCATTGCAAGTGCAAAGCTTGAGGGGCGACTCGAAGAACTGGAAAAAGAGAACAACAGATTAAGGCAGCAGCCAACCAAAACCTGGGCTGCAGTGGCTGCACAAGCAGTCACAAAACCCCAAACCACTAAAGAGACAATTGCTAAGGTCACTAAAAGGCCGTACACGGCGGTCTTTTTAAGACCCCTGCCCGGGCAAACAGTCAAAAAAGTACAGGAAATATTCACTACTACAGTTGACTCTGCTAAAGACAAAATTAAAATAAATAAAGTTAAGGCAACAAAAAACGTGGTAGTAGTTGACGTAGCAACTGAGGAAGACAGAGATAAAATCTTAAATAATACCAAATTGAATACGGCAGTCAAATGTGAGCTACTGAAAAAGCGAAATCCGCTGGTGATCCTCTATGACGTACCAGTAGCATTAACAGAATCAGACATGTATGAGACGCTATATTATCAAAATTTCGATGATATGGAATGGGAAACTTTCAGAAATGACTTCCAATTACGTTTCAGAACAGGGCCCTGGGAGCGTGACGTCGTACATCACGTTGCCGAGGTCTCTGGCAAGATGTGGCGCAGAATCACCACTATGGGGAGAGTTTACATAGGCTTCCACGCGATAAATGTGCGAGATTACTTAGTGGTTCCAACATGCCACAACTGTGGCGACCTAGATCATATACATAAGCATTGTGAGAGGAAGCCGGCCTGCTCCAGGTGCGGGTCAGAAGATCATATGAGGAAAAACTGCAGCAAAGCTAGAATCTGCATACCCTGCATAAAGAGAGGCAAAAAGCCATGTAACACCACCGGCAGAAATTGCCCTACCTACAGGATGCTTGAGCAGAGACTCACAGCTCAAATCGACTATGGCTGAGTCCCTAAATGGGAACAGGAAGCCCAAAAGAAAGTCTCCAAGCAAGAGGTTGAGGGATGCATTAAGGGCCAACAAATTCAAAGAATTTATACAGAAGATTACCAGGCCACAACACCTTGTTATCACAATGAAAGATGTCTGTATACAAACAGATCCTTGCGATCAGAATGATGCACCCTCCCCTCCGAATCGGGGACTAAGGTCGTCTCAAGATCAAGCACGACCACTTGGGCATCCTGTGGTAGGGAAATTAATAGTGACAGAAGTTCCAAATACGAAACGTCAGGAAGAGCAAGTACAAGTAAATAAAATAAGTAGCATTAGTGTGCCAACAAACATAGGTACACCAATAAGCCCACCTATAGAACGAGGGCCAGGAATAGATCCTGCCAGGATTTACCCCAACCTGGAGCACGCTTTACAGCTGTCTAGACTGGAAGAGCCGGCCACCCTCACAATAGCCTTGAGGCATGTGGTGCGTGTCGGCCATGAATACGGCAGAGACATTACCTTCCCAGTGATGGAGGCTGTAGACAGAATACAGCTCAAGACAATGAATTTCCCCACAGATTTTGGAGCCCTGCGAGACCTGGATAAGAAAGTGTTTGAAAGGCGCAATGAAAAATTCGACCTCAATGAACTATACAACCAATCTGTCATCACTAACGGCAGAATAGCACACGACTGGCGCAAAAAATGGCCAGAGTCTCATATTCATACATATTTCACACGTGAGCCAGTTAAGAGTGGGACAGATAAACACACATAATAGTAAACTGGTTCTGCAGGAACTCCGGAAAGTGGTGGAGGAGAAGAGTCTAGATGTAGTCTGCATACAGGAGCCATACTCCCTGGCTGGACGGATCCCGTTCACCGCAGTCAACTGGCAACAAATCTATAGCGGAGCGGAACCTAGAGCCGCAGTCATAATCATAAATAAAGCGTTGAGACCCACCGTATTAGCACAATTTTCGGATGACCACTGCAACGTCGTGGAGCTTCATTCACCCACAGGAGTACTATACTTGGTCAACATGTACTTCCAGTACAGAAGAGAAATAGATGAATTCCTGGATAAGCTTGTGCAAATTGCAATGGCGTTGCGGGGACAAAAAATTCTTGTGACTGCAGACATCAATGCAAAATCCCCCCTGTGGTTCAGTGGTACTCAAGATGACCGAGGAGAAAAAGCTGTCGACACCATCATGTCACTACAACTTATTGTCGCTAACAAACAGGGAAACCCTCCCACCTACCCCGGGGGTGAGGGAGGGAGTACACGGTACAAACATTGACGTTACCCAGGTAACGCCAAACCTTGCAACAAAAATTTCGAATTGGACAGTTTGGGATCAGATTACCACAAGTGATCACAACCTCATAATATTCACCATTTGAGACAGCGAGTGCCACTGGGACATAGTGTGGGAGACGCAGCTCAATTATAAAAAAACCGACTGGGACCGCCTGGCTAGGGAGTGTGAAATCCTTGCATTGCTGGAGGGTGATGTCAACATAGAAGAATACGCCCGAGATCTTGCAAGTGCGATAGCCAGGGCAGTAAAGGCAGCTGTACCAACCAGGAGGAGGGCCGTTGCGGCCTCCCCTTCACCATGGTCAGCCGAACTGGGGCAAATGCGCCAGGCAGTACGGAGGGCGAGGAGGTATTACCAGCGGTGTGTCGTCTGGCACGAAAAACAGCGATGGCTGCAGATATACAGGGAAGCCAAAGAACAGTTCCAACAGGAACTCAAGGCTGTCAGGATGAGCAGCTGGGAGAAATATGTGCAAAGCCAATTGGCTACAGACCCTTGGGGATTACCCTACAAAACAATAAGAGAAAAAATTAAATCACCTATGGTGCTATCTACCGTCAGGAGTGGGGACCAGATGACGGAGACCTGGCAGGAAACTGCGGGGGTCCTACTCCGTGCCCTATTACCTGACGATAGAGAGGGAGATGATTCGGAAGAACAACGAGAGAACCAATGGGTCTATGCAAACAACCGTGTGGTCTACCCGTTCTCTGAAGAAGAGGTGAACTCCAAAATAAAAGCTCTCGAAAAAGGCAAAGCTCCTGGCCCAGACGGTATTACTGAGGAGGTGATACAGTACCTTGCCCCCCAGCTGAAGGCACCTCTCACTCAGCTGTACAACGAGTGTTTACGGCTTCGGACATTCCCCTCAATATGGAAGAAGGCGAATGTAGTCATAATCAAGAAAGGCCCGGACAAAGACCCCAAAGCAGCCAAGTCATATAGACCCATATGTCTACTGGACTTGTTGGGCAAGCTCTTTGAGAGGCTGCTGGCAGACAGATTGGCTGCACACCGAGTCCTGTGCGGGATGAGTGACAGACAATTCGGTTTTCGGACAGGACGGTCGGCGTCTGACGCAATCGCCCTGGCTGCGGATGTCTGTGACTCTGCCCCACACAAGTACGTAGTCGGCATCATGGTGGACATCAGTGGCACCTTTAACAACCTGTGGTGGCCTTCGCTCTTCTCCTGCTTGCGGGAGAAAGAATGCCCAGGGCCGCTATATGGCTGTCTGAGGAGCTATTGTGAAGACAGGGAGGTCTGGCTATTGGCCCCTAGCGGCAAAGTCAGTAAGAAAATCACCAAGGGGTATCCTCAGGGATCTGTCCTGGAGCCACTCTTTTGGGATATAAATATGGAACCACTCTTGGAAGAACTAAAGAGCAGTGAAGATGTGCTAGAGGTCACAGCCTACGCAGATCACCTCCTCCTGCTGGTCGGCGGCCATAGCCACGAAGATTTGGAACCAAAAATAGAAAGAGCTATTACAATATTGACCACATGGTGTCATAAAACTAAAATGACTATCGCACCTAATAAGTCAACTTACCTGCTGCTCAAAGGCCATCTCACAAGAAATCCTACCGTTAGAATAAATGACCTACCAGTCCTCAGGCGCCGTGAAGCCCGGTATCTTGGTGTCATCGTCGACGAGAGGTGGAACTATGCATCGCATATAGACACAGCAACACAAAGATCACTCACAGTACTGCATAACCTAATTGGAATAGGACATAAAAGATTCCACCTCCCACCTGATCTTATTAAATTATACCATAACAGCATCCTCACATCCATAGTAGGTTACGGGTCAGCGGTCTGGGCACACAGGCTCACGAGGGTCATGCCTGCCGTGGCCGTAAGAAGAGTACAGCGAAACATGCTCCTACGCTCAGTAGACGCATACAGAACAACTCCAGGAGTGGCACTTTCAGTACTGATGGGGCTATGTCCACTGGACATAAAAATTAGGGAACAGGCCACCTGGTATTGGATGAAGAAAAATCGAAGGGAAAAATAGAAGAAATCATGGGGATATATGTAGGGGACAAACAAAGCATCAAAAGAAGGGGAATGGAATTATGGCAAGAACTCTGGGACAGCGACGAAACTGGCCGAAGAACACATGAACTGCTTCCCAACATAAAGGAACGCCTAGAACTCACCTACATCAAACTGACAAGGGGATTGCTGCACTTTCTTACTGGGCGCGGACCCTATCCGACATACCTTTGTCGGTTCGGGAAAAGGGCAACACCAGCGTGTCACTGTGGAGCAGTGCTGGGCACTCCAGACCATGTGGTGTACGAGTGTCCCCTCTTCGACGATGTTGCACAACAACTTAGGGAACAATTGCCGAACAACGACACGTACCACTTGCTCAGGCACGAAAACACATTCAGTGTCCTGAACCATCTAACAAACGTAATATCGAGAAAAGTCCTCAGAGAATATCTTGGCAACAATAGATAAATAAATAAACACCGGACTTGTCGCGTACGCCACCCTGTTCCGCCGGAACGTGGACTTGGCCAGCCGCCTCACGGCTGGAATCCGCCAGGTTTTCGGAATAGGTTGGGGGGTAGCACATCACCACCGGACTTGACTATGCACCGATCATGACATTAGATATAAGGTTAGTTATAAGATCAAACTAGGATAATAAAAATAGCATAGAACTGCAGCGACTACGTCACCGGCCAGCCCAGTGCCAGGGGCACTCCCACTGGGATTAGCTCAGTGGAAATGGCCAAAAAAGTTAGGTTTGTATCTATTCTGGCACACTTGTAACGCTGCAGGTAGAGTAGTCATAATAATAACAATCAGCAAGTAGTATCCTAACATTAGAAGTTAAAATTAAGGAACACTAGACAAACATTAACATAGTATAGCGTAGTATAGTAGATTAACCCCCATAGTGGTGATTGAGTGTAGTAAAAAACCTGTAGTGTTAAACATCATAATAGCTGCAGATAGAACTTAGAAATAGTTAAATATAGGACCTACTAATGTATTTAGGTAGTAGGTTACTTTGAAACAAGATAATGATCAAATAAAGACTTTTTATAAAAAAATAAAAAGAAAAAAGACGGCGGCGGTTTTCTGAATCGAGGTACTCATAGTAGATCTATGATATAGAGAATCCTATTAAGCATGTTGCTACAAGGGCAAAAAATGGCTTTGAGCACTATGGGACTTAACAGCTGCGGTCATCAGTCCCCTAGAACTTAGAACTACTTAAACCTAACTAACCTAAGGACATCACACACATCCATGCCCGAGGCAGGATTCGAACCTGCGACCGTAGCAGTCGCGCGGTTCCGGACTGCGCGCCTATAAGCTACAAGGGCACAGGAGCATAATAAGTAACCGTGAAATGGAAACAATGCATGAAGGTGGCTTCAGCGGCGGCGTCTATCGTTCTTACTGATACTGACGACATGGGGCCATCCAAAACATTTCATATTGCTTATGCGTTGACATCTGAGGCTAGTATTCGCAGACTTCGATCTCATACAGAAGAAGCAAACAGCCCATCAAGTACGTTAAGAGACATTTAAGTGTGTTTGGGAGAATTATTTTGTGTCGTATCCTTCAGAAATTACTCCTTCGTCATCCTTCGTACCCACATGAAACTCTCGGGAGTAGCAAAGTTGGAGAATAAATAGCAGATCTACAATCCTTTCCCTATCTCTCCCTGTGTATGTGTATCTCTCTCTCTCTCTCTCTCTCTCACTCTCTCTCTCTCTCTCTCTCTCTCTCTCTCTCTCTCTCTCTCTCTCTGTGTGTGTGTGTGTGTGTGTGTGTGTGTGTGTGTGTGTGTGTGTGTATGTGCGTGTGCGTGTGTTTTAGCTTTCTTATTTATAAGCTTGTACCGGGCAGAAGGTACTGTTTTTTCTGTGAAAATACAGCGCAGAAAAGTTACACCAAACGATCTTGGCGAAATAAACGTTTCTGCAAGAACCTTCCTTCACAGACAACGGTTTTAACGAAGCTGAATGGGAAACTGCTATGGTTCCTAAAAAAAATTCGGGACGTTTCTTTCTCATTCATCCGTACAAATGAGTTTACTTTCTGTCCATTAGGAGCTTCTTCCCAGTTCTTCGAATATTTGCTCGCATAAGCCATTAAGTTGCCCTTTGTTCTTAATTTCAGGGTAACAAGAGCTCCGTCCACCTCTGTTATCATTCAAGAGAGGAATTAAGACCGTTTTTAAAGAATCTAATTATAAATATACTCTCAGAAAACATTCCTCCCCACGTCACGTGTACGATGTTCCACTGGCAGTTGCAATGCGACATCTCTTCTACCACACCGCTAAATTTCTTCGTATGACCTAAAAATATCAGTAGCAACTTCGCGTGGCAGATTTTGTACCATAGCAGCGAAGCCGATGAAATAGCATCACATTTGCTTTTAAAAAAGCACATGTTTCAGAACGCAAGTTGCAGTATTACACTTGGGTACTTAACAACACACCTCGTTATCATGAAAGGGGGAATCTTGATTTGACCTATGGCCTCTGTATTTCCTGCTGAATGCTCAGACAGACTCACTACGCGAAAGGGAGGCGTCTTAATTTTGTGCTTACTTACACTGACAATAATGTGAACGTAATTGTGTCATGTTACATCATTAGCTGATCATGATGAGAGGGTCATGAATCTCTTCAAGTTACATTATGAATGAAAACGTACACAACACTGGGGTAATATTCTACAGTATTTACTACTTATTTCAAACCGGTTTCCGGCTGTGGTGCCATCATCAGGAAGAAACATTAATTGAATTTTACACCAGTTTTGTGTGTATTTTCATTCATAACGTATGAAATATACTACCAAGAGACGACGGGACAATCAATTAATGCTATTTAAGTAAGCGCACTGGACGATGATTTGCTTGCCGCATCTCGTCCCGTAGCTGGATAAATCGTCCACTGAATGTGCAAGGTTCGTACGTGATACTAACTTGTTAAGTTAAAAATGTAATTTCTAACTGATCTGACCATAAACAATCTACATCTACATACATTCACCGCAAGCCACCGTACGGTGCGTGTCGGAGGGTTCCCTGTACCACTAGTATTCATTCCCTTTCCTGCTCCATTCGAAAACAGTGTGAGGGAAAATGAGTACCTATATACCTCCGTACGAGACCTAATTTCTCTTTTTCTTCGTGGTCTTTACTCTAAATGTACGTTGGCGGCAGTAGAATCATTCTGCTCTCAGCTTCAAATATCGGTTTTCTAAATGTTTTGAATAGCGTTCATCGATAAGGACATTACTTACCGTCCAGGGATTCCCAGTTGATTTCCCAAAGCATCTCCGTAATACTTGCTGTTTTTCGAACCTACCGGTAACAAATCCACCAACCCACATTTTTTCGTATCTTCCTTTAATCCGACCTGAAAATGGGATACCAAAAACTCGAGTACTACTCAAGAATGGGTCGCGCTAGTCCCCTACATGTGAACAACGTTACAGATGAACCGCACTTTCCTAAAATTCCTCCAACAAACCAAAGTCAACCATGCGTCTTCCCTAATACAATCCTTACATGCTCGTTCCATTAATCGACGTGACTGTGTCAAGCGGCACTCTGCTAATGCTGTACTCGAACATTACGAGTTTGTTCTTCCTACTCATCCGTAGCCGCTTACAGTTTTCTACATTTAGAGGGAGCTGCCATTCATCACGACAACTAAAAATTTTGTCTGAGTCATCTTGTATCCTCCTACAGCTACTCATTCGACACCTTCCCGTACACCGCAGCCTTAACAAACAACCGCAAACTGCTGGCTATCTTTCCGCCAGAACATTTATGTGTACAGAAAATAACAGCGGTCCAGTCACACTTCCCGGGGAGCTCCTGACACACCCTTGTCTCCGATGAACACTCGCCGTCGAGGACAATGTGTTGCGTTCTGTTACTTCGGAAGTCACATATCTGGGAATATATTACGTATGCTCGTACCTTATTTAATGGTCTGCAGTAGGGCGGCGTGAGAAACGCTTTTCGGAAATCTAGGAAAAAGAAATCTGTCTGTTGCCTTTCATCCATGATTAGCACGATAACATGTGACAAAAGGATAAGTTGAATTTTTAAAACCGCGCTGATTAGGGGACATAAACCTATGGGTCTCTAGGAACTTTATTACATTCGAATTCAGGACATATTCCAGAATTCTGCAGCAAACCGATGCTAAGAATGTTGGTCTGTAATTTTGTAGGCCCGTTCTTTTACCCTTCTTATAGACCGGAGTCACCTGCGCTTTTTGCTAGTCACTTGGATTTTTTTGCTGGGCGACAGATTCCTTATAAATGCAAGCTAAGTAAGGGGCCAATGCCGTAGAGTACTTTTTGTAAAGTTGAGATAGAATTCCATTCGGATATGGCGACTCACTTGTCTTCAATTCCTTCAGCTGTTTTTCAACGCCAGGGATGGATATTACTATGTCATTCATATGGGAGTCTGTGTGGTGATCAAAGGACGATTTGTTTGTACGCAAAATCGTAACGGATCGTAACCGTGCGCTAAAATCCACCACAACCATGTAGTGACTATTCTGTTTATCTGATAGCCTGCTGACATCATACCAAGATCCTCTGAAGGAAGAGGGAGGTAGAATTATCTTGAACGACAGTTAACCTGCTTTAAGAAATCTAGTTATTACTTACAGTTTGAATTCAGGAAAAGAGAATTTTATCAAAGAGGTACGCAAATAATGAACAGCTTTTAATCTGACAACCGCTGTGGAGCCGATTTCTTTCAATGATCCTAATTCAATATGCGTCGATGTGATGGTTTACAAAGGGCGCAGAGTGTAGGGAAACAGCTGACACCCAAAACAGCTTCCAGTCGTCTCGGAACAGATAAACACAGAATCTTCTCCCAGTCTTCCAGCGAAATAGTGGAAAGTTCAGGTAACGATGTTGGAGATTGATAGCGGTCACACACTCTTCTCTCCAACGTAGCCCATAAAGGCTCAATAATGTTGAGATCTGGTGAGTGTGATAGACACTAGAGATGTGGCAATCCTCTTCGAGCTCAGAAGACCAGTCCTGGTCGATGAGAGCTATGTGAACAGCGGCCCTGACTTCTTGGAACACACCATCGCAATTGGGGAACGAACATTCCAACATCGGATGGATCCGATCAGCGAAAATGGTCGCAAATACTTGGCAGTGATGCTGTCTTGCAGAGTACCCATGCGACCGGTGGAATACTGTGATATGGCCACCAAGATCATTACTGAACAGGTGACATGTTTCACATAAATTGGGTCAGAAGTTGGAAAGGGAAGTGTGAAAGAAGACTCAGTCGAGCAAATGACTTTCTTCCATTGTTCCATGGTCCAGATTTTACGGCTCCGCAATCCACGGTTTCCTGTTACAGGCGTTTACATCACTGTTGAGTGGTTCTGGAATTAGAGATGGCTCTGGAAATCCATGCTTATGGAACTCCCTTCGTGTTACAAAATATTCTATACTCTGGACGTTTGCAACTGTTGAAAGCCATGATATTAAGAAGAATTCCGCCAACAACTGCTAAAATTTTTGTTTTATTGATACACAGTCGGTTTCGCGACCTAAAGCCGGATCGTCAGACTTAACAATGTTAAATGGGTTATAGGCGTACCCACCGCTCCTAGCCAAGGTATATTATTCAGTGAATATTGTCTACATTACATTGGCGAACGAAGGGTGACAAAGACGTGATTAATGCATCACATCTTTGTCACACTTTGTTGTCCAGTGTAATACAGGCAATTGTATTGTATTGTATTGTATTGTATGGAAGGGGCGGCTAGAAACGACGGAGAAGCTTCGTTCCCGTCGTAGCTCGCAGTGGTACGCAACCCCACAACAGGCTACAGCAGTCCACTCACCCCACCGCCACCCAACCCCGAACCCAGGGTTATTGTACGTTTCGGCCCCCAGTGGACCCCCCTCCCTCGCCCCAGAGAACGTTTCTCACCAGACGAGTGTAACCACAATGTTTGCGTGGTAATTATGGTGTACGCGTAGGTGGAGACAGTGTTCGCGCAGCAATCGCCGACATAGTGTAACTCAGGCGGAATAAGGGGAACTAGCACGAATTCGCCAAGACAGATGGAAAACCGCCTTAAGAACCATCCACAGACTGTCCGGCGCACCGGACCTCGACACTAATCCGCCGGGAGGATTTGCCGGGGCGGATTCGCCGGGCGGATTCGTGCCGGGGACTGGCACGCCTTCCCGCCCGGAAAGCCGTGCATTAGACCGCACGGCTAACTGGGCGGACAGTGCAGACAATATTCACTGAATAATATATCTTGACTACGAGCGATGGGTACACCTTTGACCTTTTAACATTTTTGCACCTTACGATGCAGCTTTAACCCGCGAAACCGGTCGATTATCAATAAAATATCAATTTTAACAGCTGTCAGCGGAAATCTTCTTAACATCATCTCTGCCTGTTGTTTTGCCGCTCAGTAGGTCCGCGAGTGCAGCATTCAGTTCTTTAGCGACAGCTTCAGCTGCCGTTCTTTTGTTTTTGATCACAGTCCTGTCCAGTGACCTTGTGTCACGATCACTCGACACACATTTTCGTGCCCGCTGGGACGAGAATGTTTTTCCGCTTTCCCTGTATGCATTATAAGTCTTCGATACGGTGCCTCTTGAAACAAACAGTTCGGCTACATTGGTTTACACAAGGACTGGCCATCCAAGCACCAACAATTTCCCCACATTCGAATCCCTTGCATCTAACACACCGTACTCAAAACTACACAGAACGCTTTTGTGACCACGACTGACACCTGTAACGTATTGAGGACACTGCACACATGCCGTTTGCTGTCAGATACAACAGGGCAGCATGCAAGCTTGGCTAGCATCTACACTTGTTTCCATATTTAAGTCCCCCCCCCCCGCCTGTAGTATAGTCGCTTTACTTTATTAATTTCAGATCGACAATAAGAGTCCTTCTGTATATAACGCGAGAACTGAGTCATCTGCCTGAGATTTCTGTGAGTCCTAACCTTCAACTCTCTTCTGTTGTTCCGCTGTCATCCACATCCCGTCTCTTACCTGAGAAGGCCACATTGGATGTCAAAATCCTATTACTGTCACTGTCATGGAAAGTAGTCAATAGACATGCAGTGCCGTGTTTTTCTACAATGTTAGATATTCAAATTTCAAAACCATTGAGGCCTGTAGACACAAACTGCAACACCTTACATGGAAATGCAAATGATTTGCATTTCTGTCCAACATCACAGAGTGGTTAGGAATAAAGTAGGTAGGAATAACGCTATCCACTTTCCTCATTCAAGGGAAGATTACCCAGGGAGCTTCTAAGTCAGAGATTGCTCTTGAATATTCTTAGTTTTTGAGAAGATAGCGTTATGCCTCGCGAAAGAGGAAGAAACGTCTGTAACTGCGAGAGAATTCGGTAGCGCCATGGTAATGACCTATTGCGACTGTGGTTTGTCACCCGACAATAATGCTGCTCTGCTGCTCTTGTTGCTTGGAATACCACAGAGATCATGCAAATATGAAATCGATGTGCTCTAGAGAGCTATACTCAACGACGTGCAGGATATGAAGGGAACTCCGCTCGGTTGGCGCCACAGAGCATAAAAATATTATTCGCCTGGTCAGATCTCGACGTACAGTCAGTACGACGACCATTGTTACGTGTTGCGGATTCATTTTCACAGAAGCAGAAAGATGCGTGCCGACAGTGATGTGCTCAACTACAACAGTGGGCACAGAAGTGCCACCAAGTCGTCTTTTCATATTCCCAGTTCTGTGGTTAGCAACACGATGGACGTATATGTGTCTTGAAGCTCCAAGGAGAACAAAACTTGTTGCACTGGCATCATCGTTCATCATGCTCATAGTGGTCATTTATGGGATGTGATGGTACTGGGTGCTGTCAATCAATATGGGATCGCTTAGCTGGTCTAAGGATTAAGGATGGTGGCCGTGACCTATGTCCAGCGTTTCTGGGAAGTTACCTTTCAACAAGGTAACGAAAAATCACATGTTCCTCTGCTATCCTATCTTGATAGGGTATTAGAGTGTCAGCACTTTTTCCAGATCTGTCAATGACTGAAATCATCTGATCGTAGGGCGCCGAGAGACTGTCACGCCAACGATGTCCAGTTACTATGTTGGTGTCTAGTTCAGAGCTGAAGCAGAATGGAATTACTTACCCCTATCTGTCATCCAGGCTCAGTTTGATTCCATGTCCAGTTGGGATAGAACCATTGTTACTGTCGGAGATGGCACCTAGTTTACCCCCAGATCACATATACTAATGTACACTGAGTTGACAGAAGTTATGGAGTATCTCCTGATATCGTATCAGAGCTCGTTTATCGCGGCGTAGTGCAGCTATCGAACGTAGCATGGACCCAATAAGTCGTTGGAAGTACCCCACAAAAATATTGAGCCACGCTGCCTCTACAGCAGTCTAAAACTGCCAGAGTGTTGGTAGCGCAGGATTTTGTGCACGAACTGACCTCTCCATTGTGCCCCACAAACGTTCTATGGGATTCATATCGGCGGGCGGCCCAGTCATTAGCTCCAATTTTTCAGAAGGTTCTTTAAACCAACGGCGAACAATTGTGGACCGGTAAGATGGTGCATTGTTGTTCCTAAAAATTCCATCGTTGTTTGGGAACTTGAAGTCCATGAATGGTTGAAAATAGTCTCCATGTAGCCGAACATAGCTGTTTAAAGTTCGGTTAAGTCGGAAAAAAGCATTCAGTCCATTCCATGTAAACACAGCACAGATCATTATGGAGCCACTATCGGCGTACAAGGTGCCTTGTTGACAACCTGGCTTCATGGCGTCTACGCCACACTCGAATCCTGCCATAAGGTCTTACCAACTGAGATCGGTATTCATCTGACAAGGCTACGGTATTCTAGCCATCTACAGTCCAACCGATACGGTCACGAGCCCAGGAGAGCCACTGCAGATGATATTGTGCTGCTCGCAAAGGCAGTCGCGTTTGTCGTCCGCTGCCATAGTCCATTAAAGCCTACTTTCGCCGCACTGTCCTGGAGTATACGTTCATCGTACGTCCCACTGTTTCTGCGGTTAGTTCACGCATTGTTGGTTGTGACTACGCAAACAACGCTGCTCTCGGTCCTTACGTGAAGGCCGTCGGCCACTGCGATGTGAGTGGTGGCCTAAACTTTGCCTAAAATTTTGTGTTCTCGGCATATTCTTGACATTATGGATTTCGGAATACTGAATTCCCTGACGATTTCCGAAATGGAATGTCCCATGCGTCTAGCTCCAGCTATCGTTCCGCTTTCAAAGTCTCTTAGTTCCCCTGGTGCGGCCATAACAACGTCGTAAACCTTCCCGCATGAATCACACGAGTTCGTAGCTTCGCCAATGCACTGCCGTTTTTTGGCATGTGTATGCGATACTACTCCAATTTGTGTACGTGATTATCGCTATCCGATGACTTTTGTCACTTCATTATATGTCTTACTGTACTATAGATGCACATTAGGTAAAATTCCTCACTTACTATCCTTCGTCGTATTAGTCTTGTTAGCAGTGTCTACTTGTGTAATTTCCACTACTTTCTCGAGAGCAGGCCACGTAAAGGTGTAAATGTGACAAACACTGACTCTCCAAGTTGAGGCCACGAAAGGGAAGCGTATGTCCTGATGAAGTTCACTATCATAGGACAGGCTACTTTTTTTGGGAAGGGAGACGCTTGAACATGAAAGGAAACTGTTTCGAACAAACAAAAACTTCTCCTTACCGCATCTACTATTGCAAATTTCACCGCTGCATATGTACTCTTTCCATCTGAGGAGAACACCTTTTGGCAGACATGGGCCTCCTCAAACGAATATTGGCTGCTTATTTTCTTCCTGTCAACCTTCAATACCTTCACCAAAATCGTGTAGCTGGTCGATATTACCCTCTGTTCCGCTTATCCTGGCGACTCTACCACTCCACATCTGTAACACCTGTGTACAGAACACCAGCACCTATCACGTATCCGTCCTGATATATCAGTCCCCTCATATCCCATTGTTAATCTAATTCCATAATGGGGATCTTAGAAGTATCTGACCACATCCTCCTTGATATGTCCAGTGGTGACTCTCTTAGGAAAGCTATACCTTAATTTACACCTGGTCTGTGCCGCCTCTGCATAGACCTTCAAGTACTGGTCAGGTTTAGCCGGCCAGTGTGGCTGTGCGGTTCTAGGCGCTTCAGTCTGGAATCGCGTGACCGTTACGGTCGCTGGTTCGAATCCTGCCTCCTTACGTTAGTTAGGTTTAAGTAGTTCTAAGTTATAGGGGACTGATGACCACAGATGTTAAGTCCCATAGTGCTCAGAGCCATTTGAACCATTTTGAACTGGTAAGGTTTGTTATCTGACTGTTCTGGTAGCATGATACGTGTGAGCGAAAATACGAGGGTTGGAACTTTAATAGTGGCAACTATTTATTTACAGCTCGTACAAAATAGATACGTGTTTCAAAGTTGTACTGACCTTCAGAGTAGTCACCAGCATTGTGTACAACCCATTGCCAGCGATGTGTAAGCCGTAGGATACTCTTAGCGGTGCCAGTTGTGTTGACAGTTAGAGCGGGGCGGCCTATTGCTGTTCATTTTTTGAACACAGCCTACGACCAGCTTAGACATAGAAGTGATGACACTTTCTGCAGGACATGAGCATCATTTTGCAGGACAATACTCAAGCACGTACAGTGCAAGCTGTTACTGATTTGTTTGACTGATGGGGCTGCTGAGTGCTATACCACCTATTGCACTCCCCTCACTTAGGCCCTCGTGAGTTCAACTAGATTTCTAAACTGAAGGAAACACTTCACGGAATTCGCTCCAGAATTGTTACAAATTCGTCGGGCAATAGATCGCGCCGCTCGAACTGTCAACACAACTGGCACTGCTAAGAGTATCCTACGACTTCCACATTGCTGGCAATGGGTTTTGCACAATGCTGGTGACTACTCTGAAGGTTAGTAAAACTTTCAAACACGTATCTATTTTTTACGAGCTGTAAATAAACAGTTGCCACTACTAAACTTCCAACCCTCGTATATGTCATGGCCATAGGTGCGTTCACTTCTGGTAAATGTTAAGGAGTGAAACTGGGTGATCCAGTTTGACCCTCAAAGTGGCATTTCCCACTTTATTTCTGCAGGAAAATTTCATTTGCTTCATCATTCTCCCCCTGCTCATGTGAGTGTTTCAGTACATTAACATTCCTTACCCTATTGGCAAAATCTTGCAAAGCATCCCTACACTTCCTCCTAAGAGTGCTGTGTGGTTGATAAACTATCTGCTCCCACTGAAGACGAGGCCACCTCTTCTGACACGAACTCTAATATCAACTGCTTGACCTTATTTAAAGGAGAAGAATGCACACGTGCAAGATATCAACCCAAGCTTTCGTTCACACGCAAATATTTCGCAACAATTCTGATATTATGCAGGTCTGACCTCGTGAATTCACAGCTTTTAAACTTCGGCGCACACCGGTTCTTTATCACTCACCTCACCACACTACAGCCGCCTAGGGCCCGAGTGTAAGGTACAGCACAGCGGAGTGACGGCCGGAACCCTCCTCTTCGCAGAATGTTGAAGGCGAGGGAAGAGGAGGGGACGAGATGGTCTCGTCTTCACGGCGTGTTTTGAAATCCTGTTCGAGAACACATGTTATTTTACACGGAAAATGGTAAAGTAATATAAGTAAGCAATAAATCACTCTCACCCACTTTTACGTTCAAGACTATTTTAACAATATTCTCGTATTGATACACTGCTGCCTTATATACGCCTCAAAATCAAAATGAATTAACCTAACCAATTGAAGATTTGATATAAAATGGCATTAATTATTTTAGGCTTAAAATTTATTCATACAAATCACGTCGAAGAATAACGCATATCCTGCAAATGTGCTCCACATTAACACTGCCAGCTTTAAAAGCAAAAGCAGTGTAAATAATTGAATAGCGCAACGCTACTAACTCAGTTCATTAATTTACACTGTATTTGTGAATCGCAACATAAAAATATTCAAAGCAATGTGATCACAGACACCAGCTAAAGGCTAGAAACCGCGCACATTGCCACAAGGAATAAAGCATGTTAACTGTATCAAACCAATATTTCACCAATCTATTCTTCACTCCGCCAAAAGCCTTGAAGCAGTGGTAACATCGGTTCCCGTCGTATCACCGAACTTAAGCGCTATCGGGCTTGGCTAGTATTTGTATGGGTGTCTGCCGGTTCTGCCGGGCGCTGTTTGCAAGCCATCGTGAGCCCAGTTGAAGAATTACTTGTCTGAGAAGAGCGACTCCGCTCCTGAAAGCTAACAACGGCCGGGAGAGCAGTGTGCTGACCAAATGTTCATCCACATCCGAATCCAACGACACCTAACGTCGGAGAGTGACACGGCGGTCGGTTGGTACTGTTGTGCCTTCCGAGACCTGTTAGGACTGACTTTAGTTAATTACTCACTCCGTTGTACAGTACTTTGCGTTCGGGCATTAGGCCTCGGCATTGGGGTGAGGTGAGTGATAAATGCATACTGTACTGTGTACTAGCATCCTGCAAGTGTGCTTTTTTTGTCCTTAAACGTCAAGTTGGTAACGTTTCCTTGAAAGTACAACTGAATCTCTGGCTGAAAGTTGGGAAACTAAAGTTACAATTGAGCTAGATCGAAATATATTGACTAGCATTTAAAAGTGTTCCAATCCGTCAGTGCACAAACTCCTGCCATCGTCAAAACTCGCATTCTCTAACGAATGGTCATCAAGTGGCAGGCGTTAATCCGCATAACGTCAAAGCTCTGTATCATTGTTTTATGATGTTTCTGGACGTGGTTAATACCCACAACATTTTCCTCGAAATACTTTTTATAGCTCCTCGAAGTTCGGTAACGTTTTCTTAGACCGAGAATGTCCCTCACCGCTCCCCCTCCCCCCTAACCACAATGTGCACCCCCCCCCCCCCCCCCCCGCCACCCCCGTTTAAATCAGTGGCAGATAAATGAACCGAAAGAGTGAGATTTTTCCGTGTCATTTAACTACAGTTTTACAACCCAGTTTCCAAACATTATACTACTCAACCACAATATTATTGAGCTTGGCCGTTTTCAGAAACACGTGATGGCGTTATGCTGAGTAGCAATAGACGGAAATTGTGACGGTACGTCACATAAATTGACATTTTAGTAAAAGAAAAAAGGTTTTTTGGTTTTGTCGCGTGTGAATTATAAATTATTTCAAGACTGTAGGAGTGCACGATGTATAAGAAAGATTAGAAAGAAGTTAAGTAATGCCACCATAAATCGCAAACAGCGATGTGATATAAAAACAAAAGAACATTCTTTTTATCTGTGTAATGAAAATTAACATGACCAGAGACTATTGCTTTTTTGAAAGCTCTCCTGTTTTTGTTTCGTCTAGATTCTAGCGCTGGATAATAATTAATGTAAGTTTTTCTGTATTTTTGCAAAATATAATGGAAATTGTTGTTATAAAGTGTGTATTATTGACTTAGTTGTCTCCTCTCATGATCGCAACCATTAATTATAATTAACAAAATTTAACAGAACTTCGTAATGCAGGGAGCTTATCTCCCCTAGCAGGATTTAGTCGGCTGTTACGCTGACTGTATTATTTAATTAAAATTTCATGTCATAATATTAACGGTAAATGTGAGAGGTTTCTCTACCTTGATCTTACAATAGAGTTAACTGAGTAAAAATAGATTTCGTTTATTAATATTTAGAATACTGAATGAGTTCAGTATGTTTCGAGTTTGGCCGCCTAACGGCAGATGAGATTCTCTCCAGTTTTTCCTTGCAAATAATGAAGAAGAAATATCGAAAATCATTACATTGCGCAATACCCCAGTTAATCTGAGTAGTTTGGTACATATATAACCAGTAGCCCCTGAGACCCATATTAATAATTACAGTTCGCGTGAGAATACGCAATTTTTCTTTTCTAAGTAGCAATGGTCACGAAAACTATTTATTAGAAGGCGGTGAGTCGAGCATTGTGTTTAAAAAATATTATATCGCACGTACTTCGGGGCAGCCGATGTCCGTACGAGTGTTATCGCGGTATAAGTTAATTAAAAGTCTCATGCTAGCACACAAAATTTAAAGCCACCCCAACCAAAATCATAAAATATATAATTATAAAAATAAAAATATATAATTACCCCTTGATAAGTGGCCACACACATACACATATACACTTATACCGAAATAAGTGGCGCCAAACGTGGGGCGGTAGCGGTAGCAGTAGCCCTAGTTAGGGTGTACTTAATGTGGTTTACTACTTTATGTACAGTGGAGCCGATATTTCGACCGCTGCTTTTACATCCCCCCCCCCCCCTACACACACACACACACACACACACACACACACACACACACACACACACAAGCACACACAAATTGGCCAGACGTCACCGCCGAGATGACCTCTTACCGCTCATTGGCGCCATTGCACAAAAGCTCATACCCTCTAATAGCATGTACTAAATTTCAAAATTTTAATACCTAAGTAAGACTATGGAATCAGCACACGACACTTCTAACATATTTCCATTTAAAAGACGTGCCTCTCTAGAATAAATACACGAACTCACCACTTACCTTTCATCAGGATTTATAAAATCGACAAAAATTATTGTAACTATGAGGACAGGCACAGGAAACAGGTTGGATTTCATAATGTGACTGGGCCCTCCAAGGAGAGTAAGTTAAGGTATTCCCCGCGCCATGAGAGCACTTTCTAGCCCCAAGGACCCCAATAGCCATTTTGCCCACCATAAACACTTTGCCCGACTCTCCTCTACAGTGGTGACTAGGACAAACGTACAGCAATGTCAATTATTTCAGGTCAGATGCGCTTATACTATCAACCCCGATAATGCGCTGACTCGCGGCAAGCCAGTCGAAACACCCTCACTCCCAGGTGCAGTAATATTGTGGTCGACTAATACTTGCCATGTACCGTAACTGTGCGCTTAGTCAGCCAGATCATCATCAGCCAGTTCAGTCACTAGGTGATGTGACCTCTTTGAGTCGGCGCGAAACATTTCTGCCTATCTTGAGCTTCCTGTTGCTTCTGTCTCACAAATCCCAGAAATACTAACCTTTGATGTCAACAGGCCATACACAAGAGGATAAAAAAGGAGATAGGATTGTCCCTCAGGATATTTTCAAGCCGATGGATGAAGAATCTATAAAGCCAAGAGACTGGAATAAGCAAAGGTAGTCCTAATACTTAAAAAAAGGTATTACTAGAGATGTAATGACCTACCTGCCTATCAGCCTTCTGTCCATAGCGTACGAAGTGTTCACTAGAATTTTGACTACCAGATTGGACAATACACTTAAACTAACTCACCTCACAGACGAGCAGGGTTCTGCACGGGGATTAGTACACTGAACATTCCATACATTCCAGGTGAAATAATTAGTAATACAAGTAAGTATATCTACCTGTTTGCCTTGCCTTTATACATTTTGGAAAGTCTTTCGTATTGATCAGTCACCCAGCTGTGTTTGAGGCTCTAACAGAGCAAGGAGCCGAACGGAGCTATTTTAAAATTTTGTGCAACATAGACAAAACTTCACACAGTATGTGAGCGTTGTTGAGGAAATCAGTGAAGTTGAGAGGCTTCAATCTGAGGCTGGATTTCCTCCTCTTATTTTTCTCATGTATTTTTAAGTAATACTAATCTGAGCGTTAATCGATGTTACTAACATCAGTTTCATTTCGTGGGGCTAATGAGTGATTGTGAGATTCATCTGCAGTTGGTTCTCTCATTTCTCTATTGCTGTAGTTTCACCGTGGATACGTCTTGTGCATCGCTTTGGCAATACATGATTCATGTCTCTGGGAAGCTTTATCCGGCACCCGTTCTCAGTGGAACGGGGAGGTATTTAGAGCCGTAGTGTACCTGCCACGAAGACTGGCCCTCTGGAACCCAGGAGGAGACCATAGCCGAAAAGTCGGTTTGGGTCGGACTCGGCCGCCAGGACGTTAGATTCAGGGGGAGACCGCTAGCGAAACAATAGAGTTAAAGGCCACATGGCAGAGGTTTTATCTGGAAATGCGACTGCAGACAATACGAGGGATTTAATGTCTTTCCAGATGACGGTCTACGGCGAGAGGGAACACAAAAAGCACTCTGTGGCTAAAAAAGGTGAGTCTCGGTAATGTGGACGAAGGACTGTTTTGAACAGACAACATCTTTCTAACGTTTTAAGTGAAGAGCACTCAGAACTACATGTTTTTCCTCTGCTTTTAGGAGCGGAAAGTGTAATCCGAGCACAGAGCCTGGGAACATACGAGAATGAGCTGAGAAAAAATGCCTCTGAATTTTTTATGTGAAAGCTCTTAAAGCTTCTTAAATAAAACGGACATTACATTCTGTTTCTTTATTCACCATGACAACATATTTATTTCTCAATATAGTCAACCTGGCGACGAACACATTTCTTCCAACGAGAGACCAGTTTGATGATACCGTCACGGCAGAGTGTTTGAATTTGTTAAAGGAGCCACGATCTCATCTCTGTTCGCACTGCTTCATCACTATCATAGTGAGGTCTTCGACGGTCAATTCGAATAAATACCTAGGAATTACAATTAGGAACACCTTATGTCGGAACTACCACATAGATAATTTCACAAGCTGCGACATGGTCGCGAATTGAACAGTGACACGAATTTAGAATAAATTTCCATTACCTCACGGCTATGGTCAGAAATACTTTGTCATCAGACTACCGATTTCGGTCTATAATGGCCATCTTCAGATCTGTTTTATAAAAACGTGTCCTAATATGCTGGAGCCATACTGGCATCGTCAAATGCTAAACACAAAATCAGCGTCAGCATCGTCAAATATACATAAATAATAGTATATACAAGAGTCATCTTGTCAGCAGGACTACTCAAAGTACTGCGGTATTTTCTCTGTGTAAACGAAAATGGCTCCACAGCCTTCTTTACAACACTGCTGTTATGTATACAAAAAATCACAGCCGTCTAAAGCTATATTTTCTAGGTTCACAGACCAAATACTGCAATAAAATTTTTCCCCCATTTGGTACATTTGGCGCATTACACTGCTTAGGGTTTTAATTTGTTTATGCCATTTGTAGTTCGAATTTTGAGGAAAAAATTGGGATAATAATCTCAATTATATTTACTATCAAATAAGCCAATAAAAATAATTTGTAAAATTTAATTATTTCTGCCACCGTCTCCCCTCAAGACAGCAGCCAGATTACGCTCGGAGTACGTCAGAATAAATGCACAAACGTGCACAAACGTATTCGCCCCCTCGTAAAGACTCTTGTCTGCATACAATTATAACAAGAGTCCAAAGAACAAAATATTAGCATAACATAATTATTCACCATGCCAAAGACGAAGGACAACTGTACTAAGGTACATGCTCAAGCGATATGGAAAAATTGGGATGCAGAGGGTGCTAAATACATACGCGTAAGAACTAAGCCTTGCTTGTCTTAAGTAACAGCATTTTACATTGAAGTAAGAATGTAAATTTCTTCTGTAAGGCTACTAATAAAGCAATAAATTTACAGGTATGCATTACGTATAAAACCTCTAATACAATTTTTCAGAAAGTAATACTACGCGTAAATTCAGTGTCCAGAAGCTAGACTTCTATTTACAAAGGACCACTGGGTACAAATGCATGGGTGAAGAAGAGCAAATATGAGCTAAAGCAACGTCACTAAAAAGAGAAACTTCCGCATTAACACTACGGAAGCTTAAGGGATAAGGAAAAATTGGAATGCAGTGGACGCTATATACATGCGCGTAAGCCAGTAGTAAATACACTAACTTTGGAGGTATACATTAAATATAAAATTATCAGTAAAACATTTAAGTAGCAGAGTGATATTGCAAGTAAATTTAGCGTGTAGGAGATAACAATTATATTACAGGGAACTACTTCTGTTACAAAATGGTGGAGGGAAGAATACAATGGATATAGTTATTTCACAACTTGGGCAGAAAAATTTTGATGAATATTAATTCATATGCCTTTACGGCAGAAGTAACTACAACTGTAACTCAGTTTATTATGCTGTACAGAATTTGAGAAACTTAGAACCGAATCTTATCTCCACTTTTTTCTACTTTAATGGTCTCGTATTTTACCCTTGTGGCGATTTATTTAAGTGAACTGTATATTAATTTGGTTTTGTGCGTGTTACAAAAGCTGTTGTCAGTGTACAGCACTTGATGTTTGTTGTTTCCGGTCGAGTCTCGCGCACGAAATTCAGATGAGCGGCCACTGTCGAACGCCAACCGTCAATACTGTGCTAATTTGTGTCCACTCTTTTCAGGCTGTTGCAGTGAATAATGATCACCCGATATTTGCTGTTATTATTTTCTCTGTAAGCTGCAGAGTCTTTGGTTATTACTCAAGTTACTCATTTGTGATAGAGATTCTTGCTGTTAAGACAATTTGCATTTGAATAATTTGAACCCTCGTTTGTTAGAAACTGTTTTAACATACTGACATCTGGAAGGGCTCATCATTTGCCTGGGTCAAAATTCGTTCATTCAAATTCATCAATAGTTAAGTTTTATAATGTTAATTGTGAAATTAATTCTATTTAACAGTAATACTGTTTTATTGAGGTTTTGGGCCTTAAGCTTGTTTATCGTGCACGCCTTCAACTATTGTTTGCTTAAATGGATGATTTTTCTTTAAATTTTTGTTTTAAGTAATTCCGTACCCATGAGTATACCACTGGTTGCTTATGATAGCATTACCTGTAACTTCTGTTATCAGTGTTTGCATCTCGATGTCGTCAAATAAATGTCTTTTTTGTTCTGTGTCCTCCAATTGCGGCTCGGCATTCCACTCCAGCAGCCTTGTGCCCTGTTCCCTACCTTATCGCTGACACCTAAACGTAGTTACGTTAGACACCTCCACATTACAAGCTGCAATTCGGAGCCCTCTAGCGGCAGAGAACTGCAAATTTGTAGACATGAAGAATAAACAAGTAGAATGTTACTAACGTTTATTTTATTTAAAAAGCCTCAAAAATTTTCAGATAAAAATTAGGAAGCATTGTTTTCCAGAACACCCTCTTATTTGGGAGTGTTTTCGCTATTTTCTGGAACGTTTCTGATTGACTTTTCCTCATAGATTGAGTAGATGGGAGATGAACTGTTATTGTAAATATTTTCATTGGTAGTAGCTCTGGAGCCAATGCTTCGATGGACTCTGGGGCTTGGGGGCTTGTTGGGAACCGTAGCACTGAAGGAAAGAAGCAACGGAGTCTGCCCAGTCACTGGCAGGGTTATAGAGAGGTTGGTTGGTCCATTCGCCAGCAAGAACTTGGGTTGTGCACCGAAATCGGTACTTTCCGCATTGATGACACACGGAGCTGGAGGAAGGCAGAGGACGATAAACAACTGGCCGTCTCGCTACTGATGCTGGAACGTCTTCAGCGAAGGCCATCTTTCCTTTGCTGCCTAGTCATCAGTACAGCGGTATTTAGATAAACGTGCGGCGCTACGCACAGAGTCCGTAACGAAGTTTCGGAGCGGCCGATTTATAGTTCAGTTAACTTGGGATTGTTAAATGGTGAATATTTTTGTGTACGATGCTCACCAGATCTTACCAGCGTAGAACTTTTTGGGGTTGGGATTTGTTTCTCATTTCTCTAGTATCGAGTATTTACTCATGGTCGCAATAAATCAAAAGGGATATCATGACTTACTATCATGTGAGATATGACAAAATCACTTTCCCTATTCCTAGCCAGTTTGGGAATACCTTCCAGTATTTCAACTGAATGTTAATGTCATCATTTTTCCTGTATATGAGGTATTATACACGTATGTCTGCATCTAGACACATACTGTGCAACCCATAGTACCGTGCGTGGCGGTGCGTACGTTGTACCACTACTAGTCATTTCCTTTCCTGTTCCACTTACAAATACGAGTGATGGAAAAACGACTAGCAGCCCTAATTTCTATTACTTTATGTTCAAGAACCTTACGCGAAATGTTCGTTGGCCGCAGTAGATTCGTTCTGCAGTCAGATTTAAATGCTGTTTCTCCAAGTTTTCCCAGTAACGTTCCTAGCCTTCCCTCCGGGGAACCCCATGGTTCTCGAAGTATTTTCTGGTGCCTGGTCTATTTTTTTTATTATTTGCATTTGCTTGGATTTTGTAATTTTTTTTCATTTTTTACCTGTTTTCCAGCCCGGTCCATTCAGCCATCTCAGTAGTAATATCAATTATGACGAATATAAGTACAACACAGCACCCATTCTCTGAACGGAGAAGATCTCCGACCTGGCCAGGAAGCGAACCCGTACCCTTTCACTTAGTAATCCGCCGCTCTGACCGCACAATCGCAAAGGAGGACTTCTGTGAAGTTGAGGAGCACCATTTGAAACATTAAAACTGTAATATCCCGGAGAATTACTCAATCCTAAGAAATGTGGAAAAGAAGATAATGCATTAGATTGACTGGCGTGCAATGTATTAAAACTAATACAACCAACCATAAACGGACATGAAAGTGGTCTACGTCTTATACACTCTAAGACAAATAAATAAATAAACAAACAAAAAGAGAGAGAGAACGC
Organism: Schistocerca piceifrons; assembly: GCF_021461385.2. Classification (NCBI taxonomy): domain Eukaryota; kingdom Metazoa; phylum Arthropoda; class Insecta; order Orthoptera; family Acrididae; genus Schistocerca; species Schistocerca piceifrons. Next base: position 672,396,939 of record NC_060139.1, read on the forward strand.
CTCACTAAGTAGAAATAATCAGAATGGGACGTAAATCATTAGATGTGATATACATGTACAGACGAATAAATGACTACAATTTCAAAAAAACTATATGATTTATTCAAGAGAAAGAGCTTCATAAACTGAGCACGTCAATAGGGCACTGGTCCACCTGTGGCCCTTATGCAAGCAGTTCTTTGGTTTGGCATTGATCGACGAGTTGTTGTACGTCCTCCTTAGTGATATCATGACAAATTTAGCCCCATTGGCACTTTAGATCGTCAAAATCCGTATTCATAATATTCCAGAGTTCTTAACTGGGCAGAGAACAGGGGACCTTGCTGGCCAAGGTAGTGTTTGGCTAGCACGAAGACGAGCAGTAGAAACTCTCACCGTGTGGGGACCGGCATTCTGTTGCTGAAATGTAGGCCCAGGATGGCTTGTCATTAAGGGCGACACATCGGGGTGCATAACATCGTCGAATGTGCTGTAAGGTTGTCGCCGATGATAATCATATGGGTCCTGCTCTGAAATGAAACGGCAACCCAGACCATCACACCTGGTTGTCATGCCATATTTAGGGCTACATTCAGGTTGCTAGTCCACCACTGTCCGGGGCGTCTCCAGTTACATCTTTGCTGGTCATTTTGGCTCGTCACTGAATAAGATTCAACTCCAGTCAACCGGGCCCCGGGGACCAGCAAAGACATGTTCGGTGACTCCCAGGGGAGCGGTGGGAAATCAACGTGACTGTGGCCCACTATACCATCCAAAATGTAGGAGTGATGGTATGGTGTACCATTCCATTTCATAGCAGGACTATTTTGGTTGTCAACCGCGGCACCCTTACAGCACAACGGTACGTCAACATTATTCTCCGATCCGTATTATTGCCCTTAATAGCATGCCATCCTGGGCTTACATTTCAGAAAATTAATGCCCTTTCGCTGAGAGAATTTCTACTGTTTCTCTTCGTGTTTACCAAACCCTAACTTGATTTTTAAGGCCGCCGGATCTCTCCCCAACTGAGAACGGTTGGAGCATTATGGGCAGGGACTCAAAACAACGCAAGGTCTAACGATGTAAGGCGCCAGTAGGAGAGAATTTGGTGCATATCCCTCAGGAGAACATCCAGCGATTCTGTTAATCAATATATAAGGGCCAGAGGTGGACAATCTCGTTATTGATGAGCTGTTTGACTGCTCAAGCTACGTGCTAGAAAAACATAATAATTAAATTAGATCTGACTGCAAAAGGATCACAGACAGTCGGCACCATAAGCCACCGTTAAATTCATTGCTTACGTAACCAAAATTTTCACAAAACTAATGATTCACTTTGAGTTACTTATAAAAATATCTCGTCCACCCCGGCGGACCGGCCAGATATTTAACTGAAGGATGGGCGCAGGGCTTATACACGGTGGTACTCGGAACAAACGAGTAGAAAGCTACCGTCAAGCAATTTCGAAAACGATCAGGCTGAAAAGCAGGCAGAAAACACGCTGCACACAATCACACACACACACACACACACATTGGCGCGCGCGCGCGCCCTTTCTTAGCCTGCCCGCCAAGGCGACAAACCCCATCTGTCCCACATAGCATACCATTTCTGCAAACAGCAAATATTTCCGCGGCAGACAAATTCAGCTCGTGGTTGAAATGGCTCTGAGCACTATGGGACTTAACTTCTGAGGTCATTAGTCCCGTAGAAATTAGAACTACTTAAACCTAACTAAGGACATCACACACATCCATGCCCGAGGCAGGATTCGAACCTGCAACCGTAGCCGTCGCGCGGTTCCAGACTGTAGCGCCTAGAACCGGTCGGCCACCCAAGTCGGCTCAACTCGTGATTCAGCGTTTTCAAGACCAGGCAAGGCTTACTAACTAAGCGACTATCTGTAACGTAACTGGCAACCAAAGTGAGACATTTACCGAATAAAAGAATTAAAGTTACACTTACTTACAAAACTCTGCCCTTCATCTTAAAAGAAAGTCTAAAACCAAGACTGGGCGAAGAGCACAGTAATTAACATACTTCATCAAATTAACATTGCACCATCACACGTAACTTAATGCTTCCAGTTACGCTATGAGAAGATGTCCAGCCTGAGATGGCGGACCCGCCACCGTTTCTCACGCAAACGCGTCGACTAATCATCGCTGTACACCCGGCGCGCGGCAAAACGTTAGGACGGCGGGGCCCAGGCACAGCGGATAGAGACTGAAGACTGCCTTCAAAACATGTTGGCTCGTTGAATTCTGACCAGCGAGAGAGAGCTCGGCCACGCGCCAAACCGGAAAACCAAAGGCCGAACAGTCAGAGATACACGACCAGACGAGAGTCGATGTCAGCGACGCAAATGGAGGATAACTAGTGTCAGTCGCCACGGCTCAGTTGACTTGCTCAATTTGTGAAACTCTTTCTCTGGAACAAATCACTAAATTTTCTGAAACTGTCTTTTGTTTGTCTAGACAGGCACATCAATTTTTTTTTTCTTTAGAGTGTAAATGTCGTTCAAAGGGCAGTGTCTGTTAACGAAGCGAACCACATTAAGAAATATTCTAAATAATGTGGTTATAGACTGCTACAACCAAGAAGTCTGAAGGCACCAACAAATATTGGTTCGCTCAACCATACAATATGCTGATATGAGGCAAAATTTAATTTCAGAATCCTTGCGCCAGGCAGCCTCAGGTCTCGACTAAAAGCGTGCTTGCTGATATTGCTCCACACGTTTTCCTTGTTTGTGTAAGAGCGTCTTCGTACATTCCATGCGGTTACGCATAGTAAGCAATGGAATGTACGAAGACGCTCTTACATAAACAAGGAAAACGTGTGGAGCAATATCAGCAAGCACACTTTTAGTCGTGACGTAATGCTGCCTGCGGATTCTGAAATTATATTTTACCTCACATTGGCATATGTGTAACAGCAATTACGGAAATCACTTTTGAGACAGCAACACTTTCTGGCCTTCGGAAACTTTTAAGGGGGGATGTATACCAAGTTGCAATAATTATAAAGTCCAAAATTTTAGGGCAATGTAACTAAATTTGGCACAGTTGTTAAGCAATGTTACATCAAAACACACGCACACGGTTTCATGTTTATTACGTTTTTAATCACAAACACCTGAAATACTTTCAACCAGTTGAGTACAAATGTTCCTTTCTTGAAACATTTGTCCGAACGATGTTAATGTATTTCTGCACAAAGTTTGATGTACTATTATTACAAAACTCTCTGGAACAGATCTTATTTCACTGGTTTTCTACAGCTTTCCCAATTTCTCTCAAATAAAAAGAAAAATTTGCCAAATCTTAAGGATTTTGTCTTACACAAATGCCTTACCCTTGTGATAATGAAAACTTATTCCACAGAATTTTTCACCATGATACTGATTAATTGCATGCCAAATTTAAGTGCTATAACGTCAGTGATTTTTGCCAAAATGTAAGTTATGGAAATCTGAATCGAAGGCCTTACCTTACCTCGATGGACTAGTGCAAACCATATGGATTCTTCTCTTCATCCTAAAGGAGTGTTTTCTTTGCATGTCCTCTTAGAGTAACCTGATTTTCAAACTGAGTAACAATAATGCCAGTTGCACTGGTTCTCCTGTTACCGATTTCCTTCAATATCGGCAGTGTGAAAGCTCCTGGATCAAATCCTAGCCTATGTAAAGCCCACAGGCTGACAAGATTAGCATAGTTAAAAACTAAGCACGCATCATTCGTTGCAACATTTTTAGCAACAAATGTTGTCTTGGGGCATGGTTTTCATTAGGATTTTGGGTTTTTCCACGCACCCATTTTTGTGAAAGTTCTGGATATGCCAAACACCGATATATTTATCACATTGTGACTGTATAAAACTGGAAGAAAACACCGTAGGAACAAATAATATGAGGAAATACAGAGCAACAAAGCAAGCTTCCGTTAATTATTATTCTTATCACACCTAGGAGTGAAATTGGAACGTAATATTTACGGACTTATATTTCAATACCCTGCAGTAAATGAAGATCCAATAAAACGTTTTTTAGAATTTTGGTCACTTTTGTGTACGTGCCCCCTAATTTGTCTATTGGTCTTGAGTACCAATAGTGCGAGAGACAATTTATAGAAGCTGTTTGCAGCTGACTAGTAATTGGATACATCAATTAAAAAATGGGACATGTGGTTTAGGTATATTTGGAAACCAAAACTGAAATAGTTTTTATTCTCCTCTGAGACCGGAAATGTTTCAAATGGCTGAGCACTACGGGACTTAATTGCTGTCGTCATCAGCACTTAGAACTACATAAACCTAACTAACCTAAGGACATCACACACATCCATGCCCGAGGCAGGTTTCGAACCTGCGACCGTAGCGGTCGCGCGGTTCCAAACTGAAGCGCCTAGAACCGCTCGGCCGGAAATGTTCCACACCAGGTCCATCGGAGGACTGAGAATTTGACAAAGCAAGTTGACACCCGCCATCCTACTTCGTATGCACGCCTATTTCATGTATTACAGTCTATATATAACTTTCACTAGCTTCCTTTTCAAAATTCCGATGTTAAAATTCGTAACGTTAAGCACATAGTATGCATATCAGAATGGTAGAAACAAATCCCTCCCCACCCACATTCACAAATTTTTATTGTCCAGATAATTCAGTTTGTTGCCCTGACTGCAATGAATTAATTAGTTTCGTCAGTTAACATCGCACTAAAAATTATTACAGTGACAAAGTTTCGTACATCTACTGTTGTGGTCCTCAGTCCGTAGACTGGTTTTATGCTGTTCTACCTTGTGCGAATCTCTTCGTCTTCGAATAACTGCTGCAATATACATCTTTCTGAATATGCGTACTGTATTCGTCTCTTGGTCCTACCTCTACGATTACCACCCACGCTGCCTTCCAACACTAAGTAGGTGATCCCTTCATGTCTCAGGATGTGTCCTATCAACCGATCCCGTCTTTTGGTCCAGTTATGCCTCAGATTCCTTGTCTCCCCAGTTCCATTCCGAAACTCCCCCTCATTCGTACACCTAGCTATTGGGAAAATCTTATGAGCTAGCAGGTAAATTAGAAGGGAAGTCCACTTCCAAATCAAAGATTTACTTTTACTCTTTTCAGTAAATTATTTACATTAATCCAAACAGAATTAGTTTAAAAATATTGTTAATTAAAGTTCTCACCTGCTCCAAAATTTCAGTGCCAATTATAGCTAAACTATACCATTGATCACCTGATTTTTCTAAATCCAGTGACACCCATATTGATGAGACTGAAACCCTAGTTAAAAATTACTAAAATTTCAATAAATAAATTTTAACATACAAGACGGATCTCATGGTCGTAAACCCTGGATTCCCATTGCGAAGGCATGAATTAGTACTGCATATTTTAATATATACTCTTCATGCGAAATAATGGTTCAAATGGCTCTGAGCACTATGGGACTTCTCAGGTCATCAGTCCCCTAGAACTTAGAACTACTTAAACCTAACTAACCTAAGGACATCACACACATCGATGCCCGAGGCAGGATTCGAACCTGCGACCGTATCGGTCACGCGGTTCCAGACTGTAGCGCCTAGAACCGCTTGGCCACCCCGGCCGGCACGAAATAATGTTCAAACCAAATAAAACAACAAAATCAATGACCGATAAAGTATGAACTCTGTGACGTATAGAATCAGTAAATTATTTTTAATCAACGATGTTAATTAATATCAAGGGGCGAGTCGTTATAAGGACGGACCTCACGCCATTTTTAGTCAGCCTACGCTCTCGCTATTCTGCTCTTAGTCTTCATGTGATATTACTTCGAGTTAGCTAGTCTGTATTCCAGAAAAGCCTTGGGAACCGTTGGTGTAACCTCTACTTTCATGCTGAAGAATCATTGTTTATAGTTATGAGCAAAACACTTCAAAAAACGTGGGTCGGATCATTTGATTATGTTTATGACTGTCGGAACGGTTCTGTGACTTTTTCTCTACTTAATAGCATGTGAAGCAACTTTGGATCAGTTCATCTGTACTGTGCGCTCTTTTACGTTTTGACGAGATAAGAACAATTAAGTTCCGCATATGCCCGCACTAACTACCTGTTTGTACACATCGGAGGCTGTAAGAGACCTACTCAAAATCGGTAGATTTTTAAAGACGTGATTAAACATTCACATTTTGAACTTAAAAAGAAGATTTCGGCTATTCATTTCAAGGATAAGTCCTACAACAGCTCTTTCAGGTGGTGATCTTGCGAAATTGTGCAGCTGCCGAAGCTTATCAAATGACTGGTAGAACTTGTTTACGTGACAAGTGCTTAGACGTTTTCTAATTACCACTAGAAAATAATCTGTTATGAAACATCCTGGCAGATAAAAGCTTTATGCAAGCTTATTCTCGAACTTGTGGCCTTTTCCTATAGAGGAAAGGAATTCGTTAGTATTACGACAGCGTTAAATGACACCCTTTCTTTACAACACGGTAGCTATAAGTATAAATCCCAGTCTGTGATTACCTGAAGTGGTGACTGACGCTTACGACCGAAGAAAAAGTTAAATAATTTCTTACTTGTGTAGCTCCGAATGGGAGAGCAATTTTATTATTAGAATTTAATATCTGCAGCGTCGCCTTTTCGGGTAATAGCCGTTGAGAGATGGAGTCTGCAGACTTCTTAAGGTCCAAACTTTTCCGATAGCTCGACGATATTCTCATCTTGATTGAGGGAAGAGAAAGAGCATGGAGCACAGAAAGGAGGTAGATGGATGAGATTTGATTATAATGATTTAGACGGCCTCTAAAAGTTTATTATTCTCTTCCTTTGTTCTACCGACTTCGTATTCAGGTCAACTAGATTTAATGTTAGCAAACTCTCCCATCGTAGTGCCTTCGACCCAGATCTAGATGATTTATGATGAAGCCCACGCAGCTCTGAAATGTGGCTGCCGCGTAATTCAGTTTACATCGAGCCATTTCTCACGCGCTGTTAGCAAACGCTAAGTGAGATTACACTGCTCTTAATGTCTTACATGAAGCATTACGGATGAGCACTCAAACCAGTTGCTCGTTCAGTCAAAACTTCCAGTGGCAACTGGCTGCACAAAGCCAAAACTAACTAAAAAAATATTACAGGCACAATCGTATTTCTGGTGCCAACAATCTGACAATTATTTACACTGCTTTAAGTTCTGATTGTTAAGCCAAATATCCGTTTTCGTATAGGTAACCGTTATTAGGTTTCACCGTTCTTCTTCAGTACGTTTCTTTACATGTGTCCGTGATCTGTGGATAATAATCACTTTCTTTTCCACACACTTGCGCTCGTACTACCTATATAGTCACAATAATTGTGACTGGAATGAGTTCTTTGGTTTTTTATCTACTACCTGCTTCTCGTACTACTTATATAGTCACAATAATTGTGACTGGAATGAGTTCTTTGGTTTTCGATGTACTACTTCCTTATTGTGGAAGGCACAGCGCATCTTTGGTTCAAAAATGGTCCAAATGGCCCTGAGCACTATGGGACTACTGAGGTCATCAGTCCCCTAGAACGTAGAACTACTTAAACCTAACTAACCTAAGGACATCACACACATCCATGCCGGAGGCAGGATTCGAGCCTGCGACCATAGCGGTCTCGCGGTTCCAGACTGTAGCGCCTAGAACCGCACGGCCACTCCGGCCGGCAACATATTTGGTATTTTAAACTTGGCAATGTACGTACAGCTAAACGAAATGACAAACGAAACTTGTAAAATACTGAGGAAAAATGCTCCTGTCGCAGCACAAAGAAGGCGAACTTGTTCCTCTTTAAAAGACTCCGACAAAAAAAGTCGGCCAACAGCTGCCTCAATCAGCATTCCACCTTAATAACAAAAATTTTGGCATGCGAACACATTCGCGCTATTTTAACACAGAACACACACACACACACACACACACACACACACAGACACACACACACACACACACACACACATATATATATATATATATATATATATATATATATATATATATATATATATTCGTCTCGACTTTCTCCCATTGATTTAAGATTTAAGCACGTGAAGCCCACAATCACTGCCAACTTTCTTTCCTACTGCCACTCTCTCCACCATACCTTGGCAACGCAAATCTCTGGGAGGGCGGGTGTCCAACTTACTTTTCCCCCTATGGCCACGTGTTTAAAATTTCGGTCCAAAATGCGCGCTACCCTACACCTACATGTTAAATTTCTCTGAACAAGAGGGATCCAGACACACCAGGACTATGACTGTATAGTCTCCACTCATCTCTATTTTACATTTCTCTCTCTTTTATTCTCACTCCTTCCATCTCCACCCATCTCTATTTCTCTTTTACTGCTATCAGCTCCTCACTGACTATCACTATCTCCTTTCCCTTTGGCTTCAACTGTTATTGCCTTCTCCATCTGTCTTTCCTACTCACTGCCACTTTCCCTCTCCCATCCTCACTGCCTCTTCTTTCTTTGTCTCCCAGTGACAATGTATGCTTTCTCTTCCACGCCACTGTCACTCTTCTACTCTCTTTCAGCACAGGAAAGCGCATATCTGTTCGCATGCCAACATATTTGTTGAGGAAAGTGGAATGGGGGTTTTGACTGCCGGTTCCTCACTTTTCTGAGAGAATCCTTCAAAGAGGAACGTTTTGCTTTTTCTCGTGCTTCGGTAGGAGCATTTTTCTGCTAGTTACGCACTTCTTCCTGCTACACCAGAGTGTACTGCTTATATGCAACTAATTCTATAGGTCAGTGTAGTTCTGACGGTTAATTTATATACGTCCACAAATATACACACTTTGCCCCATACGAACAACAAATAACTACGCAAAATATAAGGTTAACACAAAATCATTAGTTTGACGTTATTTCCGGATAGCTTGCACGTCAATCGCAATTCATCGAAAATGTCCGGCTTGTGATTTGTATCTTAAATCAGTAGAAACGTTGTTAGAAATATTTTACAGAATTTACAATCTGTCCAGATTTATAAAATTTTTGGCGGTCAGTTTTAGTTGTTTTCAGGCACGTTAAGACCCTGTTTAGCAAATTTTTTGTCACTGCAGTAGCACTTGGGACATATTCATGTAGGTGTGAAGCGCCTATGAAACAAAGACAGCGCGTCATAAAGTTTTCATGGAGAAAAAAATGCTATTTTTTGAGTCATCAGTCTTCTGACTAATTTAACGCGTCCCACCACGAACTCCGCTCCTGTGTCAACCTTTTCATCTCAGAGTATCACTTACAACTTACGTCCTCAATTTTTTCTGTATGTATTGCAATCTTCCTCTTCCTCTGCAGTTTTTACCATCTACAGCTCCCTATACTGCCATGGAAGTCATTCACTGTTGTCTTAACAGATGTCCTATCATCCTGTCCCTTCATCTTGTGAGTGTTTTTCGCTTATTCCTTTACTTACCGATTCTGCGGAGAACCTTCTCATTCCCTACCTTAGCAGTCCACCTAATTTTCAACATTCTTCTGTAGCACCTCATCTCAAATGCTTCGATTATCTTCTGTTCATTTTTTTCCCACAAGCCATGTATCACTGTTACAATGCTGTGCTCCAAACGTACATTCTCAGAAATTTCTTTCTGAAAGTAAGACCTATGTCACTTCTCTTGGCCAGGAATACCCTTTCTGCCTGTGCTAGTCTACTTTTGATGTCCTTCTCCGTACGTCTGTTGCTGGTTATTTTGCTGCCTAGATAGCAGAATTCCTTATTTTCATGTCCTTCGTGACCACAAATCTGATAACTTCATTGGTATTCTTATTTCTGCTACTTCCCATTACTTTGATCCTTCTTCGATTTACTCTCGTTCCATATTCTGTAGGAATTAGCCTGTTCATTTCATTCAACATATACTGTAATTAATCTTCACTTTCATTGAGGTTCTTATAATTGATATCACTTCACTTTGAATTTTGATCCCTCTCTTGAAGCTTTCTTTTAGTTCCGTCATTGCTTCTTCAATGTTTAGATTGAACAGCAGGTGCGAAAGACCGCCTCTCTTTCAGCCTTTTTAATCCAAGCACTTCGTTCTTGATCTTCCGGTTTTATTTTTGATCCTTGTACATATTGTATATTAACCATCCTTCCCCATAGCTTACCAGTATTTTCGTCAGAATTTAGACTGTCGTTCACCTTTTTACATTGTCGAACTCTTTTTTCCACGTGGCCAAATCCAATGAACGTGTCGATTTTTATTCGTTCTTCTTCCCAACAATACAGTGTAATGTCAGAAATGCCTCTCTGGTGCCTTTACTTTTCCTACAGCCGGACTGATCGTCATCTAAAGATCCTGAAGTTTCTTTTCCATTGTTCACTACGCCAGTTAAAATTACTTTTACACCTTAGAACGTATACAGTATTACGTGCGTAGTTTACGTACGTACGTACGGTAAATTTGAAGTTCTGGATCTCTGTAATGGATGATGGTGACGAAAAATGTTTCAAGGTTCCCCGAGAACATCATCTTAAAAATATACAGTAACCATTTCAACGATTTGCCATGAATAGGAATGGTATACGTACCCCAAACAAATCATGTTTTCTTTGGCTCTATCTTGGAAAGGGGCGCAGATTTTCGAAATTAGGAAAATTTAATTCCTCGATGAATGTTTAAAAGTGCTCAGTTAAAATTTGAGCTACATGTTACTATTTGTTACTCAGATGATTGCGCCCTACGGTACAAAAACGGCTAAAACCCGGTTTTTGCGTTTTTCTGCATAAGCACGGTAACTTTGAACGCCTGGATATCGGTGACATGTAATGATGTAAAAAAAAATCGAAATTTTCAAGAATATCATCTTATGAACATATGCCATGAACAGAAATTACAGAAGTGGGCGTCCACACAACTGGTAATCTTGTACCTGAAAGACAAGGTTTTTCGGGATTTTCTCAGGAGCCACCCATGAGTAAGTGGTGCTTTTGTAAAGTCCACATTAAACTACATCTAATGCAATTGAACCAACCGGAGTGCTCAATTTGCCTAGGCTGGAGGAAGTGTGCAACTTCTAAAATTAGCTACAGTATGCCCGTTCTTCCGATAGGCATACAAATGTCACTTTGCCAAGGGCTATATAAAAATATTGACTCCTTATCTGTGTTATCAATAGAACTCGAGCTATTAAGCTGATTTTGCGATAATTCTAGCACTTGTCGGCTCTTGCAGTCTTCGGAATTGTGTGGATGATATTTCTCGGAAGTCAGATGGTATAACGCCAGGCTCACGCCCTATACACAACAACTTGAAGAGTCGCTATGTTCCCCAAATGATTTTAGAAATTCTAATGAAGTGATAGCTTTCTCTTCTTCCTTATTCAATCTTAAATCGTCCGTAGATTTTTTAAATTCTAATTCTAATACTGGATCCCCCATGTCTTCTATATTGATCTCTGTTTCTCCTTCTGTCACGTTGTTAGACCGGTCCTCCCCCTCATACAAGCCTTTCGTGTATTCTCTCCATATATCCCCTCTCTCCTCTGCACTTACCAGTGGAATTCCCATTGTGATCTTAACGTTACTACCCTTGTCTTTAATTTCACCGAAGGCCATTATGACTTTTCTATATGCTGAGTCAGCCCTTGCGCCAATCATTTCTTTTTCGATTTCTTCACCTTTTTATCATGCAGCCATTAACTGAAGTATCTATTCTGTTACTTGTGGTTTCCTTGCAGTTACCTTCGTTGAAACTACGTTTATCTTTCCAACTTCTTTAATGCGCTTTTCAGAGATTTCCATTCCTCTTAAACTGAACCGCCTGCTGAGCTATTCCTTATCGCAGTGAATACGAGGCGTATTCGGAAAGTAAGGTCCGATTTGGCGCGAAATGGAAACCACTGTGTACTTCCGTATCCGACTTCTTTAGTAATGATTTTTCCTGACTGGACTCTTAAACCTCAGCCTACTCTTCATCGCTACTACGTTGTGATCTGACTCTATACCTGCTCCTGGGTACGCATTAGAATCCAGTACCTGATTTCGGGGTCTCTTCCTGACAATTATGTAATCTTTTCCAAGTATACCTCTTCCCCTTCTGAGTCTTGTACAGAGTATTCGCTATTACTGATTGATATTTATTGCAGAAGTAAGTTGATCTTTCTCCTCTCTCATTTCTAGTACCAAGCTAAAATATAATATTCTCCTATAACCTTTTCTTCTACGTATTCCCCTACAACAGCATTCCAAACCCCCATGACAACTGCATACTCGTCTCGTTATATACTTTGTCTGTCTCTTGATCTTGCGACCTCGGCATGTATACCTGAACAAACGTTGTCGGTGTTGCTTTGTTATCCATTCTGATGAGAACAACTTTTTCACTGAACAGTTACGGTAACTCATTCTCCGCACTATCTTCCTACTCATAACGAATCCTACTCGCATTATATCATCTTCCTCTGCTGTTGGCATTACCCTATACTTATTTGATCAGAAAGCCTTGTCTTCTCTCTGTTTCACTTGACTGATACCCACTATATCTAGGTTGAGCCTTAGTATTTCCTGTTTCAGATTTTCTACTTTCCGTACCACATTCAAACTTGTGACATTCCACGCCCCGACTCGTAGAACGTTATACTTTCGTTGGTTATCCAGTCTTTTTCTCATGGTCACCTCCCTCTTTGCAGTCCCCTTCCGGAGATGTTAGTCCGGAATCTTTTGTCAGTGGACGCATCATCATGCTATTTTTTCTATTACAGGCCACATGTCCAGTGGATACACATTATGCGTCTCTAATGCTGTTGTTTTCATTGTCTTCTGCATGCTCATGACGTTGATCAATTGCTGATTATGATCATAGTTGATACCCTTTAGTAGTAGTTTCCTGCACCAGGTGCAAGATATCGCTCTAAACCTCTATCTTCCCCTCCGGCCTGTTTGGAAATGCCGTTGACTGAACGAGGGTAACTTCTTAAGGCGAAAGTCTTCGTCAGCCATTGCTGTTGATTTTTATTCAACATTTAAGCATTGGCGGGCTTCTAACTCGGGACCGAGGATGGTAGATCTTAATGTGACTAATAACACGCAATTAAATATGTGTTTGATACGACGATTAGCTGCTGTTTATCTAACAGTTAGTGGTTTCTCCATTCTTGTTGTGGTAGACTTCACAAAACGGACAAAGGCTGTTGCAACCGAGAAATACAGCATCCAGCCAAGCACTAAAAACGATGAACCAACTGCTCAGTGTGGACAACCGAAAGATCCATTGTTGAAATTATTCCGAAAATGAAATCCTCGGACAGTGTCCACTGCACTCAATGAGGCTGAAGTTGTGTCGGAAAAGTAGAAGAAGAAATGTCAGGAAAACAGTATGCTATGGTATCAAGGCAAGGAATTTCCTAAAAGCAAGCGGCCGGCCGGAGTGGCCGTGCGGTTCTAGGCGCTACACTCTGGAACCGAGCGACCGCTACGATCGCAGGTTCGAATCCTGCCTCGGGCATGGATGTGTGTGATGTCCTTAGGTTAGTTAGGTTTAATTAGTTCTAAGTTCTAGGCGACTGATGACCTCAGAAGTTAAGTCGCATAGTGCTCAGAGCCATTTGAACCATCTGAACCTAAAAGCAAGCGGCCTTGGTGAAGGAAGTTTTCGAAACTCAAGCTGCATTTGTGAAGGCAGCCTCCGACATCCAAACTGCACTGGAAGGAATTTTGCGTTTCGCAAACCAGTACAGCAAAAGAAACCTCTGACAAGATTAACAAAGGACTGCAGCCGGGCACGTTGAGGCTGCTACAGTGCCTGTTTGATATTGTAAAATTCCGGTGGCAATTCTGAGACTACCACCACAACACATTTTTCCTTAACAAATGATTCTGAATATTATAATTAGTCTGGCAGGAATCTTTGGTAGAAATATGCAAGACCAATGAAACCTTTCTATTTCTTCATCATACAAGGAGCAGGAAAATTAGCTACTGCTCTAAGTTTTGCACTGTCCGGTAACATAATGTTAGATGAGACTAGATGACAAGGGAACTTAATGTTTTTTGTTTCTGAACACGTGTGTTTTCACGTTGGCAGTAACTCGGCCTGCAAAATTATTTTTAAAATTCTTTTGTATCAGATCGATATGATTTGACCACGTTTGCGTTGCCATCAGCAAATTATCCACAATTAGTGGAAGGGGCAGGGGAGCGGGGGCTGTGTTGTGGGGACTGGGCTGTTGTTCAGATTAGAGGATCTCGGGATATTGCAGAAAGGGCGTCAAGATGTACGGTAAACACAGAACACCTGGAAAAAATGGGTATTGTAGTTTTAAATGTAGTAGCTGTGTTAGGAAAGAACCAGAGCTCCAAGTGTTAATGGAAAGCACATAACCTCGAAAGTTATAGGTGGTGGTAGCTGTTTAAAGCTGAAAACGAGTCCCGTCGAAAGTTTTACAAAGGACCTAACGGTCTTCAGAAAGGATAAATTAAATACAGTTGGTGGTGGGTGTTTATTTCTGTCAGCATCAGTTTATGTAGTACTGAACTTAAAGTGTGGGTCGAGATTACACTTGACAACAGAAGTAAATAAATAACTTGCTCCCCCCCCCTGTCGCCTCGACCCCCCCCCCCCCCCACACTCACACAGATGTTACGGTGGCTGAACTGTTCAAATAACACTCAAGTCCCCTTTCAAACAGGCACCCAAATCATACAATTATAGCTGGTGGTCATTTCCATCTACCTTAGAGATATCAGCGTAAATGGATGTTTAAAGTTGATGATAGCCGTAAAACGTCGTCCGCGATCGTACTGAATGCTTTCTTGGACAATTGTTTTGAACAATGGGCTCTTAATTCTCACCTGAAGACCTATAGCCACTTGTTCATCTTCGCTAGTGTGAAACACATCTTATTTAGTGAACAAGTGCTCATTACTCTTAAGGTATGAATTTTACAGACCATGTTAACTAGACATCTTTTCTTTTTTTGGTCCATACTACGACTTCTGAAAGTTGCATGCCCTAAATTCTTAGGAACAACAGTACCCATACATGTAAGAGTATTCCACTGTCAGAGATATCAGAATGATTTTCGCTTGTACCTTCCGACCTGTTTGTTTCCGAACCAGGGACACTTATCTCAAATTGGTACATTTATCCTTCACCATCATTCTTCAATGTTTCTTACATCAGCATGGTATAACCCCGTATATACATGTACTTATAGCTGGTGGCGCCTGTAACTTTCCCGCTGCGTTCGTCGTTGGATGACTTTTATGGACATGGGTTCCTTTATAAAACTTCATCTAATAAGTTCCTTCTACAACCCCTGGAGGTGTGTGACATGAATTGTGAAACAATTAATAAGAGATGCTACTGATCCTCCACGGTACACAAAACAGGTCAAAGCACTGCTGCGTATTTTAATGTGAGGTAGTTGGTAACAGTTTCCACAGCGAAACTCTGTCTCGATATCTGGCAGAAAAGAAAAAGATATTCTAGTTGTATGTGAATTACACCAGTGGCCAAACACACCACTGAACGACAGAAATTGTAATGTTACTGACGACAACCTCACACAATCAGAGATATTAAACGAGGTTTCCCAAAAATTCCTTCGGCAAAGAAGACGAAGTAAATATTACCATATTCGAATTAAGAACAGTAGCCGGCATGAGAAACTTAGAGGTAAATACACTCGGTGTAACGAATTAGCTTAAATCACTTAATAAAGGCAAGGCATGCATTTCAGGTGGTATTCGAGTTATTTTCCTTTGAGAATATTCTGACACAACAGCTCCATACTAAGCAGTCATATACAACCGCTCGCTAGATGGAAGTTCCACACCTAAAGAATGGTAAGTAGCATAAGTCACACCCATACACAAGAAAGGAGAAAGGAGTAATCTGCTTAATTACAGATCCATGTTACTAACGTCGATCTACGGTATGATTTTGGAGCCTATACTACGTTTGAATTTTATGAATGATCTCGAAGAAAACGATTTACTGACCAATAGGTAACATGGATTCAGAAAATATCGTTATTGTGAAACGCAAGATGCTCCTCGTTCAAATGAAGTAATGAATGCTATCAACAGGAGAGCTCAAATTGATTCAGTGTTTTTTGATTTCCAGAAGGTTTACGAGACCACCCCACACAAATGACTCCTAATCAAATTGTGTGCCTACACAGTATCGTCTCAGTTGTTTGACTAGATTCGTGAATTCCTGTTACAAATGCTACAGTAATATGCGGAAAGACATTGAGTAAAACAGAATTGATATTCGGTGTTACCCAAAAAAGTGTTATAAGCCCCCTGCTTTTCCTTATCTACAGACATGAAATTTTTTTGGAGAGAAGCTGAGCATCCCTCTTAAAATGTTTGCAGATGATGCTGTCATTTGCCATCTAGTTAGGTCATTAGAAGATCAACGCCCATTTCGAAATGTGTTAGATATGAGATCTGTATGGTGCGGAAAGTGGCAATCGATCTAAACAAGGGAAAGTACATGCTTACTAAAGGAAATTATTTAGATTTTGCTTACATGACAAATCACGCAAATCTAATGTTATGAATTCAACTAAATATATAGGGATTATGACAATGAATAACTTAAACTGGAATGATCACGCAGTTAACGTTGTGGGGAAAGCGAGCCAAAGACTGTGTTTTTTGGACAGAACACTTAGAAGATGCTAAAGGTCAACTAAAGGGACTGCCTACAGTACGCGTGTCTGCTTCTGTCCTCTTATAGAGCATTGTCGTGCAGTATGGGATCTGCATCAGATAGGTTTGATGGAGGATATCGAAAGAGCTTAAAGAAGAGACGCTTATTTTGTATTTTTTCGATATAGGAAGACAGAGTGCTACAGATAAGATATGTGTATTGGGATGACAATCGTTACAAAAGGGCTTTTTCCGATGTAGCAGAATCTTTTCATGAAATCTGGATCACCAACTTTCCCCTCTGAGCGTGAAAATATTTTGTATGCGCCCACCTGCACAGGGAGAAATGATAACTGTAATAAAAAAAGAGAAATCAGAACTTGCGCAGAAGGCTTTAAGTGTTCACATCTCCCACTTCCTTTTGAGAGTGGAAGGGTACAGAAATATCTGTGCTGGCACTTATTCCTGAACTGCAAAGCAGTTCACATGTAGATCCAAGAACAGAGGCAAGTGCTGCTGTGATTGCAACTCCACTCTCATGAAGCCCAGAAGGCAACACATCAAATGAGTAACTCCTCCAAGCAAGTGTAAAAACTGTGTATTTGCCCAGGTCCGGGGTTATTTGCCAACATGAAGAAAAACGCTCAGTACTTACCATGTAAGTATCAGTTCTCTTATGTTCTCACATCTCATTTGGGCAGCCACAATGATCTGACTGATAGCTCTTGCATCTACAATGAAATGGACGTTTCCACTGGGTTTCAATGATGCAAGAAATGGACTACAGAAAGGGCTATCTGATGTTCTATGACATCCCAATCAAGTATCTTTCTAATCTGTCAATAGCAATACGAAATGTGGCAGAAAGTTTTACGTCACATGACATTTAGATGGTACTGATAAACTCGTATTTCTCTAGGCATCTCATGCACATCTGCGTGATAGTTCATGTAGTACATCTAATAACTCAGAACGTGAGCTTCTGGCTAGAGGGTTGACTCTGCACCCATCAACTCTATGCACTCCTTTTCGTAAGGAACGACATTAACTTCAGACTACAGTCTGTTTGTTTTGTGTGTCTCATTAGCTATCCGCTTTACTTTGATACCTTGGCTATTTTTCCCATGGACATCACTGTTTTCAGTGAATCCACTGAAACAATACCACTGTTTAGTATACAATAACATTTTCTTATAAAAATGTTGACTTTTTGTCGTTTCCTGTAATGAATTCAATGATGATAATGCAGTCCACCATGAGACTGTCGGTAACTGAGCACCCTATCGCACCACAACTAGGACTGCAGTTTCACATTTTTTTATCCGGTGACAACGGCACCAAAGATTCAACAATTATTAACAGGTTAAGTTGGAACTCCTACTTATTCACAAATTCCCTTCAATAAATCTGGTGACACAACATTTACAGCTGAAACTATGTTTACTATGAACATGACAGGTAGGGTCGCTGTCCCTTGTTGAACATGAACTGCGTGACAGTCAAGCAGTCGATGCTGCAATTGTCAATATTAGTTCACAGTTCCTGCAAAATATCTGTACTGTCTCTGTATGTCAATATGTTTATCTTTCTAACATCCCCTACCCGATTCCACAACCAACATTTCTGGTCTAGAAGTGGTCATGTCTAGTTTTCCTGTCTGTTACTCATCGAATCAAAATGGTTCAAATGGCTCTGAGCACTATGGGACTTAACATCTGAGGTCATTAGTCACCTAGAACTTAGAACTACTTAAACCTAACTAACATAAGGACATCACACACATCCATGCCAGAGACAGGATTCGAACCTGTGACCGTAGCGGTCTCGCGGTTCCAGGCTGACGCGCCTAGAACCGCTCGGCCACACCGGCCGGCACTCATCGAATGATTGTTATTGCCACCAAGTTTTGATTTCCCCAGCCGCGGTGATTGTGCCTTTCTGGCTTGCTGTTGCCGAAGCAGTTATTATTGTTATTTGGTGGCGTATGACCTCAGTTACATTAGTGGTCTTCTCTTTTGTTTTTGTTTCAAGTGTTGTCGTAGTTGTTATTACAGCTACTACCTCTTCGTTCACATTTAAGATTCAGTTGATGATTGTAGTAGCCACCATGTTAATTAACGAGTGTGTTGTATCCCAAACCACTGCTAGTACCCAAAACACTCAGATGATTCGTTGCTTGGCCTGTCATAGTGTTGGTATCTTCATGTATTAGATCCATGAATTAGCGGACCGAAATAAAGACCTCCAAGCTCTATTCTGATACATGGTTTAAATTTATTGTGCTCATCAAAAGACAACTTCGCTTTGTTATAATGGATTATTGCTGTTTTGCGTCTATTTGTTGTACTTCCCGAAGTAACATCTCAAGCTTCCTTGCTACAAGTTGAAGGGTTCTGGATTGAAAACGTTTTTCCTGGGGTGCCCTTAACTGCCATTCGACCAATATTTGACCAAAATTAGGCCCTCAAATTATCACAGCTCCCACAATATTCCGCAACCTCTGTAGCTCAGAGTCTAGCATCTTTATGCATGTATCCACTAACAAAGCTTATCCTCTGAACCTCAACACACGGCGGAACGCTCAGATGAAAACTAGATGAATACTTCTCTTGTCAAGTGAAGCCTGAAATTGTCGTTGCTTTAATATGTTCTCTTCAACTAACGCAGCTCATAATGCTCAAGCTGCATTCGACCTAACAATGGTTCCGATGATCACGTTCTCTCAGGTTGGTGTGTAATTCATTGCGTGTCTTGCACCATCTCTCTAACTTTGGCATATTATTTGTTTAAACGATCATTTCGTTAGTTAATGGTATCATGGCCAGTGGTTTTTTCGTCACTTACAGCCTATTTTTCACAGCCTTTGGTGGACAGTCGTCCTTAGCTCAGGTAGAATTGACTGCGGCCTAAACTTTAGTGTCAATTTCTCTTGCAGTATATTCACCTGTCTCATAAGTTCAACTAACTAATTAGTTCTCTGTCTAGTACGTGAATAATGATGGCAAAACCAGTGGCTGTATTTGAATCTGACGTCGTTTATTCGCCTTAAAACATCCTACCAGTTTCGACACCACATGGTATCATCTTCAGGCCCCTGCAAATGGAAACATACATAATATGACAGAAAAGTATGAGAGCAAATACAACGTAAATCATAGTTTACGAATAGAAAGAGTTAAATCACA
This sequence comes from Schistocerca piceifrons, assembly GCF_021461385.2. Lineage (NCBI taxonomy): Eukaryota > Metazoa > Arthropoda > Insecta > Orthoptera > Acrididae > Schistocerca > Schistocerca piceifrons. The sequence goes on from NC_060139.1 coordinate 672,416,739, forward strand.
TTATAAAATAACAATAAAAATATGGTATTGTTATTTACACACAAAAATTGGCATCTAACTTATATTGGATAGACGTAATGGACTTGAGAGGAACCCACACATAGAAAGAGTTACACCAGCAAAGCGGTTGCAGTCACATATATACCTAACAGCCATCGTCAGTATGTAGCCACTGGGTTAAAAGTAGCGTTCATGATATATATCGACAAACTGTTGCCGAGAAACATCTCACGTGGCACATTCACTACTTACATGCAACAATAGGGTATAATGATTAACCTAGTAAGAGTCAATGAGTAAAATCAATAGCCACATACGTGCAACTACGCGTATTGGACCATAAAGTAAGAAACGCCCATATGAGAATCCAGCAGACTAAAACCAAGAACATGCAGTTATTAAACACAAGAACACGACAAAGAACTCCGAAGATTCCATAATAATGGGAACCCAGGTAGTAAATTACACAAACGTGACAAACGTCGGGTGCATCTTTATACGTTCCATACGAAACGCATAATTCATCTCTTACACCCCTGCACCATTAAACAACACTGTGTAGTGGTACAACAGTGTAATCAAACTGTGCGCCCAAAAGGCACTTCATGCAGAGAAATCAACAGCGAACCTACTCACAGTTACTAATGAATCGGACACGTCCATACATTAAAAACAAAATAAAAATAAAAATGACTCTTAGAGTCATTCTTTTATTGCATTACATCAAACGCAACAAAGCCACAACCAAAGACGGTCCAAACATACACGTAGTAATGAAAGCGCAAACAATCGACATGCACACGCCCCTTAAAACCTTAAGTGTTCTTTAAGTTTCCAGACCAACAGTTCCACACAACCATCCCCATATCACACACCGGAAAATTTGCGCTAATATCTCTAGGGTAGATTGAAGTGACCACCCCCATAATTACGTGAAAAGGGTACCTATTTGAAAGGGGTCTTAAATTTTCTTCCAACTGTTAAGCAACTGAAGCATCTGTGTATTTGGGGGTCGTGTAGAGAGGGGGAGGGTTGTAAAAGGAACGAATTATTAGTTTAATCCTACTGTCAAGTATAAACACTACCAACACTAATTTGCAGGAACTATGTACTTCAATTTGACTACAAGATAAACTGCTGCTGAAAGCAATAAACAACCACCACCAACTGTATTTAATTTATCCTTTCGGAAGACCTTTAGGTCCATTGTAAAAATTTCGATGGAACTCGTTTTCGGCTTTAACCAGCTTTCACCACCTATAACTTTGGAGGATCTGTGCTTTCCATTAGCATTTGGAGCTCTGGCTCTTTCCCAACACAGCTACTACAGTTTAAAACTACAATACCCATTTTTGCCAGGTGTCCTGTGTTTACCATACATCCTGAAGCCCTTTCTGTAATATCCCGAAATCCTTTAAGCTGAACAACAGCGCAGTACCCACAACACTGTCCCCGTTCTCCTCCCCATTCCAGTACCTGTGGATGGTTTGCTGATGGCAACACAAACATGGTCAGATCATACTGATGTGATACGAAAGAGTTTTAAAAAATCTTTGCAGGCCAAGTTACTGCCAGCCTGAAAAAAACGGTGGTCAGACTCAAAAAATTGAGTTCCTTGGTCTTCTAGTCTCTTCACACAATATGTTACCGGACGGTGCTAAACTTAGAGCAAAAGCTAATTTTCCTCCTACTTGTTTGAGGAAGAAATTGAAACGCCTCATTGGTTTTGCATATTTTTACAAAAGATTCGTGCCAGACTAATTATTGTCTTCAGAATCACTTGTAAATTTAAGGAAAAATGTGCAGTGGTGATCGTCTCAGAATTACTACCGGAATTTCACAATATCAAAAGGTACTTTAGCAGTCGGCACGAAAATAGATAGACCAAATTCATACCCACTCCATGACATCTTCAGAATCGAAGCTCTGTGGTTTGTCCATTTCATAGCTTTGTTTCCACACACCCACTAGCAGCGAAGAAGGTTACCGTCATATGTATGTTCAGTGTTCCCCTGCGATATCTTATGTTCACCTGTGGCTTGTGTTCCGTGGGAAGATTATTGGTATTTTCTCGTTAGTGTAATGGTGGAGCAAGAGCCTACAAGTAGCGCTACACCAGTCGGTGTGCATAAAGGGCAATAAGAAATTCTAAAACTGAATTTTTCGTATCGAACATACAGCAGGATTTTTAGCGATATGGCCAGTAGAGAAGTGGCCAGGAATCTTATAAATTTCGCTCACAGCAGCAGGTGCAAAACTGTGTGATATTTTCGAATCGACTGTATGCCGTAATAAAAGCGCAATAACTTCGGCAGAATCTCCAGGTATGACAACGTGTTTTGATTCTCCAAGAAAGGGTTACAAAATGACGTCGGAAAGAACTGTTCTTTGTTACTAAGAGTATACGTGATTGCTAGAAAGACACAGCGCGATCGCCGTGTAAAAATTAATTATTCTGGATCAGAGACGGCCGTTTTTCGTCTTCTCGCCCATCTGATTTTCAGTTCAGGCAGTTTAATGACGGACGAAAATTTTCAACGAAATGCAGAAACGTGGCAGCAATTAGAGGGAAATTATTGTGTACATTTAACTTATTACTTGTTGTGGACAACAGGTTTCAAGTATACTTAGATAAATCTTGTGTTTTACAAAACCATAGGACCAAATATATTTTGCTCGATATCAACGGAAAGTACCTAAAGCTTCTTTTGTACTGGCTACATCGGCAATTTGGGAGATAGATGCTATAACGAAGGATCTGTAACAGCTGAAAATAAAAAAAATCGGGAGCTATCGAAAATTATTGTTAATATGAAGGCAAGCCGCCGGAACAAAAATCCTTCCGGGGGCCTACAAGTACTCGCTCGCTGCTACACATGTAAAATCTCTCATGAATAAATTGCGTTGAAGGGCGACACAATACAATAGTGATGTCTCAGATGTTATCAAAATTAAGTTTGTATTTCTCTCAACAATTTTATAGCTGGAATTTTCTAGTTTTGTTTCTCATACTTAACTATAATTTTATGTGTTAACACACATGAGAACTTTCTCATAGAACTAGAACAGTCGTGTATAACGCTGTCAACTGCTCACGTATTGATTTCAGCACACATTAGTGTAAATGTAGATAGTCGCGTTTATACTTAACAATAATGGATGAAGCAGATATTTTAAAAAGACACTGGAAGCGAGTAGTGCACCGAGACCATTCATGTTTCCAGTCTGCGTCTGATATAATTCACAAGGACAGCGCTTCTACTCGGTTTCATTTCAAAATAATGCCTCATATTTTCTCTACTTTCAACTGCTTTGTTAGTTACATAACAGATATTTTTCTGAGTAATATTGTGGATAATAGATGAAATCACCTTGCTTGGAAGTTCGCGAAATCCAATAAACTACATGAGCGGACTGAACAGCCTATAAAAGTTTCCTCCTTTTCTGAGGGTTACAGACATCATTGCACTTCGGCTATCATTGCATGATCTGTAAGTATTTTTATGTACTGCATTTTGCACGGTTAATCATTTTCGGCGTTGCAGGCCATTCACAGGTGCTATAAGTGACAAAATATCTACAACATGCAGTAAATGACCCCTCCATTTAGCTGTGGCACTGGCCGTACAACGAGAGGGACTGAGAAACAGGAGCACACGAAGTGTCTTCCCTGGACGTAATTATTTGTCAGAACACAATGCATCTGTCTGCAATTTAACTTTTCACTCTACCGTCTTAAACTGGGGGAGGGGAAATCAATAGATCTGTATGAAAATACCTCTTTACGAGGTGCTATTACAGGTGACTTAAATTTATTTAGTATCGACTGGAAAATTACTACATTACCCTCGATAAGAATAAACAGTCTTGTGGAGTAATACTAAATGAGACAGCAGCCAATTACTTGAAACAGCTAGTCCGAAAACCACACGCGATGGAAGTGTTTCGTAACTCGTGACGACCATCAGACCTGATGACAGGAATTATCGACCATTGCAGCTACACTGGTCACGAAAGGCAAAGATTTTTTTTAAACTGCTGTAATTTAAGAAAAACCTTTTTATTTTACTTGTGCACCTATAAGGGTTTCGCCTTATTTACAAGCACCTTCAGTCCGTTTCCTGACATATTACATGACTTTTTTTCATTTGGACTTATAAGTTATAGTTAAAACAGTTCATGGAAGTTTTATAATAAAATGTAAAGATACTTACAGATCAGCGACTAAATCATTATTTGTTACCACAATAACTTTGTCTCACGTGAAAAACTTTTCGGAAGCTTAAAGAATTTCATGTAGTCACTCTGTTTTCTTAATATAATACTGTAACTGCCTTTTTCCGTATTATTCGTTATTTAAGTGTTACCGGCCTCCTCAGTTTTTGCTTTCAAAAACGAACCATCTACTTTCCGGCCGTATCGGTCCACGTGTAGCATCATGTCTCAAATGCTTCGATTCTCTACTATTCGGCTTTCCTCACAGTTCACGATCCACTTTTATGCAATGCTGCGTTCTGCACGAAAACTTTCAAAACTTTCTTCCTCTTATTAAGGGCTAAATTTCATACCATCTGAGTTCTTATATTTAGGAATGCTCTCTTTGACCACCTAGTCTACTTCTTACATCTTCCTTGCTCCGTCAGTCGTACGGAATTTTGCCTCGACGGTAGAAGAACTTCTTCCCTTCGTCCATTTCGTGATCTCCAATTTTTAATGTCAAGTTAACTAATAATCTCATTACTTTCGTATTTATTTGATTCACGCTCTACCCATATTTTGTGCTGATCAAACTAATGATTCTATTTGACAGCTCGTCTAATTCTTCTTGACTTTCACTAAGGATGGCAACGACATTAGCGAATCTTATCACTGGTATCCTGAACATTAATTCCACTCTTAAACTCTCCTTTTATGATTCGTAATTGCTTCTTCGATATAGAGGTTGAACGGCATCCCTCTTTTCCATCCTCTTTAATTCGACTACATCACCTTCCTCTTATGGTTCCCCCTTGTTTCATGTACACAAAGTGTGTTAATCGTCTTCCTCTATACCTTATACCTATTTTTCTGTGAATTTAGAACACGTTGCATTATTTTACGAAGTCTAACGCTATTACAGGTTGACATATGCAATGAACATGTCTCCATTTTCCTTAAGGCTTGGTTCCATTATAAAGTACGTCAGAAATGCCTCTCTGGCGCTTTTACCTTTACTATATCGAGACTGATCGTCATATAACAGATCTACAATTTTCTTTGCGCCTCTTCTGTCCATTAATTTGTCAGTTGTTGAAGTAAGGTAGCGAAGTCATTGATTTTAGCATGCTGAATAGACATGCAGTAACATCTTAATTCATTGACTAATGGAGAACAATGGACCCAAAACTAACGAATGTAGATCTTGAAATGAGGGAACTTTTAACTTCAGCATACCGGCCACCTTACTATCAAAATAAATCATGGAAGTAAGTCTTTGTTTGTGTATAAAAGCAGTATCGGTTTTACAGCTATTGTCAAATCTTAAAACAACAGAAACTATGAAGACCTATAGACGCAAAAAGATGCAGCACGTACTTGACGTGAACAGAGGAAAAGAATCTTCTCACAGACTACCAGAATTTTCTCAGAAAAGCCATTGATGGAAAGTACGGCAGTAGCATATAAATAGTTGACGGAGATAAACAAGTAGATGTTGTCATCCAAACTGCTGAAGCTATCATCAACCCGAACGTTGGTGTTAACACTACTACGCTTTACTTACAGGCGTGGTTTTATTGTTTTCTTTTTTTTTTTTCTTCCTACCTTTGAAGTGATTCACCAAGTCGTTTATAGGGGTAACTACTGTTTGACGTAGGCTCTGAATCAATGTGCAGTGCGACATTTCTCACAGAAACGAACAGTACCAAAGGGGAGAAAATGCTAAATGACAGACAGAAATCCTAGTAGTGATCGGAGATCGAACCTCGGAAGCCGTATTCTGCCTCTTAAACACTGAGCCTGCGAAACCTGCTTTCAACGCGCTAGGTTCCCAAAAAGTGATTGCTGCTCCACCGCATTTGAATGTGCCAACCGATACACGATTATATCCAGTATCCTTACAAATATGTGAAGATGTGATACTCCAAGAACTTTCTATTGACAGAGCCCAATGCTTTTATGGATGGCGCACGTTCAATAGCAACGAAAGTAGTATGGGCTGCTCCGCAAGGAAGCGTGCGGACAGACTATTCCGATACTGGCGATGTTACTGGCCACGAGAAAGTATCGTTGTTGGATGATACCAAGGAAATCAAGCACGTTTTGGACGGTATTTCTAATCAATTGCAAGATAATCGAAATGTGAATAATGTCAAGATTCCCACAACAAAGAGAAAGATCCGGTGGTACATGTCGAAATGATAAGTGACAAACTTTCCGACCGTGCCAAAACGTTCAGTAGTTCTAAGTATCCCGGAAAGCCGCGCACGTTAGCGCGCCACTACCCCATTTCAGGGAGGTCAGCTGGCTCCAAACAGAATCCATCCAGTGCTTTGACTACTATGGCTGGCACGATGACCAGCATAGATATGGTTTTAAGGAAGTTTGCCACATCCGAATCGGTGAAGACCAGCCTGGTACCCGTGTCCTACCTCCGTTACACGATTCCTAAACATTTCATAGTCATACACACGCTTTCACACGAGAGAACACTACATGTAGACTGTTGAGGTACACAAATTTCATTCTGGGAAGGAAGAGGTGGCAACAGGAATGGCATCTGCCCACTAACATTGCCAAATCCGGGCCATCGTGCTCATTCTATGAATACAGAAGTAAGGTCAAGAAAAGAAGAAAGGAAACAAATTAACAACACCAAATAAGATATATGTAAAATAACAGTATAGGCAGGTAACTCGGAACATTACTTTTGTTATTTTTTTCTGAAAGTGGACATTCCAGCGCACTTTCACTTTTCCTATCGGGTTTCCTACACGCACGGTCAGTGGCATGGTGATATCCAAGGGGAATGATGTAATCAAGATGGCAGGTAGGGGGAAATTTAAAAATTAAATGCGGTGTGAAATTTAAAAAGAAACTTGAGAATGACGATGTCAGAAAATTATTTTAGCATCAATTAAAGTAAAACAGCCAACGATTTCACGTAAAATATTATAGTGGTGAGAAATTTTTTTTAGCATGCATTAAATTGGAACAATCAATCACAGGGTACCTGTTGTAAGAATGTTAAAACAAAACAATGATTGCAGTAGCAAACACTTTTTTTAGCATCTATTAGAAATGAAACACCCAATTGCAGTGCTTAAAATTACACGATGGTGCTGATAGGGAAATATTTTTCAGCCAATCACAGTCCAGTATGTATATTTTGCAGAAGCTTGCCGTGTTTAAAGGTATCCCCAACTCTATTTATCAAAAATTGTGTTAGTTCACACACACACACACACACACACACACACACACACACACACCTTTTTATGGTTTCATTCTATTGAATAGCGTATAATTATACTAAATTCTTCCAAGAAGTTTCTTTGGGCACAGTACTGAAAAGTATTTGATTTTTAATTAAAGCACTTTTATAAGTACACACACACACACACACACACACACACACACACACACACACACACACACACACACTAATTATCCAAAAAAGTCTAGGCAAATGCTATGCATTTTATGTACCATGTTGAAAAGTGAGAGAGAAGAAATAATTGTCTGATTTATACACCAGAGAAAAGCTAGAGAAAATCAGAGATGAACTTTACTGATGATGACGATGTGGCAGATTTGAAAGTATTATATGTAATTATTTGATTTTGTGCACCCACATAAACTGTATAAACTGGACCCGAAACTATATTAATGTGCCCCTTTCAAAATGTAACAACTTGCCCCAAAAATGTATCAAATTTTGCCAAAAATGTATCAACTTACCGCCAACAATGCATAAACTTGCACCAAGTGTGTGTCAACTTAACCTCAAACATGCATTAACTTTCCCTGAAACAGAATGAAGTTGACCCGAAAGAATGTCAACTTGTTCCAAAAATTTATAAGCTTTCCCCGAAAATGTACAAACTGGCCCCCAATAACAGGGAAAAACAAATGTCACAAATTGTGCTATGTGCTTGTGGTGACACATCATCGAACATATGCATTTCCAAGCAATAAATAGTTTTCACCATCTGCCTTTCTGAGAAGGTCAATTTACAGTGTTGATTGACATCACCCGTCACATAATGTAAGTGAAGCAACCATTGTCATCATCATTTCTCTCTCTCTCGCACGCACACACACACACACACACACACACACACACACACACACACACACATACACACCTGAATTTTGTTGAAATGGTTCAAATGGCTCTGAGCACTATGGTACTTAAATGCTGAGGTCATCACTCCCCTAGAACTTAGAACTACTTAAAACTAACTAACCTAAGGACATCACACACATCCATGCCCGAGGCAGGATTCGAACCTGCGACCTTAGCGGTGGCGCGGTTCCAGAATGTAGCGCCTAGAACCGCTCGGCCACTCCGGCCGGCCTGAATTTTGTATCATGCTGAGAAAAGTATGGTTCTGAATTGTTTGTGCCACGACAAAAAAAAGAAAAAAAAAGCTAGATCTCAGTCTTTAGTAAAACGCACACATACGCATGTGAAAAACATGTTATGAACGTCAGTACTTGATGTGAAGCGTAGTGCACCAGCCATCTGCTCGTATCTCAGGTATCTCAGAACACACAGCCCAGCCAGCTGTACTAAAAGGGAGACGATGCCTATCAGCTGACTGATGTTATGTTGCACGAAGGTAAAACAATGTATTAGAAATGTATTCTAGAAATAAGGTTTATTATGAAAGTGTGTTTTACATACATGGTTTCTACATTTACAGCTGTTCAAACTGTGATCTGTATATACAGTGACTTTTACATTTTCGAAATGCAGCTATCCCCCTCTTTTTTGAGACACGCCTCTTCAATGACCGTCCGTCACGATTACTTAACACACACCTCCGTATGCGTTGTGCTATAGCCCTATAAGCGGCATAAATATTCGATACGGTGCTTCTATTTCGAGAGCGTACAGTTTCGTCCCAGTCCTATGAATTTTGTAAAAATCTCTCCTAACAATTCATCTTCCATTAAACTAAGTTTCCTTTTATTGCTACATAGGATGGTCTGTAATAATCAGGGTAAGCCATAGTGTCAAACCACATATGTCTGTGACTTTTAACAAGAAAATAAATATTTGAGGTTGTTACGTGGTATATTAGACTAACCTATTTTGTGGAACACAATTTTACATTTTTTTTACCCAAACATTTTCATCATGTAGTCACAATGAAAAACTACAAGCAATGTCTTGTATATCTTCAAAATAGCCATTTCTACCCGTGGTCTGATCAAAACGTCTTCGGTCCCGGGTTCGATCCCCGCCACTGCCTAAATTTTGATAAATAATCAGCATTGGCCGCCGAAGACTTCCGGCATAAGAAGTCAGCCTCATTCTGCCAACGGCCTTGTCAAAGAGGGCGGAGGAGCGGATATAGGTTCAGGGCACTCTCTTGTCCTAGGGGTGGGAAATTGCTCCTAAAGGGGGAAGAATCAGCAATGATCAACGACATGAGGATGCAGAAGGCAATGGAAACCACTGCATTAAAGACACGTAACGTGTATCCACAGGACATGTTGCCTGTAATTGAAGAAGTGTCATGATGATCTCTCCATTGGCAAAAGATTCCGGAATAGTCCCCCATTCGGATCTCCGGGAGGGGACTGCCAAGGGGGAGGTTACCATGAGAAAAAGATTGAATAATCAACGAAAGGATAACGTTCTACGAGTTGGGGCGTGGAATGTCAGAAGCTTGAACCTGGTAGGGAAACTAGAAAATCTGAAAAGGGAAATGCAAAGGCTCAATCTAGATATAGTAGGGGTCAGTGAAGTGAAGTGGAAGGAAGACAAGGATTTCTGGTCAGATGAGTATCGGGTAATATCAACGGCAGCAGAAAATGGTATAACAGGTGTATGATTCGTTATGAATAGGAAGCTAGGGCAGAGGGTGTGTTACTGTGAACAGTTCAGTTACCGGGTTGCTCTAATCAGAATCGACAGCAGACCAACACCGACAACGATAGTTCAGGCATACATGCCGACGTCGCAAGCTGAAGATGAACAGATAGAGAAAGTGTATGAGGATATTGAAAGGGTAATGCAGTATGTAAAGGGGGACAAAAATCTAAGTTAGACACTGGTCTCGCATTCGGGAGGACGACGGTTCAATCCCGCGTCCGGCCATCCTGATGTACGTTTTCCGTGATTTCCCTAAATCGCTCCAGGCAAATGCCGGGATGGTTCCTTTCAAAGGGCACGGCCGACTTCCTTCCCCGTCAATCCCTAATCCGATGAGACCGATGACCTCGCTGTCTGGTGTCCTTCCCCAAAAACAACCAACCAACGAAAATCTAATAGTCATGGGCGACTGGAATGCAGTTGTAGGAGAAGGAGTAGCAGAAAAAGTTACAGGAGAATATGGGCTTGGGACAAGGAATGAAAGAGGAGAAAGACTAATTGAGTTCAGTAACAAGTTTCAGCTAGTAATAGCGAATACCCTGTTCAAGAATCACAAGAGGAGGAGGTGTACTTGGAAAAGGCCGGGAGATACGGGAAGATTTCAATTAGATTACATCACGGTCAGACAGAGATTCCGAAATCAGATACTGGATTGTAAGGCGTACCCAGGAGCAGATATAGACTCAGATCACAATATAGTAGTGATGAAGAGTAGGTTGAAGTTCAAGACATTAGTCAGGAAGAATCAATACGCAAAGAAGTGGGATACGGAAGTACTAAGGAATGACGAGATACGTTTGAAGTTCTCTAACGCTATAGATACAGCAATAAGGAATAGCACAGTAGGCAGTACAGTTGAAGAGGAATGGACATCTCCAAAAAGGGCCATCACAGAAGTTGGGAAGGAAAACATAGGTACAAAGAAGGTAGCTGCGAAGAAAACGTGGGTAACAGAAGAAATACTTCAGTTGATTGATGAAAGGAGGAAGTACAAACTTGTTCCGGGAAAATCAGGAATACAGAAATACAAATCGCTGAGGAATGAAATGAATAGGAAGTGCAGGGAAGCTAAGGCGAAATGGCTGCAGGAAAAATGTGAAGACATCGAAAAAGATATGATTGTCGGAAGGACAGACTCAGCATACAGGAAAGTCAAAACAACCTTTGGTGACATTAAAAGCAACGGTGGTAACATTAAGAGTGCAACGGGAATTCCACTGTTAAATGCAGAGGAGAGAGCAGATAGGTGGAAAGAATACATTGAAAGCCTCTATGAGAGTGAAGATTTGTCTGATGTGATAGAAGAAGAAACAGGAGTCGATTTAGAAGAGATAGGGGATCCAGTATTATAATCGGAATTTAAAAGAGCTTTGGAGGACTTACGGTCAAATAAGGCAGAAGGGATAGATAACATTCCATCAGAATTTCTAAAATCATTGGGGGAAGTGGCAACAAAACGACTATTCACGTTGGTGTGTAGAATATATGAGTCTGGCGATATACCATCTGACTTTCGGAAAAGCATCATCCACACAATTCCGAAGACGGCAAGAGCTGACAAGTGCGAGAATTATCGCTCAATCAGCTTAACAGCTCATGCATCGAAGTTGCTTACTAGAATAATATACAGAAGAATGGAAAAAAAAATTGAGAATGCGCTAGGTGACGATCAGTTTGGCTTTAGGAAAAGTAAAGGGACGAGAGAGGCAATTCTGAAGTTACGGCTAATAATGGAAGCAAGGCTAAAGAAAAATCAAGACACTTTCATAGGATTTGTCGACCTGGAAAAAGCGTTCGACAATATAAAATGGTGCAAGCTGTTCGAGATTCTGAAAAAAGTAGGGGTAAGCTATAGGGAGAGACGGGTCATATACAATATGTACAACAACCAAGAGGGAATAATAAGAGTGAACGATCAAGAACGAAGTGCTCGTATTAAGAAGGGTGTAAGACAAGGCTGTAGCCTTTCGCCCCTACTCTTCAATCTGTACATCGAGGAAGCAATGATGGAATTAAAAGAAAGGTTCAGTAGTGGAATTAAAATACAAGGTGAAAGGGTATCAATGATACGATTCGCTGATGACATTGCTATCCTGAGTGAAAGTGAAGAAGAATTAAATGATCTGTTGAACGGAATGAACAGTCTAATGAGTACACAGTATGGAGAAAGACGAATGTAATGAGAAGTAGTAGAAATGAGAATAGCGAGAAACTTAACATCAGGATTGATGGTCACGATGTCAATGAAGTTAAGGAATTCTGCTACCTAGGCAGTAAAATAACCAATGACGGACGGAGCAAGGAGGACATCAAAAGCAGACTCGCTATGGCAAAAAAGGCATTTCTGGCCAAGAGAAGTCTACTAATATCAAATACCGGCCTTAATTTGAGGAAGAAATTTCTGAGAATGTACGTCTGAAGTACATCATTGCATGGTAGTGAAACATGGACTGTGGGAAAACCGGAACAGAAGAGAATCGAAGCATTTGAGATGTGGTGCTATAGACGAATGTTGAAAATTAGGTGGACTGATAAGGTAAGGAATGAGGAGGTTCTACGCAGAATGGGAGAGGAAAGGAATATGTGGAAAACACTGATAAGGAGAAGGGACAGGATGATAGGACATCTGCTAACACATGAGGGAATGACTTCCATGGTACTAGAGGGAGCTGTAGAGGGCAAAGACTGTAGAGGAAGACAGAGATTGGAATACGTCAAGCAAATAATTGAGGACGTAGGTTGCAAGTGCTACTCTGAGATGAAGAGGTTAGCACAGGAAAGGAATTCGTGGCGGGCCGCATCAAACCAGTCAGTAGACTGATGCCCAAAAGATTATCAAAGACAACATTAAGCCTGTTTCATTCAACTGAAACTAAATTTTCATTAAATATGGCACTGCGGATGGGTAGATCATATAACTAATGAGGAGGTATTGAATAGAATTGGGGAGAAGAGGAGTTTGTGGCACAACTTGACTAGAAGAGGGGACCGGTTGGTAGGGCATGTTCTGAGGCATCAGGGGGTCATACATTTAGCATTGAAGGGCAGCGTGAAGGGTAAAAATCGTAGACGGAGACCAAGAGATGAATACACTAAGCAGATTGAGAAGGATGTAGGTTGCAGTAGGTACTGGGAGATGAAGAAGCTTGCACAGGATAGAGTAGCATGGAGAGCTGCATCAAACCAGTCTCAGGACTGAAGACAACAACAACAATAACAACAACATCGCACTGCGCTCTGTACTCTGTGCTCTGTACCATCCAGTCTCGTAATTAGTTTTTTTTACAGAAAACACTATAAATATTGAGTTTGAAGAACTTTTTTCGAAATTGTTCTTTGCTTTCATATGTGTCTCAGCGTTAGTACATACTTTTTCATCAAGGCAGCTTGACGGAATGACAATATGCCGTGAATTAACATAAACTTACTCTTAAGACACTGCTTTAAATCTCTACTGCAAGTCACACACTTTGTCTTATCGTATAATGTGCAAACGAGTTTCCTTCGATCTTCCAGCTTCTTGATGATATGTGGTGGTACAATTTTCTGTGAACATAACGATAGCTCAAAATAAAGTTCGCGTAAATTTTCTGGGTACTCCATATCCACACCTATAACGTAGGCTATATCTGAACCATCACGTATGCTCAATAAGTCAAACCCGTCAGCAGAGATCCACATCAGAAAGTGTTAGGTAATGCATCAGGGCCTAGCCGTTCAGACTGTTAACCTCAATATATACATTATTTACAGTCACGTATTTATTGTTTGCAGCTACATGTGTACGTGAGCAGCGAACAATACCATCTCTGATGCCACGCTCAACACATTGTTCGAAGTACGTTCAATAAGTAATAATCCACATTTTTATGAAAGCAGATTGGTTTTATCCGGGATTCCAGTACACCATATTATTCCCCACTCTTCTGGCTGCAGAACACTGTCTCTCAACCTAACCTCCGTTCCGTGCGACACCGTTACGCCACCTTAGTGGGAGGGCCTGTACGCCCGCACAGTGGTCGATGTTGGAGCTAACGTCTCGCTAGATCAGTAACCTCCGCATCACTCACGTTCCGCTTCCCGCGGTGTGCATCCTTGATTGAGCCAAACAAATGGAAGGCGCGAGATCCAGACTGTAGGCCGGCCGCGGTGGCCGAGTGGTTCTGGGCACTTCAGTCCGGAACTGCGCGAATGCTACGGTCGCAGGCTCGAATCCTGACTCGGGCATGGATGTGTGTGATGTCCTTAGGTTAGTTAGGTTGAAGAAGTTCTAAGTTCTAGGGGACTGATGACCTCAGATCTTAAGTCCCATAGTGCTTAGAGACATTTGAACCATCCAGACTGTAGAGTGAATGAGGAAGAACAATCCAGTGAAGTTTTATGAGATCCACTCGGGTTTGCGGACCTGTCTCAGCGTTTGCGTTCTCATGGAGAAGAAAAAGTTCGGTCGTTCGTGGCGATGAACAAGCGAAGTCGTTTCTTCAGTTTCATAAAGGTAGCACAATATGCTTCAGAATCGAATGTTGTACTGTGGGGGAAGACATCAAGTAGAAAAACCTCTGCAGACCGAGGAAGACCGTCGCCAGGAATTTACTGGCCGAGGGCGCATTCTTCAACTTTTTCCTCGGAGGAGACATGGTGAGTCACCAACCTATGGATTGCCATTTTTCTCCCTTTTCGACACGATGAAACGATACTTCATCGCCTTTGACGATGTTTGACAAAAATTGTTGCAGTCAGCCTCGTAACGCGCAAGCAGTTCTGCACAGATAGTCCTTCGTTGTTCAGTGTAATCTACGAACACTGTCGGCACACCACTATGAGTGCCCCAATTGTTGGACGAGTGTGTCAAGCACTACCAGCAGAGATGACCAGCTGAGCAGCGACGTGTTTGGTTGCGCTCCGTCGATCACGTCGAATGTGAGCAGACATTCCTCAAGCGCCTATGAATATCTGCGGTGCTCTGCTTTTCCGTCAAAAGAAACTGAATGGCAACTCTTTGCTTGGAACCCGTCTCCATTACAGACGCTATTTTGAAAGCTACGTATAGCGCCGCCACTTATCAGAATCTGGCCGGTTGCTGTGGCGGAGCGGTTCTAGGCGCCTCAGTCTGGAACCGCCCTGCTGCTATGGTCGCGGGTTCCAATCCTGCCTCGGGCATGGATGTGTGTGATGTCCTTAGGTTAAGTTAGGTTTAAGTAGCTCTAAGTCTAGGGGACTGATGATCTCAGATGTTAAGTCCCATAGTGCTTAGAGCCATTTGAACCATTTGAACCTATCAGAACTTCATGAATCTATAGGGGCTAAATCTGGAATATTTCACGATGTCTCACAACAAATTCTCCGTTTTTTCGACAGAAACTGGACGAGAAAAACATGTGTTGTACTACTTATTGAACACCCCTCGTAACTGCTCAGTGTCGGTCGTAAGTTGCAATACCACAGTAATAATTTTTGGAAGAGAACCCCGCGACAAGCCAGGTAATATAACGTGAAAGGCAGGGTCCAGTTCATATGTCTTAAGCCAAAGACAATGAAAGTCTTCGAACACATCGTGGTTTCTGACAAATGTGACAAATCTGACCTGAGCATCATCTCCAAGTTTTTTCATCATTATGCCATATCTTTGGTACAAATTGCATCAATCGTATAAATCATAGCATCTGTAACTTTAAAACAGCAATTAGACACTGGTAGTATTAATTTTTTCTTTACACCATGACAAAATGAGGTAATATACACATCATTAATCAAGAAAATTTATTTGAAAGTCCCAGATTTGTGTTCTCCCCATATTCTTACTCAGTAACATTTCTTTTAAAGTCAGTATTTAGTTTAATTATTTTTACACACATTTAGGTTATCACACATGCCAAGGTCAGGACAATAATTTTACATCCTACTGCAAGTGATTTCTGCCTACTTTTTGTGGTACTAGACACATACCTCTCGTATCTATTCAACACACATTAATCAGGTTCATCTCCTCAGTTTTGACACAGAACATTTTTCATCACTGTTCTTACCCATTTCTATACAACCATCTTTAGACAGTAATCATATTAGATTATTTATTTTAAACTATAACTTTATTTACTCTTGCATCTTTCGGCATAGAACCATTTATTCATTTATTTTCATTGCATGTTTCTATTCCTTTTTACTGTACCCACTTACTTATAAAATGCTTGATTATTTTCTAGTGTGCCCAAATTAATTATTCATTTACCTGTCCACACACAATACACAGTATCTTACATTATTTCTGCACTTTTTAGTATACTTTGATAGAGAAGAAGGAAAGAAGATAGTAAAAGTTCTGAATGACGAAGAGAAAGGTTGACAGCACGAAAAGAAATGGAAGTAGTGCTGGTAACGACTGGGTTTACCTGGTGGTCGTCAGACACCTGACAATGCAAAGAGTGCATGTCCCCTGAGGCTTGAACAACCCTCATCTGTGGACATGTATCTTTAAGTAAACCACATACAGCAAACCTAATCCCTTTCTGATTTTTAGGTATATTAGAAATAAATTATTATCTTGTGGAGTTCTTTGCACTTTCATTAAGTTACCATAAGCATCATTATTCATAAAGTTTTCAGGTTTCTCACACTACATGGCCCTATCTTCATAATTAGGCTGGCAACAATAAGTATTCAATTGAAAATAAACAGTTCCTAAGCAAAGTAAATAATAAAATAAACAACAACCTACCCCAGGTCTCAAGATCAACAAAACAGTAATTCACTTTCAGGTAACAGTAATACAATAATAAAATCATGCATTATATTAACAATATATATACATACAGCAGCCTGTCCCCAGTCTCTTTATTAACAAGACAGTCTTTTATGGTTCATAAACAGTGACAAATCTGATGACTTTTTAGGCCTACTATTTTCTACATCTTTCACTAACCTATCCAGATGTTGCCAACGTTTTGTTTCATCAGGTGGCTTTTTAGGTTTTGGAATTTCGAAGTCTTTAGCAAGATACATAATCTCCTGTCCTGCTATTATTTCATCAGGTGGTTCTTTTTGTTCCTGTAATTCACACTTCTTCAAAACAGTATAGTATCATCTGAAGGTTTCTGCAAATTATGCCCCTGTGCTATATTACTTAGCGATTCCTTCGGTTTTGGTACAGTTCTACTTTCTTTATCTTGCTTTGAAAAAATGCCACTAATTTTCTCATATCCTCTTTCAGTAAAAGTATATTCACTTTCGTTTATTCCTGAGAATTCATCTTCACTGGAGTCACCACTACTCCCTTCCTCACCATCAGATTCACTTAAGTACACGACTTTTTATTTTCCGCAGCACAATGTATATTTCGAACAGCCCTTCACCTGCATGACGATCTATCTAGACGCGATCAGTCATCTGATGTAACAAGAAATGTGATTCAGACGACCAGTTGCTGGTCCAATCTCGATAATTCAGTGCCAAATCTATGTCGTTGGGTCTACACGGAAAGACGTAGGGGTCGTTCGCTGCGGAGTCCCATGTGCAACATTATGTAGTGAACCGTGTGCTCCGACAGACTGTCAGACTGTTACGTGTAGCAACTTTGTACTGTGACGTCAGATCCGTCCCAGATCACAGCCTGTTCTGCTTTACGGAGTCGGCAAACTTCCAACATCCAGTTATTTTTCTGGGGCATAGACTTCCGACGTCTTGTTGGCTACTCCTGGTATCTCCGTTATTCAGTTTCCATGGAAGCACGAGAACAGCAGGGCATCTTCGCTGCTTCCAAGATGCTTGTTCCCAGGCGCCAGGCCTTAACAATCTGCCGTCTATGAACAACCATACTTGCGGCCTTATCGGCGTTAGAATGATTCCTAATTCGTCTGCTCATTTCATATACTTTCCTCATCGCGTTACATGAACACAGCACCACAAGGCTCCATTCCGGTTCGCGGTAGGCAATACTCATAATAATATATACAAAAAGATATGTAATACTTTGGCTGCGAGGGGCATTAATTTAAATCAATGTTTCGAACCCGTGTCTCCTACTTACTATGCAGATGCACTGACCACTGCACCATCCAGACAGTAGTCGTCACAAATGCACGGATTACCCTAGCACGCCTCCCGTCAGATCCAAATTCTCAACCTATACCACAGTACGAATGTAGTGGCCTTTGCCCATTATCCTCACTACTCGCGGCCTTACGCCGATTCCCGCTAGAGTTCGAGATGGTGTGTGTCCGCACTGAACAGTCATCGGCCGTCTTCGCGTTAATTATACAGGGTGAGCCAGGAGGAAAAGTACATGCTTTGAGGGGTGATACTATTAGTAATTCTGAACAAAAAACTTCATATGGACGTACGCCCTATTCCGAATGCAGGACAATTTGAGGTAGTTTGTCGACTTGTCTCGTAACAAACTGTTCGTCTCAACTTGCTACCTCAATATGATACCACAAATTGGCCTACAGAAACGACGTAAACTACAGCGCATGCGCGTCGAACGAGTTTTCCAACATTCTCGCGCTCTCTTCGCACAAACAATTAGTTGTAGAGAAAATATGAATAGGACCTTTCTTCTAGGAAACTAAATATAGTTTAATTTTGTAGTGCGACACATTTTGGCTGGAGGGTGCGGTTTTCGAGTTATTCAAGAAAAACGTACAAAAGTGATATTAAATGTCTTCTATCTCGGAAACCATTTGGAATAGAGCATATGTCCATATGAAGTTTTTTGTTCAGAATCACTTTCACCCCTCAGAGCATGTACCTTTCCTCCTGACTCAACCTGTATATATGTGGTGCCTTTCGGACATGTCCAATCTACTCGGGATGATCCAGACGTGACCGCACACACTTCGTGGGTGTAATGTATGCATAAAAATAATAGTAAATTGTTAAATAAAGTTTCATCTGACGTAGCTTTTTTCCGAATTATGCTGCATAATGTGGTAGGCATTACATCATGGGCCACTAAAGGCTTTTGGAGTGTCGTGTTCGCCTGCATATCGACTAATATCGACGGTTCATATTTCAGTTTGGACGCAAGAGAGTATCTCAGAGTTTTATCCCGCTAAGTGGGCAGGTTGTACAGGACCAACTGCTTCGCCCGTCAGATCTCCGGATCTTAAACCCTGGGCTTCTATCTTTTGGGCCGTGTATGGTGTTGCAACTAAGAATCATTACAGCAGCGAATTTAAAATAGTTGTGTAACTGTGCGTAATGAGATGAACGGAACCTACAACATTCCGAGAATGGAAGAAGCCGATCACTTCACTGTCTTCGTCTGCATGGACATCATTTTTAACATGTCCTTTGGCACTTACCTAATTGAGTTGAGTTGCGGGACCCTTGGTGTCGTTGCTTTCGGAGAGGAACTAATTTTGTGTTGTTTGTGTTGCACTTGTGATACGTACTCTTCTAAATAACCCTGAAATGAAGCAATTTCAGAGAATAATTTATTTAACGTTTTACTCTTATTTTGATGTATACATTATAGCCACGAACTGTGTACTCATAATTTTGAATCACCCTGTATAATATATACACTTGACGGCATATAGATCTTCCAGTGCAGATGAAAAATAGCATCAGACCTCTTGCGGGAATATAGTAGGTCTGCGAGTTAAGGGGAAAAATGGACGGGGCACACTACTCTGTAATACACGGCATATGGAGATGTGAGTCGGAAGACATACATGCTCAGACAGCTGAAATGGCTAAGGTGACCGCTCCCGCAAAGCAGGAAATCCAGATTCAAATCCTGGTGCGGCACAAATGTTCGTCTGTCGCCATTCAGTTATCTCAGTTCCCCAAAGCAGAAAAAACTTAACTTTTTTGTCAAGTAGTCGTACTGTTTTGTCTTATAATAGTAGATTTATAGCAATAGAATTCACTTCGCCGTCCAGTCTCTGAGATATAATTTTCCGTTAATTTTCCTGTCACTTTATGATAGCACAAAAATGAGTCCTCGACTTAGGTGAAGATGTATTCTGACATCCGAAGTTGTACGATGTACTTCTGGACTTCTAACTACCTCAGCATCCACGGGGCGGTTAAATTTAATATTATCCATTACAAATGTGAGATAATGATTGTTAAATTTTTACAGTAATGTTCAGTAGGATTCAACAGTATTTTTGCCCTATACAAGGTCAATAACGCCTTCCCAGAGACAATATTCTCATTATCAGGTTGTAAAACTTAACTCATGAAGTTAAAACACTGAAACACTTACGAACAATGTAAGGAGTACTGCTATAATTAATGTTGTAGTATCGATATTGTATCCCCTGCTTATCGTGGACGACTGGATCTTCCCAAGCTGAGCACGGTTATTGCGTGGAGGGAGCATTTTCTTTCTTTATAATGGCAGCAGCACACGTTCCCAGTGTGTGAAGAGAGTCGTTGTTGGCTTAGGCGCGGAGGGGACGTGGGGAGGTGGATCGCGGATAAATCAGTATTAAGAATTTTCTAGGAAGTATAACCAATCGTTGAAAGGGTTAAGTTGATTATTAGGAGAAAAATGTTAGAGTAATTCAGTTATTTAGCGGACAGATGCGTGGATCGGTTAATGAGATGTAAGGTTGAAACAGTGTTGTGTTTGTGATACAGTATTATTCGTGGAGAATCATATTGATAGCAGAATTTAAATTAGAAGGCTTCCGTCATCGGTGGTAACGCTTTGTTAGTCTGAAAACGCAAGGTAGGAACGGTTTATTCAACGTGAATGTGAAACAAGCATAACTGTTACCACGGGATGGATGACTGTAGTCATTGTTAGAGAAATGACTTGCATTGCTATGATTGAAAAGTGACATTTTCCATTTCTGAACTGAGTAACTCTAATATATAGAAAGTATACGAGGCACGTGTGTTCGTATTCGGAAGATGGTCAGGTTTATTTTGTAACGAAGCGTGTTACCTATGTAAAGCTTCTATACTCGAGTCTGGTAGTCCGATGGGGGCTTTACAACAAAAATAATTGCAACGATCGCGAGATAATACCGAATAAAATCACACTGGTTGTTCTGGTTGAGCCAACAGCCGCAGTTACACATTAATACTAGGTAGATGTCAGTAAACAACAACTCATGGACCTCCAAAAAGCGTCAACTTGACCCTCTTGGAGCCCACAACAGAGCAATGGGAGGGTTCACAATGGGAGGTATCACCATTCGGATCTCTAGGAGCGAATTACAACCATATTCTATGCATCTTCTTATTCTTTGACCCTCTCTTAAACAAATTTTCGGGTTCATAAACATATGTTCCGTCTATGCAACGAATTGAAGGCAGTTTGTTTACTGCCATACGCGTTTCGCTTCTTTTATTTGTCAAGCATTGCCATATGCGTTTCGCTTCTTTTATTTGTGAAGCATCTTCACAATTAAAAGAAACGAAACCTGTATGTCAAGCCGGCCGGGGTGGCCGAGCGGTTCTAGGCGCTACAGTCTGGAACCGCGTGACCGCTACGGTCCCAGGTTCGAGTCCTGCCTCGGCCGTGGATGTGTGTGATGTCCTTAGGTTAGTTAGGTTTAAGTAGTTCTAAGTTCTAGGGGACTGATGACCTCAGATGTTAAGTCCCATAGTGCTTAGAGCCATTTGAACCATTTTTTTGTATGTTAATAAACAAACTGCCGTCA
Organism: Schistocerca piceifrons; assembly: GCF_021461385.2. Taxonomy (NCBI): domain Eukaryota; kingdom Metazoa; phylum Arthropoda; class Insecta; order Orthoptera; family Acrididae; genus Schistocerca; species Schistocerca piceifrons. The sequence goes on from NC_060139.1 coordinate 672,438,441, forward strand.
ATTAGTTGCACAGACGGAACATACCTCCATGAACTCTGAAGCAACTAAGGAAGGACAGAAACCAGAAAAAAATGACGAATTTTTCAGGTGTTTTTATAGACGTATTTGTACAGTGATCTAGTAAACACCATTTGTAGCACATATTCAGAAGCATAGAATCAGAAAAAAGATGTCGATGTGAATGAAAGTAAAATGATGTATGACATATATGAAAGTTTCCAGAACACAGTCAAATATCCTGTCGTTATAATGCATGAACGGAAATACGTGGTCAGCGAAATTTCAAAAACAGTCTTACGTACTAAACTTTTCGACACTGCGAAGAATAGCATGCCTATGTCCGCTGGTAACCGCTTCGAAAATGTGCCGCTGTACACGGTGCAGTGGGCGTGCGCTAATGCAGCGACGTCTCGGTTCGCTAGAATCGTGCGGCATCGTTTGCGAAATGCTTACCGAACAACGCGGGCGCTCTCATTCGAAAACAACGCAGCTCAGTGCTCAAGACCACCTATCCGATCGGCAGAGCGGCCGAAAGATACAGAATAGGGCCTCTGATTTAGTGTGCGGTGTGAAATGGGATGGCTACCGACATTTGTATAATGTATGACAAGGCCTCATAGACCTGTCTGTTTTTATTACATATCATGAACACCACAGTTATTCAAAAATGGTTCAAATGGCTCTGAGCACTATGGGACTTAACAGTTGAGGTCATCAGTCCCCTAGAACTTAGAACTACTTAAACCTAACAAACCTAAGGACATCGCACACATCCATGCCCGAGGCAGGATTCGAACCTGCGATCGTAACGGTCAGGCGGTTCCAGACTGAAGCGTCTATTACCGCTCGGCCACGCCGGCCGGCGGCACAGTTATTATTACTGCAGATTTTTTAATGTTTTAACTTTATGAAGTAAGTTTTACAACCTCGTGATTAGAGCACTTTCTCTCGAAACTCGTTGTTGATCTGTGTATAAGACAGAAGTATGGTTGAATGCTACTATTACTCTAAATGTAATGTCTAAAACTTTTTCCGCAGAGAGCATAGGCGCTTATCGGCAATATCCCGTCGAATTTCCAAAATATCAATAGTTTAACATTAGTTTCAAAACGGAGAGTAAAAATTTCTGCAGGCAGTTCCGAAAGTTGTATTCACTTAGATTCATCATCTTTGTAGGAGAATGCATATATTTTAGGAAGGAAGTGTCAGGGCCCCTCACAGCAAAAGAGCTGCTTTCCGACCCATGTCGGAGGACCCAGAGCACCCGCGATACTACCACTAGAACAGCCTCGCAGACTGCTAGACCGGACTGCGTGGATTGTGCGCGAGGCGATTGCCGCTGTGTGCTCATCCCTCGCAGCTTACGTCCGCCGCTGCTGCAGAGCCCGGGAAAGCCCCTTACCTCCGGCACTCGGGCTGCGCGCCGTAGGACAGGTCCCATCCCACGATATACGCTACTGAGTCTACTTTATTCACTGCCTCTCTTTTGTCCGCCACATTACTCCTCCTTAAGCGGCTCCTTGATGGTAGTACTATCGTACTATACAGGGTGCTTCAAAATGAATACACTCCTGGAAATGGAAAAAAGAACACATTGACACCGGTGTGTCAGACCCACCATACTTGCTCCGGACACTGCGAGAGGGCTGTACAAGCAATGATCACACGCACGGCACAGCGGACACACCAGGAGCCGCGGTGTTGGCCGTCGAATGGCGCTAGCTGCGCAGCATTTGTGCACCGCCGCCGTCAGTGTCAGACAGTTTGCCGTGGCATACGGAACTCCATCGCAGTCTTTAACACTGGTAGCATGCCGCGACAGCGTGGACGTGAACCGTATGTGCAGTTGACGGACTTTGAGCGAAGGCGTATAGTGGGCATGCGGGAGGCCGGGTGGACGTACCGCCGAATTGCTCAACACGTGGGACGTGAGGTCTCCACAGTACATCGATGTTGTCGCCAGTGGTCGGCGGAAGGTGCACGTGCCCGTCGACCTGGGACCGGACCGCAGCGACGCACGGATGCATGCCAAGACCGTAGGATCCTACGCAGTGCCATAGGGGACCGCACTGCCACTTCCCAGCAAATTAGGGACACTGTTGCTCCTGGGGTATCGGCGAGGACCATTCGCAACCGTCTCCATGAAGCTGGGCTACGGTCCCGCACACCGTTAGGCCGTCGTCCGCTCACGCCCCAACATCGTGCAGCCCGCCTCCAGTGGTGTCGCGACAGGCGTGAATGGAGGGACGAATGGAGACGTGTCGTCTTCAGCGATGAGAGTCGCTTCTGCCTTGGTGCCAATGATGGTCGTATGCGTGTTTGGCGCCGTGCAGGTGAGCGCCACAATCAGGACTGCATACGACCGAGGCACACAGGGCCAACACCCGGCATCATGGTGTGGGGAGCGATCTCCTACACTGGCCGTACACCACTGGTGATCGTCGAGGGGACACTGAATAGTGCACGGTACATCCAAACCGTCATCGAACCCATCGTTCTACCATTCCTAGACCGGCAAGGGAACTTGCTGTTCCAACAGGACAATGCACGTCCGCATGTATCCCGTGCCACCCAACGTGCTCTAGAAGGTGTAAGTCAACTACCCTGGCCAGCAAGATCTCCGGATCTGTCCCCCATTGAGCATGTTTGGGACTGGATGAAGCGTCGTCTCACGCGGTCTGAACGTCCAGCACGAACGCTGGTCCAACTGAGGCGCCAGGTGGAAATGGCATGGCAAGCCGTTTTACAGGACTACACCCAGCATCTCTACGATCGTCTCCATGGGAGAACAGCAGCCTGCATTGCTGCGAAAGGTGGATATACACTGTACTAGTGCCGACATTGTGCATGCTCTGTTGCCTGTGTCTATGTGCCTGTGGTTCTGTCAGTGTGATCATGTGATGTATCTGACCCCAGGAATGTGTCAATAAAGTTTCCCCTTCCTGGGACAATGAATTCACGGTGTTCTTATTTCAATTTCCAGGAGTGTACCTAGAAGAGTAGAAATTAATGTCAGGTTCAATTACAGGATAACTATCTCCAGCTACATCTACATATACAGTGCGCAAGCCATCATATGAAGCATGGCGGAGGATACCTTCTCATTCCCTCTGCAAAGTGTCAAGATTTTACGGACCTTAGTTCAGCTTGATCCATAACGACAGTGCGATACAGTAAAAGATCCTCAAAAAAAAAAAAATTATATAATATATCAATAAAAGGCAATTGCAGTAATCTCATGTACCGAAAACTAACAAAACAATATCTAACAATATATGAACAGCGTCATGCATAAACAAGTTAAAGTGAAACGCATTTTGGAGACGAACCGTGCAGATGGTTAATGGCATCAGAAAACCCCACCTAACAAAAGAACGGCGAGATTCAATGCAGAAAGGGATAAGGCCAGAACAACACATTATTCCTTTTAATGTAAATATGGCTGCGACTTAGGGTAAGTGGCTGCACAGCATTAACGCGGCTAGGCTGCAACCCAGAAAGAAAAATAAAATTCACCTCTAGCGAGAGGGCGATTGGCTGAAGCCATTGTGGGCGATGCATATAATGGGGAGATCTCCATTATATAAAAGCATTTTGAGAACTACAATTGCTAGATATCTCCGTCAACTCGTGGCAGACCGCACAAGTGTGTGGAAAACAGCGAGAGCGTTGAGAGCTTTGCTTTCCGCGAAGTGTGGACGATATGCTTCATTTATTGTGGCGACAGATAGCAAACAAGTAATTAATTATTACTGTGGGAATTTTTGCGGGCAAAGAAATTGTGCATGTCACTCCAAACCTTATCGAGTGTGCTATAGCTATTATTTCTACTAGGGAAAGATTAAAGTTCTACGGAATGCAAGAAAGTTGAGACTCGGTGAATTCAGTCAAGGCCAGAATAGGGAATTAGGGTTTCAGATCCAGCACAGAGACAACGGCGTTGCAGATGCTGTTTTTGTAAAGTACCATCATGCATTAGGCCACAGTAAATGTTGTGTCGAGATTTTGGTCACTCCGACTTGCATAGGCTTTTACTAACCTATCCTCACATTGAGTACATGAGAGTTCTTTTTCATTGGTTCAAAAAGTAAATTTATTCTCTACCAACTCAGTGCATTGACCAGCTATGATAACGTAGATGTAAATGAGCTGATGAATATTTTAAATCATTCTTTCCTGTCATAAAATTTTTTTCATATGTAGAGGTAATGATTTTAATAATCGTTATTTCAATGTGTCCAAGAGTTAAATATTTTGTTATTGAGTGTTGAAAGTAATTGGACATGATTGTTTTGCATCACTTGACCCCTGAAAGCACAGTTGATAAATTATCTGTAAAAAAGGGGAATTGCTGTTTTGTCTTTCTAGAATAAATCCCAAGCTTCCTATTTTATTAATTCATACATTCTAGTTAAGTGACAGCAGCATTTCTGATGATTCTTGTTACGATCCGCTCCTAATATTAGCGCCCTTACAGGGCCAGGTTCATATATATTTAGGATGTCTGTTTAAAACCCTGAGCTTGAGGAGACAGTTCAGACTACTTGTCCACTACCGTGCTAAGTGGTTAGCTAAGTTTGCACATATTAGTACGCTCACTGTGCAGACACAAAAAGTGTGGACACTGACACCTCTCCTGTTCTACTTGCAAATAAAGTGAAGGAAACCATTCGTAAGAGCCTTGATTCCTCTTATCTTGGTTCGTAGTCCTTAAGCGAAATGTACACTATGTGATCAAAAGTGTCCTGACACTCCGAAAAACATACGTTTTTCATATTAGATGCATTGTGCCGGCACCTACTGACAGGTACTCCGTATCAGCAACCTCAGTAATCATGAGGCATCACGAAAGAGCGAAATGGGGCACTCTGTGGAACTCATTGACATCGAACGTGGTTAGGTGATTGGGTGTCATTTGTGTCAAACGTCTGTACGCGAGATTTCCACGCTCTAGAATATCCCTAGGTCCACTGCTACCGATGTGATAGTGAAGTGGAAACGTGAAGGGAAACGTACAGCACAAAAGCGTACAGGCTGATCTCGTTTGTTGACTGACAGAGACCGCCGACAGTTGAAGAGGTTTGTAATGTGTAACAGGCAGACATTTATCCAGACCATCACTCAGGAATTCCAAGCTGCATCAGGATTCACTGCAAGTACTATGACAGTTAGGCGGGAGGTGAGGAAACTTGGATTTCATGGTCGGGTGGCTATTCATAAGCTACACATTGCGTTGGTAAATGCCAAACGACGCCTCACTTGGTTTAAGGATCATAAACACTGGATGATTGAACAATAGAAAAATGTTGCGTGGAGTGAAGAATCACGGTACACAATGTGGCGATCCGATGGCAGGTTGTGAGTATGGCGAATACCTGGTGAACATCATCTGCCAGCGTGTGTAGTGCCAACAGTGAAATTCGGAGGCGGTGGTGTTATGGTGTGGTCGTGTTTTTCATGAAGTGGGGCTTGCGCCCCTTATTGCTTTGTGTGGCACTATCACAGCACAAGCCTACATTGATGTTTTAATCACTTGTTCATAATGCACAGGCTGTGGCGCAGGTCATACACGACAATAACATCCCTGTAATGGACTGGCCTGCACAGAGTCCTCACCTCAATCCTATAGAACACCTTTGGGACGGTTTTAACGCCCAGGCCTCACCGATCGACATCGATACCTCTCCTCAGAGCAGCACTCCGTGAAGAAGGAGCTGCCATTCCCGAAGAAACCTTCCAGCACTTGATTGAACGTATGCCTGCTAGAGTGGAAACTGTCATCATGGTTAAGGGTGGGGCAATACCATATTGTATTCCGGCATTACCGATGAAGGGTAAGTCATTTTCAGCCAGGTTTCCGGATACTTTTGGTCACATAGTGTACGTTGGTGGCAGAGGAATCATTCTGCAGTCAGTTGCAAATGCCAATTCCCTAAATAGTGTTTCGCGAAAGGAGTGTATTCTTCCCTATACGGATTCCCATTTGAGTTCATGAAGCATTTCCGCAATACTCGCGGTTTGATCTAGCCTATCGGTAACCAATAAAGCAGCACACCTCTGAATTGATTCGTTGTTTTACTTTAATCCTAACTGATGAAGATACCGAAGAGTCGAGCAGTACTCAAGTAAGGGGACACTCTCCTAAAATTCCCCCATGATACCGAAACCATTCATCTGCCTTCGCTACTGCGAACCTTACGCACTGGTTCCGTTACATGTTCCATTGTAACGCCAAGTTATTTAATCGTCGTTACTGAGTCAACCAGCACACCACTAACTCTGTATTCGACGTTACAGTATTGTTTTTGCCAGTCATCTGCATTAACTTCCAACGGCCTTTCCGCAGTGGTAACACTGGTTCCCGTCAGATCACCGAAGCCAAGCGCTGTCGGTCTGGTCTAGCATTTGGATGGGTGACCATCCGGTCTGCCGAGCGCTATTGGCAAGCGGGGAGCACTCAGTCCTTGTGAGGCAAACTGAGGAGCTACTGGACTGAGAAGTAGCGGTTCCGGTCTCGGAAACTGACATACGGCCGGGAATGCGGTGTGCTGACCACATGCCCCTTCATATACTCATCCAGTGACACCTATGTGGTGAGGATGACACGGAGGCCAGTCGGTACCGTTGGGCCTTCATGGCCTGTTCTGGAGGACTTTAGTTTAGTATCTGCATTAACTAACATCTTTCGACATGTAGTGTAAGTTCTCATTCATCAAACGAAAAAAGTAATTCTTTCTAAGTCATACTGTATCCTACCATAGTCACTAAACGACGATACTATCCGTGTACCACAATGTCCGCAGCGAACTGTTGCGGACTGCTACTCATCCTATCCGTCCGATCAGTTAAATATATACAGAGTACAGGATTCTGTTACTTAAGTAGTTTCCAGGTCACTGACTTATTAGGAAACCTATTGCGTATGTTCCAATTGCGTACCAGTTGCGTATGTTGGGAGCTTCGTGAACTGTCAGCAACATGGCACCGTGTAAAGCGAAGCTGATATGTTTTGCTTTAGGAAAAATAAAGGCACCACACAGGAAATTTTGTAGTTTAGCTTCACAATGTGAGCAAGACTTTTAAAAAATAGACACTTTTATTGGAATTAATAGGCATTCGATTTCGTAAAGTGGTTAAAGGTTTTCGCAATTCTCCGAGACTTAGACATGAGCTATAGCGGAAGAAGTGTGATAAACATTGTGTACAAGAACAAAGAGGTAGCAATAACAATGGAAGGCGAAGAACGAAGTGCTGGGATAAAAAAATGGTACAGGACAGGGGTGCAGTCTTTCTTCCCTTACCGTTCAGTTTGTAAGTCGATGTAATAACGTCGGAAAAGAACGTTTCAGGAGTTGATTTAACATTCAGGGTGAAAGGATGTCAGTGACTTAATTTTCTGTGAAAATGCGGTGGAATTGCCGGACCTCTTGAACGAAATGAGGACTTTGATGAGAATGCACTAGGGATTGAGACTAAACCAAATGGAATTAGCGATAAGCTTAACATCAAAATTGAAGATCACAACGTAGATGAAGTAAATGAATTCTGCTACCCTGTAACAAAATTTACTGATGACGGATTATGCTGGGAAGAGGTAAGAGACTGGTTAGACAGTCAAAAAGACATTTGTCGCTAAAGATGTCTGGTAGCCTGACACATGGGCCTTTGAGGAACGCATGTCTGAAATGCATCATTATATGGCAGTGAATGATGAAATGTGGGTAAACCTGAAAAGAAGAGACCCGATGAGTTTTAGATGAGATGCTACTGGAAGATGTTGAAAATTAGGTGTACTGAATGAAGCGAGAAAGTTGTCCGCGGAATCGATGACAGAATATGTATAAAACAGTGACAGGAAGAAGGGACACGATAATAGGGATACTCTTAAGACTGTAGCCAAAAGCGGCCATGATACTAGGAGGAATTTATTCAACACATAATTGGGAACATGTGCTGCTCTGAGATGAAGAGCAGTCTTGGCGGGCCTCACAAAACTACTCAGAAAACTGACAACCCAATATAAAGTGAGAAAAATATAGTAAACGAAGATGCACTCACAATAAAGCAAAGAAAAAAGTAAAAGTTTACGCTATGAGCTCTCTAGCCGCAGTGAAACTTACAGTGCTTTTTTAATTCGAGTTGGTGTAGCTAGATTGAATAACGTCCCGTTTCAAAAAATCACAGGAATATTCAGGACGAACTCTTTTTAATATGAATGCCTCAGGACGAATTAGAAAGAACGCAGAATAAGAACGGAACCCTATGAGCAGAAAAATCTGCGTGTGACAACCAAAACCGTGGTACCGGTGTTCCGAATTCCTGTGTCAAGTGCAGGTCGGGAGCGTTCGTTTGAGCAACGGGATGTCCTCTGCACGTCTCTCTGGACGACGGAGAGGACACGAGAGTTCCGAGAGTAGGTTCTGGAGAGGCCTGTCGGCGCGCTCTCAAGAGGTCAAGTGGGATACGTGTCGTTCGTTTGGTCGTTGGCAAAAAGAAGAGCGTAGGGCTTCACATAGCCTATTTATAGGTGGAGCGGCGAACTGGATCAGAATGAGTTCGCGCCTCGTGTTCTATTGTACACCGAGTGTAAATTAAAAGATGTTCAGTTCTGGGAATAATTTGGCTGACCATGAAACTGTCTGGATTGAAGCTGTTAGTAGTGAGACTTCTTTAAAGAGTCTGGTTTAAAAAAAGCAATCGAATGTTTTAGATCCAAGGGAGTGACAGATTTCTAATGGAAAGAAATTTGACTGACACTGCTCTCGCCTTTTCCGCACAATTTATTTTTCCTCCACTGTAGTTGAACTCTATGTATAGTTACTTCCGTCACCGTAAAAATTCCGAGTTGTTTGCGAGAATCGGACAGTGCATCAATAACATAAAGTGGATGCGGTTGATAATGATCATCTGCATTTTTGTGTACATGAAATGGAGCACCTACCTCTTTCTCCATCAGGACAATCAAGTGTAACGTGTGTAGTTCAAGCGCCTAGTCGTCTCATAGTACCCAGCTTCTGCTACAGAGACTTTTGAAAATACGTAGGGGAATCAGAAAATTGTGAGAGTGTACAGGTTTCGTAGATTTCTATATATTTCATAGAGAGGTTTCTGTGTGACCATGTCGGTCGCCCCCATTGTCGAATGGTCGCGAATTACTTACCACTCCCAGGAGATCGACGTACACTGGAAATATCTAAATAGCATTTACAGTCATTTTTCCGATGGTTTACGAATGTGATTACGTTACAAGTCGACAAATCAAACGCCTTTGCAGAGTGGACATAAGGGTGACAGAAAAACTGTCCGTAGTTGTGGGCTGTAGTTACTATTCCTATTTCAAGATCTTGGATCTTGTTTCCATTACTAGCTGGGGTGGAAATGTTCTCTGTTCGGGGATTGAGTATTTGTGTCATACTCATCATTTCATCTGATCGTTATCGATGTGCAGGTCACCGAAGTGGCACCAAATAGAAAGACGTGCAGCATGTGGCCGAACTAACCCAGGTGGGGTCTCCTGGCTAATGGTGACATATCATCAGTTCATTATCACTGCATAATTCGTATGCAATATATCTCGATAGCAATCTTTATTTAGATAGTACACGGTGTCGTGCATCTGTATCGATCTTAAAATTTTTTTGTGTTTTGTGCTGAACACTATGTGATCAAAAGTATCCGGACACCCCCAAATACAAACGTTTTTCGTATTAGGTGCATTGTGCAGCCACCTAATGCCAGCGACCTCAGTGGTCATTAGACATCGCGAGAGAACAGAATGAGGCTTTCCGCGGAACTCACAGACTTCGAACGTGGTCAGATGATTGGGTGTCACTTGTGGCAAACGTCTGTACGTGGGATTAACACACTCCTAAATATCCCAAGGTTCACTGTTTCAGATTGATAGTGAAGTGGAAACGTGAAGCGTCACGTACAGCACAAGAGCGTGCAGGCCGACCTCGTCTGTTGACTGACAGAGACCACCGACAGTTGAAGAGGCTCGTAATGTGTAATAAGCAGACATCTATCCAGATCATCACTCAGGAATTCCAGACTGCATCAGGATTCACTGTAGGTACTATGATCGTTAGGCGGGAGGTGAGGAAACTTGGATTTCATGGTCGGGCGGCTGCTCATAAACTACACATCACGTCGGTAAATGCCAAACGACGCCTCGCTTGGTTTGAGGAGCGTAAGCACTGGACGACTGAACAGTGGAAAAATGTTACGTGGAGTGATGAATCACGGTACACAATGTTGCGATCCGATGACAGGGTATGGGTATGACGAATGCCCAGTGAACGTCGTCTGCCAGCATGTGCAGTGCCCACGGTAGAATACAGAGACGGTGGTGTTATGGTGTCGTCGTGTTTTTCATAAAGGGGGCTTGCACCCCTTATTGGTTTGCGTGGCACAATCACAGCACAGGCCTAGACTGACATTTTAAGCACCTTCTTGCTCCCCATTGTTAAAGAGCAATTCGGGGATGGCGATTGCACCTTTCAGCACTATCGAGCACCTGTTCATAACTCACGGCCTGTGACGGAGTGGTTGTTGTTGTTGTGGTCTTCAGTCCTGAGACTGGTTTGATGCAGCTCTCCATGCAACTCTATCCTGTGCAAGCTTCTTCATCTCCCAGTACCTACTGCAACCTACATCCTTCTGAATCTGCTTAGTGTATTCATCTCTTGGTCTCCCCCTACGATTTTTACCCTCCACGCTGCCCTCCCATACTAAATTGGTGATCCCTTTATGCCTCAGAACATGCCCTACCGACCGATCCCTTCTTCTGGTCAAGTTGTGCCACAAACTCCTCTTCTCCCCAATCCTATTCAGTACCTCCTCATTAGTTATGTGATCTACCCATCTAATCTTCAGCATTCTCCTGTAGTACCACATTTCGAAAGCTTCTATTCTCTTCTTGTCCAAACTACTTACCGTCCATGTTTCACTTCCATACATGGCTACACACCATACAAATACTTTCAGAAATGACTTCCTGACGCTTAAATCTATACTCGATGTTAACAAATTTCTCTTCTTCAGAAACGCTTTCCTTGCCATTGCCAGTCTACATTTTATATCCTCTCTACTTCGACCATCATCAGTTACTTTGCTCCCCAAATAGCAAAACTCCTTTACTACTTTAAGTGTCTCATTTCCTAATATAATACCCTCAACATCACCCGACTTAATTCGACTACATTCCATTATCCTCGTTTTGCTTTTGTTGATGTTCATCTTATATCCTCCCTTCAAGACACCATCCATTCCATTCAACTGCTCTTCCAAGTCCTTTGCTGTCTCTGACAGAATTACGATGTCATCGGCGAACCTCAAAGTTTTTATTTTTTCTCCATGCATTTTAATACCTACTCCAAATTTTTCTTTTGTTTCCTTTACTGCTTGCTCAATATACAGATTGAATAACATCGGGGAGAGGCTACAATCCTGTCTTACTCCCTTCCCAACCACTGCTTCCCTTTCATGTCCCTCGACTCTTATAACTGCCATCTGGTTTCTGTACAAATTGTAAATAGCCTTTCGCTCCCTGTATTTTACCCCTGCCACCTTTAGAATTTGAAAGAGAGTATTCCATTCAACATTGTCAAAAGCTTTCTCTAAGTCTACAAATGCTAGAAACGTAGGTTTGCCTTTCCTTAATCTTTCTTCTAAGATAAGTCGTAAGGTCAGTATTGCCTCACGTGCTCCAGTATTTCTACGGAATCCAAACTGATCTTCCCCGAGGTTTGCTTCTACTAGTTTTTCCATTCGTCTGAAAAGAATTCGTGTTAGTATTTTGCAGCTGTGGCTTATTAAACTGATTGTTCGGTAATTCTCACATCTGTCAGCACCTGCTTTCTTTGGGATTGGAATTATTATATTCTTCTTGAAGTCTGAGGGTATTTCGCCTGTTTCATACATCTTGTTCACCAGATGGTAGAGTTTTGTCAGGACTGGCTCTCCCAAGGCCGTCAGTAGTTCCAATGGAATGCTGTCTACTCCGGGGGCCTTGTTTCGACTCAGGTCTTTCAGTGCTCTGTCAAACTCTTCACGCAGTATCGTATCTCCCATTTCATCTACATCCTCTTCCATTTCCATAATATTGTCTTCCAGTACATCGCCCTTGTATAGACCCTCTATATACTCCTTCCACCTTTCTGCTTTCCCTTCTTTGCTTAGAACTGGGTTTCCATCTGAGCTCTTGATGTTCATACAAGTGGTTCTCTTATATCCAAAGGTCTCTTTAATTTTCCTGTAGGCAGTATCTATCTTACCCCTAGGTGAGATAAGCCTCTACATCCTTACATTTGTCCTCTAGCCATCCTAGCTTAGCCATTTTGCACTTCCTGTCGATCTCATTTTTGAGACGTTTGTATTCCTTTTTGCCTGCTTCATTTACTGCATTTTTATATTTTCTCCTTTCATCAATTAAATTCAATATTTCTTCTGTTACCCAAGGATTTCTACTAGCCCTCGTCTTTTTACCTACTTGATCCTCTGCTGCCTTCACTACTTCATCCCTCAAAGCTACCTATTCTTCTTCTACTGTATTCCTTTCCCCCATTCCTGTCAATTGTTCCCTTATGCTCTCCTGAAACTCTGTACAACCTCTGGTTCTTTCAGGTTATCCAGGTCCCATCTCCTTAAATTCCCACCTTTTTGCAGTTTCTTCAGTTTTAATCTACAGGTCATAACCAATAGATTGTGGTCAGAGTCCGCATCTGCCCCTGGGAATGTCTTAGAATTTAAAACCTGGTTCCTAAATCTCTGTCTTACCATTATATAATCTATCTGATACCTTTTAGTATCTCCAGGGTTCTTCCATGTATACAACCTTCTATCATGATTCTTAAACGAAGTGTTAGCTATGATTAAGTTGTGCTCTGTGCAAAATTCTACCAGGCGGCTTCCTCTTTCATTTCTGAGCCCCAATCCATATTCACCTGCTACGTTTCCTTCTCTCCCTTTTCCTACACTCGAATTCCAGTCACCCATGACTATTAAATTTTCGTCTCCCTTCACTATCTGAATAATTTCTTTTATTTCATCATACATTTCTTCAATTTCTTCGTCATCTGCAGAGCTAGTTGGCATATAAACTTGTACTACTGTAGTAAGTGTGGAATTCGTATCTATCTTGGCCGCAATAATAATGTGTTCACTAAGCTGTTTGTAGTAGCTTTCCCGTGTTCCTATTTTCCTATTCATTATTAAACCTACTCCTGCATTACCCCTATTTGACTTTGTGTTTATAACCCTGTAGTCACCTGACCAGAAGTCTTGTTCCTCCTGCCACCGAACTTCACTAATTCCCACTATATCTAACTTTAACCATCCATTTCCCTTTTAAAATTTTCTAACCTACCTGCCCGATTAAGGGACCTGACATTCCACGCTCCGATCCGTAGAACGCCAGTTTTCTTTCTCCTGATAACGACATCCTCTTGAGTAGCCTCCGCCCGGAGATCCGAATGGGGGACTATTTTACCTCCGGAATATTTTACCCAAGAGGACGCCATCATCATTTAATCATACAGTAAAGCTGCATGCCCTCGGGAAAAATTACGGCCGTAGTTTCCCCTTGCTTTCAGCCGTTCGCAGTACCAGCACAGCAAGGCCGTTTTGGTTATTGTTACAAGGCCAGATCAGTCATTCATCCAGACTGTTGCCCTTGCAACTACTGAAAAGGCTGCTGCCCCTCTTCAGGAACCACACGTTTGTCTGGCCTCTCAACAGATACCCCTCCGTTGTGGTTGTACCTACGGCTATCTGTATCGCTGAGGCACGCAAGCCTCCCCACCAACGGCAAGGTCCATGGTTCATGGGGCGGGGGGGGGGGGGGGAGGGGGGGAGGGGTGGTTACACGACAATAACAACCCTGTAATGGACTGACCTGCACAGAGTCCTCACCTCAATCCTATAGAACACCTTTGGGATGTTTTGGAACGCCAACTTCGTGCCAGGCTTCACCGACCGATATCGACACCTCTCCTCAGTGCAGCACTCAGTGAAGAGAGAGCTCAAATGTTCAAATGTGCGTGAAATCTTACGGGACTTAACTGCTAAGGTCATCAGTCCCTAAATTATCCTAAGAACAAACACACACAACTATGCCCGAGGGAGGTCTCGAACCTCCGCCGGGACCAGTCACACAGTCCATGACTGCAGCTCCCAGACCGCTCGGCTAATTCCGCGCGAAGAGGGAGCCGCTATTCCCCAAGAAACCTCCGAGCACCTGACTGAACGTATGGCTGCGAGAGTGGAAGCTGTTTTCAAGGGTATGGGTGGGCCAACAAAATATTGAATTCCATCATTGGAGATGGAGGGCGCCACGAACTTGTAAGTCATTTTCACCCAGGTTTCCGGATACTTTTGATCGCATAGTGGATGAGAAATGTTTTGCAGTTAGCCGACCGGTGTGACCGAGCGGTTCTAGGCACTACAGTCTGGACCCGCGCGACCGCTCCGGTCGCAGGTTCGAATCATGCCTCGGGCGTGGATGTGTGTGATGTCCTTAGGTTAGTTAGGTTAACGTAGTTTTCCAAGTTCTAGGGGACTGATGACCTCAGAAGCTAAGTCCCAAATTGCTCGGAACAATTTCTTTTTTTTTTTTCAGTTAGTGCCACTTGTCAAGATTTATAACCTTTTAAATACAGAATGAGTTATTCGTGCGAAGTTGATAATTTTAAAGAATAGTTAACGAATAGTATATGCTTTTAAAAAAAGAAAAATGAATAACATTCACCCCGAGGGAATTATCCGAATAAGACGGAAACCACACAGAAAAAGAAATTAGATTTCAGTTTCAGAAAAATTGAATAATATCTTCAAGAGAAAGAGCTTCACATATTGAACAAGGCAGTGCCGCTCTGATCCACCTACGCTCCTCATGGGAGCAGTTATTCGGCTCGTCATTAACTGACAGGGTTGTTGGATTTTCTCCTGAGGGACATCCTGCCACATTCTATCCAATTGCATAGTTACATCGTCCAAATCCCGAGCTCGTCGGAGGACCCTTGCCACAATGCTCCATATGTTCGCAACTGGGGAGACACCCAGCGATCTTTCTGGCCAAGGCTGAATCTGCTAAGCAGGAAGACATGTAGTTGAAACTCTCGTCGTGTGATGGCGGACATTACTTTGCTGAAATGTAAGACCATGATGGCTCCCCAGAACATCACTCCTGCTGTCTGGCCTATGGCGGACGACGGTCAGTTTGGCATCCCACCGTTATTCGAGGCGTCCCCAGACACATCTTCGCTGGCCATCTGGGCTCTGTTCGAAGCAGGACTCGTTAGTTTTCACTCCCGGTTCGAACTGAGTGAAGACTTTCAGTAGACGCCCAGACAGTGGTGGGATACCAACCTTGCTGTCACATGTCATAAGAATAACAAACAGGAGTCATGGTCGGTGGGGTGTTTTCATTTCATAGCAGGACCCCTTTGCCTGTCATCCGCGGTAACCCTACAGCAGAGCGGTACTTCGACAATATTTTAAACGCCTTTGTGTTTCCCTTCATGGTAAGCCACGTTGTGCTTACATTTCAGCAGGATAATTCAAGCCCACACACGGAGAGAGGTCCTATTCCATGTCTACCTGCTCGCCATACCCTACGTTGTCCAGCAAGATCTCCGAATGTCTCTCCAACTGAGAATTTTTGGAGTATTATGCACAGTGTCCTCCAACCAGCTCGGGATCCTGACGATCTAAAGCGCCAATTGGACAGAATATGGTACGACAACCCTCAGGAGGACATCCAACAACTTTATGAAACAATGCGAAGCCGAATAAAAGCTAGCATACGTTCCGTAGGTGTAACAATGCGTTATTGACTTGCTCAAGTTGTGGAGCTATTTATCTTGAATCAATCATCCAATTTTTCTGCAATTGTAAACGTTTCTTTATTTGTATATGTGGATTAGATCTAACTATTTACATCCCATTTGGATAATTCCTGCATGGTGCGCCTTTTTTGTCTCAAAGAAATTTAACATAGATTTGCTCCAATTTTCCAGCCATCAATCCTCTCTATATTTAAAGATTTTTTGGGAATCTGCACATCCATACAACAAATATATGTGCGGGAAACAGTTTTACTTGGACATCTTCAGATTTAGGAATCATCATTATAAATGTTACCTATATCTTTTCGCCGAATATACACGTCATGAAATACACTACTGGCCATTAAAACTGCTACGGTAAGAAGAAATGCAGATGATAAACGGGTATTCATTGGACAGATATAATATTCTAGAACTGACATGTGATTACATTTTCACGCAATTTGGGTGCAAAAAAATGGTTCAAATGGCTCTGAGCACTATGGGACGTAACTTCTGAGGTCATCAGTCCCCTAGAACTTAGAACTACTTAAACCTAACTAACCTACGGACATCACACACATCCATACCCGAGGCAGGATTCGAACCTGCAACCGTAACAGTCGCGCGGTTCCAAACTGTAGCGCCTAGAACCGCTCGGCCACTCCGACCGGCTTGGGTGCATAGATCCTGATAAATCACTACCCAGAACAACCACCTCTGGCCATAATAACGGCCTTGATACGCCTGGGCCTTGAGTCAAACAGAACTTGGATAGCGTGTACAGATACAGCTGCCCATGAAGCTTCAACACGATACCACAGTTCATCAAGAGTAGTGACTGACGTATTGTGACGAAGTAGTTGATCGGCCATCATTGACCAGACGTTTTCAATTGGTGAGAGATCGGGAGAATGTGCTGGCGAGGGCATCAGTCGAACATTTTCTACATCCCGAAAGGCCCGCACAGGACCTGCAACATGCGGTCGTGCATTATCCTGTTGAACTGTAGGGTTTCGCAGGGATCGAATGAAGGGTAGAGCCACGGGCCGTAACACATCTGAAATGTAACGTCCACTGTTCAAAGCGCTGTCAGTGCCAACAAGAGGTGACCGAGACGTGTAACCAATGGCACCCCATACCATCACGCCGGTTGATTCACCCGTATGGCGATGACGAATACCTGCTACCAATGTGCGTTAACCGCGATGTCGAGCATTAACCGCAGTCATAGCCTCCGAGCTGATAGTCATTGCTCCTGCAAACGTCGTCGTACTGTTCGTGCATATGGTTGTTGTCTTGCAAACGTCCATCTGTTGACTCACGGATCAAGAAGTGGCTGCACGATCCGTTACAGCCATGCGAATAAGATGCGTGTCATCTCGACTATTAGTCATACGAGGCCGTTGGGATCCAGCACAGCGTTCCGTAATACCCTCCAGAAACCACCGATTCCATATTCTGCTAACAGTCATAGGATCTCGACCAACGTGAGCAGCAATGTCGCGATACGATAAACCGCAATCGCGATAGGCTACAATCCGACCTTTATCAAAGTCAGTAACGTGATGGTACGCATTTCTCCTCCTTACACGGGGCATCACAACAACGTTTCACCAGGCAACGCCGGTCAACAGCTGTTTGTGTATGAGAAATCGGTTGGAAACTTTCCTCATGTCAGCACGTTGTAGGTATCGCCGCCGGCGCAACGTTGTGTGAATGCTCTGAAAAGCTAATCATTTGCATATCACAGCATCTTCTTCCTGTCGGTTAAATTTCGCGTCAGTAACACGTAATCTTCGTGGTGGAGCAGTTTTAATGGCCAGTAGTGTATGTTTTCAGACAAAGTTATGTGAAATATTTTTGTTCAGATAGAAAGAGCTAAGGACCTCGAGCCGCGAGGGATTAGCCGAGCGGTCTATGGCGCTGCAGTCATGGACTGTTTGGCTGGTCCCGGCTTAGGTTCGAGTCCTCCCTCGGGCATGGGTGTGTGTGTTTGTCTTTCGGATAATTTAGGTTAAGTAGTGTGTAAGCTTAGGGACCGATGACCTTAGCAGTTAAGTCCCATAAGATTTCACACACATTTGAACATTTTTTAAGGACCTCGAGCTGAAAAAAATACTTTGGTAAATGACACATTACCCTTCAGTGCAGTAATAAGAGACCCAAATAACGCTGCAACAAAATAATAGAGATACCGAATTGTCTTTTAGAAGAAAAGAAGACATTAAAACTCTCTAAATTGATAAAAAAAGAGACGCCGTTCTTGGGTAAGAAATATGCATATTAATTTATTATGGAAGTTAAAAACAGTCTAAATGATTAACATTATTTATTATTCCTACTTTTTAAAACAGTTACCTAATGGAGCTTCAGGGTAGACACCAGATATTTCACTTACTGTAAGTTCCTGTGTAATGAATATTATATGTTTCTATTCAGAATTTAAGGAAATGGGACCTGGATAAACTGACTAAACCAGAGGTTGTATAGAGTTTCAGGGAGAGCATAAGGGAACAGTTGACAAGAATGGGGGAAAGAAATACAGTAGAAGAAGAATGGGTAACTTGAGGGATGAAGTAGTGATGGTAGCAGAGGATCAAGTAGGTAAAAAGACGAGGGCTAGTAGAAATACTTGGGTGACAGAAGAAATATTGAGTTTAATTGATGAAAGGAGAAAATATAAAAATGCAGTAAATGAAGCAGGCAAAGAGGAATACAAACGTCTCAAAAATGAGATCGACAGGATTTGCAAAATGGCTGAGCAGGCATGGCTAGAGGACAAATGTAAGGATGTAGAGTCTTATCTCACTAGGGGTAAGATAGATACTGCCTACAGGAAAATTAAAGAGACCTTTGGAGAAAAGAGAACCACTTGTATGAATGTCAAGAGCTCAAATGGAAACCCAGTTCTAAGCAAAGAAGGGAAAGCAGAAAGGTGGAAGGAGTATACATAGGGTCTATACAAGGGCGAGGTACTTGAGGGCAATATCATGGAAATGTAAGAGGATGTAAATGAAGATGATGTGGGAGATATGATACTGCGTGAAGAGTTTGACAGCGCACTGAAAGACCTAAATCGAAACAAGGCCCCGGGGGTAGACAACATTCCATTAGAACCACTGACAAAACTCTACCATTTGGTGAGCAAAATTTATGAGACAGGCGAAATACCCTCAGACTTCAAGAAGAATATAGTAACTCTGACCATAAGAATTATCTTAGAAGCTAGATTAAGAAAAGGCAAACCTACGTTTCTAGCATTTGTAGACTTAGAGAATGCTTTTGACAATGTTGACTGGAATACTGTCCTTCAAATTCTTGAGGTGGCAGGAGTAAAATACAGGGAGCGAAAGGCTATTTACAATTTGTACAGAAAGCAGATGGCAGTTATAAGAGTCGAGGGACATGAAAGGGAAGCAGTGGTTGGGAAGGGAATGAGACAGGGTTGTAGCCTCTCGCCGATGTTATTCAGTCTGTATGTTGAGCAAGCAATAAAGGATAAGCAAAAGAAAAATTCGGAGTAGGTATTAGAATCCATGGAGAAGAAACAAAAACTTTGAGGTTCGCCGATGACATTGTAATTCTGTCAGAGACAGCAAAGGACTTGGAAGAGCAGTTGAACGGAATGGACAGTGTCTTGAAAGAAGGATATAAGATGACCATCAACAAAAGCAAAACGAGGATAATGGAATGTAGTCGAGTTAACTCAGGTGATGCTGAGGGAATTAGATTAGGGAATGAGACACTTAAAGTAGTAAAGGAGTTTTGCTATTTGGGGAGCAAAGTAACTGATGATGGTCGAATTGGAGAGGATATAAGATGTAGACTGGCAATGACAAGGAATGCGTTTCTGAAGATGAGAAATTTGTTAACATCGAGTATCGATTTAAGTCTCAGGACGTCGTTTCTGAAAGTTTTTGTATGGAATGTAGCCATGTATGGAAGTGAAATATGGACGAAAAATAGTTCGGACAAGAATAGAATAGAAGCTTTCGAAATGTTGTACTACAGAAGAATGCTGAAGATTACATCGGTAGATCACATAACTCATGAGGAGGTATTGAATGGAATTGGGGAGAAGAGGAGTTTGTGGCGCAACTTGACTAGAAGAAGCGATTAGTTGGTAGGACATGTTCTGAGGCATCAAGGGATCACCAACTTAGTATTGGAGGGCAGCGTGGAGGGTAAAAGTCGTAGAGGGAGACAAGAGATGATTACACTAAGCAGATTCAGAAGGATGTAGGCTGCAGTACGTACTGGGAGATGAAGCAGCTTTCACAGGATAGAGTATCATGGAGAGCTGCTTCAAACCAGTCTCAGGACTGAATACCACAACAACAACATATTCAGAATTGACACTGAAAATTATTTTGTATGACATTTAAATCACCAAAATCAGTAATTGGATGTAGACATAATGTTGAGTAGGGCTAGTGGAATTTCAATTTCTGATGAACATGCATTCGTAGGAATCTTCAGCCTTCAATTCATCTGTACTCTACTTTTATTTTGATATATTCTACGTTATAGAGGAGAGTATGAAATACATGTTTTTTAAGTTAAGTGGCAGCCCATTTTCCGTGTTCGAGTCAGCAATTTTTCTAGTTTTCACGTTTTTTGTTCCTACTTTAGTCGCAAATCTGTTGTTCTTGATTATGACGCATCAGAAAAGATCACAAATTCTGCTCTACCAGTCACTTATACACAGGTTGATTGAGCTGGCCATGCCCATGTGTTTTATGCAAAATGCATCACCTTCAAATGCCACACACAAAAGTTCTATAAGGTCTCGCTCCCTACATGCAAACTATTGGCCATACAGAAAATGAAAAAAATATAAAGGACGTATTTATATGGAATTTAATCCACCCAAATTTTGTACAAGGATACGTTTCCCCTGGAGGCCGTAGTTTTCGAATTATTTGAGAGAAACAGACAAAAGTGACCTTTAAATGCGCTTTTCTTGAATACTCAAAAACCGTGGCTTCCAGTGTATCCCAATACAAGATTTAACCAGTATAAATTTCCTATACAAATAAACTGTTCATTTTTGCTGTGGGAGTAGTAGTTTGCGCGTAACGAGCAAGTGAATATGAAACTCTTTCATGTGTTACTTGAAGGTACTGCAGGTTGTCTATATCAAATAGGTAGCGGCAGCGGAATCATTCCAAGGACAGGACTGTTCGAAACTTTGAATCTTGTGGAACACCGGTTATAATCTGTAGTCACTTAGAGATTCATTGTGAAAACTGCATAATATTGTGTTTTTGGTGAATTACACAACAGTTTCAAAAAGCTATTACCAGGCTTTTTGAAACACTGCAAGCATATTAGTCTGTTACTTTTTTCCCGTAATGTTCTCGCTTCTCAGATACCTCTTGTGGTAGCTACATATTTTATTTAATCATTGATACGACATACGAATTTTTGTAACTGGATGGCTGTCCTGTCTCCCCATCCTCACGTTAGCACTCACTGTTAATCGGTAAGCCGCTCTGTGTATAATTAGCAATTTAAGCATTTAAATAATTGGTCCCTGGGTCGCAAAAAGGGAAACCGCGTGCTTTTGATCATAGATACTAGAAAAAGTTAATGATACCATATCATGGCATTAATGTCTTCTAGCTAAATGAGATTTAAAACGGTGTGTACGTTGGACAAAAAAAAAGAATCTCTATGACTCGGTACTGTTCAAACTGCAGTTGGCTTGTACTGCAAAACATTCTCCTCTAGGCGAGGTGTTGTTAGGTGGCATACACACAGGGCGCAGTTGGTGGATGTGTCTGAGAACGCGAGCTCTGCAGGCAGCCGATAACCGATAACAGTTGTCAGTGCACTGATTATGTATTCGCACGCGGCCGCCTCAAGAAGGCAAGCGGGTCCAACAGGAGTTGCCGAAATTCCAACCTAACTGCCAACTCCCGTAGTGCGCGTCCGGAATGTGCGACGTGGCGGAGCAGCCACAGATGGTGAAATAAAGACACAGATATGTATTAAAATTTATTTATTTAATCGTTAGGTGATTTTATACAATATACAGTTGCTATAAGGCAAATGATATTATACAATATACATATGATGTAAGACAAGATTAAACCTTAAAGTCCGTGTTTTACAACCAGTTAATGAAGCTGGCTGTCATAGACAACAAGTCATCAGGAATTCCAGGGTACGAATGAAGTGGACAGCGTTGGACTAAATGTTCAATTGTCTCCTATTCTTGATTACATTCACACATTGGTGAACTGATCCAGCCCAATTTGTACCTAAAGTAGCTGCAAGAACCATGTCCAGTCCATAAACCTGTTGAGGTGGCACTAAAGTTTCCTCGGTAGGTCAAAACTTTTTGGCTTCTTTGCGGGATCAAGGTGATGGTGTCTTGTTCCCTATGTTTTTGTTAACCATTCATGCTTCCAGCTTTCATTTAGATCAAAATCATCCGCGATGAGTTGTCCTGCAGTAACACTTGCTGGTCTTCTTGATCGCAATCGTTGCTGTGGCGGATGACAGAATTTCTGGTACAGTGGTAGAGAAGAAGATGCAGAGATTTTCCTGGCCTCCCTCAGTAGAGCTTGTTTACATCTTAAGTGAGGTGGAGGTCTGTGACTAAGTACAGGTAACTAGTGGCAGGGGATTGGTTTGATGGAACCAGTAATGCAGCGCAAGTTTTATGTCTTCCTTCTTTACATGTAGTTTCCAACCAGACAGGTGCGCAGTACTCGGTAGCAGAGTACACAAGACTGATGCCAGTTAAACGCAGACAGTCAGCAGAGGATCCCCAGGTGGTACCACTGAGCTTATGTAGTATGTTGATCCTTGCAGCAACTTTATGGGAAAGTTTGGTGATGTGCTCTTTGTAGCTCGGGGTTCTATCTATAGTGATTCCGAGATATTTTTGGAAAGGATTCTACCTCAACGTTTGTCCATTAAAATGATAGATACTGAAACAGGTCGGACTCATACCCTCCAGCCCTCTTTGTAAGTCACATTCTCCGTCAAACACTCCACGTGCGAGTTGCTTTTTGGCTAAGCTTAGCGTACCTTCCGAGTCAACAGCAAGCAGCAAAGACTGCGTCGATCTGCGTGTCACATCAATAGCCCAGGTACTTTGACTGGCACGGGCCTGTGAGACGGCAGATTGACAAATTCAGCTGTACCAACAGGCTCTGAAAGCAGCAAATTAGATATTTCTTGGTCCTGCTCTGATGTAGTTTAGACGGTCTGGAGGAAGATGGTGGTGTTTTGATGCTGCGTAACTGTTTGGTACAATTTGATAGTACAGAATATTACTGGATGATTAAGTGATTTATGAACTTTTGTATTAGTTGTACTGATGATCTTTGCTGTCCTTGTGGCACAGAACCTCTACTCACTTAGCAATATGCACGGCTTCTAAGATTTTTCAGCGTACAAGTAAGGTCTGTGTGATGCAGAGCAGGCCGGAGTGGCCATGCAGTTCTGGGCGCTACAGTCTGGAGCCGAGCGACCGCTATGGTCACAGGTTCGAATCCTGCCTCGGGTATGGATGTGTGTGACGTCCTTAGGTTGGTTAGGTTTAATTAGTTCTAAGTTCTAGGCGACTGATGACCTCAGCAGTTGAGTCGCATAGTGCTCAGAGCCATTTGAACCATTTTTTTTGTGATGCAGATCCCGAGACTCAGTTTCGAACAGAAGTTTACCAACGTTCAGATCTACCACAGCTCGCAGTTGGTAATTTCAGGCACAAAAGTCATGTGGTATCTCTTAATATCGTGTCAGACCTCCTTTTTCATGGCGTACTGCAGCAACTTGGGGTGGCATGGACTCAACAAACCCGCAGAAATTTTGAGCTATGCAGCGTCCATGAATGCGAAAGTGATCTCTCGATTGCGTCCCGCAAATATACAGTGGGTGGCCAAGTCATTCGCTACAATTGTCCAGAATGTTCTTCAAACCAGTTGCGAACAATGGAGTCCTAGTGACATGGTGCACTGCAATCCATAAAAGTTCCAAAGTTTTTTGGAAACCTGAAGTTCATGAATCGCTACAGGTAGCATCCATGTAGCTGAACATTAGCATTTTCGGTCAATTATCGGTTCAGTTGGGCCACAGGCACCCGTCCATTCCATGTAAACACAGCCCATACAATTACGGAGCCAGCATTAGCGTGCACAGTACCTTGTTGACAACTTTTGTCCATGGCTTCGTGTGGTCTACACCACATTCGAACTCTGCCATCAACTCTGAAATCAGGACTCATCAGACGAGGTCACGGTTTTCTATTCATCTAGGGTCCAACCAAATTTGCCACGACCCCAGGAGAGGCGCTGTGCACGATGTTGTGCTATTAGCAACGGCACTCTCTTCCGTCGTCTGCAGGCACAGCCTATTAACGTCAACTTCGGCAACACTGTCCTAACGGGTACGTTCGTCGTACGTCTCACATTGATATCTTCGGTTATATAGCACGCCGGCCGCGGTGGCCATGCGCTTTTGGCGCTGCAGTCCGGAACCGCGGGACTGCTACGGTCGCAGGTTCGAATCCTGCCTCGGGCATGGGTGTGTGTGATGTCCTTAGGTTAGTTAGGTTTAAGTAGTTCTAAGTTCTAGGGGACTTATGACCTAAGATGTTGAGTCCCATAGTGCTCAGAGCCATGTTTATCGTCTGTTAGCACTGACCATTCTACGCAAACGCCGCTGTTGTCGTCGTTAAGGCCAACCACCATTGCGTTGTCTGTGGTGGCAGGTAATGCCTGAAATTTGATATTCTTGGTACACTCCTGACACTCTGGATCACGAAGTATTGAATTCCTTAACGATTTCGGAAACGGGATGTACCATGAGTCTAGCTCACACTACTATTCTGCGTTCAAAGTCTGTTAATTCCCGTCGTGCGGCTATAATAAAGTCGGAACCCTTTTAACATGAATCATCTGAGTGCAAATGATAGCTCCACCGATCCACTCCCCTTATATATGTCTTATGTACGTAGTAGTACCGCCATCTGTAATGTGTACATCGCTAACCCATTACATTTGTCACCTCATGTAGCACTGACAAACAAAGCAACTGGGGCGGTGTTCCTGGGCGTCGAAAAGGCTTTCGATCGTCTATGGCACAACGGCCTAATACGCAGACTCAGCGACGCAGGGTTCCCCGACGGGCTCGTACGTCTCATACACTCATATCTCACGGACAGGAGTTTCAACACCGACGTGCAGGGCAAACAATCGATACGACATGGTATCCAGGCAGGAGTATCCCAAGGAAGCATCCTAGGGCCCTTACTGTTTAACCTCTACATTAACGACCTCCCAGTTACACACAACACGACGGTGGCTATCTACGCGGATGACACATCCATCCTTGCGCAAGATTGGAAGCCGTATAACATTAACTCACGACTACAGACTGCACTCAGAACGGCGGAACCTTGGCTGGTGAAATGGTGTGTTAGAGTAAACGTCGACAAGTGCGAAGCCGTTCTGTTCACTTGAAGACCAAAGCTACTGCTCAAACATCAGCACTGCAACCCAATAACACTACATGCACGCTCAATACGTTTCCGCGAGAAGGTCAAATACCTCAGTGTCTGGCTGGACCTGAAACTACTCGGGGGGACCACATCCAACACGTGACCAACAAAGCAAACGCGAGGCTCAAACAACTCTACCCTATGCTTGACAGGCGTAGCACACTCAATAGGAGGGTGTCTAGGTCCATGTACATGACACTTATTCGACTCCTGACGACGTACGCAGCCCCTGTCTGGGGATACGCTGCGCCCACCCGCGTGCGCCGTCTGCAGCTCACACAGAACAAAGTACTCAAAATCATAAGCAACGCTCCGCGCTGCACACGCATCGCGGACCTTCACGGGGAATATCGGCTAGATACCGTCTTGCAGGTATTCCAAAAACTGTCCACACGACTGTACAATAACACGAGACACTCGCGCAACCCGTTTATCCTTTCTCTGGGTAACTACGACCACAACCATAGATGGAAGCATAACAGACCAAAGACACTATTGACTAGGAACTTAACATCTATGGTCCATACCACGCTAACACGTACTGGCGAGCCCCCGCAACACAGATACTACTGGTAAGCCCAGATGCTCGACCCGCCGAAAAACAGGCAACCGCAGGGAAACCGTACCGTACACAGCACGCAAACCATCCACTCACACCCCTTACACTGCCTGTGAGCCGATCAATGACCGATCGCCCACTAATGTACAACTGCAGCAAGCCCCACAATGAGCTCCCGCAACGACAAAGGTAACGATACACGATACCGCGCACTAACATAACCACACCTTGCATGCACTGTCACAGATAGCAAGCCGCTACTGCCCTTACTACCCGTCCTACTGTCGCAGAGGTTTTTATCCCTTGGCGCTTGCCTTGTCTCATTTTTTTCCTCTGCCCTTACAACCGCTATCCTTCGATCGCTTTCGCCCACTTTCTATCTCCTGATGGACCATGTTAATGAGTAACCTTACCCACACGCATGGATAACATCACAGCCCGCATCCTGTGACTCCTGATTCAAAAACTAACATGTTATACGGAGGTGACAGTAGAACTTCAGGTTTGGTCACCACTTTGGTGTGGGCGTGGAAGGGCCCCATCCTTTGTTTGTTGTGTCATTAATATTTTTTATTGGGATAGATACTACACTGTTCCTCTAGTCTTCTTGACTGAGGTTCTCTATGTGTCCCTTAATCAATAATGCCGGTGATGGTTCCACTACCATTGTCGCCGAGGATTCCCGTCCCACTGTAATTCGAGTTAATGTAATAATCTTCAAGACAATTCAGAGCAGAACGACCACAGTATTACACTTAGCTCAAGCTTGGAACACGATACAGATAATACAGAAACAATAAAAGCATAGACATGCAAACAACTTTCACTTCGTCAACGAACGATGTGTGATACATCACGTTATGTTGGCTTTCTGTCATAATCAGTTACATATCCAGAGGTTATCGCAGCTCAAATTCTTGAATATTATTCTACGTGAAATTATTACACACTTTGAGGAGGCTTCTGGAAGAGTGTTGTTCAGTAACCTTACATGAAGCGTTTGGCAGAGGACAACACCATAGTACATAGTCCAAGGATTTTGAAATGATGTATCTCACATTGTCAGCACGCTCGGCAGAATCAATGGAGAAATAAGATAATGAAAGGAGAGTATGGGGATGTATACTAATACTCGACCATATTTGCACTGTGTTATAGTTAAAAGAAATGGAAGGTTCTGAATGCAGGAAGATGAAGTATGTTTGTGGCTTTTATTACGGTCCATTGTATAGCATAGACACTACCCGGTGCCATTGGCTATGTCGTCTCGTGTTTAATGTACCCACTGCTGGCCACCACTATATTGCGGTGAGGCCCATTTCCAGTAAGCTTTCGGGGAGCCATACCGGACGGACGAGCGCTGTGCTGGGTTACTGTGCCATCTAAAGTTATGGGACCTTTGCTGTTCCGTAATGCAGCATTCCTCAACAGCAACAGCCATCTCGGAGTAACGATACGTCCTACATCTGTGCGCTCCTAAAAGCTGTGGAGCTCACGTTAATGACCAAGTATGTCCTGTACATATGGCAACTCACAACACCCAGCACAGAGGAAAAAGTTTTTGCAGTATATGTTAACTGTAGTTTGAACAGTAACGAGTCATCGAGTGCTTTCTTTATCGACTATATATACCGTTTTAAATTTCATTTAGCTAGAAGACAAAGGCTATATACGGTATCACCGGCTTTGTCTCTGATCAAAATCTTCCGTTTTCCCTATTTGGAACCCAGGGACTAACTATTTAAATGCTTAAAGTGCTAGTTGTACACAGGGTGGCTTGCCGATTAACTTATTTGGGGAAAGTTTAACCGTATACCGAAATGCTAGGCTAACGATAAATGGAGTATTACAGTAGATAAGAAACTCAGATCCACCGAAATCGAAACCGCACTCGAAATTGTCTGGACAAGATTTATTATCAAGGATGGGCATACATTTGTATCCGGATCCTTCTATCGGCCATCCGACATATCTCCTATAGGCTCTGAGCACTATGGGACTTAACATCTGTGGTCATCAGTCCCCTAGAACTTAGAACTACTTAAACCTAACTAAAGACATCACACACATCCATGCCCAAGGCAGGATTCGAACCTGCTACCGTAGCAGTCGTGCGATTCCGGACTGAAGCGCCTAGAACCGCTCGGCCACCACCGACCGGCATATCTGCTATTCCACAGTCGTATAGCTTACGTACTGGGTATCTGAAACCTGCACAATGGTATTAGCCCTAACAGTGAACTGGAATTGCCTCCCCAGATCATGAGCAAGCAGGGAAATGTACAAGGTACCTACCTACGATAATCACCTATTATATGGTCACCATTCTCCTCCATTATGTCTGACGTCCAGCATGCTCTACAGCGGTTTGTTCCGGGGAGTACGCAGGCCACACCATACGTTCAGACGTTCAGTATTTTCACTATCCAGTGTGTCCGACACCTCAACAATCCTGTGAGCCCGAGAACTGTCATCCATAAACAGAAAGTCGGGATCTACTGTATCCCTAAACAGACGGACATGGTCCAGAATATTCTCCCTGGGGTACCACTGTGCTGTAGCGCTACGTCGCGCAAAGGTGTGCAGCAGTGTCCGGCCACTGTGCACAATGCCTTCCCACGCTACAGCGTGTAAGCCACACTGATGACGTCCATGAACATGGTACGGTGTGAAACGTGTTCCCTTTTCTCTCCGCACTAATTGGTGGCAAGAGTCATTTGCCACAGTGAAACAAGATTCGTCGGAGAATATCACTACAGACCACTGCGGATTGACCCCAACCAACATGTAAACGTAGACTTCCGCGGCCACTGTAAAAGTAAATAAAATTTTTTTGTGTTCGTGACCGCATGGTCAGTATGTAAAACTACCGACGTTTCGGTCACTGTTGCAAGTGACCTTCTTCAGGGAGTTTTTGTTTACACACTGAGGAAGGTCACTTGCAACAGTGACCGTAACGTCGGTAGTTTTACATTTTGACCATGCGGTCACGAACCCAAAAAAATTTTAGTGACCCAACCAACATGCTCCCTGCACCAACGAACCCTGTCTTGACTAAGCTGTAATCTGATGCTGTGACACAAATAAACAATCCTTCAGATTTAACCGGAAGGCTTAAGGATAAGTTTCCCAACCATACTGTCATGGTTAGGAGTGATTTTAATCACCCAAGACTCATTTGGGAAAATTATAGTTTTCCAATAGATAGGCGTGCAAACTAAATGCGTTCTCTCAGACCTACCTAGAACAGATTGTTCGCAAGTCCACACATAATGAAAATATATTGGGTGGAAACCTGACGTAACGTCTTTCAGGATATGCAGACTGAAGCGATGAGTGAAAATTTGTACCAAGGCCGGGATTCAAGCCAGGTCTCCTGATCACTAGGAACATCAGCTAAACACTACGCCACTCTGCCACAGTTGCTTTTCATAACGCACAGATTACCGTAGAACGCCTCCCTCCTCAATCCAGATTCCCATTCACGCCTCAGCACACTCGGTATTCCCCTAAACTCGAACTGCATTGCAGGGGATCTCCCAATATATTGGAATGGCTCTCCAGCAACGAACAAAACGGGGGACCCTGTCTGAAACCCAGCATAGGTGGTCTAATCAAATGGAACTACATGGTTCCAAGCATCTATGATGCATACTGAAGCTGCAGCCGTCATCAAGAATCGGTGGATCAGCCGAGGTAGCCCAGTGTTCTGGACACGCAGATCACCTCGCATGTTGGATTTATTCCTCTGAGACCATATGAAGCAGCTCATGCACGAAACTGTTGTGGAAACAGAAAGATACCTCGTCGCTACAATTGCCGTCCATGCTGGTACCATTGCGGAAATGCGAGGAATCTTAGAACGAACACGACAGTCAATGGTCCGGCGATGTACTGCGTGCATATAGACCAATGGTTACACATTCGAGAAGTGCCTGTGAATGGCATTGTTGTAATTGGCGTACTAAATAACCTTCTGTGAAAACCTTCACAGCAACAGTAATTACCGTAGGGACCGTACGTACCTTAACAAAATATATTTGTTTTGATGCTCTCTACCTTCTATATCAATCTGAATGAATAGCTTCCGAACATCCGGCATACACAAGGTGTGTCAGGATGAGTGGTCAGCATTCAGGGATATGACAGGAACGGTCATTCGAACCAAAAAAGTCCAATAAACCTGGGCTCTAAATAGCGTATATTAAGAGTTACGAGCAATTTTTCGGTAGAAATGTGTTACACAGTAATGAAGAGAAAAAGTTCTCATAGCTCCTTGGGTATGCATTTTAGAGCCAACGTTTACGACATTTTTTTGCTTCGTGTGATCGTTTCTTTCATATCCCTGAATACTGACGATTTCTCCTGGGACAACCTGTATAATAAGACATATTCAAAATTTTAGAAAGAGCCCCAACCATTGTCTTCTGCGATTTACGGAACACACAAATATCTAGATCTGATGGGCACGTCGAAACCTGAATCCCGTTCCTCTCGAATGTTGTTCTAGTGTCTCACCACTGCGTTACCTCGATCAACCACGTGACAAATGAAACATACGAAGTTGTGAAGTTGAAAGTTCTTGAGTAACTTCACTTGCACCTTATCTGAAGGGGACTCCATAGCTTGATCCTCTTAAAAATCATCTTCTTCTCATATTTTTTTGTGATGGAAAGTCTAGAAACGGATCCACACTGGATCGTGAGGCAAATCGAAAGGCTTCACCGTATAGAGAACCGAACAACATCAGATTCTTTCTAGTGATAATGGTGTAGAAGTCTGTGGAGAGGAGTCAGTTTTACTTCCAGTAGAACACGAGATAGGGATGGAGAAAGAGACTGGATATTGCTTATATTCCGTGTCTGTTTCGATGGAAACATCGTCAATCGATTTAGGGAATGCAAGGAAAACTTAATTCTGTATGAACGGTCAGGGATTTGAACCCACGCCTTCAGAATACGAGTGTAGTGCACCACCTCGCTATAGGAGAGACGTCGTGGATTCACCCCAATGAATTTTATGTGTTTTGTATGTATGCCAGTGTGGAAAATGGATTATAGAGGAATGTAAGAATATTTGGTATCAGACGCATGAGGTAAATTAGTGCCACAATTAAATTTTAACTACATATTTTGCACGTGCGTACTTCTGTATGTAGCAAGAGCACTTTACCATCAATGCAAAACAAAACTTAATATTGTTATGACAACTCTGGCTGCTAAATACACATCTCATGCCCATCCCATATACACAATTTAAAATGCAAACACGAAATAATGTACAAGATGATTACAGTACGACCGACGGACCGAGAAATGGATGTTATAATGCGTCACTGATGAAACACCGTTATTGTTATCTGTGAATTATTAATTAGTCGCTGTCCTCGAAATAACAGTCCGTATGGTGGAAGTAATACAGACAAATGTGACTAGTTAACATTCTGAACCAATGTTTAAAATACTTATTAACTCGCCCTCGTGCAAAGCTCACTCACAGCAGATTTGCTGCATAAAATGGGAACTCATCTGATAATCTAACGCCATTCTCCACCGCGGTGTTCGTGCGTTCTCCGATATTCCAATTAACGCGGTATTCTCGAAAAGCGAACCTTACTTACAGGCAGTTCGCTTTTAATTAAAACATTGGAAGAAAGATGTATTTCAAATGGGTTTCAAATAAAAATTTTAAATGAGGTTTACCTTTATTTTTTCTCTAACTAGGCAATTGTCATTTTGGGCAGTCCATCTGATACTTGATACTAACTGCTCTTTCCTGTTTAGAGGACGATGCGTGTATAACGAATGTTATTGACAATCTCGAAACGCTTCTTGCATGTTTTTCTATATAAGACAAGCTGCAGTTATACAACAGCTGTCCCTCATATCCAGTTATTGTCTGTACGCAGAAAGTGTGCAGCAAGATATAGAGATTTAACGAGTTGCAAAATACTGCAAAAATGCACAAATCCAGGAAAGGATATTTAGATATCTGTTCCAGTTATGGACCGCAGTTTTTAGATCCGGTTATGAATTCCAGTCTATGATGAACATCTTCAGACCAGTGTACAAACAATATTTCCAGCATACCATGCCAACATATGTTTTTTTTTTTTGTTTAAATTATGGAAATTTTAAACAAAAATGTAGCTTATGCATGAAGAGAAAATGTGTAATGTAATGGTGTTACAAATCCTTGTAAGACGTGGATGGCTATCTTGGCCATTCTGAAAAAGTATTAACACTAAAAAGTAAAAGCGTTCCCGTTGCCACAGTGATTACTTTCGCACCAACGACGAGATGTCACACACCATCACGGTGTGTAGTACGGGGCGTTTTTCTGTTCTCTCGCTATAAAATGGCCGCTTCGGCGCACAGTCTGTAGTCCATACATCTGTTAAGTTGTTGTCACTCTTTCCAATTTATACGAGCACTTGGATGAGAGACAAAAAGATATCGATTGAGTAGACACAGATCCTAGCCCACAGCAACTGAGACACAATCATCAAAAAGGATATATAACAAAAATGCATTGAAACAGGGAGGAGGGGAGGGGGGAGTATGTCTTGATTTATATATCCAAATGGAGTCAGGGACACTGTGAGTGTCGCTTCACCTTTGCCACCAACGTTATCGCTATTCACGGAAGGCGCTACTACAACATCTTTGATTTCGTTATTTATTTATCGGGTAGTCAAGGGTTGATGATGAAGATTTTTATATTGAATGAACAGGACAGATGCACCAACATCATAAAGTTCTTCAATATTTCATAGGACTCGACCCGGCCAAACATGTTCCAAATGGCGCCTTCGTCGCATTACGTTGCGAACGTCGTAAACTCAGTGCTCTCAGTAGAGAAAGAAATTGCATTCAAGACTCATTTTTTAAGATAATGGTGCTTTATGTACATAAAATAGAGCCGTGATCATGTTACGTAAGAACCCTGGAGCAAATTCCTGTAAGGCCAAACAAGAGGACCCAATAACTAATAACAGATCAGGATGACACAAATTGATAGCAAGAACGAATTAAAATTCCTTAAGAGTTATAAGTAAGAAAGATAAACAAAAATACATATATACTACGTTTTTCT
Source organism: Schistocerca piceifrons (assembly GCF_021461385.2). Classification (NCBI taxonomy): domain Eukaryota; kingdom Metazoa; phylum Arthropoda; class Insecta; order Orthoptera; family Acrididae; genus Schistocerca; species Schistocerca piceifrons. The sequence continues at coordinate 672,471,436 of NC_060139.1, forward strand.
GACTTTCCCCGACCTGGGTTTACGATTGTTTTTTAAATGTTTGGGCGCTACTGTGCAGATGTGTCAACGACCTACAACCATCAACACTTTTTCAGCCGTTTTCTGACTGGTTGTGAGACCCACCACGAATTTCTCTCCTGCGCCAAGTTCTTCGTAGCAGTACTTTCATTTAGCGCCGATAGTTGTTTTTTGGGCGAATTCCAATCTCTGTCTTCCTCTACAGATTTCATCCTCTACAGGTCCCTCACGTACCGTGGAAGTTATTCCTTGATGAGTTAAGACATGTTCTGTCGCCCTGACGCTTCGTCTTGTCAGTGCTTTACATACGTTCCTTTCCTCGCTAACTCTTCGGAGAACATCCTTTCTAATCCGCCAAGATAATTTTCAACATCCTTCTATAGCCCCAAGTCTCAAAAGCATTAATTGTTTTTTTTCGGATTTACAGTCCATGATTCATTTCATACAGTTCGTTGCTCCAAATGTACATTTGCAGACACTTATTCCTCAAAGCAAATTTCTGATACTATTTGATTTATTTTGGCCAAGAATCCCCTCTTTGCCTATACTAGTCTGTTTTAGATGTCCCTGTTGTTTCATATGTGAAATGTTATTTTTGCTTTCAATGTAGCGGAATCCTTTCACTTTCTCTATTTCGTAGTCCCCAATTTTGATGTTAAGTTTAACGTCAGTCCCACTTCTGCTTTTCTTCGCTACTTTCCGTTCACCGTCAGTCCGATTCTGTACTAATTAGACGGTTCATTTCATACAGTAGATTATACTGTTTTTACTCAATTTCACTGAGGACCGAAAAAAATACCAGTGAATATCACCCTTAATTTTGATCCTATACCAATACTTTGATTTCTGCCATTGCTTCTTCGGCGTATACATTGAATATATAGTCATGTCTTACTATAGTTCTAATCCGAACACTACGATCCTAGTCTTACATTCCTAGTTTTACATTTTATTTCTTACACATAATGCATTGTGACCGTCTTCCCTTACAGCTTACACCTGTTTTCCTGAGAATGTCGAACCTCTTGCAACATTTTTCATTGTCGAAAGCTTTTCTTAAGTCAACATATCTTATGAACGTGTCTTGACTTTTCTTGAGGCTTACTTCAAACATCAACCACAGCGTCAGAGCTGCTTCTCTGATGCCTTTGCCATTTCCTAAAAACGTTTTACAGACCCTCAATATTCTTCTGTATTTTCAGCAACTTCGATGCTTGAACTGTTAAGCAGACTGTGTGGTAGTGTCCACAATTTTCTGGCGTTGATGTCTAGTCTGGATGATACTTTCCCGAATGTCTGATGGTACGTTTACAAAGCAGCGTAAACAGCCGTTTGGTTGCCTCGTCCCCCAACGTGTTAGAAATACCGAAGAAATTTTACTTATTTGATAGTAAGCTTCTTGGAAAAATCCAAGTCACAAGAAAAGCTTGATGGAAGTGCTACAGGTATGTCAAAGTTGACACTGTGAGCTAGTTCGAAAATTCTGCGTTAGATAGTAAACTTACATGTACCTAAACTATTGTGCTTATGAGCAGTTCACCGTCTGCGATGAGATGATTAAAGATGCTTTTTAAATAAACCCAGTAAGATAAGGGTTTATGCGACTGGAAGTATGTAAAGCTCAGCTCTTACCTGCAATCACGCCGGGCGAAAGGAATGTTTTGTAGCTGCGCCAGTTGCCATAGTGATTCGTATTAACACCCACAGCTGCAACCAGGCAGGCGTAATGCCGTAAAATGTGATCAAGTATACGACAGAGAACTTCTGCTTCTGACTCAAAACTTACTATACGACTCTCAATCTAAAATCTGGTGTCCAAGAAATAAAATCTCAAAATTTCATCGTTCAGCCAAAAATCTAAAGATAATTGCTTTTGTACATTCGGAACAATGTGGAATAAAGAATATTCTCGTTAGTTAAAAATATTCAGAACTGCGTGAGAATTTGTTTCAACACCAATGGCTATATATAATTAGAAGAACTGGAATCCATTGTTCTCGTTTGAAGTCACAATTCACAAAACGTGGACAATATACGGCTTAAGAGTCAATTTGCTACAGAGTAGTTTCCTCCCCAAACTTTCTGAGTGCTCCTTCGATTGGCAAACATTTTCAAATCCATAAATACATACCTGTAAATAGTAGAGATCTACATAGAATGTCTGGAGTGTGTTTTACGGAACTTGCCGGTACTGAGCTTGTCAACTTTTGTGCTGTCAACTTTGTCAACAGCTGATGCTACTTCACATTAATGGCTTCAGTTTTTTAATTCCCTCCTTGATCATCTTAATGGCATTAATGATGTATTTTGCTCTATAATAGTGTTCGTGTTGTCATAAAATTTATTATTGTAATTTCCTCGTTAATCTTACTTTTCTGTTTCGTATTTTGTAACTCCCACGTCTTCTGCAGCACATCATTTCTGGTGTACAGAAATGTACTTGCGTGTGAAGTACAACAGTCGTCTTTCATTGGAATCACTATCTCATTGTATGCGTAAGATAGGCATAGCTACTGTTCTGTAAAATATCGTTACAGTATCTTTTAGTAATTTCAACTTTTTTTATAAAACTGCAATTTATTGCAATTAAAAGATGAGATACAAGGCTTCCGTTTGTATATACCCACTTCTTCTCAGCCGCGCGGGATTAGCCGAGCGGTTTGGGGCGCTGCAGTCATGGACTGTGCAGCTGATCCCGGCGGAGGTTCGAGTCCTCCCTCGGGTATGGGTGTGTGTGTTTGTCCTTAGGATAATTTAGGTTAAGTAGTGTGTAAGTTTAGGGACTGATGACCTTAGTACTTAAGTCCCATAAGATTTCACACACATTTTTGAACTTCTTCTCACCGACAGAGGTGTATCTTTAGTAAAACAATGGTATTAGTGAGCAACAACGCTTCAGATTCCTTCCTGACCAAACAAATTTAAGTTCCCATTAGTTTTTCTAAGTCGCTTAAGGTATTATGACGGTCTAGAAAATGTTTTTCCAAAGTTGTTGCTTTCGTATGAAATATACAACGTTCGAATTTTGAAATACAGTCGTTTCCTAATTTCGGTATTACTATTTTAGGTGCTTGTAGCTGATGATTATAAAAAGAAGCCTGTTCAGGCTACACAAAAACTGCAGTACGAACTGAGAGATTTTCTTAAGACGGTGTTATTGAACTTCATTCTGGTCATTTCCAGCTGCCTTAGAGAGGGGAGAATACAAATGACTTTACATGCACCACTCTTTCAGCAATGCTACACTTTATAGTTGAAGTGTAACTCCCATCGACAAACAAACTTAGCATCACAGAGTTAGCGGAGCGCCGATGCGCAAAACATTCTCTTAGCGCTGTAGTAGCAGTTAAGGTCGAAAGAATACTGTATTGTTCACAAAGCGAAATGTAAGAGAAACTATAGTCATTTACGAGTAAAATTACTTTCTTGCAGTCACAAATTAAATTTTCTCATTGTCACTTATTACGTTTGTTGCATTTCATAAAAATTACAAGATAATAACCAATGAATTTGGAAAGATAATTTAACTCTATTTCTAAGAGAAAGTCGACGGTCACAGAGCTGCCAAAAACTTTTCATGACATTTCCAAGTCTCAAATTTTTCCAATGGCAAGAACCTATTTTTGTATGGCTCTCAAAGTTTCACTCTAGTGCTGCTACTCAAATCTTACTTGATGTCTTGGCTAACAGATATCATCTTGAGGGCGGGCTTCATTCAGCACATCTACAAAATACATCTCTGTGTTTATATCGATTCTACATGATACTTACAATTATCTGAGTATGTATAAAACCATAGAAACATCGCAAATCTAAGTAAAGTAGCTTGTGAGCTATGTAATGGTGTTATTATATGTTTATATGTGTATTTACATCATGAAGATATAACTGCGTCATGATAACTGACAAAGATGAAACGTCTTATGAAAAATTTTTGGATTGAGCCGTTCCTATGGTAAGGATAGTGTCGCAATATTTCCAGGACTGTAAAACACCGAAATCGGCCAGCATCTCGGCTTTTGGCAGTTTTTCTAAGAAATACATCATGTAAGGTAGAGCCAGTGCTTCACAAATGAGTCGCAGACGGGAAGGAATCTGAAGAACTGCTTTATACTATTGAAGATGTTCAAAGAGTATGAATTAACAGTAAGTTGGGACTCAAGAATTGCAGAGGATATATATCTGCTGTCATTTTAGTGCAGCGGTTAGACTTGTAATCTGGCAAATGGCACGACTTTTTCGGCTTTTGGAGACAATGCAGTCATCAGATGTAAGTTGCTTAATTTTGTAAAGGGCACATAGAACTGCAGTCCATCAAGTGGCTATTGGTTAGTAAAATCTGGAACAGCGAAAAAATATTGCAGTGAACTCCCTGCTCATTCAAGTAACTACTGTTCAGTAAAACTGAGAATAGCGAAAAAAATATTGCAATAAAGTAAGGACTAGACCTATCGTAAACTCTTAGAGCCTGAACAGTGACTTATTCGTTTTTATAACAAACGACACGATTTCTTTGGAAATATCTACTGATTTAACATATTAATATTATCTGACACTGTCAGTGTGGAAGGAGGCGATCTTTAAATATAATGTTACAGTCTATTCTATGAGAACTTTTTATTTGCCAAGATCACAAGGAAGGATACATCGATTCCTTGTTTCGGCCACTTAAATGGTCGTCTTCAGATAACATAAGAGAAAGCGGTGTCTACATCCACTAATGAAGTAAGACTCATTGTCACAACAGTGTTTACAATTCCAAAGTAAAAAATTGTAGTTCTGATTTTGTGAGTTTGGAATTCTAAATACGATTGTGACAAAGCGCCATATTTCAGTAATCGATGTAGAACCTCCTTTCTATTACGTCATCTGAAGCTGGTCATTTTACTGGTTGAAACTAAATATCTATGTATCCTTCCTTGCGATCTTGGCAAATAAAAAGCTATCGTAAAGAAGACTACAGAACTAAATTTAACATACTTACCACAAAACTGAATTCTGTTGTAATTTTAATCACGTTTATAGCACAACAACTGAAGTTTATGTTCGCTAGGTCAGACTATTTTATTTGGTACCGTCTTTGAGAGACGTCCTTTGAAATTCATCTTTGGTGGTATTTTGCAAACAGCGGTAGAAGACTTGATTCCAGTGTGAGAAACATTTGTGCCATTCATTATGCGAGATTATTACTTATGACATAAAGTGCATAAATAAATCATTATTTATATGAGAAACCACACTCGTGAGGTAAAGGTTGTCTCTATGCATGGTGTGTTAAATAGTATAATTTACAATACGATTCTTACCAATTCAAACTGAGCAGCGAGTAAATTCTATCGGCACGCAAAGCAGTTAAAAATTTTTGAAAATGTGGCAACAGTGACGGGTAGCACGTGGATAGTCTGCTGACATTGCAGCAGTGGTATCAGATACACAAGACTTCGTTAACGCTCGCGACCGCGCTTTCAATATAAGTCTCCAAATGAGACCATAGGGTTGTGAGAACATTAGTTGGTATGTCTATTTATCGATCAATACTTTAGTTAAAAAATAGCTGATCAATAATGTTTGCAGACTTTTGTTACTGGTTTTGGACATGTCTACCACTTCAGGGGTTGACATCAAGCAGTTTTATTTACAAGTGAGAAGCCTTCTTTTACATTTCTTCACCAAACATGAAACGGGAAAATACAGGATGGCGCAGATAAATGTAGTCCATGTAAGTATAAAGGAAGTGCAGCTAAATTAAAGAAATGAGTAGTTGAAATGGATTTACCGTTTATTTTGTAATTTTTCCTCCTATCTACGTAATTCTGTAGCTCTCAATTCGTTCGACAATCAATCATTCATGATAGGAAACACAGTCATAGCTCTGTCACTCAAAATGATTCTGAAATTTTACTTGTTAGAGTGAAATCAGGCGACGATTCTTCTTCTCTGCAGGCTCGTGCTTTGCGGAAGTCTGCTAATCTGTACAAATAAAATGCCTCGTAATTTTGGGAGCGTTGTATAATCAGTCGGGAAACCTCAGATCAAGCGGATATTTGGCTTTGATGAAGTTTAACCTTCCGAAGAAGTAATGGAGCTCTTGGATCATTAAATGCAGGTTCGTATCCAGTCTTTCGGAAGTTCCCTTCTGATTAACAACTACGCAATATATCGATAAATATCATTAATTCTCAAATACACACCTTTTGTATAAAGGAGCAATCTATATATATTTCCTTTTTAATCGTACAGTTCGTATCAGTTATCTTCTGTGATACATCTCAATAATCAGACTACAGTTCTTCCAAACCAAGCTCAGGCTAATCGGCATGAAGACAATCTCCGAAGCTCCCTTCCTTTTTTTTTTTCTAACAACCACCAGAGAGAGTACTACAAAGAATACTTATGCGGTCATGGCATAGCTATTGTATGAAACTATTTTGCGCATGGATTCTGCGAGTATGAAGATAGAAAATTTGTAAACGTCATTCAAGGGTAGAATTTTATCAGAATAATTCATCGAATTTGATATTACAATTGCCCCTCGCAGCGAGCAAAGTTAATGATAATACACTTTGCGAGCTAACAGATAAAATTTGTTGGGTTGTTTATTCAAAAGAGGAATATTTTGAATTAGTAGAATTTTACTATAGAGAGTATCGGTAACATGTTAAGACAATAAGTTACGAGAATACCTAAGCTGTAGCTTTTACATGTTCCGGGGTATACCCGCATCGCGAGTACGTAACCAGGGAAGATGTAGATTGGTGTAATTACGAAAAAGGTCTACTCATTTGGGAACTGGCCTTCACAGGGAAACCCTGGAAAACCCGGAAGAATAGACCCCAGCTCAGGTATTAAAGAAGATAGGAAAGCCTAAATCCAGTAATTTTGAAATATAGAAAAGCTCCATAGATTAGATCGAAGGAAAAGTGCCTCATAGCCAAAAAAAAATTTACAATATTGCTCAAAAAATTTTTTCAAAATTCTTCTTTCAACGATGTAGCCGGCGATCTCGTTGTGGAGTCGATGGAACAGGACCACTGGGTACGGACACCGTGTAGGCGACGTACAGCGTTTGGTGGAGGCGGCACGGAGGACAGGCGATGGCTTATGGTACAGGACAGAAGCTGGTAATGTGCCGTAGAAACATCAAGATGATCTCAGGAACAGATGGTCAGGGACGTGAACATGGATCAGGTTTAAAGTGGAATAAGAAAAGGGTCTGACTGAAAAAATCCCTGGAAGAGAGTGGATTAAGGCAAGGAAGTCCATATTCCATCGTTGTTCTCAAAATCGGAGTGGATTCTTATATTCTTCCATCTGTACTAGACTGGAACATCCATCAGTCCTGACAATCGCGAATTTTTTTTTTTTTTGTGGTCCTCAATACCAAAGTTGTTTTAGATTACAACTGCGAATTGTCCAAAACATTGCCAAATAGACTGTGGGCATTTAAATTTTGTTGTAGCTCATATCGAATGTATTCCTCTCAAAAAAAATTTTAATCTAATCTTCAATTTGTTATAGTGCAGGTGGAAGGAGAGCATTGAATCTGTCCGAGGTTTGCTTTCAATTACGAAATTATGGATAAAATTTAAGTTTACACCTGATGAAAAATTTTAAACATAGGCATATGACACTGACTCCACAAAAGGAATAATTTGATAAATTTTCATTATTCTTATAATTAATTGATTTATAGATCCACTCGCAAATAAACATCATTAATGATGACGTATGTTCATTTAACAAATCATCCACTCGCAGAATCTTCTTCATCCTCTCATGAACACTTATGGAAATATATTTCAACAATTATGTCCATAATATGAAACACACAAACTGCTATTCTTAAAATGTTAATTAAAATTCTTAAATTAATTCTCCTGGTAAAGAAGGCATAATGAAAAATCTAAAAATTATAATAATTTTCTCTCGCACAACCAGAGAGTTTCTTCAATTGTTTGCGACAGTGACATTATCGACTGTTGCTTCATTTCACAGTTCATTTGTTATCTTGCGCGAACAGCGCACATCATACACACAGCGTATTTACCTACATATCCCACACTGTTCAAGTTCACACGCAATTCTCACATAAGTGCCGTGTCTTGAGGAAATGTAGATGCACTTTCATTGTATATCACTGTGGCTTCTGCTCGTAGTCCACACTTACAAACACTAGTAATTAACAAATTCTTCTACCTATCTTAAAATTTTTGTGCTAAACTATCACAGGAGTAATCTCACTATCTCTTAACCTATCACAGGAGTAAGCTCACTGTCTCTTAACCTATCACAGGAGCAATCTCACTGTCTCTTAACCTATCACAGGAGTAATCTCACTGTCTCTTACCCTCTAGACAACATAAACTTCTTGATATTTATATACACATTCGACTCATAGTCAAATTCCACTCTAAATTCTTCTCTATATTTGGTATCACAGATCTGCGATCCTTCAAAAAATTTCTTAATATCATTATGCGGGAATAATCCCTTTATTCTTTTCGATTCGGGATATGCCAACAAGTATGATCCAGGATGTGGTATATTTACAATAACATATGGTCCGGTATAAATAAGATTCCATTTCTTTATGTTCTTCATCAGTTTCGAGGAATGGATGTGTCACCTCAATAAAACCTTTCCTCCAAGATGAAGCGTCTGAATCCGGTGAATCCGTTGATCATACGTCAATTTCCGTTGTATTGCCTTTTTAGTTAAATTGACAAGTGCGAGTCGAATCTTTTCCTCCCATTTTAAATTCTGGTCTCCATACTTTGGCAGATGGTTTATCCAGAAGTTCTTTTCAATCTGAGTAAGCATAAGCGCTGTTGGGGTAAAATTGTTTGAGGTATGTGTCAGATTATTAAATATTTCTCCAAATTCTGACAAATAATCAGCCCATGATGTTTATTTACTGTGACAGTATGTACCCATAAATCGGTTTAATTCTCAGAAAATTCGTTCTATTGGACTACCTTGTGGATGGTAACATGATATCAAAATTTGTCGAATACCAAGTTGTGTTAATGTTTGCTTCCATTTAAATCCAGTAAAAATTCTGGCATTATCTGTAATTATGGATTTCGGTAAACCTACATGCGGAAGATAGTCACGCACCAATCTCACTACAACAACTCTGGCAGTAGCACACTTTAATGGATATAGTTTTACATATTTTGTAAACGCGTCAAAGAATCCAACAATGAATTTGACTCCTCCTCTTGATCGTGGGAGAGGGCCGCAGATATCACACGAAATTAGCACCCTTGGCTCTCGTGGAATAATTGAATGCAGAACATGCTTACTACCTCTATTATCCGGTTTTGCCTTTTGACAGAGTAAACAGTTTTGTATTGTTTGGTGCACTTTTCTCCGAATATTCGGAAAATAACAGTATGCTCCTATTTTATTGGCACATTTAATTACACTAAAATGTCCCCATGATAAGTGGGTAAAACAAATTAATTTTTCCTCATATTCCTTTGGGATACATACACACCACCGTGGATTGTTGTCCTTCCCACATCTGAAGAATAATACTCCATTTACTAATTTATAATGATCTAAACTAGCCCTTGAATTTTGTTGTTCCTTTAGCTGAATTATCTTCTTCCATCGAGGATCTTTTCGTTGTAAATTTCCCATATCTCTACAAAGATGTACATAATAAGTCTTGTAGATATTGTCCTGCAACAGTAATACTGGAAGATCCGAAGTATTTACTGATTCTATTTCCGGCGTTAAACCTTCTGGGGATCTTGACAGTGCGTCCGCAATAGTATTTTCTTTGCCAGACAAATGAATAATTTTAAATTGGTACTGTTGTAGTGTCATTGTCCAACGTGACAGTCTAGGATGTAATAATTTACATGTTTGCAAAAAGGTTAGTGATTGATGGTCACAATACACAATCGTTTTCGAACCATATAAATAACAGTTAAACTTCTTGAATACCCAGATAACCGCAAGTGCTTCAAGTTCTGTGGCCGTATAGGCTCTTCCACAGGGCGATAACACTCGACTAGCAAATGCTATCGGACAGAATGTTGGTATCCCTTTTATTTTCCTTATTTGGAAGAGACAAGCACCTAATCCAACATCCGATGAATCCGTGGACAGACAGAACTCACAATTCATAGCAGGGTGATATAATAAGGATGCGTCAACGAGTTGGTCTTTAATGTCTCGAAAAGCTAGTTCACATTCTTCAGTCCATTGCCATGGCACATCCTTCCGTAGAAGCCGGTTTAATGCCTCAGAATTCATGGCTTGAGTCTTTATGAAACGACAGAAGAACGATGCCATATCTATAAATCCCTTCAGCTGTCTTTTATTCCGAAGTGATGGAAAATTTCGAATTGCACTTATCTTCTTCTCGGTAGGCTGGATACCTTTCGCATCTGTCATATGTCCTAAGAACTTAATTTGTGGTAAAGAAAAATGAGACTTTTGTAAGTTTACTGTAATTCCGGTTTTCTTGAAAACAGCAAAAATCATTTCCAAAATATGCAAATGCTCTTCCCATGTTTTCGTGGCTATTAATAAGTCGTCAACAAACACAGTTACACGACTACGTAATTCTGGTCCAAGAACATAATCCAACCCTGAAATAAATATTTCGGCACTAATATTAAGTCCGAACGGGACAACTCTAAATTGGTAACTTCTCCCAGCATAGATAAATGCGGTATATTTCCTAGATTCTTCATCCATTTGAACTTGCCAGTACGAACTTCTCAAATCAACACTAGTTAAGTACGAAACACCCTGGAAATTTTGAATTAATTCATCTATATTTTCCGGATGAGTTCTTACAGGTACTATTATTTTATTAATCTCTCTCGCATCCAGAACTAATCTAACGTTACCTCCAGGTTTTGGACGACTAAGAGCGGAGAACAATATGGACTAGTTGATGGCTCAAACAAGTTCCATTCTAACATTCTATTTATCTCCCTTTGAACGGATTGTTTTAAACGCCAGGGGATTGGATAGTGCGTGTAGCAGTAACTCTGATGTGGCTTCACTTGTAGGTGACAAATATACCCTTTAATAATTCCTGGTTTCTCATCAAAAATCTCTTCATATGCCTCTAACAAATAATGAAGCTGCTGCCTTTGTTCTCCGGTAAGCTGATATGATTCACTAGCTTTTGGTTAAAGTTTGGTTAAAGTCCTCCCGTTGTATCAAATCCTTTGAAAGCTCCTTCCAACGACCGTTTGTAGTGTCAATTAATTGAATTATGGCACCGCGACAATATTTCTCGTGCACCGTTTCCTTTCTATTTAAATCCAGTGCTATCTCTTCTCCATTTAATCCACATTCAACTATTCCTTCCAAAAAATCTATCTGACGATCGTACTCCTGCATACTCCTAATACCAAGAATACAGTCCACTAATAACTTCTCCACTACAAGGAACGTACATTTTATTGCTACATTTCCCATTTTCATCTCTAATTGTGTTTGTATTTTGACATTGGGAGAGCGAGCTCCAACAGCTCCGATGATTTTGCAGTCCTGTACTGGCAAAATTGGTACCTTCTTCTTCCTAATAATTCTCCTAAAAAGAGCGCCTGAGATGACATTGGTGGAAGCGGCGGTGTCTAATATCACATTCGTTGGAACTTCCTCTGTTTCAACAAATACTTCCGATACCGGAACACTCGATCTGTCATTATGACACGTTAATTAATCCTTTGCTAACTCTTCAGTCAACAGCTCACCATCATTATATCTTAACGATTGTAATTTTACTGTTTCGCCCCTAACAGATCCCCTGACCGCTCCTCCGGGGCACGATACGGTCATGTTTAGTTTGACTGATTGTTGGTCCGATTGGTATTTGTCTCTTCAGCTACTTCAGTGATTATCGGTTGTTGTGGTGAATTCTGTCTATGTAGTCTTGCTTGATTCGTGTAATTATTGTTGTTGTTCTGCTGGTGTTGGTAGAACTGTCCTGTGTTGCCATACATTGGATTATATCGATTAAAATTCCTACTGTTCCTAAAATAGCCCCTCGCTGCACCATTACTAAAGTTTCCATTATGGTAATAATTATTGTTTGCATTTTGTCCATTGCTATGTCTCCTCGGAGAGTGCAGTTGGTTATGATTATTGTTACTGCTACCATTACTGCCATTCCCACTCGAGTTGCAGCTCGGATTCGCTTCTATTGCTCTTCTTTGATATGACATTTCTCTTGCCTTTTTATTGTCCTCCTCAATTATATCAATACGATCAAGCGTAGTCATAAATGAGTCTATATCCTTATCATTTATATATAACAGCTGATTCCTTATACTGGTGGGTTGTCTGGACTTGAGTATTCTAAGTATATCCGGCAAAGGAATCGGTACATCCCAATACAAAGATTTATTAACGTATTTCTCAAAATATCTCTTTAGAGATCCTCTAGAAAATGAGAAAGGCTCAGGATATAATACTTCCTGCCTAAGTCTTTCATGTATTCCAGCAGACCAATATTTTGCTAGAAAAGCCTGCAAAAGTTCTTTGTAACATTTACAAGAAGATGTTTGTTCGGATGCCCACAGTGCTCCTGATCCTTGTATATATCCAGATACAAAACTAATCTTTTGCCATTCTGTCCAAGATCGTGGAAACAGACCTCTGAAACTTCGAATAAAGACTACAGGATGAACATTTTTTTGTCAGGGTTAAAGATTTGAAATTGTCTCTGTTTAATCATCTTTTCCTCAACGGTACTACGATTCCAAAAATCATCCTGTTCTTACTTTTCCCTGTGGCTCTCCGTTACATCGAATCTAACTTGTGACGTTCCAGTTCTGTCTACATCGGATCTTGACGTGGACGGAATGTCACGCACAGATTGAGAGCTTTGTTTCCTACTTGTCGGTGTTTCTAAATCCTCCTGCGAGAGATTTAGTGATCTTTCGATATTTTCTTTCCAACGCGAGAATTCTTCGCCAAGTTGTTCTCGAACTTCCTTTAACCCTTTGTTGATAAATTCTCCACTGAACTCTCTGAAACTGACTGTAAACCTACTTTCACAGTTTCTTCTATGGTTTCCGAAGGAAAATTTTGCCGCTCTAATGTCATTTCTGAAAGCTTTCCCGCAAGTACATTCATTCTATGTTCCACTGTCGTCTGTTTTTCCTTCATTCGTCAAACTGCTTCTTCAGATTATCTTGGGATTCTATAATTTCTGGTATCATAGCTACGGAACACTGTATGTCCTCTTGAGCTTGTATTACTTGAGGAAACAGTTCTACTTGTTTTTGTATCGTGTCAAGTTTGACGGATACATATTCGGTTAGTTCCGCTTTTAATTTACTATTGTTTTCTGGGCATTGTTGGCGGACTTGCTCAGTTTGAGCAATAAGATTCTGTTCGGTCCTTTCTGCCTGTTCTTTTATTTCCTGTGTCTGGGTATTTAATCTCTGATCTAATTCGGTAAAGGTTGCTCTTAACTGATTTTGTAATTCTGTTTGATTTTCGGCTAATTGATTTTGGAGTTCATTTTGTATAACGGATAAGTCTCGTTTTACCTCCGCTTGGCCTTCGGCTAATAGGGACAACTGTTGCATAATAGCAACTAATGTGTCAACAACAGTCTGATCAGCTGTTGTATGAATGTTTTCTGAACCAGCGGGATTATTTATATTGCTACCGCTAGCCACAACAGTCTCAGAATTGCTATCCGTGGCCTCTGCTCCTGCGCAAACAGCTGAAGTCTGCTGCACGTCTCGATGCTGAATCAATGACATTTTAAATGCCGCTCTAGTCAATATCATTAAATAACTCTCAATATCAGGTTCTAGTCACTAAATACAGTTTCAAATTTACTGTCATAGACACACTTAACTTTCAAATTACTTCACAGATGGTAATCTACACGTTTCTGACTGTTATCCCCTCATAACTGCTGCACAATCATCACGCGATGTGGCTTCCAATTAAGACTTTTCAGTATCAGCTCGTCATTCCTCCAACTTACATACACCTGTTGGGTCAGTTTCCTTGTAGAATTCTTTGGGCTCTGAATAATTCTTCAGCGAATGGCTGCAGTAACTTCCGATGTAAGAACTGTAGGACTTCTTTGTAGTTTTACATTTTGTACAGATGAGTAGGTGCACCAATTTTTATACAGACTCTATATTGCTCTCTTTGCTGATAGCGCTCCATCCGCATCCCTGACACCGAAAATTTCAAGGGTTTTCTTAATCGAACCTGTATTCACATATGCTTCCCTAATTTCAAATATTTATTCTATCGAGAACGCCATTTTGCAAAACGCAAAGAGAAATATTAAACTTCTCTGATGAAATACGCTGAAATGCTAACAGAAGAATGCTAGCAATCGATTAGTGCATAACACTGTCCATTGTTGTAGCTGTTTATTTCAGAAGTCGAAATATTGCATTCGCCTTCAAAGGTGGGCGGGCCACTTTTAATTGCACTAGCCTGTATATTCACATAACAGAACATTAACCTGCGTTCAGAATCATAGTTTATGAGAAATCCACAGCTGAACTGCGGAAAGGAGTAGTGGAGGTGCACAGTAATGTGACAACCTGGTACTCGTATCACTTCCACAACGAAGTGTCAGTCTGAAGCGGAGATATTAAAGCGCCCACAGGAAGGTGTAAGCATACGGTATACTGCTGTGATTAACAAGTATGAGTGTCGGATGCTACATGAAGTCGCACAGGAACCTGTAATCAGAATGGGTATACTGAAAATTAGCTTCTCACGACTTTATTCGATCACTAACAGCGACAGTCCACTTGTCAAAAATCTATCTGTTTACGCGTTTGGGGCTCTGTCCACCAACAGAAAGTCATATAAAAGCCCTGAATATAGTGCCGTAACACAAGATTTAAGTCTTAACATTGTTGCTGGATTAATATGGAAATGGGGTGATGCAGAAGTATGGTTTGTGATTAACTTTGTAGATCGTTTAACGCAAGGGACGTTCAATAACTAAAGAGACATATTGATGTAGAAGAAACCTGTATATTTTTACAAACGAGGCGTTTACTGATTCCCAACATAATGCCACCAATATTTATACGCTTCTCACAACAATGTACTAGTTTTTTTATAACTGATGCAAGAATTATTTCTCTCGTTGTTGAGCCACTTTCCCTTAAAACACTGTTCCATGCTTTGTCTTTTGGACTCTGGTTCAAAATGGCGAATCGAAGTTTCATCACACGTTAAATCTTGTATAGAGAAGTATCACAATCCCTTTCGTAGCGTTCCTTTAAGTCTGTAAGCTTTGAGTCTTGATTCATTTTGATGTTGCACTAACTCTTTCGGGGCCTACCCTGCATTTCTTTCATCAGCTTGTTGATGGTAAGGTTATGAACTATACCAACGTCTCTGGAATTATTTTTGCGATATGTTCACCTATAACACGTCGATCTTCACGAGTAATGTCGTCAAAGCAGGTTCCCAGCGACCAAATCATCACTTTTCCTTGCCGGCCAGGACGGTCCTCGCCAGTGACTGGGTTTCGGCCGGCTGTGTGCTGTTCTGCTCACTTACAATTATTTCTGCAGTTCATAAAACTTCCACCATAATATAAAAGCGTTCGAGAACAGATTTTAGTCAGTTTATCATCCTCAGTAAGCCAAAAAAGAAAAAAAAAATCAACGAATGTGTAAAGTTTAAGCACCCACGGCAATGTTAAATTCAATATTGAGATTATAAACAGAACAATTTTTTCAGCTATACTCAGTGACGAAAATCGAAGACCATGACAAAAAAAGTTCCTCCTACAAGCTTTCTCATTTCTACACGCATTGTTCTCTTTAATTATTGAATTTACCTCATATATATTATTATTTATCCTCTCTTTTCGGGTACTGTCGTCATCAAAACGATAGCTCAAGTCCTTTTAAATAATGTTGTGGTGATGAGCCCCGACCGAAACACGAAAACAAAGAAATTTTTAGCGATAAGTAGACTAGTACCACTAGGTACGTATAAAAGAGGGAAAAAAGACATGCTCAGTATTAGCTACTGTAACAGGGTACTGTTGTGTTTTATGACGTTAACACGTTATTCAGGAACTTTGAATAATTATCTTGTTGACAACGGATACTATTAATGAATCTCGGTGTTTTAGCGTCATACAGCTACACCTACTGAGACCGTCTAGCCATCCATACCGTCGCATCGTATCCCCAGGTATAGCTGTGGATCGCTTGCTGTAAACGCCAGACTATGCAGATTATTGTATTTCGTATTGTTTCAGGACTGGAGGTGATCGGGCAATTCATTAGAAAAAGCGCAAATTTTTCCTATTTAAACTCGACTTAGTAGTCGATTCTAACAATTACTCCTGAATAATTCACAAATAATATTCTGATAACTTATTATCCAAAACACAAAAAAATAAGTCACTTGTGAAGAGCAAGGCCATCCATTTCATCTCACCTGCTCTTAATGTGTGTCGTTTCTGTTGAGTTACACACATAGATAACATTTTTCGTATTTTAGGAATGTGTCGACTTGTGAGGAGCTTCCACTGTGTCTTCACAGTGCAAGCGTTACTGTTGGAATACTAGCCTGATGATGGAAATTTATTTTGAATTTTAACTTCATTCGTTGTCAATAACACTACGTGTCTGTTTCGACCCCCAGAGAGACACAGACCTTTTCGTCACATCATTTCAAATTGAAAAATGCTATTGCTAGATACTGGTGAAAAAGAATTCGATATTTAACGTGTCTTCATGTGTGGCCTACAACGATATTTGCGAGGGTCGATACCCAGTCATCATTGTACTCCTCGTCACGTCACGTCTAGTTCAAACATGCGCACGTCTCGATTCTGGTGAAAAAAAGGTATGAAAACTACATTTAATTCCATTCTTGGCTAGAAAGCAACGGCGATAGTTGCTGGATTAGAATACAGGGAAACAGAAATTATTGATTTTTCTCGTTACTGCAGTTTCAAACGTGTCGCTACCGCTGAGAAAATTCGATATCTGTAATTTGTTTGTGCTTACGTATCAATTGGATCAGGTACTGAGTGCTAGTCGCCGTGCAACATACAAAGAGTGTTCTAAAATTTTTGCACGGTCATTTAGCTATAAGTTGGTGTTTAAAAGTATTTTCTTTTATTTACAGGCGATCCATTATGAACCGTGAAGTAGATGTCAGGTTGCGACAAGGGTCGGTGGTGGAGTTCCTCCGGCGATAACTCTGCCACATCGATTCACAGGAAGTTGCTCCCTGTTTATGGGGTGGACACAGAGGATCGCAGCAGTATCCAGCGGTGGTTGCAGAGGTTTGAAGAAGGTGATTTCTCTGTACTGGACAATCCAAGATGCGGTAGGCCATCGATGGCAGTAAGTGATGTGAATAAGGAGACCATTGATCAAATCATCCAAAATGACAGATGTGTGACGACACGACAACTTGCTGAAATGACTCATTTGTCATTGGGTAGTGTGGTATCACTGACACAGTCACTAGGGTACATGAAAGGCTGTGCACGTCGGGTGTCTAGATTATTGACAAGAGAAATGAAAACGACGAGGAATAATGTGCGCGGGGGTCTCATAAAGACCTTTACTGAGGGGTGGAAACAGTGTTTTGACGGCGTCGCTACCCAGGATGAAACATGGTTGTTTTTGTCCGAACCTGAGAGCAAAACCCAATCCATGGTTCAAATGGTTCAGATAGCTCTGAGCACTATGGGACTGAACGTCTGAGGTCATCAGTCCCCTAGAACTTAGAACTACTTAAACCTAACTAACCTAAGGACATCACACACATCCATGCCCGAGACAGGATTCGAACCTGCGACCGTAGTAGCAGCGCGGTTCCGGACTGAAGCGCCTAGAACCGCTCGGTCACAACGCCCGGCCCAATCCATGGAGTGGCGTCATTGGGGTTCCCCTTGGAAGAAGAAACCAAGACTTTAACGAACAGCAGGCCGAAAGGTGATGGCTTCCTTCTTCTGGAATGAGTATGGTGTCATTTTCATTGACTTTTGTGGAACCTGGCTCCACAATCAACGGGGACCGTTCTGGTTGTCATTGGACAAGCTGCGACGTGCCATCAAGACCCACATATCACAGCTTCAGAGTCAGCTCATCAGGGTACACCATGACAATACCAAACCTCATACAGCCCTTATGACGCAGGAAAAAATCAAGAAAATGGGTTGCAAAATTGTTCCTCATTCTATCTACCGTCCGGATTTGGCTTCGTCTTATTTTTACCTCTATGGTTGTGTAAAGGCCCACCTGCGCGTTATAATATTTGATAGTAAGAAATACCTTATTTCCTGTGTCAAGCGACGGCGTAAAAGTAAATCCCCAGAATTTTACCAATGTGCATTTACATCATGGAAAGAACGTTGGGCTAGATGCGTCACAGATGATAGGAGCCACACTGAGTAGGCTCAACGTATAGCTAAATGTTCCAAGAATGTTAAAAAAAAATTTCGTTCTCCTCCTGCAAAAAATAAAAAAATTGACTACGCAAAAGTTTTTGAACGCCCTTTGTATTATGTGATTTCAAGTTTGTTAGCTGGAAATGAAACCAAAATTTAACATCTTTTGTGGTTAGTTAACAGGGACAACAATTCTTAGATAGCAGGCCTGGTTCAATATAAAAGTTTTCATCACCTAATTTGCTAACTGATACTAGCTAATAATGTGCTACGTAATGTCTCTTTATGTTTAGTCAGCAATTACGATTAGTGTTGCGGTCTAGACTCACATATCAATAACTCACATTTTTAACACAACTTTGTGTTAGTTAACAATTCCGGTAGATTGTTTTCGAACTGCGCATAGACCAACGTGCCATCATGGATAAAGTGAATTTGCTAGCGATACGTTGTTGATGGTAAGGCTTCGATAGAGCGCTTGACGCAGTTAATCCTGGTTTTTCTGAGTGGTTAGTTCATTAATAAGTTTATGCAAAAGCACTCGCCAAATGAACGACGGTTAATAGATTGTTGGAAAATGTTTTAGAGGGCAGGAATACAAGAATGACTCATGTGTTAGAGTTACGGTCATTATTTCTGTCTGGTACTAATGAGAGTAGTAACACTTTCCAAATGTCAATTCCCGTAATAAATATGAGTTTACAAGCGTTATGGACTCACTCAGGTGTTGGTGTTGGGTCATTGGGGGAAGAGACCAAACTGCGAGGTCATTTGTCTCATCGGATTAGGGAAGGACGGGGAAGGAAGTCGGCCGTATTTATATTTTGAATTATCGCCATACTGAGTTGTGTTTTCTACTTGGGGCAACCACTTTATACAGTCCAATGACTATACCGAAACGAGATTAGAGGACCTGCAAGAAAATTACGTTATGTTGGTTGCTTGAAAATCGGACGAAACACAATTCATTTCGTTCAGATGCTTTTGAGCGTGATAGTACACTGCCATTGTGTTTTTGCCAAGATTTGCATTTTACTTTATAATTTATAAGCAGTCAGATAATATTGCTCTGGTCCACAACGTGTTATAGTTGTTGCCTGTTCTGTACAAGTATTAACTGAACTGTTAATTAAATATAGTTTTTGATGCTTGATGCACGCTCTTGGGAACACGTTCTGTATTGGATTTATGTTGTGGGGTAAGTACCTGAGATCACGGTTTAAACTGTCACACAATTTCTAAATGCAATGAAAATTTGAGATGTTAAATATTTATGGGTGCATTTTACCAAACTTGTCAACTCCACATGGTAAAAGAAATTTTTAACAGCAGCTTGGAAAATTTTTTATTTAGTAACTGTTCCTTGTTTCTGGACAACGTGTTACATTTTCGTGGTCTACCACCTTACCAGTTCCAGACACCTGCTTGCTAAAGTATTTCAGTACTAGCAGAGTATAGTTGCAGGGTTGAGTGAGCTGTCATGCCAGAAAAGGCACAAAAAGGAAAATTTAATTTTATCACGTAATATTCTTGTGACCTGCCTACTGTCAAAGTATTTTTTGGTTCATGGGTGATTCTATTTTCAGTCATGGTTGTAAGATATGTTTTAGGGCTTGTGCACTTCAAGGAGGATCAAACGCTGTACTAATTACAAATATGCTGCCAGCACATAGATGAATCTTCAAGAAAGTTGTTATGCCTTAGAATGCACGTATGTTAAAAACTGAACTTCAGTGTCTTCTCATTTGATAGATGCTGTGATGATAATAATAGAAAGAACATTTATATTTAAAAATCCATCTAATGAAAGACAATATTAACTGCATAACCAAAGTACGGTATCGTGCGTCATTACTTCCAGAAGCTGTATATCTGGTGAATATAAAGCACCTGAAATAAATCAGAGTTCTGTTCGCTTGTCACCGTCTTGCTGTCTTGTCTCGTGTTCATGGGAGGTCTATCTGAGCAGATGTAAGTTAGATAACCCTGTATATTTTTCTGGTTAAATATTATACTACTATAATCTGTATAGTTCGTTATTTCATCAGAACAACCAACTTGTCTCCTTACCATTTAAAGGATTTACTTTGTACGTATTTTACATCTATTTCCGAGAAAAAACAGTTGAGGTTGTGATGATGATGATGATGGTGGTGTTTGTTTTGTGGTTCGCTCAACTGCACGGTCATCAGCGCCCGTACAAAGTTCTAATCTTTACGCAGTCCAGTTTTCTCACAATCCAACATATCCACTGTCACAAATGATGATGATAATGATGAAATAATGAGGACAACACAAACAACCAGTCCCCGGGCAGATAGAATCCCCAACCCGACCGGGAATCGAACCCGGGACCATCTGATCCAGAGGCAGCAACGCTAGCTACTAGACCACGAGCTGCGGACGTCGAGGTTGGTGACGGACTGCTCGGTATCGAACAACCGAACACTATTCGTGTTCTGTCGTTAACTGATTTTCAGTTGACATCCAGAACCCGAGTGACATCTTTTATCTGACTTTTCCTTGGTGTGAGCAACTATTTATAATGAAAATTAAGTAGGTATCTTCGGTTGCAGGTTCCGAACAATGATGTCTGCCAGCCTGCTAATTGTGAGACTGGAAGTTACGCCACTAATTAAGTGTTATACGACCAGCATCCTACCGGTACCAGATCCAGACTCCCTCTATTTTCAGTTGGTTCAGGGGATGATTATCCTAGCCGCAATGTGCCTCTCATCATCGAGATTATGTAGATTAATCTATAATGATCACAAATCCCCTAGCTGATACCACAAAAGTTGATCACGCCTCCGCCTGGCAAATGATGGGATGAAACAAACGTAACGGTATAACGACTCATGGACTAGCAGAGTCACAGGGGGAAAGGGGCGGCGGTCTGTTATGTTGACGGCAAGAGGAGTTCTTACTAGATGGTGTCGTATATTGATCCGATCTCTTCGTTCACTTACTTTGATACGGATAATTTCTTTTTCCCATTGTTTTTCCCATGAACGTCACTTGTTTCGTCGACCCCGACGCTATTGGAGCATTTGTGGGAAGAGTCTTTCTAATGTCTTTCCTCAACCTTTCGAAACAAAGGGGATTGGGATTTCTAAGGCGTGGTTGAACCTTATTCCATAGGGGCGTAAAAGCTGACTGTAAACCCCGTCATCCAGGTTGGGGGTTGAAACGACGGACCTACACCTCATTATTCTGATCTCCAAAAAATCCTAGTCAAAAGTTTCAAACGGATGAACAAACAGCTGCAACGAAAAGGACAAAAGGAAAGGACAACTACAATTAGATCTTGGAAAATTTAAGATCACAGTTCAATGTGTAACGATGCCTAAGAACAAAGAGGATTTGATATTACTGTTTTGACTGAAACGTGGAGAGAGGAATGGTAATTATATGACATTTTTCAGCGGTATAATAAAAAATAACAGAGCAGAAGCCATAACATCTTAATAATTGATGTATATGGACTAACTGATGCTGCAGAATAAACAGAAAATGTGTTTTTTCATAGGCGGGCGACTGTGCTTTATGAGCAGGATCAAAAAGTACATCGTTCACATGGGCAAATAAAGTGGACCATTTCGGAAGCCCCACTAAGCAAATGGGCTCACATTAATTGAGGTTTGTAGCCACTAATAATTAAAAATCTTAAAACAGATTTCCCACTTCCAACTAAACTTGGATTCTGCCCAAAACTTACAACGCTCACTAAATTTTCTCTAAGTCATGAACGTTATCTCCCCAATTTCAGTTATTATGAACACTGTCATGTCATCTTGTACGACGAAGAAGATGAAGAAATGCACGAACCATTTCCTATAATGTATTTTAATTTGAAAATAGTATACATGTGCAAATGAGAAATAAACACATAAAAATTATTGTATTCTGGAATTATAATTTGTGATTACGTGAACGGAAATCTATGCAGAGTGAAAGTTTCACTGAGCAGCGGTGCGTACGCTGTTGTGAAACTTCGTAGAACAGGTGTGTTGGGCCCGGACTTGACAAGTCGTTATGGTCAAAGTACATCCGTCGCTATTTACACTGGATCCTTACCTGCCTCACTCTTTTTTGTGCCCATCTTGGAAATTAAACTCGCTGAGAAGTAATTTTCATAAAAGCTGATTCTTGTGTATTTAAAAGATTACGGAATACTTGTTTATTGAATTCAATAAAAAACTGAATAATCAACAAAAAATAAGTACATAATGTTCGAAAAATAAATTCTTGAGGGATAAAATGATTTTTAATGGCAGTGTCATCTACTGATCTGTTACTAGGTTAAAGAAAATACCTTTGTGGCTCACAATGTGTTGGCGAAACCTGAAGAAAATCAGCCCAGTGTCTGTTTTCAGAGACATCCTGAAACATTGGAGGATCTACGTAAATACGAAGTTGGCTCTGCGGTTGACTACTGCGAGAGTGTACAGGAAGTCCAATTTTCCGGCCCGGAAAGCAGTGCAATTTTCAAAGCCCCGGGCGCTGCCATCGTGTGAAGCTCGCCTTTAAACATTCATAGCTCCATCAGGGGCACTCTCTGCAGTCCCCTTCTGATTGCTCGCCCAGTAAAATAAAAAACCGTCTGTGACCTAATGACCTTGAAAGTTTATTAACTTCGCTGCAGGACAGATTCCTTTAATTTCTGGTTGCTCGCCCAGTAAAAGAAAAGGCCTCTGTGACCTAATGAGCTTGAAAGTTTGTCAATTCCTTTAACTCTAATTTACTTTTGGGGCTTGTATCCTCTTTATTTATGAATGGAGTATCTGTATTGATAAAGCATAACTGCCGCCAAGTGATGCCACACAAAACATGAGACTGCGCTCTTGCATCTTGCATGATGTAACTTATCGATAAAGTTCACCTTAAGGCGTTTAATTATTCCAAGGCAAATAGCAATGTTATTTCTCAGTGGACAATGGAGGAGGATGTTTGATTTTCCTTTATTCTATGTATCTGCTTCAGATTATTTTTTCATTTTTCGACAAAGTGCGAAAGGCTTTTAGTTAGTTACAATAAACCTAAAAGCGGAGACTCCCGCTTATTCAGCCTAAGTTATATTACTCACTGTCGCACTAAAAATTTATTTAATAGATTTCCTATTTTAAGTCGTGTCAGTGTCATTAGTAACAGTTGAAACAAGAAAGGAATAGAAGTTATTGAAATGTGGTGTTACAGAAGAAAGCTGAAGATTAGATGGGTAGATAGCGTAGCTAACGAAGGGATACTGAATTGAATAGAGCAAAAAAGAAAATTATGGCAAAATTTGATTAAAAGGGAGATTGGTTAATGGCACACATTCTCTGGCCTGGAGTAGACTGAAGCAGTGGTAAAGGGAGGGGTGTGGGTTAGGAGGGGACGTAAACATTGTGGAGGGAGGCTGGATTTCAGAAGGAAGTTCAAGTGCATGTAGGCTGCAATAGTTAAGTAGACGTAAAGTGGCTTGTACAAGGTACGTAGATTAACGTGGAGAATTGCATCAAGCCAATCGCCTTAGAACTGAAGACCCCAGCACCAAGAACTGGTGACATAGATTCGCAAACTAGCGAGAGCATGAGGATATTTATAAGCAATATTGCGATATTAAGAGCACGGCATTCAATAGCGTTTTTATTTGACCAACCTTCTAAACGTGTTCGGTGATTCTTTATGTGTCGGATACACATTGTTTTTGCTTCTGTTTCGTAGACTCTCTTATTAATTAATACAGTGCTATTACACAGGGTGCATAGAAAACTACCGGTGGGAGTTTTATCCTAACGATGCTGTAAATAATTTTCTTTTCCAGTAGTTCTTTGAAAAATTTTCCATTACCTCTAGAACTTAATGACAACACACTGGCATCAGCCACGATTATGTACGAAAAACGGCTTCGCTAGAAAATTATCAGCGACTTGTCTTTCAGTGCTGAATCTGCGAAACTAGATATTTACCTGTAACGATTGTTCGGTGAGGTAGGCAGGAGAGTGTCTGTGGAGTTTGGAATACAAGAGAGGGATACTTGTAGAAATAGAGCTGTGTGGAGTGGCTGGGTAGCTCAGTAGGTTAGCGAAAGACACTGTCTGGCAGTTTTAATCAGCCAGGAAGCACCATGACAGCACAAATTCTACTGTCAAAGGAAATAATTTTGCAGATTTTTATGTGATGTTTTCTATACTTTATCATTATAACTGTAGTATAGGTTGAATAAATCAGCCAACCAGTTGAAAACTAAACGTTTATTTAGCCCTTGACCTAGATTTCGATATTACCTAACATACCTTCTTCAGAAGGAGTGGGGCTTGTTACATCTCATGGCGGTAAATTGCATTAGCTGAAGCCGCGCCGCTCTTGTCATGTACAAATTTCAAATAAAAACCAGAAACATCACATGCCACGGGTTAAGACAGTAGTCAGATTGCATTCGGCGTACGTCAGAATAAATGCATAGATGTTTTCGCCCACTGGTACAGGCTCTGGTCAATGTAAAATTATAACAGGTGCCCAAAGGAAAAAAAATATTTGCATAACTAAGTATTCATCATGCCAGAGACGAAGGCCAACTAATGTAATTTACCTCCACGTGATGTAACAACGTCCACTCCTTCTGAAAAAGATATTTTTAGAAATATCTAAACCTAAGCCAAGGGCTGAATAAACCTGGTTGGCTGATTTTTTTCAACCTCTTCAAATTTATTCAGTTACTGATTTGCAGCCGTATTTAAGGTGACTGTAGTACTGTTATTAGTATATGATTCACAAGAATTCCTTTTTCGTTTTACACTAAAACGTACTGAAACAGCCAGATACGACCTGGTTAAATATGTCATATAAATTTGTAAAATGATGCTGTTAAAGATATCCACAGGCGTACAAAAGCGAAGGCCATAATTGTTTCATTTTTAGACACGACTGTATTTGTAAATGATCCAGCTCGTTGGGTTCGAGGAATTACGTGACACTGATATTTAAGTTTATATGCACGAATAGACCGTCAGTAACATAAAATACCTATCTTAATCTGTCAACAGCTGGATATAGGTTGACCTACTACAACATGCCAATCATTGGTTGCCAGTCATAGTACATATCCAATAAGTAAATACAAATGCAAAAATAAATAGCATACCAGAAAAAATATTAGTCAACCCCTAAAAAGAGGACAGTGTTCACTTTTGAGCGGTGTAGATGGTACAGACCAGGTGGCAGGCGGTCATGGGACAGCTCCAACGCTGGCGTAGGTCGTGGGAGTGATGTGTGTACATGCGGGTAGTGTGTATGGAATCAGTGCAGTGAACCGAAATGGCAGAAAAGGGCTGCCGTGTTGCTTGCGGCCTAGACTACAACGTGCATGAAGCTGCCCATTTGTTGATGTAACAATGTAACCGAAAGGAACTGGAGTCTAGCGACGCACATTATCAATGACATTAAGTTGCGTGCGCCTCAATAATTCCTTTTGTAAGTGAATGCAGGTCACATTTGACTCGTATTCAGGAGAACTAAGTTTCAAATCCTCGCCTGGTGATCTAGATTTATGTTTTCTGTGATTTCACTACACGGCTCAGGCAAATTCCCCGATGATTTCTTCGAAAAGGCCATGGCCGATTTCCCTGCCCAGGATGTTAAACTTTAATGTACCTTTCTTCCTTCCTTCGATCCTTCTTTCCATCTGATTGTATGTCCATGTTAACCAGCACCCGAGCGAAAATGTGACGAGAATTGCATGCACCGAGACATTTGAAATCAAGTACCTCGCAAGCTGCACTTCTGCATTTGGCTGTATCACCCACAAACTGGACACTAACTGACCGAAGGTGTGAAATGTAGTTTGATGAGTCACGATTTGGTCTGTTTTCATACAATGTTACTCACCGACGTCACAGTGAATCGTTTAATCGCCCCTGTTTGGAGAGTGTAGTTCAGATGGTAGTTGAGTCTCTGATGTTTCAGGGGCGTTTCTCGAAACAAGACCTAGAAGCAAACTCATTCGAGGTACTATGGACATAAAACAGGAATAAACTTTCTGGCATCTTAAAAGTCTGTTGGACCGGGAATCGAAATTGGGATCTTTGCTTTTCGTGGGCAAGAGGACTACTTAACTGAGCCATTCAAGCACAACTCACGACTTATCCTCGCAGCTTTACTTTCGCCAGTACCTCATCTCGTACCTTCCAAACATTACAGAAGTTTTCTAGCGAAAGTTTCGGATCTAGCACTTTTGGAAGAAAGGATATTGCGGGCATATGGTTCAAAAATGTTCTAATGTGTGTGTATTCCTAAGGGACCAAACTGCTTAGGTCATCGGTCCCTAGACTTACACACTACTTAAACTAAGTTAAACGAACCTATGCTAAGAACAACACACACACCCATGCCCGAGGGAGGACTCGAACCTCCGGCGGGAGGGACCGCGCAGTCCGTGACATGACGTCTCAAACCGCGCGGCCACTCCACGCGGCGCGGGCGTGTGAATTGCCATCAATCTAGAGGATTGTTCCTAGAAGGAATGTTCACTCTGTGAGACAGGACGTTTATTTCAAATATGTCGGTAAGAAAGTATCGTTTCTTCTACATATCGATGATGCGTGTGCTGTGTACTACAACATAACAATGTTCACTGGGCGGTGTCGGTACGTCCTTAGATGGCTGCTCAGGCACCTGATTGCACTTCGACTGGCACACTACAATACTTGATCTTAATGGAATAAAACCGCCTGGGCCATTTAAAACAGCATGTGAAATGTAGTAGCATATCTGAAATTTGATAGCTGTACGATATGTAGTCCTCAATGAATGACTTTACCTTCAAAGTCTCCTTTCATTGCTATTACGATTTTTGCTGACAATATAATGGCATTTTTTAATCTTCAGTTGTTTTTGCAATGATTTGTGTGTCTCTGCAACAGTCAGTTTCAATTATTCGAAATACGTTCTTTGAGCAATCTCTTGGTATCTTCCCGAAGCATTTCGTTTATTTGGGAATCGGTTTAGGCTGCAGCCAGTGAGATATGTTATGGGGTTTTTGGAACAACATGGTGTTACATTTCGAGTTTACAATCTCTATTATGTCTATTCTGTTGTCTTAGGGAGGCAGTTTGGCTTCGTCAGGTATTAGTGCGGGCTGTTTTAAAGTTTCTACAATGTTCAAGAAACTGCGTAAGATCTTTTAAGCGAATGTATGTGAGCCTTTCGGGCTCCAATCGATATTGATTCCTAACGGAAGTCATTATCTTTGATTGAGAGCCACGTAGGGGGAAAAAGAGGGCTTGTATGGAGAGCGGAAGGAGGTTTCAGCTGACAGCGTTCGAGCGGGCCGGAGGCACGTGTGCCGTCTCGGCCAGGCACCAGGAAGTGAGCAGCAATACTGAAATACTGAGTTTAAGTGCGGGCAGACGGGGCCAGTAGCTGTGGAGTGGCTGAGGGGGTGGGTTTTAGGGGGTTGGCTCCCTGGGATCGCACAACGCGTCACCTGCGTGGTTATTGGGATGTTCCGTGCAGTGCTGCTCAGAGGAACGCCTTGCTCTGGATTTGATGCTTTTTGATGTCAGCTGGCTGTATCAGGAATGTGCATGTGTTAATCCATTGGTCTATTTCAAGTCTAAAATTGATCTGATCAGCAGTCCTCTTGTGTGTGTAAGTTGAAGATGTAGTCTTTATGTGGTTTTCCAGCATGTGATTCAATTTTAGACTGACTGTAGAACCTGCTGAAGAAGCTTGTTTTACTGCATTATAGGAAACGCTACAGATTTAAATGGTAATCGATTCTGCTTGTGTTTGTGTTTTGGCAGAAGTTGCAGTTTGGGTGATTACAACGCAGGTTACATGAAAACAGTTTTGCGTGGTTGGTATTTCTTAACTAACGTTTGAATACGAACTGAGGCCAAGCTGTTGAGCGAACATTCTTAGTGTTTGTTTTAAATTGCACTGTACTTAGTAGGAGCAGTTAAAATATTGTGTCTTATACTATTTTGGAGAGTAATTCAGTTCCAAACTTTGGATATCGTAATGTTAAGAAGTATGTGGTTCTCACATGATAGACATACCGGTTAGAACACTTTTGTAGCCTAGAAAAGTTCATTTATTTCTTAAACTGTAAAGCTGCTGTGCAGTCTGAATCAGATTTTGGAATTGTTATATCGCACTATGCTGTGGGTTTAATAACTGTTCCATTAAGTAGTTTAATTCACGAAGACAGTTGCCACTGAAGGTCTTTTATACGGCATGTTTCATTTGTGGCTAACCAAATGAGTATAAATTTTACTGTACCGCTGGCCATTGCTGTCCTGAATTTCTTATAATTGTTAAAACTCGAGTACATATTTATTACAATTTTTAACTATTTGCAATACATTTATTATGATGACCACCGTTTGAGCTAAAGGCCTTCTGGAAGCATATTGAAATTTTGTTAATGAGACTGAATTTAAGAAATTCAGAAGTTTGAAGTGTTTGTGGCCGTTTATGCCGAGCCAAGCTCAGTGTCCAATCTCTTGGTTCATATTTATGTGAATATGTACCATGCCATGATTTAAGATTTTACAGGATTTTAGCCTTATGGTTAAAACAAGTTGTTCGGGGCTCTGTTTATTTGAAATGTAATCTTAGTTTTTACTCTGTTGCCCTTCTACCCTTGTCTGTGGCTCCTCCTGTTGTCTGATCCTTTTAGGGCGCTTAAACCTGCCGGGTTGTGACTGTATGTGACGGTGCCAGATTAAAGATTCTCGTTCTAAATTCGATTTTGTACTTTTTCAGAAAAAGCTTACAATGAATGTCTATTATTTCATTGTGGGTAGCCTGGACAAAAACCTTTTAAGGGGCTTAGGACGTCAAACGGGCCGACTTGGAGCAGGAGAGGCATCACAGGAGATTTTAATTTCCAGTGTCTACACTTTTACAAATAAATTCATCAAACTTTGTCAGCATCGCCAAGAAGGATTCAGGATTCACACCCATAGCAGTGGAAGTTCTAAAACATAACAAAACACATTTTTTACGTGCTAAATTTCATCGTTTTTTCACTAACTAATGGCTGCATTTGTTGCTATAGGTACACTTTTCTTCATAAGTTAGAGAGATTCTTCGATGAATTTTGCACATCATACATACCACACTCACAGGTGTATGAAACTCTAGAATTTATTTAATTTATGAAAAAACGAATGAACTGTTATATTTTAAACTACACGTTTAGAAGAAACACAAATTTGATAGTTAATTACCTCAACTTTTACCACAGTTTTTAATAGATTTGGAAAATTCTAGATTTTCATACACCTTTAAGTATGGTTTGTATGCTGTGCTACATTCATCGAAAAATCTCTCTTATTTATGAAGAAAAGTGTACCTACAGCAACAAATGCTGCCATTAGTAAGTGAAAAAAATGAAGAAATTTCACATGTAAAAAAAAATTTCCTATCATTTCGAACTTCCACTGCTAAGAGTGTGAATTCTGAATCCTTTCTGGCCATGCTGACAAAGTTTTATGAATTTATTTGTAAAAGTATGGACAGTGGAAATCAAAATGTTCAGTGTGCCTCTCCTGCTCCAAGTCGGCCCGTTTGACGTCCTACCCCCTTTAAGAGATGTAACTACTGAAAAATATTGTTTCATTTTAGTTGTACTGGCCTGACGCCAATTATGCTGACGTCAAAGTGCCGTACTATTTCGTACGGTAAAGGTAAAAGAGAGGCAATTCCGACGTCAGTCTTTATAATGGAACAGAAATGTAAGGAAAATCAAGACCCGTCCATAGGATTTGTCGACCTATAAAAGAAATTCGACGATGTAAAATGATGCACGATGTGGGAAATTCTCAGGAAAATGGATGCAACCAATATAGGAAGACAGGTGCTATACAATGTTTAGAGGAGGGAGAAATTTGAATCTAAGACGAAGAACGAAACGTTGGGGTCAGAAAGGGCGTATGACACATGTTCAGTCTGAATAATTTTGCGCATTTAATTTATTATCTTTGTTTAATACAGCTGCTGTTTAACATCTGTTGTCAACAGCTTTATGATGTACATACGCAAATATGATGTGAGTAGTCAATTATATCCTGCAATTGCAATACATCAGCAATAAATACTGTTTCTTGACAGGCAGCTGGGCTTCAAACGGGAAAAGGTAAGTCGTCATCTGCTGTTGTGGAAGGCTGCCGATTTCTGAGTGCACTCTGTGGTGATCGAGTCAGTTATTGAGACATGTTGAGGAACAGATAATTTGGAGGGGGCTCTCCATAAGCAGTATTAGACGATCATGTTCTCAAGTTCTGTTCTCATCTTAGTGGTTCAAGTAATTATTGATTTAATTATTATTTAAAGTCTAGATTCAGTGAGTGCAGACCAGAGGAAAAACAGTTAATTTCACTGTTTGGGATGTAAACAAAAATACACTGCATAATTTTTGGCTAGTTTCTTGCTAGAAAATTAGTGTTTAATTTTTTAACAGTTAACTATGTGAAATTCATTCCCGTTTCCTACATTAAGTAAGCGTGTGTGTCAGACTATTTTCGTTAAATATTCGTGGCCGGAAGAAGCTTTCCAGTGGTATAATGTTCATATATTAGAGCGTTGCTTGATATTAGATTGATGCCTAAGTTTCGTTTTGCGTGTTGGTATTCCGGTTGCTATGGATTTATTTATCGATTGCCATTTATTTTGTAATTCTCTGTTGCTATTTGAGTTTACGTATTGTTATTTTATCATCTGGAGGTAATGAGTGGAGCTGTGGAAGCTAGAAAATGGAATGTCGAGTGGAAAAAATTGGAACATTTCCCACATGTTTTTCTGTTTGAAAGCGGTATAGGGGTGACAGCAGCGGAGGCAGCCAAAACAATTGCCTCTGCGTATGGCGATAATGACAAAAGACAAACTACGGAAAAAACTGGTTTTCTCGTTTTAAGTAGGATCCTTCTGACGTTAGTGACTCTCCGCGTTCATGAAGACCTTAGGGGTTTGATGAAGACCATTTAATAGCATTAATGTATAATCATCCACGCCAGTGCACCCAAGAACTGGCAATAGTGATGAACCGTGATCATCCCACCACCGTGCGACATTTGTGTGCACTGGGAATGGCTCAAAAATTGAATTTATGCTTCCCGCATGCTCTAAGTCAGAACCACAAATATCAGCAGGTGGCCGTACATGGGATAGGCAAAATAATGTGAACACCTGTAAGTACCTGGGAATGTTTTATTAATAAGCGGTTGGACCCCCATTTTGCCGTAATACAGTTCCGATTCTTCTTGGAATACTGGCATATAATGCCAGTGGAATATTATGCCACTCTTCGATCAGAACCTCTTCTAAGTCCTATAGTGTCGAGGGAGGCGGAAATCTGCTCCGGAGTCTGCACTCCAATACCGCCCACAAGGGTTCGATAATGTTCAAGTCCGAGGACTGTGGTGGCCAAGGAAGATGCTGCAGTTCACTTGCATGCTCTTCATAACACCATTCCACTATCTTCGCTGTTTGAATCGGTGCATTATCATCCTGAAATGTGGCATCGTTTTTGGGGAACAACATTTGAATTATGGGGTGCACATGATCATCTGAAATGTTCACATAAACGTTGGCTGTAACACGGCCTTTGAGAGTAATGATGGGACCAGCAGAATGACATGATACGGCTGCTCACACCATCACACTTCCACCTCCATGCTTACCCGTTGGAATCAAGCAATCAGGATTGTTGGCTTCTTCTGGCGTTCTCCAGGCGTAAACCCGGCGCGATGTTGGAAATAATGAAAACGTTGACTATTCGGACAATATGACGTGTTTCCACTGATCAGCCGTCCAAGATTTATGATCGTAACACCATTTTTTACACTTCTTTGCGTTGGGCGTCGTCACTAATGGTTTCGGTATAGCAGATCGCCCATGAATATTCGCTTTATGGAGTTCTCGGCGGACAGTGTCGGCAGATACGGGGCTATTTAACTCTACAGGCACTTTAGACGCCATAGTTTTGTGTTGTTTCGACACAATTCGTCTTAGCGTACGACGATCTCTGTCATTTAGTTTTGATTTGCGTACACTATTACGTTTACTCGATTATGTCTTTCCATGTTTTGTGTAGGCTGTCATGACTGTTGAAACAGGTGCTCTTGAAACGTTCAATAAGTAGGCTGTCTTGGCCACTGATGCTCCATCTAATCGGACCCCCACAATCTGACCTTTTTGGAAAACTGTCAGGTCTTTCATTGCACGTAGACCTGGGCCTCTGAATGCAGATATGAAGTCTGCTCTACTCGTAAACAACCTGCACTGATGTCTAGTCTGTAGTGAACACGCACAGTCCAGCACAACACGTGCCTTACTGTGCTGTTGACCGTCAAACTCAAACATCCCATTACAACCACTGTTCATATTACTTTGCCTATCCCCTGTATGTACATGCTAATAGTTTGGCATGAATTGTCTGATGTACAACACCGACCGTCCCTATATTTTGTCTTTATGCTAATAATGGAAAGGAACAAAGCCGCAGCTCCCCCTACAAAGACCTGCGCGCATCCACGAAAGATAATGTTATGCATCTGGTGGAACAACGACGGCGTGGTGTGTGTGGTGTCACCGCCAGACACCACACTTGCTAGGTGGTAGCTTTAAATCGGCTGCGGTCCATTAGTACATATCGGACCCGCGTGTCGCCACTGTGTGATCGCAGACCGAGCGCCACCACAAGGCAGGTCTCGAGATACGGACTAGCACTCGCCCCAGTTGTACGGACGACGTAGCTAGCGACTATACTGACGAAGCCTCGCTCCTTTGCCGAGCCAATAGTTAGAATAGCCTTCAGCTAAGTCAATGGCTACGACCTAGCAAGGCGCCATTAGTAACATTGCATGTATCTAAAGAGTCTCACTTGTATCGCCACAATCTCCAGATGTACCAAAAGGAAGGATTAAAGTTAAGTATCCCAGAAGCTACGTGCTTTTCTTTATAGCATTCATTACGTATCCTGTTTCAGACCTCAAGCCATCCTGCTTTAGCTTAGCGCGTGCCTTTCGGCTTCCTCTCATTGTGTCTAGGCTGTCTTGTCTAGACACAACAGTGTGCTACGAATTTCTTACCTGAATTGTAATCAATACTGCTGACATTTATTGTCAGTATTGTGTATAGGAATCCTGCATACTCGGTTCGCCAGACAAACCATCAAACAACTCGAATTAATGAGTTTTATTATAAGAGAAGACACAATTACTCAACATTAATAGAAGGGCGACATAAAAAATAATGTCTTCTTCAGTATAGACAAACTCAGGTCTGTGCTATGTAGAGAGTACTAATGAATTGGCTAATGTTGAAGCTGCTATCGAAGTGGGTTCCCACCAGTTGGGCGCAGCACTTATGTCCTCTTCACCTAGGGGCCGCTGCTGTAGCGTTGTCGTCCTGGAGGGAGGTCGGTTAGCATGCGATTGGCTGACTGCTTCTCACAGCCGTCTCTTCTCCTTCGTTGCCGACTGGCGTGCCAGCGCTGACTTCACGTCTCAACAGTCAACATCTGAGACGTCTTACAGACGGATGCATAGAACAACGACGACGAAGACTGAATGAAGTGATGCTACTCCACGATAACGCCCACCCACAGTGTGCTAGACAAAAAACGCTATACAGGAGGAGGGTTGGGAAGCCATTCTTTAACCACACTATTTACCTGATTTTTATGCACTCGGACTTTCAAGTTTCCCGTTGTCTATTCCACAATCTTCAAGGAACTTCCTTGCCCAATGAGAATGTGCTGCAAACATGGCTCGATAAGTTCTTTGCCTCAAAACAACGTTATTTCTACAGACGCGAAAGTCGCGGAATCGAAAAGTTATCTAACGTTGGCAGACTGTTCTAAACAGTAATGGAGAATATACTATTAACGACTTAAGTCTCTGTTATGTTTATCCCTTGTGTCTATTAAACCCATGGAAAAATGCTACGAGCTTATGCACCAACCCAATAGTTCAGGACTTTACTTAAAGTCTCACGTTAGTTGTTCAGTCTTTAACACACACACATACACACACACACACACACACACACACACACACACACACACACACACAAACGCTCGCGCCCGAGTTCATGCACACGTCTTGCAACATCGATAAGGCATACCTGAAAAAAAACTTGTAAACTCTTCGTTACTGTACTAAAGCCTACATCTATATATCGAGGTGTGAGGCGATGTTACACTGTATTATCGTGCTGCCTTGTAGTGTTATAAAAGATAGTGTTGAAGAGATAATGAAATTTTGTGTGTCTCTTGGCAACAGAATCAGAGATTGGTTGTATTGTCTTATCGTAAAAGGTCACTGTAATGAATATTTCACCTGATAAATATTTTTAAATACCTGACATTCTTTGGGCATAGAGCAGCAGATTAATTTATTTGACATTGATAGGAAGCTACATTATCATTTCCGCGTGTTTTCATGGCCGTGATTCTGTCATACCCGGATCGACACTAAGGGACCAAAAGATTTACTGGCTTTAAAAGAAAAACAGTACACAATTAAAAAGGATTGATTCAGAAATGATAGGAAAACAATAATCAGCGTGATCGTAAGTTCTGGAGATAAACTGATACAAAATTATTAACATTCAAGTAATGAGGAGATGGAGATACTTAAGGATAATTTGTTTTGATAAGCACATTTCATATATAACACACGCTTTTTTAATGCTGCGTACCTTTTTTGTATTACAGTTACAATAGCTGGTGCGTAAAAAAAAAGCTTTACACATAATAGGCAATAAGTGAGATTAATGTCCTCTTGATGGTCCCTGCTCGTAATTAATTACATAAACATATAAGTTTCTGACTGAGATGAGAATTAGCACATTGACAGAATATTTCCCACAAATTATAAAACAGAGATCGCGGAATGCAGCAAGTCCGCGTCCACCTTTCATGGATTAGAAACAGTAAAAGGTGAAGCGCTCAGGGCCTCATTTGTCTTGAAACAACAGAATTCTTTTTGGTTCATAAATCTATACGTGTACATAGAGATTTACAGCAGGAGCGGCAAAGATAAAGATTCTGTCGCTGCTATGCGACGATTCATTTCTTTTACATTACAACTGTTATATAACTTCAGGCCACCAGGCGTTTACTATTGAGCGTATACTAATGTTTGTGAGGCGAAAATTACCAATATAACAGCCTCCGGAGCGAGGCAAATTTCTTGTCCGATGGACTTACTACGTTTAAGGGTTCACAGCGCTAACCTCGCGTCACAGAGGGTCAAGGCGGAATGAGGTGTGTTTGACGATATAGGGTGTGCCTGCTGTCTGCTAGCGAATTGCCGGAGTGGGGCGGCCCGTGGAGGCGCACCCGGACCGCAGAATAATTCAGCCTCAGCGTCTGGTGCGCGCCACGGAGCCGCCAGCCCGAGGCGTCGGCTCGTAGTTTATGTACGCCGGGGAAGCGGAACTGCCAGGGGCCGGCAGCAACACGCGATGCGGTGCGCCGCTCACGCACCGCAACATGTGGTCCGTCGTGCGACTGAACACTCTCTGTTAATTTGCACGCGTGTATGATTCTTGTGAACCTAGAGCTTCGGACACAGAGGAACTGCCTCTCGGTTCCCTTACACTTTGCAAACAAGCAAGGCACTGGACACCTCATTCCGCCTTGACCCTCTGTGACGCGAGGTTAGCGCTTTGAACGCTTAAACGTACCAGTAATTACAATACTTTGTTCTATTCCATTCATATCGTGAACAAGGAAAAATAAAGACTTCATATGCTTTTGATTCTAGTGATCCCTACCCTTGATATACTATGACAGCAGAGTATTTATCCCGAGAACCCCGGCGTCTAATTTCAGAGTAATCCCATTTAAGTTCTTCGAGAATTTCTGTTATTTCCGAGTCGTTCGTGCTTACGATATGTAATCGAAAGGGAAGTTTAGCCTCTAAGCATCGGCCTGCTTAGTGTCAATCAAGGGGCCACACACGCGGTTTGCCGCATAGGCTTACATCCATCTCGGATGAGCTCGGTTTCAATAGTTCCTCACTGATAAAGAAATGTGACCATCCAAAAGTAGCTTCTAGCGCTTGTGTTGGACATGAACGCAACAAGCATCTGACGAAATTGAGTAGCAATTTGAGCTCATGTTCACACTGCCACTCTGTCTATTACATGCCTGAAATATACCAAGCTTGAATGTGTTGGAAGACGGCCTTGATTCAATGTCTGCTGCGTCGTATCTACAGAAATTACACTCAGCGTTGACTGGTTGAGCAGTATGGACTTACATGGCGCGCGCCTTAACGTATAGACAGTACGTGGATCTATTTGGAGTTATCTGCTGTGCTGTGGGGTGCTTATACCGTGCGTATTAGGCTTCAGTTAACCCCAGTGATATTAAGAGGCGTTTACTGGTACTTATGTTGATAAACTTACCATAACTTTACTCTAATTTCTTTATGTTCCCATTATGCTCTTTCCACTAATGTGTACACATCGCAAAGGAAAGTTAAATTAACTGTCTTAGTTGAAGCTGTGTACGCGTTCTGGTTCGAATTTCAGTGATACAATTTTTTGATGTAATCTTAAAGCAAGACATGAACGTTGCTGAGTCTCTGCCTGCTGATGTTAAAAATATTCTGTACCGTGCCAGAGCTCAGATCGCAAATTAAGAGTATTAATTACGCTTGCTTAGCCACGCAGGTATAAATATATTACTTGTCCTTTTCTTAAAAATTTTATTTATAGATGTTTTATCGTTGCCTGTAGCGTTGTCTGTTCTGCGCTGATAACTGATTGACCATGTTCGGTTTATTACTCTGCAGTATTTGCTTATGGAAATGTTTTTCTCTTTGTTTTAGCTCACATGGGCTTGCTTAACGTATCTCGGAACAACAGCTTAAAAGTGGTCAGAGAAGAGTTCAGCGGCAGGGCGCAGCGGACCTGTGGGAGTGCCAGGTCAGACAGCCTCCTCCACCCAGCCGCTGACCATAACCCTCCGAGTCCAAGGTTCGACACCACAAGGCTACTCATAGAATCCAGTGAAGCCTTCTCTTAGGCAAAGCGCGCACATGACCATCAGGGACGACCGCCGACACTTCACTGATGCAAAGACGCCACAGATCGGCGTCAGGCTGCGTCCATCGGACAAGGGCTCGCACCTGAACCGTCTCTACGTTAACGAATAACAGAGTTTTCTTTGTCTCATCCTGCCACGGATGCCTTCACCACCTACTGATTCCTGTAGTTCCTGTCAGCCCGCTGAACTCACAACGCCCCTTGGGACAGCAGCTCCTAGTGGTCTCATCATTCTGGATTACTACAAACGTGATGTGCTCTAGATGTTCTCACTAATCTTGTGGTCTAATACTATCGGGATCTTTCATTTTGATTCAGCCGTAATCGCACTTTTATCAGCATTCAAATTAGCAGCAATTCATTACACTAAGCGCCGGCCGCTGTGGCCGAGCGCTTCTAGACGCTACGCTCGCAGATTCGAATCCTGCCTCAGGCATGGACCTGTGTGGTGTCCTTAGGTTAGTTAGGTTTAGGTAGTTCTAAGTTCTAGGGGACTGATGACCTCAGATGTTAAGTCCTATAGTGCTCAAGGCCACTTGAACCATCTGAATTACACTAAGAGGAAATCTTCTCTTCCACAGAGATGTAGAAACTTCTGATTTATGAGCCTTGGAAACATAAGATCTGTGATGATCTGGCTACTGTAAACGAGAGTTATGAAACGCTAAGGCTCTAAATAACTCCTACATGAATGTGGAGCCGGTGGCTTGTACTCAGAGTGAAATAATAGCATTAATTCTGTCTTATTCCTTTGTAGAATAAGAGGTATTGACTGCTGCGGAAATCATCCTCATCATGTGTTTCTATCGACAGATTGTGCTTCCCACTGACAGACTGAAACCTACCACAAATGTTTCGCAGAGCCAGAAATCACCATTAACTGTGCGTAGTTCCCATTGTAATTTAGCTGGTTTTCCAACCTGAATTCCATTTACATCCAATTATCATTTATTACATCGTATTCTTAATTTCATTTATCAACTGCCGTAGTTAACAGCAAAGTTCTATCTACGTTTTGTAAATTGAATAAAATATTGACATCCTTTGTATGATGATTTTTTGTGTCACAATCGCTTACGTATACATGATTTCCCAGAAGGACTGATCGTTATACAGAGGTGTGACAGGAACCATCATTCGGAACAAAAATGTTCGTTAAACATGTGCTCCAAAATGCATACCTTAAGAGCTATGAGCACTTATTCAGAAGAAATGTGTTTATTATTTATTGTTATTTTTGAGCTTTTCCTCATTACAGAGGCTTATCTCCAACATAATAATTTACTTGGAAATTACAATATAAACAATGAACGTTCTTAAACTATACTCTCAAAATATTTCTCCAGGTGTTTCGATCTTGCGTGTCCTCTTCCTCTGTGCCCATTCTCCTTATTGTGTGCTGTACATTTTGGAGCCAGGTGGTCACAATTACAAAGATGAACAAGAACTCATAGCTCTTAAGGTATGCTCTTTAGAGCTTATTTTTACTGGACATTATTCCATTGTTTTGCACCATACTACTACCGCTAAAATATGGAAAACAAAGAACTAGCAGTAGAAGAAGATTGTTTCACAGTATCCAATATATAGAAGTGCTCCTAGATCTTAAGGTATGCACATGTTTACAAAACTTTTCTGCTTTGAATTATTGTTTTTTGTTATACCCTTGAATATTGATCATTACTCCTGGGACATCATGTATATAAATAAGCAAGTTACTAGTTTCGGCGACCAGCTACTATCATTCACTAAAGACCTTCCCACAGAATGTGTAAACGAACTTAGGCGGTTCCACGAACATGAACCCAATCAAAATATTTTAATGGATGTACCTCGTATCGTCACATGGTGATGTTGGTAATATGTCAATTTCCTA
The DNA here is from genome assembly GCF_021461385.2 of Schistocerca piceifrons. NCBI lineage: Eukaryota > Metazoa > Arthropoda > Insecta > Orthoptera > Acrididae > Schistocerca > Schistocerca piceifrons. The sequence goes on from NC_060139.1 coordinate 672,510,771, forward strand.
AGAAAAATAATATCAACATTTCATAAAATAAATGTTGACAGTTTACAACAGACTTGAAGTTGTGGAATATAAGGGATCAGCAAACTAAGAGCTGTGTACACAGGACCCTGTAGGAGAAAAGAAGCAATGTTTTCCGCACAGAGATGACAAGAGGTGTACTGCTCGTAAAACCGATCACGTCAGACAATGTATTTTGTTATATATAGGACAGAAGAGTGAAGGAGACTGGACCGCAAAATTTGAAAATGAAAGAACGTTGGACAAAGAAGACGACCATAATAAACTAAGGACAAATTAACACGAAAATTGTAGTTCTCCGATTTCAGTTTTCACCCTTTAGCATAGAATATTCATAATTCAAAAATAGGGGCATGATCTCCGCTTACAACACGAGTTTTGAGCAGAGTTTCATAAAATTAGAATCAAAAGTAGAAAGCCAGTGATTTTTTGTAGTATTCAAATTCTCATCACTGTACGAGAAAATCAGCGAATGGTGAAAGGACTAAATTTTTTTTCATTGGGCTTGCAGAACTAGCACTCCTGGAAGAAAGGATATAGCGGGGACGTGGGTGAGCCACAGCCTTAGGGGATGTTACCAGAATGAGATTTTCACTCTTCAGCGGAGTGTGCGCTGATATGAAACTTCTGCATGGTTCGCTTAAGAGCCTATGTGATTTTTGGAGGGTAGGAGATGAGATACTGCCAGAATTGAAGCTGTGAGATGCTTGGGTAGCTCAGTCAGTAGATCAACTGCACACAATAGGCAAAGGTCCCAAGTTCGAGTCTCGGTCAGGTACACAGTGTTAATCTGTCGGGATGTTTTATATCAGCGCACACTCCGCTGTAGAGCGAAAATCTCATTCTGGTAACTGGCACAAATTTGCCAACAAAAAAAAAAGTTTAGACCGATTCGGTACTAAAATTCTACTTTTAACGAAATCGATAATTTGTAAAACTTCATTCGCTGATACTTTGTAACAGGAGACGCATCCAGGACAGCAAATTCAACTATCAGATCAACTCTCTAAGCCAAGGAGCCAAAAGTGTGCACAATGATTTTGGCGATAAACTAGTCTACGGGATCCGAAGATTGGAAAGATAGGCGCTGTGTACAGACTGAGAATCTCCTGCCGCTGTTACGCAAACCGGCTGGATTATCCAATGTGTATTTTGTGTTTGCAGAAACTAGGAATCCGGTGGAGCTGATCGAACACTCTAAAGAGACCCGAGCTCGCTCTCGCACTTGGACAACCCCAGCCGAAATCGCGTAACAAATATCTTCATCTACATCCACGTGATTACTCTGCTATTCACAATAAAGTGCCTGGCAGAGGGTTCAGTGAAACACCTTCAAGCTGTCTCTCTACCCTTCCACTCTCGGACGGCGCGCCTGAAAAACGAGGACTTAGATTTTTCTATGAGAGCCCTGGTTCCTCTTATTTTATGGTGATGATCATTTCTCTCCGTGTAGGGTGTTAGCAACAGAATGTTTTCACCGTCGGAGGATACCACTGGTAATTGAAATTGCATGAGAAGATCCCTTCGCAACGAGAAACGCCTTTGTTTTAATGATTGCCACTCCAATTCACGTATCATGTCTGTGGCACTATCTTCCCTATTTCGCGATAGTACAAAACGAGCTTAACTTCTTTATATTTTTACGATGTCATCCGTCAGTCCCACCTGATGCGGATCCTACACCGCACAGCAATACTCTAGAATAGCTGGTCAAGCGTGGGTTAAGCAGTCTCTTTAGTAGACCTGTAGCACCTTCTAATTGTTATGCTAACGAATCGCAGTCTTTGGTCTACTCCACCCACAATATTTTTATGTGATCGTTCCAATTATGTTATTTGTAATTGAAAACTCTACGTATTTAGTTGAATTTACAGCCTTCAGATTTGTGTGACTTATCGCGCAATCGAAATTTAGCGGATTTTTTTTATTACTCATGTGAATAACTTCACACTTTTCCTTTTTCAGTGTCAATTGCCAAGTTTCGAACCATGCAAATATCTTACCTAAATCATTTTGCAGTTCTTTTTGGTCATCTGATGACTGTACAAGACGGTAAATGACAACATCATCTGCAAACAATCTAAGATGGCTATTCAGATTGTCTCCTATGTCGTTGATATAGATCAGGAACAATGTAGGGCCTATAACACATCCTTGAAGAACGCCGGACATTACTTCTGCTTTACTCGATGACTTTCCATCTATTACTACGAACTGTGATCTTTCCGACAGGAAATCACGAATCCGGTCGCACAACTGAAGCGATATTCATAGGCACGCAGTTTGGTTGGAGGACGCTTGTGAGGAGCGGTGCCGAAAGCCTTCTGGAAATTTAAAAATAAGGAATCAATTTGACATCTCATGTCGATAACACTCATTACTTCATGAGTATAAAGAGCTAGTAGTTTTTCACAAGAACGATATTTTCTGAATCCCTGCTATGTGCCAATAAATCGCTTTTTTTGGTAATTCATAATGTTCGAACATATTATATGCTCCGAAACCCTAAAGAAAATCGACGCTAGTGATATGGGCCTGGAATTCAGCGGAGTACTTCTACTTCCCTATTTGGGTATTGGTGTGACTTGAGCAATTTTCCAGTCTTTAGGTACGGAACCTTCTGTGAGGGAGCACTTGTATGTAATTGTTGAATAAAATGGTTCAAATGGCTCTGAGCACTATCTGACTTAACTTCTGAGGTCATCAGACCCCTAGAACTTAGAACTACTTAAACCTAACCAAGCTAAGGACATCACACACATCCATGCCCGAGGTAGGATTCGAACCTGCAACCGTAGCGGTCGCGCGGTTCCAGACTGTAGCGCCTAGAACTGCTCGGCCACTCTGGCCGGAAATTGCTGAAACAGAGTTGTTGTATCAACATACTCTGAAAGGAACCGGGCTGGTATACGATATGCACCGAACTCCTGCCTTTATTAAGTGATTTAAGCTCCTTTTCTACACCATGGATATCTACTTCTATGTTTCTCATTTTGGCAGTTATTCTTGATTGGAATTCAGGAATATTTACTTCGGCTTCTTTGGTAAAGGAGTTTCGGAAATCCGTGTTTAATAACTCTGCTTTAATGGTACTGTCATCAGTGACTTCACCGTCGTCATTGTGCAGTGAAGGTAATGCTACTGGTGTGGTTTATGTATGACCAGAATCTCTTTGGGTTTTCTGCCAGAAATATGAGAGGTGCACCTGAGATAAACAAAATCCTCTTAGTTTAGATACAAGTACCAAACCTCCTCATGACCCTCACAGAACGGAAAAACGAGGTACTGTACTAGAGCCTGGGTACAATAATGGTAAACAAGTTTCCATGATTATAGCCTCGTGTTCAGTTTCTTGCGCTTATTCCATGTACCGTGACTGCAAATTTGTACGTCAGTCTGATGATTTGATATGTTGTGCTGTCTTTCATGAACAGCATTCCAGTGGTTGTTTTTCCCAACAGGGTAACTCTCTCCCATATACCGATGCTGTAACCCAACATGCTCTACAGAGTTTCGACACGTTACCTTGGCGTACTCTATCAGCAGATGTGCCTCCAAATGAGCACATATGGAATATCATCGGACGACAACTCTAGCGACATCGACAACCAGTATTGACCGTCAATGTATAGACTGAGCAACAGGCGTGGAACCCCATCCTACAAACTGACATCGGGCAACAGTACAACATGATGCATGCACGTTTGCATGCTTGATTTCAACATTCTGGCTGTCATACCGATCGTTAATGTACCAGCATTTCACTTTTTCAATGGCTTACCTCGCGTTTACAATAACCTGTGATCTTGCAAAGTTGGTCACTTGAATATGTTACCTAAATAAATGTATTCCCGAAACTTCATTACCCTACATTAATTATTATTGGTAGTGCGATTTCTTTCCGTCAATGTATAAATTAAGAAAACCCTCTATACAAGTATGAATGAATACAGAGGGCATTCTATCACAATGAAAAAATCAGTTAAATGGAGTAGTATAAACAACTCAGGACCATGAGAGCCCTCTTGCACTGACAAGCATTCAGTAACATTTTGAAAGCGAGAGAAATGGAAAACGTCAACTAGCTTCCAGCTTGCGTCTCTCCCGGCAGCAAGCAGGTTGGTAAATAACAGCCCTGGACATCAACCAGTGACGTTGGACACACGATAAACTTAGCGAGCTCTGTCTACATTCTAAACTACACATCAGTCAGTCATGCAAACAAAGCGCTCTAAGAATTCAATTAAAGCAACACGCATACACTCTTAAGAACGATAGCACATCATATATACGAATAAATACTACAATTTCCGCGAGGCAACAAGATTCTAGCCGGCCGGAGTGGCCGTGCGGTTCTGGGCGCTACAGTCTGGAGCCGCGAGACCACTACGGTCGCAGGTTCGAATCCTGCCTCGAGCGTGGATGTGTGTGATGTCCTTAGGTTAGTTAGGTTTAAGTAGTTCTAAGTTCTAGGGGACTGATGACCTCAGCAGTTGAGTCCCATAGTGCTCAGAGCCATTTGAACCATTTTAACAAGATTCTAATCGTAACTGAGAGGCTATCTTTTTCTTACACTACCAAGAAGTGAAAGATCAGGACAAGACATGCAATACCTCAGCCTCCAAAATACTAATTTTCATTCTTTTCACGTACTGCCCGAGACACCAGAAAGGAAGGCCGATGAAAATAAAATCTTGCACTTAAGGCAACGTGTAACAAAGCCACGGTGCCATTTTAACGATGATGACGACAGCAAATGCACTTCCAGGCCCGGAACAACACGGGCTGCAACTGCCGAGCTGCATGTCACGGTACAGGCCTTCACAAACTCTCTCTCCAGATCCCGGTTCGACTCCAACGACCCAGCCTAACCCGTTTCTAGGGACGTCCTGTCCTGACCCTCGTTCGACGGTCGTTCACACTCTGTTTTCGGTGGAAAATCGACTCTGAGCGAGCCGCCACGGCTCAAGGGGATCATTTGGCTTTATGACAATGATTGTCAACATTCTTGAGAGTCAAACTCAAGAGGTGTTCTGATCGACCTCCTTATAGCCCCTATTTAGTTCCCAGTGACTACCACCTGTACATCCAAAACGATCAGCCAGCTCCTTTGCAACACATTAAAACCTCCAGCCTAAAAGCATTGGGGTAGGGCACACTGATGGACAAAGGATATACACTAAAACTTAAATAGAACGGTAAAATCACCCCTCACGTGTAAAACGTAAAGCTAAATCAACCGATGAGGGGGGTGGGCGGGGGGAGGGAGAGAAGCAGAGAGAGAGAGAAGAGAGAGCTTGTGTTTTGACAGGAATTTCTCAGGTATCTATATCAGTGTGTTGTTACTGGAAGTTACTGAATGGGCAAGTAAGGGAGGAGGGGATTTGAGGGACGAGGGGTGGGGAGATTGCTTTTCCCAGAGTCCTCTGCCAGTGGTATTGTGAACTAACTCAGGCAGTATCTGCACAGCAGGGAAAGGTCACAGAGCAGCTGCTTCCATTGACCTGTTTGGGAGCAAAACAGGAAGGGAGTTTGGTATCGAAGGGAAGAGGGCACCTAATGCTTTGTTCATCAATTAAGTAGCGGGTGGCCTGAGGTCCGACATTCCCGCAGTCCCTGATAACTGTTCAACGCGCATGCGTCCGCGACCCCGTCATCAACCAATGGTGCACTAAGAAGCAAATGCGTGCAATCGGAAAGCTGTTTTCACTAGATACGTTTAGCGCCATATGTAACAGTGTAATTATGTACTGTGAGTGTTATATGTCGACGGTATTCATTGCGCGATCAGATAAAGTCACCAATTGTTTGAATGTTCCATAAATTGTCTTGTGTCCCATAAATTATTTAAATTAACAATATTTCATACATTGCAATATATTGTTGGGACATTTCAATCAATCAAAAGTGTTTCAATATTTTCAGAAGGGGTGGGTAACGAAGGGACTGTGGGATCGAATCTCAGTTGAGACAATAAGTATTTTGACTTAAATGTGTGAGGAAGACGCATGAGGTCATGAGAGTGGACGAGTTATTTCCCATCAATTTCTGATAATTAATTAATTAGTCAACGAATTAGATACCGAATGTGGTATAGGATTTCCAGGAGGGGGGGGGGGGGGGGCGAAGGCTCAGAGAGGGGCAGCGTCATTGAAAAGCCACTTAACGGAACAACAGATTAAGGAGGAGTATAGATTTAGAAACCAAGCACAGTGGAGTGAGAACTGAACAGTATGTTATGGGAGGGTGGAGGGGGTGACATGAAAGAGAACAATAAGTTAGGGAGGGATTAAAATTTGGCAATCATGCAGAGTGGAGTCATGTCCCTATTCCATCTTGAACAAATTTCGCAACAATTCTGAGTGTGGTAGTGCCGCCATTACCCTACTACATTTGAAACGATATTGTAAAAGCTTCTAAACTCAAACTACGTATATTGTAAAAGCTTCTAAACTCCTATTTCCATGTGTCTTGTTGGTATCTGAGTAAAATATGTAAAACCTATTGTAATATCGAAATACATAAATCTCGGTGCAGGGCAACAGAACTGTGTTAAAATTAAATTTTGAACTGAAATATGCGGAGCTCACCCGACACAATGCGAAACACAGTCTAGCCAGTACATTAAAAAATTCGCCTGTGACGGACCAATCCGTTTTCAATGAAATGTGTAAATGCTATTTGACCGCAAAACAAATTACTAAGATTAAAATGTTAGCCCTGTACATTGTTAATCTCTATCTTTAGTCTCGCAAACTATAGCTGTACCAGAGCTTTTAGTATAATTACACAGCAAATTAACATAAAATCTGATGCATCTGACCATTCGTTAAAACTGCTTGAAAACTCACAAGACAGTTCTTTACTGACACCTTCCCCTGCTATTAATCCTCTGACTTAATACATTATTTTCACAAATAATACTCTGATAAACACTGTGCCCTACAATGGGCATGGATTTTGATGATCATTAAAGTTGTTGGCTTACCTGTGCAAGCGATATTCTCGTCTGTCTGCTTCCTTTTACTGTTAAGATAATGATGGAACTGTCAAAATCAGATTTTGTTTGCCGTACTTACGATGTGTAACGCAACTGTACAAAAACATTTGTACAGATGAAGAATGGAAAATGAGGAATTAAACTTAACGACTGATGAATTGAGAACAAGAGTTTCAGTTAAGCTGCGCTTCATAAAGTTAGACAAGTTAGCAAAATATTCATTACTAATTTTCCTGTGCACAATTAATTTCCTTGGCATTTTTCAGTTATAAGACAAAATCATATCTTGCATTATAAATTTTCTACTCCAAACTCCAAACATACGCAATGTTCTAACAATGAGAAACTACACAACTACAAATAAAAAAACTGGATTATCTTACACGTTGTTTTACACAATTCCTCAATTGATATTGTAGAATTCCACCTACTCAGTATTTTTCATTAAAATCTATCATTGCAAAATCATTTCTAAATACAGCTGCCTCCACCACACAGCAGTCCAGCTTCCTTCCTTTTGAAACCAAGTACTTGGCAGACTGTCTAACACACACTGACTGCTTCTATGGAAATGTAAAACTAGCCCCTTTTGACCAAGGGCTGTGGTCTCAGGAAATGATTTACAAAGAATTTGGTTATATCGATTCTACAGAGGTTGAGTACATGTATTAAATTCACAGTTGCATTCACACTTACGGCTAAAACATCATGAAAATCGTCAAGGCAAATAAGACAGTCTCCTCTCACTTGTAACTGAGATCCTGCAGACAGATAGTCTATGCATTGGCCATAACAGCGAATTGATAAAATACACAGTAATATAAAATAAAAGATAAATAAATAATTTAATATAAAGGGTTCCATCCTAACGTCTGTAATGAATGTAGAAGACCGACAATTAGGTTCAGTAATGTTTATTCAAGAAAGGACATCTCATATGAACTGGAAGTTGTCCTACGATATTCAGTTAAAATACGAAAAGTAACCTTGAGAGCTTTATGAGAATGGTAGCAAAATCACCAAAGTAAAGAGTCATCAAGGACTCGCGAAAACTAAGCACACTTCGCCATCACACACAATTGGCCATTAAAATTGCTACACCACGAAGATGACGTGCTACAGACGCGAAATTTAATCGACAGGAAGAAGATGCTGTGATATGCAAATGATTAGCTTTTCAGTGCATTCACACAAGGTTGACGCCGGTGGCGACACCTACAACGTGCTGACATGAGGAAAGTTTCCAACCGATTTCTCATACACAAACGGCAGTTGACCGGCATTGCCTGGTGAAACGTTGTTGTGATGCCTCGTGTAAGGAGGAGAAATGCGAACCATCACGTTTCCGACTTTGATAAAGGTCGGATTATAGCCTATTGCGACTGCGGTTTATCGTATCGCGACACTGCTGCTCGCTTTGATCGAGATCCAATGACTGTTAGCAGAATATGGAATCGGTGGGTTCAGGAGGGTAATACAGAACGCCGTGCCGGATCCCAACGGCCTCATATCATTAGCAGTGGAGATGACAGGCATCTTATCCGCATGGCTGTAACGGATCGTGCAGCCACGTCTCGATCCCTGAGTCAACAGATGGGGACGTTTGCAAGAGTTTGCAAGACAACCACCATCTGCACGAACAGTTCGACGACGTTTGCAGCAGCATGGACTATCAGCTCGGACACCATGGCTGCGGTTACCCTTGACGCTACATCACAGACAGGAGCGCCTGTGATGGTGCACTCAACGACGAACCTACGTGCGCGAATGGCAAAATGTCATTTTTTCGGATGAATCAATTTTTTCGGATGAATCTGTTTACAGCATCATGATGGTCGCATCCGTGTTTGGCCACATCGCGGTGAACGCACATTGGAAGCGTGTATTCGTCGTCGCCATACTGGCTTATCACCCGGCGTGATGTTATGGGCTGCTATTGGTTACATGTCTCTGTCACCTCTTGTTCGCATTGACGGCACTTTGAACAGTGGACGTTACATTTCAGATGTGTTATGACCCGTGGCTCTACCCTTCATTCGATCCCTGTGAAACCCTACATTTCAGCAGGATGATGCACGACCGCGTGTTGCAGGTCCTGTACGGGCCTTTCTGGATACAGAAAATGTTCGACTGCTGCCCTGGCCAGCACATTCTCCTGATCTCTCACCAATTGAAAACGTCTGGTCAAAGGTGGCCGAGCAACTGGCTCGTCACAATAGACCAGTTACTACTCTTGATGAACTGTGGTATCGTACTGAAGCTGCATGGCCAGCTGTACCTGTACACGCCATCCAAGCTCTGTTTGACTGAATGCCCGGGCGTATCAAGGCTGTTATTACGGCCAGAGGTGGTTGTTCTGGGTACCGATTTCTCAGGATCTGTGCACCCAAATTACATGAAAATGTAATCACATGTCAGTTCTAGTATAATATATTTGTACAATGAATACCTGTGTATCATCTGCATTTCTTCTTGGTGTAGCAATTTTAATGGCCAGTAGTGTAATACACGAAAGACTGTCCAGATCAAAATAGTTGATAGTTCAATGTGATGATTCTCAGATGAACGTATGCGATACGAAGAACAGTAACTAATGCTCTGTCTACTCACAGTTCCGTGAATCAATTGGCAGAAGTTCTCCTCTGGAGTACATTCAGACTTCTCGAAATATAAAGAGCGTTAAAATGTTTGTATTGTAACGGCCGTTCACCGTCCAGAAACAATCACCTGTATAGCTGAATCGCTGACGTTTCTGTGGGCAGGTCTGCCTTCTTCCAGGACTCTTCAACAAACGTCCAGAATTACACCCTTGTGCTCTTCAGTCGAAAAGTCTCAGTCTCGAACAGTGTTCCCCATCAAAAATGCAGCGTTCTCAACCTCTACACACACGATTTGATTCAACATGGCTAATTAATATGTTATAACAATATTTAAATAAAGAAATGTCATAAACATTACAATAAATGTAAGTAATAATTGGTTCGAAAATTCGCATTCTTGCGCAAGTGCGTTTACTTTAAATGGCAACAGATCGTTGCTAAAATTGGTTAAAAATAATTTATGCCTGTTTGACAGAAACGTCTTCTGGCACTCTTTTGAATTTTGGTATTCGCTAACACATGTGATTGACCACTTTTAAATTAACGTAGTTCTTTAGTAGCACTTGCAGTCAACATTTGAAAAAGTAATTGGCGAAAAAGTATTTATTAATAACATGAGATATTCATGTTGTATTTATTTTCTGTGGAAATGTGGAGATTACGATGTTCTGACGAACATTTGCATAATGAAAAAGATATAAAAGTCGTCGTCAATAAATAAATAAATAAGGTAGATTTAGATAAGTAGTTTTCAGGGATGATAGCTTCAGTGCAATGCTATAATCTGAGATTGCGTTTGTTGAAATCGCATGAAGCGATTAAAAGTTGTTAATTCATAAGGTCATTGTTCATTCGCTGTGAGATGTTAACTTCTGTAGTTTTAAAGGTACTTCACTGGATGTGCTCATTTTTCTGAGATCGCAAATGTGTTCAGATTTACATTAACATTTGATGTGAGCTATTGTCGAATCTCAATGAGCTGTAACTTCGCCACCTGTAAGAGTGTCTGTCACTCCGCTATTTCCTGGATCACATTCAGTGCAAAGGCAATGCTAACATCAGCCGTCCAAATTCGCAACTTTGGGATTTACCCATTTCCGGCGATACGGTCCTTGTTTTTGCACCTGAGCTCGCCAGAGGCGGAAACGGTCAACCAGCCACGCTGGCCGCGGCGCGCCCTGTTCCCTGGGTCCGATAGCATTCAGCCGCGCAAAAAATTCGGCTTACACCAAGCGGTCGACTATCTCGCCTAAACACGCGTAACGCTAAAACGCATTGCGTATGCTTATTTTACTATCCTGACTTCGTATACGCAACATTCAGTGGATTCTGTTGAGTTTTGGCCATGTACTGTACTGATTTTCTTGTGACCAATGGGCAGTAGAACTTGTGCGGAACAGGGTCCTCTTTTGCTTCGCGTAGCTAGATGAATTACATTAGTAAGACTTTCAGCGTTTAGGGCTCCAAGAAGCATTTGATAGAGTTCAGCAAGTACCGCATTGACCTCTCGACCTTACAACACAGCGCCCATGCGTCCTCTGAACAGTATAGCAGCTACCCGAGAATTCATTTATTAACCATGAAAGGGGCAACAAACAGACTGCACTAGTCGTAATTCTGCTGTTACAGTATTCACAGTTTGTGAACGCTCTAACTTGTCTATTCAGCCTGCTATTTGTAAATTCTGTTACGGTATTATAAAAGTACATACACACGCGTACCTCAGTGGCTATTGTTTACGGTTTGACACTATTCAGAATTAACTCTGTATGTATCTCTCTGTCTAACGCGCGAGCGTGAACGCGCGAGTGCGGGCGCGAATACATACACGCACGTACACACACACATACATACACACACACACACACACACACACACACACACACACACACACACACATAAACACATACACTCTCTCACACACTACCAACAGCAGCAGCAGAAACAGCAGCAGGAGAAGAGGACCATTAGCGTTTATAGCAAATACTCACTTGATGTGCTGCAGTTAAATGTTCAAATGTGTGTGAAATCTTATGGGACTTAACTGCCAACGTCATCAGTCCATAAGCTTACATACTACTTAACCTAAATTATCCTTAGGACAAACACACACACCCATGGCCGAGGGAGGACTCGAACCTCCTCCGGGACCAGCCGTGCTGCAGTTACATTTATACCGTCCAATGGACAGAAATTAACCGAATGTCAGACTAGTCGTACAGAGAGAAATGTATAATAGCTCCACGAATTCCAAGTAGTGATGCCACTCTGGTACCATTAAAGAGCAGCTTTATACATTCAAGTAAAAGAAATATCTCTATGGAATTCTAAAGGTTATTACGACGCAAGGCTTTTAGAAAATTACATCCGCAAAAGTGAATTATTTCGTTGCACAAATGAGACATATATTTTCAAGCCAAGCACGTATCAGCAGTACATCAAGGCGGCTAGCTCGTGTCGTACACAGCTGTGCTCTCTCGTTCCTACATATCATGTATTTCCGCCATTCTGAATCTATTATATTCTTAAGGAATTTCATTTCCCTGTGTTCTTCGACAAACATCGCCACACCAAACAAAAATCAATCGGTATACTGTAAGCTTTATGGAATATCAGGATAAAACGACCTCTGGAAAAATCAGTAACCATAGGCGAGTGATTATAGAATCTGTAGAAAATTAAGAGGAAACTCACATCCACTGAGCTACAATAAAAATTTTATTTGTCCTACGCTAACACTTTCCTCCACGATCGAAGTTACTGTTTTTGTGGCGAATAAATTGTCTCACCTCATTCACCTAATAATTATGCGCCTTCAGAAAAATTTAGTTTTTACGTGGAAGATACTCTAGTTTTAGGCCCAAAGCTACCAGATTTTAATTTTCATCAGTGTAGCATTAAAAATAGTTTTCTTCCAGATAAATTGTATACCAACTATGGCAATTTGAAGGGTTGATAAACCAATGGCAACCTCCAATACGTGTCCTAAGTGATGTGGCGACTAGAAAAAGTAACTGTAAACTCTCACGTATTACTTATTACTAATTCAGTGAACTTATTTTCTCGGAAAGATAATGTTTGTACTAGCTCATTGCTTTAATTCGATTCCATAAAAAAAATGGTTCAAATGACTCTGACCACTATGGGACTTAACTTCTGAGGTCATCAGTCTCCTAGAACTTAGAACTACTTAAACCTAACTGACCTAAGGATATCCATGCCCGAGGCAGGATTCGAACCTCCGAACGTAGCGGTCGCGCGGTTCCAGACTGTAGCGCCTAGAACCGCTAGGCCACCCCGGCCGGCTCGATTAGGATACTCTGTGTTTGTATCATTACATAAACTGAACTGGAAACGTAAAAATATGTAGTGAAATAGACAGAAATAGACAGAATAGAAATGCCTCGTGGATAGTCTCATAATGTTATCGTTCTCTGGTGGAGCAGAAACCAACACTTCTCTCCTTAAGAGCATAATACTGCTTCATTATATTTTGGACGGATTGTTTCTGCTTCGAATTGTAGTTATTAGTACGTCCTACGTAAAAATTGTAGCTACCTATTACTACATCGTACTAGGTATTTTGGCTGCAGATATTGTAGGCTACATCTAAAAATATATAAATGCCTCGTTTTGCGGCGATAAGTACCGATAAAAATCTCTCCGGCTTCCAGCTGCCTCAAGTGGTATAAAATCCACGCTTTTTCTGCCGAGTACTCCTTGATCACTGTCAACTGGTCAGTGTTTTTTAGTTGCTGCTGCCGTCCTTATACAGCCACGCTGCCTTCTGTGACGTCACTGGTCCCTACTCCAATGCCAAAAAAGCTGGGGTTTCCGTTAAGCGCTCGCCGCACCCGATTCATACTAGCGATGGCCGGATCTCAAGTCGTGCCTAAATGTAGGCCGCCGTCTATACTGAGAGTGTTGTCACGAACTTTCATCTCGATTGCTTCTTTAATTAGGTAATCCCAGAAACCACTACTCCATGTAATAACCTCTACAATAAGATGTCCGTTTTCTAGAGCAAGTCCGTTACCGCTGATTTCTCAGGGTACCGAAACGGAAAGCATCTTTCATGTTCTACATAGCGCTGTTCAACAGTACGCAGTCTGTCCGACATAAAACTGTCCACACCCACACGGTATTTTATATACTCCTGGCGTTCTGATGCCTACATCGTCCTTCAGGCCTCACGAATTGTCAAACTTTTGTTGGATCTCTGAAGATAGTATCGATTCTATATCTTTTTAGCAGCTGACTAATCTTCCCTGTTACTGAGCAAAAGTACAGCAAAGACAGAAACTTCTTCGGGTCTACTCAGGTGTCCTTCTACTTCAGTGTTTTCGGAAAAATGGTTTGCGAAATCTTGTGGCTACTGTAACCTATTCCTTGAACATTTTTCCGTAAGTGGCTCAGTTCCTTCGGCAGGTTTTCAGCGTCTGAACGGTTTTCACTCGATGCACCAAGATCCTCACAACAGAACATTACTGCGACGGATGGCGATAGCTGTTAGCGTGTAGATATCGGTCCGTATGAGTGGGTTTCCGGTAATCACTGTGGCTGAGACACCCATTTGCTGTATGGCAGACAAGGACCACACGGAAAGCCAAGGTACGATAGGTCTCTGCCTCCACCATGATCTTCATGTTGTTGTGGATATTGTTGATGTCGTCCAACTATTTCACGTCCATGATACCACACAACGAACGCGTCGTCGAGGTATCACAAAAATCAATTAGGCTTTACAGGCGCTGTGTCCAGGGCGATGTCCTCAAAATGTTCGACAAACAGGTTGGCTACAACTGGAGCTAATGGGCTCTCTACAGCGATACCATCACCTGATTAAGATATTCATCATCAGACAATAAATACTTTGACGACAGAGTGTGCTTAAATAAATCGACAACGACATCGACGAATAACTGGGAGAGGAGATCTATGGAATCCTGGGTGAAGACGTGGCTGAATATTGACACTACATCAAAGCTGACTGTAATATCTCCTTCTCCAAGACGAAGGCATTTAATTCGACTGATGAAGTCGGTCTTATTCTTGATGGAGTGAACACAGTGATCAACATGTGGAGTAAGGTGGCTGGGCAGATGTTTCTCGATTCTGTAAGTCATCGATTCAGTGGTGCTCGGGGTGGGACGCAGAAATTTGTTTTTCTTGTGAATCTTTGGAAGGCCATGCAATATATGTGGTCGAGGTGCCCAAGGGAGGAGATTCTTATTGGCATTCTCTTCCAGTGGATACCTCTTGAGAGGCTCCGGCATCTTTCTAAATACTCTGAAAGCTTGCGTTTTTGCCTTTCTGTCCCTTTTAACAGGAAAAATTGGCCAGCTCCTAAAGAGACATAAAATACATTCCGTCTTCAGGGCTCCAACAAAAATTCGGCATCTCACGAGGCCTGTGAAAGACTATGTAGGCCTCAGAACGCCGGGAGTATATAAAATGTTGCGTGGTTGTGGACAGTTTTGTATCGGAAAGACTGTACTGCTAAAGAATAGCGCTGAGAAGAACACGAAAGATGGTTTCGTTTTCGGCATCCTCAGAAACTCAACGCTCTAGGAAACGGGTATCTTATTGCAGTCCAAGAGACATCAGTTACTATACGGACTAATAGGACCTGGGATTTTTTTTTGGTCAACAGTCTACTGACTGGTTTGATGCGGCCCGCCACGAATTCCTTTCCTGTGCTAACCTCTTCATCTTGCAACCTACGTCCTCAATTATTTGCTTGACGTATTCCAATCTCTGTCTTCCTCTACAGTTTTTGCCCTCTACAGCTCCCTCTAGTACCATGGAAGTCATTCCCTCATGTCTTAGCAGATGTCCTATCATCCTGTCCCTTCTCCATATCAGTGTTTCCCACATATTCCTTTCCTCTCCGATTCTGCGTAGAACCTCCTCATTCCTTACCTTATGAGTCCACCTAATTTTCAACATTCGTCTATAGCACCACATCTCAAATGCTTCGATTCTCTTCTGTTCCGGTTTTCCCACAGTCCATGTTTCACTACCATACAAATCTGTACTCCAGACGCACATCCTCAGAAATTTCTTCCTCAAATTAAGGCCGGTATTTGATATTAGTAGACTTCTCTTGACCAGAAATGCCTTTTTTGCCATAGCGAGTCTGCTTTTGATGTCCTCCTTGCTCCGTCCGTCATTGGTTATTTTACTGCCTAGGTAGCAGAATTCCTTAACTTCATTGACTTCGTGACCATCAATCCTGATGTTAAGTTTCTCGCTGTTCTCATTTCTACTACTTCTCATTACCTTCGTCTTTCTCCGATTTGCTCTCAAACCATACTGTGTACTCATTAGACTGTTCACTCCGTTCAGCAGATCATTTAATTCTTCTTCACTTTCACTCAGGACCTGGGATAGCATATTTAAAGAGGGGATTGGAATAAAAATTTGTGACAACTACCTCAGTAAAGACAGCGGCCTACAGCTAAGCGTGGCTTGGGAACCGGCCATCGGTAGGTGGAAGCGGACGCGGACGGTGCTCAACCAAAACACTACCTTGTATGGATTTGGAGAGGGCACCAGTATAAGGACGGTAGAATCAACCGAAAAAAAAAAAAAACATTCATCACTTGACATGGGCCGAGGAGAACTCGGCCGAAAGCTCGTGGATTTTAAATCAGTTGACGCGCCTAGTAGCGCGAGAGAATTATTACGTCTTATAATACTCATAATTGTTTAAATACGAGTCCCAGCTGTGGTGCGCTTACTGTAAGACCTTCGGTACACACATCATCAGATTATTTGACTTGTCGCTCTAGCGAAGTAGGCGAGTGTCAGCAATATGTGTCGTGGTCTTATCGTGGCGTGTTTTATCTTCTGCCGTTAGGTCAGACGATAGAAATGCCACTTGCACGCTTAGAGTAGCAGATTGACGGTGACCAACTTTAATCAGAACTTGATTATTTTTCACACACATTTATTAAAATAAAAAAAAATCATAAACCTTACTTAACTTGATTCTGGATGATATTTACAATTGACAATCTGAAGTTCCTTTGGTCTTGGTACGTTAATCTTATTCTCACATATCTCTGATACTTGACAAAGTGTCTATTCATTTATCTTCATGGCTATGTACAGAAATATGATTATCTTATTAGGCACAGACTGAAACTTGACTATAGAGTGGTACAGACAAATGCAGACTAATGCAGACCGGCTAATCGGAGGTCTGTACACTCATTATAATACCTCGCGCGTTCAGGTATCACTGCGCGAGTCTGATCCGTGAGGAGAAAAGGTTCTACGTTAGCAGCAATCTCATTGGCTGCGTTACATATTAATACGCGGATCGGCCGAAGCAGAATTTGGTCCGTCTCTAAGACAGCGACATCTCGTAGTGCGGAGACGGACGAGCGCTGCGACTGCGCTGTTGTGACGCGGAACTATGTATACAACACAACGAAAGTAAGTAATGTTACCTGCACCTTCCATCTACGACATGCATCACAGTGCTATGTTCACGTTACGATGAACGTTCAAACGACGAATGCATCAAAAATCCCAAACTGTATACTTTTGTGGCAAATGAATGACTGTGTAACACTGCAGAGGAATTTCACCTCCCAGCTGGCAAGGATAATAAACAGGTGGCATGTCGAGACAAGGGCATAAAGTGTTTGTGGATGTGATTCCGAGTACCCAATCGGACAGTAATTATGCCTCGCAGAGAGACACTTAAACAATAGACGCAGATGTTAGCATTTAAGAGAGGACGTGTAGTTGGGCTTAAAGAAGCCGGGTGGAGTAATCGGCAAATCGTTCGACGTTTGGATAGGACCGATGCCACTGTTTGACGATGTTGACAGGAACAGGGAAACGATGACTGAATACAGCGTCAAGAGGGAAGCAGTCGACCTACAGAGAGAGGACCGATCATTCATCAGAGAGGCACTCACAGCCCCGGAATCATCATCGATCCGTCGTGCAACTGCTGCTGCAGTGACCACAAGGACCATTAATAGGCGGCTCACAGAAAGGGCGCTGAGCTCACGACGCCCCTTGCGCCAAATACCATTGACCTCTGTACACCAACAAGCCATTTTCCAATGGTGTCGGGCACATTAGCTGTGGTATCTCATTGGTTGGAGTAGTAGTGTCTTCTGTGATGAGTGTCGCTTCAAACAGAGCATCAACGACCAGTGAAGGCGTGTATGGGGACGCCCCAGGCAGTGGCGAGATGCCAGCCTGACTGTTGCCCGCCAAACGGCACGACAACCAGAAGTGGCAGTCTGGCGTGCCGCTTCATTTCTTAGCGGGACCCCTCTGTTTGTCATCTGCGGGACTCACACAGCAGAGCAGTGCGACCGCGATATTCTATCCCCGATTGTGTTCCCCTGATGGCATGCCAAACTGGGCTTACATGTCAGCAAGATGACAGCTAACCGCTCACGGCGAGAGTTTCTACGGCTCACGTTGTGAAGCTCTTTCGCGTGAATAGATCATCCAATTTTTCTGAAACTGTAATAATTTGTTTGCCTGCACATGTACATCACATACACCGTTTTCCGACCCATTCGGATAATTTCTTCATAGCGCGCCGTTTTATATGTGACTGACACGTTGCAACACGTTCTGCATGTAGTCATGCATGTCGACAAGCTTCCGCAGTTCCTAAAAAACAAGTATCACAGCGGTTACGAACACAAACAGATAACTGGCGTTGCATTCGTCGAACTCACTGCCGCGTATGACAACATCAACCATAAGAAATTATTAGGAAAGACCAATGCTGTTACGAAAGACTATCATCTGACACAATTTATGAGATGCCTGTTACAAAGTAGACGCTTCTTGCTACTCTACAAAACAAAAGGAGTCGATGCAGGATACAGAATAATGGCATTCCACAAGGAAGTGTGTTAGCCCCATTGTTATATAATATCTATACCAATGACCAACCAATTGAACCTGCATCTATGCAGATGGTACAGCAGTTGCTGCCCAAGGAAGAACCTTTGAGGAGGTGGAAGAAAAACTAACTACAGATCTTCAAACAATGTCTGCCTATTATCATCACGATTACCCGAAACGAAATACCTCTAAAACACAAGTGTGTGCTTTCCATTTACGGAATAGAGAGGTTAGAAGGAACCCAAACACAACCTGGACTGGACAACAACTGACCAACTGTGATACCCCAAAATATCTGGGAGTAAAGTTGGACTGTTTCCTCACCTTTAAAGTCCACTGCAAGGACACAAAAATGAAAGTATCTTCTAGGAACAACATTATTCGGAAACTGACACGTAACAATTGAGGCCCACAACTAGATGTTCTTCGCACATCTGCATTGTCCTTATGCTTCTCCGCTGCTGAATATGTGAAACAGGACGCTTTGTCACTGGCTGCTTGCGGGCAGATCCTATTAATAAAATATATCATCTCATGGGCATAGCACGTCCATATAGCAGAAGAAGAACACCAGCAACAAGAAAGAAGCGGACACAGGAGACAGATCCAAGACACCCCTTTTTCGGATGTGAATACCAACATCTAAGATTAAGATCAAGAAAGACTCCGTTCAACGGAACCACTTTTAACGTCACATTCAAATCGTCGAATATAGCTTTGGTCTAACTCACCAACAGAGAGGTACTGAAGCAAAACTAAAGAACAGCTTGCTAAAGGACGTCATGTCCCATATGAAACATGGAAGGTCCTCAACAGGCTGAGAACTAGTGTAGCCCGATGCAAGGTCAATTTGAAAAGGGGGTTTCTCTCCAGGAGATGAACTATGCGAATGTGGCGAACACCAAGATCATCAACACCTGCTCAACTGAAGAAACCTCCGAGCCCCATGCTAATCGACGATCTGGTTATCACCAATGATACAGCAGTTCAAACGGCGGAATTTTGGATGTCATATAGAATTTAATCATGTACTTATACTGTTCGTAAATTGATGTCATATGGAATTTAAACATGCACTTATATTGTTTGTAAATTGCTTTTGGTCGGCAATATATGTATGTTATGTTCTGGACACAAGTAAATAAATAAATAAATCACAGCGAGTATGCTGCGCTAACTGAAACATCAGTCACAAAGTTATTTTGATCTGTTTTGATCGAGAAGTAAGGTACATTCTTATGCTGGTGCAGAAGTTGATAGAATGGCTTCAACACCTCGTTATTCCAATACAAAACGCCACAGAACTGTTTTGGACACGTCTATGAACGTATGTGGCTGCCAATAATCGAGTACAACCATTTATCTTGTTTTAAACCACGTTTGGAAGAAAAATAGATGCGTTTATTTAGAACTAATAAATACCCATATTTGCGTAATTTCTGTTACACAAAACAGATCTATTGTCTGTTATAGTGGATTGTTATGTTGGGTTGCAGCTATGTGGGAGTGAAGTACGATAAAAGATACTGGCGATGTCTACACATATTTCCATTTATTACAGGATGAGGATGAAAACTTTAATCCCAGATGCTTGTTTGAAAGTAGAGGGCAAAAGGAAAGGTATCGAACTGATGTGATGGGGAGGATCTGACGAACGATCTGATGGTCCCAACGACATCTTGGCTACACATTATCAGTTGCCGATGTGACACTGACAAAATTATACTTACAACAACTGAGACTATATCTCCATCATACTGAGTATATATGCTCCCAGAAGATTATGCTTGGGACTTTACTACATCACACACATACTAATACCCCATTTGTCTCGTGCTGACTACCTGGGGAATTCTTACTTCAACTAACTGCGAAGCGTCTTCCTAGTGAGCCACATATTACAGCGCTTTACTGAACATCTCTATATACTATACACTTGTCCGATACCTTTATTCCTTGCTCGGAGGTAATTAAGGTATTTATTAACAACAAGTAATTTTAACTACATTTGTTTTTAAGGGTTGTATTCCGTTTACGGCGAGACGGAAAATTAAAGCTGACCTCAACCCAAACCTCGATTTCAACAGCACAGTGCTTAGCGGCACGATAAGCATTTTGAAGTTCACCGTGCCGTTATCTTTCGCCGGAGAGCGGTAATTTTGTGTCCGGCGAATTGTTTAGTTAGACTGAAAAGTAAAGAAAATCTTGACTTTATGTCTGAAGTATTAGTCTGTCTTGGGGCACTTCGCCTCGGTTGCAGTTCAGTCAGAACGTGTAGGATTAGTTTAGTGGAAGTTTGATCTTCGCAGGGCGTATTGGTGAAAACAGTGTCGGACAACAACCGCCTCATAGCTTGGGCAAGTGCGAGTGTGTTGTTGGAACAGTCTGCATCATGGCTGGCAATGGTGTTGTCTATGAGTGTAGAATACAGGCTTCCACCTTAGTGCATATTTGGGCTCAGATCTTTCGTCAGATATGCCCCACTGCAGCAGCCAAGATAACACTGGGATCGAAATCTGTGCTTTCATTTTTCTAATTTCAGACAAGCTTCTTGGATTACAATTATCTTCCTCCGTATGTAATAAATGGAATGTTACGTTGACATTACCACTAACTTTCATCGTACCTCAATTCATCGTAGCTACAATCCACTACAATAAGAGTGACAAATCCATATGACTGTTTTTCTACTTGTGTAGCAAAAGTAATGAACGTATGAAATGGTCTCTATTCTTATTGCAAGGCCGAGTACAACAAGTAAAAGGCTGGTGCTAGCAACAACCATCCAGGAGTGATTCAAATGGTTCAAATGGCTCTGAGCACTATGGGACTCAACTGCTGAGGTCATAAGTCCCCTAGAACTTAGAACTACTAAAACCTAACTAACCTAAGGACATGACACACATCCATGCCCGAGGCAGGATTCGAACCTGCAACAGCAGCGGTCGCGTGGTTCCAGAGTGTAGCGCCTAGAACCGCTCGGCCACTCCAGCCGGCAGGAGTGATTCCAGATTCGTTCTAGAGACGACTCCAAATCCGTTCTGTAGTGTTTTACACTCTAAGACAAACAAAAAAATGACACACCACGAAAGTGATTCCGTGTGCGGGAAAGTGATTACGGTTTCAGAAAAATTGGATGATTTAGTGAAGAGAAAGAGCATCACACATTGAGAACGTAACTAATGCTTCGGTCGACCTCTGGCCCTTAGGCAAACAGTTATTTGGCTAGGCATTGATTCAAAGAGTTGTTGTATGTCTACCTAAGGGACATCGTATCAACTTCCATCCCGTTGATCCGTTAGATGGCCAAAATCACGAGCTCGTTGGAGGGCCCTGGATAATGCTCTAAACGTCATCAATTGGGGGGGAGATCCAGTGAACTTGGTGGCCAACGCAGGGTTTGGCAAACAAGAAGACAAGCTGTAGAAACAAGCAGTAGAAACTCTTGACGTGTGCGGACAAACTTTAACTTGCTAAAATGTGAACCCAATATGGTTTACCGTAAGGGGCAACAAAACTGGGCATATAGTATTGTGGACGTACCGCTGTGCTATGGATGACTACCAAAGAGGTCCTGCTCTGAAATGAAACGGTACCTCAGTCATCAGCCCTGTTTGTCGGGACGTATGGCGGGCGACAATCAGGTTCGTATCCCGCCGCTATCCGTGACGTCTACAGACACGTATTAGCTGGTCATCGAGGGTCACTTGGAAGCGGAACTCATCACTGAAGACAATTACACTCCAGTGAATAAGATTCCAGGCCGGAGATGCGTCTGGAGAACGGCGGGTTACCAACCGTTTGACTCCCGCCAGACTGCCCGACAACCGGAAGTGATGATATGGAGGGTGCCATTTGATTCCATAGTAGAACCCCTTTGGCTTTCATCCGCGGCAACCATACAGTGTATCCATACGTCGAAGACCCCGTTTCGTTGCTCTTCATCGAAATTCATCCTGAGGTTATGTTTCAGCAAGACAATGCCCGCGAGCTCACGGCGAGAGTTCCTGCTGCTTGTCTTCGTGCTTGCAAAACCCTACCTAGACCACCAAGGTGGTCGGATCTCTTCGCAATTGAGAACTTTTGGAGTAGGGCCCTTCAACCAGCTCGGGATTTTAACGCACAAATGCGACATTTACATAGAATTCGGCACGAAATCTCACAGGACGACATTCAACAACTCTTATTAATCAGTGCCAAGCCGAGTAACTACTTGCATTATGGTCAGTGATGGACCAACGCGCTGTTGACCTGCTTGTTTTGTGAAGCTTTCTCTCTTGAATAACTCATCAATTTTTGAAATTGTAAGCATTTGTTTGCCTGTACGTGAACATCACATCTACCGATTTCCATCCCTTTCGGGTAATTCCTTCGTAGTGGGTAGTTTTGCTATATTAGAGTGTACCATATATAGGGAGAACTAACTGTTGAAGACATTTGATCACCTATTGCTTCAGAAAAATTACGTAAGTAATTTCTCGATCAAAATAATTTCGAGAATGTCGTTTCAGTGAGTACTGTGGTAAGGGATAGATGCCAGCTTTCTCAAGCGTATCATGTTCGCTGTGTTACTTGCTTTGCAGGAATATGCGAAATCTTATCGAAAATGGCTGACCACATACGGAAAACGCTGTCCACAACCACTGCAATGTGCCAGTCATACATTGTGCTCATGCTAGACCATCATCATGTTGTTTTTCTTGTTGTTCTGCCGCAAGACCAAAATTAGCCGGCAGCCGTCTGTTGAGGCATGTGTATCACCAAGTTCCATTGGGATACTGCATGACATACCGTGACTTGAAGAAGCGCTTCCGTAATCTCTTGTATGTCCACTTATACTGATGCAGTCTTCTTCCTCTTTCTCAGTTTACTGTTTGCGCATTTCATTCCAATTAAAAATTTTTGCATACGAAATTCCACTTATGTTTAAACTAACTATGGAACAAAACCATGACACAAGATAGAACATTCGGTGAAATAGCTCTCAGATTATTATTTGACGACATTCAACACAAAATAAATTTGAGCCAAATGGAGAATGAGAAGTAACCGGAGCTTGACAATTAATAAGGAGATTAGCAACAACACTGATGTAGAGCTTACCTGACAGGAAATTTCCAACGACAGCAACAGGCTGCATGAAATTAGATTTGTCTAATTATTTATTTGCACTTACAAATTTAAACGCTTCTGTTCAGAAGTTGAAGGGCTTCAAATGGCTATACAGAAGCAAAACACAGAGAAAGAGGCAAGTCAACGTTGTAATACTCAAATCGTTCGTGATACCGCTATTAAGTTTCAGTTCAAATAACAAACTATCTTGGTCAAATTTTAGTTACAAAATAACCATGTCGATATTCGAACAAAGAAACATGAGAATACTTCTACACCTTTTAAAATATATTTGTACCTTTTATTCGGGTGCATTTTATTCGGACCTCGCGTGCAGTTGTTTATTTTGTATCCCTTTACGAGCATTCCGCAGAACGGGCAACTCTTGTGTGTTATTTCACATTTATGCATAACACTGGGAAATATGTATACGTGACATTTACGGAAATAACAAGTGTTGCACGGCCGCGCGCAAGCGAGAAAACACACAAAGAGAGGAGGACAGAATGCCGCTCTTACTCAGGCAGAATGCAGTGCGCGCCAGTGGGCGCCGCTATTCAAATGGGTGCTTTGTGTAAATTAATTAAAAGGGACGGCCTTCCTGGGCGACGAAATTTCATATTTCGCGAGCATCGTTTCTGAACCAGTCTGGAATATCTTGAATATTGGAAGAGACGAGGAGTGTTTTGCTACGGTTTTGGAAGCATCAGATGTGTGGAGAAACGCTGAGAATTTAGGCATATAAAAATGTATGTGTATGCTTTCAAGATCTTTCTTAACTGCTGGATTGTTTTTAACCAAACATGATAGACACATTACTTTTCTGAAACTTCCTGGCAGATTAAAACTGTGTGCCCGACCGAGACCCGAGTTCGAGTCTCGGTCGGGCACACAGTTTTAATCTGCCAGGAAGTTTCATATCAGCGCACACTCCGCTGCAGAGTGAAAATCTCGTTCTGGAAACATTACTTTTCATCTGGAAAGAAGCGCTGTGGGGATGAGAACCACCTACGTTTAAAAGGTGTGGGGCTGGGGGTGCCCATATCTCGGGTTGTATTTTGGTAGGGTCAAGTTTTTTGAACCTTCCTTGGGCTCGGAAGCATATGTCTACACAACAGAAGAATAGTCTTGGTGTCCCTATCCTATAGTACAGGGTCAAAATAGGAATATTACGTACGTCCTCCAGCTTGGGGCAAATCGGTTGGTTGATTTTGCATTTGAAGTGGTCTGCGGTGGGCTTCTACGATGGGCTTGATGGGACTTATGGTTGGCTCTGAGCACTATGGGACTTAATATCTGAGGTCATCAGTCCCCTAGAACTTAGAAGTACTTAAACCTAACTATCCTAAGGACGTCACACACATCCATGCCCGAGGCAGGATTCGAAACTGCGACCGTAGCGGTCGCGCGGTTCCAGACTGAAGCGCCTAGAACCGCTCGGCCACACCGGCCGGCCGATGAGACTTAGGGAGACGTTATTGGCTCATGGGCGGTTCCTTGGAAACTATCAGAAAAAGGATTCCTTACTATGTCTGGCCGTCACCAGCGGACCAAAACCAAGTCGAAGTTTCCAAGATGCCTATGCACATCAAATGGCTAAAATTTTTACGATGTATTCCTAAGCTCCAGATGTTATCGTTATCCTTTTCTTAGATACAGAAGTTCAGATTTATTCTGCTTCTACACCTTAAATTCGCACGGAGAAATATGCTGTCAACTGTCTCCGTTGTCACCTTGGAACATAATGTTGTTGTACTGAAGCACATGCAAATTATTTTTCCACGTAAATTCCGTTCTGAGGTCTAATATCTGTTTTCGGTTATTTCAGTTTAACATAAGTAAACTATCTAAATTTTTCTTACAGTTACATCTCTCTTCATATAAGTTACATGACTGCTGCAGCAGCAAAAGAAAGGAACAAGAGGAAAAATACTTCTAAGGGAGAACAAAAAATGCGGATGGGTTCCTGTTTATTTAAAAGGTTCTTAGAATTGGACTACCAGCTGCCTAATTCTATGTTCCTCAGCACCTTTATGCTTCTGTCACACGAACGAATTTCTTTTTGTCTACTGAGAGAGAACAAGACGCTGGCTGTGGCAAAAGAATGGAAAAGTAATAAATACTGGAAGACAGAAGACAGTGGTTGTGTTACAGAAAGCGCAAAGGAGACTATGATAGTGTGAGAGAAAGAGCTGGATACAGCGGTAATCGAACATAGTTGACGACACGTGTGCCAGGAAAAGAGTGAAGGACACAGTGCCAGGGGGAGGGCAGGAGGAGGAAGTGTAACGAGGTGAGAACGAGTGATAATGACACTGTATATGACAATGATATCAAAGATGAGAGAGACAGTGACAGAAGAGATAATGTTCATGTCTGGGGAGGTGGCCAGCGGAAGCGTTTAAACTCGGAAGAGTGTTCCTGGTGCCACTCCGTAACAATTGTTTGCAACGTGCTATTCAGAAGAGATCTCGATACCCTCGTACTCATACGGATTTATGGACAGACCTGCAGGATTCATGGTGTCAATTCCCTCCAGCACTATTTCAGACAGTGTCGATTCCATGCCACGTCGTGTTGCGGCACTTCTCACGGACGCCCTACACGATATTAGGCTGGTGTACAAGTTTCTCTGGGTCATCAGTGTATGTACCAGGTGGCCCATGCACGCTGTTCTCCATTGATGTTAGCTAATCCCAGATACCTCATATGCCGAAAGGCCTGCCTTAGCAGAACAGCAAAGGGGCTCCACACCAACAGAGAGGGGACCCTCCTAAACGTAAGACCAGCGCTTGAAAACAAACAGTGTACAGCTATAACTGGTCCAATAGCTCGTCGCTAGAAAACATGCTTGATGTAGGAGGAGTGTCGGGTTCAATTCCTGTGGTCGAGAAAGGTGTCTGTGTAGAAGAATGACTATCCCTGACCAAAACAATACGCACAAAGGTCAAAACATATTAATTATCCATTTCAAGGCATATCAACATATGACAGCTAATTTATTAACAACACATAACGCATCAATTCGTGGTTCAAAATTGGTAGTATTACATAAATTGTATCATATCGTTGGCTGAGAAATGAATATAATGAATATTATAAATGATGCTCCTTTAAACATATATGTTACAGACCGACAAATTCTTAGAATTACATTATTCGTAATATAAATGTTCAAATGCACGTCATTCTTTCCATTAACGAAATTGTGAACCACATGAAGCTCTTGACTTACGTTACCTCCATTTTAATCACTTTACACTTTTCACTGACGACAGCTCTCTCACCACAAGACTGGGATAAAAAGGGCAGAATAACATTTAATCATTCAGCAAGATTTTCCGTTTGCAGTGCTATGAAAGAAAAAGAGATTGAGAAACTAACGGATAAAGTGACGAAGAAAGACGCCATTATGGATCCAAAATGAGTTGTGATGAATCTCTCAATATAGGTAATTGATGAAGCAGCTGCACTTAAGATAATTCTCGTTGAAGCATCCTTGTTCTGTCTTCCGAAGGTGCAGGCCGACAAGATGTGTCAAGAATTTTGTGGAAAACGAAACCACCCAAAAGCAATGTCTCGGCGCAAGAAAGAAAAGCTATTAATGGACTCAAGAGAAACGAAAGCATTGTCGTGACGAAATTAGATAACCAGAATGCTATAGTTGATATGAATTCTGTAGATTACAACAAGAAGATCCAGTTAAGCAGCAGCTGAACCGCCACTTCGGAAATGCTAGGATTATCAGCCGTCATTTTCCTACAGCCTGGCCGTCTCGATCACCGGATCTTAATCTGTGTGACTTCTGGCTGAGGCACTATCTGGAAGATGTTGTGTTCAGGGTTCCGATTGCAATCTTAGCTACATTGAAGGCACACATTGCTCAACACATTCTGAACGTGACTCCGTTAACACTTCTATCAGTTGTGGAACAAGCTGTTTCTCGATTTTAACTTGTTGCAGAAAACGGTGGACAGCATATTGAACAAGTTTTGCACCAGTCACTCGGAAATTAATAATCCGATTTGATTTTGATTGATGTTATTTTGCGGTTTTCGGCCTGAGGACTGTTAAAAACCGATGTTATTGATGATTTTTATGCGGTTTTTGGCCTAAGAACAGTTAAAAACGGATGTGAGTGATGCTTTTCATGCGGTTTTTGGCCTCAGGACAATTAGAAACCGATTTTTCCCATACGATGTGATTTGACCTTGCCGTGGTGGATAGGCTTACGTAACTAACAGTAGCACACTTGTACACTCATCCACACTGAGTAGTACAGTTAGTTTAACGTAAAACGTACATCTTAGGCATTGTTGAATGATTCATTTGTCATTTGCGGTCGACCACTATTAAATTATGATGCTTACAGCGCCATCTATTGCTAAATGTTGTAATTATTTATTTTCTTCTGCCATACGTGTTGCCCCTTCTCCGATAATATTCCATTGCAATTTGACGTCATTCTGGCCAGTCTCGTTGTTTCTACAGCGGATTCAAAGTTTAACTTTAATTATAATCACATGAAATGGCGAGCTGTGCCGGATACTTCCAAGAAGGACCCAATGAAGCCAAAACAGGCTGAGCCTCGTCCCGCAAGCGGCATGTACGACGGACCAGCGAGCGTGTTGATATTCCGTAGCTGACTCTGCTGTAGACCGTCAGCTACACGTAGTGCACTGGTGAGCGGAAATATTCTCACCACCTGCTGAATAGCCTGTTTGTCCGTGTTAGAAACGAAATACATCAATGATTCTGCGTGTCAAGGACCCGAAAGTTCGTTGGCAGGTTTGTGGAAATATGTGGTATTTGATGTCTACGCACAAGCCATGTAATTCGCGTAAATAAGGGCCCCTGATTTGCGTACGCTGTGATGGCGCCCGATAGCGATGCAGAAGGGTTCCGTAGGAATTGCATCAGGTTAATTTGGTCGCCCAGACGCCAACATGAGTTCACTATAATTCTGTGTAAGGTTCTGCCTCCGAGACAAGGGCAATGATAATGTTGAAAGTTGACATCGCCTTTGGGGAAGACATCAAGTACGAAGGGATGCAGATGGTTGGCAGTTGTCAGCGTGTTTTCAATTACTACCACAGGTCCCATGGGAGCGCAGGAATATGTCTCCCATAGCATACTAACGCTCCCAACGGCCTGCGTCCGTGGCTCTCTGCACGTTTCGAGCCGCCGTTCACCTCGATGTCGGCGTTTGTGGAGGCAACCTTGGACAACTTGTTGAAAAATGTGATTCACCCAAAGAGTCGACACGCTTCCATTGATCGACGGTCGAATCCTGATGGTCCCGCACCAACTGCAATCGTAACTGGCGATGTCATTGGCTCAAGATGTGAACGTATGGGGGTGGACTGATGCGGAGCTCCCGTGTGCAACAATGTACGATGGACGGTGTGCTTCGGAACCCTTGTTTGTGCACCAGCATTGTGCTCTTCAGGCAGAGATGCCACAGATCATTATCTACCGTACTTTACAGACAAGCCTCCGAAAACCATGTTCTGTGAAGAGTCGTGGACGTCCAACCATTTAGCGCTTAGTGGTAGATTAACTGTCCTTCCACCTCTTTCCGTATATGCTTAGGCCAGTAGCGCATGAACTTTTTGTTAGCTTTTCCGTTCTCGAGATACTCGTTCACAGGGTCTCCGTAACTGAACTGTGCATGGCTCACGTCCATGCCATTTTATTGTTTGTCGTCTTCCATTACTGTACTGCCGCCTCGTTTTCTTATTCCATTTATTGGCACCACTAACTTCGTGCCTTACTTTCCCATGAGCGGCAGCAGTAGCGCGTATCGATAAGCGCACTGTCATATCATTGGAGCCACCGATAGTATTTCTGGGTCGTCGTGTGTCTGACTAGCCAGTTGAAGAAGGACCAGCAGTGCAGTCGGGACGCAGCAGCTGTGAAGTCGGGGACGGAGTGACGGTGAGGCGCGGACATCCAGTGCTCTTCGACCACTGGCGACAAACACTCACTGTCTGACGGAGGGAGATTGGAGCGGGACGACTGTTGGTTGGTCGTTCGGTTGGTCGTCTCATCGGCCGACGTATATTTGCTCCTTCATCGTATCCGGGCCTGTACAGTTGGTCGGTTGGCGTGGAGCCGCGAGGAAATCTCCACGGCGCGTAGTTTGGCCGGGCCCGCTGGCGGCCTCTATGCGGTGTCGGAGTGTGTGGTGCTGTTCCCATTGCTACAAGGTTCGTGGCTCACCGATCCTGGACATGAAAGTTGAGTTTTGAATTAATCACGACTGTCCACATTGTGTCATTTGGAATTCGTGGGCTGTTGGGATATTCCCGCGAACAACAATGTGTGTTTTCAAGTTGGCAAATCTTAGCCCCCCCTCCGGTGGAGTTTAACGGTACTTGGTTATTATTTGAATTGAAGTGCACCAGCGGAATCTTCTGCCTTGTGGCCGTTAACGTTCCGGTTACCTGCTCTAACCGTTGACATCAATTAGGCAGTGTATGTTCCTCATCATGTTGTCGCTATCCAGCACGGCGTGTAGTTTGACAGATCAATGTTTACTTGTTTGTGGGCACCAATACCTTCTATGTTGTTCCATTGCACTCCCTGTTGTGTACTGGTCAGGTGGAGCAGAACTTATCCTGTCAGTGGGTCCGTTGACTGTTTGTCGGTTGGGTTGTCGTCGGATCGACAATGGTTTGGCCGACTGCCTGCCTCACCTAAGTGAGTTAGCGTTAGTGTTTGAATTCCAGGCCGACCCTCGGACCTACTGAGCGCCCTTGGGTGTACTGCCTTTTCTTGTTTGTTCGTGTTGTTTGTACTTGTATGGCTTCTAGCCTATTTTTAGATTAAGGTTGTTTTGCCCTTAAGGCGTCACATGGTTTGGGCCTCAGCATAATTTAAGAATTGTTTTACATAAGGACTTTGCCATTTTTAAAATTAATGTTATTGGGTCTTAAGTGTTGGGCCTTCAGCTGATTTTGAATTTAAGATGTTTGCTCTTAAAGTGTCAGATTCTTTGGGCCTTGGGCCTAATTAAGGAACTGTTTTAAGATAAGGCCTTGCCTTTTACGTTTCTGATTTTGGTTGAGCTTTAAGTTATTGGCTTTCAGCCGTTTTTAAATTAAAGTGGTCTTGTCCCTGAGGCATGAGATTGTATGGCACAGTCAGCCGCTTATTATGTTCCAAAACTAAAGCTGTGCTTTTTTTAAATTTTTCTTGGCTCTTGTAATGTTTGATCAAATAAAATGTTGTATGTTCGAGTGTAACTTACAGCTGCTTATTTGGCCCCTTTCCACAACTTAAACTACCTGTCCTGTCCTGCGCGTTTAGCAAGGTGTATCAGTAATAATAATCTGCCCTTTGTCAAAGTCGCTCATATTGAAGGATTTCCCTATTTGCAGCCCATATCTTCGCTAGGGTGATGCCCCATCCGTGTCTACTCCGCTTACATACTTTCTTTATCAGTCTTTGACTGGTTTTATGCGATCCGCTACGAATTTCTCTCAGAGTAGCACTTATTGATGTCTACCACGTGTGCCAGGACCGTATTCTTGTCAATAAATTTTGTATAAATGACAGTATCGCTCATAACGAGTGAAATCGATTTCGGATAATGTGTGACCATCTTCAGTGGAAAATATTCGGACCTTGTAGGCCCCATATCATAACACAATATTTTCCATGAGGTGTGACATTACTTCCAACAAGCTAGACTTTTACTGCGTACTTCACAGTTGCTGAGCCAACATACGATCCATGCATACTTTTCTACGGGGTCACTTGTCCGCAACCCCACAAGGCGGCATCCAACGTTACGGTGGACACTGGTCATAATCCTCTGGCTCATCAGTATATGATCATAAAGAGCAGTATTCCAAGAAGTAGACGATGTGTGGCATAAGAACTGTCTTGTCAGCAGGGAGTTGTCAGCAATTCCCGTCAAGCCTGCTGCCCATGCATGTCTGGGTTGCTGTAACAGCAGGGTGGGAACGATCTCTTCGACCGGCCAGCTGCGGGATTCTGTACTTGCAGATCAGTGGCAATGTTTGTGGCGGTGCGGTTTATTGCTTACACAAAAATGGCCCACTCTGCTTTCGGTTATCTTCTTCTGCAGCATGCGCTTTCCCTGGTGCTGAGAACAGAGTTTCTCGTCTAGAGAAGCTGTCGCAGAAACATGATAAACTTAGCAACAAGGTGCATGAAATGTTTAGGTCTGCCAAGCTTCTATATTGTCACTCCTGAATCTTCTTTCAACTATCAAGACTGTACTGTTTTGTAGCTCAAATACGACATTCACACGTAGGGACGGTCACTCTCAATAGACAGCTTATGGCATTCACCTTAACAGACTATCGAAAAAATACATCGGATTGTCTGTAGATTGACTGTCCGCTCAGTACTCTACAAATTGATCACTCTGAATTTTCAGTTCTGGGTTACGATTCAAATTATTCAAGAAAGTCACAGTTCACATAGAAAACCCTGAATATTCACATTTGACGTCACATTTCGCCAACATTACTTTCCGACGCACTACGATCTTTTTAAGACCACGATCAGTCAACTCTTAAACATATTTTCAGAGCTCAGTGCTAACACGTCTGATCGCCATGATGTCCGAACTCCGAATCGTCTAGCCTCCAGCACGCTCTTTCTCTCTCGCCATAGAAGATACGTGCTCTCTTTTGATTGGGTAGGACTCATCATAAGCAGTCAGCTTGCAATTCTAAACCTCATTGTTCCATGTCATCTACCTTGCACTAATTGCATTATTAACATTTCTTTAGATTAATTCATTAAATAATAAGCTTCGGAAAACCCACTCGAAGAAAATTAATTCAGTTTTGTTCACAAAATTGAAATACCTGCGTACGTTTCTTGTTTCCCCAATACCGTAAACTGGCGTAATACAAATAACAAATTTCCTTGTTGTATATGACTCACTGATCCAGTCCAGATACATGCTCCTAGGTCTCATAATACACTCAGTTATTCATAACTATTCACAAGTGACGTTTACATTATATTTATACATTCACACAATCAATAAGAAAACAAATTTATTAAGAAATATGAAGTTAAAGACAAATAAACTTAAAATCGTATAAGTTAAAGAAAAGCCTTTTTTCGTTAGTGTAATGTGGAAAGCTAGATATACCGTCAGACTTCTTTACAAATGGTTGGCTATCAGTTACGAAATGCGTTCAGTATGTAATGCAACACTTTTTTTCTGAAAGCGAGTTGGTTTTATCCTGGATTCCAATACACTATATTATTCCCTACTCTTTTGGCTACAGAATTATACTTTTCAACACAATCTCCGATCCATGCGATGGCCTTACGCCATCTCACTGGAAGCTCGACGTCGGAGCCTTCATTGCGTTGCATCGATAACCCTCCACCAGCCACTTACTGCTTCGCGTGCAGTGCATCTTTCATGGGCCAAACACATACAATAAGGAAGTTACGCGGTTCGTGATATAGGGTGGACAGGGAAGAACAGTACAAAGAATTTTTGTGAGCTCTTTTAGGGTACACAGACTTGTGTGTGACCTTGCTTGTCATGGGGTAGGCTTTTCCAATTTTTCTTCGGAGGACATGTGGTGTGCCATCACCCAATGAATAGCCGTTTTCTGTCCGGTTCGAACCAATGAACAAATGTTTCATCTCCTGTGATGATTTTCGACAGAAAATTGTCACACGAGTAAAGCGCAAACAGTTCCGCACTGTTTATGGTCTTCGCTTAGGTAGCCAGGATGCAGCGGGCGAGATGTTCCAATACCCCAATTGATGGACGAGTGTATCAACACTACCAATAAACACTTCCAGTTGTGCCGCGAAGTGTTTGAATATCATCCGTCTATCACGTCGAATGAGAGTGTCCGTACGTTCCAACATTAGAGGAGTCACAGCTGTTTGTGGCCGGCTGTCACGCAGGATATCGGAGAGGCATTCGCGACCTTGTTGCGATGATGACAAGACACCTATCTCAACAACTCACAGTGCTTTTTCTCACTCTCATATCTGTGTAGACGTTCGGCAGTCACCTTGGATTATCTGTGGATTGCTCTGGGTTTCCGCCAAAAGAAACTCAACGACAGCATTCTTTCTGGAACGCACCTCCGCTACATACGCCATTTTGAAGGTGCCACCACCTGTGGGAACAACTAGGGGTTCGAGCTGTAGTATTGCACGATGTCCCATAACAAATTACGCATTTTTTTCAACGGAAATGGGCCGAGAAAGAAGATCTGCTTTATTACTTATTTAAGGCCCGTCATATTTCACAATAAGTGACTGGTTAATGACAGACTTAATATCTGCGTCTAATTTACGTATCTCTATAAGTAAGATTGTTGCACTTGACACTGATGTTGCCTTCTTACGTTATGAAACTATTGTATGAAGTACTGGAATATCCAAATTCGGCATTTAATCTTACAATAGAGTTTTGTTGCCTGGGCGGTAATGACACTTCTCGGCTGAAGTGGCGTGCTGCTAGCAAATAGCTGGTTCGTACAAACGAACATCAGCCACGGAGCAGGAATGACCTGCTACCTATACGAAGCTGACAAGTGAGTGTCCCAATATGAGTGATAGATGGCCCTACACCGCACGCTCTACTGTGATATGCTGACTATACGGAATTACCACATTTCTGTGGTATTCGCGGGCTGTATGTGGAAAAATAAATTCAATTTTCTCCATTGCCGGATTTGTTTGCAACGTTTTTACTCAAGAGTTAAGTGACGGCGTCTCGACTCTTTGTTTATTGTACACTCCTGGAAATTGAAATAAGAACACCGTGAATTCATTGTCCCAGGAAGGGGAAACTTTATTGACACATTCCTGGGGTCAGATACATCACATGATCACACTGACAGAACCACAGGCACATAGACACAGGCAACAGAGCATGCACAATGTCGGCACTAGTACAGTGTATATCCACCTTTCGCAGCAATGCAGGCTGCTATTCTCCCATGGAGACGATCGTAGAGATGCTGGATGTAGTCCTGTGGAACGGCTTGCCATGCCATTTCCACCTGGCGCCTCAGTTGGACCAGCGTTTGTGCTGGACGTGCAGACCGCGTGAGACGACGCTTCATCCAGTCCCAAACATGCTCAATGGGGGACAGATCCGGAGATCTTGCTGGCCAGGGTAGTTGACTTACACCTTCTAGAGCACGTTGGGTGGCACGGATACATGCGGACGTGCATTGTCCTGTTGGAACAGCAAGTTCCCTTGCCGGTCTAGGAATGGTAGAACGATGGGTTCGATGACGGTTTGGATGTACCGTGCACTATTCAGTGTCCCCTCGACGATCACCAGTGGTGTACGGCCAGTGTAGAAGATCGCTCCCCACACCATGATGCCGGGTGTTGGCCCTGTGTGCCTCGGTCGTATGCAGTCCTGATTGTGGCGCTCACCTGCACGGCGCCAAACACGCATACGACCATCATTGGCACCAAGGCAGAAGCGACTCTCATCGCTGAAGACGACACTTCTCCATTCGTCCCTCCATTCACGCCTGTCGCGACACCACTGGAGGCGGGCTGCACGATGTTGGGGCGTGAGCAGAAGACGGCCTAACGGTGTGCGGGACCGTAGCCCAGCTTCATGGAACGGTTGCGAATGGTCCTCGCCGATACCCCAGGAGCAACAGTGTCCCTAATTTGCTGGGAAGTGGCGGTGCGGTCCCCTACGGCACTGCGTAGGATCCTACGGTCTTGGCGTGCATCCGTGCCTCGCTGCGGTCCGGTCCCAGGTCGACGGGCACGTGCACCTTCCGCCGACCACTGGCGACAACATCGATGTACTGTGGAGACCTCACGCCCCACGTGTTGAGCAATTCGGCGGTACGTCCACCCGGCCTCCCGCATGCCCACTATACGCCCTCGCTCAAAGTCCGTCAACTGCACATACGGTTCACGTCCACGCTGTCGCGGCATGCTACCAGTGTTAAAGACTGCGATGGAGCTCCGTATGCCACGGCAAACTGGCTGACACTGACGGCGGCGGTGCACAAATGCTGCGCAGCTAGCGCCATTCGACGGCCAACACCGCGGTTCCTGGTGTGTCCGCTGTGCCGTGCGTGTGATCATTGCTTGTACAGCCCTCTCGCAGTGTCCGGAGCAAGTATGGTGGGTCTGACACACCGGTGTCAATGTGTTCTTTTTTCCATTTCCAGGAGTGTATAATGTGATAACAGACATCGATTGATGGTTAGTGGAAACAGTACAGAGGCCCTTTCGAAAGTTTAGAAGGAAATACTAATAAGTGAAACGATAAATATGAACAAGGGGCAAAAATTACATGTAAACTGGTGTACAAGCCAGGATCACGAAAGTTTCAAGAAATGTAAACTGAAAGCTGGCATAGGTAAGGCGAAAGAAACCCACAGAATGGTCGAACAGTGGTGAAATGTGGCAGCATGAATGGAAGTGTCGTGAAGGTTGTTTGTTTGTTTGGTTGGTTGGTTGGTTTGGAGATAAAGGGACTAAACTACAGGGTCATCAGTCAGGAAGCAGCGAGTTATTGTACCATTAATGTAACCTTATGTCGTACAGGATTTTCTTCATTCTGACTGCTTCGTGACATAGTTCTTATGTATCACTTGAAACAAATTACTTCCCTGCATTTTATGTCCATTTTACTTTTATTTTTTATATCCATTTTAGATACATTTTTTTATACTGCGATGTTTCGGCTGTGCAGCCATTTGTATGCAAAATGTTTACCACATTTAACAAATAATAGTTACCCAGAATCCATCAAAGGTAAGGAAGGAGGAGATTCTGCACAGAATCAGAGAAGAAAGGGATATGTGGAAAATACTGACAAGAAGAAGGGACAGGATGACAGGACATCTTTTAAGACATGAGGGAATGACTTCCGTGGTACTAGAGGAAACAGTACATGGCAAAAACTGTGAAGGACGACAGGGATTAGAATACATCCAGAAAATAATTGAGGACGTCGGTTGCAAGTGCTAGTCCTGAGTGCTAGTCCTAAGATGTAGAGGTTGGCAAGGGAGAGGAACTCGTAGCGTCCGCATCAAGCCAGTCAGAAGACTGATGAATAAAAAAAAATAAATCCATCAAATAAGTATCAGTTCTAGGATTGGTGTAGAACTGTCTTTGGGTCTCTCATTCTCTCGCTCAACTTGTGTGTGTGTGTGTGTGTGTGTGTGTGTGTGTGTGCGTGTGTGTTGTAATGACAACAGACGCTTTCAAACAAGGGAGCTTACTGCTTGTCAGTCAACATAATTATCGTAATGGCACTAAGTAAAGCATAAGCAAACGATATAGTTGCCTCATCAGACGACAACAGTGGTGTAACGAGAGTGCGTAGGTGAAGTATGGCGATGATGAAATGTACACACACCGCTGCGTATCAGACCAGGTGCAGGTCAGCGCAGCAATGCTTTGCAAGCCGTGGAAACTGGTGTAGCATTTTAGATGCATCTGTTAATCAAAGGTAGTTTTGCTCCATCAACGCAGTGCGTCACCGAGTTGCACAGTGCAACAAATATTTGCAAAACCGTAAGCTGTGGCTATGACTACTCTCACAAACTAAACTTTTCATTAAAGAACTACTGTTTATTTTCTTTCATCTCGTACTGCAAGTCAGCTTTGCTAAGCGCTGACGGAAAAATTCCAACACAAATAAGGATTTGTGCAAGATACACGAAAGTTGGTAGGTTTGTTTTTACATTTGATTCATGACGGGTATTCAGATTTTGCGCCAGTCGCATAAGAGTGACCCTAGAAGTACGACTATGAGGTTAGAAATCAGGTTTGCTTTAAATAGTGCTGTAACCGTGCTCAACGTTAGTTACTATTGAGATTGGAGTTGATGTTAGTCCAGAATGCCTTTACGATGACGAAGACAGCTAAGTGCTTGAAAGAGATCATATAATAACGCTGCGAGAAGCTGAATGTTCCTTCCGCGATAGTGCAGTAAGACTTGGCAGGAATGTGGCCAGTGTGCATGATTGCTGGCAACGGTGATCGCGAGAAAGAACAGTCGCAAGAAGACCCGGCTCCGGATGGCCACATGGCACTACCCAGAGGGAAGACCGTCGTAGTCGACGTGTGGGTACGGTCCCGTACTGAGTCTGTAGCAGCAGTTAGAGCTGAAGTTGGCACCACAGTGACACAATAAAATGATACAGTCGGTTACTTCAAGGACAGCTCCGAGCCAGATGACCTCTGACCTATAGTGTACATCCCACTGGCCCAAAACAACCGCCATTTGCGACTTCTGTAGCGCCAAGCGAGAGCCCATTGGAGGGTGGAGCTCTGTTGCGTTTTCCGATGAAAGCTCGTTATGCCTCGGTGCCAGTGATGGCCGTGCATTGGTTACAATCGAACCAACCTGTCGGCAGCCTAGACACATTGATCTACTCCTGGAGGTATGATGTGGGATGCGATTTAGTATGAGAGCAGGAGTACTCTCGTGGTTATCCAACGCACTATGACTGCAAACTTGTACGTCAGTCTGGTGATTCGATCTCTCGCGCCGTCATTCAAGAACTGCATACCAGCGAGCGTTTTCCAACACGATAACGCCCGTCCACATACCACTGTTGCAACCCAACATGCTATACAGAGTGTCAACAAGTTCCCTTGACTGCTCGGTCCTCAGATCTGTCTCCAATCAAGCACGCATGGGACGTCATTGGAGACAACTGCAGCGTCATCCACAGACAGCACCAATCGCCCCTGCATTTACCGACCAAGTGTAATAGGCATGGAACTACATCCCACAAACTGGCAGTCGGGACCTGCATGACATAATGCATGAAAGTGTGCATTCTTGTATTCAGTATTTTGGCCGTTGCATCGGCTATTAATGTACCTGCACTTCACATCTGAATTAGCTTTTCTCGTGCTTACATTAATACGTAATCTTGCAACGTTGCTTACTTAAATTTGTCACGTAGACGCATGTATTCCCAAAATTTCATTCCACTACATTAATTATAACCTGGTGTTGGGAATTTTTCCGTCATTGTATATGACTTAGTGACATGCTCCAGCTTTGCACATGTAGCACTAAGTATCCATGGCTGGACGACTGGAATAGCGGTAATAAATTGTATACACAACCTTCCTTGTGAATCAGTCTTTCTATTAGTAAAATCATATCAAAAGCCCTACAGTAGTTCCTAAGGTTACCCTTCACATACAGCTGAAAAAACAATGGCGGCGGGAGGGGGGGGGGGGGCGCCTCTATATGCGATACTTGTTTCAGTAAAGGGAATACTCCCAACACTGTGATGAGATCACGGTGGAATCATCATGATCTCCTTGTGTGATGCAATAGTTAAAACATTAAAACCGAAATTGGTGGAGTGGTAAGTCCCTATCCAGCAATAGAAGTCAAGACACATTTCAGGATATTTCTGAGTCGTGCTTGCGTTACTATCAATACTTATCGCTTATTAAACATCTCTGTACTTTGCATCATACGGATGGGTTCGCCGGATCCCACCAGAGGTAGCGAAGCTGATCAGTGAGTAGTTCTGCTGGGAGAATTTTGCTTGCTGCTTCGTATGGTGAATGGTAACCAGGGTTGGAAATCCAACTCATCGTGTTATGGATAGCGATCCGCAATTGTGAAAACTGTGTCTTCATGGTTGGA
Organism: Schistocerca piceifrons; assembly: GCF_021461385.2. Classification (NCBI taxonomy): domain Eukaryota; kingdom Metazoa; phylum Arthropoda; class Insecta; order Orthoptera; family Acrididae; genus Schistocerca; species Schistocerca piceifrons. The sequence continues at coordinate 672,550,021 of NC_060139.1, forward strand.
GGTTCACGTTTTCAGAGTCGTCTGTTGTCAAATATTGTAGTGCAGGTACATTAACTGCTGTATCTAATCGGATTTGTGATGCTGATATTTTATTTCATATCTAATCAGATTGGTGATGTTGCTATTTTTTTAAAGCACTTAAACTTTAAATTTTAGTGGTTAAAATTGTATTTATTACTACGACTTTTATCTCAAATTCTTTTGAGGTAAGGCTTATTACTGTATTAATTCTTTTGGCAGCTGTATTCTTGTCTTCAGAGCCGTATGTTGCTCTCTTGTTTCTGTTTGTGAATGCCTAGCACTATACTGTCAAGGTTCAGCGTAGAAAGAAAACAGTAAGCACATTTTACTGTGTGTGACTAAAGTACTGGTTCACATTTGCGAAAACCCTGTTGTTCGAGCGAGACCTTGTCATAGAAATTTAGTTTGGGATCTTGCTACCTTTGAATACCGACGGTGAAGCATAATTGTCAATTCATTTCATACAGATTAACGAATTGTGCCTGACAAAATGTTGCACTGGCACGTCATGTGAAATCTAGTTTCGCAGGACAGAGCAGATAGGGTCGTGGAAAGGGGCCCAAATCAGTTGCTGCTAGTTGCACAAACATACCAACTTTATTTGCCAAAAACACTCAATCACACATGCCCTTCAAGGAACTCAGAAACAATACGGCTGAAGGCAAGAACACAAGTTATTAAAATTGCGTTAAGGAATACACACGGCTGAAGGCCTTAGTTACAAAATAGAAGAAGGCTTAAGGACGGGTAACAAGAACTCCAATAAGGAAATTTTAAAAGGTTTTAGACAAAGACCTTTCAAATTTTAATTTAAGTAGGCTGAAGGCCTAATCTTAAAATATTTCACATAAAGCTCTGCTGAAGGCCATATACTGAACATAAAACAACTCAAGGTTAAGACCTGGATAACAAATTAACATACAGGAATATTTTGAAATTTCAAATGGTATTTTTCTTTGAAGGCCGTATCTTAAAATATTCCACATAAGGTTCGGCTGAAGGCCACATACTGAACATTAAAACAAACTAAATTAATACATGGCTGAAGGCCTCGCACAGTATTTAAGACAAAAGAAAATCACAATCTCAAGCAACTGGTGCTCATAAGTGTTCCAAGGGTCGGCCTGGGGAGGAAACTCTAACAACAAGTTAGGTGAGACAGGCAGCCAAGCGTAACACTAAATAATCGGTTAGCAGCATCACCTAGGGACGGCTGAAGAACCAATCAACAACCTAATCAATTTCCGTCCACCAAACCAACGTCACGACAACCGAAAATCAGTGGGGACGAAGAACGCAGCAGCACTACGTCTTCGTAATTGGCGTCTAAACACAGTCAGGGCACAATAACCACTCCAAAAAAAGGAAAACAACATCAAGCTGTCGAACTACACGCCGCGGTGGACAGCATCAACACCGTGAGGAGGACACACTGCCGGAAAACTACACTAATGACCAGACCCGGTAACCGAAACGTTAACGGCCACAAGGCAGAAGATACCGCTGGTGCACTTCACTAATAAGTTACAATCATTTCAGTAGTTAAACACAATACAGGAAGACGGCTGCAAAATTTTCCTACTCCGGCACACTATTTGTTGCTGCTTGACGGAACGGCCCAGTTCTCGAGTAACTCCATGACCAGGGAGTGGGTTTCTGTTGTAGTGAATTGGACTTTCCGACCATTGTTCATGGAGACTTCGTGACTATATTGAAAAAACAAAGCCATGTATCTGTGTCTCTTTGCAATGCAGTGCAGCATTCAATAAAAGTTACTTGGCCTGCCATAATTATAACATTTTGAAGTCTCCCCATAGTTGTAAACAAGAAATTGGTGACGGACATGGAAATTTCAAGAAAAGGGGATTTTCGGATTTTTTTATGTAAAGCATGAAATTAAACAATCTGCTTAATATGTTGTAATATTTAGCTGTTGATTGTGAATATACTATGTGAATGTGTATCCTTCTTTGGCAGTATCTACTCATGTGAGGAGTTATTTACAATCATGAGGGAATTCGATCTCCTATCAGATGCATGCTTATGTTCATTGTGAGTCAGTTTTGAACGGAATTTTCCTTAAGTATGTCAGGTAATTTCAGAGGGTGTCAAGCGCCAGTAAGAATATTATCGTTGTCGTCCTGTTTTTCAAAGACTTTTCTTCTTTCGGCGCGCACAAATTTACAATTAGGTGTTATTATATGAGCTCAATTGTTGGTACGCTCTACGGAGATGGTTCAAATGGCTCTGAGCACTATGGGACTTAACATCTTAGGTCATCAGTCCCCCTAGAACTTAGAACTACTTAAACCTAACTAACCTAAGGACATCACACACATCCATGCCCGAGGCAGGATTCGAACCTGCGACCGTAGCAGTCCCGCGGTTCCGGACTGCAGCGCCTAGAACCGCACGGCCACCGCGGCCGGCTCCTGCTCGACGGAGAGTTTGGGTTTAGTATGCGTTGTAAAAATATTTTAATGTCGAAGAGTTAATAAGAAGTGTACCTACGAGGTAAAGTGGATACCAGACGTTATCGGGTAGCCGTGCCTGTACGTGTTTTTTTGAATCGATACAGACGTGATTGGGATCCCAGCCACGTAATTTGGAATGTGTATTCGGAAATCGATCATGTACAGTACGTTGTTTGGTTAGCCGACTTTAATAAAGTGGCGCTGTCTGAAGCAGTCTCGCATGAGGAAGTCTGTAACCTTTCTCGAAATAAAATACTTTGCTTAACTCTGAGATGCCATCGTCAATAAAAGGAAGAAATACATATTCCAGTTTGGCGTTGTTTGGCCCGGACTGTTCTTTGAGTTTGACGCGCTTGGAGTATATTTTTCCTCCTGAATGAGGCATTGCGTAACAGGTACATAAATTCATCAAATCGGCTTAGTTTTCGTTCCTATCGCGTCAGGAAAAAGTGCCCCATACCCACTTCTCCAGTTTCTGAACGCGCTCTGTAATATGTTCGTCAAATCCCTGGTTCTACAGAGGCCCTATCTGTCTCTCACGGCCGGCCGAAGTGGCCGTGCGGTTAAAGGCGCTGCAGACTGGAACCGCAAGACCGCTACGGTCGCAGGTTCGAATCCTGCCTCGGGCGTGGATGTTTGTGATGTCCTTAGGTTAGTTAGGTTTAACTAGTTCTAAGTTCTGGGGGACTAATGACCACAGCAGTTGAGTCCCATAGTGCTCAGAGCCATTTGAACCATTGTCCCTCACGGAACATTATGCACGACATGAAGGGGGAAATGTCCTGATGGAGCTCCGTTACAGGCCATTGCACGTGGAAGTAGCATGCAATACTGTCTCTCGAGGTGACACCAGGAACTTGAAGTGCCGTGTCTAGAGAATGCAGTGCAAGATATTCATATTACTCCCAACGTCAATATGTAAACAGAGATGTGGTCAGTGCACTATGTTAACAAAATTTTGCTCATGTGTGACAATTGCTTTAACGTGACCACTTTTGCAATTCACCGATCTGTTAACGTCAATCACACTGTTTTCCACATTATGTTGAGAATACGTCTTCACAGATACAGGATCGAGTTTCCCTCGTGCAATTATATGTATAAAAGAAAACGATTTTTCATGCGGACAGATAGTCTACCAACTTCTCATGTTGCACTTCTATTTAAACAGTATTCAAGCACTGCTGTGGTCGTGCTCGCACATGCAGTAGAAGCAACGAAACATTCACGATCGCGCCATTTACTAAAAGACATACTATGGTGAAATTATTTGAAGTAGACGAAAACGATTACTCAGTTCATGAACACAGTCAACGTAGAACATCCAAACTCCAATTCAAAGGTAAAACATAAAAAACACAATATTATAAACTTGTAGGACACGAAAATCCAAAGAAATAGTGACAGGCATGAACTCTGAGCATGTGGGTGGAACTTCTTTGTGTTTCATTAACTAGCTACGGCTTCTCTGATTTCTCGGTAGGTGGTGGTCTTGTAGCATTCGGATGCGGTTTAAGAGCACACGCAGGTCACTCTGTGGGTCTACTGGGGGCTGACATAAAAACAGCAAAGCTCTTTGGATTGTGGCCTAAAACGGGTCCGTCCATCGCGTTTGGATGGCAGATGTTTACTTCGGAGAGCGTGCTTACACCTACTGGATAGTTGCCGCTACCCTTCCGGTAGCGGGCCACTCTTTGGAGTTTGACGGGGCTTGTTTCCTGCCGCTTTGGTTAGTGATCATATACACCGTTCTTGATCCACCTAGGTCTGACGCAAGAACGACTGTGAGCGCCACAACTTGTTTGCGAAAAGTGTCCGTCGCGATTCGTGGGAACAACACTGCATTAGCTCATTAGTTTCTGTTGGTGTTCTTGTCATAATCTAGCCTGGTTTATGATACTAACCGTTATTTTCGCCAACGCCCTTAAAGTGGATCAGCATCCTACGAATAAAGGCGTGCCCGAGTTACACGTTGATTCAATTGCAAGAGGGCTAGCATTTTATCTAATACCGTTTTGTGACTAACTGATCTAGAAGGATTTGCCATTATCTGCATTACTGGTGCGTGTATTTTCTATGTTTTGATATTTCATTGTCAGTTAACTTCAAGTACTAGTAGGTCAAATAGCCTCAGTTATTTTCTTTGAGTTTCTGAATCAACATTAAAAGGCCTCAGTGCATGTTGTAATTTATATTGTCATGTAAATTTTACTTTCTTAACGTTAAGCATTTATGGACGGAATGGGCAGTGTTGTGTGCCGTCTCTGCCATGATGTGAGTTCCGTGTGCTATTTGTCATTTATTTGTCATGTAAATTTAATATATGTCTTATCTGTGTGTTTTAGGATCCCTACTGAATCGAGCAAATATTTGCGACGTGGGCCGATCTCAAGGCCATTGGGGCTTTACGTTTCAGTTTTTTCTTAGTTGCCCTTGTGAATAATTACGTCTGCTTGTTGATTTACTAATGCTCCCTTCCTTATTTCAAACGTAATACACAAGTTTGATATTGTACTAACTTGAAACTATTCTTAATGTTTAAACTGTGTTGTGTATTGTGGTCATTGTAATATTGATTACTAAGGAGAAAAAAACATTTGTTAAATCCACTAAGTACCACTGGAGGCGACATTCCTAACGTTTATCAAGTTCAAAGGTTTTGCATTGTTATGAATAAAAACAAAAGAACAAAGAAAGGATAGCAAATTAAAGTTTTGTCAGTTTTTTGTGGTGTTTGTTGGAGCTTAATATTGTTCGCCTCGTTTGTTGTGATAAATTGTCCTCCACGGCAAGTAAATATGAGTCATCATAGTTTATGCTACATTTGTCCTCTGTGGAAAATAAAAATATTCAAAATGATTGTCTTCTTAGTTTCCAACATCTTACCACTGCCAGATCTAAGCTCCCTACCACTTAAAACCCCTTCAGCGACAGACAGCATCACAAGTGAGACATCCTACCAGGCTCTATATACGACAAACACTTCCTTAATTTGCAAGTTTCGCAGTTCAGTCCAGTTAACGAAACTAAATATCTTAGAGTATTAAGGCAGAATGTGGTAGCTAGTGGTTACAATATCAGCCTAATTGAAATGCTAGTAAGAAATTGACTAGAATTTACACCATTAAATAACAACATAGCAAAAAGAAATTGGGATGTCGTATGCCCGTAACTTCAAAAATTCATATCTCTAATTCAAAATTCCCACACCATTATTTTGGACGACTGGAAGGAGTTTAACGATTCGACTCAGATAACTTTCTGAAGAGACAAAATCGGCAAAATTCGACGTTGCTAATTATTCGCTTCCACATAAACGAAAAGTTGATACGTTTGATGATGTTTTCCTCACCGAGTCAAAATGCTGATCAGTACTTTAAAAAAGATTTAGATGTCTCGGGAGGAAATTCACGATATGCTCAGTGAAATAATGAAATCCTTCTTAAATACGTTTCTTTGTACACCGCTGGAGTAAGGTAAAAACAAGACTACTTTACATAAGTATTCTTGAACAAATAACTGTTACTTGTTGCAGCGAGTACATTTAAATGAAAAGTGGGAACAAGGGATGAACATGAGTTTGAAATTAATGAATAGCTGTTGGTGTTGCACTAATCGAGGTGCTCAGTGCTTAATAAGCATGCAGAAAATGTTCTAGAGAGATGGATCTTGTGAGCAATTAGCCGCTAATTAACGAGCTGTTGTAAAATAATTGATCAGAGTTTGCACTGCGGCACTGGAAGAACCCCTCAGTGGAGATGAACCTTATTGAGTTGTCTCTGGCGATGTCCTGGTGCGTTCCTTCGTAGTGTAGTGGCAGAAACAGTCTCTTACACAGCCTTCAACGACCTGAAGTTCTTTACAGGATCTTTAGAATCTGGAACTAGGCACTGCTTCGGCAGCCTTAAAATTAGGATACGACATTCGTGATTTCTTTCACACCCTACTTGAAATAACATACGAACGAAACTAGAAAGGTATGAGACTGATTCCCATCCCTACAACGAAGTTATGTTATCCAACAGAATCCGAAAATAAAAGGATGTAGGCAAATTTAATGAAATTCTTAGGCGTGCGAAAAGTTCAGAATAGTTGTTTGCACCAGGGGACACAAATACTCTGCCAACACATTTTGTGTCTTGCGCCTGACCACAGAGAGGGTATCGATATTCATCTTAGCGAAATCTGCATGTTGTACTCAAATAAGGCGTTGCATTAAACCGTGGATGCATAACAGGTGTTTTTGAGACCCGCTAACCTTTCATTTTATCGATAAACTATCTTAAAAAGTGTTTATTTTAGTTTTTAGTCCTTGGAAATACAACTGATTTTCTGTGGGAAAAAAACACTATTTAGTACTGACAAAAATTAGCATTTGGGCCCAGATACAACTGATAGCTAAAAAGTTAGAAGTACTCTGAAGTCTATAACTCAGCATTGTTCTGTAAGGTAAGAGTATTTATATATGCCAAAATTGTTTCCGCTGAGAGTAAGGTTTACATTCATAAACAGAATACCTGTAGATACTTTACTTGCAGGAAAAGTTCCATATTGTCTATCAGAAGCAAAAGAATGTCATGAGAAACCAGAACAACTGATAAAAAATTTTAGTCAACAATTTGTGAGTGGTTTGAATCTCCTCTGCTCAGAAAAATGATAGCTTTTCAGATACTGCCCGTCTTCCAGCAGTGACGAACCTGATGAGACAGATCACAGAAGTCTTCATTTAGTTATAGCCACAATCCAGCAGAATCGAGTACACAATGCTATGAAAATTTTACCTGTTCCAGTAGGAAGTACTGTAGCTGCCACTCCTAAAAAAAGCGTGAGACTTATCTCACAAAGAACATTATAGCACATCGTGCATTGTACTAATTTAGAAGGTAGGCAAATTACCAGTATCAAGGGAGAAAACCTGACAGTCTTACTTCTGAGGAAATGAATAAATTTTTGGACTCATAATTGCTGGTTTACGTAGAATCTCTTGTGCAAATCACAAAGCTATTTACGACAACTTCACCAGTATTTCTTACTTCACCACATTTTCATTTAACAAATCTGAAGGTCTATGAAGAGCCTTGGCAGACTGACCAGAGAAGCCAGGAGCTACACTCACAACATGGCAGAAGTTCGCTACGTTCCGGAATTTTTTAGAGCAGACTGCTATGAAAGGATGCATCCCGATGACAGAACTCAGTAAAGGAAAACACTGCCACCACTAATGAACGACTTGTCCCTTCAAAGGCCGTAGCGAGTTTATTCAGTGTACTCCAAGCTTCGTCTTCTTAAGCTAGAGATGATTTACTTTATACCGATGAGACAAAACTTACCAGGGCACTCTTACAATTGGGACAAATACCTTGTTTCTGCTCTTGTATCTCATGCGGGAAAATGTTAACATTGTATAACCAACTCCACCGATTTTATTCAACGCTTGAAATCTATGTGCTGTGGAACATCTCACCTAACTAGTTTTGATGTTGTTTCAATTTTTACTGACTTTTCACTCAGGTGCCTTTGGAGGAGTCCTTGTTGCTAGTCGGTCACTTTTTGGTGATAAACTACTGAGCTGTGTCTTCCTGTATTGACATCAACATATTATTTATTAAATGACACATTTTTAAGCAAACTGACGGTGTCACTAGAGTCCTCTTTCCGCTACTGTCGGCAATTATTTGATGGAAGATTTTGGAGATACGGCACTCAAACTTCTTCTCTACTACCCATATGTTTTTTTGAGATACGTGGATGATATTTTTACCGTTTGGCCACATGGAATGGAAGCTCCTCATCAGTTTTTAGACCATTTTAACTGCCCTCATCTGCGATGGAAATTGGAATGAGCGGAAAATTACCTTATTTCGACGTGTTTTAGTACACAAAAGAGAAGTGGGACTTTGGGACCCCGTGTACCGTAAATCTACGCGTACAGATCACTACATCTACTTGTCATCCATCCATCAACGCATGGGAGTTCTACGTACATTGGTCAAGAGCGCTAATGATATTTCGGATTCTGACACTTTGACGCAGGATCTGGCTTATCTTAACGTTGTTTTCAGGCAAAATGGTTCTACCGATCATCAAATTGTTCGTGCTTTCCAATTTGGACCACCATGTGAACTAACAATGGCCACTTGTAAAAACAGTTGCTTTTTTTCTGCGGGGAATATTTCTTCGAAAATCTTAACAATTCTTAGAAAACAGAATATTAGAACTATTTGGGATTGAGAAATCTGGAGTCCATAAAACCCCATGTCATTGCGGAAAGGCTTATATTAGAGAGCGTATTCGAACGGTCCATGGCCGATGTGTAGATGATCAACGACACATACGTTTGCTCCAGCCCGAAAAATCTGCCGTTCCTGAACATTATCTCAATGAAGTGCGTAGCATGTCGTTCAAAGACACGCAAATTATTGCTCCGGCTTTCCGTTACGGGGATTGTGTATTTAAGTAATCCATCGAAAGATGATAAACCTGTGGCGTTATTGATAGAGATAAAACTTTTCCTTTAAGCAAGATGTGAAATTCTGTTTTATTAGATGTAAAACAAGAATGGTCTGATTTTCGGCCCACTTCATCTTATTATCCTATTCACTGCTTTTGTTAGTTTCTACCGCCGGCGGCGCCGGGATTCGCTTTCCAGAGAGCAGGCCTTCCGCTTTTCACGCACGCCCAGCGGCCTGTTCCTGGGGTAAAATGGAGCCGCCGTATCCAAAGATATAAAAAAATGCCTGAATTTGTTTTGTTCTATAGTAAAATTACTTACCAGCTGGCACGTACATACACATACAAAAGAGAGTCACGAAGGAGAGTGGTAGCCATAAATTCCCTGTTAGGTTTTTTTCTTTCCACAGCAATGTCTCAACTACAGGGAAGGCAGATCTGATGAAAGAAGCATTTTTCTCAACGAACTGGAGCAAGAAATTATATCTCCTTACATCGAGAAGAGAGACAACAACCACACCTCCAAAAGAATATTCTACAAGCTGTTGTTGTGGAGGCGCTCACCGACAGCACACAGACTGCGGGAACTGAAAGATCGCCAGCAAACACCTATCATGCGATCCCGTCGATTAAACGGAACAAATGGTTGAAACTGCAGCAAACAGGAACAAATAACTGCAGATAACAAAGTGCAAGTATTTGACTCTGTTTGTTTTTAATGAGCAGAAATTTTGGCGTGATCTGAATAAAACTGAATGTTTGTTGTTTAATTTCGGAAAAAGTATACCTTAATATGCGGTATTGTGTTTCATATAATAAAATAAGGGTCAAAATATCATAAGACTATTTTCTTATTCATTCAGTCACCAAACCCTTAATAAACTGATAAAACTGACTTAATAAATAGCGTTTGATATTTCTTCTCAGGCGGGAGTGTTATAGGCCTCTCTCATGCATCACGCATTTTTGCGAGTCCAGACAATTATGTATCCAATGGTTTGGTTTTGAGCATGTAGAGTTACAAATCAGTCCTGATAGCGCGGCTGTCTTTTCCGTCAGAGTCAACAGATAAATGTTCATATTTTAATGTTTTCATATATTTATGGAGCTTTTGGTGAAGTTCTCCATCATCTTCATTGGGAACAATGATCTTCTTGGCTGCTGCTGTCGTAACATTTTATAGCCCATATAAGCCATGTGATTGATGTTCGTATGTTCGCCGTTATGTCATACTACCTGAGAAATTCACTGAATTGTTCGTGAGCTTTGACAGCACTGGCACGCTACTGCAGAAGCTCTGGCAGCAACATGCAGTGATGACGAACGCCGACCCTCACAAGGCGTCTGTGGGATACAAATGGTTACCACAACAGCAACCACAACTGATTTTCCTGACGGAGTCGATGGAGGATTTCATCAAAAGTTCGAAATTGTAACCACATTTGATCCTACAAGTAAACTGAGCATGTTCTATGCAAGAATGTCGTCACTGTAAACTTCGAACCTAGTTTTTCTTGGCCAAATATCGCAGTAGGGCTATAGTGTGACATAAGAGTTCCCATTTTGGAATACTTCGGAGGGTTCAGGAACCCCCTACTCGTACTAAACCTCCAGAAATGTCTCCGTTTAGCCTGTGAGTCCGTAGATGATTCTATAATGGGCGTACAGTATGACTGGTCCAGTATACCTGACCACGCTTTAAAACCCGAGTTTTGCTATGATTAAGACAGCTGACTTAGAGAGCCGCCGCGTAGGAATTCTTCCTACCTGTTATGTGGCGATGCCCTCGAGTCTTATGTCTCCTTACAGAGCCGTAGCAGCGTCGTCGGAGTCTGAAAGTGCAATATTACTGTGTTTTGCGTAATTAAGCAGGAAAAAGTTTTCGAACAATGAAATTTTACACGGAATGTTATTAAGGAGTGTTTATTTAAGAAACACCGTAAAATGAACTTGTCCATACTGATTATAAGCTAATTATTAACGGCACCAGAACATGGTCTACCGAATGACTAGATCGAAAGACATCCTATCGATGAGTGCCGACTATGGCGTCCAGTCTGTAACCTGAGCGTTCATGTGGCATAGTCTGTATAAGATCGTACATCTTCAGTTATGCGAAAGTTATTCATTTATTTCTTAACATCAACGTTTCCTGGCATTGTAAAATTGCTGAAGGGTAGTATTTATGAACCGTAGACTCTTCCTGATGTCTGAGTGACAAAAGGCAACATTTTTTTTTATCAAATTTGTATCAATAACAGTTACTTTATTCACGCCAGAATAAATGTACTTTCCCTACCTGTCTCTTTGCTGACGTCACGAGCGATTTCTGCATCGGCACCTCAGCCCACTGACTCTGCTAGCCAGCGTGGCAACCTTCCGCTCTCTCCTTACTCCGTACGTACTGCAGCGCAGATACATTCATTCACATTCGTGATATAGCAAAGCTGGAAATATAGCAAAATGCGTTCTTGTCTGCAAATAAGTTGTACCTTACAATGGAACGCCTAGTTCCTACATTCCCCTCATAACCAATGAAAGTTACCAAAAACGTAGATGGGGACTGGAGGATTGGAATGATTTCAATTCATTTCTGAGACAATGTTCTGCATTGTCCCAGCCAAAACCTGAAATTTTATTTGCGTTTATGTTTTAGAGTGAAGTATGTGTTGATACAATGTGCTAAGCAGCAAAAAAGACTGAGAAATCGAAGTGTTTGGGGTGGCAGGTATGTATACGTTACTTACCAGAAGACACAATTTACCCAGAAATGAATCACATTAAAATCAGTTTGCAACAAGTGACACAGCTGACTATAAATATAGAACCCTTAAAGAAGTATTTAAGCAAATTTCAAGTCAGATTTTCATGCATAGAATTAACGTTTTCCAAATAACGCAGAATAACGAAAATCTGTCCTTGAATAATTAAAACTCAAAATTAAAGAACAAGATATTGAGAATAAAAGGTCGGTACCAATAATACGAGAAACAACGGAATTGTTTTACACAGAGCCTGGCCCAAGAATTACAATACGCAGTGACCAAACAAAATTTTATAACAGTGTATCAAATTTAATTATTTTATACCCCAGCGTTCCAATGCACATTATAATTTGCCACGTTCACAAACTTCACAAAATGGAACAATGAAATGAGTATCAGAATGAACAAAATAACCGTCCTGAATATTTCTCGGGTAATGAGCTGAGTGGCGTCATCCAGAAAGCGTAATATTGCGGTGAAACAGTTTCTTGTCATCTTCATGTGTTCTTGATGACTGACTTCTTTTTTTTCATTTGCAGCTCTGAGGGAGACTGGCGAGCCACGGAGAAAACTGGTCTATTAGTCCTAAGATTCTAAGTAGTTTATTCTGATTTGATTCTATTAATTAATTTGCTGCGATATTGGAAAATAAACAGTTTTCAGCTTTGGCTTGCCTTTGTACCGCCCCTCCGCCCCTGCAGCCCTCATCACCAAGCCACCCGGCTGGCTTTGGATACGTACGTAGTATCTTCAGGTATTGAGCGGTGAGTGAGCCGTAGGAGGGGGGGGGGGGGGGGGCAGCGACGTCGGGCCTCCATTCAAATTCTTCAATCGCGGCGCGAATGATGCCGGCGTGGCTACTATGCGTTCTCGTCTTCAACTGCCATGACGGGAGTATATTTCCACGTAGATTCCCGCAGTGCCTTGACTGTGTTCAAGGTTGGGTCCAAGGCATTACTTAACTGAAAACCACTGTATTTATTTATTAGTTCGTCGTGCAGTTGGATCTTTATAGGCTCTTTTAAAATACAGTCACAGAAGGTGGTTGATTGCTGCAACAACTTCGCACCGCCATAATTCTTTGCTTGTCCATGGGAGATGCAGTGATCTGCCGCCGCGGTATTTGTCGGCTGTTCGTTGTCTGTGTAGCGCTTATGCTCACTGTATCTCTCCTATGCCGTCTTCATAGTATGGCGTACATACATTTTTCGAGACAGCCGAGGGAAAACGTGAGATCATGCAACATAACGCTCACCATTAATTTGCTGCAAAATAATTTTTCCTTTATCATTAAATCCCATCTAAAGAATTTGCTGACACTGAACTGCTGCAAGGAATGCACAGAATAATCTTACCCAAGATAATCACAATCAGGCGTAACCTGTTAGACAACCCCGGCCCCGGCGCTAGCTTCAAGATGAGGCTGTCCCACTGTGACGCACCGCACTCATTAACGCTGTCGCTCTGCACCATACGTCGAATAGCGTGCTGCCACGGCAGAGAAACGTCATCCGCCCAGGCGGCAATTGCCGAGTAGGTCGGGACTTCAACTGTGCCCAATGTGCGTAATGCTAGAAATCTTGCGCCAACCACTGACCACGAGAGGTTTTGTCAGACACTTTGTCAATTTTTATTTTTATTTTTGAATTTGTATACATGCCCGCCGGCCGCGGTAGTCTAGTGGTTCTAGGCGCGCAGTCCGGAACCGCGGGACTGCTACGGTCGCAGGTTCGAATCCTGCCTCGGGCATGGATGTGTGTGATGTCCTTAGGTTAGTTAGGTTTAAGTAGTTCTAAGTTCTAGGGGACTGATGACCACAGATGTTAAGTCCCATAGTGCTCAGAGCCATTTGAACCATTTTTGTATACATGCCCTTGTAAATTCTAAAATTTCCCGTAAAAAAGTAAATAATATACACGTCGAGATGCCACCGCTCACATGCTGTCCTCGTTGCTAACTGTTCCCTCTCTCCCTAATCTCAGTCTCATTTTGCAGGTTCTGGCTTGCCTCTCTTAACCTGTGAAACCCGACGATCGATAACAATTCTACCATTTTCCTCTGATTTCAGTATAGTATGTTTCTTGTTCAAGTACATACAAATCTTCAGAGCACAACATATTTCAGTTATCGAGTAAAATTTAGCTCTTTCCAGTTTATGATTGTGATGTGACCCTTCCTCTTCATCTACTGGGTGATTCAAAAACAAACCACAGATTTCAGTTGTATTACAGAGAAGCTACGAAAAAATACGTTGCGGGTGTCACTGAACAGAGGAAGGTTCAAAGTTTTATGTTCGAACAGATTCTACACCATAAACTCGGGCACCATGCATTGCTCGAGAAAAATCGAAACAGTCGTTCATTTTATTTCCAACGCGAGTCAACGGCTTCAACAATTAGATCTCTCGGCTCTTGTTGAAGAGTGGCTACAATAAGTGGGACAAAGATTCTGTCTTTTACGTACCACCACAGAAAAAAATCGCAGGGTGTGAGGCATGTTGATCTGGGAATGCAAGTGCAATGAACGAGATCTTGTCCACCTTTTCCAAGCCAACGTCGTGGGATGGTGCCGTTAAGATAACGCCGCACCTCAAGATGAAAGTGAGAAAGGGCGCCGTATGCATAAAAATGAAATCATTGGAATCTTCTTGGGTTCAAAGAAACAGTTTCGCAGCAGTCTGGGTATAATATATCTGTCACAGTTTTCTCCACAAAAAAGGAAGGTCCATAAACTATCAGAACAGACACGGCACAAAATACTTCAGTTTCAGTGACTCAAATAATGTTCGATGACGACGCCAGGATTTTATGACCCCCAAATTCTTACTTTACGTCAGTTTATTTTACGCGATAGAGGAAACATCGATCAGTAAGAAAAGACGAATCTCTCAGAAATAGTATCCTCTGCCATATACTGGAGAAGTGAAACGCAAAATTCGCACCTTCAGTTGTGGTGGCCACGAGTAACTGTCGCTTGTTCGCCTTCATATGCAGGCGTCATTTCAGAACACGCCACACGGTTGTTAGAGCCTTATGGCCATCCGAGGGCGCCGTGTGAACGCATCACGGATACGCTCAACATTTTCATCAGACATCCGTGGCCGAGCAGTGCTATTTCCTTGACATAAGCAACAAACTTCCCCGAATTCTTTATGCGAGTCATAAATCTGCTTGTGCAGAATCTACATCGGAATGCGCGTTGCACCTCAACAATAGACTTCCTGCAAATTCGAAAAACAAAATTATTTCTCTGTAGCTGTACTCGCCATGTTGCTAACAAACAAACAACAGAGCAGGTCTGTCGTCAAAACTTTGACCTTTCCTCTATTCAGTAACAAGAGCAATGAGTTTCTATCGTTTATAGTTTGCCAGTAGTCATCAACTGAGATCCGTTCTTTCTTTTTGAGTCACCCAGTACACAGCATGATTAGCCTTTAATCGTTGTAATAGTACACTGCAGCATTCACACCTTTACATGGGCTTGAGCGCAATAGTTCTGTTGTGACACGAATCAGAGTCTCTGATTTTCGCTGCACTGCAATACACAAGCCACTTTACGGTATGTAGCCAAGGGTACTTCGCGTACCGATATCGTTTCCCGAGTTCCCTTCCAGCTGCACTCGAGGATCGTGATTTGAAGAGCGACAGTCACTACATCTCCGTCTAATCTCTAACTTCTCTCACTTTATAGTAGTGGTAATTTCGCTTGTTGTATGTGCACTCCGTCTTCAGGTCACGAGTGGCCTACTGGGACCATCCGATCGCCGTGTGATCCTCAGTGGAGGATGCGGATAGGAGGGGCATGGGGTCAGCTCACCGCTCTCCCACTCGTTATGTTGGTATTCTTGACCGAAGCCGCTACTATTCGGTCGAATAGCTCCTCAATTGGCATCACAAAGCTGAGTGCACCCCGAAAAATGGCAACATGGCATGGCGGCCTGCGGCCTGGATGGTCACTCATCCAAGTGCCGACCACGCCCGACAGCGCTTAACTTCGGTGATCTCACGGGAACCGGTGTATCCACTGCGGCAAGGCCGTTGCCCTTGTTGTATGTGGGAGGAAGTAATATGCTACCTGACACTTCTTGGAACGTACGGTTTCGATATTTGAGCAGTAAACCTCTCCTTGATGCACAATGCCTCTCTTGCAGCGTCTGCCACTAGAGTTTGTTGAACATCTCCGTAACGCTCTCGTCCTTACTCAGGGATCCCGGGACGAAACGCACCGCTCTTAATTGCAGTCTCTCTACCTCTTCGACGAATCCAACCTGTTAAGGCTTACAGACTAATAAGAAGAACTCAAGAATCGATCGAACGAACTCGTTTGGAGCCACTATGTGTATGAACAGCATTACCTTAAGATTCCTAGTAAATCTAAGGCGAGAATTGCTTTCCCTACAAACAATTTCACTTATCAAGTTCTTTGGATATCTCCTGACGGTTATGCATAGGTATCTACGTTGGTTACTGTTCACACTAACTTACCATAAAAATTTTAATGGAACAATAATGAATACACCATTAAAACGATTCTGGGTGTGCTGCTACCTCTCCAGCTGCGTGGCAACGGCCTGCTGATCAGAGGAAGGCAGCAACAGCTCGGCTGAAATACCGGGTATTTTACAATTGTAAATATTTTACAATATGCTGTGACCATACATCTCGAAGGATGCTAGTGAGATTGGTCCCGGATGCGGGGCCCCACGTGTTTACTCGAGTAATGGATTTTGTCGCCTATTTATACGCAGATCGTTACATTACTACTATTCACATCAACTGACACCTCACCAATCGTCCATCGTCTTCATTTCGATAACGTTTTAACCTTCATATGAACAACAGCATTGTCTGCGAACAGTCATTCGGAGATTCCGTCGCTTTTAACTTGATCGTTTATGAATGTTGCAAACAATAACTGTGCTACAAAACTCGCTTGGGTAGGTCACGAAATTACATTTCCGTCTCATGATTTCGTCCCTCGAACGACGACGTATTGAGTTTTACCTGCTAGTAAATCAAGAATCCAGTCACAAATCTATACCGATATTCGTGAGACTCTTGTTTTGTTCACTAATCTCCCGCAGGAGGTTCGAGTCCTCCCTCGGGGATGGGTGTGTGTGTGTTATTCTTAGCGTAAGTTAGTTTCAGTATTGTGTACGTCTAGGGACCGATGACCGCAGCGGTTTGGTCCCTTAGGAATTCACACACACATTTGAACATTTGTTCACTAAACGACAGTGAGTAACTGAGTCGAATGCAGGAAGTAAAGGAAAACGGCATCAACCCGGACACAAGCATCTACATCTTTCTAGATCTCACGAACAAACAGAGTGAACTAATTTTCATAAGTTCTTAGCTACCGACATTCATTTCATTTTTAAGCAATGATTATGTTTCTATTTAAAAAAGCGCGTAAGACGAGTTCTACAGTTCAACGACAGATATTGTCACCTAAGTATTGCCGGCCGGGGTGGCCAAGTGATTAAAGGCGCTACAGTCTGGAACCGCGCGACCGCTACGGTCGCAGGTTCGAATCCTGCCTCGGGCATGGATGTGTGTGATGTCCTTAGGTTAGTTAGGTTTAAGTAGTTCTAAGTTCTAGGGGTCTGATGACCTTAGAAGTTAAGTCCCATAGTGCTCAGAGCCATTTGAACCTAAGTATTCCTCACGATCAACAAATCTTTGGAGGAACCAGCAAATTAAAGCTGCATCGAACGAGGTGGGGGAACCTCGATTTGTGGTTCGTTAGTGGAGACCGTGTGCCCACCGTACGCGAACGTAAAATAATGGAGACGCGGAAACAATCACATACTGCGCGCCGCGCGCGGATTGCGTTATCTGTATCCGTTAAGCTGGCAGTTACGTCCTACGCAAGGCTGAAACAATTATTTCGACGAAATGCGAGCGGCTCACGCCCACTTTATTATTCGCGTTCCGCCCATGAATATTCATTATGCGTTTCCATTTGCTCCGGTGCTCCTATTGCACTGCATAGCGCTCGGTAACTTTTTGTACCTCTGCCGCCAGTGACTCATATTCTTTTCATCAGTTTCCACCCTGAGAGACTAATTTGAAATTCCAGACATCGGACAATACAGGGAGAGAAACTAAATGTCTTTGTTAACCTTTAGAGTCGAGATGTTCGCTCGGCTTTTTCACACAGTTCTAGTGCAAAAGTTGAAAGGGAAGTAAAAGATATATAAAAATAGAGAGAGAGAAAGAGAGAGAGAGATAACAGTGGACACTGAAAGAAGTTTATAAAGACTAACATTCCGCCAACATATTGGTAACTGAAAACAGAGCATGAAAAACTCGGCAATGGCCATTTTGAATGGACAGGTACTCGAGATCCTCTTCAAGTGAATGCTGTTTTTCTTAGTTAGGCACACATGGCAAAGGCTGCAAAGTTTTATTTTATTTTTTACTTGAAGATAGCTGCTCTCAATTCGGACCATTGCTTTTTCTCAATGTAATTTTATGGTTTATGAAATTTTCATTCTGATGAAGGCGCCCTTAGTAAGTATCGAAACCTAGGTCGGTGTACCAAACGCTAATTTGCAACCGGTTCAAAATATTTATGTGTTTTGATTCCAGTATATACTTCAGTATTTATTAGGCCTACAACTTTGCTTCCGCGGTTTTGCAACAGGTGCCAATAGTAGCACGTGGTGTTCCATGTGGTACGTCGTAAGTCACACAAAAAGCTCAGGAATTTGTAAATATAACTTCATCAAAATATTAGTTGATGTGTATTTCCTTCATAAAGTTATTCTCAATTGAATATATCAACAAACGAGCCCAGTTCTTCCTATCTGCGGGAAATTTTAATTTTCTGATTTAACGTGAAGAAATCGGCTTCTGAAGCCGATGAGATGATGGATAAGACCTACGGTGAGGCACTTATTACTGAAAGAACGTGCCGCGCGGGATTAGCCGAGCGGTCACGGGCGCTGCAGTCATGGGCTGCGCGGCTGGTCCCGGCGGAGGTTCGAGTCCTCCCTCGGGCATGGGCGTGTGTGTTTGTCCTTAGGATAATTTAGGGACTGTTGACCTTAGCAGTTAAGTCCCATAAGATTTCACACACATTTGAACATTTTTTTTTTTTTTTTAAGAACGTGTAGTGAATGGTTTCAACGATTCAAGATCAGTGATTTTGACATCGATGGTGTTGGATTAGAGAAGTTTTTCCAAGCTACTGGAACCGACGGAAATAACCACAAGAGATGCATATCGAAAGCAATTGATGCGTTTGAGCCGAGCACTGAAAGCCAAACGGTCACAATACTGTGACAACATGGAAAGGTGAAGTTTCAGCATGACAGTGCTCGACCCCATGTCGTCAAAACCCGTCGAAACATCCTCGGAAACGTTGAAATGGGGCGTCCTACCACAACGCCGTATTCTCCAGCACTGCTCCCTCTGACTACCACCTTTTTCCATCAGTCACACACGGTTTAGCAGATCAGCACCTCCAGTTACACTAACAAGTAGAAAATTGGATCGCTGCATGGATTTTCTGGAACGATACCCAGCTTTTCCGCTACGCGTTTCGAACGCTGCCAGAAGGCTGGGAGAAAGTAGTGACCAGCGATGGCCAATACTTTGAATCGTACATTTTTTGTAGGTTTTCCACAATGAAGTCTCGAACTTTGAGAAAAATCGGCGAAACCAAAGTTGTAGACCTAATATATCAATTTGCATGCCAAACAGTAGATTTCAGTGTAGATCATACCGCTATTCATCGCCTGAAAAATATGACAAGTAGCTGCACATCCGATTAAGGGAGAAATTATCCACAGTCAGAGGCCAATGACTCATCTGCCCCCTTTTACTGAGCTTCCTCAATTAACGGTTACCAGTAAAGGATCGAGGTTATGTCGCATGAATACCTGTTAAGGAGACCCTACGCATCGTGAATGAATCACATGAACGATCGTTACACCCACTGTCTCTCCCAACGCAACCTCTTGTCTCGTCTTTACCCACATCAAGAAGCGTGGCATTTTGAACGGGTCGCCAACAGCAAGATGCCGTTGACAGATTTATTGCGGAGAAAAACCGTTTGTTCGTCACACAGCTACGAAATGACGACAGTGTTTACGAAATTTGCAAATCTCATCTCGATTCGCAATACAAATAAACTGCTACACTCCATCAGAGAAGTGGCTTGTCACGTAATTTCTGGACTTACCATGTCGCACTCATTGTGTTGTTTTTAATACCTACGTATGTATCCGTTTTGTATGTCAGATGGTATGCTGTGTGTGTACACACACAGTTCATTAAACTATGATTTCTAGGCACATATACGTATTGTTGCACATGAAATGATGCCACACACACTAAAGTGACAACATAACTTATCACGGTCAACTTTCACAGTTCTTTATTTTTATGGAAATATTACGTTAGGGCTTAATGCCCGCAATATGAAACACGTCAAGTGCGATGTGAAGCACCGTACTAGCTCGTATGTTGAAAAAACATCTCAGATTCTTTTTGCATTGCAGTTACATTCAAATTAATACTGACTTAACGTCAAGAGTTCACGTAGCAAATATTGTTGTGTGGTATATTTGTCACTCATCATTTCGGAGTAAGTTAAGTTTTGTGAATTTACATTAAGATGAAAGATAGCCGTTTTCGCAAATAAATTAAAATGACACTGGAATTAAATAATACAATTATAATGCAAACATTGTAATTTGTTGCGGTGGCACTGTGCCGTTTAATATTGGCAATATTCAAACAATACATTGCGGTCGTGCAAATGGCCGACAACAATCAATCATAGGCCGGCGCTCTCCTGCGCTTGTTGATACTCTGAAAAAAAATTTTTTAGTTTCTTAACATGCAGGTATCCTAAAGATACATAACTAAAGATTTTAAGGGCAATAAAACGAAAAGTAGTCTACTTCGCATATTTTCATACAATTATGTCGTATGGTATTATTTTTTGGGGTAATTCTTCTGATTCACAAAGGGTATTTTTGGCTCAAAAACGGGCTGTTCGAGACTTCTCCTTAATTTGGTCCCACGGAACAATAAATAAATAAATAAACTAATGAGTACGGTCTAAAGCTTTTACAAACAGTATGAAGCGCTCAATACGATAAATTAATTGGAGAAAAAATGAAATATATGTGATCAACACTGTTACCAGAAACGTTAAAAATTTTCCGATAACACACAGAATAAATGAAAAGAATTTCCAGTCGAGAATAAGAATGGATCGTTTGAATACTTGCAAGAGATTGTTTTATTACATTTATTGATTTGTATTTGGTTTACGCGCTGGCCGGCTGGTGTGGCCGAGCGGTTCTAGGCGCTTCAGTCTGGAACTGCGCGACCGCTACGGTCGCAGGTTCGAATCCTGCCTCGGGCATGGATCTGTGTGATGTTCTTAGGTTAATTAGGTTGAAGTAGTTCTAGGGGACTGATGACCTCAGATGTTAAGTCCCATAGTGCTCAGAGCCATTTGAACCGTTTGAAGCTAATAACAGATCGTAATAAAACTTTGAAAACTTTGTGGCAACAGGTTACAAATATAATAATTTTAGAATTTTGAGGAAAACCGGATAAAGACCGGAAAAAATACATCAACATTTTCAGACGTTAATTTGTAACATTGTCTTCTGGATGGCTTCCAGACAGCAAGGATTAAGCATTAGATAGATATGCAACGACGACTCCTGGGTAGTGAAGTGGTCCGAGGTGTGGGACCACTTCTGTGTGGGTTTGTTGAAGGAGTAGGCCGCTGGTAAATTAGACAAACAGCATCAAAAGCCAAAACTTTTTTCGTTAAAATTCATGTGAGTACACTTGCAGCGTCATGGTGGAGGCGGCATCCATGCCCCTTCACAGCACATGGTGAAGGTGACACATGATGGCAGCGAACTAAAGTTTACCGAACCGTCACATTGGCACCCAGAAAGGCATACTCCAGAAGCTTATATTACAGCGTCCACCCCAATTAGCGGGACACGGCTGCTCGCAGATGGATCCAGCGACAATGAAGACTGGCATATTTCCTGCAGGGGAAACCAGTCACTGGTGGTGGATCTCGCCCCAGCGAATGATGGTATGTGGCCCTAGCACAACGTGTGGTGATGGAGGCCTGAATTTTAGTGGCTATGTGCTGCCCCATAGCAACGTGGTGGTCTCACATGGCCCTCTTGCCTCAGTAGACACTGCTGGATTTCTCTTCCCTCAGCTAAAGCTAATGATTATTCACAATGGTTCGAGGCCGAATTGCTGAGCTTGTTTTCGATCTCAACAAGTACGGGGCCTGGTGGGTGGAAATGGCTTAGCTCTTTCTATGCTAGTTCCATTTTACACGTTGCACTGGAATATTGCAGTGCTTCGCCGCCATGTGCTGTGTAAATAGCCCCGCTGTTGCATCCAATACGCCGACGCTTTAGCGCCCTCTGTATGCCTTGAGCTACTGTGGCTGGACTATTAGTTTATACGGTAACGCACAAAAAATTTGCTGTGCTGGAGTAACTCCCTTCCCTGGAAGACTAAGTTTCAGGTATCTACCCTTGACCTATCTGCAACAGAACTCACTATACATGGACATAATGTACAATATTTACTATTTTTTCATCTTAAGTACTAGCTCGAACCACATTAAGAGGTCGAGAATTACCCTGCAATGTTTAGTTCTTATATCCTTACTTAAAACTACAAGTTTACATCCTTATTACTTTAATTAACAGGCCGCGCGGCATAGCCGTCCTGTCCAAGGCGTCTTACCAGGGTTCGAGTGGCTGCCCCCGTCGGAGGTTAGAGTCCTCTCTCGGGCACAGGTGTGTGTGTTGTCCTTAGCGTAAGTGCCCGTAAGTTAGATTAAGTAGTGTATAAGCCTAGGGTCCGATTACCTCAGCGGTTTGCTCCCAAAGGAACTTACCACAAATTTCCAAATTTTGGTAATTAACAGTTGATTAGATTTCGTAAGAACATACAACTTGATGTACAATCCAGCTATTAGCATCCTGCTAGCCGTGCCTACTTGACAATTTTCTGTGTCCTATTTAACATATTATCTCACTCACAAGGCCCCCATGGCCTTCTCAATAATCTGATACCTGATTATGTAGAGAATAAACTTTGTGTGTGTGAGTTTTGAATTGATAAGGGTTCATGATCGTATGTGTGTAAGAATCATGATCAGTAACAACATATCTTTTGGAAACGGAGCGGGAGAGTGATTATATTCCCGGTTCTTGGGTCGCCGTACGCGAGGATAAGGATGAAGTGGATTCTAGTCGTGGCGCTGCTTCACTTCTTCGCGGAGGACGAAGTGGGAGTGCTGCGGGCTGAGAATCTGCAAAGCGCAGTGCTGTTTACCAGAGAATAAGATGTGGTGATCACCAGGCATTGATGGCAGATGAGATGAGGAATGAAGTTAGGGGATATTGAAAGGTATGTGCTGAGGTTCGATCAGGATAGAGCCAGTGAAAAATGCCGATAGTTCCTAACCGCAAGGCTGGACGAGTAGTACATCTTCGAGTAGTAAGATCTTTGACAGCTAACAGAGCTAGGTGCACGCTGTAAAAGTTGGAGTAGTGGTGAGGAGATGCGCAGAGACAGCAGACGTGTTTCGAGTCGGAACTAGATGCCTGCAGGAGGCAGCCGAGTCGTGACAGCATCAAAGAGAGAATTGGCGCTACGCACATAATAAGCTATATATTGAGCGAAACTAGGCACATACCTGAGAAACTAGAAAGAATAATAAATAAAATAGGTTTTCTTTGGTTAATGTCTAAAAGCTAGATAGAAATGCCATTGTTGATGCAATAAGCGTTTTGTGAAACTTTCTCGTAAATCTATGCTATAGAAATTTTTTTTAGTTTTTCACATGTGCCCTAAAACTTTGAACAATAAATATTTTTTAGATAAAATTAGAGTTTCATCTCACACCTTATGTCGTTCTCCGCATCCTGTGCTTGCATTGAACCAAAAGGTACATTAAAGTTCCCATGAGTAAAGCTAATAATTTCATTTACCAGAGTAAAATAATCTATATGCCATTGCACAGTTGGCAAATTATTCAGATCCGGACAGAATTTTTATTAAGTAACAAACAGGGCCAAAATGAGTAAAGTTATCTAGAATGAAAATTTTATGGCATTGCACTACGGCTGACTTGAATATATGTTTTATTATCGGCTAAACGGGAAGGAGTGCACGAGCTGCAACCACAGACGCAGTCAGATTCAGGTTGGTGACTTTCATTTATTTTTACCACTAAACTTTAATGCAGTCAGATTTGTGTTTTGAGTATAAATTTTCCAACAATATTTTCATGCAGTCAGATAAAGTTCAGTTCAGTCAGCAGTACGCAGTCAGATGCAAGTTTTATTAAAGACTAAAGCAGTCACATGCAGTTCAGTCTAGTTTAAATAGACAAATTTTATTAACACTTTCACTTGGCGACATCCTCTGTGGTGACGTTCCTGGACATATTCTTTCCGTAACTGTGGACTTCGTTTTCGAGCATTCTTTTTTGCCACCATTGTTTCAGATGTGCGCTGCCTTGCTAGTTGCGTAATATTGCTTTGGCGGCTATGCTTGTGTGCTACAATTGCTAGTTCCGTAGTATTGTGTTTGCTGCTACGCTTGTGAACATTCATTTCAGCTTGCTTTCTGCATTTTTACAGATTTTGTGTGTCCATCCTAAATAATTTTTCTTCTTCTTGTCTGTAAAATACCGTCTTGTGACTTACGTCCATTTTAAAATTGTTGTTAGCCAAATTGTCTCTTTCAAGATGTCTGAAACAAATAGACAGGACGATAAAGTAAAACTAAGCAGATCCTCAAAATCACGTAAGCTAAAACAACCGGACAATGACCCAGTTTTGCCCCTTAATCTTCCTACGTCACAAACTGATCAGGAAGTTGCGAATAAAACTTCAGCTATTAATGATGCAACAGAATCACAAATTTCCGAATCGGTTCGTCTTCTGCGTTCGGATTCTCAGAACACAGTAAGCCATGTAGAAACAGTTTCAATGATATCCTGTAATTTCCTGTCATTTGCTTCCTTGTGTGTTTCAATAGTGTGTGTCAATGTAGTTGGCTCCAACAATCAATTTCTCTTGCAAAATCCTTCTACAGATAACGAAATTGTTTAATCTGAGAGTTTTCAAACAGTCCTTGGTAACCCTAGCCAGCAATATCGGTTGCCACACTCAAATCCTGAGGTGACGCCGCCAGTAACAAATGAAGACAAATTTGACCGTTATTTTCGATTACTACAGGAACGTGACGCTAAGAGTGAGGAACAGAACGCAAAGCGTGACAAACAATTTGCGCAATTGCGTGCAGATATTGCGGAACATAACAAAACATTAACGGGACGATTAGACGCCTTGTGTGCTGACAATGCTAAGCGTGCTCAGGAATTGACACACACTATTGAAACATACAAGGAAGCAAATGACAGGAAATTACAGGATATCATTGAAACACATAACCGTGACATTACTGACCTTACGAACAGAATCAATGCAGTACTTCCACCAGAGGTTATTGACAAGTTGCAAAAAACTTCTGCTACTCATTCAGAGCAAATACAGGTCTTAACAATCATGTACAGAATCCCTGACATCTGACGTCACTCAACTTGAAACTAAGGTCAGTGAATTCCAATCACAGTTAGAAAACATAACCAAAAGAATAGCTGCTTTGGGAACGCACGCAGACAATGAATCAGAGCATACAATCAAAGTTCATTTTTCAGAAACAACTGAATACCAAGCCCTGGCCAAATTTAAGAGCAAACAAGTCACTATTAACGAACAGCAAAAAAGAGAACTCAATTCGGAATACACTTTCTGATATTCAGCAACAATTGCAGGACGACAGTGCGCCTCGTAATTTTGTCCCAGAACACCAGAGAAATAATGTTGCGTATCTACAACAGCCCCGCTTCGTATCTTTACAGGCTCCATTTTCACAGGATTATCTTCAACAAGGTAGTACCTTCCCAGGCAGTTGATTGAATTCAGCAATTTACTTTTGCGTTTCCTCCGAATTGGCCAGTCGCACATCAGAACTTGTTTGTAGTTTCTTGGAGGGTGAACCTGCAACGAGAATGCGACACGTTGCACGACAGTGCTTGCCTTTCCAATCATTCCAACAACAATTTTTGCATGCTTACTGGAATCCCACTTCACAGGATGCTGTAAAAGATCAGTTGTTAAATATGCCACCTTTCCGCACCTTGACGTAATATTTTGATTACATGATCCAACAAAACCAACATCTCACAGAACCTTACAGTCCCTCTGGTCTCATTCAGCTCTGTATCTCTGTATCAGCGAGTTCCGTTGCTGATAGGGAGTCGCACGGAAAACTTGAACACTTTCCGTGACGTCTTACAGCTTCTTGAACTAGACGAAACTCATAATTCACGATCTAGTCAACACTCTTTCGTTTCCGTAATAACGGTAGGCAGTTTCCGAATAACAGACACCAATATGGAAATGCAAGACAGTTTCTTCCACAATCCCAGTATCAGCAGAATGATGTGAATGCCTATTCATCAAGGAATCAAAATTATCACACCTCTCCCTCAATGTCATTCCGCAATAATACCCCACAAGGTAATCGGCGGTACGGTAATAGTCAGAGAGCCTGGGATAATCAGCCGAATAATTCCAACTCTGCTTTCGTACAAAGAAACCAAATGTGGCACCAGAACCGCCACCAACCGTACGGAAACGATGACTACCAACGACGACAAACCCTTAACCAGCCACCCACTCATCAGCACAGTCAACAGAATTTCCCAAATCGGAATTATAATTATGCAAATCAGGGCCGGAGACAAACCAGCGACAGCCGACAGAATTATGGCAATGACGGACGTGTACCATTTCATCAACCAAATTCCCGGTTCCACCCCAGACCAGATATCAACAATTCATCCGGTCGAACAGTACAGTTAGTAGAGGATCGTCCACCAAACCCACGTAATAATGCAGATACGCAGCGTGAGACAGATACCAACAATAGTAATTAACTGCTCCGCCTAGCCTACTGAATGCTCTCCGCAGAGCGGGCGGTGCCATGATTCTTCAGAAAATTTAACGTCACACGTTATCCGTTGTGATGACATACGAGAGGATCTTCTGCTGGAAAAAACCGAATTGTGACCTATTGTTCATCATCCGGTCATTCATATTTCGATTGGCACACAAAAATTCTCTGCTGTACGTGACTCGGGTTCTCCCGTTTCTGTAATCAGTGAAGCCGCCTTTCAAAAATGCGCTGCTATTTCTACCATTCCAACACTTCCGCTTACGCATACCAAGATCAGTGGTGCTGTTCCTGGCAAGAGTATAGATATCAGACAACGATGTTATCTGGAATTTCAAGTTGACATACACCTTCTTTATGCAATATTTTTAATAGTTCCGCTCCACTACAGACGTCATTTTGGGGATCGATTTTTTGAACAAATATGCCATTTTAGATTTTGAAGTTAATTTCATTCGTCTCTGTGATGATGGAGTTTGCTTCTTTATGGACTTTCACAAACAGTAGTCGAAAGCAGAACAAGATATTAACAAAATCAAGTTCATTCAGTCTCAGCTCCCGTCGGACGTAACACTGACGTCATTCTTTGTTCCTTACCCACATATGGACAATAATGATACGACTCCAGAGATTAGCGACACTATTGAGAATAAAATCAAGGTCGTCAATTCAGCCTCAGTTCAGGAAAAGGAAGGTTTATATGCCATCTTAGCTAAATTTTCCCATGTTTTCGCCACAGCTCCAGGCACAATCAAAGATTTTGTATATGAATTCAAAATGAAACCCCACACCCTTTTTGCTGTTCCACCTTATCCGATACCGTTAGTTCACCGTGACAAAGTGAAACAGGAAATCCAATCTATGTTAGCTCACAATACTATTGAACCTGCTATCAGTCCATACAATTCTCCAATACATGTTGTGCCTAAACAGGATGGTTCAATTCGTTTTGTTTTGGATTCAAGGCAAATCAATACCATCATCATACCAGAAACGGATAGGCCGTTAACATTGGATGAAATCTTACAACAGTTTCATAGTGTATCTATTTTTTCCTCGCTGGACCTCCGAAATAGTTTTTAGCAAACCGAACTACACCCCAATTGTCGTAAATACACAGCTTTTCTTTGCTTCGACGCTAACAATTTCGCAAACTGCCCTTCGGGTTAACAATCTCATCTCAAGCATTTATCCATGGATTAAATACTGTGTTGCCAGCTCCTTTGAAATACAGGATTACCACCTACGTGGATGATATTCTTATTGCCGTTTCTTCCTGGCAAGAGCATAATGAGATATTATCCCAACTTCTTAACTCGTTCTCTAGCTTTGGTGTTACAGTAAATTTGGAAAAGTCTCACTTTGGACAAGCTCAAATCAAATGTTTAGGCCATCTCATTTCATCATCCGGAATTCAACATGACCCTCATAAGCTGAAAGCAATTCATAACATACAGGTTCCCTGTATGAAGAAACAACTTCGCAGCTTTCTTGGAATGATAAACTTTTTTCGCAGGTTCATTAACAGCAAAGCGTTAGATACGCCTACCTTGTGCAAATTAACTGGAAAAAATTCTATACGGCTTTGGGATAATTCTGCTCAGAAGGAATTTGAGACATTCAGACAGTCGGTTATCTCACCCTGATACTACGACTGACTTTTGCATTTCAACAGATTCTTCAAACACAGCCCTTGGAGTTCATCTCTTCCAAGAGTTTATGGAAGGTGAAACTAAAGTACAAAGAAACATCGCCTTGCGGTAGAGTATTAACTTCTTCCGAAAGAAACTATTCCATCACAGAATTAGAAGCTTTGGCTGTTGTATGGGCATTTTCGAAGTTCAGACCTTTTCTTTTCGGTGGACACACCACAGCATATACAGATCATAGAGCACTAGAATTTTTGATGTCAGGTAAACTATCCCATGGTCATTTAGCGAGATGGGCTCTCTTGCTACAAGAATTCTCCTTTCCAATTTTGTATGTACCAGGACCTCAAAACGTCGTTGCTGACGCTTTGTCATGCACTTTAGAAACCGACAACGATCCAGCCAACACCTTCTGCCACAACAATTTCAGTTTACTGTATATGCACCAGGTCGCATTTGAGAACTTTGTTTCCGATGACCTACACAATATTGCGTCAGAACAAGATAAAGATTCCATCTGGAAAGACGTGAAACAACAATGGCACGATGTTAATAATACCTCTCTACGACAGTATTACCTCATACACAACAATATTCTGTTCTGCCGTATCAAACCAGATACGACAAGGTGGCTAGTTTGTATCCCTGAAGACTTAATTAACAAACTGATTTGGTATATTCACCTTAGCTATGCGCATTATGGACCGCGCAAATGCTATCAGCTGCTTAAACAAACATCTTACTTTTTCAATATGGAAAAACGTATTCGCCAAGTCCTTGCAAAGTGCAGACCTTGTCAAAAAGCTAAACCACCTACATTATCCTTTGCTGCTCAGACATTCCCCATCATACCTTTACGTCTTCGTCAGCTGGCGGCCGTTGATTTATTTGGCCCGATTCCTACTACAAATAGAGGTTACGCCTATGTTTTTGTCTGTGTGGAATTAACTTCTAAATTCGTCACTTTCACCACATTACGTAAAGCTACGGCCTGCACTGATTCACGTGCTTTTACTAAACATTTCCTGAAAGAAGTGGGTCGTGTAACATCCGTAATATCCGACAATGGGCCGCAGTTGCGTTCGCGCACTTGGCGACGTACTCTTCAGAATCACAAAATTTCCCCCATTTTCATTTCTAGGTACCACGCATCTTCCAACCCAGCAGAAAGGGTAATGAAGGCGTTGGTGAAATTATTTAAGATCTTTTGTAATGCAAAACACAATGACTGGGATAAATACCTCCACATGTTTCAGGATGAAATAAATTCGTTATCAAATTCTGCCACACAATTGTCTCCACATCTGGTTTTAAAGAACCAACATCCACCTGACAAGATTACAGAACTCATACGTTTCCCACAGTCTCGCTGCCTAAGGCATCACGAGATTATTCAAATTGCGTTGCAGAATATTAAACGAGCTGCTGACCAACGGCTGCGCCAGTTGAAGTCAACAATGAGAAATGATTCTTTTCATGTAGGAGATAAAGTTCTGGTCCGCTCCTACAGGCAATCCAATAAAGCCCGCAATTTCACTCAGAAATTCTTTCTGTTACATAAGGTTCCATATCGTGTCGTCCATATAGCACATCCTAATGCAATTGAAGTACAAACCCTACCTACAAAGAAATCACGTGGTGTACATCACATCACAAACTGCAAACATTTTATTGGATAGACAATACTGCTATCTTTGGGAACTTTCTAAATCTTATTTCTTACATTTACTTCTGTAATCCCAGCTATATGCGTCCAGCTAGTTTGTTCACATTATTTCTCCCTGGCCCGAGTACTGTTACGAGCGCGTAGCGCGTCGCTGCAACCGTTGCCTGGGAACCACATTAGCGACAGGTGGTCGGCCACTTAGTTTTTCTTCTCGAGCCCCAGTCAACTACCTCAGGAGGGTAGAACTTTTTTCTTTCTCACGTCCATCGGCCTGCGTCGTGCGCTTTTCTTTTACAGAGTGCGAGCATTCGGACGTATACAAACTTCAAATAACACCACCTCTGTTTGGTTCTGGCAATATGATAAAGACAAGAGTTCGGAGACATCTTTTTCTGGAGACACCTTTATTAATGTTACCTGTTTTCTTCCCTGAGATTTACAGATTTCTCACGTATTGTAATAAACTGAGATTTTTTCTGTACATTACTAATAAACTACGTTATTGTTTTCTGTGGGACTCATTTCATGCTGGCGTTCGACGTTGACGTTACAGTGGAGTATTTGGGTCATCATTCATCAATTTGATGTTGATACTTACTGCGTGATAAACTACGTGATAATTTTGCTCTTATTTTTTTTTTTTTTTTTGTCGCTCACCACTGTTCTTTGCGATGATTACATGGAATTATTACATAATGACACTGTTTGTATGAAGATTTTGTCGTAACGAAGGCTACTTTGTATGTTGATGTTGAGCTAGTGGTAACAATCTTCCTGAAGTTTACGTAGGGTCTTTGTGCTTAAGGTTGTATTACGTGTATTGAATATGAGTATTGACTATGAGGATATGAAGATGAGACTAATGTTTTCGATGAATTTTATGTATTTGAAGAAAATGAGGGTTTATAAGAGTTTTTAAGATGACATTGGAAGTTTATGTAGAGAATGAGGTATTGTTAGATTGAAGTTGCATTTTTTGAGACTTTGGGATCATGGACGCTACAAGTGATGATTAGCAAATACTGTGTGCTGAAGTTACGACGACAGAAATATGAAGTGTGAGCGATGTGGTTTTGCATTTACTAGGAATGTCAAAAATGGTTATATGACGAGTTTCAGGTTCCACTTTCATACTATTTAACAGTTAATTTCTTTTCACAGCTTTTATGAACAAGTATCAACGATTTTATGACGTACCAAGTTTACCAGAATTTACCTCTGTCAGAATATTTTCATTTTACGTTGACACAATGCAGCAAGTGGTAGATGTTGTGCCGCATACTGATTGGCCGGCCGAAGTGGCCGTGCGGTTAAAGGCGCTGCAGTCTGGAACCGCAAGACCGCTACGGTCGCACGTTCGAATCCTGCCTCGGGCATGGATGTTTGTGATGTCCTTAGGTTAGTTAGGTTTAACTAGTTCTAAGTTCTAGGGGACTAATGACCTCAGCAGTTGAGTCCCATAGTGCTCAGAGCCATTTGAACCATACTGATTGGATACTGGGCGAAGAATAAGGAAAACCGTGTTCGGGACCGCGGATGAGGGCGATATTAGGGACATGAATGAAAGCACAGAACAAGAAGGAAACAGCACAACGCAGTAAGGCGGTGTTAGAGTAGTAGACCACGCAGGTCTTATGCTTTGAGCAAGGGGCGTTGAATGACACGCACTGTAACGAGAAACGACAAAAGAAATAGTGGAGTATACCAAGGCGTGGCTTAAGTTCCAGGAAGAATCTGGCAGCATATTACTTTCTCCCTCATACGTCTTGTGAAATGAACACGACGAGAAAGTTGGAGAAGTTAGAACATAAACTGAGCTTTATCGGCAGTCATTAAACACCGCAGAGCTCCCAGAACCAGATTCACAGTGTCAGCTAGAAAGGCAAGGGAACTGAGACGAAACTGGTTGTTCCGTCCCTTTACGTTATCTCAAGGTATCCAAAATTTCTTTGTTAGTAATGACAGATTGGGAAAGACGCTGATTTGGGTTCGGATGGCTGTAAGTAAGGACAGAACCTGTGCTGGTCTCCGTCAAGCACTTTCCTTATTTAACAACAGGTTGAATTACATCTTAGTTTAGGGCACTAATCCGTTCTTTTTCAGCACAACCACAGTTAAGCTTACATTAGGACCACCTTTTAAAATTGTTTTCCAAATATATTGGGTAGTTTGTATTCATGATTCTAATGTGAGCATCTGGAGCTTTGTAAATCATTTTTAAGTTGTTAATCCTGTGGTACCTTCAGCATCCACAATAGTTTCTCAGCTAAGTTACAGAATATTTAATAATTTCGTTGTATTCTATTCCAGAACTTGTTAGACTCTTATTGGTAGCATGGGCTTCTCCATTTGTACAGCCTTCAACCATGTGGTTGTAACAGTGTGATAGGGACTAATTATTTCCTTAAGGTACTTGGAATTGAGCATGTGAATAGTTTGAAATATTTAAAGAACATTGCATGTGAAGTTAGTTGATTTATTTTTTTCTTTGTTAGTCTTCCTCTCCATGTTGCCACGTGTCCAGTGCTGTTCGGAGAACCAGTCACCGGCATCCTAAATTAAATTAAATTTTGCTTGTGAAATTATAATCTAAAATGCAAGGACGATCGCAGATAGTAAATGGAAATGAGCGTTTGGCATCATTGGCCGGGAGGCCCCTTGCGGGGCCGCCTTGGTGCAGGTCTTATTACATTCGACGCCACATTGGGCGACCTGCGCGCCGGATGGGGATGAAATGATGAAGACAAAACACCCAGTCCCTGAGCAGAGAAAATCCCCATCCCATACTGTCCGTCACTCTGACCACTTTTTTTTTTGTAGCAGCTACGTACCAAGTATTTAATTGAAAAAAAAAACGGTTAGAACAATTTTATCGCGAGTGGGTAACAGATTTGCAAGGCATGACAAGGAAATGCAAATTCAAAGCTTTCGGTGCTTTATATTCAGATGTCATGTTGCGTGGTGCGATCGTGTACAATGTCCATGATGTCAAACTCAGAAGACAAATATTGAAACAGTCCAATTCATCATTTCAGCAACTAGTGCAAATACTAGATCAGTCGGTTTCCGGTGCTCTGACTTCCTTGCTTGCGATCGCTCTATTCCACTCTGGCGGTGTGCGCTAGCCATGCCGAGTAAACACCGTTCCGCGCCACATACCGAGCGAGGTGGCGCAGTGGTTAGCACACTGGACTCGGATTCGGGAGGACGACGGTTCAATCCCGTCGCCGGCCATCCTGATTTAGGTTTTCCGTGATTTCCCTACATCGCTTCAGGCAAATGCCGGGATGGTTCCTTTGAAAGGGCACGGCCGATTTCCTTCACTCACCCGAGATTGCGCTCCGTCTCTAATGACCTCGTTGTCGACGGGACGTTACACTAATTTCCTCCTCCTCCGCGCCACATAAGCAGTTCGCTAAACAGGCGGCTGCACAAGGACTTTGAG
Source organism: Schistocerca piceifrons (assembly GCF_021461385.2). NCBI lineage: Eukaryota > Metazoa > Arthropoda > Insecta > Orthoptera > Acrididae > Schistocerca > Schistocerca piceifrons. The sequence continues at coordinate 672,583,535 of NC_060139.1, forward strand.
AACAATACTGGGCGGTAAAAATGTAAATGATGTGTGACTAGGGCCTCCCGTCGGGTAGACCGTTCGCCGGGTGCAAGTCTTTCAATTTGACGCCACTTCGGCGACTTCCGCTTCGATGTGGATGAAATGATGATGATGATGATGATTAGGACAACACAACACAGAGTCCTTGAGCGGAGAAAATCTCCGACCCAGCCGGGAATCGAACCCGGGCCTTTGGCATTGACATTCTGTCGCGCTGACTACTTATTTTTCTATCAGGTCTTTTTATAAGACGATGACCTTTATAAAATAAATATTTCTGGGAAACGTAAATAAGTGGACTTTCTTTACGTAACAATGAAAAAAATATCCTGCTTCTCTCAGTACAAAACTATAACGGACCACGTTCCTTTTCTTAGGTGCGTACCTCGCTAATCCCGTTATACCTCGCGTTGGTGTCGGGTACGTCTTCACGTGTGGTGGTCGATCCTGTCCACTGTCCTGGTCCTTTCTTGTTCTGATACTTATAGGCACTAATTACATTCTCCTTCCCGGGACACACCAACTGTGTGGGGGATCAAGCAAGGCACTCCTTAAAAAATTAACGTAAAGTGTTCGATTTCTCGGATGTCTCATAGGCTGTGAGTGATGTTCTTGTAGTAAGGCCCAAAAGTCGAGTACATTCTTACTGCCGTCTCAGAAAAGATAAAGCACAGTCAAACCTCGAATCCAAGTCACTGCGTTTGTCTTGGGATAACAGGTCATATCCGGGAGAAGTAGTATCCGTGGTTCTATTGCTTGCGGCACCACCCAAAGGAGGAAGGCGATCATTTTTTGTACAAACACCATATGTCCACCGAAGGCCCGCATATCAAGCAATGTTCCTGTGTGTCTATAACATTGCACTGCGAACACACAGGCTCGTCTGCCATATGAATTGTACGCAACCTGGAACGAGTCACATATTTCCCATTTACCACCAGATACTACAGTGCGCGCGTTTCCGTATCGAGGTGTGCGTGGTGCACAGTACGCCATACCACTGACCACGTAACTGTTGGTTGGCGGCGCTCTATGGCATTATTCTTCCGTCGTCGAATCAAGATGTGATATATATCACGTGCCGTTGCCCTCCTGGTAATCGGTAGTTCCATATATACATAACTGTGTTCCACAAAAAAGGTTCGCATATGGTCAAGCGATGGTGAGATGTGACACAGCTACCAAAGTCGAACGCGAAGGTGGAGAGAGTTCGTCTCTCAAGGTGCCCGTCAGACTGGTCCGGTCCCCCCAGGGGGTCCACAACTCTTTTGTGGATACGTGCATAGTGAGCACGGGACCCCGAGCTAATGTGGCCCTCCTTCCTTTCCGGGCTGCATACCTTCCTTTTCCGCATCGTTCCCTCTCCCCCTGTTCGCCCCTCCTCTCCTCACCACTGACTCTTTCCTTCCCTTTCTCGCCCTCTGGGAGTATGGTTTGTGCCTACATCCAGAGACGGACGCTCGTAAATGTACCGCATTCTTTGCCTTCTCTGCTTGTATGTTTTCATCCTTCCTTTGTCCTTCTTTTTTCCTTACCTCTTCTCTTTACCCTTTTCTCCGCTGCGGCGTTTGAGACCTCCTTTTTCCTTTCCCTTTGTTTGTTTTTCTCTTTCTCTTTCTTCCTCCAGTTGCGTGTCTGAAGGCCAACCCACGCATTTTTGTGCGTAGCCAGTGACAGGGTAACGCGTAATTCCCCGCCCCAGGTAGACAGGTAGGACACGTACGTACCCCCTGGTAACGGCCAGGCCCAGGGAGGGGTGATTACCCGAGCTGATACCTTCCGAATGTGCCGATTGGTCCCTCCATCCGTTTGTCGGGAGGTGTGACCTGAGGTGTGAACAATCACCTAAGGCGGGAGTGCCCTCGGAGAGGGCCCCCACAAGGGAGGAGCGCGCCATTGGAGACGCCAGTAATCATGGGGGATTCTTCCGCAATGGTTTACTCACCTTCCACTGTGTCTGCTCACAAGCGTAAGTTCACTGAGTCTCAGCCACAGACAGTTCTTCCATCGTTTCCACAGTTCCTTGTTGTTTCTCGGTCTGACGAAGGTCACGACTTCTCCACGGTCAACCCTTTCATTATTCAGAAAGGTGTCGACGCAATTGCAGGTCCTGTAAAGTTTTGTTCCAGATTACAGAATGGCACCTTGTTGTTAGAAACAGTCAGTGCCCTCCAGGCACAAAAATTGCTGCGTACTTCTCTGCTCCACACCTTCCCTGTCCGGGTTGAAGCACACCGCACTTTAAATTCTTCGCGTGGAGTCGTTCATACACGCTCCCTCGATGGATTGTCTGACGACGAAATTCAGCACTACCTGTCTGACCAGGGCGTTACGGCTGTTCATAGAGTTATGAAAAGGGTTGACATGAACATCATTCCAACCCGCACTGTCTTTTTGACATTTGACGAAGTTCAACTCCCATCGAAAATCAAAGCAGGCTATGAGATAATTTCCGTTCGCCCTTACGTCCCAAACCCTACGCATTGCTATCGGTGTCAGCGGTTCAATTACACCAGCCAGCCCTGTTCCAATCAGGCCAAATGTGTTACGTGTGGCAAGGATGCCCACGAGGGTGCTTGTCCACCTCCATCCCCTCGCTGCTTCAACTGTATGGGTGACCATGCTGCTTCTTCTCGAGATTGCCCCGTTTTTAAGGACGAAAAGCTCATCCAGGAAATCGAAAATTATTCGCCAGTCGACAGCCCACCGTGCCTCAGACAGGAAAATACAGCACTGTCCTTGCTTCTCCTCGGCCAACAAAGGAGGCGGCCATGCAGACTTGCGACCTCACCTTTAGTGCCATGGTTGTCAGATCGGCCAGCGCAAAGATCGCCCATTCAACCTCACCACTTTCGCCTGCCCACTCTCTGGCTCACCCTTCGTTGGGTTCTTCTAAATCTCGAGCCCAAAAGTCAAACACCAAGGCTTCCAAAACAGAGCATAATCGTGAAGAGTTTTACATCCCGCAACTTCCCAACCATCGGTTCCTCCTTCATCTAAACATCATACTTCCAAGAAGGCTACAAAGAAACCCAGTTCCTCTCCTTCTCCGCCAAGGCGTGACCCATCTACAGCACCACCTGGCGGAAATCGCCCTCGGCCTTCTTCTGTGTCGCCGAGGCGCACTGCTGGCGGCCGATCAACCGGCCGATCGCTGGTGGCAGGAGCTGCTCCTGAACAACCTATGGATCAGGATCTTCTGCCTTCGGCTGAATGCCATTCCATGCTGTCGGTCGCAAGCTCGGAGCAGTCGTTGAGTTGACAGTAACCTTGGGCACATTCCTCCATTTTCTGTTCACCCTACGTCCATTATCCACTGGAATATCCGCGGTATTCGCGCCAATCGGGATGAATTGTCGATCCCTGTACGATCCTACTCGCCAATCATCTTCTGTCTTCAGGAAACAAAGCTGTGTCCCCATGACCGCTTTGTTCTCCCTCATTTTCAGTCTGTTCAATATGATCTCCCCTCTGTTGAAGGCACTCCAGCACATGGTGGACTCATGATTCTTCTCCGTGATACTCTCCATTATCACCCAATCCATATAAACACTTCCTTCCAAGCTGTCGCCGTCCGTCTTTCCCTTTCCGGATACACTTTCTCTCTTTGTACTGTATACATTCCATCGTCCACACCAATGGCACGAGCTGATCTCCTTCATCTTCTTGGTCAGCTTCCACACCCCCCCCCCCCCCTATTGGCTGTTTGGGGACTTCAATGCCCACCACCTGCTTTGGGGATTTCCACATCCTTGTCCACGTGGCTCACTATTGCTAGACGTCTTCCATCAACCGGATCTAGTTTGCCTCAACACTGGGGTCCCCACATTTTTGTCTGCCTCCACGACAAATTTATGTTATTTGGACCTTGCGGTCGGTACTGTTCCGCTAGCTCGGCGCTTCGAAATGGTTCGCCCTTGATGATACACACTCGAGTGACCACTTTCCATGTGTCCTTAGATTGCAGCCTCAACTGCCATATATGCGCCCACGACGCTGGAAGTTTGCCCAAGCCGATTGGACACTTTTTTCGTCTCTGGCGACATTCGATGACTGTCACTTTCCCAGCGTCGACGATGAGGTCACACATATTACCGACGTTATTCTTACAGCTGCGGAACGTTCAATACCACGCACCTCCGAATTGCCCCGGCGCCCCCCAGTTCCTTGGTGGAACGAGGCATGCCGTGATGCAATACGTGCTCTCCGCGTTTTCCGCCACCATCCTACTTTGGCCAACTGTATCCGATATAAGCAGTTCCGTGCGCGGTGCCGTCGTGTCATCCGCGATAGCAAGAAGGCAAGTTGGAAATTCTTTATTAGCTCATTTAACACCTTCGCTCCCTCCTCGGAAGTTTGGAGTCGGCTTCGACGGTTCTCAGGCGCGCCTAGTATCTCCCCGATCTCTGGGCTCACTGTCGCGCATGATACATTAGTGGACCCCGTCGCAATTTCTAACTCGTTGGGTCAGCACTTTGCTGAGATTTCGAGCTCTTCAAATTACCCGCCAGCGTTTCTCCCGAAGAAACGTGCAGCGGAAGTGCGACCTCTTGCTTTCTCCTCTCAAAATCGCGAAAGCTACAATGCTGTTTTCTCCATGCGGGAACTCAAACATGCACTCTCTTCTTCTTGGTCCTCCGCCCCAGGACCGGATGGTATCCACGTCCAAATGTTGCTGCATTTATCAACCCATAGTCTGCGTTACCTCCTTCGCCTTTATAATCGTATTTGGACCGACAGTACTTTTCCCAGATGATGGCGGGAAGCTATCGTCGTTCCTGTTCCGAAACCTGGAAAGGACAACATCTCCCCTCTAGCTATCGCCCCATTTCTCTCACGAGTAGTGTCTGTAAGGTTTTGGAGCGTATGGTGACTCACTGTTTAGCGTGGTGGCTGGAATCCCGCAGACTTTCAACACCTGCCCAATGCGGATTCCGAAAGCATCGTTCTGCAGTTGACCATCTTGTTGCTCTCGCCACTTATATCATGAACAATTTTCTCCGGAAACGCCAAACAGTAGCAATATTTTTTGATCTGGAGAGAGCATACGATACCTGTTGGAGGACAGGCATCCTCTGCACACTGTTCTCTTGGGACTTTCGAGGTCGACTGCCCCTTTTTCTTCGCGAATTTACGGCAGAGCGCACATTTAGGGTGCGGGTGAACGCTACTCTCTCCCGTACTTTCTCCCAAGAAAAAGGGGTACCCCAGGGCTCCGTGCTGAGTGTTGTCCTGTTTGCCATTGCCATAAATCCAATTACGGATTGTCTCCTTCCTGATGTCTCGGGCTCCCTCTTTGTGGACGATTTTGCGATCTACTACAGCTCTCAACGGACCAGCCTTCTTGAATGACGTCTTCAGGGATGTCTCGATCGCCTCCACTCTTGGAACATCGAAACCGGCTTACGTTTTTCTCCCAGTAACACCGTTTGTGTTAATTTTTGGCGACCTAAGGAGTTTCTTCCGCCCTCCTTACATCTAGGTCCTGTCAACCTTCCGTTTTCAGACGTCGCTAAATTCTTGGGTCTTATGTTTGACAGAAAACTGTGCTGGTCTTCCCACGTTTCCCATCTTTCGGCTCGCTGTCTGCGATCCCTCAACACCCTCCGTGTCCTGAATGGTACCTCCTGGGGAGCGGACCGAGTCGTCCTTCTCCGCCTCCATCGCGCCTTAGTGCGCTCGAAATTGAACTATGGAAGCATAGTCTACTCCTCTGCTCGGCCGTCTATTCTTCGGCGTCTCGACTCTATCCACCACCGTGGATTACGTTTAGTGTCTGGAGCTTTTTACACCAGCCCATAGGAAAGTCTTTATGCTGAGACTGCTGAACCTCCGCTGTCCAATCGACGAGCAGTCCTTCTGAGTCGTTATGCTAGCCATCTGTCTTCCATGCCTGCTAATCCAGCCCATGACATTTTTTTCGACGCCTCCTTTGATGATGTAGGGTATGCAGGCCGCCCCTCCTCCCTACTACCACCGGGAGTCCGCTTCCGTCAACTGCTCCATTCTCTTTCCTTCCGCTTTCCTAAAACCTTCTTGACAACTTGGGGTACAGCACCGCCTTGGCTCCATCCCCGGATCTGCCTGCTCCGTGACCTTTGTCGATTTCCCAAGGATGGTACCCCTTCACTTGTTTATCGTCGGGCATTTGCTGCTCTATGTGCACAAATGACGGACGCCACATTTATTTACACCGACGGCTCGAAAACATCGTTAGGTGTAGGGAGTGCCTATATTGTTGGCGACACCCCAAATCACTTTCGGCTTCCCGACCAGTGTTCGGTTTATACTGCGGAGCTTTACGCTGTTCACCAGGCTGTCCACTACATCCGCCGCCATCAGCGGATACAGTACGTTATCTGCTCAGATTCTCTCAGCTCTCTCCTCAGTCTCCAAGATCTTTATCCTGTGCACCCTCTGGTCCACCGGATTCAGGACTGTCTGCGCTTGCTCCACCTGGGGGGCGTCTCGGTGGCGTTCCTCTGGCTCCCGGGACACGTTGGTATCTGTGGAAATGAGGCGGCCGATATTGCAGCCAAGGCTGCAGTCTCTCTTCTTCGGCCAGCTATTCAATCGATTCCCTTCGCCGATCTACGGAGCGTTTTATGTCGTCGTGTTGTTCATTTATGGCACACGCATTGGTCGACACTTACCCATAATAAATTGCGGGACGTGAAAGCTCTTCCTTGTGCTTGGACCTCTTCCTCCCGAACGCGTCGTCGGGAGGAGGTAATTTTAGCTAGACTCCGGATAGGGCACTGTCTTTTTAGCCATCGACATCTTTTAAGCGGCGATCCTCCCCCACTCTGTCCCCACCGCTCTCAGCTGTGGACGGTAAGACACCTTTTAATTGAGTGCCCCTATTTTAATCCGTTTTGCTCCCGTCTACAGCTATCGCCTGATATATCGTCGATTTTAGCAGATGACACGTGCTCAGCCGACCGCGTTCTCAAATTTATTAGTGCCAGTGAAATGACGTCAGTCATTTGAAGCTTTTTTTGGGGACAACAAACCCCTTTCTGTAGTGGATTTTTACGCCTTCCTTCTGCTTTTAGTTTCTCCAATTTTATGACTTTCGTTCCCATTGCTGCTGGGTTTCAATTTCGGTTTTTTACTGTTTCCTAAGTCACGGACCGGGCGCTAATGACCACAGCAGTTTTGCGCCGTAAAACCAAAACAAAAAAAGTCTGGTCCGGTGTCGTCCACATTTTATCATCGTGCTTACATAAATAGCCACTGCTCGGTCGCGTACGTGGACTAGTCAAAGACCTCCACGACTACGATGAAGGGTGAGAGTTTCGTATCCGACCTTAAAAAGCGGAACTGTGCTCACAAAATATCCTAATGTCGCCAGGATTCGGAGCGCCAACACCACCGGCGTAGGAAGGACTTGTGCCAGGTAGTGGAAGCGAGAAGCTAGATAAGTGTTGGAAAAGGTGACCCGTTGTATCATATCCAGTGCCCTTAACCTGTGACTTCGGACACTCTCACGAATTGTTTGCAGAAGATGTCTGCAGCTCAGTGCCGCCGTGCGTCGAACGTCTGTGGCGAAGATAATTTCTAGGCATTTCATCTTGTTGATCGGCTGTAATGGTGCTACACTTCCTGTAGGGAGCCCTTTCCCGATGTTCATCGCTCCCGACTTTGCCATGTTCAGGCTACTTCCCGTAGCCATACAATACAAATTAATCCAATGCAGGGCCGCTCTTGCCTCGTCGCCTGACCGTGCTAAAACTCTAGGTCATCGGCGTATGTTGTGCATATAAACTTTTTGTGGCTTATGGTCATTCCTTGGAGGCGATTCCGGAGCCCGCTGAGCAGAGGCTCGACAGCGATGGCATACAATATCGTCGACAGCGGTCACCCTTGTCTGACCGATCGTGAGATTGCGATGGGCCCCACAAAGCGTCCATTGATGAGCATTCGGGATGCAGCTCCGTGGAGTAGTCTATAAACGACTGTGACAAAACTTTCCGGAAACTTCATTTGCGCCATCACTTCCGTGAGATAAGCATGGCTGAGCCTGTCAAAGGCGCGACCTGTTGATGCCAGTGCGATAACATCGCGGTAGTCGCTGAGTGCCGTTTGCATATTGCCATCCCCTCCTAGCTGGGTGTGGTCGAGTGATATCATTTGGCGTATTACGCGTTTAAAGCGTGCTGCAAGTATCCTGGTGTAGATCTTGCAATTAAGAAGGGTCAGTGGCCGGTAGGTCTGTATCCCTGTGCTGCCGGATGGTTTGTGGAAGGGGATGATCATTCCTTCCACGAAGCAGGGTGGAAGCGCACATTGGGAGACATCAATTCGCAGTACATGGCAGTCCATCGTGGAGTCATGAGATCTTTAAATGTACGATAAAACTCTATCGGAAACCAGTCGGGCCCCGGCGATTTGTGCGACTCTCCGTTATCAAGCGCTTCCATTACGTCGTCAACTGTGACTTCCCCTATTAACTCCCGGTTGGCCGTCTCGTCGAGACACGCGGAGAGCATTCGTCGGACCTCATGAAAGGCTGCCTGATCGTGTTCCGCTTCTTCATAGAGATGACCGTAGTGTTCCACAAAAGCGTTGGCAATGTCTTTTTGCGTTGTCATACGGCGACCATCTGGCAGTACTGCCGTCTATATTAAGATTCTGCGGCTACGTTGTTTTTCTCTGGTAACGTGATACATCGACGGTGATTCTCCACGGACTCGTTCAAAGGCCCTTGCACGCATTCCTCCAGACGATGGTGCGTTATGGAAATTATTTGGGCGTGCGCTCGTTTTATACCGGCACTACGATCCTGTGAAGGCGCTTGTACAGAAAGTTCGCAGAACATCGTGAAGTAAAATTCTGTCGTGTGTCGCCTCCACATCATCTGCTCTCTTCCGTATGCAATTAGCGCTTGGCGCAATGCAAGCTTAACAAATTCCAGCCACCACTGCAACGTCGTCGGATATGTCGGGAGGCGTCGTTCACACACGTGCCAAGTGTCTTCGACTAAGCGTCTGCACTCAGGTTCCTTGAGGTGTGCTGTATTCAGTTTCCTAACACTGCGACCCCTCCACACTCGTTGACGACTCAGGGAGACAGTGCATATATACGCTATGTGATCTGAAAAGGCGACAGGCCACAATTCCGCATCGAGGATCGCAGGTTCGAGACGACGTGTTACGTAAATGCGATCGAGACGACTTGCAGAGTGACTCGTGACATAGGTGTATCCGCGTCTGTCGCCATGTATCGTCTCCCATGTATCAATGAGATTCATGTCGTGTATCAGTTGCCGGAACTCCGGGCATGAGTTATAACGTGGATGTTGATCTTTTAGTGCGAGCACGCAGCGTAAGACGCCTCCAAATAAGACATGTTCATACCGGCCTAAGAATAGTGGTGCAATCTCCTCTGCGTAAAATCTGGATCGATGGCGCCGTCTGTCGGACCCCGACGGTGTGTAAATGTTTAACGACCCGTACTACCAGCACTGTGAGCGCCGGTCCTCGCGCCGACGGCAGGTACACCACGTCCTCGGCTGCTATGCCGCCGCGTAGAAGTATCGCTGTTCCGCTGCCGCCGACGGTAGTAGGTGTAATGCATGTATCGTGGGGGGGGGGGAGGAAATCTCTCAACACTTACTTCCTGCAGAAGAACGATGCAACATGTCTCGTAATAGCAGCACTTTGATCGGCGTTCTGATCGTATTAATATTAATAGGCTGTTCGATATGCCTGCCGCTGTTACTCAGTGCGTGAAGTGCACATGGACGCTTATGTTAATTTGTGTGCTGCTGCTCGGCGACATGCTGTCTGTGCGGCAGTCTGCATCTTCTTCGTGGTTAACATCCGGTGGACGCAGCACTCGCCAGTGCGGCTGCGTCGTCGGTCTGTGGTTCAGTATCGGATTCGTCGGCCCAGTTCCTGTGCTAGAGGTCCTGCTCCCGTCGTGTTTCTCCGGCCTGACGGACCGAAGGCGGTGGCGTTTCTGCGGTGGGTGGAGGGACTCCTTCCGTCGGCTTTCCGTCCGGTGTGTCTGTATTCAACCCCTGTCTCGTATGATTCGCGTCGTACTGCTGTGTGGGAGGTAGAACTTCCCATTGCGCATCCGGATGCACTGTGTCGACGTTACACGCAAGTCCGTCTGACCTGGACTGTAGTAAGCAGGTATGCGACGGCACTAGCCGTCGTTTCTTGTGGGGCTTCAGCGATGGTTGTTTGAGCGTGTGCGCCTCTGTATCCGAGTGCGGAAGTGACTCCTGGTGCTCAAGGACGAAAGCAGCTGTCGGCACAACCGTAGGATCAATTTCCATACCTCCTACCGATCCATTCCGGTCGGTTGAGGGCGTCATCGGCACCGGAGTGGCAGAAGTGTGCGTCGTTTTGTCACAGGTGGCGGTCTCTGCTGCAGTCGGTTGCCGTAAACTGTCAGGATGTTTGAGTTGGTCATTCTTCGGGATGGGATCTGTTCGAAACGCGTCCGGATACGTCAGTGTCAGCGGCTTCAACGTGGACGGGGGCACGGGTTCGCCATTTGAAACTTGCACAATCCTCCGCTGCATACATTCGGAACGGACGTGGCCCTCTTTCCCGCAGCCTGAGCTTGTTTTTGGTTGTCCATCGTAGATGACTATAGCTCTACATCCGCCGATGAACAAGTATGAGGGTACATGTTGTGTCAGTTCTATTATGATTTAACGCATCCCATTGAGAACGGGGTAAGTCGTGAAGATGGACTATTTTTCCCAAACGTGGCTAAGCACTCTTCTATATGGGCGTAAGGCGTCAATGACCAAGTCAGATGTAACCTTGAAGGGAAGTCGCAATCTGTTCCACCGCGCGATCATGGTGCGGGGCGCGGACAGCGGAGGGAGCGCTCCGCGGGCGGAGGGTATTTAAATCGGCCGCCGCCGCGACCGAACTGGCCCAGTTCCCTCTGAGCAGCCATAGCGTACGGATCTCCATGCCGGCACATTCACAGGAGCTCAGTCCGTCAGTTCACCTGATGATGGCGATGTGTATGATCGCCGAAATATTGTGCCCGTTGGACACTGTAGACCGGCAGTACACCCGTGGATATTTTGATTACTAAACGGTTATCTATATTGGTTCGTTGCCCACTTGTTGTTCTGAAACACTGTTTCCAGTCGTACTCTGATCAAGAAATCTGTGATCTGGTGCTGTGGTAGCAGCTTGGCTCCTCCTGCAAGATCTCCATTCTACCACTGCGTTGCATTATTGCAGTGCCTGGCCTAGCCCTCCTCGTGTTGCATAAACAGCCCAGTTGCTGCAACCTACTTACTGCCTCGAACTTCTGCAACTGGACAGCTGGTTTCTGCGGTAGCGCCCAAAAATAATCTAGGCGCTCCAGTAGTTGACATACACTCCTGGAAATTGAAATAAGAACACCGTGAATTCATTGTCCCAGGAAGGGGAAACTTTATTGACACATTCCTGGGGTCAGATACATCACATGATCACACTGACAGAACCACAGGCACATAGACACAGGCAACAGAGCATGCACAATGTCGGCACTAGTACAGTGTATATCCACCTTTCGCAGCAATGCAGGCTGCTATTCTCCCATGGAGACGATCGTAGAGATGCTGGATGTAGTCCTGTGGAACGGCTTGCCATGCCATTTCCACCTGGCGCCTCAGTTTGACCAGCGTTCGTGCTGGACGTGCAGACCGCGTGAGACGACCTTTCATCCAGTCCCAAACATGCTCAATGGGGGACAGATCCGGAGATCTTGCTGGCCAGGGTAGTTGACTTACACCTTCTAGAGCACGTTGGGTGGCACGGGATACATGCGGACGTGCATTGTTCTGTTGGAACAGCAAGTTCCCTTGCCGGTCTAGGAATGGTAGAACGATGGGTTCGATGACGGTTTGGATGTACCGTGCACTATTCAGTGTCCCCTCGACGATCACCAGTGGTGTACGGCCAGTGTAGGAGATCGCTCCCCACACCATGATGCCGGGTGTTGGCCCTGTGTGCCTCGGTCGTATGCAGTGCTGATTGTGGCGCTCACCTGCACGGCTCCAAACACGCATACGACCATCATTGGCACCAAGGCAGAAGCGACTCTCATCGCTGAAGACGACACGTCTCCATTCGTCCCTCCATTCACGCCTTTCGCGACACCACTGGAGGCGGGCTGCACGATGTTGGGGCGTGAGCAGAAGACGGCCTAACGGTGTGCGGGACCGTAGCCCAGCTTCATGGAACGGTTGCGAATGGTCCTCGCCGATACCCCAGGAGCAACAGTGTCCCTAATTTGCTGGGAAGTGGCGGTGCGGTCCCCTACGGCACTGCGTAGGATCCTACGGTCTTGGCGTGCATCCGTGCGTCGCTGCGGTCCGGTCCCAGGTCGACGGGCACGTGCACCTTCCGCCAACCACTGGCGACAACATCGATGTACTGTGGAGACCTCACGCCCCACGTGTTGAGCAATTCGGCGGTACGTCCACCCGGCCTCCCGCATGCCCACTATACGCCCTCGCTCAAAGTCCGTCAACTGCACATACGGTTCACGTCCACGCTGTCGCGGCATGCTACCAGTGTTAAAGACTGCGATGGAGCTCCGTATGCCACGGCAAACTGGCTGACACTGACGGCGGTGGTGCACAAATGCTGCGCAGCTAGCGCCATTCGACGGCCAACACCGCGGTTCCTGGTGTGTCCGCTGTGCCGTGCGTGTGATCATTGCTTGTACAGCCCTCTCGCAGTGTCCGGAGCAAGTATGGTGGGTCTGACACACCGGTGTCAATGTGTTCTTTTTTCCATTTCCAGGAGTGTAGATCGATACGAATAATATCCTTTCCCTTGTTTCTCTCGTATGGTGCTGATGTTGATTCACGTCATCTCTTTAGTGATTTTTCCCTATACAAATGCTTATTCAGAACATATGTTCGAAAGTAGCCCCTATGTAATCCTGCACGTAAATGTATGATGCTGTTATAACTCTGTGTAGTATTAATGTAACTTTTGTGTACTTATGTTAATGAAGTACTGTCTCCTACGAAAAAAGGTAACAAGTTTGTTTTTTACTGAAGAAGGAGGCTGTGGGAATGAGAAATGATTATGTAGACTTGGAAATATGTTAATGGAGGAACAATTTATATCTTGAGGAAAGACGAAGTAATTTGAGACGAGGTGGAAGCAAACGCTATTTTCCACTATTGTGATCCAGCAGCGTCGCGGTGGTGAGAGAACACGATCGTGCAGGTTCCATTTCCAGCAACTGCTACTATCTCTGGTAGGCGATTTGCAGAAATACATTTTTGGAACCTTCATTTCTAAAACAACAACGTAATATGCCATAATTTTCATTAAGTCAGTGCTGTTAGTGCTTTAATAACATACTAAAACAATTTTGAACATTTAAATATTACATTGTCAGTACAGAATTATGCAGCCAGCCAGTTGCGGTTGACTGGTAGATACGTAGCTTTCAACACCTACTAGGGATGCCTTCATCAGAATGAAATTACGATAAATCGTAAAATTATATTGCCAAAAAGCGTAGGTCAGAATTTAGAGCAGTTATGCTCAAATCAAAAGTGCATAGCTGCTCTAAATTCTGACGATTGCTTTTTGGCAATGTAATCATAATTTCATTCTCATGAAGACACCTCCGGTGGGTGTCCAAACCTAGGTCAATGTACATACCATTTATGTGAAACCGGTTGACTGTACAATCCTATGTTGAAACTAGTTTACGGTTGCTGAGTAACAGCCATGTTTACAACTATTAAAATATTAGAGGATAGAAGTTTAGCTCATTGGGATTACGGAAATCATAGGCAATCCTGTCGGAGGAACATCCACAGCTCAGCATTACACCAGAGGTTGAAAATACCGTTACAGCTGCAAGGTTCTTTTATTTAGAACACGAACGATTACGGGCTCATACACCAATCTTCATGAGGTATCAGTTCGTGCTGTGACCACGATCGCCGCGGTTGACTAGTATAGGACGCGCTGTATTACCTGCGACCGCAGAGCACGGAGTATCCGTGCTCTGCACTCGCTAGTAATACACCGCGTGCTGTATTCGTCCACCGCGGCGCACGGGGTCACAGCACGAACTAATAATAACCTCTGGGAAACTATAGCAATAAATCCAGGGTGTCAGTACTGAGGCTGCCACACAGTTATTTCCCTCACAGCTATTAAATTTTCTTTTATGACCGTGTACCACTACACTACAGAGAGCCTACAAGTCAAGTATAACCCATGCTACTCAATAAACGCAGCAGACATGTGCGGCCCGATAGACATGCGTCAGCAGAGCAACCCACTCTCACGCATAGTACTACCTAACGTTACTGCGTTCTCTGCACATGCTGGAGCCCTCCAAATCATGCCAACTGTCGAGACCAGAAACAGAGCAAAGCACTGTCAAATTCACACGACACCAAATCCTCTCTCTCACAAACGTACAGCATTCAATAAATTGATACAACACGAACATTTGCGGTCACATACAGACTATACGATCTTCCTTCCATGCGGTAAATGCCTTGTCATTAAATTCAGGCATGTTGCCGGATGCACAGAAATCTGGTATAAATAACTGCCCGCTGTTTGCGATGTCTTTTGTGACGAGGTCTACGCATGTACAGGATGCCGCAAATGAAAATGTCCCAGAGAACAGAGTTCCAGGGTAGAAAAAAAGACAGCAGTGGAAGGGAAATACAGCACTAAGCTGACTATAGCAGATGTTGAAAGTGACCTTTGTTCCCTGGCTAGTAAGTTGCTGAAAGCAGATCGAAGCTGGCCTGCAGGAATTGCTGCAGTTACATCCGAAATGTTCTGCTGCAGTTTTTTAAAACTATGGGGGTTGTTGCGATACACCTTAGGCTTGAGGGCTCCCCACACAAAGCAATCGCAGACTGACAGATCAGGTGACCTGGGTGGCCAGATGGGGCCGCGACCACACTAGCCTATGCTAACAATTTTGTCAGGTGTGAAGATGGTGTAAATGTTCTCCATGGATCAGCCGGGTGTACACAAAGTTCCTCCATCCTGTTGGCGGAAACTGTAGGTCTTTTCCACTTCCGTTAATACTGCCACAAATGGTTTCAAAATGCTTCACAAATAAAAGAAGCGAAACACATATGGCAAAAAAGCAAACTGCCTTGCATTTCCAGAATGAGATTTTCACTCTGAAGCGGAGTGTGCGCTGATACGAAACTTCCTGGCAGATTAAAACTGTGTGCTGGACCGAGACTCGAACTCGGGACCTTTGCCTTGCCCGGCCAAGTGCTGTACCAGCTGAGCTACCCAAGCACGACTCACGCCCCGTCCTCACAACTTTACTTCTGCCAGTACCTCGTCTCCTACCTTCCACACTTTACAGAAGCTCTCCTGCGAACCTTGCAGAACTAGCACTCCTGAAAGAAAGGACATTGCGGAGACATTGCTTAGCCACAGCCTGGGCGATGTTTCCAGAATGAGACTTTCACTGCCGGCCGCGGTGGTCTCGCGGTTCTAGGCGCTCAGTCCGGAACCGCGCGACTGCTACGGTCGCAGGTTCGAATCCTGCCTCGGGCATGGATGTGTGTGTGATGTCCTTAGGTTAGTTAGGTTTAAGTAGTTCTAAGTTCTAGCGGACTGATGACCTCAGATGTTAAGTCCCATAGTGCTCAGAGCCATTTGAACCATTTTAACTTTCACTCTGCAGCGGAGTGTGCGCTGGTATGAAATTTCCTGGCAGATTAAAACTGTGTGCCGGACCGAGACTCGAACTCGGGACCTTTGCCTTTCGCGGGCAAGTGCTCTACCAGCTGAGAGTCTTGCATTTACTTGCATAGACAGAACACGCCTCTCCATACCACACCCCCCCTCCCCCCAAATCTCCTTCGGATTCTCCGCTGTCCATTCGGCTACTCATGTGGAATAAGACATAGAGAACAGATCAATGTCCAAGCCATTCATTATTATCTCAGTGAAGAGTCACTCACAAAACTGGAGGTACGGAGGAGTATCTGCTGGTTTTAATGCACGAAAAACAGATTCTGGGTGCGTTTTGTAATGTTTCTTAACTTGTTCGAAACAGATCCCCTTTAGTCCATTTTCGGACTAAGCGTTGCTTGACACTCTTTGCTGGCACTTTGACACCATTAAACTTCTCAGCAAACAACTGACCACACAGTTTTCCACGACTTTGTTCTCACGTAACTTTCCACAACGAACACCCGCTGTTCCACTGAGAGTACCATCGTCCCCTTTGCACTGATCCACTCACACCGACGCAGCCCGCACTTCGCTCTAAGCCGGTGTGGATCACGTGGCCCGCGTAGATGCGGTGTGCTCGTCATGGGGTGTGGTTAAATACATACATTCACGTCCAGTCGTATGCTCTCGTCGTGTCACTTTTATTTGCTCTACCCTGTATTTTGATGAAAGCTTTGTTGTGTTGGCATCTAGAGAAATATCACTTAAGCTCGAGCCCGCTATATCTTTATCATTTTCTCTAACACGTTAATAAAGTTTACTTTGTAGTATCTCCTATTCCTATGACACTGAAAGCCGATATTAAATTTAATGAACTTATATAATTTCTATTCCAAAAAGTTTGCGAAGAGGACATTTTTTTGTGAGTGCCTCTGTTCCTCTGGTAAATACTGACTTGCTGTGATGGAGAGACAACAACTGCTCCACTTGGAGATCAGTACAATACAAGGCTTTACCCTTGCATGAAAGACTGTTTTAGCTTTGCCAGGAAACGCTTTAATCGCAACAAGCCACTGCTTTTAAGTGATTGTCTGGAAACTTTTGTTAATGTTTGGCTTTTCGCATTATGGTAGCAGGTGAATGTTGTACGAGGTGAGTACCTTAGGAAAAGTAATTTAGAAGCGCAGGTTCGTCCGACGAACTGGAAGGTAATGAGGCATTCCTGTTAAATAACATATACAGTTCTCCATCACGATGTTTTTTTTTTCAGTAGGAAAACAAAAAATGGTTCAAGTGACTCTGAACACTATGGGACTTAACATCTGAGGTCATCAGTCCCCTAGAACTTAGAACTACTTAAACCTAACTAACCTAAGGACATCACACACATCCATGCCCGAGGCAGGATTCGAACCTGCGAGCGTAGTAGTCGCGCAGTTCCGGACTGAAGCGCCTAGAACCACTCGGCCACCGTGGCCCGCGGAAAACAAAAACTGGTTTCAAGTTATGGTACGTGCCAGACGTGAATGAACGTGCAAGAAAGTTTTCTTTCTTAGGGACCGCTGTTACAACTGACCGATGGCGGTGGTGCAGTGGGATAGCGGGCACGAATTCGAGAGGAGAGCGCCAAGCTGTGGCGAGTTTGGGCACCAGGGCCGAAAACTGGAAATCCTGGTGCCGCCGCAATTCCCTGCAAACCCACTTGTTCGCCCGACATCCAATTCACATAGTCTGAACACTTTGTTCTCAGTCGAGGGTGAGTGGTGGACTGTGGCGAGTTGGCATATCTCTGGCCGGAACGCGATATCGAGCACTGGCCGCACGGCTGCCCCCTTATATCGTATCAGTAGGTACGAGGCGCCATGTTTTTTTGTGAAGCACCCATTCACTTCCCACGGAACTTCACTGGTCCGTGCAACACAGTTTGGCTCACTCTGGGTTAGAGGCATCATTCTTTGAGACACTGATGAACTACCTGCCGAAATCGAATGTCGATCAATCGCATTATTCTCAGAGTACATTCGTCCTCGCAGACCTAGAATAGGAAAGGTTGAGTTGATATTAGTGCACATCAGCTGAATGGCGAAACAACGAAGCACAAAAATGTTTGCTAAAATCAGGGATACAGAAATATAAGTTACTTTGGAGTGAATTAAACAATAACGGCTGGGAAGCTAAGGCGAAATGTCTGCATGAAGAATTGGAAGAAATTGAAAATTAAATGTTTGTCAAAAGGACTGGCTCAGTATACAGAAGAGTCAAAATTACTATCGCTGAAATTAAAAGGAATGCTGGTAACACTAAGAGTGCAGTGAAATCTCCGCTGTTCAGAGGAGAGAGCAGATAGACGGAAAGAGTACATTGACGGACTCTCTGAAAGGAAAGACTTGTCTGAAGACGTGGTAGAAGAAGAAACAGGAGCCGACAGGGCAGAAAAAGGGGATCCAGTATTAAGATCAGGATTTAAGAGATGCCCGTAAAGTACCAAACTTCTCGGTCCGTCACCTGCACACGCATTTTACTGCCCATTGTTTCCACGGGAAGATATGGCAAAAGAGACTCCATTAAGATGCCAAGGAGGAGAGCATCTGTAAACTTTGCAACGAACCATGCACCAGATAACGGCTAATGAAGTGTGAAAGCAGAACTCAACCACGCTGAAACTGGTGAAATAGTTACTCAAATGTAACTACATGTACATATTGTGCTTAATGAAGTTATTATCAACAAAAAAATCAAGATGAAACGTCGTAACAGATCTTGCGAGAGACAGCTCACTCTGTTCGTCCATGGAATCCAGAGCCTGGTTGACAAGTGTTCACGTTGATACCGTGTTCCATGATTTCATTAATGCATTTTATACAGTTCTACAACGTCATTTAGTGAAAATATCCAGGTGTATTTGGTAACGGATTTGTAGCTGGATGCAGGCTTCCTTGCAGGTGGAAAACAACACATTGTTCTTAACGAATTAAATCGATGAATGTAAAGGAAATTTCTGGAGAAGCCCTAGTTCATGTTACAGTTCAGCTACTATTTGTTATTTATATTAATGATCTAACGGATAACGCTGTAGGCTCAGAGAGGCTATTCGTCAACGTTGCTGTTGTCTGTAGGCAGGCTGTAAAGCTGGAATAATGTAGCGGATGCAGAAAGACCTGTAGAGGTTCGCCGATAGGTGGAGAGACTGAAAGTTGACCCTAAACGTTAATAAATGTAACGAAATATACACAAATAGGCGAGCGAGGTAAACTACAGTTCGATTACACTATTAGTATCAGTTCACGGGAAACTACCGCAAAATACCTAGGAGTTACCATCCGGAGCGACGTAACGTGGAGTGACCACAAAAACGAGTAGTAGGAAAAGCAGATTCCAAATTGAGATTCATTGGGGGAAAGTTAAGGAAATGTAATTCATCTACGAAAGAGGGGCTTAGAAAACACTCATTTGACCATTTCTTGGCCGGCCGTTGTAGCCGAGCGGTTCTAGCCGTTTCAGTCCGGAACCACGCTGCTGCTACGGTCGCGGGTTCGAATCTTGCCTCGGGCATGGATGTGTGTGATGTCCTTAGGTTAGTTAGGTTTAAGCAGTTGTAAGTCTATGGGACTGATCTCAGATGGTAAGTCCCACAGTGCTTAGAGCCATTTGAACCATTTTAACCATTTCTTGAATATTGGTCACCGGTCTGTAACCAAGTAAGCCTGAGAGGAGAGAGAGAGAATACCCAGCAAAGATGGGCGCGTTTCGGCATGGGACCATTTACTCGACGGGATATCGTTACGTAGAAGCTTAACACGCTCTAGTATCAGACACTGCAAGAGAGGAATAGTGCATCACGAAAAGGTTTAATGTTGAAATTTCGAGGGCTTGCGTTCCAAAAAGAGTCGGCCAACACATTACCTTCTCCCTCATACTTCTTTGCAATGAACACATCGAGAAAATTCAAGAAATTAAATATCACACGGAGCCTTATCGGCAGTCAGTTTCCCAAACGCCATTCGTGAACAGGACAGGAAATAGAGCGGGACAACTTCATTACATACTATAAGATGGCTCGTGTAGAATAGATGAAGATGTAGACGGTTTCGCGGAAATAAAATGATCTACATGTGTTTCATTTATACTATAAATTTGCACAATCTTGGATAACGTTAATAAGTTTACCTCGTGTAACAATTAAAAATGTCGAATCAATCAGTTAGTCTTGTTTTCTTTGTTTTGGTTGGCTTATGGAACAGTGCTTATAACTCTTACTAAATATGCTTCACTTAATAATGTTTATACCAGTTGTAATACGCGTTTGGATGCCGTTACAGCCAGGCACATAGCTCAGAATATAAGAAGGAAACTACTACATTTTGCGGATGCGGCAGAGATGAGTCAGTCAGGTAAGGCGGTTTGGGTGGTGGCTCGCTCACGGCTGCTGCTATTGTCCATACTGAAGGCTCTTCGTTATAAATGTTTCGGCGTTAATATCGCTCGCTAAAAATCATGAGTCATGTTAAGCAGTTAGCAATGAAGCTAATTGGGTAATAAGAATGAGACTATGAAACTATGTCGGAATTTCTGTAAATCACCAGTGCAGCATTCATGGTGCAACTCTGTTACAGTTTCACTATGAACTTGAGAGTTACACAGAACTAACCGATAGTATTTTATTGCGCACCGGCTTATATCAAGCCAAATGCTACCAATTTTTGAATAACAGCCCTGATATAAACTCATTTTTAGTACCAAACTTTCTTTAAAGCTTACATGAATCTGTGTGTCACCCATATCATTTAAGCTGATCCACATATCAACTGAGGTACATAAACTTTTTAGCTAGTCGCTGCTGTCTTAGCAACAGGTAAGTACGATACCCGTAGTCGATGGAGAAGAATTGTAACACTTCTGCTACTAAATGTAACTGGGTTTTCTCTTTTGATGCTAGTCAGTTGTGAGGATGAGCATTACTGGAATGGGCATTTAATTCTAAAGCATTATGTCAGGGTGAAAATCCTAAATAAATTAATTTTTCTCTCTTAACAACATGTGGGCAGGGTGGGTTCTTCCTTTGCTGGGGTATGAGGTAGAATGAAACAGAATTTCTACATAAGATAACTTTTATTGAAAGTTTTGTACAACTGTTTCTTACTGGATGTTCTGGCTCGGAGAGTGGTAGCTGTGTCGTTTGCGAAGCCTTCTGCTGCGGCAGCGGCGGCGTTTGATTACGCCTGGCGGTGCGTATCTCGTTTCGCCGTCTCGCCCAGTTGACTGGAGACGCGCAGCGCGAGATGGCCCGTTTAATTATTGAGGACGAAGTCGTGAAGCCGGCCGCGGTGGTCTCGCGGTTCTAGGCGCGCAGTCCGGAACCGTGCGACTGCTACGGTCGCAGGTTCGAATCCTGCCTCGGGCATGGATGTGTGTGATGTCCTTAGGTTAGTTAGGTTTAAGTAGTTCTAAGTTCTAGGGGACTGATGGCCACAGCTGTAAAGTCCCATAGTGCTCAGAGCCATTTGACCATTTTTGAAGTCGTGAAACGGATGGTGATACCTTGGATGTGGCGTCCCAGTGTTTCTCTTCTCTAAGCGGCCGCGTGTGTCAGTTTTTGTGCGTCGGCCAGCGGAGCGGCGCGGCAAGGGAAGGGCAGTGTCCCGGACTCGAACAACGGACTCCCGCTTGCCAGTCTTCGGCTGTCAGATCTTCATCCCAGCTCACAGGTGACTTCTGATGTGAGGCCGTCTCCTTCCCGTCCTCACGAGCCACCCGGGTACGTAAAAATCAGACTTCAAATACCTTTTAACTTCTGTCTTCTGGCGCCGAGGCTGCTGCTTGCTATTCCATTACAGCGGCGGACTTGGTGGGTCTCTGCATGATGTAGTCTCTTCTTGCATGACGGTCTTCAGCACCGAAACTGACTGAAAACTACTGCTACTCTCTTCTCGTCAGGCCCGCTGCGTCTCGCGTATTTATTCACTTCAGTTCGCTGAAGGTGAAAGACTTCACGGTCATTGCCTCTTCTGTCACGTTGAAAGCTTCTCGAAGAATCTTCTTAACGTCGGTCATTGGCTCTTGGAATGTAGGCGAGGGCCTTTGCTCACATGTTACAACTGAGAAACACGTGAGCCGGTCGGGCGATGCCCTGACGGCTGAATCGACAGCGTCCGCTTATGTGGGGAGGGCGAAGGCTTCTCATGAACTTGCTGACTTCACGGTCATCGTCTCTTCTGCTCTGCCCGCTGTTTGCCAGTCTGTAACTCTCTAAACTAAACCAAGTTTTTCATTTATTTTCTAATTCCTACTTATTTTTGATTTCACTAATTTATTTACTTATCTTAAGTACCACTCAACAGAATATTTCCGGACTCTCATCTGATCTGGTGGGCGATGGTAAAGTTGTAATTTGAACAGTAGCAGTCATCTAGTACATGCATCTCTCATTTCCTGTTCAGTTTATGAAGTCGTAATCGGACAACAATGCATGTACCAACGCTGAAGGATGGGATGTGCTTTTGTCGGTATTAACTAGGTATCTCTCCGATACTGCTGCAATTGCTGTCAGCCGCAGCAAATACCTCGTAAGCGCCGGCTGTACAGCCGTATGGGTCAGTGTGGGAAAACTCCTCGCTTTACATTAGGACTCTGTTGCTGGAATGCGGTCGTTCATGGTTACCCACAACAAATAACACGGCACAACTGTCGCTGGATGTATGAATTGGAATTACATTGTTATATCAGTCACAGCATTCTATGAAACGAGTTATATTTTTCGTATCAAAGATGTGTCGAATTTTATGCTGTGAGATAGCGTGCCAAACTGTTGACGTAGTTGGGATGTTGTTGTTGTGGTCTTCTGTCCTGAGACTGGTTTGAGCACAGAAGAATGCTGAAGATTAGATGGGTAGATCACATAACTAATGAGGAGGTATTGAATAGGATTGGGGAGAAGAGAAGTTTGTGGCACAACTTGACCAGAAAAAGGGATCGGTTGGTAGGACATGTTCTGAGGCATCAAGGGATCACCAATTTAGTATTGGAGGGCAGCGTGGAGGGTAAAAATCATAGGGGGAGACAAAGAGATGAATACACCAAGCAGATTCAGAAGGATGTTGGTTGCAGTAGGTACTGGAAGATGAAGAAGCTTGCACAGGATAGAGTAACATATCGCAAGTAATTCAGAAGCGATGGGACGAAAATGTTGTCCCACACGTCCATCGCATCAGGTAAAAGTGGGAAGTGGGCACTATCCTTTAGAATTTCGTGATTAGTAATGTCAACTGTTGGGTTGGATTACACTCTGAATATTTCATGCGTTCTTCAGAGTGCCTTCAAAAATCACCACATGTGTGCAGCCATTTTTCTGCCTCTAATAGACCTTTTGCTGGCAGGCAAGACATGGAATTTTCAAGACGACGTGGCTCTGACACAAATATTTTACTGTTACTCGTACAGAAACAAGCTATACTCTTTAGTGTCAAAGGTTTTCCAAAGTCTGTATTCGATCTCTCTTACACTGAATATAATCATGGTAATAAACAAAAGCCATGCACATAGTTAAAACAAAACTTTATATTGCTTAATATAATGCTTTTACGAGTTTGTATAATGTATTGTATTGAACTGGGGACCCAGAAACGACGGAGAGGCTTCGTCCCCGCCGTAGCCCTCAATGGTACAAAACCCCACAATAGCATACAGCAGTCCAATCATCCCACACCACCACCTCACACCGTGGTAGAGTAATTATGGTGTACCTGTACGTGGAGACCAAATTTCGCGCAGCAATCGCCGACATAGTGTAACTGAGGCGGAATAAGGGGAACCAGCCCGCACTCGCCGAAGCAGATGGAAAACCACCTTAAAAGTCATCCACAGATTGGCAGGCGCACCGTACCTCGACACTAATCCGCCGGGCGGATTCGTGCCGGGGACCGGCACGCCTTCCCTCTCGGGAAGCAATGTGTTAGACGGCTCGGCTAGCCGGACGGGCAGTGGTTTGTGTTGTTGCCTTATTTCTATCTGAGAATGCACCTATTGTCGAGAAATAACTTTTAAGGAGAAAAAATCGGAAACTATATTCGTACTTTCTGGTAAAGACATAGTATAACATTGGCCATATTCTCACTTTTATACCTCTCCACGGTAAAGATAAATTTACTAGAAATGCACCTAACTTTTACTTTCTGGTACTGGATATGAATATCTGAATTACTGAAGGTCAATAACGCTTTTCAACTATAAATTAATTTAAAGCTGTTAGCAAGGAACTAAACATCTATGGTCCATAGTACGCTAACACAAGTGTTGTCGAGCCCCTGCAACACAGTTACTACTGGTAACCCCAGTTGCTCGACCCACCGAAAAAACAGGCAATCGCAGGGAAGCCGTGCTGTACACAACATGCAGACCAGCCACACACAACCCGTACAATGTGAGCTGATCTATGGCCGATCGCCCACTAATGTATGACGACCTCGGACATCGGACTGTTATAGGGACGAAGCCGCTGCAGCAGACCGAGGAGAATTCACAGGAGCCCAGCTGCAGTGCCCGGACTGACCCATCTCCAACGAGCACCCGCAGTGACAAAGGTAACGATGCATGATACCTCGCACTCACATAACTTCACCTTGCATGCACTGTCGCAGCTAGCATGCTGCTACTGCCCTTACTGCCCGTCCTATTGTCGCAGAGGTTCTTTTCCCTCGGCGCTTGCCTTGTCACTTGTTTTCCTCTGCCCTTACAACCGCTACCCTTCGATCGCTTTCGTCCACTTTGTCTCCTGATGGACCATGTCAATGAGTAATCCTACCCAGACCCATGGACAACATCACATCCTGCATCCTGTGACCCCTAGTTCTGAAAGTAACATGTCGTACGGAGGTGACAGTAGAACTTTAGGTTTGGTCACCACGTTGGTGTGGTCGTGGAGGGGCCCCATCTTATTTGCTCGACATTCTCAAATTCTTAAACAGATAGTTACAACATGTAGATCTGTGAACTACTTCATTATTATTGTTACTTTTTTATTGCTTCCTGGAAGATTTAACCTAAAATCATATACAGCCTCAATGAACCAGATTATGCAAAATTTATAAACGGACTTATTTTTATGCTTATTATTGTTATCGTAACAAATATACATAAAGCTAACACCCATCACATTAGTACAAACTTATATGTCAACTAGCTTTGCAGAAATGATGAAACTGAAGAAATGTATGACGAAATAAAGAAACTATTCATATAATTCGAGCAAGCGGAAACGTAATAGTGATGAGGGATTGAAACTAGAAAGTAGGAAAAGGGTAGAGAAGGAATAACTGTATGTAAATACGGACTGGGGGAAAGGAATCACAGAGGAGGCCACCTGATAGAATTTTGCACAGAGCCAACAATTGGTTTAAGAACCAAGAAAGAATGCTGTATCCGTCGAAGAGTCCTGGAGACATCAGACGGTTTCAGTTTCATTATATAATGGCAAGACAGAGATTTCAGAACCAGATGTCAAACTGTAAATCATTTCCAGGGGCAGATGTGATCTTTGGTCACAATTTGTTGGTTATGCACTTTACATTAAGACTAAAGAAATGCAAAAAAGTAGGAAATTAAGATGGGACCTGGATAAATTGAAAGAATCAGATTTTTTAGAGTATCAGGGATAGCATAAAGGCAACGATTGACTAGGACAGCGAATTGGTAGCTTTGAGAGGTGAAATAGTTATGGAAGCAAGGATGAAACAGATAAAAAAAAAGGCTCACTAGAAATGCGAGGATGACGTAGGAGATATTGAATTTACTGATGAAAGAAGAAATCATAAAAATATAGCAAATGAAACAGGCGGAAAGGAATACAAACATATAATAATGAGACTGAAAGTAAGTAGAAAATGGCTAAGCAGGAATGGTTAGATGACAAATGTAGTGGTTTATAAGCACATTTAAACAGGGGAAAGATGGATATCGCCTACAGGAAAGTTAAAGAGGCCTTTGGAGAAATATAGCAGCTGTATGAATACCAAGAACTCAGATGGCAAAAGAAACAGTCCTAAGCAAAGAAAGGAAATCTAAAGGTGGAAGGCGTATACAGAGAACCTACATAAGGAAGATGGACTTGTAGGCGGTATTATAGAAATGGAAGAGGACGTGGATAAGGGTGAGATGGGAGATATTATACAGTGAGATGAATTTGACAAAGCACTGAAAGACCTAAGTAGAAGCAAGGCCCCAGAACTTCGCGGACTTCAATGCGAGATGCTGATAATAGTTTCTACAACGAAACTTTGTCTAAATACATGGCAGCAAATCCAAAGAGATTTTCGTCTTATGCGAAACATGCTAGCGGTAAGACACAATCAATGCCTTCTCTGTGCGATAGAAATGGTGATACTATCGAAGACGGTGCTGCCAAAGCAGAGTTACTAAATGGTTAAAGTGGCTCTAAGCACTATGGGACTTTACATCTGACGCCATCAGTCCCCTAGACTTAGAACCACTTAAACCTAAGGACATCACACACATCCATGCCCGAGGCAGGATTCGAACCTGCGACCGTAGCAGCAGTGCTGTTCCGGACTGAAGCGCCTAGAACCGCTCGGCCACAGCGGCCGACAGTTACTAAGCACAGCCTTCCGAATGCCTTCACAAAAGATGTTGAAGTAAATGTTCCAGAATTTGAATGAAGAACAGCTGCAAACAAGAGCAACAAAGAGTAGATATCCTCGGAGTAGTGAAGCAACTTCAATCACTTAACAAAAACAAGTTTTATGGTCCAGACTGTATACTAATTAGGTTACTTTCAGAGTATGCTGATGCAATAGCAGTACTTAACAATCATATACAACCGTTCGCTCGACGAAAGATCCGTACCCAAAGACTGGAAAGTTGCGCAGGTCACACCAATATTCAAGAAAGGTAGTAGGAGTAATCCAATAAATTAGACCCATACCATTAACGTCGATATGCAGCAGGATTTTGAAACATATATTGTGTTCGAACATTATGAATTACCTCGAAGATAAGTCTACTGAAACACAGTTAACACAGGTTTAGAAAACATCGTTCTTGTGAAACACAACTTGCTCTTCAGTCGCATGAAGTGATGAGTGCTATTTACAAGAGATTTCTAATTGATCCCGTATTTCTGGATTTTCCGAAGACTTTTGACACTGCACCACACAAGCGGCTTGTAGTGAAATTGCATGCTTATGGAATATCGCCCCAGTTATCTGACTGGATTAGTGATTTCCTGTCAGAGAGGTCACAGTTCACAGTAACTGGCGGAAAGTCATAGAGTAAAACAGAAGTGACTTCTGGCGTTCCCCAAGGTAGTGTTATAGGGCATTTGCTATCCCTTATCTATTAAAAACGATTTGGGGGACAATGCGAGCTGCCGTCTTAGGTTGTTTGCAAGTGACGCATTCGTTTATCGACTAGTAAAGTCATCAGAAGATCAAACGAAATTGCAAAACGATTTAGAAAAGATATGTGTGTTGCGACAATTGGCAATTAACCCTAAATAATGAAAAGTGTGAAGTCATCCACATGAATGGTAAAAGGAATCCTTTAAACTTCGGTAACATGACAAACCTGTCTAATATAAAAGCCCTAAATTCAGCTGAACACCTAGGAATTACAATTACGAACAGGTTAAATGGAAGGTGCACAGACAAAATATTGTGGTGAAGGCTAACCAAAGACTGCGTTTTATTGGCAGGACACTTAGAAAATGTAACAGATCCACTAAGGAGACTGCCTACACTACACTTGTCCGTCCTCTTTCAGAATACTGCTTCGCAGTAGAGGATCCTTACCGGGTAGGATTGACGGAGTACATCGAAAAAGTTCAAAGAAGGGCAGCACGTTTTTTACTATTATGAAATAGTGGAGAGAATGTCACTGAAATGATACTGTTTGGGATGGGCATAATTAAAACAGAGGCGTTTTTCGTTGCGGAGGAATCATCTCAAGAAATTCCAGTCACCAATTTCTCTTCCGAATGCGAAAATATTTTTATGACGCCCACCAACACAGGGAGAAATGATCAACATGATCAAATAAGGTAAATCAGAGCTCGTACGGAAATATATAGGTATTCGATCTTTCCGCCCGCTATACGAGATGGGAATAATAGAGAATTTTGAAGGTGGTTCGATGAACCCTCCGCAAGGCACTAAAGAATGATCTGCAGAGTATTCATGTAGATGTAGAGATGTAGATGTAGATCTGATATACAAGATGTAGGATACAGGTGAAATACACACAGACTTCAAGAAAATTGTAATTATTAAAGTTAAAAAAAAGGATGTGCCGGACTATCAGTTTTAGAAGTCATGGTTACAAAATACGCATTCTTTACAATAGAATGGAGAAACTAGTAGAAGCCGATCTCGGAAAAGTCAGTTTGGTTTCTGGAGAAATGTAGAAACACATGAGGCAATACTGACCCTATGACATATCTTAGAAGATAGTTTAAAGAAGGCAAATCTACGTTTATAACATTTGTAGACTTAGAGAAAGCTTTTGATAATGTTGACTGGAATACTCTTTGAAATTCTGAAGATAGCAGGGTAAAATACAGGGAGCTAAATGCTATTTACAACTTGTACAGAAACCAGACGGCAGTTACAACAGTTGACGGAGGTGGAAAGTAAGCAGTGGTTGTTAAGCGCTTGAGACATGTTTGTAAACTATCCTAGATATCAAATAAAGAAAATCAAAGAAAAGTTCTGGATGCAGAAATAAAACCTTTGGGGTCTGCTGGTGACATTCTAATTCTATCACAGGAAGCAAATGACTTACAAGAGCAGTTTGATGGAATGGCCAGTGTCTTGAAAAGATGATGTAAGGAGGAAATCAACAGAACCAAAACAAGGATAATGCAAAGTATTCCAACTAAATCAGTTGATGGTGAGCGGTAAGACTGAGAAACTACACACTAAAACAGTAGATACTTACTGAAGAAAAATTTGTTAACATCGAATACAGATTCTAAGTATCAAGAAAACTTTTCTGGAAGTATTTCTATGGAGTATTGCCATGTACGGAAGTGAATCATGAACGATAAAGAGGTTAGAGAAAAAGAGAATAGAAGCTTTTTAAATGTGGTGGTACAAAAGAATGCTGAAGATTAGATTGATCTTATATATCACATACCTAAAGATGATGTGCTGAATAGAATTGGGGAGAAAAGAAATTTGTGGCACAAATTGACTAAACGAACGGATCGGTTAACACACATTCTGAGACATTAAGGGATCATCTATTTAGTATTGGAGGAAGCGTGGGGGGTAAAAATTGTAGAGGGAGACAAAGAGCTGACTACTGTTAGCAGCTTCAGAAGGATTTAAGTTGCAGTAGTTATTCGGAGATGAAGAAGCTTTCACAGGATACAGTAGTATGGAGAACATTATGAAACTAGGATTCGTATTGAAGGCAACAGCTATAACATTCTTATGACAAACGTTGTTACCCAACTGTTCAAGCAATTCTTCTACAAACCCTTCGTTTATAGTTTCAATTTTCATCATAAAGTAGTCTCAAGATAACAGTTAAAACTGGTTTTAAATCAAATTAGTTCTTAGTGGATATTTTATTACTCGAATTCGGAGGGAAATACTTGAACTACTTAATGCAACTATGCAAGTTCAAATAACAGCTTTTACACAAATATCATTTACTATTATGTAGATGATTCTCTGTTTGACTTGACAATAACGTTAGTATCAAAGGTAAAATGTGATTCTGCAACACCTATCAGAAGACATGATGGATTATCAACGAACAACAATACGAACAATGGGCATGGTCGAAACCACTTCAGTGTATATTGTAATTTCTTCCCATGTACAGGAAATTCATTCCTCAGTAAATGATTTGAAGAGCCCAGTGTAACGTTTTGCTCTCTTTTTCTTAAAGAAGAATAAATAAGGTATGAAATGAGTTATGTATCCCATAAAAATGTGATTCCTCTAATACAATATTACGAGATTCACAATCCATTTCGTTGAATTGGTCACAGAAGATCACCACTTCCAGAATTTAACATTTTGATAATGTTCTCACTGAAAGCGTAAACAGCATCCTCAGTAGCGTAGCCCTTTTGAGATCCAAACAGTGATGGATTAAGTTACGTTTACAGTTCAGGAAGAAACCTAGAAAACACTTATCTAAGTTAAAGAAAAACTAATGGAAAATGGCAATGAAGAGATAAAAAGTTATTGAAGAGGGACAAGTCTGTACTGAGACCAGTGCCTGCTTTATTTGCTTTATACTTTGTAATTAATTTGTATCATAGCCTACCAAATGAAATGGTGCAGTAGTTGTTAAATTGGACTCAAATCGGGGAGGGAGTAGAATTGAAATACACTTTCGATTTTGTGATTTTGTGACTAGGACGAATTCCGTGGTGATTCACATGAGTATGATACTGCCGGTTGCCTCTCACGAACTTGCGCCATCTGAAGCAGTGCTTCATCTGACAGTAATTTAAACACTAACATGTTTTTGTTCTTTCCTTACCAACTGCACGAAACTAACTCAAGATGTTCGTTGATAAAGTCGTATTAATCGTCTTAGGTACTCATCGATATTTCTCCCTTCCACATTATCTTCAATATTACCTGAGTTACCTTATAGCCGCGTATCTATCGAAAATTAAAGTTAATTCTACCACATTGTCTTCTGGCCTAAAGATGCACACATCTTCCCATCTGTGGTTGAAGATCCTAAACTTCACTGAACATTTCTCTGTGAAGCTACAGTGAGTTCACAAGCAGTGTGTGACTCCATTCACTAATATTAAACCGCTGCTATATTTCTTACTTTCTTCTTCATGATCTTCATTATGTTTCAAGCAGTATTTTAATGGCGGATTGGTACCTGAAGCAAGTATTTTTTGTTTTTGGAAACAGGCATTTGACGACTAAACTGTTTTCTTTTATTTAAACTGTGTGATACAAACAAGTACTCGGAAGACATGTTCGGATATCAATATAACTTCTTTCATGTAGAAGCCGTCAGCAGTTATGTAAAAGCCTAGAGTTGCAATTCTCTACGACAGGTAGGACGGCGAGCGGAGTGCATTAGTGTTGTTTATGTTTAGTATTGTAAGCTGGCCTGGTAGGGTGTATAATGGGCCGACCAGCGTCGGAAGTCTAATGGTCAGTGTGAACGCAAAGTGAAGCCGCATATCGTGTGAGACAGCGTTATCAGCATCTGACGGTGGCTGGAAGGAATCACATGATGGGTTCTCAGTTTGACTGTCTGTCCAAATAAAGCAATTTTCAGGTTTCTGAAGCATTCTGTTGTGACAGTGGCCTGATGTTGGATTCCATGGGAACGGTAGGCCTGGCATACCCGTCGTTCATGTTCCGGTAGGCCACGCCTGTTCATCGCAATGGAGGATTGCCGTACCATGCACCAAGCTCGTCACAGCCCCGTCACATCTGCGCCTGCTATCCGATAACGAGTAATGGAGTTCCGGCAACATTTTGTGTCATCCAGCAACATCGGTTGCAGCCTAGCAGAAGCTGGACTATGAAATTACCGCGCCATGTGTAGTCTGCTGTTAACACCACAACACAAACAGGTGCATCTGGATGGGTGCCGTGACCAGGAAAGATGTGCTTCTAATGAATGTCGTCTTAATGTGTTCAGCAGTGAATCGCGGTTCTGCGGGTCTGATCGTCGCCGGCGAGTATGGCGGTGACTTAGGGAGCGTTTCTATTCTTCCAATACTTTAAAAGGAACGGCGGTGTTACTACTGGCGCCATGATATGTGGAGCCTTTCGATGTGCCTTCAGGTCAGGGCTGATAGTGACAGAGGATTATGATGCACAGCGGTACACCACCGTCATCCTGTACCTTCATCTGTTACCTCGCATGCCACGGTATCATGGTGCCATTTTTCAGCAGGTAAGTGCTCGTCCGGACATACACATGTATCTGTAGATTGTCTGCTTGATGATGAGGTACTCCCGTGACTAGCAAGGTCCTCAGATTTGTCACCAATAGAACATTTGTGGTTCACATCATACATCAACCCTGTCTCAGTGCCAGGATATCAAGGACCAGTTTCAACATTTGTGGGCCAGCTTGCCTCAGAAGAACAGCTTTGACACCCTTCCCAACTGAACCAGTTCTTTCATCCTGAAACGTCATACTGATAAGTGGGTTTATAACACCACAACTCTGTAGATGGTCATAAATTTTATACGTGTTTTACGAAGTTTGTTTCATTAGTTGTACTGAGTATTATTCTTGTATCTCAAGTTACAAATGCTGTTTGTTATTTAAGAAAAAGAATACGCATGGAATGTTAACATTTTGTAAGTAGACACGCTGGCCTAGCCAGGAAAAAGATATTGTTAAAGACTGTAATAAATTGTAAATGCATTATCGCTGGGCGTGGGAGCGCGCCAAAAATGTAGCAGTTGGGAGTCGCGAGGAGACGATTGGTGTCATTGGTTGTGTGTATTCGCCGGTGTATGTCAAAAGTGCGGAGACAAAATGTCTATTTCCTAAGTGCGGAACAGTGAAAACTGAAATGGTTTGTTCGGCGGATGTTTAATATGAGCAAACTATGACATCTACTGGGCACAATACAAATGCAACAAGAGTAATTCACATACCATCAAGAGTAGTGTGGGCCCTTGTTGTTAGCTATGGTATGGCGAGAAGATCAACATGTGCCCTATTTTACCGATTAATGAAGCCACTCGTCAAGCTTACCGCATCGTGAAGTAGAGAAAGATCTACACATCTTATAATTAGAAGTGTAATAGACCGACCAGTGTAGTTGGAATTTTATTGATTAAATAACACTGTTTTCGTGAATATTGTCACGTAAATAATTTCACAAGTCATCATCCACGTAGTATCCATTCTATCCCTTTGTATGAACCGAGATAATCAGAAAATGACTTGAAAAGGATGTGAACATTAATTTATTAGATTATCAAAACATAGCTTTTACATCTTTCGGACAATTACGTGATCATGAAATCTTTGGCTGTAGTAAGAATAATGCCAGAAATAAAATGATGTAAAAGCTAGTATTAATTCATTTATTAAAATAGAGTAACTTTCATAACAAAAACTGATAGCAGAACTCTGCAGAACTTGGACACTGAATTTCACTGTAAAAACTCTGTTCTAATTTATAGCTTGTGACATGTATAACTGTTATTACAAAGAAATATCAGAGTAACTGCTAGGTAAACAACAGTCCTTACCAATGACTAAATTCCAACATTCTTTCTGCTTGCTACAATTACGACAGTCAGTATTACGGTGAGTAACGTAACAAAAAATTTCTGTCCACAGCCACTAATCAATCTTACTTTAATTGATCTTTGAAAATTAATACATTATGTTGTATGTGTTCGCTATTTTATTAAAAAAAATGGCTCTGAGCACTATGGGACTTAACATCTGTGGTCATCAGTCCCCTAGAACTTAGAACTACTTAAACCTAACCAACCTAAGGACATCACACACTTCCATGCCCGAGGCAGGATTCGAACCTGCGACCATAGCAGTCACGCGGTTCCAGACTGAAGCGCCTAGAACCGCACGGCCATCCTGGCCGGCTCGCTATTTTATTATTATTTGGCTACTCTGACATTTGTGGTGCGATGTACTTGAATGTGTGCGTTAGCTACTGTTCCTACGCTATGGTGCCAATAACTTACTAAGATTGCTTAAGAGTATAAAGTTCGGTTTCAATGTAATTAGCTTTGTTCTGGTGGGGAACTGGAACCGTTGGTTCTTTTCATTAATGATATACTTTGAAAACTTTTCCAAATTTTCCACTAACTATTGTTAATTAAAAACTAGTTTACGTAATAAAGATATATGATGTTAACCGAACTTCGTTTCTGATCGTCACTGCTAAATACTGAGAAGTGGCAATTCAGTTATAACTTCATCTACTTCTCTCGGTTTTGCGGTATTCTTCGAAGAAGATGCCTTTTCCCCATAGATTAAGCATTTTAGGTACACAGTCATACAAAAAAGCCTGATTAGCTGGAGAGGTATGGAGTTAATAGACTAAGACTGTGTGGGGTGGCGGGTGGAATTTTTTGTTATTAAATGTTCCTACTATTTATTTATTGCTGTTGCTTGTCATTCTCAACACTGGCTCTCTAACTACAATATTGGCAACCACAAAGTGATTAGCAAAGCGTGAAGCATGTAATTAGAATTCCTAGAGCCCACTTCATCTGAGAAATACAATTACAGCTATAGCTTATAGCTCTGAGGAATTAGGAGATTGTCTGGGATCCATAATCAGAAACCATTCTCTCTAAAATGTTCACTATATTCTGAAAATTACAGACCAGAAAGAATCCACATAATCCAACTACCAGTGCAGTTCAGAGTCTAGTGCGCTGATGCAACTATAACTGTTCAAATTAAATGTTTAAGTGAATTCTCGCCATAATTTGATGATAATGTTCATCAAACGCCACGCTAAATTATGGTAGAATGTCTGTCCCACGGCGGCACGTGAAAATACGACATACACAAACTGAAGATGGATCATTAAAGTCATCCCAGAATTAAAACTTCACTCGAAAACGATTTCATGGTTACACGTATCCCGAGTAACTTATTACGGCATCCGAGGCTGTTTATAGCAATGATACCGACGCGATGCGACTCCCGGCACAGGTGGTGCGCTAATCAGCGTCTGGAAAGAACTGGGGCCTTTTTTCCTTGCAGTGCGGACAGCAAAGGGAACGCCTGATCAAATCCGCTCTCCCGAATAGCTGCTGGGCTAGTAATGCACCACTTTAAGTTATTGAATAAATCATTGCTTCCTTTGCTGAAGGCCGATGAAGCTCTCAGTTTAAATGTACAATCAGCACACAGGTAAGTAATCATAATAAAAGTCTGACGTGGCTAAGTCAATTATTTTGGGCGAGAGAATTAATTTAATTACACTACACACAGTAGACGAACTCTGAACTTACCCTTTGGAGATACGCTATCGCTATAGTTTCATAGTTATCAGTTGAAACTTCTCACATCTTTATGATATAGCGGATCTCCCTTCTACTTAAATTTAAACATCCTAGCTTTATTTATTCGCCTACTTAATCTATCTTGCTTCCTTAATTTTTAAGACAAAAACCAGAAAATCATTAATTTCAACTAAAATTTTAATTTGTGAGATCCAGAATACCGTTTCTACTAAATTATTATGCAAAAGGAATCTAAATATAATTCCTTTAAGTTTCTAGCTCATTTCTGTTGCGCCAATGATTTTTACAGAAAAAGTCCAAATTTCGAAAATGGTTAAAGTTATTGAACTGATATTGAACACATTGATTCAGTAATACTCCTGACATGCTAGAAATGTTTCTGGTTATTTACTTGATCATAAAGTATTACACAACCTTTATGGCGTCAGAGCTAGTTACAGCGGACTGGCTGGTACACAATGGAAAGACTGATGTGAATTTTATACGGCGTGAGTAGGCTGCTTCCCTACATCACCGTCTACTTAATTTTTTTTGAATGAAAATGGAAAAAAAATTAATTACAAAATGGGAAGCAAGGAGTAAAGCTTAACTCCCTATGAAAAATTAAAATTTAAATGTAAACATATAGAAATATTTAAAGAAAACTTATTACCTACTTCAATTTTTTAAATTGCTGGCATGTTCACTGCCTCTTACGCAACACTATCACTGAAAATTTAAGCAAACTCAATGAAACACTTTGGCATACATATTGCCTTACACAGACAAACACATAAAATATGTAAAATTAAGAAAATATTAAATCCATTAAATACATTTTTACATACACAAATTCAAAGAAAATAACAGTTATTCATGATACATAAACAGGTAATTACGAGTATATCTTAGCAGTGTTTCCTAAACCTGAAGGAAAATCTCACAAATCATGACAATTTCATTTTACACACGTGGTTGTAGCCGCTTTGGCTGGCGTTCTACACTTACATTCACAAGGGTAGAGGAGGGAAGTTGCTATGGTGTGCGTCCTTCATGTTCACTCTAAATTACATAGGGAAAAGGGAGGGGTCACTGTGAGTTGTGTCAAAGTCGCTCCACGCTTTCACGCAGCTACCAGGCTGCCATTATCTGGTTTGTTCTATAGAACAAACAGAGTGCCCCAGACTCTGTTCACTTAATATCTAAGGGTGGGTAACAATGAAATGGGGATATATACATTTTATCTTTCAATATGTTACTGAAACAAAGTTAACAGAAATTTCTCAATTTTACTCTCGCGGTTACTGTAATAAAATCGATAAACAAATGGCTCAAAACGCCGTTAGTCACGTAGTAGATGAAATTTATGCTCAAGGCATACAATCATAAATCCTATTTAATTTCAATTTATTATTTCTGGGCCGGAACACTGAACCAATGCTCCGTACACTCCTGATACATTTGTATTTTATTTACCTAACTGACTCATCTTCGATTACCTTATTCTTAGAGATAGTACGAGTATATTTGATTAGTAGTTGTCTTCTCAGCTTCTTTGTACATGTGAGTAACTTGTGGTAATAGTACAGTTCTGAGTCTTCAAAACACACTACATTTAGTTGACTACTGAATCCACTTATTGGTCCTCTGCTGCTGTGTCAGTTCCACATCTGCAGTTATGTACTTACTTACCTTGCTAGTGTATGAACTTAAGTAATACTCACTCCATTAAAATTTAAAGCATAGGATAGCACATTTATTTCGTATCTATAGTGTATTGCAGCTGATCAGTTTACTCACGTGGCAATCCATTTCCACTCAATCGGACGCTGAAACCACAGGTAGTCTCTCTCGACCTACCACTAAAGTGCATTAAGTACTGTAATTATGGCCGAGCTTAATGCTAAATTCCTTAAACCTATAGGACACCATGAGCTGCTCTGTCTCATCTAACATAAGGGTAGCTATGGTCGCATTCACGCCTCCAGCTCGTAACCTCAATACGTGTAGGTGTGTCCTGTCACACACTACACCAAATAACGGCCAGCTCCAACCTTATAAATACTTCAGGGACGTGTCCTTCACGTCTCAACCACAAATACTACTCAATTCTATTACACAGCCATTCCTTGCTACACAAGGTGAGTTCATTTTTACAACTTATCTGTCAATTTTTCATAACACTAAGCACCTCTCTTACTATTTATTATGTAGCTTTAATGCATACACTAGGTCTCATTGCCACTTCAGATCCTGTTTATAAACGAACTTGTATATCTTTTTTAAATATTATTGTGAGACCATTTCCAATAAAAAAACACTTGTACTTACAATATTACCAGGGTTATATACATACTTGTTACTCAAATACATTTGTATCTGATTTACGTCATACTTCTCCATTTTTGTCACTGTTAGGTTTGTCACATTAGGTATTTCCTTCAGTAATCGGTGGATAGAATGGTTACAGAACTCATGGCTTGATAGCCATGACGGAAAATTTTAGTACTGCAAGGAAGGAGCCGAAATTTTGGTGGATAGGAAAGATGAAGAATGAGAGAAATCTGAAATGGAAAGATCTCACACAGCTGGGACGGCACAGCTGCCACACTGTGTAGGTTACAGAAAAATCTCCTCCCTACAGAATTCATTCACTACCTATGAACTTCTTTAGGTCGATCACGTTCCTGAGACCTAATAGCTTTTTACTCTTAGGGTACTCTAGCCTATATGCATTGGCATGTGGTTTTCCTACGATCCTGAAAGGTCCTTGGTATACGAACATGAATTTCTTTATTTCTGCATTTATTTTCTTTGATTTTTCCTTGGTTTTGACAAGGACTGACCTATTTCAAAACTGGTGAGTACAGCTTTTGCGTCATGATGATCCTTTCTTTCTAATGTTCTTAGCTTACTATTACTAAGATTAACACTTTCGTCCCAATATCTCCTATTTTTCAGAACTCGTATAGGCAGCTCCCAAGTTCCATCATTAGTTACTACATGCTTATCAATAAAAGGTACCGTAGTTACTCCGGTTATTGGCAAGACCCTTTTTAACTGGCTTCTTTCAAAGTCAACAACACTCTGATATTTTGACAAGAAATCTATGCCAATTAAAACCTCAATACTGAGATTGTTCACAATTAAGCATGGATCATCAATTAAATTACCATTAATATCAAAGGGGAGCAAAGCTTCTTGCTTTACCGTTTTTGACACCTTGCCAGTAGCACCAATTATTCTTAGTCCTGATACCCTCATTACTGTAAGCTTGTCTTTACTGGGTAATGCATCAGAGGAGGACTGAGATATCGCACTCACCTCACTTCCACTGTCTAAGAGAGAACGTACATTGATACCCAACATATTCACTATCATTATAGGGTGGCTTATTCTAGTTTGTACAGGTGGTTACTCAAACTCATCCAATAGTTCCTTTTGGATTTGTCTCCAACTAAAGTGATGGACATCTGTCTTCATTACATTTAGGTCAAAGTGTGTAGGCGTTTCCTGAATTACATTTTCAGCTGCCTTTTCCAGTCGGTCTATTAATTTCAAATCGAAACACCGCACGACTTCATTACATATAGTTTCCTGAACATGACCCAAATTACTGTAGTGTGAGCGATTCTGCGCCTCCAGACCGGGCATGACACTAGTTACAGCTAAACCACTTTCACCATTATCGTCGAGTTCCTTCTCAAGTGACAACTGGTCACAGCTACTGGGTTCATCGACCCCCAACAGGCTATCCTCTACATTCTCACTTACCTCCTGTCCTAAATCTATTAGTACAGTATTAACATCCTGCACAGGCACTTTAGATACGAGCCCATCATCCTCATCGTAAATATAAGCATGAATTTCTTCTGCTTCTTCACCTGGCAATTCAGTATTTTGTAGCTGTTCCCTACCGTTTCACTGCTGCGCCTTCTCTTTCTCTTCCCACTTAGAAAGCGTCTCTAACACGCTATCTATCAAATACTGTGAGTAATCTAATATTTCTGCTGTATCCTTAGATGCTACCGACCCCTCATCCACATGTTAAGTCTGAGTATTCTGACCTGTCTTACCAATTACTGTAATTACTGGCTTAGGAAAAGTAACCGCCTGGTGAGCTCCAGTGTCCTCATAGAGGGGAATTAGTTTTCCTGCCTCGGCCTACAACTGTTTCCTTTATTTCCATTATAGTTAACTGGCACAGCATTGCTTTTCGCACTGTTGTTTATTGCATAATTTTGTTTGGAACAAAATTACTATCATTTGGACGCCATTGTTGGTTCTAATAATTATTTCTCCAATTCCTACCTCTCTTAGGATGGCGAACACTTACTGTTCTGATGTTTACATTGCCATTCTGCTCGTTCTTAAAATTACTACTAGTGTTATTACCATTTCTGTTATTACCTGCTTGCTCCTCATTGGCAGCAACACGCCCTACACGTTCCAAATACCCCCCAGGGGGTCCACAACTCTTTTGTGGACACGTGCGTAGCGAGCACGGGACCCCGAGCTAATGTGGCCCTCCTTCCTTTCCGGGCTGCATACCTTCCCTTCCCTTTCCCCATCCTTCCCCGTCCCCCATCTTCGCCCCCCCCCCTCACCTCTGGCTCTTTCCTCCCCCTTTCTCCCACTCTGGGAGTATGGTTTGTGCCTACGTCCGGAGACGGACGCTCGAAACTGTTCGAAATTCCTTGCTTTCTACACTTGCAAGTCCTCGTCCTTCCTCTGCCCTTCTCTTTTCCTTCCCTCTTCTCGTTTCCTTCCCTCTTCTCGTTTCCTTCCCTCTTCTCGTTTCCTTCCCTCTTCTCGTTTCCTTCCCTCTTCTCGTTTCCTTCCCTCTTCTCGTTTCGTTCCCTCTTCTCGTTTCCTTCCCTCTTCTCGTTTCCTTCCCTCTTCTCGTTTCCTTCCCTCTTCTCGTTTCCTTCCCTCTTCTCGTTTCCTTCCCTCTTCTCGTTTCCTTCCCGCTTCTCGTTTCCTTCCCTCTTCTCGTTTCCTTCCCTCTTCTCGTTTCCTTCCCTCTTCTCGTTTCCTTCCCTCTTCTCGTTTCCTTCCCTCTTCTCGTTTCCTTCCCTCTTCTCGTTTCCTTCCCTCTTCTCGTTTCCTTCCCTCTTCTCGTTTCCTTCCCTCTTCTCGTTTCCTTCCCTCTTCTCGTTTCCTTCCCTCTTCTCGTTTCCTTCCCTCTTCTCGTTTCCTTCCCTCTTCTCGTTTCCTTCCCTCTTCTCGTTTCCTTCCCTCTTCTCGTTTCCTTCCCTCTTCTCGTTTCCTTCCCTCTTCTCGTTTCCTTCCCCCTTCTCGTTTCCTTCCCCCTTCTCGTTTCCTTCCCCCTTCTCGTTTCCTTCCCCCTTCTCGTTTCCTTCCCCCTTCTCGTTTCCTTCCCCCTTCTCGTTTCCTTCCCCCTTCTCGTTTCCTTCCCCCTTCTCGTTTCCTTCCCCCTTCTCGTTTCCTTCCCCCGTCTCGTTTCCTTCCCCCGTCTCTTTGCCCTTTTCTCCGCTGCGGTGTTTGAGACCCCCTCTTCTTTCCTTTCCCTTTCTCTTTTTTCCTCCCTGTGCGTGTCTGAAGGCCGACCCACGCATTTCCATGCGTAGCCGGTGACGGGGTAACGCGTAGGGTAGACAGGTAGGACACGTACGTACCCCCTGGTAACGGCCAGGCCCAGGGAGGGGTGATTACCCGAGCTGATACCTTCCGCAAGTGCCGATTGGTCCCTCCGTCCGTTTGTCGGGAGGTGTGACCTGAGGTGTGAACAATCACCTAAGGCGGGTGTGCCCTCAGTGAAGGCCCCCACAAGGGAGGAGAGCGCCATCGGAAACGCCGGTAATCATGGGGAATTCTTCCGCAATGGTTTCTTCACCTTCCACTATGTCTGCTCACAAACGGGAGTTCACTGAGTCTTAGCCACAGACGGTTCTTCCATCGTTGCCACAGTTCCTTGTTGTTTCTCGGTCTGACGAAGGTCACGACTTCTCCACAGTCAACCCTTTCATTATTCAGAAAGGTGTCGACGCAATTGCAGGTCCTGTAAAGTCTTGTTCCAGATTACGGAATGGCACCCTGTTGTTAGAAACACACAGTGCCCTCCAGGCACAAAAATTGCTGCATACTTCTCTGCTCCACACCTTCCCTATCCGGGTGGAACCGCACCGCACTGTACCTTAAATTCCTCACGTGGAGTCGTTTATACACGCTCCCTCGATGGATTGTCTGACGAAGAAATTCAGCACTACCTGTCTGACCAGGGCGTAATGGGTTCTGAAAAGGGTTGACACGAACATCATTCAAACCCGGTCTTCTTGACATTTGACAAAGTTCAACTCCCATCGAAAATCAAAGCAGGCTATGAGATAATTTCCGTTCGCCCTTACGTCCCAAACCCTACGCGTTGCTATCGATGTCAGTGGTTCAATCACACCAGCCAGTCCTGTTCCCATCCGGCCAAATGTGTTACATGTGGCAAGGATGCCCTTGAGGGTGCTTGTCCACCTCCATCCCCTCGCTGCATCAACTGTATGGGTGACCACACTGCTTCTTCTCGAGATTGCCCCGTTTTTAAGGACGAAAAGCTCATCCAGGAAATCAGAGTGAAGGAAAAGGTGTCGACCTTTGCTGCTCGAAAATTATTCGCCAGTCGACAGCCCACCGTGCCTCAGACAGGAAAATACAGCACTGTCCTTGCTTCTCCTCTGCCAACAAAGGAGGTGGCCACGCAGACTTGCGACCTCAACTTTAGTGCCATGGTCGTCAGATCGGCCAGCGAAAAGATCGCCCGTTCAACCTCACCACTTTCGCCTGCCCACTCTATGGCCCACCCTTCGTCGGGTTCTGCTAAATCTCGAGCCCAAAAGTCAGACGCCAAGTCTTCGAAAAAAGAGCATACTCGTGAAGAGTTTTTACGTCCCGCAACTTCCTAACCATCGGTTCCTCCTTCATCTAAACATCATACTTCCAAGAAGGCTACCAATAAACCCAGTTCCTCTCCTTCTCCGCCAAGGCGTGTCCCATCTACAGCGCCACCTGGCGGAAATCGCCCTCGGCCGTCTTCTTTGTCGCCGAGGCGCACTGCTGGTGGCCGGTCAACCGGCCGATCGCTGGTGGCAGGAGCTGCTCCTGACCAACCTATGGATCAGGATCTTCTGCCTTAGACTGAATGCCATTCCATGCTGTCGGTCGCAAGCTCAGAGCAGTCGTTGAGTTGACAGCGCCTTTGGTCACATTCCTCCTTTTTCTGTTCACCCTTTGTCCATTATCCACTGGAATATCCGCGGCATTCGAGCCAATCGGGATGAATTGTCGATCCTCTTACGATCCTACTCGCCGGTCATCTTCTGTCTTCAGGAAACAAAGCTGCGTCCCCATGACCGCTTTGTTCTCCCTCCTTTTCAGTCCATCCAATATGACCTCCCCTCTGTTGAAGGCACTCCAGCCCATGGAAGACTCATGATTCTTCTCCATGATACTCTCCATTATCACCCAATCCCCTTAAACAGTTCCTTCCAAGCTGTCGCCATCCGTCTTTCCCTTTCTGGATACACGTTCTCTCTTTGTACGGTATACATTCCATCATCCACACCAATGGCACGAGCTGATCTCCTTCATCTTCTTGGTCAGCTTACACCCCCCTATTTGCTGGTTGGGGACTTAAATGACCACCACCTGTTTGGGGATCTCCACATCCTTGTCCACGTGGCTCACTACTGCTAGACGTCTTCCACCAAGCGGATGTAGTTTGCCTCAACACTGGGGTCCCCACATTTTTGTCTGCCTCCCCGACAAATTTATCTCATTTGGACCTTGCGGTCGGTACTGTTCCGCTAGCTCGGCGCTTCGAATGGTTCGCCCTTGATGATACACACTCGAGTGACCACTTTCCATGTGCTCTTAGACTGCAGCCTCAACTGCCATATATGCGCTCGCGACGCTGGAACTTTGCCCAAGCCGATTGGAGACTGTTTTCGTCTCTAGCGACATTCGATGACCGCACTTTCCCAGCGTCGACGATGTCACACATATTACCGACGTTATTCTTGAAGCTGCGGAACGTTCAATACCACGCACCTCCGAATTGCCCCGGCGCCCCCCAGTTCCTTGGTGGATCGAGGCATGCCGTGACGCAATACGTGAGCGGCGACGTGCTCTTCGCATTTTCCGTCACCATCCAACTTTGGCCAACTGTATCCGATATAAGCAGCTCCGTGCGCGATGCCGTCGCGTCATCCGCGATAGCAAGAAGGCAAGTTGGAAATTCTTTATTAGCTCATTTAACACCTTCACTCCCTCCTCTGAAGTTTGGAGTCGGCTTCGACGGTTCTCAGGCGCGCCTAGTTTCTCCCCGGTCTCTGGGCTCACTGTTGCGCATGATACCTTAGTGGACCCCGTCGCAATTTCTAACTCATTGGATCAGCACTTTGCTGAGATTTCGAGCTCTTCAAATTACCCGCCAGCGTTTCTCCCGAAGAAACGTGCAGCGGAAGTGCGACATCTTGCTTTCTCCTCTCAAAATCACGAAAGCTACAATACTGTTTTCTCCATGCGGGAACTCCAACATGCCCTCTCTTCTTCTCGCTCCTCCGCCCCAGGACCGGATGGTATCCATGTCCAAATGTTGCTGCATTTGTCAACCCATAGTCTGCGTTACCTCCTTCGCCTTTATAATCGAATTTGGACCGACAATACCTTTCCCAGACGATGGCGGGAATCTATTGTCGTTCCCGTTCCGAAACCTGGAAAGGACAAACATCTCCCCTCTAGCTATCGCCCCATTTCTCTCACGAGTAGTGTCTTAAGGTTTTGGAGCGTATGGTGAATTACCGTTTAGCTTGGTGGCTGGAATCCCGCAGTCTTTTAACACCAGCCCAATGCGGATTCCGAAAGCATCGTTCTGCAGTTGACCATCTTGTTGCTCTCTCCACTTATATCATGAACAATATTCTCCGGAAACGCCAAACGGTAGCAATATTTTTGGATCTGGAGAGAGCATACGATACCTGTTGGAGGACAGGCATCCTCCGCCAACTGTTCTCTTGGGGCTTTCGAGTC
This sequence comes from Schistocerca piceifrons, assembly GCF_021461385.2. NCBI lineage: Eukaryota > Metazoa > Arthropoda > Insecta > Orthoptera > Acrididae > Schistocerca > Schistocerca piceifrons. The sequence continues at coordinate 672,627,213 of NC_060139.1, forward strand.
CGGCTGCCCCTTCTTCTTCGCGAATTTATGGCAGAGCGCACATTTAGGGTGCGGGTGAACACCACTCTCTCCCGTACTTTCTCCCAAGAAAACGGGGTACCCCAGGGCTCCGTGCTGAGTGTTGTACTGTTCGCCATCGCCATAAATCCAATTATGGATTGTCTACTTCCTGATTTCTCGGGCTCCCTCTTTGTGGACGATTTTGCGATCTACTACAGCTCTCAACGGACCAGCCTTCTTGAAAGACGTCTTCAAGGATGTCTCGATCGCCTCCACTCGTGGAGCATCGAAACCGGCTTCCGTTTCTCACCCAGTAAGACCGTTTGTGTTAATTTTTGGCGACGTAAGGAGTTTCTTCCGCCCTCCTTACATCTAGGTCCTGTCAACCTTCCGTTTTCAGACGTCGCTAAATTCTTGGGTCTTATGTTTCACAGAAAACTGTTCTGGTCCTCCCATGATTCCTGTATTTCGGTTCGCTGTCTGCGTTCCCTTAACACCCTCCGTGTCCTGAATGGTACCTCCAGGGGAGCGGACCGAGTGGTCCTTCTCCGCCTCTATCGCGCCTTAGTGCGCTCGAAATTGGATTATGGAAACATAGTCTACTCCTCTGCTCGGCCGTCTATTCTTCGGCGTCTCGACTCTATCCACCACCGTGGATTACGTTTAGTGTCTGGAGCTTTTTACACCAGCCCTGTGGAAAGCCTTTGTGCTGAGACCGCTGTACCTCCGCTGTCCAATCGGCGGGCAGTCCTTCTGAGTCGTTATGCTGGCCATCTGTCTTCCATGCCTGCTAATCCAGCCCATGACCTTTTTTTTTCGACGCCTCCTTTGATGTAGGGTATGCAGGCCGCTCCTCCTCCCTACTACCACCGGGAGTCAGCTTCCGTCAACTGCTCCATTCTCTTTCCTTCCGCTTTCCTAAAACCTTCTTGACAACTTGGGGTACAGCACCGCCTTGGCTCCATCCCCGGATCTGCCTGCTCTGTGACCTTTGTCGATTTCCCAAGGATGGTACCCCTTCACTTGTTTATCGTCGGGCATTTGCTGCTCTATGTGCACAAATGACGGACGCCACATTTATTTACACCGACGGCTCGAAAACATCGTTAGGTGTAGGGAGTGCCTATATTGTTGGCGACACCCCAAATCACTTTCGGCTTCCCGACCAGTGTTCGGTTTATACTGCGGAGCTTTACGCTGTTCTCCAGGCTGTCCACTACATCCTCTGCCATCAGCGGATACAGTACGTAATCTGCTCAGATTCTCTCAGCTCTCTCCTCAGTCTCCAAGCTCTTTACCCTGTGCAACCTCTGGTCCACCGGATTCAGGACTGTCTGCGCTTGCTCCACCTGGGGGGGGGGGGGGGGGGCGGCGTCTCGGTGGCGTTCCTCTGGCTCCCGGGACACGCTGGTATCTGTGGGAATGAGGCGGCCGATATAGCGGCCAAGGCTCCAGTCTCTCTTCCTCGGCCAGCTATTCAGTCGCTTCCCTTCCCCGATCTACGGAGCGGTTTATGTCGCAAAGTTGCTCAATTATGGCATGCGCATTGGTCAACACTTCCCCATAATAAATTGCGGGAAGTGAAAGGCCTTCCTTGCGCTTGGACCTCTTCCTCCCGAACGCGTCGTCGGGAGGAGGTAATTGTAACTAGACTCCGGATAGGGCACTGTCTTTTTAGCCATCGACATCTTTTAAGCGGCGATCCTCCCCCACTCTGTCCCCACTGCTCTCAGCTGTGGACGGTAAGACACCTTTCAATTGAGTGCCCCTATTTTAATCCGTTATGCTCCCGTCTACAGCTATCGCCTGATATATCGTCGATTTTAGCAGATGACACGCGCTCAGCCGACCGCGTTCTCCAGTTTCTTAGTGCCAGTGAAATGAATGGGACAACCAACCCCTTTCTGTAGAGGATTTTTAAGCATTCCTTCTGCTTTTAGTTTCTCCAATTTTATGACTTTGTTCCCATTGCTGCTGGTTTTAAATTTCGGTTTTTTACTGTTTCCTAAGTCACGGGCTGGGCGCTAATGACCATAGAAGTTTTGCGCCCTAAAACAAAAAAAAAAAGTTCCAAATACTCAATCAAACGATCAAGATTGTCTCTAGGGGCAGATATAATTCCTGTTTGCCAATACCATGGCAGTTTGGCTTCAAGACCTAGTATTATCATTTCAGGTTTTAGCTTTTCGGCCAAATGTGACAAACGTGAGATCCATGACTTGGTAAACTCTTTAATAGATTCCTTGCCTACATTGAAGCGTTTTCCACTCCAAAATTCTCTCAACACTTCATTTTGCTTATTGCTGGACCAATACCCATTAATGAAAATTGTTTTAAATTCCGCTAATGTTTTACACTTCAACATAACATCAGCTGACCAACGCATGGCGTCACCTGCTAAATGGCTTCTAATAAATGAGATTTTCTCTCGTTCAGACCAAGTTGGTGGAATCACATCTTCAAAATCGTTCCTGAAATCTAGCGGGTGGATATTTTTATCTGGATCGAACCGCAAGAACTGCCGACACCCGATAAAAGTGGCGTTTGCAGCTACAACTTGTTGTATACTACCATTACCAGAAGTTACTGAAGCTACTTTACTCTCAATGTTAGCAATGTTAGTACTAATATTTTCTACTCTCATTTTAACATTATCTACTCTTTGCACAATATGAGTAGTATCAGTTTTGATTGTATCTACTTCTGCTTGACATACGTTTACTGTTATATTAACATCTTTAAACCTATCTGAGCACAGTTCAGATTCTGCCTCGATCTTTTCTGTTAACTTGTGCTCCAGCTTCGTATCTTCCATTTGGAAGTCTTTGCGAACCTCAGACACTTCGGATTTTACTGTTTTATACATCTCAGATAACTGTTGAGCAACCTTTTTCTTAATATCCTCATGGTTGTAATCAATTTTGTTTAAACTGTCCAGATCCTCTTTCAACTTATTGCAGCCAGTCTTGAAGGAAGTTTCTAATTCAGCTTTATTGGATTCTAATTTATTGTCCTTTGCCTCAAACCGTTTATTAAAATTAGTTTGGCTGCCCACAATCCTGTTATTTACCTCAATTATATCAGATTTTAACTTGGCTGTCATTCCAGCATTACTGGCTGACATTTTTGCATTACTGCTTTTGACCTCGGTTATTTCAGACTTTAATTAAGCATTACTGGTAGCTATTGCTTGTAATATAACATTTAAATCAATAGCCCCAGTATCTTTGGGTTGCTCACTAGCTGGTTTTTTTATCACACTCAGGCGACGAAAAACTAGCTCCAACGCCAGAATCATCAAAACTAAATGAAACTTCTGATTGATCAGTCATATCTAACTTCTCCTTTTTAAACTCTTCCATCTCTGATGACTGTTTCATTTTTAATTCATCAGAGAAACTATCATCCAATAACTTAACAATTACTGATTCCTGCTTTACTACAGGGGTCTCCTTTATTGAATCATTGCCCCCTTTTCACACTACTGTCAGGAGACAATACTTCATATTTCACTTTAACATTACTATTTTCATGCATATTTACACTTGAACGATTGTCCGGATTTACAGTTCCCTCAACAGACATAGGTTCTGATTTAAGTTTAACCTCAGTTTTTTCTGGTGGTTCCATTTCCGACAGTCTTTTAGGGCAGGTTAGTAAAAATTTTAAGTTTTCACTTAACTTAGTTCCTTCTGCACGACGTATGGCGTTGCCGGCGCGGCGTACCAGGATTACTGATGCGACGCGGCGGGTTGAACTGCAGACGGCACTTCGACGGCTGCTGTGTGTTTGCGTGGCTCGCAACTGAAGGCGCGGCTCCGGTTGCTCCGGCGGACAACTGCGGTGAGGCGAAACTGGCTTCTCGCGATGCCGGCAGCGCCGCTAGACTCAGTGCCAGCTCCGTCAATCCAGATGCGTTGTTAATCCAGTTGCGTCGTCCACATGCACACGTAACAGTATCACTCTTCTATTTCTTAGTTGCGTGTCGCATTTCACTCCCGAATCCGAATATATAAAAATCAATTTCACTTTTACTCTGTTTCTTTCCGGGCCGATGCACGATATGGGGGCGGCGGGTGGAATTTTGTTACTAAATGTTCTACTATTTATTGCTGTTGTTTGCCGTTCTCAACACTGGCTCTCTAACTATAATATTGGCAACCAGAAAGTGATTAGCAAAACGTGAAGCCTGTAATTAGAAATCCCAGTGCACACTTCATCTGAGAAATATATTTATAGCTACAGCTTGTAGCTCTGAGGAATTAGGAGATCGTCTGGGATTCACAATCAAAAAACATTCTCTCTAAAATGTTCACTATATTCTGACAATCACAGACCAAAAAGAATCCACACAATCCCACTACCAGAGCAGTATAGAGTCTAATGCGCTGATGCAACTATAACTGTTCAAATTAAATGTTTAAGTGAATGCTCGCCATAATTTGACGATAATGTTTATCAAACGCCACGCTAAATAATGGTAGAATGTATGTCCCGCGGCGGCACGTGAAAATACGATATACGCAAACTGAAGATGGATCATTAAAGTCATCCCAGAACTGACACTTCACTCGAAAACTATTTCATGGTTACACGTATCCCGAGTAACTTATTACGGCATCCGAGGCTGTTTATAGCAATACCGACGCGACGCGACTCCCGGCACAGGTGGTGTGCTAATCAGCGTCTGGAGAGAACTAGGACCTTTTTTCCTTGCGCTGCGTTCTTACATATAAAGCCGCGGTGCGGACGGCTAACGGAACGCCTGATCAAATCCGCTCTCCCGATTAGCTGCTGGGCTAGTAATGCACCACTTTAAGTTATCGAATAAATCATTGCTTCCTTTGCTGATGGCCGATGAAGCTTTTAATTTAAATGTGCAATCAGCACACAGGTAAGTAATCATAATAAAAGTCTGACGTGGCTAAGTCAAATATTTTGGGCGAGAGAATTAATGTAATTACACTACACGCAGTAGATGAGCACTGAACTTGCCCTTTGGAGATACGCTATTGCTATAGTTTCACAGTTATTCAGTTGAAACTTCTCACATCTTTGTTTATAGCTGAACTCCCTTCTACTTAAATTTAAACATCCTAGCTTTGTTTATTCGCCTACTTAATCTATCTTGCTTCCTTAATTTCTAAGACAAAAACCAGAAAATCATGAATTTCAACTAAAATTTTAATTTGTGAGATCCAGAATACCGTTTCTACTAAATTATGCAAAAGGAATCTAAATATAATTCCTTTAAGTTTCTAGCTCATTTCTGTTGCGCCAATGATTTTTACAGAAAAAGTCCAAATTTCGAAAATGGTTAAAGTTATTGAACTGATATTCAACACATATTGACATATTGATTCAGTAATACTCCTGACATGCTAGAAACGTTTCTGGTTATTTACTTGATTTTAAAGTATTGCGCAACCTTTATGACGTCAGAGCTAGTTACAGCGGACTGGCTGGCACACAATGGAAAGACTGATGTGTATTTTATACGGTGTGAGTAGGTTGCTTCCCTACAACTGTTGAATTCTTTGTAATTTAACTTGATTTTCTAATCACTAAAGTCACATTTCCCCTCACGAGTTGACGTTTCATTTACTAACCACCTCCTCTTTTCGGTGCAAAGTTCTTCCTAACTTTTCTTTTTTTTGTCAGGCAATATTTTTATTTTCCGTTTTTGGTGCTAGCTTCTGGGTCGTAACCGCAATTTCAGGGCAGGTATGATTGCCTGAAAATGATGCTATGACTGAAACTGGTAACAAGAACGCAAGGCAAATACGTGAATGTTGACTTGTGTTGGCCACCTCAGCCAAAATTGATAACTTCTGTCGTTGATTGAAAATAAGTTATACATTCTCAAAACCTTTGCATGGGCATTGGTTTTAAATGGTGGAAAAAAAGACTTATAACTGAAACGACACGCAGTAAGAACAAAATTTTTGAGATGTTAAGTGACGGGTAGAGAAAAATGTGAGTTTTTAAACAAAAAGGCTTTTGGGAATCATACACAAATTAAGCTGGTTATATAGGGGGTCTCAGCTAACCCAACCACTGGGTTTTATGCAACCCAAAACACCTTCAAATACCACGTGCCTGATTTTTTCAGACTCTCTTGCTCACTGTGTATGAACTATTATGCTTCCATATTTTTTAGTGGGATATATTTTCGTTAGAGGCTGTGGTTTCCGATTTATTCGAGACAATCGAACAAGAGTGACCTACAGCCATGTTTCATTTAATAATTCGAAAACGTGTACCAGTATAAAATTTAACTACATTAAATTTCCTACGAAAACGATCTTTTCATTTTTCCTGTGGTATTGATAATTTGTGCATAGCGAGCAAGAGAACATGAAACTCTCGCATGTGGGTTTTGAAAGTGTTGCGGATTGCATAAAACGCAATGGCAGAGGGGAGCTGAATTAGCCTGTACATTAAAAGTATAAGATAATTTAAAACATAACAGCTGGTTCATAAACCCTTTAACTGTTGGTCGATTGAAACCAACACAACGCATTAAACTTGTGGAGTTACGCTTTCTGTGACACAGTTCTGAGTGCTTCTTCCTAAAGCTTTCATAAAATCTTACCTATCGATGCTCAAAAAGAAATAAAATTTACTTGTGACAGAAACGCTTTACGGTAGCCGATAAACTGCAAGTGGACCATCCTATCTACCGGCCTGTACGAACCGCCGTTCCCCTATATGACATGAAAGCAGTGTAGAAGTGGAATGTCTGTTTCCAAAGCAAATGTTGCTTGTTTATTAACAACTTTCATCCTCATACTGAGATAATTATCAATTAGGCAAGAATGCTCATAAAGACAGAAAAATTACTAACGTATCTTAACTGAATAATCAAATCAAAGTCTGCATTCAGTTTTTAAATTTCCTGATGTATCATGACGCAGGATATCGTTGCAGACTTCTTGTTGATATTTGCTGTCATACAGCTCGATTACATCAGTTTCTCTGTATACATCCGATAATGATGGTGTCGCTGGCGAAATCAACTCTTGGAATGCGACGAAGTTTGAGAAGTCATTTTACATCTGAGACGATCGTAGATTTGTCTTGTATTTAATCCTTGACAGCGGTTGGTGTGCAAACTCAAATCTTTTAGGTTGACCACATGGATGATTAGTAGTGTTGCGGTTGATCTATGATGTTCCTTTGTGGCTATTGGCCTCTAAAGGTACCTCCAGTACACAAAATCGTTTCGGCGTTTGGAGTCCTTGTCGAGTGGGTGTGGCAACGGGTGTCGAATGTAGATACGGACTCCTGGGGCTCTGGCATCTTAGTGTGGCCCATACAAAGGTGCACCTGAGGTACTCAACTGACTTAGACATGAATCCATGAAATGGACGACGTAATTCTTGCTAAACCTGGTGCGAAAATGTGGAGAACTGGTATTAGAATAAAACTGCCCGACCATTCTGCTGGCATCTTCGTATATCTGACACGGGGTGATCAGTACGCAGTCATACAGTCATTTTTCTGTCGCTTAGTATCTGAATGGAGAGGGAACATAATCTGAAATATTGGTATGATGTACCTCGCGCGATGAACTGTGCAGTGACTACGAATTTATGTTTATGTAGATGTAGGATTCCTGCCCTCTCTGCCTTTCAGATTACAGCTGCAGGTCAAGATTCTTGTGTTCTCCGTGTTGTGCGTTTTTTTTTTGTTGAGACTATACAGTTCAGAGAAGATCCGTTACTTAAAGCCAGCTTTGGTACTAAACAAGATAATCATTTATGATTCTACCTGTAGCCACTGACAAGAAGGGCTCGAGTCATTTCTTTTTCTCATCGATGGAGTTGTTGAACCTACATATTGCTGAACTGACGAGTGATATGCTACATCAGCTACTGGTTGAATTACCAAGTGATATGAAGCCAGTAACCTCGTACCCTGACAACGAATGTGTGGCATTTCATGGACATGATCAGCGAAATTAATGATTTTATATTTTTTGTTTGTGGAGTTAACTAGATGACCTCCAACTCCAACAACAGGTGCAAATAAATCTGTACGCAACAGCTGTTACAACTTCAAAGGATAGAAGCTGTATACAGGTCCGAATAGGGAACATCACGGTGGAGTGCGTTGCGTAGAACAGTGAATCACCCCCACCGTGTGAACTTTAATTCGACTCTGCATGAATAATGAGAACTACTCATCCTTAAACAGTGTCTCAAATGGTGAACAGTTTCTGGTTTATATGTCGTTTCGCAGTGAAACTACGCACAATAATAATACCGGTGATCGCTACTTTTTGATACTACACCGCGGTTCCGAGCGCCAGTTCCTCATGTGGTATGAGTAAGTTACTTGTGATCTGATGATGGATGTTACAACCGAAATACCTCACCATGAATTCTAAGAAAATATATTAAGATTTAGAATGTTACAATTTGTTATTGTATATACAAAATGTCGCTGACTTTGCCAAAATTTCATAGTGTGAAACACATTTTTCTGAGAGTACTTAATACTTATATTAATTTTACACATCCTATGCTGTACCTGAGTTACGAAAGAGAGGGTTCTAACAAGATTATATTGATGATAAAGAAGGAATTAATACAAAGTAGTTTGCTAAAGATCGAGGAATCGTCCCTCTGTTCTTTTACTCGGCAGTGGTTGGAGTTTCTGGCAACTATCATTGGACAATGATCTAAGACACTTTCTGCATTGCAGGGAAGCAGAATGACGAGTTGGGGTCACTGTCTCACCAAGTTTGTGCCCCTATTAACGGAGCAGCTCTTTGATTTGCTCGCAGGCTCGGCGTAGAGGAGCAGGCGCCGCTCGAAGACAGTGGGGAAGGAGAAGAAAAAGAAGCTGAGAGGGTGGAGCCAACCCTTGGGACGAGTCGGAATTAGATAAGGCACGCGACGCGACGCGGTCTGTATTTATTGGCCGTTGGGGTGAGCGATCGACCGCCACGGGCCACATAAATAACTCGTGAGGTGGGTATAAATTCCAACACCCGGATTGGTTCCCAGGGAGAATCGTTTTGAGGCGTGCCAGACGACCGAGAAACGTATCTCGCCTCAGTTCGCCGAGTAGTTGGCACGACGTGCCGATTACTCTGAACCGCACCGAGCGGCAAGACACATTCGCCTTCGTAGATAGAAGCAGAGCCACAGGGAGCTAACATTTCATTTTATCTCAAGTTGCGACATAAGGTCGCACAGGAACTCTGCGACTATTACGTAACTTCTGGACGCGTCTTATGTCACTGCTTCATTACGTCGCTGAAATCAATCGATCACTTGTTAAAAATTAAATTAGCTGACGTGTTTCAGACGTTGTCCATTGTCAGTCATCTGCCAAAATGAAACACATTCTTACAAAAATACAAGCATAACGTATACATGACATAGAGTAAATATACTTAAATCATTGGCAATTAAGCGCACAGACAACACAGAACTCCTCAGTACCTAGTATTATGCCACATAATAGCATCCTGACGTTGGTGTTCTTCTGAGAGCACGCTGCCGTTTCCAAAATACGTGGAACTGGGTGGCACGGCTGCAGTGGCGTTACAAGCTCTTTTGCATTAAAACTGAAGGATAATTTAGTTATAAAAATATTAGGAACGATACTAAGATAATAGAAGCAAAATCCAACCAGTAAAACTAATCACAAGTCACAGGTGTATAATCAAAAGTACTTCAATAAATGACATGGTTCAAAATGGCTCTGAGCACTATGGGAATTAACATCTGAGGTCATCAGTCCCCTAGAGCTTAGAACTACTTAAACCTAACTAACATAAGGACATCACACACATCCATGCCCGAGGCAGGATTCGAACCTGCGACCGTAGCAGTCGCGTGGTTCCTGACTACAGCGCCTAGAACCGCATGGCCACGGCGGCCGGCAATAAATGACATGTTTGAGGCTTGGTGGGAGCGGCGTGAAAAGAGGACAGGGGTGAACATATAGGGCAGTCAGAAACCAATTTTAACGTAACTCATAGAGATAAGTGCCAACAACACACAAATTTCGTAAGTCATGTATATTGTTTCTCAAATCAACTTCCCTTTTTTCTCAGCACATACTAATCGCACAGGGATGAATGAGGTATGCTTAGAAAGATTTCTTAGACAGATTCTGACATTACATACCCATTTTTGCGCTAAAACTTACTACTTCTGCAACTTTTAACCATCCCAGGATGCCTAGCTTCATACCTATATTTTATGCAGCTAACTTATTAATCACGAATAAAAGACTTACTTTTCATATTATCTTATTGCAAATATCAATTTATTTGTTTTAAAGTACTTATTAACTTTATACACTGAAGTGCCGAACGAACTGGTATAGGCATGCGTATTAAAATACAGAGATATGTAAACGGGCAGAGTATAAGACAACAAGTGTCTGGTGCATTGTTAGATCGGTTACTATTGCTACAATGTCAGGTTTTCAGGATTTAAACAAGTCTCAACGTGGTGTTACAGACGGCGCACGAGCGTTGGGACACGGATCTCCGAGGTAGCGATGAAGTGGGGATCCTCCCGTACAACCATTTCACGAGTGTACCGTGAATAATCAGGAATCCGGTAAGACATCAAGTCTCCGACATAGCTGCTGCCGGAAAAAGATCATGCAATGACGGGACCAAAGACGAATGAAGAGAATCGTCCAACTTGACAGAAGTGCAATCCTTCAGCAAATTGCTGCAGGTTTAAATGCTGGGCCATCAACAAGCGTCAGCGTGCGAATCATTCAACCAAACATCTTTGGTAATGGCTGTCGGGGCCGAAGGCCCATTCGTGTACCCTTGATGACTGCACGACACAAACTTTACGCCTCGCCTGGGTCTGTCAACACCGAAATTGGACTGTTGATGACTAGAAACATGTCGCCTGGTCGGATGAGTCTCGTTTCAAATTGTATCGAGCGGATTGACGTGTCCGGTACGGAGACAACCTCACGAATGCAAGGACCCTGCATGTCAGCAGGGGACGGTTCAAGCTGGTGGAGGTTCTGCAGGGTGTGTTCAGTTGGAGTAATGTGGGACCCGTGATACGTCTAGATACGACTCTGACACGTGACGCGTACGTAAGCATCCTGTCTGGTCACCTGCATCCATTCATGTCCACTGGCCGTTCCGACGGACTTGGTTAGTTCTAGCGGGACAATGATGCAGCCCACACATTAAGACTTGCAAGATAATGGCTCCAAGAGAGCTCTTCTGAATTTAAACACTTCCACTGGTCACTAAACTCCCCAGACTTGAACATTTTTGAGCATATCTGGGATGCGTTGTAACGTGCTGATCAGAAGAGATCTACACCCCCCCCCCCCCCCCCCCCCCCCCCCTCGTACTCTTACGGATTTATGGACAACCCTCCAGGATTCATGATGTCATTTACCTGGAGCACTAATTCAGACGTTAGTCGAGCCCATGCCACGTCGGTTGCGGCATTTCTGCGTGTTCGCGTTTGCCCTACACCATTTTCTTTTGCTTTTCAGTGTAGATAATATCGTGACTGCTGCGGTAGTCGATTACTTACGCCAGGAGTACTAGTTGACTTTTCAAAACTAATTTACTTTTCGAAATGAGAACCATATTGGTCACTGTCGCCTTGAATTGTGATTTACCATTGCTACTCCGTACTAACGTACTTACATGAAGTAGGAGGTGCAACATTATTGTCATGTTGATAAGATACCTGAACGCTGAATACGGCTTAGCCAATGGAGCACGCATAGTTGTTACAAAATTTAATGATTTTACAATCAATGTTCAGCTGAGGAAGAGACCATAGGAACTGAAAACGACACCGACGACTTTGATTGTACACCAAGGTGAAGAAAGTCATGAGATAGCTATATGCACACGTACAGATGGCAGCAGTATCGCGTAAACAAGGTGTTAAAGGGCAGTGCATTGTCGCAGCTGTCATTTGCACTCAGGTGATACATGTCAAAAAGGTTTGAGACTTGATTTGGCTGTAAGATGGGAATTAACGGACTTTGAAAGCGGAATGATAGTTGGAACTAGACATATGGGACATTCCATTTCGAGAATGGTTAGGGAATTCAGTATCCCAGTATCTACACTCCTGGAAATGGAAAAAAGAACACATTGACACCGGTGTGTCAGACCCACCATACTTGCTCCGGACACTGCGAGAGGGCTGTACAAGCAATGATCACACGCACGGCACAGAGGACACACCAGGAACCGCGGTGTTGGCCGTCGAATGGCGCTAGCTGCGCAGCATTTGTGCACCGCCGCCGTCAGTGTCAGCCAGTTTGCCGTCGCATACGGAGCTCCATCGCAGTCTTTAACACTGGTACCATGCCGCGACAGCGTGGACGTGAACCGTATGTGCAGTTGACGGACTTTGAGCAAGGGCGTATAGTGGGCATGCGGGAGGCCGGGTGGACGTACCGCCGAATTGCTCAACACGTGGGGCGTGAGGTCTCCACAGTACATCGATGTTGTCGCCAGTGGTCGGCGGAAGGTGCACGTGCCCGTCGACCTGGGACCGGACCGCAGCGACGCACGGATGCACGCCAAGACCGTAGGATCCTACGCAGTGCCGTAGGGGACCGCACCGCCACTTCCCAGCAAATTAGGGACACTGTTGCTCCGGGGGTATCGGCGAGGACCATTCGCAACCGTCTCCATGAAGCTGGGCTACGGTCCCGCACACCGTTAGGCCGTCTTCCGCTCACGCCCCAACATCGTGCAGCCCGCCTCCAGTGGTGTCGCGACAGGCGTGAATGGAGGGACGAATGGAGACGTGTCGTCTTCAGCGATGAGAGTCGCTTCTGCCTTGGTGCCAATGATGGTCGTATGCGTGTTTGGCGCCGTGCAGGTGAGCGCCACAATCAGGACTGCATACGACCGAGGCACACAGGGCCAACACCCGGCATCATGGTGTGGGGAGCGATCTCCTACACTGGTCGTACACCACTGGTGATCGTCGAGGGGACACTGAATAGTGCACGGTACATCCAAACCGTCATCGAACCCATCGTTCTACCATTCCTAGACCGGCAAGGGAACTTGCTGTTCCAACAGGACAATGCACGTCCGCATGTATCCCGTGCCACCCAACGTGCTCTAGAAGGTGTAAGTCAACTACCCTGGCCAGCAAGATCTCCGGATCTGTCCCCCATTGAGCATGTTTGGGACTGGATGAAGCGTCGTCTCACGCGGTCTGCACGTCCAGCACGAACGCTGGTCCAACTGAGGCGCCAGGTGGAAATGGCATGGCAAGCCGTTCCACAGGACTACATCCAGCATCTCTACAATCGTCTCCATGGGAGAATAGCAGCCTGCATTGCTGCGAAAGGTGGATATACACTGTACTAGTGCCGACATTGTGCATGCTCTGTTGCCTGTGTCTATGTGCCTGTGGTTCTGTCACTGTGATCATGTGATGTATCTGACCCCAGGAATGTGTCAATAAAGTTTCCCCTTCCTGGGACAATGAATTCACGGTGTTCTTATTTCAATTTCCAGGAGTGTATATTGTCAAGGGTTTGCCGAAAATACTTAATTTCAGGCATTACCTCTCACTTCACCAAGTTTAGTGGTGTTTGCTTAGAGCTGTCATTGCTAACACACAGGAAATACTCCGAGGGAACCGCAGAAACCGATGTGGGTCGTACGTCGGAAGTATCCGTTAGCACAGTGCAACGAATTTGGGCTGCGACAGTAGACGACCGACGCAAGTGCCTTTGCTAACAGTGCAACGCCTGCAGTGCCTCTCCTGCGCTTGTGACCATCGACCATCTCGGGGAGGGGGGAGGGGGGGGGCTAGACCACTGGAAAACCATGGACTGGTCAGTTGGTACGAGTGGATGGTAGAATTCGAGTGTGATGCAGAGGCCAGGAAGCTATGTACCCAAATTGTCAACATGGCACTGTGCATGCTTCTGGTGGCTCCGTAATGCTGTGGGATGTGTTTAAATGGGATGGACTGGATACACCCTCTACCATGCACAGTGTACCATGCCAGTGGGCCACAATTGTTGGCGATTGGTTCGAAGAACATTCTGAGCATTTCGAGGGAATGATTTTGCCACCCCGCTCACCCGACATGGGACGTAATCGAGAGGTCAATTCGTGCACAAAACCCTGCACCTGTGACTTCTGGAATTACGGACTGCTATAGAGGCACCATGGGTCAATATTTCTACAGGAGAGTTCTAACGACTTGTTGAGTCGATGCCACGTCGAGTTACTGGATTACGCCCGGCGAAATGTGGTTCGACACAATATTAGGAAATATTTCATGACTTTTGTCACCTCAAAGTGGGTCGAATGAATGAATATTGTTTCTTTCACACCTTCATTTGAGACATCAAATGGTTCAAATGGCTCTGAGCACTATGGGACTTAACAGCTGTGGTCATCAGTCCCCTAGAACTTAGAACTACTTAAACCTAACTAACCTAAGGACATCACACACATCCATGCCCGAGGCAGGATTCGAACCTGCGAGCGTAGCAGTCGCGCGGTTCCGGACTGCGCGCCTAGAACCGCGAGACCACCGCAGCCGGCATTTGAGACATCGTTTGGTGTCTCAAACAGCAGCTTAAGCAGTTTGGACGGATGATTCTTAGTAATTCGTAGGAGGACAGGTCTTACGGTAACCTGTGTTACGCAGCAGACTGCTATGAGTTTGTGTACTAAGCAGAAATCGTTTTTCTCTTGCTCCACAGATAGTCACCCTTTTTGAGCAAAGAGGAAAATACGAGTGTAATGTAATAATGATTTGCACGCAGACAGAAATTAAGATTTGGTAACATTGAAGCTAATAATCTGTCCGGTATGAACAGTACGGTAACCATCCGCTGTCAGTTATCATCATTGCCATTAACTATTGCTTTAATGTCAAACAGGAGGTGCACCGCACACCACAGCAATTAACCCGCTTTACCTTGAATCTGTTATTCGCACCTTAGCGAGAAGGCCTGCATTTTCCTCTGGGCTATTTGCGCTCTGCTTTCTCTTCCCCCTTTTTGTTGGGAGAGCTTCGTATTACAGGCGTTTTTAATCAAGAGATGGGTCGATGGTGGATGCATGGGTGCTTTCAGCTAGCGCTGTTGTATTTTTGTGTGGCGTCTAATATATCACTGCGGCTTCTTATTGTACTTGCATCCATTCATAACGAGAGCTCTCTGTTGCGCCGAAGTACAAAGACTGTTATTACGTGTAAAATTACAGTAGAAAGAACTATCACTGTTATTTTCACCGAGAAGAGATAGTTCGTTAAGATCTAAATTTAAGATACAGCCAGTATTTTCTTAAGAAAAATGAAATGATCGTATGGAATTTATTGGCCGGGATATCCTCTTCGGGGATCGGCCGCCATATTGGAAGCCTTTTTTAGCTGACTCCACTTCGGCGACTTGATAAGATCCAGCAGTTGCCATTCGGGTGGCTATATCTATCGTGTCATGGAGAACCGAATGGCTTTTGGTAATAATAGGAATCACAACTATACAAGTTATTTGGGCATGACATTGTTAATACGGTAAAAGAGCAATCATGCCGAAAGAAAATTATAATTATTTATGAGAAGTGCTAAGAAGTGTCGTACACTTTCAAAAATTAGTCGAACAGAGGGAAATAAGAATTTTCTTTCGTCATCAGTCACAAAAAGTTGTACGACGTGGTTAACGTGCGGTTGGCTGTAAATTTTACGTTACTGCAGGCGAACAACACAGCGTACAGCGTACCTAAAATATTTCGATGATACGACATTTTTTGCATAGCAGCGTTGTCAGCCTGTCGTCTGCATGTCCAGTACACCGTGTCCCCTTGCTTGCAACCATGTAAGTGGCCTGAGAGTATCCAACAATGTACAAAAATACGGGGTGTTTCGAACTTTTTGGTTCAAACTTTTTGGTTCAAATTGAAACAGGTGACAGTGAGTCCACAACCGACTATATGGAGGTAGAGAACCAATCGTCGGATATGCGTATTTATTGTGTTATGGACATACACAGCGCGCACCGCATAACAACAACGTAGTGACGGCCGCCGGTCTCGTTGCACGCTTGCCAACGACCCATGCAGTTCTGCCGCCCTCTCTCTAAGATCCCTGGCGTCTGATGTACCAGGAGCCATGCAGCTTGTCCCCTAGCAAGCAGGTCAGGGGTATACGGTCTTTGTCACCCGCTATATTTTCTAGTATACTACAGACACCCGGGATCTTGGCGAGGGTGCAGCAGAACTGCATGCGCCGTGCAGTACACGCATTGAGACTGGCAGTCATCGCTTTGAGCGGTTACTGTGAGGTACGTTGTTGTTATACCCTGTACACCATGTACGTCCAAGACGCAATAAATACGTTTTTCTGACCATTAGTTCAATATTTCATTATGATCTGTTGTGGGATCACTACCAACACCGAGCGAGGTGGCGCAGTGGTTAGACACTGGACTCGCATTCGGGAGGACGACGGTTCAATCCCGCGTCCGGCCAGCCTGATTTAGGTTTTCTGTGATTTCCCTAAATCGCTCCAGGCAAATGCCGTGATGGTTCCTTTGAAAGGGCACAGCCGACATCCTTCCCTTTCCTTCCCTAATCCGATGAGACCGATGACCTCGCTGTCTGGTCTCCTTCCCCATACAACCCAACCATCACTATCCCCCATGGTAAACAAAACAGGTCCAAACGCTGTTGCAGAGGTAACGGAAAAAGCATGCGAAGTTAAGAAGAACCCGAAATCCCGAAGATTGGCTAGAATTTACAGACGCGCGAAATTTGACACCGACTTCAATGCGAGATGCCTTTAATAGGTTCCACAACGAAACATTAAATTTGGAAGACAATCCGAAGAAATTCTGGTCGTATGTAAAGTACACAAGCTCTAGACGCAGTCAATACCTTCACTGCGCAGTGCCGATGGTACTGTTACCGACGACTGTGCCGCTAAAGCGGAGTTATTTCCGAAATTCCTTCACCAGGGAAGACGAGTGGAATATTCCAGAATTTGAAACACGAACAGCTGCTAGCATGAGTTGCTTAGAAGTAGATACCTTAGGGGTGGCGAAGCAACTCAAATCGCTTGATACGGGCAAGTCTTCAGGTCGAGATTGTATACCGATTAGGTTTCTTTCAGATTACGCTGATACAATAGCTCCCTACTTAGCAATCATATACAACCGCTCGCTCTCCGATAGATCTGTATCTACAGATTGGAAAATTGCGCAGGTCGCACCAGTGTTTAAGAAGGGTAGTAGGAGTAATCCATCGAACTACAGACCTATATCATTGACGTCGGTTTGCAGAAAGGTTTAGGAGCATGTACTGTATTCAAACATTATGAATCACCTCGAAGGGAACGATCTACTGATACGTAATCAGCATGGTTTCAGAAAACATCGTTCTTGTGCAACGCAGCTAGCTTTTTATTCGCACGAAGTAATGGCCGCTATCGACAGGGGATCTCAAGTGGATTCCGTATTTATAGATTTCCGGAGAGCTTTTGACACCGTTCCTCACAAGCAACTTCTAATCAAGCTGCGGGCCTATGGGGTACCGTCTCAGTTGCACGACTGGATTCGTGATTTCCTGTCAGGAAGGTCGCAGTTCGTAGTAATAGACGGCAAGTCATCGAGTAAAACTGAAGTGATATCACGTGTTCCCCAAGGAAGCGTCCTGGGACCGCTGCTGTTCCTGGTCTATATAAATGACCTGGGTGACAATCTGAGCAGTTCTCTTAGGTTGTTCGCAGATGATACTGTAATTTACCGTCTAGTAAGGTCATCCGAAGACCAGTATCAGTTGCAAAGCGATTTAGAAAAGATTGCTGTATTGTGTGGCAGGTGGCAGTTGACGCTAAATAACGAAAAGTGTGAGGTGATCCACATGAGTTCCAAAAGAAATCCGTTGGAATTCGATTACTCGATAAATAGTACAATTCTCAAGGCTGTCAATTCAAATGGTTCAAACGGCTCTGAGCTCTATGCGACTTAACTTCTGAGGTCATCAGTCGCCTAGAACTTAGAACTAATTAAACCTAACTAACCTAAGGACGTCACACACATCCATGCCCGAGGAAGGATTCGAACCTGCGACCGTAGCGGTCGCTCGGCTCTAGACTGTAGCACCTAGAACCGCACGGCCACTCTAGCCGGCGCTGTCAATTCATCTAAGTACCTGGGTGTTAAAATTACGAGCAACTTCAGTTGGAAAGACCACATAGATAATATTGTGGGGAAGGCGAGCCAAAGGTTGCGTTTCATTGCAGGACACTTAGAAGATGCAACAAGTCCAGTAAAGAGACAGCTTACACTACACTCGTTCGTCCTCTGTTAGAATATTGCTGCGCGGTGTGGGATCCTTACCAGGTGGGATTGACGGAGTACATCGAAAGGGTGCAAAAAAACGCAGCTCGTTTTGTATTATCACGTAATAGGGGAGAAAGTGTGGCAGATATGATACGCGAGTTAGGATGGAAGTCATTAAAGCAAAGACAGTTTTCGTCACGGCGAGATCGATTTACGAAATTTCAGTCACCAACTTTCTCTTCCGAATGCGAAAATATTTTGTTGAGCCCAACCAACATAGGTAGAAATGATCATCAAAATAAAATAAGAGAAATCAGAGCTCGAATAGAAAGGTTTAGGTGTTCGTTTTTCCCGCGCGCTGTTCGGGAGTGGAATAGTAGAGAGATAGTACGATTGTGGTTCGATGAACCCTCTGCCAAGCACTTAAATGTGAATTCCAGAGTAATCATGTAGATGTAGATGTAGATCAACAGTTTCAATTTCACTCTGGATAGACAGTTCCGTAAACTGTATATCTGTTTTCATCATAAATGTACTAATGGTTCAAATGGCTCTAACAAGGGAATCTCCCCATCGCACCCCCCTCAGATTTAGTTATAAGTTGGCACAGTGGATAGGCCTTGAAAACCTGAACACAGATCAATCGAGAAAACAGGAAGAAGTTGTGTGGAACTATGAAAAAATAAGCAAAATATACAAACTGAGTAGTCCATGCGCAACATAGGCAACATCAAGGACAGTGTGAGCTCAAGAGCGCTGTGGTCCCGTGGTTAGCATGAGCAGCTGCGAACGAGAGGTCCTTGGTTCAAGACTTCCCTCGAGTGAAAAGTTTACTTTCTTTATTTTCGCAAAGTTATGATCTATCCGTTCGTTCATTGACGTCTCTGATCACTGTAATAAGTTTAGTGTCCGTGTTTTGCGACCGCAAGGCAAAACCGTGCAATTAGTAGACGAAAGGACGTGCCTCTCCAATGGGAACCGAAAACAGTTGATCGCAAGGTCATAGATCAACCGATTCCTCCACAGGAAAACACGTCTGATATATTCGACATGACACTGGTGACGGCATGTGCGTCACATGACAGGAATATGTAGTTGACCCACCTAACTTGTACACTTGGCGAATGGGTAAAAGGATTCTTCTACTTTGCCCGATTTAGGTTTTCTTGTGGATGTGACAATCACTCCCAAAAAAGTGATGAATAGCCTCTAACGAATCCCGCCTGTCCGTGTCAAACAAACACCGATGCCATCATTCCATAATTCCTTAATGGATTCAACTAGCAGGTAGCACCGTGTTAACAGCCCGTACTGTAACCTCCACAAGCAGTTGAGTACGGCGTACTCGTTCCTCTCTAGCAAGGCCGGGCGTGTTTACTTCTTCATACAGTTCACCACTTCCCGCTAAAAGCACACACGGTGCAATCTACACGCTATCACGTGCCAAGCCAATGCTGAATTCACTGGATGGCCGTTCACATAAACTGAAAATAAAAAATTAAACTTTTGACTTTTTTTTGCATTTTGTTCGTTGTTGATCGCTTGGTCTTTGAGGACGTCACATCACGTCCGTTTAAGTTCGCTGGCGATCCTTACACTCAGTTTTTTTATTACAGAGGCAAACTAGCTCTCTGACTGAACACGCTGAGTTACCGTGCCAGCTAGACTCCTGAGCTCACACTATACTTGATGTTGCGTATCTTGCGCATGGACTACTCAGTTTGTATATTTTGCTTATTTTCTCATAGTTCCACACAACTTCTTCCTGTTTTCTCGATTGATCTATGTTCAGTTTTTCAAGGCCTATACACTGTGCCAACGTATAACTAAATCTGAGGGGGGTGCGATGGGGAGGTTCCCTTGTAATCACTATGGGACTTAACATCTGAGGTCATCAGTCCCCTAGACTTAGAACTGCTTAAACCTAACTAACCTAAGGACATTAAAGACATCCATGCCCGAGACAGGATTCAAACCTACGACCGTAGCAGCAGCGCGGTTTCAGACTGAAGCGCCTAGAACCGGCCGGCCATAAATGTACTCGCTAATTTCATTACAAACTTGGAGTAACGAATCCCTGATTGAGGATTAAGTACGAAGAATAGTTATAAGCTTTCATAACCACCATATAAATATCAAACTGCTACCATAAAACGTGAAGTTTTTACTCGTTCTCGACATACACTTTAAAGCGACAGAATTTTCAAATCTTCAAATGTGTGTGAAATCTTATAGGACTAAACTGCTAAGGTCATCAGTCCGTAAGCTTTCAAACTACTTAACGTAAATTATCCTAAGGACAAACACACATACCCATGCCCGAGGGAGGTCTCGAACCTCCTCCCGGACCAGCTGCACAGTCCATGATTGCAGCGCCTTAGAGCGCTCGGCTAATCCCGCGCGGCGACAGAATTTTCCAGCGCTGTATGTTGTGGCTGTGAATGCGAACGGCCATCCAGTGAGTTCAGCATTGGCTTGGCACGTGATAGCGTGTAGGTTGCACCGTGTGTGCTTTTAGCGGGAAGTGGTGAACTGTATGAGGAAGTAAACACGCCCGGCCTTGCTAGAGAGGAACGAGTACGCCGTACTCAACTGCTTGTGGAGGTTACAGTACGGGCTGTTAACACGGTGCTACATGCTAGTTGAATCCAGTAAGGAATTATGGAATGGTGGCATCGGTGTTTGTTTGACACGTACAGGCGGGATTCGTTAGAGGCTATTCATTCCGGTTTTGCTAGATTAGCATTGAAATCAGCATTCTGATAGTACGGTGAGTATAATTATTATTTGCTTTTGCAGACTACTACGAAACTGTGTCCCACCTCTTGAAGACTCTTCCGCTATCGTCAGCCGTTCCAGTTAGTCGTTACGCAGTTTGAATTGCCTGGCTGTACTTATTGATCTGCTCGCTTTGTCGGCTCAGTCTGTCCCTCCCTATATTAAGACATTTTATGCTCTGGTCTTTAACAACTTCCCGCAGAGAGTGTTTGCTGTGTACGATTTGTCTGGGGTATTGGTATCTCAAGTCCGTTTGTTTAACTGGCGGCAGGGGCCGAAAAATTGTATTTCAGTAACAAAATGTTCCTTGCGGCGCCAACTTATTAGCATGGGGTCAGCATAATTCAGTTTAAGTTCTCATTTTAGTTATTATTGTATTTATTTGTCAGCAGCGGCAGGTAATTGAATGTTTTAGTCTGTTCTAGACTTGTGGACACTCCGACGCTATGCTGGTGGTTTACGAGCCGGCTGTTGTGTATCCGCCAGGTCATGTGTAAGCGAAATGTGGAGCAGCTTACACTAATTTAGAGTTTAGGACCAAGACTGCAGTTATTTTATTACCGATTGTAATTATGATCAGAGGAAATTCTACCCGTTACAGTGATTCCTTTGTTAAACATTCTGCTTCTGTTTAAAGTGTCTTGTTAATTATTCAGTCAAATACCTTGTTGTCAAATAGCGTGTGTTTAACATAGCCCTTCAGGCCTGTTTCAAAATTAAATTTTCGAGTAGTAGTTAATTATTGAGTTTTTAATTGTATTTCTTTAATTAGTCACTCAGGCATCATTGGTTGTAGTTCTACTTCTTAAAATCAGCCGTTCAGGCATTAGTGGTTGCAGTTTGATATTTGTTGTTGGAATCAGCCCTTCAGACGTTAGCGGTTGTTGGTTGAAATAATAGTTACGTCTTCACCTAGCTCGGTGCTGGTGTATCCACACACTGCTTGCTTTGCTACTTTGGCTCGGTGTCACAGTGATCACGGAGCATTAGTCAATCTTAGTTAAACGTATATGGAAGTCATTTGAATTAGCCTGCCACAGCTGAATCAGTCCCACTGGACGTCCTCCTGAGGGATATCACGCCACATTTTGTCCAGCTGGATAGCTACAGCGCCAAAATCCCGAATTAGTATTTGTGTGTGCGGCGGGGTAGAAACACTCGCGGCATGCGTGCGGTTATTATCTTACCGCAATGTAACCCGAGGACGATTCACCACGAAGGGCAAGAAAACGGGGCGTAGAACTAGAACTTTGTCGACGTACCGCTATGCTGTAAGAGTGCCGCAGAGGACAACCAAAGGGGTCCTAGTATGAAATGAAACGGCATCCCGAACTATCACTCCTGGCTGTCGCGCCGGGTGGCGGGCGACAGTCAGGGTGGTAGCCCACTGCTGTCCGGCGCGCCTCCAGACAAGTCTTCCCTGGTCATCGGCCCTCAGCTGGAAGCGGGTCTCATTCTACTCCACTCTGTAATTTGTTTTTTGGCTAGTGCTACTACTACTACTACTACTCAGAACATCGGGGGCTTTCGGCACAACACACCCAGAGCTTTTCAAGTAGATATTACAATTCGCCACAGAGCAGTGACCTACTGGCTGAAGAGGGGAGACGTGACAATAAGAGAAATGAATACAAGGCATTACCGACAAACGGAAATTAAACAAGTGGCAGACAGAATGGGACACAGTTGATAAGGAAAGACGAGTCAACTTTTTCTTCCCCAGTATTTGAGAGCGGATGAATCTGAAGTACTTAAACCCAACACGAGTATTCTGTGCATTTCCACAGATTTGGCCTGAAACACTATCACTTGAGCCTGTGGCGAATGTGGCACACCTGAGCACATGCCAGCATGTAGAACAATTAATACGTAGACAAAGTAACTGGAACTCTGTAAACAATATCGCAGATGAAGTTGTGAGCACTATATGTGGTATACAAAGAGGGTAGACAGTACACTAGAATAGGACAGGCTCCACATCTGACAGATTAGCAGTCATAGTAAACGACACAGCCACTGACTCGGAAGCTATGTCACACACAGGAAGTGAAGACGAGGTGCACATACAAACGTAGCAGAAGTAAGCTAAGTTTTTCCAACACTAAATCGAATCATTCTGAAAATGTAACTCTCTATATACACTACTGGCCATTAAAATTACTACACCACGAAGATGACGTGCTACAGACGCGAAATTTAACCGACAGGAAGAACATGCTGTGATATGCAAATGATTAGCTTTTCAGACCATTCACACAAGGGTGGCACCGGTGACGCACCTGCAACGTGCTGACATAAGGAAAGTTTCCAACCGGTTTCTCATACACAAACAGCAGTTGACCGGCGTTGCCTGGTGAAACGTTGTTGTGATGCCTCGTGTAAGGAGGAGAAATGCGTACCATCACGTTTCCGACTTTGATAAAGGTCGGACTGTAGCCTATCACGACTGCGGTTTATCGTATCGCGACATTGCTGCTCGCGTTTGTCGAGGTCCAATGACTGTTAGCGGAATATGGAATCGGTGGGTTCAAGAGGCTAATACGGAACGCCGTGCTGGATCCCAACGGCTTCGTATCACTAGCAGTCGAGATAGGCATCTTATCCGCATGGCTGTAACGAATCCTGCAGGCACGTCTCGATCTCTGAGTCAACAGATGGGGAGGTTTTCAAGACAACAACCATCTGCACGAATAGTTCGACGACGTTTGCAGCAGCATTAACTATCAGCTCGGAGACCATGGCTGCGGTTACCCTCGACGCTGCGTCACAGACAGGAGCGCCTGCGATGGTGTACTCAACGACGAACCTGGGTGCACGAATGGCGTGTATTCGTCATCCCATACTGGCGTATCACCCGGCGTGATGGTATGGGGTGCCATTGGTTACACGCCTCGGTCACCTCTGGTATGCATTGACGGCACTCTGAATAATGAGCGTTACATTTCAGATGTGGTACGACCCGTGGTTCTACCCTTCAATCGATCCCTTCGAAACCCTACGTTTCAGCAGGATAATGCGACCGCATGTTGCAGGTCCTGTACGGCCCTTCCTGGATACAGAAAATGTTTGACTGCTGCCATGACCAGCACATTCTCCAGATCTCTCACCAACTGAAAACGTCTGGTCAATGGTGGCCGAGCAAGTGGCTCGTCACAATACACCAGTCACTACTCTTGTTGAACGTGGTATCGTATTGAAGCTGCATGGGCAGCTGTACATGTACACGTCATCCAAGCTCTGTTTGACTCAATGCCCAGGCGTATCAAGGCCGTTATTACGGCCAGAGGTGGTTGTTCTGGGTACTAATTTCTCAGGTTCTATGCACCCAAATTGCGTGAAAATGTAATCACATGTCAGTTCTAGTGTAATATATTTGCCCAATGAATACCCGTTTGTCATCTGCATTTCTTCTCGGTGCAGCAATTTTAATGGCCAGTAGTGTAGAAAATTATCGAATTTCCTCAATATTCCTCAACGTTAAACTGTTGCGGACCTACCGTCCCAAGGCTGCATGCCTCGAATCAGCAAGTCAGTATGGGCCAAAATGAATGTAGTGGTAAAAGGAGGGGTCTGGCACTAACAAGCTGTGTGGTGTGGGTAGTGTGGCGACGCATACAGCGGTACCACGACAGCAGCCGGCGTGGACTCAGATGCTCATTCCAGATAAGCGGCGCTGCAGCGGGACTCGGCCCTTATTTCATGGCCACCCCGTCGCGTCGCCACGGCTGCTGCCGCTTAATTAGGCATGGCTAATGGCCGGCCTGCTCGCCGCCTGACACACACCCAGTGCTGTAATTTTCCGATCGTTACGACTCGGCGCCCGCAACGAGTGGCATGTTACTGCCAAGCGTGTAGCTAGCCTCACGAAGCTGCCTTTTGCGTCGGTGGAGCACTGCTGAAAAATCCGGACGGCTGTTCCGCTTGAGTCGACAGATTAGTGGTTACGTATAAAGGGAAATGAATTTGTAATATTGTTGGATAAAGAAAACCTCGCAGTTGTTGGGCAGCGTGAAAAATGTACGCTCCTTCAGAACTGGAAGCTACTCCTGTGGTGTCACCGCCAGACACCACACTTGCTAGGTGGTAGCTTAAATCGGCCGCGGTCCATTTAGTACATGTCGGACCCGCGTGTCGCCACTGTGTGATCGCAGACCTAGCGCCACCACAAGGCAGGTCTCGAGATACGGACGAGCACTCGCCCCAGTTGTACGGACGACATTGCTAGCGACAATACGGACGAAGCCTTCCTCTCATTTGCCGAGAGACAGTTAGAATAGCCTTCTGCTAAGTCCATGGCTACGACCTAGCAAGGCTCCATTAGCCTTACATAGTTTGAGAATTATAGTATAAATGTCTCAAGATGAACGCTGTAGTCATCAAGTAATAAAGTTAAGTATAAAGCAGCTACGTACTTTTCTTGCTACCATTCAATAGTTATCCTGTTCCAGAATTCACGCCGTCTGCGTTAGATAGCGTGCCTATCGGCCCCCTCAAAATAACACTGTGTCGGCACTTCTGTGTCGACACATCAACTCCCAGTAACAACTTGTTGAATCCTCACCGCGTTACCCAGAGTAGCAGAACCTGGAAAACATCACCAAAATTTGTAGGCAATGTTTGAATTACATTGTACGGTGTGGCTTTGTCGGACTCAGATATTCAGTGCAACTTCTGTAGCAGAACCGGATGTTTTTCCGGTTGAACAGGAAGCGCAGCAAAGGTGGAGTGGTTTGACCTGACTGACTTCTGTTTTTCATGCGTCTTCATACAACTAATCTTAGAAATTTAGCTGTTTATAGTGCCCGAGTTATATTAGAAATAAAGAGAAGAAGGAAACGTTTTAAATTTACTTTTTTTTTCAACTCAAAACGGAACAGAAATATCGATTTCATTATATGAGTACTGCAAAAAAAAAATTGTTTGGTGTTTAGTAGGATATGAGCAGATTTTGTTTTCCAACAGGATGAATTTGCTATAGGATTCATAAAAGGCTTACTGATCGTTTTGTATCCTCTTACAATGACAAAATCTGCGATAGCGCTTTTTCCATTTTACATGTGAACTCCACATCTGGTGTAGTCACGCCCCTAACTACTGTGGTTGCGTGGAGCTTGAATTAGGGAGGCCCTCACATGTTGCTTCCTCCACAATGTTGTGTGGAATATATCATGCTGTGCGCACAGATTTTAGTCTGATGTTGCTTGGTAATTCCCAAAAAATTTACCCTATGTCTACCTGTACATATAAAAGTCAGTTGAGGAATATTGTTATTTATCGCGTTAGAGTGGCAGAGACAGTATTGCACCAACAGGCGGCGAAGAAAATAAATAAGATGACATTTCAGTGGCTCTAAGAGACCTTGTTAAAACGTTTTTATTGTCGTTGCTGCTTTCGTGGTCACTTGTTGACGTATTAAATGTTGATCATTGTCTCAACATCTTCCGCCAATAGTCATTTCTTATGGACTCTAACCAACGTCATTCGCTAGCATTGTCAAAGATTTACCCGCCACTAGAAATGGAGCGTAAATCCTTGAGGACGCTAGCCACTCGTGCTGGCAAAACGTCAGACAACCTACTAAACAAAAGACGTTTGATACTGGTAAGACGAGCATATACTAGCATCTTCTCATAAAATAATTGTCGTATAAGAAGTAAATGAAAAACAGCAAAATTTGGGTCCTTTATTTTTTACAAACACTACCACACGCACGATCTTCCTTTTGGTTTATCCAAATATAATCCATTACCTCGTTTTGAAACGCTACAGTATTCACGGAAAAAATGCTGCGCAGTGGTGCACGCGAAGGGTATGGCATGACAGAAGAGATATTTCGTTCATTGTCTTCTTTTAATTCTCAGCTCTTCTTGCTGTACTTTCGCCCCTATCTTTTGTTTCGTCTGCTACAGTCGTCATGTTCATTGCGTATTCCAACACGCAAGGCTAACTCCTGGATATTTGTGAACGGCGTTCCACTCTGCATTGCGTTACTTAAATGAAGACTAAATTACAGACCTAGTTCGAAAGCTAATATTTCTATATACAGTGCTTCCGTAAAATGGAACGCAGTTGTATACCTCAAAGAGATATAACAGTGAATTAATCACGATTTCCGGTTAGTCCGTTCTTGTTATTCAGTTTTTCGTAGTATGAGAATACTCTTCGTTAAGAGGTCTGATAATTTAGTTCTGTCTACATTTCTCACCACTTATTCTCAGATATATATTGCCGAGCAGTTATCTTTCATTCGAATTTCCTTTGTTACTCACAATTAGTCTTTTACCTGCAATTATATTTTACGAATAGCTACTTCCTCTTACGCTTGTTGAATAAAAACCGCAGCATCTATTGTAAATCCTTTATTAAAGGTACGATCGGTTTCATAATTTTAAATTACATCACCCTCTTTTCGGTACTCTTTACAACCTTTCCTCTCGTCCCGTTTGTCCATAGATTCCAGTTTTATTCCCGCGTTCTAATCCATGACTGTTTTATAGAAAGGGCTGGGATCGGACTGTAAAACTGGCTTGACTATTTATTGTATGTACTCAGTGTTACAGACACTTTTTATCACTGAGATATTGTCTTTGCGTAATTTTATTTACGTTCTCTCTCTTCTTTTTATTCATGTTTGTTCCTGATGATGTAATTGAAAATTACGAACCAGGTCGGGTCTTTAACAAAAGGATTTTCAATAGCTGCAGTGGTTTTTGTTCATCACGCAAAAGTTTGGCTATGGACCCTATTAATACGCAGTTACATACTTTCTTTTACTTTATAGTTGCCTTCATTAGAGTCCCCGCTCTACACTATCTGCGTACGTAGCCAGGGCAAAATTACTGTTAGGTTCCTCACATACTATAAATTCATTTATCTAATATTAATTATCCCTGTGCAGGGTAAGTACATAAGAAAAGTTCATAATTTGTTAAACTGTTAACCTCGAATATCAGACTTACCCATCTTAATTTCACGGGAAATGTTTACACTTTTCACAAGACCATAACGGTCCGTTACGATCCTAGGACTGCGTTTCTGATTCCCCCGTCGTCTGTAGCTGGACGTACTTGAAAATCACTTCAAATATGGTTAATTATTGTAGAATCGTTAGCGCTAACTCTGTGATTGGATAGTGCCGAATTCTATTTGTATGTGTCCACATTTAAAGAGCGCAGCCATTCAGCTGCTCTTCTTCGATATATCAGTGAATCTCAATCATTACTACAAAGAATTTTTTTTCATTTAGTTAGCAAGTCTCAGTCCTGAACACTAATTAAGATTAAATAAAAATAGTGTAATTTGTATTTGTTTACAAACGAAAGTATTTTTCACTTCATTGTTAACACAGTGTACAAGCTAACAATCAAATTGTTTAAGTACAAACTAGTAGTTTTGTGTTTCATATGGGGTAAAACATTGAGGTGACTAAAGTCATGGAATAGCGATAGGGACGTATACAGCAGGCGCTAGCATCGCGTACACAAGCTATAAAACAACAGTGCTTTAGCGGACGCGTCATTTGTACTCAGGTGGTTCACGTGACCAGGTTCCGACGTCATTTTGGCCACACGAAAAAGAATTAATAGAGTTTGAAAGCGGAATGGTAGTTGGAGCTAGACACACAGGACATTCTGTTTCGGAAATCTTTGGGGAATTCAATATTCCAATATCCAGTGTCAGGTGTGTGCCGAGAATATCAAATTTCAGCCATTACCTCTCACCGCTGACAACACAGTGGCAGATGGTCTTCGCTTAACGACCGAGAGTAGCGCCGTGAGCACAGAGTTGTCATTACTAACAGACAAGCAACACTACGTGAAATAACCGCAGGAATCGATTTTGCACGTACGATGATCTTAGCTGTCAGGACAGTGGGGCGAAATTTGGCATTAATAGGCTTTTGCAGCAGATGACTGGAGCGAGCGCCGATGCTAACAGCACGACATCACCTGCTGCCCCTCGTCTGGGAACGTGACCTCACAGGTTGAACCCTTTTTATTTTTTGAGTCATCAGTCTTCTCACTGTTTTGATGCGGTCCGCCACGAATTCTTCTCCTCCAGCCTCTTCATCTCAGAGTAACATTTGCAACGTAACTCCTCAATTATTTACAGGATATATTCCATTCTCCGTCTTCCTCTACAGTTTTTGCCCTCTACAGCTCTCTCTGATGTCTTAACAGAGATCCTGTCATCCTGCCCCTTCTCTTTGTCAGTGTTTCCCATATATTCCTTTCCTCTCTGATTCTGCGGAGAACCTCCTCATTCCTTACCTTATCATTCCACCTAATTTTCAACGTTCGCCTGTAGCACCACTTCTCAAATGTTTTGATTCTCTTCTGTTCCGGATTTCCCTCAGTCCACGTTTAACTACCATACAGTGCTGTGCTCCAGACGTACATTTTCAGAAATTCCTTCCTAATATTAAGGCCTTTGTTTGATACTAGTAGACTTCTCTCGGCCAGGAATGCCCTCTTTGCCAGTGGTAGTCTGCTTTAGATGTCCTCCTTTCTCCGTCCGTCACTGGTTATTTAACTGCCTAGGTGGTAGAATTCCTTAACTTCATCTACTTCGTGACTATCAATCCCAATGTTAGTTTCTTGCTATTCTCATTTCTGCTACTTCTCATCACTTTCACCTTCCTTCGATTTACTCTCAGTCCATATTCAGTAACCATTAGATTATTCATTCCGTTTAGCTGATCTTGTAATTCATCTTCACTTTCACCGAGGATATAAATGTCGTTAGCAAATCGTATCATTGACATCATTTCACCCTGAATTTTAATTTCGCTCCTGAACCTTTCTTTTATTTGTATGATTGCTTCTTCGATGTACACATTGAACAATAGAGACGAAATACTAAACACTATATCCTTATGTTACACCCTTTTTAATCGGAACAATTCGTTCTTTGTCGTCCACTCTTATTATTCCCTCTTTACTCTTGCATACATTGTATATTCCCCGTCACTCTCTAAAACGTACCCCTACCTTTCTCAAAATTTTGTACAACCTGCACCATTTCACACTGTCGAACGCTTATTCCAGGTCAACAAATCCTATCGGCGTGTCTTGATTTTCCTTTAATCTTGCTTCCATTATTAACTGCAACGTCAGAATTGCCTCTCTAGTGCCTTTACCTTTCCTAAAGCCAAACGGATCGTCATCTAACACATCCTCAATTTTCGTTTGAGTTATTCTGTTTATTATTCTTGTCAGCAACTTGGATGAATTAGATGTAAAGCTGATTGTGCGATAATTCCCGCAGTTATCGGCTCTTTCAGTCTTCGGAATTATGTGGATGATATTTTTCCGGAAGTCATATGGTATATCGGCAGACACATCAAAGTGGATAACCGTTTTGTTGCCACATTCCCCAATGATTTTAGAAATTCTGATGGAATGTTATCTATTCCTTCTGTCTTATTTGATCTTAAGTCTTCCAAAGCTCTTTCAAATTCTGGTTCTAATACTGGACCCCATATCTCCTCTAAATCGACTCCTGTTTCTTCTCCTATCATATCACACTACTCTTCCCCCTCATAAAGACCTTCACTATACTCTTTCCACCTGTCTGCTCTCTCCTCTGCATTTAACAGTGGAATTTCCTTTGCACTCTAAATGTTACCACCCTTGCTTTTGACTTCACGGAATAATGTTTTGGCTTTCCTATATGCTGAGTCAGTTCTTCCGACAATCGTTTCTTTTTCGATTTCATCACATTTTTCATTCAGCCATTTCGTCTTAGCTTCCCTGCACTTCCTGTTTATTTTATTCCTCAGGGACTTGTATTCCTGCACTCCCGAATTTCCCTGAACTTCTTTTCTACTTCCTTCTTCTATCAGTGAACTGAAGTATTTTATCTGTAACCCGTAGTTTCATCGCATTTAGCTTCGTTGTATCTACGTTTTCTTTGCAAATTCTGTGATTGCCCTCTTTAGAGATGTCCATTCTTCTTAAACTGTACTGCCAACAGAGCTATTCCTTACTGCTGTATCTACAGTCTTAGAGAATTTCAAGCCATCTCGTCATTCATCTTGGGTATTAATAATCGCTTCAGCTGTATTTTGATCCTTTATTACTGTACCACTACTGGTTTCGTAGCGTTAAAGCCATATCTTCAGGTGACATCTGTATAACGGTAAATCCAGAATGAATAACAACCCTGACACATACACTAGTGGGGTAAATTGATTTAAGATTTTAAAAAATATTAAAAACTTTTACATGAGAATATGAAAATGTTATCACTCACATGATTAAAACATTAGAGCCGAAATGCTCTGAATCCTTTTTTCAACATTCGTTGCCTTTCAAATACAAAACACCGCTAAAAGACGGGATGTAACGGATTAAAAACTGCTAAATTCCAGTATAGCGGATGGGTCCAAAACAAATCGTATCGTAGTGATTTATTGGTAAGAAGAAAACAAATGAATACAATTAATACCTGATTTTAGGCGAGAATGAAGAACCGAGAAGTGGTTGCCACACAGTCGAGGGATGCTCTACCTAGACAAAATCGTCAAGTAAATAGCGAATGGCACAAAAGCAGAACCTGAGAAACGCACTTGCCGCTTTTCCTATCTATATGGAACTGCGTAGAGGGGATGCGGTCGCATGTTCTGTGATACTGACGGGAAGAAAGTAAACAGTTTGCCTGCGGACGCCTCGCGCATGCACTGATAAAGCGGCGGCTCGACCGAATGATTGGTGGTCTATCGGCGATTACACGAATGGTCAATGAGAACAATGAATATTGGGATAAAAAGTACAGAAACTTTTTTAACCACCAATAGAAAATCAATATCATAGTGACAGCAGACATTTTTCGTTAACAACGTCCCCAAGTCATGTTGAAGTCATAGTGTAAAAGAGGAACATCAAGTGCATATATGCCAGGGCAGCGAAACAGATGTTATGGCAGAATGCACTGAATAAAATGGTTCAAATGGCTCTGAGCACTATGGGACTTAACTTCTAAGGTCATCAGTCCCCTAGAACACAGAACTACTTAAACCTAACAAACCTAAGGACATCACACACATCCATGCCCGAGGCAGGATTCGAACCTGCGACCGTAGCACTGAATAAACCCTAAAACTTGAGTACATTAAAATTCTAAATATTATATCTAGGTGAATACTCTTAGCTGTGGCTGCCTCACTTACAAGGTAATCTCGTCATTCTTTAATAAATCCGTATCCCACTTCTCTCGCGTATTGATTCTTCCTGACTAAACTCTTAATCTTCAGCCTACTCTTCATCACTACTACATTGTGATCTGAATCTGTATCTGCTCCTGGATTCGCCTTACAATCCAGTATCTGATTTCGGAATCTCTGTCTTACTATGATGCAATCTCACTGAAATCTTTCCGTATCACCTGGCCTTTTCCAAGTATATCTCCTCCTCTTGTGATTCTTGAACAGAGTTTCGTTATTACTAGCTAAAATTTATCACAGAACTCAATTAGTCTTCATTCTTTGTCCCAAGCCAATATTCTGTTGCTATCTTTCCTTCTAGTATATCCCCTTGTAACACCATAGCTTACACACTAAATACCTTTTGTTGATTGATAAAGCTTTCTGTTTTGTTCAACATCCCATCGTTGAACTTCTGTAATTAGTGTACGATTAATTCGATACTGTAATGAAGTGTAATCTCTGTAATATGAGAAAATGATATGTTTTGTCTTTCTCACATGATCTATTTGGTTATCTTTGAGGTTGAACAATTTTGTTTAAATAATTTTTCGAAGAAATGTCAATATGTGCAAATGTTCTGTTTTGTTTAATATGTTTGGTTGATGTTATGTAAACTGCTGACCTTCACTTAGGGTTCTTAGGTATTTTGTATGTAAAAGGCGTTGTGGTTCCCCTCCGAAACGGAAGCATGCAGCGCGCTCAAAATGTGGTTTGTATGGATAGAAAGGTGGAACCAAGAGTCAGTTGGGGATGAGCTACTGAACCACCAGCAGCTAACGAAAAGGTTGTGGAGCTCACGAAAAGTTGTGAATTGTGCAGGTGCCGAGAGGGGCTTTTTGTGTAGTTTTCCAATGTGCCAAAGCCTCAGATGGATGCAGTAACTAGCTGGAATTATGTTGGAATTGATATCTATCATCGCCACCAAGAAATAACAGAGTCCAGCAATTCTACTTGTGAATACACCTATCAACACGCACTCGCCACCACATTGTGCAATCACTGTAATGGAACAGAAGAACTATGATAATGTACAGTGAAGGATCAGCTTATAGGATGTTATAGTGTACTCAAATATAAGGTAAATTTTGACTGAACTCTTGTACCTACCGTGATTTATCCTCAGTCACATATCCACTTAGGGTCCCTCCCAAACTACACTCCTGGAAATGGAAAAAAGAACACATTGACACCGGTGTGTCCAGACCCACCATACTTGCTCCGGACACTGCGAGAGGGCTGTACAAGCAATGATCACACGCACGGCACAGCGGACACACCAGGAACCGCGGTGTTGGCCGTCGAATGGCGCTAGCTGCGCAGCATTTGTGCACCGCCGCCGTCAGTGTCAGCCAGTTTGCCGTGGCGTACGGAGCTCCATCGCAGTCTTTAACACTGGTAGCATGCCGCGACAGCGTGGACGTGAACCGTATGTGCAGTTGACGGACTTTGAGCGAGGGCGTATAGTGGGCATGCGGGAGGCCGGGTGGACGTACCGCCGAATTGCTCAACACGTGGGGCGTGACGTCTCCACAGTACATCGATGTTGTCGCCAGTGGTCGGCGGAAGGTGCACGTGCCCGTCGACCTGGGACCGGACAGCAGCGACGCACGGATGCACGCCAGGACCGTAGGATCCTACGCAGTGCCGTAGGGGACCGCACCGCCACTTCCCAGCAAATTAGGGACACTGTTGCTCCTGGGGTATCGGCGAGGACCATTCGCAACCGTCTCCATGAAGCTGGGCTACGGTCCCGCACACCGTTAGGCCGTCTTCCGCTCACGCCCCAACATCGTGCAGCCCACCTCCAGTGGTGTCGCGACAGGCGTGAATGGAGGGACGAATGGAGACGTGTCGTCTTCAGCGATGAGAGTCGCTTCTGCCTTGGTGCCAATGATGGTCGTATGCGTGTTTGGTGCCGTGCAGGTGAGCGCCACAATCAGGACTGCATACGACCGAGGCACACAGGGCCAACACCCGAGCGATCTCCTACACTGGCCGTACACCACTGGTGATCGTCGAGGGGACACTGAATAGTGCACGGTACATCCAAACCGTCATCGAACCCATCGTTCTACCATTCCTAGACCGGCAAGGGAACTTGCTGTTCCAACAGGACAATGCACATCCGCATGTATCCCGTGCCACCCAACGTGCTCTAGAAGGTGTAAGTCAACTACCCTGGCCAGCAAGATCTCCGGATCTGTCCCCCATTGAGCATGTTTGGGACTGGATGAAGCGTCGTCTCACGCGGTCTGCACGTCCAGCACGAATGCTGGTCCAACTGAGGCGCCAGGTGGAAATGGCATGGCAAGCCGTTCCACAGGACTACATCCAGCATCCCTACGATCGTCTCCATGGGAGAATAGCAGCCTGCATTGCTGCGAAAGGTGGATATACACTGTACTAGTGCCGACATTGTGCATGCTCTGTTGCCTGTGTCTATGTGCCTGTGGTTCTGTCAGTGTGATCATGTGATGTATCTGACCCCAGGAATGTGTCAATAAAATTTCCCCTTCCTGGGACAATGAATTCACGGTGTTCTTATTTCAATTTCCAGGAGTGTAAATTGCTTACCCTGTGTCCTTTATTGAAAGCATATTAAAATTAATATGGCAATAGAGTGTGCTAAAATTAATATTGTTTGTTGAAAGGATCTTACAAATATCTCAGTTTTGTTGTTTCACTGCAGTAAAAGTTCAGAACTGCAACTGTTGAGAGTTACATGTTCACGCTTGTTAATTACTTGTTTCACTAATTTAATGAAAGGGCGTTTATTTTTCTCTGTTACAGTTGTCAAGATTAATTCCCCCCTCCCCCATTGAAAGTAATCCAAATGCTCAAAGCTACTTAATTATAGAAAGATTCAATTACTCTTGCTATTCCTGTGAAGCTCCGTACAATATTGGGTTCCTCTTGTTTATTAAAAGTTGATATTAATGGTGTAACAGGATTCACAGTTTGTCTATTGTGCTCATGCTAGATAACGATTAATAGAAAGACCACTATCTATGAAAACAGCGACGTCTCTATTCAAAAGACAGTGAGTAGTAATTTGTTAGTAAACTCCACTTAATTTTTATTCTAAGTAGAAAGGAGTTTACTAGTGAGAGACTTAATCTATGTCCGCAGCTCGTGGTCGTGCGGTAGCGTTCTCGCTTCCCGCGTCCGGGTTCCCGGGTTCGATTCCCGGCGGGGTCAGAGATTTTCTCTGCCTCGTGATGACTGGGTGTTGTGTTACATCCTTAGGTTAGTTAGGTTTAAGTAGTTCTAAGTTTTAGGGGACTGATGACCATAGATGTTAAATCCCATGGTGCTCAGAGCCATTTGAACCAACTTAATCTATGCACAAAAACTAATTTTGCTGTGAACCATATCCATATTTCATGTCTGATAGGAATATGTTTGAAAAGTAATGCCGGCAGGAGTGGCCGTTCGGTTCTAGGCGCTACAGTCTGGAACCGCGTGACCGCGACGGTCGCAGGTTCGAATCCTGCCTCGGGCATGGGTGTGACTGATGTCCTTAGGTTAGTTAGGTTTAAGTAGTTCTAAGTTCTAGCGGACTGATGACCTCAGAAGTTAAGTCCCATACTGCTCAGAGCCATTTGAACCATTTTTTGAAAAATAATATTGAACCTATGCCCAATTTGTGATTCTACAGTGAATATTAATATTATTGAGACCATTAATTTAACTAAGCCCTGGTGGTAATAGTGTGTATCGTTACCTATTATATTTATGCAAATAGTTTATTCTGCTCTAACTGTCAGCTCCAACCTTAACGTTAACATATGCAGGTGCCAGAGTTCATTGCACTCCCGTGTGACAAAGTATAGTCTGTATTTGCCTGTTGAAGTTATTTATTTTCGGTTTCTTGAACAAGAATGATACTCATTCTTATGCCCAAGTAGTCTGGCGACCGTTTCTTTACTCTTTGAACAGTGTGGATGGGTAAAATTTGTCTGTTACTGTTTAAATATTTACGTAATTCTGACTTTCACTTACGATAAGCCACCTCCGTTAGGTACATCGCGGTCAACACAACAAAAGTCCTTTCAGAGGGTAAGATTGCTCTGTTGCTTAATACCATAGTTGCTAAAACAAGATAATTCCATTTTACGATCTGCCTCCAACTTTAAGGTTATAGTACAGGAGTAGCAGACGGTAGTGTTATACCTTTCAACTGCATTCCCGTCCTCCATGATTATCGAATTATCATCTCCCTTTACGTGTTATACTACCCTTTCAGTATCCTCATATAATCTCTTCATCCTTAGTATGTGACGTCGACATGTATACCTGAACGATCGTTGTCTGTGGGGGCTTATTGTCGACTCTGAGAAGGACAACCCTATCGCTGAATTGTTCACGGTAACACACTCTCGGTCTACCTTCCTATTCATAACGAGTCCCGTTCCCATTATACTACTTTCTGCTGCTGTTGATATTACGCTATACTCATATGACCAGAAATCCCTGTCTTATTGCCATTTCACTGATCCCTACTATATACAGACAGAACCTTTACATTTCACTTTTCAGACTTTTTAGCTTCCCTACCATGATCAAGCTTCTGACATTCCACGCTCCGACTCGTAGAACGTTATCATTTAGTTGTTTATTCGATCGTCTCCTCGTCGTCAGTTCCTCCTTGGCAGTCCGATCCCGGCGATCCGAATGGGGGACTATTCCGGAATCTATCGCCAATGGAGAGATAATGATGACACTTTTTCAATTACATGGCACATGACCTAGGGATATACGTTGTGTGTCTTTAATGCAGTGGTTTCCATTGCCTACTGCATCCTCACTCCATTAATCATTGCTGATTCTTCCACCTTAGGGGCAGTTTCCCACCCCAAGGACAAGAGAGTGCTCTGAATCCCTGCCCGCTCCTCCGCCCTCTTTGACAAGGCTGTTGGCAGAATGATGGATGTTACGCCGGAAGTCTTCGGCCGCCAGTGCTAATTACTAATCAAAATTTATGCGGTGGCGGCTTTCGGACCCTGGACAGAGGAAGTTTTGGTTACTGATTAGAAACGCTATCCTTTTTTTTCTATTCCGCAACCTACAATTTTCCAGGCACAGCCTTTCAAGGGTTTCTTTATTTTACTTTCTTTATAATGTTTAGACAGCACCCCAAAAACATATTTAACCTAAAAACAAAACAAAAAATACTAGTGCCACCACCGCTTTCACTCCAAAAATCTAAAGCTAACCAGGACGGATGTTTGCCACCATCTGAGGTTCCGCCAACCAACAAAAATGAAATATACCTCTGATCGTTATGCCGAAAAAAGAAACGAAAGAGTACAATACTTTTATTACATCTGATTTCTTCATTTTTTCTTATTATGTTTTTACTTGCAATTTTTTGTCCGTATTTTTTTAACCTCTTCCGGGGGTGTCCAAAGCAGTCAGATGGCGGTATGTCCAGGTAGTCTTTTCGTTCAGCTAGGGTGAAACACCCAATAATGACAGTTGATTAACTTTTTATACCTGGAATTCACAGTCATGTAGAATTTTACAAAAGACATCATATTTACGCCAGTGACTGTAACACTTTTTTTATTTCACCATTGCAATTTCCATTATCTAGTGAAGATATTATGGCTACTAGGCCATGTCACCCTAAAATGAGCTGACACATTTATATGTCGTTGTCATTACTATTAAATACATTGGTGACGCTGTTACATAGTTAAAAAATGGTTCAATTGGCTCTATGGGACTTAACATCTAAGGTCATCAGTCCCCTAGAACTTAGAACTACTTAAACCTAACTAACCTAAGGACATCACACACATCCATGCCCGAGGCAGGATTCGAAGCTGCGACCGTAGCGGTCGCGCGGTTCCAGACTGAAGCGCCTAGAACCGCTCGGCCACAGCGGCCGGCTGTTACATAGTGCGAGCACACATATCCATAGACACTCATGTTCGTTAGCCCATCACTAGTCACATATGCATACACGAACATGAGTGTCTACAGACTATGATGTTTTATGACATATGGATATGTGCTGTCGCACTATGTAACAGCGTCACCAATTTATTTAATAGTAACGACAATTGACATGGGCTAATAGCCATAACACGTTCACTTGATAATGCCTAATGCCGAAATTCCAGTCATGAAATAAAGAGAGTGTTACAGTCACTGAGGTAAATATGATGTCTTTTATAATTACAGTTGATGTCTTTCATCAATCCATCATGAGCTATATAACAATCTGTTCTCACATCCGATACACCCCCAATGGTCTGGAGGGAACGTAAACAGCGACACCAAGTAATTTACAAAGAGAGAACCATACGAAGCCTTGTGCCATAAAACAGTGTAGTTGCTCGTTAAATAGTGCCAAAAATCTAACAGCTCTGCATCGATCTCACTACAGAAGTACGACAGTGCCATAGCCTTAACCCACATCGTGGCGTTATGATGACTGGCAGGGTAGTAAGTGAGGTCTGGATGGATCAGTTCTGAAGCAATAACAATGCCAACATTCCCCTGTGAGTTGCCAGCAGTCGGCAGCCGTCTCACAAACGAAACGTTGTATATCGCTGATGACAGTGGTGCGTCTGGGGCAGAGAGGTTCCTCAGCAAGGTGAATGATGTGTACATGTTATCGGTTGGAGAATTTTTCACTCGTTGTCACCTACCATAGCGCCCTCACCGCGGTGGAAAGGAAGGGCGAGTGTATGTTCCTCCACACCAGCCTACACCCAACCGCCGGGTGTCGGCTTTCAATCATATTAGCAGGCAATGTCCGTTGAAAGTGCGCTAGAAGTCCTGGTTTTGGAAGCCCGTGTGGTCAGTAGCACATCCAACAGATAGCTCATGTCGACCATACAGGTGCGAATGTGGCACGGTGCCTGCGTGATATGTCCACCAGGAATCGGCGGCCGGAGGGATCGATTTGCCACCTCCTCAATCAGAGTACCAGGGAGGGTGTCCTTTCCGAAGAAAGTAGGCGATGCTTCGTACGCAGAAAGAGAGCGCGCGTCCTACTGTGCACGTTTATCATTCCAATGCCATCTGCATGTGTGGGCGACGTTAGTGCCTCGTAAACGTTCTTGAACACCCTACCATCGCTGACGAAATGACCTAAGGCCGCCTGAAACTTGGCAGCTACCGTAGCGACCCTTGGAAGAACGTGTATGTAATGGCCGGCCGGAGTGGCCGTGTGGTTCTAGGCGCTACAGTCTGGAACCGCGCGTCCGCAACGGTCGCAGGTTCGAATCCTGCCTGGGGCATGGATGTGTGTGATGTCCTTAGGTTAGTTAGGTTTCAGTAGTTCTACGTTCTAGAGGACTGATGACCACAGAAGTTAAGTCCCATAGTGCTCAGAGCCATTTGAACCGTTTTTTGTGTGTAATGATGAAGTTTCGGAGCGAGGTAAACGTTGAAGAAATTTACCGGCATGATCAGGTCAATCGTCCACATAGGCATAACATTTAAAATGCGTCTTGCGGAGGCGAAAGCCCTGCAAACGCTGTCGTAGGCCCTGAAGTGCATAGGGCGACTTAGCGCTGAACAGTGAACGGTGGCGAGCAGTAGCCATTGACCAGGAGGAAAGGGGCTCCGTAGATGAGACGGAGAACCACACCTGCCGACATTGGGGACAGTCCCATCTTCTACTAGAGGGCATATCATTTATATAAATAAGGCACAGGGGCATCCCCAAGACTGATCTCTGGGGCACCACCCACTTGATCATACCCCACCCAGACCCCATGTCACAGCCATTCCCAGCACTGTGAATAATGACCTTTTGCCATCTGTTGCTAAAGTAAAAGGTGAACCAATTGTGAGCAACTCCCCATATTCCGTAAAGGTCCAACTTCTGGAGAAATATTTTGTGATCAACACAATCAAAAGCCTTAGTTAAATCAAAAAATACGACCAGCGTTCGAAATCTTTTGTTTAACCTATCCAGTACCTCACAGAGATAAGAGAATGTAGCATTTTCAGTTGTTAAACTGTGGTGTCACCGCCAGACACCACACTTGCTAGGTGGTAGTTTAAATCGGCCGCGGTCCATGTAGTACATGTCGGACCCGCGTGTCGCCACTGTGATCGCAGACCTAGCGCCACCACCAAGGCAGGTCTCGTGATACGAGAGTGGACTCGACCCCAGTTGTACGAGAACCAAGCTACCGCCCAGTTGTACGCGAACCTAGCTATCGCCCAGTTGTACGAAGCCTTTCTCTCTCATTAGCCGAGAGACAGAATAGCCATCAGCTAAGTTAATGGCTACGAACTAGCAAGGAGCCATTTGTATCAGTGCCTATAGCTTACGAGTAATCAAGAGAGATGTATTCCAAGGAATTATTAAAAGTTAAGTAAAAAGCATCTACATACTTTTCTTCTTATTCATTCATAAGTTTTTATGTTCCAGACTTCACGCCCGTATGCTTATTGCCGTTCGTGCACTAGCGGCCACAGCGTTAGTTTAGCATTCCTTTTCAGCAATCCACATCACGGTGTCGGTCCAGCTACCGACACTACAATTATTGGCGACGAGGGAAAAGGACCTTTTTTCTGATTGCTTACATTTATTTCTGATTGCTTACATTTATTTGTGTCATGGCTTCGCCACATTCTCCAGATGTACTGTCCGAATTTTATCGCTTGCAGAATCAGCAGACGCAGGCGTTACTGGATGCCCTTGGACAGCTCGTCCAGGGTCAACGTGCGCTGCACACCGATGCGGCCGCCGCCGCTTCTTCGCTACCGCTGCCAC
Organism: Schistocerca piceifrons; assembly: GCF_021461385.2. NCBI lineage: Eukaryota > Metazoa > Arthropoda > Insecta > Orthoptera > Acrididae > Schistocerca > Schistocerca piceifrons. The sequence continues at coordinate 672,668,231 of NC_060139.1, forward strand.
TGAACGCTGTTGCACCTCCCTTTCGACCATACGTGGCAGCCGATGAGACCTGGCAAGAGTGGTCTCGTCAGTTCGCCTTTCACATGGCTGCCTACAGAATTCAAGGTAATGAGCGGCAGCCGTTTTTGCTTTCTTGTGTCGGTGTGTCCACATACCGTGTGATAGTGAAATTGTTTCCCCGCCGCGACGTAGCAACTTTGTCATACGAGGAAATTTTGTCTGCATTAGATGCCTATTTCAAAGAAACAGTTCATGTGGTTGCAAAACGGTATACGTTTTTTCGTACAAAACGTACGGCCGGTCAAACTAATAGGGAGTGGGTAGCAACATTGCAAGGACTTACTAGGGACTGTGCCTTTGAATGTGACTGTGGTCTTTCTTATTCAGATACAATGGTGCGTGATGCAATTGCACAGAACGTTTCTGATGTTCGCATACGGGAGCAAATTTTGAAACTGGTTAATCCCTCCCTTCAACAAGTGATAGACATATTGGATAGACAGGACACACTTGACTGTGCTCAGGAATCTTTTGAAACTTCGCCAGCTGTGTGTAACATTAACCGGCCCGCCGGGCGCGCTCGCGCAACGCGGCCCGGTCAACTGCCCTCGCGGCCGTCCGCACAGCTGCCGCCGCGTGCTAACCCAGGTGTGCCGCGCCAGCCCACAAATGCAGTGAAATCATGCCCGCGGTGTGCTACTAGACATTCGCGTGAACATTGCCCGTCACGCCAAGCTATTTGCTTTTTCTGCAATAAGAAAGGACATGTTCAACGTGTTTGCCAGAAAAAGCTCAGATCAGACAATCACACTCATTCCAGGCCCTTTGCTTCGCGCCGGAATCGAACCAAGGACACTCAGGCTCGTGGACCTTCGCCTATGGACATTCATGTCGTTAATTCCACTTCGTCCAGTGACACTTTCTCAAACAGTAACTGTGATCGTCCCACAAAAACTGTGCGTCGACGTCGCCGGAAATCACGTCAATTAGCAAATGATTCTGTACCAGTGTCTGTTCCAATTGCACAAAACAGTCGCTCTTGTCGTCAGCAGGACAATAAACTTTTTGTGGACTTAGACTTTGAAGGCCAAGTGATACCATTCCAGCTCGATACCGGAGCTGCAGTTTCATTGCTCAATCACGACACATCCAAACAACTGGGCGCACCTCCGTTGCGTGCCGCAAATGTTAAGCTAACTACATATTCCGGACAGAAAATTCCTGTGTTAGGACAGTGCAGCCTTCTTGCAACATTCAAGGGACAAACAAAACTTGTGTCATTTTACGTTCTTCGTTCTTCTTCTGCAGTGAACTTATTTGGTCTAGATTTATTTAAGTTGTTTAACATGTCTATTGTAAATCAGGTCCTATCTGTGAATCAGACTGTGCCTCCAGACAGTGTTTCTCGGATGTGTGACGAATCTGCAGACATTTTTGCACCGGGCTTAGGTAGCGCTAAAAACTATGGAGCACATTTAGTACTGAAGGTCAACGCGCAACCGAAATTTTTCAGAGCGCGCAATGTTCCCCACGCATTGCGTCAGGAGGTCGCAAGAACATTGAACAATGTAGACTCACAAGGTGTGCGTGAATGTGCGCAATGCCTCTTTCATTTCAGCTCCGCTTCATCGCTTACGCCGTAAAGGTGTTCCGTTCCTCTGGACGACGGAATGCGAACGCGCCTTTCGCCAGTTGAAATCGGCGTTGCTTTCTAATACTTGCCTTACGCCTTTCGATCCCCAGAAACCCCTTTTGTTGATGGTAGATGCATCGGATTTCGGGATCGGTGCTGTGCTTGCGCACAAAGTTGGCTCCCATGATCGCCCTATTGCCTTTGCGTCCAAATTGCTCTCGTCTGCGCAAAGAAATTATTCACAGATAGAGAAAGAAGCTTTGGCTCTCGTGTTTGGTGTTACTAAGTTCCATGATTTCTTGTATGGTCGTCACTTTACCATCATCACAGACCACAAACCTTTGACATCGCTTTTTCATCCGAACAAGCCTGTACCTCCACGTACAGCGCAGAAATTCATTCGCTGGTCTATTTTCCTCTCGCAGTACCGCTACGATATCTTGTATCGGTCCACTGCTAAGCACGGAAACGCCGATGCGTTGTCCCGTTTGCCTGTTGCTGAGGATAAAGCATTCGATTCTTCCGAACTTGCTTGCATGTTCATTGATTCGGAAACCGATGAAGTGGTCGAATCGTTTCCGATTGATTTTCGTCGTGTCGCTACAGCCACAGCTGCTGACCCTGTCCTTGCTACTGTTTTACGTTTTGTTGCTACGCAATGGCCTTTGTCAAAGTCTCGGATCGAGGATCCGTTGGTTCGCCGATTTTTTGCTCACAAGGAGAGACTTTTTGTTCGACGTGGTGTTTTGTTGTTGCGTTCTGATAATGATCAGTCCAGAGTCGTGGTCCCACGTTCGTTACAGTCCTCTGTTTTACGGCTTCTTCATCATGGACATTGGGGTATAGTGCGAACGAAACAACTTGCTCGTCAGCACTGTACTTGGTTCGGAATCGATGCTGCGATTACGAATATGTGTTCTTCGTGCCCGGCGTGTGCCGAACAACAGTCCGCACCGCCGCGGAAAGTCTTTGCGTGGCCAAAAGCCACTTCCCCTTGGCAACGCTTGCACATTGATTTTGCTGGTCCATTCTGGAATGCTCGATGGTTGGTTCTGGTCGACGCCTTCAGTAATTTTCCTTTTGTTGTCCGGATGTCTTCCACGACGTCCTCCGCCACCATCCAAGCGTTGTCTGCTATCTTTTGCATTGAAGGTCTTCCGCAGACTATTGTTTCCGACAATGGCCCACAATTCATGTCCGCAGAATTTCAGTCATTCTGCCAGGCCAATGGTATTCAACATCTGACATCCGCGCCGTTTTCGCCTCAGTCAAACGGTGCCGCTGAACGTTTGGTCCGGACTTTCAAGTCACAGATGTTGAAATTGAAAGAGTCGCATTCTCGGGAGAACGCATTGTTGCTCTTTTTGTCTTCGTATCGCTCTCAGCCCCGAGATGGTCGCTCGCCGGCTGAGTTGCTCCACGGTCGTCCTCATCGCACCTTGATGTCTTTGCTGCATCCGCCGCATCAGGTTCCTGTGCCGCGGCAGACTCCTGCTTTTGCTCCAGGCGACGTTGTATTTTATCGCAACTATCGCGGTTCACGGCGTTGGCTCGCAGGGCGCATTCTTCGCTGCCTCGGCCGCGCGATGTATTTGGTTTTGGGGGCCTCTGGTGAGGTGCGTCGGCATCTCAATCAGCTGCGCCTCTGTCGTCGCTCGGGTTCTGCCGCTCCCCGTCTGCTTTCAGCGACGGTGCCGTCCGGTCAGCGCCCTGGGGACCCATCTACTGGCTCGCCTCTTCCCCAGGTGTTACCGACGATGCCTTCCATTTTGCCCCATGGCGACGCGCCGCCGCAGCAGCAGCAGCCGCCGCCGCCGCCGCCTGTTCTCCCGCCGGCGTCGCCCGCATTAGACGCTTCGCTGCAGCCGTCCAAGCGCCTCCCAGGGTCACGCGCCGCCGATCGCTTCCCGTGACCAGCTGTCCTCCGCCATGGAACTCCCGACCGCTCCGGACCACATGACGTCATCGCGCGTCGGCTACCCCGACGCAATGGAGGTCGACACTTTGGCCCCTCCTGTTTCTTTACGGGCGCATACACCGCATGTTGACGTGCACCCTGGACTAGTTTTGCAGGCGTTTCCTAGCTCCCCTCGGACCGGATGGCCGGGTGCGGGTGGCACAGCCTCGCCTGTTGTTAGGCTCCCCACCTCATCGCATACGTCAACATGTGGTCCTCCCCACGGCGGGCGGAAGCCTTATTACACGACCGTTCGCCGATTTGCGGGGGAGGAATGTGGTGTCACCGCCAGACACCACACTTGCTAGGTGGTAGTTTAAATCGGCCGCGGTCCATGTAGTACATGTCGGACCCGCGTGTCGCCACTGTGATCGCAGACCTAGCGCCACCACCAAGGCAGGTCTCGTGATACGAGAGTGGACTCGACCCCAGTTGTACGAGAACCAAGCTACCGCCCAGTTGTACGCGAACCTAGCTATCGCCCAGTTGTACGAAGCCTTTCTCTCTCATTAGCCGAGAGACAGAATAGCCATCAGCTAAGTTAATGGCTACGAACTAGCAAGGAGCCATTTGTATCAGTGCCTATAGCTTACGAGTAATCAAGAGAGATGTATTCCAAGGAATTATTAAAAGTTAAGTAAAAAGCATCTACATACTTTTCTTCTTATTCATTCATAAGTTTTTATGTTCCAGACTTCACGCCCGTATGCTTATTGCCGTTCGTGCACTAGCGGCCACAGCGTTAGTTTAGCATTCCTTTTCAGCAATCCACATCACGGTGTCGGTCCAGCTACCGACACTACATAAACGAGTTCCGAAGCCGAACTGTACGTTTGATGGCAAATCGTTTGATATAAAATGATCTATTATCCTCACACACACTGCCTTTTCAATAACTTTAGCAAACACTGATGGCATAGAAATACGTATAAAATTGTCTACATTATCCCATTTTCCAGTTTTATAAAGCGGCTTTACTACTGAATACTTAAACTGTTTAGGAAACTGACCATTCCTAAAGGAAAAATTACAAATATGGCTAAACACAGGGTTGACATGTGCAGCACAGTATTTTAATATTCTGCTAGGCACTCCATCACATCCATGAGAGTCCTTAGTCTTCAGTGATTTAATTATTGACACTATCTCCCCCTTGTCTGTATCACAGAGCAGTATTTCAGACATCAATCTCGGAATTCCCCGTAGAAAATAAATTTTTGTTCCATTCATCAGCAATACTCAGAAAATTATTGTTAAATACTGTACATATATCTGATTTATCTGTAACAGAAATGTAAGACACAGTGCTCAACTGGGCCAAATGCGTGGTCTAGCTCAGCTGCCACGAGAGCGCCTTCTAAGCAGCATGCCGCCATATCTCTATAAGAGCTTAACGCCATGTGTATATTTTTGCCACCTCCGAGACGTGTTTGGTCGGTATGAATGCCATCTTTGATAATAGCGAGCAGGTGAGCACGAAGTATCTGGGAAACAGCTTGTAATCCGAATTCACTAATGTCAATGGCTGGAAGTCCTGCGGTCCGCACCTCCGTTTGGTTTTGGCACAGGGTTGATCGTGCCCTCCAAAAATTCGGGAAAGGAGGGGGGGGGGGGGGGGGGAACGCGAAAGTCTGGATCCAGGAGTTCGCAGCACATCTGCTGCCAAGCTTCCTCCATCATGTCAGAAAAGGTGGAAGACCATTAAGTCCAGGGGTTTGTTTCTCGCGCGACTCGACAGGGCCATGCACATTTCTTTCCACGTGACGCCCTCCAAGAATGTTGCGTCATGCAGGTCATGCAGGATGTCCTCAACGTCATTTTCAGGACGTTGACCTGCTAGATAAAGAGTGCGGTAATAATCTGTGAGGACACGGGAAATGGCGGGGTGTGTCTTTGCACGTTGCCCATCCGCCGAAGTAAATGCCGTGATGAGTCGCGTCTTTCGATGTCTCCGTTCTCTGACGATGTGATAAGGAGAAGCACGTTCCTCTGGGATGGAATCTTGCAGTCTCACTCGAACTCACGTGCCGTCCCATCTGTCAGCCGTGAACTGCAGAAGACATGCCTGTGTCCGGTGGACGTTCGTTTTGCGCTCTGATGAAAGATGCGACGCTTGTTCTAGCAACATCGTGTAGTAAAACTCAGAGGTCGATCGGAGCCGAAGCGCCTTTTCTTGTTCATACGCCATGAGCGTGCGGCGAAGAGCTGGTTTGGCGTAGTGTGTCCACCATCGTGTCGTGGAATCTCAGGTACGACGCCGTCGCTCACATTTGTGCCAGGTATCAGTGACGGCTGCACTGCAAGTCTCTTCTGTTGTTGTGGCAAAGTCACTGCGCAGATGAAGGTCTGATGGTCGGTGAAAGCAACGGGCCACAGCTCGACACCGACAGTCGTTGCCCGAAGACCTCGGGAGTCGTAAATTCTGTCCAACCTGCTGGTCTAGTGGCTCATGAAGTGTTTATATCCGCTTCGGTCACCGTGGATTAGTGTCCATGTATCATGCAAAGCGTGGTCCCTGATCGTAGCATGAAACGGCGGGACATGGGACAAGGTGAAGGATCTGATCCTCTGGGCGTAAGACGCGTAAGTCCCCGCCCACCACGAAGTGCTCTGTGGCGCCTTGAAACTATGGAGCTACCTCAGGAGAGTAATAGAGAGTTTGCAGTACCAGATTCACAAGGCAGACTGCGCCGATGGTGAGCGCAACACTTCCTGCTGATGCAAATACTGAATATATTTTGTTCTATGCCATCACTTAGTAGTATGCTCGAACCGCCACCACTGTCGGAAGTTGTATTGACGTAAGACGCGTATCCATAAACATCCAGGCGCAGATCACGACGTACCTCTCGAAGAAACACGGTATCAATGTCCACCGCCAGAATAATGTCCTTTAACAGCTGGGTTCTGCCGTTGACATTGACTGTACCTACCCGATACACCTGGGTCATAAGATAGTACGATGACGTATCCTAAAGTCGTTAAGCTAGTAAACGGAGCGTCGCCCGTCTAACCGTCCCTGTCACCCTCACCGTATATATTACTGATCTTGAGAGACAAGATGTCCGTCCGACGATCTGCCAGCCGCGAGCATCAGGTTGTCGCTCGAGTCTGACACCATTCTTTCCATCTAGGACGTCCAAGCACCAAGCTGGAGGTGTGATAAGTAAGGCGACGCGTGACGTTCATCTGGTGTCTTATCCGCAAAATCGCCAAGGGGCTCGTCGGTGGTCTGAGAATCGTTAACTTGTTTTTGTGCTTCGGCGGACGTTGCCAGCAGCGAACCAGGAACCGTTGGGGTGAGATCCACAGCCCAGGCCTCACAGGAATTTTCCTCGTATTCGTGCAACGTGTCACCATCTCGCGAAGCATTTGCTGCGGACACCCTACTCTTCTTTCGTCGTTTGGGTAGCTTCTGTTTGCGGGAAAGCTTGTCCGTGTCCTGAGAAACACGATAAACAGTAGGCACTTGCCGCAGCTCCGTGAATCGATCTTCTAGTGGTCTCCTTAATCACAGTGCAGGACTGCAGACGTGGTCGCTGCTGTCGAGCACGTCGACGGTTCCTATGGAGGCTGCGTCGTCGTCGGTTCGGAAGCCTGGCCTGCGGGGGTCGGTAAGGAAGAACGTCAGCGTCAGTCACTCTCCTCGGTGCCTCAACGTTTGTAATTGGCCATCTTCAGTTAACGCACCATCCGTCTGACGTTTATGACACCCGGGACAGCTGTGCTGGGGTCAGTACAGCTGTTCCAACCACCGTATCGTCAGCCGGATGGTGCATTACCTGAAGATGTAGGCGAAGTTTCTGCACGTGGTGCCTCTACAGGCATTCAGAGCATACATGCCCTTCCTGCCAGCACCCCAAACAAGTGTGCGGTTGAATAATTGACGGCCACCAATGATCACGTATGACGGGATGTATTTGCGCAGTTCGATTCGCACCTGGCCCACTCCGTTCGGAACAGGATATGTCTCGAACGTATGCCACTTTTCTGTCCCGTGACTTAGTACTTCCTCCTTAAGCCGCAGCACAGCCGGAACTTCAAACGGCAGCTCGAAGATTCGTATGTTCCGAACACCGAGTCCTGCATAGTCGATAGTCACTACACCCAAGTTTCCCTCTGAGTTTCGATCGCACAGCCGTTTATTAAAAAATCTTCAGTTAACGCACCATCCGTCTGACGATTATGACACCCGGAAAAGCTGTTCTGGGGTTAGTACAGCTGTTCCAACCACCATATCGTCAGCCGGATGGTGCATTATCTGAAGATGACATCTAATAGAGGCCGACACCGGTCATACTTTCAATAAACGACTGTGGATCCGGGACTGTTTTTTACTAATTTTTCTTAACTGACAGATTGTTGTTCCGAACAACGTTATCTAAGATTACAAACATAGTGCACGATACCCATACTTATCTCAGTTGCTCGTACGAAGCTCTAAAGACCAGTACTCCAGTACTGTCGGATCGTAACGGAAAGGTCTGCGGAAATGTCACGAGTTTTACCTGAAGAATACTCCATACCACTTCTCTTTATAAGAAATACCGAGCGTTTTAGTGCCTTCGGTCGCATTTATCATCGATACTAAGAGACGTTTATAGGGCTTATATACCTTATGACCATTTGACAGCACCTATGACAGCTGTTAGCAAGAGTTCTCAGTGACTATCAGCTGACCGTTCTTATTTGATATATTAATTACATCTACGAAGCTGCAGCAGCAACAACTGCAGGCAGATTAAAGTTAAACGTTTCGTCGACGACGAGGTCAGAATGATGAGAAGTAATCGGCTTTCGAAGAATTCATTAGGGAAATCATGGGAAAGCTACATCTGGAAGGCTGGACTGGTGTTTAAACTGGGATCCTCAGTACCAGCCCAGAAACTTAGCAGTGCGTCACATCGCAACGACAAGAGTTACTTTTATGTTAGTTTTCACTGCAACAGCAAAGGGCTGATAGTAGGTGAGGTGTAAAGATGTTGTGAGTTGTGCTATCTTACACAACGATCTGTCATCAGCACCAGATTGATTCCCACAAAATAAATAAATAAATAAATAAAATGCACATAAGTGTTACTTCCTTTTTTAATTTTTTATAGAACTATGTCCGCCATTTTATCTGCACGGAAGATCACTGTGACGTAACCGTGTAACTGAGCTAGTGTTTCTACGGGGAAATAAATGAATCGTTCCTGGCAATAGGAGTTATTCAGGATGCCTTGCTTTTGAACTGAGAAATATAATTTGAGAAAACGGGCAGTCTTCTTCGACAATTTCCAGAATTTATTTATACAAATCGAACGCTTTTTACCCATTTTTGTTGGCACATCCCTGTTTCGGTTCTTCGAATACGATAAACTTGTCTTGCCAGAGGAGATAGCTTTGTGTGTGTCCTATTCCGTGCTGCCGCTGAGGTCGGGTGGAGGATGGTATCTCGAATGGAAATCTGACCGGACTTCTCCGTGCGCGTATCCCGGGGGGGGCTTCGGTTTCAGAAGCTATTGTCGTTCCCGTAAAGGCGTTTAGCCTAAAGATAAGCAGAGCAGTAGGGAAAGGAGACAGAGCCTTGGAAGATATACTTCGAAAGAATCGTCTTACCGGAAAAGCAGTCCTCAGTGGAAGCGGAGGCAAATCTCTTCTGAGCAGAACAACACCGACAGTAACAAACGCGGTGACTCGCTCGTCGTACAGAACTCCCGGTTTTAGAATGGACTTTAAAACACATCTCATGTTCCTCAGGCAATCATCATTTTTATTTTGCCTTCCTCAGAAAAGGAAACACATTTCGAGATAAGGTCCCCGCCCCAACGAGACTAAATCTTTGCAATATTGTAACTTTACTTATTTTACAATCCATATAAATATTTTTAAAAAACGTTTTACAACATCAATAGTAATGGTGGAAGAATAAGATGGGAAGACCAAGAATGAAGTGTGCGGATTAAAAAGGGGGTTATCTGTACATAGAAGAAGCAGTAACAAACATATAAGATAGGTTCATGTCTGTCATTCAAACTCAGGGTAAAAGAATATCAATGACAACATTCGAAGATAACATTCCTACCCTTAGTGAAATCCAGAAAGATTTTACTTACCGCCTCAAAAAATAAAGTAATCTGATTAGTCCTGGTAGAAATTAAATATCCGCGCCACAATTCGTAGCACGGCGCTAGAGGATTCAGAACAAATAGGCACTGCACATTAGTGAAGTGGAGATAGGATTCGCCTGCTTGTTTTGGCTATTCTGGCATCAGATACGGTTCCATGACGGGGGGGATTGCAATATATACCCAGAACTCTGACATTTAACTTCAAACAAACAAAAAATGATGACGCAACTTCATATTTTTGTTTTGATAATTAAAACCTTAACTCTCATTCTGTTACTGTGTTTCACTACTGCTCGTAATGCTGTACACACTGTTCAAATCTCCATTGTCTAGTTAAAAGACTGCTCATCAGTAGATTCAGTTTGTATGTTAATTTCATTTCCATAATTCAGCTTCTACGTCTTTGTTTTACATTCCTTTTAACAGCGAGCAGTGCCATTGTATTTATGTCGGAATTTACCTTCTCATACTGTGTCTTGCGTCTATTAAATTTCTGGGAAATAGTTCCCTCTTTGCATTTGCACAATCTATTCAATCTTTCATTATTATTTTCAGTTTCCAACCATCGTATCTTTACAGGACCCCTTCTAATCTCCTCACTTCACTGTGGCGCTGCTCTTCACATTAATAAAGATTGGTGACCGGAAATGACCAGCAGATGTTCCTTATGAACTATCTCTCCTTAAGCGATGGACAACCTATAGTTGCATTGAATTTGCAAATCCGTTTCTCGTGTGACAGTGAATATTGCCCACCCCCTATAATGATTTTTTGTTTTCTTTTGTTTTTTGTTTTTTGGTGACCAGTCTTCTGGCTTATGAGTGGCTTGATGCGGCCCACAGCCTGCAACGAATTACTCTCTTCTGCCAACCACTTCATCACAGAGTAGTAGTTGCAACCTACGTCCTCATATGCTGGATGCGTTCCAATCTCTCTCTTTCTCTAGAATTTTTACCCTTTATAGCCCTCTCTAGCACCATGTCTCAGCAGATGTCTTACCATCCTCATTCTTGCCAGTGCTTTCTATATATTCCTTTCCTCTCCGATTCTGCGCAGAACCTGCTCATTCGTTTCCCTATAAGTATACCTAATTTTCAACATTGTTCTATAACACCACATTTCAAATGCTTCGATTTTCTTCTGTTCCCGTTTCCCCTCAGTCCAAGTTTCACTACCATACAGTGCTGTGCTCCAAATGAAAATTCCAAGGAATTTCTCCTCAAATTAAGGGCTAAATATTATACTAGGCAACTTGGCCAGGAATTCCTTCTTGAAAGTGCTAGTCTTCTTAAAATGTCCTCCTTTCTCCATCTGTCATGAATTATTTTGCCGCTTATCTAGAAGATTTCCTTAACTCCATATACTTCGTGATCATCTGTCCTAATATCAAGTTCCTTCCTGTTCTTTTTTTTTCTGAAACTATTCATTACTTTCGGCCGGCCGGGGGGGCCAAGCGATTCTAGACGCTACAGTCTGGAACCGCGCGACCGCTCCGGTCACAGGTTCGAATCCTGCCTCGGGCATGGATGTGTGTGATGTCCTTAGGTTAGTTAGGTTTAAGTAGTTTTAAGTTCTAGGGGACTGATGACCTCAGAAGTTAAGTCCCATAGTGATCAGAGCCATTTCATTTCATTACTTTCGTCTTTCTTCGATTTACTTTCAGTCCATATTCTGTACTGATTAGACTGTTAATTCCATTCAGCAGATCCTGTAATTCTTTTTCACTTTCATTGGGGCTCGCAATATCGTAATTGAATATTATCATTGTTGGCCTTCATCTTCAATTTTAATTTCGCTCTTGAACCTTTATTTTTCCCGTAGTCGCTTTTTGGTGTACAGATTAAACGGTTGGGGCGAAATACTAAATCGCTGTCTTAAACCCTTTTAAATCATATCACTTCGTTCTAAGTCTTCCACTCTTAGTTTTCTCTCCTGGTTCTTCTACGTATTGTATATTACCCGTCGTTCCCTATAACTTAATCTTATTTTTCTCAGAATTTCGAACATCTTGCACCATCTGACATAGTCGAAAGCTTTTCCCAGATCGGCATATACTATGTATGTGTCTTGATTTTTCTTCGGTCTTGCTTCCATTATCAACCACAACATCAGGAGTCCCTCTCTGAAACCTTTAACACATACTTAGATTTCTTTTCCACTCTTCTGTATATTATGTTTGTCAGGAACATGGATGCATGAGCTGTTAAGGTGTTTGTGAGGTAATTCTCGCAATGTCCGGTATTATGTGGATAATGTTTCTCTGAAAGCCAGACGTTGTATCACCAGACTCGTATTAAATAGTCGCTTTTTTTATACTTCCTCAATTGATTTTAAACGTTCTAATGGAATGTTATCTACGCCTTCTGCCATTTTTGATCTTAAGTCTTCCAAAGCTCTTAAATTCTGATTCTAATACCGGATCCGCTATTGCTTCTATATCGACTTTCTTCTTCTATTATGTCATCAGGATAGTCTTTCTCCTCACAGAGGTCCTCAATGAACTTTTTTCACCTACAGCTCTTTCTTCGGCCTTTAACGGCGGAATTGCCCTTGCACTCTTAACGTTACCATCCCTGCTGTTAATTTCACCTAAGATTGTTTTGATTTTTTCATATCCTGAGTCCGTCGTTCTGTTGATCGTTTCTTTTTCGATTCCTTCGCCTTTTTCATTCAGCCATTTCGCCTTACATTACAGTCCTTATAAGCTATTGATATAGTGACAGCACGTGCAGCGCTGAAATTTTTACAGTATCGTTAATTTTATAGCAACAGAAGAGACTTTAAAATACTACCGTGTAATTGTATGATGCCTGAAGTTTGGTAATGTATGAAACGTAAGATATATCGTCCACGGATTATATCATTCATATGTTTACTTTACGTGCGTGCTTGATTAGCCTTCTTACTAAACAAGCTACGTTGACTGTCCCGTTGGAAGCTAATATGGGCAATGCATGAATAGAATGTGTCAATGATAGAACCCGATGAACCCCTTTGAATTTTTGTGTTAGACGTTAAGCTCTGACTATCGTATTTAAAGCGCCAACTGTATTATCCAAGGTTCTGGAACTTCTGTCTACGTTGCATCAACACTCTTCATGTGGCTTCGTTAGTAGGTGTACTGTCTCGTAAGTTGGCACTACGAGAGAACACTAACTACACCGACCACAGCGCCCTCTGGCCGACGCTGTGGAGCTTAGTGAGTGCCGTCTGGATTTCTTGCCATTTCATCAAGAGCAGACAGCCTGGAAATATCGCTTCTACTACCGAGTAAGCTAGCTTGCTGTTGACACTTCGTATTAGTTACGTTCAGTTGAAGTTGGACAGCAACGAATATTTGTTAGTTTTGAGGTTATACAGAACAGTCATCCTAACTTCACAGGATTAGACATGGACTACGGCTTCACACCTAAGTGCTCATCCCAGCCAAAGTTATGTATTCATTTAATATTTACTTGTGTTTTTGGCTGTATTAGAAATGTTAAAGTGCTTCACCTCTCCTGCTCCTACTCGCTTCCATCACTCTCGGCCTATGTTACAGAAGCAGTTCACAGGAGCAGACCCACGCACCGCCTATCCAAGCGAGATACAAAACTTCAGATCATTGTAATACTCATGAATCATTGTTGTTGTTGTGGTCTTCAGTCCAAAGACTGGTTTGCTGCAGCTCTCCGTGCTACTCTATCCTGTGCAAGCTTATTCATTTCCAAGTAACTACTGCACCCTACATCCTTCGGAACCTGCTTAGTGTACTCACCTCTTGGTCTCCCTCTACGACTTTTACCCTCCATGCTGCCCTCCAGTACTAAATTGGTGACCCCTTGATACCTCAGAATATGTCCTACCAGCCGATTCCTTCTTCTAGACAAGTTGTTCTACAAATCACGCTTCTCAGAAATCCGTTCAGTACCTCCCCATTACTTACGTGATCCACCCATCTAATCTTCAGCATTCTTCTGTAGCGCCACATTCCGAAAGCTTCTATTCTCTTCTTGTCGAAATTATTTACCGTCCATTTTTCACATCCATACATGGCTACAATTCATACAAATACTTCGACAAAAGATTTCCTGACACTTAAATCTATACTCGATGTTAACAAATTTCTCTTCTTAAGAAACGGTTTCCTTGCAATTGCCAGTCTACATTTTATATCCTCCCTACTTCGACAATCATCAGTTATTTTGCTACCCAAATGGCAAAACTCATCTACTACTTTAAGTGTCTCATTTCCTATTCTAGTTCCCTCAGCATCACCTAATTTAGTTAGACTATATTCCATTATTCTCGTGTCGCTTTTGTTGATGTTCATCTTATAGCCTCCTTTCAAGACATTGTCCATTCCGTTCAGCTGCTTTTCCAGGTCCTTTGCTGTCTCTGACAGAATTACAATGTCATCGGAAAACCTCAAATTTTTTATTTCTTCTACACAGATTTTAATTCCTACTCCAATTTTTTCTTTTGATTCCTTTACTGGTTGCTCAATGTATAGGTTGATAACATCGAGGATAGGCTACAACCCTGTCTCACTCCCCAACCACTGCTTCCCTTTCACGCCCCTCGACTCTTGTAAATGCCATCTGGTCTCTGTACTAATTGTAAATTTAACCTCTGCCCCCTTCAGAATTTGAAAGAGAGTATTCCAGTGAACATTGTCAAAAGCTTTCTCTAAGTCTACGAATTCTATTAAAATATGGTTGGCTCTCATTAATCAATCTTCTAATGTAAGTCGTAGGGTCAGCGTTGCCTTACTGATCTTCCCCAAAGTTGGCTTCTGCCAGTTTTTCCATTCGTCTGTAAAGAATTCGTGTCAGTATTTTGTAGTAGTGGCTTATTAAACTGAATGTTTGGTCATTTTCACACCTGTCAACACCTGCTTTCATTGGGGTTGGAATTATTATATTCTTCTTGAAGTCAGGGTATTTCGCCTGTCTCATATATTTTGCTCACCATATGGAAGAGTTTGTCAGGGCAAGCTCTCCCAAGGCTATCAGTAGTTCTAATTAATGTTGTCTACTTCAGGGACCTTGTTTCGACTTAGCTCTTCCAGTGCTCTGTCAAATTCTTCACGCAGCATCATATCTACCATTTCATCTTCACCTACGTTCTCTTCCATTTTCATAATATTACCCTCAAGTACATCGCCTTTTTATAGATCCTCTGTATACTTCTTCCACCTTTTTGCTTTCCCTTCTTTGCTTAAAACTGGTTTTCCATCTGTGCTCATGATATTCCTACAAGCGGTTCTGTTTTCTCCAAAGGTCTGTTTAATTTCCCTGTAGGCAGTATCTACCTTACCTATAGTGATATATGCCTCTACGTCCTTACATTTGTCCTCTAGCCACCCCTGCTTAGCCATTTTGCCCTTCCTCTCGATCTCATTTTTGAGACGTTTTGTATTCCTTTTTGCCTGCTTCATTTACATTATTTTTATATTTTCTCCTTTCATCAATTAAATTCAGTATCTCTTCTGTTGCCCAAGGACCTGTGCTAGCCCTTGTGTTTTTATCTACTTGATCCTGTGTTGCGTTTACTATTTCATCTCTCAAAGCTACCCGTTCTTTTTCTACTGTCTTTCTATCCCCTGTTTCTGTCAATTGTTCCCTAAAGCTCTCTCGAAACTCTCTACATCCTCTGGTTCTTTCAGTTTATCCAGGTCCTGTCTCCTTAAATTCCCACATTTTTGCAGTTTCTTCAGTTTTAATCTACAGTTCATAACCAACAGAGTGTGGTCAGAATCCACATCTGCCCCTGGAAATGCCTTATGATTTAACCTGGTTCCTAAACCACTGTCTTACCATTACATAACCTTTCTGAAACCTTCCAATGTCTCCAGGCCTCTTCCACGTATACAGCCTTCTTTTATGATACTTAAACCAAGTGTTAGCTATGATTAAGTTATGCCCTGTGCAAAATTCTACCAGGCGGCTTCCTCTTTCATTCCTCCCCGTATTTCATATTCATCTATTACTTTTCCTTCATTTCCTTTTGCTACTATCGAATTACAGTCCCCCACGGTTATTACGTTTTCGTCTCCCTTCACTATCTGAATAATTTCTTTTATCTCATAATACATTTCTTCAGTCCCTTCGTGGTCTGCGAAAGAAGGTGGCTTATAAACTTGTACTACTGTGGAAGGCGTGAACTTCATGTTTATCTTGGCTACAATCATGCGTTCACTACGCTGTTCGTAGTAGCTTACTCGCGATCCTATTTTTTTTATTCATTATTAAACCTACTCCTGCGTTACCTCTAATTGATTTTGTATTTATAACACTGTATTTACTTGTCCATACGTTGTTTTCCTCCTGACTGATGAGTCACCTTATTTTAAACTGCAGTTATCACTTGTTTAATCAGAAAGTAAATTTGATATTTGGTACTGTATTTCAAATATAATGATACCAGTCTGTATTTAAGGAAATACGGCGAGGTCTCCGGATTGTGAGCAGCCATTAAGCATAATCAGAAGGCAGTTTGCCTTCTTTGCGATCGCGTTAGGCTGAGTCGGCAACAGCAAACACTTTGCTAGGTCGTGGTAGCACATAACTAGACGGTGACGACGGAGAGGGGTCTAAACTGCGGACCGTTACGGGCACTAGTCGTGATAACGGGGCAACTACGACAGACCGACACAGCAGGTCTCAGACGATGGCAGATTCCTCTATCCCAACAGCCACTGCAGCAGCGCTGCCAAATTCACGAAACGACATTTAGAATCTAAGTAATGTATTATAACTTCGAAAATCCTTACACAAATAAGCTTTTCTTTCAATAATAAAACTCGTTATAATTTAACGAACTTACGAGCACGCGTATTCCAAATCATTATCTATATGTCTGATACCTGATCTCTTTAATAGAGAATAAGTTCCATATTTTAACAGTATTAAAAGCTCTAGCCCTCTTGTAGAGCAGTCAACCCAAATAACTGAAAATTTATTTCCGAGAAGAGTGTATACGGTGCTCCATAAACTCATTGTTTCTAATGTTTCTTGAATTAAAGCACGCTGATTGTTCACCTTATGGTTCTGTGGGTAACTGCGAGTCAGATTACAAGTGTGGAATTCAGTCCTTACTTGCGGCTCTCTTCGATCTCCCAATTATCCGTTGTGACGCTGGGCTGTGTGGCGATCTTTGCATCTTTCATCATAAGAATAAACTTGATGGAAATATTACACTACGTATTCTGTGGTGTGGGTACTGTAAGACCTTCGGTACACACACCATCAGATTATTTGACTTGTCGCTCTAACGAAGTAGGCGAGTGTCAGCAATATGTCTCGTGGTCTTATCGTGGCGTGTTTATCTTCTGCCGTTGGGTCAGACGATAGAAATGCCACTTGCACGCTTACAGTAGCAGACTGACGGTAACCAACTTTAAACAGAACTTGATTAATTTTCACACACATTTATTAAAATAATAAAAATCATAGATATTACGTAACTTGATTCTGGATGCTGTTTACAATTGACAATCTGAAGTTCCTTTGGTCTTGATACTTGACAAATGTCTATACATTTCTCTTCATGGCTATGTACAGGAATATGATAATCTTATCAGGCGAAGACTGAAACTTGACTACAGATTAATGCAGACTAATGCAGACTAGTGGAGACTGACTAATCGGAGGTCTGTACACTCGTTATAACACCTCGAGCGTTCAGGTATCACTGCGCGAGTGTGATCCGCGAGGAGAAAAGGTTCTACGTTAGCAGCAATCTCATTGGCTGCGTTACGTATTAATACGCGGATCGGCGGAAGCAGAATTCGGTCCGTTTCTAAGACAGCGCCATCTCGTAGTACGGAGACGGACGAGCGCTGCGCCTGCGCTGTTGTGCTTAGCGGGGCGCGCTCTAGCGGGAAAGTTGTGTACGCGCTGACTACGCGGAACTATGTACACAACATATTCTTACGCGTTTTCTGTGATCTCATTGCATTTCATTTCACTTGGAGCGGAATCCAAGCTGTCTCCAGTACAGTCAAGTGCGATAACGAGGACACGTTTTATGCTGTGCGTTACGCGCACATCTACGCAGCGATAATACGGGGCAACAGCTTTACCCGCGCATTTAATTTGGACAGCACTGCCAGGCAGTTGATCCAGCTAGCCTGCAGTGGTGTGAACAATTTGAGTAGAGACGCAAAAAGAGACGAGTAGAGAGCAATATAGCTTTGAATGTCATTTAATTTTGAAACCGAAGGAAATAATATATGGGAAAACTCTGGCGATACGCTCGTTAGGTGATCGGACGGAAAACAACACGCTCTCTATCTTACCTAACAATTTTTTTATAATTAAGCCCCAGAAACCGTTATAATGTGTTAAAATGTCCAAACGGGACAAATGAGATGTGTATATCATCATGTCGTTAAATACAACAACAACAACAAAATGTTAGTCTGCAGCCTAAAAAATATTTTATAAAGAATATTGTGTTTCATGGCAGTTTGACATGTTAAATCGTGGCATATATTGTAAAAATACCACTATTTATGTATTTGACTTCTTGGTTTTAACGTAATATTTTACGTAAATTAAGAACTTTGCACCTCTGACTTGCCACGCCAGATGGCGGTTGCTGTGCTATAACAAATTCTGTTATATTTGATGTCATGTTATTTGTATATTTTTCTTTTTTTCTTTTTTGCTAGTCCTGTAATCTGACACTTTATAATTTATCCGTTGATTCTTATTCTTGCATTTTTTTAAAGTTGTTTTGAAAATAACACGCCAGTGTATGTTGGGAAGATGTGCATTTCCCCCTTCCTTTATGCTATGCGTTTTTAATGTACAATTTTAATTTGAAATATTCAATCAATGATTTGCAAGTGCACATTTGGCAGTTTGTTGTAACCTATTGCCACATAAAGTAATGTTAAGTCTTCACATGACACATGTCATATGGAGGTCTTTCCAAGCCCCTGTCACACGGAGGTCTGCTGTATAGGTGAATGTAAACAGCGGCTTCAGTTATTGTGATCGTTTCATAGCTTCTGTTACTGCTTATAACCAGACACCAGTGTCTACGAGCTTTAACTTGTCGCTAAAGGTATGAAACTTCCTGGCAGATCAAAACTGTGTGCCCGACCGAGACTCGAACTCGGGACCTTTGCCTTTCGCGGGCAAGTGCTCTACAATCTGAGCTATCGAAGCACGACTCACGCCCGGTCCTCACAGCTTTGCTTCTGCCAGTATCTCGTCTCCTACCTTCCAAACTTTACAGAAGCTCTCCTGCGAACCTTGAAGAACTAGCACTCCTGAAAAAAAAGATACTGCGAAGACATGGCTTAGCCACAGACTGGGGGATGTTTCCAGAATGAAAGGTCAACTCTGCAGCGGAGTGTGCGCTTGTATGAAACTTCCTGGGAGATCAAAACTGTGTGCCCGACCGAGTATAAACCAACAGTTGGTAAGAATATACCTTTAGCGTCTCCAGAATGAAATTTTCACTCTGCAGCGGAGTGTGCGCTGATATGAAACTTCCTGGCAGATCAAAACTGTGTGCCCGACCGAGACTCAGACTCGGGACCTTTGCCTTTGGCGGGCAAGTGCTCTACCATCTGAGCTACCGAAGCACGACTCACACCCGGTCCTCACAGCTTTACTTCTGCCAGTATCTCTACTCCTACCTTCCAAACTTTACAGAAGCTCTCCTGCGAACCTTGCAGAACTAGCACTCCTGAAAGAAAGGATACTGCGGAGACATGGCTTAGCCACAGCCTGGGGGATGTTTAGAGAATGAAATTTTCACTCTGCAGCTGAGTGTGCGCTGCCCGTGAAAGGCAAAGGTCCTGAGTTCGAGTCTCGGTCGGGCACACAGTTTTGATCTGCCAGGAAGTTTCATATCAGCGCACACTCCGCTGCAGAGTGAACATTTCATTCTGGAAACATCCCACTGGCTGTGGCTAAGCCATGTTTCCGCAGTATGCTTTCTTTCAGGAGTGCTAGTTCTGCAAGGTTCGCAGGAGAGCTTCTGTAAAGTTTGGAAGGTAGGAGACGAGATACTGGCAGAAGTAAAGCTGTGAGGACCGGGCGTGAGTCGTGCTTCGGTAGCTCAGTTGGTAGAGCACTTGCCCGCCAAAGGCAAAGGTCCCGAGTCTGAGTCTCGGTCGGGCACACAGTTTTGATCTGCCAGGAAGTTTCATATCAGCGCACACTCCGCTGCAGAGTGAAAATTTCATTCTGGAGACGCTAAAGGTATATTCTTACCAACTGTTGGTTTATACTCAGGTGTATTTGTGGTCTTTTATTTCTTATTTACTGATCGCTATGTGAAATGTTTAACTTCCTCCACTAAAGATAATCGTTATGTGAACGAAAACGATTTTGCTGTGGTGGCCGAGCGGTTCTAGGCCCTACAGTCTGGAACCACGCGACCACTACCGTCGCAGGTTCTAATCCTGACTCGGGCATGGGGGTGTGTGATGTCCTTAGGATAATTAGGTTTAAGTAGTTCTAAGTTCTAGGGGACTGATGACCTCAGAAGTTAAGTCCCATAGTGCTCAGAGCCATTTGAACCATTTGAACGGCCAATGCTGACTTTCCCTCTAATTTCATTAATGGTGTTCCGCGCGCGGGTTTCACTACGAAATAGGAAGATATGTCATCCATTTTCAAAGTACATATGAACAGCGAGAGAATTACAGTACAAGTAGCGTTTAAGCCCCTTACAGAGACTGTGACTTACACGATATTCAAAATGAAAATTACGTAGCTTAAGTACGATTACGAAAAGCGTTGATGGCTGTTAACACTTAAGAATATATTAAAGTTTCATACACAGTGAAACAGTAATGAGATTTCTAATACGTAAGTTGGATCTACTTCGAAGAGCGGAACAACACTAATCACCACGTTTACATCAGGTTTATTCCAATGATGAACGGATTAAAGTTGGAATGTGGCCTCCAAGCAGTAAGGTGTCGGAGGAAGGACGGTGGCGGGAGTAAAGGAAGTGGTCATGGAGCACTGTGCTGTTAGCTGTAGTAGCCGTTAGCCTGTTGGGCCAGGCGGGTTTCTTTGACTGCGAGCGGGGTTGTATGGGAGGAACGAAAAAAATGGTGATCCGTCCCCTAGAACTTAGAACTACTTAAACCTAACTAACCTAAGGACATCACACACATCCATGCCCGAGGCAGAATTCGAACCTGCGACCGTAGCGGTCTCGCGTTTCCAGACTTTAGCACCTAGAACCGCTCGGCCACTCCGGCCGGCCCGGGAGGAACGCGACGGTTACTGAGCCGCGTAGTAAAGTTTTTTTTGTTTTTTTTTTTCCTATGTCTCAGGCAGTAAGCTTACGAGGGACTACCTGAAACGTTGATTTGACGCCATCTCCTGCCAGAGGGGAGTGACCGATTCCTGTTGCATGAAAACAAAAGAAAAAGTTGTCAACAATATGAGACTCTGTTTTACACAGTGGACTGTTGGTGCCTTGTTGTCAAGGTGCTGTCTGAAACTTGCCTCAGTGAATTAGATCTTTGACCTTTTATACGAGCCCTGCGGCCGTTAAATTGTGTTGGTCCGCATGGCGTTCTACCAGGATAGATTAAAGGATGTGCCTATTCTGAATTCTACTACGCCGAAACGAATCTGTGAGTTTAAATTACTGTTCTCCTTGTGTAATTGTTATTGCAGTAAAGGCCTTAGCGGCTGTCTTATTGTGGGTTATTTTTAAGATATTTTGTAACGTTTTTGGGAAACAGCGATCTTGTAAGCTATGCAGAATCAGTGAAAAAACAGTCTAGTCGCGATGGCTATTTTGTTAAAATGGCCTGTTCGAGCCTAGGCTTAGGCCATCTTCAGACAATACCATCAATTGAAGCTGAAGGTGCGTAGAACAACCGTTTGACCTCAGTCGTTGTAACTGTTCTCCGCAGCGTCAACTTCAGCTAGGCCGAAATCGGCCACTTTCATAAAATAACCAAGGCGATCTAGACTGTTTTTCACTGATTCTATATAATTTTTAAGGGTCTGAATTTGTGAAATCTTTCCTTGGCAGTCGTATAAGCAGGTTTAAGTAAGAGGGTGGCGGTCTGTTGAGTTTTCTGGTGAAAGCCGGTTCTGCTGCCGGCCGCGGTGGTGTCGCGGTTAAGGCGCTCAGTCCGGAACCGCGCGACTGCTACGGTCGCAGGTTCGAATCCTGCCTCGGGCATGGATGTGTGCGATGTCCTTAGGTTAGTTAGGTTTAAGTAGTTCTAAGTTCTAGGGGACTGATGACCACAGAAGTCCCATAGTGCTCAGAGCCATTTGAACCATTTGAACCGGTTCTGCTTCGTTGCCAGTGATGGCATTGTGTTGGTTAGAAGGAGGTCAGTTGAGGACTTCCACCCAACCTGTCTGCGTGCTAGACACACTGGACTTAAACGTGGAATTATCGCTCAAATGGCTCTGAGCACTATGGGACTTAACTGCTGAGGTCATCAGTCCCCTAGAACTTAGAACTACTTAAACCTAACTAACCTCACACACATCCATGCCCGAGGCAGGATTCGAACCTGCGATCGTAGCGGTCGCGCCGTTCCAGACTGTAGCGCCTAGAACCGCTCGGCCACGTGGAATTATGGTCTGGGGTGCGATCACGTTTGGCAGCAGGAGCACTCTCGTGAATATCCCACGAACTTTGACTGAAAACTGTAAGTCTGTCTGCTGATTCGACCCGTAGTGTTTCCATTTATGAACAGCGATCCAGAGGGTGCTTTCCAGCAAGAACTTCATCTGAATCATCCATGATATCGAGAAAAGTTCCTTTAAACGATTCTGCTAACATTTTTGCATGATATTCACGAGAAGGGAGGAATATCTAAAATCTTTCTACATGTTTACCCTCAGACAAAATATATTTGATAACCACTACAAATTGTGAAATGGTTGAAATAACCGTTGACCCGTCTACAATAATTGACACAAAATCTTTCGTACTCGGTAATGGTAAACCTCCAACATGCAGAAGTAAATCATTCTGAAGAGCTATAGAAGTGTCTTTGAAAACAGTAGCCTTCAAAAGATGATCACAAAGCGCAGCATCAACTTCTGCAGTGGAACTTATAAGACTACGGAAAATTCCTAGATTTGATAAATCGCTGCGTTCATCATGTCTACGAAGTTTGAGGTCAAAAGCAATACAGAATTTTTAAAAAAATACGGTTTTAAGGTGTGCGTAATGATTTTTGTCAATTTCATCAAGAAATTGGCACCTCAAGGATCTGTATCGCTAAACCTTATGGACTCCCCTAGGTCCACAAGGATGGGGTGCCGTTACGCCGGTTGTCAGCAACATCAGAACTCCAACATATCTGCTGACAAATTATCTAAGTCCTTACGTGGGTAAATGTCCACATCACACGTGAGTTTTTTGAAACGCCTCAACAACTTCAGGCTAAAGAAGCTTTGACGTCGTTTCGTTATTCACCAGTGTGCTTATACGCGAGGCACTAGAATTCATAAGTCAGAAATATGACACGGAGATGACCGACCTGCTCAGGCATGTCGTAACCTGCATGTATTTTCTGTTTAATGAATAACACAGGGAGCAAACGGAGGGAGTCACGATGGGCGCCCACTCTCACCTGTGGTTGCTAATTTGCGTGTAGAGCTCTTCGAGGAAGAGGCCCCAAAGCTATCCAAATGGAAACCCATCTGATTTTTCCATTATATGGATGACATATTCTTCATCTGGGACCACGGTAGGGACAAACTCCTTGACTTGCTTTTACATATAAACCCCATACACCCCAACATGATATGCAACATGGAGCTCGAAGAAGAAAGAAGACTACCATTCCTGGACGTCATGATCAAGAGCTGATGGCACCTTGGGCCATGGCGTGTATCGGAAGGAAACGCACACTGACCTGTATTTTCACGCAGATAGTTGCCACCAATCTGCGCTGAGGAATGGGGTACTAAAAACATTAGCGCGCATGGCGCACATCACCTCAGAAACTGGAGCACCTCGGAAATATGTTCCGAAAAAACATACTCAGAATGACATATTATCGGGCTTTTCGCCCCTCCACTATAGTACAACTTATGGAGACGGAAGAACTCACGGTGGAGCCTTTGTACCGTACACAGGCGCACTAACAGGGAAATTCGGGCACATTCTGAAAGAAAGCACCACGCTAGAACCGTCTTTTGTCTGCCCAATAAAACACGCCAATTACTGGGGAGTATCGAAGCTGAGCTCTGTTTGCTGGAAGGCCAGGATATATCAGATTCCGTGCCCTCGTGGCAAGACATATATTGACAGATAGTGCACTCAGTCAAAGATAGATGCTGACAACACCCGAGGCTAATGTAGCTGAACAAATCCGCGGGTGCAGAGCACAGTAAGTCAGAAAACTGACTGTAGAATACGACCTTATAAAGATTTTAGCGCAGACATCCAAAACCTGGGACAGTGTCGTTAGAAAAGTCATCGAAATTAGCACTAGGAAAAATCTTATCAGTTGAGACTGCGGCTATAGTCTCGGTAAGGCTTGGAACCAGCACTGGGTTTAATTAAGAAGACAGACAGCAGATACAGCTATCTGGCGACCGGGGTGGGCAAACCAACTGCAGCGATGCTACAACGGACGCCGATGCAAACGCCTCCGCGACTGCCGACGCGCTGCTTTGTCCTTGGACTCCGGAGTGAATGACTTACGGTGGGACAGAATATAAGTCGGTCGCGCGCCTTTAGGCGCTCAGGTCGTCAACGGACCTGACGATGGCGACATGCCTGACCGCCGAAATATTGTGTCAGTTGGGCGCTACGAACCAGCAGTTCACCTGTGTACTATTTGATCAAATCCAGTCTAATTTCCTGTAAATGTCCGGTCTGAAGATTCTTAGAGCTTCGTTAGTTTTATTTTTGATTTACTTGACTAGCTTGACATCTGGCATTAGTCTCCCTAGGTCCTTGATAAGGAGCTTATCTTAAAGGGAAAGCCACGACAAAAAGAAGTGGCTCTGAGCACTATGGGACTAAACTGCTGAGGTCTTCAGTCCCCTAGAACTTAGAACTACTTAAACCTAACTAACCTAAGGACATCACATACATCCATGCCCGAGGCAGGATTCGAACCCGCAACCGTAGCAGTTGCGCGGTTCCAGACTGAAGCGCCTAGAACCGCTCGGCCACAACGACCGGCGAAAGGCAGGACAAATTAGTTTTACTAAGCTTCTGCACCGACTTAGCACACATACTGACTTCGTACTGTAAACACCGGGCGCCGGAGATGTCTCCATACCCACAACAGCATACTGAACCCTCCCGCGTGGCAAACAATAATTGCTCCAATGATCTTCTCCACAACTCACCTACGAACTTACGGCCGGAGTGTGATCTTCGCAGGTGCACAACTGGACTTTGCAAGGCGGGTCGAGCTGAGGACATAGGAGCTGACTACCAGTTTGAAACATGAATGCAGTTATCGACGGAGAAGCTCATTTGTATTACCAAATGATTATCTACCACAGAGGCAGGAGAACGGTTTTATGCGCTGTGAAACATTCTTACGCGCGAACATTTATATGGGAGGAACGGGGTTCCCTGCTCCGTTGCGCCACAGGACGAACATCCTCTGTCGGATATGTTCACGGATGAAGAGTTGGTAGATTTTTACCTCTTTTAACAGTTCAGTGAATGCTGTCAAAGAGCGGCATAATGACTCAATTCTAAGTAGTTCCCGCAATTATTGCAGGGCTGTCACTGTATTTTTGCATCTGTATGTAGAAGTTTTGTCACTGTGTGTACACTCTCAGATAAAACATAAAGGATACACCTTGAAGTAATTATCGGAATGGTGTGGAAATCGGTGGATGTGATGCAAACGTGCAGAAAAGAAAATGATTACAAACTGATCAAGTCAAAAACCTATTAGTCCACCTCTTGTCCTTATGCAAACAGTTGTTCAGCTTGGCCTCGACTGACAGAGTTGTTGGGTATATTCCTGGGGGGATACTGTTCCAGATTCCGTCCAACTGACGTGTTAGATCTTCAAAATTCCGAACTGGTTGGATAGTTCCACCCATAATGCTCCAAACGTTCTCAGTTGGGGAGTGATCTGTCGACCTTGCTAGCCAAGGTAGGGTTTGGCAAGCAAGAAGACAAGTAGTAGAAACTATTGTCGATCGCAGGCAGGCATTACCTAGCTGAAAAGTAAGTCCAATGTCCTGTAACGTTCTGCAGATGACAACCTGCTATGGAAAGAAACGGAAACGTGGATCATCCTGGTTGTAGGGTTGTCGGGCCGTGTGGCAGGCGACAGTCTGCTCGGCATCCAACCGGTCTGCGGCGTCACCACGCATGTTTTTACTGGTTACCGGTGTTCAGTTCGAAGCGAGCCTTGTCACTGAAGACAGTTCTTCTCCGGTCAATGAGATTCCTGGCCAAATGTGCTCGACACCACTGTTAATGGGCTTGTTGGTGTATTGACGCCAATGGTAAACTTCACATTACAACGATTCCTGCCAACATCATCAAATAGTAGCATCACTCCTGTTCACATGTTGAGTGATTTGCTGATTACTCTGAGCCCAATTACACGTCTTCCGGGGCACCACCAGTGATGTAGGGGTATTCTTGCTTCGCGTGTCGGGCGAAAAAGTTCTACCGCAGCGACATCAGAGATTCCTTGTTTCCCTTCTGTGTAGTGCGAGTCCTTGTGTGTGTCTCATTGCTGTTTGTCTCTCAGTGTCTCCTGTGTGAATCAATTATGATGCGGCGTACCCACGTGCCATGATATCCAAGGCTTCCAGGAACATTCAACGTACAGCAACCATCAGTTTTATTTTTGACAAGTCCACGTGTCATGTGCAACCAGGTTTTTCATAAACTGATGACTGGCTTGTAGACACGATCGAGGTAACTCTATAACAGGTTCACATGGCTCACATCGCTTCTGAATCGTGTGTGTCTAATGTCAAGTTTCTAAATCTGATTCAGGCTGACATGCTCCTTTTGTGGCACACTCAGTAAACCCATTTCATTCATCGGCATGGTTGTAAAAGTATGGTTCTTCTGGCGAATGTGGAGATGGAATATAAGAATGTCAGGGTGTTTAGCTTTCCGTCCGAAGTTGGTGACTGTTTCCTCAAGACCGTCTTGCTTCCGTTTGATGCAGTTATTAGGCCCTTTCCTAAAGACAGATCATATTTTTCGTCTCCAGTGACACATATTACAACCAGATCTCCGCTTTCTCGTTGGGGAGCACAGTAAGCCCTCACCCCCCCCCCCCCACCCTGTTGAAACTGCCACGCCAGTCATATCTTGGAAAACAGCGTGGTTCCACGTTAGTCTTCCTATCCTCCTATTGGGAGTCGCCCAGGGTCATTCACAATCTGATGATGACCAATCAACGACTCATGTCATCAACCTAATACGTTACCACACAGGCATGTCTCTTATGGACGAGAACAGTAGCAGTGAATTCACCGATAGCTGGCTTTCCGTACCCGATCAATTGAAGATATTTCCACAGTTGAACTTCTCTACGCGGGCTTTCTAGTTTTCCGTCGAACGAAATCTAATACGATCGTATGGATCCTCGGATTCTACACGCACTATGAAAAAAAATGTCCTCTTTTGAATTCCGGAACTGTATAATTCATTTCTAACACTAAAAAAAACAGCAAAATGAGAGGTGGGGGAAGGGGAGGGAGATGGAGAGGGGGATGAGTCCTCGTGGCCAGGGCTCGGGATTAAACTCTTGCCCACCTTGTCTCCACACAGCCTGCCGCTACAAGCATGACTGGGTCCGTTCCTTCCTATAATGAAAGAAAAGGGATAGAGTCTGCGACAAGTCCCCCTTCCAATCCCCGCCACTGCCTACATTTTGATTAAAATTCGGCATAACAAGTCAGCCTCGTACTGCCAACGCATTTTTCATAGAGGACCGAGGAGGAGACAGGGGTTCAGGTCATTCTCTTGCCCTTGGGGTGAGAAATTGCCCCTAAAGGCAGAATAATCAGCAACGATCAAAGGAACGAGGACGCAGAAAGCAATCGAAACCGCTGCATTAAAGACACATGATGTATGTCCATAGGACATTCGGCTTGTAATTGAAGAAATGTCATGATGATCT
Organism: Schistocerca piceifrons; assembly: GCF_021461385.2. Taxonomy (NCBI): domain Eukaryota; kingdom Metazoa; phylum Arthropoda; class Insecta; order Orthoptera; family Acrididae; genus Schistocerca; species Schistocerca piceifrons. The sequence goes on from NC_060139.1 coordinate 672,696,004, forward strand.
CCCCTTTGGTGACAGATTATGGATTAGTTCCCCATTCGGATCTCCGTCAAGGTAGTGCCAAGATGGAGGTGACCATGAGAAAAAGATTGAATAACCAGCGAAGGGATAACGTTCTATGTGTCGGAGCATAGAAAGTCGGAAGTTTAAACGTAGTAGAAAAGTTAGGAAAGCTGAAAAGGAAATACGAAGGCTAAATCTAGATAGAGTGGGAGTCAGTGAAGTGAAATGGTCATATCAATATAAGATAATATCAACAGTAGCACAAAATGGTATAACTGGACTAGGATTCTGGACACTGAATAAATTTTCAAATGCTGAGACTTCTAAAATCCTGTATTCACATAGATTACCGATTTCGGCGTTTCCCTGTTGTCACCTCTGGATCTATGTTTGCAACATTACACGGTCGTCTCTTTCAGTACTAAAAGAGAATATGGTCCAGTGATATAAACATAGATCCGAAGATGATAACAGAGAATTGCCGAAATCGGAAATCTAAATGACTAAAAGATTTTACCGGTCTTGTCAGTTGAAAATTTATTCAGCGTTCATAACACTACAGACTACCCCTACTCTGACGATGTCAGAAAAACATCAGGGTTAGACAGAGATTTCGAAACCAGGTATTGGATTATACACTATGTGATCAAAAGTATGCAGACACTCACAAAGACATATGTTTTTCATATCAGGCGCATTGTGTTGCCACCTGCTGCCAGGTACTCTTTATCAACGACCTCAGCAGTCAATAGACACCATGAAAGGGCAGGATGGGGCGCTCCGCGGAACTCACGGGCTTCGAACGTTGTCAGGTGATTGGATGTCACTTATGTCATATATGTCATACGTCTGTATAAAAGATTTTCACGCTCCTAAACATCCCTAGGTCCATTCTTTCCGATGTGATAGTGAAGTGGAAACGTGAAGGGACACGTACAGCACAAAAGCGTATAGGCAGATCCCGCCTGTTGACTGACAGGGACCACCGACAGTTGAAGAGCGTCGTAGTGCGTAATTGGCAGACATCTATCCAGACCATCACACTGGAATTTCAAACTTCATCAGGATCCACTGCAAGTACTATGACAGTTAGGCAGGAGGTGAGAAAACTTGGATTTCATGGTCGAGCGGCTGCTCATAAGCCACACATCACGTCGGTAAATGCCAAACGACGCTTCGCTCTGTGTGAGGAGTGCAAATATTGTAGGACTGAACAGTGGGAAAACGTTTTGTGGAGTGACGAATCACGGTGCACAATGTGGCCATCCGATGGCAGGGTGTGGGTGTGGCTAATGCCCCGTGAACGTCATCTGCCAGCGTGTGTAGTACCAACAGTAAAATTCCGAGGCGGTGGTGTTATGGTGTAGGCGTGCTTTTCATGGGGGAGAATTGCAGCCCTTCTTGATTTGAGTGTCACTATCACAGCACAGGCCTGAATTGATGTTTTAAGCACCGTCTTGCTTCCCACCGTTGAAGAGCAATTCGGGGTTGGCGACTGCATCTTTCAACACGATAGAGCACCTGCTCATAATGCACGGCCTATGGCCGAGTGGTTACACGACAATAATAGACTGGCCTGCGCAGAATCCTGACATGAATCCTATAGAACACCTTCGGGATGTGACTTCTGGATGTTTGCCATTGCCTTCGGGATGTTTTGGAACGCCGACTTCGTGCCGGGCCTCACTAACTGACATCGATACCTCTCCTCAGTGCAACATTCCCTGAAGAACGGGCTGTTATTCCCAAAGAAACCTTCCAGCGCCTGATTGAACGTATGCCAGCGAGAGTGGAAGCTAATCAAGGGTAAGGGTGGGCCGACACCATATTGAACTCCAGAATTATCGATGGAGGGGCCTCAAACTTTTAAGTTATTTACAACCAGGGGTCCGGATACATTCGGTCACATAGTGTAAGGCGTACCCAGGAGCAGATGTTAGATTATGTAGTAATAATGAAGAGTAGACTGAAGTTTGAGACTCAATCGGTTCAGTTAATTTGTAAAGAAGTGGGGTACTAAAATACTTGGAATGATGAGGCGCGTTTGAATTTCTTTAAGGATACGGGTACTGTGATAAGGTATATCGTAGTAGTCAGTTCAGTTGCAGAGGAGTGGTCATTTACAAAAATGGCAAACACAGAGGTTGGACATACAAACATTTGTACTAGGAAGATAACTGCAAAGAAATCTTGGCAAACAGAAGAAATATTCCAATTGATCGACGACAGGAGGAAGTACAAAAATGCTCAGTGAAAGAGCGGAATACAGAAATACAAATCACTTAAGAATGAAAGACATAGGAAATGCCGGGAAGCGAAAGCTAATTGGCTGTAGGAAATACAGGAATAAATAGAAAAAGAAATGATCGTTAGAAGCGCTGACGCAGCTTGTAGAAAAGTCAAAACTATATTAGGCGAAATTAAAAAAATTGTGGTAGGATTAAGAGTGCAACTGAAATTCCGCTGTTAAACGCAGAGGAGAGAGTGGATAGGTGGAAGAAGTGCGCTGAATATCTCTATGACGGGGAGGACTCGTCTGAGGATATAACGGGAGAAGAAACTAGGGTCGCTGTGCAAGACATAGGGAGGCATCATTAGAGTCTGAGTTTAAAAGATCGGTGGAAGACTGGAGATCAAGTTAGTCGAAAGGATAAATAAGATTGCTTCAGAATCCCTAAAATCATTGAAGGAAGTGACAACTAACCGCATGTTCACGTTCGTGTGTAGAATATACGAGACTGTCGACGTACCATGAGACCTCTGGAAAAGTAACTTACACACAACTGCCAATATAGCAAGAGCCGCTAATTGTAAGACGTATCACACCACAAGCTTAACAGCTTACGCAGCGGAGCTGCTGAGTGGCCGAGCGGTTCTAGGCGCTTCACTCCGTAACTACGCGACCGCTACGGTCGCAGCTTCAAATCCTGCCTCGGACATGGATGTGTGTGATGTTCTTAGGTTAGTTACGTTTAAGTAGTTCTAAGTTCTAGGGGACTGATGACCTCAGATGTTAAGTCCCATAGTGCTCAGAGCCATTTGAAGCTGCTGAAAAGAATGAAATACAGGAGAACGGAAAGTAAAACTCAGGATCTGCTAGATGACCATTAGTGTGGATTTATGTAATGTAAACATATCAGGGAGGCGGTACTCATGTTACTTTTCATGGTCGAAGCAAGACTGAAGGAAAATTGAGACATACGATATGTAGACCTCTGAACAGCGTTTGACAGTGTTAAATGCAGCAAAATGTTCTAAGTTCTGAGGAAAATAGGAGAAAGGTACAGAAAAGGGGGTAATATACAGTATGTGCAAGAAACAGGAATCAACAAAAAGATTGGATAACCAGGCAGGATGTGCTCGGAGTGCTTAAGGTAGGGATGTAATCCTTCTCCCATACTGTTCTATCTATATGTATAAAAGAAGCAATGAAGGAAATAAAAGAAAGGTGTAATGGTAGGGTTAAAATTGAAGATGAGAGGATATCAATGACAAGATTCACTGATGACATTGGCATCCTCTATGAAAGTGAGGAAGAATTACGGGAGCTGTTGCATGGAATGTAGAGTCTAATTAGGATACTGATTGGGAGTAAAAAAGAAAGAGATCAAAACTAGGAGAAGCAGCAGAAATGGGATCAGTGAGAAACTTTACATCAAGATTGATGTCGACGAAGTAGACGCAGTTACCTTGGAAGCAAAATACCCCGCGACGGACGCAGCAAGGACATAAACAGTATATTAGAACGGGCAAAGAGGGCATTTCTTGCCAAGAGATGGCCACTAGTACCAAACATATGCTTTCATTTGAGGAAGAAATTTTACGGTTTGAGCACAGCATTGTGTGGGACTGAAACATGGGCATAGGGAAAGCCGCAACAGAAGAGAATCGAAGCATTTCAGTTGCTATGCTACAAGACTGTGTTGAAAATTTGATAGATTGATGAGAATCAGTGAAGAAAGTAACATTTGGAAAACACTGCTGAGAAGAAGTGACAGGGTGACAGGAAATATGTTAATAACCTTCATGGTACTAGAAGGAGCTGTAAAGGGTGAAAACGGTATTGGATGATAGAAATTGGAATAGAGCAAACAAATAATTGAGGACGTAGGGTGCAAATGACCCTGTCTGCGAGCCGTAGTTTCTGTGCAGCTGAATGCAGCGAGAGAAATTCGCAAATACTTTATGGTCTGGTATCGACATGTCACCTGTTTACAATCCTTACTAGCCTTGCGGTGATATTGGACTATAGCGTCATACATTCATCTATCGGCCGCCAAAGTTTACAATTTAGCATTTTTCGTCGATACCTGTATCTTCTTCTTCTTCGCGGATGGATCACTTGGGACCACTCGTAATCAAAATTTGTTGGCCTTCCTTTTCATAAACAACGAACGGGCTAGCTTTCGTTGCGTAGACCACGTATGTCGGTTAGTTTTTCTCTGTTCTTCCTCAAAACAGTGTGTTTGTGATTTTTCTGAATTCATTTCTATCATGTAGATTTGGAGACCCTTATTCTCTCAGGTCTTTTTCCGTCTGTTTGTACCAGTTCGGTCTTGTAATTTTGTTCTTTAAAAATGTGTGGTTCAAATGGCTCTGAGCACTATGGGACTTAACTTCTGAGATCACCAGTCCCCTAGAACTTAGAGCTACTTAAACCTAACTAACCTAAGGACATCACACACGTCCGTGCCCGAGGCCAGACTGCAGCGCCTAGAACCGCTTGACCAGCCCGGCCGGCTGAAAATGTATGGATTTTGTGCGTTAACCTGTTTGAGTCCATTCTAAGTGCCCCATGAATTGGATTTATCTCATGCGCATTGTGTCTGTCATTTTGGAGATATTTTTATATATTTCTGCATTGGGTTTTGGATAATGCACACCATCTTTAGTCCTTGGTCCTAGGATTTTCCTCATTATTTTACTTCTTTCACTTCTAATTCCTCTTTTAATGTTCTGTGTTACAGGTTTAGTGTCTCAGATGCGTAGAGAGCTTCGGGTTTAATTACTGTTGTGTAGTGTCGTATTTTGCAGTTCCACAACAGACTCTTTGTGTTGTAAATGTTTTTTGTAAACTGAAACGCCGTCTCCACTTTCTGGATTCTTGATCTGACAAATTTCTTTTCATTACAATTTTCTGCAATCCATTCACCTAAATATTTAAATTCTTTTACTCGAGAGATGTAGTTATTACCAATTTTGAGATGAGAAGGTGCATCTTTGATGTAATCCTATTTTTGCTGCCTGCTCTTGTAATAATTATCGCTTTTTCTGTGCATCGGTAATGTGTTGTGCGATCAGTGCCATTTCGTCAGCAAATGCTAAACAGTCTAATCTATGCCCTTACGTCTTGGTCACAGTCTGTGTGCTGGTGCACCTGCTTTTCTCCATTCTCTAACAACTTTTTCAAGAATATGAATACCAATTTTTGACAAATTTGCGTAACTCCGTAGTGGTGCGTCGCTTTTTTTCCCTCAGAGTGTATTCCGAAATTTTGTCAGCAGATATCTGGTTCATAATTAACTCTGGAGTTTGAGAAGACAACTGCGCGAAAACTCTAACAGTTACAGAAAAGACACACATCATAGTGGGCAGTTCATCTCTTCAGATTTTTAACGCGCATCACGAGTGCTCAATATGGGCTCCGTTGATGATGCATCAAACGTCGCGAAACGACATGGTGGAGTTAGCGTGCAGCTCTTCCAAACCATACGGCTGTAAAGGAAGGAACACTTGATATTTGACATAACGCCAGAAAAATTAATCGTATGGCGTTAACTAAGGTAACCATGGAGGCCAACGACGAAGAGAAGAATCATGATAGAAAGCACGTCCGATTCAACGCTACGCCAATTCAGCACTGAGGTAGTCACGAACGTCGGAAATGGGGGGTGTGGAGTGCTACAGTCTTCTTGCAAAACGAAGTCTCTACTGTCTTGCTGATTTGTGACATAGGCCACTACTGTAGCATGTACAGGTACAGGAAATTATTCACAGTTTTCTCCACATAGAAAAATGTACCATTAATTTTAGAAAAGGACACGACACAGATGGCGTTAACTTCACATTAATCACGAATGTGCTCCACAATTACAGGTGGGTCTTACGTGCCACAGACATTCAACTGCGGTATCTGCACTCCTCTCCTCGCACTTGTCGTCAGTTTCTTTGGGCTTATGGCGAACGGTTCCCGCACACGTTCCTACTTCTCTACTGAGGGTCTCGATCGGCCGGTTCTTCGCACCGCACAAGTAGTCAGTCTTACGAAATGTGCTGTACCATCGTGGACTGTTCCGTATGATTCATATTTAGCAAATTCAAGGACAAAGTCGCAAGCATCGTTGCACTAGAAGCCACGTTCTCACACGCCAGTCTCTAGCTCTACGACAACGGGTGCTTAGCATAAATCGAGATTTGGAGAGATACTCCTAACACTATAAGCGTTTCCAGAATGAGATTTTCACTCTGCAGTGAGGAGTGTGCGCGGATACGAAACTTCCTTGCCCATTAAAACTGTGTGCCGGACCGAGATTCGAGCTCGGTCCGGCACACAGGTTTAATCTGCCGGGAAGCTTTCCTAAAAGCTTCATTTTTCTGTGTGTCTTGTACTTTTCTCAGAGTCGTCTTCTGAAATGCAGATTTTGTAATGAATAACCGTGTGAGCTCGTACGCCTGAAATCTTGTCTCCTTTCGATTTCACTTCTCTGACTCCCGTATCTAGACAGAGGTTTCAGATTTTATAACATCCCTGCTACATTCAAACTTTCGACATTAACGGTCCGACTTGTAGCCTGTTACCGTTTAATTAGTTTCTCAATGATTTCCTCATGTTCACCTCACTGATCCGAATGGAGGACTGATCCGGAATATCTTGCTAACATAGAGATCATCATAACACTTTCTTCAATTAAGGTTACTTTTTCTGTGGATTCAAATTATTAGTTTGTAACCAAGCTTTCAACTTTCTCATTTCATCGATTATTACTGATTATTCCGCCCTGAATATCACTTTTTCTCACCAAGAGCAGAAGCGTGCCGTGAACCTCTGCTCTTTTTTACTTTTTGAAAAGGTGTTTGGTAAATTGAAGGTGATTTTTTGCCTCAAAATTTTTCACTGTCATTGCTCGTTGTTTTGTATTCAATATCTGAGCTGTAGCTGATACTGCGCCTTTTAGTAGGACCTGTTGATTAGTAGTGAAAGAATGAATATAGTAAAATCATAGTGTACAAAAAGAGTACGGAGAAAAGATGAGCCCTCATTTGTAAGCTGAACCGCTCTGCATGTGCCAAAAGAGGCGATAGCTCAGACAACATTTTTCGTCAGTTGGAGACGAACTTGAGAAAGAATGGATGTGTATCGCAACGAGCTGTGGAGCTTGCACACAAGAAAAGATAAGAGGAAGGCGTATAGTTAGGCAAGACGTTTAGTCCACAGAGTTCGAGAAGATTTGTATATATTATGTTGGGAATAATTCCATGCCTCGGGCGTGGATGTTCGTGCCGTCCTTAGGTTAGTTTGGTTTAAGTAGTTCTAAGACGTGACTGATGACCTCTGATGTCAAGTCCCATAGTGCTTAGAGCCATTTGAACCAATTATTCGATTTTTTTTCTGTCAACTCGTTGTTCATATTGGTATCGCAGTGTGAATAGTCTGTAGTGTCCATACTTTCCCAGTGGTTGGGGAAGCGATATTCTGTACGAACAGTATGCTGGTTCTATTTTGATGTGGAGTAATGTAAACATGTAATGTTTAGTGTTGACACAAACAAATATGATTAAGTGATAATGGGTGTTTTTTATGGTTACTTCTGAATTGTTACCTAATAACTGTACTGCGTCACACCTGATAGAATTTCTCAAGCTGAAGTGAATGATTTAAATATCTGAACTGAAACTGTCCGGACATTGGTTCCTATTCAAGAAATTATGTATTCACTCATCTTTACAAGTCCTAGAAGTCCAACGAGAGATTCCGAACACCCTGTGTTTGTCACACGTTAACAAAAATGTTTTCCTATTATTCAACAACTACACTGGGTTTGATCTATGTTTATTCTGTGATCAGTATACTAGTGCATGGTTTCTTAAACTTTCAAGAAACTGGAACCCCTTCTAATATTTACTTTTATCTGAAACCCCTGTAAATGGATTATTTGTATCAACACCGACAATTATTTCAAATATCATTTATTTGTTTCGAAAGTTGTTTCAAAATTAACCTAAGAGTTCTTAAAGAAATTTATATTTAAAATAACACAATGAAGCATTACTTCCAAATTTAAATATTGATAATATGAATGGATGTTTTCCTATTCTCGTCGATGTACTTGATATTAAGGTTTATGAAACAAAGCTGGGTTGTCGTGACAGGTTTGGCATCAAGTCTGTTGCAGTATTTATTTTTTGTGTACATCTACTGAGAACCCTAATTCTTACAAATATATAGTTGTAGATGTACCAACGAGTACCAATGTGACCTCTAGCCCTCAGGCGATAAAGACAACCTTATTCGATATGGGTGTCACTTAGTTATAGACTGTTCAGACAAACGAGTGCATATGGTGGTTAGTCATCGTTCTGTTGTTTTTGTAAATTTTATTGTGGCGTAATTTTTTAAGTTACATTCTTTAATATTAAGAAGAAAGGCACATGTTTGACGAGATCCAATGGTTTCGTGGGAATTAGTTTAAGAATAACAGGTCTAGTGGAATCAAGGTCACAGTTTGTTTGGAACATTCTACTAGTATATAACTGTCCAGCAATTGGTTCCCCACGATGGCTGATGCTACTTAGGCGGCCAAGTAGTACTTCTAATGATCTATGATTGTCGGCGACCCTTTAGCTTCTTATTATAATTTAAATGAACATACAGGCAGGTTGTCACTGTTATGCCTGCCGCTCTTAACGGACAGAAACACACGCCGCAACAATTTTTGTGACAGACTGAAAATATAAATATATGTGGTGACTATACATTCCTATTTGAAGTTGCGTCATGATGACTTTTTTACGTCTGGATACATTCACTGATAATTCAATAGACACTTTATTGTTGGTGCGCTATGGTAATTAGCTGACTTCTAGATGTTTGTTTTTCTTTGGCTCTAGAAAAGTTTTTCACCATTCTTAAGAACATTAGTAGAACAGTTAATTGAAGACAGAAAATTTATATCACCTTCTGCAGAGCACTACTGAATGGAAGTAATTCAAAGGGTCAGCCGATTTCTTCATTTTTTCTGCCCAATCATAAACATTTAATTTTAATTCTGTATGATAACTTAAGAATGGCTCTCACTTTTTCGGAATCTGACATCACTTTCAATATCTCTTACCTATTTTGCATAGGTTTTCTGCAATTTTACTGTTTTGTTCTTTGACTGTGTGGTCGGTTTAGTAGAAGAAGAATATAATTTAATGGTAATTTCTTTCAGCAACTTTTTATTGGTACATAGGAGACTGAAGGAAAAATTTAAAAAGACTCATTTTTTAGATTATTACTGGTGTATTGAGCAAATAATCATTGTTTTATATACAACGCTTTCCTCAATTTTTTTCACTGAACATTTAGGTGACATTCTTGCAGAAAACATAACTAGTAATGTTGTTAAGTGATTTTCTTTGTTATAAAGTCAGTGTTAAAATTAATGTACATTTACATATATTTTCCTTTACATATCTGTCTTACATGTAAACACTGCATTTGAACACGAGACCATTGACTCATTACATCCACAAAGATATAGATTTATGTCACAGAAGAAAGTTTCTTTCATTCATTGCAGAAACTGCAAAAATGTATGTAGCCTTTTGACAAAAAAGACAGTAAGAAAATAGTTATAGATCTGTTTACAACTTTAGTTTAAAAATTTTATTTAGGTATTTTATTACTTTCTCAGTCTTAACATACTTCATATGCAATGTTCCAAACAAGTAAACTTTTCATTTATGAGTTTTAATTAATTAATTTCAGACATTTTCTTACTTTAGAGCGCTATTTTATTTTACTGAGTTACGATAGAATCCGAAATTTAGACAATACATTTTAGGCCTTCTGTTAGTTTTAATGCAGTGTTAGTGATCACTGAAGCAAGTATCCATGCAGAAAGCATAAGTGACTGCACCTTAGATAAATAAAATTACTGAAATTGTCTTTTAAAGAAGCCAGCGACAAGCACACCGCCTGCTAAAAATGCCGTCAGAATATGTATAGTGTAAAAGGTATGAGTACCAGAGACACAAAATGTAAAACCTTGGGAATAAATGAAGTTGAAACAGAGTACCATCTTCCATACAGACTCCTGTCCACATTTAGTTTACAAACAAAACATTGAGATATTTGCAGGGGCCAATCAAAATGAAATGACATTTGACACATCAAATAATTTTATAATAAAGTTTAAGATACACATTCATTTGACATATAAAATACGATCTCAGACATACATTCCACACAAAGAATAATAAAGAACATCGAGACACATAAGGTATATATGAATATCAAATTCAGAGTGCACATTTACATGGATCTCATGCGAAAACGAAAATTTTTTTCACATCACATCTATAACTTTCCACATCTATCTATATACTGATATACAAACACAGCAATTAATGATGATGACAAATGACATCATCTATCGTGGAACGAAGGAGTCTGTCTAAAGAACAGATGCCTTGCAGAGCTCGTACTACACGGGTTACATAATAGCTAAAATAACTGGCACAGGAATTATATTTACCCTGAAAATCGGAAGTGCAGGGGAAAGGAAACATTTTTCTTTACGTTTCATTTGCCCTGCACCAAGCGAATACATTATACAAAAGAAAATGTTTCTTTCTCTTTTTTTTAATTGCTAAAATTTCTGTTAGGCCTCTGACTCCAGGATCTGTTAACTAACATTACTTTTCGCTCACACTGATTACGTTTATGCTCCATAGATTGAAATATTCTTTGCTGTTACTGTCATTAAGCATATAGCATTCTCAAAATAAATACTTTTAATCACGGTCTAAATGTACGGAATGTTGAGGCCTTTCTTTATCAAACACCTCGCAGCATTAGTGACGATAGTAAATAGCTATCATCGTTATTGGTGATCGGCCCACAGTACGATTTTACGAGATCATCTACAAAGCTTATCCTATTTTATACATACAAAACACTAATACATACAAAACACACAAAAGTGTAATAACACATTGATCCCAGATAGTTTGTTGCAGTCGTCATCAATTAAAGCCCTGGGTTACTTGCTATATCTGTGTCCCGATTAGTGATTCTCCTACGCAGAGAGAGATTCTCGTGGCGAATTGTTTCGTGTAAGTAACTTTTGAAAGGCTCACTACCATTAATGAATGTTGGATGCAAGGGAAGTGTGGACCTGAAAAGAACACTCTTCATTCGGACTAACGTCTCCACCTCTAACGTGTTGGGCAATTTCGATTGCATTGCAAGCAATCATGTATGCACGTTTCCTTCGTGTTTAAAAATAGAAAATAAATTGACGCTTTTCTGACAATGTGAAACGTATTTGGAGACAATTAGCTATTCCATCCAACAATATGTATTCAAACGATATCTTTAACTGCAATACTTTCAATTATCATCATGTTTTTTCAGTCAGGAAACACTATAAAAATTCGTTGGACAGATCTTCTGGAATTACTGGTGGGATGACACAACGCTGGTCGAAAAGTAAAAATTAGTGATGGAAGATCACTTGTAGAGGAGAGCGAAAACAAAACGCTGAGCGTAATAACGTTTACCTTGTGATGCATGGGTCTCAGCACGCACTTGCTTTAGCTTTCATGTGACGCGTTTTAATCAGTGTTAACAAAGTGAGTAGCTTGCACAACAGGCCACAGCAATAACTTTTTAGTAGTGAACGGTCTACTTTGCATGAAGATTCTTAAGTATTTTAGTGGTAAATATTTAATGTGGAATGTGGTGTCACAGTAGCCTCAAACTAACTGAATTTCGATACTTTAATCCACCAGCATCTCTATAACGAAGAAATCAGCTTCATTGTAACAATGCTGTGCAAATATTGATCATTAATTTATGCGAAACTGTTCGACACTATTGCTATAGCCGAACAATAAACAAATAAGCACTGTTCTTACATTTCACGATTTATACAATGTGATTCTGATTGTGCTGTCGTCCCCATCTTCGGCGTCTAATACACTTCCTTAATACGTCATATTTCTTTCCCAAGAGTTGGATGCATTTTTATTCGAGCTTCCCCAGTGTGTCATGTAAGCTTTGTTTGGATGCTACTACTGATACCTCAAGGCGATACGTCACATTTTGTCAGATGACGTTCCTTCCGTATGATGAAAGATGTCCCAAGGTACTTCCAGTGTTCACCTTACGAACATGCAATGATCTTCTCCTTAAAATGAGAAACGCATTACTGCGTTTAATAAATGGGTAATCTTATTCTCGTGTTCAAAAATTTTAGTTATGGCATTGATTAGCATCAGTTCCCAGTATATCCTGCAACAGTGGTCTACACTTCTCTCACCTATTGAAACAGCACATTCTGTAACTTCAAGCAGTTTCACGTATTTGCATTAATTGCCTGTCTGACCGCGGGATAGGTGCTACTCATCTCTCCAGTTTGTTGACTGTGCTCATCAGAGCACCTACTTTTCATACACAATGTAAATACGTTAGTGCTGTTTCCTAAAGCTTCACTTTGGCTTTCATTCATTGAAAATTCTCGTATTTGCTGGTAGTCGGCTTAGTTTCCCGCTTGAACTCTAAGAAAGCTAAATATATCCTCCAATCAGCGTTTTTACTTCAAAGCGCTCCTCATAGCGCTTACTGTGACATACCACAATCGGAGAAGCTTACGTCGCTTCACAACTAAGCAAACGAGCTTTGGTGGCGGACTGTCAAGGTTCACAGTTTGAGACACAGTGTGGCCCAGGCGGGGCATTACATGCTACCAGAAATACACGTGTCTCCCGCGCTTCGTGTGCTGGGAGTTGAGCCGCTAAGAGGCTGCAGGAGGAAGCCGCCCTAGACTGGGTTGGTGCAGGCGCAGGGCGCGCTGCAGCAGAGCACCGGCACGGCCACGGCCCCCGGCGGCGGCGGGGGCGGTGGCGCCGTCGACGTGAGCACGATGAGCGCCAGGGGCCGCGGCGGGCAGCAGGGCAGGCGCAGCAGCTGCGGCGGCGCCTTTTGCGGCTGCTTCTGCTGCTATGCCAGCGTCACCAGCTGCTCCGGCTCCGGCGACCAGCAGTTGTCCGACAGCCAGCAGCCGATCACCACCGTCACGAAGCCGATCAGCAGCGCCAGCACGATGTACGGCTCAGCGTTGCCTGCAACCCGCAGCACACGCACACTCTGTAAGCCCATACTCACCACGGCATACACAGTGAGTCACTAACTGTAACCACCTAGAACAACTCGGAAAGTATGACAGTGGCTGAAAAGGTTGTGCGACAAATTTTTGCATGGGGCAACTGGGGCCATATTATGACGTTGCTTTCTTGCTGCTAGGCGGGGTCGCGTCAGAGATATGAAGGTCATATATACAACCTTATTGCATGATTCTTGAACCAAGTGTTAGCTATGATTGAGTCGTGCTCTGTGCAAAATTCTACCAGGCGGCTTCCCCTGTCATTTCTTCCCCCCAATCCATATTCACCTACTACGTTTCCTTCTCTCCCTTTAACTACTGCCGAATTCCAGTCACCGATGACTATTAAATTTGCGTCTCCCTTCACTATCTGAATAATTTCTTTTATTTCATCATACATTTCTTCGATTTCTTCGTCATCTGCAGAGCTAGTTGGCATATAAACTTGTACTACTGTAGTAGGCGTGGCCTTCGTGTCTATCTTGGCCACAATAATGCGTTCACTATGCTGTTTGTAGTAGCTTACCCGCACTCCTATTTTTCTATTCATTATTAAACCTACTCCTGCATTACCCCTATTTCATTTTGTATTTATAACCCTGTTTTCGTTTGACCAAAAGTCTTGTTCCTCCTGCCACCCAACTTCACTAATTCCCACTATATCTAACTTTAACCTATCCATTTCCGTTTTTTAATTTTCTAACCTACCTGCCCGATTAAGGTATCTGACATTCCACCCTCCGATCCCTAGAACGCCAGTTTTCTTTCTCCTGATAACGACATCGTCTTGCGTGGTCCCCGCCCGGAGATCCGAATGGGGGCCTATTTTACCTCCGGAATATTTTGCCCAAGAGGACGCCATAATCATTTAACCATACAGTAAAGCTGCATGCCCTCGGGAAAAATTACGGCTGTAGTTTCCCCTTGCTTTCAGCCGTTCGCAGTACCAGCACAGCAAGGCCGTTTTGGTTAGTGTTACAAGGTCAGATCAGTCAATCATCCAGACTGTTGCCCCTGCAACTACTGAAAAGGCTGCTGCCCCTCTTCAGGAACCACACGTTGTCTGTCCTCTCAACAGATACCCTTCCGTTGTGGTTGCACCTACGGTATGGCTATCTGTATGTCTGAGGCACGCATGCCTCCCCACCAACGGCAAGGTCCATGGTTCATAGGGGGGTGGGGGGGGGGAGGGGGGGGGGGGAAAGAATCCAGTGGTGTGAAACAGTAAGGTCTTTTAAGGTCAACGAAGGTCAAAAAAATGGTTCAAATGGCTCTGAGCACTATGGGACTTAACATCTGTGGTCATCAGTCCCCTAGAACTTAGAACTACTTAAACCGAACTAACCTAAGAACATCACACACATCCATGCCCGAGGCAGGATTCGAACCTGCGACCATAGCGGTCACTCGGTTCCAGACTGAAGAGCCTAGAACCGCACTGCCACACCGGCAGGCTCAACGAAGGTCACATACGTGGCTTGAACTTCCATTTACAGAAGGTGTACGAACTGATGACCATTGGTATCAACGCAGTGCTGCAGTTTTCTGATCATGGATTGAGTGAGTATTCCTTATAACATCAGCACATATCGAAGCTCATGCTCTGCCAGTTCTCTGTCGCAAATCTTCAGGTGTTGTTTATAAAGAATGTCTTTCACGAATCCCCACAAGAAAAAAAAATCCAGAGGCGTCAAGTCTGGCGAACGAGCCGGTTACGACACATCTCCTCGGCGTTCATCCAACGACTTGGGAAATGTCTCTGCACCTCATTTCTAGCCACCAGCGAAAAATTTGCCGAACACCCATCGTGTTGATACCACATTATGTTCCTTGTTCCTAAAGGTATTTCTTCCAATAGCAGACCTAATGTTTCTTGCAGGAATGTGGTGTACTTGCTACTATTAAGATTTCCTACGATGAAATGGGGGCCTATAATTCTGTCCTCCAGAATCCCATATCATACATTCACCGTCTACGATTTTTTGTATATGAGCTATATACTAAGATGGTATCGTTTCGGACATGTCTGAAAGAACAGATACCATCGGTGACCATGCAGCACACATATTCATCTGTCCCCGTTGACGTATGTCAACGCCTGTAAGCAGCTAAGTGTGTTCATTTCATTGTAATTTCGTTCCAACTAGCTGCATGGTCACTGATGGTATTTGTTCTTTCGGACATGTCCGAAAGAACAGATGCCATCTTATATAGTTAAGGCTCATTGGCCACTTGACCATCTTCTTCTTCTGTGCAAATGCACAAACAGTGCCCGAACTCTTACGGGAATCGGCAACGCGCCGCGAGTATTGAGTATAATGGGCGGGGGCACTACGAATGTAGTGCGGGACAATACGTTGAGAATGTGGGTTTCGCGGGAGGCGTGCCAGAGATAAATCCCTGCAGTCGCGCTATCCTCTGTGTCCTCGGTGGCTCAGATGGTTAGCCGGCACGGTAGCTCAGCGTGTTTGGACATCGTAATACCTTGCCGCAGCCAACATGGATTTTCAGTTGCCCAATAAGGCATGTTATGCAAACTAACATTTCCTCGGTTTGTGAATCTAGCCTCGCCTGTAAATAAAATCAAATTAATAAATGTGTCATCCCTCCGAATTTGAAGTTGAGCCCATTGGCAGAATTGGCAGAATTCAGTGCGACGCATACAATCCGTACCAGTTAAATCATGGTGGAGACTCATATAGTAAGGATGATATTTACGGCCATACAGAACACGAACCGCACTTCTGTGGCTCATGCCAGATTCCCCTGCGATTTGACGCGTACTAACACAAGGATCACGAACCACAGTGACAAGAGTACCAGTTTCCGTTTCCTCGTTAATGACTTTCCTTTGCCGGATATGTTTCCGATGTGTTAAAGGTCAAGTTGTTCTCAATTTATCATACACATATTTAAATGTACGACGTGTCGGGTGAGTGCGTTGAGGATATGTTTCAGCTGTAAGTTTCTGGCTCTCACTGAATTTCGTTGACATTCTCCGTAAATGAGAAGTCTATCGACTAGTTCTTCGAAGGAATACATCATTCACATTCGCTTGATTCGACGATCCTAGTCTTACTGTTTCTATTAGTGTTGTATTGCGAAACCGTCGAATGGTTTTTACATGTCAATGGCAAGTATTCGGCGAATATTTACTATTTGCACGATATACTAGAGAGAACTGTTAGAACATGTGCTTCGATAAGTGTCGAAGTGATAAGGAGTACCACTCAATCCATAATAAGAAAACTGCAGCGCTGCATTGACACCAATGGCCATCACATCGAAAACCTTCTGTAAATGGACGTTCATGCCACTTTTGTGACCTTAGTTGACCTTTAAAGACCTTTCTGTTCCACATCATTGGATTCGTCTCAATAGCCGCTATCAGAAAATAAGTACCAAACTGTAGCATCTCATTTAAAGAAACAAAGTTAACCTTCAAATCTCTTACATGACCGCCAGCCGGAGTGGCCCAGCGGTTCTAACCACTACAGTCTGGAACCGCGCGACCGCTACGGTCGCAGGTTCGAATCCTGCTTCGGGCATGGATGTGTGATATCCTCAGGTTAGTTAGGTTAAAGTAATTCTATGTTCTAGGGACTGATGACCCCAGCAGTTGAGTCCCATAGTGCTCAGAGCCATTTTTTTTTTCTTACACGACCGCCGGCCGGAGTGGCCGTGCGGTTCTAGGCGCTACAGTCTGCAACCGCGTGACCGCTACGGTCGCAGGTTCGAATCCTGCCTCCGGAATGGATGTGTGTGATGGCCTTAGGTTAGTTATGGTTAAGTAGTTCTAAGTTCTAGGGGACTGATGACCACAGCAGTTCAGTCCCATAGTGCTCAGAGCCATTCAAAACATTTTTTCTTACACGACCCGCCACGCAGGGTAGGCACACGGTCTAAGGCGTCTTGTCACGGCCCGCACGGCTCCCCCCGTCAGAGGTTCGACTCCTCTCACGGGCATGGGAGTGTGTGTCGTCCTTAGCGTAAGTTAGTTTAAGTTAGATTAAGTAATGCGTAAGCTTAGGGACCGATGACATCAGCGGTTTGGACCCATAAGACCTTACCACAAATTTCCAATTCTCTTTTTCATACGCAACCCCACGTAGCAACAAAAAACAACTTCATATTATGTCCCCTGTTGTCCCATGCAACGTAAGTCCCACAAACTTTTCAACTCCTATCAAACTTTCGGAGTTATTCTAGGTGGCAATAGTTAGTGACTGTATATCTGGTTCCTCCCCACAGGCCCAGATTTACATTGGACATCACTTTTCGAAACCCCGCAATTGTGTCCCATTGCGTCGTAGGAATTTTAAACCTGCCTCATAGGTATCCACAACCTTTTTCTGTAGTGGTGCAAAAGTGTGGCTCTTTGAGAGCACCCTCCGCAACACTTCAAACAGCAAGGTGTTCGCACATGCGAAGACCAGAGCTCAGAAGTTCACGTAAGGGGTAGGGTGGGTTAATGACGTCACATTAACACCAAAATGCACCACATTTCTGAGCATCGTCACTTTGGATTTGTCACACGATAGGAAGGTCGTCCGACTCCCCCTCTTACACTCATTTCATCCCTCCTATGGACGGCTCTGCGACGGAGCTCAGAACCGCGGCGCCCAGCGTTGAAATCCATGCGCTTGTCTTATGGGTGACCGAAGGAAACAACTCACACATTCCGTCGCTCAGAATTGACAAGAACAGGGTACAGGGAGTGTCATAAACGACGTCAGTGGAACAATTCCTTCCCCTTGGGCGTTGATTTCCACCCGTTTGGCGGTCAAAAACGACAAATTGCAGTCCAATAAACAACAGGACGTCGATACAGACCACATTAGACACTGCTGACACCTCCGAACGTTTCAGCCCACCTCTAGGGTCTTTGTGGGGCTGCATCCCCATTAAACGTTATCCCACATGTTTGGAGTGCAGCGTGAACATAATGTTGTTCTTGTGTATATGTTGGAGCCACTAAGGACACCTGTAAACACTTCTACAATATTTTAACGTGTTCTGAAGCAGCACAGGGTGGTTTTCACACCCTCCTGCTCCGTGATCACGGGAACTGGGGTGGAGGGAGAGGGAATGGGAAGTGTGTGACATTGACACTGCGTGAATAAAAGGGCAAAAGGTCCCTCTAAGAACCCCACGGCTCAGGAGCACCTTCTGTGGTACCTGCCCACCTATATTGAGAGTTTTAAAAGTATGCCTTTACAGAGACGTATCAATCTGAGTGGCGGTGTGTCCATAATGTTTTCCTCAGCCATCCATAAGAAAACAGCGTGATTTCAGCGCCGCGCGTCGCAGTTCTGGCCCGCATCGCATAGGCGTCAAAAGAAGGAGTAAGAAGGCGTATCGAGACCATCACATAGTGCAACAAGTCCGCGCTGGTGCTGGGCAGAATAGTGGTGAAATCTGATGCCAATGTGATTTCACTAACCCAACTTACACGTCACATGAGCTTCCGAGTTTGGCTTTTTTCCTCATGTGTCGACATCTTGCTGTCTGAAACAATGTCGGGCTCGAAGATGACGTCTCAGGACACTTTTGCGCTCTTAGAGAGGAAGGTTGTACGCCCATTTGAACCAAATTTCAAAATTATGCATCGCAATGGGAGACAGTTAGTGGGTTTCGAAAAAAGTGATTCTTTAATGTGCTGCGCAGTGTATTTCTTCAGTTATTACTATCTGAGAAACCTGGTGTTGCTGGCTATATATTTATTCCATTCTTCTATTAATCCGTGTGCTCCTCCCTCTTCTCTTTGTCCATCTACTTCTTCTTCCTCTCTCTGTCCATCTCCTCTTGCCCCTTACGATTGTCCCTCCTCTTATCTCCCCTTTCTATCGCCCTCCCACTCCTATTTTGACCTGTCTACTCTCACTTTATCCAACTCTCTTTCCTCCTCTTTCTATCCGTCTCCCCTTTTCCCTGTCCATCCTCTCCACCCTTCCTCTGTCAATCTCCACCACCCCCATCCTCTATTAGTCTCATCCTCCACCTCTCTGTCCATTTC
Organism: Schistocerca piceifrons; assembly: GCF_021461385.2. Taxonomy (NCBI): domain Eukaryota; kingdom Metazoa; phylum Arthropoda; class Insecta; order Orthoptera; family Acrididae; genus Schistocerca; species Schistocerca piceifrons. The sequence continues at coordinate 672,715,390 of NC_060139.1, forward strand.
CTCCTCCCACCTTCCCTCAGTTAATCTACTCATCACCCTGCTACCCATCTACTTCTTCCTCTTTCCATCTCGCCCTGCCTCTCTAATTCCATTTCCTCCTCCCCCTTTCTTTGTCAGCCTCTTCCTTCATCTCTCCCATCTTCCTCTCCCTCTCTCTGTCCATCTTGGCTTCCCACTCTCCCTGTTCATCTCTTCACCTTTCCTTTCTGTGCCCATGTCCTCCGTTCCCCTCTGCCACTTCATCTGTCCATTTTCCTCCTCCCCATCTCTCTGCTTGTCTCTTCCTTCCCGTGTCTGTGTCTATCTGAACCTCTTTCTATGTCCATCTCCTCGTCATCCCTTCTGTCTCTATGTTATAACACTGGCCCCAATAGGAGACTAGTGGTACTTACACCTACATTACTTCTTTATAGATTGTAAATCATAAGTGTACCAAATTTGACTGAATATGTTCCGTGGCTTTAGAATGAGCTTTCTACCCGTGGATTTGTTCCCTAAGCAAATGTCACATTTATTTCACACATATTTACCTTACTTCACGAGTATTTGTACACATATTTCAGCTCAGATATGTTGAGTGGCACATGTGCCTACTGCCAGCGAGATGTATTGTGAATAAAGTCAGTAGTAAAGAAGCAATAAATTGAAAGGTCATGCATGATGGGAGAGCTTGTCACGGATCTCTGTGTTGCTGACATCGTATCTCCTGAACTGTTTGTAGCAAAATGATATATATTTGTAGGTACATTCAGCGGCAAATGGGAATACAGTCTGCGAAAAATGTTGCGAATAACTTTAGCAGCAACGAAGTCAGAAATTTAGATGTCAGTCATGACGTGGAAATTTTTTTACGCATTCAGCGTTTACGACGTCATATCTCCTGAACTACGAGTCATACAGAAATGTAATTTTTCTGGTACATTCAGTGGCATATTTTAATACTGTATGGAAAAGTGTGACAAATATAATCAGTTATAAAGAAGTAATAAACAGAAACATCATGCTTCGTGTGGATGTTTTACTGCATGAACAGCGAAAAAGTAGTAAGAGAGAAAATTTCTTCCTTTCGTCATTTTGTCAGCGAAAAAATGTTTAATAAAGATTTCAAATTATGAGTAAAGTTTGTTGCAAGTCTCTAAGTGCTTGTATTTATTAATACTGGGTGACTAAATAATGGATATTCTCACTATGTTCACTACACTGATGTTTCTCCTCTGCCCCGTTGGTAGATGGGTGGTTCTGAATTCCACAGTGATTCTTTCCAGACAGTAATGGATACATCTAACAAGTTTGGATGGAATCGGTCCATTGTTTTAGGAGATGTGGGATATATACAGGGTGGTCCATTGACAGTGAAAGGGCCAAATATCTCACGAAATAAGCATCAAGCGAAAAAACAACAAAAAACGAAACTCGTCTAGCTAGAAGGGGGAAACCAGAGGGCGCTATGGTTGGCCCACTCGATGGCGCTGCCATAGGTCAAACGGATATAAATTGGTTCAAATGGCTCTTACCACTATGGCACTTAACATCTGACATCATCAGTCCGCTAGAACTCAGAACTGCTTAAACCTAACTAACCTAAGGACATAACACGCATCCATGCCCGAGGCAGGATTCGAACCTGCGACCGTCCGGCTCAAACGGATATCAACTGCGTTTTTTTTTTAAATAGGAACCCCCATTTTTATTACATATTCATGCAGCACGTAAAGGAATATGAATGTTTTTGTTGGACACTTTTTTCGCTTTGTGATAGATGGCGCTGTAGTAGTCACAAATTTATAAGTACGTGGTATCACGTAACATTCCGCCAGTTCAGACGGTATTTGCTTCGTGATGTCTTAAAATGGACCGTTTACCAATTGCGGAAAAGGTCGATATCGTGTTGATGTATGGCTACTGTGATCAAAATGTCCAACGGGCGTGTGCTATGTATGCTGCTCGGCATCCTGGACGACATCATCCAAGTGTCCGGACCGTTCGCCGGTTAGTTACGTTATTTAAGGAAACAGGAAGTGTTCAGCCACATGTGAAACGTCAACCACGACCTGCAGCAAATGATGATGCCGAAGTAGGTGTTTTTGCTGCTGTGTCGGCTAATCCGCACATCAGTAGCAGACAAATTGCGCGAGAATTGGGAATCTCAAAAACATCGGTGTTGATAATGCTACATCAACATCGATTGCACCCGTACCATATTGCTATGCACCAGGAATTGCATGACGACGATTTTGAAAGTTGTGTACAGTTCTGCCATCGGGCACAAGAGAAATTACTGGACGATGACAGATTTTTTGCACGCGTTCTATTTAGCGACGAAGCGTCATTCACCATCAGCGGTAACGTAAACCGGCATAATATGCACTATTGGGCAACGGAAAATCCACGCTGGCTGTGACAAGTGGAACATCAGCGACCTTGGCGGGTTAGTGTATGGTGCGGCATTATTGGGAGGAAGGATAATTGGCCCCCATTTTATCTATGGCAATCTAAGTGGTGCAATGTACGCTGATTTCCTACGTAATGTTCTACCGATGTTACTACAAGATGTTTCACTGCATGACAGAATGGCGATGTACTTCCAACATGAAGGACGTCCAGCACATAGCTCGCATGTGGATGAAGCGTCATTGAATACCGTATTTCATGACAGGTTGATTGGTCGTCGAAGCACCACGTTCACCAGATCTGACGTCCCCGGATTTCTTTCTGTGGGAAAGTTGAAGAATATTTGTTATCGTGATCCACCGACAACGCCTGACAATATGCGTCAGCGCATTGTCAATGCATGTGCGAACATTACTGAAGGCGAACTACTCACTGTTGAGAGGAATGTCGTTGCACGTATTGCCAAATGCATTGAGGTTGACGGACACCATTTTGAGCACTTATTGCATTAATGTGGTTTTTACAGGTAATCACCCTGTAACAGCATTCGTTCTCAGAAATGATAAGTTCACAGAGGTACATGTATCACATTGGAAAGCCGAAATAACATGTTCAAACGTACCTACTTTCTGCTCGTCTAAAATTGTGAGCCGTATGTTTGTGACTATTACAGCACCATCTATCACAAATCGAAAAAAGTGGTCCAACTGAAACATTCATATTTCTTTAAGTACTACACGAATATACAGGGTGTTACAAAAAGGTACGGCCAAACTTTCAGGAAACATTCCTCACACACAAATAAAGAAAAGATGTTATGTGGACATGTGTCCGGAAACGCTTACTTTCCATGTTGGAGCTCATTTTAGTTTCGTCAGTATGTACTGTACTTCCTCGATTCACCGCCAGTTGGCCCAATTGAAGGAAGTTAATGTTGACTTCGGTGCTTGTGTTGACATGCGACTCATTGCTCTACAGCACTAGCATCAAGCACATCAGTACGTAGCATCAACAGGTTAGTGTTCATCACGAACGTGGTTTTGCAGTCAGTGCAATGTTTACAAATGCGGAGTTGGCAGATGCCCATTTGATGTATGGATTAGCACGGGGCAATAGCCGTGGCGCGGTATGTTTGTATCGAGACAGATTTCCAGAACGAAGGTGTCCCGACAGGAAGACGTTCGAAGCAATTGATCGGCGTCTTAGGGAGCACGGAACATTCCAGCCTATGACTCGCGACTGGGGAAGACCTAGGACGACGAGGACACCTGCAATGGACGAGGCAATTCTTCGTGCAGTTGACGATAACCCTAATGTCAGCGTCAGAGAAGTTGCTGCTGTACAGGTAACGTTGACCACGTCACTTTATGGAGAGTGTTACGGGAGAACCAGTTGTTTCCGTACCATATACAGCGTGTGCAGGCACTATCAGCAGCTGTTCGGCCTCCACGGGTGCACTTCTGCGAATGGTTCATCCAACAATGTGTCAATCCTCATTTCAGTGCAAATATTCTCTTTACGAATGAGGCTTCATTCCAACGTGATCAAATTGTAAATTTTCACAATCAGCATGTGTGGGCTGACGAGATTCCGCACGCAACTGTGCAATCACGTCATCAACACAGATTTTCTGTGAACGTTTGGGCAGGCACTGTTGGTGATGTCTTGATTGGGCCCCATGTTCTTCCACCTACGCTCAATGGAGCATGTTATCATGATTTCATACGGGATACTCTATCTGTGCTGCTAGAACATGTGCTTTTACGAGTACGACACAACATGTGGTTCATGAACGATGGAGCTCCTGCACATTTCAGTCGAAGTGTTCGTACGCTTCTCAACAACAGATTTGGTGACCTATGGATTGGTAGAGGCGGACCAATTCCATGGCCTCCACGCTCTCCTAACCTCAACCCTCTTGACTTTCATTTATGGGGGCATTTGAAAGCTCTTGTCTACGCAACCTCGGTACCAAATGTAGAGACTCTTCGTTCTCGTATTGTGGACGGCTGTGATACAATACGCTATTCTCCAGGGCTGCATCAGCGCATCAGGGATTCCATGCGACGGAGGGTGGACGCATGTATCCTCGCTAACGGAGGACATTTTGAATATTTCCTGTAACAAGGTGTTTGAAGTCACGCTGGTACGTTCTCTTGCTGTGTGTTTCCATTCCATGATTAATGTGGTTTGAAGAGAAGTAATAAAATGAGCTCTAACATGGAAAGTAAGCGTTTCCGGACACATGTCCACATAACATATTTTCTTTCTTTGTGTGTGAGGAATGTTTCCTGAAAGTTTGGCCGTACCTTTTTGTAACACGCAGTATAGTTAAAAATGGGGATCCTGTTTTAAAAAAACCGCAGCGTCATCTAGCGGGCCAACCATAGCGCCATCTGGTTTCCCCCTTCGAGCTAGACAAGTTTCGTTCTTTGTAGTTTTTTCGTTTGACCCCTATTTCGTGAGATATTTTGCCCGGTCACGATCAATTGTCCACCCTGTATACATACTTACGTATATCCATTTTTATTATTCGTGTAGATTTATTCTATGTTTGAAGAAGTAGAGAATGCCGTTTGGAGTCCGACCCATTTCACCGGGTCAGTCCGAGCTCAACCAGTAAAATATTAATAACTTGTAAGCGGATGCTTACTGAGAGATTTGGGGAAAAAGGACACGTCAAAGAGTAATGCATTCCTTGCGATTTGTTAGCCGCCATTTATCTCTGTATCTGTGTCGCCGTGGACTGTACGCACCGAGCGGCGTCTTGCTCTTCCAGAGGCTGTTGATGAGCGTGGGGTCTCCGCGGCGCCACTCGCGCCAGACGCGGCCCCTGCGGATGATGGGACCGCCGCCGCCCGGGTTGGGCGTCGACGGGGAGCCCGCCTGCGGCTGTCCGTGCTGACCCTGCGGCGCCGGCGAGCTCACCGCCACTGGAACACACGACGCGACGCGACAGGTGAACACCGCGGGCGTCATATGGCCAAAAGGTCACATTTCGGTCACTCACGCATTCATAGCGAGCTGAATGTGCCGGCTGATTCATCAGGTTTTACCCTTCACAATTAGATGTACCGGGTGATCAGAAAGTCAGTATAAATTTGAAAACTGAATAAACCACTGAATAATGTAGATAGAGAGGTACAAATTGACACACATGCTTGGAATGACATGGGGTTTTATTAGAACAGAAAAAAAAACTAACAAAGTTCACAAAATGTCCGACAGATGGAGCTTCATCTGATCAGAATAGCAATAATTAGCATAACAAAGTAGGACAAAGGAAAGATGATGTTCCTTACAGGAAATGCCCAATATGTCCACCATCATTCCTCAACAATAGCTGTAGTCGAGGAATAATGTTGTGAACAGCACTGTAAAGCATGTCCGGAGTTATGGTGAGGCATTGGCGTCGGATGTTGTCCTTCAGCATCCCTAGGGACGTCGGTCGATCACGATACACTTGCGAATTCAGGTAACCCTAAAGCCAATAATCGCACGGACTGTGGTCTGGGGACCTGGGAGGCCAAGCATGACGAAAGTGGCGGCTGAGCACACGATCATCACCAAACGACGCGCGCAAGAGATTTCACGCGTCTAGCAATATGGGGTGAAGCACCATCATGCATAAACATCATACGTTCTAGCAGGTGTTTATCAGCCAGGCTGGGGATGATGCGATTTGTAACATATCGGCGTACCTCTCACCCGTCACGGTAGCAGTTACAAAACCTGAATCATTAATATTCTCGAAGGAAAAAGGCCCGATAGCGGTAGATGTGGTAAATCCAACCCATACCGTGACTTTGTCAACATGCTGTGACTGCTGGCGCATCTGATTCTCTCTCTCATTACAGCTCCTTTTATACACGATTGTCATGCGCAGTCACTGACGGTTTGCTGTCCAGCGCCATCTGTCGGACATTTTGTAAACTTTTTTTTTTTTTTTTTGTTCTAGTAAAACCCCATGTCATTCCAAGCATGTGTGTCAATTTTGCCTGTATATCTACAGTATTCCGCGGTTAATTAAGTTTTCAAATTTATACTGACTTTTTGATCACCCGATATTTCTTACGAGGAACTTTCCGTAAGTAATGCAACACATTTGTTTCTGAAACCAGTTTGGTTTTATCGGGATTCGAATACACCAAATTATTTCCCAATCTTTTGGCTTCAAACTCCTATTTTTCAACATAATTTCGGTTCAATGCGACGGCCTTACGCAGACATACCGGGAGGCATTAATAACCTCCGAATCATCCACTTACTGTTTCCAGCGAAGTTCATCCTCCATTGGAGCAATGAGACGCTCTTTGTGGTCTTCTGTTAGGCGGCAAGGAACCCAGCACGAGCACACTTTTCAGTACCCCAAACGGTGGACAAGTGTATCATTACCACCAGCAAAGACGTCCAGTTCTGCAGCGAGGTGTTTGATTGTGATTCGTCGGTCACATCGAATGAGAGTGTCCGCACTTCTCAACATTGTACGCGCCACAGCTATGTGCGGATGGCCAGCAGGCGGGAGATAGGACAGGTTTCCCTGAACTCCTTGTGATGGGGGGGGAGATACACCTCGCCCAACAACTCTCGTGCTTTTCTTCACTGCCAAATCTCCGTAGATATTCTGCCTATGAATGTCTGCCATGCTCTGGTTTTCCACCAAAAGAAATTCAATCACAGCTGCTATATATATAGCGTCGTCATCTATCGGAGCTTCATGAAACTATAGAGGCAGAAGCAGAAATATTCTACCATGTCCCACAACAAATTCCGCATTTTTTTGTCAACCTAAACTGGCTGAGAAAAGAAATTGTCTTGCATTACTTGCTGAATGCCCCTCGTACAATAGTCCATAAGCTCTCTACACCAGATGAAATCAGTGGTTTATCAGTAATTATAGTAATGTAGAAACTTTCGAAGAATTATGTTACAACAGCAAAAAAATAAATAAATAAAATATTGAAATAAAATAAAAACATTGACTATTAGCACGATAGTAATACCGCTAATTAATTGAGCCGTGTCAGTTTATCGATTACGCTAATTATGTTCGAGACATCATTCGACTGTTATCAAAGAAGTGAACTAAGGCCTGGAAGTCAATACTGCCAACGACAGAGAGCTTGCCGCTGCGAGACTAGCCGCCCACTGACATTGAGTCGACTATGCCGGGCGGAGTAGCCGAGCGGTTCTAGGCGCTACAGCCTGGAACCGCGCGACCGCTACGGCCGCAGGTTCGAATCCTGCCTCGGGCACGGTTGTGTGTGATGTTCTTAGCTTAGTTAGGTTTAAGTAGTTCTAAGTTCTAGGGGACTGATGACCTCAGAAGTTAAGTCCCATAGTGCTCAGAGCCATTTGAACCATTTTATTTTGAGTGGACTCTGAGACTGGAGGCGAAACGGCAAGTATTGTGACAGGAGTCTTCTGTCGGTGGTACTGCCACCATGAGATGGGAGGAGAGACAGATTACCGGAAGCGCAACTTACCGGATTATGACTGGTTGTGAAGGAAACACTTCATCTGGAACTTAGCAGCCCGAGATAAATACATCATTGCTGAACAGTTACACATTGCTGTATCATGTCAATTTTGGTGCTCAAAACATTTAATGAATTTAATTTGATATCTCACGAAGTGCACTAACATTTGACCGTGCAGACTGCGTGATAAACCACTAAAAACCGCTTGAAATTGTATGTACATGAATTCGATCACATTAAACCAGTAGTCTTCACAAACATAAAAACCCTTTCATAATTAAAATTTTATTAAACTGATAGATCCAATTTTTAAAAAAAATTACAAGTTGAAATTTTCTGTAAATAAATGAGCTTAAATAAAGCATGTCATATTGAATAAGTACTTTTATTGTTAATGACAATTCTCACTCATGAAGACATGCAGTCTGCCTTTAGCCTTAACCCATAGACCAAAAAATGAAGCCGACTTCTTCACATATATGTTCCCTTTTCGACCGGTTCTCGGCAGTTCTTGTATCGTCTCCCTCTATTCTTAACATTAATTAGGTGTATTAGTGAATACGTTCCAAAGTGCGCAGCAGCTCGTCTTTCTACCGATTTTGGTTATAAGTAGACTGGGCGCACCGGCAGTTAGGTTACGCTTGCACGGAAACACGTCCGTAATACAATTCAATTTCATTTTCGATCATGAACACTTCCTACTGGTGTGACATAATACCGATACTCTTCGTTTAAATCTTCACTCCGCCTTCCGAAAATTCGCGAGGTTAACGTACCATTTGCTTACGCAACGCAGTCGATCACCAACTCAAGTGTTCATCATTCGTGGTGGGTGCATTCCAAACGCATGCACCGTGACGTAGGCCAGTGGCGCTGCTACCACTGGACAAGACTCCCGTCACAGTACTGGCCACGCCGCCTCGAGAGTCCACACTCTGCCCCCGTTCTATGAGCGATGGCTGGTCTTGCAGCAGCACGCTCTCTGTCTGTGACCGTACTCACCTGCAGAGCTTCACCTCTTACTGACCACCGCTCTATCTCAATCGGCAACTGTTCCCCTCCTCGTACTCTGCCCAGCGATTGATTATACATATACATTGCCTAGTGCATTCTTTGATAACAGCCGAATACAGGCTCGATCATAACCTACCGTAGTCGGTAATGTGATGCGTCTCGTTAATAAAACTTCATGTAATGATCACTTTTCTCATTTAATTATTCATAAAATCTTAAGTGGTCCCCTGTGACACAGAAAAAGGGGAAAAGACAGAGAAAAATAAATTCCCAAAGAGACCGATACCAATGAACACCGCCCCATTTCATCTCAATATTTTAATGTACTTGCTATATATTCTAATAATAAAGTTAGCATTGTGTTTTACAGAACCTCTTTATAAGACAAAAATGTTCCAATACATCTTTTAATTACTTATGAAGTGGTAGAAAATAATTTTATGAACTTACTAATAACGCTATACTTTAAAGTGGTTCCATCGTCACACAGGCCTATAGAACGTTCTATTACTTCCTATCGAAGCTATTGTATATGTAATTACTATGTGTCTAATTTTGATTTTTTTTTCAGATATAATGTTCAAGCATTAACCTGCACATAGTATTGCACTCTCGCCACCCATGGTCATAGTTTGTTTTGTATGATGCAGGCTGCCTCATAACGCTTAGCACTAGTCCATGGTGCATAGTGAAACTGTGGACTGTTTTTCATTCGAGACAATTATAATATTAGAACACTTGTTCTTCATGTTGTCAGTAACTTCTTGTTTATGGGTCGATCCTGTGGCTTGATGTAAAATATTTGTCACATTTTTCTTTCCTAGAGGACATCCTCTGAATATTGCGACTCTGGACACAAGCTTCCCATTAGTGACACGAAATTATTAACAAGTGTAATACCCATGCCATTTTTGCATGAAATCTGCACATTTTTAGTTCCATTTATAGCGCCTTAAAGGTATGAGCCTGAATTTCGCTTAAAAATGTTGACATGTTTAAAAATTTTGATATAACAAGGCTTCTGCTTAGAGATCTTGGCACTTTTTGTGTCTCATTAGTTCAGACATTCCGCAAGAAAGATTACAACTACAGATTTTACAGTAAGCTTTTGTAACTCCCTTGTTACAACTCTTCAGCCAAGACTTAAACTCACTATGCTCCAACCAAGAAATTTAAAATTTTTGCATATTTTTTTTCATTACTTAATACTTACTTTGATGATCGTAAATTATGAGGCATAGAAGGTGGTCTGTCATCATTTTCCTCCGCGGTTAATAAAATAACACTCAAATGTATAATTAATAGAAAATTTTGTCGCAATTGTTTCGCAATGCGGAATGAAAAACAAACGTATTGTACAATACCTGCGCTGGAAGCTGACCGATTGTATCAAGAAACTGATTGAGGCATGTCGGAAGCAGTTGGAATACTTGGAAGAGACTACTTTCTTATGCCATGGCAGCCAAAGTCATCGATCTAACAGCTGTGGTATTCCTGATTGCCTGGTATTACAATAGCCCTACGGCTTCAACATTCGTTTTTCCAATAGGTGATTTCAGAGGTCCATTTCCCTTCTGAAGAAGACAAATTAATGTTTGTCGAAACTGTGGTGAAGGACACATGGTAAAGGGTTAGAATTAATCCTGCAACTGGCTGGCTGTTGTTTTAATGTTTTCAAGTTTCTACGTGTACCGTTGGTGAAGTACAGCCACGTTTAAAATTTTATTACAACAGCCTTATTCTATTTTCATATTCTTTACAACGAGTAAGTGCCACGTTTCAAGATGAGACTCTGTATAACCCGCATTCACGAAACCTTGTTAGTTATGAGTGTTATCTTTCTCACATTAACTGATGAGTGCAAGGCGCGTAGTGCCGTAACTTATCCCCAAAATATCTCCCTTCTCGCGTCCCGACATCGCGCAGCAGTTTAACTGCTTTGCGTCTATACTTCATACGCTCCGCTGGAGTTGGTCAACTTCAAGTGTGGTTACTGTAATTGTACACTAAACCGCCAAAGAAACTGGCATAGTCATGCGTATTTAAATACAGAGATACGTAATCAGGCAGAATAGGGCGCTGCGTCGGCAACGCCTATGTAAGACAACAAATGTATGGCGCAGTTGTTAGATTAGTTACTTCTACTACAATGGCAAGTTATCAAGATTTAAGTGAGTTTTAAGGTGGTGTTAAGGTAGGCGTGCGTGGAATGGGACACAGCATATCCGAGGCAGGGATGAAGTGGGGATTTTCCCTTACGACCATTTCACGACTGTACCGTGAATATCATGAATCCGGTAGAACATCAAATTTCCGACTGCTGCGGCCGGAAAAAGATCTTACAAGAACGGGACCAACGACGACTGAAGAGAATCGATCGACGTGACGTATGTGCAACTCTTCCGCAGATTGCCGCAGATTTCAATGTTGGGCCATCAACAACTGTCAGCGTGCGAATCTTTCAACATTGGACTGGAAACACGTTAGCTGCTCGGACGAGTTTCGTTTCAGATTGTATCTAGCGGATGGACGTGTACGGGTAATAAGACAACCTCATGTCTCCACGGACCCTGCATGTCAGCAGAGGATTGTTGAAGCTGGTGGAGGCTCTGTAATGGGGTGGGGCGTGTGCAGTTGGAGTGACTCCTGATACGTCTAGATACGACTCTGACTGATGACACGTACGTAAGCATCCTGTCTGATCACCTGCATCCAGTCATATCCATTATGCATTCCGACGCACTTCGGTAGTTCCAGCAGGACGATGCGACCTCCCACGCGTCCGGAATTGCTACAGAGTGGCTCCAGGAACAATCGTCTGAGTTTGCAAACTTCCGCTGGCCACCAAACTCCAAACATGAACATTACTGAGCATATCTGGGATGCCTAGCAACATCCTGTTCAGAGGACATCTTCATCCCCTCGTACTCTTGCGGATTTATGGACAGCCCAGCAGGGTTCATATTGTGGCCTGAGTTTCTCCTGGCGTATACAATTTTCAAATAACTTCTGGGAATTCAGCCAGGCAACACTTGCAGCGACCGCAGATATTTCGGCGGGAGAACACCCCGCCATTTTCGAGGCAAACTTCAATGGACAGGTGACGTACATGCAAATTTAAAACCTCGGTTCTCCGACTGATGCAGGAAAGATAATGTTATGTCCTAGCCAGTAATGCCAACCGAGCCCGCTGCCAAAAGGTTGGCAGCATCAAAGTTCGGACGCCGTCCGCATAAGCAGCGCCAGCGAGACAGGAAATCGCCGCAAGTCTGCGCGCGCCACCGCTGGCTTCTGGCTTCTTAAGCGCTGAAGTCGCGAGCGCTAGGACAGTTCTGGATTCGCCGCTCAGTTGTATACTCGCCACCGAATTGTGTACTTGCTAGTCAGTTGGGTGTTCATCGCAGCAGAGTTGTTGTTTGTCGTCAGCCGACGCTGACCTAGCCGCTCCGACTCGAACTAGACAGATTTCTGTAGACACCGAGTTCACTACTGTGTTACTGTATCTTCCTTAAAAACGATAAGTACCGACTTTTATTTAATATGAGTGTTTGGGCTTTCATCTTTCTGTTCACTGTTCCAGCGGACCGGTCGGCCCGCCATTAAAAGTGTGGCGGTGACTCCGTAAGCCATTACTACAGTCAAGTGTTTGTCGCTACGAACACCGCCACAAAACTGGCGACGAGGTCTTCCGAACTCGTGTGCAGGGCTGGTTCAACTTGTTCTTGTTATACTAATTATAGCGATAAACTTTTGGGGGCTGGTTTAATTTGTGTTCACTATGTCTGCCGAATTACAACAGTTGATCTTGTTACAGAGTCAGCAAATCCAAAGTCTGGTGGAAGCAATCGCCAAACAAGCGGCTAATCCTCCAACACAAAAGGAACAAGCACAGGCAGCACCACAGTTCCGGGCTTTTAATGAATCCAGAGAAGAATGGCGAGAATATTTCGCACAGTTGCAGGCGCACATGTCAGTCTACAAAATCACAGGTACTGAGCGGCAGCTTTATTTAATTTCCACTGCAGGCGTGGAAATCTATCGACTCCTTTGTAAGTTGTTCCCAGAATCCTAGCCAGAAGCTTTAGACTATGACGTTGTTGTTAACAAGCTTGCTGAGTATTTCGAGTCGCGAGTTCATGTGGCAGCAGCCAGATTCAAGTTCTTCAGATTAAAGAAACTGCCACATCAATCTAATAAACAGTGGTTAACAGATTTACGGGGCCTCACCCGTCAGTGCCGATTTAATTGTGTGTGTGGAGCTTCCTACAGTGATGTCATGCTACGAGACGCTATTACTCAAAACATTGCAGATTCTCGTATTCGTGCTGCTATCTTAAAGTTGCCTGACCCGTCATTAGAGACTGTGATGAACATCATTGAAGCCCAAGATACTTTTGACTATGCTGAGTGTGAGTTAGATCAGCCATGTATTTCTCAAATTGCCTGTGCTAAGCAAGTTCTGTCACGCCCGCGGCCCCACGGCAGAGTCAGACTGTACACACTAGCCGGCCGCGTCATGTTAAACACATTCGTCAGCCGCGTGTGCAACATGATAGAGTTAAGTCTTGCCCTAAGTGTGTTCTTGCTCATCCTCGTGAACGTTGCCCGTTGAGAAACGCGGTTTGTCACTTTTGTCAAAGGAAAGGACACATCCAGACTGTTTGTTTGCGTAAACGCAAGAACAATTCTAGTGCTGCCCAGCCCATGGAAATTCATGTTCTTCAAAGCCAGCCCGCCCAGAAGGTCGCGTTTAAAGACTCTTCCACGGTTCGTGTGGGTAATAAACTTGTTAGCAATAAGCCACCCACCCAGCCCTCTGCTATGCGACCCAAGCGTAATTCAAACGCTGTAAACAGTAATGTACAGACTGCAAGTGAAGCGGGAGTTGTTGTTCCGCCCGCCCAACCCACGAGTTGTCGTAAGCAGCGAACACGCGCTAAACGCGCTGATTTTGTGTCTTCCGCCTCCACTGCACCGATCCAGAGACAGTGTAATAAACTATTTGTGAAGCTACGCATCCAGGATAAGACCTTCAATTTTCAATTAGACACTGGTGCGTCTGTGACTCTCATAAATAGTGCTACGTATGCGGCTATCGGCCGCCCTAAACTTTCAGCGGCAAAACATTCTTTGGCTACTTATAGTGGAGAACGAATTCCTGTGTTAGGTATATAGTTTCATTCACAGTGCTCCGCGCTACAGACAGTGTAAACATTTTCGGATTAGACTGTTTTGACTTGTTTGGCCTGTCTGTCCAAGACAATGTGTTGCAAATTAATTCTGTTGTTGTTCCTCAAGACAGCATAACCGATTTGTGTAAAAGATACAGTGACATATTTAAAGACGAACTGGGTTGTGCTGCGAACTTTGCCGCTCATATTACGTTAAAAGATAATGCTCAGCCTCGATTTTGTCGTGCTCGTCCGGTGCCTCACGCCCTCCGGGCACCTGTAGAAGAAGAACTTCGTCGTTGACAAAACAACGGTGTTATTCAACCCGTTTCAGCGAGCCAGTGGGCTTCTCCCTTAGTTATTATAAAGAAACCGTCTGGCAAGTTACGTTTGTGTGCTGATTTTAAGTCGACAGTTAATCCTCAGACTGTCATTGATTCTTTTCCTTTGCCTAGACCGGACGAGCTGATGGACAAGTTAGGGGAAGCTCGTTTCTTTTCCAAAATTGATCTCCGGGAAGCATATTTGCAATTGCCCCTCGACGAGCAATCACAACAGTATTTTGTCATAAACACGTCGTTGGGGTTGTTCCGTTTTCTGCGTTTGCCTTTTGGTTGTGCGTCAGCTCCATCTGTTTTTCAGCGTTTTTTGTCACAACTTCTGGCTAATGTGCCGTCGTGTTGCAACTATTTAGACGATATTGTTGTGTCCGGTCGGACGCCTGCTGAACATTTCCGTAATTTGGAGTGTTTGTTTAAAGTGTTGTCTCAGGCAGGCCTACGTTGCAACATCGATAAATGTTCATTTTTCCTTACGGAGATGGAGTATCTGGGCCATGTTATTAATGCTCAAGGCATTCATCCCTCCCAGTCACATTTAGCAGCTATTCGTGATTTGCCCGCCCCTCGCAATCTGCATGAATTGCAAGCAGTTCTTGGCAAATTGACGTATTATATTAGGTTTATACCTAATGCATCACAGATTGCTGCACCGTTGCATCGTCTCCGCCGTAAGAATGTTCCGTTTTTGTGGTCAGCTGATTGCCAATCAGCCTTGCAGCAGCTTAAAGAGGCTTTATTGAATGATCGTTGTCTGGTCCATTACGACCCTAACAAGCCTCTGGTGTTAGCTTGTGATGCCTCTTCTTTCGGCCTCGGTGCTGTGTTGTCTCACCGAGTCGGCAACACCGAACGTCCTATTGCGTTCGCATCTAAATTGCTAAACAAAGCTCAGTTTAATTATAGCCAGTTGGACAAGGAAGCGTTGGCTATTGTGTTCGGTGTCACAAAATTCCATCACTACCTCTATGGTAGACCATTCTATTTAGTAACAGATCACAAGCCCCTGACGTCGCTGTTTCATCCGTCTAAACCAGTTCCTCAGCGGACAGCTCAGAGACTACAACGTTGGGCTCTTTTGTTATCACAATACCAGTATGAGATACTGTATCGCCCTACAGCTCAGCATGCAAACGCTGACGCACTTTCTAGATTGCCGATTGCTGCGGATGATGTCTTTGATTTTTCTGAAGACTCTTGCCATCAGATTGACGCAGATGAGCATCAATCCCTCCGGGATTTTCCGATTGATTATCGTCAGGTGGCACGTGAGACAGCTACGGATCCTCATCTGAGTTTACTATTACGTTTTGTTCAACGTGGTTGGCCGTCCAAGGCAAAGGACATATCGGATCCTGTGGTTCGTCGCTATTATCCGCAACGTCATCTGTTGTCTGTTTCGCACGGAGTTTTGCTGTTACGCACCGAGAATGACCAGCTTCGTGTAGTGGTTCCCCAAGTGCTCCAATCCAAGGTCCTCGACTTGTTGCATCAAAGTCATTGGGGAGTGGTCCGCACCAAGCAGCTTGCCCGCCGTCATTGTACACGGATCGGCATTGATAAGCAGATTACGCAGATGTCTACAGATTGTTCGACGTGTGCGGAACACCAAGCTGCTCCGCCTCAACGCTATTTTGAGTGGGCACGCCCTGCCGGTCCCTGGCAGCGAGTGCATATTGATTTCGCTGGTCCATATTGGAATTCTCGTTGGCTCATCGTGATAGATGCATTTAGTAATTTTCCGTTTGTTGTGCCCATGCAGTCTACAACGTCTGCACAAACTATACAGGCGTTGACTTCAATTTTTTGTATTGAGGGTCTTCCAGAAGTTTTAGTGTCTGACAATGGTCCACAATTTACCTCTGCTGAATTTGAAAGTTTTTGTTCTGCCAATGGCATTCGCCATGTTCTTACTCCGCCGTTCCACCCTCAATCGAATGGTGCAGCGGAACGTTTTGTACGCACATTCAAGGATCATGTGGACCGCCTTCGTGCTACGCACTCTCGTCAGCAGGCCCTCATCACGTTCCTGTCGTCGTACCGGACCACGCCACGCGACGGCCCTTCGCCTGCGGAGCTTCTCCACGGCCGTCGTCATCGCACCCTACTACGGTTGTTGCACCCCCCGGATCGACCCGCCGCTTCTGAGCATCGCACGCGTTTTCAGCGCTACGACGCTGTTTTTTTTCAGAGTTTATCACGGTCGCCGTCGTTGGGAACGTGGTACCGTGATAAGTGTCCAGGGTCGCGGTTTTTATACTGTTCAAGGTGCTACTGGGGTCCACAGGAGGCATCAGAACCAGTTGCGCCGCGCTGGCCGCCCGGATTCTGCCGCTCGTTCTTTGTCCACAGATTTGGTCCGCGGCGGGTTCCAGCCGCGCCTTCCGACTTCGCTGCCGCCCCCGGGGCAGCAGCAGCAGCGGTCGCCGCTACCACGCCGACAGCCCGTCCCGTTGATGCCTCCCACGCAGCTTCCTCCGGCGCCTGCGGTCCCTCTTCAGTCGCCACCGCATTCGGAGCTGATGGACGTCGACCCCTCAGCCGGGCCGCCTTCCCAAGCGGTGGCTGTGCAGCCTGTCCTGCAGCCGCTTTCCTTGGGCACCCCCAAGGAGTCTGACACCGCAGCGCCTTGTCCGGCGCCCACTCAGCAGCCGTCGACGCAGCGTCAGGAGACGCTGCCTCTCTTCGTGGGCCCCGACGCCCCGTCGCGTCCAGTACCAGAAGCTGCGCCCGTGGTCACAGGCGTGCACCCTGAGCTCGGTTTTCAGTCGGTGTTTCCCGAGGCCCCCCGCAGCCAATGCTGGGGTGCGGACCGGGGACTGCCACCGACAACAGTCTCCGCCCCGGTCTCTTCTGCTACGCCTGCGGCCAGACCCCTCCCCCGCCGTCGACGCTCGCCACGTCATTATTCAACGACGGTGCGGCGATTTGGGGGGGAGGAGTGTTATGTCCTAGCCAGTAATGCTAACCGAGCCCGCTGCCAAAAGGTTGGCAGCATCAAAGTTCGGACGCCGTCCGCATAAGCAGCGCCAGCGAGACAGGAAATCGCCGCAAGTCTGCGCGCGCCACCGCTGGCTTCTGGCTTCTTAAGCGCTGAAGTCGCGAGCGCTAGGACAGTTCTGGATTCGCCGCTCAGTTGTATACTCGCCACCGAATTGTGTACTTGCTAGTCAGTTGGGTGTCCATCGCAGCAGAGTTGTTGTTTGTCGTCAGCCGACGCTGACCTAGCCGCTCCGACTCGAACTAGACAGATTTCTGTAGACACCGAGTTCACTACTGTGTTACTGTATCTTCCTTAAAAAAGATAAGTACCTACTTTTATTTAATATGAGTGTTTGGGCTTTCATCTTTCTGTTCACTGTTCCAGCGGACCGGTCGGCCCGCCATTAAAAGTGTGGCGGTGACTCCGTAAGCCATTACTACAGCCAAGCGTTTGTCGCTACGAACACCACCACAAAAGATAACACACACACTGAACTCTAGTGCCACCAAAGATGACCAAAGACAGAGGATATAGATGGACTACGAACTCGCAGGTGAGGTAGCATTGACTCTGTCCCTCTGTTTTTTGACAAAGGAGAGAACAGGATTCCAAACAGAGTTTAAACAAAAACCTCCATCTCTGTTAACGAGGTTGCTCGCTTATTTAATCTCAACTGCCTCCTTAATGACACTGTCCCAATAACTGGACGTCCATGCCAATATCTAGGTGTTATTATATAGAATGGCGTGACCAGTATCCAAGCAATGTTCGGCAATTGTAGATCCACTTGGCTGCTGTAATCGTGTGTGCCGTTTATGCTGAGTACATCGGTCCTCCACGGTCCTGATAGTTTGACAAATATATGCCATGCCACAGCTACAAGGCATGCGACATACATCCGCCTTACGCAGACCAAGATCATCATTAACAGAACTCAAAAGCACTCTAATTTTAGATGATGGTTGGAAAACACATTTCACATCGTATTTCCGTAAAATACGACCGATCTGGTTGGAAGTGTTTCCTACGTAAGGCAAAAAGGCAGTAGAGAGGCGAAGAGAATAGTGAAAACATGGCTACGTCGAGATAAAAGGAAGTGGATAGACGAGCAAGCAAAGTTAGCAGAAGGGGCAGCAAGACAAGGAAATATAAAAGAGCTCTATAACATAACCAAAAGGTTGTCAATTAAGAACTTCAGACGTGAAGAACCAGTTAAGACCAAGGATGAGGTGATGCTTACAACTCAGCAGGGCACAGCTACAGAGATGGGAGGAGCACTTCAAGGAACTGCTGAATTGTGAAGACAGCCGAGAGGAAGAGGTAAGACATGTTACAGAGGAAGTCGAAGATGATTAAGATATAAATCTGCAGTGCCCCACAATGGTCGAAATTGAGATTGCTGTGAAAACCCTAAAGATTGCAAAGGTTCCAGGCCTAGACAACATAGCACGAGCTCTTAAAAGCCGATATTGAAAGTACTGGTAAAATAGTATATTTGATTTGAACAGAAATCTCCAAAGGAGCAGAAAAATGGTTTGGTGGTAAAGCTCCCAAAAAAGGGAAATTTGTCAGACTGTAACCACTGGCGTGGTGTTACATTGCTGTCAGTGTCCAGTAAGGCCTTCACCAGAATTTTAAACCGAATCGAAAAGTCTCTTCAAAGGTGACTGCGTAAAGAACAGGCCAATTTTAGGGCACAAGTGATGTGTTGTTCTTATTCAAACTCTTAGGATCATTTTAGAGCAAAGCAAAGAATTCCAAGCAACCATGTACCTGGCACTCATTAATTTTCAAAAGGCCTTCGATTCCGTGAAACATAAACTGTTCTGGCAGGTGTTGCAGAAGTATGGTGTACAGCAGAAGATCTTAAACATAATGAAAGATCTATATGGTGGCTACAAATGTTGCATACTCC
Source organism: Schistocerca piceifrons (assembly GCF_021461385.2). Taxonomy (NCBI): domain Eukaryota; kingdom Metazoa; phylum Arthropoda; class Insecta; order Orthoptera; family Acrididae; genus Schistocerca; species Schistocerca piceifrons. Next base: position 672,734,682 of record NC_060139.1, read on the forward strand.
ACACGTGAAATATGACGGAACCCATAAAAGTAACAGCTGGAGCCCGGCAGGGTTGCATTTTATCACCAGCACTTTTTCTACTTTTTCTACTTATTCTAGGCTCAGCTATGAGAAGAGTCACAGCAGGCAGGAGACGAGGAATCCAGTGGAGGATCAGTGAACGTCTGGAGGATTTGGATTTTGTGGATGATATGGTTTTATTAGCTCGAAGGCTGACTGATATGCAAGCTGAATGAAGAAGCAGAGACTGCTGGCCTCAAGATATAGGCAAAACACAGGAAATCAGAGTAAATTCAGGCAACATGGAGGTGCCACTGCAGCGGGTGGAGACTGTCGACTCTTTCCTGTATCTGGGTAGTATAGTGACGGAAGATGGTGGATCTAGAGATGACGTGAAAAACCGCATTAAAAAGGCAAATGCTGCTCTCATACAATTGTATCCAACATGGAAAAATATAAATATCAGGTACAAAACAAAAATCCATATTTTTGATACAAATGTAAAGGCTGTCCTTCTGTACGCCAGTGGAAGCTGTAAAATGGAAAAAAAAATAACATCCCAGTTAATAAAACTTTGTAAATAGATGTCTCCAACGCATCATGAATATCTGGTGGCCAGAAAAAGTATGTAATGAGGAGCTCTGGCAAATAACAAACCAGATACCTATAGAAGACCAGACACGAGAGAGAAAGTGGGGGTGGTTGGACCACACATTGACAAAACCAAATGGAGCCATTGAGGGAAAAACATTGGCTTGAAATCCCGAGGGAACAAGGAAGAGAGGAAGACTTATGGGCACATGGAAGAGGATTGTGGAAGAAGGAGATGCCAAGTAAATTTTAAGTATGATGGGTGCGGCATACAAAAAGGGCAGGGAACGCCTGTCTGTATTCAGCGGCACTGACAGATAATTTGTATTTTGCTAAATAAACACAAAGTGAATGGAAATTTTAAGAGTAAATTGCAAAACTCCGCGGCGTAGAATTTCTCTTGAGCCTCCAAAGCTCTTTAAGAAGTAAGTACTAAATTTTTGTGCACGAACTTAAATGGATAACGCGAAAATTATGGCCTTAGGGATACATCCTAAGGAGGGAAACTTGCACTGTATTTCTCACTGACTAACGTTATGTGACAGGAGCAGAGTGTTGGATATTATTTTTAGCCGATGACTAGGACCTTCCTAGACACAATTTAATGTAAGTGATGGGACCGAACAGAGACAATGATTAAATTGAATATTTTCATTTATTCATAAGCACATTTACGGGAACAACAAATAAAATGAACAATCAAAAACCAGTGGTAACTATATCTGTCGAAACTTGCATAAAGATTAAATAGAAAGTGTGTCACTCCTCTGTTGGTTAAATTATTTCTTCCCCTCTTAAGAATTTACTGTCCCACAAAGTCCAACGATAACTGACAACTATTTAATCCTGTAATTCTCGATCAGAACAATGTCCGGAAGTTGGTGACTAATACCCAGAAGTCCACACATTCATTACCACTGCAAAATTTCTCCGCCTCATGATGACTGTGTGTTGTGTGATGTCCTTAGGTTAGTTAGGTTTAAGTAGTTCTAAGTTCTAGGGGACTGATGACCATAGATGTTGAGTCCCATAGTGCTCAGAGCCATTTGAACCATTTGAACCACTGCAAAAGGAGATGACACAGGTGATCGTCCTGGATTCCACAAGTGTGAAATCAACTTGAACTACTCAGCAGGTGCTGCGATTTATGCTCATCGGACCTTGTGCACCGATCTGTGTGTTGCTTATGAGCTGGCTCTTCACAAAGACAGAGTCGTTAGCAACCATTCGGGTCTCCAAGAGGAAGTAATCTCTACCGCACTGCTACGCGAAATAGATCAGAACGCCATTGCATCCTAATCCAAATTCGATGCCGACACTTTTAATTTCATACCCGGATCTGCTTACCTTGCAGTTCTGACTTATGCCCCACGTATTCCTTGCCGCCAAAAGGCGCCAGTGGCCAGTCAAAATACGAATCACTGCAGTCCAATAACGAGGGTTCCCTTCAACAGAGAATTCTGCCAGAATTGCGGGTTTTTTTCCAGCCTCCACTGACAACAAACACAAAGCTCTCCTCTGTTACCAAAAACCATTCACTTCAGCGCTGCGATCTGGCGCCACATGTCTTTACGCCAACCGTATATCCCCCACCAACGCCCATAAGGTCGCAAGTGGGTTGGAAAAATTCAGAGAGGACCGCTACAAGATTAAAGTTTATTTCCTGCGGCCCTCGCTTTCTACAGATGATACTTCTATGACTAGTATTAGTGATGTTCTTAAATGACAAACAAGTAATAATGGTCGAAGGCTACATTTCTGATGGGAAAATATCTACGGGTACTCTGATAAAAGATTACAACTTCCACCAGTAAAGAGAGAAAGAAGAGGAGGGACTCAGTTTATTTCGCCCAATTCCATATTTGAATGGTCCTGAGACTTGAATATTTATCATCTTCTCGTGGTGGTCCGTGGAAGAAAAAAGCAATTGGTGAAGAATATGACATCTTAATGAAAAACAGAAGTTGGCCTTTAACAGATCTTCCACAAGGGAACAGATTATTACCTTGTAAGTAGAAATTTAAGAAGAATACAAATGAGAAGAGAGAAACAATTCTGTATAACCCAACATTAGTGGTTAAGGGAAGCGTTCGAACGGAAGATGCTGATTTTGATTAAGTCTACTCACCAGTTACAAGGTACACTTCAGCTCAGTACCTGTCTGCTTCACCCGAAGAATACAGCCTAGACAAGGAGCAGATGGATGCAGTAAGTGCATTTCTAGAAGCGTTTGCTACGTATGAAAGATATTGGTGAATTAAACCAAGGAATTGGCACAAACTATAAGATGACTAGAAATCGTTAAACATGAGTGATTAAGTAGACCAAAAGAGATACATAAGTGAAGTGTCTTTTTGGAATTTCAAACTGCACACTTGTTCGAACTTCCACTGAAGTAAGCGCAAAATCTGATAAAAAATTATACTGAAACAAGAGACAACATGCACTAAAAACAAGAGATTGGATATTTCATACGCTGTAAACAATTTAAGTCAATGCTGCAATGATACGCAGAACCAACAATGGCTCGCCGTGAAACGAGTTTCCAGGTATCTTCAGGGAGCCAACTATCTACCCATCTACAACTACGTTTCACTCCAGAGGACTCGATAGCAAGCCCGGATCTACGGGGAGGGAATGGACGGAAACCGGGTAGCAATTTCAGGGTGCCCCAAATTCGTATTCTTGAAGAAAAAAAAAAACCTGGTTTCACAAAGCGCCTAGCATCCAGCACACGTTGGTCTATTGATTATTCATATGTTTTTGAAACGCATCATTGTTGGTTTTTGAACACATTCTAACTTTATTTCTGAACGAATCTTAAGTTGATGTTTGATGCTTCCTTAGTGTACGTGAAGTCTCTACTAGGGGAATCCTGTCGCATCTAGAGATAAAAAACTTTGCCGCATGCAAAAAAGGACGGAGCTGTACTAGTGAGTCGAATAATTCCTAACAGGTAAATGCCAGTCTCTCGTGGTTTATGAGGTTGATTGGGAGCGCGAATGATCAGTGTTGTTACAATTATTAGCAAAATGCATAGATTCAGACTACCACAGTGGAAATAAACGGGTAACAGGTAAGAAAGATTACGTATTAATCTTATCGGCGTATTCAAGAAATTGAAATCTGACGGAAAAAAATTTCCAGATCGCTACATTACTAAGGGACAGTTGTACAGTGGCTGGTTCAAATGGCTCTGAGCACTATGCGACTTAACTTCTGAGGTCATCAGTCGCCCAGAACTTAGAACTAATTAAACCTAACTAACCTAAGGACATCACACACATCCATGCCCGAGACAGGATTCGAACTTGCGACCGTAGCGGTCACGTGGTTCCAGACTGAAGCGCCTTTAACCGCACGGCCACACCGGCCGGCCAGTTGTACAGTCCCCGGTTAGCAGCCACTTATGTTCTACTCATATTCTTGAAATATTGCGGAAAACGCGTTGTACGAACACGTATTAACGCCGAAACGGAGAATAAACGCGGGTTTAGCTAAACTGGTGTTATTGCAGGGATGGCCAAGCTAACTGGAGAAAAAGTTTTGACAATGTCAGAAATAGCTACAGAGTTAGTGATGACAAGGCTGTTCGTTAGTAGAAGGAAGCAGAAGAAATGGGGACATCATACAAATTATAACGAAGAATATGCCGATTTCAAATTTATATAAAATTTCGTATTGCTACTTCTTGATCTCATGCCTGAGAAACTGGAGCGTTTGAATGAGCTGTGAAACTATTTCCTAACATCAAACTTTTTATTTGTAGTAGGTCTAATAGATATTTGATATTGGTACTTCATGAATTATAGTCTGTTGTGATATTTATGCAAACGAGATACATAAAAATGATCAAAGCGGTCTCGCTTATTTCGCGTGTCTTACAATTGCTGCAATATTACTTTTTATCTAGCAGAGAAAATAGACGTAATAAAATCGAGAAACCACACAAGTCTTTGGTATTATTTGCATAACAGTTTTTTCAGTATTAGACAACGGCCGTTTGGTTTATCATGTGGCAAAACGTTTGACGAACTTTAATGAGGTAATAGATTCTTTCGCAGAAAGGAAAGCACGCCTTGTAAAGCTGTAGCAAAATTATATGAAAAAAATGTTGGGACCGAAGGATTGAAGAATCGTGTACTATCTAGCTTGTCTCTTGTCTTTACTGGTTTTATGTTTCTTATATTTAATTTTATGTCACGCAAATTAGAAAGTTGTTAGCTAATAGGTAATAAAGAGTGATAATTTTCTTAAGAGTTCTTATTCTCCCGGTTGCAAATAGTCCCAGCCAGTATTAGCTGTGAGTTTTTCTAAGGGAGTGGGCTGTCAAACCGGCCGACTCGAAGCAGGAGAGGCGCTACAGGACATTTTAATTTCCTCTGCCTGAATATAGGTTTGATGGCTTCCATTGCAAAATATACATCTTTGTGTTCCACACAGCGAAATAAAGTGGCGTGCGATAGAACAACGCTGTGTGAAGAGGCGTGGCACTGAACTGTGGCACACTTAAGATCAAATAAAATGTCTTCCAGCTCCTCTAACATATATGTTTTATATACCAAAGTTCTCTCAGAAAGATGTGTACTACAAAACGAACATTTTTTAAAAAATCAGTTTTTTAAACATTTTTAACTTCTTGTCTCGACCACTCGATGACGGAGAAGCAGGGGGCGGGGGGATGAGGGCGCTACTATCTCGCGTAATATGTTGGCAGATAGCTTGACTAAAGGAACAATATGCGAAAATCATTTGTATTGTGCCAATAAAACGGGTTTGTCTTTTTCGTGGAGTGATCATACGTGCAGCACCAAATTGAATTCCCATCCGCTTGCTTTACAATAGACAAGAGTGTCGTGATTAACCAATAGGAATAATAATTGGCGCATTGCTCGCATTTTAAGCGTACAGTCATTATCACAAAAACCAGTTCAGTTTCATGGAGTGATCATATGTACACCATCAAACTTGATTCCCATCTGCTTCCTTTATAACAGACAAGGGCATTGTGAACAGCTAACAGAAATGGTGACTGGCGCATTGTTTGCATTATAATCATACAGTCATAGCTTCACTCAATATGGACTAGAATAATTTTACAAAATTACGTGTTACAAGTTGATGACTACTGAGTCATCAGCACGTGTTTTATAGTAACAAACACTTGCAGTATGAATATTCAAATTCTTCAGAAAAATCGTAGTTCTGTGTTATTTATATAAATGTCAGCCAATGTCCGCAACAGACAGCTACCCATAGCCAGACGACGCTCTCATGCATAAATTTCTCCTTAGAAAATAAAACATTTATTGACCACAGTCAACTATAACAGTTTCCTGTATTTCATTAGGGCTCCCCATATTAACTCTAAGATCTCAGTTTTTTTGTGTATTTGTATGCACATTATCTGTATCAAACGATATAAGATTAGTATGCCACTGTCCAGTATACACAGATCTTTAATTTCTTGTGCTACAGCTTGTCAGTTACGAACCTTACATCGTTTTTTATACTTGTAGTATTCTTTAAACAGTCCATCTAGGTTTTTACCTAAATTATATGCAGGGCTGTTTAGGAATTAACAGTGGTCTAATTCGGAACACACTCTACATATTTTTGGAGTGCTCGGATTCATACTAATACCTTCTTTAGGCTCCTTATCAAGAGAATGAAATTACAGTACTTGAGCTTTTTCTTAAAATATCAATGAAATTAACAGTGAGGACTTTACTTAGTTTGTTAATTTTGCTTTACCAATAAAACTGTACTATTTCAGCTTTTTAAACAATTTCTTCATAATTAAAAAATCTTGTTTCGTCATCTGTCTGTGAACTGATTGTCTAACTTGTTCTCAGTGTCTCCTTGATGCTTTCAATGATTCTGTAATCCTCATTACTTTTTGGTAATTACTTTTGCATCTACCTACACGCTGTTCTAGTTACTTTACTTGTAATTACATTTTGTTCTTCTACTTACAGCAACCCAACTTTCCAAGGAGAAAAACATACACAACAGCATGGTCATTGGTTCACATATTTCTAAATAATCTGTGAGTAATTTTTTTTTTATTTTGAACGTTCAGGCTGTAAATTGTTACTATAAAAGATACAGTGATGGCTGAGTAGTCTTGTTGAAGGCTCTCTGACTGAAATACAATCAACGTATTATGATCTGAATAGCATCAATCAAAAAATTCAATTTACCAAAACGACTAATTTCCTTGACTTAAAAATTGTTAATACCAGCAACAGACGCTAGATAGGAATTTTCCAGAAACTATCAACTACTGATTGTTTAATTAATAACTGATCTAGTCATGAAAGTAAACATTAAACTGCTTCCGTCAACTATGCGGTACACTTGTATACCAGTCTTCCACTGAACAGTGAAGAGACTGAGTCTGAACTAAATTTTTGCAGTCAACAATGGGTATATGCCAGATGTAGTCACAATATTATAAGAAAAGAAAATTAGTCATAATAAGGCCTTGATATTGTGAAAATTACCCAATTAGAGGCGACAAACAAGTGAAAAAGTACGCATTTGTTAGACTTCCATACTTAGGAACTGCATCAAACAAAACTTCTAAAACATTTGATAGAAAAAATGTCTCAGTAGGTTTCCACACCAATAAAAACTTAGGCAACATCCTTAGACACTGTGTAAATAAAACCATCCCGATGAGAAGATCCAGTCTCTACAAGATTAAATATCACACATGTGACATATAGTACATTGAAAAGATTGGGTGCTCTTCTGACAATAGGTTTAAAGAACATGTTTTGATACGGAGAGATGTATTTCAGCATTCACAAAGCTATTACAGAAGAATAACCACCAAGTGAAATAGAATGAAGTGGCTTTTTGCTTGTGCATACACTACATGAAAACAAGAAAATGAATATGGTATAGGAAACGGAAATACAAAACTGTGTGATTAACTCTCTGCATGATCTACTAAATAATCAACTATTACAGCAGCCTTAGACAACATTAGAGAAGTGTTAATTTATCATTGTCTTTAATACAATCATATATCTTTTAGGACACTTTAAAGATTTTTCACCAACCAAAAGATGTGTATATAAATATTTTTATGCTGCAGTTTTCTATACTATGTCGCTATATTAGGACCATAGTAATTTGAATTTTATAGATGCACACAATATATGTTGACAATGTATGGTGACAGCCAATTTTCTTTTATTTTAGCTACTGGGCTACAAACATTAACTGTGTTGTAATGCCAGGTTCATATTATCTGTGTAACGATACCATCGAACCCTGACTGTATGCCTGAATTACGAAAAACAATAAAGGTTAATTCAGTACTAGTATACTATCCCAATAATGCAATCACATGTCTCAGGGGACTTTTCTATTTCTACTAACTTTTAATATTTAGAAACTGACAAATAATTTTAGTACATTTTCTTAGTTATTATTTGTAAATGATATCTCAAGACAGTATACAGAACCTATTATATACTTCAGATGGATGCATGGTAAGATTAGTACAACAACATTAATATAAAATTAGAGACTGTTTATGTAATACTTCTGTATATAGTTATGTACATATCTCAAGACAGTATACAGAACCTATTATATACTTCAGATGGATGCATGGTAAGATTAGTACAACAACATTAATATAAAATTAGAGACTGTTTATGTAATACTTCTGTATATAGTTATGTACATAATGTAGACTGTTAATGTACCATCTTCAGAACGTTCCTCCCTTTCCCTCTTTCCCCTTCCCTCCTTCACTTCACTTTCATCACCCTCCATCTCCTTTATAAAACTTTTTCCACTAAGTTTTGAGATTTTTTATATTATTGCCTCCAAAATGAGTGTTTCGGTATTTTAGCTTAAAAATGTATATAATGCTCATATATGCTTCAGATCTCCATAGGACGGTGTTATTAAGACCACAATAATGTGAAGCTGAATGGTATTACTACAGTATATGCTTATGTAAATGGGAGGGGGTACCAAAATAAATCGGATTTATTTTTTTATGTATTTTCTGTTTACAAAACAAATCTCTTTCGGATGACTCTCCATTAAAGCTAATACATTTGTCTTACCAGTGCTTCCCCTAATTGAAACATTTTCTGTAGTCATCTTTAGAAATGGCTGGTAGCTTCTCCCTCGTTTTTCCTTGACATCTTCAATGTTGTCAAATCAGTGTCCTTTCATGCCCCTTTTCATGAGTGGAAATAAGAAAAGTCGCACAGAGTCAGGGGAGTAATGTGTGGGGCAGCGAAACCACGCCATTTTTAGCCAAAAACTATCTAACAGAGATGGCTGTGTGTGCAGGTGCATTGTCATGGTGGAAGAATCAGTCTCCTGTCTGCCACAAATCGGGCCTTTTTTGACAAACACTGTTGTGCAATCTTCATAAAACTTCCAAATAAAAGATTTGATTGACAAGCTCTCTAATTTTTTCTATGTTTCCATGATTTGGATAGTCGTTAAGAACGAGGTTTGTCATCAACCGACATACCGCCATTTCTTAATCGAGTGAACCAGCTGTACACTTGAGTTTTTACCATAGTGTCATTCTGGTACGCTGTTTTCAACACTAAAACAGTTTCAGCAGCATTTTTACTTAGCAGAAAACAAAATTTCACAGCTGCACATTGTTCACTTAAACTTGCCATCATGTAAAACGAAACAAGACCGAAACAGCGCTAGCAAAAACAGTCACTCCACATGAACACAACAGGTGAGGTCGGCAACACAGGAGGCACTGAATTGGCAATGAGTTGCACTATGCTACACCTAGTGGCAGAAATGCGTACTACACAAGCTCTGCCCACAGCAGTGTTCCTCTTTTTTGGATGGTGCACCTCCTTATAACGTGAAATATCAGTGTTCCATCCTTCACGCTTCACTTGTTCCCCTTCCATTCTCCCTTCCTCCTTCACCAACTCCGACCCTATAACACCGCCAAAGTTCTTCTACTGTAACTTCAGAGCTACAAACACTAATACATTATACTGTCTAAGTATTGACGCCACTGAAACTGTGAATGCATTCGTGAATTTAGATGAGCCATACGGACTAAGTCAGTACTAAAGCAGTGTCTCCATACTATAGGTGTACACTGATCAGCCAAAACGTTATGACCACCAACCTACAACCAATGTAAAACTGCCCAGGCGATAGCTGCGTCATGTGTTGAGGAATGACTGCTATTCAGACACACACACACACAATGCATGTAGTGTCATTGAGCATGCTTTCCGTGTGTAGAATGGTGCAGGCACACAATCCAACTTAGTTTGACTGAGGGTAGATTGTGATGGTCCACATGCTCGACATGAAGATTTCGGAAAGTCCACGGCCTGTGAGGTGTTAGAGGAGTATTGTAGCGAATGTCTTCAACACTTGGTGAACCCAATGTGGAACCACATCTGGACAGAATGGGGTTGGGCGGCCATCTTCATTAAAAGGATCGTACGTCGTAGTCTGGTCAGACTAATAAAACAGGACAGGCTGGGAATTCTGACAGAATTAACATCAGACTTTAATGCTGCGAAGAGTACAAGTGTACGTGAACACACAGAGCACTGAACACACATAACAAAGAGCCTCCACAGCCGACGACACAAACATGTGCCAATGTTAACACTGCAACATCGACATCTATGAATTAAATGGATATGTAACCATCGGCACTGGATGATAGCAGAGCATTGTATGGTCTGATGAATCCCTTTTCCATTATGAGGACGGCAGGGCACAAATCCACCATCTACTAGGGGAATAGCTCCTTGACACCCGTAATGCATGACACAGATAAGGTGGTGGCGGTCCCATTATGCTCTGGGGAACATTCATATTGGGCCTCCGTGGGTCCACTGGATCTTCGGCAAGGCACCATAAAGGCCAAGGATTATTGTGCACTGGTTTCAGATACATACCCCTCTTCATAACGATCATGTTTCCTGATGGCAGTAGCATTTTCAACAAGATAATCCGCGGTGTCACAAGGCCAGGAGTGTAGCTGAGTGGTCTGAAGAATGCAGTGGCGATGTGATGGTCTGCTAATTCTAGGGTCTGAACCTGATTGAACAAATTTGCGACATGATTCAATGTGGCATCAGAGCTCATCCCCTCCCTCTCTGGAATTTATGTGAAGTAGGTGATTTGCATGTGCAGCTACAGTACCCCTCTCTTCACTAACCTACTAAAGCCTCATTGCTTCTATGTCACGACACATTGCCGCTGTTATTCTTGCCAAAGTGGACATACAAGCTATTGGGTAGGCGGTCTTAATCCAATAACTAACCTAATTTTTAATCTTTAATAACTTCTCAGCAGGTTTTGCTAAATATTCTTCTTTTATTAACAGCTTTCTGTTATGACAATTTATTGTCTGTTTGATACAAATTCTGAAATTATTTTGAACTAACTTCCTTAAGACCTAGAGACTTGAAACATTCAAAATATCTTAGAACTGCAAGACAGTGCAATATTAACTGGCCAAGGGTACTTCACTTTTATATCCGTCAGACTGCACTCATCAAATTTTGCAACTGACTTCAAATTAACTTCTCAATAAGCTAGAGTTATCAGACTGTCAATATAGTTCAGAACAGGATGACAATGTAATAGTAATTTGCTTCACGTCTGATGTGTGGGAGGGGTTAATTTGTTCTTCTGTCTTTTTTCTGTTTGACAGACATTTTGCAACTGATTTGAAACTAATGAGCTGGAGACTTGGAACTACCTGCATAGCTCAAAATTTGATAACGATGCATGATTGATTCGTTTTATTCTCTGCTGTTTCCCCGAGGACATTTCGTTTTTCTTTCTTGCTTTTTTTTTTTTTTAGGAAATGCTTAGACTACATAACTGAAGTATAAATATTTTGCCTTATAACTAATACCTATCACATACATGCCATGTTTTTCATTATAAGTGTTACAAGTATTTTCGTAGCTATTAAAAATGTGCAATCACGAATTTTCAGAGCTATGTGTATGCTATTAGGAACCTATATGGGGCTGGGAGAAATTAGTTTACATTATACTTTCTTCTTCATTTAAGAAACATGTTATATTATAGTTAAATGATTATTATTTGTACAATATATATTATTTTAGGAACACATATTTTTGAGTTATCAGTCGTCTGATTGGTATGATGCAACTCACCACGAATTCCTCTGTTGTGCCAACATCATCAATTCTAAGTAGCACTCTTAGCCTTCCTCCTCAATTATTTGCTAGGTGTATTCCAGTCTCTGCCCACCTCTTCAGTTCTTACCCTCTACAGCTCCCTCTAGTACTATAGTAGTAATTCCCTGATGTCTTAACTGATGTCCTACCACCCTGTCATTCCTTCTTGTCGGTATTTTCCATGTATTCTTTTCCTCACAGATTCTGTCGTGAACCTCCTCCTTCCTTACCTTTCAGTCCCCATGATTTTCAACATTTTATTCTATAGTACCACATTTCAAATGCTTTGAGTCTCTTCTGTCTAGTTTTCCCACAGTCCATGACACTACCAGACAAAACTGTGTTCCATATGTATATATTCAGAAATATCTTCCCCAAATTAAGACCTACATTTGATACTAGTAGACTTATCTTGGCCAATAGTGCTTTTTCTCAAGTGCTAGTCTGCTTTTGACATCCTCCTTCCTACATCCATCATGGGTTATTTTACGGCCTAGGTTGCAGAATACTCTAGCTTCATCTAATGTGTATCCACCAGTCCCAATGTTTACTTCCTCACTGTTCTCATTTCTGTTGATGTGTGTAGAATCTACTATGTGTACTTCTAATCTTCACATGATATAGTTAGTAAGACAACATTAATATAAAATTAATTATTTCTTGTATTACTGCAGTATATGATGATGTATGTAGTCTAACATGCCAGTGTACCATTTTCGTTCCTTCCTAGCCTTCCCCATTCCACCCTCTCCCCTCCACCTCCACCTCCACCCCCACCATAATCCACTTCCCTTTTATCCCCCACCCCATCCAACTTTCCACCTTTCCTCTTCAGTTCAATCGTGTTTTAAATAATATATTATAAACACTGTCTTCTTTTGGGAATGCGTGAGAAACATCATTAAGTGTGTTCTGCACTCAGGGTTTTGCAGGTATGTTGGTTTCTGAGTTTTGTGGTGTTTCTTGTCATTCGCATGAGTCTTGTGAAGAGTCGCATGTATGCGTTTCCTTTATGTGTATCACCTGGAGTGAGTAGACTACGATTTTATAGGATTGCATCTATGTGATTTCTTTCAGGATCACGTTTTGTAACGTATCTTAAAATGGTAATATTTACATTCCAAGAACGGAGTTCTGTATTCTTCTGTTGTAAGCATTTGGTATGTGCATGTATTAAAAGTGTATGCTACACACTATGCCAAACCAATAGTCTCGTTTTGCTTTCCCGGTACTGCCTTGGAAAGTCCAAAGATTATATGATTATATAACTTCATAACGAGTTGTGAAGTTTTTTTTTGACAAATGTTGTTAGTTGATGTCTGGACATGATGCATGCAGGTCAAGCACTGTGTCAGCTTTCATATATGCAATACGATATGTTAAGTTTCGTTTGCTATGCACACTATCAGCCGAATTATGTATTTTGATCTGTGTTCATTTCCTGTAATATGATGACTGACTTATAAGTACAGATATGTTATTTCGATGACGACATGTCATCTTATCATGTTGGGCATCTTGTGATGTGTAAGTGATGTTCTCAACGTTGTGCCATACTTTGTATGATATGTACATTTTCTTGTTTTTCAGTTCATTGTGTTCTTCATAATGGCGACAAATCCGACATAACGATTCTCTGAAATAATTGAATAGTAAAACAGAGATAAAATTCCATACAAAAGTTTGTACGTGATTGCGGTCCCCAACGAAGGACGAAGAAAAGAAGAGACATGACAGAACAAATTTCAGGTAGCCTATGACAAGCAAATCGTGAAAGCAACATTTTTAGTTGAATCGAGGAATCTATTAATACTGACGTTTATGATGGAAATAAGTTTTGAATACAATGGAAATGAAGTCTGATAATTGCGGGCTGGTTCTTCAAGGTGCAACACTTTCCATTTCCATGAGTGTTTACTTTTCAGACAGCCGTTGAAGTAATGTGACACGTTAATTTGACAATTGTAAATAATGATAGAGAGCAGCAGTTGGCAATAGCAGTAGCAGCGGCATGCAGAGGTTGGCAGACCTGTGAGGGTGAGCAGCAGGACGAGCCCCGTGGCGCACACCCGCCGCATCCCGCCGCGCCGGCTACCTCCTCATCGCCGCCGCGCCACACCTGCAAAACGACAGCGCCGCATCACCACTGAACATACTACTCAGTAATTCTGACGTCGTTTCTGTTCTGCTGCCTTATAGAATATTGTTAAAAGGGTACCAGGATCCTTCTGTTACCTTCATTGGAGAAAAGTGAATATTTTACTACAGCCACCACGAGACATTAGACTCGTTAATCTTCAGTGAGTACTCTCCGCATATAAAGATTGGTTCAATCACGCAAGTTTAAGTTTCCTATTGATAAGTGGATGAGATTGTGTGATTGTTGAACAACTCTCATGTTTTTGCAATTCTGCTCGTTGAGCAGTTGTCTATTGAATCATGTCAGTTTCTTCCTGCTGGTGGATTATGTAACTGTACCATAGACATTATGTGTATAAAATTCTGTAACATACTAAAACTAACTAAACTAAACTCTGTCCAAACAGTCCTTGGAGGGTCCAACGGTACAGTCTGGTTTCCATTACTTTCACAGCTCATAGGTGTCACTGGATGTGGATATGGAGGGGCATGTGGTCAGCACACCGCTCTCCTAGCCGTATGATAGTTTACGAGACTGGAGCCGCTACTTCTCAATCAGGAAGCTCCTAAGTTTGCCTCACAAGAGCTGAGTGCGCCCCGCTTGCCAACAGCACTCGCCAGACCGGATGGTCACCCATCCAGATGCTATCCCAGCCCGACAGCGCTTAACTTCAGTGATCTGACGGGAACCGGTGTCACCACAATGGCAAAGACGTTGCCCTGCTACATACTGGAAATATAAATTTATTTGCAAAGTAATAGGATGAAAATTAAAATTTTCACCACTGGTAGTAATGTCGTTTCTCTCCTCACTTTCAGTTTTTATACTTCTCTAACACTGCCCTCCATACCATCTTAGCAGCTCTATACAGATAATAATCTAAAAATAGTTCTCAACTGCGTCATGTATTTCAATTTCTATATGCCATGTATGACATGGATGTAATAGTATTCTGAAACTTCCTGGCAGATTAAAACTGTGTGTCGGACCGAGACTCGAACTCGGGACCTTTGCCTTCCGCGGGCAAGTACTCTACCATCTGAGCTACCCAAGCACGACTCACGGTCCGTCCTCATAGCTTGACTTCTGCCAGTACCTCATCTCCTGTCTTTCTAACCTTACAGAAGCTCTTCTGCGAACCTTACAGAAGTAGCACTCCTGAAAGAAAGGATATTGCGGAGACATGGCTTAGCCACAGCCTTGGGGATGTTTCCAGAATGAGAGGTTCGCAGAAGTGTTTCTGCAAAGTTTGGAAGGTAGGTGATGAGGTACTGGCAGAAGTAAAGCTGTGAGGGCGGGGCGTGAGTCGTACTTGGGTAGCCCAGTTGTTAGAGCACTTGCCCGCGAAAGGCAAAAGTCCCGAGTTCGAGTCTCGGTCCGGCACACAGTTTTAATCTGCCAGGAAGTTTCAAATCAGCGCAAACTCCGCTGCAGAGTGGAAATCTCATTCTGGTAATAGTATTCTGTTTCCAATGGGACGCTTAGTATTGGTGAGTCTGCTTCCATTTCACCAGTGGGGTGTTTGATTTTAGTGAGTCTCCTAGCCTTTCACCATTGAGGTGTTTGATTCTGGTGAGCATCCATGGCTTCTGCGCCTGTCATTATCTCTTCGTAGGCATCTCATGTTATAACAATAGTTGTGGTTTGTATTCCGCCAGTAGTTGCTTAGCGGTCAGCGCGAGAGTTACGGTGACCGGGGAACACACGCCGAAATCAATCGCCCTGATCGCAGGATTCGATGACGACCACCTGAATCCGATGGTCTGGAGACTCACTATAATGAACCCCGTAGGGAACAGAAAAATGCATTACCATACACGTTTATTATTTGACATAAATGTCAATGGCTTGCATATTACACGTATTTGTACTGTACAATCAGATTTGCAACACTCAAGCAAAGTTTGAATATCAGTATCAACCTTTACAGTATATAGGTCAACATTAACATTGTAAACGAAACGTAGAATCCAATGCATCGATTTTTATTTGCAAAAACAGGCACGCTTGGCATTTGTTGATTACATCGCCATCTACAGCGAATGGGAAACTATGATTAGAATTAACCTTGCGTGTTTTATGTTGTAGAATCCGAATATGCGATAAAATACGGGCTTCCCATTCGAAAATACAAAGTAGACCCCGTCCAAGAAGCCGGTATGTTGAGGGGGTGGCAAGCTGTAGCACAGACAGATATCCCCTTTGCTAATATTAAGTTTTCACCTAGAACATATTTTTCATACAATGCATCTTCTTCGAGATTTTTAACTATCTCAAGTTATATATAATTGCCTCAAGTAATATGTACAGTATACATACCATGCCTAAGAAGTTTGTGCAACCACTGCTAGAAACAGTATCTTTCCGTCCTTGTCTTAGTTTTATAAAATTTTTAGTCACAATTTGCACATAGTTGTATACCTATGTACTCAACAGGACCAATAATAATAGGCCGTTTTCAAAAAACGATGTAAACTGATCAAGCAGCCGAAGACGAAACCTTAGAGCTCGAAATGAAACATGCATTTGTGCCTGAAGGCGTTCTGTTTTCTTTCATTCTATATTCTCCCTCTATTCATTACCTTCACCTAACCTTTTCTCCTTATGACACATTCTGTTTTATGTGCCTTATCCGACGCCTCATCTAAGACTTCATTTCGCTTTTGCAGAAAGGCAAAGTCATCAGCCAATTTAGGTTCTGACATATATTTTCTTCGCGCTTCTTCCCCACTTGCTTTCACTTGCACCATACATTGTATAAGTGTATTTAACCAGTAGTGAACCATGAAACCACAGCTGGATAGAATGCACCTTCTGTTGATAGTTATAACGCCTTAAATTATATAATAATGAGCACATCTGCAATAAGAATATGAACTATCAGCGTCAGGATTATGATGAATTTTTTTTATCAACAACAGTTTACTCACACATAAAGTAATGCGAAGTATGCCTGGTTGTGCAAGACGGGGTTCTTGTAAGACAGCCAGAAAATCCCTGCCATTTATCTTCATCTGGCAGAGTTCCTTTCTTGACACCTACTGAAACTCTCAACATTCTCCAATCAAGAAGGAACGGAGATGTTTGCCACGTTGGGTATGTGCACAGTCCACTGTTCCATCAGCTTCATAACCTCTGTGGTCCTTCAGCCCAAAATTACATTCTACGGACAGCCCACGATCGCAATGAGATGTATGATGCTTTTAGACAGCATCTTTTAGACACACACGCGAAATCTACCGAAATTTGTAGGTCGAACAGAATCCATCAGTGAACAGGAAGGAATCAAAAAGCTTGAAATTCAGTTACAGCCACGGACAGCGTAACATGACTCCTGACCAGCAGCCCAAAATGGACGCTTAATGGTGTCTTAGAAGGCATAGAAAAGGAACGAGAAAACAAATAAAAAGGAAAGGATTACGACTGATCGTCCTGCTGACAACAAGGCCGTTAAAGATGGACCAAATACTGGCAGGGAGAGGAGTTAGAAGGCTAATCGACAGAAACATTCAGAGGAACTATCCTGAAATTTAATAAATCGGTTTTTTGGAAAATATAGGAAACAGGCTGGACCGGATAGTATTTCAACCATTTAAGTTTTGATCAGATGTATTACAGATTTATCCGTAAAAATATCGTGACTGGCATTCTGTATTAGGAAATAGTGATAGTTATTTCACATTGTAAACTGTGCGAATATCAGGTAACTCATGAAGGAATTTGATGAATAATGGACTTCAGTGGTTTCCAGTTGATATCGATCATTTTTCCCGACTTAGCACTGTTGACACGGTAACAGCGCATTGACAAATATCCACAAAGAAATGAACACACCGGAAGACGATTATTACCTGCGACATATCTAATATCTTCTTATTTTAATTCGAAACATTCCCGTAAAATTTTAAATAAGCTTTGCTGAAAAGTTATGTAACTTCCGAGCTATGAAGGCTCCGTTACGATACGTTACATTGCACTAAGAAGTCTGTATGAAAGAATGTGCCTTGCCTGTGAAAGAATATTGTTTAGAGAAGATGCAAAATATGTCACGAATAAACTATCGTTAGTGTTAATTCATAGTCCTAAATAAGCACTTCACATTTTTTTCCTGTGTGGCGGAAAGTGAAGTTGGAAATACGTGCAGTTAATTTTATGGGATACTGGTCCTACTTTGAAGACGTAAGGCTGATCTGTTTTAGCTTGCAATGTAGCTCCGTAAAATATATGTACCTTGCTTTCGAACTTGAATCCTCAGTACATCAACCTTAGTACTGTACACACGAAACAACTGAAGAGATTGATGGAAACGGGCGACTTTAACGGATTATTTGTAGAACATACCCGGGTCTTCCTGGTGTATCGAAACCGGATTGCTGAACTCTACTGTTTATATCTGTGGATTTTTTTCTATCCGTTTGCTTTTCGATTTGTACAGTACTGTCTAAATACCGGTCAGAGAGCTTCGATAGAAACTGAGACTTCCACTATTTTCTATCAGTCATGGGTATGAATCAAGCAGTGTGTTGTGCATCAATTGAAAGTGACAGGTCGTTGTTCTGAGAACATGTATTGGAATTTAGCAAACAAATTCTTGTGTCATGCAGAATGGTACTTCAAAGAATATTAACAATCAACAAACAGAGACCTATGTGCCGAATACTTTTAAGGCGGTTATTCATAACGTAACAGTCATAGCTAAGTGTCTTTCAGTAGAAGCAGTTATACGTATATTTTATAAGAGTCGCCAGTGATCGCCCTGAGAAGGCTGAGGCAACCTGTAAAATTTATGATCACTTAGTATTTATTGCAGTAGGCCAAGACTGTCATCGTCACATTGCCTGCATTTTAGTGGATCGTTCACCATTCCTAAATTAGGTTCTTAATTTTTAAAGTAAACATCAGCAACACAAGCATTACTTGTAAAAGAGATAAGAGCACGTTAAGTTGTGGGCAATTAAATCAAAGTTCCTTTTATTCTCATGGAAACTGATGTTGATGTGTAGGGTATGACTACAGTCGTTTCTTTGTTAACAAGCCAAAATATCTAAACAAGTAGGCTGTTGTAAGAAAAGCAAAAAATAAATAAATAAATAAATAAATTTATATACAAACTGAAATATTCAAACCAGATTAAACTATAACGCTCCCTTTCAGTTCAAAAAGTTTCGAGCCTGAGTTAACAAACAGGATAAAAAAGTTGAGATAGTGATTTTGATGCTTCAAGTGTACTACGAATTCTCCCCCCCCCCCTTTCCCTCCCTACTTTATTACAACACAAAGAGGGTTCATACGACCATGTGGAAGTGACAGAAAAATCCTACTTTGAGTCACTGTTCAGATCGAGCGTCACACTGACTTGGATGTCAGTTATGTCGTGAAACCGTTGTACCTTCATATAAATTTCTTCATTTTATGGTTCTGTGATTGGTTCGTATTAACCACAATAGATTTTTTTCCAGACGAGAACTATTTATCTCTTGCATTTCAATGAAATCTCGACAGGCGTTGAAGCATTATTGTTTTCGATCGAGAATCAAAGTGAGCCGGACAAACTTTGTACAAACTTCTCTCATTCTCGAAACATTCTAGAAAATAAATTGAACACTTGATTTAGTGATGTCGCTCCGTTACGATTTGTGG
The DNA here is from genome assembly GCF_021461385.2 of Schistocerca piceifrons. Classification (NCBI taxonomy): domain Eukaryota; kingdom Metazoa; phylum Arthropoda; class Insecta; order Orthoptera; family Acrididae; genus Schistocerca; species Schistocerca piceifrons. Next base: position 672,754,248 of record NC_060139.1, read on the forward strand.
AAGAACAACGCTGAACCTCAGTATCTGCTCACAACTGGAAGATGGAAAACACGTATGTTGTTTGAAGTTGTTCAAGCTGCCGCCGTGGTCACTGAGCTGGCGTCGCTTCTACGCCAGTGTTAAAACCAGTCTGAATGTTTCGGACGGGCGGTGTAACACATATTGATGTTGTTGTTATTGTTGTTATCTTCAGTCCTGAGATTGGTTTGATGCAGCTCTCCATGCTACTCTATCCTGTGCAAGCTTCTTCATCTCCCAGTACCTACTGCAACCTACATCCTTCTGAATCTGTTAAGAGGATTCACCTCTTGGTCTCCCTCTACGATTTTTACCCTCCACGCTGCCCTCTAATACTAAATTGGTGATCCCTTGATGCCTCAGAACATGTCCTACCAACGAATCCCTTCTTCTCCCACATATAGTAACAATAATAATGAAATTAAATTAGAGGCAAAAATCTGCAAAATCAACATCTGTATTCACAATCGGAAAGTCCTCCACCGCACACCGTCTGGTGATGTATATTGAGTATAAAGCATACTAGACCTATACCCCCCCTCCCCCTTCCGACCCTCTCCACCGCCACAGACCACGCCTTCCCAGTTCCATTCGCAGATAGTAAACGGGGGAAAAAGTTGTAGGACCTCGCTGTTTAAGGCCAGATACCCCAATTTTAGCATGGTGGTCATTATGGTATACGCTGTAGGCTCACTCTTAAACGAATCCCTTATCACTATAACACTGAAGGTCAGTTCTTTAACTCTCTCCGTCTATAAAATAAACCGTGTCGAATTGTGCATTTCTTCTATGTTTATCGTTATTTGAATAGCACTGGAAAACTGAAAAGTGGTTCTGTGAGAGATCTCCATCACATGTTCCTTAGCGTTATTGCAACAAACTTGAGCACATCACTGGCCTTATCCACAGCTGGACTGATATGGTAGTTCCATCATACACTCCTGGAAATGGAAAAAAGAACACATTGACACCGGTGTGTCAGACCCACCATACTTGCTCCGGACACTGCGAGAGGGCTGTACAAGCAATGATCACACGCACGGCACAGCGGACACACCAAGAACCGCGGTGTTGGCCGTCGAATGGCGCTAGCTGCGCAGCATTTGTGCACCGCCGCCGTCAGTGTCAGCCAGTTTGCCGTGGCATACGGAGCTCCATCGCAGTCTTTAACACTGGTAGCATGCCGCGACAGCGTGGAAGTGAACCGTATGTGCAGTTGACGGACTTTGAACGAGGGCGTATAGTGGGCATGCGGGAGGCCGGGTGGACGTACCGCCGAATTGCTCAACACGTGGGGCGTGAGGTCTCCCAAGTACATCGATGTTGTCGCCAGTGGTCGGCGGAAGGTGCACGTGCCCGTCGACCTGGGACCGGACCGCAGCGACGCACGGATGCACGCCAAGACCGTAGGATCCTACGCAGTGCCGTAGGGGACCGCACCGCCACTTCCCAGCAAATTAGGGACACTGTTGCTCCTGGGGTATCGGCGAGGACCATTCGCAACCGTCTCCATGAAGCTGGGCTACGGTCCCGCACACCGTTAGGCCGTCTTCCGCTCACGCCCCAACATCGTGCAGCCCGCCTCCAGTGGTGTCGCGACAGGCGTGAATGGAGGGACGAATGGAGACGTGTCGTCTTCAGCGATGAGAGTCGCTTCTGCCTTGGTGCCAATGATGGTCGTATGCGTGTTTGGCGCCGTGCAGGTGAGCGCCACAATCAGGACTGCATACGACCGAGGCACACAGGGCCAACACCCGGCATCATGGTGTGGGGAGCGATCTCCTACACTGGCCGTACACCACTGGTGATCGTCGAGGGGACACTGAATAGTGCACGGTACATCCAAACCGTCATCGAACCCATCGTTCTACCATTCCTAGACCGGCAAGGGAACTTGCTGTTCCAACAGGACAATGCACGTCCGCATGTATCCCGTGCCACCCAACGTGCTCTAGAAGGTGTAAGTCAACTACACTGGCCAGCAAGATCTCCGGATCTGTCCCCCATTGAGCATGTTTGGGACTGGATGAAGCGTCGTCTCACGCGGTCTGCACGTCTAGCACGAACGCTGGTCCAACTGAGGCGCCAGGTGGAAATGGCATGGCAAGCCGTTCCACAGGACTACATCCAGCATCTCTACGATCGTCTCCATGGGAGAATAGCAGCCTGCATTGCTGCGAAAGGTGGATATACACTGTACTAGTGCCGACATTGTGCATGCTCTGTTGCCTGTGTCTATGTGCCTGTGGTTCTGTCAGTGTGATCATGTGATGTATCTGACCCCAGGAATGTGTCAATAAAGTTTCCCCTTCCTGAGACAATGAATTCACGGTGTTCTTATTTCAATTTCCAGGAGTGTACATCACTCCGTACAAATAGATACTCGGGACAGCCGTTGCACCTAGACGGTGGGCTTGTTATAGTCTCTCAAGTTGTTTGTTTATCTCTTGAGGTGCTAGAAAACAAAAGCCAATGAGATCGTCGCCGTAATAATGTCAATTGGTTCAAATGGCTCTGAGCACTATGGGACTTAACTTCTAAGGTCATCAGTCCCCTAGAATTTAGAACTAAGTAAACCTAACTAACCTAAGGACATCTCACACATCCATGCCCGAGGCAGGATTCGAACCTGCGACCGTAGCGGTCACGCGGTTCCAGACTGTAGCGCCTAGAACCGCTCGGCCACCTCGGCCGGCTAATTATGTCAGTGCGGTAGACATTTGGAAAAATACATTACAGAAATAATTCTGGGCACAGTCAGAAACGTTACAAAGGAATACTGTAACGAAGGTATAAAAGTTATGCCTGAAGGTTGCTGGTTTACCGGTCCCGTACACCGAACACTATGGACACCATATGGCAATGTGTAGTTGCAGAATGAAATTTTCGCTTTGAAACGGGGTGTGCGCTGATATGAAAGTTCCTGGCAGATTAAAACTGTGTGCCGGACCGGGACGGTAGAGCACTTGCCCGCGAAAGGCAAAGGTCCCGAGTTAGAGTCTCTGTCCAGCACACAGTTTTAATCTGCCAGGAAGTTTCATATCAGAGCACACTCCGCTGCAGAGTGAAAATCTCTTTCTGGAAACATCTCCCAGGCTGTAGCAAAGCCGTGTCTCCGCAAATCCTTTCTTCTAAGAGTTCTAGTTCTGCTAGGTTCGCAGGAGAGCTTCTGTGAAGTTTGGAATGTACGAGACGAGACACTGGCAGATTTGAGGCTGTGAGGACGGGTCGTGAGTCGTGCTTGGGTAGCTCAGACGCTATATTAGCTAGCTGTGGTATAGGGGTAGCGTATACAGTTCATAAATGCCGGAACGGCAGTTCAGCGTGTTCGGTAAGAGGGTTAGTTACCCTCTGTAATAAAAAAACTGAGTTAATTGATGAACAACGAACTTAAACGGATGTCTTACGACGTCCGCCCCGAGCAGATGCAACGAACAAAAGCGAACAAAATGAGATTAAAAAAAAAATAAAAATAATAGTTGACGGTAGAGCACTTGCCCGTGAAAGGCAAAGGTGCCGAGCTCGAATCTCGGTGTGGCACACAATTTTAATCTGACAGGAAGCTTCGAGTATTTAAATATTGATGGTGTGGGGTTTGAAGTGTTATTGACTTTTATGGAGACGATGATGTATAGAGATTAATATTTTGATACTAAGGACAGATGGGCTGTTAGATGAAGTATGAGAAAACTTGGCATCTGAAGTTACTGGGAAGGTTGCATACGTATATGGTTTGTATACAAATATTAATTTTTATAGCTGATACAAGAATATACTTCCACGGCCATTGTCACAGTCACTAAAATTTTTGTGTGTTTGTGACCGCATTGTCAATATGTAAGACTTCGGACGTTTCGATCACTGTTGCAATTGACCTGCTTCAGGGTGTTTCTGTTTTTTAAACAAACCCAGAGGTTCACGGATATAATTTGCAACTCTACGCTACTATTCAAACAAAAATTCGTACCTATTTATTCAGCCCACTATCATTTAGATGATTTAATGAAAGACGACTATGGATAATGTTTCCTTGCCTATTTACATTCACGTGTGAAGTAACTTCCTAGATCACTTGCAAGCCAATATCTCGAGGGCGTGACTGTCATGGCGGAAGATATCGATTATTTATTGCTTTTGTGTCCAGCTTTTATAACTACGCATGTTGTGATAGTGCCGGCGTTGTGCCAACTTGTAATACAGTCACATGGCGGGAGTAAATTCCGAGATTGTGTACGGAGGAAAGTCGTTTAGACTTCGGAATATCGCTTATTGGCGAATCACGATTTTAGAAATTGCGTGGATTGTCATGGGGAGACGTGTGTATATAAATTGGAAAAAAAAGGAAGACCGACATTGATTTCTCGTTTCGTATATAGTGTGAAATGATATAAAAGAACTACGATCAGGAAAAACTCTGGGTCGATAAACAAAAACTGACGATAGAGTAAAGTATTAATTTAATCTCTTCTTGGGTTAAAGAATATTCGTTGAAGTCACTGCTTCAGAAACGGAATTATCTTACAAATGCTGCTTGGGATTACTATGGTTTCTGTAGGGATGTGTGTTATGTGATTTTGACAACCTGAACGTATTTCAGTACGTGTAGTTTCACAATTTGCGGCAGGGTGGCTAAAAGCTTCCTTTTAGACTCTCACAGTTTTCCTGAGAGATATAACTACAGTGCGCCCCGGCTACGGCAAAAAAGGATTGCCCCGGCTGCGTACGCAACACGTGGAATTGTCGATAATGAAGATCTGGATGACGAGTGAGGTAAGTTAAATTACTGTCGTCTTAGTCATATCTGTTGTCAACGGTGTAAACATAATCTATATCTGCCGCCATGACGGTCGTGCGCTCGATCTGTATCGCTTGTAAATGATCTTGTATATTACCAAGTATAGTATCCTGGACAGTTTCTGCACACTGGGTGCAGAACCTCCGCGTATCTACAACGCGATTTTGTAAACGTCCTTAATGCAACGCCCCTTTATAGCTCTACAGTCGGCTATTGCTTTCGCCTACAGCCGTTTGCTCTTCGCAATTGAAAGCTGTCTGGCATTTTCTTGAATTCAGTCGACTTAGGAGTGACTCAGTAGTAAAGAGCAGATTTAATAAACCTTCATGGGTGATGCGGCTGTTTTTCTCGCGTCTCATTATTTATGACGTCATGTCTACCGAACTAGCATAGGTAGGTGATTCTTATCTTTATTGCAGCTTTTACTTGACAATAAGGGGTATACACTTGGCTAAAAAGAAATACAAGTTCGTGGCGCCGTCCATCGGTAATGCTGGAATTGAATATCGTGTTGGCCCACCCTTAGCCTTGATGATAGCCTCCACTCTTGCAGGCATACTTTCAGCCAGGTGCTGGAAGGTTTCTTGGGGAATGGCAGCCCATTTTCCACTGAGTGCTGCACTGAGGAGAGGTATCGATATCGGTCGGTGAGGCCTGGCACGAAGTAGATCTCAGGTAAGGGTTCTGTGCACGCCAGTCCATTACAGGGATGTTATTGTCATGCAACCACTCCGCCGCAGGCCGCGCATTATGAACAGGTGCTCGATCGTGTTCAAAGATGCAATCGCGATCACCGAATTGCTCTTCAATATTGGGACGCAACAACGTGCTTAAAACATCAGTGTAGGCCCGTGCTGCGATAGTACCACGCAAAACAACAAGGGGTGTAAGCCCCTCCATGAAAAACAGGACGCACAATAGCACCACCGACTCCGAATTTTACTTTTGGCACTACATATACTGGCAGATAACGTTCACCAGGCATTCGCTATACCCACACACTGCTAACGGATCGCCACATTGTGTACCGTTATTTATCACTCCACACAACGTTTTTCCACTGTTCAATCGTCCAGTGTATACGCTCCTTACACCAATCGAGGTGTCGTTTGGCATTTACAGCGTGATGTGTGGCTTATGAGCAGCCTCTCAACCACGAAATCCAAGTTTTCTCACCTCCCACCTAACTGTCATAGTACTTGCAGTGGATCTTGATGCAGTTTGGAATTTCTGTGTGATGGTCTGGATAGATGTGCCGTCTCTGTCAGTCAACAGAAGAGGTCGGCCTGTACGAAATTTTGGAAATTTGTGGTAAAATCTTATGGGACCCAACTGCTGAGGTCATCAGTCCCTAAGCTTACTCACTACTTAATCTAACTTAAATAAACTTACGCTAAGAACAACACACACACCTATGCCCGAGGGAGGACTCGAACCTCCGACGGGTAATGTACGTGTACCTTCACGTTTCCACTTTACTGTCACATCGGAAACAGTAGATCCAGGGATGTTTAGGAGTGTGGAAATCTCGCGTACAGACGCAGGACACAAGTGACAACTAATCACCTGACCACGTTCGAAGTCCGTGTGTTCCGCGGAGCGCGCCATTGTGCTCGATCACGATGTCTAATCACTACTGAGGTCGCTGATATGGGGTACGTAGCAGCACAATGCACCTAATATGAAAAATGTATGTTTTTGACGGTGTCCAGGTACTTTTCATCACGCAGTGTATGTACCAAGTTTGGATGAAAACGGTCCAGTGTTTTAGGAGGAGATGAAGACACACAGACATATGCATACATACACTTTTATAATATGAGTGGATACTGCCAGAAAAAAGATGCAACAACCAGCAAGAAATGTTGCAGGTAGTTCGCCATTTTAAGAGTATATGCTATCGAATCCAGACCAAATGAAACATACGTGTTACAGTAAAAGATGCCCAAGAGGTCTCATGAGTAAGCCGTAAATCACACTATCGCAGTGCAAACATGCCGAAGGGCATTCTGCGACAGACGGTCACAAGAATCTTGCAATCTTTGCTATAATTCGGTAGTAGTTCTTGCAGGCTCTGGAGCACCTCATCATGTCCCATTCGTGCTCAATTGGCAAGCTGCCTGGTGATGTGGCTGGCCGTGGCAGTACCCGTTCACTGTACTTGCAACGTCCTGCTGATAAAGCACGTCACCCTCCTGTCGCAGAAGCGGCAGGAGCACGGAGTGCAACGGGGCAGGCAGTTGTTACTTACCCTGTAGAGTCACCAAATGTGACAGCGGATTGTAACTGACTGGCCCCCACATCTTGATTCCTGGGATGAAATCTTGGTGTCGTGGGCGAATGCACGCCGAGATAGGCCGCTCATCACCTCTACGCCGTAACGTGTGCGTCTATCCGTGTCATACAGACGGAAATCGCTCTCATTGAAGAAGACAAGAGAGCACCATTTCAGTATCCATTGGATTCTTCCATGACACCAGAGTAGTCGTGCTTGATGGTGTAGTGGTGACAGTAGTAACCAGGCCAGGGGCACAGGATGTTTGAGTCCTGCTGCAAGCAGACTGTTGTTCCCAGTGGTTCTTGGTGACACAACAGGTGTGTCACGTGCCGTACTTCTTCCCTGGACAATCTTGAGTAGCCACCGTTGCTCGCATCATGCATCGTTCTTGGCGTGCACCTGTACTACGTTGACGTCCAGAACCTGGTCTACAGTTGTGAGAATGTTCCACAGGCCACAAAAAACAGCAAGACGTCACCGACACATTGTGCCCAACATGTGCAGCAATTCGTCGACACGTCCATCCAGGTCCCTTCAGGCCCAAAATGCGACCCCGTTCAAGTTGCTGAAGTTGTTCAACACGAGTACCCCACAATGAACGCTGCAAACAGTCTCTAAAATGTCTCCGTTACTTCTTGCAGTGTCACAATAGAGAGTGCAGAAATGTTATGGCTTGACTAAGGAAATAAAACACCGCGATTCTATGATCAATTTTGTTAATTTATTTATTCACACACTTTTTTCAAGAGAGATGACATTTTCAGCAAATTTACAGACCATTTATTTGAACCTGAATGTATTAACTGACATCTTTTATACCATGATTTGCTCAATATTTCATATACTGTACTGTTAAAAAAGCTAGCTCTTCATTGTCAGTTTAACACATATTTTTTCTAAATTCCTAATTCTCTTAAACCAACGTAAAATAACTTTGTCACTCTTGTGACCAATTATGATTTGTAAAATCATGAACGCTGGAACCACTCTCTAAACTTGTCACGGTTACTTCTTGCAGTGTCACAATAGAAGGTACAGAAATGTTATCGCTGCACTAAGGAAATAAAACATTGCGATTCTATGATCAATTTTGTTAATTTATTTATTCACACACTTTTGTCAAGAGAGATGACATTTTCAGCAAATTTAGAGACCATTTATTTGAACCTGAATGTATTAACTGACTTCTTTTATACCATGAATTGCTCAATATTTCATATTTTGTCAGTTTAACACAGATATTTTCTAAATTCCGTATTCTCTTAAATCAACGTAAAATAACTTTGTCACAGAGTTATTTGTAAAATACAATAATTAAAATTCATATGACTCAGAACATTTTTCATGAAAATTGTTAACGTCGATGCAACTTAAGTCAAAATAATACATTCTGCTTGTATTAACCTTTGCATGAAAACCTCCTGAACAAGAAAAATATAAATACTTAATCAGACTGCAATGATAATATACTAATCGCTGTAACGAAACTATAAGAGAAATATTAATATTTCTTGGGCCTCAGAGCACTATGGGACTTAACTTCTAAGGGCATACATAGTGAATAACATCGGGGATAGGCAACAATCCAGTCTCACTCCCTTCCCAACCACTGCTTCCCTTTCGTGTCCCTCGACTCTTATAACTGCCATTTGGTTTCTGTACAAATTGTAAATAGCCTTTCGCTCACTGTATTTTACCCCTGCCACCTTCAGAATTTGAAAGAGAGTATTCCAGTCAACATTGTCAAAAGCTTTCTCTAAGTCCATAAATGCTAGAAACGTAGGTTTGCCTTTCCTTAATCTTTCTTCTAAGATAAGTCGTAGGGTCAGTATTGCCTCACGTGTTCCAACATTTCTACGGAATCCAAACTGATCTTCCCCGAGGATGGCTTCTATTAGTTTTTCCATTCGTCTGTAAAGAATTCGCGTTAGTATTTTGCAGCTGTGACTTATTAAACTGATTGTTCGGTATTTTTCACATCTGTCAACTCCTGCTTTCTTTGTGATTGGAATTATTATATTCTTCTTGAAGTCTGAGAGTATTTCGCCTGTCCCATACATTTTGCTCACCAGATGGTAGAGTTTTGTCAGGACTGTCAAACTCTTTACGCAGTATCATATCCCCCATTTCATCTTCATCTACATCCTCTTCCATTTCCATAATATTGCCCTCAAGTATATCGCCCTTGTATAGACCCTCTATATACTCCTTCCACCTTTCTGCTTATCCTTCTTTGCTTAGAACGGGGTTTCCATCTGAGCTCTTGATTTTCATGCAACTGGTTCTCTTTTCTCCAGAAGTCTCTTTAATTTTCCTGTATGCAGTAGCTATCCTACCCCTAGTGAGATAAGCCTCTACATCCTTATATTTGTCCTCTAGATATGCCTGCTTAGCTATTTTACGCTCCCTTTCGATCTCATTTTTGAGACGTTTGTATTCCTTTTTGCCTGCTTCATTTACTGCATTTTTATATTTTCTCCTTTCATCAATTAATATCAATATATCTTCTGTTACCCAAGGATTTCTACTAGCCCTTATCTTTTTACCTACTTAATCCTCTGCTGCCTTCACTACTTCATCCCTCAGAGCTACCCATTCTTCTTCTACTGTATTGCTTTCCCCCAATCCTGTCAATTGTTCCCTTATGCTCTCCCTGGAACTCTGTACAACCTCTGGTTTAGTCAGGTTATCCAGATCCCATCTCCTTAAATTCGCAACTTTTTGTAGTTTCTTCAGTTTTAATCTACAGTTCATAACCAATAGATTGTGGTCAGCGTCCACATCTGCCCCTGGAAATGTCTTACAATTAAAAACCTGGTTCCTAAATCTCTGTCTTACCATTATATAATATATCTTAAACCTGTCAATATCTCCAGGCTTCTTCTATGTGTACAACCTTCTTTTATGATTCTTGAACCAAGTGTTAGCTATGATTAAGTTATGCTCTGTGAAAATTCTACCAGATAGCTTCCTTTTTCATTTCTTAGCCCCAATCCATATTCACACACTATGTTTCCTTCTCTCCCTTTTCCTACTGTCGAATTCCATTCACCCAGGACTATTAAATTTTCGTCTCCTTTCACTACCTGAATAATTTCTTTTATCTCATCATACATTTCATCAATTTCTTCGTCATCTGCAGAGCTAGTTGACGTATAAACTTGTACTACTATAGTAGGCATGGGCTTCGTGTCTATCTTGGCCACTATAATACGTTCAGTATGCTGTTTGTAGTAGCTTACCCGCACTCCTATTTTTTATTTATTATTAAACCTACTCCTGCATTACCCCTATTTGATTTTGTATTTATAACCCTGTATTCACCTGACCAAATGTCTTGTTCCTCCTGCCACCGAACTTCACTAATTCCCACTATATCTAACTTTAACCTATCCATTTCCCTTTTTAAATTTTCTAACCTACCTGCCCGATTAGGGGATCTGACATTCTACGCTCCGATCCGTAGAACGCCAGTTTTCTTTCTCCTGATAACGACGTCCTCTTGAGTAGTCCCCGCCCGGAGATCCGAATGGCGGACTATTTTACCTCCAGAATATTTTACGCAAGAGGGCGCCATCATCATTTAACCATACAGTAAAGCTGCATGCCCTCGGGAAAAATTATGACTGTAGTTTCCCCTTGCTTTCAGCCGTTCGCAGTACCAGCACAGCAAGGCTGTTTTAGTTAGTGTTACAAGGCCAGATCAGTCAATCATCCAGACTATTGCCCCTGCAACTAATGAAGAGGCTGCTCCCCCTCTTCAGGAACCACACGATTGTCTGGACTCTCAACAGATACCTCTCCGTTTTGGTTGCACCTACGGTACGGCTATCTGTATCGCTGAGGCACGTAAGCCTCCCCACCAACGGCAAATTCTGTGGTTCATGGGGGGGGGGGGGGGGAGGAGATACGATGTATGCATGTTAAATTAATCCGATTTGCAATCGCTGTGTACTTGGCGAGGTTTACAGCAGTGTGCTACGTTATAAAGGACATTATGTGGTGGAGAAATAAAAACAAATGGAATTAAACAGGGGTCAGCCACTTCATTAAAGATTCGTTTCTAATTGTTTCAAATGAAACCAACTGTGTGTACAATTTTTTTGTTGACAAAGCAACAAACCATGGTAATCGGTAGGATGTTACATGAAGCACAGAAGACAGATGCTGTGTTAAACTATAAACGATATAGGCATTGAAATCAAACTCCACCGACCATATTTCGGATGCTGTTGAGGGTCGTTTTCTGAGTATTTTTCTGCAAGGGTCGGTGTTCTTCTGTGGCTTGTTACAAGTAATTGTATTTCGTATGACTTCTTTCCCTAGTTTTCATTTACTTGTTTATTGTACTGCAGAGAGCTACACAACACTGCAGATGTCGACAGTATGCGATTATTTTTAAGTAAGGTAAGGCTTTGTACGAAGCCATAGAAGGATGCCAGATAACGAAACACTTTGTCATTTGTAATTCAGTGTTGTAGTCTTTCCCAAACTGTCTCTTCATTTCTTGCATTTAAGATAATTTCTTATCTTCAGAGAAATTCTCGTGTGACCATGACGGTGGCAGCGACAGTGTTCTTGTTTTACTGCAAGTGTTCCGCCGAAATTACTTTATGAATATACTGGGACAGAATGGGACAGTTACAGGCAAGATACAGCTAGTAAATTTTTAACTTAATTTAGCAATATTCTTCAGTATATAATAAAATCTAAGGTAGCCTTTCCATTATGGTGAACCATTAATCTACAGTGTTAGATTATAAGTTGAAATAGCCCTCTTACAAACTGGAGACTCTTAGAACAAAAAGTATTGGTACTGAAGTTCGCTTACTCCGCCTACAGAATGCTAAACTGGAACGACAAGACGGCAGCAGACCAATTAAGTACCTTGGCTCACTAGGAGAAACAAAGAAAAGCCTTAGAATTTCGAATGCACACGGGGTCAAACTATCCAGAGACAGTATGGGCTTGTTGACTGCCATCAGAGTTTTAAAGGTGGTACATACAGAACGTCGCTGACGAAAGCAAGCGTCCAAAACGTCAACAATACATCATGATTCTGACTCTACATCTCTTAGTTGTACATTACGTAATGCAAACACATACCCATATGTGATGAAAAACACGTAATTTTTTTGCCGTGAAATACTTCTACAGTCTATGTCACAGCATATTATGGGATCCAGAGGTCCAAGCGTGATACTGTACAAAGTGATGCTTCGGCGTATGAGTAGACATAAGAGATATATGTATACTGTCTTCGGAGCTATATAACCTCACTTAAGTTATGACTTAGCCTCTGCGACGTTGTAGCTCTTGCATACATGCCATGTGTAGGATGCTAACACATGGAAGGTGAGTGGGGTCGGGTGGGCGGGTATTTTAATAAATTGATTGTACGAGTAGAATCATCTTAATACGTGGTTTACCTTGATTAACAGCTCATCGATAGAGTGTAGCGTCGACCCCAGGCATGCATGCCCTCTGCTCCAACGTCTAAGTACGACATCACGAGACGGAATTAAAGGTAAGTCTGGTATCCACGAGTCTGACACGACGATAACGGAGTCAACACAATGCTGTGTTCTAACATGGCGATGCACTGCTACACCAATGTAATCCGACGAATGTGACGACACTAGTGAGCCTGAGACTCACCCAGAGCACCATGTTTCCAGCTTTTTAATAACCTGTTGAAACATACTACCACAACTACAGTGGTAGTAGGCGTTGTCAATCATACAGGATAGCTGCGCTGTACTACCCCTGTTAAGTCTTTATTATGCGGACGAGGAGTGTCCATGTAGCGCCAAGGTGAACACACGGAAATAATGTTTCCGACCGTGGGTCACAAAAAAAATTAACATTAACGGTTTTTCCTAACAGTCACCGCCATTTGGAATTTTTAACTAAAGTTATTTGTGGTAATTACATATTTATTCTGTCATCATACCAGATAGTCCAATATTCCACTACACGTTGGTAGTTTCAAAAATTGGCCCGTAATGATTTAATGGAAACGATTTCATGTAATAAGTTTATGTGCTTGTTACGTGTTGTGAACCTGAGATTTTTCCAAGTGTATCAACCACAGGTAGACAAACCTCAGCTAATGTAGTCCAATCCCTGACAAAGGGAGAATACTTAAGTCATGCAGTCGTACAAGAGCCAATTGTATGAATATTCGACGAGTTGGATAGCATAATAGGCAAATATTAGTAAAAACATCACTTTTTCTCGACCTCCGGGCCCACTGACGTTCTATATTAATGCAGGGCCATCAGATGTTGTGGAAGATTTCAGATGAGCATTAGTGTGACAAAGGCAAAGAGAGCGCCAATTGGTAAGCGATAAAGGCGTTACATTGAAATTGGTAACACAGATACACCATCGCGAAAGAAGATGGTGGTTTTTTATCGGAGTCGCCCTCGTGGTACCGCCTCAAAACGACCAAATAAAGGGCTCTTCCCTTACCTCCACAGTCAAAAGCCGCTGGGGTTCCTACACACATAGGGGTAGGTTAAGGAACTATTTTCTTTTGAAGTATCCACACCACTGTATTCCCTTCGAGACAATAAAACCGATAAGACACGTTCTCACAGCCCACACTTAAGAAGCCATCAGAAGCAGCTCAGTCGCTAGCAGATTCATGATGACGTTGTTAAATCATTAGTGTGGAAATCGGCGTCTCATGTAGTTAACATGAAATGGATTCCATTGCACTAGAATCGCTCCTCTGTAAAATCAGTACGATTCCATTCGAGGCCGCCCAATTACGCACGTCTTTACGCCATTGCAGTTATGTGCACTCACTGCTCAGTTTGTGAGTTGTCGGTACCACTCACTAATGCTGAAGGGGTAAGGGTTTGCCGTGTTTAGTACGCTCCGTATTCAAGTCTCTCGTCTCTCACGGAACAATTGTTTCTTTTGTCGGTTTCTTAAAATGTTTTCTTACTTTTCACTCGTTAAGACTCTCTAGGGACTGGAGAAACCTTTATTTCGTATCTGTTTGCTTTCTCCCTTATTACACTCCTGGAAATTGAAATAAGAACACCGTGAATTCATTGTCCCAGGAAGGGGAAACTTTATTGACACATTCCTGGGGTCAGATACATCACATGATCACACTGACAGAACCACAGGCACATAGTCACAGGCAACAGAGCATGCAAAATGTCGGCACTAGTACACTGTATATCCACCTTTCGCAGCAATGCAGGCTGCTATTCTCCCATGAAGACGATCGTAGAGATGCTGGATGTAGTCCTGTGGAACGGCTTGCCATGCCATTTCCACCTGGCGCCTCAGTTGGACCAGCGCTCGAGCTGGACGTGCAGACCGCGTGAGATGACGCCTCATCCAGTCCCAAACATGCTCAATGGGGGACAGATCCGGAGATCTTGCTGGCCAGGGTAGTTGACTTACACCTTCTAGAGCACGTTGGGTGGCACGGGATACATGCGGACGTGCATTGTCCTGTTGGAACAGCAAGTTCCCTTGCCGGTCTAGGAATGGTAGAACGATGGGTTCGATGACGGTTTGGATGTACCGTGCACTATTCAGTGTCCCCTCGACGATCACCAGTGGTGTACGGCCAGTGTAGGAGATCGCTCCCCACACAATGATGCCGGGTGTTGGCCCTGTGTGCCTCGGTCGTATGCAGTCCTGATTGTGGCGCTCACCTGCACGGCGCCTAACACGCATACGACCATCATTGGCACCAAGGCAGAAGCGCCTCTCATCGCTGAAGACGACACGTCTCCATTCGTCCCTCCATTCACGCCTGTCGCGACACCACTGGAGGCGGGCTGCACGATGTTGGGGCGTGAGCGGAAGACGGCCTAACGGTGTGCGGGACCGTAGCCCAGCTTCATGGAGACGGTTGCGAATGGTCCTCGCCGATACCCCAGGAGCAACAGTGTCCCTAATTTGCTGGGAAGTGGCGGTGCGGTCCCCTACGGCACTGCGTAGGATCCTACGGTCTTGGCGTGCATCCGTGCGTCGCTGCGGTCCGGTCCCAGGTCGACGGGCACGTGCACCTTCCGCCGACCACTGGCGACAACATCGATGTACTGTGGAGACCTCACGCCCCACGTGTTGAGCAATTCGGCGGTACGTCCACCCGGCCTCCCGCATGCCCACTATACGCCCTCGTTCAAAGTCCGTCAACTGCACATACGGTTCACGTCCACGCTGTCGCGGCATGCTGCCAGTGTTAAAGACTGCGATGGAGCTCCGTATGCCACGGCAAACTGGCTGACACTGACGGCGGCGGTGCACAAATGCTGCGCAGCTAGCGCCATTCGACGGCCAACACCGCGGTTCCTGGTGTGTCCGCTGTGCCATGCGTGTGATCATTGCTTGTACAGCCCTCTCGCAGTGTCCGGAGCAAGTATGGTGGGTCTGACACACCGGTGTCAATGTGTTCTTTTTCCAATTCCAGGAGTGTATTTTTCTTTCTGTGAAGAAACGTACCGGAAGAGTAATCTGCCAGCCGCAGTGACCGAATGGTTCTAGTCGCTTCAGTCTGGAACCGCGTCACCGCTACTGTCGGAGATTCGAATCCTGCCTCGGGCATGGATGTGTGTGATGTCCTTAGGTTAGTTACGTTTAAGTAGTTCCAAGTTCTATGGGACTGATGACCTCAGATGTTAAGTCCCATAGTGCTCAGAGCCATTTGAACCATTTTTGAAGAGTAATCCAAAACCAGGGACTGATATCGTCCTCTGCTTTAAGAAGGTTACATCACATTGATAGCTTTTTGGATAGTCGGTATTATTTCACCATTGATTTACTGCTTATCTGTTAAGAGATTGTGGCCTTCCCAGTGTTCCCGCTATATAACTTTTTCTACTGGAAGTACCTGCTTTAGGGACGAATTGCGATGCTCTATGGTCAGAAGATCTGCAGGTAAGTGGTCTTTTATTTGCTTGTATACAAGTGAAACCGTATGTCACAGTTGTTCGTAAGTCTTCTGAACTTATTTATCAACGATTCGCATATGCTACAGTATAAATATAATAGACCCGTGATTGCGCTCAATCGATCTGTAATTTCATCAACTGTCAGAATCTGTGATCTGAATTTAATTGTCTGGATTTATAAAATGCTCTATCTTAGTATTGATTGGATGTAATGGTTGCTCTGACCTTGCCAAAGTGTAAACTTGAAGCGCCGTTTGCTGGATGTTTACTGGAAGTTTCTGAAAAGTATAATACTCCCATTTAAATTATTACAACTTTAAAACATTAGGTATTCCAGGCTTTGTGCGACGCTTTTTCAGTGCGAGCTAGTTGTAGCTGTAGCGTCCACAACAAACTCCGGCACAGTCCAGAGGGTGCTTCAGCGGACACGGAGGCGTCCGTGTTTGCCGTAGCGACCGCCGCGGGCGCTGCCGTCGCGCGACAGCGGCTGGCTGATGTTTGTTCAGGCCGCAGGCGTCTTGTGTAACAGCTACGCAAACAGCTGGAGTGAAGAAGACTGTGCAAGCCCGAGGCCCCCGGCACTGCGCGCCCTCCCGGCATCCGGAGCGTGCAGCGCAACACTGCGGCACAGCTAACGAACCGCTCGGGGATTATGCTGCGGCGTGCGTTAACGGGAGGGCGGTAATCCGAAGCTTAACGGCCGATGGGTCGATCGATCACGTTGTGCTAGCGAGTCCTTTATACGGCATAAAGCAACGTTAACAGCGATACTATCGGCGGCGGGATATACGGGAAACAGGAAAAAATAAACCTTCACTTAAGAAGGGATAGCAGGCTCTTTACAAAGATCATTTACAAAGCAGCACACACACATCATCTGTGTTACTGTACCCGATAACTGGAAAACAGTATAATATTCACTGGCCTCATTAACTAAGATGCTAACGTACCTCAGTACTTCGCATGTAATGCTGGACTAGGGGCTTTGTGGTTAGTCCTTTCAGGCACATTCTTTCACTTTACTGGAATTTTAAGATGGTTGAATGGTCTGCTGCATAATTCGTTTCTACAAAGCTGGCTGCCACAGACAATAGAACTGCCAGTAGAAATATAGAGAGATTAATGTGCGAGCTTCAAAGATGAAAAGAGAAATGCATAGTGTGAGGTAACCGGCGAGTTGTGGTGCCCTGAAAATATTCAAGTTCGGAGTTGGCGTGGCCGTGCTGGGTTCTCTAGGCAGGCCGCGGTTCGCCAGCGGGCACGTGGTGCCGAATGTTAGCCGGGGTCCGGGGATCGCGTGGCTGGGAATTCCATGGTGACACTGGAGAGTCGCGGAGAGTCGCGGAAAGACAGTGTGGAGCGGTTTGGGCGTGGTCGCGGCAGATAGAAATACTTTGGAGTGCCGACTTGTACACTTCTGAGATTTCTGTGGATTCTACTTTGAAGTGCCGACTTGCACACTTGTAGGATTCCTGTGGATTCTACAGTGAAGACGTAGCGTGTTTTTAGAAGTGAATGCCTCACAAGCTACGTTGTTCTTCATAACTAATTACGTGCAGTAAGAATGTATGTTTCCCCATTATTCAGCCGGCTGGGGTGGCCGATCGGTTCTAGGCGCTACTGTCTGGAACCGCGTGACTGCTACGGTCGCAGGTCCGAATCCTACCTCGGGCATGGGTGGGTATGATGTCCTTACGTCAGTTACGTTTAAGTAGTTCTAAGTTCTAGGGGACTGATGACCTCAGCAGTTAAGTCCCATAGTGCTCAGAGCCATTTGAACCCATTATTCAACTTATACTTAATTGGTGGACCATCAACACCAATAAGTGTTTTGCAGAAATATACTGCATTCTCAAAACTACTTGTACTATCGTACTCATCATTTAATGTCGATAAGATAGTACCTGCAGATTTTATTTAATTTCAATCTTTCATTTACAAATTTCTACGGTACATTCGCAATTGCTAAGTGATAGGAACCTTAGACCATTCGATTCATGTGTACATACATGTTGTATAGTGTAGCCTCAGCAGTATTTGGCTTGTAATGTTGCAACTATACAGGGTGTTACAAAAAGGTAAGGCCAAACTTTCAGGAAACATTCCTCACACACAAATAAAGAAAAGATGTTAAGTGGACATATGTCCGCAAACGCTTAATTTCCATGTTAGATCTCATTTTAGTTTCGTCAGTATGTACTGTACTTCTTCGACTCACCGCCAGTTGGCCCAATTGAAGGAAGGTAATGTTGACTTCGGTGCTTGTGTTGACATGTGACTTATTGCTCTACAGAACTAGCATCAACAGGTTAGTGTTCATCACGAACGTGGTTTTGCACTCAGTGCAATGTTTACAAATTCGGAGTTGGCAGATGCCCATTTGATGCATGGATTAGCACGGGGCAATAGCCGTGGCGCGGTACGTTTGCATCGAGACAGATTTCCACGAAGGTGTCCCGACAGGAAGACGTTCGAAGCAATTGATCGGCGTCTTAGGGAGCACGGAACATTCCAGCCTATGACTCGCGACTGGGGAAGACCTAGAACGACGAGGACACCTGCAATGGAAGAGGCAATTATTCGTGCAGTTGACGATAACCCTAATGTCAGCGTCAGAGAAGTTGCTGCTGTACAAGGTAACGTTGATCACGTCACTGTATGGAGAGTGCTACGGGAGAACCATTTGTTTCCGTGCGATGTACAGCGTGTGCAGGCACTATCAGCAGCTGATTGGCCTCCACGGGTACACTTCTGCGAATGGTTCATCCAACAATGTGTCAATCCTCATTTCAGTGCAAATGTTCTCTTTACGGATGAGGCTTCATTCCAACGTGATCAAATTGTAAATTTTCACAATCAACATGTGTGGCCTGACGAGAATACGCACGCAATTGTGCAATCACGTCGTCAACACAGATTTTCTGTGAACGTTTGGGCAGGCATTGTTGGTGATGTCTTGATTGGGCCCCATGTTCTTCCACCTACGCTCAATGGAGCACGTTATCATTATTTCATACTGGATACTCTACCTGTGCTGCTAGAACATGTGCCTTTACGAGTACGACACAACATGTGGTTCATGAACGATGGAGCTCCTGCACATTTCAGTCGAAGTGTTCGTACGCTTCTCAACAACAGATTGGGTGACCGATGGATTGGTAGAGGTGGACCAACTCCATGGCCTCCACGCTCTCCTGACCTCAATCCTCTTGACTTTCATTTATGGGGGCATTTGAAAGCTCTTGTCTACGCAACCCCGGTAGCAAATGTAGAGACTCTTCGTGCTCGTATTGTGGACGTCTGTGATACAATACGCCATTCTCCAGGGCTGCATCAGCGCATCAGGGATTCCATGCGACGGAGGGTGGATGCATGTATCCTCACTAACGGAGGACATTTTGAAAATTTCCTGTAACAAAATGTTTGAAGTCACGCTGGTACGTTCTGTTGCTGTGTGTTTCCATTCCATGATTAATGTGATTTGAAGAGAAGTAATAAAATGAGCTCTAACATGGAAAGTAAGCGTTTCCGGTCACATGACCACGTAATATATTTTCTTCCGTTGTGTGCGAGGAATGTTTCCTGAAAGTTTGGCCGTACCTCTTTGTAATACCCTGTATATCCCAGCCCCTAGACAACGAAACCAGCCAAAACTTTAATATTTCATCACGGAGTCAGAGGGTATGTAATTGAGGGCCAACATCATTTCATTCACTATTGTCTGAAAGCCCGCAATAGGTAGAAATAAGATACAAACAGAATTAGTGAAGGACTATGGCAAGAAAAATTGGACTTCTCGTCAGGTGAGTATAGGGTTACCAAAGTAAAATGAAACAGTTAGCGCAGGAGTAGATCTAATAATTAGTAAGATACTATGTGTGCGGATAAATTACTGCAGACAGCATTGTGAACACATCACAATAGACAAGGTAGATGACCCACCATAGTGGTACAATAATACAGGGTGAACATTAATAAAGCCACAAACTGCAGGGACGGATTTCTGACTGTAAATTGAGGACAAAACGTGCTATATACATGTGTCTGGAAGTACAGCGTTGACGATGTAGATAACGCTGATGAATGCTAGTTCCTCTGACTACAGGCCTTGTGTTGCATGCTGCGTGATTGGTGCAGCGTACTGTAAGCAGCAAAATGATCTGCTATTCATGTCGGGAACAAGCCGAGATTGTGTTTGGTTACGGCCATGAAGATGTATATAGCAGAACACGTACCCTCACAGATACTAACCACATCACACAATATTTCAAGCCCTTTTTGGGGGGTTTTGTGATCATGGATTCTTTCAGACAGATGAATGTGCAGGGAGGCGACAGATTTTGGGTACCAGATTAGAAGGATCGGATTCTACAGGATTTTGAGATGAACAGTAGTATAAGATTCAGGCAAGTGGACTGCCAACATAGAGTAAGCCAATGTACGATTATGTGTAGCCTCATCGCAACAGCTACTATCCTTATAACCTGCAACGAATGCAAGGATTATTAGCAACAAATTTACCTGTAAGGGAAGAATTTTGTTGATGGTTTTTGCACCACACCATTTCAATTATGGGATTTCTGTCATCAGTCCTCTTTACCGACGAAGCAGCCTCTACCAGAACTGGCATCACCAATCTACATTGCATCCCATGGACACTACACTTCACATGTGTTGTGACGTAGAAGCGATGCAGGTCTGAACTGTATTCTGGGACGATTTGTTGTCATTGCATGCACATCGTCCATTTCCGGACATGTGTTCATAGGACCTTTCTCCTCAATTTCGAGTCA
Organism: Schistocerca piceifrons; assembly: GCF_021461385.2. Classification (NCBI taxonomy): domain Eukaryota; kingdom Metazoa; phylum Arthropoda; class Insecta; order Orthoptera; family Acrididae; genus Schistocerca; species Schistocerca piceifrons. The sequence goes on from NC_060139.1 coordinate 672,775,056, forward strand.
GGAACCTGTCGCTGCAGTTTGTCGGTTTTATTAATGTTCTCCCAGTACACTCTTACTAACTCCAAAAATGACGAAATTTAAAAAAAGAGTGATGAGAAAAAAATTATTCGGTACTTTAATAGGGAAGATGAAAGTTTAGCGGTCACGGTGGACTCAAAACTGATCATATGCAAGGTGATAAAATATCTAGATCTCACTGTGCGTTAGTAAGTCCACCCTTAGACTTTTCATCCCGTTGTTTCTTGTCTGCTGCAGATGGCATGTTACGAAAACTAAATAAGCACCAATACAAGGCTATCAGAATATTAACACCATGGCATTTAAACCAGTTAATTCACTTCTCGTTGAAGCAAACATGTAAATGAAATAACTTTGTCTAAAATCCCTTACGAATTCAGCGAGCCGGCCGCTGTGGCAGAATGGTTCTAGGCGCTTAAGTCTGGAACCGCGTGACCGCTACGGTCGCAGGTTCGTATCCTGCCTCAGGCATGGATGTGTGTGACGTCCTTAGGATAGTTAGGTTTAAGTAGTTCTAAGTTCTAGGGGACTGGTGACCTCCGACGTTAAGTCCCATAGTGCTCAGAACCATTTGAACCTTTGGTTTGAACGAATTCAGCAGAAAAAATTCAAATAAATGAACAGTTTTTCCCAGGTCTTGCGGTTGTCCCTCGGCGCCCTTTAATGCTAATCAAGTGGTTGGCTACTACAATGGTCCTAGTTCAGCCTGGGACTCGTGAAGCTGATGCTGGACCACATGGCGGATGGTCCTATAGGATGTGGATATAAATGTAACGGCGTCGTTAGTGCTGGGTAGTGTCGACCCCATTGTAGGGCGAGAAATCACAAGCACACTTGTCAGGGCAGCACCTAGGTGTGCAGGTTCCCTATTGGAAAGATGGAGCATATCCAGCCACTTTCGGTTTGTAAATAGTTGATTTATTTCTCTTTTACGGGGTGCATCAGCGATTCAATGCCCAATCGCAGCAGGTAAGGATTGGGCGTCGAATCCATGGTTTTCGGCAGCAGTGTGCTTTCAGAATCCTATAGACATCTGTAGACAGTGCAGCGTGGCTCAGAGCAAAGCAAGCTTGCTTGCCAGAGAGGCACCTCGCACAAATGATGCTGGTCATGCAATCCTGCCTCATGGCCTGACGGTGGCCGAGTGATTTTGCTGGTTGGCCCGGCAGCGGAGCACGGTGAACGCAGTGTCATCCAGAGTGTGAACTCTGGTCCTCGATGTCTGGCTCTTTGCGCCTGCAGGCGGTAGTTGCTAACTGGGTCATTGGCTACAAGTGAGCTGATTTGGTCCTGGGTCCAATGGAGCTTTTGCTGACCCGCATAGTATGTGTTCTCTCAGGATGACAGACACTGGTGGCTGCAGCTTTGGGCACCAGTATAGTAATGATGATGCTGTCATCTACTCGATGCCTTTCATTGCCTATGCAGCCAGTACATACACACTCCATGGTCAGGCGTGTTGACATGCAAATGACGCAAGAAACACATGGTTGCCACGTCGCCGTGCTGCAGGTGTGTCCTGATCTCAGTAACGTCGCTGGCTATGGACCCCACGGTCGTACCAATCAACTGTGGCCAGCCATGATGGAAAAACGCCGCCCGCTGCTTGATGCAGCCAGCGTGATTACAGCAGCGGGCCAGTAGAAAAGAATATAAATCTTTGTTTTAAACATTGCTTCTTTGTTATGAATACCGATACAATAATTCGTTTCCGCAGATAGACAGGTCACTGACCAATGAAAACTGAAATACTTTCAAATTACAAGAAGTAGTAGCCGTAGTGCAACACTTTACAAAACACTGACTCGAATAGTGAACCTTTCAGTTGTTTCTGTAGTCCGTTCCAGATGGATCAACTGGGAAAGATAGCCCACCATAAACTCAGATATGTCTTCAAACTTTTCGTGCAACAGACTGCATAATAAGACAGGAAAAGCCTTGTAAAATGAGTTCCGGGTGCCTCCTAATACCAAATTATCGAGCGTCAGTAACTGGGAAGGTTATCCATCTACCAAATTCGGATTATTGGTCCAGATTAACATCAATTTTATTCACTCTTTCTGAGCACACAGACCAACTAGTAGCACCCATTAATATAATTTACAAATACGAAAAATAATAAAATTAAATACAAGCAGTGAGCATCAGAATAATTTAACGGCATCTCAAATCATTTTTACAGGATCATTGTTGTTGTTGTGGTCTTCAGTCCTGAGACTGGTTTGATGCTGCTCTCCATGCTACTCTATCCTGTGCAAGCTTCTTCATCTCCCAGTACCTACTGCAACCTACATCCTTCTGAATCTGTTTAGTGTATTCATTTCTTGGTCTCCCTCTATGATTTTTACCCTCCAAGCTGCCCTCCAATACTAAATTGGTGATCTCTTGATGTCTCAGAACACGCCCTACCAACTGATCCCTTCTTCTAGTCAAGTTGTGCCTCAAATTTCTCTTCTCTCCAATTCTATTCAATACCTCCTCATTAGTTATGTGATCTACCCATCTAATCTTCAGCATTCTTCTGCACCACCACATTTCGAAAGCTTCTATTCTCTTCTTGTCTAAACTATTTATCGTCCACGTTTCACTTCCATACATGGCTACATTCCATACAAATACTTGAAGGAACGACATCCTGACACTTAAATCTATACTCGATGTTAACAAAGTTCTCTTCTTCAGAAACGCTTTCCTTGCCATTTCCAGTCTATACAGGATCATAAAGAATACGTAAGATAAGAATGTCGATCATCTCAAAATGCCTTTCCCTCAAATACAAAATATCTGTGTTGGGTGCATAAAAATTGCTTCAGCCGTACCAGTTACAAATTGTACATGCAAATAACTAAACCCACTGAGTCATGGATGAACCCTCTACTACTACACATAATGAAAAATCACGTTATCTAATGAAGTGAAGAACAAATGAAACGAAAATACCTAACCATTTCTCTCGGGCTATGACGACAACTCAGAATGGCAGGGCCTTGCAGGATAAAGCGAATGTCGTGTCACAATATTTAGGATCACCTGGAACTTTATACCTTTTTGAATATTGATTGAGCTACATTGAAGCACCAAAGAAACTAGTACAGGCATAGGTATTCAGATGCAGAGATATGTAAACAGGGAGAATACGGCGCTACGGTTGGCAACGCCTATACTGTATAAGACATAAAGAGTCTGGGGCAGTTGTTAGATCTGTTGCTGCTGCTACAACGGCTGGTTATCAAGATTTAAGTGAGTTTGAACGTAGTGTTACAGTCGGCGTACGAGCGATGGGACACAGCATCTCCGATGTAGCGATGAACTGGGGATTTTCCCGTACGACCATTTCACGAGAGTACCGTGAATGTCAGGAATTCGGTAAGACATTGATTCTCCGACATCACCTATGCCAGGAAAAGATCCTGCAAGAACGGGACCTACAGCGACTGTAGAGAATCGTTCAACATGACAGAAGTGCAACCTTTCCGCAAACTGCTGCCGATTGCAATGCTAGATCATCAACAAGTGTCAGCGTACGAACCATTCAACCAAACATCGTCGATATGAGCTTTCGGAACTGAAGGCCCACTTCTGTATCCTTGGTGACAGCACGACACAAATCTTTACGCTTCGCCTAGGCTCGGCAGCATCGACATTGGACTGTTGACGACTGGAAACATGGAGCCTGGTCAGACGAGTCTCGCTTCAAATTGTATCGAGTGGATGAACGTGCACAGGTATGGAACAACCTAATGAATCCATGGACCCTACGTTTCAGCAGGGGACTGTTCAAGCTGGTGGAGGCTCTGTAATGGCGTCGGCCGTGTGCGGGTGGATTGATATGGGAACCGTGATACGTCTAGGTAAGCATCGTATATGATCACCTGCACCAGTTCATGTCCATTGTGCATTCAGAAGGTCTGCGGAAACTCCAGCAGGACAATGCGACATCCCAATATCCAGATTGCTACAAAGTGGCTCCACGAACACTTCCGCTGGTCACCAAACTCCCCAGACACGAACAGTATTGAGCATATCTGGGATGCCCTGCAACGTGCTGTTCAGAAGAGACCCCCATCTCTTCGTACTCTTATGGATTTATGGACAGCCCTATAGGATCAGTTTCCTCCAACACTACTTCAGACATTAGTCGAGTCCATGGCACGTCGTGATGCGGCCCTTCTGCATGCTCTCGGGGACCTTACAAGACATATTAGGCAGATGTACCAGTTTCTTTGGCTCTTCAGTGTATAACCGACCGTATTCAACTACTAAGACTGACAAAATGCTGATACGTCTCCTCTAAAACCTCACGCACGGAAGTTTTAAGAATACTTTTCCCCCAGTTTAGCTGAACATTACACTGACACATGTAAGTAATTTTCCAAAACATGTGACATTATAAATGATCCCCCATTTGTTCAGATCAAACAGTTTATCGTCGGTAAGATATCTGCCAAAACAAACTGAACAATTCGTTGTGTGCCACTGCTTCCCAGAATAATGGCAGATAATGAACAGCATGTCACTTACAAACTACACAAATGGAAAGGCATTTTCAATTAGAAAGTGAATCAAAAGAAATAAAACTGTAACTTTTACCTGATTCCTGTTAATAGCAATCATTTGCAATAATAAGGTCAGAATATGAAGTTAATAGGTTTGCAAAATCATTGTGGTTATGGACGGAAATAATATAATGGAATAAACAAAATTTTTTTGCTAATATTCTGAATGTTATTGAAAAGAAATTAGAATAGCACTAAAGTAGGGTAATTTACAATGTAGCGGAATCAATGACGATGAAAAGCTACTCTTTCTACAAAATGAGTTTACACATTACTGCTTAGAAAAATATAGTTTGCGATATTTCATACCCAACTTCCCTTTCAAAATAGTCTACACTTAGCTGGTCCTGTTGGCGAGTCGTCGACGTGGGCGTAATCATTTAGCGTGTATTCCAATAATTACTAGCGTCGTGCTGATCGTCGTTGCGAATGTAACAGGAGCTCTCGATGTCTCTGGACTAACACAATGAGCACCTCTCCGTTAACGAGTGACGTAACCCGACGTCATTGTGTTTGTTAGTTTTTTTTTTTTTTTTTTTTTTTTTGTTTTTTATTAGTCTTCTGACTGGTTTGATGCGGCAAGCCACTACTTTCTCTACTGTGCCAACAGCTTCATCTCAGAGCAGCATTTACAGCCTACGTCCTCAATTATTTGCTGACTATATTCCTTCCTCTGTCTTCCTCTAGAGCTTATGCCCTCTAAATCTCAATCCATGATGCCTTAACAGATGTCGTATCATCCTATCCCTTCTCCTTGTCAGTGTTTTCTACACATTCCTTTCCTCTCTCATTCTGCGCAGAACCTGCTCATTCCTTACCCTATCAGTCCACCTACTTTTCGACTTTCGTCTGTAGCATCATCTCAAACGCTTCGATTCTCCTCTATGCCGGTTTTCCAACAGTTCATGTTTGACTACAATACAATGCTGTGCTCCAAAAGTATATTTTCAGAAATTTGTTCCTCTGATACAAGTAGACTTTTCTTGGCCAGGAATGCCATTTTTGCTCCATCCGACATTGGCTATTTTACTGCCTAGGTAGAAGAATTCCTTAACTTCATCTAGTTCGTGACCATGAATCCTGATGATACACTTATCGCCGTTCTCATTTCGTCTACTTCTCCTTACATTTTTTAATCTTACTTCGATTTAATTTCAGTCCATATTCTGTGCTCATTAGACTGTCCATTCCATCCAGCAGATCATGTAATTCTTCTTCACTTTCACTCGGGATAGCAATATCATCAGCGAATTCTATCACGGTTACCGTTTCACCTTGAATTTTTATAACACTCCTGAACTTTTCTTTTATTTCCATCATTGCTTCTTCGATGTACATATTGAAAAGTTGGGGCGAAAGACTACATCCCTGTCTTTCACCCCTTTTAATCCGAGCATTTCGTTCGATGTCGTCCACTCTTGTCGTTCTCTCTTGGCTCTTGTACTTATTATGTATTACCCGTCTCTCCCTATAGCTTACCCCTATTTCTCTCAGAATTCGAACATCTTGCACCATTTTACACCGTCGAACACTTCTTCTAGTCGACAAATCCTATGAACGTGTCTTGATATTTCTTTAGTCTTGCTTCCATTATCAACCGCAGCGTCAGAATGGCCCCTCTGGTATCTCTACCAGTCCTAAAACCGAACTGATAATCGTCTAATACATTCTCAAATTTCTTTTCCATTCTTCTGTATATTATTCTTGTCAACAACTTGAATGTATGAGCTGTTAAGTTAATTGTGCGATAATACTCGCACTTGTCAGTACTTGTTGTTTTCGGAACTGTGTGAATGATATTTCTCCGAAAGTTGGACGGTATGTTGCCAGACTTATATATTCTACAGTCCAACGTGAACAGTCGTTTTGTTGACCCTTCCCCTAATCATTTTAGAAATTCTAATGGAATTCTATTGATCCTTTCTGCATTATTTGATCCTAAGTCCTCCAAAGAAATGTTAAATCTGATTCTAATACTGGATCCACTATCTCTTCTAAATCGACTCCTGTTTCTTCCTCTACCAGAGAAATCTTCCCCTCACAGTGGCCTTCACTGTACTCCTTCCACCTGTCCCCTCTCCTCCCCTGCATTTAACAACGGAATTCCGGTTGCACTCTTACTGTTACCACCCTTGCGATTAATTTCACCGAGGGTTGTTTTGACTTTCCTATATGTTGCTTCAGTCCTTCCGAGAATCATTTCTTTTTCGATTTCGTCATGCGGCTATTTCGTTTTAGCTTCCCTGCACTACGTATTTATTTCATTCCTCAGCAACTTGTATTACTGTATTCCTGAATGTCCCAGAACACTTTTGTACTACCTTCTTTCATTCATCAGCTGAAATATTTCTTCTGTTACCCATGGTTTCTTTGCAGTTAACTTGTTTGTACGTATGCTTTTCTTTCCAGCTTCTGTGATTGCCCTTTTTAGAGATGTCCATTCCTGGTCAACTCTACTGCCTAGCGGACTATTCTTTATTGCTGTATCTACAGCCTTAGAGAACTTTAAATGTATCTCTTCATTCCTTAGTACTTCCGTATCCCACTTTTTTGCGTATTGACTCTACCTCATAAAAGTCTCTAACTTCAGAATGCTCTTCATCACTACTAAATTGTGATCTGAGTCTATACCTGGTCCTAGGTACGCCTCACAATTCAGATTCTGATTTCGGAATCTCTGTCTGACCATGATGTAATGTAACTGAAATCTTTCCGTATCAACTGGCCTTTTGCAAGTTAGTCACTATACCTACATATTTCATATTTGTGCTTTATTGTTCGATGGTAACTTAGCAGTAAGGAAGCACATTAAGTTACTTGTAACTTATATGAACAGTCCGCAGTATACACCGAACAATCGCACCTCTTACAATAGTTACAGTGGTCACATCAATTGCACAGCGATCGGCACTCCATACGTTCCAGATTAAAGTTATTCACATCAGTCCACGACAAGGAAATGCGTTACCATATTCTTGTTTAAATTTACAGACCTTGGCAAGCATTAAACAATCTATGCAGTCGAAAATCGACACATTACACTCACAGCGTTCACGTAGCTTAGTGGTTTGTGAATTATAGTTTTTCAACTTAATGTGTAGAATAGCAGTTCAGAGAGACAACCAACACGACACGAAATTAATTCCCTGTGTGCGTACGCACCCAAAACCACGATACTGTTCAAGCAGTTGTATTACATTAGCCACGGTCGTGGTAAACAATCTGACACTCACGGAGCAAGACTTTGTTGTTCGCGCTCCCGACTCTGCACTGACGCTTTCTCTGTCGACCTATCGATGTGTTTCTACACCGCTCAACTCACCGCTTCACATTACATTTTCAAAAATTCCTAGTACATCATTAAAGAGTTTCATACAAAATTGCAAATTCATCGAAAAGGTATACAAAAATTGTAGGAAAATAGGAAAAAATCTACATCGTTCTGTAGTGTTATCTTCACATGTGTCAACCCCCCCCCCCCCCCCCCCCCCCCCGTTTATCATGTGATGTTCGCTAGAACCTCTTGCAACAAAACATCTCAAATACAAATGAAGTATGTTGTTTGCGTACTGCTTGTATTTATGTAAGCTGACATAACTTGAAATACTACTGCTGTCTTTTGAGCATAAACAAAATTGCATACAAATTGTCATTATAACAGACTAACATAAGAATAATCATTTCATTTCTCCTTAATTGCTAAATTATCCTTTAAACAATAGAAATAACATGACATAGTCAGTGAAAAAACAAATTTCATCTCTCCTCTATTGCCATGCAACAAAAGATAGTACAATGGATATGTTACATAGTACCACAATAATCACTTTTGGGTCCTACTATTCTTAGTCCTTACATTACAAGTATTGTGGCATTTATGCTTGTTATTTTCTTTAATGCTATAAGTAATCACACAGTCTATCCATTATTACTAACCTAGACAATCAGTTGAAAATTACAGACCTTCATAGATTCCAATTCTAATATATAAATCTCTTTTATTGTTACCTTTCCTAGAGTTTTCTTTTTTTCATTTTCATGTTGTAGCGAAATTTAGGGTGGAAAAACAGAACTACTAGTACATTAACACTCATCATGCTATGAAATTATCCACGCCTTTTCTTGCAAACTCAAATAAATAAAAAATTCACTTTTGTATTTGAAAAGCAAAATTATATACTCTCCACACGAAAATTCAGTTTCTCTGGATGCTGTTCGTGGGGAATACGTCTTCTTATAGTCAGATTGGCAATTCTCCAGTTATTATCCACTGAAATTTAATATTGCTGTATACCTTTTCCATGTTTCATTTTAACTAATCCTAATTTAATTTTCTATGATGTACACCATTAAAGTAATAATCGATTTCCATGTTATATGTTGATCCCCCAAAACATAATTCCACTTTGCTTATGCTTTTTAATGAATTCCAATTGTGACTATATTATGGCAAAGCTACCTAAGAACTTCCACTTATAATATTCTCTACTTCTTCTCCTACGTTATCCCTGTGTTTATTTCTGTTTACCTCGTAGTTCTCACATTATTTCTCACTTTACTCTATGCATTTCATCATTATCCTTCTCGCCTACTCCTTCACTTGACTAATCATTTAATACTTTCCCTTACTGCTGTGTGCCAAAATTCATGATTTCATCCACCAGTCACTTCTTACTCTGTAATTCTACCACACAGCAAAACAGTCAAAAATTTCAATTTAATTCCTCCACATACCTACCATGCATCATTAATTCCTTCTATTTTCAATCATTACTCCTACACAGGGACAACATTCTCGAAGGTCTCCTTTATTTCTGTTCAGATTACACCATCCCAAAAGAAATTCAGTTAATTAGCTACTCTACTAATACATCATTCTTGCTTTTTGCTAGTACCCTCTGATCTCCTACACAAACCTTTCCAGGCGTAATTATCTTATTCTTATTGATTTCCAGAGCTTATATTAATAACTGACTTATCATTTCATATAGTCATACTAGGTTATACCTACTCAATCCAGACTCTAGGTAGTTCGTTAGCTACAGAGTTGCTTTTGACATATACATAGCACAGTGGAAGAATAGTAATCAGTGCAGGAAACTAAAGAAAAACACTGCAACAATTTGGGTTCCTATGCACGTTTCTGTAAATATTCATTGAAATATAGTGAACACTGTGGTGTCACCGCCAGACACCACACTTGCTAGGTGGTAGTTTAAATCGGCCGCGGTCCATGTAGTACATGTCGGACCCGCGTGTCGCCACTGTGATCGCAGACCTAGCGCCACCACCAAGGCAGGTCTCGTGATACGAGAGTGGACTCGACCCCCAGTTGTACGAGAGCACTAGCTACCGCCGAGTTGTACGAGAACCAAGCTACCGCCGAGTTGTACGCGAACCTAGCTATCGCCCAGTTGTACGAAGCCTTTCTCTCTCATTAGCCGAGAGACATAATAGCCATCAGAAGTTAAGGGCTACGAACTAGCAAGGAGCCATTTGTATCAGTGCCTATAGCTTCGAGTATTCAAGAGAGATGTATTCCAAGGAATCAATAAAAGTTAAGTAAAAAGCATCTACATACTTTTCTTCTTATTCATTCATAAGTTCTCATGTTCCAGACTTCACGCCCGTCTGCGTTATGCCGAGCGTGCACTATCGGCCACAGCGTTAGTTTAGCATTCCTTTTCAGCAATCCACATCACGGTGTCGGTCCAGCTACCGACACTACAAACACCCTGTGATTTTTTTTGTCACTGCTGATCACTTCTCTACTGTTCCTCCAGGATGCCACAATTTATGGTGTTTATCAAAGTTTTCTTTCCCCTGCAGGCAACATAGTGCTGTCTACCAACACCTCTCACACTATTCCAGAAATTCTTCAGTCTATAATACTCATCTACCAACTTAAATCTCTTCTGATAAGGCAATTTCCTTACAAACTCTTCAACTAAACCACTCTTTTCTATGTGTTGTCCTAATGCTTTAATTTGCTACTCTCTTCTTCTCTACATGCTTTCACACTTTCCCTCAAACCACCTATCAAAATCTGGGTATGTTTGACAAACTTCCATTATTTTATCGTGTCTATCTCCAAACCAGCACAAATCCAAGAATTCTGAATAAGTTCTTTAATATACTTCTATCCCTCTGGAGCAACTACACCCCATTTTAATCCCTTTTTAAACTAACACCACCGCTTCTCAGTATAATATTTTCTAAACATTCTGTTGTAACCTGGCTTCTGACAGTGTTTTCAACAGAAAATCATTTACTTCGCGACTGCAGTTACAGACTATGTTGTCACTTTGTACTTGCATTATTGAAGAAGTCCTCAACATTCTCTTGTAATTTATCTACCTCATTCCTCATTGTCGAAAGTGTTCTCTTTAATTTCTTCCATATCTACCTCATTCTCAGCACTAAATTTCTGTGAGGCTGATTACAATCAGTCTCTGCTTTGTCTTGCTCTTGTTCGTCCTCAACAGCCTGGGCTTCAATATTTTTATCCAAGCATTCTACTTCTTCAATTCTAATTCTTTAGGAATCATCTTGTTTTGTAAATATTATACTTTAAACTGCAGCGTTTGATCTATTGTTTTGCATTGCTTATATAGCGTTTCCTTTTGTGATTCATCTACATTCGTGCTATTTTCCCCACTCTACTTTTTCTTCATTTCTTCTTGCCATGCTTCCATTTGTTTCTGCAATTTCTTACGCCCTTCTTTCATTTCCCATTCCATTCACTCCTGCCCCTCTTCCTCATTGTATAGGGCTTTCTATTCCTCCATTCAAGTATACTTCTCTTCTCACTCGTTTCTGTATATTTTCTGTAACTGATTCTGCTTTTTTATCTCCCAACTCTTCGCTTCCTCATATCTGGAAGGTAGTCCCGTTCATACACTTTAGTCGTCATATTGTTGACCTAATGAAAACAAAACAAAACAAGAACAAATTACACCACTCACAAAATTTCTAACTTTGACCCGAAAATTGACAGATCCCTTCAGGACAGCATTAAACAACGATGTCCTTTCACAATACGGTTCATACTTGTGAAGATAACGGATCAGTGGTGTCACAAAATTTAGCTACGTGATTCGAAACAGTACTTCCCCGAATACTGATTGCGCCAGAACTGGTCGTGTTTACCTACTAAGTCATAGGAAACCCTGATCCATCTCTTCTAATTTCTCAGGAACTGCAGTTTTAAGGTACCTGAAACGAGAAATACTCAACTTTTCCCACAGCTTAGCTGAACATTACACTCAGGCACACAAGTAATTTCCCAATAACTAAAGCTTTATGAATGTTCACGCATTTGGTAAAATCAAAAAGATTACAGTTGATAAGACATTCACCTAAAGAAAGTTAGAAACTCATTTCGTGCTACTACCTGCTATTGTAATGCGTACTTCATCTGCCCAGCATTGTAATTCACGGGAAGGAGATTAAATGCAAAACAATAAAACATCCAGATGTAGATAAACACTAACTACATAAAGAAGGAGCATTATCAATTGAAAAGTGAATGAAAGAAAATAAAGCTATTTATCTTTTACCTGATTGGTATTATAGCAATTTTATCTAACAGTAAGGACAGTTTAATAGACGTAAACATGGTCCATGGTAGGTTGTAACGTAATTTTTATTTAATCGTGCGATTAGCTAATTTCTACTACTTGTCATTGTCAAGCACTTGTAAAACCAACATTGTCTGCACGCTTCGCACGTATGAATGGTTGGATGTGTGTGTGATTTCCTAAGGAAGCAAACAGCTGAGGTTATCGGTCCCTAGATTTACACACTACTTAAACTAACTAAAACTAACTTATGCTAAGAACAACACACACACACACACACACACACACACACACACAAATGCCGGAGGGAAGACTCGAATCGCCGTCAGGAGGGGCCGTACAATCCGTGACACAGCGTCTCAAACTGCGCGGCTTCGCATATATAACTAACACTTCATGCAATACATGCAGACAATTCAGTGCTTTTCCATGTTGGTTTTACAAGTGCTTCACAGTGACACTGGTCGAGATTAGCTAATCACACGACTGAATAAAAATGACGTTACAGCCTACTACGGACAATGTTTACGTTTATTAAACATCTGGAGGCTGTGGATCCCCACAAATACAGAATAATAAGGACAGCGTAAAAATTAACGGGTTTGCAAAAATGTTGTGATTATGGAAAGAAATAATGAATGAAACCAAATTTTCACTATTACTCTGAATGTTACTGGACAGCAATTAGCATGGCAGTTCAACAAGGTAATTTGTGGCCCATGGTACGCACAAAACAGTCTGTGCTGCCTAAAATCAAAACCGCACAGTAATCACATAGCTTAGCGGTCTGCATACCATAGTTTTCAAGCTTAATTTGTCGAATAGCAGTACCGATTAACATGCAATGCGACACGTAAGCAGTTCTTTTTCACGGTACACACCCAAACTCGCAAGACGTATCACTGTTCAAGCAGTTGCTTGACATCAGTCATGGACACCTTAAACACATTGACACTCAAGCGGCATAAAAATTCCTTTCTTGCTCTCGCTCCCGACTCTCAGTTGACGCTTTCTCTGTCGTCTTATCGATATTTTTATACCCAGTTCAACCTAATCGCTTCAAATTACACTTTCAAAAATTCCTAGTACGTTACTGTACAGTTTCATACAAAATTACAATTTTATATTGTTCCGTTCGTGGTAAAGGAATTGGAACAACATGTTAATAAACGTGAAAACTTGCAGCACCAAAACAAATGTAAATATCAATCACATTCATAGCAAATGAATTAAGTAAACAGAAGCATAACTATATAAAGAAATAACTTTTTCAATGTATCACTTAAATATGAGAGGAAACAGATAAAAGAAAATACAGGAAAAACATAACGTATATCGTTCTGCAATGTTAACTTCATAGCCTGCAACACCTGTGGCCTGCTGGAGGCAACAGATTTCACTGTGCAACAATGAAAATGTAAATCGAATGAAAATACCTAATTCCTATTAATACTAATGTGCTGATCGCGAATATCACAAAGACAATTCAAACTTCACTCTAGTCTTCATTTTACACTGTTTTTTTATGGTTAGATAATCATATAAGGATTTTTATGTTTAGTTTAAAATAAAAAATTATAATGGTTTGTCAACGTCATAATAACTAGTAACAATGTATTATATTACTATGCCTGGTCTTACTTGTGTGCAATAATTTGGATATAAGCATTTTGATACAAAGTTTAGTGATCTTTTTGTCTCCCTCCTCGTCAACTTTAGTGACTTTGGTGATTAAAATTCTTCTGGGTATTATGCCGCGTCATTGCTAAAAACTAACAACACTAATAAACTAAAACGGACGTTTCGGTCGAATTGCAACGGCATTCCTCATGCCCTGAGAAAGGCCGTTGCAATTCGGCCGAAACGTCGGTTTTAGTTTATTATTGTTGTTAGTTTTTAGCAATGACGCGGCATAATACCCAGAAGAATTTTGATCACTGTGACACCGGCCGCGGAAGCCTACATTCTTATATTCAGTGACTTTATTAATGCATGTAATAATTTTTGCACGTTTGTTTCCAGATTAACTACCAGTTGCTCAAGTTTACTGCTATTGAAATGAACAAAAATGCCACGACTTGGTGTTAACAGTGCTGACACATTTTACTACGTATGTGGAGAAGTGACATTGCTTCACAATAACAGCAAATAACTCCATTGATTAAAAAAGCTTACAGTTGTTATTTAGGGTGCAAACTAGGTGATCAGGATAAACCCTGGGCTCCACATGTGATCTGCAACACTTGTGCCAGCAACCACAGGTATTGGATGCATGGGAAAGGACGTTCGATGCCCTTTCCAGTGCCCATGATCTGGCGTGAGCCAACTAACCATGCCAGTGACTGCTACTTTTGTATGGTTCCTCCTATTAGGAAGGGAATGTCTAAGAAGAAGACTCAGTGATCTATCCTAAGATTCCATCTGCCATACCTCCAGTTCTACATGGGGAAGAATTGCCAATACCAGAACCACCGACAGAATCCGAAATTACTTCTAATGGGGACTCTGAATGTCCTGAACCACGTAGTTCACAAGATCCAGAGTTTCTCCCAAATATATCATCAACTTATGATCCACAAAAATTGTCTCAAAATGAGTTAAATGATCTCATTAGAGACTTGAGCTCTCTAAAGCTAAGACTGATGGCACCAAGATTGCAGCAGCGCAACTTTCTGGAAAGCAATATAAATGTTTCATTCTACCACAGAAGAGAGCAACAATGAATTCTTTTTTTAACATGCAAGGCAGTCTTGTGGCATGTGTAGACATAAATGGTCTAATGAAGGCTCTCAGAATTAATTACAACCCTGATGAGTGGAGACTCTTCATTGGTTCGTCGAAGTTGAGATTAAAAGCAGTGTTTTTAAATATTGGTAATGAGCTTCCTTCTATTCCAGTTGGGCATAGTATGCATATGAAACAGTCATAGAAAAACATAAAATTTTTACTAGAAGCCATCAAGTATAATAACTCTCAATGGCAGATTAGTGGTGACTTGAAATTGGTTGCATTGCTATTAGGTATGCACCTAAGGTATACTAAACATTGCTTCATTCTCTGTCAATGGGATAGCTGAGCTGCTGCATGTCATTACAGTAAACATGAATGGCCCACCAGAAAATCTCTTCAACCAGGTATATAGAACATTAAGAGCGAACCTCTAGTAGCTCCTAAAAAGATTCTGCTCCCGCCCTTGCACATCACGTTGGGTCTCATATAAAACTGCGTAAAGGGAATGAACAAAGATGGTGAAGCGTTTAAGCACTTCAGACAAAAATTACCTTACTTGTGTGATGCCAAAGTAAAGGAGAGCATCTTTTGTAGGCCCACAGGTTCGAGAGCTTTTTGGAGAACATACTTCTGATGGAATCATACAAGGTGATAAGACGCATGCATGGTAATGTTTTGAGACAGTCTGTTTACAGCTCTTAGGGAACAAACGAGCAATAAATCACAAGGAGTTTTGTAGATAACATGTTGTCATCTTATGAAAACTTGGTTGCAACATGTCATTGAAAACGAATTTCTTACATAGTCATCTTGACTTCTTCGTCAAAGATTGTTGTGCAGTATGTGAGGAACATGGGGTGCGATTTCATCCAGATATTGCGACATTTCAGAAGAGGTATGCCGGAAAGTGGAGCCCTACTATTTTAGCAGATTACTGCTGGGCAGTCATAAGGGATGTTCCTGGTTATTTTTATAAATGTCAAGCGAAGCGAAAACGGTCATCTTCTGAATTTGTTTCTGAAAAAATATGTAATTGTATATACTGTACATATGGACACATAAAATTTGTAATCCCTTATATATATATTTGTGACCAGTTACTTTATATATTTTCTTTCGTGCTTTACATAGTTCTGGTACAAAGTAGACTTACAAATCATTTTCATTCATGTAATTTTATCTTCATTTTTTCTTAATATTTTGCTTTTGTACTTCAATAATGGCACTGAAACTTATCAATAAATGATACATAACATAATTCAAGTAATTATTCACTTAAAATTTTTATGCTAAATCTTGGAATATGAATGCGTATTTAGTTAGTGAGTTATTTATACATAAATGTAGATTACGTTTTTTAAAAAGCTAGAGCTAAATATTTATAATTACGATGGTGTTGTATCATTTTATAATTAAATAAACATAACTAACTCGAAATTATGCAATTTACACATTTTCATTTCAGATATTGTTCAGTGTTATCAGGCATGAAGTGATGAGCTGAGTCTCGGATACAAGTCCAAGTCTTTTGTCCAGGTATCTCCGTTAGCGTCCAGCGACCAAGTCGAGGTGTGTCCATCCGCACCTCTCGTCCAATTCTAATTTTTTTTTTCAATTACATTGCCTGTCTGCTCCAGAGTTACCCACGGAAGGTCAACGGAAACCTTCCTCCACCAATGAGAAAGCTCGGCCAGGAGTTAACCAAAGATGTTTTAAGAAATGAAGCTTGGACATCCCATCAAGAAGATATTTCTTAAGCTTCCCAATGAGGTTCTTTCTTGAGATGGGTGAAAAAAAATCTTAGTTTTGTGTGTGGTCTTGTATCTGGGCGATGCTTGTCCTCCATCACGAAAAGTAGAGAAACTTTAACTGCTACAGAGCTTTTCCACTTGAAAACTGAACTGTCTTTCACCCTGGATGGCATTCTCCAGCTTTCTCTGAAGGCTTCTTTGCAAAGAACACACCCAAAGAAAGTTATTTTTAAGATAGATGGCAGATTGTAAAATACGAGCTACGTGCATGTAAGTGCTCAGGAAGCTGCCCTGTGATAGACAGGTTCACCCCTTCTCCTTGTCAGTGTTTTCCACATATTCCTTTCCACTCCGATTCTGCACAGAACCTCCTTACCTTATCAGTCTACCTTTCTTCAGCAGTCTTCTGTAGCACCGTTTGTCAATTGCCTCTGTTCTCCTCCGCTCCGATTTTCGCACAGTCCATGTTTCATTTCCATACAATGCTGTGTTCCCAACGTGCATTCTCAGAAATTTCTTCCCCAAATTAAGACCGATGTCTGATTCTATTAGACATCTCTTGGCCCAGAAATACTCTTTTTGCCAGTGCTGGTGTGCTTCTTATGTCCTACTTCCTCCGTCCCTCAATTATTACTTTGCTGCTTAGGAAGAAGAACTCGTTAACTTCATCTACTTCGTGATCACCAGCTGTGATGGTAAGGTTCTTACTACTCTCATTTCTGCTGCACTTCATTACTTTCGTCTTTGTTCGATTTACTCTCAGTCCATATTCTGTCCTCATTAACCTTTTCATCCTATTAAACACTTTCTGAAATTCTTATTCGCTATCACTGAAAACAGCAGTGTCATTAGCAAATTTCACCATTGATATCCTTTCACCTAGAATTTTAATTCCATTCTTGGACCTTTCTTTCATTTCCCTTATTGCTTCTTTTGTGTTTAAATTGAACGTTAGCGGTTAAAGATTGCATCGCTGTCTTACACCCTTTCTAACCCTAATACTTCGTTCTTGGTCTTCCAGTCCCTCTTCTTTCTTGAACATATTGTTTTTTAGCCGTCTTTCACTATAGCTTACCCCTACTTTCCTCGAAAATCTGAACATCTTTTACCGCTTGCCATTGTCGAACACTTTCTCCAGGTAGACAAATCCTATCAACAGGTCTTGATATTTCTTCACCCTTGCTCCCATTATCGACTGCAACGTCAGAAGTGCCTCTCTGGGGCCAAACCGATCGTTATCCACTAGAGACTCAATTTTCTTTTCCGGTCTTCTCTATATTATTCTTGTTAGCAACTTCGATGCATGACCTGTCAAGCTAACTGTGCTATAATTCTCGCACTTATCGGCCCTTCTAAACTTCGGAATTGTGTGGATGAGGTTTTTCTGAACGTTTGATGGTATATCGCCAACGTCAATATTCTTTTCTTTTTTTTTACCACTTCCCCCAATTATTTTAGATACTTTGTAGGATTATTAGCTATACTTTCTGCCTTTTTAAATATTAAGACTTCCACTATGTTTTAAATTCCGATTCTATATAGAGTCCTTTCTTTTTCTATCACATGATCAGACAAGTATTCCCCCTCTAAGGGGCCTTCAATCTTTCCACCTATCCGCTCTCTCCCTTGCATTTAATAGTGGAATCCCAGTGCACTTTTAATGTTACAGCCCTTGTTTTTTATTTCATCGAAGGTTGATTTGACTTTTCTATCAGTTGAACCATTTCTTCCTTCAATCGTTTCTTTTTAAATTTCTTCACTTTTTCATGCAGCCATTTCGCCTTCATTTCCCTTCACTTTCATTCCCTTCGCTTTCACTCCCTTCGCTTTCATTCATAAGTGCCTTGTATTTCCGTATTCCTTAATATCCTTGCACATTTCTGTACTTCCTTCTTCCATCGATCAACTGAAGATGGCACAGTTAGAGCGTGTTTCGGTAGTAAAAACGTCAAGGGTAAACTATTTAGTTTTCAAAAAGTAACATGATCACAGAAGAAGAATTAATGACAACTCTAAAAGCAATTCTTACTATTCAGCAGTAGTAAATCATTATTTCATATTCGAAATTAGCAATCTCCAAGTTAAAGAACGCGAAACTGTACAAATAAATCACTCTGTTGTATGTAGATTAGAGGACATAGTAAGAGAGATCTAAAATAATAAATCTCATGTCAAAGATTACTGTGTTGCGTCAGTGTGAGATAAATGGAAACGAAATGGCAGATGAGATGACCAAACAGTGTATGTAGGGGAAGAAAAGCTCCTTAATGTACGGGCACAGTACGTTGTGTAAAAATAAAAAGGCCATTCGGAAATTAAGGTCCGACAGATCGCGAAATGGAAACTACAGTGAAATCCGATGAAACTTCACACAGATGAGTTGGGCAGTATCTCTAGTAAACCCGTGGATCGCGTCACTTCACTCCTTTCAGTACTGAGCGCACAGTGAGCACGTGAAGATGTCTAGAAGAAAGTGTCTCAAGACAAGTGTGAGGGCCTGGTGAAAGATTTCGCCTGAAGCTATTCAGCCCACATGTGGTGACTGTCATGCGTTTCCTTCTTCAAGAGAATTCTCGCCCTCACTCTGCAGGGCAATGAAGATACTCCTCCAAGGTTTTCGATGGGAAGTGTTTTATTACCCATAATACGGGCCGTAATTGGCTTCCACTGCGTTTCGTTTCTGTTCACATGAACCGCTGGCTATGAAGACGAGCTGTAGACCAGCACTGAGATTTGTCGGAAAGCACAGGCGGCTGCCATCTATGACGAGGTCATTGGTAAGTTGGTACAACGCCATGACAAATGTCTGAGTCCGAGCGGCGACTATTTAGAGAAGCAAATGGACGTTTTAGCTAGCTGTTTCACGTAAAATATTTTTGAACTTCAGAGTCGTTTTCATTTCGCGGCCGATCGGACCTTACTTTGCGAATACCTCTTGTACAGACAGCCACTGACAAACGAATAGAAGAAACAATGGTCAGAATCCTCAAAAACATTATGCCAGTACGTCATCTTTATTGCATGCAATCATGCGCGCTTAAGACAGCTTTTATATAGCATTTATAGAGCCGAATTACTGCTTTTTCATTGTGGAGTCGCAGAGGATACGAACCACTTGTTTGTTGGATGCTACAAGCAAAGACAAAAGTTTTCAGCATTGATTCAGCACTGGGGGACTCTACAATGTGCTTTTTCACCATTTGTACCGACAGGGGGGGACTCTAAAATGTGCTTTTTCACCATTTGTACCGACACGTCTCTCTACATGAATCTACACGATATTTAAGCAACTCTTCCGTCTGTGTACAGGAGAGGTATATAAAATTAATCAGATCTTTCTCAATCTAGCACTTATGGGACATCATCGGACGACACCTCCAGCGGCATCCACAAGCAGCATTAACCGCTCCTGTATTGACCGACCAAGTGCAACAGGCATGAACACCATCCGACAAACTGACGTCCGGCACCTGCGCATTACAATGTACGCCCGTTGTTATGCCTGCATTTAACATTCTGGGGTTACACCGGTTGTTAATGTAGCAGCATTTCACGTCTGCGATGGCTTATCTCACGCTTACTCTAACGTTATTTTGCAATGTTAATCTCTTAAACATATCACCCCCACAAACAAGTTCCCGAAGTTTCATTGTTGTTGTTGTTGTTGTGGTCTTCAGTCCTAAGACTGGTTTGATGCAGCTCTCCATGCTGCATCATCTCCCAGTACTTACTGCAACCTACGTCTGCTTAGTGTATTCATCTCTTGGTCTCCGTCTATGATTTTTACCCTCCGCACTGCCTTCCAATGCTAAATTTGTGATCCCTTGATGCCTCAGAACATATCCTACCAACCGGTCCCTTCTTCTTGTCAAGTTGTGCCACAAACTCCTCTTCTCCCCAATTCCGCTCAATACCTCCTCATTAGTTATGTGATCTACCCATCTAATCTTCAGCATTCTTCTGTGGCACCACATTTCGAAAGCTTCCATTCTCTTCTTGTCCAAACTATTTATCGTCCACTTCCATACATGCCTACACTCCATACAAATACTTTCAGGAACGACTTCCTGACACCTAAATCTATACTCGATGTTAACAAATTTCTCTTCTTCAGAAACGCTTTTCTTGCCATTGCCAGCCTATATTTTATATCCTTTCTACTTCGACCATCAGCAGTTATTTTGCTCCCCAAATAGGAAACCTCCTTTGCTATTTTAAGTGTCTCATTTTCTGATCTAATTCCCTCAGCATCACCCGACTTAATTCGGCTACATTCCATTATCCTCGTTTCACTTTTGTTGATGGTCATCTTATATCCTCCTTTCAAGACACTGTCCATTCCATTCAACTGCTCTTCCAAGTCCATTGCTGTCTCTGACAGAACTACAATGTCATCGACGAACCTCAAAGTTTTTATTTCTTCTCCATGGATTTTAATACCTACTCCGAATTTTTCTTTTGTTTCCTCTACTGCTTGCTCAATATACAGATTGAATAACATTGAGGATAGGCTACAACCCAGTCTCACTCCCTTCCCAACCACTGCTTCCCTTTCATGTCCCTCGACTCTTATAACTGCCATCCGGTTTCTATACAAATTGTAAATAGCCTTTCGCTCCCTGTATTTTACACCTGCCACCTTCAGAATTAGAAAGAGATTATTCCAGTCAACATTGTCAAAAGCTTTCTCCAAGTTTACAAATGCTAGAAACGTAGGTTTGCCTTTTCTTAATCTAGCTTCTAAGATAAGTCGTAGGGTCAGTATTGCCTCACGTGTTCCCATATTTCTACGGAATCCAAACTGGTCTTCCCCGAGGTCGGCTTCTACCAGTTTTTCCATTCGTCTGTACAGAATTCGCGTTAGTATTTAGCAGCCGTGACTTATTAAACTGATTGTTCGGTAATTTTCACATCTGTCTACACCTGCTTTCTTTAGGATTTGAATTATTATATTCTTCTTGAAGTCTGAGGGTATTTCGCCTGTCTCGTACAACTTGCTCACCAGATGGTAGAGTTTTGTCATGACTGGCTTTCCCAAGGCCGTCAGTAGTTCTAATGGAATGTTGTCTACTCCCGGGGCCTTGTTTCAACTCAGGTCTTTCAGTGCTGTGTCAAACTCTTCCAGCAGTATTGTATCTCCCATTTCGTCTTCATCTACATTCTCTTCCATTTCCAGAATATTGTCTTCAAGTACGTCGCCCTTGTATAGACCCTTTATATAGTCCTTCCACCTTTCTGCTTTCCCTTCTTTGCTTAAAACTGGATTTCCATCTGAGCGCTTGATATTCATACAAGTGTTTCTCTTTTCTCCAAAGGTCTCTTTATTTCTCCTCTAGGCAGTATCTATCTTACCCCTAGTGAGATAAGCCTCTACATCCGTACATTTGTCACCTAGCCATCCCAGCTTAGCAATTTTGCACTTCCTGTCGATCTCATTTTTGAGACGTTTGTATTCCTTTCTGCCTGCTTCATTTACTGCATTTTTATATTTTGTCCTGTCATGAATTAAATTCAGTATTTCTTCTGTTACCAAAGGATTTCTACTAGCCCTCGTCTTTTTACCTACTTGATCCTCTGCTGCCTTCACTACTTCATCCCTCAGAGATAACCCATTCTTCTTCTACAGTATTTCTTTCCCCCATTTGTGACAATTGTTCCCTTATGCTCTCCCTGAAACTCTGTACAACCTCTGGTTTAATCAGTATGTCCAGATCCCATCTCCTTAAATTCCCACCTTTTTGCAGTTTCTTCAGTTTTAATCTACAGCTCATAACCAATAGATTGTGGTTAGAGTCCACATCTGCCCCTGGAAATATCTTACAATTTAAAACCTGGTTCCTAAATCTCTGTCTTACCATTATATAATCTATCTGAAACCTTCTAGTATTTCCAGGATTCTTCCATGTGTACAACCTTGTTTTATGATTCTTGAACGAAGTGTCAGCTATGATTATGTTATGCTCTGTGCAAAATTCTACCTGACAGCTTCCTCTTTCATTTCTTTGCCCCAATCGAATTCACCTACTATGTTTCCTTCTCTCTCTTTTCCTACTGAAGAATTCCAGTCACCCTTGACTATTAAATTTTCGTCTCTCTTCACTACCTGAATAATTTCTTCTATCTCATCATACATTTAATCAATTTCTTCGTCATCTGCAGAGCTATTTGGCATATAAACTTGTACTATTGTAGCAGGTGTGGGCTTCGTGTCTATCTTGGCCACAATAATGTGTTCACTATGCTGTTTGTAGTAGGTTACCCGTACTCCTATTTTTTTATTCATTATTAAACCTACTCCTGCATTACCCCTATTTCATTTTTTATTTATAACCCTGTATTCATCTGACCAAAAGTCTTGTTCCTCCTGCCACCGAACTTCACTAATTCCCACTATATCTAACTTTAACCTATCCATTTCCCTTTTTAAGTTTTCTAACCTACCTGCCCGATTAAGGGATCTGACATTCCACACTCCGATCTGCAGAACGCCAGTTTTCTTTCTCCTGATAACGACGTGCTCTTGAGCAGTCCCCACCCGGAGATCCGAATGGGGGACTATTTTACCTCCGGAATATTTTACCCAAGAGGACGCCATCATCATTTAACCATACAGTAAAGCTGCATGCGCTCGGGAAACATAACAGCTGTAGTTTCCCCTTGCTTTCAGCCGTTCGCAGTAACAGCACAGCAAGGCCGTTTTGGTTAGAGTTACAAGGCCAGATCAGTCAATCATCCATACTGTTGCTCCTGCAACTACTGAAAAAGCTACTGCATACCCCTCCATTGTGGTTGCACCTACGGTACGGCCATCTGTATCACTGAGGCACGCAAGCCCCCCACCAATGGCAAGGTCGATGATTCATGGGGGGGGGGGGGGGGAATTCATTAGTCTATTCCAATTATTGATTGGTACTGCGATTTTTTCCGTCACTGTACTTTGTTAAATTAGGATTTAAGTAAGCAGTTAATATGAATTTATCTTTCAATTTGCATTATTACCCTCCCGGGTAGACGGGTACGTTACAGCACTGTCTTCCGGAAATGGGGAAGAACGCCACTCCCGGATCGAAACCACCCAGCGGATTAACTACGAAGGCCAGGACGAGGAGGGTGCGCTGGTCCCATTTCAGCCACACGCTTCACAAACATTTAGGAAACATTCTCACACGTGAAAGTCAGATGACTAAATGCAGATACGTGCAGTTCACAAATTCCGCCTCGATGAGGAGTCTGGCTACCCTCTATCAGTAACAATGCCAAATACAAAGCACACTGACGGAAAAAAATCGCTGTACCAATCAGTAATTAAAATAGTCTAATGAAATTTCGGGAACACGTTTGTCTGGGTGACACGTTTAAGAGATTAACATTGCAAGATTACGTTAGCGTAAGCATGAGATACACCATTGCAGACGTGAAATGCTGCTACATTAAGAACCAGTGCAACCGAAAGAATGTTGAATGCAGGCATGACAACGTGCATACATTGCAATTAGGTGCCGGATGTCAGCTAGTGGGATGATGTTCATGCCTGTTGCACTTGGTCGGTCAATACAGTGCAGTGTCACAGATTAGTAAAGAGTTGGAAACATGGAATATTGTCAAAGTTTCGTTGCCTATGCCGAGAGCCAGAGGCAGTAGGTTAGCCAAGGGGTAAGAGGATGGCACATGTATCGGAATGCGTCATCACGCAGGGGCACTGGCCTGGTTACATACAACAAGCGAGGAGAATTGGTTAGCACGTGGGTTTTTGTTAGACGGAGACTTTCGTAGAGTGTAACACAGAGGTATAGCGTCAGCTGTACTGCATTTCGTAACTTTGCGTAAGTCTGCCGTAACAACACATAATTCTGTCACAAGAACACGTAAGAAGCGAGTACGACAGATAAATCAGCAGTGTAAGTGGAACAAATGCGTTCATTACAAACGAGCATGACGTCTGGACGTCGCTCGTGCTTCCTTTAAATACGCCAGCTTTGACAGCAGCAGTTAGACTTGCAGTTAGATGTGTACTGGAACGCTGCGTGGCGCTCAGCTGGAGATCGGCATGTTAATCTTTATTAAGGAGATGTTGCAGTAAGTGCTGCCCATCCAGCTGCAGACGTGAGGGGACAGTACCAGCTCTGGTCCTCTTTGCTGCCGTTGCCAATCATCAACCCAGGATTAGCAGACATCACAACACACTCGCTCGCCGCCAATGCTGACCACATTAGTGAGCCGTCGACGAGATCGTGCGGGGCCTAGGCCCTGTGCATCCTCCGTCACAACTGGATGAGCTGACGACGCTGGGGCACTGCAGCCCGTTCCGCCCGTCCACCACGGGCGAGCCACCAGGAGGAGCAGGGAAGAAGATAGGGTGGGATAGAGTACACTCCGCACTACGAGAACGCTTCTCGTGCCGACAGCGCCGGGACTCCAACCCAGAGATTCCTACGTGCAGCGGCCTGCTGTCCGCCGCCGAGCCGGCCGGCCAGCCGGAAGCTGCCAGCCATGCGCGGCCGAAGTAAGGGAGTTCCCCCGCTACGTCACAGCACGTGGCGCTGCACTAGCAAGACTGATGCGACCCAGAGCTGGTGTCATCGCTCTGAGTCAGCGAGGAGTCGGGGAAGGTCGTTGATATCACCAAGCTCAGTCAGCCTGTGTTATGCGGGCCACGTTGTACTCGGCAGGAATAAAGGTGTCCTGAATTAATAATGTTTCCTTGGCGTTTCTGTCGCGTCCACAGTCATTTCCTAGCATCCTGACAACTGGAGAGGTCACCGCTCGGCTTCCGGTCCACCATAGGCGAGCGGGACCACCGAGGCGCCTACAATAGGGGCGGTTAATGCCATTTGTGGATGCCGCTGGAGTAGTCATCCGATGATGTCCCGTAAGTGCTAGATTGAGACAGATCTGGTGATCGAGCACGCCAAGGTAACATATCGACACTCGGTAGAGTGTATTGGGTTAGAACAGCGGTATGTGGACAACCGTTATCCTGGCGGAAACACCTCCTGGAGTGGTGTTCATGAATGGCAGCACTACACTGACGTACCATTTAGCAGGCAATATGCTCGGGATGACCACGAGAGGGCCCCTGCTGTCATACGAAGTTGCACCACAGACCATATATCCAGGTGTATGTCCAGTGTGTCTACCACGCAGACAGGTTGGGTGCCGGCCCTCAACTGTCCGCCTTCTAACTAACACGTGGCTATCAATGACACCGAGGCAAATCCAGCTTTCATCATAAAACACTACAGACCTCGATCCTGCCCTTCAACGAGCTCTCGCTTGACACCACTGAAGTTGCAAATTGAGGTGGTTTATGGTCATTGGAAAGCACGCTACAGGGCATCTGGCTGGGAGCTGTCCTTGAAGTGACCGATTCGTGACAGAACGTTGGGTCACAGTGGTGCCAACTCCTGCTCAAAATGCTGCTGCACGTGCGTTATGATGCGCCAGACCCACACGCCGAACACAATGCTTTCCTGTCTCGATAGTGCCTTTTGGTCGTCCGCAGCCGTTCTTCTTACTACCGGTTGTTCTCGTGAACGCCGCTGCCAGCAATCATGTACAGTGACTACATTCCTGCCAAGTGTTTCTGCAATATCGTAGAAGGAACATTCAGCTTCTTGTAGCCCTATTACAAGGCCTCGATCACTACGAAATATGTCGTCTTTGTTGCTTTAAAGGCATTCTTAACTAACATCAACTCACCACGTCCATTCTCAAAGATAATTAAGTTCGCGATTGTTGCAGCGTGTATTTAAAGCAAATCTTATTTGCATACTCACAGTGGTGGTATTATCACCACTCTTATACGACTGGTGAGGAAACTGAATAGAAATAATCTTTCAAATGTAGAAACACGCCTAGAAACTTTAGCTTACGTTGCTCAACTCCTTCTTGGTGCTGCGATTTTTTTCCTCAAGTGTAACATGATAACACCGTGACGACACAGCATAAGACGAGAAAAATAAAGAAAAAGCAGGAGAAAAAGATTTACCTTACTGAACAGAGTAAATTCAACTGACTTGTGTACGACTTGCACAGCATATATTATTATTATTATTATTATTATTATTATTATTATTATTATTATTATTATTATTATTTAAATTTATTAATGTCTAGCACTATAGTGTGTAACTTACATGACGAACTTTTATGTCTCTCTTCGCTCTGTTATGCGAGAAAATTAGTACGGAAACTGACAGAAAAATGTTCGAACAGTCAGCTTTACTCAATCACGCTGAAGAGACGCCAGCTGCCAGTCGGGAAGCATTGACAACAACGTCCAGAAGTAATTTGAAAAAGCAGTAAAGGACACTGTAACAGATCCGTTTAGTGAGACGTGGGAAGAGCAGAATCAATTCCGTCATTACGAATGACGTTGTAGAGCAGAGCCTCGCCTCGGTGACACAAATCCTCCACTCTCACTAGCTTTTGGCACACAAACCGGTAACCATTCGTATTGACCTTCTTTGTATACGTTCAATATCCCCGTTCAGTGTTAAATGGTCAGTGGCGCCGATTCACTTGAGCAGTATTCTGGGATTGGTCGCAAGTACCGTAAGCAATCTTCTTTGTAGGCTAACTGCAGTTTGCCAGTTCTTTGCCAGTAAGCAGAAGACTGCCACTTGCCTCACCTGCGACTGAAGCTAAGCGATCATTCCATTTCACTTTCCCACAAATTGTTATAACCAGGTATTTGTATGAGTTGAATGATTCTAATTGTGAAACCTTTGGTAATGAAATATGATATTACGCTTTTCCGTTTCGTGAAATGTGTTTGTACCTCATCAAAAGCGCATCAAGATTTGATCCTTTAATTGAGTGACATATGCCTTCTCCGGAGTGGTTGGTAAAGGACCAATTTTGAGTGTGTATACCTGAAACGTCAGACTCCCGAAATAACAAGTACTTCCGCTTCTAGCAACCACTTCAACAGAAGTTTAGTATCTTATCTTATTACTTCTTGAAATAACGTCATTCGTTTTTATGTGCTACAGTCTTTTCTGAAATTTTTCCAGAAAATTAAGCATTTTCCAAATGTAAAAGTATGTTCCGAGCTACAAAATCGACATGTGGCTAGGGACAAGTACTCGATTTAAATTTAAAAGCATAGAACTCTGGTGTGATCTATTCTTGAATACCGCTCGAGTGTTTGAGATCCGTACCAGGTCGGATTGAAGGAAGACATCGAAGCAGTTCAGAGGCAGGTGGCTAGACTCACTACCGCTAGATTCAAACAACACGTAATTTTTCGGAAATGCTTCGGGAACTTAAATGGGGGATTCCTGGAAGGATGGCAACTTTCGGTGCAAGACACACTACTGAGAAAATTTAGAGAACCGTCATTTGAGGCTGACTGCAGAATGATTCTAATGTTGTCAACACACATCGAGCATAAGGACCATGAAGATAAGGTACGGGAAATTAGGGCTCAGACGGATGCGTACAGACAGTCGTTTCTCCCCCGTTCTATCTGCGAGTGAACGGGAGGACAAATGACAAGTAGTGGTACAGGGAACCCTCTGCCACGCACCTTACGGTGGCTTGCGGAGTTTCTATGTAGATGTATATGTAGTCGGGAAAATCTTCTTAGTACTGTATTTAATAGTCTGTCAGTTACATTATTACTCTACCACACACCAAAAACCAGTAAGTGAAATCAATTTAACCTTACAGCGAGGGCCCTATAGTATGAAGTACGTGAAATGGATATTAACTTCAATTTTTGCGACTTTCGATCGTTTGTTTTGTCAGGGCAAATAGCTATTCCATCATTATTGCTTCAGCTACCTTGATAATAGGTTTTTTTCCATTGACCACGGCTTTCAGCGTGTCTGTGGGATGTTAGAAAGTGAGCGTGTCACGTTTGGCGTACAAAATACACCGTGCGCCTGGTCATCTGAGTACAATATCTCCGATCTAGTTTCTGTGTTTTCGCTAATATAGCGACTGTTGTGCGTCTGGTTTTGTAGTAATTTATCTATAAGGTACAGAAGATGTTTTTCTTACTCAGGTCACGTGAAAACATCACAATAACAAACTTTATGAGCTATCAGAGTACCACTTGCAACCAACACCCTCCTCTATTTGCCGGATGTATTCCAATCTCAGTCTTCCTCTGCAGTTATAATCCTCTACAGATCCCTCTAGACCCAGGAAGTTATTAAATGATGTCTTAACTGAAGTCCTACCATCCTCTCCCTTCTTCTTCTCTTCAGTGTTTCCCATGTATTCCTTTCCTCACCGATTCTGCGGAGAATACCCTCATTCTTTACCTTACCAGTCTACCTAATTTTCAACATTCTTCTGTAGTACCTTATCTCAAATGTTTCGAAACTTTTCTGTTCTGGTTTTCCAACAGTCCATGTTTCACCACCAAACAATGTCGTGATCCAATCGTACATCCTCAGAAATTTCTTCCTCAAAATAAGGTTTATGTCTGATACGAGTAGGCTTCTCAAAAAATGTTCAAATGTGTGTGAATTCTAAGGGACCAAACTGCGTATGTCATCCGTCCCTAGACTTACACACTACTGAAACTAAACTAAACTAACTTATGCTAAGAACAATAGACACACACCCGTGCCAGAGGGAGGACTCGAACCTCCGGCGGGAGGGGACGTGAAGTCCGTGACATGACGCCTCAAACAACGCCGCCACTCCTCGCGGCCGAGTACTCTTGGCCAGGAATGCCGTTTTTGCTAGTGATAGTCTGCTTTTGACGTCTTCCTCGCTCCGTCTGTCATGTGTAATTCTCCTTCGCTTTCACTGAGGATTGCAATTTTAATCAGTGAATCTTACCGTTGATATCCTTTCACTTTGAATTTTAATTACACTCTTGCATCTTCCTTTTATTTCTCTCGTTGCTTCTTCGGTGTATAAATTGAACAGTACAGGTGCAAGATTACATTCCTTTTTACACCTTTACATTAATCTGAGAATTTCGTTCTTGGTCTCCTATTCTTATTGTTCCCTCTTGATTCTTGTGCATTTTGTATATTACCCGTGTTTCTCTATAGGTTACCGTTACTTTTCTCAGAATTTCGAACATCTTGTACCATTTGACACTGCAGAACACTGTTTCCAGTTCGACAAACTTTATGACCGTTTCTCAATATTTCTGTAGTCTTACTTCCTTTATCAACCGCAACTTGTAACTGCGTCTCTCGTGCCTTTATCTTTCCTACAGTAAAACTGATCGTCATGTAACAGATCCTCCATTTGTTTTTCCATTCTACTGTATATTATTCTTATACTATGATAGTAGTGAAAATAATTTTGGGCTTGCAGATGAGATATATTTAATGTGAAGAGACAGGGTAGGTGGAAGGAAATTTGTAGTGTCGGTGAAAGCAAGGCAAAATAGAAGGAAAACCAGCTTAAAAAGCCAGTTAGGAATTGTGAATCCTAACAAAAGTAACCAAAAGCAAGCTAGGAATTGTGAATCTTAACAAAAGAAACCATTTTATTCAAATAATAAAATAAAAATGCTTTAATGCAGAAAGTTACCAGACTTTTATATATTAGGGATCGCTACCCATAATTTTACTAGAAGCACCCCATCTGTGACTAATTTTGTCAGTTAACCCCAACTTGAGATGATAAGAAAATACTAATAAACGAGGTATTCCTTGAATACGTCTCTACTAAGGTGATGGATTAGTATGGAGTACAAAGTACGTCACGTGCCCCCTAATGTAAGAAGACGCACGCGTCCTCTCGAGGGGCCGGCCGAAGTGGCCGTGCGGTTCTAGGCGCTGCAGTCTGGAACCGCAAGACCGCTACGGTTGCAGGTTCGAATCCTGCCTCGGGCATGGATGTATGTGATGTCCTTAGGTTAGTTAGGTTTAACTAGTTCTAAGTTCTAGGGGACTAATGACCTCAGCAGTTGAGTCCCATAGTGCTCAGAGCCATTTGATCCTCTCGAGGGTTAAACAGAAGTATTGTAACAAACCATTTACAGGGTAAACACATTATGAAACAGAAGCTATTAGAAACTATCTGTGGTGTCACCGCCAGACACCACACTTGCTAGGTGGTAGCTTAAATCGACCGCGGTCCATTTAGTACATGTCGGACCCGCGTGTCGCCACTGTGTGATCGCAGACCGAGCGCCACCACAAGGCAGGTCTGGAGATACGGACGAGCACTCGCCCCAGTTGTACGGACGACATTGCTAGCGACAATACGGACGAAGCCTTCCTCTCATTTGCCGAGAGACAGTTAGAATAGCCTTCTGCTAAGTCCATGGCTACGACCTAGCAAGGCGCCATTAGCCTTACCTAGTTTGAGAGTTATCGTATAAATGTCTCAAGAAGAACGTTGTAAACCAACAAAGAATAAAGTTAAGTATATTCCAAAGCTACGTATTTTCTTGATAGCAGTCGTAACGTATCCTGTTCCAGACTTGACGCCAGTCGGCGTGTGTGTACGCGTGCCTTTCGGCTCCCTTCTCAGTGTGGCGTAGCTAGCTTGTTACGCCACAACACTATCACTAATTTCTATTTTGAAGACAGATAAAATTGTTAACGGGGACGTAAGCGAAAGCGACAAAAATTGTGAAAATTTTTTATTGGATCGTCCTTCACTACATGGTATTGAAGTTTCAATTTCTGAATATTACGTTCGAATTCCACTCCTAAGTGGGATAAAATAATAACTAACAGACGATTGCAAGGAGCCACGCCCATTTGTTGTGTATTCCCTCATATCACTTACCCCTGCGGTGTGTCCTTGCAGTATTATGCAATCACAATGTGGAGAATATTTCGGTGTTTTGCAGATGCAGAACCTCTACAAAAGTGTACACGTGGAAAACCTCAAAATCCTAATGAAAATTACATCTCCGTGATAGGAAAACCATGCCCCAAGGCAACGTTGCCAAAATTGCTGAAGAAGTTACAGCGTGTGATCGATGTTAAGTTTTTAACTGTGCTAATCTTGGCAGACTACGGACTCTACACACTTTAGGATTTCATCCAGGACTTTCAAACTGTCAAAATTGAAGGAAATCAGTAACATAGTGATACAGCTGAAATCATTGTTACTCAGCATGAAAATCAGGTTAACCTAAGAGAAGAAGTAAAGAAAAGACTGCTTAAGGATGAAAAGGAGAATGAATGTGGTTTGAACTAGTTCACCCAGATAAGTTAAAGCCTAATACAAGTACTGTTAATACTTTGATTTAGGTTTCCCGTAACCTACATTTGGGCAACTTTATGTACCTTTTCGCTACAAAACTTTGTACGTTATACCGTTTTGCTCAAAGTATAGCAATTCTGCGTACGTCTCCCCCCCCCCCTGCCCCCCGCCGGTATTAAAAGACTCAGTTCATTTGCATGTATCATATGTTCCGTGGTGAAAGCCGTGCTTCTGTTTCAAGGCACACCGCGGTGCATGTGCGGCGAAGCATGAGTTATCTGTCCACGTGTTACACAAATTATTGCAAAAATATGTACTCACCCTAAAATTCTTTTCATGAACAAGTAACTACATACTCCAAATAGCTTTACTCTGTCATACTGAACAAAAGTGAAGAAGGCAAAACATTTACAAATGTTGCGCAAAACACACCCACACATGTAAGAACGGCAAAAACTGTAGAAAACGGCAGAAACTGCTTATTGTTGTGTTGGCAGAAGAGCCAACACCGTGTTACTAGTGGGGGCCGAAATGCAGTCGTTTTAGCTCACGCAGGCTGGCGTGAGGAGGGAAGAACTATACTGACGTGAGGTCTGGAACATGACAAGGAATTAGAATTCAGAAAGCGGACGTAATTAGTTTGATACTTAACTTTAATCCATTAATGATGATTCACAATATTATCTGTTCAGAATACATTCTTGAAGAATATGGCGCCGTGCTAGGTCGTAGCAAATGACATAGCTGAAGGCTAAGCTAAACTGTCGTCTCTGCAAATGAGAGCGTATGTAGTCAGTGAACCATCGCTAGCAAAGTCGGCTGTACAACTGGGCGAGTGCTGGGGAATCTCTCTAGACTAGACCTGCCGTGTGGCGGCGCTCGGTCTGCAATCACTGATAGTGGCGACACACGGGTCCGACGTATACTAACGGACCGCGGCCGATTTAAAGGCTACCACCTAGCAAGTGTGGTGTCTGGCGGTGACACCACACTTATCACGATCAGTAGCTCTTGTTCCTTCATATTATTTTAAAACCTACCACCATACTGAAGTACTGAAGTATCGGCCAAAAAATACCGTGTGATCCGGAGTCCACTACCTCCCTCCTGCACCTGAATTTGGTCGTTAATGGTTGGCATTTCTGGCCTGAGTTCATTAGTATGGTCCACAAACTCATGTTACGCAAGGCAAAAACCTTCTGAGATATCGATTGAGCAGGAGCCCCACTCTAACTCCCTTAATACCTCTTTTCCTCCACTCGATTGCTTCCCAGTTTTGAAGAAGAGCTTCTGCTCGGATTAAATCTTCGATATATTTAAGTAGAAACTTCGTCTGCAACTTACGCAGACAGTGCCACAAATACCGCAGAACTGGGCGAGTAATTCAGCGATAGCTGATAGCGTATCAGCGAGGTGTCACGGCGGTGATAAGCCAGCAGGCCGACCGGAGGTGTGTTTGTCGCTGGTGCGCCGGGTCAGTCGAGTGCGGAGCCCGGTTCTGTCTGGAACAGGAGGACATCTTGAGGCCCGCATGCTGCCGCGCCGCCAGGTGGACGGCGGACAGGCTGGGACATGATTAACTTTCGAGCGCAGTTCACCACTAGCGTACTATTTTCGCTGCTGACCTTCATCACCGGAAGGTACGGCGTTGTGGCGTTGGATGAAACAGGAAAATGTGATCTTGCTTTCGACGTTTTAGACTGTTCCAATCGTGGACTTTATTCAGTTCCACAGATAGAGAACATAAACGTAAGTTTTCCATTAAAACTGAATCTTTCGTTCAATCACATATCGATCGATACAGATGAAATCTTTGATTTCGTGCATCATTGGCCTGATCACCGCATGTACGTCTCTGAACTTTATCTCGACCACAACAGAATACAGTACCTGCCGGTGGGAACACTGAACTCATTTGTGAGTACTGAAGTTGTGGACTTATCGTGGAACCAAATGAAGAATATTTCGGATAAACATTTCTCCAGTCTACGGGAACTAAAACGGCTGTCTTTGGCCGGGAACCCAATCGGCAAGTTGAACATAACACTGCCAATCAATCTCGAGGAACTCGACGTCAGTTCGTGCGAGCTGTCGTCGCTCGGAGAGCGAACGTTAAAGGGGCTGCACCTAAAAAGCCTCGATATTTCCAACAACAGCCTCGTGGCTGTGGACTGGTCTCTGGTGGACAACGGGACATCAGTGCGTGCGAACAGCAATCCTTGGGACTGCAGCCTGTTGTGGCAGAACAAACCTGAGTTCGCCAGGAGTCAAGAGCGATGTGCGACGACCACCGGGTCTGCAACG
The DNA here is from genome assembly GCF_021461385.2 of Schistocerca piceifrons. Classification (NCBI taxonomy): domain Eukaryota; kingdom Metazoa; phylum Arthropoda; class Insecta; order Orthoptera; family Acrididae; genus Schistocerca; species Schistocerca piceifrons. The sequence goes on from NC_060139.1 coordinate 672,809,133, forward strand.
ACCACGCCAGTTGCAGCTGACGTGGGCCCAGAAGCGTCGACGACTGCGGAGGGGGCTCGGGTCCCTGAGGAGCTGCTGTGGAGCTCCTTCGGCATCGTGGAGGCCGTGCTGGTCGGCTGGCTGGTGTACTTCTTGCTGCTGGGGTCGGCGGCCTGGCTGCGAGCACGCTCTCTGCAGAGGCATCTGGCGCGCGACGGCAACTGGTGGCTCGAACCCCGCCTCTGACGCGCTGTGCCATCTACTCCACTTTCTTTGGAGTCCTTGCTTGCGCCCGCTCGTTCGCGGTTCCGCTGTGTGCGTAAGTAAAATTGTCCATCCTCTTGTGCACCTCTCAAAAAGGAATACGCGAACTGTTAGCTACCGAAGTAGCCAGCAAATGCCCTTTGTGATGTTTCGGCCCCATGTTGTATCCACGGACTTTTGCATTACTATGATGGATTCTACGCACCGTTTACGACTGGACCACTTACACTGTGCACGTCGTTGCGTGTTGATTGACGATGAACTCAAATCATCATTTGCGCGAACAGTCACAGATATAACATGTCCAGAAATCCAAGGCCAAAGTGTCCGACACATGTTGCAGTAAGGAATTTTAGTTTGAACTGCACTGTACCAAAGTGTTGTAAGATACACTTTTTGCCAGAAAAGTCTGGTAACGTGTTCTGTGTGACAACATTGCATGTTGGTAAGAGAGATCGGCTTAGATTCCACAGTGCCAGAATGAGATACTCCGTTATCACTATTCCTGTCCCGGAGTCTGAAAGTACAAATGTTACACTCGTAAGTTAGATAATGGTGCAGAAGGACATAATATGTTAGCTTGTTCCATGTACTGTACAATTTTCTCAATTTGTTCGAAGCCTTGAATGTGGATTGAATATCGCTAATAATCTTTTTGGTGTTACCAAGATTTCATAGTGCGTGAGCGAATATTTAGCTGGAACGTAAGTGCCATTTTTCCATTTCACTAAGAGTCGACTGCAATGTGAAGCTGTTGTGGCCTGTTTAAAACTAAGAACTGATTTTCATGTATAATATTTTGGACTGATGCTCAGTATATTGAATTAACGTTGAAAGTTATGTGACCATATATGATATCTGTAATAACTTGTATTGGAACCTTCCTTAACATTTTATATTCTATCTTTTTTTGTTTGTTTGTTCACCTTTAAGTAATTTACAAAGAGTCACAGACAATAGAAACTCAAATTTACTCACTGAATGATCCCATCTACGTCGATGTAGGACAACTTTTGTCAATTTGGTTATAAACAGCTTGAAAAATTCGTCAGACTATGAAGAAAGTATCGTCAGGCAAAGTCCACTACACCAGTAGAAAAGTTTAGTACGATAGACTTCAAGAGTGTTACACAAGGAAATACGTGAGTCAAGAATTTTTAAGAAGATAATTTATTGATTCGTGTACATAGATATGTTTAGAAAGTCGTTTCTACACGTGCCTCAATCGTAGATATGAACTGTGTGAGCGAACCCAACAATAAAATAAAATAACTTTGAGAAATTTTGGTTTCTTCTCTTTTCCTTCAATGACGGTTCCCATTTCCATACCCGAAGAGTAATTTTTTGGAAAGGAAATAATAGTGGCTTGAATTGTATGTAGCGCTATTATACCTAATCTAATTCATTGAAGGTGTGAAGTTCTCACAAAAAAAGGGTCATTTACATTATATCTGCCCTGATTCAATAATCACTTCCTGGTGGATACCGAAAACCTCTGTGAGGGAAACTATGAGTTAATATAGACAAAATTTTATATTCCACGCACTTTAGTGGATATAATTTGACCATATTTCTGTATTCATATCCATATGAACCTTCTGAAAAGTTTGTGTACACTATCTCATACTCTTTTAGTTACTGCTTATTTAGCTGAAGAAAATTAAGAATACACCGAAGATAACATAATGGAAATGACGTAATCATAAAGACGTCTAATTTCCCTTCATTTAAGTGCAGCTGAATGTTTCCTTATACCAACAAGTTTCTTACAGTTCCATTTCCGCCTTCGTCAGTTTGGTTGCAGTCCTCGCGCCCATCTTGCGCACATCCCTGTATTCAGATATGTTTCACACATACGGACATCTATTCCCTCACTGCCTATTATCTAAGAATTTTGTTCATGTTTCAATTGCTTTCCTTTTAATTTTGGTAATTTTGTGGAACTAAATGTAGAGGATTAAGAACAGAAATAAAGTTTTAGTCCTAACTGAAACAACGTGGATGGAAAACATCATTTTGTACTCCGTGAACCGATCTGAGAGCGCGACATCGCTAAATAAAGCACGAGACAAAGTTTAACCTTCTCTATACATTTCGGTATGCGAACTATATTCGTAAAACCGGAAGAACTCCATTTTATAACGATGGTTGGGTCATTGAACACATGGGTTCTACTGTGAACCGACAAAACAAATTCTTGTTGGTATTCATGACAAGTAATTACAAAATGGCAGTCTCTAGGGGAAACAATATCGGCTGAAAATATTTAAGAAGAAGAAAATTCGTGCTTTTTTTCTATCAGAACTGTTTTTATGATTTTAGCTAATTCAGCAGTTATGAAGAAATTGCCTACTCTTTGTAACAAATTTCAGTCCAATTTTAGTTGTGATCGTCAGATCTGCAGGGAGATTTGGAATGCAATCGGAAAGTAGGCTTGGTAGATCTGCATCTAAACATGGCACTGGTTTGAGAATAAGCTTTAGCTGAATTCGATAACAGAAACTGGTAGCCTTGAACGGGATGTCATAATCTCTGGTGAAAGGCGAAAAATGTGGTTTCTAGAGAGCAAGCTACATGAAGAGACAGAGATTGAGATGTGAATGTTTATTTCCAATTTCTGTTGTTCTGCAGTACGAAATACGTAGAACACCGGCAACATCTGTAAGCCTAGACTGGCGTGTTGCGGCTTATCTGTTGTCTTGGATGACGGAGATCCAGTTCTTCTTACCGTTATCTTATCTCACTAGGAAAACAGAGTTTGAAGTTGGGCTCGGCTACGGCCGATGATTGCGCCTGTACATTCATACATTAAGATAAGAGTAACGAGCGTTGCTGCACAGTAATTCTCCAGGCAGCAGTCTACATGCGTGCTCAAAGCTATAAAAGTTGCGTCCAGCAACTCAAGTACTTTATAAAGTAAAGTTCAGACGTCTACAGGTGAAAAATGTCTATGGATTTTACTATAATATCGTGTACTTTGTGCAAACAGAAACGTTATTTTCATTAAAACATTTTCGCACAGTGATTACGTCACATCCCGCAGACGATTTAATGGTGAAGACTACGGCCGCGGTGGCTAACGGTCACTGCCCCTTCATTTTTTTACGCTGATATGCATTCCCACTTCCGTGTTATTCGCAGTAAACAAGAAAAGGAAAATAAGAAATGTTTTTTGATGGAAGCAGTCATCGAATAATGCCTGAATGTTTCGACGTTGTTGAGAATACAATGCACCTTGTACTGTAAAGTGCTTTTTATCATTTGTTTGTTCCTTCTGAATTTTTTTGGAAATCAGGCACCTATTCTGCCTTAGTGTAAAACATATTAACGTGAGTAACTGGATTGACAGCAAATCAAAATTATTATTAAGTAAAATTATAGCACGTTCATCTCGATTTGAGAAAAAACAATCACGAGAATGACAGAAAACTGAAATCGGATTCTTTTTGCTATGTCAAATATCAGGAGCCGCTTAGGTTCCACGAAAACCGTATTTTTTTCCGAGAAGGTTATATTGTTGTATAACAAATTACTGAAATTCATGGACCGGTCCCCACCCGATCTTCTCTCACAGACAGGCACAAACGACAGAGACAAGAAATGAACGCCAATGCACAATAGGCCTACATCCGGCTTGGAAGGATTGTGCATGAAAAGTACCGATCACATAACACTACAAGTGACGTTTGGCTGAAAGTGACCACCGTGGGGGCTTTGTATGTAGTAAGTGATTATTTTTCTGTATCATTCCACTATTTGATATGTTAACAACTGTTTTTTATAACATTAAATGCCCATAGTTTCGAGTGAATTCTATTCATCATCATGTGAATGACATAAAGACACAATAAATTACTCTAAATTAAAAGTGAAAGTACTTAAAATTAATGCATTACGCCTGTGAGCATGTATGTTTAGTTCTTATTTCCTGACACTGGTGTGCAGGTATACAGAAAGCGGCCGACTCTGGGAATGCTAAGGCAATGTACGATGGTATTAAGAAAGCAATTGGACCAACTGTCAGAAAAACAGCCCCTCTGAAGTCCAAGACGGGTGAAGTCATTACTGATGAAGGCAAACAAATGGAACGCTGGGTTGAGCACTACCTCGAGTTGTATGCAGCCGAGAATGAAGTTAGCAAGGATGCATGTGACGCCATCAAACAAATGCCAGTTATGGCAGAACTAGATGCAATGCCTACTATGGAAGAACTTAGTAGAGAAATAGATTCTCTTGCTAACGGAAAGGCCCCAGGTGAAGATGGGATCCCTGCAGAGGTTATTAAGTATAACAAGTCTGTTCTTCTCAAACATTTATATTCACTTATCACAACCAGCTGGGAAGAAGGTTATGTCCCGATGAGTATGCGGAATTCGAGCATAGTTACTCTATATAAACAGGAAGCGAACAGAAGTGACTGTAACAATTACTGAGGCATTTCATTACTAAGTGTAGCCGGGAAAGCTTATGCAAGAGTCATCCTAATGCGATTACAGATCTTAGCTTCCAGAATCTACCCAGAATCTCAGTGTGGCTTCAGGCCCGGCCGATCAACCGTAGATATGATCTTCTCCTTAAGACAGCTACTAGAGAAATGTCGTGAGCAGCAGAGGCTACTTTATATTGCTTTCATTGACCTTGTTAAAGCGTTTGATTTAGTGACCAGAGATGCGCTTTTCAAACTGTTACAGAAGATTGGATGCCCACCTAAACTACTACAGATAATTGTCCTTTCCATGAGAAAACACAAGCAACAATTTGCTTCAACGGTAAAACATCAGAAGCATTCCCTGTTAATAGCGGTGTGAAACAGGGGTGTGTGTTAGGTCCTACATTATTTGGGATTTTCTTTTCCCTTCTGCTCAGATTTGCCTTTGAAGACTGTGAGGAAGGAGTGTATCTACATACGAGGTCTGATGGAAATCTTTTCAACATTGCTCGCCTAAAGGCCAAGACCAAAGTAAATACAGTTGTTATCCGTGAGTTGTTATATGCGGACGATGCAGCTATAGTAGCGAACACAGAAGATGAGCTGCAGTATATAATCAACAAATTATCAAATGCCTGTGAAAAGTTTGGTCTACTCATCAGCCTTCAAAAAACTAAGAGCACTACCAACCTCCCATCCATTAGCATTGATGGCAATCCTCTGCAGATAGTTGATGACTTTACCTACTTGGGATCTACAATATGTAGCAACTTGTCCATGGACAATGAACTTACTAACAGAATAGCAAAGGCATCATCTGTCATGGCTAGACTGAAAAACAGAGTATAGAACAACGGACTGCTTACCACAAAAACTAAATTAAAAGTCTACAACGCTTGTGTTATAAGCACCCTTCTCTATAGCTGCGAGACATGTACAACTCTTTCTTGGCATGAATCTCGACTCAACAGCTTCCATCTCCGCTGTCTCCGGAAGATCCTTCAGATCTCTTGGAGAGATAGAGTGCCCAACACCGAAGTCTTTCATCGTGCAAGCACAACCAGCATCTTTACACTCCTGAGTCATCGACGTCTAAGATGGTTGGGACATATCAGGCGCATGGATCCTGAACGGATAGCGAAACAGCTGTTGTACGGCGAACTTCAGGAAGGTGTGAAGCCAGTGGGACGACCGCATCTTCGTTTCAAGGATGTCTGCAAGAGAGACCTGACCAAGACCAGAATCAATCCAAGTTGCTGGGAAAGCATTGCAGATGACCGTGTCAAGTGGCGAGTAACTGTGCGCAACGGCATCAAGCTCTCAGAGGATGAACGCACACAGGAACAAGTCAGGAAGAGGACAAAGCGAAGAGAGAGAGCGGCTTCTGTTCGAAGTCCCTCAAATTTCACATGTCCAAACTGCAGTAGGGACTGCCACTCTCGAGTGGGACTTTTTAGCCACAGCAGACGTTGCAGACTCTAAACCAAGCATGCTACACCATCATCCCTCAAGGATGGACGGATGCCATTATGGTTATTATGGTGTCGGGTCTGCTCTTCCCTCCTACCACTGTATAAGTCGCTGCGTGCGTTCGAAGACGACATTAATGTTAAGAAATGGTATAGATGGATTCGGATGTCAGATGATTTTACAGAAAGCTGTTATATAGCACTGAAAGTAACTGGAAACATGATATTACTAACGTTATTTTTGTTACGTTACTGTTCGTGTTCACACACGTATGCCACATGGATTCTAGTTTCAAGCTTAAACACTCTCTTTTCTTTTTAATACATGATTGCTGACTAAAGATCAGAGATTGATTATCAGTTCTGGATGGTCTAATATCTGTGAGTTTGCAACTGTCAACAAATACATGATTGGTTTCTGATGGTCGAACGCCCTGTGACAAATAACATATAATTTACTTACATAAATACTCAGTTTGTTCAGGACAGTGTGTAACAGTTGGTCCCGACAGCTCTAACACGGCTAATCGAATATGATTAACTTTATTATTATTCAACTGAAATTCCATCTCTATTTCCAGTTAGATCTTGTATGCACCCCCAGGCCACACGGTGATCTCAATGGTGAATTGAATAAACACTACAGAGTCTATAATTGATTTGGCTTCGAAGGTTTATTGCTTACAGCAATTTATTATGACCCCATTTAGGGGGGTTTAGTACGAAATTTAAAGCCAGTTACATTATACACAACTCTACGACACCTAAATTAGCTAGGCAGCTAATTTCCTTGCACAATTCTTCAGATAGGGACTGAATCCGTCATTGTGGAGCAAATTCAAACGCCCTTATGAAACTTCATAACAGATTCAATTAGTATGACAGAGTAGGATTCGAATCGTATTCGTGTCTTCCACTGGCAATGCTCTTGCTGACTAAATTTTTGCTGTCTTCTATTGAGATGCCAAAAATTACACATACCAGAGTCTGACATTACTGTTCACAATGAATACACATACATTAAGGATCGTCTTTAACCATGGACATGTAGCAAAGGGAAAGAAAGGTGCAAGGTAAATATTATAGTACGTAAAATATGGAAGGACCTGTTGATGAACTGGTGTTACATATCACACATTATAAAGTACGGTAAAAAAAGACAAAGAACGTAGCTTTAAAAAAAAAACTGCATGAATCAGGGCAAAAGAGGACACGACATTACCGTTCTCTGGACATGCGAAACGAATATCAGCCAGGAGCATGACAGTGAAACTATTATTAGCAGTGACAGTCACACGGTTAAAGACGACCGACGTACTGCAAAACCTGTTCAGAGAACTGAAAGTACTGCTTTACACGGCATAAATTACGAAACTTTTCGTCTACACGTGCTGAGACCACACAGATAAAGATGGGGAAATATTAAATAGCCCGTAAGGGTGCAAACAAGCAGTCATTATTCCCATGTTGCCACCCAGGAATGGAATGGGAAGACACACTAATATACGATGCAAACACAACTACACTCCGCCACAACTGAAAGTGATTTGCAGAGTGTAGCTGATGCTCGAGATATCTTTATTAATAGAAATGGCGGTACACACAGTTTTTTAATCCTAGGCTGTGTGGAAAGGTGCCAAATCTGTTGCTGTCTTGGTTCTTGGTTATCCACAGATCGGTGAACTACGCCACCGGATCGGATTAATTCTGTACTTTGGTCGTACATTTTTTTGTCATTACTCAGATTCGAATAAAAAGGTAACGATAACATTATTGAACGAAGTGTTAAATACAGAGACATATTTTTAATTACATATATTATATATTAAATCTATTATTGTTGTTATTGTTTGTATTGATCATTCAGTGATTATTTATCTATTACATTATTGCAGCTCATGTTCTACAGGACAGGAGTCACTTTTTAGGTGGCCAATGTTTTTGATCGTTCCCCGTATGCATCCCCAAGGTTAAGCCGTCGCAACATGGATAGTGCTTTCGAACGCCAACGTTGAGCGTGCCGACGTGACAGCGTTGCTGTCAGAAACGACGCGACTTGTTCATACGGTACGTGTGCCTCAACGTGGTATACACGATCGCAGCGCGCTCCAGCGGCAGTTGTCCGCTGTATCTGACCCGCGCATTACAATGTTTACGAAAAGAATGGGCCTAAAATTTCTACGTTAGCTCTATCAATACGCACATTTTCTCCCTTGTCCGTCTGCTAGTCATGTTGTTCTGTCTGTGGTATACATAAACACTTCAGTATCCATGGACTTGTTAATGCCGAAAGGAAAGTACCATGTCCAGCCAATTAGGTCAAAGGTTTATAAAACCTCGATTACAAATAGTAGTTCTCCACAAAAGATGAAAATAATTTCATCATTCTCACTTTTAGTAACATTCTAAGGACATTCTTACCACATCATTGTCCCTGTTCAGCAACACATTCTTTGCAACACGTGAAATACGAAACTTACAAAAGTGTTAAATATCTTCCTGCAGGTAGTGCAAGCCGTCTTGTAGATTAAGCCAATCAGACAAACCCACTCCTTAGGAATATTGCACTTATATTTACATAACATCGAATATTAGAGAATTTACATTTATCAATCTAATAAGAAAGTATCATAACTTATTAACAAACGCAAAGGATAGTAAAGAGATTTTGGATACAGCGAGACGCGAACCAATAACAAATCACGTGATATCTTACAATTCTGCAACTCTGCTCATTGCGCCCTATCGCCTGCGAGCATTATGCGATCACACTTTGTATTTTGATATCGGCTGAAAGCTTTCATTGTAGATATTTTATTAACTGACATTTAATTATAACAAACTCTACCAAGAACATTGAAACTTTCATGGATTCTCGGTGTACTGTTGTCTTGAAACGCTATAATCCTACAATACGCACATTATTGAAAAAAATAATAAATTAACGATGAGAGATCCTCAGTTTTTTTCTTATGCAAAACAAATAATAAATTAATGACGACAGATCTTCAATTTCGTGGTGCTTAGAAACGACATATATACATACCGGCTTCAATATGGCGTCTCGAGACTCTGTACTGCAGAGAGATGGCGTGCACGTGACATAGGTGGCATTCTTGTGTTTCATTTGTCAAAGTTCAAACACATGCTCAGAGTATGTGTCACGCTAGATATTGCTCTGCATGTTCGGAAAGACTCCCAACGGTGTTTTTCTTTTTTTACGCTATGACGGCAAATAGTTGACATGCTTTAATGCGCCACCCCTGTGCCGATAGGTTTGCCTGCATCTCACTGGTCGGGGCAGAGTTTTGTGGGCTCTTCTCCGGCTTCCATCCAAGGTGGTCTTTTCCTTTCGATATAGGGGTAAAGGCCTCTTATCCATGATATGTCTACTTGTTAACTCAAGACATAACTCAGTCGCCTGGAATGGCTAGCAAAAATTGTTTAGTTATCAGAAATTAATCACCCATCATAATTTTTACAACACGACTGGCATAATGATCTTGAGACTGCTCAGTTTCACTGGATAAGTTGAGATGATGGTGGCGGTAGCAATGCCAAAAGACTATCTCCAGTTTTGAAACAGTCTGCAACCAGATACATGCATACAAATAGCGGTAAAACCTAACTACTAAACTGTAGAAAAAGGAGGCAGTACTCCAGTTGGTAGGCTATTGAAATAGCAGCAGTTATAATAATTCTTTTCGTTCCTAAGACTATCTGAACACTAAAATCAGTTCTTAACAGACTGAACTGTTTTCTAAAAACTGGAATTCATCAGGTTTTCAGTCAGTTGTGAAGTATAGCAGATTAAACTGAAGAAACTGCAAAAAGGTGGGAAATTTAGGAGATAGGACCTGGATAAACTGACTAAACCAGGGGTTGTACAGAGTTTCAGGGAGAGCATAAGGGAACAATTGACAGGAATGGGGGAAAAAATACAATAGAAGAAGAATGGGTAGCTTTGAGGGATGAAGTAGTGTAGGCAGCAGAGAATCTAGTAGGTAAATAGACGAGGCCTAGTAGAAATCCTTGGATAACGGAAGAAATATTGAATTTAATTGATGAGAGGAGAAAATATAAAAATGCAGTAAATGAAGCAGGCAAAAAGGAATACAAACGTCTCAAAAATGAGATCGACCGGAAGTGCAAAATAGCTAAGCAGGGATGGCTAGAGGACAAATGTAAGGCTGTAGAGGCTTATCTCACTACGGGTAAGATATACTGCCTAGAGGAAAATTAAAGTGACCTTTGAAAAAAAGAGAACCACTTGTATGAACATAAAGAGCTCAGATGGAAACCCAGTTCTAAGCAAAGAAGGGAGAGCAGAAAGGTGGAAGGAGTATATAGAGGGTCTATACACGGGCGATGTACTTGAGGACAATATTCTGGAAATGGAAGAGGATGTAGATGAAGATGAAATGCGACATACGATACTGCGTAAAGAGTTTGACAGAGCACTGAAAGACCTGAATCGAACAAGGCCCCGGGAGTAGACAACATTCCATTAGAACTACTGACGGCCTTGTAAGAGCCAGTCCTGACAAAACTCTACCATCTGGTGAGCAAGATGTATGAGACAGGCGAAATACCCTCAGACTTAAAGAAGAATATAATAATTCCAATCCCAAAGAAAGCAGGAGCTGACAGATGTGAAAATTACCGAACAATCAGTTTAATAAGTCACGGATGCAAAATACCAACGCGAATTCTTTACAGACGAATGGAAAAACTGGTAGAAGCCGACCTTGGGGAAGATCAGTTTGGATTCCGTAGAAATATTAGAACACGTGAGGCAATACTGACCCTACGACTTATCTTAGAAGCTAGAGTAAGGAAATGCAAACCTACGTTTCTAGCATTTGCAGACTTAGAGAAAGCTTTTGACAATGTTGACTGGAATACTCCCTTTCAAATTCTGAAGATTTCAGGGGTAAAAAACAGGGAGCGAAAGGCTATTTACAATTTGTACAGAAACCAGATGGTAGTTACAAGAGTCGAGGGGCATGAAAGGGAAGCAGTGTTTGGGAAGGGAATGAGACAGGGTTGTAGCCTATCGTATTCAGTCTGTATATTGAGCAAGCAGTGAGGGAAACAAAAGAAAAATTCGGAGTAGGTATTAAAATCCATGGAGAAGAAATAAAAACTTTGAGGTTCGCCGATGACATTGTAAATCTGTCAGAGACAGCAAAGGACTTGGAAGAGCAGTTGAACGGAATGGACAGTGTCATGAAAGGAGGGTATAAGATGAATATGAACAAAAGCAAAACGAGGATAATGGAATGTAGTCAAATTAAGTCGGGTGATGCTGAAGGAATTAGATTAGGAAATGAGACACTTAAACTAGTAGATGAGTTTTGCTATTTGGGGAGCAAAATAACTGATGATGGTCGAAGTAGTGAGGATATAAAATGTAGACTGGCAATGGCCAGGAAAGCGTTTCTCAAGAAGAGAAATTTGTTAACATCGAGCATATATTTAAGTGTCAGGAAGTCGTTTGTGAAAGTATTTGTTTGGAGCGTAGCCATGTATGGAAGTGAAACATGGACGATAACTAGTTTGGACATGAAGAGAATAGGAGCTTTCTAAATGTGGTGCTATAGAAGAATGCTGAAGATTAGATGGGTAGATCATATAACTAATGAGGAGGTATTGAATAGGATTGGGGAGAAGAGAAATTTGTGGCATAACTTGACCAGAAGAAGGGATCGGTTGGTAGGACATGTTCTGAGGCATCAAGGGATCACCAATTTAGTATTGGAGGGCAGCGTGGAGTGTAAAAGTCGTAGAGGGAGACCAAGAGATGAATACACCAAGCAGATTCAGAAGGATGTAGGCTGCAGTAGGTACTGGGAGATGAAGAAGCTTGCACAGAATAGAGTAGCATGGAGAGCTGCATCAAACCAGTCTTAGGACTGAAGACCACAACAACAACATGGAGTATAATATAAAGGGTGTTAAAAAAGTGTCGAATATTTTGAAAGGTAGTAGTACCCGCCAAAAGAAGAATAATAATTTCAGTAAACATGGGCTCAAAATGCATACCGTCGGACCAATGAGCACTTGTTTAGTAGAAGAGAAGTGTTTCAAGTAGCGAAGATGAGCAAGCTCTTAAGGTATACATTTTAGAGCCCATATTTCTTGGACTTTCGTCCTCGTTTTGGTCGGTACTGTCAACTCTCAAAATATGAGAATTTTTTTTTTTTACACGGTAACTAAATTACTGATGCACTAAACGTAGACTCACCAGGTCCTAGTCTGTTTCTCGCAAATGTGATGGATATTTCTCACTCATTGCTGATCTCATCGGTAGAGTCCCCTTCGCGGGAGTGACTAATGCATAGTGCGTCCTGCTGAACTTCTTACTTTTCGACTTCTTTTCAATGTTCTTATTAGAAAGGCGCTTTAAAATGAATTTGGAGTTGGATAAACAAGTGGACTAATGGCGAGCGGATCAAAAGTACTCTTTTTAATCATTGATTATGTCGATTTTCGAATAACACTTGTGTTAACTCACCTGGACAGTCACCCTGGACACATAAGCCAATACCTACTGAAACAGGTTATTGCCCACCACTGCACCCACACGTGTGGTGTCCCACTGTGCTCAGTTCAGCTTATCTTGCTAAGACGAAAGCCGGCTGTTGTGCGTTCCATTTAGCTTCCGTGACACCTCCATTCATTTTTTCCCAATCAGTATTGATTTCGTAATCGGTTTTCTTTCCTGCATGCGCATAATTTATTTATCTTCGTTGTCTCTATTGAATTTACCTTTTATTTTACTTAAGTTCGTTTCGTTTCAATATCCGACAGTACAATATTTTAACTTTAAACATTCAAATCAACCTCGTCACTGTCTTCGTCAACCAGCGGCCTCCCCTAAGAATTTCCTTGTTCGGTCGTCCTACATGCGCCATAGCACTCCTTTGGATTATGCGCCAAATTGGGCCAAAGTAACCCTGCTTTAAGTTACGTACGTTAACTTCTGCAGGAGAAACATGCTGCTGTAAAATCACTGCCATTTATGCCACGATCAACTGATTTCGGCGCTAAGGTCGCAGGTTCGAATCCTGCCTCGGGCATGGATGTTTGTGATGTCCTTAGGTTAGTTAGGTTTAAGTAGTTCTAAGTTCTAGGGGACTGATGACCTCAGAAGTTAAGTCCCATAGTGCTCAGGGCCATTTGATTTGAACTGATTTCGACTTTTTGCCCTTTTGACGTGCGTACTCCTATACTCGTAAATTTAAACGGTCATTCTGTGCCTGTGGATACAAATGTACATCGCTCACTTTAGTAACTAACGCCAGTCGTGAAAAAAAGAAAACGAATAAGAACAACGTTCCACATTTGCCAATATTATAAGAAAACGTTAGTGCCGTAGTGGCCTACATACGTAAGCATAGAAACTCATAACACAACACATGGATCATTTTTCTATGCGTATTATCTTGGATCCTTCCATTCATTCTGCCGTTTATCATCAGCTTGTGACATAACCATTTACCATTCCATGTCAGATGGACGGCGTCGTTGGCTTTCCAACAGTGGGCCTTGTGATCCATGACGTCAGCTCTTGCTTCCGATCATAAATATTTCAGCCATGGGTTTTCCGACCGTCAAAGGAAACCGCAACAGTGAGGGAGGCTCTGACGACAGTTTTGTAAGAAAAGCTCCCTTTAGATTCCATCCTATGCCAAACTTACGCACTGTTCATGATCTGGTGCCGCTGATTAAAAATTACACATTTTCATTGGGATACAAGGACCTTCCATCCACTGACTGACCGCACAGCCTGCGAATTTCCCAAGCATTCCTGCACTGAGCATTTCGTCCATTACCATCACACACACTTCATCAACACCGTCTGACGGGAGATGTGCTACTGCTTCACACACGCGGCAAAATAATCGAATTTCTCTGTCCGGGTACTCCTCCGCTAATCCTAGTTCTTGCACATTCCGCCACAGACATTAGCTGAAGTGAAAATTGGAACGGGAAAGCCATATTTTATCTATTTTCATAGTTTCTGTCGTAGCCATTTCAAGTTCTAGCACCGCAGTATTCGGTGGCCACGCGGGCATCTTCCTTTTCAGTCGAGAAAAAATTCTCTCATACGAATTTTGACTTTTGTCTGTGAGTGAAGGAAAAACAATCGCAACACCAAGAAGGAGATGGGCGACATAAAAGAAAGTTGATACGCGTATTTCTACATCTGAAAGATGATGTCTGTTCAAATTTCACAGTTGCGAAAGAGTGGCGCCAGTAGCGCCACTAACAGCATGCAAATCAGGTGTGCTTCAAATACGCCTTCTCACGGTCGTGAGCATTAGCTGCCTTTAAGATTAGATGTGGTGGGTTTATGTTGGCCAAGAATGTCCTTGAGGGGACCAAGACGCCATTATCAACAACTCAGTGAGTTTGAACGAGGTCTTGTAATAGGGACACGAGAAGCTGGAGGTTCCTTCCGCAATACTGGAGAAATGTAGCCACGGCACATGGTGGCCGTGAGACTGTCCGATTGTGAGATGGCTGGTCTCCGGACGGCCACGTAGCACTACCGAGAAGGCAGATGGCTCTGTCGTATCGTACTGCATCTGCAGCAGTAATCTGAGCAGCAGTTGGCACCACAGTGACACAACGAGCTGTTACGAATCGCTTACTTCAAGGAGAGGTCCGAGTCAGACGCCCTGTAGTGTTCAGTCTACCGATCCCAAACCATTGGCATCTCTAACTTCATTGGTGTCAAGCGAGAGCTCATTTGTGTCTGATGAAATCTGGTTCTACCTCGGTGCCGGAGGTGGCCGTGTGTTTGTTAGGTGAAGCCCTGTTAACGGCTTGCAACCAACCCGTCTGCGTGCTACACACTATTGAACCAAACGTAGAGTTATGGGCTGTGTTGCGATTTCGTATGAATGCAGGAGCACTCTCGTGGATGTCCCATGTACTGACTAAATTTTTACGTCGGTCTGGTGATTCGACCTATTATGGTGTCATTCATGAACAGCATTTAAGGTGTGTTTTCCAACTGGATAATGCTCACCCATATACCGCTGTTGAAACCCAAAATACTCTACAGAGTATCGATTTGTCCCTTGTGTGTTCGATCACCAGATCTGTTACTAGTCGAGCACATGTGGGACATCATTGGAAGAGAACTCCGGCGTCATGCACAGAGCATTATCCGTCCTTATATTGACTGACCATACGCAACTGGCATGTAACACCATTTCACAAACTGACATCCGGCACCTGTGCAACACAATGCAAGCACGTTTGCATACTTGCATTCAACACTTTGGCAGATGCATTGGTTATTAAAATACTATCAGTTTGTAAGAGGTCCATGACTAAGGAATTTATTGCTAGCGCACTCGAGCAGATGTAATTTCGATGGATTGCTCACACACTGCCTGCGATATGTAAGCTATAAGTGAATGAGACCAGAGAGCAGTGTTGACTGCAGTAGGAACTGTGTGGCAGTAGGAGTAAGTAGTAGCTAGCGAGCAGTCTGGTGTATCGAGTTGGCTGGGCCGGTCGTGGGGAGCGATGGCGGTGCCTGAGCGTTCTAGTATAAGGTAAAAGCAGCCTCACGCATATGTAGTATTGTTATATCAAGTCCCATGTAATTTTTTTAAAAATTTATTAATAATAATCTTTCTTATAAAAATTAACTTTTGACAATCATTCATCTCAATTTAAAGAATTTACTAATTTCTCCAATCCATTGTCATCCCGATTATTGTAAAGAAAAATCAGTTGTTTCTTTTTATACATGACATATCTATCGGCCAGCATTGCACTGGGCTGTGCCAGAAAAATTTCTTATAGGAGCAGATATAAACGCGTTATCCGGCGACTTCATTGAGGTAAGAGTTTTCAATCTATTCAGTGCGATCTTTCAGGGCCATGACGCAGCACTGTTGACGTCCAAATTTACCAGTTTAGAGTCACAGTCAATTATCGAAAAGTTAAAAATGAGTCACAATTTTATTGAGAGGATAGTCACATCGTATTATTGGTAGGTTATACTAAATGTGAATGTTATACATAATTATTTTTACTGTGGTGAGGTTACACTAAATGTAAATGCTATTTATACTTATATTTTTTACTGTTGCGAGGTTACACTAAACGCCAATGTTATATACTTACATTTTTTATTCTTGGGAGGTTACAAGTTCACATTTTCAATGCCGTATCTCGCGCCTACATTAGCCTGTGACCTTGCGAAGTAAGTCACTTAGATATGTTATCTAGACAAATTTATTTCCGAAATTTCATTACTCTACATTAATTACCTTTTGGTGATGCGATTTTTTCCCATCAGTATATTTCTATTACTCACGGAGTATAGAAGTCAAATAAGTTATGTCTGCTAAACTATACGCAGCAAAGGCTGTCGGCGAGAGCGCGTCCTGACAACACTTCCGCTGTTAGTGAACGACTGCCGTAAATCAGCGTAGGGGAGACGCTGGTCGGAAAGCCAACGGTGCAAAACTGCTTCGTTGGAACCTGAAGCACGTAAAAAAGGGTCGGGATGCTCCCGTAGCCGAATGGACATTCTTACGGTCCAGTGCTTCGATCTTTGAGCATCGGTCTGTTTGTCTGACCTCAGCTTCCAAATACAAAAGTAACACGTCCCCTGAGAGCTGGTCACTGCAGACTATGGACGCCTTGTGCCCGGAGCTATTACTGCAGCTGTCAACCAGCAGAAGAGGCTGAGCCGACCTGGACCACCGTGTTAGAGACTCAGGGCACGGGAGACGAAGGCCACGTGATACCAGGGGAGGTCGACAGCGACATTCGCACAGAGACTGCATAAGCTGCCCACGCCCGCAAGTAGTGAGGTGAAGCGGTTTATCCCTCCTTCTACCTCCCCAAGTACTGACACGGGGCTACGCTCAGTCAAATAGGCTGAGACTGTATTTGTACTGTTGACCTGTGTATGAAAGTAATGAACGTAAATGTTTCCAAGTATTTATCGTTTCCGTATTCAGTCCAATACATGTTGGCCCTTTGTGTTGGGTGAATTTGTTATCGTATTAATCCATCAGTATAATTTTATTTTGCTGCACGTACTGGCACCCAGTGTGGGACCGCTTGCATATTAATTTCCATCAATCAATTTAATCCATTATATTTTGACACCCAATGTCGGGCAACTTCATGCCGTGCCAATCAATCCAATTCATTACAACAGATATGCGGAGAGAGAAAGGAAGAGACGTCAATCTATGCTCATTATTTTTTTAAAAAATCTATTTTTTGTAGTAAAAATTATTGTTGTCATAAAATTTAACTCATCTTCCGCAACAGTTTGATTCAGGTTTATTACTTACAGAAAAAGCCATTCGCGAGATTGCAATTATTCACTGTGCTGTTAACTGCGTGTCTGATTAACTCATAGGCTAAATCATATAATTTCCCATGGAGTTCATCACAGATGATAGTTATTAGTGTTGTGATTGCTTACTCGCTTTCCTTTATTTTTGTTTATTGTTCTCGCCATGTTGTCTGAATTAAGAGTCACAAATCTCTTTAAAATATACAAAACAGTGTTAAAACAACAACTTGTATAAACTTAATAGGATAGAGTTACATTCGAGTTTATATAAAACAAAAATATATAACTTTTGTGAGTTTAGCAAAACATAAATATGTAAAAATTGGTTTTTGCGTTTTAGGTGTGAAACCTGATGTTTTTCTCTGTATATTAGTGATTTTTGTATCAACAATGCAGTAAGATTTGTAACCTCCCCACTAAATTTGTTTCTGTATGAAATTTTTTGCACAACTTTACTTCCCACACTATAAAAGTCCATGTATAACCAGAACTATGTCCCCCACAAACTGTCATCCAACTTAAGCCCGTAAGCTAACCATCACCTAAACAGAACATAATTTGAACTGCACTGTAACTGATCTGAATACAACTTGTCTTTATATTAAGCACGCAACTGAAGTAAAATAATTAACTGGCCCTAATCAAAATGTCCTCTTACATCGCGTCTTCACAACATTGTTGCAGATTTCTCGAAAGCACATCATACAGCAAGGAGGTAATGGCTAAGATAGATTTCTAAATAAAATTTCCAAGTGTTCCGTAACACATATGGCAATGCCTGATGATAAACAGTCGGGACGGGGAGTGTAGCTATTACTATGAAATGATAGACAACGGTTTTTGAATGAAGTATATATTCAAAAAGACTGAGTAAAACTTCACATGATCTGGACACATACCACAGGTCTGAAAAATACTATGCTTAAAAAAGTGAACAATGACTTAAAAAGGGTGCGCTGTTAACGGAGAATTTCTATAAAAATCAAACAGCTTTATCAGTTAATATGCTGATGCATGACTGAGGGGTGTGGGGCTGTGTTTCTCCTAACTCTGAGCTAGTGAACCAAGTTAACTAGCTCCCAATAATCATTTCTGCAAATTAGGTGCGCAGTGCTGCAGTCTTACCTCAACTTCTTCTCTTTAAAAAATAATAGTTATTCAACATTTAAATTCCTTCGCTTTCCAACATATACATCATATTCATCCTTGCTGTCCTTTGCAATAAATCGTTCTTTATCTGACAGGTACAATCACACGTCAAAACACCTTTAGAGAATACGTCCGTCATGTATCACACTTCGACTAAGAATATATGAGCCTACTCAGAGGCAAAGTCTGTGCCACAACAAGACCAAAGATTGTTTAACAGATACATAACTTGTTCTCTCTTTCTGAGGTGTACATCGGCAACATAAAAAAAACAATATGATACGACCACCTTACATATTTGCTAAGGGGTGAAATACAGTACTTCGAGTGTGCGGTGTTTTCAGCAATTTTAACAAGGGGTAAGTGAAATAAAGGAAACAGTGTGTTTTTTGTGACTTATTAATGCGACTACATTCCGTTACGACAGGTCTACTGCTTTCGATATTCTTCTCATACCCTCTTTTCAAAACGGTATTCACTACGTTATGTCCATAGACATACTGACAAAAAATGTAGTAAGACCATGAAGGAATTGTGCGGCTTAAACGACAGTTGGTAGGTGTGTTCCTATAGCTGAAAGATGATCTCCATTCAAATTTCGCGCCACTATGAGGATGAAACTTAGGTTTCCTTTAAATGCTGTATTCGTCGTGAGATTGGACGTAGTGAGTTGATGTTAGTCAAGAATGCTTTTAAGGGGAGCCGGAGGTGCCTATGCTGCCCATGTTAAAATCCCTAAGTTTGAGGAACATTTATGAATAAACTACCAAACAGAAAAATTTGAATTTTTTTTTACATATAGAGTGGTTTAGTATTGCAGTTATGACAGAGGGATTTTGGAGTATCTTTTCTAGTTTCCTTCCAATTATTTTTTTTATTAATGACCCAAATTTTTTTTACAAATAATTGCTTTATAATTAAACTGAAATGAAACTACTGAACATATTTCCAAATGGCTGTGTTACAATGTAAGTTTGACCACTAGGAGTGCTGTATAAAAATTTCATCTCTCTAGCTTGAGTGGATTTTGAGAAAATGTTCCTTATATTCGAAAAATTCTAATTTACGGGAAATGGCTATCAAAGTTTCTCAATACATTCCGGCACTATAGGATGGATTATCATGGTCTACTTCTTCATCCTCCAAAAGCTTCCTCTTCTGTCTTCTTTTCTGGCCTGTTGTTCCATCATACTTCATATGCCTTTCTCTTCTTTCTGCTCCTCTTATCCTTTCTCTGTCAATATTTCTTAGTGCTCGTACAGTGTTCACCCCAGCTATCCTAATGCCTTCAGAGCTTCACACTTCACACTGTTCCCTTGGTTGTAGGTTGCTATTGCATCATAAATGCCAAAGTACAGTGTTTTTATGCTTACAAATACCCTTTTAGGAATCACTTTCCAAATCAAGTTGTTTACGCTCTCATTAGGATTCTGCGTCTTTCCGTGTAGACATTTGTGTAACAATTCTGTCTGTGCTAAGTCATGAAAAATTGGTTTTATTGCATTTATCTCAGCTGCTGGCAAACCATGTTTGTGATCATAGTCCTTTTTTGCATTATATTTGCACCAGGAATCTTTTGGGCACAGGCTGTGTTGAGGGTATTCATTGGAAGAGGCAGTATGAAGGAACAATGCCCACACTGCTTTTCGCATGTCACTAACATTACTAGTATTTTGCCTTATAGCATACCCATAGTATCTCTGTAGACGTTCAATCACCTCATCAGTAAGCCTGCCTCCCCCTCCTATTGTCTTTCCATCACTCAGCTTACTTGAACCCAAAGTTTGTTTGAGCCATCGTAGCCGTGCACCCATACGCTTTTGCACATGCCCAATGCATTCCAACTTTTCAACTAAAAATTCATTTCCATATGGTTTCAGTTCCTCTATAGTCTTGAAACCTTTGGAGTCACCATCCCCAAGGTAGTATTTGCTAGAAGATGTCACAGGGCTATGGCCGGCCATGTGTTGCTTAGCAGAAGAACGCACTGTTTCAGTAATTGTAGTATCGCAACTTGATATTAGTGTTAATTATCTTTTCTATACGTTCTTCCTCTTCTTATATAAATGGTTACTAATACGTGGTATCGTAACCAGAACAACGCTTTACACAAGAAGTGTAATACTACCAACAACAGGCGCAACACTGAAATAATTCGAAACGGTAAACAGCAAAGAGACGATGTTCCGCGATCTTAGCGCTTCATTTGTCACAGAAAACAATTTAGCCAACCCTTGCACTCTCGCTTTATGCGTAACATAAGGCGCTGTATGCGTAACAGGCCGAGAAAATCCCAAGCAGCTCGCCAGGAAGTCACGAGAGGGTGTTAGATGCATTCAGCGGCCGCCCATTTCCTATGCAGGCGTGGGGGAAAATGGTAATAACTCCACTTCTAGGGCGAGTAGAACAATAATTCAAAGTTTACATTAAAGAGCAATGTTCCAATTAATTTTCGGTAGCAACAAAAAAAATCGTAATTTTTTGGATTTGACCACCTCCGGCTCCCCTTAAGGCGACAAAGGACACTTGAGATGTAGCGAAGTCGTGTAATATGACTGCGAAGCTGGATTTTTCTTCTTAGATTCTGCAGAGAGACATTGCAGGAGTGTAGCCATTGTTCACGAATGCTGGCAGCGGTGGTCACGAAAGTGTACAGTCGTAAGAAGATCTGACTCCGGACGGCTACGTGGTACGTCCGAGACCGAAGCCCGTCATCTTCGGCGTATGGCTATGGCGCATCGCAGTGCACCTGCAGCACCAGTACGAGCAACAGTTGGCCACAATGGCACAATGAACTGTTACAAGTTGGTTGCTTCAACGACAGCTCCGAGCCAGATGACCTTCATTCCACTGACCCCAAACCAACGCCATTTTAAACTTCAGTTGCGGCAAGTGAGAGCCCATTGCTGACCAAGAGGTCTTTTCTGTTTTCTGGCGAAAGCTGGTTCTGCCTTGGCGCCAGTTGTGGCCGTTTGTTCGTTAGGAGGAGGGCGGTTGAGGGTCTGCAACCCAACCTCCCTCTGCATGCTAGACGCTCTGGATCTACACCTGGATTTAGGTCTGGCTTGCGATTTTGAACAAGAGCAGAAGTACTCTTGTGGTTATCCCAACCACCGTAACTCAGTATTTGTAAGTTAATCTGCTGATAAGACCCGTTGTGGTGGCATTCACAAGCAGCATTCCAGCATGTTCTTCAGAGTGTCGACATGTTGCCTTGGTCTACTCTATCACCAGATCTGTCTCCAATCGACCAAATATGGGGCATTATCCACAACCAGCAACAGCCATCCCTGTGTTGAATGATGACTAACTGAAACCCTCAGCTGCCGACAGGTGTTGTTGATATAACTCGATGTGGACAGGTGAAAATGTGTGCCCCGACCGGGACTCGAACCCGGCATCTCCTGTTTACATGGCAGACGCTCTATCCATCTGAGTTACCGTGAGACTCACATTCCCAACTGTCCACAATTATACATATGTAATGTACGTTATAGACATTTGCCCATCCACTCATTACTCGCGCACGCTTTGGCGATTCCCGTAAGAGTTTGGGCAACCTGTGCGCATTCGCGCAGACGAAGGTCAGTGGCTGGGTAGCCTTTAACTATGTGTATGAAGACAGTAACTGTTCTCGAAAGAACAGAATACTGTAGATGACCGTGCAGCTTTTCCCTGGCAGCTGAGGGTTTCAGTTAGCCATCATTTATTCCAGGGAAAAGCTGCACGGTCATCTACAGTATTTTGGTCTTTCGCGAACAGTTACTGTCATCATATATATAGTTAAAGGCTACCCAGCCATTGACCTTCGTCTGTGCGAATGCGCACAGGTTGCTCAAACGCTTACGGGAATCGCCAAAGCGTGCGCGAGTAATGAGTGGGTGGGCAAATGTCTATAAGGTACATTACATATGTAGAATTGTGGACAGTTGGGAACGTGAGTCTCACGGTAAGCGTGCAAGGGATAAGTCCCTGCAGTCGCGCTATTCATCTGTGTCCTCGGTGGCTCAGATGGATAGAGCGTCTGCCATGTAAGCAGGAGATGCCGGGTTCGAGTCCCGGTCGGGGCACACATTCTCATCTGTCCACATCGAGGTATATCAACAACACCTGTCGGCAGCTGAGGGTTTCAGTTAGTCATCATTTATTCCAGGGAAAAGCTGCACGGTCATGTACAGTATTCTGTTCTTTCGAAAACTATCTTCATATCCCTGTATTGATCGTCTAAATGCAACAGCCATGGAACTCTGTTCCACAAAGAGACATCCGGCACCTGTACAGCACAATGCATGCAGGTTTGCACGCTTGCGTTCAACATCCTGAGTTTACATCGATTATTAGTGTATCAGCATTTCACTTGTCAGATACTTAACTCATGCTTACATTAACCTGTTGCAATGTTAATCACTTATAAATTTTACAGAGATGTATTTCCGAAATTTCATGACTCTATACATTATTTTTTGGTTTTAGGATTATTTCCCATCAGTGTATACATGTGGATATCTGAGGCTGTGCTGCTTTTTATCCACCAAATGGATGTCCACATCAGAGCAGACTTGAACCTATATGCCTCTGTACATGTAGTGATCACTACTATCTTATTTTCATGATATTGCTCGAATACTGGTACTTTTCCTTCGTTTTGTAGGCACCAGCAAACATGCACTTAGATCCAACGCTTTTAAATGATTAGTTGGACGTATATTCCAATTTATATCTTTCCCCTCAGTTTTCTGCTCTGCCCTCCAAATCTCTCTCTAGTATCATGGAAACTGCTCCTTGGTGTTTTAAAATGTGTCCTGTCACCCTGTTCTTCTATTTTGTCAATATCTTTCATACTTTCTTTCTATCGTCGTTTATGCAGAGAACCTCCTCATTTATTGTTTTAAGAACCCAACTAGTCTTCAAAATCCTTCTATTGGACCAAACAACAAACGCCTCAATGCTCTTCTTTTCAGGTTTTTTCTCAG
The DNA here is from genome assembly GCF_021461385.2 of Schistocerca piceifrons. Lineage (NCBI taxonomy): Eukaryota > Metazoa > Arthropoda > Insecta > Orthoptera > Acrididae > Schistocerca > Schistocerca piceifrons. The sequence goes on from NC_060139.1 coordinate 672,832,740, forward strand.
TCCATCATTCAGTTCCAAAGAGCGCTGTGTCCAAGAAGGTAAATCCGAAGGAACGTCTTCCCAAGTTAAGGCTAATATTTGATTCTACACCGCGCACACAGTTCGACCTAGTTCGGCAACACCGTCGGTGACACCCGCCCGCCTTTATTGTGAATCAAAAAAATGTATCTGTAGCGATACAACTTGTGAAGTAGTTCTAGACGCCTGCCGACAGGCCCCGGCGATTCCAGATGCCTACCTACAAACATGTAGGACTAATTAACAGGCCGTCTTCATAAAATGAAACGACCTCCTCCCCAGACCATGACGGCCCAAGGTATGTCTACCGGCTGCTGTGTCATCCTCTGCCTTCTGGCTTCCTTCAGGTGCAGTACAGATGTACTTGTGGTCAGCACATCGTTCTCCTAGCCGTTCTGGAGACACCACACAGTGGACCCGCCACTACATGATAAAATAGCTCCTCAGTTGGCATTACTTGGCTGAGGGAACCAGCTGCCAGTCCTCCCACAAAGGAAAAAATCTTCACAGTAGTGGGAATCGAACTAAGGTTCTCCGCAGGGCAACCAACGATGCCCACCACTCAGCTAGAAAGGCTGTCTCTGGAAAGAAACAATTCGCAGTAAAGATGGTGTTGGACCTTGCCTACATGTCGCTAATAGGCTGCCTAAGAGATGCAGTGTTCTCGGAATGCTATACCCCAAGCAAATAACATTAGTAGTTTCATTTCTATAAAGCAATTGACAAAACTTTGAAGATACATTGGTGTCACAATTATCATGCAGTCGTGTTGTTGTTGTGGTCTTCAGTCCTGAGACTGTTTTGAAGCAGCTCTCCATGCTACTCTATCCTGTGAAAGCTTCTTCATCCCCCAGTACTTATTGAAACCTACAACCTTCTGAATCTGTTTAGTGCATTCATCTCTTGGTCTCCCTCTACGATTTTTACCCTTCACGCTGCCCTCCAATGCTAAGTTTGTGATCCCTTGATGCCTCAGAAGATGTCATACCAACCGGTCCCTTCTTCTTGTCAAGTTGTGCTACAAACTCCTCTTCTCCCCAATTCTATTCAATACCTCCTCATTAGATATGTGATCTACCCATCTAATCTTCAGCATTCTTCTGTAGCACCACATTTCGAAAGCTTCTATTCTCTTCTTGTCCTAACTATTTATCGTCCATGTTTCACTTACATACATGGCTACACTCCATACAAATACTTTCAGAAACGACTTCCTGACACTCAAATCTATACACGATGTTAACAAATTTCCTTCTTCAGAAACGCTTTCCTTGCCATTGCAAGTCTATATTTTATAACTTCTCTACTTCGACCATCATCAGTTATTTTGCTATCCAAATAGCAAAACTCCTTTATTACTGTAAGTGTCTCATTTCCTAATCTAATTCCCACAGCATCACCCGACTTAATTCGAGTACATTCCATTATCCTCGTTTTGCTTTTGTTGATGTCAATAGTCGTTGCTAAAGGCAAAGTCCAGACAAGTAACTGATAAGTATCACAACCAGTTGTTCTTGTAGCACGCTACTCAAATACGTTCCACTAATGTCAGTACGCTGAGGCGAACTGAGCCCCGAGGCTGGCAGGAGCGGCGATTATATTCACATCTTTCAGATGTCGCTAATGGTGCGGTGCGGTCCAATTCCGCGCACCATTGGCAGACGTTTCCTCACTGCCTTCTCTGGTCTTGCGTTCCGTATCTTCATTCCGTCGCTTGTGGTTACGCCAGAACTGGTGGGCAAGTGACGCTTTTATTCGCGCATGTGTCAGTGTCACCTACAGGAGGGTTGATAAGCCACCTTTGCTGCTTGGGATCAAATTCGCCAATGGCGTTGCATACAACCCTGTAGGGAAGGTAACCACAGCTATGGTTAGTACTATTGGGTATTAAAAAACCGCTACAGCTGTATTTAGTCCTTTATTATTAGACCATTACCGGTTTCACGACACTAAAAGCCACATCTTCAGGTGAAAATATAACTATATTGGAATCCGGCTGTTTTATTCTATGGCATACCTCCTTTTAGCATTGTTTTGTTCTGACGGTCAATGAATATTGTGTACAAAGTCCCGAGCTTTTTAAGTCTAATGAAGATGTGGCTTTTAATATCACGAAACCGGTAGTGATCCAGTAATAGAAGATTAAATATAGCTGAAGTGGTATATTAATATCCAATATCGTCGAATGGTTTTCAACCGCCCCTAATAGTTACAACGTGTACACGAGAGCCAAAATTGTGATTGCGCTGCACTCCAAAGGACTGCTATCATGTTCAGTGGCGATGCAGCCCCACATTGTGGTCAGAGAAGGGTTGAAAGTTCCGGAGGCGTCAGAAGTGTCAGAGGTTATCAGGAACGTAGTCGTATAGCTCATCTGACTGCGAACTGTCTTTTCGACACGAAATGCGAGGGAATCAACACATCAAGGAAAGGCGTGGTTTATTGACGACCTTTACGTGATACATTGAGACCTTGTCGTGTCGATTTCGAGTGGTGGCGTGTTTCGTCAGCCACCCATTAGAAAACCGCGTGATTTCAACTCTGGGCGTCACTGTTCTGACACCCATCGCAGAAGCGTCTAAAGAAAGGATGTAATGTTGGTGAAACGTCCACGATGGTGCTGGGGAGATTTGTGCTAAGATTTGGTGGAAATATGACGTTATTAACCCACCTTACACGTCACATGAACCTCTGAGCTCTGGACAGTTTTTCATATGTGTCGATACCTTGCTGTTTGAAGCGCCGCCGGGCGCACGCTTTTGCATCATTACAGAGGGTGGTTGTAGGCACCTTAGAGCCAAGCTTAAACTTCTGTGTCGCAATGGGAGACAGCTACGGGATTTCAAAAAAGTTATCCTTTAATTGTGCTGAGCACCATAGTTCACTTCTTTGTCATGGAATGCTCTCTGTTGTGGCGTAACAAGCCTGCTACGCCACACTGGGAAGGGAGCCGAAAGAAAGGCACGCGTACACACACGCCGACTGGCGTGAATTCTGGAACAGGATAGTATTGAATGGTAGCAAGAAACGTACGTAGCTGCTTTATACTTAACTTTTAATCTGGGTTGGTTACACGTTCTTCTTGAGACATTTACACGATAACTCTCAAACTAGGTAAGGCTAATGGCGCCTTGCTAGGTCGTAGCCATGGACTTAGCAGAAGGCTATTCTAACCGTCTCTCGGCAAATGAGAGGAAGGCTTCGTCCGTATTGTCACTAGCAATGTCGTCCGTACAACTGGGGCGAGTGCTATATCGTATCTCGAGACCTGCCGTGTGGTGGCGCTAGGTCCGCGATCACACAGTGGCGACACGCGGGTCCGACATGTACTAAATGGACCGCGGCCGATTTAAGCTACCACCTAGCAAGTGTGGTGTCTGGCGGTGACACCACACTCTCTATGCCTGTGCTTGTCTCCTTTTCTTTTTGTGCATCTTAGTTCACCCACAGCGTGTTATTTGGCTTCCAGGGTACAGAGGTTGAATAAAAAATATGAAAACAATGCGAATAATGCAGAATCGAACATAAATTCAGATGCTAACAAGCATACAGATTGCGCTGTTGTATTTGACCATGAACAGCATCAGTGCAATGTCCTCAGTACGTGGTAACTGGCAGCCGTGGTCAGAACATTGTTTATAGCTGTGAGTGCATTATGTTAGAGCTACGTAAATTCGAACATGGGCGAATTGTTTTTGCTCATACGGTGCCTGCATACGCAACCAAGTCAGACGAAGTGTTTGTTGTTTCAAGAGGCACCGTAACGAAGATTTAAGGCGCTTAAATGGAACGCGGAAAACATCATCCATTAAGTCAAAACGCGGATGGAAATGGGTGTTGAGATGTTGTGAAAGAGGATCACTGACGAAGACTATCACGACAAATAAGAAGAAGACAACTATAAAAGTCACGACAGAACTGAATGTTACAATCGTGAACACCGTCAGCACTAAAACAACACGAAGGGAGCTCCGTAAGCAGCCTATTGGAGGGTGAGTTGGAATTCCAAAACCACTCATTAGTGTTTCTAATGGTAGTTACAGATAAACGAATTGCTGCAGCCACAAAATCTGGACGTTGGAATAATGGAAGAAAGTCAACCGGCCGGTGTGGCCCAGAAGTTCTAGGCGCTTCAGTCTGGAACCGCGCGACCGCTATGGTCGCAGGTTAAAATCCTCGGGCATGGATGTGTGTGATGTCCTTAGGCTTGTTAGGTTTAAGTAGTTCTATGTTCTAGGGGACTCATGACCTCAGATGTCAAGTCCCGTGCCGGCCGGTGTGACCGAGCGGTTCTAGCGCCACAGTCTGGATCAGCGAGACCGCTATGGTCGCAGGTTCGAATCCTGCCTCGGGCATGGATGTGTGTGGTGTCCTTAGGTTAGTTAGGTTTAATTAGTTCTAACTTCTAGGGGACTGATGACCTCAGATGTTAAGTCCCATAGTGCTGAGAGCCGGTTTTGTTAAGTCCCGTAGTACTCAGACCCATTTGAACCATTTTTTTTAAAGAAAGTCATTTCGTTTGTAATAGTCACGTCCCGAGAGTGAAGCTTGGCATGGGTTCGGTAATTATTTGGGCAGCCATGTAGTGGTAATTCACGAGCCATGGGCCCCATGGCTACTCTGCAAAGTCGCATTACTGCCAGGGAATATATTATCAGCCTGGCTGATAATATCCCACCCATGGCACAACGTTTCTTCCCTGATGGTGACGCTGTTTCCCAAGATGAAAACGCCCCTGCGTATACAACTGGCATAATCCAATATTGGTTTTGTGGGCACGAGTACGAACTGTAGTATATGATATGCCCACGACAGTCACATCACAATACTACTGAACCTTTGTGACCAAATCTCAAGAGGAGTGTGAATGGTCGCTATGCACTTCCGTCATCTTCACATGTTCGTCCATAGTCTGCAGGAAGAATAGTGTAATATTGTCGTGTAGATCATACAGGTCTAGTATGTAACCACTCCGAGGCAGCTAGAAACTACACTACTGGCCATTAAAATTGCCACACCACGAAGATGACGTGCTACACACGCGAAATTTAGCCGACAGGAAGAAGATGCTGTGATATGCAAATGATTAACTTTTCAGAGCATTCAGAAAAGGTTGGCGCCGGTGGCGACACCTACAACGTGATGACATGAGGAAAGTTTCCAACCGATTTCTCATACACAAACAGCAGTTTATCGGTGTTGCCTGGTGAAACGTTGTTGTGATGCCTCGTGTAAGGAGGAGAAATGCATACCATCACGTTTCCGACTTTGATAAAGGTCGGATTGTAGCCTATCGCGACTGCGGTTTATCGTATCGCGACATTGCTGTTCGCGTTAGTCGAGATCCAATGACTGTTAGCAGAATATGTAATCAGTGGATTCAGGAGGGTAATTCGGAACGCCGTGCTGGATTCCAACGGCCTCGTATCACTAGCAGTCGAGATGACAGGTATCTTATCCGCATGGCTGTAACAGATCGTGCAGCCACGTCTCGATCCCTGAGTCAACAGATGGGGACGTTTGCAACATAACAACCATCTACACGAACAGTTCGACGACGTTTGCAGCAGCATGGACTATCAGCACGGAGACCATGGCTGCGGTCACCCTCGACGCTGCATCACAGAGAGGAGCGCCTGCGATGGTGTACTCAACGACGAACCTGGGTGCACGAATGGCAAAACGTCATTTTTGCGGGTGAATCCGGGTTATGTTTACAGCATCATGATGGTCGCATCCGTGTTTGGCGACATCGCGGTGAACGCAATAATGGCTCCGAGCACTATGGGACTTATCTTCTGATGTCCTCAGTCCCCTACAACTTAGAACTACTTAAACCTAACTAGCTTAAGGACATCACACACATCCATGCCCGAGGCAGGATTCGAACTTGCGACCGTAGTGGTCGCGCAGTTCCAGACTGAAGCGCCTGGAACCGTTCGGCTACTCCGGCCGGCATGGTGAACGCACATTGGAAGCTTGTATTCGTCTTCGCCATACTGGCGAATAACCGGCGGGATGGTATGGGGTGCCATTGATTACACGTCTCGGTCACCTCTTGTTCGCATTGACGGCAATTTGAACAGTGGACGTTACATTTTAGATGTGTTACGACCCGTGGCTCTACCCTTCATTTGAACCCCGTGAAACCCTACATTTCAGCAGGATATTGCACAACCTCATCTTGCAGGTCCTGTACGGGCGTTTCTGGATACAAAAAATGGTCGACTGCTGCCCTGGCCAGCACATTCTCCAGATCTCTCACCAACTGTAAACGTCTGCTCATTGGTGGGCGAGCAACTGGCTCGTCACAATACACCAGTCACTACGCTTGATGAACTGTGGTATCGTGTTGAAGCTGCATGGGCAGCTGTACCTGTACACGCCATCCAAGCTCTGTTTGCCTCAATGCGCAAGCGTATCAAGGCCGTTATTACGGCCAACGATGTAGCCGAGCGGTTCTAGGCGCTTCAGTCTTGAACCGCGCGACTGCTACGGTCGCAGGTTTGAATCCTGCCTCGGGCATGGATGTGTGTGCTGTCCTTAGGTTAGTTAGGTTTAAGTAGTTCTAAGTTATAGGGGACTGATGACCTCAGATGCTAAGTTCCATAGTGCTCAGAGCCATTTGAACCATTACGGCCAGAGGTGGTTGTTCTTGGTACTGATTTCTCAGGATCTATGCACCGAAATTGCGATAAAATGTAATCACATGCCAGTTCTAGTTCAATGAATACCCGTTTATCATCTGCATTTCTTCTTGGTGTAGCAATTTTAATGGTCAGTAGTGTATTTAGAATGCCACCTGTTTTCTTACGCCGTATTAGAAATGGTTATGTGTTGTGTTTTTGGTGTTTCTATATGTTTATGCAGCCTCTGTAGCAGAATTTCTTCACTTGCAGTACTTTGTGCTGCCCAAGATCTTCCCACTTGTAATTAACGAGAACAACGTCGCTTTTTTCAGTTGATTACCACTTGTGTTCCGTAAAGCTTATAGCCCTGTACATTTCGCCGGCTAGGGGAAGCTTGCCCGCAGTCCCGCGGCCCTACGGGCGTGTCGGCCGCTGGTGGCGGCGCGCGACCGCAGGCGGTGTGTTTGGTTTGCATGGGGCGGCAGGGCGCGCCCGCGTGCCACCAGCTGCATCGATCGCCGGCGCCGCGCGCGCTACCTGTTGAGCGCGCCGCTCCTCCAGCTGCCAACCCGGAACTGGAGGCTGCGCCGGCGTCTGGACTCTGGCCGCTTCTGCTCCGCCAGGGATCCACCGCTCCTAGCAGAGCGCTCACCTCGTGTAGTGTGTGGCTGCACCGGGACTCGTAGCCACTACAATACCTATGCATCTGTATGTACATGCACACATGTGATAGCATGTTGCTCAGCACATTTTGTGTCTCCCGTGCGAAGTACCGCTCATTGAAGAATCCCTTGTTCAACTGGATAGACAACCAAAGCGGTCGATACAATGACACTCTTGTACTAATGTACGGTTTTGTCTTTTATTTTATATCAACCATAAACTATAGGCATTTTATAGTTACTTAACACGATTCTTAGCCTTCGATTGTGGTGTCACCGCCAGACACCACACTTGCTAGGTGGTAGCCTTTAAATCGGCCGCGGTCCGTTAGTATACGTCGGACCCGCGTGTCGCCACTATCAGTGATTGCAGACCGAGCGCCGCCATACAGCAGGTCTAGTCTAGAGAGACTCCCTAGCACTCGCCCCAGTTGTACAGCCGACTTTGCTAGCGATGGTTCACTTTCTACATACCCTCTAATTTGCAGAGACGATAGTTTAGCATAGCCTTCAGCTACGTCATCTGCTACGACCTAGCAAGGCGCCATATTCACTTACTATCAGATAATATTGTGAATTATGTACCGGCAAGAGTGACGTTCATCATTAATGGATTAAAGTTAAGTATCAAACTAATTACGTCCGCTTTCTGAATTCTAATTCCTTGTCATATTCCAGACCAAACGTCAGTATAGTTCTTCCCCCCTCATGCCAGCCTGCGTGAGCTAAAACGCGTAGATTTCGGCCTCCTCTTGTAACACGGTGTTGGCTCTTCTGCCAACACAACATATCTAGTAATGAGTTCCTCCTTACACCTGCTCATTTATTAACTTCTTTGGTTTCTTTTTCGGCATCCTGACCTTCCTTCTTCCAGTGTAACGCTATCCTCCACGGGGTGTTTTCACGTCATCGGCCTGTTCGCAATACGGCAGATGTGAGCACTTCATACAGGAATTTGCTGGCCGGGGTGGCCTAGCGTTTCTAGGCGCTGCAGTCTGGAACCACGCGACCGCTACGGTCGCAGGTTCGAATCCTGCCTCGGGCATGGACGTGTGTGATGTTCTTAGGTTAGTTAGGTTTAAGTGGTTCTGAGTTCTAGAGGACTGATGACATCAGCACTTTGGTCCCATAGTGCTCAGAGCCATTTCAGCCATACAGGACTTTATGTTTTGCTCCCGTCGGTTTAACACAGCTCATGTCTGCTGAATCCTGTCATATATCCTAAAGCATGTTAAGCAGTTTTCATATTTTTTCCAATCTCTACGTTTTAGTTCCATACTACAGTATTAATATGTAGACGATATCTTCCAGTGTACGTAGTACTTTCCCTTGACGTTAGCTAATATTTATTAATTTAATCTACGGTCATATTAGTGTCGCATTCTTTCTTCGTTTCTTCTCCCCTTTTTTCAAGGCCTGGCTCATTCAGAAGTCAAGATTTGTACACTTCTGACGAACATCTTTTGGGTGTACTTAGTTTTACTATGACAAGCCACCAACGCGGCTTGCCTTTTGACGTGCATAATTTCCCGAATACTTGAACTCCGTAAGAGGCCATCTTACATTACGAAAGTGTAACCATTGCCAGTACTTGTCAAGGTTTTTGTTGGATGCCAACACTGTCTATGGTTCTGCATTTCTACTATTTCGTAAATTTTCACACAGTGATTTCTATCCTCGTCAGATATACTGAACAAGCGTCTATATTGTCGTGAAATCGGTGCTTCAGTTTAAAACACCTCCTTACAACTATGCTGCTTTTGGTAACAAATAATCATATTTAATCTTTTCAGTCGTTATAAATTTTCTGATAATTCAAATGGATACCGAGTGTTAACCGTTTTTTGTTCTTAATTACTATGACTTCCCCAGAAACTTCCTATGCCATGGGCCCCTAACACTCCTGAAACGATGAACGCTAGTACAGAAATTAACTGAATATGTACTTAACGAATATTGAAAATCATGAAGTTAGAGATGGAAGGATCCGGACCATAAGGACTGGAATGACATCATCATAGAAAAGAAAAGAAATAAAAAACGCTGAGTGGGGCAACAGCACATTGCTAGTAAATCTTTTGTGAATCGTGCAAGAAGTTATGCGGAAAAATTTTTTATTTCAGACTAATTTAATAAAGAAAAATCGGTCATGCTAAACAACTTCAGTCTGCTCTCAAGTCAGCAGAAGCTAATCGATTGAAAGCAAGTTACTTTTACAACGCCCATCTTTCAATTACTAATTATACAATACACTAACAAAAGAACTTACTTTTTGCTGTGATTCACTAAAAATAAATACAGTTTCTTCATAAAGTATTCCCCGTATTTAAAGTAGTAAATATATTTTCTGCTTTAATCCGCATACCCGGCCGGTGTCAGTTTGGAACCGCGTGACCGCTACGGTCGCAGGTTCGAATCTTGCCTCGGGCATGGATGTGTGTGATGTCCTTAGGTTAGTTAGGTTTAAGTAGTTCTAAGTTCTAGGGGACTGATGACCTCAGTAGTTAAGTCCCATAGTTCTCAGAGCCATTTGAACCATTTTAATCTGCATATAGTCTGTTAAGTGTGATTCCTTTCGTAGCAATTCATAAATATGTAGATAACTAGTCATTCGAAAGTTCTCATAGTACTATTTTCAGCTACCTGAGAAAGTCACCATTGAGCGGGTATTTATTCAGAGATGTTCCCGAGACTTCGCACTTCTGGAATTTATTTTTGATTTATAGGGCTTATAACTTTTAAAGTAGTATGACTGGTGACATGGATGAAGACCTCTTTTGTTTTACTATGTCAAGAGAATGCCATGTAAATCAGCCACCTGAAAAGCAACTGACACAAATGTCCATTTCTGCAAGATGCAGTGTCTGCCCTTCTACTTTGTCTATGATCATGACATAACCTCACCGGGAACCCTGCACGTTTGAAGCGAAATTGTAAATTGTTTGGCACAAGACCGACTCAGGGTGTAAAATTTCGCTTGCCTGCACCACATCCCGTCAAAATATCCGCTTCAAAGATGTTACGTCGGCGAGGAGTAACTTTAAACCTGTGTGAGCGAGGGCTTGTGAGGAGTGAGATAAGAGATCGTGCCTCAGATTCGGAAGGAGTTTCCAGAGAGCGAGTTAAGGCCTCATAATCTTCATTGGGTTCTTGAGACAGAATAATCATCAGACTTTTGTCCATTCTGGTGTGTCCAGAAAGACTATCTTATACTTGACACTTTTATTCGCAAACAAAACGAAATCAAAAAGTAATGAGTAGGTACCCAAATCACAAAGCAAACTTAATAAATCCGGTTATTCCTAGCAAACACTATAAATTAAACCTATAGAAAGAAGCAAAGCAATGTCGTTGAGTCTTTAATACCTTAGCTAAGTAAATTTGCTGTCAGTTTGCGTTTATAAAGTTAATATTGTAGCGTTTAGTTTAATCACAGACATAACGAAAATACACATGTCACTAAGTTAAAAAAACAATCCGTTAATATTGTAGCGTTTAGTTTAATCAATGACGTAACGAAAACACCTGGCACTAAGTTAAAAAGAAAACGAACAGTACCGTCTGCCGTTTCTTTGGTGTCAAACGAAACTAACAGTGCTTTATGTACCACGTTGTGATTGTTAAACGTCCGAACTATTAAGTAGAGGATAGAATTTTAGACAAAATATGACAGAGATGATGGTTGGAAATAAAACTTTAATCTATGATTTTTTCCCCATGAACCAGTTTTGATTAAATGAAGCCTCTCCGTTGCCCCAGGCTCTGCTCAAGTTAGCAGTGGAACGCCATGAAAATTCATGTAGTTGATTTGGAGATTAGTGTGTTCAAACAGACAGGATAGTTTTACACTTTTATTATTAGTACAGACTAAGCCTTTCCTTATCTGAGATTATATGGAAATGAATACTGTAAACTATGGCTACTTGTGCCCTGAATCTGAATATCCGTAGTGACGTTTACATGTTGAATGAAGTATATGCACACCGCAGTTTGTAACTAATTTACGTATCTTTTCATATAGTTCACTAATTGTCATTCCTGTACATGTCCCAAAGCAAGGACATTATTAGCATGGAATCATCAATCTCTTTGATTTATTAATAACTAGACGCATCTTAATAATATTATAAAACATTTCAGTCTTACTCCATGCGATGCTAATTTACAGTAGTTCACTTCAGAAGTGAACCATTACGTTCACATCCTTTCAAAATTACGTCGATCACCTTTAAGAAGTTTTGGGTGTCTTAATATGACCGTGAGACACAGGAAATGAAAACAAGGCATATGTGGTTTCATCACCGCCCAAAAAGGGGAACACGCGACCATCATTGGACAAGATGCTGCTGCGTGTTTTCTGGACTACCATGGTGTGTTAGTAGTAACAGATTATGCTCGTGGGGGGTAACCCGCACCCGAAGCCATAATCCCCTTACTATAATACGGAAGCGTTTCACGGAGAAGGGCCCAACAGAATTTCATTGCTCCACAATTTTCCATCTAATTGCGGGCAAGACACATTCACAGATGTTACTCCTTTTTGTTATCAAACTTTCCCTAATCCCCAGTACTCTCCTGAAGTGGCAGCCATTGATTTCTTCCTCTTTTGTTGAATGGAGGGTCTGTTGCGTGCCAGGCGTTTCCAGAATTCTACACCCAAGGCCTCCGCCAAATAATCTGTCGTGACGAAAAATGTGTCGCATTTTTGGTGAACGTGTGGGCTGGGAGTAACACCGGCACTGAGTTCCAGGGTCGTGTTTGCTTTTCAGCGATTAAAATTTTATTATCCTCGAACGCACTGGTCCCACAGGCCATCGGTAGCAGCAGTAACAGCTGGCAGATTACTAATAAAATAATGAAGATTTGACGAAAAAGCAAGATACAGTTCAAAAAGCTGTCGTACCATAGCTGATGATCGGTCCAAAAGGCACCCTAAAATCAAAGACACTAACAAAATCTTCCGCACTGTATGGATGCTTCAGAAAGAAACCGGCTTCATAAAGGCTATGTGATGGGGTTAGCACTTGCAGTCTAATCTGGACAACATGAACATGCTATCCCAAATATGTTTATCATCATACCGTGACCAGTTCAAAATAAAAAAAAAAGTTCAAATGGCTCTGAGCCCTACGGGACTTAACTTCTGAGGTCATCAGTCCCCTAGAACTTAGAACTACTTAAACCTAACTAACCTAAGGACATCACACACATCCATGTCCGAGGCAGGATTCGAACCTGCGACCATAACGGTCGCGCGATTCTATACTGAAGCGCCTAGAATCGCTCGGCCACACCGGCCGGCCCCGACCAATTTCCTACAAAATCAAAGGTGTTTGTGATTTTGTAAGAAAAAATTACTAACTGATTCTTCAAAACTGCCACAATGAAGTACTTTATAAGCACCTACTTCCAACGTTTGTGTTAAGGATTTAATAAAGGCTGCAATGACCAAAACTATTATCTCAGCATTGGACTTGTCATCTTATCTGCGTAACGCAGTCCACAAATGGACTTCGCTGAATACAGGAACAGTAAACGCACATTTCGAAAGGCAGTGTAATTTCGCCCCTTTGAAACTTACATGTGATATCGTTTATAAACTTGTTTGGCGGTCGTATTTCTAAGAGAGACGATTGCGAACAGGTGATGTCGGACACAGAAGAAAAACGTCTACCTAATTCTCGTGACGTGTCTATAGTTAATGGCTATTTTAATGTATTATTTCACAGCAACGAATGTTCGTAACTATGCCTTCGACGGCGACATTTTTACAATCTGTTTGATAATTTGTCATTCCGGAGATGTCACCATTTACCAGATCTTGATTCGTTCATCGACACTAGTTGCTGCATTGCTACAGTCTCCTATCGATCGTTAATTCACGTAATTTATCTTCAGTTGTAATCGCACTAAGGAGGCTAACACTACCTACTTCTGCTTAACTTCTATTGATGTGACAATAATTGCACGACTTCTTACCACAATTCGTCCTATGTAAACTCTTTAGCTTTTACTGCCACCAGTCTCCATCTTGCCGATCCGACCAACACCTTAAGCGCCAGGCACCTACTGTACTCACATGCCTGCACATATCGTATTCGAACATGGCGATGCGGCTCGACAATACTCCCGCTGCCGAACTGAAAGGCGTGTAAGGCACCTGAAGTTCTAGAATATCAGACGCGCAGGTTAGCAAAGAATACTAGTCTAGCTGGCACAATACTCTTTCACGGTCTTCATCAAAATTCCTATAGTTTACCTGTCATGATACACCACACCGTACGTAGGCATACATCTGCCATTTATTAGCTACGACAGTATCTGCAGCATTGCCAAACACGTGAGATTACATATTTTCTGGCTTTTGGAGTAAGCTGATGGAGAAGGGGCGTTTCGCAGTACAGAGAAAGGCGGAAGTATACTGTGTACCAAAAGGGAAAAAACAACGCCACCCGCAGGGGCTGCGAAAATAGCATGGCGCGTGTTCAATCCATGTCATCGTTCCTGGATCATCGTGTGTAAGTTTCCGTAGCTACCAAATCTCAGTGTAGGGAAAGCATGGCCTTCCTGGTCCCCTTCTCTTGCTGCCATCTCTAGTTCGTGATTGGCTAAAGTCGCGTTACGTGATATTTCTAGCCACAGTGCGCCCTTCTGTTACATCTGTTAGATGCTTAATTACATAATACAATGGTCATCTGAACGGCTTACTTTTATCGAAGTAATACATAACGAGCAGTTTTACAGGATATGTATGCACGTACAAACAATTTATAACTTGCTAAATGGAACATGGGCCTAAATTTAATGTCAATGAACAAATTACTTGTCAGTCCTACTCATGCAGCTTTATCTTTAACATTTTTCTAGCATACCACTTTTAAACAAATATATTCCATGACATAAGAGTTGTCCAGAAGAACTGATTTAAAGTTATGCTTACAACTTGCTGTACTGCCTGTGACTTTTTTTTTGAGCGTGGTGGGGGTGGACGAGAGAGAGAGAGAGAGAGACAAAGAGAGAGATTGCTAAAAAATTTTGTTGGTGCATATTGAACTTCCTTCTCAGCAACTGACAGCTTTAATAATAAGTATTAATGTACATTTTTCACTTAGTGTTGTAGGTATGGGCATTTTCTCAGATTGTGATGTGTTATTTATGACGAATTTCATTAGCGATCTGTTTTGTGAAGGTGTAGTTAAAATGTCTAGTCCCTTTAAGAAGTGACTACAAGATGGTTGGTGAGCACCACATGAATACGTCTTGGTTTGGTGCAATCAGTCTTTGCTTTCTAAGTGATAAGACCCCTGTTCTATTATTATTCCGTAAGGTCGCATTAAGAAGGATCGTGGCGGTATAGATGGAAAGAATGGTACATCTTACCCTGTGGACGATCTACATCGTTACATTTGTCGGCTATATGAGAAGATAACTTTATGACTGTTTTCTTTTTGTACGTTTGCTATTTTGAACACATGTTGTGAAGATTAATACCGAACTCGAGGATTGATATGTACTACGCAATTTATACTTACTGCGGAATTCATAAAGAGGGTTCCGTCAGGATTGGTAATAAGTAATAAATTGCTGTTAGTGACTTATGCAGAAATACTGACTGTCACATTTCGTTCAGAGTCTTCAATTCTTCCTATAATCTTCTTTAAAGGTCAAATCATTTCTATTCAAATTAATACTTACCCGTTGTCTGTTGGAAGACTATTCAATGCCTCACAGATAACTGGAGCAGTAAACACTGAAATATTAGGTGTACAGATTCCCAAATCATTTTATTTTCAGAGGACGTAGATAAAGGCCCACTGCTGGCACACCAGCTGTTGTGAACCATTTTGAGAGATGAGCAACACAAACTGCAGATTTTCTGCTGTATCAGTATATTTACCGAACCGTTTTTCGACTTACTCAGCCATCGCCTGACAGTAAATGACTATCGTCAGAAAGTTGGAAAGGCAGTATCATTATAAATTAATTATAAATATTTTATCCAAACAGAAAAGTGAAGTGTATATACCAGAAAACATTAATAATATTAATTGTAAATTCATCGTGTGTGAGTGTGTGTGTGTGTGTGTGTGTGTGTGTGTGTGTGTGTGTGTGTGTGTGCTTGCACGAGAATGAGGTTGATGGGAAAGGGGACAATATGAATAAAGAAACGATCCGTTGTCTCACCTGTATCTAAATTTACAACTGTAACACATATGGCAGGATTATGTATTAAATATGAAGAACTACTCTCAATAGAAGAGAAGATGAACATATGGTAAAACAACACAACATTTAGCAGTTACAATTAAAAAAATAAAACAAATGCAAGACTGTTGCTCTTTAGTGTTGGAGAGATACATGAAAACGTAATAGATGTGGCTTTAAATGCATATATAAGTTGAAATGTGTGTCCATGATATGATACAGGCATAGAATGTACTAAAATTTGGGATATGTTGACATTCACGCTAAAGTAAATGAATAGAAGGAGGAATGGGTGACCACGATCTAAAAGATGGTGGAGAAGAAAGTGAGAAATGTAGGGCTTAAGCAAAAGACAGCGCATGGGATATATTCAGTTGAGTTTTATCTTTCATTACTGAAGGCAGAATATCAGAATTTTGTGTTTATTGGTCATGAATGTGATGATGTTGTAGCAAGAAGCAACAGAATAATCGATTAACATGCCGTGAAACATACTTGGGTACGAGACCAATATATATGTATGTACATTTTGTAGATGACAAAATTTTATATACACTGAAGAGCCAAAGAACCTGGAATAGGCATGCATATGCAAACACATAGATATGCAATCAGGCAGAATACGGCACTGCTGTCGGCAACGCCTATATAAGACAAGTTTCTGGCGCAGTTGTTAGGTCGGCTACTGCTGCTACAATGGCAGGTTATCAAGATTTAAGTGAGTTTGAACGTGGTGTTTTAGTCGGCGCACGAGAGATGGGACACAGCATCTACGAGGTAGCTATGAAGTGGGGATTCTCCCGTACGACCGTTTCAGGCGTGTACCGTGAATATCAGGAATCCGGTAAATCTCCGACATCACAGCGACCGGGAAAAGATCATGTCAGAACGACACCAACGACAACTGAAGAGAATAGTTCAGCTTGACAGAAGTGCAACCCTTCCGGAAATTGCTGCAGATTTCAATGGTGGGACATGAACAAGTGTCAGCGTGCGAACCATTCAACGAACGCTGTTGCTGATGGTTGATGAGGAGACTCGCGCAAGCACGAAAGAAGAGAAGGGATCGAACGGTACGGAGGGAGGCAATTTGCTAGCGGCCGGCAGTACGTGGAAGGTGGTCCAGGCGACTGTGTAAGGCGGCAGTCTTCCGGTTTGTGGTGGCTATGTGGTGGATACCCAAGTGTAAAGTAGCTGCTTCTCCGGCCATCTCCATTGCCCTTTTACTACCGTCTGGAACATTCGACGTGGTGGAGCCAGGTTTTAATTCCGTCACGAGTACACTTCATCGAGGTTCACATACTGCGAAAGTATGTGGCAGTTATTACCTTCGTATAAAGGAACCTGAAAGTGAACACTGGTCCGCTATATTGCTTAATGACTGAATTGTGTCAAATGCGCATGTACTTATTGGCTTTGAGTTAAGGCGCTCTAATTACGTTTTATTTTAGTCAAACTTCGAAGAGTATATATGGTACTGCAGTGTCTGCATTCGTATCCGAAAGAACAGGCACTGTGGCGACTGCAGTCGCTATGAAATACATTAAACGTATTCGCAGTTGCCGGCCGGAGTGGCCGTTGTGGTTCTAGGCGCTACAGTCTGGAGCCGGGCGATCGCTACGGTCGCAGGTTCGAATCCTGCCTCGGGCATGGATGTGTGTGATGTCCTTAGGTTAGTTAGGTCTAATTAGTTCTAAGTTCTAGGCGACTGATGACCTCAGAAGTTAAGTCGCATAGTGCTCAGAGCCAAGCCATTTTATTCGCAGTTAGTTGTGAATACGGACAACCATCAAATGTGTAAGGGAATGAAAGTTTGCTCCGGACCGAGTCCAAAAACCCGAATTTCCTGCTTTGCGCGAGCGGTCGCGTTATCTGCTTTGCCTCTCCGTGTACAATTTGCGGCCGGACCCAAACTTCCATAAGTTGTCGTTCCTGCGTCATACATGTATGTCCGAAGGAACGTTGCTTCCTTCTCTTTTAAAAGCAGGGGCACTACGATATCTGCCTATACCAAGCAGCGACGTTCAATTAAAATGTCCATCTCTCTACGGGAATTACGTAATGTGCTTCCGAGTACACGTTGTAATGCAGAAAAAAGTGTTCGACTCGATCCCGCAAAAGTTTTCACTGTCGTCATTCCCTTATACAGCTGATGGTTGGTCGTATTCACAACTACGAGTACATCTCATGCATTCTAATGCATAGGCAGTGATAACTTTCGTGTGTATTGCGAAGTCTGTATGTGCCAGTAACTACTGCACCACCCGGGCGGCATTTTCCAATAAATAGTTTTTGACACTTCCTTAAACGTGCACAGGTCTGCCAAAGGGGCCGTGCAGTAACTGTTTATCCATGGTTGAGACTATTGAGGCAGTTCAGTGATGTTAAATATGCAAAGTTGTTTCCTTATTTCAAGGGATATGTGATTGTTTTTGAGGTGCTATTACACGTTTCGTAACATTCTTCTTTTTCTGTTTTAGAGCTATAAAATTGTTCTTATTCTATCCGTGTAAAACTAGTAAGACGACCGCTTGTGACCAGTGTCAAATGAAACTGCCAACGAGGCCTTGGCGTTCTACGTCGAGATGGAACCAGAATTGTCATTGGAAGTCTGTTCGTACTAAATTTAAATCCGTGAAACGGTACAGTGTTCGTTTAAATTACTAGCATCTTTAAAGCAAGTTGTGATATTAAGTCGCTTAATTAGGCCTTTGGGCTCTTTTGATGCTAAACTGTCTTCTTATTGGTGCCTTTTAAAATTATCTTTCTATATTACAATTGCCTAATTTCGGTTTTTGCGTTTTGTTAAGAGTGACTTCCGATCCCTTTATTGGCACCCCTTAAATGATTTTGATTTTTAAATATTACCCTGGGTGTTTCCCCATCAGATCTTTTATTGTCACCTTTTCGTTCACTTTTATAGCGTTTCATGTATGGTAGATAGCTTGATGATAATTCGCATTTGCTTAACTGAATAATTGAATGGGCTCACTCTACCGGCGTTCGCCTTGGATAAGTGATTTGTGTTAAATAAAATTGAAAAAATTGGATTGATAGTGTAGGTCACTTACCACTCCCCGTATCCCTGCGTGCTATACCGATTCAGTATCCCTGAAAAACTTCTGAAAGTTTGTCGGTGGAGTTGTGGCTCTCCCTGTATATAATATTCCAGTTGTGCCGTTCTTTGGGGGACTCACTATCAGTGACGGCTCGATGACTTCAACACGTCGCTGTTAACGGAACCAAACGGACAGATGTGAAGGTAATTTCGGGAGTACCCGAAGTAAGAATGATAGGACCGTTACTGTTTACAATCCAACGAAGAACGGCGTGTTTGAACGCCCACGACGAGAAAATTCGAGAAATTAGAGGCAATACAGAGACTTACGGACAATCGTTCTTCCCATTATCATTCGCAAGTGGAACACTGATGCGGGATATTAGTTAGTGGTAGCAGAAGTATCCTCCACCACACACCGCCAGGTGGCTTTCGGGGCTATTAACGCAGATCTAAGAGTAGGGAAATGTTGCAACACGCCCCTTTGTCGCCAGTTTATGAAATTCATATTTCTTGTCTGTCATTAGGCTAGTTCCTGGTGCGGGCACTATTCCTAGCCGCTGGTAGCACGTGCTGGGCTATTTTAGGGTGCCGGCAGCTTCCGCTGTTTCCAGCTGAGACGCCACTCAGCTATTCAGCACATGCAAATTAACGTCAGCAGCGGTAGGTGGGCTCTGAATAAACCATTCTTCCTCCTGGATCTTCGCCAGTTACCTGTGCCACGCCTACAGAGATTTCCCAAAGAAAGTCACAAGAAGAACGTAGCTTTCATTTCTGCTCCCAACTGTAAAGTTAAGTACCTCCGAGCGTAGATGCACGGAAGTCTTCCCAGGAAAGCTTTTCAAAACAAAGAAAGGCTTTCCTCTTGCACGGACACGGTGATGAAAATGTCGAGAAGTCGTTATCATGCCGTGATGAGAACTGAGAATTTCTGCGCAGTTCGCGTTGCGAAGTTTCTCCGACATTTATTTCCCCTGAGACTTCTCTAAACAGGTTAACGTAACTGAGTTCTCCGGCGGCTGCAGTCGCTGTTGAAGCTGTGCAAAGCGAGCACGTTACGTGCGTGAATGGTCTCAGCAGGTCTCCACGTAGCATATGCTCCTGGTCTGCCGAACACAGCTAAAAATGTCCACACATACTTGAAGAGCCGCGAGGACAACGAGCTATCAATTAACATCACAACAGATGCTACATTGAAACGATTCTGCGTTACGAAAATGATTTTAGTGGCCACTATCAAGACTTAGTATAAATACGCCATTTCTATTACCCACTCTGCAACTCTGTGTCGGTAAAGGAACGTTGACAGAAAGTTGTATTCACATTTCAGGTTCTTATAAGGAATGGTGACGTCTCATATAATAATAAATTATAAAATAATAATTCAAATAATTTGTTACTACTCACACGGACAATGTTTACCCAACAGCTCGTCACACAACTCATAGACAATAAATCATTTCATTTTTCTATCTTAATAATAGGTAAGAGAGGAAAGGGCAGGGTAATAGTCTGTTAGTACGAACCATCCACAATAATGAGATGATTCGGGAAAACTACGAAAACTCGGAGCGGACAGACAAATCTTTATCCTCTCACCTGAGCAGCTTTTTCAGTGCATTTTATTGACTTGCAATTACTATAATCAACTTGTCATTAGAAAATATGTTAATTATATACGTCGGGACTTTTGAGTTGCAACTTGGTAGGGCAGTATCCCGTTCGTAAACAATTTGACTGTAGTTTCCATAAATATAAGAGTTGTCCTAGCAGAATGGTCAATATTTAGAATATGACAGGAACGATCCGTCGAAGAAGAAAAGTCTGGTGAACATGTATACCTCAAGAGCTATGATTACTTGCTCATCTTCCGCTGTGAAACACGTATCGTCTACTCAACAATTGCTTACAGCTCTCCAGATTTACATTCTACTCCCATGTTTGCTAGACTTATTGGCTTCGAATTGTCGTTCCTGTCATATCACTGAATACTCGACATTCCTCCTTGGGCAAACTGTGTATGCGTCTGTTGATTAATTACCTCGAGTTTCGTTAAAATTCAATTTCTGAACGTGACATCTATCATCGACTCTACACACCATTCAGTCGATCAGTGACCATAACTTTACATGGTAGTTGAAGTCTGTGTCTATATGGTTTAACCAGTTGCTCCGTCATAAAGCTGTTATTTAATTACAGGGTGCTTATAATTAAACTTCTGCAATTTGAGGTAGTGTAGACGGAAAACTATTTACGACGTGGGTACGCAGCTTTATAGGACTGACGTTCAGACAGTGCGCTGCAGGATTTGCGTTTTTAGTAGTGTTAGTGTTGTGAGCTGCTGTTACCCTTCGGTACTGGTACAGCGACGCAGGGCTGAAACACAAGGATCAATGTGCATTACAACTGCAGTCAACATGGGCCCCGACAGGGTCGTCGTGTGACTAGGGCCTACCGACGGGTATACCGTTCGCCTGGTGCAAGTCTTTCGATTTGAGGCGACTTCGGCGACTTGCGCGCTGACCCGACAGGGTGAACAGAGCTTTACTCGTTAGGCTGTTTTATCGAACGACGTATTAAGGAATACGGAGATGTCCTCTTTTTGCACCAGGGCTGAAGAACATGATTTGGAACTTCGAATTAACTGTCGATTTGAAAAATACTTCTGGGAGAGGCAGACGGCTAATTGCACCACAAATTATCTTTAAGAAGAGAACTATCACGGTAGATGAACATTCCATGGTCCATCGTTGTTTCGGGCAAAAGAAGAGAAATTTCTAGTGCAGTTCCGGGCTGTCGTGGTAAAAGTGATTGCCACAATGACCAACGTTTGTAAACCGAAACGTAAACATCGATCTACGTGCACCAACAAATATTTATTTTGATGGAATTTTGGGTCTCTATTAGGATAATGTTTAGTAACTCAAATCGTTACTGGGCTACTTTTAGCTATACACTATACCCCAAATATTGAAATAGCATTTAGTAGTGTAATAAACATCTTTCGCAATCACCAAATGTTAAACCGCGAGGCCGCTACGGTCGCAGGTTCGAATCCTGCCTCGGGCATGGATGTGTGTGATGTACTTAGGTTAGGTAGGTTTAACTAGTTTTAAGTTATATGGGACTAATGACCTCAGCAGTTGAGTCCCATAGTGCTCAGAGCCATTTGAACCAACCACCAAATGTTAACCTCTCATGTGGAGAACAAAATGACATTTCTTCAATGGTTTATTAGTCCTCATCCGCATCTCATTACAAATGCTTCCAAAAGGTTTCATTGTCCTATGATCACTCGTTTATCATGGGTCCTCTCAAGTAGCGAAAGTTTAATTATGACCAGCCTCTGTGTAAAGTAAGACTATACCTCCGCTTAGGTTGAACATACGGAACTATACGCTTATTATAGCGAATGTTGACTCTGTTCAGCTACATGTTTTTATTAACTACAATGATGAGCCAATGCCGCCATCTCATTAATAGTACGTTGGTCCACGTTTAGAAAGCCGCACAGCAACGATTCCACTTGGCATGGATTCGCTGAATCCATGGTAGGTTTCCACAAGTTTTTGACACCAGATTTATGTGCCTTACAGTGTCTTAGATGTTTTCCATCAGGTTCAGATCAGCCAAATTTGGTGGGCAGGTTGATAACGTGAGTTACCTATCATGCTTTTCAAACCACTGTGCGCTAATCTGACCTTGCGAGACGGCATTAGTCCTGCTGGATGGTCCCATCACCGTTCAAGAAGTCCGCAGCTCATGGTCTAGTGGCTAGCGTTGCTACTTCTGGATCACGGGGCCCCGGATTCGATTCCCGGCATGGTTTGTGTGTGTGTTAATTCCTGCTACGGCCATCGGTCCCTAGACTTACACACTTCTCTGACGTGTTACCTAAAACCGTGCGGCCACTGAGCGCGGCCGGCCAGGTTTGGGAATTTCTCTACCCGGGGACTGGGCGTTTGTGTTTTCCTCCTCATTTCATCAGCATCCTCATCATTCGTGGCAATGGCTATATTGCACTGTGTAAAAACTGGACTGTCTAAAAATTGGGACTTTGTATGGGCGCTGATGACCGCGCAGTTGAGCGGTCCACGAAGTAATCATCATCATCATCATCATCATCATCATGCAGGAAGCCATCGGCCATGAGTGGAAGCAAGTGATCAGCAATAATGTTCACGTAGACCACTGGTGTCATGGTGTCTTCATTTACTACCATAGGTTCCATGGAAGCCCAGACGAACTACCCCCAATAGCATAATATTCCCCCCAGTGGCTCGTGGTCTATTTCAATCAGCCGTTGATCCACTGCACCATTTCGATTATCCTTGCCGACAGCAATCGTAGTTGACTATCTAGTTGATTTAACATGGGAACGTGTAAAGATCGCGAGCTGCGATGTCCCATGTTCAACAATGTGCGCTGAACGATGTGCTCCAAAATACATGTATCTGCACTAAGTTGTCAGATCTACCAGAGTCACAGCTTATGCTATTCTACAGAGCGTGTAAGTCTCCGACTTGTAGATTCTCCGACGAGACAATGGACAGGCAACACCCTGTCCCATACTCGTGGTTTCAACGTCCATCAGCCGCTTTCCATCGATGCCGAAGACAGAAGCACGCGAACAACAATCCTCCCTTTTTCAGGGTCGTCTACGGCAGTCCGTATCGTCGGTAGAACGACTCCATTCGTCTCAGCTCCATTTATATGCTTTCGTTTCGAGATGACTTGCCCGCAGCATCTCCAGGAGGCATTCACTCTCTCGCTGGCCAGTCGTCGTCAGTGTTTTGGCTCATCAATGTACGAAGAACTCCGAATCATGATTTATATTTTACTTAAAATTAGAGGCACGAAGTCTTTCCTCGCAGAGGGACCCTGATCATGATGATGTAGTACACATCTTGAACCATCAGTATTGTGTTGGTACTTTTGAAGGGTTGTATTCATATCATAACGCAAATGTAAAAATATTTGCGATGCATATCGACTAAGGTTTTTGCAACAAATGCGAGGGGCGTTCAATAAGTAGTGCAACATATCTTTTTGTGAAAGCAGGATAGTTTCAGTCAGGAGTCCAATGCACCATATTATCCCCATTCTTCTGGATTCAAAGCCCTATTTCTCAACAGAGTCTCTGTTCAATGCGACAGCATTAACGCCACCTTACTGGGATGGCTTGCGTGCCCCCATGGTACCGCTGTACTGGCGACGTCGGACTAAACGTCTTTCCGCGTGAATAACCTCCCCATCATCCACGTACTGCTTCCCGCGGAGTTCAATTTGCGTTGGGCCAAACAGGTGAAAGTGGATGGTGCGAGATCCCGGCTGTAGCATGGACGAGGAGAACAGTCCAATCAAGTTTTGTGACCTCCTCTTGGATGCACAGACTCCTAGAAGACGTTGTGTTGTCACGGATAAGTTCTGTTGAGTTTTTGTAGCGTCGAACACGCTGAAGTCTTTTCTTCGATTCATTGAGGGTTAGCACAATACACTTCAGCGTTTATCGTTGCACCGTGAGGGAGGACATCAAACAGAATGATCCTTTCAGAGTCCCTGAAGATTGTCGCTATGACTTTAGCGTCTGAGGTTGCGGCTTTGAACTACTTCTTCGGGGGAGAGGTGAGGTGGTGCCACTCCTTGGATTGCCGTTGTGTTTCCTATTCGAAGTAATGAACCGATGTTTCATCGCCTGTGACGATGTTCGACGGAAAATTGTCACGTTCAGCCTCCTAACGCTCAAACGATTCCACACAGATGGTCTTTCGTTGCTCTTTATGGTCTTCTGTTTGGAGGCGAGGAACCCAGAGGGGCACATCTTTCAGTACATCAACTGATGGACGAGTGCGTCGGCATTACTAACAGGGACGTCCAGTTGAGGAGTGAGGTGTCTGATCGTGCTCTGTCGATCACCAAGAATGGGTGTATCTGCTCCAACACTGCACGACTCAGCTGTGCGCACGGGAAATGGGACACGTTTGCGAGGTCTGGTTGCGATGGTGACAGCTGCTTCGCCCAACGACTCACCGTGCTATTTTTCACTGCCAGATCTCCATATACATTCTGTAAGCGCATATGAATATCTGCGATGCTCTAGTTTTACGGTTAAGGGAAACTCTATGACCACCGTTACAAATGTCATTCTGAAGACTACGTGTAGTGCCACCACCCATCGGAACCTCATGAACTTACAGGGGTTGAAGTGGGAATATTCTACGATGTATCACAACAAATTTCACATTTTCTTCAACCGAAGTTCGTCGAGAAAAAAATGTGTTATATTACTTACTGAACGAACCTTGTACAGCTCATTTTATGGGGACTACTACGCAAGAGTGTTGTCTGACAAGTTCTACGCAGTAGTCTCACAATCGTGAAACGGTATAAATGTTCTTTGGTGCTTTTTCCTAATTTTCCTCAGGTGGTTCAAATGGCTCTCCGTACTATGGGACTTAACATCTGAGGTCATCATCCCCCTAGAACTTAGAACTGCTTAAACTTAACTAACCTAAGGACATCACACACATCCATGCCAGAGGCAGGATTCGAACCTGCGACCGTAGCAGTCGAGCGGTTCCGGACTGAAGGGCCTAGATCCCGTGCGCACAGCTGAGTCGTGCAGTGTTGGAGCAGATACACCCATTCTTGGTGATCGACAGAGCACGATCAGACACCTCACTCCTCAACTGGACGTCCCTGTTAGTAATGCCGACGCACTCGTCCATCAGTTGATGTACTGAAAGATGTGCCCCTCTGGGTTCCTCGCCTCCAAACAGAAGACCATAAAGAGCAACGAAAGACCATCTGTGTGGAATCGTTTGAGCGTTAGGAGGCTGAACGTGACTACGCAAGAGTGTTGTCTGACAAGTTCTACGCAGTAGTCTCACAATCGTGAAACGGTATAAATGTTCTTTGGTGCTTTTTCCTAATTTTCCTCAGGTGGTTCAAATGGCTCTCCGTACTATGGGACTTAACATCTGAGGTCATCATCCCCCTAGAACTTAGAACTGCTTAAACTTAACTAACCTAAGAACATCACACACATCCATGCCAGAGGCAGGATTCGAACCTGCGACCGTAGCAGTCGAGCGGTTCCGGACTGAAGGGCCTAGATCCGCTCGGCCACAGTGGCCGGCTCATAGGAAATATTTAGGCGAATGTTTAGGATTTATTCTTTACATCTACGTCCATTATTTTATTTATTTATTTATTGTTCCGTGGGACCAAATTAAGGAGAAGTCTCCATGGTCATGGAACGAGTCAATACATGAAATTATAACACGATAATAGAAACAGATAAAATGAAATATAAGAAAACATCTTCAGGTGACAAGTCGTAAGTTTAAATAAAGAAAATCAACAACGTAACACTGGAATTTGCTTAATTTTTTGGCTCTTCCAGGAGCTCCTCGACAGAATAGAAGGAGTAAGCCATGAGGAAACTCTTCAGTTTGGACTTAAAGGAGTTTGGGCTACTGCTAAGATTTTTGAGTTCTTGTGGTAGCTTATTGAAAATGGATGCAGCAGAATACTGCTCTCCTTTCTGCACAAGAGTCAAAGAAGTGCATTCCACATGCAGATTGGATTTCTACCTAGTATTAACTGAGTGAAAGCTGCTATCTCTTGGGAATAGGCTAATACTGCTAGCAACAAACGACATTAAAGAAAATATATACTGTGAGGATAATGTCAGAATTCCGAGACTATTGAATAGAGGTCGACAAGAGGTCTTCGAACTTACACCACATATAGCTCGAACAGCCCGTTTTTGAGCCAAAAATACCCTTTTTGAATCAGAAGAATTACCCCAAAAAATAGTGCCATACGACATAAGCGTATGAAAATATGCGAAGTATACTACTTTTCGTGTTGAAGTGTCACTCATTTCAGATACTGTTCTAATGGTAAATAAAGCAGCATTTAGTTTCTGAACAAGATCCTGGACATGGGCTTTCCACAACAGCTTACTATCTATCCGAACGCCTAGTAACTTGAACTGTTCCGTCTCGCTTATAATATGGCCATTCTGTCTGATCAAAATATCGGTTCTTGTTGAATTGTGAGCTAGAAACTGTAAAAACTGAGTCTTACTGTGATTTAGCATCAAATTATTTTCCACGAGCCACGAACTTATTTCATGAACTACATTATTTGATACTGTTTCAATATTACACACACGATCCTTCACTACCAAGCTGGGTCATCAGCAAACAGAAATATTTTTGAATCACCTGTAATACTAGAAGGCATATCATTTATATAAATAAGAAACAGCAGTGGCCCCAGCACCGACCCTTGGGGAACGCCCCAATTAACAGTGCCCCATTGGGACTGAATATCAGTACCACTCTCAATATTGCGGAGAATTACCTTCTGCTTTCTGTTCTTAAAGTAAGAGGGGAACCAATTGTAAGATACTCCCCTTACTCTATAATGGTCCAACTTCTGCAGTAATATTTTGTGGTCAACACAGTCAAAAGCTTTCGTTAAATCAAAGAAAACACCTAGCGTTCGCAATCTTTTATTTAATCCGTCCAAAACCTCACAAAGAAAAGAGAATATAGCATTTTCAGTTGTTAAACCATTTCTAAAACCAAACCGAACATTTGACAGCAAATTATGTGAATTTAAATGCTCAAGTAACCTTGTATATACAACCTTCTCGATAACTTTAGCAAACACCGATGGCATAGAAATAGGTCTAAAATTGTCAACATTATGAATGTCTCCCTTTTTATAAAGTGGCTTCACTACTGAGTACTTTAATCGGTCAGGGAACCGACCACTCCTAAAGGAAAAGTTACAGATATGGCTAAGTACTTGGATAAGATACATAGAACAATACTTCAGTATTCTGCTGAATACCCCATCATATCCATGAGAGTGCTTGGTCTTTAGTGATTTAATTATTAACTCAATCTCCCTCTTGTCAGTATCATGGAGGAGCATTTCAGGTAACAGTCTCGGAACACATTTTTCTAAGAGCGCTATATGATTCCCTGTTGGGACTAGGTTTCTATTTACTTCACCTGCTATATTCAGAAAGTGATTATTAAATACAGTACATATATGCGACTTATCAGTAACACGGACATTCCCACTACGCACTGATTCTATATCCTCGACCTGCCTCTGCAGACCAGCCACTTCCTTTACGACTGACCATATGGTTTTAATTTTATCCTGAGACTTAGCTATTCTATCTGCATACCACATACTTTTTGCCTTCCTAATAACATATTTAAGCACCTTACAATACTGTTTGTAATGGGCTCATGCATTTAGATTTTGACTGTTTCTAACGTTTTGCCACTTTGTTCTACAAGATATTCTTATCCCTCTAGTCAGCCACCCAGGCTGCCTGTTTGTGCTAGTACCCTGTTTTGAACGTTCTAACGGAAAGCAACTTTCAAAGAGCACGAGAAAAGTCTTGAGAAAAGCATTATACTTATCGTCTACTGTATCAGCGCTATAAACATCTTGCCCCTCCTGTTCCTTGATAAGGTTTACAAAGGTCTCTACAGCAACTGGATCAGCTTTCCTAAACAGCTGATGACTATATTTAACACGTGTTGCAGCACAAAAATCTTTTAGAGTTAAAATTTGTGCATCATGATCTGAAAGGCCATTCACCTTTTTGCTAACAGAATGCCCTTCTAGTAATGAGGAATGAACAAAAATGTTGTCTATGGTTGTTCTACTGTTCCCTTGCACTCTCGTTGGAAAGAATACGGTTTGCATAAGATTATATCAATTAAGGAGGTCTACCAGCATCCTCTTCCTTGTACAATCACTTATACAATTAATATTGAAGTCACCACATATAACTAATTTTTTGTATTTCCTATAAAGTGAACCAAGAACCTCCTCTAGCTTTAGCAAAAATGTTGTGAAATCGGAGTCTGGGGATCTATAAATAACAACAGTTAGAAGTTTAGCTCCATTAAATTTAACCACACCTGCACAACATTCAAACACCTTTTCAGTGCAGTACTTTGAAACATCAATTGACTCAAATGGGATGCCGTTTTTCACATACATGGCTACTCCCCAACACCGCAAAGAGCTCCTCGAAAAGCTAGCAGCCAACCTGTATCCTGGTAAAGGAAGCCTCTGAATTATCTCCTTATTTAAGAAGTGTTCAGATATACCAATAATTTCTGAGTCAACATCTATAAGCAGTTCACTAACTTTATCTCTAATACCTTGTATATTTTGATGAAACATACTAATTTCCTCATACAATTTATGAATTACATGAACGAAGCATAAATTCCTTTTGGGTACAAAATTTATGGCATGAAACTAACATTCAGAATAATATTGAATATTACTTAGTCGGTATAATCATTTACTATCAGTCAACATTCATCGTTCAGTACTCAAATATGCCAGGAAAATATGCTTAACTGACGGAGTTTGTGGAAAAGTACACTCCTGGAAATTGAAATAAGAACACCGTGAATTCATTGTCCCAGGAAGGGGAAACTTTATTGACACATTCCTGGGGTCAGATACATCACATGATCACACTGACAGAACCACAGGCACATAGACACAGGCAACAGAGCATGCACAATGTCGGCACTAGTACAGTGTATATCCACCTTTCGCAGCAATGCAGGCTGCTATTCTAACATGGAGACGATCGTAGAGATGCTGGATGTAGTCCTGTGGAACGGCTTGCCATGCCATTTCCACCTGGCGCCTCAGTTGGACCAGCGTTCGTGCTAGACGTGCAGACCGCGTGAGACGACGCTTCATCCAGTCCCAAACATGCTCAATGGGGGACAGATCCGGAGATCTTGCTGGCCAGGGTAGTTGACTTACACCTTCTAGATCACATTGGGTGGCACGGAATACATGCGGACGTGCATTGTCCTGTTGGAACAGCAAGTTCCCTTGCCGGTCTAGGAATGGTAGAACGATGGGTTCGATGACGGTTTGGATGTACCGTGCACTATTCAGTGTCCCCTCGACGATCACCAGTGGTGTACGGCCAGTGTAGGAGATCGCTCCCCACACCATGATGCCGGGTGTTGGCCCTGTGTGCCTCGGTCGTATGCAGTCCTGATTGTGGCGCTCACCTGCACGGCGCCAAACACGCATACGACCATCATTGGCACCAAGGCAGAAGCGACTCTCATCGCTGAAGACGACACGTCTCCATTCGTCCCTCCATTCACGCCTGTCGCGACACCACTGGAGGCGGGCTGCACGATGTTGGGGCGTGAGCAGAAGACGGCCTAACGGTGTGCGGGACCGTAGCCCAGCTTCATGGAGACGGTTGCGAATGGTCCTCGCCGATACCCCTGGAGCAACAGTGCCCCTAATTTGCTGGGAAGTAGCGGTGCGGTCCCCTACGGCACTGCGTAGGATCCTACGGTCTTGGCGTGCATCCGTGCGTCGCTGCGGTCCGGTCCCAGGTCGACGGGCACGTGCACCTTCCGCCGACCACTGGCGACAACATCGATGTACTGTGGAGACCTCACGCCCCACGTGTTGAGCAATTCGGCGGTACGTCCACCCGGCCTCCCGCATGCCCACTATACGCCCTCGCTCAAAGTCCGTCAACTGCACATACGGTTCACGTCCACGCTGTCGCGGCATGCTACCAGTGTTAAAGACTGCGATGGAGCTCCGTATGCCACGGCAAACTGGCTGACACTGACGGCGGCGGTGCACAAATGCTGCGCAGCTAGCGCCATTCGACGGCCAACACCGCGGTTCCTGGTGTGTCCGCTGTGCCGTGCGTGTGATCATTGCTTGTACAGCCCTCTCGCAGTGTCCGGAGCAAGTATGGTGGGTCTGACACACCGGTGTCAATGTGTTCTTTTTTCCATTTCCAGGAGTGTATTTATCTGGATGCAACAGTTAGGCTCCTACGCGTTTCAAAAATTATGGCGTCACCGCTGCAAACTCTCTTGGCTGAAACTAACAGGTTTTCTTCTCGACAAAACTCGTCTCTACTGAGGCGGCGAGACGCATTCGCAGTTATTAATACCGCGCAGAGCTTTCCCCCGCGAGCAATATTCGTTAATCATGGGAGCCATTACGGAGGATTTAATCGCTCTGAACTGTGAAGCGCCCTGCGTAGCCACTTACCAGCGGGAAGTCCTTGCGCGCTCTTGAATTGCAATGGCCGTCCGGTGCTGGGATTACCTTTTCATTGAACTTGCTAATGGCCAATTCACTACGCTTGCCAGGGTGGATGAGAACGCAAGGAAAGTGTGCTAATAGCAATTGTAAAATGAACATGTCTGTGGCTCTGTCAATATCGCTGCACAAGAATTTCATTACCATGCGGCTTTGGCACTCCTTGAAAGAACAAATCTAACTCAACCAAACATAACTTTTCAGTAACTTGTGAATCTTCATGTTTTCACGGCGTATTGTTTATTCTATAAAATTCCGGGAATGCAGGAGTATCCAATACTTTACTACTGCTGATATTTCGACTCAGAACCGTCTAGCCATTTTCTTGTCGATTTCCGCATGTGGACCCAAACCGGAGAAGTATCGACGGAGGAGATATGTACTACTGACTTTCTCTCTACATTGAACACAGTGTCATATCCTCTTGTTGATAAACACTGTGTATCTGTGTATTGTCTTTGAGAGCTGACTATTTAATGTACAGTATTCCACATTATCATTCGTCAGATTTCGATGGCTTCCTTGAACTCCAGTGAGGATGTCGTAGACGTTAGAATATTGAGATTTTCGTAGACTATTGAGCGACCTATCTGAATACAGTGCTCCGTCGCTGCTGATTTTTCACGCTGTAGACAGACGAGTATGGCGCCGATGTCCCTCGCACCGTTTTCGAACGCTTCTTATTGTCTGCCCGACACACTGACAGGCGATCCTGTACAATGTTGCCTTACATACTCCAAGCAATCCTTCATTGACCCGAGTGACTGACTGTCTTCGATTCTCTTGCGAAAGTTAACTTGCACTTCCATACTCTGAGAAGATCCCACGTATTTTAGAAGAAATTCTTGCTAGAAACATATGGGTTGCATTGGATTTAAACCTCTCCTCTTGAGCATTTTGACCCAGGCTGCTCATCTTCTGTTTTAACAGCAGAACCTAGCTTATTTTATACTGTAGGTAGCCGTTGTCTTCAAAATTCTTTTGAGATGTACACTTACTTCACTTTACTGTTTCGTCTTGCACAGGACCACAGTCCGACTGGTCGTCATCTCCGTTACAGTGACCCCACCTGATGTTTGCTTTTACCGGGGTCATCTCTGTTCTTATGTGGTTCAGGATCCTCCACGTTTTGTCCAAAGCTCGTGGTCTGGTGGCTAGTGTTGCTGCCTCCGGATCACGGTGTCCTGGGTTCTATTCCCGGCCGGATTGGCGATTTTCCCTGCCCGGGTACTATGTGGTGTCATCATCTCATCATCATCATCATTCGTGACAGTGGTGGACTGGACTATGTACAAAAACTCGCCTGTGTGAAAATTGGAACTTTGTACGGGCGATGATGACCCCGCAGTTGAGCTCCCCACAAACCAAACACCATCCCCCTCCACGTTTTCCAGTTTATTGTGGAGCCGCGAGACACTACCTGTGCTTATGAACAGTCAGTAGTGGTTCTTCAGTGGCTGCGTTTAAGAACTTTTTACGCGGTCTCAGTCGTGCAGGTTCGCAGAAAGAGGCTGTGATCATCAGTGGTTTGTCTGAGCCTCTCTGCGAATTCGTGAGATGTTCTTCGGGAGCCGGGACTCGCAAGACCAGCGGCTCTCTAAAGCTTTGGTAGTGACGTTGGTTAATACATTCCATTGTTATTCGACCTGATTCTCTGATTCATTAAAGCTCATGTCAACTTTCGTAGTATAGGTTCACGTGGTCCATAGTGGGCAGGCGTATTCAACCGTAGAGTAGCATAGTGCTTGAGCAAGTTGCCCACGCAAAAGCTCGTGGTCCAAAATAATGTTTGGTCTCTGTGACCGCCATGTCCGTCGGTCGTGTCTACACTGGAATTTGTGTGCCCGAACATCACCCCAGATCTTATTATATGGTGAGCGGGTTTTTGAGTACTGCTTGGTGATTTGTAAGCCTCTTAACACTGCCAAATTGTTTGGAGAACCTCTGATGTTGATGTGGCAGCCAGTTCGTTATCACTCGGAGTGAAATTGGTGCCAGTTTTTTTTTGTGGTCCATCATATTGACCGTAATTTTTTTCCTTCAGACACTGACTGTAAAAAGTGATGCTCTTCTTAGCTTCCCATTTAAGTGGCAGCACAGTCCAACCTAATTCCTGTGTAAGTCTTGGCATTTAATTTTTTTTTTCATTAAAAGGTGCTAATCCTTATATTTTGTTATGAAGTGTGGTTGTTCCCAAGTGGCATACTTTACGTGAAGAGGTATTTTGTAACTCTGAGTCCAAAAAAATGGTTCAAATGGCTCTGAGCACTATGGGACTTAACTACTGTGGTCATCAGTCCCCTAGAACTTAGAACTGCTTAAACCTAACTAACCTAAGGACATCACACACATCCATGCCCGAGGCAGCATTCGAACCTGCTACCATAGCGGTCACGCGGCTCCAGACTGTAGCGCCTAGAACCGCACGGCCACTCCGACCGGCAACTCTGGGTTCAATTGTAGCACTGTAAATTCCGCTTTGTCTGTTACATGATGAAAGCATACTGCCGTGTAGTTTGGTACGGTGAGGCAGTACCTCAGCCCTTGTGTACTGATGCATGGGGAGCTTCAGCTGCTGTTTTGGGTGTACCGCTTACTGCATTCCGGTTGGGCGGTGTTTTCATAAGTTGGGTTTCGTAGCCCCTGTCCTGTTCGCTCCCTTTGCGCCTGAAATCTTACTTAAATTGTTTTCGTATAGTGTTGCCTTGTTTAAAATGTTTAAATTGTTTACTGAGCCAGACAAGGCAGAGATCTCAATGACGTCGGTGTGAAGCTGCTACTCCCGA
Organism: Schistocerca piceifrons; assembly: GCF_021461385.2. Lineage (NCBI taxonomy): Eukaryota > Metazoa > Arthropoda > Insecta > Orthoptera > Acrididae > Schistocerca > Schistocerca piceifrons. The sequence continues at coordinate 672,866,257 of NC_060139.1, forward strand.
TTCTTTCACGCTTGTGAAACTGAAGAAACACTTCACAACCGTGGGGCAGCAGGTAGTTAGTTTCTGTTAACTTGTATTATCTCCCACGAGAAAACCTAAAGAATTTATTTTTAAATTTTAGCTTAAGTTATTAATTACTTTTGAATGCATTACGTGAACAGCAGTGATCAATGTCTTATAAATAATTACTATTAAAAACAGTCTTGATTACGATTTATTTAACAAGGTGACCGGTTTCGACCACTACTGTGGTCATCTTCAGACCATTGAGTAGGAACCTCTTTCTGTTGAAGAATCACTGCTGGTAGTGATTCTTCAACAGAAAGAGGTTCCTACTCAATGGTTAAATAAATAGTGATCAAGACTGTTTTAATAGTAATTATTTAAGTTATTAAAATCTCTTTCCTATTGTTTATTTTATTATGGTTGATTAAATACTTAAATCATGAAAGCCTTTTCTTAATTAACATCCACTACCTAACCCACTCATCTCTGCCGTCTCGAGACTTCAGTCCGTGGTAATTTAAATGCCACGCTGAGGCCATACGCGCGGCGGCAGTAAGGTGTGCCGCCAAGTATGGCCTTGTAGATGCGCTGACTCAGCTCGCTTCTGGCTTTTGCTTGCGCGACGCGACCGCGTCTGGAGTGTCAGTTGCAAAAGTTTGTGGAAGATGGTTCCACAGAAAACGCGGAATTGATGGCCTGTAATAGGCCGATCTCTTGGACCTTGGACTCCTGAACTATCTGGCTATCCAATACGGTTAGTGTATTTTATAAACGGTCGAAAAGTTTTGCAGTGGTGATGTTTTTACGCAGTAACATTGAGGCATAATGCAGAGAACGTTGGCACAATTATTACATGTTGGTAAAGCAGAGTCGATTTGATCGTCATTTCAATTTTTTCGATCACTAATTGTGGCAATAGGTTCTCTTGTATATCCATGGTATGAGGGCTTGGTAAAAAATAATACCTCCGAGTTAATGCGAAAGCTCTTTGAGCCTTTTCAATAAAACAAAGTTATTGACGTTCCAAATCTTTATTATTCTACTTATTTCTTTCTCAACACAGTCAGCCACGCGACGAACTCATTTCCCCCAATAAGAGACCGGTTAATCCATACCGTCACTGTAGAATATTTGACTTCGTTGACGGAGCCACAACATTAGCCCTGATCGGACCGCTTCAACACTATTAAAGTGAAACCCTCGAAAGTGTTCTTTAAGTTTTTGAAGCACATGAAAATCGGATGGGGCCAAGTGGGAACTGTATGGAGGGTGGTAAATGGCAGCGAGCCAAAGGGGTCGGAGTGTTGCAGATGTCGCAGCGCTCGGCATTGTTATTCTGCAGAGGGTGCTCCAAGTGCGGACGAACTCTTTGAATTACAACCTAGATTATAGCACGATGTTTCTCTCGCACCGTCTTGGTTACCATGTACACTCTCGTATTACACGCTACAATTCAGAGTCGTCTAGCGTCAGAGGGCTGAATATATGTAGAAATTAAGAATAATATGTAAAATTTTAATAAAGTTTGTTTCATTTAAAAATCTTTGAATTTTTTTAAATGATGTGTAAAAACTGTTGCTGAACGAGCATTGTTTAAGTAAATGAGTAACTATTTTATTGATTACACTGGTGCTACAATTTTAATTAGTCCTCATGCTTGTTAGGTCCAGTTATGATCTCAGTGAGTCGTCAAATCAATATAGAGTTATTCTACTTTATTACCGGTCAGCCCCCCACTATTATAAATATATTTTGCTAGGAAATTCCCAGAGGGCATTTAATTTTTAAACGATTTTCGGAGAAGTAATGTGGTCATATGAATCTTTAGCAGTCAACAAAGAACTTCCATGCCCGATTCACGGACTGTAAGTTGTAGTTACTGCCTTGAGTTTTCTAATTATTGGTGTCTCTTTCTTTTTTGTAATGCATGAAAAAGAATATGTAAGATCAATGGTCTCTCACTGTTGAACCCAGCCCTACCACTTCCTTAGACCACTACACCATCCTGTCTCAAATGAAGGCTCCACCCGGCCGGTGTAGCCGTGAGGTTCTAGGCGCTTCAGTTTGGAATCGCATGACCGCTACGGCTGCAGGTTCGAATCCTGCCTCGGGCATGGATGTGTGTGATGTCCTTAGGCTAGTTAGGTTTAAGTAGTTCTAAGTTCTAGGGGACTGATGACCTCAGAAGTTAAGTCCCATAGTGCTCAGAGCCATTTGAACCATTTTTGAAGGCTCCACCCTCCGTTTCCTTAGCTGCCATCACTGTTCCATCCAAACACCTACATCCCAACTATCTGTTGCTTCCCACCTCCCTTATCCTTTTCCACACAACATGCTCCCCAAGATCCAAAACATCACACTCCGATGCACGGTACACAGGAGCTAACATTACATCATTCTGGTTGTGATTTAGAATAAACATCATCATCTTCTTTTGCACACTCATCATCTCATAAATCATATTTTAATCCGAACTGTTGTTGTGGTCCCTAGTCTGACGTATGGTAGGCTTCAGTTCTCCATGATAGTCTTTCCTGTGGGAGCCTGATCGTATCAGGATAACAGCTGTAGTTTTTATGCGTTTGAACCACGGCTAGGTTTTAGTCTATAATATTTACCCCTCACATTTCCTTCAATTGCCAAACTGGTTTTTCCTTGATGCCTGAGGATGTGTGCTCGTAGCCGATCACTTCTTTTAGTCATGTTATTGCATAAATTTTATTTTCTCCGCAATTCCGCTCAATACCCCTCCATTAGTTACTCGATATACACTTGAAATCTTCAGCATTCTTCTGCACCACTCTACTTCTCTGACATCCACGTTTCCTTTCCGTACAATGCCACAGCCGATCAAATGCTTTGACTTCGTAACTCTAAAAATTTTATTCGATATTTTGTGCTATTGCCAGTCTGAATTTTATATCCTCTCTACTTAGATTATCACCAGTTATTTCTCTGCCAAAACACAGATAGCAACTTTTAGTGCCTCATTTCCTAATAGTTTGCTCAGCATGGCTTGATTTGACTTGTCTGATTCTATTACCTTCAGTTCACTTTGTTGACCGGCCATCCTGATTTAGGTTTTCCGTCATTTCCCTAAATCGCTCCAGGCACATGCTGGGATGGTTCCTTTGAAAAGGCACGGCCGATGTCATTCCCCGTCCTTCCCTAATCCGATTAGGCCGAAGACCTCGCTCTTTGGTCTCTTCCCCCAAACAATCCAATCCAATCCAATCCACTTTGTTGATGTTCATCATACAATCTTAAAGTCACGACCCATTCCTTTCAACTACGCATCCCGTCCAGAATGAGATTTTCACTCTGCAGCGGAGTGTGCGCTGATATGAAACTTCCTGGCAGATTAAAACTGTGTGCCGGACCGAGACTCGAACTCGGGACCTTTGCCTTTCACGGGCAAGTGCTCTAGCAACTGAGCTACCCAAGCACGACTCACGCCCTCATCCTTTGCCATATCTGAACAATTGCAATATCATCCGCAAATCTTTAAGATTTTAGTTCTTCTACCTGAACTTTAATTCCCCTTCCTAATTTATCCATGGTTTCCTTTACTGCTCGCTCAGTTTACTGAATTAACAACATCGGGAGTCACCTATAACTCTCTCGTACTTCCTTCTCAATTTTTTTTCCTTTCACGTCCGTTATAACTGAAGGTTCGTTTCGGGTGCAAGTTGAAAGCAACCTTTTGCTGTAGCTAGATTAGTGGTTGAACCATCAATGCATTTTACATAATGCGTTTACACAAACCATTCTTCTCAAAATACAAGTCAATTCGCTGAATAGGATGAAGCTTGTGTGGGCGTATGACATCGCTGGCCGGGAGGCCCTATCCAGGGAAGTTCGGCTGCCAAGTGCAGGTCTCATTTCAGTCGACGCCACGATGGGCGACTAGTGCGCCGGTGATGAGGATGAAATGATGATGGGGACAACACAACACCGAGTCCCCGAGCGGAGAAAATTTCCTACCAGGCCCTGAATCAAACCCGAGCCCGCTTGCATGGGCCACCCGGCTGAGCAGTCTGACGATAGGGATGAAATAATCATAATGAAGGCTGTCGTGGTCACGAATGACCTCTGTGCAATAAATGGTGGCCGGATTCATTCCAGTTTGACGAGACAGCAAGGTGATGACTGAAATTGTAGAAAATAATTATCGATAAGAAGACGGGTAGTCACTGCTCTATAACAATGCGAATAGCACAATTAATCTACAGTGCTAGTAACATAAAAATTGCTATTCGCTGGGAGTAGGAAGTAACTTCATCAGCTTGTAATAGATCCCATTATCTGGATGTAGTGCTTACCACAGCTATGAAAAGGTCCCTAACTGAAGGGGGAGGTATCGTGCGAACGCCGAACTGCATCAAAACTGGGGACATTTTTGAGCCACGAGAGTAATTTGAAATACTTACCTCAGCTCCTAGCCACTTGGGATAAATATTTTCATCTTGCTGAACACCAATCTTAGGTTGCAAGGACAATCAGCGTTTGGCGGTGATCGCCGTGGATGGATTCCTAACTAGATCAGTAAGGAATTATTACATAAAGGTAAATGACTTTCGGAATATCATGATGCTTGTGCCTTATCACAAGCTACCCCAAACGCCTCGTGTTCTTTCACGCGTGTTTACATATCCTAGATGGACAAATGTTGTTCAACTGTGTAAGCTTATCAGTCCGTCGCTGGCATAGAAGACTGCAAACCTTCTTTCCTTCCCGTCTGGGGAAGCTGTGCAGTGACTAGAGTACATGTAAAGCTTACTGGGACATGGTAAATGCTAGCTACAATGAAGTCGATAATTCGATCGTAATATTGGTAATTTAATTTGATATTCCCCACAATTGACAAAATTAACAAAAAAAAGTGAATCTCTTTGTCCACCGACACACTCCTGAGAATGGCACATTAACAATTTGCAATTACACGCCCCTATTACCGGCAGCTGCGTTGATAAATACTTGGCACATCGCAAGGATAACTTCTAGATTGAGAATATTAGGTAAGTTGTTGGAAGTGGTTAGGCGTTGGTGAAAATCTCGCTTCTGAGCACACAAAGAGCTCTAACTGCAGACTCTGCACCGAACACGCGTTGGTGCAATGCTGCGATACAGACCGTATATCTCCGTTCGAAGACGATGGTCAAGACGTCGTCTCCAAATCCGTACAGCTCGATGGCTGAAGGCGAAGTCCTTTCGCAATTCTCTGATCTCCCACGTCTACGAAAACTCGGCGGAAGAATACTCAGTTTCGGCCAATGTCGGACGCTCTATCATCGCGAAATCCCTCCACTGAGATCTACCCAATGATCGAGTAGGTCATATCGCCCCTAGGCAGACGAAATTCCCGTCTTCGCCACGTGTTGTCCAGCACAGGAGGCTCCGGATGCCGGGCTACCCCCAAAAGCGCCGTATTGTCCCGCGTTTCCGGTGACCGTTACCTGCCGCCCACGGCGGCCCGGCGAGCTACGGCCATCTGCAGACTTTACATTGCACAATTCTCAACTTCCGACGCTTTTCACCAACGCTTTAAGTTAGTGGCTCAATCCTCCAGACATGCGGGGAGTACTGCTCGAGAGTGCCTCATATTTATCATAATTCAATAGAGTCATGATCTGGTGCCCTTGCCAGTCCCTTTATTATTAATACTAATATTGGTAAGCTAACGTGTAAGTGCCCATGTCGTGGAACCTTACAACTGTCTGTGAATTTCTAAGGGACCAAACTGCTGAGGTCATCGGTCCCTAGACTTACACACTACTTAAACTAACTTATGCTAAGAACATCACACACCCATGCCCCAGGGAGGATTCGAACCTCCGGCGGGAGGGGCTGCGTTAGATGGACGTATCTAGATAGATGTGTCAGTGCCCATCTATGTCTGCATGTACAAGCCTGTAGCTCCCTTTCTCTATCTGGCAGAGAGAACCTCTTGCAGAACATAGATTTTCACTTCTTTTAGTGTTCGTAAGTCATGTACGTGAAGAACGATTGTTATTAAGCTTCCATTTTAACTGTTTCCTTCCATTTCATAATTCTGGTCATTTCGTGAGATTGCTTGAGAGGAAGTACCATGCGGCTCAAAATTTAATTTGTATAGCACTCCCCGAAGCATTATGCCTCTCTTGTCGTGTATGCGACTGGAGTTGGATGAGTATCTCCGGTTACGTGTTTGCTGAGCGAACCCTACACATAACGCGCTACCCACTACTGAACGTTACCCCCTCTAACAATCGCTCACGCTAAAGGATGCAGATGAGCACCAGCAAAGAGTTTGTTTTTTTCCTTTATTGAGTCTCGTTTCCCCCCGAAGGAGGCTGGCTGGCAGCAGCTTAGTATGCAGTTCTTCAGCCTAAGGAATTTGTTTTATAAAGATAAAGATAATAAATAAGAAAAACAGGCGATAAAATAGGTGACTTAAATGGTAAAATGGCGGAAAATCGTGGAACTTAAAACCTAAAACAAAGGGTTGATGATGCTAATAAAATACATATGAAGCAGACAGGTAAAAGAATAGACATACAACCAGCAACGGAAGTTAAAGATCGAAAAATGTAAAACAATGTCCTTAAATTTTTAATATACAAAGCGACATCAGTAAATGCGAGTATCCTAGCCAAGTAAACTCGCTGTTAGTTTGCATTCGTAAAGGTAAGACTGCGGCGCTCAATTCAATCAATGATGTAAACTTCCGAAAATACATCTGTTTATGACATAAAAAAAACGACTAACAGCGCTATCTATCGGCTCTTTGGTGTGCTATTGAACTAACAGCGGTATCTATTGGCTCTTTCGTGTACTACCTCGTCACTAAAGTAAACACCCGAACTACTAAGCTGAACAGACTTCTAACACATTAGTGTCGTTAGTAACGACCTTTATTTTGTTCCCTGGTCCAGTTTTGATGAAATGAAGCCTACATTATGGCCCAAGATATGTTGAAGCAATGTATGGAAACCGCACGAAAATTCGTTAAACAGACAGACTCGGCGAGTTACTTTTTGTAAACCCTCGTCGCCAGTTTTGGTTGGTTGGTTTGTGGGATTGAAGGGACCAGACTGCTAGGGCAATCGGTCACGCCAGTTTTGTAAAGGACTCGTCGCTACTACTGTGGAGGCCGACTTGCCACTGCTGTTACGGCAGGCCGAGTTTTTGAGTTCGTGACACGGCTTCTGGTGCAGTACACCAATAAGACAATTTCTCCCTTCCACTATTACGCAGTTACGCCCCAGGGTCAGGTAACAATAGCAGAACGAAGGTTCTACAACACTCCAACAAATTCGTAACAAAGTCAAACAAATGAGTTAAAAGGTTTACTCATATTTGTCACTAGTTGAAAAATGATGTCTGCAACACTGCTTGTAATACTACACGAAAAAGGCAATCAATGGGTAAGTGCGAATAATTGTAGGTAAATTTCACAGTACATAGAAAATCCAATTTACAACAACTGTCGGCCGGCCAAAGTGGCCGTGCGGTTCTAGGCGCTGCAGTCTGGAACCGCGGGACCGCTACGGTCGCAGGTTCGAATCCTGCCTCGGGCATGGATGTGTGTGATGTCCTTAGGTTAGTTAGGTTTAACTAGTTCTAAGTTCTAGGGGACTAATGACCTCAGCAGTTGAGTCCCATAGTGCTCAGAGCCATTTGAACCACAACAACTGTCTGTTCACTTCACTAAACGACGTTCCCTGTCTAAGTCAGAGCTGGACGATGATCTGCAACCAAGTGGGCTAGAGCTCCTCTTCTGTCTTCCTAGTGGGCTTCTGTCCGTTGTCTTCCGGTCGTTGGCGGATTGTACTCGGCCGGCAGTTGGCCGAGATGAAATCGATATGTTCATCCTCAGCGCCGCCCGTGGCAATGGTGGAGCTCGCGCGAGTGGTGAGTCTCTATGGCACCGGCACCAGCTTGCATCTTTGAACATGTGATGCTTTTTCCCTGGCTGTGTCTTGGTCGGACGACACAGCATTATTAGTGCGGGTAAGTCGAATGAGGTTACTGTAACATAACCTCCTTAAGCTCATTCCATTGATTCTGTCTTGAGTTTGCCTACCCTGCAAATAGTTGTCGGCCGACACATTTGAATTTTTTCCTGAGGCATGCTAGATATTTCGCCTTTTGTTTTCAGTGATTAACAATCGTATAACCAACGAATAATATTGCATATCGTTTACTTACGTATGTCACATTTATGCTGGTGGCCAACTGCCACTAGTTCACACAAAAAGTTTCAAATCTCTGAAACTGTTCCTGCTCATTGCCGAAATTTCCTGGCGTTGCGAGCAAGCTGTGCGCTACAACATCTTATCAAAACTAAAAACATTTCAGGTAGAAAACTACACCTTGTCAACCAGCATATGGACTTTCCTGCCGACGCTTTGCTGCTAGAACTATCCGAACGTCTGGTTAGGAATACCCTACATAGCAGCATGGGTGAGCTGCTGCGGTGGACGTGAACCACGTTGCCTGCTGGTTTGTTTGGATGGTTGGCGGTTGCACTGTTACGTGTCTGTTACAATATCCGCATCACCGAGGCCACTGGTTAACACTGTGAGCCACCCAAATTCGATACTATTCTCACATTACATGCTAACCTCACAGCCGCAGGTCCGTAAATCTCTCCTATTCAGAAAAAGCGTCCCCTACAACTCAGAAGTGGGAGAAAATCCTCATTAATCTCAGAGAGTGCCTCCGCTCTCAGCTATCTCACCAGCAGATGAAATGCATCTGGACTACCTGTCATCCTCTTTGTATATCCATTTCGTCAGTGTATGCAGACATCAGCTATCGGAGTAAATTATTCCAAAGTAGCTCAACAGCAAATATTTGCATGACATTGGCAGCCTCACTAGTGTTGTTTATCCATACTGAGGAAAACGTATTGCCATTTCTCAACACCCTGAGGCATATAAATCAAGGAAATGTTGGTTTTAGTCCTTGACTCACTCACAGACTAGTTCGAAAATAAATCATGTTTAATATTCTGGTACACGATAATGTTCTATAATAACGCTACTCCATAGGTCTTAAGGTAACCAAATATATCAAAAGTGGACAAATGGCCGTTTCATAAAAGAAAGTTATGCTTTGAATCTTCCATTACCTAGAAAATCACGTTCAACTGCCGTCATCGGATAAGAACTACTTTATTTTCGCTACCAGCTTCAAATACTACTAACCATCATCAGGCACAAGAATTCTCAATTACTATTTCTGTACGGATATATGGATACTTTCTGTCTCACTCTAAACAACATCAATAATTCTAACCGACCAACAGAACTCAATACGTACCTGTTTAGAATATCAAACAACTCGATAATGTATTTATTTCACTGCAAGCAGGATTAATAACAACTATCTTCCGAAATACACAGCATACTTCCAACAACAAATGGACTATTTTATTGTCGCTGATTACAGTAATAAAATCATTGGATTGACAAAAATGACGGGTAAGTAGGAGACTATAACTTACTTGCGACGCAGGCAACTCTGAAAGGCTCTGTTGGATCTTGCCCTGTAGAGAGAATCGGCTCTGGATGCCCACTGCCTGTAAAGGTGGAATACGAGAGCTCATTAATTATTCGAAACGCAGTTAACGCAGCAAAAGAGCTGCCATCTCTATCTGGTGCAACACAAGACAGTAGGTACCAGTTTATTTATTAAACATTCCTCGCGAATTCGGAAGCAACAAGCTGAAGTCAAACTAAGATGTATTATATCACAAAAATATGAAGTAATGCAGTTCGCATGCTATCAGACAAAGAATAATAGTCGCTTTTAGTCTCATTTTCGTGTGGTTTAACTTTTGCCTGTCTCCAAAATCGAGTACCGATATTCTATCAGTAACGACGTAGGGACAGTTTTCACATAACTGCCCTCAGCATCATAGTATGTATCGGTATAATTTCATGGGGAACGAATACTAAGGAAAGGTCTGCAGCTAGCACAGACATTACACCTATAGCATGGGACATACGGATATCGTATCTGCATACCTCCCACGTAAGACACAAGAAAAAATTACGTTAACTTCAAGTTCTATAGACTACTAATACGATAGTAAAGAGAATGATGTAGAACGAGTCTGGTATGTATGGTTTCATACTGGTCATATACAGATCACTAAATAGCAGCAAGGTTTTAAATTTACAAGAGGGAATTTACTTTAGTTCTATACTTCATATACCACTAATTATCAATCAACAATTTGTCTAAAGAATAGAAAATGTTATCCGGAATAAATGATTTTATTTGCGTTTCTACTTGTCAGATGTTTTATGTTACTGAACAGTCGACCAAAAATTGTTCTGCCTACATACTGAATAAAATAATCAATCGGAGATACCTAAGGTCGAATCTCACTTCAGAAATCATATCGAGGAAATCCTATTCTGACCCATAATCAAGGTCATTAATAATAAAGATGTAAATTTTGATAAGAAATTGTATACCGCATTGCAAGTTCGCATCATGTTATGAATTCCAATCAGAAAACCCATAAATAAGTGAACGACTTAGAGTCATTCCAAGCGGAGCAGTATTCATCACCTTTGACGTTAGTACACCGAATACCAGTACCCCGTCAGTTGCAATAACAAATATATTACTGTGAATTATAAGGTGGTCTTAACACAAACACTTCTCATTCCAAGGTCAATTTACACACAAAACTGCGAAGTAGATATGGCATGCCCACTGACATTTAAGACAGGGGGATATTTTTATATTTATTCAGAGATCACATAATATTGTAAGCTTTTCTAAATTTTCCATTAATTGTGACAATAAGAAACGGCTTTGCCATCTGCCAGAAACTACCTCTACAGATAAAATTATTGGTAACACTTTATGCCATCTGACCCAGCAAAAGGAAGTATTTATGTACATTATAGGTAAAAGAATTCTCTTCGATTAAGTAGAGATGGAGCTGCAACTGCTCACCAGCGCCTTGAACAAATTTAAGGAAAAGCAACGTGGTAAGACTGGGCCCAAAATTCAGTTTCATTTACAACACTTTCCGCTGTTTTCAGTTCATAAATGTTACATGATTTATTCAAACAAAGATTTTACAATGTACAAAAAACACAATAAGCCCAGATAATATAAAACCAATGAACCGTAAAAGGGGATTTCAGGTTAAATTTTCCTCACATTAAAATTTTAAATTCAGTTTTACAAATTCCAGAAATGAATCATTAGCCCAATCAATAATCAAACTATGAGAATATGTGGAGTAGGCCTCCAGGATAAATTTTCAGCATAAAGCTCCTTACACAATTCCAAGTTATTTTAAATTCAGTTCTACAGAAATTTTAAAATAATGAATAATCAGCCTGAGTAACAATCAAATGGTGAGAATCTGTGGAGCAGACCTCCACCCTAAATTTTCAGGGCAAAGTTCTTTACACATCTTCAGACTTGTTAGGTTCATTTTTACAGAAATTTGAAGATAATGAATAATCAGTTCAATTAATACTATACAGCAGGAATTCACAGGATAGGCGTTTAATTTAAATTGCCAGAAGCCAACAACTCCCTAAATAAGTAACATGGAATGACACCAGTTTCAAAATGTTTTCAACCCTGAACAACAGGCGTCGAGGCTTTGTCTTGAATTTGGGAAACGACGTGTATAAATTCGAGCTCTGCTGGAATAGTTCAAAGTAGCCAAACTTAAACCCGGTCCCCTGAAGTGGGACAACTCGAAAACACAACGTTTAATCACGGAACCCAAGTACCAAGCATGATCTGAACGTAGAAAGACTAAGGATGCTCTAAGAGGAAACATAATATAATATACAGTAGTGCATATTGTTTAGTGAAACGCAAGATAATTTAACTTTGGTAAGAATGTGGCGAGAAGGACACAGGAGTATCACGGGCACAAGCTATTATACCACACAAAGCACCCATATGGCTGGACTGTCAAGAGGAAACCTTACAGTCAATATATGGACGGCCAGCTCCGGACGTATTTACTACAGCGCTAACACAATGAACGACAGCGGCCTGCCTGCGGTACCGATTGCATTACCTATCCTGAAATACAGTTGACTACAGATGTACGAGACACCCAGGTTTATAGTAATTGCAACAGTATTTAGAACTCTGCCATTGTACTGGCAAGGACACAATTAATAAGTTCACTAAAATGGCTTACCAAATGGCAGAATGAGAATGAAATAAGGATCTGCTAAGGCCTAGGACGCAATTCACCCAAAATTTAATAGTTACTTACAATTTGTCATACGCAACTGCATTGCATTGTCCAACCGGCATGTATCAGACCCATTACACAGGTGTGCTACAACCTGCATATAAAGTCATGTCGGTTGAGATTTGACAAAAACTAAAACTATTTAAAATAACACATTACACAAGGCAGAACATCACTATTGCAAAATTTTTCTTAATTAAATTCAGGGTTGCTTAGTATTGAATCCGAGGTTTAAAATCTCATTTGCAAATCCAGATACAGTATGTTAAAGTCTCGCTCACAATTGCTTGAACAAACTACATGGTAATTCAAATGTTACTTTTGTTATTTCTTACATCTATGACCCTTCAGAAGAAGGTCATTGCATCTTAGCCGACGTGAGACAGTCATGGGCGTTCAAGGTCGCGAAACGAAAACCACCTGTAAGCCTCCTTCTCGCCGCAAAAGGGGCAAGAGGATGAACTTTCCGGCCTCCGGGAGGCCCCGTACCACCGATTCTTCACCTCGGCCACGTTCCAGGGAGACAACAACAACAGCAGGCTCTAGCACGGCCCCCAAGTGACCAAACACTTGCCGAGGAACTCCGCACACAAGAGCTAGTCGTCAACTCCGCAAACACCTCTCTGCGCACGTCAGAGCAAGACTCCCTCGCCGCAGGCGCCACTTGATCATCGGACCCGGAAAGGAGGCACAGATCAACTTTTTGCGGTCACAGATCGACCGGATCGAGCCACTGGAGCATATAAGTCCATAGCACTGAACAGGACAGCAAAATCAGAAATAGCTGTTTAAAACTACAGTCTATAAATGTGTGGTAGAATATCAGACAAAGTAAGGGTTCCATTTCGGAAATTCAGTCTTCATATTTCGTATACAATACAAAACCATTAATAATATAATTAATCTATAATATTAATATGTACCATTATATATCTGTTACAGCAGGAATCTAGAAAATACGTCGTTCATATTGCAATGCTATTTTGACCAGATAGGTAATTTCGAAACTACGTTTAAAAGAAAGGAGAAGCAGAGAGTAAATCATCTGCCAAAAAATCGAGTTTTACCACTCATCTCTTTAAGAAAAACTACATCAGACCCTATTCGAACGTAGGTTCCTTCCATGAATATAATTAAAGTAACCAAAATAAATTCTACGCTCGTAATGATACAGTGTTCAAAATAATCAGCGCATCTTGATAAACTTAAATTGTCCAGAAGAATTCGAGTCCACATTTAAGAAGTGAATTTGTAAGTAATCATCGTGTCAGAACTATAATTTGAGTCTCCAAATATCTTAACAGAAATGTTATAAATTCCAAATGGACTAGGCTATGGTACCATTTCCTTTTCCTAAGATAATAAAGTCGGGAGCTTTAACTTAACGTTACTCATCCTATTATCACATCAATACTTTAACACCCACTATGTTTTAGGTCCCAGTGCACACGCTGGTGTAGCTGTCACTTCACTCAGCTGAGGACGAGGGTGTGTTTTACGGTAGTGACTTCTGTTTTAGCTGTGCCATCAGGAATTCAAGATGTCTTACTCACGAATATTTGGAGAACACCCTAGGAAACATTTTCGACTCAGTGTTCATCTTTCGTTATTAAATATTTATCAAAGAGTAATATTCAGTTCATCAGAGAGTAATAATCAGTTCACATGTCCTCAAACATTTCGATTTTAATCAATTACATAAGTTTAGCAAGTTTTAAAAAATTGTCTCGTTGTTTTCAGAGCTTCCATGTATTGTTGCACTATGAACGAAGGAATCGATACAGCGCTTCTGTTGCACTGAATATAAGTAAACATAGAAGCCGGTAATAAATGTTGGGCAGACGTCACGTAATCTGTAAACGGACAAATTATGCAGGAGGACACCACATGATAGCTTTACAGTCAGGGCCCAAAAAGGTTCGTCTCCCCACCGTCGCCATGTGGAAGCAACTTATAACATGTACTCGCGCCACTGGTTAACGATCGCAACAGATATTATCATGAAACTGTTAGAATTGACTATCACATTGCCGAAATTTGTGCCATAAAATTTATAAATTTGATTGGAAAAAAACAGACAGAAATTTGTCAGGGCGTTAGCAGCCGCAGCAGTAAGAATACTCTTGATACACCGACACACAACGGCAGCAATGCTGGACAGAGTCGCTACAATAAAAAACAACGTATCATGCGTCAACTACAACGAAAGTATAACAGTAACAAAAAATGCAACATGCTTTTGTTTTCAAACTAACGAGTGTCTCATCTGCTTTGGTAGAATACACGTCACTGCCGTTACGCATTCCAGTAGTCTGTTCACGAAAATTAGCTGCAATACTCGCCTCTTGGAGAGAAGGGTTGATGGAAGTATTGAAGCTGGACGTTTTGTAGCCGTAGCGTTCGTCGGAGACGATTAGAAAATTAAAAAGGAGTGACAATCTATGGCTTAAGGAACAATCTCAGAATTCTTCCAAAAAGAGACTGAACGGGAAATCCAAACCTGGGAAACCGGACAGAGATTTCAACACCGCTCGGCCAGAAATAAGACGGGAGTTCAATAATTATTGCAACCAATTTTTTTCTCGGCCGGTTTCTGTTGAAAAAATGCAGAAAATGTCGTGGGACATCGCGATATGTTCTCGTTTGAGTACCTATAATTTCAAGAAATTTCAATAGGTTTTGGCGCCATACGTAGCCATCAAAAATGGCATCCGTAACGGAGGTGGGTCCCAATGAGAGTGCTGTCATTGAGTTTCTTTTGGCGGAAAACAGAGTATTGCAATTTTTCATAAGCGCACGCAGCATGTCTACGGAAACCAAGCAGTGAATAATAGTACGGTGAGACATTGGGATGTCGTCACTGTAAAAGGTCGCGGAAACGTGTGACTCCTCCTATGTTGGAACGTGCGGACACCCTCACTCTATCACAATCAAACAGTTCGCTGCATAGCTCAACGTCTCTGTTGGTAGTGACGACATACTCGTGCAACATTTGGGGTTCTTAAAGGTGTGTGCCAGCTTGATTCCTCGCCGTTCAACGGAAGGCCATAAAGAGTAACAAAGGGCCAACTGTGAAGAATTGCTTGCATATTGCAAGGCTGATGGTGACAAGTTTTTGTCGACATCGTCACAGGTTTCATCACTTCGAACCGGAAACAAACCTGCAATCCATGGAGTGGGATCACACCAGTTTTTCTCCCGAGAAACATAGCCACACCCTCAGCCAGAAATGTTCTGTATTCTGACTGATCTCCTACCGCATGGTACAATTATTAACACCGGTGTGTATTGTGCGACCATCAGAAAACTGAAGAAACGACTTCAACGTTTTCGTCGCTGCAAGAATGACAATGCAAGGCCTCCCACGAGTCTGCGCACCCGAGGAGCTCACAAAACTTCATGAGACTGTTCCTCCTTCTAGACCCTACAGCCTGGTTGTCGCACTTGCCATCTCTTTGGGCAATGAAGGATGCACTCCGCTGGATCAGTACGTGGATGATGGGGAGGCTATTGATGCAGCAAGACGTTGGCTCCGACGTCCACCATGTGTGGTCCATGCTGTCCCTCCCAGTAAGAACCGAAAGGAAAATATGTTGAAAAACAGGGTTTCGTAGCTAAAGGGGCTGAGAATAATATGGTGTATTGGAATCCTGAATAAAGTCAAACTGCTTACAGAAAAAAAAGCGTGTTGCATTATTTACTGAATACCACTCGTATATCTATAGCGTCGTCTTGCTTGTTTAACATCCCGCTAGATCGTCCAAGAATGTTTCTCAGGATCGTGGACGGTTAGTTGGTTGGTTGGGTGATTTAGGGAAGGGGCTAAACAGCGATGTCATCCGTCCCATCGGATTAAGGAAGGATGGGGAAGGAAGTTGGCCGTGGTGTTTCAAAGGAACCATTCCGGCATTTGCCTGAAGCGATTTAGGGAAATCACGGAAAACCTAAATTAGGATGGCCGGACACGGGTTTGAATCGTCGTCCCCCCGAACTAGAGTCCATTGTGCGAACTACTGCGCCACCTCGCTCGGACTGGACCAATTTTGGATGACATGTCATTCTGTGCTTCACTCGCAAATGGAGCGAGTGAAAACGACTGTCATATGCTTTCACACGATCTCTGATTTCACTTTCCTTCGCTGTCCTGAAGTGCGATGTTTTCACATGAAAGCGCACGAGTTCAAAATGCAGTTCAACAAAACCATGAGACATACTTCCGCATTGTGGTATCATGTAAAGTAAAGGTAAGTTCTGTACAAAAAATTATAATACGGTTACATATGGGCTCCTTTAGTATCCCGTGAAATGTCTAGACCATACACTGTGTCAGCCTCTGTGCACATAAGCGTTTCTGTGGGATAGGAAGCGAATGTTGAGCTGATAAACCTTTGTACACTTGTGGATCGTTTCCCAGATACTTTGGTTTCTGTCCGATCCGTTCCAATATACCAATAGTAACTTCGTGACGAAGCTGCAAGTCATTCCGATTTATTATTTACGCTGTATCAACTTTGTAAGCGATCAAGAGGAGTCATTTAGACAGCACCTTGGGAGATGTTGAGCGAAAGATCCTTAGCTCTCGTCATGTTCGACAAACTATCATTGATAGGCTTCCTTGGAAGGTCTCTCTGGTGAGCTGCAGCAGTTCTTAAGATTTGCGTTTACTGTCAGACCCTGACTGTCTGTTTACAGTCCCAGTGGCTATGAAGTTATCATGCCAAGCCTAAATCGTCTTAACGTCTGGTAAACTCCTTTAAATTTCATGTCGGGTATTTCTTTGCAGTTCCTTTCCCTATACCAGGCCGTGTATTGGACTCTGTCTTGAGGTTTATTCGTTTTTGCTAATATTGTTTAAAACCTGTAACAAAATAAACGGAATCGTTTAGAAAAAAATCTACACAAAACTTTTACAATTGCTTTAAATGTTGCCCCAAACAACTAGTATCTATTTTAGTTCACTTTTAATTTCATGTGGAAATCAAGAGAATTTCATGTGGACACCTTGTTTTTTGGTGGGCAGAGTCGTTCTGTAGTCCGTCTCAGACGCCAGTTCTATAAACTTTCTCAATAGTGTCGCGTGGAAAAGCACGTCGTCTTTCCTCCTGCGACACCCATTTTCGTAACACTTGCTTGTTGATCGAACCTGCCGGTAACAGATATAGCTGCATGCCTCCAAATTGCTTCGATGTCTTCCTTTAATATGACATGGTTGGAAACCCAAATACTGGGGCAGTACTCAACTATGTGTCGCATTAGGGTTCTGTACGCAGTCTCCTCTAAAGATCAATTACATTTCATAAAATTCTCTCAATAAATCAAAATCGATTATTAGTCTTCTCTACAGTCGACCTTACGTGCTCGTTGCATTTCGTGATACTTTGCAACGTTACGCCTAGATATGTAATCTAAGTGACTGTCTCAAGGAGCATACCGTTATTACTGTATTCGATTATTGTACGATCGTTCGTCCTAATAGTCTCCATTAATTTACACTGGTCGACATTTACATCAGTCTGCCGGTCATCACAACAAACAGGAATTCCGTTCGACGATCCTGTATCCTCAGACAGTCACCTAATGACGATACTTCCCCGTAATCAACAGCGTCATCAGTAAGGAGTCACAGATCGCTACAAACTCTATCCCTCAGATCGTTTACGTATCTAGAGAGCAATAGCGGTCCCAGAACATTGCACTGGGGTACTCATAATGATATCAACTAGTACACACCGTATAAGCAGCATTTCATCCTCTTAATATTACATTTGAGTAACGTGATCAGCACGGATAGCCAAAATTTACTCATTTTGCCATAATGATCACTGAATTTCAAGTATATGCAAGGAAGTAAAATCTTTCTGCTACGCTTTATGTAGGAGTTTATGTTATACAATACGATCTCCTTTAAAACTGAAGTGCTTATCCGAGTCTGTTATTTGCTTCTCTTAATGTGATTTAATGTCTCACGTTGATGAACAATGGTTAACAGTTGGGCGTATGGTAGTTTTGTAAGTGGCCGTCTTTGAGGGTCAGTTACATTTCATTCAGGCTGTTCCATTGCGTCAGCTTTCTTTTTTTCAGGAAGCTGAATTCACATGCTCGCTTCACCTTAAATCGATCCATTTGGATATTCAAATATACACGACCTATTACGGAGAATGTCTTTTCAACAGCTGAACGCCAGAAAATCCTCTTGTCTATGTTGAAAGTCGACTACAACCATTTATAGCGAATGAGATGTCTGTGTTATTGGCAAACCTGGCACCATTATTTGCACACCTTGCAGTTCCCCTGCTATTTTGCCTTTAAAAAAAGAAAATGTTCAATTGTGTGTGAATTCCTTAGGGACCAAACTGCTGAGGCCATCGGTCCCTAGACTTACATACTACTTACACTAACTTAAGCTAAGAACAACACACACTCCCATGCCCGAGGGAGGACTCGAACCTCGGGCGGGAGGGGCCGCGCAATCCGTGACATGGCGCCCTAAACCGCGCGGCCACTCCATGCTTTTGCCTTTTATTTCATGTCTATCAATACATCTCCAATGAACAACAGCCATAATTAATATCTATCTCAATTTATCCCGTCCTGGGACTCTCTTTTCCGCTAATACCAGTGTACGTTGTATTTGGCTGACAAGAACTGATGCTCCGCAAATATATATAACAAATATATAACAGGCCGTACCTCAAACAGCCATTTCCACCCCTTCGAGTGAAGAATTAAAAATAATTCCTGGTACGTTGAGCTTAAATTAACGGGCATATTCAAAAATTCGTTTTCTCTATGGATTATTATACTCTCATCTGTGATGCGTATTGTGTCAAGGTGCAGAATTGCTTGGTTTATTACGTATTCCGTGTGATCACAGCGCAATGGCTATGGATAGCATATGCAATTAGTAGTATTCCGTCCAACCTATTTCAGAAATCACGAAAATCATTCGCAATGAGTTATTCGTTGTTATCATTCAGAAACAGTTGCATTTAGCGTACCCAACAAGATTCTATTTTTTAAATTTTTTTTTCAGTTTCATTTCATATATCAAAAGAAAAAGAGAGAGGCTCTTGTCAAGTGTATCTCGAGAAATTTTCGAACAGACAGCAACGAGATGGATAATTGTAAACTATCTAGCTGCCCTCTCAGACTGTAATTTTCTGTGTAATGTCAACTGCTGTCCTTCAGTAAGTCTTTAATTTATACTTCAGCCTTACATTTAGTCTGGCAATCGAATGTAAGGTCCAAACATTGACCAGGTTGTCTCCAGTAACGACATTAGTGATGGTTAAGTAATCATGTGTCACAAGCGACCGGTCGTCGGGAGTTCCTTGGCCGCTATTCTCTAGCCTTTTGTAGAAAGCAGAAAATATTCATGTTGAACGGAGGGCCGCTCCGGTTATCATGAAGATACATACCCCCACAGCAATTTCAGGTGCATAAAATTTTTGAAATCTTTGATGATTAAAAAACAGTCTTGATCGCAAATTTCTTTTAATTGGAGTGACCGGTTTCAATCCTTAAGGATCATCTTCAGACTCTGATATAACACACGTACAGATAGAGGGATCTTTACAGTAACGTATCTACACTGAAATAAGATTCCAAACTACATATACCCAGAACGGCAGGTGGACTTCCATGGAGCAGGCTACGCCGATCCACGACGCTGAACTGACTGCTAAATGGATAGCCAGCGAGTGGTCTTAAATATCACTAGTCCCACTCACCGTCCTGTGTATGACATCAGTGTTAACCAACCAGAAGTACAGTGTGTACTATTAGCATAAAATGTATTACAATAGTCTATATTACTAAGATTTGTAGACGATTTATAGGTAAAATACATCGTAAGATTTCTATGAAATACCTATTCGTCAAAAAATATAAACTTTAGTAAATAACTAGCTTAAAATAAAGTAGTTTATGCTGCCTTCTGTTATCCGTTCCGTAATACACGTGCTGTTGGCAAAGATATATGGAATAGCTGTCAAAGGTTGCTATAGCGATAGAGAGAAGCGACTAGCAAAAATAAGCTATATGGACATTGAGGGTTGCCGTAAAAACGGCGTCCTATATTGATGCGACATTCTGAAGAGCTTCCACAGAGTGCTGTAACGACAGCAAAGACGATCTATGGAAACGTTAAGGGTTGCCGTAAAGAAGGAGTCCTCTATCGATATGACACATGAAAAATTAATAGAAAATATAATAGTTGTTAGATATTATTGATAGTAATATGAATGGCAGAAAAGACACGAATGGCGTGTTAGACACGAAATGATAATGAACTCATGTAATAGATAACGTTGTGTAAAGTAATGCGGAAATAACCCGTGGAACATTAAAGGATAGAAAATCCGTTAAAAGGAGACTGTTAGTGAAAAAACCGTTTGTGAAGAAAAAAAGTGGGAGGGGGGCTTGGGAGCATTAATACTATCAACATAACATAAGTGTTAAATATTAGGAAACTATAACGTCACTAATCATAGAAAAATGCTAATAATAAAATCACGAGTTGGAATTATTTGCATAGAAATAAGATAAACTAAAACATAGGTTGGAGAAAAAACGGAAGATCTGTCAGAATTATAACAAGTCATCAAAAAAATATTTTTCACTAAAATCAAGCTGCTCGTTTAATAATATGTTTGAGGTACGGTCCGCTATATCGTTATGGAGCCTCAGTTCCTGTCAGCCGAATACAAGGTACACTGCTATTAGTGGGATAAATTGAGTTAGATATTAAGTATGGCTGTTGTTTATTGGAGACGTAGTGACAGACGTGAAATAAAAGGCAAAAGTGCGGAGTGGCCGTGTGGTTTGAGGCGTCATGTCACGGATTGCGCCTCCCTTTCTGCCGGATGGGTGTGTGTGTTGTTCTTAGCTTAAGTTAGTTTAAGTAGTGTGTAAGTCTAGGGACTGATGACCTCATCAGTTTGGTCCCTTAGGTATTGACACACATTTGAACATTTGTTTAAAGGCAAAATAGCAATGGAATTGCAAGGTGTGTGAATAATTGTGCCAGGTTTGCAAATAACACAGCCATTTCATTCGCTATAAATGGTGGTAGTCGACGTTCAACATGGACAAGAGGATTTTCTGGCGTTCAGCTGTTAAAAAGTTTCAGTGTTGTATGACAACGTTATCGCAAGACATTCACCGTAATAGGTCATGTATATTCGAATATAGAAATCGATCAATTTAAGATGAAGCGAGCATGTGAATTCAGCCTCCTGAAAAAAAGAAAGCTGACGTAATGGAACAGCCTGAATGAAATGTAACTGACCCTTAAATATATATTATATAATATATATTATATATTCCAGGGACCCTGAATCCGATGCTGTACTTAACAGGGCGCATCATGTCCTTAATTTTCTTAGGAGGACGAAAAATCAGTCTTACACCCTGTCTACCCAGGGCTCTTCCTATTTTACTGGATATAGGTCCACAAAAAGGAAGAACCGCAATCGCTGGTTCATCCTGTGAGTGTACAGCATTTTCACGTTTCCTTTTCTTGGAAAACGCTGCCTTTATATCGCGTGCACCATAGCCATTCTTTCGGACTTCAAGTTTTTCTCGTCAGAAACAATTTTTGTTCTATATATCAACGTGCTGAAAACGGCTCCCTTCTGAACGGGATGATGGAATCTCTGTGCATTAAGGCATAAACCGGTATGCGTCGGCCTGCGGTACACAGAGTGGCCGAGACGCCCGTCCGCCTGTCGTTCTACTGAAACGTCCAACAATGGCAACCTTCCTTTCTTGTCCTTCCCGACAATGAAACGGATGTTCGGATGTATGCTGTTCATGTGTTCCACGAATTGTTCGACTGCTTCTGCGCCGTGTGGCCAGACCGTAAATGTTTCGTCAACATAACGATAAAATAAGGATGGGCGGAGTGGAGCCGCATTTAATGCACGTCCCTCAAAATTCTCCATAAGAGTTATCCAATGACGGAGACAACGGAGGGAGAGCCCATCGCCATACCGTCCGTCATTTCATACAACTTTCTACCATACAAAAATTAGGTAGTCGTCATCACATCCCAAAACGACTTTATAGTTTCAGGAGGAAAAGGATCCACCAGCATTTTCAAAGTGTCCTCCACATGAACTTTTGTGAATAGCGATACCACATCCAGCCTAATTAAAATGTCATTTGGACCAACTCTAATCTGTTTGATTTTCTCAATGAACATATTGGAGTTTTTGATGTGATGTTATCTCGAATTGACGCAGCAAGAAAATCGAGAATGTTTAACATATCAGTGCCTTCGTGAAAGTTACGCATCAGTGCCTTCGCGAAAGACTTCGTTCTCATATTTTGTCTTTGAATAAAAGTGTTCCCGTTCGTCTCAATGTGTATCCCCTTCTGTTACCTTGTGTACTTTTTATCAGCAGTTGGTCCAAGTTTCATCGAACCACATTCTGTGGCAGTGTCACGTCATCCGAAAGCTACTCTCGCACTTAAATATTGCACACCAGTTTATTTCAATGAGTTGTTGCAACTTTTTAATATGATGCCTAGGAACCGGCGAGATTTGTTGAAAACATCTCGATGATAAAATTAGATTCAAAAACGTAGGTGAATTACTGCAACTACACAGCAACGGAGCTAAAAGTGGAGCTCTCATTCCAGAGGTAATGGTTCCCTCTACCACTGCTGGATCTTTATTGTCATCAGCGGTATCAAGCACAAATCATGCAGACTAGGAGAGATTAGCACCTACTATTAAACAGACTTTTTCCAATATCTGATCAACAGTACTGGACTATTTAGCATTTGAATGATGTTACCGTCAAAATAGTTATGTTGGCTTTCAATCCGCTAAAAACTGTCTGTATTATAGAAATTTTCTTTACATTACTGAAATTCAGTGCCTTTTCCTAAAATGTGAACTGTATTTTACGGAAATGAGTGAATTGCTGTATCTCTCCATATAACTGGTGAACTTCGAGCAGGCGTCTTGCAGCTAATATTCTCACTCTGAATGTCGTTTCTTGCCTTTGCTCCACGTGCAGTTGAAATTGTTGTTACGTTTGCTTGCAAGTACCTCTGTGTAAGTAGTCATGATCGCCTGATTAGTGTACGCCTTCTGTTGTTCTGCTACTTTTTCTTTTGCATTTATAAACTCGTTACATCTTTTCCACGTCACCAAATGCTCCTCGTTACTCTCCATAGTTAGCGGTTGCTCTTACGGTTGCTTTGTTACTTACCTACGACTTTGCCAACAAACTGTATCTAAACGTTAGGATGAAAGGGAAATGTTTATTGGTGGAAGGTTGTGATAATTAAAGAAACTTTTTCTTTTGCTTTTGTTCGAAATTGTTTATCATTTCCAAGCCGGCTGATGTTACCAATAATACGAATCTCCATCTCCATTTTTCCATTCCGCCCATCACAAAGTGAATGTTATGTTGTTAGACAACTCGTCACCAAACAGCCGCACTATAATACAGCAACACAAAACGAATTTTCATTCCATTCAGGCTTCTATTTTATGTCTCATGCATACGGCACGTGAAGATATTTCCTTTTTATGAGGCTGTATAACAGTGAAAGAGGGAAACGAAAATCCAATAAAGCACGAGGCAGCGGCCATCATAATAACTGCGTTACGAAAATATCCAGCAATGTTGCGCTACTGCGAACAGCGCGAGATGCGCAGTGACTATGACGCTGAACTCATATTTGAGAAAATTGAGGATCAGAGTAGTCCATACAGACTCATTCAATTTCACTGGCATTTGTGTAGGTAAAGGTAAACAATGCAGACAATATTTTCTTTTTTTTCTTCGGTTTCAACATTTCGTTGACGGGGAACAGCAAGTATACTTAAATTCTTTACTGCGTTAATTAATGTTTCCGTCAACAGTTGCAGTGTATGTTAGGGGACTAGCTTCGAACTTGACAGATTTCAAGCCTGGCCTATTGAGGCCGCACTGACAATGCCTGATCTTAATAATAAACACTGAGTGGCAACACATACGCTCTATAAATGTTTGAAGGATGAATGTGGCATGCCTGTTACCAAATCAAAACCTTTTTTTCTATAAACGCCATTTCCATTTGGCGTTGGTTTCGTATATACAGAATTAAAGGGTTAGTCATTTGTAATCCGTAACTGTCTACCACTGCAAAGTAGTGGTTTGAACTTTGGTTCAATGTTCCCTACAGTCTTCCTCTTTATTGGCGTGCGACGTCCCCCTAACGCACGGCGACATTTCAAAAAATGGTTCAAATGGCTCTAAGCACTACGGGACTTGACTTCTGAGGTCATCAGTCCGCTAGACCTTAGAACTACTTAAACCTAACCAACCTAAGGACATCACACACATCCATGCCCGAGGCAGGATTCAAACCTGCGACCTTAGCAGTCACGCGGTTCCAGACTGCAGCGCCTAGAACCGCTCGGCCACACCGGCCGGCGGCGACACTTCACGTAGCGAAGTGTCTACATAGGCGAAAAAAATGCCAGACCTCAGAAGTTCATGAAATATGTTAGGTATTTTAATGACTTCACATTCACACAGAATTTTACCACATTTGTACCCAGTGCTACCTTGGGCGTGTTCCACCGTGGGAAGGTCGTCACACCCCTTCTCATCAACATTTCTTCTATTGGCGCTTCTGCGATGAATATGAGATCTGCGACGCCCAGCGTTGAATCAATTGGTTATCTTATTGGTGGTGTGGGAAAATTCTTCAGACATACTGCCGCACAGAATTGACGGGAAAGGCCTCAGGGAGTGACATAAAGTGCGTCAATTAAACCACCCCTTTCCTCGGGTCGTTGATTCCCACAACTGTTCGCAGTGCTATGAGCAACAGGACGACACTCTTGACACAGCATTCGACATTTTGTCTTACTAGTTTGGAGTATAGCATGACCACAGTTTTTGATATGGTATGCAGGCTTAAGTTTTCACCCGTGGTCTCGGGTTAGCGTCATTCATTACTAATCAAAACCTCATCGGTCCCGGACTCGAACCCCACCACCGCTTAAATTTTGAATAATAATCGTCAGCAATGGCGGCCGAAGACTGACTTTATAAGAAGTCACTCTCAATCAACCAATGGCCTTGTCAAAGAGGTCGGAGGACCAGACAGAGGGTCCGGACTCTCTCTTGTCTTTGGGATGCTAAACTGCCCCTAAAGGCGGAGGAATCAGTTAAGATCAACGCCATAAGGTTGCAGAAGCCTGTGGAAACCGTTGCATTAAATAGACGACATTTGTATCCACACAACATGTGGCCTGTAATTGAAAAAGTGTAATGATAATTTGAAAGTAGCTTGTTTCGACTATTTAATTGATTGAGAATGTTGGCCAAATTTAGTGTACTAACCACATTTATTTTACCAAACAAGACATAAATTATACGAAACAAGTCACATATTGAAGTCTCTAAACAACTAACAGTTTAACAAGGTGGTCAGTGAGTCAAGAACGTAACCCTAAAAATGTGGATAAATGAAGCTGAAGTGATCTGAAGCTGAGCAGACTGAAGTTTCTCTACATAGGTGCAGCTGAGAGCAAATGGCCCTGACAATGCCAGAGAGGCAGTACGTTACCCTGCGTACTTCATCGGCGACGTGACTTGCAGCTGGAGAAGTGTGTGCGGCGGAGGAGGTGAGACGTACAGGCGGTACCTGTGAATCATTCGCGGCCACGAAAGAAGAGACACTCAGTAGCTCGGTACGGACTTTTGTTAAAGTTTCGAGAACATACCTTCACCGAAGAGTCAAGCAGTATATTGCTCCCTCCTACGTATATCTCACGAAGAGACCATGAGGATAAAATCAGAGAGATTAGAGCCCACACAGAAGCATACCAACAATCGTTCTTTCCACGAACAATACGAGACTGGAATAGAAGGGAGAACCGATAGAGGTACTCAGGGTACCCTCCGCCACACACCGTCAGGTGGCTTGCGGAGTATGGATGTAGATGTAGATGTAGATGTCTAGCGATCAGGCAGACGGTTCGCAATTTACTCTCTACCAGAGCCCTGATATCACAGTAGATTTCAGTTTGACACACACCTGTTCACTGGTCGTACCAAGCACTTATTTGGCTCACCTATACGACAGAGTTCACATGGATATCAAACGTCAAGACTGGTAAACCAAAAATGAATAAGTGTGCCCTCAGCAGACGAGTAGTATGAGACGTTTGAAGTCACACGGTCGGTAGAGTAAGAACTTTACCTCTGGCTCCCTAGTCTAAACTACTTGCAAGTGAAGTCAGTCTCAGGACAGGTCCCAAGTACCAACCACACATGTCAGAGCTTCGACCAGAAGTGCTTACCAGACTGAAGACCCACACCTGACTGCTTCCCACCTATTCAGAAAAAAAAATCCGTTTTCCTGCAAAGTGCATGGACGATACCGCTTTCACACCATCTTGAGCTCTAGAGTTGCTAAATCTCACCTCCCACACGACAGCACAAACTCGTGCCGAGCCAGGGCAAGAACTAAGAAACCTGTGTCTCTGAAAAAAAGAAAAGAAACTGCCAATTACCGGCTTTCTTAAGTTTTTGCGGAGGGGGAAAAGATGATTTTCTCCAAAGTCGTGTCTCTTCCCATGGTAACAAGTGTACAGATATAATCTGTAAGATCTTCAAGTAAATCGCCTGTGCCTTGGAGCTTGTTATTCCTAGCTATGAGGTGTAATAAAGATTCCATCTCTAAATGTTTCTCAGATGCTGGAGTTCTCTTATACAGCTGGGATGACCAAGGGAAGTGGCTCACTGACCTTCTTGGAATATCGGTGAACACAAAAACATGTGAATTTTATTACGCATGGCTGTGCACAAAGTGCCTGGTTTATGATTCCACTATGTAGATGCATCCCTTTAGATCGTCACCCCTGCCCAGACTTGTGCTGGCGACACAGCAGGTATCGTGGCATTGTTCTGCTGGAACGCTGTCTGCTCTGTATGGCTCTGGAACTGTCTGGCAAGATTTACTAAGGGATGGGCTCGCCACCAATTGCTTTCAACTCCAAAGAAACCATTTCTGTGAGCTAATAATCATAAAAATACCTCATGCTTTAAGCGCCCTACCAGAGTCCATCAACACCTGCTCAGGATGTTAACTTTCTGGAGTCTCACTCAAGGTTTATCAGGCTGTAATAAAATCTTTATTAATTTTTCTATACAAAAAGTAGGTCAGAGAGTAACTTGTCCTCTCTCAAATTTCTCCATTGCCAAAAGATTCCAGACTATTCCTCCATTAGGATCTCTGTGAGGGACTGCCAAGAAAGAAGTGACCATGTGAAAAATATTGTATACCCAAACAAAGAATAACGTCTACGAATCGGGGTGTGAAATGTCTGCAGTCTGAAAGCGGTACAGAAGCCAGAAAATCTGAAAAGACAAGTGGCAAGCAAGGGTCTAGATATAGTTAGGGTTGTTGAAGTGAAAAGGAACGAAAATGACTTTTGGTCAGATTAGTATTAGGTAATGTCAACAACAGCAGAAAATGGTAGACCAGGGGCAGGATTCGTTGTCAACAAAAACGTAGGGCAGAGAGTCAGTAAATGTGTACAGTCAAGTGAAAGAATTTTTCTCATCAGGATCGACAGAAAACCAACGTCGACAACGACACATGCCAGCGTCACAAGCTGAATATGAAGAAATAGAGAAAATACATGAGTATGTTCGACAGGTAATTCAAGACATAAAGGGAGATGAAAATCTGATAGTCATAGGGTACAGGAATGTGGCTTTAGGGGAATGAGTAGAAGAAAGGTTTATGGGAGAATATGGGCTTGGTACCAGGAGTGAGAAAGGAGAAAGTGTAATTGAGTTCTACAACAAATTTAAGCTACTAATAGCGAATACTCTGTTCAAGAACCTGCCCATGTTCAAGAACCTCCACATCATGGTCATACAGAGAGTCCTATACTCGATTGTATTTCGTACTCAGAAGCAGACGTAAACCCAGACCACAAAAAAGGTGTGACAAAGAGTAAGCTGAAGTTTAAGAGATTAGTTCGGAAAAATCAACACGCAAAGAAATTTTGGAAATTTGTGGTAAATTCATGTTGGACCAAACTGCTGAGGTCATCGGTCCATAGGTTTACACACTACTTAATCTAACTTGAACTAACTTACGCTAAGGACAACACACACACCCATGCCCGAGGGAAGACTCGAACCTCCGACAGGGCGAGATCACCGTTTTAGTGCTGGAGGGAAGCGTGGGGGGTAAAAACCCTAGAGGAAGACCAAGTGATGAATACAATAAGCAAGTTCAGTAGGATGTAGGCTGCAGTAATTACTCGGACATGAACAGGCTTGCACAGAATTGAACAGCATGGAGAACTGCATCAAACCAGTATTTGTACGAAAGACCACAACACAGAAAAGTCAAAACAACCTTTGGTGGAGTTAAAAGCAAACGTGGTAACATTAACAGTGCAATGGGAATTCCACTGTTAAATGCAGAGGGGAGGGTAGATAGGAGGAAGGAGTACATTGACGTCCTCTGTGATGGGGAAGACTTGTCTGATGACGTGACAGGAGAAGAAATAGGAATCGATAGAGAAGAGATAGGGAATCCAGGGTTAGAATAAGAATTTAAAAGAATTAAAATAGGTTTCTAAGACTTAAATACTGGAATACTCTCTTTCAGATTCTGAAGGTGGCAGGGAACGAAGGGCTATTTACAATTTGTACAGCATATTCTATATTCTATCTCATTTTCACTAAATATAGCAACGTCATCAGCAAATCTTATCATCGATGTCCTTTCACCTTGAACTTTAAATTCCACTCTTGAACCTTTCTTTAACTTTTGTCATTGCTTCTCGATGTATAGATTGAACAGTAGGGCCGAAAGACTAGATCCCCGTCGTAAATTCTTTCTAATCCGCGCACTTCGTTCTTCGTCAGCCACTCTTATTGTTCCCACTTGGTTCTTTTAGATTTTGTACATTATCCGCCTCCCCCTATAACTTACAACTATATTTCTCAGAATTTCGTATATATTTGCACCATTTTATATACTCTAACGCTTTTTCCAGGTCGACTACGAACGTGTTCTGATTTATCTTCAGTATTGCTTCCATTATCAACTAGAACTAGATAATGGAAGCAATACTGAAGAAAAATCAGAACACGTTCGTAGTCGACCTGGAAAAAGCGTTAGAGTATATAAAATGGTGCAAATATATACGAAATTCTGAGAAATATAGTTGTAAGTTATAGTGGGAGGCGGATAATGTACAAAATCTAAAAGAACCAAGTGGGAACAATAAGAGTGGCTGACGAAGAACGAAGTGCGCGGATTAGAAAGAATTTATGACGGGGATCTAGTCTTTCGGCCCTACTGTTCAATCTATACATCGAGAAGCAATGACAAAAGTTAAAGAAAGGTTCAAGAGTGGAATTTAAAGTTCAAGGTGAAAGGACATCGATGATAAGATTTGCTGATGACGTTGCTATATTTAGTGAAAATGAGATAGAATATAGAATATGCTGAATGAAACGAACAGTCTAATGAGTACAGAATATGGATTGAGAGTAAATCGAAGAAAGACGAAAGTAATGAGAAGTGACAGAAATGTCAACATCGAAAAACTTAACATCAGGATTGTTGATCACGAAGTGGATGAAGTTAAGGAATTCTTCTGCTAGGCAGCAAAATAATCCACGATGGTCGGAGGAAGGAGGACACAGAAAGCGTACGAGCACTGGAAAAAATGGCACTCCTGGTCAAGAGAGGTCTCCTAGCATCAAACGTGGGCCTTAATTTGATGTAGAAATTTCTGAGAATATACGTTTGGAGCAGGATAGTGAAACATGGACTGTGTGAAAACCAAAAAAGAAGAAAATCGAAGCATTTGAGATATGGTGATACAGAAGAATGTTGAAAATTTGGTGGACTGGTAAGGTAAGGTATGAGGACATTCTCAGGAGAATCGGCGAAGAAAGGAATACATGGTAAACACTGACGAGAAAAAGAGACAGGACGTAGGGCGTCTGTTAAAAGATCACAGAATAACTATAGGGCGCTGGACAGGGTAAAAACTGTAGAGATAGACAGACACTGGAATACATTCAGCAAATATTCTGAGATGAAGAGACTGGCCCAGGAGAGGAATTTGTGTCAGGCCACATCAAACTAATCAGAAGACTGATGACTCATAAAATACATGCTGGGACCAATAGCGACCATTCAAAACGATTCAACGAAATCTCGACGCTGTCTGAAGCGATCCTCCTGTTGCGCATCTTCCTGTATCGTGATCACAGGGAAGAAGGGGGCTTATGGTGTTGCAACATTGACACGTGCTTGAATAAAATGGTCCCTGTAAGACCACTCAGTTTGGCAACACCGTCAGTTCCACCCGCACACCATTGTCGTTCTTGAGCGCTTTAAAAACGTACTTGTACCTACAGGTCGACACCCATTCAGCTGAATGGCGCTCCGATGCCGCTCTAGCACCTGAGGGCAGGCAACCCCTTTCACACCCCTCCAATAATGCATGCCTGCAAGTAACGACCGACGGACAGATTTCTCTAATGGGAGCCAGCTTGTCAGGAGCACGGTTGTGCTGTCTCACATCTGCGTCATCAAATCGGATGCACCTTGAAATTTGCGTAAAGCGATTCCTAGCCATTGCTTCACTAAAAATGGGTCTACCATCCTCTTTGTTCCACAGATGTGTAACTGCTTCATTATGGGCCTTGTAAGCGCCTGCTAGGATCAAGACACCGATAAAGCACTTCAGTTCAGTGGCATTTACTGGTTGCCATTTACTACCGTAAACAGGATTACCCTATTTGTTAGTCCACTCTAGGGATTTCTGCCACGGGTTTTGGCCTCAGCGATTTACACTTTTATCGTTAATACCAGTTTTGTTTAGTACTGTTTACGATCAGTAATCCATATTTAAGACACTACATTAGTTCATACTAACATGACAGGAAGGTGACCAGACAGTGTGTCAAATATGCAAATATGCACTTCTGTTTTAAATGGAGCCCTCTTAGGTGGATGCACTTTGTCAAATATCTTTCCAGTGAGTAATGTCATTCCCTAAAGTATGATTCTGAAACCTTTACAAAATATCCATATACATTTTTAATAATCTCTTGTTATTTCTAGTAAATATGGTGGATGTTGCAACAATTTTCACTTTGTATTCCTCATTTGTCTGATTAAAAAAAAAATGGATTGAACACAGTTGCATTGTCCTGATGAAGGTTTATTTCTTTAGAATCCAAACCCCTACCTATGTATATTATTCTTTTTAATTTTCCTCATATTCGTAATTTTATAATTCTATCTTTTACATATTAATATGTAAGAACAACTCAGTCAGCATCTTTGAAAATGCTAGGCATAACTCTTACAGTAAATAAAATATATTTCGCCTTCGTGGTGCATGACCATCTATTTTTTGTACCCACGGATTTGATCGCTGTTTCATTTTTGGTGTGAAGAGGTGAAACCATTCAACATTCCCAGAAACATCAGACTGACGTACGGAATCAGAAGAACCATTTTTAAAACAGTACAGTCATTACTGAGATCAGAACTATTCTACTCTGCAGCGGAGTGTTCACCGTTTTGAAACTTCCTAACAGATGAAAGCTAGGATTGGAACACGGCAGACTTCCGGTTCGAGTTCTGGTCCAATACAGAGTTTTAATACAGAGGTTTCGTTACTGGTTTACCTTGCCCTGTTTTCTGGTTTACCTTGCCCTGCATTGACAAAAATGGTACCCGTCAAGCACAATTCTTTATTAATGTTGTATTAAGTTTACGTTAGGTAAGATACGCTACTCATTCCGTAAAATCGTAGTGAGAAGTTCCTGTAGATTGTGAAACATATGAGAAAAACAAAGATACGTTACACCTACTTACAAAAGAAAAATGTTTATGTTTCTGTCACAACTGCGAAGTGAGGTGCTCACGAGTATTGATAAAAGTCAAAATTTCTTTGTTTAATAACAACCTGAAAACCGTACTTAGGACATTTGTATACAAACATACGAAAGTGAATAACATAATTACTAGGCTTTTTCGTCCATCATCGACAAAGAGACAGGGTATTAAGTACGGAGATCAAACTACAGCACAGAGGCTGTGAAGACGTCAGGTTTTATAGAAGGTTCATGTGATGTGGTAGAGTTAATAGTAAGTGTATGAACTCATTTAGCTAAGAAATCCATCAACGTACTAGATTTCTCCTACATTGTACTGCTGCCAAGAAACTGAAACTGTGTGATCCTGAATAGTACACGCCTTTCCCAACCAAACTGAATGACATTACGTGTTTATATAAAACATCTTCTTCCTATTCAACAGCCTCCTACGTAAGCTACTCTATACGCCTTCGACTGTTGTCTGTCTGACGCCTTACCTTGCATTTACTATGAAGTTCTAGTGTACCCTCCTTCACGTGGATAACGTTAACATTTATCCAGTGTCGTTCTTCTCAAAGTTTCAGAATGAAGAAAGAGATACCTTACCAACTTTCATTAACTTCGGAATACGCTGTTTTGAAAAAAAAAAAAATGTAATGCAGTCACGGCACACGAGTAAATCGCCCTTAAAAACACACATATAAAAAGAACACTTTCAAAGGCCTCATAAGCAAAACTATTCCACAGTTTATTACATAACATGTACTTGCGTAGGGCTATAAGGAAACTAGCTTCTGTGCCAGACCGTGATCTTTGCATCTAGGCGTGCAACGTATTAGAGAACTCCTTCAGCACATTTGGAAATGGTCCGACATTAATGAACAAAATTAAAACTTTATTAGTTTCCCAATATATTCCTTAAAAAGTATTATAATTCTTCTTTTCTTAAAACGTGAATATTGAAAACTGAATAATTACACAAGGGAACCAGGACATCAAAAATTCCTACATTTAACGAACGTATCTCGCTGCCTGTTACGTCTCATAAGCTCGCGCAATAGATAAACAAAGTGTCTGATCGGCCACAAGGTGCATATCACCTACACGTACACTTGATAAGATACGAATTATCCCAGCTACAGGAAAGAAGGTTATTGACGTTGTAGAGAACTTTCTCGGTATTTCAAAACTTTATTTTCGCTGTCATGTTGATCATTGTCTTTCAGCCTGTGAAATGCGTAATCGTCGCGTGTATGTGATCGCGATGAACCTATGTGGAATGTAGTTATTGAGTTTTGAGTAAAAGCTAGCATCGCGCAGAGCCTTCTTGCCTGCTTATAATGATGAAGCCTGAGCTTAGATTACAATACAAGAGGTGGATCTTCATCAACAGTGCGACATTATGTTACGCGACCTGACTCAAAAAAAAAAAAAATACTGCAAAAAGTCAATTTAATTCAAGACAATGATGTGAAGGCTGATAATCAGAAATTTTATTACACCACATCCTTCTTGACTGCCAAATATCGCTGGTCAAATTTCCTTCCTGTACCGGGATTCGAACCAGCTATAATTCAAACGCCGCATCACAAGGATATTATATCTATTGTATATACAGTGGCATTTTTCTGCTTTTCTGTACCTTATCACATGCTCTTCTGAAGAAGGTGGATTTCATAAAGCGTACTGCTACAAGCGCTGCCAACGAAGCGTGAGGCACTGTTGATCACCCAGAGTCATTTATATCGGATGTCAACATCATCTGTGAAGAAGGGGGAGAAAGCACTCAGAACCAGTGGAGGGCAATAAAAGGAACTTAAAAACCAAAATGATGACTGGTAGTGTAAATCTGGTTAGGCAAATGTGCGGCAAACCAAAAAAGATAAAAATTATGCCATTGTAACGCTTCCAGTGTTACAAGTAGCTGAACTGCTCTCTCACTAGGTTCATGTTAGAGTACATAACCTTCTCAAATATTGATAGCTCGACAAAAAGCAGGACACAAATAATACTGTGGTCTCTAGTCTTGAAATTTAAAAAACGAGAAAAGCCTGTTTTGCCTTGCAAGGCAATTGATAACAGCAATCTCTATTGTAAGAGCATGCACGGCTGAGGGTATCCATTCTTGAAAAATAAACCGCGAACATCTGCTGTATGATACTTTAGAGTTAAATCTTCAGGTACACCTAAAAGAAGAAGAGCACATGAGGGATTAAAAAATACTTAAAAATTTCTGTATCTAGTGAGTATATGCGAAGAACATAGTGTAATGTGTTATACAAAACTGAGAAAAACGAATTTAAACACAGTAATCAACTTACTTATTTTCAAACAATTTACAGAACAAAGTTATGCGCCTTTGGTGTCCCTGTATTCCCAGGCAGCTATATGTTACGAAGATCGTGGCCAATACCTCGTCCATAGGTGACTGTCATGCAGCTCATATAATTTATCAGGTGGAAGATTTAAGCTATATGCATTTCCCATTAACCTTCTTAGGATGTCACGAAATAATTCATAAGTGCTTTTAAGTGAAATACGATAGTCAAACAAACAAAACAGTGCGTGCAAGAGAACGCTTACAGTGTTTTCATAGCATAGCAATAACAGATATTTCTCAAACAGAAGAAAATCAAGGTTCACCGTAATAATTCAGTCAACATAGATTACCCAAAATAAGTTTTGGACTTAACATCTGAAGTCATTAGTCCCCGAGAACTTAGAACTAATTAAACCTAACTAACCTAAGGACATCACACACATCCATGCCTGAGGCAGGATTCGAACCTGCGACCGTATCAGTCGCACGGTTCCGGAGGATACATCATTAGTTACCAGTCGTGCTACGGACTTCATGCAAAATGTGATCATACAATATACAGCCAAACCTCTACCCTACTTTCTCTATTCCTTTTCGAAAACAGCAAATAGTACCGGTCTCCAGTTTTATAAAGGTGTTCCTTAATATGCAGCTGCACTTAAATTTAAACCTTTGAGTGAGGCAGTTGTCGGCTTCCCGACAAACTGCTGCCCAGGGGAGACGAAAATCAGTAGGGACTTCCTGTAACACGACCCTGCAGCTCAGTTTCTTATTGGGTGATTTGAAGTCTGCCACATTTATTTTCGTTTCGCAGTAAACAGTTGCTGCTTCCATCGTACTGTGTTCCTGGTTACAATTTCTTGTGTGTAAAGCCCTCTTTCATTTGCATTGTGAATATCTTGCTCGTAAATCTGCTTGATTTTTGTTCGCATCCATAATATTGAGTGGAGTAACTGATTCCATATGTGTTTTTGTTACACATAAAAAAAGATCGTTTCGTCGCATAGTGTCCTGTGGACTCATGTTTGTTCCCGATTAAGAATCAGTGTGTGAACTGCACGATTCAAATGCGTTGTAAATATATTTATGGTATTCTGCTTTACTTTAGTTCACATCAGTAATTCCCATTTTCTCGCATTTAAGGGAGAACTCCATGTTAGCAACTTCTGACAGAATTGCTACTGAACTTTATTCCATCTTGTCACGGAATGAGTATGTATTTCTCCTTTGAATGGCGTTGATTATTGCTCTGCTTTCTAATATTTGTGACAGAGTACGTAGTTATTCTACATCGAAGTGCATGCTTGTATGTGGTATTGTGTTGTAGAAATGTGAACGTCCTTTCACCGCACTGAATGCTGTTGCATTCAGTAAACCTTAGTTATAAAGAATTCGCTAGTAGATCCAATGATGAAAGTCTGGGGATGTGTATTACTTGTTTTTAAATTCTCATTTGAGTGGGTGGATGATAGTACCACATCACTTTCTGCTAAAGTGTGTTGTTTGTAGCACCTCTTAATAACGTGTGATCACATTTTCTTAACTTTTCCTGCATTCTTTGCACTTGAGTGGAAGAATGCCCCACAATTAGTCGCTAAGTTACGTAGGAAATTGGGTTGCTGTCTCGTTTGCCAAGATCTTAAATAAGACGAAAAATTAATACTGACAAATGTTCCCTTAATCAATACGAGAAATAAGAGAAGTGTTAATATTATCCCTGACGTAACGTTTTAACAGTCTGAAAAACACGAGAAATAAGAGAAGTGTTAATATTATTCCTGACAAAATGTTTTAACAGTCTGAAAGTGGCTAACGCACATACCCCACAGGCTAGATGTTTCGTTCTACATACGTAGAAATAACAGAAATAACATAAATTGAATATAGGAAGCACCAGATTACTGTCTTGTTGCAGCGTGATTCTGAACACACGTATCATAAGTGCAAGCGGTGATAGCTATCTGTTCACTATCATAATGTCAATTTTCAATGGATGAACTTAATTCCTACATTATAACACTAAGAGTGCTAGATATCGTAGCCGTTGTATGCTCACGAAACCATCGCCACCACCACCACCACCACCACCATGTGACGTACTTAAGACTTTAAGATCACTCACCATTCGGAATGACTCCAACCAGTGGAAGCATTGGGGTCGGGTATGTCATGGATGGGGTTTGGGAAGGCCGGCTGTTCCCATATGTGTGACCTGTAAGGAAGAGACGCCTGGCTTCTCCTCATATATGACTAATGTTTCTCATGGCAACGATATAGACGTACCGTAAAGTAAAATTAAATACCATGACGAGGACGCGGTGGAGTAGCTTGTGGAACGAAGCTATCTTTTACAACAACATATTTGTATTCAAATTGCGTCGTATAGCGTGAACTTCCTTTAAGCCTCCTGAATGCTACTGCACTCAGTAAAATCTAATTATATTAAATTCACGAGCAGCTCCAATGATGAATACCTGGGGTGTGTATTATTTATTTTTGAATTCTCTCTTTTTCCCTAACACTTCGCTTGGGGCACCGACATACAATTCTTTCGATATAAACTGTCATGCTGGCTAATGTTAAAAATTTTCATTCATGCTGGCGAATATTACTTCCCTTTTTGCGGGGGAACCATGTGCTAGAGATGCATTCGTTATGCCTTGTAAGCCATGGGACTCGGTTTCGTGCTACAGACACGTCGTCATTTTCCCCCTGCTTGAGGTGCGTAAGCTTTCCACCAGAATCACTGCTGCGAAAACGCCGAGGATATTGGGGTGTTACGGCAAGGTAATTTGGACTAAGATGCAAGGCACTGGTCGTGAACATATACTGACACTATTTTCAGCGTAGTATCGGAATTCGACTTGCGCAGATTAACGGTGGCTATCCTACACAGATAAAACCTATGTAATTTTTCGTCGATGCGCAAGGGAGACTCAGCCCAAACAGAATGAATAACAAAAGCCCTGCAACAACTTCCGGATGAGATGACGGCGGCAATGCGTTACGAGAAGTTTATACGACACTTCGTGAGCCGACTCATCTTTGCGATAGTCTATCTCTGTAGATCTGTGCATCACTTCAGTAATACAGATAAACCATTGTCTTCTTTCGTGGATGGGAGAATTCCTCCACATAATTTTTTTAATCGCTCAGTGTATTTGACTGTGATAGAACGAATGAACCCCCCCCCCCAAAAAAAAAAGAAGAACTCTGGTCCATAGCATTCCAGATTTGAATTCACTTATCTTCCGCTACGTGACCTCCAGTATGTGATGCACACCACACAACCCGAAGCCTATCAAATGTGTACTAGCGCATCTTACTACCAGCCGTGCGTCGCTCTGCGAGAACGTAGGATGTAATGTAGCACGTGTAATAATGTGACGGTTATGCTATTTGTTCGAAACTCTTCCGTAGGGGACTTTTCCGACAGCATCTCGTTGTGAGAAGGTCGCAACCTGGTGGAATAACCAGTGTGTATGCCGATTTGACGGTACTGTGCGACGTATACATATGTAGCAGAGCTGAATTCAATTGCATGTAGATCACGCGCTATTACAGTCTGCCGAGTTGTCGATTACATTCGAATAACGTGTTCTAACATACGTGCTTCAAACTCAAATGGTTTCAAATGGGACAGTGATCCAATAGAATTACTGATCCTTGTGTTACACCATTGGCTTCTTTCGGCGGTACATGGTAGAATAACTATTTATTTGAGAAAAGAAAAGGAGAAACTTTCGTTTACTTAATGCACTTCTTTCGGCTTAGAACAATACCAACGAGTGACAGTAGCTGAACTTCATCAACATCAATAACTTTCGTACTTATAGTCTGTAATACATTCTATGACAAAAAAAAGAAATAAAGGAAAAAGAAAAACACACACCACGAAAGAATTATCCGAATGGGATGGACATTGGTAGATGTGATGTACATCTACAGACAAATAAATGATTACAATTTCAGAAAAAAGCTGTATGATTGATTCAAGAGAACGAGCCTCACAAATTGAGCAAGTCAGTGCCGCATTGATACACCTCTGGCTCTTTTATGAAAGCAGTTACTCGGCTTGACACTGACTGACAGATATGTTGGATGTCCTTCTGAAGAATATTGTTCCAAACTCTGTCCAATTGGCGCGTTAGATCGTCAGAGTCACGAACTAGTTAGAGGACCTTGCACGTAATGCTCCAAACGTTCTAAATTGTTGAGAGATACTGCGGCCTTGCTGGCCAAGGTATGGTTTGGCAAACGTGAAGACAAACAGTAGAAACTCTCGCTGTGTACGAGTGGTATTTATCTTGCTTAAATGTATACCCAGTGAGGTTTGCAACCAAGGGCAACAAAACCGGGCGCAGAACATCGTCGACGTTCCGCCCTGCTGTAAGGGTGCCGCGGATGACAACCGAAGAGCCCCTGCTGTAAACTGAAATGGCACCACCGATGATCACTCTCGACTGTGTGGCCGCATGGCGGGCGACATTCAGGTTAGTATCCCACCGAGGTTAGTATCACACCGGTGTCCGGGGCGTCAACAGACACATCTTCGCTGGTCATCGCGGCTCAATTCGAAGCGGGACTCATCACAGAAGACACTTCTACTCCAGTCAATGAGATTCCAGGTCTAAGACATGTCTGGAGACTCCATTGACAGAGGTATAATTTCAATTTTACTCTCGCGAAGTAATTCAAGTACAGACAGGTGAGTGTATAATTCTTTGCAGTACATCATAAAGAGGTAAAACTGGGAAATATAGCATAAAGTCTACTTGAATACATCAGTGTTTCAGTTTCTGTCTCAGACTTTGACCTGAACCGTAATTCCAAACTAATGGGGAACTGAGCACAGTATCACACTCCTCATGGCGTTTATGACTCTCTCAGGTATGCTTTTCTAGCCCTCTGATACAACGAATCGACGCCGAGTTAAAGCGGTCTCTCTGATACTAAAATGCCTGAGATGTGCAAATGAGGACTTTATAAGTTAAATGAAACACATAGAAAATCCCAATAGCGCCCTCCACCCTCACCCCACCACCCTCCTGTTCATTACACTTTTAACGTGCCGTACTGCATGGAAAATGAAAATGTTACATAATTAATAACTGTGCAATGAACACCGAACATCTGATTTATGAGACAGCCTCAGAACTTAAGAAGACCATTATGAGTTATCTGCGACGCAACTCAGAAGTCATTGTTGCTGTTTTTTTGTGACAGCAAGCTATTATGTCTATTAAGGTTAAAGTTAAATCGTCATTTAAATGAAATATACTGTCAGCGTGGACTTAGGTTAATAACTTCCTTCCAGTTGTATTGCCTCATGTGTTGCTGGACACCACGTCATCTACACAGAGAGAAAAATTTTCGGTTGTAGAAGAAAGAGCAATAACATTTTATTCTATGGGGGTAGATAACTTTGGGTTTCAGAAAAATGCAGGAACACGCAGGTCCTTACTGATACTCCAAAATTTCTTAAAAGCAAGGAAAGGCACACGTACGGTTGCAGCATTTGGAGATCGGGAGAAAGTTCGTGACCATATTGACTGGAATACACTGTTTTAAATTCTGAAGATAGCATGCGTAAAATTCAGAGAGTTAAAAGTTTTCTATAACCTGCATAGAAATTAGACAATTTATTGCAAGAATCAAAGGACATGAAAATGTATCAAATATGAAAGAGTGAGCCATAGTTGTAGCCCCGCGCGATGTTCTTCAATCTGTACACTGAGCAAGAAGTAAAAGAAAGCAAAGGTAAATTTGGGAAAGGTATTAAAATTCAAGGATAAGAATTAAAAACTTGAGTCTTATGCACTGAAGAGCCAAAGAAACTGGTACACCTGCCCAATATCGCGTAGCGTCCCGGCGAGCACGCAGAAGTGCCGCAACACGACGTGGAATGGACTCGACTAATGTCTGAAGTAGTGCTGCACGGAACTGACGCCATGAATCCTGCAGGGCTCTCCATAAATCCGTAAGACTACGAAGGGGTAGAGATTTCTCCTGAGCACCACCTTGCTAGGCATACCAGATATGCTCAATATTGTTCATATCTGGGGAGTTTGGTGGCCAGCGTAAATTTTTAAACAAAAAAGACTGTCCCTGGAGCCACTCTATAGCAATTCAGGACATGTGGGGTGTCGCATTGTCCAGCTGGAATTGCCCACGTCCGTTGGAACGCACAATGGACATGAATGGATGCGGGTGATCATACAGGATGCTCACATACGTGTTACCTGTCACTGCAGCTGCTCATGCCCCATATCATTACAGAGCCTCCATCAGCTTGAACAGTTCCCAGCTGATATGAAGGGTCCATTGATTCATGAGGTTGCCACCATACCTGTACACGTTCATCCGCTCGGTATAATTTGAAACGAGACTCGTCCGATCAGGCAACATGTTTCTAGTCATCAACAGAATAGTGTCGGTGTTGAGGGTCCCAGGCAATGCGTAAAGTTTTGTCTCGTGAAGGGTACACTAGGTGGCCTTCGGCTCCGAAAGCCCATATCGGTAGTGTTTCGTTGAATGTTTCACGCGCTGACACTTGTTGATTGCCCAGCAATGAAATCTGCAGCAATTTGCGGAAGGGTTGGACTTCCGTCAAGGTGAACGATTCTCTTCAGTCGTCGTTGGACCTGTTCTTTCAGGATCTTTCTCTGCCCGCAGCGATGTCGGAGATTTGACGTTTTACCAGATTTATGACAATCACGGTACACTCGTGAAATGCTCGTACGGGAAAATCCCCGTTTCATAGCTCCCTCGGAATGCTTTGGCCCATCACTTGTGCTCTTACTGTAACACCACCTTCAAACTCACATACATCTTGATAGCCCGCCGTTGTAGCAGTAGTAACCGATCTAACAACAGCGCCATACATTTGTTGTCTAATATAAGTGATGACGACCGCAGCGCCGTATTCTGCATGGTTACACATCTATGTGTTTGAATACGTATAACTATACCAGTTTCTTTGGCGCTTCAGTGTACATGGCACTGTAAGGAATGGATACTGATAGGTACTGATTTATTTCAATTACATCTCACTATCCTCATTTTGCTTGTGTCAGTATTTAATTTATAACCTCTTTGAAGATATTTTCCAATCCTTTACTGATAGAATTATATGAGGTAATGAAACACAAGAAGCAGTAGATGAGTTTTGGTGTTTGAGCAACAAAACAAATGACAATGGCCGAGTAGAGAGAATATAAAATGCAATAGCCATCCAAGTGTTAAGAAGCCTTTTCTGAAGGTATTTGTATGGAGTGTAGCCTTGTACGGAAGTGAAACGTGAATGTAAGCAGTTCAGACCAAAAGAGAATAGTAACTTTTGAAGTATGCTGAAAATGTAATGAGGAGGTCGAATAACAAATGAGCAAGTTCTGAATCGAATTGAAGAAAATGAAATTAGCGCAATCTGACTGGAATGGATCAGCTTATGACACATCCGAAGGCACCAAAAAACATCACTCTCGTAAGGGAGGAACGAATGCGGGTTAAAACTGAAGAGCGACACCAATGCTCGAATCCATAAATTCAAATTTTCAGGGTTGCATTAGGTAGACTGCATAAATCATACAGAAATGAAAAAAACCTTACACGGGACGGATTAGCGTTGAGAGCTGCATCTGACCAGTAACATGACTGAACACGACACCAATAACAGGGACGATATCCAAATGGCAACAGTGTTCGTAGAGAGTATTTTCTAATACGGTGATATACGCAGAGGGCAAACTCTCCTTTTCACGTTCGTATACTAAGTAAAGCCATATGACACAGAGACATTAAATAAGTTCGCTAAGTGGGTCTAAGGCTTCTAGCCAGTCAGTCGTTGACTGGCATCGCAGTAGAAGATAGTAAAAGTAAAGTCAGAGTTTCAAATTTCGGGATTAAGAGATCATTCACGCAGGAGAATGTTACCAAGATAGCGTCGTCTAGCGTCGTCTGACCATCGTAGAGACTCCCGTATGGAGGACATAGTAATAAACATCGCTGATGCAGAGAAACCACTGAAAATGTTGAAAGCAAAAAGATGCCAGATCACGATGGAATCCCGTTTCTACAAAGAGTACTCTTTAGAACTGGCCCCATATTTAGCTTGCAGTTATCGCGAATCTCTTGTCCAGCGCGAAGTCCCAAGTGACTGTAAAAGATTACAAGTAACTCCTGGGGTGGCCATTTAGAAAGAGTGGATGGATGATAATAGATGCCTAAAAATAGGTATGAATGTAAGTTTCAGAGGAAAGACGGAAATGTGGTCGACCGTCTACTTTTTATGGTTTCTGAACGTTTGGACAGTTAACAAGCGAATGTGGAAATGGTAAACGTGAAGTTTTATGTGAAGGGATATACACATAGACCAGACGAGCGATGCAGGAAAGGTAGATAGTGATAGAGGATGGAGAGGGGCGAGGAGGGAGGG
The DNA here is from genome assembly GCF_021461385.2 of Schistocerca piceifrons. Lineage (NCBI taxonomy): Eukaryota > Metazoa > Arthropoda > Insecta > Orthoptera > Acrididae > Schistocerca > Schistocerca piceifrons. The sequence continues at coordinate 672,909,138 of NC_060139.1, forward strand.
AGGAAAGAAATGGACAACGTTGAGTAAGGCCCGTAATGAGGGCGAGGGACGGGAGGGAGGAGGGTGGGGCTGACTGATGTGGGCGGAGTCAAAACTGGGGCATTAGCAAACGACAGTCATTTATTCTGGCGCGTCGTCGGCCGCAGAGGGTGCATCATTTATTACGGGCCTCACAGGCTTCCATCAGCCGCTGGCAGGCAACGCTTCTTCTGCTGGCCCGGGCGGTGGGCGGCATCAGGAGAGGGAGGGGGAGAGAGAGAGAGAGAGAGAGAGAGAGAGAGAGAGAGTATAAAGCCCCGAGCAAAAAATCACCCAGCCACTGACTCCTGGTGTCATTCGCGCGCCGCAGATTTGGGCCTGCTAATGGATGAGATCGATTGTCCCAATTTCACAACACTTAAAGTTCAGCTTACACTTATCATTTGCTAGGTGGCGCTCGTTTGTTATAAATGCTTCCATGCAATCCATTATAGGTACTTATTCTCGTTGAAGGCAGAGAAGCTTACAGGCAATTTATACGACAGGAATCAGCTATTAAATTGCCAGATATCTTATCTGCAAATATTGATTTATTGACATTTATGTCCATCTCCATACTACAGCACACCTTTCACTTCAGACCGTTTTAAATTTCCGATTAGTAGCAAAAAAACTGACTTAGAGGGAATATAATCACTCTGAAAATGTAGCCCAGCTTACAGTCCTCAGTAATTACTAACTTTTCTCCTTATCAGCGTTCAGTCTAGTTTGTGATGGAGGAAACAATTTTTTGTGGTGGACGTGCAATGTAACACAAAACAGTGCTTCTACATCTGTACTCCGCAAACCATCTTACAATATGTGGTAAACATCAGGCGTGGTTCACAGTGAGACGATACGATGTATGTCTTTCTTCAGGTCGCCATAAATGTGAAAGCCACATGGTGAAAGATCAGGGCTGTACGGAGGACGTTGCTCTGTTTACCAACCAAACCGCTGAAACTTAGCCTTCGTCTATTGACAGTGTGGGGTCGGGCGTTATCGTAAAACAGGATGATTCCGTCGCTCAGGATTTCGACAGCCCACAGGCAAACGGCGAAGCCAAAAGTGGAAACATCCAACATCTCCCCCCCCCCCAAAAAAAAAAATCCAAAGCTGCTCCGGTAAGGTCATGATGATCTTCTTCTTTGACTACATGGGGCCTCTTCACGTCGAGTTCCTTGGCAGTGAAACCACAATCAATGTGCTGTGCTATGAAGACATTAGGTATTGACTGCGACACGCCAAGAAATCAAAACACTCAGGAATACTGTCAGACTGAATCATCCTGTTGCACGATAACACCTGCCCCCACGCTGCCAATCGGACGAAGGCTACGATTCAGCGATCTAGTTGGGGAACACTACAACATCGTCCGTACAGCCTGGACCTTTCATCGTATGAGTTTAACATCTTTGACGAGCTGAAGAAAGACACGCCTGGACGTCGCCTTCAGTCGACGATGAAGTGCAGCCGGTTGTGAATCCGTCATCGGACGACTGCTTCCTTAGGAATTGATCATCTCCATTCCAATTGGGATTAATGTATACTTTACTGAAAGTGGTACATACAATACATAAATAATGTTTACAAATTAAAAGAGCTCGGACAGAATTTCTTCCATTGTTCAGTGTCACAAGGTAGTATGTGATACAAGCTGAGGAGTATTCAGACGAAACGTTGCTACATTGAAAGAGAAATTAGTCACCATCGACATTGTGGCATTGGGTGATGAACTCCGAGTAGGGGTAGAAAATGTGTTTTGAAGAAATGGAAGAAGACCCTGATGATAATGAAAATACTGGCATATACTGCTCTGCTTCGTCCAGGTGCTCGTTTAGAAATAACATGAGCTTAGCTTTACGACATTTTTTACACCTGTCACAAAGTTACCTGAAATCAGGGACTATAGACTGAAAAAATATGAAATCAACATCATTAGTTGATGACTCCAGTGTCTTTTCATTTCAGTAAGTCTTCAGTTTCTATCGTCTGCTTTTACGGCAGCATACTAAAGAAAGAAACAGGAGGTACCTCCACAAGCAGGCCATAGCATGTGGCGGAGGTTCCGGGCGTGACGCATAGCTGCCAACCTCATTACGGACAACGTCGAGTACTCGTCACACATTTTCTCGAGAATGAAAGGAGGATGGATATATAAAACACTTAAGCACTCCCATAAATGAAAACATGCAAACCTATAAGGAGAGAAGAAATGTTGCTAAATGTGTAGAAAGAAAAGCACGTCAGGAGCATTGGGGTAGATTTACTTCTAATGTCAAGATTGATGCTCACGGGAGACAGCAAATGGCCTATAAGGTTTTGAAAACATTAAACAAAAAAGAAAAAGAGATGAGATAAACAAACAATAGGGAAGAAGAACAATGGATAAATTTCTACACAGGGTTACAGCATGATGATACAGCACAAGAAAGTGAAATTGAAACAGTAGACAAGGGATTAGACGAAACCCCTTCTCACGAAATAACGTATGCCTTAACACCACTTAACAGAAAAGCGACAGGAAGAGATGTATTAATGCTGAATTGCTGAAATATGGAGGACTGATGCTATGTCTACGAATGCTACATCTCATAAACGAATGTTGGAAGAGAAAGAATATCCCCAAAGACAGGAAGATTACTACAGTGATATCAGTTTTAAAAAGTAGACAAAAGCCTGTGCAGTAACTACAGAAGAATAAGTTTACAGGGCTCAGTAAGCCGGACATGCGCTATAAGTTTAAACACAAGCCTTAAAAACATAACAGAAGTAGTACTGCATGGGGAACAAATGGACCCACTACGATAGATGCAGTTTTTATTTTACAACACATAACACATAAAACCAGAGAATATAATGAAGAACCACAGATTACTCTTAGCGATTTTAAAAAGGTTTTGATAGTGTTAACAGATTGATACTGGTAGATAATGACGAATCGTGGATATTCACAACATCTAATAAACGCTATAAAACCTTTGTATCAGAACATCACTATCATTCCAGCTTTCAATGGAAAAATGACTAATGAGATACCAACCAGCTTGTTGTGTCTCCCTAGCTTTGTTTACAATTTTGCGTACTTGAAATAATACATATATGGAAAACATAATTTCAAAAAGGTATATGCCTAGACAGGAGGACTATTTTAAATAATTTACTGTATGCTGACGATGCAGTGATCCTAGAAGATAAAGAAAAGAACATTCAGAAAGGAATCTACTTCTGACACAAATAAGTGTGGAATTTCACGTGGAGATCTCAACAGAAAAAACTAAGACAATGGCCTTCACGGAGAAGGAACATATTAGAACGACAATAGTGGTAAATCAGGAGGTTTTAGAGCAAGTAAAGCACTTCAGTTACCTTGCATGTGAGGTGACATATGGCTACAGCAAAGATATAGAAATTAAGCTTAGCAAATTTGGCCGGGTATGGGGAACTATTAACAGAACCATTGAAAACAAAACTAGGAAAGACACTGGAATTAAGTTTTACAAATCTGTGTAGTTACTATACAGCTCGACGGAAGTGAGACCTGGATGATTATCAAAAAGTGAGAAAGTAGTATCCAGGCCCTATAGAGAAAATCCTGAGACGAATTAAAGGTTGCACAATACAACACAGACTAAGGAATCAAAATATTAGAGAAGAACCAAAATTTTTCAGCCTAAACATTAAAATTCTAGATTATTGAATAAAATGGAATCAACACCTAGAAAGAATGGAGAGCGAGAGAATCCCCTTAAAGTCCAGAAATTTTAAGTATCGCGAAAAGAGAGAGATGGGTACCGTAAAAAGCGATTTCGCCTAGTAGCTGAAGAGAAAAAGAAGAAGAAGAAGAAGAAGTAGAAGAAGAAGAAGAAGAAGAAGAAGAAGAAGATGATGATGATGTTGAAAAGACGTATCGCTGTCTTTCCACCGTTACATTTCTCACACTGTAGTCTGCGAACTAAAACGTGCCAAATGTAAAATGGCCAGTGATTATACTCTTCACCGCAAACTTTTCAGAAGACGCCCACTTGTTTACTTTTCTGCAAAGTATCAAAATAACTATCGACGACAGCAAAAGAAAACCAGTTCATTATCAACCTGTGATGTCAAACTACAAGATACACAAACCTCATTCTTTTTTTTTTTTTTTTGGTTACCGAACAGTCTCCTCAAAATCGAATGATAAACACTGGAGGCGAACATGTGTGAATCACAAAACAGTGGTTTTTAAAATTTTACGTGAGAAGTAAAATTTTTACTGAGAAACTAGCCACAGAGACGAATCTAGCTTTGCTTCATCTACAAAAATAAAAATAAAAATATTTGCGCATCTGATAACCAGCTATTAACACATTGGAAATTCCAAGAACAGTCTTCTACATCGTTAGAGGAAACAATTTTTTTAGCATGATTTGGATGGTCGTATGAGAGGGAACGCACAATATTCGGCAACATCTACCTGTCTCAACCACTTCCTATCCTCACAACTGTGCAAATTCGCCTACTCACTGTCACACAATACTGTCGTCCCAAATATCACCACTCCTCTCTTATCTACACAGGGGAAGTCACTTTCTCCGTTTCACATGTTCTAGTATGCCTAGAATCACGCTTGCTCATTATCCAGCCCTGTACACCTTCCAATGTTCACTTCCGACCCACAGAAATACGTGCATCCCCGTTACTTTTACATTCATCCCAACAACAACAAAGCAATAAACAGGGGATGCGTCACCCGTCGTTTCTGTATGTATAATTTGGTTTTCACAACCAAGAAAAGCTCTATTGATTTTACTAACCCATTAAAATCTCATGTACTAACTCTCAACACGATAAAAATCTGAAAATAAGATCCAAAAACCTCAGAACACACGTTACATTAAGTCTCTGTATGTCCATCTTCTTACAGATAGTTGCAGGACCTCAGCTGTTCCGTACAGAATATCAAATCACTTTTAGCCGTCTAAATTTCCAAATTGTTATTTTACGGGGCAACCAGTTTCGGCGATATATTAAGCCATCTTCAGGTCTTCTGACAGACTGGTCCCACTTTTGGTTCAGTCAAAATAGAGCAGCCATCCAGACTGGTATATGTAGATTATTGAGACAACGATCACCTCAAGCACCACCTACCGGCTCCATTCACGTGCGACAACGTAGCTTGGCTCTCCGTAACCTCAAGCGTTTACAATTTCTTACAGGCCCTCACTTCATTTCACCTTATTTATCTAACTCCCCCCACACTTATTCTCTAACTGTCACTTATCAGTGTCCTTGAACAAATGAATAAAACCTATACATCCTAGAAATGAAAATTTGGTTTTCAAGTACATACTGTCCAAGTATCGGTTAATGCCACAATTACGCCAACATTTACCTTCCATACGTTCCAGAACCAGTTCCAAGGAAATTTTAACACTTTGCTTATTAGCAGAGCGCGCCAGTTATTCCTTCCTGTTCCATTTCCCAGTTAACTGTACAGATAAACTACCGCAGCTCTGTGGTTATGGGGTTGCTGGAACATCACAGATTTCTGTAAGGCGGAACACTTGTGGCGGTTGCAAACACATTGGGCGTTTCCGCCGGTGAACCAGTTCATCACTTAATACAGAAACATCTGCACTTTAAGATAAGATCTGAATAATAGCTCCAGTGCTCCATTTTCCACATGCAAAAAGGGCCTCACGCAGACTTAAGTAACAGTTTTGTTCGATGAAGTCCAATTCAGTGTTGTAAAGTATTAAGTATTTTAGATGTTTATTTATAACGTGTTTAAGATTTTATAGGTGATTTTTCTTCTGAAGAAGATACCCTTAGTGGTACTGAAACCTGGTCCTGTGCAGCCGGTTGGCTGTATACTTTATTTATCGAAAAAAAGTGGAAATTATACCTTCTTTGACACCTTATAGTATATACAAAATAAATGCATATCTTTTTTTAAACAAATGAAATTTTTTTGTCTAAAGCGAACAATAAAGGAATTGGCGAAGGTTTTAACATGTAGAAACACATTGCGGACTGTTTTTGTCTATTTAGGAATCATGCAAGCTCTAAAGGCGAAATAAAGCGTAATTTCGCTTGCCTTGTTTCTCCAGTCAGAAAAGTGGTCGTATTTTTCTAACAAAACGTTGTTCGTGCGAAATACGGAAAACAGAGCTAACCTTTATGTTTGGAAACTATAGTTTCACTGCAGCCAAGAGAGATAGAGAAGGTTCAAACAAAAACTTCAATACTCGTCATTCCATTGTTCGACGAACACGAAATTGTCCAAAAAGTTGTGTAAAAACAACTTCGGAAAACGCGTTGTAGCACTGCATCACGAAAACGACTACACTAGAGCTTCCTTTCTTCGTTTCTTGTAGAATTCAAGCGCCGTTTACTGGTCATGTAAGCATTGTCCAACAACACCAGGAATGTCCAGGTACAAATCTGACGACCAGGGAACGGTTGTTTCGGGAAACTATCCGGAATTGTTATGAGAGACTGTACAAAAGAAATCGCTGAACGGAAGATAATTTTATTATGTAAACTGAAGGTCGAGGAGAGGAGAGGAGAGGAGAGGAGAGGAGAGTGAAAATGTGTGCCAGTCCGGGGTTCGAACCTGGAATTTCTTACTTGTTAGGCAGCTGCATTAACCACTGCGCCACACGGACACAGTGTGTATCACAATTGCGCAGACTCTCCCCGCACACCTCCCAGCCGACCCACACACTCATCTAGAGTCACCTATCCGCATTACCCCTCCATGACCCGTACACTTGCTTCTTTGACATCCCCACAGGTGGTGCACGCGTACTGGAGCTGGTGGATTTATTGCCTTTCGAGGCCAGTCACTTATATGAATGCGGGTGGTGTCTGTTCTTTTGGACGTGTCCTAATGAACAGACACCACACGGAATCTGCAGGTGGGGTACTTATTATGCAAACTGAATGTGGAGTAGGGACAAAGGAAAGGAAGGGAACTACCGTAGTCAGTTGCATGGGAAATTTATGTGGAATCTCGTCGTCTCTGATTTCACATAGAGTCGCGATGCGTTGAAATCAGTAGTTCCTTCCCTTTCCTTTTCTTTCTCCTCCACCTTCAATTTACATAGTACGTATCACAGCTGCATATTCAGTGTAGTGTATATTCTTTCGGGCTTTTTCCATAGAAACAGACACCACACATTCATATAAGATCATTTTATGTATTGCGACTAATTAATAATAATTAATAAGTGTACGAGCTACGTTAATGACGAAAGATCTGTTTTTACTCTGGTTAGCGGTAGTGATAAGAATTAATAAATCTGTACTTTGTGTTTAACTCGTAACTGGTATGGTGGAGCCATGCGGAACTCAGTTTTTCTTCTTGTCTATCTTGAAAACTTGTAACACTGTAGGGCTGCGGGTCTCGTACCATCAGACAGTGTGCTCTGAGCTGTTGAACAGAGTGGTCGTGTATAACAAGTATGTTTGTGACCGAAGACCGATTTTTCTTTCCGTTGGGGTCCGACCGACCCCACCATATCGAGTAAGAGATTTTTCTGACGAAGTATTTTTTGCTATCCTAGATTGAATGGCGTTACCCTCTCATAATGAAATTAAAGTAAGTAATCCTAAACTCGAAAACTGTGTGTAACCAACCCTTGATGAAAAAGAGAGTGAGTTCATCTGCAATGATAACTCAGATCTTGACATGTCTGTGATTCAGAGTTAGGATGTCAAGAGGGAAATGTAAATGAGATGGAAAGTGAAGAGGTGTTAGGAACAACCAGAACAAAAGACAGCAAAACAAGAATTTGCGCTATTATTTGCAACACACCAATGTGCAGTAACTGTGCAAAAAGTGTTTGTAAAGACTGTGTATATATCTCTTTGTGGTTTTCGTTACATCCTTGATCAAGTGTTCGATATCTATATTATTTCATAGCTATGGCTCCTATTATAAGTTATCAATCACTTCTCAATGTCAGCAATTTTGTGAAGGCAAAATTCGCCATTTCTTTGTTACTTTAAAATATTCATTAACAAGGAAATGCTTGCAGTTCATTGCAGTTCACACTTTTTAAGTATGTACACCTTAAAAAATTAATAACTTTTAAAATTAAATTCATTATAAGGGTTTATCTTATTGTCACGGTCCTAATTTTGAAACAATAAACTGGGGTCCTGATGACCCGACCATACTAGTAATGCAATAAAAAGCCTTCACCACACTAGTTACTGGTAAAATAACCGAATAAAAACCAAGCCCTTGCTTGTTTCTACAGCGTGGAAAGCAACTGACTATGCCTCCTTCAGAGACCCATTCTCTAGATCATCTTACGTGACTGGGAGCAAGACCTTATTTTCAATAAAAGTCTTTATTTCACCACGTCTCCCACCCCTGCACGAAATCGATTAGTGCGATGTGCTTGTGTAGAGCCAGATCGATAGTTGATTGTGATGCAATCGTAAAGTACAGCGTGAGGTCATTTAACAACAAAAATGGCAGCTCACAGGATTGTGGTTCTAATGTCAACCCAAATTTTTGAATTTTAATTAATGTTCTTCTTTGAGCGTTTGTGTAGTGACCGATTCTCTGCCTCGTGATGACTGGGTGTTGTGTGATGTCCTAAGGTTAGTTAGGTTTAAGTAGTTCTAAGGTCTAGGGGACTGATGACCATATATGTTAAATCCCATAGTGCTCAGAGCCATTTGAACCATTTTGTAGTGACCGATGACCTCAGCAGTTTAGTCTCTTAGGAGTTCACACACATTTGAACATTTTGAGTATTTGTGCCATCTCGCCACGTACACTCTTCGGACTGCCTTTCATTGAATTTGAACAATTTTTTGCGTGAACATCGCGCAATTTGTTAAATGTAAGAAATAAAATAAAGGAAAGAAGAAATGTGTAGCACACAGAAGGTTGAAGTTACTTGGCAGCAAAAGGTATAGCTAACTGTAGTGAAATAGCGGGCACATCTGAAAAGTGGAACAGTATTTCTCTTTCGCTACTCCGTCTTCGGTTACAGTAATTTCATTTCTCAGTTATGTTATAATTATTATTATTATTATTCAGCTTATTTCATTACTGTTCATTTAATGAAATGATATTTCATGAACCTCTGACAACTTCGCAGTGAAGCTGTGAAAAGAAAATTAATATGAAGCGTAACAGACGAAATTATGTAACAGAATGCTCTTTTCTGTTTTTATTTTTATCCATGAATATTTTCTGAATATACGACTACCACGCTCTTCGTTACTGTAGTCTACAATAATCTGTTGTTGCTGTTGCTGCTGCTGTTTTCGTTGTTCTGCAGCGAATAATTCCCCATTCCCCCCTTCTGGACAAAAGTCTCTCCGAACTTCCTTCAATAGTGGGTGTTATGGTCATCTATAAGGTTGCAGCTCATCTCCCCATCTTCTTCTATGTACGTCTTCCTTCTCCGAGAAGCCGTTTTGTTGTTAAGATGCTCCATCTGTCATCATATCTAATCATGACACGCCGTTTTAGTGTGTTACGTTCAGTCAGCGAATTGTTAAATTTCTTCCTCTTTGTGTTACATTTAACAAACTGTCTCTGTGTTACTTAGGTTTTGTTTCCTTGTTTATATATTAGACATCAGGTCTCAGAGTCATAAGTAAGGGATAACTGGTATGATCAAGACTATCTATAGTCAGATATTGCAGTTGTATACCAGAAATGTTTGTGAGGCACCAGAAACTTTAATTTTCCGTTATTTTCAGCGACCCTACTTTTCGTAATTGTTAATATTGACTGTAATGTATAACATTACAATATATTTTCACGTAATTATTAATTAATTATTGTTTTAATTTTTATGTAATTTCTTATAAATATATGAACCTCGTTATTTTTATCAATGTTCATTACTTAAAATCTGTAACGTAATTGAGAATGGTCCTGAAAAACTTTGTGATTGAAACGATGGAGAGCTCAGGGAAATTCGTTTTGTACAAAATCTAAAGAGTACGTTTCAATTTCAAGTGAAGCAATAATTTCGTTCGGTTCGAGCACGCTCAGAAAGCGAGAGGTCAGGTATAGTTGCTAGTTATCGGACGTGAAGTACCGACGTAGTGTAGCTGTGCTCAAGGACGTAATGAAGTGTATTGTCGAAATAGCGTTTTAAGTATGGCAAGCGTGGATTATCGTGCTCGTGCCTGGCCACAATGCAAAGTGTGCAAGAACAATTGGTAATTAAAATGTTGCAAGAAAAATACTGTATGGTTTAAGTTGTAAATAGTTTCTCGTTACTGAAAAAGAGCCTGTTGTCATTAATTATTGCCACAAGACGCATTACGACGCACCATCTGCAACTCGCTACAAAGAAGATCCCCGTCCTTCCACCATCATTGGCGGGTGAATCACAAGTAGGACAGGCAATATTATTTCAACTGTGAGAAATTTTATTGCACTTTCCAATTAACTCATATTTAGTCAGTTCATGAAGCTACATGCGGTAATAATTAACTTAAAATCATAGTACACTGACATTGTAATTCTGTCAGAGACAGCAAAGGACTTGGAAGAGCAGTTGAACGGAATGGACAGTGTCTTGAAAGGAGGATATAAGATGAACATCAACAACAGCAAAACGAGGATAATGGAATGTAGTCGAATTAAGTCGGGTGATGCTGAGAGAATTAGATTAGGAAATGAGACACTTAAAGTAGTAAAGGAGTTTTGCTATTTGGGGAACAAAATAACTGATGATCGTCGAAGTAGAGAGGATATAAAATGTAGACTGGCAATGGCAAGGAAAGCGTTTCTGAAGAAGAGAAATTTGTTAACATCGAGTATAGATTTAAGTGTCAGGAAGTCGTTTCTGAAAGTATTTGTATGGAGTGTAGCCACGTATGGAAGTGAAACATGGACGATAAATAGTTTGGACAGGAAGAGAATAGAAGATTTCGAAATGTGGTGCTACAGATGAATGCTGAAGATTAGATGGGTAGATCACATAACTAATGAGGAGGTATTGAATAGAATTGGGGAGGAGTTTGTGGCACAACTTGACAAGAAGAAGGGACCGGTTGGTAGGACATGTTCTGATGCATCAAGGGATCACATATTTATCATTGGAGGGCAACGTGGAGGGTAAAAATCGTAGAGGGAGACAAAGAGATGAATACACTAAGCAGATTCAGAAGGATGTAGGTTGCAGTAGGTACTGGGAGATGAAGAAACTTGCACAAGATAGAGTAGCATGGAGAGCTGCATCAAACCAGTCTCAGGCCTGAAGACCACAACAACAACAACATCATAGTACATTGCAGTGTTTCTACTAAATCCTATCAGTAACTAATTAAAGACCGTGCAAAGTGAAAGTAACTTCGTATTTCTGGTAAATTAAAGTAAATATTCAATTCTGTCTAAGGTGACAATTAAAATTTTTTCTCTGTTTGCAAATATTTCACGTGAATTGATTTTTTAACACTGTTGTTGCGAAGTGATTCTTCTTGTGTTATTGAAATTATCACAAAGTTTTATGAAGTAATGTCTACCATAAAACAGAGATTAGTCTTGGTTATTTCCTTCACAAAACCTGATGACAGGTAGCACGACAGTGACTGATGCTTGCTAGCAGACTTACACCTCCGCTCACTAATTAAGAGCGCGTCGTTATTGTCTCCGATTGGTGTTAGGCGCAGTGCGCCTGTGGAAGTTTTGGAATGTAATTGGCATATCACGATCTGGTAACGACTTCATGCTGTGCAATTAGTTTAAATTCTCGGACTTCTTCTTCAAAGGACTGCATGTTCAGTCTGTACAGTAAGCGAAAAAAGGACAAAGACAGTTTGTAACAAAGTCATGTCAATGGCGAATCGGTGCCACGTCGAAACGTAGCGTTTATCCCACGAAAGTCTGAAAAATAAAACTGTTAATACAGTGGTAGTAATCATAAATATATGGAACGGTATGGAAGTAAAGTATTCGACCATATTTTGATCGAGGGTTAGTTTAATATATTATAAATTTTTCAGAGCTACAGAGAGCGACGATTAATGGTCTAGATCTGGAAGGAAAAAGACAAAAGCTGTAAGTAGGCTGTTTAACTTTCTATATTGGTAACGCCACGTAGTGCTCTGTATGAAAATCACTGGCTGTGCTGTGTGCAGTCTGTGGCTGGTTGGCATTGTTGTAATATTCGCTATTGTAGTGTTGGGCAGTTGGATGTGAACAGCGCGTAGCGTTGCGCAGTTGGAGGTGAGCCGCCAGCAGTGGTGGATGTGGGGAGAGAGATGGCGGAGTTTTGGGAGCGGATGATCTGGACGTGTGTCCATCAGAGACAGTAAATTTGTGAGACTGGATGTCATGAACTAATGACTTTTGAACACTATTAAGGTAAATACATTGTTTGTTCTCTATCAAAATCTTTCATTTGCTAACTATGCCTATCAGGAGTTGGTGCCTTCAGTAGCTAGAATCTTTTATTCAGCTGTCAGTACTGGCGCACGCTGTATTGCAGTAGTTTGAGCAACGAAGATTTTTGTGAGGTAAGTGATTCATGAAAGGTATATGTTATTGTTAGTCAGGGCCATTCTTTTGTAGGGATTTTTGAAAGTCAGATTGCGTCATTTATAATTTTTATAAGGGGACGTTTCAAAGCGAACAGCCAGGCATCTCCGAGCTGCCTCGAAAACACTAAAGGCCGTGCCCTCGTTTATTTCTACACATAATGTAAACGTTAACGTGTGATGTCTTTAGTCCAGAATCATTAAACAAGATTTAAATACGAAAACACTTTTTAGAAAGGGGTATTGCATGTTGTTTAGTGCATCCTGTGCCATGTACTGCTAGTAGCTAATCAATATTGGATTTTATTGATTACAAAGAATTCTAATACATTAATAATTAACTTAAATTCGTTTTGTCATATGTGATTCTTCCATTCAAGCAAGCATGTGTGCTTTTTGTGTTCTTATACTGTCTACCATAAACTTATGATTATTATGTTAATTTCAATTTCAGTTCAGTAGTCAACAGCTGCCACCTGTTGCTCACGTTTGAGCAGGAAACCGCAATTTATTTACCAGCTGTAATTTCATACAGTTTCAGCTACAAACTCAAAATTATATATACCTACAGTGCAATATCCACATCCATACGGATTTTCTATCCAATCTTTGTCACACAGATAAGTGTCTGTGCGATAGTGTTCAAGTTATAGCATTCCTTGTATTCTTTTGGTGACGATTATTCTTCGGAATCGATGCATTTTCTGTAAAATACGGAACTTTGGGTAACAGGGGTGATTAATTCATATAATTAACTATATGAACCAGTTACACACTTTGATTGTAATTGTGACATAAAAACAAGTATTCTACATTGTAAACAGTAATAGCTCCTGTCCCAAGTAGGACAGGGTTCGAAAACCGAAACACGACAAGGGCTAAATAGTAAATAAAGAAATAAATATTTTCAGTAGATGTTTTCTGTGTCAGTAGGATCAACAGGGTCCACTTACGGAATTCTCTTAGAATAATTATTTCGTGGACGCATAAGAGAAACAATGTTTTAACAGCGACCTATAAAAACTGACGAATTGCAAGAGTGCTTCTCAGAAGCATGCCGATGGCCACTACCTTCAGAAATATTTCAAGGCACTGAGAGCTCATGGAGATTCGTCGCAACTGTACTTATTACAAGAATGTCAGAATTATGGACATGAATTACACTAGCCTGAAAACGGACAAATATTTTCTCTTGTAATAACTTACAAAAGAGAAAATGATTCAAGTTTGTAAATTACTTGAGTTTTTAAAATACCAAATCTATGTAAAACATAATTATAAATAGAACAGAAAGCGTTTTCTTCGCATCAGAAAAAAACTAAGTTGTTTAAGGCTCATCTTTAACCTATTTATCTTCTCCTTTCCTATAGTAGTGACTTTTGGTCAGGTGAATACAGGGTTATAAATACGAAATCAAATAGGGGTAATGCAGGAGTAGATTTAATAATGAATAAAAAAATAGGAGTGCGGGTAAGCTACTACAAACAGCATAGTGAACACATTATTGTGGGCAAGATAGACACGAAGCCCATGCCTACTACAGTAGTACAAGTTTATATGCCAACTAGCTCTGCAGATGATGAAGAAATTGATGAAATGTATGATGAGATAAAAGAAATTATTCAGGCAGTGAAGGTAGACGAAAATTTAATAGTCATGGGTGACTGGAATTCGAGAGTAGGAAAAGGGAGAGAAGGAAACATAGTAGGTGAATATGGATTGGGGGTAAGAAATGAAAGAGGAAGCCATCTAGTAGAATTTTGCACAGAGCATAAATTAATCATAGCTAACACTTGGTTCAAGAATCATGAAAGAAGGTTGTATATATGGAAGAACCCTTGAGATACTAAAAGGTATCAGATAGATTATATAATGGTAAGACAGAGATTTAGGAACCAGGTTTTAAATTGTAAGACATTTCCAGGGGCAGATGTGGAATCTGATCACAATCTATTGGTTATGAACTGTAGATTAAAACTGAAGAAACTGCAAAAAAGTGGGAATTTAAGGAGATGGGACCCTGACTAAACCAGAGGTTGTAGAGAATTTCAGGGAGAGCATAAAGGAACAATTGACATGAATGGGGGGAAAGAAATACAGTAGAAGAAGAATGGGTAGCTCTGAGGGATGAAGTAGTGAAGGCAGCAGACGATCAAGTAGGTAAAAAGATGAGGGCTGGTAGAAATCCTTGGGTAACAGAAGAAATATTGAATTTAAAGGATGAAAGGAGAAAATGTAGAAATGCAGTAAATGAAGCAGGCAAAAAGGAATACAAACGTCTCAAAAATGAGATCAACAGGATGTGCAAAACTGGTAAGCAGTGATGGCTAGAGGACAAATGTAAGGATGTAGAGGCTTATCTCACTAGGGGTAGATACTGCCTACAGGAAAATTAAAGAGACCTTTGGAGAAAAGAGAACCACTTGTATGAATATCAAGAGCTCAGATGGAAACCCAGTTCTAAGCAAAGAAGGGAAAGCAGAAAGGTTGGAAGGAGTATATAGAGGGTCTATACAAGGGCGATATACTTGAGGACAATGTCATGGAAATGGAAGAGGATGTAGATGAAGATGAAATGGGAGATATGATACTGCGTGAAGAGTTTGACAGAGCACTGAAAGACCTGAATCGAAACAAGGCCCCGGGAGTAACAACATTCCATTAGAACTACTGACGGCCTTGGGAGAGCCAGTCACGACCAAACTCTACCATCTGGTAAGCAAGAAGTATGAGACAGGCGAAATACCCTCAGACGTCAAGAAGAATATAATAATTCCAATCCCAAAGAAAGCAGGTGTTGATAGATGTGAAAATTACCGAACTATCAGTTTAATAAGTCACAGCTGCAAAATTCTAACGCGAATTCTTTACAGACGAATGGAAAAACTGGTAGAAGTCGACCTCGGGGAAGATCAGTTTGGATTCCGTAGAAATGTTGGAACACGTCAGGCAATACTGACATTACGCCTTATCTTAGAAGAGAGATTAAGGAAAGGCAAACCTACGTTTCTAACATTTGTAGGCTTACAGAAAGCTTTTGACAATGTTGACTGGAATACTCTCTTTCAAATTCTGAAGGTGGCAGGGGTAAAATACAGGGAGCGAAAGGCTATCTACAATTTGTACAGAAACCAGACGGCAGTTGTAAGAGTCGAGGGGCATGAAAGGGAACCAGTGGTTGGGAAGGGAGTGAGACAGGGTTGTAGCCGATCCCCAATGTTATTCAATCTGAATATTCAGCAAGTAGTGAAGGAAACCAAAGAAAAATTCGGAATAGGTATTAAAATCCATGGAGAAGAAATAAAAACTTTGAGGTTCGCCGATGGCATTGTAATTCTGTCAGAGACAGCAAAGGACTTGGAAGAGCTGTTGAACGGAATGGACAGGGTCTTGAAAGAAGGATATAATACGAACATCAACAAAAGCAAAACGAGGATAATGGAATGTAGTCGAATTAAGTCGGGTGATGCTGAGGGAATTAGATTAGGAAATGAGACACTTACAGTAGTAAAGGAGTTTTGCTATTTGGGGAGCAAAATAACTGATGCTGGTCGAAGTAGAGAGGATATAAAATGTAGACTGGCAATGGCAAGGAAAGCGTTTCTGAAGAAGAGAAATTTGTTAACATCGAGTATAGATTTAAATGTCAGGAAGTCGTTCCTGAATGTATTTGTATGGAGTGTAGCCATGTATGGAAGTGAAACATAGACGATAAATAGTTTGGACAAGAAGAGAATAGAAGCTTTCGAACTGTGGTGCTACAGAAGAATACTGAAGATTAGATGGGTAGATCACGTAACTAATGAGGAGGTATTGAATAGAATTGGGGAGAAGAGGAGTTTGTGGCACAACTTGACAAGAAGAAGGGACCGGTTGGTAGGGCATATTCTGAGGCATCAAGGGAGGGCAGCGTGGAGGGCAAAAATCGTAGAGGGTGACCAAGAGATGAATACACTAAGCAGATTCAGAAGCACGTAGGTTGCAGTAAGTACTGGGAGATGAAGAAACTTGCACAGGATAGAGTAGCATGGAGAGCTGCATCAAACCAGTCTCAGGACTGAAGACCACAACAACAGTAATGATCGAAGTATTATATTCAAAAATATTGTTAAGGAAAATATTATGCTGAAAATTTTTTAAAATTGTATCAAAGAAAAACATACAAAAGTGAGAGTTCTACTAGGCGACACTAATTTTATACCATTTTTCCTTTCGAAATTCTGAAGCTAATTTCACTTTCTACATTTGTCAGCAGGTTTCAGACAGTGTTTGGTACACCAGTCTCTTTTTAAAACATGGCTGAAAACACTCTGACCAAGAAACGCTCTGACGCAACTTTTTCCGGTATAATGACTTGACGCAGAATTGCCGTAGTAGTTAGGAAGATTCTTGCACCAGTGTATTTAAAGTGACGTCTCCTTATAGATAAGTTAACTAGTGCACTCGCCATACGGACTGTATAAGTGTGTGGAGCAATGAGAAGTTTACAACTTCTAGTACACTCAAACGCAGGTGGTACCTACTGGCAGCGTATACATGCGTCTGAGCGGCAGGACATTCATTTTCCAGATATTGCAATCAACGTTGTACCATAGTGTTGCTCAGTGCGACCTGTCATTTCCCCATATCATGATCCCACCACCACCAATCTAGTCCTGAGCGGTAACACACTACCAGATGTTTGGCGTGCAGCTAGACAGCTGCTTTCAAGACATCATTACATTTCTTCATTGGCTTAAGCCAGAAAGTGGTTCTGCTTAGATGAGCAGTACTGATATAAGTACTGCGGAAATTTGAACTGTTGGGGAAGAATTGTTAAAGCCTAGAAATAACTTTTATTCGTTGGAATTACGTCGTAAGCTTCACTGAGGAACTGCCCTGTCTTCACGGTGATACTGCAAACAATGATAGGGTATTGTGGCCCTAACATTTAGATTTAGTTATCTTTGAATCAGTTGCTTTGCAGAGAGAATCTTGATCGTCATTTTCAGTATTTGGTTACTTATCTTTCTTAATTTCATCGTTTCTCTTCACCTATGGACACTTGCTCAATTCTGTATTCCATAACATCCAAGAATGATGTAATTTACACTACAGGATAACAGTTTGGGAATGAAAAGTGTATAGCAACATTTAATAACATATGTTAATGCTGTGTAATTTATAGAGGAGCAAGTTCACGCCAAAGAAATGTACTATGTACCGTTACGACTAACGGTTTTAATACAACAGATCTTTTGCCAGATGTCGAGAAAAACTTATTGGTCTCCTGTCTGCAGGAACCAACGCCAATACTTACTGCCATGGCAGCCTTCATGATGAATGGGTTGTCATTTCTCGCTAAAACTTGGCTCGGCAGGTGCGCCTGCGAGTTCGGAGACCGTCATAAAAGTGAAGGATGGGCCAATCGGTTACTAGGGGCCATTACGCGAGATGAGCCTGTGAGAAAACTTTGGCTACAGCTTCAGAAATAAATATAAAAAGACAGAAAAAGATGGATAAAAAAGCTCAAAAGTTGAGATTGTGTTAATGGGTACCTCATCTGAGTCGGAAAACGGGTTCAACTGAATAAGAATGCGGACGGTAATCACCCAGTGTGTTGAACAGCTAACCGCATCTATATTTCCTTAACTACCTACAACTGAACGATTGCATCTTTCTGGATCGATATTT
The DNA here is from genome assembly GCF_021461385.2 of Schistocerca piceifrons. Lineage (NCBI taxonomy): Eukaryota > Metazoa > Arthropoda > Insecta > Orthoptera > Acrididae > Schistocerca > Schistocerca piceifrons. The sequence goes on from NC_060139.1 coordinate 672,927,336, forward strand.
AGAACTCAGCTTTCCCCAATACCATTACACCATTGCAACACCTCGCTCAGGTATATTACACTTTTGGACTCGCCCATTCCATACTTACCCGTGACTTTGATGTAGAACGATAATTTTGAACAAGACGCTATGGGTCAACTGGTATGAACTGACTAGCATGTGGTCTTTCTGAAACAATAAAACGTGTACTCACTTGTAATGAAGATTTTGAAACGGTCGAATCTACGCAAGGCTTGAAACAAGGACTTCCAAGGTAAAGCAAATGTTCGTCTTAGCAAACTACTGAAATGTACAAGTATGACATCAAAGGTGATGGACATTGTCTCGTAAGTCAAGTTTAGTGAAACTAACATCAGAATTAATGGTCAACATATATATTCACTGTGATAGTGTAGTTCGGAAGGGAATGACAGTTTATCATTTAAAACTCATCTCCCAGCTAATTTAATTTGCAGCATGATTAAGAGAAAACAACGAAACATACGTACATTCATTATCCTGAAGTTTTATTTACTTTAATTTTTCATAGTTAGTATCTGAAATCACAGTTTCTTCGTGCTCACTTGAGAAAAATTTCTGTAACAGGCTATACACTGGTAATTCCAATAGTGTGTGGATTGTTGCAGCGAATGTGTACAGTATTTCTCACATCGTTACCCACCTAAGACAATACACTGTTCACGCAGGCATTCTTTTCCGTCTCTGACCTACTGTATGAAATGCTTCCAGCTCTTTCACTTAACTTCAATGATTACACTTGAAGGATGAAAGATCTGTGCTTGTTCCTTGATTTTATCCTCTGAATTTCTCCCATGAAAATGTTGTTTTGGACGTAATTTTGGAAGAATTTGGTGCCTCGTAAATTTATAGTGTAATCTGTTTAATTCAGAACTTTGTATTTGGATTTCTGTATCAGTCTTTTCTTTTCTGTGACAATACTCAATTTCTAGAAACTGTTTTAATGTTCCTTTTCTGGTGTTTTTCCACGGTTAAGCCTTCACAAACACAACATAAAAGAACAGAAAATACGAATCTTGAAAAATTGTCATCGTCATGTTTATGTAACATATTTATGTATTTGTTAATGAATTACTTTTATTATCAAAAACTTAATACGTCTTTGTGATCATCCTATAAATATCGAGAGGTTTCTGCAGCTTCATACCAAAAGGTGATAATTTCTTTGTTTAATCTATCTAAACAGACAAATGGCCTCACAGAACACTTTATTAAGACATTGGCAGATGTGGTCCTGATGTAGACTGATGTCAAACGGATGGATAGGAATACAATACTACCCCTCGTAACATTCACATACAACACAGCGAAAGGGAAACAGTAGAAACTTAACTCTGTTCCTTCTGCTCCATGGTCGCGAGGCTGAAACTTCGCTGTATATTTCCTTTCAAGTCGATGATACTTAGGATGACTAAGTGGTACGCCTCATCACCACGCAGAAGCTAAACAGCTGTCTCATATACGGACACAGGACGCTCAGGAGAGAGAGCAAGAGCACTTACAACGCCAAGCATTGGCGTTTATGCACGTGGAAAGTGGGAGTATGGGAATGAATACCAAAGCCCTACTTTTGGCCGTATCGTGCCCTTCATTGGTAGCTGGATGTCACATATGAAGTAGAGGATTATGACCTCTCATCATGAAGTCAAAAATACAAAGACGTTGTCCGTGTTCTCCACATTCATCAGTACTACAGTTGTGATGGGGAGAACGTCAACGAAGGCCTCTGGTTCCAGGAAAACGGAGACCCACCCGGCGATCGGAAAGTTCCAGTGGGAGGAGCTACTTCTGATCCTCGTCATAGCGAAGTAGACGCGACAAAATACCCAGAAAGTGGCGCCCCAAAGAGGACCAGTGACAAGATCTAGACCCACAGTGCTGGTGTCGGCTCCAGTGAGAACTTCTGAAATCGAGTGTGTTGTTTCTCCATTAAAGTGAGCTTTGCCGTGAGCTGTGGTGCCTCCAGTGTTGTGTAATGGTTAGTGTTGCTGAATGCTTTGCTGTGTGTCGTCAGTTCAAACCCGAACACCAGCAGTCATTTAGCGAGTATCATTTCTGATAGCTTCTTACCCGCCAGTGTAGCCGAGAGCGCTAACGTGCTGCTTCCTGGACTCGGGTAGGCGCGCCGGCCCCGGATCGAATCCGCCCGGCAGATTAACGACGCGGGTCGGTGTGCCGGCCAACCTGGATGTGGTTTTTAGGCGGTTTTCCACATCCCACTAGGTGAATATCGGGCTGGTCCCCACGTTCCGCCTCAGTTACACGCGTCGCAGACATTTGTAACACGTCCGCACTATTTCAAGATTTACACTAGATGCAGACAGTTGGGGTACACTGATTCCGTCCTGGGGGGGGTACGGGGTGGTGGCAGGAAGGGCATCCGGCCATCCCTACAACTAACATTGCCAACTCTGTTGTAACCACGCCGACCCTGCGATCGCTGTGGGACTATGGCGTAAGCGAAAGAATTTCTGATAGGTTCTTGGAATTTCTTGTATTTTTACTATATGTGTATCCTGGAATATTCGATGTTGGCATAAATACCAGCATACTCTGTCACGAGTTCAGCTATGCTCCGATCTATCTGTACACTGGTGTTCATAATAACGTGCTTTCAGTGCTAACTGATGTACTTCTTTGATGATCCTGCTTTCGGGTTTGGTCTTAATGCTGGTTATGACGTGACATTTCTGGAGAAGGTGCTGGGTACATGAAAACATAAACATCAGTATGGCTACAATTAGGCGTTGTAAGAGTCGTCGCGTGGACAAATAGGAACCGTAATAGAAGCAGTACATCGTTCCCTTTGGTCATATATTCAGGAGACGAATGGATTCCAAAACGGCTGTTAAGTCAGGTGCACATCAGGCATTCAGCAGTATTTACCAGAGACTAAATGGCTGAAAGGATTCGACCGAGTCGCCAAATATAACACGTGGGGAACACCATGTGTTTAGCAGTGGTTCGAGAAGAACGAAGAGATCAAATGGTTCAAATGGCTCTGAGCACTATGGGACTCAACTGCTGAGGTCATTAGTCCCCTAGAACTTAGAACTAGTTAAACCTAACTAACCTAAGGACATCACAAACATCCATGCCCGAGGCAAGATTCGAACCTGCGACCGTAGCGGTCTTGCGGTTCCAGACTGCAGCGCCTTTAACCGCACGGCCACTTCGGCCGGCACGAAGAGATCAACAGCTGATATAAAGTCCAGGCAAAAGTGAAGAAAACGTTTAGCGAAAATCACTAGTTCGCTCGTATAGTGGAATAAAAACTGAAGAACAAGGTCCAGTGTCGTGGGGAAACGACACAGTCCTAGATACAGAACTTTCTGGCCCTAAGCCGCATTATGAATCCGAAGATGACAGAACGTGATGAATGTAGCGTGAAAACGTCATGCATACTCCAGCTGTGTGCAAGTACTATAGCACTTTCTTAGGAACTTTCAACTTTTTCAGTTAGATCTGTTTTTTATTTCGACAGTGATCTTCTACATTGAACAATGTAGCATGTAATTGAATTTAAACCATCTGAAGATAGGCGCAGTCCCAAAAGCGGTCATGCATTAAATAAAATCGGCTTCTATTGTGACTGGTAGTGGTTTTAATTCTAGGTCTTAGATATGCATTTGACAGGCCAGTTGTGGGCACTAAATGTTAAGAAGCGAACGTGTGACTGTAGTGTGCCAATGCTGTTGTGACACAAATCGCAATAGAATGTCTCTAAGCCAGTTGTTGAACACATTCTCTAGAATATTTTGAGGAAGAGAAACGTGTGCGCCAAGCTTGTCCCACACACCTTGTCTCCCAAACAAAAACAACAACGCGTGGATGCCTGTTGCGACTTGACTGAAATGACGAAACGCGGACAGTTCTTTTCTGAGAAAACTTGTCACAGGAGACTAAAATTGGTGTTATCAATACGAATCTACCACAAAATGACAAAGTGCAGAAACTCACATGAAAGGTCAACGATTTGACCACTTCACCGACATTCAGGCCAATGTGACGCGCGAGTTGAACGGCATCCCTAAAAAGGACTTCTCTGACAGTTTAACACGGTTGTATGAACGTTCTGTGTATCGCACTCAAATGGGGGAAGAATATGTGGAACATCTGAAGTATTAAATGCACTGCCTCAACGTTTCCCCATTTTTAGGGTTCCGTGCCGCAATTACTAAAAACGGCCGTCTGTTCAGAACCCACTTTCTGAGAAATCAAGTTGAAATTTATGTCACATACTATGACCTACGGCCCCTTGGTGGTGTAAGAAACTGAGGCTTCGAAGTCATCACAATCAAAATATACGGCAATACATGTTACGTATTCTGCTAATCGCAAACTCACTCATCAAAACCAGCGGGGTACTTGCCGTTAGCCTAGGACCATGAAATTTGGCAAGAAACGAGGTTTCACGGTACAGCTACAGAAAAAAACCTGAAAATTGTTAATTTGTAATGATATCAAACGAAAAGAATCTTTTGTAATTCGTTTTCTGTTTGTCCGTCGTTCTGTTAACTTTCCTTTTGTTCAGGATCAGGTAGACGTATCAAGTTGGAATTTACGTCACATACTTAGATCCACGGTTCCTTGATTCTGTAAAAAAGTTAAGCTTCTAAGTCAATGAAGCCAGAAGATACGGTAATTTTTATCACTTAATTTGATACTCGCAAACTCACTCATCAAAACCTGTGGGGTACTTCCCGCTGGCCTAGAACAATAAAATTTGGCAAAAAGGAAGGTTTGACAATACAACTAAAGGGAAAATAGTCACAAAATTGTAAATTTGTGATTATATCATACGAAGAAAGTATATAAAGTTAATACATTCTCGAACGTGTCGGAATTCAGAGTGCCTATGTGTCGATACCAGGCAAAAGGCGTCGAGATTCTCGATTCCCAAAGTTAATGAACTATCCATGTACATAACAGGGCCGTTGCTACTACGTGTTTGGCCACCCTTGACGAGAACTGAAAAATGGCGCCCCCTCTCTCTTGCTACTATCCACCCCCCGCCCCACTAGCACCAACATACAAGGACACAACAATGCAAATCTCCTATTGTAGTTTCAATCTAAAGCGACGAGTTGTCCAAATTTTCTGGGGACGGTTCTCAGTTCAACTGACACTATTCAACTGATCTGCAGACACAAAAGCAAAAAGAGGAATTGATGGAGGTATGATCACATGATCACAGACCAGCACACGAGCTCCCCACTCCAGCATGTGACGTAGATGAATCAACGTCATGTTTGTTTCCGTTTTGTACTCATTAGTGGCTGTTTTCGTTCTGAAGTAGGTAGAGGCAATGTGTCTACGTTCGTCAAAGTGAGTAAAGACTTATTAAGTAACTGTTCCTTTAGCTTTTGAACACCGCACTATGTTTTACCTTTTCTTCTTTTTCATACTTTTTCTCCTCATTTCATCAGTTTTTCCGCTACCTGATTTGAAAAAGAATCTGAAAAATTTTGCCGCCCTAGGTGGCCGCCTAGTCTTGACTAGTGGTAGAAACGGCCCAGATACATAATAAAGTTTTCACGGAACCCTCAGTTTGCGAGTCCTATTGGCACCTGGCCAGTCCCGAAACTTTTTGGTTGACGGGAGTGTATTGCTAAAGGTGCACACTCTGCTTTTCCCCTTCCGTCCGCTAAAATTCGAGAAAACGCACTCAGGAAGACAACTTTTGTCCAGATAGAAGAAAATCCGGTAGGGTAAAATTAGCATTTATGTGAGAGTTTTTTTCCGAATGTTGCGAGCAGAGACCAGGGGAGGCGCCGTGCCGGCTGGTGGAAACGTCTCGCCTTGCCGCCGCTCTGCGTGTAGGTGCAGGGCTGTTAACGGCGGCGCGTGGTGATAGCGTTAGCGCGGCACCCTGGGAGGGGGTTCCCCGCGAGCAGCCGGCAGCCACTCAGACGCCGCCATTTGCCTGCGCAGCTGGCTGTTCCCGGCTTCCGGGGCAGCGGCGGTAATCCGCCTCTCGCTCGCCGCCGCACCCGCCTCCGCCTGCGGCCCGCCCCTTCCGGCCCCGCGGCATTAGCACGGCGCTTCCTCTCCTGTCCGTCGCTCCCGGGGCGCTTTTAACGGCGCGTCGGCAGACGCTCTCACTGCTGTACCCGGACCGGCGCCGGGCGTGTCACGGCGCGGTCTGGAATCGTTAACGCCTCCCCACGCCCCGTCCCCCCCCCCCCCCCCCCCCCATCCGCGCTTCTCCAGCCACACTTAACGAAGCGGCACCCTTGTGCCGCTGGCCCCGTTACACCGCGTGGATTTCTCGGCCGGTCGTTCCGCCTTAAAAGGCTCCGCACCCCACCACAACAGTGTACTGCCAACACGACTACAGCGAGTGCCTAAAGTACTCCAGCTTCCGATCTCTACTGTTTTTGGCGCACGAAGTCGAGATCTTGGCATCGCGGCATACGCTTTCTATGACACTTAACGCTTCAAAAAAACCAAACGCGTCTATCATACACAGCCTTTTACAAATTTGTGGAAAATCATGGTTTGCACACAGCTGTATTCTCTTTTAATTACCAGTTTCGCTCGTAAACTATCATCCTCAGTAACCAGGTGGTTATACACTGAAGCGACAAAGAAACTGGTACAGGCATGCTTATTCAAATGCAGAGATATGTAAACAGCCGGAATACGGCGCTGCCGTTGGCAACGCCTATATATGACAACAAGAGTCCGGCGCTGTTGTTAGATCGGTTACTGCTGCCACAATGGCAGGTTATCAAGATTTAAGTGAGATTGAACGTGGTGTTATAGTCGGCGCACGAGCGATGAAACAACGCGATGACGTGAGGATTTACCCATGCGACCATTTTGCGAATGTACCATGAAACGTCCCCTTACAAAAATTAATTAATTACTGTGCTGACAAACCCCTTACGTTATTTGATTTTCAAACAGCTGAGCAGAACTGAACATACTCAGACATTTCGCTCTTTACCTATTCTGATCAACACTCAACTGACACACAATATTTTTAGCGCAACGCAGTCTGACTTTCAATAATCCCTACAAAAGAATGGCTCTGACTAACATTAACCTATACCTTTCACAAATCACTTACCTCATAAAAATCTTCGTTACTCGAACTACTGCAATACTGCGAGCGCCACTACTGCCAGCTAAATAAAAGATTCAGGCCACTGAAGGCACTAACCACTTATAGGCATAGTTAGCAAATCAAAGATTTTGTTGGAGAACAAACAATGTATTTACCTTAATAGTGTTCAAAGGTGATAATATATATATCACTCCATGATATCCAATATTACAAATTTACTCTTTCTGATGGACACACGTGCAGTCGTCCGCTCTCAAAATTCCGCCATCTCTCTCCCCTCATCCACCACTGCTGGCGGCTCACCTCCAACTGCGCAACGCTACGCGCTGTTAACAGCCAACTGCCCAACACTACAATAGCCAACAACAATGCAAACCAGCCACAGGCTGCACGCAGCACAGCCAGTGATTTTCGTACAGAGCGCTACGTGGCGGTGGCGTTAGCAATATAGGAACCTAAACAGCCTACTTACAACCATGAATATCAGGAATCCAATATTGTGGTATACTCAATGCCCACACAGTGGCGCCTGCAGCTGCGTGGCCGCTGTCTTTACGTCATACAGCCAACGGCCGGAACGCCCCGCTTATTCGCATCTCTGCACAGCTGTACAGCGCAGGCGCGGGCCTCACACACAGAGTGCCTCCGCACTGTCATGGCAACCTCGGCGGGAGTCCTCCCGAGAGACATTTATGTGAGGCCGCGCCGCCTATCATAACAGGACACGACAAGCGGACTCGGTTACGGCGGGCTTATTCCTCCGCCACTCGCCCTATATAGCCGCATACGCCGCCACGCCTGGCAGTCTCGTGTTGGGCTACCTACTGGCTACGTCGACGTCGCACCCAGGAACGACGCTACACTGTGCTACGACTGTTTACCATACCGGACTTGGACTCTGCAGCCCAGTCGCTGCTCTTGATCAAGCACCAAGCTGCGTTAGTATTGTGGAACTGTTGGCAATAAACAGAATTTGGAACTCACGCCAATCGCTATTTGTTTTTTCTTCAATTACGGATACAACCAATATAGCATCAAATCTCAGACATCCCTGCGGCCGGAAAAAGATCCTGCCAAGAACGGGACCAACGACGACTGAAGAGAATCGTTCAACGTGACAGAAGTGCAAACCTTGAGCAAATTGCTGCAGATTTCAATGCTGGCCATCACCTAGTGTCAGTGGGCGAACCATTCAGCGAAAAGTTGTCGATAAGGGCTTTTGGTACCGAAACCACACTCGAGTACCCTTGATGACTGCACGAAAAAAAGCTTTTCGCCTCGCCTGGGCTCGTCAACGTGGACATTGCACTGTTGATAACTGGAAACTTGTTGCCTGGTACGACGAGTCTCGTTTGAAATTGTATCAAGCGGATGGACGTGTTCGGGTATGGAGACAACTTCATGAATCGATGGACCATGCTTGTCAGCAGGGGAGTGTTGAAGCTGGCAGAAGCTCTGTAATGGTTGCAGTGATATGGGACCCCTGATACTTCTAGATACGACTCAGTCAGGTGACACGTACGTAAACACCCTGTCTGATCGCGTAAATACATTTATGTCCGTTGTACATTCCGACAATTCCAGCAGGACAATGGGACCCCATAGGTCAAGAATTGCTGCAGAGGGGCTCCAGGAACTCTCTTCTTTGTTTACGCGCTTTCACTGACCTCCAAACTCCCCAGACATTATTGAATGTATCTGGAAGACCTTGCGAAGTGCTGTTCATAAGAGACCTCCATCCCCTCCTACCCTTACGGATTTATGCAAAATTCGTGGAGTCAGCTCCCCCCAGCACTACTTCCAACATTAGTCGAGTCCTTGTCATGTCGTGTTTGCGGCATTACCGCGTGCTCGCGGGGCTGCTACACAATATTAGCCAGGTGTACCAGTTACTTTGGCTCTTCAGTGTAATTAAAATGCAGCTACTCACACAAATCTTGTGTGGGCAGTGTTTATTGCATCGCGACGAAACCTGGTAGATGTTCTAATGCGAACCTATTCACGACGGAAACAAAATGTTAGTCCCAGTTTTGACCAGCAGGTGCATATGTGCAAACGCAAGGAAGACGTATAGAAATGTTTCCTTACGTAATGACTTGGGAATGGGACGTGAGCAGGAAAGGTCAAACAAGTGAGCAACGCGTAATGTCGTTTTTATTATTAACTGCCGCTTACACAATATGTTCAATACAAGCAATGGAGTCGTCGAAGAGATGCTGCACCTGTAAAACTACAGGATCAACAATTGACTGTTGCGCTTCTGGTGGAATCCGAGCAACGTGCTGGCCTTCAGATCAGATGTAAAGTGTATGTGGGAAACGATCAGGTGATCCTGTAAGCAATGCATCGTAAACCTTTGAATGAAAAAGGTTCGTGGAAGACTACATTAAGCATATCTCAATTGGACGACTGACATGAGATATTGTCCATTCTTGCATCAAAACATTGATTTCCACACAACTGCGCTCTTCCAAAGCAGGAATCAGTTGTTGTACATGGAGGTTTCAATAACATGAAGGCGTTACGGTGCACCTGGAAGGCCCTCTGGGTGTATTGTCTTCAGAGATGAACGGACCGAGAAACAACGTGCCCGTGGAGCCGCACCACGTAGTCACATGCGGCGAGTGCTGTGTCTCTTCGTGCAGAAGATGCTGTTGAACAGTGACCCAAGTTTGGCGGCTCAGTATGTACAGGGATATGCGTATGTCGTCCTCCATGGAAATGGCGCATTGCGCATTGTGTCACATATTGTTCCAGCAAGGTTTCTTTTGCTGCTATAGATCGAGAAATTTGGCTCAATAAGTACGATACTGGACTTGTATTCTGAATGCGTTGGTCATTTCGATATTGTAACGTCCCGATTTTGTCACCTCCAGAAAGCATCGAGAAATGATGGTATGAAGTATGGTAATGTTTCGAATTGTTTCTGCATATTTGTGATTATCTCTGTTGTGGTATGGTAAAGTTCGTAAATGGTGACCAGTCTAAAGCAAAAGCAGATGTCACAATGCCCCAAGGCACCTATACGCAGCAATGAAAAAGCCGGTCGAGATGACTGACGGAAAACGCAGAAATGAGCTCACTCGGTGACTCACAAAGAATACTCTAAGATGCAATGAGCAAATATAATGCGTACTATCCAGTACGTGTATTGATAAAAGGACATTCGATAATGCTAGCTGAGAGAGAGAGAGAGAGAGAGAACCATGCTTTTCGTTTGCTAGGCGATATCTCGCGCGTCTAGAAACATTTTTTGTTATGAGAAAAATTGGAAAAATATAAAGTAAAACGTACACTGTACCACAAGTGTATTAAATGTGTGAATGCACTGTATAAATCTTTTTTTCTACCTATTTGTTGGGTAGTACCTAAGAGACTATTATGAATTACAAGTACATACAGGGTGTGGTAGATAAGTAATGGGACTCAGTCTAGAAAAACAATTTTATTGATCCAATTTGTACTAAACGTTAATATTCTTCAACGTACTCGCCTTGGACGTCGACACAACGTTGCCAGCGCGTTTTCCAAGCTTCATAGGCCCCACTGTAGTCTGTTTGAGTTATCCCAGTTAGTGCCTTCGTGACAGCACGTTGGATGTTCGGAATATCGTCGAAACGATGACCCTTCAGGCATCTTTTGACCTTCGGAAATAGGAAGAAATCAGGAGGACTCAAGTCAGGGCTGTACTGTGGCTGTGGCAAAACTTCAACTCCAATTCGGGTCAAGTAGGAGGTCACGAGGAACGCTGTGTGCGCCGGAGCGTTGTCGTGGTGGAGACGCCAGCGTTGAGCAAGGTCCTGTCGCTTCCGTTTGACGGCTCTGTGCAATCGCTGAAGGACTTCTTTGTAGAATTCGGCATTGACAGTCTTCCCCTGAGGGAAAAACTCTTTGTGAATTAACCCCCACTTGTCGAAAAACACAATCAGCATTGTCTTGATGCGGGACTTTGACATTCTTGCTTTCTTCGGCCGCGGGGATGCCGGTGTGTGCCATTCCGAGCTCTGGGCTTTCGACTCCGGGTCGTACTGGAATGTCCACGATTCGTCGCCTGTTACTACGTTGTCTAAAAAGTGTGGATTATTTTCCAAATCATTGAACATCTCACGGCAAACGTACACTCGTTGTTGCTTTTGTTCGGCGGTGAGCACTCTGGGAACCAATTTTGCGCAAACTTTCCTCATCATCAAATCTTGCGTAACAATTTGGTGAACCGTAAATTTATTCACGGAGACCTCATCGGCGATCATTTTGAGACTTAAACGACGGTCGGAGTCCAGGAGTTCTTTCACTTTGGCCACCGTTTCATCCACACGACTCGTTGAAGGGCGTCCAGATCGTTCCATGTCTTCTACGGATTCCCTCCCGTTTTTAAATTCATTAAACCATCGGAACACTTGAGCTCTTGATAGGGAGTGTTCTTTGTAGGCCTCCGTAATCATAGCAAAAGTTTCCGAAGCAGTTTTGCCCAAGCGAAAGCAAAATTTGATTGCATACCGCTGTTCTATCGAGCGATGCATCTTCAGCGTTTTCACAAGTGTCACGGGCACACAAACAACGTAATACGCGAAGCTCGACCCTCACTGCACCAGAGCTCCGACGTGACTGCGAACCGGTTCTATTGTTAGCTCAGATCACCCACCACGTGACGTACAGGTGGAGACCGCCCTGCGAGCGACTGGGGCGCCGCGCGGCGGCCAGTCTCATTACTTATCTACCACACCCTCTAGCGATACCATCAGTACTCACCTGATTCTATTGCAGACGAAAAATTGTGTCAGCAACAATAAGATATCTGTCACCACGCAAAATTTTTCTCAGACTAATATTTATCTTTAACTGTCTTTTCGTATTACACATGCATTCATTTGAGGCTCAGTGGTTTTAAATTCACAAATTAATTTCAAGCAACAGCAACTGTTAGGCAGCAGCATTGCTAGTATCGAACAGCGGTGTCAATGTAGGCAAGAATAATGTCTTACGCTACTCCTAATAAAGGAGACGATGAAAAAGTTTTTGTTCGCAGGTCGTAGAATTCAGAATCGGTATGCCACTCTGGCGAAATCACTTTGAGCGTTGAGGCAATCGCCCCACTGACGCTCCATGTTCAAGATACTCATTTGGTAAAACACCGTATCCTGCTGCTTGCAGAAGTCCGTAACAGCCTCCTGTACATTCTCCACCTTTCAAGGCCTCTTTTAGGAGACCGAAGGCGCAATAGTCTCGTGCGGAGAAACCAGGACTATAGGTGCGTGATCGAGTGTATCCCAGTTGAGTTGACGAAACTTCTGCGTTATGATATCTGCGATATGGGGACGTGCGTTATCATGGAGCAGTAGCACGGAACTTGTCGCACCATTCTACAATGGTGGTTTTCGGCAGTCAAGGTGCCCAATAAACCATTTCTCATTCTCCTATGGATGTGTACGGGTGTCTGTTGTCCATCAGCAGCCAAGAAAAGAAGAACAGCACGTTGGTCGTTTGGACTCATTTGGTAATACCGTCACCATAGTGAACTTTTCCTTATATACTCCACGAAAGACACTAATGCCACTCTGATCTCTGGTCTACACATCGCCGTACATATATCCACGTCGGAGTTGCGCTACATTGCATATACGCTGAAGCAACGCCCTCAAACGATAAATTTTTTGATCGCCTGTTGTACCTACAACACGTCGACGTGCTAATGAAATAATGTGATTAATTTTGCTACGTCAGTAATGCAACCAGTGATTAATCGGCTTCTATTCCCGTCTTGGGCAGAAGGGGTAAAAGAGGAATGCTGTACCGATAACGATGCTGTTACTCACAGCTACATTCGTTGTCGACTTCAGTCCATTTTCCTAGAGGTTGAAGCGTATTGGGTTACGTTGCTCGATTTAAAGGAGGTGTAGGACTCAGCAATACACCGATTGATTTTCCTAAACCTACTGAAGACAATGCTGGGTTGGTAGCTTTTGCTGGACCAGAACCGATTTCCTTTTCTATCCAACAAACCACGTACTCTGCCTTGATTAGGATGCAGTCGGTGGGACGTTGAGACGATTAAGTTCTGTATACAGGGTTATTCTAAATGATGGACCCATTTTCCAAAATTCGTGTGTATCCAAACACAAATCCTGAATAAACAAGCTTTATACCAATTAAAAGAGGAACTTTCAAAGTTTTTGGTGGGCGGCGGCGGGCGGGCGGTGATGGTTTCAGAAGCGCCCAGTAGAGTTCGTGCGGCAATAGGGCCGTCATTCCGTTGCAACACTCTGGACGATCTGCGGAACTGGATCACTGCTGCCGTGCACTCAGTAACAGCAGATTCGCTTTCGCGTGTGTGGGACGAGTTTGGCTACAGCGTCGATGTTTGTTGTGCAGCCAACGGTGGCAACATTGAACATTTATAACATTTATCACGTTTTAATTATTAATAATTATTAAAGACTAGTTAATTACAAATTGTTGCAAATTATTACATTTATCAAATTGATATCAAACATTATGAGAAACTTCGAAACTTCCCCTTTTCATTGGTATAAAGCTTGTTAATTTTGGATTTGTACTTGAATGCATACGAAGTTTTGAAAATGGATCCTCATTTAGAAAAGCCCTATATTTTTGCTGCCAATCTTTCTACTACACAAACCGTAATTCTCTGGTATCCTAACGATTTCCTGGGAAATACTAAGTACTCATATTATCTGTGAATGAGACTACTTACAAAAATACTTGTGTAGTTTACAGAGAAATACTTCTTAGGTGCAATTAATTTCACGAACTTTCATTATGAGCCGGTAATTGGGAAGTCCTATTACTAGAAATCATTCGGGCATTCTCTTGAAATTGTTTCGTAAAACAATATACTATAAAATGTCCTGGTTCGGGTAAAAAAGTCACAACCTTCTTCATATGGTTAACTTTCATTCCCTTCACATGCTCAGTCGCACTGAATTACAATTCGTGGTACGTTAAACTATTGTCTCTTGTTCAATTCACCTCGGTGAATTATAGTTCTGCAGTAGACGGACATAAAGTGTTTCTATATCGAATAGACGTAGTTTTTCTGGAGGGCTGTCCTAAGCTGCTTTTTGGCGCTAATAGAATCTAACTCGTAGGGATGCCTCCTAAAATCGTTTACTACCGTATCGTGTTTACAAACAGTCTTGAACGATTTCATCAATGTGCTTGGATAGGAAACATCGGTGGATGCAGCTTAAACAGTTCATGTTGACAATCATAAACTTGGCAAGGAAGCAGATGCCCTTCCTAGTCAGCTTAAGAATCCCCATCTGGTCAAACACAAGCCTTAGATAGTTTCGTTAATTAAAACGACCTATGCGATAAACCACTTTTGAGCAAAAAGAAAAATATTTGATCTACACACATCAAAAAAAGTCTTGCATAACTCCGGTACCCAGAACTCCTGAAGATTGACTGTGGATATTGTATCACAGATACAGTCCCTTTGACTGTTCAGAGATGTCACTAAACCCGCCCAAAGATGTAAACAACCGCGCATGAGCAGCGCTTACTAGAAGAGGGAGTCCGACAACCGGTAAGTTCTAGTCGAAGGAGCTACATGACTCGTGTTGTCTGTAGTTAACCATGTCTAGACGGTCAATATCGTGGTTCTATCGCGTCCGCATTGTTACTTTGCGCCAGCAAGCGCTCTCAACAAGAGAAGTGTCCAGGCGTTTCGGAGTAAATCAAAGCTATGCTGTTCGGGCATGGGGAGATACAGAGAGACTGGAACTGTCGATGTCCCGACTCGCTCAGGCCGCCAAAGGGCTACTATTGCAGTGGATGACCACTACCTACGAATTGTAGCTCGGAGGAACCCTGACAGCAACGCCACCATGTTGAATAACACTTTTCGTGCAGCCACGGGATGTCGTGTTACGATGCAAACTGTCCGCAATATGCTCCATGATTGGCATCACGTTCCCTTCAGCGATGAGTGTCGCATATGCCTTCAACCAGACAGTCGTCAGAGACGTGTTTGAAAGCAACCCGGTCAGGCTGATCGCCTTAGACACACTGTCAAGCGTGTGCAGCAAGGTGGAGGTTCCCTGCTGTTTTAGGGTGTCATTATGTGGGGCCGACGTACGCAACTGGTGGTCATGGAAGGCGCCGTAACGGCTGTACGATACGTGAATGCCATCCTCCGACCGATAGTGCAATCATATCGGCAGCATATTGGCGAGGCATTCGTCTTAATTCGCACCCACATCGTGCACATCTTGTGAATGAGCACCTTCAGGATAACGACATCGCTCGACTAGAGTGGCCAGCACGTCCTCCAGACATGAACCCTATCGTACACGCCTAGGATAGATTGAAAAGGGCTGTTTATGTACGATGTGACCCATCAACCACTCTGAGGTCTCTACGCCGAATCGCTGTTGAGGAGTGGGACAATCTGGACCAACAGTGCCTCGATGAACTTGTGGATAATATGTCACGAAGAATACAGGTATGCAGCAATGCAAGAGGACGTGCTACTGGGTATTAGAGATGCCGGTGTGTACAGCAATGTAGACCACCACCTCTGAAGGTCTCGCTGTATGGCGGTACAACATGCAATGTGTGGTTTACATGAACACTAAAAATGCAGGAAATGATGTTTATGTTCCTCTCTATTCCAATTTTATGTACAGGTCCGGAACTCTCGGGAAAGAGGTGATGCAAAACTTTTACGCATGTGTGCAAATAGAGCTGCTCTTAAATATTATTCCCGTTGACAAAACAATAGCTACTGGTCAATTGACACTAACAAAGACATCAAATGTAGAAATTCTTTTTATATCTGGCACTACTTTTATTGTTATTATTGTCATTATTATTATTAGTAGTAGTAGTAGCAGTATAACTGTTATCGCCATTAGTAGCAGCAGCTTCAGTAGTACAAGCTTTGCCAATATTAACTTCACTAGTTGATAGTGTTATTTACTCACATTGCCACTTCAGACGCTCGTACCATTTGAATACTATTTGTCGTATTAAAATTGTTATTCCTCAGGGAACTGTGAGCAATACCCTCGTCTGAATTAAGAGAGTGCCTTTTGGCCCTGATCAGATCAGGTTAAATAAATAAATATCGCACGATGCATTTCTATAACCTTTTTTACAAGACTCCCCGCAGCCCCCTACAGCACTCATTCTTCTTTAGATGAAATCAGACTAGTAAGAGGGTGCACTGTGGCTTGTAGATAGTTTTTCAAAGCCCCTTCTGTAGAGAGAATCGTCGACCTGTGTTTCAGAAGGTTCAAGCTGTGAGGTCAGGAGCTAAGATTTAAGGCTTGGTTTCTACTTCGTTCAGCAACACTGACCAACCATACTCGCGTGTTTTGAGGCAGTAGTAGTAATTACACAATCATTTTCTATTGAGGTTTACTGTTTCTGTGAGGCAGCGGAGTTATAAGAGTTCGTCAATATTTTCTCATCTCAAAGTGCACAGAGACTTCGAAGAACATGTTTCCCCTTCGGGTAGCCGGTCATTTATCTGTACTGAAGCCTCTTTCAATACTCTGAGTATTCAAATCCTTATCCTCATTCTAGGGTCTACATTTTCCTTCAGCAATGTTTCACTGGGCAGTCAACACAAAACAGAGACCCCAGAGATGGTCGATACAGAGCAAAATAAACATTTATATATCGAAGATTTTGATGAATGGCATGATGTAAGAGCTCAGAAAATATTGTATATTGCAGTTGCACGTACATACCATATTCATTTGATTATTACAGTAGCACTTTTGTTGCGTTGATTAAAATAAATTAAGTCAGCCTTCGTTCTCAAGGTCATGTATGTATTTCCCTAAGTAAGCGCCTGTTGAAGAGAACTTTTATTTTTATTTTTTGTGGAGCGATCTTCCCAGCCAATTACTGAGGCGTATCTGAAGTCCGATGCCTTCACATTCTTTATATATGTGATTATTTTTTTTCAGAAAATGTGGTGTCACCGCCACACACCACACTTGCTAGGTGGTAGTTTTAAATCGGCCGCGGTCCATTAGTACATGTCGGACCCGCGTGTCGCCACTGTGTGATCGCAGACCGAGCGCCACCACAAGGCAGGTCTCGAGATACGGACTAGCACTCGCCCCAGTTGTACGGACGACGTAGCTAGCGACTACACTAACGAAGCCTCGCTCCTTTGCCGAGCAGATAGTTAGAATAGCCTTCAGCTAAGTCCATGGCTATGACCTAGCAAGGCGCCATTAGTAGTTTATTGCATGTATCGCCACAATCTCCAGATGTACCACAAGGATGGATTAAAGTTAAGTATTCCAGCAGCTACGTACTTTTCTTTATAGCATTCATTACGTATCCTGTTTCAGACCTCACGCCATCTAGCTTTAGCTTAGCGCGTGCCTTTCGGCTTCCTCTCATTGTGTCTAGGCTGTCTTGTCTAGACACAACCGAAAGAACATTCTCTTTACGTGTTTCATTAACTATAGCCTAGAATCGAGTCCAGAACATTTGTCGTTGGTTTCCCCTCCAGTTAGAGCCTTATTCAGAAGCGCAGAAAAGAGGTGAGCTAGGGGAACTTCGTGTATATACTATAAGTTGCAATGAGAAAAACACCAAAGAAATATGGGAATGTTTGTTGAACATAAAATATGGCAACAAATGATTTTATAGCGTTAATCTCTAAACATGGATACGAGCTAGGATGGCTCTGAGCACTATGGGACTCAACTGCTGAGGTCATTTGTCCCCTAGAACTTAGAACTAGTTAAACCTAACTAACCTAAAGACATCACAAACATCCATGCCCGAGGCAGGATTCGAACCTGCGACCGTAGCGGTCTTGCGGTTCAAGACTGCAGCGCCTTTAACCGCACGGCCACTTCGGCCGGCTATGGATACGAGCTGTAGTTATTGTATAATAATACAGGCTGCCAAATCCAGCGTTGCCAAGTTTCTAATAGAAACGAAAATAAGAATTGAACTGTGTTTGCAGTGAAGTATCAAAAAAATCACATTTCCACGTATTCGTGAAAACGCCTTTGTAATTATGAAACAGTTGTACAAAAAAATATGCACAATGTAGAACTACAGTACCAAAATTAAGCATCATTCTCCTGGACAGTTTTTGTTCACTGTGTGCTGCTGCTTCGCGTGCCTACAATGCGATTTTGTAAACGCCTGTATTGCAACGCTTCTTCATAGCTCTTACAGACGGCTATCGTTTCGTCTGCAGCCCTTCGCGCTTCTAAACTGAAAGCTGTCAAAAGCACTGGCAGGTATCAGGGATTTTCTTATGTTGGCTCGGCTATAGGACTGTCGTAGCAGTCAAGAATAAATGTACTAAAACTTCATGCATGATGCGGCATTCTTTCACGTATCTCAGTGTTTATGTCGTCATATCTCTTGAACTATGTGTCGTACAACTATATATTTATGTGCGTACGTTCCGCGACATATGTGGATATTGTACGAGAAATATGTTGCGAATAGAGTTAGTAGCAAAGAAGCAATAAATTTAAACATCATACACAATGAGGCAGTTTGGAAATATTACAACAAAATTATCTGTGGCTCTACGACATACCGAGAAATTACAATTTCTATCTATATATATATAGTATGAAAATCGTAATCGTTGCAATAGACGCTATATATATATATATATATATTGGCATTTCTCTTGTTATTTCACGTAGGTGCCGTAGGTAAGATAGAAATTGTAATTTCTCGGTATGTCGTAGAGCCACAGATAATTTTGTTGTAATATTTCCAAACTGCCTCATTGTGTATGATGTTTAAATTTATTGCTTCTTTGCTACTAACTCTATTCGCAACATATTTCTCGTACAATATCCACATATGTCGCGGAACGTACGCACATAAATATATAGTTGTACGACACATAGTTCAAGAGATATGACGACATAAACACTGAGATACGTGAAAGAATGCCGCATCATGCATGAAGTTTTAGTACATTTATTCTTGACTGCTACGACAGTCCTATAGCCGAGCCAACATAAGAAAATCCCTGATACCTGCCAGTGCTTTTGACAGCTTTCAGTTTAGAAGCGCGAAGGGCTGCAGACGAAACGATAGCCGTCTGTAAGAGCTATGAAGAAGCGTTGCAATACAGGCGTTTACAAAATCGCATTGTAGGCACGCGAAGCAGCAGCACACAGTGAACAAAAACTGTCCAGGAGAATGATGCTTAATTTTGGTACTGTAGTTCTACATTGTGCATATTTTTTTGTACAACTGTTTCATAATTACAAAGGCGTTTTCACGAATACGTGGAAATGTGATTTTTTTGATACTTCACTGCAAACACAGTTCAATTCTTATTTTCGTTTCTATTAGAAACTTGGCAACGCTGGATTTGGCAGCCTGTATTATTATACAATAACTACAGCTCGTATCCATAGCCGGCCGAAGTGGCCGTGCGGTTAAAGGCGCTGCAGTCTTGAACCGCAAGACCGCTACGGTCGCAGGTTCGAATCCTGCCTCGGGCATGGATGTTTGTGATATATATATAGTATGAAAATCGTAATCGTTGCAATAGACGCAGTCTTTAAGAACTGCTACGAAAGTCAGCAACCACGTTGGCCAACAAACTGTTTAAGAACACCAAACTGACAGGCTCCCATCAACATCATACCGCGGCAACACACAGCGTTAAACGGGGGTACAAAGCTGCTGCAGCAGAAGGAACGTACGACGCATCCCTCTGTACCGAGTCTGCTTCCCATTTTATGTCCTTACTGTGTTACATGTCAAAACATTTCCACTGCCAAAATTCCAAACGTATTTTATAGCTAAATGCAGTTCATTAGATAAAATGTTATTTCCAGGCCTTTATGATAAAATCTTCACTGTTTTCCATTGTATTTGATCGTGTTTCAATCTTTTCGAAAAGGAGCTGTATATTTATGAAAATTTATAACAAATACCACGCATGGCGAAGGAAAACGCTCTTAATCTTACGTGTAAATTATTACACCTGCATTTTTTTCCCAGAAAAACGTTATCGATCCTCGCTAAATCTTGGTACCCTCTTTGTGATTTTGTGAATCTCAGCCGGTTTCTGGGAATAAAACTATTTCGCTGTCTGCGTTCATGCAGTGGTATGCTAAGATAAAGACACACACTTTGTCATCTCTACGCACTTATCGAGGTGAAAATGATAGCCAGACATGAAATCGGTATCACTTGTCAGAGTTCGTTCACAGTGTGTGTGTGTGTGTGTGTGTGTGTGTGTGTGTGTGTGTGTGTGTGCTGCGTAAGTATACTACAATATCTAAGGTCTGCCGAGAAAGGCAGATACCTCACCAACCAAGCAAATAACATTTCAGAGGAACTGACGCATTCGCAAACCACCTGGCATTTGGTCCTGATCTACATAGATCCAAAGATGCCAACTGAGCACTAGTCTTGAAACTGTGTATGATAGGTATAAGACTGAAATGGGAAAATGAAGAACGCCCATTGAATGTAATCGCTGGGGCTGCTCCGTAGACTAGGGCTGTTGTCCCTGTGTAGGAAATGAGCATAAAAGATAGGACAGCAGATGGTTTTAAGAGGTAAGCAAATCGGATCGAAAGAATGGTGATCTCTTTGTCAGATTTCTGCTATTTGAGAAGCCTCTTATCAAGTATTTCTCATCCAGTCCAGCATCCTGTGGTGATGTACCCATAAGCAACGAAATGAGATACTATTTCAATCCAGTTCATCTTATTCTGCCACATGATGAACAACAAACGCAGCGCAATACATGCCCATGAGTCGTAATGAGTGGAGGAGGAGTACGTTAAGCATATCAGACAACGGAATGAATTCTTTATCAGTGGAGCCATTGATCTTGATTATTCGTATATTTCTTAAGAGATAAATCCTGAAGTACATAAAATACGTTTTGTTGTTATACATCTCACTTTGACAAAGGTAACATTACGCATGCTCCTCTCGAAATTGGAACGAGTGCTAAAGCCATCTTTTATTGCCCTTTATAATTTGTAATGTTTCACTTTGACCTTCATAACAATAAGGTGTATTTTGCAGTACTGCCAGTGCTATCAATATGATATTGCGGAGTAAGTTAACATCATATATCAGCTTGCATATCACTGACGAAATTTATCTCAAGTAACTTTACATGCCAGGTAGAACACTATTAGATTATCCTTTCGTTAGTGACAATATAACAGCAAGAATGATCATTTACCCTGCTGCGAATATCGAGCTACTTTGGAAATCACACAAATTGAAACTGTTTGCTGAATTTGGTTTGACTCCTCGTCTGATAAGCATTTTAATGCATCAGAAAATTCCACCATTGCAAGAACAGTACTGATGTCAAAAAGACGTCACAAATATTTCTTCCAGAGCTTGGGCCTGATATTTTAACACTAGACTACAAGGTAACGCAGAAGAATTCCTGACACTCCTCTTCGGTGTAGTTCATTCAGTTACTGAGCGAAGTCAATATATTCTCCATCGCTCAAGAGAGGTCATTCAACAGAAACCAAAGTATCCTCTCGTGGTTCTCATATTTCATCAACTGATATCGTAGTCATAAAGTTTCTACAAGCTAAATCCCTTAAGGAATTTAAGGTTTAATTTAACGAACCCATAGTGGTCAACGTGGTAAGCGTGCATGATTTCATTATTTTACTGATGTAGATGAAATATAACCACAGATTAAAGCACAGAAACGAAAACCCTTGTTTTGGATTTTCCTGAATTTGAATGCAAATTGCAGCTTTACTGTCAGCTGTCGCCACTCATTTGCATAGGTACGTATCTACGGTTGAAATCACGTTCTTTCTCTGAAATTGGATGATAAGTAATTTGGAAACTAATTACCTGTTTTGATCCTGACTTACATCCTATGATGTTTACTACTATATTGCATCAAGTACATCACTTTAGTTTCATCACATTTTGAAAGCTTGTAACTGAACGATATCGAGGCTCACAAATCCAACTGTTTTGCATTACGTAAGAATGTGCATGGTACTTAGAAACAACGGTGTTGTAAGCTTGTGAGTGAGCAGCGTTCCTGTGCATCCTCAGAGAGTATGAAAGCAAGCAGAGTAGCCTAACATCAGACAGATTATATGTGACACAACAGACATGAGTCACTTTGTCGTCGGCTGTATTTATAACAAAAAATTGTAATTCTTATCTGGAGACGTTCCACGTTTTACGTTTCTAATTATTATCCAAGAGCTGTGCTAGACTTCGTTACGTGTGGTCGCTCTTAAAGTAAGCATGCGGCGACAGTACTGTCCAACGCAAATGATTTTGTAGTAACGACTATACTGGGTAGTGGCTCCGCTCGAAAAATGATGACGTTTAGTTTTGAAGAAAAGCGTATAATGACTTGCTTTGTTCATTTTCGAGACGTAAAACCAAATAACTTTATTCTTCAGTTGACTGGACAATGCACTGGAAGTGTAATAGAAGCGCAAAGTGTCCGAGTGTATGTAAGAAAGTTTAAGGAAAACTGAGCACCGTACCGCAATAAAATAAATCAGCTAATACGTGGTAAACGATTTTGTCCAAACACTTGGTCAGAAGAACTAATAGGGGCCCACATACATTGACCGGACCTCGTAAACATTCAAGTCTCAGCAACAAGTAGACATTAGTTGGTTGAAAGGACTTCTGCACGAAGTTCTTGTACGACGTCGTCCATACCAACAACAGCGGCTGTTCCGTTGACCACTATCATGAAGCTGAATATGAAGACCTATTCTGAGAATGAAGAGGACATCATGCTGACACTGTGGTCATATGAGACGGAGCACCGAGTCTATGTCAGAAGAAACGAAGCAGCAAATCTACGTTAGAATCTTGTCTTGATGAGTCGCCGTGGCGTTATTACGAAAGCCGAAGAGTTCCTAAATTGAGCGCTCTTATTCAGAACTAAGCTGCAGATTCACTGTGTACCCGGTCCACCATTCTCTGAGACAAGACTTACATCAAAGTACATGGGTGCTCAGTCTGCTGTTTGAACGTATGCATAATATTATCCTTGAGCCGGTAAAGCAGTGAATCTCTTCCGTACAAGAATGCTATATCTACATTTTACAGTTAACCAAGAAGCCTTTACCTTTCAAAGATTCCGGTCGGAGTGGCCGAGCGGTTCTAGGCGCTAAAGTCTGGATCCGCGTGACCGCTACGGTCACAGGTTCGAATCCTGCCTCGGGCCTGGATGTGTGTGATGCCCTTAGGTTAGTTAGGTTTAAGTAGTTCTGAGTTCTAGGGGACTGATGACCTCAGACGTTAAGTCCCATAGTGCTCAGGACCATTTGAACCTTTCAAAATTACACTATGGAAAAAATATTAACGAAAACTTTATCAATGGTTGTTTACCATGCAGCACCAGTTTGCAGTCTCAGATGACTGCTTATATGTTACGAAAAATACTTTGAAGAAGGTAATATCAAAAAATTTATATACATTCAAGAATCATTTACAGCCGAAGTTCCAAATCAATTTACTTCCTTAGAAGCAGTAAATCGTATTGAGTTATTTGGCAACACTGCAGTGAAAATAAAATTTTGTCGCCTGGAATTTCATGATATAAGTAAGGATGTATATCTTTTGCTCAGTGGTATAGGTCCAATAACAATAATTCCATCCCTACACCTTGTTTCAGTGAATCTAGGTTTTCACAGTCACAGTAATAAAAATATTATGCGAAATCAAAGTGGAATGAGTAACGTGGTTGGCTCTATCCAGTTTGATTCTGATATTAGAATAGTGAGGAGTAATCTTATTACTCCCACTACTTATATTAATAATAAATCTTTTATTAAATTCTTCGTGAATTTAATCTACAAGTTTACTTGTTATATTCGTAACCAACTCTAACCGCATGAATTAGGCTTCTGATTTGAACAAGAATGAAGTGAACCAGACTAACGGAACAAAGGCAGCAGCATATGCGGGTAATCGCCTCATTTGTTTAAGTGCACCAATGGAATAGTTAAAGAAGGACCACCAGGTAAGAACATATATGAATTGTTTATTGTGTCAGTACCTCATCCTGGACCTGTCCTCACTTGATGAACTATAGAAATTCTGATTATACACATACTTTCCTTGTCTTCTTCTACTTCTTCTTGTCTTTCCTTCCACTACCTATAATTTCTGTCTCGCCAAAAATAGTAGAAACGAGACATATGCACCTACGTTATGCCACAGAATCTTAAGAGCAGCGGTATGAATTGCACAATGCCAGCCCACACTAGCACGCCTCAAACTGGAGGGGCTGCTTAGCACATATAGACGGAGTCCAGCTCAGTGTCGTCAGTCTAGCTGTATAAAAACAGTGAAAAAACAGACTAGATCGCGATGGTTATTTTATTGAAATGACCGTTTTCGTCCTAGTTTTAGACCATCTTCAGACAGCACCATTAGCTGAAGTTGACGATACATATAGCAGTCAGTTGACCTCATTCGCTGAAACTGTTCACTTGGTCTACCTGGGCAAGCCCATCCGATTTTGCTATCCCGCTCACATATCGCGACACAGAATAACCTCACTGAGCAAGTCGCTAGTGTACAGAACCAAGGCCATCACAGTGCCAATTACTAGTTAGATAGTTACTTGTTGCATAGACCAACTGAACTATTTTTTATCGAAATGATGTGGAATGAGTCAACTTCCACGATATCTAGAGTGTTTAGTATGAACATTAATGAATATATTATTTTTCAATCCCATTGAAGCAACCAGACATAAAAACCAGGTTTCTTATCGGCTACCAGTTTTAAATAAAAATTGATTCGTGGAGTGGAAAGGGTTCTACAGAAGAAATTGTTTCAGTTTACATTTTAAACTTGTTTTGCTACCTGAAAGATATTTTATGTTATTGGTCAAATCATCAAAGACTTTGTTGTCGCTTTCTGAACTCTGTAAGAATGTGTAATAGCTTCACAGTGAAATAGCTGCAGCGTACTCAAGACAACAATGCCCAGAGATTGATGTCGGTCAGCATTACTTGGCGTTTGGAATGATGATGCACTTTAATTTTTGCCAAGAAACTATGTACCACTTTGTGTTAATTGTGACGCTCTCTCTCAATGAAATTTCCATGTTTTTGGAGCCACGCAGAAAGACATTCACGGCTGTCGAATTGCTTCGGACGAATAAGTGCACATCTTGGTACAATCATGGTTCTGTAGGCAACCGTAAGTTTTTTTCGTGAAGGTACTGACCGTCTCCTCTGATAGTGGCATAAATGTGTTAACAGATATGGCGACTACTTTTGAAATAATAAACAATTTACTTACTTTTTTTCAGTTGTCTCATTTTCATTTGAATGTCCCTTACATGACTGAAACTATACCAGAAAAATAAACACACTTGTGATGTACGCTGCTTCTTATATGTTAAAACGAGATAAAACGAAGAGCCAAAGAACCTGGTACACCTGCCTAAATATTGTGTAGGGCCCCAGCGAGCACGCAGAAGTGTTGAAATACGATGTGGCATGGACTCGACTAATGTCTGAACTGAAACCGTGAATCCTGCACGGGTACTCATGAATCCGTAAGAGTACGAGGAGGTGGAAATCTCTTTTGAACAGATACGCTCAATAATGTTCACGTCTGGGGAGTTTAGTGGCCAGCGGAAGTGTTTAAACTCAGAAGAGTGTTCCTGGAGCCACTCTGTAGCTATTGTGGACGTTTGGTGTGTCGCATTGTGCTGTTAGAATTGCCAAACTCCGTCGGAATGCGCAACGGACATGAATGGGTAAAGGTGATCAGACAGAGTCGTATCTAGACGTATCAGACGTCGCATGTCACTCCAACTGCACACGCCCCACACCATTACTGAGCCTCCATCAGCTTGAACAGTCCCCTACTGACATGCAAGGTCCATGGAATCGTGAGGTTATCTCCACACCCGTACACGTCCATCGCTACGATCTGAAACGAGACTCGTGATGACTGAAACTTTAATGCTTGACTGCCTCCGAAACATAGGCAACTCCGTCCTAATCGCCTTTCCAAACTACAATCATTTCGTGGTCAGCTAACTGACGACGTTAAAAAAGAAGACCCCTTGCTACTATTCCTGGAGGAATGACTTCTGTGCTTCAACCATAGACATTAGTACAAATAAATATTTCAAAGATTTCGTTCAGGAATAGCCCGAAAAATGATTCTTCGAACCAGACCATGGACTGACTCCGAGACAAAAAATTAAGCATTCTGCCATTCCTCATTACTGCATATTGGGTTTTAGCTGCCTGAAAAGCAATGGAAGCTTCAGTAATCGCAAAATCATTCAAGGAATGGTTTATTTCAAATACTCTGGACGGCAGTGAATATGATGCGATCTGCAACGACGCTGAGGATGATGGGGAAAGAGAAAATGACTGTTTGTGTTGTTGCAGCTGATCTTCTCGTCTTCATACCTTTCGCAACTTTTTTCTAACGATTTCACGACCCTTTATTCGACTTTATAGTCTGCTTCGTCTTCGGGAGCAGTAAACACTGTATGTCACAACATCTTTTGTAATGATGGTGAAGAGAAGCGTTTCTACCATCTCGCTTCCGATACGGCCGTATCTTCTGTTTGCTAGGAAGTTTTCAGCCGAATACTTCTTTCGATATTAACTTGTTTGACACATTCCAGTCATATCTCAAAAATGGTTCAAATGGCGCTGAGCACTATGCGACTTAACTCCTGAGGTCATCAGTCACCTAGAACTTAGAACTAATTAAACCTAACTAACCTAAGGACATCACACACATCCATGCCCCACGCAGGATTCGAACCTGCGACCGTAGCGGTCGCTCGGCTCCAGACTGTTGCGCCTAGAACCGCACGGCCACTCCGGCCGGCCCAGTCAGATCTCCTTATATCTGCAGTTCATTTGTACAACTTCGTAATGAATTGTGTGACTATCTTTTTTATCTCAGTTGTCCATACGACTACTTAACGAGTGTTTAGGCGACAAGTTGTTCAGACTGTAAATAGTGCAAGCACTTCGTGTTGGTGCTAAAAGAAAATTGTTGACATCAACAATGCTCTCTCGCAGTACATGACAGGTGGCAGATTTTTATCACAGTTAATTCAGTGATGAAACAACATTTTATGTTAGTGAGAAAGTTAAGCTGGATAGCGTGCACGTATAGGAAATCATTGAACGTACAAAAGGTGCACGTAACGTAATTGATTTTATTTCATTTTTTTCTGAGATCGTGAGTGACAGTACTCTTTTTTATGGGCAACATAGTAATTATAGTGAACGTTCTTGAAAGTTTGCTGCTTTTTTCCATCACTCCAAGAGGACTCTATTGATTTAATGATGTAACAGGACGGAGCTCAACCATACTGGTACAACAACGCACAATACTTAGCCGATGACATACTGCCTCAACGCTGCATCGTGCTCGCATGTCCCAGAGACACTGCCCTACACACTAGGTGGTTACAATTAAAGTCCAGCTACTCACAGAGGCCCAGCATGGGCTGTAATTATCGCGTGGCACCCAAATTTGGTAGATATGATAATGCGTTAATGCGGAACCGATTTAGGCTGTAAAAATTAGTTCCAGCTGTGGTCAGCTGGTACAATCGTGGTTCTGTGAATTGAAGGAAGATACGCACATCAAAAAAAGTTTTGCATCACCTCGCGTTCCAGTGTTGCGGAACCTGTATAGAAAGTTTGAATAGAGATAAACATAAACATCATTTCCGCCCTTTTTATTGCTCACGAAAACCACACATTGCATATTGTGCCACCACACATCGAGACCTTCAGAGGTGTTGGTCCAAATTGCTGCACACACTGATACCTCTAATACGCAGTATCAAGTCCTTTTGCATTGATGCATGCCTGTATTCGTCGTGGCATACTATCCACAAGTTCATCAAGGCCCTCTTGGTTCAAGAACCTTCAACATCGCAGCGCGACAGCAATCGTTGGTTAATATATTAAAAAACTAGAAACCCGCCTTTATTGCAAAAAAGCACCTAGTGTTAACCTAGGTTTCGACGTAGATAACTACACCTTCCTCAGAACAATAAAACCCACAACTGCCTAAGAAGACCTTTGTCAATGATTAAAAGAACACCATAGCTATACATTTATAAACTAAAAAAGGAAAACACAAACAGTATATATGTACAAAGTCAAAACCACTACTTAACTTAATGGTGTACGCTCTACCTCACACCGGCCTATGTTCGATGGGCCATGACCCGCCATAAACTGCAGTTTATGGCGGGTCATGGCCCATCGAACAGCTAGCATTGGCGTGCTCTAATCGAGACTATATTCTGCTTCCGCTAGCCGGCCAAGCAGCCTGTCAAAAAGTTGTAGAACTCCGCAAATCCCGGATTTAAGCTTGCGCTAGGACGCCAGAAGGCAGCCTGGAACCGACGAATTTCAAGAGCATCGCCGCTATGCAGTCTATTGTCCATCGCCGATCTTCAACCAAGGTGTTGAGTCCTGAGGACTGTAGTTCGATAGCTTGGAGCGGCTGGACTTCGTCATAGTTTCGGTGATTGTGGCTAGGAATGTTGACTTTTTCATTTGTCGTGCTCGGCATGGACGTAGTATTCATTACGAGTGTGCTCCAAAGTGTTTTGTCGGAATTTCAACTTCTGTTCCACCAGTCATATCCTCCAAGGGCCTTGATTATTTGTGTTCCTATTATTGTTGTTTGACAAGGTTATATTCAGAACGAGGTTTTCACTCTGCAGCGGAGTGTGCGCTGATATGAAACTTCCTGGCAGATTAAAACTGTGTGCAAAGGTCCCGAGTTCGAGTCTCTGTCCGGCACACAGTTTTAATCTGCCGGGAAGTTTCAACATGAGAGTTGTTCAACAATCACACAATCTCATCCACTCATCAACAGAAAACTTAAACATGCGTGAATGAAGCTGTGAGTACCGGGCGTGAGTCGTGCTTCGGTAGCTCAGATGGTAGAGCACTTGCCAGCGAAAGGCTAAGGTCCCGAGTTAGAGTCGGGCACACAGTTTTAATTTGCCAGAAAGTTTCAAGGTTGTATTGTTTACTACAGTGTTCAAAAATAGCTGTCCTTCCCATAGTAAGTATTCTGAAGATGTATTTCATTTGTGTGATGTTAGCTGATCAGTTTCGGAGAATAGTGGAAGAAGCATTTTTTTTTACTGTTAATATTTAGCTAGTGCCCTAGAAGGCTGAAAATTCAACATAATGGTGTTACTGTATCTTCTCGTTGTCACTGCAGACTTCTATTACGGCAAGGAAGGAGAGGATGTTGTTTGGTGGTCAGTATTCTCTTTCTACAACACAACTGCACGCATGTGTTAACAGGGTTTTTTATTCATAAGAACAAGAACTTACTTATCATAGGCTAGTTCATGAGTTGTGGCACGAGCTCTTCCGTAATAGTCGACGTTAGCCTTACAGCTGGCGAAGTACAAGTCCGCTGTGTACACTGCTCTGGTCACTGTGTGCTGTCTGAGACAGAGACTCTGATTACATCAATGCCTGTGACTGCAAGTGACGGGCTGTGACTGATGACTTGACTCGGTGACTCACTGGATGACTGGCAGGGACCTCCGGTCGGCGGTGGCGATGTAAATACTGGCGGTCGACAGGGTGTTGTCGGCCCGTTTCTTGTGAGTTTATCTTTGGCCTCTCTCCAGATAGGCTCGCTTGCTGCGGTGCCTACTATCGATCTTCTCGCAGTCTCTTTTCCGTTCGGAGTGCTGATGCCAGCTTACGCCAGCACAGGTGTCAATAAACAGTTTTCTAGTATAGAATCCGTGTGTGTGAGCTATACCGGATATAACACACTGCATCAAGTGGACGAAGAAAAGTTGCCTATTGCCTTGATTTCGTCATTGAAGCTGGTTCTGAAATCATAGAGCCTATGTAACAACACTGCTAAAATCATTAGGATATTTTGAAATTCGTTCCTGTTGCATAGCATGTTTCTATAAGTAAATACAGTACTGGCCATTAAAATTGCTACACCATGCTACAGACGCGAAATTTAACCTACAGGAAGAAGATACTGTAATATGCAAATGATTAAATTTTCAGAGCATTCACACAAGGCTGGCACCGGTGGCGACACCTACAACGTGCTGACATGAGGAAAGTTTCCAACCCATTTCTCATACACAAACAGCAGTTGACCGGCGCTGCCTGGTGAAACGCTGTTGTGGTGCATCATGTAAGGAGGAGAAATGCGTACTGCATTTTCCGACTTTGATAAAGGTCGAAATGTAGCCTATCGCGATTGCGGTTTATCGTATGGCGACATTGCTGCTCGCGTTGGTCGAGATCCAGTCTAGATGACAGGCATCTTATTCGCATGGCTGTAACGGATCGTGCAGCCACCACTCGATCCCTGAGTCAACAGATGGGAACGTTTGCAAGATAACAACCATCTGCACGAACAGTTCGACGACATTGACAGCAGCATGGACTATCAGCTGGGAGACCATTGCTGCAGTTACCCTTGACGCAGCATCACAGACAGGAGCGCATGCGATGGTGTACTCAACGACGAACCTGGATGCACGAATAGCAACACGTAATTTTTTCGGATGAATCCAGGTCCTGTTTACAGCATCATGATGGTCGCAACCGCGTTTGGCGACATCGCGGTGAACTCACATTGGAAGAGTGTATTCGTTATTGCCATACTGGCGTATCACCCGGCGTGATGGTATGGGTTGCCATTGGTTACACGTTTCGGTCACCTCTTGTTCGCATTGACGGTATTTTGAACAGTGGACGTTACATTTCAGATGTGTTACGACCCGTGCCTCTACCCTTCATTCGATCCCTGCGTAACCCTACATTTCAGCAGGATAATGCACGACCGCGTGTTGCAGGTCCTGTACGGGCCTTTCTGGATACAGAAAATGTTCGACTGCTGCCCTGGCCAGCCCATTCACCAGATATCTTACCGATTGAAAACGTCTGGTCAATGGTGGCCGAGCAACTGGCTCGTCACAATACGCCAGTCACTACTCTTGATGAACTGTGGTATCGTGTTGAAGCTCCATGGGCAGCTGTACCTGTACACGCCATTCAAGCTCTGTTTGACTCAATGCCCAGGAGTATCAAGGTCATTATTATGGCCAGAAGTGGTTGTTTTTGGTACTAATTTCTCAGGATCTATGCACCCAACTTGCGTGAAATTGTAACCACATGTCAGTTCTAGTATATTTGTCCAATGAATACCCGTTTATCATCTGTATTTCTTCTTGGTGCAGCAATTTTAATGGTCAGTAGTGTATGAATTTTTGCGTATCGAGTCGTTCGTTCTGAAGCAGCTTGTATTACAGTCAGCACCAGCCTATGGCGCGTTGCACAGCAGCATTGCGCCGGGCCCGTGACGCATAGCTGCAGATAAACCGGCGCCGGCGTGCCCTTGCTGTGCCCTGCCGGTTCGCCGCGCCCCTGCGTCCCTCGCAGTACCCGGCAGCGCCGTGCATTCACTTGTCGGCCGGCCGCGGCGCTCGTTTTGCAGGCGCGGCACGCTTTATGGCCAGATTCCAGCGGGGCCGTCCGGCAGCGGCTGAAAAAGCGCTTACCGGCCGCCGCTCGTCCCATTCGGCCGGCAAAGTGCGGGCCGAATCCCCGCCTATCTCGCGGCCGTTGCGCGCGCGCTTCCCCATCTGCTGCCGACGTGTTTAGAACCGGGACGTGGCCGTAAGGCACGCTGCAAATGACGAGCGCATGGCAGACTGTGTCCATTACACCGTCGATCGTAAAGTTCAGCACCGTCGTAATGTGTCGTCCTACCCCTTTATTTAGCCAACTAAAAAAAAAAAAAAAAAGGATATTCACGCTCAGAAGCCTCGTTCTGCCACCACTATTATCTCTACCTGTAATTAGTTGAGTTTCTGCTCTCATTATAAAAGTTTTTCATGCCGTAGGAGAGAGGAAACTCTAAAAAAAAAAAAAAAAAATGAATGACAGACCCTCGATGAACTGTAAGGCTATCAACGCCGGAGGATTGACAACAGTACATAGAGTTAGACTAACATTCTTTCCGTTATACTTATCACACACAAAGACTACGGTGCACACTGAAAAAGAACCGCATGCGTAAAGTAGGTATGGCACGCGAAAACACTCAAACGATATAAGACTGACTACTGATAACAGAAAGTGTTTCCTTAATTTCCTTTAATCAAACGTACTTCTAAGCCCTTTGACTACTTTTTCAACAGAAGAAATTTACGAAAAGCATTTTGTGAACTAAATAAAATATGTAAGAAATATGATAGGAAAGTAGCTTATACTAAATCTCTGTCAAAGGCTTTTTGCAGAGGACCGTCGAGTGGGAACTAAGAGAGTTGTCGTTGAAAACAGAATATAACAGGTACAATATTTTAGCTATCTTCAATGCAAAATATCGTATGATTAAGAAGAAGATATACAGTTTAAGTTGAACACATGTGGAAGAATCTGTGGTACAATTAATAGAACTTCAAAGCATAAAACACGGAAAGAAACAAGAATGAAATTTTATAAAACAGTCGCATTGGTAACCGTATTAGATGGAACTAAATCGTGGGAACTGAATAAAAGATAAGACGAAGAAATGAGTAGTTAATGGATGTAAACGAATAAACAAAATACGACATGATGATATCAGAACTGTGTTGAAAACCTGGAATGTGAAATTAAAACTTGATGAAAACAAAAAAATTGGAATCGCTGATCTACAACGAACGGATTCAAAGAGGTAACAACATCTGATAAAGAACCTTAAATCAAAGGGTAAACAGATCCTGTCAGAATGAGAAAAAGAGGAGAAACGTAACTTGCCACAATTGCCCTAATACAGAAAGCGCCGAAGAGGAAGAAGAAGAGGAAGAAACGGAAGGCTTAATTTAAATGAGTAACACTCATCCCTCAGACAAAGCTAGTTGCCATAATAGAGCGCTACGTGTCCTCCAGTCTTCCTCCCACCCACAAACAAGCTATGGCGACCTGGCTCCTGCATTTTACCTTGCGCTGTGAACATGTGGCTCTTTGCGTCAGGTGGAACTACAAACCTCTGTCTGTCTTCGATTTGGTTACACTCTATCCATCTTGCCACAGTCACCACTCACCATACACAGTTGCGAGCCCCAATACCACGCTAATATCAATTGCCTGAGCTCGCCTCATGATCCTGCACTCGGACACACTTTTCGCCTTCTGGCTCTTTCGATTGGCCCTCTCGTAAAGGTACGTAGAACCTAGTTCTCATTGCTCATTCCGCTCTTGTGATGCGACCCACTCCCGTGCTTGGCCCTCGCAACCTAATTGACGATATAACCGTCGTCCTGAAACGTAGATATCACTCTAGAAAAGGAAAGTAACATTTCGCAACGGTAGGGCCACATTCGTCTTGCGTACACAAATTTCCCCCACTTTCCCAGAGACATTACAGTTCCGTAACTACTCTAGGTAAATTATAGGCTTTATAGCAAGCATAACCGTGGATGGTTGCTCTTTTCTGCGTCGATCGAGCCCAAAGGTTCTCTGACCGAGCACCCAGGGAAGCCAGCATTTCAACATTTCGCGGCACAATAAGCATCAGTATTATAGTTAAAGGCATTTCCGACCACTTTGACTGATCTTGAACCGAGATGACGTCATGTGCAGTTATTGGCGTTGTACATACCGTGTCAACAATTACCTTGACATTTGCGAGCATGTCTCGAATGACCTTGAGTACATGACGTTATCAAGACAGCAAATGGTGAGAAAATTAAACATAGCGGATGTCGAGAAATTTAAATATTAAATCTGGGAGACAGTGGGAAATTTGAAAATTAAAGAGTACAGATGGGTGACAAATTTAAAAGTTAAGGATAGCGGATAGCGGAAGGATGATATGCTGCATGGCCCTGGTGGGAAATTTTAAAAATGCAGGATGGTACTGACAGGACAATTTTCATTAAAATGAAACTACCAGTCACACCACAGTACCAAATTCAGCTCACAGTGCAGCTAACTTGGTCATTCTCAAAACTGTCTCAATCCTCCGAAACTTAGCACTTGCAAATCTGCAAAGAACGATTTTTGTACCATAGAGCCTCAAATTTATTTTCCACACCTGATTTGTTCTGTGATGCTTGTAAAAAGTAACAAGGCAGGAAGGCAGTTATTGGCATGACTGAACTCGTTTTGTTTATTCTGACAAGTCTTGTTTTGCTGACATACAATGAATTTGACTCTCAGCTTGGTGAAATATGACGTGCAAAACTCATATGGACCCTACTGCTGATCTAATTTATAGCTCTCAGTACACTTGTTGACGAGAATTACCAAAGCGGACAATATTATTCCCACGTATAAATTCGAGAAAACCTCGTGTTAAAACCTATATCAATACCAGCTAAATGTTACAGGAACACTATGCGGGCTGCATCTTGCAGTTCAATGTGATTGTAATCTTATGCTGTCTCATAGTGATGGAGACAGTTTGGTGGAATAGAAAAATGAGCAGTAGTAACAGACAGTTTTATAGGTAAGAAACGATGGTTGCTTTGTTGTCAAAGTCAGTCAGACATTGTAAGGACTCCATGCTGGAGAATCAACTGAACCTTTCGGTACAAAACATTTGTCTCATTTTGCATTATAGTGCAGTAGTAATGCACATTCATGCAGGTAAGAAATTATGGTTGCTATGCTTTCAAATACCTACTTTCAAAGTGAGTCAGACATCATATTTACCGCATGGTAGAGGTAGGAAGTTTATCTCCCAGTACAAAACGTTTGTCATGTTCTGCTGATTGTTGTTGTTGTTGTTGTGGTCTTCAGTCCTGAGACTGGTTTGATGCAGTTCTCCATGCTACTCTATCCTGTGCAAGCTTTTTCATCTCCCAGTACCTACTGCAACCTACATGCTTCTGAATCTCCTTGGTGTATTCATCTCTTGGTCTCCCTCAACGATTTTTACCCTCCAAGCTGCCCTCCAATGCTAAATTGGTGATCCCTTGATGCCTCAGAACATGTCCTACCAATCGATCCCTTCTTCTAGTCAAGTTGTGCCACAAACTTCTCTTCTCCCCAATCCTATTCAATACTTCCTCATTAGTTATGTGATCTACCCATCTAATCTTCAGCATTCTTCTGTAGCACCACATTTCGAAAGCTTCTATTCTCTTCTTGTCCAAACTATTTATCGTCCATGTTTCACTTCCATACATTGCTACAGTCCATACAAATACTTTCAGAAATGACTTCCTGACACTTAAATCTATACTCGATGTTAACAAATTTCTCTTTTTCAGAAACACCTTCCTTGCCATTGCCAGTCTACATTTTATATCCTCTTTACTTCGACCATAATCAGTTATTTTGCTCCCCAAATAGCAAAACTCCTTTACTACTTGAAGTGTCTCATTTCCTAATCTAATTCCCTCAGCATCACCCGACTTAATTAGACTACATCCCATTATCCTTGTTTTGCTTTTGTTGATGTTCATCTTATATCCTCCTTTCAAGACACTGTCCATTCCATTCAACTGCTCTTCCAAGTCCTTTGCTGTCTCTGACAGAATTACAATGTCATCGGCGAACTCGGCGAAGGAGTATATAGAGGGTCTATACAAGGGCGATGTACTTGAGGACAATATTATGGAAATGGAACAGGCTGTAGATGAAGATGAAATGGGAGATATGATACTGCGCGAAGAGTTTGACAGAGCACTGAAAGACCTGAGTCGAAACAAGGCCCCCGGAGTAGACAATATTCCATTGGAACTACTGACGGCCGTGGGAGAGCCAGTCCTGACAAAACTCTACCATCTGGTGAGCAAGATGTATGAAACAGGCGAAATACCCTCAGACTTCAAGAAGAATATAATAATTCCAATCCCAAAGAAAGCAGGTGTTGACAGATGTGAAAATTACCGAACTATCAGCTTAATAAGTCACAGCTGCAAAATACTAACACGAATTCTTTACAGACGAATGGAAAAACTAGTAGAAGCCAACCTCGGGGAAGATCAGTTTGGATTCCGTAGAAACACTGGAACACGTGAGGCAATACTGACCTTACGACTTATCTTAGAAGGAAGATTAAGAAAAGGCAAACCTACGTTTCTAGCATTTGTAGACTTAGAGAAAGCTTTTGACAATGTTGACTGGAATACTCTCTTTCAAATTCTAAAGGTGGCAGGGGTAAAATACAGGGAGCGAAAGGCTATTTACAATTTGTACAGAAACCAGATGGCAGTTATAAGAGTCGAGGGACATGAAAGGGAAGCAGTGGTTGGGAAGGGAGTAAGACAGGGTTGTAGCCTCTCCCCGATGTTGTTCAATCTGTATATTGAGCAAGCAGTAAAGGAAACAAAAGAAAAAATCGGAGTAGGTATTAAAATTCATGGAGAAGAAATAAAAACTTTGAGGTTCGCCGATGACATTGTAATTCTGTCAGAGACAGCAAAGGACTTGGAAGAGCAGTTGAATGGAATGGACAGTGTCTTGAAAGGAGGATATAAGATGAACATCAACAAAAGCAAAACAAGGATAATGGAATGTGGTCTAATTAAGTCGGGTGATGCTGAGGGAATTAGATTAGGAAATGAGACACTTCAAGTAGTAAAGGAGTTTTGCTATTTGGGGAGCAAAATAACTGATGATGGTCGAAGTAGAGAGGATATAAAATGTAGGCTGGCAATGGCAAGGAAAGCGTTTCTGAAGAAGAGAAATTTGTTAACATCGAGTATAGATTTAAGTGTCAGGAAGTCATTTCTGAAAGTATTCGTATGGAGTATAGCCATGTATGGAAGTGAAACATGGACGATAAATAGTTTGGACAAGAAGAGAATAGAAGCTTTCGAAATGTGGTGCTACAGAAGAATGCTGAAGATTAGATGGGTAGATCACATAACTAATGAGGAAGTATTGAATAGGATTGGGGAGAAGAGAAGTTTGTGGCACAACTTGACCAGAGGAAGGGATCGGTTGGTAGGACATGTTCTCAGGCATCAAGGGATCACCAATTTAGTATTGGAGGGCAGCGTGGAGGGTAAAAATCGTAGAGGGAGACCAAGAGATGAATACACTAAGCAGATTCAGAAGGATGTAGGTTGCAGTAGGTACTGGGAGATGAAAAAGCTTGCACAGGATAGAGTAGCATGGAGAGCTGCATCAAACCAGTCTCAGGACTGAAGACCACAACAACAACAACGGCGAACCTCAAAGTTTTTATTTCTTCTCCATGAATTTTAATACCTACTCCGAATTTTTCTTTTGTTTCCTTTACTGCTTGCTCAATATACAGATTGAACAACATCGGGGAGAGGCTACAACCCTGTCTTACCCCCTTCCCAACCACTGCTTCCCTTTCATGTCCCACGACTCTTATAACTGCCATCTGGTTTCTGTACAAATTGTAAATAGCCTTACGCACCCGGTATTTTACCCCTGCCACCTTTATAATTTGAAAGAGAGTATTCCAGTCAACACTGTCAAAAGCTTTCTCTAAGTCTACAGATGCTAGAAACGTAGGTTTGCCTTTCCTTAATCTTCCTTCTAAGATAAGTCGTAAGGTAAGTATTGCCTCACGTGTTCCAGTGTTTCTACGGAATCCAAACTGATCTTCCCTGAGGTTGACTTCTACTAGTTTTTCCATTCGTCTGTAAAGAATTCGTGTTAGTATTTTGCAGCTGTGACTTATTAAACTGGTTGTTCGGTAATTTTCACATCTGTCAACACCTGCTTTCTTTGGAATTGGAATTATTATATTCTTCTTGAAGTCTGAGGGTATTTCGCCTGTTTCATACATCTTGCTCACCAGATGGTAGAGTTTTGTCAGGGTTGGCTCTTCCAAGGCCGTCAGTAGTTCCAATGGAATGTTGTCTACTCCGGGGGCATTGTTTCGACTCAGGTCTTTCAGTGCTCTGTCAAACTCTTCACGCAGTATCATATCTCCCATTTCATCTTCATCTACATCCTCTTCCATTTCCATAATATTGACAATGCTAAATAATGCTATCACACAATGGAAACTACTGTTTTTGGACTCTCAACTTCACTGTCAGTGTCTGCCACAGGAGTGGTGCGGTGGGGGGCAGATAATGCAAAACGAGAAATTTATTGTGGATAATAGTCAGTATTGAACAGAAACCAGTAAACCATGAATGGTAAACAGTCTATGGTAAATTGTAACTAGTAAACAGTAATAGGTAAGGAGTAAGGGGTGAAGGGTAAACAGTAAGGGGTTGAAGAAGTAAACGGATAAATTGATAAATGGGGCGTTAAATGGTTAAACAGGTAAACAGTTAAACAGTTGAAAGAGTAAATGGTAAAACAGTAAGATCGGTAAAAGATAAATAGTATGCTCGGTGGTCGCGCAGACACCTCGGTTCTTGCCAGGGACATTTTTCCTGCAGCTGTCCACATTACTACCATTCTGTTACTTGGTACCCCTTACCCATTTACGTGTACCTGTTACCCATTAACCATGGGTTATGTATTACCCGTTACCATTCTTCTGTTTCTCATTACTTGTTACTTACTTATCATTTACATTTACTGCTGCCCGCTTCCTGTTCTTCTTTGTTTCTTTTATTTTTTTCTTTTTGCTTTTTTTGGTCATCAGTCTTCCCACTGGTTTGATGCAGCTCACCACAAATTCCTCTCCTGTGTTAATCTTTTCATCTCAGAATTGCACTTGCAACCTACGTCCTCAATTATTGCTGTATGTATTCCAATGTCTGTCTTCCTCTACCCTTTTTGTCCTCTACAGCTCCCCCTAGTACCATGGAAGTCATTCCCTCATGTTTTAACAGAAGTCCCATCATACTGTCCCTTCTCCTCACCAGTGTTTTCCACATATTCTCTTCTTCCCTGATTCCACGTAGAACCTCTTCATTCCTTACCTTATCAGTCCACCTTTACTACTTCTTTACTATAAACCATTTACCTTAAACAGTTTATTGTCTACCATTAAACATTATCCATTAAGCCGGCCGCGGTAGCCGAGCGGTTCTAGGCGCTTCAGTCCGGAACCACGCGGCTGCTACGGTCGCAGGTTCGAATCCTGCCTCGGGCATGGATGTGTGTGATGTCCTTAGTTTTATGTAGTTCTAAATCTAGGGGACTGATGTACTCCGATGTTAAGTCTCATGGTGCCTAGAACCCATTATCCATTAAACACAACCTATTATAAACCACCTACTACCTATTACCCATTTATCATTTACTTTTTACAATTACTCGTTCCCTGGCTAAATTGGAAAACTGGTCCCAAAGCTGCCGCCCCCCACCCATCCATTACCAACTAGCTGACACCATCAGTAGCTGACAACCCAAAGCAAGTGCTATTAAGCCAGGCAAAGTTCGCGGAACAACTCTGACGTATAACATTTCTAGAAAATATCCGGTTTAAAAATAGTGTTTCCACTGTGTGACAGTAATATTTAGCATATTAGCAGAAGATGACAAACTCTTTGTGCTGAAATGTAAAATTAATACCCCAAATTCTGGTAAAAATAATGTCTAACTGTCTTTGAAAGTGTGTGGTTGAAAGAACAGCAGCCACAGTTTCTTACTTACATGGATGTGTATTACACTGAAGCGACAAAGGAACGGGTACAGGTGAGCGTATTCAAATACAGAGATATGTAAACAGGCACAATACGGCGCTGCAGTCGGCAACGCCTATGTTACACAAGTGTCTTGCCTAGTTGTAAGTTCGGTTACTGCTGCTACAGTGAAAGCTTATCAAGACACAGTGAGTCTGAACGTGGTGTTATATTCGGCGGTGGGACGCAGCATCTCCAGTGGGAATTTTCCCGTAGGACCATTTCAATAGTGTTCCGTGAATATTAGGAATGCACATAACATCAAATCTCCGACATCGCCGGCGAGTGTGGCCGAGCGGTTCTAGGCGATTCAATCTGGAACCGCGCTACCACTACGGTTCCTGGTTCGAATCCTGACTCGGGCATGGATGTGTGTGATGTCCTTAGGTTAGTTAGGTTTAAGTAGTTCTAAGTTCTAGGAGACTGATGACCTCCGATGTTAAGTGCCACAGTGCTCAGAGCCATTTGAATATTTTCCTCCGACATCGCTGCGGCCGGAAAAGATCCTACAAGAACGGCATCAACGGCGACTGAAGAGAATCGTTCAGCGTTACAGAAGTGCAGCCCTTACGCAGATTGCTACAGATTGTAATGCTGAACCATCACCAAGTGTCAGTGTGCGAACCATTCAACGAAATATCATCGATGTGGGCTTTCGAAGCCATTGGCTCACTCGTGTACTCTTGATGACTGCATGACACATAGCTTTGCGCCTCGCCTGGATCCGTCAGCAACGGCATTCTACTGCTGATGACCGGAAACATGTTGCCTGATTGGACGAGTCCAGTTTCAAATTGTATGGAGTGAATGGATGTGTGCGGGTATGAAGACAACCTCATGAATCCATGGACCTTGCATGTCAGCAGGGGACTGTTCAAACTGGTGGAGGTTCTGTAGTGGTGTGGGGCCTGTGCAGTTGGACTCATATTGGCCCCTGATACATCTAGATACGACTGCGACATGTGACAAAATCCATTCATGTCCATTGTGCATCCCGATGGATTTGGGCAATTCTATCAGGAAATGCGAAACTCTACACGCCCAGAATTGCTACAGAGTTACTCCAGAAACACTCTTCTGAGTTTAATCACTTCCGCGGGCACCAACCTCCCCATGCATGAACATTATTTAGCATATCTGGAGTGCCTTGCAACGTGGTGCTTAGAAGAGATTTCCACCCACTCTCAAGGATTTGTGGACTGTCCAGCAGGATTCATGGTACCAACTCCCTCCAACACTACTTCAGATATTAGTCGAGGCCATGTCATGTCCTGTTGCGGGACTAATGAGTGCTCAAGGGGCCCTATATGATATTAGGCAGGTGTACCAGTTGCTTTGGTATTATTAGCAGAAGTTGGCAAATGTGTTACACCGGAAAAGAAACTCTACCGTGTAGGTGGTAATACTTGCCTGGCTTTGAAAGCGTAGCAACCGTCATTTATCGCCTATAAGAATGCGTATCTCTGCTGTTTATTATGCTGTTCCATTGAAGTGTCATTTAGTTTCCACTGTGTCACAACAGAAGAAGACAGACATTTTGAATTGCGTGATGAACGCATTAACCTACAATGGCGTCACAATGATATTTGACTGACTTTGTCATAGGTTCTAGAGACTAGTTTTTGATGAATTTAAGCATTGAAATAACATGGTTTACTTTGGTATATATTGTCGATAAGTGCACTTTAAACTGCGGGTTAGACGAGCAGTAGTGTCTGGATGTGTTTTGTAAAGCAGCATGAGGATCACATTATGCTGACTAAGATTGCCAAATGCATTGGATGGCAGCAAGACAAGACAAGAACTAATCAGATGTAAAAAATAATTAATTTGAGGCTCCATTGACAAACATCATAAACCAATTTCGATGTGGAAGATAATCAACTTGAGGCTTCACTATGCTCACACCATCTATAGTACAAAAATCGAACTTTACATAATGCTTTGGATAAATACTTTTGAAGATGTCGCAAAAAAATTCGAACTGTTTGGATACATCTGAATACAGCCAAGACGGCTACGTTATGAACGGGCTGTCCCATTTGAATGGACTATTAAGTAGCTTCAGATGTGGAAATACAGCAAGTTCCATCCTTTTAATAATTTTTTGCATAAATACTTTAAACGCAATGGGAAACAAAATCAGAGAATTAAGGTACTGAAGAAATCAAACTTCGCACATACATAATTGATGTTTTATGCAATACTCCTCAGGATAGAGCGAAAAATATTTTATTACACATCCAAGGGCATTATGATTGGCTGTTTCATTTTAATGACCTGTACATGTGACATCGGAGATGGGTGATCTTGAGAAGTAGTTGAAACTAGACATTTGAAAGCATCGCAGCGAATATGAAAAAAAAAGGATGAAACTAGGTGGTTGCAAAGTTCATCTGTGGTGTCACCGCCAGACACCACACTTGCTAGGTGGTAGCCTTTAAATCGGCCGCGGTCCGATAGTATACGTCGGACCGGTGTGTCGCCACTATCAGTGATTGCAGACCGAGCGCCGCCACACGGCAGGTCTAGTCTAGTGAGACTCCCTAACCCTCGCCCCAGTTGTACAGCCGACTTTGCTAGCGATGGTTCACTGACTACATACGCTCTCATTTGCAGAGACGACAGTTTAGCATAGCCTTCAGCTACGTCATTTGCTACGACCTAGCAAGGCGCCATATTCAGTTACTATATGTCTTCTGAACAGATAATATTGTGAATCATGTACCGTCAAGAGCGACGTTCATCATTAATGGATTAAAGTATCGAACTAATTACGTCCGCTTTCTGAATTCTAATTCCTTGTCATGTCCCAGACCTCACGTCAGTATAGTTCTTCCCTCCTCACGCCAGCCGGCGTGAGCTAAAACGCGTGCTTTTTGACCTCCTCTATTAACACGGTGTTGGCTCTTCTGCCAACACAACAGCATCATTAGTCATTTCATACATCTATGGACATGATGAACAAAAATCACAGTACTCAGATACTTTTTGGTATGGCCAAGATAGCTACATTGTGGGCAGGTCTTGTTAAAAAAAATACTATACTAGGATTGGAAATTTTATTTTTCAGGAAACTACGATCAACAGACGATAGGTACGGAAATCATTTTCGCACATCAAGACGCACTTTGTCCTGAGTTTTAAAGGATGGAGCACATCATGACACTGTTGCCCTGACTAGTAAATTACCTAACGTCACATGAGTTATTAAGTCATCAATTTAAAAAAGGTTTCGATGGAACTGCAGGAGCAGTATGGAGATGTGAGTTGCTACAACGACGTACATTGGTTAAGTCGAGGGCATGCATGGAGCGATTTTTCAACTTTTTTTTTTTTTTTTTGGTCATCACTCTACTGACTGGTTTGATGCGGCCCGCCACAAATTCCTTTCCTGTGCTAACCTCTTCATCTCAGAGTAGCACTTGCAACCTACGTCCTCAATTATTTGCTTGACGTATCCTAATCTCTGTCTTCCTCTACAGTTTTTGCCCTCTACAGCTCCCTCTAGTACCATGGAAGTCATTCCCTCATGTCTTAGCAGATGTCCTATCATCCTGTCCCTTCTCCTTATCAGTGTTTCCCACATATTCCCTTCCTTTCCGATTCTGAGTAGAACCTCCTCATTCCTTACCTCATCAGTCCACCTAATTTTCAACATTCGTCTGTAGCACCACATCTCAAATGCTTCGATTCTCTTCTGTTCCGGTTTTCCCACAGTCCATGTTTCATTAACATACAATGCTGTACTCCAGACGTACATCCTCAGAAATTTCTTCCTCAAATTAAGACCGGTATTTGATATTAGTAGACTTCTCATGGCCAGAAATGCCTTTTTTGCCATAGCGAGTCTGCTTTTGATGTCCTCCTTGCTCCGTCCGTCATTGGTTATTTTACTGCCTAGGTAGCAGAATTCCTTAACTTCATTGACTTCGTGACCATCAATCCTGATGTTAAGTTTCTCGCTGTTCTCATTTCTACTACTTCTCATTACCTTCGTCTTTCTCTGATTTACTCTCAAACCATACTGTGTACTAATTAGACTGTTCATTCCGTTCAGCAGATAATTTAATTCTTCTTCACTTTCACTCAGGATAGCAATGTCATCAGCGAATCGTATCATTGATATCCTTTCACCTTGTATTTTAATTCCACCCCTGAACCTTTCTTTTATTTCCATCATTGCTTCCTCGATGTACAGATTGAAGAGTAGGGGCGAAAGGCTACAGCCTTGTCTTACACCCTTCTTAAAACGAGCACTTCTTTCTTGATCGTCACTCTTATTATTCCCTCTTGGTTGTTGTACATATTGTATATGACACGTCTCTGCCTATAGCTTACCCCTACGTTTTTCAGACTCTCGAACAGCTTGCACCATTTTATATTGTCGAACGCTTTTTCCAGGTCGACAAATCCTATGAAAGTGTCTTGATTTTTCTTTAGCCTTGCTTCCATTAGTAGCCGTAACGTCAGAATTGCCTCTCTCGTCCCTTTACTTTTCCTAAAGCCAAACTGATCGTCACCTAACGCATTCTCAATTTTCTTTTCCATTCTTCTGTATATTATTCTTGTAAGCAGCTTCGATGCATGAGCTGTTAAGCTGATTGTGCGATAATTCTCGCAC
The DNA here is from genome assembly GCF_021461385.2 of Schistocerca piceifrons. Lineage (NCBI taxonomy): Eukaryota > Metazoa > Arthropoda > Insecta > Orthoptera > Acrididae > Schistocerca > Schistocerca piceifrons. Next base: position 672,971,583 of record NC_060139.1, read on the forward strand.
TTGTCAGCTCTTGCCGTCTTCGGAATTGTGTGGATGATGCTTTTCCGAAAGTCAGATGGTATATTGCCAGACTCATATATTCTACACACCAACGTGACTAGTCGTTTTGTTGCCACTTCCCCCAATGATTTTAGAAATTCTGATGGAATGTTATCTATCCCTTCTGCCTTATTTGACCGTAAGTCCTCCAAAGCTCTTTTAAATTCCGATTCTAATACTGGATCCCCTATCTCTTCTAAATCGACTCCCGTCTCTTCTTCTATCACAGACAAATCTTCACCCTCATAGAGGCTTTCAATGTATTCTTTCCACCTATTTGCTCTCTCCTCTGCATTTAACAGTGGAATTCCCGTTGCACTCTTAATGTTACCACTGTTGCTTTTAATGTCACCAAAGGTTGTTTTGACTTTCCTGTATGCTGAGTCTGTCCTTCCCACAATCATATCTTTTTCGATGTCTTCACATTTTTCCTGCAGCCATTTCGTCTTAGCTTCCCTGCACTTCCTATTTATTTCATTCCTCAGCGACTTGTATTTCTGTATTCCTGATTTTCCCGGAACATGTTTGTACTTCCTCCTTTCATCAATCAACTGAAGTATTTCTTCTGTTACCCATGGTTTCTTCGCAGCTACCTTCTTTGTACCTATGTTTTCCTTCCCAACTTCTGTGATGGCCCTTTTTAGAGATGTCCATTCCTCTTCAACTGTACTGCGTACTGCGCTATTCCCTATTGCTGTATCTATAGCGTTAGAGAACTTCAAACGTATCTCGTCATTCCTTGGTACTTCCGTATCTCACTTCTTTGCGTATTGATTCTTCCTGACTAATGTCTTGAACTTCAGCCTACTCTTCATCACTACTATATTGTGATCTGAGTCTATATCTGCTCCTGGGTACGCCTTACAATCTGATTTCGGAACTTTTCAACTTAGTATCTCATATTGTTCAATTTATGAAGGAAAAAGGGAAGCAGGAAGCAACGTTAGAAGATCCGGAATGGACAGCAGACCTCGCATTTTTAGTTGGCTTTGCTGCACACTTCAGCTCCCTCGGTAAGACGTCGCAAGGTGAAAAGCAATTAATGTCTAAGGTGGATGCATTTAATGTGAAAATCACATAGTCGAAGGTACAACTTCTGAAAAAGAGCACCACCCATTTCTCTTGCTCTCTGGTGTAAAAGAAAATGTGAGTTTTGAACAATTCATTTTGGTGCAGAAAGAAACACAGAAACAGTTTTTAAATCGTTTTCACGGCATTACCAAACTGGTATCTGTTTCTGAGACTTTTCAATACCATTTGCAGTATCAGTTGCAATTTCAATTTCATTTTAATTTCTTGTAGTTGTTTGTATATACGCTTGTACCAACAGCCAGTAACAATATAATACCGCTCTTCAAAATACATTGCTTAAGCTTCCAGAACTTCCTAAAATGGCACAATATGAAACCAAGCCACATGCAAGCCGATCTCTGCTTCGCGCGCGATCGTTCTGCCGTCTGAGAGGCGCATTTGCAGTTCCCGCTCAGACAGCACACCGAGGTCATGAGAAAACGTTCATTGAGACGAGACAGAACGGCTCGAGCGCCATACTGCCACCCGCGTGACAAGTTTCTGGAGGCATCTCATCTAAGTGAAAGTCACAACATACGTGCATCTCTGCTTGCTCTTCATAAAGTGACTCGCGAACAACACAGACGATTCCTGTCCTGTATTGCTACAGATAACGAGAAATAATTTCTTTATGCTAACGTAAGGAAACAAAAGGAATGGTTGAGCCCGAACAAAGCAGCAGCACCTCATACAAAGACCTGACAGGATCTACGACAGATACTGTTATGCATCTGGTGGAACAGCGACGGCTTGGTGTAATACGAATTGCCTCCCCGAGGTGCAATCATCACTGTTAACATTTACTGCTGACAACTGAGACCACTTGCAGACGCAATCCAAGAACAACGACCGGGAAGACTGTGTAAATTGATGATACTCCACCACAACGCTCGCCTGCATTCTGCTAGATTGAGAAAAAACACTATACTGGGTTAGGTTGGGAAGTCATTCCGCATCCACTTTATTCAGCTGATCTTGCACCCTCAGATTTCCCCTTTGCGCTCTACCAAACTACCTTCAAGGAACTTCCCTTTGCGCGTGAAAGTGCGCTCCCAATATCTCTCGATTAGTTCTTCGCCCCAAAACCACGTGATTTCTGTAGTCGTGGAATCGAAAACTTACCCTATCGTTGGCGGACATTTGTAAATAGTGAAGGAGAATATATTATTGATGACTAAAGTCTCTGTTTTGTGTATCTGCTGCATATATTGAACTTATGGAAAAACGATACGTACTTACGCACCAACCTGGTACATAATTAAATAATAAGTAACCAGTTCCACAAAATAAATTTTATTTCTTTCTCGGTTTCGGGCACTTAGTCCTCTTCTTCATGCGTATTGCATTATTTGCATGTGTCAGTTATAAAGTACATGCAGCACAATGTCACAGTTCTAAAAAATATACGCAGGAGCAATAAGTAATGTAATACTGAATCCATTAATACAACAAGAGCTGTTAGATGCCTACATGTAGTTCACAGTGTTCAATATGTAGACATCTAAGAGCTCTTGTTGTATTAAGGGATTATTATGTTACTTATTGCTGCTGTATATAATTTAGGACCATGTCTTGTGCTATAAGCACTTTATTGACACTCGAAAATAATGCGATAGGAATAACCTTATGCAGATGCCCGAAACCGCTAAAGAAATTAAAATTCCTTTATGAAAATGATTGCTTATTATTTCATTATACACAACTAAAGTTTCTAACGTTGGATAATATATTAAACTAACCTAGTATGTACCATCTCAGTGTAGTTGTTATTTCCATCCAGTAAAAGATAACATCTTCGTTTATGACAAATATATGTAATGTACTATACGTAAATCACAGATGATCTATTCATTTAATGTTGTGTTTCGCTTAGCAGAGGGAGCTTATCTGCAATACGAAAATGATAGCTTTCGAACATACTCATGAAATTTAGTTTGGTGAAACTCGGGTAGTTGATTAACTTGGTGAACGACCACTACAGAAACATGAAATTTTTCGTTTTAGTTGCCATTTAACGCTCCCAACTCTATTCTACATGTACCCGTCATTAAAAGCGATCGAATATTGGCCATATCACATAAACCTTCAAACGGCTGCAATAAACACATGTATGTTCACGTAGATGCAACCGTGGGTGCACATCATAGGTTAATGCAATACTGTAAAGACTCATAGAACAAACTTATCATTCATCGCATGTAAGAAAATGTACTCAAAAAGTGCACAGAGCCACTTTACTATAGAAAGTGTAAGTTGTTATTTTCAGATGTCTAGTGCTTTCGCGACTATTCTTGGCACCTACAACGCGGCTGAACAGTTATATTTATTCCACTTTTTAGTCACGCCGCAATTTGGGGTTTGCAGTTCGTTAGTTTCATTGCTACTAAACTACTTGTAATTGACCTGATTAAACTTTTTTGTTGCAATTAAGACCACATAACGCATTATTTATGCAGTTGCTCCAATAGACCTTCGTAATATTCTGGAGTCCTTACTTCGCTGCTAGGAAGATAATTAACATGAAAAACCCTTTTTACGTTTCCAAATACCCTTTCCATAAGCAGACCAAAACGATTCTACCTTTATTAACACACGAACACGTGACACATCCACGATGTCTTTTAGTTTGTATCATGAAACGGTAGCGCTAAGAAAACAAAATTGAGTGCATCCACTTTAAAACTGTGCTAGCATTTCTTCAGACGTGTTTCCGCATTCATGATGGTCAGTATAATAATATTAAAAAAATATACCTCGCATCTTGCACGAAGCTTTCTTATGTCTACGCTTGGTGTATTCTCCTTGTAAGCTTTAGGAGCCTATTTTTCTCCTCAGTTGTTGGATATTTGTGTGACATTGTTGCTCAACGTGCAACAAACTAACGAAACGAAATTTTATTGCTATCAGTAACATTTTTCTAGTGGTCCGAAAAATTGTCATCTTGTCTACTTCTGATGAAAATTTCAGTCATCAACATGCTTTCGAGCTACATCGTCCGGCCGAATTTCAGCTAGTGATGCAAGGCAGAGAGTAAGGGTGTCTCGATATCGCTGTTCATATATTCGAGTGAAACACCCTCAAAAATATTACTTTAAGAACAGGCTATATTATATTGACACTTGACTAACGTTCCTGTGCAACAGGTACCAGCTCAAAAAATCATTTTGTCAATATAATGTCTGTACAGGGCTACGAGTGTTTTACGTTAGCTAAGATACGAACAGTAATGCGTAGGGCAAATCGCGCTAGATGAACGTACAGTGAGCCAGATAAAAGATCGGTCAGCCCTCGGAACTGAAGTTACAGGGTCTGGTTGCACTGGCCAACGTGGCTCGTTTTAGGCGACATTCATCTGCATCTAGATAAATTTCATCTAAATCATACTCCGCAAGCCACCTAATAGTGTGTGGCGGAGGGTAATTTCGGTACAACTGCAGGGACATACATGGCTTGTATGGGCCACAGCAATTTATCCAGGTGATGTGCATTGGTCCAAGAGAGCGAGTTACCGGCAGCCCGAAGCGTGGCGAAGCACTGAGGTTCGTACGGCCGTCTTGGAAGAATACACACTACCTGGAGACATTGTTATGGCCCGTACAGTTGTCCTCATAGACGCCAATCATGTCCCTGTGAATTTCACTTGGTTTATGTCCTTCGTCTCACAAATATCGAACTTCACATGCTGATGACAGTAATATACTCGCCATTTTTGTTCCATAACTCAGGCTTCTCTCGCTAGACCTGCACATGATAACAAAATTCACCCTTTTGCACAAACTTCTAACTATATATTTGTGAAATTTCAATATTATAGCTGTAATACCAGGGTTTAAAAACATTGTGGGTTACTTTTCGATCATTCCTCGTGTTTTAACTAAATATCTTGAGTAGCCGCGACCATGTACATAGCTGCATTTGATAAGTAATCAATCTTTCGACTGGTTTGATTCTAACGATCTTTTCCTATCTAAAGCTGCTGCGATTGTCTCTAGGTAACTAAAACAATGAAGATGCTAATCCATTTTCCATATTTCAGTCTTTTTCTGACCCTTCCATTTTCCTCTCTGTTGCTCTCTTCGTGGCCAGTTTAACTGTTTATGAATGCTACAGCAGTTTCTCCATTAACTTATTTGGGAAGCGTTTTCTATAGACTTCTGTCCTCACCTAATATTTTACTTATTCTTCATTTCCTGCTTTGTCTCAGACTTAATTTTAATATTCATCGACAGCACCAAATTTTAAGTGCTTCCAGTTATTCCTCCTCCATTTCCAATGGTCCAAGTTCTCCGAAATGATGCGTTCTAAACATTGGGACAAGTTAGAGCTCAGTATAATTCTATGTTTCTCTTCTCCATCAGTTCCATATCAGTATCGGATATCGGTAGCGCTGTTCTACCTAAGGAAACTTTCACCTCCTTTGACTCTCTACTTTCTTGAACATCCTAATCTTTCTCACTAGGTAGGAGATTTATTTCACTTCTTCCACTACCACGTCAACCAAATTTCGTTGCTAATCAAGTAATTTTTACTAATCTTCGTATCCTTTCTTGGCTTTGTTTATTCTTGAACCATATTCCGTGCAAAATATGTCGCAATGTTTTGTTAACATGCTTTCTAAGCCTCCTTTACATTCGGCATTTCGCGGCCCTATACGTCAGCTGCCTCCACTGTTTTCGAGGAATCACGAACTGAATAAACTGTTTTTCTACAAGAATGTGGAAGGGAGTGTTGTAAGAGTTCAGATGAAAAATAGGATTGGAGAACGACGTAGTACAAACGATCCAGTTCGAATATATTCAAAATGAGATACAATAAAGAGATCTAGGGCGAAAATAGAATTGGCGTAAAGGCTCGAATAGGATGTGAATTTAACATTCGGTCTTTTCAAAGGAACAATGCAGGATCTCACATTACGTGATATAGGGAGTTCTCTAAAGACATGAACCCGGGGGTGTGGGAGGGACTTGGATCTCACTAACCCTAATGGTTGACCGGTGCCTCAAATATTGTGCCGGCTCGAATGGTCTTCCGAACTTCAGTACTGACAGTAGCAATCAGCAGCAAACAACTACTTACATCTGCGTGTTTGTTAAATTATATGACATTATTAACAGAACATGAGACATTGACAGACTGCAGGAAGGAAGTTTCCACTACAATCTCAATTTGCTGAAAAGTGTTGCCCAAATAACACACCAAGCGGTCCTTACCCCGGTCTGTCAACCTTACGGCTACGCAGAGTCCTACTGCATCAGGAAATATCTCTCTACCAAACACAACCCAAGTAACACATTCACCACAGCAACAGGTTGTTTCCCGCTATTGACTTCTCTTTCTGCCTGAGTACTCACAAGCGCACTGGTCACTCGCGGATTTGCTGCCCACTGAAAGTTCTCTCTGAAAGTGCTAAAACTAATGGACTCGAGAACCGACAAATGCTGTTCATGTCTAAAGTTGGATGTGAAGTACGAAGTGCCGTACTCGTGACTCGCTGATACGATCCCAAGAACACGGCTTCTAAGTGCAATGACTGATCTATTTCTTCATTGTACAGGTTTTCTGCAGTATCCCTACATAAAAACGAAGCAAATGCCACCAAAGTTTCAACTCGAAGCCATTACGAATTAGTTTCCTTGTTGACAGCGAGGAAAGAAGTAATCTGTATTTAATGAAGAAGATCTGAGCGTGATTATGAAAGCACTAACATGTCTGCTGAAATACTTAATTACGAAGAGGGAAACGATAAAAACTTTAATACACTGAAAGGAGCTAGGCTATTAAAAGTTCGCCGTCGACAAGATCCTGCAATCCAATCACTGTATTGTCTATTCTACAGCGACGTATGTTGACGACCACGAAGCAGTTAACAACTCCAGAAAACAGTTTTGGCTATACGGAAGTCGGAATTGTTTTGTACTTCTGTTTATTTTATTTGATTAAAAGACAGAGGTTACTCTGTCTGATGTCAACGTTGTTATGATAAAACCTGCAGCACACTTACCGAGGTATTTCTTTCAGTATACATTGACAAGATGTACATGAGACAGTCAATCAGATTTGAGAGGTAGAAAATGCAGGTTGCTGTTCTGTTTGATCAGCCAAGTCCGTAAATGAATGCGAGCAAACCTCAAACAATTTCTTTAAGATTTGCTTTTCGATGTCGGGTCGGTAAACAGTAGACCCAGAAGAAGGCTGCTGCAAACTTGGCCGATACGTTGTTTTCTTTTTTCCAGCAGCAGTAGTTTTATACATTATGATGCGGTACCATACCCAGAAAACGTTTATGTCGACTGACCCTGTCCGCAGAAGCCTACGCAATTGTCACATGTAAGCTGTTCTTGTGGTGGGGCGTTCCATTCTTCCTCCAACAGGGTTGACAACTGCAGGATGGTCGTTGCCGCATGTGGACGTACGCCTCCCTAAAGCACCCACACGAGCTCGTTGACATTTAAGGGGAGTTAGAAAGGAAAAAAAAAATTTTTTTCACGTTTTCGGATCGTTATCTCACTATAAAATTTGCAGTTTTACGAATAAAATGATAAATACATCACTTATAAACTCACATGGGAAATATTTTATTTTATTTTTTTAAATATAATCTACACCAGTTGAAAATGTTAAAATTTTTAGGTGCATTGATCAAGATATAATAAAATCGGTAATTTTTTACATACACTACAGGCCATTAAAATTGCTACACCACGAAGATGAAGTGCTACAGACGGGAAATTTAACTAACAGGAAGAAGATGCTGTGATATGCAAATGATTAGCTTTTCAGAGCATTCACACAAGGTTGGCGCCGGTAGCGACACCTACAACGTGCTCACATGAGGAAAGTTTCCAACCGATTTCTCATACACAAACAGCAGCTGACCGGCGTTGCCTGGTGAAACGTTGTTGTGGTGTCTCGTGTAAGGAGGAGAAATGCATACCATCACGTTTCCGACTTTGATAAAGGGCGGATTGTAGCCTTTCGCGATTTCGCGTTGGTCGAGAGCCAATGACTGTTAGCAGAATATGGAATCGGTGGCTTCAGGAGGGTAATACGGACTGCCGTGCTGGATCCCAACGGCCTCTTATCACTAGCAGTCGAGATGACAGGCAGCTTATCCGCATGGCTGTAACGGTTCGTGCAGCCACGTCTCGATCTCTGAGACAACAGATGGGGACGTTTGCAAGACAATAACCATCTGCACGAACAGTTCGATGACGTTTGCAGCAGCATGGACTATCAGCTCGGAGACAATGGCTGCGGTTACCCTTGACGCTGCATCACAGACAGGAGCGCCTGCGATGGTGTACTCAACGACGAACCTGGGTGCACGAATGGCAAAACGTCATATTTCGGATGAATCCAGGTTCTGTTTACAGCATCATAGTGGTCGCAACCGTGCTTGGCGACATCGCGGTGAACGCACATTGGAAGAGTGTATTCGTTATTGCCATACTGGCGTATCACCCGGCGTGATGGTATGGGTTGCCATTGGTTACACATTTCGGTCACCTCTTGTTCACATTGACGGCACTTTGAACAGTGGACGTTACATTTCAGATGTGTTACGACCAGTGCCTCTACCCTTCATTCGATCCCTGCGAAACCCTATATTTCAGCAGGATAATGCACGACTGCATGTTGCAGGTCCTGTACGGGCCTTTCTGGATACAGAAAATGTTCGACTGCTGCCCTGGCCAGCACATTCTCCAGATATCTCACCAATTGAAAACGTCTGGTCAATGGTGGCCGAGCAACTGGCTTGTCACAAAACGCTAGTCACTACTCTTGATGAACTGTGGCATCGTGTTGAAGCTACACTGTACCTGTACACGCCATCCAAGCTGTGTTTGACTCAATGCCTAGGCGTATCAAGGCCGTTATTATGGCCAGAAGTGGTTGTTCTGGGTACTGACCTCTCAGGATCTATGCACCCAAATTGCGTGAAAATGTAATCACATGTCAGTTCCAGTATAATATATTAGTCCAGTGAATACCCGTTTATCATATGCATTTCTTCTTGGTGTAGCAATTTGAATGGCCAGTAGTGTAGAAGGCTGTAGATTGCTGTGTTATAAAGGTCAAATTACGTGTTAGTATTGGTCATGTCCAGAAAAGGATGGGCACCAGGTTGGGAAAGTTGAAACAAAGTTTGAGAGACAAGAAACTTTCTGATGGTAAAACCATAAGAAGCAAGCTGACAGACAAAATGATTGATGAACAACAGCAGTATTATGGGAGGGCCATTAGAATAATACTGAGGGTTAGTCGAAAATGAAACAAACAGTATGGGCTACCTTCTTCCACGTACTGTCAGCTGATGAAAAACCAGTACACCACCTTTGCCCTCCTGGACGTGAGTCATAGTGCAATTACCGCAATGCCCAGTACTCAAACAATTCATACAGCCAAAAACATTCCATCTCAGCAGCAGTCATGGATGTCATAAAACCTATTTACAGAGACCTGGCAAATCCTGCATTACTGAAGAAGTGTCTGCATGGCCAGATTCAAAATCCCAGTGAGTCGTTCAGTAATCGTATGTGGACTCGCTTACCAAAAAGTGTTTTTGTTGGAATGGTGACACTAAAGTGGAGGGGGGGGGGTCTGTGATTCTGTTATTGCTTTTAATGATGGCAACATTGGTAGCGTGAAAGTGCTACAGCATATGGGAATTAATCCTGGAGCATAGGGCATCAGAGAATTTGAACAGATGGACAAGTTTGGCATTGATAAAGCAGAGTACGCAGCACATTTAGCTACTAAGGAGTCCAGAAAGAAGAAAAGAAGAAAAAACTTGGAAAACGATTAATAGGATAACATACAATATCTTACAGGGTGATTCTGAGTGACTAAAAATAAAAAATTAAGCATATATTAAGTGAGTTAGAGTCTTTTGAAACTTTAGAAGCCGTTCCTGAAAACTTACATTTTCTGTTGCATTTTCTCTTACATCTCACAAGCCACTCAGAGTAGAGTATTCAAATTTTCGGGAATAAATAAAATAAATATCCTAACTTTACTGAACTAAAAGAAGAACATAATGTAATGTATAATTAAAATTATTTACGATAACGTACAAAAAAGTGTAATTATAAAATTGTAATTCCGAAAGCAGTGGCTGAAATGCAATTATTTTAGTTCAGTAGGCTCAGAACATACAGTTTAATGTCCTGTAAAAGTTTCGTGTCAATGGATACAGTGATTCCTGAAATACAGGGAAGCCATATAACTAAATTTAACATTGTCGAAATGGGCCTTCCAACTCCCTTTAAGTCGGGAGAACGGGCAGGTAAGTCCATTCACCCAAAACTCTCTCATTCCAAGAGGTCCTGCACCTCCACCGTCCCATGCGGTCACGCACTGTCATCCACAAAAATGCAGTCAGGCCTAATGCACTTCTGAAAGGACGCTCGTGGGAAACGGATACAGTATGGTAATAAAGTTCACCTGCGAGGGTATCGTGTTCACATATTTGGAGGCCAGTACGCCTACGCAACATTGACTCCCCACACCATAGCAGCTGGACCACCAAAGCGATCATGTTCGACAATGTTCCCGGGTATATTGTGTGTTCCCACCTCTCGTTATATGAGAGTGCGTTCGGTTTGGCCAGTCGGATTGAATCTGTTCTTATCCGAAAAGAGCACGCTAACCCACTCCTCTTGGCAAAGTCGCAAATTGTGTCTCCAATCTGAGGGTGTCAACGGAACTGGTCGTTGAGCAAAGAGACCACACCATGTAGTCACCGTACTTTGTGGAGCGTGAGATGTCGTGTCTTGTAGTTCTTCTAAATATAGTTGGAACAGCGCGCGCTGTTTGACATGGGTCGCTCCTTGTTTGTTGTACAACGCAACGGTCATCAGCTGCTGTAGCTGACCAAGGTCGACCAGTGGTTCGGAACGCTGCGAGCAATACCAATCTCCTGGGCTGTACTTTTAACACTTAGTCCGTCTTCCATTTCTCCAATACTTCTTCGCTATGGAAAGTCAACGAGATGTCGTCTCCGGGCCACATTGTGATGAAGAACGACACAGTGCACCGTAAGTTGGCTGGCTCTGAGCACTATGGGACTTAACATCTGAGGTCATCAGTCCCCTAGAACTCAGAACTACTTAAACCTAACTAACCTAAGGACATCACACACATCCATACCCGAGGCAGGATTCGAACCTGCGACCCTAGCAGTCGCGTGGTTCCGGACTGAAGCGCCTAGAACCGCTCGGCCACCGCGGCCGGCACACCGTAAGTCCTCGCTGACTGGCACAGTACCTTGTCTTTTCTGGTTCGTTCAACTGTCTCATGTTGTGGGATAGCCGTATTCTATGTTACAGCCACTCTGACCTCGGGACGCCGAACATTCCGTTGACAACTGCATTTGCTCCGAGTAGTTAATATGTTATGTTACTTTATCCAGCTCTTCTTGCAGAGCAGTCTGTAGCCTATTCTTACAAGGGAAACTCCGCATTCCACCACACATCTCACCTCACATTTAGTGGTAAGATGGTCCAGTGGACAGCCAGACAAAAACTGAACACAGATCAAGCATGAAAATAGGATGAAAGTATACTGAACTGTAAAAAAAAAAAAAAAAAAAAAAAAAAAAAAAAAAAAAAAAAAAAAAAAAACCATGGGAACACTGAACGGTTCAAGAACAAGAAGTGCAGTAGAGAGTAGACTTAACCAATAACGTCGTTCGAGGTAAGTGGTCATCGTGTTGCAGTGCCATGTGGGCGAGCCGATTTCAAAGTTCTCTCGTGCCATTTATTTTTCACATCATTAACTGTCCGTCCGGTCATAGAAATGTTTGTTCTTTTCTGTTGTCTTTGCAGTCATCACACTATATTATATTGGTTATAGAATACGAGTCATGTGATAAGAATACGTTAACGTCGCAAGAAAATGCGATGAATAGTGACAGCAGGCGAGATACGACGTAGACCTCTAACAGAAATGAAAACAACAAATAAACGGGTGTGAACTATGTTACAACAAAAGAAAGCAAGTTCAAAAATGTTAGAGACATATATTTTGAGAGAACACAGAGAAATTGTTGTGTTCAATTGTTGCAGCTTGCGTCACAAACTACTTACGGTTTCATTATTTCCTTGAGAGTGATCACATTCACATTCATACGAACATTTGTATCTGGAAATTGGTTGGTTGGGTTTGGGGAGGGAACCAAGCAGTGACGTCATTAGTCCCATAGGGTTAGAGAAAGGCCGCAGCTCGTGGTCGTGCGGTAGCGTTCTCGCTTCCCACGCCCGGGTTCCCGGGTTCCCGGGTTCGGTTCCCGGCGGGGTCAGGGATTTTGTCTGCCTCGTGATGACTGGGTGGTGTGTGATGTCCTTAGAAGTCCTTAGGTTTAAGTAGTTCTAAGTTCTAGAGGACTGATGACCATAGATGTGAAGCCCCATAGTGCTCAGAGCCATTTGAACCATTTTTTTGTTAGGGGATGATGGGGAACGAAGTCGGCGGTGCCCTTTCAAAGGAATCACCCAGGTATTTGTCTGAAGAGATTTAGAGAAACCATGGAAAACCTACATCAGGATGGCCGGACGGGGGTTTGAACCGTCGTCCTCCGAATGCGAGTCCAGTGTGCTAACCACTGCGCTACCTCACCCGTGTGTAAGAATTCTTATCATATGACACACGTACTATCGCTAATGCCATGTACGGTACACTAGACATGGTTCTCGGTGGATTATTCGATTCAGTTATCGCCTTCCCATCAAACGTTTGCGATTCCCATTCGAAACCCACTTCCTTTACCGGCCGGGATGGCCGAGCGGTTCTAGGCGTTACAGTCTGGAACCGCGCGACCGATACGGTCGCAGGTTCGAATCCTGCCTCGGGCATGGATGTGTGTGATGTCCTTAGGTTAGTTAGGTTCAAGTAGTTCTAAGTTATAGGGGATTGATGACCTCAGAAGTTAAGTCCCATAGTGCTCAGAGCCATTTGAACCATTTGAACCACTTCCTTTTGGCTGCAAATTGAGTAGTCGAGCAGAATTAACTGTGATTATAGGCCCCTACGTTACACCTCGCTGTTGCAAACGGCGGATGTTATACCACGACACGGACAGAAATTTCAATAAAGCGAATAAAAAAAAAAGAAAAAAAAATTCTTACATGGCGCGCCCGGTGGGCAGTCCAACACGACAACTTAATCTACGACGCCGTTGATGTTGCAGATTGCTCTTTATAGTTCTTCCTGTTCTTGGACCTTCACTGTTTTTATTTTGCTTTTCTTTCACAGTCCAGTAACTTTCTTCCTGTTTCCGTGCTTGACCTGTGTTCAGTTTTTGACGGGCTATTCACTGAGCCCTCTTACCACTAAATATGCGGAGGGTGCGAAGGGGAGTTTCCCTTGCTGGTACCGTGCTGAACCGTAACGTCTGGCAAACATCCTGGCCCGAGTCTTAGTCCAGAGCCAGGGAGTTCCAAAAAGTGTGACAACATTGCTGTGTAACTGTTGTTTTATCTGCTCTACAATTACAATATCAATGACTTAATGTAACTGGAAAGTACTCTCTCAGGGCTTCGCAGACCATCCGACTCAGACCAGCTAATTGATTTTCCTGACGTCTGGCAGCTGCGCGCCGCAGAATGTTGATGACGATGTACGTTTAATGACACGCCATTACCTCGCTGATTCCGGAGCTCTAGTTTGGGTTATCGAGTCGCGTGGGAGGTGGGCTGTGGCACGTTGCGGCGACACCGGCTTAATGTTGGCGCGGACGGCACACGGAATTGCTTTTACGTTAAACTGCGCAATCGATATCGACGCCCGCGAGCTGTGGGCGCTGACGCCGGCCGCCACAATCTCGTTGCAGCAGGCCGGCTGGGCGCGGAGGCGCCGCCTCCAGCGGCCAGACGCCCGCCCGCCCACAGCACTCCGCGAATTAAAAGCGCCCCACCGCAGAGGCTGACACCGTTTCACAATGCCTTTAGACCGGTCGCCTCCTCTTCAGGGGATTCCAGCCCAATTATCGGCTTCTTCACTTCTGTTACCCGGCACAGAAATAACAGATTTCGTTACCGAGTCACTGTGAACGAAGGAGGTTTCGCTTCGAAAATATCAAACAGCGACTGTGAACTGTGGTTTTAGTTGTGCCCTAAACATTCTGGGATTGTAGAGAAGAGCTCCACTTATTGTCCGCACCTCGTGGTCTAGTGGCTGCCTCTGGATTATTGGGTTCCGGGTTCGATTTCCGGCCAGGTTGGGGATTTTCTCCGCACGGGGACTGGGTGTTTGTGTTGTCCTCATCCTCTCATCATCATCATTCGAGACGTGGCGAGACTGGAAATGTAAAGATTGGGAACATGTACGGGCGCTGATTACCACGATGTTGAACATCCAACAAACCAACATCACCATCACTTCCACATAGGAAAGGACCTCGTCGCCATTCAGAAGGTGTCCGCCACTAAACAGTTTCTTCATCTGAGGAAATGAGATGAAGAAGCCGAAAGCTGGACATTCATATTCCCTTTTTTTTAAGTTGAGTATTGATTCTGCTATTGCGTGCATACATAGGCTCTGAGCCTGAGGAATTATTATTGCGAGTAGCAGCGAGCGAACACTTGTTGGTATCCTGACGCAACCTGGCTTGGAGAGAACCCGTGCGACAAGAGAGGTCGCAGCCCTCTCTGAGCGTGCTAGCAGCGCCAGAAGAGATTTTTGTATTAATCGAGGGTATGTGGTAATTTGCATCTCTGCTGCGCGTACCTCTTGCTTGCTTCCGCACTGGAGATTTCTGTCAGATTCGTGTATCCATACATTGAAAGTAATTATCGTATCGTCGATGTGACCGGAACGTTGTGGATCAAAACAAAATGTCCAGACACTCTGTTAACAAAATAGTACTGAAACAGAGGATGACAGACTAAAGGCCGAAATACTAAACGTCTTTTTCCGAAGTTGTTTCACAAAAGAAGACTGCACTGTAGTTACTTCTCTAGGTTATCGCACAGATGACGAAATGGTAGATGTCAAAATAGACGACAGAGGGATAAAGAAACAATTAGAATCGCTCAAAAGAGGATAGTCCGCTGGACCTGATGGGATACCAGTTCGATTTTACACAGAGTACGCGAAGGAACTTGCCCCCCTTCTTGCAGACTTGTACCGTAGGTCTATAGAAGAGCGTAGCGTTCCAAAGGATTGGAAAAGGGCACAGGTCATCCCCGTTTTCAAGAAAGGACGTCGAACAGATGTACAGAACTATAGACCTGTATTTCTAGCGTCAATCAGTTGTAGAATTTTGGAACACGTATAATGTTCGGGTATAATGACTTTTCTGGAGACAAGAAATATACTCTGTAGGAATGAGCATGGGTTTCGAAAAAGACGATCGTGTGAAACCCAGCTCGCGCTATTCGTCCACGAGACCCACAGGGCCATAGACACGGCTTCCCAGGTAGATGCCGTGGTTCTTGACTTCCTCAAGGCGTTCGATACAGTTCCCCACAGTCGTTTAATGAACAAAGTAAGAGCATATGGACTATCAAACCAATTGTGTGATTGGATTGAAGAGTTCCTAAATAACAGAACGCAGCATGCCATTCTCAATGGAGAGAAGTCTTCCGAAGTAAGAGTGATTTCAGGTGTGCGGCAGGGGAGTGTAGTAGCACCGTTGCTATTCACAATATATATAAATGTCCTTGTGGATAACATCGGAAGTTCACTGAGGCTTTTTGCGGATGATGCTGTGGTATATCGAGAGGTTGTAACAATGGAAAATTGTACTGAAGTTCAGGAGGATCTGTAGCGAATCGACGCATGGTGCAGGGAATGGCAATTGAATCTCAATGTAGACAAGTGTAATGTGCTGCGAATACATAGAAAGAAAGATCCCTTATCATTTAGCTACAATATAGCAGGTCAGCAACTGGAAGCAGTTAATTCCGTAAATTATCTGGGAGTACGCATTAGGAGTTATTTAAAATGGAATGATCATATAAAGTTGATCGACGGTAAAGCAGATGCCAGACCGAGATTCATTGGAGGAATCCTAAGGAAATTCAATCCGAAAACAAAGGAAGTAGGTTACAGTACACTTGTTCGCCCACTGCTTGAATACTGCTCACCAGTGTGGGATCCGTACCAGATAGAGTTGGAAGAAGAGATAGAGAAGATCCAACGGAGAGCAGCGCGCTTCGTTACAGGATCATTTAGTAATCGCGAAAGTGTTACGGAGATGAGAGATAAACTCCAGTGGAAGACTCTGCAGGAGAGACGCTCAGCACCTCGGTATCGGCTTTTGTTGAAGTTTCGAGAACATACCTTCACCGACGAGTGAAGCAGTATATTGCTCCGTCGTACGTATATCTCGCGAAGAGAGCATGAGGATAAAATCAGAGAGATTAGAGCCCACACAGAGGCATACCGACAATCCTTTCCACGAACAATACTACACTGGAATAGAAGGGAGAACCGACAGAGGTACTCAAAGTACCCTCCGCCACACACAGTCAGGTGGCTGGCGGATTATGGATGTAGATGTAGATGTAGAATGAATAAAGTATTTGCTAATCAAATTGTCGAAGGAAAAGAAAGGTCTGAGTAAAGTTTGTCAGTGTGTGAATCGTCAGCATTCAGAATATAGTAAATTAACAGTTTTTATTGATTCATTTCATTTTTTACACCCTTTTAAGACTTGTTGACTGAACCACTCCCGACCATTTAATCTCTGTAAAAGAGAAAAAATGGAGTAGTAGCATCAGTAGTTTCGACCATGCTTTGCACTCTGTACGGATAGCAGAATTTCTTTTGAATTACTTCAGCACGTTCCTGGATATTGTATATTTGTGCAGTTGCAGCGGCAATACGAGGTAAGTCGTCTGTTGCGTGGAGGAGCATTACATTATAATTGTTATAAGATGTTAGGGAATATTTAAAAAATATCGCAGTCAATTACAAGAGAATTAATTTTTGATATATTATAGGAAGAGTAGTTCATTTCTGTTCTTTTTTTTGTCGGAATACTGTCATGTCGAAATAAGGGCTTTCGTAACACAGATTGTACAGATACATGTTAGATTTTAGAGAAAAAGTAGAGGTAACGATAATGTTCTCAGAGCCAGAGGCTTTACGTGTGGACTTCTGCTGCCACAATAATAATCTTTGATAATAAAACATTCACCAGCTTAATAATAATAATTAAATTAAAATATGATGGCATTAAGGCATAACAGCAAAAACACCGCTTTGGACAGTTTACAGCTACGGCTCGTCTTGACGATCCTAACATCGTCAGTAGCTTTCAGTAATATGGTCTTTTGACAGTTTTCCCCTTACGAGCATAGTATCTTATTACTACGACATGACAGTCCTGAAAAACACCCTGCATTATTTTTCCAGATGATGGATTGACGTATTTTGGCTGTGGTGACTACGTGTTTCTAAAACTTCCTTTGCTCCTTGGTCTGGGGTGATTGTGATACACGCATCTCTCACCTGTAATGCATAGGTGGTTCAAGAAGTAGTCTGTGCTGACTCATCACAGCTGCAGCATTTCCACTGCTGCCCTGGTTGGACGAGATTTTTGAGTGGACGTGAATAGTCTTGGAACCCAGTGAGAGGCGACCTTTGTCATGCTCCGAATTTCGTGCAAGGTATTGAAAACTGATCCATGAGTGACATGCGAGTCTTCCAGCGGTAGAACCTCCACTTCTCTTACGATATCTGCCTCTTCGCAGAGACCTGGTCTGGAACTTTTTTGTCTTCGTCATTCAACCTGTTGGAAGCGTCTAACCACTGTGTCATCTGACAGATTTGTTGCCACATACAGCATGAATTCTTCCTGTATTATTCTCCTTAAGATGCAGGAACGATTCCATGTAATTTGTTGACTGTACCGTTTCGTTTCAGCGGCGTGGTACGGTGCTGAAGTGCTGGGATTTTAATGTGTACCGGAGCTGCAGACGTGTACTTTCAAAAAGACAAAAAATAACGGCTATCCAACGTTATTTTGCACGTAGCTGACAAATGCCAGGCAAATCAATTAATTATTTAAATACCAATCCCAAACGGATGATCCATTAAAGCCCAGACTGCACATAAGTTACATTAAATTAGTAATACTGAAACTATAACACAGGCAAATAAACATTCTGTTGTACTGTAATGTTGTTCCTCCTTTTCCTGATGGATTTACCGTATGTACCGGCAATATTACAGGTTCGAATCCCGTTACTGCGCATGGTTTTAATCGACGAGGAACATTTAACAAGACCGTAAGCTAAACTGCAGAGGAAAAGTTCAGTTATGTTACACCCCTGAATTCACCTGAGGTGACTTATGAAAAACATGCTAAGATAGCCATTTGATTTCTACTTCTATCGAATACGAATTTAGTAGCGATGAATTATTTTTGTGTTTACTGTTCCGTTCGGTATGTTCGTACAAATCTAATTAATAGTTCACTTTGCAGTACTGAAACCGTTGAAACTAAATCTTTCACTGTAATTCCTTTGAAGAAGGGTGAATATGGGTGAATCCTTATTAAAGTATCGTAACAGCTGAGTTTTGACCCATTCTTTATAATGTGATGTTCACATTGTTTTTTAAGTCATCAGTTTCCTGACTAGTTTGTTGTGGCTGTCTAAAAATTCCTCTGCAACACTCTCAGAGTAGCATATGCAACCTAGTCGAACTATTTGTTGGATGTATTCCAATCTCTGTCTTTCTGTACAGTTTTTATCCTCTATAGCTGCCTCTACTGCAATAGAAATTATTTCCTGATGTCATAGCACATGACCTACCATCATGTCCTGTCTTATTGTCGGTGTTCTCCGTATATTACTTTCTTTGGCGATTCTTCGGAGAACCTCCTTATTCCTCACCGTCTTAAGTCCTATGTATGGTACTAGAAGACTTCTTTTGTCCCTGAATGCCCTCTATCCCTGTCTACTCTGCTTTTTATGTCATCCTTGCCTTTTCTGGCATCGGTTCCAAGGTATCAATATTCCTTAACCTTGTCTACATCCCGATCTCCAATTTTGATGTTAGGAGTCTACATATTCTCATTACATTTGTCTTTTTCCGGTCTACACTCAATCCATATTCTGTACTCATTACATTGTTCATTCCATTATTCGGATCCCGTGATTCTTCTTCACTTTCATTGATGATGCCAATGCCATCAGCGAATCTTATCGTCGATATCCTTTCACCCTGAGTTTTTATGCCACTCCAAAATTTTTCATTTATTTCCGTCGTCGCTTCCTCGTTGCATAGATTAAACAGCAGGGGTGAAAGACCACATCTTCGCCTTACGCCCTTTTCAATACGAGCGCTTCGCTCTTGGTCTCCAAATCTTATTGTTCCATGATGGTTCTTATACCAGTTGTATGTCACTCGTCTTTACCTATAGCTTACTCCTATTTTTCTTAGAATTTCGAACATCTAGCACCATCTCACACTGTCGAACGCTTTTTTCAGATCCGCAAATCCTATGAGAGTACCTTCATTTTTCTTCAGTTTTGCTTCCAAGCAACGTCAGACCAGCCTCTCTGGTGTTTTTATCTTTCCTAGTAATCGTCATTTATCAGATCCTCAATTTTCTTTACTTTGTACTGTATAGCATTCTTGTCAACAGCTTGGATGCTTCAGCTGTTAAGCTTATTATGCGACTGTTCTCACTCTTATCGGCTCCTGCTATTTTCGAAATGGCGTAGATGATATTAATCCGAAATACTGACGCGCGGGGTAGCCGCGCGGTCTAGGGGTGTCTTGGCCCGGTCCGTGCGGCTCCCCACGTCGGAGGTTCGAGTCCTCCCTCGGGCATGGGTGTGTGTGTGTTGTCCATAGTGTAAGTTAGTTAAGTTAGATTATGTAGTGCGTAGGCTTAGGGACCGATGACCTCAGCATTTTGGTCCCATAAGACCTTACCACAAATTTCCAGTTTCTGGAAGTCTAATGGACCTCGTCGTCTCATAGATTCTCTACATCAATCAGAATGGTCTATTCGTTGCCACTTCACCCAATAAATATAGAAATTATATTGCATCACAATGCACTAGACATTCCAAAACGTACACCTTTCTTTGTTTTTATCTTACATCAACGCACAGCGATCGCATTTTGCTGTAAATGGTGGCATCACGGTCTAGAGGAGGGAGGAGGAGGTAAGTGAAGAATTTGCGCTAGCAGAATAGAAATGCGGAAAACACAAGTCCGAAAATTTATTGGACTCACCAAACCGAAACAGTAATACAATATCTAAAATAATAACAGACTCGATCCCAACTGTGGATCGTCACAAAAATAACAAATAATAATAGAAAAGACTCGACTCTTCACGGAGGGACATCACAATAAAAGAATTCTACAAAGCCGTCGACTATACCAAGTCCATCTGCAAGAGATCGGCCAGCTGGAACAGGCGTCTGGCTATGGCTGCCGGGGTGGCAGCTCTGTTTACTTCCAAGCGGTGCATCGAACTGCCCTTCGCCAGCAGTGCGTCGCCCTATACAGCCCGGTCGGTGGATGTATCTGCCTGAACTATTTGCAATCACGTGCCTGGTGTATCAAAGTAGTTCCTGGGCTAGATGCGACCTTTGGTGAAGCTGTTCTGCATGCTCTTTGAACGAGTAGCAGTCCCTGGCAGCCGTTGTTGGAGACCTGGTGTTGTGTTGTATTATGGCCGCCGGTAAATATTTGTGTTGACGGCACTGACGGCGTGGTGAATGAATATGCGCCCTGTGATGCAGGCATCCCGTGCTGATTGGGCGTGAAGTGGTATGCCGATGCAGTAGACGCTACAATGTATGAAGTGGGCGGCCACAGCAATAAGTGTTCAACGGCCCGTCGACAACGAGGTCATTAGAGACAATACAAAAGCCCGGATTAGGGAGAGACGTAGAAGAAAAGCGACCATGCCTTTTCGAAGGAACCGTCTCGGGAAACCTAAACCAGTATGGCTGGACGCGAGTTTGAACCGCCATCGTCCCGAATCGAGCCCAGTGAGCTAACTACTGCGCTACTCTGCTCGGTCTCTCGGTCTAGAAGTCACAGTCGCTCGCTTTTCAGAGGTTGGATCTCGAGTGAACGGTTGCTTACGCATCCGCACTGATGAAAAAAAAGTCGAAACACCAAGACAGTGTTCTGTGACATAAATTGAAGTTGGTAGGCATGTCTCTACTTTGGAAATGTGAAGTCTATTAAAATTTCGCGCCATTCGCATGCTGTAACGGTAATGAGCGTTAATCAACTTGAGATTGAACGTGATGAGTTGATGTTAGCCAAGAAAGCCTTTAATATGACAGAGATGCCATTATCAATACCCTACTGAGTTCTAACAAGTTCGTGCAATAGGGCTACGAGAAGCTGGACGTTCCTTCCGTGATACTACAGTAAGTTTTGATAGGAATGTAGCTACTTTACACGACTGCTGGCAGCGGTGGTCACGAGAATGTCCGGTCGCAAGAAGACTGGCCTCTGGACGCCATGTGGCGCTACTGAGAGGGAGGACTATCATGGTCAGTGTTTGGCTCTTGCACATTGTACTGAAATGCAGCAGCAAACTGAGCAGTAGTGGGAACCACAATGACACAATGAACTCTTAATTAGTTCAAGGAGAGCTCTGAGCCAGACATCCTGTGGCGTGCGTTTCACTGACAAGAACCCTTGCCATTTGCGACTTCAGTGGTGTCAAGCGACATCTCGTTGGAGAGCGGAGTGGAGGTCTGTTGTTTTCCTGATGAAAGCTGGTTCTGCCTCGGTGCGACTGATGGCTGTGTGTTGGTTGGAAGGAAGCCAGTTGAAGGCCTGCATATAACCTGTCTGTATGCAAGAATACTGGATCTATATCTGTGGTTATGGTGCGGGGCACGATTTCATATTACAGCAGGAGCATTCTCCAGATTATCCTACACACCCTGACTGAAAATTTGTACGTCAGGCTGGTGATTTGATCTGCTGTGCTGCCATTAATGAACAGCATTCCAGGCGGTGTTTTCCAACTGGATGAAGCTCGCCCACATAAAGCAGTTGTAGCCCAACATGCTCCATAGTGGCCGGCCGTGGTGGCCGAGTGGTTCTAGGCGCTACGGTCTGGAACCGCGCGACCGCTTCGGTCGCAGGTTCGAATCCTGCCTCAGGCATGGATGTGTGTGATATCCTTAGGTTAGTTAGGTTTAAGTAGTTCTAAGTTCTAGGGGATTGATGACCTCAGAAGTTAAGTCCCATAGTGCTCAGAGCCATTTGAACCATTTGCTCTGTAGTGTGTTGACGTGTTGCGTTGATCTGCTTGATCACCAGGTCTGTCTCCAACCGAGCTCATGTAAAATATCACTCGACGATAAATCCAGCGTCATCCACAAACAGTATTGATCGATCAAGTGCAACAGGCGTGGAACTCCATTTCACAAACTGACGTCCACCATCTGTACAACACAATGCATGCACGTTTGCATGCTTACATTCAACATTCTGGCGGTTACAACTATTATTAATGTACTAGCAGTTCATATTTGCAATGTATTATCTCGCGCTTACATTAACCTGTGATCTTGCAGGTTTAATCACTCTCATATGTTGCCTAGACAAATATATTCCCGAAATTTCGCTACCCTGCATTATTTATTATTTTTATTTTTTTTGTGTTGCAATTTTTCCATCTGTTTATATACAGCTCTAAGCGTAGCGTGAAATTGATTACTAACAAGGGAACCTCCCCATCGCACCCCCCTCAGATTTAGTTATAAATTGACCCAGTGGATAGGCCTTGAAAAACCGAACATAGATCAATCGAGAAAACAGGAAGAAGTTGTGTGGAACTATGAAAAAATAAGCAAAATATACAAACTGAGTAGTCCATGTGCAAGATATGTAACATCAAGGACGGTGCCAGTTCAGGAGCGCCGTGGTCCCGTGGTTAGAGTAAGAAATTGCGGAACGAGAGGTTCATGGTTCGAGTCCTCCCTCGAGTGAAATTTTATTTTCTTTATTTTCGCAAAGTTACGATCTGACCGTTCATTCATTGACGTCTCTGTTCACTGTAATAAGTTTAGTGTCTGTGCTTTGCGACCGCACCGCAAAACCGTGCGATTAGTAGACGAAATGACGTGCCTCTCCAACAGGAACCGAAAACATTTGATCGCAAGTTCATAGGTCAACCGATTCCTCCACAGGAAAACACATCTGATATATTCTATACGACACTGGTGACGGCATGTGCGTCACATGACAGGAATATGTTGTCGACCCACCTAACTTGCACACTTGGCGAATGGGTAAAAAGATTCTTCTACCTTGCCCGATTTTGGTTTTCTTGTGGATGTGATAATCACTCCCAAAAAAGTGATGAAAACATAAGAGTTTGTCACATAAACTGCAACAAATGAATGCAAAAGTTTCACAGTCGCACAGTTTTCCCTGTGCTCTGTCAAAACATATGTTTTTTTCGTTTTCAAATGTTTCCGTGTGTAGACCGACAAATCCTGCATATGTCCAAGCAAGTCTGAACATGTCCTGGAATTTTGGAGAGCGAAGTTTATTATGTGTGAGTGCCTGAACTTTGATAAGTGTCTGAAAATAAAAAATTAAGCTTTTCACTCGAGAGAAGATTTGAACCAAGGACACCTCGATCCGCAGCTGCTCACGCTAACCACGGGACCACGGCGCTCATAAGCCAATTGTTCCACACAACTTCTTCCTGTTTTCTCGATTGATCTGTGTTCAGTTTTTCATGGCCTATCCCTGTGAAAACTTATAACTAAATCTGAGGGGGGTGCGATGGGGACGTTCCCTTGTAAGTAGAGACGCTACGATTACTTTTCCTGGTTACATAAACTGCTTGGTAAATGAATAATGGGAAATAATTTGGAACTTTTGTTGTTAAGTAAATTGCTTACTTACGCGCTTACTCCTTGCCGCTACAGCCCGTGTAGGGCCTTAGTCTCTTGGTTAAAGAAATTAATAATATTAATTCATCCAAAAAACGACTGAGAAGACTACGGTATATACAACGTACTTGCTGAAATTTTGTTGGTACGTAGAAGACAATAGCTAAGTTCTCAATAAAGCCACGTTTCTGTGGATGCGTAAGTTTTTTTATATTGTGCTTTGGGGGACTGGGTATTTGGACCTCTTTTCACTGTCAACCGTGTTGTAAGATCTTCTTCTAATGTTACCCACAATCTTGTCGCATCTTCTGCTGCCGTTTGTTGACAGAGAGGGAGAAGGAGAACAACTTGGCGTCCTCTCGTTGACATCATTAGTGACGAATCACAAAATCGGATGGGGGAAAATATAGAAGAAGGAAAATTACAGATTAACTACTCGTCGAGCAGGAGAAGCTCATATTTACGGAAGGATGTGTAAGGAAATAGGCATTCCTCTTTTCTGAGGAATCATATCGGCATTTACCTATACCTATTTGTGAAGCATATCCGTGGCTTCCATTTCTAAGAAACCATACAGGCATCAGCCTTAACCGATTTAGGGAAAATCACGGAAAACATAAATCTGAATGGAGGGTTGGAAAAAAATGCTATCTTCTGTGTGAGACCTGTATCGGCTCCTGACGATAGCAGTTTTTCCTCTACCGTATCTTTGGCTTGGTCGCCTAGCAGTGCGTGCTGTGGCGTCCCGCTAGAACGAGCAACTCACTCGGCCACCCTGCTTCCAGAGCGCTGTCCACGAAAGCTCGCTTCCCACCACCCCTGCGCTTACACGCCCTCCACCTACTCTCCATCTCCCCTCCCAGATCATGAACTCTGACATTTACTCATCGTACCAGCAGACGATCAAGTAAGTAAAAAGACGAGGGCTGGTAGAAATCCTTGGGTAACAGAATAAATATTGAATTTAAATGATGAAAGGAGAAAATATACATATGCAGTAAATGAAGCAGGCAGAAAGGAATACAAACGTCACAAAAATGAGATCGACAGGAAGTGCAAAACTGCTAAGTAGGGATGGCTAGAGGACAAATGTAAATATGTAGAGGCTCATCTCACTTGGGGTAAGATAGATACTGCCTACAGGAAAATTAAAGAGACCTTTGGAGAAAAGAGAAGCACTTGTATGAATATCAAGAGCTCAGATGGAAACCCAGTTCTAAGCAAAGAAGGGAAAGTAGAAAGTTGGAAGGAGTATGTAGAGGGTCTATACAAGGGCGATTTAGGCTACTTAAGGACAATGTTATGGAAATGGAAAAGGATGTAGCTGAAGATGAAATGGGAGATACTGCGTGAAGAGTTTGACGGAGCACTGAAAGACCTGAGTCGAAACAAGGCCCCGGGAGTAGACAATAATGAAGAAGAAAAGGCTCGCTGTTAATCCGTTTGGAGTGCTCGTGCTGCAGCTGACAATGGCAGGAGGCGCTGCAGCGGCCTGTCCGCTGTTCACATTAGCCCTTTGGAGGTGACGCACTCGCCGGACTGTATTTGAAGAGACGCTTTGCAGTCAGTAGGTTCCGGGAAGTGTCAGACGCCGGCTGGCTCTGAGAAGCTAGCTGTTGGCGACTTCATCCCACGCACTGCTAGGGACAATTAATTTTGTGAAAAAGGCTCTCAGAATACTCGCTTGCAGCGTTTGTACTCCCACTAACTGGTGTTTGCACTAGAGGAACCTTAGCTAAACTAATTTTTTTGCCGTGCTTCGTCGTCTTCTGCAATGTTAGGACAGAATGATGTAGCTCTAGTGGCATCTAATGTTGTTTGTTAGCTTCTAAACCACTGCCGTTAGACTTGGTAATCTTTCTAAGGTTTAATGTATGAGAAACCTGCCGTTTCTGGGTACTTATGAATTCCGTTCTTCTACTAGTCCATCTCCTCCTCCATCCACTGTCCATCTACTCTTGCCCCTCTCTCCCTCTCTCTATTCACGTCCTCTTCCCTCGTCTTTCTATACCGATTCTCTGTTTTTCTACTTCTCCTCTCTCTTCTCTGTATTCATCCCCCCCTGTTCATGACCTCCATCCCTCCCTGTCTCTGTCCATTTCCATCGCCCCCTCTCTCTGTCCGCCTTCTCCACCCCTACTCTCTGTCCATCTCCTCCTTCTCCTCCTCCTACTCCTCCTACTCCTTCTCTCTCTCCATTTCCTCCTATCATTTCATCATTTTCCTTTTTGTCCTCCTCTCCCCTCTCTCTGTCTCCTCCTCTGTCTATATCCCCCTCTCCTTCTTCGCCCATTTCTTCCTCCTCCTTACATTTGTGCCTGTCTCCTCCTTCCCCTCGCTACCTGTCCATCTCCACGTCCTCCTGTCCCCATGTTATCACATTCACCCCAATAGGAGGCTGGTGGTTCTTACGCCTACAGCATCTCTCGTCACATTGTGTAGCAAACGTGACTGAAATCCTTCCAGGGCTTTAGGATGAACTTTTCACCCATGGCTTTGCTAGCATACACACAAGTCGAAAATATTTCACACGTGTTTAACAATTTCACACGTACTTCTACACACTTCTATCTACATAAATGATCTTTTGGATAGGGTGGATAGCAATGTGCGGCTGTTTGCTGATGATGCTGTGGTGTACGGGAAGGTGTCGTCGTTGAGTGACTGTAGGAGGATACAAGATGACTTGGACAGGATTTGTGATTGGTGTAAGGAGTGGCAACTAACTCTAGATATAGATAAATGTAAATTAATGCAGATGAATAGGAAAAGAATCCCGTAATGTTTGAATACTCCATTAGTAGTGTAGCGCTTGACACAGTCACGTCGATTAAATATCTGGGCGTAACATTGCAGAGCGATATTAAGTGAGACAAGCATGTAATGGCAGTTGTGGAGAAGGCGGATAGTCGTCTTCGGTTCATTGGTAGAATTTTGGGAAGATGTGGTTCATCTGTAAAGGAGACCGCTTATAAAACACTAATACGACCTATTCTTGAGTACTGCTCGAGCGTTTGGGATCCCTATCAGGTCGGATTGAGGGAGGACATAGAAGCAGTTCAGAGGCGGGGTGCTAGATTTGTTATTGGTAGGTTTGATCATCACGCGAGTGTTACGGAAATGCTTCAGGAACTCGTGGGGGAGTCTCTGGAGGAAAGAAGGCGTTCTTTTCGTGAATCAATACTGAGGAAATTTAGAGAACCAGCATTTGAGGCAAACTGCAGTAAAATTTTACTTCCGCCAACTTATATTTCGCGGAAAGACCACAAAGATAAGATACGAGAGATTAGGGCTCGTACAGAGGCATATAGGCAGTCATTTTTCCCTCGTTCTGTTTGGGAGTGGAACAGGGAGGGAACATGCTAGTTGTGGTACGAGGTACCCTCCGTCACGCACCGTATGGTGGATTGCGGAGTATGTGTGTAGATGTAGATATAGATATTTCATCTATATGCCTAGCGAATTTCCACTGAAGTTTCATTTTCAAGCTTATTAATGTTTATGATGTTGTATCTCGTGAACTGCATGCTGTACAATTAAGTAATTTTGTAGATACAACCAGCCGTCTGCGAAATGTGTTGCTAGTATAATTTTCAGTCGATAAATAGTAAATTAAAACGTCATCTACGATGCGGCAGTTTTTCACGCATTACCGCTCGTGACATCATTTGTCGTGAGCTGTGTGGTGAACAATGATATATTTTTCTAGGCACATTCTGCAGAATATGTGGATAGCGTCTGCGAAGTGTGTTGCGAACATCGTTAGTAGTAAAGAAATAACAAATTTAAGCGTCATGCATCATACAGCAGTTTCTCCGCATCTCAGTGTTTGGCGACGTATCTCCTGAATTTTTTGTCGTTCAAAGATAGATGATTGTAAGTATATTCAGCGGCGGAGCCGGGTACTGTCTACGGAAAGTCTTGCAAACAGAATTGGTAGC
Source organism: Schistocerca piceifrons (assembly GCF_021461385.2). Taxonomy (NCBI): domain Eukaryota; kingdom Metazoa; phylum Arthropoda; class Insecta; order Orthoptera; family Acrididae; genus Schistocerca; species Schistocerca piceifrons. The sequence goes on from NC_060139.1 coordinate 672,999,481, forward strand.
AGCGAAGTAATCAATTTAAACGTTTTGCATGATGCGATGGTTTTTCAGCAGTTAGTCTTTGTGACGTCGTATCGTCTGAACTAAATACTGAGCAATGACAGAGTTTCTCTGGTACGTTCAGTGATGTATGTGAATATTGTCTGCAAAATGTGTGATGAATATAGTTAGTAGAAAAGAGGTAATAAGTTAAATCAGCATGCTTCATGTAGTACTTTTATTGCATGAGCAGCGAAAATGTAGTAAGCTACAGACTTCTTTCCTTCCATCATTTTTTGGGGGTTGTCAGCGAGAAACAGTTTCGTAGAGGTTTCAAATTACGTGTAAAGTTTGTTGCAAGTATCTTCAGTGCTCTCATTCTCAAACACTGGATAACTAAATTATGGGTATTCCTGTTATGGGTATTCCTGCGTCGTGGGCTACACTGCTTTTTCAGGTCCATCGCTTCTCCTTTGATAAGTGGATGGTTCGTACAACCACAGTGATTTTCTCCGGAAGATAAATAATACCATATGTACCACGTTTGGTTGAAATCGCTACAGTGGCTTAGGAGGAAATGCGGAACATCATATATACAAACGTATGTCCATATATAACTGCCTGATATTCTTTTCTTCCACTACTTTACAAAATAAAACAAGTGCTTCCTTTGGCATGAAGTGTTTTTGGTCCAGCCCGTTCACTCCCAGCCACCCCTTTAAAAGTTTCCCCTTCGAACATCTATGGGAATATATTTCATTGGTGTTAAAGCCTTGTGGAAGAACTGGGGACGTAATTATTTCGAAGGGAAAATCATGTTAAGAAATCTATGAACATACGTAAGTGACTAGCATACAGAGAGACTGAAATAAAATATCTTCATATTGTGACTATTGTGCATTAATACGTCAGACATTGGGTGAACATAATGTGCGCTAGATTTTGTGATACAGTTTTACTCAGTGTTGTAGTTAACTGCAGTGAGCATTTTGGGTACTGGTACTGGCTCCTATCTTCGACCACCCGTTGAATTCCACTGCGCTGCATATCTTCTGTCCGGACCTAGCGCCTGGATATAATTCGAAGAATGCCGTGCCAACTTGCGACTAGGTGACTATCTCACCTTTTCCGTTAAAAACGCATTCGCTCTGCACAGCTGCCGGAGAGATCAATGCAGACAACGCTATAGGCGACGGCTGACAAGTAATGTGCCTACTGGGCGGGAAGTAGCAGAAACGTCTCTGTACGTCCATCTTTTCAGAAATGTTTCGGGACCACGGCTGTTCAGTATAGAATGTCTTTCGTTGTTCTGATTGAAATGAGTGTCTTTCCATTATACTGCATGTGTATCGCAGAATTCTTCAGACTTACTTCGTAGCTTATGGTTTGGTATATCACCCAGTTACACGCCTGCTTACTAGCAAACTTATCATTTTCGTGATAACGCTGGTTGTGCCCTTTACAGTATATTTCAATGGTTACTGCTTATTGAGAATTCGTCACAGCATGTTACATTAGATTCATAAATTGGTTCATTAAAAATGTTTTATTAAGTAAGTTTCATCTTTGCATTCTCGTTTTATTAGTTATTATTAGTGTATGGAACTTGATGATACAGTTGTGGGGTTGACATCCAGTAGGTGCTTTATGTTTTACTAACATATGGCAATATGTACCCAAATGTTTTACCTTTAGTCTGTACTCATCAGTATACGAACTATATTGTTTTACTCCAACTGTACCCTGTTACACCGTGATTATCTATGCACAACATGTAATACTGGCCTGCGTTCAGCAGGTTCTTTTTCACGATTATATGATATACGTATTTTGCTCCGTAGTTTATGTTAACACACTGTGCAATTTTATCTTATTTTATTCCTTAATTTATCTGTAATTTTGATGTAGTTTGCTGTACAGTTTGGTGTTGTAATGTTATTACGTATTACCACTGCATATAACACTTTCATTAACCCTTTTTGTTTATTTCATACTGTTACTATTCTTGTCTGTACACAAGAGCCTGAAGATGGCGTAATATATCGCCGAAACTGGTAGCCCAACAAAATAACAATTTGGAATTATAGACGGCTAAAAGGTATTTGATTTGACATTCTGTAGCAGAAATGGCCCCTTTCTTTATGTTTTCGTGTCCTGAATGTCCTTCTGATACAGTGGCGTTATAAGCAGAAGTTCAGTTCGAAATGGATAAAGATATGCCTGGAAATGGATCGTGGACATATCTCTCGCATTAAGAGAAACCACGGGAACTTAAATTACGTGTCGGGGGTTTCCTCGGTCACGGTTGTTCGCAATGATACATTTTTTTCTTACAAGGAACCCCTTGAGTACGAGGTTGCTAGTTAAATCTTTAGGAGGGCTCATTTGAAACTGTTGTGTTAACAGTTGCGACAGGAAAAATATTGGCTACTAATGACTCACCATATCGATGAATAAAAAGGCTGAAAATGAGTGTCACGGGAGGTGCACAGGTAAACTTTCTATCGGATGTACGTATTACACTTCACAAAATGGATGTCGTCGACATTCAAAAATTCTTCAAAACAAACCATTAACCTACTCAATGAGCACCGATTGAAGAATGACGAGCCAAAGTTATTACAAAGGTTCGCACCACGAAGGTCGAAGGCGAACTCCTTGGGAGTTACAAACCTTGCAGGACGATCAGCTAGGTATCCACTCTCAACGAATGCTTGTACAAACATGTTGTTGTAACGGGGTGATGAGAACTGATGAACTGTAATGGCATGCAGCCGAATGCGAAACAATCTGTCATGGAGCTTATCGCGAAACTGGCTGTACTTTAATGCGTAGGTGCAGATTTTACGATAATGTGTTTTATGGACTCGGAAAAAAGAAACATCAAGATGGTGAATGTGAGTGCAGGCTTTCTCGGCGAATTTCATATATGAAGTCTTCACTCATCTTCACCTGAAGATGATGGAGTCGCATTCCAGCGAAACGTTGCTACGAGGCGACGACGCTACTCGGCTGACAACCCGTGAAGACTTCATATATCAAAATGGTGAATTTGCCTGGTAATTACCAGGATTATGAACTGCTATGTCACACACTTTTCAGGAGGGATAGTTTGCTCTATAGGAGTATGAATTTTACGGGCAAACCAAGAATCAAGCAAAAGCATGTTATTTTTACCAGCTATTGGCCATAAGCAGTGCCCATACCATAGTTGTTCTCTCACATTCATTTTACCACTCTTGCTTCCAATGACGTAAATATTCCCTGCTGCTCTTGTAAGACCACGCAGACGAGAAAGAATCATAGGGGGCAGAGTACCTCCCACTTTTCACACTATAATAAATTATTTTTCGGCCAATTTACTATCCACATTAACTATCGGCATAATTGTATACGAACGCGTTAAGACATTGATGTTAGCTGATCTTCGTACAATTCTCTTGATACCTCTGATTACCAGGTTTCCTTTCATATGAATTTGCTCTTCAACTCCCTATTGATGGGAGTTGAAAAATTCCTTGCTCAACGATGATAAGTTTGTTTATCTCATCTTCAAATTTTTGGGGTGTTCCCGTAGTTTCCTGTGCATATTCAAGTTGACGCTGTACCTGAAATTTCGTTATCTTACATTTTCCAATTCTGTAGCGCTGTTTGAAGTTATGCAGTCATCCTCTGCCTCCCTTGAAATCTATGTCGCGCACAGTTTGATGTGCATAACGTAATGGATCGCTATCTTGCACATCCGTTAAATTGCATTGAGCTACATTGAAATGCGCAAACACGAATTTTTGTAATAAGTGCGTCTTACTCTCCCTTGAATACCTGCAGTTTTTCTAATGCAATGCTGCAATAAAAGATTTAACGCTGCGGACGTATTTGAAATTTGTTCATAATTGTTTTTTTTTTACTGGCTAGTGGATGATCTTTCATGTACGTAATTACGTTTAGTACCCTCTCCTTGGACAACGATAGTCCTCCATTACGTTTCACTGGGGACGGGATTTGTGGCTCCCTGTCAGACAAGGATGATGAACTACGTGACTCGACAGCTATGTCAGTATCACTCTCACCTGTTAACTACGTATCGTCATTATTATACTCCTCGTGTACATTTTTCGCACAGTCGAGCGTATAGGACAGCACATATTCCCCTGGCGTATCTTGCAGAAATGCTGACTTTCATCTGCCACTTCTTTCTCACTCCTTTCTGACCAATGTCAACTTCGGCAACTGTTGTTGCAGATATAAAGCAATGTTTGCTTTGTTCATCGTTGCCATTGTTCTGCTTTGTGTCAACACCACGAGCACTGTAGCTTGGCTACGAGTTGCTCGTCGGCTAAGCAGCTGAACTACGCTTTGTAGCCTCGTGCTATGCTCATCATTGGATACTTCCAGTCTCGCCCCCTGTTGCCATTTGCAGCCAACATTGTGGTTTCACGGTACACAACATGTGGGGCGTCGAATGGGATGTCTAATCCCGTAAATATCATTGGCCTTTTGCGGCCTCGCACTCAAGAGGTTCCTTGTTAGTCTGCTATCGGTACTCTGCATCGTTGCCGGATTTCACACATCGTGGTCAGTTTCCACGCAGTTGACAACATGTAGCTATCATTTCGAGAAATCGTGGAGTTGTTTTCTTGGATCTACAGCTTCTCGCTGCTTCGCAAGGAATATATGAGGTTTTTTTGAGGGGACGCCCCTTCCGTAACTTTTGGCACTCATGTTCACTTACATTGTTATACGTCCTGTAACCCATCTCCAAAAACTATGGAAACTTATGGTAAGGTCTTACGGGACCAAACTGCTGAGGTCTTTAGTCCCTAAGCTTACACACTACTTAATCCAACTTATACTAACGTACGCTAAGGACAACACACACTCATACCCAAGGGAGGACTCGAACTTCAGACGAGGGAAGGCGCCCTAGACCGCGCGGCTACCCCGCAAGGCAATCCATCTGCCATCCATCTGTCTCATCTTTAATGAACCAAGGATATACCTAACGTTGTTATTGTAATAAAACCCAAAATGCATTTCGCTGAAACGTGTTTGTTCCATTTACAGTGTGAACGGGCTAGGGGTATTTAAAAACATTTGTTTATATTTCAGTACCTATTGAGATCTATAAGTTTATTCGTCCATCGTTGAACACCACTTATCGCCTCATGTTCGTCATGTCGGTAGGTATTATGATCTACACTGTGGCGCAGATCCATTGTCTCAAATGAATGAGATGTCGAACCTATGTTCTATAAACAACGTCCTCGATAAACCCAACAAATCCCCATGCACTGAAATCCAGTGGAGACCGCGGGGACCAGCCAGTGGGACCCATTCCCCTTCCGATCCTACGCTCGGGAAACGTCTCATGGAGAAAATTTGTAACATCCTCAGGGTAGTGGTAGGCAAGGGGGGAGGGGGAGGGGAACCGTCTTGGTGGAAAATGACATCGGGAGACACATTTGGAAATGCAATTTTCCAAAATGTCGAGATATGTCTGGCCTGTCACTGGTGGGCATGCGCCATGCGACTCAGCGCTGTTCATTAAGTGAAGAGGATCACATCTTGAAGAGAGGTTCTATCGATTGTGTATTTGCTCAACAACATAAAACGTTGTGCTCTTCCATTTGTTGGTGTACACCTCTAGCCTGGACACCCGGTGTTGTTAGTCATGTCTCAGATAATATTAACCACTACATCTACTCTGTCCTTCCTGGAGTCACAAAATAATAGCACTTCAGAGTAAGCACAAGGCCCACCGAGTTGCGAAGTTTACGGTAGTGCTTATAGCCATTGAAGCCAATCATCAGGAAGGAACGAGTACGATCAACAGATCCCCATTCGTCAACCTGTTCTAGTTCTTACGGTATCATTGTTGCTCGTAGTTATCCTTATTTATTTCTGCAGGTTTTCTTGAAAGCATTAATTTTTCGTTCGGTTTTACAATCGAGTCTGCCACATACTATAGTGATTTTCACATGTTTCCGTTGAGAACAGTTGTAACCATAAATTATTATGCTGAGTTATGTTGCGCACTATTTTCATATTACGATATAGCTGTTCTGGAAAGTGCTAAAATAATCATTCGTACTGAATTAGTTTCAGTATGGGACGAATGTGGTTGCTCCCTCCTGTCTGCAACCACGTTGGACTGGAATGAACGTGATGAAACAGAAGAATGTAATATATTCTGCCTCTCCAATATTTATAGCACAAATATTAAATTTTATTACAAAAGCAATTCAGAATCAGAATCGCAAATCGTGTACCGGCCGCGCTCGAGAATTATGAACACAAGCCTGCGCCGAGCATTCTCTCTCTCTCTCTCTCTCTCTTTCTGTATCGCCGGCCGGTGTGGCCGTGCGGTTAAAGGCGCTTCAGTCTGGAACCGCGTGACCGCTACGGTCGCAGGTTCGAATCCTGCCTCGGGCATGGATGTGTATGATGTCCTTAGGTTAGTTAGGTTTAATTAGTTCTAAGTTCTAGGCGACTGATGACCTGAGAAGTTGAGTCGCATCGTGCTCAGAGCCATTTGAACCATTTTTTTCTTTCTGTATCACACACATACATACATGCACACGTAAACGCGAGCACGCGTCCACCTGTGAAAACGGCGGAAGATGGAGAAAACGGGTGGACAGACAGATGAGTGAGAGAGAATTTGCCCAAGTCCTATTGCCATCATGTCTGGTCGACTCAAAAGGGAAACAAATAAGAAATAAATATAAGCAGTGGGACGGCTCCAGGAAAAAATATGACAGAAAAATGGTTCAAATGGCTCTGAGCACTATGGGACTCAACATCTTAGGTCATAAGTCCCCTAGAACTTAGAACTACTTAAACCTAACTAACCTAAGGACATCACACATACCCATGCCCGAGGCAGGATTCGAACCTGCGACCGTAGCAGTCCCGCGGTTCCGGACTGCAGCGCCAGAACCGCTAGACCACCGCGGCCGGCTAATATGACAGAGAACGAGTTTCGGTTAACCGACTAAACCATATTTCTTGGCTTAGAAACCATAATGAGTTCTGCATTATCACTCTACCTGAGAACTGACCAGAAAGCCGAGGGCGTGCTCCCCGTGCACATGGAGGTGCGCCGGCCCCCAGTCGAATCCGTGTTTGGGTCAATGGCCGGATGGTTTTTAGGCGTTTCCCCACATGCGACTACATGAATACCGGGCTGGTACCCACACATTGCTTCAAATGCACGCTACGCAAATATTTAGAACACGTTCTCATACTCGAACGTGAGACTGAAAGTTCTTCATATCAAAAACATGTAATTATTATTAGCCTGGTGAAAGATGTACGGAAAAATGTAAAGCTCTGTCTGTAGAAATATTTTCGTTACCTATACTTTTTGTCTAAGCACTGCAAGGCAATCTAATGAAACCTTACAATCGTTATCATAAAATCTGATATGTGGCTGTACCACTTGTATTATGAAAACCCTTATTCCGAAATGTCACTATTCAAACATTTTCTCGAACCTCTTACAATTGGATATGTCATTACACTGATAGTGAAGAGAAACTGAAATTAACTACTCTTCCTATAATTCATGAAAGATCAATTCTATACTATCTGACTGCGATTTTAAAAATACTCTCTAAGCAGAATTACTGGCTCTGGCAAACAACAAACTCATCTGTACTCTTTCTCCAGAGACTCAATGCTTCAGTTACCAAGAAACTAAACGAGTTCACGAAAATACTGAACAAATTTTTCGCGGAGACTGGGAGTCAGAGTGTACACTGTTTACAATATTTTTGTAGAAAATTTCGAGGCACGTGCCATGCATTGGGCGGCATTGAAAACTGAATGCTTCTTTAGATATGTGGACGATAATATTGTTATTTAATCTAATGTCAGTGAGAGTTTGTGCTGTGTAAATGGAAGTGGATGATTGTTTTCCTTTCCTTTATACATGGCCCTTCCACCTGTCACAAGCCCCAGTAACCGCGCGGACGTTCAGGAAGAGTGTCCGTGAGGTCCTGGAAGGTACTGACAGGTATGTGAACCCATAACGACTCCAATGTTGCTGGGTTTCTTCATTGAGGATACATGAAACGAATAGCCCTATCGAGATGATCCCACAGAATCTCGTTGTGTTTAAATTCTGGTAGTTTGTCGGCCAGGAGAGTATGGCAAACTCATCCTGGTTATTTTCGAATCACGCTTGTACACTGCGAGCTGTCTTACCCATTGCACTGTCCTGCTGGCAGGTGCCAGCGTACTGCGGAAAAATCAAACTGCATGTTGGCGTTGTCATGGTCCCCAAGGATAGATTGATACTTGTGTTGACCCACTGTGCCTTCCAGAATGACAAGAGCAACCAGGCAATGATACAAAACATTCCTCAGCCTACAGTGCTCCCTCCTTCGACCTGAACCCTTATGATGATTGTTGCAGGGCCACGCACACAAACATCCAACTGCGCGATGGAGCATAAAACATGATTCTTCTGAAAAGGCCACCTATCATCACACATCGCACGTCCAGCTGCGGTATTGGCGTGCAAATTCCAGCAGTCAGATTGGCTAAATGAAGCAGTCGCCTGCTGTGGAGACCCGTATGTAGAGAAGTTCGCTGACCGGTCGTTAATGAGACACTGTTGGTAGCCCCTTGGTTCATCTAAGCGGCCAATTGTTCCACAGTTGCACGACTATTCGCCCATACGCATCTCCGGAGCCGTCGTTCGCCCCTGTTATCTACGGCCAGTGGTGCACCACAATTGTCTCGGTGCCAGTTTTGGTTCAAATGGTTCAAATGGCTCTGAGCACTATGGGACTTAACATCTGAGGTCATCAGTCCCCTAGAACTTAGAACTACTTAAACCTAACTAACCTAAGGACATCACACACATCCACGCCCGAGGCTGGATTCGAACCTGCGACCGTAGCGGTCACGCGGTTCCAGACTGAAGCGCCTAGCACCGCTCGGCCACACCGGCCGGCGCCAGTTTTGGATAGCGCTACTTTTCCATTCCGGTATACATTAAGCACGGTGGTATGCGAACACTTAACAAACTTACTTGTTTCATATAATCTTCCACCCTTCGTCCGAAAACTAATGAGCATGCCTTTCGGACGTTAGATAAATTGCTCCGTTCCCGCTTACGATACCGACTGCATTGTTTTTCGCGCCCTCCCCCCACCCCCACTTGCTTCATATAACCTCCACTCCACTGCTACTGCTGACACCTGCCCTCTGTGAGTCGTTATTGGATGCTGATGTGGAACATGAGCAGTGCTCATATCAATGTGACTGGAGCGAGAACATTAGTTAAGAGAAAGGGAGAAGCTGCGTTTGGAAATGCTGTTTTTAGGAAGCCAGCTCACACTGATTTCTGTCTTCAGGATGATATTTCTAACTACCCGGTCCTGCGTGGACGGCTACGTCGTAACTTGGTTCATACAGCCCCTGGAAAGCCTGGCAAACAACGTTCCGGGAGTGCGAGAGCTGGGGCCACACTCCGAAGGCAGCAGCGTTCGGGCTGTCAGAGAGGGGCGAGGAGGTGAAGTAGCAGGACGTCTGCAGGCGGATACGCTAGAGCAATGCAGGGCCTTTGTTTAAAAATACTACTTATGTTAAAGTAGGTTTTCGTTCTGCAATAAGAACACTATGGCGTTCAATCAGTTGTCCAAAAATAACAAACTGGAGAAACCAGATCGTTCATAGCAGAGTGGGAACTGCCTTACTTCTTCATGATTTAAGGGCATTCCACAGTGCTTAACATGCCATCGTACTATTATGAATTGGAAAAACACTTATTGGAACGTCATTACACCACAACCCACAAAGACTATATGAAGCACATTTTCTTTCTGATGAAGGACAGTTAATGTTGGCACAACTGAAAGTGCCCATTACGAAAAAAAAAAACTGTGTTAAGAGTAATTAGAGCGGTGATGACATCTTTTATAATAGACTCCACCAGTCATTTGAATTCGTTAAGTGTATTAATGCAAGGGGGGACTAATTAGGTAACAGATATAACGGACAAGATTGATGCTATCAAACAAAGAATAATAGTCTGGAAAAATCAGCCTCAAGTTCATGACATATAACTTTTCCCGTAACTCAAAGCAGTCAGTTGTGGAAGGGATATGGCTTCCTACGTTTGAGCAAACTAATCAAGAGCTTCGAAGGATATTACACGACGGAAGACGCATTTCGATATATTTGCCAGATCATTCTCCCATTTGTCTGCTAACATCCCTCATTAATTCCAATTGGAGCTGACAGATGTATATTGTAGCATTCAGATCAACGACCTGTTTTTCTAATCCAATCATTTACAAGACTTTTATAAAATGTTACTCCAAAAGCAATATCTTCGACTGCACAGACAATCCGCTAAAGGAATTTCACTGATGGCTAGAAACGGGCATGTGAATATTGTTTTTTTTTTTTTTTTTTTTTTTTTTTTTTTTTTTTTTTTTTTTTTGTTTCCTGCATGTGTAGCCTTCAGTATATAGCCGTTTCACCCACACACACAAGCCGAGCAGTCTAGGGCGCTGCAGTCAGGGACTGTGCGGCTGGTCCCGGCGGAGGTTCGAGTCCTCCCTCGAGCATGGGTGTGTTTGCTTGTCCTTAGGGTAATTTAGGTTAAGTAGTGGTGTGTAAACATAGGGACTGATGACCTTAGCAGTTAAGTCCCATAAGATTTCACACATTTGAACATTTTTGAGCTCAGTCATCGACGCCACTGACCAACCATGAATCGGGTGAGTGAATAGATAAACGATGTTACGCATATATAAACGGGTGTTACATTACAGTGATTTATGTTGATCAACTGGCTATCTTCGCACCTCTAGCTGATCATCTTCGAGTTTCCCTGTATTTACAAATAATTTCCTAACAACGTCACCTCTGAAGAAAACGGCGATTATCATCAGAGGACTGTAAACTTTATCTGGCAGATATTTTATATATTCTGTAAAGAGCAACGGTCCTTCATCACATTTCTGAGACAGACCAGGCGCTACTTTCGATTTTATAAGCGACGTGCGGCATTTAGTTTGTTAGGACAATTTCAGTCCAATTGCAGACATGTCCAGTACTGAATAATACGCAGTTTGTTTATGAGACAGACCAGGCGCTACATTTGATTTTATAAGCGACGTGCGGCATTTAGTTTGTTAGGACAATTGCAGTCCAATTGCAGACATGTCCCGTACTGAATAATACGCAGTTTGTTTGTTAGGCATCAGTGCAGAACTCTATTCAAACTGCAATGCATCACCTTATCAGTACTCTCTCTAGGTTCGTGAATATCGTATACAAGGAGAGAACCTGGACTTCACACGAGCGGTATCTGTGCTGATTCCTGTGGAAGGAAAGATTTCTCTCGAAAATTGTTGGCGTACCATAGCTAGACATATGCTTCATAAAGGGTCCATCAGCCTCTTCAGCTTTGTTATCTACAGGTATACTGGGAGCTATATGGATCTAACGTAAGTTAGCCTCATTTATTCTTGCTCCATCTGGCAGGTTGGTTTCGTGATTCAGTACATTAACTGTGTTGTGTTTATACAGTACGTATTATTTATATACGAAGAGAAATTGGGTTTTAAGGTGTCGTCAGGGATAGTACTACTAGAAACGAAGAACAAGCTACGATTAGAGAGGGATAACGAAGAGTAGGCCTTAAACGATTTAGGGAACACATAAGATGAACCAGTTGAAATATATACCTGAATCACAAACGTGAACCAAGTTTCCTAATGACTGCGGCACCTCACATGGGGATATCACTCAGACAATCTCCACGAAAATACCTTTGATGTACCCATTTGAAATAAGCACGTTCATGGGAACACAATGGTTTCTGGAAAGGACAAAGAAACATCTTGGAAAATATCATGTCTTAGTTTGATTGAAAAACTCATAAACATATCTGCCATGCCCTTTGAGCGCACTGGCGAAGATATACTGCCTGAATCACACCGAAGACATGGTCTCATATCAGTGTAACTCAGCACATCTGCGGATATGTAAATGATGAGAATTGCAGTTCTTTGTGAGATATAGTACGGGCGCCGGCGTGCATTAGTGTTGTCCGCGTTGCGTGTTGTTACCGGACATAGTAGGGCACGTAAGGAGTGTGAATAGCGTCAAACGTTGATTGACCACTTTGAAGGGCATGGAGATGCCACTTACTCGTAAGAAAGAGCATTATTACCACCTGACAGAATTTGATAGGTGCCTCATTGTGGAACTCTATTTGACCAGGTTGTCCAATCATGCAACGTACAGATTTTTGGGGCATTCTGATGTGACAGTGGCATGATGTTGAACTGTATGGGAAGGTATTCTCGTCGTCCGGTTTCCCGCAGACGATGGCCGTGCACCACAAGGCATGACCGCTGTACTGTGCATCAAGCACATCGCAACCCCTTCAAATCTGCACCTGCCATCCGAGAGCAGGTCATGGACGGCCTGCAACATTCTCTGTCATGCCGGACAGTTGTTTGGAGACTGGCAGCAGCCTAACTAAATATCCGCGTTTCGTGTGGTGTCATTCAAGACATGGTAGTGCGTTCAGCAATGAATCATGTTCCTTGACTTCCCAGTTGATTATGGGCGGCGAGTATTGCTACAACCTTGGGAAATTTACCACTCTTCCAATGTTCTGAGGAAGCATAGCAGCGATATAATCCCATTATCATCGTGTAGGTAGCCACGGGGTAAGACTTCGTGTGGCGTCTGGTAGTGAATGAGGGTACTGTAAACGCACAACGTTACCTCATGGACATCGGTCTTCCTCATGTGTACCTCTCAGGCGTCAAACCGTATCGTCCACACGCGCCAGTGTGAATTGTCTGCATGGTGTTCAGATACACCTCTGGCCAGCAAGGCCTCCAAATCTGCCTCCGATGAACATGTGCGGGACCATCTCGGACATCAACTCCGTTTCATTGCCTATATCCAGATCATCATGGGACTATTACAAGAATTTAAGGCCAGATTCCGCAATGAGATGGTACAATGGCTACGACAGCTTTCCCAACCGAATCTGGGCATGCACTCAAGTCAGAGGGGGTGTGATATCGTACTGATAACAAGAACCGTTTTTGTAGATTTAACTAAATTTTGGAACCATTAAAATAACATCATACACCCTCTCAACCAGTGAAGTTTCGTTTCGTTTTCTCCTCCCCTACTGGGGGCTTCATTTTTTTTGTTTGTTTTGTTTTTTTCAGGTGTTGAATAAAGGGCGTCCTATGAGGAATGGTCAATATTCAGGCTTATCACAGGAACGATCATTCGAAGCAAAAAAGTGTAGTAAACAGGCTCTCTAAAATGTATACCTTAAGAGCTAGGAGAAATTCATCCTCGATGCTGTGAAACGAATGTGTGCTACTGAAAGCACTCTGCTTTCCATTTTTTGGAGATAGTATGAACTAATACAAGATAAAATTATCTAGTAAACAAGGACTGTAAAATTCATATATTTAGAGGTGAGAAAACGAGTCCAGTACGAGAGGTACGTTTCGTAATAGCGAAGGCGAACAAGTGCACGTAGCTCTCAAAATATGCGCTTTAGAGCCTATGCCTACTGGATATTTTTTGTTGTTTTGGTCCATGCTAATACCTCTCAAAATATGGAAAGCACAGAACTTATTGTAGAAGAGATTTGTTCCACAATATCGAAGATGAAGTTCTCATAGTTCTTAAGGTATGTGTACTGGAGAGTTTTGCTTCGGATGATCGTTCCTGTCATATCTCTGAATACTGACCATTCCTCCTGGGACACCCTGTGTTTGTTGATGGATATATAGATTTATGTAGCTCTCCATTAGACAACTGTACGTGAATAGCCACAGTAATTCTGAAACCTTCACCAAGATTGTGAAGATAGATCCTTCGTATTTAGAAGGACGTAATCAGAGGATGGACACAGCTGGTAGGTAGCTGGCGGTGAGGTAATAGCAGCCAACAGATCAGAAGCGTTCCTTCAAATCTAATTTGCAAAATTGACAAAGCTTTTTTTGTAGCAAGGTCTATTAGTGGCAAAAGTAAGAAATGTAACTTCTATAATACACTGTTTTGTTGCTGAAACTGAGTCTTTAAATGGGATTCAGTGGAAGCACCTAGCCTTACCTTTGTCGGTTTTCTGAAGCAGCCATTGTAAAAAAATGGTTCAAATGGCTCTGAGCACTATGGGACTGCTGAGGTCATCAGTCCCCTAGAACTTAGAACTACTTAAACCTAACCAACCGAAGGACATCACACACATCCATGCCCGAGGCAGGATTCGAACCTGCGACCGTAGCGGTCGCGCGGTTCCAGACTGTAGGGCCTAGAACCGCTCGGCCACACCGGCCGGCGCAGCCATTGTAGTCAGTGTCCAAAACAGTGGACCTTCTGTTATGCAACATATTGGCGAAAGTCTTATCCTGAGAGGCCACACACTCTGAGAAGTAGTAAGAGTCTGTAGTACAGGGCATTGCTTTCGCCTGTATAGTTTACTCGATGGTACAATGATCTTCAGGCCAGCAGTCTACTGCCACAATAGAGATGCCATTGCCTACAGCCTATGTAACAAGCCGTAACGTCCATTATCGTTTGGCGTTTATCGTATTTCTCTTTCTCGCTTGTCTCATACCTGTAATGCCTTTTGAAATACAAAATACTAAATGTGTACACTTTTAATTGATTTCTTTTTCGGCTAACAACTGAACCCTGTTATCAATACTAGTTCTCTCTGTACATTCGATTTCAGTGCATCTACGCGTAAACAAGAATTCGCCAGATTATAATGTAACGGGGGGGGGGGGGGGGGAGAGGATACTATGAACCACTACTGCCCCAGTTCCTTTCCCGTTGCACTCGCAGGCCGTCCGGAGTGGCCGTGCGGTTCTAGGCGCTACAGTCTAGAGCCGAGCGACCGCTACGGTCGCAGGTTCGAATCCTACCTCGGACATGGATGTGTGTGATGTCCTTAGGTTAGTTGGGTTTAATTAGTTCTAAGTTCTAGGCGACTGATGATCTCAGAAGTTAAGTCGCATAGTGCTCAAAGCCATTTGAACCATTTCTTGCAGTCGCAAATGGAGCTAGATAAAATCGACTGCTATGTCAAATTTTTATCCTGGCTTCGCGGTGTTTATACTTAATATACGTTGGCGGTAGTCGGCCACAAATCCTGTTCTCTAAATTTTTTTGGTAGTGTTTCGCGAATAATTGTCTTCCCTACACTGAATCCTATTTGAGTTCACGTTACTTCTCCGTAACGCTTGCATGTCCATCGGACCTATTGTAAAACTAGCAGCACGCTTCTAGATTGCTTCGAGGTCTTCATTTAATCCGACCTGTTGGGATAGCAAACTCTAGAGCATTACTCAAGAATAGGTCACGCACGTGTTCTACATGCGGCCGCCTTTGACGATGAGTTACACTTTCATAAACCTGTCCAAATAAACCGAATTCGTCCATTCGTTTTCTCAATTACCGGCCTTACGTGCTAGGCCCTTTTCACATCGTTATATCTAGATATTTAGTCGACACGATTGTGTCAAGTAGCTCACTACTAATGCTGTGTTCGAACACGGTATGCTTGGTTTTCTTATTCATCTCCATTAACTTACATTTTTCTGCGTTTAGAGAAACTCAGTGATTATACATTCCTGTTGATCGCAGCATCATCAACAAACAGCAGCAGATTGCTATTCACCACGTCTGTTAGATCATTTATATAGATATAGAGTAAGAGCAGTCCTTTCACTCATCCATGGGTACTCCTGACGATACCCTTGTCTGTGGTAAGCACACGTCACTGAGGTCAATGTAGTGGGTTCTATTGCTTAAGAAGTATTTTAGCCACTCCCATACCTGGGAATCTATTCAGCATGTGAGCTGTGCTCACTCCCAACTATGAGTTTTTGTGAACTTCGCTGTCTATCTGTGTTTGGTTTCCCGCCCTTGTTACGGTTACACCGTGTTCTTCTTCCTTCTACGTGTGGCAGCAGCGATGTGTATCAATATGTGCACCGTGTTCCATCTTTGGTTTTGTGCATATAGTTTCCGGCTAGGGGGGCTGCAGGCAGTCGGTCGGTTGCTGTGGACCAGGGAAGTTATCTCCGCGCGGTGCAGTCGACTGGGCCCGCTTGCAGTCCCCGCGCAGTGTCAGAGCGTGTGTGGAGCTGTCCGATCGCTACGAGCTTTGTGCTTCACCGACCTAGGACGTCAAAGTTGAGTAGTGGTTTCAACTACCCAAGCCACGTCCATTCATGTTGTGTGGTTCGTTTTGGTGGTTCGCGATTGGGGAGGTTTTCCTGTGAGCAACACAGAGTGTTTCTGTTGCTGAAATTTAGCCGCCATGCGGTGCAATTAACTATATTGGTTGACTACAATTCGAGTGCACCAGCGGAATTTTCTGCCTTGTGGCCGTTAGTGTTCCGGTTACCTGCCCTGGCCACTAACGTAATTTCAAGCAACGTCCTTTCCTCACCTGTTGTCGCTGTCCAGCACGGTATGTAGTTTTGACAACTAATACATATTTCATTGTGGCTAATCACGTTCATAACCTTTGGTGTTTGAGTGGTTCAAATGGCTCTGAGCACTATGGGACTTAACATCTATGGTCGTCAGTCCCCTAGAACTTAGAACTACTTAAACCTAACTAACCTAAGGACATCACACAACACCCAGTCATCACGTTTGGTGTTTGAGTTCTCATGTACTGACTGCTGACAAGTTAGTCGTTGTGTGGGTCGGTCTGTGGCTATCCCCTGGTTGGTTTTAGACGGATCAGGTGTAGTTAGGCTCACCACCTGTCTCACCTAAGTAAAGGAGGGCAGACCGATGTCCTTGGAGGCTACTGAGTGCCGTTTTCTTTATTGTCCTTCTCACCGGTGTTTAATTGTCTATTTATAATCTATCATAACAAATGATTTAAAGAGTCTTGTTTTTACTGGACTTTTGAATTTTGAAAATCAATTATTGGCCTTAAACCGCTTAAAACCTTATTCTTGAAATAACTCTTTAAGCAAAAACATTGCGGCCTTCTGCTTTAAAAGATTATGGTAATATATTTTAAGATTTTCAAATTTAATTGTGGCCCTCAGCCGCTTGTATTGCCCTTTGCATATGTTTGTTCTATCTACTTTTGCCTTGAGGCTTTCCAGCCTAGCTGTGATACCATATATACTTTAATTATTTTATTTGCTATTTCAACTGCTTTTTTATTTTGTTTACTTTTAAGATTTCTAATAATTGCGTTTTTTGAAACTTGTAGTTCTAAAGGTTCTGTTAAGTTCCGTTTTGGTTTAAAGGTGTTATTAAATTATAATAAATCACAATTTTGAGTGAACCTAACCGACACCTTATTTGGCCCTTTCCACAATCTTAATCATCTGTTCTGCCCTGCGGGTTTAGCGGGCGTCTCGGCATGCTCGGATTTTCGTTAACAATCTGCAGTGGGGCACTGTGTCAAGATTTCATAATGTGTATTTGATTAAGCGGATGCAAATAAACTGAACTTTCTTGCACATTCTGCATATCTGCGAATTTTTTGGGCTTAAATTTAAGGGGAGTAAAGAATAAAGGAATAAGCATTATGCAACAAAAAATACTGTGTATCGAAAACAAAACAATAATCGTAGCGAAGGCAGGTCTTCGCAAATCTATGGAACAAATCTGCTGCTGAGTGTCATTCATTACCATGTTCACTATTTAGTACCACAATCATGTCCGTCTGTCTATCCTCGTTCTTCCCACTCCCTCCCCTACCTGTGCGTTGTAGCGCACTTGAGTTTGTTTGGAATATTGTCCAAAGATAACTGATCCACTCCTCAACGGCAACCGTCGTGAGGCCAGGAAAGCTCCTGAGATGACGCACTGCATGTCTCAGCTGGTCCCAACCTCTTTCAGTCCTATTTACGTCAGCAGAGACCGAAGAACTGTCCTTTTGGCTGTTTCCTACCACCGGGTGGAAGGTGTTCACGTTGTGAGCACCTCGTTCGAATGACTAATTCATCGCAGAAATTCCATCTGTGGGGCTGGAATCGCAGAAATTTTGTCTGTGGGGCTGGGGAATCGTGCCACTAAGACGGGCTGAGTAGCGCCCAACATCCGAGACTGGTTTTATTCCTGGCGTATTAGCGACGTTAGCCCAGTCATTATCGTGGCAGCTTGAACTAACATTTGTAAACAGCAGATGTATGCTCGCCCGGTCAGTTGTGAGCACACAGTGTTAAGTATCGAAAGAGCACCATTGTGTGCCAACGTTGTTGTGTCAAATTGAAATGGAGCAATATCTCGTCAGAGTGTTTTGAAGAAGAGAAAAGTGTCTGCAAAGTGTATCCAGCGCGCCTTGATTCCGGAAAAAAAGCAACGTCTTAAGGACGGTAGCCGCGGATGACGAGATTTTCTGTTATCAGTGCGAATCTACCACTCAACGATAAAGTGGACAAAGTGCTGAAATTTTCAAGTGTCAATGCTCTTACGACTTAATCGGCAATCAAGTCAATGTGACGAGCTAGTTGTACAGCACCCCAAAAGGAGGACTTTTCTGACAGATTCACATGGGTGTGTGTATGTTCAGTGCGTTGTACTCGAGTATGTGGAGACTATGTAGCACCCCTAAGGCGTTGAAAACACCGTTCTCAGGTTTTTCTGTTCATTATCAATCCAGTCTCGATTCATTTTGGACTGACGTGGTTAGTTTGAAATGATTCTTCGACGCACGTCGCCAATCAATCATGTAAACATCCAACATTGTCCCGTTTACGACTGGAGCCAGTACATGACATACTGAAATGCATTGATTGCCATGCAGGTGGCACTTTGAAGCAGTTTCCTGTAGTTGAGATCATTTTGAAACAACTTTCTATTTAAAAACCAAGAATAAAGAACTGTGCTACCAAAAATGAAAGTACTAAATGTTTTATGTGAACAATGTATTTCAACTTTCGATCCACGTTTCGGCTCTTCACCTTATTAGCATTCTGATATTCTGTTTCCCATTTATCTACAGCCCCATAATTTCTTTAGATTTAAGTAAAGGCGCATACCTATCATGCCACTTTCGGGCAAGACGCCTATGAAGAAAGAAAAGCATCCGATGATATAAAAATAAGAATCGTACTTAGGACGTCAACACAGTTTTAAATGACTGAAATCGACAGCATGATTGTCAGCGAAAAAGCTGGTTTTTAGATCAATAGTACTATTAGTTGCATAACGTTTTCGGTACCAAAGGTGTAATAAAGGCACTGTTCAAAATCTTAATTACAAGTCGTCGTGCTTCATCTCGCAGGTGCGCAGGCGGTTACCAATCCATCCGTGAACGAATGGCTTCAAAGCATCTGGATTCTGGCGCGGCTGAGTTATCAGAATCACACAGAAAATCACTGTTCCTTAGCAGGCTACCAAAAAAAAAGAAAAAAGTCAGATTTTATAAACAGAAATACGCCTACGTTCAGAAATAATACGAAATGTAGAGAAAGCATGGAATTGTTCCATAAATTAATTAACTGGTATTCTCCTTACCAGTAACATAGCGTTTTCCCTTTCTTTCCTCTCATAAAAAAAAGTACAGCCCCACTGAAAGGACCTAAGATACATGCTACTAGATTAATTTTTCCTCTGGAACGTGAATAAATGCGAGTGCGGCGAAGACACTTTATCGCACGGTCATAACTCTCGCTATTTTTTGGAGCGATGCCCAGAATCTTTCCAGCGAATATTCAGAGCATGAACACAGATAGCGCACAAGCCTTGTAAATGGGAAACCGCTTGTAATTTTGCCGACGGACATCGTTCTTCTTCTCTGTGGTGTGGTTTTCATATTGCGGAGAGAAAAATCTCAACCCTGAAGGTAGATTCCTGCCGATATTACTCTACATCACAGGGGAAAAAATTTACAAGTAATGTATCATATCTAATTTAAAATAGATAGATTTAGCGTGTGAAATAATATAACTTTAATGTGATGAATTGTACTCCTTCTAGTAAATCTAGTTATTCAAATAATAGATGATCTTAAAAATGTCTGTGATCAAAAAATTCATAATTCAGAATCACCAACGCCTGCAGCTGGAATAATTCTTCGTTTACTTTTGATTTCAGTCCTATGATAATTTAAAGCTATCAAAAAAACTATTTACAGTAGTATACGTGGGCATGTTATTACTGTGCCGTCAAATCAAATAAACCCCATCCTGCGTCACTGTCGTCAATAGTAAAAAAGGTTGAACAGTAACTAGTCCCATATAGTACGGAGCATACTGGATCAGTTATACATACTGTCGATTAGGTGCCACTTTTTCATGTGGAGTCGTTCTACATATTGTTGTTGTTGTGGTCTTCAGTCAAGAGACTGGTTTGATGCAGTCCTCCATGCTACTCTATCCCACTCAAGCTTCCTCATCTCCAAGTAACTACTGCAACCTACATCTTTCTGAATCTGCTTAGCGTATTCATCTCTTGATCTGCTTCTATGATTTTTAACCTCCACGCTGCCTTCCAATACTAAATTGGTGATCCATTGATGCCTCAGAACATGTCCTACCAACCGATCCCTTCTTCTGGTCAAGTTGTGCCACAAACTTCTCTTCTCCCCAATCCTATTCAATACTTCCTCATTAGTTATGCGATCTACCCATCTAATCTTCAGCATCTTCTGTAGCACCACATTTCAAAAGCTTCTATTCTCTTCTTGTCCAAACTATTTACCGTCCATGTTTCACTTCCATACATGGCTACACTCCATACGAATACTTTCAGAAATAACTTTCTGACGCTTAATCTATGCTCGATGTTAACAAATTTCTCTTCTCAGAAACGCTTTCCTTGCCATTGCCAGTCTACATTTTATATCCTCTCTACTTCGTCCATCATCAGTTATTTTGCTCCCTAAATAGCAAAACTCCTTTACTACTTTAAGTGTCTCATTCCCTAATCTAATCCCCTCAGCATCACCCGATTTAATTTGACTTCATTCCATTATCCTCGTTTTGCTTTTGTTGATGTTCATCTTATATCCTCCCTTCAAGACACCATCCATTCCGTTCAACTGCTCTTCCAAGTCCTTTGCTGTCTCTGCCAGAATTCCAATGTCATCGGCGAACCTCAAAGTTTTTATTTCTTCTCCATGGATTTTAATACCTACTCCAAATTTTTCTTTTGTTTCCTTTACTGCTTGCTCAATATAGAGATTGAATAACATCGGGGAGAGGCTACAACCCTGTCTTACTCCCTTCCCAACCACTGCTTCCCTTTCATGTCCCTCAACTCTTATAGCTGCCATCTGGTTTCTGTACAAGTTGTAAATAGCCTTTCACTCCCTGTATTTTACCCCTGCCACCTTTAGAATTTGAAAGAGAGTATTCCAGTCAACATTGTCAAAAGCTTTCTCTAAGTCTACAAATGCTAGAAACGTAGGTTTGCCTTTCCTTAATCTTTCTTCTAAGATAAGTCGTAAGGTCAGTATTGCCTCACGTGTTCCAGTATTTCTACGGAATCCAAACTGATCTTCCCCGAGGTCGGCTTCTACTAGTTTTTCCATTCGTCTGTAAAGAATTCGTGTTAGTACTTTGCAGCTGTGGCTTATTAAACTGATTGTTCGGTAATTTTCACATCTGTCAACACCTGCTTTCTTTGGGATTGGAATTATTATATTCTTCTTGAAGTCTGAGGGTATTTCGCCTGTTTCATACATCTTGCTCACCAGATGGTAGAGTTTTGTCAGGACTGGCTCTCCCAAGGCCGTCAGTAGTTCCAATGGAATGTTGTCTACTCCGGGGGCCTTGTTTCGACTCAGGTCCTTCAGTGCTCTATCAAACTCTTCACGCAGTATCGTATCTCCCATTTCATCTTCATCTACATCCTCTTCCATTTCCATAATATTGTCCTCAAGTGCATCGCCCTTGTATAGACCCTCTATATACTCCTTCCACCTTTCTGCTTTCCCTTCTTTGCTTAGAACTGGGTTTCCATCTGAGCTCTTGATGTTCAAACATGTGGTTCTCTTATCTCCAAAGGTCTCTTTAATTTTCCTGTAGGCAGTATCTATCTTACCCCTAGTGAGATAAGCCTCTACATCCTTACATTTGTCCTCTAGCCATCCCTGCTTAGCCATTTTGCACTTCCTGTCGATCTCATTTTTGAGACGTTTGTATTCCTTTTTGCCTGCTTCATTTACTGCATTTTTATATTTTCTCCTTTCATCAATTAAATTCAATATTTCTTCTGTTACCCAAGGTTTTCTACTAACCCTCTTCTTTTTACCTACTTGATCGTCTGCTGCCTTCACTACTTCATCCCTCAGAGCTACCCATTCTTCTTCTACTGTATTTCTTTCCCCCATTCCTATCAATTGTTCCCTTATGCTCTCCCTGAAACTCTGTACAACCTCTGGTTCTTTCAGTTTATCCAGGTCCCATCTCCTTAAATTTCCACTTTTTTGCAGTTTCTTCAGTTTTAATCTACAGGTCATAACCAATAGATTGTGGTCAGAGTCCACATCTGCCCCTGGAAATGTCTTACAATTTAAAACATGGTTCCTAAATCTCTGTCTTACCATTATATAATCTATCTGATACCTTTTAGTATCTCCAGGGTTCTTCCATGTATACAACCTTCTATCATGATTCTTAAACCAAGTGTTAGCTATGATTAAGTTGTGCTCTGTGCAAAATTCTATCAGGCGGCTTCCTCTTTCATTTCTTAGCCCCAATCCATATTCACCTACTACGTTTCCTTCTCTAGGACAAATCTAATAATATGCCTGTAACCCAGTCATTCTTGTTAAGGGCTTCAGGTACCATTTTAGTGAGCTCTGTAATGTACGATATTGATCTTCTGACACTTCTAAAATCAAATGTGCTTCCTTAAATTGTATTTACTTATGTAACTCATTAGTCTACCTCTCACGATTGATTTCTGAGAAAGCTGACAGTAATGAGCCAACGGTCTTGTCGCAGTGACAACTCTGGTTCCTGTCTGATCACGGAAGATAAGAGCTGTTGGACTTGGCTACCTCTTGGAAGAAAGACCATCCCCGTCTGCCGAACGCGGGGTGCACTCGCCTTTGTGAGACCAACTGAGGAGCTGCTGGAGTGGGACGTAGCAGATCTGGTCACGAAAAGTGACAACGGCCGGGAGATTGGTGTGCTGACCATGTGTCCTTCCGTAGCAGCATCCAGTGACGCCTTTACATTGAGGACGACGCGGTGGTCGGTCGGTCCCGTTGGGCCTTCTGAGACTTGCTCGGGTGGAGTGCACAGTAATGGAATTGGCCTGCATTACCTTTATTCAGATACTGTGGAAAAATACCTCAACTAATGTACCAATGCATTATGTTCATTAATGTGCCACAGTGAAATTTTCCCGTTGCAGCGGAGTGTGCGCTAATATGAAACTCCCTGACAGTTTAAAACTATGTGCCGGACCGAGACTCCAATTCGGGACCTTTGCCTTTCGCAGGAAACTGCTCTACTGCTGGAAATAAAACTGTGGGACGGTTCATGTGTCGTGCTTGGGTATCTTAGATGGCTGAGCCTTTGCCCGCGAAGGCATAGGTCCCGATTTCGAGTGTCGGTCCGGCATACAGTTTTAATCTTCCAGCAAGTTTTACATTAGCGCACACTCCGTTACAGAGTGAAAATTTCATTCTGAAAACATCCATGCCCCCAGGCTGTGGCAAAGCCATGTCTCTGCAGTATCTTTTCTTCCAGGAATGCTAGTTCAGCAAGGTATGCAGGACAGCTTCTGTGAAATTTGGAAGTTAAGAGACGAGATTCTAGCGGAATTACAGCTGTGAGAACGGATCGCTGAGATGGTAGAGCACTTACCCGTGAAAGGCAAAGGTCCCGAGTTCGATTCTCGGTCCGGCACACAGTTTTAATCTGCGGGGAAGTTTAATTTCATTTGTATGGTTTGTTTTCTGTGTATGCATGCCTTCAGAACGGAGGATGGACCTCATTTATAGCTGCTGCCTTCTTATCTTTTGATTATTGTAGTGGCCTTCTGAATTCAAACTCTCTTGTATTTTATTTTGAGTGCTACATAAGTGTTTCAGGAAGATTTTGTTGCAACTGCTCCGCAGTACCGAAGAAATTCTGCCGTCATTTACAAATTTTGACAATTCCACATTACTCTACGCTCATATTTGATTGTTATTATACTTGTAGCATTATTTTCCAGATACTTTATGACGTTCCATAACACTTGTTTTTACTTTCTGTATTGGTATATTATTTTGTCATTAAATGATTTATTCGTAGTATGCAGGAACCTGTTGTATATTTATCTGTACGTGTAATAGTCATCTAGAAACTGTGGATTGGTGAGGTGCTTTTGCAAAGAATCTAAGGGGGCTTTCTCATAGTTACTGTTGCACATCTATTCTACTCAGCTGCTACTGTCGAAGTGGCTTCATTTGCAAGTATCTTCCCAAAAATTAATTTGAACAATGTGCAGGATTTGGAGAATTTAACATCTAAATTGTTTTCCATATACACTTCATCCCAGGTTTGATTTTTCGGAAGTCCTAGGGTAAAGTACTAGTTTGCCATCCGAGGAGACTGCTGCAAGTCTGCAGTATGGTAGGTTTTACCAAGCCTATCTTTAGCTTTATACGACATTAACGATCACAGAGGCCAAGTTTTATAAATACTTTACAAACATACCTAGTTTTAAAAATAAGTCACAATTTTCTCTGTCAAAATTTGTAACTATTTGTTCTCAGGCAAGTACTGAAATTATGGACAACTTAGAAGCAGTATTTATCATTTTTGTCAGGCCAAAAGTGTTCAAAATGTTTGGGAAGTTATTTTTAGTTTAAACGTCAACACCAGTGTTTTTCTTCTCTCCACGTATTATTATGTGAACAATAATTTTTCCGAAAAGAAAATTAAAGTCTTACCTGTACTGTGATAATGGACGGTCATAAGTATTCACACAGTCACTTATGTTGCACTGTTTGATTTAGCCGAATACATCTAAGAGCGTGTCTTCATTCCCTTGCTTCTAAAAACAGCCTTCAGCCTATCCTGCATTGATTGTACTAGCTTGCTTCTTACTTCTGCGTCAATCTTCCCCCATTCTTGAACAGTCACTTCCTTCAGTTGTGTTTTACTGGAAATATGATGTTTTCTGGTTCTTCTTTCTAGCTCGTCCCACAAATGTTCAATCGGATACATGTCTGGGGACTGAGTTGGTGTTTGTAGGGTGCGGGTGGGGGGGGGGGGGGTGTTATACAGACTCCACAAACGTACATTGTATACTGTATGTTTTGGATCATTGCCCTGTTGGGAATGGTTGTCAGTATTCAAACCTGATTTTTCAGCACTGACGTTCAAATTTCCCTTTAAAATATCCAGATACATATAGTGATCCATAGTTCCATCAATAAATACCAGTTTCCCTAACGCAGTCATACACCTCCAGACAATGATACTGCTACCACCAAATTTTACAGTACAGACCATATTAGCAGTTTCCAACTCGGTATCTCGTCTTCTCCACACTAAAATACGTCCATCAACTGCACTCTCGTCAGAGAAAATATTGATTTGCAAATTACAGTCTTTTATTCCTATTTGCCTTGCTTATATACGGCTTCTTTCTTGGAACTCGAGCTTTGTAGCCAGCTCGATGAAATATCCTCCGTATAGTCTTTGGGTGAAAGTGTTCCCAGAAAGCTCGTGTATTTGTGCAGGTGTTATTTTAGGTAAATCGTTAAAATGTGCCTGTCTTTTCTTTCTGAAACGTGACGTGGTCTTCCAACACGATGCCCATTTATCAATGTTTTTGTTTTTTGTACCTGTTAACAAACACTGCACACTGTATAACGGCTCGTCTTAACGATCGTTGCTACTTCGGCACATGATTTACCCTCTTCATGCAACGTTACCATTATCTTCCTCTCTTCTTGAGTTGTTTCCTTCTCCTTTCTACCCATGTTGTTCTCACTGGCGTATTTGCGTGTTCGGCACACTGAACTTGCTGCTGTCTTCACTCAGCGACATCCAGCTTGGAACTGTAGTGATGTGTTTGCATTGTATCGCCGGTGTGTGAATGCTTATGTCTACGTCAACTAAAACTCCTATCAGCGTTTCGATCTCAGGATTTTAACCAGTGCTTTGGATTTAACTAAATTTGTGTATACGCAAACATTTGGGGCACATGGCGTGAATATTGGACATAACAACATCGACAATTCATCACCTTCATTACAAGGACAGGATCTACTACAAAAAAACCTGTGTGTGAATACTTCTGTCCACTTGTGTAGTTACAACATCGGCAGCAAACTGGATGCTGCAGCTGCCCCGTGCAAAATAACAGGTTATTTAGCAACTATACTTAGCGAATTGTATATTTATTATATGTTTGCTGTTTGGGTGTACTTACTTTCTACACTGCTTGTTGTTATTCCGATATCGCATTCCCCCCCAAAAACAGCCCAGTACCTGCCATGTTGCCGACTGACATCTTTGTTTACAACCGAAAGATACATCGATGGTCAAAGGTTATATTTTGCTTTCAGATTCTGGTATGGTGAAAATTCTATTTTGCTTATAGGTTCTGTATGACTAAAAAGAATTGAAACTGTTTAGCATGGGTGTGATGAGTGCCCTGCATAGCTATTAAATAAATGCATTACTGACTGTAATTCGATTATATGGGATATTATAAAATAAAATAATATATTAAATTCGATAGAGAAGAAATAATGTTACTCTTTTCTATCATAGTTGGAATGATATAAACAATAAAGACAGAGCAACAAACTCTACATTACGTAGGAGTGACACAATCAATAAAAGTTCATACCATCCGAATTTAAATGAAATTGCTTCATCCAAAGTAATGCTCAACTACATGCACGAAATGCCATAAGAAGCATGTGATGAAACTGATGAACTAAACAAAATTAAAGCAACTGCTTACAATAAAGGCTATAATCCAAAATGGATGAGCTAGGTATAAAATAAATTTGCGCATAATCAACCGCAAAGACAAACCAGCAGTAAATAACACCATATCACAGCTAACAGAAATACATGTGTACATCACCATTTTCAGGAAAACTGTTAAATAAAATAGCAAACCCTTTCCAAGAAACAAACTTCAGAATCAGTTTCTACACAAATAATAGAATTAAGAGCAAGGCCGTCCATAACATTAAACGTAACAGGGATCCATACAATCGATCAGGCCGGCCGAAGTGGCCGTGCGGTTAAAGGCGCTGCAGTCTGGAACCGCAAGACCGCTACGGTCGCAGGTTCGAATCCTGCCTCGGGCATGGATGTTTGTGATGTCCTTAGGTTAGTTAGGTTTAACTAGTTCTAAGTTCTAGGGGACTAATGACCTCACGAGATGAGTCCCATAGTGCTCAGAGCCATTTGAACCATTTAACCAATCGATCAGGAATACACGTGTTTAAAGATATACATTGGCCATATAGGAAGAAATTTCAAGATATGATTCAAGGAACACACTGGTGCTCTTCGTTTAAAAAACTTAAGCAAATTCGCATTTGTCCTACATGTAGCTGAGGATGAACATCAAGGGACAGACAAAGCTTGAGAAGTGGTACGCCTGTCTCTCATTTTAACAACACTGTCAGTCACATTAATTAACATATTTTAGGTCAAGATCTCGGTTTCCATGAGTTGTATATTTTATATGTGTGCTTTATTACTTTTTTACATGAAGTTGTGGGCAGCATCTTCATATAACTGTATGTGTAGCCTGTAGAGAACTTGTACCCGAGGAGCCGCAGTAGAGGCGAGGGAGAACAGGGATAGAGTGATGGATTGTGGGCCATAAATGCTGGCTGTGTGAGTGACTCTCGGAAGCAGCATTCTGTGTAATGTACCTGCAGAGGGACTTCAGGCAGTGGTACTTCATGCTTTCCGCATACGGTTGGAGCAGGAAGGAGCCAATTCGCAAAACATTTTACCTGCGCCTGACAACAACCCAATCCCGAAGCTAGCCAGTTGGCAGAAAGTGGGTGGAGAAAGCCGTTTAAGAGAGAGTGCTGTAATCGCACCTTTTGTGCAAACGGTGGGCAGGTCATGAAACTTCAAGCATTCTCATGTTAGAAGCTGGGACGGTACTGTCAGAGCAGCTGGTTCACATGTTTAGTGCAGGTAAGATTGTAACACCCTGATGATAGGGAGTCGCCAGATTATTGTAGCGAGCGGAAAAAAAACATATATTTCGTGGGCACACCTGTCTGGGAAGCTAAACAGCCATGGAAATTGTCGTTCTGGAAAGATGTCTCCATAAATGAGGGGCTCTGGTCCCATCTAGGTAGACGTTGTTTGCCGAAACACGGCCGTGCTTACCCTGAGAACGATGCCTACCTAGTCTAAAATCTTCTTTTTTCAGACAAGAGAGATGCTGAGTCCCTGATAGGCCCCTTTCAGGATACCCAAAGCAAAGGCTTGCTCCCGCCAATGTGGGAACCCTGGTGCTGTGTCTGGATTGGCTACCAGGCTAACAGAACAGTCAAGAGGGAAGATTCAGTGAGCGTGGGTAGTTCCACTGGTTTGTACAACGTGGAGACTGTCGCATTTTTGCTAATTCGGCTCCAGTATCGAGGCTTCGTGGAAAGTGGTTGTAATTTTTTGCCTTCTTCGTCTTCTGTTCCTTCCCTGGTGGAGAGCTTCAGGTCTTTCCACAGAGGGTCAGAGTTGTAGTCTGTAATTTGTGGTGGCCTAAGAGCCAGTGGCAGCTTCCAGATGTACCGTTAGTGGAACTGCATATTATCGCCGACATATCGTGTGTCACGAGGTAGAACTTACTCGTCGTCAGTAGGCCGTCTGACAATTCCAGCACGCACCGTCGTGCTCAAGATTCAAATTGGTTTGGGCAGATCAGTGAAAGGGTGCATCTCACACTGACATCTGCCAAACTTTCAGGGCCATGACAGGGAAGTTTCCTGCTTTCTAACAGTCAGAAAGCCAGTCTACGTAGTTTGCAGATTTTCGTGGACGCGTCAGAACGTTACAGCTGCTACATTGCGCCGCTCCTCGCCCAGGGCACGCCGATATCTGCTGCCGCCTAAATCAAGGTGAAAGGATAAGGTACTCGTACTGCTCCACCGGCGTAGGGTTGTTAAATGATATTCATGGCTCCATGTTCTCCGTGAACCGTAGTTGTGGTGTACTTGAATGGAATTCAGCCTCCCAGTGGATTCATGTAAACAAAGTCACATTGCGTTATAAAAGGGATTAATTCAGGAAAGAATTTGTACAGCTTACACACCAATGAATGAGTTGCAAATCAAGCTCATCCCTTTTCTGGTTTCTGTTTGAGAATTTTTTGGTAAGATTTGTCAGCTCGTTCTAGTTATAAAAGGTTTAGTAAAATGTTGTCATTATTTTTGTAAACTTAAACACGCCACTGTTCTCATTCATATTCCCTTAGCTGTTCACCGTTTTTATTTTATTGTCGTGATACGTGGGTACATCAGAAATTCGAGGTTCAATCCTGTTAAATTAGTTAACCTGATTATTGAGTTCTGAAAGTGATCGTGAACATGGGTAACAAAAGTGCCATGAGTAAATTCACTAGTATCATATATAAAAAAAAATAACTTTGCAGCTAACAACCTCAAGGACTTTAAGAAGACAATACTTTTTCTTATGTAAAGATAACAACATTTACCATGACTTGAACATGTATTTATGATTAAAGCAAGTGATAGCTTGCAATCTCACAACTTACAAATACTCTGCCCAGCCAACAAATTAAAAAAAAATTAACTTACTTAAGGAAATCGAAATTTATTCTCTTAAATATGCATCCCCAAATGACATGGTAAGTGACCAGAGATACCAAACAAATTTTTGCTAAGGAATTTCCATAATCTGTTCATACAGCCACACACTAATTACAGTCTCGTAAAAACCACCCAACATGAATCCATCTTGTGCAAAAATTAGTTCCACATACGATAAATCCGTTATGTTTTTATTGATTTGTTTGTGCCATTCCATCTGTCAGAAAAATGTAATTCTGTTTCTTCCGTATAAACTGTATTATATTATTTTATTTTTATAAGATTTCATACAATATAATTAAAGTCACCACTGCGCTTATTTAATAATCGTATGGAGCACTCATCAGACTCATGCTAAACCGTTTCAGTTTCTTTTTGTCGTACAGAACGCGTAAGCAAAAGACAACTTCAAACATAGGAAAACACCTAAGCAAAATATTACCATTGACTATAGATTTATTTTTCGGGTGTAAACAAAGACGTTACTCGGCAAAACGGCAAATAAAGTGGTTATGCCACATCCATAAACGCGAAAATCGGCTAACATCAGAGTTGAAAGTAAGTGCACCGAAACAACAGTATATCAGAAATATACAACTCGCGAAACGTAGTAGTTAAACAAGATTATTGCTGTACACAGGGTAGCTGCAGCAAACAGTTTGCTGTCGATGTTGTAACCGGGTACTGACTGAAGACTCGAATATGTATTATGTTAGTAGAATATGGGTGAAAGGCAGAAACGTGTATTAGCTTAAATGAAAATACGTAAGTGGCTGGTTGCTGTGTTTATGAAAATAACTCTTATGATAGTTTTGCTGCTGAGACCCTTACCAAGAATTTCAGTTAATTTCTTGAAGTAATTGTCCACGTTACCACTGAGTGAGCAGTACACGCACAGAATGACTAAGTTATGATGCATGTCTAGCGTTGTTAGTTCAACGACTTCTAATTCAGAAGTCATCGTGTAACAAAAAATTGTTCAAATGGTTCTGAGCACTGTAGAACTTACCTTCTGAGGTCTTCAGTCCCATAGAACTTAGAACTACTGAAACCTAACTAACCTAAGGACATCACACACATCCATGACCGAGGCAGGATTCGAACCTGCGACCGTAGCGGTCGCTTGGTTCCAGACTGTAGCGGCTAGAACCGCTCGGCCACTCCGGCCAGCCATCGTGTAACAGTTCCGGTGTTAATCTCAGGTGCATTACACCTGAGAATTCAACGATGTCGGAATATCTAGAATGTATTGACTACACATCAGACGGGAGAGTGCCTTTGGTTGACTAAAGAAAAGAAACACCTGCAGACGTGAGCAACTTCTTTCTGTAGTTTCCTGTGAGCACCGCATTTGAGCTTAACACGTTCATTGTTTTAAACTTTATTAGTGATGTTAAATGTACTGTTCGTACTCACAGAGATGTCATATGTTATTTCTTCTTATAAGATGCAAAGGTTATTGTGAAGTTATACCAATGTGAATATTGCTTTTTTCCAGTTATTTACACAATGTTTCTACTTAAATCAGGACTTTACTTAGTTTACTTTGCATGTACAAAAGTACTGCCTCCTACACTTTTATTTGAAAACTATTACAGATTTTTAAGTAAAACAAAAGGTGTTAACGTTCCACATTGTTATTGTTTTATCTGCGTATCTGCTGCCCTTTGCCGCTGGAGGGCTCCGAATTGTAGCGTGTGACAAGGCGGTGTGTAACCTAACTCTGTCGGCGCATGAGAAATAGGGTGTTGTAATTGGTATTCGAACTCTAACAGTTCTTCCGTACATGGAGCACCCCCTTCCTCAGTATGGCAATGCCAGGCCACACACGAAAGCTGCGACATCTGCAACAATCCCTCGCCAAGGGTTGACTGTTATCAATCATCCTCCATACAATCACGACTTTAACCCATCCTAATTCCATGTGTTTCCAAATCTTAAAGGACATCTTCCACGACTTCACTTTGACAGTGAGCAAGCGGAGGTGAGGTTGTAGCTCCGTCAATAAAGTCAAACATTAAAAAAAAAGCGTGTTTGAAATCTTATGGGACTTACCTGCTAAGGTCATCAGTCCCTAAGCTTACACACTATTTAACCTAAATTATCCTAAGGACAAACACACACACCCATGCCCGAGGGAGGACTCGAACCTCCGCCGGGACCAGCCGCGGAGTCCAGGACTGTAGCGCCCAAGACCGCTCGGCTAATGCCGCGCCGCAAACATTTCACAGTGACGGTATTAACAAACTGGTCTGTTGTTGGGAGAAATATGTTGGTTTATGGGGTAACTGTGCTGAGAAATAAATATGTAGGCATGAAGAATAAAGATGTGGAAGGTTAATAACTTTCCTTTTATTTAATTATCCTTAAGAGTTTTTACATAAACGATCGGAGGCATTACTTTTCAGCACGCGTCTGTATATCAACCATATAATTAAAAAAACTGTATACATTGCTTCATTTGAATTCTGAGTTGCTTAATCGAAAAGAAATTGGGCTGTGATTTTATCGCTTTGAAAATAATACATGTTACTCTTTACACAAGAAGAGAATCTTTGTTGGGTAACACTAAGTAGGATCAAGTACATGTATGGTGATTTGAGGAAGCTCCATCAGTAGGCACCTCACACCCGGAGAACACATTCCAGAGCTTCGAATTGATTATTACAACACAAACACCCGTGAGAAGCTGTGGTTACTTGGCCGGGCCATGCAGACTGCCAGTACTGGTTGACCAGTTATGATTTTCACTGCGGTTCTCAAAAGTATCACTACAGCAGAATTCAGAAACAATGGTAGACTGTTATAGCGAAAATTTATCCAATACCCGTTACAAACAAATAGGTGATCGCACACAGTACCGTTTGCGTGCTGTTGCGGCCGTCTCCTGATATAGTAGCATTACACAGATACAGTAGTACAACACAATGGCAACCCTTTATCCGTCAAAAATGAAGTTTAACGGCCAGTATCCAAAAATTAGACATCATCCAATATGAAAGCAATATACACTGCAGGCAAGTCCACTTAAACCAGTACGTCATATACTAAAGACCAGCACACTTCAACATTTTTGACAGACTGGTATGGCCAGCCGATGGACAAGATAGTCATAAGCAGAACTAGCCCCCTATCCGTTTAACTAGGGGTGGCTATTAGCTGTACGTCATTTTCGTCAGAGTAACAATTTGTTGCTCCCACCAGTATTAAAATTTTCGCTCAGTCGGATAAGTGCTAGGCGACCCCCCAAAAGCAATGAAGTTGGAAAATACTATATGCAAATTTCATTCAAAAGCGGTATTCTCTTTCCCATTTCCACTGTGTCCTTTTAGTTCAAAGAACACGTTGTGGCAACATATCAAAGTCACTACAGTGTAAGTTACAAACCTTTCTGAACCAAATTTTCCAAACGATATTTCAAAAAATTTTCCTGATAAATATTACACAAATTTTGTTCTTGTTAATAATGCACGCTACTTCTGTTGAACCCAAAAATGGCGTGACCGAAAGGACATTGAACTTTTTTTCCTGCGAAGGGATTCGATAACTGTTTTCATTCTCCACCCTTGAACTGTAAAAAAAGCTGTTTTCCCAATGCATCTTTTGCAGGAATGTTGTTGTAATCTACATACAACAACGGTCTTTCAAATTTTTTTCGTCTTTGCAGCCAGGATTATCCTTTCACATTGTAGGATCTTTACTGTAGCCAATGGCTGTAGGAAATTCTTTGTAGAATGTTTTTGTAGCAGGAGCTACAAAAGGTAAGAATTTGGTGTCTGTAAAGGAAGATTTTACCTCCTCGGTTAATTTTTGTTCTTTATTTTCTTTTGCTTCCAGTATCACGAGGCCCATATTTGCTTTAACGGCTGTTGAAACATCGTAATAGGACAAAGTCAGTCACAGTTTCAGCTGATAAGTACCAGATGATTGAGAAATTTTTTATCTCCCCATAAGGTAAGTAAAAGTTAGTTTGGAAGAGATGAATCTTGGACGTACACTTCCTGGTATCAGAAACGGTATCCTGATCTTCAGAACGTCACCAGTTAAATGCATAAGTTATCGATAATCGTCTCGCTGTTGGTATTTCGTGGAAGCTCGTGTTGGAAACACACAAGCATGGCAGCACGGGCAATATCAGGGCCTGCACTGATAGACCTGCAGTGCTACCAGTAATGTGAATATTCTCATTTTTGAGAAGTGTCCTACCTGTACACGAAGTTCCACCGTCAGTGTGTCTAAGCAGGTCCTCAAAACTTTGGCATATGGTGACAGCAGGAGGGGTACAAGAAATCAGAATCAAAGAAATTTACAGCTTTGAACATGGCTGACGTTTGCAGCAACCGTATACACAAATTTGAAAATTATGTAAAAATCTGCCAACCGGTATCATAGATTTTCTATACACCTTGACCAGGTTTCGTCACCTCTAAGGGTGACTTCATCAGAGGGTAAGGTATATCATATCGTCAAAGACGTACAGTGACTTAAGAGCTGAGTTGCTCAAGTCGTACATTAAAATATAAGACATAATGTTCTTCAAAAAGTCAAACATTAAAATACAAGTAACACCGGTGTGGTGAGTCTCCTGATTAATAATCAATATCAGCGGTTGAAGGCTTCCGGCATAAGAAGTCACCCTTATTTTGCCAACGGGCTTGTCAAACAGGGCAGAGGATCGAGCAGAGGTTCAGGTCACTCTCTTGTCCTTGGGGTGGAAGCTGCCCCTATAGGCGGAAGAATCAGAAATGTGCAACGATATGAGGATGCAGAAGGCGATGGAAACCACTGCATTAAACACACGTAACTTATATCCACAGGACATGTGCCCTGTAATTGAAAAAGTGTCATGATGATCTCTCCACTGGCAAAATATTCCGCAATAGTCCCCCATTCGGATCTCCGGGAGGGGACTGCCAAGGGGAGAGGTGAACATTACAAAAAGATTGAATAGCCAACGAAAGGATAGTGTTCTACGAGTCGGGGCGTGGACTGCTGAAGCTCGAACGTGGTAGGAAGCTAGAAAATTGGAAAAGGGAAATGCAAACGCTCGATATAGATACAGTAGTGGTCAGTGAAGTGAAATGGAAAGAAGACACGGATTTCTGGTCAGATCAGTACAGCACAATATCAACAGCAGCAGAAAATGTTATAACGGTAA
The DNA here is from genome assembly GCF_021461385.2 of Schistocerca piceifrons. Lineage (NCBI taxonomy): Eukaryota > Metazoa > Arthropoda > Insecta > Orthoptera > Acrididae > Schistocerca > Schistocerca piceifrons. The sequence goes on from NC_060139.1 coordinate 673,034,370, forward strand.
TTGTATAGGAAGGTATGGCAGAGGATTTGTTACTGTGAGCAGTTCGGTAATAGGGTTGTTCTCATCAGAATCGACAGTAAAATGAACACCGACAGCGATAGTCCAGGTATACATGCCGACGTCTCAATCTGAAGATGAAGAGATAGAGAAAGTATGTGATGATGTTGAAAGGGGAACACAGTAGGCTAAGGGAGATGAAAATCTAATAGTCATGGGTGGTCTGGAATGCTGTTGTAGGGGAAGGAGTATATGAAACTTATACAAGAGAATATGGGCGTGGGACAAATAATGAGAGAGGAGAGAGATTAACTGAGTTCTGTGATAAATTTCAGCTAGTAATAACGAATACTCTTATCAAGAATCACAAGAGAAGGAGGTATACTTGGAAAAGGCCAAGTGATATGGGAAGATTTCAATTAGATTACATCATGGTCAGAAAGAGATTCCGAAATCATATACTGTTTTGTAAGGCGCACGCAGGAGCAGATACAGACTCAGGTCACAATCTGGTAGTGATGAAGAGTAGACTGAAGTTTAAGAGATTAGTCAGGAACAATCAATACGCAAGGAAGTGGGATACAGAAGTACTAAGGAATGGTGAGATATGCTTAAAGTTCTCTAAGGCTATAGATACAACAATAAGGAATAGCTCAGTAGGCAGTACAGTTGAAGAGGAATGGACATCTCTAAAAACAGCAATCACTGAAGTTGGAAAGAAAAATATAAGAGCAAAGAAGGTAACTGCGAAGAAACCATGGGTAACAGATGAAGTACTTCAGTTGATCGACGAAAAAAAGAAAGTACAAAGATGTTGAGAAAAATTCAGGAATACAGACTTACAAGTAGTTGAGGAACGAAATAAACAGGAAGTGGAGGGAAAGTAAGACGAAACGGCTGCATGAAAAATAAGAAATCGAAAAGATATGATTGTCCGAGGGACTCACTCAGCAATACGAAAGTCAAAACAATTTTCGGTGAAATTAAAAGCACGTGTGGTAACATTAAGAGTGCTACAGGAATTCCGCTGTTAAATGCAGAGGAGGGAGAGGTTAGGTGGAAGGAGAACACTGAAGGCCTCTGTGATGGGGAAGATATGTCTGATGAGACAGAAGGAGAAACAGGAGACCAGCATTAGAATTTAGAAGAACTTTAGAGGACTTACGATCAAACAAAGCAGTAACAATAGATAACATTCCATCATAATTTCTAAAATCATTAGTGGAAGTGGCAACAAAACGATTGTTCACGTTGGTGTGTAGAGTGTATGAGTCTGGCGACATACAATCTGACTTTCGGAAAAGTATCATTCACACAATTCCGAAGACTGCATTAGCTGACAAGTTTGGCTTTAGGAAACGTAAAAGCACTAGCGAGGCAGTAGAAACGAGAACAGCGAGAAACTTATCAGAGTTTATGGTCACGAAGTAGATACAGTTAAGGATTTCTGCTAGCTAGGCCAGCAAAATAACGTATGGCGGAAAATGCAAGGAGGATATCAAAAGAAGACTAGTACTGACAAAAAGGGCACTCCTTGACAAGATAGTCTACTATTGTCAAACATAGGCCTTAATTTGAGGAATAAATTTCTGAGAATGTACGTTTGGAGCACAGCCATGTATGGCAGGGAAATATGGACTGTGGGGGAACCGGAGCAGAAGAGATTTGGAGCATTTGAGATTTGGTGCTACAGGCGAATGTTGAAAATTAGGTAGGCCGGTGAGGTAAAGAATGGTGAGGTTCTGCACAGAATCGAAGAGGAAAGGAATACGCGAAAAACACTGAAAAGAAGAAGGGACAGGATGGTGGTACATCTGTTAAGACATCAGGGACTGACTTTGATGGTACTAGAATGAGTTGTAGAGGCAAAAACTACGAGGAAGACAGAGATTGGATACATCCAGCAGATAATTGAGGACTTAGGTTTCAATTACTGACAAGACACGAAATACACTCCTGGAAATTGAAATAAGAACACCGTGAATTCATTGTCCCAGGAAGGGGAAACTTTATTGACACATTCCTGGGGTCAGATACATCACATGATCACACTGACAGAACCACAGGCACATAGACACAGGCAACAGAGCATGCACAATGTCGGCACTAGTACAGTGTATATCCACCTTTCGCAGCAATGCAGGCTGCTATTCTCCCATGGAGACGATCGTAGAGATGCTGGATGTAGTCCTGTGGAACGGCTTGCCATGCCATTTCCACCTGGCGCCTCAGTTGGACCAGCGTTCGTGCTGGACGTGCAGACCGCGTGAGACGACGCTTCATCCAGTTCCAAACATGCTCAATGGGGGACAGATCCGGAGATCTTGCTGGCCAGGGTAGTTGACTTACACCTTCTAGAGCACGTTGGGTGGCACGGGATACATGCGGACGTGCGTTGTCCTGTTGGAACAGCAAATTCCCTTGAAGGTCTAGGAATGGTAGAACGATGGGTTCGATGACGGTTTGGATGTACCGTGCACTATTCAGTGTCCCCTCGACGATCACCAGTGGTGTACGGCCAGTGCAGGAGATCGCTTCCCACACCATGACGCCGGGTGTTGGCCCTGTGTGCCTCGGTCGTATGCAGTCCTGATTGTGGCGCTTACCTGCACGGCGCCAAACACGCATACGACCATCATTGGCACCAAGGCAGAAGCGACTCTCATCGCTGAAGACGACACGTCTCCATTCGTCCCTCCATTCACGCCTGTCGCGACACCACTGGAGGCGGGCTGCACGATGTTGGGGCGTGAGCGGAAGACGGCCTAACGGTGTACGGGACCGAAGCCCAGCTTCATGGAGACGGTTGCGAATGGTCCTCGCCGATACCCCAGGAGCAACAGTGTCCCTAATTTGCTGGGAAGTGGCGGTGCGGTCCCCTACGGCACTGCGTAGGATCCTACGGTCTTGGCGTGCATCCGTGCGTCGCTGCGGTCCGGTCCCAGGTCGACGGGCACGTGCACCTTCCGCCGACCACTGGCGACAACATCGATGTACTGTGGAGACCTCACGCCCCACGTGTTGAGCAATTCGGCGGTACGTCCACCCGGCCTCCCGCATGCCCACTATGCGCCCTCGCTCAAAGTCCGTCAACTGCACATACGGTTCACGTCCACGCTGTCGCGGCATGCTACCAGTGTTAAAGACTGCGATGGAGCTCCGTATGCCACGGCAAACTGGCTGACACTGACGGAGGCGGTGCACAAATGCTGCGCAGCTAGCGCCATTCGACGGCCAACACCGCGGTTCCTGGTGTGTCCGCTGCGCCGTGCGTGTGATCATTGCTTGTACAGCCCTCTCGCAGTGTCCGGAGCAAGTATGGTGGGTCTGACACACCAAGATTAAGAGGTTGACACATGTGAGAAATTCGTGGCGGTCCGCATGAATCCAGTCAGACGACTGATGACAAAAAAAGCACTGTAATCCACTGTGAGCATAAAAAATTATACAATATTCAAAAGCGGTCGGAGTGATGAGTCTGGACAGTGGTACTTTTGTGCACTCGTTGGATGAAAGAATTCAACGTTGGTTTCGGTGTTTCCTGCTGCAATGAATTACAAGCAAACACGGTACGTTCCTGCAAGTCCTCCGCAGTTTATGGAATATCGCAGTAGACAGAGTCTTTATATGCACACCTAAGAAAGAAAGGCTAGAAAATTTTATGTAATGTATTTTTTTTTTCATCACCGCTACCAGTCACAAACTTTGTCAACTATTGTATTACTTATTTATTTAGCGACATGTTTCGAGGTAATGCCTCATCTTCAGGCTAAATGGCATTACAAAAACAACTTTACAATAAGGCCATAATGATGTTACATAGTCTTTTCGTAAACGCTGTGGTCATACTGTGGAAGAAGACAACTTATTAAGAGGCGATGTCACTTTGGAAGCTGGGCTGATGTTTGCACGAAAATGTTTTGTAACGATAATCATCTTGTGGTGCAATTCTTCTTGTTGTCTCCGTGCTTGCTAAGAAAATGGAATGAGAAGTTCCGCCTTAACGGTCACTCACTTTTTTCTTCCGGCGTGGCAGTCTCGTTGTGATGCGCTGGGGTGTTTCCTTTGTCGTGGCTCTCTTGGTCACTGTTCACAAATTGTCACTAACATAGCAGTAATTGGAAACAAGATCACAAACAGTTCTGTAGTGCAGTGGACAAGATGGTGGTCGAAATACAGCTGGTTTCTATTTGACTATCGATTTGTTGATCTATGTGGTGTCAGAAATTTACATGTTTTCTGCACGTCTTGTTATCGTATTACAGACGTAGGTTGACGAAATACATTGCAAATTGAGCACCTGTTACAATATTGTTGAACACATCATTATATAAATTATTTATGCTACATATGTCTAAGCTATTGCTGAGGCTAGAGTCAAACGACTGTCATGCTATGTATCTTTTATTCTAGGAGTACTGTAGTGAAATTGGAAAAGAAATGCGAATTTTTGAAGTATGTCATTTCATTCAGGATCTCGTTATTCGCCATGTGGCCATGGATGAATATTTCCGTTTCTTCCAATATGTCCATTTTCCAGCCCTTTTCTAAGTTATGTAGTACTTTGAGGTCGTTGTCAATTGTAACACTGTGATCTGTTTCATTTATATGTTTCGCTATAGCTGATTTATTCGGTTCAGTGAGAGAGCTGGCTGGCCTCTGTAATAAAAAACTGAGTTAAAGGATCAACAACGAAAGTCAATGGATGCCATGGGACGCCTGCTACGACCAAATACAACGAACAATAACGAACAAAATGCAAAAATATCTGTAGAGCTTGAATCTCTGAAAGACAAAGGCCCTGAGTTCAAGTCTGGGTTCGGCATACCGTTTTAGACTGACGGTAAGTTATATATCTGTGCACACTCTGCTGCAGAGTGAAAATTTCATCCTGGATCCCCCGGGATATCGCTCTCTGCAGAATTCCTCCTCCTTCTCCTCCTCCTCCTCAGCAGCACTACGCCTTCCTACGACGAAGCTAAAAGTAAAGTAATACGATATATTTTCGAAGTAAAGGCTGCTATTACTCTACACAACATAACTGTACATAACACACCGTATAAAAGTTCTGAACCACTGTACTACATGCAGATGTATTTTAACCAGGAAAATATCACTCTAATGGTTACTGTTCTGCTAAGTTGCATTCTTTATACGTGATTAGCGTTTCCAACTTGTCTCCGTGTGTGTACATTGTACTCGTACAATCCTTTAACTGATGACAGTAGAGTTAGTCAGAAGTGTGCATTTTCCTCGTGAGACGCCCTCTAAACCTGCTGGACAGAACTGGTGATTAGGATTGTGGAAAGGGACAAATAAGGTGTCGGTCAGGTTCACTCAAAATTGTAATTTATTGTAATTTAATAACACCTTTAAACCAAAACGGCACATAGCCGAACCTTTAGAACTACGAGTTTCAAAAAGCCCATTATTTCACGGCTGAACGCCTCCAAACAAGAAATCTTAAATCAACAAGATAAATGCAAGATAAATCTGAAGTGGTAAAAACATGCTTTTAAAATTGCAAATAAAATAATATATACACACACAGCGACGCTGAGAGCCTAAAGGCAAGGACGAATAGACAAACATAAACAAGATGCAATACAAACGGCGGAAGGCCCACAATAAAATTTTCAAAGGCAAAAGGCCACAATGTTTTTTTTTTGTTTTTTTTAAGAATAAGGATTTCAGTGGCTGAAGGCCCAGAATTGGTTCTCCAAAATTCAAAAATACATAAAATCCAGTAAAAACAGTTATTTTTTATATCATAGGCTATGATTGATTATAAACAGGCAATTAAACACCTGCGAGAAGGACAATAAAGAAAACGGCACTCAGAAACCCCAGGGAGGTCAGTCTGCCCTCGTTCGCTTAGGTGAGACAGATGGTGATTCCAACTACACTTGATCTTTCGGAAGCCAACCAGGGGACACCCACTGACCGAGCGAGAAAACGACTTGCTTCCCGTCAATCAGCACATGAGAACTCAAACAGAAAAGGTTACAAACGTGATAATCCACAATGGAGTATGTATTAGCTGTCAAAACTACACACCATGTTGGACAGCTGCAACAGATGAGGAAAGGACACTGCTTGAAATTACGTTAGTGGCCAGGGCAGGTAACTGGAACACTAACGGCCACAAGACAGAAAATTCCACTGGTGCACTTGAATTTGAAATACGGTGATACAGTTAACTTCATCCCAAAGGAACACTTTCTGAATTTACATCAGCGGCCAGGGCAGGTAGCCAAAACACTAACGGCCACAAGGCAGAAAATTCCGCTGGTGCACTTGAATTGTAGCCAACCAATATAGTTAATTGCACCTCATGGCAGCTAAATTTCGGCAATAGAAACACTCGGTGTTTCTCATAGGAAAACCTCCCCGACAGCGAAACTAGCCACTCAACATGAATGGACGCGGGTCGGGTAGTTGAAACCACTACTCGGTGGACCACGAAGCTCCACACACGGTCCGACACTGTGCAGGGACTGCCAGCGGACCCAGCCGACTGCACCACGCGAGATAACTTCCCTGGTCCGCAGCACCGACCGACTCACTGCAGACCCCCTAGCCGGAAACTATATGCACAAAACCAAAGATGGTACACGGTGCAAATATCGATACACATCGCTGCTGCCACATATAGAAGGAAGAAGAACCACGATGTAACCACAACAATAGCGTGAAACCAAACACAGATAGACAGCGAAGTTCACGAAAACGCATAGTTGGGAGTGAGCATGGCTCACCTCGCATTTCCATTTGTTTTTTGTCAACTTCAGAAATTGAACGAGTTGTTTTATCCCGGATACTTGCACTATGTGCTAGTATAGGATAGTCGAAATGCCTTGTTTACATTAATGTTGAACTGCTAAAGTTGAGTCATTAAATGCCCATGGGTGTCCATAGAAATACTAACTTTACCATTTTTTAAGATCTGAAAACTACAGAATGTCATATTGATTATGAATAATACCAGCAAATACACAACTGATTGAAATTCCTCAAAGTGAATAAACAAGTAGGGTACTTTAAAAATGGCTATTAAACATATTTCACCGCTGTTTTGTTACAAAACTTGACTTCTGATCATACTGACTTCGTTGCATTACTTTCATTCCTTTTTTGCTTTTAAAGGAACGATTTCTTAGGTTATATCAGTAAAGTGTAACTCAGGCAAAAATTAAAGTCGGAAACCTACATAAATACAAATTGCCCGTTACACTCGGCCTAAGATTGAACAAATATGAGACGTATTCCTTGGACACCCTATCCCCCCCCCCTCCCCATCCCTCGTCTGACAATTTAGTGTGTAGTCATGCAAACTGCACCGCTGAATCCATAATTCTATTACTGAATAATTCTGTCACAGAATTTTATGCTGTGCTGAAGCTGATACAGCTTCAGAAGGTCCTGTTTCTTGAAGTGGGGTCCTATGAATCTTGGTTATTCATACTTTTTTCCCTCTCTTCTGTCGGAGAAAATGATATTTCTTATTTTAGATTCATGCATTCTGCTCGATAGATGAGGGACAAATGAACACACCTACGCCATAGAAAGACCGTATATTTCAGTTCTTCCACAATCACTGTGCGACTGAAAAGCGTAATGTGGTCTGAGCAAACCATGAAAAGTCTTCTTTGACCATAGACAAATGGTGAATTACTGTTGCGATTTAGTTGTACAGTAAGAGGAAGGAGTGACTTCATGTGTGATCAGGAAGGATACTGGGCAGGTAAACTGCAGTTATGCTTCCTTCATGCTTAAAATAGCTCTTAGAATTCACGCAACAGTGTTGAAATGGACCCTCTCAGCAGCTAGATGGCGACTGGGTGAAGATGGGTCAGAGATTAGTTTGAGGGCTGAATCTTAGCAATGTTCTGTAAACAGTCACAACTGCCTTGAATGAGATAATAGATAAACTCCCGTGGAAGACTCTGCAGGAGAGACGCTCAGCAGCTCGGTAAGGGCTTTTGTTAAAGTTTCGAGAACATACCTTCACCGAAGAGTCAAGCAGTATATTGCTCCCTCCTACGTATATCTCGCCAAGAGACCAAGAGAGATTAGAGCCCACACAGAAGCATACCGACAATCCTTCTTTCCACGAACAATACGAGACTGGAACAGAAGGGAGAACCGGTAGAGGTACTCAAGGTACCCTCCGCCACACACCGTCAGGTGGCTTGCGGAGTATGGATGTAGATGTAGATGTAGAATGCAGGACAATACCGAAACTACCACCGCGACGAATGAAGAGCATAATTTCCCGTGGACAGCCTGAGCCAGAATTCTGTACCCCAAATTCCAGAAGGGGATAAGTGCATCCTCTTGCCCACCCCCACGACTACCCTCTCCCTCGCGGACGCCTATGTAATTTCCGGTCCGGCGTGACAGTCGCCGGTCCATTTACTGATAGATTCATCGGCAGAGAGGCGCCGGACCGCTGGAGGGCCGCTTTAAGCGCGCGTGGCGGGCTGTCGGCGGCACCTGTTGCTGTCGCTGGCGGGGCCTGGCTGCTACCACTTGTCGCTCTGGCAGTTGGCCAGAACCCCAGCAACGCCTCTCCACTTCACGTTGGTCTTCCGTTGCAGGCTGCACGCTCCACAACCCACTTTTATCATCTTTCTCGTAAGTTCAGGATAAACGAAGCAAATTTGCCCGTTCAATTTTATTGCAACTTCTCTTTCTCTCGTGGCTTCAGCCACATATCCGTTCGACAAATATGACGCCCTCCCCCCCCTCGCCCCTCTATTTGTCCCTCTCCCTCTGTATGTCAACCTCCTCCTCCATACAGTTTTTCTGTACATATTCACTCCTCCCTATTCATTTCTTCCTTCTCCCTCTGTCCTCCTCTCCTTTCCCTTCTCTCTCTCCCCTACTCGCCTTTCTCTCTCTCCCTCGTCTCCCTCTCACCCCTCCCGCAATCCCTCTTTATGTCCATTTTCTCCTGCCCTTTTCTCCCCACCCATGCCCTCCTGTCCCCTTCGTCCCTCTATCTACCTCAACCTTCCAACACATGATATCTTGCGAACCGTGGATGAAGGGTATCAGACGGATGCCATATTCCTTGACTTCCGGAAAGCGTTTGACTCGGTGCCCCCACTGCAGACTCCTAACTAAGGTACAAGCATATGGGATTGGTTCCCAAGTATGTGAGTAGATCGAAGACTTCTTAAGTAGTAGAACCCAGTACGTTGTCCTCGATGGTGAGTGTTCATAGGAGGTGAGGGTATCATCTGGAGTGCCCCAGGGAAGTGTAGTAGGTCCGCTGTTGTTTTCTATCTACAAAAATGATCTTTTGGATAGGGTGGATAGCAATGTGCGGCTGTTTGCTGATGATGCTGTGGTGTACGGGAAGGTGAAGTCGTTGAGTGACTGTAGGAGGATACAAGATGACTTGGACAGGATTTCTGATTGGTGTAAAGAATGGCAGCTAACTTTAAATATAAATGTAAATTAATGCAGATGAATAGGAAAAAGAATCTCGTAATGTTTGAATACACCATTAGTAGTCTAGCGCTTGACACAATCACGTCGATTAAATATTTGGGCGTAACATTGCAGAGCGATATGAAGTGGGACAAGCATGTAATGGCAGTTGTGGGGAAGGCGGATAGTCGTCTTCGGTTCATTGGTAGAATTTTGGGAAGATGTGATTCATCTGTAAAGGAGACCGCTTATAAAACACTAATACGACCTATTCTTGAGTACTGCTCGAGCATTTGGGATTCCTATCAGGTCGGATTGAGGGAGGACATAGAAGCAATTCAGAGGCGGGCTGCTAGATTTGTTACTGGTAGGTTTGATCATCACGCGAGTGTTACGGAAATGCTACAGGAATTCGGGTGGGTCTCTAGAGGAAAGGAGGCGTTCTTTTCGTGAATCGCTGCTGAGGAAATTTCGAGAACGAGCATTTGAGGCTGACTGCAGTACAATTTTACTGCCGCCAACTTACATTTCGCGGAAAGACAACAAAGATAAGATAAGAGAGATTGAGGTGGTTCAAATGGCTCTGAGCACTATGCGACTTAACTTCTAAGGTCATCAGTCGCCTAGAACTTAGAACTACTTAAACCTAACTAACCTAAGGACATCACACACATCCATGCCCGAGGCAGGATTCGAACCTGCGACTGCAGCGCCTAGAACCGCACGGCCACTCCCACGGCAAGAGATTGAGAGATTAGGGCTCGTACAGAGGCATATAGGCAGTCATTTTTCCCTCTTTCTGCTTGGGAGTGGAACAGAGAGAGAAGATGCTAGTTGTGGTATGAGGTACCCTCCGCCACGCACCGTATGGTGGATTGCGGAGTATGTATGTAGATGTAGATGTAGACCTTCCTCCCAGTGGTTCCCATCCACAGCTGTAGTCCTCAGGCAAAACAAGTGCATTAAGCACGCTGGCACTACTTCACAACATACCTATCATACAGGGCAGTCTCCATATTACAGACCTAAAATCCGTTTTTTCCCCCACAACGTATAGGCTGCCGCCCAAAGGAGGTCGATAAAGCAGGCCAATATCACTCCAACACAACATACCTGCTGTGCAGGATAGCATACACTTGGATGGCTGCAAAACTGTTCCTATCCTGTGCGTATATATATGTGACTAATTGGCATACTACCACATGTTAGGGGGTTTCTCAGGCTCCTGTTGTGTATGAGGCTTTGAAAGAACGACTGCTTAAATGTATCTCTGTGTGTGTGTGTGTGTGTGTGTGTGTGTGTGTGTGTGTGTGTGTGCTGTAATTTGGCGTAACTTTGTCTTCACGGGCCCTGTAAAAGGATCACCCGATTCTTCACTTAATACTGCTTCAAGAAATTTTATAAGTAGGTACAAGATGGATAATTTGCGTATGTTTTTAAGAAACAGCCTGTTCATGTTTTCTTTTTATCATTTCTATGATCAACTCCTGTGAGTTACATAAAGATGTCACCATTTGAACCACCAGCCTTTGTTTACGTTCAATATACTATTTTAATTTTATCTGGTATGGGTGTCACACACTTCAGCAATATTTGATACGCAGAAGTAATCTGTAAGAAGTCTCCTTCCCGTACTGCATTTTCACAGTATCCTACGAAGTCTATCGCCTGCTTTACCTACAATTAAGTCGCTGTGATCACTCCATTTCATATCCCTATTAACTGTTACATCCTTATATTTGTACAAGCCCTTCTTTCTTCTTCTTCTTCTCCTTTCTTTTAATGGGTTAGGTGACTTCACGTGTTCATGCAACAAGGTCCAGCCATCGCTTCCATGATTTTCTCTTTACCTTGTTTTGGAAGTCTATTTTCAGGCATTCTATCTCAATGTTCTCACCGTTTGTTCCCATTTGGATCGATTTTCTTGTCCAACACATCAGCTTGTATTTCTGAAGCGATCGTCTACAGTGGACCCTTAAACACTATAGATAAATGTCATTTCTACAGTCTGGATCCTGCTCATGTCTTTTTTCGTGGAACACCACCTTTCTGATCCGTAGACCATAGTAGAAACTGCCATGACTTCGTAAAACTTCACCTGTACCTCTTTCATGGTTTGCTTTTGTGGCATATTTCTAATTGTGTCATAGATTACGTTAAATTTTAGGATTTTGGTGTCAATGTTAAGATCAAAATTTGTTCGTGTGTCACAGCTGAGAAATTGAAAGTCGATTACGTTTTCCAGAACTACATTATTTGTTAAACTATTACATCTTACGAGGGTCTCCCTTGAATGCTATCACTTCTGTTTTATTAGTAGAAGTTTTAAGTTATACTTACAAACAAACAAATTAATATAATAGATAGCTCTTTGAAAAAATATTCATTTTCTTGAGTCATTATTTGATCATGTATATATAGTGGGATACCAGTAAAAGGCAACATCTTTCTGTTAACCTCTTTGCTGTAGGTGACATTTTGTTTCCAAGTCCTGACCAGTTAATCTACGTAGGTGTTGAAAAACAGTTCGAGGCAGGTCACATCCTTGCCTACGTCTGTTGTTTTTAATTGTATAGACAAATCATATCCCTCTATTATATTTTTTGTCTCTTTGTGAAGAGCTTTAATAGTTAATTACATGCACTAGGAATTCTATTTCTCCACGATGTCCCACAGTAGTTATCTACTGATTTTGTCAAAAGCATGTTCATAGTCTACAAACACTGTGTACGTTTCTCTAACGGTAGCTTTACACTAAAAATAGAATCAGTGCAGGATCGAATTTTCGTTCAACTAACAATCTGTACCTGAGATAGAAATGGTTCAAATGGCTCTAAGCACTATGGGACTTCACATCTGAGGTCATCCGTCCCCTAGACATAGAACTATTTAAACCTAACTAACCTAAGGAGATCACAGGATTCGAACCTGCGACCGTAGCAGTAGTGCGGTTCCAGACTAAAGCGCCTACAACCGCTCTGCCACAGCGGCCGGCGTGCCAGAGATAGGGCGAAGTCGATTATTTCAGATAGTACAATAAATTTTATAGCCTGAGTTAACGATGATAATTCCTCTATAGTTGTTTGAGTCGCTTCTGTTGCCATTCTCTAATTTGGAATATGGAGAAAATTTTAGCCATATTTCACGATATTTCACTCCTGATATACCTCACCCGCAGTTCAACATAGGTTAATGAGCTGTAGTATGCGTTCCATCACTGGAAGACCTCCGTATCTAAACAATTCGGAATTTACTCCGTCTGTCCCTGTTGCTTTCCTCTTCTACAATCTTTGCACAGTTGCCTCTAATTCAATCATTTCGATGATCTCTGTGTTTCTGTTGATTAAGCAATTCTCGCAATATTTCTTCGCGGCTGAACCACCAACCCAAAGACTTTTATAACGCTGTTCCGATCGTTCTAAAGGTATTACATTTATTTTTGCTGTATTTTTCGCTTTTTTCTACATGTGTCTCATTACTCTCTATGCTAGAGACTGTCGTTGATGAATGTTATCTTTAATTTCGTTACTGTAACTTTCCATTCCATGATTCTAATTATGACTTACTGGTATTCTAGTCATAGAATATAACTCTTGCTCGTTTTGCAAAGTGCATAATTTTACATTTTCTTAGGTTTAAGCTTGTTGCAAATCTTTGCACCACTTCGAAATCTTATCAAGATATGATTGAATATTTCTGTAGCTCTTTTCAGCCACTCTTCCATTGTAGATAACTGCATCATCTGTGAAAGGTCCGAGGTAGACGTTCATGTTGTCTGGTAGGTAATTAATACACAACATGAACAGCAATGGTCCCAACGCACTGCCCTGGGGCACGCATGTCTGAACTTACTTCTTTCTACTTCTGTTGAAAACTCTCCATCAAAGATAACTTGCTGTATGCTGCCCACCACGAAATCCTGAATTCAATCAAAAATTTTGTTTAATAATTCACATAGTCATTTTTTTGCTAGTAAGTCTTGGTGTGATAAGAAAGGTACAAGTTTGTTTTCGCATGATCGGTATTTTCGGAATCCGTGATGGTTGACTTGGAGGAGGTATTTCTACTAGAACCTTATTATATGTTATAGGATTCTATAAGGCTGTGAATCGTATCTGTTACTTCTTGTAAAGTGGACACAGCTTTTTGTTCTATGAATCTGCGATATATTATGCGCAAAATGGAAGCTAACTCAGCAGTAAAAATCTGGCCATGGTTCCTTACTCAACTTCAAAAATTTTAGCTGATTCTCAGTTCCATTGACACTATTGCATATATCACTCACTTTTTGGCGGCGTGAGAAGTAAACTAGGGAAATATATCTGTTTCTGATTTGCAATGATCAGGTTATTTCTATTTCTGTGTCATTCCCAAGTGGACACTAGCTTTTGGGCCACTGAGATCCTCTTCACATGAGGAGAACTTCATTGAGTCTTTTGAAAGATCTTTCGATAAGGTTCTGCCACGGCTGTCGTTGAAGTCTTCATGCACTGCCCTGTCGACAGCCAAATACGTTTCATTCAACACCTGTCTAGTCTATACTTTGATTTACATTACGGAAAAGTCGTTCTTTCTTTAGAATATTCTTTACAGAGGCTGTAAACAAGGGAACTTCCCTCCCAAACTAATCTACTAGTACATGTCTATCGAGCGCATGGGAAAATTTGATCCACAGTTTCTGTCCAAAGAAAGCTGTTTCTCTATGACATGTTACTCGACTAACTCGCTATGTAACTTACTAAATATATAAAGCTTCCTAATTATTCTTAAGGTGCCCTTTGTCCTTAAGTAGTCATTATTGCTGTAACTCTCTCATCGGTACTCATACTAGTTAGTATCACTACGAACATCCGCAAAGAGGTGAGGGCTGTTAGTTTCCATCAGGATATATTTACACTTATTGTAGGTAGCTTCCAGAGTATGTCTTTATTAATGTTTCGCAGAATGTCTTGTTACCCCCCACCACTTCAGAAGCCTTAATGTTCTTAGTTGATTGTTGGATCATTTAAGTTCTCTCCAACAATAGCAGGGTGACTGGGGGACTATTCGTGATAACGAACTGAGGTTTTCTCTGAAGTTTTCGGTTGTATCCAGGATTGAGTCTGGTGGTCGACAGAAAGATTCAATTACAAGTGTATGATATTGAGTCTTTCTCGGGCCATCCCACATGCAGCTTGAATTTCTATCTCTGTGGATTTGAGTTTCTTGTCTAATGCGACGAATATACGACTTCCATTTCCTAGTACCCTCTCCTTGTGATATGCACCTAGATTTACTCGATAAACCTCCCTGCTATCAGTTTCCACTGTATGAGGTTATAACTGTTGCAAACTCAGAGACTTCGTTGTAAATGATTCGGCAGTTGCTCACTAGGATTCTTACTCAAGAGTCGAAACCAGAGAAGGTAGTCATGTTGGATGCTGGGATCTAGAGCGTATTCGACATAATAACTCACGCCAGACGTTTTTCCATGTGTTCAGATCGGAATTCCCGGCAAATTCGTCTCCTTCTGCGAAGTCATTTTCCATAAACCACAGGTGTTGCTTTACACAGGTTGCGTTGTCACACTAGTAAAATCATCGACCTGCGAGCTATTCGACTACTGTACGCAATAAATAATGCTGAACAATGTGCTCATATCCTTCCGCTTTCATCGACTTCTCAAGTGTAATAAGGGACCATACTTGAAGACGAGAAACGCTCTTTTGCTGTACCACCATCTCCCTGCGTGCTTCACTTTTGGCACTGCACATGATGGCAGGCCACGTTCTCCAGGCATTCCATCGGAATGTCGCACGTTATGGCTGTATCCATTATATCAAATCACTCGTTTCCAGTCATATAATACACTGTCCAGTGAAACAGCTCTTTTATTTTATTTCTTTATGTTTTACAGAAGTGCTCCCTTCTTCGAAGGCGGGACTTGTTCATTTGTGTTCCACAATAACTGTAACAAAAGTTATGCCTTATCAGGACGTTACACTGAAGCCCTAATGACCTGCTCTAGTATTGTTTCTACATGGCTCTAGGTACTCGAACGCGATGCTGGGTTGAGCGTGCCAGTATACTCCAGGTGTCTGGTTGTAGGCCTGGGTACTCACACTTCTCGCAATAGCTACCGTGTGTGGTTGTTGATGGTAATATATAGTTTATGCTGAGTTCTTCGTGTAATTCATTATGATCTTCATCTGATTCTTTGAGAGCAGTGGGGATAACTTGCGAATAAGACGAACCATTTTCCTTTTTTTTCGTTTTTGTCGTAGTGTGTAATCTGAATAGATGTTTACTTTCCTTTATCTGACCAAGGTATTTGACCCAGTCCGTCCACTGGATTTCAGTATTGCTGATGACAAGTCTGTCCCTTAAGTCTGGTCTTCTTTTGTGTGAACATCACCACCTTTGAGTTCTTCACTTTTAACCGCATCATTCTGGTACGTACCCACTGTTCTGTTACTACTCGCTGGAGTCTAAAAATTCCTGCGTTCATTCTGCGACTCCACGCTAAGAACGCAGTGGACTCACTCTTTGTACCACTTCAGTTCGTGTTTAGCTTCGTGTTTTTATAAGCTGCTCAACCACTATACTCCATGCCTTTTAACCGCCGGTGTAGAGTCATTGTGGTATTTGGCCTGCTGGTAGGTAGCGCTTTGGAATTCGTGAGTGAATCATTCTACTGATTTCAAGCGATGATTTACAGCCACCCTTCGCAACAGCCATGTACCCTGTCGGGCAATATATGAGGTCAGCTTGGTCTTGGTGGTCTTGGCTCAGCTGTGGCCGTTCCATCGTAGTTCCACTTCACAATCACATCACCAACAATCGACTTGGGCAGCTTTAGAAATAATGATATGTCCCTCATGGATTTGTAATTCAGGTTCAAAATGGTTCAAATGGCTCTGAGCACTATGGGACTTAACTTCTGAGATCATCAGTCCCCTAGAACTTAGAACTACGTAAACCTAACTAACCTAAGGACATCACACACATCCATGCCCGAGGCAGGATTCGAACCTGCTACTGTAGCGGTCGCGCGGCTCCAGACTGTAGCGCCTAGAACCGCCGGGCGCTTCGGCCGGCTGTAATTCAGGTGATATACAGTGAGTGGTATATGTTCCAAGTCAATGAACTCGCCCAACCGACCCGGTATGCTGTTACTAGTTCTCTAATGACAATTTTCACCTCGTCCTTTTATCCTGGCGGGTATACCTTTTGTGACATTTAGCGGTCACTTTCACATTATCTAGGCGTGTCCGATTCCTTCTGATCAGATAGTGTACAACGTCCAACAAAATGTTTTGTTTAAATAACGAAGGAAAAAAACCTGCGATCAGACTTACAGATTTTTCAAAGATAATTTCGTTTCTGGAACATTTTTTTAGACTCTGCTCCCTATCAAACTTCATAATAACGTCTAAAACAGTATTAAGTTCCCGTTTATATGGACACTATTAACGCTGTTGAGGTTGGAAAATAAATGAACCACGACAGTTACGATAAACAAAACAGTTGTGACATAGAGGTTAATTTTGTAAGAGAGAAGTTTACATAGCAAACTTAAAATATGAAACAGGTGCTAGTGTTTTTGACCGGTAGTTAAAACACCCTTGGTCGCAGATTCGATCAATACAATGCTGGAATCTTGAATAAATATCACCAGGAATGGCGGCCAGAAAACTTCCAGTTTGAGGAGTCACCCTCAGTCTGTTAACAGAGGGTGGAGGGGCTCACAGAAGGTTCGGGAACCCTTTGCCCTAGGAGTAGGTAACTGTTCTAAAAGGTGTATGCCCCAGCAATGACCTACGAAAGGGGATGCAGAAGGCAATATGCATCCACAGGATATGTGGCCTATAACTGAAGAGAGTTACGATGAACCCTCCACGGACAAATGATCCCGGATTATTTCCATATCCTGATCTGCCTAGGGGAAGGTGACCAACGTATGGATACGAGCCTCAGCGTGGAATGTCAATCTGAACGTGGCACGGAAGCTAGAAAATTTGAAAACAGAAGTGGACAGGCATAGTCTAGATATAGAGGGGATCAATGAAGTGAAATGGAAAAGAAAATAAGGGCTTATGATCAGGACAATATCAACAGCAGCGGAAAATGGTAAAATGGAGTAGAGTCATTTAAAAGGAAGGTTGGGCAGAAAGTGAGTTACTGTGAAGAGTTCCGAGTTAGGACTTTTCTCATCAGATCCGACAGAAAAGCAACGCCGACAACAAAAGTTCAAGAATACATGCCGACGTTACAAGTAAAAGATGAAGAAATAGAGAAAGTATATGAGGAAAATGAGGGGATAACGGTACATACAGGGAGATGAAAATTTAATAGCCATCGAAGGTTAGAATGCTGTTCTAGGGGAAGGAGCAGAAGAAGGAGTAACGGGAGAATATGGAATTGATAATAGGGATCAGTCGGGATACAGACTAATTGAGTTCTGCAATAAATTTCTGCTGATAACAGGGAACACTCTGCGCAAGAATCACAAAAGTAGGTGGTATACTTAGAAAAGGTTTACGTAGTGGTCAGATAGAGCTCCAGAATCAGGTATTGGATTGCAAGAAGTATCCAGGAATAGATATAAATTCATATCCCAACTTAGTGATTATGAAGAGCAAACTGTAGCTTAAGAGAAGCGGACAGGATAATCGATGTGGGAGGAAGGGGAATACTGAAGAACTGATGAATGATGAGGCAAGTTTGAAATTTGCTAAATATGTGGGTGCTACGATAAGGAATACCACTGCATGGATTTCAGTTGAAGAGGAGCGGACATCTCTAAAAAAGCAACCACAGATATTCGACAGGTATAGATACAAGATTGGTATCTGCGAACAAATTTTGGGTGAAACTTTGATCGTGAAAAGAAGGTACTACAAAAATTTTGAGGGGAAGACAGAAACACAGAAGTATAGACCAGTTTGGAGTTAAATAAATAGGAAATGCGGGGAAGCCGAGACGAAACGCCTGCAAGAAAAGTGTGAGGAAGTCAGAAAAGAAATGTTGGTCGCAAAGACTATAGAGCTTATAGAAAGGTGTGAATTAATTTTTTACTTGTGCTTTACTATTATGATCACTGGAGGAAAATTTAGTCACTTAATATACAGCAACTCAATTTTATTTAGGGGTTTCGAGTAACTGATCTTCAGAATATCAAATGAGGTAAGGGGCTTCATACACACAGTATGGAGTCATGTACAAGTAATGAATGCCAGAGTACGCTGAAACTAGTTACCTGTACATGACGTCATGCCGTGTTTGTGTATTCCAAAACTGATTACTTGTACATGACGCCCTATCTTGTGCGTGAAGCCCTTCATATTCTTTGTTATTGTGGATATGAGCTTCCTCGAAAAGTGTAAATAAAGTTAGTTGCTGAACTCAGGTGACTAAATTTTTCTCCAGCGACCATTACAGCAGTGTATAAATAAAAAAATGTTAAATTTATAAAGTAACCACTTTCCACTTACGTGTTTTCCTGTCACTTCCCATAAAATATAGAAACAATAATCTTTTGTGAAATAAGAACCAAGAGTGACAACATTAAGAATGCAATTAGAATCCCGTTGTTAAATGCAAACAAGAGAGTGGATAGGTGTAAGGATTGAGGGAGTTGACTTGACAGAAGAACAAAGAAGAAATATAAAATCGTGTATTAGTGCCAGAATTTAAAAGACTATGGAAGATTTGAGATAAAATAAGTCAGAAGAGATAAAGAAACATTCCATGTAAATTTCTGAAAGGGGGAAGTGGTAACCAAACGATTATTCAAGCTGAAATCAATGAAACAGATGACATACTATGAGACTTTCAGAAAAATATCATCCACACAATTCCTGGATATCAAGGACAAATAAGTGCGGCAACTACAGCACAGTCAGCTTTACAACTCATTTATCTAAGGAGGATGTCAAATCAACACCTTTCAGCCGTCAGTTTTGAACCTTATTTTATTAGCCAACATGTTTCGGTGCTTTATTACGCCATCTTCAGGCACCTGACCAACGTGTAGAAATAATCTACCTCTCTTTTGATAGAAACAGGGACCAACAATACTGGTATTAGTAGATATCTATTTGCTACAGTGTCCACTTCAAACATCACCCGCCGACTGTCATACACTATGGAGTCATAAACAAGTAACCAATGTCAGAGTATTCTGAAACTAGTTACCTGTACATTACGTCGCCTGAAGATGGCGTAATAAGGTGCCTAAACTGGTTCCCTAGTAAAATAAGGTACAAAATTGACGGCAGAAAGGTGTTTAATTTGACATCCTCAATCTAACAGCCGAGTCCCGCGACCATCGCTAAAAAGATGGACATACAGAATTATTTATGAAAGTGTCTGAAACGAATAATACTCAGAAAAATGGAAAAAATGGCATAGTGTTAGATGAGGACCGTTTTAGGAAATGTAGACGCACAGAGAGACATAACGGAAGCAAGACTGAATAAAAATGAAGACAATTAACAGTGTAATGAGTACGGAATATGGACTGAGAGTAAACTGAAGAAAAACGAAAATAATGAGAAGTAGCAGAAATATGAAAAACAAGTAGCTTAACACGATAATTGGTTATCACGAAGAGACGAAGTTAAGAAATTCTGCAACCTTGAAAGCAAAGTAGCTCATTACGGACGAGGCAAGGAGGACATTAAAAGCATACTAGCCCAGGCAAAAAGCAAAGTGCTGATCAAAAGAAGTCCATTATTATCAAACACAGGCCTCAGTTGAGGAATAAATTTCTGAGAATTTATGTTTGGAGCACAGCATCGTATAATATTGACTCATGAGCTGCAAGAAAGTCGGAGCAGAATAGGATCGTAGTGTTTGAGATTCAGTGTTACACACAAATGTTAAAAAGTAAGTGGTCTGATACTGTAAGGAACGAGGAAGTTCACAGCATAAGAAAGGACCATATGAAAAACACTTGCAAGCAGAAGGGACAGGATGATCGGGAAAATTTCATGCAACTAGAGGAAGTTGTGTGTTGTGAAAGTTGTAAGGGAAGACAGTGAATGGAGTACATTCAACAAGTAATTGAAGCCGTTGGAAGGCAGAGTGAAATACCGTGAACAGTTCAGTGATAAGTTTACTCTCATCAGAATCGACAGAAAACTTGATGACCAGAGTAATATTTCAGATATAGGCCCTAAGGGTGAAGGCCCTAAGGGCCGACGTTACAAGTAAAAGGCGAAGCGAAAGAAAACGTAGATCCGTATGTAGAGAGAGACGACGTCGTGACGTAACAAGAAACTGGAGTCGATGTGAAAGACGTAGACGATGCGTTATTGGAGTCACAGTTTCCATGGATCTGAGATTACCACATAAATGAAGTGACGTCTAGTGTGAATCACTATTAAACCACCAACGAGGAGTTGGAAAAGAAATTTATATTTTTGCCATTCTATGGTTCCCTATCAGATAAGAAATCTGCCTGTTTAGAATACAACACGTGTCCAGCGGCAGGCCTCCGCCGAAAATGCGGTAATTGGTGAGATGCTGCACGTCTTAGAGAAATTGGAGATTATACAACATACTGTGAGTCCAGCCAGTCCCATTAATGACAAACAGTACGTCTTTAGAACAAGGAACGAAGAAGCATGGGATATTTTATCCTACCCTACAGCGGAATATCTGTTTTAGCTGAGTCTTCCAGAAACGGTCACCAGACCAAAACAGACGACACCTCTGTCATGACCCGCACTAACGGGTTCTGGGGCAGTTTAATTAAGGAAGTGACAAATAAAAACACATAATAGAGACGGTGGCCTGCAGCCCAGCTCGACACGTGATCCAGCGAGTTCGACATTGTAGCGGACGAGTCCAAAGCGGCTTCAATGTACGCCTACTTATGGTAGGTGATTTTTCGAAAGCGTGTAGCATTTCAAGCACTTGACGCCACGTGATGCTCTACAACAGTTTCCTACAATGTTTTATTCACTGCATTTTTTACTGTTTTGCAGCAAACTCGTGCCAGTTGAGCAAGCCAGTGGCCTTCGTACCGACCTTGTATGTATCTGCCTGATGTTGGCTCCTAGTCAGGCGTGATGTGGGATCCCATTCCAAGTCGCACAACTATATGCAATCCCTTTTTGTAGACGTACTTCAGCGCTCTATTATCCGAGTAGCCTACAATTTTCTCTACCTACAGCTAAGCATACGTTCTCGTTCCACTGAATATCTCTTCACGTCGGTATTCCCAATAATCTAAGTGTACCACTCTTTTAAGTTTCGTGTAGTCGTCGACCATGCAATATCTACATCTAGCTCTAATTGACATCCTTTGCAGCAAGCGGGTATTTTTTGCAAAATAGTTCGATATAAAAATTTTACCGGATAGACTTTCTCCAAAGAGAAAGGCTTTAACTACGAGCACTCTGAAATTACAGCAGATAATATCCGTCTGTAAAGTACATCATGAATATTACAACATTTCTTTGGGGGTTCTTACCTATGGTGACTGGCTCTGCTCGCATGATCACCTATCATTTACTACCAGTCGTACACCAGGACAAATATCTCGTAGTTCTTTTTTTCTTTTTCGAGTCATCAGTCTCCCGACTGGATTGAAGCGGCCAGCCACGAATTCCTCTCCTGTGCCAACCTCTTCATCTCAGAGTAGCAGTTGCAACCTACGTCCTCAATTATTTGCTGGATATATTCCGTCTCGGTCTTCCTCGTTAGATTTTGCCGTCTACAACACTCTCTAGTACCATCGAAGACATTCCTTGATGTCTTAACTAATGTTCTATATCCTGAATCTTCTCCTTGTCAGTGTTTTCTACATATACCTCCCCCCCCCCCCCCCCCCCGGTTCTGCGGAAAACCTCCTCGTTCCTTACCTTATCATTCCACCTAATTTGCAACATTCGCCTGTAGTACTACATCGCAAATGCATCAGTTCCCTTCTTTTGATGTTTTTCCACAGTCCATGTCTCACTACCATACCATCCTGCGCTCCAAACGTATCTTCTCAGAAATTTCTTCCTCCAATTAAGGCTTATGTTTGAAATTAGTAGACTTCTCTTGGCCGGGAATGCCCTTTGTGCCAGTGCTGCTCTGCTTTTTATGTCCTCCTAGCTCCGTCCGTCATTGGTTATTTTGCTGCCTAGGTAGCAGAAATTCCTTACTTCATCCACTTCGTGATCTTGAATACTGATGTTAAGTTTCTCGCTGTTCTAATTTCCACTACTTCTCATTGGATTTACTCCCAATCCATATTCTTTAGTCATTAGACTGTCCATTACATTCAGCATAATCATGTAATTCTTTTCACTTTCGCGCAGGATAGCAATGTCATCAGCGAATCGTATCGTTGATATCCTTTCGCCTTGAATTTTAATTCCACTCCTGAATCTATTTTTATTTCCATCATTGCTTCTTCGATGTACAGATTGAACAGCAGGGACGAAAGATTACATCCCTGACTCATACCCTTTTTAAACTGAGCATTTCGTTCTTGGTCGTCCTCTTCATTATTCCCTCTTGTTTTTTATACATATTGTATATTACCCGTATCTCCCTATAGCTTACTCCTATTTTTCTCAGTATTACCAACATCTTGCACCACTTTACATTGTCGAACGCTTTTTCTAGGTCGAAAAATCCTATACGTGTCTTGAATTTTCCTTTAGTCTTGCTTCCATTATCAACCGCAACGTCAGAATTGCTTCTCTCGTGCTTTTATCTTTTCTAAAGCCAAACTGATGGTCATCTAACAAATCTTCAATTTTCTTTTCCATTCTTCTGTAGATAATTCTTGTCAGTAACTTGGATGCATGAGGTGTTAAACAGATTGTGCGATAATTCTCGCACTCGTCAGCTCTTGCAGTCTTCGGAATTGTGTGAACGATATTTTTTTGGAATTCAGACGGTATATTGCCAAACTCATACATTTTACACAACAACGTGAATAGTCGTTTTGTTGCCACTTCCCCTAAAGATTTTAATAATTCTGATGGAATGCTGTCGATCCCTTCTGCCTTATTTGATCGTAAGTCCTCCGCAGATCTCTTAAATTCTGATTCTAATAGTGGATCCCCCATCTCTTCTAAATTGACTCCTGTTTCTTCTTCTATTAGAGCAGACAGATCTTCCCCCTCATAGAGGCCTTCAATGTACTCTTTCCACACATTCGCTCTCTCCTCTGCATTAAAAATGGATTTCCCGTTGCACTCTTAATGCTACCATTCCTCCTTTTAACTTCACCGAAGGTTCTTTCGAGTTCCCTATACGCTGAGTCAATCCTTCCGACAACAATTTCTTTTCCGATTTCTTCACATTTTTCATGCAGCCATTTCGTTTTAGCTTCCCTGTACTTCCTGTTTGTTTCATTCCTCAGCGACTTGTATTTCTGTATTCCTGAATTTCCCTAAACATTTGTGTACTTCCTTCTTTCATGGAAGTATTTCTTCTGTTATCCTTGGTTTCTTTGCAGTTACCTTCTTCGTACCTATATTTTACTTTCCAGCTTCTGTGATTGCCTTTGTAGAGATGTCCATTCCTCTTCAACTGTAGAGCCTACTGGACTATATTTCTGCAACTACAGCCTTAGAGAACTTCAAGCGTATTTCGTCATTCCTTACTACATCAGTATCCCACTTTTTTGCATATTGATCCTTCCTGACTAATCTCTTAAACTTCGGCTTACTCTTCATCACTACTACATTGTATTCTGAGTTATATCTGCTTCTGAGTACGCCTTGCAATTAAGTTCCTGATTGCGGAGCCCTTATCTGACCGTAATGTAATCTATCTGAAATCTTCCTGCAGCTCCCGGCCTTTTCCAACTCTGATTTCTACTCTTGTGATTCTTGAACGCAGTATTCCCTGATACTAGATGAAATTTATTACAGAACTCAGTTACACATTCTCCTGTCTCAGTCCTTGTTCCAAGCCCACATTCTCCTACAACCTTTTCGTCTACTCCTTCCCCTACCACTGCAAATCCTACCCCCATTCTAGCATTTTCAGCTGCTGTTCTTAATACCCTGTACTCATCTGACCAGAAAACTTATATTCTTCCAGATTTTCTTCCCTACCATATTCAAGCTTCTTAAC
This sequence comes from Schistocerca piceifrons, assembly GCF_021461385.2. Lineage (NCBI taxonomy): Eukaryota > Metazoa > Arthropoda > Insecta > Orthoptera > Acrididae > Schistocerca > Schistocerca piceifrons. The sequence goes on from NC_060139.1 coordinate 673,058,874, forward strand.
ATTCCATCCCGCGACTCGTAGAACGTTATCCTTTCGTTGGTTATTCAGTCTTTTTCTCATGGTCACCTGTCATTTGGCAGATCCGAATGGGGTACTATTCCGGAATCTTTTGCCGATGGAGAGATCTCCATTACTCTTTTTCAACTGCAGGCCACATGTCCTCTGGATACAGGTTATGTGTCTTTAATGCAGCTGTTTCCATTGCCTTCTGCAACCTCATGCTGTTGATCATTGGCCTTTAGGGCAGTTTCCCATCCCAAGGACAAGAAAGTGTCCTGAACCTCTCCCCCCTTTGCAATGCCGTTGGCAGCTTGAAGATGACTTCTTATGCCGGAAGTCTTCGGCCACCAATGCTGATTTTTAGTCAAATTTTAATGGGTGGCTAATTTCTAACCCGTGACCGAGGACGTTCTGAATACTAATCAAAGACACTACCCATAGTAACATTCTTTATTTGGAAGGCGTCGATATGGTACTCAGTCACCATTTAGACATGCGAATCTTTCTAGTTTCTTCTATCCGTGGCACGAAGCATATCGTATGCGAGTGGGGTTTCAAGAGGTTGATGCTTTCAAAACTGATGCTCATTTCCTAGGAGAAGTTAAAATGGAGAGTATTGCAGACCTTCCTCCACGTGAAGAAGTCTATGTGATTACTGGATAATGAGACTTCTCGTCAAGTCAAGATCGACTGCTGACCTTCCTCCCTTATACTTAAATGGAACTCATTGCTGAAGAGAAACATCTTCGGTCTATATGCTTCCCTGTGTGCATGGAGGAGTGCCACTGCTAACTCTAACTCTTGACGCTAGCCGGGAGCGTCAGACATAAAAAGCCATTCTCAAAAGCCTCCTGTTCACAGCGCTCTTCGGCAGCACCCACACATGTCTACGTTTCTCATGATTCTTCCAGACTATACAACTCTTGCGGGATCATACCGCTGAAATTATTTTTGGTTAAAAGTCGATGTTTTAACTAGCATTAATTAACTTAAATATCTACAAAGCTACTTCACTGATTCTTATTATGCAGGGTCGTTATAATTACACTTTCGCTACTTGAGAGTGCCCCATGAAAAACGAGAGATCGCAGGGCAATGAAACTTTGTGGAAACAATAGTAACGACATGCGTAAGAGAACTAACGAATAAACCATTGAATGAAGCACATTTTAATTATCACGTGAGAGGATAACATTTGTTAATTGCGGACGATGTTTATCTTCCAGGTTAGAAACGTTGCTCAATGTGACGACCATGTGCAACCACGTCAGCCTGGAACTGCACTAGAGACTGCATTTCATAATTGTTCGCAATACTTTTTAAACGGTGGATCATAGTATGTTGAGCTGTCGTGACATAGCTCGTGCACTGGTTGTAGATAGCACACTGCGTCCAGCATTCTCAGTCACGGCTACATTATCTTCTTCAACAACTGGTAGTGCAATTGGCCATCGGCCTCTCCCAGTACCAATTCGTAAATTATCAGTTAATTCGAACTTCCGAATCATGTTCTTCAACATCGGTGCTGAAAGACGACTTCCCTATGTTTAGTCAAAGCTCCCATGCTCGCGAATAACAGCAGCACTATAGTTGTGATAAAATAGCTTTACGAGTAAAGCCCTACTCGCCTGTCGAGACCCACGTTGACTGTCTGCAAATGTAATGCACGCTAGCGCTTGTATTTCAACCACACGTCGCCCTACCAGTAACGGCTCCTAGTCACAAGTCATGATATTAACACTACCAACAATCAGTTGAAGACATAAACTCTAAAAATGAGTCCGTGGCCATATTTTTGTTTGTAAAAGATCTTAAGATGGCAGTAGCCGAAACCGGTAATAGTGAATTGTAAACATTTGTGTGATCAAGACGGACCGGTAAAATAAAGTTCCAAAAATATTATCACTGATTCATTTTCATAATTTATGTCTTCAATTGATAAGTTTGTTCCAAGTCAGGCCAAGAATGAGGTAAAGCTGTTCCTTAAAAGAAAAATACGCATTGTGAAAGATATAATGTAAATAAGATTTAACACATTCTGTGTGGATGAGGAGATTGTTCCTGAATACGTTAATGTGAGGACTAATAATAATTCTACAGCAGCGGTACGTGTGAAACGCGAAAGTGAGATTATGAGGATAAGGACTGAGATCAGAGAAGCATACAAGAATAAATAAAAGCGTAATTTGAAAGTATTCACACTTCAGTTACTTTTAGGTACGTTACTCTCGCCATTACAACTGTCATGTCTTTCCAAAGGTGTTAATAATGTAGTGGATAATGAACAGAAAAAAGATCACTATGAGACATAGGAAGGAAACCTCCAATTTACAGGTGAAGAATAGTGTAAGAATAGACAAAAAGCGGGAAGGCAAACATCAGTTTTCGGACAGGGTGGTTAATCTCACGAACATAAAAATAACGGATAATGAAATTAATCTTTTGACTAAGGATTTACATTTTAGTATTGCTCCGAAGTTGAGCCCACGCGTAATTAAAAATACTACTGCTGAGGTAAAAGTTGCTTGTGACGCGGCTAAAGTAAATAAATTTGATCAAATGTACATAGCAGTAGAAACTAACAAATGTCTATCCAAACTAGGCCGCTACGACCGTAAAAATGCAAAACATTTAGAAGCACTTAAAAGCCTAAATCAAAATTTGGAAATTGAAACGGCTTTAGTTACGAGTGCTGACAAAGGAAATTCGGCTGTCGCAATTTATGATTCAGATTACATAAAAAAAAAACTGAAAAATTTCTTGCAGAAAATAAGTCAAGAGAAATCCTGTGAACAAATTTCAGTCAGATATAAGGAAAACAATTGAGAACAGTATCTTTTTGTTTCCTGATGAAAAAGAGAAATGTAGATTAAAAATGATGAATCCGTCTATTCCTGTGCTTCGTTCGCAAATTCAATTTCACAAGAGAGGGGAACAGATTCGGACGATTATTAATAATATGTCGTGTTTCAATTACAAATTGAACCGAAAATGCCACAAGAAACTAAGAGCAGCATATATTATAAAAAAATCATTCAGTGTCAAGAAAATTCATGCATTTGCGAATGCAATTAAGGATGTACCAATATCAGCTGGAGCTACATTGGCTTTTCTTGACATTGTTAACCTGTATACCAGCGTCTCAGTAAACGAAACATCGGAGATTATAAGGAAGTACTTTCTAACGTATAAGAAGATTATTCAGGGCGAAATAGAACTTTCGGAAATTTTAGAAGTTGTATTGTCATTTAATTATTTTAAGTTTAACGACAAGATATTTATTAGAAGGACTGACTCGCAATGGGCAACAGTTTGTCTGGTACTTTAGCTGAGGTATTTCTAAGTGAGTTAGAAAATAAGTTTTTTGAACAAAATCCTGATGTCTGTGAAAAAATTGTCTATTACAGACGTTATGTAGACGACATTATACTAATGTACAAAGGTGATGAAAGTGAAACAAGCGAGGTAGCAGAAAAAATGGGTGGGATGCACGAAAAAGTCAAATATACAGTGAAACTGGAAGAAGAAATAAGTATAAATTTTTTGGATCTTAGATTAACTAAAAGGGATGGAAGTCATAAGATTAGCATATTAAGGAAGACGACGGCAACTGACACGATTATAAATGTGAAATCCTGTCCCTCCAAGAGGCATAAATGAGCATACTTCAGAGCTATGATCAACAGCATGCTAAGACTGCCACTCGCCCCTAATGACAAGGTGGAAGAATTAAGTTTGATTAAACAGGTAGCTAAGACTAACGGATATAAGGATCGTGATGCAATGAAACTTTATTATAAACTAAAATAAAAAATATGTGAGAAGAAAGAGTCAGTAGAACAAGAGGGCAAGAAGATTGTTGCTATTTTGTACAACGGAGCATTTTCCTACAGAATTGCGCAGGATTTCAGAAAATCGAAAATAAAAATTGGATTTCGAACGAGAGGTATCGTTGGATGTAGGTTACGACACACAGTTGACAACAACAGCAATAAATATTTGGAATCTGTTGTTTATGAGAACAGCTGGCAAGTCTGCGACAGGTTTATATCGGTCAGACAGGAAGGAATTTCAAGACTCATTTTAGAGAACATACGTATAATCAGCGTCTGTACTGTACCCGTGTTCCAGGGGTAGCGTCTTTGATTCATAATCAAAACGTCTTCGGTCTCAGGTCCGATCCCCGCCAGTGCCCGAATTTTGATAAATAATCAGCATTAGCGGCCGAAGACTTCCGGCATAAGAAGTCAGCCTCATTCTGCCAACGGCCTTGTCAAAGAGGGCGGAGGAGCGGATAGAGGTTTAGGGCACTCTCTTGTCCTAGGGGTGGGAAATAGTCCCTAAAAGCGGAAGAATCAGCAATGATCAACGACATGACAGGCAATGGAAACCACTGCATTAAAGACACGTAACGTGTATCCACAGGACATGTGGCCTGTAATTGAAGAAGTCTCATGATGATCTCTCCATTGGCAAAAGACTCCGGAATAGTCCCCCATTCGGATTTCCGGGAGGGGACTGCCAAGGGGGAGGTTACCATGAGAAAAAGATTGAATAATCAACGAAAGGATAACGTTCTACGAGTCGGGGCGTGGAATGTCAAAAGCTTGAACGTGGTAGGGAAACTAGAAAATCTGAAAAGGGAAATACAAAGGCTCAATCTAGATATAGTAGGGGTCAGTGAAGTGAAGTGGAAGGAAGACAAGGATTTCTGGTCAGATGAGTATCGGGTAATATCAACAGCAGCAGAAAATAGTACAACAGGTGTAGGTTTCGTTATGAATAGGAAGGTAGGGCAGAGGGTGTGTTACTGTGAACAGTTCAGTGACCGGGTTGTTCTAATCAGAATCGACAGCAGACCAACACCGACAACGATAGTTCAGGTATACATGCCGACGTCTCAAGCTGAAGATGAACAGATAGAGAAAGTGTATGAGGATATTGAAAGGGTAATGCAGTATGTAAAGGGGGACGAAAATCTAATAGTCATGGGCGACTGGAATGCAGTTGTAGGGGAAGGAGTAGAAGAAAAGGTTACAAGAGAATATGGGCTTGGGACAAGGAATGAAAGAGGAGAAAGACTAATTGAGTTCTGTAACAAGTTTCAACTAGTAATAGCGAATACCCTGTTCAAAAATCACAAGAGGAGGAGGTATACTTGTAAAAGGCCGGGAGATACCGGAAGATTTCAATTAGATTACATCATGGCCAGACAGAGATTTCGAAATCAGATATTGGATTGTAAGGCGTACCCAGGAACGTATATAGACTCAGATCACAATATAGTAGTGATGAAGAGTAGGCTGAAGTTCAAGACATTAGTCAGGAAGAATCAATACGCAAAGAAGTGGGATACGGAGGTACCAAGGAATGACGAGATACGTTTGAAGTTCTCTAACGCTATAGATACAGCAATAAGGAATAGCGCAGTACGCAGTACAGTTGAAGAGGAATGGAGATCTTTAAAAAGGGCCATCACAGAAGTTGGGAAGGAAGACATAGGTACAAAGAAGGTAGCTGCGAAGAAACCATGGGTAACAGAAGAAATACTTCAGTTGATTGATGAAAGGAGGAAGTACAAACATGTTCCGGGAAAAAACAGGAATACAGAAATACAAGTCGCTGAGGAATGAAATAAATAGGAAGTGCAGGGAAGCTAAGACGAAATGGCTGCAGGAAAAATGTGAAGACATCGAAAAAGATATGATTGTCGTAAGGACAGACTCAGTATACAGGAAAGTTAAAACAACCTTTGGTGACATTAAAAGCAACGGTGGTAACATTAAGAGTGCAACGGGAATTACACTGTTAAATGCAGAGGAGAGAGCAGATAGGTGGAAAGAATACATTGAAAGCCTCTATGAGAGTGAAGATTTGTCTGATGTGATAGAAGAAGAAACAGGAGTCGATTTAGAAGAGACAGGGGATCCAGTATTAGAATCGGAATTTAATAGAGCTTCGGAGGACTTACGGTCAAATAAGGCAGAAGGGATAGATAACATTCCATCAGAATTTCTAAAATCATTGGGGGAAATGGCAACAAAACGACTATTCACGTTGGTGTGTAGAATATATGAGTCTGGCGATATACCACCTTACTTTCGGAAAAGCATCATCCACACAATTCCGAAGACGGCAAGAGCTGACAAGTGCGAGAATTATCGCACAATCAGCTTAACAGCTCATGCATCGAAGCTGCTTACAAGAATAATATACAGAAGAATGGAAAAGAAAATTGAGAATACGCTAGGTGACGATGAGTTTGGCTTTAGGAAAAGTAAAGGGACGAGAGAGGCAATTCTGACGTTACGGCTAATAATGGAAGCAAGGCTAAAGAAAAATCGAGACACTTTCATAGTATTTGTCGACCTGGAAAAAGCGTTCGACAATAGAAAATGGTGCAAGCTGTTCGAGATTCTGAAAAAAGTAGCGGTAAGCTATAGGGAGAGACGTGTCATATACAATATGTACAACAACCAAGAGGGAATAATAAGAGTGGACGATCAAGAACGAAGTGCTCGTATTAAGAAGGGTGTAAGACAAGGCTGTAACCTTTTGCCCCTACTCTTCAATCTGTACATCGGGGAAGCAATGATGGAAATAAAAGAAAGGTTCAGGAGTGGCATTAAAATACAAGGTGAAAGGATATCAATGATACGGTTCGCTGATGACATTGCTATCCTGAGTGAAAATGAAGAAGAATTAAGTTATCTGCTGAACGGAATGAACAGTATAATGAGTACACAGTATGGTTTGAGAGTAAATCGGAGAAAGACGAAGGTAATGAGATGTAGTAGAAATGAGAACAGCGAGAAACTTAACATCAGGATTGATGGTCACGAAGTCAATGAAGTTAAGGAATTCTGCTACCCAGGCAGTAAAATATCCAATGACGGACGGAGCAAGGAGGACATCAAAAGCAGACTCGCTATGGCAAAAAAGGCATTTCTGGCCAAGAGAAGTCTACTAATATCAATTACCGGCCTTAATTTGAGGAAGAAATTTCTGAGGATGTACGTCTGGAGTACAGCATTGTATGGTAGTGAAACATGGACTGTGGGAAAACTGGAACAAAAGAGAATCGAAGAATTTGAGATGTGGTGCTATAGACAAATGTTGAAAATTAGGTGGACTGATAAGGTAAGGAATGAGGAGGTTCTACGCAGCATCGGAGAGGAAAGGAATATGTGGAAAACACTGATAAGGAGAAGGGACAGGATGATAGGACCTGCCAAGACATGAGGGAATGACTTCCATGGTACTAGAGGGAGCTGTAGAGGGTAAAAACTGTAGAGGAAGACAGAGATTGGAATACGTCAAGCAAATAATTGAGGACGTAGGTTGCAAGTGCTACTCTGAGATGAAGAGGTTAGCACAGGAAAGGAATTCGTGGTGGGCCGCATCAAACCAGTCAGTACACTGATGACCAAAAAAAAAACCTATAATCAAAACAAGAGCGCTTACGGTACACATTTAGACACAGAAAAACATTCGGTAGGAAACATGGAGAATAACATGAAAGTAATGCACAGGGCGCCCTAGGGACAGTTACTGAACCTACTCGAAAAATGGAGATTTTTGAGCACAGAAAAAGGCAACCGGAATTACCGCTGAATGAACAGAATGAGTGTAACCTAGCGCCAGCCGATGTGGCCGAGCGGTTCTAGGCGCTACAGTCTGGAACCGCGCGACCGCTACGGTCGCAGGTTCGAATCCTGCCTAGGACATGGATGTGTGTGATGTCCTTAGGTTAGTTAGGTTTAAGTAGTTCTAGGGGCCTGATGTCCTCAGTTGTTAAGTCCCATAGTGCTCAGAGCCATTTGAACCATCCCTACTCTGCACTCATTAGACAGTTCATTCCATTCAACAGGTCCTGTATTCTTCTTCACTTTCACTGAGGACAGAATGTCATCTGCAAATCTTATCATTGATATGCCTTCAGCTTGGAGTTCAATTCCACGCTTGATCCTTTCTTTTATTTCCGTCACTGCTTCTTCGATGGATATATTGTATAATAGTGGCGGAATACTGCATCCCTGTCTGACACCCTTTTTCTACATCTACATCTACATCCATACTCCGCAAGCCAGCTTACGGTGTGTGGCGGAGGGTACCCTGAGTACGTCTATCGGTTCTCCCTTCTATTCCAGTCTCGTATTGTTCGTGGAAAGAAAGATTGTCGGTATGCTTCTGTGTGGGCTCTAATCCCTCTGATTTTATCCTCATGGTCTCTTCGCGAGATATACGTAGGATGGAGCAATATATTGCTTGACTCTTCGGTGAAGGTATGTTCTCGAAACTTTAACAAAAGTCCGTACCGAGCTACTGAGCGTCTCTCCTGCAGAGTCTTCCACTGGAGTTTATCTATCATCTCCGTAACGCTTTCGCGATTACTAAATGATCCTGTAACGAAGCGCGCTGCTCTCCGTTGGATCTTCTCTATCTTTTCTATCAACCCTATCTGGTACGGATCCCACACTGCTGAGCAGTATTCAAGCAGTGTGCGAACAAGCGTACTGTAACCTACTTCCTTTGTTTTCGGATTGCATTTCCTTAGGATTCTTCCAATGAATCTCAGTCTGGCATCTGCTTTACCGACAATCAACTTTATATGATCATTCCCATCTAATCACTCCTAATGCGTGCTCCCAGATAATTTATGGAATTAACTGCTTCGAGTTGCTGACCTGCTATATTGTAGCTAAATGATAGGGATCTATCTTTCTATGTATTCGCATCACATTACACTTTTCTACATTGAGATTGAATTGCCATTCCCTGCACCATGCGTCAATTCGTTGCAGATTCTCCTGCATTTGAGTACAATTTTCCATTGTTACAACCTCTCGATATACCACAGCATCACTTGCAAAAAGCCTCAGTGAACTTCCGATGTCATCCACAAGGTCATTTATGTATATTGTGAGTAGCAACGGTCCGATGACACTCCCCTTCGGCACACCTGAAATCACTCTTACTTCGGAAGACTTCTCTCCATTGAGAATGACATGCTGCGTTGTGTTATCTAGGAACTCTTCAATCCAATCACACAATTGGTCTGGTAGTCCATATGCTCTTACTTTGTTCATTAAACGACTGTGGGGAACTGTATCGAACGCCTTGCATCCACACGGCATCTACGTGGGAACCCGTGTCTATGCAATTCGTTCTTGGTCTTCCACTCTTATTGTTCCCTTTTGGCTCTTGTATATATTGTATATTACCCGTCTTTCCCTATAACTTACCCCTTTTTCTCTCTGAAATTGGAACATTTTATGCTATTCGACGTTGTCGAATGCTTTTTACGGGTCAACAAAATCCTATGAAAGCGTTTTTTCATCAGTCCTGCTTCTATTATCAACCGCAATGTCACAATTGCCCCTCTGGTGCCTTTACCATTCCTAAATCCAAACTGATCGACATCTAACACGTCCTCACTTTTCTTTTCCATTGATCTTTATAACGTTCTCGTCATAAACTTGGATGCATGAGTAGCTAAGCTGATTGTGCCATAATTCTCGCACTTTTCGGCTCTTACAGTCTCCGGAACTGTGTGACTGATGTTTTTTTGAAAGTCTGATGGTACATCGCCAGTTCGTTACTTTCGAAACACCAGTGTGAACAACGTCTTTTTTCCACTTCCTCCATTGTTTTTAAAAATTCCGATGGAATGTCATCTACCCCTTCTGCCTTATTTGATTTTAAGCCCTCCAAAGCTCTTTCAAATTCTGGTTCAATTAGTGGATCCCCCATCTCTTCATTGTTGACTCCTGTTTCTTCTTCTATCACGCCATCAGACAAGTTCCCCCACTCATATAGGTCTTCTATGTACTGTTTCCACCCATCCGCTCTCTCCTCAGGAATTAACAACGGAATTCCCATTGCCCTCCTTAATGTTACAGCCTTGCTTTTAATTTTACCCAAGATTATTTTGAGTTTTCAACAAGCTGAGTCAGTCCTTGCGACAATCATTTGTTATTCGGTTTCTTTACATTTTCCTTGTAGCCATTTCGCATTAACTTCCCTGAAATTCCGATTTATTTTATTCGTAAGTGTCTTGTATTTCTGTATTCTTGAACTTCCCTGAAACTTTTCGTGCTTCCTTCTTTCGTCGATCAACTGAAGTATTTCTTCTGCTACCGATCATTTCTTAACGGTTATCTTCCTTGTACTGAAGCATAATAATAAAATAATCTTGCAATTTTACGTTGTCGAACTCCTTTTCGAAGTCGGCAAGTCCTATGAACGTGTCCTACTTTTTCTTTAGTCTTGCTCTCATTAGCAGCCTCAACGTCAGAATTGCCTCTCTCGCGCCTTTACCTTTCCTAATGCCTAACTAATGGTCATTTAAGACATCCTTTACTTTCTTTTCCATTCTTCTGTATATTGTTCTTGCCAGCAACTTGGATACATCAACTTTTAAGTTGATTGTGCGATATTTGTAGCACTTGTCAGCTCTTGCAGTCTTCAAAATTGTGTGAATCATATTTTTTCGAAAGTCAGATGGTATGTCGCCACACTCATACATCCTACACACCTACCTGAATAGTCGTTTGTTGCCACTTTCACAATGATGTTAGAAATTGTGATGGAATGTTATCCATCCCTACTGCCTTATTTGATTTTAAGTCCTCCAAACCTCTCTTAAATTCTTATTCGAATAATTTATCCCCCATCTCCTCTGAATCGAATCCAGTTTCTGCTTCTATCATATCAGGCTAATCTTCCGTGTCATAGAGGATTTCGATGTACTCTTTCCATCTATCCGCTCACTCCGGTTTATTTAACAGTGGGTATCCTATTGCAGTCTTAATGTTACCATCCTCGCTTTTAATTTCACCGGAAGTTGTTTTGACCTTCTTATATTTTAGGCCAGTCCTTCCACCAATCATTCCTTTTTCGATTTCCTCACATTTTCCGTGGAGCCATTTTCTTAGCTTCTCTGCACTTCCTATTAATTTCATTCCTCAGCGACTTGTATTTCTGTATTCCATAATTTTCCTTAACTTTTAGTACTTCTTTCTTTCGTCGGTGAACCGAAGTATTTCTTCTGTTACCCATGGTTTCTTCGCTGTTACCTTCTTTGTATCTGTGTTTCTTTACAACTTCTGTGATTGCTCATTTTAGAGATGTTCATTCTTCTTCAGTTGTACCGCCTACTGAGCTATTCCTTATTGCTATACCCTTAGAGAACATCAAACGTATCTCGTCATTAGAAATTTTTTGCCTATTGATTCTTCCTGACTAATCTCTTAAACTTCAGCCTACTCTTCATCACTATTATATTATGATTTATATCTGCTCCTGGGTAAGCCGTACGATCCAGTATCTAATTTCGTAATATCTAATTTGGTAATCACTCTCTGACCATGATGTAATCTAACTGAATAACCTACGAAAAGGTAACATTCTACGATTTGGAGCGAGCGATATCAGAAGTCTGAATGAGGCAGGGAAGCTAAAGATTCTGAAAATGGAAATTTGAAGGCTTAGGCTCAATTACTGGGAGACAGTATCAACAGCAGCAGTAAAAAGTGTAACGGTCGAGGGTTCCGTCACGAAGAGAAAGATAAAGTAGAGAGGTACGGCCAATAGTTCAGTCATAGGGTTATTCTCATCAGAAGCGAAAGCAAACCAACGCCAACAAAGTAATTCAAGTACACATTCCGAAATCACGAAGAGAAGATGGGGAGATAGTGTGTAAGGATATTAACAGTATAATTCAATATGTATAGGGAGAGGGTAATCTAATGACATGGATGACTGGAATGCTGTACTAGGGGATGTAATAGGTGGAGTTACGAGAGACTATGGGCTAGGATGTAGGAATGAGAGAGTACAAATTGAAATTTGCAACACATTTCAGCTAATTATAGCGAATACCCTGTTGAAAAATCGCAAGAGGAGGTTATGTACTCGATAAAGTCTTGAAAGACTCCAGCTGCGTTACCTCATGATCAGAAAGGCATTCTGAAACAATATTTAGAAATGTAAAGTCTACCCAGAACAGATATACGATTAAAGTTTAGTGAACAGTGTGCTGAAATTTAAGAGAATCATCTGGCGGAATCAAAATGGAAAGGAAACTGCAGCTCTGAGGAATGATAAGATCCGTTTAATGTCTTCTAAGTCTTCCGATACTGTGATATCCATTTGTATGGACATTTCCAGAAAAGGGCCAGTCGTAGAAGACGAATGCTGTGCGAAGAAAATTTAGGCAAGTCTGGCCACGCATCTCTCGATTAAATCGCATAGGTAGCTACTAACATACGGCTACAAGAACTTCCGATTTCGAATTCACTGATGTCGAAAGTTATTGAAAAACATGCAGAATATAATCGAGAACTCGTCTAGTGTTTGTTGATCTGTGAGACGTAATGAAGAAAAGGGGGTATTCATTTCAGCTAATAGATCTCTAGAAATCTAAATCAAGAGAACTCAATGATCAAGTTAGACTAACGGGGATGAGGGTGGGGTGAGAAGGAGCAATCAAGGGTGCAGCATTTCGCCCACGAGTTGTATCAGATTATTCCCTAAATGCGAATTTCATGATTTTAGCTGCAGTGGGTATAGATGAATCGTCCAATAGTGACGCACGAAAATTTATCCCGGCCGGAATCCTAAACCGGATTTCCCGCTTATCGTTTGTCGCTTTAACCGTGTCAAATATCAGTGAACGCTCCCCAGCCTGATATAAACATTACTTGATTCCCTCTTAGGGAGAATGGCACTACCACAAGGAATCTAAAACATTTTTATCGTGGTACAACCCGTCTCGGCTTATATCATTTGATGATCAGAAACCTGAAATCCGCCGTTTGTTGCTGTTGTGATTGCTGATCAGCTTCTCAATGAGAAGTTACGTCGAAGTTGTGGTAGGGATCGGCAGCTGTGTTTGCAGTCTGTTTACCGCGTTTACTGCTCCCACCATCAAAATGCTATACAAGCGAGTGCAATGCTCGTTACGCATAAATTAAACAAGTTAACTACAATTTCCGTAGTGCGGCTACCGGTACTGCAGCGGAAAAGCCATGATAGTGAGACAACAAATTAGGTTTGTAAGTTGTGGTGTCACCGCCAGACACCACACTTGCTAGGTGGTAGCCTTTAAATCGGCCGCGGTCCGTTAGTATACGTCGGACCCGCGTGTCGCCACTATCAGTGATTGCAGACCGAGCGCCGCCACACGGCAGGTCTAGAGAGACTTCCTAGCACTCGACCCAGTTGTACAGCCGACTTTGCTAGCGATGATTCACTGACAAATTACGCTCATTTGCCGAGACGATAGTTAGCATAGCCTTCAGCTACGTCATTTGCTACGACCTAGCAAAGCGCCATTACCAGTTACTATTGATGCTGTAAAACATGTACCGTCAAGAGCGATGTTCACCAATTATGGATTAAAGTTAAGTATTCCCGCAGCTACGTACGTTTTTTGTTAGTCTCATTTCCTTGACCTGTTCCAGACCTCACGCCAGCCTGTGTGAACTAAAACACGTGCCTTTCGGCTTCCTATCATAGTGGGTTGACTGTCTTGCCAATCCACAACATAAGTAACTGACTATATATGTTAAATAATGGTCGCCTAGCGAGGATAAGGACATGGGATAGCGGGGATTATAATTGCAAAGCAAGTTTTCAGCGGACAACATCGATTTTTTTTAATTAAAATTCTACATGAATCAGTGAAAGAGACTTAAGCAATTATCATCGTGCAAAAATCAATTGACGGAACCTTAACAGCAGACATTGGCTCCTTAGAAGCTTAATTTCGTCTGAACGTGCCTCTAATACATTGGAAGATACCTCAAATCTAACTTGAAGACTGCAATAAAAGTGCTACAAGCTTTCGTAAGCTGCACAGCTTTCAAATGCAAAGTAATCAAGTGTAAAAATCACGAAATAATGCAGTTACTCTAGAAACCCGAGTTGTGCAGCAGATCCTGCAAATAGTGAGCTGCTCATAAAACAGGCAGCGCTTAACTGCAAAACACGATACATACAGGGTTATTACAAATGATTGAAGCGATTTCACAGCTCTACAATAACTTTATTATTTGAGATATTTTCACAATGCTTTGCACACACATACAAAAACTCAAAAAGTTTTTTTAGGCATTCACAAATGTTCGATATGTGCCCCTTTAGTGATTCGGCAGACATCAAGCCGATAATAAAGTTCCTCCCACACTCGGCACAGCATGTCCCCATCAATGAGTTCCAAAGCATCGTTGATGCGAGCTCGCAGTTCTGGCACGTTTCTTGGTAGAGGAGGTTTAAACACTGAATCTTTCACATAACCCCACAGAAAGAAATCGCATGGGTTTAAGTCGGGAGAGCGTGGAGGCCATGACATGAATTGCTGATCATGATCTCCACCACGACCGATCCATCGGTTTTCCAATCTCCTGTTTAAGAAATGCCGAACATCATGATGGAAGTGCGGTGGAGCACCATCCTGTTGAAAGATGAAGTCGGGGCTGTCGGTCTCCAGTTGTGGCATGAGCCAATTTTCCAGCATGTCCAGATACACGTGTCCTGTAACGTTTTTTTCGCAGAAGAAAAGGGGCCGTAAACTTTAAACAGTGAGATTGCACAAAACACGTTAACTTCTGGTGAATTGCGAATTTGCTGCACGAATGCGTGGGGATTCTCTACCGCCCAGATTCGCACATTGTGTCTGTTCACTTCACCATTAAGAAAAAATGTTGCTTCATCACTGAAAACAAGTTTCGCACTGAACGCATCCTCTTCCATGAGCTGTTGCAACCGCGCCGAAAATTCAAAGCGTTTGACTTTGTCATCGGGTGTCAGGGCTTGTAGCAATTGTAAACGGTAAGGCTTCTGCTTTAGCCTTTTCCGTAAGATTTTCCAAACCGTCGGCTGTGGTACGTTTAGCTCCCTGCTTGCTTTATTCGTCGACTTCCGCGGGCTACGCGTGAAACTTGCCCTCACGCGTTCAACCGTTTCTTCGCTCACTGCAGGCCGACCCGTTGATTTCCCCTTACAGAGGCATCCAGAAGCTTTAAACTGCGCATACCATCTCCGAATGGAGTTAGCAGTTGGTGGATCTTTGTTGAACTTCGTCCTGAAGTGTCGTTGCACTGTTATGACTGACTGTTGTGAGTGCATTTCAAGCACGACATACGCTTTCTCGGCTTCTGTCGCCATTTTGTCTCACTGCTCTCTCGAGCGCTCTGGCGGCAGAGACCTGAAGTGCGGCTTCAGCCGAACAAAACTTTATGAGTTTTTCTACGTATCTGTAGTGTGTCGTGACCATATGTCAATGAATGGAGCTACAGTGAATTTATGAAATCGCTTCAATCATTTGTAATAGCCCTGTACTTATAACTCGGCGATCGTGAGCCATTGTGATGATTGACGAAAGAAGGAAGTGGAAAATGCTTTGGAACAGACAGGAGTACAGCAATATCTCACTCTGGAATGAGATAAATAGAAAGTGCAGGGAAGCTAAAGCAAAATGGCTGCGAGGAAAATGCAAGGAAATTGAAACAGAAATGTTCCTGTAAGACATCCATCTGGTGATGAGCCTATAGCGATTTGACAACTAGTTAACGGTATAATAAATTTTATACATTAACTTCACAATTAGCTAACGGTATAATAAATTTTATAAAAAATTTAAGGATAGCAACTGATTGTATAGTAAATCATGTAACTTACC
Source organism: Schistocerca piceifrons (assembly GCF_021461385.2). Lineage (NCBI taxonomy): Eukaryota > Metazoa > Arthropoda > Insecta > Orthoptera > Acrididae > Schistocerca > Schistocerca piceifrons. The sequence goes on from NC_060139.1 coordinate 673,074,559, forward strand.
GATTCAAGCCACTGTTACAGTTCGCCACCTGCAAGCAAGATAGTGAATTAAATCAGTGACAGCTATTAAATAAATAAATATGTGGGATTTTGTTACTTCATATGTTGTACAGAAATCATGTACAGTACATAATAGTTTTGGAAGTACAAATTATAGATATCAATGAGCTACCCAATCATCACAAACAGGTTTTTCAGCAGCAGTTTGATGATGACTCGGTCCACAGCCCTCGCAAAATTTTTAAGTGGAATCACACCGCTTTTGGCTGTTAAAACATTATTTACTGCAATTCTAATTTCAACGCATGATCATTTTCAAGGATTGTGGGATGTTGTAACCTACTCAATAATATAAAGCTGTGACATGCTGTTTAAGAACAGTTGTGCTGTTCGATTCGCCAATACTAAATTAACAGGAGTAATTCGCTGAATTACAGACCCACAGCACCAACGTGGATCTGTGGTAGTATCTTGGAACAGATATTGTTTTCGACGAATTACCTCGAAAAATAAAAGAAAGATTAGAAAACTGTCTGTCTCTTGCAGCACAACCAGTTTTCTATTCTCACGTAGTAATGAGCACTGTCGACAGGATGTGTCAAATTGATTCCGTATCTTTAGGTTTACAGAAGGCTTTGAACACCGTTCCCCACAACAAGCTCCTAACCAAATTGCGTGCCTGTAGAGTCTCGTCTCATTTGTGTGACTGGATTTGTGATTTCCTGTCAGAAAGGTTGCAGTTCGTAGTAATTGCGGGAAGTTACCGAGTGAAGCAGTAATATCTGGTGTTCTCCACGGCGGTGTTATAGGCCCTATGCTGTTCCTGATCTACATAAACGATTTAAGAGACAATATGAGCAGCTATCTTAGAATATTTGTAGATAATGCTGTCATTTACCGTCTTATACAGACATTAGCTGATCAAAACAAATTTCAAAGCAATTTAGAAGAGATATAAGAGGGCTATTCGGAAAGTAAGGATCCATAGGTCGTGAAGTAGAAGCTACAGTGAAAATCAAAACTGTTTTATTTGCAACAGTTAGCTACAAATTCCAGCTACTTATCTCCATCGTGGCCGATCCGACTGAGAGGTTTGTGGTAGCGTTGTACCAACTTTCCAATACCCTCGTTATAGAAGGCAGCCACCAGTGCTTTCCCCCAGTTCTCTACGCTCGCCTACAGCTCGCTGTCCGTTCCAGAATGCTGTCTTCATGGCCAGCAGTTCATGTGAGCAGAGATGAAACTCAGACAATTACGGGCTGTATTGTGGGCAATCAAGCATTTTCAATTGAAAATTATGCAGGAGCATCTGCATTGCCCTGCAGAATGCGGCCGGGAATTGTCTTGAAGAAGAAAACCCACGACAGTTATGTCATGTTGGCTGCATAGCTTGAAGCGAAATTTCTCACCAGGCCCTCGTACTTGGGGGGAGACACTATTGTTCAAGGTATCCTTATGTGCTCCGTGTATGCTCAGAACTAAAAAGAACGACGTAACGCGATCGACGGGCATACTAGAGACACTGCCAAATGTACCTGTGGAAAACTTCATCGGATTTTCACTTTTGTTTCCATTTCGCGACCGATCGTTCCTCACTTTCCGAATAACATTCGTATCTATGGTGTGAAAAGAGGCAATAGTCTCTAAACAATGAAAAGTGTGAAGTCATCCATATGGGTATGAAAAGGAAGCCGCCAAAATTTGGTTACTCGATAAATAATACAAGTCTAACGGCTCAAAATACAGCTAAATACTTGGGGATTCCAATTACGAATAACGTAAGTTAGAACGATCACACAGATCATGCTTGTGGGGAAAGCAAACAAAAGACCGATCATTTAGAAAAAATAACAGGTCTACTAAAGATTGCCGGAGGACATCGAAAAAGTTTAAAGAAGGGCAGTTCGTTTTGTATTATCGCGAAATAGGGGAGAGAGTGCCGTGGGCATGATACACGAGCTGAGGTAGCAATCATTTAAAGACATTTTTCGTTGCGGCAGACTCTTATGAAATTTCGATCATAAACTTTCTTCTACAGTGCGAAAATATTTTGCTGACGCCAAGAGCTGCGTGTTCGTTTTTCCCGCGCGCTGTTCCAAAGTGAAACAGTAGAGAAGTGGCTTGAAGATAAGGTGATTCGATTAACCGTCTGCCAGGCACTTCATTGTGAACTGCAGAGTAATCACGTAGATGTAGATTCAGAAGATGGAGTTTATATCGCAATTTCAACATCTTTCTAATGGGTATGGTATGCGGAACAGCAGATAAATTCACACAACATGCACTAGGTGGAATCATTGCATGTAAAAAAGTATTTTTTGCATTCGAGTCATCCAAAGCGACAGTGAAGGCAATATAATTGTGCGGAACTTAAAATACCGATAACTTGTCGGCGTTTTTATGGTACGTTTCCTAACAGGTTACGAAAACAAATGCACAGTTATTTTGCATTGGCTGTACATTTATGCCAATCCTTGCTTTATATCCCTGATGACCTTCCCCTTTTGTAATGGGGAAGTAGCGGTCTCCGGTCCGTATGCTGTGTTAGCTGGGAGTCTGGGTACAGGTTAACCGCGAGCGCTACGCGGCGCACTACGCTGTGTTCGATAGCGCTTGTCGTTGCGTGCGGGAGAGCACTCCCTACACGCGTGCGGATCTCTGACGTCACGCCAGCTCCTGGGGGTCGTGTGACGTCAGCGCTGCCTCGCGCTGCAGAAGCGTTCGTTCTCGGATCTGTTCCGCAGCCGTTCGCTTTGCTTTGTCAGACGCTATCTCAGTAATTTTCTTTTCCTCGACTCACAAGAAATTACTTCTAGCACCCACACACAATCATCTTTTCTCTAGATGAGTTTCGGCAGCCACCGCCAGTGCAGGGCAGTTTGGTAGTAGTGGTACTGGTACTCACTGTCATTCAAAAATATTATACTTCTTTGTGTCTACTGTTCCTTTGTTTCCCGAACTGATTTAGCCCTTTTTGACCAGTCTCCTATATTTTTCTGTGCAGATGCAGAGTTAATTAGGAACAAAAGCTACAGAAACAGATATGATCCGTCACTTGACATAACAGCCACCAAGTGCTGAACTGTCAAAGTGACATCGGCTGTTCCAGCTGCCTCCTAGGCGTTGGAAGAACTACCTCCCACTTCTAGTTTCTTAGTAAAATATGAGTAGGATAAATGTAAGAAAGCAATAAAAATCGCTACCTCTTAGGATCAGGCTTCCGACTTCGGTTTAACTATCATTAGACTCGCCTGCGGTTGCAATTTTAGTCTGTGCGTCGTTTGCTACACATTGCGCGCTTATAAGGAGAACTGATTATGTGCCTGAATGACCAATGATACACGTACCACAATAAGTCGCGACGTTTACTTTCTCATAAAATAGTGCACATCCTACTATTTTAATAACTAATATAAAGTAGTTAGTTTCATTAACATATATACTTAGGTTGGGCAACAATATCGAAACAACGAGAGAAATGCATGCAGATGCTCGACAAGCCTGCAGACTGCGCTGTTGCAAAGTCCTGTGCAAATGTCCTCAAAGCGTTGAAAGTCTCACTCGCTGCCAGCACAGTGTCCTGTGCAGTTGCGAGTTCATTGTGTCAGAGGTAATTACTTCGAACTTGGTACACTGTTCCTGCTAGTATGGTGCGTGCTTTCGTAACCAATCTACTAGAAGTGTTCGGTTTTGCAACGGCACCATATTGGAAATTGATACCGCGTACAGAGTAAGGTTAAAACTTCACACGCTAAGCCACATTGTGGACGAAATTGTGTGTTGTATGATCGTGGCAGACGGGCGCTGAAGAGGACTGTTGCAAAAGTAAGAGAATGACAGCTGCAAAAGTCACTGAAGAATTGAGCGACGCACTCGCGAAACCTGTCTGCAGCCAAGCAAAATGAAAGGGGTGGGAACTGCAGGGGAAGCTGAAATTCCAAAACTATGGTAACAGTAATAACATGAATCCATAGAGCATGGCCGGCCGAAGTGGCCGTGCGGTTAAAGGCGCTGCAGTCTGGAACCGCAAGACCGCTACGGTCGCAGGTTCGAATGCTGCCTCGGGCATGGATGTTTGTGATGTCCTTAGGTTAGTTAGGTTTAACTAGTTCTAAGTTCTAGGGGACTGATGACCTCAGCAGTTGAGTCCCTTAGTACTCAGAGCCATTTGAACCATTTGAACCATAGAGCATGGACGATGGAGCGATGGAAGTCATCTGGTCGGACGGGTCCTGTTGCAATTTGTTTGCAACTTCTGCCAAGAATGAAACATTGCTGTGTTTCGGTGCTAATTTTGGCGGCCATATCGTCATTTTCTTTCGACATTTACTTCCACACAGATACTCAGCAAGCCACCGTGCGGTGCGTGGCGGAGGGTGCCCTGTACCACCACCAGTCACTTCCTTTCCAGTTCACCGAGCGAGGTGGCGCAGTGGTTAGCACACTGGACTCGCATTCGGGAGGACGACGGTTCAATCCCGTCTCAGGCCATCCTGATTTAGGTTTTCCGTGATTTCCCTAAATCGCTTCAGGCAAATGCCGCGATGGTTCCTTTGAAAGGGCACGGCCGATTTCCTTCCCCATCCTTCCCTCACCCGAGTTTGCGCTCCGTCTCTAATGACCTCGTTGTCGACGGGACGTTAAACACTAATATCCTCCTCCTCCTCCTCCTCCTTTCCAGTTCCACCAGTAAACAGAGCGAGAGAAACAGACTGTCTATATGCGTTGCGTGTTGTTCGAACCTACTGGTAACAAACCTAACAGCCCGCCTCTGAATGTCTCCGATGCCTTCCTTCAATACGACCTGGTACGGGTCGCAAACATTCTGGATGATAGGACGCAGTTTTTACATCTCGTTCCATTTTATATCGCTTTGCAACGCTACGCCCAGATACTTAAACGACTTGGCTGTGTCAAGCAGGACACTAGTAATACTGTACCTGAACATTACAGGTTTGATCTTCCTACTCATCTGCATTAGTTTTCATTTTTCCACATCTAGGGTTAGCTGCCATTCATCACACCAACGGAGAAAATGGTCTAAGTCGTATCTTCGCACACTCACTCAATTTCGACACCTTACCCTACACCACAGCATAATCAGCAAACAATTGCATATTGCTGCCCACAGTGTCCGCCAAATCATATTTATATACAGAGAGCAACAGTGGTCCTACACTTCCCTTTGCCACTCCTGACGACACTCTTGTCTCTGATGAAAACATGGTTCAAATGGCTCTGAGCACTATGGGACTTAACATCTTAGGTCATCAGTCCCCTAGAACTTAGAACTACTTAAACCTAACTAACCTAAGGACATCACACACATCCACGCCCGAGGCAGAATTCCAACCTGCGACCGTAGCAGTCCCGCGGTTCCGGACAGCAGCGCCTAGAACCGCACGGCCACCGCGGCCGGCTCTGATGAACATTCGCCGTCGAAGACAACACACTGGTTTCTATTATTTAAGAATTTTTCAAGCCACTCACATATCTGTGAACCTATTCCATATGCTCGTTCCTGCAATGGGGCACCGTGTGAAATGCTTTCCGGAAATATAGAAATATGCACTCTGCCTGTTGCCCTTCATCCATAGTTCGCAGAATTTCATGTGAGAAAAGGGCAAGCTGAGTTTCACATGAGCAATGCTTTCTAAAACCGTGCTGACTCGTGGACTTCAGATTCTCTATCTCAAGAAAATTTATTGCAGTCTGACTGAGAATATGTTCAAGGATTCTGCAGCAAACCGAAGTTAGGGATATTTATCCGTTCTTTTGCCCTTCTTATATACTGGAGTCACACACTCTTTTTTCCAGTCGCTTGTGACTTTTTGCTGGGCGAGAGATGCCGTGGAGTACTCTTTGTAAAATCTAGCTGTGATTACATCCGGACCTGGTGATTTATTTGCTTTTACATTTGTCAGTTGTTTCTCTATGTCAGGGATGCTTAACACTATGTCGTCCATACGCGAGTCAGTCCGACGGTCAATTGATGGTACATTTGTACGAATCTCTTGTATGTAAAGTCTCTTCAACATGCATTTTAAGAATTGAACTTCATTCTGCTATCTTCAGCTGCCACACCAGACTGGTCAACAAGGGACTGAATGTAAGTCTTAGACCCGTTTAGCGATTTTACTTAAGATCAGAATATTCTCGGTTTCTCTGTCAGATCTTTTGCTAAGTTGTGACGGTGGTAGTTGTTGTATGCTTCGCGCATAGATCTTTTCACAGAATCAGGAATATCTACTGACCTTCGCTTGTCGTCATTTGTGTGGTCCCTTTTGAACAGACAGTGCAACAGTCTCTGATACCTCAGCATCCCCCGAATTTCGTTATTAAATCATGGTGTTTTTTTTTCATCCTTTATGCAGTTACTAGGCACATATATCTCCAGCCCAGATTTACAATCCGCTTAAATTTTGCTCATAATTCCTCTACATCCATCTTACTGGAACTAAGTGATGCCAAATCGCTGTCTAAGTAGGAGCTGATAACTGCTTATCTGCTCTGTCTAGCAGAATCACTCTCCTAGCCGACTTGACTGATTTATTAACTTTCGTAATCGCAGTTGCTATAATGACGTCATTATCACAAATTCCCGTTTCTATACTGACATTGTCGATAAGGTACGGTCCATTTGTAGCTACTGCGTCTAAGTTACTTCCATTGCTGCCGAGCTAGCTGCATCCTTCGAATTCCGTTATTAAACCATGGTCGGACTTTTCCCTCCTTTATCCACTTACTAGGCACACAGCTCTCCAGACCACGATTTACAATCTGTTGGAAGGTATTTCGAATGATTGTCAATCTGTTACCCCCGCAATGAATCCACTGACATCCCCACCTATACCCGGTAGGTTAAAGTCGCCTCCAACGAGTATTGCATGATCGTTGACTTTCTTTGAATGAGAGGTGTTACATCAGAATCGGGTGGCTAGTAAAAATACCAGTCTGGCCTACACCTATTATCCTCGTCCAAATGACTTTATGTTAACTGCATAGTACGCTCACTCTCCTATGGCCTCTAATCTGGCTTTACGATATATAGTCAACGATTCGCTAAATATCTGAGAGCTTCCCACTTCGGGTTACAGCCAGCTCTCCGTCGCAAGAATAATGACATTGAAGATACAATGTGTTCTACAGCATTTGTTTTGTTGATCTACAAGCGACTAAATGAGTAATAGCTGCAAAACTTAGATGAAGTATTTGTTCATTACTGTTGCGTTCTAACAGCGATAGAAATTTCATTAATGTTAACATTACAATCTGTCTATCCATATAGGTTCCACCATTCCCTCCATTTCTAAAGTCATAATGCTAAATCTCTCTGTCGAAGATAAACCTCACCAGTCAGTCTTCTAGATCCGCCAAGATTATTAGAACCGATATTTTGCATGGATGTGTCACCGTGTTATTTATAACGTACGTTAGCTTTTCTGTAATTCAAGTGCCAGCGTTTTTTTCTTTTCCAGTGACTCAGCTGCTCATGCATGTGTCTTAGTATTGGCAAAAACAGTGTAGCTATGGAGACAGCTACAACAGAAGTGACAAACAGCCTAATGCAGACCGAGCGAGGTGGTTAGCACACTGGACATGCATTCGGGAGGACGAAGGTTCAGGATTTCTCCAAATCAAGCAGTTCACCGGATGATTCCCTTGAAAGAGCAGCGCCCGTGTTCTTCCCCATCCTTCCCTAATCGGAGCTTGTGCTCCGTCTTTTATGACTTCGTTGTAGACGGGTCGTCAAATACCGATCTCCTCCTTCCTCCACTTAATTCAGAATATCATAGGTAAAGTCCAAAAAGTAGCAATAACTGAGAAGATCGTCAGCTTCAGAATGTGTGATGTATTGTAAGTAAGGTTACTTTTCGTTCAATAACGGAAATATTGAGAAACCTTTAGAAAGTGACAAGCAAAGCACACCAGGAAAAAATACCATCAACGACCAAGTTACATGACCGTCAAATATCCCTACACAAACATTCGTCATGCAACAACAAATTTCCAGCAGAAGCGCAAGGAATTTAAACTTCAGGTGTTGAACATACAGAGATGTTACAGTGCACATAACAAAGTAGTGCACTACAATGCAGAACGAAAAGTCAGTCGTACAGTACCGAAATCTAATCAGAAGGCATCATTGCAGGACTTCCACACACATGTATCTTCTTGCTGACAGAAGCAAATAGCAAACAGTATATGGGCTACATACCGATATCTCCAACCTCTATCATGCATTGTTATTAAGTCTGAACAGATAGGGGAATTTAAAAGAGAAATTGTAGTTAGTGAAGAGCTGAGCTGTTAGTGGGCCGTTTAGTTTTATTTTCTTGCTTCGTTTCAATAGGAGCAAATATTTTTACGCTTCCTTTTGTAAATTTCTGTTGGGATGTGATAGAAAAAAAACTGTTTTGCATCCCTCAAAGAACTGCTTCCACAATCCCAACTATCACTTTCCACAAATTATTGCAAAAGTTGTTAGACATAGACAGGCTTTTGGTCCTCAATACATCCACACTTAGATCACCATATTATTCACCTACAATCGTCTTAGGACACAACGGAAGAGCTTTATGAATTAGGGCATTCGAACTTATTTTCAATACCAGTCATCGTTCTGATTATTTTCCATTATTTTCGTGATTGCTAAAGGGATTGTGAAATGTGTGGTCTTCACAGTAGAAGTACTAGCTTGCATTCTGTAGGTGTGTCATGTGATGTTCTCCAACTTAATAAAGAAACCGAGACGAAAATCCACTTGGAGCTCACAGTATGCACATACTTCATATAATATATCCTCCGTAATGGCGCACTGGTATTATAATGTAAGCTTTTCCTCTAGTTACAGTTTTTGTCGTTTTCGAGTGAGACTCTTAGAGTACTGTGAAAGCTGGCCGCTGTTGTACAAGAAGTTTCGAGTAATTTTTATTGTCCCTGTTGTTTTAGCAGATTTTTGTAGGTCACTTTCTTATCTGTTTGTCTGTTCGGTACATATTTTGTAACTGATTTTATATCTTCCCGATGAGCTAGAGATGTTAAACTTTCAATAGGTCAGAACTGGATGACAATGCAAGATTAACACTTTTTCGTGTCTAGTGGTTGGTGGAGGATACTTTGTTTTCCTGTCTACTTGTCCATTCGGTAAAAATTTTGCGATTTATTTCAAACTCTTCCCATTGAGCTAGACACTTGAAAACTTTCGATATCGCTCAGAACTGGATGAAAATGCAACATAAACTAGCTGCGATGTGGCAACGGTACTTTTTTTACCATTGATATTCCCCCTTTTCTGTTCCGTTTAGCCGTAAAAACGATTGCTGATAAGCTTGTGTGTGATCTGGAATCTCTCTCATGTCTACTTCATGATCGTGCCCGCGAGATATGCGTAGGAGGCAGCAAGATATTGGCTGAGTCAGGTCAAGATAAATCGAAATAAACCTGAAATTTACCACATGAGTCTCTTGTAATCTCATCAATATGTTTGATATCGATTGAAAAATTTCACATACAAGACTAAAAAGCAGAAAATAATTATCTAAGTAAAAAATCCTTTTTAATGTTACACGTTTCCAAAACAGACCAAAAAGTATGAAATAATTTTTCCTAGTCCATACAGATTCCCCACCCCATACAAGTAGCCCTAAAAATTTTTACTAGTGTATTTTTAGTAGCTGCGACAATACTAGCAAAATTTAAGATCAAAAAGTTTGTTGCATGAAATAGATAATAGCAAGGAGTTTAGAGAGTAGCTGTCGTTCAACAAAATCACATAACAGTTCATATAATCTGTGGTCCAATGAAACTGTTTGTGTCTTGGCTAACTATCCATACTCCAATTATCTGTTGCACGCAACCGAAGTTTTTCGTTTAAAATTCTACAAATATTAACAGGCACAGGACTACCTGTTGGAGATAGGAATCTGTATGGGGTTAGAAGCAATTACTTTCTCCTTTTTAGTCCGTTTTAAAGAGGTGTTATATTAAAAGGCTGTTTATTTACGTATTTTATTTCTAATTACTTTTTGATTTCATTTTGACTTGGACATCAGGCCGAAATGGCATATTTCTAGACTAAACAGAAATATACAAAAAATGCCTTCAGCAGGACCCAAATTTTGCTGTTACGTTATGAATTAAGGATCCCGTCTACCTTGCGTGCGTGCATTTTAAAATGAAGCTCTCTATTAAAGACATTTTCTCCTAATAACTTTAAAAAGGTAACGGTAGTTACACTTTTAATGGGCGCCGAGCGAGAACCTTTCGTAAGATGCCATCTCTATTGCAAAACCCTTCAAAAATTGTTAAATGTGTTACCGGTCGCAATGTAAGTACCAGTTTTAGAGAATAACTTTTTGGTTCAAATGGCCCTGAGCACTATGGGACTTAACATCTGTGGTCATCAGTCCCCTTGAACTTATAAGTACTTAAACCTAACTAACCTAAGGACATCACACACATCTATGCCCGAGGCAGGATTCGAACCTGCGACCGTAGCGGTCACGCGGTTCCAGACTGAAGCGCTGGCAGTAACTTTTTCTGGCATTCTTAATTTCACAAATAACCTTCGTTCCTGAGATTGAACATCAACTACAATAAGAATGTCGACGAAGAGGACAACAAAGGACATGACAGAAAGATGCTCGAATTAAATTCCAACACTGTGAATATAATTTGATTAAACGCCGAAACGAGAGAGATATTGGAAAACTGAATTCCGTCGCTGCTCGTGCTCAACAATATTGGAATATCTGTAAGAAGCACTGCTTCTTTTTCTTTTATGAAACGAAATGCTAAGTAAGCGTATTCGCGGGTCGAACAGAGAAATGCTATTAACCGCATAAATATTCATAAATCCTTTGATTTTACAAAATACCAAAAAAATATTCAGAAAGTAACAACTGGCAATTGAATCAGTTGTGAATCGTTGGATAAGCTCGTGACAATTTTAGTATTGAGAATTTTAGCCCTTTTCTCAGCCTGAAACGAGATGGTTTTCTGGGTGCTTTGCTGCCAAGCAAAGGATATCTTGGCCTTGTGGAAGCAACAGTGGTGCCACCAAGTTGTCTTTCCTGCTTGCTTTCTACCTCATAATGAAGATTTTATCCTAATCGTTGGCACAAAGCATTACCGAAGCAGGCGATAAGCACAGTAGCTCCGTATAGAGCCATAATTCTTATAATAATGTAAGTTCGAGTGGTACGGCACTCTAAATGACTCTGGTGCCATACCATACTTAAGATCGCCTCCTCGTAATCTATGTCTGTATTAAGTTTTTACTAAAAATCTTGAAAAGTTCTTAGCTATTTTTCTTTATTTATAAATTACACAGCGCAGCAATCAGTTGTCCTTTTTTTGCAGGTTTTATATGGCAAATCCAGATTTAGGCTAGTGCCTAGCCATTATCAATGCACTATTTTCTAGTCTCGATGCATGTCAGTTCCCTGTTGTTCGGGTGTCAGTCACAGTTATTTGAATACTTCACTTTATATCCTTACACGACACGCTTATTTAATATATGAAAGTAACAACTGTTGTTATTAGAAATGTCGAACAGTTCTTGGGGAATTTAATTTCTTGCACGGTCCTCTGATAAGCATTTATTTAGGCTAAGGACACATATTTTTTTTAAACAGTAATGTACAGGTTTTCTGTTAATACCAACTGCGAGGATTAACTGCTGAGCTATGCTATGAAAATGTACGGTTTCGATATGTTTCTCGCACTCAGTTTCAGCTACGATAAGAGGGCATGTAAACCACTAGACAAATTACTTTCTCGCATGTATATTCTTTATGTGTACACACATTTTCGACCCCCCTGCGGGTCCGGGGATTAGAATAGGCCCGAGGTATTCCTGCCTGTCGTAAGAGGCGACTAAAAGGAGTCCCACCCCCTCAAGGGGGTCGTTAGCGCCTGCGTCCGGAGACGGACGGTTCCACGACCTCTATTTGCGGTCATTTTGCTTTTTCACTTCTCGTTTCTTCCTTCCTTTGGTTGGTTCCTCTCTTTGCTCTTTTCCACCTCACTGTCTTCCTTACTCTTTCCCTTGTCTTCTTCTCCTTGCCTTCTCATTGCCTTCTCCTCCTTGCCTTCTTATTGCCTTCTTCTCATTGCCTTCTTCTCATTGCCTCCTTCTCATTGCTTTCTTCTCCTTGCCTTCTCATTACCTTCTTCTCCTTGCCTTCTCTGGTCTCCGCCTCGGCGTTTGAGATAGTCTGTCCTCTCTCTCCCTCTCTCTCTTCTTTTTCCTCTTCTTCCTTCCTCCCTGTGCGTGCCTGAATGCCGACCCACGCGTTCGCACGCGTAGCCGGTGACGGGGTAACGCGTAATTCCCCGCCCTGGGTAGACATGTAAGGCACGCGCGTACCCCCTGGTAAAGGCCAGGCCCGGGGAGGGGTGATTGCCTGAGCTGATACCTTCTGACCATGCCGATTGGTCCCTCCGTCTGTTTCTCGGGAGGTGTGACCTGAGGTGTAAACATTCACCTAAGGCGGGAGTGCCCTCTAGAGGGTCCCCACAAGGAAGGAGCGCGCCATCGGAGACGCTGGCAATCATGGGGGATTCCTCCGCAATGGATTTCACTCCATCTGTCTCGACTTCTGCCCAAAAACGGAAACGTGACCAGCCACCAGTGACAAAAGTACTACCGCCTGCCCCACAGTTCCTCGTCGTTTCTCGATCTGAGGACGGAAAGGATTTTTCCTCTGTCAACCCTTTCGTTATCCAGAAGGGTGTAGATGCCATAGCCGGATCTGTCAAATCTTGTACCAGGTTGCGTAACGGTACCTTATTACTAGAAACTGAGAGCGCCTTTCAGGCACAAAAACTGCTTAGGGCCACACTCCTGTACACGTTCCCTGTGCGGGTGGAGGCTCACCGAACTTTGAATTCGTCTCGTGGTATGGTCTATACTAGTTCCCTCGACGGATTGACTGACGAGGAGATTCAATCATTCCTTTCTGAGCAGGGCGTGACGGCTGTCCATAGGGTCATGAAAAAGGTCAACAATGACCTTGTACTGACCCGGACACTTTTCTTGACCTTCGATAGTGTTAAGCTGCCATAGCGCATCAAGGCGGGCTACGAGGTTATTTCTGTTCGCCCCTATGTCCCGGCACCTACGCGCTGCTACCAGTGTCAGCGTTTCAATCACACTCGACAGTCTTGTTCCAATGCGGCTAAATGTGTCACTTGTGGCAGGGATGCCCATAAGGGTGACTGTCCACCTCCGTCTCCTCGTTGTGTGAACTGTCAGGGTGACCATGCCGCATCCTCCCGCGACTGTCCTGTCTATAAGGAAGAACGCTGTATCCAAGAAATTCGGGTCAATCAGAAAGTGTCCACCTCGGCTGCTCGCAAGCTATTGGCTAGTAGGAAGCCCACGCTGCTCCCAGCGGGGAAATACAGTACTGTCCTCGCCTCTCCTCGGACTACCAGGGAGGTGGCAACCCAGACATGCGATCTGACCTTCAGCACCACGGTCGTCCGTTCGGCCAGTGCTAAGATCGCCCGGTCAACGTCTCCTCTTCCTCCCGTCACCCCTCAGACACAAGCACCTTCATCAGCTTCTGCCAAGACGAAGACCCCGATGCACAGGCCTTCAAGAAGGAATCGTCCCGTGCAGACTTCCTACGTACCTCGACCTCCCAGCCTTCGACCGGTACTTCCACCAAACGTCCTTCCAAGAAGGCTCATAGGAAGCACAGTTCTCCTTCTCCGCCACGGCGCATTTCTTCTCCTGCGCCACCCAGCGGTTGCCGCCCCAGGCCGTCATCCGTTTCGCCTGGCCGCACCGCTGGTAGCCGAACATCTGGCCGTTCACCGGCGGAGGAAGCTCCCCCTCCCGGCCATCTTCCCAAGATGGCCGATGAACCTCTAGACCCCATGGACGATGACTGTCCGCCTACTGATAGCGGCGGCAGTGCTCGCTCGAAGCCAGGCCCTCAGCGGCCTTCGAGGTGACCCCTTCTTTCGTCTTCCTTTTCTTCTTACGATGGCACTTATTCACTGGAATATTCGCAGCATTCGCTCCAACCGAGAGGACTTGCAGTTGCTGCTCCGCTTGCACCGTCCGCTCGTCGTAGCCCTCCAGGAAACGAAGCTACGCCCATGTGATCAAACTGCCTTGGCACACTACACCTCTGTGCGTTTTGACCTACCCCCTTTGGTAGGTATCCCGGCCCATGGAGGGGTTATGTTGCTGGTCCGGGATGATATTTACTACGATCCCATCACGTTGCACACCGGCCTGCAGGCAGTAGCCATCCGCATTACTCTCCCCACTTTTACATTTTCCATTTGTACCGTTTACACTCCATCGTCATCTGCCGTTACCAGGGCAGACATGATGAAACTTATTGCTCAGCTACCTGCACCATTTTTGTTAACTGGAGACTTCAATGCTCACCATCCCCTTTGGGGCTCTCCAGCATCCTGCCCGAGGGGCTCCCTGTTAGCAGACCTTTTCAACCAGCTCAATCTTGTCTGCCTCAATACTGGCGCCCCTACTTTTCTTTCGGACACATCTCACACCTATTCCCATTTAGACCTCTCTATATGTACTCCCCAACTCGCACGCCGGTTTGAGTGGTCTGCACTTTCTGATACATATTCGAGCGACCACTTCCCGTGTGTTATCCATCTCCTGCAGCATACCCCCTCTCCGTGCTCCTCTAGTTGGACCATCTCCAAGGCAGACTGGGGGCTCTTCTCTTCCAGGGCGACCTTTCAGGATAAAACCTTCAAAAGCTGCGATCGTCAGGTCGCACACCTCACGGACGTCATTCTCGCTGCTGCTGAATATTCCATCCCTCACCCTACTTCTTCTCCACGTCGCGTACCGGTCCCCTGGTGGACTGCAGCATGTAGAGACGCTTTACGTGCTCGTCGACGTGCTTTACGCACCTTTAAACGCCACCCTACAGTGGCGAATTGTATCAATTATAAACGATTACGTGCTCAGTGTCGTCGTGTTATTAAAGAAAGCAAGAAAGCCAGCTGGGCTGCTTTCACAAGCACCTTCAACAGTTTTACTCCTTTTTCTGTTGTCTGGGGTAGCCTGCGCCGGCTATCTGGCACTAAGGTCCACTCACCAGTTTCTGGCTTGACGGTCGCGAATGACGTCCTTGTGGCCCCTTAGGATGTCTCCAATGCCTTCGGCCGCTTTTTCGCCGAGTTTTCGAGCTCCGCTCATTACCACCCTGCCTTCCTCCCCCGCAAACAGGCAGAGGAGGAGGCTAGGCCACCTAACTTCCGCTCCTCGAATCGTGAAAGTTATAATGCCCCATTCACCATGCGGGAACTCGAAAACGCACTTGGCCGATCACGGTCCTCCGCTCCAGGGCCTGATTCTATTCATATTCAGATGCTGAAGAACCTTTCTCCTGCGGGTAAAGGTTTTCTTCTTCGTACTTACAATCACATCTGGATTGAGGGACATGTTCCCGCATGCTGGCGCGAGTCTATTGTTGTCCCGATTCCTAAGCTGGGGAAGGACAAGCACTTGCCTTCCAGTTATCGACTCATCTCGCTTACCAGCTGTGTCTGTAAAGTGATGGAACGAATGGTTAACTCTCGATTGGTTTGGCTGCTTGAGTCTCGACGCCTACTTACCAATGTACAATGTGGATTTCGTAGGCGCCGCTCTGCTGTCGACCATCTGGTTACCTTGTCGACCTTCATTATGAATAACTTCTTGCGGAAGCGCCAGACCGCGGCTGTGTTCTTTGATTTGGAGAAGGCTTACGACACCTGTTGGAGGGCGGGCATTCTCCGCACCATGCATACATGGGGCCTTCGCGGTCGCCTCCCTCTTTTTATTCGTTCCTTTTTAATGGATCGACAGTTCAGGGTACGTGTGGGTTCTGTCCTGTCAGACACCTTTCACCAGGAGAATGGGGTGCCACAGGGCTCAGTTTTGAGCGTCGCTCTCTTCGCCATAGCGATCAATCCAATAATGGATTGCCTCCCAGCTGATGTATCAGGCTCCCTTTTCGTAGACGATTTTACCATCTATTGCAGCGCGCAGCGTACGTGTTTCCTGGAGCGCTGTCTTCAGCGTTCTCTTGACCGTCTTTACTCCTGGAGTGTCGCCAATGGCTTCCGTTTTTCTGCCGAGAAGACGGTCTGTATTAACTTCTGGCGCTACAAAGAGTTTCTCCCACCGTCCTTACGACTCGGTCCCGTTGCTCTCCCATTCGTGGAGACAACAAAATTTTTAGGTCTTACATTTGACAGGAAACTTAGTTGGTCTCCACATGTGTCATATTTGGCTGCCCGTTGTACCCGTTCTCTAAATGTCCTCCGTGTTCTCAGTGGTATGTCGTGGGGAGCGGATCGAACCGTCCTGCTTCGTCTATATCGGTCGATCGTCCGCTCCAAGCTGGATTATGGGAGCTTCGTCTACTCCTCTGCACGGCCATCCATCTTACGCCGCCTCAACTCCATACAACATCGGGGTTTACGATTTGCGATCGGAGCGTTTTATACTAGTCCCGTCGAGAGTCTTCATGCTGACGCTGGTGAGTTGCCACTCACCTACCGGCGCGATGTACTGCTTTGTCGGTATGCCTGTCGGCTACTGGCAATGCCCGACCACCCGTCTTATCGTTTCTTTTTTGATGACTCTCTCGACAGTCAATACGGGTTGTATGTCTCTGCCCTGCTACCCCCTGGAGTTCGCTTTCGTCGCCTCCTTCAACACCTTAATTTTTCACTCCAACCTTTCGAGTGGGCGAGTGCCACACGCCACCTTGGCTCCAGGCTCAGGTTCGCGTCCACCTTGACCTCTGCTCGCTCCCGAAGGAGGTTACCCCCGGTTCAGTCTACCACTCCCGTTTTATCGAACTTCGTTCGAAGTCCATTACTATGACCTTCATTTATACAGATGGCTCTAAGACCAATGACGGGGCACAAAGTTTCAAATACCGGCTCCATGGCCTTTGTTCGGTCTTCACAGCTGAGCTCTTTGCCCTCTACCAGGCTGTCCTTTACATCTGCCGCCACCGACATTCTGCATATGTCATCTGCTCCGATTCCCTGAGCGCTATCCAGAGCCTCAGTGATCCGTACCCGGTTCACCCTTTCGTGCACCGGATCCAACGCTTTCTTCAGCAGCTGGTGGACGTCGGTTCTCCGGTTAGCTTTATGTGGGTTCCTGGCCATGTCGGTATCCCTGGGAACGAAGCTGCAGATGCCGCGGCCAAGGCTGCGGTCCTCCAGCCTCGGACAGCATCTTGTTGTGTCCCTTCGTCAGATTGTAGCAGGGTAATTTGTCGGCGCATTTTATCGCAGTGGCATGCCGATTGGGCTGCACTTACAGACAACAAACTTCGGGCCCTGAAACCTCTTCCCGTGGCTTGGACGTCCTCCTCACGCCCTTCTCGGCGGGAGGAGGTCGTTTTGGCCCGGTTACGAATTGGCCACTGCCGGTTCAGCCGTCGCCATCTGCTGACGGCTGCGCCGGCGCCGTTCTGCCCATGTGGGCAATTGCTGACGGTCTGCCACATTTTAACGGTCTGTCCGGATTTTAACACCCTGCGTCTTGATCTTGGCCTGCCATGTACTGTAGAAGCCGTTTTAGCGGATGACCCACGAGCAGTTGCTCGCGTTCTTCATTTTATCAATTTGACAACCCTCTCAAAGGACATTTGATTCTGCTGTTTTCCTTTTTTAATCCTATGCCTGTCAGTCTGTCTTTTATCGTGTTTTCCGTTTCGTTGCTGTTTTAAACTTGTGACTCGCGGTGCATTCCTCACGTAGTCTGGGCGCTAATGACCGTTGAAGTTGTGCGCCCTAAAACCACAAAAAAAACACACATTTTCGAAAAAAAAATTATACACAAAAATGTGCTGTTTTGCTTTCTTCCTTTCCATCAGCTTTACAGGAAACAGGAAAGTTATGTATATGGTTTATCGTCTTATATTACAATACTACTACGGAATCTGAATCTTTTAATCCTGACCACACACAGGTTAAAACTATGCGAAGTACTGTCATTGAAGCTACTATCCCCAAAGATACAGCATCTGGAAAGATGTCTCTTATACCCACTATACCAATGATCCCAACCGATTATAGCATTGCTTCTTAAAGAAAAGGAATGTAAAATCAAGTAATCTATATTCAGCGACAGTGAAGGCGCTATATGTCCTCCTATGATTGTAATAAGCATGATATTTGTCTCGTGGTACATAAGAAAAGAACTTTTGTTTCTTTGTGCTCTGCTTCTCTTTCATCTTCTTGATTATTACGTCCTAGCTGAAAGGTCGCATGTAGATCACGGTCTCTAATTAATGTAACTATATGTAGTGTAACTATAATTTTGTTAAATGTAGCATGTGTTTTTGTTAATAGCACAAAAGTACCTTCCCTGCCCCTTATTTAATTACATAGCAATTAAATGTTGCCCTGGCCATTTTGTGTAAGTGCATTGTTGAACAGACACCTTTGTTGTTAAAATGATAAAAACTTTCTTAATAGTCATTTAATTCTGAAAGTATTGAAAGGATTTAATCGCAATAAATAGAAAACGGCGTCTTATAATATATGCTATTTCATTTTAGGCCAGAGGTACAGTTTTATTAAAAACAATTATTTCAATTGTATACGCTACAGTTGCACGTAGGCGGCTATACTGGAGCATCAAGCCTCACAGAGAAAACTAAATAATTAATTGAGTATTGTGTTTAATTTGCTTATCGCAAAACAATAAAGAAAAATATTTTTTTGTATCCATTGTAAGACGGATGTCTTCACCTTCGAATACGTATGATATTTCTGGCGATAGCGTCCTGAGAAAAATTAGCCGTGACTTTTAACGAACATAAAAGATGTTTTTTAACAAAACATTTCACTCCAAATTTAACAGAATATTTTATTTCATTCACTTTTCAAAAAGTTAAGCGATGCGATTTTCCCCTTTTATTTTGAGCGATTTCAGTTACCAATCTAAAACTCGTTTGCAGGAACAATAAACGAAGCTGAAGGTCAGAGAGTGCAATAAGAGAAGTGAGGGGGAAGAGCAAACGGTCATAGGGTGAGGGAAGGAGGAACATCCAGTTTTAGATCTTCTGTGCCTCCTCTAATCCGACGGGCATACGCAAGGATGGCTCCTTTGGAAAGGACGCTGCCATTTTCCTTCACCAGTCTTATTCGTTCCGATCTCGTGCCACGTCTCTACTGAAATAATCGTCAGCCTGACATAGCGCAATCTTACTTCCATCGTCTTCTAATGGCGTCGCAAGAACATTTTCTGTCATCGGTCACGTGAT
This sequence comes from Schistocerca piceifrons, assembly GCF_021461385.2. NCBI lineage: Eukaryota > Metazoa > Arthropoda > Insecta > Orthoptera > Acrididae > Schistocerca > Schistocerca piceifrons. The sequence continues at coordinate 673,093,835 of NC_060139.1, forward strand.
CCAGACAATTTTGTGACGCATTCAACAACTCTACGAAGTTATTACGTCACGGCCAGTAAACACTTCATTGAGTCGCCCTCAACAATTTCATAACATCTGTGTGTTCTTTGATCAGTTTGGCAGCCTCGCTATGGCACACAAAAATACGCTAATTAATTGCAAATCTTACACCTATGGTTTGAGCCCTGTTGGTATCAGATCGCTCTCAGAGAAACTCAAAGTCCGATCAAAGAGCCGGAGATAATACACTGATAATACCATACACGTAACTTCCCAACCTGGAAATAAGTTTCACGGCTTTAGTAAAAAAGTGCAAGAGTCTATCAGATACACAACTCTTAAATTTCTCGTACAATTATTTCATGAATATGACCACACAACTACTTTTTATGGTAAACTAGGATTCGTTCAAAGTGAGATAAGTGCTAAACATTCTCAAAGTCTAGCAAATCTCGAAAAAGTCTCCATAAAACTTATATGAAATGAATGCAAAGCATTAATGGAGTAAACTGACGCAGTTAGTTGACTTCCAGACCAAACACTACGAATATGTTACTTTTTGCGCAAATATTCCGCTAAAAAAATCTACATATTGAATTTACTGATATTCAAAACAGAGTATAACAGAAACTTGTTGGCGTATTTTTACAATATTTGTCTGTGAGAAAAACTGTAAATATACAAACCGTAAATTTACACTTAAAAGCATTTCTTTTATTTTCGGCAACCCATATTCGATTGGTACTTGATCAGTTTTTTGTTACATTATATAGTAAAGTGGAATAATGATGAAAACTTCAAACGTTGTGTGTGATTATTCTTAAAAAAAGCATACGTGAAAATTTATGACCTTGTGTATTAAATACAGGATAAATCTTCAAATTAAACTTCCATTCATTAATAGTACAAAAAATTACTTGATATTTACACTAAAGCATAATATGACGTAGAAATGAAATGTAGAGGCTCGAGTTGTGTTTATTAACATTCTATTAACTTTTCTAATTGCTAACTTGTGCCAGTCGGATATGCAGATCTCGTACCGCATAATGCACGTTAGGTGTGATGTTTCACATTGGCTGAACATAGTACCACTGCGTGAGACTCAACATACACCTTTACATATCAGTAAGCCATAACAATAAAGTTTTGCTGAAATTTATGTAGTTAAATGTAGCGGAACCAGCAGTCATTACCTCTGTAAAAAATTTGCAGAAACAGAAATATTAAACGGTCGCACTGCGAACGTTATTTCAAACGGGAAACAAAAGCATTTCATCAACTTTCCCACTGAAGTTAAAACTGGACGTCGACATCACGAAGAACGTAAAATATTTCGTTCGTGTGGACAGTCAATACAGTACGATATAACCGAAGAAATCCGATATTTCATAAGTCTACGGCTTTCTGCGAAGTCAGAAGAAAAGCAATCAGATACTGGCGTGCAGAAAACAACCAGAATAAAATATCATTTTCCCCAAAGTTCTTGCCGAGAACTTTACACATAAGTGTTTACCCAACAGACTGGATACATAGAATTTAGTCAGGCCTTGCTACTAGTTCAGTCAGCTATCAGTTTTCTGAAAGTTGAAGAGTTCGACAAACGTAATAGCTAACAACACTCTGCAAAAAAAAATATATTGAGGCGAGCTACAACGAACAAAATGCCATTCCGTAAGGACAGAAATACTGAACAAGCACTAAGCTCTATGCAATTGATCTTTGAAGGAACTACGATCACAAAACAAAAAAATTAAAAGAAATTTATCAACACTGAGGCTACAACAGTCCATGCACAATTCTCAAAATCTATTGTCAAGGTATTGTTCCAATCATCCTCATCTACAATCTTGAAATCACTGCGATATGTATGGTAGAGGGTACTTCCTATAATACCACTTAGCCTTCTTCCATTTCAGTAAGAGTATGGGCGTATGTAACGTAGCAAGAATGATGGTAAAGTACACGGAACGTAAGACAGCGAAACAGACACGTGGTTTTCTAGAGAGGTAGGAATTAGTGACTTCTACAGAATCACAATACAGCAACAAAGATAAATCCAACTTGCAGGTCATTTTTTTATTTGGAAATGTAACAAATTTTTCCGAAGTGAGTCATTCGCTGACTCTTGGCACTTTAGTAAAAACCGAAAAAAATCATAAAATCAGACGCTGGAAACGAAGATAACATAACTATAATAGTTGTTTAGCAGTAGCAGTCGAAATCCGTAACACAGTGAAAAAATTTGTTAAATACCAACTGTTTCGTCTTTCTTTTCATGAAAATTATGACGAAGTGTAAAAGCATTATTAGCTGCAGATAACAAACTGTATTAAAACATTGCTTGCCATCAACAAGGCAAAAAACAACAGTAGCAGCAAAATGTGCTCCTCAGTTGAAGGTTTTGTGAAACTGACGGTGCTCTTTTTATAGTATTTACTTTATTCTGTTAAATAAAGGTAACTCCAAGTCAGCTCCAGCAAAATATGTGAGGATAATAATAAACAACAATGAACTGATTTTTTTTTTTTTTTTGTGTCAAGGCGGAATCTGCAAACACATTTCTTTTGCTTAAGCTAACGAATGCACGAAGAGTGAGCCTTTTGAGAGGCATAAGGGGTACATTCGTAATTTAAGGACCATTTGCTTACATTTAAATACTGACAGCTCAAAACAAAGTTGCACAAATTTAGCAGAGTCTGTTGTTTTTTTTTTTTTTTTTTCCTTTGATTCAGAAGCTGTTTCAGTGTCGGTTGATGCAAATAACAATGGCATCGTAAACAGTTTCTCCCACCCGTTTCTAAGCGGATGCTGTAATTTGATTGTCTACTGAAGGATCTACAGTCTCTCGATTTCATCATCAGCTGTGTCGAGTTCGTTGTTCTATAGCAATTTGTGCAGGTAAAATTAGGCAGTTTAACCGAGACTTAAAATATGTCGTAAGAATGTTACCGATGAGAAGTGAGGTGGCAGGCCCATGATCTAAATCGATGAAATCGTGAACTTCTCAATTAATAATTGAGAGTCTATCGAAAATTGACAAATGGCGCTATGACTAATTTATTTGTGCAGAACGCTGCATTAGTTGCACGACTGTCAAGGAAAAACTCGGATGTCTCTAATTGTGTGCTTAGGCCTATTGACCAGCATATAGAGCAAAGACTGCCAAGAAGTGAGGTGTTTTGGGCCGTTTCGACAGTGTGGCGGTTGGCGCCATGTTTATCCACGAAGCATGGGTGAGCTATATCACCCAGAATCGATCGACACAACGCAGTAGCACCATTTCATCTCACCAAGATGAAAAGTAAATTCAATTAATCTTCTTACTAGGGTCGAAAACCATTTTCTGGACGGTAGTGCGATTTTTGTTGATTACATGTAACGTGGGTCAGTAATTACAGCTGAAATGTTATCCGAAAAGCACAAATCTCGTATGTGCCCTCCGCGGTAGGGAACAACAATTCTATCCTTACCGACGATACGAATCGGAATTTCATTTGGGACCTTTTCGACTACCATCTCTACTTGAAAAACCTCTTACCCTGCGATTACTATTTTGTATTACCTTTGAAGCAATGGTTCGCTGGATAACAGCTCGGAGACAATGAGAAGCTTAAGACCACCGTCGTCGAATGGATCAACTCGTAATCGGAAAACTTTTTCGGGAGGTTTGAAGATTCTTAGGAAATTGTAGACACATTTATTTTGCGAACACACATTGCTATTTCGATATGTACACATTATATGATGAAAAATATCCGGATAACCCAGTGTCGCGACATTCCTGCTCGGCTGCTACCTCTGCTCTGTCATTCTCCGCAGTAGCCATGTTCCCTGGGTGGCCGCTGTAATTGGAGGAAGGCGTCCAGCATATTCTGAACTACTTTATCTATTCTGTACGAACGCTGTAAAGAGTGAAGGGCACTCACAGAAACGTAACAGACATGGAATTTAGCACTCGAACCCCATATCATCTACTCCAGTGCCTGTAAGAACCCATATAATTCGTCATCAAAAGCAGGAACGTCTTGACGCAGTCAGACCTTGAGGACACGAACTGAGAAAACAATGGACTAACCAACAGAGTCGGCATGTTTCCATCCAGTCGTAAAGACAGCTGTCAACCTGTTGTGCTCAGTTAAAAAGTTCTTAAATAATGTATTAAGAACGTATGCAGGATTGTGACCTCTCCTGTACTACACTAAATGTAAAATTACTCTGGACTTCTGCAGTAACCAGGGTGGCAGACGGTTAAAACGCTTTTTTTGAGGTTGTATGTGCTTCATACCAAGTGACTCCAGCACACGCTGCACGTGGATCCTAAACAATGTTGCTCGTGGACGATTGGAGGAACGGCATTCCCGAGGTGGACGAGCAATAATGTGGTATGCATGTGAAGTCGGAGCTGCGAGGAACATACATGCATGAGGCAGCGTGAGGAGTTTCCGCCGGATGGTGAGTAATGGTTCCCCAGCCTCAGCCCAGAGAGTGGATATGAGGCTTGCCTTTCAAGCGCTTGTGGGCAGTCTAATCCCCTAATGGTGGATAGCATCGGTAAGCTTCTGGTAAGAAGGCCTGATCTACACACTGTGTATCCATAGTCAGCCGTGAATGCCCTATAAAACTGAAGCAAGACCTGTGGCTAAGGCATTTATTGATATTCAGCGCCTTCTGGGTTCTGAACTCCAGGTCTCTCACGTATGGTAGCCACGACAGTCAGGAGTCGAAAATGAGGCTCAGAAACCTCACTGAATCTTTAAAACGTAGAATGGCATGCCTCATATCCAAGTAAGGTAAAGTATATGAAAAGAATGATTAAAACGAACACACCCACACTTATCTGCAGAAAACTGGAAACACAGTCTTTGCAGCCCACTCCTCTAATCTCTGTACTGTAAGTTTCAAGTGACAGGTCACTGTTTCAACCTGGAGGAACATAAAACTGGAGGAAAATAAAACGGTAAAATCATGTACAAATAAAGAGAACTGTAAAGGACCCCTTACCATAGATGCGAAATTGTTGATGGCTATGGTAAAGAGGGTAACACTTAAAACACTGCCCTGAGAAATATCATTCTTCTGCTCCACAGAACCTACTTGAGACCTAAATAAGCGCCTAGACAAGAAAGATTCTAAGAAGATGGTGTGGTAACCACGAAAGCTCCGTTGATAGAGTTGCATGAGAATACAGTATCTCCAAGTAGAGTCTTATGCCTTGTATCAAAGAATATATTAAGAAAGTGATGTTTACGTAGGAAAGCCTTTTGAATAGCCGCCTCTAGTAGGGTCAGGCTGTCAGCAGTGCACCTAAATCTCTGGAATTTACATTGAGAGTGGCTGAAGAGTTGCCTAGTCTCTAACAACCAAGCCAAACGACGTTTAACCAACCGCTCCAGGGTCTTTCCTATACAGCTCGTTAAAGCGAGGCTCCATTAACTACTGGGCCATGTGCCCTTCGTTCCTCATTTGAGGAGAATATCAAATCTGCCTCTCTACACGACTTGGGAAAGTTGCTGGTCTGCCGTATAAAATTACAATATTCGAGGAGGATTTCCATTGATGCTGCTGACGAATGTTGATGCATGCAAGACCGGATTTGGTGGTGCCTGGATGCAGTAGCAGGAGTCCCACAGTGCCGATTCCAGCTCCCACCTGGAGAAAGGGCAGCTATAGGACTTAGCATTGTGGTTCTGGTGTCCAACTTGCCCCTGTCTGCAGTCGTACGGTAGCGGCGAAACGCCGGATCCTGGCTGGTATCGGCAGTAGTTGCTGCAAAATACTCTGCCAACGTCTGAGTGATGTCTCCGGGCGTTGTTTCGAGTCACCACCGTTTCAGCAGTGCTGCCATTGGTAAATGTGTTCACCGGAAAACATTGTAATGACTTTCTATACGTTTGTATACCAAGCGAACGGTTGATGGAGTCCAGGAATGCCTGCTATGACCTCTTCTTACTCTCTTTAATTATTCACCAAGCCTTGGCTTTCGCTACCCGGAAGGCTGTGAGGTTGCCTGTTGTTGGGCAGCATTTAAACCGTCGGAGAGCCATTCGCCTGTTGCAGATTGCTGAGTGCTACTCACTGGTCCACCAAAAGCTGGTTACCTCCCAAGATGACGAATCACTTGTGTACTGTGGTCCAGCGATTCCTGAACGCTGTTGTAATGCACAAGCACAGCCATATGGCTGAAGAGCGTTGAGTTAGCTCTGCTGATCTTCATTTCGGTGGCTTTTCCTCAAGCAATCGTCCACCCAGTAACTGGATCCATGGCGGGAAGTGAGCACTGGAATAAAGGTCATCACCTGCTTCCTGCTGTACCTCGTCTCCTATCTTCCAAACTTCACAGAAGCTCTTTTGCGCTTCTGTGAAGTTTGGAAGGTAGGTGCCGACGCACTGGCAGAACTGAAGCTATGAGGACGGGTCGTCAGTCGTGTTTGATTAGCTCAGTTGGTAGAGCTATCGCTCGAAAAAGGCAAAGGTCCCGAGTTCGAGTCTCTGTCGGGCACACAGTTTTAATCTGCCAGGAAGTTTCACCTTTAACTGGTATGGACCCCAAGGCTTTTCGCCTTCTGAATGTATGTCACATGCTGGGAACTTGAGGTTTTGACCAACAGCATCCAATTCCGCAACTGCTTAACAGATTTTAATGTGCCTGCAGTCCCCTCTAAATCCTTTCGAATTTGGAAAGGTGAGGATCCGGAAACATCCCTGAGTCTGGAGGACGGGCTACATGAGCCCTCTTATTTGATTGGGGTTGGCACCCTCCACCGAAACACCCATTCCGCTGGGAGGTGAAAGAGCAAATTTCAAAGGATCCATCTCGGTTCCGCGAGCAGTTGGGGAAATAAATGTCCACCTAGACAGAGCCCTGTGTGCCTTGGTAAGCCTTACACAACTGAGGTGCAGCAGGGTTCAGCGACGTTGCCCACTAATGGCTGTTCCACGTCAACAGCCATGGATCTCACAAGCGCGCAGCACACCTTTAGTCTGAGGGCTTTTTTATAGAGATTTGTACCAGCTTCGCGATCGGGCGGTCAAGCCAAGATTCCCGTTCCCTGTGACACACAACATTCCATCGCCGCACTGCACGGTGATCCCTGAAGCATGACCAGAGCTTACAGTGACTGACGGTACATACCGCATACCAGTCACCAGTGGAGGAACCCCAGGTCGCCAAGCCCATACCCAGCAAACGAGTGCTTAGGCCCTGAGGGTGCCAGTCATTGATTACCAGAATGAAAAATGCTCCTGCCACAGCACAAAAATGGCGAAAATGTCCTGGGCAGAATTAGGGATATAAAAGAATTGACCTTGCTTTTGTACTTATCTGGGAGCTTCAAGGACATCTAATCAAAACATCTTAACATATTTGAGCTTTTTTACTTGTCAGTATTAGTACACATTTCGTGTAACATAATGCGTCGTGTCCTGTAAGGTAACATGATAAATGATGTCATGTCGTATAAATTGACACATGCCATCATATCCTACATGGCGCTTGTCGTGACGTGCAATATTACACAACGTATCATTAAAATGTAGGATGCATGCATAACCCGTCTAGACTAGATCCTATTGTAGATGTACCCTTCGATGCTTCTATTGTATATGCAGCCACTATCTTGAAGCACATAAATTTTTGTTTATTTGTTCTTACATTCCTCACAATACTTCTAACAGGGGATGGGTGTGAGAGAGCTAATTGCGCTGGGGAAGTAGGTTAACTCGTAAGAAAGCACCAACATGTCAATATGTTTTGATTTAAATGTCTCTGTAGCTGCTAGGTAAGTCTAAATCTAGCTCAGTTCTTTTACATTCCTATTTATGCTCACGACATATTCGCCTTTTTTGTGCTATGAGAGGTGCGTTTTTCGTTCTGGCTACCATCTTCTACTCTACCATAATCTTGACATTAGATTGCCATAGGTCGACAATTAAAGTAAATTTTTCTTGACTCGGACGACCACTGATCCATTGTAGATTTCTTTATTGTCTTTTGAAACAAGTTACTTACATCGTGGCAACGGATAAAGCTTCCACGAAAACAATAGAAAAACCATTAAAAAATTTCAACCGAGTCGCTCTAATCTGAAACTTAGAAATGGCGCACATAAAGGACCACCCAAAAACATATCTTTTGCACATAAAATCTGACTGAAGCTACATATCTGAAAGCACAAGTTTTCAGCTTTATAGTAAGAGTGATTTTTTTTATTTATTTGAATCACTTTAAACAGTTCGCCATTCAATTAACATGACAATAATTTTTACGTGCTACATTTATTTCGAATGTAAATCGCCATCTCTTAACAACGGATAGAGATTTTTGGATAAAAAAATTTCGTTTTGAGTTTATCTATTTATCTACCTGAGTGTAAAGTTTGAACCGATTTGTGGTGATTTAAAATAGAATTGGCACGCTTCGAAAACCTCCCACAAAAACGTGCTTTTTTCCAACTATTTGCGCGTAAATCCGATTGGGAACGTACAAGTGTTCTAGCTCAATTAACACCTTTTTTAAATGAATTACTCTATTCTGACAATTTTCATGGATGCCAACTCCGGTTCCCCGTTCAGATCTTGCTTAATATACTGTAACATAGCTAAAGAAGACAGTTGTTCGAATGGCTGTACAAACGGCCGCTGGTTGGAGCTAAAGCAAAACGTTTTTTCCTCTTGTTCAGATAAGAACTGAGCACTACGACCTCTCTCCCCCGAACCGAGGTTCTGCGTGCGGTATTATCAAACATACGAGGCTAAGTCAGTCATTATCCTCAAAGTAGTTATAAAATTTTATTGTAATCAAATAGGGAACTTACAAGAACGTCATTCTTCGACATAGTCTCCTTGCATTTCAACGCACTGGGTCCATCCTTATACAAGCTACCTGATGCCCTCATAAAAGAAGGTTCTCGGTTGAGCTGCGAGCCAGGAATGCACCGCTCACTGCTTCGTCCGAGGCTAATCGACGGCCCTTTAATGCCCGTTTGAGTGGACAAACAAGTGATAGAAGGGGCAAGATCGGAACTATATGGAGCATGATCCAGTACCTCAAATTTGAGTTTCTGGAGAGATTCAGCAGTGTGGGCAGCAGTATGCGGACGGGCATTGTCGTGCAACAACACACCTTTTGACATCAATCATTGGCGTTTGCTTCGAATTGCAAGTTTTAGCCTGGCAGTAAACATCTCACTGTAACGTACACTGTTTATTGTTCCATTCCATACTCTGCGTCTACTCTCCGGTTCGTAATGATTGATCTATGTTTCGTCACCAGCGATCCAACAGATGTCCAGCGCGTTTGTTAATGCAACTGTGTGAGTTGTTTTGGGACCCATCATGCACAAACTTTATGAAACCCAAGTCTGTTGTGGATGATTTCAAAAGCAGAACCGTGACTAATTTGCAGACGATGTGCTACTTCACTAGTTAATCGTCTAAGAGAATCATTTCATGTGAACGCTCAATGGTCATCCGGCTCCTTCATCGTGCGCAACACTTGTGCGACCATTTCTGAATTTTTCAATCCATTCGTAGACACTCCGTTGTGGCGAAGTACTGTTCCCGTACTGTATTGAAAGCCTTTGATGAATTTCGGCCCCTCATACGCTGTTCCTACCACAAAAATGGATCACTGAACGTTGCTCTTCTTTGGTACAAGTAGACAGCGGAGCAACCATGAGTAACAGCACGGCAGCGATAACGAAAGTAACCTGGCAGCTAGAAAATTGCAAAGGTATAACAACAATAAACAAAGCATGCGTCATCAACATAAAACGACAGTACTACCAAAATAAACAAAAATATAACTAAATTGCTGATACTAATTGACTTGCCCTCGTATTTGTTGCAGCTATTGTCACGTAATGTTACCAGATTGTGGGGACGTTGATGGCTGCGATTCACCCGCTGTTGCAAATGGGTGGAGGTATTTCCTATGGGACGACGATCGGGTATTTCAGCAGGCCAGTGGAGGTGTGACAGAGTGTTGAGTGAATTTCAAAGGAGGAATGTAAGCGTGCACACCTGTGAACATAGTCTTTTCATATTTCAGGAAGGGAGTGTCCGAGGGAAATTCATTGGTCACCGTGTGTCGAAATAAACGTCCTGGTTTATGTTGATGATAACCCGAATGAGTTGGGAAGATGAACGTCACAGAACTACCTCCCATCGTACTACATTCTCCGCACGCTGGGTGTCAAACGACCCGTTGGAATGTTGATGCACTCGATGCCTTCCATCAGATAAAAAATCTCGCTGTACCACAAAACACACTCCCAGTCACCTACTGTCCGGTTTCTGCCTTGTTTGGCTACGGTTACCATACATCCAGACAACCGGGATCGCCCCGGATTTGAGTGGTGTAAGTAATGTCCTGTTCATCAGAGTAAAATCCCCAGAGTTTCAAAAAGCAATCTGTTTTCGTAGACAGCAAAGAAACATAGTTTAAACATCCGCCAAACTTCATGAAACTTCCTTTACCTATGAGTTGTCGATACTCAGAAATAATCGATTAGCTTATCGATAGAGTTAATAAACTATCGAATTATCGCCACTTTTTTGCTACATCCCGCGTCACCGCTTCCTTTCTAACTAGAATACTAGAAAGAGTCTTTTTCGTGGTTCTGTGTTTTAAGAAGAAGAATTTGTAGGGATCCATCAAATTCAGTTTGATATTCCGATAAGTGTTATCGAGTGTGAAATATTTAAGAATTTTAAGGTCGTGGCAACAAAACGGAAAACAACATTTAAAGATATACAGATTGGAGAATTTATTTAAGTGAAATGAGGTCGAAGTGAACATGAAACGGAATGTAAACTCTTAAAATAAGTAAATTTGTATATTTTTTAAATAAAAAGTAATTGGTGAAATAATAATGAGGCTTCTATTCCTAGGAGCTACAATTACTAATTTTAAAAATATTCCTCTTCACACTTACTGTTTTTTGATTGGGCTTAGGGAAAGGGGAGGGGGGCTCTGAGGGAAGGAACGTCAGAGATGGCGTAGGTACAGTGAAGTACAGGTACAGGAATACCATGAACCGTGCGTCCTCCTCTAAGGAACATAAGAATTGCATCAGTAGTAATTCGTCAGAAGGAAAGAAAATAACTGCCGCAGTGGCAACGTTTAGTCCAATACGTGTACAAGCAAATTATTCCCAACAATGTACAGCGATTCGAGAAGTGCCACAACACATTCGACTTCGAAGATAAAAAATGAAACAGCGGTAAATAATGTATTGTAGAAGCATAACTACAAGAAAATCATTCTAAAGGTGATGTGATTTTCTTAGTATTAGTGCAAACACCAGTAAACATAAGTATCATGTTTGGTGTGATTATTTAATACTTTGAAAAATGTGACGGTATTCAGTCAAAACTAGTTCAGTATAAGAACGAAGGTTTTGAAACAATTTCTGAATTTATTCATAGTTTTACAGAACACAGCAGTGTCAATGAAGCAATAAGTGAATAGGGGAGCGTAACTAAAAATATTTATTTGGGGGGTTTGGCTAGAAAAGGTCAGAACAATGTCTTTAGAAAATTGAAGTCTGAATTAGAATGAGCAGTTTTAGGGTTTGGACGTCCAGCCCATATTCTTCATAACTCTGCAAACTCGTCCTGACTGATTTCCTAAAGGCATTCAAGATCTAATTGTAAAAGTCTTAAATCACTTTTTTCTCGTATATACTGTTAGAATGGCATCACTCACTCAGTGTTGTAAATTCGTTAATGTTACATATAAAGACTTTCAAAGTAATGTAAAACATGGTTAAGTTAATATCTGCAACTGAAAGATTTTTGTATATGTTGAACATTTTGTTGGCGCCAATCTACTTAGGTAAAAATGCTCATCAATAAAATAAGAGAAATCAGATCTGACACAGAAAAATTTAAGTGTACGTTTTTCGCATACGCTCTTCGAGAGTAGAATGGTAGAGAAGTAGCTTAAAGGTGGTTAGATGAACCCTCTGCCAGGTACTTAATTGTGAATTGCAGAATAATCTAGAAGATGTAGATGATCGAGACATTAAAATCTTATTTCACCTCACTCGACGAATGTTCTGTTCTCCTGAAGTATTTTCGCAGAAATGACGTTGGTGACGATTATTTGTGGTTTCTTATGACAGATTTCAAAAGTCCATTGCCAAAATTGAAATTTGGTTGAATTAAGTTAGTATGGTACTACATGAAGTAAGTGACACTTTAACGGAAAAGCAGAATGATGCTTTTTATAGTACAAAAGAAAAGAATTTGCTAGCTGATCTACCCAAAGCACAATGTCGTAAGAATTGAATCAATCGCTGTCACAACAGTAGCATTAGGGACTGGTTACTTCTGCAGATTCAAATGGCTCTGAGCACTATGGGACTCAACTGCTGTGGTCATAAGTCCCCTAGAACTAGAACTACTTAAACCTAACTAACCTAAGGACAGCACACAACACCCAGCCATCACGAGGCAGAGAAAATTCCTGACTCCGCCGGGAATCGAACCCGGGAACCCGGGCACTTCTGCACATGACAGAACATTCCTTCAAATGGCTAGGTGCAAGAACTGAAGGAGAGTATCGTATTTGATCAGGTCCTGAATTTAATTTAAAAGAAACACAAAGACTTGATCGCAAAAATATGTTTTAAATGTTACATTTTAATGGTAATCGGTTTCAGTCGTTGAAGATCATCAGCAGATCACTACATGTTTCTTAGGCGATGTGCAGATACACCGGGCAAAACAGGTACACATGTCTACAGGTAGATTCGACAGGTGTCTGTATACCGCCTAAGGAGACATGTAATGATATGGTGATGATCTTCAAAGAGTGAAACCGGATAACACTAAAATACATTATTTTAAAACTAAATTGCCATCAAGACTGACTATTTCTTTTCAATTTTCCAACTATGCTATCATAAATCACCAAGAAATTATTCTTTTAAGAAAGAAAACAAGTCAAAAGCAGAATACGGTGATTTGTTAACTAGCAAAAAGTGGGTATTGCTCTTTAAAACCTGTATGTGGAAAGAACAATGCTCGAAACAGTCCAGTTTTATTTCTCTGTTGCTGGCCGTAATGTTAATGTGGAGACAGTGTTCAAATGGTTCAAATGGCTCTGAACACTATGGCACTTGACATCTTAGGTCACCAGTCCCCTAAAACTTAGAACTACTTAAACCTAACTAACCTAAGGACGTCACACACATCCGTGCCCGAGGCAGGATTCAAACCTGCGACCGCAGCAGTCCCGCGGTTCCGGACTGCAGCGCCTAGAACTGCACGGCCACTGCGGCCGGAGAGACAGTGTTCTCACTAATAGATGTTCACTGGAGAAAAGACAGGACTTAAATTTTGGAATCGGTTAGGGCCATCCTTGATATTCAGTATAATACGGTAAATGTCAGTAGTTGTGAATTCTATACATTAACCACCAGCGACCAAATGATGAAATACCTTGACTCTGTACAGTCTTCACAAAAGTACAACTGTTATCATCTACACATATTATAAAAATAGATGGACATATTTGAGCCATGATGGCTTTGCAGGTATCGATATCTGTTCAGAGATGCTAATTTTTCGGTGCTTGTGGGTCGGTCGTGAGGTGGCGCGGCGGTGAGCGGATCGACGGACGATCGAGGGAGGTTTCTTGAACGTGGGGAGGAGGCCCGTTCGGTGAAGAGGTGTTTTGAAAAGTCATTTTGTACTGGGACAGTTGTAACGGCTGTGTCTTGAGATGCTCTGCCTAGCCAAGCAGTTGGTGGCCGTTAACCGATTACAGTTTATTGGGTGATTGTACCGGTGACCTACTTCTCTGATGCTGCTGGACGATTATTTCGCTGACCTGATAAGGTGACATCATTCTAATTATGTCTTTCACTGACCATGCAGCTTCTGCCTTCCATATTGCATGTTCACATCACCTGAGACGAACTATTAGCGAGTGCTCAGTTGTGAAAGTCTGTTAATAAACCATGTTGTGGTCGGACGCTGCGCAATTTGTTACATCATTCCGATCGAACTGTTGTTGCTTGGTGTCTAGTAGCGTCGGTATTCTGCCTTACCATACAAGCCCTGGGGCTAATTGTGTATAATGTTTTAAAACTGAGTGTTTGGTTTGTTCCAGACAATATTGTGGAACTTGAACACTTGTGACGAGGTTTGAATGTCGCCATTCACCAAAGGCTCGATTATCGTAAGGATAAAACATCATTTGGTGTTTTTGGTGTTTTTTTGGTTGCATCAGGTGTGGAAAGGAGTTCAATCGGTCACTTAAAATATCTCAACCCTAAGTCTTGTTTAGTTGTTACTTGTAAGCTAAGCCGGCCGGTGTGGCCGTGCGGTTCTAGGCGCTTCAGTCTGGAACCGCGTGACCGCTACGGTCGCAGGTTCGAATCCTGCCTCGGGCATGAATGTGTGTGATGTCCTTAGGTTAGTTAGGTTTAAGTAGTTCTAAGTTCTAGGGTACTGATGACCACAGATGTTAAGTCCCATAGTGCTCAGAGCCATTTGAACCATTTTGTAAGTTAAATTTAGCAGTGACAATTTCTTTCAACTCTTGCGATACTGTCACTAGGCCTTTTTATTTAAAGTTGTTTTAAGTGATTGATTTTGGTTTTATTAACATAGCTCTGCTTGAGACATTTGGTTGTAGAGTGTTGCTGCTGCGTCAGCATACACTACTTTTTGGAGTATAATTGTTGACAATTTGTTCTACATCTGTGCCTAGGTGGTGGGTCTGGGCTACACCTTCGGATTCTCGCTTGTTCTTGCATCAGACGGAACTGAACTTTCCGTTAAGGCCCAGGAGGGGTGACAGCCCTCTGCGTTAAGCGTTCGGGGGGATGGGCACCCGGGGATTGAAGTCGGATGCACCTACCGTACTTCGCGTCTTCGGCCGGGCCGATAAATCGGGCTCGAGCGGCACAACTAGGTGTGGCCCGTGTTGGCTGCTCCGCAGGACGTTGACAGTTTATTTATATATTTCGATACATTTATATATTTTGGAGCATAGAAACAACAAATAAGTAAGCCTAATAAAAGGGTAACACAAAAACATTCATTTTACATATTTTCTTGATACTCTCCCCATCGCCGGCCGCGGTGGTTTAGCGGTTCTAGGCGCTCAGTCCGGAACCGCGCGACTGCTAAGGTCGCAGGTTCGAATCCTGCCTCGGGCATGGATGTGTGTGATGTCTTTGGGTTGGTTAGGTTTAAGTAGTTCTAAGTTGTAGGGGACTGATGACCACAGATGTGAAGTCCCATAGTGCTCAGAGTCATTTGAACCATTTTTGAACTTTCCTGATCAGTCACAAATCATCGAAAACTACAGGTTTATAATTTCTGTCTCAAAAGAGAAAAAGGGTCATTATGAACATTTTACTGAATTTGTTGTATTTCCATTTTATAAAATTTTTGGCACTTATTTTAAGTTATTTTCAGACATGGTACACCATTTCTAACCCTTTTTTCACTGAAGAACCGCATGTTTATGTAGACGTGAAGTTCAAAAGAGACAGGGAGCCAAAGATTTGTTGGTGACAAAATGGTGACTAAAAATATAGTTTGGTGACTTCAGAACCCTTGTGAAGTCCTAGAAACCCTTGCTATGTTTTCGGTTTGTCAGTTGAAACATTTACGTCTGAGACCGGTTATTAGGTGAATATTTTACGTCTATAACTACGGTAACACATCATTTGGATCTCGGTAATGAATAGTGATATCGGAGAATATCATGTTAAGAACAAATTACGACACGCTGTCATGAATAGAAACTATCCATGCCCATAGATGATACTTTTCGTATCCGAAAATCATGGGTTCTCTAGAACCACCGTTGAACAAATGGTGCTTTCATAAACCGCCAAAGGTGCACTCTAGACTACACTTAATGCAAAAGTACGAAGCGATTTGCTCATTTTTCCTGGTTTAGAGGAGTGTGTTACATTTAAATTTTGAGTCTGGCGTAGGATAGGAACAGTTTGCTCGTTTTTCGAAAGGCATACAAATGGTCGCTAGGACAACGGTTATCCAAAACACTTGACACCTTATCTTTGTGTCCAGTTGAGCCCGAGATACGGTCCCTGAAAAATCGGGTTTTCTTAAGCTGCTCATTGGAACACATTGATACCGTGCGTTGTCGTGCACGGACCGATTACTTATTTCATCGACAGCGCGCTATATTTAATTACTAATATGCATTTGTTCTAGTTTTTGTGTAACAGAATCATGGCAACGCTACGTCTGGCCCACTGAAGACGGAATGTAGTTGAGCTATATTTACATTTACTGACAGCCATAAACTTGATTTAAAATCGATTTGCTTTTACAAGACGTGACACACGTCTCCGTTCCTTGTCTGATGGGATCTACACTGGAGCGCCAAAGAAACTGAAGTAGGCATGCGTATTGAAATACAGGGGTTTGTAAACAGGCAGAATATGCCGTTGCAGTCGGGAACACCTGTTTAAGACAACAAGTGTCTGGCGCAGTTGTTAGATCGGTTCCTGCTACTACAATGGCGTGTTATCAAGATCTAAGTGAGTTTGAACGCGGTGCTACAGTTCACGTACGAGCGATGGGATACAGCATAACCCGAGCTAGCGATGAAGTTGGGTTTTCCCGTACGACCATTTCATGAGTGTACCGTGAATACTAGGAACCCGATAAAACGTCAAACCTCCGACATTGCCGGAAAAATATCCTGCAAGAACGGGACCAACGACAACTGAAAAGAATTGTTCATCATGACAGAAATGCAACCCTTCCGCAAACTGCTGCAGATTTCAATGCCGGGCAATCAACAAGTGTCAGCGTGCGAACTATTCAACGAAACATCATTGATATGGCTTTCGGAGCCAAAGACCCGTTCTTGTACCCTTCACGACTGCAAGACACAAAGCTTTACGCCTCGCCTGTGCCGTCAGCATGTTGCCTGGTCGGACGAGTCTTTTCCAAGTTGTATCGGGTCGAATAGAAGTGTGCGGGTATGGAGACAGTCTCTTGAATCCATGGACTCTGCATGTCAGCAGACGACTCTTTAAGCTCGTGGAAGCTTTGTAACGGTGTGGGACGTGTGCAGTTAGAATGAGATGGGAACCCTGATACGTCTACATACTACTCTGACAGGTGACACGTATGTAAGCATCCTGTCTGATCACATGCTTCCATTCAAGTCCACTGTGCATTCCGGCGGATGTGGGCAATTACAGCAGGACAATGCGAGACCCCACAGAGTACTGCTACAGAGTACCTCCAGGAATACTCTTCTGAGTTTAAACGCTTCCGCTGGCCACGAGACTCCCCAGGCATGAACATTATTGAGCATATCTAGGATGCGTTGCAACGCGCTATTCAGAAGAGATCTCCAACACCTCGTACTCTTACGGATTTATTGTCCGCCCTTCAGGATTCATGGTGTCATTTCCCTCCAGCGCTATTTCAGGCAATTTTCGAGTCCATACCACGTCGTGTTGTGGCATTTCTGAATGATGGCGTGGGCCCTACACGATATTAGGCCGGTGTACCAGTTTCTTTGGCTCTTCAGTTTATTTGCGACGGGTTGCACTGTTACGAGCGGGACATAATTCCATGTAGACACGTTCGACACTCGGCGTTGACGCACTAAAACATCGGGCACGGGCAAAAAAAAAAAAAAAATTGCTTCTGTATGCTGTTTTGACATGTCTCCATGTCGAGGTGGCAAATATACGTGATACCCCTCGCCCTAAAAGACTCTCTGCCCCTTGCATTTAGCTTGGAATATGAAGTTCTGAACTACCGGTCCACAATCTATCAGCCCAGAGGGTCGGATCGTACTTTTGCTGCTTCTACTAACGTTTCCCATCTAATTTCGTCAACGTGGCTCTCATCGATCAAAATAGTCACTGAGGGCTCCAAAGGAAGAGGGGGCACCAGCTTTGCTTTCTTCTGTGGAGACCCACTATCTTGGGATATGTTTAAGTTACCGACAGAAGCCGGCATCTTCATTGCTGAAGTTCTTGCAATTTAGCAAACCTTACAATACGCAGCAAACCAGGTCAACGGCGCCCTTATTGTTACTGATTCGAGAATTGCACTGGAAAACCTGGAAAAACAGCGGCGAGGCTCATATACTAACCGTAATGTACTCGATGCAATTAAGATAATCTCTAAGTATGAAAGTCAACATTAACGTGTCCCGTTGTAATGGATCCAGGGTCACTGGTATTTCATGCACCGAGATGGCGGACCACATGGCGAGACAAAGTGTGTTTGCTCAGCAATTTTAATACAGTTGCGTTCTACATACAGATTTTGTTGCTGCCGTAAAAAAAAGGTCTATGAAGAATGCTCACAGACGTGGGAGATCTCACAACAGCCCAAAGGAAGACATTATGCCACACAGCCGACTATTACGTGTAAAACCTGGTTCTCCCCCATCAAGGTGTCCAAAAATCATACCATTACTTATAACGCTCATCCGGCTGGGTTACGGCTGTTATCCTTCCTATCTTTATAGGATGGAAGTTCAGCTAGCTCCATGCGAAGTCCACCCAACTGAGATTGTAGACCTTAGACATATGACACTAGGGTATTCACGCTATGAGAGACAGCACCCCAAGTTTCTTAATGCCTTAATCTGAGCAGGAATTCACCAACCTACGTCTATGACGGCCTGTGTCAGTATTGCCCGGTTTCTGCAGGAAGCGGATATCCAGTTACAAGTCAGACACAAAGGTTACAGCGTAAGAAGTTGTTATGTATGGCCTGCATTGAGTATGTGAATGTACAAAGTGTATCATGAAGTTTATCTGTAATTAATGTAATATCTAATAATTAAGCTGTGTAAGTCATATTGTATGCCAGATCTGTAGTTACTCACTTCCCTTGCTAAATGGTTAATGCCAAAGGCCAATAAATTAATAAAACAACATTTTACCGCGCTTATTCAACACAAACGACTGGTACATATGCACCACTCCACTGCCACGACTTATATCGATAATTGAGGACCACACGACCAACAGGTACAAGTTAAGCAACATTTATAGCAGTTCCAAGAGAGCAGTGTACTCTTGGAACGGAGTCACAAATATTTTCTCCGGCGAACTAATTTTATACCACATGTTTGTCAAGCCCGTAATTCCAGGTGCTGTACGACAGTTGCTTCTCATTGCAGGCAACAAAACAAGAGAAAAAAAGAATGTAAGTTTATTTAGAGGCTTTTTGTTCTGCGGGAACTTAGTTAAGGCTCCTCGCAGGAGGTAACGGACTCGTAATTCATTTAGCCCACGCGCCCGGCACTTTGCGGTAGGAGCACTAGAGGCGAGAACAATGGACGCAGGTTCGTTTGTGTTTACTAATTATGTGCTGTACATCTCCTGCGGTATTATCCAAACCGAACACGCAGCAGGCAATTAGCCGCGAGTTACTGCGAATATAGAGGAGCGAGATAAGGTCCTGCCCCTGGAACGGAGCAGGGCACACGGTGACCCTTCATTGCTGATTCATGTCTGGCCGCGAACAGCATCTGAAATTGTGATCGAGAACTGCGGATTCGCAGTCCTGTTTTCGATTCTGCATTGCATAAGCGTAATTCTCTTCTTCTGCAGCTATCACCGTAATTAACATCATGTGCTAATTCTCTCATAGTAGCTACCGAACCCAAACCCAGGCAAATGATACGTCAGTTGAAGGTATTTTTATTTAGAAGTTATCGTAGTTCTTATCCATTCGTTCTTGATATTTGTATTTCGTGCGTCCATATGTTACAGTAAATAGAACTGAGCAAAACTAAATCTATCTTATTAAAAACTGAAATGCAGAGTATTAATGTTCCGCAATAATACTTGTTTTGTAGTTTACTGTGAACCGACTTTCGGCTTTCTAGGACACCCTAACACAACATAATACTAAACAGTCCACACATCGTCAGTGATATTCTATGTTTGTGTACAAAAAACACAAGCATAAAGGAGATATAATCTAATTAATAAACCTTCCACTAGATTATGCTCAAAGAATCAAATTATACGAATGTACAGCTCTACACGAGTGAGTACTGACACAGGTGGGAGAGAAGAGGAAAAGAGTGTGTAATTTGGCTGGGGAACATCTATAAACTTTCCATTAATGTGTTTCACCTGAGCTGGTTTTTATTTATTGGAAGAAAAAAAATGTTCAAATGTGTGTGAAATCTTATGGGACTTAACTGCTAAGGTCATCAGTCCATAAGCTTACACACTACTTAACCTAAATTATCCTAAGGACAAACACACACACACACACACACACACACACACACACACACACACACACACACACCCATGCCCGAGAGAGGCCTCGAACCTCCGCCGGAACCAGCAGCACAGTACATCACTGCAGCGTCTAGGACCGCTCGGCTAATTCCGCGCGGCTTCATTGGAAGATAAACGACTATCCATTACTAAGAAATTTTAATTCTTCTTTACATGTTTATAGTTTTCTTTTATAACGTTGGGAGGCCAACCGCGCGCACATCTGCATTTTTAATAAGTGGATCCTTGCAAACTAAATTTCAGATTACAGTCTTTATTTGTGTAACCCACATTATTCTGTTGCGTGATACATAATATTGTCACAGCTCGCCATCTATAACTGCTACCCAGTAACAACTCTGTACCTAACTACAAAGGAAAAAATAACAGCAGCATATAATAGCCGTTTTTTACAAGTAGGAAATTCACGTTCATTGTAAATCGAAACTGCCGTTTTATATTTGAGATGCTGAGAACCACAAGGACCTAAAGCTCACCGTAATCGGTTGTAAGATTGTAGCGCCATTGCATGCTCCTGACACCTGGATATATATCTTTGGTCCTACATTGTACATGCATGTACGTGAACTGTACATTCACGACAAGGCGTCTTACCGATTTCTCAGATATTCGATTCTGTACGGGTCTGAAGCACGAAGCATGATTTTGTTGCTATGCAATGCTCAATTGAGAATATAATTTAGTATCTACATCATGTACTAGTAGCGATAGTTCAGTTTTATGTGAACCTCAAATCACGTAATGTTCTGAATGAAAATGACGATAGCAAGGACAAGGAAGGTATTAATTGTGTGTGTGGTGCATTTAGTATGTGTTCTTTGTGTTCTAATTCCAGTTTCACGTTAATTACAAACTTAACAACTGGCAAAAGACACTATAGTCAGTAATCTACATATGGAAATTTTGTGACTTATCATAAAGAATAAATGTAATTTCAAATGTTAATTAATATTTCAAAACATAAAGTAAGTACACTATTTTTGCTAGGAGATACAGAATGTTGAGACTTCTTTAAAAAACAATTTGGACCTACGAGATTACTTGTTTGTCTATGAATTTAGTTTTCAGAAGGATCAATTTTTCTCAAAAGTGTTTCTGTGCTTTAGGCCCTTATAATTATCAGTGTCACATTACTTTACTAAACTCCTGCTTTGATCACTGTGATGTATCCTCCTTTCGAATAATCAACTTTCGGAAGAAGTAAGTACAAACATATCAGTCCATACCAGCTTTTTTGAATGGTATACATGACGCCATGTACCTCTTTCCATATGAAAGAAAACTTCGTGCCCACAGCAACGGGATGATACTTGTGCTGATAAAATAGCATCTCTGATATCACTAAATTTATTCGTCATGATAATTTATCGATACTTCAGTAATGCTAAGACATGAAACCTTACTATTTAGGCATTTCGGTTTAAAATCAAAATAATGTCTGTATCAGGGGTTGAAACACTCTGTGATGCAGAGTCACACCTTTTTATTAAATCAGCAAGTACAAAAGCTTTTCAGCCATGACTAGTGCATATGACAAATCGCTGTATTTGCCAAAAATGCAACTGAGATAGGCGAACAACTAACGCCGTTGCTGAATCAAGGATAGATTACCTAAAGCAGCAGAAAATCGTGATAATATACAGCGTTCAAGATGATTTCTGATAATACGAGAAACTGAAACGGATCCTACAGTGATTTTTTTCAAAATAAGTGCTGCATCAGAAGTATCAAACGCAGGTGAGCTTCATTTAGTAATGTAGCATATGCCGCTGTATCAGTACGCCTAAAAGTAGGCAGACCACAAGGCGCCAGTGTCCTCTGCAACTGTTCTTATATTACTCTAGCCCGATAACATTTCAACTGCAGTCTCCATCTAAGCCATCTATCATAAACGAAAGCTCTCAACACTTTAAATAGCTATACATTTACAAAAATTAATGATGTGCTTGAAAAATTGAGAAACTCCTCCATACTGGAAGTCGATTAAAAATATTAAAAAAGCTGTAGCGCAGTGGTCTTGAAATTGCGGCCGCGCGCCGCATGTGGCCCCAATCTAGTATTCGTGCGGCCCGCAGCACTCAGCAATATTTTACAATAACATGCATCTACCAATTAACAGCCCAATCCGAAAACGTCAACAACGTTATGAGTCATCTGTCTTGAATCTTCTTAAAATGTAGTGTTATACTCAAAAAAGTTATATACGAGGGGCGTTCAGAAAGTAAGCTCCGATCGGTCGCGAAATGGAAACGACTATGAAAATCCGATAAAGCTTTGCACAGATGTGTTGGGTAGTGTCTCTAGTATAACCCCAGTTAGCATCACGTCGCTCTTCTCATTTCTGAGCTCGCAGTGAGTGCGTAAAGATGTCTAGAAAATAGTGTCTGCCGCCAAGTACGAGGGCCTGGGGAGAAATTTCGCCTGAAGCTATGCAGCTAACATTACATAACTGTCGTGCTGTTTCTTCTTCAAGACAATTCTCAGCCGCATTCTGCAGGGGCAATGAAGATGCTCCTGCATCGTTTTCAAATGGAAATGTGAGATTACCCACAATACAGTCCGCAATTGTCTCCCCCTGAGTTTCATCTCTGGTCACATGAACCGCTGTCTTTGAAGACAACATTTTGACACAGACAACGAGCTGTAGGCCAGCGTGGAGAATTGGCGGAAAGCACTGGCGGCTGCCTTCTATGATGAGGCTATTGAAAAGTTGGTACAACGCTATGACAAAAGTCTAAGTCAGAACGGCGACTACGTAGAGAAGTAGCTGAAAGGTGTAGCTAATTGTTACAAGTAAAACATTTCTGATGTTCACTGTGGTTTCAATTTGGCAATCAATCGGAGCTTACTTTCTGAACAGGCCTCGTAGTATAATATTTTAAAGCGTGCTTAATTTTATTTGACATTGGTGAACTCGGCCGTGAGGTAAGTAAAGTTCGCCGTTTACCTCAAGGGCAAATGGGTAATTAACGCGGCCATTGCGGGGAAGTTAAGGTGTGTGAGAGGGCGAATATTTTGTTGTTTGTCTTCCAGTACTGACAACTCACAGCTCATACGGCATACATTTTGACACATACGTAATATGAAAATATAAAAGTCGTCAAATATATGCTACCTGAAAATTACTTAATTGTCATTTTTTGAGAAGTTCATGTCTTCTTATTTCCAATTACATATTGCAGAAAAAAAAAATCCAGTCTTCATTACAAATATAAATTCTTGATTACCAATCTTTTTAAACGGTTGTTAACAATGATAGTTTAATTTGAAAAAAGTATTACAAGCTATTTTTTTCTTCTTTATCTATTTTGCGCTTAACGGAAATGCTCGCGAACCACGCACTTTGTTTCAAAAATTCACCACAACCAAGAATGATTGCATTGCTTATTAATGAGAAAATCCTGTCTACGTTGGTAAACGACCTCGGCATAAAGCAAACAAGTCTGCTTCAGACCACATTTCGCAAAGAAACTTTCCTTCGGCGTTTCATTGAGACATTCCTGTTTCAACCACTTTCGGTCATTTCGCATCCTATGTAGACTCTGTATCTAAAGTAAGTCTTTCAAAATGTTGACCCGACTCCACAGGAGCTGTTCCTCTTTGTTTTTAGACTTACACCTACGTGACATTGGCAGGTTTTAGTGGATAAGCTTGTGTCTCGAAGCTTCATAGCCATTCACTTGACTGTGAAGGACAAACCTTGATACAGATCGTCAAATTCCGTGAGTGTGGGCTGAGAGCTGTTCTTATGGTGCCTCTCGACATCTACGGCGGTCAGCGTGAACTGCGTGTTTCATGGAGCCGTGTTGTCAGTTACAAGTTCTGTGGGACGAGCAGCAGATCGTCTGAAGACAGCCTTGATTCTGTTACAGTTTTCGGCTACGTTTTTCCGTATGCGGCAAAGGAATTATCGTTATAAGGTAAGTAGGAACATAACGTTTTATTTATGTATGAATGTACATGAAATAACCTTACATTTCAGGTGGTCGCCTATCTGAATTTATTTGTGGGAAACTGAGACCGAAAAAATGACGACGTCGCCAGTAATGTCCGCTGTAAGTTCGCAATATTGTACGGGTGCGATTTAAGAAACTTGCTCCTATAGTGAGCTTCAAAATATATTTAGAATTATTAGTGAACATAATGTTTAGAAAGGATAGGATGAATTTTCTAATGTGATCGTTATACTCATTTATTAATCAAATAATAATTTTGTACTACAGTGTGGCAACAGGAAGGCGTTATGGAAAGTGGAGCACAGGTGAATAGCCTTTTGCTGTAACAGTGTGTCTAAATGGGGCTCATGCAATAAACGATTGTGCACGCACATAAAATGTTCCTAAGCCAAAAATTAAGAGGCATGCTGGAAACAAAAATAAAAATGCAAACGAAGTACAAACATTTTTTGCATCAGAGAATTAATTGCAAAAGCATATTGTAACGTATGGAGAGATTTTGCGTGCTAGAAGAATTAAAACTTGCTTTTGGCACAGCAGAAACAAACGGAGTTATAGCTTCACCTGTGAAAAGGAAGGGTTTTGTAGACTCTGCGCGGAAACCACACAGAAATACGTTGGTAAAAAAGAGGAATGGTACTGCGGGTTGTACGGGTAAAGTTGAATGGAAAAACATCATCAGATATATCAAATGAAAAATGTGGATATATGAGAAGTGTGCAGGAGTGAGAAAAGGAGTGAGAAAATTATACTGTAATGTCTGAAAATAGGAATAAGAACTAATATATGAAACATCTCCGTAAACTTAGAGTAGCACATATCTTCAAGCTCAGGGAAATGGTTTACAAGGGCGGTACAATTTATGGACCAACTGGTACAAGCTAGGAAACCTGATTCTTAAATTGTACCGCTTGCAGAGGTTTAGAAAATTAAGTGTAGTGTATCTCTTTCTCCCAGAAGATCCATTCTTTAATTCAGATACCACGAACATTCTACAGTTCAGAGTGGCACTGTTTCAATAGTTTTATAACTTACTGTTTAGGCTATAATAAATACAACCTCAAAAGTACAATTCAGGCATCTCTCCCCTATATGGGTATGTTTTGCTCCTTCCTCTCGTTACGAAGAACAACTTCGACATTTCTATAAACTTTCTCTTAAGGCGGTCTCGATCATCCGTCGTTACCTCTTACAGTTGATCAGCTGTTATTCCAAAGCATTTTTATTTTAAAAGTGGAGAACTGAAGAAACCTTAACCATCAATAAGACTGAGTAAACGGAATTAGCTAATGAGTATGTACAACGAAGTTTCACTGCACACTTATAAGCATGTAGCTCGACTTAATTAATAAGGATGGTTGATTTAATACGATTCTGAGTCGTTCTGTGACTTACATTAATACCTATACCTTCAAATGTAACGAAATTTTGGGTCTCCCTACCGTTGCCAGTACAAAAATTACAAGCTAACTAAAACGGGCTCGCAGTAGGACGTCTAAAGGAGAACAGTAGCACGCGGGATTTCTGAAATAACAGTATTATTATGGTCACTACTGGCGACGAGACTGAGGTAACGCACTATGAATCAGAGGCTTTCACCAGAGTGAAACAGAATTTTGATGGCATGCGTAATGACTGACCCAGCACGATAGCCAACGCAGCACAACCAGCACGTGTTTGACCCGGTTAAGACCACAGTTCCCCAGTTTCGGGCAGGAGCGATTCTCGCCACATATGACGGGTTGTCTGTGTACTGAGGCAGCTACAACAGTATGAATAACAAATTAATAATTTTCAGTATACATACAGAATTCTATCATCCATTCAAATGTTCTTATTTGGGTGGCATGCATATTTACAGACTAAAAGGACTTTTATTTATATTTGAAATTTACAATTTCATGCGGACTTTAAAGGTTTTATTGCTGACTTTTTACTATCAGCTTCTCACGAAATTTTCAGCACTCAATTTAAAGTATATTAATTTATTTATGTGATATCTCTACTTAACTGACAAACCACTGTTTATTCATGTTATTTCTGTTGCCACAGTCGGGACAGCAGTAAATCTATACAGACTCTGGAACCGTTCTAAACATTATGCTCACATGATGATACAATAACTTTGACATTCACTTATGCTCGCAATTCTCACTAGAAAGAACAAATTCCCAACAGATTTCTATTTTACTCCAGACTGGTTAACAATGAATTGAATTCATCAGCTAATGACAAACTAAGCACACTACACAGTTTGAGACACACGAGTTGTGGTCCCTGCAGAACAGTCTGCAGAGACACTATGTGTGATAGAGCGTTTTTACCACCTCATCATTCGTAGGGACATTGTGTACAACGACCTTGATGGTCGTCACATCGAACGTTACTTGTAGCAGATCAGAATAATACGGGTCCTTTGAGAAGGACTAAAACGGTTCATCTGTAAACAACAATGTTCGTGAGAACTGATTAAGTCTCTTTTTTTCCCTTGATTATTAATGAGTGGAACTGTAAAACAAATGATGTACTGGGTCACGCCTAATAAATTACACGTAAAAGTGGTCGTATTGCCAACATGTTTCTAAAACTGGGCATGGGTACACGTAATATGTAAGCGCTATAAACGACGTTTCTAAATTTGAAAAGCCAAGCTTAGCATATGTCTTTTTTTTGAGAAGTTCATGTCTCCTTTTTTTTAATTACATATTGCACAGAAAATGTGCGTTGGAAGTGGAAAAAGTGACACTGAATGTATCAGAAGCCAGACAAATATTTTATTTTGCTTTTATCTGTTAGTACGAAGCATTGTTATCGTTAAATGGTCGACTACAAACGCTGTATTTACTAACAGACACTCACTCACTCCCTCACTCCATTGGTCTCTCTTGAAAAGTGACGAACCTCCACCGTGTTTACTATTTTCGACTTCTTCAAACCTCCAGTTCTTACGTCTCGTGCCGCTTCCTTACATTCACTCTGTGATATCCGTAATTCACTGATAGCATAATTATTAGAGTCAAAATAAATCACTATTACGTTTTCATTCACTCTGTATACACGTGCCACCAAACTTAAGTGAAAAGTTTGAGAAGTACTAAAATTAATCAAAATTTGAAACCTGAAGTATAAAACGAAACTGTTATCTACCTCAATGCGAAATCTTATGATTACAATGTTAACAAGTTGGACACAACCTGTCTATTCATACAAATGTACTGTTGGAAACCCAACTAAAGTCAACTGAGTACAGTGGCTTAGGGTTACTAACGTAGGACTGCTACTCTTACTAAAAAGTACTGTTGGAAATATATGATCTATCTCTTATGAGATGGAATGGAAATACCTGAACAGTGCAGCCAGAAGTAAAAGGTTCGTTAACAATTATGTACTGATAGGTAGCTGATGGATACTGACACATTACAGGTTGCATTAGGAGCAATGAAAATTGAAACTTAGTGAGATGACGTATTGGTTAATGCTTGTAATTTATTCTTAGCAAACATGGAATTAAAAAACAATTGAGATTTAGCTTACTGGCAGGTTTCCTAAATGACTTCGAGAGAATCCTGTCACCCATTCTGTTAGGTCTACGACTTTTCTTCCGCTGTTTTGCAATAAATATCCGTAGACGGAAGTGGTTGTATAGGTGGTAGGTCGTAAGTGTCATACAGTAAGCTTAGACTATTGTAAAACAAGGTCATCAAAATAATATTGGATTTGTAATTTCATCATAAATTTATTCTCGATTGAATACGTCAACTTACGAGCTCAGTTCTTGTCATTTGCCGTAAATTATTGTTTTCGGCTTTAAAGTGAAAAAATCAACGTCTGAGGCTCATAAAACGCTCGGTAAGACAGATGGCGAGGCACGTATTAGTGAAACAACGCGCACAGAATGGTTTTAACGCTTCAAGAACGGTGATTTTGACCTCCAAGACCGGCATGGTGGTGGAAGACGAAGGTTTTCGAGGCTGCTGAAACCGACGGAAACAATACAGAATGCTGTTATCAAAAGCAGTTGATGCGATTCAGTGGAGCACTAAAAGACAAAAGGCCACAGCACAGCGATAGACATGAAAACGTTAATTTCCAGCATGCTAATGCTTGATCCCATGTTGCAAAACCCAGCAAAACCTACTTGGGGGCATTGAAATGGGGACTCCTAACCAACCTGCAGTATTCTCCAGACGTTTCTCGCTCTGACCACCATCTTTTTTCGACCAAAAGCACACGGCCTGGCTGAATTACACTTCCACTCATACCAACAAGTGAAAATTGGACCAGTTCATGAATCTCCTCAAAAGACGCACAGTTATTCCGTTGTGGGATTCGTATGCTGCCCGAAAATTGAGAGAAAGTAACGGCCAGCGATGGCCAATACTTTGAGTCACAAATGTTTTTTTTTAAAGTTTTTCACAATTAAGCCTTGAACTTCGACAAAAAACGGCGGAAGCAATGTCTTAGTAGGTTATTTAAAACTCTTTCGAGAAAAACAGTTCATAAACTAAAGTAACATGTCCAACGTAAGTGTAGCCATGAGCAAATGAATGCCGACAGGCGCTTCCAGAATAACGAAGCCGTCAAAAATAATTGTTGTTGTTGTTGTGGTCTTCAGTCCTGAGACCGGTTTGATGCAGCTCTCCATGCCACTCTATCCTGTGCAAGCTTTTTCATCTCCCAGTACCTACTGCAACCTACATCCTTCTGAATCTGCTTAGTGTATTCATCTCTTGGTCTCCCTCTACGATTTTTACCCTCCACGCTGCCCTCCAATACTAAATTGGTGATCCCTTGATGCCTCAGAACATGTCCTACCAACCGATCCCTTCTTCTGGTCAAGTTGTGCCACAAACTTCTCTTCTCCCCACTCCTATTCAATACTTCCTCATTAGTTATGTGATCTACCCATCTAATCTTCAGCATTCTTCTGTAGCACCACATTTCGAAAGCTTCTATTCTCTTCTTGTCCAAACTATTTATCGTCCATGTTTCACTTCCATACATGGCTACACTCCATACGAATACTTTCAGAAATGACTTCCTGACACTTAAATCAATACTGGATGTTAACAAATTTCTCTTCTTCAGAAACGCTTTCCTTGCCATTGCCAGCCTACATTTTATATCCTCTCTACTTCGACCATCATCAGTTATTTTGCTCCCCAAATAGCAAAACTCCTTTACTACTTTAAGTGCCTCATTTCCTAATCTAATTCCCTCAGCATCACCCGACTTAATTAGACTACATTCCATTATCCTTGTTTTGCTTTTGTTGATGTTCATCTTATATCCTCCTTTCAAGACACTGTCCATTCCATTCAATTGCTCTTCCAAGTCCTTTGCTGTCTCTGACAGAATTACAATGTCATCGGCGAACCTCAAGGTTTTTATTTCCTCTCCATGAATTTTAATACCTACTCCGCATTTTTCTTTTGTTTCCTTTACTGCTTGCTCAATATACAGATTGAACAACATCGGGGAGAGGCTACAACCCTGTCTTACTCCCTTCCCAACCACTGCTTCCCTTTCATGTCCCTCGACTCTTATAACTGCCACCTGGTTTCTGTACAAATTGTAAATAGCCTTTCGCTCCCTGTATTTTACCCCTGCCACTTTCAGAATTTGAAAGAGAGTATTCCAGTCAACATTGTCAAAAGCTTTCTCTAAGTCTACAAATGCTAGAAACGTAGGTTTGCCTTTCCTTAATCTTTCTTCTAAGATAAGTCGTAAGGTCAGTATTGCCTCACGTGTTCCAGTGTTTCTACGGAATCCAAACTGATCTTCCCCGAGGTTGGCTTCTACTAGTTTTTCCATTCGTTTGTAAAGAATTCGTGTTAGTATTTTGCAGCTGTGACTTATTAAGCTGATAGTTCGGTAATTTTCACATCTGTCAACACCTGCTTTCTTTGGGATTGGAATTATTATGTTCTTCTTGAAGTCTGAGGGTATTTCGCCTGTTTCATACATCTTGCTCACCAGATGGTAGAGTTTTGTCAGGACTGGCTCTCCCACGGTCGTCAGTAGTTCCAATGGAATATTGTCTACTCCGGGGGCCTTGTTTCGACTCAGGTCTTTCAGTGCTCTGTCAAACTCTTCACGCAGTATCGTATCTCCCATTTCATCTTCATCTACATCCTGTTCCATTTCCATAATATTGTCCTCAAGTACATCGCCCTTGTATAGACCCTCTATATACTCCTTCCACCTTTCTGCTTTCCCTTCTTTGCTCAGAACTGGGTTTCCATCTGAGCTCTTGATATTCATACCAGTCGTCCTCTTATCTCCATAGGTCTCTTTAATTTTCCTGTAGGCGGTATCTATCTTACCCCTAGTGAGATAGGCCTCTACATCCTTACATTTGTCCTCTAGCCATCCCTGCTTAGCCATTTTGCACTTCCTGTCGATCTCATTTTTGAGACGTTTGTATTCCTTTTTGCCTGTTTCACTTGCTGCATTTTTATATTTTCTCCTTTCATCAATTAAATTCAATATTTCTTCTGTTACCCAAGGATTTCTACTAGCCCTCGTCTTTTTACCTACTTGATCCTCTGCTGCCTTCACTACTTTGTCCCTCAAAGCTACCCATTCTTCTTCTACTGTATTTATTTCCCCCATTCCTGTCATTTGCTCCCTTATGCTCTCCCTGAATCTCTGTACAACCTCTGGTTCTTTCAGTTTATCCAGGTCCCATTTCCTTAAATTCCCATCTTTTTGCAGTTTCTTCAGTTTTAATCTACAGGTCATAACCAATAGATTGTGGTCAGAGTCCACATCTGCCCCTGGAAATGTCTTACAATTTAAAACCTGGTTCCTAAATCTCTGTCTTACCATTATATAATCTAGCTGATACCTTTTAGTATCTCCAGGGTTCTTCCATGTATACAACCTTCTTTCATGATTCTTAAACCAAGTGTTAGTTATGATTATGTTGTGCTCTGTGCAAAAATAATTACGAAGCATTTATATTTGTATTTCTATAGTCGCTCTTGGCTTCCTTTTCATGGCAGAAGCTTAATGGTCAAGGACAAGACTATATATTTAGTGGCAATAACAGGAGGTTTTTATACAAGCCAATATAATATTTACCACAGTCTCGTTTTTATTTTATCATGTAGATACACAAAGAATCACGATAAACAGCGAATGACTCTCATAATTGAAACGAATGATATGCAGTGTAGTCAATAATCTCACTGACGCTGACATGTTCACATGTGGATCGCAGCCGTTTCCCTCTGAGCTGTGATATATACGAACTGTTATTAGCACGAGCTTGTCAGCTTGTTATGTGAATGTCAATCAGTGTGTCGGACCGACAGTCTCTCTAGTATATCTACGATTGACTGCCATTGTGCAGATAGAGAACAACCTACCTGATTCCTTCAGCGCACGGTGTACAGCTTCACGGATCAGCAATGCTCCTGCGCTGCTTTCACTCGACGCAGCTGATCTCTAATATTCTCTCCTTGGAGAACACCTGAAAAAGAGAACAGTAATTCTGAAAAATTAATGCCTTTGTGCTCAACAACGAAATAGAGCTACTGCGCTAGCTTCTTAGTACCCAATAGCAGTTGTATTTGGACACAATTGGGATGAGGAGTTCCGCCTTATGCAAGACACCTTTTTCCTCTTGTTTCACACATACATGTTTCAGCACTTTTGTGCTATCATCGGTGGGTTCTATTTTTATTTTTGACTGTAAATTTGTTGTTAACATATTAACATTTTCGTCGTTTACAACATTATGTAAAAGTTGCTTTTTTAACTTAATTGGCAAAAAGTAACATACCTTACATTATATTATTGTCCTCTTGTTTTGGTAGCTGTTATGCTACACAATATACAACATGTCATCTGCAAACAGCAATACGTAATTTATTTTCTGTTTGTTATGTATTTACGAACGGAAATAAGACTGTATAACGTTTTCTTTCTGTAACTTACAGTTTTGAAGTTGTGGTACGTTTTCCTGTTATGTTGGCGAAGTAAATGGGCTTACTTATTTGCCTGTGTTCGTGTGGTAATGCAGTTTTTCGATTACTCAAAACGTAGGCGGAGTTTTCGCTGCCATTACGTGTTGTTGTGGCTGTGTGGCGTTCATTTGTTTCGTAGCGTGTTCTGCTGGCTGAGGCGCGCGAGTTTGAATTGTATTTGGTGTTAGTTGTGTGTGGTTTATGTGGGTTTGCCTGTGTGTGATGAGTACTGGGGCAGAGAGAGAGAGAGAGAGAGAGAGTGTGTGTGTGTGTGTGTGTGTGTGTGTGTGTGTGTGTGTGTGTGTGTGAGAGAGAGAGAGAGAGAGAGAGAGAGAGAGAGAGAGAGACTGAAAGAAAAAATAAAGAAAGAAAAAAAGGGAGAGGATTTGTGTGTGTGTGTGTGTGTGTTTTACTTGTATAGTTCTTCTATTGTGGCGAAAAGAGTTTTGTTGCACAGTGATGTGTATTCATTGAGTGCTTTCTTTCCTTGGGCTATTGATTTTTGGATATGGTAGTTTTCTTCTATAGTTAATTTTTGGTATAGGCTGCTGCTAGTTTTTAGGATGTGAAGGTCAGTTTCAATGTTTGTTGGGTGGTGGTTGTGTGCTACCAGGTGGTCTGCAAATGTTGAGTGTGTGCTATTGCTTTTCAGGGCTCTGAGGAGTTCATTATATCTGGTTCTGAAGGTCCTGCATGTTTGGCCCACATATACAGATTGACAGCAGTTGCAAGTAAGTTGGTAGATGCCAGACTGGCTGTATTTGTCAGTGTTGGTGGTAATTCTTCCTAGTCTGCTCTGTATTGTGTTGTTGGTTCTGTATGCTATGTTGAGTCCTTGTTTCTTTAGTATATTACCCACCCTGTGTGTGACTTTGTTGTTGTAAGTCATTATGTGCCATTTGTTGCTTACAGTCTGCCGATTTGTTGTGTGATGAGTTGTGTTTGTATGAGTGTGTGTTTCATGGTCATGTGCTGTTTGTTTTTGTATTTTGTGGTTTATTTTGTCTACTCTCTTTGCATCATATCCATTCTCCTATGCAATTTGTTTTATTGTGTTCAATTCTTGTGTGTAGTCATGCTTATTCATGGGTATTTTGTTCAGCCTGTGAAGTAAATATCTGAAGCTGGCTTCTTTGTGGGTTATGGGGTGATTGGATTGGTTATGAATAATGGTGCTGGTGAGTATGGGTTTTCTGTAGATTGTGAATTCATGTTTGTTGTTTCTCTTGTGTATAGTGAGATCTAAGAAATTAAGTTTTTCATCTGTTTGTGTTTCTATGGTGAATTGTATTTGTGGGTGGATGGAGTTTATGTTATCATGAAGTTCTTTTATGCGGGACAGTGATTCATCTATTAATCAAATTATGTCATCTACGTATCTGTACCAATATATTATTTTGTACCGTTTTGGTATTACTATTTTGTCAAATATTTGTTTTTCTATCTGGTTGAGAAAAATGTCAGCTAGGAGGCCACTGATTGGGGATCCCATGGGTAGTCCATCTTGTTGAGAGTAAAATCTGTTGTTGAATGTGAAGTAGTTCTGTTCTGTGATGAGCCTGAGTATGGCTAATATTTCTTGTATGTTTGTTGTGGGTATGTTTCCTTGCAGTTGGAGGTTTCTTTCTATTATGTTGATTGTTTCTTCTGTTGGGATGTGTGTGTACATTGAAATTATATCAAATGAAACCAATGTTGCTGTGTTTGGTATGTTTTCATTTTTTATTTTTTCTATTAAGTCACTTGAGTTCTTTAGACTTCTGTTGTCAGTGTATTTGTGTATTGTCTGTAGCAGAGTGTGTGTGAGTATGGCTAAGTGGTATGTTGGTGCTTTGGTGAAGTTAATTAATGGACGTATGGGTATTCTGGGTTTGTGAACTTTAGGCAATGATTTTAGGGTGGGGGCCTTGGGATTTTTCTGTATCATTTTTTTAATCTGTGTTTCTGTGAAAATTGTATCTATGTTTCTCAGGGTTTTCTGTAACTTACTCTGGTATCAGTTTGTTGGGTCACTTGTTAATTCTGTGATGTTGTTGCTTTGGATGAATTCTAATGTTTTGTGAATGTATTCCTGTTTGTTTATGACTACTATTGAATTACCTTTGTCAGATTTTGTGATGATGGCATTTTCTTGTGTTAATTTATTTTGTAGTTTTATGTAGGTTTTTTCTTCAGGAGTCCTAGTGTTTTCTTTTATGCTGGTTTTGTTCTCTTTCATTGTATTTCTTATTTCCTCAGCAACTAGTTCTCTTGTTAGGTTTGCATTAAATTCAGGTGTGTTTAGTGTTTCTTGTTGCTTTATGATGTTTTCAGTTTCTGTTATGATATTTTCTACTGTCCTATGTGACATTTCAAGTAGGCTGCTTTCTTGTTCAGATAATTTTATGTCTGTTAGATTAATCACTCTTTTGTGAAAGGTGTGTTGGTTGTATTGGTGGTGGGATTGGTGGGTGTTTGTGTGATTCAACATTTTTGTGAGTTTCTTTTGTTGGATTGTCTGTTTTCTGCCTATTATGGTCTCAGTGTATGTTCTAACCCTGTGTATTAGTTCGTCAAAAAATGGTGGGTATGTTATGTGATTAGCTACTTCTAAATGCAATCTGTATAATTCAATATTCAGAGTCTGTTTTTTGGAATACAAAGACCGGATTTCTTGCTTTATCCACATGATTTCTGCCTTACGTTTTGTCTGCTGTGCTGCTGGTGACATGTTGTTTACAGTTATTGTTGCATAGTTAGGTACAATTTTATATGCCAAACATAGCTTATTGAACTTAATGTTGAGTATGGTTTTATGAAGTCTGATGGTTGTGTTCTGATATTTGTTGAAGAGCTGCGATGGGAATACCTGGCTTGGTGTAGAAATAATCATCTTGTGGTGCAGTTCTTCTTGTTGTCTCCGTGCTTGCTAAGAAAATGGGATGAGGAGTTCCGCCTTATGCAAGACACCTTTTTCCTTTTGTTTCACCCATACATGTTTCAGCACTTTTGTGCTATCATCAGTGGGTTCTATTTTTATTTTTGACTGTAAATTTGTTGTTAACATATTAAATATTTTCGTCGTTTACAATATTATGTAAAAGTTGCATTTATAACTTAATTGGCGAAAAGTAAAATACCTTACATTATATTATTGTCCTCTTGTTTTGGTAGCTGTTATGCTACACAATATACAACATGTCATCTTCAAACAGCAATACGTAATTTATTTTCTGTTTGTTATGTATTTACGAACGGAAATAAGACTGTATAACGTTTTCTTTCTGTAAGTTACAGTTTTGAAGTTTTGGTACGTTTTCCTGTTATGTTGGCGAAGTAAATGGGCTTACTTCTTTGCCTGTGTTCGTGTGGTAATGCAGTTTTTCGATTACTCAAAACGTAGGCGGAGTTTTCGCTGCCATTACGTGTTGTTGTGGCTGTGTGGCGTTCATTTGTTTCGTAGCGTGTTCTGCTGGCTGAGGCGCGCGAGTTTGAATTGTATTTGGTGTTAGTTGTGTGTGGTTTATGTGGGTTTGCCTGTGTGTGATTAGTACTGGGGCAAATACAATTCAAACTCGCGCGCCTCAGCCAGCAGAACACGCTACGAAACAAATGAACGCCACACAGCCACAACAACACGTAATGGCAGCGAAAACTCCGCCTACGTTTTGAGTAATCGAAAAACTGCATTACCACACGAACACAGGCAAATAAGTAAGCCCATTTACTTCGCCAACATAACAGGAAAACGTACTACAACTTCAAAACTGTAAGTTACAGAAAGAAAACGAGATACAGTCTTATTTCCGTTCGTAAATACATAACAAATAGAAAATAAATTACGTTTTGCTGTTTGCAGATGACATGTTGTATATTGTGTAGCA
This sequence comes from Schistocerca piceifrons, assembly GCF_021461385.2. Classification (NCBI taxonomy): domain Eukaryota; kingdom Metazoa; phylum Arthropoda; class Insecta; order Orthoptera; family Acrididae; genus Schistocerca; species Schistocerca piceifrons. The sequence continues at coordinate 673,129,921 of NC_060139.1, forward strand.
TAACAGCTACCAAAACAAGAGGACAATAATATAATGTAAGGTATGTTACTTTTCGCCAATTAAGTTATAAATGCAACTTTTACATAATATTGTAAACGACGAAAATGTTAATATGTTAACAACAAATTTACAGTCAAAAATAAAAATAGAACCCACTGATGATAGCACAAAAGTGCTGAAACATGTATGGGTGAAACAAAAGGAAAAAGGTGTCTTGCATAAGGCGGAACTCCTCATCCCATTTTCCTAGCAAGCACGGAGACAACAAGAAGAACTGCACCACAAGATGATTATTGGACACAGTTCCTTTTAGGAAAAACGTACTACGAGCAAATTTTTTCTGCAAATAAATTCCTAATTGGATGGCATCGCTATGAAGTTTGCTTGATACCAGTGTACTTTTTCATATTCCCTTCATTTGTATCAAAACGTTGTTCAGTCCTTAAGAGATGGAACTTTTGGAAGTTTTTGGTAAGGTCTTATGGGACCAATCTGCTTAGGTCGCCGGTCCTTAGGTTTACACACTAGTTAATCTAACTTAAACTAACTTAAGCTATGGACTACACACGCCCAGGCCCGAAGGAGGACTCGAACCTCCGACGGGGAAAGCCGCATGGACCGTGACCAGGCACCTAAGACCGCGCTGCTACCCCGCGCAGCAAGATAAGAAATAAGTCTCGAGAACACTAAATCTTTTTACATTTGGGGATGATCCTTCAATATGTTTCAGAGCCGAAGCACGGTTGTGCTCTAGTACTTGCCCTCATGGAAGTGATGTTTTTTTTCTTTTTAAAATACAAACTTCTTAAACTACAATTGTTTAGGTCGGTCCAGAAATTTTGCGACGTATTCGCCTGTTATTACTTTAACCATTGCAATGCAATTAATTACAGAGCCATCATCTTGGACACAGGATTTTGACTTACTTCGTTTCCAAAGATACAAACACATTTGCCATTCTTACAAAAGCAAAAAATTTGTTGAACTATGTTTGAAACAATCCAAAATTTTCAGTGAAAAGCGTTCTTGCTCATTCATTTTGACAACAAGTGTAACACTAATTTTGTAACAAAGCTTTATCGTAATTAATCTTCATGCAAAATATACTGACACTTTTTCATGTAGTACAGTTTGGGTCTCTTCTGTTTTATGAAAAATTGCATCAGGTATTACCCACAACAAGACTGAACAAATACTGAATAATCTTATCTGTGGTTTCTATTTTTTCGGACAACTGTCAGTAGTACTGCCACTGGAGAAACAGAAGGAAAAGACTCTTTGCAAATCTCACTCAAAAGCTGGAAGAATCTCCGTTGGCGATATTTCGTAAAAAAAAAAAAAAAAATGTGGTCCTGTTTTCCTGTTAATGTATTCCAACGAAATAAACAATAAACTAATTTAAAAATGAGGACTTACATTTTCCGCGGATCAAGTTGGGATTTATCTTTGGTTATCGCGTGACATGTTCTAATACTATAGAAGCCACATTCCATTGGATCAACGCCAAGTTTGTATAGTGCCGAGTAATTCTTTTCTTCAATAGAAACAACATTTCACTGGATCAACAATGGCAAGTAATTCTCTTCTTGCTCTCATATGCTGCAGTCTCTTTTCAGCAAGCAGAGACCCCAGTTAATAAAGATGGAAATAGCATTTGTTTCATAGGTGATGATTTATAGTGGTCACATTAATGAAGCACGCTTTCATTATCCACCAAAGAAAATGAGGAGAGCCACAACGGTACAGTTTATGATCAACAATTTGTGCAAAATCTCTCAATTAAATTTATTTGCTCATTGTGTGCTGCTGTAGAACAGTGACCGTTACCAATCGAAGGCTAGTCGTTCAGCAATCATGAGACAGGATGTCATCAATTTAGATGTGAAATGTTTTTGCATAAACAGTGTCAGTTTTCTAGTTGCTCCTGTTGAGGTGACATGGTCAGGGGTTCTCGAAACGAAAGCTTCAAGTTGTTTCGGCTTTAAAACAGAAACCGTCTGGGTAAATTGAACATGTATATACTCCTCCACGCAATAGCAACGCACACAAGTGAACGACATTCCGTTGGTGATACTTTGTGCGGAAGTTGTGCATATCAGATGAGATCCATTTTCCTTTAGCTATTACTTGATCAAACACAACTAAAGTTTCCGTGCAGATGTAACAAAATTCAAGAATTTATTTTGGGGTATCATGAACAGTTTTATAAAAACTTTTATTTTTGGCGCCATTCGCAAACCTTTACCCGCCCGGGTAGACGTGCGAGTAAAAGGGCTGCTTTCAGGACGTGGAGGTGGCCGACTCCATACCGAATACCGAATCCGCCCGGTGCGTTAACAACAGGAGTCTGTGTGCCTGCCAGCCTGCATGTAGTTTACAGGCAGTTGCACACGTCCCACCCGTTGAATATCGGGCTGGTACCCAAGGCTCCCCTCAGATACACCATTTCGCAAACACAGAAAACTTTCGCATACTTTCAGATGGTTAACGCTACACAAAGGTAGTTGGGGCACAGGTATTCTGTCCCGATGCGTAATAGGGAGGAGAAAAACTGACTGGTTAAAACTGATACCGGCAGTTTAGTTCTAAAAAAGCGGCATTTTTCGGTATTTGTTTGGTCTCGGATATAAGAGGTGTTTTTTTTTTAAAATTTTTCCTAATATAAGGGGAGAAAATCAAAATATCAATTAGCCAAAGGGGCAGTACTAGATGTTTATTTTTTTAAATAAACCTTTTACAAAAAAAGAGTACTTTTTATTGGTAAAATTTTGTCTTTCCTTGAAATATTGCGTTTTTATAGAAAACGGGAAAAGCGATCAGTGTTCTATTGATAAACGAGCTGACAGAAAAGAGCAACGAACACATGGCTTAAGAATTGGTACAGCTTTACTATGGACATAATGTACATATTACGATGTGGCTTGGTCTACAGGATGGCGCATGAGTACATGGAGTGAGCGAGACTTGGACCATGTGGTCTCTACGGTTGTTGTTGTTGTCAGACATTATTTGTATTCCAGAATGGCACTATCACCAGTCTGAAAGTACGACATACTTGCGGCATTACCTAAGGACAAAACATAACAATTCATTCATAGTTTATCTGACTATAGCCTTATTCCTCACCCTCAGGTTTCACCCTTTAGCACGAGCCACTCGTAACACCGAAATAATGGTAGATTCTCGATTACAACATTATCATGATTTTTGAGCAGAGTTTCAAAAAATTAGAATCAGTAGGCGAATACTGGTGGTTTTTTTTGTAGTATTCGAACACTTTCCACTTCTCGACAAAAGCAGCGATCGGTGGACGGACTAAGTTTTCTTTTATTTATCTATTTAATTTAATATTTCAATTCTGTATATCTTGAAACAGAGAGAGCCGAAATATTTCAGTCTTCGTTGGATTTCTACGTTTATCACAGGAAAGAATAGGAATAAAGAACCGGAAATTGGTTATTTCGGGAACGGGTTATTTTGAGTGGTTTTAGCACTCCGGTTAAACCGATGTAAAAAGAAAATGATGTAACCGAAAACCGGTTGTTTCAGCGATAACCGCCATCCCTCAGGCGTAATGGAGTAGAGACAGGAAGGGCATACGGCCACCCCTTAAACTAAACGTGCCACATATTTTAATAACTATGTCGACCCATTACCTATGTGCGACGAAGCCACAAGAGAAAGAAGGAAAAAAACATGACCAGACGCAAACTTTTATATTTACAATTAGCTTCGATGTTTAAGACATCATCAAAGAGCTATTATTAAGCATAGACCGTTACTAGTCATCTGGTACGTGAGAAGGCGTTGATGACGCAGCAGTTTAGTGTCCTAAAACTATAATAACCGTATACTACTTTGTGATAAAAGATTAAACCTAAAACCTAAAGGATGTTATCGATGAAATTGGTACCTATCATTAACGAAGATATTCGCACGTTGTGGCCAGTGACCAACCTACGGACGACGTCTTCACAGCTGAATGGGCAACAGCTGTTTATCATCTGGTTAGGTGTAGTCTGGTACGCTGTCAAATAGCGCTCTCAGGTCTCCCCATTACCGATATGATCCTATTATGTCATGATGGTCTGTTAGGCGTTTTTTAAAAATCTTTCAGCATCTAGTGATGACGTTATTCTTTCTGTAGAAATGGCTATCTGGTGATGGCAACTTTGAAATAGCTTAGAGCTGTGTAAGTTTGTGATTTGGATTGAAAGTAAAATTGTTTTATAATGACTGGCAACGTTCTCCGTCGCAATACAGCTCGTTTAAATATTGTGCAGATTTCACACGAGGTTAGCTGACCTGGTGTTTTCGAAAACGAATAGGGGACCACGAGACCTTTCAATTTATATCGTTATCTTGCTACTATAATCTTTTATTTCGTTTGCATTGCACAGTTTTCCACATATTCAGAATTCCTGCAAAAAATGTTGCAGTATCACGTAATGCTCTGGTATCTATGTGTGAAATTGTACTGTATTCGTGGCCCTTTCGGATTCAGTCCGAATTGCAGGGGAGGAAGTTCGCAGTATTTGTCTTGTTTTTTATGTGATATCATCTTTAGAATCTTGTCTGCACTAGTTGGTAAAGGACAATCCGAAAGATTTAAATAACGAATTCGTAATGAAATTACTCTTATCCCACTGTTGGTACGAAAAGTTAAAACTTCGGCAGCGGTTGGTTGGTTGGTCTTTTGGGGGGAAGAGACCAAACAGCGAGGTCATCAGTCTCATCGGATTAGGGAAGGACAGGGAAGGAAGTCGGCCGTGCCCTTTCAGAGGAACCATCCCAGCATTTGCCTGGAGCGATTTAGGGAAATCACGGAAAACCTAAATCAGGATGGCCGGACGCGGGATTGAACCGTCGTCCTCCCGAATGCGAGTCCAGTGTGCTAACCACTGCGCCACCTCGCTCGGTCGGCAGCGGAAGAACTAAGAAACTCTGGTAGCAATTTTCCCAACTTAGGGGAAGAACTTGTATATAAATATCCTCTTCATTACCCTTAAGTCACAGGTATCGAAGTTACTGACATTCAGAGAGCTATAACCTAAGCTTGCACCTAGAAAATTTCTACCACCTCAGTTTTATGCCATCTGCAGTAAACGCCAAACACTTATAAGTGTTTGTGCGCAGTTGGTTATACGACTTTTATGTATCAAATTACTACAGAAATATGTACAATGTTGTATGAAATTAAGAACAAGTTGTGAATTGAAACCTACTGGCAGATTAAAACTGTGTGTCGGACCGAGAATCAAACTCGGGACCTTTGCCTTTCGCGGAAAAAGTGCTCTACCACCTCAGCTACCCACGCACGACTCACGCCAAGTCCTCACAGCTTTACTTCGGCCAGTACCACGTCTCCTACCTTCCAGACTTTATAGAATCTCTCCTGCGAACCCTGCAGAACTAGCACTGCTGAAAGCGAACACTCCACTGCAGAGTGCTAAATCTCATTCTGGAAACAACCCCTAGGCTGTGGCTAAGCCATGTCTCCGCAATATCCTTTCTTACAGGAGTGCTAGTTCTGCAGGGTTCGCAGGAGAGCTTCTGTAAAGTTTGGAAGGTAGGAGACGAGGTACTGGCAGAAGTGAAGCTGTGAGGACGCGGTGTGAGTGGTGCTTGAATACCTCAGATGGTAGAGCACTTGCCCGCGAAAGGCAAAGGTCCCGAGTTGGAGTCTCGGTCGGGCGCACAGTTTTAATCTGCCAGGAAGTTTCATATCAGTACACACTCCGCTGCAGAGTGAAAAATCTCATTCTGGAAGTTGTAATGCAGTTTGTTGTAGCGAGTGTAACAGATTTGTTTGTGAAATATCTTCTCGGATACTGACAGATATCAACATCAAACTGATGCGGCGAGCCAAAGCTACAGTGAATAAGTAAATACGTAGTAGTGGGCCCCGTGTCGAAGACATATTTTTAAAACGATCATTTTTCAAAGGTTCAAATTCTGTTAACAAAATGTATTGCTCCTTTCTTCTGTTTTTGAGCTAATCCATCTTTGTTTTGTGTACTTAGTACACTTCTCCGCAATAACAAAAGCGACTGTCACCTTCCCTAAATTTCGCCCGAACTGTAATGGGCAGGATCACTAGATTTAGCTAGTACACGGATTTCGTACAGGCTGTTCCTACAAAACATCAGCTGCAAGAGAGCGACTGATGGAAAGGTGGAAGCAAAGGTGGTTTGTGTTAGGAGGCACTCCCCCAGTTCGCCCCTTGTCTGATTTCCTCGGAAAGTATCTGGTGTGGCCTGTTGCAGCCGGTGGGCTTAGTGGAAGGAGATTCAGAATTAGTTATTTATTTCCATAAGTTACACACAGTGTGTTGATTCTCAGTTGACATCGACTGTCGATGACCGTCGAGGATTCGCGTCGTAAGCGGCCTTGGGCCGGCTCAAGGTAGCTGACGCTGTTCTCTCCGTTCCTGACCGGTCACTGCTTGGCATTCTGCCGCCCGCGGTGTCTCCGGCGCTGTCCGTTCCGCGGTGCCGCGGCAGTGAGTGAAGGCGGCGCGTGTGTTGGACGTACACACACTGATTCTGGAGGTGCTCTGTCCCTTCCCACTCACCGCCGTTGTTCTTCATCTGTCGAACCCCGATAACGATTACCATGTAGCCTGCCTTTCTGAAAGGCAGGCGTTCTGACCCGGGACTGTAGGGAAGACTCCAGGGTCCAACCATCTGCAACAGGGGCATGCTGTGATGTTGAACTCTGTGACTCGTGATTGTGACGCTGTAGCCATCTCTCCCAGCAGCAGCTGTCGTTCCTCAGTAGCGTGCAGGAAATCTACAGCAGTCTTGGGGCAGACGTCACTTTAGTGCAGTCAGGGAATCGAGCGGGAGCGTTGTGTACGAGGGTTGTCCGGAAAGTAAAGCACTGTGATTTTTTTCTCAGCCGAAAACAAAAGTCCAGTGAAACTGTCAGAAAAAAAGCCTGTACCTTGCATATTGTTGGAAAGGTTAGAAAACCAAGTTTTGCCAACAAAATTTCTCTTGGGAAAACTTTCTCCGGTCAAAAAACTTCGAAAATTTCGGACTTTTTTCAGTTTTTTTCAAAATATCTCAGTTTCATTTGCTCCTATAGCTTTGACGCCTATTTTCTTATTTAAAGAGCACAAAATTCTCTACAAAGTTTTTACCATTTTTTTCTACTCCCAATATCTAAGACGCTACAGCGCGTCAAAAAATACCAATTTTTCAAATTTCGAGCAAAGTGGCAAATTACCTAATTTTTGAACACTGTTATTTCAGTTTCTATTTGTGTGGTGTAAACATATTACTCATCATGTTATTCATTGGAATTTACCATCTCACTCTGCTGCAGGGCCAGGACAAACAGCATCATATTCAGTAACTACGAACACATTCACGTCGGACTGCGTGAAGTTTATTTGTGTTACAATATGTAATACGACTGCATGCAGGTGCCGTACATTTTGTACAGTGCATTGACGTTAATGATCAATTATAAGGAAAAGTATGTAGGAATTGTTCTTTAGCGGACAAAGCGTATTTATTCTTTGGCAGGCGGAAGGCGATTATCTCTAGTGATTGTTCACAGCGCGCTGACAGCTATTAGCACACAGCAATAAGGGTCCTACAGTTTGGAGTCGCTTCCATTCAGTATATGTTGTGGTGCTGAAAATATGTCTGACACGAATTTGTGTTTCATTTGCGAAAAAACTGTGGTGAGTGGTGGATGCAATGTGAAAAAGAAAGGGCTGAGCGCACTTATCGATTGCAGTGCTAAATGCAGGGAGTCTGCTCACGCCCATTTTTTGAAAACGCTCAGTGAAGTGATGGTGCATGAAGCATGCTACAAGAAGTACATTAATGAGAGAATGATAGCTGCTAGCCTTCGACATCCTCAGGAGCCAACAGGCGTGCTATGTCGGTCGCAGGAAAAAGGTCAGTTCAAATTCAAAGAGAAATGCTTCTTATGTGCAAAAGGGAATGCTGATGACTTTTTAACCAAGCAGTTAAGACTGCCATATGTCAAACGAAATTTTGATGGAGGGTACCTTATCCACAAAGTGACTTGGACTCGAAATGTTTGCTTCAAGTCAATAGCCCAAAGCTATGTTTCTTATCTGCAGTGTCAATTTGGATCTCAATTTGCTATTGTATTTGATGGGTATCCATGTGATGGAGACAAACGTAGCACAAAGAGTGCTGAGAGGACTCGTAGGTCCAAAAAACATTCTTCGGTTGACGTTGTGGTTGAATCAGAGATGGTGAACGAAGTCCCTAAGGACAAGTTCTTGTACAACGAACGAAACAAAAAGCGTTTGATCACACTTCTTAAACAGGAATTTCTGGAGTGTAGCGTTGAAGTGCACCAGGCACAAGAAGATGCTCACGTTATGATTGTAACATCTGTCATTTCAAGAACCAAAGATTTTGGAAGTGTTGTCATTGCAGGAGAAGATGTTGACCTGCTTGTGCTCACGACCGGTTTGGGGCAAGGCATTGATAACTTATTTTTCTTAAAGCCAGGAAGAGGAAATGCAGAAGACAAATGGTTTTCCACTGCATCTTACAAGTTTGACAGTGAATATATTCTGTTCACTCACGCCTTTAGCGGATGTGATACAACATCCGCTTTTTTTGATCAAGGAAAATTTAAGTGCTGCAATATTGTTGCGAAAAATGAACACCTAACCTCAGCGCTTTGCACGTTCAATAAACCACATGCTACCCGTGAAGAAATAGTAACAGCAAGAAAGCAGGTTACTATCGCATTGTATAGTGGAGGTGTCAGTAGTTCCCACACACTAGACCATTTGCGGTACCGGCTATTCGCCAAGTCTGCCACAAAAAGCAAACTGAATCTTGCACGGTTGCCACCTACACTAGATGCTGCACAACATCATCCGTTGCGGACTTACCAACAAGTCCAAAGTTGGATGGGAAACTTGAAACCTCCTGAGAAATGGGGCTGGAATCACAGTGACCACGGTCCAATACCCGTTATAATGAGCCAAGATCCAGCACCGGAAGCACTTCTTCACGTTGTTTCACGCTCATGCAAGCTGAACTGTGGCGGAGCGTGCTCCTGCAGAAAAGCGGATTTGAAATGTTCTTCAATTTGCAAGAAATGTATTTGGGTCAACTGTGAAAACGTGCCAAAATGTTTATATGAAGACAGTGAAGAAGATTTATGGAGCATGTTGAGGAAACCGCTGACGATATCAACGAACTAGCTGAGGCTGACTCGCTGTTTAAAGAAGAGGTCAATCTGGGATCAACTCTAGGTACAGGCCCTGAATCCGTAATTCAGGGTATTTCTGGTGACACTGAGGAACCTGGCCCATCAAAACGTTGGAAGTGATGCTCATATCTGTCTCAAATGCGCTAATTTGCGATATTACAAGTATTACACACCCCAGAACTGTCAACATTTTTTAGTAACCGACAATGCATTTTAATTGTAATAAAGCTTCTTGTATTTAATGTCAACTGTGTGGCTTTTATACACAAGAATAATTACCTACTTAATTAGGTTGCCTATTGCAGCTAATAATAGTTCAGTTTCCTGAGACAATTTATTTTGTGTGTGTGTGTGTGTGTGTGTGTGTGTGTGTGTGTGTATGTGTGTATGTATGTCTCTTAATGATGTATTTTTATATTTATAGTTTTACAAATACTAGGGCTGAGGTGGCCCATAGTGAACTTCAGGTAGTGATATAAGAATCACAATCGTTGGGTGCCTACCAATCCTCATGTTGCATGCAGAGAAATTGAATACTTGAAAGTGAGGTGGTAAATTCCAACATATAACATGATGTATAATGTATTTATACTACACAAACAGAAACTGAAAAGTTAGTGTTCAAAAATACGCTATCTTGCCGCTATGCTCAAAATTTGAAAAATTGGTATTTTTTGAGACGCTCTATCGCCTTAGATATTGGGAGTAGAAAAAAATGGCAAGAATCAAATTTGTAGAGAATTTTGCGCTCTTTAAGAAAGAAAATAGACGTTAAAGCGATAGGAGCAAATGAAACTGAAATATTTTGAAAAAACGGAAAAAAGGCCGAAATTTTCCATGTTTTCTGACTGCAGAAAGTTTTCCCAAGCGAAATTTTGTTGGCAAAACTCGGTTTTCTAATATTTCCAACCATATGAACGAGTTGAAAAAATAAACTCTTCTACCCCACTGTTTGGCTGTAGATCTTCGCGTTTTTTTAATCTTTAACATTATTATCTTGGACAGTTACTCTGTAATTTATACATCTGTAAGCCTGAACTTACTAGATGTCAACAGCTAAGAGTAGACTACTACATACTACTGTAATTTTATGGTCAATAGTATTTTCAAAGTTATCGAGTTTATGCATGCCATTACTGAGCAAGTTTCTGGTGGACATCCAGTTGTATTCTGTTTGAATTTAATGTACTTTTGATCCATAGATGTACAGCTTTAAAAGTACTTTCCAAACGATCATCCGCCACACAAGCGTTTCGTGTTTCTAAAAAGCTTGTCTGTATGTACTACAAATGTTTTTACGATTCTTTATGTGCTAGCTCTCCGTGATGATGGTTGCTAAAACTGAAGCCAGTTGAGAATAAAGGAGTGTAGGTACATTTGTTAGCTCAAAATGATTTTCTTCTGCTTCTGTTATTATTTTGAGAATCATAGTTATTTGTGTTAGAGAAAAGGCCGAGTGGTTCTAGGTGCTTCAGTCCGGAACCGCGCTGCTGCTACGGTCGCAGGTTCGAGTCCTACCTCGGACATGGATGTGAGTGATGTCCTTAGCTTAGTTAGGTTTAAGTAGTTCTATGTCTAGGGGACTGATGACCTCAAATGTTAAGTCTCATAGTGCTTAAAGCCATTTGAACCATTTTTTGTTAGAGAAGAAACCTCATTTGTATTTTATTTTGAGTTCATGTAAAATTAACGTATTTTGGAATACTTAGCTACTGGGTTTAATATTGCAGAATTAGTCAGCAGGCAGCTAAAAAACGACAGTGTTCTCGGTAGTGCTCTCAGCACACGTCAGTCTCCCAGACAGCGACGAATAACTTGTAGTGAGGCGTCTTCAGGTTTGCTAATGAGGGCTCACTCTGATGGACGTGAAGTAGTCGAGCTGTCGCGAGAAGCTGCGCTGCCGCCAGGCGGCTGACAGCGGGTCTGAAGCTGCTGGATCTGACTCATGATCTGTGTAGCGTCGCACTCTACAAACTGGAGCGTAGAAAAGGGGGAAAGTAAGATACCTTGATGAAAATTCATCCAGACATAGAAAGAAATGCTACAGTATAGTAAAGAAAGTACTGAAGAAATTACTCAATGAGACAATTAGCAATGACGCTGTCATTCAAAGACAATAATTACAATGAAGACACCGTGATTCATGATGGTCTCCTCCACATTAAAGATGGCGGGACATGATTCTCACTAGGATGTGTGATCGCCACGGACTATAAGCTTTGAAAAACTTTTTTTGTTACTGCAAACTTTAAACGCGTTTTTCCTGAAACAAAATTTTCTAGCATGCGAAGTGCTCTACGGCCTCGACAGATCAACCGATTAATTTGATTTCTTTTTAAATTAAAGATAATTAAACTTTGGGGGCCTTAGCGAGAACGTCATTTGTAGTCGAATTTTAAATATCTTTTTAAACATTTTAAGATAGAAAACATTCCAAGAATAAAAAATGGTTCAAATGAATCTGAGCACTATGGGACTTTACATCTGAGGTCATCAGTCCCCTAGAACTTAAACCTAACTAACCTAAGTACATCACACACATTCATGCCCGAAGCAGGATTCGAACCTGCGACCGTAGCTGTTGCGCAGTTCCAGACTGACGCACCTAGAACCGCTCGGCCACAGCGGCCGGCAACATTCCAAGAAATTGAGATGGTTTTCAAAGAGCTGCAATGTTTTCTAATTATTTTCCAAATCCTTATCGTGATTGGGACAAAAATTCATTTCAATTTCGGAATTTTCTATTTTTACGGGTTTCAGAAATAGCCTCAAGTTTGTATCACGCTGCACGCGAAGCAGAACGCCTGGAAAGGGACATATTTTGACAAGGGCTGCAAGCGCCAGTTTTAATTTGTTTAGAGATACAAGATATATGTATGATAAGTAATAAGCTGTTAAAAAAACTTCATTTTAATAAGAAGAATCCTTGCTCGAAGAAAATCTCTGGACTTGACACATTTTCACTTCCTCTCGACGATGGCAAATAAGCAAACACAACAGTAGTCTGTTGGTGTGTAATGTGATACACAATTAAAAAAAACATGACGATAACGTGGTACAGAGTTCAAATCAGTCTCTGTTTTCTGGAACGTCTTTAGTGGATGCGGGTGGTCGCCAAGCGTTAGTGGATGAGCACATCCGCCGACAGGCCCCGGAGTTCAGTGCCTGTCAAGTCCCGCCACGGCTCTTACCATCGGCGTAGGTCATCGCAGTTTGGGATCCGCCGAGAGATACTTCCTCAAGATCGACAGAGGTTCGACGCTGATCTCGAAACGATTCCCCGTGAGTTAAAAAAAAAAAAGGTTCAAATGGCTTTAAGCACTATGGGACGTAACATCAGATTTCATCAGTCCCCTAGAACTTAGGACTACTTAAACCTAACTAACCTAAGGACATCACACACATCCATGCTTGAGGCAGGATTCGAACTTGCGACTGTAGCAACAGCGCGGTTCCGGACTGAAGCGCCTAGAACCGTGAGTTTCAGCTGCACTGACAAGGGAAGGTCCATACTGAAGAACTGCGTACGGTCGCCGCCTGACAACGGAAGAACTCTCGCTATGCAACCGCCGATTTTTTTTATACAAGAGGTGGAGCCCCTCCACGCCCACACCGGCATGATGGCCAACACAAAAGGTCTACTGCCATCTCTGCATAAGGGTTAGTATTCACTAAAGTGAGGTGTCGCAGGATGTGGGTACTGCGATGTTTGCGTACGTCTGGTTAGGATTAACCATTAATACGCGCTCATCTGGAGATAGATTGGTCGAAATCTGACGAAGGGTAGCGGTTTGAAGGGCAGAGGAAAAAAAGTGCCAAGGCAAGAGCCAAGGGAAAAAAACCTCTGCCTGCTATGCAACCGCCGATTGGCCGAGCGGCGACCTAAATAGCCGCGTAGCGGATGAATACAGTGGACAGCGCGGGAGGGCCCGTACCGGAGGCAGCGATGTGGTGCCGCGGGCAGCTCCCCCTGTCACGAGGGTCGCGCCAACAAGACTCGTGGCGACCGCGGGAGAATGAGTGGAAATCAGTTTTTATGTACTTCGAAATAGTTTCCAGTGTCCGTGTAACAAGCGGGTGGGAAATTCGGCTACACGCAAGACACAATTGTAGGAAGGGTAGCAGTATTATAGGCTCTAGCCGTTCGAATCCTTAGGAATTGACTTTGTCAAGTCCGGAGACAGGCGGTCCGTAGCGTTAAAATGTGCGGATAAGAATCCTAGGTCAAACACGCTACAATTCTTTGTTGGCTACTCATTTCAGCTCATTGGAGAGCAGTATTCAGATAAAAAAAATATTACTTAATTCAGTGTGAATAAGACAGTAGATATTACACATTCTTGATGGCGTTCAACTCAGCAGGCCACGGCGATGTATATCTGGTGGATGACGCACTCTCTGTTAAGTAACAATTTTTATTTATCTGAAGATAAATTTATTTTTCTGAAGATTGAGCTGAAATTAGTAATGAATTTTAACGATCTTCACCTAGGATTTTTACCCATACGTACTTATGATTCTTCCAGAAAATACATCTGCATCTGCATTTGCCAGGCTTCTTTTGTGTGGTCGATCCACTCAGCCAATGTGATCCTACGATTTTCAGTCCATACATACAGATACTCTTTGATACTTGACGGCTGACGTATCGTATATGGCGTAACTAAACAACACCGTCCTTATGAAAATGCTTTCACAAATTACAAATACGATTCTACAACGGCTGTGCGATTTACTTATAACACGCGAAAAATTTGTGCTGGAGTAGGACTCGAACCCGTATTTCCATCTGGGTCCAACCGCTTTGGCTATCCGTGCACGACTAAGCCCTAGTGTCAACGTCCCGTAGCGCTCGAGTGCAAATCGTTTGATTCCCGACAGGGAGAGGTGTTCTTCCTCATCAGATTGCCTTGCTTTGACATGAGACACAATAGGTCTGTGTCTCTATTTTACAGTGTCTGTGTAGTTCGATACAATATCCCTTCGGACACACATACATGTCCTAAGGAATACTGCATTCCATAGGACATGCATGTGTGTCCGAAGGAGCATCGCATCGAAGTATACATACAGTGTAAAATATGGACACTGCCCTAATGGATATCGTATTTTTTATGCACATTAGAGTATATTTCTATACGTTTGAGGGTGTTAGTAACAATTGTAACCACATTACCTTTCTATACATAGTGCGTCGTCTGCCAACTCTGTCAGAGAACTGCAGATCTTATTCTGGAGGTCACGTCATGTACGGTATCAGTCCTGCCATAATATCTTGAAGGCCTTCTAAGTAACGTCAGGTAACGAAAATGAGTAAATTCATTGTTCCTGACGAGAATCATGTGCCCTAAATGCGGTATTAAAGTACCTCTAGACTTATCGAACGTTACAGTTGTATAAACCGTGTCGGCTTTCGATGAACATATCTAGACGTTACAACACCAGGAAAAGCTAGAAACTGCATGCTTGAGAATAACTTATAAAGTGCCGTGAACATGCTGGTGTCGAGCAATGGACAACAGTGTGTGGTATCCACAGTTCCTGTTCCGTGTCATCGTCTCCAGGCGTTAGCATTGGATTATGGTGCGAAGGTGATGTCTGATCAAAACCGGTCACCACCTGTAAATAAAAGTGGCTTTTGTGATCAAGAGTGTTCTATACAATATTTTATAACTGTTCATTGTGGTCACTGCTATGCGCAATACATTTAAAAAGACCCTCTATAAACACCAACATAGATTACAGAAACAGTAACTTGCGAATCACTTCTCGCCCTGTTCGTCCGTTTAATCCAGACAGCCGTACACAAAGGCGCCCAAGTTTATGTGCTCCTTGACTTTCGGAAGGTATTCGGTACTGCTCCACTATGTCGTTTAGTGAACGAAATATGAGCTTAGCGGACATCGAGGCAGATGTGTAACAGGATTCAAGACGGAGAAATCAATTTGTTTTTCTTAACGAGTTAAAATCGATAGACTTAAAAGCAGTTTTTGTAGCACCCCAAGGTGGTGTTATCGAGCAATTATTCTTTATGTTTTAATGATCTAGTAGACAACGTCGAAAGCTGTATGAGGCTTTTTTCAGACAACGCTCTTGTCTGAATGCCAGAAGACTAGCGACATGTAGAATGACACGCACATTACCGATTATTAGTGCAGCGACTGTAAGTTAACCAATAACGTAAATAAATGTAACATGTTGTGCCTAAATAGAGAGAAAGATTCATTACTGTTCGATCACGCTCTTGAGGAAAAATTACAGGAAAGAGTAACAACAGCGAAATGATTCTAACGAAACAAAAAGTTTATTGTAACCAGTCACTTTTAATTTCCCCAACGAGTTTCGTAGATTTCAGCCACCATCGGCATGTGGATCCAATAAAATAAAATAATAAATAATAAATTAAACGGTTACTGGTAATAGTATACGTGTTGTTTCATTCGATATCAATAGTAGTCACGGTAAAACCTAACCTAAAACGTTCGCATTGAAATATAATGTGAAATATCTAGAAATATCAGTGCAGATCGGACTAAAGGGTGATGGACACACAAAAAATAGTAGGAAAAAGCGGATGCTGGGCTGAGATTCAGTGGAAGAATACGCTGTCTGATCAAAAGTATCCCCGTCCGTCAGCAGATGACGTCTGCTTTGATGCAGGGTTTGTGGAGCGCTCAACTGCGCGGTCATCAGTGTCCGTACAAAGCCCCAATTTTTACATAAACCAATATCTTTACACTTTCCAATGTAACAACTATCACGAATGATGACGATAATGAAATGATGAGGACAACACACACACCTACTCCCCGGGCAGAGAAAATCCCCAACCCTGCCGGCAATTGAAGTCCGGATCCCGTGATACAGAGGCGGCAACGCTTGCCACCAGACAACGAGCTGCGGACGGATGCCTGATCTTTATTAGCTATGGCTGCTCTTTCACGTTTACACAGTCGACTTCGGCAGCTTTAGACGCGTCGAAATGTCTGTGACGGATCTGCTACTCCATGACAAGCAAAGATTCCTTCGCCTTCGAAACCACTGAGCGCTCATGACTGACCTGTTCTGCCGTTACTGCTTCTCTACAGGCAACAGAATACTCGCCGCCAACTTTTATTTTAGTGTGTCCACCTCCCGCGGTCAGTCCGCCTAACATACTTATGGAACTTCACTGTAGATGACCATCAAATTTTATTTCTATGCTCAGTTGAGCATAAAACATCATCAAATCACCATCTGTTTACTTTTGTGTTCAACTGAGCATCAAAATAAGGTGTATTTCCTTTAGATTCTCCCAAAGATTCTCAGCCTAGCACCTGGATGACCGGAAACGATTGATTTGGAATGATGTATCATTCTCCACCCTCTTGCATTATGGTAGAATGGATTGGATGAGGCGATTGACTGCAGAATGATACATTGCCAACAGTTTAGTGCAGGGGAGGTAATTAAACGCTTCGGGGATGTCTCTCGTGCTGAATTCTCTTGCCTCCCATTACCAAGCTTTTTCACACCTCTATTTTACCAAGCGGGGTATTTGGACTACCCCAAAACAATTTTGTGTTTTATTGTAATATTTGTTCTCAGATTTCGTTATTTCCATTGAATGAGTTTATTTAGTATTGAAAAACAACTTTTCAGGTTATTAGATGTATTTAATTAGATCACAAATACAAAGTACAAATTTTTTTTTATATCTTTCACTAAATTCAGTACTCATGAAACAGATCATTAATAATCTATGTACCACAAGAGTCATTGCTACCTCAACAGTCACTGCAGTAAAATAACACAAGACTTTATTCAACTTTTCAGTCAAGTACATTTTTGCACTACAAGCACTTCACAGTCACAGTTTCTTCTCTGTGTATATTACAAACAGGTTTCTTGCACGTTACACAATAGAATCTTGTTTTCCGATCTTCGTTTCTCTTGCAATCTTGACATCGCTGTGGCGTTGGTAACTTGGAACAATGGGTCTGGATCACTGCTGTAGGAATTGCAATACCACAAGCTTTCAGTGTATCTTGTACATCTTTATGAAGACCATTGATATTTTTGGCTCTTTCATCCATGTTTCCTTTGCTGAGTCCAAATGCCAGTTCAGCTATGAAGAGTTTACGTGGGCTTCGGTTATTCTTCTGCCAAGACAGGAAATCTTTGAGTGTACAGAATCTATGCATTCAGTGCTGCAACATCTATCATTTCCATGAAGATTCTTAGTGGCCACTGCCTCGTTCCTCTAACACAACTGAATTTCCTTGTCATTTTGTCCCCATTATCTACAGCACCTTTGGTTTTGTTTTAGTGCAGCATGATTTCAGGTTTGTGTTCACTTTCTTCACCACTCACTTGTATCTCATTATGCTGAGTAGAGAGTAGTATTACTGCCTTTCCCTTCTTTGGAACATAGGAAACTAGGGTCAAGTCATTTGTGAAACCAAACATTGAAGAGTGAAGTTCTCTCTTTATGTTTGGCAAGAATTCCTTCGGAATCCCTTTCTTATTGGAATGCAGGGTACCAACCAATGTCGTGTTTCGTTTTAATAGTTCAGCAGGCAATGGGAAACTGGTGAAAAAATTATCAGTTGTTACACAATGACCATTTTTCACAAATGGTTTCATCAGATCCAAAACAACTCTCTGTCCTTGATTCACTTCCCGAGTATTGTCCACCATTCCTATGTAAATTTGGATCCGTAATAAGTAAGATGTCTTTACATCAGCACAAACCCAAATTTTAATGCCATACTTGCCAGGCTTTCTCTTCATATAAACTCTAAAAGGGCAGTTTCCTTCGTACGTTGCTAATCGTTCATCAGTAGTCACGTATTCATAAGGATAGAAGTTCTTGCAAAAGTTAGAACGAAATTTGTCGACCACTACCCTGATGGCTTGTAGCTTGTTCTTGGTTTCTTCAATTCTCTGTGCTCTTGGGTCTCTGTTGTCAAATCGCAAGAATTTCAGTATATACAAAAATCGGTTTCTTGAAATGGCAGCAGAAAAGAATGGTTGTCGAAAGGCAACATTACCTCCCCACAGATCGGAAGCACTTGTGCGATGTCCATGAGTTCGACCAGCTCCTATTAGAATTGCTAATACAGCGTACACTTCAGTTGCATTTATATCTCTCCATGTCATTCATGTTATTTTGTTCGAAGAATGAGCTGCATTCCACAAAGAAATTACTGGTTTGACTTCCCTGTTCGTTTCTTCTACAATGATGCTCACGATTTCCGGTGAGATAAATAATAAATATGTCTCTGTTATTGTTTTTCCATCATTCACTGGGCCAGGTGTTAGGTTCAAAATGTTGCGAAGTCGACGCGAGCCACCTTTTGGTGGTTCACTAGAAAATTGTAGTCCACTTCTAGAAACAAACAAATCTCCACTGTCTTCTTCTTCTTCTTCTTCTTCTACTTGTTCACGTGAATGTGTAGTGTGAATGATATTTCATCATCAGCTTCATCTGATGCTATGATACGGTCTTTGTCAAGAGGTTCTATAAATTCATTCAGATTATTATCAATGTTCCATTCATTTTCATCGTCATTGACATCAGAATTGTATAGAATTTCCAAGACCTCTTCGTTGGAAAGTCCTTTGGACATCCTTACTTGCTGATGAAATACTGACTCGTGTAATGTCAGATCAACAGTGAACGTCAAATTCAACTCAACAGTAGTAACTAGCAACAATAACAAACATTGGATCTATGGAAAAACTCAACAAAGAAGATGAATGACAGATATATTTCCCAAAATCTTTTTTTATGCAAATAAGAAAATAAGACGTTTCATACCAAGCGGGGTAGTCTCACAACCCCACCAATAAATGACTTGAATAACAATTATAAAGCGAACAAAAAATTAGACAGTCGTGAGTGTGAATTCAACGTCAATTATTTTAGTACAAAGTCATGAAACCACAGGAATGTGGCCCTTCAGATAACATTATTATAGGGAAAAAATCAACCTGGGGCAGTCAGAATAACCCGCTTGGTAATGCGAGGGTTAAGGGAACACTAAATGCGGAAGGATATGAAAATATGCGTACAGTAGAGGAACTGTTCGGAAGTGATGATTCTTTGTATCAGCATGACAATGAATCCTGTGAGGATATGATTTGTTGACAGTAAATTCTTAAAATGAACTACCCTCCTCGAAGTCGCGACCTGAACAAAATACATTTGACATGACTTAGAACGTCGACATCGCTTCATACATCACCCTGGTTTCGGCTCTTGACGAATACTGGGCTTCCATGCCTCCACAGTCATTCACAAACTCACTGAAGTGTCACCAGCAGAGATGTAGTCGTCATAGGGCAAAGAGTGCACACATCCCAGAACAGTGTCTGGTAATAGGTGTCCGGATACTTTTGATCAGCTAGTGTATTACTCATCCACAAAACCAGTGCATTACGACGTACTTGTGAAACTTCACTGTAGATGACCGTCAAATGTTTATTTCTATGCTCAGTTGAGCGTAAAAAATCATCAAATCACCAGCTGTTTACTTTTTTGTTCAACTGAGCATCAAAATAAGCCACTGATGGTCATCTACAATGAAGTTTCCAATCATTTGGCAGCCGCAAAGCCCCACTTCATCACAAATCTATGTACCTGTTCGATCTTACGTATTGTTCACGAGTCCTTATCAACTAACATTAACAGAATGGAGAAAATCCAACGATGAGCGATACTTCTTGTCAAGCCATCGATAATTAACGGTGAGAGCGTGCCTACAAGAGAGGCTTGTATACCACGTAGTGGTTTCCTGTTGACATTCCGAGTGCGTACGTAAAGAGAAGAAGTTGGGTAACTTATTACATCGCTCCAGAGAAATTGGAGCTCATACGAAAGTTTATCGACATTTGTTCTTCCGGGGCACCATTCATTAATGATACACAGAAGGAGGGAAATTATAGATGTAGATGTGGAGTAGAATTTGTGAGACCAAGGGTTAACCACACAGCAGTTCGTTGAAGACGTAGGAGGCAGCCGTTAATGCAGGGACAAAAATGCACAGGGTAGTCTAGCAAGGAGAAATAATCTCTCAGACATATAAAACGACGCATCAAGAAGCAGTTATCCGGATGGGATGGAAGTCAGTGGATGTGACGTACATCTGTAGACAAAGAAATGATTACAATTTTAGAATAATTTGATGTTTTATTGAAGAGATAGTGTTTCATAAATTGAGCAAGTCAATAACGCGTTGGTATGCTTCTGGTCTCTATGTAAGTAGTAA
This sequence comes from Schistocerca piceifrons, assembly GCF_021461385.2. NCBI lineage: Eukaryota > Metazoa > Arthropoda > Insecta > Orthoptera > Acrididae > Schistocerca > Schistocerca piceifrons. The sequence goes on from NC_060139.1 coordinate 673,150,389, forward strand.
TTCTGTCTCGAATTGATTATCAGAGTTGTTGGACGTCCTCCTGAGAAATATTGTGCCGAATTCTGTCCAATTGGCGCTTTCATCCTCAAAATCCAGAGCTGGTTGGAGTTCCCTCCCCATAGTACTCCAAACGTTCTCATGAGGGAGAGATCCTGCGAACGTGCCGGCCAGGGTGGGCTTTGGCAAGCACGAAGACAAGGCCAAGAAACTCTCTAAGCTCTCGCCGTGTGCAGATGGGCGTTATCTTTCTGAAATGTACGGTCAAGATGGCTTGCCATGAATTGCAACAAAACGGGCCGCAGAACATCGTCAGCGTACCACTGTGCTGTAAGGGTGTCGCAGGTGGCAATCAAAGCGATTTGTCGGTAACTGGTAGCAGTTACTTCTGTAAAATATATTGAGTATGCGTACGGATTGATTTGAAGTGGAATGATCATAAAAAATTAATTGTTGGTAAGGCGGGGGCCAGGTTGAGATTCATTGGGAGAGTCCTTAGAAAATGTAGTCCATCAACAGAGAAGGTGGCTTACAAAACACTCGTTCGACCTATACTTGAGTATTGCTCATCAGTGTGGGATCCATACCAGGTCGGGTTGACAGGAGATAGAGAAGATCCAAAGAAGAGCGTCGCGTTTCGTCACAGGGTTATTTGGTAACCGTGATAGCATTACGGAGATGTTTAGCAAACTCAAGTGGCAGACTCTGCAAGAGAGGCGCTCTGCATCGCGGTGTAGCTTGCTGTCCAGGTTTCGAGATGGTGAGTTTCTGGATGAGGTATCGAATATATTGCTTCCCCTTAGTTATACCTCCCGAGAAGATCACGAATGTAAAATTAGAGAGATTCGAGAGCGGAGGCTTTCCGGCAGTCGTTCTTCCCGCGAACCATACGCGACTGGAACAGGAAAGGTAGGGAATGACAGTGGCACGTAAAGTGCCCTCCGCCACACACCGTTGAGTGGCTTGCGGCGTATAAATGTAGATGTAGATGTATGGCTGACGGCAATCAGGTTGGTATCCCATCGCCGGCCGGGGCGTCACCAAGACGTCTTCGGTCTGCGATCTCGTTGAATGGAGTAGAATTGTCTACAGTAATGAGTCCCGTTTCGAACTGAGGCCCGATAACCACCGAAAACATGTCTGGGGACTCCCCAGACAGCGGTGGAATACCAACCTGACTGTCACCCGCCGTAGGGCCCGACAACCTGGAGTGATGTTCTGAGGCGCAATTTCTTTTCACATTAGGCGTCCATCAGTGTTATCCGCGGCACACTTACCGCCGCACAGCGATATATCTACGATGTCTCTACGACCCGTTCCCTGTTTCGTTGTCCTTCATGGCAAGCCATATACTGCGCTTATGTTCCAGCAAGACAATGCCCGCCGGCACACGGCGAGTGTTTCTACTGCTTGACTTCGCGCTTGCGAAATCCTATGGTGACCAGCAAGGTCGCCGGATCCCTACCCAACTGAGATTGATTGAAGTATTAAGGGAAGGGCCCTTCCACTAGCTCGTGGTTTTGACCATCTAACGAGCCAATTGACAAGAATTTTGCACGATATCCGTCAGAAGGACATCTAACAACTCTATCACTCGATGACAAGCAGAATAACTGCTTGCATAAAGGCCAGAGGTGGGCTGACGCTCTGTCGATTGCTCAATTTGTGAAGCTCCTTCTCTTGAATAAATCACACAATTTTTCTGAAATTGTAATAACTTGTTTTGTTTGTCTGTACACCACATCTACTGTCACATTCGGATAATTTGTTCGTGTTGTGTCGTTTCATTTTTCCTTTTTCTACCTTAGAGTGTCAGTTATCGGGCAGAGGGCTACAACAATAAACATTTATAAGTATAAATGCCTGCAGACTCTTTCTAGATCACGCTTGCCTACGAACTCCTCTGCCAGAATGTCAGTCCGCCCTGTGCTGTGTACAGAAGCGGTCCCCACACGGCCGGTTATGAAGGCGGCCCCCTAGTCCTCCCCCTGCCACCTGCTGGATATGAGCACCCCTCGCTCTGCTGAGCGCCTCTCCCAGCCAGCCACAGATTCAATAAGGCGAGCCGCCGCCTGGCGCCGCTCCCAGCCGCAGCGCGGCCACCTGTGCTCCAATATGGCAGCGGGCCGCACCTGCTCCCCAGTAACGTCTTTACGGGCTCCTCAACTTTGATTCCTCTTATCCCCGCCCGCAGTATCAGATTCCCAAGTTCAGTGATCAGATTGCCCACTCTGTCTACTTTCCGCAATACGGAGCAAAGAGTTTTCCGACACTCGTTGATTCATTTATCGCGTTGAAGGCTCTGCAGTCGCACTTCCCGTAGCTTATCTTCTCTTTCACTCCAGTTTCAGCTGTTTTTTCGAGATTTCGTTGGTTTTCAAGGACTCCCTACTGACTGCCAAGAAAGGCAAAAACTTGTAGTAAAAACTATAAATTCTGAAATAAAATATTACCTACTTAGATTAAAATGTTAATCAATCCTCGATAATTAATTTATTATTTCATGGCAGCTTAGAGGGTTAACAAACATAGAAATTCATAAAACTAATTTTTATGCAACGCATTTTTTCATATTTTACAACTTTCTTTTATTTCTATATGAGGTGGCCATATGCAAAGGGGTGATGATGATGATGATGAGGTCCCATACTCCGAGGAGTGTAGGGAGCGATGCGGCCGACTAGACAAGTGACACTTTCCACAAAAACGAGTTACTTACACTTAGAGCATGGTACGTCATGTAAAATTGTTGCTCTGTGCTCGTCCATGGTGAAAGAAAAGAACACTGCTTACGAGATATGAGGAAACAGTTATTTACATGTGAGGTTATACATTGAGGTAGCAGAAGGCATGGAATACCTCCTAATATCGTGTCATCGTGCCATACCTCCTTTTTCCCGGCTTAGTTTAGCAGCTCAACAAATCGTTGGTAGTTCACTTCTAAGGGGTAAAACACACCCCAAAAGGTACTTTGACGTATTAGGTTTAGAGGTAATATCTTCGAAACGATTATATACAAAAAAAAAAGTTTTTCAGGGAATATCTTCGAAACAATGAGATAATATAAACGTTTTTCATAAAGAAGATGATGCGTAATTAACGTTTTTGAAAACTGTATAATCAATTTTTCTAATAATTTGAAACTTAGCAAAATACCGCACAATTTTCAAAAATGAAAACTGCTGCTACAACGTAAATTAAAGAAGCATTCAAGCCACATACATTCATGTGTAATGTAACTACTTTCTGAAATACCATTATTGAAAGCTATACACAATGTGCTTTAGGACTATTTTTAGCATTCTTAATTTAAATATCTAAACATTCGATATTATTCTAATTTTTTATTTTACATGTATTTGTTTAATGTTTTAAATCTTTTACATTCGTGTTTTTTAAGTTACCGTTTCACATACGTGTACTTTGTTAGTTGAATATAATAAGTAACTTATTATTATGATACACACTGTTAGAATAACGATAATTTGGAAAGAAATGCTTAAAACATAACTTTTTTACGCTATTCACAAACAATGAAAGGAATTTCTTCACTTAATATACACGACTGAGAAAACAATTTATTGCTCGTGATCCTCTAAATATCCTGGTTTGTAGCAGACACATTTCAGTACATTGGTAAGCCTTGGCGAAGAGACATGATTATGTATTAGTGACTGCAGTTTGATTATTTTCTTTCTCAAGTGTAGGCTGACATCATAACCATTCAATAGAACTAGATCTCAAGATCTTCTCCCTAAGCTCTTCCAACGTCGAAAGCCGTAAACGTCCCAAGGATATATGTGAACCCTTTAGGATTGCCACATGACCAAGTTTTTTGGGATCAGATACGACGCTCAAAACAAATCTTTTCACGCGGAATGAATGTTCCTGATGGAAGCAAATAGTCTCGAATGCTGATGCAATTGAAGCGACATTTCGTAATGCTTAGTAGCGTCGTGCCGCCTTGATGCATTTTTTAAATTATATTCTTTTTTACTAAATTTTATATAAATTGAAGGTGTTAACGATGAAGGGGGAGAAAGGCAAGGGAAGGAGAGGAACTGATTGTATAAGCTTCATCGGGACTGTACGCGGAATCAGCGGCGACGAGCAGAAATGTATGCCGGACCCGGACTCGGGATATCCTGCTTGCTAGGCAGCTGCATTAACCCTACGCCACGCGGACACAGTTTCTGGCTCAAATGCGCGAACTGTCTCGGCACGCTCCCCGGCCGACTCAGATTCCCAGCTAGCGCCATCTATCCGCTGTCCCGGTGCATGTCCTCCTTGTTGCTAACCGCCATTTGACTACTTATTACCGTATTTATCTTCTGTTCCATCTAGATTTCGACTTTTAATCCATTATCAAGTACAATGCTAAAAACTGTTAGACCATTGTTATGTCACATGTGTTCAGGCTGTCCAAAGCAGGCAAACAAGACTAACCCATGTGTTAGAGAGCGGACGTGCTATGTGTTTCCGCCTGTAGTTCGGACAAGCGCGCCTTGGTCACTTCCTTAGGCCGACATTAGCATGACGCGCGACAAGATCATAGCGAATCAGTACCGAAAATCGGTATTGAGATTCGCTTTTAGAAAGTACTTTGCTAGACCATAAGCACTCTATGTCTAGTGCTTTTCAAAGGAAGAGGGCATGATCCCGGCTACCGACATCGTCGACATCCACTTTTCGATCGTAAGTAACACGAGCTATGTGAAACTTACTAACGATACGTGCGACAGGATCCTTCAATACATGAAACAAGGACGATGTTTCTGCCATGCAGACGGAAATTTTAGCAACGTCGAGGTTGCTCATGCCGGACTGGGACTAAGGACTATACGAATATTCGAGCTACCCTTCGAACTATCGACAGCAGACATCGCGGTGGCGCTCTATCCCTATGGCACAATACACGAACACGCGCCTGAAAAGTGGACCAAATTTAAGACGGAGTATGCCAGATGCGCACTGAACTCAGACGGCAGGCTCCATCAAATCTCCAAATAGGAGGTTTTTTTAGACAACATACTTGTGTGGAGATAACAGCGATTAATTTACTTATAATCAATTATTCAAAATGACAGTCACAATCGCATTATTTATTTTGCCGCCAACTGGTTTCAACCCGCGTTGGGGTCATCTTCAGGGCAATTTACACTGTAAAGTTATAATATTAGTAAGTAATCATGTACAACATTTGCAAGCAACTAGTCAAAGTTACATAAATAAACAGATTTTTATACCCATTTGGTCGCTCGCTGGAGTCGTCACCCTGCCTGTACACGGTTGGTAACTATGCATGGTTGGTTCTATGCATGAGCTTAAATAACTGCCAACAACACGTGGGCAGACGGTAACGCCCTCCACGGTGACCAACGGTAGTTACATGCTTAAGCAAGAAATCGTAAATTTTAAAGTTTGTTCCAGTTGTAAAGTTTTTTAATAAGGAACAACTTTTATGGATAGCAGCCAGAACACAACACGACAACGCATGCTGTGCAAAGATAACGTCGCAGCAGATGACCATATGGATTGACAACAACATGGCGGAAGAATCGTTACGGTATGCTGTTACCATAACGAACGCCGCGCAAAGATGATATTACAGCAGACGACTTATACGAAGCGGCTACCATGACGAGCGAGCGACCAAATGGATATAAAAATCCGTTTATTTATGTAACTTTGACTAATGGCTTGTAGATGACGTACATGATTACTTACCAATATTATAACTTTACAGTGTAAACTGCCCTGAAGATGACCCCATCGCGGGTTGAAACCGGTTGACGGCAAAATAAATAATGCAATTGTGACTGTCATTTTGAATAATTGATCCAAATAGGAGACTGCCGGACCATAGTTATTTATGACGGTCAGCCTAAAACGTGTTCCGGATGCGGTAGGGAAGTTCAGTAACATACCGAGTGCCTCCAACATTGAACCACTCAAAATCTACCGCAGGACATGGCACCTCCACCGACGTCGATAATCTCCTCAGTAACTAACGCGGCGGTGCTCACGTCTCAGTCCGTCCAGAAGCAACAGATCGACCGGAACCAATCATGAAGAGTCAGACGAAGTGTAAGAGACTAGTCATTAAGAATCCATGTGTACAGAAATGGGATATGCAAGTACTTTGTGATGAAGAGACGCGCTTGAAGGTACGAGGCTATAGATACTACAATAATGAACAGTTAAGTAGGCAGTTAAGTTGAAAAGGAATGGCCATCGGTAAAAAAAGCAGTCACAGAAATTGGAAAGAAAAACATAGGTACGGAGAAAGTAGTTGGGAGGGAACCATGGGCAATAGAATAAATGATCGAAGAAAAAAGAAAATACAATAATGTTCTGGGAGATTTAGGAATACAGTAACGAATGAAATAAACAGAAAGTGCAGGGAACCTAAGGCGAAATGATTGTGTGAAAAGTGTGAAGATATCTTACATGAAATGACCTTTAAGAAGATTGACTCGGCACATAGAAAAGCCAAAACAACCTTCGGTTAAAGTAAAAGCAAGGGAGGTAACATTAAGCATGGAATGGGAAACCCACTGTTAAATGCGGAGAAGAGAGTGGATAGATTGAAAGAGTACATTGAAGGCCTCTATGACGGGGAGGACTTAATCTGATGACGTGACAGGAAGAAACAGGAGGCGACAGGGAAGAGACAGGGGTTCCAGTTTTAAAATCAGAACTTGAAAGAGGTTTGTAAGACTAAAAATCACGTAAGGCAGAAGGGATGGATAATATTCCATCTGAATTTCTAAAATAATTGGGGAAAGTGGCAACAAAACCACTATTCACGACAGAATGTATGAGACTGGCGAGATCCAACAGACTTTCGGAGAAACATCATTGATAAAATTCCATAGATAGCAAGAACCGGCAAGTGCGAGAAATATCGTATAGTCAGTTAAGGTAAGAAAGCAAGAGATTCTCCGGAGAATCGATGAGGAAAGGAATATATAGAAAACACTGACAAGAAAAGGGACAAGATGGTAGAACACCTGTTAATACATCAAGGAATAACTTCCATGTTTCTAGAGGAAGCTGCACAGGCTTAAAATCTGCAGGAGTATTGAGATTGGAATACAGCCAGCAAATGATTGAGGACGTAGGTTGCAAGTGTTACTGTGATACGAAGAGGTTGGCATAGGAGGGGAATTCACTGCGGGCCGTATCAAACCAGTCAGATGAATGATGAAAAAAAAAAAGAAACGCTAGTCTACCAGGGTCGTAGGTAGCGAGGTCATGTAAATTTAGGGCCATTTAGTGACGCGTACTCAGGCACTTGCTCCCCCTCCCCGCCCCACCCCCCACCACTCCAATACCTTAAAAGCGCCCTCTTCCTCGTAGCATCGTCGCGCCGGGCGTGGTCGGTGAAGACACTGCCGATACCGCAGAATGCAGGACACCTGATTCCTAAGTACATCTTGCTTGTTCGGTGAAATCTCATCGTCCCATGGCTAGCGAGAAATAATGGGGCCCCCTAGCAAAGCGGGAATCGTCAGCCAACATTTTGTTCACCGTGACATGATCAATCACACTTAGTCGTTTGTTGCAAGGACTTTGAAATACCCAACAAACAGCCACCTGATGGCACTGTTTCCCCTCGTTGGGAGAAAATACAAAAGCAGTTGCGTAGTTGACTGGTATCTCCCATCTCGGTAGGTGTAGATTTCTGAAAAAACACAACGTCAATCTGACGAGGAACATATTGAGTGCTAGGTCGCAAGTGCAGTCTTTTGTAAGGCCCATTTGAAAATGTTGTTTAACAATTATGACAAGAAAAATATTAGCTGCCAATGACTTAACATGTGTTTCAGAAGGGCGACTGAAAATAAGTGTCCGGGGGGTGCAGAGATCAACCTATCGGATGTATGTATTACACTTTAACAAAATGGACATCCTCGACATAAAAAAACCACATTTTCTTACACCATGAACACGGTATGAAAAATGTAGGCCACAGTGATCCCAAAGGTTTGCACCATCAAGTTCGAAAGATCGAAGGCTAAGTCTTTGAGAGTTACAAACCATGCAATATGCTCAGCTAGGTACCTAGGTAGCCACTCCTGAGGAATGTATATATAACCATATAGGGTAACAAGTACTAAACTATACGAAAAAAACGTAAGTTAGTTACAAACTACGGCTTGCACACACTTTATTCAACATGTAAACATCACTACAAATATTCAGATTTAGGTTATGACATGTTCGATACACCTACTATCATTGACGATGATGTGACGCAGACGAATAGCGAAATTCTGCATGGCCCGCTGAAGTGACGGAACATCGATGTTGTCGATGACATCCTAAATGGCTGTTTTCAGTTCAGCAGTGGTTATGGGGCTATTGCTGTACACCTTATCTTTTGTATAGCCCCACAAAAAGGAATCGTATATGTTCAGATCCGGAGAATATTGTGGACAATGGAGGCCCACGGCAATGGCCTCTAAGCAACACAGAGCCAGAATGCGGTCCGCAAAGTGGTCTTCCAGGACATCACTCACTCTCTTGCTTTGATGGGGTCGAGCTCCGTCTTGCATGAACCACATATTGTCATAGTCAGGGTCACTCTGGATAATGGGGATGAAACAATATTCCAAAACCTTCACATACCGTTGGGTACTCACCGTGCCATCAAGGACCATCGCACTGATTATTACGTGACTGGTCATTGCACACCACAGAGTCACTTGTTGAGGGTGAAAAGACTTCTTGATCACGAAATGAGGATTCTCTGTACCCCAAATGTGTCAGTTTTGCTTATTGACGAACCCATCCAAATGAAAGTGGGCTTCGTCGCTAAACCAAACCATATAGCACATACTGATTCCCATCATACCCCGCGGCCAACCGTACAGTTTCAATGACCTAACGCAAACCGTTCAGAAGTTATGACGATTTTATTTCATATAGTTCAGTAATTGTCAGCCTGTATTTTTGTACCGGGATGATGAGAACTGATGGAATGTGATGGCACGCAACCGAATGTGAAACAGTCTATCACTGTTATGGAATGGCTGTTTTTAAGGTGTAGTTGCAGGTAGTGCGATAATATGTTTTATAGGCACGGACGAAAACGTCCAGAGGCTGAATCTGTTCAGTGGTTCAACGTGATATGACTTGCACTGGTACACACTTTTCAGGAGGGGTAGTTGGCTCTAAAGAAGTATGATTTCTATACGCAAACCAGGAATCAAGATGGAGCTAATTGGCCAAAAGCAGTGTCCATACTGTAGACTTAGTTGTAGTTTGAGTTACTCCCATTTGCCCACTCCTGATTGCTGTGACGTAAATATTCCCTACTGCACTTGCAAGATCAAGCAGACAAGAAGGAATTGCAGGGGACAGAGCACCTCCAACTTACTGCAGGGCAGTAAATGACTTTCCAGCCAATTTACCATCCAAATTAACAGTCAGTGTTATCGTATACAAATGCATTAAGGTATTGATTATAGTTAATTTCATACAACTCTCTTGGTACCTCTAATATCCAGGGTTCCTTTCATATGCGTTTCCTCTTCTGATCCTGACTGGTCAGAGTTAGAAACAAATTCGTTAGTGAACGATGTGATATATTATTACCAAATTTTCAAGCGCTACATGGTCATATTGTTGCAGACTTACTCGAAATCTGTTCATAAGCGTCTTCTACTACGCTGCGGATGATCTTCTGTGTAGGTAATTATGTTTATTAGCCGCTCCTTGGACAGTGATTGTCCTCTACTACGTTTCTCTGGAGGCGGGATTTGTGACTTCTTGTCCTGATAAGCTATATGGCTCGACACCTGTTTCAGTATGATTTTCACTTGTTAACCTCGCATCGTCTTATTGTACTCCTCCTGTACAGCATCCGCACAACGAGCGTATACGACACCACACATTCCATTGACCCATCTTCCAGAAACCCTAATATTTCATCTGCAGCTTCTTACTCACTCTGCGAAATTCCATGGGCTCCTTCCTGGTGAAACGTCAACTTCGGCAAGTGTTGTTGTAAATATAATGCAACATTTGCTTTGTTCATCGTTGCCATTCCTCTGCACTTCCAGTGCACTATCACTGCAGCACTGTTTAGAGTTGTCTACTAAGCAGTTCAACTACGCTCACGCTGTGCTCATTATTGGATACCTGCAGTCTCGCTCCGTGTTGCCATTATCAGCCAATATTGTGGTTGTATAGTATACAATATGTGGGCCGTAGAATGTGATAAACATCGTTGGTCTTTAGGGACTTCACACTCAGAGGGTTGCTTGTGTGTTACCTCCCCGTTTAACGAAAGCATGATACGTTACTGATTTTATCTTGTAGTGAAGTCGAAGTAGATACTCCGTGCGAATTGGTATGGATGGAGGTTTTACTTAACAGCCGAACTAAGTTAATAATTGGCTCCTTCTACATACCCCCAGACTCCGGTGATATAGTTGCTGAACAGTTCAGAGAAAATTTGAGTCTCGTAACAAATAAATACCCCACCAATACGGTAATAGTTGGTGGGGACTTCAATCTTCCCTCGATACGTTGGCAAAAATACTTGTTCAAAACCGGTGGTAGGCAGAAAACATCTATTGATACGTAATCAGCATGGTTTCAGAAAACATCGTTCTTGGGCAACGCAGCTAGCTCTTTGTTCGCACGAAGTAATGGCCGCTATCGACAGGGGATCTCAAGTTGATTCCGTATTTCTAGATTTCCGGAAAGCTTTTGACACTTCTAATCAATCTACGGGCCTATGGGGTATCGTCTCAGTTGTGCGACTGGATTCGTGATTTCCTGTCAGGAAGGTCGCAGTTCGTAGTAATAGACGGCAAATCATCGAGTAAAATTGAAGAGATATCAGGTGTTTCCTAGGGAAGCGTCCTGGGACCTCTGCTGTTCCTGATCTATATAAATGACCTGGGTGACAATCTGAGCATTTCTCTTAGGTTGTTCGCATATGATGCTGTAATTTACAGTCTAGTAAGGTCATCCGAAGACCTGTATCAGTTGCAAAGCGATTTAGAAAAGATTGCTGTATGGTGTGGCAGGTGGCAGTTGACGCTAAATAACGAAAAGTATGAGGTGATCCACGTGAGTTCCAAAAGAAATCCGTTGGAATTCGATTACTCGATAAATATTACAATTCTCAAGACTGTCAATTCACCGAAGTACCTAGGTGTTAAAATTACGAACAACTTCAGTTGGAAAGACCACATACATAATATTGTGGGAAAGGCGAGCCAAAGGTTGCATTTCATTGGCAGGACACTTAGAAGATACAACAAGTCCACTAAAGAGACAGTTTACACTACACTCGTTCGTCCTCTGTTAGAATATTGCTGCGCGATGTGGGATCCTTACCAGGTGGGATTGACGGAGGACATCGAAATGGTGCAAAAAACGGCAGGTCGTTTTGTATTATCACGTAATAGGGGAGAGAGTGTGGCAGATATGGTACGCGAGTTGGGGTGGAAGTCTTTAAAGCAAAGACGTTTTTCGTCGTAGCGAGATCTATTTACGAAATTTCAGTCACCAACTTTCTCTTCCGAATGCGAAAATATTTTTTTGAGCCCAACCTACATAGGTAGGAATGATCATCAAAATAAAATAAGAGAAATCAGAGCTCGAACAGAAAGGTTTAGGTGTTCGTTTTTCCCACGCGCTGTTCGGGAGTGGAATGGTAGAGAGATAGTATGATTGTGGTTCGATAAACCCTCAGCCAAGCACTTAAATGTGAATTGCAGAGTAATCGTGTAGATTCTGCTTTGAATAAAGCTTTTGTCTTATACGGAAGAGAAATGCTCATACTACTTTAGATTAACGGAAATTCAGGTGTTTCCGTTGTCAACGCATGGGAGACAGTATGTGGGGCGTCAAATGCCGCAAACACCGTAGGCAGCAAGAAAGCACATCTTAGTAAGGTTTATAGGAATGGCAGCTACGCTGACTGCTGCAGTAGAGGAAAAGATAGTTGCCGCAGTATCTTTGCACGGAGGCTGGGTAACGGTACGTCTAAAGCGTCGGGAACGGAGAGCGAAGGGTAGAAAGGTGAGGCCGTGGAGCCGCATTTAAACCGGCGCGGCCACACTCGGCGAGGTTTGTGTGCGCTGCGAGGATGAAGCAGCCGGTGAGTAAAAGCCGGGTGGGAACCCAAGCGCTGGCGCACAGGAGCTGTGGTGGCCGGAGCAGCGAGGGGGAGAGGGGTAGGGTGGGTGAGGAAGAAGCGGCGGCGGGCGCTCAGCAGGTGAGGTGGAGGGGATCGATGCGACCGCCGCCGCTGACTTCTGTTCTGGGGCAGACCTGGAGTACACGGCGGGTCCCGCTGTACACGTGGCTGGTTGCGATTAGAAATCGATATGCTCCGCCGCGCAGGACTGGCCGTCACTGGAGAGTACGGGACACGCTTCCAGCATGTGCAATAAGCGTTCACCCACCAGCCAGCGGCAGACCAATGAGACAGCGACACCTAATGGGCGTTGGGGCGTCTACCTTTCAACTAGAGTGGTAGTTATGTTAGTCTGCAGGTTTCGTGGACGATGTCACTGAAACCTTCTGAGTCGTTAGACCGCATAATATTTCTTCAAACAATCGATGTTCGATCCTCTGCTGAGAACTTCTTCAAGATTTTGTGGTGTCCTCTGTAGATTCAGAGCACTGTCAGAGACCTTCTCTTATAAAGGTGCTTTTTCTCTCGCTTGTGCTGGAGAAGTACGGTTATTGGATAAAAAATCTTGGGTTACCAACGGTGGGCCATCGACATTGGATAGTAAGAGAAATTTTCCCGAGCTAATGCTGAAGGAGCAGGTTATTGGCTAAATCTCCTGTGGCTACCACTGGTAGTTAGAGGGGGATGTATCCCGCACTTATCCTGCCAAAGTGTTATTGGTAAAATTCCTTTTGCTGCTGTTGGTGAGCTCACATAATTGACTAGGAGCGAAACGGTCAGAACATCCCAATGGTAGCCCAGCGTTTTTTACCCAATAATAACTTTTCTAGAGCACAAGCGTAAGAGAACTCCACTTCATAAGACAAGGCGACACTGGTCTCTGACGCTCAGTCTACGGTGAGCACCACTATATTCTGAAGAAGACTCCAAACGAGGGATCGAAACGTGGATCGTTAGCAGAAATATGACGCGACCTAACAACAAAGAAGATTTTTCCTTCACAGTCGCAATTACCCGTAGTCACAACCGTTATCAGACTGGAAAACCGCCTTCTCGTTCTCAATCTTACGCTTGGTAAAAGGAATAATATTAAATTTTTCCGTGTTGCATCTAATTCTTTGATATCTGCTAACAAAATCCGTACATATTATGAGAATGTATATGTGTATGTAAGTCTGTGTGAAAATGTAATATCTATGTATTTCTGTAAGTATGTTCCACATCCCCTCCAAAACCTCTAGACTGATTTCTAACAAACGTGGTACACATACCCCTTATTGTCAGGCAACCATCGCTGTGGGGGAAAGAATCACCCACCTATCATAGTTCAGGAGATATGACGTCACAAACAATGTGATGCTTAAAATACTGCCGCATAAGGCATGACACTTTATCACTTCTGTGTTACTAATGATATTCGTGATAAATTTCGCATACAGTACCCACATAGCCGGTGAGTGCACCAAGAAAAACACATGATGGTATCACACGTAATTCAGAAAATATGAGATCGTCCACAATGAGAGGCATGAAACCAATTCTATTAGCAACACATTTTTGAGAAAGTATCCAAATACGCCACCGAATTTACGTACAAAATTATTGTATGACTTGCAGATCATGCAACACTATGCGATCAGAAGTATCCGGACACGTGGCTGAAAATGACTTACAAGTCCGTGGTGCCCTCCATCGGTAATACTGGAATTGAATATGGTGTTGGCCCACCTTCAGCCTTAATGACAGCTTCCACTCTCTCGGGCTGCTGGAAGGTTTCGTGGGGAATGGCAGTCCATTCTTCACGGAGTGCTGCACTGTGGAGAGGTATCAATGTCGATCGGTCGAGCTTTGCACGAAGTCGGCGTTCCAAAACATTCCAGAGATATTCTATAAGGTTCAGGTAAGGACTCTGTGCAGGCCAGTCCATTACAGGGATGTTGTCGTGTAACCACTCCGCCACAGGCCGTGCATTATGAACAGGTGCTTGATTGTGTTGAAAGATGCAATCGCCATCTCCGAATTGCTCTTCAAAAGTGGGAAGCTAGAAGGTGCTGTGATAGTTCAACGCAAAACAACAAGGGGCTCAAGCTCCCTCCATGAAAGCACGACACACCATAACACCAACTCCTCCGAATTTTACTGTTGGCACTACACACGCTGACAGACGACGTTCACCGGGCATTGGCCATACCTACACCTTGCTGTCGGATAGCCACATTGTGTACCGTGATTCGTTACTCCACACAACGTTTTTCCACGGTTCAATTGTCCAACGTTTACGCTCCTTGCACCAGGCGAGACCTCGTTAGGCGTTTACCAGTTTTATGTGTGGCTTATGAGCAGCCGCTCGACCATGAAATCCAAGTTTTCTCATCTCCCGCCTACCTGTCAAAGTACTTGCAGTGGATCCTGATGCAGTTTGGAATTCCTGTGTGATGTTCTGGATAGATGTCAGCCTATTACACATTACTATCCTCTTCAAATGTCAGCGGTCTCTGTCAGTCATCAGACGAGGTCGGCCTGTATGATTTTCTGTTGTACGTGTCCCTTCACGTTTACACTTCTCTATCACATCAGAAACAGTTGACCTAGGGATGTCTGTGAGCGTGTAAATCTCGCGTACAGTCGTATGAGACAAGTGAAACCAATTCACCTGACCACGTTCGAAGTCCGTGAGTTCCACGGTGCGTCCCATGCTGCTCTCTCACGTTGTATAATGACTACAGAGGTCGCTCATACGGAGTACCTGTCAGTAGGTGGCAGCACAATGCACCTAATACGGAAAACGTATATTTTTTGGGGGGCTGTCCGGGTACTTTTGATCACGTAGTATATGTCACAAACACTGAGTTGAGTGAAAAACCGTTGCATCATGCAAAACGTTTAAATTTATTACTTCTTTGTTACTAACTCTTTTCGAAAGATGTCTCACAGACAGTATCCGCTGAATGTACCTACACAAATGTATCATTGTACGACAGACAGCCCACAAAATATGACGTCATAAACACTGAGATGCGTGAAGAAATGCCGCAGCTTGCATACATTTATTCTTTTCTTCTAAGACAATCCTGCAGTCGGATCAACTGAAGGAAGCCCGCGACGCCTGGCAGTGCTTTTGACGGCTTTTAACTGCAATGTGCACACGGCTATAGGCTGAAACAATAGCCGTCTACAGAGCTTTGAAGAGGTGTTGCCATAAAGACGTTTACAAAATCGCGTTGCAGACACACAAAGCAGCTGAACCCAGGTTACGTCGGTTGCTCAAGAGCTAGCTAACTTAATAATTTATTCATCGTTGTCCCAAGATGTACAACTAGAAAAACCGTTTATAATCGAGTTCTGAGTTAAACATTACAGAGGATCTGTAATTTCCAGACTATGTTTCTTAGTTTGGATACTGTACTTATACATCTGTAAATTATACATATTTCTTTGTACGACTGTTTCACAATTTCAAAGATGTTTCCGGGAATGAATGAAATGAATTTTTTTCGATATTACACTGTAAACAAATTTGATCTTTTGTTTTCGTTTTTAATGGAAAATTGTCAAAATGAATACTGGGGCAATCCCGTGTGTCTAAATTTTCATTAATAACTGATATTTAAATGAGTTAAGCACCTGATGATGGCAACCTGCTGCCGAAACGCGCTGTACGAGAAAATAATAGAGATAAAACGTGACTGAAGCTGAGGAAGTACTTTATAAATGAAGAAAGACAATTACGCTTTATCATCCGAGTTGATGACAGGAATGGGCGATATTTAATGATGTATTAAAATAACACACTTACTGATCTGTATCTACATTTTTTGATCACCAGTCTTGTGACTTGTCTAATACCGCTCACCACGAGTCCCATTCCACCAGCCAACAAAATTTTACTTTTTTCTGCAACTAGCATGAAAACAGTTAATATTGAGTTTTTGTATGTCCACCCTTTTCACTGGAGGCGTTCACTTATGTAATAAAATCAACTACAGCCGTTCTTAAATGTCATTTATCAAATGGCCACCAGTTTCGTTGCTTCTGTTAATATCGATGTTTTCGGGTGTGCTGATTACAAAAATGTTAATGAAAATGGAAGATTAGCTTTCGCTTTGAAGTTATGATTACTTTATTGCCTATATAAGCTTATCCATATATTTAGATTAATATTATCCCTCGGAAGAAGGTAATTGATGGCTCAACTGCCTTGTCTGGCGTTTGTAGTATTCTGCTGGCGATTCCCCAATTAATGATCAGTAGTAATCGGCTAATTGATGCACTCCATTTCCCTGGCATCTCATTTCCACGTCCAAAATTTGCTAGTGGAATCGTTACCCGCATTCGAAGGTTACGAACCACATTTATCAGTAAAGAAGTCCTAGTGGGAATATAGGAAATGTAACTTTAAGGACATGTTGCATCCTAGTGTACTTTAGCAGTGCAGAGGATTTGCCAGAAGATGCTTACAGTCTTCTGTTCACTTTTTTTCGTAGTAGGCTTATTGACATGTGAACAAACGCCTCACTAAGACGTGAAAATTTCTCGTGCTAATAGAGATATTCTTTGTTTTGTCCATGACCTTAACGAAGTTTTGGGCCAAATTTTATATGAAGAGCAGGGAGAATTATGTTCATGGATTTGACAAGGGAGACGTGAATAACACTGTGAGACCTTGGTTCAAGTGATCGACGCTTAGGCCAGTCTTTCTTTTTGTAATGAAGTGCTATGGCGGCGCTGCCCCAGGGGCACAGAATGCAACATAATTTGGCGTAGATACCCCTATGACTTGCAGATACCCAGGAATCTGCCCTTTATACTTGTGATAGCTTAATGGCAATAATAACTGTTTCGTTATTGTGTGTTTCCTTCATTTAAGGTGCGTACCCAATCGGAATCGATGGTAACGCGTTGCCACTACGCAGCAGCACACACTTGAGACTAACTCTGGAGAAGTCGAAGAACAGCCTTCACTAATCACTTTCATAGTCAATGCCCATAGCTGCCACCAGACACTGTTCGTCACTACAAACTATCAGTTCTTTTCGCTTTCCTAAAATGGAATGGCATATACGATTAAGGAACGCATTCACATTTACCGTCTTCTCAAGACCATTTCACTGCTGCACGTTGTCGCCAACAGTTCAGCTTTACTCCACAGTAATTCCAAATCTCTCACTAGGTCATTATGTTCACACTGTGTTATTTTTTAAATCTCTGTGCACTCGTTACACACAAAATCAGTATTTCCGGAGAACTGGATTTTGAAGGCGATGGTGCGGCAGTAATTTCTATACCGCTCTCGTCGCTGACATAATCAGTTGGTACAAGGACAGACGGTCCGTCTCCGTGAGGTACTGGTCACATGGCAGACAGTACGTTAGGATATGTCCAGGAAGAGTTTTTCTGCTTGGAAATACCATGCGTGATGTCATACAAAAGTAACATTCATTCACATGGATTGATGGTTCTTGCCATATCATGTGTATACCAGACAGAAAGAAAGATTTTTTACGATTTAACCACGAATGAAGACTCCGGATAGATGACATAGAACACGCATGAGGAGCCCAGGGCATGTCATACTCCCTCACTTTACTGCCAAAATACAGTCTGTAAGCCTTCCTAATATATGCTGTTATTGGCTTCCTTTGCGATTTCAGTGTAGGCTGTCCGCAAATGTAGCAAACATTGTCAGCACTGTTCACGAATTTTCGAGGCATATTGAATCACAGAAATTAAAGTGACCGACTTCACTAACTACACTACACTAACCCGTTCTTCGGCACGCGAAAAGAACACAGCTTGTAACAGACTGAAACTACGCTTAAATGGAACATTCTCCGCTGCTCCCTTCCCCCTCCCCTTCACCTTGTTGCCACGAGCCCCGGCTAGAAATAGCGACAAAACAAACACAGCTAATGTTGCCTGAAAATTCGTCACCCTGTCTACCATCAGCGGGATTTCGAAGCCTGAAAGGAAAGATACTGACAATGAATGCTAATAAAATACAATTTCCTCTATTACCATGAACGTTATTCTCTGACGTCTTAACAAATGCCCTATGATTCTGTCCCTTTTCCCCGTCAGTGTTTTCCACACTATTTTCCTCGCTGTTTCTTTGGACAACCCCCTCATTCTGTACCTCAAATGTACACCTAATTTTAAAAATTCTTCTGTAGCACCACATCTCAAACGCTTCTTTTCCTGTTTTTCCACAGTCCACCTTTCACTTCCGTACAATGCCGTGCCCGAAAGGCACATTCTCAGAAATTTCTTTACCCAACTAAGACCTATGCTTCACAGTAGCAAATGTCCTTTAGCAAGGAATGTTTTCTTTGCCTGTGCTACTTTGTTTCCTACAACCACCGCGCGTCATTTTACTTCCAAAACAACATAATTCGTCACTTTGTCTACTTCATCGTCTTTATCGATAATCTCATTTCTCCTACACATTTATTTTTCGTCTTTCTTTGGTTTACTCCCAGTCCACAACGGGTGTTCATTACGCTGTTATTCCATTAATACACTCCTGGCCATTAAAATTGCTGCACCACGAAGACGACGTGCTACAGACGCGAAATTTAACCGACAGGAAGAAAATGCTGTGATATGCAAATGATTAGCTTTTTAGAGCATTCACACAAGGTTGGCGCCGGTGGCGGCACCTACAACGTGCTGACATGAGGAAAGTTTCTAACCGATCTGGCATAGCGCGCGGAAAGAATGAACACCTATATCTTTCCCTATGAGCTCTGATTTCCCTTATTTTGTGGTGGTGATCGTTTCTCCCTATGTAGGTCGGTGTCAACAAAATATTTTCGCATTCGGAGGAGAACGTTGGTGATTGGAATTTCGTGTGAAGATTCCGTCGCAGTGAAAAACGCCGTTCTTTTAATGATTTCCAGCCCAAATCCTGTATCATTTCTGTGACACTCTCTCCTATATTTCGCGATAATACAAAACGTGCTGCCTTTCTTTGAACTTTTTCGATGTACACCGCCAGTCCTACCTCGTAAGGATCCCACAGCGCGCAGCAGCATTCTAAAAGAGGACGGACAAGAGTAGTGTAGGCAGTCTCCGTAGTAGGTCTGTTATATTTCCAAAGTGTCCTGCCAATAAAACGCAGTTTTTGGTTATCCTTCCACACAACATTTTTTGTGTGTTCCTTCCAATTTAAGTTGTTCGTAATTGTAATACCTAGGTATTTAGTTGAATTTACGGCTTTTAAATTAGACTGATTTATCGTGTAACCGAAGCAGCGCGATTCCGGACTGAAGCTCCTAGAACCGCTCGGCCACAAGGCACGGCAGATTATCTCCGCTCGGGGACTTCGTATCGTCATAACTGACATTCCACTTCTGAGATGCCTGAATGGGTACACCCCGAAAGTCAACAAAGTGAAGGCAAATAAAGACTGCTAACTGTATTCGGCTTAGATCTCTCTCTATATATAATTCCTACCTCCGCGTTTCCCTCCGTTGCCAAACAGAGTACTCCTTAATGCCTCAAGATGTTTCCTATCAACCTATTCCTTCTTGTAGTCAAGTTGTGGCACAAAATAGTTTTTCCCAAGTCGAACTGCACACTTTCTAATACGAGCATATGTTTGTTTTCTGTCTTCCATTCCTATTGTTGCCCCTCAGTTCCTGTACACATTGTTTAGTGCCGTTTCCTACCCCTAACTGTTAGGCAAAGGTACACTACACGGAGGACACTACTAATCTTTTTAGGGTAGGGTACTCCAACAGAAAAACTAGTTTTCGTTGTTCCCTCGTTCCTGGGTAGGAATGAAGAAACTATAAATTTTGAGTATGACCTTTATTTGTGCTAGCAGTCGTCTTCAGATCATAAAATACCGCTACAAAGCATAACATGGTCCATGTTGTACAATCAAGTATTGAGTCACTACCTGGTCGTACAGCACGTGACGCGTTACGCTTTGTATCAATATTGTATGATCCGAAGATGATTGCTAGCAATATCGAAACCGGTCATATCATTTTAGGAATCCGCAATCCAGGCAAACAAATGTTATATGTTTTTCCTTATTCTTGACCAGGTCAGCCACTTTGCGTTAAATTACTTTTGTTCTTGGTGTTAAGAGTTCTTAAATCTCAAACAGATCAACATAATCGTGCCTTGTCACTCTAATGAGTAGCCGCAACGTGTTACACACAGATTTTTTCATTGCGGTCAGGGTTTCACGCACCTACGTTCCTTCGGAAAGCTACACCAAAGCCATTCCGTGCTCCAAGCCTGACACACTAAGAGAACCACACGGGACAGGGTGCGTGCAGTTCGCGGCTGAAACATAATTTACCTTCAGTAACAATTATCACCGTGTCCCCGTAGCCTATGGATAGCACCTTCGACTAACAGTCAAAATTGTTTGGGTCCTGCTTCGATCCCAGACACAGCTTAGATTTTTTTTTAAATTCTTTATTCTTCAGTACATGATACATAAGCAACCCACCACCTAATACATTAGTGGGTCCTACTTGATACTAATACAATTATTACTACTGCAGCTTCTGTTTTATAAACGTTAGTACTATTACTCTTCCACTATGGGCACAACTGCTATGTCTCAAGGTTACCAATATATGCTATGTCTACTACTTATCCTAGTTTCTCTCCCTGGAGGCACCAGCTTATCGTAGCACTGTCCGTGCGGGTGGGAGAGTTTGCGTGTTCCTGTGATGCTGAGAGCTATACCGGTGGTAGCGTAGCTACTGGCAGGTTCAACCTAGCCGGTCAGGTCTCAGCAGAGGAGCCAGACGAAGTGTGCCTCACAACGACCTACCGTCCTTTCCTCCCTTTCCCTTCCAGTCCCTTCCCTTTCCTTCTTCCCTTCTTTCAGTCTCTTCATCGGTGTAGGAGGCGGGTAATATCGATAGGTAAACACTCACAGCTTCTGTACCGACGAAGCAAGGCACCTGTGATGTGCCTTAAGGGCGTATGTCAGGATACTTCCAGTGGCATATGGCCATTCACTGCATCCCCTGCCTCTTGCCAGTCGTATCGGTCCTACGATCCACTGCCAACCAGAGGCAAAGGACGAGAGAGTGGATCTGCATCTGCGCAACTGCTTGTCCACTTTAAATACCTTCACGCGCAGATGACTCCGGTAAAGTTTCAATGGACTATGAGCTTTGAAAGTCCTGCCGCGATGGAGTACTGATGGTGAGGCAAGGGTTTGGTGTACCTGAACCTTAGTTGGTGCTCTGCACGTTAGGCGGTCAGACGGTGATGGTCGTTCTGGTGCTCGTGAGAGACGGGAGGACTGGTTCGGCAGCTCGTCAGACGACAAAGCAGCCCTATTTAGGATCGCTCTGCTTTCCCTAATCCAGGGAGGGGCCTAGAAAAGGTGGCCTAAACATAGCCCGTCTCAACCCAGGACAAGTGGCAAACTGCGGGCACTTGTTCACTAACATATGCGGTCAAAAAAATTATAAAATAAACAGTTACCTTAAATATCTAATGATTGGAATCTGGAACGTCCGTACTTTGCAGGATAACGACCATAATCAGTGCCCAGAGAGAAAGACAGGACTTATCGCAAGGGAATTGGCTAGATATAACATCGACATTACCGCCATAAGTGAAACACATCTTAGTGACTCTGGACAGTTATGTGAACCGCTCGGAGGTTATACCTACTACTGGAGTGGAAAATCATCCACTGAAAGTGCGGAAAGTGGGGTAGGCTTTGCCATACGCAATAAATTGGCATGTTCACTAACAGAACTCCCAAAAGGTATTAGTGACAGATTAATAACACTCAGACTTCACCTGGCATCCAAGAATTATCTTCACTTGATCAATGCATACGCACCTACATTGCCAACTCCGGATGAAGAGAAGAACAAGTTCTAGCAAGACCTCCGATATGTCCTTAGGGATATTCCTTCTGCAGATAAACTTCTGTTACTTGGTGATTTTAATGCTCGTGTTGGGAATGATTTCAGTGCTTGGAATGGAGTCCTCGGTCGCCATGGGATTGGAAAATGCAACTCGAATGGTTTGGATCTTCTAACTTTATGTGCTGAGTTTGAACTCTGTCCGACAAATACATGTTTTCGTCTGTCTGAAAAATATAAAACGACATGGATGCATCCGCGATCTAAACACTGGTACCTTCTGGATTATGTGATAGTACGGAAAAAAGATCTTGGTGACTTACTGGTCACACGTGCAATGAGAGGAGCTCAGGGATGGGCAGACCATCGACTCGTGAGGTCCAAATTAAAGATAACTTTGAAGGCACCACGCCGAGCTTCACACAAAATACCAACAAAATTGTCCTGCAAAATTTTGGCCAATGATCAGACTATGAGAGCAAAACTGGATGAAAAATTTGGTGTCGATGGCCTTTTGATATCTGAATCTGCCCCTGTAGATGAACAGTGGAGTGCATACGCTAGCAGACTGCGTGGCTGTGCTTCCGAAGTCTTGGGAAAGCCTCAGAAGAAGCACCAGGACTGGTTTGACGACTCAGATCCAGAGATCAGAAAGCTAATTAATGATTTCAGAAACTCTCTTCGCACCTCTGATAATAACAAGCGTAGAGCAGCGCATTACAATCTGAAAGTGAAGGTACGTGCTCTCAAAGACAGTTGGTGGGCAAATAAAGCAAATGAAATACAGTTATATGCCGACACACACCAAATGGGCAGATTCTTTGAGTCCCTGAAAACTATCTTTGGTCCAAGAGTTGGGAAGATAGCACCAGTCTATAACAAAGACAAAAGTTGTTGGCTGACGCAACAGAGTGACATCCTGTCTCGGTGGGCGGAAAATTTTAATGACGTTCTTAATCCCGACCATCAGACAACCGATATTCCATACATAGAAGCAGTTGAAGACCTACCAGTTGAGGAACAACTTGCGGATGCCCCTTCCTACGATGAATTCATTTCAGCACTGGCTAAGCTGAAAAATGACAAAACGGCAGGATTAGATAACTTTCCATCAGAGCTATATAAATATGGGGGGGCCAAACATCAAGAAACCATTGTTTGCTCTGATCTTAAGGATTTGGGAGTATGAAATGATTCCACAAGACTGGAAAGATGCTTGTATTTCCAAGATCTATAAAGGCAAGGGTGACATATCAGACTGCAGCTCCCACAGGGGCATTTCTCTTCTCTCAGCAGCGGGAAAAGTCCTTGCCCACATAATTAACAGCCGGTTAACACACTTTGCAGAAAAACTGCTACCAGAGACCCAGTGTGGCTTTCGCCCAAACAGAGGCACAGTGGATGTCATATTTGTTGTCAAACAAATGCAAGAGAAAAGTTTAGAGCAACATCGGCCTTTGTTCATGTGCTTTGTAGACCTGGAAAAAGCTTTTGATCGTGTCCCACAGGAAGCTCTCTGGATCATACTAAAGAAAACTGGATGCCCTGACAAAATTGTCAGTTTGATTCGGCAGTTTCATGAAAACATGATGGCAAAAATCCGCCATGAGGACAAGCTCTCAGAACAGTTTCCCGTGACATGTGGTGTAAAACAAGGCTGTGTTCTGGCTCCCACACTCTTCTCACTTTACTTCGCAGTTATTATGAGAGACGCGACCAAAGCCTGTAGTGATCAAATTAGTCTCGACACAAGGACAGACAAAAGTGTCTTCAGCATCTCTCGCCTCAGAACAAAAAGTCGCGTAACCAAACTATTCATCTTAGAGATTCTCTACGCGGATGATGTATGCATGATGGCTAATTCTTGCGAAACTCTTCAGACTTACATAAATCTGCTAAATGCCTCCTGCAGAAGATTTGGCTTAGCCATTAGCATCACTAAGACGCAAGTTCTCAAACAGCCACTTAGAGGTCTTAATGCAGATGACTCCAGTATTGAAATAAATAGCAAAACCCTTGCAAAATGTGTCAAATTTCAAATACCTGGGAAGCCAAATTAGAAGTGACAACAGCCTGACAACGGAAATCGCAGCGCGTATAGCCAGCGCAGCCTCAGCCTTCGGTAAGCTTAATGACCGAGTATGGAAATCACATGATCTCAAACTACAAACATAAATTGCAGTCTACAAAGCAGTAGTATTATCCACCTTACTCTATGCCTCGGAAACCTGGTGCTTTTACAAAGCTGACATTAAGAAGCTAGATAAATTTCATCTTCGATGTCTGGGATCAATTCTGCGCATCAAATGGGAAGACCGTGTCCCAAACACGGAGATTTTGCGCCGCGTGAAACTGGCTGGTATTGAAGCTTTAATAATGAAACATCAACTTAGATGGAGTGGTCACATAGTACGCACGGATGACAGTAGGCTACCTAAAGCCGTGTTCTACTCGCAGCTCTCGTGCGGGAAGAGGAGGAAAGGTGGTCAACACCTGCGATATAAAGACACCATTAAACGCCACCTTGCAGCCTGTGGCATTCCAAGCAACAGTCGGGAGGAGCTAGCATTGCGCCGATCGGAGTGGCGATCAACTGTACATAAGAGCATCGAACAATTGGAGCAAAAGCGTCTAATGAGCCTGGATGCTAAAAGAGAGCTCCGAAAATCTCAGCTCAAGCCTGTCTACACGTATACTTACAACTCTGCTGGTCAACTTCACTGTGCTTCATGCAACAGGATATTCAAAGCGAAATTCGGATTCGTGAGCCACATCCGAGCCTACCACAACAAGGACAGAGAAGACTGACGGAGTCGCTGTCGCCGGACACGGCGAGGAGGACATCATCATCATCATCATCCTAGTTTACTCTACCTGCAGCGTTACAGGTGTGCCAGCGAATAAAACCTGCATTGGTTGGCCGTGCTCAGAGAGATAGTCTCGGTGAGCATGCCCCTGGCACTACAGCTTTGGAAAAAGGTGTTTAGTATTTCAGCTCTACGCGTGTCATCCTCTGTTTCAATGCCATCATCATCCCGGAGTGTCTGGATATGCTGTTTCGAGCCGCTTACTGATTTAAGGTAAGACCAGAACTTCCTAGGATTTTCTGTCAAGTCGGTACATAGAATTTTACTTTCGAATTCACTGTACGCTTCACGCATAGCCTTCCTTACGCTAACTTTGACATCGTTTAGCTTCTGTTTGTCTGAGAGGTTTTGGCTGCGTTTAAATTTGCAGTGAAGCTCTCTTTGCTTTCGCAGTAGTTTCCTAACTTAGTTGTTGAACTACGGTGGGTTTTTCCCGTCCCTTACAGTTTTACTCGGCACGTTCCTGTCGAAAACACATTTTACGATTGCCCGACATTGTCTGTGTCGGAACAGAAATTTTCGTTTGATATGTTAGGTAGTCTGAAATCTGCCTTCTATTACTCTTGCTAAACAGATAAATCTTCCTCCCTTTTTTATATTCCTATTTACTTACATATTCAGGGATGCTGCAACGGCCTTATGATCACTGATTCCCTGTTCTGCGCTTACAGAGTCGAAAAGTTCGGGTCTGTTTGTTATCAGTAGATCCAAGTTGTTATCTCCACGAGTTGGTTCTCTGTTCAATTGCTGGAGGTAATTTTCGGATAGTGCACTCAGTATAATGTCACTCGAAGCTCTGTCCCTACCACCCGTCCTAAACATCTGAGTGTCCCTGTCTATATATGGTAAATTGAAGTCTCCACCTAAGACTATAACATGCTGAGGAAATTTATGTGAGATGTATTCCAGATTTTCTCTCAGTTGTTCTGCCACTAATGCTGCTGAGTCGGGAGATCGGTAAAAGGAGCCAATTATTAACCTAGCTCGGTTGTTGAGTGTAACCTCCACCCATAATAATTCACAGGAACTATCCACTTCTATTTCACTACAGGATAAACTACTACTAACAGCGACAAACACGCCACCACCGGTTGCATGCAATCTATCCTTTCTAAACACCGTCTGTGCCTTTGTAAAAATTTCGGCAGAATTTATCTTCGGCTTCAGCCAGCTTTCCGTACCTGTAACGGTTTCAGCTTCGGTGCTGTGGCGAGTTTTTATCAGAACGGTCAATACTCTACACACGCATTTACTGCAGCTACGCTTAAGATGGGTTCTACATGGTCGCAACAAAAATTTGGGTGCAATCATATAAATTACATGTAGCTTTGATCCGCATTCGCATAACATAAATGCATTAGTATGGATTTTAAACATAGAAAAAAAGCAGTGACGTATACACTGAGCTCATGCCATATGCGTCATCGACCTGACTCCCATCATTTATCTCTTGGTCTTCCAATTTCAGTGCTCCGTCTTGATTATTATATACATTATACGGTGCATTATCCGTCTTTATGTATAGTTTATATCTATTTCTCTGATAATTTCAAACATGTTGCACCACTGTACGTTGTCGAACGCTTTTTCTTAATCGACACATTGTAAGTAGGCTGTTTAGGTTTTTATGTTGGTAACGCCACATAGCGCTCTGTATGAAAAACACTGGCTGTGCTGCGTGCAGTCTGTGGCTGGTTTGCGTTGTTGTTGGGCAGCTGGATGTTAACAGCGCGTAGCGTTGCGCAGTTGGAGGTGAGCCGCCAGCAGTGGTGGATGTTGGGAGAGAGATGGCGGAGTTTTGAGGGAGAGATGGCGGAGTTTTGAGAGCGGATGATCTGGACGTGTGTCCATCAGAGAGAGTAAATTTGTAAGACTGGATGTCATGAACTGCTATATATATATATATATATACGAGGGGCGTTCAGAAAGTAAGCTCCGATCGATCGCGAAATGGAAACGACTATGAAAATCCGATAAAGCTTTGCACAGATGTGTTGGGTAATGTCTCTAGTATAACCCCAGTTAGCATCACGTCGCTCTTCTCATTTCTGAGCTCGCAGTGAGTGCGTAAAGATGTCTAGAAAATAGTGTCTGCCGCCAAGTACGAGGGCCTGGTGAGAAATTTCGCCTGAAGCTATGCAGCTAACATTACATAACTGTCGTGCTGTTTCTTCTTCAAGACAATTCTCAGCCGCATTCTGCAGGGGCAATGAAGATGCTCCTGCATCGTTTTCAAATGGAAATGTGAGATTACCCACAATACAGTCCGCAATTGTCTCCCCCTGAGTTTCATCTCTGGTCACATGAACCGCTGTCTTTGAAGACAACATTTTGACACAGACAACGAGCTGTAGGCCAGCGTGGAGAATTGGCGGAAAGCACTGGCGTCTGCCTTCTATGATGAGGCTATTGAAAAGTTGGTACAACACTATGAGAAAAGTCTAAGTCAGAACGGCGACTACGTAGAGAAGTAGCTGAAAGGTGTAGCTAATTGTTACAAGTAAAACATTTCTGATGTTCACTGTGGTTTCAATTTGGCAATCAGTCGGAGCTTACTTTCTGAACAGGCCTCGTATATTAATGATTTTTGAACACTATTAAGGTAAATACATTGTTAGTTCTCTATCAAATTCTTTCATTAACTAACAATGCTTATCAGTAATTAGTGCCTTCAGTAGTTAGAATCTCTTATTTAGCTAGCAGTATTGGCGGTCCCTGTATTGGAATAGTTCGAGTAACGAAGATTTTTGTGTGGTAAGTGAATTGTGAAAGGTATAGGTTAAATGTTAGTCAGGGCCATTATTTGTAGGGATTATTGAAAGTCAGATTGCGTTGCGCTAAAAATATTGTGTGTCAGTTTAGGGTTGATCAGAATAGGTAAAGATCGAAATGTCTGAGTACGTTCAGTTCTGCTCAGCTGTTTGAAAATCAAATAGTGTAAGAGGTTTATCTGCATAGTAATTCATTAAGTTTTCTAAGGGGACGTTACATATGTCGACCCTTAATCGAGGATACCTCACTGGAATCTTCTGATTTTTTTGTAATTAGTGTAGCTATTGTTTATTGCTAGCGCGTAATTATAGAGAGAATTTCCTTTGTAGTTGTAGTTTTCCATTATTGTACAGTAAGACAGTTGTGGCATGCATGTAGATCTGCACCAAGTATTTCGCAGCTGCACTAGCAATTAACTAGATATTATTTTCCGTGCTATGTTAATGTCCATTCTTATTTTGCTCTTCAAATTGTGCTTTTCTGTGTTATTGTGTGAAATATTGTGACAATAATGGCGTGTGAGTCACAAATTCTTTCTGATTTACAATGGACCTTACAGAATCCGACGTATACCACATGATAATTGTGTTGGAGTTGAAACTCTGCTCCGGCAGGAGTGGCCTTGCGGTTCTAGGAGCTACAGTCTGGAACCGCGTGACCGCTACGGTCGCAGGTTCGAATCCTGCCTCGGGCATGGATGTGTGTGATGTCCTTAGGTTAGTTAGGTTTAAGTAGTTCTAAGTTCTAGGGGACTGATGACCATAGCAGTTAAGTCCCATAGTCCTCAGAGCCAATTTTTTTGAAACTCTGCGTACTAGGAAGAGTAAAGGATTGCAACACATTTCACATGTAAAAACCGTTTATTAAAAGATAATCTTTGCCATATTTTTTTTCAGTTCACGTTACTGGTACTCTTTGTCACACCTAGAAACAGTTGACATGCAACTCTGTTTTAAAATTA
This sequence comes from Schistocerca piceifrons, assembly GCF_021461385.2. Classification (NCBI taxonomy): domain Eukaryota; kingdom Metazoa; phylum Arthropoda; class Insecta; order Orthoptera; family Acrididae; genus Schistocerca; species Schistocerca piceifrons. The sequence goes on from NC_060139.1 coordinate 673,179,000, forward strand.
GCCATCCAGTCTAGAATCTAGGCAACATATTTAGACAGTAATTACGAATGATTGTTATAGTGAACAGACGACACAGTGTTATTGTGTGTGTACATTCTTGCTTGTTAGTTGCACGATTACGTAATGACTATAAGGCTTACATACTTAGAACATTTACCAGTGCTGCTAATGAGATTTTACTGCAACATTTTGGTTTACTTGAAAATACATTCTGGATTTAAAGTACTTTCTGAGAGATACCAGATGACACAGTGGTTAGTTTATTTGACAGCTACACGATTATATCACGACGCTATTAATGTGTGACACAATTTACATTGTTGCTTTTGCGCTGTATCTGCTTTGTCTCTGCACAGTTTTTCTGAATTCTTCTGGAAAGGAAAACATGTTTTAGTAGTAACTTTTGTGGTATGGCTACAATGAGACAGCCTTTTCCGTAGCACAACAATATGTTACAGTACAGTACTTTCTTCATCACAGCAATACGCGTAATAACTAAGATATCTACATGCAAAGCATTTCACTTTTGTTTATGAGGAGGTGAGTGCATTGACTTCAGCAGAACTTTGCTTTTTTTTTGTCATCAGTCTACTGACTGGTTTGATGCAGCCCGCCACGAATTCCTTTCCTGTGCTAACCTCTTCATCTCAGAGTAGCACTTGCAACCTATGTCCTCAATTATTTGCTTGACGTATTCCAATCTCTGTCTTCTTCTACAGTTTTTGCCCTCTACAGCTCCCTCTAGTACCATGGAAGTCATTCCCTCATGTCTTAGCAGATGTCCTATCATCCTGTCCCTTCTCCTTATCAGTGTTTTCCACATATTCCTTTCCTCTCCGATTCTGCGTAGAACCTCCTCATTCCTTACCTTATCAGTCCACCTAATTTTCAACATTCGTCTATAGCACCACATCTCAAATGCTTCGATTCTCTTCTGTTCCGGTTTTCCCACAGTCCATGTTTCACTACCATACAATGCTGTACTCCAGACGTACATCCTCAGAAATTTCTTCCTCAAATTAAGGCCGATATTTGATATTAGTAGACTTCTCTTAGCCAGAAATGCCTTTTTTGCTGTAGTTAGTCTGTTTTTGATGTCCTCCTTGCTCCGTCCGTCATTGGTTATTTTACTGTGATGGCCCTTTTTAGAGATGTCCATTCCTCTTCAACTGTACTGCCTACTGCGCTATTCCTTATTTCTGTATCTATAGTTTACAGAGGACGATAACTACGAAACTTCCACAGAATTATCTTACAGCAAGACGCACATTTAGCGCTACAGGACACGCATTTGAGTGATTAATTTTGTACTTAGAACATTTATTTTTAAAGATTTTTTCATTCCATTGCTGTAATCTGTAACACCTGAGGGTATAATTACATTAATCCTCAGGGGGGTACACGCCTACTTTGTGTACCATGTGTTTGGCAAGCACATGGAGCCCTAGCTAATATGGTATTTTATTATACAACTTTACACATCCGTACCATATTCCTCTAACACAGAATTACACAGCTATATGATTATTTAACAGAGAAAGAAATATTTATTTTACTACGTCAGTGACAGATGTTTACGTAATTACACAGTTGGATAACTTCACACTTACGAAATTGGATTTTGTCTGTACTTTGTGAACTGTTCATATCTTTTCGGAACCATTGTGATACTATGAGAGCTTTGAATGATGTATTTGGTATGGGATCATGATTTTTCAAGTACGTTTGAGGTAGATGACACTATTGAAATGAGCAGAGAATTTTTTTAGGTTTTGAAATTATTGGAGGAAGCTACGACGATTTTGAGATTTGACTGAAATGTTGTGATGTTATTATTATGATGACGATGTGTATTATGCTGTTGAGGTATGTTTATGATCAATGAGATGATGCTACATGAGGAATCTGATTATGCTCTGTATTTATTATGAGGAATTGTTGAAGATGTGTTGATGAATATGTATATGTGTAATAAGGTAAGGAATAAGGAGTAGTGGTTAGGGACTCTGATTTATGAAAAGGATGTTGAAAACCAAGAATCGTACTTTAAGAGTTATGAAATATGTGTACATACGTGAATGTTAGTTACCACAATGCTGACAATACTTTTTGGACACTGTTATATATGAGATTTTGTTTCTACACACTTCTAATGTAAATTTCTATCCTTTGAATTTTTTATTTTATATGAGACTGTCACTGTAGTGGAAACTGCTGTCAGAAATATTTCGGTAAGAAAGGTAAGTGACCTTGACGTAATGCGCTGTAGGCGCCAAGCTACGTGACAGTCACCTGGAAAAAAACAAGCCGTGCCATTCAGAGGCACAACAAAAATAAATGTAGAGGCCATTAACCACGCTACTGACATTCCTTTCTAGAAAGCATCGCAAATACAACACGCTCATTACTTGGAAAGATACTTACATCTGCACACCTGATTATGACAAGCGTCTTTCTACGAGAGTTGAGAGAATTTATACTAACTTATGAAGTGCCACATGACTATTGAATGATATTTTTACGCTTTACTTTGTACATAGCTGCTTATTTCATTTGATATCTGGTTTTCAGCTGTGTTGCAGCAATGGTTTTATAAAATAAAATTTAATGCAATTGCTAATTTAAATACTTTCTGTCAACAGATCTATTAAATAATAATGTTATGATCCACATTCTTCAAAAAAAGGAGCACTTTGGAGATCAATAAGAGTGGACTAATAACAGTAACCGCATACATTATTTTCTTTTCATGTACTTGGTAATTTTTTGTAGAATAAGTTTTTGTGGTGCACCACTTTAATTATATATAGACATTAACCCATTAAGCACCAGTGTCCTATTTTGAGGACAGAGCACATATTTATTTATAACTACACAATAAATTATTAATTTGCAACTATTACTGTTCTATGTCATTTGTTGATGCTTTTTATAACAAATGTATGCTTACAGGGAATTAAAAGCAATAAATCCTACCATTAATTGATTATTGAATACTAGGGTACACTTTTCGTTATTGCAGGTATTTACTTTATCGACAATTTAGTAATATTTGAAATATGTGCAAAGATCTTTTTGTGATTATTTATAGTCAACAATGTTTCTTTTAAACTACTTGCATTGTTAGCTCTATTGGAGTTATATTCATTGTTTTCCATTGTTATAAAATTTAGTGTACTGGGACTTGGTGTTATCATTTCAGTTATTTGTATTGCTGCACGTTTGAATATGAAACTCTGCTACTGCTGATGTATTTTCATTTTAGAACGAGGTAATTTTACCAGATTCTGTTGCTGAGGTAAGTAACAACCCCTCTTTTGGATATGAAGTTACTTTGAAATTTACAGCGTATTATGTAAGTACATTTATGAATATGTTACCCATTAGTAAATAATACAGTTGGAAATGATAAATGAATCTTTTCAAAAATTTGGAATATTTGAGGCAAATTTGTCAATTGACGAAATGATAGTCAAATACTATGAATGAAGTGGGCTGGAAGAGTTTATCCGAGGCAAGCCTATTAGATTTGGCTATAAGTTGTGGTCTCTTTGTGGAGCAAGTGGCTACTGTTTCAAATTTGATTTATACTGTGGAAAGGATCCAGAAGATACTGCAAGGGATGACCTACTATTGGGATCAAGAGTAGTCCTAAACATGCTGGACTACATTGAGACACCCGAGAATCATTGTGTGTACTTTGACAATTTCTTCACCAGCAGAGATCTTCTGATTCATCTGAGAAATTTGTGTTTTCGAGCAACTAGGACTGTCAGAGAGAATCGAGTTGGTGACTGTCCACCACTGAGCAGCAACGAACTCAAAAAGACAGTTCGAGGAAACTACGACTACCAGTTCGACAGGAATGGTGAAGTCTCATTTGTTCGATGGCCACAACAACAGATGCGTTACAATTGGTACAAATTTTTACAAAGTTGGACCTCTGGGAGTAGCTACGTGGTACAGTAGACAAGCAAGTAAGAAGACACAAGTGCAACAACCTGCTGTTTTGAAGTCATATAATGCGTACATGGGAGGTGTTGACCATGACTGGTTAGTTGGAAAATATGCAATGGTAATTAGAGGGGAAAAATGGTACTGGGTCCTATTTACACGTGTGCTGGAAATGGCCCTAATAAATGCCTGTCCCTTCTACAGACTACCACATGGGAAAAATGCACTGGATTTACTGGATTTCAGACGTCATGTTACATATCTGAAATTGGACACTGGAAGACCGAATATTGGCCATCCAATGGAATACCCATCAAGTCAGTTGAGAGTGATGCCAGACATCAGGTTTGATGGAATTGGTCATATGATTGACAAAAGAAGCATGCAAAGACGTGTAAGAGCTAAATGCAACGGGAAACCAAAAAACATATTGTGTGAAATGCCATGTAACACTGTGTGTGAAGTGTTTTGTACCATTTCACAAGAAATAAATAGTTAACAGTTGAATACAGTTTAGCATGCTATACGATACTGTTAGATCCCAGCATCCTATTTTGAGGACAGCTATTATATCACCATGTATAAAAATTTTTTGGCTATTTTTGTACTTATTGTGGTTCATACACTATGTACATTATAATTAAGGAATAAAAAATTCAACTTTAAAAAAAATTAATTTGGGACTTAATGGGTTAAGATGTGATTAGACATTTCCCTTATCTGCATTGTTGTCTTTAGTATACTATTTTTTCTACTTGAGCTTTGTCATGTTTAGGTATAAGTTACTGCTTTTGCTGCTGCTGCTTGCCAGACATGGTGCTATTAAATTTTACTTTGTATTACTGTGTTAAGCCAGTTTTACTACTGATTTATTTTTCTTGTTTCCTGCACTTTGCATTAGGTTAGTTGTAATGTTGCATTTGCTTTGCTAATTTATATTTATTGCTGCTTGCTTTGCAAATTTGCATTTTTTGTCATTGCTGTTTGTGTTAATTTGTTGTGTGTTGCTGCACTGCCTCGTCCCTTAGTATATATATATCTGAGCTCAGTAGATTTTAGTTAGCTTAAGAGGGGGTAGGCTCTATAAGAGAATGAGTTGTGATGAATTGGAAGAAATGCATTGACAAGGTATAAAACAATTGAAATAAGAGGAAACATCTATGAAATGAAGTTTTGGGTTGGACTGCAGTACCAAATGTCACACTGAAAACAAAACCTGACCTGTCCTTTGTGTCATCCCACTATGTGTCTGTGTACCTTGTGTATTTGTGTTCTTCCTGTCTTTATGTGTTTATCTGATAAGACTTCTGTTGCAGAATTTTTCTAATACTCAGCTAAATTCACTATGATGAGGAATACTGTTATCCTCAAACATAATTTGCATTTATAATATGAAATTTACTTTGTAAAGTTGTTTAGCCATTATTTATTCTGCTTTGTTTTAATGCTCACGTGTGAAGTTGATGTTTCGAAAGTTATTCAGACCTTTTATGTATTTTCTTATGTCATAATTCCTGTAACACTGATGTATATGTTTATTTCTATTCTTTTGTAAAACCCCTATTACCATAAATGTTATCTGTATTGTTATGTTCTTTAATGATGTATTTTGTACCTTTGTAATTGTAAATTGTATTCTTATGTTGTAAATTCATAATTGTATAGACAGTTGTTCAAATTAAGTTACATTTTACTGCACACATATCTGTTGGTCATAGTAATGCACAATATATGAGAAGCTGGGACTGTTAGTGTTTGCACGTGTGTTAATAATTCAGCAAGGGACTGGATAACTGCATTGCTGGTTCTAAGGACACTTCAAAAAATTTTTTTGTGAGTTCACAAGTGGTGATTCATGGACTTGCTATATTGTCCGCAAGACTCTTCGATGGTGATTGTGCACCTGCACAGTCGCAACAGATGGCTGCTGGCCGTCTCTACAAGGACTACAGTGGGTCTGCATCCCTGATGGCGCACAAATTGTGGTGTCACCGCCAGACACCACACTTGCTAGGTGGTAGCCTTTAAATCGGCCGCGGTCCGTTAGTATACGTCGGACCCGCGTGTCGCCACTATTAGTGATTGCAGACCGAGCGCCGCCACACGGCAGGTCTAGAGAGACGTCCTAGCACTCACCCCAGTTGTACAGCCGACTTTGCTAGCGATGGTTCACTGACAAATTACGCTCTCATTTGCCGAGACGATAGTTAGCATAGCCTTCAGCTACGTCATTTGCTACGACCTAGCAAGGCGCCATTATCATTTGCTATTTATCTTGTGATGCATGTACCGTCAGACCGATGTTCACCAATTATGGATTAAAGTTAAGTATTCCAGAAGCTAAGTACCTTTTTTTGCTAGTCTCTATTTCTTTAACTGTTCCAGACCTCACGCCAGCCTGCGTGAGCTTAAACGCGTGCCTTTCGGCTTCCTCTCATAGTGGCTTGGCTGTCTTGCCAAGTCACAACACCAATACCATTATTTCTACAAGGACTGCAGTGGGTCTGCACCTCTGGTGGCACACCAATGCCATAATCTCTACAAGGACTACAGTGGGACTACTCTGTGATGACCTGCCTACTAATATTCTTCAAAACTTCGACTGACTCTGCTGTGGGTTTGCTCTGTTGTGGCCCATTACCTGTCTGCATGTCAAGAGTCAGCACTGTCTTTCCGTTGGAAGGACAACACTACTTCTTCAAGACTGCGTGGAAATCCGCTACTTCTGTGTGCATTTTCTTTCACTGCTTAGACTTTGTGCATAAAATTGTAGTTAATACTGTGATCGATGATCAGGACTGTCTTTATGGACTGAGAGAAAATTTTAGCTTTTGACTAACATTGTATCGATAAGTGCGTGCATTTGACATATTTGATTGCGTTCATATGAAAAATTTTTCAAATATGTATTGACCAGTGCCCAAAACAATTTGTAAAATTTTTTGTGGGGAGCATGGGGGCTATGTAAGTAGGCTGTTTAGGTTTTTATGTTGGTAACGCCACATAGCGCTCTGTATGAAAATCACTGGCTGTGCTGCGTGCAGTCTGTGGCTGGTTTGCATTGTTGTTGGCTATTGCAGTGTTGGGCAGCTGGATGTTAACAGCGCGTAGCGTTCCACAGTTGGAGGTGAGCCGCCAGCAGTGGAGGATGTGGGGAGAGAGATGGCGGAGTTTTGAGAGCGGATGATCTAGACGTGTGTCCATCAGAGACAGTAAATTTGTAAGATTGGATGTCATGAACTGCTATATATGTATATTATGACTGTTGAATAGTATTAAGGTAAATACATTGTTTGTTCTCTATCAAAATCTTTCATTAGCTAACTATGCCTTCAGTAGTTAGAATCTCTTATTTATGTAGCAGTATTGGCGCTCGCTATATTGCTGTAGTTCGAGTAACGAAGATTTTTGTGAGGTACGTGATTTGTGAAAGGTATAGGTTAATGTTAGTCAGGGCCATTATTTATATGGATTATTGAAAGTCAGATTGCGTTGCGCTAAAAATATTGTGTGTCAGTTTAGGGTTGATCAGAATATGTAAAGAGCGAAATGTCTGAGTATGTCCAGTTCTGTTCAGCTGTTTGAAAATCAAATAATGTAAGAGGTTTATCTTCATTAAGTTTTCTAAGGGGACGTTTCAACATTCTTGCATTTTCTTAGGTCTTGCTTCCAGCCATCTCAGTGATTCTTTCACCTTTCATCAAGCCAAACTGATCGTGAATTTTGTTTTCCATTCTCCTGAATATTATTCTGTTCAATAACTTGGAAGCATGTGCAGACAGTTCTCGCGCTTAACTGCGGCTGATATCTTCGGGGATAGGCGGCTGATATTCTTTCCGCATGCCTGATGGTATGTCTCCAGACTAACAGGGTCTACAAACCAAACTGAATGGCTGACGTAATCCGTTAGAAATTTTCCCGTCTTTCCAGGCCTTTTCCAAGTTCGCCTCATCCTTTTGTGATTTTTGGACAGTGTATTACGATTGAAGAAGTCAATAGTCTTGCACCTCGCTCATTTTCATTCCCGAGCCCATATTATGTCGTAAATCTTTCTATCCCTTCCGCTATCACCGTGTGGCAATCATTCACGATTATTATAGTTTCATCTCCCTTTATGTACTGAATCATAATTTCAATGTCCTCATATATTTTCTCTACATATTCTGCTTGTTGCGTCGGCGTGTATATCTGAAATATTGTTTAACTTAGTTTACTGTACATTAATTGGTTTACTCTACCCTTCCAATCATGAAGGGTTATACTCCCGTTATTCCATTCTCCAGAAATAACAAAGGTGCATAAAAGTTGTAGCTTTTCGCACCCCAGACAATAATGCGTGGGGTGTGGCAAATGTGTCTTGGGCGAATGAACCCTACTAGACAGTGCTCTTCGTTGTACGTACGAGGTGCATTCAAGTTCTAAGGCCTCCGATTTTTTTTCTCCGGACTGGAAAGAGATAGAAACATGCGCATTGTTTTAAAATGAGGCTGTGTTCATTGTCAATACGTCCCAGAGATGGCAGCACCGTACGGCAGATGCAATTTTACCGCCAGCGGCGAGAATGAGAACTGTTTTAAATACTTAAAATGGCGACGTTTTCCTTACTTGAACAGCGTGCAATCATTCGTTTTCTGAATTTGCGTGGTGTGAAACCAATTGAAATTCATCGACAGTTGAAGGAGACATGTGGTGATGGAGTTATGGATGTTTCGAAAGTGCGTTCGTGGGTGCGACAGTTTAATGAAGGCAGAACATCGCGTGACAACAAACCGAAACAACCTCGGGCTCGCACAAGCCGGTCTGACGACATGATCGAGAAAGTGGAGACAATTGTTTTGGGGAATCGCCGAATGACTGTTGAACAGATCGCCTCCAGAGTTGGCATTTCTGTGGGTTCTGTGCACACAATCCTGCATGACGAACTGAAAATGCGAAAAGTGTCATCCAGGTGGGTGCCACGAATGCTAACGGATGACCACATGGCTGCCCGAGTGGCATGTTGCCAAGCAATGTTGACGCGCAACGACAGCATGAATGGGACTTTCTTTTCATCGGTTGTGACAATGGATGAGACGTGGGTGCCATTTTTTAATCCAGAAACAAAGCGCCAGTCAGCTCAATGGAAGTACACAGATTTACCGCCACCAAAAAAATTTCGGGTAACCGCCAGTGCTGAAAAAATGATGGTGTCCATGTTCTGGGACAGCGAGGGCGTAATCCTTACCCATTGCGTTCCAAAGGGCACTACGGTAATAGGTGCATCCTACGAAAATGTTTTGAAGAACAAATTCTTTCCTGGATTGCAACAAAAACGTCCGGGAAGGGCTGCGCGTCTGCTGTTTCACCAAGACAACGCACCCGCACATCGAGCTAACGTTACGCAACAGTTTCTTCGTGATAACAACTTTGAAGTGATTCCTCATGCTCCCTACTCACCTGACCTGGCTCCTGGTGACTTTTGGCTTTTTCCAACAATGAAAGACACTCTCCGTGGCCGCACATTCACCAGCCGTGCTGCTATTGCCTCATCGATTTTCCAGTGGTCAAAACAGACTCCTAAAGAAGCTTTCGCCGCTGCCATGGAATCATGGCGTCAGCGTTGTGAAAAATGTGTACGTCTGCATGGCGATTACGTCGAGACGTAACGCCAGTTTCATCGATTTCGTGTGAGTAGTTAATTAGAAAAAAAATCGGAGGCCTTAGAACTTGAATGCACCTCGTACAAATGACCATCACTTGCGTGTAAGCAGTATCTGCTTTCATCGCTGAAGATCACGGCGTCACATTCCAAGTGATGCTCTGACAGCAGGCCAGCTGTGCTCGTCTATGCTGTGGCGTAGATGGAGGACGGTCTAGAGGTCGAGCCTCTTGCGTAAGTAGAAGACAGGCTAGAGGCGCGCTTGCACCTAGTACCACTGCTAATAATCAGTTCGCAGCAGGTCGTGTTGACACTTCTGGGCTCACAAGAACTCTTACCTGTGCTGTGCCAGCTGTACGATCTGCCACTGCTACCCTTACAGTAAGACGAACCTGGCGGGCGTCTGTGATACGTGGACGTCCAGAACCTCGTCTACCTGTGTGAGAATGTTCACGTGACCCGTGATACCAGCATCGTTGCACAAGTGAAGCAGCAGATCTACCTTTGTGCATTCTGCGAAAGGATCATTCCGCCACTCGGAAAGCCACAATTCGACCCGTTTCAGGCTTACTCAGATGGTTTTGGGAAGCGCGAGTCCGTCTCTGTACTGTGGTTACCTGCTTGCTTCACACGTTTGCACCACACTGAGCCTTTTGTCTGTGAGCAATCCCTGTTAAAGAGGAGAGACAGATGGCGCTCTGGTAGGCATGCAACTATGCTATCTTATCAGAAAATCTAGTCCCCCCAGGCGGTATACTCCGTCATTAGATCAGAATGGACGTCGTCTCTCCAGGTGCACGTTTTCTTTACCGGCACTTTATGAAAGGTCGAACACAAAGTAGAAAGAACTGAAAGCGGATGGTATAGTCTACCATTTGCAACAGCACATTTTAAAGGAAAAGCGAGTAATAACTATAGCTAATATGTTGATAACTAAATAAAAAAAGTAAAAAACGTGGACGGAAAATTAGAAAGCTTAATCAAGGACATGAATGGTGCCAAAGTAATAGTGACGATAGTAACTCCATTAAATAAAAAAATGCAGTGTGGTTTAGCACAGACAGCCCGAGTAACATCATGCGTCAGTATCTGTAACTACACATATAGCGACTCGGCAATAGACAAATTATCAAAAGCAGAGATCGTTTCGTATTTCGAAATATAAACTGGTTTAATACATGCTGTTTTTTTTTATTCTGGACGTAATAATTTTCTCTCAGCGGCGATCGTATTCACACTTTGTCATTCCTTGCCAGAAGCCGATGGTATAATTCTAACCTGCGATCTAGAAGTGAACTGTCACAGTGATTTTAACTGACTGAGTAAAAGTAGTTCTTTGCGTGAATGTATTGGTATGATATGGTTTTAAGGCTTTTTAGATCACACCGGCAGTTTCTAAGAAGACCTCGCCCAGCGTCCTGTCGTCTGCCATCCAGGTCTTCGTGTGGCCTCATTAATAGGAATAGTTACACATCTGAATCAGGATCTCAATATCAGGATTTGTATCCTACTTATACGTCTTCAGAGAGCAAGTGAGTGTCAGCTCCACGTCACTTGTCTTGAAAAGTTGTAAGCTTACAGCACTCAACGAGCGATTCAAGCGACTTTTATCCGCTAAAAAACCGTTACTTGCAGCAGCAAAAGTGCATCCAGTAGCTCGGAATATTCCTGACCCCGAAAGACAGCAACTTACCACTTTATACAGCGGAGCTTTCAGCTTCTTTGAAAGCCTGCCCATCCTTGGAGCTCACAGATAGCGCACGCGCAACCGTATCGTCTACAGGGGGTAGGGGGAGAGGGGGGGGGAAGGGGGTGGTCTTTCGCAGGCTTGAAGAGAGCACGTTTTTAAACTTGTGGTGACTAAAGAGCTTTTTAACGACCGCACGCAGCAGAGGTCACGTTTCAGCGTGTAGTGTCGAAACGCTACAACGTATTTATCAATCATCGTCAGAGAAGGAAAAGCTGTGAGCATTATGCATTATTAGTAGCTAATCAGATTAATCACTTTTAATGCTTTCTGACTTATCTGAAGTAAGGAAGGAAGTATTACATGCCTTAAAGTTCGCATAAATTGCTTAATTAATAATGATGGGAAAGGACTGCTTGTTTTCAGTAACTGCACACCGAATTATAGCTACCTCAAAAATGCTAATTAAGACTGTCACAAGTTTTGTACAATAGCTGAGGATCTAAACGCGCAACACTGTAAGTAGCTGTCTGCTCGGCAACACATTCACAAAATGTTGTCTCTCCACCGTAAACCTGTCACTGAAGATTGGTCCTTTTGTGACATCGCAACACCACTTTTCTATGTGGCCTCGGGCTCGAAATGTCATTCATTAATCGTTATCCTGGGTTTTCACACGCCATGTACGTCTTCTAATTTGTTACTGCGGTTCTGTGATTGTCTCATTCATTGTAAATAAACACTTTCTCATCGTCATTTGTGAGCGTACTTTCCGTGAATAAAATGAGAACGGTCTGAAGATGTTACTGCTTTGGTCTTTTTCCCTCTGGGTACTACTCCTCTTCGAATGGCAGGAGGTATTCCACCAACACTTACTCCAGACTGGTGAGCCGAGATTCAATTCTGGGAATTCTTACGTGTTAGCCGTGCGTGGCTCATGTTCCCGCCATCATGTATTTTACACCGTGCTTTTAACGTACTTCCACTTCACTATGTTAATTTAAATTACTGGTGTTACTGAGTTGCCGCTTTGCCTGACCGTGTCCGGCGCTAGCAGTACGTATCGTATATCCCCTCTCGAGTACCTTTGCTCGACTGCTATTACTTCCCGGTCGTTGTCTGTCGTAAGCTAGTTGAGTTCGGGTCGCGAGTTCGGGCTGCTAATCATTTGTAACGCGTCTGGAGCGCAGTCCGGGCCTGCCAGTCGGGAAGTTGCAATGCGGCACTAGTGCAGTCGGGTTGGAGCAGCTTTGAGGTCTGCGTCGACATGGCTCTCCCGACCATTGCCACTACGCATCACTTGAGCCGGATCGGATCTTAGTGTATCGTCGGTCGGTCGCCCTATCAGACGACGCGTTTTGGCTCGCTGATTGTTTATGAGTCGGCTGTGTGTGTGTGTGTGTTGGCTGGTGAAACGTTGTTGTGATGCCTCGTGTAAGGAGGAGAAATGCGTACCATCACGTTTCCGACTTTGATAAACGTCGGTTTGTAGCCTATCGCGATTGCGGTTTATCGTATCGCAACTTTGCTGTTCGCGTTGGTCGAGATCCAATGACTATTAGCAGAATATGAAATCGGTGAGTTCAAAAGGGTAATACGGAACGCCGTGATGGATCCCAACGGCCTCGTATCACTAGCAGTCGAGATGAAAGGCATCTTATCCGCATGGCTGTAACGGGTCGTGCAGCCACGTCTCGATCCCTGAGTCAACAGAGGGGACGTTTGCAAGACAACAACCTGCGATAGTGTACTCAACGACCAACTTGGGTGTAAGAATGGCAAAAATTCATTTTTTCGGATGAATCCAGGTTCTGTTTACAGCATCATGATGGTGGCATTCGTGTTTGGCGACATCGCGGTGAACGCACATTGGAAGTGAGTACTCGTCATCGCCATACTGGCGTATCACCCGGCGTGTTGGTATGGGGTGCCATTGGTTACACGTCTCGTTCACGTCTTGTTCGTATTGACGGCACTTTGAACAGTGGACGTTATGTTTCAGATGTGTTACAACCCGTGACTCTACCCTTCATTCAATTCCTGCGAAACCCTACATTTCAGCAGGTTAATGCACGACCGCATGTTGCAAGTCCTGTACGGGCCTTTCTGGATACAGAAAATGTTCGACTGCTGCCCTGGCCAGCACATTCTCCACATCTCTCACCAACTGAATACATCTGTCAATGGTGGGTGAGCAACTGGCTCGTCACAATACGCCAGTCTCTAATCTTGCTGAACTGTGGTACCGTGTTGAAGCTGCATGGGCAGCTGTACCTGTACACGCCATCCAAGCTCTGTCTGTCTCAATGCCCAGGCGTATCAAGGCCGTTATTACGGCCTGAGGTGGTTGTTCTGGGTACTGATTTCTCAGGATCTATGCACCCAAATTGCATGAAAATGTAATCACATGTCAGTCCTAGTATAATATATTTGTCCAATGAATACCCGTTTATCATCTGCATTTCTTCTTGGTGTAGCAATTTTAATGGCCAGTAATGTATATTGTCCTTGTGAAAGACTGAAGAGTGGTGTGAAGCAGTTCTCTGCGCTAGTCTGTCCGGACCAAGTATTTCGATCTGTACAACTTAAATTCATTTGTACTTGCTTACTGTTTTTTAACCTTGGTCTCTCTCCATAATTCCGACCCCTTCCCCTCCTAGCGAGCACACACACTTCCCTACATTACAAAATTATCCCTTGGTGTCTCAGGCACAGAAGCATAATTAGTGCTAGGGCATGTCTATTAGTTAGAAATGCTGTTCTTACTATTGGTAGTCTATATTTCATATCCACTCTACGTCTGCCGCCAGGTTTTTTCCTGCCCCAATAGAAAAATATTACTAATACTTTTATTGGCTCGCGTCCAAATCTAATTTCCTCAGTATCGTCTGATTTTTTTTCGAGTACATTCTGATTTCCTAATTTTACTTTAGAATAAGTTCACTTAATAGCCTCCTTTCAAGACTATCCATTCCATTCAACTGCTCTTCCATTTCCTTTATTCCCTCTGACTAAATTACTAAGTCGTGACAAAACTTCACTTTTTATTCAGTCTCCATGTAAGTTAATCGTCTTTCAAAAATTGTTCTTAGTTTCCTTTATTACTTGCTCAATGTTCACATTGAGTTGCGTAGAGTATAAGCTACAACACTGTATCACTCTCTTCTGAACTGCTTCTTCCTCTTCCTGGCCTTCGACTGTCGTAACTGCAGTGTGCATCTTTCACCATCTGTAAATAACTTCGTGTCACGGTTAGTATATTCTGAATTGAAAGGAGTATTGTCCAACCAACACTAATTTTTTTTTTTAAATCCACACCTGCTTCAAATGTTATTGTATGTTTCTTAACAATCTTTGCTAGGATAAGACTAAGTACTGCCTCGCGTGTACATTTCTCAGGAACCCAAAATGACATTCCCGGAGGTCGGCTTCTGCGAATTTTTGCATTCTTCTGTAAGTTATTAGTATCAGTATTTCCCATGTGTGTCCACTAATTTCACAGGCGTCACCACACACTTTCTTTAGGACCGGAATTTTTATATTCATCCCGAAGCCTGAGGGTATTTCCCCTGCCTCAAATACCTTGCGCAGCAGATAGAATTGTTTTGTGATGCCTGGCTTCCCCAAGATTCTTAGTAATTGTGATGGAATTTCGGATAGTACAGGAGCCTTTTTTCCACTTAGTTGTTTGACTTTTAATGATTTGTAAAGTACTTATCGGTAATGAGAGAGATGTTATCATGGGATAAAAAGGAGCACCGGAGATTGTTTTTTTTCCCTGAGGCGAACACAGGAAGCTACTCCCAGACTCTGGGCATCGTTGTGTACGCCTACAGCAACTAAAAAAAAAAAAAAAAAAAGTTTCAAATGGCTCTGAGCACTATGAGACTTAACATCTGAGGTCATCAGTCCCCTAGAACTTAGAACTAATTAAACCTAACTAACCTAAGGACATCACACACATCCATGCCCGAGGCAGGATTCGAACCTGCGACCGTAACGGTTGCGCGGTTCCAGACTGAAGCGCCTAGAACCCTACAGCAACTCACAGATTGCCTTTGTCTTCTGTAACAAATTACCTGTCAGTTCGCAGATCGTGTCATAATCGTGTCAAGAGCACTATGGACAGTAGGGTACGTGTGCTACCATCGTGGTCACCTGACTTAAATCCATTTGAGAATATAAGGGCACCACAAATTGAATGTCTTTGTCCGAGAGCGATCTTATAATTTTAAAGAGCCACGAGCGTTAATTGAGCTATTATGGATAACGACAGATTCCCAAAGCTTCCGGATATCTTACTACTAAGAGTCGCGACCTACAAGGAAGGTAGCTTTAATTTAATTTCTCATATACTTATTTTAATGCAATGGACCATCACCGTACTTCAATAGAACAAACCCACGGTAAACATCGATGTGAGCCATTTTGGCACAGAGCACATTTAACTGTCAGCATTTACATATCCATTCAAGCATAACTGCATTACAGTTAACCTTCCAGCTTAATTTGTGTGAGTATTGTAGCTGTATAAGGGTGACTATGTTTGGAAATAACAGTAGGGACACATCGGTGAATTATGAGTGATACCAATAAAAGTTAGTTAACAAATACCTCTGAACAGGCTATCTTGGTGGGGAAAAATTCCCTTTCTATTCTTTATTCCTTTGGCAGGTATTCCGTTAGCAGGAAGATCATCTCGTAATACTCAGTAGATTATTTGGATTATGATGTGGAAATGCTATCGCCTTGTCTATGGAACCAATCGAAAGTCGTCGAAAGTGATTAAGAAGCACAGAAGAAAAGTAAAATTACAGGCATGGAAAGTGGAAATGTGTCTCACTATCCCTTTTGTAATAAGCATGCCTTCATGGTCTTCGTTAACTGTGGCTAGGCTATCATCCAATATTATATCTGGTTATGTGAGACAGAAAGACTTTCCAGTTATCCTTAGTCAATGACAAGAAATTTTTCCCTGCTACTTCAAATCAGTGGCATTTCGTGTGCAATAGTGGCCTTAATTGTGAAAAATAGTAACAAAGAATTAACTACAGATGCGGAGAGGAAAGGTCAGTTCGCTGGAGGTATTTTGGCTTGGACTTTTTTCACATCATTCATTTCATATAAAATATATAAACTGGCAAATATTGTAGCTTATTTCGCTGGGAAAGATGTTGAGGTGTCTGAAGTGGAGCTTTATGGAAATAATGCAGTACTCACAAACAGAGGCGTGCCTAATTGGGATCTGGAGACAATTAGCGACAGGTCATTATATTTAGGTTAGAGGCAGGCAGAACGGCAGGTAAATGAACGAACCGACGAGTCGGACGTTTATATAGCACGTAAGAATTTGAAAAACGACTTATTTCAATCATCAGCGGGCGTTAATACAGAATTCTATATTCAGAACCGGTTTCTATCTTCAGACATCATAAAGTTTTTGTAACAGGTTGCAGAAACAAACACAGAAAATAAAACGTTCTTCTGTAGGTTGTTATAAATACTTTTACCGTATCTGATAAAAGATCTGAAGGTGTAAACCTGCATAAAATAAAGATTTATTTATCAGGAGTGGTTGAAAGAGGACGTTTTCCAAAAGAGGTTTCCTTATCCAAAGTACGGGATACATAGAAAGCATCCAAGTAGCAAGCCGTCCCAAGGCAACATTTTTAAGAATCGTCGAGTTTTTTGTGACACTGCATTTCAATAATTCAGTACCCTGATTCGATGGTGTTAAGTAACAGCATAGTTTGAACATTGCCATAAACTGTGGCGATGTTAGTTATTTCACACTGTAGACAGAATTAGATGGAGACAAATGGAACTTCATCTCTTTTGGAGCTAGTGGGTGCAGTTTTCTTCCCAATAAACTGAACCAAGGACCCTCAGAAAATAATATGTCGGTCTTCCATCAGTCAGCGTACAAACGTATGAGATATGGAACTTTATTATATAAAATTGTGAGACAAGTAAAAATTATGTTTGTGTGTGTGTGTGTGTGTGTGTGTGTGTGTGTACTGTCCGTCTAGGTACCGAACGTAACCCCAGTTGATCAGCCAGTAACATGTAACCTGACAGTTAAAGCGGAAATCACCTTGGCATTTTACACACACACACACACACACACCTCAAATATAAACTTCACACGAGGTGTTAGGAGACTACTTGAGACTCGTATACGGTAGATCCCCGAATATTCGAAGCCAGTCTGGATTAGGAGTCAAGAAACATCAATCCTACGAGTGAAGTTCAATAAATGATGTAACACATTTTCTTTCTGGGCCACTTTCCGTCAGAAAAACGTGGAATTTGTTATGGGACATCGTGGAATATACCCGCATCAGCCACTTCAGTTTCACGAAGTTCAGACAGGTGACGGCGCTATACGCAACCTTAAAATGGGCTCCGTAACGGAGAACTTTCAAGCAGAGAACTGTCACTGAGTTTCTCTTAGCGGAAAACCAGAGCATCGTAGATATTCAAAGGCACTTGCAGAATGCTTTCGGAGACCTGCCAGTGAATAAAATCACGCTAAGTCGTTGAACGAGGTGTCGCCATCATCGCAAGAAGGTCGCGCAAACCCATCGGATCTCCCGCGTGCTGGCCGGTCCTGCAATGTCAGAACGTGCGAACACTCTCATTCTATACATCCCAATCAAAAACCTCGCTACACAACTTGATGTGTCTGTTGATACCATTGATAAACTCATCCATCAGTTGGAATTCTCAAAGCCGTGTGCCCGCTCTGTTCTTCGACAAGCAACAGAAAACCATAAAGAGCAACGAGAGACCATCTCTGCGGAATTGCTTGCGCATCACGAGCCTGACGTATATATTTTTCGTCGAACATCGTCACAGGCAATTATACATGGGTTAATCACTTCGAACCAGAAACAAAACGTCAATCCATGGAATGGCGCTATACCACCTCTCCTCCGAAGAAAAAGTTCAAAGCCGCACTCTCAGCCGGTAAAGTTATAGCGGCGGTGTTCTGGGGCTCTGGAACGGTTGTTCTGTTTGACTTCCTCCATCGTGCTGCAATGATCAACTTTGAAGTGTATTCTACTACTCTCAGGAAACCCAAGAAACCACTACAAAGTGTTCGTCGTCACAAAAATACAGACTAACTTCACCCTCTTCTGGCCACAAAATGCCTCACAAATGTGTGCGCACCCGAGTGGAGCTCACAGAACTTCATAGCACTGTTCTTCCTCATCAACCCCTCCCCCCCCCCCCCCCCCTTGTTTTTGAGTCATTAGTCTTCTAACAGGTTTGATGCAGCGCTCTATGAATTCCTCTCCTGTCGCCACCCTTTAATCTCGGAGTAACACTTGCAACCCACGTCATCATATACTGTTGTTGTTGCATAGATTCCAGCCTCTGTCTTCCGCTAGTTTTTACTCTCTACACATCCCTCTAGTACTGTGGAAGTTATTCCACTATGTGTTAACACATGTCCTGCTATCCTATCCCTTCTTCTTGTCAGAGTTTTCTATGCATTCCTTTCCTAGCCGATTCTCCAGAGAAACTCCTGATTTCTTACCTTATGAATCGATCTGATTCCCAATATTCTATTGTAGCACCACATCTCCAAAGCTTCGATTCTCTTCTGTTCTGGTTTTCCCCATTATGTCTCACTGCCATGAAAAGCTGTGCTCCACATGTACATTCTCAGAAATTTATTTCTCAAGACCTATGTTTGATACTAGCATTATGAATGCCGTTTTTGCCAATGCCAGTCTGATTTTCATATCCTCCTCGCTCCGTATATCGTGGGGTATTTTGCTGCCGAGTTACAAAATTCCTTCGTGATCACCAATTCCGATGTTTGGTCCCTCGCTGTTCTCATTTCTGCTACTTCCCATTAGTTTCATCCTCCTTCGATTCACTTTCAGTCCACATTCTGTACTCATTGGATCGTTCCTTCCATTCAGCAGATTCTGTCACCTTCTTCACTTTCACTGAGGATAGCAGTGTCATCAGCGAATCTTTTAATATCTTTTCGCATTGAATTTTTATTCTCCTCTTGAACCATTGTTTTATTTTCGCCATTACTACTTCGATGTGTAGATTTAATACTAGGGGCAAAAACCTATATCCCTGTCTTAAATTTTTTTTAATCCAAACACTTTTTACTTGGCCTTCCACTCTTTCTGTTCCTTCTTGGTTCCTGTACATTTTGTATATCACCCATCTTTCCCGACAGCTTATCCCTGTTTTCCTCAGATTTTCGAACTTATTGCACCAGTTCACACGATCGAAAAGTTTCTACAAGACGACAAATTTTATAAATGTGTCTTGATGTTTTTTCATACTGGCTCCCATTATCAAATTCAACGTCAGAACTGCCATCCACCCTACGACCTCGCTATCGCACCTTTCGCTTTACATTTGTTTGCCCCAAAGGAGGATACACTCCTCGGGAACCAGTACGTGGATGATGTGGAGGTTGTTGATGCAGCAAGACGTTGGTTCCGACGTCGACCAATAGAGTCGTACCACGCAGTGCACAGGCCGTCACAGTAAGGTGTTGTAAAGCCGTCGCATTGAAAGGATATTATGTTAAAAACAGGTTTATGTAGCCAAGAGATTTCTGATAATATGGTGTATTGGAATCCTGAATAAAACCAACCAGCATTCAGAAAAAAGTGTGTTGCATTACGCCCTTCGCAAAAACGAAAATATTAGTTACACAGCGTGAAAATGTTCTATCACTACCGCTGGTCGCTCAACTTCTACAAAGTGGAACATTGTGATACCTCGCTGGACGAAAAATATGACTATAGCTACTGAGTTTAAAAAAAAAATGTTAATGATCTACCATATAATTAGATATATAGTGATGGCCATACAGGATAACGTAACAACTTACATTTGACACTTTACATGTATAATAAAAGTGGTAAATATGTGGGAGACCGCTTCAAAGTAATTTTTGAGCTATTGAACGACGTTAACTAAATTATAATTATCCCTGCCAGCTCGAATAGTCAGTTGCTTCCAACTAAAATCCATAGGTACGTATCCATTGCAACAGTGGGATTTCAGAACATGACTATGAAGGGAAGAAGGAAACATATTGATGTTGCACAGTATATGAGACTGATTTATGAGGAATAAATTCTCAGTTAATGAAATTTAATATGTAAGGTAGTATTCGCAGGACGGAATTACAATCTGGCAAACGATCAAAGTGAATCATTCTGTCAGTGTGAAACTGCACATTGGTGTCAGTGGCGTTTAGAAACATCTAAAATCATTAAGGTCAAACATGTCTCCAGGGGATGATGGGATCCCAGCCACATTCTACACAGAATTTTCAGCTGAGTTATGCCCCAACTGAATAATAATATACCGTAGAAACCTTGAATAAAAACTTATGGCCATACATTGAAAAAACACCATTTAGAACCCATCTGCAAGAGGGGTAACAAATCTCATACAAAAAACTAATGTTCTGTCTCATTGACGATCCTCTCTTGTAAAATCCAAGAAGAAATTCTGAATTCAGGCGTACCGAGATATCGCGAAATAATGACTATCTCGAAATAATGACGTCATCCGTGCCTACCAGTAAGGATTAAGAAAACATCGATCTTGAGAAGCTCAATCTGCGCTTTTCTGAAATAATGTTCGTGCAGAATTGGATCAAGGAAATCTGGTGGATTCAGTATTTCTTGACTTCTATAAAAAATTGACTCTATACGTTTAGCAATAAAATGGAAAATTGTATGGAGTATCAAACAATATATGTGATTGCTTTGAGGATATCTTGGAAGGTAGGATGCAGCACTTTATAGTCATCGACAAAAGTAGAAGTAACTTCAGGCTTGCCCCAAGGAACTGTGTTTGGATCCTTTTTGTCCATGTTACGTATGAATGACTTGGTAGCCAATATTAACAGCAACTTAAGAACTTTAGCAGATATTGCAGTTGTCTATAATTAAATATTGTCAAGGAAGTAACTGCAAACATATACAATGACAACTTGATAAGAGTTCTAAATGATGGAAAGATCGCAAACTTGCTTTAAATGTACATAAATGTAAAATTAGACACCTGATAAAATGAAAAGTATTCTATGAACACATCAATGATTCGTAATTAGAAGCAGCGAGCTAATCCACAAACATGTGTGTAATAATCTGTAGTTATAAGAAAAAAAATAATCGTATAGGCTCAGACTTCGATCCAGTGAAAGACGTGCGCTTGTTTCGCACTCCTTTGATGTTTTTGTTGTCGTCTTCAGCCCAAAGATTGGTCTGATGCAGCTCTGCATGCTACTCCATCCTGTGCAAAGCTCTTCGTCTCCGATTAGCTACTGCAACCTATATGCCCCTGAATCTGCCTACTATATTCTTCTCTTGGTCTCCCTCCACAATTTTTACCCTCCACGGTTCCCTTCAGTACTAAATTGGCGATCCCTTGATCCCTCAGAATGAGTCCTACCAACCAATCCCTACTTTTTGTCAAGTTGTGCCACAAATTTCTCTTCTCCCCATTTCTACTCAGTACCTCCTTATTAGTTCTGTGATCTACCCATCTAATCTCCAGCATTCTTCTGTAGCACCACATTTCAAAAACTTTTATTCTCTTCTTGAGTAAACAGTTTATCGTCCGTGTTTCACTTTCATACATATCTAGACTCCTTTACTTTTTGCTCAATATACAGATTGAATAACATTGGGGATAGGCTACAACCCTGTCTCACTCCCTTCCCAACCATTGCTTCCCTTTCCTGCCCCTCGACTCTTATAACTGCCATCTGGTTTCTATACAATTGTAAATAGCCTTTCGCTCCCTGTATTTTACCCCTGCCAACTTTAGAATTAGAAACAGAGTATTCCAGTCAACATAGTCAAAAGCTTTCTCTAAGTCTACAAATGCTGGGAACGTAGGTTTGCCTTTCCTTAATCTTTCTTCTAAGATAAGTCGCAGGGTAAGTATTGCCTCACGTGTTCCAGTATTTGTACGGAATCCAAACTGATGCTCCCCGAGGTCGGGTTCTACCAGTTTTAGCATTCGTCTGTAAAGAATTCGCGTTAGTATTTTGCAGCTGTGACTTATTAAACTGATAGTTTGGTAATTTTCACGTCTGTCAACACCTGCTTTCTTTGAAATTGGAATTATTATATTCTTCTTGAAGTCTGATGGTATTTCGCCTGTCTCATACATCTTCCTTACCAGGTGGTAGAGTTTTGTCAGAACTGGAATGTAGTAGAATTAAATCAGGTGACGATGACAAAATTAGATTAAAGTAATAATTGAGTTTTGCTGTTTGAGAAGCAAAATAACTGATGATGGTCGAAGTAGGGAGGAAACAAGTTGTAGAGTGGCAATGGCAAGGAAAGCGTTTCTGAAGAAGACAAATTTGTTAACATCGAGTATAAATTTAAGTGTCAGGAAGTCGTTACTGAAAGTATTTGTATGGAGTGTAGCCATGTATGGAAGTGAAACATGGACGATAAATACCCTCCTGGAAATTGAAATAAGAACACCGTGAATTCATTGTCCCAGGAAGGGGAAACTTTATTGACACATTCCTGGGGTCAGATACATCACATGATCACACTGACAGAACCACAGGCACATAGACACAGGCAACAGAGCATGCACAATGTCGGCACTAGTACAGTGTATATCCACCTTTCGCAGCAATGCAGGCTGCTATTCTCCCATGGAGACGATCGTAGAGATGCTGGATGTAGTCCTGTGGAACGGCTTGCCATGCCATTTCCACCTGGCACCTCAGTTGGACCAGCGTTCGTGCTGGACGTGCAGACCGCGTGAGACGACGCTTCATCCAGTCCCAAACATGCTCAATGGGGGACAGATCCGGAGATCTTGCTGGCCAGGGTAGTTGACTAGAGCACGTTGGGTGGCACGGGATACATGCGGACGTGCATTGTCCTGTTGGAACAGCAAGTTCCCTTGCCGGTCTAGGAATGGTAGAACGATGGGTTCGATGACGGTTTGGATGTACCGTGCACTATTCAGTGTCCCCTCGACGATCACCAGTGGTGTACGGTCAGTGTAGGAGATCGCTCCCCACACCATGATGCCGGGTGTTGGCCCTGTGTGCCTCGGTCGTATGCAGTCCTGATTGTGGCGCTCACCTGCACGGCGCCAAACACGCATACGACCATCATTGGCACCAAGGCAGAAGCGACTCTCATCGCTGAAGACGACACGTCTCCATTCGTCCCTCCATTCACGTCTGTCGCGACACCACTGGAGGCGGGCTGCACGATGTTGGGGCGTGAGCGGAAGACGGCCTAACGGTGTGCGGGACCGTAGCCCAGCTTGATGGAGACGGTTGCGAATGGTCCTCGCCGATACCCCAGGAGCAACAGTGTCCCTAATTTGCTGGGAAGTGGCGGTGCGGTCCCCTACGGCACTGCGTAGGATCCTACGGTCTTGGCGTGCATCCGTGCGTCGCTGCGGTCCGGTCCCAGGTCGACGGGCACGTGCACCTTCCGCCGACCACTGGCGACAACATCGATGTACTGTGGAGACCTCACGTCCCACGTGTTGAGCAATTCGGCGGTACGTCCACCCGGCCTCCCGCATGCCCACTATACACTCTCGCTCAAAGTCCGTCAACTGCACATACGGTTCACGTCCACGCTGTCGCGGCATGCTACCAGTGTTAAAGACTGCGATGGGGCTCCGTATGCCACGGCAAACTGGCTGACACTGACGGCGGCGGTGCACAAATGCTGCGCAGCTAGCGCCATTCGACGGCCAACACCGCGGTTCCTGGTGTGTCCGCTGTGCCGTGCGTGTGATCATTGCTTGTACAGCCCTCTCGCAGTGTCCGGAGCAAGTATGGTGGGTCTGACACACCGGTGTCAATGTATTCTTTTTTCCATTTCCAGGAGTGTAGTTTGGACAGGAAGGGAACTGAAGCTTTCGAAATGTGGTGCTACAGAAGAATGCTGAAGATTAGATGGGTAGACCACATAACTAATGAGGAGGTATTGAAGAGAACTGGGGAGAAGAGGAGTTTGTGGCACAACTTGACAAGAAGAAGGGATCTGTTGGTAGGACATGTTCTGAGGCATCAAGGGATCACCAATGTAGTATTGGAGGGCAGCGTGGAGGGTAAAAACCGTAGAGGGAGACCAAGAGATGAATACACTAAGCAGATTCAGAAGTATGTAGGTTGCAGTAGTTACTCAGAGATGAAGAAGCTTGCACAGGATAGAGCAGCATGGAGAGCTGCATCAAACCAGACTGAAG
This sequence comes from Schistocerca piceifrons, assembly GCF_021461385.2. NCBI lineage: Eukaryota > Metazoa > Arthropoda > Insecta > Orthoptera > Acrididae > Schistocerca > Schistocerca piceifrons. Next base: position 673,203,521 of record NC_060139.1, read on the forward strand.
TTCACAACAACAACAACAACACAACAACAGTCCATTATCCTCATTTTGCTTTTGTTGCTGTTCGTCTTATATCCTTCCTTTACTATCTCTGACAGAATTAGAACGTCATCATCAAACCTCAAAGTTTTTATTTCTTCTCCCTAGACTTCATTTCATACTCCACTTTTTTCTTTTACTTCCTTCACTGCTTGCTCAACATATAGATTGAATGACATCTGGGATAAGCTACAACCCTGTTTTACTCCCTTCTCAACCACTGCTACACTTCTATGCCCCTAGGATCTTATAACAACCGTCTGGTTTCTGTACAAACTGTAAATAGCCGTTCGCTCCCTGTATTTTACTCCTGCCATCTTTAGAATTTGAAAGAGTGTATTCGAGTCAGCATTTTCAAAGTCAACAAATGCTATGAACGTAGTCTTACTTTTTCCTAATCTCTTTTCTGTGAGATGTCGTACGTTCAGTGTCCCTACATTTCTCCGGAATGCAAACTGATCTTCCTCAAGGTCGCATTCTACGAGTTTTCCATTCTTCTGTTAAGGATTAATGTTAATATTTTGGAGCCGTGACTTACTACAGTGATAGTTCAGTAATTTTCACACCTGCCAGCACCTGCTTTCTTTGGAACTGGGATTATTAAATTCTTCTTGAAGTATGAGGTTATTTCGCCTGTCTCATACATCTTGCTCACCAGAGGGAAGAGTTTTGTCATGGCTGGCTCTCTCAAGGCTGTCAGTAGCTCTAACGGCATGTTGTAACTCCTTCCATAGCTTATTTGATTTTTATTCTTGCGATGGCATTTGCAAGCTAACATCCCAAAGATGTTCGGGCTCACATGCAGCTCCTCTTCGACGAAATATCTTGTCTCAAACCATTCTAGGGGTTGAGACGCACGTGGCGCATTACACGCCCTAAATTAGGCACTTGTGACCCTTTGGTTAAATTGTCTGGCTGGTGGCAAATTTACGAAAAAGCAGAGATAGTAAAGGAAGGATATAAGATGAACAGCAACAAAAGCAAAATTAGGATAATGGAAAAAGCAAAGTTAATATAACATATAATAACAGTAATAATAATATCGGGAATTAAATTAACAACTCATAAACGGTGTAAGCCACACAGTTGCGAGTTGGTTAGAACAATGTTTATTCAGAAAGCAAACTAATAGCGAAACTGGTAGTAATTAGAATTACTGTTACAGTCGAGTGCATATCCATTTCAAACAGTTCGATCATTCACAATCTCATTGCGAAACGCAAGTCCGATACTCCACCTGGTCATTTACACGAACAGTTCGCACTTGGCGCGTGGCTCCCCACCGCTGAGAGACTATGTCCCGCGATACCACACTACTCGAAATTTTCTAAGTCGTTTGTTTCACTTCCTAAAGACCGACTGTCTGCTTTCGCGTCTCAATCCGAACTGTGCCCTTTGGTGTCTAGACCAGAACTGTCCCTCTGCCCGTCTCCGGCCGCGTCCCCCATGTTAAATAATCAAAGCTTGGTCACTTTCACGTTCTAAATAAAGTAACAGTATATATCCATTACATAATAAACGTTAAATTCTCTTACATAAAACCAGTACGATTTTCTTCCTAACTTTGAATGCCACGACCAGGAGCCTTGCATCAATGTCCTTTCTGATATATAAATTATGAACATAAGTAACTATTATGCACTAAACTTCACAACACATATTCTATTACCTAATGATTCAACGAGGTGTGATGCTGTCGTCGTTCAGTGTGTTCTGTGTGGAGGAAATTAGGATCTGATGCTTAACTAAAAATACTGATAAAATAAATTTACTATATCTTTTAAACAAATAAAGTTACAGAGTTGATACTTACAACATTCGTCATTTCAATGATGCGCTTCTGTATGAAATGTCGATCGTTAAGATCGACCAAAGCGTTCAGGTTATAGCAATCAGGTCTTTGTTACAAAACTTTTTAATTTGACTTCAACAGTCAATACTAAGCTATTACAGATGTGATCAATGCTCAAGTTTTATTGGGATCACTCTGAAAATTTATAAAGGATGGTAGATTAAAATTACTGTGGCTTCATTTCTTGAATTACTACAGAATTAAATAGTTTTAATAAATGTTTCCCTTTATGGCCGACCTTAGATCCGCCATATTTAACACTGCTACCTCTTTGGCCACAAATAACTTCTACGGGATTTTCCCCCACTTGCACACTACAGCGCCTAGGCCTCATTCAGCACAACCGACGCCTGTGAATTTTCCTATCTCATGGCGAATCTGCGCTCTTTGTGGCACACGGTCCTGCGCGACAGGGTTCGTTTCACAATTCCTGAAAGCTGACTCTTTCGGCCATATATTTAAATGAGAGAGAAATACTCGTTAACTCACACATTACCTTGTTGCTCTTAATTTGAGCATCAAAATCTCATACTTGACGAAATATGGGAGCAGGTAGTTTGTTATATTTTTCCTCAAATGCAGCAGTGCCTCTGATGTAGCCATAACAGTTTCCTTTTCCCGTTTTGACCTTTTGGTTCGAAAGCACGGGTGAATGGTTTGAATGCTTTGTAGAAGTCAAAGAAGTCCATTTGCTTATTTTCCGAAGTGGCATTATAAACGCTAAGAATGTCGCGTTTTAGGTGTCACAAATATGTCTCCCTGAACCAACTTTAGCGAATCACAGGCCTTCCCGCCTTCAAGTCGACTGCAAAAACAGCTAGAAGCCCTTAGCGGCTTTTCTGCCCATCCTCGTTGGGTAGTGTAGCTGGCGCCACCTCCATCTCCTCAAATATTCGGATTCCGCTCTGAACAAGCGATAGAGGTTGACTTTGTGTCGAGGAATGGTTTTCCAGTCCTCGGTCGGTAAGCAGTTGTATTCCTAGTGGACAGGAAATTAGAATAAGTCGCGATGTATCTGAGTTTGGAAATCACTGGACTTTAAATAGTCAGCGCTTTCTTGTTGCCCTCTAAAAAATTCTTAGTGTATTATGTACTTACTGCCTGTCAAATTCACTTACTCTTTTGGCGCTTTGGACTTTGTGCTCGTGCTTTGTCCCTTATTCATTTTCATGCACGTAGACCCGAAGTGTATCCATGCTAAGTAACGTCTTTGGCCCTTTTTTAGATCAGTGTAGTGATTTTCCCGCTTATTCTTTAATTTGTGTGCTAAATGAATATTTACGAGTGAGTAAGTTTTCAAGAGATAGAATCTTGTTGCTTTGTGCTCAGTCCTGATACCTCGTGGCGAATAGCTAATTCGTAGGTTGGGTCTACAGTGGAGTTAAATGATTAATATTATTGTCCTTGTTATTAGTAGTGACTCTCATTTCCAATGATCCAAGATTTCTTTCCACAACGGTCAAACTACCGCCCATACTTCCCTTTTCTCTCCTAATCGCTTTATCTTATTCCTTATTCTAGAGAGATAGGACTACTGAGACGATATGCACACAAATCATAATAGGGTGTATATTGTGGAATGATATAGGGACTTACAATAACTAGCCTTTATTTGCAGCCACAAGGAAGACAATTTGAGTAATAAATCTGATTTTCGCACATGAAATCTCATTTTAATCATTATATCACGGCCTCCCTCCTACAGCAGAAAGTTAACATATTAGAATTTGTAGAGCACTTGTTAAGAATTTCATGACATTTGTAAAGGAAATAATGTGAGTTGAATCATGTCGTCGTACGGTGTGTCGTGTGTTGAATTACCACTGCATACCGTTTGATTAATTAGTTTCATGACAGGGCTTAATTTCTTCTCTGACCTGACAGGACCATTGTATATGTGATAGACCTTTATGGATGATTTACTTGTCATTCTTACATAAAATGTGCCTCATTGGTTGGCATTAAACTAAAATCCACCTGCTGCGGTGAAAGAGAGTATGTTATTAGCAGAGTTATTATAGGAGACATTAATTACAGGCATCTTAAGCACGTTTCCTATCCCTTATATAAAATTCTATACCCCTTTTTGGTTGGACTGTTCCACCTAGTGAGCGTAATCTGTCCTATAAATCCCATAGTGCTACTTCTCATTACCAGGTACCTATTTTGCCAGTGGCAGGATTCTAAGAAAATGGTCGGTTTACAAAGGAGTCTGCTTAAAAATTGTTTGTGCATCCCCAATTAGAATAGTGCCCATGTGTGTGTATGATCTGCACCAGATAGGACTAGTGGGGACTATTCAACTTGTAGAAAGCAGAGCGGTACGAATGGTCCTAAGTTTGAATGATGGAACTGCTGGGTGGAAATAAAGTATTCGAAATATCAACCTCTTGAAAATAGGTGAAAACTATCCCGTGAATTCCTGCTTACTAGCACTTAGTGAAGAGTCGTATTCTTCAGCCCTCTATGTATCGCTCCGTAGGGACCGTCAGTACGAAATAAAATTACAGCACCCACAGAGGCAATTAGACGTTAGCTCCGCCAAGGCACTTCACGCAGATTTTCAGAGTATGTATTTAGATGTGGAAGTATTCGGTATGTGAATCCCTCACACACTGCCTTCGTCAACATAGTTGACAGTAAAAGTCAACACCGTGAAACGAAAGTTTCCGCTATGAAATGAGGTCCTTGAGAAAAATAGGTTGCAGACGCTTTTAACGTCAGATGCTACTGAAGAAAGCGATGCGGTGTATACACAGCGACATGTTTACCTTGCACATATAGCTAGCTTATCAGCAGAGCAACTGTTTGCCGCGAGAGTCCCAGTTGTAGAAAGATAACTGGGAACGATGCCGCTCCGCTACCCGTTTAATTACAGGAAATAAAAGTTCTGGAGTTTGCACAGCACACAGCAGTCGGAGCAGTGGAGCTAAGCGGAAGGGGTGGAGAGAAGTTCACGTGAATTAGTCCAAGGGCGGATACGGAAGTGCGTTTCGCGCTAATAACTTTGTTAATCCATATACTGCACATACACCAGGCCCCCTAGAAAAAGTTACATTGTTATATCAGAGGAAATTTCCTAGAATGTTAATTATACTTTTGTTCATTTCATTCCAAAGTTTCTAAGGCGAAAATATAATTACTATCTTACATGACAGCACGCAGTAGTCGCACAATAAAACGTTGCTAAAACAAACTTTTGCTAAAACGAAATTGAAAATTCTTATCCTTCTATACAGCTGTGTACGTAGTTTACACCTTCAACTTGGCAGGCGTCAGCTGCTGGAAACTTTCATATGTTATCAATTTTACCACCTTTCGAATGGTTTTATGCTTCATTTCTTCTTTTACGATCTTGTGCTAACCTTGAGACATTGCACATCACAACGACTCGGTCAGAAAGAGTGGGCGCGGTGTTGCGGTATTGTAATAGAGGAAAGTCTGAGGTCCTACAGGTAGGCGTTCACAAGTCCGCTCGGTGAGGACACTCTCAGAAGAGCATCCAGATGTGAATCCCAACATTCAGCTGCCGGTCAGATAAATCTTAATGGAGAATACGAATGATGAAACAAAAATGGCCAATAAGCAAGTAATATGCAGCATGTTTCAGGTTGAGTAGTAAATAAGTCATGACTAACTGCACTCCATGTGAAGTGCAGTAGAAAACCATCTAAAGAAAAGTACCCCTGGCTCAAGTGTAATGCAAGGTCGTGCAGCAACGCTAAGCACATTAAGCTGTGGTTTCAGCCACTGTGTTCCAAAAAGTGCAATGTGACGGCACACAGTTACCAAACGCAATTTTCATGAGGAGGTCGGTGGTAGAAATTCGACTTATTAAAGGACAAAGAGACTAGCGTTTAAAACTGTATTGAAACTCTGATTCTTTAACAATTGGAAGCAGACTTACAAAAACCAGTCACGCAAAAGAACATACTCTCCCACGAATTGAGTTAATAAATGCTAAAGGAGTGGCAAATCTATAAATTCTGAGTGCAAGCCAGGTGAATAAATAACTTAACTTGATGTCAAGCTGACTGACCAGAAAATTAAGAAAAATTCCACTAAAAAATTCCCCTTTTGAAGCACAACATTAATTACGTGCAAGCAATCACCGCAGCAACAACGTACCTGAAAATCTGCACACTTCTCAAATCGAGCATTGCGAAATCATACATCCAAAATTCAACGTCCTCTCCGTTTTTATCTCTGTGGTCTCTTAGAATTTTCAGACCACTTAGTAGCAAGACGAACATCCGACTCACCTAATTTTTACAGAATGATACTGGCAACAACAATGCTACTGGCAACCAAAGACCACATTGCCACATTGCTTGTACTCACAACCTCTATCATAAAAATATCCAGTGTACAGATATGTTGCATGACATATAGAATGAAAATAGAGCTCACATTACTTTAACTGAATACAACAAAAAAAACTAGAACCTTTAACAAGGTTTTCATTTCGCTATGGTTTTATATATTGATTAACATTTCTGTTTGATGTTCATGCTGTGAAGTTGTGCTTCAGGTTACATAACTGATTTTTCTACCATGATTTGTTAGTCAATTCTACTGTATCGTTCAAGCACGCAGCACATCTTTACAAATGGCGAATATATCGATATGATATTTGTGCATGGGTTTTGTAATCCAAAGGCTTCTGCTGATTGTACGGAACAAAGTAGTAGATTTCCTAACCGCAGGGCACCGATTAATGAGTATTTATTCACATCTTCACTGAGCCGCGTCAGTTTGTGCGGCACCCAGCGGTCATATATCTCTTTAGAGTGTGAATGAAGTAGATGATATTGTTCAGTTGGTAGAACACAGTCATTCAAAAAGAACACTCAGAATTTCTACTCTTATTGTTGTACCACACACAGGACGGGGAAAATTGAACTGGACCAGGAATTATACTATAAGAAAAAAAAATTATCCGAATAGGACGGAAATCTGTGTGTGACGCACATGTACAAACAACTAATAGTAATCCAATGAATTTGTGGCATGCACTAGCGCAAATACTAGTTCTTCAGTAGATATTCGGCCGCATATCATTCGTTCCGGCTGGACGACACCCGGGCGAAATATCAGTTGGAGAAGTGGTATTTGCCAGGCTGCAAGCCCGAAGTTTAAGGATTATTCACCACGACACGAGAAGATAAAAATGCACAAATGGTTACAGTTTCAGAGAAACAGAAAAAGAGCTTCATGGTTTGGGGTAGTCAGTAATTCGCTGGGTCACCTCTGTTCCTCATGCAAACAGTTACTCGTCTGCTAGTTGATTGATGCAGTTGTTTGATGTCCTCCTGAGGTATCTCGTGCCTAATTCTGTCCATAGTGCTCAAATCTTTCTCAACTGTGGAGAGATCCGGCGACTTTGGTGACCAAGGTGGGGTCTGGCAAGCACGAAGACAAGGAATAGAAATATTCGCCGTGTGTGGGCGAGTATTATCTCGCTGTAATGCAAGCCCAGGATGGAAGGCCACGAAAAGCAACACAACTCGAAGTAGAATTTCATCGCTGTACCGCTGTAAGGGTGCCTCGCAAGACAGCCAAAGGGGTCCAGCTTTGAAAATGGTCTTCCAGGTTCAATTTGAAGTGGTGATTATCACTGAGGACAGTTCGACTCCAGTCAGTGAGATTCCAGGCCGAATAAGCATCTGGGGATGCCCTGAACAACGGTGGGATACGACCCTGAGTATAGCTCGCCATGCAGCCCGACAGCGAGTAGTGACGCTCGGGACTACCATTTCGTTTCATAGCAGGAAGCCTTTGGTTGTCATCCGCGCCACCCTTACAGCATAGCGGTACGGCAACGATATTCGATATCTCTTTTTGTTGCCCTTCATGACATGCCATCATGAGTTTACATTCTAGCAAGATAACACCCGCCCGCAAACGGCGAAAGTGTCTATTGCTGGTCTTCGTGCTTGCTAAATCCTATCTTTGCCAGCAAGGTCACCGGATCTCTTCTCAGTTGAGAACGTTGGGAGTATCTGGACAGGAGACTCGTACCATCTCGGGATTTTGACAATAACGCGTCAATTGGGCAGAATTTGGCACAATATCACTCAGGAAGACATCTAACAGCTATTAATCAACGCCAAGCAGAATAGCTGCTTGCATAAGGGCCAGAGGAGGACAGTGCTTTACTGACTTGCTAGTTTGGGAAGCTACTGACTTCCATCCCAGGGTGTATTCCTTCTTAGAGTGTGTTTCACGCATATTAGAAAAGGCAAAGCAAATTATAACATCTGTCTCACTTGGGTTCCATTGAATATTTCATGGGCCAGTTTTATTTTGCCAACTTTGTACAAGAGTATGACAGACATTACGCGTGTACAGCTTCCATCAGTTTCATTTATGGCAGATTTAAAACTTTACAGAAGGCGTTGAAAGAAGACGATTTGTTTTTTGTTATTGGACATCTGCAAGTCGCCCATTAATCATATTAATAGTGCATACTAATGTAGTCATTTTCACTCGTCATGGCATTAATAACACTCATTACTCATATCAGTGGTCCGATCGAAACCTACTTTTGTTCCTGGAGACGCATTTTGATGAATGCTTTTCTGTAAAGGTGTGTCGTGTTATGATAGTTGATTGGAGCTTTAGTGTTACGGCATCGTCTTACAGGGCCCTGTTCTCTTGACTTTGTTGAAACGAATTTTCAACATCATCGGAATGGTCTTTGAATCTATGCGGATCATCTTGCGCTTAGAGAGTGGCGTGGCCGCTGCTCATTCTGATCATCAAGTAACACATCACCCAGACCTAACATTTCCAGGAAGACGAAACAGCTAAATTAGTCACTCTTAATGACCATCAAGATACTCCTTAAGAACTTTTCCTTTTGCGATGGTTGAACGGCGAGGTCTACGATGAAAGAGTAAACACAAGAGACGAGTAGATCGTGGGGTTTGTGAATGGCGCTGTCCTCATAAAAGAGCGCCGACAGAAGAGCTACAGGTGATGTTGTCAAGAGTATTAGAAAGCGCACTTAAGTCGGAAGTGGAATTTATGAAAATCAACATTTAAAGTAACCATTGGCCATTGCTAAAAGCCCTCCGTCAGCATTTATTTGGGTGACATTCTAATAGCTCTCTCTCTCTCTCTCTCTCTCTCTCTCTCTCTCTCTCTCTCTCTGGTATCAATTAAAGCCCTACACAGGTTATGTGGAAATTTTTATTCGAATTAGTCTAAATTACCACCTCCATAAATATTTACTAAACACCGTGAATATATGGACCGTTGTGTCTCCGTGTTATAAAAATGTCTCATTCAGAAAGCAAATACATCGTTCGTCTAGAATCTATTTTAACGACGACTTTGCGGCACGACGCTCCAACTGTGACGATTTTGCTGTGAACACACAGCAGGATGAATTTTTAAATAAATTAATAACCATTTACAGAATCGTCCCACAGAAATATACAAGGGCTCAAACGATAGTCAGTGAGGAGTGCTTTCAGTTTACCTCACCACATTCCTGTATGACTATACACAGTCTGTGTGTGACTATACACAGACTGTAACGGTCAATGGCTAGAAATATTCGTTAATAAAAGTTTTAGCACGGAACTTGTCTCCTATTTCATAAACAAACAACGGAATGTGATAACCTAGAATAGTTTTACCTTAAAGTGTCTTTCGGTATTTCAACCGCATTTTGCGCTGTTGCAGTTTTACTGGTTAAACCATAACCATGATTCAAAAATGGCACATGGTACGCAAAACAGACTACGCAAATCAAAATAGTGGACAAAAACAGTATGTATCATCATATCGTAATTATCCATTATAATTTACCAAGATGAAAAATGCACCAGTCATGAGCCAAGAAAGGCGAATGTGTCCTGTGCAGAGTAAGGGATGTAAAAGAAGGGAAGTAGCTTTTAGATTTATTTGGCAGCTTCAAAGACAATTATATTTAACATCTTGAGATATTCCTGCTTGTTTACTCGTTACTATTAGTACCCATGTCACGTAATATAATTCCTCTTATATGCGTACTCCTGCTCTCTGATACTTCGTATATTAAATGCATCCGACTCTCTAGAAACACAAATTTGCGTCTCACCTTACTCGTAAGAAGTGGTGGGTTTGGTGGACAAATGGTTCCTTCGGAGAAAAGTAAGCCCCTACGCAGAAATAATCTTTTTAGCGACCCCCTCCCTCAGAAACATTTCCATGCCTACAAATTTTATACCCCCCAGACCAACGTTTTAGCTATTACATGTATGCTCTTGGTATTATCTGACTGGTAAATTTTCTGGCTTTTGGGCAGTAAAGCAAGGAATTTATCTTGTAAATTGTAACTAACACAGCTCTTGTCGGCCGGCCGAGGTGGCCGTGCGGTTCTAGGCGCTGCAGTCTGGAACCGCGAGACCGCTACGGTCGCAGGTTCGAATCCTGCCTCGGGCATGGATGTGTGTGATGTCCTTAGGTTAATTAGGTTTAGCTAGTTCTAAGTTCTAGGGAACTAATGACCTCAGAAGTTGAGTCCCATAGTGCTCAGAGCCATTTGAACCATTTTGAACAGCTCATGTCGTTGGGAAGTAGGGTTAATTCATAAAAAAGGGCAAATATTTCAGGATGCTTTGGTTTAAACGTCTTTGAAGTTGCCAAATAAGTCGAAAAGCTAATTCCCTTCTTTTACATTCCTGACTGTGACCAGGACATATTTGCCTTTTTTGTGCTGTAATAGTATCATTTTCCTTTCTGTTTCCCAAATTTTACTATGTACCATAATCTTGACATTAGCCCTCTATAACTTCGCAAGCGATGTAAATATTTGTTGACCATGACGATGACACATCCAGTAGAGGCTTTTCTTTGTTTTTTTCAGCCATGGTGCTTGTATCGTGGCAACAGTTAATGCTTTCACAAAACAAAGAAGGACCGTTAAGTAACTGTGTTTGTCAACCTTCTCAAAAAAATTTAACCGAGTCGCATAAGTTTGAAACGTAGAAGTGGTACGAGAAAAAAATTCACAAAAACATGTCTCTCCATGTAAAATCCGAATGAAGCTAAACTTCTGAAACAGGCTTTTTAATTTTATCGCAAGACTGCATTTTATTTATTTGATTCGCTTTAAACCGTATGGAACTATGTAACACTTTGAATCAAAGTACCTCATATATTCCAGCCCCTGCAAACCTTCTTGCTTTAAGTTCAGGGAAATATTGGACGTGCGTGTGATCGACTCGAAGACAGACAATTGGTCAAAGTTTTTTGTAGTGGCCATAGCCGACTATCAAAGTCCTGAAGCCCTTTGTACAAAAGCGTGCAAATTAATGCGTTTTTTAATATTCAGTATCGGGTTGACGGGAAATTCTTAATATTATCACTGAAGCAAATAAACTTCGTTCTGTCGAAGGGACGGCAACATTGCTAGTCGGAAGTTACTCATCTAAGACCGCGTTTTCTTCACTTCATGTGATACTAGAAGCACTCGGGGATCGCGATGAATAAGTTGTTTTCAGAATGGTAATAAGTAAAACATTGAAGAGGACAGTAATGAAACGAAATGTCGTGTGGCTAGGGCCTCCCGTCGGGTAGACCGTTCGCCTGGTGCAGGTCTTTCGAGTCGACGCCACTTCGGCGACTTATGCGTCGATTGAGATGAAATGATGATGATTAGGACAACACAACACCCAGTCCCTGAACGGAGAAAATCTCCGACCCAGCCGGGAATCGAACCCGGGACCTTACGATTGACATTCTGTCACACTGACCACTCAGTTACCGGGGCCGGACAGGACAGTAATGAGCTTACGGAAGAGTTCATACTCAAAACCTTCTCCGTATCACTACTCTATAATTTAGGAGTACAATTATAACATAGGAGGGCATGATGAAATCAATCCAGTTAATGCAAGAACATATAGCAAATCAAGGTACTTTTCAGCCAAAATCTGATAAATGTAAAATATAAAAGCCAACAACAGATTCATTCGCCAGCGTAACAGGTTTACAGATATTTAACTTCTGACGACTATGCACATATTAAACTCTCCATAATCAAACCATACTTTCTGTAATTTCGTTGATCTGGTGTGTACATCTGTAGATTATGGTCGACATTAGATCTGAAACTGTACTTGGACTTAATGTCAATTTCTCTGAGATTTGCTCTCTCAATAATGACCACGGTCGCCGAAATAAGCTTCCTATACAAGATGTAAAAGCTCTATGCGATACATACATCCAGAAGCAAGAGAAAGCAGCCTATTTTAACGATGTGGAAGCAAAAACACCCACCGAATGCTTCCTAGTGGAGACACACAAGACATCGCCACCGGTAATATAAGAATTTTCCGCGCCGCTTAGTAACAAATTTGTAAGAGGAGAAGTACCCTAAAAAATAAGGTTTGAAAGCTGCAGTATTATATTTGTTATTATTGTTACGATTATTATTATTATTATTATTATTATTAATATCATTGCGTTTTCACCAGAAATTGTGGGACTTGCCATTTTGAAGTTCATTGGTAGTGGGTAGTTGGAGTCTTACACAAAAACTGTAATATTTTCGAGATTGCTGTTTCTAGGCAGGACAAAATTTTACAAACATTCCGTTCCCTGTGTGACCTCTCCATGACAGAATAAAAATTTTAAAGTTATCGAGAGTTCATATATTCAAAATAATTTGATTGGTATTGCAATATGAATAAAAAATTATCGAGAATGTCAAATATAGCAGTGCTGGACAATACAAAGGAGAGCATTGCTATTACAGTACCTAATGAGCATCCTAAAATCGGTTAATAAATAACTGTGTTCAGTAACAAAATGAATTAAAACCAGTTGTAACAATAATGAAGTTTATTCGTTGTGCCCATCATAAGTACTGTATCCTAACATCCCGTGAAGCAAGCTGTATCTAACAGTCTTCCGGAACGCCAAATTAACTAAAATATGATGTAGATGTCTTTCCTAGATGTTTTAACAAAATTCTGTATTACAGTTTACTTCTTAGATATTAGATGTTAGAAAAATTCGCGCATTCGGACTTCGCAGGCGATTCCTCACATACTGGCAATACAAAAATGTGTCTCATAAAATTTCGTCCTTCATATACTTCGGGCAGTAAATGGCCGTTAAAGATTGACAATCTGGCAACGCTGTAATCACGAGTTGGTGACTACATCTGTCTGGATACATCAATAGTGCTGTGCAGTTGGTGCAGTGGATAGCCTTTTGGGTTAGAATGGAGAGGCCAAGGGTTCGACTCTGCGTCGTGAATTATTTGTTTTTATTTGCTACCAGTAGTCCGCAAGGTACGGTATCTGGCGTCTCAATCGTCATACAGTGATTACGGTGGGTCTTCTGCAAAACATTTTCAGTTACGTATTACGCACACAGAAATGGAAATACGATCGTTTACAATGGTGAACTTTCAAAGAAACCTTTTACACGTCGTCGACTCGAATAGTTTCGCACCAATGCATCTACTAGATTCCAAACTAGTTTTGTGTGTACGCTCTCCCAATGGTCCTATCAATTAAACTATTATTCTTGCCACGTTTAGTTTAGGTCCATTACAATTATTTAGGGCTTTAGTCACTAATAAGGCTGGCAACATGCTTTGTAAATAATTTCAATTGGACCATTGGAGGAGGACACACAGAAAACATCTAGTAGATGCAGTGGTGCGAAACAATTTGCGTCCACGACGTGTAGAAGGCTTCTTTAAGAGCTGACGAATAAAACGATTGTACTTCTGTTTCTGTGTTTGCAGTACGTAACTGTAAAAGTTTTGTAGAGGCCCCACTGTAATCGCTGTATAACGATTAAGACACCAAATACCGTACCACACAGACTACTTTTAACAAATATGCCTCGTTCCAGAATCGAACCCCCGACCTCCTACATGCCAGCCCAAAACCTATCCGCTGCACCAGCTGCACAGCACTGCTGCATACGCTGACAGAGGTACTTACGGTAATGTGGTTACAGCGTTGCCAGTATGCCAATCTTTAACGCCCGAAACACGTGCAGGACGAAATTTTGTCAAAGATATGTCTGTATTACCTTTATGTGAGGAATAGTGCTGAGAAGTCTGGGTGCGCGGATTTTTTTCACCTTATAAAAACGGGCACATTTCGAAAATGAACACGGTAAGCTTTAGTACATCATACGACTGCCAATTGAAAATTTGTTCCTGATCAAAACGGTAACCATATTGTTACCTAAATTTAACATTTTCATATCCATTTAAAACTTTCAGTAAAATTTTGAAGGTCTGTCTGTACGTTGATCTTCGTCTTAGCCATCTTAAATTAGTGACAGACCTAAATGGAATGGTGGCACATGCTAGGATTGTACAAAATTATGTAAACACCGCTACAAGTGCAGGCTTGCATTTGAATGCAGATGCTAACCAAGACTGCAGGTTGCGCTGTTACATTCGACTAGAAACGCCACCTGTGCAATGTCCTCTATTTGTTGCAAGGGTCAGGCGTGGTCACAACAGTGTTACGTACAGGTTTGAGTACATTGATCGGAGCAAAGTGATTTCAAACTTGAACAGATAGTTTGCGCTCATATATTGGGTATTGTATTGTTTTGTACTCTGTGGACTGGGGACGTAGAAAGGACGGAGAGGCCTCGTCCCCGCCCTAGCCCGCGGTGGTTCAAAACCGCCAACAGGCTACAGCAGTCCACTTACCCCACCGCCGTCTCACATTGAACATAGGGTTATTGTGCGGTTCACCCCCTGTGGACCCCCCTGGGAACGTCTTACACCAGACGAGTGTAACCCCATTGTTTGCGTCGTAGAGTAATTATGGTGTACGCGTACGTGGAAAAAGTGTTGGCGCAGCAATCGCCGACATGGTGTAACTGAGGCGGAATAAGGGGAACCAGCCCGCATTCGCCGAGGCTGATGGAATACCCCCTTAAAAACCATCCACTCGCTGGGCGGTACACCGGACCTCGACACAAATCCGCCGGGGACCGGCACGCCTTCCCGCCCGGAAAGCAGTGCGTTAGACAGCACTGCTAATCGGGCGGGCGCATGTAGGGGGGTGCTTCACTATCGAAGTTAGCTGAAAATTTTTCAAGAGGCACTGTGTCGAAGATTTATTCTGCGTACAGGGAAAGCGGAAGGACATCAACAACTAAGTCAAAACTCGGACAAAAGTGCAACTGAACATCGCAGTTGTGAACCCTGGCAGCACCGAAACGACACGAAAGGAGTTTCATAAGCAGGGAATCGAAGGACTAGCTGGAATCCTAAAACCATACACCCGTGTCGCAAATTCCACTAACAGGAAAACGTGGTGCCGATGCCATAAAACCTAGACTATGGAGCAACTGAAGAATGTTTTTTTCTGTTTCACACTGTTTCCAGTTTCCAGTCCAGTTTACGTCCAAATACTGAAATATGGCGGGGGTACGATGATGATTTGGACTGCCATATCGTGGTATTCCATGGCCCCCCGTGGTTACTTTCCAAGGTCTCATTACTGCCAAAAATTATGCGATTATGTTGTATGATCAAATCGAACCCATGGTGAAATGTTCGATTCCCCAGTGGTGATTCTGTGTTCCCAGACTACCTGTTCACACTGCTTGCATCCTAAAGGAATGATGTTACGGGCACGGGACGAATTGCCGCACCTCCTATGGCCACCAAAGTGACTCTTTGTAGTCCACTTTGGAGAGAAGGATCCGTGATCGCTGTCCACCTCCGTCAACGTTGCCTCTATTTTGCAAGAACAGTAGTATAAGAGCCCCTTGAAAATAATACCCGGATATATATTTACCCTTTCAGAGACGACTGGAAGCTATTTTGAATGCCAACTGATTTCATTCGTCGTAATAGGCGTGTCTTGCGTTTGCATGTTTTTGTTCAACCCTATCTATGGGACAGACACAACTTGTTTTTCTGTCCACTTTAAGTTGCAGCTCCCCCTATAAAATAGTTCAAAGGTAGTAGGACGGCAAAGACTACTAAACCATGTGTAGGAGAGCATTTTCGGAGCAAGCTTCGTAAGAAAGAAGTCTTTGGTCCCTACGTTCTTTCTTTATTTTTCTTATTTTCTCACCGTTTCTTTCAATATCTGTTCCCCCTTCGAATTCAGTTCTCCTATCACAGTATTACAGCAGTTTGTTAAAATACTACTAGCTGCAAATGGACTCCTTCTATTGATTTCTGAATTGGAAAAATGCAATTAATCATCTCCTATTGGGCATACGTGTACAATCTTACACAAATGCATTTTTTGTAAACTATATCTGGTGTCTTGCTTTCCGGTTTTGTGGCTGCCCAACTCGCCAACACATTACCTATATTTAGCCATGCGAGGAACATGATGCACTGAAAATGATGTGCTCTGCATTGGAACGTTTGCCCTCACGCTTCATTAATGGTCGTAGAGTACCCCACTCTTAACGGAAATGCGAGTCATTTGAAGTTGAATAGCAAGATGAAATGAAAGGGATGGATTAAGGTTTCCACTTCTGTGGTGTTCTTTAGGAGTACTTTTGGGAAGGCATCTCGGGAACACTAAGCAAATTCGGGAATCTTACTGTGAAGTTTGCGATTTCATCTTTACTCATCATTGCTTCAATGGATTTAAATATTTTTAAGTACCCTGGTATCAAAATTGCATTTGTTGACATTTTTGTTGAAGTACATAATTTTTTGTTGCTGTAACTGTCAGCTTACACAGCCATTCTTTTTACTTAGTTTATTCTGTGCAAGTGGAATCACTCATTAATGAGTTTTTCTACGTTGGGCAACTCATCGCTTAAGGCAATTTTGCCGGAGTGCAGATCAATGTAATATGCGGCGTTTCAAAACAGTATTCTAGATCATTCGAGAACAGTCTGCAAGTTTCACAGACATTAGTCAAAATTGAGAAATACTCGCCATAGATCGAGAATGGTATAGAAAAATCGCAAATTTTTTCCTCTGAAAGGTACAGGAAGGTCAAGATGGCCACTGTAATTAGATGGCGACCACGTCAAACACCCATAAAACCACCCGACCTCTCCTAACCGCAACAGTGAACCCAGCACAACGGCTGTAGTACAGAACAGCGAAACTAAGGGTCGCACCAGACACAAAAACCACTGTTTGGCGGTGTGTAGTTTTGGAGGTATCGTCAACTTCACCCTCAAACACTAGATTATATTTACAGGGTGAGCCACGAAAGACGTAAATCCCCTTTTACTTCGTGAACAGTTACACATATTGAAACGCGACCTTCGGCAAATGCTAGAGCCCCGAGGGGCACGTATGTTTATGTTTATTTAATGTTTTTAGCGCTGGTAGCAAGGGAGATATTGACGCAAGTAAGTTTTTTGAATGTAATCGTATACTTTTTATAACTGCATTCAGTAGCTCTTGAGAAGAAAATTACAGTGATATAGCGTTTGTTAATGTTGACTTCGAAAGCTGTCGTAAAATGATTGGAGAAATGTCATAGAGTGAGAGAGCACGGTAGCCGGAAACGGCATTTTCGGTGCAAATAGTGCCAAGCAGGTGTCTCGCTCCAGGCTGCACAATTGTATATCGTAAGGTAGGCCTGCGCTACGAGAATGATCTTTATTTCCCCTAGAACCATCTCACGACCTAGACCCATTTTCACCTACGAATATTGTATATGAAAGTGCGACGTAGGCTACAATCTGGGGTATCAAATAGGGCTTACGAAAATTATTTGAGTTTGTGCATCCTCCCAGATTTACGTGAGCTGAAACAGAGAAATCAACTGTTTATTCTTCAAAAATAAAGAGGTTGGTACGTGGTCCCCTTTTCGTACCACACTTACCCACCATATCCTAGATACCATAAAAGAGGAAGCGGGATGGAATCATGGTTGGTAGTCACAATTTATAATTGAGATAGTTTATTAACATTCCGTCTTTTAAGGAATTTCACAATGAAATCTTCTAAGGAATTTGACAATTACAAATTGTGGACGAGCCACTATATAAAGCTTTGCAAATACAGTTACGAACTCAACGTAGTCAGTACTCAAATAAACAGTCCCTTAAGAGAAAGTTATAAAAATTTATTGTGCCAGGCATTTATAGGAACCTTAAGCATAGGAATTATCAATCACTTCACATACCCACTTCATCAGACTCCTTAAAACCAGTTATTACATTAAGATGGCCACACTTAAACTTCTACACTAAAATACCCTTATAAACTTACTATTTCAATCCGTTAAAGAAGCGCTTGTTAAAAGGTCAGTTACAAACTTAACGTTGCCGGGCAATAATACCCCTCGCTTTACTTTCCCTTATTAAGAAAACAGAATTACTGACAAACTTCAGAAATTCAAGCTCCCATATAGGATTTCCCTCAAACTACATATAATGTAAACAGTTACCAATAAAGTGTGACGTAATGACACTTTTACAATAGTGCCAAGCTAAGATCCAGTTCCAAAACATGATAGAACCACTTGCATAAAAAACTGTAGCAGAAACAGTGATCTTTAGAAATGAATGTTCACGTGCTCAGACGTGTTAATAAAAGACTACTAGAAAGAGCTGCGCAAGGAACTCAGCACATGCTATGCAATTTAAAGTTTATCCAGTTGCCAGTCGGTAATATTTAAGGTTCAAATGGCTCTGAGCACTATGGGACTAAACTGCTGTGGTCATAAGTCCCCTAGAACTTAGAACTACTTAAACCTAACTAACCTAAAGACATCACACACATCAATGCCCGAGGCAGGATTCGAACCTGCGACCGTAGCAGTCGCGCGGTTCCGGACTGTAGCGCCCAGAACCGCTCGGCCACTCCGGCCGGCAATATTTAAGGAAACAGGTTCATATGAGAACAGATTACATACAATATACATTTATATATTTATCAGCTTAACCCACCTTGAGGGAAGGAAGATAACTACTAAACCTTGGATGGTGGTATGTAAACAACTCGGGGGCCAGGTTCTTAAAGACTGCCAGCCCTAGACCTCGGGTGACATTTCACTCCACGCCAAGGCGCTGGCTCAATCAAAGGATTTTACGCGAATCACAAAGACATTCCAATAACTCTGAAACATAGAAACACTCGGCAGAACCTTTGACTCGATAGGGTAAGCGTGTAATGGAACACGTTACACTAATGAAAAGTTCGCAACTTTGACCTTAAGCATTTTACAAATGGATAACTGTATCAGTAAATTGCAGACTTTGAAAGCGACAACATAAAATCATTTGATTACAGGAAACACAGATCAATAGTAAATCTTCTGAGAAAACTCTAAAATAACGGCCACCATTTAACTAGGCCAACTGAACTCTTCCACACCAACTTAAAGTTCGACTGTGAAAGTCTCACCATAATAATAAAATTTAAATGCCTCTGAGTGCGTCGGTCAACAAAACACAATTACGACCACTTACTTCATATCACGTACACAATACGAAGGAGCGGGTTCCACAGCTTCACCGCTTCACTTCAAATTTTGTTCCCAGCGAAGTCACAGAACTTGTATCTCCAAGTTGCCCATGTCGCCAAAACGCCCAACCAATTTCACACCACAACATACAACGGCCATCACGCTTGTTCGGAAGCCGTCACACTCGTCTCCCAGCGAATGTCACGAGATCTCGAGGGTTACCCGTCGAAGGCTAACAACCCAATCCCTTCGCCCGCCAACCCGGAAGATAAGACACGAGAAAAGTAAAGATAGCTTAGTTCAACCACAGTCGACCTCAACGATACATGAACAAAATAACACTGGAGCCAGCTCGCCACAACTCTGAGGTCTTATACAATGAAAAAAGCACCTAGTGTGTTCAGTATCTAAACTTTAGAAGGAAGATTTGTTTTCCAGTACATGGCAGTGTGCTTCTTAGAAGTAAGATACATGCCGTCGGAAAACTGTCTCTACCTACACTGCTCTGAATTATATCATATGGGATACATTCTTTGAATTAAACATTTTATTAAAAATGTTTTGGTGACCTATACGTCGCAAAAAGCTATATTCTTCTTAATGAAACGTAGTTTCAAGCTGAACGTTAAGCACGTAAGGCCAGCGTTACCATCTACGACCAATACACACTGTCGACTTGTTTGACATTGGAATACGATTTCGTACACACTTAAATGAAGTAAACATTTTACTAACAATGTTTCGATGACCACCCAGATCACATAACACAAATTTTGTCTTCCAAAACAATAACTTTATCCTTTAATTTAGCATGTGTTCAAACTCTTGACCGTGGACTGAAAGGCACATTTGCAATCGCCGTTCGAAAGATCGATGAACGGGTGTAGTTACAGTGGATGACTTGGTAGAGCATGCACTGGCGAATCGACTATACATATCGACTGGCGTAGTTGGGGCTTCGTCATAGACTGCATTTTTGAGTGCTCTCCAAACAAAAGATCAAGAGGAGTCTAATTGGGTGACCTCGCATGCCATCTGAACACAGAATTTCGTCCTATCCAATATCCAGGAAAGATCTCACTCAGTATTTTCTTTGTAACACGGGACGAGTGAGCTGGACAAACATCGTGTCACAGCCACACACATTTTCTAATATCTAGTGCTACGTCTTCTAGAAGAATCAACAGAGTATTCGTCAGAAACGTGCTTACGAATGCCCATTTAGAGCGCCTGAGATAAAGTAAGATCTCACAATGTAATGTCATATGACACCGCGCCGTACGTTTACGCTCCACTACCGTTGATGTTGCACTTGACGAATCCAGTGTGGATTTTCGGCTGCCCAGCAGTGAATGTTACGTAAATTTACATTAACGTGGTTAGTGAACGCTGCTTCATCGGTGAAACGCAACTTTGAGAAAACTTAGGGTCGTCTCTCAGTTGCTGAAGGGCAGACCGCCAAAACTCTATACTACGTTCGGAGTCACTGTTGTCGAGTGCCTGACGTAGTGACACATGATAGGAATTGAATTTTTATCTGTGCAGGATGTGAATCACACTCGCCTGCCTCATTCCACATTCCTTGGCAATATATCTCCTACTAGTGTGCGGGTTAATTAGCGTCTCAGCCAGAACAGCTTCTTCGTGTTCTCTGTCAGTTGCAGTCTTATTCTTGTCCTCTTTTTGACGTCCATGCAGCCTGTGCGCTCTAGAGTCTTAATGAAATTGTCTGACGCGTCGTACATTGGCGATCTAGATAGACAGCCATATACCGCTATACTGGTTTTACGGAATTTCTTTCACATCCGCCATTTTTTTACTGGTTTTATTCAGCCCGTCACAAATTTCTCTCCTGTGCCAACCCCTTTATCTCCGAGAAGGGCTTGCAGTCTACGTCCTCAATTATCTACTGGATGTATTCCAATCTCTCTAGTACCATGGAAACCAATACCTGATGTCTTAACGGATATTCTATCATGCTGTTCCTTCTCCTTGTCAGTGTTTTCCACATATTCCTTTCCGAATCTGCACAGAACGTCCTCATTCCTTACCTTATCAGTCCACCTAATTTTCAACATTAGTTAGTAACACCACACCCCAGTTGCTTCAATTCTCTTCTGTTCCGGTTTTCCCACAGTCCATGTTTCACTACCATACAATACTGTGTTCCAGGCGAACATTCTCAGATTTCTTCCTCAAATTAAGACCTATATTTGATACTAGTAGACTTCTATTCACCAAAAATGCCCTTTTTGCTAGTCTGCTTTTGATGTCCTCCTTGCTCCGCCCGGCATTCGTTATTTTGCTGCCTATGTACCAAAATTCTTTTTCTTTATCCCCTTTATGACCTTCAGTCCTGATGTTAAGTTTCTCGCTGTTCTCATTTCTGCTACCTCTCATTACTTTCGTCTTTTTTCGATTTACTCTCAGTCCACAATCTGTGCTTTTTAGACGGTCCATTCCATTCAGCAGATCATGTAATTCTTCTTCTTTCACTCAGGATAGCAATGTCATCAGGGAATCGTATCATTGATATCCTTTCACCTTGTATTTTAATTCCTCTCCTGAACCTTTTTTTTATTTCTATCATTGCTCCTTCGATGTACAGATTGAACCCTTCTAAATCTGAGCACTTCTTGGTGGTCCTCTCCTATTATCCCCTCTTGGTTCTTCTACATATTATGTATCACCCGTAGCTCCCTATAGCTTACCTATATTTTTCTCAGAATTTCTAAAATCTTGCACCCTATTACACTGACGAACACTTTTCCCAGGTCGACAAATTATATGAACTTGTCTTGAATTTTCTCTAGTCTCACTTCCATTATCAGCCGCAACATCATAAATGCTTTTCCGGTGTCTTTAGGTTCCCTAAAGTCAAACTGATCGGTATATAACTACTCCTCAATTTTATTTTCCATTCATCTGTATATTATCCTTGTCAGCAACTAGGCTGCATGAGCTTTTAAGCTGATTGATTCTCGCACTTGTCAGCTCGTGCAATCTTCGGAATTGTGTGAATGAAATTTTTCCGAAAGTCACACGATATATTGTTCGACCCATACACTCTACACAGCATAGTGAATAATCTTTTCTTTTATCACTTCCCCTAATTATTTTAGAAATTCTGATGGAATATTTTCTGTCCCTTCTTGCCTTATTTGATCTTAAGTCCTCCAAAGCTCTCTTGAATTCTGATTTTAATACTGGATACTTCCAAATCGATTCCTGTTTCTCCTTCCATCATTTCAGACATATCTTCCCCCTCATAGAGGCCTTCAATGTGCTCTTTCCACCTATTCGCTCTCTGTTCTGGATTTAACAATGGAATTCCGGTTGCACTCTTAATATTACCACCCTTGTTTTAATTTCACCGAAGGTTGTTTTGCCTTTTCTACGTACTGAGTCAGTCCTTCCGACTATCACTTCTTTTCTGCTTTCTTCAGGTTTTCCATGCTTCCATTTCGCCTTAGCTTCCCTGAACTTCCTATTTATTTCATTCCTGAGCGATCTGTACCTGTGTCCCTGAATTTCTCTGAAGCGTTTTGCACCTCATTGTTTCATCGATCAGCTGAAGTATTTCTTCTGTTACACACAGATTTTTGCAGTTTTCTGCATTGTATATATATTTTTATTTCCAGCTTCTGTGATTTCCCCTTTCACAGGTGTTCATTCCTCTTCAACTGTACTGCCTACTGGAGTGATCTTTATTGCTGTATCTACAGGTAGCCTTAGAGAACTTCAAGCGTATCTCGTCATTTCTTAGTACTTCCGTATCCCACTTCTTTGCGTTTTGCTTCTTCCTGACTAATCTCTTAAGCTTCAGCCTACTGTTCATCACTATCGCTTTGTGATCTGAGTCTTTATGTGCTCCTGGGTGAACCTTACAATCCAGAATCTGATTTCAGAATCTCTGTTTGACTATGACGTAACCTAACTGAAAGCTTCCCGTATCACCCGGCGTTTTCCATGTATATCTCTTGTGATTCTTGAACAGAGTATGTGCTACTACTAGCCGAAATTTATTGCAGAACTAAATTAGTCTTTCTCCTCTCTCATTTCTTGTCCCAAGCCCATATTCTCCTGTAACCTTTTCTTTTACTCCTTTCCCTACAACTGAATTCCAGTCCCCCATGACTATTAGATTTTCACCTCCCTTTGCTTATTGTATTACCCATTCAATACCCTCGTATACTTTGTCTATATCTTCATCTTCAGCTTGCGACGTCGGCATGTATACCTGAACTATTATTGTCGCTGTTGGTTTGCTGTCGATTCTTATAATAATAACATCACTGAACAGTTCACAGTAACACTCTCTGCCCAGCCTTCTTATTCATAACGAATCCTGCTCCCGTTGTACCATTTTCTAGTGCTGTTGTTATTACCCTATACTCACCTGGTCAGAAATCCTTGTCTTCTTCCATTTCACTTCACTGTCCCCTACTGTATCTGGATTGAGTCCTTGTGTTTCCCTGTTCAGATTTTCTAGCTTCCCTGCCACATTCAAGCTTCTAACATTCCACGCCCCGATCCTTACAACGTTATCCTTTTGTTAATTATTCAATATTTTTCTCATGGTCACCTCCCCCTTGGCAGTCCCCTCCCGGAGATCCGGATGGGGAACTATTCCGGAATCTTTTGCCAATGGAGAGACCATAATGACACATTTTCAATTACGGACCACATTTCCTGTGGATACATTCTGTGTGTCTTCAATGCGGTGGTTTCCATTGCCTTCTGCATTCTCATGCCGTTGATCATCGCTGATTCTTCCGCCTTTAGCAGCAGTTTCTTAACCCAAGGGCACGAGAGTGCCCTGAAACTCCTCCGCCCTCTTTGACAAGGCCGTTGACAGAATGAGGGTGACTTCCAGAATGAGAGTGACTTCTTATGCCGGAAGTCTTCTGACGCCAATGCCGATTATTAATCAAAATTTAAGCAGTGGCTGGTTTCGAACCCGTAACCGAAACGTTTTGAGTACTAATCAAAGTCGCTACCCCCATTTTTTCTAACTCTCATTGCTGATTATGAATTAAGTAGTACATTCAACCTCTCATTGGTTCACGTGTCTGCACGGAACGAATGTTGAAGCATAAATGATCGGCCGGCAGTGCAGACAAATAAACAGGCAAATGTGTTGACATGCTGACACAGGTCAGCACGAGAGCTCTTCTTGGCGGTGATTGCACCGCTGACGTCAGTGTCGGCCATCGTGCTCTCAAAGGCAAAGACATTTCTCCAATACTGTACGATAGGTTTCAACGTCAACATTAACAAATGCTACATCACAGTACTTGTCTTCTCGAGAGTTATCGAATGTGTTTGTAAAATTTTTCTGTTCCACTTAAAAAACCGTGCTTGTTCCAATATCCCCGTTGATACCATCGCTAAAAAAAGGTTAACCAAACAAAGAAAAATATGAGCCCTTCGATGCTCTGACATTTGACGTAAATCGAGTCTCAATATTTCTAACTGTTCACGAAATAAAATGTATGTTACTGTACGTCATATGGTACTCAGCCTGTGTGTAAACAGGGTACTTCAGAAGTGATGCTAAATATTAGGGTAGATGATAGGAATGAACATTCTAAACAAAAAAGTCAAGTAAACATAGGCTCTCAAGCGCATACATTAAGGGCTATGAGCAGTTCTTCATCTTCACTACTTTGAAACACAACTTTCCTAATGAACAAGTGAACATAACTTCTTAAGTTACGCATTTTAGAGCAGATGTTTACTGGAAATTTTTTTCTTATTTTAGTCCATACTGCCACTTCTCAAAATATGGAAAGCAAAAAGACCGCAGTAAAGGAGGTTTGCTACACAGTAGCGAAGATCAACAATTGCTCATAGCCTTTAAGGTATGCGTTTAGAACCCATGTTTGCTTGACATTTTTGCTTCGAATAGACACTCCTGTCATGTCCCTGTATATTGACAATCACTTCTGAAACACCGTGTATACAGGCCGTCTCTCCTAGAGGTCGTGAGGTGCATTGTCTGGTGTTTCAGCAGATATTTGCAGTTTCGTTTTCGAAAACAAATACTGCTCGTCTCGACTTTCATACGCCGTCCAACGCCGACGGAAAGCATCAGTTTGTTTCCCGTTACCAAACAAAATTACTTTTATACTAATATATTGCGATATTCTTTTTATCGATGTGTGTTAACAGGGACTGTAAAACACGATGAATAATCAATACTCCATATACATTTTCTGTTGAAATATATTACTTTGCAGTGTAAAATGTGACTCTTGTTTTCCGTACTAGCTGGTTTCGTAAGTATATCTATCGACAATAAGATTTTTGTTGTTTCCTGTGTAGCTTCTTTCATATGCACAGTCTAAATTTGTCAGTAGAGAAAATAAAAGCTTTGAAGCTCTCAGTTATCTCAACAGGATAGAGGCTGTTAAAGGAGGCCCCTATACCCTACTGACGTAATTAAGAGTTTGAAAGCATTTATTTTCCATTTAAAATAAATTCTTATAGAACTAGATACTAAAAATAATGGACTAATGGTCTTGCTGAATATGGAATGGAATGTGATGGTTATCAGTCACCAGTCCCCAGGCAGTTCTTCGTACATGGGAAAAGAAGCTCCTGAAAACGACGTTTTCAGCTGTTTCTCGCTTCTGTGCGTGCCTGATAAATTTTTTATATCACCAGCATTAATGACGTTCTTATGAAAGAGAGAAGTCCTAAATTAATTCTCTCATTTCGCTTTAAAGAATTCTTTAATTAGAGCGCTGCAGTCGAAATAGTCGTATGAACTCAATTTATGAGGAATTGTAATTGTTTCCGATAGAGTTAGAGAGTGTAATTAGCTTCTACGGAACTCTGTAGCAGATTAAAGTTCTGCAATGGCAATTATTTTCACATTAGTGCCACCCCTGCTGAAATTATCTTTGTGCATGTACACACATTCCAACGCACACGAAACAAAGCGTTAAGCTGCAGGTTGACACAACTATACAACGTATTCCTACAGCTAGGGTGCTAATTAAAATCTGTTTTCGGAATATGGTAATGAAATGTTTGTTACCCTGAAGCAACAAACGCTTCAATTAGCTTACCTAGGGTCAAACTGTGATAGCGGTCTTACGGCTGGACGCCCCTTTCGGCTGCTAGCGTGTCTGGTCCTTTGGATGTGTAACTGTACAGTGCTAATGATTCCCATGCGTTTCTGTGGAAGCAATATTGCTCCATATTCACCGGTAGACCTCTCACCCTCAGGTCAACAGCAAATACGTGTCAACTGTATGGCAATGTGTGAGTTGTCCTAGTTTTGAACCCTTTAAGCCAGAATGGTTTGCTGGCATCTGTGGCCGAGCGGTTCTAGACGCTTCAGTCCGGAACCGCGCTGCTGCTACAGTTGCAGGTTCGAATCCTGCTTCGGCATGGATGTGTGTGATGTCCTTAGGTTAGTTAGTTTTAATTAGTTCTAAGTCTAGGGGACTGATGACCTCAGATGTTAAGTCCCATAGTGCTTAGAGCCATTTGATTTGAACGCAATGGTTTCTGTCTCGAACCACCATTTTATTGTTTTTCTTTTCTCCTTGAAGTACCGTTGCCTTTCGCTTGAAACCAACGATGCTAATGCAAGACTGAGAATCCAAGCGGTACGCAGAGGTATTTCTACGAATGTAATGCATGCAGCAGGCGCTCACCGTGCACAAAGCCACACTAAGGGGCGGAGTCTATGCTAGGTGACTGTAGGAGATTTGTATTCGCAATTTTTTGCTACATGATTCATTTGGCATGTGGTTTTTGTATATTCATCATTGAGATCTTCGAGATCATTGACTGTGAAAGTAAGTATACCTATAGTACAGCTTTCTCGAGTTGTTCCTACAGGGAACTACTTGAACTTTATGTACTTTTATAATAAATTTTGTAACTGGTTGTAAATTTATTAACTTTAGGCCCATTTTATACTTGTTATTTCGGACAGTAATTTGTTTTAGGTAATGAGTACATGGAAGTTTCTAGATTTTACCCATGATGCAAACGACCGTCTTTTAAAGAAAGACACTCCAAGTGATTTGGATTCAAAGGCATCTGAGGCAGAAAATGCTTCCGTGAATACTCCCCATCAGGCAACTATATCACGGACAGCGTCTCCTTTGTCACGTCCTGAACTACTAATTGACAATACAGTTCAGAACTACGCTAATGACGACTATGAAGATGAGTCTGCCATGATAAACTCACAAATAACGTGGTTTACATCGTACAAATTAGCAGCTATGGGAGACTTCCCTAAAGACATAGGACAAAATGTTAATGTGAGCTGTGAATCTTCCGTAGAAGTGTTTCTGAGTTTGTTTCCACATGGAAGGGTATGTGACAATGGTTCCAAAATGAAACCACATTCATAAAATAATTGGTTGTTTAATTTTTGACAATTTATCGTATTCGTTGCTTGTGATGACAATAAAGGTTAATTTTGTGAAAATTTTTGAATTACATATTTTCTCACATTTTGTTGGGACTCAGGAGATGCCGAGTTCATTTCCCGTTGGGTCCATCTTTACTGTGGTCGGTCGTTTGCTCAAATCACTTTAATGCTGCGATGTTTCCCATGAAAGCTTGTGCCTCACCTGTAAATACGGCATCGTTCATGGGATGTTAAAATTACACTCTAAGAAAGAAAAAACGGCGAACCACAAGAGAATAATCAAAATGGAACGCGAATTGCTAGATGTTATGTACTTGTAAAGACAAACAATTAATTATAGTTTCAGAAAAATTGGATGATATTTTCTTTTTCTTCTAAGGAAAAGAGATTCACAAATTGAGGAAGTAAATAGCGCGTTGGTCGACCTCTGACCCTTATGCAAGCAGTTATTCGGCATGGCACTGATTAAGAAAGTTGATGGGTATCCTCCTGAGGGTCATCGTGACAAATTCTGTCCTATAGGTGCATTAGATCATCAAAACCCTGAGATGGTTGGAGAGCCCTAACCATATTGGTTCAAATGGCTCTGAGCACTATGGGACTCAACTGCTGAGGTCATTAGTCCCCTAGAACTTAGAACTAGTTAAACCTAACTAACCTAAGGACATCACAAACATCCCTGCCCGAGGCAGGATTCGAACCTGCAACCGTAGCGGTCTTGCGGTTCCAGACTGCAGCGCCTTTAACCGCACGGCCACTTCGGCCGGCTAACCATATTGCTCTAAACGTTCTCAGATGGGGAGAGATCCGGTGACTTCGCTGGCAAAGGCAGGCAAGCACGAAGACAAGCAATAGAAACTGTCACCATGTGCATTATCTTGCTGAAAATGCAAGCCGAGGACGGCTTTCCATGAAAGGCAACAAAAATTGCGTAGAATACCGTCAACGTTCCGCTGTACTGTAAGGGCGCCTAGGATGACATACAAACGGGTCCTGCTATGAAATGATATGATAACACAGATTAACACTCCCGTTTGCACGGTCGCATGTCGGGCGAAAGTCGGGTTGGTATCTCACCGCTGTCCAGGCGTCTCCAAAAACGCCTTTGCTGGTCATCAGGACTCAGTTCGAAGCGGGACTCATCACTGAAGACAATTCTACTCCACTCAGTGAGACTTGTCTGGACACGCCCCTTACTGTGGTAGGGTATCAACCTGTCGTCCGCCTTACGGCCCGACATGCAGGAGTCAGTTGATGGTTGTTACAGTCTGCGGAGACCAGTTCGTAGAGGTTGGCCACTGATGGAATTGTGTCAACATTGGTGTTAGCCCCCATAGGGTCAGTTAAGGCGTGGTGTCCGCAAGCACAGAAATTGGTAGCCATATAATATTTTTATTACCTAAACGGCCAAAGTCCTTCAAACCTTCAGTCAGAAGGATGGACACACATAAACGTACAGGAGTTAGGGCGACATTTCTGTTCATAGCAAGACCCCTTTAGGTGTCACCCGCGACACCCTTACAGCACAGAAGTACTCTGATGATATTTCACCCCCGTTTTCTTGCCTTTCAAGGCAAGCCATTCTGGGCTTACATTTCAGGAAGATAACGCCTGCTTGCACACGACGAGAGTTTGTAGTGCTTGTCTTTGTGCTTTCCAAACCCTAAATTGGGAAGCAAGGTCGCCGGGTCTTTAACCAGTTGAGGATGTTGGAGCATCATGGGTAGGACCAACCTACTCTGGATTTTAACTATTTAACATGCCAGTTCGAGAGTTTTGACGCTATATCCATCGGGTGGTCATCAAACAGCTCTATCAGTGAATGTCAAGTCAAATAATTGCTTGCATAAGGGTCAGAGTTCGACGAACGTGTTACTGACTTGAGTAGTTTCTGAGGCTCTTTTCCTCTCATTACTTTTTTATTTTAACTGTAATCATTTATTTGTTTCTAAATGTATATCACATCCACCGATTTGCGTTCCATTCGCACAATTCCTTCACGTTTAGTCTCTTTTTTATTAGTCTTAGAGTGTATTTTCGACGATATGGTGCCAGTACGAGAACATCTCAGAACGTGCTGCAGGGAAACCGAAATCACTATAAAAAACGTAAAATAATCATCCGAACTGGAGTTAAATATTATTTGGGTAGTTCGGTGTGGATGTATAACGGCTCATATAGAATAATAACGTGTTGTACAGGTAACTGCATAGTAAGAAGTAGGTATAACGGTTCTAGCACTACTAATTTGTATTAGTACCTAGCTTCGGCTAGTTCAAGATTTAATGAGGCCGACATGCCGGATCTTTTTTATCGTCGTCAGAAGTGTATACCAAATTCGGGTGACTCTGAAGTAAATGACAGTATGCAATAAGATAGAAGTTCCTCTTACTGAGAAATGAGAATGACTGATCTTTATGTTGAAAGGTGGCTACACTGTGCCACTGCGCCAGAGAGTGCGCCAAAGAGTACTATTAAGCCGCCTCCAAAGTGCTTGTCGAGAGATCGTAGAGGACAGTGGTTGTTGAGAGTTCATGGCAGTCAGTGCGTGTTAAGAGTTCGTGGCAGTCAGTGCTAGTAGAGAGCACAGTGTGTGTTAAGAGCTCGTGATTGTCGTGAAGTCGGAGTGAGATGTGGTAGTAAAGAGTGTTGCTCCTTGTTTTATGCAGTTATTTGATGGGAGAGATAGCAGATGTTATTGTAATGAGTGCATTTCGTCAATATATATGAAGGTAAAATTTATAATGTTTTTTTTTATTAGTTGTGTATCTGAAATAATGTGTCACTACAGGTTCAGTCAACAAAGCATCTGGCTCGTGTTCTTGTATTAGAGTGAATTTTGGTTTTCTTGCGTAATTATAGTTTTTCTAAATTTCTTTTGTCACGTCTGTATAGTTGGTATTTAAAAATTCTTGTCTTGTTGGAAAAGAACCGTGCCAGATGCATACGTTGAGTCACACTCCCACATACAGAACAGTTACATTTGTGCTTGGATTTTGTAGGTTTTTTAGTTGCTGGGGACTTAATTAATTAACTGTGTTTACGAAAATTTTCTTACATTGTTTGTTGCAGTCAGATAGCGTAATAATACTAGTCATGGCCAACCGATTACGAGACACTGCGTAATCGGACATACAGCTACAGCTACTAAAAATATTTTCAATCAATTAAATTTAATTAAGCCCCCATGCACGTGGCGACCCTGCCAGGATCCTCCCTTGGAATTTTTCTGATTGTGAAAATTGTAGACTGTAGTATTGTTGTAGTAATTTTGAGTTTAGTGATTGTAGTCTGTATTGAGTGTGTAGATTTGGTAATTGGCATTCTTCTAATGGTATTTTTCAAAATTTAATTTTTATTGCCTTGTATACGCGTTTGACAAATTAGTGCAATTATTTCAATTGTTCGATTGATCGTGTCTGAGGGAGACATTTCATGTGAATAGTATTGTTGGAGATAAAGAGTCATTGTGTGTGATTTTCGTACAGTGACGAATCTTTCGTATATTTTGTAAATGATTACGCGATCAATGAAAAAGGCAAAAATGATGAATAGTGAGAATAACGAAATTGTTGACATGGCGAACTCGCCAACAGAGGAAAACAGCATGATGGATAATGAAGTGGAAAACAATGTAATAAGTCGGGAAAATAGTCCAGAACCATTTCAAAATTTTTCTCAATTAGAAAATTCACAGAATCCGAGATTAACGATAGAAGATTCTGAAATTGTATCGAACACAGATAGCTTTACAGCTATGACGGAGGAAACTGGTTTTGCGGGAAATGTTAGGCGCGAAAAGAATTGCGAACCGGCTACCTTGGAGCAGTTGATGGGTGCAATATTAAATCTGGGATCACAAATGGGAACAATGGTAACACAGATGGGAACAATGAAAACTGAGATGGGAACAATTAAAACTGAGATGGGAACAATTAAAACACAGATGGGAACAATGGAAACACGGATGGGAACAATGGAAACTCGGTTAGGATCTGAATTAAAAACAGAGATAGGAACAATTAAAACAGAGATGGGAACTTTGGAAACACGGTTAGATTCAAGAATAGGGACATGTTTCAAAAATATGAAAGATGAATTAAAGAAAGAAATCAGGGAAGAAGTACAACCGATTCTGAATTCTCACAATAATAGATTAATTGCAGTAGAAATCAGACAAAGGGAACAGGATAGAGAGCAGGAAGAAAGAGATCGCGTGATAGTACAGAATTTTTCAGAGTTAAATTTACAACGTGCAAAGGATAAGGAAGAAATATTTGAGAGAATCGAAGGATCCGTACCAAATGACAGATTAAATAACCTAACACAACAATATGAACAGCTAGCTACCAAATGTGACAATACTGAAACCCGAGTCGCGACACTTACGGAAGACGTAAATAAACAGAAAGAACAATTAGGTGACTTATCGGAAAGAGTTGAGGAAATTTCAGATAAACTGACAAATCTTAGTTTACATGGGGACAGAGATTCGGATGATACAGCTCCATTACCATTTGCAGAAACCGAAGAGTATCAGAACATAAATAAGCATGTTGAGAATCAGGGAAAATTTAATGAACGCGTGAAAAAGGAATTTGAGGCATTACGGAAGCAAGTCAAGCAGATCGAAGGCGAAATTGTAGGAAAAGATAGCAGAAGAAATTTAGAATCACAGGTAGCAGAGGGGTTTGAAGAAAATAATTTGTTTCATTTACGGGATGCAACAAGAGAGCGCCAGGCGCGCGAACTTTACAATAATCGACATTCGGACTGGGACAGACGCGGTAGGTCTTTGTCGCCACGAGGCGAAAACTTTGACTATAAACACTTTTTGACTGTCCGGAAATTTAAGATCTTCCGCAATTCTAAGAATGACATACATCCATGTTCATGGCTAGATCAATTTACGTACGCACTTCCGCCAGATGTGCCACAAAGTCACAAACTGGAAATTATGTGCAGCTATTAAGGTCCTCAGGGGATTCATTACTCTAAGTGAATATGTGCCGTAGCGAGCATAGGGCCCCGAGCTGTAGTGGTGCTGTTTCTCTTTTAGTTTTCTGTACCACTGCCTACTCTTTTACTATTCTTTGCATCTGTCAAAACAACTCTTCGACTATCAATCTATCTAGTGAGTAAGTGAACAATAACCGGATATGACTGTTTTGCCCAAAAGTGACTTTGGAAATTACCGATTGGACTTACTGTACCTATTGCAGCATTCATTGTAGTTTAAACGAAATGTTACCTGTTTATCTTCGTGACAACATTACTTCGTATGTTGACGACATTCTTATTGTTAAACGTTCTTGGAGTGAGCACAACAAAATTTTGGACTCATTGTTACGTATCTTTGCAAGAGTTGGCATTACAGTGAACTTGGAAAAATCTGAATTTGGTCGTTCTCAGGTGAAATTTGTCGGTCACATTATTTCGACTGAAGGTATTCTTCCTGATCCAGAGAAACTAGATGCTATTTAGTTCGCAATGACATTCTTTTTAAACGAAAATCGGTCGACAACTCTGTTTGATTAGTTTGTATTCCTGATGAGTGGGTCAATAAATTGGTTTGGTACACACATTTCAGTTATGCGCACTTTGGTCCCCGAAAATGCTTTCATAAATTACGAGAAAATTGTTACTTCAGTAATATGGAAAAACGTATTCGATCTGTTCTTGCCAAATGTAAATTATGTCAAATGGCTAAGCCTCCAACGATTTCTCACAGAGCACCGTTGTTTCCCATCATTCCAGCGAAATTAAAGGAGATGGCTGCAGTCGATTTGTTCGGTCCAGTGGTTCGTTCTACTAATGGTTTTGCGTACATTTTCGTAGCAGTGGAATTGACATCAAAATATGTATGTTTTACGCCTTTACGCAAAGCAACAGCTCGTTTAGTATATAATGCTTTCATCAAACATTTTCTTAAAGAAGTCGGTCACGTTGATAAGGTTATATCAGATAATGGATCACAGTTTCGTTCTAAAATTTGGCTTCGTACTCTACAGCGTCGTAAAATTAAACCAATTTTCATTTCACTTTTTCACCCTCAATCTAACGCTTCAGAGAGATGGATGAAGGAAATCAATAAATTGTGTCGTCTTTATTGTCATCAGAATCACAGAACTTGGGATCAGTATCTTCATATTTTTCAAAACATTCTGAATGAACTCCCTAATGATTCAACTTCTTTACCGCCTCTATTGATATTAAAAAATAAAGCACCGACAAATCGCATTTCTGAAATCGTTCCTTTTCCGCCTTCACGGAAACTGCGGCATTCTGAAGTTGTTAACCTGGCTCTACAAAATATTGCATCTGCGGCTGCGAGAAGAGAGAAATCAGCGAAACGTCCTGGTCGTTTAAAAACTTTTTCAGTTGGTCAAAAGGTATTAATTAAGTCCCACCGTTTGTCTCATAAAGGAAAAGGCTTGTGTCGCAAATTTTTTCTGCTTTATAACGGTCCATATAGGGTTCGCAAAATTATTCATGATAACACTATCGAAGTAGAAACTCTTAAATCTCGACGCTCTAAGGGAATACATCACATATCTAACGTAAAAATTTTTGTGGAATGACATACTTTTGAGGAACCAACAGCTACATGTAAACACGCAGAGAGTACAAGGATACCGCGCTGTGTTTTGGCGGCGGCACATACTCAAAGCAACAGTCAAGTCTGCGCGCCGCACAAGGCAGTCGTTGACCGCGAACAATGACTTCCTACGTCACGCGCCTACAGCTGATCGAGCGCTCAGTGCGAATGCACAGACAGACGTAAACAAATACACAGTCTAATTTCTCCGACTAAATTCTGTATAAAGCTATAAGGATTTGTTGAATTGTGTTATTATCATTCAGTATTTTGCAGGATACGGTTGTATAAAATACGTCACGCGCCCACAGCTGATCGAGCGCTCAGTGCGAATGCACTGACAGCCGTAAACAAACACACAGTTTAATTTCTCCGACTAAATTCAGTATAAAGCTATAGTGACTTGATGAATTCTGTTATTAACATTCAGTATTTTGCAGGATACGGTTCTATAAAATATTTAAGAACTTCAGGTAAACTCTGTGTGTCTCCGACGTTAAGACGACCTGCTATCGAGAAATTTTCAGGAAGAATGTAATTTCCAAGAAGAAACTAATTAACTAAAAAAGGGTAACTATTAATTGAGTTTATTTTTCAGGTAACATATTTCCACATAGGTACGTACTTTAGACGTAATTTGCTGCTCGCGATTACGTGATTCATACTTTGTGCTAATTTTATGTTCTATGGATTTACTTGTGAAGCGACGTGCTTGTGTACATTTACTGATTTTGACAATTATTGATTAATGAACTGGGTTGTAACTTGTGTATATTATGCATCGCTTGGCTGCTATGCTTTTTCACTGACTGATTTTGACAATTATTGATTAATGAACTGGGTTGTGACTTGTATAGATTATGCATCGCTTGGGTGCTATGCTTTTTCACTGATGTCATATTTTTTTATTATGTGCCTGCTGTGCTTATTTATTTGAATTATAATTGTAACCTGATTTATTGTGCTGATGAGTTTAGTTATGTAAGTTATACTTTGTGATTTATCTGCTTGCGCCTTCATGTTTACTTATTAAGATGACATATGAACATTTATTTGCTTATGCTGATATGATGCTAATGACATGTTTGCTGCTTTTTGTATGGATTGCATATTTACACATTTCTGTTTTGTTGCCATAACTGCTCTTTAATTTGGTATATAGCAATGCTGTTGTACAGTGTACAAACATAGGGTTTAGGTCACACTACTGTATTGATTATAGATTGTTCGCTTGGCAGAGCCTCGTTGTAGGAATTGTGCTGCATCCACTTGTTGACATTGTCTTCTCTACTTGTATATTTACTCGCTATTGCAAGTTTTGATTACGCTCAGTGCCTTATATTTTAAGATAAGAAAATGAACTGCTATAATTCGACATAAACGACATTAGTACAAGAAACTTCATGGAAGTCACATGAGCTGGAGGTTTTATGAAAGCTGTATAAATGTATGCTAATAGGAAGGAAGCTAACGACATGACATACCAATACTAGGTTTAGACCATTAATAGTTATTACACTGCATTTTTCGTGAGCAATTGAAATAGGAAGTGACACTTGACACAAAAAATACTCCACATGTTTGCTTCTGCTATGATTCTTGAAGTGGTGTACACACTGTGAAATATTATGATCATTCACACTCCGTAATCGTACTTAATTACTGAGAGTTATTCGAACTAAGTCTGTTAGAGGTCAGGTATGCATTTCTTTTATTTAATAATGGACAAGGAACCAAAACGTATCTTATAATTTATAATGAGTAGAAAATTTGGGTCAGATGGATTACACAGAGGTTGTGTGTGGACACTGTGTCTTCGGATTGTATGGGATGCTGAATTGAAGTTGCATTAGGATTTTATCTGTACTTGTTCGAGGAGACTGACGAGAGGAAAGAGTTGTTATGGAAGTGAAATGATATTGGTACTGAGGTTTAGGTTTATATTTATCGATGTATTATTATAGGTATTGAGAGTATATGAAGTTGTTTGTGGACAAGAGGTAAGGTGATATTGGTACTGAGGTTTACATTTATCGACGTATTATTGAGGTATTATTGAGATTATGTGATGCTGATAATTATTGGAGTTTTGGTGGATAAGAGGTAAAGTAAGTGAGGAGCATATTTTTTTGTTGGTCTTATGGAACAAGAGGATGAAGAGAGCAAACTAAAACACTAAAATAGAAGGAAGATAGTCTATACACACACTTTGTTAAATAACTAAGCAGTATATACTTTTTTTTGAAGAGAGGAAGTAATTGCATATCGTGGCTCACTGACAGTTGTTCAACAACAGTACATTTTGATCTGGCTTGGCAAACATTGGTCTTGACATGATGACTATGACGTTGACTAACTATTATTGACTATTATACATTGCTGCCAGTACTACTTGATACACATGATGAACATCAGATTTAGACAGAATTTCATTTACACAATTAACACTATTCAGTTACACAGTAGTACTTAATGTGGATGAGAGATGAGTGAGTGTGTTCTGTGTGTTTTCCTTTACTAATCCTATCCACCTATCTCCTAGATATTATTTTATTTGTTTGTTGGTAGTGGCTTGCACTGACACTCATGAATATTATAGGTTTACTGGTATTTGTGTATTGTAATAGTTAATAGGACAATTATCTGACATCATTTGTGTGTTTGTTATGATTTGTATGTTACTGTAAAAGCATTTGTATGTGTATTCAAACTATTGTTCATGCCTGGACTGTCTGATTAGTGAAGATAAATATTCTGAACTGTTACCTGCACTTTTCAACATGATGTGTGACATTTGGTCGTGTTTAATTTCTGCTGAAGAACTGTGTGATCAGTGATTCTAAAAAAATCATGGACTGTTACTGGTACCTTTTCTACATGATTGGTGCCACTAGGACATGTTTAATTTGTGCTCATAAACTCTGATAAACAGTGTGATCAGTGCTAGTGAGTTTTTTTGGAACTGCTTCTGCTGAGAGATGTGACTTTTTGCTGTTTGCACCTACTCAATATTGCTGGGTGCCACTGATGGACTGCTTCTACTGAAAAGATGTCCCCTGTTGCTGTGTGCACCTGATCAACATTGCTGATGCCACTAATGGACTGCTTCTACTGAAATAGTGCCACTTGTTGGTGTCTGCACCTGCTCAACATTGCTGGGTGCAACTGATGGATTGCTTCTACTGAACTAATGTGACTTGTTGCTGTGTGTACCTCTTGAACTTTACTGGGTGCCACAGATGGACTGCTTCTACTGAAATGATGTCACTTGTCGGTGTCTGCACCTGCTCTCAACATTACTGGGTGCCACAGATGGAACTGCTTCTACT
The DNA here is from genome assembly GCF_021461385.2 of Schistocerca piceifrons. Taxonomy (NCBI): domain Eukaryota; kingdom Metazoa; phylum Arthropoda; class Insecta; order Orthoptera; family Acrididae; genus Schistocerca; species Schistocerca piceifrons. The sequence goes on from NC_060139.1 coordinate 673,241,118, forward strand.
GAAATGATGTCACTTGTCGGTGTCTGCACCTGCTCTCAACATTGCTGGGTGCAACTGATGGACTGCTTCTACTGAAATGATGGTCACTTGTTGGTGTCTGCACCTGCTCAACATTGCTGGGTGCAACTGATGAACTGCTCCTACTGAAATGAAGTCACTTGTTGCTGTTTGCACCTGCTCAACATTGCTGGGTGCAACTGATGAACTGTTTTTACTGAAATGAAGTCACTTGTTGCTGTCTGCACCTACTCAACATTGCTGGGTGCCTCTGATGGATTGCTTCTACTGAAATGGTGTCACTTGTTGGGGTCTGCACCTGCTCAACATTGCTGGGTGCAACTGATGAACTGTTTCTACTGAAATGAAGTCACTTGTGGCTGTCTGCACCTACTCAACATTGCTGGGTGCTTCTGATGAACTGCTTCTACTGAACTAATGTTACTTGTTGCTGGGTGTACCTGCTAAACTTTACTGGGTGCAACTGATGGACTGCTTCTACTGAAAAGATGTCACCTGTTAGTGTCTTTTTTGTATAAACTAATCATTGAAAGCATTTTATGTGAACATTTGTATAAACTGATTTTTTGTATATTGTGTAAACTATTATGTAAAGCCACATGCATGAAAAGAAGTTGTATTGCTTACTGTGTTTCATATATTAGGTTAGTAAAAGGTCAGTGCAAAGCCAAAATTTTTAACTAGTTATGTGATGTTTAGGTATTAATATTATCTTTTATTTTTGTTTGTATTTTTCTGAACGAATTTGGTGGTATTTTCACCACCAATGCTGGCAAAAATACCATCAAATTCTGGCCTGTGGAGGAAGGGCATATGAAAGGTGGCTACACTGTGCCACTGCGCCAGAGAGTGCGCCAAAGAGTACTATTAAGCCGCCTCCAAAGTGCTTGTCGAGAGATCGTAGAGGACAGTGGTTGTTGAGAGTTCATGGCAGTCAGTGCGTGTTAAGAGTTCGTGGCAGTCAGTGCTAGTAGAGAGCACAGTGTGTGTTAAGAGCTCGTGATTGTCGTGAAGTCGGAGTGAGATGTGGTAGTAAAGAGTGTTGCTCCTTGTTTTATGCAGTTATTTGATGGGAGAGATAGCAGATGTTATTGTAATGAGTGCATTTCGTCAATATATATGAAGGTAAAATTTATAATGTTTTTTTTTATTAGTTGTGTATCTGAAATAATGTGTCACTACAGGTTCAGTCAACAAAGCATCTGGCTCGTGTTCTTGTATTAGAGTGAATTTTGGTTTTCTTGCGTAATTATAGTTTTTCTAAATTTCTTTTGTCACGTCTGTATAGTTGGTATTTAAAAATTCTTGTCTTGTTGGAAAAGAACCGTGCCAGATGCATACGTTGAGTCACACTCCCACATACAGAACAGTTACATTTGTGCTTGGATTTTGTAGGTTTTTTAGTTGCTGGGGACTTAATTAATTAACTGTGTTTACGAAAATTTTCTTACATTGTTTGTTGCAGTCAGATAGCGTAATAATACTAGTCAGGGCCAACCGATTACGAGACACTGCGTAATCGGACATACAGCTACAGCTACTAAAAATATTTTCAATCAATTAAATTTAATTAAGCCCCCATGCAATGTACGTTAAAGAAAATTTTTATATCCAAGATCGCGTTCAAAAGTATTTTTATTGATTAGTTTTGACAGGTAAGACTGTCATTTTCAGATCTTCAAATACTTGATACTTGATGTTCCATTGTCTGTTCATTACTTATGCCATGTTAACAACTTAGTGGAGAGAATATTGCACGTTCCACATAGATTTGTCAAAAATAAAATTATTAACAGGTCTGTCACATACAAAAATATAGACAGCTAAAATCCATATTGCGGAGCCTATCATGTCTACAAACGTAGCACTCCTTTGATGTTTGTCAGTTGTCGCTATATAATCGTATTGTGGATTTTAACAACTGACAAGCATCAGTTGACTGCTACATATGCAGATACGCCAAGTTCTGCAAAGTGCATTTTAACTGTGTATATTTTTACACTGAAGCGCCAAAAAAACTGGTACAGGCATGCATATTCAAATACAGAGATATGTGAACAGGCGGAACACGGCGCTGCGGTCGTCAACGCCTGTATGAGACAACAAGTGTCTGGCGCAGTTGTTAGATCGGTTACTGCTGCTACCATGGCAGGTTATCAAGATTTATGTGAGTTTGAATGTGATGTTATAGTCGGCGCACAAGCAAAAGCACACAGCATTTCCGAAGTATCGATGAACTGGGGATTTTCCCGTACGTGTACCGTGAATATCACGAATCCGCAAAAACATAAATTCTCCGACATCGCTGAGGCCGGAAGAAGATCATGCAATAACGGGACGAACTACGACTGAAGAGAATCGTTCAACGTGACAGAAGTGCAACCCTTTCCCATATTGTTGGAAATTTCAATGCTGTGCCATCAACAAGTGTCAACGTGCGAACCAATGAAACATCATCGATATGGGCTTTCGGAGCCGAAGACCGAGTCTTGTTGCCGGCCGGAGTGGCCGTGCGGTTCTAGGCGCTACAGTCTGGAACCGCGCGACCATTGCGGTAGCAGGTTCGAATCCTGCCTCGGGCATGGATGTATGTGATGTCCTTAGTTTAGTTAGGTTTAAGTAGTTCTAAGTCCTAGGGGACTGATGACCTCAGAAGTTAAGTCCCACAGTGCTCAGAGCCATTTGAACATTTTTTTGTAGAATGTGCACTATACCCTCCACTATAATGTTAACATGGTATGTGTAACTAACGCAGAATGGAATATAAAGTACAAATATCAAAGGCTGTGAAGATCCGAGGATTACCGTCTTATCTGTCTAAAAGAATCAACAAAAATAGTTTTTACCGCGATCTTAGCTATACAAGATTTCTTTTAAAGTGAGCAGTAACGAATCTTCCCTTATTTAACTGTTATTGTGGCATCTTCATATGTTGGAGTCTCCATGAAGATAAATTGAAGGCATTTCATTCGGAATAACCATCGTCTGTAGAATGGTTGCAGAAGGAGATTCACTAAGAAGAAGAATGTGCGCGCATTTGTGTGGCTAGTTAGGTGCGTACTGTGTGCCTTCCCACGGTCCCCTGCGGCCGTTGCCAGGCATCGCTCACGATCCCTGGGGGCCTGCTTGTATCACGGCGGCGCTACTGGGAGCGGCGCGCTGATTGCGGCCGAAGCGCTGCAGCGTGTGGGTGGGCGGGACAGAGGGTGGGGGGTATGGGGGCTGCCTTTGATTTTCTGGCGGCGCAGCGCGGTAATGGCGGGGTGTGGGCGTGCAGGAGGCAGAGCTGGGCGTGAAGCGACTGCAAAGCATTTGCTCCCTCCCGCCGGGCCACCTCTGTTCAAACTGCCAGCTGCATTCACGGCAAATGACCACACTAAACCATCACTGTCCAGTTGATACATTCATTTTCTGTGGTAAGAAGAAGAAATTCGTTTTGAATGTCATTAAATGGGAAAGGCGACCGAAGTTCCGTGAACAAGCCTCATTTCACAGGCTGCTACGGACGGTAGTATTATGGGACTTTACATTTTGGCTTATACTTACTTCAGAATATAGTGACAGCACACTTTCGTCGTACATCACTTTTCAATGTTTCACATATCTGACTGTGTACCTGATTGCTATCGGTATTGTTGTATCCGCCTGGTGGTCGATTTTGCTGCACACCAGGCATGCTGTGCGGGCAGCTGCCCCACCAGGAGGACGAGCGTGATTGGCTTTCATCAAAACATAGAGTTTCCTTGCATCGCATGCGGTGTGTACCACGAAGTTACACGTCACCTCCACAGCGTCTGGGAGCGCCAACATCGCCGATAGGGAGCGTTCTGGTCGCAGCAGAGAGAGGTGAGCAGGGCACTCTTTTGCTGCACCAAGTCACTTGCCCTCACAGCGACTAATGGATATCAATCCTCTCCCTACTAGTTAGGTTACTGTCAGATCATGGGAAGCCAGATATATCTTGTGCCTCAAGTTGACACTACCAGCAGTTCCATCTAGTCGCATCAGCAGTTCACTCCCAGCGCCACATACCAACAGTTTCGTCTCAGCGCTCTACACCAGCTGTCCCAGCCTAGCGATGTTCCAGATTTTCATACCGTGCCTGTCACGAATGTAGGCGTTGTCGTGTAGGCATATCACAGATAACCTCATAGCAGAGATATGTCTTTTATATATAGCTCTGAGGATATGCATCAAAGGACATAACTGAGTTTGGTTTTGTTAATGGACTATTATTCTTTTGAAGTGTCTTGTATCACCACTCAGGATGATATTTCAGATATCATCTATTACGATTTGCACTGAACTTGCATCAACAACAAATAATGGTATATTTTTTGAAACTCTTTTGGGATCTTTAGTATTCTCACTCCAATCCCCTCCCCAATTCTCTGTCGTTTCCTAGCATGTAAGTAACATCTTTATGCAAAGTCCTCAATTATTTCTATTATTTTTTCTAAGTATCTCTTTTATAATTTTTATTCTCTATGGCTTCCACTAGTGCCATGGAATATATTCTGTGGTGAAATGTTTTGTATCATTCTAGTCCTTGCTCTACATTTGTGTACTCACATATTTTTTTACACGGTCCTGCGAGAAACCTCTCCATTTCTCACATTATCTGCCCACCTAATTTTTAGTGTTCCCATATAACGTCACATCGCTAAAATTTCTGCAGCAGATGATTCACTTCATAATAACGCTGTGATCCATATCCACATTTTTAGAAATTACTTTCTGAAATTGAGAACTGTGTTTGGTACGAGTACCCTTTTGTTGGCAAGTTATGAACCCTTCGCTGATGTTAATCTGTTCATTATGTCTTCCTTGCCTCGTCTGTGTTACGTGGCCAGTTCTCTTTGGAACGGTCGTGCATCATATTTCAGTATGTTTATGTGCTCGCTATCTTGATCAAGTAGCTGATCTCTGATGCTGCAAAATAACTGGAATCAAGATTCAGTAGCACCAACGGCTGTCCCTTCCTGTTCCCTTCCATTTGTTTGAGTGGACGAATGCATACCTGGGGACAATGAGTGTAGTTGGGAAGATAGAGGTGTCTTTCTTATATGTCAGGGGGGATATGCCTGTAGGGAGACGAGGCAAGGTTTCACCTCCAAGTTGCCAGACCGGCATTGTCCTCCAGCCCTCGCTCTCCATATGGTGGATTGGACAGTTCTTTTCTGCCGATAAAACAGCCGTATTCTGTGTAGAATCCTTTAGAAAGATTAGGAATCTCTAGTCAGGTGTTGCACTCCTGAGGCTGACGTGAAAACAGCCATTTGCTTGAGGAGCGACACCAAAAAATAGCGTTCAGTTTCAATTTCAGAACCCAGCTTTCTGACTGATTCTCACACTTACTTTGCATCGAGCAAACACGTTCTCGTCTGGACCCACTTGCCGGCCGTTTCATAGGCCTGTTACGAAAATTTTCTGTGGTGTCGGAGAGCTTTTCTGCTTTCTTCTCCAACCTCCACACTTACTTTGCATCGAGCAAACACGTTCTCGTCTGGACCCACATGCCGGCCGTTTCATAGGCCTGTTACGAAAATGTTCTGTGGTGTCGGAGAGCTTCTCTGCATTATTCTCCAACCCTGCCATGTCTGTTAAACATAGAGTAAATCTGAAAGATTAGAAGAACGGGATGGAATTCGCACTGCCACCATTGGCTGGGAAGATTCTGTGTCTGACAGATACAGCGAAGTCTGTTTTGGCGTAAACAGTGAAGACAACGGCTGCTAGGCGATCGTGGGGTAAAGACTTGTTGCATATAACTGAGAAGACAAGACTTGAAATTGCACAGAAATATGTCTCGACTTGAGCACCGAGCACAGAGGGAGACAGAGCTGGAATCAGATTCTCCAGTCATTACCGACACTGCCTTCTCCATTACGTTGCGATTTTAGTAAGATGGACCAAAACTTCTATAATCAATTCTGTAGGAATGAGATATTAGTTCAGTCCCTTCAGGAGCCAGGTATTGCATTTTAATGCTTCGCAGCCTGCTAGTTGCCTCCAGTACGTAGTTTGGCGATCTCACTGGCGTTCGAATCTATTTTTCCGCGTTCTTCCAGTAGTTTACTAAATATTCAGCGTATTCGTGTGTTATTCACATCTATCGTGCTCACCCAGCTGTGTTCAGCATTAAAACCCCTTGCCTTAGGATTAATGTTTCAAATGGCTCTGAGCACTATGGGACTTTAACATCTATGGTCATCTGTCCCCTAGAACTTAGAACTACTTAAAACTAACTAACCTAAGGACATCACACAGCACCCAGTCATCATGAGACAGAGAAAATCCCTGACCCCGCCGGGAATCGAACCCGGGAACCCGGGCGCGGAAAGCGAGAACGCTACCGCACGACGACGAGCTGCGGACCTAGGATTAATGTTCATGTGTTTTGCTTTTCAGTAATAAACCTGACTGTTGTAATGACCACTTGGCTCTGTTATAGGTAAGATTATCACTTCTTTCATTAATACGTCTCGCGCATGGTATGATGCCCGTATTTTCATGCTTGACTGGGTCACCTCTAGTAATTCTAATTCGATTACATGATTCTGTTGTGCAACATTATCATTTCCATTAATTAATTTGAAGGACCATATCGGGTGCTTTCCCTCTCTGTCGGTCACCACAGATCGGAGGGGTCTGCACAACAGTAAACTGACACCCCCACATCCACCATGCATTATTTTTCTTACATGGTAGCAAAATTCCTTCACTTGCTCTATTACGTGGTAGACAATTTACATGTTAAGTCTGTCGGTACTCTCATTTGTGCTACATCTCTATAACTTTGTATTTATTTCATTTACTTCCAATACACACTCTGTTCTTAGTAGATTATTCATTTAATTCAACAGATGTTGTAAGTCTTCCTTACTTTCGCATAAGATAATGTCGTCCGTGCATCTAATCATCGTTATCCTCCCACCATTTGAGCCCCAGTTCTGAACATTTCTTTTATTTCCTATGTTGCTTTCTCGATAGACGCAGGGTCGACTAATAGAGAAGATATACTGCGTCCCCATCTTATACCACTGTTAGTCAAGTCATTTCGGTGTTGGTCTTTGTATGCGGATGTGAAAATGTAAATGGATTAATAATTCCTTTAATAATTGTTACAATTGTTTGGACAGAATATTTGAGAAAGTTTTGAAGGTAGTTTATGAATCTGTGCACAATGTCGGGTGGACTTTAACTGATACCAGTGCCAACACACCTTGAATATCATTACATTCAAAGTCAATAAATATAATTTACTTTGCGCACTGCTGCTTCCAGTAGTGTGCGGTATCAAATAATAACCGCAACCATCGAAATTGTCGATCTGTCTATAAGTTCTTAACCACACGAAGCACAATATTTTTAGTGTAAGTAAATCAAGCTCAGTAGCTGCCTAACAAGTCTGAGTCATTACCTTCACATTAATTCCACTGTGTGTAGTCTTGAGTGTGACAATGTCGATGCAGGAACGCTCCTCCAGATAAATCGTTAATTATTCTTGTCTGCACCGAACCTCTTGATCCAGGATCGTGGCGGCGAGTGAAATGATGAACAGATAAGACTTGAATTTATTATTTTTTTTATTATTTTGAGCTTTTCCTCATTACAGAGGCTTATCTCCAACATAATAATTTACCTGGAAATGACAATACAAACAATAAACGTTCTTAAACTATACTCTCAAAATATTTCTCCAGGTGTTTCGATCTTGCGTGTCCTCTTCCTCTGCGCCCATTCTCCTCATTGTGTGCTGTACATTTTGGAGCCAAGTGGTCATAGGTCGTCCTCTTCTTCTTCTCCCCTCCGGTTCCCACTCCAGTATCAATTTTGGTATTCTGGCTTCCTCCATTCGTCGTACATGTCCGTACCACTGTAATTTCTTCCTATCCATTACGTCATATATTCTTTCTTTTATTTCCATTCTCCTTATTACTTCGGTGTTCCTTATCTTTTCTTTCCTGGAGATTCTTGCCGATCTTCTCCAAAAGTCCATCTCTAGAGCTTGTAATTCTTTAATATGCTTCATGTTAATTGTCCAGGTCTCCGTTCCATACAGAACCACACTCTCTAATATGGATTTGTATATTAATTTTTTAGTTCTGCTCATTACATTCCTGCTCCATAAGACTGAGTTAAGCATCCCAATGACCCTCCGTCCGCTACTAATTCTTTTATTGATTTCTGAGTCTGATTTTCCCTCGATTTCTAAAATGGATCCAAATAACAGAAAGTGTTTATCCTTTTGATTTTCTTTCCTTCAATGTAAAGCTCATCTGAATCATTAGTCAAGTATTCTGTTTTTTGGTAATTAATCTTCAAACCCCAAGTTTTGTATGCTACTGCTAGTTGATTGCACATATACACTCCTGGAAATGGAAAAAAGAACACATTGACACCGGTGTGTCAGACCCACCATACTTGCTCCGGACACGGCGAGAGGGCTGTACAAGCAATGATCACACGCACGGCACAGCAGACACACCAGGAACCGCGGTGTTGGCCGTCGAATGGCGCTAGCTGCGCAGCATTTGTGCACCGCTGCCGTCAGTGTCAGCCAGTTTGCCGTGGCATACGGAGCTCCATCGCAGTCTTTAACACTGGTAGCATGCCGCGACAGCGTGGACGTGAACCGTTTGTGCAGTTGACGGACTTTGAGCGAGGGCGTATAGTGGGCATGCGGGAGGCCGGGTGGACGTACCGCCGAATTGCTCAACACGTGGGGCGTGAGGTCTCCACAGTACATCGATGTTGTCGCCAGTGGTCGGCGGAAGGTGCACGTGCCCGTCGACCTGGGACCGGACCGCAGCGACGCACGGATGCACGCCAAGACCGTAGGATCCTACACAGTGCCGTAGGGGACCGCACCGCCACTTCCCAGCAAATTAGGGACACTGTTGCTCCTGGGGTATCGGCGAGGACCATTCGCAACCGTCTCCATCAAGCTGGGCTACGGTCCCGCACACCGTTAGGCCGTCTTCCGCTCACGCCCCAACATCGTGCAGCCCGCCTCCAGTGGTGTCGCGACAGGCGTGAATAGAGGGACGAATGGAGACGTGTCGTCTTCAGCGATGAGAGTCGCTTCTGCCTTGGTGCCAGTGATGGTCGTATGCGTGTTTGGGGCCGTGCAGGTGAGCGCCACAATCAGGACTGCATACGACCGAGGCACACAGGGCCAACACCCGGCATCATGGTGTGGGGAGAGATCTCCTACACTGGCCGTACATCACTGGTGATCGTCGAGGGGACACTGAATAGTGCACGGTACATCCAAACCGTCATCGAACCCATCGTTCTACCATTCCTAGACCGGCAAGGGAACTTGCTGTTCCAACAGGACAATGCACGTCCGCATGTATCCCGTGCCACCCAACGTGCTCTAGAAGGTGTAAGTCAACTACCCTGGCCAGCAAGATCTCCGGATCTGTCCCCCATTGAGCATGTTTGGGACTGGATGAAGCGTCGTCTCACGCGGTCTGCACGTCCAGCACGAACGCTGGTCCAACTGAGGTGCCAGGTGGAAATGGCATGGCAAGCCGTTCCACAGGACTACATCCAGCATCTCTACGATCGTCTCCATGGGAGAATAGCAGCCTGCATTGCTGCGAAAGGTGGATATACACTGTACTAGTGCCGACATTGTGCATGCTCTGTTGCCTGTGTCTATGTGCCTGTGGTTCTGTCAGTGTGATCATGTGATGTATCTGACCCCAGGAATGTGTCAATAAAGTTTCCCCTTCCTGGGACAATGAATTCACGGTGTTCTTATTTCAATTTCCAGGAGTGTAGTTAGCATCCTCCCCATCTTGTGCTACGACTACTTGATCATCAGCAAATAATAAATGAGTAGGTAAACTCCATCTCTTATTTCTAATCCCATACTATTACATTTACGAGACCATGTTCTAAGGCTAATATCTATATAGATTTTAAATAATGATGGTGACATGGGACAGCCCTGTAAAAGGCCTTTGCTTGTTCTAAATTTCTGTGAAAGTTTATTACCAACTTTCACTTGGCAAACGTTATCTTTATACATCTGTCGTATTATTTTAATCAAGGAAGGGTTTATGTTTGCCATATGTAGTGCTCTCCAAAGTAATTTTCTTGGAACAGTATCATACGCTTTTTCTAGATCTATGAAAATTAATCCTATACTTTTTGATTTTTCCCTATGTTTTTCCAAAATCTGTCGTAATGTGAAAATATGGTCTACACATGATCTCCCAGCCGTGAATCCACATTGTTCTTCTTGGGTTCTAAAATTTTTTTCCAGTTTGTTTTTAATTACTTTCACAAAAATTCTCATTAATGTGTTTGTAACACAAATTCCTCGATAGTTTGAACAAATTTTGCGATCCCCTTTCTTAAATATTGTATTAATGTAACCTAGCTTCATTTCGTTGGGTATTGAATCTCCATGTATCATTTTGTTGAAGAGCTGTGTTATCAGTTTCACAATTTTGTCACCACCATATTTCAGACACTCCAGATTCATATTGCCTGGTCCCAGTGATTTACCATTCTTTACTGTTCTCAACGCCTGAAGTACTTCACTTTCTAAAATATGGATCTCATAATCTTCATGTCCTTTATCTTCCCCTGTTCCGTCTTCTAGATATTCTTCTCTGTCCTCATTTAATAATTTTTGGAAATACTCTTCCGATTCCTTTTGTGTTATCAGTTGGAGATTAGTTTTGCTTTTTGTATCCTGTCGAAGCCCTTTCAATACTGACCATGCTTCTTTTGCTCTCCCAAATCCTAATTTGCTATTCACCTTGGCACATGTTCTTTCCCATGCTTCATTTTTTGCCATCCTTATTTTTTTCGTCACTTCATTCTTCTTTTCCTTGTATATTGACCTTGTTTCTTCTGATTTATCATTCAACCACTGAAGGAACGCATTTCGTTTTTCTCTAATGAGGACCTCTAGTTCCTCTGACCACCACTCTGCTGCACGGTTGTGGTTGCTATCTTTTTTACCCAACACCTCTGTTGCTATGATTTTCACATTAGCTTTTATATAGTCATATATTTCCTCTGTACTTCCTTCAAATGATTCAACCAGTTTCCTTTCCATCCTGGCCGCAAAGAGTGTTCTGATACTTTCGTCTTGTAGGCTGTCAATATTAAAAGGTAAATTTTCATCTTTCTCAGTCTGGTTCGTTTTATTTATGTTACTTGTATCACTCCTTGCATTCTTCCATGGCCAGAAAGACTTCATTTTAACTAGATAGTGGTCTGATCCACACTGGGCTCCTCTATAAGATCTGACGTCTACTGCCTTGAAACTACTTGTTTGCCTAATGATAATATAATCTATTATAGAACGAAGTTCTTTGGTGTTCTGTTGCCAAGTATATTTATGAATGTCCTTATGTTTGAAAAATGTGTTGGTAATTTTTAGATCAAATTGTTCACAAATTGCAATCAATCGTTCTCCATTGTCATTATATTCGTCCTCTCCATGTTTTCCTACTATTCTACAAGATTCTCTAATTCCTACCCTTCCATTCAGATCTCCAATGATAATCAGTTCCTTTCTTCTTGGGATTTTTTCAATAGTCTCCCTGAGGGTGTCCCAAAATGTATCTTTCTCCTTATCTTTTGTGTCGTTCGTGGGTGCATACACGCCAATAATCACAACTTCCCTAGCAAATAATGTCATTTCAACACTTATTATACGTCGATTGATGAATGTCCAATTTGTGATTCTTTCTTTCCATGATTTTTTTATCATAATGGAGACTCCTGCTTTGGCTCTTACTGCTTTTGATACCCCACTCCAGATATGTACATAATTATCCAGTTCTTCTTCTCCTTGGCCTTTGTTCTTTGTTTCAGAGAGTACGACAACATCCATGTTGAACATGTCAAGTTCTGCGGGGAGTAAATGTATTTTAGTGGAAATACCTTGCACATTCCAGCATCCAAACATAATTTTCCGTTTCTCATTGCCAGTTCGTCGTCCAAAGTTCCAATTTTTCCGAGGCATATTATTAGGTTTTTTAGCATTTTTATGTTTTTATGTAAGTGAGGAGCTGGCCCACTGCACAACCCCCAACCTGGAGGACCAGGTAATTTTTACTCAAGGTTTTCTTCCTTTAGCCTTTGATAAGCCAACATCATACTACAAGGCAGCAGTTGCTAGTTTTGGTCCACCCCGCGTATTTTATTTCCCCGGAACCCACCATATCTGGTGAGCATTCCCCTATCCGCCACCTGGGGAGGCGCCCGATGGGAGACCAGCAAACTCCACACGGGCTTGAATTTATAACCATGCGAATAAATATTCCTCTTCTAATTACATTTTATAATACATTTAATGAACGGTTAAAATTCACATTTTCAACAATGCTGGTACGACGGATTCAAGCACACGTCCGTAAGCTACTACTTCTCGAAACAAAACATGAATTGATAAATTGAAGAGCGTATATCTTACTTTGTTTCATACAGATATATAATGACGTATCAAAACATTATCCTTGCCATAAAAAAACTCGTTAATTTACGTTTGGTGATATCGTCGGTTTACAGCTTATTCAGTTTACATGTAGCTTGTACACAGCAAAAGAAAAGAAGGAAAAATTAATATGATTCAATACAGCTTCCATTTTTATTCTTCCCTCTTGATTTATGTAGATTTTGCATATTGGCCGTCTCTCCCTACTGCTTACCTGTATACCTACTTCTCTAAGGATTTCAACATTTTGCACGCTCTACATTGTTGAAATGTTTTTATAGGTCACCATATCCCTTGAGAGTGTCTTGGCTTTCCTAGTACAAACTGCAGGATTACGAATGAAAGGTGGCAGACTTCGGTTCATTGGTAGAACAGTAGGCAAATGCAAACGGTCGACGAAGAAGACTGCATACAAAACTCTCAAGCGACTCACCTAGAGCATTGCTCAAATGTGTGGACCCCTTACCAAATAAAACTAACAGAAGATACTAAAGGTGTACAAAGAAGGGCTGCACAAAGGGCCACGTGTTTGTCACCTACAGAAGAGGATTACGGAAGTAGTGAAAGAAGTGAACTGACAAACAATAAGTGAAAGCTTATTTAGTGTGTCCAAACAACTGACGAGAACGCAGCCAGTAACGTCCTCGGCAACCGCTGATATTTCAACAAGTGTGCACCCCGCCATTTTCAAAGCACAAAAGCAACGAGGGACCGCTGTGGAAGGAAATTTATGAACTCGATATGCCGGGAAACGTTGGCCAAGAACCACACCACGAGATATGCAGAAAGACAACATACACACTGTAAACAGTAGCACCAGGACACATGCTAAAACGATCAACATCGGAAGTTATCAACATCGAATATTAATTAGTAGTGCGTCACCAAGTAGTATTAAGTCTGTCCCTCTGCTGTTTTACCTTGAGGGACCAGGTTTCCAAGCAGAATTTAGGCAAAGACCTCCGTCTATCCTTATAAGGTCAATTGTTAATTTAACCTGAACTTCTTCCCTAAAAACGCTATAGCTGTAGTTGAAAGTGCACGTTAGAATCTCTGTGTTGTTATGCTCCATTAGATGACCAGTACTAAGACGACCTAGGCAGTGTTCTGCAATAACTAATTTGCTTCTCGTTTGAACTGTGTGTGACGCTTATGCTGATTAGATCGGTTTTCCATGGTGATATTCTGATCAAAGTATGACATGCCATAACATCAAGGGATACGGTAGACAGAAGCCGTCTGCACACAAGATCTTCCTTCACAGACTCTTAAACGGCCGTAATGTTAGATGATGATTGAAAAACAACCAATCTCGTTTACCACCTTTGTAACGCAAACGGGCCGCAGACCCAGCTGACACTTTCTTATTTTCATCACTCACCCGATTCACAGTTGGTTGATAATGCAATGAGCGTTTCATCTTTTCTTTGATGATAAGGATTCAGCGAAAGTTGAACCAAGATGGGCTAACTCTTCTGACATTCCTGTAGGATATATGATGACTAGAGCTCTATGAACTGAAGTATCTCTTCATACTGAGCCGGATGGCGACAACTACCATTGTGAAGACAGAAGCTGGTGTGCGCTGGCTCCCTACAAATGGTATGTCCGAAGGTATTATCAGCCTTCTTCCTGACCAACACTTGAAAGAAGGAAAGGCAGCCACTCTTTTCCAACTAGATAGTGAAAAGAATATTCATATAGATTAAATTCAGGCGTTCTAAGAGATGTCAAAACCCAATGAGGCAAAATAAAATCACTTGTAAAAAAACACAGCTTTCAATGCCGCTGACTCCAGGGCACATATATAGAAATCTTCCATAAATAGATTGGCAATAACTGGTGACAAAAGGCTCCCCACCATAATTCCATCTGCCTGTTCATGGAACTGATAATTTAATAAAAAGTAAGAGGACGCCAACAAATGTCGAAATAGGTTAGTTAATTCAACACCAAATTTAACCCCAATTAACCTTAACAAATTACGGAGAAGAACTTGAGTGAAGAGGAAGATCAACTTTAAGTGATGAATCCAAGAATATACTATTTATCACTCCCGTTGAGTTCATGATGACAAGGTAGCTCCATGCGTGAATCATCTGAAAGGCCGTTAACTGAGAATTTCAGATTAATCACTTAGATGTAGAGGTAGATATGAGAAGGGAATGGTACAATATCAAACACCCTTGGACAAGTACTTCACAATGGTTTACGGAGTACAGGTGTAGATATAGATATAGAAATAATTAACTGAATATGCACTTCGTTAGTTTATCTACGCGTGTGTCTTAATAATCTTTCACAGACACATCATAGAGTAGTTGTAAATTAGTGCTCTCATAAGCGAAGTGCGGTCCATATACTGTAAACTACTCGATATGATACCCCCTAAAAATATTATTGACTTTTATTTAACACATTGTACCAGACTGCGTCCTACAACACTGTGTGTGAGTTAGAGTATTGTGTATTAACACCTTGCTTAATAAATTCAATTCAGATCTTCAACTTCCTTTTTGTACTGAGGAAAAGATATTACGAGTAAATACACGTATTTTTATGAAACAGAATGGATGAAATCACAGCAAAGAAGTAATAAATGATACTGCTTAGAAACCGGCAGGAGCTGATCCATTGTAGCGTTCGAGGGTGGAAATGTACTCTAGCAAAATGTGACAAAACAACTACTTTCAGTATTACGAGGAGGTTCGAAACACTATGTGAAAGTGAACGTAAACAGTTCAGATGGTGAGATGACTACACATGACGTTGCAGTACGTATTCTGTTATTATGTCTCTGTGTATTCCAGTGCGATAGATTTGAGACTATGCTAGCTGAACACTATCTAAATATACGATTTCTCGATAGACAGTAGTTTTGAAAAGAGTACTTAATTTAATTGAAACGCCGGAAACAACGTCCAGTTTTTATTCCTCAGCCAACTTGCTGGAATCTAATTATCAACAGTTATTATTGCTGCAGAAATCAATATCTACATTTGATTTCGTTACAATTACTGAATTCAGCAACAAATTTTTTCCAGCTCAACGAGTAAGAAACGAAGTGGCATTCACAATAATTCACACTAAATAAGTTATATCTTTAACGCCTTTCTGTTTTGGCTGACTAACACGACTGTGCAGTATGCACTAAACAAATCTCAGTTTTCGGTTCCCAGCCACCACAAAATGCTGATTAAATTAGTTGTCCGTCCATTTAATTTCTGTTAAAGTTACTTATTTCAAATTCGTAGTGTTAAATATCCATACATTCGCCCATAGTGTCTGGAGTGACTAAGAACGTGGAAGAACTGATGGACAGCGACGCGTGAGAGAAAGCTACAGTTAAAAGACAACCGAATGCAGATGGGTGTTGCTCAAGGCAAAAAAATTCATTAGTTATTAACCTAATTATTCGGTATGGTCTACTGGTTTGTGGCATGCATATCATAGCATCTGCAAGAAGTGTTGTTTCTGTTGCGATTTCATTAACTTTCTAAGCTGGATGCTTGCGTGTTACAGGCTACCGTGGTGGATCCAACAAGACAGATGGAATAATTGACAAAGGCAAGTGTAATGATTTACTGCACAATTAAAATTATATACAATATCGTCTCCAACTTTATGAGGATAATCTGTAAAACTACTGCTACATCTGGCTAGTTTTGGAGTCACATATACTGCCCCCTTTAACGTGAATTCATGTTCTGGACAATGCCCGATTACATTAGGCGAGAAATAGGAAAACCTTCTTAGGAGAATTGCTCCCTTGCCTGTACGTTTATGTGATATGTTGCATAGAACACATATTGAATGCAATTCTTTGCCAACTTGTCGTCATTGAACCCCAGCTGTCACTTTTATTGTTTTATAAAGACACACATAACCCGTAGGAAAGAAGATAACCAATGAGTGTGTACGACATTCCGACCCTCTCCGATTCTATGCCAAGACTACTACGATCTGTGGCTACAGTTCCAGTCTGCAAGTCTGAAACAAAGTATACTTTTTTTAAATCTAACTATTCTTTCATTATAATGTACCTAATCTGTGGTATACTGTTCATTTCGGTCACACATATCCATCTTTGCTTTGCAATTTTTCCATTTAGGTATTTGTTACACATTCGTTTCTAATACAAGTAAAATGCTAATCGAATCATGTTTTCCATCAGCACTGCATCATATTCTCGCTCTCGTGAAGGAAACCTGCATCAGCTGCTTGTAGGCAGCTCATGATAATACGCTGAAAGCCTGCAGGACTGGGCAGCCTCTACAACCATAGCTCTGAGCGTCAGGTGTAAACTATAGCAGTCACTCATCATGTGAGATACACTGAGCAGCTTCTAAAGCTGTGACATGTGATTTTCATCCGTGTGATTCACTGAAGAAGCGTATACATCTTCTATGCGTATCCAGCTTAATAAGAATACGGACAGAACAAATACTTGAATAAACACTGTGACTACATTTACCATTAATGGTTAACAGCACCATCTTGTAATAATATTTGAATAACTCTCTGTTCAAAGAAACAATCTCGTTGAGTGGAAGGCAGATGCTTTGTTAGGGGATCCCTCGATCTTAGACCCTCACCAAGTTAGCTGACCGCAAGTACCGAGTGATCAAAACATCAGTATACATTCGAAAACTTAATAAACCACGGAATAATATAGATAGAGAGGTAAAAATTGACACATATGCTTGGAATGACATGGAGTTTTATTAGAACCAAAAATAAAACAAAGTATTGCTAGACGCGTGAAAGATCTCTTGCGCGCGTCGTTTGGTGATGATCGTGTGCTCAACCGCGACATTCGTCATGCTTGGCCTCCCAGGTCCCCAGACCTCAGTCCGTGCGACTATTTGCTTTGGGGTTACCTGAAGTCGCAAGTGTATCGTGATCGACCGACATCTCTAGGGATGCTGAAAGACAACATCCGACGCCAATGCCTCACCGTAACTCCGGACATGCTTTACAGTGCTGATCACAACATTATTCCTCGACTACAGATATTGCTGAGAAATGATAGTGGACATATTGAGCATTTCCTGTAAAGAGCATCATCTTTGCTTTGTCTTACTTTGTTATGCTAATTATTGCTATTCTGATCAGATGAAGCGCCATCTGTCGGACATTTTTTTAACGTTTGTATTTTTTGGTTCTAATAAAACCCCATGTCATTCCAAGCATGTGTGTCAATTTGTACCTCTCTATCTACATTATTCAGTGATTTATTCAGTTTTCAAATTTATACTGACTTTTTGATCACCCGGTAGATACGAAGAATCCAAAGAAGAGCTGCACGACTGGTTTCTTCATTCAGCATCGGAGTGTTACAGAGATCAACAAGCTGTAGCATAAAACCTTACAAACCAGACCTTGTGCATCTTAAATGGCCTTAAAAAGTACAAGAACTAAAAGAAGCGTATTACTTCCTGTAACATATACATCGCGTAGTGATCAAGACATTAAACTTGGTGAAACTCGAGCTCTTACTGAAGGATGTCAGCTATGTTTCCTCCTGCGCACCGTTCTCGAATGCAATAGGAAAAGGCAGGGGAGGGACTGGGATGGGTGGAGATGGGAGCGAGGGGTGGGGTGCGTGGAAGGGATTTTTTGGTTGTGGTGTGTACGCAACAACAAACACGGCTTGCGGGTTGTAGATGTAGATGTCTGTCTGTGAAATGCTGACTGAGTTACATGTAACGCACATAGAGTTTGTCCGTCAGAAGGTTTGTTCCCTTTTTTGAATCGACCTGATACATAGTAACATTATAATATCACAAGCTGTCCTAGAAACAAATCCCTATATATTACCCTTAAACACAGAGACAGGTAGGGCTCCGTAGATCACAAAAGTTATTTAACATAAGTGCACATTGATTTTCTTATTACGGAGTTGTCGTGGCTTGGGAAGACTAGAACACGTATCCTTAGAGAAAGAAGGTTACTACATGCTTTCCTGGCATATTTGCCTTTAATCAAACTATATGGTTCCAGAGACGATTTCAAGCCTCAAACATCTATTACGTATACGCACACTGAAGTGACGAATAAGAACTTGTAACATGGCTGGGATTCGAAGCCGGGTCTCTTGCTCACTAGGCAGATGCGATAACCACTACACCATCCGGGCACGGTGACTTTGCACAACTGCAGGGACTACCGTAGT
This sequence comes from Schistocerca piceifrons, assembly GCF_021461385.2. NCBI lineage: Eukaryota > Metazoa > Arthropoda > Insecta > Orthoptera > Acrididae > Schistocerca > Schistocerca piceifrons. The sequence continues at coordinate 673,259,783 of NC_060139.1, forward strand.
GCGCATCCGTCCTAAGTCCAAATCCCCACATGAGCTTCAGCTCACTTGATATTCCCACTAAACCCGAACAGCATTGCAGAGGCTCGCCAACTCTATTGGAATAGCACTTCAATATCGAACGAAATGGGGGATCCTGCTCATCCAGTATAGTTGGAAGGCCTCTGCAATGCTGTTAGAGTCTAGGGGGGATAACAAATGGACTGACATGAATTGAGATTTAGACTCAGAAGGGAGGCCTGCTCGTGTAGTCCGTGCAGTTGTGCAAAACTAATGTGCCAGGGTGGTGTAGTGGTTACCGCATCTGGCTAGTGAGCAGGTGACCTGGGTTCGAAGCCCAACCCTGGCGCACATTTTCATTCGTCGCCAGTCTGCATATATTCATCATATTTTTCTTTTTTAAACATGAAGATTTAAGTGATCCATTCTTTCACTCTTGGTGATCCTGGGCTGTGCCGCATGGGGTAGTCGTGCAGCCTTAGGTGCCTTGTCACGGTTCGCGCGGCTCACCCTGTCGGAGCTTCGAGACCTGCCTCGGCCATGGGTCTGTGTGTTTAGTTTAAGTTAAATTAGGTAGTGTATACGCTTTGGGACCGATGACCACAGCAGTTTGGTCCCATATGACTTACCACAAATTTCCAAATTTTGTCCTGGGCTGTATTATTCTTCCGCCATTATTTAGTTGCTTTTCTCAGTGATCGCTGCCCAATGTCTCGTTTATTTCGGCAGACAACACTTTTTTCCACTGAATGTATCATTACTGCACAAGAACACCAAAGTACCAAATCAAGCGAAGCATCATTCTACCTCTCCAGTCATTTTCGAATATTTTCCATGACTATTGCTGTGTAACCTCATCAGAGACGCGACACATTTAACTACGTTATCGAAGTTTATAGCTTACAGATGCTCTAGTAACTGTGTTAGGGAACTTATAAAAGCTGACTGAAGCAAGGAAATGCTCAAAGTGACACAGTGTCATAGGTAAAAGAGAGAAATTGGACGTAACAAGTGAATGAAATATTTTGCTGTGAAAGGACATTAATATTAATTACTGTCGTCATCATACTACAGACATTATTTTACGGTGGGATAAGTGAAATATCTGACCTCTGAGGCATTAAGTACCATGAAATATTACTGTGTATGGGACAAGACTGCGTTAGACGCGAAAAAAATAATAGGCTACTGAAACAAATAAACATCTCTCCTATTATTTTTCCGAAATCCTGAAAAATAAGAATGTGCAGGTAGAAGCACAGGCCTGAAATTAAGATGATTTTTGAAACTATATCGGTATTACAACGTTCGATCGATGTGAGACAGTGACACGAGGAAAGCTGGAAAAATAGTAGCTAAAGAATTTCAAACGTGGTGCTTTAGAACAAATTGAGCAATTAAGCGGGTACAAAACTGTGAAACGAAGAGCCGTTAGTTTGAATAGGCAAGGCAGGTACTCATCAAAACTTTCACCGGAAACAGGAACAGGTTGACAGGTAGTGTGCCAAAGCATGGAAAACTAGACAATTTGAGAACAGAGGGAACAGCGCAGCGGGAAATATTGCGAAGTTTATTTCTTTAGAACAGGTTTCTGAGTAACTATTGCGCACAATGAATGAAGATAACATTCAGGCAGTACACTATGAAATCAAATACTGCTGCAAATCTTCCAAACGAGTGTGGCATAGGAAAGTCACTCCACCTACAAAAATCAATGAAGGGGATTTGAGACTTGTTGAGGCAGCAGCATACACTCCATCCACAGGCTCTGGTGGGCTCATAGGTACCGACCAACTGCCGTGTCATCCTATACCAAAAGCGTCACTGAATATGGTATGGAAGGGCGGGGATCAGTACACCGCTCTCCCGGGCGTTGCCACTTTTATGACCTGGAGCCGCTGCTACTCGGCCACATAGCTCCTCAATGCACGTCACGAGGTTGAGCACACACCGTTCCAGTCTTGCCACCAAGGAAATATCGCTGTCAGTACTGGAATCGAACACAGGTCTTCCATATGGAAGTCAGCCGCGCTGACCCCTAACCTACGGAGGAAGACAGATGCGGAAGTAATCTAGCTAAATTAAACGTAGTACAGAAGAGAGCAATGATCTCTCAAGTGTGTCGACGTCTATGAAAGCAGATCGTCAGCTTGGGCTTGCATCTAGTGAGAGAAAGAGAGAGAGAGAGAGAGAGAGAGAGAGAGAGAGAGAGAGAGAAGGAGTTGGAGATGGGGGTAGAGAGTGAGTGAGACGCAGAAGTCTCTTCCGTCCCTTCACTTAATTATTCAAATGTAGGTTCTTCTATTAATCTGGCTCATTTATTCCAGCAGTGAGCACAAGGGAAGCTGGGACGCCTGCAAATATGCTTCTGCAGTCAGGGATTGAATTAAATTAAATTCTCCGTCGCTAAATACTACTTCTCCACAAAACTAAGGATGAGTGGAAAAACTTTTCCAAATCAATGATCACATAACAATTCACTTTCTAAGGGTGTCATTACGCTATAGTACCAAAAGCTATTAAATCACTCAATTCTAATTTAGTAACACCTTTCTGGTGGTGGAAAGATGTCTTTAACATAATTACTGAAAGCAGTAGGGCGCAACTGAGGGGAGAATAATCTACTTTTTGAAGACTGTACGGCATCTTCCAATATTAGGTATTTACGTGGCGAGGTAAGTGAAAAATAATTACACATTATAGACAAGTTTGAAGTAGTGAGTAAGGAATATCATTTTTTTTTCAGAACACTAACTATAATATAAGCTGCGCTTCTAGAACGCCCCTGATAGTTTATTCTTATTTTAGTACTGAAGTTTGATGATGATACCTTATTTTCATTTTAACGTAATTTAAATAAGTTAATTCACGATCATGTAGCGAATACTAAAGGACTGAAAACTGAAGTAAAACGTGATGACATTAAATAAAGACAAGTATTCAGTTCGCTATGATATACGTAGTAGCTTGCTTAGGACAATAATGTTTTAATTTCAAAATAGTCACAAAACATTATCCACGTGTCTGCAGGTCTTACTTATGTGAGTAAAATCTCTTGTTCTGCAGCTTAGAAGAGAGAATCGTAAATGACATAAACAAGTGGAAGGACGTCATGAGTTTTGACTGGCATGGAGATCTGCTGTTTATCAATGCTCATTCATAATCGCCGGCCGGAGTGGCTGTGCGGTTCTAGGCGCTACAGTCTGGAGCCCTGCGACCGCTACAGTCGCAGGTTCGAATCCTGCCTCGGGCATGAATGTGTGTGATGTCCTTAGGTCAGTTAGGTTTAATTAGTTCCAAGTTCTAGGCGACTGATGACATCAGAAGTTAAGTCGCATAGTGCTCAGAGCCATTTGAACCATTTTTCATTCATAATCACTACCTGGATGTGTCACAAATACATCCGACATTGATTATCATTTCACGCTGTTTCCAGGTGTAAATGCATATCATCTGTGAAAATATGGTTCTGTTTGGTGTTCTGTTTATATAACAGGAGTTCTGTAGCTCAGTAGGTTTTGTACTTATATACTTCGACACATTTATCTACATTGACATATGTAAACAACAAATAATTACGAATAATATAAGGTCAAAACAAAATCGTTCTCCCATACAATCAAGTTCGCTTTACACTACCTGACGAAAGTTGCACAATATTTTTACGCTACACCTACAGTACAGCGAAAATGCGGTTTTGGATTTGCAAGTACAAAGAATTTTGTGTCACAAAATTTTACTGTATAAGATTTTTACGCCGCCAGATGGCAACATTGAATACAGCACAAACCCACAAAACCACAGTACTGGGACAAACCAACTGTGAAAATACTGTATATCTTGTAATATTACGATTTTATTGATTTTGACATAACAGAAAGAGAGGGAGAGACAGAAAATTCTCTTGGAGATCGTGTTTCTTCTCTCCTACACGGTGTGAAAGGTAATACAAAAGTATTTCCTACAAACCCAGACGTGTGTGGTAACTTTGAACCACTCGACGAGGGTAACGGATAATGATATGTAAAACAATTTCATGGTTCCTCTAGGACCTCATCCCAAGAACATATGGTAAATGACTGGATGATTTGTCATGAATAGAAGTTACAGAATTGGCCATTCCCACAACTGGTTCTTTCGGTCTCTAGTAATCATGGTTTCCACGTTTACCTCGGGAACCGCTCACGAACAAAGTATGCTTTTGTAAGGCGTCCAAAGCCTACCCTAGACCACACCTAACGCAAAAGAAATAAGCAATTTGCTTAATTTGCATGAAGGAAGAATGAACTGTTTAAATTTTGACCCTGTACCTTAGGATAGCTACAGCATGCCAGTTCTTCCGATAGGTATACAAACGATCGCTAGGCCAAGAACTATCCAAAACACTTTACCCTCAGAACCTGCAGTACCTCCCCTGCACATGTTGCTGGTAATTTAGTGTGCTACCCATTCAGGTTCAAAAAGACACAGCAACCTCAAAATATCTGGAATATCGGTCTGTACGATTCTACTTCCGTTGAACCAGTAATTACACAGAAGTGCGGGGTAATGAAGTAAAGCTTTGAATGTATTCCATTGGTATTCCGGTGATTTTAATGAAAAACCTCATTCTGTAATCTTACAATGAAATAAACGATGACATTGCAGATAATTGCGTCATCTTGTAAGTAGGCTGTTTATGTTTTCTCTATGTAAGTAGGCTGTTTAGGTTTTTTATTGGTAACGCCACCTCTGTATGACAATCACTGGCTGTGCTGTGGGCAGTCTGTGTCTGCTTTGCATTGTTGTAATACTCGCCATTGTAGTGTTAGGCAGCTGGCTGTGAACAGCGCGTAGCGTTGCGCAGTTGGAGGTGAGCCGCCAGCAGTGGTGGATGTGGGGAGAGAGATGGCGGAGGTTTGCAATTTGTCATGAACTGATATATATATTATGACTTGTGATGATATTAAGGTAAATACATTGTTTGTTCTCTATTAATATCTTTCATTTGCTAACTATCCCTATCAGTAGTTAGTGCCTTTAGTAGTTTGAATCTTTTATTTAGCTGGCAGTAGTGGCGCTTGCTGTACTGCAGTAGCTTGAGCAGCGAAGATTTTTGTGAGGTAAGTGATTTATTCCTGAAACAGACAGGCCGCAGACGATGGAAGAACTTCTTCAAAATTTTAATGGTGTAAAAGTGTTGTCTTCCATTGATCTCAGATCCAGCTTTTATCAGATCGAACTTCATCCAGAATGCAGAAAATACACAGCTTTCCTTTGTTTCGGCGTTTGTTATCAGTTTCGGAAACTTCCCTTTGGTTTGAACATTTCTTCAGCAGCATTTATTCGCGGGCTAAATTCCATATTACCTGAGTTCTTAAAACGTCACATCACCTTATATGTGGACGATATTCTAATAGCGGAAGCTTCATGGGAACAACATAATCGCCTCCTCAACAGTCTGTTACGTATTTTTGCAGAATCTGGAATTACAGTTAACTTGGAAAAGTCTGAATTCGGTAGGTCAAAGGTGAGGTTTTTGGGACATATTATTTCTTCTGAAGGCATTCAGCCGGATCCTGAAAAGTTAGAAGCAATCAGAGCCATTCCAGTTCCATCCACAAAAAGACAAGTCCGCAGTTTTCTAGGTCTCGTAAATTTTTACCGTCGTTTTCTGAATATGCAAATTCTAGTTACACCAAAACTTTGTTCTCTCACTGGAAAAAATACTATTTGGAACTGGGACGAACAAGCACAGTTGGAATTCAATTCTTTAAAAGAAGCGTTACTTCACGCGCCAATACTAGCTCATCCTGATCTGTCACAAGATTTCTGCCTTAGTACGGATTCTTCTAAAGTCGGTCTTGGTGCCCATTTATTTCAAGAAGCCATAGAAAATGACACTACCGTTCAGAAAACCATTGCTTTTGCTAGCCGAGTGCTAACAAAATCTGAAAAAAATTATTCCGTTACTGAATTAGAAGCTTTAGCTATCGTTTGGGCATTTAACAAATTCCGTTTCTTTCTTTCTGGTAAGCACGTAAAAGTATACAGTGATCATCGTGCATTACAATTTCTTATGTCTTCAAAATTAAATCATGACAGGTTAAAACGTTGGGCATTGTTTCTGCAAGAATTCCGCTTCACAATAGTCTACATTCCCGGCAAGGAGAACATTGTTGCGGACGCACTGTCACACGCACCGGCTGGGCTTGAGAAAAGTACCACAGAAGGCAACCTCGAGAAAAATTTCAGTATTCTTTACATTCAGAAAGTCGCCTTTGAAAACTTCATCACCACATCTTTAAAGGACATTGCTCATGAACAAGATAAAGATCCGATTTGGAAAGACATCAAGAGCAAATGGCATGAAAAGACACACACACAGATTCGGCATTATTACCTGGTTAGAAACAACATACTCTTCAAACGCTGCACTGTTGATGACAAGCTATGGGTACTTTGCATTCCAGACGATTTTGTTAATAAGCTCATTTGGTACATTCATTTCAGCTACGCACATTTTGGCCCACGAAAATGTTATCATATTCTTCGAACGACTTGTTATTTTAACAATATGGAAAAGCGAATTCGAAGAGTCTTGTCTATTTGTAAACTTTGTCAAAAGGCGAAACCATCTACTGTCTCACATCGTGCTCCGTTGTTTCCTATTATTCCTGCTAAATTAAAAGAATTTGCTGCTGTTGATCTCTTGGGACCGCTTGTCAGAACATCCAATGGATTTTCGTACGTTCTAGTCGCTGTTGAACTTACTTCAAAATTTGTTTCTTTCACTCCGTTACGTAAAGCCACTGGACGGTCTGTATCCAACACCTTTGTTAAAAATTTCTTACGTGAAGTTGGACACGTTAGTAAAGTCATTTCAGATAACGGACCGCAATTCAGATCTGCTGTTTGGTCACGCATGCTTCGCAACCATAAAATCAAACCTGTTTTTATTTCATTGTACTCACCACATTGCAACCCGTCTGAACGGATTATGAAAGAAATCAATAAGCTTTGCAGACTTTATTGTCACAGAAAGCATCAGCATTGGGACAGATATTTACACTTATTTCAAAACGTGCTGAATGAAATGCCTCACGACTCCACTGCTTTACCACCTACTCTTGTACTGAAGAATGAAGAACCACCGAACAGAATCAGAGAGCTTGTACCTTTCCCGAATACACGTAAACTTCGACACAAAGACATAATTGATTTGGCTCTTAAAAATATAAAATCTGCAGCAGACAAAAGGAGAAAACTACACGGTAAAGCAAATGCAAAGAAATTGTATATTGGTAAGAAAGTTCTCATTAAAGCTCATTCATTGTCACATAAGAAGAAACACTTGAGTCACAAATTCTTTCTAGTTTACAATGGACCTTACAGAATCCGACGTATACCACATGATAATTGCGTTGAAGTTGAAACTCTGCGTACTAGGAAGAGTAAAGGTTTACACCACATTTCTCATGTAAAACCATTTATCGACAGATAATCTGCCTTTTAACTTTGTCTTTGCCATAAAACGTTTCACTTCACGTTACTAGTATGCTTTAGAAACTGTTACCATGCAACAATGTTTGAAGTTAAATATCCAATCAAGAACCAAGAGAACTTATTTAAACAGAAATGACGAATGCATTGTTATAGTAAACAGACATCACAGTGTTATTGTGTGTGTACATTCTTGCTTGTTTGTTGCACGATTACGTAACGACTATAAGGCTCACATACATAGAACATTTACCAGTACTGCTAATGAGATTTTAATGCAACATTTTGGTTTATTTGAAAATACATTCTGAATTTAAAGTGCTTTCTGAGAGATACCAGATGACACAGAGGTTAGTTTATGTGACAGCTACACGATTTTTATCACGACGCTACTAATGAGTGACAATTTACAATGTTGCTTTTGCGGTGTATCTGTTTTATATCTGCACAGTTTTCTGAATTCTTCTGGAAATCAAAACATGTTTTATTAGTAACTTTTGTGGTACAGCTACAAGGAGACAGCCTTTTCCATAGCACAACAATACGTTACAGCACAGTACTTTCACCATCACAACAATAAGCGTAATAACTAAGATATCTCTACGCAAAGCATTTCACTTTTGTTTATCATGAGGTAAGTACATTGGCTTCTGCAGAACTTAGCTTTTGGAGGAAAATAACTACGACACTTTCACAGAGATTATCTTACAACAATATGCACATTTAGCGCTACAGGACACGCATTTCAGTGATTAATTTTGTACTTAAAACATTTATTTTTAAAGATTTTTGAATTACAAAGAAAGTTTTCAGTGATACATTTCATTTCATTGCTGTAATCTGTAACACCTGAGGGTATAATTACATTAATCCTCAGGGGGGTACACGCTTACTTTGTGTACCATGTGTTTGGCAAGCACAAGGAGCCCTAGCTAATATGGTATTTGCTTATACAACTTTACACATCGGTACCATATTTCTCTAACACACAAATTACACAGCTATCTGATCATTTAACTGAGAGATAAACATGTTTTTTACTACATCAGTGACAGATGTTTACGCAATTACACCGTTGGATAACTTCACACTTATGAAACTGTATTTTGTCTGTACTTTGTAAACTGTTCATATTTTTTCGGAATCATTGTGATACTATGAGAGCTTTGAATGATGTATTTGGTATGAGATCATGATTTTTAAAGTACGTTTGAGGCAGCTGACACTTTTGACATGAGCAGAGAATTATTTTAGGCTTAGAAATTATTGGAGGAAGTTACGACGATTTTGAGATTTGACTGAAGTGTTATGATGTTATTATTACGACGACGATGTGTATTATGTTGTTGAGGAATGTTTATTATGCTACGTATTTCTCACGATGAAATATTGAAGAAGTGTCGACGAATATGTATATGTATAATGAGGTAAGGAGTAATGAATAGTGGGTAGGGACTCTTGACTTGTGAAAAAGGATGTTGGAAACCAAGAATCGTACTTTAAGAGTTATGACATGTGTGAATCATGTGTGAATGTATCACAATGCCACTGAACATTTTTTGGACACTGTTATATTCATAGGATTTTGTTTCTACAGATTTGCAACGCTAATTCTTGACCTGTGAAGTATTTTTATGTGAGACTGTCACTTTATCGAAAATTGCTGTCGTAAATATTTCCGTACGAAAGTTAAGTGACCACCTGCACGTAATGCGTCGCGGGCACCCAGCTGTGTCAGACGCCTGGAGAAAAAGTCATTAGCGCGTGCCTTTCAGAGCACAGGAAGAAAAAAAAAAAGAAAGGGAAGGCCATTATCCTGGCCATTGTCATTCCTTTAGAGAAAGCATCGCAAAAACGACACGGTCGAACTTGAAAACATATGATTACACTAGCTCTTAATTTACGATATTTACTGAAATGCCTAATAAAATGACAAGAAATATTTTTACATCTGCACACCTGATTATGACAAGCGTCTTTCTATGAGAGTTGAGAGAATTTCTACTAACTTACGAAATGTCACATGACTACTGAATGATATTTTTATGCTTTGCTTTTCATAGTTGCTTATTTCATTTGACATCTGTTTTCCAGCTGTGTTGCAGCATTGCTTTTATAAAATAAAATGCATTTGCTAATGTGAACACTTTCTGTCAACAGATCTATTAAATAATTATTTTATGATCCACATTCTTTAAAAAAGGAGCACTTGGAAAGGAAAGAACAATAAGAAGGAACTAGTAACTGCATTCATAATTTTCTTTTCAAGTAATTGGTAACTTTTTGGTAGAATAACTTCTTGTGGTGCACCACTTTAATTACTTAGACATTAAGATGTGATTATACATTTGCCTTATCTGCATTGTTATCTTTAGTGTACTATTTTTTCTACTTGAGCTATGTCATGTTTCGATATAAGCTGCTGTTTGCCAGGCATAGTGCTACTGAACTTTAATTTGTGTTACTCTGCTAAGCCAGATTTATTTTTTTTTTTTGCTGCTCAGTGCCCTATATGAGTTGTAATATTGCAATTGCTTTGGCATTTGTATTTTTGTCATTGATGTTTGTGTTAATTGTTTTGTGCTGCTGCATTGCCTCGTCCCTTAGTTTAGCATCTGAGCTCAGTAGACTTAAGTTAGCTTAAGAGGGGGTAGACTATATGAGAAACTGACTATGGAGAATAGGTAAAGAATGCATTGCGAAGTTATATAAAAAGGATTTGGGCCCAAATGAGTATTGTACAATCAGAAATAATTATTTTGAAAGAAATATGAACAGAATACAGAAAGCATGCTTGGATAAGATTTTTTTGGTGGAAGCAAAGGTTGAAATAAGACGAAAGATCTATAGAATGAAGTTTTGGGATGGACTGCAGTACCAAATGTTACACTGAAAACGAACCCTGTCCTTTCCTTTTGTGTTATCCCACTATGTGTTTGTGTACCCTTGAGTATTTGTTTTCTTCCTGTCTCTGTGTAGTTTCATAGAATTTTTTCTTCTTTTAATATTAAGCTACATTCACTATGATGAGGAATACTGTTATCCTCGAATATAATTGGCATTAATAATATGTTATTTACTTTGTAAAGATGTTTAGACATTATTTACTCTGTTTTGTGTTAATGCTAATGTGTGAAGTTGATGTTTCAAAAGTTATTGTGATCTTTTATGTATGTACTCATGTCATAATTCCTGTAACACTGACGTATATGTCTATTTCTATTCTTTTGTAACGCCTGTTTTACTACAAATGTTATCTGTATTGTTATGTTCTTTAATGATGTATTTTGTACCTTTGTTATTGTATTCTTCTGTTATAAAATTGTAATTGTCACCAGTTCATGATATTATTAACTTGTAAGTTCCATTTCACTGCACACGTTTCTGTTGGTCATAGTATATGGACAATATGTGAGAAGTAGGGACTGATAGTGTTTGCACATGTGTTGGTAATTCAGCAAGGGACTGGATAACAGCATTGCTGGTTCTAAGGACAATTAAAAGAAAAACTTTCTGAGTGCACAAGTGGTGGTTTATGGACTTGCTATATTCTCTGCAAGAATCTTCGATGGTGATTGTGCACCTGCACAGTCGCAACGGATGGCTGCTGGCCGTCTCTACCAGGACTACAGTGGGTCTGCACCTCTGGTGGCCCACCAATACCATTATCTCTACAAGGACTACAGTGGGTCTGCATCTATGATGACCTACCAACGCCATTATTTCTACAAGGACTGCAGTGGGTCTGCACCTCTGGTGGCCCACCAATACCACAATCTCTACCAGGACTCCAGTGGGTCTGCTCTGTGATGACCTACCTACCAATATTCTTCCAAACTTCGAATGACTCTGCTGTGGGTTTGCTCTGTTGTGGCCCATTACCTGTCTGCATGTCGAGAGTCAGCACTGTCTTTCCGTTGGAAGGTCAACACTACTTCTTCAAGACTGCATGGAAATCCACTACTTCTATGTGCATTTTCTTTTACTGCTTGGACTTTGAGAAAAACTCTGCATTTTTACTGTGATGAACAATGTGGACTGTCTTTATGGACTGTGAGAAATTTTGATCTTTTGACCAACATAATATTAATAAGTGTGTGCATTTTATATCTTTGTTACTGTAATTGTGAAAAATTTTTGTCAAATCTGTATTGGCCAGTGCCCAACACCATTTGTAAAAATTTTTGTGGGGAGCATGGGGGCTATGTAAGTAGGCTGTTTATGTTTTCTCTATGTAAGTAGGCTGTTTAGGTTTTTTATTGGTAACGCCACCTCTGTATGACAATCACTGGCTGTGCTGTGGGCAGTCTGTGTCTGCTTTGCATTGTTGTAATACTCGCCATTGTAGTGTTAGGCAGCTGGCTGTGAACAGCGCGTAGCGTTGCGCAGTTGGAGGTGAGCCGCCAGCAGTGGTGGATGTGGGGAGAGAGATGGCGGAGGTTTGCAATTTGTCATGAACTGATATATATATTATGACTTGTGATGATATTAAGGTAAATACATTCTTTGTTCTCTATTAATATCTTTCATTTGCTAACTATCCCTATCAGTAGTTAGTGCCTTTAGTAGTTTGAATCTTTTATTTAGCTGGCAGTAGTGGCGCTTGCTGTATTGCAGTAGCTTGAGCAGCGAAGATTTTTGTGAGGTAAGTGATTTGTGAAAGGTATAGTTTAATGTTAGTCAGGGCCATTCTTTTGTAGAGAATTCTGAAAGTCAGATTGCGTTGCGCTAACAAAGTATTGTGTGTCAGGTTAAGCACAGTCCTATATAAATTGTTCAAAGGGGACGTTTCAATCTGAATTTACCACGTTCACAGAATATTTTACTATTTATTTTGCAAATGAAAGTTCCACAGCTATAGCTCTTCTACACTCCTGGAAATGGAAAAAAGAACACATTGACACCGGTGTGTCAGACCCACCATACTTGCTCCGGACACTGCGAGAGGGCTGTACAAGCAATGATCACACGCACGGCACAGCGGACACACCAGGAACCGCGGTGTTGGCCGTCGAATGGCGCTAGCTGCGCAGCATTTGTGCACCGCCGCCGTCAGTGTCAGCCAGTTTGCCGTGGCATACGGAGCTCCATCGCAGTCTTTAACACTGGTAGCATGCCGCGACAGCGTGGACGTGAACCGTATGTGCAGTTGACGGACTTTGAGCGATGGTGTATAGTGGGCATGCGGGAGGCCGGGTGGACGTACCGCCGAATTGCTCAACACGTGGGGCGTGAGGTCTCCACAGTACATCGATGTTGTCGCCAGTGGTCGGCGGAAGGTGCACGTGCCCGTCGACCTGGGACCGGACCGCAGCGACGCACGGATGCACGCCAAGACCGTAGGATCCTACGCAGTGCCGTAGGGGACCGCACCGCCACTTCCCAGCAAATTAGGGACACTGTTGCTCCTGGGGTATCGGTGAGGACCATTCGCAACCGTCTCCATGAAGCTGGGCTACGGTCCCGCATACCGTTAGGCCGTCTTCCGCTCACGCCCCAACATCGTGCAGCCCGCCTCCAGTGGTGTCGCGACAGGCGTGAATGGAGGGACGAATGGAGACGTGTCGTCTTCAGCGATGAGAGTCGCTTCTGCCTTGGTGCCAATGATGGTCGTATGCGTGTTTGGCGCCGTGCAGGTGAGCGCCACAATCAGGACTGCATACGACCGAGGCACACAGGGCCAACACCCGGCATAATGGTGTGGGGAGCGATCTCCTACACTGGCCGTACACCACTGGTGATCGTCGAGGGGACACTGAATAGTGCACGGTACATCCAAACCGTCATCGAACCCATCGTTCTACCATTCCTAGACCGGCAAGGGAACTTGCTGTTCCAACAGGACAATGCACGTCCGCATGTATCCCGTGCCACCCAACGTGCTCTAGAAGGTGTAAGTCAACTACCCTGGCCAGCAAGATCTCCGGATCTGTCCCCAATTGAGCATGTTTGGGACTGGATGAAGCGTCGTCTCACGCGGTCTGCACGTCCAGCACGAACGCTGGTCCAACTGAGGCGCCAGGTGGAAATGGCATGGCAAGCCGTTCCACAGGACTACATCCAGCATCTCTACGATCGTCTCCATGGGAGAATAGCAGCCTGCATTGCTGCGAAAGATGGATATACACTGTACTAGTGCCGACATTGTGCATCCTCTGTTGCCTGTGTCTATGTGCCTGTAGTTCTGTCAGTGTGATCATGTGATGTATCTGACCCCAGGAATGTGTCAATAAAGTTTCCCCTTCCTGGGACAATGAATTCACGGTGTTCTTATTTTAATTTCCAGGAGTGTATTTATTTTATTAATTGTGGAACTGATTAAGACTGCTTGAGAATGGCGCTGCGAACATGAAACACGTCACAGTGAGATTAAAAATAAAAATAAGTAAAACATAATACATTCATCTGATGGAGAAGATAAAGAATGTGTGTAAAATGTTGAAATGCATGTCGTTGTCCGTGATACAATACTAACTTTTACAGGATGGCTCCATCAGAGTGAGCACAGTCTTCCTTCCTTACAACACAAACTCACACAATCACAGTACTGGGACAAACCAACTGTGAAAATACTGTATATCTAGTAATATTACGATTTTATTGGTTTTGACAGAACAGAAAGAGAGGGAGAGACAGAAAATTTTGTTGGAGATCGTGTTTCTTCGCTCCTACACTGTGTGAAAGGTAATACAAATGTATTTCCTCCAAACCCAGGCGTGTGTAGCCGCCTTAAAATTTTTATCAATACTACCAAATTTCCTTCGTTTCACGGAGATATATAGTTTCGAAAATTCCCCTACAAAGTTGCAGGAACTGTAGAGAGGACTGAGAAGATAATATTTTGAACTGGAAACGTACCACTTCTGTGCTAGGACCAGTTGAAAATATGATGGTAAAGCGACCGCTTTTGCAAAAAATTATTAAGCGTGACACAGTGCATACTTGTTTTACAGTTCCACACGTTAATAAACAAACAAACAAAAATGGAACGTGATGCAGTACTGCCTATTCCAATTGTAGTGTGCGGTGTCTCCTTGGAGCACCACAATCACACCTGCTGGCGGGGAAAGTAGCCCTTTTCTCGAAGCTGTTGCATAATTGTGGCGGAAAGGGTATGCAATGGAGGCGGATAGTGTGGATAGTGACCTTGATAAAGCCGACGAGTTGTTCTTTCATTACCGTGAGCTTCGCCATACAGAATGTCATATCAGTGTATTCTGTGAACGTGTACTCAGCCTTGTTGCACTAACACACACACACACACACACACACACACACACACACACACACACACACACAGACGAACCAGGTCAGAGATGCAGGCTAGACGTCAAATGACATCAGCCCATCCGACGTAAGTACCCTCACCATGACTACTCCGTTGCATACCAACATAGGAAACTTGTTTTCACATGGCTATTGCAAGGACACGGTACGTTTCCTGACATGGTTACCTCTTCAAAAGTCCTAGAAGTTTGTAACGGGAATTTCCGAACACCTAGTATGTGATACTTTTCTAACAATGAAGATTTTCAATTTCATTTCAGATAGACGACAGGTGTGTAAGGATAGAAAAGAGAGACAACAAATAACAAGTTAGGCGCCTGATAAGCATTCTGAGAGTATTAGTAGCTTGTAATACGTAGTTGAGATAGTTACATAGTTCCCTGTCAAATAACAACATATTTCTTGATGATACAAAACTGTGCTACACTGGAGATTCAATATTGTGTGGTTATTTATTCTGCTAAGCTACAGTGGTTGTATAAAAGATTGGCAAATTACGTTGTTCCGGCTTTGTATACCATTTCTGCCCGAAACATAGTAGTAATAAGAACGTAGAACATAAACTGTGGACCGACCGAGGTGGGGCAGTGGTTAGCGCACTGGACTCTCATTTGGGGGGATGACGGTTCAAACCCCGTCCAGCCATCCTGATCTAACGCGATTTCTCTATTTCGCTTCAGGAAAATGCCAGGATGATTCCTTTAAAAGGGCACGGCCGACATCCTTCCCGATTCTTCCCGATGGGACGAGGGTCTCGTTGCTCGGTCCCTTCGCCCATATCACCGAGGACCAACATAAATTGTAAATGCTATGATTTTTCATTTAAAACTAATACAAATCTGATAAACTGGTGAAATGAAAGAAAATTTCAAGCAATCGATAAGGGACTGAGGACGTCGCTGTTTGGTCCCCTCCTCCAAATCAAGCAACCAACCAGCAATTGATAACAGTTGATGTTTAGGGAAATCTCTGACATTCTTCTCAGTGCGTTCATATTGCCACCGTTAATGTATCCTCTCACAACTTTCGCTGTCAACGTGATCTATTAGTAAATGCTTCTCAACCGTGTTAGATCAATAATTTGCCCACAAGCACTACTGAAAGATAAATTGCGAGTCCTAAATTAATTTGAAAAGTGTTAGAATACTTGCGAAGCGTGCGAAATTTTCATCTCCTTGTATTGCATTCCATTTGACGCAACACCTTTCACTGTTACACATTTTTTGAACTCTGCAACGATGATAAATAACATATCCCTACTACTCAGTCTATATCCTCGTTGGAGCAGTGATTCGTTTACTACAGGAGTTCGGAATTTGAATTATGAGTATTCGTCATATAATAATAACTAGCTGACCCGGCGAACTCTGTTCCGCCTTAAAGCCAATAAATAATCAGATTTTGGATGTTAAGTTCAATTTTTTATTAGGACAAATAAAAATTAAGTATTTTAATGATTCTTTATGTTTTTTGGTGCATAGCTTCCACTCTTCAATTCAGTACCTTGTGATACACGACATTTTTTGTTTTATTATCAGGCGCAAGAACAAACAACGCATATGGTCTTCCGACCCGTGAACATGCCACATATAATTGACCTTTTGAAAAATATGGATATTCCAGATTTAAACCACAAACTTTCAAGGATTGGCCTTGTGATTTGTTAATGGTCATGGCGAATGCAAGACGGATCGGAAATTGAAGTCTTTTAAACTCAAACGGCACATCGGTTGGGACCATCGGGATCCTCTGAATGAGAACTTCCTCACCCTCGAATTTTCCTTTGATTATCGTCGCGTAAATAAAATTGGTCATCAATTTACTTACCTCAAAACGTTTACCGTTGCACAGTTTTGGTTGGTTTATGTTTCGAAGCATGATTACTACGGAGCCAACTTTTAGGCGTAAATTGTGCGGTGGTATGTCAGGCACATCCCAAGAGTTTAAAAATTCAATTGGATAGTTGGTGGCTTCATCCTCATTTGTTACACAGTCAATAGATTTGAATGAATGCATTTTACCAATGATCTCATTGTGAATTATGTAGTTTAGGTCATCTACATCTTTATTCTTAGCCGCTAAAATTGCTCGCTCACTCAACCATTCATTACTTTTGTAGTTAGTAATGATGTTTGGGAATACTTTGTTGATAAGTTCGTCTTTCGATGAGACAAAGTTACAGATATTATGAGGAAATGAAATCAATCCGCTCGATTCTTCGACAGGTACTCGACCATTACCGATAGTCAGCAATTGCTCAAAGAAATCTTCAGCAGATGTATCATTAAGCAATGCAACTCTCATGTTTGTTGTCAGTTAAAGTTTCTTCACAAAGCGCCATAGATTCGATGATTTGAGGCAAGCATTTATTTCATCTGCAGCCATTGATCTTGGAAGTACTGGCAGTGTTTGGCGGAATTCGCCAGACAGTAAAATCATTGCTCCTCCAAAACATCTCGAGTCATTGCGTAGATCTTTCAGTGTTCGGTTAAGTGCCTCTAATGCACGTTTATGAGCCGTTGTGCATTCGTCCCAGATCTTGGATGCTGATAAAACTTCGGCCACTGCTGAGTTTTTTGTAATATTACATGTTGGTTATTCAATAGCTTGAAGATTTAACGGTAATTTTAATGCTGACTGAGCCGTACGGCATCTTTCTAACAATGTGTCTGCTATTTCGGAAGAACCAACTGCAACCACAATGTTGAATCTCGCACGAACAGTGGCTAAAACTACTGACATGAGGAATGTCTTGCCAGTTCCACCAGGGGCATCCAGGAAATATAAACCACTATTTCCATCATCAATTGCCTTCATTAATGTATCATAAACTTCCTTTTGTTGGGGGTTCAACAGGGGTACATTCGTTTGAACTACTAAATCTAATTTGCGTTTTGTTATTCCACGCCAGATGCGTTTCTGTTATACTACGTTTTATAGCGGTCGAACGGGATAAAAAGTATCCTATGCCCGTCTCCTGGTTCTAAGCTACCTCTCCACCAATTTTCAGCCAAATCGGTCCAGCCGTTCTTCAGTTATAAATAGTGTAACTAACACGACTTTCTTTTATATATATAGATTAAGTATTCATTACACATTTCTGAACGCACGTGTAATATTTTTCAATCTTTTTTAAAAAAATACACATAATAGTTTATTCATCCATTTTAAATAGTTTATGAACGCATGCATAAATGTCAATCATTACTTACAGATTTTGACAAAAAAATTTGACAGCTCCGAAACTAAAGAACTTTTAGGGAAAATAACGCATTTTTCAAGTATTCGTCAATTTTTCATTATTTTTAAGATGTATTCTGCTATTCGGGGCGGAGACAATTCCAACAAATCAAAAACCATGAAAATATTTACTCGTCAATTTTTCATTATTTTTAAGATGTATTCTGCTATTCGGGGCGGAGACAAATCCAAAAAATCAAAAACCATGAAAATTGGTCCAGCAGATCTCGAGTTATAAGTGTTGTAACAAACCCAACTTTGTTTTATATATATATAGATTGGCAATCAATGCTGTACACTCGCAATTAAGTCATGAGATGTTCAATTGACTCTTTTATTAGAACATATTATACGTTTCCGGATTACACCCACCTTCAGACATCACAAACTTCAACTCCTTCCTAACCAACTACGCTTACAGCCTTGACAACTCAAAGAAAGTGTCCAGTAACATATGACTATAACTGCGACACAAGCAGTTTTGAAGCAGAGCGTATACTGACTCACGTCATATAGTTACTTCCTACAGGTACTCTCCGTAATCAGAGTTACTACCAGCTGAAATAAGTATGTATTACCATTAAAGTACGTAAAGGACCATGAGCCAAGTTTGCTGTAACTGACAAGGGATGTGTTTCAACTGTATGAGTAGCATTTGGGTGAAACTCATATGTCAGGGCCATTTCGAGACGGTGAACGCAATGGTGAAGATGCCTTGTTCGGGAAAAGCCTAGTATTCGAGCAATACGGCCATTCATTAGTGAGCCATATGCCCGTTTTTTTTAGGAAAACGGCTTTGTTATTCCCTAACGATAGTAAACTCCGCAATATACTGTATACTACAAAGCGGAGGTGGCTGTTTAAACAATAGTGACACTTTTTTTTTTTATTCCTTTAACTTTCTCACACACATAAATGAGCGCATAAATACATGTACAAGTATATGTACAAAGGTTGCATTCATTCACAATCAGTATAACAAATACAGGCTTGTAATTTTCTATTGTAAAATATCATTTCTATACTGATGTACCTTACCGCATCATACGACAGTATCTTGAAGTTATAATGAGGTCTTATTACAATATGTTTTGGGAGAAATTTTGAGTACAGCGCAAACAGTTATTAACAGCGCCGTCTTCAAAGTGTTTGATAACCCAGTCACTATTCTCTGCTCGTAACATTTACTCTAACACATTACTGAAATTCGTTACCTTTTCCTCTGTCACATACACACAGGTATAAATAAGCATGTCCTTGAAAACTGGCACATACATCTGATGATGAACAATTTAATGAAGTTTTATTACTAATATCGGTCATATAATGTATCTTGCGATGGCTTCAAAATAAATTTATTTCTAATGCAATATTCAAACATGCGAACAGGAATTTTATATTGCGATGCCTCCACCCGGGGCCACTTTCACAAACGCATAGCGCTAGCGACCGAGGAGAACGAGGGAGCCCGACTCCACTTGGCGAACGTCGAGAAGCGAACACAGGAGCCATTCTGCAACCATACAGCGGGTGTCCAGCGGACGTCATCTCCTCGCTTAAGAATGGATACGTTGCGAAGAGCCTGGCGCACAGTAAGAGGCGTGCCGAAAACTGATGGACACCTGCAGCAAGTAGTACGGAACGTCAAGATGGTAATCGCGAAAACATGTGATTTCTTCTGACCTGGCAGCATTCGTTGCAACTGCCTTAGAAAGTAGGAATGTACCGTCAATTCCAGCACCCCACAGGCACTAGGAGGAGCCTACACAAAGCGCGAGGAATTCGCACAGGAAAGCGTGTGAAGGAAGTCAGCTTTCTTAAAGAGACGTTTTCTGGACACTAAGAAGAAAAGGTTACAGGAGAATATGGGCTTGGGACAAAGAATGAAAGAGGAGAAAGACTCATTGAGCTCTGTAACAAGTTTCACCTAGTAATAGCGAATACCCTGTTCAAGAATCACAAGAGGAGGAGGTATACTGGGAAAAGGCCGGGAGATACGGGAAGATTTCAATTAGATTACATCATGGTCAGACAGAGATTCCGAAATCAGATACTGGATTGTAAGGCGTACCCAGGAGCAGATATAGACTCAGATCACAATATAGTAGTGATGAAGAGTAGGCTGAAGTTCAAGACATTAGTCAGGAAGAACCAGTACGCAAAGAAGTGGGATACGGATGTACTAAGGAATGACGAGATACGTTTGAAGTTCTCTAACGCTATAGATACAGCAATAAGGAATAGCGCAGTAGGCAATACAGTTGAAGAGGAATGGACATCTCTAAAAAGGTCCATCACAGAAGTTGGGAAGGAAAACATAGGTACAAAGATGGTAGCTGAGAAGAAACTATGGGTAACAGAAGAAATACTTCAGTTGATTGATGAAAGGAGGAAGTACAAACATTATCCGGGAAAATCAGGAATACAGAAATACAAGTCGCTGAGGACTGAAATAAATAGGAAGTGCAGGGAAGCTAAGCCGAAATGGCTGCAGGAAAAATGTGAAGACATCGAAAAAGATATGATTGTCGGAAGGACAGATTCAGCATGCAGGAAAGTCAAAACAACCTTTGGTGACATTAAAAGCAACGGTGGTAACATTAAGAGTGCAACGGGAATTCCACTGTTAAATGGAGAGGAGAGAGCAGATAGGTGGAAAGAATACATTTAAAGCCTCTATGAGGGTGAAGATTTGTCTGATGTGATAGAAGAAGAAACAGGAGTCGATTTAGAAGAGATAGGGGATACAGTATTAGAATCGGAATTTAAAAGAGCTTTTGAGGACTTACGGTCAAATAAGGCAGAAGGGACAGATAACATTCCATCAGAATTTCTAAAATCATATGGGGGAAGTGGCAACAAAACGACTATTCACGTTGGTGTGTAGAATATATGAGTCTGGTGATATACCACCTGACTTTCGGAAGAGCATCATGCACACAATTCCGAAGACGGCAAGAGCTGACAAGTGCGAAAATTATCGCACAATCAGCTTAACAGCTCATGCATCGAAGCTTCTTACAAGAATAATATACAGAAGAATGGAAAAGAAAATTGAGAATGCGCTAGGTGACGATCAGTTTGGCTTTAGGAAAAGTAAAGGGATGAGAGAGGCAATTTTGACGTTACGGCTAATAATGGAAGCAAGGCTAAAGAAAAATCAAGACACTTTCATAGGATTTGTCGACCTGGAAAAAGCGTTCGACAATATAAAATGGTGCAATACAATATGTACAATAACCAAGAGGGAATAATAAGAGTGGACGATCAAGAACGAAGTGCTCGTATTAAGAAGGGTGTAAGGCAAGGCAGTAGCCTTTCGCCCCTACTCTTCAATCTGTACATCGAGGAAGCAATGATGGAAATAAAAAAAAGGTTCAGGAGTGGAATTAAAATATAAGGTGAAAGGATATCAATGATACGATTCGCTGATGACATTGCTATCCTGAGTGAAAGTGAAGAAGAATTAACTGATCTGCTGAACGGAATGAACAGTCTAATGAGTACACAGTACGGTTAGAGAGTTAATCGGAGAAAGACGAAGGTAATGAGAAGTAGTAGAAATGAGAACAGCGAGAAACTTAACATCAGGATTGATGGACACGAAGTCAATGAAGTTAAGGAATTCTGCTACCTAGGCAGTAAAATAACCAATGACGGACGGAGCAAGGAGGACATCAAAAGCAGACTCGCTATGGCAAAAAAGGCATTTCTGGCCAAGAGAAGTCTACTAATATCAAATACCGGCCTTAATTAGAGGAAGAAATTTCTGAGGATGTACGTCTGGAGTACAGCATTGTATGGTACTGTAACATGGACTGTGGGAAAACCGGAACAGAAGAGAATTGAAGCATTTGAGATGTGGTGCTATAGACGAATGTTGAAAATTAGGTGGACTGGTAAGGTAAGGAATGAGGAGGTTCTACGCAGAATCGCAGAGGAAAGGAATATGTGGAAAACACTGATAAGGAGAAGGGGCAGGATGATAGGACATCTGCTAAGACATGAGGGAATGACTTCCATGGCACTATAGGGAGCTGTAGAGGGCAAAAACTGTAGAGGAAGACAGAGATTGTAATACATCAAGCAAATAATTGAGGACGTAGGTTGCAAGTGCTACTCTGGGATGAAGAGGTTAACACAGGAAAGGGATTCGTGGCGGGCCGCCTCAAACCAGGCAGTAGACTGATGACAAAAAAAAAAAGAACGTTCTGTATCCACATCTGCGTGATTACTCTGCTATTCACAATAATGTGCCTGGCAGAGGGTTCAATGAACCACCTTCACGCAGTCTCTCTACCGTTCAACTCTCGAACGGCCGCGGGAAAACGAGCAGCTAAATTCTTCTGTGCGATCCCTGATTTCTCTTGTTTTATCGTGATGATCATTTCTCCCTTTGTAGGTGGGTTCCAACAGAATGTTGTCCCAATAGGAGCAGAAAACTGGCGACTGAAATTTCATGAGAAGATCCCGTCACTTCGAAAAATGCTTTTGTTTTAATGACTGCCACTCCAATTCACTTATCATGTCTGTGGCACTATTTCCCCTATTTCGGTAGTACAAAACGAGCTCCCCTTCTTTGAACTTTTTCGATGTCTTTCATCAGTCCCACCTGATGCGGACACCACACAACTCAGCAGTACTCCAGAATAGGGCGGACAAGCGTGGTGTAAGTGGTCTCTTTAGTTCGCCTGTTGCACCTTTTAAGTGTTCTGCCAATGAATCGCAGTCTTTGGCTTGCGCTACCCACTACATTATTTGTGTGATCATTCCAATTTACAAGGTATAAAACATTGCTTCCGCCGTTTGGCGATAGGTGGTGAAACGGTAAGTAGCGGTCGAAAGAAACAGATCGTTGACGTCAGGAAGTTAACTTGGACCTCGGTCAACATAATCTCATGCAAACATTAGACGATTTGTGTCTGCATCATAAAGTAGTTCTTGATCGAAAACGTCAGTTTACGGGCGTAATTCTCGTCATTTGTAGGAGGTGTTACTGTTTTGTTTCAATATGAAGAAAACAGCGGCTGAGTTTCGTCGATTGAGCTCATGTACGTTTGGTAAGGACGCTGTTAGTGAAAGCAGGTGTAGTGAGTGGTTTAAACGCTTCAGGAACGGTTATTTTAACGTCGTAGACTGGCATAGTGGTGGAAGAGAGAATTTTTCGAAGATTCAGAATTGGAGGAATGGTTCAAATGGCTGTGAACATGGGACTTAATATCTGAGGTCATCAGTCTCCTAGAACTTAGAACTACTTAAACCTAACTAACCTAAGGACATCACACACATCCATGCCCGGGGTAGGATTCAAACCTGCGTCCGTAGCGGTCGCGCAGTTCCAGACTGAAACGCCTAGAACCGCTCGGTCGCAGCGGCCGGCCAGAATTGGAGACATTGGTGAGTGAAGACTCTTGTCAAACTCGAGAAGAATTGGCACAATTAGTGGGAGTGATACAGGAAACCATTTCAAAATGCCTCAAGGCTTTGGGCATGATTCAGAAAAAAAGGAACTTGCGTCCCGTGAGAGCTGAAACCAAGAGACGTTAAACGGCGTTTGTGTGTTTGTGAACAGTTGCTTCAGAGTCAAAAAAAGAAGGGATTTATGCATCACATTGTGACCAGCGACGAAAAATGGTTTCGTTACGATAACCCTAAACGCAAAAAAATCATGGGGATATCCCGACCATGCTTCCACTTCGACGGCCAAACCGAATATTCACGGCTCCAAGATCATGCTCTGCTTTTGGTGGGACCAGCTCGGCGTCGTATAGTATGAGGTAATCCAGTGAAATAATCACATGTGCTCGTTATCAAACACAATTAATGTATTGCAGCAGAGCATTAAAAGAGAAACGGCCGCAATATAGCGAGAGGCACGATAACTTGATTTTGCAGCACGACAACGCTCTACCCCACGTTGCAAAAGAGTTCAAAACATAGTGGGAGACGTTAAAATGGGAAGTCTTACCCCAACCGCCGTATTCTTCAGACATTGCTCCCTCTGACTATCATCTGTTTAGATCAGTGGCGCATGGCCAGGCTGACCAGCACTTCCGATCTCATGAAGAAGTCACAAATTGTATCGAATCGTGGATCGCTTCAAAAGATGAACAATTTTTTCGACGTGGGATTCGTTCACTGCCCGAAAGACGGGAGAAAGTAGTGGCCAGCGATGGAAAATACTGTGAATGATACATATGTAAGCAATTTGTTTCATTAAAGCCTCAAATGTTGGGGAAAAAACGGCGGAAGCAAAGTTGTACACCTTGTAGGTTATTTGTAATTGTAAGTCCTAAGTATTTAGTTGAATTTACAGCCTTCAGGTTCGTGTGACTTATCGTGTAAATCAAAGACTCCAGCGGACTCTGTGACGAAGCCAAGACATGAGTCAGTTTATGTCTCACCCAGATAGCGGATACAAAGAACTGTTGTGTGTCGGCTCTCACAACAGTTTCGGAATGAAAATAAAAAAATCTTGAGAATGTTAAATGTGAGAAAGATTCCAGTTCCCGAGTCACACACCAACTCACACAATGGGAGGCGTGGTCATGAAATGGAGATTAGTCACTGGGCCGCATTGAAAATCTGGTCCGCCAATGACAACGTCGAGAGCAGAAAAAAAAATCTAGAAATCGTTGGGCTGAGAGGTGGATGAGGAGTGAAGAGAAAGCTGATGAAGCTGGGAGGAAGCAAGAAGACATGCGGGCTCTTCCATCCATTGCCATCGTCCGCGTTCCGACATCACAGCTTCGGCCTCGCGACCGAAAACGGGCAGACAACGCCGAAATCGTACCTGGGACTCGCGCAAAGCAGCGATTGCTGAACGGGGCAGTAGACTCACACTCCGAGACCACGCGATGCACCGTTTCAGTGCCTGCAGACGACGAATGATCACAAACAATTGTGAGACGATTCGTCCCCCTCCTTCCCGTAAGTAACAGAGTCGTGTCGACGCCCAGTCGTAGCGGCCCCGGGATTTGTAATTCTGTGTTGTGTAAATGATACTCAAATAAATACATTTCTTTTACGTTTTAATCATCAATCAATCTTTCCTTTTTTATATCAACCCCTTAATGTCATAACCTTTTGGGAGTTTCATTTAATAATTGATGTCAATTATGGGCTCCCAGTGTGGGGCGATCTCATTGATAATTTTCATGTTTTGTGACATGACTAACAATTTCTCGCGGTCACTACATTTTTGGTTAAAAAAAAAGAGTTGTTTAGCGGATGGGTGTATTTAGTGCTTTGTGCGGGGATTATTTCTAATCAAATACGTTTTTCATGTAAGGATATCTGAATTTCACGTTCTAAAAGCATACCTCTGTCCGTCTACCCAGTGCAAGACCCAAGAAACAGTAAGGTGTTGTTTTTTAAATCTGGAATGAAAACTTTTTTAACCAACGGATACTATGGTTCCGTGTAAGCTTACCAGAAACGTTAGCATCAGCAACGATGTTAAAAGGATTTTCCCGAGTTATCAACCATCTCACCCTTGGTCCAAATTGTCCATTTCGTTTAGAAAACAAAAGTACATCTTTGTGCCAAGATATCCAGCACGAGACATATGAAGTTGAATAGTATAAGAATGTGTTACAGCTGAAGTAGAGTTCTCCTATATTCGATAAAGTTCATTCATTTGTCATTTCATTTTAAATTGTAATTATAAAATCAGTGGAAAAGAGGGTGCATCGCGGTGGTGCTTTATTAAAATGTCCGGTTTTAGCCTATACTTAGTGTATGTTCAAACAGCACCATCAGCTGAAGATGAATGTGCGTCTAACAACCAGCAGAGTTGAGCTGCTTCAGCAACTGCGATCAACTGCCTGCTAGGTGCATCATCGTCGTCAGTTGATGGCACTGTCTAAGTATAGGCCGAAACTAGTAGTTTTAAAAAAGTACCATAGCAATCTAAACTGTTTGTTCACTGATTTTATATAGATTATGAGATAGCTGCCTCTGAAAAGTTATCAAAAATCTTAAAATAGTAATTGGTCTGTATTGGAAATACTGTGTCTTCTGTACCCTTCGTCTGCAATAACGCGTTGACCTTTTATACGATTGCTGCAGTACACCCGATTATTTCTTTTTCGCCCTCCTTTTATTTTGTAGAAATGGATGTTATTTTACGGGAACGACTGCAGTTTCTTCTTTTAAATCTGTCTGCAAAAACTTTCTTCACAGCTAAAATAATAGCACTGCTTCGTAAATTGTAATCATCGACAATAAGACTACGACTCCGTATATTCTTTAAATTTTTCAGAGATTTCCTTTTTTATTAAAGAATACTGGTTTGATTACGAACGGGTTTTATAAAATCTTACCACCTTATTAACTACATTAATCTACAATCAAACTTCTTTGTGGCCGCCAATATGTATTTTCAATCACGCTTCGTTTTTAACTTTTCTGCATCTGCATACTTTTTCTTGTGCCTCTCTATAGTGGTTTCTGTTAGTTGTTTTCGCTTAGCTGGTGATGATAGTTTATAGTTTCTTGTAGAATAACCTCCCTCATTCCCACTTTCAATTGATGGGGCCCATAAACATATCAATGTAACATTTACAGATAGAGATATTTCTTCGAAGTGCTTATCGTTAATAAGTGCGAATAGGGTGTTCGCAAAAGAGCGGTCATCTATTCCATCTTCGCCGGCCGAAGTGACCGTGCGGTTCTAGGCGCTGCAGTCTGGAACCGCGAGACCGCTACGGTCGCAGGTTCGAATCCTGCCTCGGGCATGGATGTGTGTGATGTCCTTAGGTTAGTTAGGTTTAACTAGTTCTAAGTTCTAGGGGACTGATGACCTCTGAAATTGAGTCCCATAGTGCTCAGAGCCATTTGAACCATTTATTCCATCTTCCATCACATTACGATACATAGCTTTCTATACGGTACATAGTTTCGTAAAATGTCCACGACGTGAATTTCCCTGATTTAATTCACGCTGGTTGCCAAACAAAATTTACGAAACTTTTAACGAGAAGAATAAATGTACTAACAGTGCGAACGTAAAAAAAATCGCTATTTATATTAAATATACTAGACTGTTTGACCAGCTGCGACGTAGTCGCGTATATCAATAGTAATGCAATACTGCCAAATGATTTTTATTCCAGTCTTTGATCTCAATATCAATTCTATTGACGATGACAGGTTTCAGTCATTAATGGACATCCTCAGATCTTTTCTATACCATGTCCTGAAGTGATAACGCCGTATATTTAGATGTTTCGACGATGTCATTAAGGCCTCATCACTTTAGGACATGGTGTAGAACAGATCTGAGGATGGTCATTACTGACTGAAACCGGTCATCGTCAAAAGAATTGATATTGTGATCAAAGACTGGAATAAAAAACATTTTACTAGACTGTTAAACAGGCTGAAGCCATATCTAGGATGTGTAAATACGGTACGCACTAGTACACTATGGTCAGTTCCTTCTGCACAACTATAGCGGGTATTGTCTTAATGAACTTACCGTAAGGGCTCATAACAATACCGAACAGTATGCAGTGCAATGGTGTATTTGCGCGCAACAAGGGCATATAGTTCGCATAGCACACATCATTGCAACTCAAAAACTAGACGTTTCCTCAGCAAGGGACTATCACCACTGCAATCAGCGGCACACAGAGAGCCCAGTACATACATTTCACCCAGATAAGACTCACATAGTTGAAATGCGTAGGTACTGAGTGGGGTCAATGAACGGGAAGGAGTAAGCTGGCCTGTGTCCTATCGCTGCCGCCCACCCCAGAGTCGTCAGAAGCCTGCAGTGGAAGCTGAATGCTTCCAGAGTATAAGAGCACCTGACGTCATCACCACCTGCCGGTTAGCAGAGACAATGAGGTGCCTTTTGTGAGGACCTGTGAGCAGACGTCAATGCAACTGCTCCTGCCAAATTAGAAACCGCTTTTGTTCGCCAGCCGGCTTTTGTGTGCAGCCGTTCGTTCAGGTGAGAGAGATTATCCACCGTCAAAGCTGATGACTGACGGCGGCCAAAATTGGTTTTCGCCGTCCTCGGCGCCGTCAACTCCAGGTGTAGGCGTCTGGCTGGGCGTTTCCATAGTAGGCGCTGCGGGAATCAAAGGCGACGGGTCACTACTAAGAATTCCGGGAAGCAATTTCAGTTCCTCTTGTGTTCACCTCGAAGCTATATTCCGCCATAACCCTAGAAATCAGAAGCTGTGAACTTTCTCAAGCAGCATAAAATACTCACTGGAACGCCAAGAGTTAACAATCTTAGCAGTTTTTTTTTTACCAACTTTCCTATTAAAATGCACCAAAGAGAAAATAAAACGATGGTTTAATTCGAATAGAGCCTTGTCGAAAAGATCTGGCCTCAGACATGTTTTGTTTGATATTTATGCGGCAGATAATTTTGAAAATTGGTTGTCCAGCAAGTTAGACATGATCAGTACGAGAAAGAAGGACACCTCTGACTGTAAAGAATCATTCGAACAGCATTTCAGCTGCACTTGCAGGAAATTTACAGACAGAAAACCTAATACAAAACAAAATGAATTTAAGGTTTATAAGAGACAGTTATTTGGAAAATATTACAGTGCAGGTCCCCCTCCCCCCCCCCCCCCCCCCGCACCCCACCCTCATAAACCATGGCCCTTTCCGTTGGTGGGGAGGCTTGCGTGCCTCAGCGATACAGATAGCCGTACCGTAGGTCCAATCACAACGGAGGGGTATCTGTTGAGAGGCCAGACAAACGTGTGGTTCCTGAAGAGGGGCAGCAGCCTTTCCAGTAGTTGCAGGGGCAACAGTCTGTACGACTGACTGATCTGGCCTTGTAACACTAACCAAAACGGCCTTGCTGTGCTGGTACTGCGAACGGCTGAAAGCAAGGGGAAACTACGGCCGTAATTTTTCCCGAGGGCATGCAGCTCTACTGTATGGTTAAACGATGATGGCGTCCTCTTGGGTAAAACATTCCGGAGGTAAAATAGTCCCCCATTCGGATCTCCGGGCGGGGACTACTCAAGAGGATGTCGTTATCAGGAGAAAGAAAACTGGCGTTCTACGGATCGGAGCGTGGAATGTCAGATCCCTTAATCGGGCAGGTAGGTTAGAAAATTTAAAAAGGGAAATGAATAGGTTACAGTTAGATATAGTGGGAATTAGTGAAGTTTGGTGGAAGGAGGAACAAGACTTCTGGTCAGTGACTACAGGGTTATAAACACAAAATCAAATACGGGTAATGCAGGAGTAGGTTTAATAATGAATAGGAAAATAGGAATCCGGGTAAGCTACGACAAACAGCATAGTGAACGCATTATTGTGGCAAAGATAGATACGAAGCCCACGCCTACAACAGTAGTACAAGTTTATATGCCTAATAGCTTAGCAGATGACGAAGAAATTGAGCCGGCCGAAGTGGCCGTGCGGTTAAAGGCGCTGCAGTCTGGAACCGCGTGACCGCTACGGTCGCAGGTTCGAATCCTGCCTCGGGCATGGATGTTTGTGATGTCCTTAGGTTAGTTAGGTTTAACTAGTTCTAAGTTCTAGGGGACTAATGACCTCAGCAGTTGAGTCCCATAGTGCTCAGAGCCATTTGAACCATTTTTGAAGAAATTGAAGAAATGTATGATGAAATAAAAGAAATTATTCAGATAGTGAAGGGAGACGAAAATTTAATAGTCATGGGTGACTGGAATTCGTCAGTAGGAATAGGGAGAGAACGAAACGTAGTAGGTGAATATGGATTGGGGGTGAGAAACGAAAGAGGAAGCTGCCCGGTAGAATTTTGCACAGAGCACAACTTAATCATAGCTAACACTTGGTTCAAGAATCATAAAAGAAGATTGTATACATGGATGAAGCCTGGAGATACTGACAGGTTTCAGATAGATTATATAATGGTAAGACAGAGATTTAGGAACCAGGTTTTAAATTGTAAGACATCTCCAGGGGCAGATGTGGACTCTGACCACAATCTATTGGTTATGAACTGTAGATTAAAACTGAAGAAACTGCAAAAAGGTGGGAATTTAAGGAGATGGGACCTGGATAAACTGACTAAACCAGAGGTTGTACAGAGTTTCAGGGAGAGCATACGGGAACAATTGACAGGAATGGGGGAAAGAAATACAGTAGAAGAAGAATGGGTAGCTTTGAGGAATGAAGTGGTGAAGGCAGCAGAGGATCAAGTAGGTAAAAAGACGAAGACTAGTAGAAATCCTTGGGTAACAGAAGGAATATTGAATTTAATTGATGAAAGGAGAAAATATAAAAATGCAGTAAATGAAGCAGGCAAAAATGAGTACAAACGTCTCAAAAGTGAGATCGACAGGAAGTGCAAAATGGCTAAGCAGGAATGGCTAGAGGACAAATGTAAGGATGTGGAGGCTAGGGGTAAGATAGATACTGCCTACAGGAAAATTAAAGAGACCTTTGGATAAAAGAGAACCACTTGTATGAATATCAAGAGCTCAAATGGAAACCCAGTTCTAACCAAAGAAGGGAAGGCAGAAAGGTGGAAGGAGTATATAGAGGGTCTATACAAGGGCGATGTACTTGAAGACAATATTATGGAAATGGAAGAGGATGCATATGAAGATGAAATGGGAGATATGAAACTGCGTGAAGAGTTTGACAGAGCACTGAAAGACCTGAGTCGAAACAAAGCTCCAGGTGTAGACAACATTCCATTAGAACTTCTGACAGCCTTGAGTGAGCCAGTCCGGACAAAACTCTACCATCTAGTGAGCAAGATGTATGAGACAGGTGAAATACCCACAGACTTCAAGAAGATTATAATAACTCCAATCGCAAAGAACGCAGGTGTTGACAGATGTGAAAATTACCGAACTATCAGTTTAATAAGTCACGGGTGCAAAATACTAACGCGAATTCTTTACAGACGAATGGGAAAACTAGTAGAAGCCGACCTCGGGGAAGATCAGTTTGGATTCCGTAGAAATATCGGAACCCGAAAGGCAATACTGACCCTACGACTCATCTTAGAAGCTAGAATAAGGAAAGGCAAACCTACGTTCCTAGCATTTGTAGACTTAAGATGAACATCAACAAAAGCAAAACGAGGATAATGGAATGTAGTCGAATTAAATCGGGTGACGCTGAGAGAATTAGATTAGGAAATGAGAGACTTAAAGTAGTAAAGGAGTTTTGCTATTTGGGGAGAAAAATAACTGATGATGGTCGATGTAGAGAGGATATAAAATGTAGACTGACAATGGCAAGGAAAGCATTTCTGAAGAAGAGAAATTTGTTAACATCGAGTATAGGTTTAAGTGTCAGGAAGTCGCTTCTGGAAGTATTTGTATGGAGTGTAGCCATGTATGCAAGTGAAACATTTACGATAAATAATTTGGACAAGAAGAGAATAGAAGCTTTCGAAATGTGGTGATACAGTAGAATGCTGAAGATTAGATGAGTAGATCACATAAGTAATGAGGAAGTATTGAATAGGATTGGGGAGAAGAGACGTTTGTGGCACAACTTGACTAGAAGAAGGGATCGGTTGGTAGGACATGTTCTGAGGCATCAAGGGATCACCAGTTTAGTATTGGAGGGCAGCGTGTAGGGTAAAAATCGTAGAGGGAGACCAAGAGATGAATACACTAAGCAGATTCATAAGGATGTAGGTTGCAGTGAGTACTGGGAGATGATGAAGCTTGCACAGGATAGAGTAGCTTGGAGAGCTGCATCAAACCAGTCTCAGGACTGAAGACCACAACAACAGTGCAGCTGACACAGGTAAAAAAAGAATGCCAATATTTGTGATTTAAAGTTGCATACACTGCTCCAAATGATATTTATAGCTTAGAGTACAGACAGCTGTACCTATTAGTGATGATGGTGATGGTAATAGAATATAGTTGATTGTATATGTATAGCTCACTGGTATTTTCTTCTGATGTGAAAATAATGTAGTATGTTTAAACATACAGTTTAAACAGCAGTGACACCAAAATGCATTAGTGTAGACATGTTGTCAGATCATGAGTTCTCTCGAGTAGTGGTTTCCGGATATCCTACACATAGTGAAACGAAAGTGACATTATCCTTGGATGAGTGGAATCATCTATTTGCTACTTCAGTGGAAATTGTTGCCATGCTCGGTGGAAGTACTCAAACTCCCTCATTGTTATTAGGATCTCTGAAGGAGCTGCCCATTAATGGTTGAACTTTTAACCAAGAGAGAGCACTCATTCGCAAGAACAAATATTTAAAAAGATATTGCATCCCAGTTGTTTGATCCAGCACACTCTGGACAGACGACTAAGCTTGGAGCCATATATGTTGTGTAAGAGAAAATATGGACCATTTTCATGGATTTATTGTGTCAAACTCTGCATCCATTTAAAGAAATCGTCACCCAGGCATGTGTGTGTATTTTCAGAAATATTGTTTCAAACCAAATACCGGCTGCCATAGCAAATACTGTCTGTAATTTGAATGGTGCATGAGGACCTGGAACTAATTGAGTAGCAGATGTTAAAGAAATTGGAATAGCCTCTACTACTCCGATTTATTCAGAGACTTATGCTCATCTGAAGAATTGCATTAATACGTCAACAAAAATTATGTTTTACTATTTTCAACATTACTAAAACTTCAATGTAGGCATTTATGCCTAATGTTCCTCGTGATGTTCCCACAAAAACGACGGCCACACACATCAATGTTTCAGGATTACAGGGGAGCTACTTACCATGAACTCATTTAAGCAAGGGGGAATGGAATATTCCTAATATCACCAGGGCAAACAATAAACTACATTTAGGAAATGACAGAGTTGTGGAGGGACTCCCGGCTCCTGTGATACCGATGAGTTATACAACCATCTAACTTTAATACATTGAAAACAAAAATAAAAACAACAGAATAGGCAATAGACTTCCGATTTAAATGTTAAATAGCAGCACCATTACGTATCAACGCCTAGAGTACTGTAGAGCAAGAGGGGAATCTTGTCAATTTGATAGGTGAGGAAGTCACAATACGTTTACACTTGAACCAGCAGCAGTATGGGTGTAAGGTATAAAGCCGGTGCTCAGTACACCACTCCAGAGCCGGATTCCAAGCAGCATTTGCACGTACACCATTTTGTCCAAATGCTGCTTGGAATCCGGCTCTGTCTCTCATCAAAAACGGAGGGACAGAATTAGGGCTACCTCACCTGTTGATTAATAGTCACTATCGATATTTCTGATGTTGGTTATCTTTGGTTGTGTGACGACTTTGCCGTTACATGTTCTGTGTGTGGTATCTTCCTTGTTTCTCCTCTGTGAACCGCGGTATTAAATTCCCTTGCACATTGCTTCATCCTTGCAGTTGTGCCTTGAGAATGGCAGGGTGTGCTCCTGCCGAAATACCGGCAATGGTCGACGACGTCACCCGGCAGCAAAGCGGTAAATTATTTGAACATTCAATTTGCCGGGAAAAGTTAAGGTCTCACGCTTGCCAAATTGTTTAAAAAGTTAAAGAAAGTATTGCTACCCCCAGTCATCCTCATAACGTTAACTGTACACAACAAATTATGCTACTTGTGTAATACATTGGCTCATAAATTATAGCAATAAGGATCCCAGGGTAGCCTAATTGGGTCTTAAATTACAGTAATGAAGAACGCAGGGTAAAAAATATCCTATGTTGGTAATAAATTATAGTGATCAGGGTAATAAAGTGGTAATACATTATAACGATAAGGACAGTAAATAAACACCTCTATCTGTCACTTAACCAATAGGATAACAGTCCACCATTACACTGAATGCAAGGGGGAGAGGAGGCAGAGGTAGAGATAAGGACAAAATATCATACGTCATTGTGCTTCCACCCATTTACTGCCATAATAAAGGGTTTACCTGTACCTTACTACAAGATACTGCAAGAGCACCTGTCGACAATCTTCCGAGATGCCTCGATAAAGAGTGTGTTCGACTGTTATCCTGGCCATCGGCTTTCCAGATTTCCCAAGCACATAAAAGGTTTGGTCATGGTTGCTGAAAGAATGCCACGTCGCTACTTGTGATCCACTACTATTGATGAACTCTGGCATAAAACTGAAGCAGTTGCAAACAAATACCATAACAGTCATCATGGCTCAGTTCGGCGTCATCCCCAGCCAGAGCTGTTGTTGCTGCCAGATGTGGCAATTCTGTGTATTTAAAATTTTCACACTGCATGACCTCAAATCACCTACAAATTTAATCGAATTTCCTTCCAACTGGGTTTATTATACACAGCATATCATTTAAAAGTACTACAGAGCTTTACTACATATATCCATTACTGTTTTGCTAACTAACATTCTATTTCTACGTATATCTACGTTCCAGTCATTAATGTACATTTTACTCAGACAAATCTTCGACTGAAGACGGTTGCCTAAATGAATGGTGTGCACTACCTTGCGTTTATATTTGTTTACTGCTAACTCCAGACGTTGGAAGAGTTAGTTATTCCTGGTATATTCACTGCGTGATAGCTCGTGGAGTCAGAGTCATTTCTGGTGTGTCTTCAATAAAGTCGTCTCCACGCAAATGATTCAATGTTTCTGAACCGGTTTCTATAAGGAGAAGTGTGTTACCGGAAAAATACATGGAATGCTATTTACAAAGACGTATCACTGTGTATATCTCAGAAACGAACAGAATTATAGGGTGACAGTT
The DNA here is from genome assembly GCF_021461385.2 of Schistocerca piceifrons. Taxonomy (NCBI): domain Eukaryota; kingdom Metazoa; phylum Arthropoda; class Insecta; order Orthoptera; family Acrididae; genus Schistocerca; species Schistocerca piceifrons. The sequence continues at coordinate 673,294,441 of NC_060139.1, forward strand.
ATTGAACATATGAAAGAAAGCGTAAATTAGATGCAAAATACAACGTGCACAGACTTTATTCAACATTAAACGGCGCTGCAGATATTCGGATTTCGACTATCACATGTTCAATACGCCTACCATCATTGGTGATGATGTGGCGCAGACGAATAGCGAAATTCTGCATAACCAGCTGAAGTGTCGGAACATCGATGCTGTTGATGACCTCCTGAATATCGGTTTTCAGCCCAGCAATAGTTCTGTGTTTATCGCTGTACACCTTATCTTTAATATAGCCTCACGAAAGGAGTCCCATGTGTTCAGATCGAGAGAAAATGGCGACAAATAAGGCCCATTCCAGTGGGTACCCCAGAGCCAGAATGCGGTCCCCACATTGCTCCTCCAGGACATCGAACACTCTCCTGGTTCGATGGGGTCGAGCTCCGTCTTGCATGAACCACATCTTGTCGAAATCAGGGTCATTTTGGTGAATGGGGATGAAATCATCTTCCAAAACCTTCACGCACCGTTCGGTAGTCACCGATTGTTCTGTGACTGGACATTGCACACCACACCACACAGTCACGAGCTGAGGGTGAAGAGACTTCTCGATCACGAAATGCAGATTCTCAGTCCCTCAAACGCGCCAATTTTGCTTATTCACGAACCCCTCCAAATGGAAGTGCGTTTCATCGCGTGCGCATGCGCATACTAATTCCTGTCATGCATCGCTGCCAACCGTGCAGTTTGAACGTCCTAACGCAAACCGTTCAGAAGTTATGACGATTTCATTTCATACAGATCAATAGTTGCCACGCTGTACAAGAAAGGCAATGAAGCCGGTTAATGTCAAGTTGGTAGCTAAGCAAAATTTGCTTTATATATGTTTTACTTTGTGTCTGGACGAAATGTTATTCGGTGTGCTCAAGAAAAATGGGACATCCTGTATGTGTGAAGTTAAAACTGTTTCTGGACTATCATTCGACTCAAATCAACTATTATGGTGTCACCGGCCAGGTTCTCACTTATAACGACATTAACTGATGGAACACGTAGAAATATGCTAAGGATTTAAACGAATGTCATTCTACGAGAAGTTTGTGGTTTATGTGATTTGCCAACGATTCCTATGTCCTAGTTTGTTGGTATAATGGTAAACAGCGTGTTCATGGCCATTAATTAAGTTTATGGTTGTCTTTAGATTATCCGGCCTAATACTGTAGAACGACGTGTGAATGGATATGGTAATTATAGCACAGAAAATATGTCGTTTGTACACAAAGAAAGGAAATAACAGTAGCGCAGATGCTAATACTTGAGGCACATCTGACGTTGTGTACTTCTATTGCACCTTTTAGATTGCGTTAGTTATACTTAACGACGTGTGAGGTATGAGTATTCGTAATTAATGATATTTACTCAATAACTAAATTAATATTCATTTGTAACAGGTGATACTCATCTGAATTGTCACATGGAGAGTGCAGAAAGTGTAGCCCAAATATTCTCAGGCACATGAAAAGCTATTATTACTTCTACACTGCCCTTTTCTCTCTCCCTCTCTTCAAGGATGTATCCTCACTAGCTTTAAACGAATTAGTCCAACTTTTTGCATCCTCTTGTGAATTTTCTTGGAAATTCGTTTTTCATGGAAATTCATTACATAGTTTGAAGAGGAGAACGAGAACTTAACTTGGGTTATGAATGATTAGAGTAGCCTGGGACGAGGAAATGGAAAACAAAATTGATCTATGCAGCGCAAGTCACTTATCTGGATACGCTGTGAATCACGGCGAGCCATGTGCAACAACTTTTTCAGTAAAATACTACTGGTTTCATACCGACTCCATATCTCGTAAATCAGTCAGCGTTCTCTTGTTAGGTGCACTCACAATGTGTCATATACCTTAGTTGTTCAACGCATTTTTCTTTTACTTTTTCCTTTTCCTTTCTAAATAAAGACTGTTTTTCCAATGAAAGGTAGTTTTTTGTGGAGAATGGTCGCAGGAAGTAAAAATATATACAGATAGCTGTCCAGTTTCATCTTTTTTCTGTTTGCTGATGATGAAGGTACACCTTACAACAGTTAGCAGAGATATATTGACCGTTGATGCAGTGAGCAATGATCACAAAGAACGAGACTGACAGACCACGAAAGAGATCAGTTAAGATTAAGCAGTCCTTATTAATTTTTCTTGTAATGTGGTCAATATTCCCGATCAGGTAAGGGTTGAGGGCAATTAAAACAAACGTTACTCATGTCGTAAAGCTGTTCTTACATCCCTAACTTGCCTCAGAATTGTTGATATATGTGTACTGACAGGCAAAACGAAGCATATTCAGTTGTGAATGATACTTCTCTTTCACATACTGACAAAACAGTCTGCGACCTGGAAATTCTTAAATTATTAGGATTAATATTGGATTTTAGAATTAGACTCCTTTACCAGATGCACATCAGATATATTACAGGGACGCAAACTACCAGAATTTTCGTGATATACGGACACAAACTGTGAAAACTAAGATATCAAAGAAGTCTATTCATTTTCTGCTATGCTGATGAGGTACACCATGAATTCTTCTACTATGACAAACTCTTCGACTCTAAACAGCACTTTTCTCATTTTTGCTACTTCTCATTCGTTTCGTCTTCTTTAGCATTACACTCCATCCATATTCCTCACTCATTAGATGGTTCACCCCTTAAACTCCGTAACTCTTCGTTTGCACTGAAAATCACGAATCTTAAGCATTGATATGCTTTCACTATGTATTTACATCTCACTCTTGAACTTCATTTTTATTTCCATCATTGTTTCTTCGATGTATAGACAACAGAAGGAGCGAAAGGTTACATCCTCCCCTAACACCCGTTTTAATGCGAGCACTTCTTTCTTGGTCTTGCATTCTTACAGTTCCCTCTAGGTTATTGTACAAAGTGCATATTATCTATCTTTCCCTAGAGCTTACACCTATTTCCTTAGAATTTCGAACATATTGCACCATTCTGGATTGACAAATGCTATTTTGAGATCAACAAATTTTATGAACGTCTCTTAAATTTTTTAAACTCTTGTTTCCATTATCAAGCACAATGTCAGAACTACCCCTCTGGTACCTTTACCTATCCCAAAGCGAAATTGATCGTTATTTGTAACCCAGTGTAAATCGATTTGCGAGTGGCATTACTACTGCGAGTAGGTTGTGCTGAGGTCAAATTCCTGTATCAATTTCCTTACTTCCTTAATTTTATATCTTCAATATTCCAACTCCGAAAGAATTCCACGATTTTGACCCAGCGACGTCCTTGGAAGAAGGCTGGACATGGACGGGCAAAGTGCTTGCGGCAGAAGCAGTTCGAAACAGATACAAGCTTGGTCTGTAATAGAAACCAAATGACTAATATGCTAGGTATCAAGCGCTATCTGTCTCTGTCAGCCGAGATAGCTGACAGATTGGGCCCTTAAAATGCAATAAATAAAAGAATAAATTTATAAACTCTGTAAACTGCAAAATTTAAATAAACATTATAAAATGCTTGTAAAATTCCTTACTAAGAGATATTAAAATTTATTGAACTCAAAAAAGTTTGTTTTGTAATAATAATGAAACAACACACTTCGAATTCACTGTTAGGTGACCCTACATGGAAACACATTATTTACAGCCAATAAATTTTTGATGGGCGGCATAATCCCGCGAGGCGTTAGAGTGTTCTCTTAAGTACGTGAACCTTAGGAACCAACTTTAACAGTTCACGGGGTTGCGATTTAAGAGCCTGGATTGAGACCCTTCGCAAAGCATACTAATGAAATAGCATTAGTAAGTTATGTATTTATTCATGTTAACTGTTACAACTGAGTCATCTTCTCTTCAGCAGCAGCGAGGAAGACTGCGCACACAGCAATCAGAGTAGAAGCGCTGATTGATAGACCTCAGCAGATTCTCAAGGTCACTGTCTCCATTGCAACAGTTCTCGTAGTACCGTGATTTCATGTATGGCAGTGTGCAGCAGACGCAGTTCGCATAGCGGCGCTGACCCCATGTCGTAGACTTTGTGTTACTAGGGTACTCTAGTGGGCATTGAAGGGCTGTGCATGTGATGTCGACCGTGGTACAGATACAAACGTGCCTGTCTTACAGAGGTTGACTGTAGGTGCCATTTTTTGCTCACAGACACAAGTCGGGGGCACCAGCCTTCAGCACGTCTTCCAGATAACAAATACAGCAACAAGTGCGTAATGCCCCTGTACGGCTCTCGGCGTGCAGGAGCTAGTAATCCTAAGACTTCTCATCAATGGCTGAGATATTGACAGTTCACAGCAACCAGGTTCAGTTGGCCATGCAAGCACCAATCTCGAAGGTAGAAGCCATCTCAAAAACGGTTGGCAGTGTGTCGCAGGGTCTGCGTCATAGCTGGTTCACTGTTATGGGCTTGGAAGCCCGAATATTTATTACTGTTCACCTGAGGGAATGATGCTATGTCCGGCTGGGGATGACCGTATTTGCCCTAACTTTGTGGGATCATCAGCGTTCTTTGTCTCACTCTGTGTCACTATAATCCTTGTCAGTGGACTGATAGAAGTAGTTATGTAATATCTACTCATTCCTGCGGCATCGCGCAGTGCTCTCAGAATGAAGTTATCATCCCTCCTCAGTGATGTCATGTTGCTGAATTACCGGGTTATACTTCTCACTCAGGTGAGGTGAAACAGCCGGCCGCGGTGGGCGTGCGGTTCTAGGCGCTGCAGTCCGGAACCGCGGGACTGCTACGGTCGCAGGTTCGAATCCTGCCTCGGGCATGGATGTGTGTGATGTACTTAGGTTAGTTAGGTTTAAGTAGTTCTAAGTTCTAGGGGACTGATGACCTAAGATGTTAAGTCCCATAGTGCTCAGAGCCATTTGAACCATTTGAGGTGAAGCAATAGATTCCTGGTGTGCCATATTCTTTGCTGTATCGGTTCTCTGCCTGTTTGTCATTCTGATTGCTACGAAGTGTGTTGGCCTTGTTTAACTTGGCTTAGAGCAGGCTGGATAAACTTGAAGAAAATTTGTATTCGTCCATCATATCTTTCTGCAGTGCAACAGGACACACACCACATACGACAGGTACCACTGAACCATAAATTAAAGTGATAGTTTCCAGGAATGGCAGGCTATTGGCCACACATTCAACAACACCCAAACTACTGTCCATACAGAACTCTCTTTAGGCCTGTCTAATCTTGATACCCATAATGTTACTTAAACTAAGGTATTAGCCCCGATGGAATCTTACGACTTACTGCTAACGGATAATAGCCATTTTATTCTAATAGCACTAACCGCAATTTAATTTGGAGTTTAGCTGTTGGCAGGGGTTAGTCCCTCATTACGAGGCGGATACTACCGCAGTCAATCTGGTGTGTGATGGTGGCTTGCCCATGCACAAAGCAGTAATCCTAATTTATTACTGACTTTGTTAAACATAGAGTAAGACACACACGCTGGTCAAGGCATTGAACATCGTGATCACCTTGTATAGCCCTCTAAAACAAAGCTAAGCACCTAATGCTGTTCGCCATGCTTTACCAGGACATGCAGCAGCAACACTCAAATCGCTGTGCTCTACTCACGGTTATGGTCGAACATAGAGGGACCGGTATGGGCACTAAATGCAACGAGGCCCTTAATACAAGACCTCCTCAGTCATTTACCTAGAAACAAGAGAGCAATCGCGGTGCAGAGCAAACATCTTAAATTAGGTATACCAAAAAGGGCGTGCGTTCAAGGCCACTGAAGAAATACATGGCCCAACGTCAAACTAATACAGGTTCATAATGAAACTAAAGTCCATTCGGATTCTATTCCGTCGCGGCTCACGTCACCAGCTCACACAAAAGCGGCATGTTGACCACGAGACGGCTGAAATTTCATGGCACCGCCGAGTTTAATTCAGCCAACGACTCACAGTAATGGTGAATCAATACTTGTAACAACAAAACACAGCAGACGCACGACTCATGTCTATCGATGACGTACTAGCTTTGCTCGACACCTCGCGACTCATTCCACGAATAGGGCACTCCTCCTATAATGTCATCCGTACAAGTCCTGCCCCAACTCCACGGCACTAAACTCTTACAGTACCGCCGAGAGAACAGGTTATTAGAACATTAACAATATCTCGTGAGCTCCACAACAGTTTTGCACACACAAGAGCAACCATCTCTCCCAGTTATCAACAGCCTGTTAATATGTAAACACTCACTCAGTCCGTGAAACCAGCTGCTCGACAGTACACACAAAACCACGTCCAAAAACTGCACAACATTGACCTTCCGGTACACACCGCAATAAACCAATCCTGAAAGACCACCATGAAACCTTTGTGCGAAAACACACTAAGCACATCCTCCTCCTAGTAAAGTACTAGGTGGTACCACGTCACCCTTCTGAAACCAACGGCGCAATCGAAAGACTGCCGCTCCGTTATCTACCTAGATGACCTAATATCTCACGGCACAAGGTAAAACAAACTGATCCCGGCGGAGGTTCGAGTCCTCCCTCGGGCATGGGTGTGTGTGTTTGGCCTTAGGATAATTTGGGTTAAGTAGTGTGTAAGCTTAGGGACTGATGACCTTAGCAGTTAAGTCCCATAAGATTTCACACATTTGAACAAAACAAACTGACACCCGAAAATAAAACGTGGCCAATACTACCGCCGAGTTCCGCACTCTTGAACGCCACATGATATGTCCTGCGTTGCCGCAGGTCTCAGGTCGCGGCACCAGTCGCGAGATGGCGTCACTTTCAATGAAATCGCTGGGTGGTGCAAAAGGCGGGTTTTCAAATTTCCGAAGATATGAGAACTACTCGGCACACACACCTACAGTCTGCTTTTCCATTCTTCCCTATATTAGTCTGTAGCTTGGATACATGGAGATGTAAAGCTGATTATGCGGTACTTCTCAGAGATTACTGCCCTTGTTCTCACCGGGAATGTGTTTATATATTTCCTAGAATCTGATGGTATAACTGCAGATACATAGGTTTTATACATCGACGACAATAATTGCTTGATTGCCAGAACTCCCAATAATTTCATAAAGTCCTAAGAAATGTTACGCAGCTCTTCTGTCTTGTTTGACACCATGTGTTCAAATTATTTAATTTTGACTGTAATACAGGATCTCTAATGTCTTCGTTATCGGCTGCCATTTCTTCCTCAATCACATGATTAGAGAAGACTTCAGTATACTCTTCCACCTATCCGCTCTCTCCTCTGCGCTTATTAATGGATTTCCCATTGCACTCTTAATATCCACACCCTTACTTTTTAATTTCCCATTTATTCTTCTGGACCACTCACTGAAACTTCAGTCTATCGTTCATCGTTAATAAATTGTAATCCGCGTCTATATCTTCTCCTGGGCGCGCCTTACATTCCAATATCTGATTCCTGAACTTCTCTGTGACCATGATGAAGTCCAACTGGAATTTTCCCATATCTCCATACCGTTTCCAAGTATACTTCCTCCTCTTATGGTTCTTGACGGTGTATTTGCTATTACTAACTGAAGTTTATTGCGGAACTCAATTGGCCTTCCTCCTTTCTCATTTCTGCTTCCAGACTCATATTCTGCCGAAATTATTTCTTCTAAATGGTTCAAATGGCTCTGAGCGCTATGGGACTTAACATCTGAGGTCATAAGTCCCCTGGAACTTAGAACTATTTAAACCTAACTAACCTAAGGACGTCACACACATCCATGCCCGAGGCAGGACTCGAACCTGCGACCGTAGCGGTCGCGCGGTTCCAGCCTGAAGCACCTAGAACCGCTCGGCCACACCGGCCGGCATTCTTTCTTCTGTTCCTTGCCCTATAGCTTCTTTCGAATCACACATGATTACTAGGTTATCACTTACTTTTACATATTGAATACTTGTTTAGTATCCTCGTATCCTTTATCTTTTTAATTCTGCTTGTGAAGCCAGCTTGTATACCTGAACTATTACAGTTCGCATTGGTTTGCTGTATATTCTATTGTGGTCAATCCAATCACTGAACTGTTCGTAATAACTTTCTTCATTACTTTCCTATTTGTAACCAAATAGTACTCCCTTTGTACCATTTTCTGCCGACATTGATATTACCTCTATTCGTCTGGCCAGAAATCCTTACCTTCCTTCCATTTCATTTCACTGCCCCACTATTTCAAATTCTTTCTCCTGGTTACCTCTCCTCCCTCCCTCTTGGCAGTCCGAGTGCGGGACTCGGAATCTTTTGTCAACTGAGAGATCATCATGACAGTCTTTTAATTACAGGCCACATGTTCTGTTGATACCTTTATGTGGGTTTAATGCTGTGGTTTCCATTGCCTTCTGCATTCTCATGCCGTTGACAATTGCTAATTATTCGGCGGTTTAGGGGCAGTTTCGTCCCCTCCGCCCCCTTTGACAAGGCCACTGGGGAAACGGCGGTGGAACCTCATACCGGCAGTCTAAGGCCGCCAATGCTACTATGGATTTAGTCCACGAAAACACACAAACGATCAGGATTAAAGGATGTTATTGTGTCTACGATCGAAAAGACACCTATATGTTCTACTAGCATTATAACAGCAGAAGGAACTCTGTCTCTTATGTTTCCACAATTAAATTGCTGAAACGATTTGCATGATATTTGGCAGGGAAATAGCTTGAACGCCGATGAACAACTCAGGCTACTTTATAAAGTGTGTAGTTTATCTGTAGACTGCTGAATATAACGCGAATTTAGGAAAAATATTTACGCTTCGAAGTAGTTATTTACTCTTTGATTTCTGAACTTTGACACACTTGTGAAAATGCTGTTATTGGTTTGTATGTTCTACGCAATGCGATTCAACGTAATGAATACAACGCTTACATAATCGTCAATGTGCTTAATCTATACTAATATTAGTAAATGCAGAAGTGACTGTCTGTTACGTTTTCATGACTAAACCGCAGAGCAGATTTCCATTAAATTTAGTATACAGAGTTTTACAAAAAAGTATGGCCAAACTTTCAGGAAACATTCCTCACATACAAATAAAGAAAAGATGTTATGTGGACATGTGTCCGAAAACGCTCAATTTCCATGTTAGAGCTAATTTTAGTTTCGTCAGTATGTACTGTACTTCCTCGATTCACCGCCAGTTGGCCCAATTGAAGGAAGGTAATGTTGACTTCGGTGCTTGTGTTGACACGCGACTCATTGCTCTACAGTACTAGCATCAAGCACATCAGTACGTAGCATCAACAAATTAGTGTTCATCACGAACGTGGTTTTGCAGACAATGTAATGTTTACAAATGCAGAGTTGGCAGATGCCCATTTGATGTATGGTTTAGCACGGCGCAATAGCCGTGGCGCGATACGTTTGTATCGAGACAGATTTCCAGAACGAAGGTGTCCCGACAGGAAGACGTTCGAAGCAATTGATCGGCGTCTTACGGAGCACGGAACATTCCAGCCTATGATTCGCGACTGGGGAAGACCTAGAACGACGAGGACACCTGCAATGGACGAGGCAATGATTCGTGCAGTTGACGATAACCCTAATGTCAGCGTCAGAGAAGTTGCTGCTGTACAAGGTAACGTTGACCATGTCACTGTATGGAGAGTGCTACGGGAAAACCAGTTGTTTCCGTACCATGTACAGCGTGTGCAGGCACTATCAGCAGCTGATTGGCCTCCACGGGTACACTTCTGCGAATGGTTCATCCAACAATGTGTCAATCCTCATTTCAGTGCAAATGTTCTCTTTACGGATGAGGCTTCATTCCAACGTGATCAAATTGTAAATTTCCAAAATCAACATGTGTGGGCTGACGAGAATCCGCACGCAATTGTGCAATCACGTCATCAACACAGATTTTATGTGATAGTTGGTGATGTCTTGATTGGGCCCCATGTTCTTCCACCTACGCTCAATGGAGCACGTTATCATGATTTCATACGGGATACTCTACCTGTGCTGCTAGAACACGTGCCTTTACAAGTACGACACAACATGTGGTTCATGTCACGCTAGTACGTTCTGTTGCTGTGTGTTTCCATTCCATGATTAATGTGATTTGAAGAGAAGTAATAAAATGAGCTCTAACATGGAAAGTAAGCGTTTCCGGAAATATGTCCACATAACATCTTTTCTCTATTCGTGTGTTAGGAATGTTTCCTGAAAGTTTGGCCGTACCTTTCTGTAACACCCTGTAGAGATAGCTTGGATCCTAAGAAAAAACATAGGCTACTTCAAAAATAAAGTCGGACCCACGCATGACTCGGCGGTGACACTGCACATGCCGCGTCGTTGCCCGCTTTGGTGCAATTTTCATCGTGAACTGTGCTTACCTTACCAGGTAGACACGTGAGGGCAGCTGACGTACAGTAGCTCAGTTACTACCAACACTCATCATAACGAAACTACCGATACGTGAGTGCAGCTGCAGGTAACAGCCAGTATAGTGTATGGACTATGAATTATTTCTTACCATACGGGTGTCTTGGTATGGAGAGTAACTGCATGATATTCCATACTGTAATTTACAATAATAAAATTCAGCCCAGATCGCAATAAATTATTTATTTTTGATTTCGGTAACTGGTTTTAGTCCATATTCAGACTACGGGCAGTGTGTGACAGGCAACCGTAGGAGGGACACAGCGGCTGTGTGAACAGACTTCTCACCTCATCTGGAATCCTTGGTCTGAGAATGGTCACAAAGACCGAAATCCGTTATCGTGATTTAATACAAATGATTTATTACAATCGAGGCTGTTTTTTTATTAGTATAATAAAGTTCGATCGCCATAGTTCCTCAATGATGCCAAAAATAACGACCTGTAATTGATGCTATAGTAATGAGAATGATGACAATCTGTGAGAAGTGACCGACTGACTGTTGTTTAGTAAATGTCTGTTAATAGTTTGGGACACTGGTTTCGAATGATGTTACATTTGAAGTCATAATACGGTCCTGTCATTATATACACTCCTGGAAATTGAAATAAGAACACCGTGAATTCATTGTCCCAGGAAGGGGAAACTTTATTGACACATTCCTGGGGTCAGATACATCACATGATTACACTGACAGAACCACAGGCACATAGACACGGGCAACAGAGCATGCACAATGTCGGCACTAGTACAGTGTATATCCACCTTTCGCAGCAATGCAGGCTGCTATTCTCCCATGGAGACGATCGTAGAGATGCTGGATGTAGTCCTGTGGAACGGCTTGCCATGCCATTTCCACCTGGCGCCTCAGTTGGACCAGCGTTCGTGCTGGACGTGCAGACCGCGTGAGACGATGCTTCATCCAGTCCCAAACATGCTCAATGGGGGACAGATCCGGAGATCTTGCTGGCCAGGGTAGTTGACTTACACCTTCTAGAGCACGTTGGGTGGCACGGGATACATGCGGACGTGCATTGTCCTCTTGGAACAGCAAGTTCCCTTGCCGGTCTAGGAATGGTAGAACGATGGGTTCGATGACGGTTTGGATGTACCGTGCACTATTCAGTGTCCCCTCGACGATCACCAGTGGTGTACGGCCAGTGTAGGAGATCGCTCCCCACACCATGATGCCAGGTGTTGGCCCTGTGTGCCTCGGTCGTATGCTCACCTGCACGGCGCCAAACACGCATACAACCATCATTGGCACCAAGGCAGAAGCGACTCTCATCGCTGAAGACGACACGTCTCCATTCGTCCCTCCATTCACGCCTGTCGCGACACCACTGGAGGCGGGCTGCACGATGTTGGGGCGTGAGCGGACGACGGCCTAACGGTGTGCGGGACCGTAGTCCAGCTTCATGGAGACGGTTGCGAATGGTCCTCGCCGATACCCCAGGAGCAACAGTGTCCCTAATTTGCTGGGAAGTGGCGGTGCGGTCCCCTACGGCACTGCGTAGGATCCTACGGTCTTGGCGTGCATCCGTGTGTCGCTGCGGTCCGGTCCCAGGCCGACGGGCACGTGCACCTTCCGCCGACCACTGGCGACAACATCGATGTACTGCGGAGACCTCACGCCCCACGTGTTGAGCAATTCGGCGGTACGTCCACCCGGCCTCCCGCATGCCCACTATACGCCCCCGCTCAAAGTCCGTCAACTGCACAAACGGTTCACGTCCACGCTGTCGCGGCATGCTACCAGTGTTAAAGACTGCGATGGAGCTCCGTATGCCACGGCAAACTGGCTGACACTGACGGCGGCGGTGCACAAATGCTGCGCAGCTAGCGCCATTCGACGGCCAACACCGCGGTTCCTAGTGTGTCCGCTGTGCCGTGCGTGTGATCATTGCTTGTACAGCCCTCTCGCAGTGTCCGGAGCAAGTATGGTGGATCTGACACACTGGTGTCAATGTGTTCTTTTTTCCATTTCCAGGAGTGTATTTACGGATACACTGGCAACATGAGTTCTGCTTTGGTAACGTCAGTGGCATTTGAGCATCAATGATCTCAGTCTGTGAAACGGATTTGTATAAAAATTGTGTAAACATTAGGTGTTATCCTTCCTTTGAAAGATTTAATGTAAATACGGATCTACGCTCTGCCATCCATTTCGGAATGAAGCAACTCATACTTCACTGAATGACTCTCTAAAGTGGGAGATGTTATACTGCAGTTTTTCAGAAAGCAGAAAAAGCGGTTTCTACAAAGTACTTTCCGCAAAACATGCTCTAGTTCTTGTTTGAATGAAGACGTAGAATTATGTTGACGTCTTTGCATATGTATAGGAGAAACTGATATGACTACTTACATAAATTCCATTTCTTTTGTATTGTCATTTATCAATTACTATTTTATAAACGCATGAGGGAACTGATATGCATCGAGACTAGAAAATAGTCCATCGATAATGGCTAGGCACTAGCCAAAATCTAGATTCGCAAAATAAAACCTGAAAAAAAAAAAAGACGACTGATTTCTGCTCTCTATAATTTATAAATCATATCACAGTCAAGTGCACCCACTTTCCTAATGGAAGGTAGCCTGGTGAATTACTATTTTATATATATCAGGAACAAATATCAAGAAGTATCTGAAATGCAGAAGCTTCCTGTTCATGAAACTAAAATATTTTATAACATCTGCGTTTCTTTGTACTCTTTCTCGCACCAAAGACTTTCATGTGTCGTTAAATAGCTCAGAGGCATAACACAGCAAATGCGTTATATGCCATCAGCAGCTGCTACGCAGCAGCACACAAATCCAATGGCCAGAGGAGCCGAAAGTGGAATTGCTTTCTCTGCAGCCAAAGGAGAGCGGGGTGATGGAACGCGGAAAACACTTGGACCGTGTACGAGGGCAAAGAATGGGAGTGTCTGGGACATTTGTCAATGTTTCGTTCCAGTATCATAAACCACAACTTGAGGGATAACTCTCTCAAAACGACGGCAGATGTATAGGCCCTGCCAATCCTAGCAATATTGATTGCCTAAGGTTAATCAATCACTGCCGTAATGCTCATTCCTACTTTTTCTGCTGTTTTCTTATCTTTAAGAAAAGATGATTAATAGATATTCGAGGAGAAATATCGTTGGCCATAAACTTATAGGACTGTTTTAAGTACATAAAAGAAGAAAAAATACATTAGCATACGACATGAGGTGCAGATCACTTCTTAGGTCATTAATCTAGAAGTACAGTGAAAACGTCTGTGTGTAGTGAGCCATGTTATGTCCTGAGAGCGGTATAGGAAGAAACATTTCTACGGAGATGCTATGCTGTCGCATAGCATTCCTAATGCTTGTTGTTGTACTTCTTTCTGCGCTATCTGCTCAATAATTTTACCTGATGAACGTAATCCTTGTTTAAAAGGAACAAATAAAGTTTCAAATGCACTTCATTGTAAGCAATAAAAGGTGAAATGAGTGTGGAAGACGTGTCTAATGATCATATATATATATAACGTTCTCGTTGTATACTTAAGTTTGGTATTCACGTTTACTTAAAGTCAATGTAACAGTGAATTGTATTGAGACATCTTCTACAGACTATCAACAAGCGTCATAATTAGTTCACGTATAATAGCAACTCACGGACTTAATTATACGCGGGTGAGTCAAATGTATACTTTAAGTACTTTTTCTTTATTTCTTTTATTGAAAGAAAGTGAAGCACAAGTGTATCACTTTTTCGACAGTCTCCCTGTCGTTGAATACATTTCGTCCAACTCGTAAAAAGATTCCTCTGAAAAATATTTCTTTTGGTCGTGTGCGTAGTAACTCGTGCACCACCTCCTTAACCTCTTCAGCGTAACGAAATTTGTTTCCTCCCATTGGCTCTTTGGGTGGTCCAAACATGTATTAATCAGTCCGTATGAGGTCTGATGAATATTGCGGATGTGGGTGAGTATCAAAGTGCAGGTCATCAATGGTTGCAAGTACTGCACGGGCAGTATGAGGCCAAGCATAATCATTTTTCAGAATGACACCAGTAGTCAAAAGTCCACGTTGCTTTGATCTTATTGCTGCCGGAGCTGATTTTTACAACATATTGGAATAAGATATATTGGTTATAGTGATCCAAGAAAACGCCTCGTTCATCCCAAAAGACAGTCGGAGGAAGTTTGACTACAGATGTTTGCGTCCGGAACTTATTCGGTTCTGGTGATGAGGAATGGTGCCATTCTTTACTTGCCTTTTTTGTTCCGGGTTGTTGGCAATGTACCCAAGTTTCGTCTCCTGTAGCGATTCTCACGAAGAAGGCATCATCTGCATCAAAAAGCAACAAAAGTTTTTCACACTTTCAAACACGTCATGTGTGTCTCTTTTGGCTCTGGAGTGAGCTGTTGTGGCATCCAACTTGCAGTCACTTTACGAAACTTATGCACTTCATGAATGATGTGGTCTGCTGAACCATGAATAACGTCCATATTTGAGGCTAGTTCACTCATGGTTTCAACTGCAGCCGTAGACTTTGGTCACAAAACGCGGTTTGCCTGACTGGGGGCTGAGCTTCTGTCAAAGACGTCACGCCATTTCCGAACATTCTGGGCCACTCGTACATTTCCCGATGTGATAGACACGCTTCACCAAACTGGATCTTCATTCAACATGTTTCGCACCTTCACAGCTCAGAAAATGTATGATAGGACGGCGTTCTTTGGTGCACGTCGTATGCAGGGATACCGTTTTGAACTGTTATTGTGGCTGCGTTTCCCTTATCTGTACTATGCGCCGCCTGTAGGGCATTCCTTACATCTCTGGTAACAGTAGTGCCAACTTAGGGAAAATGGCGCAAATTGTCGATTTTTATTCCATTTTAAGGTTCTCGCTCGAATCTCCCTCGCATATTAAACTTAGGGAAGAATAAATGAGTTCAAAGAATGCTTCCAGATTTATTCTCCTGGGTATTCATTTACAAATACAGATTTTCGGAATCTCATGATATATTCCATTATTATAAGATGATTATTAAGCTGATGAAGGTTGAAAAATTTTATGAAATGAGTGGCACACTGCTGTCTACATGTCCTTTGTAGTTGCTACTGGTTAAATATAAAAATCACAGTATAAAAGTTCATGTATCCTTTACGTTTAATGTCACGCCGTGTCATTCGTGTCATTCACAGGATATACCAGAACCCCACAGACAAGTTTTCAAAAGTTGCTGAGCTTATCTTTTGAGTAATTTGGTATAACAGGCCCACGGTCTCCGGCAGCTCGTTACGGAGTTGCTGTATTTCGTTTGGTTTCTTTCCCCAGTTAGCTTTGTATATGTATTGCACTGACAATAGTGCACAACAGTGAAACAATAGTAAACATGTCGACAGTAGACACCGTTTGTTTTGTTTAGAAACGAACTTGATCCATAGACTCAAAGTTAATACCTTTTGACAGCAATAACGCCCATTTTATACTTCGCCCTCAAGCTTTCATTCCGTACTGCACTGCTCAATCTCGGGCTTCCGGAGCGTGTTAGTCGTACCTTAGTTGTGATACACAGCAGAAGGGAAACGATTGCTGATGAGGAGATGGTCGATAAGCATCTCATTTGTGGGTTCAGTGAAAGCAATGAAGGAGCAACATAACCACACCATGCTGAGATTTTGTCGCAGCGACGAAAACCCACTACAGCAATTATCAAGGGTGACTGCAGTGACAAATCAAATAAATCACAATTAAATTATTACTCTGTAACGAGGAAGTGAATGGAATGAACAGTTTAATGAGTACAGAATTTAGGTTGAGAGTAAATGTCGAGTAGTCAAAGTAATGAGAAGTAGCAGAAATGAGAACAGCGAGAAGCGATAAACTTAATATCAGGATTGATGATAACGAAGTAGGTGAATTTATAGAATTCTACTGCCTAAGCAACAAATCAACCGATGACGGACGGAGCAAGGAGGACATCAAAGGTAGACTAGTACTGTCAAAATGGGCATTAGTGGCCAAGAGTATTCTAGTAGTATCGAACATAGGCCTTAATTTCTGTGAATGTACGTTGGCAGCACAGCATTGTATGGTAGTGAAACATGGACTGTGGGAGAACCGAAACAGAAGAGAATCGAAACATTTGAGAGGTGGTGCTACAGACGAATGTTGAAGATTGGGTTCACTGATAAGGTAAAGAATGAGGAGGCTCTGCGCATATTGAGAAAGGAATGGTATATGTGGAAAACACTGACAAGGATGAGGGACAGTATGATAGGACATATGTTAAGACAACAGGGAATCACTTCCATCGTACCAGAGGGAGCTGTAAAGGTCAAAAACTGTAGAGGAAGATAGAGATTGGTTCACATTGAGCAAGTAATAGAGGATGTTTGTAGCAAGTGCTGTTCTGAGACAAAGGGGTTGTTCCAGGAGAAAAATTTATGGTGGGCCAATTCAAATCAGAACACTGATAAACTGAAAAAAAATGAGGAGCTAGTGTACGTAGGAAAGTATCCCTGAACAATGTATGAAAATTTGTCGTTAGAGTTCTGGTGTATGAGCTGGCATGCTGCATAAATAATACAGTGACATTTTATACCATCGTGACCGTTATTAGAAGAAACCGAAGTGATAGTAATGGATATATATACAGCCGTGTGTCACGTATTTAAAAAACATAATAGCTGTGGCAGTAGCCTTCAAGACATGTTTAAGAATGGAAAAGGTGAAAATTACATCTTCGTGATTTCCTAAAGATCGTGTCATTCATCAATGAATATCATTGCACTTTATATTTTTTTGCAGTATACAATAAGAGCCCACTGATGAGAATTTTTTAATGTTCTGCGAAAGCCTTTAGCTGTTTCTTCATAACGTTAACGCAGTGTTCCCACCTTTATCATATCACTACAAAAATGACTGAAATAAAGAACTGCAATGTTATTCCCCGATAAAGATTGAAACATAATAAAGACCTTATCCCTATGCCTATTGTTATTTTTACTCTTGCTTTCATCATCATCATCGTCACGATTTCCTTCCAGCGAGCCGGGTAGGAATTTTGTGAACGGGGATATGCCTTCATTGGTTTCGGTCCTGGTATAGCTTTTCCCTTTTCATTAAATCCCATGTTACTCCTCCTCTCCTCTTGATACCTTCCTCAACCGGGTCCGTCCATCTCTTTCTACGCCGCCCAAGTGGTCTTCTCTTTCTAGGCCGCCCAGTTGGTCTTCTTCCTGGTACCTCTATCTCCCAATACTGGCGTGGAGTTCGAGTCGGGTGCATTCGCTTTACATGACCGAACCACTTCAATCTCAAAGCACTCATTCTGTCCCCTGTAGTCAATGTCACCTGCATGTCTCTCCTTACATAATCATTCCTGACTCTGTCTCTCATAGTTTATTGTAGACCTGACCTAAGGAAGGATGACGGCTCAATCCCACGTCCGGCTATCCTGATTTAGGTTTTCTGTGATTTCCCTAAATCGCTCCAGGTAAATGCCGGGATGGTTCCTTTGAAAGGGCACGACCGACTTCCTTCCCCATCCTTCCCTAATCCTATGAGATCAATAACCTCGCTGTTTGGCCTCTTCTCCCAAACAACCAACCAACCAACCTGACCTAAGGAACTTTTTTTCACATGCTTGTATTTGACTCTGTTCTCTCCTATTTATGGCACAGGCCTCTAGACTACACATCATGGCCGGCCGGTGTGGCCGTGCGGATCTAGGCGCTTCAGTCTGGAACCGCGTGACCGCTACGGTCGCAGGTTCGAATCCTGCCTCGGGCATGGATGTGTGTGATGTCCTTATGTTAGTTAGATTTAAGTAGTTCTAAGTTCTAGGGGACTGATGACCACAGATGTTAAGTCCCATAGTTCTCAGAGCCATTTTTTTTACACATCATGATTGGCAGGTGATAAGTTTTATACAAGGTCTGTTTAGCTCTTTGAGGGACTTTCTTGTCCCAGATTAAATTTCGTACTTGGTGAAAGAGGCTAGATCCTTTTGTTATTCTGTTTAAGTCTTCTAGTTTGGAACTTCCATCGCGTGATATGATGCTACCCAGATAACTGAAGCTTTTCACACATTCAACCTTCCCCCCCTCCAGCATGATTTGAGAAGGTGTTGGTGTCCTGCTCAGCTTCATTGCCACTGTATTGTTCCTACTCACAGTTAACTTGAGTTTTTAAAATTTTGTGTTTCAGTAATCTGGTGCCCTCTGAACCTCAATTTCTGTCTCTCCCCAAATGGCGATGTCATTAACAAAAACAAAAGCGTTGAGATCTTCATTTTCTTCTTCCTTGATTTCTTCATGTTTGTGTCCATAAGTGTAATGAAGAGTAAAGGGGAGAGAAAACTGCCTTGCTGAACACCTCTCTTTGTATTAAACCACTTTGATCTTCCACCTCCTACTTGTACACTGCTCTCATAACCATCGTACAGTATCTGGATCTTTTTAATTAATTAATCAGGAACATTATGTTTTCTCAAGCATTCCTATATTTTATCCCTTGGGACTCTGTCATAGGCTTTTTCCAAATCCACAAATACTACTATCAAGTCCTTTCCTTTCGCCCAGTACTTCTCCATTAACTGACGGAGGGAGAAAATGAGATATTTTGTGGCCCTATTGCTTCTGAACCCATGCTGTTGTTCCTCTAATTGGTGTTCTAGAATTTTCCGCAATTTTTGTCTATGACCTTTTCCATTATCTTAAGGCACTGTGATAACAATGTGATTCCTCGGTAGTTGATGCATTTCTTTCTACTACCTTTCTTGAACAGTGGTGTCGTAATTCCTTTTTTCCAGTCATCCAGCACTTTGTTTTCTTTCCACATCACCCCCGGCACCCGGTGTAACCATCGTATTCCACGGATTCCTGCGGCTTTAATCGTATCCGGTGTCAACTCATCTACTCCAGCCGCCTTCCCACTTTTCATCTGCTTCAGGGAATTCTCAGTTTTTAACCAAGCGGTTGGATCCTGCTCCTCCTCTAATTCAATGACTTCGGTGTTACTTTCTTGTGCACCTTCCCCATTCATTAAGATTTCAAAATAATTCTTCACCTCTTCTCTGATACCTTCCATGTCCCTGATAATATCCCCATTCTCTGTTTCAATGGAAAAAAGCGGTGTATCGGAATGAATACTAAAATGAACATTACTGGGAATTTACGAATGGCGGTGCGTAATAAAGTTTAGTGAAACAATAGCACGAAAGTGGCACAGTATGGTGCTTTCATTACGGCAGGGAATTTACATAATAGTTAAAAATATTAACAACCAATTATTGGGTCGTTGTATCCATTATCCCGCTTAATAAGTACAAACTTCACGTTTGGAGAGAAATGGCAGCGTTGCGCGTTTGCCGTGTGGTGGCGGCGAGAACAAACGACATTCCATTGGCGACAGGTGTTCCAGTCGGTCCCGTGTCAGGCATGCAGCACGTTCGCGGTTGATGTTCGCTGCCGGCGTATTGCAGCCATAAAGCTAGTGTATGGCATTATCCGGCCGCGGGTGACACGCTGTTTGCTGTTGCGCCCGCGTCACGTGCAACCGTACTGGGCGGGCGCTGTGAACCGAAATTTGCTGCTGGGCGGCCACCCACCAGTAAACGTGGGAATTCTATCATGACCACCGCAAAACTATAGTGAAGCGTTAGGGAACTAACGTTGTTGCGCATATGAGGCGTACAAAGTCTGTCAAATACAGTTCACAGACTAACTAACCAACGTATGGTGACCTGGGTTCATCGAACCACCTTCATGCTATTTCCCTACCGTTAAACTTTGAACAGCGCGCGGGAAAACCGAACTTTTAAATACTTCTGCGTGAGCTCTGATTTCTGTTATTTTATTATGATGATCATTCCTCCCTATGCAGGTGGGCGCCAACAAAATATTTTCACACTCTGAGTAGGAGGCTGGTAATTTAAATTTCATGAGAAGATGCTGCCGCAACGAAAACGCTCTCGTTTTAATATTGCCACCCCAGTTCACATCATACGCGCGGCGCGATAGTACAAAACGAGCTGCCCTTGTCTGAACTTCTTCGATATCCTCCGTCCATCCTATCTGAAGAAGATCCTACACCGCACAGCAATACTCCGGAAGAAGACGTGCAAGCATAGAGCAGGGACTCTCTTTAGTAGACCTCTCGCATTTTCTCAGGGTTCTGCCAACCGTTGTCTTTGGTTTAGTTTACCCACAAGATTATCAGTGTGGTCGTGCCAACTTAAGTTATACATAATTGTAGTGCTTAAGTGTTTACTTGATTTTACAGCCTTTAGAGTTGTGTGACTTCTGTTGTAACCGAAATTTATCAGATTTCTTTTGGTACTCATGAGGATAACTTCAGAGTTTTCGTTATTTAAAGTGAATTGTCACTTTTCGCATCATGCAGGTATCTTGTAGAAATCTTTTTGCAATTTGTTTTGATCATCTGATGGCCTTATAAGACGGTAAATGACAGAATCATCTGCAAACAACCTAAAAGTGCTACTCATATTGTCTACTAAATCGTTCATGTAAATCAGAAACAGCTGTGGACCTATAACACTTCCTTTACGACTGCCAGATATGCTTCTATTTACTCTATGTCTTTCTGTCAGTCATTATGAACTGTGACCCTTCAGACAGGAAGTGACGAACCAGTCACACAACTGAGACGGTAGTCCACAGGCACGCAATCTGATTAGAAGTCGCTTGTGAGGAACGATGTCAAAAATTTTCAGGATATCTAAATGTTTTTGTTGTTGTGGTCTTCAGTCCTGAGACTGGTTTGATGCAGCACTCCTTGCTACTCTATCCTGTGCAAGCTTCTTCATTTCCCAGTACCTACTGCAACCTACATCCTTCTGAATCTGCTTAGGGTATTCATCCCTTGGTCTCCCTCTACGATTTTTACCCTCCACGCTGCCCTCCAATACTAAACTGGTGATCCCTTGATGCCTCAGAACATGTCTTACCAACCGATCCCTTCTTCTAGTCAAGTTGTGCCACAAACTTCTCCCCAATCTAAATGTATGGCATCAATTAGACAATACTTGTCAATAGCACTCATTACTTCGTCAAAATAAAGAGCTAGTTGTGTTTCACAAGAACGATATTTTCTGAACTCGTGTTGGCTGTTTGTCAATAAATCGTTTTCTTAGAAGTAACTCATAATATTCGAACACAGTACATTTTCCAAAACCCTACTCCAATCGGCGTTAGCGATGTGAGTCTGTAATTCAGTGGATTATTCCTGCTTCCTTTCTTGGACACTGGTGTGACTTGTGCAAGTTTCTATTCTTTAGGTACGCATCTTTCAACAAACGATAGGTTGTACGTGATTGCTAAATATGGACCTACTGTATCAACATACTCTGAGAGGAACCCGACTGATAAGCAATTAGGACTGGAGGCTTTGACTTTAGTAAGTGTTTTAAGCTGCTTCGCTACACCAAGGATAGCTATTTCTAAGTTACTCGTGTTGGCAGTTGTTCTTGGTCCGAATTCTGGAGTATTTACTTAGATTTTTTTGGTGAAGGGACTTTGGAAAACCGTATTTAGTAACTCTTCTTTGTTGGCACTATCGTCAGTAACATCATCATTGTTATCGCACAGTAAAGGTATTGACTATCTTTCCTCCGGTGTACTTTACACAGGACCAGAATGTCTTTGGATCTTCTGTTACATTTAGCGACAGCGTTTCGTTGTCGAAAGTCTTAAAAGCGTCTCGCACTGAAATTCGTGCTACATTTCGAGCTTCTGTAAATCTTGAGGGTTTTACGTTCTTTTAAACGCGGCTTCTGCAATTGTGTTTTGACCTGTTTAGTGTTCAATGGGCGATCAGTAACATCTCTTACTAATATATTTGTTGTAAGTCTCTCAATAGTTGTCGAAAACATTCCTTCGAATTTAAATCATAACTGGTCGGTTTTTACATATTCAGATTCGAAGGAGTGCAGATTGTCTCTTAGGAAGGCCTCAATCGAATTTTTATTTGATTTTTTAAATAGATATATTTTGTGTTTATTTTTGGTGGGTCTGGATGTTACGGCATTCAGTGTCGCTATAACAGGTTTGTGGTCATTATTCCCTGTATCCGTCACAATGCTCCATATTTGCTCAGGATTATTTGTTGCTAAGAGGTCAAATACGTTTTCACTATCATTTACACTTCCAGTAAGATCCTGAACTAATTGTTCAAAATAATCTTCTGAGAATGCATCCAGAACAATTTCGGATGACGTTTTATGCCTACCTCCGACTTTAAACATGTAGTTTCGCTAACACATTGAAGATAGACTCAAGTCACCATCAGTATGAGTGGCGTACCTAATTGAAATGAGTCCCTCTAACCTAAAAAAAAAGAAAAAAAGCCGCTCAGTACCCTCCACGCATCCCCTGCTAAACGTTTAGGGTCCTCCTATGTGTAGGGAACTCATGGTCTATCACTGGTAACACTATTGCACATTACATAAAGAAATGTTGCCTCAGAGTGACGTACAGTCCTAACTGCTTTATCACACACACAGAAAGGACAAATTTAATTACATATTTTAAAGTGTCATTTTGATATTTGTCTTTGTACTCGTATTATGTGATTTGTGACTGTAACTCATGTGCACATGTAGTCATTATTAAATTATTTATTTTTTTCAATGCACAGCTGTGAAAGTTTATGAAAGTGAAATACCTATAGAAAAAGGTGTTATACGAATTGTAATTTTTGTGAGCTCACAACCAGTAGGTAACTATATCATAAATCTTTGAACCTAGACTTGTAACGAAAGTTAGGAAATTCCCGGTATGGTATGCTGAAGTTGTTGCTCACGTGACAGATTTCAGTCTGGAAGAAGCAATGCTCATCTCAGACTATTTTTGACGATTGTTTGTGGGGCCATATAGCAAAGGGCAGCATTCTACCAGTACTGAAACATAACTTACCATTACCTCGTACGGACGAATAGTAACGAGGACAGATTTCTGGAGGAACTACTCAACGTGTTGTGGTCGGACAAGAGAAAAACATTTTAGTGATGCCTGTGCTGCTGAGTTTTCTGCAGTGTGTCGGCCAGTGACGAACTGAATCTGTAATGTCCAGTGTGAAAGGCAAGAACATTTCTTCTTTTAAGTGAAACGTTGTAATAGGGTAGTGATCACACTTAATATTTGCAGTGACATAAGATGCTGTGTGCTTACGTGTACTAAGTACCTTCCGCATTCCAAAATAATAAAGTTTCGTACTTGTTGTTTATTCAAATGAGATTATCAAGTGATCTTTGATTACGTTAGCTAGTTATATGTCTCACAGATCATGTGGAAGTTTTTTTATCGAAAAGACTTGGAAGAAGTCAGTTTACATGTATACATGATACATGATTAGTGCTGACATAATGAAGAAATTATCTTTTAGTCCTACTCAAACCTCTACAGATAAATTCTAGATTATTTATTTTTTTTATAGGCTGCCAATTGCCAAATAGAAATTCGTTCTCAGAATAGCAGTTGTCTGAGAGAAATGATTTTAGGTTACATGTCTAACATTTTATGTTACTGGGAAATTGACAAAAACGTTTTGTCGCTGGGTGTTAGTCTTCTTTCTGCGCCACTGACAGATTTAATACACCAAAATAAGGGTCACTTCTTCCTCCAGTGTTTTTGATGTGGATGTCACTATTCTTCTCAAATTGTGAAGGATTATTTATGACGAATTTCATTAGTGAATGTCTGTGTTGTGACGGTGCTGTTAAAATGTACAACTCTTTGAATAGGTGCCTAAATGACGGCCAAAGGTGAACACTATATATCCATGTATTATTCTTAATAATCGCTTTTTTTCAGTCATCAATTTTCTTTCCAAGTTATGAGATAGCCCGTCAAATTAATCCATAACACATTATTGACTAGCACTACGCAAAATATGTCAGGAGGTTGATTCGTTCGTGTCCAGGATTACCAGTTACACGTAGAGCAAAAGTAGCTCCTTCCAGTTCACGTTTTCATCAATATGTACACTCAAAACTGAAGAGCATTCTACCGTATTTACTGACTCCAGTTAATGTGTTACATCAATTTTATATGACTTTTTATTGAACAGAGTTGAATATAGTGTGATTTCCCAAGATTCAGAGACAATACACTTTCAGAGAGCTCTCTAATGATGCCTTGTGATAACACTTTGTAAAACATCATTAAAAATCTTTTCTGTTGTTTTCTTCCTAATGATATTTATTCTAACTCTAGTGTTGTCTGCAAAAAGTACCAGTTCTGTGTGTTTAAAATTAAGTGAAAGGTCATTTACATATATAAGGAACACGAATGAGCCCAAAATTGCACCCTTTGGTACTCCCTTTGTGATTTCTCATAAGTCGCAAAAATTTCCTGTCTTTCCAACATTGCCTGAATTATTCAGCATACCTTTGTGCCTTCTGTTTGTTGTGTGTAAAGCCAACAATTCCCTAAAACTTAAATTTTTCTCACAGCGTAACTTGATCTACAAAATGAAACACCTTGGAAAGTTCACAAAAAATACCAGCAGGCGACATTTTATTACTTAAGGCTTACTTGGTAGGTGAATGTGCAAATAACTTTCTCAAACTGTGATATTCTAAGTAAACAGTTTCTACTTAAATCTGAGACCACTATTAAGTACATTACTTTATGGAATATTTTGGAGGGCAACTGACGACAATTATTTAAGCATAATTGATGAATATGTCTCAGTCTTACTGTCGTATATGCGTGGAACGAAGTACAAAGTATGTCTCCAGTGGGTATATTGTGTAAGGAATATGATATTCATACGTTCGTTATCAGGAGAAAACTGGCGTTCTACGGATCGGATCGTGGAATGTCAGATCCCTTAATCGAGCAGGTAGGTTAGAAAATTTAAAAAGGGAAATGGATAGTTTAAAGTTAGATATAGTAGGAATTAGTGAAGTTCGGTGGCAGGAGGTTCAAATGGTTCAAATGGCTCTGAGCGCTATGGGACTCAACTGCTGTGGTCATAAGTCCCCTAGAACTTAGAACTACTTAAACCTAACTAACCTAAGGACAGCACACAACACCCAGCCATCACGAGGCAGAGAAAATCCCTGACCCCGCCGGGAATCGAACCCGGGAACCCGGGCGTCGGAAGCGAGAACGCTACCGCACGACCACGAGATGCGGGCGGTGGCTGGAGGAACAAGACTTTTGGTCGGGCGAATACAGGGTTATAAATACAAAATCAAATATGGGTAATGCGGGAGTCGGTTTACTAATGAATAAAAAAATAGGAGTGCGGGTAAGCTACTACAAACAGCATAGTGAACGCATTATTGTGGCCAAGATAGATACGAAGCCTACGCCTAATACAATAGTACACGTTTATATGCTGATGACGAAGAAATTGAAGAAATGTATGATGAGATAAAAGAAAATATTCAGATAGTGAAGGGAGACGAAAATTTAATAGTCATGGGTAACTGGAATTTGGTAGTAGGAAAAGGGAGAGAAGGAAAAGTAGTAAGTGAATATGGATTGGGGCTAAGAAATGAAAGAGGAAGCCACAACTTAATCTTAGCTAACACTTGGTTCAAGAATCATAAAAGAAAGTTGTATACATGGAAGAAGCCAGGAGATACTGACAGGTTCCAGGCAGATTATATAATGGCAAGGTTTAGGAACCAGGTTTTACATTGTAAGACATTTCCAGGGGCAGATGTGGAGTCTGACCACAATCTGTGGGTTATGAACTGTGGATTAAAACTGAAGAAACTGCAAAAAAGTGGAAATTTAAGGAGATGGGACCTGGATAAGCTGAATAAACCAGAGGTTGTACAGTGTTTCAGGGAGAGCATACGGGAACAATTGACGGGAATGGGAGAAAGAAATACAGTAGAAGAAGAATGGGTAGCTCTGAGGCATGAAGTAGTGAAGTCAGCAGAGGATCAAGTAGGTAAAAAGACGAGGGCTATTAGAAGTCCTTGGGTAACAGAAAGAACAGTGAATTTAATTGATAGAAGGTGAAAATATAAAAATGCAGTAAATGAAGCAGGCAAAAAGGAATACAAACGTCTCAAAAATGAGATCGACAGGAAGTGCAAAATGGTTAAGCAGGGATGGCTAGAGGACAAATGTAAGGCTGTAGAGGCTTATCTCACTAGGGGTAAGATAGATACTACCTACAGGAAAATTAAAGAGACCTTTGGATAAAAGAGAACCACTTGTATGAATATCATGAGCTCAGATGGAAACCCAGTTCTAAGCAAAGAAGGGAAAACAGAAAGGTGGAAGGAGTATGTAGAGGGTCTATACAAGGGCGATGTACTTGAGGACAATATTATGGAAATGGAAGAGGATGTACATGAAGATGAAATGGGAGATACGATACTGCGTGAAGAGTTTGACAGAGCAATGAAAGACCTGAGTCGAAACAAGGCCCCGGGAGTAGACAACATCCTATTAGAACTACTGACGGCCTTGGGAGAGCCAGTCCTGACAAAACTCTACCATCTGGTGAGCAAGATGTAAGAGACAGGTGAAATACCCTCAGCCTTCAAGAAGAATATAATAATTCCAATCGCAAAGAAAGCAGGTGCTGACAGATGTGAAAATTACCGAACAATCAGTTTAATAAGTCACGGTTGCAAAATACTAACGCGAATTCTTTACAGACGAATGGAAAAACTGGTAGAAACCGACCTCAGGGATGATGAGTTTGGATTCCGTAGAAATACTGGAACACGTGAGGCAATACTGACCCTACGACTTATCTTAGAAGCTAGATTAAGGAAAGGCAAACCTACGTTTCTAGCAATTGCAGATTTAGAGAAAGCTTTTGAGAGTGTTGACTGGAATACAGAAATCAGTTGGCAGTTATAAGAGTTGAGGGTCATGAAAGGGAAGCAGTGGTTGGGAAGGGAGTGAGACAGGGTTGTAGCCTCTCCCCGATGTTATTCAATCTGTGTATTGAGCAAGCAGTGAAGGAAACAAAAGAAAAATTCGAAATAGGTATTAAAATCCATGAAGAGGAAATAAAGACCTTGAGGTTCGCAGATGACATTGTAATTCTGTCAGAGGCAGCAAAGGACTTGGAAGAGCAAGTGAACGGAATGGACAGTGTCATGAAAGGAAGATATACGATGAACATCAACAAAAGCAAAACGAAGATAATGGAATGTAGTCGAATTAAGTCGGGTGATGCTGAGGGAATTAGATTAGGAAATGAGACACTTAAAGCAGTAAAGGATTTTTGCTATTTGGAGAGCAAAATAACTGATGATGGTCGAAGTAGAGAGGATATAAAATGTAGACTGGCAATGGCAAGGAAAACGTTTCTGAAGAAGAGAAATTTGTTAACATCGAGTATAGATTTAAGTATCACGAAGTCGTTTCTGGAAGTACACTCCTGGAAATGGAAAAAAGAACACATTGACACCGGTGTGTCAGACCCACCATACTTGCTCCGGACACTGCGAGAGGGCTGTACAAGCAATGATCACAAGCACGGCACAGCGGACACACCAGGAACCGCGGTGTTGGCCGTCGAATGGCGCTAGCTGCGCAGCATTTGTGCACCGCCGCCGTCAGTGTCAGCCAGTTTGCAGTGGCATACGGAGCTCCATCGCAGTCTTTAACACTGGTAGCATGCCGCGACAGCGTGGACGTGAACCGTATGTGCAGTTGACGACGGACTTTGAGCGAGGGCGTATAGTGGGCATGCGGGAGGCCGGGTGGACGTACCGCCGAATTGCTCAACACGTGGGGCGTGAGGTCTCCACAGTACATCGATGTTGTCGCCAGTGGTCGGCGGAAGGTGCATGTGCCCGTCAACCTGGGACCGGACCGCAGCGACGCACGGATGCACGCCAAGACCGTAGGATCCTACGCAGTGCCGTAGGGGACCGCACCGCCACTTCCCAGCAAATTAGGGACATTTTTGCTCCTGGGGTATCGGCGAAGACCATTCGCAACCGTCCCCATGAAGCTGGGCTACGGTCCCGCACACCGTTAGGCCGTCTTCCGCCCACGCCCCAACATCGTGCAGCCCGCCTCCAGTGGTGTCGCGACAGGCGTGAATGGAGGGACGAATGTAGACGTGTCGTCTTCAGCGATGAGAGTCGCTTCTGCCTTGGTGCCAATGATGGTCGTATGCGTGTTTGGCGCCGTGCAGGTGAGCGCCACAATCAGGACTGCATACGACCGAGGCACACAGGGCCAACACCCGGCATCATGGTGTGGGGAGCGATCTCCTACACTGGCCGTACACCACTGGTGATCGTCGAGGGGACACTTAATAGTGCACGGTACATCCAAACCGTCATCGAACCCATCGTTCTACCATTCCTAGACCCTCAAGGGATCTTGCTGTTCCAACAGGACAATGCACGTCCGCATGTATCCCGTGCCACCCAACGTGCTCTAGAAGGTGTAAGTCAACTACCCTGGCCAGCAAGATCTCCGGATCTGTCCCCCATTGAGCATGTTTGGGACTGGATGAAGCGTCGTCTCACGCGGTCTGCACGTCCAGCACGAACGCTGGTCCAACTGAGGCGCCAGGTGGAAATGGCATGGCAAGCTGTTCCACAGGACTACATCCAGCATCTCTACGTTCGTCTCCATGGGAGAATAGCAGCCTGCATTGCTGCGAAAGGTGGATATACACTGTACTAGTGCCGACATTGTGCATGCTCTGTTGCCTGTGTCGATGTGCCTGTGGTTCTGTCAGTGTGATCATGTGATGTATCTGACCCCAGGAATGTGTCAATAAAGTTTCCCCTTCCTGGGACAATGAATTCACGGTGTTCTTATTTCAATTTCCAGGAGTGTATTTGTATGGAGAGTAGTCATGTATGGAAGTGCTGAAGATTAGATGGGTAGATCTTATAACTAATGAGGAGGTATTGAATAGGATTGTGGAGAAGAGAAGTTTGTGGCACAACTTGACTAGAAGAAGGGATCGGTTGGTAGGACATGTTCTGAGGCATCAAGGGATCACCAATATAGTACTGGAGGGCAGCGTGGAGGGTAAAAATCGTAGAGGGAGACCAAGAGATGAATACATTAAACAGATTCAGAAGGATGTAGGTTGCAGTAGGTACTGGGAGATGAAGAAGCTTGCACAGGATAGAGTAGCATGGAGAGCTGCATGAAACCAGTCTCAGGACTGAAGACCACAACAACAACAACGTTCGTTTTACAAGCTGCATCCCCGACAAAACTATCATTTGTTAATGCTACTATAAAAAAGTGGAACAAGTAATTATTGGTAACTTACTCAACCAGTATTACTGTCTTGCAAATGGTAATAATAGTAAAGATGTTTTATAAATAATATAGTTCAGCCACCCCTGAGGAGATTATATGTTCCCCTCAATGGGGAACAGGTTGGGAACCAGTGCACTACTGTGTAGCTTCACAGACGTATTAAGATGTTAGCACAGCGTCTCTGATTTCCTCTTATCAGTGCTCTCATGTCAGTTTGATGAGAGTCCAAATACTGAAACAGTACCCATTCCAGAGGCACCCCAGTTCTGACTTGCTGTTTACTTTTCTGATGCGTAACTTTTCACAAATCATTAACTCAGGTTTCAAAAGTTTACCGGTAAACACGCATAGTTTCGTGTATTGTACTCCCACAGAACTGTCTCTGCACTAAGTTTAAATGTTATTTTTGCTCCATACTAAGCACATTGTTTGTACTTCTGTTATTATGAATGTCTGAACCGAAAGCAAATATCTTCTTTAACGTAGAACTGAAAAGCTGAAAGTTCCTGACGACATTGTACTGTGTGCCACATGGGCACTTGTCTTTTGCGGGTAGTACTCTCATCTACTCGTCGAACTGATATCGTCTCATAGCCAATTAGGAGTCTGACTCCGTCGGTACCTACTTCATAAACAGACTCAAATTATCATCTCTTTTGATTTCATGGTGCTATTCCAGTGGTAGTTCAGCTGAGTTGTTTGGAAAGTGATAATTCATAGCAGTTATCCGTGTAAGTCAACTGTACAAGCTTGTTCTAGATTGATTCACAGTTTTAATATATCTGGCAGCTGAAATACAGCACGCAATCCGCTGTTTGTAAGTACTCTATATATTCTGTGGTATTCATTACGTGTGTGTGTGAGACACTATAAAAATGTTGGCGGCATACTTTGAAAATGTCAGCATTCTTCGTTCCGCAAACAATGCGCATTATTTCCTTTCGCATATTGCCTGTTTGTACATTCAATGCGGTAATTTTCGCTCAAACTGTGACGCTTGCGTATTTGATTCTGTAGTGTAGGAGAGAAATCTCAGAGGGTTATGGACAATGCATGCTTCATTAAGAGTCTCTAGAGGCTCTCGAATGCAGATGCCCGCGACAAAATTGCAGCGCTCAGCTGAGGCCACCAGGGACTTAGGAGAGCCAAAGAGTTGTAATGTTTCACACGTTACGGTGGAAAATAAGCGTCTGCGGTAACTATAGGACAACGATCGAGAGCGAATAAGGTCAAAAGCTGAAAAATAATTAGTAGTCAAATGTTGATATTGTATTCAAAGTGCTCAGGAAGACAGCTCTAGACAAACACTCGGCATAACATGGGACGACCGGTCACTGACATCTGCAGTAGAAGCAGGACATATTAACTCTACGCCTGCGTGAATACAGGCGGTGCACAAAAACATGGGAGCACCAAACACATAACAAACAGTTTTTCATGTTGCTGAGCAAGGGTCATACAATAATTTTTAAATGAACACACCATCACTTAACTGTACTGTTGTTTATTTAGTTACAGCTCAGGTTTCGGCCCTTTATGCCACTTTCAAGTGACTGAGTTTTTGTCATTAACATATATTGCAGGACATAAAGCTTAAAATAGGCCATTAATATGGTAAATATTGTTCTTAATTTATGGCCAGTTTAAGGTTGATGCTCTGCAATATATGCTAATGATATAAACTCAATCACTTGAAAATGGCGTAAAAGGACGAAACCTCAGTCGTAATTAAATAAACCACAATACTTAAATAGAGGTGTTTTCATTAGCAAAAAAAGAAAAAAAAAACAACACACAACAAGTTACCATGCCTCATACGCATTAGGAAAACCGTCAGGATTCAAAACAGCTTCCAGTCGTCTCGGAAAAGATCAACACAGGTCTCGCACAATTTTCAGGCGAATCTTATACCATTCTTCCTGTAAAATAGGGGTAAGTTCAGGTAACGATGGTGGATGTGGATAGCTATCACGCACCCTTCTCTCCAGAATAGACCAGAAAGGCTCAATTAATAGTGAGACCTAAATGTTTAATGAAAACAGCGTCAGCTGCATTATTACACATTTCCTCACGGCGGAATTATGGGGAGTAGACACGGCATTCTGTGTTCAGTAAACTGCCCAGGCAGCGTCGCACTACGACACAGGTACACATGTAAACCCAGTATTTGGGCTCTGTCGGGTGCGATAATCCACTGTGCAATAACAGTCGCTACAAGAAATGAAAAGAACTTAAGTGCAGTTACTGGTAGTAGCAGAAAAATTTGTGTAGTGATACACCTAAGGTGGCTTTCATTAATCATTAACATTAGTATCAGCTGTGATGCTTAACAATATGAAGATTATATTAACATCTGGAGACTAGTGGGCCGCCCGCGGTGGCCAAGCGGTTCTAGGCGCTTCAGTCCGGAACCGCGCTGCTGCTACGGTCGCAGGTTCGAAACCTGCCTCGGGCATGGATGTGTGTGATGTCCTCAGCTTAGTTCTAAGTCTAGGGGACTGATGACCTCAGATGTTAAGTCCCATGGTGCTTAGAACCATTTGAACCATTTGACTCTAGTGGCCGGGGGAGATACGACAGTTCTTCCTCGCCCTCACCAAGCCTTCCCTGGACGATGCGAGCTGTGTAAACAGTGACCATATCGCGTTGGAACATAGCACAACCGTAGGGGGAACAAACATCGTAGCTTGGGATGGACCTGATCATCCACAATGGTCGCGTAATCTTAGGTAATAATGCAACCTTGCAGACAAGCCACGGGTCCCCATTGAATACCATGATATGGCTGCCCAAATCATCACTGAACCCCCGCCATGTTTCACTCTTTGAACTTAAACTCTTTCTTTCTTTCTTTGTTTGATCCTTGTCCCGCATGTACGCGGGGTCGGCCATGGTTAATCGGATGTGGCATGGTAAATTTAAGGCGTGGCCGGATGCCTTTCCTGCCGCCACCTTGTACCACCCGGGAAGGAATTAGTGTACCGCAGCTGTCTATGTCTAATGTAAGCCATGGAACAGTGCAAATGCGTTGCAGATGTCTGCGAGTCGTGTAACTGAGGAGGAACGTGGGGACCAGCCCGGTATTCACCTAGGGGGATTTAGAAAACCGCCTAAAAACCACATCCAGGCTGGCTGGCACACCGGCCGTCGTCGGTAACCCGCCGGGTGGATTCGATTCGGGGCCAGCCCGCCTACCCGAGTCCAGGAAGCAGCGCGTTAGCGCGCTCGGCTACCCTGGCGGGTTTTTGGACCTAGACTCTTCCAGAAGGATACAGTGCGAAACAAGACTCATCCGACCAAATGACTTTCTTGTATTGCTTTGTAGTCCAGGTTTTATTTAGTCCAGGTTTCACTGCTTCAGCACTAAGTTTCCCTTTTACGGGAATTTGTACCAGTGATGTACGGTTTTGGAATTCCAGTTCTCCACGCAATTCTGTGCTTAATGAGCTCTATTAGTGTTTTTCTTTAGTTTTTATTTGTTCTGACAGGCTTCGCGAGTGGAACATTCAGTTTTGCGCTGACCTTTACAGCTGCTGTCCTCTTATTTTTCGACACAATTGTCTTTAATGACCGTCTGTCTTCATCACTCAACACGTCCGCGTTGTGGTTCTGAGGATAATGTTTTTCCGATTTCCCTGTATAAGATATAAATCTCCGATACGGAGCCGCTTGGAACACCAAACACTTCGGTAACCTTGACGACGGTTGCACCCACCATAAGAGCACCAACAATTAGCGCACAAATGGTTCAAATGGCTCTGAGCACTATGGGACTCAACTGCTGAGGTCATTAGTCCCCTGGAACTTAGAACTAGTTAAACCTAACTAACCTAAGGACATCACAAACATCCATGCCCGAGGCAGGATTCGAACCTGCGACCGTAGCGGTCTTGCGGTTCCAGACTGCAGAATTAGCGCACATTTGAAGTCACTTAGTTCCGACATAATGCACTCACAACTACATAGAACATTGTTCTGACCACGACTGACACTTGCAGCATTATTGCACAGATTATGTTCATGATCAGATTCATCAGTGCAACCTGTATGCTTGGCTAGCATCTGCGTTTATGTTTAAGCGTACATTTCTCGCGGCGTTTACATATTTTTGTCCAAGTATCGTAAGTTTCCTGGTTTGAAGAACACTCGGGCAGCCATAGGACCTAGACTGACCCACTAATTCAGCCATGTTAATCCCATAGGAAATGTCTGACAGTATTCAGCTCGCGAAACGTAGCAATCGTGTTTTACAACGTAGTTCAGCTCACTGACACTAAGTGAGCAACTTACGGGTTCCCATTGTATAGCATAAGAATAAATGTCGATTTACTTTAAACAGTTGCACACCATAAAGCCATAAACACGTTCGCACTGCTAAGAGGAATCGAAGCCTGTTTTTGAGTATTCATTACAGGCTTCAGTCAGGTGAGTCTCGATGTGCAGCTGGTATAATATCTCAGGTAAATTGACACAGAAGCATATACTCAGTTATCACCATGTAGTCACTCGTTTAAAGTAAGGGAAACGACACAAAAATTTTACAGACCAATACCTAACTCCACCTGAGATCCATGATGCCTACATCTGAGCATTTGTTCCAAATCAGGAAATATATTTTCCGTAACATCAACTATTAAAAGTCAAATCTAAGGATACAAGCTCATATAGCGAAATACATTTTAATCACGTAGTAATAAGCACTGTTACTGCACTATCGTTTCCAGTGGTTCGGTATAGTCTCTCATCTCATAATGTTTGTTAAAATTGGAACACTCAAAAAGTGTGTCTCCAATGAAAGAAACTTTCATCCATACGACACTGGATCAGAAGCAACAGTTTACAACTAAAGGGAGATGATTTTCATGCAGGAGTATCAGCGTAATCTTTTCTGTGAATCGAGCCGGATGGTTCACAGGTGAGACTCTGGATGGGCATTCGAGACAGCTACGGTTTTTTCCTCGAAATGCCGCGCGGGATTAGCCGAGCGGTCTGGGGCGCTGCAGTAATGGACTGTGCGGCTGGTCCCGGCGGAGGTTCGAGTCCTCCCTCGGGCATGGGTGTGTGTGTGTTTGTCCTTAGGATAATTTAGGTTAAGTAGTGTGTAAGCTTAGGGACTGATGACCTTAGCAGTTAAGTCCCATAAGATTTCACACACATTTTCCCTTATCGTCGAAAGACCATCCAGATATAAGCTTTCCGTGATTGACCTTAATCTGAATGTGAGGATGGTTCCTTTGAAAGGGAACTTTCTATTTATTTCCCCATCCTGTCGCTTCTGAATTTGTAGCTAATCACCTCATCGTCGACGGAAATACAAAAGCTAATCATCGTTTCTTTCGTTCCTGTGGCATGCAGAGTGCTCTGTCAGTGAACAACCCTTAGGTGAAGTGGAGACCTGAAATCACGTAATGCCTGACATTAAACAAATGGTGTATCATTGGAATGCTCGGTCGTTGGGAGATGGGTTTGTCATACCAAGACATCAGAAGCTATACACGGTGTGTTGATACTGCAGTGATGTTTGTGTGCAACCAGTGGACAGAAGACCGTAATGGCAGGATCAGGTAATGAGGACACGTCACGGTTGCCGTACTTCTTTTATCAAGCACTGAGTAGATATGTAACTTGAACAAGAAAAATAATCATGTTAGGGATGTACAGTCACTGTAAAGAAATTTATAAGGTATCAGGGACTGCAGTACGATATTTGGAAAACAAAGCATAGGGCCACAGATGCTGACAGAAACCTATTTCACTTTAAAGATGGCGCTTTGTGAAAGATTCAACTGTACCGTAGCAGAATGTTATCAGAAGACCTCTCTGAAAACCCAAATAAATTCTGGACATATATAAATGTCGTCAGTGGGTGAAACCTGAGTTTAGAGACTTAATAGCCGACGTAACATTTCAAATATAACCATATTTTGCTGACTAGGACAATATTTCATACTGAAATCAATAGTGACTTGTAACCACACATTCGTAATAATTACCTTGCAAACGGCTCTTCCGCCGGCTCAAGTTTACTAGAATCTTATAACTTCTATTATGGCGTACCCTTATCGAAGCTGAGGTGGTCTGGCAGATACAGCGCTACGCTCCAGCGTGGGTTTCCAGGTCCAGTTCCACACAGGGACAGGGAATTTCCTCGTTTCCGTCCTTCCAGGACGTCCCCATGTCCATACTGACCACCGCGAACTGTTTCCGAGGATAAAAGGTGGCAAGAACGATGGATTCGCCATCCAACCGTTCCTACTGAAGCTAGGGATGAAAGGCTGCACTCTACCTGCAGTCAGGGCAAAAGTCCATTCAGGGATTGATTGCTACAACTTTTACCTCTGGTTTGCTTCACCCTAAGCCAAGGAGGAAATGGCAACGAAACGGCTATTCACGTTTGTGTGCAGAATGGCGATATGTCATTTGACTTTCGGAAAAAACATTATTCACACAGTCCCGAAGATTGCAAGAGCTATAGTTGTCGTACAGTGAGATTAAGAGCTCATGCATCCAAGCTACTGACATGAATAATATACAGAAGAAAGGAAAAGGAAATGAAATACGCGTTGGATGACGATCAGTTTGGCTTTAGGAAAGGTGGAGGCACCAGACAGGAATTGAGAAAGACTAAAGAAGAATCAAGACACAGTCATACGATTTGTCGACCTCGGAAAAGCGTTCGACAATGTCACATGGTGCTAGATTTTCGAAATTCTGAGAAAAATAGGGATAAACTATTGCGAAAGTCGGCTAATATACAATACGTACAAGAGCCAAGACGGAACAATAAGAGTGGATGGGCAAATCGACGTGCGCTTATAAAAAGGGTGTAAAGAAGCATGTGGTCTGTTGCCCCTGTTATTCAATTTATACATCGAAGAATCAATGACAGAAATGAAAGAAAGGTTCAAGAGGGGAATTAAAATTCAAGGCGACAGGATATCAATAACAATAGTCGCTGATCACATTGCTGTCCTGAGTGAAAGTGAAGAAGAATTACAGGATCTGCTGAATGGAATAAACAGTCTAATGAGTGCGGAATATGAAGTGAGAGTAGATCGAAGAAAGACGTAAGTAAACAGAAGTAGCAGAAATGAAAACAGCGACAGACCTAACATCAGGACTGCTGACCACGAAGTACATGAAGTTAGTGCATTCTGATGCCTAGGCAGCAAAATAAGCGACAGAGTCGGAGCAAGAAGGATATCAAAAGTAGACTAGCACTGGCAAAACGGGCATTCCTGGCCAAGAGAAGTCTACTAGTATCAAACATAGGCTTCAATTTGAGGAAGAAATTTCTGAGAATATACGTTTGGAGCCCAGCATTGTATTGTAATGAAACATGGACTGTGGGAAAATTGAAACAGAAGACAACGAAAGCATTTGAGATGTAGTGCTACAGACGAATGTTGAAATTAGGTTGACTGATAAGGTAAGGAATGAGTCTCCGGGGAAGCGGCGAGGAAAGGAGTATATGGAAAATACTGAGAAGAAGAGGGACAGGATGGTAGGACATCTGTCATATCAGGAAATAAAAATGGTCCAAATGGCTCTGAGCACTATGGGACTTAACTTCTGAGGTCATCAGTCCCCTAGAACTTAGAACTACTTAAACCTAACTAACCTAAGGACATCACACACATCCATGCCCGAGGCACGATTCGAAACTGCGACCGTAGCGGTCGCGCGGTTCCAGACTGAAGCGCCTAGAAGCCCTCGGCCACCCCGGCCGGCTAGCAGGAAATAACCTCGATGGTACTAGAGGGAGCTGTAGAGGATAAAAACTGTAGAGGAAGACAGAGACTGGAACACATCTAGTCAGTAATTGTGGACGTAGGTTGCAAGTGCGGCTCTGAGATA
This sequence comes from Schistocerca piceifrons, assembly GCF_021461385.2. Taxonomy (NCBI): domain Eukaryota; kingdom Metazoa; phylum Arthropoda; class Insecta; order Orthoptera; family Acrididae; genus Schistocerca; species Schistocerca piceifrons. Next base: position 673,331,910 of record NC_060139.1, read on the forward strand.
AAGAGGTTGGCTGAGGAGAGGTATTCGATGGGGTTGCATGAAACCAGTCAGAAGACTGACCACAAAAAATAATTTTAAAAAAATCTTCCTGTTAGTAGGACTCGATGATTATACTTGAACTTCTAAAAGAAAAAAAACCCTTATTTCAGTCCGTACATCTCTCTTCGAATATTGTTCTTCCCGCTAATGATTCGAACAGTTAGTAATTAGTTCGTACGCTGAATAAACAGGGTTCTGAAGAGAGCTATTATGGAAAAATGTATTCCTAGAGTGTTAAAACACTACGAAACTGCATCGATAATAATATATTCATTGCAAACATCCTTCAAGAACAGTGAAACTATTGATTATTTTGTGCTGAAATTCAGCTTTGCAAGGCAACTGAATAAATCATGAATTTCACTCCGCATCAGAATTTAATGAGCCTTTTGCCCATGTTAAACAGCTGAACCCGAACTCTACAAAATTTCGCCATTTTTATACTCAGCAGAAAACTTCTGATAGCTAGAAGCTGTGCTGTGTCGGAAACGAGAGATTTTCTGCAGCGTATACAGTTTGAATACTGTTGCCCTTCATGAATTTCATTAACAGATTTCAGTATGACATAGTTACTTTGTTGCTCAAGGCATTCGGATGTTTTGTACAATAAAAAACAATCCAGTCAGAATGCAATAAATCTCGACTATATTACCAAATAGTGGGTTAATTACGGAAGTAAGATTTCACCGCTATAATGTCAGTCTCCCACAAATCAAGATACTCTCTAGTAGTGAGGACCGCCATCTGTGTTCTTATATGTGCGTACTTCCAGCCTGAGTTCAAAGCAGTAAATACTATAGAGGAAATCAGTTTGTGCTTGGATACTTGGAAGAGGAAGGCTTTGTACTTGTCAATAACAACTTATTTCTGTCATAACGGTTCAAGCCAACTGACGTTGTATTTGTGAAATCCAAACGTAAACGACTAGAACAACGCATCATCCTGGAAGTGGAAAGGAAACACCTAACAAACATCGCTATAACTAGAGAACACAGTAAAAAAAAGGCCGAAAATTCCAGTCAAACTAAGCAGGAAGGCAGACATACCAGCACACATCAGCAGACATATCGACACCAGTACAATAACAACATTGCTACAAGGAGAGAATCGCAATGAAGCAACATCATGGATACAAGGACTCATCCTAAAAGAAACTCACACAGTAGACATAGCAAAACGGAAAGCTAAATCGTGGTTCAACAAGGAATGTTACAAAGTCAGACAGAAAGCCATCAATGCCATGCATATAGCCAGAAGAACTCAATCACGGGATGACTTCGACCGCTATGGTAAGCTGAGAAGAGAGTATAGAACCAAGATTAAGGAAGCGCAAAGGGTATTCTGGGAGGAAGAGGAAAAACGTCTAATAGAATCAGCGAAACAGAGACCGTACAAGGCTCTTCAGCCGAAGTAACCAACATTCCCAGCGAACATCCCAATGGAAGTTTGGGAAAGACATTCAAGCTCAATTCTTCAGGCTTACGACACACGCCCGCCGGCAAGGAGCCCCACAGCGACTCCAGCCCCTAAGCAGGAGATTGAATTTTTCACAGAAGAAGAAATAATCCACACAATTATGAGCACGAAGAACAATAAAGCATGTGGCCCAGACAACATCTATAAAGAGCACCTGAAAACTACGCTCCCTGTTCTAGTGATTCCACTCACAGCGCTCCTCAATGACTGCCTGAAACGAGGAATTATACCGGATCAGTGGAAACATTCAAAGGTGATAATGCTGTACAAGGGAAAAGGTAACACGGCTGACCCAAATGCGTACAGGGGCATTGCACTAGAGAACACCCTATTCAGGATATTTACAACACAACTGTGCAGTGTCTTAGAGATATCATCGATGAGAAACTCCTCGATTCACAGTTTGGTTTCAGATGTGGGAAATCAACAACACAAGCTGTACACTGTCTCCAAACCGATATAAAAATGGCCTTAACGAACCGAGTGGGGAATCTTCATGCAATCAATAGATCCATTGTAATGAAGAAACTGTAAACTCCCTTAGGTCAAAGACATTAACTGTTTCCAATCATTAGACATCTTCTCAATGGGTGGAAATACATGGAAGTATAGATAAGTCGAGCCTGATACAGCAATCAGTTGGAGTGTTGCAAGGTGACCCACTGAGCCTCTTACCCTAGATTTTAGCTACGGCAGACATCATTGAGACAATAAAACACGACAATGTAAATCTACTCTTGTATGCAGACAACATGGCATTAACCTGAGGTTTTGAGTATGATCTGCAGAACATCTTAAACTAGTTGGTGTACTGGACACGAAGAAATGGCCTATCCTTGAATCAAGAGAAGGAAGTCTCCTTGGCCTTCAGAAGAGGAGGAAGACCCGGCACTTCCTACTTTGGAGGGACACCGCTAAAGTCAGTCATCAGTTTCACGTAGGTAGGAGTTACTCTTCAATCACAGGGGACAGAATTCACATGCCACATATAATAGGCAAACTCTCCCTACGACTGTTTGAACACAAAGCTGAACCTGTTGCAATTTACCGATTGGAAAACATATGGATTCATCTGAAGAAGACAGATCTCGAAAAAAGCTGAAGGCTACTGGCTTAAAAAGGGTGTAATGTCTCTCCAAATACACACTCGTGGCTTGTGTATGAATTGGCCAGAGAGCCATTCTTCATAGAAGAACTGTGACTGAAGCACTTACTACCAATGACGACAGCCTACCAGGACTTATTGACGGAACTACAGGAGAAGAAACGCATGATATGGAAGGATTTCTGTGTTAGAGATGCTATGACAAACCATGAATGGATGCAGAGAGGATACGAACTCAGCCACATAGTGACAAGACTCTCTCTTCACCACAAACGGTGCAACATCCAGAGTTTCCACGAGCCCGGCACGAGCTGTATACGTGCGAGGTGCGGCGACCAGCGTGAGGGATATCATGTGCTAATTTGTAGGATGAGAACAGAATCGCTGGTGAAATTCTGTAGTGACTAAGAATAATAATAGTGAATAGAGAATAATTCCTGTACTTCACGCACTAAATGGCTATTTGGCTGCAATAAATCTATTATTATTATTGGTATTATTATTATTAATGTTTGATGTTTCCTGCTCTACGATCAGGTATTATGGTTACCTGAGAGTGACCAGAACCTACACAGGATGTTTCAAAACTCGACGGCAAAAATCAGAAACGGATGCCTCAAATAACAAGAATTAAAGAAAATCTGGTATACATTGGCTCTAAAATGCATACCTTAAGAGATATGAGCACCTCTCCGTCTCGATACTGTGAAACATCTCTCTTCTACTGCAAGCTCTTCGCCTTCCATATTTTGGGAGGATGTAGCATGGACCAAAACAAAAACAAAAAATGATCGGTGAACATGCACTCTAAAATGCATACCTCAAGAGCTATGAGCGTTTGTTTTCTTAGTTACCGCGAAACACTTGTATTGAACAAACACGTTAACAAACCGGGTCCCTCCCACATCCGTTCGCTTACTAAGACGTTACCAGAATGACGTTACGTATTACGGAAAATTTACCTTTGAAATCCTTAGAGTGAATCAAGATACACAAATGTCTCGTGTAAAGATTATAACAGGAATGTTACTGAACGTAGAGTGGAGTACCGACTGTCATCCTTTGTGCACACCATTCATAAGTAACATATAAAAGAGAGACCTGAGGGGAAGGCACTAATACCCTATGCGTCGTCTGCTACAAATCATTTGCTGACTTGTCAAGCCCTCATATTGACGCAGGTAAGTTTCGTGATTACTTCTGTACAGCATTTTGCTTTTCTTCGAGCTGGAAACTTACAAAAATGCTGTTGGTATACAAGGTAGTGTAGCTATATTCACAAAGGATACTTTTCTGCACAGAATGTTACCATTTTACACGTTCCCAGAACTTCGCCACATCCATTATGCGTCGAGTGTCTGACAGAACATCATTGCCTTTGCGAATGTTGCAAATACTCGACATAGTAACATTCTGTTAATGTTTTCTTTGCTACCACAATCACAACTGATATCGAATGTACTGAAGCCTCAGGAGTGGAGTGGTCTTGTAGGATCTGCCCACTCCTGATCGTAGCATTTTAAAGCCTTCCAGATCAACTGGCTTTCTTTGTGGCCAGAGAGTAGCTGTTGCCCTGTTCTCAATCTGGCGTGGTGCAGTTAAGCTGTCTTCTTCTTCCGCAGTTCCATCTTTGCCTTCTCACGTGGAACGTTAAGAACTTCCTGGAAGCCAGTTTTTGTGTAACCTCAGCGTCGACGGGTGGAATATGTTCCTGCAGCGATCAGGTACTAGAGATCAAAAATGAGCTCCATATACTTGCTTTGAACCCGTCAGCTGGTACTAAGACGTCATCTCCGAAATCACCGTCTCTCTCTTCCCTAGGAGAATCGACGACTCGCGAGACTTTGCCACTGCCCAATTACGACGCTAACCTTGCCGAATCTTGTCGAGTAAAAATGGGCCAGCGTGGAAAAGAGAGCTAGTACAGGAGCTCACTAGTATAGCCGAGGACTCGCGGAATTGTCTCTGCAGTAGCAATCTTTAAGCATCAGGATTATTATACGCCAATTCAATGACTGATCGACGCACAGTGTTCCCTCCTAAGAGACGTCAGGCTCGTTTTCTCCGGTACTTCGGCGGATGTTTGTGATTCCGTTCCTGCAATATGCAGCTGCAGTCATGGCAAATAAATACTCTTCATTACGTCTTTCAATTTCTGTTAGTAAAATGGTTCAAATGGCTCTGAGCACTATGGGACTCAACATCTGTGGTCATCAGTCCCCTAGAACTTAGAACTTCGTACACCTAACTAACCTAAGACATCATACACATCCATGCCCGAGGCAGGATTCGAACCTGCGACCGTAGCGGTCACGCGGTTCCAGACTGACGCTCCCAGAACCGCTCGGCCACACCGGCCGGCTTCTGTTAGTACGTCGCAATGTGTCGACGAAGTATCGATTCGTTTCCTGATACAAATAAAATAATTTTTAAGGCAAATTTTACGTTTTCATTCGAAAGAATAGTCCCAGATTAGTCCAGTCCAATATTTATTTCATTGATATGTACTAACAAGGACCGTTAGATAGGAAGAACTACCAGTGCTCCAGCACAGTCCTGGCCCGTGCTGCCTGCAGCCGGCATGCAGCAGCGCTTCTCGGTGGCTGCTGGAGTACGGGTTATTCTTCTTGTTTTACTCTCCCTCTTAATACGTAGCAATGAACCGAATATCGAACTGGACTAATCTGGAACCACTCTTTCGAATGGACACGTAAAATTCTGCTTTAAAAATCATCTTGCAAGGGGAAACAAACAGATACTTTCTGTCGACACTGGTAGACTGTTGTGAACATTCGCAAATATTTGTATGCAGTATATCGAAAACCTTGTCGACAGATATACGATTAGTCGCTCGGCAAAGAGGCTGATGCTACACTCCTGGCCATTAAAATTGCTACACCACGAAGATGACGTGCTACAGACGCGAAATTTAACCAACAGGAACAAGATGCTGTGATATGCAAATTATTAGCTTTTCAGAATATTCACACAAGGCTGGCGCCGGTAGTGATACCTACAACGTGCTGACATGAGGAAAGTTTTCAACCGATTTCTCATACACAAACAGCAGTTGACCGGCGTTGCCTGGTGAAACGTTGTTGAGATGCTTCGTGTAAGGAGGAGAAATGCGTACCATCACGTTTGCGACTTTGATAAAGGTCGGATTGTAGCCTATCGCGATTGCGGTTTATCGTATCGCGACATTGCTACTCGCGTTGGTCGAGATCCTTTGACTGTTAGCAGAATATAAAATCGGTGGGTTCAGGAGGGTAATACGGAACGCCGGACTGGACCCCTACGGCCTCGTATCACTAGCAGTCGAGATGACAGGCATCTTATCCGCATGGCTGTAACGGATCGTGCAGCAACGTCTCGATCCCCAAGTCAACAGATGGGGACGTTTGCAAGACAACAACCACCTGCACGAACAGTTCGACGACGTTTGCAGCAGAATGGACTATCAGCTCGGAGACCATGACTGCGGTTACCCTTGACGCTGCATCACAGACAGGAGCGCCCTAGATGGTGTACTCAACGACGAACCTGGGTGCACGAATGGCAAAATGTCATTTTTTCGAATGAATCCAGGTTCTGTTTACAGCATCATGATGATCGCATCCGTGTTTGGCGACATCGCGGTGAACGCACATTAGAAGCGTGTATTCGTAATCGCCATAATGGCGTATCACCTGGCGTGATGCTATGGGGTGCCATTGATTACACATCTCGGTCACCTCTTGTTCGCATTAACGGCGCTTTGAACAGTGGACGTTACATTTCAGATGTGTTACGACCCGTGGCGCTACCCTTCATTCGACCCCTGCGAAACCCTACTTTTAAGCAGGATAGTGCATGACCGCATGTTGCAGGTCCTCGACGGGCCTTTCTGGATACAGAAAATGTTCGACTGCTGCCCTGCCCAGCACATTCTCCAGATCTCTCTCCAATTGAAAAGTCTGGTCAATGGTGGCCGAGCAACTGGCTCGTCACAATACGCCAGTCACTACTCGTGATGAACTGTGGTATCATGTTGAAGGTACATGGACAGCTGTACCTGTACACTCAATGCCCAGGCGTACCAAGGCCGTTATTACGGCCAGAGGTGGTTGTTCTGGGTACTGATTTCTCAGAATCTATGCACCCAAATTGAGTGAAAATTTAATCACATGTCAGTTCTAGTATAATATATTTGTCCAATGAATACCCGTTTATCATCTGAATTTTTCCTTGGTTTAGCAATTGTAATGGCCAGTAGTGTATTACGAGAGGGTGGTTCGACAGAGCTCCAAGGTTTGTAGTGTTCGAGGAGGACATCCACGACAAGATGCAGCTTGCTGATATGCTCATTCGTGAGGACCGACACGTAACGACCCGGTAGTGCTCTTGATTATTCATAAGTGTGTCCACGATGGATTCCGCGCTGTCTTACATTCGGACACAAATCTGTCAGAAAAAAAAGACATTTGTTCTGAGTTGGTGCAAAGGTTTGAAGCTGAGGGGGAAGCTTTCTTGTCGCGGATTGTGACACTCGATGAAACCTTTGTTCACTGTTTTGAGCCCGGAACAAAACGAAAGTCGATGAAACGGCGTCATCTTCACTCTTCACAGAAGTAAAAATTCAAAGGAACTGCTTTTGCCGGTAAAGACATGATCACTGTGCTTTGAGACTGTGAGGGTGTCATACTCATTGATGCGGTGCTAAGAGGCTGCACCATCGGTTCTGAAGCATATGCAAACACGTTAACCAAACAGAAAAAGCACTTCCAGCGACTTCGGTGCCATAACAGCCCTGACTATGGTGACGCTCGGGCTTATACAAGTTTGAGGACTTCGGAGGACATCACTAAACAGGACTGCTTAATTTTTATCCCATACAGTGACCTATCCCCCTCAGTGAGTACGTATCGTTATGTTCAATAAATAATTATTCAATAAAAAAGAGTGGAGCATTCATATATATATATATATATATATATATATATATATATATATATATATATATATATGTGTGTGTGTGTGTGTGTGTGTGTGTGTGTGTGTGTGTGTATGTATTAAACAGTTTGGAAGAAAGCTGCAATTTGTCTTAATATTTAACCTGCATTCAGAGAACGCCCAACAAGTGCATTGTTACACAAACACTTTGGCAGTTGGGACAACAGTACAAGAAAACAAGACACGAGGACGGTATGTCTTCTCCAAATGTTGATTAATTACTAAAGTAAATTTAGAGAAGTCTTAGAAAGCTCGCCGTTACCCATAAATGCAAGTTGCTAACACTAAAAGAATTCACAAATAGCGCGGTTTTCGATCACAGGGACCTAACAGTGGCGCTACTCTGTACCCTGTTTTTTTATTTCAGCGAGCACATGTCTCCTCTCATGGTGGAGATGGAATAACAAAGAATACAACCACTTTGCTTACGTAAGGTGAAACTGTAAGTTTCCCATCTGAACGGTAGACTACAGCATCTAATTTTCTTTCCAGACATCACTGTTTCTGTTGTGGAGCACATTCGCCAGTGAATGCACTGCATCAGTTAGTTTTCCTCTTGAACCCTCCACAGCTTCAGAGACAACAGCTTCTTTAAAAGACATCTGATCCCAACATTTTGCCCTGTCACTCCTACATTACAACAGCGTGATTTTTCCCTCAACTAAGTACTAGTTTACGACTTCCTTCACACCCCCTCACACTTCACTAAGCGAGAACAAGTCGACGAGTAGGAAGCCACAGCAACGGCACCTTCTCAGACTCGCAGAGCTACAGCGCGAAGGCGAGGGGCCATTACAGCACTGACGTAACAGCGGCGCCTTCATGTCTAAGGTGTGCCATCCTCAACAACGGATTCTTACTTGCGCCATTTCTGATCTCTAGCGTATTTTATTTGTTTTCATTTGTTATCTCTTCTTATTGCCTCGTGCACCCGTGGTCTTGGGATACCGTCTTTGCTTATTAATCAAACAGGCCACCGCTTAAATTCTGATTAATAATCAGCATTGGCGGCCGAAGACTTCCTGCATAAGAAGTCACCCTCATTCTACCAAAGGCCTTGTCAAAGAGGGCGGAGGAGTGGACAGAGGTTCAGGGCACTCTCTTGTCCTTAGGCTGGGAAACTGCTCCTAAAGGCGGAAGAATCAGCAATGATCAACGGCATGCAGATGCACAAGCCAATGGAAACCATTGTTTTAGAGACACATAATTTCTATCCACAGGACATGTGGCCTGTAATTGAAAAAGTGTCATGATGATCTCTCCACTGGCAAAATATTCCGAAATAGTCCCCCATTCAGATCTCCGTGAGGAGACTGATAAGAGGGAGATAGCTATGAGAAAAGATTGAATAACCAACGAAAGGATAACGTTCTATGAGTCGGGGCGGGGAACGTCAGTAGCCTGAATGTGGTAGGGAAGCTAGAAAATCTGAAAAGGGAACGCAAACGCTCAATCTAGATACAGTAGGAGTCAGTGAAGTTAAATGGAAAGAAGACTAGGATTTCTCGTCAGATGAGTATAGGGTAATATCAAAAGCAGCAGAAAATGGTACAACTGGAGTAGGATTCGTTATGAATGAGAGGCATGTCAGTTCAGTGATAGGGTTGCTCTTACCAGAATCGACAGCAAACCAGAACCGACAACGATAGTTCAGGTATACATGCCGACGTAGCCAGCTAAAGATGAAGATGCAGAGAAAGTATATGAGGATATTGTATGAGTGATACAGTACGTAAAGGGAGATGAAAATCTAAGTCATCAGGAACTGGAATGCAATTGTAGGGGAAGGAGTACAAGAATAGGTTACAGGAGAATATGGGTTAGGGACAAGCAATGAGAGAGGAGAAAGACTAATTGAATTCTGCAATATATTTCCAAAAAAAAAAAAAAAAAAAAAATGGTTCAAATGGCTCTGAGCACAATGGGACTTAAGATCTATGGTCATCAGTCCCCTAGAACTTAGAACTACTTAAACCTAACTAACCAAAGGACATCACAGAACACCCAGTCATCACGAGGCAGAGCGAATACTCTGTTCAAGAATCACAAGAGGAGGAACTATACTTGGAAAAGGCCGGGTATTACGGGAAGATTTCAGGTAGATTACATCACGGTCAGGCAGAGATTCCGAAATCATATTCTGTACTGTAAGGAGTACCCAGGAGCAGATATGGGACCAGATCACTATATAGTAGTAATGAAGAGTAGGGTGAAGTTTAAGAGATTAGTCAGGAAGAATCAATAGGCAAACAAGTGGGATTCGGAAGTACTAAGGAATGACGAGTTATCCTTGAAATTCTCTAAGGCTACTGATAGATCAATAAGGAATATCTCAGTAGCTAGCACAGGTGAAGATGAACGGATATCTCTAAAACAGGCAATCACACAAGTTGCAAAGAAAAACATTTGTACAAAGAAGTTAACAGCGAAGATACCCTGGGTAACATAAGAAATACTTCAGCTATGCGATGAAAGAAGTACGTACAAAAATGTTCAGGGAAATTCAGGAATATAGAAATACAAGTCGCTGCAGCATGAAATAATTAGGAAGTGCATGGAAGCTAAGACGCAATGGCTGCATGAAAAATGTGAAGAATTCAAAAAGAAATGACGGTCCTGAAGACAGACTTAGCATATAGTAAAGCCAAGAGAACCTACGGTGGAATTAAAAGCAATGGCGGTAACATTAAGAGCGTAACGGGATTTCCACTGCCAAATGCCGTGGAGAGCCCGGATAGGTGGAAAGAGTACAATGAATATGAGGTGAGAAGATGTGTCTCATGTGATAGGAAAAGAAACAGGAGTCGATTTAGAAGAGATAGGGGATACAGTATTAGAATCAGAATATAACAGAACTTTGGACACTTAAGACCAAATAAGGCAGAACTTATACATAACGTTACATCAGAATTTCTAAAATCATTGGGGGAAGTGGGAGCAAGACGACTATTCAAAATGGTGTGTGGAATGTATGAGTCTGTCGTCATACCATCTGACATTCGGAAAAATATAATCCACACCATTTTGAAGACTGTAAGAGCCGACAACTGCGAGAAATTTCGCACATTCAACTTAAGGGCTCATGAATTCAAATTGCTGATAGGAATAACATACAGAGTAATGGAGAAGAAAATTGAGGATGTGTTAGATGAAGAGTAGTTTGGCTTTAGGAAAGATAAAGGCACGAGGAAGCCGATACAGACGTTGCGGTTGATATTGGAAGCAAGAGAAAAGAAAAATCAGCACACATTCATAGGATTTGTCGACCAGGAAAACCCGTTCGACAATGTAAAATGTTGCAAGATGTCCAAAATTCTTAGAAAAAAGGGGTAAGCAATAGGGAGAAGAGGTAATATACGATATGTACAGGCGCCAAGAGGGAATAGTAGGACCGAAGCGCTCTGATTAGAAAGGGTGTAAGACAAGGATGTAGTCTTTCGCCTCTACTGTTCAAGCTGTACATCGTAGAAGCAATGATAGAAATAAAAGAAAGGTTCAGGAGTGGAATTAAAATTCAAAGTGAAAAGATATCGTCGATATGATTCAATGACGACGTTGCTATCGTGAGTGAATGTGAAGAAGAATTACATGATCTGTTCAATGAAATGGACATTCTAATAAGTAGAGAATATGGACTGAGAGTAAATCGAAGGAAGACGAAAGTAATGAGAAGCAGCAGAAATGAGATCAGCAAGAAGCTTAACGAGTATTGATAGTCACGAAGTAGATTAAGTTAAGGACTTCTGCTACCTAGACAACAAAATAACCAGTGATGGACGGAGCAATGAGGGCATCAAAAGCAGACTAGGACTGGCTAAAAGGGCAGACCAAACTACTATCGAACAAAGGCCTTAATTTGAAGAAGAAATTTCTGAAAAAAGTTAATGAAGAGAGCTGTGATTTTTAAATCATAGATTTGGATAGTCAAAAACTTCAATAGAATGATTTACCTGCTTTTTGTTTACTGTGTTATCGGAATGCTGTCTTGTTCTAAGCTCTGTAATGCCCCTTCTACGCATTGTTTGGATCTCCTGTAATACCTCAGTATTCGACAGCCACTGTCCTGCTTAACAAAATCTGTTTTTCGATTTACTTAAAGTCAAAGAAACTTATTGCCGTGCTGCGTCTATTATACATGCCCAGAACAACTAATAGAATTGACGACTTAGTGTGGATGTCTCTCCGAATGCATCTAACAACATTAAAATTGTTACAAATCGCCTCTTTATCAACTTAAATTTACACCGTGGCAGGGTGTTTCTTTACAGTCGTTTTCGAACCAAATGACTAATAAATTTATTTACGAATTTTTAGTAATAAAATGGATTACAAAACTTTTATCTAAAGTAAAGTTTTTAAGAAAATACTTTTCAAGCGCAACAATAGACATATAACGTTTATGTTTCATCCTGAAAATTTTCTTCGACTCGTCGACGCTTCAGTGATTCTTTGAAGATATCATTATCGCATACCCTCATTTAAAACATTCAAAGTTTTGAAAGTCACGGAAAAATATTAAATTTTAATAGCTACATTAAGCGACACTGAGTTTAAACCAAAAAAAGGTTCAAATGGCTGTAAGCACTGTGGAACTTAACATCAGAGGTCATCAGTCCACTAGACTTAGAACTACTAACTAAGGTAAGGACATCACACACATCCATGCCCGAGGCATGATTCGAACCTGCGACCGTAGCAGCAGCGCGGTTCCGGACTGAAGTGCATAGAACCGCTCGGCCACAGCGGCCGGCACTGATTTTACAATCTCTTCCCATATTCTGTAGCTGTCTTTCTTTCCTCCAGTTTCCACAAAATCGTCACATTTATAGTCCAGCCCCTCCCGAAACGTTATGCTAAAGAGAATTTCATCTGAGCATTTCCGACGCATCCTACTCTGAAACGGCAAGCGGTGCAGGGTAAGGCAGCAGACCCGGGACAGGTGGTACACAAAATATAAATGATTCAAGGTTGTTGGGAAGCTGAGCGAGTCTTCTTTCTTAAGTTCCAAACAAAAAAGGTTTTCAGAAAACAAGTTTTTACTTTTCGTGCGCCTGCCAGAGAATTGGACGGCCAAAGAAACTACTGAATTGCCCAATGATAGAATTTGTCCTAAGACTTGCGAATCTTTGATTTGAGGAAAACATCTTAACAGAGATACACGATACATGTTACGTTCAACAGTTGCTCTTTAGCCTGGAAACACCTCCTCTATCTCACTAGCATACCGCTGTCCATTATTAACCATTCTCTCTTCGCACGCAGAGAAACACACAAATCTATGTGGTCATTCTTCCGCGCTGGAAAAGTCTTCGCCGGCCTGAGTGGCCGAGCGGTTCTAGGCGCTACAGTCAGGAGCCGCGCGACCGCTACGGTCGCAGGTTCGAATGCTGCATCGGGCATGGATGTGTGTGATGTCCTTAGGTTAGTTAGGTTTATTTAGTTGTAAGTCTATGGGACTGATGACCTCAGATGTTAAGTCCCCTAATGCTTAGAGACATTTTTGAGTTGTTCGTCCTACCCAACCTGGGCTACAGCGTCTCGTTCAATTTTGCCTTACACTAGTAACAAAATGTACTGGTACTGCATCATACGTTTGCCACATTCCCCGATGAAGATGCCATGTATATGGGAACCTAACGTAACAGTTTATACCTCAAATACATTTTTAATAATTGGGACAGTATCATTAGGTTTGTGGCACCTTGTTACCACACATTCGCAGTCGTCTTGCAGGTAGCTCATTTGCGAACGAATGATTACCTTAACGTGTTTGCTTCAGTTTTGGTATACTGTTACCCACTCCAGGCACCCTTGTCCAATGTTACTATCTCCGTTGGGTATAATGCGGCATTTCTAATTGTTGACATATGATGTCCTAATTCGGCCCTCCTCAAATGGTTCAAATGGCTCTGAGCACTATGGGACTCAACGTCTGAGTTCATCAGTCCCCTAGAACTTAGAACTACTTAAACCTAACTAACCTAAGGACATCAGACACATCCATGCCCGAGGCAGGATTCGGACCTGCGATCGTAGCGGTCGGGCGGTTCCAGACTGTAGCGCCTAGAACCGCTCGGCCACCCCGGCCGGCCGGCCCTCCTCCATAGGTTCATTTGCATAGACTGTCTCTGTAGTATATCGTTATATCTGTCGTAGTTAGTATACGTCTACTGTGCTCTTCTTCGTCTATACCTTATTTTGTGTGGTCTCCCTCCGAAACTGGTAGCTCTGGGACTCCATTACAGCTACTACAAGAGAAAGACTCGAAATCTTGCACATCCGTTCGATCACAGGGCTTTTCTCCTTAATCTTTCCAATCTGCTCAGAGGTCTTCCAATTATTCTGCATCACTTGAACAAGGAAGGGGAAAGGCACAATGCAGACAAGTCAGCCACTAGCTTTCTTTTGAGACAAAATCAATTTCATCGTCGCTGGAGAGCGTCAGATAAGAACGGCTGCAGCGCGACTAGAGAGGCCGATCCAGTTCAAACCAAGTAAACTCGCATAAACGAAGCTCAGAAGGTCTCCCTCTGGGAGCGAGGCGAGAAGGAGGAATGGAGGGACGAGGGAAGGAGTATTTCAATCAGTATAAACTGATGCTGAAAACTCTTTCAGTGAGAGCCGACATCGTTTTATGGTAATTTTCGCACAGAGACGTTACTGAATTATCGAGCTTTATCATTTTCTAATTTCGGAATAATTTTGAAGAGTCACTGAGCAATTTTGTTGGCCTGACTCATTCTATGAAATAACGATCTACATGTCTCAAAACTGTTAGTAGGGTGCTGGGACAACGGTTGCAGTTGAGTACGATTGTTACAAATATTTGGACAAAAATCGACGTTACTTGGTCCCACCAAGACAGCATGGCACACTGCGCAGAAAGGCTTCGTTTATAAGTTGATACTGCTATAATATCTGACAGTTGCACATTTTCACTTAGTATCTCTGCAGTTGATAGCTCATAAGAATTGATCACAGCGTTTCAGTTCTTCACGCGCATGACCCCCTCGGTGATAGATTTTGGCAGGTAAAGAACTCTTTCACATGTTTCTGCAGGTTTCATGACAAGCCTATCAGGATTCTCTGACTTTAGTATTGTCGTTGGTTACGATAATTTCTAGATACCCCAAAAAATAAAAATCTAGAGGATAAAAACAACGGAAATGCATCCTATAAAAATGGTCGAGTCTGTTAATCAGTCACAACAGACATTCAGCAGTGCATACTGAACAACTTCACCTATCGTGAAATATGCTGGAATCCATCACGTATTAACCACATGAATCTTTTTATTCCACTTTTCCTAATTATGCAATGATTTGTCAGCTGTGTCAGTACACTGTTTAACAAGAGTAGTGTTCTTTCGATAGTAACTAAGAAACGAAGCAAAACTGAAGCAAACACGTTACAGTAATCATTCGTTCGTAAATGAGCTACCTGGAAGACAACTGCGAAGGTGCCACCTGAGATTTATTTCTCATTTCGGAATAATGTAATTATTCTAAACATTGTTCAAATATTTAAATATGTATCCAAAAGTACGCAATTGCGTTGTTCTTTTGTATCTTTTTCATTGTTAAATTTTGCCAAAGGTTATCGAATGATGTCAAAACATTATTTACGTTACACTGATGTTCACATTTTTTTCTTTATTTTGAGGAAACTGAGCTGAAGCAGAAATCATAGTAAATGTATACCCCACTATTGCAAAAATTCGCCTTTGTTTCTATTTATGAATTCAGCTAGAGATTTTCAAAGCCATTTTGAAGCGTCTTCAGCCATAACTTGCTTGTTGTGTTTGTAAGGAAGAACTTGAGCATCCCACCATGCAAATTGATAGATTTATACGAGGTATGCGCCTTCTGTCTGCGGTTGCTTTGTGTTTAACTATTAGGACTTGCACAAATCGGGAATGAAAACGACTCCACAAATATATGAAGAATA
Source organism: Schistocerca piceifrons (assembly GCF_021461385.2). NCBI lineage: Eukaryota > Metazoa > Arthropoda > Insecta > Orthoptera > Acrididae > Schistocerca > Schistocerca piceifrons. Next base: position 673,347,469 of record NC_060139.1, read on the forward strand.
TAGTCTGCGACAAGAGGTCATGGCATTTGCAATACATAGAGAAATTTTTATTCTTGTTTCAGATTTAGACAATCTTATATCACTGATATTAGTGCCTAACGATACCAAATATTCACTAACTTTTTAGTATCGTCCGAATTAGCAGATCGCCGGCGTCAGAAGAAGCGAATGGTATTGGGGGGCGGGGATATTAGCTGTCATGGAAATTAACAAGTATGCATTACCTCCGCTGCATGCAGAAATCGCAATTACAATAGAGAAATCTACATACTACGTGCAATCAATAATGAACACATCAAATTTCAGCAACATTTATTATATCAATCACATAGACGTTACCTTGGGTTTGCTACGGCGGAATAAGGAAACGTAATGGATACGAGTATGATGATTGGCTATACTCTGGCACACTTATAGGTATTTGTAAGTTGTCTTAAATTAATGAACGGTGTTTGATATGGATTCTGAAGATTCAAAACACTGCTTAGAGCGAAATTCTGTTGATGTGTGCTGTAGCAACAAACAAAATAACGTAGAGGACAGTTTAACAAGGTTATTTTTAGATTTATCTTTCTGGAAAGAGTGCTTCTTAAGCAAAAAACAATTTAACTTTATATTTATTTCCCAGACATGTTTCGCTGAAGTTTCAACATCATCAGTGGCTTTTATTATCTTTCTGTAATGCAGGAAAATGCTGCTACTTGTCTACATACAAATTCTAGTCTTTAAGGCAGTATTTACAAATGTGAAAAACAAAGTTTTGTACTCTTTGTTATCACATTCTGTGGTTCCCTGGATATTTATGTTTTTTGTTACAGTTGTTTTCTTTCATAGTTTGTCATCTTCACGAACTTCTACGACTGGGAAAGTTATGGTTATGCCTGATATTAAGTAAATCTGTTTGGAAGAGTGTGTGTATGTGTGTGTGTGTGTGTGTGTGTGTGTGTGTGTGTGTGTCTGTGAGAGAGAGAGAGAGAGAGAGAGAGAGAGAGAGAGAGAGAGAGAGAAAGAGAGAGTGAGAGAGAGAGAGAGAGAGAGAGAGAGTGTGAGAGTGTGGGAGTGTGAGAGAGTGAGAGAGTGAGAGAGTGAGAGTGAGAGAGAGGAGGAGGCGGTGGGATTTTGAGTGTTTATGAGTTGTTTTATCTGACAGTTCTTTGAAGGCAGGGCACAAAGTTCCTCTCCAAAGAACTGTGTGTTCATTTATTGTTTTTCTGCAACTATGGCTTTTGGATCTGAGAGCTATTCTTCAATTATCAGTTTCTGTTGGGGCTATTGCTGTATTTGAGAATTTTCAAGTCAGTGTTGATGTTTGTTGGTTTGTGTTTCATGTCCATAAGGTGTTTAGCAAATGTAGAATGGCAGCTGTAACTTTTTAATGCTCTTCTGTGTTGTATGTATCTGATATTAAAGTTTCTCGTTGTCTGTCCAATACGACTTGATTTGCTGTCCTAGCATGCCAGTTGGTAAATTCCAAATATTTTGAGTTGGTCTGTGCTTGGTTGCCCTTAATTTTCTCTGTAGGCTATTTTAGCCCTTGTTTTTTGAGTATGTTGCCTATTCTATGGGATGAGTAAGTGACGGTGCACTATTTGCTTGTTGTTATGGATGTTTCTTGTCCATGTGTGCATGTGTCTTTGTTCTGTGTGTCTGTGTTCTATATGTTTATGTTCTACGTGTCTGTGTTTGCTGTTATGAGTGTTTCTTGTTAATAGCGTCTTGTGTGTGTGCTCTGAATCTCTGTGTTTGTAAGTGGGTGACAGGTTGTTTGCTTTTATGTGCTGGGTGTCTTCTATTTTTGTATTAATTTTGTGGTTCAGTTTCTCTATAATATTTGTGTCATATCCAACTTCTATAGCCATTTGTTTGATTATCTGTGATTTATTTTTGTAATTTCTTCGCTGAGTGCAATTTTGTTCAGTCTGTGCTGCATAAATTTGAAACTGGCTCGTTTGTGCGCATCTGGGTGATTAAAGTATTTGTGTATGGCAGTGCATGTGTTAGTGACTTCCCTGTACATGAAGAACTGCAGTTGGTTGTCGTGGCTGTATACTGTGAAGTCGAGGAACTTCAATTTTTTTGCCATTTTCCGTTTCTTTAGTGAATTATTTTGGGTGAACTGTGCTCATATCATTGTGGTTGTTGGATACGACCAGCTGTTTCATTTAGAATTCATATGATGTCATCTACATAGCCATATCAATATAGTATCCTGTATTGTTTGGGTCTTACTATCGTTTCAAATACTTTGTTTTCATATGTTTGAGGAAGCAGTCCACTGACTTATGACCCCATGGGACGGACATCTAGTTTGAGTAGAACTGGTTGTCAAATGAGAAATAGTTTTGCTTCAGTCAAATTTGCGCGAAACTATGAGAGTTTCGAAGTTTCATCAGTGTCACAACTTTCCCATTTTCCGTTCACAGAGACGTATAATTTCTGGCATTCAGCTTTTGTCAGCGCTTTTTTCACTCCGGAATTGGACACCGTCGCGGTACCTTACATAATTGCGACGGTAGAAACACAAACAAAATTTGCGTGTTCATTCCTTGCCAAGAGAGCGCTGAACTGCGTCATCTATTCATATTTTTTGGAGCAGAAAGCTCGAATTTTGAATAATTAGAACTGGAGAATGCGTAACTCTGGTAGTCGGTAGCTCTCAAATGTGCATTGTTTCGTTGCCTAACAGGCGAGGACGTGCCGCAGTGATACAAAAATTCTACTTAATGAGGATTCCTCCAATGCGGTGAAGTATTCAACTTGTGGAGGCCAATTCGGTTTCCCGATAGGCTACTGTGAGCTGACTTTTCCAGAAATTCCTTAATTACTGGTGTGTAATGGCAATATGATTTCTGCTGAACTCATTCAGACGACAAGTGAAATGATCTGTCAGGTGTTCATACATCAAGAAGCGCCAAAAAGGTGTTCAGTCGTGTACTATTACCATCGGGAAGCACTTAAATGGGCGTTCTCGCAATACAGGTAAATGTATGACACTGGTTTTGTTGGTACTGCTGAGATACAACTATGTCTGTATATAACCTTGTTTCATGTGGTCTGATGCCATTCAGACATGGCTGAATTGTACTTGGATGGCGATATCTTAGTACCACAGCGTTTTTATAAAAGCGACGAGTTAAGCTTGTGCTATACTTGGTTGAAAGAGCTCCAGTGTTACGCCTTCTCACCTCAAAGCCTCAGCCGTATAGCTGCTATGGGTGTCTTACACTCCTGGTAATTTTGGTAGAATATCCTTCAAGCGTTAGGGAGAAATGGTCGTAAGTTACTGTCCTTACATTACACCCCCCCCCCCCCCCCATCCGCACCCCACCCGCAACCCATCACCCCACCACAACTTTAGTAATTACAAATCACTTTGACTTCTACCAGTCAGTGTACCGACATCGAAAAATACCGATTTGATAGTGATGTCGTACGTTATTGAACTTTCTTTACATATCAAGTCTTCTCAAACTCACCCCAACATCCAAGAGTTTTGGAGTATATTTCGGCCACAACATGTTTATACAATCAATTATATAAATAATAAGTGCTTTATAGAGAACCTGTTTTTTTAATTTGCTCCAAATATTCCTGAGTCAAGCTCCTCTGTTACCCACTCTCCACCCACACCGCTATGGGTGGTAGGAGGTTCTAAGATCCACAGAACTTTCATCGTCATCGAATGAATGGTATAGGAAAGCACTGAAAACGAATTTCAAATTGCAGGCCAATTCCGAAAGATGGAAACAAAAATATGATTCAAAATGGCTCTGAGCGCTATGGAACTTGATATCTGAGGTCATCAGTCCCCTAGAAATTATAACTAGTTAAACCTAACTAACCTAAGGACATCACACATCCATGTCCGAGGCAGGATTCGAACCTGAGACCGTAGCGAACGCGCGGTTCTAGACTGAAGCGTCAGCTTCCCATTTGGCGCTATGCGACATAAACTATAATTATGACTGTTGACTATTTTGACACGGTTACATTTATACGGGGCAGTCAAATGAAAACGAGACATCAGAAAAAAGTAGACAACCTGTTTATTGTTTCAAAAGTAATCGTTCCAGTGTGAGACAAGACGGTGTATGCTTTCATGGAAAAATGTTTGCGGTTGCCAACGGAACCTGGTTGTACCCAAGCGTGCACATCTTGGTCCGAAACAAATCGACGCCACAGATGTCTTTCCTCAGGGCTCAAAAATATAAAATCGCATTGGGGGGGGGGGGGGGGGGGTGGAGTGGGGAGTGAGTTCGGGAATCGGGCACCAGGGCTATAATGGATGATGTGTAAGGGATTCCTAGTGAAACTTCTGCAGCGTTGTTGAAACAACCTTGGCAAGATGTGGGCCAAGGGTGATTCGAGTACACTACACAAGTTTTGCTGGGAAACCCTTACATATCCTCACTACAGTCCCGGTCCCTCCCCATGCGATGTCCATATTTTTCGAGCCTGAAGAAAGACATTCGTGGCTGTACATTTGCTTCGAACGAAGACGTACACGCCTCGGTACAATATTGTTTCCATTCGCAATAGCAAACGTTTTTCCATGAAGGCACCGGCAGCCTTGTCTCACAATGGAATAAATGTAGAAACAATTATGGTGATTACTTCTGAAATTGTGAATGGTTTACTAAATGTTTTTCCATTTGTCTCGTTTGTATTTGACTGCCGCTTATATATGTATTGTATTATCTTAATTTACGACCCTTGGTACTGGTTATACATTGGAGGAATCATTTTCTTTAGCAGTGAACATTCTATGTAATACACAAAGTAATAAAACAGAAAAGTAAATAAGAAAATAAATTTACGCAACCGTCATAAACAACGTCGGTTTTTTCCAGCCAAGGTCCTTAATGCCTAGAGGGACTTTAATAAGAAGATAATGATGTTATCCGTCAAATTAAACGTTAATTTAAGGTTCAAGAAATTTATGGTAATGCTATAGAAAAAGAAATATAAACATAAACAAAGATATGCAATAATGTGTGCAAGAATTTTTACTATGACCCCAAGAATTTATAGTGCGGACACACGTTTTGAGGCTGTGACAACGCTACAGTACCTCTACTGCGATAGCCATTGTATCTACTGCGTCGAAGGAGTTAGAAATCTTCTATGGTTGGTGAAACGATGTATAGGAGACGAGGTTCAAATAAATAACAGATCCGTCTCTTGACGTCACTTCTGTCGTATTTATCTTGTTTATAAGCAAAAATTAACATGATACAGTAAATGGGTCCCTTCGTGCCCTCTCCGGCGAAATTGCCAGTTTTTTAATGACTGTCACAGAGACGCGTAGACTAGAGGCAGAGACGTTAGGAAGAAAGGGAAGAAAAGCAGGAGTAGGCATCAACGGAGAATGGAAAATAAAAAAAGTCCAGATATTAAAAACTGTACTTATTCATACACTGAAAGGTAATATTATTTCCTTCTGAATTTTATTAACTCTTTAAAGCTGAAACCAGCACAACTTTAATTTGGTTTTAAATTTTTGTTCAAGTGAGAATAAAAAGGACAGTATAACATAAGAGTGTTCAGCCCTCAATAAAAGTCACTAGAGTCATATGTCGCAAAAATCTGAGCCTGTTAATAATTCAACGCTCAATCCAAGCTGACAGTGTCGGTGATGCACTGAAGGTCGGTGACGTCACAGTTTTCCCATATTTCGCTGCGTTGTACGGTATCCATTCTCAAAGGCTAAGCAACTTTAGTTTCATCCGTGCAATATTCAAATAGCCGCAGCGTCACAAACCACCTCGTCGACATTGGCGTGCCTCTCACATAAGGCGACTTCAAATGCTTTTGCCAAAGGAACGGCATTAAACATTGGCCACCGCTCCTTTCCATCCTGTACTTTCAAGACGCAAATAAACAAAATGAAAGTGATCTCTGAGGAAGCACTACTATACTTTTTCGTTTCGTGTACTTTCACTGCTGTACCCAATCATAGTTGAACCCATACTCAGCATGGGCGTAGCCACCTTAACCTCATTGATCTACAGCGCCTGAGTCAGTAAGCCATACTCATACTATTGCATGGAACCTTTAGTGTGGGCTCATACGAATGTCCACCATCAGAGATGCACTCAAGGGGAAGTCTCTGTGCGACGTCATACTCAACTCTGGCAGGCGCAACTGCATGCCGCCTTGTCCCCAAGAAGACATCAGGACCGAGTTAATTATCTGAGACGGTCTTTACTGCTGGATATGCCTCCCAGCAGGGCTATGGCCTCACGGCTGCCTTCCAATCCCAGTGAAAGATCCCCGACTGAGTCCTCACCCCATCCCCCCCCCCCCCCCCCGTATGCACGGACCGCCGTAGACAAAAGACTGTGAGGAAACTATGCGGTTTTTACTGCTGTCACCAGCTATCCCATCTCCGCTGGAAGGGAAGACTAAGCCCCTGATGTCATTACCAAGCCGCCTATTGACACTGAGGCGTTGGCAGGGATGCCCGACTTCTTTACTCACCCATAGTTGAACTAACATCCGGATTGAACGTAGGCACAGTAAAGAAGTTGATCTACAGCGCCTGAGGCTGCAAGCTTAGACTCAATTCGCCGTTCATTACACCAACGTGGCTGTTAAAGCGGAGATCGACCCAGTGTTGCGACACTCCAGCCATTTGGTAACAGGTTCGGGAGTGGCGGGGGTATTATTTGTCTACAGTCACTTCGGCTGATGCGACGCCAGAGTTCGAGGCAAAGACGTCACATGGATATGACCGTTGGTTCACTACAGGAAACAGATCTAGTGCTATCAACAGCTACCACATCGTTACTGAAATTTATGTACCCTGTATCGAGTGAAACTGTCATCTTACTTTCTGGAGCTACACTATTAGACTCTGTCCGAACAGGCTTTGGAAGGCCCAACGGTACCGACCGGCCGCCATGTCATCCTCGGGCCACAGGCGTCACTGGATGCGGATATGGAGGGGCATATGGTCAGCACACTGCTATCCCAGCTGTATGTCGGTTTACGAGACCGGAGCCGCTACTTCTCAATCAGTAGCTCCTCAGTTTGCCTCACAAGGTCTGAATACACCCCGCTCGCCAACAGCGCTCAGAAGACCATATGGTCACCCATCCAAGTGCTATCCCAGCCCGACAGCGCTTAGCTTCGATGATCTGACGGGAACCGGTGTTACCACTGTGGTAAGGCCATTGGCTACATTCTTAGAGATCTGTGACATTTCGTGTTATCATTTAAGACAGTTCTGGCTTTACTCGTTGGCATTGATTTAAGCTCATATTATTTGTAATCCTAGCGTTTGCTCGCTACTGCGTTTTTGACTGTCGACGTATGTCTGAGCTTGCTTTCCAGGCACTGTGTGGTCATTGGCAGTATGGTCTACATCTGCATCAACAATTCGCAAGCCACCTGACGGTGCGTGATGGAAGATATTTCTGGTACGGCTAACTGATTCCTCCTTGCTAGGCGTGGGGAGAATGATTGTCGGTAAGCCTATGTATTAGCTCTAATGGCGAGCTGGCTCGTTAGTCAACTGACGGCTCAAAAGGTACTGTGGGACAACGCAGTCATTTTTATTGTTATCTAGCTTATCAGTGAAAAACATTAATTCCTATGTTATCCCTATTAACACGAGAGAGCATTTTTCTTTTAAAAAGCGCTTTACGCGTTCTCAATCAATTTTAACTTCCAAATAGTTGCAATTTTCACAAATACTTACAAAAGATACACTGTACGCTTTCGGGTGTATTTTGTGGCAGTTGCAAATTTCGCCAGCGCAACTCCACGAAACGTGGCGACCATGGCGCACTTCGCATTGAGTGCTGGTGCCTCTAGGGCAGCACGCATCGCGGAGCTGACACTGGGATTTCGTCCCCTCCGTTGTTCTCGCTGGGTTCTGAAATATTTAGCAAAGTTAACACATTATAGCACGTTGGGAACGCCATACAGCGGGAGACTGTAACGTGTAACTGGAATATACCAGACGACTTGCTGTGGATAAAGTCAGTTCATTTAGGGTGTAACACGTAACAGAAAGAAAACTTTATACGTGGACTCATTGCCGACTGCAATATTGTCAGGATGCTCCACCGAACCAGCGCTTACGACTTCCGGAAGATAGCGTTTAGTGTTACATAGCCACGAAGCAAAAATGGTGCTGTTCGTGGTATTGATAAACCGGTTTCGTGAACAAAGCGCCTACTGATTTGTATTTTCAAAACCTTAATTAACGGATGTGAAGGTACTGACAGATACTGAATAATGCAACGATCAATTTGTCTGGCCCGCATCTCGTGGTCGTGCGGTAGCGTTCTCGCTTCCCACGCCCGGGTTCCCGGGTTCGATTCCCGGCGGGGTCATGGATTTTCTCTACCTCGTGATGGCTGGGTGTTGTGTGCTGTCCTTAGGTTCGTTAGGTTTAAGTAGTTCTAAGTTCTAGGGGACTTATGACCACAGCAGTTGAGTCCCATAGTGCTCAGAGCCATTTGAACCATTTGTCTGGCGGAGCTCCCCCTGTTTGAGTGGAAACACCCCACAGTTGCCATCACCCTTCTTTTAATCTTTTGCCGCAATGAATATCAATTTCATCCTATTGGATACTCTTATTAATGTGATACAATATTCTTTTCATCAGGTTTTTTTGTGAATAATTGACGCCACATTCATATGAATCGTATAATCGTATTCCCTCTGACATACTAATGGGAACATTTCTAACGAAATGATGCAAATACATTTTTCCATTAACGACAGACTGTAAAGACTGTGAGTGAAAGCGCCTTTCGGTGGGCTAACTAGAGAAAACGAAATGATAATGGCAACACTAAGCTTGCAGCTTGATTTTGCATCCTGAAACACTGTTCTACTGAAAACCCAAAATGTTACATTGACTGCCGATCGCAAGATTGAATGCCACGAATAGAGGTGCGGCCACGTGACGTACAAAGGAAAGCATATCGGCGGAGAAGACACGAACTGAAAGTCATTCTAGCAACGAGACGGGCCGCCAGTAGTGAAGTCCACTGACAAAGTGTATATTGTTACGGCCCTACACCTAGCGGCGAGCGACGAGGGTTTCGGAAACGGTGAAGCGTGTCGGCTTTTACGTGATACTGTCGTCAACGTCTATGGGACGTGGTTTAAGCATGGTGAAGTGACGAGTAGACGAGAAGGTGTTGAACGTCACCTCCCATCTCAGAACGCTGAGGTCGAAGGCTTGCTCTTTCTGCACGACGATCTGTGTCCAGCGTCCTTGTAAATTACACATGCATAACCTGATGTGAAGTTACGATCATAAGTTCCAAAGTATGGCTGTTTCGGCATCTTGAGTGAGATAGAGTATTTTACACTACTGGTCATTAAAATTGCTACACCAAGATGAAATGCAGCTGATGAAGGGGTATTCATTGGGCAAATATATTATACTGGAACTGACATCTCATTACATTTTCACGCAATTTGGGAGCATAGATCCTCAGAAATCAGTACCCAGAACAACCACCTCTGGCCGTAATAACGGCCTTGGTACGCCTGGGCATTGAGTGTACAGGTACAGCTGTCCATGTACCTTCAACATGATACCACAGTTCATCACGAGTAGTGACTGGCGTATTGTGACGAGCCAGTTGCTCGGCCACCACTGACCAGACGTTTTCAATTTGTGAGAGATCTGGAGAATGTGCTGGCCAAGGCAGCAGTAGAACATTTTTTGTATCCAGAAAGGCACGTACAGGACCTACAACATGCGGTCCTGCATTATCCTGCTGAAATGTAGGGTTTCGCAGGGATCGAATGAAGGGTAGAGCCACGGGTCCTAACACATCTGAAATGTAACGCCCACTGTTCAAAGTGCCATAAATGCGAACAAGAGGTGACCGAGACGTGTAAACAATGGCACCCCATACCATCACGCCGGGTGATACGCCAGTACGGCGATGACGAATACACGCTTACAATGTGCGTTCACCGCGATGTCGCCAACCACGGATGCGACCATCATGATCATCCGAAAAAATGACGTTTTGCCATTCGTCCACCCAGGTTCGTCGTTGAGTACACCAAAGCAGGCACCCCTGTCTGTGATGCAGCGTCAAGGGTAACCACAGTCATGGCCTCCGAGCTGAAAGTCCACGCTGCTGCAAACGTCGTCGAACTGTTCGTGCAGATGGTTGTTGTCTTGCAAACGTCCCCATCTGTTGACTCAGGGATCGAGACGTTGCTGCACGATCCGTTACAGCCATGCGGATAAGATGCCTGTCATCTCGACTGCTAGTGGTACGACGCCGTTGGGATCCAGCACGGCGTTCCCTATTACCCTCCTGAATCCACCGATTCCATATTCTGCTAACAGTCATTGGATCTCGAACAACGCGAGCAGCAATTCGCGATACGACAAACTGCAATCGCGATAGGCTACAATCACATCTATATCAAAGTCGGAAACGTGATGGTACGCATTTATCCTCCTTACACGAGGCCTCAGAACAACGTTTCACCAGGTATCGCCGGTCAACTGCTGTTTGTGTATGAGAAATCGGTTGGAAACTTTCCTCATGTCAGCACGTTGTAGATGTCGCCACCGGCGCCAACCCTGTGTGAATGCTCTGAAAAGCTAATCATTTGCATATCCCAGCATCTTCTTCCTGTCGGTTGAATTTCGCGTCTGTAGCACGTCATCTTCGTGGTGTAGCAATTTTAATGGCTAGTAGTGTCTCTGTTGTTCCTTGCAGACAAATTCTTTGTCATGATGTTATCGCCTGCTTTTAAGAATTAGATTTGAGGTACCTTTTTGAGCTTCAGCGAGTTAATTCCATTCCTTCCCTCTTTCAGAATATGTTGCTAACTTTTTAGGACATCTGCCTTGTATTCTGTTTACATGTTGCTTCCATTTCTGCTCATATGTATCTTTTTTGTGTTACTGCAAATATTTTAAGCTTATTTCCGATATTATTTGTTTCTTATTTCATCTTCTAGTTTACATCCTTTAATTGATCTGATGAACTTCACTTCTGATTCGATTTAGTTCTTCCTTGTTTGCCGTCGAAGTCTCAGATACATAAAGCGGCACTGGAGCAGTCGCGTTTCTTTACTTGCCTTTTTGTTCAATTTTCTTTTCATTGTTCCAGAGATACTCTGAAATTTTGTTGTTTTATTTTTTATAACTTTATCATAAAAGAAACTTCGCACCCCATGTAGTAAAAATAATCTGTTTGCACGATGATTTTGTTTTTGTCACTATTTCTGAGTAACGGTTATTTACCTCGGAATGCCATTCCTCACCTTTTCATTTTATATAATTATCCTTATCTAACTTGACTCTTTTTTATGCCTTTTTTCCAATTATATCATTTGTATAGAAACTGAATAATACTGGAGAAAGGTAGCCTTGTTTAATTTCTTGGTTAATTATAATGCCACTATTATTTATTTTGCTCCTTTTTTTATTAGAAATTTAATTTCGTTGTATAAGTTTCTTTCTTTTCTTGCAATAATGACCATTTAATGTCAGTCGCCTGTCTGTTGGCAGTTTCCTTTGGCTAAAATGTTCTACATTTCTGTCTCTTGTTAATGAACCATCAAACAAATGATCGAAGCATATCATCACAAGAATTACTAACTGTAGTCTGAAAAGAGTTAAAATCCGGCATAACATCTGGTACCAGTACCAAAGAACGTGATACCTCATGAGTCTGTGCTATGCATCGTCAGCATACGTGAAGTTTCCGTTGACTGCGAGATCCCATTCTGTACTTCTGTATCTTTCAAGCACTCTACCAGAAAACTGTCATCACAATTTTTTTAATTTTCGCCAATCGGACTGTTTAATTTCTAACAGAGATTACATCCTTTGGTTGTATTCGCTTCTAACAGTGACTGTGCGCCCTTCATCAATATGGCCATTGTTATAATCGTTATTATGAGTCTAATGACTAGGAAGGTGCTGAATAATAGCTGTTCAAGTAAAGTTTCATCTCATTTTTCCAACTTTCATGAAATATAAATATGATTTTAGTCTTTACAAACGTAATTTTGATATGATTTTACCTTTGCTACATGTGAGTCAATTACCAGCATTAACTTTTCCAGTTATCAGAAATATGTAATTTCAGTTTCATCCTGCGTAAATCACTTTGTCAGTGCCGTTCGTACTTCAGTAATTAAGAGAGTTTCTGGTGCTTTCGAAACGAAGAACTGGCAAGACAACGGCAACTATCTTCAGAAATGAAAGACAGCACACTTTTTTCAAGTTGTCGTAACATTCCTTTTAAAATAAACATCGAGAAATTATGAAAGTAGCAGCTATGCACGTCTCAGACCGAATGTCTCGACGGATTAAAACTTCATTTCACGTAGCATAAATTTTGTTCGTTATTAGTAGCTATCTGAGCGACTACAATTGTTACAGTGATTGTTTATATATCTTTGTCAGAGCTAATTCATACCTTGTGCTGCCGGCAGATGTGCATAATTTCAGCTACATAACTACCAGCAAATGTTTTGTTTAGCCCTGAATTGTGTGCCCACTGTTGCAGAAAGACCATGCGTAATTACAGGGCATGGGTGGGAAAAAAGTGACGAGCTCAGGCAGCGACGGAAGCGCAGCCGCCAACTACGCCAACTATTCAAGGTTCTCAGAGCAGAAACCGTAAATTCTGCATAATGAAAATTGCAGAGACCGGGTTCTGTCTGGTCGAAATGCCGCAGGATTTTTATAACCCGGCTGCCTAGGCACGCAGACATCTCTCTGCGAAGCAAAGAACACAGGAATTTGAAAATGGTACGCTGCAGCGAAGTACAGCACTTGCAATCTGGAACAGTCGGTTTCAGTTCCCATCAAATCCTCTTAGTGACTCCGTTTTGACGTGACTTCCTAAGCTACTACTGGTCCAAGGTAATACAGCTGTACATTTTATTTTGTACGACGACTTATTCCATTAAGGAAGGAGATTGGTAGGAAGGAGATGGTTCTTCGTAAGAAGTTTGGATGTAGGTCACCAAAACAAATACAATTTCGCTCGCACTGGGATCTGATGGCTGTGAGGAGCTGAAAAAAAGTGCATATATCCACATTGGAAATCAGAAAAATAGTAAGATTATAGATGATCAAGTAGAAATTATTGCAAGTTTCAGCAAGTCGGAGGCACTCTTCTCTCTTCTATGCTTCGTATATTTGCTTTCCGCCAGTCTGCGTTTTATTAAAATTCTTTGTTTTTCTACAGATATTTCATTATTTTTTATTTTCCGGTTATTGCGTATATACGTGTCAAGGAGTTGTCTGAATACTTTAAAGACAAAATATTTCTGAAATTTCCTACTAGATTACAACCGTGTACCGGTCCGGGATTCGAACCTAGGATCTTTGCCTTTCGTAGGTGTGCTATACCGACTGATCTGTAATGCACGACCCTCGAACCGACCTTATAGCTTTACCTCCGCCTGTACCCCATCTCCTACGTTTCAGTCTTCACAGAAATTCTCCTGCAACGTCACAGTAATGGCGGAAGTACAACTGTGAGGACAGGTCGTGAGTCCTACTCGGATAGTTAAGTTTCCACTGTTCAAAGTGCCGTCAATGAGAACAAGAGGTGACCGAGACGTGTAACAAATGTCACCCCATACCATCACGCCAGGTGATAGCCAGTATGGCGATGACGAATACACGCTTCCAATGTTCGTTCATCGCGATGCCGCCATACACGGATGCGACCATCACGATGCAGTACCTGGATTCATGCGAAAAAATGTCGTTTTGCCATTCGTGCACCCAGGTTCGTCGTTGAGTACATCATCGCAGGCGCCCCTGTCTGTGATGCAGCGTCAAGGGTAACCGCAGCCATGGTCTCCGAGCTGCTAGTCCATGCTGCTGCAAACGTCCTCGAACTGTTCGTGCAGATGGTTGTTGTCTTGCAAACGTCCCCATCTGTTGACTCAGGGATCGAGAAGTGGCTGCACGACCCGTTACAGCCCTGCGGATAAGATGCCTGTCATCTCGACTGCTAGTGATACGACGCCGTTGGGATCCAGCACGGCGTTCCGTATTACCCTCCTGAACCCACCGATTCCATATTCTGCTAACAGTCATTGGATCTCGACCAACGCGAGCAGCAATGTAGCGATACGATAAACAGCAATCGCGATAGGCTACAATCCGACCTTTATCAAAGTCGGAAACGTGATTGTACGCATTTCTCCTCCTTACACGAGGCATCACAACAACGTTTCTCCAGGCAACGCCGGTCAACTGCTGTTTGTGTATGAGAAATCGATTAGAAACTATCCTCATGTCACACGTTGTGTGAATGCTCTGAAAAGCCAATCATTTGCTTATCACAGCATCTTGTTCCTGTCGGTTAAATTTCGCGTCTGTAGCACGTCATCTTCGTGGTGTAGAAATTTTAATGGCCAGTAGTGTATGTTTTCATCGTGATTGGTTGCAGCCTAGTGGATTTAAATTCCATACGTTTGCTTCTGACAGTTCTTGCAGAGTGAAAATTCAGTTTGACTATTCATATTTCGACTTGAAGCTGTAATCCTTCCCATACGACCACAATACAGTTTAAAGTATTCATTCCTAGTTCTTCGACAAATATATCTTCTTTTAGCTATAAGTTTTTGTTTATTTTCATTTAACGTAGCTTTTATTTCTAGTGTCTCTAGTGTACCATTTTTATGCATAATTCTTGAGCGTACAGGTTTGACTTAGTTACATTGTCTGACTTTATTTTCCTAGAGATAGATTTTGTGCTTAATATGTCACTTATTTACACTTAGTGCTATTTCCAGACTCCTGAGATTTGTACACGTCTTTCGAAATCACTCACCTGCATAGCATTTCCGCACAATAAACGTCCTAGGTTACTCTTTCTACCGAATTTCCTAATATTTTGGCGTGTCTCTTGTATATTTCGAAGGGAGAGAGATTTACTTATGAATTACACAAACTTACCGAGTCAGAGTTTTCACATTTGATGACTGTGGTGGACTGCGTGATCCATTACTTTCTTTAATGCAATATAACTGCAGCTTGAACATGGGATGGCTCTAAGACAGCAGCTTTCGCTGCTTGAGCCGGTGTAGACAGAAATTCTATTCAGCATACGGGCATTCAGTGTTATAGGAATGATTTTCAGGCTGTGCGCTGCAGGATTTGTGTTGTTATCAGCGTTAGTGTTACGACTTATCGCTAGGCGCCGCTACTGATACGGCGACGTAGTTTTGAAACACAAGCATCATTGTTCGCTGGAGTTGCAGACAGTCAACATGAGTCCGGACAAGAGCAGGTCTTTACTCGTAAAGTGTTTTTGTCGAAACAGCAATACCACTGCTGCTCTCTGCGAGTACCGACGCATTAAAGGATTACGGACAGGTCCTCTTTCTGCAGCGGGGTTGAAAAATATGGTTTAGAAGTTCGAATTAAATGGCCATTTGTGAATTGCACCTGGGAGAGACCGACGGTCAACTGCACCACAAATTGTTGAAGAAATTGCTGTTGCCATGATGGAGAATGCTTGACGCAGTGTGCCATCTTCAAGCAGTAGACGAGCTGTGTAAAGACAGCTGAACAATGCATGGTCCACAGTTCAAGAAGTGCCACGAACCATCTCTAGTGCGATGTCAGGTTGTCATGCATCCAGATGGTCGTCACATTTAGCAACTTTTGTAACCTGAAACGTAAACATGATACGAAATTAGCAAATGTTGCTCTCTCATGTGGAAATTAAAATGTTATTCTTTCAATAGTTTTTTTTCGTTATTTCTCTTGCGCACGTCCTTACAGATGTTTCCACAAAGTTTCATTGTCCTACGATCACCCTCTCGAGTAGCGAAAGTTTAATTATAGCCACCCTTTACATTCAAGAAAAGCCTTTGCCAATTTACAGGAATCGGCAACATTTCATCGTAAATGCTTCTTGTCATCTTCCTAGTAATTACTGTGTTCTGTCAGGTGAATTGTTCCCCTCGTTAACCCTTTGAAATCAAACGACATAAAAAAGTACAATCTAAAACTTTCGCAGAACTGGAATTTATCGTAATAGTAAGCAACGAATACAAGAAATAAACAACCAGTTATTTTATACAGTTTGCTTAATTTTAATATATAATTTTGAAATTTTTCACCAAATTAACCTTTACTGTCATAGTAGGTAGTGACTTCAAGAAGAAATTGGCGGAAAATGAACAATCAATTGTTTTAAAGTTGTGGTTTCACTTCGGAACCACTGGTACATACATCTTTCAACCATCCATCGTTCCACAAGATATGTTTGAAAGCAATTTCGCACTTTTCTTAGGCACAATCACACTTCTCGACACCTCTATGGATTCATAATGCTTAAAACAGAATTATAGTACTTAATTAAAAGCCAAAGTGTGTCTAAAACTTAACAAATTTATATCAAAAGTACATACTGCTCCAGATGTATTATTTCTAAACCACTCATAATAGTACTAGTAGTATAAACTCAAATATGCGTTACAATAACGTTACGTGATCTCCTAAATATCATCACTATAAAAACAAACACATATCACAATGTTCAATAATAACGTTGAGCAATGGCTTCATGTGAAAGGTATATGGTGGCTATAGGGAGAAACCATTGGTACTCAGGGGTTTAAGTCTGTATTTGTGCTTGGTAACGGATTCCGAATTAAGTTTTGAGTGGGGGGAAAAAGAGAAACAAAGGCGCTAAGGAATATAGCAGAATGAAATAGACAGGAAGAATTACTCAATGTTAACACGTTTCCCCTTTTTCCATTCACCAGGAAAATAGTCCGTTTTTGGCTCTTGACAATTAGTGCCACCTATACACGCTGAAAACCGATGACGAATCTCGTTTACTGTAAATACAAAAGACTGCAGTACTTTTTGCCGAGATCTCCAGAAAAAAGAGAACAATCTTTTCCAGAACGGTATAGAGTGAACTCAAAAGATATGCAAGACTCATCTTTGGTATATCGTGTACCATTTGAGAATGCGAACCAACGAATAATTATTGATGGCGAAATAAGTTTGGGCACCTCCAGTGCAGCCTCAGTAGATTAGGCTGGAGAAAGAACCAGTTGGTTCGAAAGTAGTCGCCAAACATATTTACTGATACTCGGAAAGCTTTGTCGATAAATGCTTCTTGAAAAAACTGGAATAACAGTTGAATGATCCGAAGAAATACAGTCTCATGCTGGCAGATGAGATGAAGAAAAGTAATGACGACGAAAGTGACAAACTCTGGTTCGCTGTTGGACAGACAGAAGCTGGGGTTCGCAAGAAGGAAGCTACACAGATGGCAACACGTAAAACTTCAATCCCCTCTAGAATGCAGTGTGTTTTAGGACAAGACGCAGGTTAGTTATCGCATGTTGCATGAAAGTAATTGTGATCTCTCGCTATGAAGAGGTATAAGTCCGTTTACAACGATAATAAAATTAGTGACAGAAATATGGCAACTTTCTGACTACTTATTTTATGGTATTTTACATTAATTTTCAGCTATCAGCAGAAATATTTATTTCCCGTACAGAAATTTATAATAAACTACCTTCAGGCACATAGTAAAACACGTAGCATTAGTGCACTTTCAAAATATGGAATAGAATGAGCTGTAAAGCTCTTGCGATTCGTCTTTGTTTTTTAAGTTAATTATATTATGTATTAGATTCCTGTCATCGTTGGGTTGGTGCACCAAGATATTTTTTTGTGGCTTGCTAGCCCACTCCTTTGTGTGGCACTGAGACACAGTGTTGGATAGTAATTAAGTCACTTCTCATAGCATCGTTTCTGTTGTTGCTGTGGTGTTCAGTCTGAACACATGTTTGATGCTGCTATCGAAGCTGGCCTATCACGTGCAGGGCTCTTCATCCCCACATAACTACGGCAGCCTACATCCTGTTGGACCTGCTTACTGTATTTGTCCCTCGGCACATTGCCGTCCGTTCCCGGACGACGCTTTGCTGGCGCCTAAACATCCGTCGAAAAAACCGGGCTCCTCTTTTAGTCAATCTGCGGCACAGTTTTCGTTTTCTCCCCAGTTTCATTGAGAAAATTTTCATTAGTTACAATGAACCGATCTAATGTTCAGCTTTATCTGTAGCACAACATATCTAAGGCTTCTTTTCTCTTCTTCTTGCCTGAGCTGCGTATCATCCAGGTTCCCATAAAAGACTTTCTATTGCTTAAATTTTTGTTGGTTGTTAACAATTACCTCTTTTTCAAAAACAAATTTCTTGATGTAGCAAGTCTGCCGAAATAGCAAAACGTAACTTGTACTCTTCGTTTCGCATATCCAAATCCTATTCCCTGAGCATCGCCCGATTTAATTCGACTATACTCCACTACCATTGTTTCCGTTTTGTTGATATTCATCTTATAAACTCTTTTCGATATACTATCCATTCTGTTCAACTGTTCTTGCAAGTCCTTTGCTGTCAGGGACATATTAATCAGTATTAATACCATTTTCAAAATTGGTTATTCGTTGACAGTAAATATTGTACAGGAATAAATGTAGGTATAGTGCCACCGCCAGGCTGTTTTCAGTATGCTCCACTGTTTAACGATCTGTCTACATGTGCCGAATACCAGCGACAGTGTATTATGTTTTCTTGTGGAAATTTCTACATGCACACATTGTGTTTCTGTGTATGACTGTGTTCTTGAGAGAATGAGAGAGAGAGAGAGAGAGATAGAGAGAGAGAGAGAGGGAGGGAGGGAGGGAGAGAGAGAGAGCAAGAGAGAGAGAGAGACAACAGGACCATGCAACAATCAGATTTTTGTGATTTTCTTACATTTTGTTGTACATGAAGTTCACAACTGAAGTATGAATCCGCCAAAGCATTTCGATGCGACTGTCAAAAATTGTGCAGAAAATCGGCTTTGAAGTCCTTCAGTCGGCTTTAATTTACTAAAGGTAAAGCGATTTTTGATGGGCCTTGTGGCTGTATTTGTAATGTCAGGCTAGTAATCTCTGGATTGATGATTTGAGTCTCGAATCGGAGCATTACTTTTATATATTATATTCTTTCAGTTTGAATACCTATGTTACTTAAATTTAAAATTCATGAAATAAATAACAAACATATTTTATGAAAGCTGCATTTATGTTGGAGGAAAATGCGAACTAGAAGTGTTGACAGAAGGGCTCGCGCAGGATTACTTGGCCGGTGCGCAGAAACGCATTCTCGTTCCCAGCTCTGGCCTAGTTCACCCCTATGTTCCTAAGGGGCAGCCGCCTTAGTTACTAATCGCTTAAGCAGTTGTGGCGTTTTGTCCGTTAAGAACAAACCATTCTCCTTTCGCCTCGGCTATGCTGCGACAACAAAGACGTGTGCTTGCCAGTTGCACTGCTACTTTTATCAAATGATTAGTAGAAACTGTTGGGTAAAAAGAAATTGATTGTCACACCATCTTATAGCCTCATTCGTCAGAGTCATGATGAACTGCCTATCATTTCGTTAACGGTCATAGTTGTTGCAATATTTCTGTATTTAATAAAATACCCTGCTAAATTTGAATTCTTTGCAGTGAAAATTTGGGGTCGCTATGAGTTTGCGTTTGGCACCTGTTAGGCTATGCGTTGCTGTGCAATAAATGGACGTAACATACTGAATTTTTCTTCAGATGAGATCTACACCTATAGCCAATCTCAAGAATGTAAATTGTATGTACCGTGCTGACTTCCGATCGTCTGCGCAAACGAGAGCTGAAGTGAAATATTCCTATTACCTTTTGATTCTCATAAATGGTTGGAGATACCGGAACGAATTTTTGGCAAATGACAGCACTCAAAGAGGGGGGTAGGGTTGTTTCGCGGGAGGGGACCAGACAGCGAGGTCATGGGTCTCATCGGATTAGGGATGGACGGGGATGGAAGTCGGCCGTGCCCTTTCAAAGGAACCATCCTGGCATTTGCTTGGAGCGATTTAAGGGAATCACGGAAAACCTAAATCATGATGGGCGGACGCGGGATTGAACCGTCGTCCTCCCGAATGCGACTCCAGTGTGTTAACCACTGCACCACCTCGCTCGGTAGCACGCAAAGCAGAAAGTGTTTTTCCACATAGCTAACGTTCATAACTTTCTTATATATTGCTATATATGAGTGACAACAAATGTTTTCAATGAAATAATGTAATTCTTCCAGGGGCTATCGACAACAGCTGGTGAAATGAGAATTAATTGGATTTTGTAACACATAAATGAAGGAATCAAGGTTTTACTTTCACACTAAGCTTGAGATTTTCGTTATGTTATTGACCTCCTATTATCCTCAATTGTCTGATTAATAGTAGACTGTTTCAGGTTCTGCCGCAGTTGCAGCTACATTAGCTTGTTAGTGGGCGTGTACAAGTCAAGCGAAAATCAATCGCCCACTCTGATCTAATTTTGCGTACTCCTGTGCCCACTGTGTTTTTAATAATAAACAGTTGACTTGTCGAATTATTTGTTGTACTGGCATAATCTGTTAGCAATGTCTTTTGCGGACTCGCTGGCCGTAACTTACAAGTTCTGTGCGATTGCCGTTTGTCCACAGGCTGCCACGCTCTCCTGTCAGCAAGCGATCCCCCAACCTCACGTACAGCCCCTTCTGCGCAGATAGTGGCACTGCACGCACTTCTACTTGTTATCTACATGTATTTACAAACTTTGAAATACGTGCGTTAATACTGGTTGACGATGTTAACGACGGTTCTCAGAACCACATCGCATGCCATTAGCCTGCTGCTCACACCACTAGAATTACCTGTGGAGTGGGGCACAGCTGCTTGAAACGAAATATTTTGGTGAATTCCTCGATGCTTGGAAGGGATACGTCATCTTTTGCAAAGGATGGCTGTAACTTTAGTAGCATTTCAGCGTTCGTTGCAGAAGCAATGTTTGACGACGTTGTGCCCGAAAATCTTCTAATCCGACAAAGAAAAAATTCTACTATCGGATGTGGACGCAGGAAATTTGGTCCTTTGGCGGCACAATAAGATGTTGCTGAAGACTCCTTATGTGCTGAAGTGACAAATGCTCTTGTATTGAACGAATACACTGGCGGTGAGTCTGAAGAAGCAGTATTGTTGCTAACAGAACGATTTTCCATTGTAACTACAAAACGTAGACAAAAAATGTACGTAGCAATTGAAGACTTAATTCTGTGTTCATAAAACAGATAACTATACAGGTTTATAACCATTTGGGCTTTGTATTCAAAACTAGAGAACCTGTCAATGCTACACAATTGCTAGATACGTATCCTACATTCCTTCCCCTCTGTCTATCCATTTCCTCCTCCCCCCTCTCTCTGTCCATCCCCTCCTTTCCCCTCCATATCTCCACTTCCTCTCCACTCTCCACCTTCTTCCCGCTCTCTGACCTTGGAGTTGTTATTGTTATTCCAGACGACACCTTGATTAGAAATTGAAGTCGCTGAAAATGAGTGGGTTAAATCAGTTGAAATCGTTGGTACATGAGGTATGAGAGGGGTCTCTCCAGCTGCTAGATCTGTGTAGCTTCAATGACACTATTTCACATAATTTCAATCTGCGAATAGGTAAGTTCAGAAAAGTTTGGAAATTCAGAATGCAAAGCAGTATTTTAATCATAAGCTCATAATCCGTAAACAGAAATTCGTTGTTTTCGGTAAAACTGACTTCTAGGAATGAAACAGCACATTGACATATTGTTTAAAATTGTATATAAAGAGGAAGGACGTATGGGGGCAAAATAATTCGTCTAATAGTTTGCTATCCTAGTTAAAAGTGACTGCGAGAAGCAAAACAAACCGCACATTTTTATCATACCGCATTTTCTTTCTCACAGTCTGTTTTGAAAGAATACCTGTATAGTATATGTAAAATTGTGAAGTACGATAAACTGGTCAAGAACTTATCGAGACTTTTGCAAACATTTCCCCTAGTCAGCCTTTCTCAATCTGAATGTCTATTACAATCTTCTTTAATAATTTGAAATAAATCGTTCAAGAACTTTTCGAGTTTTATGGTGACAATACTTCCCCTTCATATTTTGTATCAATACGAATATATATTACACACACAGCACTTAAAAAAATATATGTAGCTTACGTTTGTCCTGATTTTTACTGTAGCAATCATGTACCAATCTTAAGTAAATCGGTGTAGCATTTTTCGATATTTTTGGTAGCAACATTAAACAACGATTTGTCTTTATATAGAGTGTAGATGAAATAGGTAACCGAACTGTCAAAAAAAAAAAAAAATATATATATAAATAAAATCTTAAGTTCAAATGTGTGATATCTTATGAGACTTAACTGCCAAGGTCATCAGTCCCTAAGCTTACTCACTACTTAACCTAAATTATCCTAAGGACAAACACACACACTCTTGCCCGAGGGAGAACTCGAACCTCCGCCAGGACCAGCCGCACAATCCATGACTGCAGCGCCATAGACCTAAAATCTGAAGTATGACTCGAAACAGGGATCCACCAATTATCACTCTCAGGTGTTACCGATAATAATGGCCAGTGGTAGCTCGTCCACAATTTTAACAATGTTCTACAATGTGGTGGGTTACAGCATTTTGACTTACAAGGAGAGTAATCGTAAGTTAATTGGCCACAATAATGTTATGTACATAAATTGAATTGTTTAATAAATTTAAATTTTGTAATTTATTGTTTAACACAGCAAGGAATAGAGTAAAATGAAAAAAAAACATAGTATCAGCAGGAATCGGACCCAAGCCAATGTAATGACAATATATGAACTTTACCACTTGACCAGAGTTGTGTAGTGTCAGCTGTTCCTTCAAGAATCCCTCATCCGTACCCTTGAACAATATGTTATATGCACTTCCAAGGAAAAGTACTAAGCTGGTGTTCTGGGAAACTTAGCACTTCCAGTGTCAGAAAGGATGACGTCACGTCAGAAGCTGCTCAGTTGAAAGCAGGCAGCTTTGTCCCTTCCCTGAGTCTATTGTATTGAAGATCGCACTTGACAGAGGCTTCTAGTTATCGTAGAGAGAGCACTACAGATAAGTTTCCACCCGTTTTATTTGCATACCAACGTGCATTCAAAGAGAAATGAGTAATTTTATGTGAATTTTCGGCCAGCACTTGCATGAAGTGTGTACGTTTAATGCTATATCTGACCGAGATTCCCAGAGAAACGGCAAAATTTTAGTGCGATGTTGACAGTGTGCTGTAGAACATTAGCACCTGATAACCAGCCGCCACTGAATACGTGGCATGTCGAGGGATGTCCAACTTCCATTAAATGAAAGTGGCTCGTAGAAATTCAGAATCGATTTTCTCGAAGGAATTCAAAGTCGACTTTCTCGGAAATTTTTGAGAATCTTTTCGAAGTGCTTTGAAAATTGATATGTGATTTCTGAAGTTCGGGTACCACAAATATAAAAATTACAAAAATCCAACTGTCATCTGGTCTTCTTGCGAGACAAGAATTGAGAGAAAGAGAGAGAGAGAGAGAGACAGAGAGGAGATCAGCGGAAGGGGGGGGGGGGAGGCGGAGAGCCAAGGATGGGGAAGAGAGAGAGGACAAAGTTGCCGAACTTGACAAGCCGGTCCAGAACTTGTGCACTTGAGTACGTCCCCAGAGTAGCGCGCCTCTCAGAGCTGACTCAGCACGCTGTTACTGGCACGGCGCAGCTAGCAGAGTGCCTGGCAGGCAGGCATATCGGCTACTCGTAGCGGCGACGCCGAGTGGTGCGCGGGCGGGCCATCTGAGCACGAGGGCGGAGCGCGCGGTCCGGCGCTGACCCCGCGCGCCCGGACAATCGATCGCCGGCTGACAGCAGCACGGCCGCCGCCGCGATCCCAGGCGCCTCACCTACACAGCCCCGCCGCGGCCGCGGCCGCGCCTCCGTGTCCGCCTATTGTTGCTGCTCACACCGGGCGCATGCGAAGTGGGCTGAACCCACCTGCTCGCAGCGAGGAACCGTGCCTCTGGGTGTCCTGACGCAGTCTTCCCCTACAGCCTTTACCACCAACGAGCAGAGACTGGAAGCGAGCAATTTTGTCTTGCGTACTTTACTTATTTCTAGAAGTCAATGGTCGAATCTATATTCCCTACAGGGCTGTCCATAAAAAAGAGTACGAAGGGGTCGAAATCTCTTCTGAACACCACGTTGCAAGGCTTCCCAGATATACTCGATGATGTTCATGTCTTGGGAGTTTGGTGGCCAAAGGAAGTGTTTAAACTCGTACAGCCACTGTGGACGCGTGTGGTGCCGCATTGTCATGTTGGAATTTCCCAAGTCCGTCGGAGTGTGTAATGGACACGAATGGATTCAGTTGATAAGACATGGTGGTTACGTACCTGTCACCTGTCACAGACGTATCTAGACGTATCAGGGGTCCCATATCACAGAAACTGCACACGCTCCACACCCTTACAGAGCCTCCACCGGTTTGAACAGTTCCCCGCTTTCTTTAAAAAAAAAAAAAAAAAAAAAGGTTCAAATGGCTCTGAGCACTATGGGACTTAACATCTGAGGTCATCAGTCCCATACAACTTAGAACTACTTAAACCTAACTAACCTAAGGACATCACACACATCCATGGCCGAGGCAGAATTCGAACCTGCGACCGTAGCGGTCGCGCGGTTCCAGACTGTAGCGCCTAGAACCGCTCGGCCACCTCGGCCGGCTCCCTGCTTACATCCAGGGTCAATGGATTCATAAGGTTGTCTCCATACCCGTATATGTGTATCCGCTTGATACAATTTAAAATCAGGCTCGTCCGACCAGGCAACATGTTTCCTGTCATCGACAGTCCAATGTCGATGTTGACGGGTTCAGGAGAGGAGGAAAGCTTTGTGTCGCGCAGTCAAGTGTACACGAGTGGACCTTCGGCTCCGAAAGCCCCTATCGATAATCTTTCGGTGAATGGTTCGCAGGCTGACACTTGTTGATGGCCCAGCATTGAAATCTGCAGCAATTTGCTGAGTAGTTGCACTTCTGTCACGTTGAAGGATTCTCTTCAGCCGTAGTTGGTCCCAATCTTGTGGGATCTTTCTCCGGCCGCAGCGATTTCGGAGATTTGATGTTTTACCTGATTCCTGATATTCAAGGTACACTCGTGAAATGGTCGTATGGGACAATCCCCACTTCATCACTACCTCGGAGATGCTGTGTCCCTTCGCCCGTGCTCCGACTATAACACCACGCTCAAACTCACTCACATCTTGATAACCTGCAATTGTAGCAACAGTAACCGATCTAACAACAACGCCAGACACTTAGTGTCTTATACAGGTGTTGCCGACCCCAGCGCCATATTCTATTTACATATCTCTGTATTCGAATACTCATGCATATACCAGATTCTTTGGCGCTTCTGTGTTATTAAAGATCACGATCGGTTTCACGCCGCTAGAAGACGCATCTTCAGGTGATGGTTACAGATGATAAGGAAATTTTCTTTTATGAAGAATCCTTAAGAATGGTGTAAAGAACAAACGGATACGAAAGTTGCAAAGTTGTGCGTGAAGAGTACTCACAACGATTCTTTTTAACAAATCATTGCCGTAAGGTAACTGTGTTAAAGCCCTCCTTATCGTTCACGCGCTAAAAGCGGTAGTCCTTATTCGAAACGAATAAAAGGTCATGGTCAGCGAATTTACTAATATCAGTCTTGACGAAAGTACACAAAATATTGATGATTAAATCAATAACATTTTAACAAACTCGTTGTCTTCACTATCTCACTGGATTAATCACAAGAGCCTCTCAGAGATTTTACTCCTCTGCATCAGCGTAAAGCAAGTCTACCACTGACTAGTTCATACGTATCGCAGAACGCAGAAGGTATATTTCAAGGTATGGATCTACATCTAACGTTTGTGAACACTGGTTCTGAGACATGGTGGTATCGTCTTCCCACAGGTAAGTGAACGATAGACGATATTTGGTGGGCTGAATTTCAATACCTGTAGTCACCGATTAGAAAGCATCCTTTCTCTTTCAATCCAACCATTTCATACAACACATTTAAATAGTACTAGATCGATACTGACCAAATCAGATTGCATACGTATGACAATAGTGCTAGCATAAGTCTGCTGCCGGCCGAAGTGGCCGTGCAGTTAAAGGCGCTGCAGTCTGGAACCGCAAAACCGCTACGGTCGCAGGTTCGAATCCTGCCTCGGGCATGGATGTTTGTGATGTCCTTAGGTTAGTTAGGTTTAACTAGTTCTAAGTTCTAGGGGACTAATAACCTCAGCAGTTGAGTCTCATAGTGCTCAGAGCCATTTGAACCATGAGTCTGCTAAACATCGGACACATGTTCTGCGAGTACAAGGACGTTTCTTCCTAGTCACTTAGTCACTGTTTGGGTTTCCTTGTGTAATTTGCCTAAATAATTAACTATGCACACACATTACAGCAAAAGGGTAACGAAATCTATCGACCGATTGTCGATGAGTCAAGTGGTTAACACTTATTCTTGAACAGTCAGATTAATCGTAAGGCATTGAAAACTAATTCTGTTCCGATTTGAAACAGTATTTACGAGAGTGAGTTGAAAAGTAATTACTCCTATTTATTTATTTGAAAACGCTCTAATCTTTATTTTTTTTAAAAAAACTTTATCAACACTTTACATATTTATTCTTCAATATACACTCCTGGAAATTGAAATAAGAACACCGTGAATTCATTGTCCCAGGAAGGGGAAACTTTATTGACACATTCCTGGGGTCAGATACATCACATGATCACACTGACAGAACCACAGGCACATAGACACAGGCAACAGAGCATGCACAATGTCGGCACTAGTACAGTGTATATCCACCTTTCGCAGCAATGCAGGCTGCTATTCTCCCATGGAGACGATCGTAGAGATGCTGCATGTAGTCCTGTGGAACGGCTTGCCATGCCATTTCCACCTGGCACCTCAGTTGGACCAGCGTTCGTGCTGGACGTGCAGACCGCGTGAGACGACGCTTCATCCAGTCCCAAACATGCTCAATGGGGGACAGATCCGGAGATCTTGCTGGCCAGGGTAGTTGACTTACACCTTCTAGAGCACGTTGGGTGGCACGGGATACATGCGGACGTGCATTGTCCTGTTGGAACAGCAAGTTCCCTTGCCGGCTTAGGAATGGTAGAACGATGGGTTCGATGACGGTTTGGATGTACCGTGCACTATTCAGTGTCCCCTCGACGATCACCAGTGGTGTACAGCCAGTGTAGGAGATCGCTCCCCACACTATGATGCCGGGTGTTGTCCCTGTGTGCCTCGGTCGTATGCAGTCCTGATTGTGGCGCTCACCTGCACGGCGCCAAACACGCATACAACCATCATTGGCACCAAGGCAGAAGCGACTCTCATCGCTGAAGACGACACGTCTCCATTCGTCCCTCCATTCACGCCTGTCGCGACACCACTGTAGGCGGGCTGCACGATGTTGGGGCGTGAGCGGAAGACGGCCTAACGGTGTGCGGGACCGTAGCCCAGCTTCATGGAGACGGTTGCGAATGGTCCTCGCCGATACCGCAGGAGCAACAGTGTCCCTAATTTGCTGGGAGGTGGCGGTGCGGTCCCCTACGGCACTGCGTAGGATCCTACGGTCTTGGCGTGCATCCGTGCGTCGCTGCGGTCCGGTCCCAGGTCGACGGGCACGTGCACCTTCCGCCGACCACTGGCGACAACATCGATGTACTGTGGAGACCTCACGCCCCACGTGTTGAGCAATTCGGTGGTACGTTCACCCGGCCTCCCGCATGCCCACTATACGCCCTCGCTCAAAGTCCGTCAACTGCACATACGGTTCACGTCCACGCTGTCGCGGCATGCTACCAGTGTTAAAGACTGCGATGGAGCTCCGTATGCCATGGCAAACTGGCTGACACTGACGGCGGCGGTGCACAAATGCTGCGCAGCTAGCGCCATTCGACGGCCAACACCGCGGTTCCTGGTGTGTCCGCTGTGCCGTGCGTGTGATCATTGCTTGTACAGCCCTCTCGCAGTGTCCGGAGCAAGTATGGTGGGTCTGACACACCGGTGTCAGTGTGTTCTTTTTTCCGTTTCCAGGAGTGTATTTGCAGCCCTCTGCTACTAGAAGTCTCCGAATTGTAGCACGTAACATTTCTGCGTGTAACGTAACTACGTAGGTACGTCGGAATGTGAGAAACAACGTGGTATAATCGACTTTGTAAATCGAATAGTTGGTCCCTGACAGTGCCACACCACACACGAGCGCTGCGATACTTGCAACAATCCGACACCTTGTGTTCACTGTCGTCGATCATCCTCCATACAAGCTAGATTTGCTCCACCCGATTTTCAACTGTTTCCAAAACTTGGAGAACACCTGTAATAATGAAGCGATGCAAGCACAAGTGAGTTCGTGGGTCCGTCAACGAAGCCAGACATTTTACAGTGACCGTATAAACTGGTCTCTCGTTATCAGAAGTGTGTTCGTTGCCAGGGTGACTATGTTGAGAAATAAATACGTATACATGAAGAATAAAGGACGTTTATTCCAAAAACTCTCAGAGTTTTCACAGAAAAAAAATAGGCGTTAGTTTTCAGTGCGCCCTCATAAATGTGTGACACACATTACTTTCTGCAATTCTATCTCTTGAGGCAGTTGATATTGTAGAGCAGTCACTTCACTAATCGATGTAAGGCCAACGCTCTTCCAACATAATATAATGGAATCTCAAATCAAAATTCTACCGTTTAACTTGAAGCGACAACTTGGGAATCCATGAGTTGTACATTCGACTTTTAAATTGAAGCTGTCAACAGTAACTACTAAAAAATCTTCGCATAGCAAATCTTCACATAGCAACTCTGGCATCTTCCTAACTGAAAATTTAAATCTACAGAGATCAACACTAGATACTGCATAGCAATTTACGTGATCATATCCTTACGAACAGACTGTCTCCTATATTGTCATTTCAGACACACGGTTAGGGAAGTGCTTTGACTATCCTGGGATACAAAAATGTTCCAGAGTTTTTCAGTCAGTAGCTGGTTGATGCTAAGTCGGAGTACTATTTTAATAGGCTGCGATAGAGGGTCACCAACAGAGTTTGGCTTGGAACGTTTCATAAAATTAGTAAATTAAATCCCACTACAATATAAGACAGATCAGGTGTACATATCTAAATAGATGCATTTTGTGGTTTCTAGTAGAAAATTTATCAACTGATAATTACATGACTATTTTTGAGTTGTGGGAAAACTCATTTCTATTCGCACAAACTAGCAAGTAATACTTTTTATTTTTTTGAGTCATCAGTCTTCTGAATGGTTTGATGTGGCCCACCATGAATTCCTCTCCTGTGCCAACAACCTCTTTATCTCAGAGTAGCACTTGCAACCTACGTTCTTAATTACACTCCTGGAAATTGAAATAAGAACACCGTGAAATCATTGTCCCAGGAAGGGGAAACTTTATTAACACATTCCTGGGGTCAGATACATCACATGATCACACTGACAGAACCACAGGCACATAGACACAGGCAACAGAGCATGCACAATGTCGGCACTAGTACAGTGTATATCCACCTTTCGCAGCAATGCAGGCTGCTATTCTCCCATGGAGACGATCGTAGAGATGCTGCATGTAGTCCTGTGGAACGGCTTGCCATGCCATTTCCACCTGGCGCCTCAGTTGGACCAGCGTTCGTGCTGGACGTGCAGACCGCGTGAGACGACGCTTCATCCAGTCCCAAACATGCTCAATGGGGGACAGATCCGGAGATCTTGCTGGCCAGGGTAGTTGACTTACACCTTCTAGAGCACGTTGGGTGGCACGGGATACATGCGGACGTGCATTGTCCTGTTGGAACAGCAAGTTCCCTTGCCGGTCTAGGAATGGTAGAACGATGGGTTCGATGACGGTTTGGATGTACCGTGCACTATTCAGTGTCCCCTCGACGATCACCAGTGGTGTATGGCCAGTGTAGGAGATCGCTCCCCACACCATGATGCCGGGTGTTGGCCCTGTGTGCCTCGGTCGTATGCAGTCCTGATTGTGGCGCTCACCTGCACGGCGCCAAACACGCATACGACCATCATTGGCACCAAGGCAGAAGCGACTCTCTTCGCTGAAGACGACACGTCTCCATTCGTCCCTCCATTCACGCCTGTCGCGACGCCACTGGAGGCGGGCTGCACGATGTTGGGGCGTGGGCGGAAGACGGCCTAACGGTGTGCGGGACCGTAGCCCAGCTTCATGGAGACGGTTGCGAATGGTCCTCGCCGATACCCCAGGAGCAACAGTGTCCCTAATTTGCTGGGAAGTGGCGGTGCGGTCCCCTACGGCACTGCGTAGGATCCTACGGTCTTGGCGTGCATCCGTGCGTCGCTGCGGTCCGGTCCCAGGTCGACGGGCACGTGCACCTTCCGCCGACCACTGGCGACAACATCGATGTACTGTGGAGACCTCACGCCCCACGTGTTGAGCAATTCGGCGGTACGTCCACCCGGCCTCCCGCATGCCCACTATACGCCCTCGCTCAAAGTCCGTCAGCTGCACATACGGTTCACGTCCACGCTGTCGCGGCATGCTACCAGTGTTAAAGACTGCGATGGAGCTCCGTATGCCACGGCAAACTGGCTGACACTGACGGCGGCGGTGCACAAATGCTGCGCAGCTAGCGCCATTCGACGGCCAACACCGCGGTTCCTGGTGTGTCCGCTGTGCCGTGCGTGTGATCATTGCTTGTACAGCCCTCTCGCAGTGTCCGGAGCAAGTATGGTGGGTCTGACACACCGGTGTCAATGTGTTCTTTTTTCCATTTTCAGGAGTGTATCTACTGGATGTATGCCACTCTCTGTCTTCCTCTATGGTTTTTGTCATCTACAGCTCTCTCCCTCTCTCTCTGTTGTCTTAACAGATGTCCTCTCATCCTGTCCTCCCTCTCTTTTAGTGATTTCCACGCGTTTTGATTCTCTCCAATTCTGCGCAGAACTTTCTCATTTCTTACTCTATTGGTCCATCTAATTTTCAACATTTGTCTGTAGCACCAATCTCAAAAGCTTCGATTCTTTTCTGTCCCATTTTTCCCACAGTTCATGTTTCACTACAATACAGTGCTGTGCTCCAAACGAACATTCTCAGAAATTTTTCCTCAAATTAAGGCAGGCGTACGTCTGATACTAATAGACTTGTAATGGCCAGGAATGCCCTTTTTGCTAGTGCTAGTTTGCTTTTGATGTCCTCCTTGCTCCATCCGTAATTGGTTGTTTTGCTGCCTAGGTAGCAGAAAAGGCTATTTACCTGTGTTAAAAATATAGCTCGGATTGTTGTTATACTGATTGATTATAACATTTAAATAGAATTTACGGTCAATATTCTGACAAAACCTGTAATTAAAGCTTAAAAAAATCATTAAATGGCAATATATGGTCACGTGATCGAAAACGCTCTTTAACTGCTGATGCTCTGGTGACGTCACAAGCTAGGAGTAAAACGAAGCTATACTTGTGTTACTGGAGCGTTATCCGAAGATACACGGTTTTTACGTACTTATAGTGCAAACAGTTTAGCTATTTAGTGATGGGAAACACAATTACAACCTTTAAGTAACAACAGAATGGAATTTTTTGAACACTGATAGTGAAAGCCTTGCGAAACTTGATGCGCTTATGCTCCTGTCACTTAGAGCGGCGATATGTGCAAGGGTGGACATGCAACGATGGACATTCTTTTCTTTGCCACTTCATTAAGCTCGCTCAAATCTACGGAACTCTATAACTTTTTCAAATGCGCCCAAATATTTGTCGACTATTAGCCATGAGACACAACCCAAGACAATAAAATTATTATTGACAAAACTTAGTTCTGATTTCCTGTGTAGAGCACACTCAGTAGAGGTATGTGTCAGTCAGGGGTTCCGTGGCGCAACGGATAGCACATTCTACTACAGTGGAGGTCACATGTTTTTAATTGTTTTGCACAAAATACGAAAATATCGTTCGCAAGAACTGATTGTAGCAGTTGTTTCGATTGTGGGATGTATTATATACAACTTCACATTAGTCTTAGTCTTAGAAACGGACAACAGAGGATAAATGCATTTACTGTGGGCACAAACAATTCGTTTTTCTAGAAAGCATTGCTAGTAGTGAAGATATCATCGTACGTCCAAGTATAACGAGGTGTAGGACGATGAGGTTATACGGAGAGATAAAGCGTGTAAAACATGCAGGTGACACCCACGCAAGGGGTGTGAGGGTTGTGAGTGTAAACTAAAGTTAGCGTCTGAAGCAGGCTTACTTCATCTTTATGTAAGATGATGAAAATGCGCAAGTTTAAGCAATAATAATCCTAGCTAGACATTACGAAGATAAAAACATTATTTCTAATAAAGTGTGTGGCCACATTAAATAGACAATATCTTTTTGAACGTGACATTTGTGAACACCGATTGTAAACGTAAGCACATGCAAACAGCAAGGAAAACAATAATATTCTGTTTCTGATCGATGTGGTGAAATTTTGTAGTAGTGATTTAGTTTTCATATGAGAGCACTGTCGAGTCGTTTTCTACATAAGTTAAATTGTTGTTTCGGATTAGAACAGAACCAGCGATATATGGACATCGTCTTATAAAATTCGACGGCTTAGCGCTCTAACAACTGAACTGGCCAACAACTTGAGGTGTAGCTGGATAAAACGACAATTTCCACTATAAGTTTAATTTCGTTGAATGACGCTATTCTTCGTTGTAACAGCGGGAAAGCATGTCTCGGAGATAAGTTAACATTAACTTCACAGTACAACACATTTTTAATTTAGTTTCGATATGGTGATAATTTACAGGTACAGTGCAACCACGTTTTACGCATCTTCTCATTTACGCTTGTTCTCATTCTCTGGAACACTCAAAAACAACTTTTCAGGAGTTTTTGTCAATTTGTAGAGCATGGTACTACACACAATTTGTAATCCGTTTTCCAAAACAAATTCCAAAACAGGACATCACTATGAATTAGCATCATGACAGTAGGAGCAGCGAGCTAGCCGGTGACATCACAGGCATCGCAAGACTCGAATGGAGCGTTTTACAGGGCGTTCAAATTTTTTGAATTTCATTTCATTTTTTAAAATGAATACTGAAATTCAAGAGGAAAAAAGCATGTTATGGGCATAAAATGACATAATTATGCATTTAAGACAATTTACATAAAAGATTCAAATACCCTGTTCCTTAACTTCATCTACCTCGTACCCATCAGTCCTGATGTTAAATTT
This sequence comes from Schistocerca piceifrons, assembly GCF_021461385.2. Lineage (NCBI taxonomy): Eukaryota > Metazoa > Arthropoda > Insecta > Orthoptera > Acrididae > Schistocerca > Schistocerca piceifrons. The sequence goes on from NC_060139.1 coordinate 673,380,658, forward strand.
CTCACTGTTCTAATTTCTGCTTCTTGTCATTACTTTAGGCTTTCTTCGATATAATCTCTGTCAGTATTCCGTTCTCGTTAGATTGTTCATTCCTTTCAGCAGATCATGCAGTTCTTCTTCACTTTCACTCAGAATAGAATATCATCAGCGGATCTTATCACCGATATCCCTTCACCCTGAATTTTAATTCCATTCTTGAACCTTATTTTTATTTCCACCATTCCTTCTTCAATGTACAGATTGAACAGTAATGGCGAAAGACTACATCCCTGCCTTTTTAATCCGAAATCTTCGGACTTGGTCGTCGATTCTGATTATTCCCTCTTGGCTCTTGTACATATTTTATTTTACCTACCTCTCCTTATAGCTTACCCTATTTTTCCCAGAATTTCGAACATCTTCCACCATTTTACGTAGCCAAACGCATTTTCCAGGTCGACAAATCCTCCTAACGTGTCCTGATTTTCATTTAACCTTGCTTCCAATTCAATCGCAACGTGAAAAATTGACTCTCTGGTCTGTTTACCTTTCCTAAACCCAAACTGATTGTCATCTAACAGATCCCCGAATTTTTTCCATTCATCTCTATCTCATTATTCTCACCAACTTGGATGCATGAGCTGTGCAAGCTGATTGTGCGATAATTCTGGCAATTGTCAGCCTTCGGAAGTGTGTGGATGATATTTTTAAGGAAGTCAAATGGTATGTCACCAGACCCACACTTTGATTTTAGAAATTCTGATGGAATGTTGTCCATCCCTTCTGCCTTATTTGATCTTAAGTCTCCCAAAGCTCTCTTATATTCTGATTCTAATACTGGATCCCTAACTTCTAAATCGACATCTGTTTCTTCTTCTAACATATCAGACAAATCTACCTCCTCATAGAGGCCTTCAATGTGCTCTTTCCATCTATTAGCTCACCCCACGTATTTAACAGTCGGATTCCCGCTGCACTGTTAATGTTACCACCCTCGCTCTTAATTTCACCGGAGGTTGTTTTGACTTTCCTATATGCTGAGTGAGTCCTGCCCTCAATCAATACTTTTTGTATTCTTCACATTTTTCATGCACCCATTTCGTCTTATCTTCCCTGCACTTCCTATTTATTTCATTCATCAGCGACTTGTATTTCTGTGTTCCTGAATTTCCATTTCCCTGAACGTCTTTGTACTTCCTTCTTTCATCGATCAGCTGAAGTATTTCTTTATTACCCATGGTTTCTTTGCAGTTACCTTCTTTGTACCCGTGTTTTTATTTACAGCTTCTTTGATCGCCCTTTTTAGATATACTATCTCCTCATCCATTAGTACTTCCATAACCCACTTTGCATATTGATTCTTCCTGACTAATTCTTAAACTTCAGCCTACTCTTCATCACTGCTGCAATAAGATCTCAAGTATCTGATTTCGGACTCTGTCTCGGACCATGACGTAATCTATCTGTAATCTTCTCGTATCAGCCGGTATTTTCCAAGAACACCTCCTCCTCTTAAGATTCTTGAACAGAGTATTTGCTGTTACTAGCTGAAATTTATTAAGAACTCAGTCTTTCTCCTCTCCCATTCCTTGTCGCAAGCCCATATTCTCCTGTAAACTTTTCTTCTACTCCTTTCCCTAGAACTGTATTACATTCCTCCATGACTATTACATTTACATCTTCCTTTACGTACTGTATCATCCTTTCGATATCCTCATATACTTTCTCTATCTCTTCATTTTTAACTTGCGACGTCGGCATGTATACCTGAACTATCGTTGTCGGTTCTGGTTTGCTGTCGATTCTATCAGTAAACTGTTCACAATAACAGGCTCTCAGTCCTACCTTCCTATTCGTAACGAATCCTACTCCCATTATATCATTTTCTGCTGTTGTTGATATTACTCATCTGATCAGAAATTGTTGTCTCCTTTTCAGGTCAGTTCACTGACCCTTATTATATCTAGACTGAACCCTTGAATTTCTCTTTTCGGATTTTGAAGTTTCCCTACCACGTGCAAACTTCTGACATTCCATGCCCTGACTCGTACAACGTTATCCTTTCGTTTGTTATTCACTCTTTTTCTCATGGCTACCTTCCCCTTGGCATTCCCCTCTCAGAGATCCGAATGGGGGACTATTCCGGAATATTATGCCAATGGAGAGATAATCACGACACTTTTTCTATTACAGGCCACATTTCCTGTTGATACATGCTATGTGTCTTTAATGTAGTGGTTTCCATTGCCTTCTGCATCCTCATGCCGTTGATCATTGCTGATTCTTCCGTCTTTGTGGGCAGTTTCCCATCCCAAGGACAAGAGTGTGTCCTGAACCTCTATCCTCCGCCTTCCTTGACAAGGCCGTTGCAGAATGGTGACTGCTTAAAGTCTTTGGCCGCCAGTGCCAATTATTAATCAGAATTTCGAAAACACTCACCGTTTTGTTTACTGATCAAAGACGCTTCCCCTAGATCACGGATGTCCTCATGTAATATCCTCATGTTATACTAGGATACATAAAATGAACCTCATCCGCTTGCAGATCCTTTCAGGAACAGGGTTCGACATCGATGTATAATCTTACGAAATAACTGCAAAAGAAACAAGAAGTGTTGCTGTTCCATGAAGCCCAACTTTAGCAGATATGAAACCCAGAGTCAATTCAGCCTCTTTGCCTTAGTCCCAAGTAGCCTGGATTTGGCAAAAGAGGATGTAATTCAACAGTAAACAAAGAAAAATAATGCAGCGAAGTAGTGCATCAGCCATCTCCAGATAATACGAAACAAAGTTTCTTTTGCACATAGACCAAAAAAAAGAGATTAGGCTGCTCTTCACAGACTCATTTGAGAGAAAAGAAATGTTGATCCTGATCTTGTTGGCAGCGTAAGGTGGAACGTGCCGTCAGCCATGCAGAGGCTTAGTAACGCATCATCAAGCAGCGTACTATATCCACTGTTCGCGTAACTCTTTGAACGTTATTACGAGCTACAAGTGAACCACATTCTGAAGTTTTGGGTACTTGGACCTTCCATTATCACATATGGAATGCATTTTGATTTAAAAGTTTTTCATGAAAGTTACAATGATATTTCGTTTGAAACCCACACATATGTCTTTCACTTATTAGGCCCGCTTTCCCTCTCCTGGATATTTTAATAGAGTGGTCTCGTCAAGGATAACGAGAATCACCATACGATTGCCGTTAGATGACACAGAACATCTGTGAATGGTATACGTACCTGAAAAAAGTTTTTTTCTGCATAAATTACGAAACCGCTGTAGACATAACCGCTTTCTGTGTACAACAACGTCTAGTTTCAGCGAGGTGGACCTGTTGAGGGGGACGCACAGTTAAATGTCGGTTTTCGGAAACACTGGACAGTTCGAGCAGGACCCATTCCACGGCCAGAGCTTTTGGCCTGTTTAATGCCTCTTAATGCGTCTTTCTGTGACTGCGTCTCACGAATGTGGCGTACATTCCGATTGGAAAAACAGACGTGCTTGACTTTAGAGAGCACGATCAATGCTAGTAATGTATGAGCCCCAGAGCACTATATTTAAAACCGCCTTTTTATGTATTAGAATACACCTTTTATAAATATTCAGTGTAGTTGTAATTATTATTCATCTCCAAACACATACATCTCATGCATATAACTTAACGCGTAGGTTAAGAAAATACTGTTTCACTCAACGTTTGCCTTCAATGATTACGGTAAATCAACAGACAGTATCTGTCATTAAGATGTTACACATAATGTACACTGCTGAGACTAAGCATAATATCACGTCTTGTCTGCCTGCTTAGCTAGGCCGTAAGTTCTAGCCTACCGTGCGACAGGTCCGGGTTCGATTCCCAGCTGAGTTGGAGATTTTCTTTGCTCGTGGACTGGGTGTCGTGTTGTCCTCGTTATTTCATCACCGACACGCCAGTCGTCCATTGTGGGGTCACCTGAAATAAGACTTACAACTAGGCGACCGAATTTCCCCGAATGGGGAACAGTGTTTTGGTGCACCTTTGGAGGGCAATACAGGAGCAATTCTGCATTACATGTCTGGTAATTTTCCGGAGTAGCGCGCCACCAGATGTCTACCCACAGGTCACACAACCAACGCAAACTACCAACCGGTGGTTTGTGGGTGTGCCACTGGAGCCCGATACCATTCCACACTTATTAGACTGTGTTCAGTCTAGCGAATTCAGTGGCCGTGACATCGTTAGTTCACTACCATAACCCTCCATCAACAGGAACACGAGTCTGTCATTGTCAGACGTATAATTATCCTGTTGGAGGACGCCGTCGCCGTCAGAGACATCAGGCATGGAGGTTTGCAGATGGCCCACAATAACGTTTACATAGTCCACTGTAGTAGCGATGCCTTCAAATACTATCACAGGTGGCATAAGAGTTCAGGTGAATTTCCTTTAAAGCATAATAGCCAATACTAGCTTGCGTACATGCTTCGTGCTGCCATTCTCCTGCATGGTGACACATCCGTACTTAGTAATCTACTAGATGTAATAAGACACGTGATTCGAATAACCAGGTTACATGTTTCCATCGATCCCTGGGCCAATCTAGATGATCCCGTGTTCCACTGTAATGATTAACTGACAATGTCTTTGGATCAACATGCGAACAAGTAGAGGTCATCTGCTGCGGGGCTATATATTCAACAATAAGGTTTGCAACAGCATTGTATTCTGTCGTCAGATCTGCTACGGATAGTTCCCCATCCTGCTTTGCAGAGTACGTAAGCCTCCAGCCTCCATTTTCTGTGACGAGTCGTGGACGTCTAACATCTGGACACGTAAATAAGGCTTCACCATTCTTAAACCAATTTTCATAAATGCTGACGACAGTACCACACGAACAGCCGCAGCTGTGCTGTTTGAAAGGTGATCGTTTCCAGACGTAGGACCATAACAGTCTACCATTTGTGAAAGCCGCTTACATGAATGGACATCCTCATTTGCCGCCCGTATCGTCTCTACGACTCCCCATTGGACTCTACTCCGTCCATAGGCGTTGCTTACCATGTCACGGGCCCATAGCGCCACCAGGTGACACTAGGTCTTGCGGTGGGCAGTGGCTGTAACTTTTTGGCTTACTGATTTGTGTAAAAATGGAACCAGAAATAAGTATTTTGATCGTTAAGCAGTGCAGGTAAGCCACCACAATAAGTAGTAACGCCATCTTTGGCCCAGGACAAGACTATAGTCAATCGACATACGAAAATTAAAACAAAATGGATTGTAGAAATTGACTGTTTTCCATAAACCGAAGGAAATACCACACATTTTCGAACGATAGTTCCTGTCGATGGTATATACGTATGCTGTGAAAGTAGTCAGATACTTCAATTTCTCTATTTATATTTATTTCTCTATTAACACAAGCGTGGGTAACAACGCGTACACAGCCGGACGGGGTGGCCGAGCGGTTCTAGGCGCTTCAGTCTGGAACCGCGCGACCGCTACGGTCCCAGGTTCGAATCCTGCCTCGGGCATTGTTGTGTGTGATGTCCGTAGGTTAGTTAGCTTTAAGTAGTTCTAAGTTCTAGGGCACTGATGACCTCAGCTGTTAAGTCCTATAGTGCTCAGAGCCATTTGAACCAATTTTGAACAACGCATACATCCTCATACTTGTGTAAGGAGCAGTCAGATGAAAACGAGACAGATGGAAAGAAGTAACTGATCTATTGTTTCAAAACCAATCGCCATAACTGCTAATACATTTACCGCAATGTGAGACAAGACGGCCAGTGTCTTCGTGGAAAAACGTTTGTGTTTACCTACGGAACCGTGACTGTACGCAGGCATGCACCTCTTCGTCCGAAGCCAATCTACGGCCACGAATGTCTCTCGTTGGGAGAGATCGGGACTGTGTGAAAAATGGGTACTGATTTCCCAGGGAAACTTCTGCAGCATATTCGGATCAACCTTGGCAACACATGGGCCATGAAGTTTTTCTTCTGAAATAATAAATAGTTTAATTACTTTTTCCCATATGTCTCGTTTTCGTTTGATTGCCCTTTATAATTTACGTCAGTTTTTCTCTTTCTGTTCTCTTACAGTAAAGAGTACCGCCTGATACCTCAAACATACATTACTAGTTTTGGTGCTCCTTTGACCAGTGGCGACATTTTCTACAGCTGTATCCGATGGTGTGTGGAGCTGCTGATGTGAATCCTGGAGAGGGGTTACTCAAAGCATTTTACAACATGTAGCCACGAAACACACCGTAATCAGCTGCGGCGAAATGTTTTGTAATACTTCCTCGACGATGAGTCGGCGTCATTGGCCAAACCACAAACTTTCGCGAAGAAAATTGTGACTGTCTAAGTAATTTTATTAGGTTTCGGGAGATGGAGGAACCGTGACAGAGGCGTAAGACGAGCTGCAGAACACAAATGACACAACATCGGATTGTAAGTGGTGGGTGTATCGCTTGTAGGATGTGATGCACCGCCAGCAACCTTGTTATTTCAGAACTCAAAGAAGTTTGTCATACCGGCGAAGAACAGATGAAACTGCTAGCGCTTCCGAATTATCAGGTAGTAGATGCCGTTACGCTGTATTGTTTCGCTCTTGACACACAGGAATAAATAGCTTTTGTCGAGACTACATGCAAATAAGGTAGCATGTTTAGAGCTCATTTTTGTTAGCGTCGACTAATATAGTTCACTAAGTTCACGGGTATATTTTTGTTCGTCGTACCAAGATATCGTCAAGACGCCATTGCAGATTGCAAATCTTCGGTGATATGCTCCAAGAGAGGGCCAGAAACGTACATTTCATATCTGTGTGTGTGTGTGGGGGGGGGGGGGGGGCATGGACAACAAAAAGAAACTTGGTTCTGCTCTTTTCCATATCAGAACTGCATGTAGTTCAGCGAAATGATAAATGCGGTACTGAGGCGCAAAACTGAGAAAACAGCAACTTGGTATGTTCTTAGAGACTTGCATTCTCAGATACTTACGTATCTTGCCTTACTCGGTGGCTATCTCTGTAATATCGTCCCGCTAAAGCGATATGCGAAAAGTTCCAGAAGCGTTTGCCATTATTCATCAAAGACTTAAAATAGATTTTTACAACAAACTTTCTTGCTTTCGGCGATACTCATAGAACCGTTTAAGTGCACTTGTTATTTCAAACAGAGAATCAATTGTTTGTTTTAGATTCTACGGTTTCAATAAATGTCACCCCTTGTGGCGTCTTTCAGACTCACGAAAGTGATAAAAAATTGTTTCGAAGTTGTATGGTTTGAAATTATTAATATTTGTGTATCTGAGATCTTCATGGAACTGAACAACTGCTTCCGATTTTTCACTCATTTCATATTTTTTTTCGAACGACTTTCGAGAAACTTCCGGTTGCATCTTATGTTTTCCAGGGTGATGTGGTGTGTCGTAAAACGAGTAATTGAACGATACCTGTTTAAATCCATAGTGTGCTTGTACGTGCATTAATTGCGTTTTGATACACAGCCTTAATCACTGAGACAGGTGCGAACATTAGTGAACCGCTCAAGAACAGTGATATTTCGTTTGATGGCACCCTTAGACGAGTAAGGGTGTTCCCTTGTACGAGCGTAATGTATACTCGGGAAAGGTTTCTATGTGATGTGGAATTTTTCGCATTCGACGGTCCCGTGAGTAACGGGAACTCCTTTGTCAATAAACTGGGATATATGGTAACGAACGAACCAAATGTGCCATTATTAGCTGTATATAGGAATGATTGTGAATGCCCGTGCGGGAGATACAAGTCAATCATTCCCGAATTACTACGCTGATAGCCTAATATAGCTCGAATTATCGACATATTTCGAGTTTTGCTGTAAACTCTGGAAATTGCAGAGTTGCCAGTTTCAGGTTTCGTACACGAGCTTGGTGATTATCTCGGGCGTATGTGATTTGAAGTTGGCAGCTTCGCTGTAGTGGCAGTTGACCGGCAGTGACAATCAGAGCCGCGAGTGCGATGAATTAAACAAAAGTAGTATTATCGTACGGCTTTAGCTTAGTATTCGGTCAGCGAACTTAATGTGTGCTGACGGTACACACACAAACACACAGACAGAGCCCCCCCCCCCCACACACACACACAAAACTAAAGACAAAAAGCAAATGGGGTAGTGTTTGACTTTGATATGGCTTTCTGACTTTCACATTTGAACTGTTGTCCTAAAGCAGCTCTTTGCTGGAACTGGTGAGAACTTCGGAAGATCAAATGGAGGTTAAACGCTGGCTCTTACTGTTGTATATTTTGAGTCTAGTGGTTGCACCGTGAAATTTGTGTAGTCAGCAGTGATATGTTCTGCCTGAGCTGTGATTATTAAGCCTTGTCTTACGCGTTACCAACACCGCTGCCGACTTTGCAAAAAAAGTGTCCGCTGGTTAACAGTTTCTTTGCTGACCGATGTGTAGTTACAGTACGAGGATCCCAAACGGCCGACCGATGTGGCCGAGCGGTTCTAGGCGCTTCAGTCCGGAACCGCGCTACTGCTACGGTCGCAGGTTCGAATCCTGCCTCGGGAATGGATGTGTGTGATGTCCTTAGGTTAGTTAGTTTAAGTTGTTCTAAGTCTAAGGGACTGATGACCTCAGGTGTTAAGTCCCATAGTGCTTAGAGGCATTTGAACCATTTTATTTTTTTTTAATTCCAAACGTCTGGAGGACGTGTTTACGCGATTTCGCACAGGTGTCATGTTGAGGTTTGTCAAACATTGCTGCCCTTCCTCTCGTGCTCGTATCATGGTTTCTAATTTTCATCCTGATGTGTCAAAGTACTTACAGCTGTTGCTGATGAAGACAATACTGGTAGTTTCATATCTTCTGATTCTAGTTCACTGTGACATAAAACGTTCAGGTAGTTAAGTCCCAACAAGTAAAACAGAGACGGAGGGACACGGATTATTCAATTACAGTCATTTCGCACTTCCACATTAGCGATACACTCAAATATTATTGATAAGTTGTAAACATAGACTCATAAGCAGTTATTATGGGATTGATAGGAAACAGCTACCCAGTAGTCAGTCTCACTTCCACGCCTTTGCAGCAACGGCACTGAATGCATTGGAGAGGGTCTCTGAGTATGTACAACGTACCCCACCAATCACTCATGGAGATTGATTAGAGCTGATGGCAGGACAATGACGTCATTTAAACTTAAACCATGTGACACGGAGGAAACGGGGGGCAAACTCATAGTTGCAGAACAGTCCTTAAATCATCCTCATTTCAGAAGCCATTGGTGAGTAGTGTCCTGATGGAGCTAGAGCCCGCCTTTGTGGTACTGTAGTCGATCAAACTCACCACAAAATCTGTCAGTAACAATCAATATGGTTTATCCGTGAGAGACGGTGGCAAGCGTATTAGTGGTGCCATTGTATAGCATGTTGCCTCATTTGCAAGTGAGATGCATCGCCTCGGGTAGTTTTTGACTTACTTGCAACTAGCTGTCGCCTTCTACCAAAATAAGCGAAGGCCTATCAAATAAGCCTGTGTGACGTGCAGTGAGATGAGGGGCACTTGACGAGCGCTGGCTTTGGCTTCCACATCCCATGCCAAATAGGAAATCCTGGATGCTACTACTGCTCACCGGCTGTTGGGTTGTTTGCTGCACTTAACTAATCAGTCGGCTAGTATGATCCACTGTGGTCGACGAGGACGCGGTAATACGTGGTAACGCTGTTGCTAACGGCAGTTCATGCTTGCGTCCGCAGTTCATCTCGAATGGAGGTGTTCACGGCACACCCTTGCCACTGTGTCTTGTGAAAAGTTCGGGGCCTGTACGTCCTCGCAAATGGGGTGACCCATTCAATACGATTCAGTATATTTCACTTTGATAATCTGTTGCTACGGCGTAGCCTTATCTTTGCATATTTCAAGCTACCCACCCACTCTGCTGAGGGCTGTTGGACATTGTCCCCACATTTTAGCCTTATCACTGATTACCTATAGATAGTGTGGGTAAGAGAAAGTCCACATAGCTGCTCAAAAGAATCCGGACACCTGTTAGTGGTCTGTAATATGGGATGCGTCCACTCTTCGTCTCTCCTTTAGTAAGGTTTAAACTCTGCTGGTGACACTGTCAATTAGGCGTCTGAATACCTCTGGAGCAAATGGCAGTCCATTCATCCTCAAGTGTCGAAACGAGAGGAAACGTCGATGTTTTAACTAATCGCAAAGGGCTCTGGGCAGTTCAGTCTATTTCAGGAATGGCTCTGTCCAGAAAATGTTGCTTCCCAGACGCTGCTTTATGTCGGGGTGTTTTGTAATACTGATGCAAACAATCACCGCTTCCGAACTGTTCCCCTACTGTACATAGTGCACAATACTGTAAAAATGCGTTCATATCCTTTCACATTTAGCGTTTTCTAAGCGCAATAAGCAGACCACATCCTAACACCGAAAAATACGAGTACTCCTATTCCGTAGTATCACCTCCTCTATACCTCGCTGTTGGCAGCACACACAAGGGTAGGTAATCTCCTCCAAACTTTGACTACGATCAAACCGTTCCATAGAAGAGAGCGTGATTAATCACTCCAAATCTCTGGCTTCCATTCATCCACTGACCAGTGGCGCACATTACAGCAAGCATCGCTTAACGTTGACCCGCACAGATACCCGATCGCACTAAAGCACAGCTTATCCCATACGGGTGGACAAGTCTGCCTCGGATCGAATCCGCCCGCGAATTAACGACGAGGGCTGGCGAGTCGGCCAAACAGGATGTGAGAAATCGACCTCACGCTTGATCACAGACTCGGATTAGTTGGAAGTGGATGGGGAACGCAGATTCTGTTCCGGGGAGGAATCGTAGCGTCAAGAAAGGCAACCGATCACAAACAATGCCTCAACCCATATAACAATGCCGACCCCGTAGAAGAAACTGGGAAAGACAAAGGAGGAGAAGGAGGAGGAGGAGGTGAAGAAGAGGGAGAAGCGTCGCTTAGCACTGAGTGCAGGAATGTGTGGCTCATGAGAGGCTGGTCAACTGTTCTACCTACACTTATTAACTCCCTAAGTACAGTCATTGTTCTTGGTGGATTATAGGAAGCACTTTGAAACTCACGAGTCATTCCTTCCGCCGATTGTGCCATTTTTACAACAAGGCTCTCCAATTATCGGTGGTCCCTGGGCGTCAGCACATGAGGCCTGCCTGGTCCTGGTTTAGCTGCAGTTATCCCTTCACACTTCCACTTTACAGTCGTATCACCAAGAGTCAACTACAGCACCTACAAGGGTTGAAATTACACGAAGGATTTATTACTCTTGTGTCAACGACAACTAATTATATACAATGTCACTGAACTCTACAGCCCGAGCAGTTCTACTGTTACTGCTGCTCTAACGACAACAAAATACTTCCCATCTGCTGCTGGATCTGTCGTGGCATCTAGTGGTCAGTTCCCCATTACGTAGACCTGTTACGACAGTTTTGATCAGAGAGTGTATGTCGGGGTTGGCCGCAACATACGAGCACCGAGGCGTTACTGTTAATTGAAGATATGGTTTTGATGTGGTTTTAATGGTGTAAAAGCGGGCGACTTATTTCACAAAAGAACACTCCAATAACAACTGGTGAACAGAAAGATATCCGGAATTTATACGACCTCATGTGGTTATGCTTATGTCACAACAGGATGAACTCTGAAAAATTTTCCTAATATAATGATAGAGGGGAGGGGAATTTCTATAAACGCAAAAAAGGAGGAAAAAGATTGTTTAAATGTGACTGGACTGAAATCGAACAGGTTCCATAGTTTCCGATAGTTAAGAATGACACCTCGCTTACTGCATGATCTGCCAACCGCCTGCCCTGGCTGCTTGTAAATTAATGTGTCTAAAATGGTGTAAAGTGAAACTAAACGCTCCTCGAAGCAGGAAACATCTCCAGGGCTGTGGCTCAGCAATATCCTCTCTTCCACAAGTGCTAGTCTTGCAAGCTTCACAGGAGAGCTTCTGTCAAGATTGTAACATAGGAGAAGAGGTACTGGCGGAAGTACGCTATGTGGTGGGGTCATGAGTCGTGCATGGGAAGCTCAGTCCATAGAGCACTTCCCCGCGAAATACATGGGTTCCGAGTTCGAGTCTTGGTCTGGCACACGGTGTTAATCAGCCAGGAAGCCTCGTACCAGGCTTCATAGATATGTTGTGTATCACATCATCAGTGACTGAAGACTACTTAAGAGCATACGAACAGGTATAATAAAGTATTTTATACATTACATTAACAATAATATACGAAACTCCAAATTTCACAAAATATTGAAAAGTGTACAGTCCATTAATTGCTGGCAAGCCAGACTTAACGACTGCCTCATCATTTTCTGAGTGCTACGTATAGACGCACAGAAGCCAAACTACTAACAATTTCTTACTAAACAGTAATCCATATATGTATTACTACTGACGAATCGGCAGAGTCCTTCATTTACGTATACCAATAAACGTATGTTTGTATGTTTACTTTGTATTTCAATGTAACGGGTAAGTAGTGACAATAGGTAACAAAAACGCAAAAGATGGCGAGTATAAACGACACACATTTGTGGTTACACTTTATTGGACGCGTTAGGTTGCCAAACGATCCTCTAAAAAACGTGTATATCATTTTGCTTTAAGCATATTACCCCATCACATCATTTGAGATAAATGTACAGAATGAGTTAATGAAGTGGAGAAACCCCATGTATAAACTATTGCATGATGTACATTGGACAAAAATGTCAGTTATTACAGATTCCTTAATGAGAGTAAGTAGATATGAAAGTGGAATTCACTAAACTTTTTTCGAAATTACGTAGAGGGTACCAAAAAATAAGTAAACGTTTTAACCTCTATCAACCAATATATAATTTGAGGCAGCACTGCAACCAAATGGCACATTTGGTAGAAGTATAAGAACCAATATTGAGTACATCATGTAATTCATGACTTACAATAAATGATAATATAATAATATAAAAGAAAGTATCTAGTTCAACGTAAATTCAAAATAACGTGGAAAGACAAAGTTGAAAAATGAAAATGAATGTTCCTGAAACAGAAGGGTCTGCACAAATAATATGAGGCCAGTTAAAGTGAGAACAACACTGAAGCATAAACTCTGCAAACATTAACACCACATTCTTAAAAAAGAACAGTTTGTGACGATACATACTGAACGTTTACTGCAGCATGCGTTACTAGATACATAAGGAAGCCAAAAAATTGTTCTCGCAATCTTATGTAAGCAGCTAACATTGAGCAAAATACCTGGTGACACAGCACAATGTTTCAGGAAATACGTATGGTAACCAACCAGCAAGATTAAGAAAGGCATAGGTTAAAATTATTGCATGATGTACGTTGAGTAAAGGTATGAGCCCATACAAACTACTTACTAAGAGTAAACAAGGCGTCAAAGGATATAAAATGCTGAGAGCGGCAGCAAACAACACCTGCAATAAGAAGTATAGCGGTTACTATTGGGTATACCAAGTAATAAAGTCATAAAATGTTTTCTGTTGTCATGATAAAAATACCGTATAAAATTATAAAACAACCACAGAGACCTTTGAGGTCAGTGCTATGTGAACCCAAATTGTCATAGCCAGGTGACACCAGAAAATGAAAACATAGAAAGACTCATCACAAAGGGTCTGAGGCCGCATAACAGTAAGAGCAACATCCAAATGCATTATACAGATACTAACACAACGTTTTCTTAAAATTCTACAGGTAATTCCTGCTTTTCAAATCCGTTTGTTCATTTAGAACACGCTCGGGATGTACATTAAAAAGCGCCATGAATTACCATTTCTTCATGGATATTCATCACTCTCCCCTTATTAGTAATATGTAAAACTCCCAATACATTATGACCATTTGCTTTATGTGTATAGCATATAAGTGATTGCTGAGCGAAGATTAGTTACAGCTACTAATATTCCTTTCCTTCAACCTAGTTCCAAAGACTCTCTCCGTCTATCTCATGTTATATTTTCCAAAACAATCACAGTTGACTTACATATCCAACACTGCTTCATCACTTCTGCTTGTAGGTGTCATGGCATAGAGATCTGCTAATCTGATTTTACGTCCGAAAACTTACCTGTACTTTTATATTACGGAAAGCCCTAGCTATCTCATCAGAAACGCACCCATGGTATGGAAACGTAGCACGCCTCACTTTTTCTTTTGGCTGCTCTTTTGTTAGTGCAAAATAATACACGTTCTTTTCCTTAGAGGTATTCCGTTCTTTTAATATGCAAGCTGAAACCATTCTATGTTTTACTATTATTGCTGTCCAGCTTGTAATATCTTTTAAAGATACTATTCATTGTCTTCAACTGTTGAAGCAATTCATTTGCCGTCTCTGACTGACTTACAATGGCATCGGCAAACTTCAAAGTTTTTATTTTTTCTACCTGAACCATAATGCTCATTCCAAATTTCCCCTTGGTTTCCTTTGCTGCTTTCTCAATGTAATTATCAAATTTCTTCAGCGAAGGGCTACAACAATGCCTAACGCCCTCCTCCACAAATACCGCGAGAGGTGGCGCAGTAGTTAGCACTCAGGACTCGCATTCGTGAGGACAACGGTTCAAACCCGCGTCCAGCCATCCTGATTTAGGTTTCCCGTGATTTCTCTAAATCGCTTAAGACAAATTCCAGGATGGTTCCTTCCAAAGGGCATCTCTTCCGGATTCAGAATTGCATAAACCTAGGGGTGACCGCTCCATCTCCTCTGCTCTTCTTCCGTCTTAAGATATCGGCAGGACCCTCAGTTTCGTGTGGAATCGTTCCATCCAACAGTGCCCCCGGTAGTTACGACCGATCTTCATCCAGTGAACCGTGCTGTCCTTCCTTCCTATGCTCTGAGAAAACATTCGAATTTTATATACCTTTTGTATGGGTTGTTCATTTGGTCCCCTGGGGATTTTGTGAGCGTCGGAGTCTCAATGGCTTCTACGTTTATCTATATTCTGCAAAGCGCTGTGAAGTGCATGGCAGAGGTTTCTTCCCATTGTAACACATACACTCTCGTTCGAGTCATATAAGGAAAGCGGGAATAACGCTTAAATGTCACTTTGTGTGATGTAATTAGTCTAAATTTCTCTTCGTGCTCCTACATGAGCGACAGAGATTTTTGTAGTGCATTTCTACAGTCCTCAGCAGGCCGGAGTGGCCATGCGGTTCTAGGCGCTACAGTCTGGAGCCGAGCGACCGCTACGGTCGCGGGTTCGAATCCTGCCTCGGGCATGGATGTGTGTGATGTCCTTAGGTTAGTTAGGCTTAATTAGTTCTAAGTTCTAGGCGACTGATGGCCTCAGAAGTTAAGTCGCATAGTGCTCAGAGCCATGTGAACCATTTTTTTCTACAGTCCTCACTTAACACTGGTTCTCGAAACTCTGTAAGTAGGGACCAGCTGCTAATAGCGTGTATCAGCTGAGTCTTTCAGCCTTCCCGTGATGCTCGCGCTTGAGCCAAGAAATCTATGTACCATTCGTGCTCCTCTTATTTGTATACATTTAACATGCCCTGGTACGGGTCCCACACATTTGAACAACAGAATGAATTAAACAGGTGCTTTCTAAACAATCTCCTTTGTAGACTGGCTGCATTTACTATCCAACCAATGAACTGAAGTCTGCTACTTGTTTTATCTTCTTTGATCACTACATTAAAAATACTAAAACGTGAATATTAGTATGAGGGACACTGAAGAGATGGTTCTGTAAAATACGTACTTCGTAGGAGAGTGACAGAAATTGTATTCACAATATGAACCACTAGAGATCAACGTCGCTAGGGATGGAGCAGTAAAGTTGGCGATATTTAATGTAACATCTCTGCATCCGTAGAGAAAACGCCTGAATCGTAATCAGACGGCCAGAGTAGATGTGTGAACGCTGCTCCTTTAGAATACAAGCCCACCAGGAACGTCTTAGTAGCAACGGCCGCTCGTGTTGGCTCGTGGGAGGTCGTTCTCGATTTTGTATTCAGGGAGCGCGCATTTGGGTGCACAATCAATCAGCTATTCACCCACCGATGGTCCCTGCAAGCATCTCACGCCCGCAACCGTTTTTCTGCCGACGTTCTACTCCCGTCCAACTGCGCTCAGCTACAAAGTGGTTCTCAGACGAGAAATGGACAGAAGTGATTCACAAGCATGCGACTTTCTTCTCACAATTGCTCCCAATAGAATTTTTCGACATTTCCCTCGCGATTTCTCGCTGACTAAAGAAACCCCTGACGAACCACGCAACTCTACTTTGAATATAAGTATAGACGCCATCCGAAGACGTATCAAGAGCTGACTATCTGAAGATAACAGTTAAGATCGAAGTCATTTTTCAAATGCGACTGAAAAAATAGTTGTCTTATTTGAAGCATGTATTCCTATTTTTCTAATTCGTGTTGGTATGTGTTTCAGAGTTACGAAAAACACTCAAATATTTTCGAATGAGTATTTTGTAATCGACATGCTTTATCAGCATCGATACATGAGATATTTCGAGATGATTCCCTCGAAAAATGACAGCGTGGGAGATTTGCCATGTGGGACTAGAGTAGATTGATAAGATCTAAAGTAGAGCAGAGCGTTTCGTTATGTGTTTGTTTAGTAAACACGAGGTGGTTACGGAGATGCTCTTCAGAGTTCTATGGCAAAGGCAGCAACAGCGTGGACGCACACATCGTAGGATATTAGTGTCGAATTGCCGTGAATGTACGTTCAAGATTCCAGGAAACATTATCTTCCGCGCCCACCCCGCCCCCTTTTCCCGGAAAAATGACAGAATGAAAAGCACTGCTCAAACGGAGGCATAACTTGAGTGCTCTCGGTACGCACCATGCATCAGTGAAGCATAAAAGAAGTGAAATCGTTGTTGTGCCGGCAGTATACCACACACAGGTTGCATTTATTTCTGTGTATCTGGAACTGTTTATTCGCAAAAATGTGATTAGGACTACAGGCAGATGGGGCTCACATACGACAACACTGCCATACCTTGTGTGACTGGTAAGTGTCAGTGTTACGTGTAACAAATCTATCTCCACTACTCATTTCCTCTATGCGCTTGTATGCCATTATCTTAATACTGTACTTGAAATATGACAGACAGGTGCGACTAGACGTGCGCTGCTTTCACAAGGGCCTGGGTGCGGTGCTGTGCGTGTCACACCGGCTGGCACAGCACGTGTGGAGGTGGCGCCTGGAGCTGCCTGTATCATCAGCTGTTTTATCACATTCACTCTTATCGGCGGAGTACAGTGTGATCCATATGAATCTGAACTACTTTAATGAACCATTACATTTGGACCAATAATGGGACACAATTGCAATTGTAGGAGATGATAATGCACAACTGGGGGGCTACTTACATACGGACGCACAAAGTCTTCATAGCAAATAATGGGAGTGATCACCAGCAGCATTGATACACAACTGTACTCTTTTCACTATACTACGCGACGTTCGGTGAAATGTATCCTCGCCACTGGTGCTTATTTCCTGTGTCATTGCCTCAAGGAGTACTGCAGTTGCCCGTGATCTATTCTTGCACAGACCGCTTTTAATATACATCCACAAGAAAAAATCTGGGTGATTAGGTCAGGTGATCGGGGGAAGAGGAGAGGAGAGGAGTACAAAGTTTGTGACACTATTTACTCACCAAAGAAACTGGTTACAAGTTTCATGGAAGCGTTAGACGTGTGACGTGTTGCTCCATTTTGTTGGAAATAACATTCTGTAAGTTCCACGTCATCCACCTGCTCCACAAATGTTCTGGAGATGCCCGTATAAACTGTGGTGCATTCAAAGAGAACGGGGCCAACAATCCTGGAAGCTGACACCGCACACTGCACTCCAACCTTTTCATCATGCAGTGGTGTTTCGTGGATGATATGGAGGTTTACACCAGAGCAGTATCTGTTGTTTTGTGTGTTGATGTAACCTGGTCGATGGAACCATGCCTCATATGTCAACGGAGTTGTGGAGGGAATGACTGGACGTTGAATATTTTCTCGTGATCTGTTTCTTGCAGTGGTTGCATCATGTGCGCTCAGTATGGTCGCAATTCCTATGTCTTCACGTCTCTCTGATGTGTGTCATATAAAATGCCTCTATCGTGCCTCATTCGGCACATTGATTTCCTTGGAGAGTTCTGCAGGAGTCTTCGAACATTATTAGCAACTTCTGCACTCAATGGCAGTCTGCTGTCACCACTGGCACTCTTTAGGACACAAGTTGTCTTCAGCTTTCTTACAACTGATACAATTGTTACCTTTGTTGGAACACCGCCCACATCGAAATATCTCCGGAATGCCCCTTATTGTGGTAACAAATAAGTCTGCTTTTCCAGTATGTTTTCGCAATAAAAACCTGCTCTCGAAGTGAGTACTGCATGTTTCTGTCACCTGAATGCTGTGAACTGCGACTTATTTGCTATTTATTGTCGCGCGGCCCGAACTACACGCTCACTGCACTGACTTCACAAACCGGGACCGACGAAGCTACAAAGGAACTAACTCGAATCGAGCAAGCACGGTATTATACCGAACAAAGGGCCACATGAAAAAAAAAAAAAACCTTGCCAACAACGAGCAGTGCTTCTGATTCTCCCAAACTTACTGAGACCATTAAAACAACTTTCCCGTTTCTACAAGCTTTCGGAGGGGAATTATGACCCACTGAAGTAGTACAGGTTTATATGGATCGCCCTGTATAGGGGCCGTGAGGTGAGCTGGCTGTCATAGTGACAGCACGAAACCTGAAGACATACTGTGAGTGATTTTGCCCGGCTGAGTGACCGTCGCCGGCCCCCCTCGTGCTGTGAGGGGGCTGTCATGGCCTAAATTCAGAGCTCACGAACTATTTTACGGCCACCGCGCAAGTTCAATCCATATTAATAAAGGAACAGAATAGGCAATGGTACTACAGGTAAAAGAGAAACGAGACGACGAAGCACGTCTGAGCAGCTGTCGTGTAGCGGTCAGCACTGGAACGCAATGACGCGAATTTTTCAACATAAGTAACCAAAACATCTTCACTTTAATAGTTTCTTTACATCATTTAAAATCGTTGTGAGGTACAATTACAGTTAAACAGACATTGTCTTACATTTTGTTCTGGCTGTAAGGCTTCACCACCCCAAGTAAATTTCATTATGTGGGAAAACAACAAATGAAAGCTAATGTAAAATGTATCTTAACGCGAATGAGCCAAGATGAACTGTAATGTTGGAAACCGGTAACGGTGCTGTTTAATCAAATACATAGCATTGTAAAAAATTGATAGTTGCTGTCATTAGAGATGCAGCACAAAGCTGGCTGGGGTGGCCGAGCGGTTTTAGGCGCTACAGTCTAGAACCGCGTGACGGCTACGGTCGCAGGTTCGAATCCTGCCTCGGGCATGGATGTGTGTAATGTCCTTAGGTTAGGTTTAAGTGGTTCTAAGTTCTAGGCGACTGATGACCTCCGATGTTAAGTCCCATAGTGCTCAGAGCCATTTGAACCATTTTTTTGCAGCACAAAGTCGGCTTAAGAAACTAGGCGACCCTGTCGCACTGCCCTTTTTACAGATCCCATATTGACGTTTGCGATTTAGGCTATGAATGTTGATTTTATTCAGAAAATTTGTTAACTAGTTTCGACTGTTATCGTCCATCTTCTGATCAAAGTAAGCACAGCAGTGACTAAGGTAAGAGGACACGTTGTCAGTTGGCTGTTAACAACGCAGGGGATTGTCAGGTTCGAATTAGTGACGTGAGTAAATCTTACCTAGAGACAAACACAATTTTGGATACAGAGTGACGTATACAGCAGCCACGCTGTCTGGAGGCAGTGACAGTCAAAGTCTCCGTGATGATAGTTTAGTCTCTTAAATGCCTGGCCATCTATTTGAACAATTGTCCATCCAGATAAGAGGCCAGTGTCTTGCCAATGTTCCACCTTGCTTGGTGCAGGGCATTAGATACTTATATTAATGTACGAGCGAAATTACACCCGAACATAACTACAAGTGACAAGTTCATTTGGTGTGCCTTTAGTATTCGAATCCGGATTTTCGTATTATGAGAAGAAGCCTGCTACCTCTGGCTCCACGGGGTACGAACGTACTACGACCTTGGCACAGACTTAAAAATAATGGGATAGCGTCGTTAGAGAGGCCTTATAACTTCGAACCAGGCACGATCTCATCAACTGAGATGGCGTCTATAACCTTAGCAATGGCTCTGGAACTAGCATAGAGTTTCATTAAGAAGACTCTCAGCAGGCAAAACGATCTGGCGTCCAGGGCGGACAGAGAACTTACGTCAACGCCATCACAGACACAGACGCTAGCGTCTCCGCGGTGTGCTGGGCAGTCTGGACGTGTGATGTTTAGGCATCGGACAAGATGAATACGATTTTAGACTGTCAATCACTGAACCGGATGTGGGATTGCTCCAGATCGTAAACCTGTAGAAATAAAAAAAATGGTTCAAATGGCTCTGAGCACTATGCGACTTAACTTCTGAGGTCATCAGTCGCCTAGAACTTAGAACTAATTAAACCTAACTGACCTAAGGACATCACACACATCCATGCCCGAGGCAGGATTCGAACCTGCGACCGTAGCTGTCGCTCGGTTCCAGACTGTAGCGCCTAGAACCGCACGGCCATGTAGAAATAAGAGAGCAGTAGTTGTTATATGGCTTTAGTACACACACTGTATAAATAGAAATCCATGAAACCATTGAACATACGTGGGCATTGTCCTAATGCAACTTGGATTGGATATCACCATTCAGTTTGCATAGGGGCCTAAAGATAGAAATAAAGTAGTGTCGGAACTGGTCGAGTTATTATTGTTAGTACAAGATTAGGAACGTGCTGGTACCCACGTCCCGCTTCGCTAAAAGGACTGTACAACTTTGAAAGCTTTCTTACTGGGGTAACACTAGACAAGTTATCAAATCGAGAACCACGCAACGATCCCGTGAAGGCACGGGATAAAGCTAAGAAAAATAAAGTCTGAAAAATAATGAAAATCATGAAACTAATTATACTTCTATAGTCTGAATTTCAGATTAACGGTAGGGCCCTGATTACTCATCACTCCCCACATTAGATAAATATACGTTAATATGTTTTCAGTTAACACAGAGGGTGTTGTGGGGCGATCACTCTGTTGTAAAAATAATTCAAAATCCAAGATCGCTTAAATACTGTTTACTGGATGACCGGTTTCAACACACTAAAGGTGCCATCATCGGATCTGAATGTAGCTTAATCATTGTTACAGAAATAAAAAAAATAAAAACAATTGTTCTCATGGTCATTCTATTCCATCAAATAGGTTTTCACTTAGAGTATGGAAAAATCGAATGCTCTATTGTGTTAGACTGCTCCAGCATTGTAAAAGCGTCTTGTAATCAGTTCTGTCATTGGTTTAATAGTGATTAGAGAAGAGTGTCTCATAATTTTTAGCGTTATTCGCTGGCGCTACATTCCGTGTAGGGTCGTTGTATTTTACTGCCCGCCCGTTCGCTGCAACATAATCGTTTTGTCGGAACGTTGCGCCTCTTTGCAAATCGCCGACGCTCAATAGCGTGGCCGTTCATCTTCAGCTTTGCCCACCGCAAACAGTATTTCAGTAACATCAATGTCGTCAGGCGTCATTTAACGCTTTCGATATTCAGTGGGGCTATCGAACAATGCTGCTCTATGCAGAATTCAGGCAGGCATTCAGGCTTCTGCAGATGCTTATGGGCATAAAACAGACGGCTGTAGCAATCAATTTTGTTTTTCCACCAGTCGACAATGACGTACGGTTTAACAATCTTTCTTGAATTTATGGTAGTTAAAATGTATGTTCCATCGATTAATTTACAAGTCCTCCTAATTTGTGTATGTGTTTTTCACAATGACAGAATAACACACAGCTATTCAAAAATAAGTAGATCTCAAAAATTTATTTCTCACAAAGGGTACAAGCACAAGTCCAACGCTTCTGGTCAGAGAAAAGTTCAGATTCCAGAGTTCAAAGGGTTGTGCACTCACGGTGACCACCGTCTGCTACACAACAAACATCAAAACTGTACCTCATTTCATGCCACACACGAATCAACCGCTGCCTAGTTTGCGAAGAAGCAGCTTCAACAGTAAGATATCGCAGATCTTTAAGAGTAGCAGGAATAGGTGCGGCAGAAACACGTTCTTTTAGGTTCCCTCATAGATAAAGATTGCAGGTGTAAGATTTGATGACCTGATCTTATCCTCTACCAATCCAACGTCCTGGAAACGTGTAACCTAGGTAAGTAAGGTGGGCTGCCACTTGGCAAGAAGATGAAGCTACGTCAATCACTTTAAAGTTAGTGAAATAACAATTTTTGTAGAATGTTCAGATGTGAGATCCCTGTGAGAGTGTTCTCAGTGAAAATGAATGGTCAATAACTATATCCCAGAAATAGAACAGAAGGTCTCAGTCTTTGGTAAGTGACAGAGTTATATTAACTAACCCATAATCCAGAATTTCGACGATTAACTCTACAAAAGAGGTGAAAAAATCATCCTGAAAAACTGTCCTCTTCCTTGTCCTCTAGTATTTCAGCCCAAAAATCATACCTTTTTGTGTGATCGTCAGAACGTAACGAATGCTTACACTATTTGCGGTTTAAAGGTTAAATGATGCAAACGTTGTTTGAGAATTCTCCGTAATTTTTCCAGAGGCACTGTGTTTGCCCGTGAATTTTCTAGGGCTCTTTTCGTAAGCTGACGGGAGACGCTCGACGTTTTCGTTCGATGTTTGTGGACGACCCGTACTTATCCGTTTCATTACGTAATCATCTTCCACGAATTTTCAACGCTCCTTGTAAATCTGCGTATGACTTGGCTGATCTTGATGAAATTGGTGTCCAAACACTCGTTACACATAAGCAGTGAACTCTAATTTGGCTAACTGTAGTAAAGAGAACGATCGTTCCTGTGGTGCCATTTTCTACAAACACGCAACTATGTGACTTTAACTTTCAACTGAAATTTTACGCGAACTGAGCAAAGTTTCAACTTTTCTCTGTATGGGAGGTTTGCTGCTATTCTGTGTGAACTGTGAGAGACAAATTTCCTCATTCTTTTAAAATAGCTCTAGTTAGTTTAAAGAAGCAGATGCTTACTATGTGTAATGCATGTGGGAAGCCGGTTTTATTCTTAGAGAACAGTCAATAAGTCATGCGATACATTCACTAACATTGAACATCCAAAAAATAATACAACCTAAACAAGTCACAAATGATCATCATAGTGTAAGCTCTGCTAAAGAGTAAAAATGTAATCTGTGATTTACCTGAAATTGAGATCAAGGATTCCACTAGACATCTTCCTGTCTTGCTTGCTAATAGAGACTTATACTTTTTCTTCCGTACGTAAAGCGTGCACGGAAGGTTTCACTGAAAATTTATTGTAAGGAACGTATGCTCTCTGTGTTTCAATAGGGTAATCAAACACATTTAGTAATTTCATTCTACATCTACATCTACGTGATTACTCTGCTATTCACAATAAAGTGCCTGGCAGAGGGTTCAATGAACCACCTTCATGCTGTCTCTCTACTGTTCCACTCTCGAACGGCACGCCGGAAAAACGAGCACTTAAATTTTTCTGTGTAAGCCCTGATTTCTCTTATTTTATCGTGATGATCATTTCTCCCTATGTAGGTGGATGCCAACAGAATGCTTTCGCAATCGGAGGAGAAAAATGGTGATTGAAATTTTAGGAGAAGATCCCGTCGCAACGATAAACGTCTTTGTTTTAATGATTGCCACTCCAATTCACATATCATGTCTTTGACACTATCTCCCCTATTTAGCGATAATACAAAACGAACTGCCCTTCTTTGTACTTTTTCGATGTCATCCGTCGGTCCCACCTGATGCGGATCCCACACCGCACAGCAGTACTCCAGAATAGGACGGACAAGCGCAGTGTAAGCAGTCTCTTTGGTAGACCTGTTGCACCTTCTAACTGTTCTGCCAGTGAATCGCAGTCTTTGGTTTGCTCTACCCACAATGTTATCTATGTGATCGTTCCAATTTAGGTTATTTATAATTGTAATCCCTAAGTATTTAGTTGAATTTACAGCCTTCAGATTTGTGTGACTTACCGCGTAATCGAAATTTAGCTGATTTCTTTTAGTACTCATGTGAATAGCTACGCACTTTTCTTTATTCAGGGTCTATGGGCACTTTTCGCACCTTACATATATCTTATCTAAATCATTTTGCAAGTCGTTTTGATCATCTGATGACTTTACAAGACGGTAAATGACAGAATCATCTGCAAACAATATAAGACGGCTACTCAGATTGTCTCCTACGTCGTTAATATAGATCAGGAACAATAGAGGGCCTATAGCACTTCCTTGGGGAGCGCCAGATATTACTTCTGTTTTACTCGATGACTTTCCATCTATTATTACGAACTGTGACCTTTCTGACAGGAAATCACGAATCCAGTCCCACAAGTGAGGCGATACTCCGTAGGCACGCAGTTTGATTAGAAGACACTTGTGAGGAACGGTCTCGAAAGCCTTCTGGAAATCTAAAAATATGAAGTGAATTTGACATCCCCTGTCAATAGCACTTATTCCTTCATGAGTATAAAGAGCTAGTTGTGTTTCACAAGAACGATATTTTCTGAAACTCTGCTGACTATGTGTCGTTTTCTTCGAGGTACTTCATAATGTTCGAATACAGTATATGTTCCAAAACCCTACTGCAAATCGACGTTAGTGATATAGGCCTGTAATTCAGCGGATTACTCCTACTTCACTTTTGGGGTAATGGCATGACTTGAGCAATTTTACAGTCTTTAGGAACGTATCTTTCTGTGAGCGAGTGGTTGTATATAATTTCTAAATATGGAGCTATTTTATCAGCATATTCTGAGAGGAACCTAACTGGTATACAGTCTGGACCGGAGGCCTTGCCTTTATTAAGTGATTTAAGCTGGTTTGTTACACCGAGGATATCTACTTTTATGTTTCTCATCTTGACAGTTGTTCTTGATAGGAATTCAGGAATATTTACTTCGTCTTCTTTGGTTAAGGAGTTTCGGAATACCGTGTGTAATAACTCTGCTTTAGTGGCACTGTCATCAGTGACTTCACGGATGTTATAGCGCAGTGAAGGCATTGATTGTGTCTTGCCACTGGTGTGCTTTATGTATGACCAGAATCTCTTTGGGTTTTCTTTGCCAATCTTGAGAATTTTGCGTTCTTTTAAGTTTGGCATGCTTTTTTCGTTGACTTATGTAATTACATTAATGCAAATTTTCTGACAAAATCTAAGAAGTTTTCGGATAAGATGTACTTCAGATTGTCTCCCATCCGCTTGACACCTCCAAATTTGACTCTCCTTGAATATTTTTAGGGGTACCTTAACAATAGTATCTCACCATCCATAAACAATAATTATGAGTGCGGCTCCATAAGTCAACCAGTAGTTATACGGGGTAGTTATACAGTACTGACCCATTCCTTCATGCGTATTTTCACCGTCATTCTATATAAATAATGATCGTACCACAGTCTTAAAGAAGGATGTTTTGTTTCATAGTTGCGCATAATAATATACAGCCTGTAGTAGCGGAAGTGTACTTCGTAGTTGTAGGAGAATATGGCGGCCTAAGCAACCGATTGTAACTGATGTAAGATTAAGTGCTTGGAACAGACAGCGACACTGGTCTTAAAAATACAGCAGTTTCCTGTTAGTCACTGCCCGAAACTAGTCATCGAATGAAAAATAAAATATTTGAGCATGGATTGCTCTTTCGTCATCAGTTAAATTTCATGACATAATTCTTAAAGGAAAGTGACGCACAGGGGAACCAAATGTAGCGATGTAGTCCAGAAAGTCTGTAAAGAATCATTAACATTATGTCAGAAACACTTATTTGTTGAGGGTTGTGGTTTTCACAGACGAACCTGAGCACTAATAACATGCTAAAGCAGGCTGCTTCTTATACGACGTGTAAAGGTGATCAGCGGTATTCGAAAAGTGTCAGCTGTGTGTGGTGTCACCGCCAGACACCACACTTGCTAGGTGGTAGCTTAAATCGGCCGCGGTCCATTTAGTACATGTCGGACCCGCGTGTCGCCACTGTGTGATCGCAGACCTAGCGCCACCACAAGGCAGGTCTCGAGATACGGACGAGCACTCGCCCCAGTTGTACGGACGACATTGCTAGCGACAATACGGACGAAGCCTTCCTCTCATTTGCCGAGAGACAGTTAGAATAGCCTTCTGCTAAGTCCATGGCTACGACCTAGCAAGGCGCCATTAGCCTTACCTAGTTTGAGAGTTATCGTATAAATGTCTCAAGAAGAACGTTAAAACCAACAAAGAATAAAGTTAAGTATATTCCAAAGCTACGTATTTTCTTTATAGCAGTCATAACGTATCCTGTTCCAGACTTGACGCCAGTCGGCGTGTGTGTACGCGTGCCTTTCGGCTCCCTTCTCAGTGTGGCGTAACTAGCTTGTTACGCCACAACACTGTGAACATATAAAAGTGACTTTGTCTGGTAATAGAAGACTTAAAAATTGTGTGAGGAAAGAACGTCATCTTTAACAATGTATTGAGTTTTTGAAGTACTTAAAGCATTACTCAGGGTAACATACAAATATGTGAACAAAGTCAGCCTGTATTTAGCATTGTAAATATCAACAGTGAGAAACATTACACTGAAATAATTTGATTGTCTCTCGTATCAAATGCAATTAGTCTACACACTGCACACTAATGAGAGGCAGGCGTTTTGTGTAAAAGTTGCGGCAGTTATTGAAAAGGTCAAACTTTTGCAAAACAAATCGTTATGAGTGATGAAACGACAGTTCATTAGTCAGGAAAACAAGACTGCAGCAACAAGCCAATAGAGTGATCTGGAAAATAAGGGAGGAAAATGATGATGTCATTCGAGATGGAGCACAAGCTAGGGTAGAACCAGGATGACGAAGAAAATCAGTTGATTCCTTTTGAATGGAAATATTTAAACGTTTTGGAAAACCATGGAGAACCTAAACACGTTAAGTCGGAAAAGGCAGGAAAAAGATGAGGGCTAGCAGTAGCTCCCAGACTGCGAGGTTCCTGGGCGATCTAGAGGAGCTGGCGTGTGACGGTTAGCTGGCTCGACTGCTCCCGCTGCGTTGCAACTTTAGCTGCCCAAAGCAATGTGCCTACCAGACCTTAAGTAGTAAAATTCTCTGGAAGCTACATTTTCGCCTGCATGTGGGAAAAACCCTCATTTCAGATCTAGTTTAAATTAACAAAGGGTTTTGAAACGCTAAAAGGCACTATAAAGATCGATACCATGTATGAATTCAAGAAGAATTAACTTCTTTTTGCATGAGATACAGGCTCTAAATTTGTTGCGAGGTAAAAATTGACAGTACTGCAAAAAAGGTCCATTTTTCGAAGCTAATGTAAAGAAAACACAATGCCATATGCGACTTTGGAAAGAAACGTTGGTAACCGAGGTGCTTTGCTAATCAATGAAAGAGAATTATTTCAGTGAGTTTATTAGATTCGATGATAAGACGTGATAGCTTCGCTGCCAAGTGGCACATTGTAGGATGGCTAACGGGCTACAGATGAGGTGCACTTCACAATACGTAGAAAGGGTCTTAGAACTACAGTAGTGGTGAGTCTCAGTTTGAATTGGTCATCTCACACAAATATCTGTGTAACATTTTATAGGGCTCGAAATAGAATGATCACGTAGGCTTGGTCGGAATTAAAGCAAGTGGCAAACATCGGTCCATTAGCAGGATACTGGGAAAATGCGAAAGGCACCATCATCTTCGTCATTCATGGATTAGGTTCGAGAACCCTGTTCCGGCTTCATTGTCTTAGCGCCTCTGCTTCCTGGGCCGACCTACATTCCTTATCCCTTTCGGTAATTGTAAAAAGCTTTTATATGATACTTGCCTTGCTGCCTTCTGTTTAACGGTTGCTACCATTTCTGCTTGTACGAGCCGATTCTTTCTGTCGTTACAAATACTTTAAGCTGTTTTCTAATATCTTTGTTTCTTTGTCTCTTAGTTTGCATGCGCTGTCTTACCGGAGGAATTCCCTTATGTTTTCCTTGAACCGTTGCAGTTGTTTTTTGTTGTATGTTGTATTCATTGTTCCGCAGACATCCACAAATTTTTGCCGTTTTATTATTTGTATTATCATCATAATCAAAAGAAACGTCACAGCTCAGATATTTAAAATGGCTCACTTGCTCGATTATTTTGTTTTCTGTCACCATTTTTAAGCACACATGTTCTTTCTCCGAATACCATCAGTTTTGTCCTTTCCGTAAGTATTTTGGAATTATAATTTTGGCCAATTTTGTTTAATTTAAAAATGTTTCTTTGTAGTTCCTTCTCTGAAGGGGCTATTATGTCTGGTCGTCAGCACATATTTACGTTGCTATCCAGCAGCCCTTTGCCCCTTTTTGTATCCGCATTCCATTTTTCAATCATGTCATTTATACATAAGTTGCATGTAACTGAAAAGACACTGTAATCTTGTTCAAATGTGTCTGTAATCTTATGGGACTTTAACTGCTAAGATCATCAGTCCCTAAGCTTAAACACTACTTAACCTAATTTATTTTAAGGACAAACACACACACCCATGACCGAGGGAGGACTCGAACCTCCGCAGGGACCAGCCACACTGCAATATTCTCTAACTTCTTGGTTAATTATACTGCTATTATTACTTATTTCACTCCCTTTTTTATGGCAAATTTAGTTTCATCATGGTCCATAGCTAATGTCGTGAAATTTCGCTGTCGTGTAGTACTGACCAGAGTTTTTTCCTGTTTAACCTACCAAACGCCTAGATGTACTTGATAAAAGCTATTTGTGTGATATTAACTTATCTTATTTGATTTATCAACATCTTCAAAATAAATACACGGGCGGAAAAAAATCGCAACACCAAGAAGGATTTGTAAAACATAAATGAAAGGTGGTAGACGTTTTTACATCTGGAAGATGTCTACTCAAATTTCGAACCAGTCGCATATGAGTGGTGCTAGCAGGATGCAAATCAGACTGCTGTACATCTACGCTGTGACAGTGGTGAGCATTAGTTATCATTGAGATTGGACGGGGTGAGCTGACGTTAATCAAGTATACCTTTAAGGCTACAAAGACCCCTTTATCAACACCTCACTGAGTTCGAACGATGTCGTGTAATAGGGCTACGAGAAGCTGGAAGTTCCCTCTGCGGTACTCCAGAAAGACTTGGACAGAATGTAGCCACTGTACATGATTGCTGGCAGTGATGATCACGAGAATGTGCGGTCGCAAGAAGACCGCGATCCGGACGACGCATTACCGAGAGGGAAAACTATCGTATTCGGCATATGGCTCTGGCGCATCGTACTGCATCTGCAGCAACAATCTCGGCAGGTAGCTGTCACCACAGTGACAGAACGAACTGTTGCAAATCGGTTGCGTCAAGGGCAGTTCCGAGCCAGCGCCCTGTACCGAGCATTACATTGGCCTCAAACGAACGCCATTTGCGATTTCAGTCGAGTCAAGCGAGAGCTCATTGGAGAGCAGGATGGAGGTCTGTTATGTTTTCTGATAAAAGCCTGTTCTGCCTCGTGTCAGTGATGGTCGTGTATTGATCAGAAGGAGGCCACCTCAGGATCTGCACGAAACCATCTGTTTGTTAGACACACTGGAGTTATCCTCTGGTGCGCGATTTCATATCACAGCAGTAGCATTCTCGTGGTTGTCCCACGCATGCCTACTGCAAATTTGTACGTCACTCTGGTGATTCGACCTGTTGTGCTGCCATTCGTGAACACCAGTCCAAAGGGTGTTTTCCAACAGGATAGCGCTGGCCCATATCCTGCTGTTCTAACCCAACAGAGTGTCGATATATTGCCTTGGCCTGGTCTATCGCCACACCTGTCTCCAGTGGAGCACATATGGGATATCATCGGACGACAACTCCAGCGTCATCCACACTTGGCATTAACCTTCCCTGTATTGACATACCAAGTACAACAGGCATGGATCTCCGTACCACAAACTGACAACCGACAACTGTGCAATACAATTAATGTACGTTTGCATGCTTGCGTTCAACATTATTGCAAGTATTCCAGTTATTAATGAGCCAGAATTTCACATTTGCAATGGCTTATCTTACACGTACGTTAGCAGGTGCTCTTGCAATGTATGTCACCTAGACAATGTTCAAAATCTGACTAAAACCGGTTGCCACTGAAATAAATATTTTTGTGATAGAGACACTAAGATAACTACAGCACCAACATTTCGACGATCTTTGCTGCGTGCTCATCAACGTGTCTAAATAATAATATAGTCACTTCGGTGAGCACTGGTACTAAGACCATCGTGACGATGTCGCTGTGTGTGGTTTCTTTTTCCAC
The DNA here is from genome assembly GCF_021461385.2 of Schistocerca piceifrons. NCBI lineage: Eukaryota > Metazoa > Arthropoda > Insecta > Orthoptera > Acrididae > Schistocerca > Schistocerca piceifrons. The sequence goes on from NC_060139.1 coordinate 673,411,083, forward strand.
ATTTTTTTTTTTTTTACAGGTACTCTTCATCAATGATGTTGCTCAACAACCTATGTCATTTCAGTCAGATTACTTGGTGTTGTTCCGGTTAATCTGCGCTTGATTTCTCCCTTCCAAAAACGATGTTTATGTTCACAAGAAAACAACCAGTATTCCTCGTGGCGTTTCGACAGTGCTCATGATCTATGGCATTTTTCCCAAGAAACCCCTTGAGTGCGAAGTAGCAAAAGGTCAATGGTGCTTATGGCATTCGGCGGTCCACATACTGTCTACCATGCTGTTGTTGTTGTGGTCTTCAGTCCAGAGACTGCTTTCATGCATCTACTATATCCAATGCAAGCTTCTTCATCTCGGAGTACCACTGCAACCTATATCCTTCTGAATCTGTTTAGTGTAACGGTACAAATGGCTCTGAGCACTATGGAACTTAACATCGGAGGTCATCAGTCCCCTAGAACTTAGAACTACTTAAACCTAACTAACCTAAGGACATCACACACACCCATGCCCGAGGCAGGATTTCAACCTGCGACCGTAGCGGTCGCGCGGTTCCAAATTGTAGCGCCTTGAACCGGTCGGCCACTCCGGCAGGCCTGTTTAGTGTATTCCAGGCTTGGTCTCCCTCTACAATTTTTACCCTCTGCGCTTCTCTCCAACACCAAATAGATGATCCCTTAATGCCTCAGAACGTGTCCTACCAACCGATCCCTTCTTCTAGTCAAGTTGTTCCACAAATTCCTCTTCTTCCCAATTCTATTCAGTACCTCCACAATAGGTACGCGATCTACTCATCTAATTTTCAGCGTTCTTCTGCAGCACCACATTTAGAAAGCTTCTATTCTCTTCTTCTCTAAGCTATTTATAGTCAATATTTCACCTCCATACGTGGCTACACTCCATACAAATATTTCCAGAAAATACTTCCTGACACTTAAATCTATACTCGATGTTAGCAAATTTCTCTTCTTCAGAAACGCTTTCCTTGTCATTGTCAGTCTACATTTTATATCCTCTCTACTTCGACCATCATCAGTTACTTTGCTCCCCAAATAGCAAAACCCATTTACAATTTAAAGTGTTTCCTTTTCTAATGTAATTTCTTCCGCATCACCTGATTTGATTCGACTTCATTCCATTATCCTCGTTTTCCTTTTGTTGATGTTCATCTTGTATCTTGTCTACCATACAACCACAATATTGGCTACTGATGTCAACAGGGGGAGGAACTGGAGATACACAGCAGTTAGCACAGCATGAGGCTACAGATCGTAGCTGAACTGCTTCGTCGACGAATAACTCACAACAGTACTAGTGGTGTTGATACAAAACAGTGCAATGGCAACGATAATCGAAAGAAACATTACATCTACAACAGTAGTTGCCGAAGTTGACATTTCATCTGAAAGAAACCGAAGGAATTTCGCAGAGTTAGAAAGATGTGGCACACGAAATACTAGCGTTTCTGCAAAATGATACAGTGGAATATGTGGTGTAGAACATGCTCGACTGTGCTGACAATGTACATGAGGTGTACAACGATGACTAAATTCGCTTAACAAGCGAAAGAGATATTGAAACAGATGTCGCGAAATGTAGTTCATCATCCTTGTCGGACAGGGATGCACAAATCCCGTCTGCAGTGACATGCAGTATGGAAGATCATCCGCTGCATAGTTAAAAAAAATTAAAAAAAAACAATTATGCACACATTTCGAGTAAGTCCGCAGCAATATGGCACTGTAGTGCATGAAAAGGAAGGACGAGGTGCACTTTCTACAAAAACCAGTGTTTACGTGTTTCAAGAATGCTTGACGCAATTTACAGGACGTGAATGATAGTGACCTACTACGTTATGCACATTAAATTGCGCGCGTCATAGATTACAGTGATTTCAAGGGAAGCAATGGATGGTTGCATAACTTCAAACAGTGCTACAGTGTTGGAAGACGTAAGATAACGAAAGTTCAAACAAATGACGATGCACAGCGAGCTGTGGAAGAAGCCCGAAAATTTGTCGATGAGATGAACAAACTTATAGCATGGTTCAGTAAAGGACTTGTCTTCAGCTCCGATCAGTGGGCGTTTGAAGGAGAAATACATACGGAAGGAAGTCAGGAAATTATAGATACTATCAAGGTAGGATGAGGTGACAGTTTTAATGTCCCATCAACAACGAGGTCATTAGAGACGGAGGATAAGCTCGGATTAGGGAAGGACGGGGAATGAAATCGGCCGTGGCCTTTCAAAGGAACCATTCCGCAGTTTTCTTCAAACGATTTAGAGAAATTACGGAAAACTAAAATCTGGATGACCGGAGGCGGGTTTGAGCCGTCGTATTCCCAAACAGGAGTCCAGTATGTTGACCACTGTGTCAACTCCCTCGGTGTGTATCAAGACCAACTAACATCAATGCCTTAACGGACTCGTATACAATTACGCCGACTGTTAATCTGGATGGTAAATTGGCTGGAAAGTTGCGCTGCGAGAAGTTGGAGGTACTCTGCCCTCTACGAGCCTTTCTCGTGTGCGTGGCCTTGCAGTGGTGATAGGCAATATTTCCGCCATAGCAAGCATGAGTAGGGAAATGAGCTTAAGAGAGTTACAAATGTGGTATGGCCAATATCTGATCAAAATAACTTGCATTTTCTCGATTTCTGGTCAACTTATAAAAATCATACTCCTTTAGAGCAAACTATCTCTCCTGAAAACTGTGCGACGTTGCAGTTCATATCACTCGGAACCATCGAACAAATTCAGCCTTTGCATTTTTTTCCATGCCCATAAAGCATAGTATCGCACTATGTGCAGCTAAGCCCTAAAGGATAGCCAGTTTACGATAAGCTACAGGACAGACTGTTTCACATTCGGTTACATGCCATCACATTCCATCAGTTCTCATATCCTCGTTACGCCAATGTGATCGTATATGCGTTCTTCAAGAGCGGACACGTAGCTGAACGTCTGCATCATTTGTAATTCCCAAACAGTTCGTCTTCGATCTTGATGATCCGAACCTTTGTGATGACTGCGGCTCGCCATTTTTCATTCGGTGTCCATGGTGCAAGTTAATGGGTTTTAACATCTCCTGAATTTCGGCGATGTCCGTTCTGTCAAGAAGGTTGATCTCTGCACCTTCTGCACGCTAATTTTCTGCCACCCTCCCAATAGACATGGTTATTATTAGCAACTAATGAGTCATACTAAAGGTTGAACTTGCGCTCTCACACTCAAGGGTTTCCTTATGGATACAATCGAAAGACTTTATCACAGACTTCAATGGCAAACTAGGGTGCAAGTTTGAAGATTTGGGCGTCAGGATTCACATCGTCAGGCTCACTCGAAACGCATCAGAGGCTACAAGGAATGCAGCTGTTTGCGTGGAATGCATACGAGGGATTCTTTTTTCTCTTAAGTGATTTCTTCTAGTCTGGATAAACAATGCTCCAAAAAATTCGTTTGCATTCCAAAATTATCCTATATACATGGAAATTGTAGGAAGTAGGTGAAAGAAGTAGGTGCATTCGCAAGAAAATGCCACGGTTTGTAGCGTTGTTAAAAATATTGAGGCCCCAAATAATACTCGTCGCTGTCAGAGAGAAATCAGAGATTGGTAGCACTGAGCTCTCCGGGACAAATCTCTTTACCTATAAAGTGACATGATTGCAGCAGCGGAGATGAATTTAAATCATCTGAGATAGAATCTGAGTCAGCACGCTACTTGATTTAGGAGCGAATAACGATCACGAATAGAATAAAAATTTAAGATCGATCCTGCTATCAGCCAGTAGGCTCAATGCAGAAGTAACCAACAATTTCGGTTCGAAACCTCGCTAATGTACTAAGCATGTTTCCAATTCGTGTTGTACTAGTTGCTGGAGATTTTAATAACCACATAACTGACTCGAAAAATTACGTAAATCTGATGAACCAGCTCCCTACCCTATATGGAAGTATACGAGACTTGTTTGAAGCAAAGTTCCCCAGTTTCTTTGAGCATTCTGACGCAGAGGGTGTCCTGGGATCACAAAGCATTTATAACAATAATGAGCACCAAAATACAAAGGGCTCGAAACGTTTACACGTTGAGTACAGTGAATAGTGGGGAGGCTGTCTCATTTCTCAAAAGGATGGGAAGGATGTCTCATTTCTCAAAAGGGCCTAGAATCATTTGATTCAGGCCGTGAACATTTAGAGGAACTATGACTTACATTCATGCAAATAGTGGATCAAACTTTAGAAAGATACGTTCATAGAAGACGAGAGCTGCCAGGAAGCTTCTTGATTGGGGGGGGGGGGGGGGGGGATGTACGTGAAAGCGACTGAAATTCTGAAATTATTTTTGAATGTTGGGCTCCATAAGGTCCCCTCTTAGTGCAGCGACCGTGGAATGTAAAATTATAAATAATGTAGCATGATAGAAATCTGCCAAGGGCAGTACTTCTACTTATGGCATGTACCGGTTAGAAAAATGCACCGATGATGACGGATATAAGTGGAAAACGATTTGCAACAAGATAAATAAATTATGTTTCCGCGACTGGTTGCTACATCATTTACAATTTGAATTTTTTAAATGGCTATTCATTTTCTTTATGGTACTGAAATATCAACTTCTGAGTATTTCGTCCCAGTCCAACTCTTAAAAAAATGATAAAAGGGATAACGCCCATTTCTTATTCGGTATTTTCTCATAATATTTATTCCTGCGACAATTTCTTATAGTTTTACGCAATCACAATATGGGGAATGTTTATAAGGTGCTTCAAAAAGGCTTTGGAATATTATCAGTGCCACTGATATTGTATTCTTCGGTTTATGGTGTTTGTTTGCATGTGGTTGAAGAGGAGTAACTTTATGAAAGTTGTGTGTAGTGTTTAAAATGTTTAGGAACTGTAGTTCTTCTCGATGCCATAAACACAACTTGAAAAGTAACTCAGAAAGTAACTAAGAAAGAAAGATCCCTTATCATTTAGCTACAATATAGCAGGTCAGCAACTGGAAGCAGTTAATTCCATAAATTATCTGGGAGTACGCATTAGGAGTGATTTAAAATGGAATGATCATATAAAGTTGATCGTCGGTAAAGCAGATTCCAGACTGAGATTCATTGGAAGAATCCTAAAGAAATGCAATCCGAAAACAAAGGAAGTAGGTTACAGTACGCTTGTTCGCCCACTGCTTGAATTCTGCTCAGCAGTGTGGGATCCATACCAGATAGGGTTGATAGAAGAGATAGAGAAGATCCAACGGAGAGCAGCGCGCTTCATTACAGGATCATTTAGTAATCGCGAAAGCGTTGCGGAGATGATAGATAAACTCCAGCGGAAGACTCTGCAGGAGAGACGCTCAGTAGCTCGGTACAGGCTTTTGTTGAAGTTTCGAGAACATACCTTCACCGAAGAGTCAAGCAGTATATTGCTCCATCCTACGTATATCTCGCGAAGAGACCATGAGGATAAAATCAGATAGATTAGAGCCCACACAGAGGCATACCGACAATCCTTCTTCCCACGAACAATACGAGACTGGAATAGAAGAGAGAACCGATAGAGGTACTCAAGGTACCCTCAGCCACACACCGTCAGGTGGCTTGCGGAGTATGGATGTAGATGTAGATGTAGACGTCCCTTCATGTAAGAAAACAAGTGCTGCTCAGTTTAAAAAAAAAACGGTGTACCCAAGAAGACAAACAATGAAAAGACTCCTTGAGGATGAAAAGGAGTATGCACATGGATTGCTATAGTTCACCCAGATACGGTAAAGCCTAATACAACCAGTAAAAAGTCTTTGTTTCAGATTTTCCGTAACTTACATTTTCGATGTTTTATGTACCTATTCCTCACAAACCACTGACAATGTAGTACATGAATTTGGCATGCAATTAGTCAATACTATAGTAAAACATTTTATCCAAGGAATTTTCATTTACTGCACTATTAAGGCGTTTATGTACGAGAAAAACCCCAAAATTTGCCCTAAAATTCCAGCAAAAGGAGAGATCAAAATTCTGTTCCACCAGTATTTGTAACAATGGTAGAACGAACTTTACAAAAAATTCATTAATTTCATTCCGATACAGTTTTTAAAAGAGGAACATTTGTACTCACAATTTTGAAAAAATTCATTTGTTTATAATTAAAATCGTTTGACGTCAGTAAGAATGAAAATTGTTTTGTTTGTGCACGTAACGTTTCGTAACAACTGTGTGAAATTTAGTTACATTGTCTCGAAACCTTTTGGCTTTATAAGATTTTCTTCAAAATATTGCAATTTCGGATACTTCCCCCCTAACGAAAAGCGCCCACTGCACAGTAGTTAAAAACGAAGTATAATTATGGAGACAAATATGGAACGAGAAGAAAGAAAGAAACCAGGTGATGCAGGAGATTATTTTCTGGCAGATACCAAGAGGTGTGTTGAGCTTCCTGATTTGAAAGAGTGCTCCTCCTCTGCCCACAATGGACCCTTTCCTGAGAGTTGGGTGTTAAGTGTATCTTTCGCGTGTAGATGACCATGAGGGATGTGTGTATAGTGTAGTTTCATGTTTTTGTTTCGTAATCAAGAGAGAAGGGAAAGGGAGAAGGGGTGAAACCCAGTGCAGGCACTTAGCCTACTTCCCTCGAAAAGAGCCAAGGAGATCTATGAGCTCCGTGTTAATGAATCACCATTAACAGATTCATATCCCCATGCTTTAAGAGATACTCTGGAGAGATTCTGAATTTAATCCAGAATATCCGCGCAAAATTTGATGGCCAAGAAATTAAAGAAACCACTTTTCTTTCCTTACTGGCCATTCACTGATGGCGGAAATTTATTTCAACACCAGGATTCATATAACCTACCTCCTATCGAACGCCACTGCAGCGCGAGAAGAAATTTTATAATCTTTTTACCCCTTATCTTCACCGTCAGCATGTTAATCTGCATTTAGTAATGTTAGTGAAAGAGGGTAACCAGATGCTCTTCCTTACACCCTTCCCCTCCGGGACGGAACTTGCGTACACCATCTGGATCTAATGTTACCCCTTTTAAAAGTGTGAGAACGTTTCCGAAATGATTGTGAATTGTGTAACTGAAGAAGGACGTGTGTACCAGCGGAATATTTACATAGTTTGATGTGGTACACCACCAGAAAGCACATTCAGGTTGGCCGGCATATGGACCCTCATTGTTAATCTGTTGGATGGATTTGATCTGGGACTGTTGCATCTCCCTGAATCCTGGAAGTGGCGTGCTAATGTATGTGGCTACCCACGTAGGTCAGAACAATAATATGTACCCTCTGCCACGCACTTCACAATGGTTCATCTTGTATAGATGTAGATGTAATACTAGGCATAGTTGAGATGTCACCCAAAACATGTCATTCAATAATCAGTAGTCACATTGCCTACTATGACACGTATTTCCAATCTGCAGCAGAGTTTTTTCCCTCCACACCTATTAGCATCAACAGCACAGGCCATCTCCTCTCTGCTGCCTCTGGGAGCACAGCAACATGCCAAGGTTAGCAGTTGAGATGTATCATACCAGTGGACAGTCTGAAGATCAGGACATAATCGGCCGCATCAACAGCCCGCAGCAGTCATGGTCTACAGCAGACAAGTGGTTGCTGTGTCGATGGGGCCAGGCATGGCGCCCTGGCCGACCTTGTTTTGTATCGGTGTGATGGTTCATGGAGCTCCTGCTGATGGCGCGGCTCTGTGCAGTAAGAGGACGTCCGGCCGCTGTCAGTGTAAGTGAGGCAGCTGTAATGAAGCACGAGGAGTTGGAACCCACCAAAGAAAGCGAAGCCGTTCTGGAGGAAACTCAACATTCCTGTCTCGTTACGGAGTAGGTAGTGTGCCAGGAATCAAGGTAGTGAGGATGTGGACCGCCAGAACTGCGTGTGACATGTCGTTAACGCAAGGCCTCATTTGGCTGGAACAACAGACTGTGTCTGCCTTCGAAAGGTCAGTGTATGTAGCGGTTGGAAGCCAGGAAATATTTGCGTACAGTGAATGATGATGATGAAGAGTGACTATTATCATTTTGTTGTGCTCACCTCTGAGTCTCTGATGGCATTAAAGAATTGGCAAGATTTTGAATTCATGAAATTTGAGGAATAGTGCCTTATATATATATATATATATATATATATATATATATATATATATATATATATATATATATATATATATATATGTAATGTATTTGGATGAAAAATGGTGAGATTGCATGGGACCTGAATCTTAATACAGCAACTTCTCTCCGAAACTGTATTTTAGCGACTGAAGTAGCCTTCCTACGTGCCCTGATATCTACAGTGCATGTTTCTTACAAGGGAACCTCCCCATCGCACCCCCCCCCCCCACCCCCCAGATTTAGTTATAAGTTGTCACAGTGGATAGGCCTTGAAAAACTGAACACAGATGAGTTGAGAAAACAGGAAGAAGTTGTGTGGAACTGTGAAAAAATAAGCAAAGTATACAAACTGAGTAGTTCATGGGACGATATGGAATATCAAGGACACTGAGAACGTAGGAGCGCCGTGGTCTCGTGGTAACGTGAGCAGCTGCGGAATGGAAGGTCCTTGGCTCAAATCTTCCATCGAGTGAAAAGTTTAATTTTTTATTCTCAGTTTATGTGACAAACTCTTATGTTTTCATCACTTTTTTGGGAATGATTATCACATCCACAAGAAAACCTAAATCGGGCAAGGTAGAAGAATCTTTTTGCCCATTCGCGAAGTGTACAAGTTAGGTGGGTCGACAACATATTCCTGTCATGTGACGCACATGCCGTCACCAGTGTCGTATAGAATATATCAGATGTGTTTTCCTGTGGAGGAATCGGTTGACCTATGACCTTGCGATCAAATGTTTTCGGTTCCCATTGGAGAGGCACGTCCTTTCGTCTACTAATCGCACGGTTTTGCGATGCGGTCGCAAGACACAGACACTAAACTTATTACAGTGAACAGAGACGTCAAATGAACGAACGGACAGATAATAACTATGCAAAAATAAAGAAAGCAAAATTTTCACTCGAGGGAAGACTTGAACCAAGGACCCCTCGTTAAGCAGCTGCTCACGTTACCACGGGGCCATGACGCTCCTGAGCTCGCACTCTCCATAATGTTGTCTATGTGGCCCATGGACTACTCAGTTTGTATATTTTGCTTATTTTTTCACAGTTCCACACAACTTCTTCCTGTTTTCCCAATTGATCTGTGTTCAGTTTATCAAGGCCTATCCACTGTGCCAACTTATAACTAAATCTGAGGAGGGTGCGATGGGGAGGTCCCCTTGTTAGTGTGTCGCTGTATATCGTGTATGTTATCTGACTTCTGCGTTCACGTTTGCTTAAGGTGTTGCTCATATAGGATGCTCTCATGCTATGTTTTTGACAAGAGTCCGTTGTTTTCGATTAAACTGTGTGCCCTTTTTGTAAGGATAATCTCAGTGGAGCGCAGTATTTATATCGGATGATACACCACGATAAAAATTGGAATGCCGTGTGGGATTAGCCGAGCGGTCAAAGGCGCTGCAGTCATGGACTGTGTGGCTGGTCCTGGCGGAGGCTCGAGTCCTCCCTCGGGCATGAGTGTGTGTGTTTGTCCTTAGGATAATTTAGATTAAGTAGTGTGTAAGCTTAGGGACTTATGACCTTAGCAGTTAAGTCCCACAAGATTTGACACACACAAAACGTGGTACACCCATTTAGAGGTTTCCAATTCACTCCATATTTATTGTTGCAACAGCGCACATTAAGTACATGAAATGATTACATTTACAGATCACTGGCACAAACGTTTCTTATGTATCAGGTACCGTCCCATGCTGAAACGCCCATATTAGTAACTGGTGTTGTCTCCACTGGCGCCAAACGCAGGTGCCGGCTGTGGCATCCAGTCGATCGTACAGATGGCGAATACTGTCCTGGGATATGTTGTGCCATGCCTGCTCGATCCGTTCACGTAATTCTTTAACAATTATTGACTCACAAGTCACTCCAGTCACTTCTCGTCCCATCGTATCCCACACGTGTTCGATGGAGACAAGTCCGAAGATCGTGCTCGCCACTGAAGTTGTTGCACATCTTGCAGAGCACGTTTAGTTTCACTCGTAGTGTGTGAGCGATCATTACTCTGTTGGAACCACTACCCTGTTGGAACAACACATCACCTTCTCGTTGTAAGTTCGGAAAAACAGCGGATTAACTTACCGGTCGCTGGCTAGTGTCCACTCCAGAAACAGCAAAGGTGAACGATAGTTGTAATGTATCGCATTCCGATATCATAAGGCCTCCCGTGGGGCCAGGGTGTCTTGGACGAACGCACTCTACGAGACAGTGCTCAGCAGGTCTACATTGTATGCGCGAACGACCGCCACTTGCATGTAGAATCTGCTGTCATCGCTGAAGATCACAGCTAGTGAGTCCACCTTCCAGATGATTCTCTGACAGCACCAGTCGAGTAGTGCATATCGATGCTGCGGCGTGAATAATGATGGGCTAGAGGTTTGTGTACCCATAGTCCCACTGCTAATAAGCAGGTTGCAGCAGTTCGTGTTAACACATTTGGGTTCACAAGCTGTCTTATCTATGCTGTGGTAGCTGTACGACCAGCCACTGATGTCATTACAGTATGACGATCCTGGTGCACTTCCCTGCTGGGTGCACGCCCAGAACCTCGTCTATGTGTGTGAGAATGTTCACATGACGACTGATACCAGCATCGTGCGCAACTGAGTCAGAGCGTCTAACTTGCTTGTAAATTTTCCGAAAGGACCATCCCGGCACTCAGAAGATCCCAGTTTCACCCCTTTCAAACTCACCGGTAACTGTAGGAAGTATGAAAGAATCTCCGTGGCATGGTTGCTCGCTTACTCCACACGTCTGCACCACACTGAGGCTTAGGACTGCGAGTATTCTCTCTTAAATGGTAGACACAGATAGCGCTCTGGTAGCTATGCAACTACATTACCTGTTGGCCGAAGAGGCTGACATCAGTACGTCTGCTATCCCCCAGGAGGCAAATGTCTTCTTCAGAAAAAAATCGATGACGTCTTTCTAGGTGGACTAATTTTTCTTTCCGGCTGTTTATATGTAGAGCATATTAGTCAAGGATTTCTTATTGTTTAATCAGTTGTGCCCCTTAACGTTTTAGTTGTTATTGTGGTGTGGCAGGTTAGTTTCATGGATTTTTATGCTATTATATCAGATGTTAAAGTCATTTGGAAAACGAAGTGTGAGGTCCTTCTTTGTTTTGTCTTACGGATTCAGTATGGTAATTGTACAGTCCGTACAGTTAATAAAATTTAGTTACTATAGATCTTTTACTATAGGTCATGAGTGAACGACTGCACAGTCGATGCTTGAGTAGCGGCTGGCCGAAGTCCGCACCCACCGGAATCCTGCGCCGCACTTGTTTGCACAAAAAATTTAGCCAGCCTCTTTGAGCCCGCTGTTGGGTTCTGGAAATTTCGTTTAACTGTAGTAAAAACACTGTTTTGTGATACAGTGCAGTGATTTGTAGGCACTATTGCTAACTTATTATACGTCCTAAAGGGAAAGTTGTAAAACTACGGAATTTTAAATTATTTTCCCCTAGAGAGGCGAACACTTATCCTGTATTACGACAGCCAGAAAATCCTTTGTCTGGCGCGTCGCTTCGGCTGTAAATCCTTGATGGCGGAGCCCGCGGGCCAAGATTACAGCACCGGAGGTGCCGCAGGGCTCCGTTTATAGCCCGGACCAGCGGAGGGCGGGCCATGGAATGCGGGCGGGCGCCTCTCGCCTGTCCTCAAAGGGAGCCAAGGGAAGGGAGGCCCGCATGGACACGGCACACCGCCCTCAACCGTGCTTAGCGGTTCAACTGGCGTTTCTACTGCTTTATGGAGCTCACTGCATACCATGCCATCCCAGTTCCACTCTTCACAGTATTTCACAATATTTTCCCTTCCTCCTATGATACAACGTTAAGATCATATTTTCGAGTGTAGGGCTAACATTCCGGCACAGGAGAATTCAAATACGATACTGTATCGATGACAACTAACATTATTTTACACACACATCACGTTTTACCTCCAACAAACACAAACCTTGGTGAAACCAACTTTATACAACACTGTCGTACCACGAAATTATGCTGTCTTAGATGTTGCAGTATGGTGTGATCTTACAAAATACAGGTTGATCGGAGACATTTAGAGCACGTAGCGAAAACTCTATAGCAGTCTGGCTCAATGTAGAAGGAACAGGGATGTATACCCTTCAATTAAAAAGGAGATTAATTTAATCTGAATCTTCCAGGGAGATTAAAACTGTGTGCCGGTCCGAGACTCGAACTCGGGACCTTTGCTTTTTAAGGGAAAGTGCTTTATCATCTGAGCTACCCAACGCCGGCCGGAGTGGCCGAACGGTTCTAGGTGCTACAGTCCGGAACCGCGTTGCTGCTACGGACGCATGTTCGAATCCTGCCCCGGGCATGGATGTGTGTAATGTCCTTAGGTTAGTTAGGTTTAAGTAGTTCTAAGTTCTAGGGGACTGATGACCTCAGAAGTTAATTCCCATAGTGCTCAGAGCCATTTGAACCATTTTTTTGAGCTACCCAAACACGACTCAAGACCCGTCCTAACAGATGTACTTCTGCCACTACCTCATCTCTTACCTTACAAACTTCACAGAAGCTCTCCTGCGAACTAGCACTCCTGGAAGAAAAGATATTGCCGAGACATGCGTTATCCACAGCCTGCAGCGGAGTGTGCGCCGGTATGAAACTTTCTGGCAGATTAAAACTGTTCGCCGGACCGAGGCTCGAACTCGAGGCCTTTACCTTTCGCGGGCAACTGCTCTACCATCTGTTTTTTATTCTATGGTTTTAAAATATTTTAATGCTCTGACCACTTTTTTTCCACTTCAGGTGTTGGCCACTATCACCCATACTACCCCAGAAAACCTATATAACCTAAAAACATAAACAAAGCTAGTGCCACCGCCACTTTCAACCTAAAAGCTAACTAGGACGGTAGTGCACCACCACTTCAGGCTCCGCTCACGAACAATATTTAAATACGCCTGTTAACGTTTTGTAAAAAAAGAAAAGACTAAAGGAAGGGGTACAATACTTTTATTTTTGTTGTTGTTATGTTTTTATTTGTAATTTTTTTATCTTTTTTATCTTCTCTATGGGGTTTCCACAGCAGCCAGATGGCGGGATGTCCAGGTCGTCTTCTCGTTCAGCGAGTAATTACTGTGGATATCTCATCTACACTATATCACAATCTCTTCTCATACCCTGTACACCCAAATGGTCTGGAGGGCGTGTAAAAAACACCCCAAGTAATTCGCAAAGAGCGAACCATACGATGCTTTTCGTCGTAAATCCGTGTAGTTGCTCGTTAAATTGTGCCAAAATCTAACACTTTTGCAACGCTCTCACTAAAGAAGTATGACAATGCCACACACCGAACCCATACCGTGGCGTTATGACGAGTAGCAGGGTAGTAAGAGACGTCGGGATGAATCAGTTCGGCAGGCTCTACGGACTGAGGCGTCCGTCCCAGCAACAATGCCAATAGACGCCGTGTGAGGAGCCAGCAGTCGGCAGCCGTCCCATAAACGAAACGGTGCATGTCGGTGTCGCCAGCGGCTCATCTGGGGCAGACAGGATCCTCGGCAAGATTCGAGTATATCATGTGCAAACGTCGTCGGGTGGGGAATTTTTCAGTTGTCACATACCACAGCGCCCTGACCGTGGTGGAAAGGAAAGGCGAGTGTGTGTTAATTCCAAAGCCGCCTCCTACCAACCGCCGGATGTCGGCGTTCAACAAAATTAGCAGACAGTGTCCGCTGAAAGTAGCGGTAGAAGTCCTTGGTTCTAGGATCCCGCGTGTTTGGTAAGACATCCAACAGATAACTCATGTCGACCAGATATGTGCGAATGTGACACAGTGCCGGCTTGAGATGTCCAACAGGTATCGGCGGCCGGAGGGACTGAGGCAACACCTCCTGAATCAGTGTACCAGGGAGGGTGGCCTTGTCCTGAGTACGTGAGCGATGCATTGTCTGCAGAAAGAGAACGCGCTCCCTGTTGTGTACGTTTATCAGTCCAATGCTGCCAGCATGTGTGAGCAACGCTAGCGTCTCGTAACGGTTCTTGACCACCCTAACCTCCTGACAAAATGACCTAAGACCGCCTTGTACTTGGTAGCTACCGTAGCGGGCACTGGGAGAACTCTGTGTAATTATTAAGTTTCGGAGCGAGGTAGACGTTGTCAAAATGTACCCTCATGTTCGAAATTTACGGAGACGAACTTGCATGCAGATCGTATTGTCTGCGATACGTATATGTTGCTGTACGCTGCACGTTCCCTGCGAAAGGTCACTCCCAAACATTTCATTGCTGGGACCTTGGTAATAGGCAATGGCATACTCATATTGAGTCCTCTGAAAACATCAATGTAGTTCGACTTTCGCAGGTTGATACGGCTCCTGGCAACCTCGCCGTATCTCTGAAGCCACGCGATCGCCATACATACATCTTCTACAGACCTCGCCAAGAAAACTGCATCGTTCGCGTAGGCACAACATTTAAAATGCACATTTTGAAGGCGAATGCCCTCCAAAGGCGGTCGTAGACCATGGAGGTTCGTGGGCGACAGCGAGGAAAAAGGCTGACAGAAGGCATTCTTGTCGCACTGAGCGCTCAGTAGTAAACTGTGGCGAGCGGTAGCCATTGACCAGGACTGTGGAAGGGGCTCCGTGGATAAGACGGAGAGTCACACCTGCCGATACTGAGGACAGTCCCATCTTCTCTAAGACAGCCTGGTAGAAATGGTGCTCAACTCGGTCAAATGTGAGGTCTAGGGCGCCTTACAAGTGGCATGCCGACATGAGTGCCACCACATCTCTATAAGATCTTAACGCCGTGTGTATATTACTGCCACCTTCCAGACGTGTTTCAAATAATGGCTCTGAGCACTATGGGACTTAACATAGTCCCCTAGAACTTAGAACTACTTAAACCTAACTAACCTAAGGATATCACACAACACCCAGTCATCACGAGGCACAGAAAATCCCTAACCCCACCGGGAATCGAACCCGGGAACCCGGGCGTGGGAAGCGAGAACGCTACCGCACGACCACGAGCTGTGGACCAGACGTGTTTGGTGAGCATGAATGGCATTTTTGACAACAGCGAGGAGGCGAGCGCGATGAATGCGGGCGAACAGCTTGTAATCCGCATTCACTAAAGTCAACGGCCGGAAGTCTTGCGGTCTGCAACCCCTGTTTGGTCTTGGGACAGGGATAATCATACCCATCGAAAATTCGCGGAAGGGTGGAGGGGGGACGCGAAACTCTGGTTCCAAAAGTTGGCAGCACATCTGCCGCAAACCTTTCTCCATCAGGTCAGAAAAGGTGGTATAAAATTCAAGCAGAAGACCATCAGGTCCAGGGGATTTGTTTCTCGCGCCCAGCGACAAGGCTTTGCGCATTTTTTCCCACGTGATGGTCTCCAAGAAGGTGTCGCCTTTCGTCGTAACCGAAAGTGGCAGGTCGTGCAGGTCGTTGATCTGCTAGATAGAGAGTGCGGTAATAATGTATGAGGGCACGGGAGATGGTGTTGTCTCTCTGCACGATGCCGTTCCGCCGCAATAACTGCCGTGATTTAGACGTCTCTTACGATGTCTCCGTTCTCTGACAATGTGATAAAGGGAAGCACGTTCCTCTGGGGTGGAATGTTACAGTCTCGCTCGAAACGCGTGTTCTGCAGAAGCCGTTCCTGTGTCTGGTGGACGGCCGTTTGGCACTTTGGCGAAGGTTGTGCGACGCTAATTCTCTCAAGACCGTTTAGTAAAAATCAGAGGTCGATCGGAGCCAAAGCGGTCTGTCTCGTCCATACGCCATGAGCGTGCGGCGAAGAGCTGGTTTAGCCCAGTATGTCCACCGTCGTTCGTGGAATCATAAGTATGACGCCATCGCTCACATTTGTGCCAGGTAGTTGTGAGGCTACACGGCAAGCCCCTTCCCGGAGAATGTTGACGTTAAGAGTCCAATGTCCTCTACTACGGCTCGTCAGTTGTGGCAGAATCACGGCGCAGATGAAGGCCTGATGGTTGGTGAATGCAGTGGGCTACAGCTCGGCTCCGACAGTCGCTGCCCGAAGACCTCGGGAGACGTAAACCCTGCCCAACCTGCTGGGCTGGCCGAGTGGCTGGTGAAGTGTGTATATGCGCGTCGGTCACCATGGATGAGGGTCCATGTACCATGGAAAGCCTCCAAGAAGGTGTCGCCTTGCGTCCTACCCGAAGGTGGCAGGTCGCGCAGGACCCCGGCCATAGCTTGAAGGACTGGACATGGGACATGGTGAGGGCTCTGATTCTCAGGGCGTAAGATGCTGTTGAAGTCTCCGCCCACCACGAAGTGCTCTGTAGCGCCTTGAAACAGTAAAGCTACTTGAGTGTGTTCGCTCTCGACGCTTCGCAGTACCAGATGTGGCATACAGATTCACAAGGCAGACTGTACCGTTGGTGAGGGCAATGCCTCTCGCTGATGGGAAATACTGAACATCCGTTGGTTCGATGCCATCGCGAAGCAGTATGGCTGTACCACCGAAGCCGTCGGAAGTTGGCTTGACGTAAGACTCGTATCCATAAACATTCAGGCGCACATCATGCCGTACCTCTTGAAGAAACACGATATCAATGTCCGTCGCCCGAATCAAGTCCTTCAACAGCTGGGTTTTGATCGCGGAACTAATGCCGTTGACATTGACTGTACCTATACGACACACCTGGGTCATTTGATAGTATGATGAGGTATCCTGCAGTCGTTTAAGCCAGTAAGCGCCACGTCGCCCGTCCGACCATCCTGCCACCCGCACCGTAGATATTACTGATCGACACAGCCAAGGTGTCCGTCCAACGATCCGCTGGCCGCGGTCATCAGGTCCTTCTTTCTCCATCTCGGAAGCCCAGTCACCAAGCTGGAGGTGTGGTACGTTATGCGACGCATTACGTTCATCAGGTCTCTTAGCCGCAAAATCCCCAGGGGGATCATCAGTGAGCTGAGCATCGTCAATGTGGCTTTGTTCTTGGGCGGACGATGCCAACAGCGAATCAGGAGCCGTTGGAGTGGGGTCCACAGCCCGGGCCGCAGATGGATTTTCCTCATCCTCCTGCAACGTGTCACCATCTCGCAAAGCATTTCCTACAGACAGCTTCCTCTTCTCTCGTCGCTTGGGCAACTTCTGCTTGCGGGTACTCATGTCCGCATCCTGTGGATCACGACAAGTAGTAGGCACCTCCCGCATCTCCGTGTCCGAGCTCGAATCGATCTGCTGGTGCTCTCTTGTCTCACACGGCTGAAGTGGAGACGTGGTCAATGCTGTCTAGCACGGCGACGGTTCCGATCGAGGCAGCGTCGTCGCGTCCAGGGAGCCCGGTCCCACGCGGTTCTGTAACTGGAACGGAACAAAGTCTGCGTCCGTCATGTTCCTCGCTGCCTCAACGTATGTAATAGGCAGCGTTGCCGGTTGCGATGTAGGGATCGTGTCTGCACGTGGTATCTGGAAGAGGCATCTCTGCAGGCATTCAGAGCTTACATGTCCTTCCTGCCCGCACCCTGAGTAAGTCCGCGGCTGACCGTCATAAATGACGATCGCTCGACAGCCACCAACGGTCACGTACGACGGGATGTGTTTGCACAGTTCGATTCGCACCTGACGCACTCCATTCAGAACAGGACACGTCCGACTGCTGAGAACGATATCCATCGGTGGAACGGCGAATAAGCCGTTCACACGCTGCTTCATCAACAAATTTCAGGTAAACAATGCTGGATACGATCGAAAGATCTATACCGAGAAATTCCTGTGGATCGACGTGCATTACTTCACGCAGGAAACGCTCTACTTCGTAAGCTTTAGGTTTTGCGTACCGAGCATGGATCGTTAATTTAGGGAGCGATGACGTAAGAGTTTGATCCCTCCCCCCTCTTTAAACCAACCAACCGTTATTTTAATCGTGGACTTTCTATAAGAAAGTGCCATCGTTGTTGGAGGTGATGTGTTTACACTGCAATACCACTCCCCGCGCGAGTAAGCAACGGCCCCCTTGCGGAACGCCGTACAGAGCCCCTTGCACGTCCGCTTCGGAACACGGCTGAGAGTCGAATGACTTGCTGAAGTAGCACTCCTGGAAGAAAGGATAATGCGGAGACATGGCTTTGCCACAGCCTGGATGATGTTTCCAAAATGAAGTTTTCACTCTGCAGCGGAGTGTGCGCTGATACTAAACTTCCTGGCAGATTAAAACTGTGTGTCGGATCGAGATTCAAACTAGGGACCTTTGCTTTCTCGGGTAAGTGCTCTAGCATCTGAGCTACCCAAGCACAACTCAGGCCCCGTCCTCACAGCTTTACTTCTGCCAGTGCCTCATCTCCTACCTTCAAAACTTCATATCAGCGCAAACTCTGCTGCAGAGTGAAAATTTCATTCTAGAAACATCCCCCATGCTGTGGCGAAGCCATGTCTCCGCAATATCATTTCTTTCAGGAGTGCTAGTTCTCCAAGTTTCGCAGGAGAATGGCTCTGAGCACTATGGGACTCAACTGCTGTGGTCATAAGTCCCCTAGAACTTAGAACTACTTAAACCTAACTAACCGATCACACACATCCATGCCCGAGGCAGGATTCGAACCTGCGACCGTAGCTGTCGTGCGGATCCAGACTGTAGCGCCTTTAACCGCTCGGCCTCTCCGGCCGGCTTTCGCAGGAGAGCTTTTCTGAAGTTTGGAAGGTAGGAGACGAGGTACTGGCGGAAGTACAGCTGTGAGGACGGGGCCTGAGTTGTGCTTGGGTAGCTTATGGTAGAGCACTTGACCGTAATAGACAAAGGTACTCGAGTTCGAGTCTCGGTCAGGCACACAGTTTTAATCTGCCAGGAAGTTTTATATCAGCGCACACTCCGCTGCAGACTGAAAATTTAATTAATTTAATCTGCTTGTTTACCTTATAAGTAATTTTCCTAAGCCAACTGAAGCCAACAATAGCTTCCCGAATTAGACGTTACCGAATGGCTGAGAGGACCAATTTTCGTGATTACCAATAATTTAATTCTTAAAATACGCAAAGTGACCTTAAGTCATCAGAAGTTTCAGTCTCCGTTAATTCAAGCCGAGGCCACTATTGCGCAGAGGGACAGCAACTTGTCTCGTGAACATAGCGATGGCGCCGCCCCTCCCCTACGAACGCAAACCTGTGCGTGAGCAGGCCGAACTGACTCTCTGCAGGAGGTCACCAACGGCCTGCCTGCCACCCAGTTAGTTATCCTCGGAGGAAGCTACGAAACTGCCAAGAGGCACCCTCCCGGCCTCTCTTCGTTGCAGTTCTTGGCAGGTTTTACTTGGTGACCAGTAGCAGTGTGGTAGGTGCTGCCTGTTCACAGTACATGCTCTTTTTAACCCCTTGGAAGTAAATGTAAACAGTTAAGTTCAGTTTTAGCCAAGACGTTCGCGGTAGAATTCCCGTAACACTTCCGCACGTAGTGAAGCCGAAATACGCGGTTTACATAGCAAGGTATTAGCTTCATGGTCCGTACAGTTTTAGAGCGGTCATATTTGTCGCGATACCCCTGTCCGCGTGCTGGCGGCCTATGTCAGCTCATGGCTCATTATCTTCGCTTGTGATTCAATTCCTCGAGATCCATCTCTGATTCACTGAATCAGTACTCTCTCTAAGGACTAGTTATCATTATTTCTGTTGTGTTTTATGTGTTTCCCCCTTCATTAACAAACTAATTTTAACAGGCAATCGAAATGTCCGCTGGAATTGAAGGAGTCTGATGCCACCACAAGCCAGGAAACAGTATATTTTCATTTAAGGTCTACTAGTCCAGTAGTATAGAAGGTAACAGGAAGAACACATTGCTTTCATGATCTATTCGAAGCCAATACCATCTACACTCTCTCTCACGTTAAGCCATCATATCGACTCAATGAGTGTCTAGTCACGTGTACGAGCTAGAACACTTCAAACTCGCAACAGTTTTGTACGCATTGGGAGTGTCACCTTCAATAGGACGAAGTGTAATAAAGTGCTACGATTTTCAAATGATCCTTCAGGTTGAGAAAAGCTTTATCTTTAGACAGGGAGTTCTCAGCTACAGCAGCGCCATATTGCATAGAGCTCTTTGTGTTTACTATGTGGGTCTTACGACAGGTATCAACTTTACACTCTCCCTTTTGCTCTATGTGTGTGTCCCTCCCATATCCTGCTACTAGCTTCGTCCATTCTTAATGTCTATCCGCTTACTGATTCTGATTCTTGCTACCGTCTTATATCTATGACTCTACGTTGCTGGTAGTTTCTTCGGAGTATGTGTCCCAGGCAAGACATCTCCCTTCTTATTATCATGTCTACTGATTTTCTTGCTTCTCCTATAATTTTATGTTGTTTTATTCGTCATTCTGTTTCTCCAGTTCACTTAAAGTATCTTTCTCCACAATCACCTTGCAAAATTGTTCAAATTATGTTCTGCGTTTCGTCTGTCCATGAATTGTTGACATACGTTACTACGCCTCAGACAGAATAAAGGCGATTTTTTTTTTCGGGATTCGTTCCAAAAGCTGTTTTAGCTATAGATGTTATACCTCTTTTCCCCTCACTTTCTGTCACCAAAGTTCCCAAGTACCTAAAAGATTTTACTTGTTTCAGCTTCATTCCTTCCAATTATACTTTGACAGATATTTCACGTTTGACGATTATCACCACTTTGACCTTTTCTACAGTCATCCTCTTTTTCACATTTTTACAATCCTCTCCGTCTAAAATTATAGTTCTAACACTGATTTTGAGAATATTACCCGGTCATCTGCTAACTTAAATGACATGATCATTTCTCGTCTCACTATTAAGCCTCTAAAAGTATCTAATGTGTTGTCTTTCAGTTCTCAGCATAAATAGTGAGAACAGTTAGTGACAAACAACATGCTTTAACAAATCTCCCAATGCCTGTTTTATTTGTTTCTTTGTGCTAATCTTCACTACAGTAAGGCGCCGTTGAAAATTACTCTAAGGTACAGCGTAGACAATACCGAAGCATTACTGATTCTCACTTCTAGTTCCACTAGAGGCAATAATTACCGAGAAGAGAAGTTAATAGCACTTTGGGCATTCTGTCATGTATAAGAATTCTCGCCATAGACAAAGCAACGTGATTGTACGGAGCCGTCTTAAGTGTATTTATAAGGACCTATTATTTAAATACACTGATGTGCTAAACTTAACGGCGAAAACAACTTTCAAAGGATGTGCCACTGCCAAGTATCATACCGAGCGAGGTGGCGCAGTGGTTAGCACACTGGACTCGCATTCAGGAGGCCGACGTTTCAATCGCACGTCTGGCCATCCTGATTTAGGTTTTCCGCGATTTCCCTAAATTGCTCCTGGAAAATTCAAGGATGGTTCCTTTCAAAGGGCACGGCCGACTACCTTCCCCATCCTTCCCTAATCCAATGAGACTGATGACCTCGCTGTCTGGATTCCTCCCCAAAACATCCCAACCGAAGTATCATAGCTCCATATAACTTTGACTATTCAGAGAAAGAACTGCTACAGTACAATACAGTACTGAACATAAGTGAAAGAAATGCGCAATGATGCCAAAAGAAATGACACTTTTATTGGAGCACAGTATGTACACTGAAGTCACCGAGATATAAGATGATGCCCTGAACATTACAAAAGGCGGGATATCTTAATACGATGTGTGATCATTACTGATGGCAATGCGTGCTCTGTAACGTCCTCCCACAGTGACCACAAGATTGGTTTGGAGTTCCTGAGGCAAGGCGCTTCATTCCACCAACTGCGTGGTTGATAACTGCTGGATACTAGTTGGTGATTACCCTCTCGTTCCAAGAGCTCCTCCACATGCGATTTTCGATGCGGTCGAATCGAATTTACTTCTGCAAAAATGCACATTTGGAAGGAGAACACTGTCGCAATAAAATTTAATGTGCCGTGTTCAATGATTTGGAGGTCAGAATATTATGAAAATTGTGCCTCATCATACCAAAATTCCTGTACCATGAAAACGATCACGTTCGACGATGTTCCTGGGAGCGTTATGTTTTTCCATTTCTCGCCATATCAGGACACGTCCAGTATCACAACTGAATCTGCTCTCATCCGAAATGACCCAGTGATCCACGCTTAACGGTCCCGCCAATGTGAGGGTGCCAACAGAACAGAACATATTGGTCGTCTGGAAAAGGTAAGGATGATGATGACGATGTTCGGTATGTGAGGCGCTCAACTGCGCGTTCATTAGCGCCCGTACACATTCCCGATCTGTTCACAGTCCACTTTCACGAAATGATGGAATGACGAGGACAACTCAAATACCCAGTCCCCGGGCAGAGAATATCCCCAGCCCGACCCTCATGGTCGACTGGCAAAGAGACCACCTCATGTGGTTGCTGTGCCGAAGTGGAGCATGACAATGAGTGCTTTGCAGTCCTGCTAAATGTGTATGCAATTGCACCCACTGTTCGAAGTGGGTCCCCTCTTGCCTGTTCCACAATGTACCGTCGTCTGTTGCTGTACTCGACCATTCGCGACCACTTACTCTCCTTCGGCTAGCAGTGCCTTTGGTCCGGAACGCTCCGCATGCACGTGAGCCATGCTGTGTGTCACACTGCGCCCGTCTTCCAGTTCCCGGATGATTCTTCCCCGTGTGAAATCACCCAAAATTTCCTCCGGGGCACTGTATTATGAAGAACACCACCATAGTGCACCGTAACTGCTCGTTGATTGACATACACAGTATTTCGTTCCTTCAACTGCCGGCTATTGCCCCATTTGCCGGGAAAGTCACGCTGACCTCATGCCATGTGACGTACAGTTTTTTGTTCACGATCTGGAGACATCTGGCAACACGATCCCGCTCTTTCATTCGCTCCGACCGAGTCGTTAACATACACCACCTGGGGGATGGTAGATGTGCTGATATGATTTCTACGTAGTGTCACAGTTACCAGAGCGCCATCTGTGTGCGCCCTTTCATAGGGATTACTAACAGCCAGAAGTTTCGGTGTGGTGCGACCGCGAGAAGCAAGCAGGCAACCATGCGACAGTGACGCACTCGTGATTTCTACAACAAACTGAGCGAGTTTTAAAGGGGTCAAACTGTGGCCTTCCGAATAGCGGAATGGTCGTTTCGGAGAACTGCCACACAAGTTGAACGTGCTGCCTAACGTGAATAGTCTCTCACACCCATAGACGAGGTTTTGGACGTCCACGCAGCACAGACGTATTGTAAGGGCAGCAGTGGCAGGCCTTACAGCTAGAGATTAGATTACATTAGTACTGGTTCCATAGATCATGAATATGACACTTCGTAATGATGTAGAACGTGTCAGGTTAATAAAAGGTGTCCATACAAGATATTACATTACACAAAATATTACATGACACGTTTTAAATTGTTTTTGGGGTGGGGGTGGGGAAATTACCCATTTACTATATCCAAAAATTCATCTAATGAATAGAAGTAGTTGCCGATCAATTACTCTTTTAATTTCCTTTTAAATTCTATATGGCTATCTGTCAGCCCTTTGACGCTATTAGGTAAGTGACGAAAGACTTTTGTGGCAGCATAATTTACCCCCTTCTGAGCCAAAGTTAGATTTAACCTTGAGTAGTGAAGATCATCCTTTACACATTCACACTATTTCACGATTTATACTAGACGCAGACAGCTGGGGCACATTACTTCCGTGCCGGGGGGTATGGGGTGGTGGCAGGTAGGGCATCCGGCCACCCCTTAAAAATAACCGTGCCAAATCCGTAGTTAACCCTGCCGACCCGACGCACAATGCGGGATAATGGCAGTAGCAAAAGAAGAAAAAGAAGAAAGTGAATATCATCCTTTCTCCTAGTGTTGTAGCCATGTACACTGCTATTACTTTGAACTCGTTCGGCTTGTTAATAACAAATTTTATAAGTGAATATATACATTGTGAGGCTACAGTGAAGATCACTAGCTCTTTAAATAAGTGTCTGCAGGATGATCTTGGATGAGCTCCAGCAATTATTCTGATTACATGCTTTTGTGCAATGAACATTTTTTTACTCAATGAAGAGTTATCACAGAATATGATGCCATACGAAAGCAGAGAATGAAAATAGGAGTGGTAAGCTAATTTACTGAGATGTATAGCGCCAAAATTTCCAATGACCCTAATAGCATAAGTGGCTGAACTTAAACGTTTCAGCAGATCTTCAGTGTGTTTTTTCCTGTTAAACCCCTCATCAATGCATACACCTAGAAATTTTGAATATTCCATCTTAGCTACAGATTTCTGATTCAAGTCTATATTTATTAATGGTGTTATTCCATTTATTGTGTGAAACTGTATACACTGTGTTTTGTCAAAGTTTATTGAGAGCTCATTTGAGGAGAACGACTTAATGATTTTCTGAAAAACATCGTTTACAATTTCATCAGTTAATTCTTGTCTGTTGGGTGTGACAGCTATCCTTGTATCATCGGTAAAAAGTACCAGGTTTGCATCTTCATGAATATGGTAGTGCTGTAAGCACAGCAGAGATAAGAGGGCGTATGAGGCCAGACGTGTCAGAACGAACTGTTGGTAACCGGCTATTACTAGTGGGACTAAGGGCACGCACAATCCCTCCTTCCATTCATATCACAGCACAGACGCGCACGGCCCAACTGCCGTCAGAGGATCTCTTAGAATGGCGCGCCGCGGTCTTCAGAAATGGAAAAAAGATTCTGCCTGCATGCAATAAGCTTCTCTGGCCTTACTGGACGTCTTATTCCAGTACAGTAGGAGCTTCGGTCAGCTGTTGTAGTATCAAGGGCACTGAAAGTGATTTACAGTCACGAGGGGTAATCATACAATTTTAAATATCACCTTGAAAATATGTGTCCTGACATCGAAATGCTCGCGCGACAGTGGCGTAGCAAGCCGCCAAAGGAGGAAAAAGCAAAACGGCGCAGCTCACTGTTGAAGTGGACTCAACATTTTCGAGATGATAATAAGAATTACTCCTCGTAAACATCGAACGTCTCGTGTGTACTGATAATACAAGGATGTCTTATCTGAAACAGACTGTGATTACTAAGGCGACAACCGATCGAAGAAATTATAAGGTAATCGTTACACCGTACTGTAAACAACTAGGCTATTTCTCCGTAGAGAGAGATAGTGTCATAGCACAGTCGGTTACGTACTCACTCAATAACTGGGAGATCTTTCACTCCTCGGATCTTGTTGTAGGCGGTCATAATAAACCACTAGTGGTGGTAGTAGGCCCTAAGTCTTTGTTGCCTTATGATGCCTTTCGAGAACATATTTCTGTATTTCCAACTCATAGACTAGGTACTTCAAGAAAATGTTGTCCGTTAAACAAAAAAAGTCAAAAAGGCTAAACTATTCATACGATTGAATATAGCTACATTTTCCATATGAGATTTTTGCTTAACGAAGGTTACCTTGTTTTAATTCGACATATACGAAGAATAGAACGTTCATTGAAACGGAAGCCCATAAGTATCAGTTCAAGAGGTCGAAATCTGTATGTTTCCTCGTTTCATGGTTCCCAGTACGTGCGAAGAACATAATTCGTTGTATAATGTTACAAAAGTGCAGAACGGGAAGTCTTTTTTGATAACCGTGCAATCGGTTCCACACCTTATGCAACCATACACGCAGGCGAAAAGGACCAATTCTTCTATAAGAGGAGATAAAAAAAACTTGCGTTCAAGGACGTTGTTACAGCGTATGTGCAAGATAGCGATACTGCCATGAGGGTATATAAGCACCGAAATGTAAGCAAGGGACTAGTGGGGCATTTCTTGTCTTTCCAACGTGTGTGCGGCAAGAGTGAACAGATGAATGATTGCAGTGTCATTGCCAAATGCATGCAAACAGGACCACAGTGCTGTTATCCTTCTATTGGCTGCCGAAGAGAAAACAATTGGTGAATGAAGAATGTTTATGGGACAGCATGTCTGTAGAAAACACCCCCAGTCTCCTAAAAAAGGCCTTTGAAAGTCGACGAACCTGTCGCACGAAGATGTGCAGAAGGCAGTTATGGATTTCTTCACGCAAAAGAGCACAAAGTTTTACCTAGTGCGATGGTGGGATGATTGCCGTAATGGTGACGGTGATTTTGCCTGATGGACACATCGATTCTGGACTGAACGCCTTGGAATGGAAATTTTTGATCGCCCTTTATATAACGTAAATGGATTGGTAAAAGAAGGGAAACCGTCATTTTGAAAGACTTCTCCTACATTAGACTAAAAAGTATTCTACCTTTTCATAATAATTTTGTCTCACTGTAGCTTAAAAATAATCAGATATACCTTAAGAGTTTAAGCGAGTTTAATTCTGAAAAAAAAGATACAGGTACAAAACAGGCTAACTGGCCAATGTAGTCTACAGATTAGAGAAAAACACGGTATGGAGGATTATAATTAGCGCAAGATTATGGAACGATTAAACGAAGAACAAAAGCATACAAGCTGTACTTCATCCGGCTCAGAATGCTGCGAGGATTAAAAGGGACAACAAATGAATCAGGATTATTACCTATTACGACACCGAACGGCAGAGCGCAATTTCCAGTTTTTACGTAGAACGCGTAACATTAATGAAATAAAAATGGTATACCACAGGGAACACACACAGTCGGGGCCTATCGACATTCAATAACTGAGTTTCGCATGCATTCTGGAGCAAGAAGTGTAATAGTTAAGATGGTCCGTTAAATAAGTGAAACACTGTTGACTAAACCTCAGATTAAGAATAAAATGTAGATATTTCACTCAGAGACAATTAAACTGGAGATCCTAGTTTTGAGTTACAAATTTTGCAACTGTACAAGTCGGAGAATACTAG
Source organism: Schistocerca piceifrons (assembly GCF_021461385.2). Taxonomy (NCBI): domain Eukaryota; kingdom Metazoa; phylum Arthropoda; class Insecta; order Orthoptera; family Acrididae; genus Schistocerca; species Schistocerca piceifrons. The sequence goes on from NC_060139.1 coordinate 673,438,005, forward strand.
GAACCGACACAGTTGGCGATTACAGTAGTTTTAGGCATATTCACAGTAGCAAGCTAAAACATTTAGGACGTGTCCAACGACATGTACACATTTGCTATGAGACGTCAACGAAAACTATCTGTACACTTGATCATCCAGCACATTATGATTACCTATGTAATAGCCGGTATGTCCACCTTTGACAGGATAACAGCGACGACGCGTCATAGCGTGGAAGCGACGAGGCCTTGATAGGTCGCACGTAATTTCCAGGGAGGGGGGCGATGAGCTCCGACACACGTTCAATCCCATCCCAAATGAGTTCGATGGGGTTCAGATCTGCTGAGCTTTGGGGCAACACATCAATTGGAACTCACCTCTGTGTTCCTTGAAATACTACATCACACTTCTGGCCGTGTGACATGGCGCATTGTCTAGATGAAAAATATCACTGCCGTCGGGAACCATAACCGTCATGATGGGTGTACGTCATCCGCAACAAGTGTAAGACACTCCTTGGCCACAATGGTGCCCAGCACGAGCTGCACTGGGCCTATGGGTGCCCACGTGAATGTTTCCCAGACCATATTGGAGCACCGCCAGTTTGCCTCCGTCCCGCAGTATCCATCAGTACAGGTGCCAAGAACCTGTTCCCCTGGAAGACGACTGATCTGCGCCCTCCCATCGGCATGATGAAGAACGTATCGGGATTCATCGGACCATGCAACACCCTGTCACTGCGCCAAAGACAGGTGCCGATCGACATGTGCCCATTGCGTGGTGTTAACACTGGCACATGCATGGATCGTCGGCTGCGAAGGCCCATCGTTAGGTGTGTTCGGTGCACCGTGTGTTCAGGCACGCATTTATGTGGACTGTGCGTGTGTCTAACTAACAGTCATTCCTCGCCACGCGATGCTGCTGTCGCCTGGACGGATTAATATCGATAGTAGCTCCTTGGTCATAACATTTTGGCTGATCAGAACATTATCAGATCAGTGTGTATTTTCCTCTTACTACGAGCTATCTGAGAGAAGAAAAAATACAACGCTTTTACTTAAATCGGCGACGCTGACAATGAGAACATGTACGTTTCTTTAGAGCAGCGTTTTGTCTCATTGTTTCGTATTGTAGCAACAAAGTCGTATTGCAGGTAGGGACGGTTTCTGTTATTCTATACCGTACATACACGCCATCAAGAATGGTCGTGCCTCATATACCCAAGCACCAAAGTAACTGGTATAGACGCGCGTATTCAAATAGAGTTATGAAATACGGCGCTGCGGTCGGCAACGTCTAAATAAGACAAGTGTCTGGGGCAGTTGTTAGATATGTTACTGCTGCTACAATGGCAGGTTATTAGGATTTAAGTGAGTTATAGTCGGCGCACGACCGATGGAAAACAGCATCTCAGAGGTAGCGGTGAAGTGGGGATTTTCCGGTACGACCATTTCACGAGTGTACCGTGAATATCAAGAATCCGGCAAAACATAAATCTCCGACAGCGCTGCGACCGGAGAAAGATCCTGCAAGCACGAGGCCAACGACGACTGAAGAGAAACGTTCAACGTGACAACGTGCCCTTACGCAAATTGCTGCAGATTTCAGTGCTGGGCCTTCAACAAGTGTCAGCGTGGGAACCATTCAACGGCCGGCCGGAGTGGCCGAGTGGTTCTAGGCGCTACAGTCAGGAACCGCGCGACCGCTACGGTCGCAGGTTCGAATCCTGCCTCGGGCATGGATGTGTGTGATGTCCTTAGGTTAGTTAGGTTTAAGTAGTTCTACGTTCTAGGGGACTAATGACCTCAGAACTATGTCTCATAGTGCTCAGAGCCATTTGAACAATTATTTTGAACCATTCAACGGAACATCATCGATATAGCCGAAGGCCAATTCGTGTAAGCTTGATGGCTACAAGACACAAAACTTTACTCCTCGCCTGGGTCCATCAACAGTTACATTGGACTGTTGATGACTGGAAACATGTTGCTGGTCGGACGAGTCTCGTTTCAAATTGTATCGAGCGGATGGCCGTTTACGGGTATGGAGACAACCTTATGAATCCACGGACCTTGCATGTCTGCAGGGAACTTCTCAAGCTACTGGTGGCTCTGTAATTGTATGGGGCGTGTGCAGTTGGAGTGATATGGAACCAGCCTGACAGGTGAAACGTACGTAAGTTTACTGTGTGATCACCTGCATCCATTCATGTCTATTGTGCATTCCCGCGGACTTGGGCAATTGCAGCAGGACAATGCGAGACCACACACGTCCAGAATTGCTACAGAGTGGCTCCAGGAATACTCTTCTGAGTTTAAACACTTCCGCTGGCCACCAAACTTCCCAGACAAGTACATTATTGAGGATACCTGGGATGCCTTGTAACGTGCTGTTGAAATGGTTGAAATGCCTCTGAGCACTATGGGACTTAACATCTGAGGTCATCAGTTCCCTAGAACTTAGAACTACTTAAGCCTAAATAACCTAAGGACATCACACGCATGCAAGCCCCAGACAGGATTCGAACCTGCTAACGTAGCAGTCGCGCGGCTCCGAACTGAAGCTCCTAGAATCGCTCGGCCACAAAGGCCGGCAACGTGCTGTTCAGAAGAGACCACTGCCTCCTCGTACTCCTACAGATTTATGGGCAGCCCTGCAGGATTCATGGTGTCAATTCTCTCAAGCGCTACTTCAGACATTAGTGGAGTCCATGACATGTCGCATTGCTGCTCTTCTGCACCTGTTAGGCAGGTGTATCAGTTTCTTTGGCTCTTCGGTGTATAATGAACGTGGAAACTTCACTATTACAAAGTTTGCACATAGAAATTTGCACATATAAGTTTACTGTTGTTTGCAATGGTAAAGACACATCACATTTGTGAAGATAAATAATTAACAAACGTTTCTTTAGAAACGTAACCCAATGTTTGCCACAAAATGATTAGTGATGACGAACTGTTTTCGAGTCAAGGAGCGAAAATTGGTGACCACAGGGGAATAAAATGAACTGTTGCTGAATGATATTCTTCAAAAGCAATGCAAATAAGTTAATACGCGTAAAAACAGGTCAGTATAATCACGCTGAAGGAATAAGGTATTTAAATACTAGAGATACCGAAATCTTACCGCTAAAGATATGACATCACTTGTGTCTCTAAAACCTATTAAACTGTCCATTAAACCAGAGCTAGAAGTTATGATAAGTTGCCTCTGTTTCATGTTCCCTGAAGACATTGACGGTCATCTGTGGTACTCCTACCCTCGGCCGAGAACCTCAGACGTTATATTAAAGACGGAGCGGAGATTTCATACTCGGCTAGGCTGCACGAAGATCCAAATGTCAATAACAGCTCACTGGTGTGACAAAGTCTACTTAAACGTCGTTGCTAAGTTATTAACATGAGGAATGGCACATTTTCTGCCTATCTTTCTAACATGCGCAAATCGCTAGAGCGATCCTTACGCCTAGTTCCTAATAGAATATTACGTCTCTTGTAGGAAGTGTATCTGAATCAGATTCACCACACTATTGATGAACAATATACAATAATTGCGGTGTCATTCGTGTTTTACACTTCCATTAAAGATTCATCTTCGCAACATAAAAATATTGTATTATGGATTATCCTAGTGACTCTAACAATCTTAAAGGCTGTTTAGAATTACTTAAATATTGACATCTACGACAGAAGTCGACGCAAGAGGACGGGGGACAGAACCCACTAGAAAGGCACGACACACATTCCATAAATCTCAGGAGCCCTGTAGCCGCAGCAACTACCCGAAGATACCAAAGCTTCACCGCCTCCTATGCAAGACATCCCGCTTGCGCAGTGCTGCAGTTTGAGGTAGTTTTCTGTTCTGTGTTTTTGTTGAACCCTGTAGTTTTGTTTGTTATAATTTTTACTCTCTCGGTAGTTTTTATTTTATTGGTTGTTACCATTATTTGTTGTAAGGTAGTGAGCAACATCATAAGGAATTTCGTCGGAAATTACGATTGATAAAGTTCGATGTAGTTCTCTTACGTAAGCGATTCGCATTCGAGGTCGAAAGAGAGGCCGGACGTTATGGCCGAGAGGTTCTAGGCGCTTCAGTCTGGAACCGCGTGACCACTACGGTTGCAGGTTCGAATCCTGCCTCGGGCATGAATGTGTGAGATGTCCTTAGGTTAGTTAGATTTAATTATTTCTAAGTTCTAGGCGACTGATGACCTCAGAAGTTAAGTCGCGTAGTGCTCAGAAACCATTTGAACCATTTTCGAACGAGAGAAATGATTTTCGCGTTGCCGTCCCACTTTGAGATTGAAATAACTGCGGCCCACTGCTGTCCGTCAACAAGGAAATTGCTATAGTTGCTGTAGCTTTGAATGTAAACAAAAACACTGCTGTGCAGCTTTGCAAGGAAATGTTTCACAAAGGAAAGAAACTTTGAAAAACTTGAAAACTTGATACTGAAAAGAACGTTGTATGGATAGGCAGATCACCAATATAGACCCATTTACTGAGGGTGCTATTCGCGATCATGTTTATGATTATTATCGCAGAAAAGAAGATTCACACTCAGCAAGTTATTAGTTACTCTTGAACAGTCAGGTCTTTTCCGAGGCTGTCGTACATCGCTATTTACAATTTTCCACAACATAGTTCATTGGATATTTCTGTAGCTGTGATCTAAGGGAGGCTAAAGCTGCATGGCGGTGCCGATTTTTAAGGCAGATAGATCAATTAACTTGAAGAGACGTGGGCCCATTCTGGTGATCTTGTCAAGCAGGGCTGGAAAGAGTGGAAGTGCCTTTCGACAACCGGAACAGACTTATTCGTCGTCATGCAAAACAACGCAAAGTTATCTTCTACACGCTCTTCTGTTTTCTAAATCAGAGGAGGCAGAAGAGTACCTTGAAGAAATTGATGAACAAAGTGGTTCGCAAACTCAGTGGTTCAGAATCTGGGAAAGCCACCAACAGTTGTTCTAGATAATGCTTCTTAGCTTGCCGGTTGTTGTTGGTAAGACACCTACTTTGGTGAAGCGAAAGGATGAAATGTTGAGTGACTTCAGCGTCGAAGTAAGTGATAACCTTACAAAGGTGGAAATAATTCTCCATAAGCCACAGATCCCCATATAAGAGCTGGCAACAACGCGTGGGCATAAAATCATTTGGCTGCCACCTCATGACCGATGACCTCGCCGTTTGGTTCCCTCCCCCGAATCAGCCAGCCAGCTACCACCTCATTGTGGCCATTAAATATGTCCCCAAATTAACGATTACGTTGCCAGAAATAAATATACATTTACGCTTTCTGCAGTCAAAGCACTCAGAAAGGACGCTTTTACAAACGTCGTCACTGGAAATATATGGAGAGACCATGGCAGACTGAAATAGTTGTGAAAAATAGGGTTGAACAACAGTTAACTAACAATGTCAGTTACAGTGATACTTCCAACATCTGTCAGGGATTAAAGTGTTGACGGAGAAGTGTTCCCATTACCACCTAGGAAATGAAGTTAGAGGCGAATTAAGCTGCTTGTTTAGAGTGCGCACTGCGCACTTCACACTGATCGAGTTTTGTGCATTTTTCTCCCAGCTTTTGCTTGCAGTTACGATAATACACTGTTTTGACACTTGTTCCACGGGGGAGTCTATCTGTCATGATAATTCATTAGTGATCATAAGCAAAAATCATCATTTGCTTGAGCTTTGATGGAGCTCGTAGAAATTTTTTTGGTCGTGGAGAATCTGAAGCTCTCCACTCATTGGACTGTGGTTTCAACTTCGGTTAAAAAGCCTCTAATCCATGTTTCATCAACAGCGGCAATTAGACTTAAGAATCCTTGACTTTCAAGGTCGAATGGTTGTCTGAGCAAGTTTGCAATGTTCAAGCGGTTCTGCTCCTCTTCAACAGTATGCGACCAATCTTGCAGAAATTTTTCTCTTCTTCAAATCGTCTGACAGGAAATGGAATACTGAGTTTTGGGGAATTCCCGTGACTTCAGAGAGTTCTTCACAAGTCGCACTGCGATCTTCTAGAAGAGCATCTGTCACAAGTTTCACACTTCGTTCATCTGTCGACTTTTGTATCTTCCAGGTCTTGGATTATCGTCTATGCCCATACTACCACCACGAAAACGATAAATACAGTGTGAAACTGTACTACGGTGCACAGTAAACTCACCACAAACTTCGCTTAACACACTGTGAATTTCTGTCTTGTTTTTTCCTTGTAAAGTTTCGATCTTAATGTACGACCTCTGTTCTTCAACAGTCTCAGTACCTGAGACCGCTGCAGGGCCTATTTCTACCTCTCGCCAATTTTATGTCAGAGTACACAACAAAAAACAAAAACAATTGCTTCTACCTCCTGCCGACTACATCTGCGGCAATTTTCATTGTCCACAATAACGCCAAGCTGTGCATTATTTATGAAATAAATTAAAATTTAAATTTAAAAGTGCTTCACACGAGGAAATCTTGTCAATGGTGTGACTGTTACATTATTACTCTACGACACACCGATAAGCAGTGAAATCAAATTAAGTAGACTATGAAAAACCATTTACAACTTAAATACGTTTTGGAATGGAACCTACTGAAAACTGAGATATATCCGTTTCCAAGAAAGGTAAAACTGCTAAAAAATTAAAGAAACTCAGTTAATTTACACATCTTCCATTGTAGACCTCCTTCCGTTTCAAGAGACACGTTATATAACCAGTTTTAGAAACGTACAGAATTTCGCTCACGATAAAATTCTGTAACTGAACGATTAAGAATATCTTATAGGCAGCTTTAATATATTATACAAAAAAGTGTGTAGATCTGAAAAATTTACAAACACTGCACAAAATAAAGACACGGCGGTCTCTGGTGCGTGTTCCTTCATTCGACACTACAATCGGTCACTAAATTGAGACGCTGGCCAGAAAACACATTGAGGTGACGAAATTCATGGGCTGACCATGTGCACATATACAGACAGCATTAGTGAGCGATGTGGCGCAGTGGTTAGCACACTCGACTCGCATTCGGGGGGACGACGGTTCAACCCCGCGTCCGGCCATCCTGATTTAGGTTTTCCGTGATTTCCCTAAATCGCTCCAGGCAAAAGCCGGGATGGTTCCTTTGAAAGGGCAAGGCCGACTTCCTTCCCCGTCCTTCCCTAATCCGATGAGACCGATGACCTTGCAGTCTGGTCTCCTCCTCCACAACAACCAACAGATAGCATTGCTATCGCGTACACAAGGTATAAGAGAGCAGTGCATTGGCGAAGCTGGCATTTGGACTCAGGTGATTCATGTGAAAAGGCTTCCGACGTAATTATGGCCGCACGACTGGAATTATCAGACTTCGAACGCGGAATGGTAGTTGGAGCTAGAGGCATGTGACTGTTCATTTCGAAAATCGATCCACAGTGTCAAAAGTGTGCCGACAATACCGAATTTCAGGCATTACCTCTCACCACGGACAACGCAGTGGCCGAAGCCTTCACATAACGACCGAGAGCAGCGGCGTTTGTGTAAAGTTGTCAGGGCTAACAGAAAAATCAACACTGCGTGAAATAACTGCAGAAATCAATGTGAGACCTACGTCGAACGTATCCATTAGGACAGTGCACTGAACTGGCAATGGAAGCAGACGTGGCTAATGTGGCCGAGCGATTCTGGTCGCTTCAGTCTGGAACCGCGCGACTGCTACGGTCGCAGGTTCAAATCCTGCCTCGGGCATGGATGCGTGTGATGTCCTTAGGTTAGTTAGGTTTAAGTAGTTCTATGTTCTAGGGGACTGATGACCTCAGATGTTAAGTCCCATAGAGCTCAGAGCCATTTGAACAATTTGGAAGCAGACAACCGACGCGAGTGCCTTAGTAACAGCACGTCGCCGCCTGTAGCGCCTCTTCTGGGCTCCTGACCATGTCGGTTGGACCCTACACGACTGGAAAATTGTGGCCTGATGAGGTGAGTCCCGATCTCTGATACTAAGAGCCGATGGTGGGATTCGAATGTGGCATAGACCCCACGAAGTCATGCAGTTGGTAAGAGCTCATGGTAGAATTCGAATATGGCACAGACCCCACAAAGTCACGTACCCAAGTTGTCAACAAGGCAATGTGCAAACTAATGGTAGCTCCATAATGGCGTGGGCTGTGTTTACTTGGAATGGATTGGATCCTCTGATCAAACTGAACATATCATTAACTGGAAATGGTTATGTTCGGCTACTTGGAGACAGTTTGCAGCCATTCATGGACTTCGTGTTCCCAAACAACGACGGAATTTTTATGGATGAGAGTGCGCAATGTCACCGGGCCACATTTTTTCGCGATTGGATTGAAGAACGTTCTGGAGTCAACAGTTTGGCCACCCAGATCCCCCGATATAAATACTATCGAACGTTTATGAGACATAACCAAGAGGTCATTTTGTACACAAAATCCGTCACCGGCAAGACTTTCGTAATTATGGACGACTGTAGGAGCAGCAGGGCTCAATATTTCTGCAAGGGACTTCCAACGATTGGAGCGTCCTTGACTGGTTGAGCTGCAGCACTGCGCTGGGCAAAACGATGTCCAACGCAATATTAGGAGGTACACCATGACTTCTGTCATTAATTGTATGCACGTACATTATACTATAACTCAGAGTCATATTTCACTGAAATGATTTCTCGTTAAAAACTGTGACACATTTCTTCCTGTAATATACTCACCTTACTCCAATAACAAAAATGTTTCCTTCACGTAGGAAATTCGGTTCGTTGTCAGAAAATCCATTTTTTTTAAATTGTCCGTAATGCGACTTGATAATTTGTTGGCCCAAGTAAAATAAATCAAAGCGTAGCGTTGCTCTTGCAGAATACATTAATGCCAGTTCCATATTTGCACATTGAATAGACTGTCTGAGCGAGTTGCATGAAGCACAAGATTACTCTTGTGCTCCTGACGGGACGTGGTAGCTCTCGTCAGTACCACGATCTTGGGGAAGATCGTTGATGAATATTTAAACCTATTCATCCGTCCATCCACGTGGCACCTCTGCACCCCACCTCCGTGTGTTCTTGCGGAACTGTCGCTTATAAAGTAGTTTTGAAAGAAGAGTAGCTGATTTATTATCCGTTCTGAATGTTCAATTTTTCAAATGACGGGTTTCAGTTCAACACGAACCTTCCCCACATCCCAGTGTAACGGTTACAAGAGTGTGCCGTCCAACTACCAGCAAATTTACATGCTACGTCACATTTTTGTTATGTGATTCAGCATGTAAATGTGTCGATGATTCGACGACACTATTAATAGATATTCAAATCTGAGGATGTTTCATATTGCACAGAAACCAGCCATTTAAAAAGTTAATGCAATCAAGACTGATAATAGCTCCGTTAAAAAACCAGTGATTGCGGGTGTGTTCTCCACGACATTCGTCCATTTTTGCAGACTGTATCTGCATATATCATTTTCACCCACGCAGTGGCTCATAGTTTTTATTTACGCATCAACATACAGAGACCTGCGGTACCTTTGAAGCATTCTTTTATTGCTTGTTTTGACGTTTACGTAACCCTTTGAATGCAAGCACCTTATTAAATTCAGTAGAAACTTCATTCAAGCAAATTACGAATCTTACTCACTCAAAATTTACACTGACATTGAATTTCAGTACGAAAGTTTCAAATAAAGAAGACTTTCAGAATTTTTCCGCATATGACTCTCGTGACTTTGATAAATCAAATTTCTTGCTCATGTTAGTACACCATTAGGTTTATGATTACAAGTGCACGACCCGACCTACAAATTCAAGCCTTACCAGTTCTGCTATTTTTGTAACAGTTACGTCACATAATTTGCAGAGAAAATTGTAGCTACAATTACTAGAACGAAAATTACCATTAGCTATTTGACAGGTAAAATTCTGTCACAGGAAGAACTTAAACACCTGCTAATCTGTGGTACTAACTGCTTCACTCTTCATACCCATTTACGAGAAACAGTTATTCGTAGTGGCGTGTCTCCACTTGCTTCTGCAACCCTAAATCTTCAAACACCATCCACCCGACTCCCACTCCTTTCCCCAAGAAAATCTCCGATCTGCACCCTCCAACACTACCAGTAAATTTCATTCACTATGTGTATTCAGACTATCCCTGTCGGCTTCCTCCCTCTGCTTTCTTTGGCAAAATACCTTGTACATCTGTACCCAGGAATTCAATGTTTCTCTGTACGGTCACCACTGTGTGCTCGACACACACCTGTCCATGAAGTCAATAGGTGGTTCGGAAGACCTCTTCTATGTGTCCCACAACCTGCTCCCGTAGCCGAGGTTCCTAACGCACGTTGGTTGGAATATCACTTGATTCACAGATAGCAAGTTCAAAAGCGATTGAAGAATTTTTCGTGTCATTTACTGTGATAGTATAGAGATATAGAGATCACAGTATAAAAATGATAAACACTGAATTCCTGCAATATACTTGATTAAGTTCCATATGTCTCTACAGTACCTCTTAAGGAGAGGGCATGCAACAATTATAATGACGGTTCGTCCGTTGAATGAGGATGGTAAACTCGGCGGGACCCTTGGTTTTATGCAACGTGTCCACAGCAATATTCACTCTTCCCCTTTATTTCATATCATACACAGCCACAACACAATAAATCGTTACACAAGTAGTCTTGAGTCATCAACAACACGTTTCATAAGAGTTGGGAGAAAAGCAATGGAAAAGTGCTTTCACTGGAACCTTGTAGAGGACACCAATTCTAGATTTCATGATTGTTATGAGCAGTCATGCATGTGTAGAACTCATCTGAATGTCTGTCACGTAAATGTCGGTTCCACAACCTAAGTTAATACTTTTTCTCCCATATCATGGTAAGTAACAGGTACCAAGTAAATATACCCCTTGATGTGGCTAGTGTCACACACAACAGAGCGTTAATGATTGACACTAACATTATATGTACGCTGAACAATACTCTTAAGTGCGTAAGAAGACTGTAACAACAAAATAAAGCTGTGAGGTCGAATCATCAGTTGTACATGGGTATCACAATCGGCAGAGCATTTTCCCACGAAAGGCAACGTTCCCAGGTTTAAGCCCTGATCCGGCACACAATTTCATTCTGCCAAGGAAGTTTCAGTCGGCGGGTATTTGCATGACAATTTGTAATCTCGGTGTTCCACCAATTGCTTTATCATTTTTAAATATTATTTCTGTACATGTTTCATATAGACCCCCATGTTTCTTTATGCACATACTGTTTGGCTGCACGGTTCACGTTAAATCGTAGAAAAGGCAATCGGGAGGTTCAGCACAAGAATCCTCATGAAATGTAATGTACAAAGTCAGTAGCTCCCAAAACCCTCGATCGACCGAAACCTGAGTATTGCTGTTGAATCTGTGACCTTTAACAGGTAGTATTGACAGAGGAAATAGACAAGACCGAAACTAGGGCAGGTGGAATAGTGCACAATTACATCTACATACATACTCTGCAAATCACTGTGAAGTGTATGGCAGAGGGTTCTTTGTATAGGACTACAAGATTTCTGTCCGCACTAATCGCGCAAATTGACTGCTTAAATGCTTCTGCGCGCACTGTAATTACTCTAATGGGACGGATTGGCTTTTTTAGCGCAAAAGCGTCACGGAGAAGCTCATCCACTCCTAGGGGCCTTATACATTATGACTTTAATATAATTCTAATAGCATAAGTTCCTAGAGGAATCGACTAATACATTGCTGTCTTCTGCATCATTCACTAAAAGGCAATGGAGGTAAAGTTATAGAGACGCAAGTTTATAATACCAACAGTCTTTCTTCCCGCGAATCATTCGCTTCCGGAACATGAAAGGAGACCGGAGGTGGTGCACGCAGTACCCTCCGTCACGCACCGTCAGGTGTCTTTCTGAGTATTTATGCAGATGTACATATCTGTAGTGATTGCGTGTATAATTCGCGAATCGTTGCAGTGATGTAAGGGCCTCATGCAGATATATCTTATATTTGAGATCCACATACGTCGCTGCTGAGCAAAAGAAAGTGGCTGCAGAGATTTGAGTGTTAACAAAATACGTTACTAATAAGAGCAAACATTATGGGTACTGTTGACTGTGCTACGTAAATAAGCAGATATTTGCTGAAATAAATGCACAAGAAACTTATAAATGTTCAACATGCAGCCAGGTTTATAAATTAATTTGCGATTTGAATGCAAAATGACTCGTTCCACATCACTACGACTTATCGCGCAAATGATCCATAGAATCAGAAACTAACTAACAAAAAAAGTTCACAAACACGAAAGCTGATGTTGCTATCATATTTCTGCATGAAAACTGCAGCGCTTATTACTCCATTTTCAAACTAACTAAGAATGCACTCACACATATTTCAATTATTACTTCAACGTCACAAAACAGAGGAGATTTAACGATTCAGAAGCTTGTAGTTACTAATGGGCAGTCTAATTAAACCTCTGCACCTATATGTTATCTCTTTTCTTGAAGAATGGGGTCGCATTGTTTCTCCAAATGTATTTTTATGAGTATGAAAAATAATTTCAAAGTATTCGGTATAACTGCAATTAAGAACAGAGGCAAACTTCAAATTACTGGCATTCCTAAAACTGAAAAGCAAAATTATTCGAAATGACTGAAGTGTTCGGTTGTTTACGTATAACAGGAACTTAAAGCTTGTAAACATATTTTTGAGCATAACTGAAGTGGCGTTTAAACTTCATTTATACACGCTCAAATTTCTGCAGTAGTAACCTTCCTAAGCAAAGTTTCCAGTCGCGGTCTAGCAATAGCGTCTTTAACTACTAATCAAAAAGTCCTGTGTCGTGGGTTCTAATCCAGCTACTGCTTAAATACTGAATAAAATTCACCTGCAATTTCGGTCGAAAACTCCGGTATAAGAAGTCTCTGTCATGTGCACAACAGTATTATCAAAGAGGGGGGAGGAGAGGGCGAAAGAGAGGACAGAGATTCAGGGCAACCTCTTTCCTTTCGAGTGGGAAACTATCATAAAGGCACAAGAATCAGCAGCTATCATGACATGAGGATTCGGAGGGCATTGTAAACCACGGAATTAAAGACACGTAATATGTAGGCATAGGACTTGTGACCTGCAAATGAAAAAAAAAAAACGTGAAAACGTGTCGTCATGACCACTCCCCCGTCTAAAGGTTCTGAAGTATAGCTCCCATTCGTATCTCCGGAATTTCCAAAGGGGAGATGACAATGAGAAAAACAGTAAATTACTAACCAAAAGAAAACCGTTTTTAAAAGATCATTTTTGTGCCAACAACTGTACTATTTTATTTACTCTCTACTGGTTTCGGTACTGGCTGCCAAATTCAGAGGAGATAATACTGTATCTCAACTGGTCAAACATGCATCTCTGCCAAATGCGACAACATCAAGTACAATTGTTCCATTGAATTTCCACTGTAGTAGATTTACACAATCAAAGAGTTGAAACGTAAACACACTTGATCTTAACATCAAATAACCACCACAAGCTCAATCAGAGCTTGATCTGTACAGGAAGAGAAGGTTACGTTCTACCATTAAATAAGGTATAAGAGATGGATAACATTCCTTCGGAACTTCTAAAAATCACTGGGGGGAAATGGCAACCAAAAACTTACAAATTGGTGTGTAGAACTTCATACACTTTCGGAAAACTATCAACCAATCTGTTCCAAAGAGAGCAAGGGTTGATAAGTGCGAGAACTATCGCAAAATTGAAATAACGGCTCATGCATCCCACTTGATTACAAAATAAAATACAGAAGGATGGTAAAAAAAGTCTGAAACTGCTAAATGGCAATCACTTTGGCTTTTGGGAAGGCAATTCCGACGCCGCGCGTGATAATGGAAGCAAGGAGTATGGAATGAGAGCAAATCGAATAAAGACGAAACTAATGAGGAGCAGTAGAAATGTGAGTAACAATAAACAATCTCAAAATTTGTTAGCCTTTAAGTACATGAAATTAAGATATTTTTCTACCTGGACGCAAAATAACATATGATGGACGACGCAAGGAGGACAGAAAAAGGAATTAGAGTAGGTGGAGAGGAAATTCTTGGCCTAAATAAGTCTGCTACTAATAAGTACATACATTAATTTGAGGAAGAAAATTCCTGGAATTTACGTTGTACGTGAGTGAGTCACGGACTGTGAGAACATCTGAAAATCGAAGCTTTAAAATGTGGCGTTGTAAAATGATATTAAAAATTAAGTGGACTGATAAAAAATGAACAAACAAACATATGGAAGCAAATGACAAGATGAAATTACGGAATGATGAGACATATGTTAAAACAACAGGGAGTAGCTTCCGTGGTATCAGAGGGAGCCGCAGAGGTTAGAAGTTGTAGGGCAAGACAGAGATTGGAATACATTCAACAAATAATTGAGGATGCAGAGTGCAAGTGACACTCTGAGAGGAAAAGGGTGGCTCAAGGGAGATTTTCATGTAGGGCTGCTGATAAACGAAAAGAATCAAGATTAAATTTTTAAAAAAGCTAATGGTTCTACGCAAGCTGTCGCTCATGGTAAGGGACAGCAAGAAAAAGCATAAATTATTTTTACTGAAACTTACGTACTTCGTCTGGTGACATTAATTTAAAGCCGGCAGGAGTGGCCGAGCGGTTAAAGGCGCTACAGTCTGGAACCGCACGACCGCTACGGTCGCAGGTTCGAATCCTGCCTCGGGCATGGATGTGTGTGATGTCCTTAGGTTAGTTAGGTTTAAGTAGTTCTAAGTTCTAGGGGACTTATGACCACAGCAGTTGAGTCCCATAGTGCTCAGAGCCATCTGAACAATTTTGAACCATTAATTTAAAAGCAATTACCAGATAGTAACGGAAAGCCCACACGATTTACAATACTACGTAACGTATATGCAAAGCAGTGGTTAAATAATGATATTAACATGAAACGAAACGGTTGTAGTAATACTTTTTAAAAACGAAACAAATTTTGTTGCTGGCATATATCTCGAATGCGGAAACTGAAACAATATCTGTACGACGGTGAAGTTCTGAAACTAATGTTTCATCAAATATTATTGACACATGTATTATGCCTTAACTTCTCGACCGGAGAGACAACGTGAACCGTACAAGAGGCCGTACCCATATATCAACAGATATCTCTCCAAATGCTGTAGCGCATGAATTTACCAATCTGTTTGCCACTCGTAGTAAATATTGCTTACTGTACATAAATAGCAAAATACAACACAGTTTATTCGAATATTACCTAAATGTTCAGTAACATCCTTGGAATCGAAGTCACAGGTTGTAACTATATAAGTTCCGTATGTTCGAGGTCTTTTTCTTAACATTTTGTAAAGAAGAGCATTTCATAAGTGCCAGTGAAAGCAAAATGTGACGATTGCAACTGACTTCATTTGTACACTAACACAGACATCTCGCTAACGGTAACCATACAAGAGTAGTTGAGTCAGCATGAACATATTATTCTGGAAAACTTTAGTTAACAAACACGTTATTTGGCTTGACTGAAAATGGTCTACACCTCCACGAAATGATTCTCATTATCAGAGCCAGAAGTTGTGACGGTTCAACTGCATATGCTGCAATGAAATTTGATTCGTAATCATGTACTACTTGTACGAAAAATTGGTGACAGAATGTTATTTACTTAAATTATAATCCTTACAGTATCACTTAGAAAAAATTAGTATGTGCTACTAATTGAGCAGGACATAAAATAGATATGGTGGTTTTGACTAATGCAGATGACTACTATTATTAGTGTAGGTAATATTTTTGTTCCCACAAGAAAATTCCACAGAGCCTTCATGAAATACTTCATATACCTATCTATTGCATAGACAACAATCATGTTCGGAAAAGGGGGTGACTTATATTCTACTATCCATCAGAATTATTTTTCGTCTCATCCTCATACGAGTACACTGAATGTTATTTATATTTTTCCGCCTTGATAGAGACGGTTCAGGCAGTTTTCTAAGCCTCTTCACGAGAGACCTCTTTCGAGTTTTTGCACTTGAGAGATTTCACTTTTTCTGGCAAAGTCTCTTTCCTCTTTCCGACCCTTGATAGTCCGATCTAGTATGGATCCAACGCAACAGGATGGTAATCCGGTATGGGAGGTATACGCTTATTGAATGTAATCTGTCTTGTACACAAAAGATAGTTTCCCAGTATCTTACTTGAGATACGTAAGCTGCACAGCTATTACAAGGTGGTATCTGAGGTAGATTCGCAGTAAACTCTCTGCTATATCTGTAGCTAGATCTATATTTTCATTTCCTTTCATACCTATATACATTTTTATTTGCACGTACTTGTATAACATCGCTAGCTCATTAGTTATTTCATGATAATCTATTGAATTTCCACCATTCGTGAAGTGCACAATTTTACATTTGACAAGATTAAGAGCTGGTTATTAGTATTTCCATCAGGCTGGTGCTTCATGAGCATGAGACTAAGGTTACAATTTTATCATTTTGCATGTACTTTATCAGTAACCTTGACTCTAGCACTCTCTATTAATTCATTAATGTATGGTAATGATCCTCACACGAGTTACTGCGATAAATCTGAAATTGCTTCCATGTTTATGGATGACTCCGCAACGAGTTGCACTCTGGCTGTCAAGGCATTTTCTGTTTTGTAACAAGCCTAATGTTATATAGAATTCAATGTATTTCTTTACGGTGGTATTGAACCCCAAACACAGCCGTATCTAATCCACCTTTTTAACACTGTAATGGGTTCTTAGGATGTTGTGTGAACAGACCGCGTGTGTGGTCTCAAGAAGTTCGATATTTTCGTGTTTAATATCACCGGCTTTACAGAACGTACTTTAATATTGCAGATATAGTCATTTTAATAGGCAGTGGTCACCAGTTGTTAAATATTTTTTAAATATAATAATACGCATCACATCCACAATCACACAGAATAATTTTTATTACACAGTCAGTTTCAGTCTGAAACCGACCAATATCACTTTTGCATGAAAACCCGGCGTACTTAATTGATCTCTACAGGTTTAATGAATCACTTCATAAATGTGAAAAGAATTGGCCATGCTTTTTGGGAGCAATATCCCCCTTATAAACACCGACTGATGTACAACGTGTTGTGAATTGCTCGAAGACCTAAGACGCAGTTCTATGTCTTAATTAAGTTGTCATTGCTAGCAAATACATGATCAGTTCATTTCATACTCGTGTGAACAATGCAGTCCGATGTGTGACGTAACAACGATAACGAGTATTATTGTAAACTCCTCCTCCTCCTTTCCCAACAACTTAATATTTGCAACTCTGAGTGACCGAGACACAGGACAGCAATCACTAGTGAATATTAAAATCATGCAGGTTGGATCGTTAGGCCACTAGTTAAACACTCTGTGAATGAGTTATAAACCTTGTCTGTAGACTGGGAAAAAATAGTTGTGAATAATGGTGGACCCTATTTTTGTCTTTAGTCTCCATGAACAAAAAAGCAAACTCCTAAGTCCTCCATCGTCCGCTTACATCAAGACGGTCGAGTTCAGACAAACCGACTGTGTTGTAAAAATTAAATCAGCTTTGAGATATTATTATGATATTCAAAAGACAGATCCATTATATTTGACCTCACAACACATTCTATAGTAGATGGTAAGCGATATCAATAACTCGTTAGATCAGCCAGGCAGCACCGAATCCACCAGATGCAGCCGGAGGTGGATTGGCGTCGTACAAGTACCTCGTAACAGCGAAAAAACCTCGCGTACTCACCGGCCGACAGAGTGGTGCTCGTCCACGCAAACGAGTGCTGCCACCACCTGTCGCTTCGCGTCCGCTCTGGCACCTCCTGCAACGCCAGCCGGGCGGCCTACGGTCGGACACTGTGCGCGCCTGAAAGACGACGACCCGCGTAGCTCGGCAGCCCGGGCTCGCGTAGCCAGTGGCGGCGGCGGCGGCGGCGACTTCGACGGCGACGGCGCAGCGGCCGAGCACGGGCGGAAGCAGCGGCGCGCCCAGCCACACTGCCCGCGGAGCCCAGTCGCCGCCACCTGGAGCCCGGCACTGCGCATGCGCTCTCCACGGCCTAGTGCTCCGACGGTAAATGTTAATGCGCGCTGCCGGAAAGCGTCCTCGGGGAACTGCACTACAACACGGGTCACCGGTCGAGCAGTCCACCAGCTAATTGCGTACTTCGAGCAGCACCCTCTGTGTGCGAGGAAGAGTCTGCAAATAATCTTAAAAGTTGGCCGCACAAATTTCACCACGTACTTTTCTTCGACCGAAGACAACTTCGATAAGATCCATATTTACACTCTGCGAGCGTGGTTGGGGTACTTCTGGAGGCACCATCTTTTCCCATCCTCCCTGTGCCGCTCGCGAATACCGCGTGGGAAGAATTTTTGAGGATAAACCGTAGTAGTTCTAATTTCTCTTATTCACACGTTGTGGCCGTTTAGTCAGACGTATTTGGAAGAAGTAATGTTGACCCGTCTCTTTTGGAACGTACGATCCCAGAGTTTTAACAATAAGCCTTTTTGAGGTGTAAAATACCTCTTTTGCTTTGTTGTTGCGCCTGACCCTGGAGTTTTTTAAATATCTCTGTAACGTTTTCGTTCTGAGTAAACGATCTCCTGGCGAAATGCGCCGCTAGTCGTTGTGTCTTCTCTGTCACTTCTGTTTACCCTACAAGTGTACACCAGGGTCAGTCTGACCCTGGAGTATTTTGTTTGTTACTGTGCATGCGCCACGACACATACACAGCCCGTTGCCACCGTGCAAATTCAACCTCGAATGAGACCTAGTGGAGGACGGATGTTCAAAATTGTAAGATATTCTTGTTTAGTTAATATGATAGAAATGTGGAGTACAGATTGTGTTGCTATTTAGTCTTTCTTTCTTTCTTTGTCTGAGCATTGTTGGGTTGTTTTTGAGGGAGGATACCAGACAGCGAGGTCATCGGTCTCAGCGGATTAGGGAAGGACGGGAAAGGAAGTCGGTCGTGCCCTTTCAAAGGAACCTTCCCGGCATTTGCCTGGAGCGATTTAGGGAAATCACGGAAAACCTAAATCAGGATGGCCGGACGCGGGATTGAACCGTCGTCTTCCCGGATGCGTCTGAGCCTTGACCCACAGTTACGCAGGATCGGCCATGGTTAATCGGATGTGGCATGGTAAGTTTAAGGGGTGGCTAGATGCCCTTCCTGCCGCCACCCCGTACCCCCCCTCCCCCCCAGGCAAGAATTAGTGTACCCCAGCTGTCTTCGTCTAATGTAAGCCGTGGAATATTGCGAACATGTTGCAAATGTCAGCGAGCCGTGTAACGTGGGGACCAGCCCGGTATTCACCTAGGGGGATGTGGAAAACCACCTAAAAACCACATCCAGGCTGACCGGCATACCGGCCTTACGTCGTTAATCCGCCGGACGGATTCGATTCGGGGCCGGCGCACCTACCCGAGTCCAAGAAGCAGCGCATCAGCGCTCTCGGCTATACTGGCGGGCGTGTTGCTATTCAGTCGCTCAGTGTGAAATACATTTACGTGGAAATCGGACATATGAATGACACTTTACTAGCGGAAGAAAAACTTAATCATGATAGTGACGTAAATGATTTTCCTGATCAACGTGGTTCTGAAGGTGATGCTTCTGCAGGATTTATGGACAATACGGAAACTGATTAGTCCGCCGAATCTTCAGACAGCGATGAAGAAAATACAATCGTTCACGCTAAGAACGGACATTGTTGGAACATAGCTGCCCCTAACAGAAGCCATTTGCTGATAACTTTGTAGTCCATATTCCAAGAGTGTGGAAATAATGAACGAATGGGCTTACGAATAAATGATGTTCCAAAATGTGTAATATTTGCATTTCATTAAATGAATAGCATCTTCACCTAATTAAACTGCCATTAAAAGCTTTAAAGACGCATCATTTTCAAGTTTCAACTTCGAAAACTTCCATGGGAGTTTTATCTTTGTCTCGAATTTTGGATGCATAAACACTAATATTGATTGAAAAAGAACTTAAGAGAGGTGAAATAGAATACGTTCCATATTCGAGAGTCAAATTTCATCAAAAAAATTCTATATTCAGGCAGTTCCTCCAGAAAATAGTTGAGGGTAACTGTGAACTTGGTGTACAATTCCTGTGACAGTTTCACAGGTGTACACGACTAGAGTTAATACAACCTGAAAACTGTCCCAAACTGATGAGCAGTAACTAAAGAATCTGTCGAAGAAGTGTTTCGTAAATGACTTCTTTCGTCGGTGAATTACATTTCCCGAATATTCTCTCAACGATTGTCAGTTTCATATCTGCCTTTCCTACAAATTGTTTTATGAAGATATTCCACTTTAGGGCGCTCTGGCAAACTGGATATCTCCTAGCTATTTTACGATAATAACTACCTCCACTGCTTTGTCCGCAATAGTTCAGTCTAGAAGCACTGGGTTTCTTCGTCTATATCCACGCAATTCAGTACATTTATTTACGTTCAGCGTGAACTGGAAGTCCCTACACCTATTACCGATCCTCTGTAGGTCTTCTTGCAATTCACGACGGTTGACTGGCGTTGCTTCCGTCATATAGGAAACTGCAGCGCCTTCGAACATCCTGCTAGATGTGACGATTTTATATGTATATTGTAAATAGTAGCAGTTGTATCAATCGTCCTTGGAGTATCAAAATTACCTTAACATTTGTCGTTTCAGTTGTACTAAGAGCGACATGTTCAGTTATATGTGCAAGGAAGTCATGAATCAAATCGTAAATCCGGTCTGATACTCTGTAAGGCTGTAGTTTTGTTGATGTTATTCCGTTTTCTTTTTTCATTAATCGACATTGCGGAAGCGTATGGAATGCCTTCCGAAAGTCAGTGAAGAGATTATCAGCTCTGACACTGTCATGTGCTCTGGATTTCATGAGCAAACAGAGCGAGCAGAGTTTCATAATATCTGCCTTTGCGGAATCCAATTTGATTTTATGCAATAAATTTCTTGTGTAGTTCTAGACGTGATACAAGGTTATCGAAAGAGTACGGAAGGATTCCAAAATTTTGTTACACAAATCATACAGAATTAGTAGAATGTCGTATTTAAGAATCATAGAGAGTTGTTGCTGAAATAAATCTTTATTAACTACTAGTTTCGATCAGATTGTAGCATCAGGTATCATAAAAGTGTTTGTAACGCTCCTTCTGTGGCGCCAAATAAAGTAAAAGCCATCCTGGGCCTCTGCCATGAGTAGTAAAAGGCTGCATAAGAGTTATTTGTTAAATGCATTTTTACAGTAAACTGACCTTCGTGAAGTGCCGTAATCAGATTCTACACTTCTATGCGAGAAACACAGTAAGAGGTCGACCGCTTACATGCTAGTGTAAATTATATTATAATATGTTATTATGATCAGATGATAGGTCATTAATAAAGACTTATTTCATCAACAGCTCTTGACAACTCTGAAATATTGAATATAATACTTACTTACGAGTTGTAGCCTACAAAATTGAAAATTTACACTGCAGTGATCACAAGTGTGCAAGCTTCTATAAACATCAAGTGGATTTGGATTTCTGTACTATTAGTTGCTCTCTAAATGTCAGAACGATAGTTAATCCAAGACGATATCTTCCGATGCATCTCAATAGTTTCAGTTATAATTGCTTCTCTGCGTTTTCGTTAGCTGATTTGGATAATGTTTCCGCTGTAAACAGTGTTCTTACAGCATTCGCGAAATGAAATGGTGGAGACCAAGGGACTGAGCCACAGTCCCACGCACGAGTTGAGACACTTCAGTGTATTTCCTGAATGAATCTGCTATCACCGCTGGTTTTTGTAAATAAAGCCTGTAAGCATATCGGTTCGAAAGAACCATTGAGTGGGACTTCGCAGGACACCACCAGGCTCTTTCATGTGTTTCTTAGCATGAGTTACTTTTTGTGGAATGTCGATTTCTACGAACAGTTGGAAGGTCTCACCACGGACAGCCCACGTAATCGGTTGATGTCACACAATATTTCCCAATTGTTGAATTATGAGAGGTGGAACAGTAACGTGGCCACCACGTTCTCCAGGCCTCAGAAGTATGGTTTTCTTTTAGTGGTAGGAGATGAAGCATTTTGTGTACGAGACACCAACTGACACTCTTGAAGCGCCGCATGCCCGTTTGGCTGAAGATGGAGCCATTATTCATCAATCACGTGCTTGTTTTAAGCGTCTTTGACAATCATTAAAACACAGATCTCAGCTGTGCATTAATGGAAACGGATGATATTTTCAGCAACATGTCTAAAACAGTACCCATCACACAGCTGTTTGGATACCGTCTCTGCGCATTACTAGCGTCAAATCATTGAACCTGTGATATTTTCGTCACATAAAATACGTGTTTCTTTAGATCTTCTTTAAACGCTAAAGTTCTGTAAGCATAATTGTTATAAACCCCGCAATTACAAAATGGATCTGTTCAATAAACATTATGGGTATAATTTGTATTCGATATTATCTAATTTTTGTCATTTATGCCAATATTAGACAGCAGTATCGCTAATGAAACGAAACATCATGACCAACTGCTTAATAGCTCGTTGGTCAACATTTCGAAAGCAACGGAGATACGATAGTGCAAGTCACGGCTTAGACAAGTCCTTGGAAGTCCTGAAAGTATTTGACAGGACCTGTCTACGCACAGAGCATGCAGTTCCCATAAACTAAGGGCTGGTGGTTTGTGGACATGGAGCTGATGCCCTACGCCGTGCCACATGTGCTCCATCAGAATAAGATCAACTGAACTAGTAACCCAAAACATTGACGAAAGTTCATTGATATGCATCTCAAACGGCCGTAGGACGATTCTGTCTTGATAATATGGAGAGTTATTCTGCTGGAAGATGTCATAGTCATTTCAGCATCGGCCGCTGTGGCCGAGCGATTCTAGGCGCTTCAGTCTGGAACCGCGCTGCTGCTACGGTCGCAGATTGGAATCCTGCCTCGGGCATGGACGTGTGTGATGTCCCCAGGTTAGTTAGGTTTAAGTAGTTCTAAGTCTAGGGTACTGATGACCTCAGATGTTAAGTCCCATAGTGCTTAGAACCATTTGAGCCATGTCAGCATCGTTCATGAAAGGGGGCAGCTGGCCCGAAATAGTGTTCTCATACCACACAGCTGTCATCGTTCCTTTCAGTATTGCAGCAGGTCCCATGGGGCAGCCCATGTGATTATCCTCCATAGCATAATACAGCGAACACTAGCCTCCATCCGGTATGTGGTGCATGTCTCGAGCGGTTGTCTCTTGGGCTGACAACAAATCCGGATACGACCATCCACCTGGTACAACGAAAAACATGGTTCACCCGATCAGGCGACACGTTTCTGTTGCTCCGTGGTCCAACGTTGATTATCTGGTGTCTACTGCTATTGAAATGACGACTTTGGGAGGTATGGGTCATCTGCTGGGAAGTCAGATGTTCAACAATTTATGCTGAACGGTGAGCCCCAAAACACTTGTGCCTCCACCAGCATTATGTTCTGTCCTCAGATCGACATTCGTGTGCTTAGCGGGCCAGACTCCATCCTACATGTGCTGCGTTGAGGCGTGGACGTCCGGAACCTGGTCGCCTACACCTCTTTTCACCGTCGTTCAAAACTACGCAAACTGACGAGCACCTTTGTTATTTCCGAGATGCTCGTCCCCAGGCGCCCTATCATTACGGTCTCGTTCGTTAAACCTTATGTCAGTGTGTTTCCCCATAATCGCTCGTTCCTATTCTGATTATATGCTTTCTCTACCGCGTCATGTGCCAGGAACATCACTAGTGGCAGCTAGCCTCGCGGTGGGCAATGAACATAATGTTTCACTAGGGTGGTCCATAAGTTCGTAGCCTTTTTGTTTTGCGTGTCGGTATTCCGGTCGCTGTGGGTATACTTACCGACTGTCATTTTTTATTTGTAGATAACACTAGATTTTTTCATTTACAGATAGTGAGTGTAGTTGAAGACGCTCAGAAAATGGAGAGCCAAATGGAAAAATTGCAAAATTTCCGACATTCTTCTGTTTCAGTTCAGTAGAGAAGTGACAGCATTGGAGACAGACAGAAACATTTGCGACTTATGTGGGGAGAATGCCGCCGGACAGAACACTGCTAGCAAATGGATTTCTCGTTCTGAGGAGGATCGTTTTGGGTTTGAAGAAGGTCGTTTAAACTAATTAATTCACAATAAACCACATCAGTGTACTCGAGAACTGAAAATGTGATGAACCGTGATTATTCGACTGAAATGTGATCATTCCACCTTCGTGGGCCATTTTCATGCAGTGGGAATGTTGAAAACTCGTGTGTAGGAGTATGAGTACCGAATGATCTAAGCCAAAATCACAAAAACCAGCGTTTGGACACAAGTGCTTCTCTACTTGCTCCTTATCAACTGGCTCGTGAACTACACAGACCATACCTGTCCTGTATAGTTACTTGTGACGAAAAATGGCGTCTATGTTAACACAAGGAAAAGTAAGGAATGGTTGAAGCTAAAAAGAGCAGCAACTTCCCATAAAAAGAACCGCGCGTATCCACAAAATATAATGTTATGCATCTGATGGAACAGCGACGATTTGGTGTACTACAAATCGCGTCCCTCACGTGTAACAATCATTGCTGCCCACAACTGAGACATCTTGCAGACCCAATCGAAGAAAAACGACCCGTAACACTGCGAAAAAATGAAGCTATTCCACGATAAGGGCCGTCCTCATTCTACTAGACTGACTAAAAACACAATACAGGACTTGGGTTGGGAAGTCATTCCACACCCACCATATTCACTTAATCTTGCGCCCTCAGATTTTCATCTTTGCGCTCTTTGTCGAACAACTTTCAAGGACCTCCGGATCAAAATATGCTCCGAATACGCCTCGACGAGTTCTTCGCCTCAAAACAATGTGATTTCGACAGTCACGGAGTCGAAGAAAAGTTACCCCATCGTCGGCAGACTGTTGTAAATGGAGAGGAAGAATATATTACTGATGATTAAAGTCTCTGTTTTGTGTATCTGTTGTGTTTATAAAACTTACGGAACAACGGTATGAACATCTTCACCAACCCCATTTATGAAACTCAGGGACAAAAAGTCACGCGAAGAGTTGACTCATTGGGATATCTCTTGTGCATAATGCCCGAACGTTACGAATATCTGTTGCATGTGGAGCCACTGTAGACAGGATATCGGATCATTCTATCAGAGGCATGTGTACAGCGAACACAGCAGCACAACGCCATGTAATCGACTTTGTGAAACAGTAACCGGTGCAAGGCACATTGGCCGGAGAGCACACATGAAGTAAAGTTTCCGAGGTCAACATTGTCTGAGGTACCTTCAATATCGCAGAGACAATGTTTTCACACGTGTTAACCGTGCACAGGATGACTACAATGTTTACGAACATACATCACGTCGCGTCTCAGATGAACAGTCTGATGTGAGTCGTATCACCACAGATTTGAATGTGAGTCGTCAGGTACCATCTCCGCTGGGACTGTACAGGTACAAATGACCCCAGAGACATTAACAGCCGACTAACTCATGACCCATTGTCTCCACTCCGTCTGTGGGAATTCTATTTTTATATGTTCGGAAATATCACGAGAGGGACATAATTGTGTTAATGGACCCAGTCGTTCGGGGGATAGGTTCATCTACATCTACATCTACTTGGATACTCTGCATATCACATTCAAGTGCCTGGCAGAGGTTTCATCGAACCATCTTCACAATTCTCTATTATTCCAATCTCGTACAGCGCGCGGAAAGAATGAACACCTATATCTTTCCGTACGAGCTCTGATTTCCCTTATTTTATCGTGGTGATAGTTCCTCCCTATGTAGGTCGGTGTCAACAACATATTTTCGCATTCGGAGGAGACAGCTGGTGATTGGAACTTCGTGAGGAGATTCTGTCGCAACGAAAAACGCCTTTCCTTTAATGATTTCCACCCCAAATCCTGTATCGTTTCTGTGAGGCTCTCTCCCATATTTCGCGATAATGCAAAACGTACTGCCTTTCTTTGAACTTTTTCGATGTGCTCCATCAGTCCTATACGGTAAGGATCACACACCGCGCAGCAGTATTCTAAAAAGAGGATGGACAAGTGTAGTGTAGGCAGTCTCCTGAGTAGGTCTGTTATATTTTCTAAGTGTCCTGACAATAAAACGCAGTCTTTGGTTAGCCGTCCGCACAACATTTTCTGTGTGTTCCTTCCAATTTAAGTTGATCGTAATTGTAATACCTAGGTATTTAGTTACATTTACGGCTTTTATATTAGACTGATTTATCGTGAAACGGAAGTTTAACGCGTTTCTTTTTGCACTCATGTAGATGACCTCACACTTTTCGTTATTTAGAGTCAACTGCCACTTTTCGCACCATTCAGATAACTTTTCTAAATCGTTTTGCAGTTTGTTTTGATCTTCTAATGACTTCATTAGTCGATAAACGACAGCGTCATGTGCAAACAACCTACGACGGCTACTCAGATTGTCTGCAACATCGTTTATATAGAAGGAACAGCAAAGGGCCTACAACACTACCTTGTGGAACGCCATAAATCACTTCTGTTGTACTCGATGACTTTCCGTCAGTTACTACGAACTGTGTCCTCTCTGACAGAAATCATAAATCCAGTCACATAACTGAGACGGTATTCCATAAGCACGCAATTTCACTACGAGGCACTTGTGTGGTACAGTGTCAAAAGCCTTCCGGAAATCCACAAATACGGAATAAATCTGAAATCCTTTGTCAATAGCACTCAACACTTCATTTGAATAAAGAACTAGTTGTGTTTCACAGGAACAATGTTTTCTAAACTCATGTTGACTGTGTGTCAATAGACCGTTTTATTCGAGGTAATTCATGATGTTCGAACACAATACATGTTCTAAAATCCTGCTGCATATCGACATTAACGATATGGACCTGTAATTTAGTGGATTACTCCTAGTACCTTTCTTGAATATTGGTGTGACCTGTGCAACTTTCCAGTCTTTGGGTACTGATCTTTCTTGGAGCGAATGGTTGTATATGATTGTTAAGTATAGAGATAATGCATCAGCATTCTCCGAAAGGAATGTAATTGGTTTACAGTCCGGGCCAGAAGATTTGCTTTTATTAAGTGATTTAAGTGAGGATATTTACTTCTACGTTACTCATGTTGACAGTTGTTCTCGAATCGAATTCCGTAATATTTACTTCGTCTTCTTTTGTGAAGGCATTTCGGAAGGCTGTGTTTAGTAACTCTGCTTTCGCAGCACTGTCTTCGATAGTATCTCCATTGGTATCACGCAGGGAAGGCATTGGTTGTATTTTGCCGCTAACATACTTCACATACGACCAGAACCTCTTTGGAATTTCTGCCAGGTTTCGAAACAAAGTTTCGTTGCGGAAACTCTTATATGCATCTCGCATTGAAGTCCGCGCTAAATTTCGAGCTTCTGTAAAAGATCGCCAATCTTGGGGATTTTGCGTCTGTTTGAATTTGGCATGTTTGTTTTGTTATTTCTGCAACGGTGTTCTAACCCGTTTTGTGTACCGAGGAGGATCATCTCCGTCGTCTGTTAATTTATTTGGTATAAAATGAGTGGACATCGTCTCTTAAGAAGGCGTCAAGTGAATTTTTATCTGCTGTTTTGAATAGGTACATTTTTCGCTTATTTTTCGATTACAATATTCAGTCTCGCTACGACAACTCTGTGTTCACTAAGCCCTGAATAGGTTTTGGTGCTCGTTATTAACTCCGGATTATTTGTTGCTAAGAGGTCAAGTGCCTTTTCACAACCGTTTACTATTCACGAGGGCTCATAAACTAACTGCTCGAAATAATTTTCAGAGAATGCGTTTAGCACAATTTCGGATGATATTTTATGTGTACCTCCGGGATTAAACATGTATTTTCGCCAACATATCGAGGGTAAATTAAAGTCACCAGCAACTATCATCGTATGAGTCGGGTACGTGTTTGAAATCAAACTCAAGTTTTCTTTGAACCTTTCAGCAACTGTTACTAGTTGCTATTAAATGGCTGTACAGAGTTAGTTCAAGGAATAATAGCTTTAGAATGTAAATTCCAGTGAGAAATCGGTTTTCTTGAAGTGAAATTTTCAGTATAAAAAGTGTGTGCCTTATATCTAAGCATTTTAGTATTTAGGTTTAATGATTGTGGGAAGTGCTTTTCTAAAGGTCCACCCTGGCCAAATATTTTTAGCTTCCTTGAAGTTACCTACTGGGCCTTTTGTCTTTTAAAAACGTAATGAATGAGGGTGTAGTCCAGCATTGTTTAAGTGGAGTAATATTTATTTTAGGAAGCAACTTAAACAGTAGCAAGAAAGTAGGCAAAATTCTGAGCTGCTTTTCCAATATTTCACTGTTCCATTGCCTGGCTAGGCTGTCGATCATTAGTACCTGTTTTAAGCCCCTAAATGAACTTGGAACTGAGATGTGCTAGCTTTAGTATAATATTATTCATACTGTGTTTCTATCTGACCGTTGGGTAAAATCTTAGGAAAAGAAGTGAATAGTCAGATTTATTTATCCATTAGACACAACACACTGTCAAATCCTGTAGAAAGGGTAACTCTATTGATTACACTTTCCTATAAACAGGACTATCCTCCCATAGTGTACTTGATTTGGAAGTTAAACTAAATTTTAGGAAGACGGTTATACGTGGCAACCTAGAGACAGGGTTTCTGTTATTTAGGTACGAGCATATTAAATTGGAATAGTAGTTGTAGGGTTGTAAGCTTTTATAATCAAAATTCCACTTATTCCTAAAGATTTATTATTTCGCTTGAAAAAAAAATGTACAATTCCCGGTGAGCGTATGTGATGCCATGACCATAACCAAAGCACAAAGCCAGACGTTGTTGTTGCAGGTGGAAACCTTAATGTCAGCTGCTTTTTGCATAGCAAATGTACGTGACTCTCTCCCACGTTAGGCCGGCCGTGGTGGCCAAGCGGGTCTAGGCGCTACAGTCTGGAACCGCGCGACCGCTACGGTCGCAGTTTCGAATGCTGCCTCGGGCATGGATGTGTGTGATATCCTTAGGTTAGTTAGGTTAAGTAGTTCTAAGTTCTAGAAGAATGATGACCTCAGAAGTTAAGTCCCATATTGCTCAGAGCCATTTCTCTTCCACGTTACTGAAGCAAACAAACTCCTCTCTCATGTCCCCAATTATACTACCTCAAACAGTAGTATAAAAGGAAGCTTTATAAGTAAGAAGTAAATTCCACACGTACGAAGCCTCGGGCACAGTTACAATTGAAGACCCAAGCAACACCGGGTTTCTCAGCCAGTCTGTCATAAGAAGTCACCCTTGTCAACGCTGGCGGAGGACTGGACAGAGGCTCAGGGCACTCTCTTGCCCTCGGGGCGTGACACTGCCCATAAACTCCAGAAGATTCAGCAATGATCAATGGCAGGAGGATACAGAAGGCAATGCAAACCACTGTATTGAAGACACATAATGAGTATCCACAGGATATGTGGCCTGTAATTGGAAAAAAAGTGTCGTGATGATCTTGGCAAAAAATTCCAGTTTAGTCTTCCATTCGGATCTCCGGATGGGCTGACATAGGGAAGACGACAATGAGACAAAGATTCAATAACCAATGAAAGGATAACGTTCTACGAATCGGGACGTGGAATGTCAGAAGTTTGAACGTGGTATTGGAGCTATACAATCAGAAAAGAAAAATGCTGAGGATCAAACTAATATAATGGGGGCAGTTAGGTGAATTGGTAACATGTCTGGACAGATGAGCATAGGTTCATATCATCAGCAGCAGAAAATGAGAAAAGGGTATAAGGGTAGTAAGATTCGTTATTACAGGGAATGTAGGTCAGAGAGTGAATTACTGTAAACAATTCAGTGATAGAACTGTTTCTCCTCATAATTGACAGAAATACAACACAAGGCGACGTCGCAGGCGGAAGATATGGAGACAGAGTAAGTATATGAGGATGTTGAACATGTAATTCTCTTTGTAAATGGGGCTGAAAATCTGATGGTAATGGGATATTGGAATGCTGTTTCTGGGAAAGGAAGTGAAGGAAGAGTTACGCGAGAATATTGGCTTAGTAGTAGAAATAAGACAGGAGAAAGGGTGACTTGAGTTCTGCAACAAATTTAGCCTAATAATAGCGAATATTCCGTTCAAGAAAAACCTACCAAAGAGAAGATATAGACCCAGATCACAATTTAGTGATGATGAAGAGTAGGTTGAGGCTTTAGAGACTAGTCAGGAAGAATCAGTGTTCAAAGAACTGGGATTCGGAAGTACTAAGGAAGGAAGGGATACGCGTGAAATTGAGTGAGTCTATGATTCGCCGACAGGGAGTAATTCAGTAGGTACTTTTGATCAAGAGAAATAGACACCTCTGAAAACGGCAATCACAGAAGTTCTAAATAAAAACATAGATACAAGGTATGTAACTGCGACGAAACCATTGGTATCGGAGAAACACATCAGCCGATCGACGAAAGAAGGAAGTACAAAAATGTTGAGGGAAATTCGGGAATACAGAAGTACAAGTCACTTAGGAGTGAAATAAACAGGAAATGGCTACATGAAAAATGTGAAGAAATCGAACAAGAAATGATAGTCGGAAAGACTGTCTCAGTATATAGAAAAGTTATAACAAACTTCGGTGAAATTAAAGGCAAGGACGTCAACATTAAGAGTGCAATGGCAATTTCACTGTGACATGCAGAGAAGAGAGCCAATAGACGGAAAGAGAACACTAAAGACCTTTACGCGGGGGAGGACTTGTCTCATGACGTGATGAAACAAGGAACAGAAGTCGATAGGGAAAATATAGACGATCTAGTGTTAAAATAAGGAACTAAAATACCTTTGGGAGACTTAAGCACAAACAGGGCAGAAGGAATACATAAATTTCATCGTAATATCTAAAATCATTGGGGGAAGAGGCATCAAATCGATTAATCACATCGTATGAGACGGACGATGTACAGTCGGACTTAAGGGAAAGCGTCATCCACACACTTCCGAAGATTCCAAGAGTCGACAAGTGCGGGAATGATCACACAATAAACTTACCTGCTCATGCACACAAGTTCCTGACAATAATAATATGCAGAAGAATGGAAAAGAAAATTCAGGACGTGTTAGATGACCATCAATTTGGTTTAGGAAAGGTAATGGCACTAGGGAGGCAGCTGAGGCAGCTCTGCCGTCACGGTTGATAAAGGAAGCAAGACTGACGAAAAATCAAGGCTGGTTCATAGGATTTGTCGACTCGGAGAAAGCATCTGACAATGTAAATTAGTGCAAGATGTTCGAAATTCTGAGAAAGATAGAGGTAAGCTATAGCGAAAGACAGGTAATATACAATGTGTACGAAAGCCAAGAGGGAACAATAAGCCTGGACGACCAAGAACAAAGTGACCGTATTTAAAAGTTTGTAAGAGAGGAAAGTGTTCTTTCACCCTTACTGTTCAATCTATACATCAAAGGTGCAGTGACGGAAATAAATGAAAAGTTTAAGAGTGGGATTAAAGTACAGGATGAAAAGATATTAGTGATAAAATTCGCTGGCGACATTGGTATCTCCAGTGACAGTGAAGAAGAATTACTGGCTCTGTTGACTGGAATGAACAGTCTAACGAGTACAGAATATGCACTGAGAGTAAACTGGAGAAAGGCGAATTGCAACTGAGAAAACAGAATTCATCGTAATTTTTTTTTAAATGCATGAAAGCTAATAGAACTAGAGATAAGTAAAACCTGGCGAGTAAGTAAATTTAATCTTGAAGAAACTATACAAAAGAATGGACGGACAATCTGCAGTAGCTGTAAGAGTTAACCAAATGAAGAGATCATATGGTTTGAAAAATAACATAGACAACAAGAAAGCCAGTCTATGAAAAGAAAAACTGAGACGTTATATCCCAGTGGTAAAACCAGAATATTCATATGGATGTGAATAATTAACGATGAACGAAAAGTTGGACATCAACAGAGGTAAATGAAGGAATGGGTGCAATACAAACTACAGATGGTTAGAAATAATGAAGTAATGATCTACAAAAATATTGAGAAAATATCAGTAGCAATGGCTAGAATAGGATTAATCTTTTTTGGGTAGCCCTACCGAATGAATGAGAAAAGTCTTATAAAACAAATATTCCTGTATCTCTGGGAGAAGAAATCGACAGCTGCACTGATTACAGAAATAAGGAAAGAATCAGAAAGAAACCGCATCAAAGAACAGGAAATAACAGATAGAACCCTTTTTAAGAATAAAATATTTAATTTAGAAAGCTTTCAATGCAGAAGACATAAGAAATTGGGAACATCACGGACAGAAGAAACTGAAAGAGAGGGTGGCGAGAATATGAAGAAGCACTGGAAAAGTAGCAAACAACGCAAAGAAAGAAAGGAATTGAAGGTGTTACGTGATTCTAGTTGGTCAATACATAAGTAAAAGAAAGGTTCGGGAGTGAGATTAAAATCTAGGATGGAAAGATATCAGTGATAGATTCATTGTTTAAATTGTTGTCCTCAATTAAAGTGCAGAAGAATTACCTGTTGACCGAAAAGAACAGTCTAATGAATAAATAACATGCATCGAGAGTAAACTAGAAAAGACGATGATAATGAGAAGAAGTAGAATTGAGAATAGCGAGAAAGGAATAGCTTCTACAGTCTTAGAGGCTAAAACTGTTGGAGAAAATATAGCTTTGAATACATCCAACCAACAATTGAGACATACGGTACAAGTGCAAGTGTTAATCCATAGTGAAAAAGTCAGCACAGGATACGAATTCGTGGCAGCTGCATCAAATTCATCAAAAGAAAAAAAATGTGTGAACTGAATCTCGTCAGATCTCAATCATAGGTTCCAATATCCCTCCTACGCGAACTTAGAAATCGTTACCAGATACTAGACTACGACACACACATTATGACACGATGTTGATATACTTAACACAATGGAGATCAACTATCTGAAATTTGGCCCTAACATGAAATCCTAAGATGAGGCATTGCTATCAGATCCGATAACAACTGTATTTTAAAAATCATTCTGATAATGAAACTGAGATGAAGGGAACACTACCTTCTTTAAATGAAATTAAAATCAAAATAAACGTATTTATTACAAAATTTCGACTTTGTACACGAGAAAACCAACAGACTGATAAATAAGAACCTAACATGATTGACTATTTATTAGCACAAGTATTATATCCAAGGGAAGAAAAATGGATTTAAGAAGGACAATGGGCTCAACCTGCACATTCGCTCAGTGATGTGAATAAACCATAAGAATCTGTATTTTACTATGTAGGGGGTTGCTTGTGCCCGCCAAAATGAAAAGAACCTTTTTTGTAACTGGAATCTAACGGCAGTGCGGCGTCGGTGTACCCTAATAAAATGGTAAACTACCCCCAACGAGCCGGTGCTGCACAATATACTCACCAACCTGTTGTCACCTCGATGGACATAAAGATGTGGGGCAGCAAGAGATCTGCACCTGCCGGGAATCTGCAGATCGCGCTAAGTCGTCAGCACGACTTCCCAGCGCAGAACACCAGAATGATCGCCCTCTCAGCGATCGAGCACGTGCAGTCGCCTCTAAAGTCGACTGATACCAGAGTGTTCACGATCATTTGTCCGTGCACCCGACTCCCCGTTTTGCGCCAATAGAATGTTATTTACTTCTGTCCAATGATCGGTCTCTCCATGAATAGTGAGTTGCCTCCAGATGTTGGCAGATGGCGGGCCAGCCCCTAACACTCAAACCAGCCAGCCGTGCACCGGGCAGTACTGCTCGCCACAACACAGAAAATCCCGTCCTTCTTTGAGTGACACGAGAGTCCCACAAACCCCTCTCGAGTGTCTCTGCCACCCGTGTAAGCCAGGGAGCGAGCCCCATTACTACCAGTGACGTGTGCCTCGGCCGCTCCCTAACACCTGTGCAAACGAATTACAAGGCTCCCACGAATTCTCTTGGCCGAAGCGACATACGTCCAGCCAGACAATCCCCGCACCTTTTATCTAATTCAGTACTCACAATCAAGTACGGTAATCAGAGTTAAATAAAGAAATGAGAATGAGGTGTCCCGCATATCTCCAGTAATGACAAGGAGTAAATTGTGTTAGCTTATTAACGGAATAAGGCAAACCAGACAGCTTGTAACTTTTCAAGGTCACTGGAGATTGTCTGCGAATGAAAGAATATAAATGCATCTGGCAACCAAATGAATAGCGTTTCATTTAGCTGTAGAGACGGAATCTGTATAACAAGGACATATTTATAGATAATGAATATTTCAAAAATACGATAACAACGGCGAGTGCGTTGCTGCTTCCCTTGATGCCCCGCCTGACAAACTGGTATGGCATCACTCTCCAGTTAGTACTATCGATGAATTTTTGAGTTAAGCAGATTGGAAAGACGTACCCGTGTCTATCATACAAGCTGAGTTTGGCTTGATGCCAGACGGGTTAGAGGCACTGTTGCTGCCAGAGTTGGCAGCTGTGGCATCCGTAGACAATTAACAGAAATATTATAGACACGATGTTATGAATATAAGTGCAGATATTCCTGTTGATGACTGAGGACAGTTTACTGAACAGCATTACATAATTATTTGCTAAATTTGTGGACTAACAAATATAGTATTACGAGTAGTATGGTTTTAAGTTGGTTGGTATCAAGAAGTGTGGCACAAGCAAGGAGTTAATGTTTATTTTCCACTGGCCAGCAGGTCAGGTATGGAAGTCTGGACGTGTGGACAAAAAACGGAAAGTCTGTACTACAGCCGTCCTACGCTGATATTTCTACAACTGTGCTAAGAACATCAGGTTC
The DNA here is from genome assembly GCF_021461385.2 of Schistocerca piceifrons. Classification (NCBI taxonomy): domain Eukaryota; kingdom Metazoa; phylum Arthropoda; class Insecta; order Orthoptera; family Acrididae; genus Schistocerca; species Schistocerca piceifrons. The sequence continues at coordinate 673,472,887 of NC_060139.1, forward strand.
ATCGCTTACTAAATTACGTGATATGCTTGCATGAAGGCAGATAGCAGAACAGAGAAAAGTGGGTACATATTAAGGCACCAGTTATCGCAGTATCTGTACTTATATCTCTACCACCCTGTATGCAGTACATCATATGAAAGTAATATTAATTCAATTTAGTGTCTTAGGTATTTCAGACAAGAGCAATGTATTATTAGTTGTGATTATCTGCAGGTTATCTTTCTTTGGCTATCGTCTTTGCATTCAGCGACGTAAGAAATACTTTCATGGTAGTATATTCGCTTCGTCGTTAATGGAAAATGGAACGCCAACACAAAACTGTATCTGCACTGTCTCAAAAACGTAGCAGACTACAATATTAAATAACATACCTCTACAGATCCTTCTAGTAACGCGGGATTTTTTTCTCCGATATCTTAACAGATTTCCTGCCATCCAGTCCCCTCTTCTTGTCAGTGTTTTCCATGTATTCCTTTCCTCACCAGCTCTCCGGAGAATCACCTCTTTCCTTACCTTATCAGTCCAACTAATTTTCAAAATTCTTCTGTGGCACCACATCTCAAAACTTCGATTCCCCTCTTTTCCGCTTTTCTCACAGTTCATGTTTCACTACCATACAATGCTGTGCCCCAAATTTACAATTCCAAAAATTTCCTCCTCATATTAAGACCTATGCTTGATACCAGTAGATTTCCCTTAGTCAGGAATGCCCTTTTTGCCAGTGCTATTAATGCCAAAGAAGAAGAATTCTTTCACTTCGTCTTTTTCGTGGTCACCAAACATGATGTTAAGTATTTCACTGCTCTCACTTCTGCTACATTTTTTGCTGCTTCTCAATACATCCGTCTTTCTTCTATTTACTCTCAGCGCATACATTGTGCTCATTAGACAACTTATTCCATTCAACAGATCCTATAATTGTTGTTCTCTTTCTCTGAGAATAGAATGTCATCAGTGAATCTTATCATTGATATCCTTCCACCTCGAATTTTTATTCCACTCTTGAACCTTTCTTTTATTTAGTCATTGCTTCTTAAATGTATAGATTGAGCAATAGGGGTGAAAGATTACATTCCTTACATCCTTTTTAACTCGATCACTTCGTTCTTGGTCTTTCACTCTTATTGTTTCCTCTTGGCCCTTGTATATATTGTGTATTACCCATCTTTCCCTGTAACTCACCCCTACGATTCTCACAATTTCGAGCATCTGGCACCACCTGAGACTGCCGAACGCTTTTTCTAGGTCGACAGATCCTACGAACGTGTCTTGATATTTCTTTAGTCTTAATTCCATTATCTACTTCAACCAGTCTCTCTGGTGGTTTACTTTTCCTAAAGCCAAATTGATAATCATCTATCATATCCTCAATTTTCTTTTCCATTCCACTGTTCTTGTTGTGTCTAGACAAGACAGCCTAGACACAATGAGAGGAAGCCGAAAGGCACGCGCTAAACTAAAGCAGGATGGCGTGAGGTCTGAAACAGGATACGTAATGAATGCTACAAAGAAAAGTACGTAGCTGCTAGAATACTTAACTTTAATCCATCCTTTTGGTACATCTGGAGATTGTGGCGATACAAGTGAGACTCTTTAGATACATGCAATGTTACTAATGGCGCCTTGCTAGGTCGTAGCCATTGACTTAGCTGAAGGCTATTCTAACTATTGGCTCGGCTAATGAGCAATGCTTCGTCCAGGTAGTCGCTAGCAAAGTCGTCCGTACAACTGGGGCGAGTGCTAGTCCGTATCTCGAGACCTGCCTTGTGGTGGCGCTCGGTCTGCGATCACACAGTGGCGACACGCGGGTCCGACATGTACTAATGGACCGCGGCCGATTTAAAACTACCACCTAGCAAGTATGGTGTCTGGCGGTGACACCACAGTTCTTATCAGCAACTTGTATGTACGAACTGTTAAGCTGATTGTGTGATAATTCTCGCAGCTTTCGGCTCTTGCAGTCTTCGGAAATGTGCGAATGATGTTTATCTGAAGTATGTGAGTGACCTTAAATGGTTCTCCACATACAAATTAGACACAAGCCCCTGAGCGCTTATGTACTTGTCTAAATGCTACTATGTACTACTTGCAATGTGATCTATGTGGAGTTGTTGTCAGAGCAGGAGTAATTATCAGAATAGTCGCAATCCATAGCCAGCAGAGGGAAGAAGGCGAAGCTAATTCATGTTCCCTTGTCTTAAATAAATAAAAAGCAGAATTGCATCAAATGATGCGATTCTCAGTCTTGAGCAGCTACAGTGACCGCAGGGATTAATTAGTCTTAGCAAATGCATACTATCAGAGGAAATACTTTTGAAACATTGCACAGATTTGTAAACAAAATTTCCCCTAAAAGTTTAAAAATTGATTGTGCATCCTGCCTCCTATACTGTATGTACACAATAACAAAAATTTCGTTTACTATCCTTCCAGGTCTGGCAGTTTCAACAGAAATCAGCATTTTTTTTATATAGGTCGAAGGCCGGTGCTATAGCAAACGCCCCTTTACATTTACCTGCACTTTTCTGAAGTCACACCGTCACTGCCTATATCAGTAACACCTGTAAACAAAGACAAGGAGTTTGCAACGTTTCTGAGTACCTATTTCAGTAAAATATGTGTTGGAATCTCTCGAGCTGATTATGTGTTTTGTAGCCATTGGCAGGCAGAGACTACCTCCATAACAAGAGTTGATAAGTGTATGTGTCTGCTTCATTCTATTCTTTAAGTAAACAGCTAATATTTACAAGAGGATCCAAGTAAATGGAAAGTCCATACAACAGAAAGTCAAATGCATCAACATACGTCCATTCTGAAGTATCATGAACACAAAAGGAGACATGCTTGTAAATTGGCAATAGATAAGTAACAAGAAAGGGTAACAAACGATAAATATTCGGCAGGTGATGACAGATTCTTGTGCTCTGACTTAATGACGTAGTTCGAGAAAGAAACAGAAGTGGTTTGATGTTTCTGGCTATTACATAATTGCTAACTGACCACTGACAAAGTGTCTTCTTGTCATAGACACTGCTATATATATTCTGACCTGAAGATAACTGGCGAAAGTGGCTATCCAGTTTCATCTATGAGATCTTGGCTATAGAGAATTTTACAAAAAGTTAATATTCTTTGAAGTAATAGATCGCGTCTCTACACTAACAACGTCAGGTAACTACACAACAAAATTATTTGAACACCAGCATAATGTGTCACAGTTCTGTATTCACTGAAATAAGTTTACAAATAGTCACTTCATGTTTGGTCGCAACTTAATCATTTAGTTGACGATGAAGGGGGCGGGAATGAAGTATTGTCTCAGGAATCGTCACCAATTGAAGCTACAGAAATCAGTAGTGATCACTGCTACCAGTCCAAGGGGCAAGTGATAATTTACGAGGATATACAAATAACAGTGGTGCCTCACGTTATTGGAAATTTGCCTTTGAGGAGGCAGCTGAACTTATGTTCGTGAATAATCCTATTCACAGAGACTACGGATTAGCATTAAGTAAGACGTAGTTGTTATACTTTTAGACACAGAAACCAGATATAATGAAGAATTTAGCCCAAACGTCTTGAAGAGAATTTTTAAGGTCTCATTCGCAGCAGCCAGGCATTTGCCTCGTTAAAATTCATGGCATCTGTAATCTTGAGAAGCCATCATAAATACAGGGTGTCTATTTAATTGTGCACTTTGCGGAACTATAAAAAATTTTACCGAAAGTCAACAAGCACTTCATCTACATCTATTTAGCTGTCTGTTATCTTCTTTGCCTTGTGATCGAACGGAGCTTACATCGTCAACAAAATTTTCTGCGTTTGTGACCGCATTGTCGATATGTAAAACTACCCTTTTCAGAGTATTTTTGTTTTGTTTTACATAATGACAATGCGGCCAAAAACCCAGAAAAATCTTATTGGCTGTGACAATGGTAGCGGAAGCATATGTTTATGTGGAGCTTACGTAGTTTACGTTGAAGGGTGAAATAATGACACACTTAGATCCAGGAAAAATAAGCTCACCGCACAGAAAAATCCGTCATTCCAGTGTCGACGTGGAGACGAATCGTCAAGCCTTTACAGATGGCGCAGCGACCGAGTCATGTGCTCAACCGTACTCGCAATGCCTCTACGTGAGCATATGTACGTAACGATCAGGGAGACATTTATATTTCAAGCCGACATTGTACGAAGACACGAAACACGCCGTCGGGATTGTGTTCGGAAGGAGGTCGTGACTGGGAGGGACCGGAGACTAGTTTCACGGCTTGTGAATCAAAATCACTTTCACATCCGACATGAGATGCTGCAGGCAATGAATGAAGATCCATCCGAAACTGTCAGCGACAGAACATTCAGTCGTGAACTGCAAAGAATTAAAAACTGGAGTCTGTCATCTCGCAAGAGGCTATTGCTCACACAGCCACATAAAGACAACAGCAAAATACATCTGACTGGAAGGACATGTGATTAGTTCTCTGGATACTCCCCATCGCATTACATCTCGATTGGCCTGCAAAATCACTTGACCTCAACCCAATAGAAAATATGTGGGACTTGTTGGAACATCGGGAAAAACACCAACATCGTCATCCCCACAGTTTGGTGAAACTGCGTGATCAAAGACTCAGCAAGTGAATCAGTCTGGACTTGTCGTAGAGTAGGCGGAGGTTAAACACCACAATTTTCAAGTTTTCTAATATTGTGGTCAATGGAGGGTAGAATTTTCCGCGATTTCAGACTGAAGTCATACGTGGGGTTATTACCTTTATCGTATCCAAATCTCACTTCTCACTGAGATTGATTACCGAGAAATTTGCAATTTAGCTAAAACAAAAACTGTGGGTTTTAGCCCAAAAAAGTGAGTAAAGGCATGCAGTACGGATCTTTACCCCATTTGACATAAACATTTATGAATGTGGATTACTGCATATTAAAAACACTTTAAATAACCCTTTTTAACATTGCTGTATTGTAGCCAAGATATTCAATACAATATTGAGCAGAAGTGTGTCGTAAATTTAAACATAATGCTTAAAGATACTTGTACAAAAAGTGCTTTCTTCCTCACAAAAGGAGGGTTAGTAGGGTAACCTGAAAGAGTTCAGTCACTGAGGCTTAGCTACTTAGGTACGTAGTAAATAGTGCACTTTGTTAGGGCCTCCGAGACATCCTCGATGTACAAGGCTCTTGTTATTATTCTTCTTCTTCTGACACTTCTTAATCAGATAGTGAGTCCATATTTATATCTGACCTGCTGTCATGATGCGAGAAGTCTGAACCTGACTCTGGAGAATAATCAACTAGTTGATCAGTTTGCTTCCGATTTTTTGACATTGATATAATGAAATCTTCCCATCACGAAAAGAGACAACGGTCGGGAGACCGGTGTGCTGAGCACACGCTCTTTCATATCCGCATACAGTGACGCCTATAGGCTGGGGATGACACCGCGGTCGGTCAGTAGCGTTTTGTTTCTAGAGCACGCTCTTTTATTCTTTGGCATATCATCTTAGTAGCTAGGCAGGTAATTCAGAAACTCGGAGCGGGTGTGTACTCCAAGTGGGACTTTACCCCCTCCCTCCCCTCTCCCTACCTATCTTATCTACACAACCTTGTGGATTCACATCCTAACCGAATTGAGGCAGTTATTAAGTCCAGGGGCGGAATTACACGGTGTTAATTGGTGGTTGTAATGCTGTCTCCAGCGATGATTAATTTTTTCCCCGGTAACTAATAAAACAACCGCTCGGATGTATCCGAAAGAGAAGACAACACGCATTCATATAACTGATTCGCCTCGAATGGCAATGAACCCACCACGTTCAGTGCGGATGCGCAATTACGTCCGACCTCCCGTGACAATCAAGGCGTGTCGGGATATTCCGCACAGGTAGAGAAACACCGAGTCTGGGTGGCGGAGTAGTTAACACAACTGCCTAGTACGCAGGAGATCCCGGTTTCGAATCCCGGTTCAGCGAAAATTTTCTCTCATCGCCGCTGACGCCGCACATAGTTCTGATGCAGCTGATATCATTAGTCCTTTACTTTCCTTTTGTTGCTCCCCCATCTTCCTTCAATTTACGTAATATGTATCACAGCCGCGGATTCCGTGTGGTGTCTGTTCTTCCAGACATGTTCGGAAGAACGAACACCACGCATTCATATCACTTTTACTTCTAAAGATTGGTTAGTTGGTTGGTTGACTTGGGGGGAGGGGGGGGGGGGGGAAGGGATCAAACAGCAAGGTCATTAGTCCCATCGGATTAGTGTAGGATGGGGAAGGAAGTTGGCCATGCCCTTTCGAAGGAACAACCCTGGTATTTGTCCGAAACGATTCAGGTATATCACGGAAAAACTAAATCAGGATTGTCGGACGCGGATTTGAACCATCGTCCTCTCGAATGTAAGTGCAGTGCTAGCTTAAGACATTCATAATGTCATGGATAACGAAAAGAATTAGCTAAAAAAAATACAATACAAATAACATAAAATATGATGCTAAGACATTACACAGTAAAACAGTCCATATTGTAATAAAATATTAAAAGCAAAAGAGCAAATTCATGTAGCTATTTTTACATTTAGCGTGTATATACCATTCATGTTACTATAAAACATTGATCTGCCCATGAAGCTTTTAAACAGGTAAGTGTAGTTTTGACAATAGAACCATATATGAAACTTTCGAAGTTATTTTTATTGAGAAGAAATCGAGCATCCAGAGCGAATAGTGACGCAGTACGGCTACGCACTAGTCTATAACCGGCAGTTGATCTTTGGCCGCATCTCCAGTTTCATGTCTACCCAAGCAGCGTTCTGGTGTACGCCGGGCGCCTTGGCGGTGCTGCACCGAGCCCCGCAGGTAACGTGCAGTTGTGGAAGACTACATGGGTTAGCTTTGATATCAGGGATACAAAGAATCGCAGTACTGTTTCATACAAATACGCGGTACTTTGAACGTTATCCTGTTGTGAAATTTTAATCCAGTTGTTATATTCTGAACCTGGCAATGATTTATATCTATAAGTTATGAGACACCTTTACGTCCATAATTACTTTGCAGATTTGCAGCTTAAAACAAAAAGTCCAGTTCACTTAAAACATCACGATGCTAGGACCCCTATGATCATAAAATCGATCTCTACTTCAATCATTAAGAACATAGTAGGCAGTGGGGTATATCGCAATAAATATCATAAATTTGCACATAATAGTACTGCACAGCTCATATCGGGGGGGGGGGGGGGGGTTCAGGAAGAGGACGTAGTAAGGCGAAAGGGGGATCTTAGTTATGGGCCTAAGAGAAGGAGAAACAGATGATTTTCTGCAAATGTAGTCAAAGATTAAAAAGCGGGGTGGGGGAGAGGAACGAAAGGTTCGAAAGGTTATTAAGATCAATAAATTGTCGATTAAAAGTGTATCCAGCAAATAATCTAACGACGCAACCTAATATTTATTTTGTGAACAGTTCTAGGAATTGTTTTTCCTTGTATTCTGTTTAATCGTTGAAAACTTATCCGTTCTTCTTTTCATATTATTGTAGATATACACATTTTTTCCAGGACGTTTATCAGCGGGCTCTACGTGGCAATATGCAAAATATTAAAACTGTTCCCTATGTGTTGCATGATTATTTTGAATAAGGTGTTGCCGAAGGCAAACTATTTTTTCTTGCTTGCCGCAGCAGAATGTTCTTTAAGCCTCGTCAGACAGTTCCACCCCGTTTGTCCCATATGAAAACTCGTTATTAGAAATTTTGCAACCCCTGAATTTGCAGAATTTTGAATAATGTTATCACTTGGATTCATATTTTCTGATAGAAAGGGTTGTAACTTCTCAGTTAGGTTGCCATACAGAATGCGTTTCCGGCGCAGCGGTTTATACGAAATTAATGTTGTTGGTTTCAGTCGAGCAATAGTCACTGAAAAATGTCGACGGCCGGAAACATGGTACATCAGCTGTGTCGAGTGTTGCACAATTGAGTTACTCGTTCCAGAAGTGCACGCCATTCCGCGTAATGTACTTCAATATCTTTCTCATTTTGTGACTGCATTCAGTTGTCACAAACAGGGACCGGAAATCAACGCTGCCTCTTTTTCCTATGGTAGCATGGAAACGGCAGCTGATTTATGAACTGTAACTCATTTTGAATTACGCATAATACACAAAAGTCTTATGCACAGTGTTAATGCTCTTTTGCACGAACTAGAGTCGCTAGTATCCGGTGTGCCGTACATAGTGCATAATTTCGGCAAAACAGTGATACTGTTTTACAAACTATGTAATTTAACTGGATTTAGAGTTCGTATCTGGTGTAAAACGCAACTATCGTCATGGATCACGCTAAATCAACTTTTTTAAGTACGGTTTTCTGTAAAAATTTACGTGCACTAATGTAACCACGACATTCCAGCACACATCTTGATAATCTATCTTGAAAGGCTTGTTTGGGTGGCGATCAGTTCTATCCTTACTTTTCTTTTAAATGAATGATTTCCGGTATTCCACTCTTCTGGCCTCGTCTCTCTTCTCTTCATTTTCAGCAAGCGTAAATCTGAAAAAACTGAAAACTGTATAAACATCATATCTTATCTGTTTATTCGGTCTTCAAAATTTTGCAAAATTGTGGAAAACACTCACGATTATTTCCTTCGCACTCATGCTGAACTTTGGTTTTCTAAAGCATCGAAGCAATTAACATGAATCGTGAAAAATGACATATAATACGGTTTACGTAATGTTGAATAAAAGTTTGTAATTTGATTCTTTTTTGGATAAGAAATGTACCGCATTTTGATCGCATCTTAGAGACACTTAAAACTATCTTCACTGTTAATTTTCATTAGAGGGAAACATTCTTTTGTTCACGTGTAACTCTGATTTTATTTTGGTATGGCACTGAGTAATTAAACTCACTACAACCTATTTCAGAATAATTCCGCACTTTTGTTATACGGCGTAAACATTAAACAAAGAATTCCAAATAACACGAAACATATACACTGATGCGTCAAATGAAACGAGGTTTCACACAAATATGCTACTCCCGAATAACATAACTGCGTGAAACTTTTATCATACCTAGAAAGAACTGCTACAGTGTACTATAGAGGATAACTGAAAGAAATAAACAGCGAGACGAACAGAATTTTAAGCAGTCTCCTTTATATATTGACTGCATTCTCCCAGTGTTTTACCTCTGAACCTGATCGCATATCTCATCAATCCAATTCCAGTTATGATTCATCGATGTTGAAATCATATGGTACAACTTTCTGCATTTTGTGAAGTGCATAACTTTACATATCTGAATATTTAAAACAAGTTGACAATCTTTGCACCACTTTTAAAAATTGTCAGGATCTAAGGTACATTTGTGCAGCTTTTGTTTCCGGTAGAATTTCGTTACAGATAACCGCACCATCTGCGAACAATCTGAGCTTACTCTTAATAATTTCCACCACGGTCTTAATATATAACGTGAACAACAAGAGTTTCAAAACACTTTCTTTGGGCATGCGTGAAGTTACTCCCATCTACATCTGCATGGCTACTTCGCAAATCACACTTAAGTGCCTGGCGTAAGATTTATTAAACTACTTTCACAATAATTCTCTATTATTCTACTCCCTAGCACAGCGTGGAAAAATTAACACCTCTCTCTTTCCGTGCGAGCTCTGATTTCCCTTATTTTTTGTGATGACCATGTTTCCTATTTAGGTCTGCATCAATAAAATACACACATCAAAAAAATTTTTGCAACACCCCGATTCCCAGAACTTCTGAAGATAAACGTTGACTGTGGGTATTGTATCACAGACACAGTCCCTTTGATTGTTCAGAAATGTCACTAGACCAGCCCAAAGATGTAAACAACCATGCATGAGCAGCACCTATTAGACAAAGGGGATCGACAGCCGATCAGTTCCAGTCATTCCACCAGGAAGGAAGGTAGTTCAACCACTCCTAGGCGGTCAATACCGGGTTCTATCTGGTACGCGGGAAGGGCTCTCAACAAGGAAAGTGTCCAGGCGTCTCGGAGTGAGCCAAAACTATGTTGTTCGGACATAGGGGAGATAGACAGGAATTGTCGACGACATGCCTCGCTCAGGTCGCCCAAGGGTTACTACTCCAGTGGATGACCGCTACGTACGGATTATGGCTCGGAGAAACCCTGACAGCAACGCCACCATGTTGAATAATGCTTTTCGTGCAGCCACAGGACGTCGTGTTACGACTCAAACTGTGCGCAATAGGCTGCATGATGCGCAGCTTCACCTCCAACGGCCATGTTGGAGGTGAAGCTGTGCTTCCACGACACCATGCAGCACGGTGCAGATGGGCCCAACAACATGCCAAATAGATCGCTCAGGGTTGGCATCACGTTTTCTTCACCGATGAGTGTCGCATATGACTTCAACGAGACAATCGTCGGAGACGTGTTTGGAGGCAACCCGGTCAGGCTGAACGCCTTAGACACAATGTCCAGTGAGTGCAGCAAGATGGATGTTTCTTGCTGATTTGGGTTGGCATTATGTGGGACCGACGTACGCAGCTGGTGGCCATGGAAGGCGCCGTAACGGCTGTACGATACGTGAATGCCATCCTCCGATCGATAGTGCAACCATATCGGCAACATATTTGACTAGGCGTTCGTCTTCATGAACGATAGTTCGCGCCCCCATCGTGCGCATCTTGTGAATGATTTCCTTCAGGATAACGACATCGCTCGACTAGAGTGGCCAGCATGATCTCCGGACGTAAACCCTATCGAACATGCCTGGAATAAATTGAAAAGGGCTGTTCATGGACGACGTGACCCACGAACCTCTCGCCGTTGAGGACTTGGACAATCTGGACCAACCGTGCCTTGATGAACTTGTGGATAATATGCCACGACGAATACAGGCATGCATCAACGCAACTGGGTATTAGAGGTAACGGTGTGTACAGCAATCTGGACCACCACCTCTGAAGGTTTCGCTGTATGGTGGTACAACATGCAATACGTGATTTTCATGAGCAATAAAAAGGGAGGAAATGATGTTTATGCTGATATCTATTCCAATTTTCAGTAAAGTTTCCGGAACTCTCGGAACCGAGGTGATGCAAAACTTTTTTTGATGTGTGTATTTTCTCATTCGGAGGAGAAAGTCGGAGATTGAAATTTCGTCAGCAAATCTCGTCGTAAGGAAAAACACCTTTGTTTTAATGATATCCATCCCCAAATCATACATCATGTCCGTAACACCCTCTACCATATTTATTGATAATACAAAACGTGCTGCCCTTCTTTGAACTTTCTCGATGTACTCTATTAATCCTCTCTGGCAAGGATTCCACTCCGCGCAGCAGTAGTCCAAAAGACGTCGGACAAACATAATGTATGCAGTCTCCTTAATAGATCGATTGCATCTTCTAAGTGTTCTACGAATGAGACGCACCTTTGATTCGCCTTTTCCCCAATATTTTCTGTTTTACATGTGATTTATTTTTTCGTGTAATCAAAGTTTAACGGATTCCTTTTAGCACTCATGCTGATGACCTCACATTTTTCATCATTTAGGATCAAGTGCCAATTTTCGCACATATAGTTATATCTACTAAATAGGTTTGCATTTTCTTTATCTCCTAATGAGTTTACTTAACAACAGCATCATCTGAATATAATCTAAGGCGGCTACCCAGATCGTCTCCTATATGGTTTGTAAGGATCATCAGAGTCCCTGGGGAACGCCAGAAATCTCTTCTGTTTTACTCGATGGCTTTTCGTCAGCTATTACGAACTGTGACTTCTTGGACAGGAAATCGCGAAACCAGTAGCATAGCTGAGACGATAATCTGTAAGTGCGGAATTTGATCACCAGTCTCTTACGAGGTACGCTGTCGAATGCCTTCTGGAAATCTAGTAATACGGAATCAATGTGAAATCCCTTATTGATAGCACTCAGAACTTCGTGTGAGTAAAAAGCAAGTTGTTTTTCACAAGAAAGACGTTTTCTAAATCCGTGTTGACTGTATGTCAACAGACCGTTCTCTTAGACGTAATTCATGACGTCTGAACACAATATAATGTTACACTTCTGTCAATGGCTGTCCATACAAGATAACACATCGTGTCATCCCTACCAAGAAATCCTCAGTGCAATCACAAATTTTCTTTAATAACTCAGGTAATGGCGCTTGTGTTAATAATTGGTGTCCCACAGGGTCAAATTCTTTTCGGAAGTCAAGAAATAGTGCATCTACCAACGCAGCAAGATGATGCGACGTGAAGGCGTCACAAAATGACAGTTCGTAGTTCTACAAGGCGCAGTCATCTATGAGTGTGTTGAAACTTGTGCCCTCTCGTTCTCGTGTAATTGAGACAATTGTCAAGCGGGATAGATGGTGTTACACGGTAATAGTAAGACGTCTCGTAGGAGTGACCAATTTTTCGTCCGGGGCGCTTATGTGTTCTGTATATTATCCTATTCCAATACTCCGCAGATAGCTTTAGTTTTATGTGACTGTTCCACTTTAAATCGCTCTGTAGAAGCATCATATACAATCACCCAAGACTTGTACCACAGATATTGGAGAAGTGGAAATTGCTATTGATGTGCGGTTTTCACATAGTCGATTGGTTGTCAGGGGCTCGTATTGTTAGCCAATAAACAGATTGTAATAACACTTAGAAACTGCATTTTTTGCGCCAACATACACATTTTTAAACTGAACAATGTCTGTTGACATTAAAAATCTAAAATTAGGATAAATTAGAATGTTGGTGGTGTTTGTCATAGGATCATTGTGCGAGCTGTTTAGGAGATATAACATTTTGAAAAGTTTCCACATTAACACTTGTTTGTGTCATTCAACCAGCGTACTTGCTAGGTACAATGTTCTTGAGTGTAGTTACAGTGTGTTGTACGACAGTGCATTGCAGATTGCTAGTCAGTTAGTGTGTGACAATCCAAGCAGCTGGTCGTGAATGGATGATGGATTTAACAGCGCAGTAAAAGCCGACGTTCTCATGGTGTATGCAGAGTGTAGGAAGAATGCAATTCGTTCCTGTAGTTCAGCATACGCGGCTAGATATCTCAGTAGACGTCAGTCGTCTCGGCGATCCTGGTTCAACCTCATCAATCAATAGTGCAACACCTTGAAAACGTAACAGAAGGAAACAAGTGACAACAGAATAGGGAGAAATTTATGTTCTTGCAGGTGATGCAGTTCACTCCTTAGCTTCCGCGCAGTCGTACAAGGAAGCGTCATGATTCCTGCAAGTGTCCCACACATTCTCCATCGACATAGGATCCACCCCTATCTCGTGTCTCCCCACCTTCAAGAGCTGCATGGAAACGATTAGGAGAATCACGTTAAGTTCTGCAGATGGGCATTAAAACAGGATACTCCAGATGTATCGTGTAGCCTGTACCACATTTACCAAGCATGATCGGATAAACCTGAAAACAGACACTCTTAGTCTGTTGACAATTCTTGTTGGCTTCGTCGGGTGGAACGTCTCGTCAATGTTGTGTAAACATTTGGTGTGGACGCGCACATGCATAGCAGCCTCCTAACAGATCCTCTTCCACGGATGCTAGAAGACGTTCCTCTGCAGACTAGAGAAATCTATGATACCAACATGATGGCTGCACGTCTTCATGAATTGTTTTTAAATACTGGGTTGGACGCAGAGGACCTCTACCTTGGCCGGCGCGTTCCCCTCTTTGACGCCTGTAGACATTTTTATGTGGAGAAGCTGAAAGACGTTGTCTACAAGGACATGCCAAGTACACCTGATGATATGGAACGCCTTATTACGGCATCTTGATCAGACGTCTCGGCTGAAATTCTTGCATGTGTGCACCAGTTGTTCCATACTAAACAGGAAGCGTGTTTTCCACTGCCGGTGGTCATTTTGAACACAACCTATAATGATCAGTTGTCTCATTACTGGTCAGATCCACATGATTAGTGTATTGAATTGTGTTATACTTCAGCGTCTGCTCCCACAGGTAATCTAGAGATGTCGGTGTGGGAACTTTTCAGAATACCATATCTCGTTAAAGACTCGCACTAGAATCCTGCAATAAACACCACTGACACTCTAATGTAGCCTAATTTTAGTTTGTTAATGTCAATAGGCGTTCTTCCTTTTAATAAGTGTATGTCTGCACAAAAATACACTTGCTAAGTATTATTACAAGCTGTTTATTGGCTAATAGTACGAGCCCCTGAATACCAATCCATTCTGTAAAAACCGCACATCAATAGCACTTTCCATTTCCGCAATATTTGTGGAACAAGTTTTAAGTAATTTACACTGTATGCACAGTGTTTCAGAATTACATCGATAATCTTCGAGTGGATTTAGAAGGTGTCTTGAGGGACAAAATTACAGGAACTCGTGTCCGAAAACGTCATCCAGCAACGCTACAGGGTGCCGAAGTTTTTTTTTTTTTTTTTTTTTTTCAGGTACCGGCGCCTGTACATGTAGGTATATTCATAGTTACTTCACGATGATGTTACACATTTTCAGGAATGATGGAGAAGGATCAGATTGAGGAAAGGAAACTGGTTCAGGAAAAAACGAATCGAAAATTACAATGAAAATCTCTATAGAGGAAAACATGTTGTTGCTAAGATTGGAGGGTAGGTGACTTTAAGATATGGTAGTATGGACCAAAACAAGAAAAATGTCTAGTAAACAATGACTGTAAAATGCACTCCTTAAGAACTACCCACATTTTTTTCAATAGAGGAGATGAGTTTCACAGTAGCGACGATGAACAAGTGAACCTAGCTCCTCAGGTATGTATTTTGGTGCCTACTTATATCTTTCGATCGTTCGTTTGAGGATCAGTGTCCCTGATTTCAAACTGAGACATTTATCCTTCTCCATTATCCCTGAAAATTTGTACAATAATCGCGGAATCATCTTGTATGTAGAGTGATTCAACTGCTCTTACCTATAAGTTTCAAGTGACCCGCAACACCTTCATAAGACCCGCAGAAATTTTTCATAGTCTCTTGCTCGCTGTGCGCAAACTATTAGTCCTACATCAAAAATGTACAGGACATTTGGAAAGGAAATTTTATATAGCTGAATTTTGTAATAGTGTACGTATACACTGGAGGCCACGGTATTCCAGTTATTCAAGGAAAACGCGTTTCAAGGTCACTTTTGTGCGTTCCTTTTTTTTTTTTTTTTTTTTTTTTTTAATTCGAAGTGTAGCACTTATAGCGAATAGGTATCCCAGTACCAAATTTGAGTCAATTAAATATCATACAGAAGCATTTTTGTAGAACTGATAGTTTGCTCTCAACGAGCGAGAGAATATAAAAATTTTGCATGTGCTATTTGAAGGCGTTGCTGGTTGTATAGAACCCATAGGTCGAGAAGGCTGAATCACAGGTGCCTCAAAACACCTCATACATCCGTTCGAAGTTTGGATGTTTGTTGCTGTAATTTTGAAACACACACTGGGGAAAAAATCGAAACACCAAAAAGAAGTTACGACCTAAACAAAAGATTGTTGTCATGTTTTTTACATCTGAAAGACGATGTCTATTCAAATATAGCTCCAGTCACAGAAGAGTAGTGTTATTAGTAACACTAAAACGATGTTTTTCAGTTTTGCTTTAAATGTATGCTGTCACGGTCGTGTGCATTAGATACCACATAGACTATATGCCTTATTTACTACGATAGGGGAGGAGGAAAGAAAATAGCGAAAAGTTCCGAATGATGAAGAGTTTGGTTGTCAGTATGAAACGAAAAGGAAATTATATTGCCAACAAATCGGGGTGACTGTTGTTCGATCTAGACCTGTCGACGCTAAGAAAGCGCGTCCCCTGAGGCCTATTAACTACTACTGTCCCCATCATCCTTCTGTATGTGCTTCAAATCAATAATATTTCGCAATCCCACAAGTTTGTGCGACTTAATATATTCTAACTTACGTATTCTAACTTATGTGCATTGGCATGAGGCTTGACCACAATTCTAAAGGATCCCACATACTCATCTGTAAACTTTTTGGTTCCTGTTTTATGCTTTTTAGATTTTTCCTTGTTTTTCACCAGCACTAATTCGCCTACTTGAAATTCTTGTAGGACACGCTCTTGCATCATATCTTGTTTTACTTTCTAGTGTCTTTTTCTGCTGCATGGGCATTCCAGTAAGAGTGGGGAATTCAACTAAGCCAAATAATAAGTTATTTGGTCTGATTCCACACATTAACTCTGCAGGAGCAAAAACAGTTGCTTCACGTTTCAGGTGATTAATCAGCTCTTCAAAATATTCCAAGCAGTTGGCCCAAGCTGAATGCTTCTTGTGGCAATAAGTCCTACAGACACGATTCAGTTCTATCAATATTCTTTTGCTTATATTTCCCTGGGGAAAGTAGGCTGAAATCTTGGACGCAATCTGTGGTCCATTATCTGGTAACATGACTTTAGGCACCCCAATGATTACAAAATAACCTTTCTCTAGTTTACTAACAATTACTTTGGAGTCTACCTTTTTTATAGGATAAAATCCAACGTAATTCGTAAATCCATTTACCAATACAAAGACATATTCACAACACCCCCCCCCCCCCCCCCCCCCGCCACAACAAAAAGGTCCACAGCTACGAGATCTAGCCTATTTTGAGATTCTGCAGAGTACATTTGTCCTTGTATGATCCAATTATTTGCTCGTACCTTCTGACATCTATCACAAGGCTCCCGCCTTTTCTGAACCCTGCGCCACATGTTATCGAAAATACTTTTTCTGGCTCCGTAATGGCCTTACTTCCTGCACAGATAATCTATTAGCAATACCACATGTTGTTCTGGGAAACAGATGCCCCATTTCTCCTCATCGTTCTTTCTTCGCGTAAGTAGTATCTCCTGATGTATTTTGTAATATTCCGCTATTTGCGGAAAATCTGGATGACCTAGCCTTCTTTTTACCGGTTTAATATTGTCATCTTGATTTTGTGCCCTCCTGAGGTTCTTACAAATGCGTTTAAGCGGTCCTTCTTCCTCTAATTGTATTGTTGCCGCCGGCCGGTGTGGCAGTGCGGTTCTAGGCGTTTCAGTCTGGAACCGCGTGACCGCTACGGTCGCAGGTTCGAATCCTGCCTCGGGCATGGATGTGTGTGATGTCCTTAGGTTAGTTAGGTTTAAGTAGTTCTAAGTTCTAGGGGACTGATGACCACAGATGTTAAGTCCCATAGTGCTCAGAGCCATTTGGACCATTTTGTATTGTATTTTGTATTGTTGCCAGCAAAAGATCATGGCATTCCTGTTGTCCTAAAGGGTCTACTTCCTGTCCGTTTTCTTTCACTTTTCTAGACAATAACTCGGCTACCATGATCTCTGAGCCCTTTATGTACTTTACCTCTATATCAAATTGCTAGAGATACATTGGCCACCTCCTCAGTGTAGCGTGTATTAGTTGGCATGCCTGCAAATACGTTAAGGCCCGATGGTCACTGTAAACTATTACTTCGTGGCCTAATAGGTTATGTTCAAATTTCTGTAGCCCAAATATAACTGCCAGAGCTTCCAGCTGCGAAATGCCATAGTTCTTTTCCGCCTGTTGCAACGATCGACTAGCAAACGCGACCGTTTTGTGGACATGGTTTTCTCATTCTGTTTCACTTTGGAACAGTTTCACCCCCCAGACCAGAACCATATGCATCTGATCCAAGACAGAAAGCCTTGACAAAGTCAGGACGGTTTAAGATCTAACTACTTAGCAGCTCCTCTTTAAGTTCTTCAAAGGCCTTCTGACACTCATTTGTCCATCTAAACGGTACGTTTTTCTTTAATAGTTCTCTCAGACAAGGTGCATTGAATAATTTTCCGTGCACAAATTTTCCATAAAATCCAAAAAAGGCCAACACACCTCTTAATTAGGGGCCGATGACCTTTGTAGTTTGGTCCCTTTAATCTTTAAACCAACCAACCAATCTCTTGATTCTTTTCGGGTAGTAGGTGATAAATAATCCCTAGTGGCTTTAATTGTTTCACGATCTGGCATAATTCCTTTTCCACCAACAATATGTCCAAGGAATTTTATTTCTTTCCTCTTAAACTCCGTTTTGTCTAATTTGAGTTAAATTCCATCCCTTTCTATTGCTCCTAAACCTTGTCCTACAACAGTGTTCTTCCCAAGTGGGAGTTGAAATCAACACATCGCCCACATAAACTGTAATTCTTCTTAGTAACTGGTCACCTAGCTCTTGGGACATTGCCCTAACAAATGCACAAATGCTGATGTTTGACCCAAAGGGCACAACCTTGTACTGATAGCACCTTCCCTCGAACAGCGAAGCTGTGTATTTTCTAGATTCTTTCGCTAACGGTAGGTTCCAGTAACCACAAGTTACATCAATCGATGTGAAAAATTTTCGACTTTTAAATTTTCGCAATAATTCTTCTATATTTTCAGGGCTCTCATCTCTTTCAATATCATTTTGTTCAAAGTTCTAGCGTCCAAAACGAGCCTAATTGAACCATCTTTTTTAGGCACCACAGCCAATGGATTGTTATACATACTATTTCTCCTTTTTATAATGTCCCATTTAAGCATTTAAGCATTATCTCTCAGCGCTTCTTTACGTACTTCCGCAACAGCGAACGGCTTTCGGAAGAAATGTGCATCCTCTTTTACAGTTAGATAACATTCGTAATCTCGAACTAGTCCTGGCTGGTCAGAAAGCACTTCCTGATGCCTGTTCAAAATTTGTTTCAGCTCATCCTTTTGTGTCTCCGTCAAATCCAGTAATACGTGTACTTTTTCGTTAGTTAACATACAGATATGTCCTACCTCAGAAGGATCTACTTCCTTCCTTTCGGCATACTCATTATATCCCACAATATCCTCTTTCTTTCTGCAGTAACGTACAGACGTGTCGCATTACTCGTCGGATTCATATTGCATTTTACCAACAAAAGGAACAGCTATTGTTCTTCCCTGCATCACAATGACCGCTTCATTACGTCCAAAATCCACTTTTGCTTTGTACTTTTGTAAGAAATCTGCTCCCACCAGCATTTCTACGCATAAGCCATTTATTATCAGAAAATTCTGGTTCAACTGTACATCAACGATCCTTACAGGTAGCTTAACTTCATGTTTAACTACTTTATTACTTTTCCCTGTGGCTACAATAATATTTATGCCATTCACTGGCATTATAACCACATCCTTACTAGCAGGGAGAGCATTCATAAAATCCTGAGACACTGCACACAAATCGGGACCACTCTTCAGTAAACAAGTAACCTTCCCATTAAAAATAATAACTTCTATTATAGGCTCTCCTGCAGTTTTCTCTCTGACTTCAGAATCAGGTTCGTCTAACAAATCTTGCACTCGTCACGTCTATTGAATTTTACACCTTCTGTGGAAATTACATACATATTCACGGAGTCTCCTTCCTCTTTAACTGTGGCATCTTTAATTAGTCTGTCCACTACTGACAAATCAAAACACTTCCTCAAACACTCTCCATTTTTAATGAAAATATCGGATTCGGCAACCCTTCCTATCGTATTGTCAGAATTATCAAAATAACCCCCTACTTCCCCCACTTCTGTTCCTTCTTCGTCACTATCAGACACTACTCCTTCTAATCTACGTAAAACTTCGTCTGTCCTTCTATATTCTTCCTCAGGTACCTCTAATACCGTTTCCCCTATTATAGTGCTAATTCCACAGTTCACTGTAAGCTCCTCATTTGCATTGTAGTGCTCACTTACGCCTACATCCTGTTCTGAATCGTTATTTTCTAATAGCTGTTCCTCATTTACGTGGTTCCTGGAATCGCTGTTATGACCTCTTCTTCCGCGAAAATCTACTACACTTCCCTGAAAAACACATATTTTAACAGGATCCCTCTTCTCTGCAACATCTGTTTCTAGTATATCAACCTCAAGATGTTCAGCTGGTGGCTGCCTTACAAAAGGTTTTGCTAGAGGATTTAACCTATGCTGCCGCAGCCTGCAAACGCTAGCTAGCACCATTACAGATTGCCATTAGTTTTCCCCCTCTCCTACGCGGTCATTGCCACTGGCATTTCTGTGGGCTGGCTGTCTACACCACTCCGTCCAGTCAGCGGACTACTGCTGTCTATATTCAACCTTTCGTTCTTTGTCATTATGTCTACTTCCAACAGCTCCCCTTCGCCCTCGGTACCTGCCTCTGTAATTACTGAATCTTTGCATTCTTATTCTATTTACATGTGCCTCGACTCTGTTTTCATTTTGCTTAACGGGAGGCCTATAATCGCTCCTAACATTCCCCTTCTCTTTTAAAATATTGAAACGCTCTCAAGATAATGAATCAATTTATCAGTATCATCCCTACGTGCCGAGATTATTTTATTACGCCAGTACAAAGGCAAATTTCTCTACCCCCATAATGATCAGTTCCGTCTCCATTTTAGAGCTCAAATATGACAATGTTGTGACCCATTTTTGTACAAAATTTTTAATGGTATCTTTCTTCGGATCATATTTTTCACCTGACCAGAATTTGTTCAAAACTTCCATCTGCTTTCGTTTGCCCCAATATTCCTCAAAAAATGCCTGTTTAAAATCCTCTATCATGTCATATTTATCTAGTGCCCAATTTCCCAACACTGTAGTTTCACCCACCAAATTTGACGCTATGAAGCCAATTTTTTGCTTGTCAGTCCACGATTTGGACAAAACGACCTCAAAATCATCCCAAAATTCTTTAGGATATACATTTCTATTTAGATCAAATAGCAAAAACTGCGGATGTGTCACATATGCAATTTCTGGGGATTCTACCACACCATTAGATATTATATAACCACTACCGTTAGTAACACTTTGTTCCCTCAATTTAGTCTACCATCACGGTTACGCAGTTGTTCACCTACAGCTGTATTAAATTGAGTTATGTTAGTTACCAGGTTAGTAAATTTAGCAATCATTTGCACCCCAAATTTCTCGCACACATCCTTTCCTTCCTTGATTTGATTTCCCATTATAGTGTGAATATCCTCACATTGTTTCTCCACGTTATTTACTTCTTCCTGCATTTTATTTAAATGTGCATTTACTTGTTCCCCTAACTGTTTGCTATCATCAGCAACTTCCTTAATCTGAGATGTCAATTCATTTTTTACTGTTACAACAATATTATTAAATCTTGTTTTACTTTTCTAATTTCACTTTTACACTGTCATTAAACAAAGTCATAACGTTTTTACATGGATCTCTTAATTTAGAAATTTTGTTTTCCATTCTGTATTCCATTTCTACTGACGTGTTAATAAACCCTTGCTTATCTTCACAAATCAATCCATCAACTTCAGTATGCAACCCATTTATTTCAGTGTGCAACCATTTATCTCAGAACTTATAAAATACTTTATCTCAGAACCCATTTCCTTTATTTTAGTATTAATATCAGGGCTTGATGAAATTTTTGTTTCGGAACCTAATCCATTCATTTTGATATCCACATCCACCATATGTTTCAAAATATTTCATATCATTTCTGAAATACTATGTCTCTGCTCACATGCAATTGACATTGGTTTCTGTTTTATCTCTGTAACAGTAACAGGTGTAAACTTAACATGAACCTCAGATTCTGCTTCACTTTATTCCTCATAAATAGGAACAGGTGTGGTGTTTTCAACCTTCGATTCCCTTTTCAGCCTTTGAACAAGAAACGGTGTAAACTTGATATCGGTTTCCACTGTGTTCTGTTCATTGTCTGTCTTATAATTAGCATGCATTGAATCTGGCAAGTCACTATCATTTGTTTGTGATGCATCAAAATTAAATTCACCAGCCACTGCATCATCTGCATGTATTACTCGCTCAGAATCTACCCCCACATTCACGCCTACTATAGCAGGGTTATTATTTTGCGCCATGTTCACGAGTTTCTCTGTACACACTGCTGTTGCTCATTGTCGTGCGATGTTTAGCTGTTGCCGACGTCGTAAGCCGCCTTCTCCACTGGTTGTTCTAACCGCTGAATCTAATACTTCGCTATTGCTGTCCTTTCTGAATCATCTTCCCCTAGATCATCTCGTTCCTCTGTCTTTCTATTAAAGTTTATTTATGAACGTGTGGGTCTTTCTTTTATCACGTTAGCTATACTGCTGCTTTTAAAGTTCGCACTCACTTGAACTTCACGTTTCCCGGCAGCTAATTGCACCAATTGCGGCAGCGCGCGGTCCCTTACCATCTGCACTCGTCCTGTCCACCTCTCCCCCACCCTCACCTACCTTGGACTCACCATTGACCATCACCTCACCCGGATCCCTCATCTCTACTCTATCCAATCAAATGCCCACAACCGCATCTGTCTCCTTAAACTTCTCTCTGGCCAGACATGGGGGTTGAACCTCTCTACCATCCTCCACACCTACAAATTCTTAATCCGTCTCATCCTCTGTTATGCCAGTCCCTCCTGGATATCCGCCGCCCCCCCCCTCCCCCGATTCTACAAGTCTCTCCAGGTCCTCGAGTGCCATACACTCCACCTCGCCTTCTGTATACACCTCCCATCCCCTACACGGATCCTCTGTGACCTGATTCCTTCCCCCCATTCCTTCCCCCCACCTGCTCCTTTCCCTCGAACACATCCATGTCCTCTACGCCTCCTGCAGACTTCATCCACCCTCATTCCCTGGTCGCTCCTCTCCTCTCCAAACCCAGCCCTCTGCCGCATTTTCACTGTGGTGTCCTCCCTACCCTCCACCTCTACACCCTTCATCTCCTTTCCCAAGGTGGCTTCCATCAACTCCCCGTCCACAATGATGCCCTCTCCCCCTCCATTTATCCCTCCTATCAACTCTGATCCTCACCTCCACCTCCCACCCCCTTTCCTCTCCCTGGTTTCCCTCTCCCCCTTCCATCCTGCTTTTCCACACCTACCCTCTCTTTGACACCCTTCTCCCCCCTGAATCCTTTCCCCTCCACTGCCTTCCACAATCCTGCATCCGCCCTGCCCCCTTTTTCTATGTCCTCTCCCTCCATTGGCTTCCCCTCTTTTCCTCGCTTCCCCCCTTTTTCGCCCTCATCAGTTCGAGTTTTCCCCACGCCCACATTTGCCACCGTGTCGCCTCTATAGCGCTGTTTAAAGTGAATATTCAGTGTTGTGCGCCCCACGTCAGTGTTGCGAACAGCCACCATGCTGTCGCTAGTTGTGTTTTTTCTCTCGTGCGATCAGAAACCAGACTCTCGCCGTGTTTTTTTAATTGTGCCTGTCTAATTACTGTGTGTCTTTCAGGCAGTGTAAAGCAGCGTTGATGAAACCACTACCTAATACCTACGGCACAGAGACCGAGTAACTCTAGTTGAAAGTTCACGATTAAAAAATAGAGCGTTCGGAATATTCAGTCTGCTTGCAGAAAAGCGTTTAAAACTACATAAACTCTGTTTTTTATTTACAATGAAACACATGAAATGGCTGTCAAGTCTATATTTCATACGGTGACACATTATCATTGAATGTTCACTAACTGTATAACAAATATTCACCCGAAAAGCTGCCAGAATTTTAGCAAGTCCGACCCGACTAATTTTCATGTTCTGCCAGTCACAAACCCACAACTATTCGTGAGTTAAACATACGGTAGATTCAGTGGTCTCCTTGGTAAGAAGTTCTCGGCAAAATATTCTGTACAGAGCACGAAACACGCCACACAGAGTTGTTACTATGAAGTTGTTACTATGACTAGACATTTCACACGCTCATATTTCTCAAACTATTTAACTTACAAACAAAAAACTTTCATTAAAATGTTCGTAACTCCAGTCATTTCAATCACGATACGTCAGAACCCAAATTTGCTCACTATTTACTCGTCTTACACAGTATTTTTAAGGAGCGATCTAACATCGTGTTATCCGTAGGCCGGCTAGCAAGCATCTCTGTCGAGGTAGTCTCCTCTCTGCACACTCCTGATAGCTTAATTCTGATTGGCTGTTGATCCAAACGACCAGTCAAAACGTTCCTTCCCTGATTATTCTAGCAGCAAATCTTTTCTTATCCAGTCACTAATTTGATAGTAATTAACGTCTGCAAAACTTCGATTTTTGTATTATGTTTAGCCAAAATAAACAAAGTGCGAAATATTCTTCAAATTAATAAATAAAGTTATTCCACTCTAACTTCCATTCTGGCTGCTTTTATACAAAAGCCTACTCCCATAGACGTCCATCACCTGAATCGTTGTTGCAACATAACTTTCCCAAGGTTAGTTTGTACAAGATTTCACGTAAAATGAAGTACTAAATTTTAATATATGTTTCATATACACTCTCTCAATGATTCTCGGCCACTCACGGAACAAAATATAATCAAATAATACACTAATGGCCATTAGAATTGCTACATCACAAAGATGACGAACTACAGACGCAAATTCAACCGACAGGAAGAAGATGATGTGGTATGAAAAGCTTTTCAGAGCATTCACACAAGGTTGGCGGCGGTGGCGACACCTACAACGTGCTGACATGAGGAAAGTTTCCAAACCATTTCTCATACACAACAGCAGTTGACCTGCGTTGCCTGGTAAAACGTTGTTGTGATGCCTCGTGTAAGGAGGAGAAATGCGTACCATCACGTTTCCGACTTTGATAAAGGTCGAATTGTAGCCTATCGCAATTGCGGTTTATCGTATCGCGACATTGCTGCTCGCGTTGGTCGAGATCCAATGACTGTTAGCAGAATATGAAATCAGTGGGTTCAGGAGGGTAATACGGAATGCCATGTTGGATCCCAATGGCCTCGTATCACTAGCAGTCGAGATGACAGGCATCTTATCCGCATGGCTGTAACGAATCGTGCAGCCACGTCTCGGTCCCTGAGTCAACAGATGGGGACGTTTGCCAGACAACAACCATCTGCACGAACAGTTCGACGACTCTAACATTCTGCGTGGTGTCTGTTTGTTCTATATCGTGTCTCCCTACCACTTTCGCGCAACGACGCTCTGAGCGTGTTTTTTAGGGAATTGACTAGTTTGATCCTGGGACCTGTTGCTGGTAAGGAGACGCCAGACCACACATGACATGTAGAGTTCAGGAGAGTTCAGTGAGACTAGCGATGATATAACCAAATACTTAATGATTTCAGTGTCAGCTCCACTGCACTCCAGGTAAAAGAATCTTAATACTAACTACATTTAGTGGAAGGGGTTCAAGGCTTTCCTATTTTTAGTTAGCTGGTAAAATAACGTCGAAAAAGCAGTTAAGTTTACCATTGGAAATTTTATTCTACTCACAAAACATTGTTTATAAATTGCACTATTGATAAAAGGAAATGTTTTAATACAGGATGGTAAAAAGCAACTGCGTTCAACAAAAGTGTGAACGAATATTCCCTGAATGGGTTTCCAAGTTCTACAATGGATCGAAGGATGACCTATGCCATATCACATCTATAATCTAAGTTTAAATTAAGTTTCACAAAAGAGAAAACTATCAAAATGGTCTACAGTGACCCTCAATTATCTTTAATTACTCATATAACTTGTCGTAAATTACAGTGGCTGATGTGGCTTCTCAATAACTATATAACAGAAAAATCATCGCGTTTCAGATTGTTACTTCAAGTGGCAAATGTGAACACCATGAGCTTTAATTGACGATCGACACTAGTATTACGCAAAAAGGGGATGTAACAGGTGAGTCTTCTGCAGTTCTGAGTGAAGCTTTATGCGCTGTTATGCGGCATCGCGTGCATTCATTACCTTGTCGGTGTTCATCAGGGGGCGGCGAGCAGCACAGCTCCGCTCACCTCGCCGTCTCGGAAGCAACTCCTCCCTAACTTCTCCTTACTACAATTTACCGAAGTTGGTTTAAAAAAAAAAAATCTGGCTGTGTTTTCATCTGACCAATCAGGGTCTCAATGTTAACCTTAAGCTCCGCCTACAAAAATTCTGTCTATCCAATGAGAAACGTCATACATTTCGTCGTGGGGCAATGTTTTTAAAGTCTGCAACGTAACAGAGACGCAAAAAAGTCTCACGCTAAAACTTGCAGCTGGTGTGGTCCTTTTACTGCTATCGTAAGATTTATACTGTTCTTCTGGAGGGCTCTATCTTTTAACATGGGCTGGGGGGTAGTCCTGACGTAACAGAGACGCGAAAAAGTCTTACGCTAAAACTTGCGGGTGGTGTGGCCCTGTTTGTGTTATCGTAAGATCTATACTGTTCTTCTGGAGGGCTCTAGCTTTTAACATGGGCTGGGTGGTGGTCCTGACGTAACACAGACGCGGAAAAGTCTCACGATAAGACTTGCGGCTGGGGTGTGGTCCTAGCGGTTAGCTGGCGACGTGGGTTTTCATGGAAGGTGTTGGATTTGCCTGACACCTTACACGACGTTTGCAGCAGCATGGACTATCAGCTCGGAGACCATGGCTGCAGTTACCTTTGACGCTGCATCACAGAAAGGAGCGCCAGCGGTGGTGTACTCAACGACGAACCTGGGTGCACGAATGGCAAAACGTCATTTTTTCGGATGAATCCAGCTTCTGTTCACAGCATCATGATGGTCGCATCCGTGTTTGGGGGCATCGCGGTGAACGCACATTGGAAGCGTGTATTCATCATCGCCATACTGGCGTATCACCCGGCGTGATGCTATGGTGTGCCATTGGTTACATGTGTCGGTCACCTCTTGTTCACATTGACTGCACTTTGAACAGTGGACGTTACATTTCAGATGTGTTACGACCCGTGGCGCTACCCTTCATTCGATCCCTTCGAAACCCTACATTTCAGCAGGATAATGCACGACCGCATTTTGCAGGTCCTGTACTGCCCTTTCTGGATACAGAAAATGTTCGACTGCTGTCCTGGCCAGCACATTCTCCAGATCTCTCACCACCTGTAAACGTCTGGTCAATGGACGCCGAGCAACTGGCTCGTCACAATACGCCAGTCACTACTCTTGATGAACTGTGGTGTCATGTTTAAGCTGAATGGGCAGCTGTACCTGTACACGCCATCCAAACTGTGTTTGACTCAATGCCCAGGCCTATCAAGGCCGTTATTACGGCCAGAGGTGGTTGTTCTGGGTACTGATTTCTCAGGACCTATGCACCCAAATTGCGTGAAAATGTAATCACATGTCAGTTCTAGTATAATTTATTTGTCCAATGAATACCGGCATTTCTTCTTGGCGTAACAATTTTAATGGCCAGTAGTATAATTTTGAGTAAGTTTTTGTATTACTTAATGCGAAGTGGGTAAAGTTTTAAAAAGAAAACTCTAATTAATTGATTTTTATGCACTAACAACTTTGTAATGGCTTCAAATGATAAAGGAAGTCAATCTCTTATTGTACCTAACTTGGTTTTAAGAAACAAGCGAAAGTACTAGTACTGTTAGGTAATTCTCTTTATCTCCAGAACTATAATAACGAAAAATCAGATATTTTGACAGCATAATTCCAGTAATAACAAAAGGCTGTGTACCATATATGAACAAAATTGAATAATGACTAACGTGGATTACTTAGATTGGTAGAAGCTTCGTATCGACTGAATATTACGTTATGCAGTTTTCAAGGCAGGCAGCGTCAGCTGTGCTGTGAGCAGAGCGAAAAGAAGATAGCCATCCTGCAGCCACAGTACCAGACTGCTGCGTGCTTTACTGCAACGAATGTTATCTCCTAACAACTTGCTGCGCTGCAACTGACAACTGTACATGACTGCTGCAGGAGTGGTCTCGAGAATGTTCAGTTGCAAGAAGAGTGGGCTCCGCATTCTCGCGTGACACTGTCGAGAAGGAAGACCATTGAGTTTGGTGTATGGCTCTGGCACATTGTACTGCATCCTCAGCAGCAATTTGAAAACCGCTGGCAACACAGTGACACTAATCGTTCACTTCAATGACAGCTCGGGACCAGATGCTCTGTAGTGGGCATTCCACTAACCCCAAACCACCGTCATTTGCTGCTCCAGTTGTGTCAAGCAAGAGGTCGTTGGAGGGCAGTGTGGAGGCCAGTTGTGTTTTCTGCTGAAAGTTGTTTCTGCCTCGACGCCAGTGACGGCTCTATGTTGATTAGGAGAAGGACTGTTCAGGGCCTGCAACCAACCATTCTGCGGGCTAGACGCATTGGACGTATACCTTGAGTTATCGTCTGGAAAATGATTTTGTATGACATCAGAAGCGCCCTCGTAGTTATCCTACTCACACAGACTGCAAATTTACACATAAATCTGGTGATTTCACCTGTCGTGCTGCAATCTGTGAAAAGCATTCCAGGTGGTGGTTTTCAACTGCGTAACGCTCACCCACATTCCGCTGCTGTAACCCAGCATGCGCTGCAGAGTGTCGACATGTTGTCAATCGTGCACATACGGGACATAATCAGAAAACAACTCCAGGTTCTTCCACAGACAGCATTAACAGTCCCTGTAGTGACCGACAAAATGCAACAGGCATGGAACTGCACCTCACAAACTCACATTCAGTATCTGTACAATACCATGCACGCACGTTTGCATGCTTGCATTCAACATTCTGGCGAATATACCGGCTATTAGTGTACCAGAATTTCACATTTGCACATATCACATTTGCCCGTTTCAAATTTGGAATTGCTTATGTTAAAAATTTCATTACATTATATACTTATTTAGAATAGAACAACCACATGAAACTAATTCTACGTAAAACTACTAAAGAGCCTAGAATTTACTTAGTGTTGTTAAAGCCGGCCGGAGTGGCCGAGCGGTTCTAGGCGCTACAGTCTGGAACCGCGCGACCGCTACGGTCGCAGGTTCGAATCCTGCCTCTGGCATGGATGTGTGTGATGTCCTTAGGTTAGTTAGGTTTAAGTAGTTCTAAGTTCTAGGGGACTGATGACCTCAGCAGTTAAGTCCCATAGTGCTCAGAGCCATTGGAACCATTTTTTTGTTGTTGAAGAACATGGAATTTTGCCGTTTATGGAGGGAGTGAGGGAATAATACTGTGTTGTTCCCTATGTTCCATAATCTGTGCCCTGTTGAGCTAGCTGTAGACGAAACCTAGCGGAAATTTAGGAGGGGAATCAAAGTTCAGAGAGATGGTAGCTGTGATGTTTGAAATTTTTGACGGCGTGACACGACCCGTCAACGCGGAAGTTTTAAGTGAAGTTGTAAGCAGGTTGTATAGGTTTTTATGTTGGTAACGCCACGTAGCGCTCTATATGAATATCACTGACTGTGCTGTGTGAAGTCTGTGGTTGGTTTCCATTGTTGGAGTATATGATATTGTAGTGTTAGGCAGTTGGCTGTTAACAGCGCGTAGCGCTGCGCAGTTGGGAGGTGAGCCGCCAGCAGTGGTGGATGTGGGGAGAGAGATGGCGGAATTTTGAGAGCGGACGATCTGGACGTGTGTCCATCAGAGACAGTATATTTGTAAGACTGGATGTCATGAACTGATATATATATTATGACTTTTGAGCACTATTAAGGTAAATACATTGTTTGTTCTTTATCACAATCTTTCATTTGCTAACTATGTCTATCAGTAGTTAGTGACTTCAGTAGTTAGAATCTGTTATTTCGCTGGCAGTATTGGCGCTCGCCGTATTGCAGTAGTTTGAGTAACGAAGCTTTTTGTGAGGTAAATGGTTCAAATGGCTCTGAGCACTATGGGACTTAACTGCTGAGGTCATCAGTCCCCTAGAACTTAGAACTACTTAAACCTAACTAACCTAAGGACATCACACACATCCATGCCCGAGGCAGGATTCGAACCTGCGACCGTAGCGGTCGCGCGGTTCCAGACTGAAGAGCCTAGAACCGCTTGGCCACTCCGGCCGGCTTTTGTGAGGTAAGTGATTCATGAAAGGTATAGGTTATTGTTAGTCAGGGCCATTCTTTTGTAGGGATTATTAAAAGTCAAATTGCGTTGCGCTAAAAATATTGTGTGTCAGTTTAGTGTGGATCAGAATAAGTAAAGAGAGTAATGTCTGAGTACGTTCAGTTTTGCTCAGCTGTTTGAAAAGCAAATAATGTAAGAGGTTTATCAGCACAGTAATTCATTAATTTTTCTAAGGGGATGATTCAAAGTTAGTGCCGACCGTGACAGCGTACATTGTATGGATAGAAACGAGTGATTTTCATGTCATGTACGTCACACTGAAGGGTGTGTCCCGATTTAAAACTGAATGAAAGGTGAAGGAACCCACAGTTTCTCAAGAACCTGAGTTACTTCAGTGGGGGGCCTGAAGACCTACTGTTAAGATACAGCCTCCTTAGCTAGTCATGAATGCTCAGAATTCGCATTCGCAGACATTAACCACTAGGTAACTGGCCGCAACGTAAGAGGCCAGCGCTGTGACTTAACTTGAAACACTGTGGTAAAATTACGAATTCCACGTGCACCACGCTGGCCATCAAGATATGGATGCGAAGCTATTTCAGAAGGAGATTCTAGGGATTTTTCGAAGTGTGATGGATAAGTTTGTTGACCTGTAACCAAGACTGGCTGGGTGAAGTTACCTACACTGTCTGACCAAATGTATCGGGACACCTGGGCGAAAATGGCTTACAAGTTCGTGGCAGCCTCTATTGGTAATGCTGGAATTCAATATGGTGTTGGCCCATCCTTAGTCTTGATGACAGCTTCCACTCTCACAGGCATACGTTCAATCAGGTGCTTGATGTTTTCTTGGGGAATGGCATCTCGTTCTTCACGGAGTGCTGCAATGAGGAGAGGTATCGATGTCGGTCGGTGAGACCTGGCGCGAAGTCGGCGTTCCAAAACATCCCAAAGGTGTTCTATAGGATTCAGGTCAAGACTCTGTGCAAGCCAGTCCATGACAGGGATCTTATTGTCGTGTAACCACTACGCAACAGGCCGTGCATTATGAACAGGTACTCGATCGTGTTGAAAGATGCAATCGCCGTCCACGAGCTGGAAGACTACACGTGCCTCTTGATGGTGGGGGCAACTTCCCTCCCTGTTGCTCCTGCACTACCTGCTTCGGCAGCAACAATGCTCCCCCCCCCATCACCACCACCACCAATGGGGAAATCAGTCCCCACTTCTACGAAGGAGAAGCGTAAGTTTTCTTCCGCTTCTCTCGCTTCATAGGGCTTCGATTTCATCCTCACTCCTGGAGACTGAATCAGTGAAGTCCTCTCAGCCAGGTAAATCCAAGGCACAAATCCAAAAACATCACCTAGACCAAGGGAATTGCGGTGGCACCAACACCATCGCTACCTACAACCTCTGTTTCTGCAGATGAGGTGAAGATTCTAGTGTCCACTGGGGACCTAGACCTTGCCGGACCCTCAGACGCAATGGATATAGACTGCTCAGGCAATAAGTCGGTGGCAGCAGGTGACCCTCAGGCGTAAACTGCCTCATTGAATGTTTCATGCCTTCCCAGTCTCACGATGACGTCATCCTCCAGTGGAATTGCGGCGGTTTTATCCACCGCGTGGCTGAGCTATGGCAACTGTTAAGCTTTACTTCTGCTTTCTGCATTGCCCTACAGGAAACATGGTTCCTGGCAATGCGGACCCCTGCCCTCTGCGGCTATAAGGGGAACTACAGGAACCCTAACGATTATAATCGAGTATCAGGTGGAGTTTGAGTTTATGTCCTAAATTCTGTAGTGAACCTGTGCCCCTTCAAACCCCTCTTGAAGCTGTGGCCGTCAGAATAAGGACGAGGCAGGAAATAACTGTCTGCAATGTGTATCTTCCTGAATGCATTAGCTGCACTGATTGATCAAATCCCTAAACCTTTCGTACTTTTGGGAGATTTTAACGCCCATAACCCCTTGTGGGGTGGCCCCCGGTGGATTCCCCCTCCCCCCTCCCCCACAGGGAACGTCTCACACCAGACGAGTGTAGCCACTATATGTGCCTGGTAGAGAACTTGTTTGCGCAGCAATCGCCGACATAGTGTAACTGAGGCGGAACAAGGGGAACCAACCAGCATTCGCCGAGGCAGATGGAAAACCGCCTGAAAACCATCCACAGACTGGCTGGTTCACCGGACCTGCACACACATCCGTCGGGCGGATTCGTGCCGGGGCCAGGTGCTCCTTCCGGCCCGGAAAGCCGTGCGTTAGACCACACGGCCAATTGGGCGGGCCTCATAGTAGTTACTCGGCCATTGATTTATCAATTTGCACACCAGAACTTCTCCCATCTATCCTCTGGAAAGCACGTGACGACCTGTGTGGTAGTGACCACTTCCCCATCTTCCTGTGACTGCCCCGCCGTCAGGTACACGGACGCCTGCGCAGATGGGCTTTAAACAAGGCGGAGAGGGAAACTTTCACCTTTGCTGTCACTGTTGGATCTCCCCCACACGGGAAAATCGATGTGATGGTTGAGCAGGTGGCTATAACAATCCTTTCCCTCACTCTTTAGGGTGCCCTTGGCGAATGGAAATCCTTTGGTGGTCGCCGGAAGTCACTGAAATAATTAAGGAGCGTCGACGAGCTCTACAGTGGCTCCGCGTTGGCCACGCTTGGGTGACGCACAGCTACTTCCTGCGCCGTGATGACCCACCTCAGTGGACCATATCTTGGTGAGCTGTCCTTCTTTGGCTGCCCTGCAACGGACACTTCAGTTACCGGACTCGTTGCCATTAATTTTAGATGACAACGCCCTATCGGCTAATTTAGTTTTACGTTTTATACGTGACAGTGTGTTTTATCATTCTGTATAAGTTTTCCTTTTTCCCGTTGTGTTCTCCACTCTAATGCTTTTAGGTGGAATGTTTTAATGTGTCGTAGAGTGGCTGGCTTTTCCTTTTTATTCTCGTGGTCGGCCAGCCAAGGTCATTTGCTCTCTTCTTTTTATCCCTTCTACCTGTTTCTTGTTTCTCTCTGTGTTTTCTTTTCCTGTTATGTCCATGGAAGTGTTGGTTGTCCTTCTGTCTCTCTTCTGGTTCTTCCATTCTCATGTTATTGTGCTGTGCGTCTCCTTTCTTTTCTTCTTTCCGTTGTGTACTTATTTTACCGGGAACCAGGGACCAATGACCTCGAAATTTGGTCCCTTCTCCCCCTCCTATAAACAAACTAACCAGCCAACATAACAAACATTGAAGTGACAGTTTAGAATGCTTGTGATTGGCGATATACCATCCGACTTTTGGGATACATTATCAACACAATCCCGAACACAGCAAGAGCTAATAAGTGCGAGAATTATTACATAATCAGTTTAACAGGTCATGCAAGCAAGCTGCTGACAAGTACAATATACAGAAAACTGGAAAACAAAATTGAGGAATAATTAGATGACGAGCAGTTCAGCATTAAGAAACAGAAAGGAGTCTGTGAGACAATCGTGACAATGGATATTTATGGAAGCAAGGGAAAAAAATCAAGACGTGTTGATAGGAGTTGTCGACTTGGAAATAGCTTTCCAAAACTTGAGATGGTACAAATTCTGAGAAAAATAGGAGTTAGCTGTAAGGAAAGATGGGTAATATGAAATGTGTACAAGAATCAAGACGGAACAATAAGACCAGAAGAGCAAGAACAAAGCGCTCGAATTAAGAAGTGTGTAAGACGGGGATGTAGTCTTCCGCTCCTACTGTTCAATCTACACACCGACGAAGCAATGACGGAAATGAAAGAAGAACGAGGAGTGGGATTAAAATTCACCGAGGAAGGATATCTTCCGCTCCTACTGTTCAATCTACACACCGACGAAGCAATGACGGAAATGAAAGAAGAACGAGGAGTGGGATTAAAATTCACCGAGGAAGGATATCAATAATAAGATTCACGGATGACATTGCTATCTTCAGTAAAAGAGAAGAAGAATAAGAGCGAAGAGCGTATGTTAAACGGAATGAACAGTCTGATGAGAAGAGAATATAGATTGAGAGTAAAATTAAGAAAGACAAAAGTAATGAGAAGTAGCATAAATGAGTACAGCGAGAAACTTAACATTTGGGATCACGAAGTAGATGAAGTTAAGGAATTCTGTCACCTCGTCAGCTAAATAAGACATCGTGACTGGAATAAGAAGGACATAAAAAACAAACTAGCACTGCAAAGAAAGTCATTTATGGGCAAGAGATGGCTACCAGTACCCAACATACACCTTAATTTGAGGAAGAAATTTCTGAGAATGTACGTTTGGAGCGCAGAATTGTATGGTAGTGAAATGTGGACTGTGGGAAAAGAGAAACACAAGGGAGTTGAAGCATTTGAGATGTGGTGCTACAAAAACTGATAAGGTAAGGAATGAGGAAGTTCTCCGCAGAAAAAACGAGAGATGGACTATGTGGAAAACACTGGAAATAAGATGTCACACGTTGATAAGATATCTTTTATGACACCAGGCAGTAACTTCCATGGTACTAGAGCGAGTTGCAGAGTTTAAAAACTTCAGTGCACGTAATTGAGGACATAGGCTGCAATTGCTACTTTGAGATGAAAGGGTTGGCACGAGAGAGAAATTCTTGCCAGCCCACATAAAATCGGTCAGAAGACTGATGACACTAAAAGAAAGTTGAATGTAGTCTTCTGGGCAGAAACTTGGGAGACAGTGCTCCATAGCGCAATTGCAGGAACAGTATTGACCTGGCTGCAGGTACCGTGCTGAATGCAAGCATTGAATTGTGAGAATGTCCTCGGCCCATCGTCTTTTCTGCCTGTCGCCGGAGGGATTTCCATCTCTGCCCGTATTAGACGGAAGCAGTGTTCTCTTTTATGGTTGGTATCACTATTCGAGGACTAATGTGACACGCTGATGGATGTGGCGCAGAACCAGAGAGAGGTACCGAACAGCTATGTAAGAGCAGTCTGCTCAGAACTGAGAGGCACCTAGCGTGTAGTTGTGTGGTGATTGCGTCTCGTAGCATTGCTGTGTATCTCTTGAGTGTTAGAGCAGGATGTTGAAAGTGATATTGACTGGTAACATAAATTAAATGAGGAAGTACTCTGCACAATTGGAAAGCTAAGGATGAGCAAGATTTTTATTTATTTATTTTATTTTATTTTATTTTATTTTATTTATTTATTTATTTATTTTTTGACTGGTTTGATGCGGCCCACCACGAATTCCTCTACTGTGCTAACGTCTTCATCTCAGAGAAGCCCTTGCAACCTACGTCCTCAATTATTTGCTGGATATATTCCAATCGCTGTCTTCCTCTACAGTTTTAGCCCTCTACAGCTCCCTCTAGTACAATGGAATTCATTCCCTTATGTCTTAACAGATGTCCTGCCATCCTGTCCATTCTCCTTATCAGTGTTTTCGACATATTCTTTTCCTCTCCGATTCTGCACAGAACCTCCTAATTCCATACCATATCAGTCCACATAATTTTCAACATCCTTCAGTAGCACCACATCTGAAATATTTCGATTCTCTTCTGTTCCGGTTTTCTCACAGTCCATGTTTCACTACAGTACAATGCTGTACTCCAAACGTACATTCTCAGAAATTTCTTCCTCAAATTAAGGCCGATATTTGATATTAGTAGACTTCTTCTGGCCAGGAATGCCCTTTTTGCCATTACTAGTCAGCTTTTGATGTCCACCTTGCTCCGTCCATCATTGGTTATTTTGCTGCCTAGGTAGCAGAATTCCTTAACATTATCTACTTCGTGACCATCAATCCTGATGTTAAGTTTCTCGCTGTTCTCATTTCTACTGTTTCTCATTACCTTCGTCTTTCTTAGATTTACACTAGTCCATACCCTGTATTTATTATACTGTTCATTCCGTTCAGAAGATCATGAAATTCTTCTTCCCTTTCACTCAGGATACCAATGCCATCAGCGAATCGTATCATTGCTATCCTTTCACCTTGAATTTTAGTTCCACTTCTGAATCTACCTTTTATTTCCAGTATTGCTTTCTCGATGTACAGACTGAACAATAGGGTCAAGGCTACATCATTGTCTTACACCCTTTTTTAATACGAGCACTTCGTTCTTGGTCGTCCGTCTTATTATTCCCACTTGGGTGTACATGTTATACATAACCCGTCTCTCCCTATAGCTTACCCCTATTTTTCTGACAATTTCGAATACCTTGCACCATTTCACATTGTCGAACGCTTTTTCAAGGTCGACAAACCCATGAACATGTATTGATTTATCTTTAGCCTTGCTTCCATTATTAGCTGCAAAGTCAGAAGTACCTCTCTTGTGCCTTTACCTTTAATAAAGCCCAACTGATCGTCATCTAGCCCATCCTCAATTTTATTTTCCTTTCTTCTGCATATTATTATTGTAAGCAACTTGGATGCATGAGCTGTTAAGCTGATTGTGCGGTAATTCTCGTACTTGTCATCTCTTGCCGTCTTCGGAATTGTGTGTTTTTCCTAAAGTCAGATTATATGTCGCTAAACTCATACATTCTACACCTGAACGTAAATAGTCGTTTTATTGCCACTCTCCCCAATGATTTTAGAAATTCTGATATAATGTTATCTATCCTTTCTGCCTTATTTGAACTTAAATCCTCTAAATCCTTTTTAAATTCTGATTCGAATACTGGATCCCCTATCTCTTCTAAATCGATTCCTGTTTCTTCATCTATCACATGAAACAAATATTCCCATCATGGAGGCCTTCAGTTTATTCTTTCCACCTATCCGCTCTCTCCTGCGCATTTAACAGTTATTACCCTTGCTTTTAATGTCATCGAAGGTTGTTTTGACTTTCCTATATGCTGGTCTGTCTTTCAGACAGTCATTTCTTTTTTGATTTCTTCACATTTTTCTTGCAGCCATTTCGTCTTAGCTTCCCTGCACTTCCTATTTATTTCATTCCTCAGCGACTTGTATTTCTCCATTTCTGAGTTTCCCCGAACATTTTTGTACTTCCTTATTTCATCGATCAATTGAAGTATTTCTTCTGCTACCCGTGTTTGCTTCGCAGTTTCCTTCTATGTACCTATGTTTTCCTTCCCAACTTCTGTGATGGCCCTTTTTAGAGATGTCTATTTCTCTTCAACTGTACTGCCTACTGCGCTATTCCTTATTGCTGTATCTATAACTTCAGAGAACTTCAAACGTATCTCGTCATTCCTTAGTAGTTCCGTATCCCACTTCTTTGCGTATTGATTCCTCCTGACTCATGTCTTAAACTACAACCTACTCTTCATCACTACCATATTGTTGTCTAAGTTTATATCTGCTCCTGGGTACGCCATATTTCGGAATCTCTGTCTGACAATGATGTAATCTAAATGAAATCTTCTCCTATCACCCGGCCTCTTCGAAGTCTACCTCCACCTCTTGTGATTCTTGAGCAAAGCATTCGCTATTACTGGGGCTAAATCTTGTTACAGAACTCAAGTAGTCTTTCTCCTCTCTCATTCCTTGTCCCAAGCCTATATTCTCCTGTAACCTTATCTTCTACTTCTTCCCCTACAACTGCATTCCAGTCTCCCATGACTATCAGATATTCATATCCCTTTACATACTGTATTACCCTTTCAACATCCTCATACACTTTCTCTATCTCTCCATCTTCAGATTGCGACGTCGGCATAAAACATCTGATGTTTTATGCCGACGTCGCAAGCTGAAGATGGAGAGATAGAGAAAGTGTATGAGGATACTGAAAGGTTTCGGTGTTGGTTTGCTGTCGATTCTGATAACAACAAGCCTATCACTGAACTATTCACACTACTGCCCTACCTGCCTATTCATAACGACTCCTACTCCAGTTATACCATTTTCTGCTGCTGCTGATATTACACTATACTCATCGGACCAGAAATACTTGTCTTATTTACACTTCACTTCACTGATCCGTACTATATCTAGAGTGAGCCTTTGCATTTTCCTTTTCAGATTTTCTAGTTTCCCTATCACGTTCAAGCTTCTGACATTCCACGCCCCGAATCGTAGAACGTTACCCTTCCGTTGATTATTCAATCTTTTTCTTATGGTAACCTCCCGCTTGGCAGTCACCTCCCGAAGACCTGAATAGGGGACTATTCCGGTTTCTTTTGCCAATGGAGAGATCTTCATGACACTTCTTGAATTACAGGTCACATGTCCTTTAGATACAAGTTATGTCTTGAATGCAGTGGTTTTGACTGCCTTCTGAATCCTCATGCAGTTGATCATTGCTGTTTCTTCTGCCTTTACGGGCAGTTTCCCATCCCTAGGACAAGAGTGCTCTGAGCCTCCGTCCGCTCCTCCGCCGTTTTTGACAAGGCAGTTGGAAAAATGACGGGTCACTTCGTATGCCGGAAGTCTTCGGACGCCAATGCTGATTATTAATCAAAATGTAAGCAGCGGCGGGATTGAAACCCGGGACCTAAGACGTTTTGACTATGAATCAAAGACGCTCCCCCTAGACCACAGGTGCAATATTACTTAGCAAAATGTCGTGTAGGCTCTGGGTTGGACAGAATAATGGTGGTGCGGAAGATTGATCCATCTTACAGGAGGTGTTAGAGCTCTCCAGCAGATGGCAGAACTTTGACGTCGCACTGAAGCCATAGCTGCTAGGGTACCCAGTGTGGTATTGTCCACTGGATCAGTGAGCAGTCGTGATGCTGTGTGAACTCGTGATTGACTGTTGTTTAATGAAGTGCATTGTGTCCATGAATACCAACATGCCATCTACGTTCACCCATGTACAATACAAAGACATGTTGCTTGAGTGTTGGTACTGTAATATTAATCCCCCTGCAGCTGTGACAGAATACCAAAGACGTTTCCCTTACCGGCGAACCCTCTGCAGCAGGGTATTTCCCAGAGTTTTTCAAATATTACCTGAACCCAGAACAATACCCAGTGTACAGGTAACGTCAGAACGTGAGGCCATCCAGCCAGCTGAGGAAAGTGACGACGTTATGGTGCAGCAGAGTCCCACTATCAGTACACACCGTTTTAGCCGTTAGCAAAATATTCCCTAAGCCCGAGTGTGGCGTACGTTACATTGCGTGGGACTGTACCCATTCCATCGACATCCAGTACAACATCTACATCCAGGTTACTCAGTAAGCTAACTACAATTTTGTGAAAGATTGGCTTTACACAGAGACGTCATACAATACACTTAATTACAGGTGAGGCCACAATGGTATCATGAAGACCCCGATGGAGAACCCACATTACACTAGGGAAACAAGATTTAAAGCTACGTTCTCAGTGAACGTCTGGTGTGGTATGATTGATGACCTGGTGATTGTGTCCATGATCCCGCCAAATCGTATGACAGCTTCTTTCCTGACAGAAGACATACCTGCATTTTGGAAGACGTGACATTAGAGCAGCGATAGCAAGTGTAGCTGCAGCGTAATGGATCACCGTTTGACTGAACCACAGTTATTTCAGTATCTGAGTACTTCCTCAACGACAGATTGGCCGTGGGCGACCTATTAACTAACCTGGCAGATCACTTGTGTTTATGGGAGTGGTTAAATGGGAATGTACACGCTATGAATGTGGATACAAGTGAAGA
Organism: Schistocerca piceifrons; assembly: GCF_021461385.2. Classification (NCBI taxonomy): domain Eukaryota; kingdom Metazoa; phylum Arthropoda; class Insecta; order Orthoptera; family Acrididae; genus Schistocerca; species Schistocerca piceifrons. The sequence continues at coordinate 673,512,285 of NC_060139.1, forward strand.
ACATTCTCACATTACCGACGATGTTGTCCGCATTAAAGCCCACCCAGATGATGTTGGATATGCAACACAACACGGCCTCCCATGCCTTGACCAGTGTATTGGCCCACTTTTTGAAGAACTCTTGTTGAATGGACCAATCATTTGTGCTACCATTACTCTGTGCATCACAGTGCTTACATAGTGTTTTGGTAAGTAATATTGATACTTGTCTTCATAATCATTAAGGCACGAATTTTAATTACGTAAAACACAGTGAAATAAGCAAGCATTTATGACCTAAAACGTACATAAATATAACCTTAAGAAATAAAATATGACTTAGAAGAAGTCTATTTAAAGCATTCTTGCTTGTTTATTTAATTTTTTATTCACCATAAAGTAATACAAAATTCACTTCTCAAATTATTGTAAGTATATTTCTTTCTTTCTGTAGGGTTTGTGGCTAATCTGCACCTACTTTTTGAATGTCTGAATGTTTTATTTTCTAAACAGAAAGTACAGCGAAAAGATCATCAATCGAAACAGTAAAACAATGTTTTTATTTCTACATAGTATTTAAAGGGTTTCACATTATTGAATACCGTATGTCAATCTTCAGTATCTGCAAAGTTGCACTGGATCACAAGGTGCATTTTCAGGTATTCCATTGTCAAAGATCTACGGTTGTCACTGAGGATAGTTTTGTATCTGGAAAAGCTCCTCTCCACTTCACAAGACTTCACTGGAGCGTATTTTAAGGCAGCCAGGTCACTGGAGTTCAGCTTTGTTTCAGTATCTTCATATGTTGCGGCACTCCCTGAAAGACTGTCACTAATTTTGCACAGTGTAGAATGTGGTGTCACCGCCAGACACCACACTTGCTAGGTGGTAGTTTCAAATCGGCCGCGGTCCATTAGTACATGTCGGACCCGCGTGTCGCCACTGTGTGATCGCAGACCGAGCGCCACCACACGGCAGGTCTCGAGAGACGGACTAGCACTCGCCCCAGTTGTACGGACGCCTTTGCTAGCGACTACACTGACGAAGCCTCGCTCCTTTGCCGAGCAGATAGTTAGAATAGCCTTCAGCTAAGTCCATGGCTACGACCTAGCAAGGCGCCATTAGCCTTACATAGCAATTGATACTTATCGTATAAAGCATGTCTCATAAGAACGATGTATACTACAAGGATGGATTAAAGTTAAGTATTCCAAAAGCTACGTACTTTTCTTTATAGCATTTATTACGTATCCTGTTTCAGACCTCACGCAATCCTTCGTGTGTTTATAGCGTGCATTGCGGTCCCCTCAAATCACACTGTGTCGGCACTTCTGTCGACACATCATAGAATATCTAGGATTCTGTTAGAGAACACTTTGCAACTTGGTTTTCACTTTGTCAGCCACATGACTACGAGCTCGACCCAACTCACTCTGCACATGTTGCGCAATACTCAGGGCCTCACATAGCTGATTGCCAACAGCTTCCAGTCGTTTGATGGCTTTTGATATCAATGAAAAATTGGTGTTGATGTATGTCAAATTTTGAGACAATGTATCTGTAAAAACGTCTTTCACAATTTTGATAGCACTTGATTCATAGCTATCAAGCTCACAGAAGATTGTCTTTATTTGGGTGTAGTTGGTGCAGTAATACTCAGCAGCATTCAGCCAAGTACCCCATCGTGTAAGAACAGGTTTAGGTGGGAGGGGCGTTGAAGGTGGTTGTTCCTTGAATTTCTGCACCCGTAGCGGAGCCTTCACATAGATTTTCTTGCCACTGGAAATTAATTTGTCCAGGTCAGGGTAATCTGATCGCACCTCTTCGGCAACTCTGTGCAACGCATGTCGCATGTGCAAGCTAAGTGGCGTACACCATACTGGGGTAGAGAATCTGAATCCCTGTGGCTGCTTTAGCCATATATCAAGCACCATCTGTTACAAGCAGCAAAACGTTGTCACTTTTCACACCATACGGCCACAGTAGCTTCAGAGAGTTGTCAAACAAAATAGCAATCGGCGAATTGTTTACTCTGTCGAGAGCTTCACACGTTACTGGAACATATCTCCAGGGCCATCAACTTTTAGAACACCAACAATAACATTTGCAATATATCTTCCACTATTATCCGTAGTTTCATTTATCGACAGCCAGATCTTTTGCTCAGCAATAGTAATTCGTATTTTGTTGAGCACATCATTGTAGCTTACGGATAAATACTTCTTTCTCAGTGTAGATTCATCTGGAACTGGATGTGTTTTGTACTTTTCCAAGAACCGTCTGAAGAGTGGATTCTTCAGCTTTTCCAATGGGATGTAGCAGGACACCATCATCTCACACAAATCCTTACAGAATGATTGCAGGGTTGACGATTGACCTGTCTGTTCAAATAACAGCGTTTGCCTGCTGTTATTTTCAGCACTTCGTTTCACACAGCTGCTGTGTTTAGTGGTATTAGAGTGTTCTTGCACATTAAAGCGCTATTCTGCACTAACTATAACTTCACACAGTTTACAAAATAATATTTTCCCATCAGTTTTAAAGAACATCTCTCCAAATTCTCAAACAAATCATCGCAATTTCACACTGTCGGAGCACATTTCTTTAGGCATGTTGAACAAGGCAAAGGCTGTATTCAAACTGGTTACTAGAAACACCTGTGCGACTGCGATGATTATTAAGGCAGAAGCCGCCTTTGTTGGCTGAGAGCGTATTGTCGACTGTGCAAATCAGTGTTTTATGTTCTCGAAACGACTGTTGTGGTACACCGATTTTCTGCTACAGCCCTGAGAAATGAAGCTGTGTACTAATTAATCTGTTTATCTTTCATAATAGCACGTTAAATATTGTCTCGTGAGCAACATATTCATTTTCTTATTCGTGTATCCTGTAAGATACGAGAAAAACGGTATATGCATTTTTGGCAAACGTTGACGGAAATATGACCTATTATATTAAAAGTTATCCGGAATATGACCTATTACTAAAATTTGTGGAAATATGACTTTATATGCACCATCAAAATACATTTTTCGACGCTAAAAAGCCTAGATTTGTGAATAAATTGTTCTAAAATTCACCCTATAGTTCAGAAATAAATATGACTTGTCATTAAAATCCGGGTCCGGGCCCTGGTAATCATTCATGAACATGTGTAGGCTTGAACCAATTACAGTTCCGTAATGGTCGAAAATCGGATGCATGTTTATAGGACTTTTTCGGTTTACTTTCACATATAGAACCATCCCAAAAACTGTGTGTCATTCCTAATTAATAACGCCGTATATTGAAATTTGGGTGTAGTAACCGAAGGAAGAAACTGAAGTGAACGATGAGAATCGCGGTGAACTCAGGTGTGGCTACGCTAGCAGACAGCAGCCCCGGGGACGCACAAGGACGACGAGATGTAGCGGCGCGGTCTGCGGCGCTGAAAGCATTGCGGGTGTAATCAGGTGCGACGCAGCGCGCCTTTCAGCCTCCAGATGCGGCCGAGATACAGCGGCGTCCGAGGCGCCGGCGGTGGGCGGCGAGAGGCGCTTATTTCCAGCGGGCATCCCGGACAAAGGCCAGACCAGGCAGCAGCCGACCCACGTCTTCCGCACGGCTGGACACCGGTCTAGGGAGGCAGCCATTCCGGCACTCGGGGTCAATAGCGCACTGCTACCCTCGCGAGCTTATTTCAAGGGGCAGAAACCGAAACTAATGTGGCAGCGATTCCCAGCAGCGAGCTACTGCGATTATTTAGAATTGTCTATACTGACGAGGAGAACATGGCAAGTGCCATTAATACGATTTCCCAGAAACTTCCCTCAGTGGGAGAGAGCCAAATCATCAAACAAGTGTCTCTGCACATACGTAGATACTCAACCGTTTCTGAGAAAACGATGGTCCAAGTTTTCGAGGTACTTTAAGTGTCTGTTAGTGAATAATTAGCTCAGTAGAAGCGGTGGCACCGTGCACTGCGTCGAGGCTTTGCACATCCGCGCCCCTTGTTCGAAACACGACTCCTATTTTCATTTCTGTCTGTCATTTATCTACCCATGACCATAGGAGATTACTACATGAATATCTGTCAATGTATATTGAAATAAAGTTGCCCTTGTTCGTCTACTAACTGTACGTGTATACCATGTGCATGAATTTGTGGCAAACCTACCTTAACGCGATGCTCGTGGTGTGTTCGAATTTATATGTTTCGAATGTTTCCACGATTAATATCATCCAAAGAAGTGCACCACACCTTCTTGAGCAATAAACATAAGCATACAAAATAAGAATTAATTGCATTGGTGATTGTTCCGTCGGTTCTTGGTAAAATATTTTATACATCATGAATGAATTATTCTACATCATTTATTATTTGTTAAATGAACCGGTTTTCGTTCAAAATCAAGTATAAAGATAGGTTATGTGGTGCAGCGAATTTATGATGGAGCAAACCTGTTCTGTACAGATGCTATGAACCACATGACGACGGTATGCATCTTATTGTTGACACTCGCAAATAATGTGATAGGTATAATCTTCTGAAGAAGGACACATAAGTGCCTGTAAAGTGCCGGTAAAGAAATTAATTTTCTTTTATGCAACTGGTTGCTTATTATTTCGTTATATACAATTCTAGTAGCTGAGGATGGTTAAAACACTAAAATAAATAAAAGCAAAAAACAGGCTGCGAACACTGGGCGCAAAAATGAAAGCCTGCAACTCTAGCCACTGTGCCACCATCTCAGCTGAGACTATTGCGCGCAAAAAGAGATAAATTACGTCGAAACATTTGAGCATCGTTTCCTCAGGAATGGTCCAGTATCTACGCATAAGTCGAGACACGTGTTCACTCATTTTGACTTCTCTTCCAGTGAGCGAAATTTCTAGGATATATTGTTATGTCACTTCCAGTGTTCTCCAAGAGAGGGAAGTGCTCAATATTCCTGTCCTCGTGTAAGTGTCGGGTAAGAATACGCAGTTACGGATATCTGGTTAATCATTTTTATTTCAGTTACTTGAAGAAATACTGCAACCTTCCGCTTTTTGGTACAGCTTTATGCTTTGCAAGACACATTTCGGGATTTCATCTATTTCCATTTGGCTTAGTATATAAACATCTTCGTGAGTATCAGTCGCTGCAGCTGTCTTTTGTACTGTAATTTGTGGTTCATTTTTCTGACTTTGCATGCAAAGCACAAACACTTTTAGGTTTTACAGTAACGATGAAGGCTGAAGCAATGCATTAATATTTTTATCAGCACCAGGGTTCGAATCTGGGTCTCTTGCTTCCTAGACGAATTCACTATTCATTGTGACACAGGGGAACGTCACATAATTTGTGAGATGATTCTAAGCCGGCCGGTGTGGTCGAGAGGTTCTAGGCGCTTCAGTCGGGAACCGCGCGACCGCTACAGTCGCAGGTTTGAATCCTGCCTCGGGCATGGGTGTGTATGATGTCCTTAGGTCAGTTAGGTTTAAGTAGTTCTAAGTCTAGGGGACTGATAACCTCAGATGATAACTCCCATAGTGCTCAGAGCCATTTGAACCATTTTGAGATGATTCTACATGTGAAAATAAACCGAAAAAATTCCTATGAACATTTCCAATTGTTCCGGAACTGGAGCAGGTTGAAGACTACTCACCTCCACAAATGATCATGAAGACAAGTCTGAATATTACTTATCGAAATACTATATAGGCGCTGTGGTGGACAGATTAATGGAGGTCGAGGTGGGGCTCAGATGACTGATCCGTCCTACAAGAAGTGTTCCCCTAAAGGCAGAAGTATCAGCAATGATCAACGGCATGAGGACGCAAAAGGCAATTCAAGCCACTGCATTAATGACTCAATGTATATCCGCAGGACATGTAGCATGTAATTGAGAAAGTGTCATGATGATCTCTTCATTGACAGAAGGCTCCGGAATGTCCACCAGTCGGATCTCTAGGGGGACGGGATGGAGGGTTTGTCAAGGGGGAGGCGGCCTTGAGCACTCCGGTATCCCAATTATTTGCGCATTTATTTTTCCTGACTAGTCTCTTGAACTTCTCTGAGACTATAAACATTACGATGTTGAATACATCTGCAGGCAGTTCAGCTGAAGAAGAATGGATATCTATAAAGAGGGCCACTACAGAAGCTGGAAAGAAAACAGTAGATAGAACGAAGACAACTGCGAAGGAACCATGGATATCAGATGAAATAGTCCAGCTGATAGACGAAAGAAGAAAGTACAAAAATCTTCAGGAAATTCAGGAGGACGCAAATACAAGTCACTTAGGAGAGAAATAAAGAGGAAGTGCAGGGAAGCGAAGGTAAAATGGCTGCATGGAAAATATGAAGATGTCGAAAAAGAAGTGAGTCTCGGAAGGACGGATTCGACGTATAGGATAATCAATACAGCCCATGTTTATATGAAAAGCAATGGTGGTAACATTGAGAGTTCACTGAAAATTCCACATTTAAATTCGGAGGAGAGAGAGCGTGTAGGTGGGAAGACTACATTCAACGCCTCTATGAGAGGGAGAACTTTTCTGATCACTTGACATAAGAAAAAACAATGGTGGACAGGTAAGAATTAGGGGATTCATTATTGGAATCAGAATTTAAAAGAGCCTTGGAAGGCTTAAGATCAAACAAGGGAGAAGGGATAGATAAAAGACCTTGGGAATATCTAAAATCGGTGGGGCAAGTGGCAATAAAACGATTACTCACGTTGTTGTGTCAAGTCAATGAGACTGGCGACATATCATCAGACTTTCAGGAGCACATCATTCACACAATTCCGAAGATAGTAAGAGCCGACAAGTGAGGGAATTATCGCACAATCAGCTTCGCAGCTCACGCATCCCAGTAGCTGACAAGAATAATATACAGAAGAGTGGAAAAGATAGTTGGTGAATATCTGTTAGGTAACGATAAGTTTGACTTCAGAAAAGGTAAAGGCCCCAGTGAGGGAGGCAATCCTGACGTTGCGATTGATAATGGAAGCAAGACTGAAGAACAATCAAAACACGTTCCTAGGATTTGTGAAACTGGAAAAAGCGTTCGACAATGTAAAACGGTGCCAGATGTTCCAAGTTATGACAAAAATAGGAAAAGCTATAGGAAAAGTCGGGTAACATACTACATGTATGAGAAACAAGAAAGGAACAATAACACAGGAAGACCAAGAACGAAGTGCTCTGATTAAAAAGGGTGTAAGATAGGGATGTAGCCCTTCTAACTTACCGTTCGATCGACACATCGAAGAAGCAGTGAGAGAAATGAAAGGTTCAAGAATGGGGTTAAAATGTGGGGTGAAAAAATATTAGTGATAAGATTCACTGATGACATTCCTATCCTCAGTGAGAGTGAAGAAGAACTGCAGGATGTGTTGAATGGAATGAATAGCCTAATGAGTGCAGTATGTGGACTGAAAAAACCTAAGAAAGGCCAAGGTAATGAGACCAACGACAAACTTAACATTATCATTCGGGATCATGAAATAGACGAAGTTAAGGAATTCTGCTACCTAAGACAGCAAACTAACCCATGACGGACAGAGTGAGGAGGAGATAATAAGAGGACGAGCATAGGCGAAAATGTCATTCCTGGCAAAGAGATGTCTACTAGTATCAAACATAGACCTTAATTTGAGGAAGAAATTTCTGAGAATGTACGTTTCGAGTATAGTATTATATGGTAGTGGAAAACGAGGTGTGGGAAAACAAGAACAGGAAGGAATCAAAGAATTTGAGATGTGATGCTACAGAAGAATGTTGAAAACTGGGTGGATTACAAGGGAAGGAATGAGGAGGTTCTCAGAAGGATTAGCCAGGAAAGGAACATACAGAACACAGTGACAGGAAGAAGGGGTAGGATGATAGGACATCTGTTAGGACCTCAAGGCATAACTACCATGGTACTAGAGGGGGCTATGTTGGGTAAAATCTGTAGAGGGAGACAGAGATTGGAACACATCCAGCGAATAATTGAGGAAGCATGGTGCAACTCATACTCTGAGATGAAAAGATTGGCACAGGAGAGGAATTCGTTGCAGGCCACATCAAACCAATCAGAAAACTGATAACTCGTACAAAAAAGTTCTTCTATCAATAAATGTATGTGTGCTACGGCTGTCATGTGATTCGGCAGGAGCACAGGCACTGTCACCAAGTCATCAACAATACCACATCAGACGTTGACTGACAACTTCGAATTTTGTATCCCTAGTGTCATGTGGGTTCTCCATTGCCCATGTATGAGAAATGCAGGTGTTCATGATACCATTTCCCCTTAAATGTAGTCTCATCTGTAAATAAAGCCTATTGCATGACGACTCTGTCTACAGCTAGCCTTTCACAAAATTGTTGACTGCTTGCTGAGTTACCTGGATGTAGATATGGCATAGCTGCACAAGCGCTCAGAACATAGCTTACGTCACACTCGTGTTTGTGAAATTCAGAACGGACGGCTAATGCGCCACGTACTGGTGGTGGTACTCTGTTGTATCATTGCATTGGATGTCCTCTCTTTCTGATGTTACGTGTACACTGGGTAGTGTTCTGGATTCACTTTAAGTTTGGAAAACCCTTGGATATATCCTGATACAGGGAGTTCGTTGATCAGGGAAACATCTCTGATATTCTTTTACAGTCACTCGGGCACTGCCATTACAGTACCCCTGGGCGTACCCAGCGAGGGGCAAGGGGGGGCGGGGGATGCCCCCCCCCACCCCCTAGAAGATATCCGAACTCGTTCGCGCAGATCCGGGAGTAATTTTTTCGTCTTCGGCACGTTACTGTCGGCAGGGAAGTTTATAGAAATAATAAATTTAGCGGTAAGCAATCCGCTCTGCTATTCGCAGGCATGTTACGTCGCCAAGGAACAGCGTATTCACTTGTAGGCAGTAAGGGATAATGACTATGTGAAGTTTCTAACGAACGACTTCGTTTCTCCCACCATACTTAAATGTAAAATGCTTTTCAGCTCCTAAACTATTAATTTTTTAGTTACAGCTGACGCTAACTGTAGATTAATAGCAGTTGACATGCAGGTTATGACAAGCAGTAGATGGCGAGACATTTAGTGCAAGTGATTTATAAAATAATTTTTAGAACGTTCCACATAACTGGCCATCACCGAAAAAACTAGCGGGCACTTCAGTAAAAGCCCCATTAGGGCTGCCTGAAGCCCTTGCTCACTTGCATAATTTAATGAGTCCATATTATGGATTGTTACTATGTGACGAAGAAAGATTATTTTCCAAGAAATTATCGGCGGCTAGAGTGCTAGTGGAACGCACGTTCGGATTTTTGACGAGCAAGTTGCATATTCTCCCAAGGAAAAAAAAAACTCCTTTAGAACACGAAGACGTATTAATCGATAAAGGTAGACCCAAAATCTCCCTTTAGTTGAGTTTTTACCAGGACATAATCGAAAACAGCGCTTTGAAGCATGCTTTCAGAGGCAAACAGTGGCGCTTCAAGATGGATGGGGAGCGGAGGAGAGGTGTTCAAAACCTGTCAACTGTCATTATTGCAAATTTACCTCATGAATCGTTTATTGAATACTGTAACTACTGGGGCTATCATTTCTTTATTAAAATGACAAAATTTGTACGTAACTCAAATATGATAATATACCAAATTTATGCGTTTCTTATCTGTAGTATTTTTGGTAGTTATTTATTTTAATTTTTTGTACTTGTACAGTTCATTCCAAGCTCGGCATACCAGACCTCTGTCGTAGCAGTGTTTGTTTTTCTGATCCCACAACATGGGTTGTTGATGTTCATATGGGACTTTCGATGTCCATCGCAACAAAACGCATCCAACGATCGCTCGAAACAAAACTCGGAGCTACCGTGCAGCACTGTTCTGCATTGCTCTGCTCATCCCGCAGTCTAAACGGGCACCTCGCTATGCTACTGTTGAAACCAGGCTAGCTCCCCCCACTCGACCCTTCCCCCCCCCCCCCCCCCCCCCGCATCCACCCACGCTCATTACACGATTTCATTTTCCATTCCTTTGTCATCCCTCGGTTCGGCTCGACATCGCATTGTATTTCATCGGGGAAGCAGTGTAAATTTAAACTAATCTTCCATTTCTTTATTGTTCCATGGAGTTGATGTAACCATCAAATGGACATCTGTCAAAAGAATGTAATTTTTGGTGTAACTTGCAGTTACAGTTGGGAAAGGAGACGGAGGCGTATAACCATGTTACTTTCAATATACACTCCTGGAAATTGAAATAAGAACACCGTGAATTCATTGTCCCAGGAAGGGGAAACTTTATTGACACATTCCTGGGGTCAGATACATCACATGATCACACTGACAGAACCACAGGCACATAGACACAGGCAACAGAGCATGCACAATGTCGGCACTAGTACAGTGTATATCCACCTTTCGCAGCAATGCAGGCTGCTATTCTCCCATGGAGACGATCGTAGAGATGCTGGATGTAGTCCTGTGGAACGGCTTGCCATGCCATTTCCACCTGGCGCCTCAGTTGGACCAGCGTTCGTGCTGGACGTGCAGACCGCGTGAGACGACGCTTCATCCAGTCCCAAACATGCTCAATGGGGAACAGATCCGGAGATCTTGCTGGCCAGGGTAGTTGACTTACACCTTCTAGAGCACGTTGGGTGGCACGGGATACATGCGGACGTGCATTGTCCTGTTGCCACAGCAAGTTCCCTTGCCGGTCTAGGAATGGTAGAACGATGGGTTCGATGACGGTTTGGATGTACCGTGCACTATTCAGTGTCCCCTCGACGATCACCAGTGGTGTACGGCCAGTGTAGGAGATCGCTCCCCACACCATGATGCCGGGTGTTGGGCCTGTGTGCCTCGGTCGTATGCAGTCCTGATTGTGGCGCTCACCTGCACGGCGCCAAACACGCATACGACCATCATTGGCACCAAGGCAGAAGCGACTCTCATCGCTGAAGACGACACGTCTCCATTCGTCCCTCCATTCACGCCTGTCGCGACACCACTGGAGGCGGGCTGCACGATGTTGGGGCGTGAGCAGAAGACGGCCTAACGGTGTGCGGGACCGTAGCCCAGCTTCATGGAGACGGTTGCGAATGGTCCTCGCCGATACCCCAGGAGCAACAGTGTCCCTAATTTGCTGGGAAGTGGCGGTGCGGTCCCCTACGGCACTGAGTAGGATCCTACGGTCTTGGCGTGCATCCGTGCGTCGCTGCGGTCCGGTCCCAGGTCGACGGGCACGTGCACCTTCCGCCGACCACTGGCGACAACATCGATGTACTGTGGAGACCTCACGCCCCACGTGTTGAGCAATTCGGCGGTACGTCCACCCGGCCTCCCGCATGCCCACTATACGCCCTCGCTCAAAGTCCGTCAACTGCACATACGGTTCACCTCCACGCTGTTGCGGCATGCTACCAGTGCTAAAGACTGCGATGGAGCTCCGTATGCCACGGCAAACTGGCTGACACTGGCGGCGGCGGTGCACAAATGCTGCGCAGCTAGCGCCATTCGACGGCCAACACCGCGGTTCCTGGTGTGTCCGCTGTGCCGTGCGTGTGATCATTGCTTGTACAGCCCTCTCGCAGTGTCCGGAGAAAGTATGGTGGGTCTGACACACCGGTGTCAATGTGTTCTTTTTTCCATTTCCAGGAGTGTATCTCTGTCAACAGTTCTGAATAAAGCTATCTTTTAAACTTATACATCATGAATCCTACGATTATATTTATATATTAGTCATAAAATACTTCCAGAAAGCACTTAAAAGTATACTGTTCTAGCCGAACGGAAAATTGTTGACTTATTTGTGTTGTATATTTGAATTCCTTGAGGAAGAAGGCTATTTTTATAGAGGCAAAGGTCCGAATTTTGAGTCTCGGTCCGCCACACAGTTTTAATCTGCCAGGATGTTTCATATCAGCGCACACTCCACTGCGGAGTGAAAATTTCATTCTGGACTACGATAGTAGTGAAGGATAAAAGTTGAAAAGTTGCGTCTATCTGGGAGCGTGCTAGGCTAGCTCCTGCAGCTGCGCTATCCACCGTGTCCACATGGCTTGGTGCAAGTGACTAGAGTTGTGGTGATTTCTGAACGAATCGTTCATTTGAATGAATATAAATAAAGAATCGTAAGAATCGAATCGTGGTAGGGACGAATCGTCGTTCAAAAGAATCGTAAGAACGATTGCGTATTTCTGTCTCATGACGATTCCAAGTTCCAACGATTCATTAGAACGCTATGCATCGATGGCAACTGCCGAATCGTGCCGAATGATTACGAACGCCAGAAAGCAGTCAAGAGGGGGACTCGTGTGAAGAAACGAAGCACGGAACGAATATCGTGCGCCGTTGACTAAATACACAAGGCAGAAAACAAAACAGTCTTGTTTTGTTTTCTGTCAGTTGACCACTGGTTACTGTACCAAAATCCGCCATGAACTGTAAAAAGTTTTTTTTAAATACATAAGATACTGGATAACAGAAACGAAATACAGCGAATACAGAGCTGCCAATACACACGATTAAAATCAAGAAATCAAAGTATGATGAATAAATATGTACATCTAATTTGTTCCAGATGCAATGCAACACAAACGCACGTTCTTTATACAGTTTACATATATTTAAACGAGAAATTCTTGTACATACCGTATAATATTTCGCATATCTCGGAAACAGCGCTAACGATTTGTATGAAATTTTGTATGTAGACAGGTTTTTGCTTTTAGAGTTCACTTACTGAGCTGTATGTTTCGTAAAAACGCAATTTTACAAAAAAAAATTATATAAAAACGCGATTTTGCATGTTTTATGGCGCCATCTTGTAAATCTGTGTTATGATTGAATGTAGCTAAGATTTTGGTCTTTATGTTTATCTGCATATATGTGTCTTTCCTAAAAGAATGCGATTTTAAACAAAAAACATTTTTATATAAAAACGCGAATTTCGTGTATCTCGGAAACGGCTTCAACGATGTGGATAAAATTTTATATTTAGACACGGATTTTGATTTTAAGTTTATCTGTATAGGCGTGTTTCTCATTTCATTGACATTTTCAGACATGTTCTGCCATTTATGAGTAAGATGAAGAACGTTTTGGCATTCTGTAAGAATCGTGCCACCGCAAACTAGAAAGAATTGTGAACGAATCGTAGGAATCGATACGTATTGTGCTGAAAAAGAATCGTGTTAGCCAACTCTAATGTAAGGAAGGCACTTCGACATTGGTGCCAGAGACAGCACCGTGACATGGTTGAAAATTAACTAGTGCCCGTAACACTGCTATAAAAATAAATCTGTGAAACGTTTGTAAGAATAAAAAGGTCTGTGATCTGAACATTGATCTTAAAGGGCAACTCCTTATTTGGTAAGAACAAGAATCAATCAAGCCTGCTTTTCGATGAGTACATCTAATATCATTTGATGGAAGTGTATAGCTTGTACATTATTGTTCAGTATATTTTGTTTCAATTAAATACATATTGAAGACTTGGGGTGACAAAATCTAAAGGTGGACCAATGTAGGCAACCCTCCTCCATTTCCTATAAGTCTTCCCTTTATTTCTCTTAACCCTGTTTTCTTTCTATGGCTAAGTAGTAGGAAAATAAAAAACATGTATTTATTTTGTAGGGACTACGCTCACGAAAGGAAAAGGAGTCGGAATAGTAGCAGTGGAAGCGATGACGATCATAAGAAAAATGAAGTGTCACAATCATCACCTAAAGGTGACGCTGAACAACAATCAAATTCATCAGCAGCACCTGTAACTATAGCAGCCCTTGTTCACTATTCTTACTCAACAGCCCAACTAGCTTTTGTGTCCAAAGACGATTCGGAAATTGTAATTAATAATTACTGCAATGAAAATGATCTGGGTCGGTTTATTGGGCTAACTACCCAGCTACCAGTAGACAAGAAGAAGGATCTCTTACTAAATACTTGGATCCCTTCAAATAATTATGATTTTGAAAGTGATGCAAGCCATTTGCAAAGAAAATTTAATCATGCATGGTTAGATCAATATTCACCATGGCTAGTAGACTCCAAGTTTGTGAAAGGTGCCCAATGCAAGCACTGTGTTTTGTTCCCTCCTGTCACTGGCACTGTTAGAGGCGTTTTGGGATCATTTATCATTAGGCCATTCACAAAATTCAAGAATATATATGAAGACTCTCGGAAACATGTTAAAACCCACATTCACTTAACAGCGTCAGCTGCAGCAAAATCTTTACTTGAAAATGTACCTGTGGACGTCCAATTGCAGAATGTGCACCAAAGAGCGATCGATGAAAACAGGCAAATACTGTCATCCATTCTTTCTTGTATAGTGTTTTGCGGCACACATGATATGCCTCTTAGAGGAAAACAGACAGATGAAGGTGTTTTATTTGATTTACTGAACTTAAGAAATGATTCTGGGGACGGCAAGTTAGGGAGTCATCTGGAAAAATGTCGCCGCAATCCTGTTTACACATCGCCAAAAATACAAAATGAATTCATAAATTTGTTTGGCGATGTTATTATGGATAATATAAGCACTGGCGTTAAAAAAGCGACGTTTTATGCAGTCTTGGCTGATGAAACAGCTGACAGCTGACGTAGCTGGGAAGGAACAGGCATCAATAGGCGTGCGGTTCTACGACGAAAGAAAAGTGAAAATCCGGGAAGAATTTGTAGGTTTTATAGAACTGAAGTCACAAAATGCCACTTAAATCGCCGAAGCAATTAACAGTTTTTTGATCAGTAATAATCTTCCAGCAGAAGACTGTGTAGGATTTGGCTTCGATGGCTGTTCTACAATGGCAGTTAGAGAGAGTGGTGTACAAGCCATTTTAATAAAGGAATATTATCGAGCATCATACGTTCATTGCTCAAGCCACAAATTCAACCTTGTGGTCAACGATGCAAACGCAGTGCCGGAAAATAGGAATACTGTTGCCACCATGAAAGACACTATAAACTTTTTTAGAAACTCGAGTACACGTCGGAAATACGCTCCTAATTTAACAAGAATGTATGAGACGAGATGGTCTGAAAAATATAAATCCATCAAACTATTTTCTCAAAATTTCCCAGAAGTTGTGAGAGCTCTAGAAAAATTGTCTACTGAGGGAAATTATGCAACGAGGAAATCTGCGTATCAGTTGCTTTCAGCCATTACCAAACCAGTGTTCATCTTATCTTACAAACAACAGCCACATACTCAGCAGTTTTGGATCCAGTAGCTAACGTCCTGCAGTCTAAGTCTGTAGATATGATCGCGGTGAGGGAACGCATCAGAGGAATCCTTGACGTCCTCAGTAATGATCGAAAGGAAGCGGACAAAGTAACTAGCGAATTACTTGCAAAAGCACAAGTTATAGCAGAGGAACTGGAAATAGAAATTGCTGTTCCACGTTTTGCTTGCAAGCAAAAATTCAGAAACAATCCACCATCCCAAAATTACAACTAATACTGGCGACGGTCGCTGGTAATACCATACATCGAATCATTCATGTCATAATTAAATATATGATTTTCACCAGGAAATACACCAGCTTTTGCTCTAAATAAGCTACATCCCTTGAATATGAGCAATTCTAGTGTAACAGACTTCCTTAGAAGTGCAGAATTGTTTAAAACATTTTATGGATTGGATCATATTGCCGGAGAACTGGAACTATGGTACAATTTGTGGAGGAAAAAGAATATAACTGAAGCTAAATTAAAGGATATGGAATTCGTTAACCTGTTTAACGAGACCAATATTTTTTTCCCTAGCATGAAAAAAGCACTAAAAATTTTGAGCACTATTCCATGCACGACAGCGACTGTGGAACAATCCTTCAGGCACACTTGGAAGAGTGAAGACGTGGCTCAGAAGCACTATGGGAGAAGAAAGGCTCACAGGATTGTGCCTGATGAGCGTACACCGCAATTATGTAAAAGAAAAGTGCGAGATGTTAGAGAAGAAAGTAATTGAGAAATTTGAGGCAAATCCAAGAAGATTATTACTGAATTAAAAAGTTCTATTTTTAAACAAGTGCATTATTATATTTAAAATGTCTATTGAAAGCAGTTTTTCACTAGTTTACTGTTTTATTTAATAAAAAATGCTGCATGTTTTCTCGGATTGTACAAGTACATCGTTGTATTTAAAATGTTTATTAAAATCAGTTTTATTTAATAAGAAGTGCTGTATGTTGTCTCGAGTTTGAGCTGTCCCCCCCCCCCCCTAGTTCAGCTCCTCCCCCCCCCCCCCTAGTTCAGCTCCTGGGTACGCCCCCTTGACAGTACCCTTACACAAACAACATGTCTGTGTATTCTGCATGGGTGAACATATGCGGCATGTAGCTATTCACGGACACAATCGACTTGCCCTGTTAAACAACACTCAAGCATGACACGCTCACAAACTCAAACTACTCAACGATCCAACCCACGGTTGCACAAATAGTACACTTGCAGCTGTTGCCTCAGTTCGATGTCACAGTGATGCGATCTGTTGGAGAACCACCATACCGTCTTCTTCCTCCACCACACAGATTCAATGTCCTTGTTACACCTCCCTCTCCCCTGTAGGCCAATTCACTTACATTTTGCAGCAGAGAATTGTGCTCAATGGCATTTTCTGCAAGCTCTCCAAGATAACCAGTAGTTACAGTTTTGGGGTAACGCATGCTATAGTTTTGGTGAAATTTGTTACAGTTTTTGCTGAACCCTTGTCGGTTTATCAGTATTGTAACTACGCATTGTCAACTTCTTTTCAAGACCGTCATTCATAAACACATGTAGATTATTGCAAATACGAGACATTAATGTTTAACAATTACTACAGTGCAATACTTAAACAAATATGTCTTGTCACAAACCACATCTATTTATACGGGAACGTTTCATTGTAAAGATTTTGTCCATGGATTACTACTGTGTGAAAAAATGGCCGACACACTATGATGTTATCACCAAACAGTGCTTCCTTGCCAATCTTTTCCACGGAATTCCAACAGCGCACATCCAACTATAGTTCAGGATCGTCGTCAAAAGGCACACTAGATCACTTTTAACATGAGATCTCTAAGGGGCGATGTAACGGAAAATGTTAACATTTATTTTAAAAAAATCGTTACTGCCATATTTATTAATGTACAAATCAAAAATTTTGCATGTGTAAAGCCAAAGAGCTGAGTTTTAACGTGAGAATGTATTTAAATATTCAGGATTCATATTTTGCCAGAAATTGTAATTTTTAATTTTTTTATTGTCTTTTTATAACAAGGCATAACTCAAATTCTAATAATGTAATTTATCTGAAAATTTTATTTTAGTGCCCTGAGAAGCTTAAGACTACTCAACTATAGTTATTAATTTATGGTACAAATTGTATCATTAACAAAGTTAGCAGTGCGCGGCCTGTGTTCGTGCCATTTATTACTTGATATCTTGTATTTGCAGCACTGCTGTCCCGTTTCTTATTCGATTTACTGGCGTCGATAAGTTGCTGGCTTGCCTGACCGTGAATGGCAGCAGCAGCACTTATCGATAAGAGCACTGTTGTACTATCTTTGGGGCGACCGGTAGTATTTCCGGGTCGACACGTGTCGTGAGTTCAGTCGGGACGGAGAAGCAGTGAGGTCCGGACAGCCATGCCTTGCCCTACCGTTGCCGACACACATAACTTGAGTGGGGACGAACTTGGTTGGTCGTTCGGTCAGTCGTCTCATCGCCGACCACTTCTGGGTTCTCTGTGTGTGTCGACTTGTGATTGGTCCTTGTTGTTCCACAGTGACCGTTTTCGTACTGTTTGAGCTGTTTGTGTAAGAGTTTTCATGCAGCCGCGTGTACCTCAGGTGGTTTTGCCTGAACCGTTATTTTAATGCTGTCTGCATGCTGGATTGAGTCTGTCAGTTGGGACAGAGCAGCGAAGAAGTCTCCGCAGTGTGAGGTCAGGCTGGGAGCGCTGGCAGCGTGCAAGCACTGTCGGATTGTGAGGTGGTAGCTGCGAGAGCTACAAAGTTCGTTGCCCACCGAACCTGGACACTGAAGTTGAGTGATCAGTTAACCTGTTATGAAACCTCAATTGCTGTGACATCTCTTCGTTCATTGTTGGGTGTTTCTTCCTGGGCCATTCTGGCTAGCAGGAACGTTTGGTGTGTTGGAGTCTGCAGAATTTTGGAACCATCTTCCTGTGTGGTCTAAAACTATTTATTTGGCTGTTATTTATCTTGGAACCATCTTCCTGTGTGGTCTAAAACTATTTATTTGGCTGTTATTTATCATTGAAGTCCATCTGCGGTATTTTCTGTCTTGTGGCCGTTAACGCCCCAGTTACATGCCCTGGCGTTAGCGTAGCTATTCCGGCAGTATGTTTTTCCTAACTGTGGACGCTAATTTTGAAGACGTAGTGCTGCTGGTATCTTCGTCCTCGGTTGATATTTTTCATTGTCGTACCGTTGGTTGGGCAGAAGGGAATTGATTAGGTTGTTGGTCGGTATTGTAGCCATCCCTGGGTCGGGCTGCTATCCGATTATTTAACCTTACTCTTGGCTGCCTGACTCGCCACACCCTACGCTAGAGCCACCTCCTCAGGCCAACCCTTGGAACACTTCTGAGTATCACTGTTCTCTTGGTTTTAGATTGTGATTTTCACTTTAGTCTGATGAACTGTGTGAGGCCATCATCCGTCTATTAATTTAGTTTGTTTCAATTTAAAAAAAAAGCCTTCATCTGTCTTAAATTAAAATTTGAAGATTGATTTGTTTAAGAATTAAATTTTGAAAATTTGTTCTATATGAAATTCTTGTTATCCAGGCCCTATTTCCTAAGGTGTTCAATGTTCAATGTTCAATGTTATTAAACACGGTTTTCCAAACCTCCTTCACCAAAAAAGACGAAGTAAATATTCCTGAAGTCCAATCACGAACAACTGCCATGATGATGCCGGCCGGAGTGGCCGAGCGGTTCTAGGATGTGTGTGATGTCCTTAGGTTAGTTAGGTTTAATTAGTTCTAAGGTCTAGGCGACTGATGACCTCAGAAGTTAAGTCGCATAGTGCTCAGAGCCATTTGAACCATTTTTGAACTGCCATGATGAGAAACATAGAAGTAGATATCCTTGGAGTAACGAAGCAGCTAAAATTACTTAATAAAGGCAAGGCCGCCGGTCCAGATTATATACCAGTCAGGTTCCTCTCAGATTACGCTGATCAATAGCTCCATACAACCACTCTCTCACAGAAAGATCCGTAACTTTTTGTTTTGGTCATCAGTCTACTGACTGGTTTGATGCGGCCCGCCACAAATTCCTCTCCTGTGCTAACCTCTTCATCTCAGAGTAGCACTTGCAACCTACGTCCTCAATTATTTGCTTGACGTATTCCAATCTCTGTCTTCCTCTACAGTTTTTGCCCTCTACAGCTCCCTCTAGTACCATGGAAGTCATTCCCTCATGTCTTAGCATATGTCCTATCATCTTGTCCCTTCTCCTTATCAGTGTTTTCCACATATTCCTTTCCTCTCCGATTCTGCGTAGAACCTCCTCATTCCTTACCTTATCTGTCCACCTAATTTTCAACATTCGTCTGTAGCACCACATCTCAAATGCTTCGATTCTCTTCTGTTCCGGTTTTCCCACAGTCCATGCTTCACTACCATACAATGCTGTACTCCAGACGTACATCCTCAGAAGTTTCTTCCTCAAATTAAGGCCGGTATTTGATATTAGTAGACTTCTCTTGGCCAGAAATGCCTTTTTTGCCATAGCGAGTCTGCTTTTGATGTCCTCCTTGCTCCGTCCCTCATTGGTTATTTTGCTGCCTAGGTAGCAGAATTCCTTAACTTCATTGACTTCCTGACCATCAATCCTGATGTTAAGTTTCTCGCTGTTCTCATTTCTACTACTTCTCATTACCTTCGTCTTTCTCCGATTTACTCTCAAACCATACTGTGTACTCATTAGACTGTTCATTCCGTTCAGCAGATCATTTAATTCTTCTTCACTTTCACTCAGGATAGCAATGTCATCAGCGAATCGTATCATTTGTATCCTTTCACCTTGTATTTTAATTCCACTCCTGAACCTTTCTTTTATTTCCATCATTGCTTCCTCGATGTACAGATTGAAGAGTAGGGGCGAAAGGCTACAGCCTTGTCTTACACCCTTCTTAATACAAGCACTTCGTTCTTGATCGTCCACTCTTATTATTCCCTCTTGGTTGTTGTACATATTGTATATGACCCGTCTCTCCCTATAGCTTACCCCTACTTTTTTCAGAATCTCGAACAGTTTGCACCATTTTATATTGTCGAACGCTTTTTCCAGGTCGACAAATCCTATGAAAGTATCTTGATTTTTCTTTAACCTTGCTTCCATTATTAGCCGTAACGTCAGAATTTCCTCTCTCGTCCCTTTACTTTTCCTAAAGCCAAACTGATCGTCCCTAGCGCATTCTCAATTTTCTTTTCCATTCTTCTGTATATTATTCTTGTAAGAAGCTGCGATGCATGAGCTGTTAAGCTGATTGTGCGATAATTCTCGCACTTTCAGCTCTTGCCGTCTTCGGAATTGTGTGGATGATGCTTTTCCGAAAGTCATGGTATATCGCCAGACTCATATATTCTACACACCAACGTGAATAGTCGTTTTGATGCCACTTCCCCCAATGGTTTTAGAAATTCTGATGGAATGTTATCTATCCCTTCTGCCTTATTTGACCGTAAGTCCTCCAAAGCACTTTTAAATTCCGATTCTAATACTGGATCCACTATCTCTTCTAAATCGACTCCTGTTTCTTCTTCTATCACATCAGACAAATCTTCACCCTCATAGAGGCCTTCTATGTATTCTTTCCACCTATCTGCTCTCTCCGCTGCATTTAACAGTGGAATTCCCGTTGCACTCTTAATGTTACCACCGTTGCTTTTAATGTCACCAAAGGTTGTTTTGACTTTCCTGTATGCTGAGTCTGTCCTTCCGACAATCATATCTTTTTCGATGTCTTCACATTTTTCCTGCAACCATTTCGTCTTAGCTTCCCTGCACTTCCTGTTTATTTTATTCCTCAGCGACTTGTATTTCTGTATTCCTGATCTTCCCGGAACATGTTTGTACTTGCTCCTTTCATGAATCAGCTAAAGTATTTCTTCTGTTGCCTATGGTTTCTTTGCAGCTACCTTCTTTGTACCTATGTTTTCCTTCCCAACTTCTGTGATGGCCCTTTTTAGAGATGTCCATTCCTCTTCAACTGTACTGCCTACTGCGCTATTCCTTATTGCTGTATCTATAGCGTTAGAGAACTTCAAACGTATCTCGTCATTCCTTAGTACTTCCGTATCCCACTTCTTTGCGTATTGATTCTTCCTGACTAATGTCTTGAACTTCACCCTACTCTTCATCACTACTATATTGTGATCTGAGTCTATATCTGCTCCTGGGTACGCCTTACACTCCAGTATCTGATTTCGGAATCTCTGTCTGACCGTGATGTAATCTAATTGAAATCTTCCCGTATCTCCCGGCCTTTTCCAAGTACACCTCCTCCTCTTGTGATTCTTGAACAAGGTATTCGCAATTACTAGCTGAAACTTGTTACAGAACTCAATTAGTCTTTCTCCTCTGTCATTCCTCGTCCCAAACCCATATTCTCCTGTAACCTTTTCTTCTACTCCTTCCCCTACAACTGCATACCAGTCGCCCATGACTATTACATTTTCGTCCCCCTTTACATACTGCGTTACCCTTTCAATATCCTCATACACTTTCTCTATTTGTTCATCTTCAGCTTGCGACGTCGGCATGTATACCTGAACTATCGTTGTCGGTGTTGGTCTGCTTTCGATTCTGATTAGAACAACCCGGTCACTGAACTGTTCACAGTAACACACCCTCTGCCCTACCTTCCTATTCATAACGAATGCTACACCTGTTATACCATTTTCTGCTGCTGTTGATATTACCCGATACTTATCTGACCAGAAATCCTTGTCTTCCTTCCACTTCACTGACCCCTACTATATCTACACTCCTGGAAATTGAAATAAGAACACCGTGAATTCATTGTCCCAGGAAGGGGAAACTTTATTGACACATTCCTGGGGTCAGATACATCACATGATCACACTGACAGAACCACAGGCACATAGACACAGGCAACAGAGCATGCACAATGTCGGCACTAGTACAGTGTATATCCACCTTTCGCAGCAATGCAGGCTGCTATTCTCCCATGGAGACGATCGTAGAGATGCTGGATGTAGTCCTGTGGAACGGCTTGCCATGCCATTTCCACCTGGCGCCTCAGTTGGACCAGCGTTCGTGCTGGACGTGCAGACCGCGTGAGACGACGCTTCATCCAGTCCCAAACATGCTCAATGGGGGACAGATCCGGAGATCTTGTTGGCCAGGGTAGTTGACTTACACCTTCTAGAGCACGTTGGGTGGCACGGGATACATGCGGACATGCATTGTCCTGTTGGAACAGCAAGTTCCCTTGCCGGTCTAGGAATGGTAGAACGATGGGTTCGATGACGGTTTGGATGTACCGTGCACTATTCAGTGTCCCCTCGACGATCACCAGTGGTGTACGGCCAGTGTAGGAGATCGCTCCCCACACCATGATGCCGGGTGTTGGGCCTGTGTGCCTCGGTCGTATGCAGTCCTGATTGTGGCGCTCACCTGCACGGCGCCAAACACGCATACGACCATCATTGGCACCAAGGCAGAAGCGACTCTCATCGCTGAAGACGACACGTCTCCATTCGTCCCTCCATTCACGCCTGTCGCGACACAACTGGAGGCGGGCTGCACGATGTTGGGGCGTGAGCGGAAGACGGCCTAACGGTGTGCGGGACCGTAGCCCAGCTTCATGGAGACGGTTGCGAATGGTCCTCGCCGATACCCCAGGAGCAACAGTGTCCCTAATTTGCTGGGAAGTGGCGGTGCGGTCCCCTACGGCACTGCGTAGGATCCTACGGTCTTGGCGTGCATCCGTGCGTCGCTGCGGTCCGGTCCCAGGTCGACGGGCACGTGCACCTTCCGCCGACCACTGGCGACAACATCGATGTACTGTGGAGACCTCACGCCCCACGTGTTGAGCAATTCGGCGGTACGTCCACCCGGCCTCCCGCATGCCCACTATACGCCCTCGCTCAAAGACCGTCAACTGCACATACGGTTCACGTTCACGCTGTCGCGGCATGCTACCAGTGTTAAAGACTGCGATGGAGCTCCGTATGCCACGGCAAACTGGCTGACACTGACGGCGGCAGTGCACAAATGCTGCGCAGCTAGCGCCATTCGACGGCCAACACCGCGGTTCCTGGTGTGTCCGCTGTGCCGTGCGTGTGATCATTGCTTGTACAGCCCTCTCGCAGTGTCCAGAGCAAGTATGGTGGGTCTGACACACCGGTGTCAATGTGTTCTTTTTTCCATTTCCAGGAGTGTAGATTGAGCCTTTGCATTTCCCTTTTCAGATTTTCTATTTTCCCTACCACGTTCAAGTTTCTGACATTCCACGCCCCGACTCTTAGAACGTTATCCTTTCGTAGATTATTCAGTCTTTCTCTCATGGTAACCTCCCCTTTGGCAGTCCCCTCCCGGAGATCTTTTGCCAATGGAGAGATCATCATGACACTTCTTCAATTACAGGCCACATGTCCTGTGGATACACGTTACGTGTCTTTAATGCAGTGATTTCCATTGCCTTCTGCATCCTCATGTCGTTGATCATTGCTGATTCTTCCGCCTTTAGGGGCAATTTCCCACCCCTAGGACAAGAGGGTGCCCTGAACCTCTATCCGCTCCTCCGCCCTCTTTGACAAGGCCGTTGGCAGAATGAGGCTGACTTCTTATGCCATAGGTCTTCGGCCGCCAATGCTGATTATTTATCAAAATTTAGGCAGTGGCGGGGATCGAACCCGGGACCGAAGACGTTTTTGATTATGAATCAAAGACGCTACCCTTAGACCACGTACCTAAGACTGGAAAATTGCTGAAGTCACACCAGTACCCAAAAAGGGAAGTAGGAGTAATCCGCTGAATTACACGCCTATATCACTAACGTCAATCTTCAGTAGGGTTTTGGAACATATGCTGTATTCGAACATTAGAAAGTACCTCGAAGAAAACGATTTATTGACACATAGTCAGCTCGGTTTCAGAAAATATCGTTCTTGTGAAACACAACTAGCTTTTTATACTCATGAAGTAATAAGTACTATCGACAGGGGCTGTCAAATTGATTCCATATTTTTAGATTTCCAGAAGGCTTTCGACACCGTTCCTCACAAGCGTCTTCTAACCAAACTGCGTGCCTACGGCGTGTCGTATCAGTTGTGCGACTGGACTCGTGATTTCCTGTCAGAAAAGTCACAGTTCGTAGTAACAGACGGAAAGTCATCGAGTAAAACAGAGGTAATATCCGGCGTTCCCCAAGGAAGTGTTATAGGCCCTCTATCGTTCCAGTTCTATATTAACGACATAGGAGATAATCTTAGTAGCCGTCTTAGATTGTTTGCAGATGATGTTGTCATTTACCCTCTTGTAAAGTCATCAGATGATCAAAACGACTTGCAAAATGATTTAGATAAGATATCTGTATGGTGCGAAAAGTGGCAACTGACCCTGAATAAGGTTCAAATTGGCTCTGAGCACTATGGGACTTAATTTATGAAGTCATTAGCCCCTATAACTCAGAAATACTTAAACTTAAGGACATCACACACATCCATAACTGAGGCAGGATCGGAACCTGTGACCGTAGCGGTCGCGCGGTTCTAGACTGTAGCGCCTAGAACCACTCGGCCACCCCGGTCGACCCTTGAATAAGGAAAAGAGGAAAGTGTAAAGTTATTCACATGAGTACTAAAAGAAATCAGCTAAATTTCTATTATGCGATAAGTCACACAAATTTGAAAGCTGTATATTAAACTAAATACTTAGGGATTACAATTACAAATAACCTAAACTGGAACGATCACATAGATAATATTGTGGGTAGAGCAAACCAAAGATTGCGATTCATTGGCAGAACACTTAGAAGGTGCAAGAGGTCTACTAAAGAGACTGCTTACACCACGCTTGTCCGCCCTGTGCTGGAGTATTGCTGTGTGGTGTGGGATCCGCATCAGGTGGGGCTGACGGATGACATCGAGAAAGTACAAAGAAGGACACCTCGTTTTGTATTATCGTGAAATAGGGGAGATAGTGTCACAGACATGATACGTGAATTGGAGTGACAATCATTAAAACAAAGGTGTTTTTCGTTGCGAAGGGATCTTCTCATGAAATTTCATCACCAGATTTCTCCTCCGATTGCGAAAACATTCTTTTGCCATCCCCCTACTTAGGGAGAAATGATCATCACGATAAAATAAGAGAAATCAGGGCTCGCACAGAAAAATTTAAGTGCTTGTTTTTTCCGCGTGCGGTTCGAGAGTAGAACGGTAGAGAGACAGCTTGAAGGTGATTCATTGAACTTTATTGTGAATAGCAGAGTAGATGTAGATGTAGATGTAGACGTAGAATGTGTGTGGCCTTCAGCCGAATATTTAAGTGATTTTTTTTTAAAATAAGGCCTTAAGCCACGTGTATTCTTTAAAGGCATTTTTATAAGTTTTGTTCAAGCCTTCAGCCATTCTAGTTTTTGGTGCGGCTTTGGGCCTTCAGCCCATGAGGTATCCCAAGTTTTCTTGACTTAGCCTTCAGCTGCATTGTGTTAATTGATCCTTTTAAGAGAATGTGTAATTAAGTAGTTCATAGGAAATAAAGGTTTGTGTGTTTTCTGCAACTAGCAGTAACTGATTACGGCCCCCTCCACAACCATAACCTGATACGCTCTATCTTGCAAAACCAGATTTCACATAGTTTTTAATTTCGCATACCCAAAATTAACTTTTTTCTACATACAATCATCTAAAAATCAGAATGTAATTGCAGGATCTCGTACGCTTTAGTTCTAGGGAGACAGTAACCCGTTGCGACCAGTTCCTGAAAATTTCATAGCATTAGCGCATGTACTTTTTGAGAAAATGCTTCTAATAACGTAAAGAATGTAAAACAGAGAATATAAGGTTCAAAGAGTTTCTTCTTATACTTCCGCACGTAACAAGCTTACATCAATTTTAAAATCCTCCATACTGATATTCCTCTCGCTCCATGTTTCTCTTCTCGCCTCTTCAAATCTGCCTGGCCTGTATTTGCAGGTAAGACACGTATCTGTTAGCTTTCTTGACCCTGCTCCCGTCGATGGTGTAAAATGCTTTTGTTCTAAACACTCCAGGATCTATACCAATTCTCTTCAGCACTTCATTTCTGTCGTTATTTCCGTTATTTTAACGTAAAACTGCGTCATACACGCCTATTTTGAGTACTTCAAGTCCACAGAATGTCCTTTTTGAGCATCTAATCCAAATTAAATTATTGAGGCTCTCATATGCATTTTGTTTCTTTCGATGAAGATAGTTCCTCAATAAATTTGGGTTTGCAAGAAACCTGAATGTGGGCTTAATTTTATTCATAACAGGTTCTGGTAATGAGTGTTTATGTGAATACGTCTCATTTCGGTTGTTGGACTTACCCCAATCATCTTTCGGACACAGTTTGTGCATTGGTGTTTGGTCAGTGGGTATTTTGTGGAAAACATTGCCCACACAGCACGCCACATTGTTTCTAAATTATGTGTGTGTCACCTGATAGCTCTCCCGTAAAATAACTTAAGAGAATCAATTTATTTCAGAGTAAACTTGCCTTTTCACCCTAGTGGTTTTCCATCCTCAAGTATTTCACATTACTTCTATTTCAGCAAGCGACGAAGCCTCTTTTGGATGTGTCCAACACATTTCAACTTTTCTATTGTTGTATTGTGCGGATTTTTATCTGCTACCACACTGAAAAAAGAGGAGTCCCCATTGCCAAGGTATTTAGATGTACTAACACCATACTAGTCATCAGATTCGGAGAACATCCTCACAAATGCAAATGCAACCATGCACCCATTTGAGAAACTATAATTTTTAGAGCATGGTACAGCATGTTTTTCTTGTCACAGTTTCTCACTGTCTTCATTGTTGGACATTTTCCTTGTTGCTTACTGGAAATTTCTACCACTAAAACTTTACCTGAGTCAATACCAATAACAGATAAACTCCATACAGCGTTGTGTTACTCCTTTTCATCCAAGTCCCATCTACATACACACACAAGACAGTAACATTTGTAGCAGATTCACTCACATGAATATCTACCCCAGGAGCTACATCTTTTTGTTTATTGCCACCAATTCCTCCTGTGCTCTCTTCAAAGAAACTTTGACAGTATCGCATAGTTGCGGACCGTCGATAGTCGAACCTGGGACTCTAGTTGGTAGAGCTGAAGCCAGGGCCACCCTGCCATATTTCGTCGGGCGGCCAAGCAAGTTCATTAGTGTCAAGGGGCAGTGCAGAGTGATACAGCGGTATTCAGAAGTATTCCTTTATTCAGCTGGTTTAAAGAAGCTTAATGTTGGTGCACCACCCGCATGCTGTTCCGCGCGTCCGGACATCTCAGCACTCCTGGACTGCCAACACCACTGCTGTGGTCATCAAGGCTGCCCAACGATGAAAATCAGCCGCACTCGCTCGGTCGCCGTCCGCCGAGGCGTAGTGACTGGCGTCGCTCCACTGCCCGTGGTTCTGGAGACTGTTACAGTCCCTGGTCCTCGCCGTACTCCGCCCCGTTTGGCATGCTCTATCCGACCGTGGGACAAAGGTGGTTGTACTGGTCACCCGTGGCTCTCGGCCGCTGCTCCTCCCAGGACAGGACCGGACTCGAACCCGCGCCCTCCTGGACGCATGCCGCAACTTGCTGCTAATAGTGCTTGCCGAATGTCAACACCCGCCGCCATCCCTAATGATGTTTCATCACTGCTGCACCTCCCACAGCGTACGTTTCGCCCAGACCCCGGTACACCAGGTGGGAGAACGAACATGGCCTGTCCTGGACCCGCTGCAGACCGCTGTCACTATCCTCCTTCAGGCAGACCGTGCAATCTCCAAGTACCCGGCTGCGGTTCCGACCCACCCCGGTGTTGTGTCCCTAGAGGTGGAATACAGCTCGAGGAAGTACATAGAAACAAAGTACAGGTTTACACAGAATATTGACAACATCGCTGCCAGACTGGGCCCTATAAGCGTAGACCAGCACAGGTCTGACCCGACTTTCTACTGACCTGGCACACCCCCCTAGCTAAAAGTGCCTGACTATTTATACTGCTTTCCCCCTCGCTTCTGTTGTAGTGTCAAAAAGAGACAGAAATATGGCAGGGGTAAATTCCCATGCGTCAGCCACTTACACATCGTCATTCCTGGCTCTGGCCCACTGCCTCGCCCTGTACATCGCAATACTTAAAGCAACACTGAAGTTCCCTACCTCGCTGTTGCTCTACTCCAAACAAAGCGTACGTGCAATACGCCGCTGTTTACTCTGCCTGGCCTACTGGCTGCCGACTATTACCACACACTGCCAGCGGGGCCAGACTTCATCACCCAACCGCGCCTTTACTGAATTTTAACAAAATTCCCCTTTCCTACGACTAAGACTAATGTATGTATGTATGTATGTATGTATGTTAACTGGGGACCTAAAAACGACGGAGAGGCTCCATTCCCACTGCAGCCGTAGTGGTCCACAACCCCACGACGACTACCGCAGTCCACTTCACTCCTCCACCCCACACCAAACCCACGGTTATTGTGCAGTTCGCCCCCCCCCCCCCCCCCCAGGGAACGTCTCACACGAGACGTGTGTAACCCCTATGTTTGCGTGGTAGAGTAATGGTGGTGTACGCGTACATGGAGAATTTGTTTACGCAGCAATCGCTGACATAGTGTAGCTGAGGTGGAATAAGGGGAACCAGCCCACATTCGCCGAGGCAGATGCAAAACTGCCTAAAAACCATCAACAGACTGGCCGGCTCACCGGACCTTGACACAAGTCCACTGGGGCGACCAGGCGCTCCTTCCTGCTCTAGAAAGCTGTACGTTAGACCGCTCGGCTAACCAGGCAGACGCTAAGACTAATACTAGCGCAGCAGCATTCAGCATCAAACATTTCTTTATTTATTTTTTCAAACCTCACGTAAGGTGGAGGCATGTTCAGTAAACGACACAGTACATTACCTCCTTCCCTGCTCTGTCCAAGGCATTTCAGAGCATATGCTAACCAAAAATCGCTTCAATAGGTACCAGTGTCAGTTTTTTTGGAGGAGGAAAATGAAAATTCATAGCCACATAAATCACAAATTAATTTAAAATCTCAAGCTATTCCCACTCTTCTTCCTTAAACAACAATCATGCGTTCCGTATTTTTACAGCTAACAGATGAACATGAAAACTTTACAGCTTGGCAGAGAAGCTCGAAATCAGTAAGTCTGAATCCAGTGGAATCCATATCAGCATCATTCACGCAGCTGTACAATTCTCCTGTCGCAAGTTTCGATACTGAAGCTGAGAGCTTATGTTCTTCATTTCGAGCTGCTTCTTCTTTTTTGTTGGTAAACCGACCTTCATGAAAACTCCTATTCCTAATCACAGTTTTTCCACCACCCATTACGCATCAATCTTGACTTACACGTAAGGGTTTGTGAATTCAACCTTCCACCTGCTAATATTTGTTACTATCGTCAAAACGTAAATAAATAACATGCAGGAAAGTTTACAGGCAAAGATACAGATGTCAGCCAGAGACATAGATGTCAGCCAAAGATATAGAAAGAAAATAGCCTTCACACTGACAAAAATTCCGCTGAAGAAAACAGTTTCTTAAATGTCGGCAACTTAAAGGCATTTCTACAACTGCTATCACGATAAAATTCACACACAACATAGATTAAACTGTGTAGATCAAGAAAATAATATTTTTGAAAATCGTGTTTTGGACCAAAATCCATTACATTCCCCCTTAATGTTTAGCAGTAGTATCCCTTGCCAAGTTTCTCGCAGCATTTCAACTACCCACTGGCAACTACATTTCAAATAAGTAAGGAATGAGCGTTACTATCCTTTCAGATACTTAGTTATGCTATATTTCAAGATCATCTAACTACCCACGTTTAGTGACGGCAGCAGTACCTTCTTTAAAAGTATAGCCACAGTAAGGAACTTGTGCTTGCACCTGACTTTATCAGCACTAGTGATGTCTATATTTTATGATTATACGTGTGCGACCAACTGGTCGGATAGGACAGGAGCAATAGCGACGTATTTATTCAAACAAGCACCACACGATAAAGTGCCCCCACTCACATCAAACAGTTCCACACCAGATGACGCTGTCTCACGCTACGAACCTGTGCTTCTGCTACCTCCACCATTATATACTTGTTACGGGCACTGCTACGCATCTGACTGATGAAGGCAAGCCGTACCACAGTCACTGGCCCATCACTACGCTGTTGTGATTATGGCTCATGTTCCTACGACTGCGAGTTGGTGGATGGCTGTATAAAAATTAAATTTCATCTTAGACGCCGAGAGCTGTAGGCTTCTGTCTTTCCGCCGTCATGCAGACCACAGACCGCTGCAGGCAGGCACCAACCAGCGCTATTAAGCACACTCTAATAACAACTTTATAGCTCGCCCATCAGTCATTGGGGATATTTCCAGAAATGAAATGCAACGTGCAATCAAAGACAAAAATAACGACGCATCACGAATGAATTATCCAGATAGGACGGAAATCAGTAGATCTACGGGAAGTCAAATGATTATAATTCCAGAAAAAAAACGGTTGACTGATTCACGTGAAAAAACGTCACAAATCGAGGAAGTCAGTACCACGTTGGTCCACTTCTGGCCCTTATTCAGGCAGTCATTCGGATTATCATTGATTGATAGACTGGTTGCATGCCCTCCATAAGGATATCATGCCAAACTCTGCCTAACTGGCCGGCCGCGGTGGCCGTGCGGTTCTGGCGCTGCAGTCCGGAACCGCGAGGCTGCTACGGTCGCAGGTTCGAATCCTGCCTCGGGCATGCGTGTGTGTGATGTCCTTAGGTTAGTTAGGTTTCAGTTGTTCTAAGTTCTAGGGGACTTATGACCTAAGATGTTGAGTCCCATAGTGCTCAGAGCCATTTGAACCATTTTTTCTGCCTAACTGGCGCGTCAGAGCGTCAACATCCCGAGAAGGATGCGGGAAGCAAAACGCCAAGCAGTAGAAACCCTCACTGTGTACGGGCAGCATTATCTTGCTGAAATGTAGGCCCAGGATGGCTCGCCAAGAACAGCAACAAAACGGGGCTTAGAATACCGCCGACGTACCGCTGTGCTGAAGTCGTGCTGCCGATGACAACGAAAGGGGTCCTGCTATTAAAATAAATAGCACCCCAGACCATCATTCCTGGTTGTCGAGCCTTATGGCGGACGACAGTCAGATTAGTATCCCATTTTTGTCCTGGGCATCTGCAGTCACGTCTCGCATAGGAGAAGTCGCTCCGCAGGACTCAAATGGTTCAAATGGCTCTACGCACTAAGGGACTTGACATCTGAGGTCACCAGTCCCCTGGACTTAGAACTAAGCACACCTAACCTAAGGACATCATACACATCCATGCCCGAGGCAGGATTCAAACCTGCGTGGTTCCGGACTGAAGCGCCTCCAAACGCTCGGCCACAGCGGTCGGCTCCGCTGGGCTCATAAAGATGAGCATCGTAAGTGTTAGATACGTCGGCGTGTTAATATTATAATAAAAGATTAATACTTTAGCTGCTCCAGATTCCACTACGTACAATTATTTTAACGTGTCTTTAAAAATATTTCTTTTGCGAGACGTCACAAGCCAACACATTTTTGTAAAAAGTGTGTTAGACAGTCAATAGCTATTACGCTACCTGAAAGGATTTGCACTAAAGCGCCAAAGAAACTGGTATAAGCATGCGTATTCAAATACAGAGATATGTAAACAGGTAGTATACGGCGCAGCGATCAGCAACGCCTATATAAGACAACACGTGTCTCACTCAGTTGTTAGATTGGTTACTCCTGCTATAATGGCATTTACCACGATTTAAATGAGTTTGAACCTGGCATTATAGTCAGTGCACGAGCGATGAGACATAGCATCTCCGATGTAGCGGTGAAGTGGGGATTTTTCCCGTACGACCATATCACGAGTTTACCGTGAATAACCCGGTAAAACATCATATCTGCGACATCACTGCTACCGAAAAAAGATTCTGCAAGAACAGGACTAACGACGACTGAAGAGCATCATTCAACATGACAAAAGTGAAACCCTTCCGCAAATGGCTGCAGATTTCAATGTCGGGCCATCAACAAGTGTCACCGTGCTAACCATTCAACAAAAAATCATCGACATGGGCTTTCGGAGTCGAAGGCCCGGTCGTGTACCCTTGATGACTGCACGACAAAGCCTTACGCCTCGCCTGGGCCCATCAACCGCGACGTTGGCCTGTTGACCACTGGAAACATGTTGCCTGGTCGGACGAGTCTCGTTCCAAATTGTATCGAGCGGATGGACGTATGCGGGTATGGAGACAACTTGAGGAATCCGTGTACCCTGCATGTCAGTGGGGGACTGTTCAAGCTGGTGTGGAGCATGAGCAGTCGGAGTGACAAGGGACTCCTGATTCGTCTAGATACGACTCTCGACTCTGACGGGGGGGAGGGGGGTATGTAAGCGTCCTGTCTGACCACCTGCATCCATTCATGTCCATTGTGCATTCCGACGGACTTGGGCAATTCCAGCAGGACAATGCGACGTCCCACACATCCAGAATTGCTACAGTGTGCTCCAGGAACGCTCTTAGGAGATTAAACACTTCCGCTGGGCACCAAACTGTCCAGACATGAACATTATGTAGCACATCTGGGATGCCTTGCCACGTGCTGCTCCAAGAGATCCCCACCCCGTCGTACTCTTACGCATTTGTGAAGAACCCTGGAGGATTAATGGTGTCAGTTAACTCCAGCACTACTTCAGACATTATTCGAGTCCATACCAAGTCGTCCTGTTGCACTTCGGCGTGCTCTCGGGCGCCCTACGCGATATTAGGCAGGTGTACCAGTTTCTTTGGCTGTTCCGTGTATAAAACAGTTCCGTCAGCTGAGGTACCAGTTTTGCTACTGAGCTACAATGGTTTCCATTCCATAAAGTTTTGAGCTTTCGCTTTGAAGGATTATGTTTAGTCACGTCCTTATTACTACTCTGTTTCGAACTGATTAATTTAGTGTAATCTTTTAAGAGTGTTCTCTTTTCTCTGTTTTAGTTCTCTTATCGGTCTGTAACTAACTGTTTCTGCCCATGGGTGGAGGCGAAGACAGAACTAATTAACCAACTGCTATTATGAATTTTTTTATTGTTAAATTCAAGATTATGTTAGAATTAGGATTTACGTCTTTCCTGTTATGCTTATCGATTTCAAGTTATCAAGACAGACTTGCCAAGCTGGTTCATTTTGTGGAAATTGTTAATTTGTTGTAATTTTTTGCTGTCAGTTGTGAAGTTTCGTGAATTACAAATTTAAATAAAGGATTTTCAAATTTGTTTTAAAATAATGTTTATATTTAATTATGCTTTCCATTCGTTTTCCTGACTCTGTTTTGCAAAGAATAGTCGCTACTGCTTCAACGATGTATTGGTGTACGTCCAGCACAGTAAAAACTGCAACGCTCAACGAATCTGCAACCCGGGACGTCAGTTCTGATTTAAATAAATACTTAAAAGCTACACTCTCTTGTTTAAGCAATCAGCCTTAAAGACGAAATAAGGAAACCTATGAAGTCAACTGCAACTTAAAATAAATGAAGCATTGTTGTGAAACTGTATGACATGATAATTAGTTTAGAGAGATTCGCTTCAGTTGTACTAATTATTTATTCAAAGTTTCTGTCTAATACTCTGTTCACTCATTGCGGTTTTGCCTACTACGGTACATATTTTTAAAAGTCTGTGCGGCTCAGGCTTATTTTTTCCCATTCGTTTATCGTCTCTCAGCTATCTTTCCGAGTCATTATTGCTTTGTATGATGTAGGTCGCTCAGCCCGATCATTTTCGTTTGTTATTTCGCTGCTTGCATTATTAAACGCACATTTTAGTCTTGTGATTGTTTTTATATATTTTATTTTACATCACTTGAGACTATAATGTACCGTACACACGACGATTTGCTTAGCATGATCTACCGGGTGGTTATAATTACGCTTTCCTGTTTAACACATTGTTGTTGTTGTTGTTGTTGTTGTTGTCTTCAGTCCTGAGACTGGTTTGATGCAGCTCTCCACCCTACTCTATTCTGTGCAAGCTTCTTCATCTCCCAGTACTTACTGCAACCTACATCCTTCTGAATCTGCTTCGTGTATTCATCTCTTGGTCTCCCTCTATGATTTTTACCCTCCACGCTGCCCTCCAATGCTAAATTTGTGATCCCTTAAACCCTACCCCCATGAACCATGGACCTTCCCGTTGGTGGGGAGGCTTGCGTGCCTCAGCGATACAGATGGCCGTACCGTAGGTGCAACCACAACGGAGGGGTATCTGTTGAGAGGCCAGAGAAACGCGTGGTTCCTGAAGAGGGGCAGCAGCCTTCTCAGTAGTTGCAGGGGCAACAGTCGGCATGATTGACTGATCTCGCCTTGCAACAGTAACCAAAACGGCCTTGCTGTGCTGGTACTGCGAACGGCTGAAAGCAAGGGGAAACTACAGCCGTAATTTTTCCCGAGGGCATGCAACTTTACTGTATGGTTAAATGATAATGGCGTCCTCTTGGGTAAAATATTCCGGAGGTATAGTCCCCCATTCGGATCTCCAGGCGGGGACTACTCAGGAGGACGTCGTTATGAGGAGAAAGAAAACTGGCGTTCTACGGATCGGAGCGTGGAATGTCAGATCCCTTAATCTGGCAGGTAGGTTAGAAAATTTAAAAAGGGAAATGGATAGGTTGAAGTTAGATATAGTGGGAATTATTGAAGTTCGGTGGCAGGGAGACGAAAATTTAATAGTCATGGGTGACTGGAATTCGAGAGTAGGAAAAGGGAGAGAAAGAAACATAGTGGGTGAATATGGATTGGGGGAGAGAAATGAAAGAGGAAGCCGTCTGGTAGAATTTTGCACAGAGCATAACTTAATCATAGCTAACACTTGGTTCAAGAATCATGAAAGAAGGTTGTATACATGGAAGAATCGTGGCGATACTAGAAGGTATCAGATAGATTATATAATGGTAAGAGAGATTTAGGAACCAGGTTTTAAATTGTAAGGCATTTCCAGGGGCAGATGTAGACTCTGACCACAATCTATTGGTTATGAACTGTAGATTAAAACTGAAGAACCTGCAAAAAGGTGGGAATTTAAGGAGATGGGACCTGGATAAACTGACTAAACCAGAGCTTGTACAGAGTTTCAGAGAGAGCATAAGGGAACAATTGACAGTAATGGGGGAAAGAAATAAAGTAGAAGAAGAATGGGTAGCTCTGAGGGATGAAGTAGTGAAGGCAGCAAAGGATCAAGTAGGTAAAAAGACGAGGGCTAGTAGAAATCCTTGGATAACAGAAGAAATATTAAATTTAATTGATGAAAGGAGAAAATATTAAAACGCAGTAAATGAACCAGGCAAAAGGGAATACAAACGCCTCAAAAATGAGATCGACAGGAAGTGCAAAATGGCTAAACAGGGATGGCTAGAGGACAAACGTAAGAATGTAGAGGCTTATCTCACTAGGGGTAAGATAGATACTGCCTACAGGAAAATTAAAGACACCTTTGGAGATAAGAGAACGACTTGTATGAATATCAAGAGCCCAGATGGCAACCCAGTTCTAAGGAAAGAAGGGAAAGCAGAAAGGTGGAAGGAGTATCTAGAGGGTCTATACAAAGGCGATGTACTTGAGGATAATATTATGGAAATGGAAGAGGATGTAGATGAAGATGAAATGGGAGATACGATACTGCGTGAAGAGTTTGACAAAGCAGAAAGACATGAGTCGAAACAAGGCCCCGGAAGTAGACAACTTCCATTGGAACTACTGACGGTCTTGGGAGAGCCAGTCCTGACAAAACTCTACCATCTGGTGAGCAAGATGTATGAAACAGGCGAAATACCCTCAGACTTCAAGAAGAATATAATAATTCCAATCCCAAAGAAAGCAGATGTTGACAGATGTGAAAATTACCGAACTATTAGTTTAATAAGTCACAGCTGCAAAATACTAACGCGTATTCTTTACAGACGAATGGAAAAACTGGTAGAAGCCGACCTCGGCGAAGATCAGTTTGGATTTCGTAGAACTGTTGGAACACGTGAGGCAATACTGACCCTACGACGTATCTTAGAAAATAGATTAAAGAAAGGCAAACCTACATTTCTAGCATTTGTAGACTTAGAGAAAGCTTTTGACAATGTTGACTGGAATACTCTCTTTCAAATTCTAAAGATGGCAGGGGTAAAATACAGGGAGCGAAAGGTTATTTACAATTTGTACAGAAACCAGATGGCAGTTATAAGAGTCGAGGGGCATGAAAGGGAAGCAGCGGTTGGGAAGGGAGTGAGACAGGGTTGTAGCCCGTCCCCGATATTATTCAATCTGTATATTGAGCAAGCAGTAAAGGAAACAAAAGAAAAATTCGGAGTAGTTATTAAAGTCCAAGGAGAAGAAATAAAAACGTTGAGGTTCGCCGATGACATTGTAATTCTGTCAGAGACAGCAAAGGACTTGGAAGAGCAGTTGAACGGAATGGACAGTGTCTTGAAAGGAGGATGTAGGATGAACATCAACAAAAGCAAAACGAGGGTAATGGTATGTAGTCGAATTAAGTCGGGTGATACTGAGGGAATTAGATTAGGAAATGAGACACTTAAAGTCAAAGGTTTTTTGCTATTTGTGGAGAAAAATAACTGATGATGGTTGAAGTAGAGAGGATATAAAATGTAGACTGGCAATGGCAAGGAAAGCGTTTCTGAAGAAGAGAAATTTGTTAACATCGTGTATAGATTTAAATGTCAGGAATTCGTTTCTGAACGTATTTGTATGGAGTGTATCCATGTATGGAAGTGAAACATGGACGATAAATAGTTTGGACAAGAAGAGAATAGAAGCTTTCGAAATGTGGTGCTACAGAAGAATGCTGAAGATTAGATGGGTAGATCACATAACTAATGAGGAGGTACTGAATAGAATCGGGGAGAGGAGGAGTTTGTGGCACAACTTGACAAGAGGAAGGGACCGGTTGGTAGAACATGTTCTGAGGCATCAAGGGATCACAAATTTAGCATTGGAGGGCAGTGTGGAGGGTAAAAATCGTAGAGGGAGACCATTATAATACGGAAACTAATCACCGTGACACTTGGTATCATTAATGACCAGAGTATGTGGTGGTTGATTTCCGTGCGTCACAGCGCCACCGTTCAGTTCCAAAAAATGTTCAAATGTGTGTGAAATCTTATGGGACTTACCTGCTAGGGTCATCAGTCCCTAATCTTACACACTAGTTAAACTTAATTATCCTAAGGGCAAACACACACACCCATTCCCGAGGGAGGACTCGAACCTCCGCCAGGACCAGCCGCACAGTCCATGACTGCAACGACTTAGACCGCTCAGCTAATCCTGCGCGGCGTCCAGTTCCAATTATAGCCACCAGGTGCCGTGATCAGTCATCATGATTCATTATGACTGTTGATGTGTCGACATGAGCTTGAACAAAAGTAGCAGGACATTCTTGGTGAACCTCTATTATCAAAATAACAGTAATGCTGCGGGTGCAGTTCGAGAATATCGCCGGCTGATAGGATTATGGAAGGTTCCTTTTTCTCCACTTGCTGTGCTGAGCATGATGAGGAAGTTTGAATCAACTCCAGGAAGAGGCTGACGCCCGGTTGCACCACAGGTAGTTGTTGGTATGGCAGATAACGCTGCACGAAATTCTCAATCACCAGGCAGTGCGCGCGCTGTGTCACGACAGTCGAACATCTCTTGGTCCACTGTACGGAAGGTGGTTCGAACCATTCTCAAATGGTATCCATACTAGATGGATATCGTACAGCAGCTTGCACCACAGGACTCACAACAACGTGTTGACTTCGCTCTCCCCTTTTTCACAAGGATTGAAGTTGGCGATGGCTGGCCCTGCACCGTCCTATGGACAGACGAAGCTCATTTTTCTCTGACGGATGAGGTGAACACACAGAATTGCCGAGTATGGTTATCTTCACTGATGGGAGCCATATTGAGTCCCTTTTGTACCAATAACAATACCGGGGTGTAATGTTATGATGTACCGTATCAGCACATTAAAAGTGTTTCAGTTGAACTGATTCTGCATTATTTCTTTTTCGCATGTCTTTGACAATAATGCTACCAATTCTGGTACTTGTACGGTAATTAGTTTCCGTGTTGTAACGTGTTGGATAGGGAAAGTTTAATTATAACCACCCTGTATGTTAGCATTATTTTTTATCACTTTTTTTACTGTTTTTATCTCTTGTTCATTCATCTTGCCTGCACACCATTACCTTGTTGCCTAAAAACGTCACGTCATATTTGAAGTTTATTCAGCCTAACGGAAAACCACAGCTTGTTCGTATTGTATTAGGCTTCTAAATGAAGTATTGCAAACGCTTAGATCAGTCATTCCAGATTTTTTATATATTCCCTGATAACGTCAGTTTATTTTGTGTCGCACCACACCTCGTGACCACTGGCGTTGCCGCCCACACAAGTGGTTGGCGTTCATACCGTGCGGCTGCCCAACGGCGGACAGTGTGAGTATAGGGTTTGTTCTCGGTTTCTCTTTCTTCGTCCCACCGGCCCGTAAGTTAGATTTTTAGGCGAGTTTGATTACTATGCTCTCTCCTTTTTTTAGTACCGCCAAGATGCAGTGATCTGGAGTCTTTGCACTGAGTAGAGTGACTTACGTTACGAAGTACAATAAGTGAGTCGCCTTGTGTCGGTAGTCTAATCTTCTGGTTTTTACAGATATGTTGCACTACATTTCTTCCCTCCTATCATTTGTATGTTTCAGTTTCATATTCCTGAAGATGGTACTTTAAAATCCCGAAACAGGTCCTGGTTTGAATAAATAAGTAGTACAGCTGAGGCGGATTTCTCTTAATTAATTATCATGCCTCTCAGTTGCGGATGTCCTACATACCATATCTTTAGCACGAAATGACATCATTTTGCAGTGACCACGACTACCTGAAGCGCTACGCGGGGGAAAAAAGGTTCTAGATGTTGCCTTACAGTGGTTGGTCGCCTCACGAATTCACCGCAGACATTGCCGAACGCCGCGTCAGATCTCTGTGAGAGCTGGCAGACTTTGAAAAACCGGCGTGGCGTGAAAGTTGCATCACTCCGCATCGGGACACCTCGCCGCGACCTTCGTGATATTTTCCCGCCGCGGCCACACGGCGCCTGGGCGGCCCTTGTTTAAAAATCGAGCACCGCGAATTATGCAGCAGGGTGCAGTGGGAGAGGGGAGGGGACAGCGTGTGGTGGGGCGTGGGAGGGAGGTCGGGGAACTGGCTGGCGCCGGATGCCGGCGTGCATTATTCAGTGTCGCCCGGCCCGGCGCGCGCTGCCCGCCCTGCTCTGCTCCCTTCTGGTCTGCTACGGCTGCCCGCTGCTCCGTCTCTGTTTACAGTTTGCCCGCTGAACTAGGCGTGGCTCACTGCTCGGCGGGGCACTAGTCCAACACGTGGCTGCAGCGCTTGTTTACTGCCGGCAAACATTAGTTTACATGCCCCACTCTGCAGCAGCACACGCGGCCGGGGTTTCATGTGCTGATGTCACAGAGGTGTGTGTGTGTGTGTGTGTGTGTGTGTGTGTGTGTGTGTGTTTCAGCAAGATGGGTTGATCACACAGGACAGTCACAAGAACCCGAAAACATACCTTTCTAAGCATATGTTACCCGCGGAAAAATGCTCGTATCGCAGTACATAAAGTGCGATTATGTTCCTGTTTATTTACAGGGCTCTCACAGGCGTACCAGTTGCCTCGCTGTACTTTCATCAGCACCTTTACTTTAAAAAACTTCTCAAAAGTTTTGGCATGCAAACGTATTCGCGTTTTTTTTGTTTTTTTTTGTTTTTTTTTTTTTAAACGCGCTACTCACGTTCAACTCCCACAACCTCGCCTAACTGTAAGTCACTCACACCCATTAGTCCTGAAAGCCATCCACCTCAAACTGCCCTTCCTCTCTCACTCGTTCAGCCCGACTCTTTGTCATTATCTCTTTCTGTCATTCTCTTCCGTGTCACAGTCAAAGACCCCTTCGTTCTGTCCTTCTGCTACAGTCTCCTCTCACTGTGTCTCCTTCTTGCTCTCTCTTACTGCTAATATCTCATTCCTTCCTCCATACTGCTACTGTCTCTTCTCACTGTCACTCTTTCTCTCTTCCTCACTGTCGTTGTCATATATACTATCTCTCAATATCAGTGGTTCTCACATTCTTGCACTTCCTATTTCTGTTTATTCCTCTGCCCCCCCCCCTCCCTCCCCCTCACCCTGGCACACTGGCACTGTATCCCTCACTCTTTTCCTAGCACTGTTAAATCACTGGCAACTATGGTCCACTGCCTCTCTTTCCTCACACTGCCATTCTATCCTTCGCTCTTTCTATAAAATAACCACTGTCTATTATATTCCAGTACTTATTACTTATTCCAGTACTTATTACTTATTTCTGGTGCTACAGAAGAATGCTGAAGATAAGGTGGGTAGATCATGTAACTAATGAGGAGGTATTGAATGGGATTGGGGAGAAGAGAAGTTTGTGGCACAACTTGACTAGAAGAAGGGACCGGTTGGTAGGGTATGTTTTGAGGCATCAAGGGATCACAAATTTAGCATTGGACGGCAGCATGGAGGGTAAAAATCGTAGAGGGAGACCAAGAGATGAATACACTAAACAGATTCAGAAGGATGTAGGTTGCAGTAGGTACTGGGAGATGAAGAAGCTTGCACAGGATAGAGTAGCATGGAGAGCTGCATCAAACCAGTCTCAGGACTGAAGACCACAACAACAACTTATTACTTTTCCGTTTTCCTCTCTCTCACCATAAAAGAGCGCGAATATGTTTACAAATCAAAAATTATGGGAAATTTTTTAAAGGCACTGAATAATGTAGAATGAGGCAGCTGGTATACTACTTTCCTGTCAGAATCTTTTAAGCACAAATATATTCTCCCTTTTTCTGCTGCGATAGGAGCGTTGTACACAGGTTCCCTTAATTCCCCTGCGGCAGCAGGGCATGTAACTCATATGAAACGAAACATATTGGTCAGTGCAATTTATATATTTTATTTATTTGGTTGAGTCGGTGCCGTCATGGTAGCTTAACATGTTCGGTCAGCGAAATGGCAATTCTTATCCTTCACTTGCACTGTGAAACCTTTCTTCTTGCCGAATTTCATAATTTCATGTCAACGAGAAACTCTTTATATGTTTCACTGAGGTAGTTTGCAATTACACTGACGAGCCAGAACATAACGGCCACCTACCTAATGATCGGTTTATCCAGCTTTGGCACGGAAACAAGGCCATGCGTCGTGGCATGGAAGTAATGAGGCCTCTGTAGATTGCTGAAGGGAGTTTTTATCGCATGTGCATGTGCATGTGTTATCTAATATCCGTAAATTTCGGGGAGAGGGGGGTCGGGGGCTGAGCTCTGACGCCACGTTCAATCACATCCCAGATCGGTCGGGTTCAGATCTGGCGTGGTGGGGGACCAGCACGTCAACAGGAACTCGCCACTGTGACTCGAACCAATCCATCACACTTTTGGCTTTATGACATGGTGCATTATCTTTTGAAAACTGCCAAGATAGTCATGAAGGGTATGCATGGTCTGCAACGAGTGTACGATACTCCTTGGCAGTCATTGTGCCTTTCATGACCTGCATTGGACCCTCGGATACACACGTGCATGTTCTCCAGAGCACAATGGAGCCGCCGCCAGTTTGTCTCCATACCGCAGTACAGGTGTCAAGAAACTGTTCCCCTGGAAGACAACAGATTCACGACCTTCCTTCGGCATGATGAAGAATGTATCGTAATCCATCAGACCATGCAACGCTGTGCCATTGTAGCAGCGTTCAATGCCGATGGTTACGTGCCCTTTTCAGTTGTAGTTGTTGTCTATGTTCTGCTGTTAACAGTGGCAAATGCATGGATCGTTGGCTGCGGGGGCTCATCGTTAGGCGTTTTCGGTGCACTGTGTGTTCACACACACCTGTACTCTGTCCAGCATTAATGTCTGATTTTAATTGACCCACAGTTCGCCGCCTGTCCTATTTTACCGGTCTTCCAATACTATGACGACCAACTTCTGTAATGAGTGGTGGCTGCCCAACCCCACGACGTCTGGACACGGTTTCTGTTCCGGCGTAAAGTCAAGCGCCGTCATGGCGGTCAAGAACGTTAGAGCAGAGAAGGGTGTGAGACGACGTCGGCGAATAGTACGCTGACCGACCCCACTGTAGGACGACAACAAGACAGCAGCAGCATTTACACGAAGAGGACATAGAGCGCCCCGCCGCCTGGTTGCAGCCCAGATGAAGACTAGCCATTCTCCGAACGCTACTGCAGTGACTTAGGAACTGTACTGTTTCGCTTGTGGTGGTGGTGGTGGTTAGTGTTTAACGTCCCGTCGACAACGAGGTCATTAGAGACGGAGCGCAAGCTCGGGTTAGGGAAGGATTGGGAAGGAAATCGGCCGTGCCCTTTCAAAGGAACCATCCCGGCATTTGCCTGAAAAGATTTAGGGAAATCACGGAAAACCTAAATCAGGATGGCCGGAGACGGGATTGAACCGTCGTCCTCCCGAATGCGAGTCCAGTGTGCTAACCACTGCGCCACCTCGCTCGGTGTTTCGCTTGTGTTAGGAGTTTTATATACTGAAGAGACTACTTATTTGTCTGTCGCCATTGCTTGCAACACTTCTGTATTTCACGGAGTTAAGTATTGTCATTTATTTTCTGTAAATTAAATTTATTAATGCGATTTGCTTGAACTGTTGTCTAGCGATCCGAGTAGCAGGTTCCCTAGGCACCCCATATTCGACTAGTAGGCAGGACACAACAGTTTCACCTTGGTTCTGTAACATGCTGTGCAGTTTTCGAAATGCTCGTGCCGAGCCTCCAGGCCATCACAATCCGTCCTTGTCCAATTCAGACAGATAGCGCGCCTTCCCCATTCTACACATGGACAGCACGCTCACTGATACTATATGTACCATGCGAGTGTCTGACTAGCAGTCAGCTCTTGGCAGGTGACGCTGCTGTAGTCTGGACACGTTTATATCGATAGTAGGTCTGTGGTCATTATGGTTCAAATGGCTCTGAGCAGTATGGGACTTAACATCTATGGTCATCAGTCCCCTAGAACTTAGAACTACTTAAACCTAACTAACCTAAGGGCATCACACAACACCCAGTCATCAGTGGTCATTATGTTCTGGCTGATCAGTGTACATAAATTGCCGTATCTTTTGATTGCATTGACTTAGAAAGTTTGTTATTGACCGTATTATATGACGTAAATTTCAAATTCTGAAGTCTCCGTATCCCTGAGAAACAGATTTTTGAACAACAAAGTGATGAGGGTTCCTTTATTAAAGCCTGAGATACTAAACCCTAAAAAGCGATGATATTTTAATCGATGGAATCTGTGAGATGTCGTGCGACATCCCAACAGCACTGCTGGGAAAAAACTGAGAAGTGGCAGGCAAAATGCAGGCAAGGCTCCGAGTCACGGTCTGGCACGCAGCTTTCATCTAC
Organism: Schistocerca piceifrons; assembly: GCF_021461385.2. Classification (NCBI taxonomy): domain Eukaryota; kingdom Metazoa; phylum Arthropoda; class Insecta; order Orthoptera; family Acrididae; genus Schistocerca; species Schistocerca piceifrons. Next base: position 673,555,982 of record NC_060139.1, read on the forward strand.
CAAGAAGTTCCAGATTGCCATACACTCCACTGCAGAATCAAAATTTCATTGTGGAAACAATCCTTCAGGCTGCGGCTAAGCCATGTCTCTGCTATATCCTTTCCTTCACGCGTGCCAGTACCGTAAGGTGCACAGCTGGCACTAAGCGTGGATGAAATGTGAAGGCCTGTTCTTATCAGCGGAGTGGCTTCCTTTGGCGGTAGGAAAAGTCACCCGTAAATAACTGTCAAATGAAATGTAATAGGTCCAGAGACATTTTCAGATCTTAAACATCTTTGATGTATATATACCCGTAAATAACTGTCAAATGAAATTTAATAGGTCCAGAGACATTTTCAGGTCTTAAACATCTTTGATGTATATATACAGAACTGAAGTAAAGAATGAAATTTTGTACGGAAACCAGGATTCGAAACTGGGTGTCCTCCTCAGCAGACAGATCCGCTAACCATTAACCTATCCTGACACAGTGGCTTTTCACGACTGCACAGACTACCCTAGCGCGCCTCCCTCCTCAACCAAAATTCTGACTCAGACCTAAGTCCACTTGGTATTCCCCATAAACTCGAACATCATTGCTAAAGATCTCCAATTGTATTTCAATAGCATCAGAGCATCGGACGAAATGGAGGATCCTGACTGAAATTTGGATTGAGGAGGGAATCGTGCTAGAGTAGTCCACGCAATTGTTCAAGCCATAGTGCAGGTTATTGAGCAGGAGACCTGGGTTAGAATGTCACCCCTGGTACAAATTTTCATTCCTCGCTTCAGTCAGCGTAGGTACCTCACAAGATATATATGGTCGGAAACACCACGTCACTGGTTGCAAAGAAATCAGTAAAGCAGATGAGGTTCTGGTGGAAATGAAGCTGTGAGTGCGAGTTGTCTGAGTTGTGCTTGGATGCCTCAGTCGGTGGGGCACTAGCTCGCAAATGGCAAGGAATCGAATTCGAATCCCAGAGTGGCGCATTGTTTTCATCTCATACGAAGAATCATTTTTTTTTTTTTTTTTTGTCTGCTGATTCATCTGCCCAGTTCTACTGAAGTTGCCATCGATAAATTAAATATAGACTACACGGTTTTGTTGTTTCCCCTCTATCAGGGATTTAATTATGTTCTAGGATTGTAGAGAATTACCTTAAAAAATAACAATTAATTACGTAACTTTATTTTCGAGATGACAGTTAAAACTGTATGATTACCATTCACACGTCCTCCATTTTCTCAAAGTACTTTGTAATTTTGTTTTGAATCCTTTAGTGGTGTGCTATGGTGCAGTGTCATGGGCTTTCCGACTGTGGGCTTTGCAGCCCGTGACGTCAACTTTGTGTTTCTTGATGCAATAATTTACCAACAGCCGTATGTATTGTAGAAACTTATTTTATTTTATGAACTTCTATGTGCTACCAGTTTCGGCATTACATTGATGCCATCTTCAGGCCCCACTCGTCATAGTCGTAAAATCGCTATACATGCAAGGAGCCATGTAACTGGATCCGTGAATCAATCGTCCGGCAACAGCTCTTGGTGGCCTAGCTCCGCTCCATGTAATTCTATCTCCGTCCGAGCAGGCCTCGCAAGGTCCAAGGGTACCGACCGACCGCCGTGTCAGCCTCAGCCGAAAGCCGTCACTGGCTGCGAATGTGGAGGGTGGTGTGGTCAGCACACCGCTCTCCCGACCGGTGTTAGTTTTCGCGACAGGTGCCGCTACTTCTCAGTCAAGTAGCTCTTCAATTGCCTTACAAGGGCTGAGTGCATCTCGCTTTCCGACAGTACTCAGTAGATCCGGACGGTCACCCATCTAATTGCTAGCCAAGCCCAACAGTACTTAACTTCGGTGATATGACGGGAACTCGTGTTACCACTGCGGCAAGGGCGATGGCTTCCCACCCTGTACCGCTAACGTAACAACGACTGTACTGCCACCGTGGCCTGGTCGTCAGTTCCCTTTGCCCACCAATGAAACAGCCTCCAATTTCTCATATCGCTTCTGTTTCTTTATCTTCTCGTTAGATTAGAGCTCAAAAATATACCCCCCCCCCCCCCACCCCACATTCCACCCTGAAACTGATAGTACACATCACAGGTAGTGAAGCTATCATCATGGTTCCTATATTTAACAATGTGAGCGACACCATTGTTCCAGAATGAATAATTCTCTCTCGAGCGACGTTTTATAATTCCTAGTGATATAAAATTGTGCGTCTGATGGAGATTCTAGCTGGGAAACTTGAGTTTGGCCAACAAAGGTCTTCCCGACATTTTTTTCCAAATAATTTGCTTTTTCCAAATAATTTGTTACACAAATTCATTTCTCCTTCAAATCAAACAGCCTGTTCAGATCCTTTTATAAAACACTCGATAGGCACGGGAAGCACAACTGGACAATAAAGAAAGGTTAGAAATCTGAGATTGTTTCTTGTGCCTTATTGATAGGAAGAGGTTCAGTTGGTGGCTCTTCAGTCTTGTGCATATATTTCATTGGTTATCTTGCCGGCATCCAATCTGGTATAATTTTATCATTAATTCGCCAAATGCCAGGCTGATTAGCCAAATTTTTTTCGAAGACAACGTATTCCAGTACATCTTTTAGTAGAAATTCACTTCCCGTGCATCCATCGGTGTGATGTGCGGTTCTCACAGAATGGATTGGTAGTCGAGGGCGCGTATCGTTAGCCAATCAACACATTACACTAATACTTAGAAAGCTTATTTTTTGTGCAAACATACAGTTTTTTAAACAGAACTATTCCTACTGACATTAACAAACTAAAACTAGGGTAAGATAGTACGTAGTGGTTTTTGTTGCAGGTTTGTAGTGCGAGCTGCTTACGAGATATCGTATTTTGAAAAGTTTCCACACCGATACTTGTTCGTGCCATTCAACCTGCGTAATTGCTAGGTACGATTTTGTTATGTTTGCCTACGGTGTGTTTGTGTTTTCCTTGAGTATACTGCGACTTGCTAGTAAGATAGTGTGTGATGGTCCAGGGAGTAGGTCATGAGTGAATGGTGGGATTTACCAAGACAGAAAAATCCGACGTACTTATAGTGCACGGACAGCGTAGGACGAAGGCAGTTCGTTCTTGTATGACGCATGTGGCAAGATGTCCCAATAGACGTCAATCATCTCCGCAGTTATTTATCAACCTCTTCAAACAGTTACGTGAAAGTGGTACTGTAACATCTAGACAACGTAACAGAAGGAAGCAAGTGACAACAGAAAAGCGGGAAATAAAAATTAATGTTCTTCCTGCTATTACAGTTGATCCGCACGTTAGCTCCCGCACAGTCGCACGAGGAAGAGGCTGAGGCATTCTCCATCGACATAGATTTCATCCCTATCATATCTCTCTCCATTAAGAGCTGCACGGAAACGATTATGAGGATTGTGTTAACTTCCATACATGGACATTAAGGCAGGATACTCCAGATATATCATGTATCCTGTTTTGTGATGAAGCTACATTTGCCAATCATGCCCAGGTAAACCGTCGGAACATATCCTTTTGGTCTGTTGACAATCCCCGTTAGCTTCATCAGGTGGAACGTCAACGTCCATGGAGTGTAAATGTGTGGCGTATGATAGTAAACTATCAGCCAGCCAGTAGAACTATCAGCTTGTAGACGCATCTTTCATATACGGACCACTGAGCGCGCACAGGTATCTCAGGTTCCTAACATACCATCTTCCGCGGATGCTAGAAGACGTTCCTCTGCATTGTAGGAAAAATCTGTGGTTCCAGCCTGATGGCTGTCCAGCCAATAGTGCATGAAATACTACAGCATGTATGCACGAGTTGTGTCCAGATCGTTGGATTGGAAGGAGAGGACGTGCACCTTGCAGCCTGCTCGGACATCTCCGCTGAAATGGTAGCAAGTGTGCTGCAGTCGTTCCATACAAGACTGGAAGCATGTACCGACGCTGTTGGCGGTCATTTTGAACAGTAATGACCAGCTGTCTCGTTAGCCGTCAGAATCCACATAACCAGTGTATACACTGGTATTGTTCTTTAGTTTTTGCTGCCACAGGTACTGTACGCTCATGTTCAGAAAACACAGAACATCTCAACGAGTAGAGATAGCACATTGGTATGTCCTGCAGATATGATTAGCAATTAAAACATGTTGGCCCGCCGGTTCAAGGTCAACATCAATATCGCTGCGCAGAACCACATACCGGTAAAATCTGCAAGCGCCACTCTTTGTCGCTGTAAAACGAAGGTAATGGATCAGTGTGATTTGAGCAGTCATGAAGGATGCCTTCTCGAACCTATGTATGAACCATATCGTCAGATCAGTGAGTCTGGAAGAGGGCGCATTGTTGGCATGAGAGAATGTGATGCATCCATGCGGGAAATTGCTGCTCATATGGGACAATGCGTTTCGGCAGTACAACGGGTGCGTAACGGGTGTGTATCGAATGGTTCACGGAAGGCCGTACAGCACGACGAGATGGGTCAGGTCGCACTAATCAGACCACCCCAAGAGAAGATCAACACCTCATCCGAATGTCATTGCAGGACAGATCTGCATGATCCTCGACTCTGGCGCAACAGTGGAATAATGTAACACATCGTACAGTCCGTCGCCGTTTGTTGCGCAATAGGTTATGCGCGTCGTCGGCCTCTCCGCCCACCTTAGACGATTGTGTAGAAATATGATAGATGGCAATAATGTATGGAAAAACATCTTTTGGGACAGGAATGGCATCAGACAGCTTTTTCGGACGAATCCAGATCCTGTTTGTTTCAAAATGATGGCTGCAGACAGGGGGAACGGAATCACAGAAACTGAATTCGCACAAGGCATACAATGCCAACTCAAGCTTTATAGTGTGGGGTGCTATTGCATCCAACCACAAATCACAGTTGGGTAGAAGCCAGGGTACTGTGACTAGAGTGCTCTACGCGAATGGCATCCTGTGACCCGCAGCCATGCCCTTTCTGCACAGTAAACGGCGAGCTTTACAGTTTAGTACGCAAACATGTGTCACCTTCTGGTATTAATATATGCCACTGACTAACGTAATAGTTTGATGGTGTTTAGGAATCTTTGTGTTCAAGTTGTGTATTGCGAGTGGTACACTGTGCAGTCAGACTGTTCACTGATCTCTTCAGTACTAGGCGAGAGCAGCTGAGCATTTTGATCACTCATTTCGGTGGTTATTAATGCAGTGTTTTTCTTTTCAGAATTATATGTTATAAGGCACTTTCATTCTTGCAAAGACTGATATTCATTCTAGGTACTTTAGAAAGCATGTTTTATAAACTTTTTAAAACTTTTTTATCTCTAGTATTTTGTCCAAGTATTGGTAAAACCTTTTTTATTTAAGCCAAAGACAAGTGTTAAATTTTTATTCAATGACGACGCTGTGATTTAAGATTCAAATTACATTACCTAAAATGCTTCAGTGTCTTTTACCAAGAGGCTTTTGCGTAATGTGTCCCTTTATTTTAGAGGGTAAAAGGTTTTAATTGTTTTTTCTACTTTGAGACATTTATTATAATTGCTTTTTATGGCATTTTAGATTACTAAAATGTCTGATCTACTCTCTATAATAATTCATATCTGTCTGAGAAAGAAACATGTCTGGAATGTCGGATGCGGCGTTTTCTCTGTGAAAACTTTTGGAAAATGTTGCGCTCACAAAAGAACTATTACCTCATTTGATTTTTTACTTTAAATGTTTTAAAGAAATATCAATGTTATCCTTGGTGACTTGTGTTGTTACTCAAATTTGTAAGCTGGAGTTACTTGAGAAAATAAAATTATGAAGAATTGTACGTGCTTATTTCTGTAACCAGCACCACCATCGCCTGATGGAACAAATGGACGGATTATTTTGTGGATCGACAAATAAAATAGAATTAAAATGTCAACTATATATAAGAATACGATGGACACAAGATTATTCTTATGAGTAACTATGGAGTAATTGTCTTTTAAGATGGAAGAATAATTTGCGTTGCATTTCATTTCGTAATTACAGCACTATATAGCTAGTTTAATTAAAATTTGGACAAGTCGTCCTTATCAACAACAAATTTAAATGAATCAGCCCATATCTTTGACACATATGTAACATGATAATGTCCTTGAGCCAAACTTAGTGTGTGTTTTCTTTTTTTTAAGAATAACTTAAGTTTTGTGGCATCTACTGTAATTTTACTACTTAATATTCTAATTTATGTATAGAAACTATTTCAAATATGTCAACATAGCACAAAGAAAACAGTATAAGTAAGTGGATATATAAAAATGTATATTTTCATAGTCACTTTCTAAAATACTTTCTCTTTTTCTCGTAAATAATCTGGAGGTTGCGTTAATAATTCCTAAACTGTGTATAAATATTTGTAAAACATTGTCGATCATTGTATTTCATCATTATAAAATACATTTAAAAAATGACAGTCAACAAAAACAGAACAAAAAGAGCTCAGTGGGCAAAAGAATTACCTAAGAAGCTCAAGGTTTGCTACTGTACAGGTGTATACACAAACACACAAGCACACACACACACACACACACACACACATACACACACACACACACACACACACACACACACACACACACACACACACACACACACTCACACAGACACAGTTGAGAAATGCGTTCCTCTATTCGAAATATTAGCTCGAAGTCGTTGTATGCTCGAGCCTTGCATATTTTTTCATTCCCACCAGCCAAAAAGGCTGCAAAAAGTACTTTTAACTTGGATCGCTCAGTATAAATTATCTGACCATCGGCATATTACGTGAATTTAAATAAAAACACAAGTCCAAATAACATAAAAAATTAATAAATTTAGTATACATGGCTGTAATCTTCCAAATAATTGATGTAGGCATTGCCAAAGGATTTATATTGAATGAAGCCATGAATTAATTAAAATACTCAAATGATTCAAATGGTGGTCCAAGAAATGTGAGTTTCAGCATCAAATATAATAATATTAATAACGAGTTTCAGTAAAACTTGCATGACTGTATAATTACAGTGGTAGCAATTTCGGCAGATACTAATTAAACATCACTGGTTCACAGAAAACAGAGTCCCATTCTGTTAAACTATTCGCAAAATAACCGCCAGCCCACAAAATAAGTAAAGTTCAGGACAGAAATTAGCAAATCAGAACTCGCGTAAACATTAGCAGAGTACTGCAGGCGAACAGTAATAATTCTAAAATGCAGCCGAAGTAAATCAGCGTTCAAACCTGCCTATCGACTAACACTCCCGAAATGAATTTCATTCAGCTCGAAATTCTTTAAGTATAAACGAATGTTACTGTATTCGCTCCGCCATGTCCTGTCAAAAATCAGTCACTTTACAAGTTCTAATCATGCAAACACCTCTCCAACATACAAGTTACCTTTGTAACCTTCTAGCGTAGAATCACCAGGAATAGCCGTTAAAGCAAGCTTCTGAGACCTCCGTTGTACGCCAAACTTTACAAGGAACACACAACTGCATAAAATGGGCCACCATTTAAAATATAGGTAACTCAAAAATACAAAGTACATGTTAGGGGAATTGTATTCCACTCCCAGTTTCCCTCAGACGGTACACAATGTCCTATGTCTAATGACTTATGATGAATCATTCAAAACATGAAACCTGCGAGCGCACACACTTAATATAAATGAAAAGGAAACTTTTGTTAATACATGAGAAAGAGTGAAGATAGTCTGATCAATAGAAGCGTCTCTTTAAACTATATTTAACGATGACATTAAAAGCTCTCTGGACAAAAAACTATTTATCCCCAGAGAAATCATCACAAGCATCATTTAATACTGTGTAATTCCGCCCCTGGGCTAGATAACCGCCTGGATTCGGTTAGAAAGTGAGTCCACAAGATTGTGCTGGTACGTCCCATTCAGCATAAGCTAATCACTGAGGATTGTATCGAGCAATTCCACCAAATTACGGGGATGCTGAAGTCGCTTTACCCGCGGTTCCAACATGTTCCACAGGTTTTATGTGGGGTCTAAGTCAGGTTATTTTACAAGCCAGTCGAGATTTAGTAGATTGGAAGAATTTTCAGAAAACTAGTCACATGTTCTTCCAGGCCGACAACCATGGTGTTGTCGTCTTTCTGTGCGCCCGCATAAGCAATGGCCTCTTGCGAGGTGACTGATTCCAATTGCTTATTGCTTGCAGTCCCCGTCAGAATGTTCTCTCGCTAACATGATGGGATTGACATTCATTCAATGTCTGCAGCCATTCCGGTCGGCTTTGAAAGCGATTTAGTTTCACAAGCCGTGAAACACCTTTATGGCCCTCTCAGTTATAATTTTCTCTCGAGTACAATTCTCACGTCATGTTTCGTAGCCACATCTTTAACCAGTGTTTGTAGACACGTTGAGCAGTCCGCCGCGAAACGCCAACAAATCCAGTAACTTTACAAATCGTTTGCTGGGGCGTGGCATAACACGACTGTCCCATTTTACGTCCCCGTCACGTCCGTATATTTACCCATGCTGGCGCACAATGACCACTTCAGACATACATATCTCACTGATGACTACTTTCTTATGCTTACGAAGAGGCAGTATGCCTGTGGCTGAGCACGTGACTCGATTGCAGCCCTATCTGCAAAAGCTTAACTATTCATCTGTGGGTGCACACTGGAGTGACAAATTTTTTATCCAGTGAGCTTGTTTTATGTACGTATTACTCCTCCTGCCCAACAGGACATGAGGGCCCAACGGTACCGACTTGCCACCGTGTCATCATCAGACCATAGGCGTCACTTGATGCGGATACGGAGGGGCATGTGGTCAGCACACCGCTCTCCTGGTCGTAGGTCAGTTTCCGAGACCAGAGCCGCTACTTCTCAGTGAAGTAGCTCCTCAGTTTGCCTCATAAGGGCTGAGTGCACTCCGCTTGCCAACAGCGCTCGGCAGACTGGATGGTCACCTATCCAAGTGCTAGCCCAGCCCGACATCGCTTAACTTCGGTAATCTGACGGAACCGGTGTTACTACTGTCGCAAGGCCGTTGGCTACGTACGTATTACCGCTGTGAAATGACGAGTGTCTACATTACACACAGTAGTAGCATTTCATTAATTAAATATGGAATCTCTTAATAAACTATACATACGATACATTCTTACATAAATAAAGGCACAAAAAATGTCATGCTAAATTCATTTTTTGCGCAGGATAAGAAGACATTTACATAATTAAAAAGATGTAAAAAACACTTTATAATTCAATAAACAAAATATTTATAAACATGTGCCTTTAAGTGATTATAGCTAATGTCCTCCACTATCATTCAGTATTTTGGTTGTCAAGATCACATGAGGTTTTTAATAGTTTTCTTGTAAGATCTCTCATTTACTTTGATGATGTAATTTCTGTGCATTTTATAAAATATATAGAGTGATTTAGCTGCCTCCACTGCTAGGTTTTATGCAACCCACAACACCTTCTAATACCGCATGCCAGATTTCCATATTCTCTCATTTGCTAGACACAGACTACCAGTTCTATAGAAAAATGAACAGAACCTTTTTGTGGGAAGTTTAATGTAGTTAAATTTTTTGTTGAAATACGTTTTCGCCAGAGGCTGTGATTTTCGAATTACTCAAGAGAAACGTGCAAAACTGATCTTCAAAAGGGTCTTTCTGCAATAACTCGAAAACCATGGGCTCCACTAAAAACGTGTCCTAGTGCAAAATTTAACTGCGTTAAATTTCCTACAGAAATCTCCTGTTAATTTTTTTCCAGTAGGACTAATAGTTGGTGCTTAGCTAGAGAGAGAATATGAATTGTTTGCACGTGTTTGTTGAAGGCGTTACAGGTTGCTTAGAACCCAGCGATAGGGGCAGGTGAGTCGCCCTATGTAACGTTAAAGTGTCAGTACTCGCACTTCAGTGCCGTGATTGCGGTGGTGTGAATCTGTGAATTGTTGCTTAATTTTCAAATTTTACGAATTAGTCATCCTCTGCCATTATGCTAGAGCCGCCATTTTCGTGACCACTGTCCCAACCCATGTTTTCCAAGGCTTGTCGCCAAACGCTACCAAGTCGTCCCGCCCGCAGGACTGAGGAAAACCCAGCTTCCGCTCTCTGGCCCTTTCAATCGTGGCCGTGGCCCCTGTCCTCATAGGTTCTCCACAGCCTCACCTCGAAACCCTCAGTCGAGCCAATACTCACAAATACATGATTTCACCTGCGTTACCCAACTGATAGCCTTGCCAGAATATACGTCATGTCACAGGTTACGTATGGGAACCCCAGTGTCTTATGCAGTTTTACTCTTCCGGCAAGTCCCACCGTCATGTTAGCATGATTACTATCACAAGTTACTACCATCCCTCCAAAACGCGCAAAACTAGTGTTTTTTGTTTATTTGAAGCAGCTTAATTGCAACTCAGAGCCACTGAAATCGTATACATGCACCCAAGGAAAGAATTTTATAGCTTAACATTTCATTGGCACCCTTAGACACAGAGTTAAAGTTCGGAATGGATAACAGCGAGGACGGATATGGACTGAATGTTTGGCAAAATAATCATTGCCGCATTCTGCTTGGTTGCATTAAAGCCACCACGAAAATCGGACGTTTCTTAAACCCCGCTTCTTAAACCCCGTTCAAGGTACTCCGAAAGAAGCGGGGTTGACCCTACGAAGTTCTTGGGCGCTACAGAAGATATCTGGGGAACTTTCGGAGATCATCCTTTTCCAAATGGCCAGAAACTTTGTGTGCACTTCAGAATTTCCTTGGGTGCCTGGCCGCAGGGGCCTTAATGCTTGTGTCACATCACTTATCGAGCGTCTCTACGTCAGGATCGGTGTCACAGTGGTCCATTGTGTTCCTTCTGCCTCAGCACTAATAATACATAGCTAATCTGTTGCTACCTTTTCCATGGATATGAAAACTTACCATAAATATTTTTCAGTTATTCACAAATTTTCTAAGCTTTAATACAATTTTATTTTATGTACGGTGCGGATGTACGAAAAGCAACGAATGTAGATAAAAATTGTTAAAGCCAAAGGACAGTTGGATGTCTCTCTTTCATTGAATACGGTAAGCCGTTGACGGTGAACACCACAGTAAATTATTTGATAGTCTTAAAGTGATTAATACTAATGAGGTCTGAGATACATACAAAGTTTTTACTGCGGAAACGCAGCTCAGTTATGTAAGTAAATGAACTAGCCAACAATTTATTAATTGACAGAGCATTTCGATGTAATACCAATCTATCCTCTCTGATGCTAACCATTCATTTAGAGGTAATTTTCTTGAACAAATTGACAGAAATTGAAGTTGGAGTTCAAATCAACGAATAATGAAGAAAGACTGCCTGATATGCTGATGACATTGTAGTGACAGCAAACAATGTATAAGAGATCAAAATATCTCTGAGTATTGTCGGTGGATACAGTGAGAAATAAGGCTTAAATGTGAATATCAAGGAAACGAAATACATAATGACAACACGAGGAACCTGAAGGTATCTTTTCAAACACGAATCTATCTTCTTACAGTTCACGAAGAGCGTGAGTGTTGCAATTTAAATACCTAAGATCATGAGAGACTGAAGGTTGCATCACAGATTCGAAAGTAAAATGTCGATCGTAAGTCACTCGTAATGCGACTTGTGATATTTACAAATGCTCATACTAATGCAAATTAAATCTCATAAGCCGATTTGTAAGATGCTATGCCTAAACGGTATACTGAAAGTTTCCATGACCACAAAGTAACAAACGAATGAGCACTACAATAATTGTGCCGAAATTCGGCATTTGTTACCCATTAGAAAGCGAAGAAAAATTACTAATTCATGCGAAACTAAAATAGGCCGTTATACAGTAGGCGAATATAAATAAAATATTAACCAAACGGAGGGAGGTAAGAAGAAGATGTAATGGCTGCAACGAATAGGGCTAAGAACTACGGAACACGTTCTACACACAGCAACAGGTGTGGACAAGATGTTTAGTTGACTCGATAAGACAAGGTACGAAAACTGTCAGCATGTTACTTACAAGACAGAAGTTGTATTATGCGTATATTTTCTGCATTAGATGCAAAAATTTGACAAATTCTACAAAAATTCTGGCAAGTAAACCAAAATTATTGTCTCATTAGAACTCAAGACTGATTTTGGATGCATTATTGAGCTTCAACGAAAAAAAGAAGTTAAGGTTAGTCTTACACAGTAGCCCAAAGATCAAAACAAGTGCGGTACCACGAAATAAGCCGCACTGGTTATCACCCATAGCTGTGACAAATTTATTGGACAAATAAGAGGTATGAACGCAGAAGTGTACGGCCAGGAGACTACAGTACCTGCACGGAGACCACAAACACCGTGAAAAGCTTTTAGTGCGCTTCATAATTAATGTAGGTCTGTTGCATCTACACCGCAGGTGGTCAGTGCACTTTATTCAGCTACATTCACATTCAGGGCGAGGGATAGTGGACTATGTCTGTAGGTAGAGCGGAAAAATATACTATGCTCTCAGGATTAACAAAGGATGGTGCACCATTACATACGAGTCGGTGGCACCATTACCTCTTTCTCGTATATGTACAGTCAGAAAATCATGCAGCTAATCATGAAACCATAGTTAGGATGAGATCATTGAGCTACTAGAGGTAAGTAGCAAGACGCGACTTAAGTTTGCCATATGGTATTGTACTCGTAACACAATTTTTTGGAAAGCAGGAACCATTGCAATACATTTAGCTTCTTTCCCTTAACTTAGGAAAATTAATTGTTCAAAAATCCATTGTGAGAAGTAAAGAGCACAGGTGTTTCGGTAGTGTGAGTAAAAGCCTCCTTACGTTCCGTCTTTAGCGACATTGTCACCGACGGGTCGCTGAACACTAATCACCGTATCTTCGTTATATACACTGCTGAGCATTAAAATTGCTACACCAAGAAGAAATGCAGATGATAAACGGGTATTCATTGGACAAATATATTATACTAGAACTGAGATGTGATTATATTTTCACGCAGTTTGGGTGCATAGATCCTGAGAAATCAGTACCCAGAACAACCACCTCTGGCCGTAATAACGGCCTTGATACGCCTGGGCATTGAGTCAAACAGAGCTTGGATGGCGTGTACAGGTACAGCTGCCCATGCAGCTTCAACACTATTCCACAGTTCATCGAGAGTAGTGACTGGCGTATTGTGACGAGCCAGTTGCTTGGCCACCATTGATCAGACGTTTCCAATTGGTGAGAGATCTGGAGAATGGGCTGGCCAGGGAAACAGCCGAACATTTTCTGTATCCAGAAAGGCCCGTACAAGAACTGCAACATGCGGTCGTACATTATCCTGCTGAAATGTAGGGTTTCGCAGGGATCAAATGAAGGGTAGAGCCACGGGTCGTAACTCATCTGAAATGTAAAGTCCACTGTTCAAAGTGCCGACAATGCGAACAAGAGGTGACCGAGACGTGTAACCAATGGCACCCCATACCATCACGCCGGGTGATACGCCACTATGGCGATGACGAATACACGCTTCCAATTTGCGTTCACTGTGATGTCGCCAAACATGGATGAGACCATCATGATGCTATAAACACAACCGGATTCATCCTAAAAAATGACGTTTTGCCATTCGTCGTTGAGTACGCCATCGCAGGCGCTCCTGTCTGTGATGCAGCGTCAAGGGCAACCGCAGCCATGGTCTCCGAGCTGATAGTCCATGCTGCTGCAAACGACGTCGAACTGTTTGTGCAGATGGTTGTTGTCTTGCATACGTCCCCTTCTGTTGACTCAGGGATCGAGACGTGGCTGCACGATCCGTTACAGCCGTGCGGATAAGATGCCTGTCATCTCGACTGCTAGTGATACGATGCCGTTGGGATCCAGCACGGCGTTCCGTATTACCCTCCTGAACCCACCGATTCCATATTCTGGCTAACAGTCATTGGATCTCGACCAACACTAGCAGCAATGTCGCGATACGATAAACCTCAATCGCGTCGGAAACGTGATGGTACGCATTTCTCCTCCTTACAGGAGGAGGTTTCACGAGGCAACGCCGGTCAACTGCTGTTTGTGTATATGAAATTGGTTGGAAATTTTCCTCATGTCAGCACGTTGTAGGTGTCGCCACCGGCGCCAACTTTGTGTGAATGCTCTGACAAGCTAATCATTTGCATATCACAGCATCTTCTTCCTGTCGGTTAAATTTTGCTTCTGTAGCCCGCAATCTTCGTGGTGTAGCAATTTTAATGACCAGTAGTGTAAAAAGATTCAAAATCGTCTTGTCACGACATTGAGTCAACAGACCCTCTTGAAAGGAATAATGCTTGAAAGATAGCAATCAGACAGACCTTGCATTTTAACCCAAGACGAACGCGCTCTTTAATGTTAGATAGCACAAATGCGATGCTCTCGTATTATTTACAGACTGATGATAAGTGGTAGATTATTGCTGTCGGTATATCATTTCTTGCAGTAATTTGCATACTCATTAAAGTACTATTTAAGCTTATACTTATCAGTGGTCTCATACACGTTCTAAATGCTAATTTTTTGCACTGGAATAATTTACTTACAGGTTAATTATGCTCAACCTCGGGTATTTTCTCATAGAACTGTTGTTTGCGATTGATTTTTGCAAACCAAATGTTTGTAAGCGTTCAATCTTATTGTTGTGTGGAGCTTTTCTTCGTCCTTCCACAAATTCCACATTGCTGTGTACTACTTCATACACAATGGTAAGGAGAGGTGGACTGCTAACTGGTCCAGTAGCTGTCATGGTAAGAAACCTGGACATGAGCAGAAATGATTAGCGAACAAGTGAATACAATAAGCAGAAGCTCTTCTTAGCTAGTCGCTTTCTCCAAGCATATGAAGACTCCTTACAAATGAACATGCAGCAGTGAAGTGCAGCTAATACAATAGTAACAAGAGCATCGTAGTGTGAGGCTCTCTTAACTAATGCATGAGCGATGGTGACAGGGCTGGGACTGGGCTGCGCCTCGGTGGCGATTCTGTTGCGACTGAGCCGCGACTCGATAAGAACGGGCCGTGAGTCTACTGCCGGCCATCCTATATCGTGGCGGTAGAGGGCGCTCATGGTACACAGTTGCTAGAGGCATGGCTCAGCGAGCGTGCTCCAGTGGCTCCACCATATCGCGCTATCGGCATCTGACGGAAACTTGCGCTGCCGTTACCAACTGTAGAACGCGAGTGGGCTGTTATCAATACGAGATACCACATATATCTACCTTTTTGGTTCATGGGTTGCTCTTATATATGCGTCTCTTGAAGTTTGAATCGATGCAGATACATGCTAACATTGGCTGGTGAAGATCGTATCACAGCTCTTTCGATAAGATGTGTTTTGATGAGTCGAAAACAAAAATTGTTTAGAAAAACTCAGTGGGGTATTTATCTAACTTTGCTTTAAACAACACTTCCAGTTTGATGCCAGGCACAATCAAGTATACCATACATCAATTATCCATCTTCTTGTCTTTCATGTTATAGAATATTTGCTGCACATTTGATAAAAAGTATGAACTCCACCGTTTATCATATTACAATCTAGTAAAATGTGAGGTTTCTTAGTAAGTTCATCTACTGTTATTTTATTGTGCATTTTGGAGATACGTACAAAAGATCTGTTGTACACTGAAGCACCAAAGAAACTGGTTTAGGCATGCATATTCAAATAGAGAGATATGCAAACAAACAGAATACAGCGCTTTGATCGGCAACGCCTTGTCTTCCGCAATTGTTAGATCGGTTACTGATGCTACACTGGCAGGTTATCAAGACTTAAGTGAGTTTGAAAGTAGTGTTACAGTCGGCGCACGAGCGATAGGACACAGCATCTCCGAGGTAGCAATGAAGTAGGGATCCTCCTGTACCACCATTTCACGAGTGTAACATGAATATTAGGATTCCGGTAAAACATCGAATCTCCGACATTGCTACAACCATAAAAAAATATTGCAAGAACTGGACCAAAGACGACTGAAGACAATCGTTCAATGAGACAGAAGTGCAATCCTTCCGAAAATTGCTACAGATTTCAATGCTGGGCCACCAACAAGTGTCAGTGTGCGAACCATTCAACATAACATAACTGATATTCTCTTTCGAATTTGAAGGCCCACTCGTGTACCATTAATGACTGCACGACTCAAAGCTTTATGCCTAGCCTGGGCTCATCAACTCCGACATTGGATTGTTGATGATTGGAAACATGTTACCTGGTCGGGCGAGTCTCGTTTCAAATTGTATCCAACGGATGGACGTGTACGGGTATGGAGACAACCTCATGAATAAATGGACCCTGCATGTCAGCAGGGAACTGTTCAAGCTGGTGGAGGCTCTGTAATGGTGTGGGGCGTGTGCAGTTGGAGTGATATGGGACCCCTGATACGTCTAGATACGACTCTGACGGGTGACACGCACGTAAGCATCCTGTATGATCATCTGCATCCATTCATGTCCATTGTGCATTCCGATGGACTTGAGAAATTCCAGCAGGACAATGCGACGCCCCACACGTCCATAATTGCTACAGAGTAGCTCCAGGAATACTCTTCTGAGTTTAAACACTTCCAGTGGCAACCAAACTCCCCAAACATTAACATTATTGAGCATATCTGGGATGCCTTGCAACGCGAGAAGAGATCTCCACCCCCTCGAACTCTTACGGATTTGTGAAAATTTATGGACAGCCCTCAGGGATTCATGGTCTCAGGTCCCTCTAGAACTACTTCAGACATTAGTAGAGTCCTTGCCACGTCGTGTTGCTGCAGTTCTACGTGGTCGCGGGGGTCGTACACGATATTAGGCAAGTGTACCAGTTTCTTTGGCTCTTCAGGGTATACAGGGTTCCACAAAACCATAGTCATATTTTTCTGGTATTAAAAACCTGCTGAACCGATTGCTCTTTTCTTGTTGGACTAAAACTCAGGCGAGAAATCGTTTTTATCCTTGCTTAGGGTGCCTACACAAGTGATTTTAATTGTAAGCAGAGAGACAGCCGACGGACAGTTAGTATGTCAAATTTCTATTTATGACTTTTATCAGCTCAGTTAGTCTACACACAATATCAAATGGCTTGTTAGAAACACAAATTGGGCCTTCCTGCTGTTTGGCACAGACACTTCCAAGAAACGGGTGTATAGTGACTCAGCATTGCACAGAAAAAACATTTTGATGCCATATTTACCTAGTTTTGTGGCAATGTATCGTATGAGGCAGCAACGACCTCTGAATGCTTCTACTTCTCGTCAGTAGTTCCAAAGATTGTAACTATTCATACTGTTTATCACAAATGCGCTCAGAAAGCTCGCAATAGTTGCTGACCCATCTGTCTTACGTCTCATATCCGTAGTTTCTTTGTCATGAAATCTAATAAATCAGAGCAGCTCTAAGCAATCATTCCTGTTCCGTCATTTGACTAAAACTCCAATGTATTTGTGTGGTTTCCACCATTGAGGCTCACCAAATAAAAGATGCCCAATACTGCGCAAATTTCATGTCGGCGTGTCAACGTAGCATCTCTTCCTCTAGAATAATTTTCTTCTTGCCTTTTTCTGTGACTGTATACATTTGTAAAATACACATTTTCGCCTATCATATCAATACTGGTGGAACTATTTAGTTTCCTCTACAATATTATGTGCTGTCATTTTATTGCCTTGAGAGAACTTGATATTACTTTTTGCTCATACAAGCGATGTCCTTTTAGGCATATACATTTTCATCAAGTTTGTCCGTTTGTCCCTACCAATAAAAATATCGTCTTCAGTATGAAGTATCTTTCAATTTCAGAGTCAGTATCATGATCACTCAATAACATTACTTCTTCCCCTCCGTGACGAAACAAGTCATCAATACCACCTCAGTCGCATTCTTCCGCAAGCATCTCTGAAAGATCCAGTCCCTTCTCTGTCAAGTAATTTTTGGCCTTAATATTAGACACACAAACTATGGTTAGCAGATAATGAAGTATGATAACCGCCGTCTCTAAAATACTAACCTTTAGCACACCGCTTCGCGTAGACGTACAAGGGATAACCCTGACAATTTGAAATAGTACTTACACGATCAGGGGCGTGATAAATACAGTACACCACTGCTGCTGTTCCAGCAATAACTTATCTCTGTTCTGGAGCTGTTGATGCTACAATCTCTCTGGTGCAGCTAAAGATAAGACAAACTACGATTAGCAAAGTGACTATTAGATGTATGTAATGTTTGGTATTTTTCCGACTGAGGACAAAAGCTGAATCTGGTGTATGAAATACACCAGCGCACCGCTCTAGAATTACGTTGCATCCGGTTTACACCTTTGTTAACTTCTGAGAATGGTTCAAGGGCACATACTTGACTATTCATCCTTTTTACATTGCATGCTCATAAGTATTTTTAACTTTTGTTGTAAGAGAAAGCAAGCAGAGCACGAAGAGTCACTGACCCGCTTTATGCCAATATGTAGACTCGATTCAGAAAGACGAAACCTGTTCTCTTTACTTTCCCATACATTCCATATTCATGATGTAGGACTAAAAAATGAAAGCTTTGCAAGAAAATATTTCCAAGAACTATATTTATTTCTGTATAGTTGTTATTGGACTGCATTTGGTAGACATGTCGATTCCACAAATAGTGTTAGGGATTTAAAATGGTTCTACATCCACACAACGTTATTTTTAGCCTCTGTATTTCTACATGTAGTAAAAACTTTTGTTGTTTTTTAACAAACTGATTCCTTGACAGCTTCATCGCTTTCTTTAGTACTTTCGTTTCGCTTTTAGCAAATCTCAAAGTGGATGAGGCGTTAAAAACTTTGTTCATTCCTTCTCTCCTTTTCATCTGACCATGGGAATGAATTGGGTCCACAGACCCGTTTATACCTTATCACAACACTAGATAAAGCGAGATCGTTCGAGAATTTTTCTGCACTAACATACGAACTAATGCATGTAACAGAGCCTTAATACAAAGTGCTGATAACGTTGCTTTCTTGTCAGCTACAAATTAGCGAAATCAGATTATGGCGCTTTCCAACACCGAAAATCTGCATACACGCTAAGGGAATGAGGTACTCTTCTCTGCGCTACATACAGCTAATGCAGGCGGCTCATTACAGAATTCTCGGTGCGGCCAATTCAATTTCAGCTCCTCTGCAATCTGCCCTGTGCTGTGACGAGCTACGCTCGCAGAGGATTAGCCGCTGCAGCTGACAGGAAGCCGCCGCCGACTGCAGCGACCACCGTGCTGGTAACGACGAGGACAGTAGCGGGCGACGCCGAGTTAACTGGCGCCAGCCGCTGTGTCGTTACGCTAATGTGGCGCTCTGCACTGGCCGCCTGGTGTGCGACACGTCTTCATTCACTCTTGTGTCCTGAGCAAAGTAGCCACTGCAGCCAGCGCCAGACAGTAACTCACTTACCATGACCAACGCCTTACTGAGGTCGATTCCTTCCGTCGCAAGTCGGTCAGCGAAAACCAAACCAGCTTACCCAGCCGAGATTGCTAACGTGCCGCGGCGCTCGACTCGTAGTTAGTGTATGAATTTACACAGCCTGCGGTTCTGCATTCAGGAAAACGAAATAATTACAGAGATGGAGCAAGAGTGCAACATTCGCATGTAAAATACTGTTCTGTCTCCAGTGAATCTGAGTTCAGAGGTTGGGCAGAAGAGAGAAAATACTTGTCATAAACCCATTAACTGGATTTGTATGTCTACGTGTTAATGAGTCACGACAATGTGCAAAGACGTCGTGACCACAGCCCATAATCGTTACGTAAAGGACATGTCAAAAGAAAGATGATACAATGTCGCAAAGACTCACACCGACTTAATAACAACTTTTTGAAATTGTGATTAAACAGATAGTGTTGTAGAGTTAATAGAAAACATCCAGCAATGTTGGATCTCATTGATTCTTGGGAAATTTTACACAGATATGGGAGAAAGGCGCCTATTTCCGCTTAAAGGTTGAAACGTCGTTGTTTGTGACCAGATCGGCAAAGAAGTATTCCATGTTCGCCAGGCTACAATGACTGCAACCGACTGGCCTACTGGTTCCGCGGTTGAATGGTGAGCACGTTTTATTCCAGATCTGTAGATTCTGGTTCAAGACGAGACACTGAGTTTTAAGAAAGAAATTTTTAATGTAAAATACACTTTTTCTCAAAACTAACAACGTTCCAATACTACTAGTAAGTGTATTCTTGTGATATCAATGAACAGACAATGTCGGTACCGCCATTTGTTAGCTCAATGTGTTAAAGTAAAGGCTTGTGTCTTCTGTTTATACGACGTCCAACTACATCAAAACACAAAATGAAGTATGTTAACTTTAGGTTAATGTGGAAATACTCAGTTTACGCTTCCTATGATTTGCGAATGAAATGGCCAGCGTGCTAGGTAATTGGGCAGTGGTAGTTCTATGCTTTCACAAAAACAACATTCACAAAATAACACTTTTAATAAAACAAACCAGCACTGAACTCATTTATTAGCAGGGTACACATGGTTGCCCAGAAGTTTACAGTGCAATTATAAACGCCAACAGGCGTCCAGTTAGCGTCCTTTTACAATCAACCGAGTGTGGGCAGGTCTAGAGGCTCCGTTCTACAAGATGCTCTACAAGTATCAGAGTCAATGATACTTATAAAACATATAAATATATTATATTTAACAAAAGAACAGTAACCATTTCACAACGCGGGTGTCTCTTCAAAATTTCACAGGATTACACATTGCATTGCACCCATCAAAATACTAATAAAAAATTTAAAGCTCACAAATAAGAATCAGTAAGAACAATACTGCATGTGTCTAACGCCAATAGGTATTAATACTTCAATAATAAACCAACAACAACAAGTCCTTGGTACAAGCATATATTTATTATGTTTCAAATGAGCAAGAGACGAGCTCATGACGGAAGTTTAATCGAACAGAATTAAACAAAAGGTAGAGTATCGACTAGTTAGGGAACTCCCAAATAACAAATCTTGAAACCGAGCGTACCAATTGAACAACTTCAGACCTGCTGTAACACCCAAATCCACTCTCGCCGTAAGCCCGGTACTCAAACAAATGAGTTGCTACTTTAAACCTAGGGCAAATAACATTTAACTCTGTCCCACGTCAGCAAATTAACAGGCGGCAGCAGTTTAACACAAAAAAATAAATAATCGACCCTTTTCAAGTCCGGCGTCAATAACAAACACTAAGTTCCAAACGATTGGAGACCAATAACGAGTGAAGTTCCAGTAAATAGCACTAAACCAGACTGGACCGTGTGTTAAAAATTAGCTGTACGGCGCAAGGGCATAGCTGCAGGAAATATTCTAGAACGTGTTCACCAAGTTTATTTCTTTTTGGTTTAATATGGGCTGTTCCAAGTTGTAACTGGTTCACCAATCTTTGTCATTCGCGCCCTGCGACCTGACAATTCCTTCGCCTGATGTACTGCCGATCACTTCACCTCCTGTCTGCACGCTCACATGGCCACCACGCCGGCAGTGCGCAGACGTGCTGCTTTGGACACGCCCACTCAGCTTGTCCACTCGGAACGCACTCTCCGCTGCTGTTGCCAGCTGGAACTGTCCTTCTTGACCGCCAGACGGAGACTCCCCTCCGTGAGTCCCGAAAACATTCTAAAAGCTTGGAAGTCATCACGTATGCCTTCTTTGGAGGCGCGTGTGAAACCATTGCTGGGTAGCAGCCACATACGACTCGGTTCTTACATATCCTGATTTGAAACAATAGTCTTGACAGCATTTTTTTATATTAAAAATTTAAATCACAAATGGCTCTGAGCACTATGCGACTTAACTTCTGAGGTCATCAGTCGCCTAGAACTTAGAACTAATTAAACCTAACTAACCTAAGGACATCACACACATCCATGCCCGAGGCAGGATTCGAACCTGCGACCGTAGCGGTCGCTCGGTGCCAGACTGTAGCGCCTAGAACCGCACGGCCACTCCGGCCGGCTTTGAATCACATGCCAATCGTAATAACCGGTTTCGATCATATCTAGATCACCATCAGATCATGTCTCTGAAATGCAAAAAAGATATTCTCCTTAGAGGCTAACACGTACCAAACTTATACAATTCATCTACGTAATAAAATATGGATACACGATCATAACAAAATAGAAGGGGTGATAATAGATGGGAACGCTATAAAGGGGAAGCTGCGTCCCTCGTTTGCTGCATGATCTCATTGGGAATCAATGAAGCTTAATGTATGTGAAAACTTAAAATATTGGCAGGCTTTTATAACGCATTGCGTTTCGACGGTATGTCGCAGTTGTTGGAGGTATCTTCCGACACCTGCCAGCGCTCCGTTCTTCATCACTGCTCAACACCAAACGGATAAAATCCTTTTTATTTTATTGTCATCATGTATTTGCAGATGCATTGTGTAATTTTGGTACCTGTTACCCCACAGGAGAATTATTTTTTGCATTCCAGAGACATGATCTCATGATGATCTAGATATGATCAAAACAAGTTTACCACTGATATCGATTTTAATTTTTAATAAAAAAGTGCGATCAAGAATAATAATTATTCCAAATTATCTAATCAAGTCACTGTTTTTTTCCAATCATGTTTTTCAAAATTTACTATCTTACACATATACAAAGTGGCCAATGCGCACGAAGGAAGAACACCATTTTCTACAGGCGGCTTAATCCGTCCCGTCGGATGTCCCAGCCAAAAACGCCATACGATATTTACCGTGAAAGGCAAAATAAACTTTCATTACTAAGATTTGCGGGCTTGTGCTACATATCGTCGTATCCTTCACAGAAAAAAGCACTTTCTGATGCAACTACGGTTCCAGATGTGTTTACAAAGCGAACAAGAACTTAGAAATTGAAATTGGAGTAATGGACACAAGTTGTCTTGTGGATGGTTCACGATTCCTGTCGCTTCAAGATAATGCTGTGGGCTCGGATAAAACTCGGGGTACGACCATCCTGGTTCAAATGCATCATTTCCGCACGCTGTTCTCTTATCTATTTCACGTGTATGTGTGTGCTCCACAAGCCTCTCCGCAGTACCTGGAGGAAGATTCTTCATACTGAGATAAACAGTAGAAGTATGAAAATGGAACGCAGACGAATTAAATCAGGCATTCTGGACGAAATAGAAAAGAGACACTAAAAGCAGTAGATGAGTTTTGCAATTTTGGTAGCAAAATATGAGGGCCGTTCGGAAAGTAAGGTCCGATAGGTCGCGAAATGAAAACCACAGTGAAAATCAAAAATTTTCTATTCGCAACATTTAGCCACACATTGCAGCTACCTATCTAAATAGTCGCCGCTTCGACTTAGACATTTGTCGTGGCGTTGTACAAACTTCCCAGACCCTCGCACAGAAAGCAGTCCCCTGGACTTTCCACTAATTCTCTACTCTGGCCTGTCTTTCGTTGTTTGTGCGAAAACGTTGTCTTCGTAGTCAACAGTTCATGTGAGCAGAGTGAGTCGATGAAGGACTGTATTGCGGGCGATCAAACAGTTCCCATTCAAAACGGTGCAGAAGCGTCTTCATTGCCCCTGCAGAATACGGCTGAAAATTGTCTTGAAGAAAGAAACGCATGACATTTTTGTAATGTGGACTGCATAGCTTGAGACGAAATCTCTCACCAGATCCACATACTTGGCGGGATGCACAGTTGTTTTAGACATTTCTACGTGATCACTTTGCGCTCTGAACTGACAACAGCAACGTGGTGCGATCGAAAGGCACACTAAAGGCACTGCCCAACACATCTGTGCCAAGTTCCTTCAGATTTTCACAGTGGTTTCCATTTCGCGCCTAATCGAACCTTACCTTCCGAATACGCCTCGTAACTGTTAATGGCCGAAACTGAGAGTATATAAAATGCAGGCTGGGTGTAGTACAAAAATCATTTGTGAAAAAGAAGAATTTGTTAATATGTAACATGAAATTATTCGCCTGAAGTGTATCCTTATGCGGAAGTGAAACGTGGACGTGTAGCCTTCCTCTTACTAATCGGCCTACCCTGCTTGCGATACAAAATATGATCGTGGGTCGCGTGTATGCCTGATGGATCTTTTCTACTTGTATAAGGCTTTCTTTCCCGAAGAAGTGATACCGATAAGTAGGAGGAAAGTGTACAACCGACCCTTCTGATGGAAAGACTACTAAAAATAAAAGTAATTAAACCGAATAGGGCTATAATTTGGAAAATGAAAGTTACTTTGTGCATTAACGCTGGAACCCGTCTCCCTCTCTCCGCGCGCTCTGTGCAATAACTCCCCAGTCCCCACCCAAAGATTTTACAACGCACAAGCACTGCTATTGTTGTTGCTAGTCGATGCGAACAACAATTGCTTTGACTTTTTCCCCGAGCTTATACGTTTCACAGTAAAGCACTGACAAATAGAATGAAACGTCAACTGACTTCTATCCAAATGTACACATACAATGAAGCAGTGTCCGTACTTGTTAAAAGAAAGCATGTAAATTGCAAATATTTACATACAATTCAAACAAAATTATATATCGGTAGCAGGTGCCATGCATCGTGCATTTTATTACACGTGACCCACATTTCATGACTTTTTTTTCGGAGGGGAACAAATTCAGGGGATGTCCAAAAATTTCAACAAACGGAAATGCAGGTATGACAGTTAAACAATTTTGTCTGCATAAAATCCAATAATCGCTGGGTTATCAATTCAAATAATTACTGCAGTTATGTAGGGGTACGTCATTTACATGACGACCCTGTGTCATTATTACTCAAAACATTGTAGTATTACAACACATCTTAAAACCAAACACTTCCTCCAAGAAATCAGTAAGTTTAAAATTACTACAAATATTATGAAAAACATACTCAATATTGGCATAGAAAAATTCAAGCATCATTTAAAGGTACGTAAAGAATAGTAAAAAAAAAAAAACTTTCAGAACAAGTGTCCTCACGCATTGCGCTAGTGAGTGTGTTTTAAATAACGCAAATGCCAAACATAAACATCTACAACCAAACCTTTAACAGCTGGCGCCGAAAGAAAACCAATTCGCGTTGCACACGCACATTCACAAAGAACGTCGCATCGCTACAGTTCAAGCGGAGCATTGTTGCGTGCGCTACAGCGGCACGCTAGATCTCCGTGTTTGTGTATGCAGTGGCATTCCAGAACGTCCACCTGTCTCAAATTGTTCGTACTCACTCCCGAGTAATTTCAAGGAGTCCTCTTTTTAATTTCATCACAGTTGATAACTGAACACTGTCCGTTAATACACACGTGTACACAGACCTGAAACTTACCGTTCGTCTAAGTGAATCGGTAATAACTCATATCACACAGATTACAATAAAATTTTAAAACAATAAATACATATACAAAGTTCAAAAACTCACTAATACTAGAACAGCACGTAATGGCTTGGTTTCTCTTTTCTCAATTCGGTCTAACCAGTCCTTGACTGGTACAATTTTAAATCGACAGTATTACGCACATCTAACAGCTTGCCTGATTTAGGAAAAGCCAAACAGTAAGCGTTAGTATGAGGTATATTGATAATCTCAAATGGTCCATTGTAAATGAATTTAATTTTGAAATTTCATGGTCGATCTTACTTGACTTTTCGTGTGCTTTAACAAGTACAAGATCGCCAATAGCAAATTTGGCAAATCGCGCTTTAGCGCCATGACGCCGTATTCGCGCTTCAGCTTTCTTTTTCATCATTTCTCGTAGGTGTTCTTTCTTTACTTCATGGTTAATATCAACTCCCGGGGGGAAATCAATCATTTCTTCCACTAAACTTTTAGATTAATGGTCTAATAGTATTTCTTCCGGAGTGTAGCCCGTGGATTCATGTGTCAAGGCGTTCATTATTTCTCGAAATCACCGACGTAATTGCCCCAGGATCTGTGATTGTGATGACAATATGTTCGGCAAAGCCGACCTAATTCACGCATTTACCGCGGGATTCCCGCTTGGACAATAGGCCGAAATGTGTATTCCTTCATTGCCATTACTTTTCATTCCTTCATTCCATAATTCCGAAGTAAATTGCGCTCTGTTATAGGATAAAACCTTTTTTTTCTTTTTTTTTGCCGACGTGCACAAAGTAATCATTAACAAATTTGTTATAAACCGCTCTAGCTGTTGCCTTTCTTATGGATATAACTTGATGAACTTAGAAAATGATTCTAGCACTACTAATATGTACGCGAAATTCGCTGAGGTCTTGGGCAGTGGACCATAGAGGTCTGTGCAAACCAGATCCAGCACATCGTTAGGTTTTATGCTCTGCATAGGGCCACGGCTCGTGCAGTTCGTTGCCTTCACCCTCTGGCACTTATCACATGTCTTTATTTTTTTTTTGCAACTCTTTTTTTGCATATTATTAAAATTTACAACTTCCGTTAGCTTCTCAGCACACTTCTTTGGTCCGCAATGACCATAAACTAAATGATAGTAGTAAATTATCTCTGTGACGTACTTGGCTGGCCAACACACTCACCTTCACGTATGTACAAGATATGTTTACATATTTTGTATTACTTTCTCAGTTTCTCCCTTTCTATACTCTTATCGTCGTACTTGTTCTTAACAGTTATTAGGCAGTCGTCCTCGTTTTCATGACGACGCATGTTTTTAAAGATGCTCTATACTCTTTTACGACCTTCTGCATCTTGAAAGCACTGCAATTTCAGTACGCCTTCAGACTCGTCCTCCACAAGCCTTTGATCGGTTTCAGGCAAACGTGACAGTTTCAAATCAGCGTACACTCCGCTGCAGGGTGAAAATCTCATTCTGGAAACATGCCCCAGGCTGTGGCTAAGGCATGTCTCTGCAATATCCTTTCTTTCAGAAGCTTCGCAGGAGAGCTTCTGTTAAGTTTGGAAGGCAGGAGACGAGGTACTGGCAGGAGTAAAGCTGTGAGGACGGGGCCTGAGTCGTGCTTGGGTAGCTCAGTTGGTAGAGCACTTGTCCGCGAAAGGCAAACGTCCCGAGTTCGAGTCTCGGTCCGGCACACAGTTTTGATCTGCCAGGAAGTTTCACATCAGCGTACACTCCGCTGCAGAGTGAAAATCTCATTCTGGAAAAATCCCTCAGGCCGTGGCTAAGCCATGTCTCCGCAATATCCTTTCTTTCAGGAGTGCTAGTTCTGCAGGGGTTCGCAGGAGAGCTTCTGGTAAGTTTGGAAGTTAGGAGACGAGGTACTAGCAGACGTAAAGCTGTGAGGACGGGGCGTGAGTCGTGCTTGGGTAGCTCAGTTGGTAGAGCACTTGCCCGCGAAAGACAAAGGTCCCGAGTTCGAGTCTCGGTCCGGCACACAGTTTTGATCTGCCAGGAAGTTTCATGTTAATCTCTAGTAATTCAATTTTCAGTCTTTCAAATGCGGCCTGACACTCGTCATTTCACATAAATGGCGTGTTTTTTCGCAACAGGTTGTTCAGGTTTGGATCGTTGAAGGCATGTCCCTGCACGAACTTGCGGTAGAATCCTGAGAGCCCTAGGAAACTCTTTGCTGTTTCCCAGTCTTCGGCGGAGGACAGTTCTTTATTGACTCCACTTTCTGTGGACCTTAAGTGATACTCTTTATTGCCACAATATGACCAAGAAAATACAGTTCCTTCTTCACAAACTCACACTGCTTCAGTTTCAGCGTCATTCCACCTTGCGTAACGCACTGAAAAATTCATCTAACAATTCGCAGTGTTCTCGCCAAGACGAATTCGTCAGCAGCAAATAGTCCACGTACACTGTCAGTTTTGAGCACAGGGCAGCACGTAACACCTTATTGAGGGCCTTGATATAGACAGAAACAGATATACTAAGGTCGAATGGCAGTACCTCGTACTGGTAACATCGGCTGCATATAAAAACACCTTATATTTCCTACACTCTTCTTGTAAGGCTATTTGACAGTACCCAGTGTTAGGTCAAGGCTAGTCATGAACTGTACATTGTGAAATCTTTGCAGTGTCTCTTCCATACTTTCTGCTCTATCTGTCTCACGTTGAACGACCTTGTTCAACGTGCGTCGTCTTTAACAATCCTGACACTACCATCTCCCTCACCTACTACACTACTGCCCATTAAAATTGCTACACCAAGAAGAAATGCAAATGATAAAAGGGTATTCATTGGACAAATATAATATACTAGAACTGACATATGATTACATTTTCACGCAATTTGGGTGCATAGATCCTGAGAAGTCAGTACCCATAACAACCACCTCTGGCCGCAATAACGGCCTTGATACCCCTGGGTATTGAGTCAAATAGAGCTTGGATTGCGTGTACAGGTACAGCTGCCCATGCAGCTTCAACACGATACCTCAGTTCATTAAGAGTAGAGACTGGCGTATTGTAACGAGCCAGTTGCTCGGCCATAATTGACCTGACGTTTTCTGTTGGTGAGAGATCTGGAGAATGTGCTGGCCAGGGCAGCAGTCGAACATTTTCTGTATCCAGAAAGACCCATACAGCACTTGCAAAATGCGGTCGTGCATTATTCTGCTGAAAAGTAGGGTTTCGCAGGGACTGAATGAAGGGTAGAGCCACGGGTCGTAACACATCTTAAATGTAACGTCCACTATTCGAAGTGCCGTCAATGTGAACAAGAGGGGACCGAGACATGTAACCAATGGCACCCCATACCATCACGCCGGGTGATACGCCAGTATGGCGATGACGAATTGACGAATACACGCTTCCAATGTGCGTTCGCCGCGATGTCGCCAAACACGGATGCAACCATCATGATGCTGTAAACAGAACCTGAATTCATCCGAAAAAATGACGTTTTGCCATTCGTGCACCCAGGTTCGTTGTTGAGTACACCATCTCAGACGCTCCTGTCTGTGATGCAGCGTGAGGGGTAACCGCACCCATGGTCTCCGAACTGATAGCCCATGCTGCTGCAAACAACGTCGAACCGTTCGTGCAGATATTTGTTGTCTTGCAAACGTCCCCATCTGTTGACTCAGGGATCGAGACGTGGCTGCACGATCCGTTACAGCCATGCGGATAAGATGCCTTTCATCTTGACTGCTAGTGATACGAGGGTGTTGGGATCCAGCACAGCGTTCCGTATTACCCTCCTGAACCCAACGATTCCATATTCTGCTAACAGTCATTGGATCTCGACCAACGCGAGCAGCAATTTCGCGATACAATAAACCGCAATCGCGACAGGCTTCAATCCGACCTTTATCAAAGTCAAACGTGATGGTACGCATTTCTCCACCTTACACGAAGCATCACAACAACGTTTCACCAGGCATCGCCGGTCAACTGCTGTTTGTGTATGAGAAATCGGCTGGAAACGTTCCTCATGTCAGCACGTTGTAGGTGTCGCCACCGGCGCCAACCTTGTGTGCATGCCCTGAAAAGCTAATCATTTGTATATCACAGCATCTTTTTCCTGCCGGTTAAACTTCGCGTCTGTAGCACATCATCTTCGTGGCGTAGCAATTTTAATGGCCAGTAGTGTATTACTCTCTATAACATTCCATTCTAACATCCGATCTATCTCTTGTTGGACAGCCTCCTTCTTGGATAGCGGTACCGCATATGGTCTTACAAAGAGATGTTCATGGGGTATTACATTTGACTTGCAGTGATACCCAGTAACAAGCCCCGGTTTATTTGGAAACACGTTGTTGTTTCTCATTATTACGTCATATAGAGCTTGTTTTTGTTCAGGCGGGGCGTTTGGCAATCTGTCTACAATGCTCTCTAATTCGTCTTCCAAACAATTGTCGATGTTCGTATTCCATTTTTCTGCCTAAACCCATCTTATTAGGACAAGTAACAAGATGAATAGGTTTGTATTCACTACTCACTTAGTCACTCGTTTCATCAAAACTCACATTTACTTCGGTCTTGTCTTTGGAAATGCAATTCATGGTCTTATTATTGTAGTTAATAATTGCTCGATAATTAACAACAAATCTAAACCCACAATAATATCGGTGCACAGATCTGGCACAACGACAAATTCCTGTTCGCATGGTTCTCCTTCAATCTCAAAAGATACAAATATTTGGTTTGTTATCGGTTTACTATTCCTTCCGGTGGCAAAGACTATTTCGACTCCCGTTACGGGCATTACTACTACTTCTGTTTTATCTTTCAGCAACTCAAAAATTTTTCCCGACATAGCACTTAGCTCTGCCCCTGTATCAATTAAAATTTGCATTTGTAGGCCGTAAATATTAACGGGCACTACAATCTGTCTACACCTGCCACCATCAATGGTTTGGTCTTCCCACAACAAATCCTCATCTATCTCCAGGTCGTGCCAGAAAAATTCGTCCGGTTCCGATGCCGACAGCGGTTTATCCGGCGGTTTTCTCATTCTTTTTGTTTGAAAGTTTTTGATCTCTATTTGTTTGTCCTGCGGTAGTTGAACTTGTTTTGATCTCAACACCATAATCTTAGTAACAATTTCATCGATTAATGAACTTTGTTTAACCAATAGTTCGCTAATTGTCACGTCAGGCAGGTATTCTTCAGAAAGATGGCTATCATCTTCCGAGATTATTGGAGAAAAGTGCTTTGTTTTTTCTTCTATCTCATCTCCCGAGCTCACGCAACCCTCATCACTCTCGTCTGAATGTATAAGGTCAGGTTTGACCTCGTAGATATTGTAATCTACGTGGCTTTCAATTAGTTGTACCTGGTCACTATCACCAAATTCATCAAGCCTCTCCTCGTAACATCCGCCTCTGTTTTCAATAGGACTAGCGTCGCTGGGGTTGACTACTTCCAAAACTTCATTTGCACAAACCTACCGTTCAGGTACACAGCTTTCCCTTTCAAAAACGCTAATATCTTGCGGGCTGAGAAGCGTCAATTTCTGTCCGCTATCCCCATTAGCACACCTCCCATAAAATCCTCTATAACTTTTCAGTTCGTCGTACATCCGACCTAACTGATCTAACCACACCTCCTCGCGTTCCGCATTTCCCTGCTCGATGACGGAAGCTTTATTTGAGGTCGGCCCTATTACTTCCGCTGGCAACTCATACTCTACTGTAACTTGCGTGACCGTTGTTGCTTTAACAGCGGCCGCTTCCTTCTCCCCCACCGGTACACTAATATCACTATTATTTTTAAGAGCAGTGACAGATTCATCGACTGCCGTTTCCAGCTCAGTTATCATTACTCTATGTGCGTCGCTCTTTTTACTCTCTCGCACATTCTCCCATCGCTGAGTTATCCTTTCGGATTTATCATAGTGGTATTGTCGAGGTTTTCGTTTGGGCCGCCAAGGTCTCCCCACGCCCGCTGGGCCCCTAACGGGCGCGGCTAGTTGTTTCCCTGACTAATTCCGACAGACTTGCTACCAGACTGCCGTGATATATCATTCCGCTCCTGTCTACTATCATTTCTCCAAGGACCACGTACCATATTTACTTGATACTGGTCCCTATCATTTCTACAGTTGTGGTTATTGTTACTATGAACATTGTTGTTATAGTGCTGTGCATTGTTATTACCATGGTGGTTGTTACCATTATTGCCATGGTTATTTTTAACATTTTCGCGGTTATTCCTCCAATTGTCTTCGTCTTCTATTCTCTCTAAATACGCAGCAATAGTTCTCGAACTACTGCCGATGTATTTCTTGGAGTCATCTGGGAGCTTCTGCCACAGCCCCCAGACAACCACATTTTGAGTTTTCCGATCGCGCAAAT
This sequence comes from Schistocerca piceifrons, assembly GCF_021461385.2. NCBI lineage: Eukaryota > Metazoa > Arthropoda > Insecta > Orthoptera > Acrididae > Schistocerca > Schistocerca piceifrons. Next base: position 673,587,684 of record NC_060139.1, read on the forward strand.
ATTCCAATTTGCGGATCCAGTTTTCACTAAATTTTTTCATGGAGCCGCGCATGTTTACATTGTAGGGCCTCGACACTACGAATTCGTGCCACACACACTCTTTCTTCTTTGTGCTCTGACCAATACTCTTTCAAAAATCCATTTTTGAACTCTTGAAACGTCATGATTGTTATATCGAGGTTTCAGCCCAATCGCTTAGCCTCGCAAGCTAACACGTTGATTACTGCATTTATTTTTCTCTTGTCTGTCCATGATTCCGGCAATTCCCTTTCACAATTTTTAGTGAAGTCGGTAGCGTGCAGTCCACCCTGCTTTTTGAGGGGATCGAAAGACTCCTCCTTCGCTAATATTTCAGTACCATGTGCGTGGTATGACACGTAGTGCAGATTTTCTTCTAATCATTTCTGTAACTTATTTATCCTTGTAGCTACTTGGCAAGTGGTAACTGATAACGTTTCCACCTCCTGCTTCTTTTCATTACACAAAACCGATTGTCTATTTACTTTAGCACCTACGTCGGATACTAAAGTCTGTAAACTCGTTATTTTCCCTACATCCTCTTCTCGAGCTACTTTATTTTTCAGCTACCTTGTTCTCTATTGTGGGACCAACAGTCTCTACCAGTTTATATCCTATCCTCCCTAATTCAGTTTCGAAACGAATATTTATGTCTCCTATCTTTGTTTGGGCTTCCTCCATATGATGCTTCAGATTACCGATTTCGGTACTCATTGTTACTACTTCTGCTCCAATTTTATCTACATTTGTGTTAACAATTCCAATATACCGTAAACAGTTGTTATTGCTTTATTCTGGTCATATATTTTTGCTCATTGGGCATCCATTTTACTGTTTAACAAACTGAACAAATCTTTTACATTTCCGAAAATCAATGGTCGCAACACTGGTTCTGTCTTAAGAGATTCCTCGTATCCGTCATGAATAGGTTCTGCTTTACTTTTTATTCCGTATTCCGTAGCAAGTGCCTGGAATTCCATTTCTGCCACTGTTCGATTTTCAACAGGAGTGTCGGTGACGCTAGCCGCCGAATTCTGAACAATGGGTCCCGCTTCATGGGTCGTGCATTGTTCGACCGATTGTTCCGCATTTGGTACAATCAAATTACTCGTTTCGCATAATTCATTCATGTTACCCAGTTTACTGATTAATGTGAAATTTATATGTGCGGCTTATTTCTGCCACTTACTGTTATTGTATGTGAGCGACTTTGTTTGTAGCAACAAGTTATTATTCGCTACAAAACTGCACAATGAAAATTCGTGCCCAGAACAATACCAAACCGATATTTTCCTGTCACGGTCGCCACGTGTAACCTCCCTCTTACTAACCGGCCTATCCTGCTTGCAGTACAAAATATGACCGTGGATCGCGTGTATGCCTAATGAATTTTTTCTAATTGTATAAGGCTATCTTTCCCGAAGAAGTGATACCAATAAGTAGGAGGAAAGTGTACAACCGACCCTTCTGATGGAAAGTCTACTAAAAATAAAAGTAATTAAACCGAACAGGGCTATAATTTGGAAAATGGAAGTTATTTTATGCATTCACTCACGAACGACACTGGACAGAAAGCGGTACCACTGATCATGAATCCATAAGTTACGGTCGCCAGCCCACTAGGGCAATTTACATCCAAAATCCTGTACAAGATGATGGGAAAGAAAAACATGCATTATTAAACACTGACGTGGCAACTGATGGTTGTCACGTTTTTGGACACTAATTTTAAGTGGGTATGTAATGATAAAGAAAACTGAGAAGTCACTCTTACTTAATGTTTGGCATTAAATTTTGAAAAGGGCAATCGAGTAATGATTTGAAAATATGCAATTAAATTGTATGTTAGTACTGAACTTCGTTACGTGAACAATAACATCCAGTGACCTCAGCATAACGTCATCAAACAAATTTAGAGAAAGAAAAGCAATCGCCTTTTACTTTGCCATACTTATTTTGCAAATTGGATTTCATATTATTGTCGGAACAACTGAGCCTTTTTTACTGATTTGAACAGAATTAAATACTAGAATACGTACCAAACCAAACAGCCATGTGCTCCAGGCTGTATGTAAAATAAATAAAACTCCCGTACTCTTAATTTGTGCATTTCTTTAGATTTGGATTTTTTCCAATGATTGATTCTCAAACTTGAAAAATGAAATTTCCTTACTTTAGTCATACACTGAAGCCTCTGTTGTATAACAGTTGGTTGAAAGTAGACTGAGGCTAAAATTCTTAAAAGAGAATTTATTCATTAATAAACTGGCTGTAACTATTCAATTTGTTTCTCATGACACTCAGTTAGCATATTAGGAAAAGAAAAGGAACAAGGATCCTCCTTGGTAACAATGTTTGGGGCAAATGATTACACAATCGCCCTGAGTTTAACTGTTTATTATTCAAATAAATCTTATCAATCAAATCACATTCAGTTGTGCTGCTGGGTTAGCCAATAATACTTTCTACCAATGAACAGTCCTCGTCCACTGTTCGTACTCCTGCTCCAGTCATCTGGCCGGCGCGCGTACATGATCCCGCCGAAAATGGTACTCTCTACTGCGAGAGCGGTAACACCACACTTCCGCACACTAGAATCGCTGGAACCCGTCGCTCGCTCTCTCCGCGCGCTCTGCGCAACAACCCCCTACCCAAAGATTTTACATCGCACAAGCACTGCTATTATTGTTGCTAGTCGATACAAATAACAATTCCCTCGGCTTTTTCCCTGAACTTATACGTTTCCCAGTAAAACACAGACAAATACAATGAAACGTCAACAGACTTCTACCTAAATGTACACATACAGTGAAGCAATGTCCTTACTTATTAAAGGAAAGCATTTAAATTACAAATATTTACATAGAATTCAAAAAAAGAAATTATACACTCCTGGAAATGGAAAAAAGAACACATTGACACCGATGTGTCAGACCCACCATACTTGCTCCGGACACTGCGAGAGGGCTGTACAAGCAATGATCACACGCACGGCACAGCGGACACACCAGGAACCGCGGTGTTGGCCGTCGAATGGCGCTAGCTGCGCAGCATTTGTGCACCGCCGCCGTCAGTGTCATCCAGTTTGCCATGGCATACGGAGCTCCATCGCAGTCTTTAACACTGGTAGCATACCGCGACAGCGTGGACGTGAACCGTATGTGCAGTTGACGGACTTTGAGCGAGGGCGTATAGTGGGCATGCGGGAGGCCGGGTGGACGTACCGCCGAATTGCTCAACACGTGGGGCGTGAGGTCTCCACAGTACATCGATGTTGTCGCCAGTGGTCGGTGGAAGGTGCACGTGCCCGTCGACCTGGGACCGGACCGCAACGACGCACGGATGCACGCCAAGACCGTAGGATCCTACGCAGTGCCGTAGGGGACCGCACCGCCACTTCCCAGCAAATTAGGGACACTGTTACTCCTGGGGTATCGGCGAGGACCATTCGCAACCGTCTCCATGAAGCTGGGCTACGGTCCCGCACACCGTTAGGCCGTCTTCCGCTCACGCCCCAACATCGTGCAGCCCGCCTCCAATGGTGTCGCGACAGGCGTGAATGGAGGGACGAATGGAGACATGTCGTCTTCAGCGATGAGAGTCGCTTCTGCCTTGGTGCCAATGATGGTCGTATGCGTGTTTGGCGCCGTGCAGGTGAGCGCCACAATCAGGACTGCATACGACCGAGGCACACAGGGCCAACACCCGGCATCATGGTGTGGGGAGCGATCTCCTACACTGGCCGTACACCACTGGTGATCGTCGAGGGGACACTGAATAGTGCACGGTACATCCAAACCGTCATCGAACCCATCGTTCTACCATTCCTAGACCGGCAAGGGAACTTGCTGTTCCAACAGGACAATGCACGTCCGCATGTATCCCGTGCCACCCAACGTGCTCTAGAAGGTGTAAGTCTACTACCCTGGCCAGCAAGATCTCCGGATCTGTCCCCCATTGAGCATGTTTGGGACTGGATGAGGCGTCGTCTCACGCGGTCTGCACGTCCAGCACGAACGCTGGTCCAACTGAGGCGCCAGGTGGAAATGGCATGGCAAGCCGTTCCACAGGACTACATCCAGCATCTCTACGATCGTCTCCATGGGAGAATAGCAGCCTGCATTGCTGCGAAAGGTGGATATACACTGTACTAGTGCCGACATTGTGCATGCTCTGTTGCCTGTGTCTATGTGCCTGGGGTTCTGTCAGTGTGATCATGTGATGTATCTGACCCCAGGAATGTGTCAATAAAGTTTCCCCTTCCTGGGACAATGAATTCACGGTGTTCTTATTTCAATTTCCAGGAGTGTATATCGGTGGCAGGTCCGATGCATCCTGCATTTTCGGTGTTACAGAAGGTAAGCAATTCAGCCACAAGGAAAATACATGCTTTTAAAAAGTGTCGCTACAGAAGAATGTTGAAGATTAGATGAGTGGATTGACTAACTAATAAGAAGGTAATAAACCCAACAGAGAGAGAGGTACTGCGCAACTTGCCTAAAAGAACAGTTCGGTTGATAGCACACGTCCTGATGCCTGAAGAATTCTTTTGGTAAAGGAGCAACGTGTGAGTAGTACAGGGTGATAATTATTGAACTATATGAAATAACAGTCAAGAAAATATTTCTGGGTTTGTGACCGCATTGTCAATAAAAAAACTATCGACGTTTCGGTCACTGTTGCAAGTGACGTCACAAACCCAGAAAAGTTTTATTGCCTGGACAATGGCTGCGGAAGCCTGCGTTTATGTATGTGAAATAAAATCATAGTTTTTGAATGGTTTGCGTTAGAACGTACAAACTGCACTGTTGTTCGCTGGGCATGATGGGAATTAGTATGCGCGTACGCACGCACCTTATAAGCTAATAATAATGCCGCACTTGGGGGAATGAGAATGCGCATTCGCGATCGAGAAGGCTCTTCACCCTCAACGGGTGACTGTGTGGTGTGCAGTGTCCAATTACGGAATAATCAAAAAAATGTTCAAATGTGTGTGAAATCTCATGGGACTTAACTGCTAAGGTCATCAGTCCCTAAGCTTACACACTACTTAACCTAAATTATCCTAAGGACAAACACACACATCCATGCCCGAGGCAGGACTCGAACCTCCGCCGGGACCCGCCGCACAGTCCATGACTGCAGCGCCTGAGACCGCTCGGCTAATACCGCGCGGCACGGAATAATCGATGCTATATTCCTTTATGGAAGATGATTCCATCTCCATTACGCAAAGTGACACTGATTTTGACAAGATGTGGCTCATGTAAGATGGAACTCGACGCCATCGAAGCAGGAGAATTTTTGATGTCCTGGAGGAGCACTTTGGGGACCGCATTCTAGCTCTGGGGTACTCGGGGGCCACTGGCATGGGAATCGATCGGCCGCCATATTCTCAGGATGTGAACACATGCGACTCATTTTGTATGGCTGTATTAGAGACAAAGTGCACAGCAAGAACCCTAAAATCATTGCTGAGCTGAAACAGCCATTCAGGAGGTCATCGAGTCATTGACAGCCTCGATGTTCCTACACTTCAGCGGGTCATGCAGAATTTCGCTGTTCGTCTCCGCCACATCATCGCCAAGAGTGGACGGTTATCGAACATGTCATAACCTATATCCAAATATGTGTAGTGACATTTACATGTTGAATTAAGCGTTTGCACGTCATAGTTTGTAACTAATTTAGGTTTTCTTTTTCATATAGTTCAATAATTGTCATCCTGAACTTCTTATTTGAGGTTTCCTCGTCGCTGCAAACATGAAGGCAGTCAGCAGCCGGCAGTGTTACGGAGCGGTCACGCGCCAGTGCTCTGCTAGCGAGGCACGTGTCGCGTGTTGTATTTATTACGGCCGCTGCTAAGTGCCGCCTTCCTTATACGAGGGTTGTCCAGAAAGTAAGCTCCGATCGGCCGCTTAACGGAAATCACTGTGAAAATCGGGTAAATGTTTGCACAGATCTGTCAGGCAGTGTCTCTAGTATGCTCGTCGATCGTGTCGGGTTGCTCTTTTGAGTTCTGGGTGAACAGTGAGCACGTAAAGACGCGTAGGAAATAGCGTCTCCCGCCAAGTATGGGGGCCTGGTTAGAGATTTCGCCTGTGTCATGCAGACCACATAACACAGTTGTCGAGCAGTTCCTTCTTCATACCAATTCTCGACCGCACACTGAAGGGGCAACGAAGACGTTCCTGCAGCGTTTCCGATGAGAAGTGTTTGATCACCCACAATACAGTCCGTAATTGGCTCCCCCTGAGTCTCAGCTCTGCTCACAAGGGCCGCTGGCTATGAAGGCAAAATTTTTCCGCAGACAACGAGCTGCAGACCAGTGCAGATAACTGGCCGAAAGCACAGGCGGCTGCCTTCTATGACGTTGATATTGGAAAGTTGATACAATACTACGACAAAACTCGAAGTTGGAGCGGTGACTATGTAGAGAAGTAAGTGGAAGGTGTACCTAACTGCTTCAAATAAAACGTTTCTGGTTTTCACTGTGATTTCCATTTCGTGACCGGAACTTACTTTCTGGACAACCCTCGTAGATCAGCTGGCGCTCAGCTATCGCAAAACGACTTTACGTTTCACGTTTTGTTCACACTTCGCCTGTCCGAATGCGCATGACAATGAACGGTTTCTTAGCGAAGATGTTAAGATACCACCACCATAGTATCTCATTCGAGTCCGTCTGTGACGAGGCGCACAGCAGGGTGCTACAGAAGGCCAAGCGTGAGCTGTGTTTCTGTCATTCCGAAGACAACGTAGGGCCCGTTACTGTCGAATATACCGGACGCGGCGTCGAATGATACTGATATTACCTGCGGACACCGTCGTTACGGCGCTCCTGCAACATGTAGCTGAACGATGGGTACATTACGAAACTATCCCGTCATAAATGGCGTCAGGTAGGTTTGTATCGATCTGCAGGAGCACGTGCCTTTGTATTGGAGGCTGCCGTGCCATCATAATATATGACGGTCAGCCCCACACCTGTTCCGGTTGCGGGCAGGAGGGCCATTTGCGCACTGACTGCGTCAAACGACGTGCCCCGCAGCTCCTATTGTCAGAAGCGTCCGTGCCACAGAAGCTGACCACACTACCAGTAATTTAAGCGGCGTCTCTCGCCAGGCCTGCGGTTTCACCCAGCTTGTCGTATGGTCTCTCCGATCGGCACGTCCCACCATCCCACCACCCCTCGGACGGTGCAGTTGCTTTACCTGAGGACATACCGGAATCGACGCGTGACTGCCAGCGGGCCGGGCTCTCCTTACGGTCCACACCCCACACTGTTCGCGGCTATGGCGGACGCAGATCGCCACATTGAACAGCAACATAATGGGCGCCGGACCAAAGCTGCATCTCCTCAGTGATATGCTTTGGGCCTCTGACGTCGACGTCTCTCTTCTTCAGGAAGTTCGTGTTGCCACGTTTTCTCCAGTTTATTGCTAGTACTCATATATGCCCGTAGGAGGACACTGGGTGAGTGAAGTGGCCTTTTACACTCGCGAAGAGATCCCAGTCACATATATGATATTCCTCTCATCTGGCTGGGGCATGACTGTAACCAAGTTTTACATCCATGTCGTCAACACCTATGTCCCCTCTGGCGCCACAGATGGTGGGCAGTGGTCCACATTCATCGAAGACGACGTGGCCCATCTGTTTTCCGGACGCTTTGATCGCTCCGTCGTGATGACTGGGTGTTGTGTGATGTCCTTAGGTTAGTTAGGTTTAAGTAGTTCTAAGTCCTAGGGGACTGATGACCATAGCTGTTAAGTTCCATAGTGCTCAGAGCCATTTGAACCATTTGATCGCTCCGTTGCGGGCAGCGATTTCATCGTCCACCTGAAAGACCTGACGCACTGTTTTTCCCCACGCCCAACAATGAGCATCTGTGTCCAAGACATTCAACTCGTTGACGTTCGGGTAAAGATTCATGGAGACACCCGTGGCTACACCCATTATACAGCACAATCGGTGCACAGACTCTATAACACTACCATTGTAATTTAGTATACTTTAACTAAATAACAGAAAACCCTGTCTCTATGTTGCCACGTATATTATACCCCGATAGAACAAATAGTCCTGTCACGTGAAAAAAATGGCTCTGAGCACTATGGGACTGAACTTCTGAGGTCATCAGACCCCTAGAACTTAGAACTACTTAAACCTAACTAACCTAAGGACATCACACACATCCATACCCGAGGCAGGATTCGAACCTGCGACCGTAGCGGTCTCGCGGCTCCAGACTGTAGCGCATAGAACCGCACGGCCACTCCGGCCGGCTGTCACGGGAAAAGCCACGTACAACCCTCTTACTAAAATTTAGTTTAGTTTCGCAATTAAGCTCACTATGGGAGAGCAGTCCTGTTAATAGGAAAAGATAATCAATAGTGTTACCCTTTTTACCGGATTTGACTATTTGTTGTGTCTAATGGATAAGTAAATCTGACTATTCACCTCTTTTCCTAAGAACTTACCCAGCGGTTAGATAGAAACACAATATAAATGATATTATACTGAAGTTCCAAGTTCATTTAGTTGTTTAAAAAATGTACTAATGGTCGCCAGCCTTTCAAGGCAATGAAACAGTGAATTACTGGAAAAGTGGAAGTATGAATTTTGCCTACTTTCTTGCTACTGTTTAATTTGGTCCCCAAATAAATATTACTCCACTTAAACAATGTTGACTACACCCTTATACAATGCGTTTTTAAAAGAGAAAAAGCCAAGTAGATAACTACACGCTTATACAGTGCGTTTTCAAAAGAGAAAAAGCCCAGTAGATAACTTCAAGGAAGCTAAAGAAATTTGTCCAGGGGGGACGTTTAGAAAAGAAATTTCCATAATCAACTAACTTAAATATTAAAATACTTAGATATTGGATACTAAAGCACACACTTCTTATACTGAACATTTCACTTCAATGAAAACTCTTTCTTACTGTAATTTACTTTCAATAGCTATTATTCTTTGTTGATCGTGTTAGGACAGCAACCAGCCACAAATTTACTTTGAGTTCCTTTATTCAAAGGAAACCGTTACCGGTTTCGAATCGTTGCGATTCATCATCAGACGGTTTACACGCTTTCTTTCTACATTTGGTGTGTTTTTTACAGATTAATTGTCGTGAAACGTCGGTTTCGAGTGATTGTTTCTATAACGTTCATCCAAACGATGTAAATGGATTCCCACTGCATCCTCGTTGTTGCACACGTAATAGTTCTCACTGTACACTTTAAATTTGTCACTTTTTTTTTTTTTTTTTTTTTTTTTTTGTATGTACCAAAACATGTGGTGCGTGGTTGGAATGAACTCAGTGACAAATTTAAAGTGTACAGTGAGAACTATTACGTGTGCAACAACGAGGATGCAGTGGGAATCCATTTACATCGTTTGGATGAACGTTATAGAAACGATCACTCGAAACCGACGTTTCACGACAATTAATCTGTAAAAAACACACCAAATGTAGAAAGAAAGCGTGTAAACCGTCTGATGATGAATCGCAACGATTCGAAACCGGTAACGGTTTCCTTTGAATAAAGCAACTTAAAGTAAATTTGTGGCTGGTTGCTGTCCTAACACGATCAACATTTGTCTTCAAAAACAGCCACGGTCTCCAATATGTCATCGTATGACAAAATTGCATTATTCTTTGTACTTATTCTGTGTAGTCACTTAACAGAGTGTAGTAACTTGGCTTCACTCTGATTGAACTTTATGTAAGCAAACTTTTACTATAACACTTTGCAATAGTTAAGAAAACACAGAAACAGTTTAAATGTTGCTCTTTATATTAACTGGGAACTTCATAAGTCTGTAAAACAGGATACTCGTGTTAATCAAACACCAGGGGGGAACCATATATAGGTTTATGACTAGAATGGAATAACAGGGTGAACCAGTTTCCTGAAAGTTCAAGAATTATTATCAAAGCATGGTTTAAATTAGTGATACACGCTGTACAAATGTAAAAATACAAAAAATCTTATCTGGTGGCTGTAGGCTTGAGTGTGGCGAACAATTATGACGGCTACACTATCTACAGTACGGCCTGCAAGTATCTTGCTGTATGGGCTCAATTTCTCTTTTGAGCGTCGTTTAATTTTATACACAGTAGCCCAACAATTCGCAGGTATGCGGTAAGCCGTTTTGCAGTCTACATCCGAGGCATTTTTGTGCAAATTTGCAGACGAAGCTTCTCCTGCTCCACAAAGGTGTTGCCTCAATCACTGCTGCCTACAGATTGTGTGGTTTTTACATAACACCTATTTTTTACACTGTTCCCCAGCATGACCATTTCTTAAATTGTCAAATTTACATCAACATGAACAATTTATACACATAAATATTTGTAAATACAAAATTTCATCAGAAAATTATTTAACGTAATAAACAATTTACATAGTATTTTACGTACATTACTCACATACAATGCAAAGAACTTAAAACCCCAGTATAGTACACTTTACTTTACATCTACATAATATACGGGGTGAGTCACCTAACATTACCGCTGGATATATTTCGTATACCACATCAAATACTGTCGAATCGATTCCACAGACCGAACGTGAGGAGAGGGGCTAGTGTAATTGGTTAATACAAACCATAAAAAAATGCACGGAAGTATGTTTTTTAACACAAACCTACGTTTTTTTAATGGAACCCCGTTAGTTTTGTTAGCACATCTGAACATATAAACAAACGCATAATCAGTGCCGTTTGTTGCATTGTAAAATGTTAATTACATCCGGAGATATTGTAACCTAAAGTTGACGCTTGAGTACCACTCCTCCGCTGTTCGATCGTGTGTATCGGAGAGCACCGAATTACGTAGGGATCCAAAGGGAACGGTGAAGGACCTTAGGTACAGAAGAGACTGGAACAGCACATTAGGTCCACATGCTAACACCTTTTTATTGGTCCTTTTCACTGACGCACATGTACATTACCATGAGGGGTGAGGTACACGTACACACGTGGTTTCCGTTTTCAATTACGGAGTGGAATAGAGTGTGTCTCGACCTGTCAGACCAATAGATGTTCAATGTGGTGGCCATCATTTGCTGCACACAATTGCAATCTCTGGCGTAATGAATGTCGTACACGCCGCAGTACATCTAGTGTAATGTCGCCACAGGCTGCCACAATACGTTGTTTCATATCCTCTGAGGTTGTAGGCACATCACGGTACACATTCTCCCTTAACGTACCCCACAGAAAAAAGTCCAGAGGTGTAAGATCAGGAGAACGGGCTGGCCAATTTATGCGGACTCCACGTCCTATGAAACGCCCGTCGAACATCCTGTCAAGGGTCAGCCTAGTGTTAATTGCGGAATGTGCAGGTGCACCATCATGCTGATACCACACACGTCGACGCGTTTCCTATGGGACATTTTCGAGCAACGTTGGCAGACCATTCTGTAGAAACGCGATGTATGTTGCAGCTGTTTGGGCCCCTGCAATGAAGTGAGGACCAATGAGGTGGTCGCCAATGATTCTGCACCATACATTTACAGTCCACGGTCGCTGTCGCTCTACCTGTCTGAGCCAGCGAGGATTGTCCACGGACCAGTAATGCATGTTCCGTAAATTCACTGCCCCGTGGTTTGTGAAACCCGCTTCATCGGTAAACAGGTAGAACTGCAATGCATTCTCTGTTAATGCCCATTGACAGAACTGCACTCGATTATTAAAGTCATCACCATGTAATTGCTGATGTAGCGACACATGAAACAGGTGAAAGCGGTGACGATGCAGTATGCGCATGACACTACTTTGACTCAGTCCACCGGCTCTCACAATGTCCCTTGTACTCATGTGTGGGTTCATGGCAACAGCAGCTAACACACCAACTGCACCCGCTTCTCCTGTGACGGGCCTGTTACGGACCCGTTTGCGTGCTACGACCATACCTGTTGCATACAGTTGGCGGTAGATGTTTTGCAATGTGCGGCACGTTGGATGCTCTCTGTCCGGGTACCGTTCTGCATAAACCCTGCAGGCTTCAGCTGCATCTCGTCGACACTCGCCATAGATGAGTATCATCTCCGCCTTTTCAGAGTTCGAATACACCATGGTCACAGTTCCTACAACACTACACTATCACAGACGTCTGGTAACACGGTGTACTACAGTTGGTCTGCGTGCGGAGACGAATGCAGAATAACAATAGCAGCAGGCGCTACATGCGGACACTGCGACAGCTAGACCAAACCACAATAGTGCACTACAGCCACACTCGTAAACACGGTCGTCATCGTAAACATGTCCCTGTAGATGCTGCTCGCCGACCGTGGCCCGTGTTTGTTACAACACGATTCAAATGGTTCAAATGGCTCTGATCACTATGGGACTCAACCTCTGAGGTCATTAGTCCTCTAGAACTTAGAACTAGTTAAACCTAACTAACCTAAGGACATCACACACATCCATGCCCGAAGCAAGATTCGAACCTGCGACCGTCGCGGTCTCGAGGTTCCAGACTGCAGCGCCTAGAACCGCACGGCTACTTCGGCCGGCTGTTACAACACACAACTGAACGTCGGAGATTTCAAGCGTCTACTTTAGGTTTCAATATCTCCGGATGTACTTAACATTTTACAATGCAACAAACGGCACTGATTACGTATTTGTTTATATGTTCAGATGTGATAACAAAACTAATGTGGTTCCATTTAAAAAAACGTAGATTTGTGTTAAAAAACATACTTCCGTGCATTTTTGTATGGTTTGTATTAAATAATTACACTAGCCCCTCTCCTCACGTTCGGTCTGTGGAATCGATTCGACAGTATTTGATGTGGTTTACGAAATATATCCAGCGGTAATGTTAGGTGACTCACCCTGTATATTGCCAAATTGTGAAAATTTTAAGGAAAAAAATTTTAAAAATTCAAATGAACGATAAACAAATAATGTTATAACTCGACCAGTTCTATGTTTCTTCCCAACTTGGAAACGCAGTCTCCCAAACAGAAAAATGTCCCCTCGCGCTTACTGACCATAGCGCTTTCATCCGCACGCTCACTCTACCACGTCACTCAGTCTGGCGCAGTAAAGGGTTCTTGAAGCTTAACACTTCCCTTCTTGGAGATTCTACAACATATTCCCACTATAATGGCATCCTGTGAAAAGTGTCTCCCACGGTGTGTGGCCATATTGCACTGGTGGCTCAAGTGTGTGATACTTGCAATCACAAACACCTCATGCAGTGTAGCAAGGAAACAGTAGCGCGGCATCGGGATACCACGAACTTTCAACGGATGACTTGTTGGACCAGTTCCTATACGCCGCTCTGTGCGTCAAGGAGGCCCATGTCCATGCTCTGTATGCCATTATACTGGAGTCCCCTCATCACCGGTCTCATAACTCGCTTACAGAGTCTCATCTTGTGTGTTCATAACCTGTCACTCCAGAGCCCACGCCGATGATCTCGTACTTTTTCCGCTCCACACCGGAACCCTGTGACGCCATCCACTGATTCCAGTAGTACTTACTTATTTCGGGTAGTATCCCTAACATCCGCAAGTCGATGGTGATTCAAGTTGGATACGGACTTGAGGGTGTGGCGCCAGGTCTGTTTCTAGTCGGTACCATCCCTCGTTATTTATGGATCGATTTCACAGGTTCCATACGCTGTACCACAGCATTGGTATGCCATCGAGTTTTACAGTCCAGATGATACCATCTTTGCTACCATCTCCACCTTAGCTTGAACCAACTACAAAGTACAAAGCGTGTCCCATGTTAACACATATGTGGCCCCGAAACTGGTTCATGTTACCCAGATACTTCCCATGCCGTTACTCCTTGGTCACCTATTTTAATCAGCCTTCGGATACTTCATGTAAATAGGGGCTCTTTGCAAGGTCCACTAGAAATCAATATAACTGCCCCTTCTAAAAGGCGGCTCAGACTTGTCAACGTGCGAGTGCGAGCCACCACGTTCTTAGTGCATGCTATGCTGTGTGTCCTCCCCATCTTTAACTCGTAATCTCTTGAATATTCTTTGACCATCGATCGACATAGTACACATCTCTCTCCATAGCTTATTTCGTCGAACTAAGCTACGTTCGAAAAAATCTCCCGGTCACCTGCCCTCCCTATGCGAAGGACTTTTATCCTTTGTGTGCATTGCGCACCCCTCGCAACCACATGAGGATACATCAAAAAATGGCTCTGAGCACTATGGGACTTAACGTCTGAGGTCATCAGTCCCCTGGACTTAGAACTACTTAAACCTGACTAACCTAAAAACATCACACACATTCATGCCCGAGGCAGGATTCGAACCTGGACTGAAGCGCCTAGAAACGCTCGCCCACAGCGTCCGGCGGAGATAAATCACCCAGACATTAACTGGTGTACGGTTTGGAAGTGCATCCACGCACAACTTTTACTATTGAATGTGCCTGCACTCTCGTATGTCATCTCCAACGGTAAATTTGAGACCGATAATCACTTTTATATATAGGACTCAGCACATCGCCACTTTCCTCCGACTGCCAACGTGATGTCACCGACGAGCATTGCCTTACATACGCCCTGAAATAGGACGTTTGGTTCCTCATCCAGCGCAACATCGACTGTTACCTTCATGATCTGCCAACGACGGTTATTCCCGAGTTCCTGTTGTAGCTCCAGAGATCACACTACCCTTGCAAAACACCAAGTCCTCATCTAGTTTCGATGACAGGCTTTAGAATACCTTTTCTACAATGGTCCCCATATGGTCCTCGACTTCTGAAATCGGATTGTAGTCGCACGCAGTGCACTCACCTAGTCGTCCCCTCATTACCGATGAAACTTGGCAGAATACCTCCACAGCTTCATTCTTGGCCCCTTCCCCTTACAGTTGTGATGTGCCTCGTCTCTCCATTTCATGACGCATCTGTGATCACCTTCCACAGTAAACTGGGCGAAGTGGCGCAGTGGTTGGCACATAGGACTCTCATTCAGGAGGAAGACGGTTCAAAACCGCGTCCAGTAATCCTGATTTACTTTTCTTATGATTTCCCAAAATCGCTTCAGGCAAATGCCAGGATGGTTCCTTTGAAATGGCATGACTGATTTCGTTCCCCATACTTCCCTAATTCGAGTTTGTACTCCGTCTGTAATGGCCACGTTGTCGACACGACGTTAAACACTAATCTCTTCCTCCTCCTCCTTCCACAGCAATGTGCACCAACACGTAGAGGCCAACGAACGGCTATAAAATGAAGAGCCGTGTTTAATGATCATTGGGATCTCCTGTCCCTTATTCCTATCCCCCTTAAGGCTTGGCACTCGAACAATTGCCCCATTTTAAATATATTACTTTCCTTAGGTTGTGGGTGGGGGTGGGTGGAGAACTAGGTGTAGCTAGGATGGCAACGTTTGAAGCAGGTTCAGTTTATTTTTGTTTGGCAGGGTCACAAGTGGTGCTGTCCCGCAGGATTAGTCACGGATTGACCTGTGGTCTAGAGTTAGAATTTTTAACTGGCAATCATTAAGTCTTGATTGGCTGGTTCGAACATAGGCACCGCTTCAATTTTCAACAAAAAGCATCAGAAATGGTAGTCGAAGACTTCCATCGTAAGAAGTCACCGTCGTTCTGCCAAAGGCCATGTGGCAGAGGGCGTAGTAGCGGCCAGAGCTTTGTGACACTCTCTTTCTCTTGGGGTGAGAAACTGCCCCTCAAATGCCGAAGAATTAACACTGATCGTATGAGGATGCAGAAGGCAGCGAAAACCACTGTGATAAAGACACAGGAAATGTATCCAAAGGAATGAAGCCTGTAAATGAAAAAAGGATCATTAAGATCTGTCTATTGCCAACAATTTCAGACAAGTCCACTGTGCAGATCTCCTGCTGTGGACTGACCGTGAAGCAAGGATAAAATAACCAAAGGAGCGTTGAATGTCAGAATTTTGAACGTGGTAGAGAAATGCAAGGGCTCAGTCTAGGTCTCGTGAAGGACAGTCAAGAGAAATGCAAAGAATATATGGTTTTCTAGTCAGATGCGTATAGGGTAACATCAACGGCAGCAGAAAATGGTACAACGGGAGGGCATATATATTGCAAGGTTGGGAAGAGAGTTCCTATGCACACTACAGTGATAGGGTTGTTTTTATCACATTCAACAGCATGTCAACGCCGACAACAATATCTCAGGTATACATGCCAACGCCGCAAGCAGGAGACGAAGGGCTAGAGTAAATATTTGAGGATATTAAACGGGTAGTTTGGTACGTAACGAGAGATGAAAAATAATGGTCATGGGGGATTTGAATGCGATTGTAGGGGAAGGAGTAGAAGAAAGGAGAACGGGAGAATATGGGCTTGATACTAGAAATGAGAGAGGAGAAAGGCTAATTGAGTTCTGCAATAAATTTCAGTTATTAATAGCAAATCCAATCCAAAAATCACAAGTGGAGTTGATATACTTCGAAAAGTCCTGGAGATACGGGATGATTCCCATCGGATTACATCACGGCCACCGACACAGAAATCAGATACTGTATTGTAAGACGCACCCAGTAGTTGATTTACTCTCGGACCATTATTTAGTACGAAAGAGAGTAGGCTGAAGTTTACGAGAATCTCACGGAAGCACCAGTGTGGAAGGAACTAGGATACTGAAATACTCAGTAATGATGAGATGCATGTGAACTTTGCAAAAGATGTAAATACTGCTAGAAGGAATACTATTGTAAGCAGTTCAGTTGAACAGGAGTGGATACCGCTAAAAAGAGTAATCACAAACATAGGTACTTGCAAGGTAGCTGCGAAGAAACCTTGGCAGGCAGATGATATACTTCAGCTCATCTACAAAAGAAGGAAGTACAAAAATGTTCAGGGAAAGACTCCTACAGCTATAGAAATCACTCAGGAAGGAAATAAATAGGAAGTGCATGGCAGCCAAGGCGAAGTGGCTCGAGGAAAAATGTGAAGGAATCGAAAACGCGATGATTGTTAGAAGGACTGTCTCAGCATACAGAAAAACGAAAACAGCCTTCGGTGAAATCAAAGCAACATCAGGAGTATAATGGGAATTCCTCTGTTAACCTCAGAGGAGAGAGCGGACAGTTGGAGAGAACCAAAGTGGTGACATAATATATAAAACTGGCGACATATTACCGGGCTTTTGGAAAAATATAATTCATTCAAATCCGAAAATAGCAACAGCATATTAGTGCGAGAACTATCGGACTTTGAGCTTATCAGCTCATGCATCCAATTACTGACAAGAAAGACGGAAAAGAAAATTGAGAAACTGTTAGATGACGATCAGTTTGACTTTATGAATGGTAAAGTTATAAGAGAAGCAGTTCTGACATAGTGCTTGACAATGGAAGCAAGAGTTGAGAAAAATCACAGGTACATGGGATTTCTTAAACTGGAAAAAGCGTTCGACAATAGTAAATGGAAAATGGTATAGCACGTTCAAACTTCTTCAAAAAAATGGGAGGAAGATATAGGGAAACATGAGTAATATTCAACGTGTACAAGAACCAGGAAGGAACAATAAGACTCGAGGACCAAGAGCGAAGCGCTAGATTAAAACGGGTGTATGGCAGGTATGCAGTCTTTGTACCCTACTGCTCAATCTACACATCGAAGAAGCAATGGCGGAGATAAAAGAAAGATTCGAGAGTGCGGATTATAGCATAGCGTGACACTGCTATCGTCAGCGAAGGTGAAAAAGAATAACAAGATTTGTTTGTGGAATGGCTTAATGAGTACATGGATTAAAAGTAAAGCGGAAAAAGATAAAAGTAATTAGAAGTAGCAGAAATGAGAATATCGAGAAATGTAACATCAACACCGGTGATCAAAAAGTAGAAAATAAGTTCAGGCATCTTCAAAGCAAAATAACCTATGACAGACGAAGCAAGGGGGACATAAAAAGCAGCCTTAGCAGAGGCAAAGAGGGCATCACGCGCCAAAAAATGTCTACTAGTATCAAACGTAGGCCTTAGTATGACGGATAAATTTGTGAGAATGTACGTTCGGAGCACAGCACTGACTTGTAGTGAATCATGAACTGTAGGAAAATCGGATCAAAACAAAATCGAAACATCTGAGATGCGGTGCTGCAGGAGAATGCTGAAAATTAGGTGCACTGATAAGGTACGAAGAGGGTCTCATGAGAATCAGCGAAGGAAAGAACATATGGAAAACACTGATAAGAAGAAGGGACTGAATTATAGCACATGTGTTAAGACATTAGTCAATAACATCCATGATACTAGAGATAGTTGTAGAGGGTAGATATTGTAGAGGAATATATCTAAGAAAATAAATTAGGGAAAGAATGTAAGTACTGTTCTGCGATAAAAAAGTTTGTACAGGAGAGGAATTCGTGGCGGTCTTCATCAAACCAATCAGAAGACAGGTGACTCAAAAAAATAAACAATAAATCGATATTCGAGATTCAGCAGTAAAGACGCTCCAAATGTGATTATTATTTTCTGTTCTTGTATCGCGATGTATTCTATTTTGAGCTACGAACACGTGTCATCGTGTGCTACTGTGGTCGGTTTCTCTTTATCTTTCTTCCCTCATTATGTATGTGTGATCAGTTACGTGAGATGTTAATGATACAACTGATAACATCAATTTATCAAATGGTTCAAATGGCTCTGAGCACTATGGGACTCAACTGCTGGGGTTATTAGTCCCCTAGAACTTAGAACTAGTTAAACCTAACTAACCTAAGGAC
Organism: Schistocerca piceifrons; assembly: GCF_021461385.2. Taxonomy (NCBI): domain Eukaryota; kingdom Metazoa; phylum Arthropoda; class Insecta; order Orthoptera; family Acrididae; genus Schistocerca; species Schistocerca piceifrons. Next base: position 673,606,417 of record NC_060139.1, read on the forward strand.
ATCACAAACATCCATGCCGGAGGCAGGATTCGAACCTGCGACCGTAGCGGTCTTGCGGTTCCAGACTGCAGCGCCTTTAACCGCACGGCCACTTCGGCCGGCATCAATTTATCAAGCTATATTTCAGTTCTCATCGGTGTGCCTATGGATCATAATCAATGGACTCTGACTAGACGCGAATCTGAGCGGAAGATATATTTTGGCAACAAATCAGAGTTCTCAGCCAACACACACACACACACACACACACACACACACACACACAGTTACGGAGAACCGTGCTGAACCGTGATTTGCGGGCTAGAGCTGTCAATGCAGATGTCCGCCAATCTCGGTCGGAGCCTAATTGGTTGTCAGGTGCGTGTCAGGCTGCCCCCCCTTCCACCGACGCCACGCTGGACGGCTGCTCCTCTACGGCGGCTGCTTGTTTTCTTCTTTCTAAACATCTCTACAGAACTTTTCAACTAAAGCACTGGAGGACATGTACTAGTTATTGGCGTACTTGAATGTATATTGTTTTTAACATTATCCTCCTGCAACTTTATCGATGGCGAATGTTACCTACTTATTAATTTCATCCTTGTATACAGATTGCAGAAAAAAAGGACACAAGTAAATTCTCTCTGAGGTCTGACAAAAATGCAATCGAAACGTTCACGAAATGCTACAATGCGGGTGTAAATAGCGCATGATTACTGCTATTATTTGACCCAGTGACAATAGAATAAGTCAAACAAAATGTTACAAATAGTTTTGCCCATTCAAATTCGTATCTGACGCAGGCAAAACAAGTCTCGTCGAAGTAGCGTATGAAATCATGGACTCGAGGTTAGATGACTGAATAACATCTTCTTGATCATCCAGACTCGTCAAGTAACTATGCATACACGTGATTTTGGCTGTTCTTAAGTGACCCGAAGCTAGTCACCAAGCAAATAAAATTTAAATTCTCAACTTTGGCTATTTTTCCGTTGTAATGAAGAAAATTACTGCCAAATAATACTGTGCAAAAATTTTATACGATCAAAAGGCCCTAAATACTGTTTTTACTGCAAAATATTGTTGACAACCATGCGCTGTCCTCCGACGCAGTACATTAATCCGAATATGCTATTTTTTTTTTCGAAAACTGACATTCTGAGACCATGGCTGTGTATAAAATATAGACTATTTCTTGCAGAGAAGAAAACAGCAAGCAGCCACTTTCAGCAACTCTGTTTATTGGTATAAATAGTGTCGTCACATGTTTCGAGCCGAGAGGTTCATCTTGAGACGGCTGTTCTCCTTATGATACACATTTGTTGTTGTTTTCATTAGTTTTCACTTTTTATTCCCCCTTGTTTTGAAAAGTTCTTGTGCTGGTGGTGCACTACTACCAAAATACGATGTGTGAAACGGCCTATTTAACGGAAATTTTGCTTAACAACGGTTGAAATTAATGTTAACATATCACAAAAAGGGAAATTTTTATTTCACTTATGTCGAAAACCCCATATCATTACGGTGACGTGCTGACTGTCTTCACAGAATAGTGAAACTATATCAACTATTTTTTAGACCTCATCAACAAGCAACCTGTAATCTGAAGACGACCGAGATAGTCGAAACCGCTAATTTGAAAGCAAAACGTTAATGTCTATGGCATTAAAAATTATTTTAACTAACGTACCAGTCACGCTCATTCCAAAGCGAAGATAGTTTTATAAATATTGCAGTTTCATTACGTGTTGTCTTCACATGTTGCATCACTTACTGGGAGAACATCGGAAAAAGTCACGGAAAAAGTCACGGAAAAAGTCAGTCTGCTGAACTAATGTACATTTACGCACTGTAAACTGAAGTATGACCGGAAACACTGTCTTGCGTGGTACCAATATGTTCCAAAACCCTGCACTTGAAAATACGATTATTCATGGGGTCATTCTTGTGTTCTATTGATCACAGAGGTATCCTACAGTACACAGTAAAAATTTAAACATTACGCACTTTCTTCAGCACAGACAAACTGAATTAATCGGTTGGCTTTTGTTATTACATGTAGATACGGTGAACCTTAGACAGCTTACAAAAGTAATTGTTTATGGGCGGTTCCTGAGAAAATCCGGAAAAAAACATGTTTTTTGGGTGCGAAAATTACCAAATGTGGAGATGGCCACACATCTGTAATTTCTACTCATGGCAGATCTTCCAAATCGTTGTCGGTTGCCGGGATACAGAGTTACAAGACTACCGTACTCATGCAGAAGAGGGCAAAAAACGGTTTTTAGTCGTTTTCACAGAGTATACCGCTATTATCTAAATAAATAAAGTAGCAAATGGTTCATATTTTAACTGTATATTCTTTTACATTTGTCTAGAAACGCCGTTTTCCTTATTCGAAAATATGTACTACTTATCAAAATACCCCCAAAAAACCACGATTTTTCGATCACCAGAAGCATCAGTTGCGGAATGGCCACTGCTATAACTTCTCTTTACGTCAAATCGTCGAACCCTTTACCAGATGTTCAAAAATTCCGTACTTATGGACTTAAAATATGTACATAATAACCGGTCTGAGGTGTAAATCTAGTTTTAACTGGCATAGTGAACACGTGGAAAGGGCTATAGGGTAATCTTACGGACGCGCAAGTCACCAAACTGTGTTTTTAGACAGCATTTTTCGCCAATAAAGCTTTATGACGCGCTGACTCTGTATAATGGGCAGTTCACGCCCATACAAATTTGCCAAATGCGGTACCATAGTGAGAAGAAAGGGACAAAAAGGAGCCTTAACGTGCCTAAAACAACTTAAAATGATTGCCAAAAATTATCTAAAACTGGAGAGACTGCAGATTTAGTAAAATATTTCTAATAAAATTTTTACTCTTCAGTATAAAAATCAGATGTCGGCTGTTTTCGATGAACTGCGATCGATGAGCGAAGTATCCAGAAAAAACGCAAAGCAAAAGCAAACGACTTTGCGTTAACCTTATGCGTACTTCTTTGTTGATCATATGTGTAAAAGTATATAAATGTCTCGAAGTATATAAGTATATTGTCAAAACTTCACTGACTACAGAATTCATTTTATACAGGATGGCGCAGGAAGAAAGGTCAATATGCAGTGATACGTCAGGAAAGATCACTCGAAGCAAGGAAGTTTAGTAAACATGGAGTCTAAAGTGCATACCTTAAGAGCTACAAGCATTTCTTCGTAGAAGAGACGTTTTTCACTGAAGCGAAGATTAATAAGTGGTCTTACCTCTCAAGATATGCGCTTTAGAGCCCATGGTTACAGGAAATTTGTTTCTTGTTTTGATCGACACCACCACCTCTCAAAATATGGAAAGCAAAGAACTTCCAGTAGGAAGAGTTAATTTCACACTGTCGAAGATGGAGAAGTGCTAATACTCGTTATGAGTATGCATTTTAGGCACATGTTTACTAGACATTTGTGCTTCGAACCATCATTCTTGTCTTATCCCTGAATATTCACCATTCCTCCTGCGACACCCTAGTATAAGTAGCACACCCTGCTGTCGGCTCGCCCGGATTCGGCAACTTCTACCTGCTCGTGGCAGACCAAGTTTACAAATTCGGCAAACTCGAGTTCTTAAAGTATATCGTAAACAATGGACCAATGAACAAGACATAGAAGAAAACAAATATTACATAAAAGCACAGATTTTATTACAAATTTCACGTACAAGAATATTTCCTGAAAGCGACTGAATTTCTTTTATCTTGTGTTCTATTCACGGGTGCTTTGTATGAAATACACGTTGCAAATTCGAATTTGCCGATTTCACCATTTCTGAGTAAACCTATTTTATGTTGTGGGAAACCTTGCCTCTTCCTGGTTTAGTGCCCTTTGATAATATGGCCAATTTTTGCAGATATCAATTTGTTTATGCTTCACACTTTTCACGAACTTGAAGCTCAGAATCTTAAAGATGGTTGCGAAACAGCAAATGTGAAGAGGCTGAAAAATCAGTCAACCAACTGCAATCAGAGGTTTACGAGCCCTTGTCCTAAGTTCCGATATTTGCAAAAATATCTTCTTCAGGAATAGTGGGCCCTGTTACTTCACATGACAGTACATTATATTTCAATTTTCTGTTCCTGAAGTTTCATTTAGAGCTGCGCTGGATGTCTTTGGAGGTACTTCTGGCGGGATACGGTCTTGTCGACAGACAAGTCGGGCGTCGGAGAGTGACATGAATACTGTGTAAAGTAGACATGGTCGAGTTTACACGTGACCAGCAGAGATAATTTTTGTCAGAGAAAAATCTTAACTCTCGACTGTTGCCTGTCAAGGATAAAAACTTATCGATTCTCCAGAGCCACAGTGCATATATCATTGAAACACATTAAAAGAATTCGTTAATGCGAATAAGGACAACCGTCAGCTAAAGAATGGAATGACGACAATGTAAATTTGTGCCGGACAGGGACTCGAACCCGGATTTCCCTCTTATCGCTAGCGGTGCCTTACCATTTGGCTACCCGTGCACGACTCATGGCCAGATCCGAACCTCCATATGTCGTCATCCATGCGTCTACGACCTGTACTCGTATATCCATTATGTATATTCCCGTACAGGTCAGAAGTTGTACTTGTAAGGTGCTTGCGCGGTATCGGCAGATAAATACGACATTGCACTGCCTGTGTTATTCTGACTACGATGCCAAGTTCCTTAGGACATGCATGCATGTCCACAGGAACAGGCGGCGACTACAGCGGGAAATTTGGGCTCGAGTCCCGGTCCTGTCAATCCATCGTACAGCTAATGGTTGTCGTTACTCGCGTTAGCGAATTCATTCAATGTATTTCATAACGGCTTTAGTCGCCGCAGTGCCTGTTCCTTTGCACGTATGTGCATCTCCAAAGACACTTTGCATCGTAATGAGAATAACACATGTGGTGTCACCGCCAGACACCACACTCGCTAGGTGGTAGCCTTTAAATCGGCCGCGGTCCGTTAGTATACGTCGGACCCGCGTGTCGCCACTATCAGTGATTGCAGACCGAGCGCCGCCACACGGCAGGTCTAGAGAGACTTCCTAGCACTCGACCCCAGTTGTACAACCGACTTTGTTAGCGATGGTTCACTGACAAAATACGCTCTCATTTGCCGAGACGATAGTTAGCATAGCCTTGAGCTACGTCATTTGCTACAACCTAGCAAGGCGCCAGTACCAGTTACTATTGATGCTGTAGAACATGTACCGTCAAGAGCGACGTTCACCATTTATGGATTTAAGTTAAATATTCCACCAGCTACGTCCGTTTTTTCTAAATTCTAATTTCCTTGTCCTGTTCCAGACCTCACGCCAGCGTGCGTGAGCTAAAACGCGTGCCTTTCGGCTTCCTCTAGTAACCCGGTGTTGGCTCTCCTGCCAACCACAACAACACAGGCAATAAAATATCGTATATATCATGAGTTTCATGGCTTCTTCTGTCCTAGCTGTCCAACGTCCGATACGTCAGTCGGTAAGACTCAGCGCCGCCAGGACCACTTGTGAATATGTCCAGTGGAGCTCTGAACGAAAGGTCAGAAACCAAAATGTTTCTTCGACCATGCCCACATAGCTCGGAAAATTCATCAACAACTATGAGATCCAGTCATGGAAGCCTTCATCGTACTTTCGTCCAAAGCGCAGCATTTGTTTTAAGAAAATTCACTAACATTCTCCCGTTTAACAAGTGTTCTGGAACTACTGTATGGCCATGAGTGCCTCCCAAACGCGAAAAAAAATCTTGGCTGCCCACTGTAAACAATTTCACAGAATACCGCGAATTTTTACCTCATAATCACCATCCACATTCTCCAGTTCCTAGAATTCTTCTGTAAGGTTTGTATCTGGAACCACCTCAGGTTAAATACACACTGTCCAGTCACGTAAATCTTACCGCCTGACAAAGGCCGGAGTAACCACATTTTGCAGTGCGGACCTGTGGTAGACGTGAAGGAAGAGAGTCAGTGAGATTTAAGAAGATATAGGGATGTGAAACTGTGCCAAATCCAGGGTCGTGGCCAGCTGCGCTGCGTTTCTCGGGTGAGGTCCCATGGCACGAACGATCGAGGCGGTGCCACAGATTGCTATTGGGTTTAAATCCGTGGAGTATGGTAGCCAGGAGGATACAATAAACTCATCCTGGTGCTCTTGGAAACACGTACGTTCACTGCGCGCTGTATGGCATGTTGAACTGTCCTGCTGGTAGTTGCCATCGTGTCGAGAAGAAACAAACCGCTCGCAGGGTCCCCAAGGACAGATGCATATACGTTGATCCATTGTCAAGGTCACCCAGGAAATGGTATGGAAACTTTCTCCACGCCGTAAAGCATACAGCGTATTTGCTTTCAGATGTTTCACGCCGTAAACGCCAAAGGCGTCTTTCCGATGAAGCACAAAATGTCGTTCACCTGAAAAGGCCATCTGTTGCCACTTTGCGAATGTCCATTTGCGGCATTGTACGTTCCAGTCGTCGTCGCCGATGAATAGCAGTTATGGTGCATGAACCAGGAGCACGCTGAGGAGGCCATACGCAGCAACCTTCACCATCGTTAAGGAGACCCTGTTGGTACCCCTTAATTCATCTGGGCAGTCAGTTTCTCAACGGTTGCATGTCTGTTGGTCAGTACGTATCTCCACAACCATCGTTCACCACTCTATCCATTATCCGTGGTGCACTTCAGTTCCCTCGGCGCCGGTTTTGGATAACGTCGTTCTGTCATGCACAGCATGCTTTAACCAAGGCGGCACGCGGCACCCTTGGCACGAAAGCCAATGAGCATGCCATTTCTCCGTTTTGCATTACGACAACGACTGCACTGTTTTCCGCGTCCCCCTGAGACGCTTTGTATACCTTCCACTGTTAATGCTGCCACTCGCCACTTGAGAGTGGTTATAGGGAATGGTCACATTAATGTGACTGGACCGTGTACATTACAACGATCACTAAAAATAGATTTCGAAACATGACAATGAGCCGTATTCTTCGCTCCGATGACTGACTTGAACTACAAAACAAACACAAAGTTATTCTGCACAGATGTAAGTGAGATGTTGTCGTTCACAGGACTGTCGAGTTCGGTTACGGCCAGGGGCATCAGCACCATTGACTCATACCTAGGGTCGGGCCGTCCTGCTACCTACATACTGAGTTGCCGAGTCCTTTTTGTGGTCATTGAAAGTTGCCGAATTCGAGGTTGCCCCATGCAGTTGTAGGGAACATAAGAGAACCAGTGGATAAATGCTCTTGTCTGGACAGGGAGTTTAGGATACCAAGTGTCACAATCTTCATGCCGCCTTGCTCATCAAAAATATTGACATGCGAACATATTCGGGCTTTCTTTTGTGATGGAAGAGACGAGGGAGACACTGTGACGGTGGGTGAAAGAGAGAGGGGACGGTGTCAGTGGGAGAGAAAGAGAGAAAAGACAGTAAGGGTGGCAGAGAAGAAGTAGTAGTGAAAAATAAGAAGAGATGGATGGAATAATAGAAGAGGGAGCTAAAGAAAGAAGAGAAAAGAAAGAGAAGATATTGACGGCCAAACAGAGGCAACGAGACTAAAAGGAAAAGAGAGATGAGTGGAGACAGAAGCAGTGGAAGCTAAAGAGAGGAGGTAGTGGAAATGAAAAATGCAGTTGAGTGGAGATCATACACAGGCTTGAGAAATCTGGACCGTTCTAGACCAACGAACTTTAGCACGTGACTAGAGTGCAAGACACATTCTGCATTAAAATTTGAAACACATTGGTATTGGGAAGAAAATAAGCTAGACAACTCAGAATTTTAAATCTGCTGTAGTATGGTGGAGACAGTGGCACTGGGAAAGAAAGACAAAAGGAGACAGTGTACTTGGAAGAGGAGGTAATGGCAATGGGATAAACAGGGGAAAGGCAAAATAATGCGAACACCTGTATTTACTTGTGAACGGTTTATAAATAAGAGGTTGGACCTCATTTGCCTATAATACAGCTGCGATTCTTCTTGGGATACTGGCATATATTGATTGTATAGTCTCCAGTTGAATGTTATACCACTCATCGATTAGAACCTCTTCTAACTCCTGTAGTGACGAGGGTGGCGAAAACCCACTCCGGAGTCTGCGCTTCAATACCGCCCACATACGCACGATAATGTTCAACTCCGAGGACTGTGCTGGCCAGGGAACACACTGCAATTCAGTTGCTTGCTCCTCATACCACGATTGTACTGTCCTCGCTGTGTGAATGCGTGCATTATCGTCCTGAAATATGGCATCATTGTTGGGGAACAACACTTCAAGCTGACCGGAGTGACCGTGCGGTTCTAGGCGCTACAGTCTGGAGCCGAGCGACCGCTACAGTCGCAGGTTCGAATCCTGCCTCGGGCATGGATGTGTATGATGTCCTTAGGTTAGTTAGGTTTAATTAGTTCTAAGTTCTAGGCGACTAATGACCTCAGAAGTTAAGTCTCATAGTGCTCATAGCGCTCAGAGCCATTTGAACCGACACTTGAATCATGGGGTGCCCCTGATCACCTAAAATGTTCACGTAATCGTTGGCTATAAAACGGCCTTTGAGAGTAATGATGACACTAGCAGAATACCATGCTACGGCTGTCCACACCATCACACATCCATCTCGATGCTTAACCGTTGGAATATAGCAATCATGATTGTAGGATTCTTTTGGCGTTCTCCAGACGTAAACCCCGCCCGATGTTGGAAATAACGAAAATGTTCACTCGTCGGACCATATGACGTGCATCCACTGACCAGCCATCCAGCATTTATGCTCCTGACACCATGTTTGACGCTTCTTAGCGTTGGTTGTCGTCACTAATGGTTTTTTTTTTATACTCGTAGCAGCTGGTCCACTAATATTGGCTTTATGGAGTTCTCGGCGGACAGTGTTGATAGATACGGGGCCTCGAAGATGGTTATTGAACTCTGTAGTCACTTCCACCACCGAAGTTTTGTGTTGTTTTGACACAATTCGTTTTAGCTTACGACGATCTCTGTCAATTAGTTTTGATTTGCGCCCACTATTACTTTTACACGATGATGTTTTTTCCATGTTTTGTGTAGACTGTCATGACTGTTAAAACAGTTGCTCTTGAAACATTCAATAAGTTTGCTTCTTGGTTATTGACACTCCAGCTTATCGGGCCCCCACAATCTGCCTCTTTGGAAGTCTGTTAAGTCTTTCATTGGATGTCGGCCTTGACCTCTGAATGCAACACTACTCGTAAGCAACCTGCGCTGGTGCCTAGTCCGTACTGAACACGCTCAGTCCAGCGCGATAAATGCCTTACCTGCGTTGTTGACCGTCAAACACAACCATCCCATTACTACTATTGTTCACATAATTTTGCCTATCCCCTGTACTGTAAATCAAGGGGAAGTAAAGGAGGCAGCGGCAGTTAGGGGGTGACGCTGTGTATGAAGGTTTAACTACATGTAAAAAGATTTCAAATTTACTCTCGTAAAAGAGCACGAGTATGTTGGCGCGTCAAAATTTTTTGTGGGAAAGACGGAGTGAGGGTTGAGACTGTTGGTTCCCCATTTTTCTGTGACAGGTTTTTAAACAGGCAGGAGCATTTCTTCGCTTGTGGCGTAATGACTGAAGCCGAAACATGGTTACACCTCTCCGAAAATTAGAACATACGTACATGGACTCATTTACGAAGAAGATTCGTCCATCTAAGTCAAAAAAGCTATCCGATTGTTCAGGAACACCTGAACTCTGAGTAAAAATTTTCTCAACACACACAACAGGACTTCATTCCGACCGGAACGCACTGCAGCAGAACTCCGGCACTTACTAGGGAATTTCGTTTAACTCATTGTACAAAATCGGCACGGAGATTTAAAACAGACACGTGTATTAAATCCCAACGTAACTATAATTTGCCGCTGAGCCGACACCAGTGAATGTGACAACGGGTGACCAATGCCGTGCGATGGACAGGAGCGTCGGGCGAGGTATTGTATGTGTGTGTTTGTGTGTGTGTGTGTGTGTATGTATGTGTGTGTGTGTAGTATACCCGCGATAAGTCTAGCTTCACTCAGATCACACTTTAGCAATGATGAAGACGCTTAAGAGACTAGTCAGGAAGTGGGAGACAGAGATACTAAGAAATGAAGAGTTACGTTTGAAGTTCTCTGAGGCTATAGATACTACGATAATGAATAGCCCAGCAGGCACTTCAGTTGAAGAGGAATGGACATTTCTAATAATGATAATCACAGAACTCAGAAAGAAAAATACTGGTACAAGGAAGGTAACTATGAAGAAACATGGGTAACAGAAGAATTAATTCAGTTCATCGGTGAAAGTAGAAAGTACGATAATGTTCCGGGAAGAGATAGTAATACAGCGATTTGAATCACTCAGGAATGAAATAAGTAGCAAGTGCAGGGCAGCCGAGATCAAATGGCTGGAGGAAAAAGGTGAAGAAATAGAGAAAACAAACCGTCGTAGGGACTGACTCAGCGTGTAGAAAATGCAGAAGAACCTTCGGTGAAATGAAAATGCTTGCAACATTAAGAGCGCAATGAGAATTCCACCGTTAAATGAGAAGAAAAGATCGGATAAGTGGAAAGAGTACTCGTACACTGAGGGACTCGAAAGGAGGAAGACGTGGCTGATGACGTGATACAAGAAGAAATAAAGAGTCGATTTGGATGGCGTAGGAGAGCCAGTACTAGAATCAGAATTTAAAAGAGCTTTGGAAGGCTTAAGATCAAATAAGGCACATGGATGGATACCGTTCCACAGGAATTTCTAAAATTATTGAAGGAACTGCCAATAAAACGGCTATTCACATTGGTGTATAGAATATACCGTCAGACTTTCGGAGAAACATCAGGCACACAATTCCGAAAATTGGAAGAGCCTACAAGTGCGAGAACTGTCGCACAGTCAGCTTAACAGCTCTTACATCCAGGTTTCTGACAAGGATAATGTATAGAAGAATGAGTTGAGGATAATGATCAATTTTTCTTTAGGAACGGTAAAGGCACCAGACAGGCAGTTCCGATATTGCAGTTGATAACGGAAGGAAGACTAAAGAAAAATCGACACACCAACATGCGATTAGTCGACATGGGAAAAGCGCTCGACAGTGTAAAGTGGTAAGATGATAGAAATTATGAGGACAATAAGGATAAGCTATAGGGAGAAATAATATACAACATGTACAAGATCCCAGAGGGAATAATTAGGGTAGAAGATCCAGGACTAAATGTTCGGATAAAAGAGGTGTGAGAAGGGATGTAATCTTCGATCCTAATCCTCAATCTATACATCGAAGTAGGTTTGATGAAAATGAAAGAAAGGTTCGAGAGAGGAATTGAAATCCAAGGTGAAAGGATATCAATGATAAGATTCTCTGGTGGCATTGGCATTGCTATCCTTAGTGAAAATAAAGAAGAATTATAGGATCTGCTGAATGGAATGAGCAGTCTAACGAGAACCGATTCTGGATCGAGAGTAAATCGAAGAATGACGAAAGTAATGAGAAGTAGCAGAAATGAGAAAAGCGAGAAACTTATAATCAGGATTGAGGATCACGAAGTAGATGAAATGAAGGAATTATGCTGCCTATGAACCAAAAAGCCCATGACGCACGGGGCAAGGAGGACATCAAAAGCAGAGTAGCGCTGGCAAAAAGGCTCATTCCTGATCAAGGGAAATCTGCTAGTATCAAACATGGGTCTTAACTTTAGAATGAAATTTCAGAAAAGTACGTTTGGAACACAGAATTGGTTGGAAGTGAGACATGGACTGAGGGAAGACCAGAAAAAAGGGAATATTCAGATGTAATGCTGCTTAATAAGATGAAAATTAGATTCCCTGATAAGGTAAGGAATAAGGAGGTTCTCCACAGAACCAGCGGCCGATGTATCGGTAAATCAGTGTACTACAAGCCAAATGCAGTTGTAATCGGAAATGCCGATTGACGTCTACAATGAGGAAGATTCATGTGATCACATCTGTGAGAGCCAGATCCAGTATGTGAAACTCAGAATCGTAGACGGTGATCACACTGTCGTTTGGCCCACATAGCTGTATAGCAGAAATGTTGCGTGATGTAAGAGAAAGGGCCGGATGTGTGATACGTTCGAGCCTGAATCGATGAGATAATATTGTTGGAGGGAGTGATTGAGGAGTAAAGTTTGCTGCCGTTCTGTATGGAAGATAATTTATTGCATCGGTGTGATATGAGGCGAATAGCCTCCACGGACCGGTGCTCCTATCACGGACTGTGTGGCTATTTTGGTTAGTGACAAGCGGAGGGACAGTTATGCGCAACGTCGAAAAACTGCGTGTCGAACCAGCAAATGCAGTCCCTCAGCGATTGCCAGATGTATCGGAGGTTGTCATGTTTGCGTTAAGGTAACTGGCCGGCCAGAGCCGTGACGTCACAGTCTCGTCGGCCAGGGCTGGATGCAGAGAGGTTGTGGGCATGCAGGGCTGGAGGTGCGAGCCTTGTATCGCGATATTATTATCCATTTTATCGGTTCTTTGTCAGTGTTGGAGTACAACGTAGATTCTGGCTGCTAATTTGAACTTGTTATCCAGTGACTCAGCTTCGTGAGCGATCGTGATGAGTTGCACTTGCGTCAGAAGTTTGACCACCCATAGGGTCCAAAGTGTGTGCTCAGCATCAGTTGATAACAGCCTATTGATAATCAGTCTACTCCACAGCTGTAATGGAGTCCTGGTCCTCATGGTTTGTAATAAATCACTTGCTGTAGCTGTTCTTTCAGCCCTGTGAGAGGTGCTAAAGAAGAGCCTATTGTGCTACACTGTACTTATTTTCTCTGCAGGTTGCAACAATAATGTCACTTGCAGTGTCTGCATACACTCCTTAGTGACTGATGAGCCTAACAAATTTAACTCCATCGCGAGTGACGTCAATGTGGCGTTCATGCTTTCAGCTACTGTAAACCGTACAGTGTGGCGGTGGATGCGAGCTGGTGGCAGCTTAGGATGTGAATCAAAGCTGGTAGAGGCGATGTTAGTGGGCTTTCGTGCCGATTGTCATGGCGAATATCTGTAGTGGTACGGCAGACGAGCGTTACATATCTGTAACAAACACTGAATACACCAGCACCGGGTCGAACGATTTGACACGTGGCACAGAAGATACATCACCTGGGAGAAACGATGACGAACTGGAACTTTCGGATTATTGTGGGTCAGTGTGTAACAGATTTTTGTGCAGAGTAGTAGGAGTGTCACTGAAGCCATACAGTAAGAGTAAATCGTTCGTAGTACGCCGTTTTCCGACACTATTGTACACTGTGGGAACACTGCACTGATGACTGTCACTTTCACGTTTGATGACTATGGCTTGCTGCAGAGTTGATTCTAAGGCTCTATACACATAACATAATGTAGAAGCGAGAACCAGCTACTTGATTTACTACATCTTATCTTTTACAATTTCTGTTACAGTTGCGTTAAAAAATTTTCATTTGTGGTGACCAGTTTCCGACTACATTACCCATTTTCAAACTATAGCTTTAGTCGTAAACGTTAAAATACGCTTCCAAAAGTACACACATATGCAATAGACATAACAAGTATTTTATATGCTTATGTATAAAGCGGTAATGCTTGTATAAGGTCCAATGACTTCACAAAGACAAGAAACGACAGCTAACTCCAATCGTACTGGTATACTGACACCCCACACTGCAGTCTTTGGTGGGGCATTTCATTCCTCCGCCAACCCTGTTGTCAACTGCTTGATGGTCGCTGGTGCACGTAAACGTGCTGCAATACATCTTCCCAATGCGTCAAACACATGCACGATGTGATTTAAGACGGCAGAACGGACGGACCACTCCACTCACCAAATATTCAATCGTTCCCAGAACTCTTCATACTGTGCTGTTCCAAGTGGTCACGCACTGTAGTCCATTGAATTAAGTCAGGACAGAATGCAACCCTGAGTAGGTGCACAGGGGGAAGGAGTACAGTGTCACAATAACGTTGAAGTTGTGAGTGTACCATGCAAGATTATACCCCCCCCCTCCCATCCCTCCTATATCACAGCACTAGACCATCAAAACGACCACGGGTTGTATGAACAGCTGGACTTATGAAACGCAAATAGAGGCACCTTCAGACATCACTAGTGCATTTAATTTATTTACACATCCCGTTTCGGTGTAAAATACAACAATGACAACATAATAGAGCTAATATATTAGTAAAAGGGTGGTATACAAATTCATACCTCAATAAAATCAAATGGTGTCTACAGTAAATATTTTCCCGAGAACCAAACTGTAAAGAATGTTACATCAGAGTTAGTGGAGCATTCAAAAGTAGAAAGAGACCAGTCATATAAGTTTGTGAATATTAACTGGGAAATATACTGCCAGAAAAAATATAGTACACCCTTTCAGACATTTCCAACTCACTCAAAACTTATTGCTCCAACGGTGCATATTGGTTACATGATTGATAGCACAAGTTGTTCTGAGGTACCAGGTATCGACCCATGCTGAAACACCCATATTAGTACGTGGTGTAGCCTCCACAGGCGACAATGCAGGCGCTGACTGTGGTACCCAGTCGATCATAGAGATGACGAATACTGCCCTAGGATAAGTGATTCCATGCCAGCGCGAACTTTTTACGTAGTTCTGCAAGAGTTAGTTGATGAGTCACACGAGTCACTTCTCTCCCTATCAGACCCTACATGTACTCGATTGGAGACAAATCCAGAGAATTTGCAAGCCAAGGAAATTGCTGCACCTCATGTGTAGTGTGTGGATGACGATTATCCAGTCGTAACATCACACCACCCTCCGGTTGCAAGAATGGCAAAAGAATGGAACTAACAAAGTCCTAAATGCACTGACCGCTGGTTAGCATACCCTCCAGAAACACCAAGGATGAACGAGATTTGTAGCTTATCATATCCCAGACCAAATGGTTTGAGGTGGTGCCAGTGTCTTGGACTCTACGAGCCAGCACTCACCAGATCTATAACGTACGCGGAAACGACCATCGCTTGCGTGCAGACAGAAACTGCTTTCATCACTGAAGGTCTAGGCGCGCCAATCCATCTTCCAGGTGACCCTCTGACGGCACCAGTCAAGCAGTGTGCGTCAGTTCTGCGGCGTGAGTGGGAGATGAACTAGAGCTGTGTGTGCTCTTAATCCCACTGTGGTTTGCAATGGTTCGTGTTGACACGTCTGGGCCCACAAGCCTTATCTGTCCTGTGGTAGCTGTACCATCTACCACTGCTGCCCTTACAATACAAAAATCCTGGTGTGCATCTGTGCCGTGTGGAGGTCTAGAACTTCGTCTACAGGTGTGAGAATGTTCACGTGACCACTGATATGAGCATCACAGCACGACTGACGCAGCAATTTCAACTTGTATGAGAATATCCGTAAGGACAATCCCGCCAACTCTCAAAGTCACGCAGTTGGCTGTAGGAAGCACGAGTGCATCTCTGTGGCATGATTGCCTGCTTGCTTCATCTGTCTGCAGGACCATGAGCCTTCTGTCTGTGGGCATTCCTGATTAAACGGTAGACACTAAGGCGCTCTGATAGCTACACCACTACGCTATCTGTCGGCGAACAACGTTGAACCAATTACCAGTACGTCTACTCTTCCTCAGGCGGCATATGCCGTTATCTTATCAAAATCATTATATACAAATAATGTCATATAACATAAACGCAGGTCAGAAGCATACGTCAAACTCAGAGAGCTAATGTGTCTTGTACTTAATAAGAGACCGAAATGCAGAAGTAATTTAACACACCTCAATGAATTATCACTATTCAGAAAGTATTAAAACATTATATAAGATTGAGTACAACCAAAATAAGATCAATAAGCGGCCAATCGATGGGTAAATGGCTGGGTAGTCAGTTGATACAACAGACCGCCTTTCCTGATTTAAGCCTACAGAAGTGTATGGAATGCCTGCAGAGTGTGATAGTTATATGAAAGGGTATATTCAATGAAATCAGAAAGCAAGAAAACCAAATAAAAGTCAATTCACATGACAAGTTGTCTTTGCAAGGGACAAGTTAGAGGATAGTGTTAACTGTCATCAGAGAACCTGATATAAGCAAAGTGATCAAAACTGAAATGTAAGTACATATCTATATGCTGTGTAATAAATACAAATGTTGAGGTAGGAAACACGAGATTGTAACAGGGGCACATAGTTATGTCCTGTGTAATCAAAAATATGTCAAAGAACAAGATATAAACAAACACCTTTGTCTTAACGTACCCAGAACTATATAAAAACACGTCAAAAAACAACGCTGTTGCCACGCAGTAAACACGAAACATTAAGGTAGGAAACATCAAGACAGGCAAACAATACGTTGTATGTATGAAAAAGGCGTTTAGGAATCTGATGCAGACTCATAACTGTGTCGTAATATACGAAGAAATATATGCACATAATACGCCGCAGACGAGGTGGACAAAATGAAAGTGAGAATACACCCACATATCGTGTAATAAATTTACGATATGACATCGCCAGGAAATATACTAAAGTCGGGTATCTATGTTATAAACTATCAGCAATGTATGGAATAGAGGTTAGGAACCAGAAACTAATGTAACTAATACCGTCAAGTGACGGTGTAGTGATGTAAAAACTAACATCTATGTTATATAGAAGACCTATGTAACCAGGTAAAGGATCAGACACTGTTATAGCCTAAGACACTGTTATAGCCTAATGCAAATAATGGGGTGTAGCAAACATTAAGGTAACACATCGAAGAACCGAATTCAGAACAGCGTTGTATCTCGAAGACTGTTGACCTTTACATGATGCATTTTGGAAAAATCAGGAAGCTACTACAAGCAGACATACGTTTCATACTGCACCAGAAATGTATTAAAGTAAAATGCAGACTAACAGGGTAGCATAAAAAGATGATGCTAACAATCAAGTACGAACAGTTCTGCATAAAACGAATGTTCATACATGTAATGAGAAATAATTAAAATAATACCATATGGAGTTATTTGCCCAAATGTCATCATCATCATCGTTTTCCAATTCGTTTCCTGGGTGTGCTGTACAACCACTCGCCATCTCCATCTGTCTTCATACACCTTCTGTTCCCGGACAACTTTCCATTTGTGTCTTACAGTCTCCATCCAGCGTTTTCTTGGTCTTCCCTGTGGTCTTCTTCCTACGAGTTTCAGGTTGAAATACCTTCTTGGTAGGTCTTTCACTGTTCATTCTCATATTCTTATTACGTGCCCACGTACCACTAAAGCCTGTGGTTCTTTACGATTCTGGTAATAAGATCCTCAATATCAGTTCCTTTTCTATTTACCTCATTCCTGATTTTGTCCTTTCTAGTTGTTTGATTCATAGTTTTAATGAATCTCATTTCTGGTGCCTAAATTCTGCTGATGTCTTTGTTTAGCAGGGTACATGTTTCTAAACAATCTGTAATGACTGGCTTTTCGTGCCTTTTTATCGCCCCAGAGAAGATTCCTAATTTGGCTGTAAAAACTGGACGCTTTTTCTGTCCCGCTAAGCACTTCCTGCTTAATGGTGTTGTCTTTAGAGATCAGGCAGCCAAGGTACTTGATATGGGAAATAGATTCTACTTTGACTATTTCTAGAAATATATTTGAGATTGTTACTTCCTGTTGATAGCCATTTCTACTGCCTTTGTTAATTATTTTTAATGTGAAACATTTGAATGTGTTGTATCAGTCATTAAGTTTCTTCTGTGCTTCAGCTTCTGTCTGTCTCTATAGTTTCAAATCATCAGAAAAAACCAGCGAATTTGGTCTATTTTCTTTACAGTTTTTATGATCTTGACCATTTTATTACAAACAGGAGTGGTGGTAGGGCACTTCCTTGTTAGACACCTCTCTTTGTTTCAAACCATTCTGATCGTCCGTTGCCTATCTGGACACAACTGTAACACTTTTTGTATAGCATATCGACTTTATCAATTAGGTACTTTGGCACCTTTCGGTCTTCCAAACATTCCCATATCTTGTTTCGTGGAACACTGTCATACGCTTTTTCAGTGTCCACAAATGCAATCACAAGATTTCTTACATATTCTACTACTTTTCTGTCACCATTCTTACTGCAAAAGTAAAATCCATAGTACCTCAGTTTTTCCTTAATCCATGTTGTTCTTCCTCAAGCAAAGATTCCACTATCTTCCTAAGTCTCATTTCTATGATATTTTCCAACAGCTTGAGGGTGTGTGTGACAGCAGCTCGATGCCTCTATAACTTCCACATTTTCACCGGTTGCCGTTTTTAAACAGAGGGATGAAGACTCCTTTATTCTAAGCTTCTGGGATATTGTTTTCTTCCCAAATCACTGACAAGACTCTATATAACTAATTTAAGCCAAATGTTCCAGCTGCCTTTATCATTTCTGAGCTGAGATCATCAAATCCTGTCGACGTTTCATTCTGCATGCTCTTTAGTGCAATGTCGATAGGTTTCCGTTGGTTTGGACTTCATTAATTACTCTACAGTCGTTGATGGTTGTATTGTACCAATCTCCATTTACTAGCATGTTGAAATACTTTTTCGTTTCATCCCTGATTCCTTCCTCTGTTCGTATTAAGTTACCGTCGCCTGTTTACAGTGCAAGGATATTTACATATTCATTTCGTTTACTCTTTAGTATTTTACATAGTAATTTCCTACTTCCCTGGTAGTAAAGGTCTCTCAGCATTTTTCCGGTTCTTCTTGCATCAAGTTTTTCATTTTTTTTCTTTTTACAGGTAGTTTCTTTCTCCGGGATTCCTGTGCTAGAAACTCAATTATTAATTCATTTTCACTATCATAGTTTTGTTCTGTTTTACATGGTATAATTTTCTTTCCAGTACGCTCCTATCTTTTACTGCTGTCTTCACCTAATCATTCCACGTAGGTGTCTCCTCCTCTTTTGGTGTGGCACTCGTTTTTCCACAGATGTCCGTGGATTCTTTAAGGATTTCTTTGAATAAAGACCATTCTTCTTCTAGTCCCCCTTTCTCAGTTTTAGGTAATTTGGCTTTTATTCTTGATTCATAGTTCCTAGTCTTTTCCATTTGCTTCAACAGCGAGGTCTTAATCTTAGGCATTGAATTTAATTTAAATTTTGGCACTTGAACATATTTTAGGTCAGATATTAATAGCCGATGGTCACTACGTAGGCCGTCACTGGATACGACTTTAATATCTGTAACATACTGACCAGCTTTTCTATCACTGATGATGAAGGCTATCATAGTCTTGAGCTTTCCGTCTCAGCTGTATCTCGCTATTTAATGAATTGCCCTCTTCAGGTGCCATGTGTTCTGTATGGGTTGTTTCACACACAGAAATCAATTACGTTCTCTCCTTGCAGGTTTCTGTTTCCTAACCACGAGGACCGATGACGTTTTAAATCCTAGTCTTTCTTTACCAACTTGAGCATTCAGATCACTTATAATGATGGTGTTCCCCTCTGTTAATTGTTCGTCAGGTTCATTACGGAAATGATCTCTCTTCTCCGTGCTACATCCTATCTGTAGTGCATATACTTGCAAAACAGTAGGTTGTATATTACCAACCCTTAATCTCATCTGGCTGATCCTGTCACTCCACGTATTTGACATCTGTCTGTAAAATTTATATGTTTATGGAGGCCGAGACCAACTCCATATTTGAATTCACTATTGTTATCACTTCAGCTTCCAACCCATGAACCATGGGTGGGGAGGCTTGCGTGCCTCAATGACACTGATAGCCGTACTGTAGGTACAACCACAACAGAGGGGTATCTGTTGAGAGGCCAGACAAACGTGTGGTTCCTGAAGAGGGGTAGCAGCCTTTTCAGTGGTTGCAGGGGCAACAGTCTGGATGACTGACTGATCTGGCCTTGTAACACTAACCAAAATGGCCTTGCTATTCTGGTACTGCGAACGGCTGAAAGCAAGGGGAAACTACAGCCGTACTTTTTCCCGAGGGCATGCAGCTTTACTGTATGATTAAATGATGATGGCGTTCTCTTGGGTAAAATATTCCGGAGGTAAAATAGTCCCCCATTTGGATCTCCGGGCGGGGACCACTCAAGAGGACGTCGTTATCAGGAGAAAGAAAACTGGCGTTCTACGGATCGGAGCGTGGAATGTCAGATCCCTTAATCGGGCAGGTAGGTTAGAAAATTTAAAAAGGGAAGTGGATAGGTTAAAGTTAAATATAGTGGGAACAAGACTTTTGGTCAGGTGAATACAGGGTTATAAATACAAAATCAAATATGGGTAATGCTGGAGCAGGTTTAATAATGAGTAAGAAAATAGGAGTACGGATAAGCTACTACAGAAAAGCACAGTGAACGCATTATTGTGGCCAAGATAGACACGAAGCCCACGCCCACTACAGTAGTACAAGTTTATATGCGAACTAGCTCTGCAGATGATGAAGAAATTAATGAAATGTATGACGAGATAAAAGAAATTATTCAGGTAGTGAAGGGAGACGAAAATTTAATATTCATGGGTGACTGGAATTCGAGAGTAGGAAAAGGGAGAGAAGGAAACATAGTAGGTGAATATGGATTGGGGCTAACAAATGAAAGAGGAAGCCGCCTGGTAGAATTTTGCGCAGAGCGTAACTTAATCATAGCTAACACTTGGTTCAAGAATAATGAGAGAAGGTTGTATACATGGAAGAACCCTGGAGATACTAAAAGGTATCAGATAGATTATATAATGGTAAGACAGAGATTAAGGAACCAGGTTTTAAATTCTAAGATATTTCCAGGGGCAGATGTGGACTCTGACCACAATCTATTGGTTATGAACTGTAGATTAAAACTGAAGAAACTGCAAAAAAGGTGGGAACTTAAGGAGATGGGACCTGGATAAACTGAAAGAACCAGAGGTTGTACAGAGTTTCAGGGAGAGCATAAGGGAACAATTGACAGGAATGGGGGAAGGAAATACATTAGAAGAAGAATGGGTAGCTTTGAGGGATGAAATAGTGAAGGTAGCAGAGGATCAAATAGGGAAAAACACGAGGGTTCGTAGAAGCCGTAGGGTAACAGAAGAAATATTGAATTTAATTGATGAAAGGCGAAAATATAAAAATGCAGTAAATGAAGCAGGCAAAATGAAATACAAACGTCTCAAAAATGATATTGACAGGAAGTGCAAAATGGCTAAACAGGGATGGCTAGAGGACAAATGTAAGGATGTAGAGGCTTATCTCACTAGGGGTAAGATAGATACTGCCTACAGGAAAATTAAAGAGACCTTTGGAGAAAGGAGAACCACTTGCATGAATATCAAGAGCTCAGATGGAAACCCAGTTCCAACCAAAGAAGGGAAAGCAGAAAGGTGGAAGGAGTATATAGAGGGTCTATATAAGAGCGATGTACGTGAGGACAATATTATGGAAATGGAAGAGGATGTAGATGAAGATGAAATGGGAGATATGATACTGCGTGAAGAGTTTTACAGAGCACTGAAAGACCTTAGTCGAAACGAGGCCCCCTGAGTAGACAACATTCCATTAGAACTACTGACAGCCTTGGGAGAGCCAGTCCTGAAGAAACTCTACCATCTGGTGAGCAAGATGTATGAGACAGGCGAAATACCCTCAGACTTCAAGAAGAATATAATAATTCCAAACCCAAAGAAAGCAGGTGTTGACAGATGTGAAAATTACCGAACTATCAGTTTAATAAGTCACAGCTGCAAAATACTAACGCGAATTCTTTACAGACGAATGGAAAAACTGGTAGGAGCCGACCTCGGGGAACATCAGTTTGGATTCCGTAGAAATGTTGGAACACGTGAGGCAATACTGACCCTACGACTTATCTTAGAAGAAAGATTAAGGAAAGGCAAACCTACGTTTCTAGCATTTGTAGACATTGTTGATTGGAACACTCTCTTTCAAATTATGAAGGTGGCAGGGTTAAAATACAGGGAGAGAAAGGCTATTTACAATTTGTACAGAAACCAGATGGTAGTTATAAGAGTCGAGGGGTACGAAAGGGAAGCAGTGGTTGGGAAGGGTGTGAGACAGGGTTGTAGCCTATCCCCGATATTATTCAATCTGTATATAGAGCAACCAATAAAGGAAACAAAAGAAAAGTTTGGAGTACGTATTAAAATCCATGGACAAGAAATAAAAACTTTGAGGTTCGCAGATGACATTGTAATTCTGTCAGAGACAGCAAAGGACTTGGAAAATCAGTTGAACGGAATGGACAGTGTCTTGAAAGGAGCGTATAAGATGAACATCAACAAAAGCAAAACGAGGATAATGGAATGTAGTCGAATTAAGTCGGGTGATGCTGAGGGAATTAGATTAGGAAATGAGACACTTAAAGTAGTAAAGGAGTTTTGCTATTTGGGGAGCTAAATAACTGATGATGGTCGAAGTAGTGAGGATATAAAATGTAGACTGGCAATGGCAAAGAAAGTGTTTCTGAAGAAGATAAATTTGTTAACATCGAGTATAGACTTAAATGTCAGGAAGTCGTTTCTGAAAGTATTTGTATGGAGTGTTGCCATGTGTGGTAGTGAAACGTGGACGATAAATAGTTTGGACAAGAAGAGAATAGAAGCTTTCAAAATGTGGTGCTAAAGAATAATGCTGAAGATTAGATGGGTAGATCACATAATTAATGAGGGGGTATTGAATAGAATCGGGGAGAAGAGGAGTTTATGGTACAACTTGACAAGAAGAAGGGATCGGTTGGTAGGACATGTTCTGAGACATCGAGGGATCACCAGTTTAGTATTGGAGGGCAGCGTGGAGGGTAAAAACCGTACAGCGAGACCAAGAGATGAATACACTAAGCAGATTCAGAAGGATGTAGGTTGCGGTAGGTATTGGGAGATGAAGATGCTTGCACAGGATAGAGTAGCATGGAAAGCTGCATCAAACCAGTCTCAGGACTGAAGACCACAACAACAACAACAACTACTTCAGTACAGCACATATCCCTTTCTCACTGATTTCTTCCCACAACTTTTCCACTTTGTCTCACTCAACCCAATATTCTGAGCTCGTGCCTGTCCATAAGATCTATTAATTCTTCACATTTGTCGGTGGGAGTGAAGATACTGATTACACCAATTATCAGTCGTTCCCTTTTGGGAGGGTTTTGTGTCTTTCGGTATCTTTGATGAGCATCAGGCATTCGCCAGCCATTACTTCGAGTGGTACTATAACTGTCATGTGTTTAATTCATTCTTACATCCGAAGCTTGGGTCAGGTTTGAAAGCAGTATATATTTGCTCAGCTGCTGACTTGCTAGGCCTAACACAGATGAGGAATTTCTTTCAGGGTTTACTCTCTTAGCCTTTTAAGGTCCTTCTTCTCGACAAGGGAACGGTGTCCTCTTATAATTATCCCTCTAGAGGACAAGTTTCACCACCATTTGTCATCTCTGCCATTCCGAAGGTATCCTTCTCTGCCGGAAGTGTCCTTTATCCGAAACTCATGGCATGGGTTCCTTCTTATACCCCGTGAAGCTGAGTCCCTGATTGAACTTGCTCATCCTTTCGCATCGGCTCACCGATGTGGAGGATGTCCTTCCCGACAGATAAGAATTACTGAAGTGGATGATAGGGAAGATGGATCTATCTGCATTGAGCCAGGTTAATGGTTGTATGTGATGCCACACTCAAAGGCATGCCCAAATGTAATTAGTGGAAATGTTACCAATATGTAAAGCAGTCAGAACTGGGATGTTACTCTTATGCTCAATATGCATGACTGCATAGTACCTTGTCACCATCAGGCCAAGCTACAACATAACTGCATTTATGTTCTCCAAATACACAATCAAACACAGATAAAAGGTTAAAAACCCGATGTACCTATAAATGAAAATAAATTTTAAATCACATTGTACTATAGTCTATGAAAGTAACTGAAACGAGAAGCCTTTACAATACGTAAAAACCAAAAGTAAGAAATTAAGAGCCCTGCTATAAGCGTCATCAAATAATCGTGGTGCGAAAACCGCACAACTCAGAGATAAAAAGCACAGAATCAAAACTGTTTGTCACCCAACTGCAACAACACACTTAGTCAAGAATCCAATCGAAGTAGCTGAGGGAAAAAATCAAAGTAATAAATATTAACAGAAGTATTCCCAGTGTACTTGGTGCAAAAAGAAACATGAAATTCATGTCAGCAACTCACGAATCGACTGCGAAGCACCACACTGAAGCGTCAGCTAAAAAGTGCTGTGATAAATCAAGCACAGTGGAACCACGTGTATAGACAAAATGAAAGATGCAACGATTCCACGTTAAACTGATGAAGAATGTAATAACTGAGAATATGTCGTCCATGAACGTGGATGTTCTATAACAAAAGGACGGAAATAAGGTGAAATGTCTAATGACGACTATAGAGTCAATGTAAGCCGTTTCATTATAAGATCAGAAAAAAATGAAAGATAAATGACTATAACATATGCATTAACCTTGACATTTTCTAGTGAAATTCCGTAGAATAAGAAGTATTACTGACTATATGTATTGTGTGAGTACTCAAGTATGGATAAACAACAGAAAATAAAAATAAAATGAAAAGTAAATAACATGAAATATGAAGTAAGTAATAAAAGACAAGAGATGCAAGTGGACATCCATAAATATAACCACTGCAAGATAGAAAAATATGCTGTGAAGTTTTATGTGAAATCATTAGTGAATTTAAAACCACGTGAATTGGGGTGGAGGAAGTCGAGTCGAAAAGGGAAAAAGAACGTAGGCGGTAACATTTTCGGTCTACAGTTATAAATGTCGCAACGCAAAAGAGAAAAAAGGAGAAGATTGAAATCAAATAAGATATTTGGAAGAGTGCGAAAGCGTAAAAATTACAAGAGTCAATCCCTCTCGAAAACTGAGGAAAGGAAGTGAGTCACAAAACCCATTTACTGAACATGCGCGATAAACCATAGAAAAGAAGAACTCACTTTGACCAACGTAAAACAGGAGAAATACAATCTCATGTTCAATCATAAAAAGAGCCAATATTATGTAGGTGGTGTACGCAGATCTGATTTAAAGGAAGAAATGTAGGAAATTACAAATGGAAGGTACATATAAATAAGCAATATTAAAGTGAAAATAACGCTTGTACTCGGTTTACGCGACACTATCCCTTCGTTCATCAACCGACGGTTGTCTCGTGAAAATTCAAACTAGAACGTCCGAAGACCAAAATCATTGCAATGCTCGAAGACGGTGGTTGAGTTCGAAGAGGAACAGTGTTAGTGTATGTCATTAACGACGTCAGTGATCGTTTGGGTAGACTTTTAGAAGGACAGATCCCATTACTGAGTGCTATGTCTTTAGGTTTACATCAGAATGAGAAGAATCAGATGGTATAATTGCAATAGTCGCCGATGGCTTTCTTTAAAAGGCAAACTTATGATTTCCATTGCCATTCATCAGTATAATATCAGGAAATTTAATTTTATTGTTTCCTTCCTTTTCATATGCGAACTGTATTCTGTGATGTAAATTATTGAAAGCCACAAATATTTTCTCTAAACCATTATTATCTTCTTTAAATAATGACAGTGTATTGTCAACGTATCGATAACAATAAAAAATCAAGTGAGTTAACTTTTGTTGCTGCTTAAACAACCAAACTTCCTACTGATCAAGAAAGATATTAGCGAATGTTCCTGAAAGACAACATCCCATCGTTAGCCTCTCAAGTCTGAAAGAATCTCCTTTAAAAGAAACGTAATTGTGTGACCCAGCTAGTTCCAACAGCCTCAAAAGCCATGAATCTCACTGTGCCGTGCGGCTACATCGTCGTGCGATTCAGTATCGATAGATCCTTCTGGCTGCCAGTGTCATTGGCGTTGGTAGAGTTGCAGCGATTTTCTTCGCCACAGCGAAACGCAGAGACGATGAGATCGAGTTATGCGCTGTTGCAGTGACGGCTGCTCTCTCTCAGTGATCGGACGTCGAGCGATCCGTTTGTCGACGGCGGGCAGTTAGCACCGCGACGTCGTGGTTGATTAGATCCTTGGCCCGCAGCTGCGTTTGGAATATCACAGCGGGTTACGTGATGTCCTGTGCCAGCAGGATCAGTGGAGATTACCCGACGTAGAAGTTATTTCGGTGTGTTGCTTGGGGCTCTACTTGTACTTGGATTTCGATTATTCCGAAAAAGCCTGTTAACACTGGGTCGCCCGATTGGTTTCCTGTCAGCCAGTTCTAAAGGACTGAACACGAGGGCGACTGGTGGGTATGCTCAGTTGATTGTAGCTATTTCTTGGGTGGCTGTTGACTTATGTTCTCACTGCCTGGGAATAACAGTGAGAAATTACAGTCCTAACCACTGTAGTTGATGTGCGAAAAAGGTATTCTCTTACTAACATCCTTGTTATGCATCGTTGTCTGTAAAGCAATTTTGTGAACCTTTGAGGTGACCTTATTAAATTCATTTTACTCTCTATTTCTGCATATTAAACTGGCGTTGTGGAAGCCTCTTGCCTTGATTTGGCGTTGATTTAGATAACTTGCGTTATCTAAATTAAGCTATACGTAACGTGATTTCAGTATTTGATTACCCACAATTCAGTATGTCAGTGGCTCCCCCTGTGTTTCACATTAGCTCACATGAACTGATGACTATGAAGACATCATTTAGACACAGACATCGAGCTGTAGACCAGCGTAGAGGATTAGCGGGAAGAGAAGGCGGCTGCCTTCTACGACAAAAATATTGGGAAGGTCATACAATGCTACGACAGTTATCTAAGCCAGAGAGGTGACTATGCAGAGAAATAACAGGAACGCGTAGCTAACTGTTGCAAACAAAAACATTTTTGATTTTCACAGTGGGTTCCATTTCGCGACCGATCGGATTTTATTTCCCAAACAGCCCGTGTACATAAACATACCAAACAAGGTTTTCACCACCTCGGTTCCGAGAGTTACAGGACCTGTACAGAAAACTGGAATAGAGATCAACATATAATCATTTCCGTCCTTTTTATTGCTCATGAAAACCACACATTACATGTTGTACCACCATACAGCGAGATCTTCAGCGGGGTAGTCCAGATTGCTCTACACACCGGTACGTCGTCTTGCATAGATGCATGCCTGTATGCGTCGTGGGTTACTACCCACAAGTTCATCAAGGCACTGTTGGTCCAGATTGACTCACTCCTCAACGGCGATTCGGTCACGTCGTTCATAAACAGCTCTTTTCGATCTATCCCAGGCATGTTTCATAGGGTTAATATCTGGCGAACATGCTGGCCACTCTAGTCGAGCGATGTTGTTATCTTGAAGGAAGTCATTCACAATATGTGCACGAAGTGAGCGCGAACTGTCGTCCATGAAGACGAATGCCTCGCCAATATGCTGCCAATGTTGTTGTACTATCGGTCAGAGGATGGCATTCACGTAACGTACAGCCGTTGCGGCGCCTTCTATGATCATCAGCGGCGTACGTCGGCCCCGCGTAATGCCACCGCAAAACAGCAGGGAACCTCCACTTTTCTGCACTCGCTGGACAGTGTGACTAAGGCGTTCAGCCTTACCGGATTGCCTCCAAACACGTCTCTGATGATTTTCTGGTTGAAGGCTTATGCGGCACTCATCGGTGAAGAGAATATGATGCCAATCCTGAGCCGTCCATTCGGCATGTCGTTGGGCCCATCTGTACCACTCTTCATGGTGTCGTGGTTGCAAAGATGGACATCGCCACGGACGTCGCGTGTAAACTTGCGCATCATGCAGCCTAATGTGCGCAGTTTGAGAGGTAACACGACGTCCTGTGGCTGTACGAAAAGCATTATTCACCTTGGTGGCGTTGCTGTCAGGGTTCCTCCGAGCCACAATCCTTAGGTAACGGTAGTAGCCCTTGGACGGCCTGAGCGAGGCATGTCATCAACAGTTCTTTGTATCTCATCCATGTCCGAACAACATCGATTTGGTTCACTCTGAGAGGCCTGTGCACTTCCCTTGTTGAGAGCCCTTCTGGCACAAACTAACAATGCGGACGCGATCGGTGGTTCAAATGGATCTAAGCACTATGAGACTTAACATCTGGTGTCATCAGTCCCCTGGACTTAGAACTACTTAAACCTAACCAACCTAAGGATATCACATACATCCATGCCCGAGGCAGGATTCGAACCTGTGACCGTAGCAGCCGCGTGGTTCTGTACTGAAGCGCCTAAAACCGCTCGGCTACAGAGGCCCGCCGACGTTATCGAACCGTGGTATTGACCGTTTAGGCATGGTTGAACTACAGCCAACACGAGCCGTGCACCTCCTTCTGTGTGGAAAGTCTGGAAGTGTTCGGCTGTCGGATCCCCTCCTGCTTCAGTATTTCTGGGAACCGGAGTGATGCAA
The DNA here is from genome assembly GCF_021461385.2 of Schistocerca piceifrons. Lineage (NCBI taxonomy): Eukaryota > Metazoa > Arthropoda > Insecta > Orthoptera > Acrididae > Schistocerca > Schistocerca piceifrons. The sequence goes on from NC_060139.1 coordinate 673,634,770, forward strand.
AAACTTTTTTGATGTGTGTATTTGGTAACAACAGGTCCCCTTTCATAAACTGGTAAGAAAACTGAAGTTAATTGGCCATTAAAAATGGTTAATGAGAGCCGTTGAGCTACAGTAATGATAACAAACAAATTGCTCCAAGCACTGCTGCTGCCCCCGGCTCCAGACTGGGCCAACTACCCGTCAGCGGCCTGTGCCGCTTTCTTCGGATGTCTCTATTTCGACGTGACTCTAGCGGCCACTTTTGAAGACGGTGACGAAGCGATAACCACGCAAGTGATAATCCGCGCCCCCTGGTGACACGCCAGTTAAAAGTTATTGATTGTGAGAAGCTAAAATGAGCCTTCACGGCTCAATCCTGACAAGGAAATTATGTTATAGTTTTTCCTGGGAAAAAGTATCATCTGTGTGGTCATAAATGTCGCCAGGATATATGTCCCTGTGCTCCGTTAAAGAAAAAGGATGCTCCGTTTGAACTCCCGCATTTCGAACCCGAGGCAGTACAGGGTCTTGTTACAGGTTTGAGGTCAGTATCCGGAGGTATTAGCCGGTAGGTTGGTACCCAGGGATAAGACTATGTGATTCAGTCGTCTGATAGGATTCTGGTGTGTCAGCTGCTTTATCGAAGTGAAAGAACTTCACAAGATAATTAATCAGCAAGTTGCAATCTGGTCATCTGTGTCTCCCCGTGCTTCTCCTACTTTTTCAGCGGCTAAAGCCAGTGGTAAGGAGTGTCAGCTGGCGGTTGACTATTGTCAGCTGAATTGGAAGGTGGTTTTAGAGTCAATTAACCTTCCTGATTTATAGCACTGTTTCACCTGGTTTTCGGATGCTCAATATTTTTCAGTGCTAGATCTCAATTAGGCCTATCCTGGAATAGGAGTCAAAGCCCTTCGCTGTGGCCGTGTACCTTTTGGTTTGGCCACAGGTGCCACAGTATTGTCCTGTCTTGGGGATCCTGTTTTGGATACAATTATCTGGATGATCTTCTATTTTGCTTTTTTAAAATTTTATATCTCATGTTCTAGTAGTACCAAATAGAGGATGAAGTCTCCATGGTCATGCAGCCAGTCAGTACATGTAGCTATAACAAAAGACCAATAATAGATAAAGTGAAACGCATATGAACTAGATGCAGACAATAAACATAATTAAAAATGTGAGACACAATCAGCAGCTATAATAGATAAAGTGAAACATATATGAACTAGATGCAGACAATAAACATAATTAACAATGTGACACACAATCAGCTTAATTTTTTTTAATTTTTCCATGAGTTCCTCGACAGAATAGACGGAGTGAGTCGTGAGAAAACTCTTCCGTTTGTATTGGAAAGTGCGTAGATTACTGCAAAAATTTCTTCGTTCTTGCGGCAGCTTATTGAAAATAGATGCAGCACAATACTCCATGCCTTTCTGTACAAGAGTCAAGCAGGTGCGTTGCTAATGCAAACTGGATTTCTGCCAATTATTAACTGAGAAAAATGTGCTAATTCTTGGGAATAAGCTGATACTGTTAACAACAAACGACATTACAGAATTTTTTAGGAGAGGCAGAGGTCAGAACTGAACAGGGTGTTTCTGAATTTACATCACATATTGCATGAACCACTCATTTCTGAGCCTAAAATAGGCCTTTTGAATCAGAATAGTTACTGCAAAAAAATAATATAATATATCATAAGCGAATGAAAATAAGCGAAGTTGACTACTTTCGTGCTGAAATACCACTTATTTAAAATCCTGTTCTAATAATAAATAGTACAGCATTTAATTTTTGAACAATATCCTGAACATGGACTTTCCTCGCCATCTTAGTGTCTGCCTGAAAGAATAGGAATTTCAACATTTAAGTCTCACTAATCGTATTCCCATTCTGTGTAATAAAAATATCAATTTTTGTTGAATTGTGTGTTACAAACCGTAAGAACTTAGTTTTACTGTAACTTCGTATCAATATATTTTCTACAAACCATGTCAATACTGAATACAACCTATTTCACTATCAAGCTGGTGTCTTCAACAAACAGAAATATTTTAGAACCACTGTAGTACTAGAAGGTATATCACTTATGTAAGAAACAGTACCGGCTGCAGCAGTGACCGCTGGGGAACGCTCTCAGTTGTGCCCCATTGGGACTGCAAGTAGTAGCCATTCTCAGAACTATAGAGAATGACCTTCTGCTGTTTGTTCTTAAAATAAGAGGTGAACCAGTTGCGAGGTACTCCCCTTATTCCCTAATGGTCCAACTCCTGCAGTTAAATTTTGTGATCAATACAATCAACCGCCTTAGTTAAATCAAAGAAGACGACTAGCGATCGCAGCATTTTATTGAATCCATCCAGAGTCTTACAGAGAAAAGAGATTACAGTATTTTCAGTTGTTAAACCACTTCTAAAACCAAACTGTGCATATGACAGCATATTATGTGGATTGAAATGATCAGCTACCTTAGTACATACAGCCTCTTCAATAACGTTAGCAGACACTGAGGGCATAGAAATAGGTCGAAAACTACCTACATCATCCCTTTCTCATTTTTTATAAAGTGACTTCACTACTGACGCTTTCATCCGTCAAGAAATTGACCATTCCGAAAGGAAATATTACAGATATGGCTAAGTACTGGGATGCTGCAGAACAGTACTTTGTTATTCTGCTAGGTGCACTGCTATATCCATGAGAGTCTTTAGCCTTTCGTGATTTAATTACTGACTCAACCGTCCCCTTGTAGGATTCATGGAGATGTATTTCAGGTAAGTCTCGGAAAGCTATTTTTTAAGATAGTTATAGGATTCCCTGTAGGACCTAAGCTTCTGTTTAATTCACCTGCTATATTCAGAAAGTGATTATTAAATACTGTAAATATAACAGACTTAACAGTAACTGAAACATTTCTACTACACACTGACTTTACATCCTCAAACTGGTGCTAGTGACCAGACACTTCCTTCACTACTGACCATATGGTTTTAATTTTATTCTGACATTTAGTTACTCTGTTTGCGTACCAAATACTTTTTTGTCTTCCTAATGACATTTAATCACCTTATAATACTGTTTGTAATAGACTGCTGCAGCTTGAATGTTACTCCTTCTAATATTTTGATATAATTCCCGCTTTGTTCTACACGATATTCTTATTCTCCTAGTCACCCCCCAGATTGCCTTTTTGTGCTAATACGCTGTTTTGAACGTTCTAATGGAAAGCAATTTTCAAAGAGCATGAAATATGTGAATAGTAATGCATTATATTTATCGTCTAAGTCATCAGCACTATAGACATCCTGCCACACTTGTTCCTGAAAGAGGTTTAATAAAGACTTTATTGTAACTGGATTAGCTTTTCTGTAGTTGATCCCAAAAGCCTTATTACACCATGGTCTGAAAGGCCATTCACGTTTTTGCTGACTGAACGTCCCCTAGTAATGAAGACTGAACAAAATTGTTGTCTATGGTTGTGCTACTGTTCTCGTGTTCTCACGTTGGAAAGAATGAAGGCGATCTACCAGCATCGTCTTTCTTTCACACTCACTCACCCAATTAATATTGAAGTCACCACATACAACTAATTGTTTGTACTTTGTATCAAGTGAACCAAGAGCCCTCTCTAGTCTGTGCAGAAATTTTCTGAAATCGAAGTCAAAAATGGTACAAATGGCTCTGAACACTATGGGACTTAACATCTGTGGTCATCAGTCCCCTAGAACTTAGAACTACTTAAACCTAACTAACCTAAGGACATCACACACATCCATGCCCGAGGAAGGATTCGAACCTGCGACCGCAGCGGTCACGCGGTTCGAGACTGAAGCGCCTAGAACCGCACGGCCACAGCGGCCGGAGAAATCAAAGGCGATCTGTAAATAACACCGCTTAGAAGCTTAGTTCCACTAAAGTCAACCACAGCTGTACAAAATTCAAGTACCTGTTCCGTGCAGTGCTTTGAAACATCAATAGAGTCAAACGGAATAGTGTTTCCCACATACGTGGCCATTCCCCCACATTGCAAAGAACTACGGTATCCACCAGCTAACCTGTATTCTAGTAAAACAAGCCTCTAAATATCACATCATTTAAAAAGTGCTCTGATATACCGGTAACGTCAGAGTTAACATTTATAAGCGGTTTACTAACTTTGTCTCAATACTTTGTCCATTTTGGCAAAGTATGCTAATTCTCTCATTACTTGGATGCCTAACCTATGTCGAAAGTGGTTCCTTTATCAGGAAGACTTCCTTTAAGCAGGAATATGTATTAGATGACATCAGTCATAAAAAGGTGCAGCTCTAGCACCAACTACTACAGGAATTTTCCCATGAGTGATTCCAGCCCCCCCCCCCCCCCCCCCCCCTACGCTGCCACCTACAAGTTTTGCCTGTCTACACTTCCCATACCTACTAGGGCGCAGGTCATGCCTAGTAAAACCCGCCCTGTTGACAGACTGATCCGACACCAATGCAATGTTAGCCATGCCCACACCATCAGAGCTTTCTCAAGCCCCATTTCAATACGCCTGACAGCTGTGCTGAGATGAATAGACCATGACAGTGCAACAGTTGCACGGAATACACGTTTGTGTCACCAGTTTGAGTAGCTATATTTTGCAGGTCACTATGTATGTCATACTCTCCATCCTTATCAAGATTATTTCCGTATCTACTCACAATCACTATCTGTTCCTCTTCTGTAAAATTCCTACACAAATCCACTATGTTAAGTAACCTGAGCCAACCCTGCCAAAAAGCTTCAGTATGCTGGTGATCTGGTCTCACTCTCCAACAATGCCTGCAACTGCTGGCCTACACCTCTCCCATGAGAATTACTTGACAGCAGAACTTTTTTCTCTCTATTAGAATTTGCAATCACCTTAGGCTCCCCAGCTGCCGCAATCTGCTGCATGCCTACATCCACAGCTACAAGAGGTTCCTCTCTACTAGCTTCTGACAGTCAGTCAGATCTATTGGTAACAGGTAAAGTGCAACTATCTGAATATCTCCTTCTCCTGGTAGCCTTTCTGCCAAATTTCAGTTCCCATTCCCCAGTCCCCTACTCCCTCTTCATACTACGAAGGTCCTCCTTCGGGTTTTGTAACTACGTCTCAAGAGCATAGATTTTATGCTCCGCCTTCTCTACTAACTTATTCTTGCTACATGCGCTGCAATTCCAAGAGAGGATCTCACTAGAATGCCCTTTGGCTTCCCCACTGCATTCCTTCCATTCAAAATACTTAGAACAGTTCAATTACTCACAAACGTATCACAGAGCCCACACTTCTCACTTGCGACAATTTTTTTACAGTTACTGAAAAGAAGTAGACTTCCCTGTTTACTGAGTTTTTTTAGCACAATAGAATGATTTTAAAAACTAGCTACAGTGATCACAAACTCCACTCACTACAAGGAAAGTAACTACTATTGTCAAGAGTATTAATCCACAACAATACGAAAAAAACATCACACGATTCTTTGTCTAAAACAGAAGATTCAAGCGACCACTGATGCAGTAACGCAACTGAAAAAAGTGAGCGAAAGTTTGTGAAAGTTTTCGCTGTATTTATTTCACAAGTAACAACAAGAAAACGCCAGCTGAAAAACAGTAAATTTAATAACTAACTAAATACATAAAATTTTATCAAACATACATCTGTCATAAGACTTGTGAAGACCACTTAAGTGACGCAATTCAGATTAATCTAGAAAAGAAAGAAGTCTCATTCCTGGGTCACGTACTCTCTGCCAATAGTATAAAGATAGACCAAGAACGCACTAAAGCCACCCATCAGTTTCCGGTACGTAAATATAAGAAGGATAGTGGTAGATTCAAGGGATGGCCAACTTTTTTCGTAAATTCGTACAGAATTTCGCATAACTGGCGTCATCCTTAACTAGCTGCGAAGAGAGAAGTTCGTGCGGGATGAATCTCAGAAAACATTCTTTGACGCTCTTATGGAGGCATTAGCAAATGCGCCGGTGTTGGTCGCACCGAATTTTGAGAAAGACTTCATTCTCCTAGCAGACACTTCCAACCCTGGAATTTTCACGGTTCTCCTCCAGGAAAACTGAGGCGAAGGACGGCCAATTGCCTTGAGCGTAAATAATTTTGTTTGGCGGCTCACAATCAAGCATTGTCGCAGGTTTTGGCCCAACGGTTCAAGATGGGGCATGTAGGCAGGTGGGCGGTAAGAATTTCGACATTCCGTTTTCGGGTGCATCACTTTAAGACGACGGGTAATCGAGTGGCCTAGGCCCTACCTCGGATGGTTTCTGAAGGAAACAAATATGGGGAATCTAAAGAATGTACTAAGCGACATTTTTGTGTGGGTTCAGTGTTGGGGAGGTTCCGTGATTGTTTGGAGACCTCCAGAAAGGAAGCAGTTGCTTAAAAGTGGAGAGGTTCCGAGGTGTTCTACTAACAAGGGGATTCTTTACTTTCATACTTTTTATGGTAACAAAGACAAGTTGTGCCTTCCCCAGGATTTAGTTCCTGACATATCCAGTATTTCTTAAGTCTTTGTGTGGGGGCATTTGTGACTACAAAAGATTATGACTGGTAACCAACTCTCGGAACACACACACTACACCTAGCATCCCAAGGAGCCTCGGAAAAAGGACGGTCTCAAAGGTAAATGAAAGGTTATAAAAATGTACAAACAAAAATGGACCAACGAATACATCAAATTAGCAACCTCGAATGTCAGAGGAATTTCTCAGAAAGAGATGGAACTAGCAAACTAGGTATGATTATCAATGCTGTAGGAATCACAGAAATGAAAATGAACATGAGAGGCAATAAATACGCCGGCCATTACATTATGTTCTGTAACGCAGTCGAACAAAACGAACGAAAATTACTCCTGCATGTGAAATACGAAAGAGAGATTAAAAACTGCAAAAAAATACTCACAGTAAAATTGAAACTGAGAAGAGGTAACGGCACAAATATATGTGAATATGCACCAGTAGAAGGAAGAAAAGGATGAATCTAGAATATTATAATGAGAAATACAGAAAACTCTGAATAAATATAGTGCTACTGATCAGATTGTTATGATGGGTGATTTCGATGCCAGAATAGGAAGTATATAAATAACGAATACTATAGAAACTTTGGAGTGGCAGAATGTAATTAAAATGAAAAATACGAAGAGACTTTGCCGCTTACAGTATTCTAAAAATAACCCACTTTTTAAGGAAAGAGATATACATACATATACTTGGGCCAGTAGATCGATAATTGATTCCGTTTTAGTAAATGATAAGCTATCGGGGGAAGTAAGATGTACAAGAGTTGATAAAGAACAAGATATAGTATCAGATCATTTTATAGTTATCTTCAGAACAGATCTTATTGCGAAATGGAAGAAAATGTCAAAAGAAATAAGAAACCAGTAAGATCAAAGCGTTTATAAAGTAAACTTGCTTGAAGAGGACAGCATCTTCCCCAAAGTAGATTAAATAAATAGCAAAATCTAAAAATGTGATGTATATAGTAGCAGGAGAAGCTCCTGGTGAAAATAAGAAAATAAGAAAGAGAAAGGACTTTAAAATCTGGAATGAGGGTATAGGTAAAGCTGTTAAAGGGAAACAGGATTCATATATAAAATACTCAAACAATTCCGTAGCTGTAAATAAGCGATCCTATAAGGAGAAGAAATATTGCTAGGTATGTAGAAGAAAAGCATACCAAAAACATAGGGACAGATTTATTGCTAATATCGAGAATGATGTCCACTGGAGACGAAAAATGGCCTATAATGTCTTACAAACTTTAAAGACAACAGAAAGAAAGAAGAGACAAGTAAACAACACAGGAGAAGAACAATAGGTAAATTATTATAAAGGGTTATGGTATAATGATACGGTACATGAAACTAACATTGAAACAACAGATGAGAAAGGATTAGATAAAATATAATCTGACGAAGTAACATCTGCCTTAACATCACTTAAGAACAACAAACCGACAGGAAGAGATGGTATTAATGCTGAACTGCTACAATATGGAGGAATGATGTTCCATCTATTACTACTAAAACTTTTAAATGACTGTCGGAAGAGTAAGAATATCCCCACAGACTGGAAGATTGCTAGTGTGACAAAACTTTGGAAGACAATATAGAATCGCGGAAATTCGAAACTTCTAATGAAGGCGATAAAAAGTTTCTATCAAAAGGCTATCACACTTGAATTCAAAGCAGAAAGACCTAATGACATATCAACTAACAAAAGAATATTACAAGGGTGCTGTATCTCCGCAATTTTGTTTAACATTTACAGAAATGAAGTAATTCATATGTGGAAAATAGAATTTCGAAAGATACTTACCTAACCAAGAGGAGTCTTTTAAATAACTTACTATATGCTGATAATGCAATAATCCTAGCAGAATATCACCTTCAAAAAGGAATTTACTTATTGACACAAATAATTGCGACATTTGACGTGGTGACCTCAACAGAAAAATCCAAGACATTGGTCTTCATGGCAAAAGAACATATTAGAATCAAAATACTCGTACATAAGAAGATTTTAGAAAAGGTAAACCACTTCAGTTATGTAGAATGTGAGGTGACGTATGGACAGCAGAGTCATAGAAATTAAGCTAGGTAGATTCAGCTGGATATGCGGAAAACTAACAGAAAATTTAAAAACAAAACTAGCGTAGAGACTCAAAGTCAGCCAAGCAGTTACAGACCCTACATTGCTTTATGGAAGAAAAACCTAGTTGATTATCAAAAACCAAGCAAGACGTATTTAGGGACAATAAATGAAATTCCTGCATTGCGTTGAAAAATGAAATGAAATGTCGTGTGGCTAGGGCCTCCCGTCGGGTAGACCGTTCGCCTGGTGCAGGTCTTTCGAGTTGACGCCATGTCAGCGACCTACGCGTCGATGGGGATGAAATGATGATTATTAAGACAACACAACACCTAGTCCCTGAGCGGAGAAAATCTCCGACCCAGCCGGGAATAGAACCCGGGACCTTAGGATTGACATTCCGTCATGCTGACCACTCAGCTACCGGGGCCGGACTGCATTGCGTTAAAGGTCACACATAGAAGAAAGACTAAGAGATCAATATATTAGAGGAGAAGTAAGAAATTTTAGTTTAAATAAAAAACTTTAGGTTACAAAGAAAATGGAATGAAGACCTAGAACGAATGTAGAATGACAGACTCCCCTTAAAGGCTAAAAATTTTAGCCGCCAAGGAAGAAGAGGTAGAGGAAGATCCTGGTAACGATTGGTACTGTAAGAGGTAATTTCGCCTAATACTTGAAGAGAAGAAGCAGAAGATAAATCATGAAGATGGAGCAACACCTAACCTGGCCTACCCTAAATGTGGATGCCCAAAAGTTAGTAGGACAGTGTCAAGAATGTCAGATCACGCGTAAGGGGTAACAGGTTTCAACTTGGGTAAAAACCATACAGATAAACTTTTTGTCAGTTATCTAAGGCTCTTACCACGCATCAGGCGTTGGAATATGTAGCTTTTCGTGGTGGTTGACACATTTTTTACGTTTGTCTGGCTAATGTGGAGCAAATTGGGAACCTCAGGAACTACGACTGAGCATCCGACTAGTATATTTGCTATGTTTGGGCCACCCAGGACATTAGTAAGTGACGATCCACAGGTGTTTGTATCACGAATTCAAGAGGTTCTGTTTTAGTAGTGGGATATCTCATGTCACCGCACCCCCTGCTGCCATCAGCAATCCTTTGCAGAGGAGATGAACTGAAATTTGAAGCTGGTTCTTATCACCTTTCACTCTCAGTCACAAACCATGTGGGATCAGTCAACTGGTTGGTTAAATTTTGCACAACACACTGTTGTTCATAAGGCACATGAGACGACTCCTGCCAGGTTGACTTTTATTTACACAGTAAATTCACCTCACAGTAACTTACATGCATGGGGATCAATGATTTGCTCCCAGAGGATAGTAACCCTGAAGTAACAAAGAAAAATTGGGAGTCCACTAAGAAAAACATCCAGGTGGCACATAGGAGGCAGGCCGTTCGCTATAATCACGAGAAGCGTCCTGTCTCGTGGGCAGTGGGTAGCATAGTGTATTTAAAGAATTTCTTAGTACAAAGTAAGGTGCTCAAAAGGTCAGTGCCAGAATACTCCAGAGGTTAGTAGGCCCTGTCTGTGTTTAACACAGATTTTCCTTGCAAGTGGAATGCCATAATTTACAGGAATTGTTGTATATGGATCTGTTATTTCTAATAATATACATTAGCAATTAGTTGTTATAGGAACTGCTGTGACCTTCTCCACCAGACATCATGGCGCCTAGAGTATCAGCAACCGAACTGACAGCCTGCAGCCGCGGTTTGCCCGCCACGCAGGCACACCAAAGCACAACACAACCGTCAGGCAATATTGATGAACGGCCACAGCAACAACCACAACAACAACACCACAGCAAAGACACCAGCGGCCACTAGGGGCCACTACAAGCCCATATAAACATAAGGAAGAGGTCGCTGCAGATCCCGGAACTATTTTCACACGTCAAACCACGTGATGGAAAACAGTTCCGAGGTACTCATCCGCCGAAGCGCTATAGAGGCCAGCGCTCGGCCACACATCAGAGTTCATCGACCGCCAGCAGACGTGGATAGCTGCCGCCCCGGCAGCTTCTCGCTGATCTCTGGATTACGCTTGGTATATCGGAGAAGTCTCTGGAGAAGGCTACTAGGAAATTACTTCAGTAGTTTTCTATATTATTCTTGTATGTAGTTGTGATTCGAAGATGGATCACTGTTTTGTGATGGTGTTATACTTGGAGAATTGTTTTGGTTAGTTGAACAGTCCAATAAATTGTTTTCGGACTTTGATCTTTAGTTTCTTCTGCTTACACAGACATATCAGGTACATCCCTAATTTTCTCAATAAGGTCACAAGTAGTTTTCACTGAGAACTATTGCTAGAACATATAGTTTTTGCCAAATATCTCATTCAATTTATCACAGTGTCTGTAAGCAGGATTTCCTATGTAGTTAATAAGTGTCTCATTGGGACAATGAGTTCATTATTTGTCGGTTGGGCCCATAAACGAAGGGGACATGGATTCATTACTACAAGACTTAAATACAATGTACTAAATAAGAAAGAAGTCACCCATAGCGTTTTCAAACTGTTAAGTATGGCCATAGCCACATTTTGAAACAACGTTACTCACAAAAAATTCCTTAATTTTTACAGTACACACATCTACATTTCAAATTACCAAGTTATTCTCTTTGTCAGCTTTCAAAATCAGCACTTCTCGCTCTATCAATTTTAAATTAATGTTACACACAAATTCTTCATTGTTATTTGTCTTACACTTTTTATTTTCTTAACATTAGATGATTGGTTATGCTAATTTGCTGGTAAGGAAGTCTTGTTATGTCTTGGTAACTTTACAGAAATTGAAGAATTTTTCAGTATCTACTAACACCAGTTTCATGTCTTTAAATCACAACTTTCTATCAGCAGCATACTTATTACTGTTTTGCAGTAACCCGAACTCTTCATTACTGAAGACAATGATTGTTTTATTAACTATTCTGTCTTAAAATAAATGGCCACTGTGGGTATATTCCATCTTACGTAGCATATGCTGTCTTAAGTTTGACTAACACATTTTCTTTTCATGCGTATTAACTACAGTGTGCACCTTCATGTCTACCACATTATTAACGTAATGCACTATTGTATAAAACTGATGGGGAGTGTAGTGGGACGCGAAATTGAAGCGTCACCCATCCACAAGTGTCAGCCCAGTTTGCAGGTGAATATAAGTTTAATTTAGTGGTTTGTTCATGTATTTTTGTAATCTTTGTAATTGTTGTGAATTATCTAAAGTTTTGTATTTATTTTTTATGTTTCATGTACGGAGAGGGCGGCGCAACGAACGGAGACAGCATCTTCACTGCCGGGGCCAGAGAGAAAATTGCTGACCACTGTACGTCGCGGGTCGACAGCCAGAGAGCAATAGGAGATCCTGAAACCGAGTTGTTGCGTCGTGCATCTAAAAACTGAAAAAATAAGAATTTGTAATGTTTGTACAACAATGACGTCATAGAAAGTTAATCATGTTGTAAATGTTCAGTCCTATCTTGTCAAGGCTCAGGTTCACGTCTATATGTAGGAAGATAATAAAGTAGTGGATGCTACTAAAGTTTAAATACGTGTTCCGAGAATTTATTTATGAAGAATTATCTTAATGAATTACGAATTTATTGACAAGATTATTAATTTTGACAACGGTCGTCGCGAGTTTGAGTCTTTAAAGTTTATTCAATGAGGTTCTAATATTTATTAAAGCAGGTAACTTGCATTAATATAATTTCCTAGAAGAAAGAAACGACATCTAAATTGAAAAAGTTTGCTCAAACCAATTGGACTGAGTGACGTAATTCTGCGCATACGACTCGAATGATGATGTTTTAACTACAGTTTCGTTCAAGAACCATTCAGAGACAATTTAAAAAGAATTTAAATAATTTTGAAGTGTGTTGTAACTAACGTAGGTGACGAAGTCTGCACATGGTCATATGTCAAAAGAAAATCATTTATACAAAACTTACGTCGTTACACTACACCGTGGCGACCTTAAAAACAGGACTTGTGTGCAACTAAGGCACACAGGTACGAAATAATTAAAACATCAAGAGTCCTTCGGAAGTCAACGAGAGTCTTCATGGAGCCTTCACCAGCCAGCGGCGACTTCGCGGGTGTGGGCGTCTGACGGAGCGCAACCGAGCAGTACGATCACGCAGTTATTCCACGAGAAGGCGCATCTGTTGGGCAGCAGCTGATCGCTGCAAACCCGGACAACCTTTTTCTCCCTAAACTAACAGGCCCAGTACGTCAGCTGGGGGGCGTTCCTCCAGCTGGTATTAGAGGGGTTGCTGAGGGCTTCGCCTGTCTACGGTGGGGCAGGGGGTGGTTGCAGCCAGTGACGTCTCCGGTGTTCGACTCAGCGTCCTGCCTGTTGCGGAAGCGGAATCGCAGCATCTCAGCGGCTGCATCGACGGCTGTTACTTCTGCAGCCCATAGCAGCACACTGATCACCGAGAACTACAAACTACAATATTAGTGTCCGGTGAGTCTGTTTTAAGTTGGAAGTGGAGTGTTGTGCATAGGGAGTGTGCTTTTAATAGGATTGTTGATTACAAGTCTGCGGGGGCAATTAGTTAATATCTTACAATAATGTCGGGAAGTGAAATGTCAGACGAAGAGCAATCTGTGTCCGATAGGAGCATGAGATCCCTTTTTAGGGTGATCGCTAAATTAAAACAATCTAACGAAGAATCTACTGCTAGATTAAAAGAGGAACTGAAACAGCAATTAAAACAGTCTAACGAAGAATCTACTGCTAGATTAAAACAGGAATTAAAACAGTCTAACGAAGAATCTACGGCTAGATTAAAAGAGGAACTTAAAGGGGAGCAAACAAAATCGACAGACAGGTTACAGGAACATCTTAATGAAACCAGTCGAGAATTAAATGATAAAATAGAGGCTTCTAAAGTTGAAATGCAGGAAAAACTAGTTGGACTTAATAATAAGATTGCTGATAATTGTAAAAGTTTAGAAGAACATATCCAGGAATCGCGCGAGGAAAAAGCTCGCATGCGAAATGATATTACTGACTTAACCAAGAGACTAGATAATGTCAATGTCTTAGTTTACTTCAGGAAGACAATCAGATAAGGGAGAATATAACTTATAAACCCGTTATTAAAGGTTGTATTAAAGATACCGAAGTAAATATTATAATCGATTCGGGTAGCGAAGTAAGCATTTTATCTAAAGAATTATTTCAACTTAAAAGAAAATATTGGAATTTCCCAACCTTACCTGTAACTGGGGTGAAAATAATAGGAGTTACTGTTAAAAGAAGTCAAAATATTACTGAGGAAGTTTATTTAACTTTTGAAATTTCTAAACAATTAATTGCTCAGTCAGTACTTGTCGTAGCCAACTTAAATGTGGCCATAATTTTAGGTATAGATTGGCTGTGTAAATATAAAGCTATATTAGATTTTGAAGACTCTTCCTTAACCATCCATAAGGAGGCATGTGCTTTTAAAGTGAGGTTTTCTAATAATCAAGTACCTGAAAATTGCTACGAATCCTTACAGATTAAGTACACACGGACCATGAACTATTAACAGATTCTAGTGATCTTGAATATGAAGTATACCAATGTGAGGCTAGTAATAGTATCGAAACCGAAGTGAAAGAAAAATGCTATTCTACGAATTGTCTATCCGAACAAGAAAAGGAAGAGTTGGAATCTTTATTGTTAGAATTTAGAGCTGTCTTCTCAGATGACCCGGGGAGAATCAAAGATTACGTTTGTAAACTTAAGATTAAAGATCAAAAACAATTCTTTAAGAAACCTTATCCTATTCCAGTACAATTCAAAGAACCGGCTAGTAGCGATATAAGTAAGATGCTAGAACAAAATATTATCGAACGATCATGTAGTGCTTTTAACAGTCCTTTGTGAGTAGTTAAGAAAGCTACTGGTGGGGTACGACTGGTTCTGGATGCTCGTGAATTAAACAAAATTATAGAGATGGAAAGAGACAGACCTATTCCTATGGAGGACGTACTTCTTAAGGTTGCTGGTTCTCGTTATACGAGTACAACGGATTTAACTGCTGGCTACCATCAAGTAATATTACACCCGGATTCACGGCAATATACGGCTTTTCTTTTTGAAGGCAGATCATATCAGTTCCAAGTTTGACCTTTTGGACTTAATATACCAGTGTCAACTTTCATTAGGGCATTAGATTCTGCTTTGGGTCAGCAATTATTACAAAAGATTATTTTATATATAGATGATATTTTGATAGCCACTAAAACGTGGGAAGAAGTAACGATATTACGGGAATTGTTTGACCGTTTAATTGACAGAGGAATTACATTAAAATTATCTAAGTCTTACTTCGGAAAGGAGAAAGGGAGATTTTTGGGGCATATCGTGGACAGTAAAGGTATTAGGCCAGACTCAGCACGTATTGAAGCTATTGCTCGATGCACGAGTCCTAGAAATCGGAAACAACTGAAATCATTCTTAGGAATGGTAGGACTTCTGAGAAGATTTCTTCCAGGGCAGTATATTGTTAACCCGAAATTACTGGATTTATTAAAAGAGAAATCAGTATGGCTCTGGGGAAAAGAGGAAGTGGAAGTTATTAATAAGATAAAAGGAGCGTTAACAGAAGCTAAAATGTTATACCATCCAGATTTCAATCAGGACTTTTGTATGTGTACGGATGCCTCTGATTATGGTGTGTCTTGCGTAATATTCCAAGGTGATCTGACCAACGAAAAGGGATTATATCAGTCTACTGGATTCGCTAGTAGAACTTTAAATAAACATGAAAGAAATTATTTTGTAACCGAGAAGGAAGCTCTCACAGTGGTATGGGGTTTTCAAAGATTTAGAGGATTATTAATTGGAAGAGAAACAATTGTGTATACTGATCATCAGGCTTTAACCTTTTTGAACAATTGTCGGTTACTTCACCGTAGATTATTACGTTGGGTATTATGCTTGCAAGAATTTCAGTACGAAATTAGGTATATAAAAGGATCTCAAAATGTAGTTTCGGATGCTTTGTCGAGACTTCCAGTAGGAGTGGAGAATATTAACATTGCAGAAGAACCAGGAACAAATTACTATGTTTATTTCCTTTTAACTCAGGAGAACGAACGTAAGGTTAAACGGATAGTAACTGCTATTAGATGCAATCAAAGAAATGACGATCAATATAGGGAACTTATACAAAACCTTAATAATGGGGACGAGACAGTTAACACCCGGGGTGTGTGGTTATATTTCAACGACTTGTATTGGATAGCAGAGAGGGAACACCAGAGATGGAAAATCTGCATTCCGAAAACTGTTGTGTACGAATTAATTTCTTATATTCATGAAGGTTACGGGCATTTTGGAATTCATAAATGTATTAAACATCTAATGAAGTACTATTATTTCAAAAATATGTCCCGTATTGTGAGAAGTATTACTAGGACTTGTGAAACCTGTCAAAAGGTTAAAGTTAATAACAAATCCAAGCGTTATAAATTATATGCTGTAATTCCTCGAGGTCTGTGGGATCTACTGTCATTAGATTTCTTCGGCCCTCTGCCTCGTAATTCAGGAGGATTTACTTATGTGTTTGTTGTAATGGAATGTTGGTCCAAACATGTGAAGCTATATACTTTGAAACGAACGAATACAGCAAGCGTTATACGCTGTCTTACTCGAAATTAATTTGTTAACTGGGGCATTCCTAAATGACTTATGTCTGACAATGGTAATGCCTTTATTAGTCAAAAGTTTCAAGATATGATAGAACAATATGAAATCAAACGTATATTAATTTCGAAATATCACCCTCAAAGTAATTTAGTAGAAAGAGTCATGAAAGAATTAGGACGATTATGTAGAACTCATTGTGCATATAAACATACTCGGTGGGCCAAACTAATGCCTGAATTCGAAAAGATATTAAATGAATTGCCTCATCTAACGACGGGATTATCACCTATAAAAATTTTAGGCAAACGAATTACAGGTGAGCCTTTACTAGCTGCTCTACCTTGGCCACCAGTAAATGAGATCTAACAATGCATTCTAAACGAAAAAATTTGCAAACAGATTGTTAAAAATGCTGAACGGAGAATTAAAGGTTATAATCAACATGCTATAGAACCCTCATTTCAGGTAGGAGATCTTGTATTTGTACGATCTCATCCTAAAAGTTCGAAGATCAATAAGGAATGTAGAAAATTCTTCTTTATCTTTGAAGGTCCATATGTTGTACATAAGATTGTACATCCCAAAGCGTTACTTCTTATGGAACCTTCATCAGATGTTATTAAAGGATTATATAGTGTCAATCAAATTAAACCCTTCATTCCTAAATAAGTTAATATTTAGTATATGTTACATATGGACGAACGTTCATAGTTTATTCATGTGAAGTTTTCGTGATAGTTACGTGTTATTTTAAAGAAATGACAGGAAGTTTAAACAAGTGTTCTACAATAATCTACCGGTACTTCAAAAAAGAGAAAAATAACTAAAAGAGGATTTACATGGAAGAAAGTTTTGATCTTAGGTCAGAAGGAATTTTGTATATTTTATATTTACTCGGATAGTAGGAACTAAAGAGGATGGTTAATAATTTTAGGGACCATGGGCGTCCAGAGCTATATGGCTCACGAGAACATAGCAGAGTGCCTTTAATAGAGATTTGTAATAGTGTTAATATAGAACACACCAAACGGGGCTTTCTCGCTTGTTTCTCCTAAATAAATTGCCATTACCCAACGAAGTGTCCAAAGGTAAAGAAAGCCGTGCCGAGATTCTAAAGAAAGTTTTGCTTGATTTCTTCCTGAACTCAGGCATAAATAAAGCGTTAGGGAAAAGAACGACGCAAAGTAAATAGTACTATTAGTTATTGTGAGAAACTTATTAGTAATATACATTTTGGAAAGAATAACTCTAGTAAATGAATAAAACTGAAACTAAACGATCACAATTTGAACGCTCTGTCCTAATGTAACAACGTTAAAGAACGTACTAAATTATTATTTACTAGCAACTATTAAATGAAAAGGAGTAATCTCCATATATTCGGTTGTGAATTACCATAATAGCACAATCAAAAGTAAATGACAAATAGTCACAACAATATTGTCATAAGAGGATTGAATCTATCTAAGAGCAAGGACTTTAGATTACGGAAAATGTGAGAAAAATGTACAATATTAACAGTTAAATATTATATATAGAAGAAGTTTTATTTTCGGTTAAAACCTGACAAAACTGAGCTTGTGGGTGGGGTATGTAGTGGAACGCGAAATTGAAGCGTCACCCATCCACTAGTGTCAGCCCAGTTTGCAGGTGAATATAAGTTTAATTTAGTGGTTTGTTTATGTATTTTTGTAATCTTTGTAATTGTTGTGAATTATCTAAAGTTTTGTATTTATTTTTTATGTTTCATGTACGGAGAGGGCGGCGCAACGAACGGAGACAGAATCTTCACTGCCGGGGCCAGAGAGAAAATTGCTGACCACTATACGTCGTGGGTCGACAGCCAGAGAGCAACAGAAGATCCTGAAACTGAGTTGTTGTGTCGTGCTTCTAAAAACTGAAAAAATAAGAATTTGTAATGTTTGTACAACAATGACGTCATAGAAAGTTAATCATGTTGTAAATGTTCAGTCCTATCTTGTCAAGGCTCAGGTTCACGTATATATGTAGGAAGATAATTAACTAGTGGACACTACTAAGGTTTAAATACGTGTTCCGAGAATTTATTTATGAAGAATTATCTTAATGAATTACGAATTTATTGACAAGATTATTAATTCTGACAACGGTCGTCGCGAGTTTGAGTCTTTAAAGTTTATTCAATGAGGTTCTAATATTTATTAAAGCAGATAACTTGCATTAATATAATTTCCTAGAAGAAAGAAACGACATCTAAATTGAAAAAGTTTGCTCAAACCAATTGGACTGAGTGACGTAATTCTGCGCATACGACTCGAATAATGATGTTTTAACTATAGTTTCGTTCAAGAACCATTCAGAGACAATTTAAAAAGAATTTAAAAAAGTCATATGTCAAAAGAAAATCATTTATACAAAACTTACGTCGTTACACTACAGGAGCCAGTAATTTATTAAGTTGTAGGTGATTCAAATAGACCTGTTTTAAAGGAAATCATCTGACTGGTATAAGTACCTAAGCTCTAGTTTCATTTACAGTCTTTCTCAATGCAACTTTTGTTGAAGTTGACGGGTGTTGTTATTTTCGTTAGATCTTATTAGCAATATATCTACGGTACTGCCCCATTACCTGGTGGGGTATGTCAAATTTGTGTTTGTCCATCCCTGTAATAGACAAAACACACAATCCAAATTCTTGACACATTCCGTGGAACAGTCGACCCATTGCAGAAATAAAGTATGTGTGAAACACTGTGATGGCTGTAGCTACGCAATATGACAAGAAAATCAGGAACATACCGAGCACAGACATTCATTTGTATCTTCAAACACTTGATATTCAAAAAACATTTGAAAGCTAAGAAAATGCTGTAATAGGTGTCGACCAGAATCTTAATGTTTTACACTTCATAGACAAAGGAGGTACAATGTACGTCTTACAATATTTGTAAATTTATATCCACTCACATAATGAACCTGTGAACCTGCTGAACGAACACAGAGTCCAAGAACAAATTGTTCTTTGACTGTTTTTCTAATTATTTATGCACTTCGATTTTGACTGTTTACCTTTGATAGTTTTGCACTTCTGTGACATGTATACTTTACATACTGTAATCCTGATGTTTTAGCCTACCATTCTGAATTTCCACAATTCACCTTTTCTTGCTTATTTTTCCCCAGCTCCCTTTTGATGCTTCATCCCACGTAACATGTAAGATTTCTCGTTTATCCTTCCTAGATTGTTACTTTTCCACATCAATAATCACACAGCATGATACGTTATTACCAAATCAGACAACATGATACGTTATTGCCAATACATCGCATATGCTCCTCTATTTTCCTCTATTTTCCTCCCTAAAATTGTTATTTACGAAACTCCTTAAGTAATACAATTGTGGCAACACTCCTACCTGTTTCACTTTAGTTATAAGTGTCCGTCTAACCGTCTACTTAGAAGCAGTAGTCATGCATATTGAGCTTAAGAATTAATCCTTGAATGTTTATTACACTCAAGTTGGTTCTGACATCTTTATATCTTGCTAAGACTTCTGCTGACTACATGTGGACATGTATCTCTACATACATGAATATTTATTTTACATACAATAGTTGATACTTGACTGTTAACATAATCTTTTTGTGCCACATTCCGGCTTTGAGCTTTAATTTCATGTACTTCCTGTAGAGTTGACTTAGGTATTTGCTTCTAATACCTTCCTGATTTTGCCATATTATATCATGTATGGTTAACATTCTTCGACATGCCCCTCTCCCCCCCCCCCCCTGCCCACTTCTGAGTTTGATTCCTTGCTGTGTTGCCTTAGTGTTTGCTACACCCCATTGTTGCTATTTTGTGTCTGAGACTCGTTACAGGGGTCTGATATGTAATAAAGATGTAAAATTTTACACCACTGCACCATTACTTGATGGCATTAGTTGTATTAGTCTGTTTCCTTACCTCTACTCTCTCTATTTTTGATGTTCTGCGACATAGATACGTGCCTTTAATATATTCCCTGATGGTGTCATACCATAATTTTATTTCATGATACATGACTTTCATTTGGTCCACCTTGACTGGAATTACCCAGTGTTATATTGTATACATTTCTTTGTATATCATGACATACTTATAAGTCTTTATCAGATACTTCCACTCATTTTTGGGTACATACGACGTGTAGTCTGCCTTTTTTGATGTTTCCTACCTTAATGTTTTGTGTTTACTGCGTGACATGTAGGGATATATTCATGTGTATTACAGATATTATACGAAATAGGCAATTGTTTGTAGTATATTTTCTGCATATGATCCACCATAATGGTTTTATGTTCATTAGTCGGATATGGATACATTCATGTTTTCAGTGTGTACAGCTCATCTTGTGATTATCATTTGATGTGTTTGTTAAATAGTTCTAGGGATGTTGGGACAGAAATTTTGTGTATGTCTAGTTATTTGACACATTTTTGAATACATATGACATAATTGTTTGCTCTCATTACCGTGTTATGTTTCCTAGCTCAACATATTGTATTTACTACTCAACATGTAGATATGCATTTACATTTTAGTTTTGATCACTTCGCCTATATCAGATTTTCTGATAACAGTTGACACTATTCTCTATTTTGTTCTTTGCAAGGACTACTTGTCACGTAGATGCACTTTTCATTGCTTTCTGATTTCTCTGAATATACCCTTTCTTATATCTACCACTCTCTACAGATAGTCTGTACACTTTTGTAGGCTTCAATCAGGAATAGCAGTCTATTATATCATCTAACTACCCATGCATTATATGATACACAACGTTTTATATGGCATGAATGTAGGCATTCCCAACCACATAATAATTATGAATTTTAACTGGGTAATGTAACATATATGTATTAGTATCTCAGTTAATATTCAAAATTATATGGTTAGGAGTTCCAATATTAATGCCACATAAAACGTTGCCCATCATTCTTAGCAATAAAGAATGCAGTTATAATATTTACATCCATCAGCCAAATGAGCACTTTATCCACAACATTCCTATACTAGGGAATCCTAACGAACTTCTTCTTTGTCCCTACATCCTGCTCCAACAAAATGTTGCCTATAAACCCATTATACCTACTCTTATTGTTTTTTCTCTATCAGTATCTGTCATGGTTGATTTTAAGGTAAATGTTACAGGTAATACCGTACCATGCAAAGTAAGCAACATATCCTGAGAGGGCAAGGCAACAACCACTGGGAACTCAATAGCAAAAATAATATTAGGTATTTGATTATTCAAAGATGGTCCTAGTTTCCATCATAAATGAAAATAACATAATTGATTTATCTCCTACGTAGCAGTATCTTTTTCCTTAATTTGGGACCATTTACCAAAGAACCTTTCCTATAAGAGCGAGAATTTGTGTTCGCTAATGAAGTGGCTAATGAAGAGCCTGTAACTAAACTTGTATACTGTTGCCGCTGTTTGCAGCTTTCCGCCTCCCATATTGCATCTAATTTGACTTTATGTGGTTTATTTAGGCTCTGTTCTCTCTCGCCGACACTTTCAGGTCAAGGGTTACTTAGGTCAATTACAGTTGAAAGGTGCATGTTCTGGGGTCGTATTCACTTTTGCAATTTAGCTTTGACTTTGCCGCTTCGATCTATTTATGGGTGTGCTCAGTAGAATGGATTTATCAGTTTTTTCTATTACTTTAGCTTGTTTATGGTCTTGCAGTTTAGAGATAATGTTTTATTTTAAATTACATATACATCTGAAGATGGGGCTGGTCCCTGAAACCTGATGGTGTGAAGACTCCAGTCAATAAATAATTGTGCAACTATAGAGGATGTTTTAATCATCAGTCGTGGTGGTTACCTATGTCACAATTCTGTACGTGGTATAACGTTTAGTAAACAAGGATTTCTCTTGCACACTGTAGTAAAGTAAAGACCACACGGGTTGGCCACAACCAGCAGCCCTTAGTGTGCTCTCCCTGTCTTTCTCTCCAACACGTTAGCTGTCTCTGATTTGAATCCTCCTGGATATAATACTATTATTTAGTGTTGGGTTACATGTATGTTTGTAGACGTTCACGACCGGAACCACGTTTCGCGAAATTTTTCGGTTTTATACTGTACGTCACATTTTGGAAATAGTGAACTAATCTTTCGGCCTACATAGCAGAGGAAATCGTCGTTGTTGCTTATTTATTTTCAATACACTCTATGACAATTGCTTAATACTGTGTATATATATAATGTCTGTGTGTGTCCAGTGCGTGTAGTGTAGTGTAATGTAACGATTGTGTTGTATAATGAAGATGAGAGAAGGGAGAGGGTGAAACCCAGTGCCGGCTCGTGGCCTACTCATAGCAAATAGCATCAAGGGGGCCGCCAAGCTTAGTGCATCCAACGGACGGACCACCATCAACAGAGTCACATGTGCTCACTTCATGTAACACTGTGGTGAGGTTTGGTATTTAAATCAGGGCACTGGCGCCAAGTCTGGTGATCAGTAACTTTACGTTACTATCTCTCCTCCACTTGCTGGGCAAATTCTGGCAGTGAAACTTTTTTCCATTTGCAGGATTCCTCCAGGTTGTTGTTGTTGTGGTCTTCAGTCCTGAGAGTGATTTGATGCAGCTCTCCATGCTACTCTATCCTGTGCAAGCTTCTTCATCTCCCAGTACCTACTGCAGCCTACATCCTTCTGAATCTGCTTAAGTGTATTCATCTCTCGGTCTCCCTCTACGATTTTTACCCTCCACGCTGCCCTCCAATACTGAATTGGTGATCCCTCGATGTCTCAGAACATGTCCTACCAACCGCTCCTTCTTCTTGTCAAGTTGTGCCACAAGCTCCTCTTCTCCCCAATTCTATTCAATACCTCCTCATTAGTTATGTGATCTACCCATCTAATCTTCAGCATTCTTCTGAAGCACCACATTTCGAAAGCTTCTATTCTCTTCTTGTCCAAACTATTTATCGTCCACGTTTCACTTCCCTGCATGGCTATACTCCATACAAATACTTTCAGAAACGACTTCCTGACGTTTAAATCTGTACTCGATGTTTACAAATTTTTCTTCTTCGGAAACGCTTTCCTTGCCATTGCCAGTCTACATTTTATATCCTCTCTACTTCGACCATCAACAGTTATATTGCTTGGAAAATATCTGTAATACTGTTTTTCATTCTCGAAAAGGATTGGAAAATGAACCTGCCTTTATAATCTGTAGGTAAACAGCAGAGAAGATTCACGTGTCGTGTACCCTGCTTCAGTCTTTTTCTTTTTAATGGTTTTGATTCCCTAGATAGAGCAAGCTGGTCGAAAATAATGGCCAACTGCAGAATTAATACCGGGCGAGCCGAGTGGAGCATAGGAAATGGTAACTAGGAATATTTGGGAAGGGACTGATGATCCGAACGGCAACTCACAAGAAAATTTTGGTAATTGTAATAATCAATCGCCGAGTAAACTACAGCAATAACAGTCGTTACGGGAGCGGGAGAAACCCAGAACAGGGTCATGGCGCCTCCGGTTAAATACAAGGCCGTACGTAATACATTTATGAATCTACGATACACGCAGTTGATGTGACGGATAGGAGGATTAACCCTCCATCCCCGCCGCAGGGAAACAGCGATCGGTCTGGCCGAGCCACCTGCCAACGACCGTGAATGTATGCGGGGACATAAGGCTTTTGAATGACGTGAGAGATGAGCTTTATACAGATGAACACCTGAGTAATATTAAAGGATTGGACGACGAAGCTATTATAAAGGCCAAAATTGGCAATACAAACGTACAGGTTGCGCTACACACTGGCGCAGAAATGAATTTAATTTCGAAAAAGTCTGTTTGACAAACTACAGTACAAACTCAATTTACCTACTATACCAGTACAGAATTGTCACATTATAACTGCACTGGGTTATAAATCAAAAGTTTTAATGCTGCAAACTTGTTTACCTGTTAATATAAATGTAAACTTATTTACACATTTACAAATTTTTAGTAGTCGAAAAATTAATAGTTAATTCTTTGTTAGGCATGGAGTTTTTCAGCAACAATCAGGTAAAGACTGATCGAGGCCAAGCTAAGTGCCATTTGTAAGCTGACGAAAAACCTATTTCAGTTGATTAGTTGAAAACAAAGGCAAAAGTCCACAGTCAATTGACAAACATGGTTAGTATTCAGTTGATGTATCCCGAAATTTTATATATACACGAAATATTTAATGACGTAACGGTAACCGAACCCACATTGGTAAGTAGTGCATGTTGGACCTTACGTCATACATAAACCATCACACCGGAGGATGTTACTTACTAAGTAATCCAAAAACCGGAAAAATGCGTGGATTGTACCTGCAAAAATATTTTAAGGAATTTAGACGATATGACGGAGGTCATGGACGTCAAACATTACGTAGAATACGATTAGGAGAGAGAGTCATTGTCACTTCACATTTGAAGGCAAAATATGGAATTGAATATGAAAAGCACGAATTACTGTTAGGATAACATTTATTACATACCTTAGCGAATTTTATGTATGAAAAGATGGGAAAGGAACCGAGTGCGATCACACACTTGTATGTACACCATGTGATCAAAGGTATCCGGACACCTGGGTGAAAATGACTTACAAGTTTGTGGCGTCCTCCATTGGTAATGCAGGAATTCAGTATGATGTTGGCCCACCCTTAGCTATGACGACAGCTTCCACTCTCGCAGGCACGGTTGCAACCAGGTGCTGGAAGGTTTCTTGGGGAATGGCAGCCCATTCTTCAGGGAGTGCTGCACTGAGAAGAGGTATCAACGTCAGTCGGTGAGGCCTGGCAAAGAAGTCGGCGTTCCAAACCATCCCAAAGGTGTTTTATAGGATTTGGGTCAGGATTCTGTGCAGGCCAGTGCATTACAGGGATGTTATTGTCGTATAATCACTCCGCCACAGGTCGTGCATTATGAACAGGTGCTCGAACGTATTGAAAGATGCAATCCCCATCCCCGAATTGCTCTTCAACAGTGGGAAACAAGAAGGTGCTTGAAACAGCAATGTTGGCCTGTGCTGTGATAGTGTCACGCATAACAACAAGGGGTGCAAGCCCCCTCCATGAAATACACGACCACACCAAAACACCACCGCCTCCAAATTTCATTGTTGGCACTACACACGCTGGCGGATGACGTTCACCTGGCATTCGTCATACCCACACCCTGCCATCGAATCGCCACATTGTGTACCGTGATTCGTCACTCAACACAACGTTTTTACACTGTTCAATTGCCCAACGTGTACTCTCTTTACACCAAGCGAGGCGTCGTTTGGCATTTACTGGCGTGATGTGTGGCTTATGAGCAGCCGCTCGACTATGAAATCATTTTCTCACCTCCCGCCTAACTGTCATAGTACTCTCTTCACGTTTCCAATTCACTATCACATCGGAAACAGTGAACCAAGAGCTGTTTAGGAGTGTGGAAATCTCGTGTACCGATGCATGAAACAACTGACGCCCAATCACCTGATCACGTTCGAAATCCGTGAGTTTCGCGGAGCGCCCCATTCTGCTCTCTTACGATGTCTAATGACTACTGAGGTCGCTAATATGGAGTACTTTGCAGTAGGTAGAAGTGAAGCCCACCTAATATGAAAAACGCATGTTTTTGGGGGTGTCCACATACTTTTGATTACATAGTGTAGATTGAGGTGTAAACATAACATAAAGTAAGTAAGTTGACTTGAAAGGAAGTAGTTTATAAAAGAATTTATATTGGTAATACTATTTGAATAGGTAAATATTCCCAGTGCGCTGTGCACTGAAAGTATAATCAGTAATACGCATATATATATATATATATATATATATATATATATATATATATATATATATGCAACAATACTATCTGCGCCGTGTACGGACGACGCGGGAGCAAAGGGGACAGTTTGGAAGGTCATTCATCCCCCTCTCAGACACCTCGTCCTCACTTAATTACATGAGAACACAAAGCGATCATCTCACTCATGCGAAGGACTGCAAAATATTTGCAATACGCTGTTCAGCTTCCCACGGAACAGCAAGAGCTACCATGCGCGACTAGAAGAGCAGTTAATCTGACCAGTTAGATAAAGATTTCTCAATTCATTTGAGAGTAAATGTTGTAAAAATAACTTTGTTGCCTAAAGCTAACACATTCACCTGGCGTGTTAAGTAGCGATAAGTAATTGTAAATAGTAAGGACCAAATTACGTACATATTTATCGTAAGGAATAGGACACACTTGACAGCTGAGTATTTGAATAAAAAAAAATGTATCGCCAGTGTTGCTACTCTTTATGAACTTGTAGGCAGAATAGCAAATAGATTAAGATAGTGGGAAGAAGACTGAGAACATTTACAGAAAGCAAACTAAATATTAAAAGAAGGGGATATAAACAAGAGGAAAAGAAATACTCACACGCACACGCACACACGCACACGCACACACTCATACGAACTATTTGCAAACACAGTAACACACTGGGGAAGGAAAATCTATGTACAACGAGATAATTAAGCGAACGAAAGAGTGAGTTATACTAAAAATAAATACGCTTTATTTTCCATTAGCTACACCTACTTAATCAAAGAACACTTTACGCTAAGTTTCCTACGAACTACAACCGATTAGGCTACTCAACTGCAAAGCACACGAAACTACGGCTAGGGAAACTTATATCGAATTGAATTACTGCTATGCTAAAAGGCCGAAAGGAATGAAAGCTGTACACGCGAAAGGATTCTATGCAGCACAGTGAGTAGGAACAAGCTACAAAGCAAGTTAAAAGGTCATGACAGGAATCCTGATCCTGGAAACACATCACTGCAGGTGAATTCAATGTGAGATATTAAAGCAAGAAGGTAATAGGAAGATTTGTTCTCAGGAAAGCAAATAAACAACTGTCTAGCAATCTGCAGATGTATGTTGTTGTTGTGGTCTTCAGTCCAGAGACTGGTTTGATGCAGCTCTCCATACTTCTCTGTTCTGTGCAGAATGTATATAGCAGCAAAATTTATATGTATTTTTATGCGTAATTGAGAAAGTTAATAATTTATATAGTAATTAATGTTGCGTAGGGTATGTTGCAAATGTATAACCCAATTGAAGTAAATATTAAGTGTAGGCGGCCCGTACCCAAGAGGGTCCCACCCGCCAACCCCATTGCCTATTCTACTAGTTTATAAGTATGTATGTTTGTGATAATAAGTGGTAATGGGAATTCCCGAAGACCAGTACACTTGTTCTTTTACAGTGCAGCGGTAAGCTTCAACTCTGTTGCATTGCTTCCAAAGAGGAAGAACGGATAAAAACCGCACTAATGACAGTCTGCGTGATGGAATATTGAGGCAAATCTTCAGCACAAAGGCTACTGTGCAAATCACTTGAAACAAAGTCTCAAAAGATTCTTGTTCATTCTCGACATTAAATTATACATAATATATAAAAGCCTAAATGACTATTCTGTTACTCTAAGGTACGAGATTACAAGTTCTTAGGAACTTGTATATACCCTAATGTTTGCTCAAAGTTGTATAACTTTGAAGATGAAGGTAGCTAGGAATAGTCACAGTTTAACAAATAGCTTGACTAATAAGTTGTTTAATGCACTCATTTCCTAACCTCTCCTTGTGTATGGTGGAAATGTTCTTACATATTTGATGACAGCAATATTCATGATTTTTCTGACTCAGTTCGCGGATGTTTTCTCCCATGTAATGCCATTTTCTCTGTGTTTGAAAGAGAAAACTTTTGTAATTACCTTTAAGTGTCAACTATTTGTATATGTTTGTAAATGTTGTATGTGGAAGTGTTAACATGCCTGATCAAAATGTGTGGATAAGAAGAAAATCATGGCCCAGTGAATTAAGCGTTCCCAAGGTGTTACGATAAAGTGGTAACGTCCAATGCAATTGAAGTGTTACATACCTCAGGTCAGTGAGGTATCCAGCCAGTGAAAAATTAATGCATTGTGCATCGTTAAAAGTTCGCTCTCCGAGTGCACAAATTTTATCAGCAAACCAGGAGAAGGCCCCAAGCTTTACGAGTGGAACAATGACGCGTTGTTAACAGAGGAATGCGGTACTTATGTCATGTACCGAGATAATTTCGTCGGGTGTGGATGTTCCGACGGATTCTTAAGGCGATGCGCATCCATCCTGTCGTCGGAGTTGCGTATACCGTAGGCAAAATTAAGAAGAAGCGGTTCCGGACTCCGCACGGTACCACATACGAGTAAACACAATGCCACGACTACCCAAGCAATGAACGATAACTGACCGTGGCCAGTTACACTTTAAGTGGCTGTCAAAAAAAAAATCACAATTTTCCATTCTCCTGCAACAATAAGGGCCTTGCGTGAGCCCACAATATTAATGGCAAAGTTTTCAAAACTTGTAAGAAAAAAATGAAAAACAAAAATGACATTTACCTCTTGTACTTATGTATTGGACAGAGAAAGGGGAATTGAAAATTTTACTTGTGTACGTATGTCTATGTGCTGTAATATTACGATATTCTTTCCATATTTGTATGAGGTGGAGTGTAAAACTGTAAAGAAATATTTCACTTCCACAAGAACTGAGTAAACTATTTACGAAATTAATATGTTTCTCTTTTATTTATTTTGGTTATAATGGTAGAAAGCAATATTTAGAAGTAAAATTAGATCGAAGAGGTTCCCATCATAATTAATTAAACATATCATCATGTTTTCCCGGAGAATAGATTAAGATAACGAAAGGTCGAAAAATAAAGGCTCTACGCTATGGATTTACTAATAACGACACACTGCCTCCCCTTTTATAATTGTGTATGTAAATTTTTATGATAACCAAAATCTTTAAGTAAAGATAATGATCAATTATCTGTAAGTACTGTGTGGTGTATATCTTTGTAAACGTCACGCAGTAGGCGGCAGATGTGGCGGCAATGTTTAAACTGATTGAAAGACTCGCTCTCTGGCCGCTAGACAGCGATGACATCTGTGACAACGACAAAACATAGCGAGGCCAGAGATGATTATTAATGAACAATCTAGCGCGCACTATTTAATTAGTAGCTGCGTGTCTGTGTTGGGAACTGAAAGAGAACATACGCATGTAACTTGTGTAAAAAATGTTCGGACACCAAGTATATTAACCTTGTGAATGTATTACGTAAATGTTGTGTTTGAAAACATATTCGGGACAATTTTAAAAATTTGTTTGAATATTTATTTGTCCATGAAGGTACATCGTAGTAAATGTTGCGACTATCTTGAGGATCTGCAAGGACACCAGTAATAATGGAGGGAAATACCAACGTGTCGCCGCGGTTTTAAGAGGTATAAGAAATCATTTGAAAAAGCGACATAAGAACATTTTTAATTTTTATATTTACGTATTCATAACGAAATCTTATTGCTCAATTTTTTTCTTCGATTGCTACGGTGACGGCTTGGATAGCTGAAACCCCTTCTTCAAGCGATCCTAAAAAAATCATTTAATCCTTTAAATAACATTTCCCTATCATTTCCAAATTCTTTTTCGCGATAATTAACAAGGTGCATTGCAGTCATGGCTCAATGAAGCATAGTTAAACTTGGCGTCTTGTTTCCATTGATCACTCGCTGAGATTAGTTCCTCTTTCTTCAGTCTTTATTTTCATGACTGTGTTTGCGTACTCGCATTGCACATCGCATGTAGCGTACTGAGAAGAATTTTGTGACAACATACCGTCTTGCATTGTTCATCACAAGTACGGCAAATAAAGTTAGGTTTTAGACAATCACATCAATATTCCTAAAAGGAATAGGTTGCAGAGGAGACGAACGTTCCGTGCGCATAGGTATGCTACTAAATTACTATCAAAACTCTTGTCCATTGTGAGGTACGCTGATTGGCTGAGGATATTTGTGAAAACAATATCAATGTCAGTTCAGACGCTTAATACCAGTAAAAGATTTCAGTGAAGTGCTGTCTTGTGAATTTTCAAACAGCTTTATCAGAAAGTCAGATGCGTTAATTTTTATGATCATTTGCTGTGTAATTACATTGACAGGTCTGGTACAGTGATTGTTTGCAAGACTAAGTTAAAGACTAGCAATATTCAGGGCCAACATTTTTATAGGAATCATTTTGTTTTGTAGTCAGATGACATGTATATATTTGATTGAAAACAGATAGCTTTCTCGCAGACGAATTTTTTGATACACTGGCAAGTCTGAATTTCGCATTGTGCGGTGTGAGCGCCACACATTAACATTCAAAATTAAATTTTCACATATTTCTCTTACCCTGCACCGAGTTTTTTACACATTCTTAGATACCAACTTGACACATATAAACATTAGTAGAAAGTATTACACGAACATTCAACTATTTTGTTTTAATTCTGGGACAATACGTCCGAAACACCAAATGAGAGCCTTTCGTGTCTCTGTAAGAGCATTTGTTTAAGTGTAGAAGGTCAACGACATGCTCAACATCTGCAGTCTACGTGACTTTGCCGTTTCAGTCTCTTGTGTCTGATTCTGTAACTGCGTGATGACCGGGTGTACCCCTACCTCAGAGCCAGGAATTTCCTTCCACAGCTGCCTTCTGCCTTCGTCACAGCACTCGGCCCCATATTCAATTTGTCGCAAGCTACCGTCCCTAGAGGTGGGGATCTCGGTATTCTGGCGTCTCGGGGACTGGACTCCCGCACCAGTCTTCTACATACCACGTCGCACGCTACGCTCAGTCCCCTTCAGAGAGTATATTCCGGTTTGGGCCCCCTGGCGCTCCTTACGCCCTCGCGTGCTATGAGCTGCTCCTGCCGTCTCGGCTGTGGCTCGCCATATTGTTTCATGCAGCTGTCGCGCTTCGTGGTCCACGGAATCTCGTGTCACATCTCTTCTCGTGATACGCTGTAGGATTTCAGCATCTTTTGGGGGTGTTTGTCAGTAATAATTCGCGACGTGTCACACGTGTCTCTGTAAAGTAATACATCCTATGTGTTAAAGACACTGAAGATCAATAAACGAAAGACTACTATGAATAAAAGTTGCCTGAAAGCGTTCATAATGTTAAATCTTTTTCAGTGTTTCATTTCGAATTTAAGAATTTTCGCAAGTGGCAGAAAATACAAGGGAGTTTTAAGTAAGAGTACGTACTTTAGAAAAATTGTAGTCATCTAGTCAGTCTTTTATGGTAATCTAGCTAATTATACACCTTTCTGTTATTCAAGCTCCTACATATTAATCACTGTTCAAATAAGTTATTTTTTACTTTCAGCACAGACAAAATAAAAGGGAGGACAAAAAAGTTTTCTTTTCTTTCCGCTCTGGTTTGAAGCGGCCCGTCATAGCTTCTTTACCTGTGGCAGCCTCTTCTTACACTTATATTTTCGAGTAAAACACACAAAACTGTCGACAAATTGGGAAAAATTCTTATCAGGACAACGTAATATCTTATTACAAAGGCAAACACAGATTTCTTATGAAATTTATTGAATTTTAGAAATCTGGTCTTGTCTCGCTGTAGCAACAAACAGCTTTGTTTTTAGATACGATATGATATAAATAACGAAAGAAACAACAACTCATAGTACTTGACAAATTACTGAATATTTTGAGGAGTTGCACAATTAACTAAATAAGAAAGGAACGGATAACCTAACTCACACGTGAGGAAGATTAATAACAAGCCCATTGTGTCTCGCCTTCTGATGAACTGAGAACAGCGTAACAGTTCTGCAACAGACAACATTTTATAAAATTACGTGTCTGCGGATGGCACACACCTGATGGCAAGATTCATGACTGTATTTCTCACGTTTAACTCACAGAGGCACTTTGTAAAGCTATTCCTCAGAAAAGACAGCGTAACTGAGGTTTCCTGAATTACGAAGTCGTGATAGATAAGTTGTGATAATCATGCTCTGTTGTGGACTACATTCTTCTGCTAATGATGCACATGATGCACTAGAGCGAATTCGGTGCTTGTGTGCTTGTACCTGTACTTCGAAAAAATAAACTTTTCATTATCAGCATCGTTAATGTTCGACTAAAGTACCTTATTTAGGTGGGACGAGAGACTGTAAAATAGATCTCGCATAACATCAACCACAGTGAACTTCTTGGATGTGTTTCACATGCCACAATCTGATTACTATTTGGTCCAACGGCTAGAGAAGACTGATTGTTGCCCCAAACGCCCTACGTCGACTAGTCCATTTCCCATGTATTCCGCATTGGTCCCGTCGATAGGTCTCATAGTTGCAGCATAGAATCAAGCTTTTTTCAAATTATGCAACGATAGTAAAATCTTATTTTTGGCGGAAACTGGGTATATCTGGTTATAGTATCAATGTCTTCAAATATTTGTTGGGTATATTGCCATCTCTGTCTTCTCCTACAGTTTTTAACCACAACAGCTCTCTACTGTAACAAGCAAGCTACTCTTAGAAGTCTTAATACATATCCTCTCATTCTGTCCCTTCTTCTTGTCAGTGTTTTCCACGTATTTCTTTCGTCACCGATTCTGTGGAGAACCGGCTCATTTCTTACAGGTAATGGCGTGGCGCAGACGAGTAGCGAAATTCTGCGTGATCTGCTGAAGTGTCGAAACATGGATGCTGCTGATGACCCTCCTGAATGGCTCTTTTCAGCTCAGCAATGGCTATGGGGTTATTGGTGTACACCTTGTATTTAATATACCTAAAAAAAAGGAGTCGCACGTTTACAGAACGGAGAATATGGCGGCCAATGGAGGCCAATAACAGTGGCCTCTTGGTAGTCTAGAGCCAGAATACTGTCCCCAAAGTATTCCTCCAGGACATCAAACACTCTCCCCCTTCGATGGGGTCGAGCTTCTCTTGCATGAACCACATCTTGTCGAAATCAGCGTCACTTTGGATAATGAGTATGAAATCATCTTCAAAAATCTTGAGGTACCGTTCGCGTTCGATATCGCACCGGTTATTCCCTGCCTGGAAATTGCACGCTTCGTAGTCACCCGTTAAGGGGTTCTCAGTCCCCCAAATGCGCCAATTTTGCTTACTGACGAACCCATCCAAGTGAAAGTGCGCTTCATCGCCAGACCAAACCACGCATGCGCATACTAATTCCCATCATGCCCCGCGGCCAACCGTACAGTTTTAACGTCCTAACGCAAACCGTTCAGAAGATATGACGATTTTATTTTATATAGTTCAATAATTGTCATCTTGTATCCCATCATCCCACCTAACTCTCAATAACCTTTTATAGCACCACATATCAAACGCTCCGATTCCCGTCTTTTCCGATTTTCCTGCAGTCCATAGGAAAGATAATACATCAAAATTATCCACGTTGTTACGTGCACACAGAACTTATTAAATTGCACAACTAAACTTCTTTCTTAGCTACAATGTTCTTCACTAATAAAGTTATCGGTGTAACCTTTCATCTTCAGGTATACTAACAGTGAACTTTACTGTCATATACAAACGAAGAAGCTGTCGTCCACCAATATCAGCTATAAAACGCCAACAAGAAACTTAAAATCAAGAGGCACAACACCCATCATATAACACAATACGCCGCGTTGCCTTCTGCTATGAACAACTTAGCTGAAAATAGATTAACAAACCTCCGAAAGTGGTATCGTTATTTATAAAGAGCATTGTGCCTGAGGTGGAATTTTGTTTATTACTATTGACTAAAATATGTGGTCGAAACAAAACTTCTAAGGAACTTACGTAATTCGGGATTAAATAAGGGTAATTTTAGTGAGAAACTAAAATCCGCACGTTGCGAATGCTTCCATGAAGGGCGTTTAAACGAAAGAACTACCGGCTAGTTCCTCTGCTTACGTAATGTGCTAAAATGTATGCACTCACAGTCAATACCTTGTCGTGAAGCTGAATGAAACCTGGCGGTTGGGTTGATAATCACAACTGAATAAGCCATTCAAAGTTTGAGTATTTCATGACTGTATTCCAGAGAACCACGATATGCTTGATGTAAGTAACTGTTCCTAATTATTCGACTGATATACGTCGTTCTCATTGAAGTAGTTTGTCCGTAGTGCTTGTCGTATAACTTTCAGCAACTGTATGATGTTTCAACTTTTGTTAACGGTAAGTAGGTTCTTTCGCATAAATAAGTGCAAAAACATTAGTACATTGATATTTGAGGGAGATAAGTGCCCCAAAACGCGTTACATGGAAGTATGTTATCTAACAAAAACTACTTGTCACAAAACAACGCTTTTTTATGAAAGCAAACGTTAACAGGACGCATTACCACACAACATGGCGTTACAGAGACTAAATCCCTTCATACGAACGTCAGTCTAGATTAATGCCTGCTTTTCTTACCTTAAATTTTGAATTTGACACTATTCATCTCCAATACACTGCCGTAGTAACTTTCCGCGTCAACAGATGCCAATTCTGCTGTCACTTGCAAAAGGCCGACATTGATGTTTGTACTACAGAATTCTTTAATGCAGAAGTTGAAACGCCCATTACCATTCATGAAAGACTGAAAAATGTGAATGGTGATGCAACAGTGGATATTAGCACTGTTTTTTTGGAACGGAATCAAAAAGGCAGTCAACGGAATGTCATGACAGAAATTCACTGAAGATAACTGTGCAATCATGAGGGGACGTTATAACGAAGGTGTTCTGAAATGCAGAGGGTGTGATTATGGGCAGCACAATACATTCTGCCAAGTACGTCACCGCTCAACTGCTACGGTCGCAGGTTCGAATCCTGCCTCGGGCATGGATGTGTGTGATGTCCTTAGGTTAGTTAGGTTTAAGTAGTTCTAAGATCTAGGGTACTGATGACCTCAGATGTTAAGTTCTATAGTGCTCAGAGCCATTTGGACCATTTTTGAACCAGTACATCAGAATTCGAAGCTTAAAGCACGTCTTCAGCTAGTTTGCGTAATGAAATTTATGGCGGATGTTCTTTTGCTTGACGATGTAAGACCGCAAACCAGCCGCTCACTACTGAAGAGATTGCGATAACTAGATGGGAAGTCTTGCTTCAACCCCAATACAACACTGAGTTGTCACCATCAGACCTCCATCTGTTTGGGCTGCTAAAAGACGCTGATGGGACTCACTTTGAGGATGAGGAGGCCATGAAAATGTCCATGCATCAATGGCTTTGGAAGCAGGACTGTGCACCTTACCACACTGGAATACATGCTGTTACTGAAAGATGGACCAAAACTGTGGAAAGGAACACAGTTTATACTGAAAAGCCATAAACTAATTCAACCTACGTAGTTTCATTTGAAATATCTGACAAATAAAAAAAGGAGGGCATTACTTGCCCACGTACGTTATACGTGGGTACACACTCTCGCATGTGGTAAAAATTTGTCACCCTGCACTTACGAACATGTCAAGAAAAATTATGCAAAAGCAGTGAAGAATTATCACCTTTATAATGAGAGCTAATGATCTCAATTAACATAGAAAGCACTATTTTCAGAGGAAGAGTGAACAGATCATTTCATGGACATAAGGCAGCCTACATCTCTATCGTGAATATATGGGTGCCTATAATTGCTGTAAGCTGCCATAGTGAACTCAATGCATTTCTCACTAGACATTTTCAAATATAAAAAAAATTAAAAATTAAATCAGTTTTGATAGCATAAAAACATTTATTAAAATGGTGACCGGTTTCAGTCTACTTTTAATATCCTCAGATCATTCTCTGAAATACAAGTAAGTTTGCAGATTTAGATGAACAACGAAAAACAAGAGGTACATATTTAAACATATCAACATAAGAATAATTAAAAGGAAATATACACAATTTATAATAACACAAAATTATGAATACAAAGGAAGAGACCGAATTTACTGAACTGCATGAAAGAGCTTTAGCTTTTAATTTTTTTTACTGAAAAAATACGATCACAAAAAATTGGTTTGAGAATGGGAAACTGCCTAGCTGGCAAGTTAGCTGACTTTTTGTTTCTTATATCAAACTACTATCTTTCAAAGACAATCCTGAAATCACAAGTAGAATGTTCTGTTACAAAAAATATGTTTATGAAACTCTTTTTGATTTGCAATAGCTGCAGAGGTGAAACAGATTCACTTACTGATATTTTCAATGATGTGCACCACAAGCTGTTCTCGAGAGTTGAACACGAAAACTGCAGAGGTACAAATGTGTTAGATCTCATCATTTCTGACTGTAACAGCAAACATTGCTTTGCCATATATAAAAAGCCAACTGCGACAGTTGTCGTCATTAATGCTGCTTCCTACCATTATTTTAAATACAAAGAGAATATTTTTCTCTATCAGCTATCCATAAAATATTAAAATTATCCCTTAAGCCAGGTGAACTTAAAAATAAATAACAATTCTCAATCGGGTTGCCAAGGCCAATGATTATAATGCAAATGGCGTTGATTACAACAATCACTTTAGTCTTTAGAAACCTTCTGTCCCAAATTCACTATAATGATCTATATGGAGAATTTTTTCAGTAAAATAAATATATTATTTAAAGTATCTGAAATGACCATAGCTTACACTAGCGGTAAGCTCTTACAGAATAAGCTCAAACACACTATGGTAATCTCACAGTAAATATTTAAATTTTTGTGTTTCCAATATTCCGTGTGATGGCTGTGATAAACAATATGTGGGACAGACCTAATTCCTCATTCGGGTCAGAGAGATTTCAACAGGCACCAAATGTGGTAAATCATTATTTGGCCAGCAACTAACCCAAAGTAACAATTTCGAAGTCTCTATTCGTAATCATTTAAAAATTCTCCATAATAACCCCAAATAATTCTCATTAAATACTCTAGAAGAGATATAAATTTATGCAAATCACAAAAATAAGCTGTTATCTTTACCTGAGGACTTTGACTAGCAATCAAAGGTCACAGGTTCGAACCTACTTTAGTTTGTTGATGCCTTTTGTTAAGTTTTTAAAGTTATGTACTTGGATTATCTGATTTCCAGGTCTTATATAATTTATCTTACATCTCTATTTATTTCATTCAGGGGTGGTAATTTGAGCGGTTTTACTATTACGATTTTGATGGTGAGTTTGGTCTGTGTTTATATCAAGTTTTATATGTTTCATTTTATGACCACCATCGGACAACGTTCTTTAACTTTCATGTGTCAATGGTGCCCAACTAGGCTTTCTCTGGTCTTCGCTGAAAAACTCGACTCAGCATTCTGGTTGCTGTAGCCACATCTAAAGTTACATTTGCCTTGTCGGCGAATCATCATGATCTACCTCCATACATCGCCGTGATTACGAGTGGCGTCTACTTGTAAGAGATACAGTAATGAATCTTCGTGTCTGACGTCCCATGTCAACACGTAGCAGCGGCCAGTGGCTGTCCTCATCTCTGATGCTTTTGTTTGGTTGCCTCAGACGGATCACGTCGATTTTTTGCGCTGTTTCCATGACAACCAACAGTGTTTCCTTAGTTTATCTTTTTTGTAGTTACTCTCTATCTATGAACGCTAAGTCTAAAAACTGCCCATAGATGCCAACCTTTATTCTGAGAACCTGTAATGGCGCTTAATGTATTCTGATAAACTGCTCCCTCTAGCACTTAGGTTTTCCAAGTATTTAGTTTAGATTTCGCCTATTATATTTTATTTTATGCTACTGCTCTACATGCACATTATTTTTGTAAAGTTTTTAATTACTGTGCATCTTATTGACTGCTAACCACATCATGTGGAAGGCAATGGGTGGAGTCTCTCCACGCTATCCCAAAGTTGACGATCGTACCTCAACACAAGCTGCCTGCTCCGTTCATCACCTCCGCCAGCAACCACCGGCTATAGTTTTCTTCAAATTACTCTTACGTTTATGTATTTAATTTTGCATCTCTTTTTGTTAAAGTCCCTCTAAGTCTGTGAATGTACTTGTATTTAAGAGAATGGTCTGAAGGTCGTCTTAAAAATAGACTGAAACCGGTCACAGTTTTAATAAACTTTTTTATACGAGCGAGATTGTTTCAATTTTTAAAAAAGTATTTCACTTATATTACTGTTCTTCCAGTGATGTTTACAAAAATTATGTTTTCCAATGTTACATTATTTACAAGTCATACAACTGAGATGTTTGCTTTCACAAAGAATGTGGTCATATGGCAAGTGTTGCTTTAAAACTATGAAGATGTATTAAAGCCACGGAAAATTATTTCTATATTATAGTACAGCAATGTGAAGTCAATTAGTCTTGAACGAAAGGTATTTAGAAAAATCCTCCCATAAAAAAAGATTCTGCTTTGCTAAAGATATGAGAATGACACATTCCTTAACTTTAATGGACACAACGAAGATAGCATCCAGCCTAAGCTTCAGATATTCAACAATATGTACAAGAACACACAATTTGCATGTTAATGTGAAAAGGACAACATCAGTTTTCTAGATCTAGATGTCTATGTACAAAACGATGAAACAGCCTTGCAAATTTACTGGAAATCGAACCACATGCGTCATTATACAGAACTCCTCATCCAGTCCCAATTTGCATCAGGTGGTAGTACTCTATCTAGTCACTGGTACTTAATGGGTGTCAGTCTTCACTTATCGGCACTATTGAAAGATAAATAAATAAATAAAAGTAGAAGTAGAAAGATAAAGTAACGATAAGCAAAATGATATCTCACATTTAGGATACATATCTCAAAAAATTGGTAACACCCTCAAGTCATATAATATCAGAACAACATTTTGAAATAAGCTAGGTTCTAGGTCACCCCACAACATCGAAAGCAACTTAACATTTACTCAAACGCTGACATATACAAAAGTATTTATTCTGACTGACCTGTTCAACACACAGGCCAAATTGAACGTAATTTGAATGTCTGATTTAAAGGACGGATCAAACCTTCCCGATCCAATACGCCCCATGTATCAGCAATAGTAACACGTACCAGAACACTGGACTTACTTCAAAAGCATAAAAAATAATTTGAAAGTACCACATAAATTACAGAAAGCCCATAAGGAAAACATGTATTCAGATTTTCAAGCAGTTGTGGCCGCAAATATTAAACTAGGAAAAACAGACCCAACTCAAATTCTTTTAGAAAATCTCAAATATAAAGTTCGATTTTCAGTATTTTTCATTCTTTTAAATTAATTTAACCTCACATTACAGTGTTGTTATGTAGTACCAAATTTTCAGAACAGTAACATATTTTCATGTCTTTAAGTAACTACTGACATATGGCCAGCCTCCTTGTAAAAGCAAGCATCTTTCATCTGTAAGACACGTTAAAATCGTAATGTTAGAAAGTATGTAATGACATACGCATAAGGCTCGCTGTGACTGTGTACACGATGACACTCACCCAGGTATTCAGCAAGTGCAGTTTCGAATACGTGTATAAGTGTATATAAATCGATTCAGTGTTTTAAATAATGTCAGTGTTTCTCCACCAGTGCAAGACTTCACATAACCTGGCTCCCACAGAGTTTTCTGCGAAACAGACAACACAGGTCTATAACACAAACAAGTTCAACCACGAAAAAACTCCGTTACCCTACTGAAGATGATGACATGACTATGGAACACATAGTGGTCTTTTAAACAAAAATAAGTGACAGAAGTAGTATACCAAATAAACCACATAACCTGGCTGCCATAGAGCTTTGTGCCACACAGATAACATTTGTGTATAACACACACACAAAAAGTTCAACCGCGTAAAAATACAGTATGCTCTTGAAGATTATGGCACAAACCATCAAACATATGGTGGTGTTGAAAATGAAAATAAGTGACTGAAGTAGTATGCCAATACTTGTTTGTATTTAAACAGTAACATCCCTTAACTACCAGTCCATAATGGACGACATAGCTGTTAGCGCATTTAGGTATGATGTTTCGAGTGTCCTTGGCATTATGGCCCTATATAATAACTTTGTCCTGGACGGTTGTAGGGTAACTGAAGGTAATAACGCCGTGCAGGTTTTAACGCCATGTACAGTTTAATGGCTAGTCTGGAAATATTTCGATGGTGGCAGCACCGTGTGATTAACGAATAACAAAGGATGGGGTGGCGCTTCCATTGCATGATCGTAGCGTCCTTGCAGCAGTAGCAACCTCAGTGTGAGTTGGGCAGCCGTCAGAGTGAGATCGCATGTTAAATGTTTGCTTTCTATCGACGCTGAATATTTTTCGTGAGTTAAAGGAGGTACATATAAAGTTCTAACTGCATTCTCATTTAATGTTTCGATTACTTTGTGATTAAAATACATCTTCTGTGTATTAAAGCATATAATTTGATTCTAAAATATTTAAATGTTTTTCAGTATATTTGATAACAGCTTTAATAAGACATCTGCTGGTAATAACGTCATTTCTGCATTCTTCTCATCTAGGTGACGATATGGATAAGCCCTGTCAAAATCTTCATCCAAAGTGGACGACTGAGGATCTAAGTAAGGCCACTAAAGCACATAGGTCGGGAATTACGTTTTCAGTACTTGGATTCCCCCATCGGTCTTTTACACAGGCGTCAATGTAAGAAAAGAATTCGAAGATGACTTGCCAACTGGCAGCAAATTTGCTGTGACAGCAAGGGGCTACGTCGTTACAGAGGTTTTCTGCTCGTTTCTGAAGGATTTCAACCAGTACTGGTCTTTTGGAAACTGGTTGCTCGTCTAGGACAGCCATAGAAACCACATGGGTATCAGTGTAATGGATGTAGCACAATAACTAAGAATAAAGATGCTCTGCCTTTCTATCTATTGCAGTCATGAACTCCAGCCCCTAGACAAGAGTTTTTTTTCGAATCTCTGCTGGAATGAAGCCGTTGACAGTTTCGGTTGTCAGAATCTAGGACGATCACTTAGGAAGCTACAATTTCCAAAACTTTTTTCTGAATCATGGTACCGTGCTGCAACTCCTGCTCACGCTAGTTATGAGTCTAGGGCAACTCGAATTCCTCCATACAACCCAAATGTTTTCACGGAAACGTCATTTTCGCTGACTTCTTTGTCTCAGAGAGTGATTCCAGAAGTCAAATTACGAGCTCAAAGAGAAAAGACCCCTGAGAAAGCATCACAGTTCACCAATTAATGACAACTCCAAGGACACAAAGAAAAACTGCTAACAGGAGGTCACTTAATGTTAAAGTAACAGTCCTCAACAGAGACTTGTTTAAAACTGATTTATCAGCAATATCAAAATTGGGTCTTGCAGTGCCGGCGAAAAAACCTCAGTCACAGCTTACCCTAAGTCCCGTGGCTACTTCTTCAACAAAAAGTGCAAGAAGGATTGGAGTCAGTGCACACAATGTAAAACGTGGTATCAAGAAACATGTGATAACAGATCTACAAAAATATCAGAGCTGTGCATTATGTGAAGATAGCTGTGCTGAACTTGAAAGTGGTTGAATTAGACTTCATTTTGTGCTTAAATTTTGCATTTTTTCAATAATTGTTGAATTATCACTTCCATTATTGGTTACCATCATATGCTTTTTTTTGTTTTTTGACTAATGTATGGTACGTTGGGCATCACAAATGTGAGAGAACTTCAAGGTGGCGTTATTACCTTCACTACTCCTTGCAAACATTAGTTTCCCCTTCCTATATAAAAATTATATCTAAAAAATACTAAATGAATGTCAATTACTTTTTAAGGAATCATAAGAGAGGTATTATGGCATAGCCAATTAAAAATTATTATTATTAACTTTGCGTATATCTATACAACATTAGATACAATTAACTGAAAGTATGACATTATTACCATCAGTTACCCTTTTTGTGTCGGTATACACAGTCACTCCACACCTGCCCAAGTCAACATATCCATAAGTCTGACTTCACTGCTACCCGTAACTGTTTCTTGTAACAACTCAACGACCGCTAAGGTACTGCATTAACAAGATGCATTTGGCAATGGGCAGACCTATGAAAGCGCGCAATGCATGTAAGAAGGTTGTAAAGGAATGACTCTTCAGTAAGTAAGAACCTGCTCAGCAAAGTTAAATTCTATTATACATTGTGCAAAAAGATGTCTATTCTACAGTTTACATTTGCCCCAGGATTCCAGCACAACTGAAAAGTGGGGGTATTAATCCCACGTTTTCAAATCTGAGTTAGTAGACCTCCTTGGGAATAGACTCATTTTATTTTATAAAGAAGTTCCTCTAAGTGGTTCAGAGCTGTAGCCTAAATTGTCAGTTGCTGTGTGTAGTGTCAATCAGAAACCAAGAAAAGAAAGCATCACGAAGTAATAATCCAAATGGGACAGACATCTGAAGATGTGATGAATGTACAGACAAACGAAGAAAAATTGGACGATTTATTCAAGAGAAAGATCTTCACAAAATGAGCAAGTAAATAACAGTTTCCTGACCTCTAGCTCTTAAGCAAACAGTTATTCGACTTATCACTGACTGACAAAGTTGATGGATGTTCTCCTGATGGATATCGTACCAAATTCTGTCCAATTGGTGTTCTTAATTGGGGAGAGATCTGGAGACCTTGTTGATCAGGGCAGTGTTTGGCAAGAACAAAGACAAGCAGCAGAATCTCTCTCCGTGTGCTGGCGGGCACGGTCTCGCTGAAATGTAACACCAGCATGGCTTGCCATGAAGAGCAACAAAGCTGAGCGTACCGCTATGCTATAATGGTGCCGCGGATGACAACCAAAGCGTCCTGCTGCGAAATGAAATGGCATCCCAGACCATCACTCCTAGTCGTCGGGCCATATGTTGAGTGAAAGTCATGTTGGAATCCCACCGGTGTTATGGGCGTCTCCAGACATGTCTTCGCTGGTCATCGCTGCTTAGTTCGAAGCGGGACTATCACTGGAGACACGTCTCCTCCAGTCATGAGATTTCGGGTCGGATGAGCAGCACATAAGCATCTGGGGACGCCCCTCCAATAATACTGTACTATTCACAGGCACTAACACTGCAAATGGAAGTCGTTCCAACTTGCGGCAGGCCAAAGAAAACCGCCCATTGGAAGGTAAAGCCTTCTTCGTGTTGATGTTCGCCTTCCCAGCCTTGGCCAATGTACAGCCTTCTTTGTGATGATGTTCGCCTTCCGAGCCTTGGCCAAAGGAAGGCGGCGGTGTGGCGCTTTTTCAGAATGATAGACAAATTCAGTGATGTGAAGTACCCTGCAGTAGGGAGTACCATTCATTAGTATCTGTAACCAGTCTTTCCAATATGCTCTACGTACATAACATACTCTACTATCAATAAACCTTGTCTAAATTGCAATATTACTGCCGGGAGGATATAATCCCGAAAGTAGCTTAGTTCTGTCAGGACAACCGTTTAGCGTTTACACTGCTTGATTTTAGCAAACACTCACCAGTATCCAATGTTTCCAGCAACTTCGG
The DNA here is from genome assembly GCF_021461385.2 of Schistocerca piceifrons. Taxonomy (NCBI): domain Eukaryota; kingdom Metazoa; phylum Arthropoda; class Insecta; order Orthoptera; family Acrididae; genus Schistocerca; species Schistocerca piceifrons. The sequence goes on from NC_060139.1 coordinate 673,678,411, forward strand.
TTACTTAGTTTCCGAACAGATTGTACTAATTTTGTTAGTGTAGAGTAAATCATATAGATTTTTATTGAAGAGTCGTAAGTTGGATAAAGCACTACACATGGCAGCGGCTGTTCTAATGGCTTCGATGCAGTAACCTTGTACAACTTCCTGACAGAGGAAGTGTTGGAGCCAGGTCATTTGTAGACAAAAGCTCGTACCTCAACTGGAGGGATCTCTCTTATTAAACCGATATTAATGCAACACAATGGAAACGGCCACCAATGGGAACTAATGGGAAAACCTCTGGATGGTCTGAGCTAGATTTTGTTAATGATGTTAAGAACTATTGCATCAAGATGATAAAGCTAGATAGCAGTTCAAATTAGTGTGAAGGTAGCTGTGTGGAATTGTGGATCCACAAATATATCATAGCATGGATTTGACGCGTTGAGGCAACTCGGTTTGGATTAGAATGTCAGTGCATTGTACTAAATTTTGTTTAGGTTATGGGCGATACTGCCTGGAACTGATACTACTAGAGACGCAGATAACATCAAAACTGTGCACTGAGCGCTACCATTATTTAATTTCTGTGTAACTGCCGTTCATAAAAGACGGAGATGACACCCTGGTTTCAAAGTTATTTTCTTAAAGTTCTGCCAGAGTGAGTTTTTCTCTGAGGGAAAAAGAAAGTAATTCTGCTCATAGGGCCACTTCAGCTATAAGTATGATGTATGAACCCCAAGCGCAGCTTCCTGTAATACGTTACTTACATCGCAAATATACAGAATATCTGATGAAAAGTATCCCAACATCTATTAGTAGAGCTTAGTAAGGGGTGTGTTGATCCTTCGCTCGTATGACGCACTGAACTCGTTCGCAGACACTAACAGTGAGGTTTCTGGACGTCTATCCATTCTTCGTCAACAGCCGAGACCGGAGAAGAACGTAACGGTCTGGTCCCAAGTTGGCCTTCTAAGCCAACAGAAATGTTTCGGCACTCTGGGCACGCCAGTCCATGTTCGCCCACTGTACCCATTATTTTTAACTCTTTACGTACTGTCATTGTTACTGCTGGACAGGTGGGAGCACAAGATGAGGTCTGCCTGGTTTTGGTTTAACTGTGGTTGTTGCTTCACTTTTCCACTTCACAGTCGCAATACCAACAGACGAGTTGTGAGCCTTAGATGGACTGCAGTATCCTTAACGGTTTGTTACTCAGGTGACATCCAATGACTAGTCCTCGTCCGAAGTCGCCCAGGTCTCCTGCCGCCTCATTCTGCTCTCACACCATCTCTGCCGACCACACAGTACTCCCTTCTGTCTGTTATACTACCATTCCCCTTCTCGTGACATCTAATGGTCAATTCCGCATAACATAGGGGTGTTCGCATACTTTTGATCAGAATATCTATCAAATTCTCTTGCAACTTCAAGTGCAGTTTAACTCTTCATGATCGAGAGTAGAAGTCTGCTACGGCCGTTGGCAGTATTTACAACTCAGCCAAACTTTTTGACTGAAGCCAGTCTGGTATATCACGAAATGAATAACAGCGTTATGTAATTTAGAGGTAAGGTATTCGTTTGACTTCAGGTATTCGCTTTACACAGTCACATTCAAGTCGACTTGCATCGAAGTGGGGCACTGTGACTGGAACGTCCCTCTGGTCCCCCACTGCGGCTAATTCTATTCCTGATCAATACGTTCAAATGGTTCAAATGGCTCTGTGCACTATGGGACTTAACATCTGAGTTCACCAGTCCCCTAGAACTACTATCTAACCTAAGGACATCACACACTTCAATGCCCGAGACAGAATTCTAACCTGCGACTGTAGCAGTCGCGCAGTTCTGGACTGAAGCGCCTAGAACCGATCGACCACCACGGCCGGCTGATCATTAGGAACTAGCGATTAGCGTTAACAGCCACAAAAACAAAAATGTTTTGTTTGAAGGTTATACAAACAAAACTGTTAGCCAAGAAGGTGATACGTGACATTAATCACTGAACCTTGTTTGCCTTATATGCAACAAGAGGAAGATATCACAATGAAGTGGTAAAAAGGAACAGCCGATTCATTCGACGAAAACAAATCACAGGCAAAAAATCTTCAACATTTTACGAAACTCACATACAATACCGTTCTTTTGGTACTCATCTACCATTATTCTCCTCGTCCAGATTGTATACCAATTAGGTTCCTTTCGGAGTGTGCTGATGCATTAGCTCCATACAACCGTTCGCTCGACGAAAGATCCGTACACAAAGACTGGAAAGCTGCACAGGTCACACGAATATTCAAGAAAGGTAGTAGGAGTAATCCAGTAAATTTCAGGTCCATATCGTTAACTTCGATATGCAGCAGGATTTTGGAACATATGTTGTGTTTGAACATTATGAATTACCTCGAAGAAACAGGACACACAGTCAACATTGGTTTAGAAAACATCGTTCCTGTGAAACACAACTAGCTCTTTATTCACATGAAGTGTTGAGTGCTATTGGCAACGGATTTCAGAACGATTCCGTATTTCTGGATTTCCGGAAGGCTTTTGACACTGTATCACACAAGCGGCTAGTAGTGAAATTGCATGCTTGTGGAATATCGTCTCAGTTATGTGTTTGGATTCGTGATTTCCTGTCAGGGAGGTCACAGTTCGTAGTAAATGACGGAATTTCATCGAGTAAATCAGAAGTAATTTCTGGCGGTCCCCAAGATAGTGTTATAGGCTCATAATGGTTCAAATCACTCTGGGACTTAACATCTGAGGTCATCAGTCCCCTAGAACTTAGAACTACTTAAAACTAACTAACGTTAGGACATCATACACATCCACGCGAGAGGCAGGATTCGAACCTCCGACGGTAGTGGTAGCGCGGTTCCAGACTGAAGCGCCTAGAACCGCTCGGCCACTGCGGCCGGTGTGTTATAGGCGCTTTGCTGTTCCTTGTCTATATAAACGATTTCGGAGACAATCTAAGCAGCCGTCTTCTGTTGCTTGCAGATGACGCTGTCGTTTATCCACTAATAAAGTCATCAGAAGATCAAAACAAACTGCAAAACGATTTAGAAGAGATATCTGAATGGTGCGAAAAATGGCAGTTGACCCTAAATAACGAAAAGTGTGAGGTCATCCACATGAGAATTTAAAGGAACTCATAAACTTCGGTTACACGATAAATCAGTCTGATCTAAAAGCCGTAAATTCAACTAAATACTTAGATATTACAGTAACGAACAACTTAAATTGGAAGGAAAACATAGAAAATGTTGTGGGGAAGGCTAACCAAAGACTGCGTTTTATTGGCAGGACACTTAGAAAATGTAACAGACCTACTAAGGAGACTGCCTACACTACGCTTGTCCGTCCTCTTTTAGAATACTGCTGCGCGGTGTGGGATCCTTACCAGATAGGACTAACAGAGTAAATCGAAAAAGTTGAAACAAAGGCAGCACGTTTTGTATTACGGTGAAATATGGGAGGGAGTGTCACAGAAATGATACAGGAATTGGGCTGGATATCATTGAAAGAAAGGCGTTTCTCGTTGCGACGGAATCTTCTCACGAAATTCCCATCACCAACTTTCTCCTCCGAATGCGAAAATATTTTGTTGACAGCGACTTACATAGGGGGGGACGATCACCACGATAAAATAAGGGAAATCAGAGCTCGTACGGAAAGATATAGGTGTTCATTCTTTCTGCGCGCTGTACGAGTTTGGAATAATGGAGAATTGTGAAGATGGTTCGATGAAACCTCTGCCAGGCACTTGAATGTGATTTGCAGAGCATCAATGTAGATGTATCCGCAGAAATGATTTACGGTAACTCCGCTTCATGAATTGACGCTGAAAACAAGGAATTCTTGATGAATTCCTCAGGTCCACTTGATTTTTAATGTAATTCTCAAATGAATGCAGAAGCTATAAAGCGGTATTTATTTAGAAAAAAATCAGGCTTGTGTACTGAGCATAGCGTACCTGTCCTGCATTTCCATGACTTTCACAGATCATTCCAGCAGCATGGAGGGATCGTTCTTACTGATAGGCTGGACCCGACAACATCTTCATTCTCTGGCAATTATTAGTCTTCGTTAATTCAATAAAATCTTTAGAAGAATGTTTATTACTATCGACATTATTTTTATTCACACAGCCATTGTTATTTGGATACTTTTATCTATACCAGTTACCAGTCTTTACGACCAGACCTCATTTGATGGCTACAGACCTAAAACAAAATAAAAACTATGAAAACTAAAATGAAACGTTACACAGTTTAAGTTACGTCCTGCTATGAAATCTTCTCCGGTATTCTTTCCGAGGGTTTGCTCATGGTGAAAGAATATGAAGTGATTTCCTCCCCAAGGTGTTTCGTATTACGACAGAAGTAATAAATCTGACGTTATAAAGGCACATTTGCATGCCGAGCGTGAGTTTCCTCGGAAACGCGAAATATTAATTAAATAAATAATCAGTGACAAATAAATAAAGCCTATGGCACACAACTGCAGCGCTGTGTCGCTGATAAAACAAAAGCACAATTAAGTTACTCTTATGTTTGATTAAGAAAGGGGGAGCTCTGGTTGAAGTGGTGCGAGAAGCACGTATTTTATTTTATTGTCTGGCACACCGCCATATTTCATGTTATAGAAGAATACTGCGAGTTGCAACCACACTAGGCACTCGATTCTGTAAAGAATTTATATTTATAAAAGTAAGTAGGATTATGAACTGTAGGCTTATTCATTGAATATATCTGATTTAACTAACTGTGTAACTTTTTTATGTTTAGTAGACAATCACCTCTGTGCGACGTATTGGCATGGCTGGCAAATTATTGTAATATTGAGATTTAGATTATGAGTCCGCACCTACCGCAGCAGTCTTTGGAAACGATTTAATTACGAAGTCCGATTATTCATTTTTATTTCACGGTCAACTACGAGTAACATTGCCTTTACGAAAAAGCCATTGTCAAGCGTCGGATACCGAATAATTAAACGTCCACGTTCCAGATAAGCAAATACAATTGCAATCACAATCACCATCATACAGATAGAATAATTAACATATTTAAAATAACATTTTTTTTATTCATTTTATTTATTTTATATTGGCGACTGCGTGTCGGACTTGTTATTTTGTCATTTGTGACATTGTTCTCTTTGTTTCATGTAAAAAATCAACTTTCTGGACCTGGACGTCAATGTATGAGAGATAACAAAATCTGAAGATATTTTCCAATTCTGAAATTTTGCGGGAAGAAGCAATGAAACTTCCAGCAAAATAAGGTAAGACGCAGCATCTTTGCATTGGTAGGCTTGACCAGACGTATAATTCAGTGTATTAGCTTTTCAGTAAATTCTGTAGTGTTTCTTTTCTGCATAACAGTTTCAGTGATAAATTTCATTCTCAGTACTTTTCCCTAAACAATAACGTATGCAACAATACCAATACACGAGTGTACAATATGGCCGACTTCTGTACGATATCATGTAACATGGCCAGCAGCCATTACCAATAATCTCAAATTCAGTTTATATTTTTAAATTAACAGACAGCCATTGTTGCTACGAGCGATTCATGCTCAACTACATTTTATTTTAAAATCAGTGTCAAAAATTTTCTTGAAACATATATCACGTGTGGCATGGTAATAACTAGAAAACAATACGCAAAAATGGAACAGCAAGGACGTACTATTCAGACGCAATCCGACTCGGACGTGAGACAAGTGTTAGAAAATGACTTTACGACAGCAACCGGTAGTGACGATTCATCAAACATTGACGCAAGTGTTGACGAAAATTTTGACGATAGGCCGTCCACTACAAAAATTTCAAAATCTCAATCAGAGTCCATGTTAATGCATGACGTCACGTCTAATGACGCGGCGGGGGCAGAGACCTTGCAAACGGTAAACATTGCCGACATGTTACAAATGCTAATGAAACAAAACGCCGAAAACATGGCAACCTTAAAGGCACAATTAGAGACACAAAATGAACAGTTAAAAACACAAAATGACGAAATCAAATCTGATCTCATAGCAATCAAGATAGGTAATGACACTTTGTGTAAACGTGTGGAACTTATAGACGCCACACTGACCAAACAGATGACCGAACTCAGTACTAAATTTTCCCAGCTCAATACGAGACAAGAAAAGACTACAACTGACGTAGCACTTTTACAGACACAAGTAAAAAACCTTAATGTCACGTGTGAAGTTCTTACTGAACAAATTCAAACATATCCTTCAGTACATGACAACCTTGAAAAACGAATTACTGACGTACAGAATAAATTGGACAATGTTGAACAACACCTGACTGACATCTTACAATCTGATGCCACAGCTCATTTTCAAAATATTAATAAAGAATTTCATGATTGGGTTGAGAACAAAGACAAACATTTTGATAGATGCTTACGTGAAAATTTACCAACAATTGTGCACGACTCCGTAGCGCAATACATTACTAATAACAAACAGCTGATCAGTGACGCAGTACAATCCGTCACTGCACCCATGAGACAATTCACCGATCAACTACAGTCTGAATGTAACGAAAATATCAGTCAAAATGTACAGTTCAGAAACCAATATACATTCGAGTATGATACACACATTCCGCACACGACAAATACACAAGAACAAAACACACCACGACTACAACACATACCACGATGTGGAAACACAAACACAAGCTATTATCATGGTAAACCACAGCAACATTATCGTAATTACTCGCCAGCTGAACATACCAGTAATTACAGTGGAATAAATCCATATCATAATGCAAGGGAAGACGAAAGCTTAATGAAACACAGGCAATTTCAGATTTTTATCCCAGAAAAACGAACCATTCATCCGGTGATTTTTCTTAAATCTTTTAGTAACGCATTTCCACGCACTTGGAGTGACCGGAAAAAGATTTCATATATTGTCGGTTACATCCAAGGCGATGCAGCTGTCTGGGCATACAGTCAAGCTGACGTATGTACCACGTACAGTGAGTTTGAGCGTGCTTTTCTGAACAAATTCTGGTCGCAATCCGTCCAGGAGCGACTCAGAAGACAAATTTTAGAACCTGAAACTTTTAACAGTAAAAATGGTAACTTACGCAGATATTTTGAAAAATACTTGAACCAGTCGCAACGCGTGATATACTCCGAGCGTTGAAGGCCAAATTGCCTTTCAACATTAAGGAAAAACTTCTACATATCCCGGATGACGATTCAGATTATTTTTTAACAGCTTTAGATTCGGTTGACATGTTACTTGAAGATCAGCGCTTCGCGCGGCAAAACAGCAGCCACAATGTTTACACTAGTGGTATGCAAAACATGCAGGCTTGCCAACACAATTCTGGCGCGCCCACAGTTGGATACGCGGTACAACAAAAACAGCAAACTCACATGCCGTCTCAGTACGGAAATCAAAATCAACACGCGTATTCCAATACAAACAATAGTTACAACAGTAATAACATTTCATGCGGCAATCCATACAAAAGGCACCGCGGTAATAACTACAACGGTAACAACGGATACAAAGGTAATAACAAAAACACAAACAGAAATAGAAATAATAATAACTACGAGCCAAGACAGCATCAAGGTTGGACTCGTAACGATCAGTACTTTCATTCAAACTCTGCTTTACCACAGCAGCCACCAGGACAAAATTGGAGCATACCTTACGACCGACAGGTAAGTTATAATGCGCAACAGCAACAACAACCGCAAAAGTTTGGAGATCATAATAGGCAATATCCGAATGTGAATATAATAGAAATGACACCTGATGCACAACCTCAATCTGTGTCAGTACCTAGTACAAATGCTAATCCAACAAACTAGAAACAGTCACTACTTTGCCCCAGGTCGTGGCTGAAGAATTCTTGGGGGGCGACTTCAATGTTAATCAGTTATTTGACACCACACTTGAACAACAGAATAATGATATGCCGAGTAATTCTAAACAAAAACTACCTGTTTTATTTATAAGATACAACCACAATAACAATATATCAGATGAACTTTTACAAGACAGTACACAATGTCGTTTAAACACAAATGAAATTGTTTTAGCATCTACTACTGGTGTAGTAGGTGGGATTCCAACTACTATTATCCTAGATACAGGTGCAGCTGTGAGCGTTTTGTCTTTTAATTTCTATAAAAAGATGTGTGAATTGGAACCTGTGCCTGAGTTTCCTGCCCAAAACTGTAAAATAACTACTGCACTAGGTAATAAGTCATGTAGGGTTACGAAGCAAGTTTTTGTAAACGTTAAAATAGGTAATGGAACCGTACAATGGCCATTCCTGGTTGTACAAAACCTTGTGACAAATTGCATATTAGGAATAGATATTATGAGCGAGAAGGACTGCATTATAGACTTCTCCAAAGGTAAATGTATTTTAAATGATAAAGGCAGTGTAATTATTATTGATTTGGACAGGAGAACTCTAAAGCATGACAAACACTGTACAGGGTACAAGGTTCAGTTAGTACTTGACAATGACATTCAAGACATGCAAACACACTCATCTGACACAGAGCTAATGGACTTGAAAACATTGCTTGATCATAAGATAAGTGAAGCTACAGCTCTCAGTGTACATGAACGTATAAAACTACAGGAAGTGTTATCCAAATATTTACAAGTTTTTACCAAACGATTAGGTGTATCAACACGTATGTGTACAAGATTGAAGTTAAGCCTCACAAGATCTTCTACCATAAGACATATAACGTACCGTTATCTCAACGACCTGCTGTGTGGCAAGAATTAAAACAAATGTTAGACTGGAAGGTCATTGAACCATCCACCTCACCTTATTGTAGTCCTCTACTTGTTGTCAAAAAATCAAATGGAAGCATTAGGTTAGTGTTAGACGCACGAGCTATTAATGAAATAATTTTACCGGTTCACACAAAACCTGAAAATTTAGAAGAGCAATTACTGAAATTTCTAGATGCAAAATATTTTTCCACAATAGATCTCGCTAATTCGTTTTGGCAGGTGGGTATCACTCCTGATTCTCGGAAATATACTGCATTTATGTTCGGGGGGCGAACCTATCAGTTTTGTGTTCTACCCTTCGGACTGAATGTCAGCTCTGGGGTATTCATTACAGCCCTGGATACCGTGCTTGGCGACGATTTAGTTGAGACAGTCACACACTATGTAGATGATATACTGATAGCTACACAATCTTGGAATGAACACGTTGACACTCTTCAAAGAATTTTAGAAAAATTTGCACAAGCTGGAGTCACAGCCAACCTAAGAAAATCAAAATTTGGTTGCAGTGAGATAAAGTATTTAGGACATATCATTAATTCACAGGGCATACGTCCGGATCCCAGTAAATTAGATGCTATCAGAAACTTTCCTAGCCCTCGAACTAAAAAGCAGTTAAAATCATTCCTTGGGCTATGTTCATTTTTCAGACGTTTTTTGCCACAACCACTTTTGAACAGTAAACATCTGCTAAATCTACTCAGAAAGAATCAAGTTTGGATCTGGTCGGAACAGTGCCAGAATGACTTTAATACAATTAAACATGCTTTAGTGAATGCTAACATATTGAGCCATCCAGATTTCAATTTAGATTTTTGTATGACTTGTGACGCTTCACGTACTGGCTTGGGCTGTTGCTTATTTCAAGTTGTAAAGAATAAAGAGGAGGAACAGATAAGAATTATTGGGTTTGCGAGTCGCACTCTAACTGAATGTGAGCGTACATACTCCACTACTGAGTTAGAAACACTTTCGATAGTATGGGCATTCAAGAAATTCAATTATTATTTATTTGGAAAACATACGGTAATTTACACCGATCACCAGGCCCTGACATTTTTGTTAACTTGTAAACTTGTACATCCTAGACTATCACGATGGGCAGTTACACTTCAGAACTACTCTTTTGAAATTAAGTACATAAGAGGTAAGGACAACACCATTGCAGACACTTTGTCTAGACTTCCACAAGGTATGAATGATACCAACAGTGACTACAGGATTCTCTTAATGCAAGACAAGCAGTATCACCAATATTATATTGATATGTGCAGAAACACGGCTGAATTACAAAAATCTGATCCTCACTGGTATAAGATAATAACATTACTGGTAGAAAAACACAATCATCCTTTGACTAAGTATTACAAGTTACACAATGATGTGTTATTTTACCGCCGACATCCAAATGCTACTAACTGGTGTGTATGCATTCCCAAAGAGTCTGAACGTAATCTAATTTGGCACACACACTTAGTTTGGGGTCATTATGGGACGAAAAAGTGTTTGGCAAAGCTCAGTACATACTGTTATTTTAGCAATATGAGAAGAAAAATTTACAGGGAACTAAAAACATGTGTCATATGTCAAAAATCAAAACCTCAGAATTTATCCACAAAAACAGATTTACATTCTATTTTACCTAGTAAACCCCTGGAAATTCTGTGTACTGACATCAGTGTACCGCATCCAGCAAACTCTGGAGGCGTCAAATATATCTTAGCTTTTTACGATATATTTTCTAAACATGTAAAACTTTATGCTTTAAAATCCGCCACTGCAAATGCTATAATACGAAGATTCTCAAGTGATTGCCTGACGCACGTGGGAGAACCTAGAGCGGTTCTATCAGATAATGCAGCGTACTGCTCTGGGTGCAAATGGAGAAATTTCTTGAAGGACGGTAACATTAAAGGTATATTTGTTTCGAGGTTTAGTCCACAATGTAGCGCGACTGAGAGACTTTTCCGAGAATTAAATCGATTCATGAGGACCTATATTTCATCAGAACATACTAATTGGGTGTCCTACCTAAGTCTTTTCGAAGACGTACACAATAACTTAAATATTTACGATACGAATTACACACCTAACGAGATCATGTTCAATTGCAAACAGAACGATCAGTGGATAGAACCATTACCTAAGTTGTCAGACAAGGAAATCACACCTGAACAGAAAATAAAATAAGTATTGACTACATTGACACATCACGCACAAATACGAAACAAACATCACAGAAACATAATAAAAAGAAAACAAAAATTCGAGGTAGGAATGCTTGTACTACTTCGTACTCATCATAAATCTGTAGCACTCAAACGACGCAACGCTAAGTGGCGTCTGCTATATGAAGGACCTTATATAATTGTTAACATACCGCATCCTGGTGCGTATCTGTTACAACATCCTAGAACTAACAAAATTATTGGGCTATACGCACACCGAGATCTTAGAGCATTTCATGCTGAATAATGTCAAAGTCATACCCATCAAAATATTGCTAAGCAACTCGAAAAACTCTGTTGTTACAACACAGATAATAAGTAGTATAGAAATTTCCATTTCAGCGGTTCCAGTGACGCAGTTGAAGACAGAAGAACTCTTCTTTCAGCGCGCGCCTCCACCTGAAAGACGGAATATTAAAGTAAAATTTATGATTACGTAGCAGTGGATGACATATTAATTTTTCACGGAACATTTGTTACTGAAGGTACCACTGACTTGGTGTGACACCTGACGAACTGACAGACGTCATCTGTGAAGCGATCTTTTACTTTGAGAAATAGATTAGACGCACATCTCTCAACACGAAAAGCATCTATCAGTAGTCAAGGCCACACAGACACTCTACACACACGCACAAAACGCGATTTTGAATATTTATTGAGTAGTGATAACGCCTGGTCTTGCCTACTGATGTAATGAATGTTGTGTCTAACCTATCTTAATTTCAGATGACATCACAAAAAACATCGATAATATCCCAGCAAAACCGCTAAAGAGGATGTAAATATCTGCAATTCATGTAATCAAATGTGACACAATGTAATAACCTATAGCGATGTAATGATGATGTAAACATGTTTATGTGCAACTATATTATGTTTATGCTAAGAAAATATGTGACGTGTGTATGTATAATTACTTATTTTTTTAACTGATGTATAGTGTAGCTGTTACTATGTAAAAATTTGAACAAAACGAGTGCCAAAAAGACATTGCATAGTGAACCACTGTTCACGGACATTAACGAACATTACTAACTCTGCAACTACGCGGAAACCTATGTGAAAGAAACTGTTAATGCCATTCATTATGCAGCGTATCTATGTGAACGCGATGAACGATTTCCTTGATTAATAACTACGAACATTTAGGTGAGCTATATTCAGCAAAAAAACCGAAAATGTGAAGTGCATAATTCGTGCATCGTCTAGTGATATTACTACAGTACCCAACTTCAAGATGTTAACTGGATTAAATGGACACAAAGTGCCTGTCCAGAAAACAACACGACGGGTGGAAGAATTTTGGTTGGAACTTCAGGGAATGAAATGTTCTCGAAATGTGACGGACACTCTTACCTGGACTGTCCAAGGATCGACGCCAGCTATGTGCCGTCCGAGGTTCTGCAACCAAGCTTCCACGGAATGTAAAAAACGAACTGCACGTGGACCAATTACTCGACGGGTCACGTCTGATCTGTAATAAGCAATGCTTTTAGTCACAACGAACTGCATCACTACGACTATAATGGAAATGAGAAATGGACACGCTTATGTATTAATCACGTTGTTATACAACGATGTTACTGTGATCAAAAAACTTTACCACGACGATACTAACCTGTAAAAAATTATTGTGCAGCGCATGAATATGAACTGTAATAACGACACGATGTGTATAGGTCAACGCACCTGAAAAATATGGACATTTTTCTTTGAAGTATTTCAAAACAGTACTATGTAACTAAGAACATTCAACAATCTAACTTGTATTGTGTTATAACAAATATTGTAAATTTAAAACTAAGTTACCTGTCATAGAATGTAGTCTTCATATGTAATCTTGGTTGAATATTTTCTTTGTGCAACGACTGAAAAACGCGCGCACACGAACAATATGATCTGCAATACTGTGCCGCGTGATCTAACTGTACGATATAACGGCAGTGCCGCAGTTACACAGACGCTTCTGCGCATGCGCGCACTCTATCTGCCAACATTAGAACTTTTACGGCGCACCCGCGTCATTCAAATTTTGTATATAATGTGTATAATGTGTAATGTAAGTCATGTAAATAGTTGTAGATAACTTAGATTTTCTTGTGCCTTTAGGTGAATTGCTCGCCTGCAGGTGTGTCCTTTCGCCTCGCAATTCAGGGGGCAATATAAAGGCACATTTGCATGCCGAGCGTGAGTTTCCTCGGAAACGCGAAATATTAATTAAATAAATAATCAGTGACAAATAAATAAAGCCTATGGCACACAACTGCAGCGCTGTGTCGCTGATAAAACAAAAGCACAATTACGTTACTCTTATGTTTGATTAAGAAAGGGGGAGCTCTGGTTGAAGTGGTGCGAGAAGCACGTTTTTATTTTATTGTCTGGCACACCGCCATATTTCATGTTATAGAAGAATACTGCGAGTTGCAACCGCACTAGGCACTCGATTCTGTAAAGAATTTATATTTATAAAAGTAAGTAGGATTATGAACTGTAGGCTTATTCATTGAATATATCTGATTTAACTAACTGTGTAACTTTTTTATGTTTAGTAGACAATCACCTCTGTACGACGTATTGGCATGGCTGGCAAATTATTGTAATATTGAGATTTAGATTATGAGTCCGCACCTACCGCAGCAGTCTTTGGAAACGATTTAATTACGAAGTCCGATTATTCAGTTTTATTTCACGGTCAACTACGAGTAACATTGCCTTTACGAAAAAGCCATTGTCAAGCGTCTGATACCGAATAATTAAACGTCCACGTTCCAGATAAGCAAATACAATTGCAATCACAATCACCATCATACAGATAGAATAATTAACATATTTAAAATAACATTTTTTTTATTCATTTTATTTATTTTATAACGTGTTTATTGTTTCTATTCTGAAGCCATCAATTTTCTACTGGTTCGACGCTATTATTCACCTCTTCGTGTACTGTACTACTGGTTTTCACCTACAAACACTTTTTCGATTGTCAGTATTACACATTATATTCGTCGCCCAGCCGTACGTAGTCATATTTCTTTAACTACTTCTCCTTGCTTTTCCGATTATCTGTATTACGCTTTATAGTCGGTGCCCAGCCTTGTGTATTCGTATTTTTCATACTGCTGCTCCTTCTGTTTCCACATTACCAGATCCTGGATGCCTTAACAAAAGTTACTCTAACCTCCCCATGTGACATAAATAGCACTTCCATTTACTGGTGTCAGATTTCTGACATTATTATTGATATGCTGCCGCCCTAAACTTTAATCCTACTCTTGAATGTTTCTTTTATTTCCGTCATTGCTTCTTCTATAAACAGACAGAATGGTCTTATATCGTTTTTAATCACAGCACTTCGTTCTTGATCCTACATTTAGCATCTTGTACAACTTGTTATCCGTCTTCCCCTATTGGTTGCTCGTATTTTTATTAGAGTTTCGAACAACTTGCACCATTTGACATTGTCGAACGCTTTTTCCAGATCGACAAACCATATAAGGGGGAACTGATTTTTTTTTTTATGTCTGACTCCTATCGAACCGTCAGAAGAGCCCATCTGCCGTCCTTACTCTTCCGAACGCCGAACTGATCGTCATCTAACTGATCTTCCATTTTCGTTTCCATTGTTCGGCTTATTATTATTGCCTGTAGCTAGTACTCATGACTTGTTAAGCAAATTGTGCGATAGTTCTCGTTCTTATCTGCCATTGCTACCTTAGGGATTGTGTGAATGATAATTTCCGCAAATACTCTCTTCACATACCTGCTGTCCTCTCTGCCCTTAACAATGCAATTCTTATTGCGGTCTTAAAGTTGTCACCTTTGCTTTCAGCTTCATCGAAGTTTGTTCTCACTCTCCTACACGATGAATCTTTCCTTTTATTTTTCGATTTCTTCAAATTTTTCCCCGCAGCCATTTCGTCTTACCTTGGCTGCGTTTCCTGTTTAATTAATTCCAAACCGATATTTCTGTGTTTCCCTGAACATTTTTGTACTTCCTTCTGTCGTGGATCTTCTGCGTTACTTCTGTTACCCAAGATTTCTTCACAGTTACTTTCTAGCATGTAACTGATTAACCATCCATACAGTATAACACAGGTGATTTTATACAGGTGTAAAAGCTTTTAAAATGCAAAAATGAATGAAAAGTTCTCTCCTCAGGGGCACCGCCTTAACGAAGCACTGTCCGTGCAGGCGAGGAGGTTTGCATGCTCTGGATCCAGAGGGCTGTGACGGCAGTAACTTAGCTACTAGAAGAGTCACCCAAGATGGACGGGTCGAAGGGGAGGTGCCGGAAAAAGTGTGTCCCACAACGGCTTATCTGTCCCCATTTTCCTATCCTCATCCTGTCTCTGCCTTGTCCTTTTCGTACCATCCTTTGTCATAAGTAAAGAGTGGGGTGGACAGGGCTTCTTAGCCACAGTGGAGGCAACCTGTCTAGGGGTGACAACCGCGAGTAATAAGCGCCTCCCAAGCTAACAACTTCGGTAGTATTCTGGAAAGTGGCGAGCCACTGTCCCACGAAGAATAATCTTCAATTGAAAATGGAGGGAAATTTCGCTGAATACACTACGCCAGGTGGTAAGCAATCCACCCTCACCCAAGGTGACGTTAGCGGACCTTCGGATTCTGGAGAGTCCGCACCGACATGCTTTGAGGATGAGTCGGAGCATCCTGAAATCACCAGACGTAGACTCAGACCAAGATGGCAAAACTTCTTACCAACATTTAATGCTAATTCACTGCTCAAAGTGGGTAAACTGAAACATCTGACCGTTTCACTAGCACAACACAAGATAGTACTGACAGCGCTATAGAAAACCACATTCAAGAATGCTCGTGCCTTCGACTCCCAGGGATACAGAATCCTCAAAGGGAAATTGGGTCAGTGGGTAATGAAGAATGTACCCCACTTACGTACAGGATTCATAATCAGTCGCAAGATACTGGATTCAGTGATATACTTCAACTCCCCAAGTAGTTGTGTATCTACCCTCTCCCTCAAATGTGCTAACAAGGATTACAATCTAGTCAACATACATCCCCCAACCAACCAGGACAACAGATGCAATCCAGACAGAACTGACAAGTTCTGGGAAGAGTTAGAAGGTATTCTGTCTAAAGTTCCAGAGACACACACCGTCATATTGCGTGGTGACTTCAACGCCCAACTGGGAAGAGAGAAAAAATACAGAAATATAGTGGGCAAATATCCAGCATAAATGAGAGCCAACCGCAGTGGGGAACTATTGGTGGATCTGTGTGGGACTTATGGGTTGGTCATGAAGTCTAAGCCTTCAAACACCTGCCAAGGAAGCAAAAGACTTGGATTTCACGTAACACGAACTTGGGTGAACTCCAGAAAGAACATGTGGCCATTTCAAGAAAATCTCAAAAGGAAATACAAATGTGAAGGTATTAAGAAGCGCCAAACTGGACTGAGATCACTACCTCTCAAAGATCAAAATGAGACTCCAGCCTAGAAATACTAGAGTACACAGAACCTCCAAGCTGGTAAGATTTGAGGTAGAGCGACGTAAGAACAGACAAGAAGTAAGCCAGAGACTGAACAGTACAGATTTCAACAGGTGGGACCAACTGAATGAGACTCTTGTGAGGACAGTCAATGAACTCGCCCCCCTCAAGAAAAGAAGGAAGCATCCGTAGATTGAAGACTGTGACACGCTGAAGGAAGTGGAATTGTAAGAAAACCAAGAAAAATTGGGAGAGCTTCTTGGAACAAAGAAAGTTTACAGCTAAGATAATTCGAGGAAGCAATAGGACCTTCACACAAAACCAAGCAATCCAAACAAAAGAGAGCTTCAGTAAGAATAGCTCCAGAGATTTCTACAGAACCTTCAAGTAGACACTCAGAAAATACAATCTAGCAAACCTCCACTACAGAGGCAGTTTACCTGCATTGTTGTCATTTCAAGAGAATCAGCAGTCAGTGCCATGTCATCTGCAAAAGCCAGGCAATCTACAATCGGTCCTTCGTTCTTACGGCCCAGGTAGACACCACTTTGAAAACCGAAATTCGTCAGTTCCTTGCGCGATTCTCTCTCAAACTTTTCAAGGACACGGTTGAAGAGAAGTGGATCTTAAAGTGTCGCTGGAGAAAACAGAGTTCTTCACCAACATCAAAGAAGCTAAAAGAGAGATGTTACTAGACCAGGGATACATCAAAAGGACTGAGAAGCTTAAGTATCTAGGTGAATGGATTGAACCCTACGTATCAGAATAAACGTCATTATCCATGGTAGTCAATAAGTTGGAACTAGCGTATAGACTGACTATGAACACCTACAACAAAAAATGCTTGTCACGCAACCTGAAACGTAAGCACTACACATCAGAAATCCTGTATGCCATGGAATCTCTTTCCATGAAGCGGAGAGGTCTGATGGAGAAACTGTAAATCAGGAGAATCCTAGGGAAGATCCTAGGCCCGGTAGAAGAAGATGGTGAATTCAGATGGCGACATAACTCTGAGGTCTATGAACATATCGAGATGCTCTCTGACTGTGCAAAAAAAAAAAAGAAGGGTAGTTTCCTACAGCCATGTTGCAAGATTGTCTCCAAACAGACTGACCAACAGTCAGTTCACCTTATGGCAAAACAAGAAGGTCCGCACCACCTGGATGATAGAAACTGTAGAGGACATTAAAGAATTGGAAATAACTGATCTCCAGAACAAAGATCTGGGAATAATTGATCTGTGAGACATACCCTGAAGGAAGTCCGAGGACGTCAGGAAAAGTCTCGAAGGAAAGGTGCCCCTTGAACAGAAGAAAGGAAGAGGAAGCGACAGTACTCGGCAAAGATCAAAAGCTCAACAGTTGAACAAGCATGGTCCAAAGTAGGCCCATTCGAAACAAGAAGAAGAAGAAGAATGAAAAGTTCAATCACCCAGAATAGCTCTACTTATTGAGGTCGATTGCAGACTAACACAACCAGTTTCGCAAATTTTATGTTGCATCATCTGGTGTACAGCTGTAGAGACTTTTTTTTAATAAATACTTGATTATCCGAGATATTTTGAAAGTAATGTATGAGCAGACTTAACCAAGGAAGAAAATACAGGGTGGGTCAAATAAAAGTGGCCCGGAGAACTGGGTTCCGGCATACGAAGAAACACAACAGAGGGAAGGAAATATAATAATAACTTGGCTATAGCAGAGGTTGAAAGTGACCACCATTCATCTGACGCTCCTGAGCCCTGGTCAGCAAGGTGGCTGAAGGCGGATCGAAGCTTGCTGCTGGAATCGCTGTAGTCTCATCTGATTTTCTGCTGCAGTTCTTGAAGACTACGACAAGTATTGCGATACACATCAGAATTGAGGGCTCCCCGCAGAAAGTAATTGCACACTTACAGCTCAGGTGACCTGGGCGGCCAGATAGGCCCGCAACCAGACTAACCTCTGTTGACAGCTGTGTCAGGGGTGAATGTGTCATTGTGCTGCATGAGCAGTTGCGCCATCCTGCTGGAAGTAACTACTGATTAACCCTTAAAAAAAAAGAAAAAAACCGCCACTATACAATTCCATACACAGCTTAGCTAAAAATCCGTTAAAACCAAATATTTCTTTGGAAAACCAAAAAAATTAAGTGTCACTGAAACAAAATTACTTTGTTTACTTACAAGACAATCTGAAATGGAATTCCCACATCACATTCTCAAATTCTAAGCTATCTAAAATGACCTATGCAATGATAATTATATGGAACAACACAAGTGCTGAAGGAGAGAGGTGTATTATGCACTCATACTTTCCCTTTTGAGTTACATCATATTCTTGGGAAATTCCCCTCACAGCATTACAACTTTCAAGAAACAAAAAAAGATCGTAAGGATAATGAAAAATGCAAACAGCTGAAAATCATGCAAACTACGGTTGGCTGGTAACTAGCCCCTACCCCTCGACTCGCTGAAACGTCTATCACAATGTCATTTCAGTCGGAGTATAGGTCAGCAGTGGTACAAAACAAACACATAAATAAAGTTGAAGAAACATACCTTAATTTTTGATGGCAAATGTACTCCTCCTCAGATCATTCCTGCATATGAACTCGTCACATATGGCATCAAGGTCGAGTTTCATCGATTCATCTCTATGGACGTTGAGAAGGGCGATGGCATTAAGACGATCCTGCCTCATTACAAAACGAAGATACGTTTTCACCCTCCGCACACAAGAAAACGATCGCTCAGCGGTGCAGCACGTTACCGGAATCGTCAGCACTACACGTATGAATTTCACTAGTTAAGGCAGTCGGTCAAACAGGTGGTTTTCCTGTTTTAGGTATTTCACTATGTCATCCAACGAACTAATATTCGCAGAATCACTACTCTGGATAATCTCAAGAAACATGCTTCGGTGGAGAAGTAAACGTTCTTTGTCTATATCTGATTCGTAGAAAGATAGAATATCGAATGAATGTTTGTTATCACCAAGAAGAAATTGTTCAATTTGATTTACAAACATGAATGATTGAGTTTTGAACCGTGAGTCCAAGAAGCTGATGGATTTATCCATTGTTTCATAATACAATCTTCTATATTTGTCACATACTTCAGCGAATGTTTCTCCAGCTGAATTGATGGAGTCATCGTATTTCTCAGGGACTTTTCTTCTGCGGCGTAATTCTGGGGAATCAACATCCATATCTTGACATTTTGAAGTTACTTCACCCAAGAATGATTCAAAATTGTTTCTCATAAATTTAGTAGAAGTTACAAGAGTGGAAATCATCTTATTGGCCTCCTCTAACTGTAGGGATTTCCTCTGTAGTGCTATGTTTACGGTATCAATGTGACCAAACAGTTTTACCAAAAGTGATAACATGAAAACGAAATCATATGTCTACATATTAATCAAAAAACCGTTTGCTTTGGCCCCAGTGTCTGAATTGTCATTTCTTGAAACATTCAGAAAAAATTCCTGAAGTCCTGTATAGTTGGACAAAACTGAAGACATTGCCAAGTATCTTACGGCCCACCTTGTAGGACAGAGTGGTTTCAAATTTGTAGAAGCATCTGCCTTCAAGTGAGCAAAAAGATCTAATCTTTTAGGTGAATCTCTCATAAATTGTATTAAGTCCTTCATAACGTTCAATGCATTTCGACATTCTGGAACTGCTTTCACAGTGTCTTGTAGTGTTAGATTTAAACAGTGTGCAAGGCAGTGCACAAGCATAGCTCTCTTCTCCATTTCCATAAACTTTACGTGGACACCATTATACTATAATCCGGCCATGTTAGCTGAACCGTCAAAGCATTGGCCCCTACAATTAGATATAGGCAAATCAAATCGTCTTAAATTGTAGATAATAATATCAAACAGAGCCTTAGCTGTGGTACTTTGTATTGATTATAGCCCTAAAAAATATTCTTCTGCCTCTAGATAAGCATCAACAAATCTTATACAGATACTAAATGGCACTTTGGTGGCTATGTCTGTTGTTTCGTCTGCTATTATTGCAAAATACTCTGCACTCTTGATATCCTCCAATAATTTTCTAAGAAGCGTATGACTTAAAATGGCCAAAATTTCGTTTTCCGCATCATGGAATGTCCATTTGTAAGTTTCGCGCTGTAGCCATATTAAAAGTAGCTGGTTATCTTCACATCTAAGGCGTAATAAATTGTCAAAGTTATTTGTTTCATCAGTATGCCCACGTATTGCAAGCCTCTGCACTGATAAGTAACGGAGGGAAGATATGATTTTTAGTAAACAAGCTCGGTTATCTTTCATTTGCGTCAGTTTTCCTTTGGAAATCTGGCTAAATACATTGAGATTCGCTATTAAGGATTTGAATTTCAGTACAGCTTCTCTGTGGCAGCCCGATGCTTCATGCGATTTCAACTTTTCTACCTTCTTCCAGTTCGAAAAACCAGTTTCCATGAAAGTTTTTCCATTTTGTGAAGAAACTGAAAACGATTTTCTTCAAACACTTGTCTGCAAATTTTGCAAAAAATAACATCTTTTACATATTGTAATCGATCCATGCAAATTGCTGTTTCCAAGAGGGCTGATAACAGCGTTGTTTTTTTTCGGGAACAGTGTTTTTTGTCATCGTCACAGGTCCGTCACTATCAGTGGCTCTGTTGTCACTAACACTGGGCCTAGCTTCACCATCGCTAACACCTGCCACATTGTCACATTTCTCCCTAATTATAAACTTGTCCATTGTAAACTGGACAGTAAGGGACGAAAGATTAACAGCTGAACCGAGTCACAGTAAGACTAACTGACCACAGGCGATGCGCAGCTCCGGAATATTTACGTTCGCTGCCAACATCAGCTGCGGCCTGCGTAACAGTACTGTGCGCCTAACAAGAAGTAGCCATGTAACAATAGTGTTGATTATTGTCAGGACCGGCTCTAGGGAGGGGGCAGGGGGGCGGGGGGTAATCGTGCCATCGCCCAGGGCGGCAGATTTTTGGGGGCGGCAAATCCATCTTGCATAAATGAAGGAATGTAAGAATAAATTGGAAATACAAATTATTCATAAAATCAAGGGTCTTATTGAAAATTATCTATGGTACGGAAACAGTGTGCTCCGATTTACGAAAGAAACGTTTCCTCCAACAAAAATGGCTTAAATGTATTGCACTGTAAACGTATCACTGACTGCTGCTTTGATCTTAAAGACATATTCATAACAGAGGGACGAATGAGTGTGATATGTGAAAATAAGGCGTCATGTATGAAATATATTGTGAGAAAAGTTGGCTATATCGAAAAAGGGGGGGTAGGGGGGGGGGTGCTTGAGATGTTCGCGTGGGGTGGCAAAATACCTGGAGTCGGAGCTGGTTTGTGTGGTGTTGTACCTAGTGATTGTCAATAGAATGAAGAGTCTTTAACGTTACCTAGTCCTTCTAGCGATCGCTATCAAATTCAGTGTCACTGTTGCTCATTAGTTTCTTTTACAAGCTGCCAACAGGCTGTTGTGGGAGGAAGTGGAGCTCGTTCTAGCAGCCAAAGCGCTGCGAGCTCATGGTGAGCTTTCGTTACCCGCATACCTCCGTACAGTAAAAGTGTGCGAATAGTACAGATGCAGGGACAAACCCTGTCACGACAGTTCGTCATATGCAGAGGTTGGAGGAGTAGCAGAAAGGAATACGCAATAGCTCGTAAAATCGGTATTTTTTTCCTACATAATCATTACATACTATTATGCAAAAACATATGTGCAAGTTTTACCAAGTTTCCCGGTAAAGGACGAGGAAGGGGGAGAGAGCAGTGAGAAACGCATGTTTGAATATTGGGGGGGGGGGGGGGGAGGGGCGGCGAGGCCCCTACTCTTAACTAACCCTAAGTCGGCGCCACTGCCCGTGGGTGACCACATGAATGTTCCCCAGAGCATAATGGATTGTATACACCGCCAGCTATTCTCCGTCCCCAGTATTGGTGTGAAGGAACTGTTCCCCTTGGAGGGGACGGATTCGCGCCCTCTCATCGGCATGATGAGGAAGGTTCCGAGATTCATCAGACTCTGTCACTGCGCCAACATCCAGTGACGATGGTTAAGTGCCCATTTCAGTCGTAGTTGGCGATGTCGTGGTGTTAACATTGGCAAATGTCTGGGTCGTCGGTTGCGGTGGCTCATCGTTAGAACTGTTCGGTGCACTGTGTGTCCAGACACACTTGTACTCTGCCCAGCTTTAAAGTCTGATGTTATTTCTGCCACAGTTAGCCGCCTGTCCTATTTTACCAGTCTGCCCAGCCTACGACGTCCGACATCTGTATCGAGGAGTGGCAGCCCAACCTCACTTTGTCTGGATGTGGTTTCACCTTGGTTTTGTCACCTGTTAAAGACACTCACCACAGCACTTCAAGAAAACCCGACGAGTCGTGCAGTAGTCAAATTGCTCGTAGCGAGCCCTTGACCCATCACAATCTGCCATCGGTCAAACTCAGACACGCGGACAGCACGCTCACTGATACTACATGCACCATTCGTGTGTCTGTCTAGCAGTCATTCCTGCTATCGCCTGGATAAGTTTATATCGATAGTATGTCGGTGGTAATAACGTTCCGGCTGATCAGTGTGTATATCTCCTCAGGCACATTTAAAACGCCACCCTTTCTCCCGTTGTGTACTATCTCCAAATTATTCCGGGGATCTGTAATAAAATATTGATTATCACGTAAGTGAGATGTCAGTGTGGATTTTGAACTGTTCATGTTGGGATGTTCTTTAAAGCCCATGGTCAAACTTGTACGAGTTTGCTTAACGTACTTCTGAGAACAGTATTGACAGGAAATTGAGTAAACCCCTGTGGTCTTACATGGATTGCTGCCTATATTTGGCACCTATATTCTCGGGGATTTAAAACGCAAAATTTGTGTTACTCTTTTGAAATTTCTACCGACTCTTTCCGAAAATGCAAAGTGGAAAAACGTTGTTAGCGGAAGTAATTGTCTCCCGCTATAGTTCTTTGTTAATAGTATCCATAAAATTTATATCGTGACCATTAGCAAGTGCAATACATTGTATAGCCTGTTACTCACGTTCGAAAGCCTAGGGGGGTTAGCGATACGTGGTAGAGGTCGTAGAGAAACGAACGGAAGGCAGCATTTTTATACTTCATTGGATGATTCGAACTCCTATGAAGCGCGATGCCAATGGTTGATGGTTGAGGTAAAAATCAAAAACAAAAGTATTGTTTCTTAATGTGATTAAGAAGTCGAGGTAAGGGCATGTGCAATAACACTGTGTTCGATTGAAAACCCCTTACCTTGATATGTCAATCACGTTAAGAAACAGATATTTACCGCAAACCGTCAACCAATGATACCGTCTCCATCCTTCTTTAAATCATCCAATGAATTACAGAAAGGCTACCTTCCGTTCGCTTCTCCACCGCCACTATCACGTCCCCCTAACCGCGCAGGCTTTTGACCGTGAGTAACAGGTTATACAAAGTATTGCACTTGCTAATGAAGACAATATAAACTTTGTGCACAACACTAATAACAAACTATTGGGGAGACAATTTCTTCCACTAACCACTCCACACTTTCTTCCACTTTATCACTGGTTAGGCAGGACAATAACAACAAGAGCTACCCACGCATCACTTACTATGATTCCTTTTCAGAGAGAATCGGTAAACATTTAAAAAAGAATATAAATCCTGCGTTTTTATCCCGTGGAATGTAGGAGCTAAATATAGACAAAGTAAACAGTGACTCAGCAAATCACATAACAACAAACGGATTTATTCAATTTTCTGTAAAGACTGTTCTCAGAAGTACGTTGGGCAATTAGGTAGAGGTTTCTAAATCACTTCAAAGGACATTTAAATGTGAGCAGTTCGAAATCAGCACTTACATCTCACTTATTGTGGTAGTTAAATCTCAGTTTCTGAGCTCCACAATAACTTGGAGCTTCTACATAAAGAGAGAAAGGGCGGTGCTTTAAATGTGCTCGAGGAAATACGTAGAACGAAGTCCACAAGACAGTCTCGTGACAAAACCAGACGGAATTAAGACACTGAGATTTACTGACCGATCTTGATTATTTAATTTGAGAAGGAAGGGCTCTCAGCATCCAACTAGTTAGCTAGCTTATTAATATTTTTTATGTTAAATACGAAGTTTACTCCAACCACCGATCCATATGTATGTCACCTGCTCCAGTTAGTGTTGCAGACTGTTTTACTTTTACAGAAATTAAGTAGCCATTTTTAAAAGATTTTCACCGTAGTAACACTATTATATTAGTATCACCCACGTTCAGCTCTTACTAATACGGACTGATGAGTCCAATAGTTCGCGTGGCGACTGCAGTGCCTCAGCAGAGCACTAGCAGCGCGCTTCTCTCACGAGACACCCGTGTCAGTTTGATTAACTTGACCCTCCCTGTACCCGGACGGTACTCATCGCACACGCTCCAGTACCAAACTGACACTTGCGTTAACAGCCGCTACGATTATTCTTATGTTCACGACAAACACACATAAGCATGTCGGCTTCCTGCAAGTTTGGCCTTCGGGATAATCTTCTTCCTTTAGTTCACTGGTGGCCCCCCAAAACGTATTAAAATAATTTTATTCAGTGCATTTCTATACATAAATTTTATTCATCTTCCATTCCCCTCCCCTCCTTCCCTTCCCCCCCCCCCCCCCCCCCCATGAACCATGGACCTTACTGTCGGTGGGGTGGCTTGTATGCCTCGGTGATACAGATAACCGTACCGTAGGTGCACCCACAACGAAGGGGAATCTGTTGAGAGGACAGTCAAAGGTGTTGTTCCTGAACATGGGCAGCAGCCTTTTCAGCACTTGAAGGGGCAACAGTCTGGATGACTGACTGATCTGTCCTTGTAACATCAACCAAAACGGCCTTCTGCTGGTACTGCGAGCAGTTCACTACAAGGAGAAACTACAGCCTTAATTTTTCCCGAGGGCATGCTGTATGGTTAAATAATAATGGCATCCTCTTGGGTAAAATATCAAGGAGATAAAATAGTCCCCCATTCGGATTCCGGGCAGGGGCTACTCAGGAGGATGTTACCAGGGAAAGAAAGCTGGCGTTCTACATATCGGGGTGTGGAATGTTACATCCCTTAATGAGACAGGTCGGTTAGAAAATTTAAAAAGGGAAAACTATCGGTTGAAGTTATACAGTGGGAATTACCGAAGTTAGGTTGCAGGAAGATCTGGGCTTCTGATCAGATGAATACAAAGTTGTGCATACAAATAGGGGTAATTCAGGATAGGGTTTAATACTGATAGGAGCGCAGGTAAGCTACTATGAACAGCATAGTGGACGTACACTCCTGGAAATTGAAATAAGAACACCGTGAATTCATTGTCCCAGGAAGGGGAAACTTTATTGACACATTCCTGGGGTCAGATACATCACATGATCACACTGACAGAACCACAGGCACATAGACACAGGCAACAGAGCATGCACAATGTCGGCACTAGTACAGTGTATATCCACCTTTCGCAGCAATGCAGGCTGCTATTCTCCCATGGTGACGATCGTAGAGGTGCTGGATGTAGTCCTGTGGAATGGCTTGCCATGCCATTTCCACCTGGCGCCTCAGTTGGACCAGCGTTCGTGCTGGACGTGCAGACCGCGTGAGACGACGCTTCATCCAGTCCCAAACATGCTCAATGGGGGACAGATCCGGAGATCTTGCTGGCCAGGGTAGTTGACTTACACCTTCTAGAGCACGTTGGGTGGCACGGGATACATGCGGACGTGCATTGTCCTGTTGGAACAGCAAGTTCCCTTGCCGGTCTAGGAATGGTAGAACGATGGGTTCGATGACGGTTTGGATGTACCGTGCACTATTCAGTGTCCCCTCGACGATCACCAGTGGTGTACGGCCAGTGTAGGAGATCGCTCCCCACACCATGATGCCGGGTGTTGGCCCTGTGTGCCTCGGTCGTATGCAGTCCTGATTGTGGCGCTCACCTGCACGGCGCCAAACACGCATACGACCATCATTGGCACCAAGGCAGAAGCGACTCTCATCGCTGAAGACGACACGTCTCCATTCGTCCCTCCATTCACGCCTGTCGCGACACCACTGGAGGCGGGCTGCACGATGTTGGGGCGTGAGGGGAAGACGGCCTAACGGGGTGCGGGACCGTAGCCCAGCTTCATGGAGACGGTTGCGAATGGTCCTCGCCGATACCCCAGGAGCAACAGTGTCCCTAATTTGCTGGGAAGTGGCGGTGCGGTCCCCTACGGCACTGCGTAGGATGCTACGGTCTTGGCGTGCATCCGTGCGTCGCTGCGGTCCGGTCCCAGGTCGACGGGCACGTGCACCTTCCGCCGACCACTGGCGACAACATCGATGTACTGTGGAGACCTCACGCCCCACGTGTTGAGCAATTCGGCGGTACGTCCACCCGGCCTCCCACATGCCCACTATACGCCCTCGCTCAAAGTCCGTCAACTGCACATACGGCTCACGTCCACGCTGTCGCGGCATGCTACCAGTGTTAAAGACTGCGATGGAGCTCCGTATGCGACGGCAAACTGGCTGACACTGACGGCGGCGGTGCACAAATGCTGCGCAGCTAGCGCCATTCGACGGCCAACACCGCGGTTCCTGGTGTGTCCGCTGTGCCGTGCGTGTGATCATTGCTTGTACAGCCCTCTCGCAGTGTCCGGAGCAAGTATGGTGGGTCTGACACACCGGTGTCAATGTGTTCTTTTTTCCATTTCCAGGAGTGTATTATTGTAGCCAATATAGACAAGAAGCCCACATCAACCACAGCAGTGCAAGCTTATAAGCTTATATGCCAACTAGCTCCGCAGATTATGATGAAGAAGACTGAAAAACGTATAGTGAGATAAAAGAAATTGTCCAGATAGTGATGGTCGAGTGGAAGAGAAGGAAAAATAATAGGTGAATATGGACTGGGTATAGAAATGAAAGAGGAAGCCGCATGGTAGTGTTTTGCACAGAGCATAATTTAATCATCGATAACACTTGGTTTACGCATCGACGCTCTGTAGTGGAAGAGACCTGGAGACACCGAAAAAGCTTCGGACTGATTATGTAATGGTAAGACAGAGATTAAGGAACCACATTTTAAATTGTAAGACTTTTGGGGTCATATTGGAATTGTTACGAACAGTAAATTAAAACTGAATAAAGTGGAAGAAGGTAGGAAATTAAGGAGATGGGACATGAATACGCTGAAAGAACTAGACGTTGCTGAGAGTTGACTGGAACAGACGAAAGGAATACAGTAGAGGCGAAATAGTGAAGGCGGCAGACGATCAAATAGGTAACACAAGGCGTAGTAGAAATCGTTGAATAACCCAAGAGATATTGAATGCAAGAGATAAAAGAAGAAAATATAAAAATCTAAAAAATGAAGCAGGTGAAGAGGAATATAAAATTTAAAAATTAGATTAGCAGGAAGTGCAAAATGGCTAAGCAGGAATGGCTAGAGGACAAATGTAAGGGTTTAGAAGTATATTTCACTAGTGGAAAGATAGATGCCGCCTGCAGGGCAAAGAGAAGCTGCATGAATATCAACAGCTCAGAAGGGAAACAAGTCCTAAGCAAAGAAGGGAGAGGTGGAGCGAGTATACAAGGGGTCTGTACAACGGAGATTAACTTGAAGGCAATATTACGGAAAGGGAAGTGGACGTAGATGAAGATGAGATAGGGAAACTGATCCTGCGAGAAGAGTTTGACAGAACTGAAAGGTCTAAGTCGAAACAAGGCCCCGGGAGTAAACGATATTCCGTGAGGATTACTGATAGGCTTTTACGAACCAGACATGCCAAAGCTCTTCCATCCGGTGTGCAAGATGTATAAGGCAGGCGAAATACACCCAGATTTCAAGAATAATGTAATAATCCTAATTCTGAAGAAAGCAGTTGCTGACAGATGTGAAAATCACCGAACTATCAGTTAATAAGTCATGGTTGAAAAATACTAACACGACTTCTTTACAGAAGAATGGAAAAACTGGCATAAGCCGATCTCAAGGAAGATCAGGTTGGATTCACAAGAAAGACAGGAACACTTGAGACAATACTGACCCTCCGACGTTTCTTATAAGGTAGGGTATGGGAATGCGAACTTGCGTTTATACCTTTTGTACACTTAGAGAAAGCTTCTGACATTGCTGACTGGAATACTCTGAAATTCTGAAGGTAACTGGTGTAAAACACAGGGAACGAAGGGCTATTTACAACGTGTACAGAAACTGGACGGCAGTTATAAGAGACGAGACGCATGAAAGGGAAGCTGTGGTAGAGAAGGGCGTGAGACAGGGTTGTAGCCTATCCGCTATGTTAT
The DNA here is from genome assembly GCF_021461385.2 of Schistocerca piceifrons. Lineage (NCBI taxonomy): Eukaryota > Metazoa > Arthropoda > Insecta > Orthoptera > Acrididae > Schistocerca > Schistocerca piceifrons. The sequence continues at coordinate 673,707,230 of NC_060139.1, forward strand.
GCAATCTATGCATTGAACAAGCAGTAAAGGAAACCAACGAAAAATATGGAGTATGAATTAAAGTTCAGGGAAAAGAAACATTTTTTTTTAAGTTTTCCGATGCTATTTTAATTCTGCCAAAGACAGCAAAGGACTTGGAAAATCTGCTGAACGGATTGGACTTGTGTTTAAAGTAGGATATAAGATGAACATAAAAAAATGATACTGGAAACCACTCGAATTAAATCAGGTGACACTGCCGGAATTAAATTAGGAAACGAGACACTAAAAGTAGTGAGTTTCGCTATTTGGGCAGCAAAATAACTGATGATGGCCCAAGCAAAGATGACGTAAAATGTATACTAGCTATGGCAAGAAAATCATTTATGAAGAGGAGCAATTTATTAACACTGAATACAGGTTTTAGTGTTAGGAAGTCTTTCCTGAAAGTGTTTGTCTAGAGTATAGCCATGTATGGAAGTGAAACATGGATGATAAGCGGTTTAGACAACACCAGAATAGCTTTCGAAATGTTTTGCTACAAAAGAATGTTGAAGATCAGCTGGGTATAGCACGTAATTAATGAGGAGGTATTGAATGGAATTGTGAAGGCAAGAAGCTTGTGGTACAACTTGGCCAAAGATGGAATCGGTTGATAAGATCCATTTTGAGACATCAAGGGACCACAGTTTAGTACAGGAGGGAAATGTGAAGAGTAAGAGGTAAAAGTCGTAGATGGTGACCAAAGGTGATTACAGTAAGCAGATACAAAAGTATATCGGTTGCAGTGATAATTCGGACATGAAAAGACTCGCACAGTATAGAGTAGCATGGAGAGCTGCATCAAACCAATCTTCGGACCGAAGACAACAACAACATCCTTTATTTCTTGTTCACTTCTTGACCCAATATTTTCCTGTCTGCGTAAGATTCACGAAGTGCATCGTCCCTTGCATGACGTAGGTCCACAAAAACACATTTTAAGCAGTCAGGTAAAAGACAGTTCATCGTCATTCTACCGTAGGTCAGTCCCGCTTTTGTCAGTTGTTGCACGTTACATGGCTCTGTCTCCATAGCTTTTTTATTTTAGTTAAAACTTCATTGTGCTTCGGTCAAGCATGAGTTTATAATTCCTAATTCCATTCCTTTATTTTTATAGAGTGGACATTTATAGTTGATGATGGTTTTACCAATTGAAGAAGGGTGAGAGCTTTGCCTAGCCACGTCAACTGTTACCTGAGGCATTCTCTGATAGCTCCCTATACCATGTGATATAGCATTATCAGTAACCGTTATTTGGTATGAAATTACAAATCTTACCTAACATATACGAACAGGCCGGCTATTTTTGCGGTGTATGTGATCCACGCCTAATTTCATAACCAGATGCATAACATTTTCTTCCTTATTTATGTATGTTCACCCCAGTAATTTCAAAGTATCTCCAATAACTTCCCCATTATCAAATATTAATTTTTAGAACATCTCTTGCTATACACAAAAAGATGCACCTTAACAATTGTGAAACGGATTCTGTGAGTCTCCAATCGACTTCGACGAATTCAGCTGTTGCAGACTTCATTCAGTTCCTTTTTGTTATACTTTATTAATAGCCAGTTATTATATATAAAGCAATGTCCTGACTGATTTATCACTGACTAGCCCAAACCGCTAGGGATACAAACTTGAAATACGGAGAGGGTGTTGACCTTATACGGTAGGCCTCGTTTAAGAAGGGATTTTTGAAATTCCACCCCCAAAAAGGGTGAAATATCGGGGGTAAAGAACGTTTTGAAAAATATCGCTTTTAAGCCAGTTTTGAAGCCAGACATTCGAAAACTGGTGTTTGGTTTCTCGGTCACAAATAAAGAAGTATGTGTTTCAGCATTTCTGGAAATTTAACCCCTGTGGGTGTGAAACAGCCGGTGAAAGATTTTTAAATGAACTATAATTAAAGAGCTACCAAAGTATTTTTAAAGCTATATCTACGGTAATTGGTATTTATTATCTTGGTTGGATATTAAAAGTACTGTTTTCAGTGTTTTTCGATATTCAACCTCCTAAGAGAGTAAAACAGGGGATGCAAAGTTTTATGAAATTATTTCATTACGAAAGAATTTTGTAAGCTAAACCTATGAAAATTGTATGTGTCTTCTCTTTTAAAAATAAGTAACACGTGTTCCACTGTTTTTGGAAATTCAAACACTGGGACTTGGGGGGGGGGGGGGGGGGTGGCAGTGGTGAAATAGATGAGAATTTTTGAGAAAATATTCCGTTACATTACAAAACTTTAAAGTTAAACCTAAGAAAATTTGCATTTCTCTTGTCAGTTAGAAATAAAGAACTATGTGTTAGGATACATAAGTTTTTAAGACAATATCACCTCAATAACGCAAATTCTATTATTAACGAGAACCTTACAATCCAGCTACAAGAATAGCTTCTTGGTCAGAAGTACATCCAGAAAAGATCATGCTTCTATGGCCTTAATTAGTATGAAAAGTTTAGAAGGTGTTGCAGTTTGAGAAAAATATAAAATTGGATTAAGGAAAACCAAAGAAAATATATGTGCAGACCATACCATCTACGCAAGCGATGCAGCAGGCGCTAGGGTAGTTATGTATAACTATTTTAGCTTGGGCCCCTTCCTAGTACCTGCGTTTTCCTTTCCAGTTTCCATGATTGCCGTTCTAAAGATACAAATTCTTCTTCAATTAAACTGCCTACTGAGCCACCCATTATTAGCCTCAGAGAAATTAGAACACATTTTATCTTTCCGTAATACTCTAGTATAGCACTTTGCACGTTTCGTTGATTCCCACAGACTAGTCTCTTAAGCTTCTGTCTAGGAGGCTTCATGATTACTCAAGTGCGATCCTAGGCTGTATCTGCTCTTGAGTACGCTTTACTAACCGACTCTATGCTGATGATGAGGCCATCCAACTGAGATTTTGTCGTATCTCGATCCGTTGCTTATTCAGACTTTTCTCTTGATTAGTTCCCCTTGGTAGTCCTCTCCCGGAGATTCTAATGGAGACAAAACCATCATCTATGGGGCGGAGCGAGGTATTGGTAGCACAATGGTTAGCACACTGAACTTGCGACGATTCAAATCCCCATCTGGCCATCCTGATTTAGGTTTCAGCGATTTAGTTAAATCATTTTAGACAAATGAAAAATTATAAAAAGCAGTCTCGATTTTTTTTTTTTTTTTTTGACCGGATTCAACCTCTAGTAGTAGGCCATTTTCAATTAACACACCATTCGGATGACAGTGATGACGCTTAGAGCACCTGTTATGACCCCAGTCGCGAAACTGAAGTTTTGTGTCTGGGGTCAGCACAAATGTTCTAAGAGTTATTATCGTCAGCCGGATGGTGCGTTATCTGAAGATGGCCTACTACTAGAGCTGAATCCGGTCAAAAAATATCTACGCGGTCGAAACTGTGTTCTACTAATTTTTCTTAACTAATAGATCGCTTTTAAATCCCAGTAATGTTATCTAAAATTATGGATTTCAGGCAAATGCCGCGATGGTTTGTTTCAAAGGGTACTACTGATTTTCTCCGCTATTCTTCCTTAACCCGAGCTTGTGTTCCATGCAATAACCTCCGTATCGACGGGACTTTAAACACTAATTTGCAAATGGAGAGATAACGGTGATACTTTTTTCAATTACAGGCAACATGTTCTTCCAGTACATTTTGTGGGTCATTACTGCAGTGATTTCCACTGCCTTTCTCCGTCATGGCGTTGATCAGTTGCTGATTCTTTCGCTTTTTACGCCAGTTGCCGATCCCAAGGGCAGGGGGTTGCTCTGAACCTCTCTGTCCTCTCTTCCACCCTCTTCAACAAGGGCACTGGCAGAACGCGGGTGACATCTTACACCAGGAGTCATACGCTGCCATTGCTTCTGCTTACTATTCAAGATTTAAACAGTGGCTGGGTTCAGACTCGGCACTCAGGACGTATCGATTACCAGTCATACTGTCTGCAGACGATGCAAACACCTACAGGTTAAGATTCCTATTTTTCTATTCCCTGTCAAAACTTCAATACGAGAGGATACCTTATTGCAGAAATTTGTCTCCACCCTGACCAGTCTGCTACTGAAGTCTTCCATAACTGTGTTACCTAGTGTAATCTTGAATGCTACACAGAGAACTATTGTGCACCAAGTACAGCGTCCACCACAGTTTCCATGTTCAGCAAGTTATAACTTAACGAATATGGTGAATGAATACCAGATTAATGAAAATATTTCCCGGTTGGATGTGGTCGGATGGGAGGAGATTTGGACCTATGGTGGCGGCCGGGAATTCCATTGGACGGCCGAGTGACTAGCGACAAAGAAGGGATTAACGAAGATGCACAGTGCGTTTTACCCTAGTAGCCACGGACGGGTGCCGGCAGCTCGCTTGCTCTAAGTGAGTAACTATGGATACTGGCAAAAATTTAAGACTTATAAAGCACGGACAGTCTTAAATATAATTACGATCTGTTATTATTCAAGAAAAATGGTAGAGCAAATTCAAGCATTCCAAAACAGTCCCCATAATGCGATACGCCAAATAAAATGTCAACCGCAATTATACACTACTGTTCATTAAAATTACTACACCACGAAGGTGACGTGCTACAGACCGGCAGGAAGAAGATGCTGTGATATGCAAATGATTAGCTTTTCAGAAAATTCACACAAGGTTGGCGCCGGTGGCGACACCTACTACGTGATGACATGAGGAAAGTTTCCAACCGATTTCTCATACACGAACAGCAGTTGACCGACGTTGCCTGGTGAAAAGTTGTTGTGGTGCCTCGTGTAAGGAGGAGAAATGCGTACCATCACGTTTCCGACTTTGATAAAGGTCGGATTGTAGCCTATCGCGATTGCGGTTTATCGTATCGCGACATTGCTGCTCGCGTTGGTCGAGATCCAGTGACTGTTAGCAGAATATGGAATCAGTGGGTTCAGGAGGGTAATACGGAACGCCGTGCTGGATCCCAACGGCCTCGTATCACTAGCCGTCGAGATGACAGGCATCTTATCCGCATGGCTGTAACGGACCGTGCAGCCACATCTCAATCCCAGAGTCAGCAGTTGGGGAAGTTTGCAAGACAACAACCATATGCACGAACAGTTCGACGACGTTTTCAGCAGCATGGACTATCAGCACGGAGACCATGGCTGCGGTTACCCTTGACGCTGCATCACAGACAGGAGGGCCTACGATGGTGTACTCAACGACGAAACTGGGAGCACGAATGGCAAAACGTCATTTTTTCGGCTGAACTCAGGCTCTGTTTACAGCATCAAGATGGTCGCATCCGTGTTTGGTGACATCGCGGTGAATGCACATTGGAAGCGTGTATTCGTCATAGCCATACTGGCGTATCACCCAGCGTGATGATATGGGGTGCAATTGGTTACACTGAAATGTCCCCTTAGAAAAATTAATGAATTACTGTGCTGATAAATCTCTTACATTATTTGATTTTCAAACAGCTGAGCAAAACTGAACGTATTCAGACATTTCGCTCTTTACCTATTCTGATCAACACTAAACTGACACACAATATTTTTTAGCGCAGCGCAATCTGACTTGCAAAAATCCCTACAAAAGAATGACCCTGACTAACATTAACCTACACGTTTCACAAATCACTTACCTCACAAAAATCTTCGTTACTCGAACTACTGCAATACGGCGATCGCCACTACTGCCAGCCAAATAAAAGATTCAAACTACTGAAGGCACTAACTACTGATAGGCATAGTTAGCAAATTAAAGATTTTGATAGAGAACAAACAATGTATTTAGCTTAATAGTGTTCAAAAGTCATAATATATATAGCAGTTCACGACATCCATTCTTACAAATGTACTGTTTCTGATGGACACACGTCCAGATCATCCGCTCTCAAAAATCCGCCATCTCACTTCCCCAATTCCACCACTGCTGGCGGCTCACCTCCAACTGCGCAACGCTACGCGCTGTTAACAGCCAACAGCCCAACACTACAATAGCGAATATTACAACTATGCCACCCAGCCACAGACTGCACACAGCACAGCCAGTGATTGTCACACAGAGCGCTACATGGCGTTACCAATATAAAAACCTAAACACCCTACTTACATAGCCCCCATGCTCCCCAGAAAAAAATTTTACAAATTGTTTTTGGCAGTGGCCAATACAGATTTGAAAAAAATCTTCGTAATTACAATAACGAAGATATCAAATGCACACACTTATTGATACAATGTTGGTCAAAAGCTAAAATTTTCTCACAGTCCATAAAGACAGTCCTGATCGTTCATCACAGTAAAATTGCAGTGTTTTTTTCAAAGTCTGAGCAGTAAGAGAAAATGCACATGGAAGTAGTGGATTTCCATGCAGTCTTGAACAAGTAGTGTTGTCCTTCGAACGGAAAGACAGTGCTGGCTCTTGACATGCTGACAGGTAATGGGCCACAACAGAGAAACCCACAGCAGAGCCAGTCGAAGTTTTGAAGAATATTGGTAGGTAGGCCATCACAGAGCAGACCCACTATAGTCTTGGTAGAGAGTATTGGTGGGCACCAGAGGTGCAGACCCACTGCAGTCCTTGTAGAAATAATGGTATTGGTAGATCATCAAAGGTGCAGACCCACTTCAGTCCTTGTAGAGACGGCCAGCAGCCATCTGTTGCGACTGTGCAGGTGCACAATTACCATCGAAGAGTCTTGCGGAGAATATAGCAAGTCCATGAACCACCACTTGTGCACTCACAAAAAAATTTTTTTTAATTGTCCTTAGAACCAGCAATGCTGTTAACCAGTCCCTTGCTGAATTATTAACACACGTGCAAACACTATCAGTCCCTACTTCTTACATATTGTCCATATACTATGACCAACAGAAACGTGTGCAGTGAAATGTAAGTTACAAGTTACTTAATTTGATGAACTGGTGACAATTACAATTTTATAACATAAGAATACAATTACAACGGTACAAAATACATCATTTAAGAACATAATAGTACAGATAACATTTGTAGTAATACAGGCTTTACAAAAGAATAGAAATAGACATATACATCAGTGTTACAGGAATTATGACATAAGTAAATACATAAAAGATTAGAATAACTTTTGAAACATCAACTTCACACATGAGCATTAAAACAAAACAGAATAAATAATGTCTAAACATCTTTACAAAGTAAATAACATATTCTTAATGCTAATTACATTTGAGGATAAAAGTATTCCTCACCATAGCAAATGTAGCTTAGAATTAAAAAAATTCAATGAGACAGTACACAGAGACAGGAAGAACACCAATACACAAGGGTACACAAACACATAGTGGGATAACACAAAAGGAAAGGACAGAATTTGTTTTCAGTGTAACACTTGGTACTGTAGTCCAACCCAAAACTTCATTCCACAGATCTTTCGTCTTATTTCAACATTTGTTTCCACCACAAAAATCCAATCCAAGCATGCTTTCTGTATTTATATGTTCACATATTTCTTACCTCATTATTTATTTTCCATTATCTTACCTCACCATTTATTTCCAAGAAAATCCTACCTAAACCTGTTGTCCCTAAACCCTACTTTTTTGTTCATATCATCTTTCAAAGTCCTTTTTTGGCCAAACCATTTTCTTATAGCTTCTCAATGCATTTCTTCCAATTCATCACAACTCGTTCTCTTATATAGCCTACCCCATCTTAAGCTAACTTAAATCTACTGATTTCAGATGCATAAACTAAGGGACGAGGCAATGCAGCAGCACAAAACAATTTATACAAACAGCAATGACAGAAAATACAAATTGGCAAAGCTAGCAGCAGTATATCTAATTTAGCAGAGCAAATGCAACATTACAACTAATATGAGCTAATGTGCAGCAACAAGAAAGATAAATCAGTAGTAAAAGTGGCTTAACAGAGTAATAAAAAGTGAAATTCAGTAGCACTATGCCTGGCAAACAGTAGCAGCAAATACTATAACTTATACCCAAACATGGCAAAGCTCAAGCAGAAAGTGTGTAGTAAAAATATGTTTGCTTCCCTGTTAAAATAATCAAATAGCTGTGTTATTCTGTGTCAGAGAAATACGGTACCGACGTGTAAAGTTGTATAAGGAAATACCATATTAGCTTGGGCTCCTTGTGTTTGCCACACACTTGGTACACGAAGTAAACGTGTACCCCCCTGAGGATTAATGTAATTATACCCTGAGGTGTTACAGATTACAGCAATGGAATGAAATGTATCACGGAAAACTTTTTTGCAATTCAAAAATCTTTAAAGATAAATGTTTTAAGTACAAAATTAATCACTCAAATGCGTGTCCTGTAGCGCTAAATGTGCGTCTTGCTGTAAGATAATTCTGTGGAAGTGTCGTAGTTATCGTACTCTGTAAGCAAAGTTCTGCTGAAGTCAATGTATTCATCTCATCATAAACAAAAGTTATTATGGTTATTGCCGTGATGAAGAAAGTACTGTACTGTAACGTATTGTTGTACTACGGAAAATGCTGTCTCATTGTAACTATACCGCAAAAGTTACTACTAAAAATGTTTCACTTTCCAGAAGAATTCAGAAAAACTATGCAGAGATAAAACAGATAGACCGCAAAAGCAACAATGTAAATTGTGTCACACATTAGTATCGTCGTGATATAATCGTGTAGCTGTCAAAGAAACCAAATACTAAGTCATCTTTAATCTCACAGAAAGTGCTTCAAATAAAGAATATCTTTTCAACTAAACCAAAATGTTGCATTAAAATCTCATTAGCAGTATATGTTCTAAGTATGTAAGCCTTATAGTCGTTACGTAATCGTGTAATTAACAAGCAAGAATGTACACAGACAATAAAACTGTGTCCTCTGTTCACTATAACAATGCATTCGTAATTTCTGTTTAAATAAGTTCTCTTGGTTCTTGACTTGATATTTAACTTCAAACATTGTTGCATGTTAACAGATTCTAAGTCTGACAAAGCATACTAGTAATGTAAAGTGAAAAATTTTATAGCAAAGACTAAGTTAAAAAAAAAAAAAACAGATTATCTCTCAACAAACGGTTTTACATGTGAAATGTGGTGCAATCCTTTACTCTTCCTAGTACGCAGAGTTTCAGCTTCAACGCAATTATCATGTGGTATACGTCGGATTCTGTAAGGTCCATTGTAAATCAGAAAGAATTTGTACCTCAAGTGTTTCTTCTTATGTGACAATGAATGAGCTTTAATGAGAACTTTCTGACCAATATATAATTTCTTTGCATTTGCTTTACCGTGTAGTTTTCTCCTTTTGTCTGCTGCAGGTTTTATATTTTTAATAATCAAATCAATTATGTCTTTGTGTCGAAGTTTACGTGTATTCGGAAAAGGTATAAGCTCTCTGATTCTGTTCGGAGGTTCTCCATTCTTCAGTACAAGAGTAGGTGGTACAGCAATGGAGTCATGAGGCATTTCATTCAGCACGTTTTGGAATAAGTGTAAATATCTGTCCCAATGCTGATGCTTTCTGTGACAATAAAGTCTGCAAAGCTTATCGATTTCTTTCATAATCCGTTGAGATGGGTTACAATGTGGTGAGTACAATGAAATAAAAACATGTTTGATTTTATGGTTCCGAAGCATGCGTGACCAAACAGAAGACGTGAATTGTGGTCCAACTTCACGTAAGAAAGTTTAACAAAGGCGTTGGATACAGACCGTCCAGTGGCTTTACGTAACGGAGTGAAAGAAACAAATTTTGAAGTAAGTTCAGCAGCGACTAGAACGTACGAAAATACATTCGATGTTCTGACAAGGGGTCCCAAGAGATCAACAGCAGCAAATTCTTTTAATTTAGAAGGAATGATAGGAAACAACGGAGCACGATGTGAGATAGTAGATGGTTTCGCCTTTTGACAAAGTTTACAAATAGACAATACTCTTCGAATTCTCTTTTCCATATTGTTATAATAACAAGTCGTTCGAAGAATATGATAACATTTTCGTGGACCAAAATGTGCGTAGCTGAAATGAATGTACCAAATGAGCTTATTAACAAAATCGTCTGGAATGCAAAGTACCCATAGCTTGTCATCAATAGTGCAGCGTTTGAAGAGTATGTTGTTTCTAACCAGATAATAATTCCGAATCTGAGTGTGTGTCTTTTCACGCCATTTACTTTTGATGTCTTTCCAAATCGGATCTTTATCTTGTTCATGAGCAATGTCCTTTAAAGATGTGGAGATGAAGTTTTCAAAGGCGACGTTCTGAATGTAAAGAATACTGAAATTTTTCTCGAGGTTGCCTTCTGTGTTACTTTTCTCAAGCCCAGCCGGTGCGCGTGACAGTGCGTCCGCAACAATGTTCTCTTTGCCGGGAATGTAGACTATTGTGAAGTGGAATTCTTGCAGAAACAATGCCCAACGTTTTAACCTGTCATGATTTAATTTTGAAGACATAAGAAGTTGAAATGCACGATGATCACTGTATACTTTTACGTGCTTACCAGAAAGAAAGGAACGGAATTTGTTAAATACCCAAACGATAGCTAAAGCTTCTAATTCAGTAATGGAAGAATTTTTTTCAGATTTTGTTAGCACTCGGCTAGCAAAAGCAAGGTTTTCTGAACAGTAGTGTCATTTTCTGTGACTTCTTGAAATAAATGGGCACCAAGACCGACTTTAGAAGAATCCGTGCTAAGGCAGAAATCTTGTGACAGATCTGGATGAGCTAGTACTGGCGCGTTAAGTAGCAATTGGCACGTTAAGTAGCAATTCTTTCAAAGAATTGAATTCCAGCTGTGCTTGTTCGTCCCTGTTCCACATAGTATTTTTCCCAGTGAGAGAACAATGTTTTGGTGTAACTAGAATTTGCATATTCAGAAAAGACGGTAAAAATTTACGAGACCTAGAAAACTGCGGACTTGTTTTTTTTTGTGGATGGAACTGGAATGGCTCTGATTGCTTCTAACTCTTCAGGATCCGGCAGGATGCCTTCAGAAGAAATAATATGTCCCAGAAACTTCACCTTTGTCCTACCAAATTCAGACTTTTCCAAGTTAACTGTAATTCCAGATTCTGCAAAAATATGTAACACGCTGTTGAGGATGCGATTATGTTGTTCCCATGAGGCTTCTGCTATCAGAATATCGTCCACATATAAGGTGATGTGACGTTTTAAGAACTCAGGTAATAAGGAATTCAGCCCGCGAATGAATACTGCCGAAGAAATGTTCAAACCAAAAGGAAGTTTCCGACAATGATAACAAACGCCGAAACAAAGGAAAGCTGTGTATTTTCTACATTCTGGATGAAGTTCGATCTGATAAAAGCTGGATCTGAGATCTATAGAAGGCAACACTTTTACACCATTAAAATTTTGAAGAAGTTCTTCCCCTGTCTGTTTCAGGAATGATGATAGTATTGATTTGTCTCGAATATAAGACAAGCCTGATCGATCCATTTTTCTTCTCAACAACATGTAATGGATTGTTGTATGAGCTTACTGCAGGCTCAAAGTGCCCTCGTCAAGCATAGATTGTATTTCTGTTCCAACACGGTCCCTATAATGTGCCGGAATTATGTATGGCCTAGCACAAAATTTAGTATGCTCACGAACACGAAATTGGTATTGAAATTGTGGTGTCACCGCCAGACACCACACTTGCTAGGTGGTAGCCTCTAAATCGGCCGCGGTCCGTTAGTATACGTCGGACCCGCGTGTCGCCAATGTCAGTGATTGCAGACCGAGCGCCACCACACGGCAGGTCTAGAGAGACTTACTAGCACTCACCCCAGTTGCACAGCATACTTTGCTAGCGATGCTACACTGACAAATACGTTCTCATTTGCCGAGACGATAGTTAGCATAACCTTCAGCTACGTCATTTGCTACGACCTAGCAAGGCGCCATAGCATTTGATACTTATCTTAAAGCATGTACAGTCAAGAGAGATGTTCTACAATTATGGATTAAAGTATTACAGCAACTGCGTCCGTTTTTCTAAGTTCCCATTTCCTTGTAATGTTCCAGACCTCACGCCAGTCTGCGTGAGCTTAACGCGGGCCTTTCGGCTTCCTCCAAACCCCGTGAATTGGCTCCTGCCAATTCACAACAGAAATCCCTTGACTCTTCCTGTTTTGTGCGTAAAAACTGTGGAATGTGCTTGTAAAATCTCAAAAAGGTCCTGCCTATCAGTGTCATTACAACTCTCAATTGTTTGAATTTTATTCTGAATTAACTCATTAGTATCAAATACGCCGTCGATATCATCCCTGTCAGTACTTGCAGAGTGATTGCTAGTGTCAAGTTCCGTCGAAAATTCCGAACTGTTGTCTAACAGGAGGTAAAGCCGATTAATTTCCTCGTTATGGTTTGAGAGCCAATCTTCAAATTTCAAAGCTATTGACTTACCTTCTTTCTCTAAACTTATTTCAGCATCGTGAAAGTTTAAGATTGCTTTGTATTCATTCAAAAAGTCTACTCCCAGTATAATTTCCGTCGACAATAATGGAACAATAAGAAAGTTCATAGAGAAGCTGTGGCTTTGACAAAAGAATTCTAAGTTGGTTTGTTGGCGTACATCTACACTTTTTCCAACGATTGCAACTTGTAATTTAATCTTACGTAACGGAAGTTTGGGGCAATCGTTCGATTTGTTGCATTTGCTATAGGCTGTTTCACTAATTACTGAAATGGGACTGCCAGAGTCAAGTACTGCCGTAAATTTTACGTCATTTACTGTAATGTGAATCACAGGATATGCAATGTTGTTATGTTTTACGTCGTGTTCCTGGAGTAAGATGTCCCTAATGTCTTCCATTTTTACGTTTCAGAAGTACGTTTTGTGGCTGCCAGCGGTATGAGTCATTGCCTATTGTCTCTTTGTTGGCACGCGTTGTTATTGGGACTTGGAGACCTAACTTCTACAAATTCACCTTAACGAGAGGGCCCTGCCCTGTTTGAATCCCGCCAGTTCTGATGCAATTCAGGTCTGTCGTTACGATCATATCGTCTGTCGTCATGTCGGTAGATTCCATAGTTTCTTTCTTGTCGGTCACGTGGTGGAGAATTTCTCCTTGAATCGTAACTGCGCGCTGGACCGTTGCGTCTGAAGTTATTCTGTCTCCCTTGATAATAACTATTTTGGTTCCCATATCGTCTGTTACTCTGATTGTCTCTGTGATAGTCATTACCGCGGAGAGGTGATCTTTCCCTGTAATTATTACTACTCTGCCAACGGTTGTCATACGGGTGGTTTCTGTTTTGGTCACGATTTACGGTGGAAGAATAGCCTTGTCATGTCCACTTATTTTTTCTGTCATCGCGGAATTGTGACGGATGTGACCTGTAATTGTTTTGCCCCTGTTTTCGCGTTCCGCGACTGTCAGTGTCAATTTCCAGTTCTTGTAACAGTCCCTGAAAAGCTTCAATGTCGTCTTTGCAACGTCCTGCCAAAATAATATGTCGTAAATGTTCAGGCAATTTGATTAGGCAAATGCGGATGAGTTCTGAGGGGCTATAAGGGTTTGACAGGTACTGATTCTTGTGCAACATCTCTTCAAAATATTTCACAAGACTGTAAAATTCAGATTGTTCGAAACGTTTGATTATTATGATGGTATGTTTTACTCGGTCTTGAATGACCGATCGCATTCTTACAGCTGGTTCATTCTCCAATTAGCCACACATAAATTCTAATCTGTGCTCTAATGACCAGTTGGGAGGAAAACAATGAGAGAATTGATGAAGCCACGCTTGTGGATGAATGTCGTTGCCGGAATTCTTAAATGTTTTGAATTTACGTGTAGTGATGAACAGCTTATAGTCAAAATCATCATGTCGGCGAGTCGCATATCGGTCATTGTTACGTCGTTTCGGCGGTTCCATCTCAAAATTCGGTGTACCTTGCCAATTTCTTTCATAATTTCCGAAGTGCCCTGTGTTATTATTTTGTGGCTGTTCCGTATTTCTATGTCTCTCTTCTCGTATTGGAGCGCGAGTGTCCTCTGAAATATGTATTTCTTGTATTACCTGTGTCAACTGATCTTGTACTTCCCGGATTTCTCTTTGGTGTTGCGTATTAATTTGATTCTGATTTTGTTTGAATTTCCTAATTTGTTCGCACTCTTCTGTGTCATTAAAGACTACCGGTTTTGTGTCATTCAGATCATCATCCACCTTTGTAGATAAGTTAGTGAACTGATCCGAAAGTTCAGCTACTTTCTCCGATAGTGAACTTATTTCCTCAGTGTGTTTTTCTGAACCAAGTTTCATTGTCCAATTGTGTTGAAATCGTATCTACTGTGTCCTTTAAGTTTTCCTGAGTTTTTGCAAGTTGCGTAATCGAATCGGTAGATACAACTGAGCAATCTCAGCTTGCAAGGTCTCTTGATTTTCATGAACAATAGTTTGCAGTTCTTTCATGGCCGCTTCGTGATTCTGTAATGTATTTTCATGCCGCGAAAAAATAGGTTGGAAATACTCACAAATTTGTGTTTTTACGTCATTACAGAGTTTTTGACGATTCGATTCGATTTTATGTAGCTCAGTAGTTAAATCTTCACGTCTTTGTTCAAGCGTGGTGTCTAACCTTTGAAGGTTTTTGTTCCATTGTGTCTAACTTTTGAAGATTTTGTTCCATTGTGTCTAACTTTTGAAGATTTTGTTCCATTGTGTCTAACTTTTGAAGATTTTGTTCCATTGTGTCTAACTTTTGAAGCTTTTGCTGTGTTTGTCCCATTTGTTGTATTAATTGTAATAACAATGCACTGGTGTCTGAAACATGTTCCTCTGTGCTTTTCTGCAGTGAATTTGATCCGGCAATATTCACATTTTGACAAGCAGAAAATGTGTCTTGACTTATTTGAGAAAACGGCGAGGACGCAAAACCTGAATCTACAGTATTTGCAAGATTGCCTCCTGTCATTTCGGATTCCTGAGGTGAGCTGTTGCTAACCGATCGATCGATAATGCTTGCCTGTTCACTAATTGTTTCACTGTCTACACAATTATTTGCAGCCTGCTCCATTTCCCTATGCACAATTGCCAAATTACTACTTTGAACATTAGTTAATTCATTACACGGTTGCGCTGACGCACTGCTTTCGTCTTCACTGTCATTTCTCAGTTTACATTGGAGCCTAGTATTACGTTTTTCACACGCCATAATTATCACGTATTTCACATGATAACAAGAAAAGCACAATTTAAAGAGCAAAAATAAGAAAACACATTAACATAGCACTGAAAATAATGTCTAGGTAATTGCCAGCGCAGCTGCGAAATACTTGGTGCAATTCTACATGCATGCCACAACTGTTTTACTGTACATCAATGAAAAACTACAACTAGAAAGGAAATTCTCTCTGTGATTACGCACTGGCAATAAACAATAGCTACACTAATTACACAAACTACAAGAAAAAAATCAGAAGATCCCAGTGAGGTATCCTCGGATAAGGGTCGACATATGAAACGTCCCCTTAGAAAAATTAGTGAATTACTGTGCTGATAAATCTCTTACATTATTTGATTTTCAAACAGCTGAGCAAAACTGAACGTACTCAGACATTTCGCTCTTTACCTATTCTGATCAACACTAAACTGACACACAATATCTTTTAGCACAACGCAATCTGACTTGCAAAAATCCCTACAAAAGAATGGCCCTGACTAACATTAACCTACACGTTTCACAAATCACTTACCTCACAAAAATCTTGGTTACTCGACCTACTGCAATACAGCGAGCGCCACTACTGCCAGCTAAATAAAAGATTCAAACTACTGAAGGCACTAACTACTGATAGGGATAGTTAGCAAATGAAAGATTTTGAAAGAGAACAAACAATGTATTTACCTTAATAGTGTTCAAAAGTCATAATATATATAGCAGTTCACGACATCCATTCTTACAAATGTACTGTTTCTGATGGACACACGTCCAGATCATCCGCTCTCAAAAATCCGCCATCTCACTTCCCCAATTCCACCACTGCTGGCGGCTCACCTCCAACTGCGCAACGCTACGTGCTGTTAACAGCCAACAGCCCAACACTACAATAGCGAATATTACAACTATGCCAACCAGCCACAGACTGCACACAGCACAGCCAGTGATTTTCATACAGAGCGCTACATGGCGTTACCAATATAGAAACCTAAACTGCCTACTTTCAACACGTCTCGCTCACCTCTTGTTCGCATTGACGGCACTTTGAACAGTTCACGCTACAGTAGGCTCTACCCGTCATTCGATCTCTGAGAAACCCTACGTTTCAGCAGGATAATGCACGACCGCATGTCGCAGGTGCTGTACGGGCCTTTCTGGATACAGAAAATTTTAGACTGCTGCCCTGGCCAGCACATTCTCCAGATCCCTCACCAATTGAAAACGTCTGGTCAATGGTGTCCGAGCAACTGGCTCGTCACAATACGCCAGTCACTACTGTTGATGAACTGTGGTATCGTGTTGAAGCTGCATGGGCAGCTGTACCTGTACACGCCATCCAAGCTCTGTTTGACTCAATGCCCAGGCGTATCAAGGCCGTTATTACGGCCAGAGGTGGTTGTTTTCGGTACTGATTTCTCAGGATCTATGCACCCAAATTTTAATGGCTAGTAGTGTATCAATGAAACATATAAGTTAGAAATTACACAAAAACTAATATCATTTCTACAAACATTTCAGAAATTAAGCATCAGCCAGCTGTTGGAGAATAGCATAGCACCACAGGTATTATCGCTAGAAGCATAATCACAATACAGTCATCATTTCCTGAATGCTAAGCAGTTATAACTTTTTTATTATGTAAATGTGACGACCCAGAAGAGGCCTCCACATTCACCCAACAAAATTCACCAGTATGCCGTTTTTGTGCTGATTATTTCATTTGTACAAATGTAATTGTTATTGTTTTACTTTAAGCATGTGTCTGCTAGATTCATATCTATTTGTTTGAGTCGAGGTATTGATATGGAAAAATACTGTGTTTAGTCTTTAGTGCTGGAAACCTTAGCAAGTTACTTTATTTAAAATCAATGTCTAGCTCGTAGGACTTTTACATTTTAAGAAGGTCATGCTTCTGGTGGGCGTATATCATGTCCCCATTGGTGCGGCGACAGGTCACTGGACAGCGCTGGGAGTAAAAGGGCTCTTTGAAAGAAGCTAAAAACGAGAATGGTTATAATATAGGCGTTCACAGAAGACGGTAGCAACGTTTTTCATTGTTGTTGCGCAATAGTAGGACATATAACCTTGTAATATACACTTACGCAGAAAAAAATCGCAACGCCAGGAAGAAGTTGTGCAACTCAAAAGAAAGTTTGTGGGCGTGTTTCTACATCTGGAAAATGATTCCAGTTTCGCTCCAGAAACATAAGAGTGGCAGTATAGCACCACTATGAGGAGGCAAATCATCTTTGCTTCAAATAAACGCGGTACCGTTCATGAACGTTAGTTACCTTTGAGATTGGGCGTGGCGAGTTGATTTTAGACAAGAATGTCTTTAAGGCGACAAAGACGCCATTAACAACACCACCCTGAACGACATCGTGTGATAAGGCTACGAGGAGCTGTGTGTTCCTTCTCCGATACTGCAGAAAGACTTGGCAGGAATGTAGCCATTGTAATTGATTGCTGGCAGCGGTGGTTACGGGAATGTACGGTCATAGACCAGGCTCCGGATGGACACTTGGCGTTACCGAGAGGCCAGACCACCGCATTCCCGAATGTCCCTGGCGCGTCGTATTGCATGTGTAGCAATCTGAACAGCAGTTTGCTCCCCAGTGACACAACGAAATGTCACAAATCAATTACCTCGAGAACAGCTCTGAGCCGCACGCCTTGTAGCTTGCTTCCCACTGAACCCAGACTACGGCTATTTTCGACGTCAGTGGAGGGCAGGGTGAGGTCTGATGTGTTTTCCGATGAAAGCTGGTTCTGCCTCCGTGCCAGCAGTGGCCGTGCGTTGGCTAGAAAGAGGCCAGTACAAGCACCCTGCAAGACAAACTGGATCTACACCTATAGTATCGTCTCGGCTGCGATTTCGTATGACAGCATGAGCTTTCTCGTGATTATCCCATGCACCCTGACCCTCAAATTTATACGTTAGTCTCTTGATTCGACCTCTTGTGGTGCCATCTATGAACAGCATTTCAGAGGGTGTTTTCCCAACAGGATAATGCTCGACCATGTACCGCTGTTTTAACCCAACATTCTCTACAGAATGCCGACATGTTGCCTCGGCCTGCTCGATCACAAGATCTCTCTCCAGTCGAGCAAATATGGGACATCATAGGACGACAATTTCAGCGTCGTCCACAACCAGCATTAACAGTCCCTATATTGATCGACGAAGTGCAACAGGCTTGGAACTCCATCACACAAACTGACATCCGGTTCCTGGACAACACAATGCTAGCACGTTTGCATTCTTTCATTCAACATCCTCGCGGTTACACCTGTCGTTAACATTTGCAATGGCTTATCTTGCAATAGTAATCACTTAATAATATTTCCTAGACAAATGTATTCTCTAAATTTCATGGCTCTACATTAATAATTTTTTGGTGTTGGGATATTTTTCCCTTAGAGACTTTCATTGGATAGGAAACTCTTGTCAGACTTCTGTTCTGGGCCATCGGAGATGCTGTCTTACACATTGTAAAATGCAGCTACAAATAGGACGTGTGACTTTCGAACTTGCGATGAGTAGTTGCATTATTGAGGACTATACTACCAGTATCAACTGCTATTTAATATTTATAATTATCTCACCATATTTAAGTATATTTTGTAGGACGACCATTTCTGAATTTTACATTATATTCAAATAAATTGTGAGACTTTTTAACTTTAATCTCGTGGTTTTGCCTACAATAACTTCCAAATATTTCGCAGTTTTATTATTTGTGGCCGTTATGTATTAAACCGGGGACCTAGAAACGACGGAGAGGCTTCGTCCCGCCGTAGCGCTTAGTGGTTCACAACCCCACAACAGGCCACAGCAGTCCACCCACGCCACTACCGCCTCATACCGAACCCAGGGTTGTTGTGCAGTTCGGTACCCAATGAATCCCCCCGTGAAAGCCTCATACCGGACGAGTGTAACTCCAAATGTTTTCCTGGTAGAGTAATTACGGTGTAAGCATACGTGGGGACGCTGTTTGCTCAACAGTCGACGACGGGGACCAGCCCGCATTCGCCGAGGTAGATGGAAAACCGCCTTAAAAACCATCCACAGGCTGGCCGGCACACCAGACCTCGAAACTAATCCGCCGGGCAGATTCGTGCCAGGGACC
The DNA here is from genome assembly GCF_021461385.2 of Schistocerca piceifrons. NCBI lineage: Eukaryota > Metazoa > Arthropoda > Insecta > Orthoptera > Acrididae > Schistocerca > Schistocerca piceifrons. The sequence continues at coordinate 673,726,516 of NC_060139.1, forward strand.
GTACGCCTTCCCGCTCGGGAATAAGCGCGTTAGGCCGCGCGGCTAGCCGGGAGGGTTTTGTGAAGTTTATTATTATTAATTAATTCGCACAACTTAGCTATGCTTAATTTATTCGACCGTAAGACCACAATTTACTGCAGATTACTCGGCTATCTTAGCTCTTGGGTGGCAAGCAGAGGTGTACAGCTCGACCCCAGGATATCAGCTACCCACAATTTCAATTAGAGCCGTAAACAGCCAATACCGATTGGTACTGCTAACTCACACTACTGAATGGATAGGAAGAAGAAATCCGGTAAATCGCAAAGTCGCCAGCCGCTTTTCTAGCAATCTCAATCGTTTTGATCGTAGTTTTATTAGCTTTTAGATCAAAGCTCTATTCAGCGCTTATTATCCCTCCTTTTCCCAGCCAGATAGACTATGGCGACTGTAACGATGATTTTGACACTTTTTTCCTTCCACTTTCATTTTGGTTAATCAGGAACGCAGAAAGATTATGGTCTTTCTAAAGGAGACATAGAATCTGTTACAGTGTAGTAAGGTAGGACGCACTATTATGCATGACTTTTACTACAAAGGTAGACGGCACTCGAAACCTTGTTATAAATTATACTGCAGTCTGTTGAGTGCGCTCAAAATCTTATGTGTGTGCGTAATAGCCTGTGTCATCGTTGAGTTAAATGGTTCTGTTTTCCGATAACGACCGCTTTGTCTTTCTCATGTTGCCAAAAGAGAAGAAAGCACAAAGGCGGAGGTTTTTGAAGTTCATGTTTTAGGAGAGTACAGAAGTGTCTTTATCTGTCGATCTGTTTAAGACTACTTCAGTGCCGTCCTTTTCTGAGGAATAATTCCGCCACGACGACGCTTATACAGCATTAACTGCTTACCTTTTGTAATGCCGCAGCGCCGCAGACTGGCTCTGGAAACCCCTCCTTCGTTGTTGATGGCTTTCATTTCTCTACAGCCTTTTGTGCTAGAAGCTTATTTCAGTCTCATTCTCTGGATCAAGAGACATGAGGCAACTTACCTTTTGGGGTGTAGTCGACGGTGATGCGGGATATGCTGTCAGTCGAGAACCTATAACGAACTTAGATTATGCGATTTCTGCGTTAACTATAGTTCGCGATATTATCCTCATTTTAACGAAAACAGCGAGTTTACCTCTTTCAACAATGCTCATTCTAATTGCCGTTATAAAACGTACGAGCCATGTCTATTGGAGTAATATGTTGTACTAATGTATTTACCAAAATTCTATAGGTTTCAAACTTACGTCGAAACACATTGGGACATTACTGCACTTTTTAATATAAAAGTTTTTGATCACAAAATTATTTATCCTACAGATGATCTCACTTGATACTAGTTATAACAAATACCACATGGATCGAATATTTTTTCCACATATAATTTACGTAATGGAAATTTATGATGAACTAAACAAATAATTATTATGTTTCAAAAACAGACTTAACTTTCTCGTAAATTTTGTGTAATGTATTTTGTTTAAGCTAAGTATATAATGTCCATTACATGCGGTATATTTTAAACTAATTATTGAATTTATTTTCTTAGCCATATAGATATTTTCTGTTGCTATTTCTCAGAATTTTGCAGTCATTAAAAATATAATTTCATTTAAATTTGTCTCAATTCTTAAAAGCGTTGACTGTACTTGTTACAAATTTCTCGCTAGGAAGCTTCTAGAAGCTTCTGCAAGCAGTACTGTTTCATACATATATCGAGAATCGCCCATTGAGTTTAGAAGCTCGCCGTGAGCCATCAGTGCATGGCGATCGGACTGCCTGCACATGGCGCATGTGAAATACCTTTTGTTTCCATGAGAAATTGTTCATAGAAATTTTCATCTTTTCCACTAAAACTGAGTGTGCTTTGTTACATCAAGTACGCTGCTACTTAACCATCTCGTTATGATAAAATATCAAGAGGAAAAACGTTAAAATTAAATGTCAGCTTAGTGCTTCAGATTTACACAGCCAAAAACAGAGAACAAACGTATTTTAATAAAGATTTTTATTGGACGCTGATGAAAAACTCGAGGTAAGTATACAACAACTTCCCTTGGAACATGGGACGGCACCTAATTGTTTTCTGCTGCTGAGCTTCTCTTCTAAACAGCATCTCATATGAGTGAATCAGTTACGTCGTTGTCTGTGATTACTTATACTTTAGGTAACTGGGCTGTGCACGGCTCTGTTTAAAAAAATAGCTTGATGTAGTCAGAGTTAATTCCATGTAAATAATAACCTGTCGCTACGATCCTGCAGTCAAATAGTCTATGCTCGGCTTAGAGGTGCGAGTTCAAAAACGTCTGTTATTGATGTAGACGACAGAATTATGCTGGATAATGTTTATTCAAGTGGTCCGATAATATTCAGTTAAAATATGGACAGTAAGTACCCCTATCAAAATTCAGTAAAATTACATTGAAAGTGTTACGTTAGTGACAGCAAAATCCGAAAACTAAACTGCAATCGAAGATACAAGTCCATTTCATAATCACAATATCCGAAATATTCACCAGATCAAAACAGTTCATAGTTCAATATAGTGAGTTACAAACTATCACTCGTGATACAAAGAATAGTAACTTATACTCTGTCTATCCTTAGTCCCATAACACATAACACAAGTGAAAGAAGTTAGTCTTGCTCTGAAACACATTCAGGCCTCTGTCTCTTTAGAAGTTAAAGCAGCCGTTCTGTGCCCAGATTCAAACGCTTCCATGAATACCGCTCGTTACCATGGCCAGACATGTCTCCTTTTAGGACTGCCAAAAAAGTTCCCAGAATCGCTCTCTTGGGCTCCTCAATCGAAAAAGTCCCTGTCCCCACATGACACCGACAGTGTTCACTACTGCTTTTCCATTGGCTGATGTTGGTCTCCACCAAGAATTCATCATGCTTAAGTTCTAGAGGCATGATCTATAACACTTCCTGGCCTAAACTAATATATTACAACAATATTTAAATAAATAAATGTTGCAAATATTCAGTCACATCTAGATCATTGACAACACTTATAAATAAAAGTATGTTCATAGATAAATTAGTTTTCATGCAAAATTGTGCTCACAGTAAATGAAAACGATTTGTCATTAAATATTATTTAAACAATTTTTATGCTTCATTGAAAGAAGCCGCTTTTGGTTGTATTTCCAATAGTGGTGTCCGCTAACAGACGCGATTGAACATTTTTAAATTAACACAATTCTGTAACAGCACTTCCAATTAATATTTAAATAAAGTTGCTGGCAAAATATTAAACTTTTCATTAAATCACTACAAAAGTATGTCAGGATATGAGTCACTAATGCAGCATTCATTTGCTGTGTAAGTGTGAAGAATACAATGCTCTGGCAAACATTTTCGTAATAAAAAAGGATATAAAACACACCATAAGTCAATAAATAAAACATACACAGATGAGTGGCTTTCAGGTATGGCAGTTATTGCTCAGTGCTGTCAGCTGAGATATCTGTTGTTAAAATCGCATGAAGTATTTAAAATTTTTTAATTCAGAGGTTCGTTGTGAACAAGTTTATTCTTTGTGAATTATTAAGGTTTTTAGTTTTAAAAATACTTAAAATATTATTGTGTCATTGGATGCGCCTCATTTTTCTGAGATCGCAAATATGTTCAGATTTGCTTTAATGCTCGACAGTAAATTATTATAGATTCTCAGGGAGGTGTAAGAAGCCATCATTCAGCCTGTCTGACACTCCACCATTTTTGATGATCTTCTGCACAAAGGCCACGCAAGCAACAACAATCCAAATTCCCAGCTCTGGTATCTACCCACACTGTCGACGACGCTGCTCGTCTATGCACCTGGAATCGCCCTTACCAGCCACCTCGCAAGACCTGCCGCAGCGCGCGTTCGTTCAGCCATACAGCAAATTCGTCCCATCACGCGACAGGCCGCCCACTACCGGTACTGAGAGGCCGATGAGCTCGCCTTCATACGAGTAACGTTACAAACATTACCAAAACAATGCAATGACAGTGACGCCCACTAGAAGTGCGTGTATGAAGTATTAGTAGCTTACAGAAGGGATTTTTATAAGCCTAAAATCGTTTTCCAGTCAACTAAATATGACCGGCAGTCATAAACTTTTGTGACGTAAGTCATGTAATTATTGTATTGTTCGTTTGCAGGTACATGTCTACAGTCGTGATGTTCATTGGAAGTCCCTCCACCTCCCCCTCCCCACCCCCCCGTAGCACCGTAGCATGCTCCTAGAGGGAACAAAATGGTCCAGGCCACTGATAAAACGGACATGCGCAGATATTTCTTCTTCTGCATCTCAGATGGTGCAAATTATGCCAGTAGTTTACCCACGATATGATACACTGATTAGCTGGTCCATACCCCTGCGGAATGGTCAAAGAAGTCCGAATGACGAAGAAGGAACTACTAGAGAAACTAGCTGTAAATAACTGGGCACCGCTAAAAAGACGTATCACAGATGAGGCGACAGTCAAAAAAGTGAAAGTCATTTGTGGATCGGTTTTCAACACCTTCCTTTCTGAATATGACAGAGGTCGCCGTCTGCTGATATCCACAACTGCTGGCACCCATTCAAAATCTCACGGAACCGATGCAGCTACAGAAATGCAGCAGTTGTATCAGGCCAATTCCGATGGCTTCCTTAGCCACCATATCAGCAAGGACAAGTGCGGGACGTATCACTACGGCCCCAAAGTAGAGTAAATGGGGATATGAAACTGTGTGGTCTCACAACAGCCGAGAAAGGTGAAGAAGCAACCATCATCGGGCAATGTGATACTGATTGTGACGGATTTTTGGAATTGCCATCGTGTGCTGCAAACAGATGATGTTCGTAATAGATAAACCGCGAAAAAAGCATATTGGCAGCCATTCTTCTGGAAGAGGTTACAAGATGCTGTCAAGAAGAGGGCCACAGGAAGCTGTCCAAGACTGTGTGTTTTCTCTCTGAAAACGTCTTAGATAAGAAAAATAAATGGTTGTAACTCTGTCATAAGTTGCACTAAAAAGTAACTTTTTCTAATTTCTTGATGGTGCCTGGTTTCGGACACCTTTGACCACTTTCAAACCATCCGTATTATAAGTGTCATAATGCAGGCGAAAGCCTAGGTACAAAAATTGCCCCTGCAGTGATGATCAAAGCGGCACTATCGCCGACTCAGCCACAGTAATTAAACCACTAAGGACAGACGTTATGCAACTTAGTCACTGCAGGGGCAGCTTTTATAGGTAGATTTTCGTCTATATTGTTACAGTTATGATACGGATGGTTTCAAAATTGACATAGGTGTCCAAAACTAGTCACCATCAAGAAATAAAAAAGATATTTCTTAAAGCAACTTGTGAAAGTAGCTCCATCAATTATAAAACAAGTTGTGGACCTAATTATCCCCTGCAACATGCTGTAAGTTCGTTCTAGTTAATTGTGAGAATGACACACACATGCCGCTTCTTTGGGCTATCAGATTATTTCTTCCTGCCCTCCCCCCTCCACAATCATATTCACCTCACATGGCACCTTGCAATTTTTTCTCTTCATTCGCACGAAGATGCCGTTGCGTGGCAGGCATTTCGATAATGGCTACGATGTGATTTACTAGGCGGAATATTTCCCATTTCGTTAACACATATGTTTCTACAACCAAGGTCTCTGCTAAGTCATCCATCGCAGACAAGGGTGAAATTGCAGGGAGGCGTTAAACGAGCATCTTGCTTCGTGATGGCATTATTAATTTATCGACGATGTAGTTAAAAATTTGTTGATAGCCCCACATACTTCTCACCAAGCGATACCGGAATTAATGTTTTCATAAAAATTTGTATGTATGAACATAGTGCTGTTTTTCTCTCTAATCTAAGACACAATGGAAGTTCACTTGGTAGGAAACGTTAACTACATTGTTGTTGTTATTGTTGTCGCCTTCAGTCTGAAGACTCGTGTGATGCAGCTCTCCATGACGATCTGTCCTGTGAAAGTCTCCTCATCTCTGCATCGACACTGTAATTACATCTATTTGAACCTATTTCTGCATTCAAGCCTTTGTTTGCCTCCCCTCCTCCACCAAATTAACAAATACTCGTTGCCTCAGCATGTAGCCTATCAACCTCATCCTTAAATTACTTATACTGTGCCTCTGATTTCCTCAGTAGTTACTTTTTTGGTCATACGGTCTTCAGTTTTCTTCTGAAAAAATATTTTCAGGTGAAATTTCTTAACAACTAAATTCGGATTAAAAGTTAGCATATCGCTCTTTTTCGGAAAAATTTTTCTTACTATAGCAAGTCCACATTCAATATGAATTATTTTGCTGCCTGAAATAAATTACTTTTATTATTAGTATATGATAAAGTCTCTTACAGTTTCCTATATGTCATATTTGTTTCACAGCACATAATCAAATTCACAGTTGTGTGTGTGTGTGTGTGTGTGTGTGTGTGTGTGTGTGTAGTGAGTGAACTGTTATGAAACAATGTGTGTGTAGTGTGTGCAGTGACTGATAGTGAGATATGAGTGAACAGTGTGGCATTACATTATTATAATAAGTTAATTGTAAAAAAAATATTGTATACCAGGAGTAAATCTAATTATAACATGTAAGCTTTCACGGCCGGCGTCTTCATTAATTAAAACTTCCGGGCTGAATTGCTGTGGTCCATATATATATATATATATATATATAAATTAATCAATTAATTATTGCTGTGGTCTATATATATTTAATTAATGAGTGAATCTAATTCTTATGTCTAACTAGAAGTTTGTAAATATATTTGTATACGAATTAGCTTACTTTAAATTGATCTAAACTTGTAAATACTTTGACATGTCCTATATCTCTGTAAAAAGAGATCTACGGACGAATAAAGCTACTACTACTACTACTACTACTACTACAGTTCGCAGCCTGTCAATGATTTCAAACAAACAACAGCAGCTCATGCAAATTTTTGCCTGTTTGCTACAATGTGGTGGCCTCTAGTTCTTTGACTCACAAAGGCACTAATTGTACCTAAACTAAATATACTAATTTTATACATATTGTGGTGTCACCGCCAGACACCACACTTGCTAGGTGGTAGTTTAAATCGGCCGCGGTCCATGTAGTACATGTCGGACCCGCGTGTCGCCACTGTGATCGCAGACCTAGCGCCACCACCAAGGCAGGTCTCGTGATACGAGAGTGGACTCGACCCCAGTTGTACGAGAACCAAGCTACCGCCCAGTTGTACGAGAACCAAGCTACCGCCCAGTTGTACGAGAACCAAGCTACCGCCCAGTTGTACGAGAACCAAGCTACCGCCCAGTTGTACGAGAACCAAGCTACCGCCCAGTTGTACGCGAACCTAGCTATCGCCCAGTTGTACGAAGCCTTTCTCTCTCATTAGCCGAGAGACAGAATAGCCATCTAAGTTAATGGCTACGAACTAGCAAGGAGCCATTTGTATCAGTGCCTATAGCTTCGAGTATTCAAGAGAGATGTATTCCAAGGAATCAATAAAAGTTAAGTAAAAAGCATCTACATACTTTTCTTCTTATTCATTCATAAGTTCTCATGTTCCAGACTTCACGCCCGTCTGCATTAGTCTAGCGTGCCTTTCTTTTGGCTACTACCGTGTGGCGTAACAGTCTTGTTACGTCACTACAGATTGGCGACGAGAAAAAGAGTTTGTATTAATTCATTTGCCACGTTGGCGCCGCTTTAAAGTGTTCTGATTGCTTACATTTCATTGTGTCATGGCTTCGCCACATTCTCCAGATGTACTGTCCGAATTTTATCGCTTGCAGAATCAGCAGACGCAGGCGTTACTGGATGCCCTTGGACAGCTCGTCCAGGGTCAACGTGCGCTGCACACCGATGCGGCCGCAGCCGCTTCACCGCTACCGCAGCCACAACCTGCCGTTGCACCGCCTTTTAGGCACTACGACCCGAACCACGAGACCTGGCAAGAGTGGTCTCGTCAGTTCGCCTTTCACCTTGCTGCCTACAGAATTCAAGGTAATGAGCGGCAGCCGTTTTTGCTTTCTTGTGTCGGTGTGTCCACATACCGTGTGATAGTGAAATTGTTTCCCCGACGAGACGTAGCAACTCTGTCATACGAGGAAATTTTGTCTGCATTAGATGCCTATTTCAAAGAAACAGTTAATGTGGTTGCAAAACGGTATACGTTCTTTCGTACAAAACGTACGGCCGGTCAAACTAATAGGGAGTGGGTAGCAACATTGCAAGGACTTACTAGGGACTGTGCCTTTGAATGTGACTGTGGTCTTTCTTATTCAGATACAATGGTGCGTGATGCAATTGCACAGAACGTTTCTGATGTTCGCATACGGGAGCAAATTTTGAAACTCGTTAATCCCTCCCTTCAACAAGTGATAGACATATTGGATAGACAGGACACACTGGACTGTGCTCAGGAATCTTTTGAAACTTCGCCAGCCGTGTGTAACATTAACCGGCCCGCTGGACGCGCTGCGCGGCCCGGTCACCGGGCCTCGCGCACGGCGACCCAGCGACCGCCGCGTGCTAAGCCAGGTGTGCCGCGCCAGCCCTCAAATGTAGTGAAATCATGCCCGCGGTGTGCTACTAGACATTCGCGTGAACATTGCCCGTCACGCCAAGCTATTTGCTTTTTCTGCAATAAGAAAGGACATGTTCAAAGTGTTTGCCAGAAAAAGCTCAGATCAGACAATCACAATCATTCCAGGCCCTTTGCTTCGCGCCAGATTCGAACCAAGGACACTCCGGCTCGTGGACCTTCGCCTATGGACATTCATGTCGTTAATTCCACTTCGTCCAGTGACACTTTCTCTAACAGTGACTCTGATCGTCCCACAAAAACTGTGCGTCGACGTCGCCGGAAATCACGTCAATTAGCAAGTGATTCTGTACCAGTGTCTGTTCCACTTGCACGAAACAGTCGCTCTTGTCGTCAGCAGGACAATAAACTTTTTGTGGACTTAGACTTTGAAGGCAAAGTGATACCATTCCAGCTCGATACCGGAGCTGCAGTTTCATTGCTCAATCACGACACGTACAAACAACTGGGCAAACCTCCGTTGCGTGCCGCAAATGTTAAGCTAACTACATATTCCGGACAGAAAATTCCTGTGTTAGGACAGTGCAGCCTTCTTGCAACATACAAGGGACAAACAAAACTTGTGTCATTTTACGTTCTTCGTTCTTCTTCTGCAGTGAACTTATTTGGTCTAGATTTATTTAAGTTGTTTAACATGTCTATTGTAAATCAGGTCCTATCAGTGAATCAGACTGTGCCTAAAGACAGTGTTTCTCGGCTGTGTGACGAATTTGCAGACATTTTTGCACCGGGCTTAGGTTGCGCTAAAAACTATGAAGCACATTTAGAACTGAAGGTAAACGCGCAACCGAAATTTTTCAGGGCGCGCAATGTTCCCCACGCATTGCGTGATGAGGTCGCAAGAACGTTACACGATCTCGAATCACAGGGTGTAATTGAACGTGTGCAAGCTTCTCTCTGGGCCTCACCCTTAGTAATTTTGCCAAAACCTTCCGGAAAATTGAGACTTTGCGTGGACTTCAAGGCCACAGTGAATCCACAGCTAGTGACTGCTACTTTTCCTTTGCCCCGCCCGGAAGATCTTTTTGCTAAACTGTGCCCGGGAAAATATTTTTCAAAGTTGGACCTAGCCGATGCGTACTTGCAACTACCGGTGGACGACGAATCCCAGCGCGTATTAGTGGTTAACACGCATCTTGGATTGTACCGCTTCAAAAGACTGCCATTCGGGTGTGCATCCGCCCCTGCCTTGTTTCAGCAATATTTACAAACTATTTGTGCGTCGGTCCCTACTGCAGCAAACTATCTGGACGATATAGTGATCTCCGGACAGACAGAAGAAGATCATCTTGCGAACTTACGAACATTATTTCAGGTCTTGCGGCAAAATGGTCTTCGCTTGAGGAAGGACAAATGTGTGTTTTTTGCTCGTGACTTACCATACCTGGGACATGTCATTAATGCCCAAGGCATACATCCAAGTCCAGCGCACCTCCGTGCCATACACGACTTGCCTTCCCCTCAAAATCTAAAACAGCTACAGAGTGTGTTGGGTAAAATTAACTATTATCATAAATATGTGCGCAATGCCTCTTCCATTTCAGCTCCGCTTCATCGCTTACGCCGTAAAGGTGTTCCGTTCGTCTGGACGACGGAATGCGAACGCGCCTTTCGCCAGTTGAAATCGGCGTTGCTTTCTAATACTTGCCTTACGCCATTCGATCCCCAGAAACCCCTTTTGTTGATGGTAGATGCATCGGATTTCGGGATCGGTGCTGTGCTTGCGCACAAAGTTGGCTCCCATGATCGCCCTATTGCCTTTGCGTCCAAATTGCTCTCGTCTGCGCAAAGAAATTATTCACAGATAGAGAAAGAAGCTTTGGCTCTCGTGTTTGGTGTTACTAAGTTCCATGATTTCTTGTATGGTCGTCACTTTACCATCATCACAGACCACAAACCTTTGACGTCGCTTTTTCATCCGAACAAGCCTGTACCTCCACGTACAGCGCAGAAATTCATTCGCTGGTCTATTTTCCTCTCGCAGTACCGCTACGATATCTTGTATCGGTCCACTGCTAAGCACGGAAACGCCGATGCGTTGTCCCGTTTGCCTGTTGCTGAGGATAAAGCATTCGATTCTTCCGAACTTGCTTGCATGTTCATTGATTCGGAAACCGATGAAGTGGTCGAATCGTTTCCGATTGATTTTCGTCGTGTAGCTACAGCCACAGCTGCTGACCCTGTCCTTGCTACTGTTTTACGTTTTGTTGCTACGCAATGGCCTTTGTCAAAGTCTCGGATCGAGGATCCGTTGGTTCGCCGATTTTTTGCTCACAAGGAGAGACTTTTTGTTCGACGTGGTGTTTTGTTGTTGCGTTCTGATAATGATCAGTCCAGAGTCGTGGTCCCACGTTCGTTACAGTCCTCTGTTTTACGGCTTCTTCATCAAGGACATTGGGGTATAGTGCGAACGAAACAACTTGCTCGTCAGCACTGTACTTGGTTCGGAATCGATGCTGCGATTACGAATATGTGTTCTTCGTGCCCGGCGTGTGCCGAACAACAGTCCGCACCGCCGCGGAAAGTCTTTGCGTGGCCAAAAGCCACTTCCCCTTGGCAACGCTTGCACATTGATTTTGCTGGTCCATTCTGGAATGCTCGATGGTTGGTTCTGGTCGACGCCTTCAGTAATTTTCCTTTTGTTGTCCGGATGTCTTCCACGACGTCCTCCGCCACCATCCAAGCGTTGTCTGCTATCTTTTGCATTGAAGGTCTTCCGCAGACTATTGTTTCCGACAATGGCCCACAATTCATGTCCGCAGAATTTCAGTCATTCTGCCAGGCCAATGGTATTCAACATCTGACATCCGCGCCGTTTTCGCCTCAGTCCAACGGTGCCGCTGAACGATTGGTCCGGACTTTCAAGTCACAGATGTTAAAATTGAAAGAGTCGCATTCTCGGGAGGACGCATTGTTGCTCTTTTTGTCTTCGTATCGCTCTCAGCCCCGAGATGGTCGCTCGCCGGCTGAGTTGCTCCACGGTCGTCCTCATCGCACCTTGATGTCTTTGCTGCATCCGCCGCATCAGGTTCCTGTGCAGCGGCAGACTCCTGCTTTTGCTCCAGGCGACGTTGTATTTTATCGCAACTATCGAGGTTCACGGCGTTGGCTCGCAGGGCGCATTCTTCGCTGCCTCGGCCGCGCGATGTATTTGGTTTTGGGGGCCTCTGGTGAGGTGCGTCGGCATCTCAATCAGCTGCGCCTCTGTCGTCGCTCGGGTTCTGCCGCTCCCCGTCTGCTTTCAGCGACGGTGCCGTCCGGTCAGCGCCCTGGGGACCCATCTACTGGCTCGCCTCATCCCCAGGTGTTACCGACGATGCCTTCCATTTTGCCCCATGGCGACGCGCCGCCGCCGCCGCAGCAGCAGCAGCAGCAGCAGCCGCCGCCGCCGCCGACCGCATTCGACGCTTCGTTGCAGCCGCCAAGCGCCTCCCAGGGTCACGCGCCGCCGATCGCTTCCCGTGACCAGCTGTCCTCCGCCATGGAACGCCCGCCCGCTCCGGACCACATGACGTCATCGCGCGTCGGCTACCCCGACGCCATGGACATCGACCCTTCGGTCCCTCATGTCTTATTACGGGCGCATACACCGCATGTTGACGTGCACCCTGGACTAGTTTTGCAGGCGTTTCCTAGCTCCCCTCGGACCGGATGGCCGGGTGCGGGTGGCACAGCCTCGCCTGTTGTTAGGCTCCCCACCTCATCGCATACGTCAACATGTGGTCCTCCCCACGGCGGGCGGAAGCCTTATTACACGACCGTTCGCCGATTTGCGGGGGAGGAATGTGGTGTCACCGCCAGACACCACACTTGCTAGGTGGTAGTTTAAATCGGCCGCGGTCCATGTAGTACATGTCGGACCCGCGTGTCGCCACTGTGATCGCAGACCTAGCGCCACCACCAAGGCAGGTCTCGTGATACGAGAGTGGACTCGACCCCAGTTGTACGAGAACCAAGCTACCGCCCAGTTGTACGAGAACCAAGCTACCGCCCAGTTGTACGAGAACCAAGCTACCGCCCAGTTGTACGAGAACCAAGCTACCGCCCAGTTGTACGAGAACCAAGCTACCGCCCAGTTGTACGCGAACCTAGCTATCGCCCAGTTGTACGAAGCCTTTCTCTCTCATTAGCCGAGAGACAGAATAGCCATCTAAGTTAATGGCTACGAACTAGCAAGGAGCCATTTGTATCAGTGCCTATAGCTTCGAGTATTCAAGAGAGATGTATTCCAAGGAATCAATAAAAGTTAAGTAAAAAGCATCTACATACTTTTCTTCTTATTCATTCATAAGTTCTCATGTTCCAGACTTCACGCCCGTCTGCATTAGTCTAGCGTGCCTTTCTTTTGGCTACTACCGTGTGGCGTAACAGTCTTGTTACGTCACTACACATATAAAGTGAGATGTTTAATATATTTACATTCTATAATTAATAGTTTCAGATCGCAAGGAATAAATTACAGTGAAAAATATGAATGACACTGAAAACCCAAGTATATGAATTGTGAGCCAGTGTGCTTAAGCAATCGGTCACTGTGTCATCACGTCAACTGTACCTGAAAAATTCTTTATTCTCTACGCTTCCACGATACGTTAGACACACTTTCAAAGAAAAATTACTGGCCTGCTGCTGGTGAGCAACGCAGCACTCACAGTGCTTGACGGGATGACGTCACATTAGAGTAGGTCCGGCCACGGCGTGTCGGATCACGCGTGCAGGTTGTGCGGGCCATGTGCCGGTCAAGGCTGGGCTTGTCTCAGCTTTGCTCGGCCCTTCCCGGAAATACCAGAAACAGGCGACATTTCATTGAGGATTGCGGTGTGACATTTCTCGGTCAGCACAACTGTCTTCAGTCCAGCGGAATCATGGTGTCAGCGCTGTTTACCCTTCGCTGTCTCCACGTAGTATGAAGGACGTTCACAGGTCCAGTGGCTGTTCCCACAAGAAGAGGCAGTTTAGTGATCTTCGCCACAAACTATTAAAAATGGAATGAGAGAAGAGAGGGATGAGAATCCTCAATATATGTTACGCACTCGTATAAGCGACGGTTACTGCATAATTTGAAAGAACTGCACAATTCCATGCAGAAAGAATCTAAATGTTTGGCTGACAACAAAACAGGAAAAATTTACAACGATCAACAGACGGATTTCATTGTTCTGTAAATTGGTAAGTACTTTGAGCTAATGTTGCAGGCGTGGAGCTCATGAAGAAATTGATGTTACGAGTAGTAAAATTACTGAAATCGCGCGCTTTATTCCACTGTCAGTTGCAATGGTTATCGATGGAACTAAACGAAGAATATGGAGGCTTTATATATTACTGAAAAGTACGTCGGTTAAATTAAGGACATGTCTGGACAGATTTTTCGATTTAAAACTCGCTGTTGTTCAATTTATGAAGGAAAAATGAGTACATGGATGAAAGTAGAACATCCGGAATGGATAGCAAACCTAGCATTTTAAGTGGACTTGAATGCAGCTTACCCAGTAAGACACTGAAAGGTGACATAAAACTTTCTTCTGATTTGGCGGAGATACATTTAAAAAGAAAATCACATGGTAGAAGGGATACGTTCTGACAAACACACCCTAAGCTCGCTCGTGTTGAAGAAAGCGTGAGTTCTGAAGAATTAATTGTGGCCTTGAAAAAATTGCAACAATTGTTTCCTAAACGTTTTGAGTACACCACGCTTGAATCCGTTTTCGAGAACTTTTTCCGTTTCAGTTGAAAGCATCCCCGTGCATGTGCAAACGTAACTGATAGACATGCAAGGTAATTCCCATTTTAAAGAAAAATCCCTTTAAAGCTAAAATTGTCCAGGACGTCTACATTGCTTTCCTGAGGCTGCAAAAGTGCTACAACATTATGACCAACATACGTACGAAAGATGTGTTTTCGATTACGAAACTGAAGAAGTCACGATTACATGCCAACTTTCACGCAAAGACTGTGTGCATGGTCGAGCTGTTCTAGGCACTACAGTCTGAAACCGCGCTACCGCTATAGTCGCAGGTTCGAATCCTGCATCGGGCATGGATGTGTGTGATGTAATTAGGTTAGTTAGGTTTAAGTAGTTCTAAGTTCTAGGAGACTGATGACCTCAGAAGTTAAGCCCTATAGTGCTCAGAGCCATTTGAACCATTTTTTTGACTGTCTGCATCTGTCCGTATGTAAGCATTTTGTACCACATAAAAACTGTATAGTGTCCAGAGTTCGCCAAAAACAATTAAATGATATTGAAAATTTGTCTTCCTTTTTATCTTTGTTGTTGAGAAATGTGAAATACAAAACTAACTCGTATGCAATGCGACTTCATTGCTTTTTAAACGCGGCACATCCGTCGTTCTCCCCTCTTCCCCTCCACGCGCTCAGTGTGGCATAGTAGTGCAGGAAATGTCAGCCAGGCCTAGCACTATGATACTCGCGAGCCGAATTCTTGGCCGCCTCTACGTTAGAGCACGCACAGTGGAAAACGGACAGCTGTGTCCCTTCTCTGAAGCTTGCTGAGCAACATTTCAGAACTCGACACTGATTTCTAGTTATCGTGGAGAGAGCGCGACATAATATGTTTTCATCCATTTTACTTACATACCAGCATGCACTCAAAGAGAAATGGCGTAATTTAATGCAATCTATGGGTCGCATTCGAAGTGAAATGGTGCAACTGTAGTGCTACTTCTGGCTAGTATTTCAAGAGAAATGGCATACTTTCTGTGTGATATTTACAGTGGGCTGTAGCACACTGGCACAAGATAACTAGCCACAACTGCAGGCAATACTGTGTATATTTCAGTATAAAAGGCAGTTTGCCACATTGGCTAAAACTTGTATGAAATATGTGTTCTTGTAAGTCTTCTCCGGTAATAAGGACACTATGAAGGCAGGGAGGTGGAAGTTTAATTTCATTACATCTCGCAAAAAAGCATTTGTAAGGTTCATACCGATTAATGCAAAAGATGGTGTGTTCCTGCCATTCACAAGCACATTGGGTGGAGACGGCGCCATCTGTAGAAACGAGTATACCTTACATGTAAAATTTTCAGAATTATTAGTGTTCTCTAATTCAAACGAAATCTAAAAATATTTGAAAATTGCTCTTTCATCATTATTGAAAAGTCGGACGAATTAATTTTGGCAGAAGTATTTGCTAGTCGCTCTGATATTAAATATTTTGTTGACATTTAACGCTATTTATCAATATTTTCCCAGAATGAGATTTCACTCTGCAATGAAGGGAGAGCTAATCTGAAACCTCGCGGCAGATTAAAATTACATTCTGGTCCCGAACTCGAAACTGGGATTTTTGCCTTTTATGTGGAGGTGTTCTACAAACTGAGCTATCGAAGCAAGACTTATGCTCCTCCTTCTGCCTCAGCTTTATTTCCGCCAGTACCTAATCTACTACCGTCAAAACTATTCGGAAGCTCTCCTACATAAATGTGGTAGAGTGCGCAAAAAATAACTTTTGCCTGCCCAGAAGGATGGACGTGATGTAAGCTACAGCTAGCTGTCTGCAAACGATCGCAGCAACAGGTTATCTCAGTAGGACAATAATTCAACAAAAGTTAAAAGTAGCGTTATCAAGCACAACAACTTGTAACGCCGGAAATGCATATACTCCTATTTCCATCTATTGTACTATTATTTTTTTTCCTTGTTTTGTTACCTCAAGATATGACATTTCTGTCTCTTTATTTATTGTAATTGTTTTACTGTTTGTATATATATATATTTATGCACTCATGTCGATGTATAATTGGTTTGTTTCGTAAATATTATTTGTATTTTTACGCTGGGTCTTGCCTAGGGAAAACTGCTATCGAACGATTACGTCGATAGGTCGTGTGACGAATCAAAGTGTGTAGGATCTTTGGTAGTGTTAACTCTGCCGCGTGGAGCGCGGGCAGAACAGTGAGAGTCTGGCGGGAGTAGCGAGTGGAGCAGGTGTCGTGTGACGCTCCCGCGAGTTGCCGCGCTTTCGGGGTTTGGCAGCAAGTAATTGCGCTCGACTCGCGATGATAGTTTCTGACATGGTGTCGCGGACGGGAAGCATTAGCTGGCGCACACCAAGAGCCCGTTTCGCCTGGTGACCGTGTCGAGAAGAAGGCGCGCCAACATCCAGCTTCTGCAACAGCGACGGCCGACAATGAGTGACTGTCGCCACCTCCTCGATCGACGGCTTCAAACCTTCAATCAACCAACAAGGGTCAAAAGCACGTAAAGTTTCAGAACTGTATGGCAGACCTCAGCTTTTCAAATTGTTCCATTTGCCTCGCAAAATTACAGCAACTTAGCATGAACCTTTGTTGCTCATTGTCCCAATTGCATTGCCAAGCAGGGTCCCTTCCTTTTCCGAAATGAACCCGAGTGTCGTTGAAATTCAAACGCCAGCATTAAAATAATATGATTAGATTTCACTGCTTTAATTTCAAAGTTCAGTAGCTGGCTACAATATTTAGGTTACACGAGCACAAATTTAGAGTGCGAGTTTTGTTAGCATATTTTAGCTTACCTGTGACTGCAGCTCAGCTTGGTACGTACTAAATTTTACTATTGTTAATAGTTCAGAATCATTTAATTCAAGTTCAAAGTTAAATATCTTGTTTCTAAATTGCGTAGAGTCAAGTTGCTTTTGAAATGATTGTTGAGGTAGTCCAAGACTAACCGTATTTTACTGGATTTCGATGTGCTTCAGAAAGAAAGCTCACTATTAACTTCAGTCACTAAATTAATTTTCGATTTTCCGGTTTTATTAATTCTTTTGCTAAATTAAGTCAGAGTGTAGCGAAATTTATTACTTCTGACAAACTTTCAGTTTTCACACTACACGTGTCAACCTTCAGTTGCCACGCTTCTAGTGTTAATTATATGTGTAATAACCTTTCTTTTTCAGTTACTATAGTAATTGTCCTTAGGACTGGCGACCGTGATTTCCCCCAAGTCTCAAATATCTAATTACCGCTAGTTAATTGTTAACGTAACGGCCGCACATTTACTTTCTTTATTAACTTTACCCCTTTTCAAAATTGATTTCCATCAGTTTCATTTGCATTTTTCCTTTCATTTAGATGTAACCCTTTCCTCCCTCTTTACCGACAGGTTAACTTCGGTGACGATTGCTTTTCCAAAATTCCCATTAGGTACACGCGGTTTAATTTTTCACTGTCATTAAGGTCGATAAGTGAGGGGGGAGGTTACACGTGGCGACCTGGTGACAGGACAATCTTCAAATTTGAGGTTGTTCTGGACACGAATTTTGCATTGTGCAAATCTCGTAACAAAGTACTGGTTACGAAATGGTCGATACGTCAGCGAGAATATTCGTGTGAGGAATCCTAATTAGAGTTGAGATTTTGCATTTATATTGAAAATTATTAAAATGAGTGAAGGCAACAATTACCAAAATTTGGTAGACTTGGATACGGAACAATCGGTCGAACAGTGGGAAACGCGCACAGCGGTACCCATTGTTCCGGGGCAGGCGGCTAGCATGAAAGATGCGACCGCCGAAACGCAACAAAGAGCAGAAATGGAATTCCAGACTTTAGAAAATGTTTCGGAATCGGAAGTGAAAATCAAATCTGAATCCCTTGATGACGAATACGGGGGGACAATGAAAGAGGAAGCCGCTACGGAAGTAAAACCGGTGGTTTCCGGGAATTTAACTGATTTATTGAATGTTTTGATTAACGAAATCAAGAGTCAATCGGCAGAAATTAAAGATCAGGCTGCCAAGCAAGAAGCTCAGGCTGCCGAGCAAGCAGCTCAGGCTGCCAAGCAAGTAGCTCTGTCTGAAAAAATTGAACGAATGCTAGACAATCAGAACAAAGCTATTAATGTTGTTAACAACAATGTTGAAGTTGTTAACACAAAAGTTGATAAAATCAAAGACGATATTGTCGTGATTAATACCGAAATCGGTAACCTTAAACAGGAAATGATAGGCGTTCAGGCGGAAATTGCGAGCATAAATACTCGTTTTGATTCCGAAATTAGCAGAATCGAGAAAAGTGTAGGAGACGCAGTTGCTCCGATCATCGAGAATAAGGTGACGGAACAAATTCAATTAGTGAGAAAAGAGGATCAACAGAAGGTGGAAACTTTAAAGGCTTTAGTATCCGAAGTAGATACCAAAGTGACGAAGCAGGCTAACACCTGCGAAGAGAAAAAGAGGGAAGTGGAAACGCTTGCGACAACCACTTGCCAAGTGATTACGAGGGTGTCGGAATTAGAAAGGAAACTTGACGAAAAACAGAGCTATGTGCCAATCTGTGCACATAGTTCGGAGTTGTTGACGAAAGAGGAGCGGTTCGACCCCTTGAAAAAAGGCGGTATACACCCGACGGATTTCATTAAAAATTGTGAAAGAGTTTTACCCAGATCATGGACTAATGAGAGAAAAATTAATGCGGTTATTGATGTGTTGGCTGGTGATGCCAAGCGTTGGGGCTTAAACCTCAACATTACGAACCTGACTTTTGACGAATTTAAAATTTGTTTCTGGCTGAATACTGGTCAGAGCAAAAACAGCAAAGTGTCTGGCGCGAATTTGTCGTATCGAGGCCTTTCGATGCGAATTCGCGCGGCTCGATGAAGGAGTTTTGTGAGGGCTGGATCCGCAAGTTGCAATAATTGCGTGATCGCCGCACGGAATCCGAAATAGTCTGGGAACTCTACAAAAAGCTTCCAGATGATACAAAACGCTACGCAGGAAGCAATTACAGGACAATAAATGATTTCCTGGAAAGAGTGGAGGACGAGGACAATTGGCGCAATAATCGCGACAGTGGTAGAGGCCGTGGTAACAACAACGGGTACCACAGCAACCACACCAACGATAACCATGGGAATAATGCATACCGCAACCATGGCAGCAATAACAATAATGGTTCGGACCGTAATAACAATCGGTACAATGCAAATAATAACCGGAATGACGGAAACCAGTATCATACTAGCGTGATACGGGCTGCGCAGAATAGTAATAACGCCGGTGGGTGTGACCAGCCGCCTCAGCAGTATCCGGGGAGCGTACCTGCTGGGACGAGACAGGGAAACCATTAGCCGCGCCGGTGAGGGGCCGACCGGGCGTGGAGAAATTTTGGCGGCCCAATAACAGGAGAAAACCCAGGTGTCGTCGTTATGAAAATTCCGTATGGAATAATCAACGGCGGGAGAGTGTGCCAGTGTTAGGAGAATGGAGTGCGCCCACAAGTAGTAGATCAGCTGTAGACACGGCAGTAGGAAGTACATTCACTGTCAGTGAGAACAATTTAAGTAGTGTTCCGGAAATCGATTATGAAGTGGCAGCTGTAATACCCACAGCGGAACTGGAGATTGAGTTTAAGAATGATTCGCAATTGTTGAGAGAAGATCAGATGTCGGATAAAACGTCCGTCATCGAGCGAGGGGATGCAGAGAGGGATGAGGTCTGGTTAAGGCAGTTCGGTCGCTTATACGACGAACTAAGAGATTATAGGGGTCTGTATGGGAGAAGTGTTTATGGGGAGCGCGTGCAGTATTTGCCGCGTCTCGTCCCACAGGAAGATAGTATTTGTGAAGTGATTGAAAGTTCTGGCCCTAACCGGCAGACTTTACCAGAAATAGTTGATGTTAATGGGGAGCACGAGCAAGATTCGTCGTGTTTCGTCCCGCAGGAGTTAGATGTTGAAGGAGTAACGGAAAGTTCTGGCCCTAACCGGCAGACTTTACCGAAAGTTATAGTGGTAGAAGTAGCCGACCCATCCGACGCAAACCTCCAGTTTAAACATTGCGAGAGTATTAAGGGGAAAGATTACGAAAATTTTAGTGATAGCCGGACACAATTGGTAGAAAAGCACATAGATTTCAGCGTGTATGAGGTTAGAGCTGACATTATACGGTCAGAAGATAACAGTGTGGGTCGCGCAGATCTAGAGGAAGTAATTGCAGATACTACTGGGCACATGTCTCCAGGTAAATTGGCAGATGAGATCAATCTGATTAAAGAGGAATCAACGAAGGTGACAATTAGTGAATTGATAGCAAAGCAGCACTCACTAGTTGACGAGTTACAGGAAAAGGTTTCGGTATTGGAGGCGAAGCTAGAGACTAAGCCTCAGGACAAACGTGTTGAAATTAAAACTGTATGTGAACAGAGGCTGAAAAAGCCGCCAGATAAGCCGGATTTAGGATCAAAGCCGGATGGTTTTTTCTGGAATGACCTGGATATAGACGAGGATTTACTGTGGGAAAATAAAGAAACAGTCGAGGACAAGTGTAGACAGATAGTAGTGTCTGTTAATATGCACGACCTACAACTAAACGTGTTGATTGACACCGGTGCAGAATTGAGTGCTGTATCTGGGAAAATATTTGAGTTACTGAAAGACAGGCCTGGCATCGTAGTTATGCCAGTAACAGGAGTGAAAATTATCGGTGCTACTGGGAAGGCCAGTAAACCGGTCACAAAACAGATTTTTGTCAACTTTGAGATATGTGGGGCACGATTTGAACAAGAGTTTGTCGTCGTGCCAGACTTAACTACGGAAGTAATTATCGGGTTAGATTGGCTGTTAAAGTACCGTGCAGTGATTAACTGCGAAAGCAAAACGTTGACATGTACGTCCCAAGATAAAACAATAGTAGTTAGTTTTGACGAGGCAGGAGACGGTGTGCATAGGCAATACCAGCCTATACACATTGTTAACTGGCCGAATGGTATTGACGTAGGTATGAGTTTGAACTGCCATAACATGAGGAATTTCGGCATTGACAAAAGTGTAGAAAGTGAGTTGGAAGCGATAATCAAATTCCCTCCACGGATTGACATTAGTATTGGTGTGAAAAAAGATCGTTGGCGAGAAGTAATGAAGCTTAAAGCCGATGCTCGCATACGTCGTCATGACGCTAAAGCGCGTTTTGCTAAGTTTGCGATCGGAGACTTAGTACTTGTAAAAGCTCATGAGAAATCGAGCGAGATAGACAATGAAATCTCTAAATTTAAGTTTGTTTATAATGGACCATATAAAGTCATTGGTATACCTCACACAAATGCTTATTGCTTAGAGTATCCAAGCTCTGGAAAGCTATTAGGTATACGAAATATAATAGATTTGAAATTGTACCAACCTAGGATCGATTAATACCACACAATGGGTAATTTGTACAATATGTAAATATAGAGTGTAAGATTTAAGGTTTGCTAGATTGCCATGCTTTTGACTGACCAAGAGGACATTAAAGAAGTTGTAATTAATAAGTAATTAATTTTGACTAAATGATTTAAGAGAGAGTGATTATTTATCAATTGAAAAATCCAAGCTGCTAATTTAAGTTTTCAGCTGAGTCACAGTAGATTAAGCAACGTAAATATGATTTTGTAACTAGCTGTAAGATTTCATGAATATGTGTTTTACTAGTCATTGCCGATGTACTTAGACGCTGTTTTAAGTTTCAGGCTAGTACATGCGTGTGATGATGGACAGTGTTGAGTTATCCACTGTGATAGTATTAAGGGACTCCTTGAGATTACTCGGGAGTGAGTTTTTCCTAAAGAATTCAGTGAAACGGACGTTCTGGAAACGCCGTCATAAGGGCGAGTGAGATCAAGCGTGCCGCACACGCGGGCGCAACAATACTGGCGAGGCGAGCCGCTGTCGGCTCTTGTGCCGCTGTTGGCTCTTGTGCCGCTGTCGGCTCTTGTGCCGCTGTCGGCATTCTTTGTACTTGCGAGTACGAAAGGCGGAATAGTTTTTCTTCCCGGACAGCTGATGTGAAAGAATTCTGCTGTCAATATTTATGTTTTTTTTCGATCTACTGAATATTATTTTCTTGTTTAGCGTTAAGTGGAATCTCATGACGAGATATTAATTATGAAAAGGTTATGTAAAAATGTGTATTCTATGTAATTAATTATTAATTTGCGTATTTTGATCCACCTGTTTTTATGACCATGTACTCTGATTAATTTTGTAAATAGTATTCCATTTCTTGATACTGCTAGGAATTTAGATTTTTAGAATAGCTAAACCATTTTCTATGTTTTCTATGAATTTTAATATGTTGTCAACCTGTTTTATTTTGATCAAGATGACAGAGTGGAATAAGATTAGAAGTGTCTCCACTCAATTATTATCGTCTAAAAATTGATTTATGATTAATTAGACGAATGCTAAATTTTGTTGATTTTTTGAGCATATGCATTTCCGCTGTTTCTTTTTTGGGACATTTTCTGAGTCTGTTTACGTTACACGAACATCCTCGGACAATGTGGGGCACGTGTAACGCCGGAAATGCATATACTCCTATTTCCATCTATTGTACTATTATTTTTTTTCCTTGTTTTGTTACCTCAAGATATGACATTTCTGTCTCTTTATATATTGTAATTGTTTTACTGTTTGTATATATATATTTATGCACTCATGTCGATGTATAATTGGTTTGTTTCGTAAATATTATTTGTATTTTTACGCTGGGTCTTGCCTAGGGAAAACTGCTATCGAACGATTACGTCGATAGGTCGTGTGACGAATCAAAGTGTGTAGGATCTTTGGTAGTGTTAACTCTGCCGCGTGGAGCGCGGGCAGAACAGTGAGAGTCTGGCGGGAGTAGCGAGTGGAGCAGGTGTCGTGTGACGTTCCCGCGAGTTGCCGCGCTTTCGGGGTTTGGCAGCAAGTAATTGCGCTCGACTCGCGATGATAGTTTCTGACATGGTGTCGCGGACGGGAAGCATTAGCTGGCGCACACCAAGAGCCCGTTTCGCCTGGTGACCGTGTCGAGAAGAAGGCGCGCCAACATCCAGTTTCTGCAACAGCGACGGCCGACAATGAGTGACTGTCGCCACCTCCTCGATCGACGGCTTCAAACCTTCAATCAACCAACAAGGGTCAAAAGCACGTAAAGTTTCAGAACTGTATGGCAGACCTCAGCTTTTCAAATTGTTCCATTTGCCTCGCAAAATTACAGCAACTTAGCATGAACCTTTGTTGCTCATTGTCCCAATTGCATTGCCAAGCAGGGTCCCTTCCTTTTCCGAAATGAACCCGAGTGTCGTTGAAATTCAAACGCCAGCATTAAAATAATATGATTAGATTTCACTGCTTTAATTTCAAAGTTCAGTAGCTGGCTACAATATTTAGGTTACACGAGCACAAATTTAGAGTGCGAGTTTTGTTAGCATATTTTAGCTTACCTGTGACTGCAGCTCAGCTTGGTACGTACTAAATTTTACTATTGTTAATAGTTCAGAATCATTTAATTCAAGTTCAAAGTTAAATATCTTGTTTCTAAATTGCGTAGAGTCAAGTTGCTTTTGAAATGATTGTTGAGGTAGTCCAAGACTAACCGTATTTTACTGGATTTCGATGTGCTTCAGAAAGAAAGCTCACTATTAACTTCAGTCACTAAATTAATTTTCGATTTTCCGGTTTTATTAATTCTTTTGCTAAATTAAGTCAGAGTGTAGCGAAATTTATTACTTCTGACAAACTTTCAGTTTTCACACTACACGTGTCAACCTTCAGTTGCCACGCTTCTAGTGTTAATTATATGTGTAATAACCTTTCTTTTTCAGTTACTATAGTAATTGTCCTTAGGACTGGCGACCGTGATTTCCCCCAAATCTCAAATATCTAATTACCGCTAGTTAATTGTTAACGTAACGGCCGCACATTTACTTTCTTTATTAACTTTACCCCTTTTCAAAATTGATTTCCATCAGTTTCATTTGCATTTTTCCTTTCATTTAGATGTAACCCTTTCCTCCCTCTTTACCGACAGGTTAACTTCGGTGACGATTGCTTTTCCAAAATTCCCATTAGGTACACGCGGTTTAATTTTTCACTGTCATTAAGGTCGATAAGTGAGGGGGGAGGTTACAAACTGAACTGTTCGGAATTTTCGGATATGATTTCTTTGCAGTCAGCAGATTTTTTTTTCTTTTAAGCAGTAATTCAGTCGAGCCGCAGTACCACTTCAGGAGTGCATTTGAAGTGAATAGTTATAGCTCACATAATTAATCTGAAAAATGTACAGTACACACCTTTTCAAGCTATTATGCTGTTACTCCCCCCCCCCTGCCCCTCTCCCCACCCCCCCCCCCCCGGACCTTAACTACTAAAAGCGTATTTTGAACAAAAGTAAGATTCCTCCTGTAGAGGGAATCATTTACCTGTTTTAAATATGAATTAATTTATTGTATTCCATACAACTAGGTATGCACATGATGGTATTTTTCCTGTGTATTTTACAGCGATGAGCTTTTCACCCTTTCCTTCATACATCTGAAAACTCGTTGCGTGTCATGTGGCAATCATAAATACATCTTTCACCGACGTATGTGATAGGTCTCCCGTCTTTTACGGTAATTTCTAACGTTACTCAAAAATTCGGTAAGATTACTTCATGTATCTGAACGTTCAATAAGCACCTCCATTTTATCTGATGACCTTCTCCACAAGGCAAAGGTCATGCCATGTGAATTACACGAACATTTAAACATGCACTGACACCAAGAAATTCGCGACTACACGCAGGAGTTAAGCGACCTAAACGACAGTTGACTGGTGTGCTTCTACACCTGAAAGATGCCTATTCACCTTTCCTTCCAGTCGGAGGATGCAGATCAGGTTTGCTTCAAATACACGCTCTACCGGTCGTGAGAGTTAGTTACCTTTGAGATTGGGCGTGGTGAGCTAGTGTTGGTCAAGACTAACATTAAGGCGACAAAGACGCCATTATCAACACCTCACTGAGTTTAAATGAGGTAGCATTGGGCTGCGATAAGCTGTATGTTCGTTCTCCGATACTGCATAAAGACTTGGCAGGCTTGTAGCCACTGTACATGACTGCTGACAACGGCGGTCACGTGAACGTAGTCGTAAGGCTTCGGACGGCCACGTGGCACTAAGGAATGGGAAGACCACCGTGCTCGCGACTGGCTCTGGCGCATCGTACTGCATCTGCACTAACAACCTGAGCAGCAGGTCTCACCACAGTGACACAACGAACTGTTAAAAATCGTTTACTTCATGGGCAGCGCCGAGTCACACACACAGTAGGTGTATTCCACTGTCCCCAGATCGCCACCAGCAACTTCAGTGTTGTAAATCGAGAGCTCATCGGTGGGCATGGTGGAGCTCTGTTCTGTTTTCTGAAGAAAGGTGGTTCTGTCTCGGCACCAGCGATGGCCGTGTGTTGGTTAGAAGACCCCCGGTGACCTTTGTCTGCTTGCTAGACACTCTGAACCTACACCTCGAGTTATGGTCTGGGGTGCAATATCGTATATTGTTGACTGTGTTTACGTAAACCTGTAGCTTGTCTCTGTTTTGGGTCCTTAAACATTTTATTTTATCTGTTACCACTTTTCCGCTGTAATTTCATATAGTGACACGTTTCATAATCCTGGAGATTTGCTCCTCAATTTGGTGCTAGGGAACTAGACGTGTAAAATAAATAAAAAGGGAAGAGCACTCTCGTGCTTATCCCACGCACCCTGACAGCAAACCTGTGCGTCAGTCTGGTGATTCGACTTGTTGTGCTGCCATTCATGAACAGTATCCCAGGGGGTGTTTTTCCAAGAGAATAACGCTCGCCCACATACTCTGTTGTAACCAGATTCTTTACAAGTTCTCGATCACCAGATCTATCTCCAGTCGAGTACATATAGGACATCACCTGACGGCAACTCCAGCGTCATCAACAAACAGCGTCCGTGTGTTGACCGACCAAGTGCAACAGGCATGGAGCTGAATTCCACTAACTTATATCCAACAATGCATGCACGTTTGCATGCTTGCAGTCAATATTAAGGTGGTTAAAACTTTTATTAGAGTTTCAGCATTTCACATTTGGAACGGTTTATATTGAACTTAAGCTGCGATCTTGCAATGTAAATCGCTTAAATAGGCTACCTACACAAATGTATTCCAGAAATTTCATTGCTCTACATTAATTATTTTTGTGTTGCGTTTTTTCCATCAGTGTAGAACAGAATCTTAGAAACTGACGTACCTGAAGCCTAACTTTTGTATTAAGGACCGTAATGATGAAACGTCTCTTATAAATGATGTATTTTCTCCGACAAATAGCACTAGTGACTTTAATATCGGTCGATGTTTATGTGTCTTGGTGAAATTAATGATTAGTAATCCTAACAACACGTTAATCAAAATTATCCAAAGTAAACGTTTCTTGTCCCTGCTCCACTTCTTTCTACATCTACATCTACATCTACATCCGTACTCCGCAAGCCACCTGACGGTGTGTGGAGGAGGGTACCTTGAGTATCTCTGTCGGTTCTCCCTTCTATTCCAGTCTCGTATTGTTCGTGGGAAGAAGGATTGTCGATATGCCTCTGTGTGGGCTCTAATCTCTCTCATTTTATGCTCATAGTCTCTTCGCGAGATATACGTAGGAGGGAGCAATACACTGCTTGACTCCTCGGTGAAGGTATGTTCTCAAAACTTCAACAAAAGTCGGTTCGAGCTACTGAGCGTCTCTCCTGCAGAGTCTTGCACTGGAGTTTATCTATCATCTCCGTAACGCTTTCGCGATTACTAAATGATCCTGTAACGAAACGCGCTTTTCTCTGTTGGATTTTCTCTATCTCTTCTATCAACCCTATCTGGTACGGATCCCACACTGCTGAGCAGTAGTCAAGCAGTGGACGAACAAGCGTACTGTAATCTACTTCCTTTGTTTTCGGATTGCATTTCCTTAGGATTCTTCCAATGTATCTCAGTCTGGTATCTGTTTTACGGACGATCAACTTTATATGATCTTTCCATTTTAAATCACTCCCAATACGTACTCCCAAATAATTTACGGAATTAACAGCTTCCCATTGCTGTCCTGCTATATTGTAGCTAAATGATAAGGGATCTTTCTTTCTATGTATTCGCAGCACATTACACTTGTCTATATTGAGATTCAATTGCCATTCCCTGCACCATGCGCCAAATCGCCTCAGATCCTCCTGCAATTCAGTACAATTTTCCATTGTTGCAACCTCTCGATATACCACAGCATCATCCGCAAAATGCCTCAGTGAACTTCCGATGTCATCCACAAGGTCATTTATGTATACTGTGAATAGCAACGGTCCTACAACACTCCCATGCGGCATACCTGAAATCACTCTTTCTTCGGAAGACTTCTCTCCATTGAGAATGGCATGCTGCATTCTGTTATCTAGGAACTCTTCAATCCAATCACACAATTGATCTGATAGTCCATATGCTCTTACTTTGTTCATTAAACGGCTTTGGGGAACTGTATCGAACGCCTTGCAGAAGTCAAGAAACACGGCATCTACCTGGGAACCCGTGTCTATGGTCCTCTGAGTCTCGTGGACGAATAGCGCGAGCTGGGTTTCACACGATCGTCTTTTTCGAAACCCATGCTGATTCCTACAGAGTAGGATAGACGTTAGAGATATATGTCTATAGTTCTGCACATCTGTTCGACGTCCCTTCTTGAAAACGGGGATGACCTGTGCCCTTTCCCAATCCTTTGGAACTCTACGTTCTTCTAGAGACCTTCCTTGAGTAGAGGAGGCTTGTGGCTATGTTTTTGCCCTTATTCTTTAGTGTCTCCCCCATGTGTCGAGAAAAGCCAGTGGTTGTTGCAACCGTCTCTTGTAATGGGATTTTTATTTTCTCATCTACCTCTTGTGACGTAAATTTTGTGACACTGCGCACAGTACCCCGTGCATAACTAAGGAGTACCTTCCCTCCACCTATGAAATGTGGTGACTGCGCTGTCATGTTGAGTAGAACAGAGATTGCAACGAGAACGCTCGAAGCAGAAGTGTCGGCGTGTAACAGACAGCTGATAATTCAGGCGGCATCCGCTAAAGGACGAAGCACCAAGCTCAGCGAGCGACACGATAATCAGGCAGCCGTCACTTCAGAACACACGGCTTTAATCTGCCAGGAAGTTTCAAATCAGCGCACACTCAGCTGTAGAGCGTGGCTAAGCCATGCGCTGCAATATCCTCTCTACCAAGAGCGCTAGCCACGCAAATTGCGCAGCTGGTCGTCTGTGAAGGCTGGAAGGTAAGAGATGAGATACTGGAACAAGCAAATTTGTGAGCGTGGGTCGTTAGTGGCGCTTTGATACCTCTGTCGGTGGCACACTTGCCTGCAAAAGGGTAAGGCTTCCAGGTTCGAGTCCCGGTCTGGCACACAGTCGTAATCTGCCAGGAAGTTTCAACTATTTCCCTACTTCTTGACGCTTCGTGGACTTCACTGTGTGCCCGATCAGTGCACGGCATGTACTTAGTATTTTTTTAAAAAATTACAGAATTTGGTCAATTCTATACCGCTTAGAAACTAAAACATAGGTACAATCCTTTTCTTTGTATTTTTCCTGAACTTCTTGATGCGTTGGCTGATGGCCTGCCTGTTCATTTGACATCACCCTGTTAGTTTGTGAATTTAGTTGTTGGACAGGAAATTTTGCAGTACTGATCGGTAGCTGAAACTTTCCCTGTCGTGTATGAGGTTTTCTACGACGTTACGTTTTCTCAAGTCCTTTCTTGTCCCTTCCGGCATCCCGTGGTGTTTTTTAATTTGGAAATGAAGTTAAAAATTTCCTTCGCTAGCCTATTGTCATTCATTCTGTACACAGGACAACAAAAATTTCATCTCCTCTTTTCTTATTGTGTCTGTGATTGTTCCTATGTTTCTATACACATCTTCATTTTTCCTCTTCGTCCAGTTCTTTGTTCTTTTGTGGTCATAACATTTTTATGAGTATATTCCATTCCTCCTTTTCCAGTTCTTCCTGCTCACCTCTTTTATTCACTGTTAGGCACTCGTATCCGTAAAATGCTTCCGGTTTAATTACTGGTGCTTAGTGTTTAATTTTTTCCTGGAGTGATACTGATTTTGGAAGAGTCTGTATGCTAAGTTCATATTCTTCGATCTCTCCTTGCTTGTGGTGTTATCTAACCCATTCGATTGTCCCCATTCTCACAAACACTTAAACTTAACAACTATTTTAATGTTTCCGCGTTGCGTTTGTATAAATTTTTCTCGTTTGTGTTTACGTACAACGTAATCTGTTTCCTCATATGATGTTAGTAATCAGGTTTTAGCTGCAGTTTTCTGAAGTGTTTCTAGCACCTCTTTTGACCTCAGAAAGTATTGCGATATCGTCGACAAAAGTATGTTTTAAAGCGACTGCCAAAACAATAGTAAGAATAAGGAAAAAGTGAAGAAAACAAATAGTGAGCAACATTCAGGTACGTCACAGGACGCAGCATCTACTTGCCTTTCATATTTGAGTACGGAGGTAGACTGATGATATATTCCTGTTGGACGGACTTAGATAAAGGTGGACTAACAGGATCTTACTTTGTCAAACTAGACTGACCAGCCAAAGAAACTGGTACAACTTCCTAATATCTCTTAGGGCCCCCGTGAACACCCAGAAGTGCCGCAACACGACGTGGCGTGGACTCGACTAATGTCTGAAGTACTGCTGGAGGGAATTGACACCATGAATCCTGCAGGTCTGTCCATAAATCCGTAAGAGTACGAGATGGTGGAGATCTCTTCTGAACAGCACGTTGCAAGGCATCGCAGATATTCTCAATAATGTTCATGTCTGGGGAGTTTGGTGGCCAGCGGAAGTGTTTAAACTCAGAAGAATGTTACTGGAACCACACTGTAGCAATTCTGGACATGTGGCGTGTTACATTGTCCTGCTGGAATTGCCCAAGTCAGACAGAATTCACAATGTACACGAATGGATGCAGCTGAGCAGAGAGGATGCTTACGTATATCTCATCTATCAGAGTGGCGTCGAGAAGTATTAGGGGCCCCATATAACCCCAACTGCACACTCCCCACACCATTACAGAGACTCCACCAGCTTGAATAGTCCATGGAGGGTCCATGGATTCATGAGGTTGTCTCCATATCAAAACACGTCCCTCCGCTAGATAAAATTTGAAACGGGGCGCGTCCGACCAGGCAACATGTTTCCAGTCAACAACAATCCAATGCCAGTGTTGACGGGGCCAGACGAGGCGTAAAGCTTTGTGTCGTGCAGTCATCAAAGGTACACGAGAGGGCCTTTGGCTCCGAAAGCCTACATCAATGATATTTCATTGAATGGTTCGCACGCTGACACATGTTGATGGCCCAGCATTGAATTCTGTAGCAATTTATGGAAGGGTTGCACTACTGTCACGTTGAACGATTCTCTTCAGTCGTCGTTGGTTCAGATCTTGCAGGATCTTTTTCCGGGCGTAGCGATGTCGGAGGTTTGACGTTTTACCGGATTCCTGATATCCACGGTACACCCGTGAAATGGTCGTACTGTAAAATCCCCACTTCATCGCTACCTCGGAGATGGTGTGTCCCATCGCTGGTGAGCTGACTATAACACCATATTGAAAGTAACTTAAATCTTGATATCCGACAATTGTAACCGATCTAAAAACTGCGTTAGACGCTTGTTGGCTTATATAGGCGTTGCCGATCGCATCGCCGTATTCTGCCTGTTTACATATCCCTGTATTTCAATACGCATGCGTATCCCAGTTTCTTTGGCGCTTCAATATACAGGGTTATTACAAATGATTGAAGCGATTTCACAGCTCTACAATAACTTTATTATTTGAGATATTTTCCCAATGCTTTGCACACACATACAAAAACTCAAAAAGTTTTTTTAGGCATTCACAAATGTTCGATATGTGCCCCTTTAGTGATTCGGCAGACATCAAGCCGATAATCAAGTTCCTCCCACACTCGGCACAGCATGTCCCTATCAATGAGTTCGAAAGCATCGTTAATGCGAGCTCGCAGTTCTGGCACGTTTCTTGGTAGAGGAGGTTTAAACACTGAATCTTTCACATAACCCCACAGAAAGAAATCGCATGGGGTTAAGTCGGAAGGGGGGGGGGGGAGGCCATGACATGAATTACTGATCATGATCTCCACCACGACCGATTCATCGGTTTTCCAATCTCCTGTTTAAGAAATGCCGAACATCATTATGGAAGTGCGGTGGAGCACCATCCTGTTGAAAGATGAAGTCGGCGCTGTCGGTCTCCAGTTGTGGCATGAGCCAATTTTCCAGCATGTCCAGATACACGTGTCCTGTAACGTTTTTTTCGCAGAAGAAAAAGGGGCCGTAAACTTTAAACCGTGAGATTGCACAAAACACGTTAACTTTTGGTGAATTTCGAATTTGCTGCACGAATGCGTGAGGATTCTCTACCGCCCAGATTCTCACATTGTGTCTGTTCACTTCGCCATTAAGAAAAAGTGTTGCTTCATCACTGAAAACAAGTTTCGCACTGAACGCATCCTCTTCCATGAGCTGTTGCAACCGTGCCAAAAATTCAAAGCGTTTGACTTTGTCATCGGGTGTCAGGGCTTGTAGCAGTTGTAAACGGTAAGGCTTCTGCTTTAGCCTTTTCCGTAAGATTTTCCAAACCGTCGGCTGTGGTGCGTTTAGCTCCCTGCTTGCTTTATTCGTCGACTTCCGCGGGCTACGCGTGAAACTTGCCCGCACGCGTTCAACCGTTTCTTCGCTCACTGCAGGCCGACCAGTTGATTTCCCCTTACAGAGGCATCCAGAAGCTTTAAACTGCGCATACCATCGCCGAATGGAGTTAGCAGTTGGTGGATCTTTGTTGAACTTCGTCCTGAAGCGTGTTGCACTGTTATGACTGACTGATGTGAGTGCATTTCAAGCACGACATACACTTTCTCGGCTCCTGTCGCCATTTTGTCTCACTGCGCTCTCGAGCGCTCAGGCGGCAGAAACCTGAAGTGCGGCTTCAGCCGAACAAAACTTTATGAGTTTTTCTACGTATCTGTAGTGTGTCGTGACCATATGTCAATGAATGGAGCTACAGTGAATTTACGAAATCGCTTCAATCATTTGTAATAGCCCTGTACATTATTTCTATTGCTGTAGTAGAGGTAAAAAGCGGACGATTCTGCATAAAATGGACTTGCTTGCAAAGGTTGGCAGTGTCGTAGACGAGCCAGCACCGGTTCCAACTCTGCCGCTATCTTACGGAAACGTCAAAATATCCCTCTACCTGCCCACCTAAAGCTCCAAAGTGTCCGCACTATACGCAGAGCTCCAACGGTAAGCAGATAATGGATTTCTCATGTAAATAGCAGGCAGGCTTGGAAGGAAGTCCATTGTTTAGCTCAATATAGAATAATGTCAGAGAGTGACTGTGGACGTAGTGGTTGCAACCGGCTGCGATTGTAGCCCATGTGTCTTGTGGGTTCTGTAGCTATCATTGGTTCCTTTAGCCAGCTGCCTGAATTCGTGGAGACATACTGAATGAAAGCACGTTTTGCAGCATCGTACAAAGATCCGATCATGATCCTTTGATTTGGAACCAAGAAAAAAACTTAACGAATGCTCTGACGATTGAGTCTTGGATGCTAACTCCGTGAACTTAGGTATCGGATGGTAAACTGAAGTTTAGGCTTGCACTATGCACAGTGTGTTCACACACATTTTTATTCTTAATTTTTTAGGTTAAAGAAACTGCGACACAGACCCGGTAATGTGCTTATGTAATCAGAAAAAGATGAGCCGCATTAATCACAGAGGAGAAGATTCTTCCTCGCAGATCGGTAATATCAAGTTTTAATGCGGTATTAAACATAGTGGCATCTGTTGTGACGTTTTAAAATTAGTCTCTCTAGTGGTAGATTATAAAGCTCTTGCTGAGACCAGAAGTGAATGGCAGCTAAATGTTAAATTTAGTTTGGAATACACATAACAAAAATAGGCTAGGTGACAATGGCTGAGGTGCATTTATTGCCGTAAGAACTATAAAGTATCTAGTAAGGTTTTTGCAGATCCCGAATGCGAAACAGTCTCGCATACTATAAGCATTAAAATCAATGGAAAGTTCATTTGAGGCAGAGAAGTTGCATCTTGTCTCATTAATATTTGTGTTTTGCAAACAGGTTTTCGACTTCTTAGGCCCACATCAGTTACAAAAAACGCACTTTTCATGTATTTAAACTCAGTATACGTTGTTCTATTAAAGAGTGACAGAAGATTGCATTAATGTGGGTCAGACGTGCTTTAATACACTACGTCCATATAGTGGTACATTGATAGAACTTTTCTGCGTAGCCTAGGTGAATACCGCTGGCATATTTCCTGATTGTAATGGGGCGAAAAGCTACAAGTTTGGAGATTAAAACGGGTGCTACGAACAGCGATTTGGGGAAAGATTGTTTTGAACGTCTTTTCTGAAAATACTTGGAATAGTTAGAGAACTTCGAAGAACAACGTCTTAACTGTCGTGGTAGCTGATAAAACCCAGTTTTTCATGCAGTTGAAAGAGAGAAGTGAATCAGTAAGTGTATTATTGCAACAGAAGATTAAAAGGATTATTAAGAAAGGCAGGAAAAATCTTTTACTTGGAAAATGTCAGAGTAAACAAAATCCACATTTCCTGAGCAGTGTATACCAAACAGTTATCTACGAGGAAAAAAATGTGGAACATCAGTGGGTAACGTTCCAAATTTTTTTAATACAATTTTTCTTCAAAAAGTGTGAGGAGCTATGTGGTTTATTATAAACATTACATGGTTCATTTCCCTGGTACTTGCAGTCAGATGTAACAATTTAACAATGCAGTAATATCACCATTCGTGACAGAGCTTTGCACGTCATGCACCTTATAGTTTATAAGATGACCGTTAACGATCGTGCTGCGCACAACAAATATGTTTGCTTCACAATTTTTTGAAGAACTGCCAGCGATGTGTTCACATCGATTGCTGCAGATAGCCACACTGAGGCGACAAAGGTCGTGGGATACATCCTAATACTGTGTTGGACTCCTTTTTCCCGCCGTAGTGCAGCAATCCGACGTGAAGCCCCTGCCGATACTGAGCCACGCTGCCTCTATTGCGGAGCACAATTTTGTGGATGGCGATCTGGGTGGCCAAATGATTCGCTGGAATGTTCTTCAATTCAAAAGCCAGCAATTCTAGCTCAGTGAAATGGCGTATTTTCATCCATAAAAAAGTCCATTGTTGGTTGGAAACATAAATAGCTGCAATGGTCTTAAATTATCAAGCACAACCGTTTCCAAATCAGTGATCTGTCCAGCTGGACCAAAGGATCAAATCCGTTCCATGTAAACACAGCCGACACCATTGTGGAGCCACCACCAGCTCTCACAGTGCCTCGTTGATGTCTTGGCTCCATGGCTTCGTGGGGCCTGCGCCACGCTCGAACTCTACCATCACCCATCATCTCTTGCCAACTAAAATCGGTACTCGTGTGACAAAGCCACTGTTTTTCCGCTTATTTAGGGTCCAACCAATATGGTCACGATCCCAGAAGAAGCGCTGCAGGTGATATACTGTGAGCAAATGCATTCGCGTCGAGTGTCTGCTGCCATAACCCATTAACGACAGATTTCGCAGCACTGTCCTAACGCATACAATCGTCGTACGTCCCAAATTGATTTATGAGTTTATCTCGCGAGGTGTTGCTTGTCTGTTACCACTGACAACTCTACGCAAACGCCACAGCTCTTAGTCGCTAATTGAAGGCCGTCGGCCACTGTGCCGTCCGTGGTGAGAAGTAATGCCTAAAATTTGGTATTACCTGCATACTTTTGACACTGTGGATCTCGGAATATTGAATTCCCTAACAATGTCCGAGATGGAATGTCCCATGTGACTAGATCCAACTACCATTCAAAGTCTGTTAACTCCTGTAGTTCGGCCATAACCACGAAACCTTTATACACGAAAGCAAATGAAATCATTTAAAACACAATCTGGTGGAATCATATCATTTTTCATAAATGATCAAATTACCTTATCATAAAACTATTTACAACAGCCCACACGGCAACGTTTCCACTGTGGTGTAAAACGAAAACAGTCCTGCGTTTCTGTCTTAATGGCAAAAATATGTGGTCGCACCTGCTTCCTCTGAGCTGCATACGGACAGCTTGGAGCTTTGCCACTGCCAGCTCACGCCCGCCTGCTGTTCACGGTGCACCTCCCCCCGCTCTGCCTGGCTCACCCGGCCTCGGCGCTTGCGCTCCTGTAAACACAGCGAATCCGTAGTGGAGAGGCGCCGCTGGAAATCCTCTCCAGAAGCCAGCATCGGCGTCGCCGCTCATTACGGCGCTCTGCAGCTGAGATTACGATCTGCGCCGCCGCGCCGCTCATTCAGAATACGGCAGCGGCCGGGCGCCCTTTGTTGTGGTGGTGGAACTGTTTGTCTGCCTAGACAATGCTCGTTGCAGTCGCTTCTCGTTCAGCTGTGCGTAAAAGGGAATGCACAATGAAGGCTTCTTTAACCAGATCTCCCTATTCTGGTTATCCTAAATAATATTGCTAATTCCGTGGGTTTGGTTACTATTCTGAATGTCATTGCCGATAATGAACGCAGTAGCTTCTGCAATGACTTCAAGAACAACTCTTCTTCCTAGAACTTGTGGAATACTCTAGCAAGCGAGGAGCTTGGACCTGTAAGGTGACAGGCCATAAAAAGCATAGCACCTCATCCCGACATAGACAATTAGATGCCCTGCTAAACCCGCAGGATAGGACAGGTAGTTACACTCGAACATACAAATTTATTTGTTTGACCAAACATTACAAGAGCGAAGAAAATTTTAAAAAAACACAGCATTCATTTTTGGAACTTAACTATAGGCTGAATGCGCCATACAATGTCATGCCTTAAGGGCGAGATCACTTTAATTTAAAATAGGCTGAAAGCCAGTAACTTAAGACTCAAATCAAAATCAGAAATTTAAAAGGCAGAGGCCTTACCTTAAAACAGGTCTTTAAATTAGGCTGAAGGCCCAAACAGTTTTACGCCTTAAGAGCAAAACAACCTTAATTTAAAAATCGGCTGGAAGTCATAAAAATAGAAACAACAAGAACAAATAAGAAAAGGCAGCACACCCAACGGGGCTCAGAAGCTTCCGAGGGTCGGCCTGGAATTCTAACACTAACGCTCGCTTATTTGAGACAGGCAGTCGGCCCAACCATTCTCGATCCTACGGTAACCCAACCACAGACGGTCAACAGACCCACCGACAAGATAACTTCCGCTCCATCCGATCATCACACAACAGGAGTTCAATGGACTAACGTAGAAGGTATTGGGGTCCACAACCAATTTACAGTGATCTGTCAAACTACACACCGTGCTGGACAGCGACAACGCGATGAGGAAAATACACTGCCTAAATTTACGTCAAAGGCCAGGGCAGGTAACCGGAACGGTAACGGCCACAAGGCAGAAGATTCCGCTGGTGCAATTCAATTCAAAATAACCAAGTACAGTTAAACTCCACCGGAGGCTAGCTAAAATTTGCCAACTTGGAAACACACGTTGTTGCTCGCGGTAATGTCCCAACAGCCGACAACGACATCCAAAAGACTTTCGTGTCCAGGATCGGTGAGGCACGGACCTCGTAGCAATGGGAACAGCACCACACAATCTGACCGCGCGTGGACCCCGCCAGTGGCCTCGGCCAAACTACGCGCCGCGGAGAATTCCTCGCTGCTCCACGCCAACCGACCAACTGCCCAGGCCCGGAAACGGTGGAAGGACCAAACATACGTCGGCCGATCAGACGACCAACCGAAAGACCAACCAACGGTTGCCCCGTTCCACTCTCCCTCCGCCGGACAGTTCATGTGCGTCGCCAGCGGTCGGCGAGCACTGGCTGTCGGGGCCTCACCGGCGCTCCGTCACCGACTTCGTTGCTGCTGCGTCCCAACTGCACTGCTGGTCCGTCTCCAACTGACTGCCAGACACCGACGACCCAGAAACATTATCGGTCGCTCCAGAGATGGTACGACAGCACACTTATCGATACGCGCTGCTGCTGCCACTCACGGGCAAGTAAGGCAGGAAGTTAGTGACGCCAGTAAATGGAATAAGAAAACGAGGCTGCAGTACCGTAGTAGAAGATGACAAACAATAAATTGGATAAACACGAGCCGCGCACGGCTCAGACAAACTTATTTTAAAGATTATTATTATTTTAAAGATTATTATTATTTTAAAGATTATTATTATTTTAAAGATTATTATTATTTTAAGGATTATTATTATTTTAAAGATTATTACGAATTTCTTTCAACAGGTGAAATTTCACAAATATAAGTAAATGCAACAGGAGCACCAATAAGACACTTATATTTGAAATTTAAGCAATTTCCAATTGAACTTTGTAAAGGTCACATTACGTATATCTTCTGTCTCAAATAAATTCAATAAAGCAACGAATACAGACCGTACTAGAACAGACAAAAAAACATTTCAGTTAGGACATGCTTTAAAGGGAAGAAAATTCATAATTGTAAGCTGATCAGCCTATAACTACCAATGGATAACTGTTAGGTTGGTGCGAAAGTTCCTGGCGTTTTTATTTTGCATGTTGTTGTTCTGGTTGCTGTGGGTTTATTTATCGTGTGTCATTTTTATTTGGTGTGCACTGTTGCTATTTGAGTTTATACATTGTAATATAAAGATAGTGAGTGGAACTGAGGACGACCGAAAATCGGAACATTTCCGACAAATTCTTGTGTTTGTGTTCAGCAGAGGAGTGACAGTAGCGGAGGGACCCAGAAACATTTGCGACGTCTACGGGAATAACGCCACTGGACAGAGCACGACAAAGAAAAATGGTTCTCTCGTTTTAAGCAGGAACGCTTTGACATTAGTAACTCTCAATGTTCAGGGTTTGATGAAGATCATTTAGAAACATTAATCCACAATGGTCCACGTCAAACTGCCAGATTTGATGAACTCTGATCATTGCTTCGTGGTGCGACATTTTCAAGCAATGGGGTAAGGTTGAGAAATCTGGTGTTCGGTTCCGCATACTCTAAGCCAAAATAGCAAAAATCAGTGGGTGGTCATACGTGCATCTCTACTTGCCAGTAATCAGTTGACTCGCGAACAACATAGACCATTTCCCATATCATTAATGGTAACAAGAAATGGTCATAAGGAAAAGAAAGTAATGTTTGAGCCCAAACAAAGCAGCAACTCCCCATACAAAGGCCTGCGCACATCCATAAAACATAATGTTATGCATCTGGTGGCAAAGCAGTGGTCTGATGTACTGCGAACTGCTACCACGAGATGTAACGAATACTATTGACATTTGTTGTGAGCAACTGAGATATCTTGAAGACGCAATCCGAGAACAACAAACAGGGTGACTGCATGAAATGATGTTCATCCACGAAAAGCTCGCCTGAATTGTACTTGACTGACAAAACACACTGTACAGGAGTTGAGTCGGGAAGCCATTTCGCAGCTTATCCATGTTATCTTGCGCCCTCAGATTTCCACCCTTTCCACTCCATATCGAGCAATCTTTAAGGAACTACGTTTCCGGATGAAAATGCACTCCGAACATGCCAGCGATGAGTTCTTCGCCTCAAAACCACGTGATTTCTACAGCCGCGGAATCGAAAAGCTATCCAAGCGTTGCCAAATTGTTATAAATAGAGAAGGAGAATATGTTATTGAAGACTAAAGCCTCTGTTATGTGTATCTACTGTGGTTATTAAACTTATGGAAATATACTGCCAACTTATGCACCAACCTAAAATAAAATAATGGGAAGAGAAACTACAGATAAAACAAAGAACTTTTTGAATTACCATAAGTAGGTGACAGTTGCTTAATTACTAAAAAAAAAAAGAAAAAAACATAAAAGTTAAGGACACTGGAATTCTCTTGGGCTATTTCCATAAAATGATATGTAAACAAAATTTAAATAATAGCTTCAAATAAAAGAGCAAGTAATGGAAACGAAGTAACATTAACCCTGAGCACAAAATAAATTACACAAAACCAGCAAAAATGTCGTTCATAAATCACCACCCACGCTCAAACCCAGCACACAGGAACAGCTGTTGTATAAACAGCCAGAAAACTTTACTAATGCATATTAGCCAAGCTGGAACGGATAAACTCTTTAAATAAAATCTAGGTTAGCTAAATCTAAGACGCATAGTACGAAGAGCCCTACGGCACTACGGATATCTCCAATAACTGTATGTATAGTCTATACACTAACATGCAAACCAAACAAGTCCAATATACGCCAGTGACTAAGGCTTCGAAGTCCCATTTTGCCCGTGAATTATGTTAACACCATGTAACAGACCAAGTTCCGGAACCGTCTCTCACTAAATCCAAGGCACCTGCTTCTCGGGCATGTAAACCGACAGAAAAATGACACAAACTCGATCAGAATTCTGTTTAAACAGCTGCTCATACCGTCCATGTCCTATATGACTGCCACCACTTGTCGCTGGATGACCATCTTGCAGTGATCGATCGTGAGCGACTGAGAGCGAGCTCATGAGTTTCGTCATAATGTCGGTGCGGTAGAGAGCAGGCATGCCGCCTGGAAGGAAGAGAAAGTCGATCCATTAGCTACGAAGGCAGAGAGATTATATAGCGCTTTCGATTTCATATCGAAGCAGCGCAAACATCAAATTGCAGAAAACAGTATTGTGAAGCAAACAGACGCTGATAATGACAGCCAGAAGCGATAGATAGTATTTGCATGATTATATAAAGAAGTATATCTGGGAAGTAGTAGTATACAAGACCGATACAAATTTCTTAAATGAACCTTTTCTTTCGACAGCTGAAGAACTGGTTCCCTTCAACGCAAGCTTCTCAGCTCTACAGAATGATCGAAGCACCTTTTTTATAAAAGTTTTCTTTACATTCCTACGAAGTCTAAGGTCGTTCTTTGCCTTCGTCTACGTCCGATACAGCTGTACCACGTAACACTTCCATAGTCGATAAAAAAAGTCGTTTCCTAGATAGACTCTTTATTTCTCTACCTCTGATATTGATTTCTCAAGGGTAGACTGCCTTACTTTGAGCCGGGAGACGGGATTAATTCGCTGCAATCTTGATCGTTGTTGCTAA
This sequence comes from Schistocerca piceifrons, assembly GCF_021461385.2. NCBI lineage: Eukaryota > Metazoa > Arthropoda > Insecta > Orthoptera > Acrididae > Schistocerca > Schistocerca piceifrons. The sequence continues at coordinate 673,767,082 of NC_060139.1, forward strand.
TAGCGCTGTGGAAAACCCTACGCCGTTTATTGAACCACATCGCGTAGAAACTTCAAATAACCACTTCCTGAGGTCTTACCGTGGCTCAGACATCTGGAGGAAAATATTTCGAATGGCACCAGAGTCAAATGGTGCCTTAAGTGTAAACACTTTCGCTTTCACTGAAAACTATACAAATTACTTCTTTCATCCAAGGCCTTCTTCAGCTCTGTACTAAATTTACACTATACCGCAATTGACGCATATCATTAAGGCACATGAATTCACGATTCCCCCTTCAGTGACTTCTTTGCAGTTGTCATCAGTCATGAAAGAATCCTAGCTTCCTGTACAATCTCCACTCAAAGACCACAAACATCGCCACTCAAAGACCACAAACATCGCCTTTTAAAAGCGTAACTCCTGTACCTCTAACCCACTTCCCCCATACCTTACACGTACGACCATTAAAACAAGTTCTCTTCCCTCAAAACCCTGCGCCCTTCACAATTTCTCGTAGTTACGGTAGCTGCATGAACTCTTAAACGTTCAGACTTTCAGCCAAACACAGCAGCAGTTAGGACAAGCCTCCTCGTATCAGTTTCCTTCTTCAGTTGTTCGCACTTTTATGCTTAACGGTACCACCTGATAATACTTCCTTCCGGAAATACACTCGCCTTTTCTTTTTCCAGAAGTGAGAGTGTCATCGACCTTCGGACTGGTTTGATGTCATCCGATACTGCTTCCTCTCCTGCTCTCCTGTACCTAACTCTTCAACTCACTGTAAAACTTACACTTGTAACACTTACACCCCACATAATCGAGTATTTGTTGGGTATATTCCAATAACTGTATCTCACACCAGATTCTGTTTTGATCTCTGCAACTTCTTCTATTACCACCGAAGTTAATTGCCTTATGCCTTATCCCAAGTCGTATCATCCTGTCCCTTCGTTCCGTCAATGTTTTTCTCGATGTCTTTCCTATGTCGTTTCTGCTGAGGACTTCACTATTTCCTATCTCAAACGCTCTGATTAATTATTTGCCAGTTTGCCCATAGTCCATGGTTTATTTCCATAAATGCTATGTTGAAAATGTCCATTTCCATAAATTTATTCCTCGAATTAAGGCCCATATTTGATACTAGCAGACTGCTTTTAACGAGCAACACCCACTATGCCGGTGACAGGCTGCTTCTTATATCCTTTTCGCATCGCCCGTCACGTGTTACTTTGTTTTCAAATTAGTGGGATTCCTTCGTGTACTACGTGGTCTATAATTATGGTGTTCAATTTATTGCTGATCTCATTTATGGTACTCCTAATTATTAATACCATTTATCAGTTTATTTTCTATCCATATTCTGCACTCGTTAGCACTGTTCATTCCCTTCTATACCCAATTCTTCCTCACTTTCACTGACTGTAGTAATGCCAGACAGTCCAATGAGTGACATTCTTCTACAATGAATTTCAATCGTCGTCATGAATCTCTCTTTTCTTCCATCATTGCTTGTTCGATTCATAGGTTCAGCAGTGGAGGAGAGAGCTGCATTCTGTTCTCCGTCATCAACTGCAACGGTGGTACAGACAATCTGGTGCCTCTACATTTCCAAACGATCCTCTTTCCTTTATTTCCATTATTCTGTGTATTATCTATCTAGATGACGCGTCAAAGCGTCTGCTTTCTCTTGATCTATATGTTCGTAATAATAATAGAATACCGATCAACAATTCATTATATTCTTCATACTTTCCGAACAAAACTGAAAAATAGAAAATAAATTTGGCTGGTGGAATTTCGCAAAGTGATCCCCTTCTAACGTATGAGAATCTCAGCTTCTGTACGATTTCGAGTATGATTCAGACGTGCGCCAAATGTTTCTCTAATCTGTTTCATTTATTTCTTTTAGACAAATCATTTCATAAAACTTTGAACCTTTTTCAATTTTTGTTTCCTAGGAAATGTTATCTATCCTTCTGCTTTGTTTGTTTGAACGTCTTCCAAAGCTCTCTCAGAGTATGCATTTCCTTTCTCTTCGTGCGACTGCTACGGTCGCAGGTTCGAATCCTGCCTCGGGCATGGACGTGTGTGATGTCCTTAGGTTAGTTAGGTTCAAGTAGTTCTAAGTTCTAGGGGACTGATGACCATAGATGTTAAGCCCCATAGTGCTCAGAGCCATTTGCACCATTTTTGCACCTTTTTCTTCCACGTCAACATAAATTTCTTCTTCTTTTTCGACTTTGACCAAAGAAAATCTCCGTTCCACAGCAAAATCTCAGCATATTAGCTTATGTGACTCTCTTCGATTTGTTCATGTTCTATAAAGCACATGGGCGTTGTTATCTGCGGCCAACTCTGTGTGTAGCGCTGTGTAACTGACGTTTCTGGAAAACATAAATTATATTTTGCAAAGTGGCTTATGCACCAGGATTAATCCCATGGATTCACGTAACTGTATTACCACAAGGTCGACCTTATGGTGTGGAAACATTCCAGACAGCTAGCCACATTTAGCGCTTACTTGTTAGATTTTTACGGGTTGTTACAGCTACAAAGACTGCCGTCTGTTGATCTGGAGTTGGCAAGTTGATACCAGTAATGGGAAAATAAAAATTCTTCCATCGCAAAAGACGACTGGTTGAAGTTATTAGTGAAAACATAATTCATCACAGTTCTAGTGTTTTATGTGTTGATGTATTTCTATTTTTTTACAGTTTCCTTGCAGTCATTTGATTTTAATTTCTCTATAACCATACTGAGTGATTTATAATGCTGTAATCCGTTTCTTCCAGAATATTTTTTATCTCCTTCTTTCGTTTTGAACTTTCCTATCGCACAAGTTTTCTTTGTAGCTACTTTTCTTCTACGTCTACCTACCTAGTTAACCTTTGTGACTGGAATTTTGTGATGTCCGTTCCTCTTCAGAAGAAATACCTACTGCAGTATTCGCCAAGTCAATATCTACAGCGTCAGACACCTGCAGACAGACAGTATATTCATGCTAGCTTCCTTAAAAGTTTCCCATGATGCCACAGAACAGCTTCTAACGTTTTGGATGTGTCAAAAACCTCTTTCAGGAGTCTTCTGCCGTCACTTGTATCCTCCCCGTTGCAAATTAGGCTTGGGAAATTTTTCCTGTAGTGATGATCGATGACAAGGAAAATGTCCTCCCAACAAGTTGCGAATTAATAGCAGTGCCCTCAATAACTGAAACTTACGTCCCTGCGTCAGATGTCTCAGGCATCATGCGTAATGTATGTAAAATCAGCGCCCAGATAAAAATCTTAAATGATACCTATGTTGTTTAACAGCTGAGCAGCCACCCAGTCACCAAGTCCTAGTTGCCGGTGGCCTATCTATGCACATCCTGCATGTTACTGACCATTTTGGTTGATAAGGTCCACTGCATGGTGCATGTCGTTCCTCAATGATGATGTTGTGTTTCAAGACGACATGGCCCCAATTCAAACAGCTCGCATCGTTCAGGACTGATTTGGTGACCACGGGGATGAATGATCGCATCACACGTCCCCATCTCAGTCACCATACCGCATTGTTATTGAACCTTTGGGAGAAGGGTGCTTTATAGCAATCAACCCTGCAATATTATTTCTTGATTGATTATTTGCTTATTTGGGACTGAGGCTCATGAATGGTTACAACTCTTGCTGAGCAGTTATGCTCATAATTTCTGATGATTGCTAACTTCTATTATTTACGGTATCGTCTTACGTCTTGGTGCGGCTCTTGATATCAGGATATTTTATTAAAATTAGCCCGATTTGAACTAAATACTTACTGGAACAAAGTTACTTTCATAATCTCAGTAAATTAAATAGGGAACGTAAAACGCTTCCTGAAGTTATCACGAACCAGCGCAATTACTACAGACGGAGTAGGGTTTGTTCATGTCCAAAAACTAACTACTAACAATCATGTCCCACAAATAGTCTGAATTATGTTTCTTTAACCTGTTAATTTATTCACTTCTCCAAGCTATTACTGACTACTGAAAATTTATGCATCTGATTGGGGAGGGGGTTATATTTTTCTACAATTTCAATAGCAAAACTTGATTCCTTAGCCGTTCAGAATTTGCTGTGACGCTCTGGAAAATTAACTAGCTCAAAATCGTGTTTCAATACAATTAGGACAAATGCCACCACATCATTAATGTTTTACTGAACACCAAAGCATTTAAAATGAAGGAAAATTCCTCAAACAAAAATGATTTGACAGCCAATTACAGGAGTTCTAAAATTCATTGAGTCAAATTATCACACGCTAAAGTCACCCAAGGATATAGAAAGAAATCATATGTATTCGAAGTACGCCACATGGTTCCACCGTCAGTCACAAGGAAATCAAGTAAAATATTCGTTACAAATCAATAAAGCCCCTCTCGCTGAGCTTAAGAACACAGAGACTAAACCTTGACTACACCAAACCTTGATTGCGGTTGTGAAAATGATGTAGATGTTATATCACGAATTTCTGAAGGTTAAACTTCACTTAAACAATCGTCGTGAACTTGGTTTCATCGCCATATCGCAAAGGAACACCAAAAATTCCATAAATGATCCCAAAAAAAATTCTAATTAAGTTTCTGTTATTTATAGCAATAACTAAACATCGATAAACACTTGCCGCGCGGGATTAGCCGAGTGGACTGTGCGGCTGGTTCCGGCGGAGGTTCGAGTCCTCCCTCGGGCATCGGTGTGTGTGTTTGTCCTTAGGATAATTTAGGTTAAGTATTGTGTAAGCTTAGGGACTGATGACCTTAGCAGTTAAGTCCCATAAGATTTCACACACATCTGAACATTTTTTGAACTTATACCTCCCGAGGAGATCACTAATGTCAAATTAGAGAGATTCGAGCGCGCAAGGAGGCTTTCCGGCAGTCGTTCTTCCCGCGAGCCATACGCGACTGGAACAGGAAAGGGAGGTAATGACAGTGGCACTTAAAGTGCCCTCCGCCACACACCGTTGGGTGGCTTGCGGAATATAAATGTAGATGTAGATGTAGAAACTTTGAATTTCAGTTTCTTAAGGATCAGTTACATGTTTGGCGCGAACATGTGCTCGTCACCAAGAAACAAAGAAATAACCATAAAAAGTAAATAAAATTCACAATAACCGTACACAGAAATTCATTATATCTCAATTGAGCAGATATCAGCTACTAATAATTACAAGTAGATGTGTCACGCAGATGGCCGACACGAAGTTCGAATGGTTATGATTACATTTACCATACTCATTTATTTATGAAATTTCCGAGAATTACAAATTCTTTTAACGTTTCCTTATGAATATTCATTCTAAAGAATACATTTCGAGCAGAATCCAGGACAATATAACTCATTTAATACCGGTTTTTCTTACCATACCAGCACACCTGCTAGAAGACGCCCTCACTCCGGGTCCTCCTCCTGCCGCACAGTGCCTAAATACGGTGCCCTAAGGACCAGTGTCGCTCCGTTCAAACTACTTGGGTTTGAGGGGGGGGGGGGGGGGGGAGGAGGAGGAAGTCTCCTATTGGCTGAACCACCTGACGCCTTTTAAATTATCGAAACCTTGTAAAAATCTCTACCTATCTATTTCCTTAGCCTTGCCCACAGATTTCTTTTAGTAAAACCACCACCTTTTACCAATCTGTAGCTAGTACCGTTTTTCCGTTACCAGTGATTCATACTTTAATCACTCATATTCTCATGGAGCGGTAAAGTGGGGATGTAGGAAGTGTGACAAAAATAAAACACAATTGTAAGCATCCTCGGATCTAGTGGTCATGATATGTGAAAACTAAGTCGACTAGCTTCTTCTTGCGCTACACAAAACTCCGATGATCAACACAGTGATCCTTTCATGATGTAACTCAGCAAGGCTAAAGGAGAGCGTACTAACATTACCTCCTAACCCTGTATCATCTTTATCTGAACTTACCACCATTTTGCAGAAATAATGGTAACCCTTCTAAACCATACAGGACCTTATCTGTTCCGAGATGACTGGAAACTTTCCGAATGCCAACGGGTTTCCCACACCATATTACAAATGGTAAAACCTTCTGTTTCCTTTGTTTCCATATTTTTGTCCGACTCCTATATGCACTAATTACTAATAGAAGCAAAACTGTATATCTGTGACCTAGGTGTTTCATCTTTAAAAGTGTAGGAATAAGAACCTGACTCTTGGTCCCACCCATATCTTCCTTCTGCCGATTAAGTTCTTGTCAGTGCACACTGAATTAATAAGCGACAATTTTTATTACACTACTTGAGTGTTCGCTTGAGGTTTTCTCGCTCTCATAGTCGAGAACTATCAACATTGTAGCAGTGACATACTTACATTGCCTGCAGTTTGTTTCATATCTGTTTTCAACAATATTATGTAGAGTAAGGAAATGAACTGGAAGGAAATACTATAAGAAGAAAAGAGGACGAAAATGAAGCCGAGGAGGAATATATGTTGCGAGAAAACTTTGAAAGAGCACTGAAAGACCTAAGTCGAAACAAGGTCCCTGAAGTAGGCGATATTCCGTGAGAACTACTAATATCTATGGGAGTGTCAGCCATTACTGCACTGTTGTGCAAAATGTAGACTTCAAGAAGACAGTAATAATTACAATTCCAAAGAAATTATGTGCTGAGATATGTGAATATTACGGAACTACAAGTTCAATAATTCACGATTCCAAAATACTGACAGGAGTTATATACAGAAGAAAAGAAAAGCTAGTAGAAGTTGACCTCGGGAAAGATCAGTTTGAATTCCGCTGAAATGTACGAACACGTGAGGTAGTTAAGGCCCTAACAAACTTAGAAAATAGGTTAAGGAAAGGGAAACCCACGTTTATGACATTTATAGACATAGGGAAAGCTTTGAACAACGTTTACTGGAATACACTCTTTTAAATTATGAAGGTGGAGGAGTAAAATACAGGAACCGAAAGGTTATTCACAACTAGAACAGATACCAGATGGCAGTACTAACTGTCGAGGGCATTAAAGGGGATGCTCTGGTTGAGAAGGGAGTGAGAGAGGGTTGTAACCATTTATTCAATTTGTACACTGGGCAAGCAGTAAAGGAAACCAAAGAATGATTTGGAGAAGAAATTACAATTAAGGAAGAAGAGATAAAATCATTGAAGTTTGCCGATGACTCTGTAATTCCGTCTGAGACAGCAAAGAACTTGGAAGAGGAGCTGAACGGAATGGACAATGTCTTGAAAGGAGGATATAAGATTAACACCAACAAAAGCAAAACTAGGTTAATGGAATGTAGTACAATTAAATCAGGCGACTGTGAGGGAATCAGTTTATGAAGTGAGACACTAGAAGTAGCAGATGAGATTTGCTATTTGGGCTGATGTTGGCCGAAGTAAAGAGGTCACAGAATGTAGACTGGCAATAGGAAGGAAAGCGTTTCTAAATAACAGAAATTTGGTAAAATGAATGTAGATTTAAGTGTTAGGAATTTTCTGAAGGCATTTGTCTGGAGTGCAGCGTTATTGTTGTTGTTGTGGTCTTCAGTCCTGAGACTGGTTTGATGCAGCTCTCCATGCTACTCTATCCTGTGCAAGCTTCTTCATCTCCCAGTACCTACTGCAACCTACATCCTTCTGAATCTGCTTAGTGTATTCATCTCTTGGTCTCCCTCTACGATTTTTACCCTCCACGCTGCCCTCCAATACTAAATTGGTGATCCCTTGATGCCTCAGAACATGTCCTAACAACCGATCCCTTCTTCTGGTCAAGTTGTGCCACAAACTTCTCTTCTCCCCAATCCTATTCAATACTTCCTCATTAGTTATGTGATCTACCCATCTAATCTTCAGCGTTCTTCTGTAGCACCACATTTCGAAAGCTTCTATTCTCTTCTTGTCCAAACTATTTATCGTCCATGTTTCACTTCCATACATGGCTACACTCCATACGAATACTTTCAGAAATGACTTCCTGACACTTAAATCTATACTGGATGTTAACAAATTTCTCTTCTTCAGAAACGCTTTCCTTGCCATTGCCAGCCTACATTTTATATCCTCTCTACTTCGACCATCATCAGTTATTTTGCTCCCCAAATAGCAAAACTCCTTTACTACTTTAAGTGCCTCATTTCCTAATCTAATTCCCTCAGCATCACCCGACTTAATTTGACTACATTCCATTATCCTTGTTTTGCTTTTGTTGATGTTCATCTTATATCCTCCTTTCAAGACACTGTCCATTCCATTCAACTGCTCTTCCAAGTCCTTTGCTGTCTCTGACAGAATTACAATGTCATCGGCGAACCTCAAAGTTTTTATTTCTTCTCCATGAATTTTAATACCTACTCCGAATTTTTCTTTTGTTTCCTTTACTGCTTGCTCAATATACAGATTGAACAACATCGGGGACAGGCTACAACCCTGTCTTACTCCCTTCCCAACCACTGCTTCCCTTTCATGTCCCTCGACTCTTATAACAGCCATCTGGTTTCTGTACAAATTGTAAGTAGCCTTTCTCTCCCTGTATTTTACCCCTGTCACCTTTAGAATTTGAAAGAGAGTATTCCAGTCAACATTGTCAAAAGCTTTCTCTAAGTCTACAAATGCTAGAAACGTAGGTTTGCCTTTCCTTAATCTTTCTTCTAAGATAAGTCGTAAGGTCAGTATTGCCTCACGTGTTCCAGTGTTTCTACGGAATCCAAACTGATCTTCCCCGAGGTTGGCTTCTACTAGTTTTTCCATTCGTCTGTAAAGAATTCGTGTTAGTATTTTGCAGCTGTGACTTATTAAGCTGATAGTTCGGTAATTTTCACATCTGTCAACACCTGGTTTCTTTGGGATTGGAATTATTATATTCTTCTTGAAGTCTGAGGGTATTTCGCCTGTTTCATACATCTTGCTCACCAGATGGTAGAGTTTTGTCAGGACTGGCTCTCCCACGGCCGTCAGTAGTTCCAATGGAATATTGTCTACTCCGGGGGCCTCGTTTCGACACAGGGCTTTCAGTGCTCCGTCAAACTCTTCACGCAGTATCATATCTCCCTTTTCATCTTCATCTACATCCTCTTCCATTTCCATAATATTGTCCTCAAGTACATCGCCCTTGTATAGACCCTCTATATACTCCTTCCACCTTTCTGCTTTCCCTTCTTTGCTTAGAACTGGGTTTCCATCTGAGGTCTTGATATTCATACAAGTCGTTCTCTTATCTCCAAAGGTCTCTTTAATTTTCCTGTAGGCGGTATCTATCTTACCCCTAGTGAGATAGGCCTCTACATCCTTACATTTGTCCTCTAGCCATCCCTGCTTAGCCATTTTGCACTTCCTGTCGATCTCATTTTTGAGACGTTTGTATTCCTTTTTGCCTGTTTCACTTACTGCATTTTTATATTTTCTCCTTTCATCAATTAAATTCAATATTTCTTCTGTTACCCAAGGATTTCTACTAGCCCTCGTCTTTTTACCTACTTGATCCTCTGCTGCCTTCACTACTTCATCCCTCAGAGCTACCCATTCTTCTTCTACTGTATTTATTTCCCCCATTCCTGTCAATTGCTCCCTTATGCTCTCCCTGAATCTCTGTACAACCTCTGGTTCTTTTAGTTTATCCAGGTCCCATCTCCTTAAATTCCCACCTTTTTGCAGTTTCTTCAGTTTTAATCTACAGGTCATAACCAATAGATTGTGGTCAGAGTCCACATCTGCCCCTGGAAATGTCTTACAATTTAAAACCTGGTTCCTAAATCTCTGTCTTACCATTATATAATCTATCTGATACCTTTTAGTATCGCCAGGGTTCTTCCATGTATACAACCTTCTTTCATGATTCTTAAACCAAGTGTTAGTTATGATTATGTTGTGCTCTGTGCAAAATTCGACCAGGCGGCTTCCTCTTTCATTTCTGTCCCCCAATCCATATTCACCTACTATGTTTCCTTCTCTCCCTTTTCCTACACTCGAATTCCAGTCACCCATGACTATTAAATTTTCGTCTCCCTTCACAATCTGAATAATTTCTTTTATTTCATCATACATTTCTTCAATTTCTTCATCATCTGCAGAGCTAGTTGGCATATAAACTTGTACTACTGTAGTAGGCGTGGGCTTCGTATCTATCTTGGCCACAATAATGCGTTCACTATGCTGTTTGTAGTAGCGTACCCGCATTCCTATTTTCCTATTCATTATTAAACCTACTCCTGCATTACCCCTATTTGATTTTGTGTTTATAACCCTGTAGTTACCTGACCAGAAGTCTTGTTCCTCCTGCCACCGAACTTCACTAATTCCCACTATATCTAACTTCAACCTATCCATTTCCCTTTTTAAATTTTCTGACCTACCTGCCCGATTAAGGGATCTGACATTCCACGCTCCGATCCGTAGAACGCCAGTTTTCTTTCTCCTGATAACGACATCCTCTTGAGTAGTCCCCGCCCGGAGATCCGAATGGGGGACTATTTTACCTCCGGAATATTTTACCAAAGAGGACGCCATCATCATGTAATCATACAGTAAAGCTGCATGCCCTCGGGAAAAATTACGGCTGTAGTTTCCCCTTGCTTTCAGCCGTTGTGCAGCGTTATATGGAAGTGAAAAGTGGATGATAAACAGTACTGATAAGAAGAGAACAGAAATTTTTGAATCGTTGCGCTACAGAAGGATGCTGAAGATTAAATTGTTAAATCATGTAACTAATGAAGAGATATTGAGAGAGAAAACAAATTTGTGGCATATCTCGACTAAAATGATGGATGGTTGATAGGAAACATTCTGAGACATCAGGGGTCACCAATTTAGTATTGGGGAGATGTGCAAACTAGTCTTCAAACTAAAGACTCCAACGACAACAACATCTGGATTAGGACACCTCCATTTTTTCTGTTAGCTCACTTCCTCGATTTCAGGCTTCTTCAGCTTCTACCACATAACTCTTCTTCCTACTATTTTTAACAGTCTAGTTAAAGATTAGCTCAGCACAAACGCTAACTATTTGATGAACCAAAACATTATGACGACCTGCTTAAAAAATGCGCTGGGTCATCTTTCTAACGCAATAAAACAGCGATTCTGCGTTGTTACGAATTTGATATGGCCTTGGTAAGTGTTCGAAGGTTTGTAGTTCCAGATTTTTACGCACAGATCATGTAATTCGTATATCACGAGCCGGTAGTTTGTGGACGCGGAGATGACACTTGGAGCATCATTAAGCGTGATGAGATGCAGATAGTTCGCAACAATGTTTATGTAGTCGCGGTCGTGGTGCCTTGGATTAGTACTATAGGCGCCATGGAAGCCCAGATAAACGTCCTTCATGGCATAGTACAATCACCACCGACCTGCTTGAGTGGCATTGTGCACGTTTCAAGCAACCTTTCGCCTAGACTTCTTATTAAAAGTTTCATAAAATTTTGACATAAAATATTTTGTAAGTAATTTTTATGTCTGTTAACTTGCTTTAACTATGCTTCATAAATTTTATAAAAGTAAAGTTAATTCCTTAGTTTATAAGTAACAGTTTCTGTGCAACAATTACTGCGGGACCGGCGGACGGCTAGAAAATTTTACTACCAACACAGATACAAAAGTGGGCGGTAGGTAAAAAAGGTTGAATACCCCTAGCCTAGATGATGGCGTATTGCGACGCCACCATCGAATTCGTGTAACAAGAAATCTGATTCATTCGACCAGATGACATGTTGAAAGGTGTGTTTCTAAAGGATCATAGATTACTCTCATAGATATAAATAAGTCCATATACTTTGAGGGTATGCGGAATATAAATTACTAATGCCCTAGGGAACAAATTTGGTAGCGCAATCTGACTCGAGAGTAAGTATAAAATGTTCACACAGCACACAATGTCATAAAGTCACCGCAATGAGAAGAAATGAGGGCCTGCATATTTGTGTGAGAGGCACATAAATGAGCAGGTTCGTGAGCGGAATAGAATTACTTCGAACTTGTATCTAGTCCCTGTTTATGGAGTCCACCTGTGTAATGGGGAAGTGCACTAAAACTCAGAATGCCGAAAACGATTAGTTATCAGAGCGATTAACAGCAATCTTAAATTCGCTTCGTACGTAACATTGAGTTACTTAGGTAAGGCGAGACAACGCGTTGTCCCCATAGCAGTTGTCAGCCCAGCATCTGATGGCTTGCATTTTACAACAGTCTGGAAACTAATTAGCATACAGAGAGATTTTACTTATGATTATTATTACTATTACTATTATTGTGCAGCACCCAGTTATTTATAAATCTCGGTGCAACTCTGTTGGTGAATGGTGATTAGTCAGAATGACTGTGACTCGCTCAGTTAACTTTCGTAAAGACAACAGTATGGCGGCCCACCAGCTTGGCACATTCTAATAGATCGAGATATGGTTCTGGTAAGTGAATCCACAAGGCGTGAGTGTAACAAGCAAACTGTAATGACTTTAAAGAAACAAGAAAAACTTAACAGCCCTGTAGGGTTTTCCAAGCTACATTCAACTTTACGAACCAAAGCAACATCGTCTGAAATCCATGGTTTTGTTGTCTTTAATTACTCTCACACTTCAGAAAAAATTTACATCTTTGAATTTAGAATAGCACGTATTAAAAAATCATTAGCAAAGCAATAACCAGCTTCCATGCAGTTCATGACAGCAACTACTGAGTGCCCACTACACTGTGCGTAAACACACGATCCGGTAGCTGCGCGAGAAGTGATGCATGTCAACTAACCACGCCGAACAAAAGCAAGCATTACAGTGAACTGAGTTGCTCTCGCCCATTTCTTCATGCGTAGCAACGTATGCGCATCAATGTGGACCTCATCCAAACAAACCGTTTTCTTGTCATCAGGAACGCAGCACAAAGGTGTCTTCGCTTATACTATACCAGGTACACGCAAGAAGTGACCAAGTGTAATGGCGAAGTATTTTCAAACGTGAACGACCACATGTTCTTAGGCCATAAAAGATTACTATTGGTCGAGATCAAAGCCGACTATCTGAAGACTTAAGTTTGTCACAGTGAGTAAGCAAAGAGGTTTCTAAAGAACTTGTATCAACATCAAAACTGGTTAGACCACGAGAGTAGCAAATATTAAGTTGATGCATAAGTTCAAAGAGTTTTTGTTTCGTATGGTGGTATTCCAGTTGCTATGGATTTATTTATCGGGTGCCATTTTCTGTTTGTAGTTAATTGCTCCTATTTGAGTTTACATATGGTCATTTTTTTAGTTTGGACACTAGAAAATAATGCGGCAAGTGGGGAAATCGGAAAAATGACACATTCTTATGTTTAAGTTCAATAGAGGGGTGACAGCAGCGTAGGAAGTCAAAAACATTTGTCCGTGTATGGGGTAATGCTGTTGGACAGAGCACCGCAAGAAAATAGCTTTCCTCTTTTTAAGGAAGGTCGTTTTGACATTAGTGACTCTCCACGTTCAAGGAAACTTTCAGGATTTAATGAAGATCGTTTAAACGCATTACTCCACAATGATCCATGTCATTGTACTCGAGAACTTTCAAATGTGATGAATTGTGATCATTTCACCATCGTGTGACATTTGCTTGCAATGGGAAAGGTTCAAAAATCGGATGTATGAGTACCGCATGTGCTAAGTCAAAATCACAAATATCCGCGGGTGACGACTTTTGCATCTCTACTTGCTCGTCATCAATTGGGTCGGTAACAACATTGGCAGTTCATATCCTGTATTGCTACTGGTGACGAGAAATGGTGTCTCCATGCTAACATAAGGAAAAGAGACGAATGAGTGACCCCAAACAAAACAGAATCTCTCCGATCAAAGACCTGCATGCATCAACAAAAATTAATATCTTGCATCTGGTGTAACAGTGACCGTGTGGTGTACTACGTATTGCTTACCGGAGTGTAACCATTACTGCTGACATTTATTGTTAAGAGCTGAGACGCCTTGCAGATGCAGTCCAAGAAAAACTATAAGGAAGACTGTGGAAGTGATGCTACACTACGATAACGCCTGCCCTCTTCCTGCTAGACTGAGAAAAACACTGTACAGGAATTTGGTTGGTAATTCATTCCGTACCCGCTTTATTAACCCGATCTTGAGTCCTGAATTTTCATCTTTTCCGCTCTCTATGAAGCAAACTTTAAGCAGTTTCCTTTCCGGATGAAAATGCGTTCCTCGAAACCAAAGTGTTTTTTTATAGTAGCGGAATCGAAAAGTTGCCCCAGCGTTGGAAGACTGCTGTAACGAGTGAAGTAGAATATATTATTGATGAGTGAAGTCTCTGTTAAGTGTATATGTTGTGTTTATTAAACTTACGGTAATTCGCTACGCCTCCCTTGGGCATGGGTGTGTATGCTGTCCTTAGCGTAAGTTGGTTGAAGTTAGATTAAGTAGTGTGTAAGCCTAGGGATTGATGACCTCAGCAGTTTGGTCCCATAGAACTTACCAAAAATTTCCAATTTTTTAAATTCGCTATTAACTTATAGGTCGCAGTAGACTAGAACTTACCACATATTTCCAATTTTTTTAATTCGCTTCGAACTTATAGGTCGCAGTAGACTAAAAATCAAAAGTATACTTTGAGGAAAAGAAAATGCTAACAGACACCTTTAGACTGATCCATGGGCCATTCTCGATAATCGTGACCCTACAACAATCCTTGCTGACAATGTCTTTGGATCAACATAAGAAAACTCAAAACTCGTGTACTGGGATGCCCTTTCTTGCACACTGCCTACTGAATAGTGCGCACTGAGACGTTTGCGCCAGCACTGTTGTTGAATCTACAGATCGGAAGAACTTCTGACCTTCATGTTCCGTGATGAGGGTGGTCGTCCAACGTGCAACAGCCTGTCGCTTACTCGCTGTTTCGCCGTCCTGCAAACCTTTTCCGTACATGCTCGCTACAGCAGTGCGCTAACAGCCAACTAGCTCCCTTTTCCCGAAATGCTACCTTCCAGACGCCGCGCAATAACGATCTGCCTTTTCTCAAAGTCCCTTTTGTGAATCTCCTTCTTGCTGCCGTTATCGTCACTAAAATGATGCCCTCTTCGTGTCTGCTCCAGTTGAACACTGAGGTGACAGAAGTCATGGGATAGCGACATGGACATGTACAAGTGGCTGTAGTATTGTGTACACAAGGTATAAAAGAGCAGTGCATTGGAGGAACTGTGATTTGTACTCAGATGATACATGTGGAAAGATTTATGACGTCATTACGGCCAAACGATGGGAATTAATAGACTTTGAACGCGGAATGGTAGTTGGAGTTAGACACACAGAACATTCGATTTCGGAAATCGTTACAGAATTCAATATTCCGAGATCCAGAGTGCCATGAGTATGTTGAGAATACCAAACCTCAGGTATTACATCTCAAAACGGACAGCGCAGTGGGCGATGGTCTTTACTTAACGACCGAGAACAGCACCGTTTGCGTAGAGTTGTCAGTGCTAACAGACAAGAAACACTGCGTGAAATAGGCACAGAAATCAATGTGAGGCATACGGAGAAAGTATTCTTTAGGACAGTGTGGCGAAATTTGGCGTTAATGGGCTATGACAGCAAACCACCGAAGCGAGTGTCTTTTCTAATAGCACGAAATCGCCTGCAGCGCCCCTCCTGCGCTCGTGACCATGTCGGCTGGACACTAGACGACTGCAAAATTGCGACGTGGTTGGATGAATCCCGGTTTCGGTTGGTGATAGTGGATGGTAAGGTTCGAATGTGGCGCATACCCCACTAGGCCATGGATGCAAGTTTTAACAAGGCACTGTGCATTTACAGTCATTCAAGGACTTCATGTTCCTAAAAAACGACGGAATTTTTATGAATGACAGTGCGCCACGTCACAGGGACACAGTTGTTCATGACTGGTTTGAAGAACATTCTGGACAGTTCTAGCGAATGATTTGGTCGCCCTTATCGCCTGATATGAATCCTATCGAACATTCGCGGGCATAAATGAGAGGTCAGCACTTCGGCAATTATGGACGGTTATAGAGACATCGCGGTTCCATATTTTTGCATGGGACTTCCAGCGCCTTGCTGAGTTCATGCGACGTCGCGCTGCTGCACTACGTCAGGTAAGAGGAGGACTGACACGATGTTAGGATGTACCCCATGACTTTTGCCATCTCAATGTATATTTGCTTTAGTGCGTCTCATTCTCTCTAGGACAACAGGATGATGATGATGATATTTGGTTTGTGGGGCGCTCAACTGCTCGGTTAATAAAAATGGTTCAAATGGCTCTGAGCACTACGGGACTCAACATCTGAGGTCACCAGTCCCCTAGAACTTTTTTTTTTGTCATCAGTCTACTGACTGATTTGATGCGGCCCGCCACGAATTCCTTTCCTGTGCTAACCTCTTCATCTCACAGTAGCACTTGCAACCTACGTCCTCAATTATTTGCTTAACGTATTCCAACCTCTGTCTTCCTCTACAGTTTTTGCCCTCTACAGCTCCCTCTAGTACCATGGAAGTCATTCCCTCACGTCTTAGCAGGTGTCCTATCATCCTGTCTCTTCTCCTTATCAGTGTTTTCCACATATTCCTTTCCTCTCCGATTCTGCATAGAACCTCCTCATTCCTTACCTTATCAGTCTACCAAATTTTCAACATTCGTCTATAGCACCACATCTCAAATGCTTCGATTCTCTTCTGTTCCGGTTTTCCCACAGTCCATGTTTCACTACCATACAATGCTGTACTCCAGACGTACATCCTCAGAAATTTCTTCCTCAAATTAAGGCCGGTATTTGATATTAGTAGACTTCTCTTGGCCAGAAATGCCTTTTTTGCCATAGCGAGTCTGCTTTTGATGTCCTCCTTGCTCCGTCCGTCATTGGTTATTACTTAGAACTACTCAACCCTATCTAACCTAAGGACAGCACACACATCCATGCCCGAGGCAGGATTCGAACCTGCGACCGGAGCGGTCACGCGGTTCCAGACTGAAGCGCCTAGACCGCACGGCCACACCGGCCAGCAGTAAATAATTCATTCATATTTACTTCGGTAACAGCGCCAGCAAGGTTCCGGCTGTTTGTTTCCTCCAGACATCTATATTCCATAAACCATAATATATTGTTTCATGCTACTGATCGAATTTCAGAATACTGCAGTGAAAATTAAAAGAGAGAGAGATTTTTCTCGCAAATGAAACCACTCATAAAATTATCAAGTAAAAACTAAACCTATTATTCTCAAATTTCCATCATTGCCGTATAATATACTTAACATATGATATTCATCTACGTCACGCATAATTTATAAATCTCGCGATTGGCGCAAATTTAATGAACCACCAGAGTCCCCGCGTATTAATCGTTCCGTGGCGCAAAATGCACAGATTAGTTACCACTGCCCTGCCAGGACTAATGTTTGCTACGTGCTGTGACTACCGTACTAGGGTTTGTGAAACAGAAATGCTGGAAATAGTTAAAGATAAATACGTGAGTATCACTTGTCTCTCAGTGTAAAAGTAAATTTTTTCCATAACCGTAAAAGTACAGCTATATTCGCTAAAGTGAAGAACTGGTCAGAGATGTATCTGCCAATTGCAATATGTAGATAAATTATGTGGAACAATATTACCAATGTTGCAGTAGGAATAGTTGAAGCGAGTGCCAGACTTACGTTAATTTGTAAAATTCTGGACGTGAGAATGCTGTCTGCTAAAGAAAATCACAGGCTCTGCTTTCTATTATCACACAGTAACATACATTTCAGGTCGGATTCATATGGTTTACGGAATACAGATAGAACAGTTACCTCTATCTAATCTGTATGTCGAACTGCTTCTGTCTGAGAGTGTCGACCGAATATCCCCATATTTTGTTTTTCCCCGTGAAGTTTCACTAGAAATGTTTCGGTATCCACCTGAATCCATCGGATATCTCAGATACCCGAAGAAGAGATACACACGGTAAGCGAGTACTAGGGCAACAGAGTAAATGTAGCGTGCACGTGTAGGCTTTATATGATACACGATTCCCGAGGATGGAGTAGGCCGCATATTTGTTCTGATTTCTGAAAGAGAAAGATACCAATCCCAAAACTGCAAAGAGTACTTTTCGTCATGGTAGAGCGAATAAAGGGTATAAAGAGTTTAATAAGGCAATGGCCTTGCCGCAGTGGATAGACCGGTTCCCGTGAGATCACCGAAGTTAAGCGCTGTCGGGCGGGCTCGGCACTTGGATGGGTAACCATCCAGGCTGCCATGTGCTGTTTCCATTTTTCGCGGTGCACTCAGCCTCATGATGCCAATTGAGGAGCTACTCGACCGAAAAGTAGCGGCTTCGGTGAAGAATACCATCATAATGACCGGGAGAGCGGTGTGCTGACCCCACGGCCCTTCTATTCACATCCTCCACTGAGGATGACACGGCGTTAGGGTGGTCCCGGTAGGCCACTCGTGGCCTGCAGACGAAGTGCTTTTAGAAAGAATTTAATATTAGATAACTACAGGAGTGTCTCATAGATGGTAATTGTGTCCACATAAATCTACAGATATAAGGGTAGCTGAAGTCGGATGTTACTAGCAATGAAATTTCAGATTGTAGTATATATATATCTCGAAAAGACAGACTGGACGCCGGTGGCGGAGAAATTTTCATCATCGTTAGTAATACGTTAGCATGTGGTCACACTAGTATAGATTCCGAGTCCAAATGCAAGTGATAAAGTTGAATCAAACACAGTAGAACTTTGTAATGCGCACAGCCACAGCCGCTAAACTCCATGAAGAATGAACGTAAAATGAACCACAACATAGCTGTAATTGGTGATTTCTTTATTGTCACAATCGGTTTCGCTGCGTGAAAACAGCATCTCCAGGTGAAAACATTGTCACATTAGGGCACCAAGACGTTCGTTGGAAAAAAAAAAAATCCCTGAGGAGGGGAAGTCGTCAAAATAAGTAGAATAGGACATCGGGGCGAATAGTGTAGTGGCGCACCTGTGATGGTTGCAAGTGTACAGCACTGAAGGCGCTGGGGTGTACACAGATTCCAAAAATAGTTACGATACAAAAGTGAGTATCATTTGACCCTCAGTGTTAAAGTAATTCGCTTCCATAATCAGAAAATTACGATAGTATTCGCTTAAGTCAAGATCTCGTCAGAGATGAATCTAGTTGCTCTATAAGAAAGGCAATACGTAGATAAATTGTGTGGAGCAATATTTTCAGTTATTGCAGAAGGAATAGCCGAAGCCAGTGCGTGACTTCAGTTAAGTGGTACTATTCTGGACCTGAGAATGCTGTCTGCTGAAGAAAATCACGTAATCTACTTTTCAGTATTACTCAATAGCATCCATTGCAAATAGGATTCATATGCTTTGCAGAATACAGACAGAACAGTTAATATAAATTCAGAGTTCAAAATAATTTGGGCGAATTTAAGCGGTAGAGGTGAATCAAACACGGTATGACTTCATAATGTGGACAGCCACTGCCGTTAAACTTCCTAATGAATGGAAGCAAGATGCTAACTGCAAGAGAGCTGTAATTGGTGGTTTCTTTATCGTCACAAACCAGCTACACTGCATTAACACTGCATCCTCAGGCAAAAACATCTCACAGCCTTCCGTGCTGTATCCCTGCAACATGCACAGAGGTGCGCCAGCACACTGTTCGCCCCGATATCCTGTTTTATTTATTCTGACGACTTCTCCTCTTCAGGAATTAGAGTTTTTACTTCCAACGTTGGGGGCGTCTTGGTGCACTAATGTGACATTATAGTCACCTGAGAATGCTTTTTAACGCAGCGAAAGCGGTTGCGATAACAAAGAAATCACCAATTACAGCTCTCTTGTGGTTCATTTTATTTCATTTTTATACTGTACCCCGCCTATGGAGAAGTGGAGGCGTAAAACTTCACGGAAAACGTGGCTGAGGAGACCTGGACGTCATCAACTGTAACTTTTACTAGTATTTTGTAGTTTTGTAATGCAAAAACTCTAATACATATTGGAAAGAAATTACAAGCAAATAACTGGTATATTATGACCTCTATGTGGTTTGGTTTGGTTGTTTTGTTTTAGGGTACAAAAACAACTAGGGTCATACGCACCCTCGTCAAAGAGAGGAGCGAAAACCACTACACGTTAACCTTAATCGACGGAAGAGAAGATGGCTAAAAACAGTAACGTGGGGAAAGGTCTATAAAATATGCCATAGAGAATCAGAGATCATGAACTTAAAATTAAACGGCCTTCACCATATATCTGCGACAGGTAAAAAGTAAAACGCGGTCGACAGTATTCGTGTCGTTTGCTAAAATGGCCGATAACTCAGACGGCAAATACAAACGAGAACGTAAGGCATTAGAAAAAGGGCATTCCGTCAGGAAATGGCAGACCATCAAAGGTTGAGCCTAAGTGCTGGGGGAGCACCACTTAACAAACGGCGATGGCTGAAAAGACAGTGCCTGATACGCAACCCAGCTAAAATGATTTCCTTACAGCGAGAGGGCCAAGAGGTGGTCGTCCAAGTCGCTGGGAAAGGCTTGAAAACTCTTAGCTTGTTCCCATGAATGGAGGACCAGTGGTGAGACCAAAGTGACACCACCTGCCGACAGACGGCTACACAGAGATGATCGGATGGAATGTAAGAACTAGTGTGCTGAGGTACGAGGACTGCAGCCTTGGCAGCAGCGTCAGCGGCCTCGTTTCCTGTCAGACCGACGTGACCATGAACCCCAATAGACACCACAGTGGCTCTAAGTGACAGCTTTCCTGGACCCGGTACACTAAGGGATAGACGGTGTACAGCACACAGAGGCTTTGAAGGGCTCTGAGACAGTCGGAGCAGGTGAGGCATTTGAAAAGCTTGTGTCGCTGGATGTACTGCGTGGCCTGTTACAGGGTGTAGAGCTCTGCTATAAATACTGAGCAGTGTTCCGGAAGCCGATATCGATAACGTCGGTCCCTCTATTTGAAAAACAATTATAAACTGGAGTAAATAGTGGAGTGAATATTGATTTTTATCTTACGTACTGAATTATATACAATTTTAATTGAAGGTACACTATACTTTAACACTATTCAAATTAAAAAGTCAAAACAAATTTTCTTCTTGTCATTATAAACTTGTTGAATTTGAAAACCAGAAACATTTACGAATTTGTTGTTATATATATATATATATATATATATATATATATATATATATATATATATATAAAACAACAAATATATATATATATATATATATTAAATTTTCCTTAGAAGTAAATTTTTTCTCGTAATACCCTAAAAACATATGACATGCTCCAGCGTAAAATATTCAATACATAGTTAAATAACGTGGTTCACTGTGTGAAGGTAAGCACTATAATTCATGAAAAATTTTGCTGTTGTAGCTATAATACTGGATGAGATAATATCTAAGTAAAACCGAAACCAAACGTATGCATGTCATTTTCTTCTTAATGATTACATGTCAAAACATTCCGGATAGATTGTTGACTGTGTGTCATACTTTCAGCAGTTTTTTCAGCTTCAGCAACATGGTGCCTGCCTACTCGTAGCAGCTCAATTCTCGTGCTGTCCCCTCAATTGTGATGCCTAGTCTGCTAATGGTTTTTAATCTGCTTATTACTCTCCATCACACCAGTCTGAAAAACTGACTTGCCAATAAAAACAGTTGTCGGAAAGCGATCCCAAATGCAATTACTGAAACTTTCATTCGGATTGCATGTTTTCCATGTAAACATTTCTCCAAGTGTTTAGAAGGTGAAAGATCTCTATATATTGACTTTAGTACTACCATAACAGTTTTTGACATAGGATGTTCATGTGCATGTTTGTGTCCATTTGCTTCACACCTATTATGGTTGCACCTTGAAGTGTTCATCAGCGGATATTCTGTGAAACAGCGTTGCCCAAATTGCTTTTCTCATTCCACTTGACATTTTCGCTTTTGCTCCTGATGGTTAGACCATAATATTCTGTGAGATTTTCTATTTCTGATTTGGTGAGTGTCTTGACCACCAATTGCTTTGCCATCAAAGAGTGGTTTCTTTCCCCGTAGTGTCTTTGCAGAGTTTCATAAGCCTTGACCCCATTCTGTTCTGCACGCGCCTATAAAACACTTCTTTTTTGTACTTTCAACAAACTTCCTAAACAAATTTCGCTGTTAACATTGTTCACGTGAGCTCCCGATGCCCTCCGTACGGCGTCCATGGAGACGAGGCGCACGCCAGAGCGTAAGTTCTAGTCTTGGTGTTGACTTAGTACTTATGTACCGCATTTTTAAAATGTGACTACGCCTATTCAGGCCGTTTTAGTTTTATTTCTAGACCATTCCCTCGTAGGCAAATTATAGATTCAGGTTTATCTTCTGAAGAATGCTCAATTATTTGGGCTGAAACCTAGGTAAAGGTTGGTTTCGTTACCGCAATCGAGGCTGATAGTTTCTTAAATACACTTTTTTATTTCAATTTCACCATATGGTTTAACAACCACAACATTATTGAAGAATTTAGTCACTATCACCAGGATAGTGAGTGTGTCGGACCCCTCGTCTAGCAGTTGACCTCCTAGAAATAGATGGCCCTCTTGCTTTCAGTGCCACCACTGAAACATTCGAAGTTTTTGTTACATTCATGTTCATTTATCTTAGGCAGTATTTTGTCAGACATTCATAGTCCAGCACCTTGCCTGTATCTGCAGAGGTAACTGTGACAACACCATTCAGCGATGTATGACCTCTCTTCTGCCAGGAACCATCCATTGAAGCAACAATAAGAGTAGATCGACAAATATCTACAGTTTCTTTCATTGCCCCCTGCAAAGATGCTTCACTGACTTCTATGTTGAGGTGACGTTCATAATACCTCTCAAATTTGACAGATGGTGATGGGAGATCTATCGTAGCACAGAATATTTGGGCTGCTTTTCTTCCATTCCAAATACTCTTCTTGGCATAAGCAAGGCGGATATTCACTTGACTATATTTCGTACATCCTGCAGGAGAGGTCAGTGTACATTTTGTTACTTTACACACTTGACATTCCACTACAGTTTTGCTGGATATACCTATTCTCTTACTTATATCCCCAATAAATGAATCTGATTTCTCACTGTTACAGTATTTACACTTAGCAGCACACCAAAGCAATTCTGAAAGCATGCACTTACTAATTAAAACGTAGCCGTTATTTTCACTGTTTACAACACCAACATCGTGTACTTTTTCCGTAAGATGTTTCAACTTGCGTTTGTGAGCTCTGCCTGGTGAACGTTTAGGAATAACTTCGCTTCACTGCAGCGTACAATTTCATTTTTTACGATTTCCATCATCGACCTTGTGTTGATTACTGTAAAATTTACGACTGCAATTAAACTTCTTCCTTTTTGGCATTCCATGATTTAAAATGGTTGGAATACGCAGTCACAGCAACAAGTTAACAACCCGAAAACACGCTAACAAAATTGGTAAGTTCAAGTAATCTACGTGTGTCGGCAAAAAGGTCGACTTTGATAAATCCCTGCTCATAGTACAGTCGATATGTTCTTCAAGGGTATTGCGCGAACGAGTTTCTAAGGAAGTCATGGCGCCAAATTTAAATAAGGAGTCTTTGTAGGCAAGATTTTGTGTTTATCAAGAGATTGACGACTAGGCATTCACGCGCCACATTTACTTTACAAAGGCAGTTAAACATGAAAATGGTGCGGTGCTATAAATCACGTCTATGTTTTTAAATTCAGAAAGAATCACTGAATTTTATTAAACAGAAAAATCCGTTTCCGGGATCTCATGAAGTCCAGGTCCCCTTAAGGCTGCACGTAAATTTCTTTGTCATGTTACAGTATTTCAGTTTAGCAGGTATAGGCTGGGAGATTCAAAAATTATAACGGGTAGTAGGAACAAGGAATCACGAGAAATTGTTCTAAAAAACTCAGCAAAGAACTGACTCTTGAGGATAACATCTTAGATCTTGTAACGTTATGTGTGCCTCACTGCTTTTTTTTTTCTTTAACTAATTTGTAGCTTGATTTTATTCTGAGAAGCTCAGTAATGTAAATAAATACCGTAAGTGTGATTCAAAAAGTACTTGAAGTGAAGTGAAGCGCAGCTGAACAGCAAGAAACTCTTTAGCGCGAAATCCCCGCAATTAGAGAATCTTTGAGTATGGTCTCAAAAAAAAAGACAATTGATTTTATTTAAAAAAGACTGTTAATCGTATCTTGTTGAAAGAAGACGTGTTGCTAGGCCGTCGCTCAGAACGTATTGTTACATTTCATGAAAACTGATATTTTACTGATAAAACCGAGTGAAGTATGTGTAAGAGTTGCCAAGCATTTATGTACACATTTTTTCTGGAAGTGAAGGATAGAAATATCTTGTTTTTGGAAAAGGAGGTGAACTTCATTGTCGTTGTCGTCTGTCAATCGACAGAATTATAAGTGTACAAAGTTCATCAAAAAGAGGAAAAGAAATGCATTCTCTATAGTTTTCATTCAATAAGTAACAACCTCTCATAATTTATTAATTACAGTAAGTGGATTATGTTCTTGTACAATAGTATGGTGCTGAACTCCACTGACCAATTCTGATGTAGCAGGACGTGTAATTTGAAGGAAGTTTGTATGCCAAGCAATCTCCTTTTCTCACGAAAAGCAAATTGCTGTTTGATCTTACTTACAACAGTGATCCCTTAGGTATGAAAAGCTACGAAAACTTGGGCTCAAAGCTATCCGCAATACGGCCAAG
The DNA here is from genome assembly GCF_021461385.2 of Schistocerca piceifrons. Taxonomy (NCBI): domain Eukaryota; kingdom Metazoa; phylum Arthropoda; class Insecta; order Orthoptera; family Acrididae; genus Schistocerca; species Schistocerca piceifrons. Next base: position 673,791,766 of record NC_060139.1, read on the forward strand.
TAACTAACAGATTCGTATTTTAAACCTTAAAGAACAATAACTTCCTCCAAATTACAATACATCAACAACTGGTGCAGAAGCTGATCATTGAAGGAGGCAGGTACCAGTTACGACTTAAAGTAAAAATCTCAATCAAAACTTAATCTCTCTCTCTGTCTCTCTCCAAACACTTATATAAATATTGATAGTATTAAAAAAGAAGTCATTTTTATAATCTCCTGGTTGCAAACAGGGCCGAACACTTCGACTCAGTTTCCATAGAGCAGGGAATCATTGATCATAAGAGCGTCATAGCATCGCTAACTGCTGACCACACGAATGTAGAGGAAGATAAGGATACATTTCTGCATTGTACACAATACGACGAAAGTGACAGAATCCATGAACATGAATTTATTGTTGGGCCAGGAATACGAGTAAATCTCAGAAGCTTCAGTTCAATTGATAATTACATTCACTCAGAACATAACCATTGATACAGGCGAGAGTACAATTATCTGTACATTAAACACACGGCATACTGGGTCACCACAAAGGAAGAAACTGACCAACAACATATACTACATGCACTAAAAATTCTGGAAGTATTTATCTAAACTAGTATTTGATGAATTCATCAGTCCCACTATTCGGATGGATCAATGTGAAACAGATTCTGTACCATGTACCTCCAAACTAACAGCCTTACCGAACAATGAATATTAAGTTGCGAAGTTGGAACATAATTCAATGAAGTTCAAAAATCTGGAAACAATGTTACGCCAAGCAGTGCAACGCTAGCCGCAATGTCACCATACCTTGGAAATTCGGTGCATGAGAACGACCATCACTCTTCCATAGCTGAGCTGCAGCAGATGACTACCCGGAATTGATGGCAAGAAATGATCAGGTCATGCGCGGCTAGACTGCGTTGTGTGATTCAAACAGACATGCCCACAGCACGCGACCGAGTTTGCTTGCCATTGGCTACCACTTAACTCGCCATAGTATCATTTCAGACTTCGCTTCATAACGGAGAAGTGTTACTGTCCATGTACGTAGTGTGTTGTAGAGATCTGACGAGTTTATTTATTAAAATTTTGCTTCGTTTTAATTAAACATAAATACACGAATAAATTACTTTTCTAGAGTTAAAAAGGCAAAACAAATCATTCATGTATGGTCTGACTTCATAATTGTATAAGATGAAAGGACGCTATTAGGCTAGGAGGAGGCCCAGCTTTGGCGCCTGTTGTTTCCGTTTGGGAAACACGTTTTCTACCAGGCAAAAGGCGATGTAGGCAGACCCAGTGGCCAGTGTTTATATACTGCAGGTGCCGTTGTCGCGTTCCGTTATGGACTGCAAAACTTTACGCTTACGCTAACATCTGCCCAAAATATTGGAGAAAGATGTACTTCAGTATTAAAAATCGTCTTCGATAATTATTAGCCGTGGTTACAAGAATTAGTAAGCGAAAATTGGGTTTGCGACGGTTGAACAACTTTGCTCCACATAGGCCGAATATGTGCAGCTTCGGCGACGCCATCGTCATATTGTTTTCACTAGAGACGTGAATACATTTCAGAAGTGTTTTTTGGCACCATATCATTAAATTCACCAGAAATCCTTATCTCCTTTTCAGTTAACTACATTGACTCCCACTATATCTAGATTGAAACTCTGTATTTTCCATCTGAGACTATACAGCTTGCCTTCCACATTCGGACTTATGATGTTCCACACTATGATTTGTAGAATTTTACTCTTCCACTGGTTACCTGTACTTATACACATATAAAGTAAAGAACTAACTTCTGTTTCTTATTAATGATGTCCGTGAATCATATCACTTTGTTGAGCAATTCTTTCATGTTCACACGCTGTTTAAATAAACTACTAGTGAAACAGTTAATCTTTGAAATGCTGTTGAAGGCAAACTGTGCTGACTATAACACAAAATTTTTACAAATGTGATAGGATGCTGAAATTGTTTTGATGTGCACATTGACATGAAATTTTCCTTTTTAGACATTACCCTGCAATGCTATAATGGTTTTGATTGGAAATAATGTCTGTAGTCGCTCAGTGATCTCATCCTCAGTGCATCATGAGTCAGCGTTGACAAAGATTTATAAACTTTAGACAAGCATAACGGAAAAATTGGGAACCATGTAGTGGACAGAATGAAGCTTTACTGCTGGGGCGAAGGAAGATAGGCATGAAAGGATAATATATGAAGCGGACTGGTACAGTTAAACAGGCATTCCTCAGCAAAAGAATTCAACTGGTATCAAATGTAAGCCTCACTTCACTAAATTTCTGAGAATTTTCTTTAATGTATAAAACTGTATAGAAGCCAATTTCGGACTGTGAGAAACCTTTCTAAAGCAAAACGGAAAATTTTGGTTAAACTGATAAGAACTGAGATGGTTATCCACAGAAATACACAGAGTTCAAGAAGTGACTTGATTATGGAATGCATCAAGGAAAAAACGTCACAAATGGGTCTTACGTGCATGCAGGTATATTTCATTACAATGTTGTTATTGGGTTAACCACGTAGCTGTTTTATTGGTGGTATTTAATTATAGTGATCGATTTCGAAATTATAAAAAGTTCTTTACACGTGTTTGTAGCAGCGTACGGTCTGAAGGGGAGGGTGGGGAGATTCTGAGAGAAAGATTTTTAGTGTAACATATATGTAACTTCTTTATAATTTGAATGGAGATAAATGTTCTATATTTTAAGTACATTGTCAATTTTTGGAGTAGAACTGGAGACATAAAGTGCGAAGTGGCAGTCACTTCTGGTTACTCTGAACGAGCAGTCATTGCGGTCAGTCTGATTCTGGTGGGCGGTCTGTATCGATTAGTCTGGAGCTAACCTGTAGGGAAGCTGATAGCCCGGCTTCAGACTTTTATAGATTTTGGGCCGTATGCGGCCGTAAGTATACTTTCAGATTCGTTCATTCCGAAGCAAGTGAAACTTTAACACCGCATGTTGGCTAGAGCTCTAGCATGTTTTATGCATTAGCATTAGATGATGTGCCATATTGAACTTAACCTAATTCGACTCTCTTTTAGGAATTAACACTCGATAGAGTGCAGGAAACTGTTAATTATGTCATGATTTTTAACATGTTGATTTCCAGAGCGGTCGTTATGTAATTACGAGCAGATTAATAACTTGAGATTATTGAGAAAATTTTTCTTTATTTTTATCACGCATTGACGAAGTGCTGTTAATAGCAGTTACTTTATATAATATAAAACACCTATTCCTTAATTTGTTATTAGTTTTCGTGCAACCATTCTGTATTGCCTTATTGTAACTACCGTTTTACGTCCTATGTGCCTGATCCGCTATCGCTGACATAACTCAATGTGCAGTGGACGTAGCGACGGCTGCATAGCTTTCCTTAGCAGTTGACGTTCGTGGAGTCGTAACGTCTGCTCCATTCACCGCCACTGCCTGCAATCAAGGCTATCAGTTCTTCTTTTATTATTTGTTATATAAGATGTATTTTACACGTTACTACTATTTTCTGACAACTCCCTGAATCCATTCCGTGTTCTTTTTTCAGTATGAGGTCTGAAGATGGTCTAAAACTCACCGCAACCGGTAAGCACCAAAATAAATGTTCTTTGTGGTGGAGTCTGTTTATTCATTTTAAAGTATACAAAGAAAACGCTGTCGTCCACGACAAATGTTCTAGAAAATTACTTATTCCTTACATAGTCAGATATTTTAAGATTTTAAGAAATTTAGAGGGATTAGGTTTAAAATAATGAAACTGACTACGAAAATACATTTTAACAAACAATACTTAGCTAATCACATTCTTCCAGAATATGCTAGGATTAGTATCAAATCAAATTCTCATGTTATTCCAAATCCTCAACAGAAAATCAGATTCTATGGATGAAGTCCGAAATTAGGAATGCCTTTAAGCAAAAAGACGAACTAAATTGTGAAATGTATACAATAACTTGCTCTTTATTTTAAGTACACATGTGTCTCCTTTGATCTTTCCTATACTGCACAATGTCATTGATGAAAAAATTAATTTGTCATCGGAAACAAATATGGATAAGGGCCAGAAGAATGTACATACTCCCGTCTACCAGCAACATAAAACTACACAGGTTTCCTTCATTAACGAGCATACATTGTATCTAAAGGTTTCCAATCATTTCTATTCTCTTTACTCTTGCTGAAGCAGGAGGATGAAGCGTAATTTAGTGCCAACTCTAAGCGATGTAAACATTAAACGCATAACAGACGACGTTAAAGTTGCGACGGAATGTTCCCATTGGAATTAATCAGATGTCTAGAAAATTTCCTTAAAAACCAAAGACATAGTCACCAAAGAACAATGTAAAAATAAAAGAGATAATAAATCCCAAATATTCCAAAATATTAATGATAAGCTTGCTATTAATAAAGCAATTGTAAGAAAGGCAGATAAAATAATACACTGGTCCTTAATGAAAGTGATTATATCCCAAAGATTTTAACGTTTTTCAGTGAAAATGGCATAAGCGGAACTAACAAATATCCAACTCCGATATTTCAAAATACTATTAAATACTGATTGACGATAATAATTTCCTTGCTTTGCCAACAGAAAAACCTTCGTTGAAGATAATGATTTCTCAGTTACCTAAACTGAGGTCCCAAATAAAGCTACATCAGCCTAATACGCCAATTCATCCAATTGTTAAAAATATTAATTGCCCATTGTAGAACCTAAACAAGGACTAAATGATATTTTGAAAGCTTCTATGTTTTTGAATAGAATTTTAGCGTAAAGAACAGCTACGAGATAGCATAGTCAGTCTACAACATTGAAATTCCTGATGACGCAAGATTTGCCTCATTAGACATTACAAACCTGTACAATAACATGCCAATCGCCAAAACAAAGCCATTATTAAAATTAATTTACTTCAAAATGATATTGTGATTACAGGAGAAATAACAGAGTTCATTTAGGTATTTGAAAATAGCCTTCCTTTCAACTGCTTCTCATTCAGTGCATAATGTATTTCCAAAAAGACATGGAAAATTCCTAGGAGGTACCATAATTGACATCTTTGTTCATCATGTAGAATTACAATTTTTCAAAATTAATCCAAACTACTTAGATGGGTCTATGATGTTTAAGATCGTAGTAATCAAGCCTATATTTCTATACATCTGAAATTTTGTGCACTTATTTAATGGAATCCCTGTAAACAACTATGTTCAGTTTTCTTATGCTCGTTGTTTTATGTCTTTGACTATCTTGATGGGTCAATGAGATTTTGTGCCGTAGTTCTCAGGATTAACTTAAGTTTTTTCATGCTTTAGGTATCATGCACCCTACTTTACTTGCTGTCTGGGGGATCTGACATATGTTTCGACAGTTGTCTTATTTGCACACAAGTATTTTGTTATGGCTAGGTGCTGTCGCAACTTTGAAACCGTCTTCTGTACCGAGCGAGGTGGCTTAGTGTGTAGCACACTGGACTCCTATTCGGGAGGACGACGGTTCAAAAACGCATCCTGCCATCCTGATTTAGGTTTGCCGTGATTTCCCTAAATTTCTTCAGACAAATGCCGGGATGGTTGCTTGAAAGGGCACGGCCGACTTTCTTCCCCATCCTTCTCTAATGTGATGGCACCGATGACCTCGCTGTTTGGTCCCCTCCCCAGAATCAACCTACAAACTGTCTCCTGTGAAACGTGCACGTCGACACCTCCAAGCCGTTCATGGTAAATAACGACGTAACTCAAGCAATGTTTTCACTGGCACATAGGTCTAGGAGCAATACGGAATACCCGACATTCATTTCTACATGTCGATCTGCATGCTGGTACGTATTTCACATCCAGCCCTTGTCACAACTCAGAAATCGTCTTATGCTGGATGGCGCATATCGATATGACCACGCCGTCTCCATGGGAACAAGTAGCGTTAATTATCCACCGTCTCTGCTACAATACAATCTATGAATTTGCGATAAATCTCCACATATGGCTATCGGTGTTGTCACAACCGGTTATGATTGGTTATCTTTTTTATGTATATTATTATCACCGACTGACGAAATCTGTTTGTGACTGTTATTTTATATAACGCAACTACTTCTTCATTTGTTATTAGCTTTCGTGTAACCATGCTGTATATACCTTATTATAACAACTGTTTTACGTCCTGTACGCCCGATTGGCTACCGCTGTCGTAATTCGGTGCGCAGTGGGCGGAGTATCGCAAATTTCAGCAACAGCTGAGTTGCTCTCCTTAGCAGCTGATATTTGTGGAGTGATAACGTCAGCTCAGTTCACCGCCAACGCTTACCGTCGTTGAATAATTCCTTCTTTTATTATATGTTATATAATATGTGTTTCATATGGTACTACTATTTTCAGACATCCCTCTAAATCCGGTCCATGTTCATATTTCAGTATGAGGTTAGAAGGTGGACAGAAACTGACCGAAACAGGTAACCACAAAAATAAAGGTTTCTTGCGGTCGAGACTGGTTATATTTATTTTAATGAGTTATTTGAGTTTATTTTAATGGAATGGGCTTCTATTTATCGTGTAACAGTAATATTCAAATAGTACTTCAGGAATTTGATACCATTGTAATTATGGACTGATGGAAAAGTTACTACATTTGAATGTTTTTAATATTCATGTTTAAATGAATTATTATAAGACCACAATTTTAACGATTTCACTGTTTTGACTGTCTGGATAAATTATCTGTTCATCGAAGTGAAGCTCTTTGGTGTCGTCTACATCAGTTATTCGGTAGTTTTTCATCGATATTATTATTCTATTTTGTTGTAAACAATTTTTGCTTAAAAATTTAAATTACATGCCGATGCATGGACAATTAGACTAAAAGATAATACGTTACATTTATTTTGGCAGGAAGCTCAGCTGCTAGTCATGAAAGCAGAGATATACTGTTCGGCCGTATGAGTACATCGAGCTAGAATTCGAAATAGTCATCCATCGCTCAACTGTGTCTAGTGCTTAATCTCGTATTCGTGATTTTATTAATTAAAAAGCAGTACTGCCAGTATGTAGCATACTGATGATCGATGTTGTTGCGTTTTTGATCAGTTTGTGTTTCATTGAGTGTTTCGGTTGAACTGGAATGAGACACGCACATCGGTTCAAAATTGATCATGTGAATTAAATACCACGAATTAAACAATTGAATGGATTATCCAGTAATAGAATTTTTGGAAATGAATAATTTTGAAGTATTAGACTAACATATACGCTGATACGATAAAAGTTATGGGATACCTCCAGATATCGTGTCGGACCTCCTTTTGCCCGGTGTAGAGCAGCAGCTAGTCTTGGCATGGACTGAAGAAGTCTTTCGGAGCCTGCTGCAGTAATATTGCACCATGTTCCTCCTGCAGGCGTCAGTAATTGCGAAAGTGTTGCCGGTGCAGGATTTTGTGCACGAACTGACTTCTCGATTACACCCCGTAAACGTTTGATGTGATTAATGTCGGGCGATCTGGGTGGCCAAACCATTCGTTCCAATTGTCCAGAATATTCTGCAAACCAATCGTGATCAACTGTGGCCCTGTGACATAGCGCACTGTCATCCATAAAAATTCCATCGTTGTTTGGGAACATGAAGTCCATGAATGACTGCAAATGGCCTCCAGGTAGTCGAATATAACCATTTCCAATCACTGACCGGTTCAGTTGGAGAAGGGGTCACAGACACAACCCACACCACGATTGAGCCACCATCAACTTGCACAGTGCCTTCTTGACAACGCGGGTCCACAAATTCGTGGGGTCTGTGCCATATTCGAAACCAACCATAAGCGCTCGTCAGCTGAAATTGGGACTCATCCGACGAGGCCACGGTTATCCAGGCGTCTTGGGTCCAACTGACATGCTAACGAGCCCAGGAGAGTTGTTGCATGCGTTATCGTGCTATTAGCAAAGACTCTGGCTTCGGTCGTCGCATTAACGTCAAATTTCAAATGGTTCAAATGGCTCCGAGCACTATGGGACTTAAATTCTGAGGTCATCAGTCTCCTAGAACTTAGAACTAACTAACCTAAGGACACCACACACATCCATGCCCGAGGCAGTGAGAGTTGGCAATACTCTCTTAAGATTTAAAGGTTGGCTACAGCGCACATACACAAGCTCTGGAATCAAAGATATTGTTGTCGCGCTTCGCAGCGCACGGATTAACGAGTAGCAATTTGGAGGCCAGTGTAGGAGCCCGCCTGCTGTGGTGCGCACGTGGGTTCGGCGAGGGGGTCGTCGCCGAGCTGCCGTGCTGCCGTACTGCCGTGTCCGCCAGCAGCGACACAGGATTTGATATTTAGTTGATATTTTTTTATAATTTGCAGCGCGCTTATTAATTTAAAGAAAAGGGTTTGTGTATGTGCGCAGCAGCAGACGGTAATTTTGGTAATGATAGAAGTTGAATTCTTAAGGGAAACCATTGTTAGATTAACTATTGATTTTTGTCATTGATTTCTTTTGTAATTGTCAGCGAAATGTTTCACTATGTATTTAATTGAGAAGTATTTCAGTCTGTCTCAAGAGTTCGATTAATTTGCAATATTGCTTTAATGCCACTGGAGGCAGATTTACATACGAAGCGATTGTTCAAAGAGCTTCTAGCGTTTTGAATTGAATGGGAAAGCATCGCTTTCAGAATATAGTTTTGTAAAAAAAAGAATTATGTGTTTGGGTTATCATTTATCGAGTTTAGATTTGACCAAACCTTTCTCTTGAATTATATGTAGTTGTAGTAAGCAGCAGCAGCCGCAGCAACAGCAGGAGCCGCCATACAGAACATGCATTGCACTCAGCATGAATAATAGGTTTTTTTTATGTTTTTGTTAAATAATGGAATGTAGCAGATCAAGCAGTGTCAGGAGAAAGACCAAGTAAGTTATTTGTTGCGCACAGGACCAATAAAATAAAATAGAGTTTAGGCGATCTCTGTAATAGTAAAGTTAACAAGAGTACGAGCACGAGACTTTCAGTAGAAAACACGAGATAAGAAGATAGAGTTCGCGACTTTCACCTGTCGACATGCCTTCCAGGATACTTTTTTTTTTTTTTTCTTTTTGGATGAGTCGTAGTTAGATATGTTTCGTCTTTCTACTGCCAACTGCAAGCTTACGCAACAGTAATTATTTGTGGAGGCACAGCATTTTGGTCGCTTGCGCACTGCTTTGTATTAACACAAAATTTTATTTCAGCAGTTTTGTCTTTGAATTTGTTGGTGCATTGTGTAATAGTTAATTGAACAGTGGAATTTTTAGGATAGCGGTGTATTTTAGTGACATGTATTCGTTCGTATTGCGACAATGAGGACGCGAGCACAAAAGAAAATGGAAAATAATGCAGATGCTACTGCAAACGCGAACGTAGATACGGTTGCAAACATAATTGTAGTAGCGATTTCAAACGCAGTTACCGAAAATTCGGAACAGAGAGTAGAAAATTCTTTTGAGAATGTTGAGATCCGGGAATTTTCGAACAATACTGCGGAGAATCGGAGTGTAGGCGATCGTTTGCCAACAATGCGTGATGAACAACTGTGTGCTACACGCAACTTAGGACATGACAATACAGTGACGCAAACCGAACTAATTATAAGAAATTCTAGCATTGCTTCCGCCTCAAAAGTGCAGAGTAATTTTGTTTTCCCCACTTTCGGTGGAAATTCAGGTCTGGTTGCCACTCCGATAGAGGGGAGTAACTTTGCCTTTCCTTCTGTTAGTGGAAATGCAGGTACTGCTTCTGATTTGACTGAGAAAAGTAACGTTGTACTCCCTGGCCCCAGTAATGATGTTTTACAATTATTACTGAGTAAACTCACTGAATTTAATGACATATAGGAGAGTAAACTCACTGAATTTAACTGTAAACTCACTGAATTTAACAACAATAATGCAAGGAATTTCAAATCGCTTCAGAACGAAATTAACGAGAATCTCACATTGTTTCGGGGTGAGGTGAATGACAATTTAAATAGTAAATTTGAAGAAATGACCAGTCAGTTGAAAAGTCAGCAACGTGAAGAATTCAAATCAGATATTAATAATCTTGTATCCCGACTTGATCACGTACAAAATGTTGATATTGTTGAAGTGAAACGACAGACGCGATAACAAGAACTGCAAGTAGAGGAATTAGTGAAAAATGTTGAGTCATTGCAATTACAGACCACCAATGAAGTTTCAAAGATAGAAACTCAATTAACGACAGTAGCTAAACAGGTAGATGAATTATCCATGAAAGTGACGGACCTGAATAGCGGGTTAGAGATGAGGTCAGATGACACTCAGCCGGTACCGATCGCGGATACAGAAGAATTTTAGTCTCTGCAACATTTTAAACAGGGGCAGATGACAATTAATCAGCAAAACAAACGTGAAGTGAAAAATATACAGGAACAGCTTGCCAGCATCGAAGAAAAGATCGATCGCAGCAATGACATTGATAGATCCGATCATTACCAAATTGGTAATGACAATGAGCGCGTTAATTATGGAAATGCCGACTACTTTTCTCGTGAATATGACACGTTTGCGGGACGTAATGAAAGAAACGTGAGTCACGCTGTAAAAGAAAACTCATCCGCTAAGAAAAATGACGAGTTTGACTGTAAGCATTTTCTCACAGTTAGGAAATACACAAGATCATTATGATGCAAAGTTATGAGCAGTCGAAATTTTCAAGTCCAGTGCAATATTTTGAAAACATGATGCGCATGAACATATATTTAACGAATCCGTACAGTCAGTCGGAATTACTTCGTATCTGTTTGACAAAACTGCCGAACAGATCACGCCACATAATTTTGGCACGTAGGTGCAAAGATGACTTGGAGGCATTCCAAGCTCTTTTGCAAGAATTAGAATTTGACAACTATGAAAACACACAAAGAGATAATAGTAATCAGTATTGGGAAAACAATAATCCGCGGCGTGACCGTAAACGCGTATGGAACTCGGACGGACCTCACGAGTACAGGGCGGAAGAAGACAGGCGCGATATGCGGCATCAACCGTATAACACAGATCATAGACGCCAGAGAAATGATTTTTATGATCATAGGAACTCTCAGTACAGTAATAGGGATCGCAGGCCGCGAGAGCAAAGGCGTTATGGAAATGAAAATTATTTTAGAAGGAATGGTCGCGGTAGAGACAACAGAAATTGGCGCGGACACGCAAATTACAATTCAGAACGCGGTGCTCATGCAGAATACAGAGCATCGAGCCCACATGATAATTATAGTCATAACAATTATGAGATCCAAAACAGCTATGATGAGGGGACAAATCAAAATTGGCAGGATCACAGAAATTCCAATTTAGAGCGTGGCGACAATGTAGAAACCAGACCACTCAACCCAAGCAATAATTCGCGGCAATACGAGCCGGCACAACAATGACTAGCAACAAGGACTACAAACGAACCGTTTGTAGCGGCGGAAAACTGACACACAAATTATGTTAACTTTGTTGGACTGGAGGACATTAGAGACACATTATTACAAGAAAATGACAACAGCGAAATTATGTATGTTCATCCAATTATAAAAATCTCGGTAGGAAATATTCTACTTTTTTCTGCAAATTTCTTAGTAGTCCCTCTTTTATCAACAGAAATGATTTTGGGTGTGGAATTCCTACCTGAATATAAAGCAATGTTAAAATTTTGTAATGCTGAAGTCATGTTACAAGTAAATCAAATGCTAGTCACGCTTAAATTTCAAGAATGGCTAACAAAGCAGGATAAGGAAGTGAATTATTTGCGTTTTCTCTTTCCGCTTGAGGAACAACAATCACTGAATTTGTCTAATAGTTGCACAGATAACATCACTACATTTTACTGTGAAACAGAACAACCCATTATTGCAGAACAATTAATTAAAAGGAAAGTTTACCGAGACGAAGTAGATCCTAATGCAGGCACTGATGAGTTATTTGAAATATTACAAACAAATTGTGAAGTTTTTTTTCTCACAAGACAGGAACAATACGTAACTTAATTTATGAATTCAAGGTCAAGGAACGTAATAAATATTTTGTACCACCATACGCCATCCCATTGACATGCAGAGACAAAGTCAAACAGGAAATACAATCCACGTTAGAGCAGGGAATCATCGAACCTGCTGTGAGTTCATATAACAGCCCACTACACGTGGTTAAGAAAAGGGATAATTCCATTAGACTGGTTCTTGATTCCAGACAAATTAACACAGTAATCCAACCTGGAACCGATATACCACAGACTCTAGGTGAACTATTGCAAAAACACCATGAAGTGGTAAGTATAGCATTACAGAACATCAAGAAAGCTGCAGACAGAAGAAAGAAGCTGCATAATCCACGAGTCAACGTCAAGAATTTACAGGTAGGTCAAAAAGTATTGCTTCGATCACATCGACTATCTCATAAGGGAAAATATTTGAGAAGGAAGCTTTTCTTGGTGTATGAAGGACCCTTCCATATACGATGCATTGCACACACAAACGCTGTGGAACTTGAGACAATGCGAACACATAAATCGCGAGGTCTTCATCCCTTATCACACATTAAAATTTTCAAGGAATAAGGCCCGGCCGGCCGAGGTGGCCGAGCGGTTCTAGGCGCTACAGTCTGGAACCGTGTGACCGCTAGCGTCGCAGGTTCGAATCCTGCCTCGGGCATGGATGTGTGTGATGTCCTTTGGTTAGTTAGGTTTAAGTAGTTCTAAGTTCTAGGTGACTGATGACCTCAGAAGTTAAGTCCCATAGTGCTCAGAGTCATTTGAACCAATAAGGCCCTAGGGGGTTTACTGATCTTTAGTAAATATATGTTTGGCGAGCATAGGTGCCCCAGCCGTTACAGTATATTCTTCCGATTTTAATTTTCAGTACTGTTTCATAATCTTTGACTAACGTGTTTATCTATTAATCTTTTACTATCAATCTATCCTGTATGAAAGACCAAGAATGAATGGTTATGAATGATTTGTATTGTTTGAGAGAATGAGAACTTTGCAAACGGAAATTTCTGACGAAAGGATTATACCAGCTGTTGACATCCTTCGACTGTTCACTGAAACAATGAAATTTTCGTGACTTATTTGAAGGAAAATGCAAGAAATAACTATGTACGTTTTTTAGGGCGAAATAACATGAAATAACAGAAACTGTTGACGTGATCTTCAGGCAAAATATAGTGTCTAAGAGGCTCTGAATTGAGAAGGTATATTTGATGGGCAATAGTATAATCAGGAAACCATCGAACTGACACTTGTTCTGATTTATGAGGTACTTTGAAGAGTGATGATTTATGTGGATTTTTCGTGTTTATTAGTTTGCCAGGTAAGGCGTATTAGGATTTATGGACTACTCATGAAAAGTGTGACACAATGAGGAAGCACTTTGCAGATATTTATAGAACAAGAGAAAGTAAGAAAGATACACTTCTAAGCAAAGAAACCCACAACAGTATTCTATGAAGGAAGATATAGCTTATACACATTTGCGTAAAATTTAAGTCACAATAATGTTAAGGTAGAGTACACATTTACTTAAAATCTAAGTCACAATAAAGTTAAGACATAGCCATAAGTCACGAAAGGAGTTCTGATACAAATACACAGCAAAGTGTTGAATTATGTGATGAATGAGTGCGAAGAATATTTTTCGCTCTGTGAAATTGTGGAACCATGGACCTTGCAGTTCGTGGGGAGGCTTGCGTGCCTCAGCGATACAGATAGCCGTACCGTAGGTGCAACCACAACGGAGGGGTATCTGTTGACAGGCCAGACAAACGTGTGGCTCCTGAAGAGGGGCAGCAGCCTTTTCAGTAGTTGCAAGGGCAACAGTCTGGATGACTGACTGATCTGGCCTTGTAACAATAACCAAAACGGCCTTGCTGTGATGGTACTGCGAACGGCTGAAAGCAAGGGGAAACTACAGCCGTAATTTTTCCCGAGGGCATGCAGCTTTACTGTATGATTACATGATGATGGCGTCCTCTTGGGTAAAATATTCCGGAGGTAAAATAGTCCCCCATTCGGATCTCCGGACGGGGACTACTCAAGAGGATGTCGTTATCAGGAGAAAGAAAACTGACGTTCTACGGATCGGAGCGTGGAATGTCGGATCCCTTAATCGGGCAGGTAGGTTAGAAAATTTAAAAAGGGAAATGGATAGGTTGAAGTTAGATATAGTGGGAATTAGTGAAGTTCGGTGGCAGGAGGAACAAGACTTCTGGTCAGGTGACTACAGGGTTATAAACACAAAATCAAATACGGGTAATGCAGGAGTAGGTTTAATAATGAATAGGAAAATAGGAATGCGGGTAAGCTACTACAAACAGCATAGTGAACGCATTATTGTGGCCAAGATAGATACGAAGCCCACACCTACTACAGTAGTACAAGTTTATATGCCAACTAGCTCTGCAGATGACGAAGAAATTGAAGAAATGTATGATGAAATAAAAGAAATTATTCAGATTGTGAAGGGAGACGAAAATTTAATGGTCATGGGTGACTGGAATTCGAATGTAGGAAAAGGGAGAGAAGGAAACATAGTAGGTGAATATGGATTGGGGGACAGAAATGAAAGAGGAAGCCGCCTGGTAGAATTTTGCACAGAGCACAACATAATCATAACTAACACTTGGTTTAAGAATCATGAAAGAAGGTTGTATACATGGAAGAACCCTGGAGATACTAAAAGGTATCAGATAGATTATATAATGGTAAGACAGAGATTTAGGAACCAGGTTTTAAATTGTAAGACATTTCCAGGGGCAGATGTGGACTCTGACCACAATCTATTGGTTATGACCTGTAGATTAAAACTGAAGAAACTGCAAAAAGGTGGGAATTTAAGGAGATGGGACCTGGATAAACTAAAAGAACCAGAGGTTGTACAGAGATTCAGGGAGAGCATAAGGGAGCAATTGACAGGAATGGGGGAAATAAATACAGTAGAAGAAGAATGGGTAGCTTTGAGGGATGAAGTAGTGAAGGCAGCAGAGGATCAAGTAGGTAAAAAGACGAGGGCTAGTAGAAATCCTTGGGTAACAGAAGAAATATTGAATTTAATTGATGAAAGGAGAAAATATAAAAATGCAGTAAGTGAAACAGGCAAAAAGGAATACAAACGTCTCAAAAATGAGATCGACAGGAAGTGCAAAATGGCTAAGCAGGGATGGCTAGAGGACAAATGCAAGGATGTAGAGGCCTATCTCACTAGGGGTAAGATAGATACTGCCTACAAGAAAATTAAAGAGACCTTTGGGGATAAGAGAACGACTTGTATGAATATCAAGAGCTCAGATGGAAACCCAGTTCTAAGCAAAGAAGGGAAAGCAGAAAGGTGGAAGGAGTATATAGAGGGTCTATACAAGGGCAATGTACTTGAGGACAATATTGTGGAAATGGAAGAGGATGTAGATGAACATGAAATGGGAGATACGATACTGCGTGAAGAGTTTGACAGAGCACTGAAAGACCTGAGTCGAAACAAGGCCCCCGGAGTAGACAATATTCCATTGGAACTACTGACGGCCGTGGGAGAGCCAGTCCTGACAAAACTCTACCATCTGGTGAGCAAGATGTATGAAACAGGCGAAATACCCTCAGACTTCAAGAAGAATATAATAATTCCAATCCCAAAGAAACCAGGTGTTGACAGATGTGAAAATTACCGAACTATCAGCTTAATAAGTCACAGCTGCAAAATACTAACACGAATTCTTTACAGACGAATGGAAAAACTAGTAGAAGCCAACCTCGGGGAAGATCAGTTTGGATTCCGTAGAAACACTGGAACACGTGAGGCAATACTGACCTTACGACTTATCTTAGAAGAAAGATTTAGGAAAGGCAAACCTACGTTTCTAGCATTTGTAGACTTAGAGAAAGCTTTTGATAATGTTGACTGGAATACTCTCTTTCAAATTCTAAAGGTGGCCGGGGTAAAATATAGGGAGCGAAAGGCTATTTACAATTTGTACAGAAACCAGATGGCAGTTATAAGAGTCGAGGGACATGAAAGGGAAGCAGTGGTTGGGAAGGGAGTAAGACAGGGTTGTAGCCTCTCCCCGATGTTGTTCAATCTGTATATTGAGCAAGCAGTAAAGGAAACAAAAGAAAAATTCGGAGTAGGTATTAAAATTCATGGAGAAGAAATAAAAACTTTGAGGTTCGCCGATGACATTGTAATTCTGTCAGAGACAGCAAAGGACTTGGAAGAGCAGTTGAATGGAATGGACAGTGTCTTGAAAGGAGGATATAAGATGAACATCAACAAAAGCAAAACAAGGATAATGGAATGTAGTCTAATTAAG
The DNA here is from genome assembly GCF_021461385.2 of Schistocerca piceifrons. NCBI lineage: Eukaryota > Metazoa > Arthropoda > Insecta > Orthoptera > Acrididae > Schistocerca > Schistocerca piceifrons. The sequence goes on from NC_060139.1 coordinate 673,808,110, forward strand.
TCGGGTGATGCTGAGGGAATTAGATTAGGAAATGAGGCACTTAAAGTAGTAAAGGAGTTTTGCTATTTGGGGAGCAAAATAACTGATGATGGTCGAAGTAGAGAGGATATAAAATGTAGGCTGGCAATGGCAAGGAAAGCGTTTCTGAAGAAGAGAAATTTGTTAATATCTAGTATTGATTTAAGTGTCAGGAAGTCATTTCTGAAAGTATTCGTATGGAGTGTAGCCATGTATGGAAGTGAAACATGGGCGATAAATAGTTTGGACAAGAAGAGAATAGAAGCTTTCGAAATGTGGTGCTACAGAAGAATGCTGAAGATTAGATGGGTAGATCACATAACTAATGAGGAAGTATTGAATAGGATTGGGGAGAAGAGAAGTTTGTGGCACAACTTGACCAGAAGAAGGGATCGGTTGGTAGGACATGTTCTGAGGCATCAAGGGATCACCAATTTAGTATTGGAGGGCAGCGTGGAGGGTAAAAATCGTAGGGGGAGACCAAGAGATGAATACACTAAGCAGATTCAAAAGGATGTAGGTTGCAGTAGGTACTGGGAGATGAAGAAGCTTGCACAGGATAGAGTAGCATGGAGAGCTGCATCAAACCAATCTCAGGACTGAAGACCACAACAACAAGAGTGATATTGTTGTTTCTCTTCTTATTGTTGTTAAGGTTGACTTTATTGCAGGACTTTATTACTGGAAACATGATCGCAACGGAAGTTTTCTCCATTGCAGAAACGAAAGCAGTTAACGTGACGTAATTTTGTGTAGTAGACGATATTTTCAGATCGGAGCGTAGCACGCTTACCGTTAACGGTCGCGAGAAGAAAAACATCCCAGAAACAGTCGGCCGTGACAAAAGCACCGAGCTATGACCTAGATAATTATGTCGTGCATTAAACGATTTCTTTTCTCTTTCAAGAGTGAAATGTCTCTTAGGCCAAGAGGCGAGAGTATCTGACATATTTTAGGAATGTGTAAATGGGAGTGCAAAAGCAAGTCAATTTAATATTTGTCTTATGTTTTTCTATTTCATGATTGTCATTTAGTGATGCAGTACCGATTCCAGCACGAGGTAAATTGGAAGGTGATGATTTTTCTCTTGTCATATCATAAGTTTATTTCTTGTCACCTTGATGAATAAACCATTTCTTTCAGTCTATACTGGACAGAAGAAGGGGTTTTGTGTGTCGTATTGCGTGAATAATCAATTTTTTTTTTAGTATTTGCTTTGAAGGTTGTTTCTTTTTCTTGTTCTTTGTGACCATCCAAGATATGGCAACACAGATTCATACAAAGACTAAGGAGGCCTCCAAACAGAGACAATGAGGATTCCATTTAAAACGATTGAGACGCTATACCACAGACATTGACGTTTGAAATCAGAAATATTGACAGTCATTACAGACCGATAATTATAAATTTCGTATAACTTAGTAATTAGAGGGTAAAAAAATTCTGACGCAAAGTCACGTAATTATTCACTAAATTTTGTATATATTCATGAATTGATTTGGCCAGCCGTTGGCTAAACTTTTTCTAAATGATTTTGTAACTTTTATTATTATAGCATCACTATGGAATTACTTTTCTATTTGTAGGATTGTTTAAATATTTTATAACCAAAACATACACAACAATTATTGTACCAAATATTGTAACAAATTAAAATAATATTTTTTGTGGTGCCACATTTGTAATGATTCGTGGTCACAATCAAAACTTTGCCACTGTTATTGGCCAAACTAATCGTAAGAAAATTAACTTGCCACCCGTGTGGTGAACCTCATATTATGACTGAATTGAAAAATACATGCCACAAATCTGTGATTGCTGTGGAGAGAAATTTAAAGAAAATTGACTTTGCCACCATGTGGTAAGTCTCACATTTTTCATGACTTGAGATATATGCCACAAATCTGTAATTGCTGTGGCAATAGAGTTAAAGAAAACATTTAAATGAGCTCAGAGCTCACATGCCTATTTATATGATATAATATTATTCCTTGGATAATTTCTGTAATTATGTAAGAGATATCATATTATAAAGGGAGAATCTATTTTCTATAAAATACGACGTTTTCAGTATAGAGAAATACTCGACCGAGAATTGTACTACATAAGTTTGAGGAGGTACTTATGCAATAACGCAGTGACGTGTGGTTGTCAGTGGACACAAGGTCCCTGAGTCTACCAACACTGTCAAACTGTGTCATCCTGGGAGAGTGGACGTTACGTATGGTTGTCAGTGGACACAAGTTCCCTGAGTCTTCCTACGTTGTCAAACTGTCTCACCAGAGGAAAATTTGACTTCAGGTGCGGTTGTCAGTGGATATGAAGTCCCTGAGTCTGCCTACACCGTAAATTAACTGATGTTGGAGTATTAGTATGGTTGTCAGAGGATGTGAAGTCCCTAAGTCTGCTGCACTTAAAACATGTAGACCTGGTTTCTTTTGACCTGAGGGAACTGCGATCATAAAAACATAAAACATCATGTAGTCAGACCACTACTGATTAATGTCATGGAAACGTAAGTGCAGAAAATAAAATATTATTTTTTACTGGTTATTAGGTTATGTTAGCTTATTGAACGCTATTCAATGCTTAAGTAGTTACTGTTACACATCTGTTAAAACTTATATGCTCTTTTGTATCTACTTATGTAAGAAACTTGTTATATTTCCTTTGATGTTTTCTTATTACATACATACTACGCTAGCAACATTTTCATATTATTTTTGTAAAAGGAGCCATGTTTTCTCCCTTCCAATCAATTAGACAAGCAACATTTCTGCCATTTTGTATAAAATTTTAACATTTTTCTCTTGCCTATATGCCATGCAAGACAATTTTCGTCGTTTTGTAAAAAAAAAATTTACTTAGATGCTAAGCAAGAAATACTTTTAGTCATTGGATATAAATTAGAACATTTTTCTCTTTACCTAAGTTTTTCGTCGTTTTCTAAAAAAATTTTACTGTTTGTTCCTAGCCAATATGTTAGGCAAGAATCACCCTGCAAATTTTTCAAAAATGAGGTTGGGGGTTATGAGAGTTGGCAATACTCTCTTAAGATTTAAAGGTTGGCTACACAAGCTCTGGATTTTTGTCATTGATTTCTTTTGTAATTGTCATGGAACTGTTTCACTATGTATTTAATTGAGAAGTATTTCAGTCTGTCTCAAGAGTTTGATTAATTTGCAATATTGCTTTAATGCCACTGGAGGCAGATTTACATACGAAGCGATTGTTCAAGGAGCTCCTAGCGTTTTGAATTGAATGAGAAAGAATCGCTTTCAGAATATAGTTTTGTAAAAAAAAGAATTATGTGTTTGGGTTATCATTTATCGAGTTTAGATTTGACCAAACCTTTCTCTTGAATTATATGTAGTTGTAGTAAGCAGCAGCAACCGCAGCAACAGCAGGAGCCGCCATACACAACATGCATTGCACTCAGCATGAATAATAGTTTTTTTTATGTTTTTGTTAAATAAGGGAATCAAGCAGTGTCAGCAGAAAGACCAAGTAAGTTATTTGTTGCGCACAGAACCAATAAAATAAAATAGAGTTTAGGCGATCTCTGTAATAGTAAAGTTAACAAGAGTACAAGCACGAGACTTTCAGTAGAAAACACGAGATAAGAGGATAGAGCTCGCGACTTTCAGCAGGATTCAAACCTGCGACCGTAGCGGTCGCGCGTTTCCAGGCTGAAGCGCGTAGAACCGCTCGGCTACTCCGGCCGGCCGCCAAATTTCGCCGCACTGTTTTAACGGCTACGCTCGTTGTCCGTCCCACATTGATTTCAGTGGTTATATCACGTAGTTGCTTGTCTGTTAGCACTGACAACTCTACGCAAACGCCGCTCCTCCCAGTCGCTAAGTGAAAGCCATGGGACACTGCGTTATCCGTAGTGAGAGGTAATGCCTGAAATTTGGTATTCTCTGTACGGCCTGGACACTATGGATAGCAGAATGTTGAATTCCTTAACAATATCCGAAATGGAATGTGTCTAGTTCCAGCTACCATTCCGTGCTCCCTCGTGCGTCCACAATCATGTTGGAAATCTTTTCACAAGAATCATCTGCGTGCTAATTACAGCTCTGCCAGTACACTGTCCTTTTGTACCTTATGCACGCTGCGCTACTGCCTCTGTATCTGTGCATTTCGTTGTCCCATGATGTTTGTCATCTCAGAGGGACGCTCGGTGTAGGTACTATTTGAAGAAAATGGTACAGTAGATGATCACATCAAGTTACTTAAGAAACAGAAGAGAAATCACTCAGATAGTGCCAGTCCATCGTAAATGAGTTGATGAAAAGGATGACACTGCCTTTAAAAATATGTGAAATACATCCAGCTGTGGAGAAATAATATGACATATTATCAACGCTTTTCCATTGCTATTACCTAATTGCGTGAGCCGTAGCAAGAGCGGCAGATCTTGCAAAACAAAGTGACTGAAAGGTAAGAGCCTGTGAAACACGTTACGTGGTAATGAAGGGCAGCGGAGGCAGTTGTTTAGCTTGCCTCTCCCCCTGGGGAGGCGAGCAGCTCGGCTCCCCCTGAGCATGGCGGAGCAGCTCTCAGCGCGCCGACTTTAACGACGCTGGGGGCGCACTGGGAGATTTCCCAGAAGGCCGCGCGCTGCCCACAGCGCCTCGGGCGGCAGGTGCGCACCAGTGAAAAATGCAAACCCAGCAACACGCGAGAGCGGCGGGCGTCCTCGAATTCCCTGTGGCCCCTGCCTCACATCTCCGCTTCGAGCTCCTATAATCTCTACGGCCGCCTACATTTAAAAATACACTGCTCAACAAAAATTTGGAATACTATCGTAAAAGGTAGTCTAAGATACTAGAGGTCTCATTGACCTAGGCACTTCATCCATTATTCAGTTATAGCCCACATATTTGAAGGTTTTTACTATTGTCATGCTTTGTGGCCGTTTCCCAGGCATGTAAAAATACCGCTGTCACAGCGGCAGACCACGAGCGGTGCAGTATTAGCGACAGCTTCATTCAGTTTGTGTTCATCACTGCCGTAACATGCCACCTAAGGGCATACAACATTTTCATAGCGTCAGGATAGTGGCTTTACTTTCCAAAGGTCATACACTGCAAGACGTTGCCATCTGTTACATGTCAGTCAAAGTGGTATCTCAAAGGTGTGGAGAAACTACCAAGAGACGGGATATGTGAACGGGAGACCTCGCAATCGTCGTCCTCGTATGGTGACACCAGTGCAGGATCGTTTCCTCCAACTGTCGGCTCGCAGGTTTCCAACATCAGCTGCCAGAAATACTGAAAATGACTTCTCCTAGGCAACAAGGATTCGTATCTCAGACCAAACATTGCGTAAAAGATTTCATCAGTAGTCTTCGTTTCAGAAGGCCATTGAGAAGTTTTGCACTGAAACAACGGCAATTGACCCTGAATAAAGAAAAGTGTGAAGTTAGTCGCATGAGTACTAAAAGAACTCAGGTAAATTTCGATTACTCGATAAGTCACACAAATCTGAGGGCTGTTAATTCAACTAAATACTTAAGGATTACAGTTACAAATAACCTAAATTGGAACGATCACATAGATAATATTGTGGGTAGAGCAAACCACACACTGCGATTCATTGGCAGAACACTTAGAAGGTGCAACAGGTCTACCAAAGAGACTGGTTACACCACGCTTGTCCGCCCTATTCTGGAGTATTTCTGTGCTGTGTGGGATCCGCACCAGGTGGGAATGACGGATGACATCGAAAAAGTACAAAGAAGGGCAGCTCGTTTTGTATTATCGCTAAATAGGGGAGATAGTGTCACAGATATGATATGTGAATTGGAGTGGCAATCATTAAAACAAAGGCGTTTTTCGTTGCGACGGGATCTTCTCGTGAAATTTCAATCACCAGTTTTCTCCTCCGATTGCGAAAACATTCTGTTGGCATCCACCTACATAGGGAGAAATGATCATCACGATAAAATAAGAGAAATCAGAGCTTACACAGAAAAATTTAAGTGCTCGTTTTTCCGGCGTGCCGTTCGAGAGTGGAACAGTAGAGAGACAGCATGAAGGTGGTTCATTGAACCCTCTGCACAGTAACTTTATTGTGAATAGCAGAGTAATCACGTAGATGTAGATGTAGATGTAGAGCCCACGCAATCGAATGTCCTGCGCTCTTACACATCAACATTGGACCATTGGAGTAATGCCATGCTTGCTGACGAGACCAGGATTGGTTTGCGACCGGATACTGGATGTGTTAGCGTTTGGAGATGCGCTAGACGACACCGGGACTGCCTATATTTCCAGCACGTCCGTCCATTTGCAGGTGGAAGGGTAATGTCCTGGGCGTGAATAATGATGGGGCGGCGTATCCCCCTAATTCCCATCTAAGGCAATTTGACTGGTTGCTGTTACCGCCCAGAGGTTCTAAAAGCGACCGTAAGGCCCTACGAACGTGAAATTGGTGACTGCTTCATCCTAGTCGATGACAATACTAGACCACACCGTAATCTAGCAGTGTCTTGGTATCTCCAAAGCTGCAACATCAATCGAATGCATTGGCCGGCACTGTCCCAAGGCATGAATGCAACTGAGCGTGTCTCAGACCTGTTGAAGGTGGTCATTGCGCAGCGTCCCAATCTACCTGAGAATCTTCATGACCACACAGAAGCTGCCATTGAGGAGAGGGGCCTCATACCACAAGAAAGACGCACTACGTTTTAGAGGAATATTGTACACAGAGTAAGCTGCGCTTTACACCGACGTGTCATGAAATTATCAGGGTTCATGAAATGTACGAGATACAGTAGACACCCGGCAATCTCCCTTTTCCTTTAATGTGTAATGAATCATTCCGAATATATTTTGTTATTTGGCATGAACACCCAAAGATAAAACAAATTCAGGATTGGGAATACATATCGACCTAATTTAAGGGACTTCTCTCGTGTGAAAACACACATATTTTAGTATTTTAACTAATTTCACTGATTATACAAGGAGGACGTTTTCAGAAAGAATACACGTATTACAAAGTATTATGTTATCAAAACTATCGATCGCTGCGCCACAGCTCGGCTGTTGAACGAAGGAATTCATTGCCGCAGACTTCGGTTGTTTTCTGCGTGCTTGGTTACCGTCACATGTTGAAAATGGCTACTATGGAGCAGAAACCATTTTGTGTAGTCGATCTTGCGTCGTATAACTCCGTCATTTCAGTGTAAAGACGTTTTAGTTTGAGGTAGCAAACTGATCCCCAGGATGGATCTAACATTCGCAGATGGTATCGACAGTCTGCAGACACTGTAAATGTATGTGAAGAATAGAGTCCTGGCCTTCTTCGTCTTTCTGACGAAAATTTCTCGCGAATTCAAACCGCTTTCGAACGTAGTCCTACAAAACCAGCTCTTCGTGCCAGTCGGGAGTTACAATTGCCTACAACTACAGTTTGGTGTGTTTTGAGACTTCGAATCGTTATGAAACTGTACGTATTACAGCTGTTACAGGCTCGACGTCTTGACGACAAACGCAAACATGTAGGATTTTCTGAAGAGCTTCAGAATGCTATTTACAATGACAACACATTCGCACAAAGAATCGAGTTCAGTGAAGAAGCGACTTACCACGTTGTGGGAAAGTGAAAAACACAAAATGTTCGAATTTGGAGCCTACAGTTACCTGACGATTAAAGTAGTCATTAGTAAAGCCGCTTTATAAAAAGGGAGAAATTGATCATGTAGACAATTTTAGACCTCTTTCTATGCCATCAGTGTTTGCTAAAGTTAATGAAAAGGCAGTGTATGTAAGGATAACTGATAATTATATATCACACGATTTGTTACCAAATGTACAGTTCGGCCTTAGACGTCGTTTAACAACTTTTCTTTTCTCTGTGACGACCTGGATGGAATAAACAAATGGTTTCGAAGGCTAGGCATATTTTTTTATTTAACTAAGGCGTTTGATTGTATTGATCACGATATATTGCTCCGGAAGTTGGACGAATACAGAATACGGCGAGTAGCTCACAACTGGTTCACCTCTTACTTTAGCAACAGACAGCAAAAGATCGTTATTCACAGTGTTGAGAACGGCTGTGAAGGGGGGTCTGAGTGAGGTACGGTCAAGTAGGGGTGCCCCAGGGATCCGGGTTGGGGCCACTCCATTTCCTTATTTATATACGAGGGTTATTCGTAAAGTAAGGAACAATTGGTCGCGAAATGGAAACCACGGTGAAATTTTGCACAGGTGTGTTGGGCAGTGTCTGTAGTATGCCTGTCGATCGCGTTACGTCGTTCTTTTTAGTTCTGGGCACACAGGGAGCACATAAAGATACCTACAACAATAGTGTCTCCTGCCAAGTACAAGGGCCTGGAGAGAAATTTCGCCTGAAGCTATGCAGCCAACATTACATAACTGTCGTACGGTTTCTTCTTCAACACAATTCTCAGACAATTCTGCAGGGTCAATGAAGATGCTCCTGCATCTTTTTCAATTAGAAATGTTTGATTACCCACGATACAGCCCGTATTTGTCTCCCGCTGAATTTCATCTCCACTCACATGAACCGCTGGCTATGAAGACGACATTTTGGCACAGACAACGAGCTGTAGGCCAACGTCGAGATTTGGCGGAAAGCACTGGCGGCTGCCTTCTATAACGAGGATATTGGAAGGTTGGTAGAACGCTACTAGAAACGTCTAAGTCATATTGGCGATTGTGGAGATAAGAAACTGGAAGCTGTAACTAACTGTTGCAAATAAAACACTTTTGATTTCCACTGTGGTTTCTATTTCGCGACTTATAGTTCCTTACTTTCAGAATAGCCCTCGTAAATGATACGCCCTGTAGTATTACGGTTACCTATAAAATATTTCTGTTTGCTGATGGGACTAGCTTGGTAGTAAAGGATGCTGTGTGCAACATTGGCTCGGTTTCAAATTGTGCAATTCATGACCTAAGTTCATGGCTTGTAGGAAACAAACTAACGCTAAATCATAGTAAGACTCAGTTTGTACAGTTTCTAACACACAATTCAACAAAACATGACGTTTTAATTTCTCAGAATGGGCATATGATTAGTGAAACTGAACAGTTCAAATTTCTGTGTGTCCAGATAGAAGACAAACTGTAGCGGAAAGCCTACGTTAAGGATCTTGTTCAAAGACTTAATGGTGCAATTTTTACTATTCGAACGGCATCTGGGGTGAGTGATCGTTCGACACGAAAATTAGTCTACTTCGCTTATTTTTATTCGCTTATGTCGTATGATATTATATTTTGGGGTAACTCTTCCCATTTTAAAGGGATATTTTTGTCTCAGAAAGGACAGTTCCGGAAATAAGTGGTGTAAGTTCGCGAACCTCTTGTTGACCACTATTCACGAGTCTGGGTATTTCGACACTGCCTCTCAATGTATATGTTCCTTACTGTCCTTTCTTGTTATAAATATTAGCTTATTCCCAAGAACAAGCAGCTTTCACTCAGTTAATACTCGGCAGAAATCAAACTTGCCTATGGATAGGACTTCCTTAACTCTTTTGCAGAAATGTGTGCAGTATACTGCTGCATCCATTTTCAGTAAGCTACTACTAGAATTCAGAAATCTCAGCAGTAATTCACGCGCTTTCAAATCGAAACTGAAGAGTTTCCTCATGGGTCACTCCTTCTATTCTGTTGAGGAGTTTCTTCAAAAATTAAACTGATTCTTGTTGTATTGTTGATTGTTAAATTGGAAGGAACACATAGAAAATGTTGTTGGGAAAGTTAACCAAAGACTGCGTTTTATTGGCAGGACACTTAGAAAATGTAACAGGTCTACTAAGGAGACTGCCTACACTACACTTCTCCGTCCTCTTTTTAGAAAACTACTGCGCGGTGTGGGATCCTTACCAGATAGGACTGACGGAGTACATAGAAAAAGTCCAAAGAAAGGCAGCACGTTTTGTATTATCGCGAAATATGGGAGAGAGTGTCACAGAAATGATATAGGATTTGGGATGGACATCATTAAAAGGAAGGCGTTTTTCGTTGCGACGAAATCTTCTCACCATATTCCAATCACCAACTCTCTCCTCCGAATGCGAAAATACTTTGTTGACACCGACTTACATAGGGAGGAACTATCACCTAGATAAAATAGGGGAAATCGGAGCTCGTACGGAAAGATTAATTCTTTCCGCACGCTATATGAGATTGGAATAATAGAGAATTGTGAAGGTGGTTCGATGAACCCTCTACCAGGCACTTAAAAGTGATTTGCAGAGTATCCATGTAGATGTAGATGTAGATGTACTTAAATTTACAGCTTGACTTTATTCGGGTTCTAAAAAATTTTATTTTTTCTATTATTACTTTTATGTTGTAATTTCACGTATTGACACGTTCCATGACCTTGGAGATTTGCTCCTCAATTTGGACCTACGGAACCTGACGTGTAGTTAAAGAAAAATAAATAAATAAACAGAACCCACGTGCACATACTGAACATGTACGAGATCCTCCCAAAGTCAACGTGTTTTGTGCGACATCCAACTCATCTGTTTACGGCCCATTCTTCTTTGATGGAAATGCTGACCGAGGACAGCTTCATTTTGCAACAAGATTGGGCACCCGTCACTGGAGACGCCAAGTGCGTGAATAATTGAACGAAACCCTACCGAGCCGTTTGGCTAGTCGTTAGACTCTGCACTTCTCAGCCGGACTCCACGGTCACCAGATTTGACGCACTGTGCCTTCTTCCAGTGCGATCCAATTAAGGATAACATTTATGCACCAACGTTACCACAGAGCATGGAAGAGTTGAAGGACCGTATTGGTACCGCCATGGCATCAGTGACGATGGACAAGCATACCCGACTATGGGAGGAATCCAGGTATTGGTGTGATGTTGTTCGTGTCACTAGCGGAGGACATATTGTACATATGTAATCTAAACTTGAGAGATTCGTCAAAAGTTTCATAGTTGCATGTCCTACAGTTCAATAAATATTTGCTTTCTAAATAAGCATATTCTTCTTGAGACACTCTGTGCTTAAAGTATGTGTTGTTTTCATACACAAACCCATATCAGATACATAGAAATTGGTTTTTATGCCATAACCTCAGAACAATAGTCTACCAGCATGAATTGCGTCGATCTATAAAAGTTTCCATCGTCTTAGCTGCTAGCATTAACCAGTCTAATGACCAAGAGTGCTCGCGAGGGTCCCCTTAGAGGCGCGACACCAAACGCAAAGTCCAAAGTCTCGTGCTAGGCGCCCTGCGCTGCCTTGGCCACCAGCTAGCGCTGCAGGAACAGTGGAACAGTTATTTCCTGAGAAAGAAAAGAAGGAACAACACGAAAATACTAGGTCACTATATTGACTTGCCCCTAACTCGTCAACCGGAACGAAAGTGGAAAACACAGACAATTATTTTTATTATGTCCATCCTTTCAAATCGAGGTTTGGAGAACCACGGCTGTTCACTATTATAAGAAAATGAAAAGCCTACGGCCGATCTTATGATCTTATTTAATGTGTAGATACCAGTTTCGGTATCAACTAGGCCTGAAGATGGCGCATTCAAGAGCCGAAACTGTTAGCTACACAATAAATAAGATTATACGGACGGCTGTAGGCGTTTCATTTTCTTGCAACTGTCAATAAAGGTCGTCAGTCTGCTTCTCCTACTCATCTAGTCTGACGCCTTGTCAAATTGACACTAGGAGCAACATGGAATCACACTAGACGAGATCGGAATGTATCGCTGGATAAGTAGTAAATACAACGAAATGATGAAGGCCACGTGTAACATTGACCGAAAGCTTGCTCTACAAAGCAGCATGACAGCGTGGTCACAAACTCAGAAACATTTTATTGAAGAGGCCAAAGATCGCACAAGCCTACGCTCTCAAACGTTAGATTTTCTTTTCATTTTGTGATCCATAACGCCGCAGGTATAAAGAAGGCAAAAGAGCACCCCCTATTTCGTGACTTCCCTAATGTTCTTGTGAGAGTTTTGCATCGAAGCACAATAAACCAGATACGTGCTTATGGAATATCGCACCATGTAACGGCGTTGGACAAAAATGTGGAAACACTGCAGGATAATTACATGTGCTTCAGCATAGTTGCAGATGCTAACCAAGCCTGCAGGTTGGGCTGTTGTACGAGGGCTATTGATAGGTAAGATCCAATAGGTCTCGAAATGGGAATAGTGAAACTCCTATGAGGCTTTGCACAGGAAGCGTCAGGTCGCTCTTTTCAGTTCTGAGCACACAGCGAGCACGTAAAGATGACTAGAATAATAGTGTCTGCCACCAATCATGGGCGCCCACAGTGAGTTTCCGTCTGATTTCATGCAACCCCACATAACGTACCTGGCATGCATTTATTTCTACATGACAGTTCTCAGTTGCACACTGCAGGGGCAGTGAGGACGCCACTGCAACTTTTTCGATGGGAAGTGCTTGATCACCCACAATACAACCAGGACTTGACTCCCTCTGATGTTCATCTCTGCTCACACGAACCGCTGGATACGAAGGTAACATTTTGGCACAGGCAACGAACTGCAGACGAGCATAGAGAAATGGCAGAAAGCACAAACGGCTGTCTTCTATGACGAGGATGCTGGAAAGTTGATACAGCGCTCCGACTATGTACAGAAGTAGCTGGAGGGTATACAAACTATTGCAAATAAATTATTTTTAACGATCGAACCTTACATTCCGAATAACCGTCGTATCTTCAGATCTGCAATTCCGGTTACATGAGTAACCCGTACACACTCAGCAACATTCACATAAATTTAATGTGACGCAAAATGTGAAAGTTGCTGAGTCTGTATGGGTTACTCCTGTAATGGAAATTACAGATCTGAAGATGGTTCTAGAGGAACCGAAACCGGTCGTGTGAATAAACATTTTGCAATCAAGACGGATTATAAGTAACATTATAGAAACTGTCTTACTTGAAAAAGACCTGAAGTACAATGTCATGCCCAACTTGTCAGAAAAACTGTAATGGAAAAGATGCTTGTCGACCTAAAAATTTATATTTGTTGTATAAAAGTGGATGATTCATGTTAAACCAGAATTCTCTTTGACGTAGCTAACATTCTCAGTAAAAACACAGCCTGTTTTCAAAAAGTTACTCGTAACGATAGGAAGTTGGTGAAATCTATCAATAATTAACTTAAAGAAGCTGATGCTTTAATAACTAACTCTGACAAAGGTTGCTCTTTGGTTATTGCCTACAATTCTGAACACAGTTCTAAAACCATAGATTTTTTAACGAAAACAATGTTTCGGAACTGCATGAGGATCCGACTCTGGAATTACAAAAAGAAGTCAGGTCAGCCATCAATGACGCAAAATGTTCAATCAAACCATTCCGTAAGAAAATGCTTATCAATATGAAACCTCAGCCCCCAAAACTTCGTTCTCAGTTCAAAATTCACAATCTTAACCATCCGATACGACCGAATTCTAATAGTATGAATAGCGAGAACCATGATTTAGCCAAATTTCTGCATGAAACTCTGAAAAAAGTCATTCGTCTTCGAGAACAATTATTCCATCCCCCATAGTCATGCCTTAGTCCATAAAATAAAAGATTTAGAATGCAGTTCAGACAACAAGTTGTTTTCATTAGACATCGAAAATCTTTATACAAACGTTCCCGTACAAGAAACGCTTAGAATCGTAGAAAAAAATTTACATCATTTCAAACAAGAACTTTCAGATGAACAAATCACTGATTTTATGAATTTAATCACTGTCGTAGTCAAATACAGCTATTTTGAATTTAATGAACTATTGTATCGGCAATCCGACGGTCTCGCTATGGAAAATCCGTTAGCTGGTAACCTTGCTGACATTTTCATTAACTCTCATGAAGAAAAGTTTTTCAACTGTTTCTCAACTACAGCGCTAGGCATTATCTCCTATCAGATACGTCGACGATATTTTAGTCATCTACAAAGGACCTGTTGATGGCACTGACCACATTTTCAATCTTTTTAATGAACTTCACGAGAAAATATCCTTCACCAGTGAACTCGAAAACGAGGTTCGTCAATTGAAGTTTCTTGACTTAACGCTTACAGTAGAAGAAAATAAAATCTCATTTAATGTTTATCGTAAAGAAACATACACCGATTAGATCGATCCTGCGTCTTCCATGCATCCACAATCTCATAGAAACGCTTTCTTCCACTCTGTTATTCACGGAGCTACTTCTATTCCACTCTCGAAGGAGAAATTGGAGGAAGAAATTAATTTAACCAAAACGATAGCAGTTAATAACGAATACGAACCTTCCATAGTGGATGACATAGTTAAAAAGAAAACTGTTAAAAGAGTTACTACACTCGGCCCGTCTATCATTGAATCCAGCCTGAAGTTTTTTTCTATTCCTTTCTTGAATCCCATGTCCTATTAGATTCAACGCCTTTTTCGTAATAATTCGTAATACATACAACTGTAATGCCACCTTTTCAACCAATAATGGTATGAAAACAAATTTTATTCACAATTTAAAATCTCCCCGTTCCCCTTTGGAAAACTCTCTCGTCTATAAGATTTTTTTGCGAAACCTGCTTCTTTTACTACATCAGTCAAACAGGACGTGGTTTACAGTTAGATACAAAGAACATCTTTTAAGAAAAATGGCACTAGTACTAAAATTCGTGTTTTGCCGACCACCTTCTGTTCGCAGGTCACGCTCCTAAAGCTGTTCACGATATCAACATTTTGCAACTGAGAAGAAAGGACATAGATTAAATGTTCTCGAAGAATTAGAAATTTTTAAACATCTGTCTAGAAATGATGGCCTCATTCTTTATGAACTGCTACAATTACGTAATAACAGCTTCTTCAACGGTATAACACCATAACTTGATATTTGATTTCGTGTTTCCTTGTGCAGTTACGGAAATATTTTTTCCGTCTAAGTCGACTCATAATTTTTTGTTTATTAAATGGTTTATATTGGCTCCATTTCATGTTATGCCGTTTTTCTATTCGCTGAGTTATTCAGCTCCCTTTGTAATTCTATAATGGCGTTTTCAGCCTTTAAACTGTACTTCTAAGCTCTCATGTAGACAAAATGTTACCACGTCTGCTGCTGTCAGATAAAATATTGCCTTTAACTTTATGTACTAAATAATGTTCATAATAATATTCGTCTACATTTTGAATGTTAAGTAGCCTATTTTGTATTTGCGGCTACTAGATGGCACTCTTGGTGTGATGTTCAGCTTCCCGCAATTGCTAACGCGGGCGCCTCAGTCTGATGCTACCTGTAGCTTGACATGCGTGAGCAGCTCATAATGGCACGCATTCTATGTATTCTAATCCAAAAAATTTTGAGACTAAAGCTTTATCGCTTGATATTTATTTTATACACGACATGCAAGTACTGTTTCTTCCTTGTACTGTTAGTCGGTACTAATATTTTTAAAAAATCTATAATTTTGTACTTATGTTATAGGCCAGTTTGAGTGTTTTACTTCTGATGAAAGCACTCATAGCCGTTCCAAAACGTAGGTCAAAAGACTTCTTTTTTGTGACCGAGGGCTGTTATTGCTTTAATTTTGCTGGTGAGGATATTTCAGGGTGAGGGGTGTTGAGAAAAAACTTCGATACGTTGCGCCGTTTCCGAATTAATTAGCGTTGAATTTAGCCAATCAGGCCGTTGTTCGCTCAGAGTCAAGCGGTCCGCCGTGTACATTTAGTGTCAGTTGTCCTCATGTCGTAGATGGTAGTGCACAAGACTGCCCAATCTATGTCTTGGGCTCGATCCTTGCTATAGTCTCTCTCTTGTTCGATTTTACAAAACCAAACGGAGAAGGTGTCTGACGACACCGTCTGTGGCGGCCGCTTGAATTTGCCCGCGCAACAACCTGATTGGTAACTTCAATGCTAATTAACTCGGAAACGTCATAACGTATAGGATTTTTTCGTTAACAATTATTTCTCAGCACAACCTGCCCTGAAACACCCTTACAAGCTTTTCAGTCTGTTTCTAGCCTACCTGACATGCTAAGATAGATAACGTCAGCAGTATCTCTACGACATGTTCTAGACGACTCAGATACGTGCAGAAAATGATTGCGAAATGCACATGTAACTCATCGCTTCCCGTTGCCATAGGGAATGCAATAGCTCGGTTTGTCATGTAACTGTGATGTCATAAGACTTTTTGCTGTCCATTTGTATGACAGACGGACGGAGAATGGGCGAGGCTTGCAATATCAGCCCATTTGATCGCAGCCAGAGTTGGTATGTCCATCTTGTAGGTTGAGCGGACACTGCCTTATCATTTAGATGGAATGTATACGCATTTGTGAATATGGACATCCATCAACTGTATAATGTAACGACGACAATGAAAACTTGTGCCGGACCAGAGATCGACCTCCGCTTATCGCAAGCGGTCGCCTAACCTGACCCAGACCTGAAAATGTCATCAACCATGTGTCTACAACCTGCACTGGAACATTGATTATGTATTTTCCTGCACAGAGCAGACATTTTAATTGCAAGTCGCTTGCCCTGTGTCGGCGGGTAAATAAGGTATTGCAGTGCATGCGTTGTTAGAAGAACGATGCAAAGTTCCTTCGGACATAAGTTATCGTATCGTATTACCTTACCATGTGTCCCCAAGTAAGGGGTATGGTGTGAGATCCTAGATAAGGGAAAATTCACCGCCTACGGAGCAGATGCATAGAACTTGATGACTGGTAACACCGTCCACTATCGCGGGTTGTAAGAATGCGTGAACGATCCACAGTGCAGTAAATAAGTCATGAATTCGATACTGAATAGCAACAATCTGTGGGCAGTATCATGTAGATTCATCTTCTCGCTATGGGCTACAGAAGCCGCATAACCCAGAAGTGCACATCTGCTTACCGCACGCTACAAGGCACAGTAAACGATCTACGTTCATTTCGTCCACAGTTTTATCCGTTGCTACTTTTTGTTTGTAGTATTCTAAGTCCTCTGACTGGTTTGATGCGGCCCGCCAGTACTTCCTCTCCTGGGCTAGCCTCTTCATATCAGAGTAGCACCTATTCACAGCGTCCTTGATTACCTGTCTTCCCTTACAGTTTTTACCCTCTACAGCTCCCTCTAGTATCATGGAAGTTATTCCCCGCGGTATTAATGCATTACCACCATTCCTGTCATACAGCATTACAGAAGGATAAAGCCTTGCGGGATCCTGCAAAATTATCTCAACTAATTCCTTACTTGTGTGTCCAAGTAAGGAGATAGCGTAACCTGGAGGCCTTCTCCACCCATTGGAGATTCAATGATAGTACATAATGTTATGATTCTCGTCGTCAGTTGTTATGATGACAGGTGGCCAATGCTAAATAGAAACATATGTTGCAGGTTTGGCACTGAAGACGGTAAGGAGCTGGCTGCATAGTCTATATCTGCAACGACTGAAATAATTAGTAGTCGCTGGTAAAAAAATTATATGTACTGTACGTAACTTGTGTTACAGTCTTCTTCATATGCTGCATAAATTTAATTACAGACATATGAGAGGCATTACTTATGCCATACTTGACTAAGCGATTTCTTAGAGGTTGCTTCCTATCAGCTGAAGGCTATGCTACATTCCTGGTTGACGTCCCGAGCAAGAGTGGACGGGACCTCGCTAGAAACTTCTCACAAGCCGCGGAGCGGCGCTAGCGGCGCTAGTCGCGACTCACGGGTGCAGCGATACTAATACGGACCGCGGTCGATATCTGCAGCCCGTAACAAGTGTGGTTTCGAACGTTGATACCACACATTAAAAGATACTACTGTTCATACCAACATCTTTCCGGTCACAATTAATTTTCCTCAAACTTCATCCTGAAGTAGAAAACTCTACCTTTCATTTTCACATGCAGTAAATATCTATGGAAGGTCTCAAGTGTCTATAAAGGTTTGATGTCTCAAGTGGAACAAAACACTCCAGAAGTCATTTTCTATAATTTTTTAATGAACAGGCTGCCGTGAGGTCTCTCACCATGTCAGCTGTAGGGCTGTTTATACATGTTCGAGCACCTAGGACAAGGTAATGCTCGTGATGCAGAGTTATACTAAGTGGCCGTGCCTACCTGTACTACGCCATTGCAAGAACCCGAGCGCTGGCCGCTGTGGCCGAGCGGACTAGGCGTTACAGTCTGGAACCGCGCGACCGCTACGGTCGCAGGTTCGAATCCTGCCTCGGGTGTGGATGTGTGTGACGTCCTTAGATTAGTTAGGTTTAAGTAGTTCTAAATTCTAGGGGACTAATGACCTCAGAAGTTAAGTCCCACAGTGTTCAGAGCCATTTGAACCATTTGAAGCCAAGAACCCGATGAATTTCCTCTACCGATGAATCGCGGTTCATGTTGATATAATCCGAAAGCAAGTTAGGAGTGCTGCGAAAACCTCTTTAGAAGATTCACTCTACTGTCCAAGAGTGGATAGAGCACC
Source organism: Schistocerca piceifrons (assembly GCF_021461385.2). NCBI lineage: Eukaryota > Metazoa > Arthropoda > Insecta > Orthoptera > Acrididae > Schistocerca > Schistocerca piceifrons. The sequence continues at coordinate 673,826,569 of NC_060139.1, forward strand.
ACCGCAATATTCTCCAATTGCGTGAAACGATTTGAGGAGCGCTTCAAAGCCCCTAACCTCATTGCTATTGAGGACACTGACGACGCCATATACATGTCATAGATAAAGCTCTTAGCAGTTTCCATGACATGTGGCCTGCGCTTCGATTGTCAGGACGGCTCCTTAAAAACTATAGCTCCTCTTGGAATTGATGACACGATGTGAAGCCGGTATCATTGCGGAGAAAGTGTTGCTCGACTGTACTGGATAGCTGGGAATCTCGAATTCAATTTCTCATGGACATAAGCAGTCGAGAACATAAATGGCAATAGATAGAAATTTAGTGTGCAACATCGCGAAATGATGGCATTTCTTTCTTCCTAAAACACTTGCTCTCATTTTTTCTCAAATCATCATTCGATACCCCCAAAATCTGTATCTCTTATATGAATCTTAAAAGTTTCTACATAAATCACTTTACAAATTTTGTTATGTCAAATCGTGTGAATTTGTATAGTAATGCACAATAATACTTACAGAAGGTAGATTACAACAGATTTGAAAAGCTTGTGTGGAGTACATATGCTACCGGATAGCTACGTAAGAGTACAGAACTTGTGCGGTTGACACATACCGAGACTGCAAGTTCTATTCGGTATTAGCTAGAACATATTTAGACATTTGTGGAACAAAATGCTTCATTTGTATTAATTTCTTTTCATAGATTTAGCCTACTCATCTATTATTATTGTTGTACCCACTGTTAATTAATTTGCAGTACAGCAATCATCGAGTAAGTTTTTTTTTATTCGTTAGGAATTATTTTTAGTGCTCTTCGAGAAGAGCTAAGTTTAAATTACATTCACCTACACATATGAAGCTGTTCCAAGATTTTCCTAAGACAGATGTCGATATGATTTCCTCAACAAGACCTAGCAACTTCCTGCCACGTCCGCGGAACGTTCAAACTTCCTTTCCCTCCTGTATCATTTGAGAGAGTGAAGTTCTAACTAATTTTATCGACTTTTCAACTAACTGCACATACTAGATTTTCATGGAGCTCTTAGTAAATAACACGAACTACAGTTCTGTGAGCTTCGAGATCTTCAAGTGAAATTCAGTGTGTCATGACATAACGGTCTTGATTGTAGTGAGACAAAACGAAAATACCTGCCTTCATAATAACTACACTGCACAACGGAATTAAATGCGCACTTTTATGAAGTCTCCCATTGTAACACAGAAGTTTCAAATTTGGCTCAGAGGTGCCTACTATCTTCCTCTGTATGGTGCAAAAGCATGGAGCCCTGCGACGTCACGGGGCCCGGAGAAGCGTCAAATAGCGAGGTATCGACATGTACGAAAGAAGGCCAGAGATCAAACGTTCATGTGAAATGTTAGACGGGTTAGTGAAGTCAAGTTGACACCAAATTTCACCAAAACTCTGCCCAACCTACCACAGACGTATCACACGATGGGAAAGACGTCTCACACCCACTTCCATATATTTCATCCCTTCTTTTGACACCTCTGTAGTACGGCTAGCCGAGTGAAACGTTTCACGACGCTGCCTATCAGAATCGAAACGAAAAGGCTTCAGGGAGTGGTATAACGTGTGTCAATAAAACCACCCCTTCCCTTGGGGCGTTGATTTCCACTGCAAACACCCCTTGCGTATATAAACCTCCATGCAAGCTTATTAGTTAAGACTCCATATAAAGCGGTATAGGTGACAGTATATTGGTCAAGCCTTTCCATCAAAGCCACCACTAGTTAAGGTGATCCTTTCTCGGATTACTTCAGTGAATCGGCGCGTAGGGTTTCCCTCTACCTGTACTCTGTGAAGCTCTCGTGGATGATGTGTTCTAAAGCAGATTTGGTAGCGCATTGGATTCTTCAGAAGATACGAGCAGACGATCTGTGATTTTAATCAGTGGTGCGAGCAGCTAGTTTTATAAAGTAAGTCCCGAGATGCCTTTAAGATACGTTTATTTGCGAGCGTCGTAAAACATTAACAGTTTAGTAACATGGAACAATTCTTTTCACAAAGTTATTAAGTTCCGAGAGCATGGTAAAGCCGAATAATATAAATGAACATTATCTGAATACATTCTGTTGCCGAATATTACACATGAACAGGCTCCTGTCACCGATTGCGGAGCTTGGAGCGCAGCCGAAATCATTCTCTTCCATCGTGATACTTCGGAGCCCTTCGTACGTCGTCGGTAAATTAAAGTATTCATTCGTCTATTGGATTTACTGGTTCGCTGCATAGCTTTATTACTATAGTGTAGCCCAGACGACCCGTTGCCAGTCTGTAGTGTTAGTTGTGCCAAAAAATAACTTCAGTCATTAATATTTAATAAAGTAAAATTGGCGCTACGAGCCTGAACATTAGTGGTTTTCCTACATGTTTACTGTCGAGTAAGATCGGTTCTCAACGTTTGAGTATCTCTCTCCACTCTCGTGATTCCTCATCGTGCCGTATGGTCTGGCACCTACCCTCTGTCTCCATGGGAATTGGCTTTCCGACTCCTGACGGTTTATTCTACAGATCTGCTTAATGCAGCGAATTGACTTCGGCCATCTTCCGAGTTACAGTAAACGTAAAATTTGGAAAAATAAAGATCTCTTAAAACGAGTAGCGTGATCATGGGGAGGGGGGGGTGGGAGGTTCAACATTAACACATGCATGTATTAAACGGTAAACCATCCCTCTAAAACCCTCTACATAGAGAAACCCAGTCACTGATTACTAGGCACTGGAGGCAATGGCATGATAGGCAACCCTTCCGACATCTCTTACATTTTTCTTGCGCCCGGCAGGCGCTAATTAGCAACGTAGTCCCACTCACCTCAGGGATGTCGAAAGGGATGTATGTCACCTCGTGGCCTAGTAATCAGTGACTGGCTGTCTCTGTACAGGTATGTATCTAAAGTGCTCAACATAGTGCACGGGTGGCATAGAGGGTGTCGCCGAACTGAAGGGGGGTCTTAGGGTGCGGATCAGGTGGGCTGAAAAATCATAGAGATCCTTTGCTGCTTCAGATCACGTACAAATTTGGTCGAAGGGTTTTGAATGGTCTTTAGTGTTTCCAGCCTGTCTACCAGAGCAAAAATTGTGGTCGCGTTTCACTGCAAAGGTGTACGATCACATTCAGTTTGTTTGCAAGCGCACAGTGGCGTCAGAGAAGAGCTGACTCGTCCTGGTGGTGGGGTGGGGTTGGGGCTGTCACCAGTGTCAAAGGTTGTTAGGAACGCCGTCCTATTGCTCGTCGCACTGCGAACTGTCGTTTTCTACAAAAAAGTGGGAATCTTCGCCCCAAGGGAAAGGTGGTTCCATTGACGCCCTTTATGCCCCCTTCCCCTTAGGCCTTTTCATGTCGATACTGAGCGAAACTGTGTGCGAAATGTTTTCCTCGGCCACCCATAACAAAAGTACGTAATTTCAGTGGTGGTTGTCGCGTTTTTGACATCCATCGTAGAGGCGTCAGAAGAAGAGGTGAAATATGGGTAACGCGGGATGTGACGTCCTAACCTCTGCTTTGGGCATAATTGTGGTAAAATGTGGTGCCAATGTGTCGTCATTAATCCACCTTACACCTCAGGTGAATTTCTGCCTTCAGATCGTTTTTCCGCATGTGTTGAGACCTTCGTGTTTGGATCGTTTCCGAGCCCAAGGGTGATGTTGCAGGATGGCACGCATTTCTACCATTACAGAAGAGGATTGTGGGCAGTTTCGAGCCAAATTTCAATACTGCAGCAAAAGGAGACAATTACGGGGTTTCGCAGAAGTGTGCCTTTCATTTCGTTGCGCACCGTACTTACAGACTTTTAAGAGTGCCTGCAATTGCTCCTAAGGGCAGAGGTCTCGGTTATTGTAACTGTGACTGGTCGTTTTGTCACACCTTACACGAGTAGCAGGGTGCAGTGAACACATTTGGACGATAGCTTGTGTGAGTAGCCAGTTAGAGCATTGGATAGTGGACCCAGTCAGCATGAAGTTATGTGGATGCTGTATATAATTTGTAGTGGCATAATACGGCTGTGGATTATGCGATGGTGGAATCGTTCACCAGCAGTACGGGCGAGATTGATCACTTGCTAAAACCGTGCATCAGGAGTTTCACCTTATGTTAAGCATTTGAACCACGCCAAGCGATAGTACGCATCTTGGTAACCTCTGGCAGAATAAAGTGTAACGAGACTGTAAATGACATTCTGAGGATGGCTGTGGCCGAAACGCGTTAACGTGTATAATTTTAAGAAAATGAAAATGGTGATCACGATGGCCAATAATGTTGACCACATACAGAAATATCAGTTTCGAATTGCACAGTTAAAACTGATACATCTACCCTTTAGAGACACCTAAGGCCTTCCATAGACATTTTTCTATAAATAAATAATGAATGGCGAATTATGTAATGCAAAATGTATTTGGAACACAGGAAACCTAAAGGTGATCTGAAAGGGATTGGTGGCTACGTTACTGTAGTTCCACAGTACAAAAAATTAGCTATCCCTAGGACACATCACGCTAATATCGCTTCAAATAGCTTCCAGCATTATTTACGATCAAGTTTTATAGAGGAAGACTGCACAAGTTGCTTCAAGTGTTCCATGTTAAGCTGAAGTCACTCATTGATTATTTGACTCCCGTAGAGTTACTAAGTTGCACGGAAGTTGCTTTCTACCTATCATCTGCTGTTACAAATGTGGGGGGCGTTCAATAAGTGATGAAACACAGTTTTTCTCTCGGCCAACTTCGGTGGAAAATATTAAGATTTGTTATGGAAAATCGTCGAACATTCACGTTTCAGTTGCTACAGTCTCATGAGTTCAGATAGGTAGCGGTGCTGTACCTTCAGAATGACCTCTGTAGCGGAGGTTCGTTCCAACCACAGAAAGCTGTGAGACGAGGCGTCTGTCAATATCGCAACAAGGTCGTGCAGGGCTGTCCGACCTCTTGTGTTCCGGCCGGCCGCACGCGGTTGTGTCTTGCAATGTTGGAACGGGAGGACACTTTCACTCGAGGTGATCGACGGATCACAATTAAACATCTCGCTGCACAATTGGACGTTGCTGTTCGTAGTGCTGATTCTCTCATCCACCATTTCGAGCACTCAGATGTGTGGGCCCGCTGTGTTGCTCACCGATTAACAGAAGTCATAAAGAGCAACGAAGGACCATGTGTGCGGAACTACTGGCGCATTAGGGGCTGACCGTGACGAATTTTTGTCGAACATCGCCACAGGGGATGAAATGTGGATTCATCACTTCGAACTGGACACAACACTAAACCCACGGAACACGCCTCTCCTCCGAAGGAAAAATTCAAAGCCACTCCGTCAGCCGATAAAGCCATGGCAACAGTCTTCTGGGACTGTGAAGGGGTTATTCTGTTTGATGTCATCCCTCATGGTACCACGATCAGCTTGGAAGCGTATTGTGCTGCCCTCACAGAACTTTATAAGCGATTTCAGCTTGCTGGTTTCCATCAAAAAGGTAAACGAACCTCTCCTTCTCCATGACAACGTAAGGCCTCACACAAGTCTGCACACCCAAGAGAAGCCCAGAAAACTTCATAGGACTGCTCTCCCTCATTTATTCTACAGCCCAGATCTCGCACCCTCCATGTGTTTGGCCCAATGAAGGATGCACTCCGTGGGAATCAGTAGGTGAATGATGGTGAAGTTGTTGATGTAGCAAGACTTTGGCTCCGACTTCGACCAGCAGTCTTACCATATGGGCAAACAGGCCCTCCCAGTAAGCTGGTGTAATGCCGTCGCATTGAACAGAGATTATGTTGAAAACCAGTGTTTTGTATCCAAAATGGTAGGGAATCATATAGTTTATTGTAACCTTGATTAAAGTCAACTTACTTTCAGAAAAAAATTGTTGCCCTACTGATTGAACACCCCTCGCAGGTCCAGACGTTTGCTATGCAAATGAGACAGGGTAATTAGGCAGAACATTTGTGATACAATAGAATTCATGAGTGTTACTAAACCTTGGGACCTATACATGTTGTTATCTTGGAAGAGAGGACGACCACAACGTACTGATCACGGGATGTAGAAGAGAGAATGTTGAAAAAAACATGCTGGTTGGTATTCACGGTAACCTCAATCAGTTGGCCCAAGTCATGGCGCGAAGTCACCCTCAAAACTTCACAGAACCACGTCTCGCCTGCACTATGTCCTTCATACAGTGTTGGTTAAACGCCTCACTGGACTGTCAGTGCACTCGTGCCATCCACCATTTGCAAAGAAGCTTACTCAAAGTCGTAAGAACCTCTAAATGTCTTTAGTCAGCTCCTCTCTAATTTCTGAGATGTTCATCCCATTGAAACGTGAAGCTTTATGTGCAGCTCTGAGTATGACCTTTTCCCCGGCACCCGGTTCGAAATGTCAAATACCTGCAGTATCCTCTCAGAACCTCCATTCTCTCGCAACCTGCAGTCACGGGCAACAGCACTTCCTGTTGGACCTGAAACCGACTGTCACTGGCAAGGCGTAATACATGTAATGGGTCGCTTGTCTGGATCTTTTTACCATCATTCCTTACACATTGACGGAAAAAAATTCCAACACAAAGAAGGAGCTGAGCGAGATAAACTCAAAGTTGGTTAACATGCCTCTGCATCTGAAAGAAGGCATCTATTCCAATTTCCCGTTAGTCCCATGAGAGTGTCGCTAGTAGCGCCACCATGAGGATAAAACTCATATTTGCTTTCAATATATGTTGTAACAAACGTCAGCTTTAGTTACCTTTGAGATTCGACGTGGTGGGCTGTTGCTAGTCAAGATTGCTTTGAAGACGATGAAGAAGTCCTTATCGACAGTTTACTGGGTTTGAACGACTTCGTGTAACAGGGCTACGAGAAACGGAATGTTCCTTCCGCTACGTTGCAGAAAGACATGACAGGAATGTAGCCGCTGTACATGATTGATGGCAGCTGTGACCACTGGAAGATACGAAGACAGTGCTCTGGACGGCCACGTGGCACTACCGAGAGCGAAGACCGTCGTGTTCGACGCATCGCACTGTGTCTGCAGCAGCAGTTCTAGCAGCAGTTGGTATCACAGTGACATAAGGAACTGTTACAAATCGGTTACTGCAAGTACAGAGACAGACTCCCTGTAGCATGTATTCAAATTAACCTCAAACCACCGGCGTTATTGACTTCAGTAGCGCCAAGCGGAGGTCATTGAAGGGCGGAGCGGAGAACTGTTGTGTTTTCTGACAAAAGCCGGTTTTGCCTTGGCGCCAGTGGTTGCCCTGTGTTGATCAGGAGGAGGCCAGTTGAGAACCTGCAACCAACTTGTCTGCGGCCTCGGTACACTGGACATACATCTGGAGTTATGCTCTGCAGTGCGATTTCATATGACAGGAGGAGCACCCTTGTGTTCATCCCACGCACCCTGACTACAAATCTGAATGCCAGTCTCGTGATTAGACCTGCTGTGCTGCCATTCATGAACAGCATTCCAGGGCGTGATTTCCAACAGGATAACGTTCGCCCACGTACCACCGTTCTCTACAGTGTGTCGACTTGTTACCTTGGCCCGCTGGATTATTAGATCTGTCTCCAAACGAGCTCATATGGGACATCATCGGACGACAAATCCAACGTCATCCACAATTATTATTATTCGTCCCTGTATTGGCCAACCAAGGGCAACAGGCATGGACGTCCATCCTACAAACTGCCATCCGGCACCTGTGCGACACAGTACATGCACGTCTGCATGTTCACATTAAACGTTCAGGTGATTACACTGGTTATTAATGTACCAGCATTTAACATTTGCTATGGGATTTGCATGGCAACTTAATCGCTTAAACACGTTACCTAGAAATATGCATTCCCAGAGTTTCATTACTCTGTATTAATTATTTCTTGGTACCGGGATCTTTTTTCGTCACAGTAGAAACGATTAACTGTCCACGCTGATACACCAGCGAGTCGGGTAGCTTCATTCACTTCATGGTCCTTGACACGTCTAAACACGATACCTCCTTTCTGCTACTCTGTGACGTGTCCAGATCATCCACCTTACTGCACTGATCCCATACAACCGACTGGAATGCACATACCACTTCACTGCCTAGACTTCCGTCCGCGCCGAGTGTCACGCGACTGACAGGCACAACACATACAGCGCTTCAAAGCGATCGGTGTGGGACTTTAAGGGGTTGACTAGTATTTCGTTCGTTCGAAACACGTCGGTGCTTGCGCAGCCACTTGGGAGTCGCGCTAGGTTGCACATACGCTGCACCAACACTCTCAAACGGAAACGTTTTTATGCCTTCCCATATTAGAGAAATTCCAATGGCCAACCAGAGCCTCAGTCTCCTTGATGAATACCTACATCTTCTACATCTGCTACATCTACACTCCTCAAGCCACCATTAGGTGTGTGACGGTGTGACGGAGGGTACTTTATGTACCACTGTCATTTCCCCTTCTCCTGTTGCAGTCGCGAATGGTTCTCAGGAAGAACCATTTCTGGTAAGCATCCGTTTTAGTACGTATCTCTCTAATTTTACCTTCATGGTCGTTTCAGAGATTACGAAGGAGGCAACAATATATTGGTCTTATAGGTACGCATGTTTTCGAAACTGACAGTAAACCACACAGCGATGCAAACCCCTGTCACTGGAGCTGGCTGAGCATCCCCGTGACGCTTTCGCGCTTATTAAATGAACCTGTAACGAAACACACTGCTCTTTTTCGGGTATCTACCACTTGTATCAATCATCATCTAAAGATCCCAGACTGTCAAGCAATATTCAAGCATGAATCGGTTCAAAATGGTTCAAATGGCTCTGAGCAATATGGGACTTAACATCTGAGGCCATCAGTCCCCAAGAACGTAGAATTACTTAAACCTAACCAACCGAAGAACATCACACATATCCATGCCCGATGCAGGATTCGAACCTGCGACGGTAGCAGTCGCGCGGTTCCGGACTGAAGTGCCTAGAATCGCTTGGCCACAGCGGTGGGCTGCATGGATCGGGCAAGGTTTTTGTAACGTACTTCCTTTGCGAGTGGACGACACTTCCAAAGTCTCAGTGTCGCCTATGCAGTACCTGCGATTAATCTTACGTGAGCGTTCCATTTTAAATCGTTCCATACAAGTACTCTATATTTTATGAATGTGACTGCTTCCGTTTATTGTCCTGTAATCGTGTAATCATCTGTCAATAGGTCTTTCTGCATATTTATTCGCAACACGCATATTCGTTTACGTTTAAGGTCAACTGCCAATACCTGCACCGAACGTTGATTACAAATGGTTCAAATGGCTCTGAGCACTATGGGACTTAACTTCTATGGTTATCAGTCCCCTAGAAATTAGAACTACTTAAACCTAACTAACCTAAGGACATGACACACATCCATGCCCGAGGCAGGATTCGAACCTGCGACCGTACCAGTCGCGCGGTTCCGGACTGAGCGCCTAGAACCGCTAGACCACCGCGGTCGGCGTTGATTACAAGTAAGGAGACTGTTACTGTAAGCTATGCAGTCTCTCAAAGTCATAAGCGATGTGTGTGATGTCCTTAGGTTAAAGTTCTAGAGGACTGATGACCTCAGATGTTAAGTCCCATACGGCTCAGAGCCGTTTGAACCATTTGAACACATGATTAGGTGGCCTGCGGAGTATGATGTAGATGTAGATAAATGCAGTCGGCTCTGTGCCGAGGTAGTGTGTGCATACGTACATTTACTGCAGATAGGAAACAGACACCACTAATGACTTGCGCGTTGTATGAATAAACCACGATTTTAGCAATACCACGCTGAAAACTTTTATCTTGGAAACAAAAGTCTAATGTTTCAACAAGATAATGTGTCTGCGCTAGTTTCTGCTGAAACCAAAAAGTGGTTTGAAAATAAAGAAATCGATATCTTGTCCTGGGCTGTACGTAGCCCGGTTTTGAATCCCGTGGGAAACCTTGGGGATATATGCAAAGCGTGTTTGTCGTAAGGGAAGGCAATTTGATGCCGAATATGAGATGAAAAGCGTGTTGCGAGAAGAGTAGACAACAATTTCACTGCAAGAACTGCATAGGCTAACAAAGTCAATGCCGAAGAAAATTTTTGAGCACATTAGGAAGAACGGACGTCGGACAAAATACTAACAATGTAATAACACAACAGGACAGTGAATACCTTTATACCAATGTTCGCTCAGGAAATAGATAGGCCTTATTTTGTTAGTAGTATTTACTAGTATTATGATAGAAACTATGTAATCCTGTCATGATTGTTTATGTCCTATATGTAGGCTATCTACAACTTTCATAATATATTCGATGCATGTATGCTTCAGTCAATGTACTATTACTTCCGTACGAGTGCTGCCTTCATACTGATTTTCACTACAGTATTTGTCGCAGAAGCAACCGAAACACAAATTCGTAGAGCACCATGCACATTTAGTGAAAGATACTGTCTTGCAGGTGTACGGAATTTTCAGGAGTGACAGTTCGCTTGAATTAAAAAAGAATGCTGCGTATTAAACCGACTTCAATGCGAACCACACGTATTTGATCTAAACTGGTGTAGAGTTAAATGATTTATTTTTATGGTATCTTCCCTCGAAGTGATTTGTTTATTAGTCTATAGAAAGGCGGGAGCATGTTTATTTTTTTCGTAAAAATTTTAACCTGCCTCTAAATATAACCAGCACAGAAGTGGCAAACTGTAGTACATTTAGGGGGATAATTTTGACATTGCAGGTGCATGTTTTGTCTACAAAGTTTTGATCGTAAAGTGTTTGATCAGTCTCCTCGGGAATCAATAACGTAAATCAGTTTTTCCTGTCCCACGTACAGAAGACTGACAGGTTTTAGAAACTCCTCACGCAACCCTTTCATCAACTTCCTTGATTTCGTGTAAGTCACAGTTACTTTATTTTTTTCTTATTTACGCGTCAACTCGTAAACTCTTTGTTGAACATTCTAACAAAATTTTTCGCATAATTCGTGCAGGCATAGAAAAACGTGAGAGAATATCTATCCTGAAACATTATAGTATACTGTGGTGTGGAAGAATGATGAATCTTTTTCAGGTCGATTTTCACTCCCCGTTCCTCAAGGTATCTATTGTCTGTCGATTGGAACTGGCAGCCGGTTTGATCGGTGTTAATTACAGAACCGAGGTCAAAATTAGGAAGGAGTATAATACAATCGTGCGTACCTGGAATGCTTCCGTAGCTGCTAATACTTTGTCCATCGTTGAGAACTCTTTAGAGGTGTCCTAATATTTGGAATTTTGAGTACGAACCACAAACGTAACACACATCTGAAGAAAGTTTGTTGTAATCATTGATTTCTTGACGAAATCACTACGGTGAAAATGACTATTTTTGAATAATTTTTCATTACATGTACTGTTTAATGATATTCCGTGCGATAAAATTCAGAAGAAAACGTACCCAGGAAAGATGTGAGCCCGCACCGCCAGCACTGTAGCCGTCAACACCAGCATCTGCGCTTTGGTCGCTGGGCTCAAAGGTAATGAACGTTACGGCGACAGAGGGTGCGCATAAAACTTCAGCCTTAATTTTCTCTAAAACTAGGGGCCATCACGTGAAAAGTAGCTAGCTAGCTAGCTACTTAGGACAGGTCCCGCTGCAACATAGCTGATATTCATTGAAGTCCGTGATTAATAGGTTGTTAATATGTACTATCACTACATACGTGTTCGTGCAAACAAAAAGTTTATTACTTGTCATTATTTTTCCAAGGAGGTTATTAAAACTTGCTTCCATTATCAACCGCAATGTCAGAATTGCCTCTCTGGTGCCTTTACCTTTTCTAAAGCCTAACTGATCGTCATATAGCACATGTTCAATTTTCTTTTCCATTCTTCTGTGTATTATTCTTGTATGCAACTTGCATGCATGAGCTGTTAAGCTGATTGTACGATAATTCTCGCACTGGACAGGTCTTGGAGTCTTCGTAATTGTGTGGATGATATTTTTCCGAAAGTCAGATGGTATGTCCCCAGACTCATACATTCTACACACCATCGTAAACAGTCGTTTTGTTGGCACTTCCCCCAGTGATTTTAGAAATTCTGATTGTTGTCCATTCCTACTGCCTTATTTGATCTTAAGTCCTCCGAAGCTCTTTTAAATTCTGATTCTAACACTGGCTCCCCTGTCTCTTCTAAAACGACCCCTGTTTCTGCTTCTATCGCATTTGAAAAATTTTCCCCCTCATAGAGACCTTCAACGTACTGTTTACACCTATCCGCTCTCTCTCCGCTGCATTTAACAGTGGAATTCCCGTTGCACTCTTAATGTTATCACCCTTGCTTTTATTGTCACCGAAGGTCCTGTATGCTGAGTCAGTCCATCAGACAATCATTTGTTTTTTTATTTCTTCACATTTTTCATGCAGCCATTTCGTCTTAGCTTCTCTGCACTTCCTATTTTATTTCATTCCTCAGCGACTTGCATTTCTATATTCATGAATTTCGCTGAACATTTTTCTACTTCCTTCTTTCATCGATCAACTGAAGTATTTCTTCTCTTACTCATTGCAAAATCGTGATTTACTACTGTACAGCATTGTATTTATGTGGAACTCAGACAACGGTGGCACCGCATTAGCCTTCTGCGTACAGCTACGCTTACCATTTCTTTTTCCACAGAGTCTCCATCGGCGTTTTATAGCGGTCATTTACAGACCTAGTGGCAGGTAACTGCAGTCTAAAATTTCTGAGGTACCCGAGCCGTTAAAAGGGCGAGGCGCAGGCTCCGTCCTGCATCTGTCAAACACACTCGCTGCCCTGTCGTTCCTAGCAATGTCCGACGCACTGCCAAATCACATTGTACGCTATTCGTAGCGAGTGCAGTCTGCCGCAGGCCACGCTACCTGTCCATTCCAATTTACGGTTCGCAGTCCTGAATATATTCGCTATACGAGCGAAATGGCAGGCATGATATGTATCTCTATGTTCCCTGGCGGAAATTTTCAGGCGGACGGTAACAGCATGTCCTCTCCTGGATGAAATATCGCCATAAGATCAATTTCTGTGCCTGTTGTATACTATCTCCAAAATTAGCGGTTTGCTTTGTGACTGTTAATGTTATTAATTTGTTGTTAAAATTTTATATCCTTTTATTGCTCCAGCAGTTTACCACTCACCCCATCCGCTCCAGACCGGACGTTAAAAGCTGAGTTTACTTCTCTTTTGATAACTAGTGACTTTGACGCATCACGGTCTTATGGCGGCGTTTTTCTCCTCTGTAGTTCATATAACTGTATACTGCAAACATTTTTTACCTTACTTATTGTCTATGGTTTTAATATTGAGTTAATTTGTAGTTTTGCCACTTCTCTTTACATAAATTCTAAAACTGAATACACAATTTTCTTTTTGAAACTTCCTGGCAGATTAAAACTGTGTGCCCGACCGAGACTCGAACTCGGGACCTTTGCCTTTTGCGGGCAAGTGCTCTACCAACTGAGCTACTGAAGCACGACTCACGCCCGGTACTCACAGCCTTACTTCTGCCAGTACCTCGTCTCCTACCTTCCAAACTTTACAGAAGCTCTCCTGCGAACCTTGCAGAACTAGCACTCCTGAAAGAAAGGATATTGCGGAGACATGGCTTATCCACAACCTGGGGGATGTTTCCAGAATGAGATTTTCATTCTGCAGCGGAGTGTGCTCTGATATGAAACTTCCTGGCAGATTTAAACTGTGTGCCCGACTGAGACTAGAACTCGGGACCTTTGCCTTTTGCGGGCAAGTGCTCTACCAACTGAGCTACTGAAGCACGACTGACGCCCGGTACTCACAGCCTTACTTCTGCCAGTACCTCGTCTCCTACCTTCCAAACTTTACAGAAGCTCTCCTGCGAACCTTGCAGAACTAGCACTCCTGAAAGAAAGGATATTGCTGAGACATGGCTTAGCCACAGCCTGGGGGATGTTTCCAGAATGAGATTTTCACTCTGCAGCGGAGTGTGCGCTGATATCAAACTTTCTGGCAGATTTAAACTGTGTGCCCGACCGAGACTCGAACTCGGGACCTTTGCCTTTTGCGGGCAAGTGCTCAACCAACTGAGCTACTGAAGCACGACTCACGCCCGGTACTCACAGCCTTACTTCTGCCAGTACCTCGTCTTCTACCTTCCAAACTTTACAGAAGCTCTCCTGCGAACCTTGCAGAACTAGCACTCCTGAAAGAAAGGATATTGCTGAGACATGGCTTAGCCACAGCCTGGGGGATGTTTCCAGAATGAGATTTTCACTCTGCAGCGGAGTGTGCGCTGATATGAAACTTCCTGGCAGATTAAAACTGTGTGCCCGACCGAGACTCGAACTCGGGACCTTTGCCTTTCGTGGGCAAGTGCTCTACCAACTGAGCTACCGGAGCACGACGAGGTACTGGCAGAAGTAAGGCTGTGAGTACCAGGCGTGAGTCGTGCTTCGGTAGCTCAGTTGGTAGAGCACTTGCCCGCGAAAGGCAAAGGTCCCGAGTTCGAGTCTCGGTCGGGCACACAGTTTTAATCCGCCAGGAAGTTTCATATCAGCGCACACTCCGCTGCAGAGTGAAAATCTCATTCTGGAATTTTCTTTTTGTTTGTAAGCAATCTTATCCGTAAATGTGCAACATTTGTTGTGTTTTTGTTCAAATATGGCTCTGAGCACTATGGGACTCAACTTCTAAGGTCATCAGTCCCCTAGAACGTAGAACTACTTAAACCTAACCAACCTATGGACAGCACACACATCCATACCCGAGGCAGGAATCGAACCTGCGACCGGAGCGGTCGCGCGGTTCCATAGTGTAGCGTCTAGAACCGCTCGGCCACCCCCGCCGGCTGTGTTTTTGTATAATATTAATTGAGTACTATGTCCGGCAGGCTTTAATTATCATCTGTGTTTATATCTATCTCGTTCAAGAATGAATAAAAGAAATGTGTGGAAAGATTGTGAGAGTCATGGAAGTACGTTGAGGCAGAAACAGTTTGTCTGTTGCGGAAAGAAGAACTATTTTGACATAGGTTTAGAATATTATTCTTTATAAGACGGATAAAGAAGTGCCGTAATAAGGAGCAAGAATGAATAAAAGAAATGTGTGGAAAGATTGTGAGAGTCATGGAAGTACGTTGAGGCAGAAACAGTTTGTCTGTTGCGGAAAGAAGAACTATTTTGACATAGGTTTAGAATATTATTCTTTATAAGACGGATAAAGAAGTGCCGTAATAAGGAGGAGTTAAAGCGAAGCCGTGGTCAGGAAATGTCAGAGACTGAGTAATGGTGTCTTGGCAGAACATACTGGCGAGTTTGTAATTGAACATCTAGTTTATGAATTATTCAAACGTGAAATCAGATCAAGAAACAAGGGAAGCGGGTCTATCGATGGTACAAAAGCGTAATTAATGTTCCGGTGAAATTTTCAAGACAAGGAGAAAGGAGAGGAAGAGCCAATAATCGTTAAATGGCGGAGGGGAGACGCGGCCCGTTTTGAAGAATGGAATATTTAAGTGGACTTTAATTTGAATCTGATAAGCAGCAGATGAACGGACAATGTGTTACAGACAGTGGATTAACGTCAAGTGTATTGTTTAGTGCAGTGGGAGACTTATTTGCACTGTGGAATGAAAACGAGTTGCGGCAAAAATACGGACCGTATTTCGATGAATGACGAATGTCACTTGGACTTGTATTTGTGAGATAATCTGGATCAGTTTAATTTCTTGTATGTGCATGACGTGTTTGTGCAGACTCTAAGTAAATGTGCACTTTTCTTATCAAATATAGCTACTGCGTGACTGTATAGTTGCTGTGAAAAGTTTGCGTTCTATCCGTATACCACAATTCAATCCCGTCCAGCAGCTTTTTACGGACATTACTGGTCGCTGACTGGAGTTGTAAGCTAGAGAAAAGTATTTATTTGCGAATTTACAAAATCTGAAGCAGAAGCATCTTGGTGCAGCGGTATCGACAGGATCTGATATCACGGCACCCACCATCCACCTCCGGCAGCAACGACGATCTCAGGAAGGATGTTTGCAGAAATACATCCTTGGAAATGTCGCAATTGTCACAACAACATAATACGAAGCAATCTTCGTCAGTTAAGTGCCATTAGTGATTTAATTAAGATAGGACAATCTTGAAAATTAAGAAATATGAAATTCGTTTACATTCGAAGAACTGCAAGGAATAAATTCAAACATCAGTATTCGGCATATCTATCATTGTGTATACAGCAATACTAACATCTCTCATAGATATCTGACATACTGCTTTTGAGTGTTTACAGTCAGTTACGCTTAGGTTATTTACGAAAATTTTAGAAGATCAGTAAGCGAGTAAACGTTGAAACTACATGTTAGGGAATTCTCATGTTGCCACCGATGTTTCGTAGTTTCGGTAAACACAGACACCGTCCGCTAATTAACACACACTATTTAATTTACTCAAGTAAATATTATTATTGTAATTTATTCTTCTGTATTCATATTTTTGTTTGAGTACTGGTATAGGTGTGAGTACGTATTGTCTACTGACTGTATTAGCAAGTGAAGCCATGGCACTAAACAGAAAAGATTTGTTTATTAGTGCATGTGCTCATCTACTGACCAGACCCAATGTGAGTAAGAGCAGCTTTTTGTGTATCACATCAGTATTACAGAGCACCCGCCACCGATCTAGTGAGATACTGATTAGACATAGAACAGACTGGACAATTGTGATAAATGATTACTTAGTAAGGAAACATTCATGTTATATTTATAAAAAGCTTTAGCACCGTTTTAGTCACACTCTGGCCGTACATTACTTCTATAATTTAATGTTGAAGGAAACCTGAAGGCTAAACAAAGAGAAGTAAGTAAACAGGCTTTTCTCAGGAATGTAAGAAATAATTTCAATCCCGCATTCCATCAATGAAAGCCAACAGGCCGTTCACGTCATAGCGTTAAGGCCCTACCCACGAAATCTCAGAGCTGTTAACATTTACTCTCTCCGAATTTGACGCTTAAACAGTATATTGCATTTCATCCACTACGTACATATTTTGTGGAACGCACCAAATCAGGAGTGTCTCTTTGTAGCAGCCGTAGCAGCAGCCGATATTTCATTTGGTCTACTCAATTTTCACGGAAACTAATTAAAAACTTTTGTGTGCGGCATATCCGTCCGTTGTGATGAGATTCTTTGCTTCCACGCAATGCTTTCTGTGTATACAATGTTTCTCATGAGGAAAGGTTTAATATTAAACGAGCGGTCATCCGAAATAAAGAAGTCTGTACAGACATATACTCTGTTCTGAAAAGTTTCTGTGATAGATTGTATGCAACCCCATTTTTGTTTTCTTTTTATTGACTAACTGTTTCTGTCCAGCACGTTTTTCCTCTCTGCCCTTCACATTTACGTTGCGGAATCCTTTCCTTCCATAAACTCGCGTCAACTATCTGATTTGCGTTATTACGCCGAATGTGAACGTTTGCCGGTGCATCAGATTTATGCAACAGTTAACGTTGGTTTTACAAGTGGTTCCTAAATTTAAGACGTAGTTTCAGTCGTGCAGAAGTGCTAACATTGCCTATGTTTTTGGCTTATATGACGGCAGTGCTCCTGCAACTGTTGTAGGAATATAATACGCTTTTCGGCTCGTCAAATGGCAGATATTCGGTTTTCTCCACTTGTTAATACATCGTGTGTAGACGGTAGACAATCCAGCTTGTATGCACCATCGTAATTTGAATTTCATAAACGTGCAGAAATACACAGTATTAACCCGCCATCACTCGCGTTGTTTGAAAAAATCTAACATCTACGTTTTTAATTAAATATTCCAGCACATTTCAAGGCTAATGAACTGATGATCTAGAAATGCTTTCTTTCGTATCCCGTGCTTCAGTTAATCTGTGACTCGACAATAGTTTCCTAGTTGTGTCATTATTTGCAGTGGTGCGCCGGCCGAAGTGACCGTGCGGTTAAAGGCGCTGCAGTACGGAACCGCAGGACCGCTACGGTCGCAGGTTCGAATCCTGCCTCGGGCATGGATGTTTGTGATGTCCTTAGGTTAGTTAGGTTTAACTAGTTCTAAGTTCTAGGGGACTAATGACCTCAGAAGTTGAGTCCCATAGTGCTCAGGGCCATTTGAACCATTTTTTGCAGTGGTGCGCAGTGTTAGATTTTTTTCTAACACGGGAGCCTTTACGTAACAATTACTTCTCCTTTGATGGAATACCTCCTTGCTTCACTTTTAATCTGTTTCTTGTACTTGTAACATGCAGCTGTCCTCGTTTGTTTTCTCCTGAAAGTGTTCAGTGTGTATTACGTCTTTTATAAGAAAAGTAAGTATTGTTATTGGGTTTTACGAATTGAATGAAGCAATTGTTTATACAGAGTACATGAAATTCTCTGTCGGATATGAAAAGACATAAAACTTTTCAGGGAAGAAGTCATGTCAGAGGAACAGATAGATATTGATGTGGCTAGATGAAAAACTAGACGAATATATTTACATAGAGTGCCTGTCATCAGATACTGACACACCCTCTGAGCAAGAAGAGATGAATACCCAACAGATCAATCAGACAGCAAATCTGATACTTTTGATACAGCTGCTTCTCAATATGATGATGCCGCGCGGTTTGAGGCGCCATGTCACGGTCTGTGCGGCCCCTCCCGCCGGAGGTTCGAGTCCTCCCTCGGGCATGGGTGTGTGTGTTGTTCTTAGGATAAGTCAGTTCAAGTTAGTTTAAGTAGTGTGTAAGTCTAGGGACCGATGACCTTGGCAATTCGGTCCCTTAGGAATTCACAAACATTTGAACATTTGAACATTCGCTATACAGATCGTAAAACCTTTCCTGGTAAGGATGGAATGAGAGAATGGTTGAAGCAACAGGCTCCTCCAGCGAAAACTGCCTGTCAGAATACTGCAACACAGTTACCAGGTGTGAAGAGTGTTACAAAAAATTCTAAAACAATTTTGGAATGCTGGAAATTATTTTTTCCAGATAGTGTAATTAATCGCATTGTGGAATACACAAATCAAGAACTTGACAAAACGGCAGCATCTTATTCACGAAGTGCTCTAGACTGCCCACGAACAGATTTTGAAGAGTTAACTGCTTTCTTTGGTGTATTATATCTCACAGGAGTGAAAAAGGCACGGCATCTCAATACTGATGAGGTATGGGTCACTCATGGGACTGCACCGGATTTCTTTATTGCATCGATGAGCAAACGAAGGTTCCACACAATTCTCCAAGCTATACGTTTTGACGACATACCTACGAGAGCTCAGAGAAAGGAAACAGATAATCTGGCACTTATTAGAGAAGTATTTGACGAATTTGTGGATTTTTGCAAGAAGAGCTATAGTCCCGGTGCATTGACAACGATAGACGAGATGTTAGAACCATTCCGTGGACGTTGCAAATTCAGGCAGTATATAGCGAACAAGCCTGCAAAATATAACTTCAAGGTATATGCGCTCTGTGGTGCCAGAACGTTTTATGCGCTAAATATGGCAGTATATGCAGGTAAAGGGCCTACTGGGACATATCAAGTACCCAATGATGCAGAGAATGTGGTGTTACGATTGATTCGACCGATTGACAAAACAGGCAGAAACGTGACGAGGGACAATTATTTTACATCTATACCATTGGCTAACAAAATGTACGCCAATAATCGACTCACAGTAGTAGGTGCTCTATCGAAGAATAAAAGAGAAATTCCACTGGAACTTCTGGACGTAAAGTGCAGGCTACTAAACAGCAGCATACTCGCATTTGGAGAAAAAACGAAGCAACAACTGCTTCATTTGCTCACACGTCCCAAAAACGAAACAGAAAAAGAGTGTTCTAAGGTTATCCACCATGCACAGTGACGATGCTATAGACGCTGACAGTGGCGAAACGAACAAACCTGAAGTCATTACATATTACAGTCTCACAAAAGGAGGTGTATGTGTTGTCGACCGCATCAAATCAGAGTATTATGTTTCAAGAATAAGCAACTACTGGCCTCTTACAATGTTTTTCAGCGTGTTGAACATCGGAGCAATAAATGATCGAATAATATATAAGGTAAACACAAATTACTTAATTTCACAGAGAAGATTCATCACAGAATTGAGTACGATGCTTACAAAAGCCCACATGATCAAACGCGTGTCGATTCCGGGAATATCACTTTGCATGAAGGAGAAAATAAACGGTGTTGTACACATTTGCAAACTACCGACAGCTGAAGAAGAAAATTTATCAAGAGAAAAAAACTACTCTAAAATGAAAAACAGATTCACACAGCATCGCTGCCATTATTGTTCCAGCCCTATCTGTAAAGAACATACAGCATCGAGTGTTACTATTTGCCGGGAGTGTATGCCACACGAAGCCATATCTGAATCTGACGAGTAAAAAGGAGTGTGGTTAACCTTAATTCATCACTTGCTATAAATGTTACGAACTGCTGTTCACACAGGTGCTGTAATTGTAATCAAAAAAGTTTGTGAAATCTTTGCATGTTGAAATATTTTTAAGTTTAGCAAATTACATGTTCCATACCATGTTTATGCTTATTTATAATGCTTTGGTAATAATAAAGCAATGATTTATTGTATAAACGTGTCTGTCTGGGATAAAGAGATAAAAAAGGTGCAAAGTCTCATTGTTATAAAAAATCTAACGTGGGAGTTATCGCGCGACGACAATACATGCGAGCAACCGCGGGTTAACATCGCTCATCGTAATCCTGTAACTAAGAAGTGACCACTTGCTGCACTTCTAGAAGTTTCATCAAGACGGGTGTGGCGAGAATTACCTACACAAATCTTGAATTCCTGACAACAACAACAACTTGTGCAGATCCTCCACAATGGTACCGCAATAGCCGGCCGCTGGTGGCCGAGTGGTTCTAGGCGCTACAGTCTGGAACCGCGTGACCGCTACGGTCACAGGTTCGAATCCTGCCTCGGGCATGGATGTGTCTGATGTCCTTAGGTTAGTTAGGTTTAAGTAGTTCTAAGTTCTAGGGAACTGATGACCTGAGATATTAAGTCCCATAGTGCTCAGAGCCATTTGAACCATTTTTTTTGGTACCGCGATAAGTAAATATAAGACTCGTTAAATACGATGAGATTAAAGGATACGGAGGAAAATTCTCTTGTGGTTTAAATTGGTTTTTAGGAGCAGCTCTGAACCAGTGGCCTCAGAAGTAATAGTGGTCCATGGAGTACACAAGCCTCACAATTGTCCATATTAATATCGCAATGAATGCTACCCTTCTTATCAAACAAGTATATTTCCTAGATGTTGGAAGCATTCATTGGACTCCTGTTAACTCTTCGAGAGATGTGGCATATATCGTATCAGCTTCTTACTGGCCTTAAGACAAAAGAATTAAGTGGGCTCCTGTCGGATCCTCGTGTGATCTAGCATGGAACTTCCCACTTGGATTTTGAATAAAGTAATTTTGAGTATGAGGGGATGCCTTTATGAAACACTACATCAAGAAAATTGTCAACGTTTCGGCCGAATTTCTGTTGTCCTTTTCAGAACAGTTAACAACATTTTGTTGGTGAGGTTCACCTTTATCCAGCAATTAACTGCCCTGAAGAGCACCACAGCAAGTCGGTCGAAACTTCGGCAACTTAAATGCTTTGGTGTTTCGTAAAGACGCAGCCTAATGTCCAAAATTATTTTATTCCAAATGACCCTTGTTCGAAATGGGAGGCTTGCTTTCGTGTGTGAGGTCTGCTGTCAGTAATGTAGTCTTACACTACTGGCCATTAAAATTGCTACACCATGAAGAACTGAAGATGATAAACGGGTATTCATTGGACAAATATATTATACTAGAACTGACATGAAATCACATTTTCACGCAATTTGGGTGCATAGAGCCTGAGAAATCAGTATCCAGAACAACCACCTCTGGCCGTAATACCGGCCTTGATACGCCTGGGCATTCAGTCAAACAGAGCTTGGATGGCGTGTACAGATACAGCTGCCCACGCAGCTTCAACATGATACCACAGTTCATCAAGAGTAGTGACTGGCGTATTGTGATGAGCCAGTTGCTCGGCCACCATTGACCGGACGTTTTCAATTGGTGAGAGATCTGGAGAATGTGCAGGCCAGGGCAGCAGTCGAACATTTCCTGTATGCAGAAATGCCCGTACAGAACCTGCAACATGCGGTCGTGCATTATCCTGCTGAAATGTAGGGCTTCCCAGGGATCGAATAAAGGGTAGAGCCACGGGTCGTAATACATTTGAAATGTAACGTCCACCGTTCAAAGTGCCGTCAATGCGAAGAAGAGGTGACCGAGACGTGTAACCAATGGCACCCCATACCATCACGCCAGGTGATACGCCAGTATGCCGATGACCAATACACTCTTCCATTGTGCGTGCACTGCGATGTTACCAAACACGGATGCGACGATCAAGTCGCTGTAAAAAAAACCTTGATTCATCCGAAAAAATGACGTTTTGCCATTCGTGCACCCAGGTTCGTCGTTGAGCTCACCATCGCAGGTGCTCCTGTCTGTGATGCAGCGTCGAGGGTAACCGCAGCCATGGTCTCCGAGCTGATAGTCCATGCTGCTGCAAACGTCGTCGAATTGTTCGTGCAGATGGTTGCGTCCATGCGGATAAGATGCCTGTCATCTCGACTGCTAGTGATACGAGGCCGTTGGGATCCAGCACGGCGTTCCGTACTACCCTCCTGAACCCGCCGATTCCATATTCTGCTAACAGTCATTGGATCTCGACCAACGCGAGCAGCAATGTCGCGGTACGATAAACCGCAATCGCGATAGGCTACAATCCGACCTTTATCAAAGTCGGAAACTTGATGGTACACATTTCTCCTCGTTACACGAGGCATCACAATAACGTTTCACCAGGCAACGCCGATCAGCTGCTGTTTGTGTATGAGGAAGCGGTTGAAAACTTTCCTCATGTCAGCACATTGTATGTTTCGCCACCGGCGCCAACCTTGTGTGAATGCTCTGGAAAACTAATCATTTGCATATCACAGTATATTCTTCCTGTCGGTTAAATTTCGCGTCTGTAGCACGCCATCTTCGTGGTGTAGCAATTTTAATGACCAGTAGTGTAAATTTGTCCCTATGGATCCTCTGACGTAGCATCTCTACTATCATTGTCTGTCTACGTTCCTTCCTCAATACCTGCCGGATCTGAAAACCTGCAGACGAGAACAACCGTTGCCAAAGCCTCCAACGATCTTGTTCGCTTTTTTGTTGTGATCATCAGCACAAAACCTGATTTAATGCAGCGATTTCCGCTAGTGTACGCTGTGCAAGTCTCATCTTCTCTAGATAACTACTATTTGAATTCACTTACTGAAACTTAGTCTCTCTCTACCATACTTACTCTGCACACTTATCTCCATTAAGAAATTTAGGATTCATCGATGCTTCAGGATGTTTTATCAATTGTGACATTTTTTCCCATCTGTCAATCTGATATTCAACACACTTATACAGCATCATATCTGAAAATGTCTTTTCTTCGTGTCTAAACCGTTTGTCGTTCATGTTTCACTTACGTAGATGGGTAAACTTAAAATGCCTATCATTTAAATGTATATTCCATTCCAAAACAGTTCTCGTTTTTAGGGATGTTTTCGTGCCAATGCCAGGATGCATTTTACATTCTCTCTGCTTCAGCCATCATGAGTTATTCTGCTGCCCAAATATCTAAACTCACCTCCTACTTTGAGTGTCTCATTTACCATCTAAATCCCTCACCTTTACTTGATATAAACCAGCTGTATTCCACTGCCCTTGTTTTGGAAATTAGTAGTACTAACTCAGACGATGTAGAGGGAATTATATTGGGAAATGAAAAACTAACAGCAAAAGATACTTTTAGAACTAATGTTAGTTTAAGGAGAAAGTAGGACATCGTTGCTGTGTATCATTAGAAAACTTAGCCGACCATCGGCTATACACACTCATGTGCCAAAACTTGGTCACCTATTTTGTAGCGTGTTGGTACTAGATCCCTATGCACAGGTCACGCATCTGCCTTGAAAATATCGAGCATGAAGGGATGCAGGTGGTCAGCCAAAACACTACCGCAGGTGCCATGGAACCACAGGTAAATGATCCCCATAGCATAATACTGCGACCACCAGCGTATTGTATATTTTTTTTAGCAGCCGTTCGCCGTGACGGCCATAGACTTGGAGAAACAAGGAACTTGATTTACACTACTGGCCATTAAAACTGCTACACCACGAAGATGACGTGCTACAGACGCGAAATTTAACCGACAGGAAGAAGATGCTGTGATATGCAAATGATTAGCTTTTCAGAGCATTCACACAAGGTTGGCGCCGGTGGCGACACCTACAACGTGAGGAGAAATGCGTACCATCACGTTTCCGACTTTGATAAAGGTCAGATTGTAGCCTATCGCGATTGCGGTTTATCGTATCGCGACACTGCTGCTCGCGTTGGTCGAGATCCAATGATTCAGGAGGGTAATACGCAACGCAGTGCTGGATCCCAACGGCCTCGTATCACTAGCAGTCGAGATGACAGGCATCTTATCCGCATGGCTGTAACGGATCGTGCAGCCACGTCTCGACCCCTGAGTCAACACATGGGGACGTTTGCAAGACAACAACCATCAGCACGAACAGTTCGACGATGTTTGCAGCAGCATGGACTACCAGCTCGGAGACCATGGCTGCGGTTACCCTTGATGCTGCATCACACACAGTAGCGCCTGCTATGGTGTACTCAACGACGAACCTGGGTGCACGAATGGCAAAACGTCATTTTTTCGGATGAATCCAGGTTCTGTTTAGAGTATCATGATGGTCGCATCCGTACTTGGTGACATCGCGGTGAACTCACATTAGAAGCGTGTATTCGTCATCGTCATACTGGCGTATCACCCGGCGTGATGGTATGGGGTGCCATTGGTTACACGTTCGGTCACCTCTTCTTCGCATTGACGGCACTTTGAACAGTGGACGTTGCATTTCAGATGTGTTACGACCCGTGGCTCTACCCTCCATTCGATCGCTGCGAAACTACATTTCAACACGATAATGCACGACCGCATGTTGCAGTTCCTGCACGGACCTCCCTACATTTCAGCAGGATAATGCACGACCGCATGTTGCAGGTCCTGCACGGGCCTTTCCGGATACAGAAAATGTTCGACTGCTGCCCTGGCCAGCATATTGTCGAGATCTCTCACCAATTGAAAACGTCTGGTCAATGGTGGCCGAGCAACTGGCTCGTCACAATATGCCAGTCACTACTCTTGATGAACTGTGGTATCGTGTTGAAGCTGCATGGGCAGCCGTACCTGTACACGCCATCCAAGCTCTGTTTGACTGAATGCCCAGGCGTATCAAGGCCGTTATTACGGCCAGAGGTGGTTGTTCTGGATACTGATTTCTCAGGATCTATGCACCCAAATTGCGTGAAAATGTAATCACATGTCAGGTCTAGTATAATATATTTGTCCAATGAATATCCGTTTATCATCTGCATTTCTTCTTGATGTAGCAGTTTTAATGGCCATTAGTATATCTGTTCAGCCGGCACTTTTCCATTGATCCACGTCCTATTGTTGGTGATGGAGCATCCACCTAAACGTAGCTGATGATGTCGTTGGCTCAACATGGCAGTACGTAGAGGTTGTCAGCTGCGGAGCTGAACAATGTGCCCTGAAACACTTCTACCCGCAGAGTCGTGTACCACCGTCAGATGTGACACAGAGCGCTGTCTGCGTTAGTTTACAAAGTGTGAAAGCCACTTTCTGTGATAAGGCGTGCTCGACCAACATCTTGTTGCCTACTTGCGGTTTCACAGTCCTCTAACCACTTGCCATAAATACTCACGACAGTAGCACGCAGACAGGCGACAAGCTTCACCGTTTCCGACATGCTCGTTTCCAGACTATGAGCTTCAACAATCTGCCATTCGTCAGGGTCACTTATTTCAGTGAATTTCCCTGTTTGCGACCCATATCGGCGGTACGGTGATTCCTCATTCGTCTCAGGAGGAACCTACCGAACGGCGGGAAAGTAGAATTAATGTAAGTAAATAATAGCGGGTAACAACTGCCACTGTTGCCGGAATTTTATTTTTGAATGATAACACGGAATCCATAGTTTCGTATTCACCATGGCCTAGGCATAGCGTCTCTGATTACTCTTCGAAACGTCTGGGTCCCGTATTCTATCGCAGTCATTGTCATATTTTAAATAAAAAATTATCAGCATTGGCAGCTGAAGACTTCCGACATCGGCAGAGGGCGGAAGAGAGGTCATAGATTCATGGCGCCCTCTGGACCTCAGGATGGGAAACCGCCCGTAGAAGGCTGAAAGAATCGCTGATAATTACCTGCATGGTGACGCAGAATGCAGTGTACACAACTGTATTAATGATAGTGTGTATCCATGGGACACGTAGCCAGCGACTGAAAAGCGTCGGCTTACGTAAACCGTTTTTTGCTTGTTGTATTCTAATCTCTAAGCTCCTCTACAGTTATTACTCTCTACTGTTTCCTCTAGTACCACTGAAGTTATTCTCTGATGTCTTAATAGATGTGTTATCACTCTGTCCCTTCTTCTTGTCAGTGTTCTCCATGTATTCAAAAATGTTGAAATGTGTGTGAATTCCTAAGGGACCAGTAAGTGTAAGTGTATGGTCATGGATTTTTTTTCGGGGGAAGGGGGTCGTCAGTCTTCTGACTGGTTTTATTTTGATGCGGCCAGCCACGAATTCCTCCCCTGGGCCAACCTCTTCATCTGAGAGCAGCACTTGCAACCTATGTCCTCAGTTATTTTCTGGACGTATTCCAATCTCTACCTTCATCTACAGTTTTTACTCTCTACAGTTCCTTCTAGTACTACTGAAGCCATTCCTTGATGTCTTCACAGATGTCCTACCCTCCTGTCCTTTCTTCTTGTCAGACTTCCCCGTATATTCCATTCCTCGTCGATTCTCCGGAGAACCTCCTCATTCCTTACCTTATGAATCCAACTGATTTTCAACTTTAATCTGTAACACCACACCTCAAACGCTTCGATTCTCTTCTTTACTGTATTTCTTACAATCCCGTCAATGTTCACTACCGTACAGTGCTGTAATCTAAACGTATATTTTCAGAAATTTCATTCCCAAATTAAGGTCTGTGTTTCATACCAATAGACTTCTCCTGGAAAGGAATACCCTTTTTTTCCAGTGTTAGTCTGCTTTCTATGTTCTCTTTGCTCCGAACGTCATGGATTTTTTTACTATGTAGCAGAATTCCTTAACTTCATCTACTTCTCGATCATTAATCATGATACGTTAATCGCTATTCTCATTTCTGATACTTCTCGTTTACTTTCGGCTTTCTTCCATTTACTCTCAATGCATATTTTGTACTCATTAGACAGTCCATTCCATTCAGCAGATCCTGCAATTCTTCTTCACTTTCACTGAGGATAGCAATGTCATCAGCGAATCTTGCTATTGATATCCACTCACCTTGAATTGTAATTCCATTCTTGAACCTTTCTTTTGTTTCCGTAATTTCTTTTTTGATGGATAGATTGAAGAGTAGAAGCGAATCACTGCACCCCTGTCTTACACCCTCTTTAATCCGAGCACTTCGTTCTTCGTCTCACGCTCTTATTGTACATTACCCGTCTTTCCCTGAAACTTACCTCTGTTCTTCTCAGAGTTCCTATGATTTAGCGCCACTTGACACTGTTGAATGTTTTTTCCAGGTCGACAAATCCTGAGAACGTGTCTTGATTTTTCTTCAGCCTTGTTACCACCATCAGTCGTAACGTCAGAATTACCTCCCTGGAGCCTTTACCTTTCCTAAAGCCAAACTGATCGTTATCTAACACATCCTCAATTTTCCATTCTTCTGTATAGTCTTATTGTCAGCAACTTGGATGCACGAGTTCTTAAGCTGATTCTGTGATAATGCTCGCGCTAGTCGGCACTTGCAATCTTCGGAATTGTGCGGAAGATATTTTTCCGAAAGTCAGATGGTACACTGCCAGTCTTATACATTCTACACAGCTAGGCGAATAAACGTTTGTTTGCCACTTCCGCCAGTGATTTCAGAAATTCCGACGGAATGTTATCCATCCCTCCTGCCTTATTCGATCATAAGTCTTCCAATGAAATTCTGATTCTAATAGTGGACCTCCTATCTCTTCTATATCGGTTCCTGTTTCTTCTTCTGTCACGTCATCAGACATGAAAAAGGTCAAAAGACACGGGAAGATTTCATTTAGATTATACCATGGTCAGCCAAAGATTCCAATATCCGATACTGGAGGGTAAGGCGTACACAGGAGCAAATATAGACTCAGATTACAACTTAACAGTGATGAAGAGTAGGCTTAAGTTTAAGAGATTAGTCAGAAAAATCAGTGAAGAAAAAAAGTGGAATACGGATGTATTGAGAAACTGTGGCTGCAGATACTGCCGTAAGAAACAGTTAAGTAGGCAGTTCAGTTGAAGGGGAGTGGACGTCTCTCAAAAAGGGCAATCCTTATGGAGGGTTTCAACCCGTTCAACCTCTCCTCTGCATTTAACAGTGGAGTTTCCACTGGACATTTAATGTCACCAGCCTTGCTTTTAATTTCACAGAAGGTTGTTTTGACTTTTCTACATGCTAAGTCAGTCATTCCGACGATAATTTCTTTTCGATTTCTTCACTTTTTTCCCTGCACCCATTTCGCCTCAGCTTCCTATTTATTTTATTAGTAATTGATTCTGTAGTCCTCTGAACATTTTTATACTTCCTTCTTTCACAGAGTAGCTGAAGTATTTCTTCCGTTGCCCAGGGTTTCTTGGCATTTACTTACTTCGTATCTATGTTTCACTTTCTAACTTCTATGATTACCCTTTTTTAGAGACGTCTACTCCCTTTCAACTGAACTACCTACTTAACTGTTTCTTACCGCAGTATCTACAGCCACAGAGAACTTCAAGCGTATCCCCTCGTTTCTTAGCACATCCGTAGTCCACTTCTTTCTTCACTGATTTTTCTGACTAATCTCTTAATCTTAAGCCTATTCTTCATCACTACCAAGTTGTAATCTGAGTCTATATTTGCTCCTGTGTACGCCTTACACCCCAGTATCGGATATTGGAATCTTTAGCTGACCATGATATAATCTAACTGAAATCTTCCCGTGTCTTCTGACCTTTTGCACGTATATCTCCTCCTCTTGTGATTCTTGAATAAGAATTTGCTATTACTAATTGGAATTTATTGCAGAACTCAGTATTTTTCCTTTATCATTCCCAGTACCAAGACCATATCCTCCTGTAACCGTTTGTTCTGCTCCTTAGCCAACAACGACATTCGAATCCCCCATGACTATTCCATTTTCATCTCCCTTTACAGACTCAATTACTCGTTCAATATCCTCATATACTTTCTCTACATCTTCATCGGCATGTATACTTAAACTGTTATTGTCTGTGTTGGTTTGCTATTGATTCTGATGAGAACAACCCTATCACTGAACTGTTGACCGTAACTCACTCTTTCCCTACTTTCCTAATCATAACGAATCCTACTTCTGTTATTCCAGTTTACGCTGGTGTTGATATTACACTATATTAATCTGACCAGAAATGTTTGTCTTCTTTCCGTTTTACTATACTGGCACCACTACATCTAGATTGAACCTTAGCATTTCCCGTTTCAGATATTTTACTTTCCCTACCACGTTCAAACTTATGACGCTCCACGCCCCGACTCGTAGAACGCTATATTTCGTTCGGTATTCCCCCTTGGCAATCTTCTTTCCGAGATCAGAATGGGAGACTCGTCCGGAATTTTTTGAAAATGGAGATATCATCATGACACCTTTTCAGTTACAGACTACACGTCCTGTGGACACACAGTGGGTATCTATAATGCGGTGGTTTCTCTTGCTTTTTGCATCCTCATCCTCTTGTTCATTGCTTATTCTTCCATCTGTAATGTCGTTTTCCCACCCGAAGGGCAAGAAAGTGCCCTGAACCTCTGTCCGCTCCTCCGCCTTCTCTGACAATGCCGTTAGCAGAACGATGGTGACTTCTTATGCCGTAGTCTTCCGGCCGCCATTGATGATGATTTTTGTTCAAAACTTAGATGGTGGCGGGATTCTTGCCTAGGACTGAGAACGCCTTGATTGGTAACGAAAGACGGTCCCCCTAGACCACGGGTAACCAACTTAATGTTAACCACCACGAATCCTAGCGCGGAATGTCAGAAGTCTGAATGCATTTGCGAAGCTGGAAAATCTTAAACCCGAAATACGAGTACAAAGGCTCAGCCCTACATATAGTGAGGGACACCGAAGTGAAACAGAAAGAAAGATTTCTGATCAGACGAATAGAGGGTAATACCAACAGCAGCAGAAAAGGATTTAAGGAGAATAGTTCAGAGAATGAGTTTCTGCGAACAGTTCAGTGATAAGACTACTTTCATCAGAATCGGCATCGAACCAACGTTCTCAAATACGATTCAGGGTGTTAAAAACGACATAATAAGCAGATGATGAAGTGAGCGGGTAATTCAGTATGTAAAGGGACGTGATAATCTGATATTCATGGAGACCTCCACCGTTGTCGTACAGGTAGGCAGTAAAGATAGCGTTACGGAAGGATATGGGCTCGGTAGTTGAAATGAGAGAGGAAGACGAGCCAATGAGTTCTGCAAAAAATTACAGCTGGTAATAGACAACACACTTTTCAAAATCAGAAGGGCCTGGTGACACGGCAAGACACCAACTGGATTACATCGCAGTCAGAAAAAGCTTCCACAAAAAATGGTTCAAATGGCTCTAAGAACAAAGGGTCTTAACATCTGAGGTCATCAGTCGCCTAAACTTAGAACTACTTAAACCTAACTAACATAAGGACACCACACACATCCATGCCCGAGACAGGATTCGAACCTGAGACCGTAGCAGCAGCGAGGTTCCGGACTGAAGCGCCTAGAACCGCTCGGTCACAGTGGCTGGCAGGTTCCACAAGACAAATGATTGTAAGTAGAAAACCCTCCCCCCACCCCTCAGCAGATGTGGACTCAGA